>NC_064630.1:763307722-768307722 GCF_023864275.1 Schistocerca cancellata
CGCCGGCGCAGCCGTCAGCAGATGGCGATGGCTGAACCGGCAGTGTCCAATTCTTAACCTTGCTAAAACGACCTCCTCCCGCCGAGAAGGGCGTGAGGAGGACGTCCAAGCCACGGGAAGAGGTTTTAAGGCCCGAAGCTTGTTGTCGGTAAGTGCAGCCCAATCGGCATGCCACAGCGACACGACGCGCCGACAAATGACCCTGCTAAAATCGGACGAAGGGACACAACAAGAAGCTGTCCGAGGCTGGAGGACCGCAGCCTTGGCCGCGGCATCTGCAGCTTCGTTCCCAGGGATACCGACATGGCCAGGAACCCACATAAAGCTAACCGGCGTACCGACGTCCACCAGCTGCTGGAGAGAGCGTTGGATCCGGTGTACGAAAGGGTGAACCGGGTACGGATCACTGAGGCTCTGGATGGCGCTCAGGGAATCTGAGCATATGACATAAGCAGAATGTCGGTGGCGGCAGATGTAAAGAACAGCCTGGTAGAGGGCAAAGAGCTCAGCTGTGAAGACCGAACAATGGCCATGGAACCGGTATTGGAAACTTTGTGCCCCGACAATAAAGGAACACCCGACCCCGTCATTGGTCTTAGAGCCATCTGTATAAATGAAAGTCATGTTGATGAACTTCGAACGAAGTTCCAAAAAACGGGAGTGGTAGACCGAACCGGGGGTGACCTCTTTTGGGAGCGAGCTGAGGTCGAGGTGAACGCGGACCTGAGCCTGGAGCCAAGGTGGCGTGCGGCTCTCGCCCACTCGAAAGGTTGCAGGGAGTGAAAAATTAAGGTGTTGAAGGAGGCGACGAAAGCGAACTCCAGGGGGTAGCAAGGCAGAGACATACAACCCGTATTGAAGGTCAACAGAGTCGTCAAAAAAGGAACGATAAGACGGATGGTCGGGCATTGACAGTAGCCGACAGGCATACCGACAAAGCAGTATATCGCGCCGGTAGGTGAGTGGCAATTCGCCAGCGTCAGCATGAAGACTCTCTACGGGACTGGTATAAAATGCTCCGATCGCAAGTCGTAAACCCCGATGTTGTATGGAGTTGAGGCGGCGTAAGATGGATGGCCGTGCAGAGGAGTATACGAAGCTCCCATAATCCAGCTTGGAGCGGACGATCGACCGATATAGACGAAGTAGGACGGTTCGATCCGCTCCCCACGACATACCACTGAGAACACGGAGGACATTTAAAGAACGGGTACAACGGGCGGCCAAATATGACACATGTGGAGACCAGCTAAGTTTCCTGTCAAAGGTAAGGCCTAAAAATTTGGTTGTCTCCACGATTGGGAGAGCAACGGGACCGAGTCTTAAGGACGGTGGGAGAAACTCTTTGTAGCGCCAGAAGTTAATACAGACCGTCTTCTCGGCAGAAAAACGGAAGCCATTGGCGACACTCCAGGAGTAAAGACGGTCAAGAGAACGCTGAAGACAGCGCTCCAGGACACGTGTACACTGCGCGCTGCAATAGATGGTAAAATCGTCCACGAAAAGGGAGCCTGATACATCAGCTGGGAGGCAATCCATTATTGGATTGATCGCGATGGCGAAGAGAGCGACGCTCAAAACTGAGCCCTGTGGCACCCCATTCTCCTGGCGAAAGGTGTCGGACAGGACAGAACCCACACGTACCCTGAACTGTCGATCCAATAAAAAGGAACAAATAAAAAGAGGGAGGCGACCGCGAAAGCCCCATGTATGCATGGTGCGGAGAATGCCCGCCCTCCAACAGGTGTCGTAAGCTTTCTCCAAATCAAAGAACACAGCCGCGGTCGGGCGCTTCCGCAAGAAGTTATTCATAATGAAGGTCGACAAGGTAACCAGATGGTCAACAGCAGAGCGGCGCCTTCGAAATCCACATTGTACATTGGTAAGTAGGCGTCGAGACTCGAGCAGCCAAACCAATCGAGAGTTAACCATTCGCTCCATCACTTTACAGACACAGCTGGTAAGCGAGATAGGTCGATAACTGGAAGGCAAGTGCTTGTCCTTCCCCGGCTTAGGAATCGGGACAACAATAGACTCGCGCCAGCATGCGGGAACATGTCCCTCAATCCAGATGCGGTTGTATGTACGAAGAAGAAAACCTTTACCCGCAGGAGAAAGGTTCTTCAACATCTGAATATGAATAGAATCAGGCCCTGGAGCGGAGGACCGTGATCGGCCAAGTGCGGTTTCGAGTTCCCGCATGGTGAATGGTGCATTATAACTTTCACAATTCGAGGAGCGGAAGTCAGGTGGCCTAGCCTCCTCTGCCTGTTTGCGGGGGAGGAAGGCAGGGTGGTAATGAGCGGAGCTCGAAACCTCGGCGAAAAAGCGGCCGAAGGCATTGGAGACAGCCTCAGGGGCCACAAGGACTTCATTCGCGACCTTCAAGCCAGAAACTGGGGAGTGGACCTTAGTGCCAGATAGCCGGCGCAGGCTACCCCAGACAACAGAAGAAGGAGTAAAACTGTTGAAGGTGCTTGTGAAAGCAGCCCAGCTGGCTTTCTTGCTTTCTTTAATAATACGACGACACTGAGCACGTAATCGTTTATAATTAATACAATTCGCCACTGT
Source organism: Schistocerca cancellata (assembly GCF_023864275.1). Taxonomy (NCBI): domain Eukaryota; kingdom Metazoa; phylum Arthropoda; class Insecta; order Orthoptera; family Acrididae; genus Schistocerca; species Schistocerca cancellata. The sequence goes on from NC_064630.1 coordinate 763,310,294, forward strand.
AGGGTGGCGTTTAAATGTGCGTAAAGCACGTCGACGAGCACGTAAAGCGTCTCTACATGCTGCGGTCCACCAGGGGACCGGTACGCGACGTGGAGAAGAAGTAGGGTGAGGGATGGAATAGTCAGCAGCAGCGAGAATGACTTCCGTGAGGTGTGCGACCTGACGATCGCAGCTTGTGAAGGTTTGATCCTGAAAGGTCGCCCTGGAAGAGAAGAGCCCCCAGTCTGCCTTGGAGATGGTCCAACTAGAGGAGCACGGAGAGGGAGTATGCTGCAGGAGATGGATAACACACGGGGTCGCTCGAATATGTATCAGCAAGTGCATACCACTCAAACCGGCGTGCAAGTTGGGGAGTACAGATAGAGAGGTCTAAATGGGAATAGGTATGAGATGTGTCCGAAAGAAAAGTAGGAGCGCCAGTATTGAGGCAGATAAGATTGAGCTGGTTGAAAAGGTCTGCTAACAAGGAGCCCCTCGGGCAGGATGCTGGAGAGCCCCAAAGGGGATGGTGGGCATTGAAGTCTCCAGTTAACAAAAATGGTGCAGGTAGCTGAGCAATAAGTTGCATCATGTCTGCCCTGGTAACGGCAGATGACGATGGAGTGTAAACGGTACAAAAGGAAAACGTAAAGGTGGGGAGAGTAATGCGGATGGCAACTGCCTGCAGGCCGGTGTGCAACGTGATGGGATCGTAGTAAATATCATCCCGGACCAGCAACATAACCCCTCCATGAGCTGGGATACCTACCACAGGGGGTAGGTCAAAACGCACAGAGGTGTAGTGTGCCAAGGCATTTTGATCGCATGGGCGTAGCTTCGTTTCCTGGAGGGCTACGACGAGCGGACGATGCAAGCGGAGCAGCAACTTCAAGTCCTCTCGGTTGGAGCGAATGCTGCGAATATTCCAGTTAATAAGTGCCATCGTAAGAAAAGGAAGATGAGAGAAGGGGTCACCTCGAAGGCCGCTTAGGGCCTGGCTTCGAGCGAGCACTGCCGCCGCTATCAGTAGGCGGACAGTCATCGTCCATGGGGTCTATAGGGTCATCGGCCATCTCGGGAGGATGGCCGGGAGGGGGAGCTTCCTCCGCCGGTGAACGGCCAGATGTTCGGCTACCAGCGGTGCGGCCAGGCGAAACGGATGACGGCCTGGGGCGGCAACCGCTGGGTGGCGCAGGAGAAGAAAGGCGCCGTGGCGGAGAAGGAGAACTGTGCTTCCTATGCGCCTTTTTAGAAGGACGTTTGGTGGAAGTACCGGTCGAAGGCTGGGAGGTCGAGGGACGGAGGAAGTCTGCACGGGATGGTTCCTTCTTGAAGGCCCGTGCATCTGACTTCGGGGTCTTCGACTTAGCAGAAGCTGAGGAAGTGGCTGGTGTCTGTGGGGTGATGGGAGGAAGAGGAGACGTCGACCGCGCGATCTTAGCACTGGCCGAACGGACGACCGTGGTGCTGAAGGTCAGATCGCATGTCTGGGTTGCTACCTCCCGGGTAGTCCGAGGAGAGGCGAGGACAGTGCTGTATTTCCCCGCTGGGAGCAGCGTGGGCTTCCTACTAGCCAATAGCTTGCGAGCAGCCGAGGTGGACACTTTCTCTTTGACCCGAATTTCTTGGATACAGCGTTCTTCCTTATAGACAGGACAGTCGCGGGAGGATGCGGCATGGTCACCCTGACAGTTCACACAACGAGGAGACGGAGGTGGACAGTCACCCTCATGGGCATCCCTGCCACAAGTGACACATTTAGCCGCATTGGAGCAAGACTGTCGAGTGTGATTGAAACGCTGACACTGGTAGCAGCGCGTAGGTGTCGGGACATAGGGGCGAACAGAAATAACCTCGTAGCCCGCCTTGATGCGCGATGGCAGCTTAACACTATCGAAGGTCAAGAAAAGTGTCCGGGTCGGTACAAGGTTATTGTTGACCTTTTTCATGACCCTATGGACAGCCGTCACGCCCTGCTCAGCGAGGAAAGATTGAAGCTCCTCGTCAGTCAATCCGTCGAGGGAGCTACTATAGACTACACCACGAGACGAATTCAAAGTTCGGTGGGCCTCCACCCGGACAGGGAACGTGTACAAGAGTGTGGCCCGAAGCAGTTTTTGTGCCTGAAAGGCATTCTCAGTTTCTAGTAATAAGGTACCGTTACGCAACCTGGTACAAGATTTGACAGATCCGGCTATGGCATCTACGCCCTTCTGAATAACGAAAGGGTTGACAGAGGAAAAATCCTTTCCGTCCTCAGATCGAGAAACTACGAGGAACTGTGGGGCAGGCGGTAGTACTTTTGTCACTGTTGGCTGGTCACGTTTCCGTTTTTGGGTCGAAGTCGAAAGCGATGGAGTAGAATCCATTGCGGAGGAATCCCCCATGATTGCCAGCGTCTCCGATGGCGCGCTCCTTCCTTGTGGGGACCCTCTCAGAGGGCACTCCCGCCTTAGGTGAATGTTTACATCTCAGGTCACACCTCCCGAGAAACAGACGGAGGGACCAATCGGCATGGTCAGAAGGTATCAGCTCAGGCAATCACCCCTCCCCGGGCCTGGCCTTTACCAGCGGGTACGCGCGTGCCTTACATGTCTACCCAGGGCGGGGACTTACGCGTTACCCCGTCACCGGCTACGCGTGCGAACGCGTGGGTCGGCCTTCAGACACGCACAGGGAGGAAGGAAGAAGAGGAAAAAGAAGAGAGAGAGGGAGAAAGAGGACAGACTGTCTCAAACGCCGAGGCGGAGACCAGAGAAGGCAAGGAGAAGAAGGCAATGAGGAATCAAGGAGAAGAAGGCAATGAGAAGGCAAGGAGAAAAAGGCAATGAGAAGGCAAGGAGAAAAAGGCAATGAGAAGGCAAGGAGAAGTAAAGGGAAAGAGTAAGGAAGACAGTGAGGTGGAGAAGAGCAAAGAAAGGAACCAACAAAAGGAAGGAAGAAACGAGAAGTGAAAAAACCAAAAAGACCACGATTATAGGTCGTGAAACCGTCCGTCTCCGGACGCAGGCGCTAACTACCCCCGTGAGGGGGATGGACTCCTTTTAGTCGCCTCTTACGACAGGCAGGAATACCTCGGGCCTATTCTAATCCCCGGACCCGCAGGGGGATCTAAGCAGATTCAGAAGGATGTAGGTTGCAGTAGTTACTTGGAGATGAAGAAGCTTGCACAGGATAGAGTAGCATGGAGAACTGCATCAAGCCAGACTCTGGACTGAGGACCACAACAACAACAACATAGACCTTTCAACCGCACTCTCAATTCAGGGTCAATGCAACGCATACATTAGTTCTAGTGGAAGCAGCTGCTATTCTGATAAGTGTGTGAAAAACTTTTGCATTGTCGTTTTGTTTTTGCACTTCGCAGTACAATGGAAGCCACAGGGGAAAGGTTAGATAGTTCTGTTATGGCCTGAAATATGGCAGCAACCACCGTCTTTTCCGGCGACTAGCAATGGCAGATCGTGGCAGACTTTGCACTATTTGTTGTGGATAAACTAGTGTACGTAGAATTTCAGAAGGTATCAGGAGTAGTCATCATCCTCTAGTCTGAGTGAACCTGCATGTACAGTTGCTATACCCGTATCATGCACAGCGCGTCCAAGCCCTTCCGTTACAAGATGTGCATGCATATAGTTCTGCCAATGGCAGTGAAAATCCACTTGTCACAACAAAGATGAGGGTGGGTTCACACGAGACATGGTTATTTTTCATAACCAGCTTTGTGATCTGAAACGTACTCACACGTACTTTAAGAAGCTTTTCAGTTAACATATGGGTACTAGTTAATTATGGACGATAGGCTAATAGGACTGTACATACTACCAAATAGGTTGACTAATGCAATGTATCGTCAGTTGTCAGTTCCTATCAAACACCTGTGCTGCTAGAGGGCTGGAGATTTAGTCCATGCATGATGGAGCACCAGCCCCGTTCCTCCGAAATGTTCGGAACACCTCACGAAGACATTTAATGGGCAATGGATTGGTCGGGGTGATCCAATGCGTTGGTCAGCTCGTTCCTCGATCAAATGTCAGGAAATCCCCCAATTGTGACATCACCAGATCACTTATCTTACCCCGCGTGCAGCGCTTGAGCCTATCGATGTGCTGCACCTGATCGTGCCGAACCAAGCCAAGTGTTCAAGTCTGTGACCCTCCACACCTACACGAGCGACTTGAGCGTGTGTGGCTCAAGGTTCGAGTCATGCGTTTAGCGGCTAGTACTTTTTCAATGCGTGAGACAGTTATGTGTTTACATTGAGATATCGATTTATTTACCGGTCTCACAGTGTCCGCAGGTTTATTGCGAGGTACAGCACAACAAAAGCCTATCGCTTTTGTAATTGAGGGTGGAGGTGGAGAGGCCGGGGTGGAAGAAAAAGCAGGAAAGCGAAGGAACTGATGATATGAGTTGATCGGGACTTTGTGCGGAATCAGCGGCGACGAGTCAAAATGTGTACCGGTCCAGGACTCGAACCCGGCATCTCCTGCCTACTAGGCAGTTTCGTCAACCAGTGCGCCATCCGGACACAGTGTTAATCACAAATTCGGCGCCTATCTCGCCACGCTCTTCGGCCGACCCATATTCCTACGGAACGCCACCTGTCCATGTCCGATAGAATAGACAATACAAAACTTACTGGGCTGCATCATAAGTAACTGAATATAAGCTTCCGAATTGCGTCATTACCAGTAAATGACGTACGTTTGGTTTGCTACATAATAACTGCAAATAGCAAATGGAACTGGAACAAGGAAAAAAAAAACACAAAATAAAAACAGCTTTTGTTTAGTTACAGCGAGAACAATAATTTTTGTAACTTCTACGTTTACAATAGATCACATTTACAAAACAGAGTTCCAAATCTGCACCATTTGCTTGAACGCAAGTATTGCACTGCTCAATTATAACTTCACCCACATCCTCGAAAATACCCTCCATATCTAGGGTGAGACGTCGTATGTTCAACTCTTGTCATCTACTTTTGGGATATTTCCCGAAATTTGCGAACCTAAGTGTGTTACGTCAAATTACTTATCTCCGAGTCACCTACGTCGATAAGGGGTCTTCTAAACGCTAATCAAAATCACCCTGTATACTGTGAAGGTGTGGTCTGATGATGATAATTGCATTCAAGGAGATCAAACTTCTGATGTGATCAGTCTGTTATTCACTCTTAGGGGAGAGTGTCTGTAACTCATATGCCTGCGTCTAGGCCAAATCCCATGTGGAAATGTCAACGTTTTCTAAATCTTTTGCGTAGGGTGTATCTCACGCGGGACCTGAGTACCAGACCGGTATTTACCTTGCAGAACATGAGCAACCGCCTAAAAACCACATCCAAGCTGGCTGGTTCGCCGCTAGACTTACTAAAAATAACTAGACTGCTCACTGGTGCAAGTATAGCGCTCCCATATTGAAGCTGCCATTGGCAGGACGACACTGTTTGCGCTTAGGAAATGACGTCAAATATATGATGAACCGTTGCATACACAATGACTCAACAGATCCAAGTAACAGTCATAGCGGCTCTGTATCCATGCTGTTAAAAAAAAAGTGTAAATGACGCGGCTAGTTCAAATTGTGCTGGAGATAATTGGGCGAAAAATACGTTAAAATTATGGGAAGTTAGAGAGATAAAATTACTCCATACAAAAATAAATTACATCTGAAAAATAATCCAAAAGACAGCCGCTCAGTATTTGACAGGAAACACTAAACAAGAACCGAAAGTGAGAAACTTCTGAATGATGAACTAATCTCATTATCTTCATGGGACTAGCTTGAATCGAAAGTTTGATGCGTATTCGCTCGTACTGCCTCAAACATGTATGGAACGAACACTATGTTCTTGACTAGATACTGCTAACTATCTGTCTTTTGATATACACACATAAAAAGAAAACTTTTGCATCACCTTGGTTCCGAGAGTGAACAGAAAACTGCAATACAGATCAACATAAACATCATTTCCGCCCTTTTTATTGCTCATGAAAACCACACATTGCATGTTGTACCACCATACAGTGAGACCTTCAGAGGTGGTGGTGCAGATTGCTGTACACACCGGTACCTCTAATACCCAGTAGCACGTCCTCTTGCATTGATGCATGCCTGTATTCGTCGTGGCATACTATCCACAAGTTCGTCAAGGCACTGTTGGTCCAGATGGTTCCACTCCTAGTCGGAGATTTGGAGTAGACCTTGTAAGTAGGCTGTTTATGTTTTCTTATCGGCAACGTTACGTAGCGCTCGGTATGAAAATCACTGGCTGTGCTGTGTGCAGTCTGTGGCTAGTTTGCATTGTTGTCTGCCATTGTAGTGTTGGGCAGCGGCAGCTGGATGTGAACAGCGCGTAGCGTTGCGCAGTTGGAGGTGAGCCGCCAGCAGTGGTAGATGTGGGGAGAGAGATGGCGGAGTTTTGATAATTTGTAATACTGGATATCATATATTATGACTATTAAGGTAAATACATTGTTTGTTCTCTATTAAAATCTTTCATTTGCTAACTATCCCTATCAGTAGTTAGTGCCTTCAGTAGTTTGAATCTTTTATTTAGCTGGCAGTTGTGGCGCTCGCCGTATTGCAGTAGTTCGAGTAACGAAGATTTTTGTGAGGTAAGTGATTTATGAAAGGTATAGGTTAATGTTAGTCAGGGCCATTCTTTTGTAGGGATTTTTGAAAGTCAGATTGCGTTGCTCAAAAAAAAAAAATATTGTGTGTCAGTTTAAGGACAGTCATGTAAAATTGTTCTAAGGGGACGTTTCAACCTCTCAGAGTGGTTGGTGGGTCATGTCGCCCATAAACAGCCCTTTTCAATCTATCCCAGGCATGCTCGATAGGGTTCATGTCTGGAGATCATGCTGGCCACTCTAGGAGCGATGTCGTTATCCTGAAGGAAGTCACTCACAAGATGTGCACGACAGGGGCGCGAATTGTCGTCCATGAAGACGAATGCCTCGCCAATATGCTGCCGATATGGTTGCACTATAGGTCGGAGGATGGCATTACAGCCGTTACGGCGCCTTCCAAGACCACAAGCGGTGTACGTCGACCCCACATAATGCCACCCCAAAACTGCAGGGAACCTCCACCTTGCTGCACTCCCTGGACTGTGTGTCTAAGGCGTTCAGTCTGACCAGGTGGCCACCAATCACGTCTCCGACGATTGTCTAGCTGAATGCATATGCTATGCTACACTCATTAGTGAAGAGAACGTGATGGCAATCCTGAGCGGTCGACTCGGAATGCTGTCGGACCCATCTGTACCGCCCAGCATGATGTGGTTGCAAAGATGGACCTCGCCGTGGACGTCGGGAGTGAAGTTGCGCATCACGCAGCCTATTGCGCACAGTTTGAGTCGTAACACGACGTCCTGCGGCTGCACGAAAAGCATTATTCGACATGGTCGCGTTGCTGTCAGGGTTCCTCCGAGCCATAAGACGTAGGTTGCGGTCATCCATTGCAGTAGTAGCTCTTGGGCGGCGTGAGCGAGGCATGTCGTCGGCAGTATCTCCTCTATCTCCGAACAACATCGCTTTGGTTCACTCCGAGTCGCATCAACACTTCTCTCGTTGAGAGTTCTTCCTGGCACAAAGAAACGCGGACGCGATCGAACCGCAGTATTGACCGTTTAGGCACGGTTGAACTGCAGAGAACACGAGCCGTGAACCTCCTTCCTGGTAGCGTGACGAACTGATCGGCTGTCGGACGCCCTGCTTCTAACAGGCGCTGCTCATGCGTAGTTGTTTACATCTTTGGCCGGATTTAGTGACATCTCTGAACAGTCAAATGGACTGTCTCTGTAAAACAATATCCACATTCGACGTCTGTCTTCAGTTCTGGGAACCGGGGTGATGCAAAACTTTTCCATGTGTGTAGATCTGGTACAGAAAACTAGGAAACTACAGTGATTTAAGACAGTCAGTAAGAATTTGAAGTAAACATTATTTTATTTTGTTCCTTTGTTTCCTACGTTGTCTCTCATCCTATCCACCTGTCCAAATTAGAGTTGTGGCGATTCGTGAATGAGTCGTTCATTTGAACGACTCTAAATAAAGAATCGTAAGAATCGAATCGTGATACTGACGAATCGTCGTTCAAAAGAATCGTAAGAACGATTGTGTGTTTCCGAGTCGTGACGATTCCAAGTTCCAACGATTCATCGATTCTTGGTACGCTATACTTCGAAGGCAACTTCCGAATCATGCCGATTCGTGCCGAATGATTACGGCCGCCAGATGGCAGTCAAGTGGAGGACGCGTGTCAACAAAGGAAGCTCGAAACGAACAAACGAAGTTCGTGGGCCGTAATATTACGCGTGAAAACCAAGCTGACACTTAGCAGTGTCGTCTTCTCATGTAAATAGTTGTGCCAGTGGCAAGTTCTCAGACAAATTAAAAGCAAAATACCTATGCTTCGTATTTAGAGGAAATGAAAGTTAAGCTAAATTTGCCTTGTGGAAGGGCTGTCAGCTGCGTTATGAATTGCAAGAGTGATGTGGACTTGGAAAGACATCTTAGCACAGAAAAACATAGGATGATATGAGCCAAATCACGTCTGCCTCACTGCTAGATTTTGTTACTATAAAACAGACGTCCGTAGTTAGATACGTTCAAGCCATACAACCAAACTGGCATACCACGTAATTTTGCACCACCTTTCGCACAAATCGACTCCTCTTTCCTGGCATACTGAAATAAAACAATAGATGAAATCAAATCAAACGTAACGTATAAATCTAGAATCACACTTGTAACGTCATTTGCATGTTTACTCATAAATAAACTATTTATGGCATATATTATCATTACACAGTTCGATTCTAACCCCACTGACAATTTCAGACATGTCCTGCCATCTGTGAGTAAGATGTAGAACTTTTTGCATTCCGTAAGAATGGTGCCATCGTAGACTAGAATGAATCGTGAACGAATCGTAGGAATCGATTCGCAACGTGAGATTGAATCGTAGGAATCGAATCGGGAAAAAGAATCGTGTTGCCCAACTCTAGTCCAAATGGCGTTCTTCCGTTCGGGAACGGTTTTCTCACTTTACCAGTGCGGAGTGGCAGAGACTTGGACTCCCCAGCCACCTCCCCTATCCCGGAAGCGGTGTGTCAGCCGCGCTCCGCAGTCGGCCTGCTTAAGATGCCTAGGACCTTGAAGAGGTACCTACAGGATGTCTCACAATGGACGACACATACTTTCTTACCGCTCGCTGTTGTGTAGTCAATACTCACTATCTCTGGTGTCCCATGCTGCGGTAATACGCACCACGGGCTGTTTCTCCCTAGCATACAGTTTGAAGTGTTTGCCTGCATTCCAGAGTGACGAGTTCCATAAAACATTACAAAACGGAAATGTGGAAAATATGTTAGGAAGGTGATTCGAGGACTAGCAATCAAACGAAGAGCAAAAATAGCAGAACTTAAGTGTCTGAGAAGATCAGTAACGTGCTCCTTCCTGTTAACGTTTTCAACAATGCCCACATGCAAAAATGTGCAACATTCTACCTTGTTCACTGACTCATATTCATGTGCTACATCAATGGCATCACTATTTGCGCTACATAAGCGTATATAGTATGTTTTCCCAAAACTAAGTGAGTCAAGTTGCAGAAAATTGCATAATGATTCTTTGAAAAACATCATTAACAACTTCTTCTGTTCCTTTCTCTGCAAAAGGTACAAATTCAACTCGATGAACATTAAGTGGGTCATTCACATACACAACCTCCATTCACATTAATCTGGACAGATTTTTTTCGACGCCAACGTGCAATCACCGCTCGCAGACAGTACGTGGCAGCACTAGGAGTGGAGGGAATATTAAATGTAACGAGGACATGGAAAACTGTCCAATCGTTGTCGTAATGTGGGAACGGAACGATTTATATAACGCCAGCAAGGGCGTGATCATTGGTTTTTGCGCCAAGGTGGAAACTTTGTAAACTGTTCACGTGCCACTGTGGCTAACGCGTACCGTGGATGGAAAAACGACGCTGTCTCAAACCGACGCCGAGGCAACTGCGGCGCACCACAGACCGTAGATGACAGGGATGAACGACGACTGCCGGGGGATGCGTGCGGGCGAACAGAGGTGCAGCTGGCGAGCAACTGACCATCCTGATGAACCAACAGTGTCTCCTCAGTTAACGCTGCTGGTTATGGGACACCGCAGCAGGCTCGTGGCTCATGCACCCTGCTGTTCACTGTTCGTCAGCAACGACGACTTGAAATTGCACGCCAGTAACCCAACTGGACGTTTACTGAGCGCGGACAGGTTGCCTCTGTGGATGGATCACCTTCCATGCTGCAACCGACAGATGGCCATCGGGCTGCACGGCGTGAAAAATCTCATCTCGAACGCCCTGCAACGAGGAAGAAGCGTTGTGGTCTGGGAAATGATGATGATGATGATAAAAGCAAGTCTTCTGGTCCAGACCGTATACCAATTAGGTTCCTTTTGGAGTATGCTGATGCATTAGCTCCATACTTAATAATATACAACCGTTCGTTCGAAGAAAGAACCGTACCCAAAGACTGGAAGGTTGCACAGGTCACACCAATATTCAAGAGAGGTAGTAGGAGTAATCCACTAAATTACAGGCCAATATCGTTAACGTCGATATGCAGCAGGATTTTAGAAATTTTGGGTTCGAACATTATGAAGTACATCGAAGGAAACGGTCTACTGACGCACAGTCAACATGGTTTTAGAAAACATCGTTCCTGTGAAACACAACTAGCTCTTTATTCACATTAAGTGTTGAGTGCTATTGACAAGGGAATTCAGATCGATTCCATATTTCTGGATTTCCGGAAGGCTTTTGAGGCGTACCACACAAGCGGCTAGTAGTGAAATTGCGTGCTTATGGAATATCGTCTTAGTTATATGACTGGATTTGCGATTTCCTGTCAGAGAGATCACAGTTCGTAGTAATTCACGGAAAAACATCGAGTAAAACAGAAGTGATTTCTGGCGTTCCCTAAGATAGTGTTATATGCCCTCTGCTGTTCCTTATCTATATAAACGATTAGGGAGACCATCTGAGCAGCCGTCTTCGGTTGTTTACACATGACACTGTCATTTATCGACTAATACTCATCAGAAGATCAACACAAACTGCAAAACGATTTAGAAAAAATATTTGAATGGTGCGAAAAGTGGCAGTTGACCCTAGATAACGAAAAGTGTGAGGTCATCCACATAAGTGCTAAAAGGAACTCGGTTACACGACAAATTGGTCTAATCTAAAAGCCGTAAATTCAACTAAATACCTAGGTATTAGAATTACGAACAACTTAAATTGGAAAGAACACACAGAAAATGTTGTGGGGAGGGCTAACCAAAGACTGCGTTTTATTGGCAGGACACTTAACAAATGTAACAGACCTACTAAGGTGACTGCCTACACGACGCTTGTCCGGCCTCTTTTAGAATACTGCTGAGCGGTGTATGATCCGTATTAGATGGGACTGACGGAGGCAGCACGTTTTGTATTATCGCGAACTATGGGAGAGAGTGTCACAGAAATGATACAGGATTTCGGCTGGAAATCGTTAAAAGAAAGGCGTTTTTCGTTGCGACGGAATCTTCTCACGAAATTCCAATCACCAACTTTCTCGTCCGAATGCGAAAATATTTTGTTGACATCGGCCTACATAGGTCGGAACCATGACCACGATAAAATAAGGGAAATCAGAGCTCGTACGGAAAGATATAGATGTTCATTCTTTCCGCTCGCTATACAAGACTGGAATAATAGAGAAGTGGAAGGTGGTTCGATGAACCCTCTGCCAGGCACTTAAACGTGATTTGTAGAGTATTGTTGTAGATGTAGGTGGGCGCTCAACTGCGCGGTTATCAGCGCCCGTACAAATTCCCATCCTTCGCTCAGTCCAGTCTGCCAGTTTCATGAATGATGATGAAATGATGAGGACAACACAAACACCCTATCATCTCGAATCAGGTAAAAATCCCTGAACCCTCCGGGAATCAAACCCGGGACCCCGTGCTCGGGAAGCGAGAAGGCGACCACGAGACCACGAACTGCGGACGTGGTCTGGGAAATGTGGCATTCTGCAGGTGATGTCGCCATTATGGAAGGTACATTGCACCAACACAGTTATGCATCTATCCTTGCGGATCACATCCGGCCCTGCACGCAGTTCGTTCTTCCCTCGTCATAATTGTTGTGGTTGGCAGGAGAGCCAACACCGTGTTACTAGAGGAAGCCGAAAGGCACGCGTTTTAGCTCACGTAGGCTGGCGTGAGGTCTGGAACAGGACAAGGAAATTAGACTTCAGAAAAAACGGACGTAGCATGGTGGAATACTTAACTTTAATCCATTAATGATGAATGTCGGTTTTCAAAAAATGGCTCTGAGCACTATGGGACTCAACTGCTGTGGTCATAAGTCCCCTAGAACTTAGAACTACTTAAACCTAACTAACCTAAGGACAGCACACAACACCCAGCCATCACGAGGCAGAGAAAATCCCTGACCCCGCCGGGAATCGAACCCAGGAACCCGGGCGTGGGAAGCGAGAACGCAACCGCACAATGTCGGTTTTGTCGGTACATGATTCACAATATCAATAGTAACTGATAATGGCGCCTTGCTAGGTCGTAGCAAATGACGTAGCTGAAGGCTATGCTAAACTATCGTCTCGGCAAATGAGAGCGTATTTTGTGAGTGAACCATCGCTAGCAGAGTCGATTGTACAACTGGGGCGAGTGCTAGCAAGTCTCTCTAGACCTACCGTGTGGCGGCGCTCGGTCTGCAATCACTGATAGTGGCGACACGCGGGTCCGACGTGTACTACCGGACCGCGGCCGATTTAAAGGCTACCACCTAGCAAGTGTGGTGTCTGGCGGTGACACCACAATAATGGCATCTACCAGCAGGACAGTGCAGTATGTCACATAGCTCCCAGTGTACGTGTGTGGTTCGAAGAGCTCCACGGTTAGTATGTCGTATCCTTCTGGCCACCAAACCCCCCACTGAGAAACTGTGGGGCCGCCTAGAACGGGCTGTTGGTGCCACGGGTCCTCAGTGGAGAACCCGAGGGCGGCTGGCCACTGCACCTGTGTCTGCGTGTCGCGACGTCCCTGTCGGCACCTACCAGAACCTCACTGACACTCATCCTGCACGTGTCGGAGCGACCCGCGCTGCAAAAAGTGGTTATTCAGGCTTTTGACAGGTGGTCGGTAGCATTAACGTGCCTGGACAGCGTATAAGGAATAGCACTGGACTCAAAACTGAGGCTGCGCGACTCTGTTAGTGATTTTTCTTCTACATCGAAGAGTCCCACATTATGGCACAGAGGAGAAGTCCTCACACTGAAGGTACGTGGGAGATCTCCAGTAACAAGATCTCAGTCTAATACCTAAGCCGAAACTGCATTTGGAAGTTGGTACTAACAGCATTTCCCCATAATGTTTTTTTAATAATGGCTCTTTTTTAAAAAAAATCTTTATTCTTCAAATATATATATGATACATAACAACCCACCACCTTATGCAATTAGTGGGTCCTAGTTGATACAATTCAAGTGTTAGTACTACAGCTTACTCTATGTTAGTTTTCTTTTGGTCTCACTATGGGCACTACTGTTATGCACCATTAGACCCAGAAGAAGGCCGCTGCAATCGTGGCCGAAACGTTGGCTTTTCTATAGCAGCAGTAGTTTTTACATTATGACGCGGTACCAAACCCAGAAAACTTTTATGTCGATTGACTCTGGCCGCGGAAGCCTATGCAATCATATTAGCAACCTGTATGGGCAGGAAACACACAGCAACATCCGCAAACTGGAAACATTCAAGAAGAAGAAAGGGAAACTTCTCAACCATCTTATCTACTTGAAGAGGTGTCGGGATCAGGACATTGTACCTAAATTTCTTCAGTTCAAATTTAACATCGACACTCACAAAGCAAGAAGCATCTACAGGCGAGGAAGTAAATCTCTTCTGAAGGAGCGTATTCAGCAGGTGCGGAGAGAACTTGACTTCAACAACAAACAGTTGCTGCAAATACATCTTCTGCTAGCATCTACGTTATCGCCTACCGACTGGAATAACGTCGACAGAATCACTCACCTGCAAGCGTATGCAGCTAGTGAAACCGCCGCCATCCGCCAGAAGAAGAAATTTGAGCAGCTAGCAAAGTCAACACTACGCCTCGACTGGATACGTCTCGAACAGTGGTGAACCTCTCTTCTCATCCCATCAGCAACGCAGCTACAGAAGCACTAGCTAAAGGACTAAACTTTGCCGTCACACCTGAGCGGATTCCCACGGAAGAAATTATCGAATCCGTGGAAACAGCACTCCGGCACACATCTGCGATAGAAGCTGAGAAAATTAGACAGGAAACCGTTCGAGTCCTACTACGTGCCAAGCCACAGAAACACAACCTTAACAGAGAGGAAAGAGCAGCTATCAGGGAACTGAAGAACAACGATGAAATTGTGATATTAACAGCAGACAAAGGCAATGCTACTGTCATCTTAGACACTTTGCAGTACGAAGACAAGATGAAAGAATTATTAAATGATCCCATCTACAAAGAACTAAGGGCGGACCCTACGGTGAAGATAATTCGAAAGACGCAGGCCGCGATTAAGGACTCGAGAATTGACGCTGACACAGCCAAGGGTCTTATTCCCAGAGTACCAATCTCTCCTAGAATTTACGGTGTTCCAAAGATACATAAGGAAAGTTGCCCCTTGAGGCCAATAGTGAATGGGATCAATTCGCCTACTTACAACTTGGCAAAGTACCTAGCCCGCAAGCTAAGACGTCTAGTTGGCAAGACGGACTCTCATGTGAAGAACTCGACACACTTTATAGAACGCCTAAAAGGAGAAACAATTTTACCTACGGACATCATGGTCAGCTTTGACGTGAAATCACTGTTTACGAACGTGTCAGTCGATGAAACCATCCACATCCTTCAGGAGCATGTCCCGCCAGACATATGCGACCTGGTTGAGTTGTGCCTGACTTCAACGTACTCCAAATGGCAAGGAAAATACTACGAGCAGACAGACGGCGTAGCAATGGGGTCTCCCCTATCTCCGCTGGCGGCCGACATATTCATGGAAGCCTTTGAAGCAACGGCCCTAGGTTCAGCTCCTTTACGACCACGTTGCTGGTTTAGATACGTAGACGACTCGTTCGCTATATGGCCTCATGGTGAAACGGAGCTACACAAGTTCCACGAATATCTGAATAGTATGCACGGGAAGATACAGTTCACGCTGGAAGTAGAAAAGAATGGTACTATCCCGTTTGTAGACGTCGAAGTGTACAGGAGAACGGAGGGCACACTGGGGCTCAGAGTATATCGTA
This sequence comes from Schistocerca cancellata, assembly GCF_023864275.1. Lineage (NCBI taxonomy): Eukaryota > Metazoa > Arthropoda > Insecta > Orthoptera > Acrididae > Schistocerca > Schistocerca cancellata. The sequence goes on from NC_064630.1 coordinate 763,325,635, forward strand.
AGCCTACACATACTGACAGGTATCTGCACGCCCAATCCTACCACCACCCAGCGCAGAAGAACTCTGTCATCCGCTCTTTGGCAATCCGTGGTCAGCGCCTAAGTGATGCTCAAAACATCACACCTGAGCTCAAAAGGTTACGCACAACGTTTTTAGCCAATGGCTACAGCCATAAGTCGATAAACACAGCCTTGTCGACCAACACAAGCAAGAAAGATAAGCAGGAAATAGACAAACTGCAGCCAACAGTACGCTTACCGTATGTGAAAAACGTCACTGACCGAATAGGCAAACACCTTCGCCGCGCTGGAGTGCAGCCTGTCTTCTATAGTGGTCGTAGGATCCAGGACGTGCTAGGCTCCACCAAGGACAAGGTGGATGCATTACACACTGCAGGTGTTTACAAGGTGGAATGCGAATGTGGAGAGGCATACATCGGCGAGACTGGTAGGCGAATAGCAACGCGCATTCGGGAGCACGAGCGTTACATTCGTCTAGGGCAACACAATAAATCCGCAGTGGCAGAACATCACCATGACTGCGGAAAAGAAATAAAATTCAGCGAAGCCTGTGTGTTGGCCAAGCAGCCAACTATGACGAAACGCAAAATCAGAGAGGCCATCGAAATTCTCAAACACCCTAACAACATGAACAGGGAGGATGGACTCAGGCTTGCCCCATCTTGGCTGCCAGCAATCAGAGCCCAACACACCGCACTGTCAACACGAGGCACGAGCACTACCGGCGAGTAACTGCCGCCGCGCGGCCGACGTCCAGCAGCTGGTAAACACACAGCAAACTTCTCATTCGACGGTGGGCACCAATCATGGCACATAACACAAGAGCCAATGGACAACAGAGGTCACGTTCTCCCTCCACCGCAATAACCTATTAAAATAAAGTTCCCTCTCCTTCTTCCTTAAGTGACCAATAAACCAACTAACTTTTTAAAATTATGACGTAATGGCATGCGCAGTGAACACTAACAGCAAAATATAAAGGACACTGCATAGCTAGAACGCACCATTAGACCCAGAAGAAGGCCGCTGCAATCGTGGCCGAAACGTTGGCTTTTCTACAGCAGCAGTAGTTTTTACATTATGACGCGGTACCAAACCCAGAAAACTTTTATGTCGTCTTTCTATGTTATTTTATTCTACTTATGCTAGTCTACTTCTACCTGCAGCATTACAGACGTGCCAGCGTTGTATAAACCTGTGTTGTTGGCCCTGTTCACCGAGCTAATCCCGGTGAACGTGCCCCTGGCACCGGGCTGGCCAGAGTTGTTGATCGCTGCAGCACTGTACTAATGTTGTTATCCTAGCTTATCCTGCATCTAACCTAACTTAACCTAGTGTCAATATCGGTGAGTGTCTTAGATCGATAATTGGGCGCACCCTCCCCCTAATCCCAGACATGGCGGATTCCAGCCGTGAGGCGGCTGGCCAAGTCCACGCCTCGGCGGAAACAGGACAGGTGCGTGGAGTCAGATTGGGTCTAATGAGATCTTAGTCATTGTTCCTAAGATATTCCTTTATCACTTTGAGTGAGATCTCATTTTCTAACTTGTTCAAGATTGAGAAATGGTCCTCATGCCTAAGCAGGTGATACGTGTCGCGGTTGGGTAGCTGCTGGCGTAGTTGCGCCGCTACATCGTCGAAGAGGTGGCACTCATACACCACGTGTTCCGGGATGCCTGGTGTGGCCCCACAGTCACACGCTGGTGTAGCCCGTTTCCTGAACCGGCATAAGTACGCCGGGTAGGGTCCATGACCTGTGAGGAAGTGCAGCAGTCCACGTGATGGTGTAAAGTGTTTTAACTGCAATATTTCCCTGATATTGGGCAGCAGTTCGTATGTTCTGCGACCGGTTTCTTCATTGTCCCATTGTTCTTGCCAGAGTTCTTCCCCCCTACGTTTGATTTCTATTTTGTTTCCCACATGAATCCCCATTAGATCAACTATTCTATCCCTGTTACCCTTTTTAGCCCAATACCATGTTGCTTGCTTTCTGATTTTTATGTCAAGCGGACAGAGCCCCATTAGTACTGTTAGGGCTCCTCCCGGTGTTGTTCTGTATGCCCCTACTGATCTGAGAAGCATGTTCCGCTGCACTCTTCTCACAGCCATGGCAGGCACAACCCTCGTGAGTCTGTGGGCCCAGACTCCTGACCCGTAGCCTACAATTGATGTCAGTATAATGGTTTTTGCAACAAAATGTAGTACCGTTGATCGGAATCTATTTCTAATGTCTGAGTACAGAAATTCCCTGCGAGGTGAACCGTCGTGACTCGCGACAGGAGACGTTCTCTGTAAGCAGCGCGAACGCCGGCCGCCGAAGCCCGCGAGAAAGACAGGCCGCGGTTCGTAGGTCACGACGGTAGGCCGGAGCTCGCTCGCTCGCTCAACACAGCAGACAAAATGCGTTTATAAACCTGTTAGCTCGCAACTGGATGCCTACCTACTAACGAGAATCGCATCTTCTACTGGAAACTGCTATTATGAAGTCTTACTGATTACTAGTCGTACAACAAGATTTTAGGTCAATTCTCGACATAAATGGTATAAGAGCTTGTTTATAGCATTTAGTCTATTCTGCTTAACAGAAGTGGTGCCTTAAGCAACAGATTATTATTTTGGCATGATTTTAATTTTATTACACCCCAGTAACGCCGTAATAAATTATCAGTAGTGTCGTCGACTTCCTATTATTGTAGGACTAATAACAGTAAGACTCCATAATAGTGTCCTATAGTAGAAGATGCAGTTCTCGTTTGTACATACACGCCCATTTAAGTGTTGGTTGGTTGTTTGGTTTGAAGGAGGGAAAAGGGACCAAAGTACGAGCTCATCGGTCCCTTGTTCCCAATGAAACAGTGCGACAAGCTTGAGAATAAAACGAAACAAACATATAACACGAAACGGAAAGAAAGGAAAAGCCACAAGAACGAAGGCGAGGCAACGAACACTAAAAGGAACAAAAGAGGACAAGAAAACAGAGACACTAGAAACAGAAGAGAGTAAAACATGAAAGCAGATTACAGTGGCTGGCCAACCACGAGAATAGAAAGGGAACGCCAGCCACTCTGCAACACATTAAAACCTTCACCCCAAAAGCACTAGGGTGGAAGACACAGAGGGACAAAGGACATGCGCTAAAACCGAAAACCCAGTCTCACGGATAAAACGTAAAACTAAAGCTGCTGTGGAGGCATTGTCACCCAACCCCGAAGACAGGGTGCTGGGAAAGTTAAAAAGTCTGCCGCAGAGCGGCCAAAAGTGGGCAGTCCAGTAAGAGGTGGGCGACTGTCATTTGGGAGCCACAGCGACACTGAGGTGGGTCCTCGCGACGGAGTAGGTAACCATGCGTTAACCACGTATGGCCAATGCGGAGCCAGCAAACTGATTCCCTGCGAGAGGCCCGCATGGAACACTTCCACGCATTCATAGTCTCCTTAATGACATGCAGTTTGTTATGCGTGCTGTCATGCCTTTCCGTCTCCCAAAGCCTGAAAACCCTGCGGTATAAGACGGAACGCAGGCCAGCTTCGGAGATGCCTATCTCCAGAAGCGTTTTCGATTCGCCTCTTTGGCCAGCCTGTCGGCAAGTTCGCTGCCGGGGATTCCGACGTGTCCTGGGGTCCACACAAACACCACGGTGCGGCGGGACTGTTCCAGGGCATAGATGGACTCCTGAATGGACGCTACCAGAGGGTGGCGAGGGTAGCACTGGTCGATAGCTTGTAGGCTGCTCAATGAGTCAGCACACAGGAGAAATGACTCGCCAGGGCATGAACAGATGTACTCAAGAGCACGAGATATGGTCTTCAGCTCTGCAGTGAAGTATTCTGCAGCAAACTGGCAAGGAGTGCTGCTCAAAATGTCCTCCACGAACATATGGGAAGCCTACGTGACCATCAGCCATTAAGCCGTCGGTGTAAACCACTTCAGAGCCCCGGAACACGTCGAGAATCGAGACGAATTGACAGCGGAGAGCGGCGGAGTGAATGGAGTCCTTAGGACCGTGCAAAAGGTCCAGGCAAAGCTGCGGCCGAGGTGTACACCATGGAGGTGTATGTGAACCTGCCGCAAGCAGAGGTGGTAAAGGGAAGGTCTCCAGTTCGGAGAACCGCAATCGTTAGCCCCGATCTGGGCCGCCGATGCAGGAGATGGACTGCCGCGGGTAGGGAAAGGAGACGGTAATTCGGATGCTCAGGGGAAGTATGAATGTGTGCTGCGTAACTGGCGAGCAGTTGCGCACGTCTGATCTGCAGTGAAGGGACACCAGCCTCCGCCAGTACGCTGGTCACCGGACTCGTCCTAAAAGCTCCTGTCACCAATCGAACACCACAGTGATGCAGAGGGTCGAGTAAAAGTAATGCTGAAGGCGCTGCCGAACCATAAACCGCACTCCCTTATCCATTTAAGAGTTAACAGGTGTAGAAACGCAGTTTCTCTGCTGAGCTGAGCGTGCTCGGCCTACCTGTGTGAGATGTACGCGCCGCGGCCAGTCTTCCTGGTGTTCCTCGGCCGGCGCCGTATGACGCAGGGCCGCGGCGGGCACGGGAGGGGAGACAGGGCAGCAACACATGCTGCGAGCAGAGCAGTCTTTATTGGCGCTGCTGCTGTGCCAACTGCGCTTACGCAGGACGTTTATTTTTACCTCCCCCCTCTCCTCCCCCTCCTCCCTCAATGGAGCGGCGCGGCGACTGATTTATTGCCCGGCGGCTATTCTGACTTACGAGTGTGAAGAACGTCTTCAGCACCCGGGATCCGCAACAGCAATTAGAGGCGGAAGCTTGACGTTATCGGGGAAACACACGCCGGACGCCGCAAAGGCGAGCGAAGTCCGCAGACCCGGCACGGACACTGTCTCACTCGAGAGCTAGGCCGTCTGGCGTTAGGAACTTGCTTATTAATAATAGTGTTACACGAGATTGCTGAAAAGACTGGGCTAAAAATATCATATGAAAAAAAACGAGTATATAGAACACAAACATAATACAGAAAAGTTTATGAAAACAAAGTATGGAAAAGTTAAAAGAATTGACAGATTCAAATACCTGGGGGAGTGGATCCAAGCCAATGGACTGCATAACACAACAAATAAAGAAAGAATAAAAAAGTTGGAATTTGCATATAAATTAACACAAAACTACTACAATAAGAAATCAATATCCATACAAGCGAAGATTAAACATTATAATTCAGTTATTAGGACACAAGCAACGTATGGATCAGAGTGCCTAACATTAAATAAGAAAGGTGAATTAAGATAACTAGAAAAAAGAGAGAGAGAAATACTTAGAAAAATTCGAGGTCCTGAGAAAAACAAGGGAAATTGGTGGATTAAAAGGAGAAATGAAGACCTATACAAAAATACAGAAAAGATCACAGATACAATGACGGAGAGACGACTAAAATTTTATAGACATTTAAAAAGAATGGAAGAAACACGGATTACAAAGAATTTTTAATTACGTTAGTAAGTTGAAAAAAACTGTAGGATGGATAGAAGCAGCAAAGAAAGACGCCAACAACATAGGTGTTACAGAAGAAATAATACGTGACAGGAATCACTTTAGGCTACTTACAGAAAACATAAACTATGAAGAACATGAGCCAAAACCTCGACCCAAGAGAATGTGGACAGATGAGCAGAGACGAGCAGTTGGCGAGAAAATGAAGAAGTACTGGGAAGAACGGAAGAAAAAGAAACACCATAAGTCTTAAGTTGTATGCGGTCCATAGCTGGCCAAATTCATAAATAAACAAAAATATAGTGATGCTGTAACAGTTGGTTGGTAATATTTACTGACAAAATGCAACCTTACGCTAGATTGCGTACATACTGCTATCCTGTGTGGCTGTTGTTTTTTTTTTACGACTTTAAAAGAGAGAGAGAGATTATTAATTGATCACCGATGCGTCGGTTCTCGATAGTGTTCAGGAGACGTAGGGATTGATTACGCGAATAATTGACCTTTTGACCCGGATTGCCCTCACGCAATCAGAATCTTCGATGAAAATACCTAAGGGACCTATTACAATATAAAAATTGACATGAAAGCAAATTAGTGGAATTTCGTAAGAGAAAGATTAACAGATCGGAAGTTGAACACATTAGTGGTCTCCCAAATACAATCGAGACACCGAGATAAAGAGCGAACCTGTAAGAAAGCTCATAAACAATTTGAACATAATTTTTGGTTAGTGAAAGAAAAGAATAAGAAGAAAATTACTGCATCGTAAAATATTACTATATTTTGAACAAATTGGCTTTAAACTTCTACACATTGACAAATACACAATAAATGCATGACTTATATCTGGTATTTCTTTTGTAAATGGCGCAGTGCAATAATCGCTGCCTTTTCAGTCCTTTCCTTCTTAAAATTAAATGTCAAATTGTTCAAATGGCTCTGAGCACTATGGGACATAACTTCTGAGGTCATCAGTCCCCTAGAACTTAGAACTACTTAAACCTAACTAACCTAAGGACATCACACACATCCATGCCCAAGGCAGGATTCGAACCTGCGACCGTAGCGGTCGCGTGGCTCCAGACTGTAGCGCTTAGAACCGCTCGGCCACTCCGACCGGCAATTAAATGTCCTTGCGTGTGTGTAAGTACATTGTATCCACATCCGAGTTACCGGAATGTTTGTTCGTCGTTTCACATAGTTTTTACACAAAATAAAAATACAACTTGTAGCAATGCTATGTAGTACGTCTTAACATGTCGGCGACCGAAAGTACAAGTGATAATGAAGTCTCCAGACTATTTCTTAACAAAAGATAGACTGTTCTTTCTTACGTTTCGCAGCTTCTTGATATCAAGCGCTGCGGCAGTGATTTTAAATATCTGCGCCCAGCGGGTCGTAGTGTTTATTTAGAGTATTTAAACGCTGGACGCGCGTCTTGGTAAAGGCACACATTAAAAAAAAAATATTTCATCTCTTTACTCTCGCGCTGTGATACTTAGCTTCTTTACGAACTACAGCTCGTTGGCTGTCCTTTTCTTTTATGGCAAATATCTCATGTGCAAAGTATCTGAAATCCAATAATATTGCAGCTGCGAACGCGAACCTATGCGAACACCGGTATTTCGCATGCTTCCGTATCTGTAGCCTACAAATTATAAATCAGTCCATCCCGCCACATTTTTCTGTATGTTAAAGCAAATCTCAGGAACTACCGTAGCTATTGTGATACGGTGCGCACTCGGAACTATGGATGAAGGACAACAGTCCATATTTCTAGATGCCCGGAAATCGTTTGACAGGGTGCCCCATCGCAGACTTAACGAAGGTGCGAACATATGGAATAAGTCCACACGTATGTGAATGGCTCCAAGACTTGTTAAGTGACAGAACCCATTATGTTGTCCTCAACGGCGAGTGATCATCAGAGACAACGGTTTCGTCAGGAGTGCCGCAGGGAAGTGTGATAACACTGCTGTTGAAACTTCCTGGCAGATTAAAACTGTGTGCCCGACCGAGACTCAAACTCGGGACCTTTGCCTTTCGCGGGCAAGTGCTCTACCATCTGAGCTACCGAAGCACGACTCACGCCCGGTCCTCACAGCTTTACTTCTGCCAGTATCTCGTCTCCTACCTTCCAAACTTTACAGAAGCTCTCCTGCGAACCTTGCAGGACTAGCACTCCTGAAAGAAAGGATATTGCGGAGACATGGCTTAGCCACAGCCTGGGGGATGTTTCCAGAATGAGATTTTCACTCTGCAGCGGAGTGTGCGCTGATATGAAACTGATATGAAACCCCCAGGCTGTGGCTAAGCCATGTCTCCGCAATATCCTTTCTTTCAGGAGTGCTAGTCCTGCAAGGTTCGCAGGAGAGCTTCTGTAAAGTTGGGAGGGTAGGAGACGAGATACTGGCAGAAGTAAAGCTGTGAGGACCGGGCGTGAGTCGTGCTTCGGTAGCTCAGATGGTAGAGCACTTGCCCGCGAAAGGCAAAGGTCCCGAGTTCGAGTCTCGGTCGGGCACACAGTTTTAATCTGCCAGGAAGTTTCATATCAGCGCACACTCCGCTGCAGAGTGAAAATCTCATTCTGGAAACACTGCTGTTGTTCTCTATATACAAAAATGATTTGGCAGACAGGGTGGACAGTAATCTTCTGCTGTTTGCTGATGATGCTGTGGTCTACGGTAAGGTGTCGAATGACTCTAGGAAGATACAAGGCGACTTAGACAAAATTTACAGTTGGCTTGATGAATGACAGCTAGGTCTACATGTGGAAAAATGTAAGTTAATGAGCATGGGTAGGTAGATCAAACTTGCAGTGTTCCGGTAAGGTATTACTAGTGTCCTGCTTGACACCGTCAACACGTTTAAGTATCTGCGCATAGCGTTGCAGAGTGATATGAGGTAGAACGAGCGTGTGAGAAATGTGGTAGGGAAGGCGAATGGTCGAATTCGGTTTATTGGGAGAAGTTTAGGAAGGAGTGGTTCATATGTAAAGGACACCGCATGTAGGACGCTGGTGCGACCTAGTCTAGAGTACTGCTCGAGTGTTTGGGATCCGCACCAGATCGCATTGAAGGAAAACGTGGAAGCAATTCAGAGGCGGGTTGCTACATTTGTTACTGGTGAACTGTAACAATACATAAGCGTTACGGAGATGCTTGGGGAACTCAAACTGGAATCCCTGGAGGGAAGGCGACGTTCTTTTCGAGAAATACTATTGAGAACATTTAGAGAATCCGCATTTTCAGCTGACTGCCGAACGAGTGTAGTATCGGCAGCATAAATTGCCTAAGAACCGCGAAGATATGAGAAATCAGGGCTCATACGGAGGCATACACACAGTCGTTTCTGCGTCGCCCTATTTGCGAGTGGAACAGGAAAGCTAATGACAAGTAGTGGTACACGGTACCCTCCGCCACGCACCGTACGGTGGCTTGCAGAGTATATGTACATGTAGATGTAGATACATATTCACGAGAAACACCTCCGGATATAATTTATCAGTGGAAACGTTCCTGTCGAGGTACAGAAAAGGCGAATATTTTCCTCTTTAAAAGACGCTGAAAGAAAAGTAGGGAAACAGCTACTTCCATTCTCATTCCGCAACCTCATCCAAAAATTTTGGCGTGTGGACATACTCACGCTCTCTTAACCCAGCTCATTCTAAATCCTTTTACCCAGCCTCTCTTTGTAGTTAAGCCTTTGTTCTCAGCACCTTCATCTCACTGCCACTGTGAAAAAAAATTACACGGCAAATAATTCTAGCACCAAAAAATAATTAATGAAGACCAATTAAATTTTAGGAATACGTTTATCTAGGTAACATATTTAACTGCTTAACATTGCTAGATCACAAGTTAATGTAAGCGAGGGATACGCGACTGGAAATGTGAAATTGTGGTACGTTAAGAACCGATTTAACCGCAGAATACTGACTGCAAGCGCGCAAAAGTCCATGCATTGTCTTGTACAGGTGCCGGATGTCAGTTTCTAGCATGGAGTTCCACGCCTGTTCCACTTGGTCGGTCAAATCACTGACAGGGACGGTTAGTGCTGTTTGTGCATGACGTTAGAGTCGTCATCCGATGATGTCCCGTATGTGCTCGACTGGGGACCGATCAGGTGGTCAAGCAGGCCAAGGCAACATGCCGACACTCTGCAGAGCATTTTGGGTTACAACACCGGCATGTGGGCATGCGTTATCCTGTTGGGAAACATTCCCTGGAATACTGTTTATGAATGGCAGAACAGAAAGTCGAATCGCCAGACTGATGTACAAAATTACCATCAGGGAGCGCGGGATAACCACGAGAGTGCTACTGCTGTCATACGAAATCACACTCCAGACCATAACTTGAGAGGTGGCATGAGCCCCCTCTCATATTTCTATCTTACAATTTTCCTCTCTAATTGCATGCGGTGGAAAGTTGCTATTCCTTCACACGCGGACTTCCCACACAGCGTCTCTCGTCACCCGGGTGGTCCGGTGACAGGCGGGCTCTGATGACTTTGAAAGGGTAAGCCGACGGGTGTGAGAGAGTCGAGTGAATGCTTTCCAGACGCCGACATTGTCAAGAGGCACGCCCGCACGGTCCTGATGTAGCATCTCGGCTAGAGGTTCCGTTACTTCGCAGAAACTTAGCGAAAACACTTTCTGGCGGGCTACCAGCAAGGCGTGGGAATGACTTGTGTACCCAGGCAGTTGTGGCGGGAAAATTCCCGCGCTTTCTGCAAAATAGTAACTGTGATTGGCTTGCTCAGGTCATAGCTCCGTGACGTAGCAAAATCAGCGCAGAAATTGGCGCCAAGAATCTCCATTGGTGGAATGGTAGTGCTCCGGCAATAGAGGGGAATTTTCCGCCGGTTTTCGAGTTGCTGATTGGAACGTTTAACCACGGCCACTGTCGTGGGGGCGGGAATGTTGTGTGTTCGGCCTGTACGGGTGCTCTAGGTAGTCGGCTCTCGCCTTTCGGTCGAGGACGTCGAAGCAACCAGCCATCGCCTCCGGTACGCCAGATCGTGTTCTGGCAGTTAAGAAGACAGTTTGGTAAGGTATGTCCGCAGCACCGGCAGACAGGGATTTCCCTAGGTGATGATCAGAGCTCAGCAGAGCGCGCCTGTTCGTCTTTTTCTAACTTTGTTCTGTCTTGGGTAGCAGCAATTAATGTTGGGTTGGCTATGTGTTTTCTCTAAGATTTGAGTTGCAAGGAATTGGCTGCACATACCACTTCGTCATAGTCCTCACAATCTAGTTTAGATTAACAGATCGGAAGTTGAACACATTAGTGGTCTCCCAAATACAATCGAGACACCGAGATAAAGAGCGAACCTGTAACAAAGCTCATATACAATTTGAACAGAATTTTTGGTTAGTGAAAGAAAAGAATAAGAAGAAAATTACTGCATCGTAAAATATTACTATATTTTGAACAAATTGGCTTTAAACTTCTACACATTGAAAAACACACAATAAATGCATGACTTACATCTGGTATTTCTTTTGTAAATGGCGCAGTCCAATAATCGCTGCTTTGTCAGTCCTTTCCTTCTTAAAAATAAATGTCCTCGCGTGTGCGTAAGTACATTGTATCCACACCCGAGTTACCGAACCGTTTGTCGTTTCACATAGTTTTTATACAAAATAAAAATACTTGTAGCAATGCTATGTAGTATGTCTTAACATGTCGGCGACCAAAAGTACAAGTGATAATGAAGTCTCTAGAATATTTCTTAACAAAAGATAGATTGTTCTTTCTTATGTTTCGCAGCTTCTTTCTATCAAGCGCTGCGGCAATGATTTTAAATATCTGCGCCCAGCGGGTCATAGCGTTTGTTTAGAGTATTTAAACGCTGGACGCGCGTCCTGTTATAGGCGCACATTAAAAAAACTATTTCGTCTCTTTACTCTCGCGCTGTGATACTTAGCATCTTTACGAACTACAGCTCGTTGGCTGTTCTTTTCTTTTATGGCAAATAGCTCATGTGCAAAGTATCTGAAATCCAATAATATTACAGCTGCGAACGCGAACCTATGCGAACACCGGCATTTCGCATGCTTCCGTATCTGTAGGCTACAAATTATAAATCAAAGTCCATCCCGCCACATTTTTCTGTATGTTAAAGCAAATCTCAGGAACTACCGTAGCTATTGTGATACGGTGCTCACTCGGAACTATGGATGAAGGACAACAGGTAGAGTCCATATTTATAGATGCCCGGAAATCGTTTGACAGGGTGCCCCATTGCAGACTTAACGAAGGTGCGAACATATGGAATAAGTTCACACATATGTGAATGGCTCGAAGACTTGTTAAGTGACAGAACCCATTATGTTGTCCTCAACGGCGAGTGTTCGTCAGAGACAACGGTATCGTCAGGAGTGCCGCAGGGAAGTGTGATAACACTGCTGTTGAAACTTCCTGGCAGATTAAAACTGTGTGCCCGACCGAGACTCGAACTCGGGACCTTTGCCTTTCGCGGGCAAGTGCTCTACCATCTGAGCTACCGAAGCACGACTCACGCCCGGTCCTCACAGCTTTACTTCTGCCAGCATCTCGTCTCCTGCCTTCCAAACTTTACAGAAGCTCTCCTGCGAACCTTGCAGGACTAGCACTCCTGAAAGAAAGGATATTGCGGAGACATGGCTTAGCCACAGCCTGGGGGTTTCATATCAGTTTCATATCAGCGCACACTCCGCTGCAGAGTGAAAATCTCATTCTGGAAACACTGCTGTTGTTCTCTATATACAAAAATGATTTGGCAGACAGGGTGGACAGTAATCTTCTGCTGTTTGCTGATGATGCTGTGGTCTACGGTAAGGTGTCGGAGTGACTCTAGGAAGATACAAGACGACTTAGACAAAATTTACAGTTGGCTTGATGAATGACAGCTAGGTCTACATGTGGAAAAATGTAAGTTAATGAGCATGGGTTGGTAGATCAAACTTGCAATGTTCCGATAAGGTATTACTAGCGTCCTGCTTGACACCGTCAACACGTTTAAGTATCTGGGCATAGCGTTGCAGAGTGATATGAGGTAGAACGAGCGCGTGAGAAATGTGGTAGGGAAGGCGAATGGTCGAATTCGTTTTTTTGGGAGAAGTTTAGGAAGGAGTGGTTCATATGTAAAGGAGACCGCATGTAGGACGCTGGTGCGACCTATTCTAGAGTACTGCTCGAGTGTTTGGGATCCGCACCAGATCGCATTGAAGGAAAACGTTGAAGCAATTCAGAGTCGGGTTGCTACATTTGTTACTGGTGAACTGTAACAATACATAAGCGTTACGGAGATGCTTTTGGAACTCAAACTGGAATCCCTGGAGGGAAGGCGACGTTCTTTTCGAGAAATACTATTGAGAACATTTACAGAATCCGCATTTTCAGCTGACTGCCGAACGAGTGTAGTATCGGCAGCATAAACTGCCTAAGAACCGCGAAGATATGAGAAATCAGGGCTCATACGGAGGCATACACAGTCGTTTCTGAGTCGCCCTATTTGCGAGTGGAACAGGAAAGCTAATGACAAGTAGTGGTACACGGTATCCTCCGCCACGCACCGTACGGTGGCTTGCAGAGTATATGTACATGTAGATTTAGATACATATTCACGAGAAACACCTCCGGATGTAATTTATCAGTGGAAAAACGTTCCTGTCGAGGTACAGAAAAGGCGAATATTTTCCTCTTTAAAAGACGCTGATAGAAAAGTAGGGAAACAGCTACTTCCATCCTCATTCCGCAACCCCATCCAAAAATTTTGGCGTGTGGACATACTCACGCTCTTTTAACCCAGCTTATTCTAAAACCTTTTACCCAGCCTCTCTTTGTAGTTAAGCCTTTGTTCTCAGCACTTTCATCTCACTGCCACTGAAAAAAAATTACACCGCAAATAATTCTAGCACCAAAAAATAATTAATGAAGACCAATTAAATTTTAGGAATACGTTTATCCAGGTAACATATTTAACTGCTTAACATTGCTAGATCACAAGTTAATGTAAGCGAGGGATACGCGATTGGAAATGTGAAATTGTGGTACGTTAAGAACCGATTTAACCGCAGAATACTGACTGCAAGCGCGCAAAAGTCTCTGCATTGTCTTGTATAGGTGCCGGATGTAAGTTTGTAGCATGGAGTTCCACGCCTGTTCCACTTGGTCGGTCAATACAGGGACGGTCAGTGCTGTTTGTGCATGACGCTGGAGTCGTCATCCGATGATGTCCCGTATGTGCTCGACTGGGGACCTATCAGGTGGTCAAGCAGGCCAAGGCAACATGCCGACACTCTGCAGAGCATGTTGGGCTACAACACCGGCATGTGGGCATGCGTTATCCTGTTGGGAAACATTCCCTGGAATACTGTTTATGAATGGCAGAACAGAAAGTCGAATCGCCAGACTGATGTACAAAATTACCATCAGGGAGCGCGGGATAACCACGAGAGTACTACTGCTGTCATACGAAATCACACTCCAGACCGTAACTTGAGAGGTGGCATGAGCCCCCTCTCATATTTCTATCTTACGATTTTCCTCTCTAATTGCATGCGGTGGAAAGTTGCTATTCCTTCACACGCGGACTTCCCACACAGCGTCTCTCGTCACCCGGGTGGTCCGGTGACAGGCGGGCTCTGATGACTTTGAAAGGGTAAGCCGACGGGTGTGAGAGAGTCGAGTGAATGCTTTCCAGACGCCGACATTGTCAAGAGGCACGCCCGCAGGGTCCTGAAGTAGCATCTCGGCTAGAGGTTCCGTTACTTCGCAGAAACTTAGCGAAAACACTTTCTGGCGGGCTACCAGCGAGGCGTGGGAATGACTTGTGTACCCAGGCAGTTGTGGCGGGAAAATTCCCGCGCTTTCTGCAAAATAGTAACTGTGATTGGCTTGCTCAGGGCATAGCTCCGTGACGTAGCAAAATCAGCGCAGAAATTGGCGCCAAGAATCTCCATTGGTGGAATGGTAGTGCTCCGGCAATAGAGGGGAATTTTCCGCCGGTTTTCGAGTTGCTGATTGGAACGTTTAACGACGGCCACTGTCGTGGGGGCGGGAATGTTGTGTGTTCGGCCTGTACGGGTGCTCTAGGTAGTCGGCTCTCGCCTTTCGGTCGAGGACGTCGAAGCAACCAGCCATCGCCTCTGGTACGCCAGATCGTGTTCTGGCAGTTAAGAAGACAGTTTGGTAAGGTATGTCCGCAGCACCGGCAGACGGGGATTTTCCTAGGTGATAATCAGAGCTCAGCAGAGCGCGCCTGTTCGTCTTTTTCTAACTTTGTTCTGTCTTGGGTAGCAGCAATTAACGTTGGGTTGGCTATGTGTTTTCTCTAAGATTTGAGTTGCAAGGAATTGGCTGCACATACCACTTCGTCATAATCCTCACAATCTAGTTTAGGGACAACTTCACATTCACAGCGTTTGTTTGGGTATCCAATTTGAGCCAATTTGATGTATTGTAAATGTTTCATGTGTTTTTGTTTACTATTTTGTGTTTAGTCTTAATAAATCATATTGTTATTATGGACAGAACTTTCATTCTGTTAATCGGTAGAGCAACCCTATCATTCCTCACAATGTTAATGAAACCTTCGTTTATTTAACTTATTTATCAAATTAAATTATTGCAGGTGCCAAACTCTCTTCTACTCCACTGGCAGGGTTGATTAGAGTCAGTTCGCGTATATTTTTTATTCTTGTGCAACAGCAAAAGTCGGAGTTAGAATAGGGGGGGCTTAGAGCATCATTTACATATGTAGATTCTAGAAGAATTTAGTGTTAAATACTCTGCTAGCCCCGGCACCTCGCAAACTCCAGGTGTAGGTCCAGTGTGTCTGGCACGCAGACACTTTGGTTGGAGGCCCTCAACTGGACACCTTCTAACCACACACACTGCCGTCACTGACACCGACGCAGAACCAGCTTTCATCAGAAAGCACAACACACTCCTACCCTGCCCTGCAATAAGCTCTCGCTTGACACCACTGAAGACTCAAACGGTGGTGATTTGGGTTCAATGAAATGCACGCTACACGGCGTCTAGCTCGGAGCTGTCCTTGAAGTGACCGATTTGTAACAGTTAGTTTTGTCATTGTGGTGCCAACTGCTACTCAAATTACTGTCGAAGATGCAGTGCGATGTGCCGGATCCATACGCCGAACACGACGGTCTTCCCATTTGGAAGTGCTACTGTGGTGTCCTCGCTTCGTCCGCCAAGCGCTATTTTGCTTCTCGGGCAGCACAACTCCATGACTGTCTACATTGTGGTCCCCACTTCCGATGATTAGCGATAATTTCGTTTATGATACTTCTCATTAGTTTTTCTTCGATATACTATCAGTCTTTATTCTCTACTCATTAGACTTCCATTCCATTCAACAAGTATAGTGATCGGTGATTTACCTAAATCTGTTCGTGTGCGTTCCTTGCTGTATTTCGTACAATATAACGTCACTAATGAAAAAAAATAACACTCGGCAGACGTGTATACGCAATGTGTAACAGATAGTTTTGTCACTGTGGTGCCAACTGCTACTCAAATTACTGTCAAAGATGCAGTGCGATGTGCCGGAGCCATACGCCGAACACGACGGTCTTACCATGATATCGAAATAGACGACAGAGGGATAGAGAAACAATTAAAATCGCTCAAAAGAGGAAAGGCCTCTGGACCTGATGGGATACCAGTTCAATTTTACACAGAGTACGCGAAGGAACTTGCCCCCCTTCTTGCAGCGGTGTACCGTGGGTCTCTAGAAGAGCGTAGCGTTCCAAAGGATTGGAAAAGGGCACAGGTCATCCCCGTTTTCAAGAAGGGACGTCGAACAGGTGTGCAGAACTATAGACCTATATCTCGAACGTCGATCAGTTGCAGAATTTTGGAACACGTATTGTGTTCGAGTATAATGACTTTTCTAGAGACTAGAAATCTACTCTGTAGGAATCAGCATGGGTTTCGAAAAAGACGGTCATGTGAAACCCAGCTCGAGCTATTCGTCCACGAGACTCAGAGGGCCATAGACACGGGTTCACAGGTAGATGCCGTGTTTCTTGACTTCCGCAAGGCGTTCGATACAGTTCCCCACAGTCGTTTAATGAACAAAGTAAGAGCATATGGACTATCAGACCAATTGTGTGATTGGATTGAGCAGTTCCTAGATAACAGGACGCAGCATGTCATTCTCAATGGAGAGAAGTCTTCCGAAGTAAGAGTGATTTCAGGTATGCCGCAGGGGAGTGTCATAGGACCGTTGCTATTCACAATATACATAAATGACCCGGTGGATGACATCGGAAGTTCACTGAGGCTTTTTGCAGATGATGCTGTGCTGTATCGAGAGGTTGTAACAATGGAAAATTGTACTGAAATGCAGGAGGATCTGCAGCGAATTGACGCATGGTGCAGGGAATGGCAATTGAATCTCAATGTAGACAAGTGTAATGTGCTGCGAATACACAGAAAGATAGATCCTTTATCATTTACCTACAAAATAGCAGGTCAGCAACTGGAAACAGTTAATACCATAAATTATCTGGGAGTACGCATTAGGAGTGATTTAAAATGGAATGATCATATAATGTTGATCGTCGGTAAAGCAGATACCAGACTGAGATTCATTGGAAGAATCCTAAGGAAATGCAATCCGAAAACAAAGGAAGTAGGTTACAGTACGCTTGTTTGCCCACTGCTTGAATACTGCTCAGCAGTGTGGGATCCGTACCAGATAGGGTTGATAGAAGATATAGAGAAGATCCAACGGAGAGCAGCGCGCTTCGTTACAGGATCATTTAGTAATCGCGAAAGCGTTACGGAGATGATAGATAAACTCCAGTGGAAGACTCTGCAGGAGAGACGCTCAGTAGCTCGGTACGGGATTTTGTCAAAGTTTCGAGAACATACCTTCACCGAAGAGTCAAGCAGTATATTGCTCCCTCCTACGTATATCTCGCGAAGAGACCATGAGGATAAAATTAGAGAGATTAGAGCCCACACAGAGGCATACCGACAATCCTTCTTTCCACGAACAATACGAGACTGGAATAGAACCGATAGAGGTACTCAAGGTACCCTCCGCCACACACCGTCAGGTGGCTTGCGGAGTATGGATGTAGATGTAGATGTAGATGTGTCGCCACTGATTTGACAAGCCCACGTCTTTGTGGAACAGTCTGTGTGTCCGTATGCAGGTGTTACGTATACATAGGTGGGTAGAGGGGACCGAGGACTTGGGAGTTTACAGATAGACTATACGAATCTCACGTTACTGTTCCTGCAGCTTATAAAATTTCAAAATAGAGCATTTGGAGAACGAAGTAATGATAATAGAAGCGTAGTAACCCTCATGGCTGTACAATACACGGGGCTAAGAGCGCAAAAACAGAGACAAAAAGAGAGAATCGGGGGTAGCAGTTACGGCTGCTGTTTAGGGAGGAAAGTGGGATGCTATGGGTGACAAATAGGAATCAGATCTTAGTGAGCACTGATAGTAAATATCTCATTAAAATTCATGAACATTGTACAATGAAGTGTATTCTTGAATGAAATATTAACGAAGCAATTTTAGACTAAACAAATGTTTTCATTCGAGGATGTTATCCTAACGATCTTATCGCTGCACGGATCCTTGAGGGGAACAGGGGTAATCAACATTAAATTATCTCTGATACTTTTCGCCTTTTGTCCCATGTGCAGGAATACCTGCATCTCAGTGTATCACCAAAATTGCAGGAGCCATGCTGTCTCGTGAAATAGTCAAGTGCACAAGATACTTGTATAATAGCCGGCCGGGGTGGCCGAGCGGTTCTAGGCGCTACAGCCTGGAACTACGCGACCGCTACGACCGCAGGTTGGAATCCTGCCTCGGGCATGGATGTGTGTGATGTCCTTAGGTTAGTTAGGTTTAAGTAGTTCTAAGTTCTCGGGGACCGATGACCTCAGAAGTTAAGCACAGAGAAATAATACTTGAAACTGAAAGAATTTCCCGAAAAGCGTCGTGCAAAATATAAATAAAAGGAAAATCCGAGGGTGATCACCAACTGTTTCTAACGGAACAAATCAAATCTTACAACAATCTAGGTTCTGGGACTTCGAAGCGTTCCCTACATAGTGCTCAGAGCCATTTGAACCGTTTGCATTTGTATAATAGCTTCGCCACATCCACATTAACATTGATTGGACGATGCAAAATTTTCTGTTCATTATATAAACAGCCAAATGCACATGCTACACAACGTCGTGGATTGCGGTAGCCTGTAGTTACAGACTTTTCGTTTAGTCAAGATTCTTGTAGCGTGTGCTCTCACTAAGTTGTCACTTACTGCGAAAGTTTCGTCAGTCGCAAACACGTAAGGGCTTTTCAGTCCACAAGGATCATTTGAAAGTGGTGCAGCATCTTAAAAATTCAAGGTTTGACTGTAAAGGTTTTATGTAATTCACTTGCTTTGAGCACATTACAGTCTCCTTGATGACTACGTCTATGAATCTGAAACAATAATTACAATCTGCTATGATCAGTAGTACAATAGAAAATTACTTGTAATTAGAATACACGCTGCCTGCTCTTCATGGTTTAACGATTTTTATGGGTTTTCCATGAGTGGATCCCACACAGTGAGGGAAGTCTGCTGCGGTCTCCTCATACGGGTCGCTGATATTCTTCCACTCTTCTGTGATCGGTGGTTTCATACGTTCCTCTCTTAGCATCTGTCATAAGAACGTGCACGTGTCTAATAATTCCAGTAATTGTGGACTGGCCGAGAAGAAACTCGACATGTAGAGAACGCTTCGAAGTCCCAGAACCTAGATTGTTGTAAGATTTGATTTGTTCCGTTAGAAATAGTTGGTGATCACCCTCGGATTTTCCTTTTATTTATATTTTGCACGACGCTTTTCGGGAAATTCTTTCATTTTCAAGTATTATTTCTCTGTGCTATGCCATTCATTCGTGATGTTTACCTCGTATAAGCTGTTGCGTTGTCCTGTTGGCTGCTGTGTAGTGTACCTGTGGTCTAGGGGTAGTCAAAACTCCTCGGTCCCAGGTAAGAAACCCGTCACAACTTGTATTTTGATTAGTAACCAAAGTTAGCGGCCGAGCACTTGCGGCATAAGAGGTCGCTCTCATTCTGCCAACGGCCTTGTCGAAAGGGCGGAGGAGTGGACACATGTTAGGGCACTCTCTTGTCCTTGGGGCGGGAAACTTCCCCTAAAGGCGGAAGAATCAACGGCATGAGAATGCAGAAGGCAATGGAAACTACTGCATTAAAGACACATAACGTGTGTCCACCGGACATATGGCCTGTAATTGGAAAGTGTCATGATGGTCTCTCCATTGGCACAAGATTCCGGAATAATTCCCCATTCGCATCTTTGGGAGGAGCCTGCCAAGGGGCAGGTGACCATAAGAAAAAGACTGAAAAACTAACGAAAGGATGACGATCTACGTATCGGGACGTGGAATGTCAGAAACTTGAACGTAGTAGGGAAGGTAGAAAATCTGTAAAAGGGAAATGCAAAGGCTCAATCTAGATATAGTAGGAGTCAGTGAAGTGAAATGCAAAGAAGACAAGGATATCTGGTCAGATGGGTACAATGTAATATCAACAGCAACAAAAAATGGTATAACGGGAGTAGGACAAGGAATGAGGGAGGAAAAGACTACGTGAGTCCTGTAACAAATTTCAGCTGGTAATAGCCAATACTCTGTTCAATAATTTCAAGAAGACGAGGTATGCTTGAAAAAGGCCAGGTAATACAGGAAGATTTCAATTAGAGTACATCATGGCAGAGATTCTAAAATCATATACTGGATTGTAAGGTGCACTCAGAAGCAGATACAGACTCAGTTCACAATGTAGTACAGATGAAGCGTAGGCTGAAGTTTAAGAGATTAGTCAGGAAGAATCAATACGAAAAGAAGTGGCATACCGATGTACTACAGGATGCAGGATGAAGAGGTACGCTTGAAGTTTCTAAGGCTATACATAGGGCAGTAAGGAATAGCTCAGTAGACAGTACAGTTGAAGAGGAAAGGACATCTCTGTAAAGCACAATTGCAAGAGTTTGAAAGAAAAACGTAGGCACAAAGAAGGTAACTGCGAAGAAACCACGGTTAACAGAAGAATCACTTCAGTTGATAGATGAGAGAAGGAAGTATAGAACTGTTCAGGGAAATTAGGGAATACAGAAATGCGAGTCTTTGAGGAATAAAATAAATAGGAAGTGTAGGGAAGCTAAGACGAAATGGCTCTGTAAAAAATGTGAAAAAATTGAAAAGCAAATGATTGTCAGGAGGACTGACTCAGCTCATAGGGAAGTCAAAATAACCTTCGGTAAAATTAAAAACAAGGGCGTTAACATCAAGTGTGCAACGGTAATAGCACTGAATCACGTAGAGGAGAGAGCGGAAAGGTGGAAAGAGTACACTGAAGGAGTCTATGAGGGGGAAGAATTTGAGTGCTTTGGGTGACTTAAGATCAAATAAGGCAGAAAGGATAGATAACACTGCATACAAACTTCTAAAATCACTGGGGAAAGTGGCAATAAAACGACTATTCACATTGGTGTGTAGAATGTTTGAGTCTGGAGACAAAGCATCTGACTTTCGGAAAAATAACATTCACATAGTTCCAAAGACTGCAAGAGCAGACAAGTGCGAGAATAATCGCATAATCAGCTTAACAGCATATGCATTCAAGTTTCTGATACGAGTAATACACAGAAGAATGGAAAAGAAAATTGAGGATGTGTTGGATGACGAGCAATTTGGCCTTAGGAAAGGTAAAGGCACCAGACAGGCAATTCTGACGTTGCGGTTGATAATGAAAGTAAGATTAAAGAAAAATCAAAACACGTTAATAGGATCTGTCGACCTGGAAAAAGCCTTCGACAATGAGAAATGCTACAAAGTGTTCGAAATTCTGAGAAAAATAGGGGTAAGCTGTAGGGAAAGGCGCATAATATACAGTATGTCAAGAGCCAAGAGGAAATATTAAGACTGGGCGACCAAGAACGAAATGCTCGCATTAGGAAGGACGTAAGACAGGGATGTTGTCTTTCGCCCCTACTATTCAATCTTTATATCGAAGAAGCAATGATGGAAATAAAAGAAGGGTTCAGGAGTGGAATTAAAATTTCAGGTCAAAGGGTATCAATCATACGATTTGCTGATGACAGTGCTATCCTGAGTGAGGGTGAAGAAGAATTACGTGATCTGCTGAATGGAATGAACTGTCTAATGAGTACAGAATATGGACTGACAGTAAATCGAAGAAAGACGAAAGTAATGAGAAGTAGTAGAAACGAGAGCAGCGAGAAACTTAACATGAGGATTGATGGTAACGAAGGAGGGGGAGTTAAGGAATTCTACTACTTAGGCAGCAAAATAGCGAATAATGGACGGAGCAAGGAGGACATCAAAAGGACGCTAAGACTGGCAAAATGGGAATTCCTGGCCAAACATAGCAAGAGCAAGAAATTTCTGAGTATGTACCGTAAGTCGATTGGTTGGTTGCTTGCTTGCTTGGTTTAAAAGAAGACGGAAGGGACCCAACTACGAGGTCATCGGCCCCTTGTTCCTAATAAAACAATGCCACAAGTGTGAGAAAAAAACGGACGAAACATATAACACAAAACGGAAAGAAAGGAAAAGCCACAAGAACGAAGGGAAGGCAACGAACACTAAAAGGAACAAAAGAGGAGAAGATAACAGAGACGCTAGAAACCGAAGAGAGTAAAACATGAAAGCAGATTACAGTAGCTGGCCAACCACGAGAATAAAAAGGGAAAGCCAGCCACAATGCAACACATTTAAACCTTCATACTAAAAGCAGTACGGTGGAAGACAGAGGGGCAAAGGACATGCGCTAAAACCTACATAGAACTATAAAACCCACTCTCACGGATAAAACGTAAAACTAAAGCTGCTGTGGAGTCATTGTCGTCCAACACCAAAGGCAGGATGTTGGGAAATTAAGAAGTCTGCCGCAGAGCGGCTAAAAGTGGACAGCCCAGCAAGAGGTGGACGACTGTCATTTGGGAGCCATAGCGACACTGAGGTGGGTCGCGACGGAGTAGGTAACCATGCGTTAACCACGTATGACCAATGCGGAGTCGGCAGAGGACAACTGATTCCCTGCGAGAGGCCTGCATGGAAGACTTCCACACATTCATAGTCTCCTTAATAACACGCAGTTTGTTGTGCGTGCTGTTATGACATTCCGTCTCCCAAAGCCGGAAAACTCTGCGGTGCAAGACAGAATGCAGGTCAGTTTCGGAGATGCCTATCTCCAGAAGCAGTTTCCGCGCCGCCTGTTTGGTCAGCCTACCATGTGTGGAGCACAGCGTTGTATGGTAGTGAAACATGGACTGAGGCAAAACCAGAAGAGAGTCGAAGCATTTGAGATGTGGTGCTATAGGAGAATGTTGAAAAGTAGGAGGACTGATAAGGTAAGGAATGAGGAGGTTCTGCTCAGAATCGGAGAGGAAAGGAATGTGTGGGAAACACTGACAAGAAGAAGGGACAGGATGATAGGACTTCTGTTAAGACATCAGGGAATGACTTCCCTAGCACTAGATGGAACTGTAGAGGCCAAAAACTGTAGAGGAAGAGATTGAAAATAATTGAGGACGTGGGTTGCAAGTGCTACTCCGAGATGAAAAGGTGTGACGCAGGTGAGGAATTCGTGGCGGGCCGCATAAAACCAATCAGAAGACTGATGGCAAAAAATAAATAAAAATAAAAGCACGCTCAAGTTTTAAATCATTATCAAAGTTTACATAGCGCTAGTGGCAAACCTGTATATACGGGTCGAGCATTCATTAACAATTGCTAGTGTTTTTTTTTAATTATAGATGCCAGCACCAGTGGCAGCTACTGCAGCACACAATGCAAGCACGCATTCCTGTTTAACGAAATTCCGTTCACAGTTTACGTTAACAATAAGAGCGCGCAGCAAATGTTAACCGCAGCCTGCACTGACCCACCACTGGTGGTATTTGGCTGGGCTGGACGCCGCGCGACAACAGCGTCCACCTGGCCACCACTGAGAGAGCCTCACGTGCTGCGTGAATTCCTGCACGAACGCGGTTGTGCCGCCGTAGCTTACCCACCCCTACTTCCTCACATCCCTCTTAATTCGAGCAGTCTGTTGTTGGTCTTCCATTCTCATTGTTCCCTCTTGGCTCTTGTTCGCATTGTATGTTATCCGTTTGTCCGTTTAGCTCGCTTCATTTTTTTTTCTCAGAATTTCGAGCATGTTGTACCATTTAATACTGGGCACTTTTTCCAGGTTGACAAATCCGATAAAGGTGTCTTGATTTTACTTAAGTCTTCTCCGTTATCAATCGCAACGTCAGAACTGCCTCTCTCGTGCCTCTACATTTCCTAAAGGCAATGTGACCGACACCTAATAGATTTTCTGTTTTCTTTTCTATGCTTATATATATCATTCTAGTCAGATGTTTGGATGCGTGAGTCGTTAAGAAGATTTTGCGATAGTTCGCGCACTAATGGGACGTCCATTACGAGGTGCATTCAAGTTCTAAGGCCTCCGATTTTTTTTCTAGTTAACTACTCACCCGAAATCGATGAAACTAGCGTTACTTCTCGACCTAATCGCCCTGCAGACGTACACATTTTTCACAACGCTGACGCCATGATTACATGGCAGCGGCGAAGGTTTTTTTAGGAGTCTGTTTTGACCACTGGAAAATCGCTGAGGGAATAGCAGCATGGCTGGTGAATGTGCGGCCACGGAGAGTTTCATTGTTGGAAAAAGCCAAAAGTCACTAGGAGCCAGGTCAAGTGAGTAGGGAGCATGAGGAATCACTTCAAAGTTGTTATCACGAAGAAACTGTTGCGTAACGTTAGCTCGATGTGCGGGTGCGTTGTTTTGGTGAAACAGCACACACGCAGCCCTTCCCGGACGTTTTTGTTGCAGTGCAGGAGGGATTTGTTCTTCAAAATATTTTCGTAGGATGCACCTGTTACCGTAGTGCCCTTTGGAACGCAATGGGTAAGGATTACGCCCTCGCTGTCCCAGAACATGGACACCATCATTTTTTCAGCACTGGCAGTTACCCGAAATTCTTTTGGTGGCGGTGAATCTGTGTGCTTCGATTGAGCTCACTGGCGCTTTGTTTCTGGATTGAAAAATGGCATCCACGTCTCATCCATTGTCACAACCGACGAAAAGAAAGTCCCATTCATGCTGTCGTTGCGCGTCAACATTGCTTGGCAACATGCCGCACGGGCAGCCATGTGGTCGTCCGTCAACGTTCGTGGCACCCACTTGGATGACACTTTTCGTATTTTCAGGTCGTCATGCAGGATTGTGTGCACAGAACCCACAGAAATGCCAACTCTGGAGGCGATCTGTTAAATAGTCATTCGGCGATCCCCCAAAACAATTCTCTCCACTTTCTCGATCATGTCGTCAGACCGGCTTGTGCGAGCCTGAGGTTGTTTCGGTTTGTTGTCACACAATGTTCTGCCTTCATTAAACTGTCGCACCCACAAACGCACTTTCGACATATCCATAACTACATCACCACATGTCTCCTTCAACTGTCGATGAATTTCAATTGGTTTCACACCACGCAAATTCAGAAAACGAATGATTGCACGCTGTTCAAGTAAGGAAAACGTCGCCATTTTAAGTATTTAAAACAGTTCTCATTCTCGCCGCTGGCGGTAAAATTCCATTTGCCATATGGTGCTGCCATCTCTGGAACGTATTGACAATGAACGCGGCCTCATTTTAAAACAATGCGCATGTTTCTATCTCTTTCCAGTCCGGAGAAAAAAATCGGTGGCCTTAGAACTTGAATGCACCTCGTAATTACACGAAGTTTTCTTTTTTAAGTTTGTACCCACACTCTCCCCTTGCTGAGATTTGTTAAGATCTCCTGCGAGTCTGTCTCGTACCCCCCTCCCTCCCCCTCTTCCCACCCGTCTTCCACGTGAGGTTATCCACGTAGACGCCTAAAAATACGCAATAATAATAATTTTTCTTTTGTCTGAAACACTGTTTAGAACTCTTTAATGAAACCATTTGTGGGTCGAGGCGTATACCATGTGTCTCCCACACACATTTTTCTCCTCAGTCGTCCCCCACAGACATTTTTGTGCTGATTTCCATACCGCATTTGCATACAAAACTCTGTATTATTCACTTGCATTCAGATTCAGTTTGATTTATCGAACTTTGGTATGGTTACGCTCTGGTCATTTGTGTGGTTAGGGTGCAGCTTCGCGTTTTCTTGTCACATTTTCTGTTACTTGAAACGCGTACGTTTCATATGTATTCATTACCAGCGATGGCGAGGCATGAGAGAATCTCTGACCAGAGAGTTATTTATCGTTGCTAGTCTGGGTTTGACCGCGCGAGTGTTCTGTTGCGAGTTGCACTCTGTCTGCAGTAGTGAGTCGGCAAGAACGGTAGTAGCACGTAGCGAGTCGGCAGTTGCGAGTTGTACTCAAACAGTGCTAGTGTGTGGCGAGTGGACAGAGAGAGTAGTCAGTTGGAGAGTAGTAGTCAGTCGACAGTCGTAGCGAGTGGACGGTTGTACTGAGCGGGCGTCGGCTTGCGTCGGCGGCGTGCTCTTCTCGCGACTCTGGTCACGGTTCGGGACGATGTGTATTATAGTAAAAGGTAACGAAGCAGCATTGCGCTCAGCTAATAATGTATGCTAATTGTAATTAATTTGTTCAAAAATGATGCCCCAATAATAACTTTTTATAAAGTACCTCACTTAAAGAAAAAGATTCATTTCAAGTTAAAGAATATTTCCTATGCATTCCCTCCAAGAATCAAAATTAAATGTAGGCCAGCATTGCACGGAGCTGTGCCGAAAAATAAGAGCAGATATAGATGCAGTTTTACTGAGGTAAGAATTTATCAGGTTTAATTATTTCACAGGGCCGAAGGTCAGCGCAGCTGCCCTTATAAAATTTATCAGGTTTAATTATTTGTGTTGAGATGTTACATTCAGTTCATGGTTCATTATTTAATTAATATTATTGTGGGTTTTTGATCAATCTTCATCCCTTCCTTAACTTTTGTGTGGAGTTTACGTTTTGGGCAATTTTTATTCTTTAATTTTGCAAGGAGGTTACATTTGTGTCATTTTTATTATTCACTTTTGTGGGAAGACAACATTTGGCTCACATTTATTTATTTTATTATTATCACGGGGAGGTTACATACTGGCACCTAAATTTTTCTTTGGGTCTTATGGATTTCATTTAATCGTGTCAGGCTCTCGAACAACGGTTTTCCAATTTGCTTGGAGTAGAATGCAGGTAAAAGCGGTCTTGCGGTTGCAGGAAGACTGATCACCTGAGCACTAGGCTAGGCTTAAGGCCGGTCACTCAGGTAGCCGGACGGGCCTAGTGTTGTTAATCCCTACCGTCCGGCATGAGTAGAATTGGGGGCCAACTAGTAGAGTGCGGCCCTGAGCGAAACGCCCTTTACGAGCACTTTTTGTCGAGTCTGCGCACTTCACTCTGTCCTTTGAAGTCTAGCATTTACACATTAGGACGTGTATAACTCCTCTTTTCTACGAAGCTGTTAAACCCCTGTCGAAATTCCGAGAGCTTCCCAACAAAAAAGCTTTCCCGGGAGAAGATTTTTTTTTTTTTACTTTCAGTCTGCTCTCTTTGTATTCTCGATGTGAATCGCTAACACATTTTAACCGACGGAGGGAGCTGGTGACTGTGCTTGGAAGACCCAGAATAGTAAAAATTCAGGCTCTTTTTCTGTGACTAGCTGTAAACACTGTACGGGAGTTTCCACAGAGGTTTCGGGGCGACAGTTTTGGTCTGATTCGTGGTGGAGTTGTAGTTCAGTGGGTTTTTAGTGTTCGTACGATTCGGATCTTCGAGTTTCACGTCATTCTTACCGATCGTGGAATATTTCCGATGTTTGTGTTTGGCAATGGCGGACGTGCCGAGCTCCGCGCAGCTCAGATAATCTACTGCACGCACCACACAACTCACTAGGCAGCAACAGCGGAGCCACGGTAAGGAAACACACGAAAAACATTGCGCACCTGGGAATCGGTAGACGCAGCGCCCAAGTGCATATCATGCGAGGTCTTGAATAGCTTCGGCCAGTGTTTCGGAGGCACTTGGCGCCTCACGCACTCTCTCCTTTACTCGCGATGGTTCCTTTTCTGATGTCACGTGCATCCTAGCGCCCAGAAATCACTCATGTCTACCAATCGCCGTTCACATTAAATCACCAGACTCTTACTTTTCTTGTGATTTCTCTGTTTTACCTTCCCATTTCATAGATCTGTTATCTTTCCGCTTTTTCGTACAGTCTTCCTTTTATTACAGTATCAAAATTTGGTCCACCGTTTGAAGATTGCAGTTGCGTGACACTTAAACGACCGGGCACGACGTCAACCCAGGCCTTTCCCAGCGTCACGCTGGTGGCGACCCTGTCAAACAGTCTACAACCTTTTTACGAAATCTTTTCAAATTGTTCATCTCCAATAACGTAAGTTCACTTGTATCTCCCACAAGCTCAGCTTTTAGTGTTCCCTGACATAGTCTGTAAAAGCGGAGCCCTTATATGCTCGCTTTGTTGTCTGTCTGTCTGTGTGTAACTGTTGAACGCTTTTTGTCAGAAACGTGTAGGCGTATCAAAATATATGCACATATTAAGATCTGCGGTCCCTTCGCAATGTAAAAATTTTAAATTTCTAAGTCAATACTGTCGAAAGATATGGCCATTCACAATGAAGAGGAAAATAAATTGGTACACGTGCCTAACACAGTGTAGGGCTCCCACGAGCACGCAGAAATGCCGCAACGCGACGTATCATGGATTAGACTAATGTCTGAAGTGGTGCTGGAAGGAACTGACACCATGAATCCTGCAGGGCTCTCCATAAATCCCTAAGAGAACGAGGAGTGGAGATGTCTTCTGAATAGCACGTTGCAAGGCATCCCATTTCTGGGAAGTTTAGTGGCTGGCCTGAGTGGCCGTCCGGTTCTAGGCGCTACAGTTTGGAACCGCGAGGCCGATACGGTCGCAGGTTCGAATCCTGCCTCGGGCATGGATGTGTGTGATGTCCTTAGGTTAGTTAGGTTTAAGTAGTTCTAAGTTCTAGGGGACTGATGACCTGAGAAGTTAAGTCCCATAGTGCTCAGAGCCATTTTTGAAGTTCAGTAGCCAGCGGAAGTGTTTAAACTCAGAAGAAAGTTTCTGGAGCCACTCTGCAGCAATTCTCTACGTGGGCGGTCGTCGCATCGTCCTGCCGGAATGCCCAAGTCCTTCGGAACGCACAATGGACATGAATGGATGCAGGTGATCGGACACGATGCTTACGTACGAGTCACCTATCAGAGACGTATCTGGATGTATCAGGGGTTCAATTTCACCCCAACTGCGCACGCCCTACGCCATTACAGAGCCTTCACCAGCTTCAACACGTCCATCCGCTCGACACAATAGGAAACGAGACTCGTTAGACCAGGAAACAGGTTTCCAATCATCATCAACAGTCCAGTGTCGGTGTTGGCGGGCCCAGGCGAGGCCTAAACCTTTGTGTCGTGCAGTCATCAAGGGTACACGAGCGAGCCTTCGGCGCACAAAGCCCATATAGGTGATGTTTCGGTGAGTGGTTTGTACGCTGACACTTGTAGATGGCCCAGCATTGAAATCTGCAGCAATTTGCGGAACGGTTTCACTTCTATCACTTTGAACGATTCTCTTCCGTCGTAGTTGGTCCCGTTCTTCCAGCATCTTTTACCGACCGCAGCGATGTTTTACCGGATTCCTGATACTCACGGCACACTCGCGAAATGGTCGTACGTGCAAATCCCCGCTTCATCGCTATCCCGGAGATATTGTGTTCCATCGCTCGTGCGCCGACTTTAACACCATGTTCAAATTCACTTCAATCTTGATAACCTATCAATGTAGCAGCAGTAACCGATCTAACAACTGCGCCAGACACTTGTCTTATATAGGCGTTGCCGACCGCAGCGCCGTATCCTGCCTGTTTACATACTCTGTATCTGAATACGCATGCCTATTCCAGTTTCTTTGGCGCTTCAGTGTATGTCACGTGTTTTGATACAGGAGAACGTACTGGTCAAAACTATAGGGTTGAAATTTGGCAACAAGCGAGGTTTCTCAGTAGAAATAAAGAAAAAATCCGAAAATTGTTAGTTTGAGGCTATATAACACGAAAAAGTATTTGTGCCACTAGAACAAAAGCCTAACAGAGGAACATTACACCATGAAAATGGAAAATGAAAAATCAATCATTTTGTAGTAATTATATATATATAGTCTCTGCTCGCTTCTTTTCGTGTGTCCGCACTACTTCGAGGAACTACTGCAGAGATTTGGATACGGCCTTGGAATTACCGGGACGGATATAATTCCAAGTATCTATACCGAAAACAGGCAAAAATCGTTGAAATTCTCGATTCCCGGGATTGATGATAAGTTCGATCGGAACCCTCAGTGTGGGAATCCCACTCGCACATGGCCAGTTTTATACCAATAAATCTTGTATTTATCAACTAGAAATATTTAATTTCGTAGTTTATAGTTTCATATTGTGTAGACAGGTACTTCTTCCTCTCTGACAACCCCAGGGACTCTATTATGTGTTTCCTTCTTGCCCAACAGTTGAATTTTATGAAGTGGCCTAATTATGTCGTGGGACGAACAGACAGAAGGGCTCCGGGAAAATAGAATCAACCATTTTGACGGATCCGTACGAAATCGACGTTCTTGTTAGTGTATTATACACATTAATGTCATTCAGGCTGTATTTACTTTGCACATGAAAGACCGTATGATTATATAATTCTTCAATTTCTTAATTTATATGATCAGCAAGAGAATTCTTGGCGGTAAACTTCAATTTAGCTTCCTTCCACAAACGATTAACTTCCTCCTCGCACGTGTGTTTCTACTTTTAGGCATGCCGCCGGCCGGAGTAGCCGAGCGGTTCTAGGCGCTACAGTCTGGAACCGCGCGACCGCTACGGTCGCAAGTTCGAATCCTGCCTCGGACATGGATGTGTATGATGTCCTTGGGTTAGTTAGGTTTAAGTAGTTCTACGTTCTAGGGGACTGATGACCTCAGAAGTTAAGTCTCATAGTGCTCAGAGCAATTCGAACCATTTGTAGGCATGCCGCTTCACAAACGCACTGTAAAAGTTTTAATACGAATTCATGCTGAACACAGTAATTTGGGCTTTATATGCGTTGCAGACATGGAGTGAAAATAAGATGTGATGCCGCTACAGACTTCGCGGTACACTGCTTTGACAGCACCGCCGCCATGTCAGTGTCCGTAAACTTCAGCACATTACTGTTTTCAAATGCTTCTTGGTCTTAGTTTCCCTCGTGTCCACGCAACTGTCATTTTAAACAGTAAATATTACAGTGCTTTCGTGAATAATGTAGTTTCAGGAACGCATTTTCAAACGTATCTTTGGTCTTAAAGGAATATTTCATCCTGCAGTACGACGCTTTTGCCTCGTTAATATAACTTTCTTTTTGTTACACTTTTCGAGTAATCAGAAAGCGAAGTATGTGACGTGAAGAGGCTGCTTTCCTAAACCATCATTTTCATTAACACAGACTGACGAAACTGAGGTTTGCCGTGCGGGGCACCCGCGAGGTTCGAGTCATCCCTCGCTCATGAGTGTGCGTGTTGTCCTTAGCGTAATTTAGCTTAAGTTAGATTAAGAAGTGTGTAAGCCTAGGGACGGATGACGTCAGCAGTTTAGTCCCATAGGAACTTACCACAGATGGGAAAGTGATATTTCGTCTAATGCTGTAAATGTAGATTCCATTGCTTCAGCCCAGCTTTCATCGTTACAAGTCGGGATATGTCTGAGCACGACTCGAACCGTTCGAACAGCTTGCGTCACAGTCCCAGAAATCTCGAGTTCTGTTCGATCTCTTGATCGGTCCGCGATCTAGTAACTTTTGTTGGCAGTGTGTCCACGACCTATTTTAGCGCTTGTATGGGACTGCGGATTTTAATAGCTGTGAAGCACGGACTAGAATATCTTCTAGTGTAGATGTCATATGTAACAACGGCAATTAATCAGTAAATAAAAATTTGCAGTCATGCTTCTGCCAAATTCTCGAGCTTTCGCTCGAGCCGCCACCTAGTGGTGTCTGATGGTATCTCCAAGAATCGGTATTGCCGCTGTAGTTTGTTCTCGCTATAGAAATTATAGTTACTTTACAACGACACATTTCGTTTGTTAAGCATTTAATTTTTCATTAATTTTCTTTAGACTCCCGTGTCGGTGTCGAAATTTGTAGTAAAGCGGCCAAGAACTTTGAAGTAAATCGATCAAGCACTTTTCGTATTGTTTGGCAACAATGTATCTCCTTCATAAATTTTATATACAAAGGGTGTTTCACATTTCTTCTTGACGGCGTACAGGGGACTTAGTAAATCAAGTTTTACACAGGAACTCATGTCCGGAAACGTCATCCAACAACGCTAGAGAGGGTCAAAGTTACATGCGCCGGCGCCCATAAATACGTGTACATACTGCGTGATTTCTTGACGATGTAACAAACTATCAATGATGATACAGAATTATACATGTATCAATTTGAGATAAGGTCCCCGTACAGGAAACGAACGAGTCGGAGGTTGGCCGGCCGGAGTGGCCGAGCGGTTCTAAGCGCTACAGTCTGGAACCGCGCGACCGCTACGTCGCAGGTTCGAATCCTGCCTCGGGCATGGATGTGTGTGTGATGTTCTTGGGTTAGTTAGGTTTAAGTAGTTCTAGGGGACTGATGACCTCAGATGTTAAGTCCCATAGTGCTCAGAGCCAGTCGGAGGTTGTAGGTGAATACCGTTCTGATACCTCAGACAGTGGAATACATGTACCGATACTGTTGTTGCTAAGGCCGTGTCCTACGTGAGCGACAGAAGCGACCGACTGCGAGCGACTTCTGTATACGCGACACCGACAAGCAGCAACATCGGGCGACAACCTTAGGTGTCCTGCCCGGGCAACTCTGATTTTCAGAAATGCCATTAGACGGGGCTGCAGGTCAAATTGCCGTTCCCTCTGGAGACTCGTAGCAGGAGCACTCGCCTCCACCGTCAACGCTTTTTCTGCTTATGGTCCATGTCTTGGTAAGAGAGGGGGGGGGGGAGGATAATGCTTCGAAGTCAAGCATGTGACATAATTTTTAGCGTGCTGAAGTTCATGCGAAACGAGTGACGGAATATATACATTCCATTGAGGAATGTATAAACAACAGGCACCTCGAAGATCTAAACTGGCTTTATCTTTATCAATAGCAACACAAGAGTCTTGTGAATGACACAGCACAAGTTTCACTTTTTGTGCCGTGTATTTCATCTACATGTCCTAAAGAAGAATTTTTAGTGTAATTGCCACTCGAAGGGTTAAAAACTTAGAGACGATACAGCAAGGGATGTAACTGAGTGCATGGAAAAACATCATAGTCAACTCGATAAAACTACCTCGGTTTCAAGAGACGGGGCAAAAAGTATGACCGGCGTAAGAAACAGGTTTGTTGTTATTACGAAAGAAAAGTATTAACCATGGAGTACTTATTCATCATTGCACAATTCATCAAGAAACGTTATATAAGCAGACATTTTCAGAAGAAACTTGCGAAGTTGAGGAATTGGTGATTAAAATTATGAACTCAGTTTTAGCTAGAGCTCGTAACTATCGGAAGTTTAAAATATTTTCAGCTGAGATGGAGGGTGAGTACGCTGATCTTGTGCTGCATGACGCCGTACTTTGGGTATCAAGAGGAAACGTTTCGCTTCCTTACTTACAAAAACTGAAGCATTTCTCCTTCAGAAGATTGTTAGTTATACAGAACTAACGAACGATCAGAGCATTCAAAAGTTTTATTTCATGGGACTTTACGTCCCATCTAAATCAGCTTAATCGTAAATTGCAGGGGAAAGCAAACAAATTTTTCGATGTTGCAAATTATTTCATGCGAAAACGAGTTATCTTTTTTTTTTTTTTTTGCTCAAGATTTTTGAAGAAGAACTTCGATTCACTTTCCAGGCCTGTTGAAGCATCTCAAGAAAATAATTCTGATATTGGCATTTGCTATTTCAAAACAATCCTTTTTCATATGTGAGAAGATTTTTCAACAGGTTTCAGGAATTCAGAAACACGCTCTTAAATTGACACTGAAATGTAATTGTTGGTTTTAGAAAACGAAGGTTTCTTGAACTGTTAATATAAAAGTCTTTGTTCTGATATAGAAATATTGGAGAAAAACTTATCTGAACTTCTTTCATAGCGCAAGTAGTCTGCTTTGGAAGAACTGGAGAAGTAAGATGTGTTGATTTTTAACACATGAAATAATATTTCTGACTCGTATGATCAGCTGAAAAACTAGCGTTTATTGTTCTTACCTTACTCGGCTCTACATATTAATGGGATCAATCATTATCAAGCATGAATCTTATCGAGAGTACATCTACATCTGCATCTACATACATACTCTGCAATCCACAATACGGTGCGTGGCGGAGGGTACCTCGTACCACAACTAGCATCTCCTCTCCCTGTTCCACTCCCAAACAGAACGAGGGAAAAATGACTGCCTATATGCCTCTGTACGAGCCCAAATCTCTCTTATCTTTGTGGTCTTTCCGCGAAATGTAAGCTGGCGGCAGTAAAATTGTACTGCAGTCAGCCTCAAATGCAGGTTCTCTAAATTTCCTCAGTAGTGATTCACGAAAACAACGCCTCCTTTCCTCTAGAGACTCCCACCCGAGTTCCTGAAGCAATTCCGTAACACTCCCGTGATGATCAAACCTACCAGAAACAAATCTAGCAGCCCGCCTCTGAATTGCTTCTATGTCCTCCCTCAATCCGACATGATTGTACTCAAGAATAGATCGTATTAGTGTTTTGTAAGCGGTCTCCTTTACAGATGAACCACATCTTCCCAAAATTCTACCAATGAACCGAAGACGACTTTCCGCCTTCCCCACAACTGCCATTACATGCTTGTCCCACTTCATACCGCTCTGCAATGTTACTCCCAAATATTTAATCGGTGTGACTGTGTCAAGCGCTACACTACTAATGGAGTATTCAAACATTACAGGATTCTTTTTCCTATTCATCTGCATTAATTTACATCTATCTATATTGAACAAACTGGGAGGTCGCCTAAAATTAAAAAGCAATATACGATGTACCCGAAATTTCCAAGGCGATGCAAGGCTATTTTTCACCTTAGTGTGTCAGTCATTGTCATCATTTAATTTTATCAATACCTTAATTTTATTAATGTATATGATTCGGTAGTATATACACTCCTGGAAATGGAAAAAAGAACACATTGACACCGGTGTGTCAGACCCACCATACTTGCTCCGGACACTGCGAGAGGGCTGTACAAGCAATGATCACACGCACGGCACAGCGGACACACCAGGAACCGCGGTGTTGGCCGTCGAATGGCGCTAGCTGCGCAGCATTTGTGCACCGCCGCCGTCAGTGTCAGCCAGTTTGCCGTGGCATACGGAGCTCCATCGCAGTCTTTAACACTGGTAGCATGCCGCGACAGCGTGGACGTGAACCGTATGTGCAGTTGACGGACTTTGAGCGAGGGCGTATAGTGGGCATGCGGGAGGCCGGGTGGGCGTATCGCCGAATTGCTCAACACGTGGGGCGTGAGGTCTCCACAGTACATCGATGTTGTCGCCAGTGGTCGGCGGAAGGTGCACGTGCCCGTCGACCTGGGACCGGACCGCAGCGACGCACGGATGCACGCCAAGACCGTAGGATCCTACGCAGTGCCGTAGGGGACCGCACCGCCACTTCCCAGCAAATTAGGGACACTGTTGCTCCTGGGGTATCGGCGAGGACCATTCGCAATCGTCTCCATGAAGCTGGGCTACGGTCCCGCACACCGTTAGGCCGTCTTCCGCTCACGCCCCAACATCGTGCAGCCCACCTCCAGTGGTGTCGCGACAGGCGTGAATGGAGGGACGAATGGAGACGTGTCGTCTTCAGCGATGAGAGTCGCTTCTGCCTTGGTGCCAATGATGGTCGTATGCGTGTTTGGCGCCGTGCAGGTGAGCGCCACAATCAGGACTGCATACGACCGAGGCACACAGGGCCAAAACCCGGCATCATGGTGTGGGGAGCGATCTCCTACACTGGCCGTACACCACTGGTGATCGTCGAGGGGACACTGAATAGTGCACGGTACATCCAAACCGTCATCGAACCCATCGTTCTACCATTCCTAGACCGGCAAGGGAACTTGCTGTTCCAACAGGACAATCCACGTCCGCATGTATCCCGTGCCACCCAACGTGCTTTAGAAGGTGTAAGTCAACTACCCTGGCCAGCAAGATCTCCGGATCTGTCTCCCATTGAGCATGTTTGGGACTGGATGAAGCGTCGTCTCACGCGGTCTGCACGTCCAGCACGAACGCTGGTCCAACTGAGGCGCCAGATGGAAATAGCATGGCAAGCCGTTCCACAGGACTACATCCAGCATCTCTACGATCGTCTCCATGGGAGAATAGCAGCCTGCATTGCTGCGAAAGGTGGATATACACTGTACTAGTGCCGACATTGTGCATGCTCTGTTGCCTGTGTCTATGTGCCTGTGGTTCTGTCAGTGTGATCATGTGATGTATCTGACCCCAGGAATGTGTCGATAAAGTTTCCCCTTCCTGGGACAATGAATTCACGGTGTTCTTATTTCAATTTCCAGGAGTGTATGATATCATGTTTTATTCAACGTACTATTGTTTAAACAAGACTTAACATTTTAAGCAACGTTTATTAAGTTATTTTAGGGATCGTGAAAACAGATGCATTGTCCTAGCATTGAGATGGTTTGGACATACAGGGAGGATGTGCGAAACAAGAATACAAGACGAATATAGACGAGTGAGTTGGAAAGGCTCGACCCATCGCACAGATCTCAATCAACTTCCGGACATTTTTATTAAGAGTGCGCTAATTAAGTGAATAACAATACAACTATCTACATAGTTTAGGTTTAAAAAATTTTGGCTCTCAAAACACTTCAGTCGTTGTACTGTTGATATCTGGCTCTTCTGTTGCTTGATGGGTTTGCCGACCACTGGCCTCGCCTATGACGATTCTGTGACTTCTTGTTATCGAATGACAGCTGCAGTAGGAGCTGTATTCAAATTTCACAGCTGGTGGAAGTGTGTCTGTCGTTACACAAGAGGCCTGTAGCGACAGGCAGGCGCCGGCTCGATTACACCGAGACAGAGATTCTAAGGTTCTATACGGCATGTTGTGGCGTGCACAGGACCGGATATAGACTCAGATCACAATTTAGTAGAACTGTGAGCATTAGAATAAGGTTTGAGAATATGAAAGAATCGATATGTAGCCAAGTGGGATACTGAGGTACTGAAGGAATTATTATGTCGTTTGAAATTCTCTGGGAATGTAGGCACTGCAGCAATAAAGACCATAACGGGTAGTTCAAGTAAGTGGGCTATAAATACCTAACAACAGCAAAAACATTTTATTTGATATAAAAATCAACTTATTATGATGGTAACTATGAAGAAACGTTGTTTAGTTAGTTGCTTACATATTACATAGATCATTTGTTCTTTTTTCGAAATGATGTATATCAGTTTACAGGATATGTACATATGATTAGTGTTAACTTTAAGAACAAATATCTTTTTAGTTCTATTCATGTAACCACACTTGAAAACAAATTTTTTTACCCAGGCCACCAGTTTTAAACAGAAAGTCGTCTATGGAATAAATGTTGCCAAAATGATCTTAGATTAGATTTCGAGTTTGCATTACTGCTTGTCAGACATTCTATGTTATTGGGCAAATGATCAAAAATTTTTATTACTGTATATAGAATTCCTTTCTGAGCCACTTCTAGCTTTAATATTGAGTAATAAAGCTCATTTTTGCTTTTGCTGTTTTATTTATGGACCTGACTGTTCTTGGAAAATTATGATGGATTATTTACAACAAATTTAATTAGTGAATATATGTACTGTTTGGAGCAGTTAAAATGCCTAGCTCCTTGAAGAGGTGCCTACATGGCGACCATGGATGAACATTACATATGATTGTTACTACTGGATTTTGTGCAGTAAATATTTCCCATCTTAGTGGCGATTTACCCCAGAAAATGATTCCGTAAAACATTTAATGGAAATAAGCAAAAAGATGTTAGGAGGAAATTCGTTTGTTTCCAAGACAAGCAATACACAAAGAACAAAAGTAACTGAACTAAAATGTTTGAAGAGCTCAGTAATATGCTTCTACCACTTCAACTTTCCGCTTAATAATTATTTGGGAAACATCACTTACAATCTTTTCTGTCGATTTCTCTATAATTGGATTTCTTGCAACACTAGTCTGGAGAAAGGATCAGTTGTGCTTGCAGAATGTGAAGTGGATGGTCTTTCAAGTATATAAGGAATAAGAGTGGATGCAAAATTTAACTTTGTGTAAGTCGCTTTATAATTTCTCCTCTATCAATAAAATTTTCTACCCTTCCAATATTCTTTGAATTACTGATCACAACATTTTGCGTTCTGTTTCTTAAGTGTGATTCAAACAAGCTGTGTCTAAGCCAACAGTCTCATAAAACCGTTTACTTCAACGGTGTAACATGATCTGAGTAATGCAATGCCTAGAGAAGAACGCAAAAGATACCAACTGGCGATGGAAAAAGAAGCAGCAATATTCGACTCTTGGGTATTAAATAAATACAAAGTGCTAATATAAAATGGATGCAAGAAAAATGTGAATAAATCAGAATGAAAATGATTATCGGAAGGACAGATTCAACAGAGAAAAGTCAAAACAGCTTTCGTAAAAATTTAATGCTACGTCGTTAAAATTCAGAGTGCAAAAATAATTTCAGTCTTAAAGACAGAGGAGAACGCAGATAGGTGCAAAGAGTACACTAAAGGCCTCTGCGAAGGGGTGTTTGGAAGATATAGGGGAGCCAGCATTAGGATCAGAGTATGCCAGAGATTCGGGGGCCAGAACCCACGCACTCTGAAAGGAATGTGAGGTGCACGAAACGTATTCAGAATTCGTGCACTCAAAGTGATGTGCGGTGGATGTAAAACTAGGAATCCATGCACTCTGAAAGCCATGTGCAGAACGAGAGAGAAAATAGGCATCCAGGCACTACATTTATACTCCGCAAGCCACCCAACGGTGTGTGGCGGAGGCCACTTTACATGCCACTGTCATTACCTCCCTTTCCTGTTCCATTCGCGTATGGTTCGCGGGAAGAACGATTGTCGGAAAGCCTCCGTGTGCGCTCGAATCTCTCTAATTTTACATTCGTGATCTCCTCGCGTGTATAAGTACGGGGTAGCAATATATTCGATACCTCAGCCAGAAACGTACCCCCTCGAAACCTGGACAGCAAGCTACACCGCGATGCAGAGCGCCTGTCTTGCAGAGTCTGCCACTTGAGTTTGCTAAACATCTCCGTAACGCTATCACGCTTACCAAATAACCCTGTTACGAAAGGCGCCGCTCTTCTTTGGATCTTCTCTATCTCCTCTGTCAACCCGACCTGGTACGGATTCCACACTGATGAGCAATACTCAAGTATAGGTCGAACGAGTGTTTTGTAAGCCACCTCTTTTGTTCATGGACTACATTTCCTAAGGACTCTCCCAGTGAATCTCAACCTCGCACCCGCCTTACCAACAATTAATTTTATATGATCATTCCACTTCAAATCGTTCCGTACGCATACTCCCAGATATTTTACAGAAGTAACTACTACCAGTGTTTGTTCCGCTATCATATAATCATACAATAAAGGATCGTTCTTTCTATGTATTCGCAATACATTACATTTGTTTATGTTAAGGGTCAGTTGCCACTCCCTGCACCAAGTGCTTATCCGCTGCAGATCTTCCTGCATTTCGCTACAATTTTCTAATGCTGCAACTTCTCAGTATATTACAGCATCATCTGCGAAATGCCGCATGGAACTTCCGACACTATCTACTATGTCATTTATATATATTGTAAAAAGCATAACACTTCCCTGTGGCACGCCAGAGGTTACTTTAACGTCTGTAGACGTCTCTCAATTGAGAACAACATGATGTGTTCTGTTTGCTAAGAACTCTTCAATCCAGCCACACAGCTGGTCTGATATTCCGTAGGCTCTTACTTTGTCTATCAGGCGACAGTGCGGAACTGTATCAAACGCCTTCCGGAAGTCACGGAAAAGGGCGTCTACCTGGGAGCCTGTATCTAATATTTTCTGGGACTTATGAACAAATAAAGCGTGTTGGGTCTCACACGATCGCTGTTTCCGGAATCCATGTTGATTACTACAGAGTAGATTCTGGGTTTCCAGAAATGACATGATACGCGAGCAAAAAACATGTTCTAAAATTCTGTAACAGATCGAAGTCAGAGATATACCTGTAGGCCTAGAGTTTTCCGCATCTGCTCGACGACCCTTCTTGAAAACTGTAACTACCTTTGCTCTTTTCCAATCATTTGCAACCTTCCGTTCCTCTAGAGACTTGCGGTACACTGCTGTTAGAAAGGGGGGGGGGGGCAAGTTCTTTCGCGTACTCAGGTCCAGTGGACTTTCCTCTGTTGAGTGATTTCAGTTGCTTTCCTATTCCTTGGACACTTATTTCGATGTCAGCCATTTTTTCGTTCGTGCGAGGATTTAGAGAAGAAACTGCAGTGCGGTCTTCCTCTGTGAAACAGCTTTGGAAAAAGGTGTTTAGTATTTCAGCTTTACGCGTGTCATCCTCTGTTTCAATTCCA
Organism: Schistocerca cancellata; assembly: GCF_023864275.1. Lineage (NCBI taxonomy): Eukaryota > Metazoa > Arthropoda > Insecta > Orthoptera > Acrididae > Schistocerca > Schistocerca cancellata. The sequence continues at coordinate 763,365,910 of NC_064630.1, forward strand.
TTATCATCTCAGAGTGTCTGGATATGCTGTTTCGACCCACTTAGTGATTTAACGTAAGACCAGAACTTCCTAGGATTTTCTGTCAAGTCGGTACATAGAATTTTACTTTCGAATTCACTGAACGCTTCACGCATAGCCCCCCTTCGCTAACTTTGACATCGTTTAGCTTCTGTTTGTCCGAGAGGTGCTACGAGACAAATTCAGAATCTATGCACTCTGATAGCAACGAGCGGCGCATGAAACGAATTTGTAATCCACGCACTCTGAAAGCAATGTGCGACACGTCAGGGAAATACAGAATCCACCTACTCTGAAAGCGATCTGCAGTAGATGAGAGAAATTCATAATCCACGCAGTATGAAAGCGAGGTGTGGTGGGTGATAAAGCCGTGCGAATACTGCTCTGCGGAATACGTCCGAAATATTTATGGCAGACCCAGATTACTTCTCTGTTTTGGTAAAGCATAAAATCACTCTAACAGTCGGTAACCTCCCTTTGACCCGCAAGACAGGGTTAAACTTCACAGCTCCTGAGTAAATAATGGAAATCCCTGTCGCTTTCAGGAATGATTGCGAGATCCGACTGCAGGACTGGAATAGGTTCACCGCTAGCAGCTCACACACCACCTCCAACTGATCCCTTTACAACTCTTATCAGTAATTTCTGTACAACAAAGCATCAGCGCAGTTCAGTTCAGTTCAGTACAGAAGGACTCTCACCTGAACGTCACTCCCAGATTTGCATGGAAATAAATTTATTAGGCATCATTCATTCAGCAGTATCAAAGTCCGACAGTTTTTTCCGAAACCATTTCCAGATAACTAACAGCTGCACGCTCTTGTGTAGGACCTCTGTTGTTCTGCCGAACAAGTCTTCGCTCACTGATCCGCAACAGCCGACGAAAGAAAACAAGACATAGCCTAAGCAGAATTCGACGCGCGCTCTCGCGGGAACACACTTTCTAATGCTTTGTAGGCTTTCAGTATTGGAAAAGTAACCTCGTTGTCCACGAACGATCACTAACTCGAGACTTGCGAGAAGACAGTTACTCCAAACCACCAGCCCCACCACAGATGGCCCTCCACTCCCGGATACGACGAGTGCAGACAGCCGACAGCTGGAATTCACTGCCACCAAAACACACTACTGGCCATTAAAATTGCAACACCAAGAAGAAACGCAGATGATAAACGGGTATTCGTTGGACAAATATATTATACTGGAACTGACATGTGCTTACATTTTCACGCAATTTGGGCACATAGAAATCAGTACCCAGAACAACCACTTCTGGCCGTAATAACGTCCTTGATACGCCTGGGAATTGAGTCAAACAGAGCTTGGATGGCTTGTACAGGTACAGCTGCCCATGCAGCTTCAACACGATACCATAGTTCATCAAGAGTAGTGACTGGCGTATTGTGACGAGCCAGTTGCTCGGCCACCATTGACCAGACGTTTTCAATTGGTGAGAGATCTGGAGAATGTGCTGGCCAGGGCAGAAGTCGAACATCTTCTGCATCCACAAAGGCCCGTACAGACCTGCAACATGCGGTCGTGCATTATCCTGTTGAAATATAGGGTTTGGCAGGGATCGAATGAAGGGTAGAGCCACGGTTCGTAACACATCTGAAATGTAGCGTCCACTGTTCAAAGTGCCGTCAATGCGAACAAGAGGTGACCGAAACGTGTAACCAATGGCACCCCGTACCATCACGCCGGGTGATATTCCACTATGGCGATGACGAATACACGATTCCAATGTGCGTTCACCGCGATGTCGCCAAACACGGATGCCACCATCATGATGCTGTAAACAGAACCTGGATTCATCCGAAAAAATGACATTTTGCCGTTCGTGCTCCCAGGTTCGTCGTTGAGTACACATCGCAGGCGCTCCTGTCTGTGATGCAGCGTCAAGGGTAACCGCAGCCATGGTCTCTGAGCTGATAGTCCAAGCTGCTGCAAACGTCGTCGAACCGTTCGTGCAGATGGTTGTTGTCTTGCGAACGTCTCCATCTGTTGACTCAGGGATCGAGACACGGCTGCACGATCCGTTACAGCCATGCGGATAAGATGCCTGTCATCTCGACTGCTAGTGATACGAGGCCGTTGGGATCCAGCACGGCGTTCCGTATTACCCTCCTGAACCCACCGATTCCATATTCAGCTAACAGTCATTGGATTTCGACCAACGCGAGCAGCATTGTCGTGATACGATAAACCGAAATCGCGATAGGCTACAATCCGACCTTTATCAAAGTCGGAAAAGTGATGGTACGCATTTCTCTTCCTTACACGAGGCATCACAATAACGTTTCACCAGGCAACGCCAGTCAACTGCTCTTTGTGTATGAGAAATCGGTCGGAAACTTTCCTCGTGTCAGCACGTTGTAGGTGTTGCCACAGGCGCCAACGTTGTGTGAATGCTCTGAAAATCTAATCATTTGCATATCACAGCATCTTATTCCTATCGGTTAAATTTCGTGTCTGTAGCACGTCATCTTCGTGGTGTAGCAATTTTAACGGCCAGTAGTGTATAACTTTATTTACCATTGAGGCCTTTCACGCAGTCGCAATCGGGAACAGAACGTAGGCATTCTCGTTGGCGATTTCCCGCTCCTGCTTATTACGCTTCTGTAACATGGTACCTTCTGACGGGATCTTTAGAACTAATTCCACTGTGAGTGATGGAAACATCACCGCCCACCCCCTCCCCCCCTCCCGAAGGAAATTACTAGCCCCTAAAATCCGAGCACCACCCATTGAGGAGGATTAAGGAAAACCGACCCATCATCTTCGAGTCGAAGAAAATCCCTTCCCCGTGCAACCAGAAACTGTGGCGAATACAAAAACGAAGTGAGCCACGCCAAAAAAAATCAGGTGTTACAAAGTTGCTACGTAGAATCTATGAAATAAGAAATCTGCTGTCGGACCTTCAGAAGAATATCATTCACACGAAGTCTAATATTACAAAGGCAGATAAATGCGAGAACAGCTAAACGACTTGCAACCTCCAGCTCCCAATCGGCCTCTGGATTGCTATATGATAGACAGTTATCGTGTATGCCTAATGAAATTTTACAGTGAGTAAAGCTATTGTTACCGGAGGAAAATAATACCGGTTAGGCGGAGGAAAGTGAATAACAGACCCTTCTGAAGGAATAATCTATTCTAAACTTAATCTAAACATGGATGATAATTTTGAAATAGGTGAAATATATGGTGCAACCGCTCACGAACCACACCGGGTGGAGGGGGGAGGGGCGGGGAGGATACCACGTAATATTTTTCAATACAGAAATACTGATAATACAAAAAATACTAATTAGCAAAAATAGGATAACTAAACGGCCGCCAACCCACTAGGGCAATGAATATCCAATATCCTAAGAAAGTTAATGGCAAAGAAAATCAAGAAAATAATCACCGGCGGGGCAATGGTAGGTTGTCTCCCTTTTCCAGAACACACCAAATCACGAGAAAATAAATGATTCGGAAAGCACTGAGTTTGCAGTTTGTTCAAAAAAAATGGTTCAAATGGCTCTGAGCACTATGGGACTTAACATCTATGGTCATCAGTCCCCTAGAACTTAGAACTACTTAAACCTAACTAACCTAAGGACAGCACACAACACCCAGCCATCACGAGGCAGAGAAAATCCCTGACCCCGCCGGGAATCGAACCCGGGAACCCGGGTGTGGGAAGCGGGAACGCTACCGCACGACCACGAGATGTGGGCCTTGCAGTTTGTAATAGTAAATTTTGAAAGTAACGTTAAATGAAGTTGCTCGTTAAATAAACGACTGACTAACTGAAAGTGTTTCTTAAAAAATGACTTTCAGTAACCTCAGCATAACGTAATGCAAAATTTGGGAAAAGGCAAGCGATTTACTTTTAATCATTGAAATAATGAATTCAATTTACTTTGAGTAAATGAACAGCTGATTTAACATAACAATAAGGTACGTACCAAGCCACCAGAAGTCACTCGCTCAGCTAAATACAGAGTAACTGAAATTGCGCACTCTAAATTTCTACTGTATCTTTAATTATTAGTTGTGCCAGTGAAATTTTACTTTAGTTTAAGTGAGTGAGGTTAATACTAAAATTGAAAATTAGTCAAGGCTCTGTTATGGAATACAAGGAAATTTAGACTGATACCGGTCATTACGAAACAAATAAATCTGGCAGTAAATAGTTAATCGATTTTCATATTTTTACGACCCTTGGTGATTGCATGGAAAGGAAAAAGGAAAGCGACTCTGCTTGGTAATAATGTCTGAGGACAATGACAACACAGGTGCCTCATAAGCTTTAACTATTGCAGGTCATTAGTGAAGAAAATTATTAAAGTTTGTAAAAGAAATGCAACTGGACAATGCCTGTACATTATCAGTTAATAGTCTTATGTTGTAGCTGTGCGAACGACGAAAACGTAGCCGCTGCTGCTGCTGGTTGAGAACCACGTGTCGTCTCCAGAGCCACGGTTAATCAGGGAGAGGCAACAGTTAGGATTGCAGATTTCCTCCGCCTGTTCACTCCTACCGTGCTCTCAACACACGCGAGGTGACGAAGTAGGTGCGTCTACACTGGCGCGATCATAGCTGCACACCGTGTCTGCGGGAGCGCCCAAACAAACCACTTCAGCACTCTCCATACGCAAAGATAAACAACGGCACAGCTATTGCCACTTCGTCGTTGCTTTCGATACATTTAAACAAAGTTCCCTTGACTATTACCCAGCAGTTTACAATATTTACAGTATAGTTAGAATCAATTATATACATTCACAAATAAACGCACTATTAGATCCATTACACCTTATATGTAGTTAGTGAAACAAATACTACAGATCCAGAATTAGAAGTACAGTATAAGTCAGCAACGGATATTAAACAGCGGAAAATTTTAGATGATGCAGAAGGTATTTTTACCTGCATTTTCGGTGCTACAGACTTATGTATCCAAGTTCCAGGAACTGTTCCACAGTTACGTTCTGGGTGGAGGTGTTCATACTTTCTTACTTTCTCCAGGTCTTTCCCGCCCTCCCCCCCCCCCCCCCACTCAAAAAATTGGTGCCACTCCCACTTTCACTGCCTAAGATTTAATTATCATAACGATAATCTACGCCTCCCCCCACCATGAACCATGGACCTTGCCGTTGGTGGGGAGGCTTGCGTGTCTGAGGATACAGATGACCGTACCGTAGGTGCAACCACAACGGAGGGGTATCTGTGGAGAGGCCAGACAAACGTGTGGTTCCTGAAGAGGGTCAGCAGCCTTTTCAGTAGTTGCAGGGGCAACAGTCTGGATGATTGACTGATCTGGCCTTGTAACACTAACCAAAACGGCCTTGCTGTGCTGGTACTGCGAACGGCTGAAAGCAAGGGGAAACTACAGCCGTAATTTTTCCCGAGGGTACTCAGCTTACTATATGGTTAAATGATGATGGCGTCCTCTTGGGTAAAATATTTCTCAGGTAAAATAGTCCCCCATTCGCATCTCCGGGCAAGTACTACTCAGGAGGACGACGTTATCAGGAGAAACAAAACTGGCGTTCTACGGATCGGAGCGTGGAATGTCAGGTCCCTTAATAGGGCAGGTAGGTTAGTAAATGTAAAAAGGGAAATGGATAGGTTAAAGTTAACTATATGGGGAATTAGTGAAGTTCGGTACCAGGAGGAAAAGAACTTCTGGTCAGGTGAATACAAGTTCATAAACATAAAATCAAATATGGGCTTTTCTGGAGTAGGTTGAATAATGAATAGAAAAAACAGTATAGCAGTTATAAGAGTCGAGGGAAACGAAAGGGAAGCAGTGATTGAGAAGGGAGTGAGACAGCGTTGTAACCTGTCCCCGATGTTATTCAACCTGTATATTGAACAAGTAGTAAAGAAAACAAAAGAAAAATTGGGAGTAGGAATTAAAACCTATGGAGAAGAGATAAAAACTTTGAGGTTTGTCGACGACGTTGTAATTATGTCAGAGATGGCAAAGGACCTGGAATAGCAGCTGAACTTAGTGGACAGTGTCTTGAAGTAAGGATAGAAGATGAACATCAAGAAAAGCAAAACAAGCTTAATGGAATGTAGTCGAATTAAATCAGGTGATGCTAAGGGAATTAGATTATCAAATGAGACACTTAAAGTAGTAGATGAGTTTTGCTATTTGCGAAGCAAAATATCTGGTGATGCTCGAAGTAGAGAGGATATAAAATGTAGACTGGCTATGTCAAGAAAAGCATTTCTGAAGAAGAGAAATTTGTTAACATCGGGTATAGATTTAAGTGTTAGGAAGTCCTTTCTGAATATTTGTATGGAGTGTAGCCATGTATCGAAGTGAAATATGGACGATAAATAGTTTAGACAGGAAGAGAATAGAAGCTTTCGAAATGTGATACTACAGAAGAATGGTGAAGATTAGATGGGTAGATCACGTAACTAATGATGTACTGAATAGAAATGGGGAGAAGAATTTGAAGAATTTGTGGCACAACTTGACTAGAAGAAGGAATCAATTGGCCGGACACGCTCTGAAGCATCAAGGGACCACGAATTTAGTTCTGGAGGGAAGCGTGGAGGGAGACCGAGAGATGACTACACTAAGCAGATTCAGAAGGATGTAGGTTGCAGTAGTTACTCTGAGATGAAGAGGCTTGCACAGGATACAGTAGCATGGAGAGCTGCATCAAACCTTGTAATGTGTTTTAACATAATGATATCAAGTTGTTTATATTAATGCTCACTACATCTCTTTAGTGTATCTTAGAAGAATAGCGAAGTACACGATATAAAATGGAAGTTTGTACTCCAAGTCACCATTCTCTCAGTCCACACTACGATTGTGAACAGCGGCCTCCGCACTACAGATGTACGAGTGTGTAAAGACGGAATGGAAAGCCGTTTCCTTCTGTCGTTTGTGCCTCCAGTCTCGGAACTCAGTGATCCAGTTATTTATTCTTCCTAGTGCAGGGTCTATCCCACTTACTTAACTTCCTGTGGTAAGCTGGTTCTACGTGTGGCCTCACGAACCGTTTCCAGTAACTGCTTGTTGTTGGCAGTAGGCGCAGTCAACCTGTCATACGGCCGCCTTTACTTATTTGGAGTGCCCTCTGCAGCGGTCAGTCTTCAAGTCCACCCACGTGGGTTGGCCCTCAACTGAGCAGCTGAAAAGGATCCTGTTTTGACAAACACAGCTTATCACTTTCTAGAATTCCTTGGTACCAAAACCCAAGTGAGTTTTAAGAACCGTATATGGGAACAGATACCAAAAAGTATGCTTTGAAAATGCTTTGAAAATGGGTGTGCCACATGCTCTTCTGTGTTTCACTGGTGACGCAGTGTCAAGATTTAAGGATATGGAATAGTTGGAGGTGCCTGGTGGACTAAATATACAAAGAGCTTTTTCATTGATTGCTGAAGACTCTTCGAAGCAGAAAAATCAGTGTTGGAAGCCTCCAAAGAAGGAAGAATAAGAAGGGCCAGGCTGAAAAAGATAAAGGAGGGAGAACAACACCAGAAAGAAGGTGAATGTAAAAAATGGTTCAAATGGCTCTGAGCACTATGGGACTTAACATCTGAGGTCATCAGTCCCCTAGAACTTAGAACTACTTAAACCTAACTAACCTAAGGACATCACACACATCCATGCCCGAGGCAGGATTCGAACCTGCGACCGTAGTAGTCGCCCGGTTCCGGACTGAGCGCCTGAACCGCTAGACCACTGCGGCCGGCAAAGGTGAATGTAAACCTGGGATGTGTTAGTGTTATGCAGGGTAGGTAGAGAAGTAAGCTGTAACTTTAAGTTGAATTTCATGCGGCCCGCCACGAATTCGTTTCCTGTGCTAACCTCTTCATCTCAGAGTAGCACTTGCAACCTACGTCCTCAATTATTTGCTTGACGTATTCCAATCTCTGTCTTCCTCTACAGTTTTTGCCCTCTACAGCTCCCTCTAGTACCATGGAAGTCATTCCCTCATGTCTTTGCAGATGTCCTACCACCCTGTCCCTTCTCCGTATCAGTGTTTTCCACATATTCCTTTCCTCTCCGATTCTGCGTAGAACCTCCTCATTCCTTACCTTATCAGTCCACCTAATTCTCAACATTCGTCTATAGCACCACATCTCAAATGCTTCGATTCTCTTCTGTTCCGGTTTTCCCACAGTCCATGTTTCACTACCATACAATGCTGTACTCCAGACATACATCCTCAGAAATTTCTTCCTCAAATTAAGGCCGGTATTTGATATTAGTAGACTTCTCTTGGCCAGAAATGCCTTTTTTGCCATAGCGAGTCTGCTTTTGATGTCCTCCTTGCTCCGTCCGTCATTGGTTATTTTACTGCCTTGGTAGCAGAATTCCTTAACTTCATTGACTTCGTGACCTTCAATCCTGATGTTAAGTTTCTCGCTGTTCTCATTTCTACTACTTCTCATTACCTTCGTGTTTAACATTGGTTAAAAAGTATTAAAGATAGAGGCCTGAGATTTTGTACACTGTCTTAAAACGTCTGCGGCTGTATTTACACAGATACTCCGCAATCCACCGTACGGCGCGTGGCGGAGAGTACCTGTACCACTACTAGTCATCACGAGTTGACTGAAGAGCGTAATTTTCTTATGACAGATTTGGAAATTGAAGAGTTTTTTTAAGAAAATGAGTTAATTACTGAAATTTTTGATAGTCCTTATTAAAATATTTAACCATAATTTATGACAGCAACATATTATTAAAAATTTGCGTTAACATAATAGTGTGAAAAGCCTCCAGAAAAAATATAGCTTCTACTTTGTTTTTATGTCGTGATATGTGTATACATGCTGTACGTAAATAATTAACATGCTTTCTCTCACTTGCAACAGAAAATACAATACAGAAATATGCGTAGACCAAAAGCTGAGGTTCATTCATCAAATTGTTCCCAAAAGATCTGTTGAAAAGAAGGTAAGCGTTACGTGAACTTACAACTCTTATTCTTTGAGCTACACTATTTAGAAAAGTGACAAGATTTCCTCCTTCGTGTTCACGAACCAGTCCCCTTGACCAGTGACCGGTCACAGCGTCCGCCACACCTAGCCGCTGTCTGTCGTAACGTCGCAGAGGCATAGCAAGCGAGCACGCTCTTGTCATCGGCTGGCCGCTAGTTCGTCAGCGCGTGCCAGCACGGGAGTCCCCTCTAAATCTAAATGTCGCTGCTCCGTTTAAAGTGTCGCGTCATCTCTGCTTTACTACTGCAACACACACCGAGGTGACAAGTCCTGGGATATCGATATGCATATACACATATGGTGGTATTATCGTGTACTAGCTAAATTAAACTCCGCCCGAAGAGGCCTCGGAAGCTCCTGCGGTACTGACCGACCGCCGTGTCGTCCTCAGCTACAGGCGTCACCGGATGCGGATATGGAGGGTACGTGAGGTCAGCACACCGCTCTCCCGGCCGTTGTCAGTTTTCGTTTTCTCAATCAAGAAGCTCCTCAGTTTGCCTCGCAACGGCTGAGTACACCCCGCTTTGTCAACAGCGCTCGGAAGACCGGACGGTCACCCATCCAAGTGTTAGCCAAGCCCGACAGCGCTTAACTTCGGTGATGTGACGGGAACCGGTGTTACCACTGCGGCGAGGCCGTTGCAGTAGAAGCCATTACCTCTATCATTTTCTAGCTCTCGTCTGTTTAATGGCCTATTGTTCCCTCTAAAGTTTGATTTTATGAATGACAGTCATGTAATTTGTAGTTGAAGTCATGCCAGTTTTTCTTCTATGAGATCACAGCATAAAATAGACAATAAGGTGAGTATTTTGCTGTCAGTCTTCCGACTTGTTTGATGTAGGCCATCACGACATCTTGTCCATCTCAGAGATTTTAGATATTTTACAACATTGTTATCTTCTACAGTTTTTGCCATCTGCAGCTCGGTGTAGTACCACGGAACACCTGAACACATTAAGTGTCATCATGTCCATTCTTCCAGCGAGTGTTTCGCACATATTATTCTCATCGACTTTTCTGCACGGAACCCGCTCATTTCCTACCCTACCTATCCAGTTACTTTTATAGCTTGTTTCTGTAACATCACTGCTCAACCGTTTAGATTCTCTTCTGTTCTGGTTTCCTCGTTTTCCTTAATCCACCATGTCCAATAGCGGCATACTCCTTTTTTCGAGGAATATCTTCTTTGCCTGTCTTCGTGTATCCTCCTTTGCTTCGTCCGTCATATGTTATTTTGTTGGCAAGGTCCTACACTTCGCCCACTAGAAAGTGTTAATTTTGGTGTTAAATTTATCGCTGATCTCATTTTTACTACACTTCAAAAGTTTCGTCTTTCACTGCCGGCCAGTATTCTGTGATCAGTGGACTGTTGATTCCATTCAACAGGTTCTACAGTTATTCGTCAGTTTCTCTGAGCACAACTATGCATCAGCTAATCTTGTCACTGATATCTTTCCGCTCGGAATTTTACTGTCACTCCTGAACCTTACTTTAGCATCTGTCATTGCTTTTTTTTTATGTACAAGTTGAGCAATAGCCGAAAAAACTACATCCCTCGCCTATGCTTATTTCATTCCGAGTACTTCTGTATTGGTCTCCCATTCCTACTGTTATCTCTTCCTTCTTGTAGAGATAGTACCTGACTCGCCTTTGTCTATAGTTTACGCCTCTTTACGCGAGAGTTTCAGACATACAGTTCCATTTCTCTAGGTTGACTAAACGTATAAAACTGTTTTGATTCTTGTTAAGTCGTGCCTCCATTATCAAGCACGACATTAGACGCACCTCTCTCATACCTGTCCTGAACCCAAACTTGTCGTCCTCTAAAAGGAGATAAATTTACACACACACACACACACACACACACCGATCAGCCGAAACATTACGACCACTGTCCACAGCGACGGTGGATGCCGCTTGGTGGCGCTGCGGGCACCTGGCGCTATAACGAAAGTATGTAAACGAAGCATACACGGACGAAGGATCACCCTAGCGAAGCGCTGCAAGTGTGGAAATCCTTTGAGATAAGCGACTGTGACAAACGGCAGATTATTATTAGGCAGAGCCTGTGAACGAGTATCTCGAAAACGGTGGAGCTGGTCGAATGTTCACGTGCTACTGTCAGCCGGCCGAAGTACGTCCTTAACAAATTAGGATCCGATAGCATCATAGAATTCGAGGTACACATGCTGTATGAGTTCCACAAAATTAGAAGCTATTCGAATCACAAGAAAAAGTTCGGTAATATGCTACAAATTGTATTTGAAAGAATGGGCATTGGTTAATATAAAAAAGAAGACTGTATTGACAGTGATGTATTGTAGTTACCTTAAGGATACTATTTAAGATTTTACAGTATATTTATGATGTGTGCTTTCTCTACTTCAGAGAGTAGTTTTTTGAAATTTATAAGCTAATGTACAGAACGTATGTGACATTGAGATTGTGTGTCTAATAGTGCCAAACACAAAACATGAAAGGTGCATTATTGGCTTATACTAGAAATTTGGAAATAGACAGCTTTTATAGAAATCTCCTTATCGATTGGTTAAAACCATAAGATTCTATCCGATAAATGTAATATTCAATGGCTGGCACATTGCCCTGTTCATTTTTGCAGTGAAAGACTGATTATATAGATCTGATCACTTCAAATACTTAGATTCAATAATGTCCAGAAAGTGTAGTTGGAAGGCTAGTCAACTTTATTATATATCTCCTTTCCGCCATTCTCGAGTATTTATGTTTAATTTAATTCTTTCTGGTGATTTAGTCAGTAACACTATCTTCTGTTGTCTTTCCTTAACGTCAGCGCAATTGAAATGATCAAACCGTTTTGTTTAAATAACTTCATGTATGTATAACTTAGTATGTATTTGCAATGTGTAACATTGTTTTTTTTTTAATAAAGGTTTTATAAAAAAAAAGTGGCCGTGCGGTTAAAGGCCCTGCAGCCTGGAACCGGAAGACCGCTACGGTCGCAGGTTCGAATCCTGCCTCGGGCATGGATGTTTGTGATGTCCTTAGGTTAGTTAGGTTTAAGTCGTTCTAAGTTCTAGGGGACTAATGACCTCAGCAGTTGAGTCCCATAGTGCTCAGAGCCATTTTTTTTTTTTTTTTTTGCTACTGTCGCGAGCATCTACGGAAAGACATAGGATAGTGAAACTACCAGTAGGTGCTCCATGGTTGGACGTCCACGACTCTTCACAGAACCTGGGCTTCGGAGGCTTGTTTGCCCTGCAGAGTAGGACAGACGGTGATCTGTGGCATTTCTGCCGAGAGAGAGCACAATGCTGGTGCACGCACAAGTGTTTCGGAGCACACCACCGTTCATCCTACATTGTTGGACATGTAGCTCCGCAGCAGACCACCCCTATGTGTTCACATTCTGACCCAACGACATCGTCAATTACGATTGTAGAGGGCGCGGGACCGTCGGGATTCGATCGCCGATCAACAGAAATGTGTCGGCTCTTCGGGTGAAGCACATTCTCGCTATACTCTGCACAAACACGCCGTCATCGATGTGAACGGCAAAACGTACAGCCCGCCGCGGATACAGGCTTGTGGCAGATATTTTCCCGCGCTTGCATGGGATCTGCGATAGCAATCGAGGACACGCTGACAGCTGCGCCCCTTCAAGGTGATGTCTTCCCCGAGGACGACGTCACCTTTCAGCAGTATAATTGTCCGTGTGTCGGAGACAGAACCGTGCTACAGTGTTTCGAGGAGCATTATAGTGACTCACGTTGATGTCTCTGTGGCCAAATTCGCCTTATGAGATAGGATATGGAACCCATATGGGTCGCTATAGGGCGCGATCACCTCGTACGCAAATCGGCGGCCCGTTATTTACGCGAATTACCTCTCCTGTACGTTGACATCTAACGTCACATACGAGGTGCGGCTAGAAAAAAACCGGACTGATGCTGGAAAAAACATTTATTTTCAATTATTTACAATTTCATGTTATCTCCTTCAATGTACTCTCCTCCTCGGTCTCTACACCGCTCCATACGAATTTTCCAGTGTTCATAGCAATGCTGCAGATCATTTTCCGTAAGTCCATACATTACTTCCGTCGCTTTTTCTTTTCTTCAACAGTCTCAAATCTAGTTCCTTTCAAAGCTGACTTGACTTTAGGGAAAAGAAAAAAGTCACAGGGGCCAAATCAGATGAGTAGGGTGGATGATCTAAGATGGGAATGTTGTGTTTTGCCAAAAACGTCTTCACTGACAACGCACTGTGAGCTGGGGCATTGTCTTGGTGAAGGATCCATGACTTTGTTCATGTTGAAACTTTCATGAAGAATCTGCCTAACACTTTCCTTGTCAACTCCTGTTCACTCAGACACTGCTCTGATTGTTAAACGGCGATCTTGTCGAACAAGTTTACCGATTTTTTCAATGTTTGCATCAGTTTTTGCTGACAATGGTCTGCCAGTGCGAGTGTCATCACTGGTGTCTTCGCGGCCATCTATAAATCGTTTAAACCACTCAAACACTTGTGTTCGCGATAAACAATCATCGCCGTACACTTGTTGTAACATTACAAACGTTTCACTTGCAGATTTTCCTAGTTTGAAACAAAATTCGATGTTAAAACGCTGTTCTTTCTGTACACTCAACATTTTCCGACGCACAGACAAAACGTCAACTACTTAAAACAGACGCCACGGGCAGACTGAGTGCAGGAGGCAGATGAAACTCGAGCAGTAGGCGGAACGAGAGTCACGTGACAGGCCACGCGACTTTCAGCCTTATTGCATTCGTTTTATTGTTTCACCAGTACTAGTCCGGTTTTTTTCTAGCCACACCTCGTACCTCCACAAACGTACCAACAAACTGTCTCGTCCCTGATACGTAGAATCAGTGGGCTCACCCATACATAAAGGGTGAAGAAAAATTCGCGCACTCTGACTTCGTAGCGCGGTTCCTCACATACTGGCGATACAAATATATCTCCCAAAATTTCGTCCTGCGCGTTTTTCAGGCAGTGATTGGACGTTAAAGATTGGCAATATGGCAACACTGTAATCATGTGTACGGTAACTACCTCTGTCAGGTTGTAACAGTAGTGCTATGTAGCAGGTGCAGTGGATAGCGTTTTGGGTTAGCATCCAGGAGGCCGAGCGTCCTATTCTGGACACCCCCTTATTTGTTTTTTATTTGCTAAGAGTAGTATGCGTGGTACGGTATCTGGCGTCTGAATCGTCAAACAGCGATTACAGTGGGTCTCCTACAAAACATTTGCAGTTGTGTACTACGAACACAGATATGGTAGTACAATCCTTATCCTTGGACGCGAATTTTCTCACACCACTGCATCTACTAGATCTGCATCTACTATATTCCAAACTTGTTTTGTGTCTACGCTCCCCCAATGGTCTGATAGATAAATACCACCTATCAATCTTGCCACGTTCATGTCCATTACATTTTGTTAGGACCTTGCGTCACCAGTAGGGCTAGCAACGTGCTTTGCATTTAATTTCGATGGAACCACTAGGTGAGGATACACATAAAACAGATTTGGAACCGAACTACTGCACCGACTGCATGGCACTGCTTTCTCTGCTGACAGAGGTAGTTACAGTACATCTGATACAGTGTTGCCAGACTGCCAGTCATTAACGTACATCTGGGCGGCCGCTGTGGCCGAGCGGTTCTAGGCGCTTCAGTCCGGAACCGAGCGATTGCTACGTTCGCAGGTTCGAATCCTGCCTCGGGCATGGATGTGTGTGATGTCCTTAGGTCAGTTAGGTTTAAGTATTTCCAAGTTCTAGGGCACTGATGACCTCACATGTTAAGTCCCATAGTGCTCAGAGCCGTTTGAACCATTTGACTATGTGGCTGCTACATGGCAGTGCTCCAGTCCACTTCGCCGTTCACCTCCGGTCGTAACGTAATAGGTCTTCTCTGGTCGATGGACCAGACGAGGTGATCCAGCTGCGAGGCCTGTTCGTTTACCGGATCTCAGCAAGTGCGATTTCCAGTTTTGGGGCCATCTCAAAAGTATCGTCTAAACAGAGCCCATTCCAGATGAGGAGACACTGCAGCAGCGTATTGGTTGGTTGGTTGATTTGGGGGGAGGAGACCATACAGCGAGGTCATCGGTCTCATCGGATTAGGGAAGGACGGGTAAGGAAGTCGGCCGTGCCCTTTCAAAGGAACCATCCCGGCATTTGCCTGTAGCGATTTAGGGAAATCACGGAAAACCTAGCCGGCCGGTGTGGCCGAGCGGTTAAAGGCGCTGCAGTCTGGAGCCGCGCGACCACTACGGTCGCAAGTTCGAATCCTACCTCGGGCATGGTTGTGTGTGATGTCCATAGGTTAGTTACGTTTAAGTAGTTCTAAGTTCTAGGGGACTGATGACCTCAGAAGTTAAGTCCCATAGTGCTCAGAGCCATTTGAACCATTTTTCAACGGAAAACCTAAATCAGGATGGCCGGACGCGGGATTGAACCGTCGTCCTCCCGAATGTGAGTCCAGTGTGCTAACCACTGCGCCACCTCACTCGGTAGCAGCGTATTATTAAGTCCCATAGTGCTCAGAGCCATTTTTAACGTCCATCTTCTACCTGAAATACGCGCACGGCGCAATTTTGTGACAGACAAAAATGGTTCAAATGGCTCTGAGCACTATGGGACTTAACTGCTGAGGTCATCAGTCCCCTAGAACTTAGAACTACTTAAACCTAACTAACCTAAGAACATCACACACATCCATGCCCGAGGCAGGATTCAAACCTGCGACCGTACCGGTCGCGCGGTTCCAGACTGTAGCGCCTAGAACCGCTCGGTCACACCGGCCGGCTGTTACAGACATTTTTGTATTGCCAATATGTGAGAAATGGTGCTTCAAAGTCCGCGTGCTGGAATTTTTCTTCACGCTCTACAGGTTGTATATGAAGTCTGGGAAGATTCACAACTATTTATTGCTCAAGAACCAAACATTGTACAGATATCATACGTACGTCATTTTGAAAAGAAACCCTGAAAGTTTTTTTTTCGTGTACACCGCCACAGCGTAGTCTGGTAATTTGCCGATACTCTGCGTTAGTCCGAAACATGGCGAATTCAGGTGTCGAGCGAGCTTTCTGTGTTTCGGAGTTCGGCAGAAATAAGTATGCTACAGCTGTTCAACGGATGTTTAGAACCAAGCACAGTAAGAAGCCACCAACAACGAAGGCCATTTACCACTGTCACAACAAATTCGTTACGACGGGTTGCTCGTGCCCGTCAAAGAGAAGAGGTCGTCCCAGTGTGAGTGAAGTGAATGTGGAGGGCTTACGAGAGACATTCGTAAAGATTCCAAAGAATTCGGCGTGCCGTGCATCCCGTGAACTCCAAATGGCTCCAATGACAGTGTGGAAAGTCCTGCGACAGACGCTGTCTATGAAACCATTCAAACTGGAGCTAGTGCAGAAGCCGGCCGGTGTGGCCGAGCGGTTCTAGGTGCTACAGTCTGGAACCACGCAACTGCTACGGTCGCAGCTTCGAATCCTGCCTCGGGCATGGATGTGTGTGATGTCATTAGGTTAGTTAGGTTGAAGTAGTTGTAAGTTCTAGGGGACTGATGACCTCAGATGTTAAGTCCCATAGTGTTCAGAGCCATTTGATTGAATTTGAGTTAGTGCAGAAGCTCAATGACAACGACAAAGACAAACGTTTTGAGTTTTGTTCGCAGTTGCAACAATTGAATGAGGATGGCGATGGCATTCTTGATCGCTTAATTTTCAGCGACGAAGCCAGTTTTCACACTAATAGGCATAATTGTCGAATGTGGGGTGCAAAGCGTCCACGCGAATGCATTGAATTTGAGTGTGATTCCCAGAAGGTAAATGTTTTTTTGTGCCTTGTCACGTCGAAGACTGTACGGGCCATTCTTCCTCGCCAAAAGCACTGTCACTGGATATTCCTATCTGGACATGTTGCAGCAATGGCTGATGCCTCAAATGCAGTCGGACTCTCCGTTCATCTTTCATCAGGATTGGGCTCCACCCCATTTTCATCGTGTGGTTCGTGGGTACCTGAACACGGAGCCGCCGCATCGATGGATCGGCAGTGCTACAGAAGGGGACAGCTGTTTCATGAAATGGCCTCCCCGATCACCAGATCTCACTCCGTGTGACTCTTTTCTGTGGGGACACATTAAAGATCTGGTATATGTACCGCCTCTACGACGTGATGTAGCAGAGCTCCGGGAGAGCATATGGGTTAGCGACTGCCACAGTCGACGATGCCACGCTGGAACGGGTATGGCAAGCATTCGATTACCGTATTCACATCTGCCGGGTCTCTCACGGTTCGCATATCAAATGTTTGTAAAAAAACTTTCGGAATTTCTCTTCAAAATGCAATATGTATGACATCTGTACAATGTTTAGTTCTTGTGCAATAAATAATTAAAATGGCATTGATTACAGATTCACTAGACAATGCCCAAGAACAAATAAGAGAACTACAAAAACAAGCAGCCAAAGTAGGACTACAAATATCCTATGAAAAAACAAAGTTTATGACAAACATCTGTGATGCTCCTCAAAATATTGCAGTTGACAACAACACAATACACAAAACAGATTCCTTTAAATACCTAGGAGAGTGGATTAGATACAATGCTAAAGAAAAGATAGCTATAGAAACTAGAGTGCACAAAATGGAAAGAGTGTTTCATATGACCAAAAACGTTTATAATAAAAAATCCTTGTCCTGGAACACGAAATTAAGACACTACCAAACAGTGGCCAGACCTGAAGCTCTCTATGCGGCAGAAACACTTAAACTAACAAGAAATGGAGATCTTGAGAAACTAGAGAAGGTCGAAAGAAGAATTTTAAGGAAAATACTGGGAGCTAAAAGAAACGATAATGCTGAATACAGGTTAAGACCAAACAGAAAGCTATATCTGAAAATGGAGAAACTAACTGATGTAATGAGGAAGAGGAGACTACAGTTTTTTGGACATATATTCAGAATGGATAACAACAGACTAACCAAACGGATATTCACAGTACTCAATAGCTACAAATACAAGCCAGCATAGTTCATAGAGACTGAAAAGGACATTGAAAATGCTGGAGTTACAATAGACACAATAGAAAACGGAACACATTTCAGAAAGGCAGAATTTCAGGAGAGAAAGAAAATAACTAGACGAAAGTGGACTCAAGAAGAAAGGGAACTACACTCTAAAAGGATAAAGGAAATTTGGAAACTGAAGAAATCTAATACAATGAAGAGTAGCCAAAGTTGATTCATCGTACCCTCCAAATGGGTTATTCGAAAGGAAAAAAAAGTGTTCCCAGACTTTATGTACACCCTGTACATATATTCCGCGATCAGGCCCTGAAAGACCGCTTGATGTGTCACCGTATGTAATGTGACGTAGTACAGAGATGCGGTATGGTGGAGGGGCGTGGTGTGAGCGCGCCGCTCTCCCAGCCGCTATTGACTTTAGACTCTGGAGCCGCTACCTTTGAATCACAGAGTTCCTGAAGTGGCATCACGAAGGTGACTGAAAACCGTTCCATTCCACGAAGGAAAATCGCTGGCGATGCCGGGAGATGGAAGCGGGTCTTGAGCAATGCAGTTAGATGCGCTGACCAATCAGCTACGGTGGCAGAGAAATATAATGTACAGCGTAACGGAGTGTGTGTCCAAGTATCCCATGATGATTTACAGGAAAGAGAAGGAGAAATAGACCGGAACAATGCGAGTTTCCAAACGAATTTAGTGGTAATGTTTTGGCAGAAAACTAAAAGAAAGTATTGACCAAGCAACGGGATTAAGCCAGGTAACAGTCAAAGTGTACATCCTGTCAATAATTTATTTTTCAACGCGTGCTTGACGTATTAACTTCTTCATATAGTGTAAGTTAACGTGGTCCTACCATCACCGGAGAGAATCAGTAAATTGTAAAACCAGCAGTAAGAAATATTCTATTTAAGATAGCCTTATTTTGCCAACTGTTCTGATTCGATGATTTTATGATTCTAAGTTAATAAAACAGTTCATATCGGACAAACGAATGCGAAGCGACAGCGGTGTAGCCCGAATCAGCATCAGATTTACTGCTGCGTCGCCTTAGCCTTCTGCGAGTCACGGGCAAAATTAAGAGCGAAGTGTTATGACTTTCCAGCGTTTAATACGATGTGTCTTCAAAAATACACGGGAATTTTCTAATTTCGCATGCTATGCTGTCAGTTTAGTAAGCACGGTTGCAAAATATGAACACCAATCTCTTACAGAAGAATGGAAAAACTAGTAGAAGCCGACGTCGGGGAAGATCAGTTTTATAAGAACGTGCGAGGCAACACTGACTCTACGACTTCTCATAGAAGCTAGGTTAAGGAAAGACAAATCTACGTCTATAGCATCTGTAGACTTAGAGAAACCTTTCGACATTGTTGACTGGAATACTCTCTTTCAAATTTTGAAAGTGGCAAGGGTAAAATGTAAGGAGCGAAAGGCTATTTACAATTTGCATAGACACCAGATAGCAGTTATAAGAGTGGAGGGGCACAAAAGGGCAGTAATGACTGAGACGGTAGGAGACAGGTTTGTAACCTATCCCCGATGTTATTCAATCTGTATATTGAGGAAACACTAAAGGAAACAAAAGGAAAATTAAACTTGAGGAAGAAGAAATAAAAACTGAGGTTCGCCGATGACATGGTACTTCTGTCAGAGACAGCAAAAGACTTGGAAGAGCAGTTGAACAGAATGGACAGTGTCTTGAAAGGAGGATACAAGATGAACATCAATAAAAGCAAAACGAGCATAATGGAATGTACTCGAATTAAATCAGGTGATGCTGAGGGAATTAGTTTAGGAAATGAGACACTTAGAGTTGTAGACGAGTTTTGCCATTTGGGAAGCAAATTAACTGATGGCCAAAGTAGAGAGGATATGAGATGTAGACTGGCAATTACATCAAAAGCACTTCTGAAGAAAAGAAATTTGTTAACATCCGGTATAGAATTAAATGTCAGCAAATCCTATCTGAAAGTATTTGTATGGAGTGTAGTCATGTATGGAATTGAAACATGGGCGATCAACAGCTTAGACAGAAAGAGAACAGAAGATTTTGCGATATGGTCCTACACAAGAATACCGAAGATTGGATGGGTAGATCACATAACTAATGAAGAGGTAATGAATAGAATTTGGGGGAAATTTGTGGTACAACTTGACTGTAAGAAGGGATCGGGTGGTAGGACACAGTCTGAGACATCAAGGGATCATCATTTTAATATTGGAGGGAAGCGTGGAGGCTAAAAACCGTAGAGGGAGACCAAGAGATGAATACACTAAGCAGACTCAGAAGGATGTAGGTTTCAGGAGACTTGCGCAGGTTAGAATAGCATGGAGAGCTGCATCAAACCAGTCTTTGGACTGAAGACCACAATAACAATATACTAGAACGATTCGCCAGACTTTTAGGGTACTGTTCCTAACTCGGTAAAAACGAAAACCTTATCAGACCTCTCTGTTTCCGTAGACAGGGTGTTACGAAAAGGTACGGCCAAACTTTCAGGAAACATTCCTCACACACAAAGAAAGAAAATATATTATGTGGACATGTGTCCGTAAACGCTTACTTTCCATGTTAGAGCTCATTTTATTACTTCTCTTCAAATCACATTCATCATGGAATGGAAACACACAGCAACAGAACGTATCAGCGTGACTTCAAACACTTTGTTACAGGAAATGTTCAAAATGTCCTCCGTTAGCGAGGATACATACATCCACCCTCCGTCGCATGGAATCCCTGATGCGCTGATGCAGCCCTGGAGAATGGCGTATTGTATCACAGCCGTCCACAATACGAGCACGAAGAGTCTCTACATTTGGTACCGGGGTTGCGTAGACAAGAGCTTTCAAATGCACCCATAAATGGAAGTCAAGAGGGTTGAGGTCAGGAGGGTTTGGAGACTATGGAATTGGTCCGCCTCTACCAATCAATCGGTCACCGAATCTGTTGTTGAGAAGCGTACGAACACTTCGACTGAAATGTGCAGGAGCTCCATCGCGCATGAACTACATGTTGTGTCGTACTTGTAAAGGCACATGTTATAGTATCACAGGTAGAGTATCCCGTATGAAATCATGATAACGTGCTCCATTGAGAATGGTGGACGAAACTAAAATGAGCTCTAGCATGGAAATTAAGCGTTCCCGGACACATGTCCACATAACATCTTTTCTTTATTTGTGTGTGAGGAATGTTTCCCGAAAGTTTGGCCGTACCTTTTTGTAACACCCCGTATATTGGTTCAAATGGCTCTGAGCACTATGGGACTTAACTACTGTGGTAATCAGTCCCCTAGAACTTAGAACTACTTAAACCTAACCAACCTAAGGACATCACACACGTCCATGCCCGAGGCAGGATTCGAACCTGCGACCGTGGCGGTCACGCGGTTCCAGACTGTAGCGCCTATAACCGCATGGCCACTCCGGCCGGCCTTCCGTTTATATTCTCTGTCTGTCCTACTGTTAAGATCGCTTTTTCTCAGGAAAGGGGATGACGTATCAAGTTGGCGTTTATGTCACATACTAAAGTCTTGGCGGTGTAAAAGATGTAAGCTTCTAAGTAATCATTCAAACCAGTCTAAGCAATCAATCAAACCAGCCTTTGGACTGAAGACCGTATCAAGGAATATGGCCATTTATTTTGACACTTGCAAACTCATTACTCGAAAACCGTAGGGTACTTCCTATTGACCTAGAACAAGGAAATTTGGCAAACAGCGAGCTTTCGCAGTAAAAATTAACGGAAAAAAATCCGACAGTATTTAATTAATATATCACAGAAAAATATATTTTTTGTCATTTGTTATCCGACTGGTTGTTTGTCCATTTGTTAAGATCCATTTCTCTAAGGAATGGATAGACTATTGTGGCGAAACAAGCGTTGTATCATTGTGAGAGATACAGAGGCGAGCGAGTCTGCCGGGACACTAGTTCATTGCTACTAGCGCCACGTCATCATAATGCGCCTGTGCGTAGCATTTACAGAGCAGGGCTACCCAACGTGTGGTCTGTGGACCCCTTAGGGGTCCGCCGGCTCTTTATAGGGAGTCCACAGCCACCTTTCACCAAATCGTGTAAAATAATGAGTAAAATTATTGAATAAATGTGAACATCAAATTCATCAATATATTTTTTTTTCGTGTGGAATACATGTGTACTTTTACTTCAGGTCGTATTCCCAAGCATCCTTCGCGGTTCCTAAGTGAGAACGCACACACAGTTTAGTGCCGGAGAATGCGGCTTCTCTGATCGACTATTTCGCAACAATATGGGGATCGTTTGTGCGCCGGCTCACGACGCCAGATGCGCTGGCACGTATGCGGCCTCTGGCATCATTAAATGTTAGACTTGCTTTGTCAGTGCACTACCTATTTCATAAGTCGATTTTTGACCAGTTTATTACTTCTAACATGGATCGGTGGCTGAAGTCAGGATCATTGAAGAAGGGTGCTGTTTCTCCATCGCCTTCACAACAAGGGAAGTTCCCAGTTGAAATGAATGAGGAGGGAACGCGACCAAAGGAAGAACAATCACAAGAACCTCCACAGCCGGATTTATTATGTGAAAACGCTGCAAGTACTCCATTGGTTGCAATATCCTGTGTAAGTGGAATAACCAAGAAGCGTAACTACAACGAAAGCTATTTAGAAATGGGCTTTATGGAGACAAAGGAGGGTAAAGTTCAGTGTGTAATTTGTGCGCGAGTCCTTCCGAACAGTTCAATGGTTCCAGTTAAATTGTGCCGTCATTTTGAAGGTACTGACCAGGATTTCCAGGCTAAAGACATAGATTTTTTTCAAAAGGAAAATTGCTGAACTAGCTGCTTCTCAGCATTGCATGAAAACTTGAAAGGGTACAGTACCGCCCGACATTGAAAATAGGTACAACATACTTCATTATTTTTGTCAGAACAACACATTTTTTTGTAAAATAACTCAATTTCAATTAATACAGCGAAGCCGGATACCAGTGTAGGAAAGAATGACAATTTATTTATTTAATTTATCATATGTGCACTCCCACAAAATAAATCCCTACATCCAGTTTGGTGAGATCTTTTGAAATGAATGAATGTATGGTCGTCTGCTAACCACAGATAGTGAATGTGAATATATGATCATCTTTGAGTCGATCCTTTGGCCACCTTTGGTGGGACCAAAGAGATGAAATTTACCTGAGCTTTGAGCGCCTGAAATGTGGCTGACCAATAGGGTAGTAAGGTGCTCCCCCACTTCGACAGAGGTGTGAGAGGACCTCGAGAACGGCCATGTTTCAGCACTCTGCCGCTGGATCCTGTGCTGTTAACACCTGTTTTAGTTGTGCTCCGTAATGACGAAAGAGTGGAGTCATGGTATGCATGTGGAATATTTAAGAGTAGTTTGAAATAATAATTTCTCTATTTCAGGAACTTTTGTGGGGAGAATTAAATGTCAGGCAGGTAATATTAATGGGATTGTAGTAATCTTCGGAAGTGACCAACGGTCACAATGAAACCACGTGTAGCAATAAGTTGAAATACTTCCGTGTGCTTAAGTTAAGCTGAATCACTAGCGTGTGTACAATAAGTTGAAATATTTAAGAAATAGCGTGTGTGATGAATACATTCGTAACATTACTTTGCGTGTGACACTAGATTCAAACTCTGAGAGAGAAGCAAGGTGAGTCGGCCGTCTATCCAGCAACGCCACATGGCTTGCAGTGCACAGGAAGGCGTGCATATATCTCCAGAGTTCATAGTAGGAAAGTAGAATTACAAAGTGGGGCAGTGTCGTGTGAAACTGGGATAAATATTAATTGAAGTGGGAAAGCTGAAAGTGATAATGTTGTGACTATTCACTGTCTTGTATTTCATATTGTAGTGTGGTGTATGTCATGTAATTTGGGTATGTGTGGTTTCCATGGGTGTGTAGCGAAGTAGTCTCAAAAGATTAGTGGGTTATGCTTGTTCCTTCTGTACCGCTCGGTCTGGAGGAAAGTTTCGTGATGATGATTGTGAGAGTCGAAGTGTGAGGTATAATAAAAGATCCACCAACCTATCCAGAAAGTGCACGGTAGCGTTAAATAATTACGAGACCATAATATAGAGATTCACCAATGTAAAGTCATGCCCACTGGGCGGAATTTCTCATGTCTTATTGTTGTAGGTTATAGAATTTGTGTGTTTAGGTTAGTGAATTTATCGGAATAAATAAGAGAGTGAAAAGAAAAAGATTTGTGGACTTTTCCATTGAATTGTATGTTGTCATAATGTCCCGAATTTATAATGTGTGCGCCATTCATATTCAGTGCGGTGGCCACGTGTAGACAAAAAGAAAATGTGGTATTGCCAGTGCGTAGTGTACAGTCAGAGTTCTGTAAATTACTGAGAGTCAGATGTGTGTTTCCGTTGCGTAGTAATCATATAGGAGGATAACTTGTAACTTAAGTGTGAGTACTAGAGCTCATATTACTCGATAATTAAGAATGAATCCACTCGCTTGGCAGACCACTCATCTTGCAGGCCTGACTGCTTGATGCCACAGTATGAGCAAGGCATGTGGGTGCCTCTCAAACTCATGCAAAAACAATTAATGAAAATTCATTAAAAGCTTCTTTCTTGGTAAGTTATCGAGTGGCAAAAACAGGCAAAGCTCATACCATTGAAGAAAATCTCATAAAGCCGTGTGTTAATGATATTGTTTCTTGCATGCGAGACGAAAAGACAGTAAAGCTTGTATCTTCGGTGCCATTATCAAATAATACTGTCAAGAGACGCATTGTTGACTTGTCAAATGATGTGAAAGACACTCTTGTTTCTCGCATCCAGCACAATTCATTTTCTCTCCAGATAGATGAATCCACTGACGTTGCAGGATTAGCGATTTTATTGGCTTTTGTCCATTATGAATATTCTGGATGTTTTGAGAAGGACCTCTTATTGTGCCAACACAACAGGTGCTGAAATATGCCATATACTGGATGATTTTTTAAAGGACTAACGAAGTTTCATGGTCTAATTGCATAGATGTGTGCACAGATGGTGCAAAAGGTATGACGGGTTCTACAGTAGGAGCAATAATGAAAATAAAAGAAAACGCCAAGAATTGCAGCAGTAGTCATTGTGCTCTCCACAGATACGATTTAGCTACGAAACAAATGCCTGTTTCTTTCAAGAAAGTTTTAGACGAATCCATTCAAATCATTAACTACATAAAATCAAGGCCGTTGAAGTCAAGACTTTTCACAATACTGTGTGAAGATAATGGGACGCCTTCATCGTTCCCTGCTTCTCCACACAGAAGTGAGGTGGCTCTCACGTGGGAATGCACTCTCTCGGTTGTACGAATTAAGGTTGGAAATCTTAGCTTTCCTTTTGGAGCATAACACCAAATTAGCAGACCTTATTAATGACGAAAATTGGCAGTGTATACTTGCCTATTTGTCAGACATTTTCTCCAAAATGAACGAAATGAATATTTCACTCCAAGGGCAAAGTGAAACAAAGTTCGAGCATTCAAGAGGAAAATCAATTTTTCGGCAGAGAGTGTCGAGGAGGGGGAGGTCTAGCGTTTTCCTCTTCTCAAGGATATTTTGGAAAACAAAACATTGGCGCTTGGGAAGAATTTGTTTCATCAAATCCTGGAACATCTCCAAAGCTTGATATCATTGTAGGAGCATTATTTCCCAACAGCTGAAGATGAGAAGCTGCAGAAATACGAATGGGTGGTCAACTCATTCACTGTATCCAAAAAGCTGAACATTCTATCACCAAATGAATATGAGTTGTTGATAGAAATTGCCACAGACCCTACCTTGAAATCAAGTTTTGTCATTGATGGGTACTCACACTTTTGGATCCGTTTGAATAACAAGAAATACTACCCCATTGTTGAAAAGGAAAAAGGTGTACGTCTTCCGTTTGCCACAACATACATGTGTGAATCTGGATTCCTGATCTATGCTGCCCACAAAACTAAGTACCGAAGTAGAAGTACGAAGTAGAACTGATTCATCCACATCAAAAAATAAAAGAAAATCATTATTTTTGGAATAGAAACTTAACATTATTAAAGACTTCGATGCAAAAATTATACGCTTTTTAAACTGGCAGAGACGTATGACCTACCAGACTGAAGGATCAGAACAGTTACAAAGGCAAAGAAAAAATCCTCGAAGATGTGAAAAATGCTTAGTAATTGAAATCAAGTGTCATCTGTAAAAGTCATAGTATTATCACACAGAAAGGCTGTTAAAATTATGGTCTCATAATCAGGTAAGGATAAAAAAATTGTCGTGTTTATCAGAAGATAGTGAGCCCTCAGGTTAAGCTGAGTTATGAGAGACTGAAAGGAGAAGCTGGTGAGGCGACCGGAGATGAAATGTTGAAAGTTAATAACGGTGGGTTAACTTTATTTAAAAGTCGTCGTAATTGGCATAACATCGCAGAAATTGGAGAGGCAGTAAGCGCTGATAGAGAGTGAGTCGCTCTATCCAGAGAAACTCCAGGCAGTAATACACTGAAGCGCCAGAGAAACTGGTGCACCTGCGTAATATCGTGTAGGGCACCCGCGATCACGCAGAAGTGCCGCAACACTTCGTGGCATGGCCTCGACTCATGTCTGAAGTACTGCTGAAGGGAACTGACACCACGAATCCTGCAGGGCTATCCATAAATCCGTAAGAGTACGAGGGGGTGGAGATCTCTTCTGTACAAAACGTTAGAGGGCATCCCAGTTATGCTCAGTAATGTTCATTTCTGGGGAATTTGGTGGTCTGAGGAATGTTTAAACTCAGAAGAGTGTTCTTAGAGCCACTCTGTAGCAATTCTGGACGTGTGGGCTGTCCCATTGTCCTGCTGGAATGCACATTGGGCATGAATGGATGCAGGTGATCAGACAGGCTGCTTGTGTATGTATCTCCTGTTAGAGTCATATCTAGACGTATCAGGGTTCCCAGGTAACTCCAACTGCACACGCCCTACACCACTATAGAGCCTCCACCCGCTTGAACAGTCCGCTACTGACGTGCAGGATCCATGGATTCAGGAAGTTGTCTCCACACCCGTAGACGTCCATCCGCTCGATAGCATTTGAAACGGGTCTCGTCCTACCAGGCAACATGTTTCCAGTCACCAACAGTTCTGTGTTACTGTTGACGGGCCCAGGCGAGGCGTAAAGCTTTCTGTCGTGCAGTCATCAAGGGTACACGAGGGGGCCTTCAGCTCTGAAAGCCCATATCGACGATGTTTAGTTGAATGGTTCGCACGCTGACACTTGTTGGTGCCCCGCATTGAAATCTACATCAATTTGCGGAAGAGTTGCACTTAGGTCACGTTGAACGATTCTCTTGAGTCTTCTTTGGTCCCGTTCTTGTGTGATTCTTTTACGGCCGCGGCGATATCGGAGATCTGATGTTTTACCAGATTCCTTACATCACGGTACACTCTTAAAATGGTCGTACTGGAAAATGCCCACTTCATCGTTGCCGCGGAGGTGCTGTATCCCATTGCTCGTGCCCCGACTATAACACCACGTTCAAACTGACTTAAATCTTGATAACCTGCCGTTGTAGCAGCAGTGACCGATCTGACAAGTGCTCCAGGCACTTGTGTCATATAGGCGTTGCCGACTGCAGCGCCGTATTCTCCCTGTTTACATATCTGTTTATTGGAATACGCATGCTTATACCAGTTGCTTTGGCGGTTCACTGTAGAAAGAGCCAAACCATGTTCAACGTAGATGAAATTGGTCTGCTCTGAAGAAGATGCATAAATGTTTGACGCGAATGCAGCTGGTAATTGTAAACCTCTCTTAGTTTAGCGTTCAGAAAGTACAAGAGCTTTAAATACTGCATCTAAAGTTAAGATCTCCGTAATTTGGAAGACGAAGCTTTTGCAAGCTTGGGTTCAGTCATCACCTGAAGTCTAACGTCATTGCCAATTAAAACAATTCCCGTTTAAAGGGAC
This sequence comes from Schistocerca cancellata, assembly GCF_023864275.1. Classification (NCBI taxonomy): domain Eukaryota; kingdom Metazoa; phylum Arthropoda; class Insecta; order Orthoptera; family Acrididae; genus Schistocerca; species Schistocerca cancellata. The sequence continues at coordinate 763,393,887 of NC_064630.1, forward strand.
GCTATTAATCGATAGTGCACTAGGTCGTCCTTCTGTTACTCTAATTTCGATCCACGTGTGAGGGCTGTATTTTTACCACCGAATTCTGCCAACTTGCTCCAACCGTTCGGGCAGGGACTCATTAAAACATTTAAAGCTTACGATACGAGACGATCGTTTGCTCATCTACATGAAGTTATGGCACAGAACAACGAGCTCTCTGGTATAGACTTTTGGAAGTAATTCAGTGACTTAGATGCATTGATAACTATTGGAGTATCTTGAAATGAAATTCCGAAAAAAACTTTAAATGACGTCCGGAAAAAACTGTACCAATTTTTTCACCACGGAAATCACCACCAGACCCTGATCTTATCCATGGGCTCTGAGCACTATGGGACTTAACATCTATGGTCATCAGTCCCCTAGAACTTAGAACTAATTAAACCTAACTAACCTAAGGACATCGCATAACACCCAGTCATCACGAGGCAGAGAAAATCTCTGACCCCTCCGGGAATCGAATCCGGGAACCCGGGCGTGGGAAGCGAGAACGCTACCGCACGACCACGAGCTGCGGACTGATCTTATCCATAATGTCATTGTAGAGGTGCTCGATCTTGCCAGGCAATTAAATTTAAAGGTGGATGGTAATGAGGTTCGAGAGCTGCTATTTTCACACAATCAGGAGCCGACATCTGATGAGCTTATAGAAACGCGTGTGTAAGAGCAAAACGTTCAACAACCTGTTTCCTTAGACCCCGACCGAACGAGGTGTCGCAACGGTTAGCACTCTTTACTCGCATTCGGGAGAACTACGGTTCAAACCCGCACCTGGCCATCCAGATTTAGTCTTTCCGTAATCGCTCCAGGAAAATGCTGGGATTACTCCTTTGAAAGGGCACGGCCGACTTCCTACCCGTCCTTGACACAATCCGCGCTTGTGCTCCGTCTCTAGAGACGTCGGTGTCGACGGGACGTTAGCCTAATCTTCCTTGCGTCCTTAGCCCCAGTTTAATCACAACATGAAATGACGGTTGCTAACGTGACAGAAGTCCTCAGTTGAACTGAAAAAGGATTATAAACTGTAGAAAAAGTAGTTTCAAAAGGAATGCACATTTCTGCCAGTAAATGGGGAATAAAAGATTTTTTAAGGTGCTACGAAGAAATTTTGCCTGAGAAGGGAAGCCTGAGAAGGGAAGCCTGAGAAGGGAAGCCTGAGAAGGGAAGCATTGGTTAGTCAAATGACGTAAATGCCATTGGTAGATTTTTTAAGCATTTTACGTCACAATAACTTTGATTTACGTAGTTGCAATGCAAAATATCGTACTGTAATATAATTTGTTGTATTGTTTAATGTTCTATTAAGCATTTTTCTTCCAAATTATCTTGTAGTCTCAATTGAGTGTAATTTGTATGTATTTGCATACAAAATTGAACCCCGACTTAAGCGAATTCGACTTTCACGTTTATCTCTCGGCCCACCTACCGCGTAAGTCTGAGGTGTTACTGTATTATTCAATTTAGAGCTGACATTGGGGGCAGTTATTGGCAATAAGTCTAATCAGCTTATCAACTTTACGTAACTTTTATTTTCGCTCGGAGAGAAGGTATCTGTGGGTACGTCGTACAAATTCCTTTTTTACCCCTTTCATTCTGAAAAGGGAGCTTACAATATGCAGTTTTCTGACTTAATCCTCGTGTAATTTCTGCAAAGGATTCCTCTTTACCTCGTAAACGTCATTGTCACGAAAGAATACCCGAAAGGAATGGAGCCACTGGAAAACTACCTGAAAATGGTCAGAAAGTCAGGCTATGTTGCTGAAGAGGAAGTCAATCTGCAGGAAACTCACTGCGGAACGCCAGTTAGCTGTCCAAGTTGGAATTGAAAATGTGTGTCAGGAAGGACTTGCATCTTTATCCCTGCAAATTTACTGTTCTGTGTGCACATATAGACACATTTATGTTTGTCCATTTTTTTTTATGACTGGTTCTATGCAACCCGCCACAAATTCATCTATTGTGCAAACCTCTTCATCTCATAGTTGCACTTGCATTCTACGTCCCCAGTTATTTGTTTGATATATTCCATTCTCTGCCTCCACCTTCTTTGTGTTCTACTTTTCCCTTTAGTACCCTGAAAATTATTCCCCGGTATCTTAAGACATGTCCTATCATCCTTTCTCTTCTTCTTGTCAGTCTTTTCCATATGTTCTTTCTTCGCCGATTTTAAAGAGAACTTTCTCATTCCTTATCAGTCCGCCTAATTTTGAGCGTCCTTCTGTATTACCACGTATCAGACACTTCGATTCTCTTGTTTTCTGGTACTCTTAGAGTATATAATTCACTACCACACAATGCTGTTCTTCATATTTTTTCTACAAATTAAGATAGATCTTTGATACTAACAGACTTCTCTTGGCTATGACCGCGCGACTGCTACGGTCGCAGGTTCGAATCCTGCCTCGGGCATGGGTGTGTGTGATGTCCTTGGGTTAGTTAGGTTTAAGTAGTTCTAAGTTCTAGGGGACTGATGACCGCAGCTGTTAAGTCCCATAGTGCTCAGAGCCATTTGAACCATTTTCTTGGCTATGAATGCCCTGTTTGTCTCTGCTCATTTGCTCTTTATGCCTCCTCCGTTTGTCCGTGGCGTTATTATCTTACTTTCAAGGCAGCAAAATTTCTTAACTTCGTGTGCTTCGTGGTTTCCAGTTCTGATCATATTATCGCTAATCTTATTTTTGGTACTCTTCATTACTTTCGTCTTTCTTCGACTTATTCTCAGTCCATATTCTGTGCTCAGTATTCTCCTCATTCCATTCAGTACGTTCCGTAATTTTCATTTTTACGGAGGATAGCAATGTTTTCAGTTAATCTCCATTGATATACTGTCACTAATCAATTCTAGCTGCACTCTTAAAGGTTTTTTATTTACATGATTGCTTTCGATTGAACAGCAAACGCAAAATACTACATTCTTGTTTTATACCCTTTTTAATGCGAGCACTTCATTCTTATTGTTCGTTCTTAGTTCTTGTACATGTTTTATATTATCCGCCTTTTCCTTTAACACAGTCGTATTTTTCTCAGAATTTTGGACACCTCTCACAGTTTTACGTTGCCGAAAGCTTTCTGCGGGTCGACAGATTCTATGAATATATCTTTAGTGTTCTGTAGTCTGGCTTCCATTATAAATCGCAGCGTCAGAACTATTTCTCTGGTGGCCTGAATTTTCTGGAAGCCAACCTGTTCATCATCTAACAGATCCTCATATTTCTTTTGCAATTTTCTGTATATTATTCTTGTCAGCAGCTTGGATGCATGAGCTGTTAAGCTGATTGTGCGATAATTCTCGCAGTTGTCAGCTTTTGCAGTGTTCGGAATTGTGTTTTTCCGAAACTCTGGCGATATGTCTCCAGATTGACGGATTGCACCCGGCCTTTTCGCTGCGTATAGTTTCCTCGCTTAGTCGGAATAGAGAGAAGGGTTGAACAGAACACGCTAGGCCGGGCTTGGTGGCGAGCATTTCCGTCAGGGAGGTTCGCAGAAACACATGGTAGTGTATAAGTAATCACCACTAATCAGATTAGCTCATGTAACCTTTTGAACAAAATTGAACTCATTTTGCAGTTGAAGTGATTTCATTTGCCAAAATTCGACTGCAATTTATCTTTCGTGAAACTCATGAGACTTCCGTGCAGAGTGTAATTTCATTCCGTTAGTTTCTCTGACTCGCTATGACTGGGGAAGTATTGCTTCAAAGTAGTAAAGTTTGATTTAGAGTCAACATCCACACTCAAGTGTGAATTTTGTGACTGTTCCAATTCCTTGTACGTCTTTTGATCATGATATTACTAACTACGTAACAAAGTTGAGATATCCCCAGTATCTGTGCTACAGCGATCTTATGTCAGAACCACACCCTGTCAACTATTTCGTACGTATTTTTATTTGTATAGCATTTGTTTTACTTCTTTGTGAATTTAAACGTGTCAACATTCTGTAATAGGTCGATGAACAACTAACTTTTAAATCAGCTGCATTGATCTAAATCTCAGACTATTTTATTATACAATTTTGCTTGTAACACTTTTTAGCAATATCCGTGACAGACCTGCACACTGCACAAAAAAACTAAAATTAAAAAAATGCGAGAAGTAACTAAAAATAACATAGTACTGTGTATAACACTGCGCAGCACACGATCCCATAAGAGGATGAATACATACCAATCAAAGAAACGTAAAATTGTAGACACGATGTACCTCTTCTAAGCGCATCATACAGTAAAATGAGTGCCAAACTGAATATCGTGGCATGTAACCGAAATTACCACGAGTTGCCGCTACACGGCGCCACACTCGCGTCAAACCGGTTGAGCATTAAACAAATGAGATTAATGAGAGAATAAGACGACACCAAGAAGGAAGGAAGGAAGATTAAGGTTAAGTGCTCCGTCGACGGCTGGGTCGTTAGAGAAGGCTGATGAAAAAGGGACTTAATGGGCATTAGCTCTCCCGTATGCTTTTTCTCTCCTTCAATGTCATCCTGATTAAAGCTTTCTGTACTTCATCTGAATAACCTGCAGGACAAAGTGCTTCCTTAAACGAGGCCACGGGCTGCTTGTGCCAAATCTGTAAACATGTAGACTGGACGTTGACCCCCCTCCTTCCAAAAGCTTCAGTCCAGGACAAGGGTCTAGAATAATTCGTTTCCATAAAACATCGCTTCGAGGCAGCTCCTGAGCAAGTTCTCTTCCCGCAGGTCTCGAGTAACATCAGCATGAAGCCACAGCTAAAATGTAAAAGCTACACCTATAAACATCTACAGACAGTAAGGTGATAACCGAGATCATTCGTGAAAAGTAAATTTCAGAGCAGTTTTTTCCAAAGAATTGATCTGCTAAAGAAAGAGAATAAATCTCCTGTGAAATGACTTCCTGCAGATCGATGTCTCACCCAGGAAACTACCTTCGAATTAAAAGATGTTAAAGCAGAAGTCATCTTTCCTCGGCACTATTTACTTGTCATCCATGCCTGTGACGTCATCAAATGGTTCAAATGGCTCTGAGCACTATGGGACTTAACATCTGTGGTCATCAGTCCCCTAGAACTTAGAACAACTTAAACCTAACTAACCTAAGGACATCACACACATCCATGCCCGAGGAAGGTTCGAACCTGCGACCGTAGCAGTCGCGCGGTTCCGGACTGAGCGCCTAGAACCGCTAGACCGCCGCGGCCGACTGTGACGTCATCAGCGCACGAGAGATACTTCACTATCAGAGGAGCTTCCTGACGTTGATGTCAAGGACATCTTACTTTTCGCCTCACTTTATGGCTCTCCGTCCGTCATCTACTCCACAGTAATCACAAGGACCTCATACGGTCAGCTCGATATGAAAAGAGAAACCAGAGGGGTGCGTCGTCGCCTAGGCTGATGCTGTGTTCCCAGACTTCAGACAGGCAGCTGATACGGACCCACGCTGTCTTCTAGTGAGCAAAGCGCGAGACCACCAAGTATCGGGTCACATTTGTTATCGGATTCAGGGAACCCTTGCGTTTATAATACGTCTTTCTCCACTCAACAAAATCGACTGATGTAAGATTAATTTCAGATGCACCTCAGGGAAGTGTTACAGTACGGTTAATGTTTACAAAATATGCGCTGTCCAGACACATTATGACCACCGTGAACGTAAGATAACCACTCACAAACGGTAGGTGGCAGCACTAGCAGTGGACGTTATATAAAGCATATCTTGGGAGGAGGGGGCACGGGGAAAACAATTCAGTAGTTGTCGTATTGCGGAAACGGAGAAATTAATCTGACGTCTAAAGGGATTTACCCATTGGCTTTCTGGTCAACGGTGGAAGCAGCGCAAACGTTGCTACTTACGGACGTACACAGCAGGCGCCTGGTTCGTGCTGTCGTTTAGTGAGCAAAACACGAGACTACCGATAATCAGACTTGTTATTGGATTCAAGGGTTCCTTACAGATATAACTCAATATTCTTTATTAAGTCAACAAAGTCGGAAGGTGTACAGATAATTACAGAGGTACCTCAATAACATATGGTAGAATTGTTACTGCTTACAGTATACAGGGTGTCACAAAAAGGTACGGCCAAACTTTCAGGAAACATTCCTCACACACAAATAAAGAAAAGATGTTATGTGGACATGTGTCCGGAAACGCTTAATTTCCATGTTAGAGCTCATTTTAGTTTCGACCAGCTACGCTCAATGGAGCACGCTATCATGATTTCGTACGGGATACTCCACCTGTGCTGCTAGAACATGTGCCTTTACAAGTACGACACATGTGGTCATGCGCGATGGAGCTCCTGCACATTTCAGTCGAAGTGTTCGTACGCTTCTCAGCAACAGATTCGGTGAGCGATGGATTGGTAGTGGCGGACCAATTCCATGGCCTCCACGCTCTCCTGACCTCAACCCTCTTGACTTTCATTTATGGGGGCATTTGAAAGCTCTTGTCTACGCATCCCCGGTGCCAAATGTAGAGACTCATCGTGCTCGTACTGTGGACGGCTGTGATACAATACGCCATTCTCCAGGGCTGCATCAGCGCATCAGGGATTCCATGCGACGGAGGGAGGATGCAAGTATCCTCGCTAACGGAGGACATTTTGAACATTTCCTGTAACAAAGTGTTTGAAGTCACGTTGGTACGTTCTGTTGCTGTGTGTTTCCATTCCATGATTAATGTGATTGGAAGAGAAGTAATAAAATGAACTCTAACATGGAAAGTAAGCGTTTCCGGACACATGTCCACATAACATATTTTCTTTCTTTGAGTGTGAGGAATGTTTCCTGAAAGTATGGCCGTACCTTTTTGTAACACCCTGTATACACTTTCCAGTCCCGTTATCATGACCACCGCCTATGTTCGAAGTCAACGTGCAATGCCCAGTTGCTGACTGCAGGCTGCAGCACTGTCAGAGGGTATATGAAACGTGTCTTTGGGGGGACGCGGAGAATAATGCAGACGTTGTCGTATTGCAGAAATGGAGTGTGACGCTCAGAAGGGCGTGATCATTGGCTTTCGGGCCAAGGGTGGAATGACTAAATTTGTAAACTGGTCGCGTGCCGCCGTGGTTAAAGTATACCGCGCATGGCAAAATGATGCTATCCAAAGCCGCCGTCGCGGTAACTGTGGTGCACAATGGGCCACACAAAAAGGGGGTGGGAGTAGAACGGGGCGGGGGGGTGAACGGCGGCTGCGGAGACTTGTGCGGTCGGGAAGATGTGCAGCTGTTGAACAAGAGGCTGCCCAGATGAATCAACGAACTACCAGCAGTGTGTCCTCCACGACCGTTTATGAATTCAGGGAATAACTTCCATGGTACTAGAGCGAGCTGTGGAGGGTAAAGACAGCAGGGGGAGACAGATATTGGAATACGTTCAGCAAATAACTGAGGGCGTAGGTTGCTATAAGTGAGATGAGGAAGTTGGCACAGCAGAGTAATTGGTGGCGGGCTGCATGAAACCAGTCGGAAGACTGATGACTCAGCAGACGACCCCAACTGGACGTACGCAGAGGGGTGACAAGTGGCCTTTTCAGATGAGTCACGATTTATGCTCCATCGGACACATGTCCGTGGGCGTGTACAGAATTGAAAGTGTGATAGCAAACTCCCTGCAACAAGGAGAGAGCGTTGTGCTCTGGGGAACATTTTCAGTGTGTTCTCTGGGTGATCTCGTCATTTTGGAAGGCACGCTGGATCAATAGAGGAATGCACCTACCCTGTTGACTGGAATACTCTCTTTTAAATTCTAAAGGTGGCAGGGATAAAATACAGCAAGCGAAAGGCTATTTACAATTTGTACAGATAAAACCAGATGGCAGTTGTAAGAGTCGAGGGGCAAGGAAGGGAAGCAGTGGTTGGGAAGGGAGTGAGACAGGGTTGTAGCCTCTCCCCGATGTTATTCAACCTGTATATTGAGCAAGCAGTAAAGGAAACAAAAGAAAAATTAGGAGTAGGTATTAAAATCCATGGAGAAGAAATAAAAACGTTGAGGTTCGCTGATGACATTGTAATTCTGCCAGAGACAGCAGAGGACCTGGAAGAGCAGTTGAATGGAATGGACAGTGTCTTGAAAGGAGGATATAAGATGAACATCAACAAAAGCAAAAACAGGATAACGGAATGCAGTCGAATTAAGTCGGGTGATGCTGAGGGAATTAGATTAGGAGACGAGACACTTAAAGTAGTAAAGGAGTTTTGCTGTTTGGGGAGCAAAATAACTGATGATGGTCGAAGTAGAGAGGATATAAAATGTAGACTGGCAATGGCAAGGAAAGCGTTTCTGAAGAAGAGAAATTTGTTAACACTGAGTATAGATTTAAATGTGAGGAAGTCGTTTCTGAAAGTATTTGTATGGAGTGTAGCCATGTTTGGAAGTGAAATATGGACGATAAATAGTTTGGACAAGAAGAGAATAGAAGCTTTCGAAATGTGGTGCTACAGAAGGATGCTGAAGATTAGATGGGTAGATCACATAACTAATGAGGAGGTGTTGAATAGGATTGGTGAGAAGAGGAGTTTGTGGCACAACTTGACTAGAAGAAGGGACCGGTTGATAGGACATGTTCTGAGGCATCAAGGGATCACAAATTTAGCATTGGAAGGCAGCGTGGAGGGTAAAAATCGTAGAGGGAGACCAAGAGATGAATACACTAAGCAGATTCAGAAGGATGTAGGTTGCAGTAAGTACTGGGAGATGAAGAAGCTTCCACAGAATAGAGTAGCATGGAGAGTTCCATCAAACCAGTCTCGGGACTGAAGACCACAACAACAACAACAACCCTTGGGAACTATGTCCATCATTACATGCAGTTTGTTTTTACTCATCATGATGGCATCTACAGCATAACAATGCAACATGTCAAACAGCTCGTAGTGTACGTGCGTAGTTTGAAGAGCACCAGGATCAGTTTACCGTACTCTTCTGGCCACCGAACGTCCAGGATTTAAACCCAATCGAGAATCTGTGGGTGCATCACGATCAGCGTCTTCGCACAGTGGATTCTCAATCTAGTGCAGCTGGCCACGGCATAGCTCCATCTCCCTGTGCCACTACGTTCCGGAACCGCACTTACTCTCTTTCTGCACACCTCGCTGCCGTTCGTGCACCAAAAACTGATTATTCCAGACTTTTGACAGGTGGTCACATTAATGGGATTGGACAGCGTAGTAAAAACAGCGGTGTGTGTGTGTAACTACTAGACACCGTGGTCCAGAGAAGGGCCTTCAGACAACAGTGTGAATGAGTGTGGGGTGACTGAGGATGACAACACCCATGCAACTGAGGTAAGGACGACGAGATGCGTGGACCAGTTATCACATTATTAATTAATTTCTCATTTTTCATGTACACTGCCCGAAAAAGAGAAGCGAACTACCCAGAAGGGAAGATGGAAACAAAATGAAACTTCACAGATTACAGGGTGTGCGACGTTATTTCAGTGATTACAAAACTGAATCAAATTTACAAAGCACTTGGCAGTATGAGCCCACTTACCAGCATAACGTTGCAGGCCCTTTGTTTGGATGCCTCACTGGTTCGGTCGAGAAGGATGTCACAATGCAGCCGTATCCTCTCCTAGGGCAAGATGGTCCACAACTATCGTAACTCGTCCTCAGTGTCCTGGATGCTCTACTGGGATGTAGGAGACGGACGGCCGAACAGATCCCACACCTATTCTATCGCTCACAGGTCTGGCGATCTTGCTGGAGCAGCCTCATCATCATTCAGACAGTCCGTAGAAACACGTTCCTTGTGTGAACGAGCATTGTTCTACTAAAATTGACACCAAAATACTGTTGCAAGAAAGGTAACACGAAAGGACGCAAGATATTCGTAACGTATCGTTTGCATCGACAAAGTTCCCTCAATTACTGCCTGCCGTGACCTGAATTCGTACCCAATGGCGCCCTACACCGTCACGCCAGTAGTAAAACCCTCAAGCCTCTAAAAAGCCCTGGAAGAATTGGACCTCACCCGACATCGTCCGCATATTCGCTGGCGATGGTCATCTGAGATAGCGGAGAACCACGATTCATCGCTGAACACAACGCGACTACATTATAATGTTGTTGCTTTATTTTGTAGTGTAAGCGGTGCTGATTGACAATAAAAGCGGGTTAAAAGCTGTGAGCTGTCTGGGGAAGTTAACCTTGCATTACTGTGCAACTGTTTCACCAGGTATCCAGGCTAGCTTACCAAATTCCCAACCAGACTAACATTAATTATAATCTTTTAATAGTCATACGACAACCGGTGATATATATATATAAAAGAGAATTTAAATAAAAAGAAATAAATCAGTTTATATTTGGAAATTTATTTTAACATTGATCATTGAAATTTCAGCATATTAAATTTGATTAATACTAAACTGGTGCCTTATTTAGGATTGTGAAAATGTGAGTTTGTAATCTTACGGAACACATCAAATATGGAGCCAAGATTGGGAGACTGCATGCAACACTGCATTCATAAAATAACACACGAAGAACGTTGAAACATATGCAAGAGGAAATTAACCACAACCAACCGATTCAATTTTCACCCAAAGAAGTTACGTTCGTAGCACAATTCTGTCCGTCATGTAATTACCACACACTGGTATACTAAATTCATACTAACTCTCTGTGAAATCTTCCCAAAAAGAATAGCTGAGGGCTACTTTGATGATTACACCACATGCTTCACGTGGTCAACTTGGTTTACACAAAGTGTGTAACTCCACAATAATTTTGATAATTAAAATAAATTAGATCGGAAAGCAATTTACAAAAGAAAAACCTCGAACTGGTTACTAACGTCTTACTATTAACCTGATGGGTCAAACAATTATATAAGCACGTGGTTGTGGTCTCACAAAGTACACCCCACGTGGGTTGAACATAAAGAAAAGTTGCTATATTGTAAAATATTGTCAAGACGAGATGTTATAATCTCACGCACACTCGCATTTAAGATTGATGATCTTAGTTAGAGTTACTGATCAACACGTGGTTCCACTTTACTCACAAAGTAGTGACAAAGCAACTACTGGAAAATATTCTGAACTTCACACTCGAAATACACTGTGTTGCAATTTAAGATAACATTAGATATTTTAGAGCTAAACCTGAAATAAAGGTGATTAAATTTTCAGTTAGGCTGAACTTAAGAAATCCATTGTCCTACGGACTTAGCAGACACGCGCTTAGCTGGAGATCTTACCACTTCAGACGCTCGCCATGGACAGACTGCCTGGTCCCTTCCTGAGGGTGGCTCCCCACTACAAACGGAAGTGGCCAGAGGGGCAGCTTCCTATACCAACATGACAAGGGACGGACAGGACCATACTACTGGATAAAAACCTCTTTGCTTTTAGAAAGCGTAGCTACCTGTTCCGACGTTGGTCCTACTGTTCTCTAGCATACAGGCTTGTCTGCTACCCTCAAGCATGCAACTAGAAATACATTTGCTCATTCATCCTCTCACACAGAAGGGAAGGGGGATGACAGTATCTTATCATATACAGTATATAAAAGAAAGCGGATGTAGGTTCCGTATGAGACTGTGTTTTAAAGTGTAGTAGTGTGACAGATCGTTCTTGTTTATGTGTAAAAGTAACACGTTCCACTACTCAGTCTCCTCCCAGATAGTCAGAAACGCCACAGTAAATTTAGAAGAGGAATTTATGCCGTAAATGACAACAGATTTAAGAAATCAAACATGAAAGGAATCCAACAGAGACCTTTCAACATTAATCAGCCGTTCATGCTTTCCCCTGACGGTACCACTCCAGATGCAACCGTTTGTGTTGTGATGTTAACAGCGTCCTACGCGTCAGACGTTAATTCCCTATTCCTGCTGCTGCTAGTCTCCGTCCAGTGGTGGGGCATTACTGTTGCAGGGTGTCCGTTACTTATTCTCGGACCACAGATGCAGATTTGTTTGGTGCTCAGTGCGGTGAGCCTCCCTCTTGGTGATCATACGTCGTTCACTGAAACCTTGGTGACGAGTATGCCTGCCATTACGCTCCCTGTTGTGGTCTTCAGTCCTGAGACTGGTTTGATGCAGCTCTCCATGCTACTCTATCCTGTGCAAGCTTCTTCATCTCCCAGTACCTACTGCAACCTACATCCTTCTGAATCTGCTTAGTGTATTCATCTCTTGGTCTCCCCCTATGATTTTTACCCTCCACGCTGCCCTCCAATACTAAATTGGTGATCCCTTGATGCCTCAGAACATGTCCTACCAACCGATCCCGATGTCCTACCAACGCTCCCATGCGGTCCAAAACTGGGCCATGCCTTACAGACCAAGATACTGCACGATTCGAGTAGCCGAACCCAAGGATTTCCAAAGCCATGTCTCCGCAATATCCTTTCTTTCAGGAGTGCTAGTTCTTCAAGGTTCGCAGGAGGGCTTCTGTAAAGTTTGGAAAGTAGGAGACGAGGTACTGGCAGAAGTAAAGCTGTGAGGACGGGGCGTGAGTCGTGCTTGGGTAGCTCAGATGGTAGAGCACTTGCCCGCGAATGGCAAAGCTCTCGGTCCGGCAAGCAGTTTTAATCTGCCAGGAAGTTTCACATCAGCATACACTCCAGTGCAGAGTGAAAATCTCATTCTGAACAAGGATTTCCCTTTCAAACTCTTTCAGGTGCTGATAATGATGTCTCAGGCGAGTACTCAACACCTCCGTGTTATTCAAAGCGATCACTTAACATTCGTGCCCCTTATACTAGACAACACTAAACACGAACAACACAACATGCACTCTGGTGGCCATTCTACTGCAGCTTCTAGCCACTTATCTTACCACTCAGAAGTTTTCGATCACCCATGAAAAAGCTATATACTTTATTTCAATGTACAAACACCTAGTGAAAACTATACAGACGAACAAAATAAACATTTTCCCGCTCTACCATAAAGTACAATATAGTTTAGATTTTAACCTCTTCAAAGCATCCATTCTTTTCCCTCGGAACAGCTGCACATATTCTTCGCATTCTGGAGATAAAATTTTGTAGTGTTTCCGCAGATATTGCAGTCCAACACGTCTGTAAATTATTCAGTAAACCTTCAATATTAGATGACCTTCGTCATCTAACCTTAATGGGATTTAAGTCAGACGACTGACTTGGCCATATCGTATTCTTCAGCTCCCCACATTGCTCTTTTCTACTGACACATCTTCTGCACAATTTAGGCGCATGTTTGTGATCGTTCTCCCGCTACAGAGCAAAGCCACGATCAATAAGCCTTTTGCCAAATGGAACTGCGTTGTTGACCAGTATCCTGTGACATATTTAATGTTTCTTTAATTCTCATTACATCACCGACGTCATTACCTACAGTACATCCCCATACCATGACCGTCACACCACCATGCTTCGTTATTTACATGTTCTCTACAAAGTCAACGAACAAACATTCGGCAATGGTTACCGAATACTTCAAACTCGGTCCGTAAATAACACCATGGATCATTACTGCATACACCCTCTGAACCTTGCTCACGAAGACTGCGTTGCTGTTTGAGACGTCATTCCCTCCACAGCAGATAAATATGTCGTTTGCTGCCATGCGTGGCCACCCATAATATAACTCCTCATGCGATGACTCCTTTGACCGCTAGGATGGAGCGCGTCCCTCTTCTCTGTTACTTCCTGTAGCTCGCTTTCGGCTCTTGCTCCGGCAGTTTAGCTTCACACTACCTGCCACTTCCCCAATAGATGTGAATCCTTCACCATCTTTGCTTCGTGCGGCAGCCCGTGCTCACCTTGGACTTCATTCCCTTCATAAGGACACAACTCTCGACTCGCACTGTCCCCGTAAGTTTCTCGACGTTCGCACGGAACTTCGCTATTGTACCTTTGTGTACGCTGACAGCTTTCGGACTGACCGTGGTGTAGGGTGTGCCTTCGTCATTGGCACCGACCAGTTTCGGTATCGGCTGCCGGAAAACTGCTCAGTATTTACAGCAGAGCTCTTCGCCCTTTATCAGTCCGCGCACAACATCCGGCGTCACAAACTTTTGAATTGCGTCATCTGCTTCGTCCTTGCCCTTTAAAGCAGGGCTTAACAACTGGCCGGTTTTTTGAGCGCGAGTACTCGAGTCTGCTCAGGCATGTGCTCGCGAGTAGGTGCAAGGTCGCAGAGTAGGGAGGGAGGGGAGGGAAGGGAAATGCGCACGCACGTTTAAATAGGGCCGCAGCGTGCCTGTTGAATTCGCGCCGACTGTGTAACGTTTAAAGCACTACGATCAGCTCTAACAGTCATTGCGCTGGTTAAGAATCATGTCAAGTCGCCGTTGTGTAACCCCAACCATGCTTTCACAGTTCAACCCCAATTGGGAGGAATTGTATCTGTTCACAGAAAAAAAGATGGTGTTGCAAAATGTTTAGTATGTCACAAAACGCTGAATTCTTTCAGGAAATTTAATTTGCAGCGACATTATATGTCGTACCAAGCGAAAGACTACGGAAGTGGAAAAATGTGATGGACCAGATCGTGCACAGGAAGTTATTAAACTTAAAAGGGAGCTACCCGAAGAAGATCTGGACGACGAAGAAAAATCAACTGAGGCAGCTCTCAGAGTGAGTTACAAAATTGCTTTGCTTTTAGCAAAATCCCTGCGCCCCTTCACTGATGGCGATTTAATAAAAGAATGTTTGGTAGTTGCAGCGGAACATATGTGTCCATCTCAAGTTGAACAGTTTCGGATTGTGCCATTATCTAACATGACCATTATGCGTCGCATACAGGACATGGCAGACGACGTTCAGAACCAGCTTGCAAATATCTGTAAAGATTTTATGGCGTATTCTCTAGCTCTGGACGAAAGTGTTGTTATCACTGGAACAGCGCAGCTTGCCATATTTATTAGAGGTGTTAATAGAGATCTTCAGATGAGGGAAGAGCTCCTCGATGTAGTAGCCATGAAGAACACTACAACCGGAGGTGATATATTAAGTAGTGTTGAAGGAAGTGTTGAAAATATAGGATTGTCGTGGAATTCGTTATTTGCAGAGTCTACAAACGGTACACCAGCGATGACAGAGAAAATATCAGGTTTCGTTGCGCTGTTGAAGGAGAAAATGCAAAAACTGACCGTGCTGAATGAAATAAGGGGCGTTCACTGTGTGATCCACCAGGAAAACTTATGTGCGAAGAGTATCACTCTAAAAAATGTGATGAGTGTTGTTCGTACAACCAATTATATAAGGAAGCATGGGCTACACACAGGCAATTTAAAAGCTTTCTTGAGGATGTAGAAAGCCAGTATGGTAGCCTGCCTTAATACAGCGAGGTCCGCTAGCTTAGTCGTGGCGAATTATTAAATCGATTTTTTGCCTATTAGATGAGATAAACGTGTTCATGGAAATAAATAACATGTGTGTTCCTGAATTGAAAGAGCCTTCATGGAAATGTGATCTCGCGTTCTTAGCAGATTTAACTAGCCATCTGAATGCTTGAACATTTCACTACAAGGAAAAGATTTGCTAATTACTCATATCATAGATCGAATACGAGCTTTTAAAATGAAATTGACACTGTGTGAGTCAGCTGGAAACAGGAAATCTTGCTCATTTTCTTAAATTATCATCCATGAAAGATGTTCACAAAGACTGAACGTCATTCACATACTTTAGTTGCCTTTAAGGAAGAATTTAATCAACACTTTCAAAATCTGACAGCACTAGACAGAGATTTTGATCTGTTCGCCTCTCCATATTCAGCGAATATTGA
Organism: Schistocerca cancellata; assembly: GCF_023864275.1. Lineage (NCBI taxonomy): Eukaryota > Metazoa > Arthropoda > Insecta > Orthoptera > Acrididae > Schistocerca > Schistocerca cancellata. Next base: position 763,409,643 of record NC_064630.1, read on the forward strand.
AAAGATTTGTCCTGAGCTGCAACTAGAAATTATTGACCTGCAGTGTGACAGAGAATACAGAGACAAATTTCAGAACAAGAAAAACATTTTGGAATTCTACAGACACTTCCCTCAGGATAGAGTTCGTCGTTTGCACAAACTGGCGGCTACAATAATATCAATGTTCGGTTCCACGTATGTTTGTGAACAACTGTTCTCTGCAATGAAATGTAACAAGACGCGCCTGAGAAACGCATTGTCTGATCGAAATTTAAACTGCACGCTGTGCCTACAATGCACAAGAACAATTCCTCCGAACGTAGATGCAATTGTAAAGGGCAAAAAGTACAAGATAACCGAGAATCCCACACTTCAGTGACACTTTTTGTTGTGTAACAGTTCATAAATTAATACGAATGTAGAGGCATACACTAAATCAAATCGCTCTGAGCACTATGGGACTTAACATCTATGGTCATCAGTCCCCTAGAACTTAGAACTACTTAAACCTAACTAACCTAAGGACATCATACAACACCCAGTCATCACGAGGCAGACAAAATCCCCGACCCCGCCGGGAATCTAACCCGGGAACCCGGGCGCGGGAAGCGAGAACGCTACCACACGACCACGAGCTGCGGACGCATACACTAAGCTAATAAAACTATGTGACACGTGTACATTCTCCTTTATTTGTTTCATTTGTCGCAGTAATAATTCGTGAGAGATATCCCTGCAGGTGGCCGCGGATTTACATTGACTGGCGGCAGCTGTTGTGTGCCCCACGTGACTCTTCCCACTTTCCGCTCTGGTCCGGTAGTGGGCGTAGCGTGCTCGCGCTGCTCCGTGCTCGCGCCTTGCTGCTCACAGCTTGCTCCGCGAGCACGTATGTTGTGAAGCCCTGATTTAGAATATGCTGTACACCGTCCATCCTTAGTTCAACGGGACCAGGAAAGCTGTCACTTGCTCATCCTTGAGGGGGGCACTGTGATGTTTATGTGGGTCCCTGACACGAGGCCGCTGGCACTGCTGCCAAGGCTGCAGTCCTCACACCTCACCCGATAGTTCATCCATTCCCTCCGATGATTTCTGTGTCGCCGTCTGTCAGCGAGTGGTGTCACTTCCGCACCACCAGTGGTCTTCTCTTGATGGGAACAAGTTCCAGGGAGTAAAACCTCTCCGAGCGGCTTGGCCGACCTCCTCTCCGCCCCCTCACCGCTGTAGTTTCAGCCATTGTTGTTTGTTAAGTGGTGATCCCCGATCACTTCGTGCTTATTGTCATCAACCTCTGACGTTTCGCCGTTTCCTGATGGAATGCCCTTTTTTAACCACTTATGTTCTCCAGAATGAGATTTTTACTCTGCAGCGGAGTGTGTGCTGATATGAAACTTCCTGGCAGATTAAAACTGTGTGCCCGACCGAGACTAGAACTCGGGACCTTTGCCTTTCACGGGCAAGTGCTCTACCATCTGAGCTACCGATGCACGACTCACGCCCGGTCCTCACAGCCCTACTTCTGCCAGTATCTCGTCTCCTACCTTCCAAACTTTACAGAAGCTCTTCTGCGAACCTTGCAGAACTAGCACTCCTGAAAGAAAGGATACTGCGGAGACATGGTTTAGCCACAGCCTGGGGGATGTTTCCAGAATGTGATTTTCACTCTGCAGTGGAGTGTGCGCTGATATGAAACTTCCTGGCAGATTAAAACTGTGTGCCCGACCGAGACTAGAACTCGGGACCTTTGCCTTTCGCGGGCAAGTGCTCTACCATCTGAGCTACCGAAGCACGACTCACGCCCGGTCCTCACAGCCTTACTTCTGCCAGTATCTCGTCTCCTACCTTCCAAACTTTACAGAAGCTCTTCTGCGAACCTTGCAGAACTAGCACTCCTGAAAGAAAGGATACTGCGGAGACATGGCTTAGCCACAGCCTGGGGGATGTTTCCAGAATGAGATTTTCATTCTGCAGCGGAGTGTGCGCTGATATGAAACTTCCTGGCTGTGAGGGCCGGGCGTGAGTCGTGCTTCGGTAGCTCAGATGGTAGAGCACTTGCCCGCGAAAGGTAAAGGTCCCGAGTTCGAGTCTCGGTCGGGCACACAGTTTTAATCTGCCAGGAAGTTTCACTTATGTTCTAATTTATGTTTGCCATCTGAGTTGTCGGTCGTTTTAGCGAACGACGCGCGGGCTGTCGACCGTGTTTTACGTTTTATCGTAGCAATACGATGAAAAACATCTAATCTTAAGTTCAGGACCTCCGTTGACCTTCTGTCGTATTTTCTCCAAGAGAAAGAAGTCCCCGTTTCTAGCTGTCTTTCCTTCCGTCAATTGGGCTTAACGTGTAGTCGCTTTTAACTGTTTTGTCGTCTTCGTGTCCTACGATTCTGACATGGGCGCGTACAACCGTAATTGTTTATGCGTCCTAACACAAAACTAATTTTGAGACAGAGATTGGAGCTGGTCGCATACTCTTTACTTTCTCGCGAATTTCGGGTCCAGTACGAGTCCTATGACGTTTACTTTGTGCACATATGAACTGATCTTCCCTGTATGACGTTACTCAGGGTATTCCTGGTGGCGATACACTTCCATTGGCACCAGGTTACCTGAACCGCTACAATTACAACAGTTTTTCAGTTCTTATCTCCTGCTTCCGTCTCATTAGGAGGTAATATGGTAGAAATGTGATCAGGAATGGAAACACACCGCTAGATGCATACGATGTACTGTGAACTAATGCGAACTGATTGCTGCGAAGACAGCTGAAGGAAGACTATTCGAATGGGACCGTCTTAGGTAAAGGCACATCAGTGTTGTTGTTGTGGATAGTCACCAGCACCTACAAAGGCGAACACCAGTCAAATATACAACAGAGGCGCTTAGGCTCTACATGTGTATCCTTATTTTATTATAGGAATAAGGATATGATAGAACATTCGAAACTAAATCCCTGTTTTAACGACAAATCTATAGTTGTGACAGGTGATAGGAAAGTTTTGACGAGTAGTGTATATATCTGCCGACGGTGATAGGTCTACAAAGTTGCACTGGCACAGGACCATGTCTTCTTGGTATTTTCCTTTTCTGGCAGGCAGTGTATGTGCTACACTTCATCCCAGTCTGACGTTTGTTGCATGCCGTGTTTACAGTGTTGCAATTTTTATGGGCAGCAGCGTAGTTAAGGAAGAAGTTCATTGTTACAGGAAGATAAATGGTACTTGGAGGAATATAAAGTTTGAGACTGGTTAACAATTTTTGCCAATCAGGGAATATTAGCACGCCACTGGTAAATGGTCGAAGCGAGAAGGCCAACGGAACCGACTGATGCAAACTACGACTAGGAAACGTATCTTCAACGAAATTAATTTATTAGTGTCGGAGTTCGACATAGGATTTTGAAGGTATTTATCGAGTTGTACGTTTGGAGTAGAGCACACGTAGCGAGCATGTAAACGCAGCGAACAGATACACGTATCATTACTACTGTATAAATGTTTCTCCCCTCTTCACGCTATTTTTTCTAAGTTATCATGATTAACCGTAACAGCTGCGTTAGCCAACGGTCTTGCCTCATTGGATACATTGCTTCTCGTCGGATCACCGAAACAGCTTGGGGAGTGGTAAGCACTTGCATGCGTAACCGAGTGGGTGCGCTGCGTGCAGTTGCCGGGTCATGGCCTCAAGTTCGTAATAATCAGACTTCGTGCAATGTTCCAGATTAAATTCCTAACCTCTCCGCTATGTCCCATGAAGTAAGGGCATGCGGCACTGTAGATGGTGATCCGTCCACCGGATGCTGAAGTTAAGCTCTGCAGCCCTCTCGCTGCTGTACGCCGGAGTCAGGTTTAACGTCCATCCTTCTCTCACCATCATTACCCAACACACACACACACACACACACACACACACACACACACACACACACACACACACACACACACACCATTTCAGTCATCACCTACACTTAACACACACACACACACTTATACACACAGTCTCACATACTTCCCGAAGGAAAAGTGCCTGCAGACGCTGGGGACAGGGAAAAAGTTCTCAATTACGCGGCCGAATCTGCACCTTTGTGTCTGCCAGCTAACAGCGCCACACAAATGTTTTATAGCTATTTTTAACCCTTACCTAAAATTTATCCAGTATCGCAACACTTCCATAAGGCGACGTATTTCATCTTAAGGGTGGACCCCACCCCAAAATTTCAACTTTTACGAAAAATATTTAATTGCGTTGTCACATGTTTGGAGTGTTTGCTCTTAGATGCCAAAACGATTTGGCTGCAGTCGTATTAAAAGGACGTCTCAGAAATATGAGAGTTGCCAAAACCGTCAAGATAGTAGGACCTGCCTGTCAGAGACCTGCATCTGATGCACAACTGGCAAGATGGACACAAAATGGAAATGACAGTTTGCACAGTGTCATTTGATGCAAATGTATATACTTTTGGGTGTTAGAGAAACGCTCAGTTCAGCATGGGATCTTTAAAGACTGAATAAAGCAGGTGTCTCAGCACTCGTTTTACACTCTCCCAGAAGAGCTTCTTATCTAGAGATCAACGTCGAATCAAGCAGTCCACGCAATATTGATTCGACAAGGAAAAATTCAAGAAAACGGCTATCCTGGTCTTGAAATTACAACTAACAGGAAGCGAAAACGTATACTGCTGGTGAATTTTAATGAGAATGTTTCTTGTATTAGCATTCATTTTCTAACAAAATTTTAAGTCCATTTCCCCCGTATGTTTGTTTTTCTAAGTTCAGAGCCAACTGTATTGTCCTTAATATTAACCAATCTCAATGAAATTTTTTCTGGAAATTTTCTTCAAGTATTTTTATTTTTCTACACGTTAATGTTGTACAAAACGTAGTTCAAATGGTTCAAATGGCTCTGAGCACTATGGGACTCAACTGCTGTGGTCATAAGTCCCCCAGAACTTAGAACTACTTAAACCTAACCAACCTAAGGACAGCACATAACACCCAGCCATCACAAGGCAGAGAAATTCCCTGACCCCGCCGGGAATCGAACCCGGGAACCCGGGCGTGGAAAGCCAAAACGTAGTTAGCATATTCTATTTTCACATTTATGTACCGACAATTGAAAAAAATTTTAGTTATAAACTGGAAGTATATTAATAAAATATCTTATAAAATGAATGCATAAAACTGTTGAACAATGTCTTGTAAATTTATTTCAAAATTTGAAAAGTGAAAACTGGGATCTGAGTTCAGAAAGATGGTTTTCAAAAATCTTTAATATCATATTAAAAATTCAGTACTTAAAAATCAGTGAAGTTCTGGAGCAGCAGGCTTTGGTGTTGCTACATAGCCGGCCGGAGTGGCCGAGCGGTTCTGGGCGCTCCAGTCTGGGACCGCGCGACCGCTACGGTCGCAGGTTCGAATCCTGCCTCGGGCATGGTTGTGTGTGATGTCTTTAGGTTAGTTAGGGTTAAGTACACTCCTGGAAATTGAAATAAGAACACCGTGAATTCATTGTCCCAGGAAGGGGAAACTTTATTGACACATTCCTGGGGTCAGATACATCACATGATCACACTGACAGAACCACAGGCACATAGACACAGGCAACAGAGCATGCACAATGTCGGCACTAGTACAGTGTATATCCACCTTTCGCAGCAATGCAGGCTGCTATTCTCCCATGGAGACGATCGTAGAGATGCTGGATGTAGTCCTGTGGAACGGCTTGCCATGCCATTTCCACCTGGCGCCTCAGTTGGACCAGCGTTCGTGCTGGACGTGCAGACCGCGTGAGACGACGCTTCATCCAGTCCCAAACATGCTCAATGGGGGACAGATCCGGAGATCTTGCTGGCCAGGGTAGTTGACTTACACCTTCTAGAGCACGTTGGGTGGCACGGGATACATGCGGACGTGCATTGTCCTGTTGGAACAGCAAGTTCCCTTGCCGGTCTAGGAATGGTAGAACGATGGGTTCGATGACGGTTTGGATGTACCGTGCACTATTCAGTGTCCCCTCGACGATCACCAGTGGTGTACGGCCAGTGTAGGAGATGGCTCCCCACACCATGATGCCGGGTGTTGGCCCTGTGTGCCTCGGTCGTATGCAGTCCTGATTGTGGCGCTCACCTGCTCGGCGCCAAACACGCATACGACCATCATTGGCACCAAGGCAGAAGCGACTCTCATCGCTGAAGACGACACGTCTCCATTCGTCCCTCCATTCACGCCTGTCGCGACACCATTGGAGGCGGGCTGCACGATGTTGGGGCGTGAGCGGAAGACGGCCTAACGGTGTGCGGGACCGTAGCCCAGCTTCATGGAGACGGTTGCGAATGGACCTCGCCGATACCCCAGGAGCAACAGTGTCCCTAATTTGCTGGGAAGTGGCGGTACGGTGCCCTACGGCACTGCGTAGGATCCTACGGTCTTGGCGTGCATCCGTGCGTCGCTGCGGTCCGGTCCCAGGTCGACGGGCACGTGCACCTTCCGCCGACCACTGGCGACAACATCGATGTACTGTGGAGAGCTCACGCCCCATGTGTTGAGCAATTCGGCGGTACGTCCACCCGGCCTCCCGCATGCCCACTATACGCCCTCGCTCAAAGTCCGTCAACTGCACATACGGATCACGTCCACGCTGTCGCGGCATGCTACCAGGGTTAAAGACTGCGATGGAGCTCCGTATGCCACGGCAAACTGGCTGACACTGACGGCGGCGGTGCACAAATGCTGCGCAGCTAGCGCCATTCGACGGCCAACACCGCGGTTCCTGGTGTGTCCGCTGTGCCGTGCGTGTGATCATTGCTTGTACAGCCCTCTCGCAGTGTCCGGAGCAAGTATGGTGGGTCTGACACACCGGTGTCAATGTGTTCTTTTTTCCATTTCCAGGATTGTAGTTCTAAGTTCTAGGGGACATGACCACAGCAGTTGAGTCCCATAGTGCTCAGAGCCATTTGAACAATTTTTTGTTGCAACATATTTACCACCTTTACGTGATAGACATGATTTTAAAATTAGGTTAAAAACTTTAAATTGATGATGATGATGATGATGTTTGGTTTGTGGGGCGCTCAACTGCGTGGTTATCAGCGCCCGTACAATTTCCCAATCTTTGCTCAGTCCAATTTCGCCACTTTCCTGGATGATGATGAAATGATGAGGACAACACAAACACCCAGTCATCTCGAACTTTAAATTAGGGTCTCGTTTGAACATAGACGAACCAACTTATATCATCCCCCTTGGCGTGCAGATAATGTAAATTTGGTTCCTGTCTTACGGTGCGTGAAATATTTTGCAGGTCAGTTTCATTTCGTCCACCTTGCATTAGGAACATTCTACCTGTGTAAATTAATCTCTTTTCCGTGGCTGGACCGAGACTGTGGGGTAGATCACAGAAAGTAGTGTGATCTATGCAGAATTTTACCTAGAGGAGGTGGATATTTTAGAAGCTTCGTGGCGTCTGTAGAGCTTCCGTACGTGGAGAGCCGCTGGGAACAACAGAGTCGTAGCAGCAACACCAAAAGTAATTAATGTAGAGTAATGCAATTTGCGGAATACGTTTGTCAGGTAACATATTTAAGTGATTAATATTCCAAGATCCCAGGTTAATGTAAAGGGGAAATAAACTACTGCAAATGTGAAATTCTGATACATTTATAAACAGTGTAACCGCCAAAACGTTGAATGCAAGTATGCAGGCGAGCATGCACTATATTATACAGGTGCTGCATGTCAGTTTGTGTGATGGAGTTCCATGCCTGTTGCACTTGATCCGTCAGTACAGTGACGATTAATGCTATTTGTCGATGTTGCTGGAGTTTTCGTCGGATGACGTCCCATACGTGCTCCGTTGGGGACAGGTGCGGTGATCTAGTAGGCCAAGGCAACAAATCTACACCCTACAGAGCATGTTACAACAGCGGTGCGTGGGCGAGTGCTGTGCTGTTGGAAAACATCCTCTGGATATCTTCTGGTAAACCTTCCGGGATGTAAGGTCGTGGTCCATGAAACTCTTCAGCTCCTAACGTTTCGTCCAGAGCTGCGCTGGACATCTTCAGAGGGGTGTTTCTCCTCCGGTGAGTCTTGCCGAGTCGGCAAGACTCACCGGAGGAGAAACACCCCTCTGAAGATGTCCAGCGCAGCTCTGGACGAAACGTTAGGAGCTGAAGAGTTTCATGGACCACGACCTTACATCCCGGAAGGTTTACCAGAAGATATGTCATCCGGCCGTGAAAGCCTACATACTGTGATCCTCTGGATAGCTGTTCGTAAATGGTAGCACAACAGGTCGAATCACCAAACTGACGTACAAACTCGCAGACAGGGTGCTGGGATAACGGCGAGTGCTGCTGCTGCTGTCATAGGAAATCGCACCTCACACCGTAACTCCAGCTTGCAGGCTCTCAGACGGCCTCCTCCTAACCAACACACTGCCATCAATGGCACCGAGGTAGAGCCAGCTTTCATCACAACCCCGCCCTCCAATGGGTTATTGTTTGACACAACTGAAGACGCGTATTTTGGGGTCAGTGCAATCCTCGTCACAGGGCGTCTCGCTCGGAGTCGTGAATGAAATAACGGATTTTTAACAGTTGGTTGTATCACTGTGGTGGCAATTGCTGCTCAAATTGCTGCTGCAGGTGCAGCACGATGCGCAAGAGCTATATGCCGAACCCGATGGTCTTCCCTCTCAGCAGTGCAACGTGGTCGTCCAGAGGCCCGTCTTCTTGCCACTGTACATTCTCGTCACCATCGCTGCTAGCACTCATGGACATCTCATACAGTGAAAGGTGGCTACACTGAGCCACAGCGCCAGAGATTGCACCAAAGAGTCTTATTCAGCCTCCTCCACTAGCAGTTCTTGTCGAGAAGCGGTGGTAGGCAGTTCTTGTGGAGATGTAGTGGAGAGTGCTTGTCGAGAGGTCATAATGGACAGTTGTTGTTGTGAAGTCGTGGTGGAGAGTGCTTGTTCCATGTTTTATGCAGTTTTGATGGGATAGATAGCAGATGTTGTTCGAAATGGAGATATTGTAACGATCAGAGTGGTTTTCGTCAATATATATGAAGGTAAAAAAATTCCCCTTTCTTTTTATTATTTTAATGTCTTAAATAATGCGCCATTACAGGTTCAGTCAACAAAGCATCTGGCTTGTGTTCTTGTATTAGAGTGTAATTCTGGTTTTCATGCGCAGTTTATTTCTATTTTTTTTTAATTACTTCAATATAAATGGTACTTGAAATTTCTTGTCTTATTGAAGAAGAACCGTGCCAGATATGTACGTTGAGTCACACTTCCACACACAGAACAGCTACACTTGTGTTTGTTGTTTCGTAGGTTTTATAGTTGCTGGGGACTTAATTAATTGTGTTAACGGAAATTTTCTTTTATACTTTGTTGTTATTCTATGCAGTCAGATTGCGTACTAAAACCAGTCAGGGCCAACCGGTTACGAGACAGCGTAACCGGACAGAAAATAAAATTATTTGCATAATTATTTAAAATATTAATTAAGCCCCCATGCAACAGTCGCGTTTGGATATTCGGTTGCCTGAGAAAAACGACATACGTGTGCTCCATCAACTTCAGTACCGAACACGTCTGTACTTAACAAAATTCGTTTCTCAACATCGTAGAAGGAACATCGAGCTTCTCGTAACCCTGTTACGCAACGTCCTTCACTCCTTGAGGTGTCGAAAATGGCGTCTTTGTCGCCTTAAAAGCATTCTTGACTAACAACAACTCACCACGCCCAATCTCAAAGGTAACTAACGCTCACGACTGTTCAGCGAGTTTTAAAGCAAAACTCATTTGTGTGGTGTCACCGCCAGACACCACACTTGCTAGGTGGTAGCCTTTAAATCGGACCCGCGTGTCGCCACTATCAGTGATTGCAGACCGAGCGCCGCCACACGGCAGGTCTAGAGAGACTTCCTAGCACTCGCCCCAGTTGGACAACCGACTTTGCTAGCGATGGTTCACTGACAAAATACGCTCTCAATTGCCGAGACGATAGCATAGCCTTCAGCTACGTCATTTGCTACGACCTAGCAAGTTGCCATTACCAGTTACTATTGATACTGAGTCATGTACAGTCAAGAGCGACGCTCATCATTAATGGATTAAAGTTAAGTATTCCACCAGCTACGTCCGTTTTTCTAAACTCTAATTTCCTTGTCCTGTTCCAGACCTCACGCCAGCCTGCGTGAGCTAAAACGCGTGCCTTTCGGCTTCCTCTAATAATACGGTGTTGGCTCTCCTGCCAACCCACAACAATTTGTATCCTCATAGCGGCGCTGCTAACGCCGTTGTTATGCTACTGGCGGGAAGCTGGACAAGACCGTCTTTCAGATGTAGAAACACGTCTACCAAATTCCGTTTATGTCGCACAACTCCTCCTTGATAATGCAAATTTCATTCCATCAGTGTACGCACATGATTAAGTTTGCACAGGACCCTCCGAGTGCGAGTCCTACTCGCAGTTGTCCATCTTTTTTTTTTTTTTTTGTTTTTAGCTGCTACTTCCGCCGCTGATACTCTATTTGTTGCATGATAACGTTATTTTCACAACAGAATGTGGTTAACAGATGAGGTAACTCGTAAGGTGAAAAACTTATGGGTCTGTTCCGTTTGTCGGAGCCGTAGAAGGACCCGAAGGGTAGTTGCAATTTTCTCACGCTTGAATTCAAATTTATAGTAAATTGTCCGCTTGCTTAGCTGGATGGCAACGTGCTTGCCTCCCATGCAAGCAAGCCCGGGTTAGATTCCCAGTCGGGACGGAGATTTTCTCCTCTCGTGGACTGGGTGTTGTGTTACCCTCATCATCATTTCATCTGATGTGTTGGCAGAAGAGCCAACACCGTGTTGCTAGAGGAGGCCAAAATGCACGCGTTTAAGCTCACGCAGACTGGCGTGAGGTCTGGAACAATTAAAGGAGTTGAGGCTAATAAATAAAGTACGTAGTTGATGTAATACTTAACTTTAATCCGTAATTGGAGAACATCGCTCTTGACGATACATTAATAACAATCTCAATATAAACTGGTAATGGCGCCTTGCTAGATCGTAGCAAATGACGTAGCTGAAGGCTATGCTAACTATCGTCTCGGCAAATGAGGGCGTATTTGTCAGTATAGCTTCGCTAGCAAAGTCGGCTGTACAACTGGGGCGAGTGCTAGAAGTCTCTCTAGACCTGCCGTGTGGCGGCGCTCGGTCTGCAATCACTAATAGTGCCGACACGCGGGTCCGTCGTACACTAGCGGACCGCGGCCGATTTAAAGGCTACCACCTAGCAAGTGTGGTGTCTGGCGGTGACACCACATTAACCTCATCACCGACACGCAAGTCGCCCAATGTGGCGTCGACTGCAATAAGACTTGTACTTGGCGGCCGAACTTCCCCAGATGGGACCTCTCGGCCAACTGTGCCATACGCTCATTTCATTTTTTTTAATAAGTTAAGGAGTTATGTTTCGTGTTTGTCTTAACACTATTTTACGGTTAACTCTTAATCTTGACCTTCTTTTGAGTATCACTCCCTCGATTCTTTACATGCATTGATGATGGATATCTCATACAGTCACGTGTGGATAACCACACACCATCGTCATAGCAACATACGGCGTCCTCGTAGCAGATCTCTCACTTGCAGTAGCTTTCCTAACGACGACGTCTCTAGGGAAACAGCGTTCCTCGAAGTACCAACCAACGCCACCAGATGGCAATCAATTACCATATGGTCTATCACATTAGCTCTTTCAATTTGAAACGTTTGTAGCTTACACGATTATTATCAACGAACTGATGTACTGGTTTGTAAGCTACTTTTTGCTTAGTGTTATACAAATACTTATGTTCTCTTTCATATATTCATTCGTTTACCTGAATCCATCAATACGTAAGTCACTGCCCATCGGCTGAGGTGACGTCATGCAGCATGACAGCGCCTTTTCCACTCTATTCAACCTGTGACAGGTTAGCATTAGCAGCAGTAAATGATATCATGCAACTATTCCGTGCACCGCCTGCTGTAGCCGTATTGATAAATGCTAAGTTTTTTAACTGTTATTGGTAATTCTTTTCTCGCACACTGTGTTATTTTCTGATTTCTCTATTTAATTTGGCCCTCTATATGTTTTTATAGTACGTTAGATCTGAAGACAGCCAGCATAAAGGCCGAAACGGTCACCATTTTCAAATAAATTATTATTGCGATTCTGACTGCTTTATTAATTGATGCGACATTACCCTGTTTACAGCAGGCTTCAGTACAGTGCGCTTGACGGCAGAAACTCTGGCACCGTTGCCATCCTTTAAATAAGTATTTCAGGAGGTGAGAGGCTTAGAACAGTGGTACAAAGTCTGCAATCATTAAGCTGTGCCTCTAGTTTTCACTTCCATATAAAGAAACAAACAAGTACCAATTAAACAAACTTAAGTCTGTACTGAAAGTTAATGTTTGTTCACTTCTATGGATTGTGCAATCCTGTCCATTGTGTGAACCCCTGACAGGTGCATCCCTCGCCAATCACATTTTTCACCATTTGTTTCATTTAGTAAGTATGTGAGATCGCCTGTATATACTCGTAAAAAATTACATGCATCATTAGATAATGGCTATGTTTGTAGCACAATACATTCCATACATCAGGGGAAACAACGGGTAATAGTCATGGCGTTCGCAACTGTCGTTTCTCACAATCATAGGAGATACGGGCATAGCCTGGATATACGAAGGTATTTGATACAATGCACACTAAAAACGTAAAATGTAAATTTCGCATGATATTTCCGTCAAATCACGTAACAGCTTACTACACTACTGGCCATTAAAATTACTACACTACGAAGATGACGTGCTACAGATGCGAAATTTAACCGACAGGAAGAAAATGCTGTGATATGCAAATGATTAGCTTTGCAGAGCATTCACACAAGGTTGGCGCAGGTGGCGACACCTACAACGTGCTGACATGAGGAAAGTTTCCAACCGATTTCTCATACTCAAACAGCAGTTGACCGGCGTTCCCTGGTGAAACGTTGTTGTGATGCCTCGTGTAAGGAGGAGAAATGCGTAACATCAAGTTTCCGACTTTGATAAAGGTCGGATTGTAGCCTATCGCGATTGCGGTTTGTCGTATCGTATCGCGTTGGTCGAGATCCAATGACTGTTAGCAGAATACGGAATCGGTGGGTTCAGGAGGATAATACGGAACGCCGTGCTGGATCCCAACGGCCTCGTATCACTAGCAGTCGAGATGACAGGCATCTTATCCGCATGGCTGTAACGGATCGTGCAGCCACGCCTCGATCCCTGAGTCAACAGATGGGGACGTTTGCAAGACAACAACCATCTGCACGAACAGCTCGACGACGTATGCAGCAGCATGGACTATCAGCTCGGAGACCATGGCTGCGGTTATCCTTGACGCTGCATCGCAGACAGGAGCGCCTGCGATGGTGTACTGAACGACGAACCTGGGTGCACGAATGGCAAAACGTCATTTTTTCGGATGAATCCAGGTTCTGTTTACAGCATCATGATGGTCGCATCCGTGTTTGACGACGTCGCTGTTAACGCACATTGGAAGCGTGTATTCGTCATCGCCATACTGCCGTATCACACGACATGATGGTATGGGGTTCCATTGGCTACACATCTGTCACCTCTTGTTCGCATTGACGGCAATTTGAAGAGTGTACGTTACATTTCAGATGTGTTACGACCCGTGGCTCTACCCTTCATTCGATCGCTGCGAAACCCTACATTTCAGCAGGATAATGCACGACCCCATGTTGCAGGCCCTGTACGGGCCTTTCTGGATACAAAAAATGTTCGACTGCTGGCCTGGACAGCATATTCACCAGATCTCTCACCAACTGAAAACGTCTGGTCAATGGTGGCCGAGCAACTGTCTCGTCACAACACGCCAGTCACTATTCTTGATGAACTGTGGTATCGTGTTGAAGCTATATGGGCAGCTGTACCTGTACACGCCATCCAAGCTCTGTTTGACTCAATGCCCAGGCGTATCACGGCCGTTATTCCGGCCAGAGGTGGTTGTTCTGGGTACTGATTTCTCAGGATCTATGTACCCAAATTGCGTGAAATTGTAATCACATGTCAGTTCTACTATAATATATTCGTCCAATAAATACCAGTTTATCATCTGCATTTCTTCTCGGTGTAGCAGTTTTAGTGGCCAGTAGTGTATAACAGATGTGAAATTCACATGTGAAATGGGAAAAGCGCAACACTTATGCGTGTTTTGTCACACTGAACCAGAATACAGCTTACAAAAAATCGTGAGAATAAGACATAGATATAGAAATTACGCTTTGCGGGCAATCGGAGGGCGAAGGAAAAGTCTACTGCACACTCATACTATGGAAGAATATGACGGACTAGCGTTTTTTGTTTTTTTTCTTTTATCACAGTACGGGAGCGATTATTTGTTTTCACTGCAGCATCACTTTAGGTAAGGTAATACGGCACGCCACATGCAAACGTAACGCGTTTACTCGGTCGGGGATTTAAAAAGGAAATGTAGGAGATGTGACCGTTTTTACGCTGGACAGATGGGCGGATCGTTCAGCACGAGATTCGTGGAACACTTTCTTCCTAGAAATAGCCAAGCTTTGTCATTTAAGTGTCGCCTGCGTAGACAGGGGCATGTCGCTTAATATGCTGATGAGGTGCTGTACATATTACTCAAATCTGATAATGGACGTCTTATGAATATTTCAGCAGATATAGACATTTATACCCACTTCAGTAAATACCCTGAAAAAATGTACAACCAACAGATACAGGCGAAGAATAGGTAGTTTATAGAGAACTTCCATACAATATTGAAAGTTGTGTAAGATTTACAGTTCTTCTTTCCTGTGTGTTTGAAGTGGACTTTGCTGAAAAAAAATGGTGTAGGGTGTCATTTTTTTATGGTCATTTACATTTTTTCAGTTTTTTCTATGGAGGCTGTGGTGTCACCGCCAGACACCACACTTGCTAGGTGGTAGCTTTTAAATCTGCCGCGATCCGCTAGTATACGACGGACCCGCAGGTCGCCACTGTCAGTAATTGCAGACCGAGCGCCGCCAAACGGCAGGTCTAGTGAGACGTACTAGCACTCGCCCCAGTTGTACAGCCGACTTTGCTAGAGATGGAACTGACACATAGCGCTCTCATTTGCCGAGACGATAGTTAGCATAGCCTTCAGCTACGTCAATTCCTACGACCTAGCAAGGCGCCATTTATCCTTTGCTATGTATCTAATGAAGCATGAACCATCAGACCGATGTACTCCAATTGTGGATTAAAGTTAAGTATTATATCAACTACGTACTTCATTTGCTACTGTTAATTCCCTTAACTGTTCCAGACCTCGCGCGAGTAAGCGTGTAATTAAACGCGTGCATTTCGGCCTACTCTAACAACACAGTGTTGGCTCTTCTGCCAACACTTCAGAGGCCTTTATAATTTTCTTTGTACAATTTAACACTTACAGTTTAGTTTCAATATTCCAACGGCTTTGCTGTAATGGTATCAGCTGTTCCCGTCAGATCACTGAAGTTAAGCGCTGTCGGGGTGGGCTAGCACTTGAATGGGTGACCATCTGGTCTGCCGAACGCTGTTGACAAACGGGGTGCACTCTGCGCTTCTGAGGCAAACTGAGGGGCTACTTGATTCAGAAGTAGCGACTCCGGTCTCGTAAAGTAACATGCAGCCGGGAGAGAGGTGTGCTGTCCACAAGCCCCTCCATATCCGCATCGAGTGACTCCTGTGGGCTGAGGAAGACACGGCGGCCGGTCGGTACCGTTGGACCTTCATGGCGTGTTCGGGCGGAGTTAAGTTTATTTTTAGTCTAGTTTCAATACTCGGTTCATTAATATGCACTACAGTATTGAGATGTCTTAATTCAGAGGACAGCAATGCAGCGTCTATATGAAATGGTCCCACAGGCGGGGGGAGGGGGATGTTACACGCACTCCCTCTTCGAGCCGCAGCATCTGTGGAAAGAAACGGAGCTTTGGTACATGTATGCATTGTAACATGTGGTATGACCAAGCCACGCTCAAGCTTTTTATCATACTACAGTCTTTATTTGCTTCCCACAGTCGTAACAAAAGAGAACGTGTACGCTCTTCCGTCCTTCCGCGTTTCCGAAAGTCCGCATACTTTTGACATAATTACGTTTTCGCTTACGATACTTCCCGTGAAACTTTTAGAATAAGCATATTTATATACCCTACTGTTTGTGAAAATAGCGACAAGGACACGTGTGGTTACAGTGCAATTTACTCCGCAGATTGGAGGCATGAGAATACAAGAAACTGCCTACGTGCAAGTAGGATTCGCGAACTGAGGGTTTCGTACAAACTTAATTACGTACACAGACAGCTGATCCATTCCGAGAATCGAGAATCTCTACGATTTTTGCCTCTTATCGACAATGATACTGACAAGATCTCGGTCCCAGGGATTCTCAAGACTTTCGAGAATTTTTTAATTTAACGTTTGAAGTCCGATAACAAACAACAAAAAATATCTTTCCACGTTATAAAATTACAGATTAACAATTTTATGATATTTTTCCTTTACTTGTACAGTGAAACATTGCATATAGGCAAATTTCATGACTCTAGACTAACGGAAAGTGCCCATACGTTTAGATGAGTGAGTTTACGAATATCAAAATATGTGACAAATGGCCGTATCTTTTTACTGCACTGACGTAGAAGCCTCACTTTTTTACATCGCCAAGGGACCGTAGATCTTAATATGTAGGGGTAAATTTCAACTTGATACGTCTATCCATTTCCGAGAAAAAGGATTCTGAAAAGTCGAAGAGACAGATAGACGGATAGATAGAAAGATAGGCGGACAACAAAGCAATCCGAAAAGGGCTCAGTCTTTATAGATAGAGGCACGGAACCCTAAAATTTATTAGAATTATAGAACTGTACATGCACTGTCACTGTCAGAATTCTGTTCGGTGTGAAGCTGGCGCGTGCTGCAATCTAGGCTTGCGGACCTCGTTACATGGCATGGCATGGCATAACAAATGTGCAAATGGCATTTTTGGTTAGAAGACCCAATGTGAAACGTTCGGCTGCCTGGTGCAAGTCTTTTTATTTGTAGCCATTTCAGCGACTTGCTCATCGATGTTGATGAAACGATGATGACTGCCCGCATCTCGTGGTCGTGCGATAGCGTTCTCGCTTCCCACGCCCGGGTTCCCGGGTTCGATTCCCGGCGGGGTCAGGGATTTTCTCTGCCTCGTGATGGCTGGGTGTTGTGTGCTGTCCTTAGGTTAGTTAAGTTTAAGTAGTTCTAAGTTCTGGGGGACTGATGACCATAGATGTTAAGTCCCATAGTGCTCAGAGCCATTTGAACCATTTTTTGATGATGACTACAACACACCACACCCAGTTCCGAGTGTAGAAAATCTCGGAGCAACCTAGAAATCGAACCGCGAGTCCTGTGATCGAGAGCCAGCAACGTCAACCGTAAGACCACGAGCTGCTCACATGGCATCGAAGAGTACCTGGACATGCTGCTGTGGAACACAATGCGACGCCTGTAGGCGCGCGCACAAAACATTGGCAGTGGTTGCAGGAAGACCAGAACTAACGAGTTGCCAACCAACCGTATCCCAAACACTTAGAGTGGGGGACATGTCAGGCCAATGTGCAGACTACGGAAGTAGTGGTGCCTATCGGCCTTCTAAGAACGCTATATACTTCTCGCCACATTTGGTCGTGCGTTGTCCTGATGAAACACTGCATGTACAGGTTCTCGTAGTATGGGCAGTACGTCGGACTCTATAGCCTCCTTGGTTGCTGCTTTCCATACTGCTCTCAGTACGTAGTAAAATGGTTCAAATGGCTCTGAGCACTATAGGACTCAACTTCTGAGGTCCTCAGTCCCCTGGCTTAGAACTACTTAAACCTAACTAACCTAAGGACGTCACACACATCCATGCCCGAGGCAGGATTCGAACCTGCGACCGTAGCGGTCTCGCTGTTCCAGACTGTAGCGCCTAGAACAGCACGTCACTCCGGCCGGCAGTACGTAGTAGATGGGACAGCACGTTACAGCCAGTGACGCCCAAAACTGTCATACTGGACGTTTGTCCGCCATTTCAAACAACAATGCGGTCTGCCCGATTGTTTTAAAGACGTGTCTAAGATACTCACGGCCAATATTGGAGCTGAAATGTATTACTCATTTTGTAACAATAAAGTTTGGCATCAACACGCTGGTGATGGCGTTGCTGCCCATTGCAGTCTAGACGGCGGTGGAAGCAGACACAGTGGCATGCACGCCCCTAGTCCCGACTTCGGCAGGCGGCGTCGGAACGTCAGCGCATGTCCGCACCTCCCCCAGGGCTATGACGTCATGCCAACGCCGCGGACGACGCTGTTATGTCAGAGAGAGACAAGTGGCGATCATTCCGCGCTGCGGTCGCATTCTATGAGCCGGTACCCTCTCGTCTCTGTGTACGACGCTCTTCCGTTCTCTGCTTCCGCACGCACACACACACACACACACACAAACACACACGTCACTGTACTAGCAGTACGCCCTGTTCGAGCATCGTTGTCACGGTACGACAAATTCAATTTCCGGGAACCAGCCATTCTGCCCCGACGGAACTCACATACTGCGCCCTTTGACAACGACGACGAGGCTCACCGGCACTTGCTTGGACGTTTCCACTTCATTAGGCGGCTCTTCAACGACTAAGCGTGTCCAGTCGCACAAAAGCGGGCGCTGCCGAATCTACGTGCGCTGAACCTTGCTGCGACCTTAATACCTTACTACGGCTCCAGTGCTCTACGCGTAATCTGCTTTTGGAGAGATTTAGTCCAGTCCCTCTGGCTACTGCAGTGTTCACAAACAGGATGTAGTAGTGTCTCCGACCAGTTTTGAATTTGTTCTGTATAGGATAACTTTTTTTTTTTTTGTTTTGTACCTCCGACGATGGTGTGCTGCTAATTTCGTTGACGTAAAACCCATTTCCTCATAAGACGCGTACCACACCAAGGTATGTTTTTCTACTGCAGTACTTACACTATGTGATCAAAAGTATTCGGACACACCCAAAAAGATGTTTTTCATATTAGGTGCATTGTGCTGCCACCTACTGCCAGGTACTCCATATCAGCGACCTCAGTAGTCATTAGACATCGTGAGAGAGCAGAATGAGGCGCTCCGCGGAACTCACTGACTTCAAACGTGCTCAGGTGATTGGGTGTCACTTGTGTCATACGTCTGTACGCGAGATTTCCAACCTGTTAA
Source organism: Schistocerca cancellata (assembly GCF_023864275.1). NCBI lineage: Eukaryota > Metazoa > Arthropoda > Insecta > Orthoptera > Acrididae > Schistocerca > Schistocerca cancellata. The sequence goes on from NC_064630.1 coordinate 763,428,918, forward strand.
AAATCCTTGGGTCCACTGTTTCCGATGTGATACTGAAGAGGAAACGTGAAGGAACACGTGAAGCACAAAACCGTACAGACAGACCTCGTCTGTTGACTGACAGATACCTCCGACAGTTGAAGAGGGTCGTAATGTGTAATAGGCAGACATCTATCCAGAAAACCACACAGGAATTACGGACTCCATTAGGATCCACGGCAAGTACCATGATAGGCGGCAGGTGAAAAAACTTTGATTTCATTGTCGAGCGGCTGCTCATAAGCCAGACATCACGACGGTAAATGCCAAACGATGCCTCGCTTGGTGTAAGGAACGTAAATATTGGACGACTGAACAGTGGAAAAACGTTGTGTGGAATGACGAATCACGGTACACAATGTGCCGATCCAATAGCAGGACGTGGGTATGGCGAATGCCCGGTGAACGTAATAAAAAAAATGGTTCAAATGGCTCTGAGCACTACATCTACATCTACATTTACACTCCGCAAGCCACCCAACGGTGTGTGGCGGAGGGCACTTTACGTGCCATTGTCATTACCTTCCTTTTCTGTTCCAGTCGCGTATGGTTCGCGGGAAGAACGACTGTCTAAAAGCCTCCATGCGCGCTCGAATCTCTCTAATTTTACATTCGTGATCTCCTCGGGAGGTATAAGTAGGGGGAAGCAATATATTCGATACCTCATCCAGAAACGCACCCTCTCGAAAGCTGGACAGCAAGCTACACCGCGATGCAGAGCGCCTCTCTTGCAGAGTCTGCCACTTGAGTTTGCTAAACATCTCCGTAACGATATCACGGTTACCAAATAACCCTGTGACGAAACGCGCCGCTCTTCTTTGGATCTTCTCTATCTCCTCCGTCAACCCGATCTGGTACGCATCCCACACTGATGCGTATAGGTCGAACGAATGTTTTGTAAGCCACCTCCTTTGTTCATAGACTACATTTTCTAAGGACTCTCCCAATGAATCTCAACCTGGTACCCGCCTTACCAACAATTAATTTTATGTAATCATTCCACTTCAAATCGTTCCGCACGCATACTCCCAGATATTTTACAGAAGTAACTGCTACCAGTGTTTGTTCCGCTATCATATTCGTATAATCATACAATAAAGGATTCTTCTTTCTATGTATTCGCAATACATTACATTTATCTATGTTAAGGGTCAGTTGCCACTCCCTGCACCAAGTGCCTATCCGCTGCAGATCTTCCTGCATTTCGCTACAATTTTCTAATGCTGCAACTTCTCTGTATACTACAGCATCATCCGCGAAAAGCCGCATGGAACTTCCGACACTATCTACTAGGTCATTTATATATATTGTGAAAAGCAATGGTCCCATAACACTCCCCTGTGGCATGCCAGAGGTTACTTTCAAGTCTGTAGACGTCTCTCCATTGATAACAACATGCTGTGTTCTGTTTGCCAAAAACTCTTCAATCCAGCCACACAGCTGGTCTGATATTCCGTAGGCTCTTACTTTGTTTATCAGGCGACAGTACGGAACTGTATCGAACGCCTAGATGTGCTAACAAAACTAACGTGGTTCCATTAAAAAAAAAACGTGGGTTTGTGTTAAAAAACGTACTCCCGTGCATTTTTGTGTGGTTTGTATTAAACAATTACACTAGCCCCTCTCCTCACGTTCGGTCTGTGGAATCGGTTCGTCAGTATTTGATGTGGTTTACGAAATATATCCAGCGGTAACGTTAGGTGAGTCACCCTGTATAGTCAGTCTTCAAAATCGCTTCTGGAACTGAGGTGCCTTCCAAGCAAATGGGAGGTGCTGAATTTCTTTTGTCGAAAAACCAGACTATCATAAATAGTCGCAGGCATTTACCGAATGTATACGGCTGCAGGAAAATGGATAAAGGCGCGGTAAGTTTCAGGGCGAAGCTTCTGCCATCAGCAAAACTATCAGAAGGAAAATGCCTCATCTGCCACGTGCAGGCCGTTCGCAAACAACTGTGAGCCCTGCAGTGTTGCAGTGTGCGAACACTCTTATTTGTGATCGGCGAACAACAATCCAGCATCTCAGTGTTATTCTTGCACCTCTGTTGGTAGTGTTGACACTGTTGTACATTATTCAGCATATTTTAGGTTTACTGCCCGCGGGTTTCTCTAAACCCAACTAAAGATCATGAAGGTGCAAGAAGAACAGCTGTGCTCAAGTTTGCCTGCTATGTGGCTTCTGGTGACGATTTATTGTGAAACACTGTAACAGGAGATGAAACTTGGACTCCGCTCTTTGAGCAACTTGGAATCCTCTCTTTGCGCCTAAAACAAAATGACAATGCATGGAGCGTCACCAAACAGCGTTTCCTTCGAAGAAGAAAGTCAAAACAAAACTCTCACCTGGTTGCCACAGCTGCCATTTTCTGCGCCCCTGAAGTGGTTACTGTGTTCGATGTCCTCACCTCTTGGTCAAACGATCTGTTAGGTAGAAACCATTATGGTGTGTTAGGGGCCGCAGGAATGAGAACGCACTTCTTCTCCACTATAGCTCATGGCCACGTACGAGTCTGTGCACCTGAAAGCAGGTCACAAAACTTCGTTGGACTTATCTTCCTTATCCGCTCTGCAATCTGGATCTCGCACGTTTTGACTTATCTCTTTGGCCCCCCATGGGATGGGCTCTGCGGGAAGCAACACAGCAATGATGAGGAGGTTGCTGATACGGCAAGATACTGGCTGACTGACAGAATGGTAGTATGACGGCATACAGGCGTAAAGAGACGGCGTTAAGTCACAGAATTGAACGGAGGTTACATTTGAAAATAGGGTTTAATAGGTAAAGACTTGAGAAGTAGTATGGTATATTTCAATCACGTATAAAACAATCTTGTTTTGACAAAAAAATCTTGCACGTCCGTCGTATATTCCACTCAGCAGTGTGTGGGATGTCGCTCCTGACGACAGTTTCGTATAACCGTAGTAGGCACAGGCGCATCCAGGAACACTGTGAAACGCTCGTTAGAGTGTTGAATGGTAGGTTGTCCTGAGAAACAATTTTTCAAGAAAAAAATGGGTAAGTTGGGCCGTTTCTGAGTTAATTAGCAGTGAAGTTAGCCAATCAGGTCGCTGCGCGCGCAAATTCTAGCGGCCAGCCAGATATGATAATAACGCCAGCTGTTCTCATAGAGTGGATTAGGACTGATCATGTTTTTAAAATTATCTGGAATCCGATACATCGATATTTATAAACACGTCATTATCGGCCCTCTACATATCGCAAATAATATCGATATATCGATAACTTGACGGAAGAAGCATCAACATACCGGAAAAAAAAATTGGGCTGCTCATTGTAAATATACTGCCAGTTTTAGAGCTGTATGTTTAAGTATTGACTTATTATTAGATATTCTGCACATCAACAAGCTAGTAGCCTGCCAGTCCCCCTTAGACCTGGAATTGAGAGGGAAACTATGCACGCTCACGCTTGGCGATAACCACTTTGCTAACAACGGTAATTGCAGGTAAGTGGCTCAATACAAGGTGTGCGATGGGTCCGTCGTTCGGTAGTGTCGCATGTCGGATTTGTCCGGAACACTTTATGTCGACTTCCCTGGTTTTTTCATTTCTTCGAACGCCAGCGATCTAGCAGCTGTACTGTCAAAATAGCGCATTGAAGTTAAACGTTGCAGTTTCTGTTGGCAGCGCCGAGTGGCGATTACGTCAACACTTCCCCTCACACGTCTCCGCCAATCGCAAATAACAGTTTTGTCATTTAGATTTTTATTCGTCAGTTTCAGCAACTGTTTTTGGATGCCGATGGGAAGAAATAGCACAGTTTTTAAAGCAACTGGTTTTCACATCAGATATCTTGTTGTTCCAATCACACTCTCACCCCCCCCCCCCTCCCCCAGTGCATTCGGACTTCTTTGGGTCATCTATTCTTGCTTCACACAATGAAAGAGAGAGATCGCTGGACATGATGTAGATGCCTTTACAAAATGAAAATATGTTCTAACAATTTCAAAAGAACAACTTCAAATATTTATAGCGAGTTGTGAAAAAAAAACATAATATAAAATAAAAATATGGGCAGTCGATATTGCCAATGCGATGTAGATATATCGATACATCGATGATGGAACTCCAATACATGTCGATACGTTTCGAGAAAAATATCGATGATTTATCGACAGCCCTAGCGTAGATTATAGTGCACGAGACTGTGCAGCCTTTGGCTCGGGTTCGTCCTTGCTAATGTTCAGTGACCAATTTTTGTGTCGTTCTCTTGTTTGATTGCAGGTAAGCAAATGGGTGCGTTTGGCGACTCCGTCTCTGGCGAGCCAATTGAACTTGCGCGCGCTACGGCCTGAATGGCGAACTTCAATGCTAATTAACTCGGAAACGTTTCGATTTTTTTCCTTAACAATTATTTCTCAGCACAACTTACCCAGTAACATTGTTACAAGGTTTTTAGACTGTTTCTGACCACATGAAAATTTAACACAATTCACATGAAAAACGTAAAAATGTAGATTTTACATGACATTATCGTCGAATTACTTACTAACTCACAAATGCAGATGTAAAGTCCATATGTATATAACACATTGTAATACACTATGTGATCAAAAGCATCCGGACACCTGGCTGAAAATGACTTACAAGTTCTTGGCGCCCTCCATCGGTAATGCTGGAATTCAGTATGGTGCTGGCCCACCCATAGGCGTGGCGGGAAGTTTGAATTTGGGAGGGAAGATAGGTCAATTGGGCTAACTCAACTAAACCAAGAAAATGGCGGGAAAGAAAGGGCACTAGGGTTACCTCTACTAACCTTAGTAAATGGCAGGAAAGAAAGGGCAGTTGAGCTACATCCAGTAACCTAAGTCACCCAAATGCCACCTCTTCCTAGGAACTGGGGGGAAAATTACTGGCCCTGTGCTGGACATAAGTCTTTATTTTCAGTCTTTATTTAAACAATTCGAGGCTGTACCACTATCAAGTGTGTTCGCCATGGGGTACTGGCGACTCATCCTCTTGGAAAATGGGTGGGAATTTCGAATTTTGCTCTAAAAGCTTACCCCTGCTGCAGAGAGGAGTTACTACGGTGTTGCCCCCACTAGAGGCTGCTTATGATTTCATTCAATTCGAATATAATTTGTTTAAATTTCTTTAAATTTCTAAATGCGAGGGGTGGAACTTAAATAGTGGCAAGTATTTATTCACAACCAATACAAAACAGTTACATATTTGCTCCTGTTATTGTCCTTCAAATAAGTCACCAGCGTTGTGTAGAATCCGTTGCCAGAGATGTGGAAGGCGTAGTATACCGTTAGCAGAGCCTGTTGTGTTGATGGTCTAAAGTTATGGTGATTCACGTGTACGACTGTGATGGTGTTACCCTAACGCAATACATTCCTCCACTGCAGACCGTCAACGCACACTATTACTGTTCGTTTTTGGAGCATCATCTGCTACCACCTTTGCGAAAGAAGCGCCGACACTTTCTGCGCAACCCACCCATCATTTTGCACGACAATACGCGGGCGCATACGGCGCAACTGTGGTTGCTCTCTTCGGTCGATGGGACTGGGAAGTACTGTCCCATCAACCATACTCCCCGGACTTAAGTCCTTGTGACTGATTTGATTCCGTTGCGTACGCTTCAGAACTGTTCCAGAGATTCGACAGGCAGTAGACCTCTACATGCGCACCATCAACTGACCAGGTTGTGCTAACGGTGTACTACGACTTCCACATCGCTGGCAACGGGCTCTACACAGCGCTGGTGACTACTTTGAAGGCTAGTAACGGGTACAAACTTGTAACTCTTTTTGTATCGGTTGTGAATAAATAGTTGCCACTGTTTAAGTTCCAACCCTCGTATATAGTATGGCCCAGATCCAGATGATGTACAGGAGGGCACGAATTAAGATGACCACTAGTATTAGCCAACAAAGAAGTAACTTTACAAATTGGAAAACAATCACACTGAATAACTAAAACAAGGAAGCGCCTCTGTGGAAGATCTACACCCTACTAGACAGTATCAGTCTTTACCCTCTACGAAACTAATCCCAAACGACAACACATGTACACAGAGCTAACAACAATACACTCAAAGAAAATGCAGTACAGTACACAACAACTTATCACTGTGTCCAGCGGTGGGCACCATTCTGGGCGGCGCCAGGTCTCTTAAAGGGCACCGAAACACTTGCTTGTCGCTGGTCCGAGTAGTTGCACCAGATCGCAGTTCGAAGTACACTACTGGCCATAAAAATTGCTACACCAGGAAGAAATGCAGATGATAAACGGGTATTCATTGGACAAATATATTATACTAGAACTGACATGTGATTACATTTTCACGCAATTTGGGTGCATACATCCTGAGAAATCAGTACCCGGAACAACCACCTCTGGCCGTAATAACGGCCTTGATACGCCTGGGCATTGAGTCAAACAGAGCTTGGATGGCGTGTACAGGTACAGCTGCCCATGCAGCTTCAACACGATACCACTGCTCATCAAGAGTAGTGACTGGAGTATTGTGACGAGCCAGTTGCTCGGCCACCATTGACCAGACGTTTTCAATTGGTGAGAGATCTGGAGAATGTCCTGGCCAGGAGAGCAGTCGAACATTTTCTGTATCCAGAAAGGCCCGTACAGGACATGCAACATGCGGCCGTGCATTATCTTGCTGAAATGTAGGGTTTCGCAGGGATCGAATGTAGGGTAGAGCCACGAGTCGTAACACATCTGAAATGTAACGTCCACTAGGTGACCGAGACGTGTAACCAGTGGCACCCCATACCATCACACCGGGTGATACGCCAGTATGGCGATGTCGAATACACGTTTCCAATGTGCGTTCACCGCGATGTCGCCAAACACGGATGCGACCATCATGATGCTGGAAACAGAACCTGGGTTCATCCGAAAAAATGACGTTTCGCCTTCGTGCACCCAGGTTCGGCGTCGAGTACACCATCGCAGGCGCTCCTGTCTGTGATGCAGCGTCAAGGGTAACTGCAGCCACGGTCTCCGAGCTGATAGTCCATGCTGCTGCAAACGTCGTCGAACTGTTCGTTCAGATTGTTGTTGTCTTGCAAAGGTCCCCATCTGTTAACTCAGGGATCGAGACGTGGCTGCACGATCCGTTACAGCCATGTGGATAAGATGACTGTCGTCTCGACTGCTAGTGATACGAGGCCGTTGGGATCCAGCACGGCGTTCCGTATTACCCTCCTGAACCCACCGATTCCATATTCTGCTAACAGTCATTGGATCTCGACCAACGCGAGCAGCAATGTCGCGATACGATAAACCGCAATCGCGACAGGCTACAATCCGATCTTTATCATAGTCGGAAACTTGATGGTACGCATTTCTCCTCCTTACACGAGGCATCACAACAACGTTTCACCAGACAACGCCGGTCAACTGCTGTTTGTGTATGTGAAATCAGTTGGAAACTTTCCTCATGTCAGCACGTTGTAGGTGTCGCCACCTGCGTCAGCCTTGTGTGAATGCTCTGAAAAGCTAATCATTTGCGTATCACAGTATCTTCTTCCTGTCGGTTAAATTTCGCGTCTGTAGCACGTCATCTTCGTGGTGTAGCAATTTTAATGGCCAGTAGTGTAGAAGAGAGCGAGCGATCGGCAAGGTGTTCGTTGGCGACCAGTGCCCGATCGACACTGCAGAGCAGAGAGTAGCGTCGAACCGAGCGGTCGCGGCGCTCTACACGGGGCGTGGCCGGCCAGCTGTTGCGGACACCGCCGAGCTGGGTAGCAGACGGTGTCTTCTGCCAGCATCCAGAAGAGGAATCCGGCTGCTCGTAGCCAGAGGAGGAACGCTGGAGAAACCACCTACTGCAGAAGAACGCAGAGGGGAGTGTGCTTTTGTAAGCCTCGTTTGTTAGTGGCAGTCACTGATAATATTTGGATTAAATTACAGTGCTGTAATGTACCCCGAGATAGGCGAAGGCGGCTTGTGTATTTCTTATAGTAGTGTTGGAGCAGACAAGGCAGTGACGAGTTTTGTCAAGTGAATTACAAAATTGCGCGGCAGTGCCGTGGTATATGGGTGTTACTTTATTGCGAAAATATTGTACACGGTGAGATGTCATTCGGTCATTGCACAACAAGTCGTTGTATGTTGTACCGCATTTTCTTCGAGTGTGGCGTTGTTAGCTCTGTGTACATATGTTGTCATTTGGAATTAGTTTCGTAGAGGATGAAGTATGATAATTTCTAGTAAGGTGTAGGTCTCACACAGAGGCACTTATATTTTGGAAATAATAAAAGGAAAACTAAACAAGATGCCGTATATGTGACGTGCCTTGTTTCAGAATTAACAAAAACAAAACAAAAAAACGTTCTTACAACAAAGCGGACGCTTTTCAGCCCATTATTTTCTGCCAGAACTGGAACGGAGCTTAAAATTCCCTTATGAAATGTTCATTTGGTTCCCGTGATTTGGTACGTCTCCCAGTATGAGGCACTGCAGTTCCTTTACGACAGCAGTTTGAAAACTACAGAGGCGCATGGTGTAACTTGGAACTATGCGATCACAAACCTGAAAGAGTTTCAAAGAATTGCATTAGATACACTGTATTTTCATGTTGGCGTTTCCGTTCCGTTTCATCGAGTTGTTCAGATTACATATAGCTTGGATTTTGAGCGTTTAAGGAGTGAAATCTTAAAAACCTGATAACATAATGTTATTACTTTGACTTGTGGCACCAGAATTTATCTTTCATATAAGAAACAACATTTCCCACTGCTGTTGAAACCGTTACGAACGATGTGTCTCTCACAAATGCGCAATCACCTGCGACATTGTAGCTTTCCAGCAGTTTTACAAAATAATGAAATGAAAATGAAATGAAATGAAATGAAATGAAATCCCATACTCCTTGCCAGAGCGAGTGGGAGACCCGCACCGCTGTACTAGGCAAGGTCCATTGCCTTACTCCGACCATAATGGGGATGAACGATGATGACGACGACGACAGAACACCCAGTCACCTCGAGGCAGGAAAAATCCCTGACCCCGCCGGGAAGCGAGAACGCTACCGTGAGACCACGAGCTGCAGACTTACAAAACAATACCTGACATTAATAAAACATTCTCGGGTTTCAAGCCGCGTAACGTGGTTTACTGCCCACGAGCTTTCGGCAGAGACCTCCTCTGACACTGTCAAGTGGATGACATGAAAGATGTTAGCGTCTGCGCTATCCCGAAAAGTCAGCTGTAGCAGAACATGGTCTGGAAAACGGACAGCAAATTGCATTCGATGAGACGTCTATTATTAAAAGGGGTAATGGCTTCTGGGACTGCGTGATAAACGAGGCCATAGAGATTAGAAAATGGCTCAAATGGTTCAAATGGCTCTGAGCACTATGGGACTTAACATCTGTGGTCATAAGTCCCCTAGAACTACTTAAACCTAACTAACCTAAGGACATCACACACATCCATGCCCGAGGCAGGATTCGAACCTGCGACCGTAGCAGTCGCGCGGTTCCGGACTGAGCGCCTTAACCGCGAGACCACCGCGGCCGGCCATATAGAGATTAGAATTTCTGACAACACCTTCAACAGAGACGGTGGATTCCAGCTGAGTATAGCGTGGGATCCGGCCAAAACATTACCATATATGGTGTGGGACCGAACACAAGTGACATCACGAGCGACGTCACGAGCGACGACGCGGCTTTATAAGCACGGCAATGACAATCACACGACAGTCACCCACTTGACAATGGCAGAGGCGATGTCAGCCGAAAGCTCGTGGGCAGTAAACCACATGACGCGGCTTGAAACCCGAGAATGTTTTATTAACGGATATCGCCGTGAAAGCATGCATTCGTACAAATACTTGACGTATTGATTTTGTATGTTTCCGTCTGCATGTTAATGAGCAGAATATCTTTTAACGAAAGTTGCTTTCATATTTTTTCGAAGCCAGTTTGGCATCGTCTCGGGGAGCGTCTACTTCGCTGGCTTGCAGTTTGCTAACATCTCTGCAGCCGCCAGCAAACACACGACATCGATGCAGACGGGAGGAAATTGCCCAGCAGAACGGAAACATCACACGTGGACGGCTTCGGTGCTTTGTTCGCCAGACGTGGGACCCCGGCTGCAGGGACAGGCGGCGAAACAGGTCGCCCTCATTCCTAGTCGCCCTCCATTCCCATTTCTTTTTCCACGTAAAGCAACTGCGACTGTTCCTCTGGTGCCCTACTCCTGACTGCAGTGCTGGCGCCAAGACTTGACCGTCACTCATCTGCTGAAACCCTCAGCTGTATACGATACAAAAGCAAAACTTACCAACGCCTCGATTTCACTTTTAGCTTGCAGAGGAAACAAATAGACACGCATCATCAAAGACGACCTCTCGGAAAAAAAGATGGAAACGCATGGACTTCGCTGCACCGATTATTACAAGAAAGATTACTAATTTCAGCGATGTACCTAAGAAAGATATGCGTGGGACAGTGACCACTTGCTGAAACGACGCAGCAATAATTTTAGGAACAGGAAGTATAAATTCTCAGCTGCTTGAGAGGATAAGAAATTGTTAAGTAAAAGAACTGATAAGCCGTTGTATTGTTTTGTTCTCAGAGGTGGTTCGATTACTCACAAGGGAACCTCCCCATCGCACCCCCCTCAGATTTAGTTATAAGTTGGGACAGTGTATAGGCCTTGAAAAACTGAACACAGATCAATCGAGAAAACAGGAAGAAGTTTTCTGGAACTATGAAAAAATAAGCAAAATATACAAACTGAGTAGTCCATGCGCAAGATATGCAACACAAGGAGAGGGTGAGCTCAGGAGCGCCGTTGTCCCGTGGTTAGCGTGAGCAGCTGCGGAACGAGAGGTCCTTGGTTCAAGTCTCACCTCGAGTGAAAAGTTTATTTGCTTTATTTTCAGTTTATGTGACAAACTCTTATGTTTTCATCACTTTTTTGGGAGTGATTATCACATCCACAAGAAAACCTAAAGCGGGCAAGGTAGAAGAATCTTTTTATCCATCCGCCAAGTGTACAAGTTAGGTGGGTCGACAACATATTCCTGTCATGTGACGCACATGCCGTCATCAGTGTCGTATAGAATATATCAGACGTGTTTTCCTGTGGAGGAATCGGTTGACCTATGACCTTGCGATCAAATGTTTTCGGTTCCAATTGGAGAGGCACATCCTTTCGTCTACTAATCGCACGATTTTGCGGTACGGTCGCAAAACACAGACACTAAACTTACTACAGTGAACAGAGACGTCAATGAACGAACGGACAGAAGGTAACTTTACGAAAATAAACTTTCCGCCTAAGGGAAGACTTGGACCAAGGACCTCTCGCTCTACAGCTGCTCACGCCATCCAGGGCACCACGGCGCTCCTAAGCTCACACTCTCCTTGATGTTGCGTATCTTGCGCATCGACTACTCAGTTTGTATATTTTGCTTATTTTTTTCATAGTTCCACCCAACTTCTTCCTGTTTTCTCGATTGATCTTTGTTAAGTTTTTCAAGGCCTATCCACTGTGCCAACTTATAACTAAATCTGAGGGGGGTGCGATGGGGAGGTTCCCTTGTCAGGGTTCAGGGAGTGGCCGTGGCATACTCTACTAACGTCTACATCTAAACTGATCAGCCACAGCTTTATAACCACCGACCTGCCATCGATATAAACTCGTCCAGGCTATAGCAGCGTCACCTGGCGAGGAATGACTGCTAGTGAGGGAAGCACAGTCCATTCAGTATTAGCAAGCGAGTTGCCCGTGTGTAGAACCGGAAGGGCGCGCCATCTGTTTGAGTTTGACCGAGGGAAGACTGCGATGGCCTGGAGGCTACACGACTTCGAGGAGTGCTGTGGTGAGTGTCTTCAACATGTGGCAAAACCAGGATGAAACTACGTCCTGACGTTGTGGGGTTGGGAGGCCACCTGTCATCACAGATGTCAGAGGTCGTAGGCTGGGCAGATTGGTAAAACAGGACAGGCGGCGAACTGTGGAGGAAAAATCATGCTGAGCAGAGTACAAGTACGTGTGGACACGCAGTGTACCGAACACCGCTAACGATTGGACTCAGCAGCCAACGACCCACGCGTGTGCCAATGTTAACACCACAACATCGGCAACTAAGACTGAAATGGGCTCGTGAGCATCGGCTCTGGACGTTGTCGGATTGGCAGAGCGTTGCATGTCTGATGAATCCGGATACCTCCATCATGCCGATGGTAGGACTTGAACCCGTCGTCTTCCAGGGGAAATATCCTTGACACCTGTATTGCGAAACAAAGCTGGCGGCGGCTCCGTTATGCCCTGGGGAACATTCTGTAGTGGACTGACAAGACAGCCAGTCCACAGTGACGGGTAACCGAAAGGCACGCGTTTACACACGCCGGCTGGCGTTAGGTCTGAAACAGGATACGTAATGGTTGCTATAAAGAAAAGTACGTAGCTGCTGGAATACTTAACTTTAATCCATCATTTGTATACAGCATTCTTGATGATACAAGTGAGACTCTCTCTAGAAATGGTTAATGGCGCCTTGCTAGGTCGTAGCCATGGACTTAGCTGAAGGCTATTCTAACTGTCTCTCGGCAAATGAGAGAAAGGCTTCGTCAGTGTAGTCGCTAGCAAAGTCGTCGTACAACTGGGGCGAGTGCTAGTACGTATCTCAAGACCTGCCGTGTGGTGGCGCTCGGTCTGCGATCACTGACAGTGGCGACACGCGGGTCCGACATGTACTAATGGACCGCGGCCGATTTAAAGCTACCACCTAGCAAGTGTGGTGTCTGGCGGTGACACCACACATTCACATGGGCAACCATGGGTCCAGTGGAGCTCGTGCAAGACACCATCACGGCCAAGGAGTATAGTACACCGGTTGGAAACCACGTCCACCCCTTCACAACGATCGTGTTACCCGACAGCAGTGGCATTTTTCAACGAGATAATGACCTCTGTCACAAGGCCAGGAGTGTGATGGAGTCGTTTGAGAACCACAATGGCGAATTCGTCCAATTGATGTGCTGGCTCTCCAACTCGCCAGATGTGAACCCTATAGAACACATCTGGGATGTGACTGAACGTGGCGTCAGAGCTCATCCTCCCCCCCCCCCGCCCCCTTCCCCGGAATTTACGGGAATTAGGTGACTCGTGTGTGCAGACGTTGTGAGAGCTCCCTCCAGCGACCTACCAAGGCCTCATTGCTTCCACAATGCGATGCGTCGCCTGCCAGTTGTGGACATAACTGCTATTAGGTAGGTGGTCACAATGTTCTGGCTGATCAGTGTATATGACTACTCAGCAGTTCAGCTTAACTGCTTGACAGAGGGTTCATCGAACCACCTTCAAGCTATTTCTCTATCGTTCCTGTCTCCACCACCGCGCGGGGAAAACGAACACTGAAATCTGTCCGTGTGAGCTCTGATTTATCTTATTTTATTACAGCGATCGTTCGTCCGTATGTAGGTGGGCGCCGACGGAAATGGATTCGGATGCCACAAAGATCACCCATTCAGGCTCGTTCAGGGTTGTGGGATGTATCCGGGAGACAGTGTCTTTCAATGTACCTCACAACAACTATTCACGAGGAGTCAAAAAAATGGTTCAAACGGCTCTGAGCACTATAGGACTTAACATCTGTGGTCATCAGTCCCCTAGAACTACTTAAACCTAACTAACCTAAGGACATCACACACATCCATGCCCGAGGCAGGATTCGAACCTGCGACCGTAGCGGTCGCGCGGTTCCGGACTGAGCGCCTAGAACCGCACACGAGGAGTCAGATCGGGTGAATATGGACTCCAGTCCATCCCTGTGGCAGCAAATTTGCAATAATCGAACGGAATGATTCTATTCGCCGAATATTCATCAAGAAAGCGGAACACCTTTTCGGTGCGGTGTGACTTGGCCCCATCTTGCATGAACCACTCGGTACCATGGCGATCCTCAAACACTAGCTGTGTGACGACAAACTGTTCCAAATCTGCTACGTAACTAGTTACCGATTGTCGCACGAGGAAAGCGCAATAATGCCTCCGCTGCATACCGCAGACCTAACAGTAACTTTGGGAGAATACTGTTCTTTTTTGGGGCTTTTCTGCTGCGAGAGAATGTATAGGTTCTTGTTACCGGCCATTGAAATTGAGATGTGTCTATGGCGTGACGGTGGAAATGTGTGATGCTCGCCGCTGTTGCATGTGAAAACGCTTCGTCTGCCTTGTCTCTTTGCAGGAAATTATGTGAAGTAAATAGCTGATACAACGGCGACGTCTTGCTCTCACGCGTTGTTGAATATGTTTCGGAATTACTGAATGGTGAAGATATCCCACGTGTAAAGCAAATGAAGTCATCTGCGCCATACTAAGGCACTGTTTTATTCTGCTTAAATCTGTGTCAGTTGTATGTGCATTTATATGCCCTTCTTTATTTGCAAAAGTAATAGAAGCGTGTGGACAGGAGGCTATGTGGAAAGGGATGTAAAGTTGAAACCCTTCCAATAAGTGAATACACTCGAACTCTGTATTACTAAAGGTGCCTTTCGATACCAGCACCTACCTTGGGTAATAAGTGTTATTCCGAGGTTGTCATGGTACTGTAAGTAATTATTATACACAACATTGTTTATTCTAATTATACTAAATTGGAGATGTAAGGTAGGTTGTGTACCGCTGTAAATTACTATTGTCTCCTCTGTGTGGCAGCCTAGCATTTGCATTGTCAGTGGCTTCAATCATTATTCCTGTCATATTTCGAGTTTTTTATTCGCAGGTTTGCATAAGCTGACACTGTTGAGTTGTAAGACCTATAAACAGGCAAGTCAAACTGGGTATTCTACCGCAAGCAAATACCTTCTAAGGACGCAATCCACTAATAATAACTCTTTCTCACAGGTATTGGCAATGTGGCCACAAGAGGGATAGTCGACACTACCCTTGAGCTAGTGGCACCAGAAAGGACAGTCTAGTACCTTCCTGGCGCCACGGTTGAGTTGTGCATTATCTGTGAACCAGACGCAGCCAACATAAAATCTTTCAGTATCAATCATTGTGAGATTCTAATTCGGGGAATCAGTCGTCTGTCGCCGTAGTTGTGCACTGACTTTGGATAAGAATGGAAACATGTGAGCTCTGTCTTGCTATCTTCTGCGTGTTGGAACGATTCAGACCCGTCTCTGCAGAAATTCTTCTGACGGAATTCCTTTGATTTTGCTGAATTTCAGAAACGGTACCGACATTTTCAGGAGCACCTAAGTTCGCCTGGGACCAACATTCCCGAAGATCATCAGCCACGCTGCTTGTGCGTTGGAATTTGGCGAATAGCTTGCAAATTAGAGATGGGTCGAACTCGTTCATTCCCGTGAACTACTTCATTCATTTCACTCTTTGCCGTGAAGCGTTCAAACGAAGTAGTTCATTCATGAAGTACGGAGGCCTGGCGAAGTTGCCCAGTTCGCCGCGGCTACGCTCGCTTCGCCTCGCTCATACGATAAAGCTTCGTAATACTTCATAATTTTACCAACAGATGGCCGAACTACGCAGTAACATGCACGCAACGTTTTACGCTCTTACAGCGTCTGAGTTAACTTAAATAGAGCATGGTCGAAGGGGACAAAGGAAAGATAAACAGAGAAGCCTGTCACATATAAAGAAGGTATTACATTTCATCTTGCTCGACATTTTCTCATGAAGCGCCCAAAATAGTCTTTATCTGCCAAATGAAACATTATTTTTCATGGACTGAAAACTAGGGCTACCAACGAAATGCAGTACAATTTTATGTTCGTTTTAAAATTTAATCCAAAATAGAATGAGTATGTTCACCACTGTCACAAAATATATATACCTAAGATAAGTAATTATTCAGAAGTTTTCCTGTAAATTTTATTTTTGTTGAGAATAATAATCCTCCAGATTCAAAACGTAAACTGTCACCTGTAGTCGTTGGTACGATTTCAGGTAAAATCCCTCTTTTAGTGTTATTAGTAAACCTTTTATTTTCATATTGGCTGTGCGTGCTCACACAGCCACCCTCTTCGTTTGTATCTTTAATATTCATTTGTCTGAAAGCGCAGCCAACTGTAGGCTACCCGTAGACGCGAAGTTTAACTGCACAAATAGTCACGGGTAATGATGTCTGCACTACAGGAAGCAGCTGACGCTGCCTTCCCCTCGCCCCTCACCTCCCCAACCCCTCGTAAACCTATCGTTCCCCACAAACACCGCGCGATTCGTCGACAGGCAGTAGAGGGAGGACTTAAGGTTGACTGAAGTGAAGGGAGGGTGAGTGACGTAGAGCCGATGTAGTGGGGGAGGGAGAGGGGAAGAGAGTGAGTGAACTAGAAAAAAGTGTGGAGTGTGCTATCTGTGAAGAGTTTGAAGTACCAGTTCATTGAAATTGAGTGGTTAGTTCACACTTCACTGGAGCGAAGCATTCATTTGAACGACTCATTCACGAGCTCCCCAATACTATTGCAAATAGCTTTAGCATCGGAACCTTTCGGAACATCAAATCGTGTATGAAAACTGCACGTTGAGTCGTAATACTTCCTTTTACCAAAAAAACCACACACACTGTACAGTGGAACACACATTTTCAACCTCTTCCTTCAGTACGCTAATCTCCTTTCAAGTTCCGACGGTGGTACCGATCTCTGTGAGGTGCGGTGCTCTGTTTATAGCCACTACGTATTGGGATTACAGCGCCACCTGTTGGCAGCTTTCCAAGCTGTTTCGAAACTTCGGCATAAAATTCTTACAGCTTTAACAATAAACAAACTGGTCGTTGCATTCGTCTATCGAGCTTAGTTTCTGAAATATTTAAATTTTAAATCAGGTCTCCTTAGCTGAACACCCTGTAAGTGGGGATACAAACCAAATAAATCGTAATTGTGTTAGTACCCGGCAAGGAGCCACCGGAGCCAACTGGTCCACACATGAAAATCATGAGAAAATATCGCTGAACAAATTCGAAAATTTTGTTGGTGGAGTTATGATTCAGTTTGCGTAGTTTTTTTATACCTCGCTAAAATGTTAATTTCAAACATAAGTTGGGAAAACATCGATTTCAAATTGTTACCGAGTGATCAGACAATGGTGGCAAGTGGGAAAAAATTCCTGTTATCAATGTTTTGGGGAAAAATCTGTTTCATACTAACAGTTTCCAAGTTGCCACCGAGCTTCGCATTGCGGAGAACGGATTACTGAAACAGCAGCCTGGTGCTGTTTGCAAAACGCGCAGGGTGGACTTGAACGTTTATAGCCAGTCTTAGCATTTTATCAGTTTATAAAGCCACTTCACACTCTGTATATCACCTTGCGTTGTGTGGTGGAGGGTAATTTGTGTTCAAGTGTGACTTTCTCCTGTTACAGTCACGTATTGTCGCCGGAAGAACGATCACTGGGAAACCCCTTCGGGAAAATCAAATTAGAAACAGCCTTTCTGCCAGAAGATATACGTATGAGGAAACAATATATCCGCTGACTTTTTTGGAGTGACGACTCTTTATTCGCGTCAGGCCAACGCTATCGTCAAATTCATCCGTGGCCTAGGGGTAATCTCTCTGACTCGTAATAAAAACACTATCCGTCCCAGCCGTTGCTTCAGACTGCACAAATTAAAATGTAAATGTTTGTCTGAAAATGTAAATATTTGTCTGTTCAAAAACCGTATATCAGCATGTGTGTAATAATTGACCTGCATAAAAAAGTAAATATTCTTTCGTTCAGAATCTTAAATCTCCGAAAGTTCTTCACCGACTGCTTCGAAATATTGACAAAATGCTGCCGCGTTCGAATACGCGCGCGTTTTTATACACCCATTTTTTTTTTACTTTTACAATATAAAAGTAAATACAGGTTGTATCAAAAAGAATCACCTGATTAAAAAAAGTCGTAACTACTATGTTATTTGAGAGATGTGCGTGAACAACCTACTGTTGGAAAGAGCAATCTCTCGAGTTTTACGTGGTTCCCGCTCGGTAGCAGCAGCGTGCACCCACTTCATTTCTAGTCGGGAAAACAGAAAGTGTTGTGTGTTCTACGTTTTGCGCAGTGTTGGGCAGTAATAACCGATCAGCGTGACTTTCTTACTAGGTATGATGTGGATCCTCCTACAGCACAGAGCATTGGACGATGGCATGAACAATTCCGAGAAACAAGTTGTTTGTGTAAAGGCAAATCGCCGGGCCCCAGTGTCTGACACAGAGGTCGAACGCATCCGCCATTGTTTCACGAGGAGTTCCCAGAAATCCGCTCCCGTGCAGCTCGACAGCTCAACATGCGCCCGATGTCAGTCTGGCGTGTGTTGTGTCGACGTTTACACATGAAACCATACAAAATTCAGCTACTGCAAATCTTCGTGAAGGTGACAACAACATACGGAGTTCTGTAATTTCGTTCTTAGAAAGATGGAGGATGACCCTTTTGTTCCCGTGATGTCTGGGTGTTGTGTGCTGTCCTTAGGTTAGTTAGGTTTAAGTAGTTCTAAGTTCTAGGGGACTGACGACCATAGATGTTAAGTCCCATAGTGCTCAGAGCCATTTGAACCAACACTTTTGTTCCACATTTAGTGTTTAGTGACGAGGCAACGTTTCATTTAAAAGGAAAGGCGAACCGTCTATGTGACAATGTGGGGTACGGAAAAACCACATAAAGTTGTACACCATGAGAGGGACTCACAAAATTTAATGTGATTTGTGCAGTGTCAGAGTAACTGTTCTTTGCCAAGAACACTGTTTCATGAAGCACATACCTTGATATGCTTGAGAACTTTCTTTTCCCACAGTTGGAGACTGATTTGAACGACTTCATTTACCAACAGGACGGAGCACCACCACACTGGCATCTGGAAGTGTGGGTATTTTTACATCAAAGGATTACTGGATGATGGATCGGTCGCAGTAGGCCAAATGATTCAGCCGGACCTAACTGTATGTGGCTATGTCTTGTGGGGGTTTATAAAAGACTGTTAATGTGCCTCAGTTACCATCAACAATGAATGAACTGAGACATTGCATAACAGCAGCTGTGGAATCTGTAACCCAACACATGCTCGCTGCAGTGCAGGCACAATAATCTGAATACCTCATTGATATATGCCGTGGATCTCGGGGGGAGGGGGGCAAATTGAACACATATAAAAAGGTATAAAAAACAGTTTCTTGTTAATAAAAAACTAAGTTCCCTTTTTGTGTTTATTAATTTCAGAAATAAAAATGTGTCATATTGGATGATTATTTTTGATATGCCCTGTATGTAACATATAAAGGGCATACGTTATTACTAAAAGTCCACAAAACTTCTTTACCAATTTACTTCAGATTTTTACACAATCCTCTGATGAACAAAAGCTCAGGTATAGGAGCTATACACACACTTCAAAAAAAGTTTTGCATCACCTTCTTCCGAGAGTTCCGGAACCTGTACAGAAAATTGGAAGAGAGATGAACAAACATCATTTCCGCTCTTTTTATTGCTCGTGAAAACCACACATTGCATATTGTACCACCATACAGCGAGACCTTCAGAGGTGGTGGTCCAGATTGCAGTGCACACCGGTACCTCAAACGCCCTATAGCACGTCCTCTTGCATTGATGCGTGCCAGTATTCGTCGTGGCATACTATACACAAGTTGGACTGTTGGTCCAGATTGTACCACTCCTGAACAGCAATCTGGCGTAGATCCTTCAGAGTGGTTGATGGATTACGTCGTCCATAAACAGTCCTTTATAGTCTAGTCCAGGCACGTTCGATAGGGTTGATGTCTGGATAACATGCTGGCCACTCTAGTCGAGCGATGTCGTTATCCTGAAGGAAGTTATTCAAAAGATGTGCACGATGGGGGCGCGAATTGTCGTCCATGAAGACGAATGCCTCGCCAATATGCTGCTGACATGGTTGCACTATCGGACGAAGGATGGCATTCAAGTATCGTACAGCCGTTACGACGCCTTCCTGATCATCAGCGGCGTACATCGGCCCCACATAACGCCACCCCAAAACAGCAGAAAAGCTCCACCTTGCTGCACTCGCTGGACAGTGTGTCTAAGGCTTTCAGCCTGACCTGGTTGCCTCCAAAAACATCTCTGACGAATGTCTAGTTGAAGGCATATGCGACACTCATCGGTGAAGAGAACGTGATGTCACTCCTTAGCGGCCCATTCGGTATGTTGTTGGGCCCATCTGTGCCACGCTGCATGGTGTCGTGTTTGCAAAGATGGACCACGCCTTGGACGTCGGGAGTGATGCTGCGCATCATACAGCCTAGTGCGCAAGGTTTGAGTCTTAACACGACGTCCTGTGGCAGCACGAAAAGCATTATTCAACATGGTGGCGTTGCTGTCAGGGTTCCTCCGAGGCATAATGCGTAGGTAGCGGTCATTCACCGCAGTAGTAGCAGTTCCTGTTTCTCTGTATCTCCTCCATGTCCGAACAACATCGCTTAGGTTCACTCCGAGACACCTGGACACTTCCCTGTTGAGAGCCCTTCCTGGCACAAAGTAACAATGCGGACGCGATCGAACCGCGGTATTGACCGTCTAGGCATGGTTGAACTACAGACAACCCGAGCCGTGTATCTCCTTCCTCGTGGATTGAGTGGAACCGGTCGGCTGTCGAACCCCCTCTAATAAGCGCTGCTCAAGCATGGTTGCTAACATCTTTGGGCGGGGTTAGTGACATCTTTGAACAGTCAAAGGGATTGTGTCTGTGATACAATATGCACAGTCAACGTCTATCTTCAGGAGTTCTGGGAACTGGGGTGATGCAAAACTTTTTTTGATGTGTGTATGTAAAGGGAAATAATGTTACCAAAAATCTCAAAATGAACGCCACCGATTTACTTGAAATTGTTACGAATTACTGCAATAACCTTACGGGCACATTTAGGGTATGTTCGCAGCGCAAATGAATTAAAGCATCACCTTTTCGAAGCCTCGTAATTCCATTACAGCACTTCTCTTTGAAATTTGTTTCAAATGTGCGTAGAACCTTCCATTGTAGCGGTGCAAAACCGTGGCGTTCTGCAACGCCATCCTCGGGATGGACGCCACTTCAAACAGCGTGTCGATTCATGCGATAGAGAGCCCACACCACACTTGTTAACAAGCCTATATTTTGTTCTACCCTGATTGGGAGACCTCACTACCCGTGAGGCCATTTTCTAGGATGGCCTTCGGCTGTGTGTCTGAGGTATGACTTTTGAGGTTTTATTTACTGTGGTTCTAATAATTATACCATAGAGGCCTATAACGTCCTTGCCTGAAATCATAATACCTATGTGCACATCTTATTCCGTTAGGCATAAAGACAAACTCTCTGTATGCTTCCCTAAATTGTCTAATTAGTTCATCCAGATTAGGCTTGTAATACCACAGCTCCTCTAAAACAATAACAGTAGCAGAATAGTTAATCTTGTTTCCATAAAAGGTAATAGCTATTTCATCGATGCGTTCTTGACTGGTAGGAACAAGGAAAGCGAGGCGCAGGTCGTCCGGGTAATTTCTTATATGGTCCCAGTTGCCATAAAAAAATACCAACGCAGTCATTAGCTGTAAACAATAAGCATTATTCAGAACGTGAACGTCCCCTTTCTTTTACAAAAAGTCATGTACACTCTATTTCTTACAACAAAGGTTACATATTTCACCTCACTCTGAATGACATCATCCTTAGCAGGTTCATCACCAGCAATTTGCACACCAATATAAAACGGATTAACACCTTGAAATAATTTGTTTTTTGCTTTACACTGTGTTTCCATGTCTGTCCATGATTTTACTTTTGATATATCTGCACTGGTCTCTGGTTTTGAATAAGTAACAAATTTAAATCTATTTCTCCTACTGTATTTCCGCCACGGTACTCCGGCAGAGCGTTACGGATTAAGATTAAAAGTACCAAGCTTATTACTACAAAAGGATCCAAAACTTTTAAATGAGGTTAGAAGTGGAATGGAATTTATGTTTGGCAGTATTAATGGTGTTTTTGATGTACAAAAATGTAGGAGTCGGAAGACTGCACTGATTTATATAAAGAAGTATGATTCCGTACCTCTTTCTAATTGTAACGATTCGGCTTTGTCCTTTAACGTTCGTGTTCGTAGATGGGCGGAACGTATAAATTTTATAGATTACACTGATCCCTTTTTAGTTAATAATTGGTCAAGTATCCGTTTCATTGAAAAATACTTTGAATCGTTTCAGGCAAAGAAGCTCGTAGTGAGGTCGCTTTCCGAGTGTCATTTAAGGTATAATGGCTTGGCGGGCCGCATCCACGTGACGTGGAAGTTGCCTTCAAGATGTGACACTGGCATCAAATTTCACGGCAATTCTGTTCTGCCCAGCGCCATCTTGGACGTGTCACACGACCGCAAGGTCGTCACACTTCCTCTCAACGACGTTTCATCCCTTCTTTTGACGCCTCTGTGGTGGAAGTCGGAACCGCTATATGCAGTGTTTCCATCATCCGGTTTTCTTGTAAGTGGCTTAGGAAAACACTGCAGAGACACCACCGCTTAGAACCGGCACGAGAAGTCATCATGAGGTGACAGTGTCGATCAAACCACCGCTTTCCGTGGAGCGTAGATTCCCAACTTTTCGCTATCGAAAGCGAGAGTTCGCAATGTGACAAGCAACAGGAAGACATTCTTGACGACCCTTCTCACTGTTAATAACCTCGAGCGTTTCAGTTCTTCTCTAAGCAGATTGTGGGACTGAACATGATCCACCCGCTCAGAGTTCAGCGCGACCGCAATTTTTGCTCTCGTGTGCTGGTCGGAACAGCTGGGGATCGTTCAGAAACATTCGACGAAATTTGAACGTGATCCGAAACAAGTAATAGTGCCTACGTTTTTCCAGCCCTCCTGTTTCGTGTCCTCATGTAATGTTACCATGAGGGGCTGTGACATTGAGTCATGCGTGAATAAAACGGCAAAGGTTCCGTCTGAGACCCCCAATTCGGGGAAATCCTCAGTGGCACAGGCCAAACTTCGAGAATTTTAAAAGTTTACTTGTAGAGACAGAAGAAGTGTTGAAGTCCTAGGCGCTTGCAGACCGCCAGGCCGTGCGACACTCACTGATACTGGATGCTCTACCACCAGGCGCAAGACCTGCAGTGCTGCGCCGAAACACAAGCAGTGTAGCCTGCCTGCAGGCGCCTCGTACTCTAGCCATGGGTTTTGTCTGTGCAGGTACATTTCTAAGATACTCAACAACGGCGGGTGGGTGGCACTAAGGGTTTTGTCTAATTTGGGAGGGGGGGCGGGGGCGGGGGCGGGGAGGACGTGCTTAGAAGGGCATAGTAGATATCCTCAGTGTAGTGAAGCAACTTCAATCACTTAATAGAAGCAAGTCTTCCGCTCCACACTGTATACCAATTACGTTCCTTTCCGAGTACGCTGATGCAATAGCGCATACTTGACAGTCTTATAAAACCACTCGCTAGAAGAAAGATGCTTACCCATGGACTGGAAACTTCCACAGGTCACAGCAATATTCAAGAAAGGTAGTGAGAGTAATCCACCAAATTACAGGCTCATATCATTTATGTCGATATGCAGCAGGATTTTGGAACATACTTTGTGTTCGAACATTATGAATTACCTCTAAGTCACAGTCAACACGGATTTAGAAAACGTTGCACTGTTCGAGAGTGGAATAATAGAGAATTATTGGGAAGGTGGTCCGATGAATACTCCGCCAGGTACTCAGTTTGATTTGCAGAGTATCCATGTAAATGTAGAAGATCCCTTTGCTGTTTTACTTATGCATGCGTCAATGTTGTGCTCCGTCTCCCCGTAGCCCCCCACCCCCACCGATCAAGTCGCAGGAACACGCTAACCTGGAGAGATGAACAAGCATACGCACACTTAGCTCCTTTGGACTACGTTGAAATTTCGTCGAAAGGTGCTGAACGGTCCCTAGTTCAGTCTATACACAAGATCAAAAAACGGCGGTCACTCTGCTTCATAAAGGGCTCAGATAACATATAATTGGAATCCAGCCTCAAAATGTCCTCAGAGGAGGGTTGAAAAGTCCGTGGGAGGTCAGAGGCAGTGTCAAAGGCTGTGAAGAACGTCTTTCCGTTGCTCATCGTATAGGTGCTGTCGTTTTAGACAGCGACATGTGTGGAAATCAAAGCCCCAGTCCTTTGTGCCCCCCCCCCCCTCCCTCCCGACCCCTTTTGTGTCACTCCTGAGCGGCGGTGTGTCTGGTATGTTTCTTCAGTCACAAAACCTAGTGATTTTAACTTTGTGTGTTGCGGTTCTTACGCCCCATCACAGAGGCGTTAAAAGAAGAGGTTAAATGTGGGTGAGAGGGGATGTGACAAGCTTCTGATCTTGTGACATGTCCACGGTGGTGCTGGGCAGGATTTCTGTGAATTTTGGTGTCAATGTGAGACAATCGAGAGACCTTAAGCATCACAGGAGCTTGTGAGCTGTGGCCTTTTGCGCACGTGTCGATACCTTGCCGTCTGAATCGTCCGTCTGACACCGAGGACGGCGTCGCAGAGCGTCGGGTTTCTGAACCATTATAGAGGAAGGTTGTAGACACCTTTGGGCCAAACTTTTAAGTTTAAAGTAATGGGTAAGAATTACGAGGTTTCGAGAAAGGAGTTCTTAAATTCTGTTGCACAGAAGCGTTGTTAGGGAATTTGTATTTATGTCTTACAGGTTTAAGAGTAGAATACTACTCAATCTGATTTGTAAAAACAATACACAACGCTCAAAGCTATAGAGATAGAATAGGAGATGGACAGAGGGGTGGCATGGAATGGACACATAAAGGGGAAAGGTGGAGATGGATCCAGAGACTGAGTGGGGGGGGGGGGAAGGGAGTGGGGGAGAAGGTGATGGACAGAAAGAGGGGGAAGGAGATTACGACGTATATCCATTTCCAATACATGTCAGAAACTGATTTCACTTTTTTCTTCCTTTTTCGTTTAACCAGACTAAGCCACAGCCATTTATGGTCTGGAACAGCTAATTTTCAATAAAAATTATCAGCAACGGCGGTTAAAATGTTCTGGCATAAGAAGTCACTCTTGTTCTGCCAACGGCCTTGTCGCGGATGATGCTGTAGAATACAGAGTAGTTGCAGCATTCGAAAATTGCAGCGAAATGCAGGAAGATCTGCAGCGGATAGGCACTTGGTGCAGGAAGTGGCAACTGGCCCTTCACAAATGTAATGTATTGCGAATACAAAGAAAGAAGGATCCTTTATTGTATGATTATATGATAGCGGAACAAACACTGGTAGCAGTTACTTCTGTAAAATATCTGGGAGTATGCGTACGGAACGATTTGAAGTGGAATGATCATATAAAATTAATTGATTGTAGGCGGGTGCCAGGTTGAGATTCATTGGGAGAGTCCTTAGAAAATGTAGTCCATCAACAAAGGAGGTGGCTTACAAAACACTTGTTCGACCTATACTTGAGTATTGCTCATCAGTGTGGGATCCGTACCAGGTCGGGTTGGCGGAGGAGATAGAGAAGATCCAAAGGAGAGCGGCGCGTTTCGTCACAGGGTCATTTGGTAAGCGTGATAGCGTTACGGAGATGTTTAGCAAACTCAAGTGGCAGACTCTGCAAGAGAGGCGCTCTGCATCGCGGTGTAGCTTGCTGTCCAGGTTTCGAGAGGGTGCCTTTCTGGGTGAGGTATCGAATATATTGCTTCCCCCAACATATACCTCCCGAGGAGAATGTAAAATTAGAGAGATTAGAGCGCGCACAGAGGCTTTCAGACAGTCGTTCTTCCCGCGAACCATACGCGACTCGAACAGAAAAGGGAGGTAATGACAATGGCACGTAAAGTGCCCTCCGCCACACACCGTTGGGTGGCTTGCGGAGTATAAATGTAGATGTAGATGTAGATGTAGAAAGACGGCAGATGAGCAGACAGAGCTTCAGGGCACTGTCTTGTCCTTAGGGTGGTAAACGAGCCCCAAAAGCCGGAAGGATCTGCAATAATCAGCGGCATAAACATGCAAGAGGCACCGGAAAGCACTGCACTCCAATTTATATCCACAGAAGATGTGGCCTGTAATTCAAAAACCGTCATGGTGATCTCTTAACTTGCGAAAGAGTCCGGATTAGTCCACCATTTAGACCTCTGAACGGGGATTGCCAAGGGGAAGGTGATTATGAGAAAAAGATGGAATACCCAACGACGTGATAACATTCTACATGTCGGAGCATGGAATGTCAGAAGTTAGAACTTCGTAGAAAATCTAGAAAATTTGAAAAGAGAAATGCAGAGCTGCATTCTAGATATAGTATCGATCAGTGAAGTGAAATCGAAAGAAGAGTTTCTGGTCAGATGAGTCTCAGGTAATATCGGCATCAGCAAGAAATTGTAAGATGGGAGTGGGATTCGTTATGAATAGGAAGTTAGAGCAGCGATAGGCAGTGATGGGATTGTTATCAGAATCGACAGCAAACCAACACCAAAACAAATACATGCCAACGTTGCAAGCAGAAAATGAAGTCAGCGTTTATATGAGGATACTTAAATGGTTCAAATGGCTCTGAGCACTATGGGACTCAACTGCTGTGGTCATAAGTCCCCTAGAACTTAGAACTACTTAAACCTAACTAACCTAAGGACATCACACACATCCATGCCCGAGGCAGGATTCGAACCTGCGACCGTAACGGTCGTGCGCTTCCAGACTGTAGCGCCTTTAACCGCATGGCCACACCAGCCGGCGAGGATACTTAACAGGCAATTCAGTATGTAAAGGAGGATGAACATCTAACAACCATGAAGGATGGAACGCGGTTGTAGGGAAGGAATTGAAGAAATGGTTCTACGAAATTTTGCGCTGGACGGGACGAATGAGTGAGGACGAAGACCAATTGAGTCGTGGAAAAATTTAATATGGTAGCAGCCAATACTTTGTTGAAGAATTACAAAAAATGGTGTACTTAAAGAAGACCCGGAGACACGAGAAGATTCTAGTAGGATTCCACAATGGTGACATGGAGATTCCGAAATCATACTAAAATGTAAGGCTTACCCTGGAACAGATATACGTATGTTCAAATCACAATTTGGTAATCATGAAAAGTAGACCGTAAGTTAAGAGAAACGTTCGGAAGAATCAGTGTGGAAGGAAGTGGGATAACGAAGTACTGAGGAATGATGTAGCGCATTTGAGGTTCTCTAAGGATGTGGATACTGCGTTAAGGAATACAGTAGTAGCCAGTTCAGTTGAAGAGTAATGGATATCTCTAAAAAAGCAATCACATATGTTGCACAAACATAGGTGCAAGATGGGCAACTGGGAAGAAACCTTGAAGAAATGCTCCAGTTAATCGACGGAGGAAGGAAGAACAAAAATAATCAGTCAAACATAGAAATATGGAAGCATAAAAAACTTACAAAAGAAATAAATATGAAGTCCAGGGAAGCTACGACGAAATGACTGCAGTAAAAATGTGAAGAAATCGAAAATGAAATGAGTATCGGAAGGACTGACTCAGCATATAGAAAACTCAAAATTCGGTGATATTAGGAGCAAGGATGGTAACATTAAAGTGCAATCGTAATTCCACTGTTAAACATTGAGGAGAGAATGGATAGGTGTAAAGAGTACACTGAAGACCTCTACGAGGATGAGGATTGGTCTGATGATATCATAGAATAGGATATTGGAGACGATAAGGAAAATAAGGAAGATATTGGTGATCCATTATTAAAGACAGAATTTAAAAGAGCACCAAATAAGACAGAACGGATAGGTAACTTTCCACCGAAATTTATAAAATTCATGGTGATGGGAAGAGTCTATGGGACTGGCGACGTACCACCAAGACTTTCGAAAAAGCATAATTCACACTATTCCGACAATAGCAACGGTCTACGAAAATTATTGCACATTCTGCACATGCAACCAAGCTTCTAACAGGAATAATATACAGAAGAAGGGAGAAGAAAATTGAGGATCTGTTAGAAAACCATCAGTTTCGCTTTATTAGATCTAACGGCGCCAGAAAGGCAGTTCTACTTTGCGCTTGATAATGGAACCGACACTGAAGAAAAATCTTGACACTACCATTGGATTTGTTGACGTAGGAAAAGCGTTTGACATCGTACAATGGTGCAAGATATGTGAAATTCTGAGAAAAATAAGCTATAGGAAAACACCGGTAATATACAGTGTGAACACTGGGGAACACTAAGGCTGGAAGACCAAGAACGCACTGCTCATATTAAAAACGGTGTAAGACAGCGATGTGGTCTTTCGCCCCTGCTGTTCAATTTCATCAGAAGGTGTGACGGAAATAAAAAGGTTTCAAGGGTGGGATAAAAATCGGGAGTGAAAGGACATCAGTAATAAGATTCGCTGGTGACATTGCTATCCACAGCGAAAATGGAAAGCTACAGGATTTGCTGGATGGGATGCACGCACAATGAGTACAGGATATGGATTGAGAATAAATCGAAGAAAGACAAATAATGAGAAGTAGCAGAAATGAAAATAGCGAGAAATGTGACATGAAAATTAGTGAGCACGAAGTAGACGAAGTTAAGGGGTTGTGCTGGCTTGGAAGTAAAATGACGCATGTAGTACGAAGCAACGACCACAAAGGAGGAGTAAGCAAGAGATATCTACTGCTATCAAATATCGGCCTTAATTTCAGGAAGAAATTTATGAGAATGTTCGTTTAGAGCACAGCATTATATGGTAGGGTAACAGGAATTGTGGGAAGACCTGGAAAGAAGAGAATCGAAGCATTTGAGATGTATTCCTACAGAAGAATGTTTAAAATTATGTGGTCTGATAAGATAAAGAATGAGATGGTTTTCGCCTACATGTAAAAAAAGGAATATATGGAAAACTCTACAGGATCATAGTACATGTGTTAAGGCATCAGGGAATGACCTCGAAAGGGTAAAACAGTAAGACATGACAGATTGGAAAACACCCAGCAAATAACTGAGGATATAAGGCGGAAGTGCTACTCTGGGATGAAAAGGGCGGACACGGCAGAGAAGTTCGTGGCACGTCGCAATAAACAAGTCAGGAGACCGATGGCTAAGTAAAACGGACAACGGCAAGTCTGAAAATCGATAAATTATTGCCGGAGCTGGACTTTACATTAATTATTCCATCGTTAGACAGTAATAACTATTCAAATTAAATTGTGGTAATGCCTTCTGTAAAAATAATTTACAACATGCAAGTGTGAATGCATTCAAGTTGTAAAAGTAACTCAGAAAAATACAGTATAACTATTAAATAACAATATGTAGCCACTCATAAGGTCACAGAAGGTGAACTGCAGAAGATGGCGACGTTCGTAGGGACATTCAACACATCAGACTATACCACAACGCCCTCCATCCCTGAAAAGGTAAGGTTCATCCTGTTGTCATACTGTGGAATGCAACTGGCGGAAAACGTGGACAGTTGGGTATATGGAGCAGCAATGCTGTGGTCGGGCAAAACGCCGTGTTGAAGCTAACGATGAGCTTCTTACGTAGAGTAGGGAGAGTGCCACTCCTTTGTAAAAATGGAAAATTTGGGAGACACATGTGAAGATGTATCCTGCCTGCTGTGCTCCGGAAGGTTTCCATATCATTACAGTCGCCGGCTTTCCGCTACAGAGGCTGTCCGAAAACTGGGTTAGTGCATCCACCGAGTCACAGGACACTCACGCCGGCGCGAGGGCCTACTATTATGTCAGCAACGTTCTAACAGTAAGACTCCGAGGTAAAAAGTAGAAACAAAAATGCATTGTCTGGTGAGCATAATATGCTCACAGCTTTCTTTAATGTACATCACTTATTATGGATATTACACTACTGGCCATTAAAATTGCTACACCAAGAAGAAATTCATATGATAAAGGGTATTCATTGGACAAATATACTAGAACTGACATGTGATTACATTTTCACGCAATTTGGGTGCATAGATCTTGAGAAATCAGTACCCTGAACAACCACCTCTGGCCGTAATAACGGCCTTGATACGCCTGGGCATTGAGTCAAACAGAGCTTGGATGGCGTGTACAGGTACAGCTGCCCATGCAGCTTCCACACGATACCACAGTTCATCAAGAGTAGTGACTGGCGTATTGTGACGAGCCAGTTGCTCGGCCACGATTGACCAGAGGTTTTCAATTGGTGAGAGATCTGGAGAATGTGCTGGCCAGGGCAGCAGTCGAACATTTTCCGTATCC
This sequence comes from Schistocerca cancellata, assembly GCF_023864275.1. Classification (NCBI taxonomy): domain Eukaryota; kingdom Metazoa; phylum Arthropoda; class Insecta; order Orthoptera; family Acrididae; genus Schistocerca; species Schistocerca cancellata. The sequence goes on from NC_064630.1 coordinate 763,459,089, forward strand.
AGAAAGGCCTGTACAGTACCTGCAACATGCGGCCGTACATTATCCTGCTGAAATGTAGGGTTTCGCAGGGATCGAATGAACGGTAGAGCCACGGGTCGTTTGTTTGTTGTTGTGGTCTTCAGTCCTGAGACTGGTTTGATGCAGCTCTCCATGCTACTCTATCCTGTGCAAGCTTCTTCATCTCCCAGTATCTACTGCAACCTACATACTTCTGAATCTGCTTAGTGTATTCATCTCTTGGTCTCCCTCTACGATTTTTACCCTCCACACTGCCCTCCAATGCTAAATTTGTGATCCCTTGATGCCTCAAAACATGTCCTACCAACCAATCCCTTCTTCTAGTCAAGTTGTGCCACAAACTTCTCTTCTCCCCAATCCTATTCAATACCTCCTCATTAGTTACGTGATCTACCCACCTTATCTTCAGCATTCTTCTGTAGCACCACATTTCGAAAGCTTCTATTCTCTTCTTGTCCAAACTAGTTATCGTCCATGTTTCACTTCCATACATGGCTACACTCCATACAAACACTTTCAGAAACGGCTTCCTGACACTTAAATCTATACTCGATGTTAACAAATTCCTCTTCTTGAGAAACGCTTTCCTTGCCATTGCCAGTCTACATTTTATATCCTCTCTACTTCGACCATCATCGGTTATTTTACTCCCTAAATAGCAAAACTCCTTCACTACTTTAAGTGTCTCATTTCCTAATCTAATTCCCTCAGCATCACCCGACTTAATTTGACTACATTCCATTATCCTCGTTTTGCTTTTGTTGATGTTCATCTTATATCCTCCTTTCAAGACACTGTCCATTCCGTTCAACTGCTCTTCCAAGTCCTTTGCTGTCTCTGACAGAATTACAATGTCATCGGCGAACCTCAAAGTTTTTACTTCTTCTCCACGAATTTTAATACCTACTCCGAATTTTTCTTTTGTTTCCTTTACTGCTTGCTCAATATACAGATTGAATAACATCGGGGAGAGGCTACAACCCTGTCTTACTCCTTTCCCAACCACTGCTTCCCTTTCATGCCCCTCGACTCTTATAACTGCCATCTGGTTTCTGTACAAACTGTAAATAGCCTTTCGTTCCCTGTATTTTACCCCTGCCACCTTCAGAATTTGAAAGAGAGTATTCCAGTTAACATTGTCAAAAGCTTTCTCTAAGTCTACAAATGCTAGAAACGTAGGTTTGCCTTTCCTTAATCTTTCTTCTAAGATAAGTCGTAAGGTCAGTATTGCCTCACGTGTTCCAACATTTCTACGGAATCCAAACTGATGTTCCCCGAGGTCGGCTTCTACCAGTTTTTCCATTCGTCTGTAAAGAATTCGCGTTAGTATTTTGCAGCTGTGACTTATTAAACTGATAGTTCGGTAATTTTCACATCTGTCAACACCTGCTTTCTTTGGGATTGGAATTATTATATTCTTCTTGAAGTCTGAGGGTATTTCGCCTGTCTCATACATCGTGCTCACCAGATGGTAGAGTTTTGTCATGACTGGCTCTCCCGAGGCCATCAGTAGTTCAAATGGAATGTTGTCTACTCCCGGGGTCTTGTTTCGACTCAGGTCTTTCAGTGCTCTGTCAAACTCTTCACGCAGTATCTTATCTCCCATTTCGTCTTCATCTACATCCTCTTCCATTTCCATAATATTGTCCTCAAGTACATCGCCCTTGTATAAACCCTCTATATACTCCTTCCACCTTTCTGCCTTCCCTTCTTTGCTTAGAACTGGGTTGCCATCTGAGCTCTTGATATTCATACAAGTGGTTCTCTTCTCTCCAAAGGTCTCTTTAATTTTCCTGTAGGCAGTATCTATCTTACCCCTAGTGAGACAAGCCTCTACATCCTTACATTTGTCCTCTAGCCATCCCTGCTTAGCCATTTTGCACTTCCTGTCGATATCATTTTTGAGACGTCTGTATTCCTTTTTGCCTGCTTCATTTACTGCATTTTTGTATTTTCTCCTTTCATCAATTAAATTCAATATTTCTTCTGTTACCCAAGGAATTCTATTAGCCCTCGTCTTTTTACCTACTTGATCCTCTGCTGCCTTCACTACTTCATCCCTCAGAGCTACCCATTCTTCTTCTACTGTATTTCTTTCCCCCATTCCTGTCAATTGTTCCCTTATGCTCTCCCTGAAACTCTCTACAAACTCTGGTTCTTTCAGTTTATCCAGGTCCCATCTCCTTAAATTCCCACCTTTTTGCAGTTTCTTCAGTTTCAATCTGCAGTTCATAACCAGTAGATTGTGGTCAGAATCCACATCTGCCCCAGGAAATGTCTTACAATTTAAAACCTGGTTCCTAAATCTCTGTCTTACCATTATATAATCTATCTGATACCTACTAGTATCTCCAGGATTCTTCCAGGTATACAACCTTCTTTTATGATTCTTGAACCAAGTGTTGGCTATGATTAAGTTATGCTCTGTGCAAAATTCTACAAGGCGGCTTCCTCTTTCATTCCTTCCCCCCAATCCATATTCACCTACTATGTTTCCTTCTCTCCCTTTTCCTACTGACGAATTCCAGTCACCCATGACTATTAAATTTTCGTCTCCTTTCACTACCTGAACAATTTCTTTTATCTCGTCATACATTTCATCTATTTCTTCATCATCTGTAGAGGTAGTTGGCATATAAACTTGTACTACTGTAGTAGGCATGGGCTTTGTGTCTATCTTGGCCACAATAATGCGTTCACTATGCTGTTTGTAGTAGCTAACCCGCACTCCTATTTTTTTATTCATTATTAAACCTACTCCTGCATTACCCCTATTTGATTTTGTATTTATAACCCTGTAATCACCCGACCAAAAGTCTTGTTCCTCCTGCCACCGAACTTCACTAATTCCCACTATATCTAACTTAAACCTATCCATTTCCCTTTTTAAATTTTCTAACCTACCTGCCCGATTAAGGGATCTGACATTCCACGCTCCGATCCGTAGAACGCCAGTTTTCTTTCTCCTGACAACGACGTCCTCTTGTGTAGTCCCCGCCCGGAGATCCGAATGGGGGACTATTTTACCTCCGGAATATTTTACCCAAGAGGACGCCATCATCATTTAATCATACAGTAAAGCTGCATGCCCTCGGGAAAAATTACGGCTGTAGTTTCCCCTTGCTTTCAGCCGTTCGCAGTACCAGCACAGCAATGCTGTTTTGGTTAGTGTTACAAGGTCAGATCAGTCAATCATCCAGACTGTTGCCCCTGCAACTACTGAAAAGGCTGCTGCCCCTCTTCAGGAACCACATGTTTGTCTGGCCTTTTAACAGATACCCCTCCGTTGTGGTTGCACCTACGGTACGGCCATCTGTATCGCTGAGGCACGCAAGCCTCCCCACCAGCGGCAAGGTCCATGGTTCATGGGGGGCCACGGGTCGTAACACATCTGAAATGTAACGTCCACTGTTCAAAGTGCCGTCAATGCGAACAAGAGGTGACCGAGGCGTGTAACCAATGGCACCCCATACGATAATGCCCGGTGATACGCCAGTATAGTGATGACGAATACACGCTTCCAATGTGCGTTCACCGCGATGTCGTCAAACACGGATGCGACCATCATGATGGTGTAAACAGAACCTCGATTCATCCAAAAAAATGACGTTTTGCCTTTCGTGCACCCAGTTTCGTCGTTGAGTACACCGTCGCAGGCGCTCCTGTCTATGATGCAGCGTCAAGGGTACCCGCAGCCATGGTTTCCGAGCTGATAGTCGATGCTGCTGCAAACGTCGTCGAACTGTTCGTGCAGATGGTTGTTGTCTTGCAAACGTCCCCATCTGTTGACTCAGAGATCGAGATGTGGCTCCATGATCCGTTACAGCCATACGGATAAGATGCGTGTCATCTCGACTGCTGGTGATACGAGGCCGTTGGGATCCAGCACGGCGTTCCGTATTACCCTCCTGAACCCACCTATTCCATATTCTGCTAACAGTCATTGGATCTCGACCAACGCGAGCAGCAATGTCGCGAAACGATAAACCGCAACCGCAATATGCTAAAATCCGACCTTTATCAAAGTCGGAAACGTGATGGTACGCATTTCTCCTCCTGACACGAGGCATCACCACAACGTTTCATCAGAGAACGCCGATCAACTGCTGTTTGTGTATGAGAAATCGGTTGGAAACTTTCCTTATGTCAGCACGTTGTAGCTGTCGCCACCGGCGCCGACCTTGTGTGAATGCTCTGCAAAGCTAATCACTTGCATATTACAACATCTTCTTCCTGTCGGTTAAATTTCGCGTCTGTAGCACGTCATTTTCGTGGTGTAGCAATTTTAATGGCCAGTAGTGTAGTTCACGTCTCCACGGCCTGTCAGTCTTTTACAGATCTGTGGAATGTTAAAGAGCATCCGGTCTTTGATAGAAAGAGTTAAAGAGGTTGTCCCTGGTGGTAACAATGAGTAAAACCGGCACACTGTCCCTCGCTGACTAACACACCGCTTCTGAAGTGACAACAGCGAGCCGCACGGCTGTCCCACTAGCGCTGAACACGCCTTGACGCCACTCACGAGATCTCGCGTTACTTTTCAACTTCTACTAGCCACCTGCCCAGGTTTCGCACTGCTTCCTAAGTACCTACGACTCGTTTGGTGCAACAATGATCTATACTACCAACCATGGCGAGCCAAGGCGGAAGGTACATTCTTTGAGGGCTGATAGTACTGTTGGTTCTCAACAAAAAGCTTCAAATGGAACGTATGCCCTTCTCTTAACCGCATCCGACCCTCAGCTGTTGGAAAATCTGCGGGCGTCAGTTGCATGTCCTTCACCACCACTTACATGCGAATACAACAAAGAGAGATTTGGCTAAATAGTATTGTCTTTACTGTCCATTTCAGTTCATGTCGTACGCTATTATTGATAACCAACTCATCGATCAAGTTGTTTTAGGCATCAATTTTATTGGAGTACGACATGTTTATTTCCTTCAAAATGTGATATCAGCATACTCGGAGGATAGTCCTCTGGCAACATGAGGTCGTATCTACACTGATGTCCAAAATTAAAGCAACAGACGGAAATTTTGCAAGGTTGCGCTTATTTTGGCACAAAACAGTGTAAATAGGTGACAGTGAAGTAGAAATAATGTAAAGAATACAGAACAACTGCAGCATGCATAACGGCAGGCAATGTTCTTCCTTCTTCCAACTTTACGGGTTTACACAAACATTCCGACAACTGGTTAATATGCTCTTATGGGGTGTGACCATCTCTGGTCGCATTACAGGCCTGACAACGATGAGGCATCCTGTGAATAACGTCATCAGTGTTACATTGAGGCAATGACGCCCATTCTTCTTGCAGAGATGCTCGCAAGTCGGAGAGTGGTTGGTGGATGGTGACGTCATCCAACCCGTCTCCTTAGTGCATCCCAAACATCCTCTATGGGATTCAAATCGGGAGATCGAGCAGACCACGCGATGCGTGCAATATCTTCAGTTTCCAGAAAAAACATCAGTCAAGCATTATCGTCCAGCAATACGAAGTCTCGGCCCACAGCACCTCTCAACAACCGCACATCATGTCGCAAGATATCGTCAGGGTACGTGACAGCAGCTAAACCTTGCCGATAGAACAATGCAGTTTCATGAAGAGGTGTTCGGGTGGCCAACATAATCCCTGCCCGTGCCATTAGGGATCCTGCTCGACATCGGTCTCCTTCCACAATGCTTGGGCCCCGAAATCGTGTTCCGCGTTCCCTCCAGACACTAATACATCGAGAATCACTCTCCAGACCAGATCAGGACCCATCTGTGAAAACTACATTGGCCCAAGTTACATGTTGACGACTCCACTCTAGACGTTCCCTTCTGTGAAGATATGTTAAAAGTACACATACAGCAGGTCTTCGACAGCAAAGGCCTCTCTGCCGAAGCCTCCTGTACATCGTGTGTCTCGATACAACACGTCCAGTGGATGCCGCGAGGTTGATTGGTTAGTTGGTTTGGGGAAGACCAGACAGTGTGGTCATCGGTCTCATCGGATTAGGGAAAGATGGGGAAGGAAGTCGGCCGTGCCCTTTCAGAGGAACCATCCCAGCATTTGCCTGGAGTGATTTAGGGAAATCACGGAAAACCTAAATCAGGATGGCTGGACGCGGGATTGAACCGTCGTCCTTCCGAATGCGAGTCCAGTGTCTAACCACTGCGCCACCTCGCTCGGTCCCGCGAGGTCCGATGCCTGTTGCTGTGCAGTACTAAGACGGCGCCGTCGTGACCTTACAGTCAAATAACTGTCCTATCTCTCTGTGCCACGCACTGGTCTTCAAAATGCAGTTTCGGTCTCTATAAACTATTAATACATCCGAGAAACAACAGAACGATTCACATTAAGCCATCACGCGACATCAGTTTGCGACTTCCCTGCTTCCACTCTTCTTATGGCCTTCCACCGCCGGGAGTCTGGTAGGCGTCTTGTCTGTGCCATACTGCACCGTCTGTGCGTACATAGCGATTGTGGATGTGAGACTCCCCGGCAAACGCTACCCCGTTTGTTAGGTGCCCAGATGTCATTGCTGGCGTGGTTTTCCGTTGATCGGAATGCTGTCTTCCGTGCAGGAAACGATCGTACCGACATCTGTTGACAGTTTGTATAATTAGTTTGTATAATTATAATGTGAATTACACATAGCACGGGGAAACACCGGTTTATTGCTTGCTCCTGGACATTCAGTGACCAGATTACCTCAGTGAAACGTATCCTAGGTGTTGTATCGGCAGTCGTGGAGTCATTTCTTGGCCACCGAGGTCACCCGGTCTTACCGGATTACATTACTATTTGTGAGGATGGTTTAAGAGTGAAGTCTACATGCGCATGGGGGAGAAATGGTTCAAATGGCTCTGAGCACTATGGAACTTAACTGCTGTGGTCATCAGTCCCCTGGTACTTAGAACTATTTAAACCTATCTAACCTAAGGACATCACACACATCAATGCCCGAGGCAGGATTCGAACCTGCGACCGCAGTAGCCGCGTGGTTCCGGATTGAAGCGCCTACAGCCGCTCGGCCACCACGGGCGGTAAACAATTAGGCAAATTGGTTCTCCCGTATATAATCTTTCTCCATATATAAACAATTGTATACGCGAAGTGTGCTGTTTCGTTTTCTTCCTCGTCGTCGGTTTGAACAGAAAACAGAATACTAGTATTTATAGCTTATCAGAATATGAATAAAATATTCCTACGGAATGTGAATCGTCCGAAACTGTGTAATCCCCCTTTTTCCGATTAAAACTAGCTATTATCCTCACCCATTCATTATGAGAGTTCAGTTGCCAATCAAAGTTTCGGTTGCAGTAAAAATAAACAAGGATCAAGTTGGCGAGAGGGGGCATGAGGGCAGAGGAGGGAGAGAAGGGTGGGGGGGGGGAGGACATCAGGATGTACATCAGTTCCAACACACTTCCAGCAACAGCGAAGCATTGCAGCGTTCCCTCATAAGTTATAAACACAAAGCTTTGACCTGAATCAGTCTGTCTAATAGTGAAAACCGTACCAAAATCCCTGCAGTAGTTCTCGATATTACCTTCACATACAAACAGAAAAACGTTGTTGGGGGACTTCAGTTTAGAATATCTTGATATTAGAATGAGTGAGTTCTGTAGCGTTAAGAGTGTAGTATATTTTGTTCGACGCGAATTATCACGAAAGGTATTATAATAAATATCCTGGTTGTTCAATAGGTTTTCAATAATTACATCATAGTTATCCGCGCCCTAAAGAAAACCCATGCTGTTAAACGTCAACATGTAAGAGGGATTATTGCTTCCGTTATCATCGAAGGTTTTCAGTTTCTATCCGCTGTCATAAAGCGGAAATTAACTGTGTACTGGAGTGCTTGGAATGCACGCACCAACTGAGACTTGCATGGAACAACGTACACTGAGTGTTGAACCTGGGAATATGACCCGAGTACTGTAGTAGAGAGCACTAACCGAGTACTGAACAGCAGAAAATTAATCGAGAATTCAACAGCAGAGCATGGACTGAATACTGAAAAGACCAGCATCAACACAGTACTGAACAGGAGACTGCAAACGGTGTACTGTATAGGATAGCACTCAAAGCGACTCTGCACAGGAGTCAATGAACCAAGCATCTACATCTACATCCCCATCCATACTCCGCAAGCCACCTGACGGTGTGTGGCGGAGGGTACCTTGAGTACCTCTATCGGTTCTCCCTTCTATTCCAGTCTCGTATTGTTCGTGGAAAGAAGGATTGTCGGTATGCCTCTGTGTGGGCTCTAATCTCTCTGATTTTATCCTCATGGTCTCTTCGCGAGATATACGTAGGAGGGAGCAATATACTGCTTGACTCTTCGGTGAAGGTATGTTCTCGAAATTTCAACAAAAGCCCGTACCGAGCTACTGAGCGTCTCTCCTGCAGAGTCTTCCACTGGAGTTTATCTATCATCTCCGTAACGCTTTCGCGATTACTAAATGATCCTGTAACGAAGCGCGCTGCTCTCCGTTGGATCTTCTCTATATCTTCTATCAACCCTATCTGGTACGGATCCCACACTGCTGAGCAGTATTCAAGCAGTGGGCGAACAAGCGTACTGTACCCTACTTCCTTTGTTTTCGGATTGCATTTCCTTACGATTCTTCCAGTGAATCTCAGTCTGGCATCTGCTTTACCGACGATCAACATTATATGATCATTCCATTTTAAATCACTCCTAATGCGTACTCCCAGATAATTTATGGTATTAACTGCTTCCAGTTGCTGACCTGCTATTTTGTAGCTAAATGATAAAGGATCTATCTTTCTGTGTATTCGCAGCACATTACACTTGTCTACATTGAGATTCAATTGCCATTCCCTGCACCATGCGCCAATTCGCTGCAGATCCTCCTGCATTTCAGTACAATTTTCCATTGTTACAACCTCTCGATACACCACAGCATCATCTGCAAAAAGCCTCAGTGAACTTCCGATGTCATCCACCAGGTCATTTACGTATATTGTGAATAGCAACGGTCCTATGACACTCCCCTGCGGCACACTTGAAGTCACTCTTACTTCGGAAGACTTCACTCCATTGAGAATGACATGCTGCGTCCTGTTATCTAGGAACTGCTCAATCCAATCACACAATTGGTCTGATAGTCCATATGCTCTTACTTTGTTCATTAAACGACTGTGGGGAACTGTATCGAACGCCTTGCGGAAGTCGAGAAACACGGCATCTACCTGTGAACCCGTGTCTATGGCCCTCTGAGTCTCGTGGACGAATAGCGCGAGCTGGGTTTCACATGACCGTCTTTTTCGAAACCCATGCTGATTCCTACAGAGTAGATTTCTAGTCTCCAGAAAAGTCATTATACTCGAACACAATACGTGTTCCAAAATTCTACAACTGATCGACGTTAGAGATATAGGTCTATAGTTCTGCACATCTGTTTGATGTGCATTGAACGGTAGAGCATAGAAATATCCATACATATTATAAAAATCGTTTTAGTACATAGTTACGTACGAGACCATATCCACGTATGTCGCTGAACGTAGCTACAAAAGTATATCGTTGTACGATGCATAGTTCAGGAGATACCACGTCAAATACTGAGGTGCGTGAAAAACCGCCGAATCATGTATGACTAATTTGTTACTTCTTTGCTGCCAACTATTTGCAACACGTTTCGCGGACATTATCGAAATTTACCAATGAATGTACCTGCAAAATTATGTTACTGTACAGCACATAGTTCAGGAGATGTGACATCATAAACATTGAGATGCCTGAAAACGAAACTGTAGGATGATATTCTCTAGAGATACAGGTGAAATATATGCAGGGAAATCCACAGGTAACATGCTCATCCTCAACTCCTGGAACGATTCCAACCAAAATTGGTACACATTTTAGTTACAACATCGAAAGAAATGCAGTGGGATAAAAACCACCAGCCTCATACTGGAGTGAGCGTGTTAACAGAGGGAACAGGGAGGAATAGATGGGCAGAGAGCGAGGGAGATGAGGAGGTGGACACAGATATCTGGGAAGAGGAGATGGACAGAGAGAGAGTAATGGGGAAGTGGACAGAGAGAGGACGAGAAACAAGAAGAGGGGGGGGAAGAAGAGAGGGGCAGATGGAGGGAAGTAGGAGATGAACAGAGAGAGAGGGAGGAGGAAATCGGCGGAGAAATGGAAGAAGATGAGATGCACATAGAGAGGGGGAGGAGGGGATCAGAGAGAAGGTATAAGGTGATATAGAGCGAAGGAGGAGGAGAAGATGGAAATAGAGGGGGTGGAGAAGTTGGACAGAAGAGGAAGGAGCAGATGGAGGTGATGGACAGAGAGAGGCGGTGGAGAAGAGGGATAGAAGGGATGAAGGGATGGAGGAGGAGATGGAATGAGAAGAGGTGAAGGAGCAGATTGACACATTGGAATAACTACATGTCCAAGCAACAGCGCGTACTCAGTATTGAATATAAATAAAGAATTTATAAGACAGAATGGAAAGCGCTCTCAGATTTTTTATTGATGACACTCTTCTCCACGGAACTGTACGCATATGCGTGCCTCATCCGCGTGGCCTGCACATGGCTGCCCTGTGGGCGGAGGTTGTCGAAGATGACCGATGCTATGTCCCCTAATAACGCAACCACGCGAGCGCTTGTTGATAGCCACGCCTGAGTTACCAGCTTGTTTACCACGATGCGAATGAGCCGTACTTGCACTCGCTTGCACACTGACCACGAACTTTCGTGTTGCGCTTCGCTTAACCCCTATACGTTATGCTTCCTTCCTCTTTCCGGTCTGCGCCTTTAACGTACTGACTATGGTTCAAATGGCTCTGAGCACTATGGGACTCAACTGCTGTGGTCAGAAGTCCCCTAGAACTTAGAACTACTTAAACCTAACTAACCTAAGGACATCACACACATCCATGCCCGAGGCAGGATTCGAACCTGCGACCGTAGCGGTTGTGCGGTTCCAGACTGTAGCGCCTTTAACCGCTCGGCCACTCCGGCCGGCCGTACTGACTATAAGAGGTCGCATTTGTTCTTACGCTCGTTACAATCGCGAGATGAGAGGACAACGGCGGAGCTGCCGTGCAAGACAATCATTCTTTGGGAGAGGCCCAAAAAGAAGGCGGTGGAAGAATTAGAGAAACAAAATGCCAGGGACAAAAATTTGCCGCATGATTTATTGATGCCGGCCAAAACGGGTGGATACATAACGAGACCAGGACGGGAAAATGTTGAAGAGACATCCTAAACGAGCACAAACTGGCACACGGGTTTTGTCCAGCGATTTTCATGTGAGTCCCTGCTAGCTGTCAAAACATCCGTGTGTCAGGACAAACAATCATGTGGACACAATGTGCAACGAAAGCTACACCCGAAATGAAAATCATGATTAGGATTCTTGAGCTAATATGAGTGCAAGAGACATTCAGCCGTTCTCCGCATTCACAGGTCTATATTTTACGGACGTAGTGCAAGTACGCATCGAGATGGGGGCAAAGCAGAGATGTATCAATGCATTCGAATTATTGTATGCTCCTATAACAAACTTGTGCACAGTTGCATCGAGCGCAAAAGGCTACTAAAGACGAGGTGTTGCCAGAGTTTATGAAAGCTGTACAGGAAGAACACGTCGTGGCTACAGCTGACTATTGGACTGACAATTTCACAAAAAAACATTATCTGACTAACTGTACGTTACATAGACTAGAATTGGTATCTTATCAGTAGGGTTCTATTCACCAGAAAATGCTCTCATCCACCTCGGACAACACAAATAACGAAATACTACAGCGAAGTGAAAAAATAGGGCTAACATTGAAATATTTGTGACGTACGATGGTGCCAGAATTTTAAAAGCATTGTCCCTTGTTGAAGTACAGCGACTGCATTGCTCCACTCGTTACCTTTATCTTGTTCTAAAAGAAAATGGTTCAAATGGCTCTGCGCACTATGGGACTTAACTTCTAAGGTCATCAGTCCCATAGAACTTAGAACTAATTAAACCTAACTAACCTAAGGACATCACACACATCCATGCCCGAGGCAGGATTCGAACCCGCGACCGTAGCGGTCGCGCGGTTCCAGACTGTAGCGCCTAGAACCGCTCGGCCACCCCAGCCGGCTTATGTTGTTCTAAAGACCACATTTACTCTCAAACTAGCAGAGTTTAGTCTTTATGGCAATTCTGGGCAGAAGATTGCACTGTTATCTCTACTTGCTGTTGCAAGATATTCCGGCAAGTGCTTAAAATTCACAGCGACAAAAGTTGCATCCCAAACGATAAGAGCATTCAGGTCTCCAGTACCTGGGCCAGAGACCCTGAAACGTAATTCTGAACAAGTAAGTTAGTTTTTTCGGAGTAAACTATCTCCATGTATTTTTTCCCGATGCTATTATGTATGCTTTGCAGGTATGTCAATTATTAAGACACGATTATCGGAAGACGCTTGCGGAATATCTGCAGGAGCAGGTCAATGACCTACAAGAATTAGTAAATTTCATGTATGCAACTGAGAGTAATACAAGACCATGCTGAAACGCACTGAAACGCATTTATTTTAACTAGTTGTTTCTGCACATTGAAAAAATTCAAGAATTTTCATTTTCGAAAGAAATAAAGGCATATTTCAGAAAAGGTCTGGCTTTTTTAGATTGTTTACAGTTCATCCATAAGTGTGAACAGGTCGACACTTTTCGAAAGTCTTGCAGTGGGTGACCAATTTGGAATTATCTTTAAACAAGATGTAAAAATGCGATGCAATTCGAAGTTGCTTATGTTCTTTTCATTTCTGTGCAACTCTGAACAGGTACACATCACATCGTTGGATGCAGTCACAAACGCCTTAAGAGAAGACCGCAGCGCACTGGGGTGATGTTACACGGAGTGGGCTACGGTTGGCAAGGTGCTCCGCTGACAATCCAGACGTGCGCTCTGAAATTTTTCTCAAACTGTGTTAAATAATCTGTTTTTTAAAAAAATCGACAAATGTAAATTCATAAGGATTCCGGTTTTTCATTGTAACGATTTCGAATTTTATGCTTGTATGTGAGGTATCACAAAAACCATGACCATTAACGAAGTAATGGGCACTTCAGCATGAAGCTTACAAAGGCTACAAGGAAGGTAGATGTCAAATCTTTTTACGGAATACATTCTGTAACACTGTCTGGGAAAGACCGCAGGGCGTGCGCCTCGATTCTGTCAGTGCAGCACACCGCCAACCCTGGCCACCACCTTCTGATGCACAGCCCTCACGGCGCAACTGTTACGTCATTGCTGCTACGTTGTCGTTGCAAACCAGCATCACAGCAAGAGCGTGTACTGTTGTGAATTGGCAGGAGCCAATTCACGGAGTTTGGAGGAAGCCGAAAGGCACGCGTTTAAGCTCACGCAGGCTGGCGTGAGGTCTGCAAAATGACAAGGAATTATAGTAGCCAAAAATAGTACATAGCTTCTGGAATACTTAACTTAATTGTAGAAGATCGCTCTTGATGATACATAATTACAATCTCAATATAAACTGGTAATGGCGCCTCGCTAGGTCGTAGCAAATGACGTAGCTGAAGGCTATGCTAACTATCGTCTCGGCAAATGAGAGCGTAATTCTCAGTGAACCATGGTTAGCAACGTCGGCTGTACAACTGGGGCGAGTGCTAGGACGTCTCTCTAGACCTGCCGTGTGGCGGCGCTCGGTCTGCAATCACTGACAGTGGCGACACGCGAGTCCGACGTATACTAGCGGACCGCGGCCGATTTAAAGGCTACCACCTAGCAAGTGTGGTGTCTGGCGGTGACACCACATGTACTTCTTTCATGAAAGCATAACAAAATCACAAGACTTAGTTCTCGAATATCAATCTGTACGACATTTACAAAGAAACTGTGCCGCCGTTTATCATTTTCAAAGAAACTTTGCCATTCTTGCATGCTAGAGCACAAAGTGCGTGTTACGCTGGTTACAATACACTGTGATTTCCTTCTGTTGTGTTTGAGATCATACGCAAAATTTTACTACTTGTTAAAAAAAAACTTTGCAACAGAAATCTACGTACACCACAGCCTGTAAATTCCACTGATAGAGTTACTGTGATACAGTCACTTACAGCAAAATTTAGCAGGCAGGATGATGTAATTGTTCTAGTGATCGTAAGTTTAATTACTTCGACAAAAATGTAATTCTCAGCGACATAAATGAGACACAAAGATCGCATCGATATTGTCGCGGGTAACAGTTTAATTAAAAACGCTCTTGTAATCAATTTTAAAGCATTGACGCCTTTGTCTCTGTCATCAGAATTGTCAAATTATATACCAGAATACTGCTGGTAAAAATTACATCACTGTAAATAAAATATAGGACTAGTTTGGTGCACATTCAGTGTTAACAACGCTGTTGTACATATCGAGAAAAGTGGGAATAAGGAGAAAATGACAAATGTAAATATTTGTTAACCCGTCACAAAATTTATTCCGAACTACTTAACAGTTGACAATTTTCTCTTTTTGCTGTTATTGCCGTTATGGCTATTGTTACGTTTTTAACATAATTATTAAGGTTCATTTTACACGCCACTTTTACTCCACACCGAAAACTTCTGTCATCTGTGAGATCTACCTGACTACAAAAAAACTCCCTTAGGAAGAAGTCTTCTCTTTAATTACATCAACAGCTAATTTCATAATTAAATTTCTTTCGGGTGAACATCTCGTGAAGCTGTGTTCATGTTCTCCAGACACCAAGTTTTTAACAAACAAATAAGTAAAAATAACAGCATTAATGACGCTATTATGGCAATATAATCCTGTTTCATCTAGCACTAAATGTGTTTTACATGTCTCACGTCTCAGCTTCTTAAGAACAGCTCTGGCACAGTATTCTGACAAGTATGAGAAAACTGGCAAGTAATCTTGAACAGGCTGAATACATTATACTGTCCAAGTTTGATGGTGGTGGCTCTGGTGATAGGGTGACATCATCTACACAATTTCGAAAGAATCTAAATCTATGTCAACCTCACCAGGAGAAGCTGAAATGTTCAGGGATAGTAGGGTCTGAATTCTTAGCGCGGTTTAAATTTCAAATAACTATCTCAAAGATATCAGATATTAAGATGATGCCATTGTTCGATACTCTCCAAATATTGCTTCTAGAGCATCTGTCTGAATCTTTCCTGGCAAAATATGCTTAAAATTAAAGTCCTCCGTTGCAATAATTGAACATTTCTAGAAGAGCATGAGTAATATGGTCAAATGTGTGTCAGTACAATGTTTCTACACATCCATCCATGATAAAAATGTTCCTAAATATATGATATTTTCATCGTTTGTGCTGGAGAGTGGTTTCTGCACTGCTTCCGTGACATAGATATCTCTACCAGGTGAGCTTCCGCCATGTGAAAATTAATTTAATGAGTTTAGGAATACTCCCAAAACTTTCAATAAAATTATGTTCCCCGAATGCGACCAAACCTTGGACAATCTTCTCATTGAAAATATAAGCATAACATTTTGCCATTCCATGTTGCTTGGATAAAGAGATTTCAAATAGAGTTTGTTGGCAAATTTTATTATCTGTCTACACGTTGTCTCATGTAGCTTTTTAATTGCAGAGAACTTGGCCATACCCAGTTGCGTACTTTCTGAAGTCATTTGAAACTGGAGGCACTTTTTCGTCTGATCAGGATCATTTTTATTGATGCAATTGATTCTAATACATTTTAATATATGAATAGAATGTAAAATGTAAAAAAGGGGTTTCGTGTCATCACAAGGGTGTTTGTAAACAATTGACAGTTGATGAGGGGAGGCCAAGAATGACATTGCCCGTCTGTTGATTCAATCGTTGTCACTAATAACAGCGACTACCTGAAAACCTATTGCATATAGTGCGGAAATTGTTTTCTTAATTCGAGTGAATAGTTCTTCACCGTTTATGTGTCTCACTAGAAGGATGTGAACTACGTCTTTACATGAACAAAGCAAACTTCGTGTCATGAAACCCTAAGGACTAGTTGGCACATTTTTAGAACTGAATGCCGCACCCAAATCGTTACCTGCCGTGAAGTCCAAGTGAGACTTCAAGTGAATTTCATCAACTAGTAATGAAAGAACATGATCGGTTTCACAAAGACACTCGAACTACTGTTTTGTATACAACAACCGCTCGTAAGCTTGCTGTTTAGCTGCTGGGTTTGTCTGAAAATGTGAACAAATCTTATGTAGTCTATTAGGATGAAATAGCACGAAAGAGTGAGATTCTTATAAACTTGTAAGCATGTAGTGATATTGAAAATAAAATGCTAAAAAATTTACTAAATCTGACGAGTATCTGTAACAGTTCTTTTCTACACCCATTGAATTCACTTGCTCATATAAAAAATTAGTTTTGCTACCTTTAGTCACATCAAAAGAATTTGTCATATTTTCCAAGTAATTGGTTGTGAATAACAAGTTGTCTCTTACTTGAACTATCATTGTTCTTTGTGGTGAAGTTTTCCAAGTTACCAATGACGTCAATTAAGTCATTTAAATGGTTTATAGTTAGTTGGGACTTCTTTGTATCAAGTTTTGTGATTACACATTTACCAATATATAACTGCATACTCCTCTCAGTATCCAGCAGAACACGACAGTGTAGGAATAACTGTTGTTTCTACTGGAACAAAACTAATGGCACAATCTGACTTCATAACACACCAATATTTGGGCAGTTTGATCCCCTCTAAGCACTGATGAAAGCTATTAAATTCCATAAAACGTTTTTCCTATTCATCCTGGGCATGAATTGCTACACTGGCTGCGATACTATTTATAAGTTTCTATTTTCCCGTCTCTCATCTCCACTTTCCCTTGAACAAGAAGCTGACGAAAGGTACTTCGGACACTTAGGCTCAACCGATGGTGTGGCTCCTAGTTTAAGGCAAGGCTTCGGAAGAGGCACAGAATATTTCTGCCCTGCGGAACAGTCGTATTATTCACTGCGTCTCAGAATGAGGTCCTCAAACCATGAAATAATGATAACAACGTATCTACATTTGCATCTACATAGATACACCGCAAGCCACTGCACGGTGCGTGGCGGAGGGTACCCTGTACTGCTACTTGTCATTTCACTTCCTGGCCGGCCGGAGTGGCCGAGCGGTTCTAGGCACTACAGTCTGGAACCGCGTGACCATTACGGTCGCAGGTTCGAATCCTGCCTCGGGCATGGGTGTGGGTGATGTCCTTAGTTGGGTTTAAGTAGTTCTAAGTTCTAGGGGACTGATGACCTCAGAAGTTAAGTCCCATAGTGCTCAGAGCCACTTGAACCAAACCATTTCACTTCCTGTTTCACTTGCGAATAGAGCGAGGTGAAAATGACTGACTGTATGCCTGCGTATGAGCCCTAATTTCTCGAATCTTCGTGCTCCTTATGCGCGGTGTATGTTGGCGGCGGGAGAATAGTACGGCAGTCAGCTTCAAACGCCGTTTCTCTGAATTTTCTCGATAGAGTTTCTCGAAAAGAACACCGCCTTCCCTCCAGGGATTCCCTTTTGAGCTTCTGAAGCATCTCCGTAAAACTTACATCTTGTTCGAACTATTTGGAATGATGACATTGAACCTCATAATTAAAAACAGATGTATTTCTGTAAATCAAGTCTCACGATTAAACAGTATATTTTGAAATGGACATAGGTTAGCCAACATAATTTTATTCAGAATTGCTTACACAGGTAAATCCCACGAAAATTAACCACATTATCATACAGTGCAGATTTTTCACCGCGTATTGCTTTGTAACCGTCGCTTCTTTTTCTCGCAGCGCTTCATGTATTAAATGAAATGAGCAACGCGTTCAGTCGGTGACTTTAGTTGCATTGTTGGTGCGGCCAATAAATCCATCTTTGGCTACCAGAAGTAATAGTTGTAGTAGATTCCGTTCGCCCGCAAACGACCTAGCGGAATGATGTCAGTCTACTCGTTATGGTGGCGAGACCTGTATGTTGGGTGTTACTTCGCTCGCTCTGCGTGACGTCACAAGAGCGCGCTGCGGCTTTCTCTTTGGCGGTTGTGATTCAGTACTTTTAATTAGTAATTTTAACCTGCATTACTTTGTTCTTTTTTGCAGATAAATCGGATTTTGGGGACATTTCAAACACCAATTAATTGAGTCGCCAACGGAACGACAAGCAATTCTCTAATTAATCAGTTGTTTTGATTATTTTCGAGAACGGAACAGACAGAACGGAAGCTCAAAGGGCCGCAACAGCTCAGTACATTCTTCGCTAGGCCTGTGAAACATTACGCACTGAGGACAGGGAAAATTCGGCATTGAGCAATTTCAAATGTAAATTGCTCTCTCCCCAAAAAGTATCGGTGTTTGTATAGCCACAATTCTGGTGTCTTAAAATGCTGTCACAAGAGGGGAACGAGGTATGCAAGTCTTATACGTCATATGTTTGGTATGAACCAAGGAACAACGAAGGAAACGGTGACTTAGCTCTGTCGCAAGCCTATGCTGTAAGCAGAAAACTTCGGGTCACGATTCCATCCGAATGACGATAATGTGGCCGAGCCGGGTGCCCGATCATTCCCGAAGTGATCACGTGATGGTGGTTGTGACGAGTAGTGTGACAGCGACGAAGAAGGGGTGGATGAAATTGAGGCCTACCTCAAGGACAGCCCAGGAGATGTCCACACCTGCTTAAAAGTGGCATTGAATCTAAGGTAAATCCTTCTCCGCTTGGTAGGACCTGAAAACTTAATTTTGGAAACATTATCTCCTTTCAGCAATGATTCGTTTTTACAGGAGCGTGGTCAACCTAAACTGGCGAACGTGACCCGAGAAATCCTGGGAATCTCAGCTACCAATGCTTCTTCAACGCATGTGGACAAGTCTTTAGGCAAGGAGGTCAAGCATTTCCCTCACAAACGTCGACAACATCCTGTTTCTGTACAGTTATCTGCGAATTATCCAACAGAGGAGAAATGAGATGTAAAGTAATCTAACTGCTGGGGATTACCGCATACCTAGATGGAAGTTATTTTGTTGATTATGAATAAATTTGAGAATTATAATCATTTGGCACTTTCCTCAACGTCAATATTTTGCATCTGTTCAGCCACCCAAAGACATTCAGCCACCCAAAGACATTCAGCCACCCAAAAATATTCAGCCACCCAAAAATATTCAGCTACCCAAAAATATTCAGCCACCCAAAAATATTCAGTTTTTCTCTTAGGAATCCTGTTCAACTGAGTGCAATATTTGGCTGCAGATATCCGCCTAAATGTGGCTACAATCTTTTCCCTTCATAGTTCAGGTTTTACTGCCACACGGTAAACCAGGTATGGCCATCACCTCATAGGATTTCATTCTTGTGCTTCTTTGTGTAGTTTTTAATTTCCGCTTATAGTCTCTGATATCTCTGCAGTTTGACAACTACATCCTTGTAAATGGTGAACTTGTTACAAAACGATCTTCAATTACAATTTTGTTTTGTTCTGGAAATTTCCGAAGGAATTCCATTTACTTAGTATCATGTACAGGTGATCAAAAAGTCAGTATAAATTTGAAAACTTAATAAACCATGGAATAATGTAGATAGAGAGTTAAAATTGACACACATGCTTGGAATGACATGTGGTTTTATTAGAACAAAAAAAAAACAAAGTTCAAAAATGTCCGACAGATGGCGCTGGACAGCAAAACGTCAGTGACTGCACATGACAATCGTGTATAAAAGGAGCTGTAATGAGAGAGAGAATCAGATGCGCCAGCAGTCGCAGCATGTTGACGTTACCTCAAAAGGCGCTTTTAGTTAAGCTGTATTATTAGAATGGGAAATGTGCTAGTTCAACGTTACGATCCTATTGCCATAGGAAGGGGATTCAAACGGGTAAAGGTCCGTTGACAAATGCAGCTGTGGCGACAATGATTTCGAAGTTCGATGCCACGGGTTGTTTAGACGATAGGTCTATCGTCTAAACAACCCGTGGCATCGAACTTCGAACCGAGCACAAGGCGTAATGCTGCTAAGTCAGCGCTCGTGCAGTCGCACGTCGCACCGGCATTCCATACACTACTGTTTGGTTGGCACTTAGGCGCACCCTCCGATGCTATCCGTACAAAACCCATCGTCATCACGAACTGTTACCTGGTGGTTTAGTGAAGCGGAGGGAATTTGCGGTGTGGGCGTTTCAAAAGATGGCGGAAGATGACGATTGGTTGAATAAAGTGTTGTGGACCGACGAAGCTCATTTCACGCTCTGAGGGTCTGTCGACGCCCACAACTGCAAAATTTGGGCTACCGAAAATCCTAGAACTGTCGTGGAAACTCCATTGCACGGCGAGAAAGTCACGGTATGGGTTGGATTTACCACATCTACCGTTATTGGGCCTTTTTTCATAGAGGAAATGCGTGATTCTGGTTTTGTAACTGCTACCGTGACGGGTGAGAGGTACGCCGATGTGTTACAGAATCGCGTCATCCCCAGCCTGGCTGATAAACACCTGCTGGAATGTACGATGTTTATGCAGGCTGGCGCTCCACCCCATATTACTAGACGCGTGAAAGATCTCTTGCGCGCGTCGTTTGGTGATGATCGTGTGCTCAGCCGCCACTTTCGTCATGCTTGGTCTCCCAGGTCCCCAGACCTCAATCCGTGGCATTATTGGCTTTGGAGTTACCTGAAGTTGCAAGTGTATCGTGATCGACCGACATGTCTAGGGATGCTGAAAGACAACATCCGACGCCAATGCCTCACCGTTACTCCGGACACGCTTTACAGTGCTGTTCACAACATTATTCCTCGACTACAGCTATTGTTGAGGAATGATGGTGGGCATATTGAGCATTCCCTGTAAAGATCATCTTTGATTTGTCTTACTTGGTTACGCTAATGATTGCTATTCTGATCAGATGAAGCCCCATCTGTCGGACATTTTTTGAACTTTTGTATTTTTTTGGTTCTAATAAAACCCCATGTCATTCCAAGCGTGTGTGTCAATTTGTACCTCTCTATCTACATTATTCCGTGATTTATTCAGTTTTCAAATTTATACTGGCTTTTTAATCACCTGGTACTTCGACTTTAAAGTTACAATACTTACCAATAAATTTTAAATGGTGGATTGATTTTTGTAGTTTGTCTTCACAATTTGCCATTAATACAACGTCCTCAGCTAATAATAGCACACCCTTAGTTTTCTCATTACTTTTAAACAGCCTGTTTTTTCCTAAATAAATAAATAAAAGTGCAACCATTTGATGACATACAAGCCACATTTGAAATATACACAAATATTTGTTTTATAAATGACGTAACATATATCTTCTTTAGAATGTCTTTTCATATGAATGTCTTTTCATATGAAATTCGTTGACTTGTTTTTGCTTGTGTTTACAAATGTGCTGTATGATGAAAATAAGTATATGCACATTAACTTTTCTACTCATTTTTTAATAGAAATTTATTTCATGACATGCCCATTAAGTTAAAACTTTTAAAAAGCATAAACACTACAGGACCACACTGGTATGACTTCAATCAAGACTGAATACACGGACTGAAATTATGTTTTTCTTTAATCGTAAAATTCAAGTAATTTACCGGAATAATCATGACAGAAGCATTTAATCAAATGAAAGTGATTACTTCAAAATAATGAAATAAATTTATAATATTTATGTCATGTCCTTGTTGTAAGTCAGCAGTTAATAACTAGAAATTTATATATTTTTAAAAATAAATCTGATCCTCACTTGCATGCAAGAACGAATGCAATAACACAGACAAAAATTTGTATGGGTTCTCTGATAATGAAGACATTTCTCAACTGAGCTCACCAAAACTCTCTGGGAGAACTGCTGTCGGTTCTGGGGTGAGAGATCCATTCCCCCTGCACACATGCAATAAGCTGGTCTCAGTGCGGACAAGGTGCTTTGAGGGCAGCATCCTGTAGTCTGGACCACTGGTGCTTCACAGGGTTTAGGTCTGGATTGTTTCAAGGCATTATTTTCCAACAGACTTTACTATTTCACAAAATTCTTAATGATCAACTTTTTTTTTTCGTGGGTGTTGATGGGTGAACATAATGTTTTCTGAAAGACTGTCTACGAGTAAACTATTTTACACTTGTCCTATCGATGGTCTGCTTTCGCTGGCAGACATCTGGAGGTCTCGAAAATGACCGAGTACCGCCGCCAGTTTTATCCTCCACTATTTGCCTGCTTTTGTTGTTAGTGTTTGGCGTGAGTTTTGCTGGTTGCCTAAGTCTACGTCTGTTGCAGTCACCAACTATCATCATGTCAGTTACCCTGAAGTCTAACAGGTTTTGGATCAACGCCAGATCTTTGAGCAGTTATGGTGTTAGACAGTCCACTGACATGGAGACCTTGGTACAGGAAATAAACGTGTTGACATTTTGGTTCCATTTTTTTTAATGACGACACACATTAAAAGGATGAAAAACACAACCACAAAGCAATACAAAGGAAGACACCGAAGCAATTCAGAGGCAGGCTGCTAGATTTCTTGCTGGTAGGTTCGAAAAACATGCAGTTATTACAGACATACTTCGGGAACTAAAATGGGAATCACTGGAGAAAGGCGATGTTCTCTTCGAGGAGTGCTATTGAGAAAATTTAGAGAACCAGCATTTGAGACCGACAGCACAACAGTTCTGCTACCGCCAACGTTCATTTCGCGAAAGGCCGATGAAGATCAGAGAGATTAGGACTTGTGCGAAAGCATATCGACCGTCGCTTTTCTCTCACTGTATTTGTGACTTGAACTAGGAAGGACGTAACTATAAGTGATACAGGGTATCCTCCGTCACACACTACACGGTAATTGCGGAATATTTATGCAGATGTAGATGCAGAAAAAGTTAAAAATTTATTTAAATAATCCATTAATTTAATAATTTAATAATCCATTGAATTGGAGAAAATTAAAATTTTACAGATGTCTTTTTTATCACCCTAATTAATATGTAGTAATAAAATTTAATTACCTTTCTGTTCACTCTTAGGTAAAAACGTATAACTACCTACAATATTATTGAATGTCAAGTCTTCATTAACTTACCAATTACAGGTGTGTTGAATTTGTGAAAATTTTATGTTTAGAAGAACTGCATCGACATAACGACGCTTCGAGGAGGTCGGGCATGAATGTGGTTAGTTGGGTTTAATTAGTTCTAAGCTTTAGGAAACTGATGACCTGAGCAGTTAAGTCCCATAGTACTCAGAGCCATTTGAACCATTTGAACTTCCAGGAGCAGACACGCAACTGCGTGAATATAGTCACAACGTTCAGAAAGTTATACAGACTACCATAAAGTCAATATGCTGGTGTAAAACGTCACTGTCTTCACAGAACATCAAACCTTATTTGTTTTGTTAATAAATAATGGAAGAAACTTTCCGTCCACCCCCGACTTTGAACAATGACCAACAACTGTACAGTTAGAATATCATTGTTACAGATATATTCAAAGAACACCTATCTCACGTTCAGTTTCGTGAATAACACCTATAAACACAAATATCAGTATAGCGTCAACGTCTGTGCTGTAATGCTGTTACATCACAGTGGCCGCTACGTCCTTCATCCAGCTGTAAAACACGGCCGACAACCGAAACATGAGCACGGGTATCGGCCCCGTTCCACGGCCCTGAACTCTTCTCTCAGGGAGATACCTTATCAACGTCACGGAGAACTGACTGGCGCTCACTTCCATAGAAAACGTGCTCATGAATCAGGTTATTCTGACTCAAGGTGGTCAACGTGTACGGCACTCGTAACATCAATAAAGGATGTAGCTCACTTGCTGAGTATAGGTCCGCCATCGTAGTACTTTCAACACAAAGTTTTATCTACTTATGACAGATAGCATTTTAATTATAAACAATTAATTGGTAGCACGTCTGCCAAAGTGCACTGAATTGGGGATTATTGTTTTTTTCTTGATGGCTGCGCGAGTGTGTGTACACATGCTCAGCACAATGGCCAGCTACGTCAAGAAAAAAATACGTGCATCGGTTGCAGGCCATCGCTTGCTTCAACCATAAATATAAGTCCGAGTGATGCTAAATGTTATTTTTACATATAGAAAAGTATTATCTTCTCAATAACCTTCAAATCGTGAGCTACACACTCAATTTTTTATGTATGAATTAACGAATTTACTCATGACATTTTTGTTGCCTATGCCTGTGGACATTTTCAGAACTCAATAATCAAATTAATTAATAAGATTGAACCTTAAATTGCTGGTGTATCCATGTACCACCATAATAAAATAAATACAGTGAATTGTTGAGGGTGTGTGAATGAAAACAGTGGTGTATTTAAGGTTATAAAATAATGAGGTTTTTAATCACCGTAAAATTACTACTGGTTCAAGAAAGGTTATTAATCTCAATCAGTACACAAAATGTAAAGTGGAAGTAGGTGCCAAGGAATAACTGGTGAAATTACACACAATTTTCAGTAACACTCTTTATTCAAATTTGGTGCAAGACTTTACGATTTTTTTAAAAAAAACAACAATCATTTAACAAATAAGTCACAATTTACGATAGAAAAGGACTTTTAAATCATTATAAAAAATTTCACGCCAGTAAAAGGCAAGTACAGGCAAGCAATTTAACGTGTACAACGCGACGCTGTATAATATTTCAAGCTCAGCTAAATTATAGGTGAATTTCACTCCGTTCGTTTAATGGCGCAGAATCTAACTTGTCTGCAACAAAAGTTCTCAAAATAGAAAAACCAAAACGCATGAGTCATGCACACGGGGGACATTCACAGTTAATACCATTAACGTTTCCAAATTATATAAAATTTTACAAATTTCCGCCAGTTAACTTACGGCAAACACACACGCTCGCCAGGTAGTACTTGCAAACTTATACAACATTCTCCTTTCAAGGCAACTATACCTACCCCTAATGAAATGGCAAACTTTTGCATGGCAAGAAAACACACTAATAACCAACTACCTGTATAAAACGCATAAGCACGTTGAGTAAAAGCCTTAAAAGGTATTGAATAGGAAAAACACACAACAGTTTTTTTACTGACTAGAAAAAATATAAAAAATCCGCTACGGCGTACATTAACAACCTTGTTTGATTATAGCCAAATATAAAAAATGGTTCAAATGGCCCTGAGCACTATGTTACTTAACTTATGAGGTCATCAGTCGCCTAGAACTTAGAACTAATTAAACCTAACTAACCTAAGGACATCACACACATCCATGCCCGAGGCAGGATTCGAGCATGCGACCGTAGCGGTCACTCGGTTCCAGAGTGTAGCGCCTAGAACCGCACGGCCACTCCGGCCGGCTAGCCAAATATACATAAGCACAAATTTACGTAAGTTACAGCTTCCAGATGAGCAGGAATTCGTTATGTAATTGACTAGTTTTTGCCACGAGGCAAAAGGAAATTTTCTTCTTTCTTAGCGTACCTTTTACACGCGAGTCTGGTAATACTAGTTATGGCAGGCGAGAGAATGGATCAGGTCTTAGTGCCTTGCATTTTAAACAGTACAGTCATTGGTGCGTTAGACTTTCACAGACATGGCAGAGGCTAACAGTCGAATAAACCCGTAGGTAAGCTGGGAGGGGAAAGAAGCAGTCCGAACCACAGATTTACTCTGACTCCCCCCCCCCCCTTTCGTCCTCAAAAGGGGACAAACGGACCACACTTTCTAATATTATCACCTTCCCGCGGGTGGGCAGACGAGAATGAATGGCGGGAAACTCCCCAAAAAAAAAAAAAAAAAAAAAAAATGCGGCTGGTGTAGTTAACAAGCATAAGTAAATTGAATTCAATTAAACTTCATAAAATCTGTTAACAATCAATACTCAACTTCTGGTGTGTTACGACTCCCAGGACTGAACCAACGCAGCACCTCCAAATGCTCTGCCGAGCGGCCCGCTGCCAGCCGTTTCAACGGACGCAGGAAGGCGCGCAGATTTTCAGAACCTCCTCGCCGGTCGACAGCATACGGCCGAACTGCAGATTAGGCCCCTCGCGGACCCACGCTCAGGAAGATTCCTTTCGAGCAGTTAACGCCCCATACCACGGAGCCGCTGCTCGCGTCGCTTACGCTGATGCCGCGGTCTGCGTGCTGTCCCTCTAGCAGAGAAGTCGCTTCTTGATGCCCGACTGCTAACTCTCCTTTTGTTTTTGTTTTTTTTTTCTTTATTGAATTTCAATTCCCCCCGAAGGGGGCGGGCTGGCAGCAGCTTAGTATGCCGCTCTTCAGCCTACAGATTTTGTGAGAAAGTTCAAGAGAATAAATAATGAAAAACAGGCGATAAAATCGGAGACTTAAAGAGTAACATGGCGAAAAGAAATCGTGGAACTTAAAACAAACAACAGAGGGATGATGATGCTAATAAAATACATACGAAGCAGACAGGGAAAACAATAGACAGACAATTAAAAAACACGGCGACAGTCTGGATTCTGTTCGCAAAAGACATAAAATTCACACCTAGCGACAGCATGGTTTCTGTTCGCAACACGAGAAAGACAAACAACACTGAATAGTCACTGGAACACTGCACTAAAAAGTTGGCAAATGTGACATACCACAGTCGAGAGCAGGTGGGGGGAAACTGGACAGAAGATGGGAAAACAAAAAAAGAGCAAAGAGGAGCTGATGGAGGATGAGGACCCATAAGAGGGGTGGGGGGCAGACGCGACAGGGAGTGGGGTAGGCAGAGGAGGGGAATACAAAAGGACTTGGGGGGGGGGGGAGAAGGGAGGTAGGGAGAGGTTTAGTGGGGAGAAAACAGGACGGAAGGGGGGGGAAGAGGGAGCCCAGGGAAAGGACAGAGGAAAGAAGGGGGAGTGAGGATCAGAGTTGATAGGAAGGATAAATGGAGGGAGAGAGGGCATCATCCGGGAGGGGGAGTTGACGGAAGCCACCTTGGGAAAGGAGATGGAGGGTGTAGAGATGGAGGGTAGGGGGGACAGAACGGTGAAGACGTGGCAGGGGGCGGGGATGGGAGAGGAGAGGAGCAACCAGGGGGTGAGGGGGTTCAAGACGGCGGGAGGTGTAGAGGATGCGGATATGTTCAAGGAATAGGAGCAGATGGGGGAAAGGAGCTAACTCTCCACGAGAGCCCATACAGCCACTTCTTAGACCGACGCGAACAGCCCACTTTTCCCCTTTCCCGCTAGAGGGAGACACCGAAGCCTTCAATTGCCGCAAAGGCGCCACCGCCAGAAAACGGAGGGCGACTGCTTCACGCTACGCGCTGCGGCGCGCTTTTCGAAGCTAACTTTACTACGGCTCAACGAGCTGATACATCTTTCACAAAAATCGGAAGAAAGATGGTGTTTTATTAGAAAAGCATACATTGGGGTGGAAGCTATACAAATTCTCCCCTGAATTAATCCCTTTTACAACGGAATCTGACGGTTTATATGAATAAACTGTGAGGTTCAACTCTATTCAAATGGAATCAACTACGACCAAGTATGCAACAAACTATGGTTCACCTGAGAACAGGGAGCTGTGAGAATCATTCACCAACCCTGCGCCAGTGCAGCAATACTTCACCCTTTCACCGTGATTCAAGTGCCAGCAGAAAACGCCTGGTTGTGGCTGAGGAGCGGAGCGTTGCCGCAACTGTAACGTTCTGATGCGAACAAGAAAATATGCGAACTACGCTGTCTGGAGTTTCAATTATTAGAACGCGAGAAACTTCCATATCAGAGCCCTTAAAACCCGGTAGATTACAGTGTAAGTTGCACCCGTTCGCTGGTCTGGCTGAACCAATTTGACTCACAAGCACGACAATGCGTGGTTAAATTATCAAACGTCAGACAGCCGACTCAGGACGAATAAGTTCACCCTTGCGACACATGATGTGTCCGGGATGATATGGAAACCGTCCATCACAAGATGGGGCCCAAAAATCTCAGCCACTTGGGAAACACCTTAAGTTCTCCACCAGGGGAGGACCGGAAGACTAAGTGTGGTGTCACCGCCAGACACCACACTTGCTAGGTGGTAGCCTTTAAATCGGCCGCGGTCCGTCAGTGATTGCAGACCGAGCGCCGCCACACGGCAGGTCTAAGAGACACTTCCTAGCTCTCGCCCAGTTGTACAGCAGACTTTGCTAGCGATGGTTCACTGACAAATTACGCTCTCATTTGCCGAGACGATAGTTAGCATAGCCTTCAGCTACGTCATTTGCTACGACCTAGCAAGGCGCCATTATCATTTGTTATTTATCTTGTGATGCATGTACCGTCAGACCGATGTCCACCAATTATGGATTAAAGTTAAGTATTCCAACAGCTACGAGCTTTTTTGCTAAAGTCTAACTTCCTTAAATGTTCCAGACCTCACGCCAGCCTGCGTGAGCTTAACGCGTGCCTTTCGGCTACCAATCATAGTGGCTTGGCTGTCTTGCCAAGTCACAACACTAAGAACACAAAGAATCACAACCACTTTCCTCCAAGCCTCGCTAAGGAAGCTAAATTGTCAAAAACGAAGCCAACCATTTCCAATTTCTGAAAGAAAGCTGCTAAGCTTCCCAGACAGTCGTGCCTATAAATATATGCTTTTGCCACTCGCTAAAAGAACATGGCGACTTCTGGCGTCAGGGAGGGTGTTACAGACTTGTCACCACTAAACAAGTGCACCAGATGTTCTGTCCATATCGTCGCAGCTTCTAACATGAGAATGCACGGAGTTTTATGACCTTTCCACCATATGCATAGAGGAACAATTTACAGCAATCTCTCTTAAATGGCTTTCTCCACCCACTTTCTGCCAACTTGCAACCTTTGCAATGGACTGCTGCCTGGCCCAGATAAAATGTTTTGCAAACCGGAGCCCTTCTGTCCGACCGTAAACGGGAAGGAGGAAGGGGCTTCGGCGAGAAGACCGTCTGGAGGTATGATCCACTGAGCGTTGCTTCCCAGAATCACTCTCATCACCAGCTCGCTTCACGCAGCAGTTACGGCTTCCAGTTCATCCCTCTCTGTGTTCTCCACTGCCTTCATTACAGCCGCTTGGGTACAAGTTCTCTACAGGTTATACTGCAGTTATAAGAACATTCTGCCCACAGTTTCCTAATGTAAAAAGTTCATAAACCACACATACCAAATGTAGCACTGGGGAACTCGGTGATCGTGATTCAAAATATGAACGTTAATCTGTCTGACAATGTTGTTAAAGTGAGAGAGTGGCAAGCCACCTCTCACAGACAGAACACAGCGCCATCCGTTTGGGTCTGTTCACAGATCCGTAAGCGTGTGCTGCAGACAAACCAGTATGAAGCGCTACATAGCGCTACGACTTTCTCCAAGCTGCTCCTAGTACTTTTGCGTGTTCCTGAATCCAGAAACTAATTTGAGGATCAGAAACAATGACCCTATTGTTGTTCTATTCTGGTGGCAGGACATAACTCCACTTTCACAGTATATTATCAGTAAAAGTCTACAATCTTCCGTTAATTGCTGCCAACATACGGAATACTGCTTCTACATTTCCTCCATAAATCCAAAACATCATTCTTATTTTCATCCACATTTTGTCGACTGTTGCTGTTTGCTTTACAATGTTTAGTATTCCTTCTACAAAATCCGTAATGAATTTATAGCCTGTGGCCTAGGTTTCTGAATGCTACCTTCTTCTGTACACTTACAGGGTGTTTCAAAAATGACCGGTATATTTGAAACGGCAATAAAAACTAAACGAGCAGCGATAGAAATACACCGTTTGTTGCAATGTGCTTGGGACAACAGTACATTTTCAGGCAGACAAACTTTCGAAATTACAGTAGTTACAATTGTCAACAACAGATGGCGCTGCGGTCTGGGAAACACTATAGTACGATATTTTCCACGTATCCACCATGCGTAGCAATAATATGGCGTAGTCTCTGAATGAAATTACCCGAAATCTTTGACAACGTGTCTGGCGGAATGGCTTCACATGCAGATGAGATGTACTGCTTCAGCTGTTCAATTGTTTCTGGATTCTGGCGGTACACCTGGTCTTTCAAGTGTCCCCACAGAAAGAAGTCACAGGGGTTCATGTCTGGCGAATAGGGAGGCCAATCCACGCCGCCTCCTGTATGTTTCGGATAGCCCAAATCAATCACACGATCATCGAAATATTCATTCAGGAAATTAAAGACGTCGGCCGTGCGATGTGGCCGGGCACCATCTTGCATAAACCACGAGGTGTTCGCAGTGTCGTCTAAGGCAGTTTGTACCGCCACAAATTCACGAAGAATGTCCAGATAGCGTGATGCAGTAATCGTTTCGGATCTGAAAAATGGGCCAATGATTCCTTTGGAAAAAATGGCGGCCCAGACCAGTACTTTTTGAGGATGCAGGGACGATGGGACTGCAACATGGGGCTTTTCGGTTCCCCATATGCGCCAGTTCTGTTTATTGAGGAAGCCGTCCAGGTAAAAATAAGCTTCGTCAGTAAACCAAATGCTACCCACATGCATATCGCCGTCATCAATCCTGTGCACTACATCGTTAGCGAATGTCTCTCGTGCAGCAATGGTAGCGGCGCTGAGGGGTTGCCGCGTTTGAATTTTGTATGGATAGAGGAGTAAACTCTGGCGCATGAGACGATACGCGGACGTTGGCGTCATTTGGACCGCAGCTGCAACACGGCGAACGGAAACCCGAGGCTGCTGTCGGATCACCTGCTGCACTAGCTGCGCCTTGCCCTCTGTGGTTGCCGTATGCGGTCGCCCTACCTTTCCAGCACGTTCATCCGTCACGTTCCCAGTCCGTTGAAATTTTTCAAACAGATCCTTTATTGTATCGCTTTTCGGTCCTTTGGTTACATTAAACCTCCGTTGAAAACGTCGTCTTGTTGCAACAACACTGTGTTCTAGGCGGTGGAATTCCAACACCAGAAAAACCTCTGTTCTAAGGAATAAACCATGTTGTCTACAGCACACTTGCACGTTGTGAACAGCACGCGCTTACAGCAGAAAGACGACGTACAGAATGGCGCACCCACAGACTGCGTTGTCTTCTATATCTTTCACATCACTTGCAGCGCCATCTGTTGTTGAAAATTGTAACTACTGTAATTTCGAAAGTTTGTCCGCCTGAAAATGTACTGTTGTCCCAAGCATTTTGCAACAAACGGTGTATTTCTATCGCTGCTCGTTTAGTTTTTATTGCCGTTTCAAATATACCGGTCATTTTTGAAACACCCTGTAGAAATATACACACGGAATCTGTGTCTATTGTTGGGGATTCCTGTGCACAGACTCACGGAATCTACACTGTTATCTGTCTGAATCTCCAGAAAACCATCTATGTCAAGTGGGACATGATGGGAACAAAACCTGCTGGACCTCTCGTGCGTTAAATCTGGAGAGTGAGGTGACGCAGACAAGGCCCAAACTTCACTCTGGGTTTCGCTATGGATCCGTATCCACTTGTAATGCTGTAATATCTCCTGGCTAGTAGCACACTGACGTGTGCCATTTCATCGAAGTAATCCTAGATGCGCTTTATTTTATGTAACTTTTTTTCAACGACTACTTGGCCGAATACCATTACCACAAGCCAGTCACATTGATGTGACTGGCCATCTTATAAAAACCTGAATAACTACCTTTCAGCACGGAAAGTTGCGAGAGGTGCAGGTATGGAGTCAGTGAGGTTCTGCAAGGTACCAGCAGGGATGTGGAAGCATGGCGACGGCAGTGTCATTGCCAGCTGAGAGCATCCATGGCACATTCAGCCCGATCGAGGTGGTCCCGCAGATGCTAGATTGAGTTTAAATCCAGGGAATTTGGTGGCCAGGGGAATGTAGTTACCTCATCCTGCTGCTCTTCGAACCACGACTGTACACTGCGCCGAGTAGAAACAAATTGCATGTAGGGGTTGACGCGGTCCCCAAGGATAGATACATACTTGTTTTGCAAAAACAGACATAATGTCTGATGGGATAACAGCAATCAGTGATTTTATAATGTTACTTATAATCTGTCTTGATTGCAAATTTTTTATTCATATGACCGGTTTCGGTTCATTCAGAACCATCTTCAGATCTGATATTTCAGTTACAGGAGTAACCCGTCCAAATCCAGCAACTTTCACATGCTGCGTCACGTGAAGGAGGAAGGGGCTTCGGCCATAAGTCCGTCTGCACGTATGATCCACTGAGCGTTGCTTCCCAGCATCACTCTCACCACCAGCTCGCTTCACGCAGCAGTTATGGCTCCCAGTTCATCTCTCACATGTGACGCAGCATGTGAAAGTTGCTGGATTTGGACGGGTTACTCCTGTATCTGAAATATCAGATCTGAAGATGGTTCTGAATGAACCGAAACCGGTCATATGAATAAAAAATTTGCAATCAAGACGGATTATAAATAGCATTATAGATACATACTTGTGTTGATTCACTGTGCCATCTAGAATGGCGATATCACACAAGGAATGACAAAAAGCGTTCCCCAGACCACAACGCTCGCTCCTCGTGCTTGGACCCCTTTGCTTTCACACGGCATAAACGCAGGAGACCATCTGTCTGATGGAGCACAAAACGTGATTCACCAAAAAGGCCATCTGTCACCACTCAGTGGACGTCCTATTTCGGTACTGGCCTGCAAATTCCACTCTTCGTCGCCGATGAACACCAGTGAGCATGGGTGTATAAACCAGGCGCCTGATGTATTGACCGTTACGCAGAAACTTTCGCTGAACGGCAGTTAAGGAGACGGCTGTTGGAAGCCCCTTGGTTCATGTGGGTGGTCAGTTGCCAACAGTTTTACGTCTAGTCGCCCTACACATCTCCACAACCGTCGTTCACCACACTTGCCTCGATCCCAGGTTTTGGATAGCGTCATTTCCCCATGCACAGTAGACTTTAACCACGGCGCCAATCGAACACAGATTTTGCCGTTTCCGAAGTGGTTCCTCCCTGGGCGCGAAAGCCAAGGGTCCGATACTTTGGACGTCAGATAAATCGCTCCGTTTCCGTATTGCAACAATGACTGTTTTCCGGTTCCTCTGACACGCTTTATATACCCTCTACCGTTAGTGTTGCCAACTGCAGTCTGTGAGTCGTTACTGCCCCTTGACGTAGAACATAGGCGGTGGTTACATCAGTGTCACTGCACCTTGTATTTAGACAGCACTCCGTCGTCAGGCCACGAGTGGCCTACCGGGACCATTCGACCGCCGTGTCATCCTCGCGGATAGGAGGGGCGTGGGGTCAGCACACCGGTCTCCCGCTCGTAAGATGGTATTCTTGACCGAAGCCGCTACTATTCGGTCGAGTAGCTCCTCAATTGGCATCACGAGGCTGAGTGCACCCCGAAAAATGGCAACAGTGCATGGCGGCCTGGATGGTCACCCATCCAAGTGCCGACAGCGCTTAACTTCGGTGATCTTACGGGAACCGGTGTATCCACTGCGGCAAGACCGTTGCCATTTAGATAGGAAAAAAAGGTAATTAGTGATATGTTTCACGACACTCAGTTTCAAATGTTTAAGATCGCACAGACGATCTACACTATTGACCCAAAACATTGTGACCACTATCGATCGCTAAACTGAATGTTGTCTGTGATGTTGAGGGCAAACGGTGCACCAAGTACACTGTACAACACACTTAGGGAGTCCCTTTTTCGAAACCCCGTAATTGACTCCCATTACGAAATATAGCATGAAATTTTACTCCTAGGTGCCTAAACCTCCCTCTCCGATAGTACAAAAGCTGCCACCATTGTGCTCGGCGATGTTTCTGAAGCATGTTGTCGACGCATGCGAGGGGAAGGCCAGAGCTCAGAAGTTCATGTTAGGTGTAAGGTGGGTTAATAACGTCTCATTTGCACCAAAATTTTCCAGAATTCTGCCCAGAGCTACCGTGGACGTGTCATACGATAGAAAGGTAGTCACAGACCCTCTTATCCATATCTCACACTTTCTCCTATTGCCTCTTCGATGGAGGTCAGAAACGTGACGCCAAGCGTTGAAAACACGCGATCTTCTTTACGTGTGGCAGAGGAAAACATTTCACACACACCGTCGCTCAGATCCGAAACGGAAAGCGCTCTGGATTTGGTGTAGTGGGCTTCAATTAAAACACCCCTTCCTTTGCTGCATAGATTTACACATATTTCGCGGTGAAAAGGACAGCTTTAAGTGTGATATGCAACAGGACGACGTTTGATTACCTTCGACACTGCTGGCGCTCCCTGAACGACTCAGCCCTTTTCTAAGTACATACTGGTGCCTCAACCCCATTGAACATGATATAGCCCCTTTGCAGGGTAGAGGGACTGCAAAAAAATGGCTCTGAGCACTATGGGACTTAACTTCTGAGGTCATCAGTCCCCTAGAACTTAGAACTACTTAAACCTAACTAACCTAAGGACATCACACACATCCATGCCCGAGGCAGGATTCGAACCTGCGACCGTAGCGGTCGCGCCGTTCCAGACTGAAGCGCCTAGAACCGCTCGGCCACCCCGGCCGGCTCAGCATAAAAAAGCGCGAATATGTTCGTGCGCCAACATTTTTGGGAATATTTTTAAGGGTGCTGAATAAGGTAGATTGAGGCAGCTAACACAGCACTTTGCAGTCAGAGACTTTTAATAAACAAGAACACAGTCGTCTTTAGTGTGTTCCTTTCTTTTCCCTGCTACAGCAGTGGACGTCACTCATATGGTGACCGCTTTATAGGCCAGTAGAATTTTGATAGTTTACTTATGTAACATTGAAATAACGCAAAACTTGTCCGTCTGCTCAGCTGAGAGGTAACGCGCTAGCCTGCCATGCAGTGGGCTCTGGTTCGATTCCCGGGCGGGTTGGAGATTTTCTCCACTCCTGGAATGGTGTTGTGTTGTCATCATCACCGACGCGCAGGTCGCCCACTGTAGAGTCACCTGAAATAACACTTCACCCGGAGGCCGAACTTCGCCGGATGGGGCCTCCCGCCCAAATGCCAGACGATCATTTCATTTCAACACAAAACCATATAATTTTATACCTCAAACGAGATTTTATGTACACAAAAATTTTCCAGCATGGGGTTCCCAGTGCCCTTCTGATGATAACGGAGACACTCTACAGCATCGCGTTTTAATACGTGAATAGTGTAATTCGCGTAGTCGTCAGTCATCTTTGTTTTGAACGGCTTTTGAGATAAAAGAGAGAAAAAAATTGTTAGGGATGGATAGGGACTGCGCCTATTGTGTACCGATTCAAGGGGAATTGGCCACCGCCCGTAAACAGCTGGAAGCTGTGTTGGCCGTGGTGGACACCCTCCAGGCTGCTGTTCGGGGCCGCGGTGACATTGGGACACCCGAGTCGAGCGCTCTGGCGCCTCTGGAACCTGTAGCATCGCCTGGGATCTCTGATACCACTGCGCCCTGCCGGTCGACACTTGCCTGACGGTGATTGGCGAACCGTGGCGGGGTCGCGAATTCCTTGGCAGACGGCGAAAGTTGGTGCTGGCCGCAAGACTGTACCCTTGCGCCTCCGTAACAGGTTTGAGGTGCTGCCCACTGCTGAATGTACTTCTGAGCCAGCAAGGGCGGCCTCGCCTGTTGCGGCAGTGGCCGGTCTTCCTGAGAGGTCCGGACAAGCGCAGAGGATGGGATTGCTTATCATTGGGAGCTCAAATACTAGGCGGGTGATGGAGCCCCTTAGCGATATGGCAGCTAAGGACGGGAAGAAAGCCAATGTGCACTCCGTGTGCATCCCGGAGGGTGTCATCCAAGATGTGGAAAGGGTCCTTCCGGATGCCATGAAGGGTACAGGGTGCAGCCAACTGCAGGTAGTGGCTCAGGTCGGCACTAATGGCTTGTGTCGCTATGGATCAGAAGAGATTCTCTCTGTTTTCCGGCGGCTATCTGAATAGGTGAAGACTGCCAGTCTTGCTAGGGAGGTGAAGGCGGAGCTCACCATCTGCAGCATCGTCGACCGGACCGATTGCAAATCTTTGGTACAGAGCCGAGTGGAGCGTGTGAATCAGAGGCTCAGATGGTTCTGCGAGCGTGTAGGCTGCAGATTCCTCGACTTACGCCATAGGGTGGTGGGGTTCCGCTAAATAGGTCAGGTGTCCACTAGGCACAGGTAGCGGCTACACAGGTAGCAGGGTCTGTGTGGCGTGGACTGGGCGGTTTTTTTAGGTTAGACAGTCTTGAGGAAGATCAAAAAGGGTTCCAGTCTCAAAGGGTACAGGGCAAAGACCGTGTAACTGTCGGTATTGTTCACTACTGACCATTAAAATTGCTACACCACGGAGATGACGTGCTACAAAATTTAACCGACAGGAAGAAGATGCTGTGATATGCAAATGATTAGCTTTTCAGAGCATTCACACAAGGTTGATGCCGGTGGCGACACCTACAACGTGCTAACATGAGGAAAGTTTCCAACCGATTTCTCATACACAAACAGCAGTTGACCGGCGTTGCCTGGTGAAACGTTGTTGTGATGCCTCGTGTAAGGAGGAGAAATGCGTACCACCACGTTTCCGCCTTTGTTAAAGATCGGATTGTAGCCTATTGCGATTGCGGTTTATCGTATCGCGACATTGCTACGCGCGTTGGTCGAGATCCAATGACTTAGCACAATATGGAATCGGTGGGTTCGGGAGGGTAATACGGAACGCCGGGCTGATCCCAACGGCCTCGTATCTCTAGCAGTCGAGATGACAGGCATCTTATCCGGATGGCTGTGGCTCTGAGCACTATGGGACTTAACATCTGTGGCCATCAGTCCCCTATAACTTAGAACTACTTAAACCTAACTAACCTAAGGACATCACACACATCCATGCCCGAGGCAGGATTCGAACCTGCGACCGTAGCAGTCGCACGGTTCCGGACTGCGCGCCTCCGGATGGCTGTAAGGGATCGTGCAGCCACGTCTCGATCCCTCAGTCAACAGATGGGGACGTTTGCAAGACAACAACCATTTGCAGGAACAGTTCGACGACGTTTGCAGCAGCATGGACTATCAGCTCGGAGACCATGGCCGCGGTTACCCTTGGCGCTGCATCACAGACAGGAGCGCCTGCGATGGTGTACTCATCGACGAACCTGGGTGCACGAACGGCAAAATATATTTTTGGATGAATCCAGGTTCTGTTTACAGCATTATGATGGTCGCATCCGTGTTTGGTGACATCGCAATGAGCAACTGGCTCGTCACAATACGCCAGTCACTACTCTTGATGAACTGTGGTATCGTGTTGAAGCTGCATGGGCAGCTGTACCTGTACACGCCATCCAAGCTCTGTTGGACTCAATGCCCAGGCGTATCAAGGCCGTTATTACGGCCAGAGGTGGTTGTTCTGGGGTCCGCAGCTCGTGGTCGTGCGGTAGCGTTCTCGCTTCCCGCGCCCGGGCTCCCGGGTTCGATTCCCGGCGGGGTCAGGGATTTTCTCTGCCTCGTGATGACTGGGTGTTGTGTGATGTCCTTAGGTTAGTTAGGTTTATGTAGTTCTAAGTTCTAGGGGACTGATGACCACAGATGTTAAGTCCCATAGTGCTCAGAGCCATTCTGATTGTTCTGGGTACTTATTTCTCAGATCTATGCATCCAAACTGCGTGAAAATGTAATCACATATCAGTTCTGGTATAATATATTTATCCAATGAATACCCGTTTATCATGTGCATTTCTTCTTGGTGCAGCAATTTTAATGGCCAGTAGTATAGTTTTAAATTGTCGTAGCTGTGTTGGAAAAGTACCAGAGTTTCAAGCGCTCATAGAAAGCACTGAAGCTGAAATCGTTATAGGAACAGAAAGCTGGCTATAGCGGGAGATAAATTCTGCAAAATTTTTTACAGAGGCGCAAACGGTGTTCAGAAAGGATAGATTAAATAAAGTAGGTGGTGATAGCAG
Source organism: Schistocerca cancellata (assembly GCF_023864275.1). NCBI lineage: Eukaryota > Metazoa > Arthropoda > Insecta > Orthoptera > Acrididae > Schistocerca > Schistocerca cancellata. Next base: position 763,496,968 of record NC_064630.1, read on the forward strand.
TTCGTCTTGTAGTGAAGTTGAAATAGATGGTTCCTGCGAATGACTATGGGTAGAGGTTGTACTCAACAACCGTACCAAAATAATAACTGGCTCCTTCTACCGACCACCCGACTCAAATGATATAATAGCTGACCGCTTCAAATAAAACTTGAATCGCATTACAAACAAGTGCCCCACTCATATAATTGGTAGAGATTTCAATCTACCCTAGATTTGAAACTTCCTGGCAGATTAAAACTGTGTGCCGGACATAGACTCGAACTCGGGACCTTTTCCTTTCGCGGGCAAGTGCTCTACCAACTGAGCTACCCTAGCACGACTCACGCCCCGTCCTCACAGCTTTACTTCTGCCAGTACCTCGTCTCCTACCTACCTCAGTTGGTAGAGCACTTGCCCGAGAAAGTCAAAGGTACCGAGTTTGAGTCACGGTCCGGCACACAGTTTTAATCTGCCAGGAAGTTTCATATCAGTGCACACTCCGCTGCAGAGTGAAAATCTCATTCTACTCTCGATTTGTTGGCGAAAATACATGTTCAAAGCCGTTGGTAGACAGAAAACATCTTCCGAAATTGTACTAAATGCTTGCTCTGAGAATTACTTTGAACAATTAATTCATGAGCCCACACGAATTTTAAATGGTTGCGAAAACACACTTTACCTCTTAGCTACAAATAATCCTAATCTAACAGAGAGCGTCATGACGGATACAGGGATTAGTGAACACAAAGTCATTTTAGCGAGTATCAACCAAAACCACAAAAAATAAACGAAAAATATTTCTTTTTAAAACAGCAGATATAAATTCGCTTGATGCCTTTCGAGGAGAGAATCTCCATTCCTTCCAAGCTAATTATGGAAGTGTATACCAGATATGGCTCAAATTCAAAGATACAGTTTCGACAGCAATAGATAAATTCATACCACATAAGTTAATAAGAGACGGGATTGATCCACCATGGTACACCAAACACGTCAGAACACTGTTACAGAGGCAACGAAAAAAGCATGCCAAATTCAGAAGAACGCAAAATCCCCAAGACTGGCTAAGTTTCACGGGAGTTTGAAATTTAGTGCAGACGTATGTGTGAGATGCTTTTAATAGTCCCCACAATGAAATATTGTCTCAAAACCCAAAGAGATTCTGGTCGTATGTAAAATATACCAGTGGCATAAAAAACAGTCAATACCGTCACTGAGCGATAGCGATGGAAATGGTACCAGTGATGGTGCCACTAAAGCGGAGTTGCTAAATACAGTTTTCCGTAATTCCCACAATGAAATATTGTCTCAAAACCCAAAGAGATTCTGGTCGTATGTAAAATATACCAGTGGCATAAAAAACAGTCAATACCGTCACTGAGCGATAGCGATGGAAATGGTACCAGTGATGGTGCCACTAAAGCGGAGTTGCTAAATACAGTTTTCCGTAATTCCTTCACTAAGAAGACGAAGTAAATATTCCAGAATTCGAAACCAAAACAGCTGTTAGCATGAGTGACAAAAGTAGATAGGTGTTGCGAAACAACTCAAATCACTTAAGAAAGGGAAGTCTTCCGGTCCAGATGGTATACCAATCAGGTTCCTTTCAGAGTATGCAGACACAATAGCGCCTTTCCTGTAAATCACATACAACCGCTCAATTGACGAAAGGTCTGTTCCTAACGACTGGAAAGTAGCACAGGCCACACCAATATTCAAGAAAGGAAATAGGAGTAACCCACTGAGCTACAGACCCATATCACTGACCTCAATTTGTAGTAGGATTTTGGAGAATATGCTGTACTCGAACATTATGAATCACCTTGAAGAAAATGACTTGTTAATACATAACCAAGACGGATGCAGAAAATATCGTTCTTGTGCAACACAGCTAGCTCTTTATTCCCATGAAGTAACGAGTGCTGTCGACAAGGGATCTCAGATCGATTCCATATTCCTAGATTTCCAGAAGGTTTTTCATACCGTTCCTCACAAGCGACTATTAATAAAATTGCGTGCATATGGAGTATTGTCTCGGTTGTGTGGCTGGATTCGTGATTTCCTGTCAGACAGGTCACAGTTCGTAGTGATAAACGGTAAATAATCGAGTAGAACAGAAGTGATATCTGGCGTTCCACAAGGTAGTGTCCAAGGCCCTCTGCTGTTCCTGATTTATATAAAAGATCGAGGTGATGATCTGAGCAGCCCCCTTAGATTGTTTGCAGATGACGCTGTAATTTACTGTCTAGTAAAATCATCAGACGATCAATTCCAATTACAAAATGATCTAGAGAGAATTTCTGTATGGTGCGAAAAGTGGCAATTAACACTTAACAAATAAAGTGCAAGTTCATCCACATGGGTACTAAAAGAAATCCGATAAATTTTGGGTATGCGATAAATTGCACAAACCTAAGGGCTGTCAATTCGAGTAAACACCTAGGACTTACAGTTACGAGCAACTTAAATTGGAAAGACCACATAGATAATATTGTGGGGAAGGCGAAACAAAGACTGCGCTTTCTTGGCAGAACACTTAGAAGATGCGACAAACCCACTAAAGACCTAGCCTACATTACACTTGTCCGTCCTCTGTTGGAATATTGCTGCGCAGTATGGGATTCTTACCAGGTAGGATTGACAGAGGACACCGAAAAAGTGCAAAGAAGGGCAGCTCGTTTCGTGTTATCGCGCAATAGGGGTGAGAGTGTCACTGATATGATACGTGAGTTGGGGTGACAGTCACTGAAACAAAGGCGGTTTTCTTTGCGGCGTGATCTATTTACGAAATTTCAATCACCAACTTTCTCTTCCGAATGATAAAAAAATTTTGTTGACACCCACCTAGGTAGGGAGAAATGATCATCATAATAAAATAAGAGAAATCAGAACTCGAACGGAAAGATTTAGCTGTTCCTTTGAAACGTCCCCTTAGAAAAATTATATATGACTGTGCTTAAACTGACAATATTTTTAGCGCAACGCAATCTGACTATCAAAAATCCCTACAAAAGAATGGCCCTGACTAACATTAACCTATACCTTTCACAAATCACTTACCTCACAAAAATCTTCGTTACTCGAACTACTGCAATACAGCGAGCGCCACTGCTGCCAGCTAAATAAAAGATTCAAACTACGGAAGGCACTAACTACTGATAGGCATAGTTAGCAAATGAAAGATTTTTATAGAGAACAAACAATATATTTACCTTAATAGTCATCAAAAGTCATAATATATATATATAGCAGTTCATGACATCCAGTCTTACAAATTTCAAAATTCCGCCATTTCTCTCCCCACATCCACCACTGCTGGCGACTCACCCCCAACTGCGCAACGCTACGCGCTGTTAACATCCAGCTGCCCAACACTACAATGGCCAACAACAATGCAAACCAGCCACAGACTGCACACAACACAGCCAGTGATTTTCATACAGAGCGCTACGTGGCGTTACCAATAAGAAAACCTAAACAGCCTACTTACACCTTTTTCCCACGCGCCATTCGAGAGTGGAATGGTAGAGAACTAGTACGAAAATGGTTCGATGAACCCTTTGCCAGGCAGTTAAGTGTGAATTGCAGAGTAACCATGTAGATGTAGATATTACTTCGTGCTGCGTCACTTTTAAGCTGCGTTTTTCGACTCGCACAGGTTTTTACGTGCGTATTTTACGTGTACAAGTAGGGTAACTTTAACCTCTGTATCTCGACAACGAATAAAGATTCGAAAAAATTTTCAGTGATGTTCGGGATCTGGATCTTAGGAATATATTGTAAAATTTTCAGTCATTTTCTGTGCATAGCCGTCTTGGAATCCGCGGCTCTGTTTTGCCACCCACAAATCATGTTTTCTGGATCTCCTCGGGAACCCTGCATGAACTAAATGGCGGCTCCATAAGCCCATTAAGGCGCACCGTAGACAACGTCAAATTCGAAACAACCAACCAATTTGCTGCGTTTGCTTATGGTGGAGGAAGTGTGTAATATTCATACTTTGACCCTGTGCTGTAGGACAGTGACACTGAGACCATCCTCCTGTTAAAGTATAGAAATGGTCCCTAGCCCAAGCACTATCCAAAATACTTGACCCCACCTTTCTATCCCCACTAGAACCCGAGATATGAGCCCTCGAAGAATCCCATTTCTATCCGCGGCGTATTGGAATATATTAGATAGAGCTTGCTGTTGCGTGCCAACTGGTGGACTGCTGAGACAAAGGACTGCTGCGTCCATTCTGAAGGCGCCGCTGACGGGCAGGGTCGCCCTTAACGCAGCAGATAGGCCACCCGCTACACGACGCGAGCACTTAACGCGAGGCAATTACGCACTAGCCAGGGTCCTGCCGGGCGCCCCAGCCGGTCGATGTGGGTGTCTTGTCTTCTCGGCACGCTCCACCGACACTTCACTCACTGCTCTCTCAGCCGGCAAGAGGACAAAATATTTGCATTACTTCTGCTTGCATAGGAACTGTCTTCGCATTTCATCCGGACATAAATAAAGTGGTATCCAAAATTAAAGCAACAAACCGCTTTTTCCCCGTCCTGTGCCTAATACAAATATAATGTTCAAATGTATGTGAAATCTTATGGAACTTAACTGCTAAGATCATCGGTCCCGAAGCTTACACACTACTTAATCTAAATTATCCCAGAGACAAACACACACACCCATGCCCGAGGGAGGACTCGAACCAACGCCGGGACCAGCCGCACAGTCCATGACTGCAGTGCCTCAGACCGCTCGGCTAATCCCGCGTGGCAATACAAAAATAATAATACAAACTATCAATAGATATCCATGCGATCGTGTTCTGCATGGTATATGGCATTATGGTCAATGGACACCCCGCCAACAATAACATCATGGCACCTATAAAAACGGGAGTGTTTACAGGATATTCCCACATCCACACTTGCAGTTGCAGTGTACCCAGTCACAAACGATGCATTATGGTGCAGAGGAGACGCCCACCAGACTCTCTGTAGTGGAGGAACATACGAAGAATGAAAGCAGGACAGTCGCAAACTGATGTGGTCCGATGGCTTAATGTGAATCATTCTGTTATTTTTCGGGTGAGGCGACAGTTCATAGAGACCGAAGCTGTACCCTGAAGATCAGGGCAGGGCCGATCACGTGTGACGCCAGAGAGAGAGAGGACTGTTATTTTGCTGTAAGGGCACGACGGTACCGTCTTAGTACTGCACAACTGGCAGCTGACCTCGCAGCATCTCCTGGGCTTGTAGTATCGAGGCGAACGGTGTAGACAGGGCTTTGACAGACTGGTCTTTATTGTCGGAGTCCTACTGTATGTGTGCCTCTGACGCGTCTTCACAGAAGGGAACGTCTAGAGTGGAGTCGTCAACATGCCATCTGGACGGTTGAACAGTGGGCAAATGTTCTTTGCAAAGTCCCAATATGATCTGAAAAGTGATTCTCGAAGGATTCACATGTGGAAGAATCGTGGAATAGCGTTTCACGACCTAGACATTGTGGAAATAGACCGATATCGAGAAGGATCCCTAATGGTGGGGGCAGGTACTATGTTGACTACACGAACACCTCTTCATGAAATTTTGTGGGTGAGTAGGCAAGGTTGAACTGCTGTTAGATATTGTGATGAGATGGGGCATCATTAACATGAGATTGGTGAAAGGATGCCCCGTTGTTGTCAGGCCTGTATTGCTGCCAGATGACGCCACACCCGATACTGACGACATTGACCAGTTGTCTGAATGTGTGTGCAAATCCGTTAAGTTGAAAAAAAAGGAACAACATTTTTGTCTACCGTTATGCATGTTACAGTTGTTTACGTTCTGTATTCATTAGATTGTTTCTACTTTGCTATCGCCTATTTATTTTATTTTGTGCTAAAATAAACGAAACCGTGGAAAATTTCCTTTTGTTGCTTTAATTTTGGACACCAGTGTATAAGGGGCAGCCAAATGAAAGAGACAAATGGGAAAAAAGTAATGAAACTGTTTGTTGAAATTTCCTGGGAGATTAAATCTATATGCTGGATGGAGAGCTCGAGACCTTTGCCTTCTGCGGCCAAGTGCTCTATCCACTGAGCTATCCAAGTACGACTCACGATTCGTTCTCTGCTGCAGAGTGACAAACTCATTGTGGAAACTTCTGCCAGGCTGTGGCTGGGCCACGTCTCCGCACTATCCTTTCTTCCAGGAGTGCGTGTCTTGCAAGGTTTGCAGGACAGCTACTATGAAGTCTGGAAGGTAGGGGACGAGGTACTGCCGGAAGTACGGCTGTGAGGATGCGTCGTGAGTCGTTCTCGAGTAGCTTAGTAGAGCACTTGCCTGAGATACGCGAAGTTCCCTAGTTATAGTTTTGGTCTGACACACAATTTTAATCTGCCAGGAAGTTTCACGTCACCACACATTCCGCCACATAGCGAAAAATTCGTTCTGTAAACTGTTTATTATTTCAGAAGTAATCATCATAGTTGTAATACATACAGGTTGATTTTTTTCCACCGTGTACGAACTCTAGCGATTGGTCGATGAGAGGGTATGGAAAAAAACTTATGTCCGGAAATGCATGTCCGGAAATGCATGGTTTCTATACTAGAGACCATTTATTCAGTCATACTTCGTTCTAATACGCGCTGTACCATGCAGCCAGTTACAGATGCTTGGTTTCCTCCTAAAGTGTGGTACTGTTGCTCATACGTCATGCCTTGGCGCCCTCTCCTGCCACAGTAATTGGTAATGTATCAGATTCACTTTTCCTGCTGACATCTTGTAGTGGATGTTATTCAGCGTTGTACACAATGGTTCCGTATTCGAAGCGAGAACTTGCCGACATGGTGTTTACTTACGGAGAGGCAAAGGGCAACGGGCAGCGGGCAGCAAGTGTTCGTCTGGAAATCTATCCCCGCCGACAACAACTACAGCATTCAATGTTTGGAGCAGCGTTTTTCCGTTTGTCTGAGACAGGGCCGTTTCAGGAATCAGCAAATCATGAAGGACGTACCCGAAATGTTTGGAAACCAGACTTCGAGGAAAATGTGATTAACACTATGGAAGTCGACTGCCGTGTCAGTACCAGGCAGTTGGACCGCCAGTACAGGGTAAGCGAGACGACCGTGCGGGACATGACAATTGTTATTACCTTTGTCACTTACAGTGTGTGCAGGACTTACTAGCGACAGACTTTCAACATCGGGCGCAGTCTTGTCACTGATTTCTTCACCAGGCAACCACGATTCTGTGATTTGTGTCATTCATCCTACTCACAGATGAGGCCATCTTTACACAGAGTGCTATCTTAAACTTTTGTAACAATAGTCTGTGGGATAGTATGCAGAATCCCCAAGTTATGGGGACAGCGAATCATCAGCGTCGGTACACTGTTAATGTGAGGGCCGGCATAATTGGCGACCATATTTTCGGACCAGTCTTCCTTCCACGCGCCTAACAGGCCGGTACTATCGGCGTTTCTTGTGTGTGACTTTGCGTCCACTGCTGGAAGAAGTGCCATTGATGATTAGAAGGGTTATATGGATGCTACATGATGGTGCTCCAGCCCAATTCGCCGTTAACGTCTGGACACATCTCAGTCGTGTCTTTCCTGGTCGATGGATCGGACGAGGAGTCCACTTACATTGCCTGCTCGTTCAACGGTTCTCAGTTTTTGCGATTTCTGGTTTTGGGGCCATTTCAGAAGTATGATGTATGCAGAATCCTTTCTAGATGCGGAGACACTCGAGCAGCGTATTCATGCTGTCTTTGACACTGTTCGGATGCAGCCTGGTCTATGTGAACGTCTGATACAGGAGAAGCTATGGTACGTGCACGCTTGCGTTGAGGCATAAGAAAACCATTTTCAACACATACTGTAACTGACTGCACGGTACAGAGTGTATTAAACCGCTGTCTCTGTAACAACGTAGCATGGAAACCATGTATTTCCGGACGTAAGTTCTATAGACTTTTTTGTTGTGTATCCTATCATTGATCATTCTTTAGAGTTTGTGCATAGTGGAAAAAATCCTTCCTTCAGGGGTCCAAAAATATGGAAATCGCGAGGGGAGAGATTATGACATTACATTACCTCTGAATACACATCGAAAAATACATACATACTTGTTAATATCTTATAGGACTCTAAACGGTTAGTAGTAATAGATATACAACACGATAACATGACAAATAAGCACGTTGCAGCGTGGCTACCAGCCTGGTGTTCACCTAGCCGGATGTGAGAAACCGCCTAAAAATCACATGCCATCGCCCTCAATCCACCTGGCTGATTGGATCCGGTGCTGGCGAGCTATCCACGTCGCGAAAACAGGAGCTTTAATGGGTTCGACCATCCGGGTGGCCCTTCAGCAAGACAAATCTGCATAACCGAATATTAGTCTCTCGTTGGGAGAAATGTGTTTGTCGCCAGAGGAACTACATTGAGAAATAAATATGTATACATGAAAAATAAATGTGTTGAATGATAGCAATGTTTATTTTGTTTAACAGCTTTAAGAGTTTTAACATAAAAATTTCTGGAACATAACTTTTCATGACGCCGTAATAATTGGTTATTCAAGTATGTTAGCAGGGTATTTTGCCATAAACAGGGATTAATGTCGATCTATGTTTCGCTTCATAGTTATTTGATCGCCGTGTTTGTTATATGTTGTTAAGTGAGGTGAAGCTCCCACGTCTCATGTTTGTTAGGGCCACACTTGCCCTATTAATTATCTATTGCACAACACCTCTCATTAAATGGTTATGAGCCCATGGGATATGTTCCGACTATCGGCCAATCCTGTTCGTATCATTCTGACATCCACAAGATTATGTGAAAGCTCAGCTGTCCCCTCACAATATGTCAGCTTCAGTCGCAATGACTGTATACCGGAACATCAAACAGACCACTTAGTGCCACTTAGCTCGTAATGTTGGGCTTACAACGTGATGTGTAAATACAAATGTATGTGTCTTGAAAAAGACAGTTTGGTGAATCTCATGGAAGCCATATGTATGGTGTTTTAAAATTTTATGATCATAAGTATTTCGAAATTCAGTTACGCTCCTGTTACGCACCATATTACAAATTACACGAAACGTGAAAATGTACTGGATCTACGAACTTTTGTTTGAGAAAGTTTCGTCACCGATGTACCTTAGAAGACATTATGTAATAAATAGCATCTTTGGCCAACTGAGACACACACACACAGTCCGAGAAAAAAATTAGCAGACTCTTTTAGAGGTTTACAGCTCACTTCAGATTTATTGCTAGAAAAGTGCATATGGAGCACATGACTATATTTATAGATCTGTAGCACAGGCAGTTTTGAGATAGCAGGTATCAACCCATGCTGAAATACCCATATAGTACATGGTGTAGCTTCCATGGACGGTAATGCAGGCGCTGACTGGCGTCCAGTTGATCGTGCACGGGAGGGATACTGTCCTGTACAGTCTTGGGATACGTTATTCCACACCTGCTCGACCTGTTCACATAGTTCTGTAACAGTTGCTACTCGACGAGTTGCACGAGTCACTTCTCGTCCCACCACATCCCACACGTGTTCGATTGGAGCGAAGTCCGGAAATCGTACTGGCCAGGGAAATTGCTGCACGTCTTGACATTGAGTTTCAAGGACAGTGTGCAGGCTAGAATCATCCTGTTGTAACGAAACGTCACCTTGCTGTTCCAAGAACTGCAAAATAATGGGCCTAACAACAATCAGCACTTACTGAGCGCTGGTTAGTGTCCCTACAGAAAGTGAACGAGAGTTGCAGCCGTTTTATCTCGGATGAATGCATTTGCATACAGGCAGAATGCTTTAACTGCTGAAGACCACGGCGCGCCTTTCCGTCTTCAAAGTGACCCTCTGACGACGCCAGTCCATCCGTGCACGCCGATGCTGTGACGTGAGTGAAGGACGGATTATAGGCGTGCGTGCCCGTAGTCCCACTGCTAATATTGGTTTGCAAAAGTTCATGTTGGCACACCTGGGCTCGGAAGTCCTCTTGATGTGATAGCTGGACGATCAGCCGCTGCTGCCCTTGCAATACGACGATCCTGGCGAGCGTCTGTGCTGCACGGACGTCCAGAAGATCGTCTACAGGTTTAGAAATGTTCGCGTGACCACAGATACGAGCGTCGTTACACAACTGACGCAGCACGTCCAGCTTGTTGACAGTTCTCCGAAAGAACCGTCCCTCCACTCGGAAGGCCACAATTTGACCCCTTCCAAACTCTGTCGATTGACTGTAGGAAGCGCGAGCCCGCCTCTGTGGCATGGTTGTCTACTTCCTTCACAAGTTTGCTCCACACTTAGCCCTCTGGCTCTGAGCATTCCCTATTAAAGGGTAGACGGAGATGACGCTCTGGTAGACACGTGATTACGCTGTCGGTTGGCGGACGACGTTGAAACCAGTACCATTAAGTTTACTATCCCCATGCGACAAATTCCGTCGTCCCATCAATATCGACGTCGTATTTCAAGGTGTAGCAACCTTCCGGCAGTATATATGTATGAAACTTTCTGGCAGATTAAAACTGTGTGCCCGACCGAGACTCGAACTCGGGACCTTTGCCTTTCGCGGGCAAGTGCTCTACCATCTGAGCTACCGAAGCACGACTCACGCCCGGTACTCACAGCTTTACTTCTGCCAGTATCTCGTCTCCTACCTTCCAAACTTTACAGAAGCTCTCCTGCGAACCTTGCAGAACTAGCACTCCTGAAAGAAAGGATATTGCGGAGACATGGCTTAGCCACAGCCTGGGGGATGTTTCCAGAATGAGATTTTCACTCTGCAGCGGAGTGTGCGCTGATATGAAACTTCCTGGCAGATTAAAACTGTGTACCCGACCGAGACTCGAACTCGGGACCTTTCCCTTTCGCGGGCAAGTGCTCTACCATCTGAGCTACCGAAGCACGAATCACGCCCGGTACTCACAGCTTTACTTCTGTCAGTATCTCCTCTCCTACCTTCCAAACTTTACAGAAGCTCTCCTGCGAACCTTGCTCTACCACTTGCCCGCGAAAGGCAAAGGTCCCGAGTTCGAGTCTCGGTCGGGCACACAGTTTTAATCTGCCAGGAAGTTTCATATCAGCGCACACTCCGCTGCAGAGTGAAAATCTCATTCTAGTATATATGTATATTTGGTTGAAGCGTAAGGTCGCAGCGATTTTGTTTTGCATGTTGGTATTCAGGTTGATATGGGCTTATTTACCGATAGTCATTTTTTATTTGTAGTTCACTGCTGCTATTGGAGTTTTTATGTTGTCATTTGGAGATAGTGAGTGGAGCTGTGGACTGTAGAAAATCGAGTGCCAAGTGGAGAAATTGGAGCATTTCCGACATTTTCTTCTGTTTGAGTTCAGTAGAGGGGTGACGGCAGCGGAGGCAGCCAGGAACATTTGTGCCGTGTATAGAGATAATGCCACTGGACAGAGGACGGCAAGAAAATTGTTTTCTCGTTTTAAGGAGGATCGCTTTGGCTTTAGTGGCTTTCCACGTTCGGGAAGACTTTCCGGGTTTCATGAAGATCGTTTAAAGGCATTAGTCCACAATGATCCACGTCTGTATGCTCGACAACTGGTAAATGTGATTAGTGTATTGTATGGTATGTTAACCGGGGACCTAAAAACGACGGAGAGGCTCCGTCCCCGCCACAGCCGCAGTGGTCCACAACCCCACGGCCGGCCGAAGTGGCCGTGCGGTTAAAGGCGCTGCAGTCTGGAACCGCAAGACCGCTACGGTCGCAGGTTCGAATCCTGCCTCAGGCATGGATGTTTGTGATGTCCTTAGGTTAGTTAGGTTTAACTAGTTCTAAGTTCTAGGGGACTAATGACCTCAGCAGTTGAGTCCCATAGTGCTCAGAGCCATTTGAGCCACAACCCCACGATGACTACCGCAGTCCACTTCACACCTCCGCTGCCCCACACCGAACCCTGGGTTATTGCGCGGTTTGACCCCCGCCCCCCACCCCCCATCCAGGGAACGTCTCACACCAGACTAGTGTAACCCCTATGTTCGCTTGGTAGAGTAATGGTGGTGTACGCGTACGTGGAGAACTTGTTTGCGCAGCAATCGCCGACATAGTGTAACTGAGGCGGAATAAGGGGAACCAGCCCGCATTCGCCGAGGTAGATGGAAAACTACCTAAAAACCATCCACAAATTGGCCGTTTCACCGGACATCGACACAAATCCGCCGGGCGGATTCGTGCCGGGGACCAGGCGATCCTTTCCGCTCGGAAAGCCGTGCGCTAGACCGCACGGCCAACCGGGCGGGCCAAATGTGATTAACTATGATCATTCCACCGTGTGACATTTCCATGCAATAGTGAAGGTTAAAAAAATTACAAGTATTGGTACAGCCTGTTCTAAGCCAAAACCACAAATATCAGCGGGCATATAAATGTGCTTGTCCTCTTGCTCGTCATCAATTGCTCGTGAACAACATCGACCATCCCTGTCCTGTATCGTTACCGGTGAGAAGAAACATTCTAACGTAAGTAAACATAGAAATAGTTGAGCCCAAACAAATCAGAAATTGCTCAAGAAAGACCTGTCCGCATCCACGGAAGGTAATGTTAAGTAACTAGTGGAATAGTGAGGGTGAAGTGTAATACGAATTGCTTCCCCAAGAGGCAACAGTCGCTGCTGGCGTTTACTGTCAACAACAGAAACGTCCTGCAGACGGTGTCCAAGAACGACGACCAGGAGGGCTGCGTGAAATGATCCTACTCAACGATAACGGCCGCTCGCATTCAGCGAGATTGACAAAAACCAATATACAGGAGTTGGGTTGGGAAAGTCATTCCGCACCTACCTTATTCACCTGATCTTGCGCCCTCACATTTTCACCTTTCGCCCTCTATCGAATAACGTTCAAGAAACTTCCTTTCCGGATGAAAATGCCCTCCGAGAATGGATCGACGAGTTTTCCGTCTCAAAACCTCGTGATTTCTGCAGTCACAGAATCAAAAAGCGGCCGCTCGCATTCTGCGAGATTGACAAAAACCACTATACAGGAGTTGGGTTGGGAAAGTCATTCCGCACCTATCTTATTCACCTGATCTTGCACCCTCACATTTTCACCTTTCGCCCTCTATCGAATAACGTTCAAGAAACTTCCTTTCCGGATGAAAATGCCCTCCGAGAATGGATCGACGAGTTCTCCGTGTCAAAACCACGTGATTTCTGCAGTCACAGAATCAAAAAGTTTCCCCAGCATTGGCAGACTGTTGTAAATTGTGAAGGAGACTGTGTCATTGATGACCAAATAGTCTGTTATGTGTATTTGTTGTGTTCGATAAATTACGGAAAAAAAGCTAGAAACTAAAGCACCAACCCAATATATAAATTCCTGTTTCAGAACGCTTGCTCCCCCAGCGAGGGAATCCAGGCGAATGTCTGGATTGACCACTGGGCCAACAGAACAGTCAAGAGGGGAAATTCAGAGATCAGAAGATAGTTGGATTGAGTTGTGCAATGTGGTTTGGTGGAAATTTGTGGTGATTCTTTTTCTTCTTCTTCTGGTCCTCTCCTGGTGGAGAACTTCAGGTCTTTCCCTGATGTGTGAGACCTGTGGTCTGTATCCTGTGGTCTACTAAGTTTACAACTACACTTTTGGAAATGGAAAAAAGAACACATTGACACCGGTGTGTCAGACCCACCATACTTGCTCCGGACACTGCGAGAGGGCTGTACAAGCAATGATCACACGCACGGCACAGCGGACACACCAGGAACCGCCGTGTTGGCCGTCGAATGGAGCTAGCTGCGCAGCATTTGTGCACCGCCGCCGTCAGTGTCAGCCAGTTTGCCGTGGCATACGGAGCTCCATCGCAGTCTTTAACACTGGTAGGATGCCGCGACAGCGTGGACGTGAACCGTATGTGCAGTTGACGGACTTTGAGCGAGGGCGTATAGTGGGCATGCGGGAGGCCGGGTGGACGTACCGCCGAATTGCTCAACACGTGGGGCGTGAGGTCTCCACAGTACATCGATGTTGTCGCCAGTGGTCGGCGGAAGGTGCACGTGCCCGTCGACCTGGGACCGGACCGCAGCGACGCACGGATGCACGCCAAGACCGTAGGATTCTACGCAGTGCCGTAGGGGACCGCACCGCCATTTCCCAGCAAATTAGGGACACTGTTGCTCCTGGGGTATCGGCGAGGACCATTCGCAACCGTCTCCATGAAGCTGGGCTACGGTCCCGCACACCCTTAGGCCGTCTTCCGCTCACGCCCCAACATCGTGCAGCCCGCCTCCAGTGGTGTCGCGACAGGCGTGAATGGAGGGACGAATGGAGACGTGTCGTCTTCAGCGATGAGAGTCGCTTCTGCCTTGGTGCCAATGATGGTCGTATGCGTGTTTGGCGCCGTGCAGGTGAGCGCCACAATCAGGACTGCATACGACCGAGGCACACAGGGCCAACACCCGCCATCATGGTGTGGGGAGCGATCTCCTACACTGGCCGTACACCACTGGTGATCGTCGAGGGGACACTGAATAGTGCACGGTACATCCAAACCGTCATCGAACCCATCGTTCTACCATTCCTAGACCGGCAAGGGAACTTGCTGTTCCAACAGGACAATGCACGTCCGCATGTATCCCGTGCCACCCAACGTGCTCTAGAAGGTGTAAGTCAACTACCCTGGCCAGCAAGATCTCCGGATCTGTCCCCCATTGAGCATGTTTGGGACTGGATGAAGCGTCGTCTCACGCGGTCTGCACGTCCAGCACGAACGCTGGTCCAACTGAGGCGCCAGGTGGAAATGGCATGGCAAGCCGTTCCACAGGACTACATCCAGCATCTCTACGATCGTCTCCATGGGAGAATAGCAGCCTGCATTGCTGCGAAAGGTGGATATACACTGTACTAGTGCCGACATTGTGCATGCTGTGTTGCCTGTGTCTATGTGCCTGTGGTTCTGTCAGTGTGATCATGTGATGTATCTGACCCCAGGAATGTGTCAATAAAGTTTCCCCTTCCTAGGACAATGAATTCACGGTGTTATTATTTCAATTTCCAGGAGTGTATATCCGCAGTGGGACTGCGAGTCATCTCCGACGCATCGTGTGTGTTACGACGGTGCACTCATACGTCGAGAGTCGGCCTTCTGACATTTGATTCGTTTGACAATTCCAGCATGCACCATCGTGCCTGGGAGTCAAATTGGTATGGTCAGTCCAGTGAACGGTTGCACCTCACACTGAAATCTGCCTGGATTTCGCGCTGATCCCGGCGGAGGTTCGAGTCCTCCCTCGGGCATGGGTGTGTGTGTTTGTCCTTAGGATAATTTAGGTTACATAGTGTGTAAGCTTAGGGACTTATGACCTTAGGCGTTAAGTGCTATAAGATTTCACACCCATTTGAACATTTTTTTGGGATTTCGGGCTCTGGTAAGTAAGCCTCCCGCGTTCTGGTAATCAGAACGCCAGACCGTGTAGTTTGCATATTTTCGTGGACGCACCAGAACATTACAGCCGCCGTTGCGCACCGCCCATAGCTCGCCATTTTCTGCTGCCGTCTGAATGAAGGTGAAAGGATAAAATACGGCTGCACCAGCGTAAGATTGTTAAGTCATATTCACAGCTCCCTGTTCTCAGGTGAACCGTAGTTTGAGGTATACTTGATCGCAGTTGATTCCATTTGAACAGAGTTGGGCCTCACAGTGGAAATATAAAGTCATATTGCGTTGTAAAAGGGATTAATTCAGAGAATTTGTATAGCTTCCATCCCAATGAACGCTTTACCAATTCAAAATCACCCCTTTTCTCATTTGCGTTTGTCATTTTTCGTGTAGGACTAACAAAATTTCATATTTTGTAAAATTAAATAAGCCACTGTTGTCATTCATACTCCGTCAACAATTCAATGTTTTCATTTTATTGTAGTAGTACATGAGCATACCAGCAACTTAAGGTTCAATCTTGAGTTCTGAAACTGACCATAGGCATGCACAACGAAGGTAACTTTTGTTTTTTCTTTATTGATTTTCAATTCCCCCCGAAGGGGGCGGGCTGGCAGCAGCTTAGTACGCTGCTCTACAGCCTACAGACTGTTTTTAAAAACGGAAGAAGAAAAGAAACAAGAAAAACAGGCGATAAAACGGTGACTTAAAGTGTAAAATGGCGGAAAAATGCGGAAAGTTAAAACAGAAAGCAAAAGGGGTTGGCAATGTTAATAAAAGATACAGGAATCAGACAAGTAACATAGTACACACACAATTAAAAAACATGGCGACAGACTGGTTTCTTTTCGCAAGAGATAAAAAGCACACTCAGCGACAGTATGATGGCCGTTCGCAACACTTCCCAAAAAACACAACACGGAACACTCACTGTGAAACACTGCACGAAAATGGCGGAACAAAGATGACACTCTCGAGCCAAAGGCAGATGGGGGGGGGGGACCTGGAGGAGGGGGAAGAACAAGGAGGGAGGAAGGAAAAAACGAAAAGGGGGGGAACCAAGAAGGGAGAGGACTCATAAAGGGGGAGAGGGGCAGGGCAGACGCGAGAGGGAATGAGAGGAGGCAGAGGAGGGAAATGCAAAAGGACTCGGGGGAGAGAAGGGGGCAGAGAGAGGGAAGGTGGGGAAAAAAGAGGATGGAAGGGGGGGAGAGGGAGCCCAGGAAAAGGACAGAGGAAAGGAGGGGGAGTGAGGATCAGAGTTGATAGGAGAGATAAATAGAGGGAGAGAGGGCATCATCTGGGAGGGGGAGTTGATGGAAGCCACCTTGGGAAAGGAGATGAAGGGTGTAGAGATGGAGGGTAGGGGGGACACAACAGTGAAGACGTGGCAGGGAGCGGGGATGGGAGAGGAGAGGAGCAACCAGGGGGGTGATGGGGATGAAGACGGCGGGAGGTGTACAGGATGCAGATATGTTCGAGGAATAGGAGCAGATGGGGGAAAGGAATGAGATCATAGAGGATCCGTGTAGGGGACGGGAGGCGTATACGGAAGGTGAGGCGGAGTGCATGACGCTCAGGGATCTGGAGGGACATATAGAATTTGCAGGGGTCAGATATCCAGGCAGGACTGGCATAACAGAGGATGGGACAGATTAAGGATTTGTAGGTGTGGAGGATGGTAGAGGGGTGCAACCCCCAGGTCGAGCCAGAGAGGAGTTTGAGGAGTCGGAGGCGGTTGTGGGCTTTGTATTGGATGGAGCGGAGATGAGGGATCCAGGTGAGGTGACGGTCAATGGTGAGGCCAAGGTAGGTGAGGGTGGGGGTGAGGCAGACAGGATGGGCGCAGACAGTAAGGGAGAAATCCAGGAGCCGGAAGGAGTGAGTGGTATGACCTATGATGATTGCCTGGGTCTTGGAAGGATTGATTTTCAGGAGCCACTGGTTACACCATGCAGCAAAAAGGTCAAGGTGATTCTGGAGAAGTTGTTGGGACCGTTGGAGGGTAGGAGCGAGGGCGAGGAATGCGGTGTAATCAGCATATTGCAAGAGGTGTACTGGAGGGAGGGGGGTGGCGGTGGCGGTGGCGGTAGGTAATGCGGTCGTCGCCGGGAGCAGTGTTGCGTTTAGTGCGGAGTGTGAGGCTGATGTCCTGTGTGGTGATGGGAGTGTTAAGTTCAGATGGTGGTGTGTGGCCCAAGTACTGGAAGCTAGAAGCAAGGGGAGGAACAGAGGTGTTCGTACGATCCAGAAGGTAACATAAGATCACTGAGCATTTATGTGAGCAGTCTTAACAAACACCACCTCAAAGACTCGTAAGAAGAACAGAGCAACGGTTTTCTAACGCTGAGAGTTCATTTCGCTGTACCTTGTGTAGCTGCCTGGCGGGGAAGTGACGCTGCCTTGCGAACGACGTTTAGAGAAACAAATGTGAAATTCTCATTAAATAACATCTCCACTGCTAAATGAGCCAATTGAAATGAAAGAATCCACTGCTGTTGCGTCCGTCTCTCTCTCTCTCTCTCTCTCTCTCTCTCTCTCTCTCTCTCTCTCTCTCTCCCTCCGTCTCCCTATGCCTCTCAAACTACTATCGTCCTCACGTTTACTGGTATTACTTTTTGTCGTTATTTTAATCACGTTTTGCAATTTGAGAACAAGTCCTTCGTAAACTTTGAATTCAGAACGATCTATTCATCTCGCTAATAGTTCATTTGTCTGTGCCATAAACAATAACATGCTACATTGTATGTACTGTGTGCACTATCGCTTGCCCCAACATACTAAGATACTCCTTAGAATTTGTCTCGTACTTTCACTCACGCTACTTGCTGTGAAAAAGGTGAATTATTAGTATGAACTGTTGTTCCTCACCAATGGACACCTTGAGAAGGTGATAAAGTGTTAATAATAAAACATCCTCATCTGATAATTACTTTTATTTCTGGTAGCTGTTAATCAGAGTTCCATTACACTGTGGTGATGTTACTTTCTCTGCTGCTACTTTACAAAGGAATCGAAACTTTCGCCTAAAGTAGAAGTACCGGAATATTTTACATAGAAGTAGCTGCAGCATTCGGCTTCGTCTAGCCGGAGTTAAGGGTTACTGTTGTTGTTGTGGTCTTCAGTCCTGAGACTGGTTTGATGCAGGTGTCCATGCTACTCTAACATGTGCAAGCTTCTTCATCCCCCAGTACCTACTGCAACCTACATCCTTCTGAATCTGCTTAGTGTATTCATCTCGTGGGCTCCCTCTACAATTTTTACCCCCACGCTGCCCTCCAATATTAAACTGGTAATCCCTTGATGCCTCAGAACATGTCCTACCAAACGATCCCTTCTTCTAGTCAAATTGTGCCTCAAACTCCTCTTCTCCCCAATCCTATTCAACACCTCCTCATTAGTTATGTGATCTACCCGTCTAATCTTCAGCATTCTCCTGCAGCACCACATTTCGAAAGCTTCTATTCTCTTCTTGTGCAAACTATTTATCGTCCATGTTTCACTTCCATACATGGCTACACTCCAAACAAATGGTTCAAATGGCTCTGAGCACTATGGGACTTAACATCTGTGGTCATCAGTCCCCGAGAACTTAGAACTACTTAAACCTAACTAGCCTAAGGACATCACACACATCCACGCCCGAGGCAGGATTCGAACCTGCGACCGTAGTAGTCGCGCGGTGCCGGACTGAGCGCCTGAACCGCTAGACCACCGCGGCCGGCTCCAAACAAATACTTTCAGAAACGACTTCCTGGCACTTAAATCTATACTCGATGTTAACAAATTTCTCTTCTTCAGAAACGCTTTCCTTGCCATTGTCAGTTTACATTTTATATCCTCTCTACTTCGACCATCATCAGTTATTTTGCTCCCCAAATAGCAAAGCTCCTTTACTACTTTAAGTGTCTCATTTCCTAATCTAATTCCCTCAGCATCGCCCGATTTAATTCGACTACATTCCATTATCCTCGTTTTGCTTTCGTTGATGTTCATCTTATATCCTTCTTTCAAGACGCTGTCCACTTCGTTCAACTGCTTTTTCAAGTCCTTTGCTGTCTCTGACAGAATTACAATGTCATCGGTGAACCTCAAAGTTTTTATTTCTTCTCCATGGATTTTAATACCTACTCAGAATTTTTCTTTTGTTTCCTTTACTGCTTGCTCAATATACAGATTGAATAACATTGGGGAGAGGCTACAACCCTGTCTCACTCCCTTCCCAACCACTGCTTCCCTTTCATGCCCCTCGACTCTTACAACTGCCATCTGGTTTCTGTACAAACTGTAAATAGCCTTTCGGTCCCTGTACTTCACCCCTGCCACCTTCAGAATTTGAAAAAGAGTATTCCAATCAATATTGTCAAAAGCTTTCTCTAAGTCTACAAATGCTATAAACGTAGGATTGCCTTTCCTTAATCTATTTTCTAAGATGAGTCGTAGGGTCAGTATAGCCTCACGTGTTCCAACATTTCTACGGAATCCAAACTGATCTTCCCCAAGGTCGGCTTCTACCAGTTTTTCCATTCGTCTGTAAAGAATTCGCATTAGTCTGAAATCATTTCTACAACTTGACATGCGTAGATGTGTGTGCTACCAGCACGGTGGGTAGCTGGACGACTACTCGCCTGCGTCTCTTCCCTGGTCGCTGGATAGGCGTGAAGGTACAATGTGTTGGCCTGTACTTCGCCTCATTTTGTGACCTTTTTGTCTGGGATAAACACATGGACGAGGTCCATCCACAAGTTCCGGCTACCTAGTAGGACTTATGTGCAATAATATCGAAGGGATCTCTTCAATCTGTCCCTAAACCACGGAGTGCAAACCGTGTATTGCAGTAGATGGAGGGCATTTAGACATTTGATGACATGAATGGAATTTTAAGGAAGTGTTTATGAGCACAGTTGCTTGTGATTCGCTTTTGTTGCTATTCCTGTTGTAATTTTGCAATGTAACTGCGTATGTTGAAATAAAAATCATGGCGCGAAGTTATTATTTAACAATCTTTTGTACTTCAATTCCATGTTTTACATATCATTCAATTTTTGACGAGCACCTCTATTTCAAGGCTCTGACGATAACGATGGCAGAACTGTTATCACAGTTATCTTGTGAATCATCCCTAGATGTCATGTTCTTTGACTTTCTGTTGGTGTGCCAGTCCAACCACAGGTACGAATAGCGTATGCATAAAGTATGAAGAAGAGCAGATAGAAGAGGTTAACGGTCTTAAATTCATGGGATTACAACTTAATAATAAATTCAGTTGGGAGGAGCACACCACAGAACTGCAGAAACGCCTTAACAAATCTATATTTGCAATTCGAGTGTTAGCTGACAAAGGCGACATAAAAATGAAAAATTTTGCATATTTTGCCTACTTCCATTCCATAATGTCATATGGTATAATATTTTGGGGTAACTCTTCAAGTCAAACAAAAGTTTTCAGAGTCCAAAAGCGTGTAATACTTATTATTTGTGGAGTAAACTCTCGGACGTCCTGTAGAAACCTCTTCAAAGAACTGGGTATACTAACTACTGCCTCTCAGTATATTTACTCCTTAATGAAATTTGTCCGAAATAATATATCTCTTTTCCAACAAACAGCTCCTTTCATACATACAATACCAGGAACCAAAATGATCTGCACAAGGACTTAAAAGCACTTACTTTAGTTCATAAAGGGGTCCACTACTGAGGAACACTCATCTTCAATAATTTGCCAGCAAACATAAAAAAAATTAGTTACAAATAAAGATCAGTCTAAAAGGAGCCTGAAAGACTTACTAGTGGCCAACTCCTCCTACTCCATTGACGAATTTTTTAATAGAAACAAATGATGTGTTGTATATACTCATACTATTAGTATTGTTATTTCAGCTAAAAAAAAATTGACATGTTCCACATCCACGAGGATCTCCTCAGCACGGATCTATGGAACGAAAAGCTAATCTAATCTAATCTAATCTAGGTGTGATTGGTATCAGCTGTAAATGAAACATGTCTCCACTATTTCGCTTTTATGGTAAAATTGTCAGCTGCGTCAAGGTATATGCGTCAAAACTGCCTGCGTGACAGACCCGTAAAATAATACGAACATCTTCATAACACAGTAATGGGCCTCATGTTCAAGACAGGTAAATCGAAAGTTCTAAATATAGTAATTACTCGGAAACTAGTAATCTTAGTTTCAAAGGCGAAATTACTTTTGAATAGGTCTCTTTTTACAGCTACGAAACTAGCGGCAGAAATTGCGACAATTTTGAAACTTCCTGGTGGGTAAAAATAGCGTGCCGGACCGAGACTCGAACCTAGGAGCTTTGCCTGTCGCGGACAAGTGCTCTACAGACTGAGCAATCCAAGCACAATTCTCCATCGTCCCTCATAGCTTTATCTTTACTAGCACCTCATCTTCTACTTTCCAAACTTCGCAGAAACCATGCAGGAGAGCTGCGAAGTTTGGAAGGTGCGGGGTGAGGTACTGTGAGGGTGGGTGGGAAATCGTGCTTGGATTGCTCAGTGGGTAGATACTTGTCCGCCAAAGGCAAAGGTCCCAGGTTCGAGTCCTGTCCCGGCACCCAGGATGTTTCCAAACAGCGTACACTCCGCTGCAGAGCGAAAATTCATCCTGGATAAAACAATTTTATTTGAAAAGGTGTTCTTGGTACCGATATGTCTGTAATTAGTACAGTAAGCAAAGAGCATACCTCGTTTAATGAGAGGTTTTCGCAATTCATCTGGGTCAAGATAAAGTTACAATATCTCAGACAGTTCAAGGAATATATAAGACGAAGAGCGCGGTTGAATCAGAGTGTATTATATATACACTCCTGGAAATGGAAAAAAGAACACATTGACACCGGTGTGTCAGACCCACCATACTTGCTCCGGACACTGCGAGAGGGCTGTACAAGCAATGATCACACGCACGGCACAGCGGACACACCAGGAACCGCGGTGTTGGCCGTCGAATGGCGCTAGCTGCGCAGCATTTGTGCACCGCCGCCGTCAGTGTCAGCCAGTTTGCCGTGGCATACGGAGCTCCATCGCAGTCTTTAACACTGGTAGCATGCCGCGACAGCGTGGACGTGAACCGTATGTGCAGTTGACGGACTTTGAGCGAGGGCGTATAGTGGGCATGCGGGAGGCCGGGTGGACGTACCGCCGAATTGCTCAACACGTGGGGCGTGAGGTCTCCACAGTACATCGATGTTGTCGCCAGTGGTCGGCGGAAGGTGCACGTGCCCGTCGACCTGGGACCGGACCGCAGCGACGCACGGATGCACGCCAAGACCGTAGGATCCTACGCAGTGCCGTAGGGGACCGCACCGCCACTTCCCAGCAAATTAGGGACACTGTTGCTCCTGGGGTATCGGCGAGGACCATTCGCAACCGTCTCCATGAAGCTGGGCTACGGTTCCGCACACCGTTAGGCCGTCTTCCGCTCACGCCCCAACATCGTGCAGCCCGCCTCCAGTGGTGTCGCGACAGGCGTGAATGGAGGGACGAATGGAGACGTGTCGTCTTCAGCGATGAGAGTCGCTTCTGCCTTGGTGCCAATGATGGTCGTATGCGTGTTTGGCACCGTGCAGGTGAGCGCCACAATCAGGACTGCATACGACCGAGGCACACAGGGCCAACACCCGGCATCATGGTGTGGGGAGCGATCTCCTACACTGGCCGTACACCACTGGTGATCGTCGAGGGGACACTGAATAGTGCACGGTACATCCAAACCGTCATCGAACCCATCGTTCTACCATTCCTAGACCGGCAAGGGAACTTGCTGTTCCAACAGGACAATGCACGTCCGCATGTATCCCGTGCCACCCAACGTGCTCTAGAAGGTGTAAGTCAACTACCCTGGCCAGCAAGATCTCCGGATCTGTCCCCCATTGAGAATGTTTGGATGAAGCGTCGTCTCACGCGGTCTGCACGTCCAGCACGAACGCTGGTCCAACTGAGGCGCCAGGTGGAAATGGCATGGCAAGCCGTTCCACAGGACTACATCCAGCATCTCTACGATCGTCTCCATGGGAGAATAGCAGCCTGCATTGCTGCGAAAGGTGGATATACACTGTACTAGTGCCGACATTGTGCATGCTCTGTTGCCTGTGTCTATGTGCCTGTGGTTCTGTCAGTGTGATCATGTGATGTATCTGACCCCAGGAATGTGTCAATAAAGTTTCCCCTTCCTAGGACAATGAATTCACGGTGTTCTTATTTCAATTTCCAGGAGTGTATATACATATCACTTACATTGCAACAGTTCCTTGCGAGCTTTAGGAAATTGATACAACATCTCTCGAATACACGGAATCGGTCCACATTTTCAATGACAACACAGACAATTTTCGAATTAAGCCAAAATATTTCTGTATGCGTAATTACTAGCTTACTTTGTACCATGTTATCTTCCAATCTCTGAGACTGATGCTGATAATGCACGTCATGGACAAAAACTCGATGAAGTCTACACAGACACTGTAATCACCACCACAAAACGTTGCAGTTAAGACCAAACCAGCACACTCGTGGATAATGAGTCAGCGAGTTCAGAGCTGGAAAAAACCTCTCTTATAATTACTTAAAAAATGCTGTGTACCTCAACGCCGTGGCGAGTAATTATGTATCACTGGTAACAGGACGACGCTCTGTGTGGTAATCAAGTTTCTGAGACGAGGTCGGTCAGAGTTGAAGGTGTCGGAAGACGTTTATGAAACCGTTAGCCTAATTTTGAATAGTTTTATCAAGCTTAAGAGGCTATCGATAATGGGTAGTGTTTAATCTCTTGAGTGTCATACCGCAATTTAATTTTTTTTTTTTCCATTGCGGCTCATGTCGCAAATAAGCACTAAATTAGCCGTATTGGTTCATTATAACATTCACTCGGTTTTAGCCATTGATTCATCTAGAGAATTGTGAGATTAATATCAGTGACGAGCTTTTAAGCGGCTTTGCGTTCCCAGGCTCACAAACATATTCACCCCTCCCCTACCCCCTCTCCCCCAGCCCACACACACACGTTTACAACTTCCCCTACATGTATCATACTTCATTCAGAACTGCTACTGTACTGGCATATAACGGAGAACTCGAATGGAATGAATTGGAAGGGTACCGCATCCACTAATCACCGATTTCGTCCAAATTTGTGATACGAGCAGGGCTTATCCAGAAATGAAAGTGACAAAAGCTGGAGCTCCAGATGACGTAGCGTTTAGAAAATAAATAGCAAGTTTTGGCGCGGCTCGTGTAAGGAGAATGGTAATTCAACGTTCCTGGCTTCGAGTCATTCTGCGGGAACATTCCTTTTATTTTTGGTTCTTCGGTTATTTACGCTGCAAATAAACCGAAATAATGTTCAATTTATTGAGTTTATTCGTATTTTCAGAAAAGGCTGAAAAAAAGGCAAAGGAAAATTTGGTGGATGGGTACGCATCATAACTTCATCCAAATCTGGGAAACAATATTAAAAATGTTATGACTTATGACGGAACTTTCCCTGTAGCAAAACAAATTTATTTCGTTAACTGAATCGTGGGGCCAACAAACGAATCGATGTCGTTATTTTCTAAGATGAAGGAAGGCCATCATGTGGTATTAAAGTGATTCTCCCACGAAATGATCTCGCTAGAGCAACCCAGCTAAGTGTATTTATACGGTCGGATAAATAAATTCCTCAAAAAGCTTCAAAATTACCATTATGCCATCGAGAAACAGAAAGAAACCACATACCGAGAAGACTGCATCAAAACACATTCTCCTGCCATTATTTTTGGTAAAATTATTTGTTACGAATGCTTTTCTGGCACTCTGTGACGAGGTGTTTTTTATGAATGTAAACCAAATTTTCTGTAGAAACTTTAAAAGTGCGATGTTAGTGTAAACATTCGACGTTTATGACGTGTCCAAAAGGCCATGAAAATCACTGCTTCGCCGCGTATACCCAACACGTGTAAATGAGAGTAAAAGAATATGGTTCAAATGGCTCTGAGCGCTATGGGACTTAACTTCTGAGGTCATCAGTCCCCTAGAACTTAGTACTTAAACCTAGCTAAGGACATCACACACACCCATGCCCGAGGCAGGATTCGAACCTGCGACCGTAGCAGTCCCGCGGTTCCGGACTGCAGCGCCAGAACTGCTAGACCACCGCGGCCGGCTATAAATAAATACAATGTGTTATTACTTCCGTGTCTTTGCACTGTAAATGATGTAAAAACTGAAAATAAAAGTTTTGCTGGAGATTGGACACGACGGCCCTCGGATTATCAGTCTCACTGTACCCTTTCTGCTGCTTCAACTGCTGCCTGGAAACTACGCCAACATAATTAACTCATGGCTCACCCCACCGGTGAGAAAAAGTACCGTTGCTTGTGCAACACTTGGCCGTCTGGAGCTCCCACTTCAGTGACTCATTTTGGCCAAGCCCTGCACATATCACGAAGATGGACAAACTCTGATGACAAGTAGGTGCGGTCCCCTTGTAAGACGAGTGTTGCATAATGTTTAAACTGACGACAGCTAGACTAGAGTTCTGTTCCGGCGCAGGACGCCCTGTGACGTCGCAGACCGAGCGACGAGGTCGTAACCCGCCTGCTGGTCCTGACGTCACGTGACGTATTAGATCGGAGGCGCTCTGCGTCCGTATCGCGTAGCGGGAACACCGAACTACTGACAGCCTCAAAAGACAGTCCTCATTGGCGGCAGTCTGTAATGCAATGGAACAAGGAAAAGCAAATTACATATACACTACTGGCCATTAAAATTGCTATACCACGAAGATGGCGTGCTACAGACGCGAAATTTAACCGACAGGAAGAAGAAGCTGTGATATGCAAATGATTAGCTTTTCAGAGCATTCACACAAGGTTGGCGCCGGTGGAGACACCTACAACGTGCTGACATGATCAATGATTCCAACCGATTTCTCATACACAAACAGCAGTTGACCGTCGTTGCCTGGTGAAACGTTGTTGTAATGCCTCGTGTAAGCAGGAGAAATGCGTAGCATCACGTTTCCGACTTTGATAATGGTCGGATTGTAGCCTATTGCGGTTTATCGTATCGCGACATTACTGCTCTCGCTGGTCGAGATCCAATGACCGTTAATAGAATATGGAATCGGTGGATTCAGGAGGGTAATACGGAACGCCGTGCTGGATCCCAACGGCCTTGTATCACTAGCAGTCGAGATGACAGGCATCTTATCCGCATGGCTGTAACGGATCGTGCAGCCACGTCTCGATCGCTGAGTCAACAGATGGGAACGTTTGCAAGACAACAACCATCTGCACGAACAGTTCGACGACGGTTGCACCAGCATGGACTATCAGCTCGGAGACCGTGGCTGCAGTTACCCTTGACGCTGCATCACACACAGGAGCGCCTGCGATGGTGTACTCAACGACGAACCTGGGTGCACGAATGGTAAAACATTTTTTCGGATGAATCCAGGTTCTGTTTACAGCATCATGATGGTCGCATCCGTGTTCGGCGACATCACGGTGAACGCACATTGGAAGCGTGTATTCGTCATCGCCATACTGGCGTATCATCCGGCATGATGATATGTGGTGCCATTGGTTACACGTCTCGGTCACCTCTTGTTCGCACTGACGGCACTTTGAACCTTGGGCGTTACATTTCAGATGTGTTACGACCCGTGGCTCTAGGCTTTATTCGATCCCTGCGAAACCCTAAATTTCAGCAGGATAATGCACGACCGCATGTTGCAGGTCCGGTACTGACCTTTCTGGATACAGAAAATGTTCGACTGCTGCCCTGGCCAGCACATTCTCCAGATCTCTCACCAATTGAAAACGTCTGGTCAATGGTGGCCGGGCAACTGGCTCGTCACAACACCCCAGTCACTACTCTTGATGAACTGTGGTATCGTGTTGAAGCTGCATGGGCACCTGTACCTGTACACCCCATCCAAGCTCTGTTTGACTCAATGCCCAGGCGTTTCAAGGCCGTTATTACGGCCAGAGGTGGTTGTTCGGAGTGCTGATTTCTCAGGATCTATGCACCCAACTTGCGGTTAAATGTAATCACATATCAATTCTAGTATAATATATTTGTGCAATGAATACCCGTTTATCATCTGCATTTCTTCTTGGTGTAGCAATTTTAATGGCCAGTAGTGTATGTGTGTGCGCGTGCGCGGGGGCTCTTCTCTTCGCGTCTAGTACTGTAAATGCAGATGCAGAAGACAAGCAAATTTGCTACTGTGTCATTTCCAATTTCTTCTGAAGTTTGTCGGTGTTGTGGCTGAAGTGTTGTCGCCTTTAGCGGTTTCTGATTTTGTGTATCCGTAATATCTACGTTCGGCGGTTATATGCCATTTTGGTCCCAGGGGATTGTACTCCTAAATACTGAAGTAGTTTTTAGTTATGGGAGGAAAGTCACTTACTATGCATTACGTAGTCTTGTCTGTGGCACCTACCATTCCCTAGCCAAGTTGGCGGTACGGGTCATTGTGAAATCATTCGTTCCTTTCAGATAGGGACTGGGCAAACAGTCTCCCAACTGAATTAAGAGATAATTTTAAATGCTTGTACTGGAAGAATGACAAAAGAAACATTTTGTGTGTGATATAGTTGCAGATTAAACTTTTCGGATTTCTTCCTTTACTTGTACCGTTAAACTTTGCTTCCTGCTGAATTTCATGCTTCTACTTCAATCGGAAGTACAGGTTTTGATGACTGACACATGCGCGTTTATAAAAATATGTGACATAAGTGGCCGTATCTTTTGACTGCATTGACTTGCAAGCTTCAGTTTTTTTTACACCGCTAAGGGACCGTAGAGTTTAGTAGGTGACAAATTTCAATTTGATACGTCCACCCATTCCTAAGAAAAAGAGTTTTTATAGTCGGACAACAGACGGGCAACAAAGTCATTCTAGAAGGGTTCCGTTTTTACCGACTGAGGTATGGAACCTCAAAAATAAAGTAAGATAATCGGCCGTGAGACTTCGATAGGAACCATTCCAGCGCCTGACTTGAGCGAACTAAGGAATGCACGGGAAACCTAAATCGAGACCGTCGGACAGGGATTTGAACCGGCGTGTCGCTCACTTGCGCTAACCCATGCGTCGTGCCCTTGTCGAGAGACTGGAAGTGGGTGACACGGTCATCGATTACGCGCAAACTCTACAGGCTACCAGTCAGTACCTTCACAGCGGCAACGTGCACACTTGTGACTCCCAGAATGGCGGCAGTCTGAGGTTATACCTGTGACCTTGGTGCTTCTAAAGTAATTAGCCGTCAACACTGATTGTGCTACCTTATGAAACGGAGGGAGGGTGGGCGAACAGGGTTGCCGGGAGGGAGAGAGAAATTTCTGTCACAAAAGTAGTCGATACCAATGTAAAAGCTCTTGATGCTAGCTTATATCGGAACTGTATAATGCATGTGATCACAAATAAGTAACTATTTGATTCTAAATGAGCTAATGCCACCAGTATGGAAAAGTATATTAATTTTAAAATTTTTCACATATTTAATCTTTAATATCATAGCAACGAATACAAAAAGAAGTCCGCAAACAGTAAGCACTTAATTGTTTTAAAGTCGTAGTTTCACTTTGGAACCACTATGACATACAGTTTGCAGCCACCCATATTTTCATATGCTTCTTTGAAAGCAAATTCGTATTTTTCCTAGATACAGTCCCACATCTCGATACTAACATCAACTCATAATACCTAAAACAAATTATTGTCCTAAAGAACGAGCAAAAATAGGCCTACAATTTAATAAATTACTTATAAAAACTATGTATATAGTATATATGACCGAGTGCTTTAATTTCGAAATTACTCATAAAACAGTAGTACAAACTCAAATTTACGTTACAATAACTTAAACACACTTTGACTGTTAATGATCTTCTCAATATCGTCAAAAAAAGAAAAAGGAAAGCATATGACAATGTCCTACAATAACGTAGCGCAATCTTATCGCCGACTGTTGCTTTGAACGCTGTAACTGACTGCTACAGTTCACTATACACGAAGAAGTACCCAGTATGCACCTGTGAAGACACTATACAACTCGTCTAAAGGTGTTAGACATTTATCTCACTTGTGAGTAGAAGTTGGATCGTGAACAGGTGATGTGATTTATCAAATGACACAAAGGGCGAAGAAATATATTTCAGTCACGTCTTAACGAATCCGACCCTAGACAATGAGTAATTATTTCCTCCCAATTAAATGAAGTGAAATGAGTGTATGGCATCGTTGGCCGGGAGGCCCCAACCCGGGAAGTTCGACCGCCGAGTGCAAGTCTTACTTCATTCGACGCGACTTTGGGCGACTTGAGCGCCGGTTATGACAAGAATGGCAACTATTTATACTTAAAATGCACTTGCCCTGATGTTTAAGTTTGCTGCATTCTGATTGGGATGGACTGTAAAAATACATAAACTATCAGAACCGTTATGCTTCGCTGTATGGTGCTACCGCTAAAAATGAGAAATGTGAAGATTATGAAACATCATCTGCGAAACCGACAGCCATACTTCGATGGAATGGCCCGAAAAAGCTAAAAGTCTATAAGAAACGAGATGAAATAATGCAGGAAATCGACCATTTAGGATTTACGCGCGGATGTATTTATCTTACCAAAAATTAGCAAAATTTCAGAGCATTAAATCAAAAAAGAGCAGCTGACTGCGCTGGAAATTGTATAATGTGGTAGCAAAGAAGGGGATATGAAGCAATAAATAAATTGTATAGCAGATTGCGTACGGCGTTTTCTGTAATTACATCGGTAATGTGCACGTTACTGTTAATTAAAATGAGTGATTTTACTAAATGTTTTTGTTTTTCAGTGAGATGAACTACTCAGAATGACGATGAAAGTAAGCAAAAAAGCAATTACAAAACGGATCTCCAAAACGGGAAACATTATGCAGTGTTCTGGGAGCTGCACAGATAACAGGAAATAGGGAAACAGTTGTGGGCAGATCGAAATCGTGAAGCCTATGATAGTGTGCACATAGCGCAACTAAGTGAGTCACAATTTGTTAGCTAGTGCAGCTGCCAGGGAAATAAGAGCTGGAAAATCGTTATAATGTGGTTGCAAACATTAAATAATCAGGCGTACAAAATTAATGCTCGGTCAGGCTTTTCCAAAATCTCTTCTGTTTGTTGCGCCAGCCAGATACGGACATTTATTTCACAGCGAGAAACTGCGGCATTAACTGCGTTTCAATGGAAGGCCGTTTGCTGCACGCAACAGAGCAAGTAGGATTGTAATAAGGCTCAACCAGTGATGCAGACTTAAAATACGAGAATGAGAAACAGTTTACATAAAGCAGTTGCGCAACAGTTCAAACTAAACATAACAGCTACTGTTGTCCGATTTAAGTTTCTTGGTTGTTGACACTTCACGTGTTGGAGCAGGTTTCCCCCACTCACAGCGCCCAACGTCGCGCACGAATGGTTCGCCGCTGCCAAATTGCTCAACAATTTGTCAGTTCAGTTTCAGCTCCTTGTTCGGCTTTCTCGCTTGATGTGTTTAGATCCTGAATCCTGGGTCTGGCTCTTATTTCGTATTTCAGCATACATGATAACCACATCAAAAACAAACCCCCCTCCCACACACACACACACACACACAACGCTGCTAGCGAAACACACACGTTTCACACGCACCACTAACCGAAAAATATTGGATCCTTCCCCTAAACCGCGATTCAGCGTCGTTTATACGGTTATTGTAATCAAAGCTTCGCATGAGATTGCGTGAAGCCCAATTTTTTGTAGGCTGCGGTCATAGTTGCAACTGGGTCACAGGACTCATAAATATAGCAACATAATGCAGTGTAGTGGCGTAGCAGTGTTTAGCGTATGCATCGGCTGTGTGCAAGGTCGTAGGTGCGAACCTTGACCAATGTAGCAAATTCTTTTTTAATGTAACTGACTGGATTTTAAAAAAGCTAAGTAGTCGCAAACAATCAGATACTAGTTGCTTCTTGGTGTATTTATTCCGAATGACACGTTTCGGGCTCTGTCCATCATCAGATTTCCTGGTGTAGACAATACAATAGTTACACATTTTTTTTCAAAAGACAAAATGTTAACAAGAATGCGCCAAATCGAACTGTCAGAACCAACACATAACATTTCATAGCGAAAGTAACTTTGACAGCTTTCACGAACCAAAGGGTGTGACATGTAATTTAAACTCGGAAAATGGGAACGTTGGTCGTGAGAAGGACTACGAAAAACACTTGCTTCAGTGCGCTCGCACTTGCCAGGTTAACCACGCGGTTCAAGAGGGACGGTGTAGCGGCTGTGCAAATGCCCATATGTTTACTAAAAATTAAAACAATTACCAATAACAACTAAAAGTATATATTGTGTGCCTGCACATAGACATATTAAAACACACATCGCAATAATGCAAACCACAAGAAAGTATATAACAAAACTGTAGAAAGAATATTTGTCTTGAAAAGACTTAACTTATCAAAGATTATAACAGGTTTTGTTTAGATCAGCAATTCACTTCTTGACTGTTCATCAAACATAAAATCTTAATACATTTGTCGCCTCTTGTGGTTTATTATCGCGGATATCCATATGCCTAAACGTTTATTGCCCTTTAAAATAGTAAAAAACAACAACATAAGTACTTATAGTGTGTCTGCACGTAAAGAATAGTAAAGGGAAAGATGGTTGTCTGCCTGCACTCAAGCACAATAAAAAAAGCTTCACTGTAGTATATAGGCGCAAGATTATACCTTTCAACATACTAAAATATTTACTTATCTTAAAAGAACAACATATCAAAATTACAGAAAAATTTGTCTTGATTCACTGATGAGAGTAGTACATACGGAAGGGACGGTACATTTCAAAGTTCAAAACTTTTCTTTTTTGTATTGTAAAGATAACATGTCATAATTACAAAATATGTTTTTATTTGCTATTGCACTTCCTGACTACACGACAAACGTGGAGACCGAAGACATTGTCCTCTTGACCCATTAATGAACTTAACTAACGTGGTATTTACCGGCAGTTTCAGGCCTACACACGTATAATTCCTTTTTATTTCAAAGTCTAATCAGAATACTTATTTTTATTCAGGTAAATGGTTTAAATGTAATTTTTTTATTTCTAGTACTTCGTAGCATTATAATCATCGTATTGCCTTTTTTATTTTGTCTTATTTTTCTTCGTATCAGTGTCTATTTCGTTTGGAATCTTCCCGCGTCGCCTACAATCTGTAACCAAGTGCCAACCAGGACCACTCATCGGTTGCGTAAGATAATCTCATTTCTCAATGGTATTTTTTCTCCGTACGCCGTATGCCCTGTATTTTTTAACCAAATTTAATGATTGCGACATTTTCAGGATTTCGTTCACCACTAATGACTGAAAATACACAATTAGTTTGAAGTAGTTGTTCTGTTAAAAAGACTTTCTTTTGAAGACATTTTAATAAGGTCAATGTAGAAGGTGTCATCAGCTGACAATCTGTGTAGCACGCACAACAGCTGCTGCAGTAGTTTAGATTCCATACGCGCGATTTCGGTGATACAAGACGATGTAAGGAATGTAGAAAGCGCCATCTATTGACAACCTAATTTTACTATTATGCACAACAGCGTTTGGAGTTTTTTTATTACCACCAGGTAATCAATGCCACAGAAATAAATGAACCAAAAGTATTGCGTTTCTATCCAAAGGCGATTCTTTGTCCAAACAGTGATGATTCTACAATAATTATTGAATACAAATGTTGATGGCGTTGGGACAGCAACCAGCCTCAAATTTATTTTCAGTTCCTTTATTCAAGAGGTATCGTTACCGCTTTCGAATCATTACGATTCATCTTGAGACGGTTTTCATGCTTCATTAGAACATGTGGTGCTTTTTTTTACAGATTGATTGTCCTAAAATATAAATAATACATAATTATAAGGACACCACACAGATGATTGCGTTACAGATTTGCATTGGATGTGACTTACGTGAAATGTCGGTTTGGAGTGTTTGTTTTCAATGAAAGCACGAAAACCGACTGAAGATGAATCATAATGATTCGAAACCGGTAACGGTACCTTTTGAATAAAGGAACTGAAAATAAATTTGTGGCTGGTTGATGTCTCAACACCAATATTTGTCTTCAAATAACAGCCACGGTCTCCAACCATGTCTTCATATGACAAAATTGAATTAATGAATGTATCATTTCTCATGGAGTATCTGGATAGGCAATGGTTTACTTCAGTTCTGATTCTGTCCAGCTTGGAGAAATAACGCTCAGTTGTATGCGGTAATATTATAGAACTCTTTAAAGCCTTTCGGTTTACCACTTCATCAATTGGTCTAGAATAAAAATGCTATTATTAGGTTAATTTCAAATTTTAACGCTAATCTGGCATTAATTATTGTTGGAAGACTGGTAGTAAGGCACGTACATAATCACTTCTAAAACCATTGACTCCTATAAAACTCCGCTCATACCTAGCGTTAACTTCATATCTTCCGATGTAACTATGCTGAGGTGGCGCAGTGGTTAGCACACTGGACTGGCCTTCGGGAGGGCAATGGTTCAAACCCGAGTCCAGCCATCCTGATTTAGGTTTTCCGCGATTTCCCTAAATCGCTTCAGGCCGGGACGGTTCCTTTGAAAGGGCACGGCCAACTACCTACCCGTGCTTCTCTTTTCTAATGGGACCGATGGCCTGTTATTGGTCCTCTCCCCCAAATCAACCATCCATGCATTTCTAAATTATAAGACAGCGATTCACCATGAAAGTAGCGTTCACTATGATCATTAATAAAGCACGTGGTCAGATACGTCAAAGATCAGGACTATATCAGAACCTATTTTTCGCATGGACAGTTATATGTTGCTTTTTCATGGGTTCGCACATTCAGTAATATTTATGCTTGTGCTACACATATACAGCCAAAATGTAAACGATGATAACAGTACAACTGGTAACATTCGTTTCAAAGAAGTTTAAAAAATATTATTAATCTTACGAAGACAATATCTGATTTTTATATGTTTTTACAATTAACTTTATTGTACGTAGGATTAGTTTTTGCAGTTAGAACAATATTCTAAGTATAATGTATTTCAATAATAAATACTTGTATTTACTTATTTGTCCAGCACTATATTACCTTTCGGTGACTGAATAGAATGTGACAGGATAGAATGTGAATTATTTGCTCGAGTCAGCTAGTTTCTGGTAACCTGTGACAGCGAATAATTAAGAGTTTCCTTTTAGTGCTGCAACTGGTATTTTTCTGTCTTGAGTTTGCCCGTGGAGATTAGCTTTAATCGCTGTGAACAAAGCATAGCGATTTTACAAGGATGAGTAAAATGAAAACCTTACATTTGTAATAACAAATCGAAATTTCGCGCCGTTATCCTGTACGTTGGTGAGCGTGCTACAAACAGCGTGCAGAATGGCCTGTAGGTGGCAGCCTAGTGCAGATGCACACATACCGTCGCAGTATCAGTATAAAGATGGCCGCCCCACTCGCGACTTACGCCAGAGAAGAACAGCGTTCTGTTATTCGGTTTTTGTGTAGTCAAGGTGTGAAACCTATTGAAATTCATCGACTAATGAAAGTTCAGTACGGTGGTGCATGTTTGTGACAGCAACAATTCTACGAATGGAGCAGGAAGTTCGCAAATGGTGTGGTTTCAGTGGAAGATGCTCTTCGTCCAGGTCAGGCACAACGAGTTGTAACTCCACAGAACATTGCAGCAGTTGAAGCCATAGTGAAGAAGAACTGTCGAGTGACACTGAATGACATTGAAGCATGTTTACAGATTAGCCATGGGTCAGCACACCACATTGTGCATGATGTGCTCCAGTTTCACAAAGTGTCTGGAAGGTGGGTGCCACGGCAGCTGACTCCTGAAATGAGAGAACGACGTGTTGATGCTTGTGAAGAACTTCTTCGGCGCCGTTATTACTGCCAGAGGTGTTTGTTCTGGGTACTGATTTCTCAGGACCTATGCACCCAAACTGCGTGAAAATGTAATCACATGTCAGTTCGAGTATAATAATGTTTGTCCAATGAATACCCGTTTATCATCTGCATTTCTTCTTGGTGCAGCAATTTTAATGGCCAGTAGTGTATTTTACTACTTGTTTTCTGGAAGGACACGCTCGCGTCTGTCATTTACACGATGATTAGTTTCAGTTACAGGGCCATCCCCAACGTCTTTAATCATTACGAAGCGACTCGTTACAGCAGGACATGCTTTTGAATGACCAATAACATGAGTACGTTGGTGAAAGATTGAAATTACTCAGCATGTGAATGAGGTGTGCTAATATAACTAGTAAACACCGTGTACCAACATGTTCTCTCTCTCTCTCTGTGTTAATTAATGCAAAGAACGCCGCCGACAGCTGCAGCAGGGACGTGTATCGCAGCTTGTGTACGGCGACACATATGGTCTTACCTCGCGACTAGTGTGCTTCAGAAACTTTCAAATATTTCACCTTGGCTGGTATAATTCAGACAATTAACCTTGCTGAAAACACGACTAATGCTGTATTCGAACACTACAGGTTCGTTTCTCCCACCTATCTGCATTAACTTACACTTTCCTACATTCAGAGCAATCTAGCATTCATAACACCAACTGGAAATTCTAAGCCATCCTGTATTCTCCTGCAGCCACTCAACTACGAACGGTCAGGTCGTAGAGAACATGGGTGGCCTCACCACACATTCCTGGGGCACTCCTTAAGGTAAAATTGTCTCTGATAAACGCTCGCCATTGCGAGCAGCGTATGGGAAGTCGATTGGTTGGTCCACTTTATCCCTTGATTTTTTTTCCAACTTGTATTATAACAGTTCCCACTGATCTTTTTATGTGGAAACATTGGCTCATTGTTTCAGCACCTTTGCAACCGAGCAATTAGATTCCCACTGTTTGTCTATTCATAATATAATATTCAGTACAGTAAAACCGCCTGGGCCAACCTACTACACGCATGAGGCAAGTTGCCCTAGCAGTGGGGGCAAGTTGGTCTATACTATCAAACAATTTATTTGCGACACTAGTTATTATCTGAAAGTATATAGTCTTGAATATACACAGTATATTGTAATATAAATTATTACAAGTATATGAAAAAAGTCATAAATTAGGTTATCATTTTATGTCAATTATGCAAAAAATTTTAGCGGTCTTCCTCTGAATGCCCGATATGATTTCCTGAGTACAAACATTTACAAAAGTTGTTTCACGTTATTTTTAACACAACAGATGTGCCCACCGCCAACTTGTGCATTGAATCCGTTCATCACCTGGATTGCTGTGAGAAATCTAAGACACAGGGTTTCCTCAAGCTCAACTCCACCTTGAATAATCGTGTTAGAAATACCGACTTCCTGTCTGTGATTTGAGGGGTTTTATCATGTGAATTAGCCTGACGAAGCTACCTTTTCTTTTTTTTTTACGCTCACCAGTATTTCTTTTTTCCGCCGTTATGCTGCTCGGAATCCCATAGTTGCTTCAGAAACATTGCGTGGTTCGGTTATCTTTTTAAAGTTTCGAACCATCCTAAAAAAAACAAACAGTAGAACGACGGCAAGTAAAAACGCACCTACATTCAGGGGTTTAGCGTCCCGTGAAGAACGGGGTCATTAGAGGGCTACGTGCGAAGATATACGTAGATCTGATACTTGCCGGCCGCGGTGGCCGAGCGGTTCTAGGCCCTTCAGTCCGGAACCGCGCGACTGCTACGGTCGCAGGTTGATTCTTAAAATACATGTACTTAAATGTCCCACTGGTAATAATTTCAAATTTATATTACAATAATTGAACTTGAATAACTGAATACAAGTTGTGGGTTTTGGAAGAAAAAAGGAGAAAGCAACAAGCATCACATAGACGTTACGTCTTTAAAAACAATGCAGAATACAACTTCCTTGTGCAAAAGTTGCCTTGTACTTATTACTTAGTAAGCTTCCGTTATTGGAATTGTTTTAGTTCGTTTACGAAAACTTTCGAACATTTATCACCGTGTCCACTATTAAAGAAATCCTTACTCTAACGACTTCAGTCGTTGTGTTTACCCGTTTAGTAAGAGCATTGTTTTGGAACACACGATTAAATGTCATAAGCAAGCAAAAATTACTTTTCAAAAGAACCATAAAATACGTGCCCTTTCTCGGTTGATAATCTAAATGCACTGACGCGTTTGTGGAAAGACTACGGAATTGTTCCCAGCAGCCTTAAAGGACGTTTCGTGTTCTAACGGTGGTTTAACGAAATAAAATCAATCGGCCATCGTGATCCTATGGCCAGTGTACCCCGATCTCCTCTACTGCATTTCGTATCGCCTTACTTTGGATTTCGCATTGGATGTAACGGCTTCGGCAGCGTGCAGTGCTCGTGGAGTTAACGATGATTGTACCGGGTGATCAAAAAGTCAGTATAAATTTGAAAACTTAATAAACCACGGAATAATGTACATAGAGAGGTCAAAATTGACACACATGCTTGGAATGACATGGGGTTTTATTAGGGGAAAAAAGTTCATAAAATGTCGGACAGATGGCGCTGGACAGCAAAACTGCTACCGTGACGGGTGAAAGGTACGCCGGTATGTTACAGAATCGCATCATCCCCAGCCTGGCTGATAAACACCTGCTGGAACGTACGATGTTTATGCAGGATGGCGCTCCACCCCATATTGCTAGACGCGGGAAAGATCTCTTGCGCGCGTCGTTTGGTGATGATCGTGTGCTCAGCCGCCACTTTCGTCATGCTTGGCATCCCAGGTCCCCAGACATCAGTCCGTGCCATTATTGGCTTTGGGGTTACCTGAAGTCGCAAGTGTATCGTGATCGACCGACATGTCTAGGGATGCTGAAAGACAACATCCGACGCCAATGCCTCACCATAACTCCGGACATGCTTTACAGTGCTGTTCACAACATTATTCCTCGACTACAGTTATTGTTGAGGAACGATGGTGGACATATTGAGCATTTCCTGTGAAGAACATCGTCTTTGCTTTGTCTTACTTTCTTATGCTAATTATTGCTATTCTGAGCAGATGAAGTGCCATCTGTCGCACATTTTTGGAACTTTTGTATTTTTTTGGTTCTAATAAAACCCCATGTCATTCCAAGCATGTGTGACAATTTGTACCTCTCTATCTACATTATTCAGTGATTTATTCAGTTTTCAAATTTATACTGACTTTTTAATCACCCGGTACATTGAAGGGAACTAAGACCTTGTGTCGCCGTACTGACGTGTGGCCACACTTTTGGAAGTGTACCAGGGCAGGGCAGTCACCTGCCGTAGCACACTCGTATTGGCAGCCGCCAGCAGTCGCTCCTGATGATTGATCTGCAGAAGAATAAAGTGAGCGTGTGGCGCTCGCCGCCAGCACTGTGGTGTCACAGTACACTGTGCGCCCAAGGTAGCCAATAGTCGTATTGTTCCAACCAATAAGGGCTGGCTAGCTACCTACCTATCTAGTTGCCAACTTGCTTGCTTCTAGTGTTGTCGGAACTACAGTCCGATTAAAATTACTTGGCAGTTTGCGTCTGTCACGTGTCGTTACAGTGTTGCCGCATCGGCTGCCCGCTACCGCTCGGTTATTGGCGACTCACAAACACGGCGGGTCACTTCACAAACGCTGTTAACGTGTAACCGGTAACGGGTAGCAGTGTTGGCAGCGGCCGCCGCGAGCTATGGCTGGAAAGCGAGACGTTCTATCGACAACGGGTTTTAAGAGTTGACTGAATTGTTGCAGAAGACGCGCTTTGTGGCACTGAATTCAAATGCAAGTCCTAAACTGACCACAATCTCGTGATGTGAAATGTATCTTAGAGAACGGCGGTCGACTATCTGCGGCAGAAATACGAGGGTGCGTCAAATGAAAACCTTAAATATTTTTTAAAATATTATTTATTGTGCAGAAGTGGTACAAAGCTGTATCGCTTTTCAACATTATCTCCCCCACGCCCAATGCAAGTCCTCCAGCTCTTACAAAGTGCATAAGTTCCTTTAGAAAAAAATTTTTTTGGGAGTCAGCGCAACCACTCGTGCACCGCATGGCGTACCTCTTCATCAGAACGGAACTTCTTTCCTCCCACTGCGTCTCTGAGTGGTCCAAACATAATGGAAATCACTTGGGGAAAGGTCTGGCGAGTATGGTGGATGAGGAGGACGTTCAAAATGCAGGTCCGTGATTGTTGCAAACTGTTGTACGGGCAGTGTGGGGCCTTGCATTGTCATGTTGCAAAAGGACACCTGCAGACAGCAATCCACGTCGGTTTGATTTGATTGCAGGCCGCAGATGATTTTTTAGGAGATCTGGGTATGGTGCAAAGTCGGAAACGTGATGGTACGCGTTTCTCCTCCTTACATGAGGCATCACAACAACGTTTCACCAGGCAACGCCGGTCAACTGCTGTTTGTGTATTAGAAATCGGTCGGTAACTTTCATGTCTGTACGTTGTACGTGTCGCCACCGGCGCCTATCTTGTGTGAATGCTCTGAAAAGCTAATCATTTTCATATCCCAGCATCTTCTTCGTGTCGGTTAAATTTCGCGTCTCTAGCATGTCATCTTCGCGGTGTAGCAATTTTGATGGCCAGTAATGTATTTTCGGGTTTCTCGCCGCTCCAATACGCAGCGAGTTCTTGACGATTCGGAACGTATGTGCTCTCCAGCCACCTTCTTCGCCGAAAGACACACCGCGAAAACATTCATTTGCGTAACATGCATGTGGGTTTTGGTTCCTAGATGTGATCTGCGTCCCTAATTATGGATTCAAAATAATGAATCGACATTGCGTTGTCATTACATTCGTGAAGATTAGATTTGATCGGTAATAGCACGCCGCTTGCATTTACATTACGTAAAGTAGATGGTAGTTGCCTATATTGTCACGGCACCTAATTTGCACAGCTGCAATAAAATTCGTACCTCTTTTTTATCCGACATTTAGTGAAGCCAGCGTACCTACGTGCTTCTTGGAGCCATATTGTCAGCTATGAGCTCTGTGTATTGAGAAACACGTCATCTGAAGACAGCGTTGATTTTGTTTTAATTATCACCCTAATTTTCGTGGACGTGGCGAAGAGAAATGCTGCTATAAGGTAAGTGGAAACAATGTTCTATTTTAACGAACCGCTGTAAGTTGCCTATATTTTACCGCTACATTTTAAGAAACTCTCTGGAATAGTGAACATTAAAATATGTTTATCATTATCAGTGGAACGTAATGAGTAAAAGTGGTCTGAATTTTTGATGTGTTGTTTGTAGTAAGTTACTTATTACATAATTTCTATTACAGTATGGCAACAGAAAGCTGTTATGGAAAGGGGAGACCAGAGAAACTGCATCAAAATGGGTATCATGGATTAAATGCACAGACCATACAATGTGCCTAAGCTAACAATTAAGACGCATGCTGAAAATAAAAACAAAAATGCAATTGGTGGTATAAAAATACGTGTCCTCAGTGAAGTTTATCCAAACGAAGATGAGCGAATTGGAAGAGCATATTCTTACATTTGAAAATACAAAGCTCGGTTTAAGCACGTCGAAGATTAAAAAAACTCGCCTTGGACTTTACTGAACGAAACGCATTGCACCATAATGTGAATGTAGTTGACGTAACTGCAGGCAAAAAGTGAGATGGAGCGGTCTACCCAAGAAACATACTCGAATCCGAGGGAACTGATGAAACCTGCAAGCAAAACGTGAAGTCCTGGCTGAAAAGTCTGCGATCTGACTACTAGCAGCGCTTACAAAAAAAAGCTAACCAAGCAAAAGAGAAGAAATCTAGAACGAAAAAAACTGCGCCTATGAAACGAAGTATTTTAGAGACTGCGGGAAAGCTCCAGAAAAAAGCCCTTCGCAAAACATGGATGGTACTGCGAGTTATGCGAGGAAGACCGAATGGAAGAAATGATTAGATGTGTGAAACGTAAATTTTTGATTCATACAAAGCGTGCAGAGATGGGGAAAAGTGTGAAAATGTTGTATTGCAAATGCCTAGAAATGAGGAAGTAAGAACAGAAATACAGAAAATGTTTTTAAACTCAGACCAGTACATAGCTGTAAGATCAGATATGTGGTTTGTAAGGATGGTACAATTTATGCACCCATTGGTACCAAATTAGGAAACCAGACTGCTAATTTTTACCACTTCCAGTTGTTTGGTACATTAAGTGTAGCGTGTATATTTTTGTCAAAATTTCCATTCTTCAAGATATATGAAAAACAACATATTGCCATTGAGGATGGAATTATTTGAATAATTTTTAGCGAACTGTTTAGGATACGATAAATGTAGTGCGATTTAGGTTACTCTTCCCTAAGTGCGTTGTGTGGAGATACTTGCAGTGATGTCACCGCTCTGGTTACTAATGAAGCAGACGGAGGAACGTTTATTGGCACGCATCTTTAGAAACGTGAGGGCCGTCCACTTGTATTATTGAGAACAGAATCCACAGCAGAGAGTTATTTGCCAGAAGCACGTACGAAGTACTATAACCCGACTTACGTGTCTTGTCGATAGTGATGTAAGTGAAAGCACTTTCAGGGCCACGAGAGAAACCGGGAATGAACAGAATCGAAGCGTGTGAAAGTTGGTGACGCAGAAAGATGCTGGAAGTGGGCGGATAAAAAATGAGAAGGGTGTCCGCAGAATCGACGATAGGAATATGTGGAAACATTACCTACAAGAAATGAAACAATGATAGAAGATGCGTTAAAACGTCAGGGAATAACTTGTGATGGCACTAAAGCAACAAAATTTCCAATGAAGATTGAGATTGTAAAGTGTAGAACAAGTAATTGGGGACATTGGATGTAAGTGAATCTGTGTGTTGAACAGACGGGAAGGTCGCTGGCTGTATCAAATACGAGAGCAGAGAGCTGGCGTCGCTCCCCCCCCCCCACTCTGCCCACCCACTCAACGTTACTTTCCTCGGCCTTCCCCTCCCACAGACCCCTTTGTCGTCCACATCGTGAGTCACTTCGTCATTTCACCCAGGGCGACGAATTCGCAAAACTGACGTCAGTTAATGCAGTTATAAATGCTCATCTTCAAATTTATTCTTATGAAACTCTACGCGTTTTACATATTTAGTAACGGTTTATTTTGCCAAAATATTGGCTGCATAATATTAGCATACGTTGTCTGATTTTCCTTTAACGGTTTGTTTATCGATCAGGCATCAACCTGTAATAAAATAAAATTAGACTATTTATTAACATAAAAGGAACAGAGAGCAATAAACAGGTAGTACCCTATATTGGGCTGCAGTGGAACAAAATACGTGTCGTATGAAACAATGCGAGATCATCTCCATCGACCGAAGCACATAAGCGATGATGCCGTCTCTCTCTCTCTCTCTCTCTCTCTCTCTCTCTCTCTCTCTCACACACACACACACACACACACCCTTTCGTTTGCTGCCGGATAGTACTATGGTTAACCGAGAGAAGCTTTAGTTGTTTACATATATGCGGTAGCGAAAGTAGGCATTTTGGTTCCAGGTCCCACAAATAAATGGTTTAAAGGAAGTCAGTTCTCTATGATTTCGAAACAAATATTTCATTTCATTATTGAGCACTTGAATTTCTATCCCTTGGGCTTCAAGCGACAATAGTTACGGTAACATATTGTCCTGTCTTATGTACGCTGGTATGGTCTGACAACCCGTAAAAAGAGTTGCACTGTTTCCATTTCAATAGAATTGTGTTGGGCCTCTTGAGTGTTTATTCGGTACGGATTTTGCAATTGATTTTAAAATAGCTTTCCGATGAGCTAGTGACTTTAAACTTCCAATATACTTCAAAACTCCATGAAATTGCAATATTAAGCTTCTTAAGTGTCTGGTGTGTGGGGGAGGGTGTTTTGTATACCACTGCTGTTTCCACCTTTTGGTGTTCTAACTTCAAATATTTCGTGGTAAGAGCGGTGAGCTCGATCCTCTCTAATTTTTACCTTCTGGGTCTTTTCGTGAGAATCGTGGGACGCAGCACTGTCTTTGTTGGAACAAGTGAAGAAAAACTGAAATAATGCTGAAATTTACCACATCTCTGTTGCAATCTCATCGAAATGTTTGAAAAAATTTACATACACGTTTACAATGCGGGAAATAATTCTTTAATAACGTACTTTTTAAATAATCCGTTTTTAAAGCTGACTAGAAAATATAAAATAATTTTTCCTAACTCCATACTGATATTCCCGAAAATCTGTGTTTGTGAATTTTTAATAGCTATGAGAATGTTTTCAGAATTTAAAATTAAAAACGTGGAGGGCATGCGAAGTGAACTATCCATGCATCAGTTACATACTGCATGCGCCCCACTTTACCCGTTCTAAATTCTACAAGTATTTCCATACCTATTAAAAAAATTACAATAATTCTTTCGGAAGTATCTGTATGGCGTTAGGAATCTGTACGGGACTACGGGAAATTTTATACTTTTTGGTACGTTTTAAAAACGTGTTATATTAGTTTTCCATTTCAATTATTACCCACATATTCACTTCACTACTTTGGTAGTCCTGCCCGTAGCTCTTAAGCCTTTGCGAATTTCTTCTAAGGGGTTTGTTCCTTTTGCTCACAGCAGTGTGAAATTTACTTGCTGGAAGCATAACAATTTCTGTTGTGATGTAGCTTCGTAATGTCACAGGCGGTGAAAAAAGTTAATTTAGAAGGAAAAGGAGTTCCTTTAAAGAATTTACGGCGGCTGGGGATCCGTACATAAAAAGCAACTGCTTATAAATAACGCAGCGTACTCCGAGCTGCTTCATTTGTAAGCAGATCACCTATAGATTTTGACGGAGAAAACGTTGTCTGAAGTGTTTCGAACAATAGATCACTCCTCGTGCTCAGGTAGCAACAGTCTCGCGAGACAGACGTAGGCGGTATTTACCGTGATGCTGGCGTGTCGCGCAGCGCAGGCGGCACGCGGCAGCTGCTGGACAGCCGGTAGCGCGGAGGAGAAGCAGAGGACGCGAAGCACCAGCCGGGACTGCGCCAGTGGCCGTCGGCGAGGCTGCGCTAGTGGCCGGCGCCGCGGGTGGACCACGACTGGCGCTCATGCTCCTGCTGGCGCTCCTGCTGGCGCCACCGCGGCCGGGCATGCGCTGCGCCGTGCCCCTGCCGTCGCAGCAGCGTAGGCCGCCCACCGCTCCTCCGTACCGTCGCAGCACCGTAGGCCGCC
Organism: Schistocerca cancellata; assembly: GCF_023864275.1. Classification (NCBI taxonomy): domain Eukaryota; kingdom Metazoa; phylum Arthropoda; class Insecta; order Orthoptera; family Acrididae; genus Schistocerca; species Schistocerca cancellata. Next base: position 763,541,577 of record NC_064630.1, read on the forward strand.
CACGGCTCCTCGGTACCGTCGCAGCACCGTAGGCCGTCCACTGTCCACCCCGTAATGTGGCAGCACCGTCGTCCGTCGGCGCGCGGGGCGACTTCGCTAACGCTGACGTGGCGCTCTACGAGTTCCGTAACGTCACTTCCAAAGGAGCCATTGCGTCACGTCAAACATGAAAAATTCTGCGATATTTCGGCCACATGTTACGTAAATTAGAATCAACACTCCCTGAGGCGTGGCGCTCGTTACTAGAGTGCCAATCTCTTAGATGTCCATTATCGATCCTTCGATGTTTCTTATCTTTCCTTGCCTTGTTGTTTTCCGCATTCGCGGGGCGAGTGGCAGTTGACGTTTGCTCGGGCTATCTGCTGCGACGCCGCGAGGTACGAGGTGGGAAGGAACCACGTATGTGTGGAGTTGGTTGCACGCGGTCTGCCAGTTCAGGATGGAGGATATGTGTTGGCTGTCTGCCTGTCTGCTCTCCTGATTTTGCTCGCCGTGCCTTGCGACCGCCTAGCTTGGGTTGCTACCTGGTGTATCTTACACGAGCCATACCGGACGTCCAGCAGAAGTTAAGCAGCCTTGTGTTTCTTTTAAAGAAAAGGAGTAAATGTATAAGACCTTTTGTAACCAATTTTGGTGGCCTCTTAAGTGTGGCCTTAGCGTTTACATTCCCTTTGGGGAGAGCTAATTCTTTTAAATTTAAATACACTCCTGGAAATGGAAAAAAGAACACATTGACACTGGTGTGTCAGACCCACCATACTTGCTCCGGACACTGCGAGAGGGCTGTACAAGCAATGATCACACGCACGGCACAGCGGACACACCAGGAACCGCGGTGTTGGCCGTCGAATGGCGCTAGCTGCGCAGCATTTGTGCACCGCCGCCGTCAGTGTCAGCCAGTTTGCCGTGGCATACGGAGCTCCATCGCAGTCTTTAACACTGGTAGCATGCCGCGACAGCGTGGACGTGAACCGTATGTGCAGCTGACGGACTTTGAGCGAGGGCATATAGTGGGCATGCGGGAGGCCGGGTGGACGTACCGCCGAATTGCTCAACACGTGGGGCGTGAGGTCTCCACAGTACATCGATGTTGTCGCCAGTGGTCGGCGGAAGGTGCACGTGCCCGTCGACCTGGGACCGGACCGCAGCGACGCACGGATGCACGCCAAGACCGTAGGATCCTACGCAGTGCCGTAGGGGACCGCACCGCCACTTCCCAGCAAATTAGGGACACTGTTGCTCCTGGGGTATCGGCGAGGACCATTCGCAACCGTCTCCATGAAGCTGGGCTACGGTCCCGCACACCGTTAGGCCGTCTTCCGCTCACGCCCCAACATCGTGCAGCCCGCCTCCAGTGGTGTCGCGACAGGCGTGAATGGAGGGACGAATGGAGACGTGTCGTCTTCAGCGATGAGAGTCGCTTCTGCCTTGGTGGCAATGATGGTCGTATGCGTGTTTGGCGCAGTGCAGGTGAGCGCCACAATCAGGACTCCATACGACCGAGGCACACAGGGCCAACACCCGGCATCATGGTGTGGGGAGCGATCTCCTACACTGGCCGTACACCACTGGTGATCGTCGAGGGGACACTGAATAGTGCACGGTACATCCAAACCGTCATCGAACCCATCGTTCTACCATTCCTAGACCGGCAAGGGAACTTGCTGTTCCAACAGGACAATGCACGTCCGCATGTATCCCGTGCCACCCAACGTGCTCTAGAAAGTGTAAGTCAACTACCCTGGCCAGCAAGATCTCCGGATCTGTTCCCCATTGAGCATGTTTGGGACTGGATGAAGCGTCGTCTCACGCGGTCTGCACGTCCAGCACGAACGCTGGTCCAACTGAGGCGCCAGGTGGAAATGGCATGGCAAGCCGTTCCACAGGACTACATCCAGCATCTCTACGATCGTCTCCATGGGAGAATAGCAGCCTGCATTGCTGCGAAAGGTGGATATACACTGTACTAGTGCCGACATTGTGCATGCTGTGTTGCCTGTGTCTATGTGCCTGTGGTTCTGTCAGTGTGATCATGTGATGTATCTGACCCCAGGATTGTGTCAATAAAGTTTCCCCTTCCTGGGACAATGAATTCACGGTGTTCTTATTTCAATTTCCAGGAGTGTAGTTGGGGTTCCCTGTCCTTTATAATCTTTTGGGGGTTTTATTTGAATTTTCTCTTTGGGGTTCCTTCCTTGTGCTTGGTTAAATGTTTACTTGTATAGCGGGAAGTGACTCCTGGTTAAAACTCGATGAAGGTGTTTGATGTTACTGCCGCCTCCAGCATTCGTCTTTTCAATTAAGTGTTGTCATCCCTTCGAGCGACCTGGTGTCACTCCTCGTTAATTAATGCTGGTTTATGTGTACTCAATTTTGAATTGGCCATTTGAATTAATATTTTGGAGCGCAGTATAGCACTAAGGCAACCTCATTGTATACCACCTCATGCCCCGGTCAAGTACCTCAATTTTCAGTGGTACGAGTTAGCTCCACTACCGGTTTTACTGATGTGCTCCCTTCAAAATCTTGTCTTGTATAAGTTTGCCCCATGTGTGTCTGGGTACACAGAGATGAGCTTTAGTGTGACTTCAGTGCTAGTCAGTTAATGGAATCTTCATTTTGGCTTGGCTTCCACTGAAGAGTTTGAGAGAAACGTAGTGTGTTTGATTTATTATTCATTTAATTACTGTAAGTTTGTTTATTTAATGGGGAGCAAGACATTTAAAGACTGTTGGTATTAACTTCCTAGTGGCTGGGTGTTGCTAATTCGTCCCAAATGGGCTACTACTTATTCAATGGCAAGGCTGTTGGTTAGTTGGTTACTGTGAGTACAAATTCACGCTATTTATTTGTTGCCGAAATTGTTAAAGTGTCTGTGTCGTGATTCAATCACTAGCTACGTGATTGAGCTAAATTGATATAAACCTCACATTGCCTCCTTTGTTGCCAACAGAAACCCATACGAGAACAAAGTTTTGTCACTGCTTATGTTAGTCTTTACTGGGAGCAATATTTCATGTTGTTAAATTTTGTCTTAAAATGTGTATGTCTCTGATGTAATAAACGAGTGATAAAAGGAAAAAGCAAAGGGGCCTGGTCCTTCCAATTGTGTCCGTTTCGTAACACGTATCACTCCCTACGTCACAAGCATAAAACATCAGGCCCACAGAAAGGAAGGCACCACACTGTACTTGTTCTTTTCAGTGGAAGCCCATATTTGGTGGGTTCTACACTGAAAACTGCACAGCTGCCTAACATCATTAAGGGCCTCCCGAGCAAGCAGAAGTACCGCAACACGAAGTGGCAAGAACTCGACTGAAGTAGTGCTGGAGGGAACTGACACCATGAATCCTGCAGGGCTGTCCATAAATCCGTAAGAGTACGAGGGGGTGGAAGTCTCTTCTGAACACCACGTTGCAAGGTATCCCACATATGCTCGATAATGTTCACGTCTGCGGAGTTTGGTAGCCAGCGGAAGTGGATAGAAGAATGTTCGTGGAACCACTCTGGAGCAATTCTGCACGTTTGGGGTATTGCATTGCCCTGCTGGGATCGCCTAACTCCGTCGCAATGCACTATGTATGTAGTGGACTGACCCGACAGCCAATCCACTATGACTTGTTGCCGAATAGCACGCGTTAAGCTCACGCAGGCTGGCGTGAGGTCTGGAACAGGACAATGTAATTTAATGTAGCAAATAAAGTACGTTGCTGCTGGAATACTTAACTTTAATCCGTAATTGGTGCACATTGGTCTGATAGTACATGCTTCACAAGATACATCGCAAAGGATAAATGGCGTCTTGCTAGATCGTAGCAAATGACGTAGCTGAAGGCTATGCTAACTATCGTCTCGGCAAATGAGAGCGTATTTGTCAGTGTAGCATCGCTAGCAAAGTCTGCTGTACAACTGGGGCGAGTGCTAGGACGTCTCACTAGACCTGCCGTGTGGCGGCGCTCGGTCTGCAATCACTGACAGTGGCGACACGCTGGTCCGACGTATACTAGCGGACCGCGGCCGATTTAAAGGCTACCACCTAGCAAGTGTGGTGTCTGGCGGTGACACCACAATGTACATGAATGGGTGCAAGTAATCATACAGGATGCTTACGTGCATTGAACCTGTCATAGTCGTATCTAGACGTATCAGGGGTCTCATATCACTCCAACTACACACGCTCCACACCATTACAGAACCTCCACCAGCTTGAACAGTCCCCTGCTGGCATGCAGGGTCCATGGATTCATTTGGAACGAGACTCGTCCGACCAGGCAACAGTCGAAAGTCGGTGCTGGCGTAAACGTTTGTGCCGTGCAGTCATCAAGGCTACACGAGTGGAACTTCTGCTCCGAAAGCCCATATCGATGACGTTTCTTTGAATGATTGACACAATGGCACTTGCTGATGGTTAAGCACTGGAATCTGCAGAAATATGCGAATGGTTTGCACTTTTGTCACGCTGAACGATTCTCTTCAGTCGACGTTGGTCCAATTGTTACAGGAACTTTTTTCCGGCCGCAGCGAAGTCTGAGATTTGATGTTTTGTCGGATTCCTGATATTCACGGTAGACTCGTGAAATGATCATACGGGAAAATCCCCACTTCATCGCAACCTTGGAGATGCTGTGTCCCATCGCTCGTGCGCCGACTATAACACCACGTTCAGACTCACTTAAATGTTGATAACCTGCCATTGTAGCGGCAGTAACTGATCCAATAACTGCACCGGACGCTTTTTGTATTGTACAGGCGTTGCCGACCGCAGCGCCGTGTTCTGCCTGTTTACATATCTGTGTATTTGAAACCGCATGCCTATACCAATTTCTTTGGAGCTTCAGTGTATGTTATACCTTATACCCCATGAGTATGTTCTGTTTCTAAGCATCAACACGTTTAATGTCTCGGGAACGAATCCGTAATAGTACGATTTATTGTAATAAAACTGCAGGGAACGTCGTATTGGTGGTTAGGTATTTTCGTGTTTGGTTCAAATGGTTCAAATGGCTCTGAGCGCTATGGGATCGTGTTTAGTTACTCGCGTGTTGTCAGTAAGCCGTTTTCAAAGCAACGGAATATTTGAGATTTTAATGAAAAACGTGTCATCCATGTTAGAATTTATTATAATTAAATGTAAATTAACATGTCGGTTATTAATGGCTATAGATAACTGCAAGATAAAATGCAAAGTCACTTTTAGCAAAGTTAGAACCTGGCGTAGTGTGTATGGACACCATGTTACAGAGCAGAGATTGGGTTGGGATAGGTTTCGAATTACGTATGTAATAGTACTTCAATTTCACGTTTTCCAAAAGGTAATGGGACTTCCTTACGAAATTAATAAAAATAATTTCTTTAATTCTTGATGTTATGTAAGTACGTTCTCTGTCTGTAGTGAATTTGTTCGACATCGTGAACTATTTTAAGCCGATGTTCTCACTGACTCGGATATACATCTTTCTGTTTGTGTGTTACTACATGTTCATGGACACTGAAATTTTTGAGACCTGAGTTTCTCCTGGCGTATACAACTTTCAAATAACTTCCGGGAATTCAGCCAGGTAACACTTTCAGCGACCGCCGATATTTCGGCGGGAGAACACCCCGCCATTTTCAAGTTGATCCCAGTATTGTTATTTTACCTGCTGACAAGGGCAATGCCACCGTTGTTTTAAATAAACATGATTATGTACAAAAGATGCAACGTTTACTATCTGATTCAACGTATCGCAGAATCGATGCTGACCCCACGAAAAGTGTTGAGAGAAAGACCAACAGCCTCCTGAAGGAAAGTGGTTTGTCGCAGGACACAATCAAGAGGCTTAACACCTATAGTGCGGTTCCCCCTAGGTTATATGGCCTTCCAAAGGTTCATAAGGAAGGGGTTCCTTTCCGTCCTATAGTGAGTAACATCGGCGCCCCGACATATCGTGTATCCAAGCATCTTGCTTCTCTGTTGAGTCCACAAGTAGGACGGTGTGAACATCATATCAGGAACTCAGCTGATTTTTTACGTCGTTTGGAGGGACTGAGGCTGAATGACTCTGATATTTTAGTGAGTTTCGATGTGGTGTCTCTCTTCACTCATGCTCCTCTGTCTGATTCGTTGCGGTTAATTGAAGCCAGGTTTGGTGCTGATTTAACTAATCTCTTTAGGCATGTGTTGACATCCACTTACTTTTTATTTAATGACCAGTATTACGAGCAGACAGATGGAGTTGCGATGCGTAGTCCGTTGTCTCCTGTGATCGCAAATTTGTTTATGGAAGACTTCGAGGAACGTGCATTGGAGTCGGCGCCTTTAAAACCCGCCTGTTTCTTTAGATACGTTGACGATACCTTCGTTGTTTGGCCTCACGGTAGGGAGAATTTTAATGTCTTTCTAGAACATCTGAACTCGATCCACCCGAACATTCGTTTTACGATGGAGGTGGAAGAGGATGGTTGCCTTCCCTTTCTCGACGTGTTGGTTAGGAGGAAGGATGATGGATCATTGGGACATGCAGTCTACAGGAAACGTACTCACACCGACTTGTACTTACAAGCTAATAGTTGTCACCATTCGGCTCAGCGTGAAGGGGTACTTCGTACCTTGGTACACAGGGCACATGTCGTTTCTGACGCTGAGACTTTGCCAGCTGAGCTGTCCCATCTTGAAGTTACATTTCGTCAAAATGGTTGCAGTGATAGACAGATTGAACGTGCGTTGCGCTATCGACCAACTGCACATCAGGTGATTGATGATAATTCTGAGTCAACACCTAAGTCTACTGCCTTCTTGCCTTACGTAGGAAACACGTCCAATAAGATCGGTCGTATTTTACGGAAATACGATGTGAAATGTGTTTTCCGACCTCCATCTAAAATTAGAGCACTTTTGAGTTCCGTTAAGGATGATCTTGGACTGCGTAAGGCGGGTGTATATCGTATCCCTTGTAGCTGCGGCATGGCATATATTGGTCAAACTATCAGGACCGTGGAGGACAGATGTACTGAGCATAAACGGCACACACGATTACAGCAGCCAAATAGATCTGCTATTGCCGAACATTGCTTGGATACTGGTCACCCCATGTTATATAATAACACCGAGATATTGGCATGCACGTCCAGCTATTGGGACAGTGTCATTAGGGAGGCAGTTGAGATTAAATTAGCGAGCAACCTCGTTAACAGGGATGGAGGTTTCTGTTTAAACTCTGTTTGGAATCCGGCTCTCTCCCTTGTCAAAAAACAGAGGAACAGAGTCAATGCTGCCTCACCTGCGAATTCATAGTCTCACTATCGATAGCTCTGACTTTGGTCATCTTTGGTGGCACTAGTGTTCAGTGTGTGTGTGTGTGTGTGTGTTATCTTTCCTGCTTAGGTCCGAGAACCGAGGTATTAAATTTGCATGTACGCCGCCTGCCCGTTGCAGTTTGCCTTGAAAATGGCGGGGTGTTCTCCCGCCGAAATATCGGCGGTCGCTGAAAGTGTTACCTGGCTGAATTCCCGGAAGTTATTTGAAACTGAAATTTTTATTTACGTGTACCGCAGATAGAACGCGACTAGCGCAGGTGCAATGGAGGAAGTGTGCGTTTTAGCAGACCTGACGTAGCAATTTTACGCGCGTACATTTTTGTGAACAAACTGTATAGTTTGTGAGGCAAATAAAGCCAACAGCTCCGATGGAGGGCGCGGAGATACCAAAATCATGTCAGCCAGCTCGTACTGCGTGTCCCGCGACGTTGGACATCGCGTCTGCGTGCACGTCTGCGTTAGCTGCCTCGTCCCGTGTGTCGTAGGCAGCCCAAGTTGCATTAAACGAAAGGACGCTAACACAAGCAAGCTTTCTCAATCAATAAAGCACTAGTTATGACCACGATACAGACCATTGATATTCAGATATTTTTTGCGTGGCAAAGTGTTAGTTCTGACCAAGCAAGACAAATTACGAAGTGAAAAAAGGCTGTAGTTGGTATAAGAATGTACGATGATGATCTTTGTAAGATCATTGGCCTGAATACTCTCCAGTTACGAGGGCTATTCGAAAAATAAGGTACGATCGGTCGCATAATGGAACCCATTGTGAAAACCAAAAATGTTTTCTTTGCAACAGTTTGCTACACCTTCCTGCTACTTCTCTTCATAGTCACCCCTCTGGCTTAGACAACTGTCGTAGCTTTGTACCAAGTTCGCAATATCCTCGTCGTAAAAGACGGCTGCCTGTTCTTTCCACTAATTTTCTGCGCTGGTGTACTGCTCGTTGTCTGTGATGAAATATTGTCTTTACAGCCAACAGTTCATGTGAGCGAATATGATACCCAGGGGGAGTCAATGATGGATTGTATTGTGGGTAAACAAACACTTCTAATAGAAAACACTGAGTGAGCGTCTTCTTTGCCCCTGCAGAGAGCAGCCGAGAACTGTCATGAAGAAGGAAACGCATGACATGTTATGTGCGTTGCATAGCATTAGGCGATATCTCTGACAAGGCCTTCACGGTTGGTCGGAGACACTATTGTTTTAGGCATCTTTAAAGGCTCACTGTGCGCTCAGAACTGATAAGAGCGACATGTGCGATCTGCGGGCGTACTAGAGGCACTGCTCAGCACATCCGTGCAAAGCTTCATCGGATTTTTGGAATGGTCTCCATTTCGCGCCCCATCGGACCTTACTTTCCGAAAATCCATCGTAATTATTGCAGCTTGAGCACTTCCATTGGGGTGTCTGATGAAGGCTACTTCATATAACACAGCGTGGAACGTGTTAGTTTCTTATTCTATGGATCATATGTACGATGAATCCTAATGATGTGGAACGGTTTCCTATAAACTGCACCCAGTGAAATCTCCACCCTTTGAAATTTACACCCGGAAAGTTCCAGGAAGGGTGCGCTAATCCCCCAGTCCCAATCACGCGACTTGTCCAGCAGGTAGGAGAAACGAGCATTCGCCAAGTCCCACACTTATGTGGGATGCTCATGCAGAGGACTGAAGGTGTTCTAAAAGGTACGGCAACGCCTCAGTTTTTATTTAATTTTGTCCATTTTTGTCAGTCTTTCTTCCGTGAATGTATTACTTTCGTAAAATACAACGTGCACTAGGAAACTTTTGCAATTCGACTCAACAATAATCCACATAAAGCTAATTCTTACTGTGTTCTGAGAATATTTCGTACTTGCATTGTAGCCGATGTGACAAGTCTGTGGGCGCAGTGGTTCACTAGCAGGGTTATTCTCAAGTGCTTGTTATGGCATAGATACGGGAAGTTTTGTCGCACAACTTCGGGCTTGGTTTAAACAAAGATCAGTGCTTTGAAGAAATGACTTTTGCACTCGGTGATGTGTGTCCATATCGTTCAACTATATTCAGGTAGTAGAGAGAATTCCAAACGGAAAATTTCATTCTGCACGATGCTGAGAGCACGGGAAGGCCACGATCATCAATTACTTAGGAAAACATTGATGCTCTGCAGAAAATGCTAGACGAAGACAGGCGAGTGACCTATGAGCATATAGATACACTAGTGACCTATAAGCAAATAGAGATTTTTCTTCGGGCTAAATGCACCAGCAGTTCGTTTGTTTCTGCATGGCCTTTTGCAAGTAAAGAAACTTTGTTGTCTCTGGGTGCCGCATAGACTGACGGAAGAGCAGATGACACGGCCTGGTGCCGGGAGATGTTAAAATAAGTTTTCTAAGGGACAATCTCAGTAAGTGAATAACATCGTAACATCGTAACAAGTGATGAGACTTGGCTGTAGTACTATGACGTGTCGACTAAGACTCAAAACAAAGTTTGGATCTTTGAAGAGGACGACGCACCCGTAGCTGTCAGAAAATCCTGATCAGCATAGAAGAAAATGATGGCTGTTTTTTTCAATTCGAGTGGAAGTGTGGAGCGTGTCGTTTTGGGCATATAGAAGACAGTCTCAGCTAAGTGGTTCACTGAGCACCTGTCAGCCCAAAGTAATTCAATCTTTGAAGAATCTGCGACCGAAGTCAAGAATGGACACTTGGTTCCTCCATCATGATAACGCTCCGGCCCACCGCGCCAACGTGATGACTGGGTGTTGTGTGATGTCCTTAAGTTAGTTAGGTTTAAGTAGTTCTAAGTTCTAGGGGACTGATGACCATAGATTTTAAGTCCCATAGTGCTCAGAGCCATTTTGAACCATCGCGCCAAAGCATGCGCCGAATGTTTGTGAGGTACAGGACGAACTTCTTGAGCACCTTCCTTACAGTCCAGACTTCGCTCTTCGTGACTTTGCACTGTTCCCGCATGTGAAAATGAAGCTGAAAGGAGTTCAGTTTTCAAGTGATGGGGACCTCCTGAGGGCTTGGTACAATGAGTGTGCCTCACTCCCTACAGAAACTTGGGAGAACCGATTTAGGGATTGTATTTGGAGAATGGGGAGAATGGAGAAGCGTATTCAATGTGGCGGAAATTAAATACATAAAGCTATATTGCAAAGCTTTCCTAGTACCCTTTGTAAAGAACAACCGCCTTCAGTCATAATCGTGATTTTATTTCCATGCACGACGCATTTTCAGTTGCTTTGACAGTCTACAATGATTATTTTTTCCACATTTAGGTTAATTCTGGTCATTTCAGTGGTGGATACATTATTTTTTAAGCACAGTATGAGTAAACATGTTTACGTACATACATACGCTTTTCGTTCTACAGCACCCTGTGTGACTTACGTTAACAAAAACCAAAGAAACAGGGTTAGAAATGTGTCGTGAATCGAAATGAAATCACGATTTTGACTGAAGGAGGTTGTTCTAAATTTTTACAATCGGAAATATGTTTTTACTTAATTTTCTGTCGGACCCAACAATATTAAGTTTTACTTTGTCGAACCCAATAATAAATCTTTGACTTACGACCAGATCTTCAAAAAATACAATGGAAACGATTCAAACCTAGTTTGAGACATGGGTCTTAAAAACTGCATCTCATCTAGTGGATCAAGCATACTTCAAAATAAAACGTTAGCTATGTATACCTGCGAATCAGCATGACGTATACGTAATGGTCGTAAGACACGTTGTCATTTTAATGAAAAGGCCGTTTTGCACGTATACACGGTCAAGGGCGCCCATACCCGGGCGCAAGGGGGAGCTGCCGCTGGCTCCCCTTCCCCCACCACGCCCCCACCACCCTTAGATCTTAGGGAAAGGAAAAAATATAGTGTATTCAGAAAGTGTACTGAAAGAAAGTTATTTAAAAACCGGTATTACGAAAGTTTTTTGCAGGATAGGAGGTGGCATTTTTTTACAGGTACTTACAAGTCATCATTCGTCTTCTAAAATATTAAAAATACTCAGTATTCCCAGGTCTCCTCAGCGGCCGCCGTCCCCTCCCCCCCCCCCCTCCCCAATCCCCCAACAATCCATCGTATCGGCGCCCTTTTACATGGCGAACCAGAACTCGACCGACAAAATTTCCAACGTATTCGACGGATGATTTCCGAGTATTTTAGCTTAAGGGACGTGGGTCCTCCACTGGTTCATTACACAGTAATCACAGTTGATTTCCTACTCCCAGTATGAGTATTGCATCGAAAGTATCCATAAATTGAGGGTGAGACATTTCGCAGAAAACCAGTCAGTGATACTTTTGAGAACATTTTTTACTGTTTCTTCTGCTTTTGTATGTATGCTTTGTTTGGTTACTATACTACTGTCATCTCCAAAAATAAGTAATTCTGTTTCTGTGTGTTAGGCAGAAGATCGCCTACACAGACGAGGAACAATAGTGGACCTACTGAGAGCTGATTTCTCAGGATGGGGCAGGATAAGGTTACGATTACGGACGGGGCCGCAATCAGTTACTCTCGGCTGCACAACAAATACGTAAACTTTACATAAAGAAATAAAATTTTAAAACAATCTCTGAAAGAAACAATTGACTGTATAACAGTGGAAGGCCTGAATTAGAAGTCAGAAGAACAATTCCAAATAGCACATATTAAGATAAATACTTCGTTTTAAAACAAACTGTAACACGGCTGAAGGCTTTCTTATAAAATAAATGAAATTATTATTGGGCTGAAGGCCACAAACAAGCAAAGGCCGACATGCATTATAATCAATGTCCGTCAGTATAACGATTTCAATACAAGTAATACAGTGGCTGCTTCTGTCGAAGTCGGCGTCAAGACCAGCGAAGTATTTTCACATTATGTGCACAAAGTTAGTGATTGAAATTTAATAATAAGATCCTGTCGCAGCGAAAAGCGCCTTCGCTATAATGATTGCCACTCCAACTCACGTGTCATATATGTGGCACTCGCTCTCCCCTATTTCGCATTAATGCAAAATAAGCTCCCCTCCTTGAGCTTGGGAGCTGGTCGCAGAGCATGCTTTGCCTTTCTTCGTGATTACACACCATATCCCACCGTTTGTAATGTTCAGGCGACCATCATATTTGCAGTGACTTCAGCGCAATTATTGTCTTTGAATGAAAGTGTCAGTGCGAATTTCCTTCAGTTGCCTTCTGTACTACACTTAGGAGATGTATGGTCGCAGTTTCGCTAACCTATGCTGCGATATGTAGAAATGTTGGAACACGTGAGCCAATACTGACCCTACGACGTATCTTAGAAGAAGAAAGATTAAGGAAAGACAAACCTACGTTTCTAGCATTTGTAGACTTAGAGAAGGCTTTTGACAATGTTGACTGGAATATTCTCTTTCAAATTCTGAAGGTGGCAGGGGTAAAATACTGGGAGCGAAAGGCTATTTACAATTTGTACAGAAACCAGATGGCAGTTATGAGAGTCGAGGGACATGAAAGGGAAGCAGTGGTTGGGAAGGGAGTAAGACAGGGTTGTAGCCTCTGCCCGATGTTATTCAATCTGTATATTGAGCAAGCAATAAAGGAAACAAAAGAAAAGTTCGGTGTAGGTATTAAAATCCATGGAGAAGAAATAAAAACTTTGAGGTTCGCTGATGACATTGTAATTCTGTCAGAGACAGCAAGGGACTTGGAAGAGCAGCTGAACGGAATGGACAGTATCTTGAAAGGAGGATATAAGATGAAGATCAACAAAAGCAAAACTAGGATAATGGAATGTAGTCGAATTAAGTCGGGTGATGGTGAGGGAATTAGATTAGGAAATGAGACACTTAAAGTAGTAAAGGAGTTTTGCTATTTGGGGAGCAAAATAACTGATGATGGTCGAAGTAGAGAGGATATAAAATGTAGACTGGCAATGGGAAGGAAAGCGTTTCTGAAGAAGAGAAATTTGTTAACATCGAGTATTGATTTAAGTGCTAGGAGGTCGCTTCTGAAAGTAAGTTTGGACAAGAAGAGAATAGAAGGTTTTGAAATGTGGTGCTACAGAAGAATGCTGAAGATTAGAGTGGTAGCTCACATAACTAATGAGGACGTGTTGAATGGAATTGGGGAGAAGTTTGTGGCGTAACTTGACTAGAAGAAGGGATCGGTTGGTAGGACATGTTCTGAGGCATCAAGGGATCACCAATTTAGTATTGGAGGGCAGCGAGGAGGGTAAAAATCGTAGCGGGAGACCAAGAGATGAATACACTAAGCAGATTCTGAAGGATGTAGGTTGCAGTAGGTACTGGGAGAGGAAGAAGCTTGCACAGGATAGAGTAGCATGGAGAGCTGCATCAAACCAGTCTCAGGACTGAATACCACAACAACAACAGCATTTTAAGCGTAGTGCGCTCATGCAGGAAGTTTGTCTGGTTTTGCGCAGATTGCGCGGTATGTTTAGATGACTCTGAATTCAGTGTGTTAAGTGGTGTCGTCCGAGGTGCTGGAAGTAGTGGATAGACAGCTGTTTTGGACACGTTGTATATGCAAATAATTAATGTCATTATACGTTGGTGAGTTGCTTGCCCTTTGTGTCACAGGTGGTGCTAATTTCATTAATTTCGCCACCGGTCGTCGCAGAGGCTGCGGGAGGAACCGACCCACTGTGGCAAGCAGTTACGTAGTCGCGCCCGCCCACCGTAGTGGGCGTTGTTTACTAGCGAGACGCCTTCCTGTTCTTGGAGGCGGGAGCGTGTTGACTGGTTTCTTACGGCTTGCAGTCTGGGAAATCGTTCCTTTGGTGTACACGTGGAAGACATGTTTTGCTTCCAGTACTTCGGAGTGGCTCTATGTGGGTAATGAGAACGACTTATGTTGTTGGTGGCTCAGACCGAAAGTGGTTCATTTGCTAAACAGGTGTATATGCATTTCTTTCCCATAATTCTGTAAATATGTTTAGGTGGTTGTGTTTTTTTTTTTAAGTCAACTGAATTGTTGTTCAGAGGTTACTATGTATGGCCATTAACTTATGGAGACATTTAATAGCAAGGATGTGTACTGAATGCTGGTTTCAAGTTGTGTTGATTATGTGGAGAAATTGTTTTGAACAAATTAATTAGTAATCAACTGAATGCTATTTGTTCAAATGGTTCAAATGGCTCTGAGCACTATGGGACTTAACGTCTATGGTCATCAGTCCCGTAGAACTTAGAACTACTGAAATCTAACTAACCTAAGGACATCACACAACACCCAGTCATCACGAGGCAGAGAAAATCCCTGACCCCGCCGGTAATCGAACCCGGGAACCCGGGTGCGGGAAGCGAGAACGCTACCACACGACCACGAGCTGCGGACAATGCTATTTGTGAGTTGAAGTTTATTGTGTTCCTAAACGTATTAACGATTATTTTTAGTAGTTCACTTATGCAGTTAGGCGATTTACAAGGCCTGTTGTGTTGTTTCCTTTTAAAAGTATTATCAATGTTATTGATAACGAAGTGTGTTGAAAAACAAAAATAAACAGTGAATGAAGTGCCTCAAATCTCCTTGGTGCACACCTCCCGTCATTCACCCTTGGGTGGTATTAACAAACCGTGAAAGCCCATTTAAGCTTTCTCCATAGATCAAAAGGATAATTGTGAAGGAAGGTGTAGCTAACTGTTGCAAATAACATTTTTGATTTTCACAGTGGTTTCCATTTTGTGACCGATCGGACCTTACTTTCTGAATAGCCCTCGTAATGGGAGCGATCTGAGGTTTTAACTTCCCACGTCAGCAGACGACTCTACAGTGCCTAGTTATTGCGCATGCGCAGTGTGTGGCACACTCAAGATTTCAGAACTCCACATTCTGCACAGCCAGTTGATCACTTAAGTGACTGCCCCCCCCCCCTTCCCCCACTTGTGGCGTGTCTGGCGGCTCGTTAGCACGCCAGCTCGAGATGCGTACCCACAGCGAGTAGTCAACCAGAGCGTCGCTCGTGTAAAACGAGCTCGAGGTAGCCTCGTGAGAGCGTGGTAACCGTGGCAGGTGGCATTGTGGACGCAGCCAATGGCCGGCGGGCGGGCATGGCTCTCACGCACACGGCTGCGGCTGCGGCTGCGGAAGGCGGCGTGATTGGCGGGGTCGCCGGGGGTCAGGGGCCCGCAGCCATCGGCTCTCGGCCCGCCGACCTCCTCATCGTTGTGACGTTGCTCTGGACACGGCGCCGAGGCGCCACTGCGGCGCAGCGGGCAGCTACTCCAGCCAGTGCGAAGCTACTATCGCCTCTTAAGCCGCGTACACACTGAGACTGAAACATGTTTTCAAAACATGTTTCCGGTAGCTTGATGTGGACACCATTTGGAAACATGTTTCGAAACATGTTTGGAAACACAGAAACATCTATCCGTAGCAGTGTCGGTACAGATCAAAGGAAACAATGTTTCCGGCTAGCTACCACTCGTCACCGCTGCACGGCGCTAGCGTATGTGTGTGTGTGTCGTCAACTTTTTAGCGGTGTTCTGTTTACTGTCGTTTTCGTTTTCGCATTGTTTTTGTAGAATAATGGAGTGGTCAAGGCAACAAATTGTCGATTTAATTGCAATGTACCAGGGGGAGGATTGTTTATGGAACGTCCGGAGCAAGGATTACAAAAATACCGTTAAAAAACACGATGCACTTGCAAAAATTGCAGCAGCTTTTGGCACGGACAAGGGAAGTGTTGAGAAGAAAATACGATCGCTCGTGGTTGCGTACAGGCGCGAGAAAAGAAAAATTATTGCCAGCAGACCATCTGGTAGTGGTGCAGACACTGCATATGACTCGAACTGGTTCGGCTATCGGCTGCTGCAGTTCTTGGACGATGTACATGAGCCAAAGGTCCCTTTAATCCTTTAACCAACCAACCAACCAACTGCACCTGGATGGAAGCCTAGTCTCTACAGGCACTCAATCTTAACCACATTTCGACTATTGGAAGCCGTCTTCCATACTCAGCTCACGTAGCAGGTTATTTCCGCCAGTTCTTCTATAGAATGTTTTTCTCAACCAACGACGAGGACGCCTTTCATTTTGTTTGTGTAAACCTTCTAGCATTAATAATGCAGCTCCACATATCATTATTGTTTCTTCGACACCAGACATAACGCAGCAGCAGACGATACGAACACAATAACACAAGGGGCACTGGAGACGGCGTGAACACACGAGAAATGTTTGCCACCAGTGTGGACGAAAACAGAGACCAGAAACAAAGTCGGAAACATTTGCGAAACATCGCAGAAAACAATGTTTCCGGCAGAAACATGTTTCCAGTGGCAGTGTGTACGCGGCTTCACACACACTGGTGTCGAAAATTAAAGCAAGAAACAGCTATTTCCCCGTCCTACGTCTAATTCACGCTATAACCATACAAAATGTAAACAGGTGTCCGTACGATCGTGTTCTGCACGGAAAGGCATTCCAGTCAACGTACAACCACGCCAACGATGACCTATCAGACGAGGGAGTGTATGACGGGTAGTCCCTCTGATAGAGGTGTACAAATTCCCCTTGCAGCCTGCTTGCCCCTAGCTCCTCTGCAACCATTCATGCAGGTCAGCCTGCCTCGACGTACACGCAAGAGTGCGCGTGTACTGAGGCATAGTGGGTAATGCAGCCGACTTGGGCTCCCGCAAGCCCGGGCTACCTGGGTTCCCGCAGGCCTGCCAAGCGTCACGGGACGCGCCCAGCTTGCTGCGCCTGACAACAGGTTGCGCTGTCAAGCTACCGTGACTAGAGTAGCCAGGTAGCTAGCGCGCAGTTCATTTATCGCAACGGTGGGGGCAGCACAATGAATAGGTCGAATTTTAGTGAGATTAAAAAGAATTGACAACTGGCGAATACATGCTGGTAACGAAACAGAGCACAAGTGCCGCATGGGAAACGTTTTAGTGTGTTTATGAGGCCGCTTCAAATAAATCGGTAGGTGTGTCTCAATGCAAACTATGTAAAAAGCTCTTAAGTACTTATTCGGGAACCTCGAGTATGTTACGACATGTGTGCAAATTTGACAAGCAGTTCCCTCACTCCGTAAATATCTTGAAAGATTACAAAGATTTAGTGGCCGAAAAGTGCATCGAAATGTGTGCTAAGGACCTGAGACCATTTAGCAGTATAGAGGGAGAAGGATTTCATGGTAACCCGCAAACGATGTCCAAATCTTTTGTAAGGTACTCTATTCCATGCACTGTCCGAAATATTATGTGTGCAAAATTTCTTCAAGATCGGAATAAAACTGTAGGTTGGTGTAGAAGTGTGTAAGTAAAGTACCCTCCGCCACGCACCATTCAGAATTTTAAGCAGACAGCGCCCTTCATCCTGCTTTGAATATCAAGTGTGCCAAATTTCATCAAGATCGGAATAAAAACGTACAATTTGTCGAATTCCGTTAGGTAAAGTAACTTCTGCCATGCACCCTACGAAATTTTATGTAGACTGTGACTTTCCTCTTGGTTTCAAGGTATAGTGTGCAAAATTTCATCAAGATTGTATGCAATACAAACGCACGGACACAATGAAAACGCACTTAGTTTTTCCCAAATTTTTAAATTTTTCGGTCGATTTTCCAAAAAATTTATTTCATAAAAACCTTGTCCTGATAATTACGAACACAGCAAAAAAAAAAAAATTACCCGAATTGGTCCAGCCATTCTCGAGTTTTACGCTTATCAACGCATTTGGCAATTCATTTTTATTTATATAGATAATAAGCCCGAAATATACGCGTAAAGGGAGAATGTACAAATAAAACCCAATATTTTTTGACCTTATGTACAGGTTGATTCAAAAAGAATACCACAACTTTAGGAATTTAAAACTCTGCAATGACAAAAGGCAGAGCTAAGCACTATCTGTCGGCGAATTAAGGGAGCTATAAAGTTTCATTTAGTTGTACATTTGTTCGCTTGAGGCGCTGTTGACTAGGCGTCAGCGTCAGGGCACTGAGAATCCGCGGGAAACAACTCAGTATGAACGTGACTCGCCTAAGGTGAACGTTTTCTGTGCCATTTCAGCCAATAAAGTTTTTTGTCCCTTTTTCTTCGAAGGTGCTACTGTAACTGGACTACAGTATCTGGAGATGTTAGAGAATTGGCTGTTCCCTCAGCTCGAACAAGAAGCACAACAATTCATATTTCAGCAGGATGGAGCGCCACCACATTGGCACTTATCTGTCTGTAACTACCTGAACGTCAACTACCCGAAGCGATGGATCGGCCGCCAGGCAGCCCGTGACAGAGCACTTCATCACTGGCCTCCAAGAAGCCCTGATCTTACCCCCTGCGATTTTTTCTTATGGGGGTATGTTTAGGATATGGTGTTTCGGCCACCTCTCCCAGCCACCATTGATGATTTGAAACGAGAAATAACAGCAGCTATCCAAACTGTTACGCCTGATATGTTACAGAGAGTGTGGAACGAGTTGGAGTATCGGGTTGATATTGCTCGAGTGTGTGGAGGTGGGCCATATTGAACATCTCTGAACTTGTTCTTGAGTGAAAAAAACCTTTTTAAATACTCTTTGTAATGATGTATAACAGAAGGTTATATTATGTTTCTTTCATTAAATACACATTTTTAAAGTTGTGGTATTCTTTTTGAATCAGCCTATATATATACTCCTGGAAATTGAAATAAGAACACCGTGAATTCATTGTCCCAGGAAGGGGAAACTTTATTGACACATTCCTGGGGTCAGATACATCACATGATCACACTGACAGAACCACAGGCACATAGACACAGGCAACAGAGCATGCACAATGTCGGTACTAGTACAGTGTATATCCACCTTTCGCAGCAATGCAGGCTGCTATTCTCCCATGGAGACGATCGTAGAGATGCTGGATGTAGTCCTGTGGAACGGCTTGCCATGCCATTTCCACCTGGCGCCTCAGTTGGACCAGCGTTCGTGCTGGACGTGCAGACCGCGTGAGACGACGCTTCATCCAGTCCCAAACATGCTCAATGGGGGACAGATCCGGAGATCTTGCTGGCCAGGGTAGTTGACTTACACCTTCTAGAGCACGTTGGGTGGCACGGGATACATGCGGACGTGCATTGTCCTGTTGGAACAGCAAGTTCCCTTGCCGGTCTAGGAATGGTAGAACGATGGGTTCGATGACGGTTTGGATGTACCGTGCACTATTCAGTGTCCCCTCGACGATCACCAGTGGTGTACGGCCAGTGTAGGAGATCGCTCCCCACACCATGATGCCGGGTGTTGGCCCTGTGTGCCTCGGTCGTATGCAGTCCTGATTGTGGCGCTCACCTGCACGGCGCCAAACACGCATACGACCATCATTGGCACCAAGGCAGAAGCGACTCTCATCGCTGAAGACGACACGTCTCCATTCGTCCCTCCATTCACGCCTGTCGCGACACCACTGCAGGCGGGCTGCACGATGTTGGGGCGTGAGCGGAAGACGGCCTAACGGTGTGCGGGACCGTAGCCCAGCTTCATGGAGACGGTTGCGAATGGTCCTCGCCGATACCCCAGGAGCAACAGTGTCCCTAATTTGCTGGGAAGTGGCGGTGCGGTCCCCTACGGCACTGCGTAGGATCCTACGGTCTTGGCGTGCATCCGTGCGTCGCTGCGGTCCGGTCCCAGGTCGACGGGCACGTGCATCTTCCGCCGACCACTGACGACAACATCGATGTACTGTGGAGACCTCACGCCCCACGTGTTGAGCAATTCGGCGGTACGTCCACCCGGCCTCCCGCATGCCCACTATACGCCCTCGCTCAAAGTCCGTCAACTGCACATACGGTTCACGTCCACGCTGTCGCGGCATGCTACCAGTGTTAAAGACTGCGATGGAGCTCCGTATGCCACGGCAAACTGGCTGACACTGACGGCGGCGGTGCACAAATGCTGCGCAGCTAGCGCCATTCGACGGCCAACACCGCGGTTCCTGGTGTGTCCGCTGTGCCGTGCGTGTGATCATTGCTTGTACAGCCCTCTCGCAGTGTCCGGAGCAAGTATGGTGGGTCTGACACACCGGTGTCAATGTGTTCTTTTTTCCATTTCCAGTAGTATATGTATATATATATATATATATATATATATATATATATGTATATGTATAATGTTGGGGTTTGTCTTTTGGTGCTCAGGTAAAATAAAAACTTTTAATTAATGTTCATAATATTACAATGACGCGCGCGACTAAACGGCTGCGTAGCGCAGCTCAGCAGTGATATGGGGCAGGTAAGCAAGTTTCCCGCAGCCCGCCCGGGTTGGGTTCTGCTTGGCTTGGCTGGGAGTGAAGCAGCCTGCCCGTTCTGTTGACAAGGCGCGGCGGCCTGCCTGCCTCGCCACCGGGCAAGCATGGGCGGGTTAAAAGCGGAACATGGACACCACTGGTCCCTCATCCACAACTGCTGTGTGTACAGCCACAGACGGTGCAGTATGGCACAGAGAAGACGCCTACCAGATGCTCTGTAGTGGATGACCATAGGAAGAATGAAGCAGGACAGTCGCAAACTGATGTGGCCCGATGGCTTAATATATGAATCGTTCTGTTGTTTTTCCGATGTGGCGACAGTTTATAGAGACCAACACTGTATCTCAGAGACCGGGGCAGGGCCGCCGACCATTTGTGACGAAGAAAGAGAGGACCGTTATTTGGCTGTAGGGGCACGACGGTGCCGTCTTAGTACGGCACGGTAACTGGCATCTGGTCTCGTAGCATCCAGTGGGGCATATTGTCGGAGACTTGCTGTGCGTGTACCTCTGACGCGTCTTCACAGAAGGAGCGTCTAGAGCGGAGTCTTTAACATGCCACCTGGATGGTCCAACAGTGGGCCAATGTTCTTTACACAGACGAGTCCCTATTTGCTCTGGGGAGTGATTCCCGACGGATTCGCATCTGGAGGTATGGTGGAACACGACTTTGTGACCGAGACATTGTGGAAAGAGACCGATATCGAGGAGGATCCCTAGTGGCGCAGGCAGGCATTCGAGAAATTGTGCACGTCAACTGACAAGGTTTACCTGCTGTCAGGCATCGTGACGAGATCTTGGGACATCATATGCGCTTCCTGCAAGGTGCTGTGGGCCCAGACCTCGCACTGATGGACGAAAATGCTCGATCTCATAGACCACGAATGGTTGATGTTTTCTTGGAAACGGAAGATATTGCACCCATGACGTGACCTGCTCGCTCTCCCGATTTCAGCCTCATAGAGCACGTCTGGGATACACTACGGAAACGGGTCGCATCATGTCACCTTCCACCAACCACTCTCCAACACTTGTGAGCAGTCCTGCAGCAGGAATGGGCGTTATTGCCACAACATGAGATTGATGACGTCATTTACAGCATGTCCATTATAATTACCCGGTCGGTTATGCCGTGGTCGTTTGATGAATTCTGTGTCAATTCCCAACGTTTCGTCTCCGACTGCGGGAGACATCTTCAAGGGGGTCCGTAGCTCGATGGAAGGTCCAACACACACACTGGCTCGCTACTGAGAGTCAGTAGCGAGCCAGTGGGTGTGTTGGACCTTCCATCGAGCTACGGACCCCCTTGAAGATGTCTCCCGCAGTCGGAGACGAAACGTTGGGAATTGACACAGAATTCATCAAACGACCACGGCATAACAGACCGGATAATTATAATGGACATGATATTTCCGGCCGTGAAAGTCTACATTTTAGTATTTACAGCATGACCCGTCGTTGAGAGGCAGAGGTGCTTACACCCCATACTGAGCACCTTAATCAGTTGTCAGAATGTGTGTGCAGATCCGTTAAGTTGGAAAAAACGAAGAACATTTTTGTCTACCATTGTTCATGTTGCAGTTGTTTACGTTCTGTATTCTTCATATTGTTTCTACTTTACTATCACTGTATACTGTTTTATGGTAAAATACACGCAATCTTCCAAAATTTCCTTTTGTTGCTTTAATTTTGGGTACCAGTGTATGTGCACGTTCCCATTGAAGGCACTCTCTTTATAGTTCAGAAACGTGCAGCGTACCTCCCTTTTTTGCAACTGCATGCATCTGTCTACAGACGTAGCAGTAGCATCTGCATGGGATTAATTAATGGGCCATTCTTCATTGATTATTTCGACTGATTTGATGCAGCTCTCCACGCTACCGTATCCTGTGAAGGCCTCTTCATCACTGCATAGCTACGTCAACTTACATCCATTTGAATTTGCTTACATTAACCAGTTGCCAGAATGTGCTTGCAGATCCGTTAAGTTGGAAAATAAGTATTTTGTCTCCATCTACAATTTTTACCCAGTATGCAGATTGACAGGTAATTCAAAAGACTAAGCAGGAATGGCCAAACGTACGGATTTAGAAGCATGTTTCACTAGGGGAAAGACAGATAGCACCTACAGAAAAATTAAATAAGCCGTTGGAGACAAGAGAAGCAGCCGTATATCAAGAGGTCAGATGGAAAGCCAGTACTAAGCAAAGAAGGAAAAGCTCAGAGGTGGAAGAAGTATATAGTCTGCCCAGAAGAGATAAAATTGAAGTCAATATCATAGAAATGGAACAAAATGGAGATGAAGATAGAGATGGAAGTTGCAATACGGTGAGCAGAATCTAACAGAGCACTGAAAGACCCCTGGAGCAGACGATATTCCGTCATCAACTATTGATCTCCTTGGGCGAGCCAGTCAAGACAAAACTTTTCCTCCTGGTGACAGGCAAAACGTCCACAGACTTCAAGCAGAATATAATAATTCCAATTCCAAAGAAAGCGGTTGCTCACGGGACCGAATATTAACGAACTATACGTGTAATTAGTCATGGTTGAAAAATACAAACACGACTTCTTTACAGAAGGGTGGGAAAAAAAGGTAGAAGCTGACCTTGGGGAAGATGAATTTGGATACGAAATCTAGGAACATTCGAGGCAATACTGACCCTATGACTTCTCTGCTTCCCGTAGGAGATAGGTTAGAAAAGGCAAAGCGACATTTATACCATCTGTAGACATAGAGGAAGCTTTCGACGATGTTGACTGGAATACTCCAATTTCAAATTCTGAAAGTGGCAGGGGTAAAATACAGCAATCAAAAAACTATTTACAACTTGTACAGAAACCGGACAGTAGTTATAAGGGTCAAGGGGCATGAAGGAGATACAGTGGTCGAGAAGGGAGTGAGACAAGGTTGTAGGCTATGCCTGATGTCATTCAATCTGTACATTGAGCAAGTAGCTAAACGAAACCGAAGAAAAATATGGAGAATGAATTAAACTTCATGGAGACAAAATAAAAAACTTCAGGTACGCCGATGATGTAATTCTATCAGAGTGAGCAAAAGACTTGGAAGAGCAGTTGAATGGAATGAGAAATGTCTTGAAAGGGGAATATATGATGAACATCAACAGAAGCACAACAAAGATAATGAAATGTAGTCGAATTAAATCGGGTGATGTGCTGAGGGCATTAGATTAGGAAACGAGACACTTAAAGTAGTAGACGAGTTTTGCTCTTTGGGCAACAAAATAGCTGATGATGACCGAAGGAAAGAAGACATAAAATGTAAACCGGCAAAGGAATATTTGGTAACATAGAATATAGATTTAAGTGTTAGGAAATCTTTTCAAAAAGTATTAGGTTAGTGTGTAGCCATGAATGGAAGTGAAACATTGATGACAAATAGTTTAGATAAGAAGAGAATAGAAGCTTTTGAAACGTGGGTCTACAGAATACTTCTGAAAATTAGGTGAGTAGATCGCATAACTAATGAGGAGGTACTGAATAGAATTTGAGAGGCAAGAAATTTGTGGGACAACTTGACTAGAAGAAGGAATCAGTTTATAGGACAAATTCTGGGCCAGGATGTTAAGGGATCACCAGTTTAGGATTGGACAAAAGTTTGCGGCGGTGGGGGTGAGGGGGTAAAATCGTAGAGGGAGACTTAGAGATGAATACAGAAAGCAGATTAAGAAGGGTGTAGGTTCCAGTAGTTATTCGAAGATGAAGATGCTTGCACAGGATAGAGTAGCATAGAGAGCTGCATTAAACCATTCTTTGAGCTGAAGACCACAACAACAACACAGTTTCCTCCATTACCAAACTTGATGCCACTGGCGATGTGGCCCATCAAACAAGTCAAGACATGCCTAAATTTATTTTCTTCGAAACCAACTGAGGGGGGGGGGGGGCATGCCACACTGTCACTTAGGTTTTGTTAGCTCAGTCAAATTAATATTCATATTTTAGCTCATGATCTTGATGTTTCCCTATAGCACATTTTCTGTATGTTATTAATGACTTTTCACATGAGCAAATTGTGGGCAGAATGTTCATATAATTGCACGTGTAAGCTGTAGAGAACTTCTACCAGCTGGTCCATAGTGGACGCGACGGATGAAAGGGAGGGAGATGGATAGCGGGCCATAAAATGGTGAGTGCAGCGACCTGGCTGTGTGAGTGATTCTGGGAAGCAGCACTTTTTGGACTGTAACTGCAGAGGGTCTTCTGGCTGTAGCACTTAGGGTCAGAACAGGAGGGCGCTGGCTCGCAAAACATTTGACGTGGGCCATGTGGAAGTCCATCGCAGAAGCAGCCAGTTGGCGGAATGTGGGTGGAGGAAGCTATTTAAGAGACGCTGCTGTAAACGGAGCCTTTGTGCAGACAATGGGAAGGTGATAAAACTCCGTTCATTCTCATGTTAGAAGCTAGGATGACAGACAGAGCGGTGGATGCATATGTTTACTGGAGGCAAGACTGTAACTCTCCTGTCGACAGGAAATCGCCAGGTTCTTTTAGCGAGAGGCAGAAACATATATATTTTATGGGCACGACTATCTGTCTTTCAGAAATTGGAAATGGTCAGTGTGGAAAGATTACATCTCTCTGTAAACGAGGGTCTGTGGTCCCATCTAGATAAATGTATTTTTTTTCTAATAACATGGACATGCTTACCATGAGAACGACATCTCCCTAATCTAAAATCTCATTTTTCAGACAAGAGACATTTCGAGACGCCGTTTGGTTCTTCTCAGGATATGCAAAGTAGAAGCTTGGTACCCCAACGTGGGAATCGAGGTGCTGTGTCTGGATTGGCTACCGGGCCAGTTCAGTTGACTTGTTCAGTGTGAGGGCGGTTTCGTTTTCGTTAATTTGGCTCCTGTACCGAGACTTGGTGGAAAGTGGTTGTGATTCTTTGCTTTGTTCATCTTCTGGTGCTCCCCTGGTGGACAACTTCAGGTCTTTTCCTAGTGGGCTGCATCTTATGGTGGGCTAAGAGCCAGTGGCAGTTTCCAACTTTACCGGTAGTGGAACTGCATATCATCTCAGACGTAACATGTGTCACAAGGGTGAACTTATTCCCCCTGAGTCGGCCGTCTGACGTTTGACAATTCCAGCACGTGTCGTCGTGCCTGTGAGTCAAATTGGTTGGCCAGACCAGCGAATGGGTGCACCCCACAATGACATCTGCCGGGATTTCAGGGCTCTGATAGGGAAGTGTCCCGTGGTTTGATAATCATAACGCCAATCCACGTAGTTTGCAAATTTTCGTGGATGCGTCAGAATATTACAGCTGCCACAGTGAGCCACTCCTCGCCTAAAGCGAGCCGTTTTCTGCTGCCGCCAGAATCAAGGTGGAAGGATAAAAT
This sequence comes from Schistocerca cancellata, assembly GCF_023864275.1. Classification (NCBI taxonomy): domain Eukaryota; kingdom Metazoa; phylum Arthropoda; class Insecta; order Orthoptera; family Acrididae; genus Schistocerca; species Schistocerca cancellata. The sequence goes on from NC_064630.1 coordinate 763,567,460, forward strand.
ACCGCTGCACTAGCGTAGCTTTGTTAGATGAGATTCACAGCTCCATGTTCTCCAGTGTAAGACGTGTCTATTTCTATTGTCTATTGTCAAACCACAATTTATGAAAGATGTTTATCTTTTATTAATAGGATTAAGTAGGAATAATTAATATTTTTCATGTTGAAAATAATTGTGGTAGCATGGAATGTCTGCACCAAAGTATTGTTGGCAAGAGAGACCGCACATTGATATAATTTGAAAAAGGTCGGGAGAGACCGTGTATGGATACATTGTAAGAAAAGAGCGGGAAAGACCGCGCATTGATACATTTTGTATGGTAGTAGGGATTGTCTGCACCAGAAAGCGTTGTTGGCAGGAGAGACCGCACTTTAGCGTTCGTAGGAAGTCAGTAGTAAGCGAGAAGTGAAGCGAGTCGGTAGCAGGTCTGAAGCGAGAGGTTGAGAGGAGCGGTGTGCCTGCCATTCACCACCTATGGTTTACAAGAGATTATAAACGGATGTACAGAGACATCAGTTAACTATTATCGTAAGAGGAATTAATATTATTGAATCATTTTCTTGAGAAACTCAAGACTACTGAAGGTATGGTTGCGCAATGCTAGTTGTAAGATTATTGTAAAAAGTAAGTCCCATTTGAACGTTTGTAAAATCATTTCATTCAGACTATAACTAATTTTTGCCAGCAATATTGCATAACCGATTATAACCCATCCCAAAAACCATCAACGTAAAACTTTGCAAAATTTTATTGTTGTCAAGAAAAAGTTTAACTGTAAATTACGTAACGGCAGTCAAATTAATCAAAGAATAACATCAGCCTTGCTATTAAAGAATAACGTCAGCTTTGGTAATAAATACAGCCACTTATTATGACAGCCCACCAGCAGCTAATAGAGTATAGTAAAACAGAATAAGTATATTCATGTCGCAGTCCGATGTTGCAGTCAGATGACGATCTAGTAAAGGTAAAAAAGGTAAGGAACAGTTTTGCGTTATTGCAGGTAAAGACTGAGGGCCACGACGACGACACATTTTATGTTACGTCGAAATAATCAGAAAATAACTTTTAATAAGCAGCATTTAAATTTGTATGCGAAGATTGAGAAAGAGAATTAATTTCAAAGGGAAGATTTCATTTGTTATTATTAAGCAAGAGGTAGAAGTCCTAAGGGAAGGTTTCATAGGTTATTGTAAAAGGAAAGGTTGTGTAACAAAAGAGATGTAGAAGGAAACGTTATCATTAACAAAAGAGATATAGAGGAGACGGGAAGGTTTCACCAGTGAAGCATAGTTTATGGTATACTTGGGCGTAGTTCATTCCATTTGAACAGAGTTAGACCTCACAGGGGATTCATGCAAACAAAGTCAGATTGTGCTGCAAAACGGATTAATTCTGGGAAGAATTTGTATAGCTTCCACCCAATGAATGCTTTGCCAGTGAAGCACCATCCCTTTTCAGTGTTTGCAATATTTTGTTTGTGTAAGATTTATCACCTCATTATAATTATAAAAGGATTAATAAATATTGTCACTGTTTTTGTAAACTTAAGTACGCCACTGCTCTCATTCATATTCCCTCAACTATTCGCAGTTTTTATGTTATTGTGGTGGTAAGTGGGTACAACAGCAATTCTAGGTTCAGTCTTATTAAATTAATTAATTTGAGTTCAGAAAGTAAACGCAGGCCTAGGCAACAAAAATGCTATGAGTAAATCCAATAATTTCGAATATAAAAATTAAGGGCGTAGCTCACGATTGAAGGTTACTGAGAAGATGCTACTGTTCTTTGTGCAAAGCTAATAACATTTAGCATCATTCAGAAATATATTTACGATTAAAAGAAAGCGACGTTTTGCACGACTGAGTACGTCCTTTATTGCCTATTCAATCTTCTTTTGACCGTTCTTGTGCAGCAGGAACTTTCTAAAGCCTCTATTCTCTTCCTGTGTTAACTGTTAAATGTCCACATGTCACTATGGCACTGTGTTAACTGTTAAATATCCACATGTCCTGTGCGGAGGTTCGAGTCCTCCCTCGGGCATGGGTGTGTGTGTTTGTCCCTAGGATAATTTAGCTTGTGTAAGCTTAGGGACTGATGACCTTAGCAGTTAAGTCCCATAAGGTTTCACATATATTTGAACATTTTTTTCCACATGTCACTACAGCACAGGGTTAATCTTCAGATACAACTTCATAACATTAAAATCTATACGTCCTCGTTTTCAGAAGAATTCTTCTCGCTATAGCCGTTCTACTTTTCATATCAGGTCGACTTGATTTATAATCAGTTGTTTTGCTGCTCAAAGACCGTCACGTGATTAAATTGGACTACATTCCATTTTCTTTATTCTTTTTTACTCTTGTTGCTATTTATCTCGTAACCTCTTCCAGGATAGTATCAAATCACTTCAATTGACTTTCCAGATACTTTTCCGTCTCTGACAGAACTACACTGTGAAGGGCAAAGCACTGAAAGTTGTATTTCTCCTCCCTGACAGAAATACAAAGTCGTCAGTAAATCTTGAAGTTTTAATTTCTTCTCTAAGAACTTTAAATCTCTCCAAACTTCTCCGCCGTCTCGGGTTCACTGACATTGATCATACTCCACACAGCACCGACGAGGCGTCATCTGATTTTCATTTGTTCTTGAAACTTAAATACCACCTTCGAGGACGTCTCTTTGATACTGATGAAGCGGAGGTCGGTTACGGCTTCGTGAACACAGCCAGCTCATGACCAGACTGAATGACATCGTGGACAGCCTGCAAACCGGTCTCATTGTGAACCACTCCTTCCCTTTCATGTCCTTCGCCTCTTACAAACGCAGTCTGGTTCCCGTAGAAGATGCTTATAACATTTCACTCCTAGTATGCAATCTGTACTACCTTCAGAATTTCATACATGACATTAATCGGGCAGATAGGTTAGAAAATTTAAAAAGGGAAATGGCTAGGTTAAAGTTAGATAGAGTGGGAATTAGTGAAGTTCGGTGGCAGGAGGAACAAGACTTCTGGTCAGGTGACTCCAGGGTTATAAACACAAAGTCAAATAGGGGTACTGCAGGAGTAGGTTTAATAATGAATAGGAAAATAGGAATGCGGGTAAGCTACTACAAACAGCATAGTGAACGCATTATTGTGGCCAAGATAGATACGAAGCCCACACCTACTACAGTAGTACAAGTTTATATGCCAACTAGCTCTGCAGATGACGAAGAAATTGAAGAAATGTATGATGAAATAAAAGAAATTATTCAGATAGTGAAGGGAGACGAAAATTTAATAGTCATGGGTGACTGGAATTCGGTAGTAGGAAAAGGGAGAGAAGGAAACGTAGTAGGTGAATATGGATTGGGGGTAAGAAATGAAAGAGGAAGCTGCCTGGCAGAATTTTGCACAGAGCACAACTTAATCATAGCTAACTCTTGGTTTAAGAATCATGATAGAAGGTTGTATACATGGACGAACCCTGGAGGTACTAGATGGTATCAGATAAATTATATAATGGTAAGACAGATTTAGGAACCAGGTTTTAAATTGTAAGACATTTCCAGGGTCAGATTTAGACTCTGACCACAATCTATTGGTTATGAACTGTAGATTAAAACTGAAGAAACTGCAAAAAGGTGGGAATTTAAGGAGATGGGACCTGGATAAACTGAAAGAACCAGAGGTTGTACAGAATTTCAAGGAGACCATAAGGGAACAATTCACAGGAATGGGGGAAAGAAATACAGTAGAAGAAGAACGGGTAACTTTGAGGGATGAAATAGTGAAGGCAGCAGAGGATCAAATAGGTAAAAAGGACGAGGGCTAGTAGAAACCCATGGGTAACAGAAGAAATATTCATTCCATGTAGGCTTTCACGGCCGGCGTCTTTATCAGTAAACTCTTCCGGGCTAAGTTGCCGTGGTCGATCTGTAAAACTTCTTCTCCCTGACGTTTCGTTCTCAACTACGGAGAACATCTTCCGAGGTGAGTCGACGACTCACCTCGGAAGATGTTCTCCGTAGTTGAGAACGAAACGTCAGGGAGACGAAGTTTTACAGATCGACCACGGCAACTTAGCCCGGAAGAGTTTACTGATAATAGAAGAAATATTGAATTTAATTGATGAAAGGAGAAAATATAAAAATGCAGTAAATGAAGCAGGCAAAAAGGAATACAAACGTCTCAAAAATGATATCGACAGCAAGTGCAAAATGGCTAAGCAGGGATGGCTAAAGGACAAATGTAAGGATGTAGAGGCTTATCTCACTAGGGGTAAGATAGATACTGCCTACAGGAAAATTAAAGAGACCTTTGGAGAAAAGAGAACCACTTGCATGAATATCAAGAGCTCAGACGGAAACCCAGTTCTAAATAAAGAAGGGAAAGCATAAAGGTGGAAGGAGTATATAGAGGTTCTACACAAGGACAATATTATGGAAATGGAAGAGGATGTAGATGAAGATGAAATGGGAGATATGATACTGCGTGAAGAGTTCGACAGAGCACTGAAAGACCTGAGTCGAAACAAGGCCCCCGGAGTAGACAACATTCCATTAGAACTACTGACAGCCTTGGGAGAGCAAGTCCTGATAAAACTCTACCGTCTGGTGAGCAAGATGTATGAGACAGGTGAAATATCCTCAGACTTCAAGAAGAATATAATACTTCCAATCCCAAAGAAAGCAGGTGTTGACAGATCGGAAAATTACCGAACTATAAGTTTAATAAGTCACAGCTGCAAAATACTAACGCGAATTCTTTACAGACGAATGGAAAAACTGGTAGAAGCCGGCCTCGGGGAAGATCAGTTTGGATTCCGGAGACATGTTGGAACACGTGAGGCAATACTAACCCTAAGACTTATCTTAGAAGAAAGATTAAGGAAAGGCAAACCTACGTTTCTAGCATTTGTAGACTTAGAGAAAACTTTTTACAATGTTGATCGGAATACTCTCTTTCAAATTCTGAAGGTGGCAGGGGTAAAATACAGGGAGCGAAAGGCTATTTACGATTTGTACAGAAAGCAGATGGCAGTTATAAGAGTCGAGAGGTATGAAAGGGAAGCAGTGGTTGGGAAGGGAGTGAGACGGGGTTGTAGCCTCTGCCCGATGTTATTCAATCTGTATATTGAACAAGCAATAAAGGAAACAAAAGAAAAGTTCGGAGTAGGTATTAAAATCCATGGAGAAGAAATAAAAACTTTGAGGTTCGCTGATGACATTGTAATTCTGTCAGAGACAGCAAAGGACTTGGAAGAGCAGTTGAACGGAATGGACAGTGTCTTGAAAGGAGGGTATAAGATGAACATCAACAAAAGCAAAACGAGGATAATGGAATGTAGTCGAATTAAGTCGGGTGATGCTGAGGGAATTAGATTAGGAAATGAGACACTTAAAGTAGTAAAGGAGTTTTGCTATTTGGGGAGCAAAATAACTGATGATGGTCGAAGTAGAGAGGATATAAAATGTAGACTGGCAATGGGAAGGAAAGCGTTTCTGAAGAAGACAAATTTGTTAACATCGAGTATTGATTTAAGTGTTACGAAGTCGTTTCTGAAAGTATTTGTATGGAGTGTAGCCATATATGGAAGTGAAACATGGACGATAAATAGTTTGGACTAGAAGAGAATAGAAGGTTTCGAAATGTGGTGCTACAGAAGAATGCTGGAAATTAGAGTGGTAGATCACATAACTAATGAGGACGTGTTGAATAGAATTGGGGAGAAGAGAAGTTTATGGCACAACTTGACCAGAAGAAGGGATCGGTTGGTAGGATATGTTCTGAGGCATCAAGAGATCACCAATTTAGTATTGGAGGGCAGCGTGGACGGTAAAAATCGTAGAGGGAGACTAAGAGATGAATACACTAAGCAGATTCAGAAGGATGTAGGTTGCAGTAGGTACTGGGAGATGAAGAAGCTTGCACAGGATAGAGTAGCATGGAGAGCTGCATCAAACCAGTCTCAGGACTGAAGACCACAACAACAAGACATTCCAGTCAACACTGTCATATGCTTTCTGTTAATCTATAAACCCTATAAACGTAATTGTGCTTTTCTCTGGTGTATCTTCTGAATTGTCCTCGGATCAGTACTGCTTCACATGTTCCTACGTTTCTTCGGCTATATATGGCGGCCAGCTTTAAAGTAATTCCTTCGAATTCTTTGTGTGAAAACTCTTAAAGCTTTTTAAATAAAACGAAGGCTATTAAGATTTAATGCTTTGTTCTTCATGATTACACATTTCTTCGCGACGAACACATTTCTCCCAGCGAGAGACCGGTTTGTTGATACCGTTACTGTAGAATATTTCACATTGTTCGTGAAGCCACAGCCCACTTCTGCTTGCACCGCGTCAAAGTGAAGTCCTCGAAGGTGGTTTTTAAGTTTTGGGAACAACTGAAAATCCGATGACCGCAAGTCGGGACTGTACGGAGTATGATCGATGACAGGGAAACCAAGGCGTTGGATTGTTGCAGATCTCGTAGCGGCCGTGTTTGATCTGTCATTGTCATACTGAAAGATAGGGCGCTCCATGTGAGGACGAACTCTTCTGGTTCGAAACTCGATTACAGCACGCTGCTTCACATTCACTGACATAGTTACGTTACACACCGCCATGTTCCGCGCTGTAATTCGGACCCGTCTCGACGCATAGGACAACAGATACAGGGTGTTTCAAAAATGACCGGTATATTTGAAACGGCAATAAAAACTAAACGAGCAGCGATAGAAATACACCGTTTGTTGCAATATGCTTGGGACAACAGTACATTTTCAGGCGGACAAGCTTTCGAAATTACAGTAGTTACAATTTTCAACAACAGATGGCGCTGCAAGTGATGTGAAAGATATAGAAGACAACGCAGTCTGTGGGTGCGCCATTCTGTACGTCGTCTTTCTGCTGTAAGCGTGTGCTGTTCACAACGTGCAAGTGTGCTGTAGACAACATGGTTTATTCCTTAGAACAGAGGATTTTTCTGGTGTTGGAATTCCACCGCCTAGAACACAGTGTTGTTGCAACAAGACGAAGTTTTCAACGGAGTTTTAATGTAACCAAAGGACCGAAAAGCGATACAATAAAGGATCTGTTTGAAAAATTTCAACGGACTGGCAACGTGACGGATGAACGTTCTGGAAAGGTAGGGCGACCGCGTACGGCAACCACAGAGGGCAACGTGCAGCTAGTGCAGCAGGTGATCCAACAGCGGCCTCGGGTTTCCGTTCGCCGTGTTGCAGCTGCGGTCCAAATGACGCCAACGTCCACGTATCGTCTCATGCGCCAGAGTTTACACCTCTATCCATACAAAATTCAAACGCGGCAACCCCTGAGCGCCGCTACCATTGCTGCACGAGAGACATTCGCTAACGATATAGTGCACAGGATTGATGACGGCGATATGCATGTGGGCAGCATTTGGTTTACTGACGAAGCTTATTTTTACCTGGACGGCTTCGTCAATAATCAGAACTGGCGCATATGGGGAACCGAAAAGCCCCATGTTGCAGTCCCATCGTCCCTGCATCCTCAAAAAGTACTGGTCTGGGCCGCCATTTCTTCCAAAGGAATCATTGGCCCATTTTTCAGATCCGAAACGATTACTGCATCACGCTATCTGGACATTCTTCGTGAATTTGTGGCGGTACAAACTGCCTTAGACGACACTGCGAACACCTCGTGATTTATGCAAGATGGTGCCTGGCCACATCGCACGGCCGACGTCTTTAATTTCCCGAATGAATATTTCGATGATCGTGTGATTGCTTTGGGCTATCCGAAACATACAGGAGGCGGCGTGGATTGGCCTCCCTATTCGCCAGACATGAACCCCTGTGACTTCTTTCTGTGGGTGCACTTGAAAGACCGGGTGTATCGCCAGAATCCAGAAACAATTGAACAGCTGAAGCAGTACATCTCATCTGCATGTGAAGCCATTCCGCCAGACACGTTGTCAAAGGTTTCGGGTAATTTCATTCAGAGACTACGCCATATTATTGCTACGCATGGTGGATATGTGGAAAATATAGTACTATAGAGTTTCCCAGACCGCAGCGCCATCTGTTGTTGAAAATTGTAACTACTGTAATTTCGAAAGTTTGTCTGCCTGAAAATGTACTGTTGTCCCAAGCATATTGCAACAAACGGTGTATTTCTATCGCTGCTCGTTTAGTTTTTATTGCCGTTTCAAATATACCGGTCATTTTTGAAACACCCTGTACGTAGACATGTAGAATAAAAATGCAGAATGTTAACAACGTTTGTTTTATTTATAAAGCTATAAAAGTTTTCACATAAACAATTCGGAAGCAGTACGTTTTATCACGCCCTGGTAATGGGACGGTAGGAGAGATGCGATATCGACCGCAACCATTTCTGCTCGTCCTCCAAATGTGGCAGTGGCTACTTCACTTTCCTCCTGCCTTTGTCGACTTGTGGCTGAAAATATTGCCAGCAGTTCCATCTGGAAGAATGTTAAGAGCGCGCACGGCACAGTTATCGCGTCCGCGTTCACGTCTCACCGCGGCTACATGGCAGGTTTCCGCTGCTGGCATATATCCGTGTCACAAATGTCAGGGGCAATGTATCACGTCGCCTCTGGAGTGGGAATTCGCCACCATGAGGCCCACATTAGCGACTAATTGGCTTGTTAGGTCGGCTCTCCACTCTGCTAATTACTCGATCACCGATGGCGCGCGTTCGGTCTGTCGGCCGCTCTACAGCTGATCCGAACACGGGGTAACGCGCGGGGCAACGCGGGGTAACACCGCGGCAACACCTGCGGTGGGTCAGACACTCTTCTGCGGGTGACCACCGCAGCCTTTAGAGTGTCTCGACCACTGGTTTCCAGTTTGGGGGTAATTACCGCTGAGAAGTTAAATCAAAATTTTTCAGGGCGAAAACAGAAGAGTTTGATTGTGTTAAGGTCACGAAACTAAGTTAATTTTAAAAGATTTTTTACTGTTACTACTGTTCATAATTTATCAAATACTAGCATCAACGGTCTGAAAATTTTATTCATCTCATTTATCTATTGAAATTTTTAAGAAAAGTTAACAGAAGAGTTAAGCTTCAACTTTTATGTTTTCAAGACAAATGCTCGTGCCATAATGTGGGGTTTTTGTGGTGTCACCGCCAGACACCACACTTGCTAGGTGGTAGCCTTTAAATCTGCCGCAGTCCGCTAGTATACGACGGACCCGCGTGTCGCCAATGTCAGTGATTGCAGACCGAGCGCTGCCACACGGCAGGTCTAGAGACACGTCCTAGCACTCGCCTCAGTTGTACAGCCGACTTTGCTAGCGTAGGTTCACTGACAAATTACGCTCCCATTTGCCGAGACGATAGTTAGCATAGCCTTCAGCTACGTCATTTGCTACGACCTAGCAAGGCGCCATTACCATTTGCTATTTATCTTGTGATGCATGTACCGTCAGACCGATGTTCACCAATTATGAATTTAAGTATTCCAGAAGCTACGTACTTTTTTTACTAGACTCAACTCCTTAAACTGTTCCAGACCTCACGCCAGCCTGCGTGAGCTTAAACGCGTGTCTTTCGGCTTCCTCATAGTGGCTTGGCTGTCTTGCCAATTCACAACAGTTTTACATTGTTCACTGTGAGATTTGAACCGTGCTCTCTCCCAACTACTTGTTTTCGTGAACTTCGCTGTCTGTGTTTGGTTTCCCGCCATTGTCACGGTTACGTCGTGATTCTTCTTCCTCCTACGTTTGGCAGCAGTGATGTGTATGGATATTTGCGCCCTGTACCATCTTTGGTTAGGTGCATACAGTTTCCGGCAAGGGGGTCTGTAGGGAATCGGTCGGTTGTTGCGGATGAGGGCGGTTCTCCGCATGGTGCAGTCGGCCGGGGCCGCTGGCAATCCATGCGCAGTGTCGGAGCGTGTGTGGAGCTGTCCGATCGTTACGAGCTTCGTGGTTCGCCGACCCAGGACGTCAAAGTTGAGTAATGGTTTCAACTATCCAAGCCACGTCGATTCATGTTGTGGTGGTTCGCTTCGGTGGTTTGCTGTTGGGGAGGTTTCCCGGTGAGCAACACCGAATGGTTCTACTGCTGAGATTTAGCCGCCATGCGGTGAAATTAACTGCTTTGGTCGACTACGAGTTGAGTCCACCAGTGGAATTTTCTGTCTTATGGCTGTTAGTGCTCTGGTTACCTGCCCTGGGCACTGTCGTAAATTCAGGCAGTGTTCTTTTGAGCGAGTTAACTATTACCGTGTTTCAAATTCGAGTGTAGTAGCGGAATTTTCTGCCTAGTGGCCGTTAGTGTTCCGGTTACCTGTCTTGGCCACTAACGTAATTTCAGGCAATGTCCATTCCTCACCTGTTGTCGCTGTCCAACATGGTGTGTAATTTTGACAGCTAATGTGTACTCCATTGTGGATTATCACATTTGTAACATTGCCGGTCGGCGTTGTCATGTACTGATTGGCGGGAAGCAATTTGTTGTGTCGATCGGTGCGTGGCTGCTCCTGGTTGGGTTCCGACGGATCAAGTATAGTTGGGCTCACCACCTGTTTGATCTAAGTGAACGAGGGCAGACCGACCTCCCTGGAGGCCTTCTGAGTGCCACCGGTGTTTAATTATCTGTTGTCAGCTGTTTAAATTTAGGCTTATGGTTATTGTTTGTTTCTTAAAATTTTGCAAAACTAATTTTTAAATTTACCTTTCATTCTTAAACACTGCAGCCCTCTGCCCTTAATTATTTTAATATATTTTGAAATTTTGAAGTTTGATTGTGGCCCTCAGCCATTGGTATTGCACCTTGCATATGATGTTTCCTTAAATTATTTTATTGCTATCTTAATTGGATTTTTATCTTGTTCTTCTTGGATGCCTTCAGCCGTCAAAGAGTTGCTACATTACAATAAATGAAAATTAGAAGCAGGTACTGACCTCAACCCTTGGCCTTTTCCACAATCCTATGACCTGTTGTGCCCAGCGGGCGTTTCAAGATTCTTTTGGGTGGGTTCATCCGCATAATGGGAAGGAGACAACTTGTGAATGGAATATACACTGCTGTGAAAAAGAATAAGTACACCTGGCAAGACGACGTCGATTTTGATCAGATTACGGCATATACCTGGGCGATAGATGTGCTGATAACGGTTTTAACGTCTTCCGCCAACAGATAGCGTAATGGCATAGCTATCAGAGCGCCATCTGTGTCTCCCCTTTCATAGATTGCTCACAGCCCGAAGGCTCGGAGTGGTGCAATCGTGTGAGGCAAACAAGCAATGCTGCCACGGACTTGCACTCGTGCTTCTTACAGCCAACTGAGTGAGTTTGAAATGGGTCATATTGTGGCCTTCCGAGTGACGGGACGGACGTATCGGAGCACACAAGTTGGACGTGCAACGTCAGTAGTGCAACGAGGAGTTCCAAGAGGATAGTATTTGCCCACTCGCTGTCTATGAAACTCAAAGTGCTCTGCAAGGCGTGCAGCGGCTTCCCTAGCCAGCGCAATCTCTGGAGTCATCTACAACAGAGAACGTGTGGGATGTGACTTCACCATCTATACGATCGACTAGTACCTGCACTGCGGTTCATAGAGGCTACACCACGTACTAATAAGGATGTTTCAGCAGGGGTCGATACAGGGAATCTCAGAACCGCTTGTGCCATTGATCTGCAAATGCAATTATTTCATGCACTCCATATGCAATGTTGGAATAATAAATCTTGCGTGCATTGGGAACCTCTAAAAGGTCGTACTAATTTTTTTCCCTGGCAATTTATGGAGGACGCCTTCCTCACATAGACCACTCATAACACACATGGTACCCTGCTCATCACTATTGATGCCACTTCCCTGTACACCAATATTCCTAATGACCATGGCCTTACTTCTGACAAACACTACCTTTCCAGACGCCCTATGGATTCCAAACCAACAACCTCCTTCCTAGAATCCATGACTAACTATATCCTCACCAACAACTACTTCTCCTTTGAAGGCATTACCTACAAACAAATCTGCGGTATGGCTATGGGCAACCGCATGGCACCATCCTATGCTAACCTATTCATGGGCCATCTAGAGGAATCCTTCCTAAAAACCCAGAATCCTGAACCCCTCACCTGGTTCAGATTCATTGACGACATCTTTGCTATCTGGATTGAAGGTGATGACACCTTATTCACATTCCTCCAGTACCTCAACAACTTCTCCCCCATTTGCTTCACCTGGTCCTGCTCAACCCAACAAGCCACCTTCCTAGACGTTGACCTTCACCTCAGAGTACCTCGACCCATTTCAAACCTACTAACCACTAGCAATATCTCCACTTCGACAGCTGTCACCCATTCCATACCAAGAACTGCACAGCCTAGCCACCTGTGGTCGTCGCATCTGCAGTGACAAGCAGTCCCTCTGAAAATATACCGAGGGACTCACTGAAGCCTTCATCCTTGTACAAAAACAAATCTCCTGTGACTTATCTTTCCAGTCTCCCACTACCTCCCAAAGTCCCACAGTCCGGCCACAGGTGAGCATTCCCCTCATAACTCAGCACCATCCGGGACTGGAGCAAGTGAATTACATTCTCCATCAGGGTTTCGATTACCTCTCATCGTGCCCTGAAATGAGAAATGTCCTGCCCACTATCCTTCCCACCCCTCCTACCGTGGTATTCCGCCGTCCACCGAACCTACACGATATACTCGTCCATCCTTACACAATCCCTGCTCCCAATCCCTTACCTCATGGCTAATACTCCAGTAATAGACCTAGATGCATGACCTGTCCCATACATCCTCCTACCACCACCTATTCCAGTCTGGTCACGAACATCACAATTCTATCAAAGGCTAGATCACCGTGTTGCCGAACACACTGCCAAACATGATATCCCTCATCTTAATGACTGCTTCACAGCCTGTGCATATGGATCCTTCCCCCCAACACCAGCTTTTCTGAATTGCACAGGTGGGAACTTTCCCTGCAATACATCCTATTTCCTGTAACCCTCCTGGCCTCAACCATCGTTAGTCACTGTCCTCACCCATCCATCCCCCTCCCTTTTCCCATTCCAGTCATCATCCCACTACAACACCCATACTTTTAATTTCCTTCCTTTCCGCTACTTATCCCCTCCCCCCTCCGCACCTTCTCTCCTGCCCTCCGTCTCAACTGCGACACTTGACTGTCCACCACTCCCGCCATACTATCCCTCCCCCTCCCCGCCCCAGCCTCCTCCTTACCCCCACCCAGTCGCCACTCCCATCATGCACTGGTGCTGCTGTTCGCAGTATGGTCTCAGCTCTCTGAGACTGCAGATGTGTGTGCAAGTTGCGTTTATGCGAGTGTGTGTGTGCGCGCGTGTGTATGTGTGTCTACTGCTGACAAAGGCCTTAATGGCCGAAAGCCTTAATTGTGTGAATCTTTTTATTGTGCCTATCGCGACTCAGCATCTCCGCTATATGGTGAGTAGCAACTTTCCTTCTCTGGTATTGTTACTATATATTTTCTACGATGTGTAACGCGGCAGAATAAATGGAGGTCAATTTCGCACCTTACATAAGAGTTTTATACATCGTAACGGGAAGGTGAATATGACACCTAACTTACTTCCCCAGTAATGAGCAGATTTCCCTATAAGTATGTAATGCAAAAGGGAGGACACTCAATCGACGGTATTAACACACCCCTTTTTTTTTCCTTTATTGGGTTTCGATTCCCCCTAAAGGGGGCGGGCTGGCAGCAGCTTATTACGCCGCTCTTCAGCCTACAGAATTTTTTAAAAAGATGAAGATAATAAAAAATAATAACAGTTGGCGATAAAATCGGTGACTTAAAGGTAAAAATGGCAGAAAATTCTGGAGCGAAAAACATAAAACACAGGGTCGATGAAGCTAATAAAACACACAGGAAGCAGAAAACAGTAGACAGACAATTAATAAAAAAACACGGCGACAGTCTGGGTTCTGTTCGCAAGAGATATAAAAAGCACACCCAGCGATAGCATGATTTCTGTTCGCAACACTGTGGAAGGACGCACAACACCGAACACTCACTTAAACACTGCGCTAAAAGTTGGCACAAATACGACATACCACACCCGAGAGCAGGTGGGGGAAACTGGTCAGATGACGGGGAAAAAGGGGGGGGAAGGAGAGGAAAAGTGAAGGGGGAGGGGGTAAATGACCCAATGGAAGAGGAGGATCCATAAGAGGGGTGGTGGGTGCTGAGCAGACGGGCCAGGGATTGGGGAAGGCAGAGGAGGGGAGTACAAAAGGACTCGGTGGGAGGGGGAGAGAAAGGAGATGATAAGCAGGGAGAAAACACAGGATGGAAGGGGGGAGGAAGAGGGAGCCCAGGGAAAGGACGGAGGAAAGGAGGGGGGGTTGAGGATCAGAGTTGATAGGAAGGATAAATGGAGGGAGAGAGGGCATCATCCAGGAGGGGGAGCTGATGGAAGCCACCTTGGGAAAGGAAATGTAGGGTGTAGAGATGGAAGGTAGGGGGGACACAGCGGTGATGACGTGGCAGGGGGAGGGAATGGGAGAGGAGAGGAGCAACCAGGGGGTGAGGGGGTTCAAGACAGCAGGAGGTGTAGAGGATGCGGATATGTTCGAGGAATAGGAGCAGATGGGGGAAAGGAATGAGATCATAGAGGATCCGCGTGGGGGACGGGAGGCGGATACGGAAGGCGAGGCGGAGTGCATGACGCTCAAGGATTTGGAGGGACTTATAGAATTTGGGGGGAGGGGGGACAGATATCCAGGCAGGACTGGCATAACAGAGGATGGGACGGATTAAGGATTTGTAGGTGTGGTAACACACCCCTCCTATATAATGCATATCAATGAGCAGAAGATGAAACAAGCGGCGAGAGGAAACGTTTTGTGTGGAAGTCAGCATGGGCAGACGCCGCACCACGGGAGGCACCACGAAAAGCTCTTAGGGGGCATCCTGCAGCGGGAATCAGCGACTGGACAGGTGACACATACTGCTGAGCAAGTAGCGGGCCACCAGAAGTAAGACAGAAAGAAGCTTTAGTGTGGTAGCGATAGTTCTGATGCCACAGCGTAGGTTGGCACTAGGAGAGCGGAAGATCTTCGCCGACCACAGCGGCCTCTAGCCGATGCTGTGCAGCTCTACGAGCGTCGCTCCACTTTCGCCGAGTTCATGAAGAGCAGACGGCCAAGAACCATCGCTTTAGCTTAGCTTACTATTGAGACTTTCTCATCTGGGCTTTGGCTTCGCACCTACGTACTCACCTGTACCAAAGATACATATTCATTTGTACATATTGCATTGGGGCTTAATTAAATATAATGCAAATAATTTTTTTTTATTTTAGTAACTGTCTGTCCGGTTACGAAGTCTCGTAACCGGTTGGCCCTGACTGGTATTAGTACGCAATCTGACTGCATAGACTAACAACAAAGAATTAAAGAAAACTTCCGTTAACACTATTAATTAATTAAGTCCCCAGAAACTATAAAAGCTGTGAAACAACAAACCACAAGTGTAACTGTTCTGTGTGTGGAAGTGTGACTCAATGTACACATCTGGCACGGTTCTTCCTCAATAAGACAAGGTATTTTAAGCACCATTTACACTGAAGTAATTAAAAAAAAACCAGAAATACTATAATTGCATATAGAAACCAGAATTACACTCTAATACATGAACACAAGCCAGATGCTTCGTTGACTGAACCTGTGACCAAGAGGCATTGTTATTTAGGACATTTGAAATAAAAAATTTTCTTTACCTTCATATATATTGACGAACAATACACTCTGATCATTACAACATCCGCAATCGAACAGCATCGGCTGTCTAACCCATCAGAACAACTGCACACGACATGCTCACAACTAGTCACGGCTACATCAGAACTCCTACTTCCCACAGCAGCTTCTCAACAAGCACTCTCACGACGACTTCTCAACAAGCACTGCCAGTGGAGGCGGCTGAATAATACTCTTTGGCGCAATCTCTGGCGCTGTGACTCAGTGTAGCCACCTTTCAATATTCATATACCAGTAAAAACCTCTTTTACTTTACTTGCAGTAACGACGTGCTTTACCTAACCTGCTCACACTCGCTTTCTTTCATTTGGCCTCTTTGTCAGATTTCAGGAGCAGACCCAAGAGCCACCTTTCAGGTGGGATACAGAATTTAGAAAACTTCGTTTTGGGATTCCAAATGGATACGAACAAAACCAGTGATGCAGTTGACCACGAGAACAGTGAATGGTACCCATGAGAGTGGGCACAGAACATCCCATTGGCGGAAACGAACTAGGAAAGAGTAAAGTGCCGAGATTTTGACACTGTTCAATGGTTGCGATTGGCAGAGAGTGTTTCCACAAAATAAAAAGAACGCTCCTATTGGTCGAAAAAGCCGTGATGTGGGGAACGAAAGAACCCAGGTGGGGAGAGAGTTCGGCTACGAGAGAGACGGGAGCGAAATTTTCGGGGACTCTTCTCTGAACTGTCGTCAAGTGCAGAATCGGGCGCATAACGCTCTGTACGACGCAGAGGAGAAATTCGTGTGAACACTGCGTTCACTGTGGCTGACATTCAGCTATAAATTAATTTGAAGCGCCGCTGAGCTCGCACTGCGGAGAAACGAACGAGCCAGTTGTAAGAGGTCCGAGCAGATGTAATTTCGATGTATTGCTCACGCGCTGCCTGCGATATGTAAGGTATAAGAGAATCTCAGACCAGAGAGCAGTGTTGACTGCAGTAGGAACTGTGTAGCTGTAAGAGTAAGTTGTTGCTAGCGAGCAGTCTAGTTTAGTCTGGTCTGGTGTATCGTGTTGGCTGGGCGGGTCGTGGTGCAGCCTGAGCATTATTGTATAAGGAAAAAAAAGTAGCCTCGCGCATATGTAGTATTGTTATCTCAAGTCCCATGTAAATGTTTTAAAAATCTCCTAATAATAATCTTTGTCATAAAAAGTAACTTTTAACAACCATTCATTTCAATTTAAAGAATTTACTAATTTCTCCAATCCATGATCATCCCGATTATTGCAAAAGAAAAATCAGTTGTTTCCTTTCATAAATGACAAATCTATCGGCCAGAATTGCACAGGGCTGTGCCAGAAGAGCAGATATATATGCGTTATCCGGCGACCTTCATTGAGGTAAGAATTTTTCTTTTTTTTATTCAGAATGATCTTTCAGGGCCATGACGCAGCACTGCTGACGTCCACAATTTGCCAGGTTAAATTAACAGTCAATTATTCAAAGGTTGTAACCGAGTCACATTTATTATTGAGAGATTAGTCACATTGTATTATTGCAAGATTACGGAATTTATCTGAGGGAGGTTACGCTGAATGTGAATGAACGGCATAATTATATTTTTTACTGTTGAGAGGTTTAGGAATTTTTCTGTTTTGAGGTTACACTAAATGTGCAAAGATTTTTTGTGGGAAAGTTACACAGTTAAGTGTCCTTGCGAGGACTGAGAGGGCATTTTGATATGTATGCTACTCCAGCCATGTGGGTCCATATTGCCATCTTCCAAGACTAGGGATTAGTGCATGTTTTCTCCTATCAGGAGAAACATAGGGAGAATTTCTGCTGGAAAAAATGAGCAAAGGCTTAATTAGTTTTTATAGGAATTTCAGAGGACGAGAGCAGCCATGCAGACGAAAGCTCATCGCAGCTAAGGTAAATACTGCACGCAGAGGTGTATACTTGTTGGTTCACCAGCTTGCGTCCACTATAAACTCGCGTGACCTTGGGTAATCTTTTGCTCAACTTGTCACAAAACTGACCATCCTCCGTAGTCTTCATTACTTTCCTAAATAGTACCGAACTTTGAACCGGAATCGGATGTTTTATTGTAGTACTGGCCAACATCATGATGTAGTCGTAAGAATAACTTTATACAGAAACTTCTAGATAAAATTTACCTTTGTCATGTTTAGGATTATTTCACTTCCTGAGGACGAGATGCGTTCATTTGACAACTGATGTAACACTGTCATGTTGTAAACTGTGTAAATGCGTGTATTTCGGTGATAAGATTGCAACATTAAACCAAAGTTACACTCCTGGAAATTGAAATAAGAACACCGTGAATTCATTGTCCCAGGAAGGGGAAACTTTATTGACACATTCCTGGGGTCAGATACATCACATGATCACACTGACAGAACCACAGGCACATAGACACAGGCAACAGAGCATGCACAATGTCGGCACTAGTACAGTGTATATCCACCTTTCGCAGCAATGCAGGCTGCTATTCTCACATGGAGACGATCGTAGAGATGCTGGATGTAGTCCTGTGGAACGGCTTGCCATGCCATTTCCACCTGGCGCCTCAGTTGGACCAGCGTTCGTGCTGGACGTGCAGACCGCGTGAGACGACGCTTCATCCAGTCCCAAACATGCTCAATGGGGGACAGATCCGGAGATCTTGCTGGCCAGGGTAGTTGACTTACACCTTCTAGAGCACGTTGGGTGGCACGGGATACATGCGGACGTCATTGTCCTGTTGGAACAGCAAGTTCCCTTGCCGGTCTAGGAATGGTAGAACGATGGGTCGATGACGGTTTGGATGTACCGTGCACTATTCAGTGTCCCCTCGATGATTACCAGTGGTGTACGGCCAGTGTAGGAGATCGCTCCCCACACCATGATGCCGGGTGTTGGCCCTGTGTGCCTCGGTCGTATGCAGTCCTGATTGTGGCGCTCACCTGCACGGCGCCAAACACGCATACGACCATCATTGGCACCAAGGCAGAAGCGACTCTCATCGCTGAAGACGACACGTCTCCATTCGTCCCTCCATTCACGCCTGTCGCGACACCACTGGAGGCGGGCTGCACGATGTTGGGGCGTGAGCGGAAGACGGCCTAACGGTGTGCGGGACCGTAGCCCAGCTTCATGGAGACGGTTGCGAATGGTCCTCGCCGATACCCCAGGAGCAACAGTGTCCCTAATTTGCTGGGAAGTGGCGGTGCGGTCCCCTACGGCACTGCGTAGGATCCTACGGTCTTGGCGTGCATCCGTGCGTCGCTGCGGTCCGGTCCCAGGTCGACGGGCACGTGCACCTTCCGCCGACCACTGGCGACAACATCGATGTACTGTGGAGACCTCACGCCCCACGTGTTGAGCAATTCGGCGGTACGTCCACCCGGCCTCCCGCATGCCCACTATACGCCCTCGCTCAAAGTCCGTCAACTGCACATACGTTTCACGTCCACGCTGTCGCGGCATGCTACCAGTGTTAAAGACTGCGATGGAGCTCCGTATGCCACGGCAAACTGGCTGACACTGATGGCGGCGGTGCACAAATGCTGCGCAGCTAGCGCCATTCGACGGCCAACACCGCGGTTCCTGGTGTGTCCGCTGTGCCGTGCGTGTGATCATTGCTTGTACAGCCCTCTCGCAGTGTCCGGAGCAAGTATGGTGGGTCTGACACACCGGTGTCAATGTGTTCTTTTTTCCATTTCCAGGAGTGTATTTACAGTTTTCACAGTTGTTGTTCTGATCTCCAAACCTTACAGATGCACCTATAACAATAAAATTCAGACTTGTACGTCACATACGTTTAAATATCTCATGAAAATACCTTCTCCCAGTTGTGGATACCTCCTCCCAGTGGAGCTGAAATTACTTCGTTATTCATTTCGCAACAGGTAAACGTACCAGTTGATAGCACCACAGAACATTAATTACATAATGGTTGCTACACTGCTGTATGGCGTACACGGTATTATTATAATTACCATCACCGCTATCAGTGGTAGTGGTGAGAAAGCATTGAAAGCCTTTGGTCTTCTAATGTCAGTCAATTTAGAACTAAGCAGCCCAGCGGCCAAGCGATTTACGAACAATGATTATAGTGCACGTATTTTGAGTTTATATATTTTAAATGGGGATGCAGGTGAAGCAAGTGGCGATCTTTTACAGAAGCTCGAAGTTTACCGCGTACTTCAATGCGAGGTGCCTATAATAGTTTCCACAACGAAATTTTGTCTCGAAACCTGGCCAAAATCGAAAGAGATTCTGGTCGCATGTAAAGTATGCTAGTGGCAGGACAGAACCAATGCATTCTTTGCACGATAGTTAACAATCAGATACAATCGCTCGCTCGACGAAAGATCCGTGCCCAAAGACTGGAAAGTTGCGCATGTCACGCCAACGTATAATAAAGGTAATACGAGTAATCCACCAAATTACAGGCCCACATCATGAACGTCGCTCTAATATGAATTACCTCGAAGAGAGCGTTCTATTGACACACAGTCAACATACTTTTATAAAACATCGTTCTTGCGAAACACAATTAGCTTTTTACTCACAAGATGTGTTGAGTGCTATCGACAAATGATTTCAAATTGATCCTGTATTTCTAGATTTCCAGAAGGCTTTCGACACTGTACCACACAATCAGCATGTAATCAAATTGAGTGGCATATCGTCTCAGTTATGTGGCTGAATTAGTGATTTCCTGTCAGAGAGGTCATAGTTCGTAGTAACTGACCGAAAGTCACCGAGTAAAACAGATTTAATATCTGGCGTTCTCCAAGGTAGTGTTATAGGCCCTCTTATGTTCCTTGTCTATATAACCGATTTGGGAGACAATCTGAGCAGCCGTCTTGGGTTGTTGGCAGGCGATGCTGTCGTTTATCATCTAGTAAAGTCGTTAGATGATCAAAACTAATGGCAAAACGATTTAGATAAGATATTTGTATTGTGAGAAAATGGCAATTGGCCCTAAATAATGAAAAAGTGTGAGGCCATTCACATTATTGCTAAAAAGAATCGGTACCACGACAAATCAATCAAATCCAAAGGCCGTAAATCCAACTGACTACGCAGGAATTACAATTACGAACAACTTACGTTGGAAAAAACACAGAGAAAACGTTCTGGAGAAGGCGAACCAAAGATTGCGTTTTATTTTTCAGAACATTTTGAAGATGCAACATATCTGTTAAAGAGACTACCTACACTACGCTTGTTCGTCCTCTTATGGAGTACTGCTGCTCGGTGTGGGACCCTTACCATATAGGATTAATGGAGTACATCGAGAAATTTCCTAGAAGGACAGCACGTTTTGTATTATTGAGTAATAAGGGAGAGTGTGTCCCGGACATGATACAGGATTTGGGGTGAAAATCATTCTTTGCCGCAGAATGTTCTCACGAAATTTCAATCACCAACTATCCCTTCGAATGCGAAAATATTTTGCTGAGGCCGACGTACGTAGCGAGAAATGATCGTCATAATAAAATAAGGAAAATCAGAGCTCACACGGAAAGATATACAGTAGGTGTTGCCACTTTCCGCACGCTGTTGGAGAGTGGAATAGTAATAGAGAATTAGTGCGAAGGTGGTTCGATAACCCCTTTGGCAGACACTTAAGTGTCATTTGCAGAGCAGGCATGTAAAATTAAATGTAAAAAAAAAAAATGAACTGTGTCTGTTGTCCCATTGACTGATTAGTTCGTGATATAAGAAATGAGATACAAAAATTAAGTACCATTTACCTTTCATCATTAAAAAAAATCTTTTTTATTTTGAGACGCCTGCTAAATCCGCAGGTGATTCGGATTGTGAAAAGGGCCAAATAAGGTGGCGGTCATTTTCACTTCAAAATTGTAATTTATTGTAATTTAATAACACATTAAACCAAAATGGCACATAGCCGAAGCTTTACAACTACGAGTTTCAAAATCCAATTCTTTCACGGCTGAAGGCCTCCAAACAAGAAATCTTAAAAATCAACAAGATAAATTTAAAGAGACTGAAGACACGCAGTTAAAATTGCAAATAAAATTATATATTAAGCTGTCAAAACTACACACCGTGTTGGCAGCGACGACAGGTGAGGAATGGACACTGCCTAAAATTACGTTAGTGGCCAGGGCAGGTAACCGGAACACTAACCGCCACAAGGCAGAAAATTGCGCTGGTTCACTTGAATTGCAGTGAACCAACATAGTTAATTCCACCGCAAGGTGGCTCGATTTCACCACCACAACCACTCGGTGTTGGTCACAGGAAAAGCTCCCCAACAGCGAAGCACCGAAACGAACGACACAACATTAACGGACGTGGCTTGGTTACTTAAGACACCACTCAACTTTGACGTCCTGAGTCGGTGAGCCACGAAGCTCGTAGTGATTGGACAGCTCCACACACGCTTCGATACTGCGCAGGGACCGCCAGCAGACCCAGCCGACTGGGCTGCACGGATATATCCTCCCTGATCTGAACCAACCGACCGACTGCCCTCAGAATGCCGGCAACATCTAAAATAGACATCAGTGGAAATAACGCCAACTACACACACAACATGATAAACACTTGCACGAAGACCTGAACGATACACAACAGTAACTAAGAATGCACGAAGACAAATCGAGAGTTGATGCACACACACACAGCTGACTCATGAACGATCGGTGAGCCAAAACGCGTCGTCTGGTAGGACGACCGACCGACGATCCGCCAACACCATGGCCCGGCTCAAGTGATGAGTGGCGGCAATGGTCGGGTGAGCCATGTCGATGCAGACCTCACAGCTCCAACCCAACTGCACTAGTGCTGCATTGCAACTCCCCGACTGGCAGGTCCGGACTACGCTCGAGACGCGTTCCAACTGACTGCCTGCCCGAATTCGCGACCCCAGCTGGCTTACGACAGACAACGACCGGGGAGTAATAGCAGTCGAGCAAAGATACTACGAGAGGGGATATATTGATACACACTGCTAGCGCCGCTCACGGTCAGGCACAGCAGCAACTCAGTGACACCAGTAATTTAAATTAACGTAGTGAGGTGGAAATACGTTAAAAACAGGGTGTAAAATACATGATGGCGGGAACATGAGTCACGCAAGGCTCACATTCTAAACTGTAGGTAGCCACTAATGCTGATGATTGCGATGGGAGGGAGACATTATCTGATTGAACTTAGCCGTAACGCTCTCATACAGTTTGGGAACCACTAGTCTAGACCTATCCACAGAGTCAATGGCGGAAGATCATTCCACGTATCGGCGAACGCGAGCGCGTTGGCACGCGCTGTGTGTTCCATCGTGTAAATAATACGATACCTCCAAACAAACATGTCGGTCAACTTGGCTACACCATAGAACTGCTTTCTCCAAATCTACACTCCTGGAAATTGAAATAAGAACACCGTGAATTCATTGTCCCAGGAAGGGGAAACTTTATTGACACATTCCTGGGGTCAGATACATCACATGATCACACTGACAGAACCACAGGCACATAGACACAGGCAACAGAGCATGCACAATGTCGGCACTAGTACAGTGTATATCCACCTTTCGCAGCAATGCAGGCTGCTATTCTCCCATGGAGACGATCGTAGAGATGCTGGATGTAGCCCTGTGGAACGGCTTGCCATGCCATTTCCACCTTGCGCCTCAGTTGGACCAGCGTTCGTGCTGGACGTGCAGACCGCGTGAGACGACGCTTCATCCAGTCCCAAACATGCTCAATGGGGGACAGATCCGGAGATCTTGCTGGCCAGGGTAGTTGACTTACACCTTCTAGAGCACGTTGGGTGGCGCGGGATACATGCGGACGTGCATTGTCCTGTTGGAACAGCAAGTTCCCTTGCCGGTCTAGGAATGGTAGAACGATGGGTTCGATGACGGTTTGGATGTACCGTGCACTATTCAGTGTCCTGTCGACGATCACCAGTGGTGTACGGCCAGTGTAGGAGATCGCTCCCCACACCATGATGCCGGGTGTTGGCCCTGTGTGCCTCGGTCGTATGCAGTCCTGATTGTGGCGCTCACCTGCACGGCGCCAAACACGCATACGACCATCATTGGCACCAAGGCAGAAGCGACTCTCATCGCTGAAGACGACACGTCTCCATTCGTCCCTCCATTCACGCCTGTCGCGACACCACTGGAGGCGGGCTGCACGATGTTGGGGCGTGAGCGGAAGACGGCCTAACGGTGTGCGGGACCGTAGCCCAGCTTCATGGAGACGGTTGCGAATGGTCCTCGCCGATACCCCAGGAGCAACAGTGTCCCTAATTTGCTGGGAAGTGGCGGTGCGGTCCCCAACGGCACTGCGTAGGATCCTACGGTCTTGGCGTGCATCCGTGCGTCGCTGCGGTCCGGTCCCAGGTCGACGGGCACGTGCACCTTCCGCCGACCACTGGCGACAACATCGATGTACTGTGGAGCCCTCACGCCCCACGTGTTGAGCAATTCGGCGGTACGTCCACCCGGCCTCCCGCATGCCCACTATACGCCCTCGCTCAAAGTCCGTCAACTGCACATACGGTTCACGTCCACGCTGTCGCGGCATGCTACCAGTGTTAAAGACTGCGATGGAGCTCCGTATGCCACGGCAAACTGGCTGACACTGACGGCGGCGGTGCACAAATGCTGCGCAGCTAGCGCCATTCGACGGCCAACACCGCGGTTTCTGGTGTGTCCGCTGTGCCGTGCGTGTGATCATTGCTTGTACAGCCCTCTTGCAGCGTCCGGAGCAAGTATGGTGGGTCTGACACACCGGTGTCAATGTGTTCTTTTTTCCATTTCCAGGAGTGTATATTACATAAAGGGCTAAAACTGTGGACAGGACCAGCTATATCACAGCTACCAGGGGCAACAAAAATTTGTTTTTTAGTGTTTCATGTACAAGGAGCGTTCAAAAAATAAACCAACTGGAAACTGCAGGGTCAACACCGTCTACGGAAGGAAGTATCATCTCAGCAAGATATACTGCGACCAATGGATGAAGGGCAACAGGCAGATTCCATATTTCTAGATTTCGGGGAAGCTTTTGACATGGTGCCCCATTGCAGGCTGTTCATGGAGGTACGACTATACAGAATAAGTTCAAAGATGTGTGGGTGTCTTGAAGATTTCTTAGGTAATAGAATCCAGTATGTTGTCCACGCCCCGAGTTCATTAGAGTCAAGGGTATCGTCAGGAGTGCCCCAGAGGAGTGTGACAGGACCGCTGTTGTTCTCTGTACACATAAACGATTTGTCTGATGGGGGTGGGCTACAATCTGCCGTTGTTTACTGATGATGCCGTGGTGTACCCCAAGGTGTCAAAGTGGAGTGACTGGAGACAGAATTTCTAGTTGATGTGGTGACTGGCAGCTAGCTCTAAATCTAGAAACGTAATGCTTGTAGTACAAGAGTGCAAGTATTACAAATTTTCGTCATACTGAGAGCTGACGTACACGCCATGATCACCTTGGTGATGTTTTATATTCAACAAATTTTATGTAAATAAATTAAAATTTGTCATTCTGTTCACCTATGTATGCTTGACCACCCTTGGTGGCGTAAATTGTCTACCTAGAAAGCATGATATAGTTTTGAAATTAGTCTGGCATGACAGCTATATCAGTTACAAAGTGTCTTTATGCATTTGAATACCTAGATGATCATGGCATCTATATCAGCTCTCAGTATGATGAAACACTATATACTTTGTATATTTTTTGTCATTTGCATTTTGCTTTGCAGACTATATCATGATCTGTATCTCCCGAAACACGCAAGAGTCATTGGTTTTTTAGCTAGTGGCATTTCATTTAGCGACCATTTCAACAATTTTGCAGAAATTCAAATGGCTCTGAGCACTGTGGGGGGTCATCAGTCCCCTAGAACTTAGAACTAATTAAACCTAACCAAGCTAAGGACGTCACACACAGCCATGCCCGAGGCAGTATTCGAGCCTGCGACCGTAGCGGTCTCGCGTTCCAGAGTGAAACGCCTAGAACCGCTCGGCTAGAACGGCCGGCCAACTGTTTTGCAGCACTCATATTAATTTAAAGAGTACTGAAAGACCTAAGTCGAAACAATGCTCCTTGTGTAGACGAAGAACAATTGAAAGGAGAGTCAAACCTACATCTATAGCATATCTAGACAGAGCTAACTTTTTCAGTTTTGGCTGGATTACTTTCTTTGAAATACCGAAGGTAGCACGGGTAAAATACATGGAGCCGAAGGATATTTACAACAAGTATAGAAACCAGACAGCAGTTATAACAGTCGTGGGGCACGAAAGGGTTCAGAAGGGAGAAAAAAGTGCTGTAACATATCTTCGTTGTTATTCAATCTGTACATTCAGCAAGCAGTAAATGAAACCCTAAAAATATTTGGAGTAGGAATTAAACTTCATGCAGGAGTAATAATTCTCCCAGAGAGAGCAAAAGACCTGGAAGAACAATTTAGCGGAACGGGTGGTGCCGTGAAAGGAGGATCAATTGTAACCTCCCCACTATATTTGTTTCTGTACGAAATTTAGCCCAACTTTACCTGCGTATTCCTAAATTGTTATCCAGCTTAAACTCGAATGCTAAATTTTGACCGGACAGAAGCTAATTGAATTGAACTGAACTGGTCTGAACGCACATTCTCTTTATACTAAATGCGCAACTGAAGTAATCGGCTCTAATCAAACTTTCCACTTACCTCACGTCTCGACAACATTGTTGCAAATTTCTCGAAATCCCAACAGCAAACAGCAAGCAATTTTATAAATAAAATTTGCAAACTATGTTCAAACTGTGGCATACCACATAGCACAATGTGGTAATGCGTAATAATAAACGGTGGGATGGGGAGAAAAACTATTCCTATGAAATGATATACCAAGACAACGATTATAGAATGAAGTATGTATTCAAAATAGTAAAACTTAGCCTGATCTTCACACATAATATTAGTCTGAACAATACTATTCTTAACAAAATGAACTATGATTTGAAAATGGTTCAGTGTCAATAGAGAATTTCTATAAAAATGAAACAACTTAATCAGTTATATCTTAGTCCGCAGCTCGTGGTCGTGCGGTAGCGTTCTCGCTTCCCATGCCCGGGTTCCCGTGTTCGATTCCCGGCGGGGTCAGGGATTTTCCCTGCCTCGTGATGACTGGGTGTTGTGTGCTGTCCTTAGGTTAGTTTGGTTTAAGTAGTTCTAAGTTCTAGGGGACTGATGACCATAGATGTTAAGTCAGTGCTCAGAGCCATTTGAACCATTTTTTGAGTTATATCTTATTACATGATTCATGGAAGTGGGTTGGTCTTTCTCTCAGCTCTGAGAAAATGAACAATATTAACTAACTGCCAATAATCATTTCTACAATATAGGTGTGCGCTGCTGCAGTCTTACGTGAAACTTCTTCTGTTAAAAAAAATAACATTATTCAAAATTTATTTTCCTTTCGCCTTTCAATACATATATCATACTAATCCTTGCTGTCCTTTCTTCATCTAATAGATACCATCACAAGCCAACACAGCAGTACTAAATACGTCCGTCACCTACCACAATCCAACTAAGAATGAAGCAGATTGCACAGAGGCAAGAACTACCACAACAAGACCAAAGATTGTTTAACAGTAACATAACTTGTTCTTTCTCTGACATGCACATCGACAACTTACAGAAATCATAATGACATGCGCACCTTACAATATGATAAACATGAACAGAAGGAAGACAAGGATAATAGAATATAGTTGAATTAAATTAGGTATGCCGAGGGAATTAGAACGAGAAAAGACACACTTGGATTAGTAGATAGGTTTTGCTACTTTGGTAGCAAAGTAACTGATGATGGCCGAAGTAGAGAAGATATCAAATGTGGACTGGTCATGGCAAGAAAAGCGTTTCTGAAGAAGAGAAATTTGATAAGATAGAATATAGTTTCAAGTACTAGGAAGTTGTTTGGGGTGTAGCCATGTATGGAAGTGAAACATGGACGATAAACAGTTTAGATGAGAAGAGAAAAAAAGCTTTTGAAATGTGGTGCTACAGAAGAAGGCTGAAAATTAGGCGAGTAGATGCCGTATCTAATTAGGAGATACTAAATAGAATTTGAGAGACAAGAAATTTGTGGGACAACTTGACTAGAAGAAGGAATCGGTTAATAGGACACATCCTGGGACATCAAGGGATGACCGGCTTAGTATTGGACAGAAATTTATGGGGTGGGGGTCTTAAAATCGTAGAGGAAGACCAAGAGGTAAATACAGTAAGCAAATTCAGAAGGATGTAGGTTGCAGTAGTTATTCGAGGAAGAAGAGGCTTGCACAGGATAGAGTAGCATGGAGAGCCGCATCAAACCAGTCTCTGAACTGAAGACCACAGCAACATCAAGAGAAACAACTACTACAACTACATGTGCGTGACGTTGATGTTACGTACTCGTAGTCTACTACCTACCTATTTCTCGCGCAGAATAACGTGACTGTTCTCGAACGAGGTTTCAGAAGACGTTGGGCAGATTGTCCGCGTCCCCCCCCCCCCCCCCATTCCTCTTCCCTATGGTTTAACACACCGTGAACGGGAGGGCTCTGGACGTCACTCCCCAGAACAGTGTTTCGATGGGGCGTTAGAAGGCTGCAGTGTGGCGGAGCCAGCGATAAATAACCGGTGTGCGAGAAAGTTTAAAAGCTGTACTTTCACGAGATCGTAACTGCGTATTGTCAGAATAATGGCCCAAATTTTTGCCCGGAATTGATTTCTGTGGTACTTTTTTCTGCGTAAATATATATCAAGATGATTACGTATCCTTATGAGTGCAGTGTACCATCGGCTTGGTGAAGTGCTCGCTGTGCTGTCTCCTGAGTGTGAGCCCGTGTCCCACTAGGTGCGAGTTTGGGGCCTCAGATCTCTTATAGCGAGGACACTTTCTTCCGTAGGCAACTGCACTGTCACCTCTCTAGCGGTTTTCATTTTACACCCTCCGATTCGTTTCTTGTTGAACGCATCTTATAATCGTTAACCGAATTCAAAAATTTAAAATGATCCGTAATCTACTCATTAAGAGGTATAATCTGATTTTAAAGGTTTAACGGAGTGAGACAAGTGATACACGTAGAAACTATGTATATGTCGCTAGGCAGCATAACTCATGGTGCACAAATTACACACACCCCACGCTTTACACCCACTCCTATTCATCCAGTATTTGAGAAAGAGAACACATACCGACTTCCAACACACGTTACACATTATTTTAAACCTTTTAGAAACTTCTTCTCGCTGGGACATCCTGCTCCCTTTCCAGATACAAAATCACAAATGTAAAATTTTTTATAGCTTGTTTTGATGTTCATGGAAAGTAAGCGTTTCCGGACACATGTCCACATAACATATTTTCTTTCTTTGTGTGTGAGGAATGTTTCCTGAAAGTTTGGCCGTACCTTTTTGTAACACCCTGTATATCGATATGGCGCAATCGAATTCGCAATACCTAGTACCGATATTCCTATTTTGTATTAAAATGTTTTCGCAATTTTCGATACATATTTGAAGCTGTTCTTTTGAAACTGTAGTAGAACGTAGTTTTACTATCACTGTATGAACGAGTGTTACTGCTTTTTGGGCTTCCATCACGTCCAGTTGTTACGTTCGTGTCTGATCAACATCAACTGTGTAAGCTGTAAAGTTGCAAACTTATGAAAAAAATACTGGCATTTACACAGTTCACAATGTGACAATGTTACAACAGTTGTCAATCAGACGCATCTAGTCCTCAGAAAGTGAAATAGCCCTAAACACAACAATGGTAAATTTTAACTAGTAATTTCTCTACAAAATTATTCTTACGACTACGTCATGAAGTTGGGCAGTGCTATGTTAAAACATCCGATTCCGGTTCAAACTTCGGTACTATTTAGGATGACAATCAACTCTATGGAGGATGCTTAGCTTTGTGACAAGTTGAGAAAAAGATTACCCAAGGTCGATCGAGTTTGCAGTGGGCGCAAGCTGGAGAACCAACAAGTTTACGCCTCTACTAGTGGTATTTACCTTAGCTGCGATGGCTGCTCTCGCCCACTGAAATTCTTATGAAATCTAATTAAGCCTTTGCTCATTTTTTCAGCAGAAATTCTCCGTATGTTTATCGTGATGCGAGAAAACATGTACTCATCCCTAGTCTTGGAATACGGCGAATTGCACGTGCATGACTGGAGCAGCGTGCATATGAAAATGCCCTCTCAGTCCTCGCAAGGACAATTAACTAACTGGCTGGTTCGTTTCTCCACAGTGGCAGCTCAACGCTTCTATAGCTAATATCTGGCTGCATGTCAGCCGTAGTGAAGGTAGTGTTCACTCAAATTTCTCCTCTGTGTGGTGCAGAGCATTATGCGCTCCGTTCTGCGCTTGAGCGCTTGACGCCAGTTCAGAGAAGAGTCCACGAAAATTTCGATCTCGCCTTTCTCATAGCCAGACTCTCTCCCCACCTGGGTTCTTTCCTTCTCCACGTCACGGATTTTATGGCTTTTATCGACCAATAGGAGCGGTCCTCTTACTTTGTGAAAACTCTCTCTATCAATCGCAAGGGTCCTACCATTGAACTGAGTCAAAATCTCGGCACTTTACTCTTTCCTAGTTCGTTTCCGCCAATCGGACGTTTCGTGCCCTGTCACATGTGTACCAGTTGCTGTTCACGTGATCAACTGCATCACTGGTTTTGTTGGTATCCATTTGGAATTCCGAAACGCAGTTTTCGAAAGCTTCTTTCTGTCCTACTTCTTGTGGCCGTTACTCGCTCTGCAGTATGCGTCACCTATCTGGTCGCTGACTCCCGCTTAAGCATGCCCGCCGTAAGAGCTGTCCGTAGTGCTTCTGCGTCTTCCCACGCTGGCTTCCACACAAAACGTTTCCTCTTGCTGTATGTTTCACCTTCTGCTCATTGACATGCATTATGTAGGAGTGGTGTGTTAATACCGTCAATTGGGTGTCATCCCTTTTGCATTACATACTTATAGGCAAATCTGCTCATTACCACCGAAGTAAGTTAGGGGTCATATTTACCTTCCCGTTACGATGTATAAAACACTTATGTAAAGTGCGAAATTGACCTGCATTTATTCTACCACCTTACACAGTCTTTCTCTTTGACTGTGTGAAGCAAGTATACAGGGTGGAGAAAAATTGTGTCGCGAAATTTTAACCCTGGATAGCTGATGCCAGTAGGAACCAAGATTACTAATGTTGTATAGGTGGACAACACACCATTTTGAAAATACAGAAACTTGGCGCCATGCGCTCCGATTGCCCTGTTGCCATTCGTCGGTTGATGGGCAGCACTATGGTTGTTGGTCTACACATACACTCCTGGAAATTGAAATAAGAACACCGTGAATTCATTGTCCCAGGAAGGGGAAACTTTATTGACACATTCCTGGGGTCAGATACATCACATGATCACACTGACAGAACCACGGGCACATAGACACAGGCAACAGAGCATGCACAATGTCGGCACTAGTACAGTGTATATCCACCTTTCGCAGCAATGCAGGCTGCTATTCTCCCATGGAGACGATCGTAGAGATGCTGGATGTAGTCCTGTGGAACGGCTTGCCATGCCATTTCCACCTGCCGCCTCAGTTGGACCAGCGTTCGTGCTGGACGTGCAGACCGCGTGAGACGACGCTTCATCCAGTCCCAAACATGCTCAATGGGGGACAGATCCGGAGATCTTGCTGGCCAGGGTAGTTGACTTACACCTTCTAGAGCACGTTGGGTGGCGCGGGATACATGCGGACGTGCATTGTCCTGTTGGAACAGCAAGTTCCCTTGCCGATCTACGAATGGTAGAACGATGGGTTCGATGACGGTTTGGATGTACCGTGCACTATTCAGTGTCCCCTCGACGATCACCAGTGGTGTACGGCTAGTGTAGGAGATCGCTCCCCACACCATGATACCGGGTGTTGGCCCTGTGTGCCTCGGTCGTATGCAGTCCTGATTGTGGCGCTCACCTGCACGGCGCCAAACACGCATACGACCATCATTGGCACCAAGGCAGAAGCGACTCTCATCGCTGAAGACGACACGTCTCCATTCGTCCCTCCATTCACGCCTGTCGCGACATCACTGGAGGCGGGCTGCACGATGTTGGGGCGTGAGCGGAAGACGGCCTAACGGTGTGCGGGACCGTAGCCCAGCTTCATGGAGACGGTTGCGAATGGTCCTCGCCGATACCCCAGGAGCAACAGTGTCCCTAATTTGCTGGGAAGTGGCGGTGCGGTCCCCTACGGCACTGCGTAGGATCCTACGGTCTTGGCGTGCATCCGTGCGTCGCTGCGGTCCGGTCCCAGGTCGACGGGCACGTGCACCTTCCGCCGACCACTGGCGACAACATCGATGTACTGTGGAGACCTCACGCCCCACGTGTTGAGCAATTCGGCGGTACGTCCACCCGGCCTCCCGCATGCCCACTATACGCCCTCGCTCAAAGTCCGTCAACTGCACATACGGTTCACGTCCACGCTGTCGCGGCATGCTACCAGTGTTAAAGACTGCGATGGAGCTCCGTATGCCACGGCAAACTGGCTGACACTGACGGCGGCGGTGCACAAATGCTGCGCAGCTAGCGCCATTCGACGGCCAACACCGCGGTTCCTGGTGTGTCCGCTGTGCCGTGCGTGTGATCATTGCTTGTACAGCCCTCTCGCAGTGTCCGGAGCAAGTATTGTGGGTCTGACACACCGGTGTAAATGTGTTCTTTTTTCCATTTCCAGGAGTGTACAAACGTACCTCGCCTGCTCACTGCCCTGACGTCGTGCGCACATATGTCAAATAGGTCTTGCTGTTTGTCTCCACCTCACGTCACACGTAAGTTTCGCTGTGGAGCATACACACGTCATCTGTGATTTTGTAATACAGTAAGCAAGGCGCCGCAGTATTCGTTTGAAGAACAACAAGATATGGTTTTTGTTTATGCACTAGCTCACGGTAATGCGCCTGAAGCTCGACGGTTGTGTGAGGAAGGGTACGGAGCAAGACGCCATCCACACACGCAAACATTTACAGCAATTCACCAGCGACTTGGCGAAACAGGCCCATTAGCGGGATATCAGGGTGACGCTGGGAGTCCTCGAACAAGATGGGGTGCTGTGTTTGTTCTCGATCGCTTCGAGGAAGCACCTACGACAAGTACGCAAGCGGTTGGACACAACATGGAGGTCACCCATCAGTTAGTCTGGGAGTTTTTGAGGAATGACGGCCAGCATCCATTTAGTTTCCACCCTGTCCAAGACTAAAATCCTGTGGCGGACTATGAACACAGGTTAGGGTTTTGCCTGTGGTTTCTGCGACGTTTTGCGCGATATCCCGACTTCCCCGCCATTGTGTTGTTTACCGACGAGTGCACCACCCATCAGGATGGCCTTCACAACACTCGAAACATTCAGTACTGGGCAAGGGGAAACCCTCAGGTCACATACGTTCACGGACACTAGGAACGGTTTTCGCTCAACATTTGGTCAGGCATTGTGGGTGACCATCAGATTGGTTCAAAATGGTTCAAATGGCTCTGAGCACTATGGGACTTAACGTCTGAGGTCATCAGTCCCCTAGAACTTAGAACTACTTAAACCTAACTAACCTAAGGACATCATACACATCCATGCCCGAGGCAGGATTCGAACCTGCGACCGTAGCGGTCACGCGGTTCCAAACTGAAGTGCTTAGAACCGCACGGCCACACCGGCCGGCCACCATCAGATTGGGCCAGTCCATCTACCTCCTCGCCTTAACTGGTAAAATTACCTTCACTTTTTGCAGGAAACTCTACCCGGCCTGCTGGAAGATGTTCCCCTGGAACGCGTGTTGTTGCAACATGATGGGGCGCCCGCACATAACAGTCGTGCTGTGCGCGGATATTTAAATGAACTCTTCGACGGCCGGTTAATACGTACAGGTGCTCGTAGGACATGGCCCCCCGATCACCAGACCTCTCGCCATCGGACGTTTTCCTGTGGGGATTCTTCGAGGTTCTAGTTCCAGCACCCGGACCCGAACCACCTAGAAACGAAGAGGAATTAATGGATTTCATTCAACATATCGTCAATCACATCAGGGCAATGCAAGGAATCTTTGAAAGAGCTCGTCAAAACACCGTTCGACGTTACCAAATTTGTGTCGCGTCATATGGTCGCCAGTTCGAGCACCTGCTTTAAGCACCTAGATACAAAAAAAGGGACCTTTTCAGGGCCGACACAATTGTAAAAGACTTTCTGTACGCGATCTAACAGCTGTTGACGTGTTTGTTACCGGTACGTCTTATCATAAAAATACAATGGATGTGTCGGGACCCCCACGGATTCGCCCCCTTTCCCCCAGTGTGGACAGCTGGCGCGTTACCACCGAGCGTGCGGGCCTGGCTGCCTTGGATACATCGTGATTTCCGACAGGCAAAGCATTCGCGCTCATGCGTTGGCCAGGGCATCCGGCAACAGGGCAACAACGCGGACAATCGGAGCGCGTGGCGCCAAGTTTCCGTAGTTTAAAAATTGTGCATTGTCGACTTGCACAACATTAGTAATTTGGGTTCCTACTGGTATCAGCTATCCAGGGTTAAAATGTCGTGACACAATTTTTCTGTACCCTGTAGATGGCACAAAGAAGAGGTCTGTGGTGTCACCGCCAGACACCACACTTGCTAGGTGGTAGCTTTCAAATCGGCCGCGGTCTGCTACTATACGACGGACCCGCGTGTCGCCACTGTCAGTAATTGCAGACCGAGCGCCACCACACGGCAGGTCTAGAGAGACGTACTAGCACTCGACGCAGTTGTACAGACGACGTTGCTAGCCATGGTTCACTGAGAATTACGGTCTCATTTGCCGAGACGATAGTTAGCATAGCCTTCAGCTACATTTGCTACGACCTAGCAAGGCGCCATTACCAGTATAGATATTGAGATTCTATTAATGTATCATCAAGAGCGATGTTCTACAAATGTGGATTAAAGTTAAGTATTCCAGAAGCTACGTACTTTTCTTTATAGCATTCATTACGTATCCTGTTTCAGACCTCACGCCAGCCTGCGTGAGTTTAAGCGCGTGCCTTTCGGCTTCCTCATCATTTTGTCTAGGCTGTCTTGTCTAGACACAACAAGGTCCAATTGTACTGGGGCTGGCGGTGTGAATGGAATAACAAGATACGCGATGTGATGTGAAGGAACATCACACCAGTTGCGTTAAAAAAGGATTTGTAATGGAACTAGTGTGCTACTTCTTCACATTGGCACTCTTCAGTAACAGTTGCTGAAACTGATTAACAAAAAACTAAGTGACAAGACTGGTCTTTGTGGTGGGCGGTGACATGTGAGGGGAAATGCTGACGTAATCGGTGCTTGGTGCAACCAACAGAAACTGCAACGTTTAACTCCACCACGTAGTTTTGACACTACAAGTGCTAGGTCGCTGGCGTTTGCAAAAATGAAAAAACAGGGAAGTCGACATGAAGTGCTCCGGACAGATCCGATATGTGACGACACCGACAGACATATCCACTGGACACCTCTTATTGCGCCACTTACCTATAGCTACCATTGTTTACAAGGCGGTTATCACCAAGCATGAATGTACTTCGTTTTCCTTTCAATTCTTGCTCTGAGGAGAATAAACAGGCTGCTAGCTTGTTGATGTACAGAATGTCTAATAACAAATTAATACTTAAATATGCACTTCTAAGACTGGCAGTATATTAACAATTTGCAGCCGTCATTTTTTTTGATTGGAACATCGATATGTTTTTCTGGCGACATATCTATAATTATTTTGAAATATCGAAGGCTAGTACTGATATTTTTTAACTATCGATACATCGGATTCCCGATATTTTTAAAAATATCAACGGTCCTAGTACAAGGTGCTTCGCGTGCGGTAACATGGGGTGGCGGGATGAGGGTGTGGTAGAAACTGGGGGAGGGGGGGGAGGTTTCTGATGGAAGTTTCATTGCTGTCAGTTTACTGCACTCGCGACGGCTGTAACTACGAGGCGTGTTTTTTAAGTAAGTACCGTTTTGAAATTAAAGAAAGACGTGCTAAGATATCTCAATTATTTTATTTTTACATGAAAGCCTGTATCTTAATCTACGCACTGACGCCATTACAGTCTGATTTTTCCTTATTTACCTTGTGTACTGAGTGTTTAAGATGTCTCTGATAATCGTGAGTCCCGCCGACTGCGAAGTACGAGCTGTTATAAGATTTCTCAGTGCTAAAGGCCTAAAAGCGATCGATATTCATCGTGGGGTCTGTGCAGTTTACGGAGAAAACGTTATGAGTGATGGAATGGTAAGAAAGTGGGTGAGAGCATTTAAAGATGGCCGCACAAATGTGCATGATGAACAGCGGAGTGGGTGTCCTTCGGTCGTTAATGAAACTTTGGTGCAGGAAGTGGACAATAAGGAGAGAGAAAACAGACGCTTCACGATTTCCTCCTTGCGGGATGATTTTCCTGATGTTTCTCTTAGTGTTTTGTATATCATTGTGACCGAACACTTGAATTACCGAAAATTGTGGGCACGTTGGGTACCGAAAATGTTGACGGATGTGCAAGAAACCAAACGTTTGGACAGTGCATTGACTTTCCTTGAGCGGTACCACAACGATGGTGATGATTTCTTAAGCCAAATTGTTACGACCGATGAAACATGGGTGGCCTACGTCACACCAGAATCAAAGCAACAGTCCATGGAAGTTGAGCAAGGGCATCGTTTTGCTGAAAGACAATGCCGGTCCGCATGTGGCGAATTAGACCAAAGATCTCATCACATCTTTTCGATGGGAAACTAGATCATCCTCCGTACAGCCCCGATCTTGCGCCCAGTGAGTACCTTCTGTTCCCGCACCTGAAGAAACACCTGGGCGGTCAGCGTGTTCAAGACGATGACGAAGTCAAAACAGTGGTGATGCAGTGGTTAACAAGTCAGGCGGGAGACTTCTATGAGGAGGGTATTCAAAAACTGGTACATCGTTATGACAAGTGCCTCAGTATTGACGTAAATTATGTAGAAAAGTAGATTAAGGTACTGGCTTTCATGTAAAAATAAAATTATTGAGATATCTTAGCACGTCTTTTTTAATTTCAAAACGGTACTTACTTAAAAAACACGCCTCGTACCGTTTGTCCCTTGCATAAGCAATTCATACTTTTTCCTTTATGCCTGCTTGCATCACGGATTGGTCCCTGTACTTTTGAAAACAGTGGATTTATGAGGGGCGTTCAGTAAGTAAAGTAAGACACTTTTTTCCTGAAATCAGGCTGGTTTTGTTCAGGTTCCAATAAACCATATTATTCTCCACCGTAAAACCTTACTTTTCAACACAATGTTCGTTCAATGCGACACAACAACCTTATGCCGTCCTAGTGGGAGGACCTGTATGCTTGCATGGTATCACTCTACTGTTCAAAGTCGAATCCAACGTCTTGCTGCATCAGTAATCTCCCCATCATCCACGTACTGCC
Source organism: Schistocerca cancellata (assembly GCF_023864275.1). Taxonomy (NCBI): domain Eukaryota; kingdom Metazoa; phylum Arthropoda; class Insecta; order Orthoptera; family Acrididae; genus Schistocerca; species Schistocerca cancellata. The sequence goes on from NC_064630.1 coordinate 763,604,680, forward strand.
TTCGCGGAAGGCATCGATCTTTGGGCAAAAAGGTGGAAATCGGAAGGTGCGAGACGCGGGCTATAGGGTGGATCAGGAAGAACAGTCCAACTGAAGTCTTGTGAGCTCCTCTCGGATGTGCAGACTTGTGTCAACCCTTGCGTTGTCATGGAAAAGGAGTAGCTCGTTTCCTTTTTTGTGGCGTGCCACAGGGGAGTGTCATGGGACCATTGCTTTTCACATTATATATAAATGACCTAGTAGATAGTGTCGGAAGTTCCATGTGGCTTTTTGCGGATGATGCTGTAGTATACAGAGAAGTTGCAGCATTAGAAAATTGCAGCGAAGTGCAGGATGATCTGTAGCGGATAGGCACTTGGTGCAGGGAGTGGCAACTGGCCCTTAACATGCACAAATGTAATGTATTGCGAATACATAGAAAGAAGGATCCTTTATTGTATGATTATATGATAGCGGAACAAACACTGGTAGCAGTTACTTCTGTAAAATATCTGGGAGTATGCGTACGGAACGATCTGAAGTGGAATGATCACATAAAATTAATTGTTGGTAAGGCGGGTGCGAAGTTGAGGTTCACTGGAAGAGTCCTTAGAAAATGTAGTCCATCAACAAAGGAGGTGGCTTACAAAACACTCGTTCGACCTATACCTGAGTATTGCTCATCAGTGTGGGATCTGTACCAGGTCGGCTTGGCGGAGGAGATAGAGAAGATCCAAAGAAGAGCGGCGCGTTTCGTCACAGGGTTATTTGGTAAGCGTGATAGCGTTACGGAGATGTTTAGCAAAGTCAAGTGGCAGACTCTGCAACAGAGGCGCTCTGCATCGCGGTGTAGCTTGCTGTCCAGGTTTCGAGAGGGTGCGTTTCTGGATGAGGTATCTAATATATTGCGTCCCCCTACTTATATCTTCCGAGGAGATCACGAATGTAAAATCAGAGAGATTCGAGCGCGCACGGAGGCTTTCCGGCAGTCGTTCTACCCGCGAACCATACGTGACTGGAACAGGAAAGGGAGGTAATGACAGTGGCACGTAAAGTGCCCTCCGCCGCACACCGTTGAGTGGCTTGCGGAGTATAAATGTAGATGTAGATGTAGATGTAGAACACGATGAAGACTGTCGCCATGAATTTGTCGGCTGAGAGTGCGGCTTTGAACTTTTTCTTCGTGGCAGATGTGGTGTTCGTCACTCTATGGATTGCCGTTTGTTTCTAGGTCGGGTTGATGAACCCATGTTTCAACGTCTGTGATGATGTTCGAAAAAAACGTTCACGATCAGCCTCGTAATGAGCAATCCTTCGTTGCTCTTTGTGGTCTTCTGTTAGCCGGCGAGGAATCCAGGGGGCACACACCTTTGAGTACCCTAAATAGTGGACGAGTGTGTCAGCAGTACCATCGCAGGCCAGTTTTTCAGCGACGTGATTGTGATCCGTCCATCACGTCTAGTGAGAGTGTCCGCACGTTCCAACATTGCAGAAATCACAGCTGTGTGCGGCCGGCCGGCACGCGGGAGATCGGACAGGTTGGACTTCATTGTGATGATAGCAGGCGCCTCGTCCAACGACTCGCAGTGCATTTGTTCACTGACAGGCCTTAGCAGATATTCTGCAAGTGCCTATGAATATCTATGATGTTCTGGTTTTCTCCCAGAAGAAACTCAATGATAGTTCTCTGCTTGAAAAGCGCCATCGCTACTGACGCCATTTTGGAAGTTACGTACATCGCATCCACGTGTCGCGACTTCGTGAAACTATACGAGCTGAAGTGGAAATATCCCAAGACGTCGCACAAAAAATTCAGCATTTGTTCCACCGAAACTGGCCGAGAAAAAAAAAATACATTGCATTTCTTATCGTACGCACCTCGTACTACTTTCCACGACTTTCAATGGATAGGTTACCTCATTCCTTCCGAAAAACACCCACTCTCGTAAGTGAATAACAAATAAGAGCAGATTATTGATGCTTTTCGCAGTGAGGACGTACTTGCCCTACCAGAAACGTTATACTGTGTTAGCACCAACGTCTGTGCAACACGCACATGCACACGCACACGCATTTTACAGAAAACCTAGAAAGAACAAATTGCTCTTCTGCGGCTGGCTACCACAACGACTAACTGTACAAGGGCCTAACCAGTGCCAAAAGGCTCCGGAGTACCTAGTGCAGTTGTCCAGTTGTTTCTGGTCCACGGGGTGAAAGCCAGCAACCACTGACGCGTCCGCACTGGTGTACAGTAGCAGCGCCAGTAGTAATTTTACTCTCCCGCGGACCACTTTTATAATAATATTGAACGTGTTGAGGGTATTAAAACTTAAGAACAACAAAAGTAACTCAGTATTCGTATCTACAGACGTTTACATACTTACAGGACTAGACTGACAAAGCGCGGGATAGGTAATCGGCCATGGGCTTACAGCAGGAATCATGCCGGCATTTGCGTGAAGCAATTTAGAGAAACCACGGAAAAACTAACCCAGGATGGCAGGATACCAAGTGGAATCTCACCCTTCTGAATACAAGGCCAGTCTGTTTAAAAGACTGCTACCTCATTCGATGTATTCCTAGTGTTCAACACCGTTCTTCAAAGAAGTTGTTTACTAATGTAAACGGCCAGTCGTACATCGTTCATGCATTTCTCACTCGCTGTAACTGCAGGCACTAAACGCACATTATTTCATAATGTAACACTACACGCGCTATCACGTGACTTCAGGACCATATCAACGATGTTTGCTTTTCATGTTGTGTACCACAACTTTCTGTTTGCTACTCTGAAAAACTGAGTCGACACCCCTGTAACAATGAGTGAGAAGGTATTAGTATTAAACATGACGTACATTTGACAGCAAGTTCTTCCAGAATGAAAGATGCAGCTCTCCCCATTAGCTTCTGGGATAGAAACACATCAAATTAACTCTACAAACATTAGGAAACACGTACCACAGCGAGTAAAATAGGTTACCTTATTTTCAGTTTTCCCCTCAACCCTTCTTTAAAGTCAAGAATGTTTAGGTTACACATTGGATGTTGGCGGAACTGTGTTAACGAAATAGCGCAATGATAGTTACAGCACATTTCATTAGATATTTTTCATTACGTTGTCTTTAAGTCGTTGAAAAATTAACATGTTCCTGTAGTGACTATGTGATACGTAATTTTAAAGCAGCAAAAGTGACAAGCCTTTAATTTAACTTTTGCAAAGAATAACATGTTAAATCAAAGTATTTGGTATCATTCTACTCTGCTGCTGAGGACGATTACTGCGAATCTACGAGGGCAGTTCAATAAGTAATGCAACAAATTTTTTTTCTGAAACAGGGGTTGTTTTATTCAGCATTGAAATACACCAGGTTATTCCCAATCTTTTAGCTACACAACACTATTTTTCAACGTAATCTCCATTCAATGCTACGGCCTTACGCCACCTTGAAATGAGGGCCTGTATGCCTGCACGGTATCATTCCACTGGTCGATGTCGGAGGTCGTACTGCATCAATAACTTCTTCATCATCCGCGTAGTGCCTCCCACGGATTGCGTCCTTCATTGGGCCAAACATATGGAAATCCGACGGTGCGAGATCGGGGCTGTAGGGTGCATGAGGAAGAACAGTCCACTGAAGTTTTGTGAGCTCCTCTCGGGTGCGAAGACTTGTGTGAGGTCTTGCGTTGTCATGAAGAAGGAGAAGTTCGTTCAGATTTTTGTGCCTACGAACACGCTGAAGTCGTTTCTTCAATTTCTGAAGAGTAGCACAATACACTTCAGAGTTGATCGTTTGACCATGGGGAAGGACATCGAACAGAATAACCCCTTCAGCGTCCCAGAAGACTGTAACCATGACTTTACCGGCTGAGGGTATGACTTTAAACTTTTTCTTGGTAGGGGAGTGGGTGTGGCGCCACTCCATTGATTGCCGTTTTGTTTCAGGTTCGAAGTGGTGAACCCATGTTTCATCGCCTGTAACAATCTTTGACAAGAAATTGTCACCCTCAGCCACATGACGAGCAAGCAATTCCGCCCAGATGGTTCTCCTTTGCTCTTTATGGTGTTCGGTTAGACAACGAGGGACCCAGCGGGAACAAACCTTTGAATGTCCCAACTGGTGAACAATTGTGACAGCACTACCAACAGAGATGTCAAGTTGAGCACTGAGTTGTTTGATGGTGATCCGTCGATCATCTCGAACGAGTGTGTTCGCACGCTCCGCCATTGCAGGAGTCACAGCTGTGCACGACCGGCCCGCACGCGGGAGATCAGACAGTCTTGCTTGACCTTTGCGGCGATGATGACACACGCTTTGCCCAACGACTCACCGTGCTTTTGTCCACTGCCAGATCACCGTAGACATTCTGCAAGCGCCTACGAATATCTGAGATGCCCTGGTTTTCCGCCAAAAGAAACTCGATCACTGCCCGTTGTTTGCAACGCACATCCGTTACAGACGCCATTTTAACAGCTCCGTACAGCGCTGCCACCTGTCGGAAGTCAATGAAACTATACGAGACGAAAGGGAATGTTTGAAAATATTCCACAAGAAATTTCCGGTTTTTTCAACCAAAATTTGCCGAGAAAAAAAATGTGTTGCATTACTTATTGAACTGCCCTCGTATTATTATTTAATTCGATCTATTGGTTGCAGAGACGTAAGACTGTGATTTTAAAAATGCGTGTCACAAATGATACAAAGTGCGCGTCACAAATGGTAGACTGATGAGGAGGTGACTGTACTGGAAGCCACTGTCCAAGCAGCAGAAGTGGCGGTGTGCGTACTACGGCGAACTGAGGATAGGAAGAGGATGCGGAGGGTAGAGATTTCGTGGGTTGACGCGGAATGGGAACGAGCTCTGGTTTCAAAACTTTTATTTGTGAAGTGTTGCAACTTATCTTTTGCATATGGTTGCGTAGTGCAAAGCATTACGAACTTGGAAATTTCAGTGGATCTAATTCACAACGGGGCTCAGTATTTTTCCTTGTGATAGCATATTTGTGAAAACTGAAGGTTTTAGATGCTACTGAAATTTTATTTACTTATTGAATTGGACTATTGAGTAGCATTAGTGAAAATGGCTCCTACCTACTGTTACTAAGTAAGCATAGTGCCTGAAAAACGAAGTGAACCAACCAGAAGAAATGAACAGATGTCAATGTAACTTTGTACACGTACACACCATCGCGCAGGTAGGTTATTACAGTTACAATTCTCTGTGACATGTAAATTAGCCACCAGTGTGCATTGGAGTTGCTCTTATGTACAGTTGCTTCCACGTGTCGTAGGGTATATAAGAGGCGTAAACAGCTTCATACGTCGAGTGATCATTGCATAGGACATCAAGATACCGAATACTCGTGTGAGGCAGAGTTGCGTTATCAGCACCTGGCGGACTTTGAATGGGTTCTCATTACGAAGTCGGTTGGTCGAACGGTGCCATGTTCAGATTTGTGGGATACATTTTGATGTGATAGTGGAGCAATATAGGACTATATGGGAAGGTGAAGGCGGTCATACTCGTCGTTGCGCAACAAGAGTATCTTTTTTTTTTTTTTTGGTCATCAGTCTACTGACTGGTTTGATGCGGCCCACCACGAATTCCTTTTCCTGTGCTAACCTCTTCATCTCAGAGTAGCACTTGCAACCTACGTCCTCAGTTATTTGCTTGACGTATTCCAATCTCTGTCTTCCTCTACAGCTCCCTCTAGTACCATGGAAGTCATTCCCTCATGTCTTAGCAGATGTCCTATCATCCTGTCCCTTCTCCTTATCAGTGTTTTCCACATATTCCTTTCCTCTCCGATTCTGCGTAGAACCTCCTCATTCCTTATCCTATCAGTCCACCCAATTATAAACATTCGTCTATAGCACCACATCTCAAATGCTTCGATTCTCTTCTGTTCCGGTTTTCCCACAGTCCATGTTTCACTACCATACAATGCTCTACTCCAGACGTACATCCTCAGAAATTTCTTCCTCAAATTAAGGCCGGTATTTGATATTAGTAGACTTCTCTTGGCCAGAAATGCCTTTTTTGCCATAGCGAGTCTGCTTTTGATGTCCTCTTTGCTCCGTCCGTCATTGGTTATTTTACTGCCTAGGTAGCAGAATTCCTTAACTTCATTGACTTCGTGACCATCAATCCTGATGTTAAGTTTCTCGCTGTTCTCATTTCTACTACCTCTCATTACCTTCGTCTTTCTCCGATTTACTCTCAAACCATACTGTGTACTCATTAGACTGTTCATTCCGTTCAGCAGATCATTTAATTCTTCTTCACTTTCACTCAGGATAGCAATGTCATCAGCGAATCGTATCATTGATATCCTTTCATCTTATATTTTAATTCCACTCCTGAACCTTTCTTTTATTTCCATCATTGCTTCCTCGATGTACAGATTGAAGAGTAGGGGCGAAAGGCTACAGCCTTGTCTTACACCCTTCTTAATACAAGCACTTCGTTCTTGATCGTCCACTCTTATTATTCCCTCTTGGTTGTTGTACATATTGTATATGACCCATCTCTCCCTATAGCTTACCCCTACTTTTTTCAGAATCTCGAACAGCTTGCACCATTTTATATTGTCGAACGCTTTTTCCAGGTCGACAAATCCTATGAAAGTGTCTTGATTTTTCTTTAGCCTTGCTTCCATTATTAGCCGTAACGTCAGAATTGCCTCTCTCGTCCCTTTACTTTTCCTAAAGCCAAACTGATCGTCACCTAGCGCATTCTCAATTTTCTTTTCCATTCTTCTGTATATTATTCTTGTAAGGAGCTTCGATGCATGAGCTGTTAAGCTGATTGTGCGATAATTCTCGCACTTGTCAGCTCTTGCCGTCTTCGGAATTGTGTGGATGATGCTTTTCCGAAAGTCAGATGGTATATCGCCAGACTCATATATTCTACACACCAACGTGAATAGTCGTTTTGTTGCCACTTCCCCCAATGATTTTAGAAATTCTGATGGAATGTTATCTATCCCTTCTGCCTTATTTGACCGTAAGTCCTCCAAAGCTCTTTTTAATTCCGATTCTAATACTGGATCCCCTATCTCTTCTAAATCGACTCCTGTTTCTTCTTCTATCACATCAGACAAATCTTCACCCTTATAGAGGCTTTCAATGTATTCTTTCCACCTATCTGCTCTCTCCTCTGCATTTAACAGTGGAATTCCCGTTGCACACTTAATGTTACCACCGTTGCTTTTAATGACACCAAAGGTTGTTTTGACTTTCCTGTATGCTGAGTCTGTCCTTCCGACAATCATATCTTTTTCGATGTCTTCACATTTTTCCTGCAGCCATTTCGTCTTAGCTTCCCTGCACTCATATAACCCGCTCATATCTGCGCCTGTCATTCTACAGGAAGTAATGGTCTCCCTGCAACATCCTGTGCCATCCAGTGCCATTGGTCAGACACTAGCAGTATCCGGACTAGGTAATTACTGTCCCATGCATAGGCTAACACCCATACATGTTATGTTATGTTAACTGGGGACCTAGAAACGAGAGAGGCTCCGTTCCCGCCGCAGCGGCAGTGCTCCGCAACCCCACGACGACTACCGCAGTCCACTTCTCACCTCCGCCGCCCCACACCGAAACCACTGTTACTGTGCGGTCCGGCCCCTGGTGGACCCCCCAGGGAACGTGTCACACCAGACGTGCTAGAGTAATGGTGGTGTACGCGTACGTGGAGAAGTTGTTTGCGCAGCAATCGCTGACATAGTGCAGCTGAGGCGGAATAAGGGGAACCAGCCCGCATTTGCCGAGGCAAATGGAAAACCGCCTAAGAACCATCCACAGACTGGCCGGCTCACCGGCCCTCGACACAAATCCGCCGGGCGGAGTGTATGTATGTGTGTATGTTCCACATCTCCTCTTAAACCACAGGACTGACTCCAACCAAACGTGGTACACCTATGACTTATTGTCTGGAAATAATCACTGTTGGGTAAGAACCTCCTAACTATCAAAGGAGTGAGGGTGGGGGTCAAAAAGAAGTGTAGGCCACGACGCGTAAATATCCAGAATTTATCCAACCAGTATTTTAGAATGAAAGCACTTATTGACTTACAACAAATTTTACACATAATTTCAAATATCTTCAAAACTTCTTCTGGCTGCCAACCCCCACAAGATGATACAAGAGGAAAAGTCTAACGCTTACTATATTTTCGCCGTCGATGCAGTGGAACTGTCGTATCAGGCACGACGATTTAATTTGTTGTTGCTTTATTAGTATCTTTATTTGTGACACACTTTTCAGACAGCGTTCAAATATCTCACTGAAAGTGCCTGCAGAATTGTATCACTGTATAACGAATACTTCCGGAGGTATGAGGTCACAAACACAACGATGCGTAAAAAACTTCCGGCTTATGCAAGACGTTTAAATTTATTACTTTGTTGCTACTACGTCTATTGGCAAGACATTTTTCACACACTGTTTACATATGCAGCGAAAAGTACCTAAAAAATTATATCATTGTACGAGACATACGAGGGTCAGTCAAAAAGTACTGCCTCCTATTTTTTTTTCTACGTTTAATTGTCAGGAAATTTAAATGCAATTACATAGGTTGAAAACCACAACATTGAGGATCATTTTGTCATTTTTCAATGTAATCTCCGCCCATCTCTACAGTTTTGGTCCATCTTTGAACAAGGGCATGTATCCCAGCACGGTAAAAATCACAGCTCTGCTTCCTAAGCCATTGACGCACGGATGTTTTGACGGCCTCCTCACCTTCAAAATGAATCCCACGATGAGCTTCTTTTAGTGGCCCGAACAGATGGAAGTCTGATGGTGCCAGGTCAGGGCTGTATGGGGGATGAGGCAAAACTTCCCATCCAATTTTGACAATCTCGTCAGAGGTGTGACGACTGGTGTGTGGTCTTGCATTGTCATGCAAAAGAAGAACATCTGCCATTGATTTTGTTGGGCGAACTCGCTGAAGACGTGCTTTAAGTTTGTTGAGGGTTGTGACGTATTGAACAGAATTTATTGTGCATCCCTGCTCCAAAAAATCAACCAGAATCACACCCTCTGTATCCCAGAAAACTGTTGCCATAACTTTCCCTGCCGATCGCACAGTTTTGAATTTTTTCTTCCTCGGCGAGCTTGTGTGACGCCACTCCATTGACTGCCTCTTTGATTCGGGTTCAAAAAAATGCACCCATGTTTCGTCCCCGGTCACAATTTTTTTCAGAAACTCATCTCCCTCCAAACGGAAGCGCTGCAAGTGTTGGGAGGCTATTGTTTTCCTTGCCTCTTTATTCTGATCGGTTAACATTCTTGGAACCCACCGTGCACAAACTTTTGAGTACCCCAATTGTTTAATAATCGTGATCACACTGCCTTTACTAAGAGAAATAATGCGACACACTTCATCTGCAGTCACCCGACGGTCACCACGAATGATGTCATCAACTTGCTGAATGTTGTGTGGAGTCACTGCACTCACCGGCCTGCCGCTCCGCTTTTCGTCAGTCAACGGTGTTTGCCCTTCAGCTTCCTTACAACGACGAACCCATCGTCTAACAGTGCTGACATCCACTGTCACAACACCATACACCTTCTTCAGTCTTTCATGAATGCGTATGGGAGTTTCACCTTCTGCATTCAAGAATTCAATCACACAACGCTGTCTCAAACGAACATCGATGTCGGCCATCTTACAAACTTCTGCTGTGCTGCCACCTGTTGACACAGAAAGTTACTACTGCAGTGGATTGCAGAAGAATGTTTGAGGAATGGCGCCAAATTCAAATTTTTCACTTAACTTAATTTCTTTAAGTAGAAAAAAAATGGGAGGCATTACTTTTTGACCGACCCTCGTAGTTCACAAAATATGGTGTCATAAACATTGACCTACTTGAAATCTAAACTGCAGGGCGAAATTCGGTGGAGATACAAGTGAACTGTATGTACAAATATAATATCGATTTCAACCAAACTCGCTATACATACTAGTTACTATCTGGAAAGAAATGCTTTGGGTGGAAGAACCAGCAACCTCCTATTGGGGTGGGCGTAATAACGTGAAGAGAGGACGGCGTAGAATGAAATGGACAAGCATAGAGGAGAACGGAGAACATGGGCATAGATGGGGAGGAGAGAAAGATGGAAAGAGAAATATGGAAGGGAAATGAATAGGAGGAGATAGAGGGGAGAGGAGGAAATGGACAACAAAGAGGAGGAGATGGACATAGAGAGGGAGGAGGACGAGATTGACAAGGAGAGGAGGAGGAAATTTATTTTTATTTTATTTATTTATTTATCGTTCCGCGGGACCACAGTAAGGAGAAGTCTCCATGGTTATGGAATGAGTCAATACATAAAATTATAACACGATTGTAGAAACAGATATAATGAAATATAAGAAACATATTCAGGCGACAAGTCGTAAGTTTAAATAAGGAAAATCAACAATGTAACACTGGAATTTGCTTAATTTTTTAGCTCTTCGAGGAGCTTCTCGACAGACTAGAAGGAGTGATCCATGAGGAAACTCTTCAGTTTAGACTTAAAAGTGTTTGGGCTACTGCTAAGATTTTTGAGTTCTTGTGGTAGCTTATTGAAAATGGATGCAGCAGAATACTGCACTCCTTTCTGCACAAGAGTCAAGGAAGTGCATTCCACATGCAGATTTAATTTCTGCCTAGTATTAACTGAGTAAAAGCTGCTAACTCTTGGGAATAAGCTAATATTGCTAACAACAAACGACATTGAACTGTTCTGTCTCGCTTATAATATGCCCATTCTGTCTTATCAAAATATCGGTTCTTGTTGAATTGTGAGTTAGAAACTGTAAAAACTGAGTCTTACTGTGATTTAGCATCAAATTATTTTCCACAAGCCACGAGCTTATTTCATGAACTACAATATTTGATCATGTTTCAATATTACACCCAAGATCCTACACTACCAAGCTGGTGTCATCAGCAAACAGAAATATTTTTGAATCACCTGTAATACTAGAAGGCACATCATTTATACAAATAAGAAACAGCAGTGGCCCCAGCACCGACCCTTGGGGAGCGCCCCACTTAACAGTTCCCCATTGGGACTGAACATCACTACCACTCTCAATATTGCGGAGAATTACCTTCTGCTTTCTGTTCTTAAAGTAAGAGGCGAACCAATTGTAAGCTACTCCCCTTACTCCATAATGGTCCAATTTCTGCAGTAATATTTTGTGGTCAACACAGTCAAAAGCCTTCGTTAAATCGAAGAAAACACCTAACGTTCGCAACCTTTTATTTAATCCGTCCAAAACCTTACAGAGAAAAGAGAATATAGCATTTTCAGTTGTTAAGCCATTTCTAAAACCAAACTGTACATTTGACAGCAAATTATGTGAATTTAAATGCTCCAGTAACCTTGTATATACAACCCTCTCGATAACTTTAGCAAACACCGATGGCATAGAAATAGGTCTATAATTGTCAACATTATCCCTGTCTCCCTTTTTATAAAGGGTCTTCACTACCGAGTACTTTAATCGGTCAGGAAACCGACCACTTCTAAAGGAAAAGTTACAGATATGGCTAAGTACTGGGCTAACATACATAGAACAATACTTCAGTATTCTGCTAGATACCCCGTCATATCCATGAGAGTTCTTGGTGATTTAATTATTAACTCAATCTCCCTCTTGTCAGTATCACGGAGGAGCGTGTCAGGTAACAGTCTCGGAACACTTTTTTCTACGAGCGCTATGTGATTCCCTGTTGGGACTAGGTTTCTATTTAGTTCACCTGCTACATTCAGAACGTGATTATTAAATACTGTGCATATATACGACTTATCAGCAACACGGACATTCCCACTACGCACTGATTCTATATCCTCGACCTGTCTCTGCAGACCAGCCACTTCCTTTATGACTGACCATATGGTTTTAATTTTATCCTGGGACTTAGCTATTCTATCTGCATACCACATACTTTTTGCCTTCCTAATAACTTTTTTAAGCACCTTACAATACTGTTTGTAATGGGCTGCTGCATTTAGATTGTGACTGTTTCTAACGTTTTGATATAATTGCCACTTTGTTCTACAAGATATTCTTATCCCTTTAGTCAGCCACCCAGGCTGCCTGTTTCTAGTAGTACCCTGTTTTGAACGATCTAACGGAAGGCAACTTTCAAAGAGCACGAGAAAAATCTTGAGGAAAGCATTATATTTATCGTCTACTGTATCAGCACTATAAACATCTTGCCACTCTTGTTCCTTGATGAGGTTTACAAAGGTCTCTACAGCAACTGGATCAGCTTTCCTAAAAAGTTGATGACTATATTTAACATGTGTTACAGCACAAAAATCTTTTAGAGTTAAAATTTGTGCATCATGATCTGAAAGGCCATTCACCTTTTTGCTAACAGAATGCCCTACTAGTCATGAGGAATGAGCAAAAAAATTGTCTGTGGTTTTTCTACTGTTCCCTTGCACTCTCGTTGGAAAGAATGGCATGGTTATGGATAGAGAGAGAGAGAGAGAGAGAGGAGGAAGGAAGAGTTTTAATTATAGGAGGCAAGGTAAGGTAGAGATAGAGGGAGGGAGGAGAAGTACAGCAGATGAACAGAGGTAGTAGGAGCAGATGGACAGAGGAAGGAAAGAGAAGGAGACGTGCCGAGACAGGAGAAGGAAGAATGGACAGAGAAATGGAAGAGAAGAAGATGCATAGAGAATGGAAAGAGGAGAAGTTGGACGGAGAGAGGACAGGAGGGAGGGGGCATCACATGGACAGAGAGAAGACGAGAAGGAGCTGTATAGAGAAAGGAGGAGCAAAAATTACACGGGGAGGCAGAGGTTGACTTGGAAGGGGGGAAGGAGGAGATGAACAGTGGGCAAAGGAATAGATGCGCAGTTGGAGGAGGAGGAGATCGACGGAGAGTAGGGGAGGAAGCGATCGACAGAGAGGGTGAAAGGTGGAGATTGACATAGAGAGGGAGAACGAAGAGATGGACTGATAGAAATCTGGTATAAATGCACATCTGGGCAATTCCAGATACTCGGTTAACACTATAATACCCAATGAAAAAATGACTGGATTTGGGGTGTTGCTGTGACTGGGAAGCACGAACTGCTGGTGAATGGCGTCGTATTTCGTTCACTGATTAGTGGCAGCTCTGCACTAACCCGGATGACCACTTTCGGTGTGTATGGTGATGACCTGCACAGAGGTACCATTATTCAACTGGCTTGGAGAGGCACAGTAATGCTACTCTTGATGCCATGGTGTGAGGATCCATTGGATTTGTAGTGACTCAGGGTACTTTGATGGCACTATGTACTTTACTGTAACGGGAAGCGTGAATGCCTGGGTGTGAGCGGCAGTTATCTGCCAAAGTCGGATACAGATGCAGCAGAAGAATGTCCTAGTGAGATTGCAATAACTTCTTTATTTCTGTTTGTGTATCATCATGAAAATTGGAAACTGAAAGAGATAATATCGAATGAGATCAATACAGTGTCACAGTATCCTAGTACAGTGAGTTGATTGCTGCTGCATTGCGAGAAGCTGGTATTCCTCTGTCGTAGTGCGGGCGGCCCAGTGGCGCCAGCATCACGTTAGAGTCTCCCACAGCGCAGAAGTCCTCATCTGACACATTAGCCTGGGTGGGTATTGCTGGGCCCCCCAATCGTAGTCCCAAGATGAGGGCATAGTGCTGAGTTGCATAGGCGTCCAAGTGTTCAGGCGAGGGGCAGCGTTTCGAGGCCCATTGGCGGTAGATACGGCTACGTCATTAGCACGACAGTGCCGTCATATAACTGCTCCAGCTTTTCGATCGACAATGAATTGATTTGGGTGGGTTTAAATGCTGCCGCCCCACAGTGATTTCGCGGTCAAGTCGATCGATCTGGAACAGAGGCAATGTCTGGCTGCCATAACAAGCTGCAAGACAAGCTGTAGTACATGCTAGAGACTGGCCCTGAATCGGCACATGTGGTCTAGTGACTGACCAAGCAGGTCAACGACCAGCGCCAGCTGGCTGTGGCTGTGGCCTGATTATTACTCTGGGCTCTGTCTTCTGCTCCAGGTTTCGCGATAAACCAACCCTCTATAATCTCTCTCTCAAAAGACAAAAAATCCGCCCTTGGTTTTCCGTTGAAATTTTTTCTGTAACATAGGCACTAATTTGTTTACACTTCATATTGTTTATTTCACTCATCGTGTCGCTTGGTCCTTTACACGATTTAAACTTCCTTCCCGAGCCATTAGCACTTGTTCTGCCATTTTACAGACTGTTTCTCGCTGGTGAGCAGCATTTGGCTCCACTAGGTGGGACGGAGCAGGTATCAGAGTCGCTTCCTAGTACTATGATGTAGTTTGCCCACCCTGCATCATCTTTAGAGAGTCGGCGGCCCGGGGTGCGACAGGCAACAATTGAAGTACACAGGTAGCAATACAAGTGTTTCTTTGTTAACTAAGAAATAATACTCAGTATCTGGGGATATGTGTCTGCCCCGATAGCTGAGTAGTCAGCGCAGCGGTCTGTCACGCCAATGGCCCCCAGTTCGATTCCCGGCTGGGTCGGAGATTTTCTCCGCTCAGGGACTGGGTGTTGTGTTCTCCTGATTATCATTTCATCATCATCAGTGGAAGGCAACGGGAAACCACCACTGGAATGAATTCCCTAGACGCTTATGCGGTGGACCCCTCTCACGAGGCTCCCCCCATGACAAGACGTGCCGTAAGGCAGAACACAAAGTTGAGTAAGGGTATATGTGTGTTCAAACTACTTGATTACAAACTGACAAGTCCAGCCTTGCTGTTTCCAGGCATTACTCACAATGATGAGGTTGATGAAGCCCTTAGTCAGCTGTGAGCTGATCGGATGCCATTGACAACTGACAATAGGGTCCAACGAGTCCATGGGGTCGAAAGCTAGAATCCAGGGCAGCGGAGATGCAAGTCCAGCGCAGTGTGGCACTCTAGGGCAGCCGAAGGAAATCTCTCGATGCTTTGCGCTCGAGGGTTTCTGACGGAAGTGCAGAAAGTGTTGACTGGCAGGTGCTCGTGGCAATAGCGAAGACGAGTCCGTTTGATGGGCTGCTGATGCGGTCGGCGTTGGGCCCGAAGCGTGCACTGGCAACAGAGTGGTCAGGCAGTGAGCCCCAGCAGACGGATACTGGTGTAGCGTTTAGTGGGCTCGTTATTTCGCCTGGGAAAGTGGTGCCCGCGACTGCAGTTCTGCTTACTCCCATCTGCGAGCCCCCCCCCCCTTCCCCTCTCCTACTGACCGCTACGCTGCGGAGGCTGCATGAGGCTTGACTGAAAACAGGCTGCTTTGGTTCAAATGGCTCTGAACACTATGGGACTTAACATCTTAGGTCATCAGTCCCCTAGAACTTAGAACTACTTAAACCTAACTAACCTAAGGAAATCACACAACACCCAGCCATCACGAGGCAGAGAAAATCCCTGACCCCGCCGGGAATCGAACCCGGGAACCCGGGCGTGGGAAGCGAGAACGCTACCGCACGACCACGAGATGCGGGCAAAACAGGCTGCCGAGTTGTATGATTGCCCACAGTTCACACAGTTTAGGTGCGGCGATCTCGTGGGATAGTGCTACTTGTGGGACAGGGGTGCCACTACCCGCAGTACACGTCAGAAAGAACGATAGTTACGTCGCAAGACAGCAGCCCGGCGTACACAGTTATCTTCTACCAGTTTAGACTAATAACTTACTACCTACCATTGCCCACTATGAAAGAGAATACATGTATTGTGGACCAAACACTTCCTTAACCTACGCAGAACAAATCTGAACTATGCAAACAGAATGGTTTGTGCACTGCCCTATTGCTTGGCGATGCTAACTTTCGTGAACTCTGCAGTTTCCACACTGTCCATTTACTACATATTCGTATATTGTTGGTCGTCCAGAACGAGGTTTATCATCAATCGACATGCCGCCATTTTTAAATCGAGCAAGCCACTTGTACACTTGAGTTTTTCCCATAGCGTCACCTTGGTAAGGCGTTATCAACATTAAAACAGTTTCAGCAGCAGTTTTACCGAGCAGAAAACAAAGTTTCACAGTTACAAGTTGTTCTCTTAAAACTGCCATCACAAAAAAAAACGAAACAAAAACGAAACAGCGCAAGCGAAAACAGTCATTGCAGACAGACGAACAGAACAAGCTAGGTCGAAAACACAGACTGCATTGAACTGGCAATGAGGTGCACTACACATACACACACCTAGTGGCAGAAATGCATACTACACAAGCTCCGCCCACGGCAGAACTAATTTTTTTTTTCCAAATGTTCTTGTCTAGAGATGGGCAAACTGAAACACGTAACTGTTTCGAAACAAATGAAATAGTACAATGTAATGTTTCGATAGCTGTTTCGAAACAGTGAAACAGTTTGTGTTTTGTAATCTAATAAACCTACACATTTTATCATCTTGAATGTCTACTGTATAAGTATGTCCATATAAACACAGATGAGGTGCGAGAGCGCTAATCATGTCGCAGAAAGTATGAAACTATCACTTAGGCGTCTTGGTAGTTTCGTATTTTTTTGCAGCAAATGCGCTGCTTTTGTGTCGTGTGACTTTCATACTTTTCAATTGGCTGAGGACAACCATAGCTGAAGACAGAAGAACTACCACAAACGGAACTGGAGGTGGGAGCAAACTGCAGAAACAACGGATATGCTACTGGGATTCCCACATTCCGTTAGTGTGGGTAATATACCCATCCTGATAATTTCCATGCACACAAAGGGAATCATTGTGGATAATAGGCACAGTGACTACAGACTCTCAAATAACGCCAAATAATTCGAATAAATAACAAAATATAACAGAAAAAAATTTTGTCTTTCAAGATGTTTCGAACCGTTCACCATGCTTCCCAGCCCTTCCCATTCACCATTACACTATCAGTGATACGTCAAACAGATTGCTTGCAATTATACCTACATAAAATTTATGTATATGTCTAATAAAAGTCACTCTACGCCTTTTCTATTGAAAATGTTGTAGGCTTACTTGCGTTTCTTAATATGATTACTGTACAAGAACAGAGAAGCGTATGTTATAAAAAAAAGCGTAATTTAACTGAATGATTTTCACATATTTATTACTTTGAATGTGACTAGTGTACGTTGTTTTATCGTTTGGTTAGTGTTTATAAAGCAGATGTTACGCCATTTCGGAATAGGACAGTCAGCTAGAAACGAGGCTTTATTGTCGGACATCTTAAGCTTCATGCTATTGCTTGTCAAAAAGACTTCGACACTCTTGAAAATGTTTCATGAAGTAGTATGTTGTGTTTCAGCACCTGTACCGAGCCCAAATCTCGTCCGAAACAGAGCGGTATGAAACATCACTGTTCCGATACAATTAGTCCGTTCCAAGCATAGGTGGACTGAAACAGCCTTATTTTGAAACAACGATACAGTTTCTGTGTCTGGCTCGAGATCGAATCTGGTCCGGTTATCTGAGACAGGGGCGGAATGAAACACCACTGTTTCGAAACAGTGAGCCACAGCCGTTCCGAAACAGTGAAACAGTTCCACGTATCGATACACTGTATCGAAACATAGAAACAGTGGCCAAGTCTAGTCTTGTCCAGCTTGCCTCAGGATAGGTTACAAAGGCCTTATGAGCCTCTTTCCAACCGAACCAGTGCATGCATCCATGCTAGAGGAGGGTGCAAAGTCCTACTGATAAGCCATATCATACTGACAAGTTCTTTGTATATTTGACTTGATTTTGTAATAACTGCAGTAACAGCACATACCCTCTTAACCTCTGAAATTCCAATAAGATTCCTCTCACCTGCCCTTTCTGTGTGCTTCACTTTTGTTATCAGATGGAGAAAAATTTCCGTCATATCAGAGTTGTTTTTATAGTAAATTACACTATTGAGTTCTAAATGTGAATGATTAGTGTGGCATAGGTTCTATTGAACATTTTTATCTCTGACTAACTATTATTGATATAATAAAGAAGTCTTCAGAGAGGCAAATAAACTTGCTGTTGTCAAAGATACGATCTGTTTTGCATTAGAGCACGATTGATATGCAGACTGGTATTATTGACGCAAATATATCTGTATAAATCCCACTGTGCTCTCAGGTTATCTATGCAGGTGCTTGTTCATGAATTACAAGGTGCATTCAAGTTCTAAGGCCTCCGATTTTTTTCTGCGGACTGAAAAGAGATAGAAACATGCGCATTGTTTTAAAATGAGGCCGCGTTCATTGTCAATACGTCCCAGAGATGGCAGCACCGTACGGCAGATGGAATTTTACCGCCAGCGGCGAGAACGAGAACTGTTTTAAATACTTAAAATGGCGACGTTTTCATTACTTGAACAGCATGCTATCATTCGTTTTCTGAATTTGCGTGGTGTGAAACCAATTGAAATTTATTGACAGTTGAAGGAGACATGTGGTGATGGAGTTATGGATGTGTCGAAAGTGCGTTCGTGGGTGCGATAGTTTAATGAAGGCAGAACATCGTGTGACAATAAACCGAAACAACCTCAGGCTCGCACAAGCCGGTCTGACGACATGATCGAGAAAGTGGAGAGAATTGTTTTGGGGGATCGCCGAATGACTGTTGAACAGATCGCCTCCAGAGTTGGCATTTCTGTGGGTTCTGCGCACACAGTCCTGCATGACGACCTGAAAATGCGAAAAGTGTCATCCAGGTGGGTGCCACGAATGCTGACAGACGACCACATGGCTGCCCGTGTGGCATGTTGCCAGGCAATGTTGACGTGCAACGACAGCATGGATGGGACTTTCTTTTCGTTGGTTGTGGCAATGGATGAGACGTGGATGCCATTTTTCAATTCAGAAACAAAGCGCCAGTCAGTTCAATGGAAGCACACAAATTCACCGCCACCAAAAAAAATTCGGGTAACCGCCAGTGCTGAAAAAATGATGGTGTCCATGTTCTGGGACAGCGAGGGTGTAATCCTTACCCATTGCGTTCCAAAGGGCACTACGGTAACAGGTGCATCCTACGAAAATGTTTTGAAGAACGAATTCCTTCCTGCACTGCAACAAAAACGTCCGGGAAGGGCTGCACGTGTGCTGTTTCACCACACATCACCCGCACATCGAGCTAACGTTACGCAACACTTTCTTCGTGATAACAACTTTGAAGTGATTCCTCATGCTCCCTACTCACCTGACCTGGCTCCTAGTGACTTTTGGCTTTTTCCAACAATGAAAGACACTCTCCGTGCCCGCACATTCCTTAGCCGTGCTGCTATTGCCTCAGCGATTTTCCAGTGGTCAAAACAGACTTCTAAAGAAGCCTTCGCCGCTGCCATGGAATCATGGCGTCAGCGTTGTGAAAAATGTGTACGTCTGCAGGGCGATTACGTCGAGAAGTAACGCCAGTTTCATCGATTTCGGGTGAGTAGTTAATTAGAAAAGAAATCGGAGGCCTTAGAACTTGAATGCACCTCGTAAGACGGCATATTACTTGATTTTGTCATCTAACGTATGGTTTCATGTTCTGTATGTGAGAGAGAAACTGGGGGCAGAGGAACAGTGCTGAAACAAAGCTACGTTAACTTTCTAGAACCACTGTCACTTGCCCATTCCTGTTCCAGACGCAGATACACTGAGGTGACAAAAGTCTCGGGATACCTCCTAACTTCGTGTCGGGTCTCTATTTGCCCAACATAGGGCAGCAACTCGACGTGTCATGGTCTCAACAAGTCGTTGGAACTCCGCTGCAGAAATATTGAGCCATGCTGCCTTTATAGCTTCCATAATTTCGAAGGTGTGTGAACCGTGGATTTAATTTCAAAGAATATCCTCAAAAAAATTATTTTACTTACTAGCGATTCGTCAAGAACATTAACACATTTAATCACACTATATGAGCGTGGAAGTAGTTGCCATGGAGTAACTGATGAAATCAAAATCAAATTGCTTTTAACAAATGGGAATTTTATTCCTAAAAGCTTTTTTTTTAAGAAACAGTTTTAAAATTATAAGCAGAAAGCACCCACTAAGTATCAAGTTACAATTTATTCAGAGGCAGAAAGAAACAAATTTTTGCCCGCATCTCGTGGTCGTGCGGTAGCGTTCTCGCTTCCCACGCCCGGGTTCCCGGGTTCGATTCCCGGCGGGGTCAGGGATTTTCTCTGCCTCGTGATGGCTGGGTGTTGTATGCTGTTGTTAGGTTAGTTAGATTTACGTAGTTCTAAGTTCTAGGGGACTGATGACCATAGATGTTAAGTCCCACAGTGCTCAGAGCCATTTGAACCATTTGAAACAAATTTTTGAGTGTATGAGCTTTCGGGCTGAGAACCTTGCCGCTCCCTTTAGACACGGCCGTAGTCACGACCGCTCACAACAACCTCTGAAAGACTACACTGGTGCAAATCTGCAACACGCCAGATTACCTTAAAGCAAAAGTTTTAACAATTCACACAAGCACACGAACTATGCACCCCGTAGGAGGGTGGAAATGGTACAAAACACTAAAATTAAAGGATTAACTTGCCACCGAAGGTGCAACTTGATTTTAACTTCCACGAAAAGTCTTACGGTGGAAGGCAGGCAACTTTATATACTAAAATGACCATTTAAATAAAAGCCCATGAAATGTAATCTTATATAAAATTATACAAGGTTGGCCTAACGAGTTAACATGCTCTACAGTACACATATACCGCCTCTCAAGATGATAGGCAAGATAAAAACATATTTCAGGAATTAGGCCGTTACACTCCTAACAATAAATTCGTTAACACACCGAATCCGACAAACATGACAGAGGCAGCTATTAACGTACAGCAGATTGATAGGAAGATTACCGAACAACCGGAACCGCAGGTTGCTCTAACCCGCTCCTACTCCACAAGGGAAAAACGGACCACCCAATTCATAAATAACCACCTTCCCGCGGGTGGGCAAACGGAGAAGAATGGTGGGACAACCCCAAAATAAATTGGCTGGTAACCTCACCAAGAAAAGGAATTTAACAAGTAAATGAAACAACATATCACCAGTCACTTAACTTCTAATAAACTGCGATTTCTGGAGAAGACCTGGGGCAGCACCCCCAAATCGCTCTCCCGAACCGTCCACTGCTAGCCGCTTCAACGGACGCAGGAATGCGCGCCGATCTCCCGTCTCAAGGCGTCGCAGCTCGCACCGGCCAGACCTATGTCGTGGGTTGACTCCTGTTGCTCTCGTGTCGGCCGCGAAGCCACTACCCCTCGCTATATGGCGCGGCCCACTGGACTCACGTGGCGACCTCACATGAGCCGACGCTCAAGGCGGACAAGTCATTTTGTGTCTCAGTGGGCGACCGACCAACAAATCGATTCAACCGCCAATGACCGTAGCCTGAGCAACTCGACCAGACTCGCGGCCTAACGCGCAGACTCAGATGCAGGAACTCAGCCCCGACTGAGCGACCACTCGCTGAGTTCTTACTGGCGGAGTGGAAAGACCCTCATTTTTCCGGCTTTAAAGATTGATCCGAACGAGACATACTAACACTTCGGACGAGAGACAGACTAGCAAGCTGGGAACGGGAGACTGACCCCAGACTGACTCCAGACTCACCCAGACTGACCGACCAGCGAGCTTATAGCGCCCCTTAAATGCACGTGAACAGGCAACCTTTCCCCTTTGCCACCAGAGGGAGACACCAAAGCTGCGATTGCCACAGCGACGCCACCGCCAGAAACGGAGGGCGACTGCTTCACACTACGCGCTGCTGCGCGCTCTTCAAAACAGCAATTTTTACCACAGCTCACTGTGCACGAACTGACCTCCCGATTATATCCCATAAATGTTGGATGGGATTCATGTCGGGTGATCCAGATGGCCAAATCATTCACGGAATAGTCCAGGAATGTTCTTCAAACCAGTCGCGAACAATTTTGGCACAGTGACTTGGGGAACTGTCATCCATAAAAATAAGAGAGCTGTTTGGGAACATGAAGTTGGTGAATGGCTGCAAATGGTCTCCATGTAGCCGAATTTAACTATTTCCAGTCAATGATCTCTTCAGTTGGACCAGAGCGCACAGACCATTCCATGTAGGCACAGCCAACACCATTATGGAAGCACTACCAGCTTGCACGGTGCCTTGTTGACAATTTGGATGCATGGCTTTGTGGGGTCTGCGCATCACTGGCTCAGAACAAACAGCTCTTACCAAGTGACTCGTCTGACCACACCACGGTTTTCCAGTCGTCTAGGATCCAACTGACATGGTCACAACCCCCCAAGAGAGGCGCTGCTGGTTAGCAAAGGCACTCACGACGGTCGTCTGTGCAATAGCCCATTAACGCCAAATTTCGCCTCAATGTCTTAACTGAAACGTTCATTTTACATCCCACAATAATTTCTACTGTTATTTCACGCAGTGTTGCTTGTCTGTTAGCACTGACAACTCTACGCAAACGCCGCTGCTCTCGGTCGTCAAGTGAAGGCCGTCGGCCAATTCGTTGTCTATGCTGAGAGGTGATCCCTGAAATCTGGTATTCTCTGCACACTCTTGACACTGAAGATAATGGATACTAAATTCTCTCACGATTTTCGAAATGAAATGTCCCTTGTTTCTAGCTCGAGTTGCCGCATTGAAAATCTGTTAATTCCGGCCGTGCGGTCATAATTACTTCGCAAACCTTTTCACGTGAATCACTAGTACAAATGACAGCTCCGCAAATTCACTGCCCTTTTATACCTTGTGTACGTAATACTAGGAAGGATAAGTTGTCAGTAAGTCTTGATGTGAGCTCGAATCTCTCTGTTCGTGGTCCATCCCTCAGATATACGTATTAGCAAGTAATATATAACAGCACTGTAAGGCAGAACGGTCTCTTTTAGAGTCTGCCACGGAGCTAGATCATCGTCTCTGAGATGCTTTTCCGCTAACTGAACGAACCTGTGACGGAACATGCTTCTACTCTTATTATCTGCTCTAGCTCTTCTACCTATCCTATGTAGTATGAGTCCCAGACTGAAAACGAATACTCAAGAACGAAAATCCTTGGAAGATGAAAATTGTGTACGCAGGTCGGCAGGGGTAGGCGAGTGGTGCAGATGCCCTTGCAAACAACGACTAAGCTCATCCTATGCTCAAAACAGGAATGCGTTTCTGCACAAGTCTCATCTTATTTTGCATGAGATCTGTACATGACATTACTGACCTCGTTGCATTGGCTCTGCGGCAGAGTAGCCAATATTAAAGTTCCAACCATCGTAGAATCACGTTAAATACGTCTGGTGGGTTTGCTGCATTTGTGTTTATTTACTAAAGCTCCTTCTCCTCCTCCTGCTCCTCCTACTCACCCCTCCCCCTCTCCCCTCCCCACCCTGCCACTCAAAGTCACCACCACCTCAACGCTTAATATATTATACTCCTGTCTGTTTTGTCACTTGGTTTAAGTGGTATCCTGGAACAAAGTTAGATACGCTTAAGAAAGTTTGTACTCCGACATCAAATAAATTTTGCAATCACGGTATATCGAAACAAGTAAACGAGACGAAACTGCGACACCATGTCGGCAGATGTAGGTATGCCATAAAAATCATACTGGTAACACAAAAAGAAATGATAAATCACCATTGGTGTTGGTACACG
This sequence comes from Schistocerca cancellata, assembly GCF_023864275.1. Lineage (NCBI taxonomy): Eukaryota > Metazoa > Arthropoda > Insecta > Orthoptera > Acrididae > Schistocerca > Schistocerca cancellata. The sequence continues at coordinate 763,628,261 of NC_064630.1, forward strand.
TTTGGAATGTTCAGACTTCAGCCGATATTTACGACTATAGAGGGTGTTTCACTAAATGTGTTTGCCTCTGTAAGTTACGAAGTAATAGGGGTCGGAAATATTTATTACGGTAGGTCACCATAAGAAACGTAACACTGCCTGCGGAGCTATGAACATAGTTTATTGTGTTATTACGCAGAGAGTTACAGCAAAAAGATACCATTTTTTACATGGAACAGTGTAAGTAGGCTGTTTATGTTTTCTTATCGGCAACGTTACGTAGCGCTCGGTATGAAAATCACTAGCTGTGCTGTGTGCAGTCTGTGGCTAGTTTGCATTGTTGTCTGCCATTGTAGTGTTGGGCAGCGGCAGCTGGATGTCAACAGCGCGTAGCGTTGCGCAGTTGGAGGTGAGCCGCCAGCAGTGGTGGATGTGGGGAGAGAAATGGCGGAGGTTTGATATTTGTAAAAATGGATCTCATGAACTGCTGTATACATTATGACTATTAAGGTAAATACATTGTTTGTTCTCTATTAAAATCTTTCATTTGCTAACTATGCCCATCAGTAGTTAGTGCCTTCCGTAGTTTGAATCTGTTATTTAGCTGGCAGTAGTGGCGCTCGCTGTATTGCAGTAGTTCGAGTAACGAAGAGTTTTGTGAGGTAAGTGATTTGTGAAAGGTATAGGTTAATGTCAGTCAGCGCCATTGTTTTGTAGGGATTATTGAAAGTCAGATTGCGTTGCGCTAAAAAAATATTGTGTTTCAGTTTAAGCACAGTCATGTATAATTGTTCAAAGGGGACGTTTCATATGGCGGCCCTGCCAGGATCACTTCGGAAATTATGAAAGAAATTGGCAAGGTGCACCGAATTTTGAGATGGAACCGCCGAAACGACGTAACAATGACCGACATGCGACTCGCCGACATGATGATTTTGACTATAAGCTGTTCATTACTACACGTAAATTCAAAACGTTTAAGAATTCTGCCAACGACATTCATCCACAAGCGTGGCTCCATCAATTCTCTCATTGTTTTCCTCCCAACTGGTCATTAGAACACAGATTAGAATTTATGTGTGGCTACTTGGAGAATGAACCAGCTGTAAGAATGCGATCGGTCATTCACGATTGTCACAGTGAAGGAGAATTTTATCATGCCTTCCTCTCAGCGTATTGGTCTCAAGCTACACAAGACCGAGTAAAACATAGCATCATAATGATGAAACGTTTCGAACAATCTGAATTTTCCAGTCTTATGAAATATTTTGAAGACATGTTGCATAAGAATCAGTATCTTTCAAACCCATACAGCCCCTCAGAACTCATCCGCATTTGCTTAATCAAACAGCCTGAACATTTACGACATATTATTTTAGCAGAACGTTGCAAAGACGACATTGAAGCTTTTCAGGGACTCTTACAAGAATTAGAAATTGACACAGACAGTCGCGGGATGCGAAAACAAGGAAACAATCACTACAGGTCACATCTGTCACAATTCCGTGACGACAGAAACAATAACTGGACACGACAATTCTATTCTTACAACGTAAATCGTGACCAAAAGAGACACCACCCGTATGACAACCACTGGCAGAGTAATAGTTACAGAGAGAGATCGCATTGCCGTAGTAATGAATATGACAGAGACACTCATAGAAACAGACAATTTGGCAACCAGAACAATTATTATCACGGGAGACAGAATAACTTCAGACGCAACGGTCCACCGTGCAGTGATAATTCAGGGAGAAATTCTCCACCACTTAACTGACAAGAAAGAAACTACAGGAACTACCGACATGACGACAGACGATATGATCGTAACGACAGACCTGAATTGCATCAGAACTGGCGGGATTCAAACAGAGCAGAGCCCTCTCGGCAGGGCGAATTTGTAGAAGTTAGGTCTCCTAATCCCAATAAGGACTTGAGCCAACTAAGAAACAGACAATGACTCGCACCGCAGGCAGCCACTTGCGCCCGCTGGCTCAGGGGAAAATAACATTGACACTAACCTTGAGCAAAATTCCAGTATTCTTTACGGACGAATACCACATGATAATTGCGTTGAAGTTGAAACTCTGCGTACTAGGAAGAGTAAAGGTTTACACCACATTTCACATGTAAAACCGTTTATTGAAAGATAATCTGCCTTTTAACTTTGTCTTTGCCATATAACTTTTCACTTCACATTTCTAGTATGCATTGTCAGACTTAGAAACTGTTACCATGCAACAATGTTTTGAAGTTAAATATCCAGTCAAGAACCAAGATAACTTATTTAAACAGAAATTACGAATGCATTGTTATTGTGAACAGACGACACAGTGTTATTGTGTGGGTGCATTCTTGCTTGTTAGTTGAACGATTACGTAACGACTATAAGGCTCACATACTTAGAACATTTACCAGTACTGCTAATGAGATTTTAACGCAACATTTTGGTTTACTTAAAAATACATTCTGAATTAAAGTACTTTCTGAGAGATACCAGATGACACAGTGGTTAGTTTATGTAACAGCTACACAATTATATCACGATGTTACTAATGAGTGACAATTTACATTGTTGCTTTTGCGGTGTATCTGTTTTATATCTGCACAGTTTTTCTGAATTATTCTGGAAAGTAAAACATGTTTTAGTAATAACTTTTGTGGTATAGCTACAAGGATGATGATGATGATGATGTTTGGTTTGTGGGGCGCTCAACTGCATGGTTATCAGCGCCCGTACAATTTCCCAACCTTTGCTCAGTCCAATTTCGCCACTTTCCTGGATGATGATGAAATGATAAGGACAACACAAACACCCAGTCATCTCGAGGCAGGTGAAAATCCCTGACCCCGCCGGGAATCGAACCCGGGACCCCGTGCTCGGGAAGCGAGAACGCTACCGCGAGACCACGAGCGGCGGACAGCTACAAGGAGACAGCCTTTTCCGTAGCACAACAATACGTTACAGCACAGTACTTTCATCATCACAACAATAAGCGTAATAACTAAGATATCTCTATGCAAAGCATTTCACTTTTGTTTATCATGAGGTAAGTACATTGGCTTCTGCAGAACTTAGCTTTCGGAGGAAAATAACTACGACACTTCCACAGAGATTATCTTACAACAAGATGCACATTTAGCGCTACAGGACACGCATTTCAGTGATTAATTTTGTACTTAACACATTTATTTTTAAAGATTTTTTAATTACAAAGAAAGTTTTCCGTGATACATTTCATTCCATTGCTGTTATCAGTAACACCTGAGGGTATAATTACACTAATCCTCAGGAGGGTACACGCCTACTTTGTGTACCATGTGTTTGGCAAGCACAAGGAGCCCTAGCTAATATGGTATTTGCTTATACAACTTCACACATCGGTACCATATTCCTCTTTTTACTACATCAGTGACACATGTTTACGCAATTACATGGTTGGATAACTTCACACTTATGAAACTGTATTTTGTCTGTACTTTGCGAACTCTTCACATTTTTACGGAACCGTTGTGATACTATGAGAGCTTTGAATGATATACTTGGTATGGGATCATGATTTTTAAAGTACGTTTGAGGTAGATGACACTACTGAAATGAGCAGAGAATTTTCTTTAGGTTTTGAAATTATTGCAGAAAGCTACAACGTTTTTGAGATTTGACTGAGGTGTTATGATGTTATTTTTATGACGACGATGTGTATTATGCTGTTGAGGTATGTTTATGACAAATAAGCTGATGTTATATGAGGAATCTGATTATGCTACGTATTTATTATGGTGAAATATTGAAGAAGTGTTGACGAATATATATATGTGTAATAAGGAAAGGAGTAATGAGTAGTGGTTAGGGACTCTGGTTTGTGAAAAAGGTTGTTGGAAACCAAGAATCGTACTTTAAGAGTTATGAAATGTATGTAAATGCGTGAATGTATTACAATGCCGACGAAAATTTTTTGGACACTGTTATATTTATAGGATTTTGTTTCTACATATTTGTAACGCAAATTCTTGACCTGTGAAATATTTTTATATGAGACTGCCACTGTAGCACAAACTGCTGTCGTAAATATTTCAGTAAGAAAGGTAAGTGACCTTGGCGTAATGCGTTTTGGGCGCCCAGCTGAGAGGTAGTCGTCTGACAAAAGAAAGCCATTAGGTGGAGAAAAAAAAGAGGCCATTATCCTCGCCATTGAGATTCCTTTAGAGAAAGCATCGCAAATACGACACGCTCATTACTTGGAAAGATACTTACATCTGCACACCTGATTATGACAAGCATCTTTCTACGAGAGTTGAGAGAATTTCTACTAACTTATGAAATGTCACATGACTATTGAATGATATTTTTATGCTTTGCTTTTCGTAGTTGCTTATTTCATTTGATATCTAGTTTACAGCTGTGTTGCAGCATTGGTTTTATAAAATAAAATAAAATGCATTTGCTAATGTGAACACTTTCTGTCAACAGATCTATTAAATAATAATTTTGTGATCCACATTCTTCAAAAAAGGAGCACTTGGAAAGGAAAGAACAATAAGAAGGGACTAGTAACAGTAACTGCATACATAATATTCTTTTCAAGTACATGGTAATATTTTTTTTACAATATGTTGTTGTGGTGCACCACTTTAATTACATAGACATTAAGATGTGAATATACATTTCCCTTGTCTGCATTATTGTCTTTAGTGTAATATTTTTTTCTGCTTGAGCTATGTCATGTTTAGATATAAGTTATTTAATTTGCTGCAGCTGTTTGCCAGGCATAGTGTTACTGAATTTGTCTTTGTGTTACTCCACTAAGCCAGTTTATTACTGATTTATTTTTCTTGTTTGCTGCTCATTGCCTTATATTAGTTGTAATATTGTTGCTTACTTTGCCAATTTGAATTTTTTTGTCATTGCTGTTCGTGTTAATTGTTTTGTGCTGCTGCATTGCCTCGTCCCTTAGTTTAGCATCTGAGCTCAGTAGATTTAAGTTAGCTTAAGAGGGGGTAGCCTATAAGAGAATGAGTTGCGATGAATTTGAAGAAATGCACTGAGAGGTTATACGAGAAAAATACAGAAATCATGCTTGGATAGGATTTTTTTGGCTGGAGCAAATATTGAAATAAGACGAAAGATCTATGGAATGAAGTTTTATGTTGGACTGCAGTACCAAATGTTACACTGAAAACAAACCCTGTCATTTGCTTTTGTGTTATCCCACTATGTGTTTGTGTACCTTTGTGTAATTGTTTTCTTCCTGTCTCTGTGTAGTTTCATAGAATTTTTTCTTCTTCTAATACTAAGCTATATTCACTATGATGAGGAATACTGTTATCCTCAAATATAATTGGCATTAATAATATGTTATTTACCTTGTAAATATGCTTAGACATTATCTATTCTGTTTTGTTTTAATGCTCATGTGTGAAGTTGATGTTTCGAATGTTATTCTGATCTTTTATGTATGTACTCATGTCATAATTCCTGTAAAACTGATGTATATGTTATTTCGATTCTTTTGTAAAGCTTGTACTACAAATGTTATCTGTATTGTTATGTTCTTTAATGATGTTTTCTGTGTTTCTGGAATTGTATTCTCATGTTATAAAATTGTGATTGACACCAGTTTATCACATTAAGTAACTTGTAAGTTACATTTCACTGCACACGTTTTTGTTGGTCATAGTATATGGACAATATGTGAGAAGTAGGGACTGATAGTGTTTGCACGTGTGTTAATAATTCAGCAAGGGACTGGATAACAGCATTGCTGGTTCTAAGGACAATTCCACAATCTTCGTGAGTGTACAAGTGGTGGTTTATGGACTTGCTATATTGTCTGCAAGACTTCTAAGGACTATTCCAAAAACTTTGTGCGTGCACAAGTGGTGGTTTATGGACTTGCTATCTTCTCTGTAAGACTCTTCGGTGGTGACTGTGCACCTGCACAGTCGCAACAGATGGCTGCTGGCCGTCTCTACATGGACTACAGTGGGTCTGCATCTTTGATGACTCACCAATATCATTATTTCTACAAGGACTGCAGTGGGTCTGCACCTCTGGTGGCCCACCAATACCGTAATCTCTACCAGGACTACAGTGGGTCTGCTCTGTGATGATCTACCTACCAATATCCTTCAAAACTTCGAATGACTCTGCTGTGGGTTTGCTCTGTTGTGGCCCATTACCTGTCAGCATGTCAAGAGTCAGCACTGTCTTTCCGTTGGAAGGACAACACTACTTCTTCAAGACTGCATGGAAATCCACTACTTCTGTGTGCAATTTCTTTTACTAATGAGACTTTGTGAAAAAAAACTGTAATTACTATTATGATGAATGATCAGGACTATCTTTATGGACTGAGAGGAATTTTTAGCTTTTGACCAACATTTTATCAATAAGTCTGTGCATTTGATATCTATGTTATTGTAATTCTGAAAAATTTTGTCAAATCATTATTGGCCACTGCCCAAAACAATTTGTAAAATTTTTTGTGGGGAGCATGGGGGCTATGTAAGTATGCTGTTTATGTTTTCTTATCGGCAACGTTACGTAGCGCTCGGTATGAAAATCACTAGCTGTGCTGTGTGCAGTCTGTGGCTAGTTTGCATTGTTGTTTGCCATTGTAGTGTTGGGCAGCGGCAGCTGGATGTCAACAGCGCGTAGCGTTGCGCAGTTGGAGGTGAGCCGCCAGCAGTGGTGGATGTGGGGAGAGAAATGGCGGAGGTTTGATATTTGTAAAAATGGATCTCATGAACTGCTGTATACATTATGACTATTAAGGTAAATACATTGTTTGTTCTCTATTAAAATCTTTCATTTGCTAACTATGCCTATCAGTAGTTAGTGCCTTCCGTAGTTTGAATCTGTTATTTAGCTGGCAGTAGTGGCGCTCGCTGTATTGCAGTAGTTCGAGTAACGAAGAGTTTTGTGAGGTAAGTGATTTGTGAAAGGTATAGGTTAATGTTAGTCAGGGCCATTGTTTTGTAGGGATTATTGAAAGTCAGATTGCGTTGCGCTAAAAAAATATTGTGTGTCAGTTTAAGCACAGTCATGTATAATTGTTCAAAGGGGACGTTTCAATAGTAGTTGTTTCTATCGTGCACTGCAATCAGTAACACATTCCTATCACTTTCAGTTTGGAAGCTACAACCCTTCAAAGTTTCATGGGCAGATACCACACACGCTGTGCATAACGCAACGCGCCTTCAATTGTGGTGCGGCCGAGTTGTAACGTCGCCGGTGTCACGAAGCGAGAAGCTTCCTCGATGCGCTGTTATACTGCCGACTGTCGCCGCACAAGGCCGTATACCCGATAGTTCGAGTCACACAAACAAACGGGGCTCAATATACCACAGTTACTGACATCAGATGAAGACGGCATACACGAACAACGAGTACGTTGACATCTGATGCTCGGCGAGTGCCGACACGATGCCACTGAAGCAGCCATTGCGTACGCCGTGAGATATCCTAGGCGAAGTGAACCGGCAGCCATCCATTCTTTGATCACATTATTAATTCTTTTGACGATGACCGGTTTCAGTCAGTAATGACCATCGTCAGATCTTTTCTACACCACGTCCAAAAGTGATAAGGCCGTAATGGCATCGTCAAAACATGCTCACCACAGCATCGTCACATAGATCTAGAATAAGGTGTAGAATAGGCCACATCATCCACACAGTCACTTTAGGACATGGTGTAGAAAAGATCTGAGGTCGGGTATTACTGTCTGAAACCGGTCATTACCAAAATAATAGATATTGTAATCAAAACTGGAATAAAAACATTTGACAGTATTGGATCACTGCTAATATACGCGACTATATCGCAGCTGGTGATTGCGTTATTACGTGCCGAACAACGACTTCGGGAAACAGGCATCTTGGTAATGCGCAGCAGTAACAGACGAAGAACTGCAAGAAGTGAGGACATTTTTTTTTTTTTTTTTTTTTTTTTTGCAGTACACCACGATCCTCATGTCAGCTTACGAGCCGTTGCTGCAGTCGATAGTGTTAGTCTCACATCTGTGTGACTTGTGACTCCTGTCCCCCTGCATTGAAACGATTTCCGTGAGAGAATTACGTCATGTGAGTGGGCCATGCGTAATTTCACGCTGGAGTCTTTACACGCTGTTATGTTCTCTGATGAGTCCACGTTCACAAATTATGGTGCAGTGAATCGCCATAACGGGCACTACTGGGCCGCAGACAATCCTCGGTGGATACGACTATTCGACCGTCAGTGTAGGTGGTCTATTAATGTATGGTGTGGAGTCCTTGGGGATGAAATCATAGGTCCACACTACTTCCCAGGCATACTGACGGGTGAGTTATCGCTCGTTTATAGTCGACAGTTGAACATGTGTGTCTACACACGAAAGTTGCATGGGGGCTTAATTACGAGTATTATGCAACAATTTTAGTAGCTGTGTGTCCAGTTACGAAGTCTCGTAACCGGTTGGCCCCGACTAGTATTAGTACGCAATCTGACTGCACAGAATAACAATAAAGAATGAAAAGAAATGTCCGTTAACCCAATTGGTTAATTAAGTCCTCTGCAACTATAAAAGCTACGAAACAACAAAGCACAAGTGTAACTGTTCTGTATGTGAAAGTGTGATTCAACGTACATGTATCTGGCACGGTTCTTTCTCAGTACGACAAGATATTTTAAACACCATTTACAATGAACTAATTGAAAAACCAGAAATACTATAATTGCACATAGCAACCAGAATTACAAGTCTAATACATGAACACAAGCCAGATGCTTTGTTGACTGAACCTGTGACCAAGAGGCATTGTCATTAAGGAAATGTGAAATAATTTTTTTTTACCTCCATATATATTGACGAAAAATACACTGTGTTCATTACAACATCTTCCATCTATACATTACACCAACCGAACAGCATCTACTGTCTCGCCCAACAGAACAACAACTGCACACGTCAAGCTCTCACTAGTACTGCTCTCAACATACTCTCAGAAAGCACTCCCACGGAAACCTCTGAACTACCACTGCACCAGTGGAGGCGGCGGAATAATAATATTTGGCGCAATCTCTGTCTCTGTGACTCAGTGTAGCCATCTTTCATGTGCCCCTCCTCCACGGGCTAGAATTTGATGGTATTTTTGCTAGCATTGGTGGTGAAAATACCACCAAATTCGTCCAAAAACACAGACAAAAATAAAAGATGATATTAATAAGTAAATACCTTAGAAAAATTTATACATGACTGTGCTTAACCTGACACACAATATTTTTAGCGCAACGCAATCTGACTTTCAGAAATCCCTACAAAAGAATGGCCCTGACTAACATTAACCTATACCTTTCACAAATCACTTACCTCACAAAAATCTTCATTACTCGAACTACTGCAATACAGCGAGCGCCACTACTGCCAACTAAATAAAAGATTCAAACTACGGAAGGCACTAACCACTGATAGGCATAGTTAGCAAAATGAAAGATTTTGATAGAGAACAAACAATGTATTTACCTTAACAGTGTTGAAAAATCAGAATATACATAGCAATTCATAATATCCAGTATTACAAATTTCAAAACTCCGCCATCTCTCTCCCCACATCCACCACTGCTGGCGGCTCACCTCCAACTGCGCAACGCTACGCGCTGTTGACATCCAGCTGCCGCTGCCCAACACTACAATGGCAGACAACAATGCAAACTAGCCACAGACTGCCCACAGCACAGCCAGTGATTTTCATACAGAGCGCTACATAACGTTGCCAATAAGAAAACATAAACAGCCTACTTACAATAACACATAACTAAATAAGTTTTGGTTTTACACTGACCCGTCAATAACCTAATATATAAAATACAGTAAGGAACACAAATGCTTGCGTACATGTGATTTTACATAATAGTTTACACAAGTATCACCTGTCACAGTGGTTAAACAATTCAATCAATGGCACCAGCAATGACGAATAGGTGCAGGTAGGAGTCTCATAACATTTCATAAACAGTAAATACACAAAAAAAATCAAATATTCACATAAAATCTTTTCAATAGTCCAATAAATAAGTAGCACTCCTCAGGGTAATTGACTATTCCAACAGTAGCACCCAGCAATGGTCAACAGGTGCAAATAGCAGTTCCATAACATTTCATCAGCAGTATTTAAACAGCTCCAACAGTGGCACCCAGCAATGGCAAGCAGGCACAGACACCAACACGCGACATTATCTCAGTAGCAGCAGTTCCATCAGTGGCACCCATTAATGTTGACAGGTGTAGACAACAACAAGTGACATTATCTCAGTAGAAGCAGTTCCATCAGTGGCACCCAGTAATGTTGAACAGGTGCAGATAGCAACAAGTGACATGAATTCAATAGAAGCAGTTCCAACAGTGGCACCCAGTAATGTTGAACAGGTGCAGGCAGCAACAAGTGACATCCTTTGAGTAGAAGCAGTTCCATCAGTGGCACCCAGCAATGTTGAACAGGTGCAGGCAGCAACAAGTGACATCATTTCAGTAGAAGCAGTTCCATCAGTGGCCTCAGTAATGTTGAACAGGTACAGACAGCAACAAGTGACATCATTTCAGTAGAAGCAGTTCCAACAGTGGCACCCAGCAATGTTGAATAGGTACAGACACCAACAAGTGACATCATTTCAGTAGAAACAGTTCCAACAGTGGTAACCAGCAATGTTTAGCAGGTGCAGACAGCAACAAGTGACATCATTTCAGTAGAAGCAGTTCCATCAGTGGCACCCAGCAATGTTGAACAGGTGCAGACAGCAACAAGTAACATTATCTCAGTAGAAGCAGTTCCAACAGTGGCATACAGCAATGTTGAACAAGTGCAGACACCAACAAGTGACATCTCATCACTGGTTGACAGTGGCATACAGCAATGTTGAACAAGTGCAGACACCAACAAGTGACATCTCATCACTGGTTGAGCAGTTCCAACAGTGGCACCCAGCGATGTTGAACAAGTGCAGGTAACAGTCCATAATATTCACTATCAATAATTAAACAGTTCATCAGAGTTCATCAGCAGAAATTAAACATTTCCAAGTGGCACCCATAAATGTTGAACAAGTGCAGGTAACAGTCCATAATATTCGCTATCAATAATTAAACAGTTCATCAGAGTTCATCAGCAGAAATTAAACATTTCCAAGTGGCACACATCAATGTTGAACAAGTGCAGGTAACAGTCCATAATATTCACTATCAATAATTAAACAGTTCATCAGAGTTCGTCAGCAGAAATTAAACATTTCCAAGCTGCACCCATCAATGATAATAGGTGCAAGCATGAACAACAGTTTGAATGCACACACAATTGCTTTTACAAAATTATTATCAATGCTCTTATACTAAATATACAAATTATAGTAAACACACAAATTATATCAAATAATTGTCATATTTACTATTACAAACACACAAATATCAGTAAACCTATAATATTTATGGGTGTCGGTGCATGCCACAACAAACAAGTAAAATAATATTTAGGAGGTAGGTCGGTACCAATTATTTAGGATTAGGAAAGGAAAACACACAAAACACACTCACTCGTCTTTGTAATTGAATAGTGTTAACTGTGTAAATGCAATTCTGTCAAAATTTGATGTTCAACATGTGTATCAAGTAGTTGTGGCAACAGTGTATAACAGTCAATAATAGTTAGTCAACGTCATAGTCATCATGTCAAGACCAATGTTTGCCAAGCCAAATCAAAATGTACGGTTGCTGAACAACTATCAGTGTGCCAAGATATGCAAATACTTCCTCTCTCCAAAAAAAGTATATTTTGCTTATTGATTTAACAAAGTGTGTGTGTAGACAATCTTCCTTCTACTTGAGTGTTCCAGTCTGCCATCTTCATCCTCCTTGTTCCATATAAACCAACAAAAAAAAAAAAAAATGCTCCTCACTTACTTTACCTCTTATCCACCAAAACTCCAATAATCATCAGCATCTCATAATCTTAATACTTCAGTAATACCTCTTCCGTCGATACATATAAACCTTATCATCAATATCATTTACCTTACCTCTTGTCCACCAAAACTCCAATAATCATCAACTTCACACAATAATCAATACCTCAATAATACCTCTTCAATACATCGATACATATAAACATTATCACCAATATCATTTCACTTCCATAACAACTCTTTCCTCTAGTCAGTCTCCTCGAACAACTACAGATAAAGTCCTAGTGCAAACTTCAATTCATCATCCCATACAATCCGAAGACACAATGTCCACACACATCCTCTGTGTAATCCACCTGAGCCATATCTTCTCCTCATTATGAATTATAAAATACATTTTGGTTACCTTGTCCATCGTTAAATAAAAGAAATGCATACATGACCTCTAACAGCCTTTAGTTCAAATAACTTTCAGTAAGTTAGTACGAGTACGGAGTATGAATGATTACATAAGAATTCGAATGAATAAATCGTAATATTTCACAGTGTGTTCACCACTTCAAGAATCATGGCAAAACAGAAGCAAACATGTGGAGTATTTTTTTTTTGTGTGTGTCAAGTGTCACTTGCTATTTCAATTGCTCACGAAGAATGCAGTGTAATAACTGTCAATGGTCTAAACCTAGTGTTGGTATTTCATGTCGTTAGCTTCCTTTCTATTAGCATAAATTTATACAGCTTCCATAAAACCTCCAGCTTATGTAACTTCAATGAAGTTTCTTGTACCAATGTCGTTCGTAGAATTATAGCAGTTCATTTTCTTATCTTAAAATATAAAGCACTGAGCATAAGCAAAACATGCAATAGCGAGTAAATATACCAGTATAGAACAGAATGTCAACAAGTGGATGTAGCACAATCCCTACAACGAGGCTCTGCCAAGTGAACAATCTATAATTAATACAATAGTGTGACCTAAACTCCATGATTGTACACAGTATATCAGCATTTCTATATACCAAATTAAAGAGTAGTTATGACAACAGAACAGAAATGTGTAAATATTCAATCCATATGCAAAGCAGCAAGTATATATCTTACATAATAAACAGGTCATTAGCATCATATCAGCATAAGCAAGTAAATGTTCATATGTAATCTTAATAAGTAAACATGAAGGCGCAAGCAGATAAATCACAAAGTATGACTTACATACATAACCATATCAGCACAACTGATCAGGTGACAATTATAATTTAAATAAATAAGCACAGCAAGCACATAGTAAAAAAATATGACATCAGTGAAAAAGCAGAGCAGCCAAGCGATGCATAATATCCATAAGTAACGACCCTGTTCGTTAATCAATCATTGTCAAAATCCGTTAACACAAAGTATAAATCACGTAATCGCAAGCAGCAAATTACATATAAAGTACATACCTAAGCAGAAATATGTTACCTGAAAAATAAACTCAGTTAATAGTTACCTTTTCAGTTTATTACTTTCTCCTTCGAAATTACATTCTTCCTGAAATTTTCTCGATAGCAAGTCCTCTTAAGGGGTCCGGAACGCCCTATACTTCCAATGTTAAAAAAACGCTTATAAATTACATCTTTCCTCACAAAGTATTTGAGGTAGGAAGTTGAACTTTTTACAGATTATTTATTGGAATATGGGCTACAACTTAACACAGGGATTTTACAAAATTTTAGTTCAGTTATTAAAGATGATTTTTTTTCAATTGCAATGAAAATTCACAACATTTGTTTGCAATTTTTTATTTATATATTCAAAAATATACAGTTTTTTGGAAAAAGGCTGTGTTAAATTATGCAGAAGGTACTGTGTAACATTTACTGAAAGTTTGAAACAAATATGTTTGGAAGATCCTTAGAAAACATTAGTATGAGAAAATAAAAGTTTTGGGAATCGAGCGACAAAGATTGGATTAACTTTTTAGTGCATTCCAGGTCCATAGGATGGATTATCTTCATCCTCTGCAAACTCCTCCTCCAGCTTCCTCTTGTTCCTCCTCCTGTTTACTCTTGCTTGTATTTCTAGACTCTTTACAGCCCTGTCTGCAGCCCGAAGGCGTTCCTTGTCTAAAGTAAGCATCGCTCGTACCATGTTAGAATGTTATTATTTACAGTAATAACACATACCTTTGGCTTTCCAACATTTCTCCTTTTCTTAAATGCCTTCAGAGGATTTCTAATAACTTTACTTTTACTCATTATTATACTTCAACAAAACAGAGACTCAAGAAACAGAATTAATTACGAATATTTTCGAAATAACGACAGAGTAAATAAACATGAAACAATCGACAATCACACCAGCGATATATATTGAACCATCACAGGTTAGCCACAACACATACTTTATCTCACATCACTAAAATATACCTGATGAACACGGACGTTAATAATAACACCATTTGACAGCAGTTTAACAGCGCCAGAGTGGGTCACGCCCATGTAGAACACATTTCCAAAAAAATTTAAAAATAGTTGTAGTCTTCGGAATTGAATAAATTATATATCTATTAAAAGGTAGTCTTCAGATTCAGAAAACGCAAAAAAGTAAAAATTGAACTTTTCATGATTTTGAGCCTTTCCGGAGCCCCTTAACATCGGACACACACAGAATTTACCTGAAGTTCTTAAATATTTTATACAACTGTATCCTGAAAAAAACTGAACGTTAATAACATAATTTATCAAGTCACTATAGCTTTATACTGAATTTAATCGAAGAAATTAGACTGTGTATTTGTTTACGGCCGTCAGTGCATTCGCACTGAGCGCTCGATCAGCTGTAGGCACGCGTGACGTAGGCGTAATTGTTTGCGGTCAACGACTGCCTTGTGCGGCGCACAGATTTGACTGTTGCTTTGAGTATGTTCCGCCGCCAGAACACGGCGCGGTATCGTTGTATTCTCTGAGTGTTTACGTGTAACTAATATTAACGTTCGATATATGATGTATTCCCTTAGAGTGCCGTGATTTAAGAGTTTCTACTTCGACAGTGTTATCATGAATAATTTTGCGAACTCTATATGGATCGTTATAAAGCAGAAAAAGTTTGCGACACAAGCCTTTTCCTTTGTGAGTCAAACGATGAGACTTAATTAACACCTTTTGACCAACTGACAAGGTTTTTAAACGACCAGGACATTTAGCTAATTTCTCTCTTCTAGCAACCAAAGATGCAATATTTTGTAGAGCCGGGTTGACAACTTCAGAATGCCGCAGTTTCCGTGTACATGGAAAAGGAACGATTTCAGAAATGCGATTTGTCAGTGCTTTATTTTTTAATATCAATATAGGCGGTAACGAAGTTGAATCATTAGGGAGTTCATTCAGAATGTTTTGAAAAATATGAAGATACTGATCCTACGTTCTGTGATTCTGATGACAATAAAGACGATACAATTTATTGATTTCCTTCATCCACCTCTCTGAAGCGTTAGAATGAGGTTGAAAAAGTGAAATGAAAATTAGTTTAATCTTACGACGCCGTAGAGTACGAAGCCAAATTTTAGAGTGAAACTGCGGTCCATTATCTGATGTAACTTTATCAACATGACCCACTTCTTTAAGAAAATGTTTGATGAAAGCCTTAGATACTGAACGAGCTGTTGCTTTGCGTAAAGGTGTAAAATACACATATTTTGATGTCAATTCCACTGCTACCAAAATGTACGCAAAACCACTAGTAGAACGAACCACTGGACCGAACAAATCGACTGCAGCCATCTTTAATTTCGCTGGAATGATAGGAAACAACGGTGCTCTGTGAGAAATAGTTGGCGGCTTAGCCTTTTGACATAATTTGCATTTGGAAAGAACAAATCGAATACGTTTTTCCATATTACTGAAATAGCAATTTTCTCGTAATTTATGAAAGCATTTTCTGGGACCAAAGTGTGCATAACTGAAATGTGTATACCAAATCAATTTATTAACCCACTCATCAGGAATGCAAACTAACCAAACAGAGTTGTCAACCGATTTTCGTTTAAAAAGAATACTGTCTAATCGTTATGCTTTCCTTTCTCCTCCACTTCTCCTTAATGTCCTTCCACATTGGATCCTTGTTTTGCTCCTTAGCGATGTCCTGGAGCGAAGATGAAATAAAATTTTCAAACGCTACACCTTGAATATACATCAAACAATAATTGTTTTCTTTGCAGTCCTCCTCAGCACTTTGTTTCAAACCCATAGGTGCATGTGATAAAGCATCAGCAATAATATTTGAAGAACCCTGTATGTAAACAATACTAAAATCAAATTCCTGTAGATACAGCGTCCATCGTGACAATCTTCCATGTGTTAATTTTGTTGACATAAGAAATTCCAGAGCTCGATGATCGGTATAAACCTTACTATGTCTGCCATACAAAAAGATGCGAAATTTTGTGAAAGCCCAAACAACAACCAAGGCTTCAAGTTCCGTAATCGAATAATTCTTTTCTGATTTACAGAGAACACGACTTCCAAATGCAATAGTCTTCTGTACTACAACGCCGTTTTCTTCTATCTCTTGAAATAAGTGTGCACCTAGGCCTTTGTATGATGAGTCCGTCGCAAAACAAAAATCTTTAGATAAATCCGGATGTGAAAGAAGTGGAGCAGCAACTAAAGCATCACGAAGTTGTTCAAATTCTGATTGAGCTTCCTCATCCCAACACCAATTAGAATTCTTTCCAGATAGTTCACACAAACGAGGTGTGGCCAAATTGTCCAATCTAACAAAGCGTCTAAGAAAATTACAGACACCAAGGAAACAACGAACATCACGTTTTGTAGTAGGAACAGCATAATTACGAATAGAGTCTAGTTTCTCTGGTTCAGGGAGAATACCTTCTGTAGAAATAATATGACCAAGAAATTTCACCTGAGAACGATCAAAATAAGATTCTTCCAAGTTCACTGTAATCCCAACTCTTGCAAAAATACGTAATAATGAATCCAAAATTTTGTTATGCTCACTCCAAGAACGTTTAGCAATAAGAATCGTCAACATATGAAGTAATATTGTTACGAAGATAAACAGGTAAAATTTCGTTTAAACTACGAATGAATGCTGCTGAAGATACAGTAAGTCCAAACGGTAATTTCCGAAATCACTTTTGGGTAAAATAATCATATCCGGCTATTTTTTACCGACTCCTTTTCTAGGTAGATTGATAGTTGAAGAGTTGTTTTGATAGATACAAAGAATAGTGAAAGAGTAGGCAGCAGTGCAGAAAACTAAAAGGGAAATAGCACCACTACAGCTTGTGGCCCTGTGCACGCTATGTCACATATTCACTTAGTGTAGTGAATCCCCTGAGGATCTAAATAGCCACACATAAATTCCAGTTTGTGATTTAGTGGCCAATTTGGCGGAAGTGCGTACATAAATTGATCTAACCATGAACATGGATGTATATCATTATTAGAAATTCGAAAGATCTTAAACTTCCGAACAGTTAAAAAGTGTTTATAGTCAAAGTTTTCACCTCGTGGCGACAAAGACCTACCGCGTCTGTCCCAGTCCGAATGTCGATCATTGTCAAGTTCGCGTGCCTGGCGCTCTCTTGTTGCACTCGTAAATGAAATAAATTATTGTCTTAAAAACCTGGTGCTATAGGTGATTCCAAATTTCTTCTACTGTCTTTTCCTACGATTTCGCTTTCAATTTGTTTAACTTGCTTTCGAAACGCCTCAAATTCCCTTTTAACGCGTTCATTAAATTTTCCCTGATTTTCAACATGTTTATTTATATTCTGGTACTCTTCTGTTTCTGCAAATGGCAATGGAGCTGTATCATCTGAATCTCTGTCCCCAATTAAACTAAGATTTGTCAATTTATCTGAAATCTGCTCAACTCTTTCCGATAAGTCACCTATTTGTTCTTTCTGTTTATTTACGTCTTCACAAGTGTCGCGACTCGAGTTTCAGTATTGACACATTTAGTAGTTAACTGTTCATATTGTTGTGTTGGGTTATTTATTCTGTCATTTGGTACGGATACCTCGATTCTTTCAAATATTTCTTCCTTATCGTGTGCACGTTGAAAATTTTTGTACTATCACGCGATCTCTTTCTTCCTGTCCTCTATCCTGTTTCTTTTGTCTAATTTCTATTGAAATTAATCTATTATTGTGAGCATTCAAAATCGGTTGTACTTCTTCTCTAATTTCTTTCTTTAATTCATCTTTCATGTTTTTAAAACATGTCCCTATTCGTGAGTCTAACCGTGTTTCCATTGTTCCCATCTCTGTTTTTAATTGAGATCCTAACTGTGATCCCAAATTTAATATTGCACTCATCAACTGCTCCATATTAACTGGTTCGAAATTCTTTTCGCCCCTAACATTTCCCATAAAACTAACTTCCTTCGTCGTAGCTGTATAGCTATCTGTGTTCGATACTATTCCAGAATCTTCTGTCGTTAATCTCGTATTCTGTGAATTTTTTGATTGTGAAAAATTTTGAACTGGTTCCGGACTATTTTCCTGGCTTATTAAATTGTTTTCTACTTCATTATTCATCATACTATTCTCCTGTGTTGGCGAGTTCGCCATGTTAATAATTTCGTTATTCTGACTATCCATTATTTTTGCCTTTTTCATCGATCGCGTAATCTTTTACAAAACATACAAAACTCGTCACTGTACGAAAATTACACACAATATAACACTTTATCACCAACAATACCATTCTCACGAAATGCTTCCCGACAAACACGATTAACGAACAATTAAAATCTTCGGGCACTACCATGAATTGTTGGAGACAAAGATTTCCTGGAAGGCTTATCTATCGATCACCAGACTTAGCCAAATGCGATTTTTTTAATTTGGGGTTGCCTGAAGTCAACGGCGTATAACAACCATCCCAACACTCTGGAAGACCTACAGGACAATGAGGCTGAAACTGCAAGAATACCAGAAGACTTGCTCGAAAGAGTGCATGAGAATTTCAGAAAACTACTGCGGCATTGTATGGAATGTGGAGGCAGACATTTGCCAGATATACTGTTTAAATCGTGTAATTAGAAACTTCCATTGTTGTACAATGTGATAAAAATACAAATGTAAGTTTGTAAATGTTCATTATTTTTTATTTCATTCCCAAATCAGCAACTTACTGCGCTCCACACTGTATTTCGATATTTCTTCTACATTTTCTCCGCTCTGTTAAAAGGGAGGCTAAAATGATGAACACAGTTGAACGTGAGCTTCAAAACGTTCAATCCAAATTGATGTATCAGAGAAAGCAGCTGTAATAAAACGAGATCGGGAAAGTGAAGTTTTCAGCGGCATTGCATTTGGGCTAACTGCGCGTGACATTCGATTGCGTAGAAGTGCCCTCGGAGTAATTAGCGACGTGACAAGCGCCAGCTCGAAATCCGTACTGCGCAATAAAATAAAAACAAAAATCTCCCGGCAGTGTTTAGCAGCGCGATTCGCGTGTGCCATTCCATGGTGGCCGTACAGTGCCTCTAAACAGCCAGGCCCGCCAACTGTTTCTGAGACGAACAAATTCAATGAGTTACATTTCACACGACCAAAAGGACTATTTTTAACGACAAACATTAGGCCTACTACGCAACGAGCCATGATGCCAAATGAGGCTCATGTTCTACGAGATGGCTACGTGCAAGTGC
The DNA here is from genome assembly GCF_023864275.1 of Schistocerca cancellata. NCBI lineage: Eukaryota > Metazoa > Arthropoda > Insecta > Orthoptera > Acrididae > Schistocerca > Schistocerca cancellata. The sequence continues at coordinate 763,647,834 of NC_064630.1, forward strand.
ACGGTTGCAACACCAAACCACTGTATGTAAACTGTTTCCTATGCAAAACATGTATTCAATAAAGAAAAAGGCCGAAATGTGAAGGGTCTATGTCTAATCCACAACTTTCGAAGAGGAACAGAAAGTTCAGAGAGAAACGTTCTACGAAAAGTAAGGTTTTAGTATAAAAATTGTCCGTATCACGCGGTCAACTTTCATTTCAGTTTGAAATAAACTGTGCAACATGGGTCAAACACGGAACGACCGACTCGTGGATCGGCTGCATTACTATCGAATGCAACCAGCAAGTCGCTTATGTTACGGAATTGTTGGCTCGTCGTAACTTTCTTAAATTAATGCCTAGGACACTACCCGCACCGCTAAAGCGGCTCTCTCCATAATTTGTTTATCACCTTCTCATAACACATAGTGAACTCGATTTTCAGTGACAAAATTTCGAAAGTTGTTCACCGATATTTTCTGAGTATTTCGATTTAAAACACCAGCGTTCTCCGGTGGCTAGCTACGCAGCAACTGCGTTTCATTCAATATGTTTCCCTCTTTTATCTTTGTATATGTAATGCGCAGAACGCTTCGGACTGATAATGTCGACAGCATGCTCTGTCTGTGCTTCTCCGTGTGTTCTCCGAGTTCCTGCCTCACTTTCGTTCCAGTATGTCTATAATACCACCTACAGACGTGACCACTCAGGTTAGCCTCGACGGTAGCTTGGATGCATAAGGTGTTAAGCTGAGTGCGCGATAGTTTTCACACTTATCAGCCCTTGCTATCTCAGGAATTTTGTGAATGACACTCTTTTCCTAAAGCCTGAACCAACGTCGCCACTCTCACAGATTCTACTCACCAATCTGAAAAGTGATTCGGTTTCAACTTCTTTCATTTCCGGTGTAAAATTATCTATTCCCAGTGCCTTATTTGATTTCAGGTCTTTCAGAACTCTCTTAAAAGGGTGGATGTAAAGGATTTTGGTCAAAAAAAAAATCGATTTTTGAAAAATATTATTTTCTCTATCTACACAGTTTAATATATGTTGTGTGTGAATTTTATTGTGATAGCAGCTTTAGAAACGCCTTGAAATTGTTAAACTGATTACCTCTGCACTGGCGGTCACTCCCACCTTTTCCGACATCTGGGAAACTGCTTGCTTCAGCGGAATTTTTGTCAGTGTGAAGGCTATTTCCTTTCGATATTTTTGGCTGACATCTATATCTCTGTCTGACATCCATATCTCTGACTTACATCTATATCTTTGCCTGAAAACACTCTTGCATGTGGTTTATTTACGTTTCGACAATACTAACACATATTAGTAAGTGGAAGGTTGAATTCGCAAACCTTTACATGGAAGTCAAGATTTATGCATAATGAGTGGGGGGAAAACTGTGTTTAGGAAATAGAGGTTTCATGGAAATCGGTTTGCCAACAAAAAGAGAAAGCAGCTCAAAATAAAGAACATAAGCTCTCAACTTCAGCATCGAAACTTCGAACAGGAGAATTGTACAGCGGCGTGAATGATGTTGATATGGACCCCACTGGATTCAGACTTATTGATTTAGAGCTTCTTTGCCAGCCTATAAAGTTTTCATGTTCATGTGTTAGCTGTAAAAATACGGAATGCATGATTGTTGTTGAAGAAAGAAGAATGGGAATAGTTTGTGATTTTAAATTAATTTGTGATGCGTGTCGCTATGAATTTTAATTTTTCTTCTCCAAAAAAAATGACACCGGTACCTATCAAAGCAATTTTAGGTTAAAATATGCTCTGAGATGCCTTGGACAGGGCAGGGAAGAGGTAATTTATTGTGTGGTTTTTTGAACAATCCCCCACCTTGTGCAAGGTTTGAAAAAAAAAAAAAAATGTCTGATCTATATGCGATACTGCCAAAGTTTCTATGAAGAAAAACTTTACAGAAGCTCTCCTGCGAACCTTGCAGAACTAGCACTCCTGAAAGAAAGGATATTGCGGAGACATGGCTTAGCCACAGCCTGGGGGATGTTTCCAGAATGGAATGTTAATTTTAGGTACCAGTGTATGTGCACGTTCCCATTGAAAAAATTATTCAAATGGCTCTGAGCACTATGGGACTTAACTTCTGAGGCAACCAGTCCCCTAGAACTTAGAACTACTTAAACCTACCTAACCTAAGGACATCACACAAATTGGTTCAAATGGCTCTGAGCACTATGGGACTCAACTGCTGAGGTCATTAGTCCCCTAGAACTTAGAACTAGTTAAACCTAACTAACCTAAGGACATCACACACATCCATGCCCGAGGCAGGATTCGAACCTGCGACCGTAGCGGTCTCGCGGTTCCAGACTGCAGCGCCAGAACCGCGCGGCCACTTCGGCCGGCGACATCACACACAACCATGCCCGAGGCAGGATTCGAACCTGCGACCGTAGCGGTCGCGCGGTTCCAGACTGTAGCGCCTAGAACCGCTCGACCACCCCGGCAGGCGATGACTCTGCTTTCATTCCTACACCAGCATGAATTAATAGTTAACACATGCCAAACTGGAAGGAGGAATACGACCCTTGTCCACGCCATTTAATTTCTGAACCTCTACTTCCGAATCAAAATCATTTAACGGTTGACTCCTTTTGGCAACTTTTTAGACAATTCTGAAAACATTAGCTACTACTTGCTACTGACTTGTCATTCTCTGGTGCTTCAAGACAGACAAATTCCAAAGCTTTTTCACTTGCTTTAAACGATATTTCCAAAGTATCTTTATGGGCTGAACTTCCTTTGTGTTTGACGATTTTCTTTCGGACATCATCCAGTATCTTTTGCTTTCTACAAAACATAACGCTGAAATATTGATCACTGTTGCGAAATATTCATTCCTCGTTTACTTCTTTCTGGCCCCTGTCTCTCAACTTTCTTATAACTTTTTAACCCAGTTTATTGTTTTGTACTATCAAATACTCGTTTTTCTTACATAAATCTTCTTTCTTTTCCATTTTCCAATAGTCAGGATGATCATAATCAACAGTATCTGTGAAGTGGAAAGCGAAAATGGGGCTGTTGCAAAAAAATTTAGACTTTGAACTACAGTAATTGTTCCAGTCGAGAATGGACAATGAATAATTTGCAAAGAAAAAAATTTTATCTCTATATCTGAGTGAGGAACAACAGATTTAAAATTGTTGATGGAAAAGAGGTGCTTTAAAATAATGTTTTAAGGTTTCAGTTTATCACTTTATTACCATTTTTAATTCTCGACATACAAATCACCTCTCCTATGGTTTGTCAGGCGCATTTTCTCTGGTGTTTCTACACATATTTGCAGTTTCGTTACAATGAATTTTAAAGCGGAATTTAACGTGCCTGTTCAACTGAGCGGTCCCAAATTAGTCTAGTGAGTTTTATCGATACGTATTAACAGGGGCAGCAAAACACGAGGAATAACCCAGTACTCCAGCAGTGGCAACACCACCCTGGCCCACTCACACTGTTGTCGTCACGCTGTACTACTGGTTATTCCTCGTGTTTTGCTGTCCCTGTCAATACGTATCGATAAAACGCACTAGACTAATTTGGGACCGCTCAATTGAATAGGTACGTAAAATTCCGCTTTAAAAATCATTCTGCTTGTACTGTGAAACAAACCGACGCTTTCCGGCAGAATGAGTGTCACATAAAAGATATGATGAGCAGTATTCGTTGGGGCTGACTCAAGATACACACTGCAAAATCGAAACTGCAAATCCATGCCGAAAAACCATAGAAAATGCAAGTGACGTCTCTTAGGAGAGACAGCCTGCCTATTGGCCTTAAGAAGTGGTCTGTCAATCGTATGGACTTTTGAAGTTAGCATTACACATTGAGTGGTTAATCCACGCACACCTACTATAGCACAATATAGTGCACAAAAACATAAAACCAAATAAACTTGCCTCAAGCTGAGTTTTTTGGCACAATATTTGTATTTTCACTCTGTGTTAAGGCATCTTCACCAAATTTTGATTCTGGAGCCATTCATGGGCCAAAAGCCAGATGTACATATGGGAAACTGTGGGAAAACATGGAAAATGTAATAAAACCGGTAAAATTCGAGGAAAACCTGGTGTAATCACGAAAAATTGATGTGAGATACGAAAAAATTGAGGGAAATGCCATGAAAAATGTAAAATCGTGAAAAATTAATAAAAGTACGCAATCTGACTGAGAATACATAAAATTAGAGACAAATACCATGAAAAGAGTACTGAACAAAATCAATAAAATTGCATATTCTAAAGGAGGAGAGTAGACTAATGCTACTTTTACACACCCTAACAGTGAAGAGTCGAGGTATTCTAGAGAGATGGCACCAAGGCGAAACAGAAATGTTATCCTGCAACTGAGCTGTGCAAGAGGAAGGTTACCAGAGGTGGTGGTAAACTACGGTAAAACTGATACATCTCCTCTGACTGCAGATTGTGGTGTTTATTTCCTCGTAAGAAGTTGCTATTTCTTTGTACGCATTTTCAGCTGTTGATGATCTCTTATAGGGCTGTACTGAACTTATCTTAATTTTCGAACCATAATAGGCCTTGAACTTCATAGACAGCAGGCGTCATACACCTCTGGAAACGTATGCAGTATTTATATTACAAATAATCGATGTTTTGTTTGGTGTGCAAGATAGTAGTTTTATCACTTTGCAGTTTTTCACCATAGTTTATTGTAGAGAAACTTGCCGAGGGAATGTATGTCAAGCACTGAGAATATATTTCTTACATTGGAATATTAACAGCGTTGCATACCACATGACTAATAGGTCAGACGCCACACCACTCTGGCATTATAGTCTGTTTTAAGTGCAGAACCGTTTAGCCTTAGGAATACATCTGTTAATGTTTCATGATCGTTTTTCTCTTACCTTTGTACTGACCCCAGACACTAAAGCAATACTTCAGAATTGACAGCACAGTTGATTTACGTAAAATGCTATGGACCTCTATCATGCTTAAACCACACGTTCCGTCTTCGTAACTATCTGTCATATCATCAGAACACTCTCCTACCTACTACACACCGATAAGTGGTGCTAACCTCCTCAACATGCGCCCATCTGGAAAGACCTTGTGCACTTGGATGGGTGCCATGAGTAAGATTGTTGCGGAACAGTCTTCACTGAACAGTAGTTACAGACTCGACTCCCTCCGTTCCTTCGCAAGACGTGGAATGCACCATGTATAGCAGCCGCCTACTTCTGGTGAGTTGCAAATTAAATCGGTGACAGTGTTGAAGGGAGGGTTGGTTAAAGACAATGTGTGTTGATCTTTCAATCTGCAAGTTTATCCTAAGAATGCGAGAATGCTCTGTGACTCCCATCCACATAGAAAAAGATGGTCAATCGCAATCATAAACTATGCACTATGATCGAAGTGCTAGAAATGTGGCGGCATTGTGGGGGGCCGATGTACGCCGCTGGTGGTCATGAAAGGCGCTGCAACGGCTGTAAGATATGTGAGTGCCATCCTCCGACCGATAGTGCAACCATATCGGCAGCGTATCAGCGAGGTATTCGTCTTCATGGGCGACAATTCGCGTTCCCATCGTGCACATCTTGTGAATGACTTCCTCCATGATAACGACATCAAGAATGGTTCAAATGGCTCTGAGCACTATGGGACTTTACAGCTGTGGTCATCAGTCCCCTAGAACTTAGAACTACTTAAACCTAACTAACCTAAGGACATCACACACATTCATGCCCGAGGCAGGATTCGAACCTGCGACCGTAGCAGATAACGACATCGCTCGACCAGAGTGGCCAGCGTGTTCTTCAGACATTAACCCTATCGAACATGCCTGGGATAGATTTATGCACGACATGACCCACCAACCACTCTGAGGGATCTACGCCGAATCGTCGTTGAGAAGTGGGACAATCAGGTCCAACAGTGTCTTGATGAACTTGTGGGTAGCATGCCACGACGAATACAGACAGGACGTGGTACTGGGTATTAGAGGTACCGGTGTGTACAGCAGTCTGGACCATTATCTATGAAGGTCCCATTGTATGGTGGAACAACATGCCATGTATGGTTTTCATGAGCAATAAAAAGGGCAGAAATGATGTTTATGTTGATCTCTATTCCAATTTTCTGTACAGATTCCGGAACTCTCGGAACAGAGGTGATGCAAAACATTTTTTGATGTTTGTATAATAGCGTCTTTTATTTAATACAGATAACGGCGTACTTTTTCTTGTGAAACTGGTTGCAAGTGTGTCGTGTTTAGGTTTTCTCAATATATCGCAGTGGACGCTGCGTTGCAGTCGTATTGGTGTTTTCTGTATCTTATGACACAGTAGATCCTTCCTCCTCCGGAGAGAACCAATTTAGGAATTCTATGGTGCTTTAAAAACCCGATGGTGACGTCAGGTTCCCGATTGATAGCGATCTCTGACATCTAGCCATCACAATACTACGGATTGGGTCACAGTTTGTGTCATGTTCAGCGCTTCCCAATAGATCGCAGTGGGCTCTGTCTTGCAGAGATATTTATTGTTGTTGTTGTTGTTACTAACCCGTCATGAGACAGACCCTTTCGTCCGTCCTTGTTCGTTCTGGTTTAGCGGAGAGAAGCAATTTAGGAATTCTATAGTCCTTTAAAAAGGAAAATACACATAGTACACCCATAATGGTCGGAAATTCCATTACCATGGCAGCATAAATTCATGTCGAAATTTGAAATTTCAGCTGTCATTTCGTTCATCAAGGCTTTTAATCGTGATGCAAAATAATAGATTTAGATTATTTAGTGAAATTTCTCGTCAAAAACATAACACTGTTGTTTATGCACGCAAACTACTGTAGTCGATCTTTTTTTTTATTTAAAGTAGTTTAAAACTGTGTGAAACAAATTGCTGTAACAAGATGTGATATTCCGCACCAGAGTTAATAACTCCTGTGTCAGTTTGTAGAAGTGTGCCACAAGAAAGTGCACCAGGTGAAATGAAACACCCCTAGTTCCTACGTCGTCTGGAGAAAAAAAAACTACAGCTCTCCTTCTCTCTCTCTCTCTCTCTCTCTCTCTTTGTATGCAGTGATCTTCTTCAAAGCGTATTTCGAGTCAGTCGGCTACTAGTTTTGTGACATCGTCAATTTGTGTGTGTGTGTGTGTGTGTGTGTGTGTGAAATAGCTACCACAGCCACCTTGTATTCCCTACATCACGATCCAGTGACCGGAAATTAATTATTTATTAATTCAACAGTATTCCAGGATAGAAAAGCAACTTAAGAATGGGCTTCAGAACACAATGCGGTCACGGATCTGTCGTAACATAGAACAATGCTGTAAATTTTGCACGTTCAAGTGTTTATAAGTAAGAATGCAAAACTGTGGGAAAAATTACAGAAGATACAACACGACGAAATTTCAGGGCACATTTTAAAGAACGTATGAACCTAACTGCCACGAACAGCTAGTGACATTGTACATTGCCTATCAGTCCCTTATACTGCCGAAAAAGACAATTTACTATTTTGGAAGAAACAGAAATTTTAACACATATAACGAAACACCCTGACATTATTTTGAACGAACAGCTCGATCTACATAACAGCAAAAATCATCGAAAATTTCGCTAGTGAACTTTAATGAAAACACATTTCTTCATTCTGCTAACAAATAATACATATAGAAGTAGATTTATTCATATTCTGTGAAAATAATCTTAGGGTGTGTAGCAACTGCCAGTGACAACTGCATGTATAGTCTAACAATGCCAGTGACGCACCACGAAGGTTTTTCCAAATGGGACGGAAATTGGTAGGTGTGATGTACAGCTATATACAAACAAATAATTACAATTCCACAAAAACTGGATTATTTACTCAAGAGGAAAAGATTCACAAATTGAGCAAGTCAAAAACGCGTTGGTCTACCTCTGGCACTTACGCAATTAACTTGCCAAGTACTGTCCAACTGGCGCGTCAGCTCGCCAAAATCCCGAAGTGGTTGGAGGGCCCTGCCCATAATACTCCAAAAGTTCTCAATTGGAGAGCGATCCGGCGACATTTCTGCCCAACGTTAGGGTTTGCCAAGCAAGAACACAACCAGTAGAAACTCTCGCCGTGTGTGCGGGCGGGCATTATCTTGCTGAAATCTAAGCCCAGGATGGCTTGCCATGAAGCGCAACAAAACGGCGCGTAGAATATCGTTGACTTACGGATCTGTAAGAGTGCCACGGATGGCAACCAAAGTGGTCTAGATCTCTACCACGCACCTTCCGTTATTCTTAAACCAAGTGTTAGCTATGGTAAAATTATTCTCTTTGAATCTACCAAGCGTCTTTCTACTTCATTCTTTTCCTCCAGCCGTTATTCCTTTACTATTATTCCTCAGCTTCCTTCTCCTCCTATTGACTGCACGTCCTCCACCAAAATCAAATTTTCGTCTCCCTTAACTACCTGAATAACATCTTCAGTCTCGTCAGACATTCTTTCTACTTCTGCGCTTCTTGACATACAAACCGGGACTACAATGAGACATCACACTAGTATTTTCCTGGTAACTGTGTATGTTGAAGGTGGAATCCGTGGCCCTTCTGAAGCCAAAGTTCTACACTCCTGGAAATTGAAATAAGAACACCGTGAATTCATTGTCCCAGGAAGGGGAAACTTTGACACATTCCTGGGGTCAGATACATCACATGATCACACTGACAGAACCACAGGCACATAGACACAGGCAACAGAGCATGCACAATGTCGGCACTAGTACAGTGTATATCCACCTTTCGCAGCAATGCAGGCTGCTATTCTCCCATGGAGACGATCGTAGAGATGCTGGATGTAGTCCTGTGGAACGGCTTGCCATGCCATTTCCACCTGGCGCCTCAGTTGGACCAGCGTTCGTGCTGGACGTGCAGACCGCGTGAGACGACGCTTCATCCAGTCCCAAACATGCTCAATGGGGGACAGATCCGGAGATCTTGCTGGCCAGGGTAGTTGACTTACACCTTCTAGAGCACGTTGGGTGGCACGGGATACATGCGGACGTGCATTGTCCTGTTGGAACAGCAAGTTCCCTTGCCGGTCTAGGAATGGTAGAACGATGGGTTTGATGACGGTTTGGATGTACCGTGCACTATTCAGTGTCCCCTCGACGATCACCAGTGGTGTACGGCCAGTGTAGGAGATCGCTCCCCACACCATGACGCCGGGTGTTGGCCCTGTGTGCCTCGGTCGTATGCAGTCCTGATTGTGGCGCTCACCTGCACGGCGCCAAACACGCATACGACCATCATTGGCACCAAGGCAGAAGCGACTCTCATCGCTGAAGACGACACGTCTCCATTCGTCCCGCCATTCACGCCTGTCGCGACACCACTGGAGGCGGGCTGCACGATGTCGGGGCGTGAGCGGAAGACGGCCTAACGGTGTGTGGGACCGTAGCCCAGCTTCATGGAGACGGTTGCGAATGGTCCTCGCCGATACCCCAGGAGCAACAGTGTCCCTAATTTGCTGGGAAGTGGCGGTGCAGTTTCCTACGGCACTGCGTAGGATCCTACGGTCTTGGCGTGCATCCGTGCGTCGCTGCGGTCCGGTCCCAGGTCGACGGGCACGTGCACCTTCCGCCGACCACTGGCGACAACATCGATGTACTGTGGAGACCTCACGCCCCACGTGTTGAGCAATTCGGCGGTACGTCCACCCGGCCTCCCGCATGCCCACTATACGCCCTCGCTCAAAGTCCGTCAACTGCACATACGGTTCACGTCCACGCTGTCGCGGCATGCTACCAGTGTTAAAGACTGCGATGGAGCTCCGTATGCCACGGCAAACTGGCTGACACTGACGGCGGCGGTACACAAATGCTGCGCAGCCAGGGCCATTCGACGGCCAACACCGCGGTTCCTGGTGTGTCCGCTGTGCCGTGCGTGTGATCATTGCTTGTATAGCCCTCTCGCAGTGTCCGGAGCAAGTATGGTGGGTGTGACACACCGGTGCCAATGTGTTCTTTTTTCCATTTCCAGGAGTGTATATTTTTATTTCAGTAATCTGCCAAAACTTTATGTACACTATGTGGTCAAAAGTATCCGAACACCCACAAAAACATACGTTTTTTCATATTAGATGCATTGCAGAGCCACCTACTTTCAGGTACTCCATATCAGCGACCTCAGTAGTCATTAGACATCGTGAGAGCAGAATGGGGCACTCCGCGGAACTCACGGACTTCGAACGTGATCAGGTGTTTGGTTGTCATTTGTGTCATACGTCTGTACGCGAGATTTCCACACTCCTAAACTTCCCTAGGTCCACTGTTTCCGATGCGATAGTGAAGTGGAAACGTGGAGGTACACGTACAGCACAAAAGCGTACAGGCCGACCTCGTCTGTTGCCTGACAGAGACCGCCGACTGTTGAAGAGGGTCGTAACGTGTAATAGGCGGACATATATCCAGACTATCACACAGGAATTCCAAACTGCATCAGGATCCACTGGAAGTCCTAAGACAGTTAGGCAGGAGGTGAGAAAACTTGGATTTCATGGTCGAGCGGCTGCTCACAAGCCACACATCACGCCTCTAAATGCCAGACGACGCCTCGCTTGGTGTAAGGAGCGTAAACAGTGGAGGATTGAACAGCGGAAAAACGCTGTGCGGACTAACGAATCACGGTACACAATGTGGCGATCCGATGGCCGGGTGTGGTTATGGCGAAAGCCTTGAGAACATCATCTGCCAGCGTGTGTGGCGCCAACAGTAAAATTCGGAGGCGGTGGTGTTATGGTGTGCTTGTGCTTTTCATGGAGGGGGCTTGGACCCTTTGTTGTTTTGCGTGGCACTATCACAGCACGGGCCTACATTGATGTTTTAAGCACCTTCCTGCTTCCCACTATTGAAGAGCAATTCGGGGATGGCGATTCAGTCTTTCAACACGATCGAGCACCTGTTCATAACGCACGGCCTGTGGCGGAGTGGTTACGCGACAATAATATCCCTGAACGAGAATTTTCACTCTGCAGCGGAGTGTGCGCTGATATGAAACTTCCTGGCAGATTAAAACTGTGTGCCTGACCGAGACTCGAACTCGGGACCTTTGCCTTTCGCGGGCAAGTGCTCTACCATCTGAGCTACCGAAGCACGACTCACGCCCGGTACTCACAGCTTTACTTCTGCCAGTATCTCGTCTCCTACCTTCCAAACTTTACAGAAGCTCTCCTGTGAACCTTGCAGAACTAGCACTCCTGAAAGAAAGGATATAGCGGAGACATGGCTTAGCCACAGCCTGGGGGATGTTTCCAGATCGAGATTTTCACTCTGCAGCGGAGTGTGCGCTGATATGAAACTTCCTGGCAGATTAAAACTGTGTGCCCGACCGAGACTCGAACTCGGGACCTTTGCCTTTCGCGGGCAAGTGCTCTGTGAGTACCGGGCGTGAGTCGTGCTTCGGTAGCTCAGATGGTAGAGCACTTGCCCGCGAAAGGCAAAGGTCCCGAGTTCGAGTCTCGGTCGGGCACACAGTTTTAATCTGCCAGGAAGTTTAATAATATCCCTGTAATGGACTGGCCTGCACAGAGTCCTGACCTGAATCCTAAAGAACACCTTTGGGAGGTTTTGGAACGCCAACTTCGTGCCAAGCCTCACCGGCTGACATCGATACCTCTCCTCAGTGCAACACTCTTTGAAGAATGGGCTGCCACTCCCCAAGAAACCTTCCAGCACCTGATTGAACGTATGCCTGGAAGAAAGGAAGCTGTCATCAAGGTTAAGGGTGGGCCAACATCACATTGAATTCCAGAATTACGGATGGAGGGCGCCCCAAAGTTGTAAATCATTTTCAGCCAGGTGTCCGCATACTTTTGATCACATAATGTACATGGGGAGTTTGGAGCTCAGGCATCAGCAGTGCGATCCCTATGTTGCCAGGGGGCTATCACCAAGTGATTACATGACGGCCCCGCCAAGACAGACTGGCTACCATGCTGGGTATTGGGTGTGGAGAAATCCAATATTGCCATGGGCCGAAAGTGGACAGTGACAATGGAAGAAGATGATGTATCCCACATGGTGTCCTCACACTAATAGCTGAATTGCGGGTGGAGTTGCAGAACCATGACAATAAGATGTGCAGCAGGTCTTATCGCACTATGGATATATAAGGTGTCCTTCCCCAAATGACGTGAACTTCTGTAGAGGTTTGAATGTGGGAGGTCAATCCCTAAAAGGGAACGATAAATTATCAGGCCGAAAAGTAGGTCGCCTCGTACGGCAGGCAGGGATACCTCAGGTCTATTCTGACCCCTGAACCCACAGAGAGACTTTTCTTTTTTCTTTCTTTTTTTTTTGTACAAGGGAAACAAACAGGAGGAAGTACAAAGAAAAAATCACAAATGAAACATCCAGATCCACCACAATAGATGCACTAAATGCGTCTTTCAGGTATTTGAGGCCAACAATGCAATGTTGCATTCCAAATACAATCAAACGATGATATTAAAGTAAGGAAATGAAAAGGATACGGTATGTAATAGCATCGTAATAATACAGCGAAATTAATCTATGTGAGTATTTATAATGGTCTTTTCCATTAATTTATATCTTCTGAAAAGTCAGGTTGTTGTTGCTGTAGCCGTTTAATTCTAGAAATGTTCCACGTGAATAATTGTGTCTTGTGTTTCAACAGAGAAAATGGAAAACAGATTCTTTTTCTGAGCTGACAAAGTGGGTGTAATTAACTTTGTTCCATTTCAGGCTCCACGGGGCGGATAATAAGAGCACCTGTATTCTCCATCTGCTCAGTCTGGAGCTTCCAACGAAAGTAAAAAGTTCTATTGTGACGTGAAACAGAACAGCCAGCCCACGGTAGCGGTGAACATACTTGACGACAGCCACCTGTGTAAATGTTAAAGGAAGTAAATTAATGTATACATTAACTGAATTCTTCGCCGCTGCTGGGCAGGACATGAAAACAAAGGAACTATAGAAGAAAATTTTATTGCTACACTCCTGGAAATTGAAATAAGAACACCGTGAATTCATTGTCCCAGGAAGAGGAAACTTTATTTACACATTCCTGGGGTCAGATACATCACATGACCACACCGACAGAACCACAGGCACATAGACACAGGCAACAGAGCATGCACAATGTCGGCACTAGTACAGTGTATATCCACCTTTCGCAGCAATGCAGGCTGCTATTCTCCCATGAAGACGATCATAGAGATGCTGGATGTAGTCCTGTGGAACGGCTTGCCATGCCATTTCCACCTGGCGCCTCAGTTGGACCAGCGTTCGTGCTGGACGTGCAGACCGCGTGAGACGACGCTTCATCCAGTCCCAAACATGCTCAATAGGGGACAGATCCGGAGATCTTGCTGGCCAGGGTAGTTGACTTACACCTTCTAGAGCACGTTGGGTGGCACGGGATACATGCGGACGTGCATTGTCCTGTTGGAACAGCCAGTTCCCTTGCCGGTCTAGGAATGGTAGAACGATGGGTTCGATGACGGTTTGGATGTACCGTGCACTATTCAGTGTCCCCTCGACGATCACCTGTGGTGTACGGCCAGTGTAGGAGATAGCTCCCCACACCATGATGCCGGGTGTTGGCCCTGTGTGCCTCGGTCGTATGCAGTCCTGATTGTGGCGCTCACCTGCACGGCGCCAAACACGCATACGACCATCATTCGCACCAAGGCAGAAGCGACTCTCATCGCTGAAGACGACACGTCTCCATTCGTCCCGCCATTCACGCCTGTCGCGACACCACTGGAGGCGGGCTGCACGATGTTGGGGCGTGAGCGGAAGACGGCCTAACGGTGTGCGGGACCGTAGCCCAGCTTCATGGAGACGGTTGCGAATGGTCCTCGCTGATACCCCAGGAGCAACAGTGTCCCTAATTTGCTGGGAAGTGGCGGTGCGGTCCCCTACGGCACTGCGTAGGATCCTACGGTCTTGGCGTGCATCCGTGCGTCGCTGCGGTCCGGTCCCAGGTCGACGGGCACGTGCACCTTCCGCCGACCACTGGCGACAACATCGATGTACTGTGGAGACCTCACGCCCCACGTGTTGAGCAATTCGGCGGTACGTCCACCCGGCCTCCCGCATGCCCACTATACGCCCTCGCTCAAAGTCCGTCAACTGCACATACGGTTCACGTCCACGCTGTCGCGGCATGCTACCAGTGTTAAAGACTGCGATGGAGCTGGCTGACACTGACGGCGGCGGTGCACAAATGCTGCGCAGCTAGCGCCATTCGACGGCCAACACCGCGGTTCCTGGTGTGTCCGCTGTGCCGTGCGTGTGATCATTGCTTGTACAGCCCTCTCGCAGTGTCCGGAGCAAGTATGGTGGGTCTGACACACCGGTGTCAATGTGTTATTTTTTCCATTTCCAGGAGTGTATTTTCGCGTAATTAATGTTATTTGCTCTGCCATAGTGTATTAGTTTCACGAAGAAGCGAAAGGACTAAGTAACTGTTATTGAATGATGAGCTTGTAATACCCCTTTTCATTCTTTTGAAACGTGGTATACAAGAGTAATACTAACAAGGGAACCTCCCTATCGCACCACCCTCAGATTTAGTTATAAGTTGGCACAGTGGATAGGCCTTGAAAAACTGAACACAGATCAATCGAGAAAACAGGAAGAAGTTGTGTGGAACTATGAAAAAATAAGCAAAATATACAAACTGAGTAGTCCATGTGCAACATAGGCAACAAGAAGGATATAACAAGGTCAGGAGTACCGAAGTCCTGTGGTTAGCGTGAGCAGCTGCGCAACGAGAGGTCTTTGGTTCAAGCCTTCCCTCGCGTGAAAAGTTTAACTTTTTATTTTCAGTTTATGTGACAAACGCTTATGTTTTCATCACTTTCTTGGGAGTGATTATCACATCCACAAGAAAACTTAAATCGGGCAAGGTAGAAGAATCTTTTTACTCATTCGCCAAGTGTACAAGTTAGGTGGGTCGACAACATATTTCTGTCATGTGACCCACATGCCGTCACCAGTGTCGTATAGAATATATCAGACGTGTTTTTCTGTGGAGGAATCGGTTGACCTGTGACCTTGCGATCAAATGTTTTCGGTTCCCATTGGAAAGGCACGTCCTTTCGTCTACTAATTGCAAGGTTTTGCGGTGCGGTCGCAAAACACAGACACTATACTTATTTACACTGAACAGAGACGTCAATGAACGAACGGACAGATCATAACTGTGCGAAAAGAAAGAAAGTAAACTTTTCACCCGAGAGAAGACTTAAACCGAGGACCTCTCATTCCGCAGCTGCTCACGCTAACCACGGGACCACGGCGCTTCTGAGCTTTAACTGTCCTTGATGTTGCCTATCTTACACATGGACTACTCAGTTTGTAGATTTTGCTTATTTTTTCATAATTCCACACAACTTCTTCCTGTTTTCTCGATTGATATGTGTTTAGTTTTTCAAGGCCTGTCCACTATGCCCACTTATAACTAAATCTGAGGGAGGGGGGGTGATGGGGAGGTTCCCTTGTAAGCCTCTTGTATTTTCGTAAAACTGTACTTATCGATCTCACTGATGTAATAATTTTGACCGTGGTAGCGTAACCTAAATCTAGAATAAGTTGTCGGACTTCACTGATGGCGTTCCAAAACTGATTTAACTTGCAATAGAGTTACGAATGCGGAAGCGTGCACATGCAGGGTCGTTAAAACAGACGATAAACTTCACTCTTGTGAACTGTGGCACTACACTCGTATTTTAGCAACTCCCTTATAATATAAACAATACGTAAAGAACAATAGCTTGCTTCAATGAGAGAAACTATGATAAGCAATTGTGAGCAGTAAAGAAATAGATTAATGTAAATGTTACCTCGTAATAAAGTTTACTTCTGTGACTCTTTATCATTTACTTTCTAAACTAATGTCAAACATCAGTAGAACAAAAACAATACGAATAAAACCATTCCTGAATAGCCAATTAAGAGAAGTCACACATTTACATAATGAAGCACATTTTCAGAAATAGCACCAAAAATGGTTCAAATGGCTCTGAGCACTATGGGACTTAACATCTGTGGTCATCACTCCCCTAGAACTTAGAACTACTTAAACCTAACTATTCTAAGGACATCACACACATCCATGCCCGAGGCAGGATTCGAACCTACGACCGTAGCGGTCGCGCAGCTCCAGACTGTAGCGCCTAGAACCGCTCGGCCACTCCGGCCGGCTAATAATATCCAGAATTACTATATTATGCTAGAAGTTACCATTTTAACGCTGAAATACTCACACTGCAAAAACTAGACATAGCCCTGTAATTAGTTTCAGGGAATTTCTAGCTTCTGGTCAACAAAATCACAGTCATTGAAGTCCACTATTTTTTGAATATAGGATCACCGAAAATAAAATTTAAGAACATGGGTAAGAAACCTATTTCACGCAGTACGAATCAGGTCACTTACAGCCTGCACTGGCGGAAAAGAAATCACAGCACAACGGAGGAGTTGTGCGACATAAACGAAAGTTAGTAGGCGTGTTTATACATCTGAAAGATGATGTCTATATGTCTGTTGTGTTGTGCCGGCTATTGTGGGAATCAGCACCGCCACGTAAAGGAAGGAGAGAGCTAGCGATGGCTGGTGACAGTAATCCAAAATCACCCGTACCAAACACTTTCTACTCAACAGAAAACTTTATTTCTAAAAAGAAAGGAAACTTAACTTCTTGATTTCTGTGCTTCCTGTGGCTCCTACGTACAAGTACTTTATTCTCTATTACCAAGCTAAGTATCGTCTTCCCATTACGTAGTACTGAAGCTCTCGAAGTGTGCGACCGAACTGGGCCGAGCAGCGATGGGCGGCTGGTCAGATTAGTATTGTCAGGGGGCGCAGACCTCTGTCTTCCTGGAGCTGTGGCGCTACCCGCTCTTACCATCTTCGCGCTGGTCAGCGCCTTCTCGATGCCATTTCGCGGCGCTGCGATGGCCAGTGTGCAGTCGAAGCTTTAGGGCTGCACGTACACAAATTTCGTGCCAGTCGTAAGAGTTGCGCTAGTAGCGGCACCAAGACGATGCAAATCAGGCTTGCTTTAAATACACGCTGTTACGGTAGTGAGTGTCAGTTACTTACGAGATTGGACGTGTTGGTGTTGGTCTAGAATGACTTTAAGGCGACAAAGATTGCATTATCAGCACCTCATTGAGTTTGAACGAGGTTGTGTGACAGTGCTACGGAAAAGTGGACGTGCCTTCCGTGATAGTGCAAAAAAACTTGGCAGGAACGTAGCCTCTGTACATGGTTGCTGGCAGCGGTGGTCACGAGAATGTATGGTGAGAAAGGGCCAGTGTTCGGACGGCCACGTGGCACTACCGCAAGGGAAGACCACCGTGTATGGGTCTGGAGCATCGTACTTCATTTGCAGCAGCAGTTGGCACCGCAGTGATCTGTAGCGTGTATTGCACTGATCGCAAACCATCGCCATCTGCGACTCCAGTGGTCTCAAGTGAGAGCTCATTTGAAGATGGGATGGAGGTCTATTGTGTTCTCTGGTGAAAGCTGATTCTGCCTAGGAGCCAGTGATGGCCATGTGTTGGTTAGAAACAGAACAGTTGAACGGCTGCAACCAAAATGTCTGTGCGCTTGACACACTGGACTTATACAGGGCTATTACAAATGATTGAAGCGATTTCATAAATTCACTGTAGCTCCATTCATTGACATATGGTCACGACACACTACAGATACGTAGAAAAACTCAGTTTTGTTCGGCTGAAGTCGAGAGCGCAGTGAGACAAAATGGCGACAGGAGCCGAGAAAGCGTATGTCGTGCTTGAAATGCACTCACATCACTCAGTCATAACAGTGCAACGACACTTCAGGACGAAGTTCAACAAAGATCCACCAACTGCTAACTCCATTCGGCGATGGTATGCGCAGTTTAAAGCTTCTGGGTGCCTTTGTAAGGGGAAATCAACGGGTCGGCCTGCAGTGAGCGAAGAAACGGTTGAACGCGTGCGGGCAAGTTCCACGCGTAGCCCGCGGAAGTCGACGAATAAAGCAAGCAGGGAGCTAAACGTACCACAGCCGACGGTTTGGAAAATCTTACGGAAGAGGCTAAAGCACAAACCTTACCGTTTACAACTGCTACAAGCCCTGACACCCGATGACAAAGTCAAACGCTTTGAATTTTCGGCGCGGTTGCAACAGCTCATGGAAGAGGATGCGTTCAGTGCGAAACTTGTTTTCAGTGATGAAGCAACATTTTTTCTTAATGGTGAAGTGAACAGACACAATGTGCGAATCTGGGCGGTAGAGAATCCTCACGCATTCGTGCAGCAAATTCTCAGTTCACCAAAAGTTAACGTGTTTTGTGCAATCTCACGGTTTAAAGTTTCCGGCCCCTTTTTCTTCTGCGAAATAAACGTTACAGGACACGTATCTGGACATGCTGGAAAATTGGCTCATGCCACAACTGGAGACCGACGGCGCCGACTTCATCTTTCGACAAGATGGTGCTCCACCGCACTTCGATCATGATGTTCGGCATTTCTTAAACAGGAGATTGGAAAACCGATGGATCGGTCGTGGTGGAGACCATGATCAGCAATTCATGTCATGACCACCACGCTCTCCCGACTTAACCCCATGCGATTTCTTTCTGTGGGGTTATGTGAAAGATTCAGTGTTTAAACCTCCTCTACCAAGAAACGTGCCAGAACTGCGAGCTCGCATCAACGATGCTTTCGAACCCATTGATGGGGACATGCTGCGCCGAGTGTGGGAGGAACTTGATTATCGGCTTGATGTCTGCCGAATCACTAAAGGGGCACATATTGAACATTTGTGAATGCCTAAAAAAAACTTTGAGTTTTTGTATGTGTGAGCAAAGCATTGTGAAAATATCTCAAATAATAAAGTTATTGTAGAGCCGTGAAATCGCTTCAATCATTTGTAATAACCCTGTACCTAGAGCTACTGGGGTGCTATATCATATTGTAGGCGCCCCAGTGATCCCGGTCGCCTATGGTGGACTGGAGGCCGAGCGGTGACCTCTCCAGTTGTCAGGATGCTAGGAAATGACTGTGGACGTGTCAGAGCTGCAGAAACATTATTAATTCATAACACCTTTATTCCTGTCGGGTACAATGTGGCCCACGTAACACAGGCTGGCTGAGCTTGGTGATATCAACGACCTTCCCCGAGTCCTCACTGACTCGTAGCGATGACACCAGCTCCGGGCCGCACCAGTCTTGCTAGCGCAGCGCCGCGTGCTGCGATGTAGCGTGGAATGCCCTTACTTCGGCCGCGCGTGGCTGATGGCGCCTGGCTGGCCGGCCGGCTCTGCAGCGGACAGCAGGAGGCTCCGGGTTGGAGTCCCGACGCTGTCGGCAAGAAGGGCGTTCTCGTAGTGCGGAGTGTACCCTATCACACTCCGTCTTCTTCCCTGTTCCTCCTGGTGGCTCGTCCGCCGTGGACGGGCGGAACGGGCTGCAGTCCCCCAGCGTCGTCGGCTCACCCGGTTGTGACGGCGGATGCACAGGGCCTAGGCCCCGCACGATCTCGACGACGGCTCACTGATGTGGTCAGCATTGGCGGCGAGCGAGTCTGCCGCGATGTCTGCTAATCCTGGGTCGATGATTGACAGTGGCAGCAGAGAGGACCAGAGCTGGTACTGTCCCCTCACGTCTGCTGCTGGATGGGCCGCCCTTACTGCAACATCTCCTTAATAACGATTAACATGTCGATCAGCGAGCTGAGCGCTACGCAGCGACCCAGTACACATCTGACTGCAACTACGAGTGCCTTGTTGCTATCAAAGCTGGCGTATTTGAAGGAAGCACGAGCGACGTCCTGACGTCATGCTCGTTTGCAACGAACGCATTCGTTCCACTTACACTGCTTATTCATCTGTCGTATTCGACTCTTAGGTGTTCTTGCGACAGAGTTACGTGCTGTTACGGCAGACTTACGCGAAGTTGTGAAATGCAGTACAGCTGACGCTATACCTCTGTCTTGCACTCTCCGTCTTGCACACTCCGTCTAACACAAACCCGCGTGCTAAGCAATTCTCTCTCGCCTGCTGTGTGTAACCAGGCCATTGCCCCTGCGTGACAACACATTCCGATACATGTGAAATCCTCTTAACTCTTGGCTAGCCTACTGCCTATGGCTCTCGGAATAGGCAACGAAACTTTGAAAACATTCCACGTTTCCAACACTTTACTATTCTGCGACACTACAATATGACAGCAGGAGCACCCTCGTGGTTCTCCCACGCACCGTGACTGGAAATTTGTACGTCAGTCCGGTGATTCGACCTGTTGTGCTTCTATTCATGAACAGCATTCCAGGGGGTATCTTCTGGTAAACCTTCCGGGATGTAAGGTCGTGGTCCATGAAACTCTTCAGATCCTAACGTTTCGTCCAGAGCTGCGCTGGACATCTTCAAATGGGGGTGTTTCTCCTTTGGTGAGTCGGCAAGACTCACCAAAGGAGAAACACCCCCATTTGAAGATGTCCAGCGCAGCTCTGGACGAAACGTTAGGATCTGAAGAGTTTCATGGACCACGACCTTACATCCCGGAAGGTTTACCAGAAGATATGTCATCCGGTCGTGAAAGCCTTCATACTATGATTCCAGGGGGTGTTTGCCAACACCATTACGCTCGCCCACCTACTGCTGTTGTGACCAACATGCTCTACAGAGTGTCAACATGTTGCCTTGGCCCGTTCGATTACCAGATCTGTCTCCAGTCGAGCACATGTAGAATATCACAGAACGACAACTCCAGCGTCATCCAGAAACAGCAATAACCGTCTCTGCACTGACCGACAAAGTGAAAGAGGCATGGAACTCCACCCCATAAACTGACATCCAGCTCTTGTACGACATAACGCATGCACATTTGAACTCTTGCACTTAACAATCTGGCTGTTACACCCGTTGTTAATGCACCAGCATTTCACATTTGAAATGGCTTATCTCGCGCTTACGTTAACCTATGATCTTGCAACGTTAATTACTTAAATATTTTACATAGAATTTTCCTCAAATTCCATTATCCTACATTACTTATTTTTTGGTGCTGAAATTTTGTACGTCAGTGTATTTCTGTAGTCAGTGGTTCAAAAAAATGGTTCAAATGGCTCTGAGCACTATGGGACTTAACATCTATGGTCATCAGCCCCCTAGAACTTAGAACCACTTAAACCTAACTAACCTAAGGACAGCACACAACACCCAGTCATCACAAGGCAGAGAAAATCCCTGACCCCGCCGGGAATCGAACCCGGGAAACCGGGCGTGGGAAGCGAGAACGCTACCGCACGACCACGAGCTGCGGACGTAATCAGTGTTACGTGACGTTGAGGTGGTGTAAAGAACGACGACCCTGGACGGTAGATGGCTGTAAACGAGTGATCTGGACTGATGAATCAACCTGTACCCTGCAGCAATTACATGGCAGGGTTTGGATTTGGCGAATGCCTGAAGAACTTTATCTCTAATCACGTGTAGTCTCAGCAGTGACGCCTGGGGCAGCTGGTGTTACGGTAAGCTTTTCTTCGTTAGGGTGCGGTCCCCATGTGGCGCTTAAAATAACTCTAAATATGGAAGGATATGAATGCAATTCACAGCACTGCGTACTGAGTACAGTAGAGGGACAGTTCAGAGGACGATGATTCTGTCAGCATAACAATGCACCCTGTCACAGAGCAGCATCTGTGGGGCAATGGTATTTGGAGAATAACACACCTGAAGTTGATCAGCCCGCTCAGACTCTCGAGCTGAACACAGTCGAACACCATTGGGTAGAGCTGTCAAAACACGTAGAATTTCGAGATCTGTCAATTAGTGCAAACCAGAGCTCTCTACGACAATTATTTCTACATCTAAATCTACATCTACATGACTACTCTGCAATTCACATTTAAGTGCTTTGCAGAGGGTTCATCGAACCACAATCATACTATCTCCCTACCATTCCACTCCCGAACAGCGCGCGGAAAAAACGAACACCTAAACCTTTCTGTTCGAGCTCTGATTTCTCTTATTTTATTTTGATGATCATTCCTACCTATGTAGGTTGGGCTCAACAAAATATTTTCGCATTCGGAAGAGAAAGTTGGTGACTGAAATTTCGTAAATAGATTTCGCCGCGACGAAAAACGTCTTTGCTTTAATGACTTCCATCCCAACTCGTGTATCGTATCTGCCACACCTTCTCCCCTATTACGTGATAATACAAAACGAGCTGCCCTTTTTTGCACCCTTTCGATGTCCTCCGTCAATCCCACCTGGTAACGATCCCACACCGCGCAGCAGTATTCTAACAGAGGACGAACGAGTGTAGTGTAAGCTGTCTCTTTAGTGGACTAGTTGCATCTTCTAAGTGTCCTGCCAATGAAACGCAACCTTTGGCTCGCCTTCCCCACAATATTATCTATGTGGTCTTTCCAACTGAAGTTGTTCGTAATTTTTACACCCAGGTACTTAGTTGAATTGACAGCCTTGAGAATTGTACTATTTATCGAGTAATCGAATTCCAACGGATTTCTTTTGGAACTCATGTGGATCACCTCACACTTTTCGTTATTTAGCGTCAACTGCCACCTGCCACACCATACAGCAATCTTTTCTAAATCGCTTTGCAACTGATATTGGTCTTCGGATGATCTTACTAGATGATAAATTACAGCATCATCTGCGTACAACATAAGAGAACTGCTCAGATTGTCACCCAGGTCATTTATATAGATCAGGAACAGCAGAGGTCCCAGGACGCTTCCCTGGGGAACACCTGATATCACTTCAGTTTTACTCAGTGATTTGCCGTCTATTACTACGAACTGTGACCTTCCTGACAGGATTTCTCCGGCTATGAGCGTTTGAAGAAGATTATACAAATTGCACGGAGTGGTGAGCGTTCAAAATTCCATTAAAAATACTTGCAAGTATATAATTGAACTTATGTTACTCTATTTGAAGTCGAAACAGTCCAAGGTATGTTTTGCACAAAAATTTGAAAAAATGGCCTAAAAATGTTCCGGGACTTTAATCCATTTTAGACCATTTTTTCTAAAAGTACAGCTTTCCCTACACCAGAAGAAGTAGAAATTCAAGCTCCGTCGATTACTACAAACCAGAGCATTCTACGACAAACATTTCTCCAACTACGCACGTTTGAAGGAGATTACACAAATTGCACGGAGGGGCGAGGATTCAAAATTGGATTAAAAATACTTGAAATTATATAATCGAACCTACATTACTCTGTTTGAAGTCTAAATCGTCCAAGGTATGTTCTTCATACGGAAAATTCGAATTCTAAAACTTTCAAAAATATGACCAAACATTTTGCAGGTCTGGATGTGCGCGATTTTTATCCATTTTTGAGGCAAAACTGTTTTCTAAAAACACAACTTTCCCCTCATAAGAAGACGTAAAATATCCAACTTTGTCGATTAGTGCAAACCAGAGCTCTCTACGGTAATTATTTCTCCGGCTATGAGCGTTTGAAAATTTTGCGATACCCGCCGAATTGCGATGGGCCGCACAAGATGTGGCAGGGATATGGATTACGTCGCATAGATCTTCGATAGTTTAGAGAGGGTGCCGAATCAGGTCTTCCATCGATGAATGGGGTCAAGTTACCTACGGAAAGTTGTGTGACGTCTGAGAGTGACATGATGTCTTCCTTGTTCGTGTGTTCAGAGGCAAGTCCAACCATACCAGCCTCCTATGTTTCGAACAAGTGAGATTCTTTCCCCGTACGCCAATGCGGCTTTATAATATCAGACCAGCAGTTGTAGGTCATCGAAAATTCACCAAAAGTTCCAGCCATTTTTCTCGTGTATAAACAGTGCTTCGAATTCTGTTCATATTTTTTCCACGATTTGTTACGTGGTTCATGATATTTTAGATATGTAATTGTTCTGAACTTCCCGCCTATGCTTAGACACTTGCGTGCTTCAAGAAGCGAGGAAAATAAAAAATAAGAGCCTTGACATCCCTGACACTAGCAGCAAATATGAACTAAACGTTTCCGGAAAAGAGATGAACGCCATTGCAGCTGTAGGACTCAGAAATTTTTCTGTCTCTGGCAGTTCCTTCAAACAGCCAGCTAAAACTCGAAAGTGCTGAACGTCCAGTGTAGAGTTACAGAGAT
The DNA here is from genome assembly GCF_023864275.1 of Schistocerca cancellata. Lineage (NCBI taxonomy): Eukaryota > Metazoa > Arthropoda > Insecta > Orthoptera > Acrididae > Schistocerca > Schistocerca cancellata. Next base: position 763,671,942 of record NC_064630.1, read on the forward strand.
ATTTATTTCGACTCCATATATCGTCGTTTTGGTGTGTATAGTAACCGGAATCCGACACGACCAAGAGAGGAAGGTCGACTGGCCGATGCCGTCGACGGTGAGTCGCCAAAGCCACAGAAAGACGACAGCTGTGGACAACAACTTCTATGGACAGGTACGAGAGTATGGCAAGTCCGAAGAGTGAGCCAAACCGTGAGCCTACACGCAGCAAGATCAACAACTGGACGACGATCCGTACGACGTATGGTATAAGAGTGCTGCCCGAACACCACTGACTTCTGAGCTTCTTTCTTTCTTTTATTGTCATTTCATTCTCCTGTCCCATATGGGCAGTCGAGGGCTGTCAGCGACACAATCCGCCGCTCTTCAGCTAAGAGACATAACATTTATTAAAAACGAAACATAAAATAAGGCGATGAAACAGGAGAATACAAGAACACTATAAGGAGGGAGACAATGGAGGTTAAAAATACACTGACATGGAACCATTCATTGTGGGACACAGTTAAAAAAGGCCCACATAAAAATAAAAACGCATTTGACTTCGGAGTCACAAGCACGAGATAAAAGTAGGCCACAGTATTAAAAGTCCACACCAGAACTACAGCACTCCAAAAGCACTGCACGAGACTTAAAACATACGACAAAACTTAAAACTGCCAAGAGGAACCTGCCGAGGAAGGGGAGGCCAGAGAGGAGAGAAGAGAAGGCAGAGGAGGGGGCAGTGAGGGAGGGGATCTAGAGAGGGTGGGGAGTAAAAAAAGGATCGGGTGGCACACCAAGGAATAGGAGACAGGCTGGGTGGAAGAGAGAAAGCAAGCCAGGAGAGAGACTCGAAAGGGGTTCACTGAAAAGGTAGGGATGTAGGAGGGAGGAAAAACCGCTCAGGGGAAGGGAAAAGGGGGAGGAAGCCATGGCAAGGGGGGAAGGTGGGGTTAGAGTTGGTAAGAGGGGAGATATCAGTGTGAAGCTCATCATCTGGGAGGGAAAGGTGCTGGAAGTGCATCAAGTAGCATCAGTAAAGGAGGTGAAATGTGTGGAGATGGAGAGAGGGTGGGACACAAAAGGCGAAGTATCAGGCAGGGGGTAGAGATGATAGGAGACACCAGGGCGTGAGGGCGACCAAGTTTGCAGAAGATGTACAGGGTTCGAGTGTGTTCGAGGAAAAGGAGATGTGGGAAGGGGAAGAAGTCATATAGGAACCATGTCGGGACAGGAGACGGATATGAGAAGCGAGGGGGAGTGCATGGTGTTCGAGGATTTGGAGGGCTTTATAGAATCTGAGTGGGACAGAAACGCAGGCGACGCTGACATAGCAAAGGATGGGATGGATCAAGGATTTGTAGGTGTGAAGGATGGTGGAAGGATGCATGTCCCCATGTCTGGCCTGACAGGATTTTGAGGAGGTGGAGTCTATTGTGGGCTTTGTGTTGGATCATAAGGAGATGGGGAGTCCAGGTAAGGTGACAGTTGAGGGTGAGGCCAAGGTATTGCAGGGAAGGAGTGAAGTGGATAGGACGACCATAAACATAAATGGTAAGAAAAAAATCGTGGAGCCAAAAGGAGGGGGTGGTGCATCATATTATGATTGCCTTTGTCTGAGAATGGTTGATGTGAGGGAGCCACCAGACGGTGAACTGGTTGCGATGGGTTTGAATGGTATGTTGGGACTGTTGAAGGGTAGACAGAGGGCTACAACGGCGATGTCATCAGCAAATTTGAGGAGGTGAGCCGGCTGGTGTGGCCATGCGGTTCTAGGCGCTTCAGTGTGGAACCGCGTGACCGCTACGGTCGCAGGTTCGAATCCTGCCTTGGGCATGGATGTGTGTGATGTCCTTAGGTTAGTCAGGTTTAATTACTTCTAAGTTCTAGGCGACTGATGGCCTCAGAAGTTAAGTCGCATAGTGCTCAGAGCCATTTGAACCATTTTTGAGGAGGTGAACAGGTAGGGGAGGTTTGGGCATATCTGCAGTATACAGGAGGTAGTGAGATAAACTTACAGGAGTTGGTATTGTGCATAGTGACATAGGAAGGACGATGGGAGAGGAAGAAAGCAACGAGATGGACGAAATATATAGGAAGGCCGTATGCCTGTACTTTAAAAAGCAGCATGGGATGCCTTGCACAATCATAAGCAATCTGGGGGTCAAGGGAAACAAAAATAGTGGAACAATGTGAGTTATGTTGTAGGGAAAGAAGATTGGTAAGGTTAAGGAGCTGGCCACTGGCAGAGAAGAAGGTCTGGAAGGAGGTGATGCTGTTTGAGGTGGTGACGAATATGTTGGGAGAGGATGGACTCTAAGACCTCACTGAACATGGAGGTCGGGCAGATGGGATGATGGGACTTGGTGTCAAAAGGGGGTTTATTGGTGTTAAGGAACAACAGGATGTGAGAAGTCTTCCACAGGTTGGGGTAAAAGCTGGTGGAGAGGACAATGTTATACAAGGTAGCAAGGACAGCCAGGAAGGTGGTGGTGGGGGGGGGGGGGGATTTCTTGAGGTGACAGGGGTGTTTTTATGTGTTTGGACTGGAGGGTGAGCCGGCCGGTGTGGCCGTGCGGTTAAAGGCGCTTCAGTCTGGAACCGCGTGACCGCTACGGTTGCAGGTTCGAATCCTGCCTCGGGCATGGATGTGTGTGATGTCCTTAGGTTAATTAGGTTTAATAAGTTCTAGGCGACTGATGACCTCAGAAGTTCAGTCGCATAGTGCTCAGAGCCATTTGAACCATTTGACTGGAGGGTGACTTTGATGTCATGTGCTATAATGAGAGCATTTAAATCTGAGGGGGGTAACTGATCCAAATACTGGAATCTGTGGGTGAATGGTGGGGCAGAGGTATCAGTGCATTCAAGGACAGTAGGGAAGATGGAGTAATCGAAGGGGGGATCGTTGTGAATGGAGAAGACCGCAGAAAGATGGGAAGCAAAATGATAAGCCTTACTGAGGTTGTCAGGGAAGAGTCAGTTGTCATAGAGAAGGGGGTAGTGTGGGGCAGGATGGCTACCAGGGAGGCGGTGGAAGGCAGGTCAGTATTTGGTGGAATTGATAGGGAGGATGGCATTCAGTCATGTACACGTCTGGCGCCAGTCCCAGAGTTTCTGTTCTGTTAAGAGGCTGTATATCTCGTAATTGCCAGTGGTGGAGGAGTGTATCATAGTCATGGATGCAGAGGAAGGAGTGGTAGAGGCTGTGGGATTCGTGGAGAAGAAGGATGGCCTGTGGAGGAAGAGTAGGGCAGTGAGGGTGGATAACTTTGTTAGGAACATAGGGCTCCACAGCGTAAGTGATGGTCTTCTGGAGGAAGAATGATGTATGGGTGACGTCAGCAAGATGTTTAAAGGTAGGTGGGTGGCTTTCAAACTGAGTGGCGATGGATTCCCAGCAGGTGTCCCAGTCAGCTCAGCAGCAGTCATGGACGATCTTTGGAGGGGCAGGAGGGCAGGAGGCAGGAGGTGGGCGATGGGCTGAGGAGATGGTGAGAAGACCTGGGAGGTCACTATTAATAGGGTCTAGGACTTCCGCCATGGAGGTTGGGGAAAACGAGGATGATATCGAGGATGGAGTCACTTTCAGGATGGGTGTTCTGTGGGGGAGAGATCACCTTGGAGAGTGGCAAGGAACTGATGCCACCACTGAAGGGTGGCAGAGTTATAGCCGTGGATGTTGAGTTCTGTGGCAACCATGTAAGTAGAGAAGATGTAGTCAACATGGAAGATGAAGTTGTAGGGGAGTTGCTGGACAGATATAGATTGTTGCACTGATGACAGTAAGAGAGGGAAAAAAGATGCTTGAGATAATGTGTTCAGTTGGTTCATTGAGTTGGGATTGTGGTTGGACAGGGATATGCTTGAGGTGGCCAATAGCAACCCCACCTCAAACTATGGAAGGAGATTGGAGGTGCAGTGAAGAAGATAGGGAGAGGTGAGGACATTAGATTGTAGGAAGGTTTCATTAAGGATGAAGCAGTCGATCTGGCGCTGCAACAGTGCAAGTATGAAGAGGTATTTGTTGGCAGGGAAGGAGCAGATGTTTTGGTAGAGGAGATAATACTTTTGGCATGCCTGGGTGGGGTGGGGGGAAGGGAGCAGAGGGAGGAGGAGAGAGGCTTAAATGAGGGTCGATGTGGGTAAAGGTGAAATGGGCCTGGTTGTGGGAGAAGGTGGCATAGGTGTTCAAATGGAAGGAATATGTCTTTGGCACACAGGGGATGGCTGGAGGGAATTGTTAGGATGGATGGGCTGATTGATGAGGTGAACAGGGATGGTAAGCTTGGGATTGGTGGGACAGGGTGTGGCCTTGCATTTGTAGGAGTAGATGGGATGGGTGTTGCAGGAAGGAAGAGAGGCACGGTTAGGACACCGTTTTAGGAAGTGGTAGGCTTTACAGTGGGGGCAGGTTGGAAGAGTTTTGCAGAGGAGGCATCATTGGCAGTGGTAAGATTGAGGGCAATGGAAGGAGTCAATGGGGAGGCGTTAGGTAAAAATCAGGGCTCCCTGAGTGAGGAGGTGATCAATTGAGGTGGCAGACAGTAAACACGCGCATCAGGGAGGTAGGGCCAGAATCACTACAGATTCCTCAGGCTGAACGGATTTCCAGGGCAGAATGGGCATTCAGTTCCGCTAACACTTTCATCTCTGTGACAATGGGGGTGGGGGAGAGAGGATGACGAGGAGGTTTGGGTTGACAGGGTGAGGAGAAGGTAAGGAAAGGTGTGAGAGACGCATGGGGACCAAAAATGACACAGGTAATTATCCAGAGTAGGTCAGTGTAGAATGACAGAGAGGGGGACTTGATAAGGATGGAGTCTCTGTGGGGAATAAGCCGAACATTGGGAGCAAATGGGACTTACTTGCATATTTCTAGTGCCGGGTTACAGACATTGAGGAATTTGGGGTGGGTGTTAGGACAAATGTATGAAGGGGGGCTGGGGATGTGAGAGAAGGGGTGGTGTCCATGGGGAGGATCGAAAGGGAGAGAAGTGGGTTGTGGAATCTTGGAGGAGGGGTGGTCCGCATTTTTGGCGGGGGTGGCCTGTGAGGAGGAGTGAGAGACAGGAGGCAAGCTCCTTGTGGGAGGTCGGGGCACTTGGATATGAGGTTAAGTGCCCTGTAGTGGTGACTGTGGCACATTAGGCGATGACATGGGCGGGGAAAGCAGGGGAGGTTGTAGCAGGGCGAATGGGGAGTAGGGGAAAGTCGTCCCAATGGGTGGTGGTGTTAGGAGTGGGTGCTGGAGCCTAAGTGGGAGTGGAAGCAGGAGCAATATACAGGTGGGGATATAGTGCAGGGAAGGAGATGGGAGGGGTGGTGCATAGGAGGGAAGCCCAGAGGAGGTACTCCGTGAGGTAATGGTGAGGTTAGTGGAAGGGGAGGTGCAAATGATCGTGGTGGTGAGGTTGTCCATGACGGACTGTGCAGAGGCCTACTGGCGACAGGTGTCACTGAGGCAGAGAGAGATTACAAAGACGACTTTAACCAGGAGATAGGTGTGGAAAGACAGGATGGCGATGGCGGCAGAGGCGGCGGAGGAGGCGGCAGCAGTGACAAAGGAAGGCAGTGGCAACAGCGACGACGGCGACGGGCTCCAGCAGCACGCAGCAACGGGCACGTGCAGGCAGCGATGGACACTAGCAGCGGGCAGCGATGGACGGCAGGGAGCTACCGAACCGTCGATTTTGTCCTTGAGAGAAGCCCAAGCACCGAAAATCTTCCGGCTTGGAAGATGTGTGAATCTAACCCACAGGATGCTTCTGAGCTCCGGCGCTGAAGGGACCACTGTGAGTGCTGATAGGCCGGCACAGTGGGCGTGGTCCATGCACAGTACTGTGGCGGCGACAGCAGCGCTCGTTGATTATAGCAGCATTACCTAGAGGCTCTCAGCTCTGTCCATGCCTTCTGGTGGGCTCTCCAAATTGTCAGACCTGGATACTAGAGTGTGTACAATCGGATATTGCAGCTGAAATTGATTTTGGGATCTATTTCCCAATAAGCGTGACAGGGTGGAAGAGTGAGAGGTTTAACAAATCAAATGGCTCCGAGCACTATGGGACTTAACATCTGAGGTCATCAGTCCCTTAGAACTCAGAACTACTTAAACCTAACTAACCTAAGGACATTACACACATCCATGCCTGAGGCAGGATTCGAACATGCGACCGTGTCGGTCTCACGGCTCCAAACTGAAACGCCTAGAACCGCACGGCCGAGGTTTAACAAGTGCGCGCCAGAAGTTCTGAGATGTTTTTTAGGGTCTGTGTTCAAGTGTGGCGGCATATATGGTAAAACTGAAGCAAACTACTGTGCAGCAATCTTTTTGAAAGTGTATTTAGAGACATATTCAATTGTATTTGATAACACCTAAGGCAGCTCATCCGAAATGACAAGGGGAGGATGTGATACTTTCCACAAAAGCGCGCGAATTGTTTCAGGAAGGTTTCACAAGTGTCTTGCGATCTTTTTAAAGTCCTTGCTCAAGTGTGGTGGTGGTATTCCTTGGAATAAAACCTGTAATTACATCGCAAATTGTTAAAATATTCTTGCATTTTAAATTTGCATTATCTACAAATCTCTCTCTCTCTCTCTCTCTCTCTCTCTCTCTCTCTCTCTCTCTCTCTCTCTTTGTGCAGTGGTACATTTAGTTCCTGTGACATCTGCAAGATATGTACATGACAATATTCGTCACTTTGCTCAAACACAAGATTTAATAACTCCTGAGGCAGCTCGTGTTCAACAAGGCGTGTCTGTGCACCAGGGATGAGAAGGAGGAAGGCTGCAGGTATTTCTAAATGACAGGTAGTGCTTAGCACACGGCCGCCCTGTGGCCGCCGAGTCGCAGTGCCACGAACACTTGCCCCAGTGTGGGTGAATGTCTTGCCTCTTGTGCTTTGGCAGGCTGACAGGACATATCGAATGATCTACAGATACAGCACATGCGTTTATTAGCATGAGTTGCGAAGTGTAACTTAATCCCATCCTGCTGTATCTTCATTATTTGATGAAGTGTATTTGTCTTCTTCATACATTTACCAAATATCATTGCTTTCCAAGCATGGTGCAAGTGGCTATGGACACAGTCCTCAGTTGCATGATTATAGCTAATATACCCATTAAAATTCTGCATCTCTACCACACACATTTCATCCAGTGAACACATTGCACACAGTAAACAATTACGTCTGTTTTCTCAGGAAGCTCAGTGCGAACTCAGAGAATTTCCCATCTTTTTTCCTGAAACATCATCTTGGATTACGTCATGGGAGGCAGAGGAGAGGAGTACTAATACCATCCTCTGGTAGTGGTTTTGTGAACTATGTCAGTTGGACTCGAGACCTCAAGCTGAACTCACTGGATAGAGCGACTGTCTAGTGCTTGGTCAATGATAACTCAAATTGTTTAAATAAACAATATACCGCACTGCATACAAAATAAAGACTTACGTCCATCCTATTCAGCAGCCCAGAGCAGACTGAGTCCTTTTCCCACCAATTTCCAAATGAGGGGAGGGGGCAGAGGGGAGGGGAGGGGAGTAGGTCAAGAAGGGAGGGGGATGAAGTTAGGATAGTAGAGGTAACCCAATTGCCCTGTTTTCCCACCAACATCTGAACCACCCACCATGACATCAGTGTGACATTGCCTCATCTATGGCCACCATCTTGGATAAATTTAGAACAGTACAGAGTGGGATGGCGCCGCCATTTCCCTACTACTCACATTACATGAGTATTTAGGGGTCCCCTTTTAGTGCCTTTCCTTATAATACTCATTGGGCTTAAGAATTTTTAATAAATTTTATCAACTTCATTTTAAGGCCATTTTGTAATTCTGACAATGCTGTTTCATCAAAATAATTTTAAATAATTTTATCTTAACAATACCTACTGTAATTTCATCATTGTATACAGGATGGTCCATTGATCGTGACCGGGCTAAATATCTCACGAAATAAGCGCAAACAAAAAAAAAAAACACAAAAAACGAAACAAGTCTAGCTTGAAGGGGGAAACCAGATGGCGCTATGGTTGGCCCACAAGGTGGCGCTACCGTAGGTCAAACGGATATCAACAGCGTTTTTTAAATAGTAACCCCCATTTTTATCAAATATTCGTGTAGTACGTAAAGAAATGTGGATGTTTTAGTTGGATCACTTTTTTCGCTTTTCGATAGATGGCACTGTAATAGTCACAAACATATAGCTCACAATTTTAGACGAACAATTGGTAACAGATAGGTTTTTTAAATTAAAATACAGAACGTAGGTACTTTTGAACATTTTATTTCGGTTGTTCCAATGTGATACATGTACCTTTGTGAACTAATCCTTTCTGAGAACGCATGCTGTTACAGGTGATTACCTGTAAGTGCCACATTAATGCAATAAATGCTCAAAATGATGTCCGTCAACCTCAATACATTTGGCAAGACGTGTAACGACAATCCTCTCAACAGCGAGTAGTTCGCCTTCCGTAATGTTCACACATGTATTGACAATGCGCTGACGCATGTTGTCAGGCGTTGTCGGTGGATCACAATAGCAAATACCCAACTTTCCCCATAGAAAGAAAACCGGGAAAGTCAGATCAGGTGAACGTGCGGGCCATGGTATGGTGTTTCGACGACTAATCCACCTGTCATGAAATATGCTATTCAATACGGCTTCAACCGCACGCGAGCTATGTGCCCGACATCCATCATGTCGGAAGTACATCGCCATTCTGTCATGCAGTGAACATCGGTAGAACATTACGTAGGAAATCAGCATACATTGCACCATTTAGATTGCCACCGATAAAATGGGGGCGCCGGCCAGGGTGGTCGAGCGGTTCTAGGCGCTACAGTCTGGAACCGCGCGACCGCTACGGTCGCAGGTTCGAATCCTGCTTCGGGCATGGATGTGTGTGATGTCCTTAGGTTAGTTAGGTTTAAGTAGTTCTAAGTCCTACGGGACTGATGACCTCAGATATTGAGTCCCATAGTGCTCAGAGCCATTTGAACATTTGATAAAATGGGGGCCAATTATCCTTCCTCCCATAATGTCGTAAGTACATCGCCATTCTGTCATGCAGTGAACATCGGTAGAACATTACGTAGGAAATCAGCATACATTGCACCATTTAGATTGCCATCGATAAAATGGGGGCGCCGGCCAGGGTGGCCGAGCGGTTCTAGGCGCTGAGGTCGCTGACGTTCCACTTGTCGCAGCCATCGTGGATTTTCCGTTGCCCAATAGTGCATATTGTGCCGGTTTACGTTACCTCTGTTGGTGAATGACGCTTCGTCGCTAAATAGAACGCGTGCATAAAATCTGTCATCGTCTCGTAATTTCTCTTGTGCCTAGTGCCAGAACTGTACACGACGTTCAAAGTCATTGCCATGCAATTCCTGGTACATAGAATATGGTACGGGTGCAATCGATGTAGATGTAGCATTCTCAACACCGGCGTTTTTGAGAATCCCGATTCTCACGCAATTTGTCTCCTATTGACGTGCGGATTGGCTGCGACAGTTGCTAAAACACCTGCTTGAGCATCATGATTTGTTGCAAGTCGTGGTTGACGTTTCGTATGTGGCTGAACACTTCCTGTTTCCTTAAATAAAGTAACTATCCGGCGAACGGTCCAGACACTTGGATGATGTTGTCTAGGATACCGAGCAGCATACATAACGCACGCCCGTTGGGCATTTTGATCACAATAGCCAATATCAACACGATATCGACCTTTTCTGCAATTGGTAAACGGTCCATTTTAACACGGCTAATGTATCACGAAGCAAATACCGTCCGCACTGGCGGAATGTTACGTGATACCACGTACTTATACGTTTGTGACTATTACAGCGCCATCTATCACAAAGCGAAAAAAGTGGTCCAACTAAAACATTCATATTTCTTTACGTAATTCACGAATATGTAATAAAAGATGGGGGTTCCTATTTAAAAAAACGTAGTTGATATCCGTTTGAGCTATGGCAGCGCCATATAGCGGCCCAACCATAGTGAAATCTGGTTTCCCCCTTTGTAGTTTTTTCGTTTGACACTTATTTCGTGAGTTATTTAGCCCGGTCACTATCAATGAACCACCCTGTATACAACGGGTTTACTACTATATTACCTAAGCTCTGTTTCTTATATCTAGACACTCCTAGCTATGTAACACTTCCACACATTCGTTTAAAAAAATGTACCAATGCTATGTCCTCGCGACTTGCGCGACCTCTGTCGACATGTTCCACTATTTCTGACTTGTCCTCTCGCGACGCATTGCCCAACCTGAGTTTTCTCCAACCCTTGGCGGTAGTATCATATGGTGGCAGTACCATCCTGCTGCAGGCTTAGCCGGGGCCACTACATATGGCTTCTCGCAGTTTTCACCGATTTTGCCGTACTGGTGAACCATCATCCCTTTACTTTAGCCTAAGTTAGTTTCCCCACCGTTTTTCTGGTTTCTTCAGCAATGTCCCCCTTTTTAGGTCTAAAAACGCTACTTGTTGTCTTCAGTTACACGGCGCGCAGCCACTAATTTTTGGTTGTCCCGAACGTTGGGTGACCATACAGTTTGAGGTGTCCTGTAATGTGAACTCAATAAAATCTGCACCCAGTGACATTTGCAGCCAGACAAGGTGGAGGAAGGGTCCGCAATCCACCCGCCCCAACTCCAAGACTTGCCCTGCAGGTAGAAGAGCAGAGGACACTCCCCGGTCCGCCCTTGCATCGAGTGCTGATGGAGCACTGGGTATGCTCTAACAAGAGATGTAACGCCTAAATTTACGATTTGCAGTGATGAGATTGTTCTTTAATTTTCTGTCTGACCCAATAATAATTTTTATTTACTTATTTTTCTCATAATCAGATCTTCAGGAAACAGTGGAAAACATTAAACCGAATTAGAAACACAGGTTTTAAAATCGTATGTCTTCTCCGCAAAGTATACTTTAAACTAAAATGTAGCCTATACCCTTGGATCAGCACACAGCACATGTGAGATACATAAGATGCGTTAAGAACCAGATCTCCACCAGGAAAATTTTGCAAGTTGTCCAAGGATGTATTTCGAGTACATTGTTCTAATATACCCGCTGTCTCAGGTGGCTCGTTACAGTGTAACTAAATACCGTCTGATTTCTTACCCTTGTATCGGTACTGCATTGAAAAGATCTTCACAAGAATGAAAATGTCGACGACGTGCATTGCGTGTCTCTTCCGGAAACAAACTCGTTCCTTTGACCCACGGTACTTGTTGTTGACAACGGTAATGCCCGCTTCACTCTTGATCCGAAAGCTTGCGTTCACTACTGCTCGGGTTGGTTTTCCCAGCAGTGTTATTTGTGCGTTAACAGAGCTACACAACAGTGTGGATTGGTCTCCTGATGAAGAATCGGCCGATATGCATGTCTTCCAGCGGTTCACTGAACGCAATGGAAAAAAGGCACCTCGACGTATATGTTCAGCCGTTCCTGCATCGACATCAACGACATGACAGTAGTTTTTCGTCTAAACGTAGGCGTCCACAAATAATCAGATTTCTTTCGTGTTATTGCGTTTGTTTGATTCGATATTACAGAATTTTTCACTACTATGAAAGAAGATTGGTAACAAAGCCAAATAATTCATAATCACATTACTACGCTGTAACGAGCACGGAGACCACGCGGTCCCCGTACCAAAATACTCTGAAAATATCCCCAAACAATCTTCTCAACTTTGTCAGTGGAGTTTTGTTTCACCCTGTAGAGGTGAACACTGCCTGTGCCTGTCCTCTGTAAGTGAGTTTAAAATGTGAAATAGATTTTCTTTGTGACAGTGATTGTACTTCTATATCCGTACTGTGCAAACCACTGTAAATTTGTGAGGCAGAGGTTGCTTCCTCCTTTTGAACCAGTTTCTTAACGCTCTATTCAGGTATGGAGAGCGGGAAGAACGATGCTTAAAGATGTTAGCGGGCACTCTAATTTGTCTAAACTTGTACTCACGATCCCTACGGGATCTAGACATCGGGATTCCTAGATTCATCAGTTAAATGTGGTTCTACACTCCTGGAAATGGAAAAAAGAACACATTGACACCGGTGTGTCAGACCCACCATACTTGCTCCGGACACTGCGAGAGGGCTGTACAAGCAATGATCACACGCACGGCACAGCGGACACACCAGGAACCGCGGTGTTGGCCGTCGAATTGCGCTAGCTGCGCAGCATTTGTGCACCGCCGCCGTCAGTGTCAGCCAGTTTGCCGTGGCATACGGAGCTCCATCGCAGTCTTTAACACTGGTAGCATGCCGCGACAGCGTGGACGTGAACCGTATGTGCAGTTGACGGACTTTGAGCGAGGGCGTATAGTGGGCATGCGGGAGGCCGGGTGGACGTACCGCCGAATTGCTCAACACGTGGGGCGTGAGGTCTCCATAGTACATCGATGTTGTCGCCAGTGGTCGGCGGAAGGTGCACGTGCCCGTCGACCTGGGACCGGACCGCAGCGACGCACGGATGCACGCCAAGACCGTAGGATCCTACACAGTGCCGTAGGGGACCGCACCGCCACTTCCCAGCAAATTAGGGACACTGTTGCTCCTGGGGTATCGGCGAGAACCATTCGCAACCGTCTCCATGAAGCTGGGCTACGGTCCCGCACACCGTTAGGCCGTCTTCCGCTCACGCCCCAACATCGTGCAGCCCGCCTCCAGTGGTGTCGCGACAGGCGTGAATGGAGGGACGAATGGAGATGTGTCGTCTTCAGCGATGAGAGTCGCTTCTGCCTTGGTGCCAATGATGGTCGTATGCGTGTTTGGCGCCGTGCAGGTGAGCGCCACAATCAGGACTGCATACGACCGAGGCACACAGAGCCAACACCCGGCATCATGGTGTGGGGAGCGATCTCCTACACTGGCCGTACACCACTGGTGATCGTCGAGGGGACACTGAATAGTGCACGGTACATCCAAACCGTCATCGAACCCATCGTTCTACCATTCCTAGACCGGCAAGGTAACGTGCTGTTCCAACAGGACAATGCACGTCCGCATGTATCCCGTGCCACCCAACGTGCTCTAGAAGGTGTAAGTCAACTACCCTTGCCAGCAAGATCTCCGGATCTGTCCCCCATTGAGCATGTTTGGGACTGGATGAAGCGTCGTCTCACGCGGCCTGCACGTCCAGCACGAACGCTGGTCCAACTGAGGCGCCAGGTGGAAATGGCATGGCAAGCCGTTCCACAGGACTACATCCAGCATCTCTACGATCGTCTTCATGGGAGAATAGCAGCCTGCATTGCTGCGAAAGGTGGATATACACTGTACTAGTGCCGACATTGTGCATGCTCTGTTGCCTGTGTCTATGTGTGTGTGATCATGTGATGTATCTGACCCCAGGAATGTGTCAATAAAGTTTCCCCTTCCTGGGACAATGAATTTACGGTGTTCTTATTTCAATTTCCAGGAGTGTAGAAACAAACACTGGTGTCCAAAATTAAAGCAACAAACGGAAATTTTGGAAGGTTGAGTTTATTTCGCCCCAAAACATAGACAGGTCATAGCGAAGAACTTAAGCCTAACCGCAAGACACCCCGCAAGAAACGCAGATGAGATCCCAATACCGCCTCACAATACCTGGCAACAGTTAAACCATTCCGATTCACTCAGAGCATTAGCGATACTCCTCGATATCGGTCTCTTTCCATAATGTTCGGGTCCAGAAATTGTGTTTCACACTCCCTTCAGATGTGAATTCGTGGAGAGCGCTTTCCACACCAAACCCGAGACTCCTCTGTGAAAACCACATCGGCCCACTGTCCGACTGTCCTGGTGGCATGTTGACGACTCCACTCTAGACGTTCCCTTCTGTGAAGACGCGTCAGAGACACAGATTCTCTTTCGAAGCCTTCTGTACATCGTTTACCCCGATACAACACGTCCAGTGGATGCTACCAGGACAGATGCCAGTCGCTGGGCAGTACTAAGGCGGTACCGTCGTGGCCTTGAAGCCAAATAACGGTCCTCTCTTTCTGCTGTCACACACGGTCGGCCCTGCCCTGGTCTCAGGGACACAGTTTCGGTCTCTACAAACTGTCGCCACATCTGAGAAACAACAGAACGATACACATTCAGCCATCGGACAAAATCAGTTTGCCACTGCCCTGCTTCCATTCTTCCTATGGCCCTTCAACGCAGAGGGTCTGGTAGGCGTTTTCTCTGTGCCATACTGCACCATCTGTGACCGTTTACTTAATTTTGGACACCAGTGCATTAACTAGGCTTCCTCAGAATAGTTTATCTCCATCTTAAAGCATTTGCCAGTTTCAGTTTCATCATCATCATCTCCGTGAAACCCTCCCACTAGTCAAACTAACCTGTGACCATTTTCGCTAATGTCCGCGGCCAGTCACATTCGGTACGGGTCTCACACATATGAACAGTATCCTAGGATGGGTCGCACGAGTCGTTTCTGTGCATTCTGCGACTGCTTAGCTGAGAGGTTACCATGTAACGGGTCCAGGTTCGATTCTCCGCTCGTGTACTGGGTGTTGTGTTGTACTCATCACCATCATCTCATCATCACCGACGATGCACAAGACGCCCAATGTGGCATCACATGAAATAAAACTTGCACTCGGCGGCCGAACTTCCCCAGATAAGGCATCTTGGCCATCAATGCCACACGGTCATTTCTTCTTCTTCTTCTTTTTTCTTCTTCTTGTTCTTCTTCTTCTTTTTTTCTTGTATGGAGTCTCCTCTGCAGACTGTCTGCATTTCTTTAGTACTCTACCACTGAACCGAAATCTGACATCTGCTTTACCTGCGACTGAGCCTGCGTGATCGTTCCATTTCAAATCCCCACAAACTGTTACGCCCAGGAATTTGTATGAGTTGATGATTTCCATTTGTAATTCATTGATACTGTGGTCTTCGGATACCACATTGTTCCTAAATTGGGTCTCAACGCCAAGCCCTGGTAGTAGTTCACAAACTTCTTTATTCCTTTCAGGAGGGTAAACCAAGAACAAAAATTACACAGAAACTACATTCCGCTCCTCCTGCGGGATAACGCGCTCTCTCTCTCTCTCTCTCTCTCTCTCACACACACACACACACACACACACACACACACACGAGCGCGCGCGCGCTCGCCTGAACTTTTAGTTAGTTTTGACGTGGTGTCTCCTTTTACAAAGGTACCTCTTGCAGACTCCTTGGCACTGATTGGCACTAAGTTTCAGGTGGGAATCCTGCTTTGTTTCGCCACGCTCTCCCCTCAACGTATTTTATGTTCAACCAAGAATATTTTGAACAGACTGACGGCGTCGCCATGGGTAGCCCCTTGTCTCCCTTGGTGGCAAACCTTTTTATGGAGGATTTTGAGGAGAGAGCACTCGAATCAGCAGCCCTCAAACCAACTGTTTTTTGGAGGTACGTGGATGACACTTTCGTAGTGTGGCCTCATGGAGAAGAAAAATTAATGGAGTTTTTAGATCACCTCAAATCCATTCATGAGAACATTCGGTTTACCATGGAATTAGAGAAGAATGGTTGCCTCCCTTTCTTGGATGTGCTAGTTAGACGGAAGAGGAGGAGGAGGAGGAGATTAGTGTTTAACGTCCCGTCGACAACGAGGTCATTAGAGACGGAGCGCAAGCTCGGGTTAGGGAAGGATGGGGAAGGAAATCGGCCGTGCCCTTTCAAAGGATCCATCCGGCATTTGCCTAAAGCGATTTAGGGAAATCACGGAAAACGTAAATCAGGATGGCCGGAGACGGGATTGAACCGTCGTCCTCCCGAATGCGAGTCCAGTGTGCTAACCACTGCGCCACCTCGCTCGGTAGGACGGAAGAGTGATGGCTCTATGGGGCATTCGGTATATCGTAAGCCCACACATACTGATTTGTCTTTAAATTCGTCCAGCTGCCATCACCCATCGCAAACAATGAGTGTACTTAAAACACTTGTACACCGAGCTCATGTAGTGTCAGGTGTAGATAGTTTGCCTGAAGAGCTTGCCCATCTGAAGAGGGTGTTCCAAGAGAATGGATATTCTAGCCGGCAAATTAGCAAGGCACTTGCAATTAAGCCAAAGAAACAGGGAGTGGAGAAAGAAGAGAGCACGTCTACTAAATCTTTAGCTTTTCTTCACTTTGTTGGCAACATTTCCCTCAAAATTGCAAGAATACTCCACGGTTTCGAAGTGAAAGTAATTTTCCGTCCATCATCGAAGATTCCGACCTGGTGGGATCAGTGAAAGACGATCTGATATTGCGGGAGGCGGGAATGTATAAAATACCTTGTCAGTGTGGCATGTCATATATAGGACAAACATTGCGAACAGTAGAAGAACGTTACACTGAACACAGCGCTGTACTCCCGTTTTGCAACCTAGCAAGTCTGCAACTGCTGAGCACTGAATTTCCACTGGACACTCAATGGAGTATGACAAGACAATAATTTTGGTCACAGCAACATCCTTTTGGGACTCTGTCATAAAAGAATCTGTGGAAATTCGCATGACAGACAATCTTATCAACTGTGACAATGGCTACCAGCTAGATAATGCGTGGAACCCCGTCATCTCTAAGATCTGCTGATTTGTCTTTAAATTCGTCCAGCTGCCATCACCCATCGCAAACAATGAGTGTACGTCAGAGTACTCCGATGGCCGTGACAGTTAACAACGCCGAAAACAGCTGAGTTCTGCAGTTCCACCAGCGAGGGCGAGGGCGCTGCTGGCGGGCGGTGTGGTTCGTCTCTGCATACGATTTTGACGCATGCGCGTAATACTCGCTGCACGCTATATATTACGGAACGGAGGGCGTCTTCGTCAGTCTTCGATGGCTCACCTGAGGATGGCTGGTAGTTGTCCAGTCGGAATATCGTGGATGGAAGCTAACGACGACCGGCTGCAAGCCCGAAATATTTTTGATTATTCAGTTCGCCGGGAAAATTTTAAATTTCACACTGGAGCCAGTTATTTTCCTGGTGAATGCGCTGGTTCGGTAAGTGACTCGTCCTTGGTGGCACCACCAGAACATGATCGTGGTTCGACGATAAGTCACTGACAGTAACAAGGCGGGGATCAGTCCCAAGTCCTTGGGTGATAACAGTGTCAAGGATATCTGGACATTGATGGCGGGGGAGGGAGTCTGAGTCAGCTCAAGAGGACCCCAGATCTCCAGGTCAACGTCCTGTTCCAGGCAGTGCAGCACCAGTCTCCTAGGGTTGTTGGTACTTGAATTCCAGCTAGGATTCCTCGCTTTCCAGTTGTCGTCAGTCGCCATTTCGTGCTAAGATATGATGTAAGTCTTAAAAAAATGGTTCAAATAGCTCTGAGCATTATGGGACTTAACATCTATGGTCATCAGTCCCCTAGAACTTAGAACTACTTAAACCTAACTAACCTAGGGACATCACACAACACCCAGTCATCACGAGGCAGAGAAAATCCCTGACCCCGCCGGGAATCGAACCCGGGAACACGGGGATGTAAGTCTAGCGTGAGCTTCGCTACGGGGGGGAAGCGCCACAAAAGTTACCTCTCCCAAATCTGTTCAGACTGAAACCGCAGTAACCTCCAGCTCCTGCAGATTGGATAGATCGACATGGCAGTGGGTAATAGTACGGAGAAGGTAAAACGCTGTGCCACCAGGTCGTGCATGTGTGTCAATGCCGTAACCCACCGTATTTCGCAGTTTGAAAATATCTGACGAGAGGACTACCGTCGATCTTGTGACGGCCAATGACATCTTGAAGTTCATGTTTCTTGTTGCGAACTCCAGTAGCGTTCCGCAGACTGATGCGAAGATCCTTCGTATGTGCGGCCACGACCCCTCAAGGTGAGCCAGTGTTTCCACCAGTATAACTATCCTAGACAGCTTGTCTTTAGCTGACAACATCTTTTTCTCAGCAGTGATGAGTTTGTGTAGAAACTTCTGGATGCTAAGCATCCGTATCCTATTGTTGAACGACCAGTTTCACTCTGTACCTGCCCGCTGTTGTCGTTGCGTCTGCTTAAATATCCGTTCTTGGGGACAAGATGTGCTGCCTTCTCCGCACACGTGGCGTGTCTAGGCGGTACTTCAGCGGTCTCTGACTGCGGCTGGTGAAGCTCCTCTCTCCCGGTACGCCTCCTGGTGACTTGCCATTAACTTAGGCGTCCAGCGATCTCGCGGCCGAATGTTATAGGCGGCGCCGAAGCTTTCCTGTGCAGCGTAGTTGTCGTGCGGGTTGCGGATGATGCCCCTGGGCACTATAGCAGTTTCCGTTTTGTAAAGTGCACAGTTTTACATTTCTGAACATTTAAAGCAATTTCCCATTTTTGTACCACTCTGAAATCTTATCAAGATCTAATCGACTATTTATGCAGCTTTATATTACTATAGATAACGGTATCATCGGCGATAAGTCTGAAGTTACTATAATATTGTGTGCAATGTCATTACTATACAACATTAACAACAGGGTTCCCAGTACACTTACCTGAGACACACTCGAAGCTACTTCTGCTTCTGTTGATTATTTTCTATCCTTGCTGCGTCTGCCCCACCAAAAAATCTAGTCAAAAACTTCGCTTAAAGCCCCATACGATCGTACTTTTGATGGTAAGCGTAGATTAGATACTGAGTCAAATCATTTTCGGAAATCGAGAAATACTGCATCTACTTGACTGTCTTGATACATGGCTTTCAGGAAATCATGTGAAAAAACAGAGAGTTTGGTTTCGCATGGTCGATGTTTTCGGAATCCATACTGTCTAGTATGGAGGAGATGCTTCATTACTTTCGGGCTCAAAATATGTTCTAAAAACCTACAAAAAAAGGACTCAGTGATATTAAATGTCAGTTTTGTGTTTCACTTCTGATACGCTTCTTGTAGATGTATGCTTTCTTCCAACAACTGGGCACCGTTTTTGTTCGAGGGATCTATGATGGGACTATGCTTAATAGAGGGGCTCACTTAGACGGAAATATGGTATAGGTTCTGATAGGGATTCCGACGGGTGCTGAAGCTTTGATAAATTTTAGTGCTTCAGCTGTTTCTCCACACCACATTGTGCACAGGGTTGGCAGGGTTAAGTACGGAGTTGGCATGGTTAATTCCCTTCCTGCTGCCACCTCATACCACCCCCCCCCCTCCCCACCCCCCCGGGAACGGACTTAGTGTACCCCAACTGTCTGCATCTAGTGTAAACCGTGAAATGTGTGTGTGTGTTTCAAATGTCTGCGAGTCGTGTAAGTGAAGCGAGACGAGGGGACCAGCCCGTTAGTCACCTAGTAGGATGTGGAAAACCGCCTAAAAACTATATCCACCGGCCGTCGTCGTTAATCCGCTGGGCGGATTCGATCCGGGGCCGGCGCGCCTATCCGAGTTCAGGAAGGAGCGCGTTAGCGCTCTTTTTTTTTATACGTTTAGGGAACATGTACAAATGAGAATTCTAGTAACTAAGTGTTACAAGTAAGTGTTACAACAACAAAGGTGGCATAAAAGAGTAATCAAAAATAAAAATATAAATCACTGATGTAATTCCAACTAAAAGGTACTTCAATAATGTAACTGGTTCCACTTGGAGCCTCGCCATCGTTATCTGATATCTCCAATAGCGCCTTTGAAGGGCATCTGCAACGGAGGCATTCTGCTTCGCTAGTGCCTCAAGGAAAACAGTATCCTTGCAGCAGCTTGTCTCTTCCTTTGCTCATGGCTGACAAGGCAGAACGTTGAGCCGTTAGTGTGATGCGGCACAGAACATTAACCGCAGCTTGGCACTCCCCAGCTGAGTGGGGGGTTAGCAAAAACGCTGCGTAAATAATTTGCGAAGAGCGTACGGTAATTCGGTGTGCGTTCGAGGGCATTGTGAACATTTTGTAGGAACCACCGGTAATCAAGCTGCTCTTTCTCTCCGTCGCTAAAGATGTTGGCGACGGTAAGTCCTTTGAACCATGTAAGCGCATGATATTTTGCAGCCGGAAAGTAAATTTCATCGGGACAGAGTAGGGTCTGAGGGTCAATCATATCAGGTGTGACCCGGAGGTAACAAGCCAATATCTTCTGTGTTAGTCGCCAAACTCCGGACGATGATGCGCAAGTAAAACGATGTTCATCGGTATCCAAAAGGTGACAATCTGGGCAATAAGGGGAGTCTGCCAGTCCAATAGTGTGAAGTCGCTGGCGTGTGGCATATTTTTTGTTGGCGATCTGATACCACTTCGAACGCACCGTGGATGACAGAAAGTTGTGGTGTATCGTTTTCCACACTCTTGGCCAGTGAACTGTAGGGTACTTGTTTTCCACCACGTTATGGGGAACAGCCCGCAGAAGGTTGGTATAAAAATCTTTCGCCTTTGGTGGACGTGTGGCGGAGAGGTTCGAGCTGACATAGCTGTAATCAAGAATGAAGGTCGACGCATGGGAGAGCTGTGGTGTGACGTGCGCAACCGACACCGGCGGGACGTTAGAGACTGGCATCAGAACCTGTAGTAAACGACCCGTGAGAGAGGTATATTGACTTTTCCATCGTTTCCTCATGTTGCTCATGTAAAGGGCAGCTGCTCTCGCCCTGACGTTGACCAATCCCAGCCCTCCTTTGTGCACTGGGAGGGTAAGAGTGTCGTATCGTACTTTAAATGGCTCTGAGCACTATGGGACTCAACTGCTGAGGTCATTAGTCCCCTAGAACTTAGAACTAGTTAAACCTAACTAACCTAAGGACATCACAAATATCCATGCCCGAGGCAGGATTCGAACCTGCGACCGTAGCGGTCTTGCGGTTCCAGACAGCAGCGCCTTTAACCGCACGGCCACTTCGGCCGGCGTACTTTAAAGATATGACCTGCGGAAACGTAGTCACTGAAGGCCGCCTGAAGCCGGCGACCTATCTGCAGCGGTAGTGGGAGGACCTGTGCCACGTGGTTGAGTTTTGATGCTACGTAGTGGTTCAGGTATTCAACACGTTGTAGCTGATTCAAGTCCCGGAGCAGGTTCTGTCGCACCATTGCGCGTATAATCTGTAATAACCATCGGTAGTTTGCTGCAGCTGTTTTACGTACATCTTTCTTGAACGTGATTCCCAAATATCGCAGATCAGAAACTGGTGGGAGGGGAGCGAGGGCTTCCGGTCCGAGACCACGCCCAATATCCAACGCCGCCGACTTGTTGATGTTCAGAAGACTGCCTGCGGCCTGTCCGTATCGCTCAATCCAGGTTAGTACGCTTTGAACTTCGTCATTGGAACGAACAAGCAGTAGCAGGTCGTCAGCATATGTCCTATAGCGAAAGGTGACGTCCCGCAGCGTGATGCCAGATAGGCGGTGGTTAAGGCCCCCTAGGAGTGGCTCGAGTGCGATTGCATAAAGGTAGGTAGAAAGGGGAAAACCGTGTCGTAGAGTCCTCTTAATGGGTACTGGTCCAACCGTCTTTCCATTGACCTGGACGTGCGAGCTGGCTGCGGTCCAAAGACGCCGTAGGGTGTCGATGAGGCATGGGGGGAATCCCATACAGTCCATCACTCGTAGGAGGAAGTTGTGGTGCACTCTATCAAAGGCGCGGTTGAAATCGACGGAGACGATCGCCGCTCTCAGACAGCACGCAGAAGCGATCGCTATTAAGTGCCTGCAGTCACCGGTGGCCGTGTGTATGTTGGCTTATCCCCCCTGCGACGTCTGTTCTGGAGCGAGGATCATCGGCAAAGTCGTCTTAATACGGCTCGCCATAATCCTGGTGAAAATCTTGTAATCGGCGTTCAGCATTGTAAGCGGCCGATAGTCGTTAATCGATAGCCCTCCACCTGGCTTGTGTACCGGTATGAGAAGACCTTCTACAAACGCTGGCGGCACAACACAGTCTGGAGACATAAGTTCGCGGAACATTATAACCCAGCGAGGCATCATGATGTCACGGAAAGTCCGGTAGAATTCGATGGGCAATCCATCAGGTCCAGGAGACTTATTGGCCGCACCTTTGTCCACGGCGTCTTCGACTTCATCTAGTGAGATTTCCTCTGTTAGTGCATTCACGGTAGCCTCATCGATAGTACGTGTTACCTGCTGTAACACTTCAGTAGTGGCCTCGTCATCGACGGTTCTTTCCTTGTAAAGATGACGAAAATGATCCTCCACCGCCTTTACTATTGTTGCTTGGGTCGTACATAAGCGACCGTCGTGTGTCCTGAGTTGTGTGATTAAATGTTGGCGTTGTCGGCGCTTATCCGCCACAACGTGGTGCATAGTGGGTTCCTCTGCAACCGTTCGGTCGTGCCGTCGCAAGCGGACTACTGCAACTTCTAGTCGGCGCTTCGTCAATGATAGTATGTGAGCCTTGTTTCTGCTTTGGTTATGTTATCTCTCCGGGGAAGGGGGTAAGGCGTCGAGGTCCCTGAGTGCCGCGTAGTAAAAATCGAGGGTCTGTCGATGCCACGCAGTCACGTCCTTGCCATATTGCATAAGTGTCCTACGGATTGCTGGTTTGGCACAGAGGAGCCACCACTCCAGGGTCGAGATGTATCGTCGGTGGCGGCGTTCACAGTCAGTCCACGTTGCTGCAACTTGCCGACGGTCCTGGAGATATGTTGAGCTTCCAAAAGCCATTGCTGCGCCAGACCTGTTGGGGGCGTAGGTGTATAGTGCAGATATAGGCACTGTGATCGGAATAGGCTTGAGGCCATAATTCGGCGTCCACCACACCTTGTGTGAGATCTTGTGACACATATATGCGGTCAAGTCGGCTGGCCGAATGACTGGTAATATGAGTATGGCCAGAGCGGTTACCGTGGACTTTTTCCCACGTGTCGCACAAGTGAAGTTCTTGGATCATCGCACCCAGTTTCGGATAAGGCATGTAATGTGGGATTTGGTCCTAGGGGTGAAGTTTTTTTTTTTTTTTTTTTTTTTTTTTTTGTCATCAGTCTACTGACGGCCCGCCATGAATTCCTTTCCTGTGCTAACCTCTTCATCTCAGAGTAGCACTTGCAACCTACGTCCTCAATTATTTGCTTGACGTATTCCAATCTCTGTCTTCCTCTACAGTTTTTGCCCTCTACAGCTCCCTCTAGTACCATGGAAGTCATTCCCTCATGTCTTAGCGGATGTCCTATCATCCTGTCCCTTCTCCTTATAAGTGTTTTCCACATACTCCTTTCCTCTCCGATTCTGCGTAGAACCTCCTCATTCCTTACCTTATCAGTCCACCTAATTTTCAACATTCGTCTATAGCACTACATCTCAAATGCTTCGATTCTCTTCTGTTCCGGTATTCCCACAGTCCATGTTTCACTACCATACAACGCTGTACTCCAGACGTACATCCTCAGAAATTTCTTCCTCAAATTAAGGCCGGTATTTGATATTAGTAGACTTCTCTTGGCCGGAAATGCCTTTTTTGCCATAGCGAGTCTGCTTTTGATGTCCTCCTTGCTCCGTCCGTCATTGGTTATTTTACTGCCTAGGTAGCAGAATTCCTTAATTTCATTGACTTCGTGACCATCAATCCTGATGTTAAGTTTCTCGCTGTTCTCATTTCTACTACTTCTCATTACCTTCGTCTTTCTCCGATTTACTCTCAAACCATACTGTGTACTCATTAGACTGTTCATTCCGTTCAGCAGATCATTTAATTCTTCTTCACTTTCACTCAGGATAGCAATGTCATCAGCGAATCGTATCATTGATATCCTTTCACCTTGTATTTTAATTCCACTCCTGAACCTTTCTTTTATTTCCATCATTGCTTCCTCGATGTACAGATTGAAGAGTAGGGGCGAAAGGCTACAGCCTTGTCTTACACCCTTCTTAATACGAGCACTTCGTTCTTGATCGTCCACTCTTATTATTCCCTCTTGGTTGTTGTACATATTGTACATGACCCGTCTCTCCCTGTAGCTTACCCCTACATTTTTCAGAATCTCGAACAGCTTGCACCATTTTATATTGTCGAACGCTTTTTCCAGGTCGACAAATCCTATGAAAGTGTCTTGATTTTTCCTTAGCCTTGCTTCCATAATTAGCCGTAACCTCAGAATAGCCTCTCTCGTCCCTTTACTTTTCCTAAAGCCAAACTGATCGTCACCTAGCGCATTCTCAATTTTCTTTTCCATTCTTCTGTATATTATTCTTGTAAGCAGCTTCGACGCATGAGCTGTTAAGCTGATTGTGCGACAATTCTCGCACTTGTCAGCTCTTGCCGTCTTCGGAATTGTGTGGATGATGTTTTTCCGAAAGTCAGATGGTATATCGCCAGACTCATATATTCTACACACCAACGTGAATAGTCTTTTTGTTGTCACTTCCCCCCATGATTTTAGAAATTCTGATGGAATGTTATCTATCCCTTCTGCCTTATTTGACCGTAAGTCCTCCAAAGCTCTTTTAAATTCCGATTCTAATACTGGATCCCCTATCTCTTCTAAATCGACTCCTGTTTCTTCTTCTA
Source organism: Schistocerca cancellata (assembly GCF_023864275.1). Lineage (NCBI taxonomy): Eukaryota > Metazoa > Arthropoda > Insecta > Orthoptera > Acrididae > Schistocerca > Schistocerca cancellata. The sequence goes on from NC_064630.1 coordinate 763,696,334, forward strand.
TCACATCAGACAAATCTTCACCCCCATAGAGGCTTTCAATGTATTCTTTCCACCTATCTGCTCTCTCCTCTGCATTTAACAGTGGAATTCCCATTGCACTCTTAATGTTACCACCGTTGCTTTTAATGTCACCAAAGGTTGTTTTGACTTTCCTGTATGCTGAGTCTGTCCTTCCGACAATCATATCTTTTTCGATGTCTTCACATTTTTCCTGCAGCCATATCGTCTTAGCTTCCCTGCACTTCCTATTTATTTCATTCCTCAGCGACTTGTATTTCTGTATTCCTGATTTTCCCGGAACATGTTTGTACTTCCTCCTTTCATCAATCAACTGAAGTATTTCTTCTGTTACCCATGGTTTCTTCGCAGCTACCTTCTTTGTACCTATGTTTTCCTTCCCAACTTCTGTGATGGCCCTTTTTAGAGATGTTCATTCCTCTTCAACTGTACTGCCTACTGCGCTGTTCCTTATTGCTGTATCTACAGCGTTAGAGAACTTCAAACGTATCTCGTCATTTCTTAGTACTTCTGTATCCCACTTCTTTGCGTATTGATTCTTCCTGACTAATGTCTTGAACTTCAGCCTACTCTTCATCACTACTATATTGTGATCTGAGTCTATATCTGCTCCTGGGTACGCCTTACAATCCAGTATCTGATTTCGGAATCTCTGTCTGACCATGATGTAATCTAATTGAAATCTTCCCGTATCTCCCGGCCTTTTCCAAGTATACCTCCTTCTCTTGTGTTTCTTGAACAGGGTATTCGCTATTATTAGCTGAAACTTGTTACAGAACTCAATTAGTCTTTCTCCTCTTTCATTCCTTGTCCCAAGCCCATATTCTCCTGTAACCTTTTCTTCTACTCCTTCCCCTACAACTGCATTCCAGTCGCCCATGACTATTAGATTTTCGTCCCCCTTTACATACTGCATTACCCTTTCAATATCCTCATACACTTTCTCTATCTGTTCATCTTCAGCTTGCAACGTCGGCATGTATACCTGAACTAGGGTTGTCGGTGTTGGTCTGCTGTCGATTCTGATTAGAACAACCCGGTCACTGAACTGTTCACAGTAACACACCCTCTGCCCTACCTTCCTATTCATAACGAATCCTACACCTGTTATACCATTTTCTGCTGCTGTTGATATTACCCGATACTCATCTGATCAGAAATCCTTGTCTTCCATCCACTTCACTTCACTGACCCCTACTATATCTAGATTGAGCCTTTGCATTTCCCTTTTCAGATTTTCTAGTTTCCCTACCATGTTCAAGCTTCTGACATTCCACGCCCCGACTCGTAGAACGTTACCCTTTCGTTGATTATTCAATCTTTTTCTGATGGTAACCTCCCCTTTGGCAGTCCCCTCCCGGAGATCCGAATGGGGGACTATTCCGGAATCTTTTGCCAATGGAGAGATCATCATGACACTTCTTCAATTACAGGCCACACATGTCCTGTGGATACACGTTACGTGTCTTTAATGCAGTGGTTTCCATTGCCTTCTGCATCCCCATGTCGTTGATCATTGCTGATTCTTCCGCCTTTAGGGGCAATTTCCCACCCCTAGGACAAGAGAGTGCCCTGAACCTCTATCCGCTCCTCCGCCCTCTTTGACAAGGCCGTTGGCAGAATGAGGCTGACTTCTTATACCGGAAGTCTTCGGCCGCCAATGCTGATTATTTATCAAAATTTAGGCAGTGGCGGGGATCGAACCCGGGACCGAAGACGTTTTGATTATCAAAGACGCTACCCCTAGACCACGGCTGCAATTAAAATCGCCGGCGAAGACGCTGTTGTCGTATCGTCCAAGGAAAAGGGGAGCGACATCTGTGGAGTAGAATCTGGCGCGGTCGTGACGTCCTGTGGTACCCGACGGCGCGTAAACATTAATGAATCGGGTATGGAGTGCCGTTAATGCTATTCCTTCGCGCGGAGGGAAGAAACGTGACGTCGGTAACTTCAATACCTTCACGCACTAATATTGCCACTCCGGTGTCTGCAGGGCTACCGGGCGTCACATGTGTGGCGTAACCGTAAAAGTGCGGGAGTGCAGTCGTTTTCATTTCTTGTAGGAAAGCAAAGCCAACTCCCATGGCTCGTATGGTTTCTTTCAAAAGTTGGATCTTGACAGGAGAACTGATCATGTTGATATTAATTGTCGCCAGGAGGTAAACCTGGCAACGCGTTGTTTGGGCGAGGTTATCCGTGTTGAAGGTGGAGAGAAGCGAACATCGGAAGTGATGTCACCCCCCGCCGAACGCGGTCCTCCTTGTGCTGCTTATGCTGCATGATCCGGCGGCGCCTCAGCTGGCCGCGGATCGGGATCTTGTGTCTCGACGTCCTCGGCCCACGAAGCGGGCGCGGATGTCTCTTCATGTTCCATAGCCTCGGAATGTTTGATAGTAAGGGACCGGGCGACTTCGCTGCCTGCACTGGTACCTTCCCGCTGCTCACTGTTTCTGTCAATGGGCTGATGGTCGAAAGCTGCATGTTTTTCTGTCTGTTCTGCAAGGTTGGAGTCAGTGGAACCAGCCTCAGCTTCGCGGTTGGCTTCTTGAGTGGTCAGTTGTTCTTCGCCGGCCGAATGCGAACCGCTGTGTTCCGACACGGTCCGACGACGGCGCTTTGGTCGTTTCGGTGATCGCTGTTTCCGTACATGGCCTTCATAGTCAGAAGACGGCACTGACTCACGCTCCACCGGAACAAACGCTTCGGTCGGTACAATAAGGGAATCAATTGCCATCTTGCCGGCGTCAATGTCTGTCGCGTTCGGCAGCTCCAGAGTCGTAGTATTATTTTCCACGACTGGCCAGGTCGACGGATCATCCAGGTTTTTGTCCGTGGATAGTGATTCTTGTACCGCTGAAGCGGTCGGCCGTGTCTGTTGTATGGAGAACGTCGTGAGCGCCGCCAAGTAAGTCACGGGTAGAATAGTCTGCGCCGCTGGTGGTGCAACGTCCTTCGGTGGGAGTTGTGTGATCCGACGCTGGAGGCACTCGGAACGAAGGTGACCTTCCTTGCCGCATCCGGAACACGTCTTCGGATGGCCGTCATAAATAACTATGGCCCGGCATCCTCCTATCTGTAGAAAGGATGGCACGTGTCGTTGGAGATCCATGCGCACTTGGCGTACTCCATTGAGTACTGGATACGTCTTAAACTGGGTCCATTTTTCACCCACGTGTTCGTGTACCGTGCCGTAGGGGCGGAGCGCCGCTACAACTTCTGCCGCCGGGAGTTCAAATGGAAGTTCGAATATGCGGATAGTCCGCAGACCCATTGCGGCATGGCCGACCTCGACGTTGCCAACATTGCCATCAGTGTGGCAGAAGCGGAGTTCTTGTTTCATCTCACGAAGCACCTTGTCGCATGTAGTTTCGTTTATGAGCTTTACATAGACCGTGCTACTGACGATCGAAAAGTGAATGCCGACAATGTCGGCAGCCGGGATCTTGGCTTCCTCTTTTAAAAAGCGTTCGAGTTCGAGCGCCTTTGGTCGGGTAAAGTCATTCCGAAATGTAAATTTCAAGGTTGATCTTCTGTATTGGTTTGCCATGGTCTTGTAGCGCAACGGCTTCACGTTAGTGTCAGCCGAAGAAAGTAAACAAGGTGCGCGGGCCCTCTCTGACAGCGGAGAGCGCACACCGCACGTCTGCTTCGCTCGGCTGCGAGAGCCGCACTGCGCTCTCGGCTTTCCTGGCGGGTTTTCTGCACCCCACTGACAATTTCACTTCTCCTTGCAGTGGTGGGTAAATTATGTAGGATGAATACTCCTGAGTAATTCAGCATGCCATAGTCGTTAATGCGAAGTGGAAAATAGATGAGCATAATAAAATTGTATATTAAGTAAGATACGGTTTAAAAGAATAGAGTATTCGCCACAAGTTACGTAACATCATAACTTACTCGGCAAAAAAATTTTAGGGTTGCAAAGCACAACGATTTTTCATATTAATACAGAAATTGCATCGTAATGTTACTGTTGTTGACTGCCAAGGTAGCCAATCCACTAGGAGGAAAGCCGAAAGGCACGCGTTAAGCTCACGCAGGCTGGCGTGAGGTCTGGAACGGGACACAGAATGAGACTAGTAAAATTAAATACGTAGCTTTTGGAATACTTAACTTTAATCCATAATTCGTGAACATCGCTCTTGACGGTACATGTTTTACAGCATCAATAGTAACTGGTAATGGCGCCTTGCTAGGTCGTAGCAAATGACGAGCTGAAGGCTACGCTATCGTCTCAGCAAATGAGAGCGTAATTTGTCAGTGAACCATCGCTAGCAAAGTCGGCTGTACAACTGGGGCGAATGCTAGGAAGTCTCTCTAGACCTGCCGTGTGGCGGCGCTCGGTCTGCAATCACTCATAGTGGCGACACGCGGGTCCGACGTATACTAACGGACCGCGGCCGATTTAAAAGGCTACCACCTAGCAAGTGTGGTGTCTGGCGGTGACACCACAGTTACCAATAACAGTGTCACTAAACTGAAGTCACGAAATACGGTTTTCTGAAATCCTTCACCAAAGAGTAGGAAATAAATATTCCGAAATTCGAATCAAAGAACTGCTACATCAGCAGCTCAGAAGTAAATATACGCAGTGAAGCAAATTACTTAACAAAGGCAAATCTGCCGGTCCAGACTGTATTCCAATTAGGTTCCTTTCAGAATATGCTGATCTAATTCATCAATCGTATACTATCGCTCGAGCGACGAAAGATTCGTAACTGAAGGTTGGAAAGTTGCACAAGTCACACCATTAATCGAGAAAAGAAATGTGAGTAATACGACAAACTGAAGACCTCTATCACCGAGGCCGATCTGCCGTAGGACTGTGCTCTGTTGGAACGTTATGAATCTATTGGCACACAGTAAGCACGGATTCACAATACTGTTTCTTGTAAAACACAATTATCGCTTTATTCTCTGGAATTAAAGAGTGCTGTCAAAGGGAGATTTCAAACTGATTCAATTTTTCTAGATTTTCGGAAGGATACCTTTCATCACAAGCGCTTTCTAATCAAACTGCATGCCCATAGAGTATCGTCTCATTTGTGCGACTGGATTCATGGAAGCCGACGTCCGCCATCCTGCATAGCCCAAAACATTAGGTTCACCGCGTTTATACCTCCATGGTTCACCGCGGTGATACTTCCCTATGACGTCAGTCTGGCGTGCCCGTGCGAGTTTCGACCATTGTGGATATCTGTCGACTTTTGTGGTCGTATCCCAAAAAGCATCTGGTGCTTTGATTGTATGGCGACGTAGTTGTCTCATCAAAAATGTGTCCTAATCTATCCAATCGTTACCTAAAGACCAAGCAATATTTTCTTTTGCATACGTGATTTATGTTTGTGCTATTTACTTTTACTCTTTCTTGTGTCTTTCGTTACCTTTCAAACAGCAAACGCTCCAATGTCCGAGCAGCGCTGTAACAACGGTCTCGTCCCTACACAACACACGCATACATGACCTCGCTGACTGTTGGTGCAGCATCTCATGCACTAAAGTCCTACCGCCAATAATTATCCCTTGTTCACATTTCCTTCCTCTTTAAAAAGGAGCAACCGGAGACAGAGGTCAAGTGTGTGTATGTGTGTGTGTGTGTGTGTGTGTGTGTGTGTGTGTGTGTGTGTGTTTTGTGTGTATGATTCTATTAATGTATGTATGTGCTTTGCTTCATATCGGAAGAAGGCTTTGGCCGTAAACGTATGTGAACAATCTTTTCGTCGTGCTTGCCTACTGCTCGGCGTCTGAGTTGCAGTGTATCTGCTTCACAGTATAACTACTCCCCCATGAAGTTTGTTGTAAATAATTCACTGCACTTCAACGGAAACAATGATGTACATGATTACAGTTACATGAGAAGGAAATAACATTCACTATGCCACATTAAGGATGTCTCTAGCACAAACAAAGGTTCACAATGTTGCAACTAAATGTTTTGATCACTTACCCAGTGATGTAAAATGCCTGACAGACAGTAAAGTAAAATTTGAAACTAAACTGAAAACGTTTCTCTTTGACAGCACCGCATATGGTGGCTGGTAATAATTATTAACATCTGTCTGTCTTTGATTAAAAAAACAGAAAAGTAATAAATTATCAGCAAGGGGATGTATTTGCAAAAAAGATAACTCGTTTTACGTTACTACGACTTAACGTGCAAATGGTTATTGGTACATCACAAAGCCTCAGAATTAAATACAAAAATAAAATGAAGCAAATGATCAAAGCAGACGTACATTCCACTTGCGGTATGCTTGGTTATTCCTAAAACACTGATAGTTACTAGTGAGAAATAATCCGGGAAAAGAAGCAGATAGGCTACTGCTGGAAAGTTTAGCCTATATGTTACGAACGTTACGCTATCGTACCTAAAAAAATTACTTACTTATATGTTAAAGTAAACTATCCATTTTATGTGGTCTAAGCGTTTCAGACCATTCCCATAAACACATTTACAGTATTACACAACGCTAGAACATGTTTAAAAATATATATCGTTTTTTACCCCGTAGGTTGCTATCATTGGTCACACACTGAATGACGCATAATAGGTAAGATTTGAAAGTGAAAAGATGTGTAGCCGGCCGGGGTGGGCGAGTGGTTATAGGCACTACAGTAGTGCTCAGAGCCTTCTGAACCATTTGAAAAGATGTGTAAACTACCGTGAAACTAATGCACTAACAATCTAATAAAACAAGAACGCTATTCTGCATGGAAGTATACCTCTATGCAATTATGTTACTTTGACATTTCAATAATACACTCCTGGAAATTGAAATAAGAACACCGTGAATTCATTGTCCCAGGAAGGGGAAACTTTATTGACACATTCTTGGGGTCAGATACATCACATGATCACACTGACAGAACCACAGGCACATAGACACAGGCAACAGAGCATGCACAATGTCGGCACTAGTACAGTGTATATCCACCTTTCGCAGCAATGCAGGCTGCTATTCTCCCATGGAGACGATCGTAGAGATGCTGGATGTAGTCCTGTGGAACGGCTTGCCATGCCATTTCCACCTGGCGCCTCAGTTGGACCAGCGTTCGTGCTGGACGTGCAGACCGCGTGAGACGACGCTTCATCCAGTCCCAAACATGCTCAATGGGGGACAGATCCGGAGATCTTGCTGGCCAGGGTAGTTGACTTACACCTTCTAGAGCACGTTGGGTGGCACGGGATACATGCGGACGTGCATTGTCCTGTTGGAACAGCAAGTTCCCTTGCCGGTCTAGGAATGGTAGAACGATGGGTTCGATGACGGTTTGGATGTACCGTGCACTATTCAGTGTCCCCTCGACGATCACCAGTGGTGTACGGCCAGTGTAGGAGATCGCTCCCCACACCATGATGCCGGGTGTTGGCCCTGTGTGCCTCGGTCGTATGCAGTCCTGATTGTGGCGCTCACCTGCACGGCGCCAAACACGCATACGACCATCATTGGCACCAAGGCAGAAGCGACTCTCATCGCTGAAGACGACACGTCTCCATTCGTCCCTCCATTCACGCCTGTCGCGACACCACTGGAGGCGGGCTGCACGATGTTGGGGCGTGAGCGGAAGACGGCCTAACGGTGTGCGGGACCGTAGCCCAGCTTCATGGAGACGGTTGCGAATGGTCCTCGCCGATACTCCAGGAGCAACAGTGTCCCTAATTTGCTGGGAAGTGGCGGTGCAGTCCCCTACGGCACTGCGTAGGATCCTACGGTCTTGGCGTGCATCCGTGCGTCGCTGCGGCCCGGTCCCAGGTCGACGGGCACGTGCACCTTCCGCCGACCACTGGCGACAACATCGATGTACTGTGGAGACCTCACGCCCCACGTGTTGAGCAATTCGGCGGTACGTCCACCCGGCCTCCCGCATGCCCACTATACGCCCTCGCTCAAAGTCCGTCAACTGCACATACGGTTCACGTCCACGCTGTCGCGGCATGCTACCAGTGTTGAAGACTGCGATGGAGCTCCGTATGCCACGGCAAACTGGCTGACACTGACGGCGGCGGTGCACAAATGCTGCACAGCTAGCGCCATTCGACGGCCAACACCGCGGTTCCTGGTGTGTCTGCTGTGCCGTGCGTGTGATGATGATGATGATGTTTGGTTTGTGGGGCGCTCAACTGCGTGGTTATCAGCGCCCGTACAATTACCCAATCTTTGCTCAGTCCAATTTCGCCACTTTCCTGGATGATGATGAAATGATGAGGACAACACAAACACCCAGTCATCTCGAGGCAGGTGAAAATCCCTGACCCCGCCGGGAATCGAACCCGGGACCCCGTGCTCGGGAAGCGAGAACGCTACCGCGAGACCACGAGCGGCGGACATTGTGCCGTGCGTGTGATCATTGCTTGTACAGCCCTCTCGCAGTGTCCGGAGCAAGTATGGTGGGTCTGACACACCGGTGTCAATGTGTTCTTTTTTTCATTTACAGGAGTGTAATTCACTGCATTGACAAGCAGAAGGTATGATAGCATATTTTTCTTCCTCCCTTATTGCATACGTTTATAGGCCAGCAAAGATCACTTAGGTAGGATATTTACAAACGTGAATAGAAATATTGCGCATACGAGTTGAAAGCTGAAAATGTAACAAAAAATAAGCATTACCGGTACCAGTAAGCAAACAAGCTTTGGTTTCGGAGTTCGAGCTTCATTTGCTATCGATACAAGTACAGTAGAAGTGGAATTAAATGGATTAAGAATGCATGCTTTTCATCTCACTTCCTTCTCTTCTCGGTTATTCGAAATATATCAACAACAAGTTACATTAACGAGGCCAGCACAGTCATATTACTAGAACAAATACGCATTTAAGAACAGAAAAACGTCGACATTTCCTTTCTGACACTACGTTATTCACGTAATCACTGTAAATTTTAGCATTTAAAATAGTTGTTGGGTGCACACGACAGAAATAATGAACAAGAAGCAATCGTAAACAGCAGTCTGCTCGTTTTGCGCTACTTAAGATGGTGGCAGGCCCCATCCACTCTTGGCTCAAAACAACGTACAGCCTAAGTCTATAGCGCCATTTCCTTTCTTTTTCTAGCTGCGTGACTGGATTCGTGCTTTTCTGTCAGAAAGGTCGAAGTAACTGATGAGAATTCTCTAGTAAAACAAAACCGATATCTGGCTTTCTCCAAGCAAGTGTTACAGGACTTCTGCTTTTCCTGATCTTCTTAAATGATTTACAGACAATCTGATCAGCCATATTAGATGGTTTACAGATTATGCTGCACCTATCCACATGACTTTGTAGGTAATATTTAAAGAACATAGCTAATAAATACAAAAACAAGATGGCCCATCATGATAATATGGCTTCTAAAGAAAATACTAAGTTTGTTAGTTTACCTTACTATGAGTACAAGAACTGCAACTGTCTTTAGAAAGTACAACGTGACAGTGTCCTTTGGAACCAAAAATAACCAAGAGTGTATTTTGCTACATACTGTACACACAAAGAATCTACTTCATGAAATTGATTGCCCGGACTGTGAGGCCTGTTACGTTGGTCAAATGGGAAGGCGGCTGGAATTTATGTTTGGGGAACACGTCGTATTGGATAGAAAAGATTCCACGAAGAAATCGACTATGGCTGCTCATTTACCAACAATGAAACATAAGTTGCCTACTTTGACATCTAATGTGAGATTGCTGTATACATCTGAGAAGGGCATGGTCTTTGACCTCATACAAGAGCAGAAGATCTTCTTCCATCACAGAAATGTTATCTGCAACCTGATTAGTGATCAGTTCATTATGAAAACGCCTTGCTAGGAAGCAGTGAAGGATACGGCGCGGGGGGTACAAAATAGGTCCTACCGTCTTGCCAATTTGTAGCAGCCTTAGGATAACACTGTACGAGTACGATGGTTATAGTATTGAACCCACAGAACTTTTACGCGGTTTAGATGCATGTGCATTGTTAATAACAGCAATTCAGTACATTTTTTTTCTTTATTGAATTTCAATTCCCCCCGAAGGGGGCGGGCTGGCAGCAGGTTAGTACGCCGCTCTTCAGCCTACAGACTTTGTGAGAAAGATCAAGAGAATAAATAATAAAAAACAGGCGATAAAATCGGAGACTTAAAGAGTAACATGGCGAAAAGAAATCGTGGAACTTAAAACAAAGAACAGAGGGATGATGATGCTAATAAAATACATACGAAGCAGACAGGTAAAACAATAGACAGACAATTAAAAAACACGGCGACAGTCTGGATTCTGTTCGCAAAAGACATAAAATTCACACCTAGCGACAGCATGGTTTCTGTTCGCAACACGAGAAAGACGAACAACACTGAATAGTCACTGGAACACTGCACTAAAAAGTTGGCAAATGTGACATACCACAGTCGAGAGCAGGTGGGGGGGAACTGGACAGAAGATGGGAAAACAAAAAAAGGGGGGAAAGGAGAGTAAAAGCGAAGGGGGGAACCGGGAAAGGAGCTGACGGAGGATGAGGACCCATAAGAGGGGTGGGGGGCAGACGCGACAGGGAGTGGGGTAGGCAGAGGAGGGGAATACAAAAGGACTTGGGGGGGGAGAAGGGAGGTAGGGAGAGGTTTAGTGGGGAGAAAAGAGGACGGAAGGGGGGGGGGGGAAGAGGGAGCCCAGGGAAAGAACAGAGGAAACGAGGGGCAGTGAGGATCAGAGTTGATAGGAAGGATAAACGGAGGGAGAGAGGGCATCGTCCGGGAGGGGGAGTGGATGGAAGCCACTTTGGGAAAGGAGATGTAGGGTGTAGAGATGGAGGGTAGGGGGGACACAACGGTGAAGACGTGGCAGGGGGTGGGGATAGGAGAGGAGAGGAGCAACCAGGGGGTGAGTTCAGTACATTGGTTTTGCTGTACTTATAATTAAAAATCTGGCTGAAGTGAGACTGAGATCACTCTCTCTACATCCGTTACGGAATGGCAAATCATACTATCTATCTTGCTGATACGAATGTGAGTCAAATGAAAACCTTAAATTTGTAATAACAAATCGCAATTTCGCGCCGTTATGCTGTAAGTTGGTAAGCGTGCTACAAACAGCGTGCAGAATGGCCTGTAGGTGGCAGCCTAGTGCAGATGCACACATACCGTCGCAGTATCAGTATAAAGATGGCCGCCCCACTTGCGACTTGCACCAGGGAAGAACAGCGTTCTGTTATTCGGTTTTTGCGTAGTGAAGGTGTGAAACCTATTGAAATTCATCGAAGAATGAAGGTTCAGTACGGTGATGCATGTTTGTCACAGCGGCAAGTCTACGAATAGAGTAGGAAGTTCGCAAATGGTGTGACTTCAGTGGAAGATGCTCCTCGTCCAGGTCAGGCACAATGAATTGTGACTCCACAGAACATTGCAGCAGTTAAAGCCATAGTGAAGGAAACCCGCCGATTGACACTGAATGACATTGCAGCATGATTACAGATTAGTCATGGTTCAGCACACCACATTGTGCATGATGTGCTCCAGTTTCACAAAGTGTCTGCAAGATGGGTGCCACGGCAGCTGACTCCTGAAATGAGAGAACGACTTGTTGATGCTTGTGAAGACCTTCTTCGGCGCTTTGAACAAGAAGGTGATGGCTTCCTTGCAAGAATCGTTACTGGGGACGAAACCTGGGTTCACTTTCACCAACGAAGAGAGCGAGCAAGGATTGGCGCCATTCCTCGTCACCAAAACCAAAGAAGTTTCGAACAGAACCATCAGCAGTGACGAAAGAAGTTCCGTTCTGATAAAGAGTTACGCCACGCGGTGCATGAGTGGTTGCCCGGACTACCAAAAGAATTTTTTTCTAAGGGTATTTGTGCACTTTCTAAGCGCTGGAGGACTTGCATTGAGCGTGGGGGAGATTATGTTGAAAAGTGATACAGCGCCGTCTACGATCTATTCAATAAGTAAGAGGAACCATATACCTCGTGCAACAAGTAAATAAGGAGAAAAATAGTACAAAAGATAAAATACTTAAATCAAATGAATTCTAATAGTCGCAGCATGCAACATATGCCTCCTAGTGTTTTGCAAATATTTAAAAACAATTACGAATATGACGTTACCTAAGTGTTTTTAAAGAATAACAAAAGAAGTGAATCTGGCAATTTTTACATCTTCCAATGTTTATGTTAAATGTGGAAGTAACTCAGACAGCAACGTAAATAATTTTACTTTCGTAAATAATTTTAGTTTTATTTTATTTAGGGTATTTCTACGCAAATTATAAGTTTGTTAGTAGATCATTATTTTAAACATAGCTGCGCAACAGCAACGGTTCCACGTAATTAGATTAAAACCAGCCGACCAGTTGCAAAGGATAAAGTAATCTTTACCTAGGTTTCGATAGATTTAAATCTATCTTCTTCAGAAGGCGGCAGTATTACATTAACATGGAGTGATATGTCATTGCCATTTTTACAAACATCTCCATAGCTCCATTAGTCCAAATAAAATATAGCCCTGAGAATAGGGTTTGTCAGATAAATAAAATTAGCCCTGAGAATAGGGTTTGTCAGATAAATAAAATTAATTTTACTTACTTAATTTTATTTATCTGACAAACCCTATTCTCAGGGCTATATTTTATTTGGACTAATGGAGCTATGGAGATGTTTGTAAAAATGGCAATGACATATCACTCCATGTTAATGTAATACTGCCGCCTTCTGAAGAAGATAGATTTAAATCTATCGAAACCTAGGTAAAGATTACTTAATCCTTTGCAACTGGTCGGCTGGTTTTAATCTAATTAATTTGTTAGTAGAGCCCATAACTGTTTTACTATGAATGTTACGTATTACGTAGTTCATATAGAAGGCGGCATGTAGCCAACCGATGTGTTCTCCGCAAAGCCTACCTTCATTATACAGTAGTCTTGAACGAACTGCAAAAGGAGCCCGAACAACAGGGGCCTGATGCACTAGGACCTGTATTACAGTCTGAAATACTGGTATATAAAGTAATGTATAAGCGATATAGGTCATGCCACGAGTTGTAACTTTTTATGCTATCGCCTGACTATGTACTTCTCGTATTTTTAGCGTTGCTAATGGCTGGATACTAGCCGAAATCTAGATTTGTCTTAATAAAGCCTGAGATGAAAAGACGACTGACTGCTGTGCTCCGTCATTTTTAAAGATTAAGTATCTGTTTGCGTTCAATCGCAGTCTCGGTGACCAGGAACAAAGGCGGCGTGCGGATTTTCCCGTGCGCCCCGGCGTTGATTGTGGCTGTTGAACATACCCTCTCGTGTAAAAGATACTTCATTTGCACAAAGTAAGCGCTTCGGAAAGTCCGGTCGAACGGCGGGCCTTTCAAATACCACTGGCAGAATTCGGTGCGGCGTGGAAAACCGTGTGCGTTAAGGGCGTAAACGTTCTGAGGGCCGGAGGGGTGCATATAATCATGCTGCACACGTCGAAATGTGGGATGGCTTACACCGATTCACGTGCAACATGCCACGAGATTATTGAGGGTGTGTTTTCCAGCAGTACTCACCCTCTCCTCTTCCAGTCCTGGTATGCGCACTATGCGTTGACGAGCTCGTCCACCCGGCCTTCGCAGCTACACACACTTACTTTACTTTTTCGTGTCCGGAAACTACGATTTGTTTGCCCAGTATTGGGCAATGTCCAATGCTTCTTCTTTAGGCAGCCATAGATCGTCGAGGGTGCATCTGTGGGGAGAGGCAGGGCATTGTAGGGGATGTTCCATGTCCTGTCGAGAGCCGCAGTCGCATTTGTCGTCATTTTCGTCCAACAAACCCCATTTGATCAGATTAGATTTCACAGGAGCCATCCCAGTTCTGGTATGCGAATGGAAAAACTGGTAGAAGCCGACCTCGGGGAAGATCAGTTTGGATTCCGTAGAAATACTGGAACACGTGAGGCTATACTGACCTTACGACTTATCTTAGAAGAAAGATTAAGAAAAGGCAAACCTACGTTTCTAGCATTTGTAGACTTAGAGAAAGCTTTTGACAATGTTAACTGGAATACTCTCTTTCAAATTCTGAAGGTGGCAGGGGTAAAATACAGGGAGCGAAAGGCTATTTACAGTTTGTACAGAAACCAGATGGCAGTTATAAGAGTCGAGGGGCATGAAAGGGAAGCAGTGGTTGGGAAAGGAGTAAGACAGGGTTGTAGCCTCTCCCCGATGTTATTCAATCTGTATATTGAGCAAGCAGTAAAGGAAACAAAAGAAAAATTCGGAGTAGGTATTAAAATTCATGGAGAAGAAGTAAAAACTTTGAGGTTGGCCGATGACATTGTAATTCTGTCAGAGACAGCAAAGGACTTGGAAGAGCAGTTGAACGGAATGGACAGTGTCTTGAAAGGAGGATATAATATGAACATCAACAAAAGCAAAACGAGGATAATGGAATGTAGTCGAATTAAGTCGGGTGATGCTGAGGGAATTAGATTAGGAAATGAGACACTTAAAGTAGTAAAGGAGTTTTGCTATTTGGGGAGCAAAATAACTGATGATGGTCGAAGTAGAGAGGATATAAAATGTAGACTGGCAATGGCAAGGAAAGCGTTTCTCAAGAAGAGGAATTTGTTAACATCGAGTATAGATTTAAGTGACAGGAAGTCGTTTCTGAAAGTATTTGGGTGGAGTGTAGCCATGTATGGAAGTGAAACATGGACGATAACTGGACAAGAAGAGAATAGAAGCTTTCGAAATGTGGTGCTACAGAAGAATGCTGAAGATAAGGTGGGTAGATCACGTAACTAATGAGGAGGTATTGAATAGGATTGGGGAGAAGAGAAGTTTGTGGCACAACTTGACTAGAAGAAGGGATCGGTTGGTAGGACATGTTTTGAGGCATCAAGGGATCACAAATTTAGCATTGGAGGGCAGTGTGGAGGGTAAAAATCGTAGAGGGAGACCAAGAGATGAATACACTAAGCAGATTCAGAAGGATGTAGGTTGCAGTAGATACTGGGAGATGAAGAAGCTTGCACAGGATAGAGTAGCATGGAGAGCTGCATCAAACCAGTCTCAGGACTGAAGACCACAACAACAACAACAACACCCCAGTTCTGATGCGGTTAAGCATTCTCCAGGTTTTCCAATCACCAGAAACGCCGCTTGGTGGGTCCTCTCTTAGTGGATAGTAGAGGGGGGGCTCATCTAAGGCGCAACATAGGAAACGGCGTCTGGATTTGAGTCTGTTTGAGCCACACTCTAGGCCAAATATTGAGTGACGGGCATCAAAGGTTTGTTTTAGCTCCTCGGTATGTTCGTGGGCTTTCCTACGTGAGTCAGGGTTGTGAAACCTGCGGCCCCGTGAAGATTTTCTATGGGGGTTGGTTTCGTGCAGCCTGTCACTATCCTGCACGTTTCTTTCGAGCTAATACGTATCTTTTTTGCGTGGGCGGATCTGCACCATACCGGGCAGGCATATTCTGCAGTTGAGAAGCTCAAAGCTTGGGCTGAAGTTCTGACCACGGTACGTTTGGCACCCCATTTGCTATTGGACAGCTTTCTTACTAGGGAATTTCGTGCTTCTACTTTTTTGCGTGTTATTTCGCAATGATATTTGTATGTCAATATTCTGTCCAGCACGACACCAAGGTAGGTGGGAGTATCTGTGTGTTCTGGTAGTGTCCCATCCCAGGTAACACTAAGCCTGTACTTTGCCTGCGTCGAGTTCAGATGGAATGCACTCACTTAAGTTTTGGAGGGATTGGGTTTTAGAGAATTCTTTTTGTAGTAGGTTGACATTGTAGAAAGGGCGGTTTCTAGTTTCTCCTCGATGGCTTCAAATCTGTTGCCTTGAACTGTTATTGCCAGGTCGTCTGCATATACAAAAGTTTTGATTTTGTCCGTAGTTGGGCTCAAATGGCTCTGAGCACTATGGGACTTAACATCTGTGGTCATCAGTCCCCTAGAACTTAGAACTACTTAAACCTAACTAACCTAAGGACATCACACACATCCATGCCCGAGGCAGGATTCGAACCTGCGACCGTAGCAGTCACGCGGTTCCGGACTGAGCGCCTAGAACGTCCGTAGTTGGTTGGTCATTTGTATATATGTTGAATAGGACTGGCACCAACACGCGCCCTTGGGCGAGCCCATTTTCTGATTCCGCCATCGACTCTTTTCTCCCTCAAGCATAACGAAGAACTGTCTATTTTGGAGCAGGGATTCGATTATCTTGACTAGGTGGTAGTCTTTCAGGGTCTCGTAGGTTTTATGCAGTAGTGTCCGGTGATCTACTGTATCATAGGCGGAACTTAGGTCGACTAGTGCCAGCCCAGTGATTAGTTTATTCTCAAACCCATCCTCGATATGTTCCGTCAATGCCAGAATTTGACTGGTACAGGACTTTCCATGTCTAAAACCTGATTGGTGTGGAATTAGCTTCGAGTCAACGATCTTCTCTATTCTGTTGAGGATCAATCTTTCATAGTGCTTAAACAGGTGGCAGAGAAGGGTTATGGGTCGATAGCTCTTCGGAGACTCTGGGTCCTTCCCGGGTTTAAGGAGCGCCACCACTTTTGACTTCCTCCACAGTTTCGGGATTTGAAAGGTTTCACGGCACACGTTAAAAAGTCCAAGTATCCAGTCCCTGGCGCCAAGGCCGAAATTTTTAATCTGTTCCACGTAAATATCATCAAACCCAGCGGCATTCCCATTCGTTATGGTATTTATGCCATTGTTCAACTCTCTCATGGTAAATGGTTTCTGGAAGTTGGTGTTTTCCGTTGGCAGTAGGCGTGTGATTTTAGTTTTCTGACGTTTGGAGTTGAACTTGCCGTTTAGAAGGAGTTGGTTGGCCACCTGGTTTGGAGTTACGTTGGCCGGGACCTTGCTTGGCCTTGGGTCACCATCCACTTTCTTAATCAGTTTCCAGGCTATTTTGCTACTGTGGGACATATCCATTCTTTCTAGGGTTGCTATCCACTTCTTCTCACGTGCCTCGCTGAGGGCTGACCGCAGGTGATGGTTGCGTCGCTGAATGGGTCTTCCGCGAACAATACTTGATACTTCTCCAGGATGTCCTTTGAGGCATTTGAGAGCCCTGGGATATAGTGTTGTCTGCAGCCTCTAGGAATATAGCGTCTAGATACCTTTCGCAAAGTCTCAACAAAGATAAGATAATTATTTGGTGTTGCGGTCAGACTGGCTAATTCCTCATCCAGCGCTTCGGAATATTCTGACAACCTAGCCTTTTTGAAGTTGAATCTCCTACGGAAAGGTATTTTGTTTGTTTTGATTGTTGAGTAGACTTGGATTCCAATAGGTCGATGTTGTGTCTTTGGGATTGCATTATATACTCTTTTGCAGCAGGTGTCGTAGATGCTCCGGCTGACGAAGTAAATATCGGGATTGCAACCTCGCTTCCAAATTTTGCTGTTGAAGGAGCAGGGGAGCTTGGGGTCGTGGAGAAGTGAGAGGTTATTTGCCTCAGCCCATTGTTCTAGCAGCTGACCAGTGGCGTCTGTCTCGTCGTAGCCCCAGGTGGTGCTGTGGCTGTTAAAGTCGCCCACAACGAAGTGTGTCCTTTGGTTGTTGAAGCTCTCTGGCGTTGAAAGGTGTAAGTTTGGGCCGGGGGTTTTCTATACGGAGCATACTGTAAATGATCCACTCTCTAAGGCTAACATTTCAATGTTGTTGGTGGTTGTCTTACTCGTAGAAGAGAGCAGCATCTCGGGTCTGGTAAATATTGCGCTCCCATGCCTTCTGTGAGGTGCTTCTACTGCCAAGCGCATTCCTTTGATATTGGGTCTGTAACACAAAATGAATACACCGGGTTTCGAGGTAGGCCCTAAACGTAGATATATCATTACGAGAACGTGTGATAACCTACCTTAAGTGATCCTGTTTCTGGTAGGGACCTGTGATGGCAGTAAATGTGCGTGGGTCTGGCACTCGACGATTCGGGAACCGCCGAACTTTCAAACGTTGGTCAACGTGGCCATTCCATCCGCCGCCCCGTGAGTACACTCCATATCTGCCCTTTCCTACCAAGAATGGCGCTCCATTTCCTTTCCGCTTCACACAATAACAACAAACTGACGCAGAATGAACCAGACTCAGCAGTGTGCACAAGTGCTGGCCTGTATGCAACACCTATCAAACAGACATTCGCACAACCGGAAGCAGCGCGTTCACGTCCCAGTAACAGGCGGAAAACACACAGTGTTTGAAACTAAAGGTCACAGAACTTTAACCCGACTTCTCTTTTACCTCGATGTCACAAATACATGGAAATCGTTGCATCGCAGACCTGCTACCATGACGGCTCGGATGGCATGTTGTGTGCCTACCCTCTTGGCGGCGCGCGACGCTGTTCAACAACGCTATTCGCCGTACACTAAGGGATGCGGACATGGGTTGCTATGTGAAATATGCTTGTTATAACACACTCTGTCAGCCCTCTACCGGCCGGTGGGACCGAGGGGTTCTAGGTGCTACAGTCTGGAACCACACGACCGCTACGGTCGCAGGTTCGAATCCTGCCTCGGGTATGGATGTCTGTGTTGTCCTTAGGTTAGTTAGGTTTAAGTAGTTCTAAGTTCTAGTGGACTGATGACCTCAGAAGTTAAGTCCCATAGTGGTCAGAGCCATTTTTGTCAGCTCTCTCATTTTCTACATTCATTTCAGATACACTCTGATTTTATTCCAATGCTCTGAAAATACGTCGTTGCGCTTCCCATTTATCGCCCGTTACCTTACCTGTATACGAAATAGAGAGTCAAGAGGTCTAATGAAAACAATCCAGCTAGTACACTCTTCCGCTGTCGTAATCACACAGGAAAAACGTTACGCCAGCTGATACAATGTGATTACTCCTGCATAATGTTTTTTCAGCTTCCTTGCTCGGTGAATATATGTCTTGCCGCCCTTCTTTCTGAAAATAAAGTTATAGTCGGTCCCAGGTGAGTGCAGCGGCGTTCCGATCCACTGCAGCTTAATTACGTCACCGACGAAGCACTATTTAATTGATTTGCGTTTAAAACTAAGAGACTGTAATTCAAGTTTTACTAGAGAAAAAGCCGACTGATGTCTGACTAATCAAATGAAAGTAAAGGTTACTTACATTCTATTTTATAATTCCAGTTAAATAGCACATGTTCATTATTTTCATGTTCTCTTAAGTTTTTCAGTACTCAATGCTCTTTCCCTCTCAAAATTTTGAGAACAGAACGTTTCTCGTGAGTATAATCTCACAGGAGATAACCCATTTCATTTTCCCACCCAAGAAACAGCAGAATAGTCTTATAGTTGCATCTACTCTGCTCATTTTTAAAAAACTCACTTGCAGTATTCAGGTTTCCACACTTGCACACAGGTGTCACTCTTGTCGACAGCTCAATAGTTTCACACAGATGGCAATACCTTCGTCTATCCCAGATTGTTTCTCTCGCCATCTCCATCGTTTGCGGCAAAAAATAAATAAAATAAAAATAAAAATAACTGATACTTACTCTTTACCTACCTAATTCAAAACAATTTCCCTAAATTTTATTGCATTTGTCTGCGGCGAGAAATTATCTGCATATCATAGGATGCAAAAAATACCCTCCCCGTGGACGAAATTCCCGTGAAGGTACGCACAATCTTGTCGGCCCCTCGTGGTGTCAAACTGCTATAACTATTAAACGGCCGAACTTGGGGACTACACCCTTCCACTGTCCTTACACTGAATGACATTGCAGCATGTTTACAGATTAGTCATGGGTCAGCATACCACATTGTGCATGATGTGCTCCAGTTTCACAAAGTGTCTGCAAGATGGGTGGCACTGCAGCTGACACCTGAAATGAGAGAACGACGTGTTGATGCTTGTGAAGAACTTCTTCGGTGCTTTGAACGAGAAGGTGATGGCTTCCTTGCAAGAATCGTTACTGGGGACCAAACCTGGGTTCACTTCCACCAACCGGAAGTGAAGAGATCGAGCAAGGAATGGCGCCATTCCCCATCACCAAAATCAAAGAAGTTTCGAACACGTACAAATCCCTAATCCATCCCATCCTCCTCATCCTTTGATCCCCGCTGCTCCTAAGTTCTATAAAGCCCTCCAGATTCTCTAACGCCATGCTCTGCGCCTCGCTTTCGGCATCCGCTTACCTTTCCCCACAAGAATCCTTTGCCAGCTCATTAACTTCGCACCTCCCACATTGAACTCCTCTGAATAGCCTATACCATCCGTAAGATTGACTCCTACTGAGTCCCTGTCCTTTGCGATCCCAGTGTGTTGTCTCGACTCTGCCTGCGCACCCCACCAACCCTACTTCACCTGCACGCCACCCTCCACGTCCTCTCCCAGAGACATTTCAACCACCTCCGTCTCCCGGACCACGAGTTCCGACCCGACATATACCAGTCCTACCAACTCTGAATCCACCCTACCCTCCCCACCCCCCTAAGGCTCCCTCCTCTTCCTCCAACCATACTACACTCCTCCCCCTCCATGTCGCTCACTCCACCCGCTATCCCTCTGAAATCTATACATCCCAGTACCAGCTATACCTCTTTCCCTGTCCCCCTACTTCCACCTTATCTCATCACGACCTCTCACTAAGCCTCCGTACTCACCACCATCACTCTCCGTTCTCCCTCTGTACTCACCCTTCCTTTCCCCTACAACCTACTGTCCCACGGCAGGACCTTTTCCAGTTTTAGCGAAAGTGTACGATGCTCCGTTTTTAATGGTCACTCTATCTTCTATTATGTTCAGTTTTTCTTTTTCAAGAGTTTTTTCCAAGTATTTCTATAGTGGTTTTAGTCGTGGACAATCACGGATTTAAACACTTCATCAAGACAGCATTACACAGTGTGACGCTTAAATCCGGTCAAATGAAACTTTTGTTAAAAGCAAATTTATTAAAACAAGATACAAATGAAAATGGAATTTTTTTACATATAAGTAGTGATATCTTTCAAGTGTAACATTACTCGATGTAACCCACTTCAGGCGCAATGACCGCCTACAGTCTTGTCCTGAAGTTATCGCACGCACTTTTTGAAACAGTGCTCTCAATATTCGCGAATGCTGCGTCTATAGCGGTGCATAGAGATGCGACATTAGGGTGCCTCGTCTTATTGGTAGCTCTTTCGACTACGCTCCAAACACTGCAGTCGAGGGGGTTCAATTCCGGGCTATTCGGGAGCCAGAACTTCTTTGGCCAGAACATGTCAAACACATCCGAGAGCCAGCTCCGGACTAAATGACTCATATGAGCCGTCCTGTTAAAATACATATTCTCTCACCGAATCCACAGTTACCATCCAAGGTATCACGACATTCGTCGAAAGTTGCAGTTTTTCACTTCTCACAGAAATGTGGCGGCATGGTATCACCCTCGCTGGGTACAACACCTGGGACATGAACCCCAGATTTCTCCAAAACATTATACTTGGCCCCAGTATCGTAACGAGTTCACCTCAGGTAGCCAAAGAATAGAGCTATTTCAGTGGACGAAGACTTTCGATAATCGTGGTTCTTCGGTTGAACTCTGCACTTGTCCGTAACATCTCGGCCATTTTGAGGTCCTGACTGTTTGCTAGATGCCTATGACTTTCAAAAACGCCAATCGTGATATTAGGAGGAACTACGATAGGGCGGAATATTCAATTTGAAATTTGTCCTGATTTAAGCACCGCACCCTGTATATTGCTTATATTCTCCCATTAACTTCGCCTTTAGAATAATTTTAATTCATAGTACACATGTCTCCATGTTTTGTTTTTCTTTTACCATATGTATGAGAGACATGTTCAGCCTGCTGAAGAGTGAGTTCTTTGTAGCGCTGCCAGTCCACCCCTCCGCTCAATTGGAAGAGCGGGGATTAAATAAAAATAAAGAAACAAAATCGTGGTGCCACCGTCCTGCAACATCTTTCCATGCCTGCTCGCGACAGTATATGCGAACAGCTTACCAGCTGCTCCAGTTTCCCAGATACTCCTTCGAGGGCGCCGAACCGCAACAATCCGCCCTCTGTCAAATTCGGTTAAGTCAGTGGATTTTCCGATTTCTGGGTCGTATCGTTGCTAGAATGAGCCGT
This sequence comes from Schistocerca cancellata, assembly GCF_023864275.1. NCBI lineage: Eukaryota > Metazoa > Arthropoda > Insecta > Orthoptera > Acrididae > Schistocerca > Schistocerca cancellata. The sequence continues at coordinate 763,718,362 of NC_064630.1, forward strand.
CGATGGATTCTACTCCCGCTATATATGAGGCTGTTCAAAAAATTCCGAAACATTCGTAATTCGCGACAGCGTTGTGTTGGAACGAAATGCGGTTGGCATCCGAGCACACGTTCTAAGTAGGCTGTTTATGTTTTCTTTATACGTCAACATCTCCGTGGTGAAGCTCAACCTTTATTTAGTGGCTCATCACAAGACACTGACAGCAGTGATGGGACACAGAATGCTGAAGGACACAGCGTCACAACTGGTGTGTTTCCTGTTACCTCAGGTACATCAGTATCTTTCTATTCAACCTGCAGTATTTGCCATTCAACACCACCTCATCTTGCAGGACATATGTTATCAGCACATCCAGGCTGTGGCTTCCTATGGGGTGCTGGATATTGTGGCAACATTGTAGGTACAAATTACATCCTATGCAGTGAGTGTGAAGCAATGTATCGTTTAAATATGTATACGTCACCAAAATTTCCGGATTCTGGGACACCCTCTAATGCAGCTCAGTGCTTGGCTCCTGATCTTATGGGTACAGATCCCATTCAAGAAGAAGAAGATGATGGCTTTGATGCTGGGAACTTGGAACAGATAAGCCGTCTACAAGCAGTTTTTGTGAAACTTTTAAGTGGTGAACGATCTGAAGTACCAGAGCCATTACAGTTCACTGAGCCTGATCCATTAGGTGCAAATTCTGTGCCTCAAGTGACTGCGGATGTTGCAATCCAAATGTCAGGTTCAGCAAGATCGGGAAGAATTGATACAACCCAAAAGCATTTAGGTAAACAAGCAACTCTTGTATCATCATCACAGGATCGAATCACTGCACTACAACGCATAACACTGGCCAAAAAAAATTTGTAAAATTTTTTGTGGGGAGCATGGGGGCTATGTAAGTAGGCTGTTTATGTTTTCTTATTGGCAACGTTACGTAGCGCTCTATATGAAAATCACTGGCTGTGCTGTGTGCAGTCTGTGGCTAGTTTGCATTGTTGTCTGCCATTGTATTGTTGGGCAGCTGGATGTTAACAGCGCGTAGCGTTGCGCAGTTAGAGGTGAGCCGCCAGCAGTGGTGGATATGAGGAGAGAGATGGCGGAGTTTTGAAATTACATATATCATGACTTTTGATGATATTAAGGTAAATACAGTGTTTGTTCTCTATTAAAATCTTTCATTTGCTAACTATCCCTATCAGTAGTTAGTGCCTTCTGTAGTTTGAATCTTTTATTTAGCTGGCAATAGTGGCGCTCGCTGTATTGCAGTAGTTCGAGTAACGAAGATTTTTGTGAGGTAAGTGATTTGTGAAAGGTATAGGTTAAAATTACTCAGAGCCATTCTTTTGCAGGGATCTTTGATAGTCAGATTGCGTTGCGCTAAATAATATTGTGTGTCAGGTTAAGCACAGTCGTGTATAATTGTTATAAGGGGACGTTTCAACGTATGTGTTTCATGTGTAACTACCGGAAGTTTCATTATCGTATGTCTGTTAGTTACTGTGCAGAGCTGTATTGAGTAGAACGTTGTGTCTCACAGTTTGCGAATTTCGAGATGGCAGAGTTAAAGGAGCAATGTGTCTGCATTAAACGTTTCGTGAAACTCAAGAAAACCTTTACAAAGACACACCAAATGATGAAGGATGGCCAGAGAGGTAAGTGCTTAAGCTGTACTCGGTGTTACTAATGGTTCACGTGGTTTACACACCAAATGATGAAGGAAGGCCAGAGCGATAAGTGCTTAAGCTCTACTCGGTGTTACGAATGGTTCACGTGGCTTAAAAACGTAAAGAAGACGCTCGCTTAGGGCGCCTTTGGACGTCTACCGACGACCCTCATGTCAGGAACGTCAAAGAAATTGTGCGTGCCAGTGGAAGGTTGACTGTCCGTGAGATTACAGAAGAATGTAACGTTTCAGTTGAATAATGTCACGAAATCCTGAGACAGCGTCTTGGAATGCATCGTGTTGCCGCGACGTTCGTCCCACGGCTCATGTGTCAAGACCAGAAAGACCTTCATCTCGGAAACTGTGGAGAGCTTTTGGATTGTGCAAATGAGAACGGGAGGGTCATTAAGAGAATCATAACTAGTGATGAGACGTTGGTCTACCGGTTATGATGTTCCGACCAAGGTGAGTCTTCACAATCGGTCGGGAAAGATTCCCCAAGACCAAAACAAAGCTCGTCAGGTCAGGTCAAACGTCAAAGCCATGCTGATAGTTTTCTTTGACTTGAAATGATTAGTTCATCATGAATTCGTGCCTCAGATACAAACTGTTAATCGATGGCACTACGCCGGCCGGAGTGGCCGAGCGGTTCTAGGCGCTACAGTCTGGAACCGCGCGACCGCTACGGTCGCAGGTTCGAATCCTGCCTCGGGCATGGATGTGTGTGATGTCCTTAGGTTAGTTAGGTTTAAGTAGTTCTAAGTTCTAGGGGACTGATGACCTCAGAAGTTAAGTCCCATAGTGCTCAGAGCCATTTGAACCATTTTTGATGGCACTACTGGGACGTTTTGCGGCATCTGCGAGATAATGTAATAAGGAAACGGCCTGAAATGTGGCGAGACAATTCATGGCTCTTGCATCACGATAACTCACACGCACATTCATCCCTGTTGGTGCGTGACCAGCGCAAAAAAAACGAAATCACTGTGCCGCCTCATCCTCCGTACTCAAATGGTTCAAATGGCTCTGAGCAATATGGGACTCAACATCTTAGGTCATAAGTCCCCTAGAACTTAGAACTACTTAAACCTAACTAACCTAAGGACATCACACACACCCATGCCCGAGGCAGGATTCGAACCTGCGACCGTAGCAGTCCCGCAGTTCCGGACTGCAGCGCCAGAACCGCTAGACCACCGCGGCCGGTCATCCTCCGTACTCTGCAGCCCTGGCCCGTGCGGATTTTTTTCCATGTCCAAAGTTGAAAACCCGATTGGAAGGACGAGGTTTTGTGACGATATACGAGATAAAGGAAAATTCGCAGACGGCGCTTTGCGCGATCCAGTAAGAGGCGTACTAAGACTGCTTCCGGAAGTGGAGACGACATTGAGCGCGGTGCAGTACGTGGCAGAGGTCGCAGTGTTTTGTTTCATCAGTCTGTGTAGACGAGGATACGGACTTCCACATAAGGATCGGATTTCTCTCTTTCTGGGGCCTGAAGTCGCAGGTGGGGAGACGCCGAAACGCGCCTCGGTCGTTCGGGCTGACCGTGATGGGCAGAGGGGCAGGTCGGTGGTCGGGCATGGGCGGGCGAGTCCGCAGCAGTGGCAACGGCCGCACCTCGCGACTCGCACCTCGCAGCCCGCCCCGGCCTGCCCACCTTTATCACGGCGGCTAATCGCATTTCCAGACAGGCTGCAACTCGGTAACCGAGTTAAGGCTACGGAACGCGGCTACGGCTCCCAGCTGCAGAGTCCGATACACTCTCGGGCCAACAGCACCTGCGCAGTTCGTTTCCGTAGGCTTACCTCACAGACAGCCACACGAAATTTCGAGAGGACAGTCAGCGACTGCAAAGTGGTATCAGCAGGAATCGTATACCTAGGGTTGTAAGACTACCGTAGGCTACCGTAAGTACATGTAGACTACGGTAGTTTGCCTAGCAGTCTTGGTCAGTTAAGATCGTTACCGTGTTAGCGATACGTTATATGAGTTAAGAAGGGGGCGGGGCGGGGTAGGAAGTCAAACGGGCCGACTTGGAGCAGGAGAGGCACCATAGGACATCTTAATTTCCACTGTCTATTCTTTTACAAATAAATTCATAAAACTTTGTCAGTATGACCAGGAAGGATTAAGGATTCACATTTATAGCAGTGGCAGCTCAAAAACATAACAAAATATTTTTTTTACATGTGAAAATTCATCATTTTTTGCACTGCTAATTACACTCAAACTCTTTAATGCAAAACTCTAGAATTTTCCAAATCTATTAAAAACACTGGTAAGAATTGAGATAATTAACTATAAAATTTGAGTTTTTTCTTAACAAAGTTTAAATGTAACAGCTCATTCATGTTTGCAAACATTGAATAAATTCCAGAGTTTCATACACCTGTAAGTATGGTTTGTATGCTGTGCAAAATTCATCGAAGAATCTCTCTTACTTATGAAGAAAAGTGTACGTATAGCAACAAATCAAGCCAATAGTAAGTGAAAAAATAATAAAGATTCACATGTAAAAAAATTATATTGTTATGTTTTTGAACTTCCACTGCTATGAGTGTGAATCCTGAATCCTTCCTGGTCATTCTGACTAAGTTTTATGAATTTATTTGTAAAATATAGAAAGCGGAAATTAAAATGTCATGTTGTGCCTCTCCTGCTCCATGTCGGCCCCTTTGACGTCTTACCCCCTTCAGTTAATGTGAGTCAGTAGAAACAACAAACGCGTCCATATTGGTCAGATACAGCATTAGTAGTGTCCTGCCCGGCACAGTGACGTCTTTTAAATATCTGGGCGTAACGTAGCAAAGCGATATGAAATGGAACGGGCATGTGAGGAATGTCTTAGGGAAGGTGAATGGTCGACATCTGTTTATTGGGAGAATTCTGGGAAAGTGTGGTTCATCTGTAAATGATGATGATAATGCTTGGTTTGTTGGTTTGTGGGGCGGTCAAATGCGCGGTCATTAGCGCCCGTACAAAGTACCAACATTTACACAGTCGAATTTAGCCACTGTCACGAACGATGATGAAATGATGGGCACAACAAAATTACCCAGTCCCCGGGCAGAGAAAATCCCCAACCCGGCCGGGAATCGAACCCAGGATCTCATGATCCAACTGCAGCAACGCTGGCCACTAGACCACGAGCTGCGGACTATCTGTAAAGGAGACTGCACATACGACGCTGATGTGACCTGTTCTCGAGTACTGCTCCAGTTTTAGGGATCCGTATAACGTCGAATTAAAGGAAGACATCGAAACTGTTCAGAAGCGGGTTGCTAGATACACTCCTGGAAATTGAAATAAGAACACCGTGAATTCATTGTCCCAGGAAGGGGAAACTTTATTGACACATTCCTGGGGGTCAGATACATCACATGATCACACTGACAGAACCACAGGCACATAGACACAGGCAACACAGCATGCACAATGTCGGCACTAGTACAGTGTATATCCACCTTTCGCAGCAATGCAGGCTGCTATTCTCCCATGGAGACGATCGTAGAGATGCTGGATATAGTCCTGTGGAACGGCTTGCCATGCCATTTCCACCTGGCGCCTCAGTTGGACCAGCGTTCGTGCTGGACGTGCAGACCGCGTGAGACGACGCTTCATCCAGTCCCAAACATGCTCAATGGGGGACAGATCCGGAGATCTTGCTGGCCAGGGTAGTTGACTTACACCTTCTAGAGCACGTTGGGTGGCACGGGATACATGCGGACGTGCATTGTCCTGTTGGAACAGCAAGTTCCCTTGCCGGTCTAGGAATGGTAGAACGATGGGTTCGATGACGGTTTGGATGTACCGTGCACTATTCAGTGTCCCCTCGACGATCACCAGTGGTGTACGGCCAGTGTAGGAGATCCCACACCATGATGCCGGGTGTTGGCCCTGTGTGCCTCGGTCGTATGTAGTCCTGATTGTGGCGCTCACCTGCACGGCGCCAAACACGCATACGACCATCATTGGCACCAAGGCAGAAGCGACTCTCATCGCTGAAGACGACACGTCTCCATTCGTCCCTCCATTCACGCCTGTCGCGACACCACTGGAGGCGGGCTGCACGATGTTAGGGCGTGAGCGGAAGACGGCCTAACGGTGTGCGGGACCGTAGCCCAGCTTCATGGAGACGGTTGCGAATGGTCCTCGCCGATACCCCAGGAGCAACAGTGTCCCTAATTTGCTGGGAAGTGGCGGTGCGGTCCCCTACGGCACTGCGTAGGATCCTACGGTCTTGGCGTGCATCCGTGCGTCGCTGCGGTCCAGTCCCAGGTCGACGGGCACGTGCACCTTCCGCCGACCACTGGCGACAACATCGATGTACTGTGGAGACCTCACGCCCCACGTGTTGAGCAATTCGGCGGTACGTCCACCCGGCCTCCCGCATGCCCACTATATGCCCTCGCTCAAAGTCCTTCAACTGCACATACGGTTCACGTCCACGCTGTCGCAGCATGCTACCAGCGTTAAAGACTGCGATGGAGCTCCGTATGCCACGGCAAACTGGCTGACACTGACGGCGGCGGTGCACAAATGCTGCGCAGCTAGCGCCATTCGACGGCCAACACCGCGGTTCCTGGTGTGTCCGCTGTGCCGTGCGTGTGATCAGTGCTTGTACAGCCCTCTCGCAGTGTCCGGAGCAAGTATGGTGCGTCTGACACACCGGTGTCAATGTGTTCTTTTTTCCATTTCCAGGAGTGTATGTCTGCGGTAGGTTAGAACAAAACACAAGTATTGTGGAAATGCTTATGGAACTCAAATGGCAATCCCTAGAGGGGAGGCGACATTTTTTTCGAGGAACACTATTGAGAAATTTTAGAGAGCCGGCGCAAGGAGCACAAAGATAACATACGAGAAATACTCATACGGAGGCATATAGGCAGTCGTTTTTCCCTCTATGTGTGACTGGAATGGAAAAGGAAATGGCTAATAGTCGTACAAGATACCTTCCGCCTTGTACCGTACGGTGGCTTGCGGAGTACGTATGTAGATGTAGATATAAGCTCATAAATATCACACGTTACCTCGTTTCGATTCTCTGTCTGCGTATACAATCAGTGTCTTACTATATTTCCCTACAAACCGAAAGTGGTAAACCGTCTAGAAACTGAGTGAACATCCTTGTTCTACATAGTTATCCCCCTGAAACATAAACAGTATTTATAGCAGAAGTATTTATAGCAATAATGTTCATGTTTTATTCGAAAAATGTTGATTTTTAACGTGAAACTAACGGATGCTACAGTAACAATTTAAAAAATAAGGATTCATCATATAGCGCTAAAAAACCCAATTTCCCCCCAAAAAAAGGTAAACTTAAAAAAACGCAAAACAAAAACTCATTTATGGCATCAATACTTCTCCTAACTTACATTAAGCATGTCTCACTTTTTTAAAACAACTTTCGCACTTAGAAATAATAACAGGAAACTGTTACCTTTGATCATGATGAAGAATGTTCTATCGAGTATAAAATAACAACAATAATTATACAGACTTTTTGTGATAGGGAATATAGACTATTTGCATCAAAAGTAATAGTTATGGCTACACAAAAGGGCAAAATTTACGCGATCAGCTAATTTTTACCACTTATTCATTGCAATTTGAATTTTTAAAGACATAACATACACAGTACACTAACACTGCACGCTGTGTGGGTATAATTATGTGCAAAACAAATCAACAAACGAAAAACAGACGCAAAATCGCCAAGACTGGCGATCTTTTACAGAAGCTCGAAATTTAGCGCGGACTTCAATGCGAGATGCTTATAACAGTTTCCACAATGTAACTTTGTCTCGAAACCTGGCAGAAAATCCAAAGAGATTCTGGTCGTATGTGAAGTATGTTAGAGACAAGAAACAATCAGTGCCTTCTCTGCGCCATAGCAATGGAGATACTGACGAAGACAGTGCTCCCAAATCAGAGATACTAAACACAGCCTTCCGAAATGCCTTCAAAAAAGAAGACAAAGTAAATATTCCAGGATTCGAACCGAGAACAGCTGCCAGCATGAGTAACGTAGAAGTAAATATCGTCAGAGTAGTGAAGCAACTTAAATCACTTAATAAAAGCAAGTCTTCTGGTCCAGACTATATACCATTTACGTTCCTTTCGGAGTATGCAGATGTATTAGCTCTATACTTAACAATCATATACAACCGTTCGCTCGACGAAAGATCCTCACCCAAAGACTGGAAAGCTGCACAGGTAACACCAATATTCAAGAAAGGTAGTACAAGTAATCCATTAAATTACAGACCCATATCGTTAACGTCGATATGCAGCAGGATTTGGGAACATATATTGTGTTCGAACATTATGAATTACCACGAAGAAAACGGTCTATTGACGCACAGTCAACATGGGCATAGAAAACATCGTTCCTATGAAACACAACTAGCTCTCTATTCACATGAAGTGTTGAGTGCTATTGACAAGGGATTTCAGATCGATTCGATATTTCTGGATTTCCGGACGGCTTTTGACACTGTACCACACAAGCGGCTCGTAGTGAAATTGCGTGCCTATAGAATATCGTCTCAGTTATGTGACTCGGTTTGTGATTTCCTGTCAGAGAGGTCACAGTTCGTAGTAATTAACGGAAAGTCACCGAGTAAAACAGAAGTGTAATGTGTGTGAAATCTTATGGGACTTAACTGCTAAGGTCATCAGTCCCTAAGCTTACGCACTACTTAACCTAAATTATACCAAGGACAAACACACACACCCATGCCCGAGGTAGGCCTCGAACCTCCTCCGGGACCAGCCGCACAGTCCATGACTGCAGCGCCCCAGACCGCTCGGCTAATCCCGCGCGGCAAAACAGAAGTGATTTCTGGCGTTCCCCAAGGTAGTGCTATAGGCTCTTTGCTGTTCCTTATCTATATAAACGATTTGGAAGACAATCTGAGCAGCCGTCTTTGGTTGTTTCCAGAAGACGCTGTCGTTTATCGACTAATAAAGTCATCAGAAGATCAAGACAAACTACAAAACGATTTAGAAAAGATATCTGAATGGTGCGAAAAGCGGCAGCTGACCCTAACAACGAAAAGTATGAGGTCATTCACATGAGAGCTAAAAGGAACTCATTAAACTTCGGTTACACGATAAATCAGTCTAATCTAAAAGCCGTAAATTCAACTAAATACCTAGGTATTACAATTACTAACAACTTAAATTGGAAGGAACACGTAGAAAATGTTGTGGGGAAGGCTAATCAAAGACTGCGTTTAATGGCAGGACACTTAGAAAATGTAACAGGCCTACTAAAGAGACTGCCTACACTACGCTTGTCCGTCCTCTTTTAGAATATTGCTGCGCGGTGTGGGATCCTTACCAGATAGGACTGACGGAGTACATCGAAAAAGTTCAAAGAAGGGCAGCACCTCTTGTATTATCTCGAAATATGGGAGAGAGTGTCACAGAAATGATACAGGATTTGGGCTGGAAAAGATTAAAAGAAAGGCGTTTTTCGTTGTGACGGAATCTCTCACGAAATTCCAATTACCAACCTTCTCCTCCGAATGCGAAAATATTTTGCTGTCACCGACCTACATAGGGAGGAACGATCACCACGATAAAATAAGGGAAATCAGAGCTCGTACCGAAAGACAGAGGTGTTCATTCTTTCCGCGTGCTATACGAGATTAGCATATTAGAGAATTGTGAAGGTGGTTCGATGAATCCTCTGCCAGGCACTTGAATGTGATTTGCAAAGTATCCGTGCAGATGTAGATGAAGTCGTTGACTCACAGTTTCCCTCTCGCACAGTTTCTCTGCCACGCATGCATTTCCCTGCCAGTACTCCCGGTAATCCTACCCTTTACTACGTCACTTAAGCACCGTACTAAAACTACGGGGCCATGGTTCCAGTAGAGCACAACTCTACTGATACCTAAGGATGAGACACTACAGCATTAGTAGTTTTAGTGTGCTGTCGCGTCTCCACTGAAGCCGATCGAGCGAAGCGGCGCTATAGTTAGCACCCAGTCGACTCGCATTGGGCAGGACGACGGCATGTTTTTTTAGTGGTTTTCGGAACCTGCCCATACAGTCATCTTAGAACTCTAAATGTTACACAACGGCTGGTTTTACAATTCATAGTATAAGTGAGTTTCAGTCGAACTCTGGCATGGAGTTACATAGGCTTAGCAAAGAACAGATTCCGACATAAAACGAATTTTACCTCGACAGTATACCGGAACGAGTAGAGAAGACGAAATTGTAATACACAATACACAGAGATAGTAAGCTATAAAAATCTTACAGGTAACATAATAAGAAATGATAAACCGCCGTTAGTACACATTTGGGATATTCCTGATTCAACCTGCATTAATGTCTATGTGTCTAAATTAAGAATAAACAAAATGTTCTATTTCGTGGCCTGTAAGAATTGCTTCAAAAGCTGGGGATAGATAACTGAATATTTGTGCAGATCTGAAGGTACCATCTAGACAGAACATGAGAACAGAACCAGAGTTGGATATTACAATCAGACGTATAGATAAACCAGAATTTAGACACACACATATATGAGGTACATAGTGACATAAGAAGGATAGTTTATATCCCCGTCTGGCCATCCAGGTTCAGGTTTACCTTGATTTCCCCGAATCGCCCCAGGCTAATGCCGGGCTGGTTTCTTTAAAACGATATGGCCGATTTCCTTCCCCATGCTTCCGTAATCCGAGCTCGTGCTGTCTCTAATGATCGCGCCCTTGACTGAACATTAAACTCTAATCTTACTTCATCTACTTCAACGTTACAGTGTCGTAACACCGCATGCTGTTCCCTAGATCACCTGACTATCACCACCAAGGAAAATTGTGCAATAGAACTCGGTGATATTCGTTGCTAGACGTAGTGCATAAACCAAGCCAACACAATCCATTAAATTTCGGGCATGCAGCCGCGCAAATAAAATTTCTTCTACTGATATTTCGGCCGCGTATCGTCCGGCCATCTTCAGAGCGAGTCACAAGACTTGTCTTGTGACTCGCTCTGAAGATGGCCGGACGATACGCGGCCAAAATATCAGTAGAAGAAATTTTATTTGCGCGGCTGCATGCCCGAAATTTAATGGATTATTCATTACGCCGCGAGGAGTTGAAAATGCACATCAAGCCAACACAGTCTGTATTAGTGCTTGTGATGAACACGTACTGGTGTCCAAAATTAAAGCAACAAACAGAAATTTTGCAAGGTTGCGTTTATTTTGCCACGAAACAGGACAAACAGGTGATAGTAAAGTAGAAACAGTGTAAAGAATACAGAACGTGAAACAACTGCAATTTGCATAACGGCAGACAAAAATGTTCTTCGTTCTCTCCAACTTAACGGATTTTCACACACATTCCGACAATTGTTTAATGTGCTCAGTATGGGGTGTGACCACCTCTGGCAGCATTACAGGCCTGACAACGATGGGGCATACTGTGAGTTATGTCACCAGTCTCATGTTGAGGCAATAACGCCCATTCTTCCTGCAACGCTGTTCGTAGTCTTCGAGAATGGTTAGTGGATGCTGATGTGATGCATCCCGTCTCCCTAGTGCTCTGTGGGAATCAAATCGGGAGAGCGAGCAGGCTACGCAATGTCTTCTGTTTCCACCCATGCTCTATGAGGTCGAGCATCATCGTCCATGAATACAAAGTCTGAGCCCACAGCACCTCGCAACAACCGCAAATGAGATCCCAAGATCTCGTCACGACACCTGACAGCAGTTAAACCTTGCCCATCTACACGTACAATTTCATGAGGAGGGACTCGAGTGGTCAACGTAATCCCTGCCCACACCAGTACGGATCCTCCTCGATATCGGACTCTTTCCACAAATGTTTGGATCCCGAAATTGTGTTTTGATGCCTTCAAACTTCCCCCTTCAACGAAATCTGACCCATAAGCTTATAACAACACAAATCTGACTACTTTTTAACTTATATACTGCAGTGACGAGGAATGTTTCGTAGGACAATGGACTTAGCATATGCTAATCCAACATTACTATAAAAAACAAAAATAACTCAAACGATCATTACTTTTTCAGTTTCTTCACATTTTTTCTGCACTCATTTTGTCTTGGTTTCTCAGCACATTCTGTTTATTCCATTCACAAGTGACTTCTATTTCTGTATTACTGAATTGCCCTGATAATGTTTGTATTTCCTTTTTTCGTCGATCAGCTGAAGTATTTCTTTTGTTACCCAAGATTCCTTCGCTGTTATCTCCTTTATTCGTATGTTTGTTAGTCCAGCTTCTGTGAATGCCCTTCTTAGATATGTGCATTCCTCTTCAGCTGACCTGCCTACTGTGGTATTTGTTATCGCAGTATGTATAGGTACAGAGAACTTCAAACAAATCTCGTCATTCTCCAGTACTTCAGTATTCCACATCTTTGTATATTGAGTCTTCCGGGAGAATCTCGAAACTTCAGCTCAGTCTTCATCATTACTAAAACGTGAGTTTATATGCGCTGCTGGTTACGCTTTGCACACTACCATCTTCCTTAGGACTCTCTGTCTGTCTGTCTGTCTATGATGTAATCCAGCTGAAATCTTCCAGTATCTCTAGACATCCTCCTAGCATATCTCCCACCCTTATGATTTTTGTGCAGTGAATTTTCTGTTACTAGCTGATATTTATTTCAGAACACAGTTAGTGCTTCTACTCTCTCCCTCTACCGCCAAGTTCACTACCGAAATTCTTTCTTCTGTACTTTCCACTATTGCCGCATTACCATCTTCTTTTTTGCATACTGAATTGCCCCTACTACTCATTCACTATCCCTCATTTATTTTCTGCTTTCGATATCGGCACGTGTACTTGGATGCAGTTGGCGTTGATTTTCTGTCGGTTTGGGTGAGAATAAATCTATCGCTGTACTGTTCGCAGTAACTCACTCTCCCCCCTACTTTCCAATTCATGAAGAATCCTAGTCCCGTTTTACTTTTTCTGCTGCTATTGATATTACCCTACATTCGCCCGACCAGAAATCCTGCCGGCCGGAGTGTCCGTGCGGTTCTAGGAGCTACAGTCTGGAGCCGAGCGACCGCTATGGTCGCAGCTTCGAATCCTGCCTCGGGCATGGATGTGTGTGATGTCCTTAGGTTAGTTAGGTTTAATTATTTCTAAGTTCTAGGCGACTGATGACCTCAGAAGTTAAATCGCATAGTGCTCAGAGCCATTTGAACCAGAAATTCTCAGCAACTAATCCGTATTATCTCTTCCTCGTGGCCCATAGGTGAAAAGTACGTTGGCGGCAACAGTAGAATCCTTCTACAGTCAGCTTCAGATGCCGGTTCTCTAAATTTTCTCGACAGATTTCCACGAAAATAAAATCGTCTTCCTTCGAGGGACTCAACCCTGAGTTCATGAAGCATCTCCGTAATACCCGCTTGTAGATCGAACGCACGGTAACAAATCTAGCAGCCCGCCTCTTTGGATTTCTTTCTTTAATCTGACCTACTTTGGATCCCAAACACTCGAGCAATAGTCAATAACGCGTCGCACTAGCATTCTACACGAGGCCTGTTTTATAGGTGACCTACACTTGCCCTGAATTCTCCCGATAAACCGACTCCGATCATTTGCCTTCCCACAACCGATATTACGTGCTCGTTCCACTTCATATTGCTCTGCAACGATACGCCTGTGTCACGCCTGTGTCACGCAGCACATCACTATACTGTATTCGAACATTACGGGTTTGGTTTTCCTACTCATCCCCATTAACTTTAATTTTTCTACATTTAGAGCTAGCTGCCGTTTATCGCACCAACTAGAAATTTTGTCTAAGTGATCTGTATCCTCCAACAGTAACTCAAAGATGGCACCTTCTCGTACACCACAGTATCTTCAGCAAAGGACCACACATTGCTGTTCACACTGTCCGTCAGATTATATATGTCAAGAATAACAGCGAGCTATCACATTTCCCTGAGGCGTTAATAACAGTACCCTTGTTTCCTATTAACACTCGCCGTCCTTGGCACTGTAGTTGGTTCTTTTACTTCAGAAGTCTTCGAGCCATTATACATGTGGAAATCTATTCCGTATGCAAATAGAGGGCGACAGTTATTTCACTATATACAAAACGTAAATAACTTACAGACTGCGGTATGCACACACTTTATTCAACATGCAAAAGTCACTGCAGATATTCGGATTTAGGTTATGACATGTTCGATACGCCTGCCATCATTTGCGACGAGCCGGCCGCGGTGGTCTAGCGGTTCTGGCGCTGCAGTCCGGAACCGCGGGACTGCTACGGTCGCAGGTTCGAATCCTGCCTCGGGCATGGATATGTGTGATGTCCTTAGGTTAGTTAGGTTTAAGTAGTTCTAAGTTATAGGGAACTGATGACCTAAGATGTTAAGTCCCATAGTGCTCAGAGCCATTTGAGCCATTGGCGATGATGTGGCAGAGACGAATAGTGAAATTCTGCATGGTCCGCTAAAGTGTCGGAACATCGATACTGTAGATGATCTCCTGAATGGCTGTTTTCAACCCAGCAACGATTTTGGGGTTATTGATGTACACCTTGTCTTTAATATAGCCCCACAAAATAGTCGCATGCGCTCAGATAGGAGAATATGGTGGCCATTCGAGGCCCATGCCAGTGGCCTCTCCGTACTCGAGCCAGAATGCGCTTCCAAAAGTGCTCCTCCAGGACATCACTCTCATGCTTCGATGGGTCGAGCTCCATCTTGCACGAACCACATCTTGTCGAAATCAGGGGCACTTTGGATAATGGGGATGAAATCATCTTCCAAAACCTTAACGTACCGTTCGGTAGTTACCGTGCCATCAAGGCCGTAACTGGACATCGCAAGCCACACAGTCACCCGTTGAGGGTGAAGAGATTTCTCGATCGCGAAATGCGGATTCTCAGACCCCAAACGCGCCAATTTTGCTTATTGACGAACCCATCCAAATGAAAGAACAAGGAGCCTGCACATGCGCATGCTAATTTCCCATCATGCCCTGTGGCCGACCGTGCAGTTCCTAGAGCAAACCGTTCAGAAGTTATGACGATTTCATATAGTTCAATAATTGTCATCCTGCACCTAAATTAACGTCCTGCGGCGGGGCGTAGTGGCAAACGGTTCTACCGAAATGTAGGAATATAGAATCTGTGTGTTGTTTTCCATGATTCGCAGGGTATCACGTGAGAAAAGGGTCAGCTGAGTTTGCCACGAGCGATCTTTCATAAATTCATGCTAATTTCCAGACAGAAGCTCATCCGTCTCAAATTTGTTTTGTTCGAACTAAGAATAAAAATGTTCAAATGTGTGTGAAATCTTATGGGACTTAACTGCCAAGGTCATCAGTCCCTAAGCTTACACACTACTTAACCTAAATTATCCTAAGGACAAACACACACACCAATGCCCGAGGGAGGACTCGAACCTCCGCCGGGACCAGCCGCACAGTCCACGACTGCAGCGCCTGAGACTGCTCGGTTAAAACTAAGAATAAAACCAAGAGTTCTGTAATAGACAGATATTAGGGCTATTCGTCTGTAATTTTGAGGAGCCGTTCTTTTACCCTTCTTATATACAGGAGTCGCCTGCGCTTTCTTGCAATGGCTTGGGACTTTGCGCTGGGCGAGAGATTCGCGATGGATGCAAACTAAGTATGGAGCCAATGCTGTAGGGTTATCTCTGTAAAATCGAACTGGTATTCCATTCGGGCCTAGCGACTTGTTTTAAACTCTTTCAGTTGCTTTTCTACGCCAGGGATACCTATTGATGTGCCGTGTATAAGATCCTAATGCGTGAATGATTTCTTCAACGCGAAATTCAGCTTTCCTTTTACTGTATTCTATTGCTACACGAGGCTCGTCGACAAGCATAGAAGCCTGGGACTCAGTGTATTTACGTTGGACCATATTTTCTCGGGTTCACGGCAAGATCTTTTGATTAGGTGCGACGGTGGTTGCTGTTGTATGCTTCGCTCATCAGTCTTTTTTTATACTAAACATTCGTGTGTCGACATTTCCAGATTCTCTTTTGACCCGATAGTGGAGCCTTAACATTTTCCAGATATTTTTATTAAATCACTGCGGTCTTTCCCATTCCATAATCCACTTAACTACGCACGTTCTTCTCCAGAGCGAGATTTACAGTCACTTTAGACTTTGCTTCTCGTAAAGCCTTCATTCCACCATTGGTTTAGACTTTGCCCATAATTCCTCTACGTCCATCACATAAGAACTAAATGTTGTCCATCCATTCCCTACGTGGGAGGCTAACAATATCTTATCTGCTCTTTCCAGCATAAATACTGTCCTGGTCTTCTTGACTGATATATTACCTTTAGTGACCATCGACGCTGCTATGACATCGTGACTGCTATCACCTTCCTCTGTACTGTTTCACTGTCGATTAGATCAGGCCAGTTTGTAGCTACAAGGTTGACAATGTTTCCATTGCATATGGGTTTTCGAACTAGCTGCTCATGACTGTTTTCGAAAAACTTGTTCAGAACTCCTTCAGAAGACTGTTCGTTCGCACCACCTGCAATGACTCGAAAGACGCCCTAGTCCTTGATCGCTAGGTCAAAGTCGCCTTCAACGAATGTTGCATGATCGAGGCATTTCCACGCTACTGGGCGGTAGTTTTTTTGGATGATTCTGTAACTGTTACGACTTATCTTGGAGCAGAATTTAAGCGACAGTTACAGAATCAGGCAAATTGAGATTGAGGATTACGCCAGTTCTTTCACAAGACTCAGTTTAAAAAATTCTACGAAACCAGCTGAACTAACAGTTCTTAGACCAAACACTAAGTGTTATAAGGTGTTAACCTTCTGATTGGTGACAGCAACGCGGAGATTGACACACAGGCTGGGGTCGTTAGTTGCGAAAAACTGTCTGGAGGTAAAGTCCATACACTCATTTTCGATCCCGATTTTCTTTATTTAATAATTAAAATTCAGGGAGTATCTTTATCGAAACTTCATTACAGCGATCATCTGAGGTTGAAGCTATTTTGTCCGTGTTTGCTCTAACAATATATGTTTTTGGATGGGGTCCGCCTCTAGCTAAACACAATTTTGTTTTACACTCCAAATACGTTTCACTGCAGTTGCAGTTTCATAAGTGGGCTTTTATTTTATGGCTGTTAAACTTAAAGAATACTCCTTATTGTTTGTAGACATGTAAATATTAGTTTTTAAAGTCGTAACTACAATTTTTTTGAAGAACGTATAAAATTATGTAAATAGGTATGAATACATAATTTTATGTGTTCTCCAAAAAAAAAAATTAATTACGGTTTTAAAAACTAATATTTACATTATATATACTGTAAGGTGCTTAAAGTTATTAGGAAGGGAAAAAGTATGAGGTATGCAGATAGAATAGCTAAGTCTCAGGATAAAATTAAAATCATATGGTCAGTCGTAAAGGAAGTGGTTGGTCTGCAGAGACAGGTCGAGGATATAGAATCAGTGCGTAGTGGGAATATCCGTGTTACTGATAAGTCGCATATATGAAGAGTATTTAATAATAGCTTTCTGAATATAGCAGGTAAACTAAATAGAAACCTAGTCCCAACAAGGAATCATATAGCGCTCGTAGAAAAAGTGTTCAGAGACTGTTACCTGAAACGCTCCTCCATGATACTGACAAGAGGGAGATTGAGTTAATAATTAAACCACTAAAGACCAAGAACTCTCATGGATATGACGGGGTATCTAGCAGAATACTGAAGTATTTTTCTACGTATGTTAGCCCAGTACTTAGCCATATCTGTAACTTTTCCTTTAAGAGTGGTTGGTTTCCTGACCGATTAAAGTACTCGGTAGTGAAGCCACTTTATAAAAAGGGAGACAGGGATAATGTTGACGATTATAGACCTATTTCTATGCCATCGATGCATGCTAAAGTTATCGAGAAGGTTATATATACAAGGTTACGGGAGCATTTAAATCCACATAATTTGCTGTCAAATGTACAGTTTGGTTTTAGAAATGATATATTTAGAAATGCTATATTCTCTTTTCTCTGTGAGGTTTTGAACGGATTACATAAAAGGTTGCGAACGCTAGGTGTTTTCTTTGATTTAACGAAGGTTTTTGACTGTGTTGACCACAAGATATTACTGCAGAAGTTGGACCATTATGGAGTAAGGGGAGTAACTTACAATTGGTTCGCCTCTTACTTTAAGAACAGAAAGCAGAAGGTAATTCTACGCAATATTGAGAGCGGTAGTATTGTTCAGTCCCAATGGGGCACTGTTAAGTTGGGCATTCCCCAAGGGTCGGTGCTGGGGCCACTGCTGTTTCTTATTTATATAAATGATATGCTTTCTAGTATTACAGGTGATTCAAAAATATTTCTGTTTACTGATAACACCAGCTTGGTAGTGAAGGATCTTGTGTGTAATATTGAAACATTATCAAATAATGTAGTTCATGAAACAAGTTCGTGGCTTGTGGAAAATAATTTGATGCTAAATCACAGTAAGACTCAGTTTTTACAGTTTCTAACTCACAATTCAACAAGGATTGATATTTTGATGAGACAGAATGGGCATATTATAAGCGAGACGGAACAGATCAAGTTCCTAGACGATCGGATAGATAGTAAGCTGTTGTGGAAAGCCCATGTTCAGGATCTTGTTCAGAAACTAAGTGCTGCTTTATTTACCATTAGAACAGTATCTGAAATAAGTGACAGTTCAACACGAAAAGTAGTCTACTTAGCATATTTTCATACGCTTATGTTATATGGTATTATTTTTTGGGGTAATTCTTCTAATTCAAAAAGGGTATTTTTGGCTCAAAAACGGGCTGTTCGAGCTATATGTCGTATAAGCTCGAGAACCTCTTGCCGACCCCTATTCAATAGTCTGGGAATTCTGACATTGCCCTCACAGTATATATTTTCTTTAATGTCGTTTGTTGTTAGCAATATTAGCTTATTCCCAAGAGTTAGCAGCTTTCACTCAGTTAATACTAGGCAGAAATCAAATCTGCATGTGGAATACAGTTCCTTCACTCTTGTGCAGAAAGAAGTGACTATTCTGCTGCATCCATTTTCAATAAGCTACCACAAGAACTCAAAAATCTTAGGAGTAGCCCAAACGCTTTTAAGTCCAAACTGAAGAGTTTCCTCAAGGCTCGCTCCTTCTATTGTGTCGAGAAGCTCCTGGAAGAGCCGAAAAATTAAGCAAATTCCAGTGTTACATTGTTGATTTTCTTTATTTAAGTATACGAATTGTCGCCTGAATACGTTTCTTGCATTTCATTTTATCTGTTTCTACTATCGTGTTATAATTTCATGTATTGACTCCTTCCATGACCATGGAGACTTCTCTTTAATTTGATCCTACAGAACAATAAATAAATAAATAAACAAACATGTGTACAAGCAGTAAAAAACGTTCTTTATGTTTACAGCCATAGAATAAAAGTCCACTGATGATGCTGCAACAGCAGTGAAACATGTTTGGGATATAAAACAAAACTGTATTTTGCTAAAGGCGGACCCCATCCAAAAACATACGTATTTCATTACAGTGAACTTATTTGTTCTTAGTATCTTCTAATGAAACATGGAGTTTAACGACAATAGTTAAGTGTGTCTGAAACGAAACTACTTCCATATACGAACAGTGTGGGTAAATACTTGTGTACTGGGAGCTAAAGCAGAATAATTAAGACAGATCATCGAAAGGTAGAAGAAATGTCCTTCAGAGATGTAGCAACTGTTACTGTTCCCTAGCAGTCACTCACTTGCTGATCGACCGTCCCAGGAGTCAGACTTCGTTTCTTACAGCAGGTGTTTCGTCACCTAGTAAGGAGTCGAGTAACAAAAAGTGAGTGTGGGGAAGCTATAGACGAATGAAAGTCAGCATAGCCTGGCATTTCATCTATTTAGAAGCAGACACGTAAATGAGAGGCAGTCCTCTCACAAGTTTCCAAACTTATCACTCACAATACTGCAGCCGTGGGGCGAGCACTGAACTTGCTGTAGGAAAGCCAAAAGGACAAAAGTTCACATAAACAATAACGTCTTCAGTATTAAGCCTAGTCCCTAAAGAGAGCCTTAAAATGAACCAACATGAATTATTATGAATAACGAAGGAAGCTAGCCATCGGTCAAGAATGCGCTCACAGTAACAGGGGTCGGATAATAGAGCTTACCGTGTTATATGTCGATTTGCAACGCCGGTGTTTTGTGGTACAATGATCATGATGGTGTGGAGCGCTCAACTACGCGGCCATCAGCGCCCGTAAAAATTCTAATTTTTACACAGTCGATTCTTTTACACAGTCCAATCTGTGAATCCAGACGATTCTGCGGAGATCTGGGGTGCAAATTTCTCGACCTCCGCTATCGGTTGGAGAAATGTAGGGTCCCCCTGAATAGGTCAGGCGTGCACTACACGCCGGAAGCGGCTACAAGGGTAGCGGAGTACGTGTGGAGTGCACATGGGGGTTTTTTAGGTTAGAGAATCCCCTCCCTAGGCCCGACAAGACGCCTCCTGAGACGCGGCAAGATAGGAGTAGGCAAAATGCAACAGGGAATAACAATATTAATGTGCTAATAGTAAACTGCAGGAGCGTCTATAGAAAGGTCCCAGAACTGCTCTCATTAATAAACGATCACAACGCCCATATAGTACTTGGGACAGAAAGTTGGCTGAAACCAGACGTAAACAGTAACGAAATCCTAAACTCAGATTGGAATGTATACCGCAGAGACAGGCTGAACAGTGAAGGGGGAGGCGTGTTTATAGCGATAAGAAGTGCAATAGTATCGAAGGAAATTGACGGAGATCCGAAATGTGAAATGATTTGGGTGAAGGTCGCGGTTAAAGCAGGCTCAGACATGGTAATTGGATGTCTTTATAGGCCCCCTGGCTCAGCAGCTGTTGTGGCTGAGCACCTGAAGGATAATTTGGAAAATATTTCGAGTAGATTTCCCCACCATGTCATAGTTCTGGGTGGAGATTTTAATTTGCCGGATATAGACTGGGAGACTCAGACGTTCATAACGGGTGGCAGGGACAAAGAATCCAGTGAAATTTTTTTAAGTGCTTTATCTGAAAACTACCTTGAGCAGTTAAACAGAGAACCGACTCGTGGCGATAACATATTAGACCTTCTGGTGACAAACAGACCCGAACTATTTGAAAAAGTTAACGCAGAACAGGTAATCAGCGATCATAAAGCGGTTACGGCATCGATGATTTCAGCCGTAAATAGGAATATTAAAAAGGGTAGGAAGATTTTTCTGTTCAGAAAAAGTGACAAAAAGCTGATTTCAGAGTACCTGTTGGCTCAACACAAAAGTTTTGTCTCAAGTACTGATAGTGTTGAGGATCAGTGGACAAAGTTCAAAACCATCGTACAATATGCGTTAGATGAGTATGTGCCAAGCAAGATCGTAAGAGATGGAAAAGAGCCACCGTGGTTCAACAACCGAGTTAGAAAACTGCTGCGGAAGCAAAGGGAACTTCACAGCAAACATAAACATAGCCAAAGCCTTGCAGACAAACAAAAATTACGCGAAGCGAAATGTAGTGTGAAGAGAGCTATGCGAGAGGCGTTCAATGAATTCGAAAGTAAAGTTCTATGTACTGACTTGGCAGAAAATCCTAAGAAATTTTGGTCTTATGTCAAAGCGGTAGGTGGATCAAAACAAAATGTCCAGACACTCTGTGACCAAAATGGTACTGAAACAGAGGATGACAGACTAAAGGCCGAAATACTAAATGTCTTTTTCCAAAGTTGTTTCACAGAGGAAGATTGCACTGTAGTTCCTTCTCTAGATTGTCGCACAGATGACAAAATGGTAGATATCGAAATAGACGACAGAGGGATAGAGAAACAATTAAAATCGCTCAAAAGAGGAAAGGCCTCTGGACCTGATGGGATACCAGTTCAATTTTACACAGAGTACGCGAAGGAACTTGCCCCCCTTCTTGCAGCGGTGTACCGTAGGTCTCTAGAAGAGCGTAGCGTTCCAAAGGATTGGAAAAGGGCACAGGTCATCCCCGTTTTCAAGAAGGGACGTCGAACAGATGTGCAGAACTATAGACCTATATCTCTAACGTCGATCAGTTGTAGAATTTTGGAACACGTATTGTGTTCGAGTATAATGACTTTTCTGGAGACTAGAAATCTACTCTGTAGGAATCAGCATGGGTTTCGAAAAAGACGGTCATGTGAAACCCAGCTCGCGCTATTCGTCCATGAGACACAGAGGGCCATAGACACGGGTTCACAGGTAGATGCCGTGTTTCTTGACTTCCGCAAGGCGTTCGATACAGTTCCCCACAGTCGTTTAATGAACAAAGTAAGAGCATATGGACTATCAGACCAATTGTGTGATTGGATTGAGGAGTTCCTAGATAACAGGACGCAGCATGTTATTCTCAATGGAGAGAAGTCTTCCGAAGTAAGAGTAATTTCAGGTGTGCCGCAGGGGAGTGTCATAGGACCGTTGCTATTCACAATATACATAAATGACCTTGTGGATGACATCGGAAGTTCACTGAGGCTTTTTGCAGATGATGCTGTGGTGTATCGAGAGGTTGTAACAATGGAATATTGTACTGAAATGCAGGAGGATCTGCAGCGAATTGACGCATGGTGCAGGGAATGGCAACTGAATCTCAATGTAGACAAGTGTAATGTGCTGCGAATACACAGAAAGATAGATCCTTTATCATTTAGCTACAAAATAGCAGGTCAGCAACTGGAAGCAGTTAATACCATAAATTATCTGGGAGTACGCATTAGGAGTGATTTAAAATGGAATGATCATATAATGTTGATTGTCGGTAAAGCAGATGCCAGACTGAGATTGATTGGAAGAATCCTAAGGAAATGCAATCCGAAAACAAAGGAAGTAGGTTACAGTACGCTTGTTCGCCCACTGCTTGAATACTGCTCAGCAGTGTGGGATCCGTACCAGATAGGGTTGATAGAAGAGATAGAGAAGATCCAACGGAGAGCAGCGCGCTTCGTTACAGGATCATTTAGTAATCGCGAAAGCGTTACGGAGATGATAGATAAACTCCAGTGGAAGACTCTGCAGGAGAGACGCTCAGTAGCTCGGTACGGGCTTTTGTCAAAGTTTCGAGAACATACCTTCACCGAAGAGTCAAGCAGTATATTGCTCCCTCCTACGTATATCTCGCGAAGAGACCATGAGGATAAAATCAGAGAGATTAGAGCCCACACAGAGGCATACCGACAATCCTTCTTTCCACGAACAATACGAGACTGGAATAGAAGGGAGAACCGATAGAGGTACTGAAGGTACCCTCCGCCACACACCGTCAGGTGGCTTGCGGAGTATGGAAAAAAAATCTAGCCACTGTCACAAGTGGTGATGATAAAATGATGAGGACAACACAAACACCCAGTCCCAGGGCAGATAAAATCCCCAACCCGGCCGGAAATCGAACCCGGGACCCGTGATCCAAAGGCAGCAACGCTAGCCACTAGACGATAAGTTGCAGACCTTGTGGTACAAACGCAACGATAGAACAGTCGAAACCACCGTAGTTGCGGTGCGCTTCGTAATTTTAAACATCGCCAGCAATCGCGGATGGAAAACAACACCTGCACACAGTAGCGGCAACTGCTGCACGATGAACTTCGCGACCTTTAGGAACTGCAACGACATGGACTGGAGATACTTACATCTGCATCTGCATCTACATCAACATCGATACTCTGCATGTCACACTTAAAGGTCTGTTAGAGGATTCATCTAATCACCTTTTCAATAATTCCCTATTATTCCATCCCCGAACAGCAGCGTGCGGAAAAAACGAACACCAACCAGGTGTAGAAGTACGAAACCGGAATTTGCAATAATTACACGTTGCTTGAAACCGATAAACAATATTTTATTCAAAATAATCTCCATTGCTATTTATACATTTCTCCCACCTCTCCGAAAGGCTATGAATTCCATCTCAAAAAAACTTCTTTTGAAGCGGACCAGTCAGCGAGCCATTTTCGTAAATTTTCATACGAATTGAAACGTTGTTGAGCGAGAGCGTGTCCCAGCAATGCAAATAGATTATAATGGGACAGAGCCAAGTCAGAACAATAAGCCGCATGCCCTAGTATTTCCCAACTGAACGCCACAATTGTTTCTCTCGCCCTTTTTGCTGCGTGTGACGGGGCGTTATCATGGAGCAATATGACTGTGTTGCCTTTTACCATATTCCGATCGTTTTTCACTTAATGCTCGATTTAAATCGATCATCTGCTATTTGTACCGATCAGTGTTAACGGTTTCACCAAGTTTTAGTAGCTCATAATAGATGACTCACTTATAATCCCATAAAACACAGACCATTGTCTTCTTTCCAAAGCGATTTGGTCTTGCAGTAGATGTCGATGGTTTGCCTGGAGCCGGCCGCGGTGGTCTAGCGGTTCTGGCGCTGCAGTCCGGAACCGCGGGACTGCTACGGTCGCAGGTTCGAATCCTGCCTCGGGCATGGGTGTGTGTGATGTCCTTAGGTTAGTTAGGTTTAAGTAGTTCTAAGTTCTAGGGGACTTATGACCTAAGATGTTGAGTCCCATAGTGCTCAGAGCCATTTTGTTTGCCTGGATTCAGTCACGATTTACGACTCTTAGGATCCATTTTTCAACACCTGTCGCTATTCGATGGCGAAACAACTTTCTTCTGAATCGGGTGAGCAGCATTGCACAAGTGGTCTTTCGGGACGATTTCTATCTTTCATTTTCATGCGAAACCCATTTTCCCATTTTCTGCACCTATCCCATAGCTTTAAACCGAAGAGAAACGGCTTTCCGCGTCACATTCAATTGTTCCACGAATTCCTGTTGAATTTGAGTATCATCTTCATCCAATAAGGCCTGAAATTCGTTGTCTTCGAAATTTTTCGGTGGTTCCCAGCGTTCGTCGTTTCTCACGTCAAAATCACCACTTTTGAATTTTTTGAACCGCTCGAAACACTATGTTTCCGAAGAGCATGTTTGCCGAAAGCTTCGACAAGCATTCGATGCGGTTCTGCAGTAGTTTTCTTCAAATTACAGAAAACCAACGCTGTCCGCAAATCGTAGTTCGTAGGCACAAAACTCGACATGTTTACGGGTTTGAGCATGGAGGTAAGAATAAGGGGAGATGGCACTACGTATCCCAGCCGTACTACGTTTTGAAGCCATGGGGGCGTGGCTCGCTACCATGACACTCTGATCAAAACATTGCCAGTGTGCTATAGCGCTGCGTGTATTACAGTTGCTAATTGCACCATATACGGATGTAACGTCATCAGATTGGTTGTTTCAAAGTTTTTGTTTAAAATAAAATCTCGTAAAGGCGAAGTTCCGCGTTTCTTCCGATTAAAAATAGTTTTTAATGTAATATTACGAATAGCTAGCCTTCAATGTAAAAGATACAATTTTGTTAATTCAGTAATAAACGTGTATCACAAACTAAACATTAGAAACTGAAAACTAATTTAGCTATACTCTCCCTCCAAAGCCCCAGAAATACATCTTGTTTGTAATACGTACTGGGACATTTCAGTTACGTTACACTACTGGGAAACACTGTTCATTACCACCAATATTTACTGAAATACGGTACATAGAATGGCAAATCTACACAGTGTCCTGTTTAGGCCTATACTTTACGCTATTTAATGTAGTGTTAGCTTTTAGTTTGGTACATGATGAAGACAAAGTGAGTTACTCAACACTTCGATTATCGACGATACGTACGTATTATACTGAAACGTGAACTTGAAAACTAAGAATTTAATTCTTTGAATTAACATACCTTTTGCAAATGTTTTGGGTGTGTAGGGAAAACTGATGGTACAGCATTTTCGGAGCCTTACTGTTGAAAGGGAAGTTCGGTCTATGTCCTCTTCTCGGAAATGCTGAGAACATATGGTGCTCCATTTAGACGCACGCCAATTCTTCCTCCTCACGGCATTCTCCCACAGAGCTTTCCGACTTTCATTTTTAGGAAATCTAAAATCATACAGGAGAAAAACACGCTATAGTACAAGTACCGATGTACCACACGTTCATTCACAATGAAGTTGTAAAATCACACTTAACGAGACAACTTACACATGAAATGTTATTCCCTTCGATTTCGCATCACAGTCAGAACGATTCGTACATCCGAACACCACACAAGTCATCATAATAGCGCAAAATCCTTCCAAAAGCGAGCGACAAGCCTATGCACACATGCTTACAGCAGCAATGTTTTGGTCGGATTGAGATGGCTACCCTCGGCTTCACATAGCTTCACAGCTGTGACGTCACGGCGTCTCCCTCTATTCTTACCTCCATGGGTTTGAGATACCGATGTATGGAACTTCGGTTGCTGTGTGTTGGCATTTGTCGTCAGCCGTTACAGGAAGCAGATGGCGCTGCAGACGCGGGCTCCCGGGCCCTACACTGACGGCAAGCAGCGTCTATAGGGAAGTTCTGGCTTCATACCTCTACACCTTGCATATCTTCCTTGGCTATTCATCTTGGGTATTAACCGCTTCAGCTGTATTTAATCATTTTATTACTGGATCACCGTGCGACCTCTCAGTTCCCTTATTTTATTGTGATGATCGTTTCTCCCTGGTAGGTCGGCGTCAACAAAATATTTTCGCAGTCTGAGGGGAAGCTGGGGATTGAAATTTCGTGAGAAGGTACCGCCGCAACGAATAACGGCTTTCTTTCAATGATGTCCACCCCAAATCCTGCATCATCTCAGGGACACTCTCTCCCCTAATTCGTGATAATACAAAACGTGCTATTCTTCTTTGAACTTTTTCGATGTACTTCGTTAATCCTGTCTGGTAATGATCCACGACCTCTCAGCACTACTCCAAAAGAGGAGGGACAAGCAGAGTGTAGGTAGTCTCTTTAGTAGATCTGTTACATTTTCTAAGTTTTTTGCCAATAAAGGGCAGCCTGTTGTTTGCCTTCCACACAACATTTTGTATGTGCTTTTTCCAGCCGCGCGGGATAGCCGCGCGGTCTATGGGCGCCTTGATACGGTATGTGCGGCTCCCCCCCGCCCCCCCCCCCCCCCCCACGGATGTTCCAGGCCTCCCTCGGGCATGGGTGTGTGTGTTGTCCATAGCGTAAGTTAGTTTAAGTTAGATTAGGTAGTGTGTAGGCTTTGTAGGCTTAGGGACCGACGACCTCAGCAATTTGGTCCCATATGAGCTTATCTCAAATTTCCAAAAAAAATTTTTCCAATTTCAGTTCTCCGTAATTTTAATTCGCAGGTATCTAGTTGAATTTACGGACTTTAGATTAGACTGATTTATCGTGTAACCGAAGTTTAACGGATTCCTTTAAGCGCTCATGTGGATGACCTCACGCTTTTCGTTATTTAGGGTCAACTACCAATTTTCGTACCATTCAGATATCTTTTCTGGGTCGTTTTGCGATTTGTTTTGATCTTCTGATGATTTTACTAGGCCATAAACGACAGACTCATCTGCAAACAACCTGAGAGGACCGCTCAGATTGTCCCCTAAATCGTTTATACAGACAAGGAACAGCGGAAAGTCTATAACACTACCTTGGGGAACGCCAGAAATCACTTTTGTTTTACTCGATGACACTCCGTCAATTACTACAAACTGTGATCTCCCTTACAGGAAATCACGAATCCACTCACATAACTGAGACCATATTCCACAACTACGGAGTTTCACTACAAGCCGCTTGTGTGGTACACTGTCAAAAGCCTTTCGGAACTCTAGAAGTACGGAATCAGTTCGATATTCCTTATCAATCGCACTCAACACTTCGTGTGTATAAAGAGCTAGCTGTGTTTGACATGAACGATGTCTTCTAAACCCTTGTTGACTGTGTGTCAATAGATCGTTCTCTTCGACGTAATTCATAATGTTCGACCACAGTATATGTTGCAAAATCCTGCTGCATATCGACGTTAATGATATGGGCCTGTAATTTAAAGACACTGTAGATGAACTATAGTGCAATTCCGCGCTGCATGAAAGCGTCCTTGTAGCTGACCTAGTGGAGAGTGGAGGAGCAACCGTTCTGCTGTTCTGGCCGACTGGAGCAGCCAAGTGCAACCTTCAAGTTGGGTGGCTTCAACTGCCGAGGATTCCCAGAACGCGGGACACTTGTTATGTCTCCGCTACCATGTGCCTTCAACGACAAATCGAAATAACGCCAGGAAACCGACCTATATCCTATCCCGTCCAACCGATGTTACTCTGTGCAAACCATACCTCGGTAGTGTGTGCGAACCTGAGAAAATTGGTTTAGTAGCATTAATTAAATGTGTGATTGAAATTGTCGACTTGTCAGTTATTTAAGTGCCCGGTCTGAGTTTGCTATTGATTTACTCGCAGTTCTATTGGGAGTTCGAATTTGAGATCAGAATTACAGGATTATATGTATTACTTTGTGGCGGGGATTGGTTTGGTCAGATGCTGTGGCCTCGCCAAGTGCGTTGCATAGTTCACAAAGTCACTGCGTTACAGGTTCTGCGGATGTCGCGTTCCCATTAAACTGGTGAGACCAAAACTGCATTCTGCGGGTACCATCTCATTCCTGGAAGCTCTAAATCTGATACCCGTTGTAACACCACAGCTCTTATGCTGTATGGATTTTTTTTTTTTTTTTTTTTTTGCTTTGTTTCATGTTACATTGTTGATCGTCTGTAAATGTGTTTGAACAGATAACATAAAATTGTATACTCTTTTCTTTGTCAAACCTTTGGTGTCGTGATTTGATTCTATGCAAAGTAGTGTATCTGCAATTTATATTCTTTGTCCCATTTGGAGGGAATAAAACTTACTGTATATGATTGTAATTTTGTGTGAATAATTTTTTCTAGAGATGTCAATGTGTGTAAATGTTTTGTTTTATTTAATGTATTTGGTTGCTGTTATGTAAACTGCTGATCCTCACTTAGGGCTCTTAGTTATTCTGTATGTAAAAGGTGTAGTGGTTCCCCTCGGTAACGGAACTGTGTAGCGCGCGCAAATTGTGGTTGGCCTACGTAGAAAAGGTGGAACTGATAGTCAGTCGGGGACGAGTCAGCAGTCGGAGACGAGCTACGAGTCGGAGATGAGCTACGAGTCCGTGCACTGCCATGTAAAAGATGCATATTGTGCTGATTCCGAGAGAGGCTTTTCCTGCTTCTTTCCAAGGCCTCGGATGGATGGATAAATAGCTGGAACTATTCTGGTGTTTGTATCTATCATCGCCACCAAGAAATGACAGAGTCCAGCAATTCTGCCTACAATTCCACCTACCGACATGCAGTTGCCACCACATTGCGCAATCATTGCAACGTAATACTATAATGATGTACAGTGAAGGATCAGCTTAATGGACGTGCTAATGTGCTGAAATATAAGGTAATTTGTATCTGAATTTGTGTACCTACCTTGATTTTTCCCCTCATCATAACACCTCTCAGGTTCCTTTTCGTTTGAGCTAAAGTGATATCCGAGTGTCCTTACTAAAAGAAATTAAAGCCTAGAGTTTTGTTAATTAATGCCTCTTGAACTTATTAAAAAGAAAGTTAAAGTGAATGTGGCAATAGAGTGAGTTAAAGTCAATGATGCTTGCTGAAAATAATTTTCCTAGTAAAACTGCTTATTAAAGTGCTGTTGCTAACTTCAAAATTAAAAGTTCTTAAGACTGAGGCTTATAAAGTAAATGAACACATTGTTGCCTGTAGTAAATTCTAAAAGGTGAGTCAGTTTCTTGCAATTTTGTCGACATTGTGTTTCGCTGTAGTAAAAGTGAGAAAGCTGCAGTTGTGAAACGTTACATTCTCATGTTTGCTAAGTGTTTGTCTCTCTTGTGTATTAGAAGTGCATATTAATAGTAATGTTATAAAGACCATTCACTTTGTGTAAACCCTGAAAGTAATAGTGTGTTTCGGTATCTGTTATAATTTTGAAAATAGTTTCTGCTGCTCTAACTGTTAGTTTCAATCTTACTGTAAACGTATGTATGTGTCAGAGTTCATTGCACTCGCGTGTGACAAAGTATAGGTTGTGTTTATTCGTTAAAATTACTAATAACTATTTTCTTAAACGAGAATGTTTATCATTCTCTTGCCTAGTTAGGCTGGCGACCATTTTTTTTATCAGTTGAACAGCGCAGATAGGCAAAATTTTGTTTGTTACTGTTCAAATATTTACGTAATTCTGACTTTCATTTCCGATAAGCCACTTCTGTTAGGAACAACACGGTCAACATAACAAAATTCCTCTCAGATGGTAACACTGCTCTGTTGCTTTACACTAGAGGTGACAAAAAATAACGTAACTGATAGAAATAACCGGTTACTGAAAACTAACGGTTACTGCGATAACCGTTCCTCTGATACAGGCAGTTATTTCAATAACTGTCTAATGTCAACAGTGCCTCGCGCCATCTGTTGACTGAAGATCGTACTACGCTTTCTCGTCAACTCATCGGAGAACTGGCTAGGAACTAAGGAGAGGATAGACCATTTGGAAGGCGTTCTATAGGCCATGGGAATAACTGTGAGACTGCGCGCCATCTGTTGATAAGAACTGTGTACTGTATCGTGCGCCTTCGTTACTTTTAGCACAAGCAATTAAATAAGATTAATGTCCGAGCGGTGGCTGATAGGAGCTGCAGTACAGGCATTAACAAGTACGGTCGTTACCTTAAGCCACCGCCTCATATGTCAATTTAGCTTGGACGGGTTGTATAAAGAGAGGTACCATAAGGAATTCGAGCGACTATGGAAATAACTGTCAGAGATAGGTATTTTCCTCTGGCAGTTATCGTTATTGGCTCACAGTTCTCGCTCTCTGGCAGTTATCGGACTACCATTACAAGTAACCTGGAAGTTGGTAACGGAATAACTGTGTGTCTGTGTTCCTGATACAGTGACTCCAGTCTTAGACCCCGGTGATATTACAGAGACGATAGTTACTGGGGCGAACAAATATTTACGTACTTCTTCGGAAATAGCCGCTGGCCGTCGCAAATGACAAATAACATGTCAGAACGTATAACATAATACAGTGGAATATAATAATTATTATCCTCATCATTTGTCAGGAGATTGTCAAAATATGTGAATATATCACAGTAACTGCTAATATTTACAGAATTGATACACTGTCAGAATAAAACACAGATACGCACTTTCAATAAATTTATCATACACAGAATACCCGATCTTGACTGTTGCAACCAAGTGCTGTCAAAACTGAAATATAGCAGAATTTTTACCTAAGTTGGTCTATCAGTCTCTGTTACGATATTCATCTACAGAGTAGAAGGAGCGGTCAATGGAAGCGTCTGATTCCACCCGTCTGCTTCGATGTAAAGGTGTTGCGGTGTGTGAATGTCATTACGGCACGGTGTTTATGAGTTGGTTTTTATTTGTGTCGATCTAGGTTGCAGTGCCGGAATTTGCTGGTGGTATTTTTTTTTTCTAGCTGTGATGTTTTGTGTATTTATCAAGTATTGAATGTGATTTAATTTATGTAGGGATGATTGATTTGTGGACTTTTGGGATTGTGGTTTTATTTTTCGCAGTTGTAGGTGTTGGTTTTTTTGGCATCAGAAGCTGTGGTGGACCTATATAGGTCACCGGAAATGATTCCCATTTTCATAGTTGTATGTGCTGATGTTTTAGTCTCGTCATCTGAGGTTGACCTATGTAGGTCAAGGGAAATGTCCGATTCCAATTTTCGTACTTTTTGTTGTGGGTATTGGTGTTTTGGTATGGTTACCTATGGTTGACCTATATTGTTCAAGGGAAGTGTCCGATTCCTGCAGATTTTTGTTGGTGTAGCAGAATGCTGTATTTTTTTCTTTTTGTTCTTCATTTTGTGTTTTGGGATGATGGTGTGTTTTTTTTACTTGCTTGTCCTCACTCTAAAACCCCCAACTTCCCGCAGTTGTCCCGTTGGTTGATTGTATTTTTGGTGGGAAATGTTATTGTATTATTTATATGTATCTTCGTGTTTGTTGCCATGTGTATGTAGTAATGTCGTAGACACACTTAAAATAGCTATTTCCGGCATATTGATGACGGGTGGAATCACACTTCTGTATCAAATAGTCTTTCAAACACACTGTAAACCGTGCTTTATCTGAAACCAAGTTTTTAATGGTTGCTGACTTGCTGGCAGTTTATTGAAAATGCATGTTCCTGAATATTGGACCCCATTGGACCAAGGTAAGTGATTTTAGGTCTTTATGTAGATTGCTGTTCCCATTTCTAGTACTGATATTATGTATTAAGCTATTGGTTGGAAATACTTGTAACAAATTTCATTAAGGAATAAATATACTAGGAAGCAGTAGTTAGAATACAAAGTTCCTTGAACAGGTTCCTACATGACGTTTTTGAATTGATATCACAAACGATTTTTATTACATGCTTTTACATGCGAAAAACTTTTGCTATGTTTGATAAGTTACCACAGAATATGCTCCCTTATGAAATAATAGAATGAAAAAATGTGGTATGCCCTTCCCAACTGAATTTCTTATCGAGTTGTAGTCCCAGAAATGTAACACTGTCAACCTTTTCTATCTGCATGTCTTCATATGTTATAAACATGCTGTAGCTGGAGAAATCGAGCAGTTTCCAAATCTGACATAAAACTTGGATTAGCGTACTCACACTTTCCCCAATAGGACTAGCTTTTACACCACAAGAGTAAACGAATCTGTCACATTACGCATATTTTTTGTTGTATTACAAGGCTGTACACTTTATTCTATTATGTGAGCAGCACAAGAAATTAAGCTTCGAATTTAACCTACAGTATTCAGTTTACATATTACTTCATACTTAAAAACGCACGTTGTTAACATTCTACTTAAACAGTGCTTTGGCGAAGTTCCGCGTACTTTCTGTCGCAGCTGCGAAGATAATATTTCTAATAGCGACCAATAACCTACAAACATATAATCTGAAACACTAATAATCGTTCTAACATCAACTAAAATGTACCCGGAGTTAATAAGTTGAGGTTATGACACGATTCATACGACATTCCTGCTATTTCACACTACTCGCAGTTATTCTGACAACTAAACTGATGGATTCCAACTATGTCGTTATTTAACTGTCGGAGTTATCGGTATTCGCTAGCAAAAAATAACTTGGCAGTTATTAATAACCGTTAACGATAACGGTTATCAAAGAATAACTGGAACTGTGATAAGGGTTACTCCAGAATAACCGTTTGGCCCACCTCTACTTTATACCATAATTGCTATAACTAAATAATTCTGTTTTGCAAACTGCCTCCAGCTTCGAGGTTAAGGTATAGCAGTAGCAGACAGGAGTGTTATACGCGGCGCCGCGTGACAGGACGCTGTTCAGTTTGCATCTACAGACGGAAAAAATTATAAGTAGTTAGCATTTTACAAACATAGAGTGAACATAAAATGTCCAGCGGCACGAACCTGTACATTACTTGACGGAACTGGTAGTGAAAGTTCAGTTTAAATTAAAAATTAAAGGTATCAGTACTTAATAATAGCTAAAATGGACAGGAAACTAGAAATAAATCTAGACACGCGAGAGCAGAATGCAACCGAGAGCAGTTCAAGCAGCACACCAACAGATGGCATGACGCGCGAGTTATTTACGTATGTTATCACGCAGACGTCAATAAACAGATCGAAGCCATGTGTGTTGCGCGTACTAAGCAAGACAATATGGGTGATGTTGTCGAAGACAGTGGCTATGTCAATGAATCGAGGGATATGTTTGAATCACCAAAAACTGAAAGGAAAGTAGAACTTGAACACGAAAATGTAGCAGAACCTAAAAGTGAAAAGAATTCAGATATGATAGATTTGTTAAAAATGTTGTCTGCACAAATTACAGCACTGAGGCAACAAAATGTAGAACAAAGACAGCAAAATGCAGTAGAAAATGATAATATTAAGGCACAAATTGCAGCGCAAAACGCAGCACTAGGTAGTGATATTAGTAAACAAATGCAAGAGCAGGGCAAGAATCTTAGTAAACAGATTGAGAAGGTTGATGTAAAAGTAGACATTGTGAGTAAAGAAATTAAAAACCTCAAAAGCGAAATTACTGTCATCAATGGCAATATTGCCAACATACAGGGACAAGTTGATGACATTAACGAAAGATTTGACACGCAAGTAATTAAAATTCAAGATCAAATAGAACCCTTAGTCTGTACTAAAGTGGATGAAAAGGTATTCGGTATTAAATCCGAAATACAAATAGAATGTAATGTGGAATTTGCACAGATTAAACAATCTGTAATAGAAACAAGTAGAGAATTAACCAAACAGATTGTTACTTGCGAAAAGAAGTGTGAACATAACACTTCACAAATCCAAGGCAAAATGTATGACTTGGAAAGAAAATTACAATCAGGACCTATACATTTTACTGAAAAAATGCCTTTCAGTAAAATATTAGAGGGCGAGGAAAAATTCGACCCAGCAAAAAGACATAACGGTTGGCACCCCCCTAGACTTTGTAAAGAATTGCGAAAGAAATTTTCCTGAATATTTGTCTGACCAGGAAAAAATTAATGTTGTAATTAGTGCACTAACGGGAGAAGCAAAAAGGTGGGGGTTGAATCTTGATACTAACCAGATGTCTTTTGAAACTTTTAAACAAAAATTTATTGACGAATACTGGTCAGAACAAAAACAAGACCAGTTGTGGCGTGAATTTCTAATGGCCAGACTGTATGATGTCAGAGATAGGCAAACCATGAAAGAGTTTTGCGAATCATGCTACAGAAAACTAATACACCTAAAAGCAAGAAGAACTGAAGCCGAGATCGTTTGGGTTCTTTGGCAGAAATTGCCTGAGGATTCGAAACGATATGTTGGAAGTACCCACAGAAGTTTTTCTGCGTTCTTGGAAAGGGTAGAGGATGAAGATCACTGGCGAAGAAATCGCGAGTACCGTCCCCATAATAACAACAATCATTCGCGAGAAAGTAATGACCAAGCTGAACGACATGAAAATGATAGATTTCGTATAAACACGATTCAGAGAGGTCGTGCGAGAGATAGACGCGCGGCAGAGGATACATGGCACGGAATTCTCAAACTAGAGACGAAATGGAAAACTGAAAACCGCGTGTGTTACGGGCCGGATTCACGCGGAGACCGATTTTGGGCCCAAAGAAAAGATGTCAGATAATAAATTTGAGAAGGAAATATATAAAGCCCAGGGCAGGAAGGTTAAAGACGCGCCTATGAAAGACGGGCGCGGAGTGATACATAGTGGCGTTCCCAGTGCGAAGTCACGTGACAGTTTGTGCTCGGGGCAGCGCTTGCGGGAGCACCGTACATTGCACTTGGCAGCACATACAAATGGCAGACGTCAGAACAAGATGGCTGCCGTA
The DNA here is from genome assembly GCF_023864275.1 of Schistocerca cancellata. Lineage (NCBI taxonomy): Eukaryota > Metazoa > Arthropoda > Insecta > Orthoptera > Acrididae > Schistocerca > Schistocerca cancellata. Next base: position 763,753,396 of record NC_064630.1, read on the forward strand.
GAGAGAAACAGAAGAGGCGGGATCGGACACTTCCGTTGGCCGGTTTCAGTAGTAGACGAACGTAAAAATGGAAATAAAGTTAATATGTCATATGATAAGGACTACTCAGTATCAGAATCGTGCGAAAAGACTTTATTCAAGAATGAAAGGGAGACAGAAAAGGCGAGTGAAAAGGGGAATAATGGTACTGTTAATGATGTATATGAGGTAAAAGACGTAGATGTGGGGGAGGTTATGATAAATAAAGAGGAAAGGAAGGTAGAATACGCCACGCAAAAGACGTGTGCACCATTAATAACAGGTGAAAATGACGTAGAGGAAGACGTTAGTAAACATGGCATTGTAAGCAGTGCAGACGAAATTGTTGTTGATGGAAAGGTGTTCTGTGATTATAATGCAGAAGAGTCTAGTAGGAATTTCGCATGATTATCTGAAACTGATAGTAAGGAAGAAAATGAAATGAAGGTTATCGAAGTATATAACGATTATACTAAGTATGAAGTTAAGGCTGAAATCGTTCAAAGTGGTGCAACAGAAGTGCCTGAGTCTCCAAACGATGTGCAGTGGGTAGAAAATGAGTCGAAAAACGAAGTGGCTGAAGCATCTAGTGATAATCTGCCTCACTGTTTAAAAGTTGCTTTCCTGCTCGAATCTGATAACGAGATAGAACCTAGTGATAGCTCAGATGAAGGAGATACTTCAGATTCAGATACATATGAGTTTTCGGAGGTCGACAAACGTAATTATACTTTTACAGAAAGAGGTTACGAAAAAGTTAATGACATCTTTTCGAAACAAAATCCGGAATGCGTAACCGAAACAAAACCGAATGAGCCACCAGATGACACTATATTAGGGCAAGCTTTGCTTGATGTAATGAATGACATAGATTTACAGAAACCTAAAGAACCTCCAGATATAAATCTAGTAGTACATGAATTGTTGCAAATCTGTAAAGATGTAGAAGTCACCAAACCCAAAAAGCCACCTGATGTACAACAGAAGTCAGTAGGTAATATGTCCTGGAAAGACATTATGGTTGAGCAGGATCTGTTATGGGAAGAACAGGAGGAAAAGGAACACAGAATTATTAAACAAACTACAATACCTGTAAATGTCTATAACACTGAACTGCAAGTGCTTTTAGACACAGGATCCCAAATCAGTGCCATATCAGAATCTTTCTTCGGTCATATTTCATGTAAACCAGGACTAGTAATAATGTCTGTGAGTGGGGTAAAAATTATAGGAGCTACTGGTAGGTCCAGCAAGCCCATTCAAAAACAAGTATTGATGGATTTTGAAATAGGAAGTCAAAAATTTGAACATGATTTTTTAGTGATCCCTGAACTAAGTACGGAAATGATTCTAGGTATTGATTGGCTACACAAGGAAAAAGTAATTTTAGATTGTGGTAGTGGAACTGTTAAGATTAATAGAGAAACCAAAACAATAGAAATTAAATTTGAAGGTCACCAGGGCCAAGATGTTAATGTAGAACCTATATTGTTAAAAATTGATTCTGAAAATGATGGTTTATCTCAACTATATGAAATATACCATGTAAAAGATTTATTGCAGTATGATCAAAAAATTGACAGCTTTAGGGAAATTGTTGATATTATCCAACAAATCTCATATGATCAGAAAGAGGATTTATTTAATATCTTGAATAATAACAGTGAAGTGTTCTCTGATAAACCAGGTGTTGTAAACAACTTTGAATACCGTATGGATGTCATAGAACATGAACCATTCTTTGTCAGGCTGTATCCAATACCTATAGCTAAGAAAGAAGCAGTACAAGCTGAAATTGATAAAATGTTGGAATTGGGGGTAATAGAGAGAAGCAATAGTGAGTACAGTAGTCCACTTATTATAGTCAATAAGAAGGATGGAGGTGTGAGAGTAGTCATTGATGCACGGACACTGAATAAAATTGTCAGGAGAGAAGTAGACAGACCTGAAAATTTAGACGATTTATTACAAAAATTCCATAATGTAAAATATCTAACTAGTTTAGACCTTACTGCTGGATATTGGCAAATCCCATTACACAAAGATTCTAGGAAATATACAGCATTTTTGTTTGCAGGAAAGTGTTACCAATACAAAGTTGTACCATTTGGTTTAAATACCTCTGCTTCTGTTTTCATCAGGGCTTTGGATTCTGTGTTAGGAAAAGAACTTTGTGCCAGATTGACTGTATATGTGGATGACCTATTGATTGCTACTGATAACTGGGAAGAACATTGTGACCTGTTAAACAAAACCCTTATTGCTCTTCAAGCAGGGGGCATGACTTTAAAGTTAAAAAAGTGTGAATTTGTGAGACAAGAAATTAAATTTTTAGGACACATAATAACCACATCTGGGATCGGCAAAGACCCAGAAAAGCTTAATGCTATTGAAAAGTGCCCTCCTCCAAAGAACAGGAAACAGTTGAAAGCGTTTTTAGGTCTTTGTGGGTTTTACCGCAAATTTGCGAAGGGGCAAGCTTTCAACAGCCCACATTTGAATAGCTTGTTGAAGAAAAATAGTGTATATGTTTGGTCATCTGAATGTCAGAAAGATTTTGAAAATTTAAAAGCTGAGTTAGTAAGGGAAAACATTTTACATCATCCAGTTTTAAGTGAGCCATTCCACATGATTACAGACAGTAGTGCTTATGGTATTGGTGTTGAAATATTTCAGGAAAACACAAAATCTGGGGAAACAGTACATAAGACCATTGCTTTTGCTAGTAGAACGTTAACTAAATATGAGAAAAACTATACTATTTCAGAGAAAGAGGCCTTAGCAATCATTTGGGGATTAAAGAAAATTAGGAATTATTTATGGGGACATAAAACTGTAATTTATACAGACCACAAGGCATTAACCTTTTTAAAAAACTGTCGGCTGTTTCCTGGCAGATTGAGTCGATGGGCCCTGTACTTACAACAGTTTGATTATATTATACAGGTAGTGACAATTATGTAGCTGACGCTTTATCACGATTGCCTGAGGGTATGAACAACTTACCAAGGGAATGTAATGCAGAAGGCAAATTTCATATAAGATATATTAAGGAGGTTCCAGGTAGGAAAAGAATAGAGCAAATTTGTAAAAGCATGAGGTTCCACCAGAATGAGGATGAAATATGGAAGTCAGTGAAGGTTAATTTTAGTAACCCTAATTACCCACAAATCTGCAGATTTTACAAGATATTTAATGGAATTTTATATAGAAGAAAGAATACCAGCACTGAAGAATGGAAGGTGTGTTGGCCTAGGCAATTTGAGACTGAAGTGATTGATTATTTTCATCTTGCCTTAGGGCATTGTGGTCCCAAGAAGTGTATTGAAAAGTTAACTGATGTCGTTGCGATTAATGTAGGTGCTACTAAGAAAATTACTGAGAGAATAAGATCTTGTGATGTATGTCAGAGGGCAAAAGTAACAAATAGAGTAAATCAAGGTTTTATGCAGAATACCGTACCAGGGGACACATTAGAATTACTGTCAGTGGATTTGTATGGTCCTTTACCTAAAACCTCAGGGAATTGGTCTTACATTGTTGTAGTATTGGAAGTGTTCTCCAAATTTATTAAATTATATCCAATCAGGAAAGCCACTGCTAAAGCAGTCTTTAGCAAGATGACTGAGTATTTTAACACCATTGATAAACCTAAACCAGTTTTGTCTGATAATGGACCACAGTTTATCTCAATAATCTGGAAGGAAGGCATGAAGCAACATGATGTTCAAGTTAAATATATTTCAGCTTACCACCCGGCTAGTAACCCTGTCGAAAGATATATGCGTGAATTAGGAAGGTTAGGTAGAACCTACTGTCACCATAACCATAAGGCTTGGGGCAGATTTGTAAGTGACTTTGAAAAGACCATGAACACCTTATACCATGAAACCACTGGTTTTACCCCTGAAGAAATTCTGTTGGACCATAAAAGTAAAAGTATTATTGAAGAAATCTTGCAATTCCCACCTATTGTAGGAATTAACCTGCATGAGAAAAAAGAGTTAGTTAAGAAAAGAATGAAAGAGAAAGCGGCCACTAGATCTAAAAGGCATGATAATAACCTCAAAACAACTAAATTTAAGCTTGGAGATTATGTTTTACTGAAGACCCATGAAAAATCTAGCGAAATTAATAATGAAATTTCTAAATTCAAATATATTTACAATGGGCCTTTTGAAGTACAAGGAACTCCACATGCAAATGCTTATTTTCTTGTGTACCCTAGGTCAAGGAAGTCTTTAGGAGTTAGAAATATAGTTGACCTGAAAATGTATGTCCACAGAAACCAATGATAAATGAAATGTACAAGCCTCAGGGGACATGCACTCTTTGCATTGTCAGGTGCCTGACGAGCACCAGGGACCCGAGTTGTTGTCAGCACTACTTCCATTTCTTTTCGTGCTGTCAACCTTCCTCTTCATCATTCAGAAGTTTTACTATCTTCTTTCCTTCTTCTCTATCAGTGTATTGAATAGTGTGGAAATAGATGTAAGATACTGTGTATTGTTTGAGGACAAGTAAATGAATAATTAAATTAGGTACACTAGAAAATGACCAAGAATAATGAAAGTATGGTGGGTATTGTTAAAGAGAAAATGTAATGGAAAAGTAATTGGAAAGAGAAATATGGATGAGAAAAGGTAAGAATACTGAAGAAAAGGTAAATGAATGCCATAATATGACTGAATGTAAATGTTTTTTTTCTGAAAATAGGGATAAATATGAAAAACTTTGTGTGTTAAAACTGTGGAAATGAACCTGACTAATGTGTGTAAGATAGATATGAGATGTATATGTCTTGTGCCACAAAAGGTGGCAGAAACCACTTGCACTAGTATATAAAATTATTGTCCTGATCTTGATGTATGTAATGACCTAACAGTGTGTGAAATAGCAATGACAAATGAGTAGTAAAAATACTTTATCCTAACTTGATCCTGAATATGACATTTAAAATTTTCTTGATTAATCTATATGTTACCTGTTGTTATCATTTGAAAAGAAATGATTTTGGTACCAGTGTCTAATTGCTGTTTCAAAGTTGCAGGTTTTACGTTTTATACCATTAAGGCAATTTTACCAAAGATGTGACATAATGATAAAAAAGCTTAAAGATGATGACAATAAACTGCTCAAAAATATGTTGTTGAGCAGCAAAACAAGACAAAAGAATACGAATGCTGTGGTCCTGAAGCTAAGGACTACAAAATATGCTATGTGAGCAGTAGCCAAAGGACTTGCCATTGTGGGGCAAGAAGTTGATAAGTGGTCACGAACTGCCAAACCTAGAGGATGGGGCAGTGTGTCAATTTAAAAGTGTATTTTAGTGTTCTTAATCTAAATTGTGTTTTTGTGTCTAAATGTTTACATACAAAGACTGCCAAACTAATAATGGGCAGAATGTGTAATATGGACTGTTAGTGCTGAGGCAAGCAGTGAACTAAGTTAGGTTTTTTGAGCAATATGTTATGAACTGACTATTCTTATTGAAGTCAGTGAAAAGTTATTATAAAATATATATGCATTCTTATTTAAATGGATGTAGATGTTTTTGATACTAGGATTTTTGAAATAACTTAAAGTTTTGGACTGCCTCGTTTTAAAACACAGCAGTGATGATTAAAGACAGGCTCTGAATATGTTAGTGTGTTTATGTGCAACAAACATTTTGGACTGCTATTAATAAAGAGCAGCTTTAAAGTTAATTATTTAGAAAAAAACCTTGCAAAGTTACTTTAGTATTTAAAGAGTCAGTTGGAAAAGGTTCTCATAGCTGTTTGTTTAAATATTTGTACATACGTGGATGAAAACTGATATTTTCAATATTTCATTAATTGCTGAACCTTGTAAAATGTATTGTGATCATTAACATGCTTGTGTGTGTGTAAATATTTACCTTCTTTAAAAATATTGAAAGACAAATTTCTGTTTTGTTAAGTTAAAATGTTCTGTGTTGTTGTGTGTATTTTCTTTTATTTTATGTTGAAGGCTATACCTTTTCTACTAATATGCAGATTTATTTTGTGTATTGTTTGTCTATTATTTGAACTGTATGTGTATGAAATGAACATGCTTAAAGATATTTTGTGTAATGATGAAAATTAGTTTCCTTAAACTAGTGTGAATATGAAAATTTCTGTAAATGTCTTATTTTGAAAATCTTTTGGAAGAAATGTATGCAATTTCTTAGTGTATATACTGTATGTTTGTCATATGTTTTTTTTTTCTCCCAACTGAAGTTGGATGGAATTTTTTTTTTTTTTGTAGCCAACACCACTTAGGTGTTATAGATGTTTCCTTGAAGTATCCCTTACGGGAAACTTCAACGAAACATGGGGCATGTGTAACACCACAGCTCTTATGCTCTATGGATTTATTTTGTTTATTTTTTTTTTTTTTGCTTTATTTAATGTTACATTGTTGATCGTCTGTAAATGTGTTTCAACAGATAACACAAAATTGTATACTCTTTTCTTTGTGAAAACCTTTGATGTCATGATTTGATTCTATGAAAAGTAGTGTATCTGCAATTTATATTCTTTGTCCCATTTGGAGGGAATAAAACTTACTGTATATGATTGTAATTTTGTGTGAATAATTTTTTCTAGAGATGTCAATATGTGTAAATGTTTTGTTTTATTTAATGTATTTCGTTGTTGTTATGTAAACTGCTGATCCTCACTTAGGGCTCTTAATTATTCTGTATGTAAAAGGTGTAGTGGTTCCCCTCGGGAACGGAACTGTGTAGCGCGTGCAAATTGTGGTTGGCCTACGTAGAAAAGGTGGAACTGATAGTCAGTCGGGGACGAGTCAGCAGTCGGAGACGAGCTACGAGTCGGAGATAAGCTACGAGTCCGTGCACTGCCATGTAAAAGATGCATATTGTGCTGATTCCGAGAGAGGCTTTTCCTGCTTCTTTCCAAAGCCTCGGATGGATGGATAAATAGCTGGAACTATTCTGGTGTTTGTATCTATCATCGCCACCAAGAAATGACAGAGTCCAGCAATTCTGCCTACAATTCCACCTACCGACATGCAGTTGCCACCACATTGCGCAATCATTGCAACGTAATACTATAATGATGTACAGTGAAGGATCAGCTTAATGGACGTGCTAATGTGCTGAAATATAAGGTAATTTGTATCTGAATTTGTGTACCTACCTTGATTTTTCTCCTCATCATAACACCTCTCAGGTTCCTTTCCGTTTGAGCTAAAGTGATATCCGAGTGTCCTTACTAAAAGAAATTAAAGCCTAGAGTTTTGTTAATTAATGCCTCTTGAACTTATTAAAAAGAAAGTTAAAGTGAATGTGGCAATAGAGTGAGTTAAAGTCAATGATGCTTGCTGAAAATAATTTTCCTAGTAAAACTGCTTATTAAAGTGCTGTTGCTAACTTCAAAATTAAAAGTTCTTAAGACTGAGGCTTATAAAGTAAATGAACACATTGTTGCCTGTAGTAAATTCTAAAAGGTGAGTCAGTTTCTTGCAATTTTGTCGACATTGTGTTTCGCTGTAGTAAAAGTGAGAAAGCTGCAGTTGTGAAACGTTACATTCTCATGTTTGCTAAGTGTTTGTCTCTCTTGTGTATTAGAAGTGCATATTAATAATAACGTTATAAAGACCATTCACTTTGTGTAAATCCTGAAAGTAATAGTGTGTTTCGGTATCTGTTATAATTTTGAAAATAGTTTCTGCTGCTCTAACTGTTAGTTTCAATCTTACCGTAAACGTATGTATGTGTCAGAGTTCATTGCACTCGCGTGTGACAAAGTATAGGTTGTGTTTATTCGTTAAAATTACTAATAACTATTTTCTTAAACGAGAATGTTTATCATTCTCTTGCCTAGTTAGGCTGGCGACCGTTTTTTTATCAGTTGAACAGTGCAGATAGGCAAAATTTTGTTTGTTACTGTTCAAATATTTACGTAATTCTGACTTTCATTTCCGATAAGCCACTTCTGTTAGGAACAACACGGTCAACATAACAAAATTCCTCTCAGAGGGTAACACTGCTCTGTTGCTTTATACCATAATTGCTATAACTAAATAATTCTGTTTTGCAAACTGCCTCCTGCTTCGAGGTTAAGGTATAGCAGTAGCGCAGAGGCGTTTGGTTAAAGCTAAGCAGACTGGCAGTGTAATAATCCCGTGGTTTACCTACATTAGAAGCAACCTTTCTGTGCTCCTCGAAAACCGACCCTTTTACGAATCACAACGACCTGTGAGGGAAGGACATCCTCATTTCTGTATATATCAGGATGCTTTTTCGGAAGTAATATGTAGTCCCAGTACCGTAATAAACTGTAGTGACCGCTCGGTGAAATCGCGGACGAATTGGAAAAAGCGGTATCGAACCTGCTCCGAAAGCAGCGGAAAAACTTGCTGCGAAAAATTAATTTTTTTCGGCGGCCGCAAATGTAAAGGCAGCGCGGAGAGCGAACACGTCATTGGATGGGTGCGGGGAAGGCGGGCGGGTGGTCGTCGTCCTCTGCATGCGCGTGTGTGGGGCTTAGCAGGAGAGTCGGCTCCCAAAGGGCCGCGTATTGGCTCGGCTCGTATAGAGGCAGGCATGCCTGGGCCTGTAAGCCTTTCCGCGCCGCTTCGCTTCCCACACGACACACAACTCGTCACCAACCACAGGGGTGAGAAGGCAGCGCGTCCAATTTAGTAGAATACGGACTGTCCCTGTGGAATGAATACTTATTACTAGCAAGTGGCTCTTGCCTCAGGTAAGCTTCCTTTTCAGCACAGTAATGAGTTACAACGTCTTGCCTGATGCGTCAGTTGTACTACACGAACAGCGAAAATGTATTAAGCGATATTTTTTTCTTTTACTTCCATCATATTGAGGGGTTTGTCAACGAGAAAATGTTTCGTTAATGACCGAAATTTTGTGTGAAGTTTATTACAAGTCATTAAGTGCTTTCATTCCCAAATAATGGATGAATAAATTATGAATATTCCTTCTTTAATCCTTACCCCTTAGATAGGTAGGTGGTTCTTACCCTTACTCCGATTACCTCCAAACAGTAAGTGATACGTGTACCAATCTCGGTTGAAATCAGTCTACTTGTTCAGGAGCATATGTGGAACAGACACACACAAACACACACATCTCATAAACACTACTGGCCATTAAAATTGCTACACCAAGAAGAAATACAGATGATTAATTGGACAAATATGGTATACTAGCACTGACATGTGATTACATTTTCACGCAATTTGGGTGCATAGATCCTGAGAAATCAGTACCCAGAACAACCACCTCTGGCCGCAAACGGCCTTGATACGCCTTGGCATTGAGTCAAACAGAGCCTGGATGGCGTGTACAGGTACAGCTGCCCATGCAGCTTCAACACGATACCACAGTTCATCAAGAGTAGTGACTGGCGTATTGTAACGAGCCAGTTGCTCGGCCACCGTTGACCAGACGTTTTCAATTGGTGAGAGATCTGAAGAATGTGCTGGCCAGGGCAGCAGTCGAACATTTTCTGTATCCTGAAAGGCCCGTACAGGACCTGCAACATGCGGTCGTGCATTATCATGCTGAAATGTAGGGTTTCGCAGGCATCGACTGAAGGATAGAGGCACGGGTCGTAGCACATCTGAAATGTAACGTCCACTGTTCAAAGTGCCGTCAATGCGAACAAGAGGTGACCGAGACGTGTAACCATCACGCCAGGTGATACGCCAGTATGGCGATGACGAATACACGCTTCCAATGTGCGTTCACCGCGATGTCGCCAAACACGGATACGACCATCATGATGCTGTAAACAGAACCTGGATTCATCCGTAAAAAGGACCTTTTGGCATTCGTGCACCCAGGTTCGTCGTTGAGTACACCCTCGCAGGCGCTCCTGTCTGTAATGCAGCGTCAAGGGTAACCGCAGCCATGGTCTCCGAGTTGATAGTCCACGCTGCTGCAAACGTCGTCGAACTGTTCGTGCAGATGGTTGTTGTCTTGGAAACGTCCCCATCTGTTGACTCAGGGATCGAGACGTTACAGCCATGCGGATAAGATGCCTGTCATTTCGACTGCTAGTGATACGAGGCCGTTGGCATCCAGCACGGTGTTCCGTATTACCCTCTTGAACCCACCGATTCCATATTCTGCTAACAGTCATTGTATCTCGACCAACACGAGCAGCAATGTCGCTATACGATAAACTGCAATCGCGATAGTCTACAATCCGACCTTCATCAAAGTCGGAAACGTGATGGTACGCATTTCTCCTCCTTACACGAGGCATCACTACAACGGTTTCACCAGGCATCGCCAGTCAACTGCTGTTTGTGTATGAGAAATCGGTTCGAGACTTTCCTCATGTCACCACGTTGTAGGTGTCGCCACCGGCGCCAACCTTGTGTGAATGCTCTGAAAAGCTAATGATTTGCATATCACAACATCTTCTTCCTGTCGGTTAAATTTCGCGTCTGTAGCACGTCATCTTCGTGGTGTAGCAATTTTAATGGCTAGTAGTGTATCTATATATCAAAAACAGTTTTGCATCACCCTGGTTGCCAGAACTCCTGAAGATAGACGTTGACTGTGGATGTGGTGTCACAGACACAGTCCCTTTGATTGTGCATAGATGTCCCTAAATCCGTCCAAAGATGTAAACAACCATGCATGAGCAGCGCCTATTAGACGCTGAGGGTCCGACAGCCGATCAGTTCCATTCAGTCCACAGAATATTTCCCTCCTCCCGCCTTCTGGCTTCGTGTTTAACTTGAAACAGAACGGAGCTTTCCAAGGCCACTACGTGGCGAGACTCGCGTGTGTGCGGTCCGTACGAGGCCACAAATGGAGAAAGCGTCGGGCAGGAATTGATACACAATCAACCAGATACACATCTAGCACCCGCCGTTGTTTCCATAATTCCTCTAGCACTTTCATTTCGAGTTCCTTGAAAATTCCGTCACAGTTCAAACAGCTAAAGAAATTTCTAAGAAAAATGTAATGGTGATGATTCCTAACATACTGACGAACCAAAATCTGGAGATACATGTCGCCCATCATCTTGCGTGCATGGATGTCCGACGGAACTTTGTATCGTAATTCAGAATAATACAGGCGCTGTGATATCGAATTTATCCCCCGACACCGGGCAAAAGACTTTCAAGTAAGTTGTCTGCCCTGTACGGGAATACACATAATGGATGAAGGAGTGCAGATTGTAGACGCATGGTTGAGAACATATGGAAGTCTGGATGTGGCTGTGAGTCGTGCTCGGGTAGCCAGATGCCGAGGCGACCGCTCGCGATAAGCGGGGAAATTTGGGTTCGAGTCCCGGTCCGACATAAATTTTCATTATCGTAATTCCATTACACATCTGACGATTATCCATATTCACAATAGCAACTACATTTGTTGAATTACGTAAAAGACATTTTCAACCGGTTTGGAAGTCTTTCTTTTGTGTTTAATTCAACTTTGTGCCAAGGGCTACATCCTAATATCCTTCAAGTACCTTCATTAAAGAGGCCATCTCTCAGTCACTGACACTGGTGTAAAAGCAACTTTGTTTCAAGTAACACATACTAATAACACCAGGAATTATAATAGTACACATTGACAACTCGTTTTTCTTCGCAATTCTCTTGCTTGACGCTAGCGCCGTTGTAGACACACACACATTTACAGAGTCAGCTGTTGTACATGTTCAAACATACTCAATGCAGATTACAATAAGTGACCTCATTCACACCCCTGCTTTACAGGAGCAACTGAACCATTCAGTCTAAACGATAACATGTAATGTCACATAAAACTGTATTTTTACAGGAAAACATGAACATAAGTTTGTTAAACGGAAATTACGCAGTAATATTCACTGAATAGAAAAGTAATCGACAAACAGCTACAGAAACATACTTTCAAAGCAAAACGTACATAAAAATCATTCTTATGGCACTTGTTTACTGTATGTTTGTCTAGAGGTATGTTTACAAATACACAAAAATCAAACATAGAACGAAATAAATTCTATTAATGGATATTAATCTTGCGAATATCGTCGATAAGTGCTGGTCAGCGAACATTTGCATAAACGAGTAGTTAAGAATGAAAAGCAGTATCGAGAAAATTGGTATCAGTAATCATAGCATGGCTGATGGCGTGAAATAAAAATTATTACTCGAGTACTGAACTGAACCTAAAAATTACATTTTTATATCAATATATAACATCACTGATGGCGTGCTATAAGCTTTAAATAATAAAATATGTTGGCGAAAAAAAAAGAAAAACAATTCTATAATACTTACGTATAAGGCCGAACGGCCAGTGCTTTACGAATTGTTCCTGAAATGTACACGATATAAAAATACAAAGTTCGAGCCAAGAATTGCATCACTGTTCTTCGGTACAACACTGTTCGTCACACAAAATGCTTATACCTTAGACACACGGGAGACAAGTAAACGAGTTTGTGGGTTTTCAAAGTTCCAGCCAAATCTTCTCGAGGACGCGCGACGCGAATCAAAAGTCCAGAGTCTGTTTCTTGTGCAAATAACAAATCTCGACTAGAGTTAATGTGCTAACTAGCAAAAAATTTTGTCCTTAGCTTGCTCTTTACAGCAATTTGTCCATCTACACCTCACTCCAGCTTGTAGCAACGTAAAGTTCAGAGTTGTCAACTCTAAGTTCTGACGAGTCCTCAGCAAATTACACGAGGCGTTTCAAAGGTGTTCATGACTCACAAGTGGCGTGATCAGTGTCATATAATAATGTTCATTGTACCATAAAGACAATAAAGGAAATGTGGACGTTGACAGCAGTATTCTGCATGTCTCTGATTGGCATGACTCATAGCGCAAGTAGTTCGTATTAATCGGCAGTGGTGTATAATGTGACCTTGCGGTGCTTCAGTGCTCATAGAGAGTTTCTCTGGATAGCGTATATGAGCAGGTCGGCTATAAGCCTGCCTGACGGTTCATTATGTCGCCAGCACACTGGGCCTCAAAGAGGTTGCGAGAAGATCGATAGTAGGCGCAAAGAACGCGCCTATCAAAAGAGAGACCAAAACTAGACTCGCAAGCAGCGCACCGCCAGCGCCCACTCGACTGCGGACTGGAGGGCCCATCCAGTCACCCAGTGAGTCAACGACTCGAGTCATCAGTGAGAGCCCAGTGGGAGTCGCAGTCGAAGTCAGCCCAGCCTCCAGCTCAGTCAGTCAGTACCCGGCGACCAGAGTAGTGTGTGTAACGGGACTTGTACTTCACCAGCAGAGAGGCTAACGTATACTACTACAGAAGAGCTTGTACCACAACACCTGGGCTATCTTAAGTTAACTAACTTCTTGTCCTTATGAATAAAGAACTCTGTTAATACATGCGTGCAGTTTGTGTTATAGAAGAGGATACCGGCTACCAAACATCCTCTCCATAAACAGGTTACCGCCAGAGGTGTACAGATTCTCTTTCTAGCATTCCTGCCGCTATTTCCACCGCAACCGTTGAAGCAGCTCAACCTGCGACAACAGAGACAAGAGTACGTGGGTACCTAAGCACAGAGGTTAAATCAGACCAACTTGGGTTTCCGCTAGCCTGGCAAGCTTCGCGGGGCCTCTTCCGCCTGTTCCACCTGACACGTTGTGCTGACAATCCAACATCACTGCAGACTAGCCAGGTATATGTTTGCTTAAGTAGTTTCATTGCAGCTCAGCTATCTGAACGGTGGGAGTAGCAAAATTAACAAACCAAATTAAGAATCGGGCAACGTATACCGGTCACGAAACACAACCCAAGTCCAGCAGGGCAAAAATTGTTGTCCGTTACTCAGGCAGCTTCAGATAAAGTGGCAGGTGTTTCGCAATGCAGATTGTGTGAAATGTTACTACACACTCATTTGGGAACCTCCACTGTGTGACATATTTGTTAATTTGACCATAGTTTCCTCACTCTATACATATGTTGAAAGAGGACAAAGACTTATTGGCCGACAAGTGTGTGGAAATGAGTGCTAAGAACTTCAAGACATACAGTGGTATATACGCTCTCTAAATTCGGGGCAAAGACTAATTCAAATATGAAAAGATGGCTCAGTGGATATCAAAAACCACGTTCTGGTGGTATGTAACATAGTGCGAAGAAAGTTTTGCACGAAAGAAAAGCTTCTTCTTTCAGGCATGTAGGTTTTAGTTTAACATAATATTAAAAACAAACTTCGCGTTTGCTAAAATTCATTTGGAGAATTTAGAACGAACCATTTTAGCCACTCAGAATGAATTTAGAGAACCTGCAAAACAGATCCTGGAAAAAGTAATTTAAATTAGTACAACTGGGGTCATATTTGGCTGGAACACGCTAAGGTTACAGAAATTAGTTTTCCAAAACCTTACTTAATTTGGCGTTGCAATATAATACACATCTTCAGCTGCAAAGGATCTCGACTTTCAGGGGTGGTTCTGCATAGTACAGAAAACAGGCATTAATATTGACCTGATGATCGTTCGAATGAAGAATAGCCAGTACCAGTCGAAAAAGGCTGGAGTTGAAGAGAAAAACGTTTGTATAAATAAATAAGCTCGAAGTACGCCGAAAATGAAAAACTAACAAATACCACCATTTTCTCCCCTACAGTGATCCAGAATGAATATACACTCCTGGAAATGGAAAAAAGAACACATTGACACCGGTGTGTCAGACCCACCATACTTGCTCCGGACACTGCGAGAGGGCTGTACAAGCAATGATCACACGCACGGCACAGCGGACACACCAGGAACCGCGGTGTTGGCCGTCGAATCGCGCTAGCTGCGCAGCATTTGTGCACCGCCGCCGTCAGTGTCAGCCAGTTTGCCGTGGCATACGGAGCTCCATCGCAGTCTTTAACACTGGTAGCATGCCGCGACAGCGTGGACGTGAACCGTATGTGCAGTTGACGGACTTTGAGCGAGGGCGTATAGTGGGCATGCGGGAGGCCGGGTGGACGTACCGCCGAATTGCTCAACACGTGGGGCGTGAGGTCTCCACAGTACATCGATGTTGTCGCCAGTGGTCGGCGGAAGGTGCACGTGCCCGTCGACCTGGGACCGGACCGCAGCGACGCACGGATGCACGCCAAGACCGTAGGATCCTACGCAGTGCCGTAGGGGACCGCACCGCCACTTCCCAGCAAATTAGGGACACTGTTGCTCCTGGGGTATCGGCGAGGACCATTCGCAACCGTCTCCATGAAGCTGGGCTACGGTCCCGCACACCGTTAGGCCGTCTTCCGCTCACGCCCCAACATCGTGCAGCCCGCCTCCAGTGGTGTCGCGACAGGCGTGAATGGAGGGACGAATGGAGACGTGTCGTCTTCAGCGATCAGAGTCGCTTCTGCCTTGGTGCCAATGATGGTCGTATGCGTGTTTGGCGCCGTGCAGGTGAGCGCCACAATCAGGACTGCATACGACCGAGGCACACAGGGCCAACACCCGGCATCATGGTGTGGGGAGCGATCTCCTACACTGGCCGTACACCACTGGTGATCGTCGAGGGTACACTGAATAGTGCACGGTACATCCAAACCGTCATCGAACCCATCGTTCTACCATTCCTAGACCGGCAAGGGAACTTGCTGTTCCAACAGGACAATGCACGTCCGCATGTATCCCGTGCCACCCAACGTGCTCTAGAAGGTGTAAGTCAACTACCCTGGCCAGCAAGATCTCCGGATCTGTCCCCCATTGAGCATGTTTGGGACTGGATGAAGCGTCGTCTCACGCGGTCTGCACGTGCAGCACGAACGCTGGTCCAACTGAGGCGCCAGGTGGAAATGGCATGGCAAGCCGTTCCACAGGACTACATCCAGCATCTCTACGATCGTCTCCATGGGAGAATAGCAGCCTGCATTGCTGCGAAAGGTGGATATACACTGTACTAGTGCCGACATTGTGCATGCTCTGTTGCCTGTGTCTATGTGCCTGTGGTTCTGTCAGTGTGATCATGTGATGTATCTGACCCCAGGAATGTGTCAATAAAGTTTCCCCTTCCTGGGACAATGAATTCACGGTGTTCTTATTTCAATTTCCAGGAGTGTATATTTCATTGAGCTTCGTCTATTACTAATGGGATAAAAAAAGACTTCATCATCTTCCAAACGTCACTGTTCACACTACAGTGAAAGCATACAGAATACTGGTACGTAGCGTAGCGCACCGGAAAGACGGGCAGACAATAAAAGACCTTTAGCATGCTCGGGTTGGGCGTCGCTTGACTTGGACGAGAACAAAACAGCCTGCCAGCTCTGCTGGTAACGTGCGGCAGGTCGCCTGCCTGGCTAACAGCAAAGCGTGGGCGGGTTAGAAGCGGAAAGCTGACGCCTCTAGGTGGCGCCTCATTCACTGTCTGGAGCTCTGCGTCGCCGTGAGCGGAGTAGGTCTCCGTCCAGGCCAGCAACCGCGTTCGCACGGCGCTGAACTGCCTGCGGTGAAACAGGCGCGTGGGCGGAACAGCGTTGCTGTCCCTTGTGCTGACCTTTGATTTGCGGCGTGTGGGCAGTGGTCCCCCGCACTAGGGATGGGAAAAACCGAACGGTTACAAGTGATAACCGGTATTTTAGTTCTGAATAACCGGTATTTTTAGGTATTAGTTTGGTCTTCGTTATAACAAGTGCTTTTTTTCTATTTTTTGCTTATAATTGGGTAAGAAAAACATCCTAAATATCAGTTAGCCATACCAACAGTGCTCAATTTTTGAATTTTAAATAAACCTTTTTCGAAAACGAGTCACTTTTAGTCGTAACATTTCCACTCTTTTGAAATACCGGGTGATTATAATTAAAGTTTCCCTGTTTAAGACGTTATAACATGGAAACTAATTACTGTGCGAGGACCAACTTAGTAGCGGATGTCAAGGACATGAAGAAGAGAAACAACGCAAAATAATTTCAGTTGAAACACTTTTAGTTTGCTGCTACGGTACATCATACCATTACATACCGGTACCATTACTGCTACAAAAGGGTCTCTGTGGTGTGCGTACTGTAAGACCTCCGGTACACACACCATCAGATTATTTGACTTGTCGCTCTAACGAAATAGCCGGCCGCAGTGGCCGTGTGGTTAAAGGCGCTGCAGTCTGGAACCGCAAGACCGCTACAGTCGCAGGTTCGAATCCTGCCTCGGGCATGGATGTTTGTGATGTCCTTAGGTTAGTTAGGTTTAACTAGTTCTAAGTTCTAGGGGACTAATGACCTCAGCAGTTGAGTCCCATAGTGCTCAGAGCCACTTGAACCATTTTCTAACGAAATAGGCGAGTGTCAGCAAGATGTCTCGTGGTCTTATTGTGGCGTGTTTATTTTCTGCCGTTAGGTCAGACGGTAGAAATGCCACTTGCACGCTTAGAGTAGCAGACTGACGGTGACCAACTTTAAACAGAACTTGATTAATTTTCACACGCATTTATTAAAATAATAAAAATCATAAACCTTACTTAACTTGATTCTGGATGCTGTTTACAATTGACAATCTCAAGTTCCTTTGGTCTTGGTACGTTAATCTTATTCTCACATATCTCTGATACTTGACAAAGTGTCTATACATTTCTCTTCATGGCTATGTACAGGAATATGATAATCTTATTAGGCGCAGACTGAAACTTGACTATAGGCTGGTACAGTCTGGTGCAGACAAATGCAGACTGACTAATGGGAGGTCTGTACACTCGTTATAATACCTCGCGCGTTCAGGTATCACTGCGCGAGTGCGATCCGCGAGGAGAAAAGGTTCTACGTTAGCAGCAATCTCATTGGCTGCATTACATATTAATACGCGGATCGGCGGAGGCAGAATTTGGTCCGTCTCTAAGGCAGCGCCATCTCGTAGAGCGGAGACGGACGAGCGCTGCGCCTGCGCTGTTGTGTTTAGCGGGGCGCGCTCTAGTGGGAAAGTTGTGTACACACTGACTACGCGGAACTATGTACACAACAGTCTCAATACGGCGCCCATCAATGTCCAGAACAGTCTGAAAGCGCAAGATTGCGTTCTGCACAGCAGAATGAAGCATATCAGTAGGTATTCTTATGCTGGCTACGTCTCTTGATATACTGCGCATCATATGAGCACATGTGTGAATGTTCCCCATGAAAACCCTGTCCTTCAGGTAGCCCCACAACTAGAAATCACAGGAAATGAGATCAGGTGATTTGGAAACGATCGGCTGGTAATTCGATCGTTTGCAAATGTGTTTCGGAGAAGCAGGTGAATTTCACGAGCGATGTGTGGTGGAGCCCCATCTTGCATGAAAGCAGTTGAGTTCAATGCGTCTCTTTCCTAAAGGGCGGGTATGACCTACTGGCGAAGCATATCGCAGTAATGCTGGCCAGTCACATTGCACGTCTTTGGTCCTTGAGTGCCAACCTATTCAAAAAAGGATGGGCCAACGATGAACGTAGCTGTGACACGTTCACCGACAGAGGAACTTAATGCACAGTGACTGGAGATGAAGATCGTATTACTCGGCAATTCTGTGTGTTCACTTCACCTGTCAGAGAAAAACGAGCTTTGTCTGCCCATAGGATGGTTCAGGGCCAGCCCTTGTCAACTTCAATCCTAGCAAGGAACTGGAGAACCAAGTCAACACGTCGTCCTGTGGTGCAAGGTGCTGTACGATACTGATCTTGTACGGATAACATCTGAAAATGGTTCAGAGCACCTTCCGTACAGCAGACCACGGGATGTTCAACTGTCGTGACACAGCATACGCACTGCTTATCTATCAGAAATTGCGCGCAGCGTTGTCTGCCCTAACAACAGCGATTTCATCAACCACCTGTGTTGCAACCGGTCATTGACCTCTTCCCGGAACGACGCCCATTTCTCTAGTTGATTCGAACTTCTGCACCATGCTCCGCACAGCAGGTAGATAAAGGGGACCTTTCCGTAATCCTTTCAGACGGCGATATTCTCGAAGTGCAGGATTACTGCAGTTTTGACAATAGAGCTTCACCAATAATGTCCTGCTCCTTTTCTCCATGGTCATGTTGACACGTCAACAAGTGTACTGCCACTGGTTAGGCATGTGAGACTATGAATCACGATGACTGATCACGGCATCTGGTGGGAAAGCTTGGAACTGGAAGGTGCCGCATGGAAATCAGGAACCCCATATTCTGGTCATTAATGTCACCATGTTTGGCCCTTGTATGGCAATTAGTTTCCGTAGTATGTGTTAAATGGAGAAAGTTTGATTATAGCCACCCCATATTGCGTTATTATACACTGAAGAGCCAAAGAAACTGGTACACCTGTCTTATATCTCGTAGGGTCCTTGCGAGCACTCAGAAGTGCCGCAACACAACGTGGTATGGACTCGACTAATGTTTGTGGTAGTGCTGGAAGGAATTGAAACCATGAATCCTGAACGGCTGTACATACACTCCTGGAAATGGAAAAAAGAACACATTGACACTGGTGTGTCAGACCCACCATACTTGCTCCGGACACTGCGAGAGGGCTGTACAAGCCATGATCACACGCACGGCACAGCGGACACACCAGGAACCGCGGCGTTGGCCGTCGAATCGCGCTAGCTGCGCAGCATTTGTGCACCGCCGCCGTCAGTGTCAGCCAGTTTGCCGTGGCATACGGAGCTCCATCGCAGTCTTTAACACTGGTAGCATGCCGCGACAGCGTGGACGTGAACCGTATGTGCAGTTGACGGACTTTGAGCGAGGGCGTATAGTGGGCATGCGGGAGGCCGGGTGGACGTACCGCCGAATTGCTCAACACGTGGGGCGTGAGGTCTCCACAGTACATCGATGTTGTCGCCAGTGGTCGGCGGAAGGTGCACGTGCCAGTCGACCTGGGACCGGACCGCAGCGACGCACGGATACACGCCAAGACCGTAGGATCCTACGCAGTGCCGTAGGGGACCGCACCGCCACTTCCCAGCAAATTAGGGGCACTGTTGCTCCTGGGGTATCGGCGAGGACCATTCGCAACCGTCTCCATGAAGCTGGGCTACGGTCCCGCACACCGTTAGGCCGTCTTCCGCTCACGCCCCAACATCGTACAGCCCGCCTCCAGTGGTGTCGCGACAGGCGTGAATGGAGGGACGAATGGAGACGTGTCGTCTTCAGCGATGAGAGTCGCTTCTGCCTTGGTGCCAATGATGGTCGTATGCGTGTTTGGCGCCGTGCAGGTGAGCGCCACAATCAGGACTGCATACGACCGAGGCACACAGGGCCAACACCCGGCATCATGGTGTGGGGAGCGATCTCCTACACTGGCCGTACACCACTGGTGATCGTCGAGGGGACACTGAATAGTGCACGGTACATCCAAACCGTCATCGAACCCATCGCTCTACCATTCCTAGACCGGCAAGGGAACTTGCTGTTCCAACAGGACAATGCACGTCCGCATGTATCCCGTGCCACCCAACGTGCTCTAGAAGGTGTAAGTCAACTACCCTGGCCAGCAAGATCTCCGGATCTGTCCCCCATTGAGCATGTTTGGGACTGGATGAAGCGTCGTCTCACGCGGTCTGCACGTCCAGCACGAACGCTGGTCCAACTGAGGCGCCAGGTGGAAATGGCATGGCAAGCCGTTCCACAGGACTACATCCAGCATCTCTACGATCGTCTCCATGGGAGAATAGCAGCCTGCATTGCTGCGAAAGGTGGATATACACTGTACTAGTGCCGACATTGTGCATGCTCTGTTGCCTGTGTCTATGTGCCTGTGGTTCTGTCAGTGTGATCATGTGATGTATCTGACCCCAGGAATGTGTCAATAAAGTTTCCCCTTCCTGGGACAATGAATTCACGGTGTTCTTATTTCAATTTCCAGGAGTGTACATCCGTTAGAGTACGAGCGCGTGGAGATCTCTTCTGAACAGCAAGATACGCTCAATAATGTTCATTTCTGGTAAGTTTAGCGGCCAGCGGAAGTGATTAAACTCAGAAGGGTGTTCCTGGAGACACTCTGTAGCAATTCTCGACTTGGGGGGTCGTCGCATCGTCCTGCCGGAATTGCTCAAGCCCTTCGGAACGCACAATGGACATGAATGGATGAGGGTGATCACACACGATGCTTACGTGCATGTCACCTGTCAGAGTCGTATAGAGATATATCAGGAGTCCCGTATCACACTAACTGCACACGTCCCATGCTATTACAGAGCCTCCATCAGCTCGAACAGTCCGCTGCTGACATGCAGAGTCCATGGATTCTTGAGGTTGTCTCCATACCCATACGCGGACTGTTAATATTCACGGTACACTCGTGAAATGTTCCTACGGGAAAATCCCCACTTCATCGCTACCTCGGAGATGCTGCGTCCCATTGCTCGTGCACCGACTATAACACCGCGTTCAAACTCACTTAAATCTTGATAACCTGCCATTGTATCAGCAGTGACCGATCTAACAACTGCGCCAGACACTTGTCTTATATAGGCGTTGCTGACTGTAGCACTGTATTCCACCTGTTTGCATACCTGTGTATTTGAATAGCACGACTATACCAGTCTCTTTGGCGCTTCAGTGTAGAAAATGGGAAAAGCGATCAGTGTTATTTTAATAACAGTGCCGACAGAAACGAGCAACAAACACATGGCATAAGAACCGGTACAGCAGTGTTAAATCAATAACGTACCTGTTAGCATGTGTGGCCGGCCGCGGTGGTCTAGCGGTTCTGGCGCTGCAGTCTGGAACCGCGGGACTGCTACGGTCGCAGGTTCGAATCCTGCCTCGGGCATGGGTGTATGTGATGTCCTTAGGTTAGTTAGGTTTAAGTAGTTCTAAGTTCTAGGGGACTTATGACCTAAGATGTTGGGTCCCATAGTGCTCAGAGCCACTTGAACCATTTTTTTGTTAGCATGTGGGTGGTCTAGTGGATGGCACGCATCTACATGCAGTGTGCGAAACTTGCCACCATCTGTTCTAATGTTGGTTTCACGCCGTCGTGATCGGATAATAGCGATGTTACAGAACGGCACAATCTCTAGTCTGCAAGTATTTCACGAAGTGCTGTAACAGAGAAGTAGAGTGCTCCATATGTTTTAAAAGATTAAGAATGGGAGGAGCCACAACGACCTTGCAACATAATATAAGGAGATAACTTAAAACTTAACGGCTCATTCATAGTTTATAGTTTACAACACAAATAAAAAAGTAGCTGATCTGTTGCTGATACGCTTGTTTCTGCTTGTAAGCCTTGAAAACGGACAAATTAATGAGGAAACAGAGTTCTCCAACCCTCCAGCACTGTCTCTTCGTAATCCTCAAGTGGTGGTATGCTCGTCGATTACGACATGATTTTTGAGCGGGGTTTCAAAAAAATTAGAATCAGTAGGAGAATACTGGGGATTTTTTTGTGGTATTCAACCATGAGCCGTGGCGTGCCTTTTCTGGCACACCAGCTCATTGGCAGTGCTATCGATTACCCGGCTGTACTACGATCTTTGCCCCTGTTGTGATCTGGCGGCGGGTATTTGCGGTAGTGGAGTTGGTCGCCGGACTCTACGAGGCGCTAGGACGTGCTTGAGGGGACGAAGGCGCAAACACGCGGGTTCGGCAAGCGGTGGCGCGGTCGGTCTACCTTGCAAGACGGTCGCCAGTTTGTGGCTGACCTGTCTGATGTCAGCTTCGGGCGCCGCTCTTCGCATTGCTTCGGTGCCTGTTTTCTCGCAGAGACCCATCCCTCCAGACCATCTCGAACAACGCTCTCCATCGTACGTATAAGTGGTTTTGGTGCCTTCGTTTCGTCAAACGATTTCGTTGCAGCCAGTGAACTTGTTGGACGGTTGGCAGCCGGCAGAGTCTGTGTCACTGCATGCAGACCAGCAGTTACTATTTGCTTTAAAATCCGATGGTTGGATGACTATTAAAAGGCAGATTAGCACGGAGGCGTGCATGTGATTTTGGGTTTATTGACATCAAGCGATGTCCCTGGTATATTGCTGTAAAAGAAAAAAAATTGCAACCAGTTATTCTGTTATTAGTAAAACTTAGCCGGCCAGAGTGGCCGAGTGGTTCTAGGCGCTTCAATCTGGAACCCCGAGACCGCTACGGTCGCATATTCGAATCCTGCCTCGGGCATGGATGTGTGTGATGTTCTTACCTTAGTTAGGTTTAAGTAGTTCTAAGTTCTTGAGGACTCATGACTTCAGATGTTAAGTCCCATAGTGCTCAGAGCCAGTAAAACTTGTATTTCGTAAAGCTACACATTTATATGTACTTTCTTATATGCGTGTACGTATTGAATGCAATCACTCAACAGTAATTGGTTTGTGTATTTTATCGATTCATTAACGTATATTGATTAATGTGTATTCTGCGGTCTGTTTGTGTTCCAGTTTCTGGGCGTTGGCATGAGTGGGTGTGGCGACACGTCCCGCTTCGGTGCACAGAAGCTGTGATGTACCGTCTAATGGGAAGTGACTACCGGTTGAGCCCCGGCGTTTAGGGGTTGTTTGGACGGCTGGTCGGCTGCTTCCGGCATTTAAGTTAAGTCACCCTTGCTCAGGGCAGCCTGTGGTCACTGCCCGTTTGAGAAATACAGGGCTATTACAAATGATTGAAGCGATTTCATAAATTCACTGTAGCTCCACTCATTGACATATGGTCACGACACACTAAAGATACGTAGAAAAACTCATAAAGTTTTGTTCGGCTGAAGCCGCACTTCAGGTTTCTGCCGCCAGAGCGCTCGAGAGCGCAGTGAGACAAAATGGCGACAGGAGCCGAGAAAGCGTATGTCGTGCTTGAAATGCACTCACATCAGTCAGTCATAACAGTGCAACGACACTTCAGGACGAAGTTCAACAAAGATCCACCAACTGCTAACTCCATTCGGCGATGGTATGCGCAGTTTAAAGCTTCTGGATGCCTCTGTAAGGGGAAATCAACGGGTCGGCCTGCAGTGAGCGAAGAAATGGTTGAACGCGTGCGGGCAAGTTTCACGCGTAGCCCGTGGAAGTCGACGAATAAAGCAAGCAGGGAGCTAAACGTACCACAGCCGACGGTTTGGAAAATCTTACGGAAAAGGCTACAGCAGAAGCCGTACCGTTTACAATTGCTACAAGCCCTGACACCCGATGACAAAGTGAAACGCTTTGAATTTTCGGCGCGGTTGCAACAGCTCATGGAAGAGGATGCCTTCAGTGTGAAACTTGTTTTCAGTGATGAAGCAACATTTTTTCTTAATGGTGAAGTGAACAGACACAATGTGCGAATCTGGGCGGTAGAGAATCCTCACGCATTCGTGCAGCAAATTCGCAATTCACCAAAAGTTAACGTGTTTTGTGCAATCTCACAGTTTAAAGTTTACGGCCCCTTTTTCTTCTGCGAAAAATCCTTACAGGACACGTGTATCTGGACATGCTGCAAAATTGGCTCATGCCACAACTGGAGACCGACGGCGCCGACTTCATCTTTCAACAGGATGGTGCTCCACGGCACTTCCATCATGATGTTCGGCATTTCTTAAACAGGAGATTGGAAAACCGATGGATCGGTCGTGGTGGAGATCATGATCAGCAATTCATGTCATGGCCTCCACGCTCTCCCGACTTAACCCCATGCGATTTCTTTCTGTGGGGTTATGTGAAAGTTCAGTGGTTAAACCTCCTCTACCTAGAAACGTGCCAGAACTGCGAGCTCGCATCAACGATGCTTTCGAACTCATTGATGGGGACATGCTGCGCCGAGTGTGGGAGGAACTTGATTATGGGCTTGATGTCTGCCGAATCACTAAAGGGGCACATATCGAACATTTGTGAATGCCTAAAAAAACTTTTTGAGTTTTTGTATGTGTGTGCAAAGCATTGTGAAAATATCTCAAATAATAAAGTTATTGTAGAGCTGTGAAATCGCTTCAATCATTTGTAATAACCCTGTATAACCTATTTCATGTGTTGTTTTATTTTTCTTTTAAAAAAAGGGTATTTTAAAATTCTTGAATATGAATTATTATAGTCACGTGTTGTGCTGGTTGGGTTTTTGGGGGTTCCAAACGAACTGATGCTTTTCGTAAATTAGCTTCATATAATTTTTTTAAATTGTGCCTTTTTTTTAATTAGTTTCATACTGTAATTTATTTGAAATCTCTGTGGGTCATCTCTTTAAGTCTATTGGTAATTGTTATCTCATGTCTTGCTTCAGAAACAAGATGTCTGTAATATTTTATAAAAAGATGCTCACGTTGATTGTCTCTTACCTGTTTTGAATAATACCTTCCATCCTAGGTGTACCCCTCATCCCTACTTCCTAAGTGACAAACCACTTACCGCTTTTTCAGAAAAGCAGCGAACAATGGTGGATTAAGTTCTTTTTTTAAAAAACTGTCTACTTAATTTATTATTTTGAATCTGGATGTCCTGAAATTGAGGAAGCCAAATCTTCTAAATCTTTTTTCTATTTCTACGTTTATTACGGGAAACAATAGGAATTAAAAACCAAAAATTGGTTGCTTCACAAACTGGTTTTTTTTGAGCGGTTTTAACACTCAGTTTAAACTGGCGTTGGAAACAAAACGATATAACGGGAAACCGGTTCTTTCAGCGATAACCGCCATCCCTACCTGGCACAGCAGGATCGCAGCGGGATACCTCCGTGGGCCGAGCCATTGCGTTGCCTCCATTCAGGTCAACTGTGGCTGGTCCGAGGTCTCAGCTACATACAGTCTCTATGTGCATATCTCGCACTGGGCATTACAGCCTTTGAACAGACAACCACGGTAACAGTGACATCATGACACCTATCAAACGGGGTAGTATTTGCCGGGTAGTCCCACATCCACAATCGCTGCTTACCAGGGGCGGCTCCTCTATAGGTTTGCAGGTTTGCGCTACCCCCAAGGAATAATTTTGCTCAACTGTGTTTACCTTCTGAGCGTTCTATACCAGTGGAGAAGTAGCGCGCCGTTTATCTCTTTCGAAATGCCCGGGCTCCAAACGCCGAACGCAACGGAGTTGGACGGAATGTGCCGACGGCGAGAGCGGGTAGCACTGTGACTGCAAACGTGGACTTGGGTGTCTCAGACGGGGTGCGAGCTGCAGGGGCAACGCTTGGCAGCACTGTACTCGTATGCGGGCCTTGTGTGAATAAACACCTCACCCGGGAAGAGGGCCCGAACTCTTCCGAAAGCAAACGGAACTATTGGATCTTCGAACAAAGCAGGATTCTCGCGCTACCTTACCAGTTCAGGTGTAGCTGCGAGCGAACTATTTCCTGTGCGTTGTGTTTGTGGTGTCACCGCCAGACACCACACTTGCTAGGTGGTAGCCTTTAAATCGGCCGCGGTCCGCTAGTATACGACGGACCCGCGTGTCGCCACTGTCAGTGATTGCAGACCGAGCGCCGCCACACGGCAGGTCTAGAGACACTTCCTAGCACTCGCCCGTTGTACAGTCGACTTTGCTAGAGATGGTTCACTGACAAATTACGCTCTCATTTGCCGAGACGATAGTTAGCATAGCCTTCAGCTACGTCATTTGCTACGACCTAGCAAGGCGCCATTATCATTTGCTGTTTATCTTGTGATGCATGTACCGTCAGACCGATGTTCACCAATTATGTATTAAAGTTAAGTATTCCATCAGCTACGTACTTTATTTGCCAGTCTCAATCCCTTTAACTGTTCCAGACCTCACGCCAGCCTGCGTGAGCTTAAACGCGTGCCTTTCGGCTTCCTCTCATAGTGGCGTGGCTGTCTTGCCAAGACACAACAGTGTTAGTTATTTTAGCGTGTGCTACAGTGAGTTTTGAGGCTCTAGTGACAAGTGAATACGTGAAATAATGAATCAGGTAATTTCATTGCTCTCTGAACCATTCAGTTCACGGAAGTTTGAAGAAAAAGTAGAAATCAAGAGGTTAGGTAGGGCGACTCCTGCTTTAACAATTTCGCAAACCTTTCAAACGATAAGTCGCCAATTCAGTAGGAAATTTCACTCTGAATTGTACGACAAGCATGGATGGTTGTGTGGTTGTAACATGAAAAATGCCTTTTTTTTCTTTGTTTATTATTTGGAGGAGATCTTTCATGGGCTAAACACGGAGTCTGTGACATTCAACACCTCCACGACGAAATTATAAAACACGAACTTTCTTCAGTCCATGTAAATAACGTTTTGAATATGGCAAGTCTAGGCAATGTAAATATAACTACCCAATTAGACAGTGGGTAGAGAAGGTCCGTGGCATTACACAACCAAAAAGTTACCGATAATAGGTACATATTGAATCTAATTATTAACTGTATTCGTTTCTGTGGTGCGTTGGAAATAATCTTCCAATCCTGGTGCTTTTCGTTCCTTGATTAATTTTAGTGCAGAATTACTCTCTGTATTAAAATCGCAATTAGAGAAAGCCACAGTCTTCAAAGGAATCTCAAAAACCATCCAGAATGAACACCTCCAGCGCATGCTTCAAGTCTGCCAAGAGGAAATTATAAAGGAAATTAAGAGTGCTGAGTTTTTGGCCGTAATAGTTGAAGAAAGCAGTGACGTAGCCTGTGTTATCCAGATGGTTATAGAATATAGGTACATCATTAACGGTATACAAATTGAAAGATTTTGTGACTTCATAGCACCAGAAAAGCATGATGCCCAGTCTTTGTCAACGTCCATCATCGAACAGATAATAATCATTTGGTGAATTGTCCACATAAGCTAATAGCGCAAACATATGATGGTGCAGCAGTGATGAGTGGTTCGCCACGTGGGGTGCAGGCTCTTGTTAAAGGAAAGTTTGCCAATGCTTCATACAATCATTGTTATGCCCACTAGTTGAATCTCATTATGCTTAAAGCCGCTTCCATTAATAAAAATGTGCGAATATTCTTCACTAAACTTCAGGGACTTTGCAGCTTCTTTTCAGCATCCCCTCAAAGAACAGTAGTTCTCGACGAAATAGTACGGAAACGACTGCCACGTTCATTACCTACTCGTTGGAATTTTCAGTCAAGGAGCATCATTACCGTTTTAGAATATAGGGAAGATATTATCACGTGCATGAATAATATGAGACAGCGGGAAAACTGTGTAATGAGAACAAGATCCTGCAAGCCACTTGTGGCTTAGTAACAGTTTTGAAGGCTGAAAAGTTCATTTTTTGGTTTCATTTTTTCATAAAATCATGATCCATGTGGATATCTTGTATAACCATCTAGGAAAAAGGGATGTTGACGCAACTTACGCACAAAATCAGCTGACAGCTTCTGAGCGTGAAATTCTGAACATTAAGGAAAGAGTGAGTGAAAATTCAGCCGGTTTACACGAGTACCATAAAAGAGGGAGAACTGAAGATGGCGCAGCAATGTGTAATCTACTGCGGGAGGCAAAAGAAGTATGTGATGTCATAAGTTACGAGGCAAAAGAAAGATTCAAGTTCACTGGACACCTACTTGCAGCCTCTCTCTTTCTACCAGAGAAATTCGCTACGTACTCTTCCAGTTTTCCAGAAACTTCTTTCAGAACTGCTATTAATGCTACTCTTCTTTGGAAGCAAAGAAACTTCGAACAGAGCTCTCTGTTACTTATGGAAGAGAAGAGTCCATAAGCATGCGTGGAGCTCTGAGCTTTCTGGATTACATAACAGGCAATAATCTTTGTGATACACCGAATCTGTGAAGCTCCTGAAAAAAATAATTCCAATTCCAATGACCACATCAGAAGCAGAACGTTGTTTTTCTTCGCTGAAACGCATCAAAACCTTCTTGCGGAATACCATGGTCCAAGAAAGACTATCAGCACTCGCAATGGTCTCTACTGAACAAGACCTCCTTTTAGGAACTGCAGACTTCAGTCAAAGAGTGATTGAAAGATTTTCAAATACGAAAGAAAGAAGAATAGAGTCCCTGTACAAGTGATCACCACCACATCCAAATTCAGTGATAAAATCGGCGTTAACATTAGGTTAGTAAGGCATGCCTACCAATTTTTGAGTATATAGAGCTGGAGTGTAGCCATGTATGGAAGTGAAACATGGACGATAAATAGTTTGGACAAGAAGAGAATAGAAGCTTTCTAAATGTGGTGCTACAGAAGAATGCTAAAGATTAGATGGGTAGATCACATAACTAATGAGGAAGTATTGAATAGGATTGGGGAGAATAGAAGTTTGTGGCACAACTTGACCAGAAGAAGGGATCGGTTGGTAGGACATGTTCTGAGGCATCATGGAATCACCAATTTAGCATTGGAGGGCAGCGTGGAGGGTAAAAATCGTAGAGGGAGACCAAGAGATGAATACACTAAGCAGATTCAGAAGGATGTAGGTTGCAGTAGGTACTGGGAGATGAAGAAGCTTGCACAGGATAGAGTAGCATTGAGAGCTGCATCAAACCAGTCTCAGGACTGAAGACCACAACAACATAGAGCTGCAGTTGATTTTAATTCCTTTTATTCTGAAATGGTAATACTTTTTTCTGTGTACACCATTTGGTTGTATTATGAGTATATGCAGGTGTGACACGAGCGAGCGGTCTGTTTGTATCAGGCATTACAAAAACGTGAACAGTGTACTGATTTTCTCTCTTTTGTTGATGTTTTCCTTCGTGAGCAAAGTGCAGCACCATCATCTTTGGTCACGAGCCGCCACTACTGCGTACACTGACGCAGACTGTGCGGTACGGCACAGAGAAGACGCCTACCAGGCCCTCTGCAGTGGAGGGCCATAGGAAGAATGCAAGCAGAATAGCCGCAAACTGATGTGGACCGATGGCTTAACGTGAATCGTTCTGTCGTTTCTCGGATGTGGCGACAGTTTATAGTGACCGAAACTGTCTCTCGAAGACCAGGGCAGGGACGACCACGTGTCACAGAAGAAAGAGAAGACGGTTATTTGGCTGTAAGGGCAGGCCTGTACCGCCTCGGTACTGCACGGCGACTGGCACCTGACCTCGCAGCAGCCACTGAACGGCTTGTACCGTGGCAAACGGTGTGCAGTGGCCTTCATTTTATTCTGTAAAAAATTTAAATGTCGTGTCACTAGGGCCTCCCGTCGGGTAGACCGTTCGCCGGTTGCAAGTCTTTCCATTTGACGCCACATCGGCGACTAGCACGTCGATGGGGATGAAATGATGATGATTAGGACAACACAACACCCAGTCCTCCCCCTGCGCGTCCGGGGGTTGGAATAGGCCCGAGGTATTCCTGCCTGTCGTAAGAGGTGACTAAAAGGAGTCCCTCCCCCTCAATGGGGTAGTTAGCGCCTGCGTCCGGAGACGGACGGTTCCACGACCTATATTTGCGGTCATTTTGGTTTTTCACTTCTTCTGGTTTCTTCCTTCCTTTGGTTGGTTCCTTTCTTTGTTCTTCTCCTTCTCACTGTCTTACTTACTCTTTCCCTTGCCTTCTTCTCCTTGCCTTCTCTGGTCTCCGCCTCGGCGTTTGAGACAGTCTGTCCTTTCTCTCCCTCTCTCCCTTCTTTTTCCTCTTCTTCCTTCCTCCCTGTGCGCGCCTGAAGGCCGACCCACGCCTTCGCACGCGTAACCGGTGACGGGGTAATGCGTAATTCCCCGCCCTGGGTAGACAAGTAAGGCACGCACGTACCCCCTGGTAAAGGCCAGGCCCAGGGAGGGGTGATTGCCTGAGCCGACACCTTCCGACCATGCCAATTGGTCCCTCCGTCCGTTTCTCGGGAGGTGTGACCTGAGGTGTAAACATTCACCTAAGGCGGGAGTGCCCTCTGAGAGGGTCCGCACAAGGAAGGAGCGCGGCATCGGAGACGCTGGCAATCATGGGGGATTCCTCCGCAATGGATTTCTATCCTTCTCTCTCGACTTCTGCCCAAAAACGGAAACTTGACCAGCCACCAGTGACAAAAGTATTACCGCCTGCCCCACAGTTCCTCGCAGTTTCTCGATCTCAGGACGGAAAGGATTTTTCCTCTGTCAACCCGCCATAGCCGGATCTGTCAAGTCTTGTACCAGGTTGCGTAACGGTACCTTGTTACTAGAAACTGAGAGCGCCTTTCAGGCACAAAAACTGCTTCGGGCCACACTCCTGTAGACGTTCCCTGTCCGGGTGGAGGCTCACTGCACTTTGAATTCGTCTCGTGGTGTGGTATATACTAGATCACTCGACGGATTGACTGACGAGGAGATTCAGTCTTTCCTCGCTGAGCAGGGCGTGACGGCTGTCCATAGGGTCATGAAAAAGGTCAACAATGGCCTTGTACCGACCCGGACACTTTTCTTGACCTTTGATAGTATTCAGCTGCCGTCGCGCATCAAAGCGGGCTACGAGGTTATTTCTGTTCGCCCCTATGTCCCGACACCTACGCGCTGCTACCAGTGTCAGCGTTTTAATCACACTCGCCAGTCTTGTTCCAATGCGGCTAAATGTGTCACTTGTGGCAGGGAAGCCCATGAGGGTGACTGTCCACCTCCCTCTCCTCGTTGTGTGAACTGTCAAAGTGACCATGCAGCGTCCTCCCGCGACTGTCCCATCTACAAGGAAGAACGCTGTATACAGGAAATTCGGGTCAAAGAGAAAGTGTCCACCTCGGCTGCTCACAAGCTATTTGCAAGTAGGAAGCCCACGCTGCTCCCAGCGGGGAAATACAGTACTGTCCTCGCCTCTCCTCTGACTACCAGGGAGGTGGCGACACAGACATGTGATCTGACCTTCAGCACTACGGTCGTCCGTTCGGCCAGTGCTAAGATCGCCCGGTCGACGTCTCCTCTTCCTCCCGTCCCCCCTCAGACACGAGCACCTTCATCAGCTTCTGCCAAGACGAAGACCCAGAAGTCAGATGCACGGGCCTTCAAGAAGGAACCGTCCCGTGCAGACTTCCTACGTACCTCGAACTCCCAGCCATCGACCAGTACTTCCACTAAACGACCTTCCAAGAAGGCTCATAGGAAGCACAGTTCTCCTTCTCCGCCACGGCGCATTTCTTCTCCTGCGCCACCCAGCGATTGCCGCCCCAGGCCGCCATCCGTTTCACCTGGCCGCACCGCTGGTAGTCGAACATCTGGCCGTTCACCCGCGGAGGAAGCTCCCCCTCCCAGCCATCTTAACAAGATGGCCGATGAACCTATAGACCCAATGGACGATGACTGTCCGCCTACTGATAGCGGCGGCGGTGCTCGCTCGAAGCCAGGCCCTCAGCGGCCTTCGAGGTGACCCCTTCTTTCATCTTCCTTTTCTTACGATGGCACTTATTCACTGGAATATTCGCAGCATTCGCTCCAACCGAGAGGACTTGAAGTTGCTGCTCCGCTTGCACCGTCCGCTCGTCGTAGCCCTCCAGGAAACGAAGCTACGCTCATGCGATCAAATTGCCTTGGCACACTACACCTCTGTGCGTTTTGACCTACCCCCTGTGGCAGGTATTCCGGCTCATGGAGGGGTTATGTTGCTGGTTCGGGATGATATTTACTACGATCCCATCACATTGCACACCGGCCTGCAGGCAGTTGCCGTTCGAATTACTCTCCCCACTTTTACATTTTCCATTTGTACCGTTTACACTCCATCGTCGTCTGCCGTTACCAGGGCAGACATGATGCAAATTATTGCTCAGCTCCCTGCACCATTTTTGTTAACTGGAGACTTCAGTGCCCTCCATCCCATTTGGGGCTCTCCAGCATCCTGCCCGAAGGGTTCCCTGTTAGCAGACCTTTTCAACCAGATCAATCTTGTCTGCCTCAACACTGGCGCCACCTACTTTTCTTTCGGACACATCTCACACCTCTCTATATGTACTACCCAACTTGCACGCCGGTTTGAGTGGTATGCACTTTCTGATACATATTCGAGTGACCACTTCCCGTGTGTTATCCATCTCTTGCATCATACCCCCTCTCCGTGCTCAACTAGTTGGAACATCTCCAAAGCAGACTGGGGCCTCTTCTCCTCCAGGGTGACCTTTCAGGATCAAACCTTCACAAGCTGCGATAGTCTGGTCGCACACCTCACGGAAGTCATTCTCCTGCTGCTGAATATTCCATCCCTCACACTACTTCTTCTCCACGTCGCGTACCGGTCCCCTGGTGGACCGCAGCATGTAGAGACGCTTTACGTGCTCGTCGACGTGCTTTACGCACCTTTAAACGC
The DNA here is from genome assembly GCF_023864275.1 of Schistocerca cancellata. Classification (NCBI taxonomy): domain Eukaryota; kingdom Metazoa; phylum Arthropoda; class Insecta; order Orthoptera; family Acrididae; genus Schistocerca; species Schistocerca cancellata. The sequence continues at coordinate 763,786,420 of NC_064630.1, forward strand.
CACCCTACAGTGGCGAATTGTATCAGTTATAAACGATTACGTGCACAGTGTCGTCGTATTATTAAAGAAAGCAAGAAAGCCAGCTGGGCTGCTTTCACAATCACCTTCAACAGTTTTACTCCTTCTTCCGTTGTCTGGGGTAGCCTGCGCCGGCTATCTGGCACTAAGGTCCACTCACCAGTTTCTGGCTTGACGGTCGCGAATGACGTCCTTGTGGCCCCTGAGCATGTCTCCAATGCCTTCGGCCGCTTTTTCGCAGAGGTTTCGAGCTCCGCTCATTACCACCCTGCCTTCCTCCCCCGCAAACAGGCAGAGGGGGCTAGGCCACCTAACTTCCGCTCCTCGAATCGTGAAAGTTATAATGCCCCTTTCACCATGCGGGAACTCGAAAATGCACTTGCCCGGTCACGGTCCTCCGCTCCAGGGCCTGATTCTATTCATACTCAGATGCTGAAGAACCTTTCTCCTGCGGGTAAAGGTTTCCTTCTTCGTACTTATAATCGCATCTGGATTGAGGGACATGTTCCCGCATGCTGGCGCGAGTCTATTGTTGTACCGATTCCTAAGCCGGGGAAGGACAAGCACTTGCCTTCCAGTTATCGACCCATCTCGCTTACCAGCTGTGTCTGTAAGGTGATGGAACAAATGGTTAACTCTCGTTTGGTTTGGCTGCTCGAATCTCGACGCCTACTTACCAATGTACAATGTGGATTTCGTAGGCGCCGCTCTGCTGTTGACCATCTGGTTACCTTGTCGACCTTCACTATGAAAAACTTCTTGCGGAAGCGCCCGACCGCGGCTGTGTTCTTTGATTTGGAGAAGGCTTACGACACCTGTTGGAGGGCGGGCATTCTCCGCACCATGCATACATGGGGCCTTCGCGGTCGCCTCCCTCTTTTTATTCGTTCCTTTTTAATGGATCGACAGTTCAGGGTACGTGTGTTTTCTGTCCTGTCAGACAACTTTCGCCAGGAGAATGGGGTGCCACAGGGCTCAGTTTTGAGCCTCGCTGCTGATGTATCAGGCTCCCTTTTCGTGGACGATTTTACCATCTATTGCAGCGCGCAGCGTACATGTTTCCTGGAGCGCTGTCTTCAGCGTTCTCTTGACCGTCTTTACTCCTGGAGTGTCGCCAATGGCTTCCGTTTTTCTGCCGAGAAGACGGTCTGTATTAACTTCTGGCGCTACAAAGAGTTTCTCCCACCGTCCTTACGACTCGGTCCCGTTGCTCTCCCATTAGTGGAGACAACAAAATTTTTAGGTCTTACATTTGACAGGAAACTTAGCTGCTCTCCACATGTGTCATATTTGGCTGCCCGTTGTACCCGTTCTCTAAATGTCCTTCGTGTTCTCAGTGGAATGTCGTGGGGAGCGGATCGAACCGTCCTACTTCGCCTATATCGGTCGATCGTCCGCTCCAAGCTGGATTATGGGAACTTCGTATACTCCTCTGCACGGCCGTCCATCTTACGCCGCCTCAACTCCATACAACATCGGGGTTTACGTCTTGCGGTCGGAGCGTTTTATACTAGTCCCGTTGAGAGTCTTCATGCTGAAGCCGGTGAATTGCCACTACCAGCGCGATATACTGCTTTGTCGTTATGCCTCTCGGCTACTGTCAATGCCCGACCACCCGTCTTATCGTTCCTTTTTTGACGACTCTCTCGACCGTATGTCTCTGCCCTGCTACCCCCTGGAGTTCGCTTTCGTCGCCTCCTTCAACACCTTAATTTTTCACTCCCTGCAACCTTTCGAGTGGGCGAGAGCCACACGCCACCTTGGCTCCAGGCTCAGGTTCGCGTTCACCTTGACCTCAGCTCGCTCCCAAAGGAGGTTACCCCCGGTTCAGTATACCACTCCCGTTTTGTCGAACTTCGTTCGAAGTTCATTAATATGACCTTCATTTATACAGATGGCTCTAAGACCAATGACGGGGTCGGGTGTTCTTTTATTGTCGGGGCACAAAGTTTCAAATACCGGCTCCATGGCCATTGTTTGGTCTTCACAGCTGAGCTCTTTGCCCTCTACCAGGCTGTTCTTTACGTCTGCCGCCACCGACATTCTGCTTATGTCATCTGCTCCGATTCCCTGAGCGCCATCCAGAGCCTCAGTGATCCGTATCCAGTTCACCCTTTCGTGCACCGGATCCAACGCTCCCTTCAGCAGCTGGTGGACGACGGTTCTCCGGTTAGCTTTATGTGGGTTCCTGGCCATGTCGGTATCCCTGGGAACGAAGCTGCAGATGCCGCGGTCAAGGCTGCGGTCCTCCAGCCTCGGACCGCTTCTTGTTGCGTCCCTTCATCAGATTGTAGCAGGGTCATTTGTCGGCGCATTTTATCGCTGTGGCATGCCGATTGGGCTGCACTTACGGACAACAAGCTACGGGCCTTGAAACCTCTTCCCTTGGCTTGGACGTCCTCCTCACGCCCTTCTCGGCGGGAGGAGGTCGTTTAGGCCCGGTTACGAATTGGACACTGCCGGTTCAGCCATCGCCATCTGCTGACGGCTGCGCCGGCGCCGTTCTGCCCATGTGGGCAATTGCTGACGTTCCGCCACATTTTAACGTCCTGTCCGGATTTTAATACACTGCGTCTTGATCTTGGCCTGCCATGTACTCTAGATGCCATTTTAGCGGATGACCCAGGAGCAGCTGCTCGCGTTCTTCGTTTAATCAACTTGACAAACCTGTCTAAAGACATTTGATTATGCTGGTTTTTTTTAATCCTATGCCTGTCAGTCTGTCTTTTATCATGTTTTCCCTTTTAGTTGCTGTTTTAAACTTGTGTCTTGCGGTGCATTCCTAACGTAGTCTGGGCGCTAATGACCATTGAAGTTGTGCGCCCTAAAACCACAAAAAAAACACCCAGTCCCTGAGCGGAGAAAATCTCAGACCCAGCCGAGAACCGAACCCGGGTCTTTAGCTCACATTCTGTCGCGCTGGCCACTCACCTACCGGAAGCGGACATTGTATTCGGTTATGTGGACGAAGATGTGGCGAACAAATGTGAATAATTCAAAGGCTTCGTTCAATATGCCCTAGACAAGTATGTTCCGAGTAAGATTTTAAGGGATGGGAAAGATCCACCATGGTTTAATAGCCGTGTTAGAAAAGCGCTACGTACACGAAGAGCACTTCATCTCAGATTCAAGGGAAGTAAAACCTAGCTGACAAACAAAAGCTCAACGAAGCGAAAATGAGCGTAAGGAGAGCAATGATAGAAGCGTTGAATGATTTTGAAAGTAAGACGTTGTCAACCGACCTGAGTAAAATCAGTTAGTGGGTCAAAATTACCTATTCATTCCCTCAGCGACCAACCGGCATCGAAATGGAAGTTAACAGAGAGAAGGCCGAAATACTGAATTTGGTCTTCCGAAGTTGTTTCGCCGCGGAATATCGTAATACTGTCCCTGCTTTCAGTCGTTATACGGACGTCGAAATGGCAGATATTGAGACAACCGATCGCGGAATTGAAAAGCAGCTACAATCGCTTGTAGTGGAAAGGCGTCAGGAGCAGATGATATACCTGTAAGATTCTATAAAGATTATGCGAAAGAACTTACTCCCCGCATCGTAGATCGCTTGAGCAACGAAAGGTACCTGACGACTGGAAAAAATTGCAGGTCATTCCGTTTTTAAGAACGACCGTAAGACAGATGCACACAATTTTAGACCTATATCGTTGACGTCAATCTGTTGTAGAATTACGCAACATGTTTTTTGCTCAAGAATTATAATGTTTTTTGAAAATAAACATACCCTCTGTAAAAATCAACTTCACAAACAGAGATCCTGCGAAACTCAGCTCCCTCTGTTCCTCCATGAGACCCACAGCGCATTGGACAACGGTGCTCAGGTTGGTGCCGTGTTCATTGATTTCAGTAACGCATTTGACACCGTCCCGCATTGCCGCTTAATACGAGGGCTATCCACAAAGTACATTACGTTTTGGAATTAAAAATAAATAAAGTATTGGAAATTTTTTTATTATATACAGATGAAAGCCACAGTTAAATACTACTTTTCTACATAGTTGCCATTTAAATTAAGGCACTTATCGTAGCGATTGACGTGCTTGGAAATTCCTTCGTCGTAAAATTCGGCCGCCTGCGCCTTCAACCACCTCTTCTTTAAGCTGTGCGTCGTCATCAAAACGCTGCATAGCCAACCACTTCTTCATTGCTGGGAATAAGTGGAAGTCGCTCGGTGCCAGGTCGGGACTGTACGGCGGATGAGGAAACCACTCCCACTTAAAAGATTCGAGAACTTCACGAGTGGCATTTGCCGTGTGGGCCCGGGCATTGTCGTGAATCAGCAAGATCTTTGAGCCCAACTTTCCCCTGCCCCTGTTTTGTATTGCTCTTCTGAGGTTGTGCAGAGTTTGGCAATATCTTTGAGAGTTTATTGTAGTGCCTCTTTCCAGGAAATCCACAAAAATCACACCTTTTCTGTCCCAAAAGACAATGATTACGTGGTGGAAGGCGCAGGCGGCCGAATTTTATGACGAAGGAATTTCCAAGCTTGTCCATCGCTACGATAAGTGCCTTAATTTAAATGGCAACTATGTAGAAAAGTAGTATTTAAGTGTGGCTTTCATATGTACATAATAAAAAAAAATTTCAATACTTTATTTATTTTTAATTGCAAAACGTAATGTACTTTGTGGATAGCCCTCGTAAAAAGAATACAAGCTTACGGAGCATTGGAGCAGACGTGCGGTTGGGTCCAAGACATTCTTCCAGATAGAACTGAACTCGTAGCTCTTAACGGAACAAAATCGACAGATGTAAAGGTAATATCCGGAGTACCACAGGGAAGTGTGATAGGAACGTTCCTGTTTACAATATATATAAATGATCAAGTAGAAAGTGTCGGATGCTCTTTAAGGCTGTTAGCAGATGAAGCAGTTTTCTATACCAAAGTTACAACGCCGGAAGATAGTAAGAATTTGCAGAACGACCTGCGGAGAATTGATGAATGGTGCAGGCTCTGGCAGTTGACCCTGAACTTAAATAAATGTAACATATTTCGCATACATAGGAAAAGAAATCCGCTACTGCATAACTACACTATTTAGATAACAAATAGTTGGAGACAGCATCTGCCGTAAAATATCTAGGCGTAGCTATCCAGAGCGACCTTAAATGGAATGAGGACATAAAACAGATAGTGGGAAAAGTAGACACCAGGCTCAGATTCATCGGAAGAATCTTAAGGAAATGTAACTCATCCACAAAAAAGTGGCTTTTAAGGCGCTTGTTCGCTCGATTCTCGAGTATTGTTCATCTACCTGGGATCTCTATCAGGTAGGACTGAAAGAGGAGATAGAGAAGATCCAACGAGGAGCGGTGCGTTTCGTCACGGGATCGTTTAGCTGGTGAGAGAGCGTTACGGAGATGCTAAACAAACTCCACGGGCAGACGTTACGAGAGAGGCGTCGTGCGCCATGGAGCGATTTACTATTGAAATTTCGAGACAGCACTAATCAGGAGGAGTCGGACAACATATTACTTCCCTCTACATACATCTCTCGTACTGACCACGACGAGAAAATTCGAGAAATTAGAGCCAATACAGAGGCTTGCCGGCAGCCATTCTTCCCACGCACTTTTCGCGAGTGGAACAGTGCTGGAGGGATCAGATAGTGGTACCGAAAGTACCCTCCGCCACACACCATTAGGTGACTTGCGGAGTATAATGCAGATGTTGATGTGTTTGTCAAAGACCTGCTGTATGTGTACCTCGGAAGCGTCTTCACAGAAGGGAACGTCTAAAGTGCCAGCTGGACGGTCGCACAGTGATACACTGTTCCACTCGCAGTTGAGTCCCGATTCGGTTGAAGAGTGATTCTCGATGTATTCGCATCTGGAGGTAACATTGAACACGATTTCGGAGCCCAAACACTGAAGAAAGAGACCGATATCGAGGAGGAGGGCAGGGGTACTGACCACATAACATCTCTTCACGAAATTCTGAATCGACAATTTGTAACTGCTGTTGCGTATTGTGGAGAGATCGTGGGACATCAAGTGCGGTTGTTCAAAATGATTCAAATGGCTCTGAGCACTATGGGACGTAACATCTGAAGTCATCAGTCCCCTAGAACTTAGAAGTACTTAAACCTAACTAACCTAAGGACATCACACACATCCATGCCCGAGGCAGGATTCGAACCTGCTACCGTAGCAGTCGCGTGGTTCCAGACTGAAGCTCTAGAACCGCTCGGCCATACCGGCCGGAAGTGCGGTTGTTGCGTGGTGCTATGGGCCCCAGACTTCGTGGTGGTGGACGATAAGACTCAACCTCATAGAGCACAGGTGATTGATGTTTTCTTGGAAGAAATTACATGCATGACGTGGCCTGCTCGACCTCCCGATTTGAATCCCATACAGAGTGTCTAGGATGCACTAGGGAGACAGGTTGCATCACGTCAGCATCAACCAACCACTCTCCAAGAATAGTGAGCAGCGCTGCTGGAAGAATGGGCGTTATTGCCCCGACATGAGACTGATGACATCATTCACAGCATGCCCTGTGTTTGTCAGGCCTGTATTGTTGCCAGAGGTCGTCACACCGCATTCTGAGCTCATCAGCCAGTGGTCGGAATGTGTGTAAAAATCCGTTAAGTTGGAAAAAACGTAGAACGTTTCTTTCTACCGTTCTCGCTTCCCGCGCCCGGGTTCCCGGGTTCGATTCCCGGCGGGGTCAGGGATTTTCTCTGCCTCGTGATGACTGGGTGTTGTCCTTAGGTTAGTTAGGTTTAAGTAGTTCTAAGTTCTAGGGGACTGATGACCATAGATGTTAAGTCCCATAGTGCTCAGAACCATTTTCTCTACCGTTATGCATGTTGCAGTTGTTTAAGTCCTGCGTTGTTTACGTTCTTTCTCCTTTACTATCACCTATTTATACTGGTTTGTGGCAAAATAAACGCAGTCTTGCAAAATATCCTTTTGTTACTTTAATTTTCGAAGCTAGTGTAAATCCATTGCATATGACAGCTATGTGAACACAATAAAAGATAGTCCTTAAGTACTAATTACGCAGCAATAATTCTATTTATAGCCCTGTGGTCCACAGTGAGTTTTCAAGGATACAAGAAAAGGTAACTCTAATCGAAACTGAGACACAACAGTGCTAATTATGGCTTGGAGGCCTCAAAAAGTACAAAACTGAACAGGAAACAAGTACTTTGGCGTTAAAACTCTCAGACTACTTTGGGTCTTTGGTCTATGAACAGTCTACCAATTTACAAACCATCTACCGCATAATTCTGGGCTCCACAGCCTCACAAAGGCTTATAATCCTAAACAGTTTTTGAAAATGCAGTTCAGTTGATGGCTCTGTTTCGGAGATTTACAGTATGTTAAGAACTAAGGCTCTTAGGACTTTAAATATGACTTTATGTAACTTAAGTACTACTTGTCTTAGGACCCTTGGCCTTACGAAAATACAAGAACCATTAACATTTACGATGAAGCTGGGTGAGGGAGGAACTCATTAGCAGGGACATTTATAGTTATTAAAACATCCATACAGTAGCGAACAACATGCATTTTCATTCTGCGTTTCCCTGTCATCAATTCCTGTGATAGTAAAGTAAGAGATTGTACTCCCTAATTTACATGATGAGCCATCAACTCGCATTTTCTCTATCTTTTCCTTTTCATTCCCAGTTTAAGATACTCTTTTTAAATCAAAAATTGTTTTCATACGACAGTCCTGAAACGTACAGTGGTCACGAACATAATATGCGTTTAATTACTTCACAAACCATAATTTTTTTCTAATTTCACTCATTAAAATTCGAAAGTTCAACCCAAATACATTAAAAGCGATGCCTTGTTTGTTTTAAGTACTTTTCTATGGGAATTGTAGAAAGATTCTTCAACAAATAAATTTAGTGAATAGGCGATAGTTATTTAATTCAAACTCTCTGTCACCTATTCAGGATAAGCCAACCAGCTTTCACCACATCAAGCAGAATGGAATAAAAGTAGAGCCCAACAAAGGCATATTTCATGTGCTCAAACTTTCTCTGCTGTACTTCTGTTCATGCCACGTTTTTTCCCGTCGATCCGCACGAGTTTGCGGTTGTGGCTGCCTCTTTTGTGAACTTTTAATAGAAATTGATTAGCCCCAGAAAAGCACGTATTTGTTGCTTGGTTCTCACCACTGCATATTTTTCTGTTGCTTCAAGTTTCGTGAGATCTGGTTGGATACTGTCTGCAGAGATTATGTGTCCCAGAAATCCTACTTCCTTGGGCCCGAACTTCCACTAGCCAGAATGACCACAGTTTTATGATCCTTGAAAGCATTATGTTCCCCATGGGAACTGCTCAATCATAATTTTGTAATGTAGACTATGCGATCTGTCCGGGAACAGTGCATGCTTGTGAATTAAGACGAAATGCTTTAATATTCCATTCTCGCCCATGTTCCGATAATTTACGCCTACGGTTACCGATGATTCCATGTTCGCTGGAGGTGCACCGGGTCACGGCGAATACGAAAGAGCCTGTCAGTTAATTCCTGCAATTCTTTTCCATTTCTTCACGCATTAATGTTTCTCTTATTCGGGTACTGTTGGTCGAACCACTGTTTCGCTGACTCTGCGTAAGCAATTCGATCAACGCTTCCTTACTCCGACGGTTAATATCTGCCTGAATTTCCCCGAATTCAAAGAGTACTTTTATCTCTTCCTGATCTTTTAAATGTATACTGTCCCAGCCGAACTCGCGTCACTGCATGACATTAAAGCTTCTACTTGTTTCTTTACTTAGGAAACGTCGTCCGTGATTACGTCAGTCCTTTATTTAAAACTGCCAACATTCGTCCGTAACTCAACGGTCGTTTCCGTGCTTAATTTATTCTAGCAACAGCTAACCTGATCGACAATCACTTGTTTCCCGCCAGTTTGGTGTTGTGCCGCGAACCACGGAAGGAGACCATGGAGGAAAACAAGTCTACACCAGCGCCATAGATTTAGAAATCGCCCTATGTTTTTAGATAGTATAAAAATGATAATTTTAGTGTGTTTTTTAATTTTGATAAGTACGAATTTTAACCTTGACATCTACAGATTTTAATTAAGTGTTTTTGGAGATAAAAGTTAATCACAAAAACCTACTGAATACAGTATGTGCATATGTAATGTAAAAAATGTACCAGACGCCACCTGTCGGTAATAGTTTTATAATTAATATAAATGACGTGCATTCTGCCAACCATGGTATGTGACGCAGCATGTGAAAGTTGCTGTATTTGGACAGGTGTATCCTGTAACCGAAATAACAGGTGCGTTCTGGTACATTTGATGTTGATTAGATAGGATGAAAAAGGTTTGCATTCGTGAAATAGTAAATTAGTATCATTATCGTTACAGATCTGAAGATGGTTCTAGATGAACCGAAACCGGCCATATGAATAAACATTTTGCAATCAAGACGAATTATAAGTAACATTGTAGCTTGTCACGTTTTCGCGAAATGATCCGTTGCCTGTGATATTGTCACGTTCTCTTCATTTAACCTCTCTGTTTCTGTTTGTTCTACGTTATTCTTTAAGTTGTCGGATTCATGGTTTATAGCAAACGACTTTAATTACTTCAGAGATGTGTGAACTGCCTTGTTCAATTTCCATGTTAAGTTTGTAATTTACAGAATTACTCGTCTTCTCCTTATGTACAGAAATCAGTCTTTCTAAACTGCGTGCATGGGCATCGGTTAATCTTGGCATCTCCTAATACTGACACTAAAATCACGCATTTTTCCCCTAATAACCCAAATTCTACCCCACACGCCACGAAATGCAATGAAATTCCTAACCAGCCTCGTAAACACATAAAATATTTGCCCCAAAAATTTCAACGACAAGAACTCAGGACCACAACACCGTTTTACTCACCTGCCTTTTGTTTGATAGGAAAAAGCTCAAATTAGTGAAATGCATACGTTTAAAATTTTATAGATTTGAAGGTGTTAAATTGTAATTGGGTGATCGTTCTACTTTTAAGGTTTAAATACGCCAAAAGAAAATTTGGGTGCGAAAGATCAGAGGCTTGCATAATTGTCTTAAAATAGTCCCGGACAGGACTTACCACAGTCTTATGTGCCGTGTCGGTTGTGGTAGGAGCATATCCGTAGGATGCACAGGATCGAACTCTGATGACCAACAGATTGAGGAGCCACTCCAAATGATTGTGCAAATTAATTTAAAATAAGGATTAAAAAGGGTGTAAGACAGAGAAGTAGTCTTTCGCCCCTACTGTTCAATCTGCACATCGAAGAAGCAATAACGGAAATTAAAGAAAGGTTCAGGAATGGGGTGAAAATTCGAGGTGAAAGGATATCAATGATACGATTCACTAATGACATTGTTACCCTCAGTGAAAGTGAAGAAGAACTACATGATCTGCTAAATGGAATGAACAGTTTAATAAGTACAGAATACGGATTGAGAGTAAATCGAAGAAAAACGAAAGTAATGAGAAGTAGCAGAAATGAGAACAGCGAGAAACTTAATATCAGGTTTGATAGTTACAAAGTAGATAAAATTTAAGGAAGCAGCAAAGACAGCAAAACAGCCAGTGACGGAGGGAGCAAGAAGGGCATCAAAAACAGACCAGCACTGCAAAAAGGACTTTCCTGGCCAAGAGAAGTCTACTAGTATCAAACATAGATCTTAATTCGACGAAGAAATTTCCGAGAATGTACGTATGGAGCACAGCATTGCATGGCAGTGTAACATGGACTGTGGGAAAACCGGAGCAGAAGAGAATCGAAGCATTTGACATGTGGTGCTACAGAAGAATGTTGAAAATTTGCTGGACTGATACGGTAAGGAATCAGGAGATTCTGCGCAGAATGGGAAAGGAATATGTGGAAAACTCTGACAAGGAGAAGGGCACATCTGTTAAGACCTCAAGGAATGACTTCCATAGTACCAGAGAGAGATTTAAAGGGCGAAAACTGTGGAGGAGGACAGAGATTGGAATACGTCTAGAAAATAATTGAGGATGTAGCTTGCAAGTGCTACTCTGATACGAAGAGGTTGACACAGGAGAGGAATTCGTGACGGGCCGCATCAAACCGGTCAGAAGACTAATGACTGATAAAAACTGGATACAGCTGCTAAATTGAAATGATATTAATAGGACTGGTCCAATTAGGCGTCAGACAAATGGATAATACACCATTCACATCGGCGTATTAATGGGAGGAGGGACCTTATAGCTATTAATGGAAACAGATGGTCACTATATCAATTAGATTTATTATCTTTAGACATGAGAAATACCCAAGGATATTTATGAAGAGCTATTAACAAGCGGGCAACGGATTATAATCTAAAGTATAACATCGGCACAGGTGGGTAGGCAAAATGAACTAGATATGTTTTTAACTCGTAGACAAGGCTACTGACTGCCTAAGTTGTTAATTATACACTCCTGGAAATTGAAATAAGAACACCGTGAATTCATTGTCCCAGGAAGGGGAAACTTTATTGACACATTCCTGGGGTCAAAAATGGCTCTGAGCACTATGGGACTCAACTGCTGTGGTCATAAGTCCCCTAGAACTTAGAACTACTTAAACCTAACTAACCTAAGGACGGCACACAACACCCAGCCATCACGAGGCAGAGAAAATCCCTGACCCCGCCGGGAATCGAACCCGGGAACCCGGGCGTGGGAAGCGAGAACGCTACCGCACGACCACGAGATGCGGGCTCCTGGGGTCAGATACATCACATGATCACACTGACAGAACCACAGGCACATAGACACAGGCAACAGAGCATGCACAATGTCGGCACTAGTACAGTGTATATCCACCTTTCGCAGCAATGCAGGCTGCTATTCTCCCATGGAGACGATTGTAGAGATGCTGGATGTAGTCCTGTGGAACGGCTTGCCATGCCATTTCCACCTGGCGCCTCAGTTGGACCAGCGTTCGTGCTGGACGTGCAGACCGCGTGAGACGACGCTTCATCCAGTCCCAAACATGCTCAATGGGGGACAGATCCGGAGATCTTGCTGGCCAGGGTAGTTGACTTACACCTTCTAGAGCACGTTGGGTGGCACGGGATACATGCGGACGTGCATTGTCCTGTTGGAACAGCAAGTTCCCTTGCCGGTCTAGGAATGGTAGAACGATGGGTTCGATGACGGTTTGGATGTACCGTGCACTATTCAGTGTCCCCTCGACGATCACCAGTGGTGTACGGCCAGTGTAGGAGATCGCTCCCCACACCATGATGCCGGGTGTTGGCCCTGTGTGCCTCGGTCGTATGCAGTCCTGATTGTGGCGCTCACCTGCACGGCGCCAAACACGCATACGACCATCATTGGCACTAAGGCAGAAGCGACTCTCATCGCTGAAGACGACACGTTTCCATTCGTCCCTCCATTCACGCCTGTCGCGACACCACTGGAGGCGGGCTGCACGATGTTGGGGCGTGAGCGGAAGACGGCCTAACGGTGTGCGGGACCGTAGCCCAGCTTCATGGAGACGGTTGCGAATGGTCCTCGCCGATACCCCAGGAGCAACAGTGTCCCTAATTTGCTGGGAAGTGGCGGTGCGGTCCCCTACGGCACTGCGTAGGATCCTACGGTCTTGGCGTGCATCCGTGCGTCGCTGCGGTCCGGTCCCAGGTCGACGGGCACGTGCACCTTCCGCCGACCACTGGCGACAACATCGATGTACTGTGGAGACCTCACGCCCCACGTGTTGAGCAATTCGGCGGTACGTCCACCCGGCCTCCCGCATGCCCACTATACGCCCTCGCTCAAAGTCCGTCAACTGCACATACGGTTCACGTCCACGCTGTCGCGGCATGCTACCAGTGTTAAAGACTGCGATGGAGCTCCGTATGCCACGGCAAACTGGCTGACACTGACGGCGGCGGTGCACAAATGCTGCGCAGCTAGCGCCATTCGACGGCCAACACCGCGGTTCCTGGTGTGTCCGCTGTGCCGTGCGTGTGATCATTGCTTGTACAGCCCTCTCGCAGTGTCCGGAGCAAGTATGGTGGGTCTGACACACCGGTGTCAATGTGTTCTTTTTTCCATTTCCAGGAGTGTACATAGGAGGTAGGAGGGAAGATGGGAACTAACACCATAGAACTGCCAAAAATGCTTACTGTGAGTAACAAACTGAATGCGTAACTCGAAGATCACGTACTCGACTCATGAAGGGAGCGAATTAACTTCACATCCAAATGACAATGTGGGTGCGACGATGGCTCATTTTTAAAAAGCACGCGGAGCGTAAGATGAGCAGCTGGCGCCAACAGCGGCTGGAGGTTACGCCCCCTCTTTGTAGTTGCTGTTATAGTGCACAAGTGCAGCCGTCCTGCCAACGGTGGCAGGGCTCGTCTCATCAGCCATCTCTCCTGTCACAACCTGGAGTCTTTACTCTGCAAAAACCTAAAGCGAAGTCATCACTGCACAAAGACGTTAGGCTATGTTTATACCCTACAACATCTACATCTACATCTACATCTACGTGGATACCCTTCCCTCAGTGCCTGGCAGAGGGTTTATCGAACCACCTTTGCGACAATTCTCTATTATTCCATTCTCGAAAAGAACGCGGATGAAACGAACACGTATATCTTTCCGTGCGAGCTCTGGTTCCCCTTATTTTCTTACGAAATCATTTCTCCTTGCGCAGGTCGGCGTCAACGAAATATTTTCGCATTCGGTGGAGAAAGATGGTGATTGAAATTTCGTGAGAATATTCCACCGCAGTGAAAAATCCCTTTCTTTTAATGATGTCCACTCCAAATCCTGTATCATGTCCGGGACACTCTCTCCCCTATTTCTCGATAGTACAAAACGTGCTGCTTTTCTTTGAACTTCGTCGATGTACTCCGTCAATCCTGTCTGGTAAGCAATCCACCCCGAGCAGCACTACTCCAAAAGAGAACGGACAACCGTAGTGTAGGCCCTCTCTTTAATAGATCCGTTACATTTTCTACATGTTCTACTAATAAAACGCAGCGTTTGGTTTACCTTCCCCATAACATTTTCTGTGTGTTGTTTCCAATTTAAATTGTTCGAAACTGTAATTCCTAGCTATTTATCTGCGTTTACGGCCTTTAAATTAGAGTGATCTATCGTGCAACCGAAGTTTAACGCATTCCTTTCAGCACTCATGTAGATAACCTCACACTTTTCATTATTTATGGTCAATTGTCAATTTTCGCGCCATTCAGACATCTTTTCTAAATCATTTTCAATTTTTTTTATCTTCTGATGAGTTTACTACACGATAAACGACATAATCCTCCTCAAACAACCTAAGACGGCTGCTCAGATAGTTTACTAAATCATTTATATAGACAAGTAACAGCAGAGTTCCTATAATATTACCTTGAGTAACGCCAGACATCACTTCTGTTCTACTCGATGACTTTCCGTCAGTTACTACGAACTGTGGCCTCTCTGACAGGAGATCACAAATCCAGTCACATAACTGAGACGATCTTCCATAAGCACGCAATTTCACTACCAGCCGCTTGAGTGGAACAGTGTCAAAAGCCTTTTGGAAATCTATAAATATGGAATCAATTTGAAATCCCTTGTCAGCGGCACTCAACGGGATGAGTAGAGAACTAGTTGCGTTTCACAAGAACGATGTTTTCTAAGTACGTGTTGACTGCGTGCGATACACCGTTCTCTTCGAGGTAATTCATAATGTTCGAACCCAATATTTGTTCCAAAATCCTGCTGCATATCGGTGTTAATAATATAGGCCTGTAATTTAGTGGATTACTCCTACTACGTTACTTGAACATTGGTGTGACCTGTGAAAATTTCCAGTATTTGGGTACGGATCTTTCGTCGACCGAGCGGTTGTATATGATTAAGTATGGGGCCATTTCATCAGCATACTCTAAAAGGAACTTAATTGGTATACAGTATCTCTCATTGACGTACACACTAAATTTCGAGCTTCTGTAAAAGTTTGCCAATCATGGAGATTTTCCATTCGTTTAAATTTAACATGCTTGTTTCATTGTTTCTGCAATAGTGTTCTGATCTATTTTGTATACCAAGGGGATCAGCTCGTTTATTTGGTATAACTCTCTCGATTGCTGTCGATACGATTTCTTCGAATTCAAGTCACATGTGGAATGAGATTTTCACACTGTAGTGGTGTGAGCGCTAATATGAAACTTCCCGGTATATCGGTGGGCCGAGGCTCGAACTCTGGACCCTTGCCTTCGTGGGCAAGTACTCTACCAACCTTTTTTTTCCATTTTTGCTCGTTGGGTTTGGTCGTTGCGGACGTCACGTGACATCCGTTAAAGTTCGTTTATTGATCCTTCCATTCAATTGCGTTTTTTAAAATAGGAACCCCCATTTTTTATTACACATTCGTGTAGTACGTAAAGAAATATGAATGTTTTAGTTGGACCACGTTTTTCGCTTTGTGATATATGTCGCTGTAATAGTCACAAACGTATAAGTACGTGGTATCACGTAACATTCGGCCAGTGCGGACGGTATTTGCTTCGTGATACATTACCCGTGTTAAAATGGACCGTTTACCAATTACGGAAAAGATCGATGTCGTGTTGATGTATGGCTATTGTGATCAAAATGCCCAAGGGCCTGTGCTATGTATGCTGTTCGGTATCCTGGACGACATCATTCATGTGTCCGGACCGTTCGCCGCATTGTTACGTTATTTAAGGAAACAGGAAGTGTTCAGCCACGTGTGATACGTCAGTCACAGCCTGCAACAAATGATGATGCCCAAGTAGGTGTTTTAGATGCTGTCGCGGCTAATCCGCACGTCAGTAGCAGTCAAACTGCGCGAGAATCGGGAATCGCAAAAACGTCGGTGTTGAGAATGCTACATCAACATCGATTGCACCCGTACCATATTCCTATGCACCAGGAATTGCATGGCGACGACTTTGAACGTCGTGTACAGTTCTGCCACTGGGCAAAGACGATGACAGATTTTTTGCATGCGTGTTATTTAGCGACGAAGCTTCATTCACCAACCGTGGTAACGTAAGCAGGCATAATATGCACTATTGGGCAACGCAAAATCCACGATGGCTGCGACAAGTGGAACATCAGCGACCTGGACTAGAATCTTTTGCCGGCCGAGATGTTATCGCCTACAAGACGTGGCACTGTGGAATCTACCCGAAGACGTAAAGTAGACTTAGTTTTGTTTATAGTAATATGCCTTTTACTCTGTATACCCGCTCATGTAGGAAAGTGTCTAATGATGAGAGGAGAAGAGAGTGAAACATCCTACTGTTCCCACAGACCAACAGGTCTCAGCAGGATTCGTTCCAGAACAGTATACCAGGATTCTAAGTGACCTATTTCCACCCACATGACAAAAACAACCGAGAGGCAGAACGTGAGTAGCGTTAGATGGCTTGGGCTATTTGACGATGGTTACCACCCACTTTGGTATCAGAGGAAGTGTTTACCTACCCTGTGGGAAGGCTCCAGACACGTCATGGAAGCGTGTGTAATGGTTACCTGGCGAGTGTAATCCGATTGAGGGGAAAAATTACTCACTCTGCAAAGAGGCTCTTACGATCAAATTAATTAATTAGCGTATCAGTTTGACGTCAATGACGTGCCGCCAAGCGAGTGAATGCCAGAGTGAGAGTACCACAGATATGATTCGAGAGTTGGAGCGTTAATCAGCGGTTTTTCGTTGTGGTGAAATCTCTTAACAGAACCTACATAGGGCAATATGATCATCATAATAAAATTAGCTATATTATCGAATCTGTTCCAATTATATTTTTGTTAAAGCCATTTGGCTGAATAGCAGTGGAATGAAATTACAATAACGGAAAAAAAGACACACAGGATCACTCAAAACTGCAAGAACCCCCACCTGCCCCCATTGTAAAACCTCCCACTTCCTGAAACAGTGTCCTAACCTCGTCTCTCCCCCTTCCTGCAACACCTGCTATGAACCCCACCCCACCTACTCCTGCAAATGCAAAGCAAAACCCCCTCCCACCAACCCTGAGCTCACTGTCCCCGTTTGCCCCAACGACCTGACCATCCACCCCAACAGTTCCCTCCACCCTCCCTCTACAGCAGAAGACACCATCCAGTTCCTACCCATCGTCCTGGAGAGCATCCATCCCTTCCAGCGCCCCCTCCAGCAGATTTCCTTCACCGCCTGCTCTGTTTTCCATTTAAGTACCTATGCTGCCTACTCCTACAATCAGGCCCACTTTACCTTCACCTACCTAGACACCCTCGTTTAAGCCCCTCACTCCTTGCCCCACTTCCTTCCCCCCTCCCACATCCTGGCTCACCAGTATCGTCTCCTCTACTCCTCAACACTCACTCCCTCCCTGCCAACAAATACCTCTTCATGCATACCATATCCCAGCACCAGGTTGACTCCTTCATCCTCAATGAAAGGTTCCTCCAACCTCACCATGTTGTCCACGTCTCTCCCTATCTCCTTCACCGCACCGACAGTCTCCTTCCCCTCGCCTGAGGCAAGGTCGCTATTGGTCATGTCAAGCTTCTCCCTGTCCAGCTACAACCCTCCTCAATGACCCAACTGAACACCTTCTCCTCAGCATGTTCTTTCCCTCCCTCACCATCAACTGTATCACTATCTTTATCTGTCCCGCATTTTCTTTCCCATACAACTTCATTTCCCATGTTGACCGTACCTTCTCCACATACGTGATTGCCACCGACCTCAACGTGCATGATATGGTCGTCCTCAAGTCTAGATTTATCGTTAAGTAGGAATGGGAGTGGGAGGGCTAGGTCAAGTTCCAGGGGATCAAGCAATACAGGTTCTGACAGAGATAGCGACTGGCGCGCCTCAAAATTGGCAAGTCTCTCAACCCAAATCCGTGCCCAAGGTACAGGGTACAAGATCACGGTTGGGTGTGAAACATCGGAAAACAATGTCAGTCCTGCATTGATCATAAATACAGACGTTTCTTGTCTTCCCAAACCTTAAGTGAGAAGAATGTATATAAAAGGATATACCAAAATTATGATCACTGTGCAGTCAAACCAACAATCAGGGCACAGTAGCAGGTGTTAATGACAACAGTAATACTTAGTCACCAGACCTGCTGTGACCCAGCATATACATACATTAAAAATAAGGGAGTTTAAACAGCAATATATATATATATATATATATATATATATATATATATATATACATATACAACTAGAACTATGTTATCTTGCTGGCAGCGCTAATAATCAGTCTCCAAACCTGCTGCGATCCAACATAGGCTTACGATACAAATCCGCAAGATGTGAACTTGCAGATCAAGTTGACAATATCCCATTAACGATGAACAAACACACGTGACCAAAGGCTGATTCAAACTGTTAAATGGTGAGGCTGTTCACGTGCGCCACCTGCCACCAACTCCCGTCTGCTAGTAGGTCCTCTCTCTCCAAAAGCCACCATCGATCGCACGCTAAGCACTGTGACCACCTCTGGCGATATGCCAGAGGAAGGAGAACACTGGTCAATGCACAGTGGTGACCTTGCCACCACCCATCCTGAAAGTAACTCCACCCCTGATGTTATCCTCGCTTCCCTCAACCTCCTTGGTCGTATTGCCATTGATGTCCTTGATCCCATTGGTAGTGACCACCTCCCCATCCTTCTCATTGTCTCCTCTGCCTGTGGCCCCCCTGTAGCCCCCTGCCCAGCTACCCCTCCAAAGTCCATGCACAACTACCAATGCGCCGACTGCGATACCTACCAGGAATCCATTACCTCACAGGTTGAAAGCCACCCCTTCACCTTTCGCCGCACTGACATCAACCAAGACTCTACCTTCCTTCGGAAGACCATCACTGACACTGTGGAGGCCTATGTCCCTACCAAACTCATCCAAACTCAGTGCCCTACGCTTTCTCTGCAGGCCGTCCTTCTTTGTGAATCCCACAGGCACTACTGCTTCTTCCTCCACAGCCGTGACCTGGATACACTCATCTGCCACCAGCAATTACAGCGTCACATCCGGAACCTCCTTACAGCAATGCTGGGACTGGCGCTAGATATGCACATGCCTCAACTCTGCCCTCCCTGTCAACTCCTCCAAGTACTAGTCAGCCTTCCACCACCTTACCGGTAGCCATCCCACCCCGCATTACCCTGCCTTCATGCCGATCATCCCTTCCCTGACAACCTCAGTAAGGCTAACGATTTTGCTTCCCACCTCTCTGAGGTCTTCTCCATTCCTGATGATCCCCATTTTCATTGCTCCCTCTTCCCCACAAACCTTGACTGCACTGATACCTCTGTCCCTACACTCGCCCCTAGCTTCCAGTACTTAAATCAGTGACCCCCCTCAGACATCAACACTCCCAGCACCACACACGACATCACACTCATCTGCTGCTCCAAACACAATACCGCCCCTGGTCCTGATGGCGTCACCTACTGCAACCTCAAGGAATCTCCTCTGTCCTTCCTGGCTGTCCTTGCTACCCTGTACAATGTCCTCCATTCCACTGGTTTTTACCCAGAACTGTGAAAGACTTCCTGTGTCCTGCTGTTCCCTATACCCAACAAACCCCCCTCTGATACCTCTTCCTATCACCCCACATGCCTCACCTCTGTATTCAGTAAGGTCTTAGAGACCATCCTCTCCCGCCATATTCACTGCCACCTTAACCAGCACCACTTCCTTCCTCTTACCCAGTGTGGCTTCTGGCCTTCCTTTTCAGCTGACAACCAGTTCCTTAACCTTACCAGTCTTCTTTCCCTCCAACTTAACTCCAGTCGCTCTGCTATCTTCGTTTCCCTTGACCTCCAGAACGCCTATGACCGTGTCTGGCATCCTCTTCAGACCTATGCTCTCCCTATCAATTTTGTCTGTATCGTTGCTTCCTTCCTCTCACGCCGTCCCTCCTATGTCACAGTCCACATTTACAACTCCTAAACCTTCTATCCTTCTGCCAGCATGCCCCAAGAATCTGTCCTTTCCCCTCTATCTCCTGACCACTGCTGATATGCCCAAAACTCCCCCCACCTGTTCATCTCATCCAATTTTCTGATGACATCGCCTTCCTAGCCCTTTATCCTACCCTTCAACAGTCCCAATGTACCCTCCAAACCCACCTTCACCACTTGGTGCAACCAGTGGTTCCTTTGTATCAACCCCTCCAAGACACAGGCGATCATCATAGGCCACACCACCTGCTCCTTCCATCTCCATGATTTCTACCTAACCATTTATGGCCGTACTATCCACCTCACTCCTACCCCCAAATAACTAGGTCTCACATTCGACCAACACCTCATCTGGACTCTCCATATCCTTACAATTCAACATAAAGCCCACAACACTCTGCCTCCTTAAACTCTGTCCAGTCACACATGGGGACTTCATCCACCATATTTCACACATACAAATCCTTGACTTGCCCCATCCTTTGTTATGCCAGCATTGCTTGGATTTCTGCCCCTTCCAGGTTCTATAACGCCCTCCCAATCCTCGAACGCCAAGTACTTATCCTCGCCTTCTGTGCCCACCTTCTGTCCCCCACACACATCCTCTATGACCTCATCCCCTTCCCCCACCTACTCCTTTTCCTTGAACACATCTGCACCCTGTATGTTGTCCGCTGACTCGATCCTACCCACCCCCTGGTGTCCCCCTTCCTCTCCACCCCTAGCCCGTTGCCACACCTTTACCGTTGTGTCCCACCCTCTCTCCATCTCCACACCCTCTGCCTCCTATCCCAATGTAACTTCCAGCACCTACCCCTCCCGGATGATGAACTTCGCCCTGACATCTACCCCTCCTACCAATTCTAACCCCACCTTCCTCCTGCCTCCTCAGGGCTCCCTCTCCTCCCCCTCCCAAGTGGCTTTCCCCATCCTACACCCCCTCCCTCTCCCATGTTCTCCTTCAGTCTCTCTGCACTCCCTCCTGCTTTCCCTCTTCATCTCCCGCCCCACCTACCTCCTGTCTCTTGCTACACCCCCTGACCCCCTGTTCCTATCATCCTACCTCCTCCCCCACTGCACCTTCCTCTCTCCTCTTTTTCCATCCTCTCCGACCTCTCCCTTGGGAGGTCCCTCCTGGCATGTTTTATTCTTTGTTGTGCATGCTTCTTCTCTTAAAGTGGTTTTAAGATATCTTTGTTCTGGAGTGTTTTAATACTGTGGCCAACTTTTAACCTGTGCGTGTGACTTCAGTGTCTTTTTTGTGCTCTATGAATCGCCAACTGTGCTTTTTAACTTTATGTAGACTTTTTTAATTGTCCCCCATCAATGTCTCCATGTCAGTGTATATTTTTTCTCCATTGTGTCCCCTTACTCTGTTTTTATGACCCCATTTTTATGGACTTTATATGTATAATTTCTCCTTTTATTAGCTATCATGTCACTCAGCTGAAGAGCAGCGGATTGTGCCACTGCCAGTCCTCACCTGCCCATATGTGGCAGGGCAATGAAGTCACTTTTTTTTTTTGTCATCAGTCTCCTGACTGGTTTGATGCGGCCCGCCACGAATTCCTTTCCTGTGCTAACATCTTCATCTCAGAGTAGCACTTGAAACCTACGTCCTCAATTATTTGCTTGACGTATTCCAATCTCTGTCTTCCTCTACAGTTTTTGCCCTCTACAACTCCCTCTAGTACCATGGAAGTCATTCCCTCATGTCTTAGCAGATGTCCTATCATCCTGTCCCTTCTCCTTATCAGTGTTTTCCACATATTCCTTTCCTCTCCGATTCGGCGTAGAACCTCCTCATTCCTTACCTTATCAGTCCACCTAATTTTCAACATTCGTCTATAGCACCACATCTCAAATGCTTCGATTCTCTTCTGTTCCGGTTTTCCCACAGTCCATGTTTCACTACCATACAATGCTGTACTCCAGACGTACATCCTCAGAAATTTCTTCCTCAAATTAAGGCCGGTATTTGATATCAGTAGACTTCTCTTGGCCAGAAATGCCTTTTTTGCCATAGCGAGTCTGCTTTTGATTTCCTCCTTCCTCCGTCCGTCATTGGTTATTTTACTGCCTAGGTAGCAGAATTCCTTAACTTCATTTCGTGACCATCAATCCTGATGTTAAGTTTCTCGCTGTTCTCATTTCTACTACTTCTCATTACCTTCGTCTTTCTCCGATTTACTCTCAAACCATACTGTGTACTCATTAGACTGTTCATTCCGTTCAGCAGATCACTTAATTCTTCTTCACTTTCACTCAGGATAGCAATGTCATCAGCGAATCGTATCATTGATATCCTTTCACCTTGTATTTTAATTCCACTCCTGAACCTTTCATTTATTTCCATCATTGCTTCCTCGATGTACAGATTGAAGAGTAGGGGCGAAAGGCTACAGCCTTGTCTTACACCCTTCTTAATACGAGCACTTCGTTCTTGATCGTCCACTCTTATTATTCCCTCTTGGTTGTTGTACATATTGTATATGATCCGTCTCTCCCTATAGCTTACCCCTACTTTTTTCAGAATCTCGAACAGCTTGCACCATTTTATACTGTCGAACGCTTTTTCCAGGTCGACAAATCCTATGAAAGTGTCTTGATTTTTCTTTAGCCTTGCTTCCATTATTAGCCGTAACGTCAGAATTGCCTCTCTCGTCCCTTTACTTTTCCTAAAGCCAAACTGATCGTCACCTAGCGCATTCTCAATTTTCTTTTCCGTTCTTCTGTATATTATTCTTGTAAGCAGCTTCGATGCATGAGCTGTTAAGCTGATTGTGCGATAATTCTCGCACTTGTCAGCTCTTGCCGTCTTCGGAATTGTGTGGATGATGCTTTTCCGAAAGTCAGATGGTATATCGCCAGACTCGTATATTCTACACACCAACGTGAATGATTTTAGAAATTCTGATGGAATCTTATCTATCCCTTCTGCCTTATTTGACCGTAAGTCCTCCAAAGCTCTTTTAAATTCCGATTCTAATACTGGATCCCCTATCTCTTCTAAATCGACTCCTGTTTCTTCTTCTATCTCATCACACAAATCTTCACCCTCATAGTGGCTTTCAATGTATTGTTTCCACCTATCTGCTCTCTCCTCTGCATTTAACAGTGGAATTCCAGTGGCACTCTTAATGTTACCACCGTTGCTTTTAATGTCTTCAAAGGTTGTTTTGACTTTCCTGTATGCTGAGTCTGTCCTTCCAACAATCATATCTTTTTCGATGTCTTCACATTTTTCCTACAGCCATTTCGTCTTAGCTTCCCTGCACTTCCTATTTATTTCATTCCTCAGCGACTTGTATTTCTGTATTCCTGATTTTCCCGGAACATGTTTGTACTTCCTCCTTTCATCAATCAACTGAAGTATTTCTTCTGTTACCCATGGTTTCTTCGCAGCTACCCTCTTTGTACCTATGTTTTCCTTCCCAACTTCTGTGATGGCCCTTTTTAGAGATGTCCATTCCTCTTCAACTGTACTGCCTACTGTGCTATTCCTTATTGCTGTATCTATAGCGTTAGAGAACTTCAAACGTATCTCGTCATTCCTTAGTACTTCCGTATCCCACTTCTTTGCGTCTTGAACTTCAGCCTACTCTTCATCACTACTATATTGTGATCTGAGTCTATATCTGCTCCTGGGTACGCCTTACGATCCAGTATCTGATTTCGGAATGTCTGTCTGACCATGATGTAATCTAATTGAAATCTTCCCGTATCTCCAGGCCTTTTCCAAGTATACCTCCTCCTCTTGTGATTCTTGAACAGGGTATTCGCTATTACTAGCTGAAACTTGTTACAGAATTCAATTAGTCTTTCTCCTCTTTCATTCCTTGTCCCAAGCCCATATTCTCCTGTAACCTTTTCTTCTACTCCTTCCCCTACTACTGCATTCCAGTCGCCCATGACTATTAGATTTTCGTCCCCCTTTACATACTGCATTACCCTTTCAATATCCTCATACACTTTCTCTATCTGTTCATCTTCAGCTTGCGACGTCGGCATGTATACCTGAACTATCGTTGCCGGTGTTGGTCTGCTGTCGATTCTGATTAGAACAACCCAGTCACTGAACTGTTCACAGTAACACACCCTCTGCCCTACCTTCCTATTCATAACGAATCCTACACCTGTTATACCATTTTATGCTGCTGTTGATATTACCCGATACTCATCTGACCAGAAATCCTTGTCTTCCTTCCACTTCACTGACCCCTACTATATCTAGATTGAGCCTTTGCATTTCCCTTTTCAGATTTTCTAGTTTCCCTACCACGTTCAAGCTTCTGACATTCCACGCCCCGACTCGTAGAACGTTATGCTTTCGTTGATTATTCTTTTTCTCATGGTAACCTCCCCCTTGGCAGTCCCCTCCCGGAGATCCGAATGGGGGACTATTCCGGAATCTTTTGCCAATGGAGAGATCATCATGACACTTCTTCATTTACAGGCCACATGTCCTGTGGATACACGTTACGTGTCTTTAATGTAGTGGTTTCCATTGCCTTCTGCATCCTCATGTCGTTGATCATTGCTGATTTTTCCGCCTTTAGGGGCAATTTCCCACCCCTAGGACAAGAGAGTGTCCTGAACCTCTATCCGCTCCTCCGCCCTCTTTGACAAGGCAGTTGGCAGAATGAGGCTGACTTCTTATGCCGGAAGTCTTCGGCCGCCAATGCTGATTATTTATCAAAATTTAGGCAGTGCCGGGGATCGAACACGTTTTGATTATGAATCAAAGACTCTACCACTAGACCACGGGTCACAATAAATGGAAAAAGGTCACAGGACATCTCGAGGGTTGGATCCTCTCAATTCCAAGATGTAGGATTCAACTGCCTGGGCTTCCCTTAGGGTGCAATCTATGCTTTGGATAGCCTCTTGCTGTTGCTGTGTGCCTGCCTGCCTGCCTGCCTGCTGGCCAGCCAGCAAGCCACTGCCATTTGACTGGCGTCGCCGGTGATCGCCGCTATCTGCCGCTGTTGTCATCCACCTGCCTGCCCACCCATCTGACCGCCGCCGCCTGCTGTCCATCTGTCACCATCTATCCATCCGTCTGCCGCCTACCATCGTCGCCATCGGTCGTCGCCGTCTGTTCGTCATGAGCTTTCCCACCTCCACTCTCATCTACACCTCCCCCTCCACCACTTCCACTATCATTTCCTGGAGTGCCGCCCCTGGCCTCCCGCCTTATACCTCACCTCTCCTCCCCCTCCTCACCCATTCCCCCATCTCCTACCTTGCTGTTTACCTACACATCTACACCCTTCCCCCAGCGTCCACACCTGCAACAGCTCCCACTCCTGCCCCCATCCTTAGATACACCTCCACTGCCACCTCTGCTGCCACTCCTCAGATGGTCGGCTTCCCCTCTCTCACTCCCCAAGTTGCTTTATTATCTGCCTTCCCCACCCACATCACGTCATGCTGGGCCACAATTGTCACCACTGAACTGGCCAAATCTCCCATCCACATCTTTGTGCTGGCAACTCCAGACCCCAAGTTCCTTGATGCCTGTACCCTCAGCATTTAGATACGAAAATATCTCCCAGGTGCTCCCATCTCCCAACTGGTTACCTGCAGGAGCTCAGTCCTCGTACGTCCCACCCTCCTTTCATACGAAACTCCCCCATAAACTCCTGTGCCTCATGTTTGGCCCCCATGTGTCCCTGACACCCTTCCTCTCCTATTGTCCTCGGCAGCCCCAGCCTCCCCTTCGCCCCCCCCCCCCACACCTACACTGCCGTGATCACCAAGTTCAGCCCAGTGATCACAGAGGATGAGTTGGCTGAATTGAACTCCCACCCTGACCTGGAAATCCGCTCTGCCCACCGTATCCACAATGCCTTCTGTCCCACTTATGTCGTGTGGGTCTTTTTGGAGCCTGCCCCTCCATCGACCACCTCCTCATCAGGGTGCCCTGATTTATCACCGCCGCCACGCTGTTGTTCCTCCAATCCCCTCCCCAATCCTACCGCTGCCAGTGCTGCCTCACGTATAATGATCACCTGACCCCCAACTGCAAAAACCCCCCATCTGTCCCCATTGCAAGGCTTCCCATTTTCTCAGAAATTGCCCCAACCTCGCCACCCCTCCTTCCTGTAACACCTGAAATATCCCCCATCCCACCTACTCCCACAAGTGTATAAGTAAGGCCCCTCCTGCCAGACCCCAATCTTACTGTCAATGTCCGTCCTATCAATCCCCCTGTCCACCCCAATAATTCCCTCTGTCAACCCCCATGGCTGAAGACATCATCCATTTCCTTGTCATAGTCCTACAAAACATTCACCCTTTCCAGTGCGCCCACACCCTCCAACAGATCTCCCTCGCCCCCCTCTCCATCTTTCACCTCAACACCTTCGCCATGTACTCCCACAACCAAGCCCACTTCACCTTCACCTGCCTCAACACCCTAATTTAAGCGTCTTCCCTCCCCTCTCTGCACCCTCTCTCTTCCCATCATAGTGTGGCACGAGTGTCATATGCTCTTCGAGAACATCTGCTCCTTCTGCATCAACAAATACCTATTCATGAACACCCTCTCCCACCACCGGGTCGGCACCTTCCTCCTGAACGAAACCTTTCTCCAGCCCCCCATCCTATCTGCACCTTCCCCTATATCCTCCACCAAACTGATGTTCCTGGTCCTCGGGCGCATGATGGAGGTGCCGTCCGATAACTTAAGGGGCCGTTGTACGTGAAAAATCGTTGATATTTGACATTTTCTGCTTTCTACTCTACTTCGGACTTTCCTGAACATTTTGGTATGCAATACATTAATGTTGACGTGTGACTGTCAAATTTCACGGCTTCGCATATACTGTTGAGCAGTCATATCTTGAGAACTAAACAGTCTACAAGGCTGTGAATTGCTTTTATATGTGCCTACTGCTACCTCTCAGAAGTTGGCATTACGAATAAACAAATTAGTCCTTTGTTTATTTACATAAAAAAGCAATAGAAGTTAGCTTACTACAGAAATAGCCGATAATCACACTACTTTCAACGAAAACTAGTATCAGAAAAGTAATTGATTAATTACATGAATATTATGGTTCAAATGGTTCAAATGGCTCTGAGCACTATGGGACTTAACATCGGTGGTCATCAGTCCCCTAGAACTTAGAACTACTTAAACCCAACTAACCTAAGGACATCACACACATCCATGCCCGAGGCAGGATTCGAACCTGCGACCGTAGCAGTCCCGCAGTTCCGGACTGAGCGCCTAGAACCGCTAGACCACCGCGGCCGGCTGAATATTATGGGAAGACCATTAAAGATAACTGTGACAAGTTAGAGAAGATGAAAAGAGCTATGTGGAGCACTTTCTTTCATCGAATATCAACCGATGAAGAGCCATGTCATGCTCTATGTCCACCTCCAACAAACTCTTGGTGTAAATATAGGCAAGCAGAATTTTATGGCACTCTGCATGAATTTACGCATAAACATTCTCTTCCTTTGGTGATAAGGCAGGCAATCAAACCTATTTACGTGCTCTAAGGCGCTGCAGTCATGAACTGTGTGGCTAGTCCCAGCAGAGGTTCGAGTCCTCCCTCGGGCATGGGTGCGTGTGTTTGTCCTTAGGATAATTCAGGTTAAGTAGTGTGTAAGCTTAGGGACTGATGACCTTAGCAGTTAAGTCCCATAAGATGTCACACACATTTTTTGAAACCTATTTACAGAGATTTGGCAAATCCTGAGCTACGGAACGTGAATGAGTCCTTGAATAATGTTGTGTGGTTCCGTGTGCCTAAAAATATATTTGTTGGCCTTAAGGCTCTAAGGCTAATAGTGTTAAATGTTGGGAACTATGAAAGACTTAAGGTTCTGGAGAAGTTAGGAGTAAGATTTGGACAGAACACAGTTAAAGGACTGCGGGAACTGGATGAGTTTCGTGTACGTGAAGCAGAGTTAGCTACTCAGAAAATGACAGAAGAAGCAAGAAAGAAAAGGAGGAGGCAAGCACTGGGCTGTTGTGACACTGAAGAAGACAGAGACTGTGGGGCCAGGGAAATTCTAGTGCATACAAGACGCAGAAATGTGTGTCTGTATAAGAATTTGTAATAAAGAAAGTTTTAAACCTCAATATCTCTGAATTACATTTTTTTAAATAAATGAGTCGTTTTCTAAAAAAGTACTGATGGTAGAGACATGAAATTTTCGCAGCATGACAATTGTGAGATTCAACACGTATGGAACTAGAATAATTAAAATATCCTGAGTTGTTTTGTTTTTATGTTCATTTATTTACAAAATTCTGTCAAAACATTGAGTATTAAAAAAGGTAACATTCCCAACAATACGATTTTAGTAATAATTCTAGTTCAGTGTATCTAGAAAGGCGCAGTCAATAATTATGGAAAATTGGAAGTTGGTTTCTTGAAAAGTATCCAAGATAATGGGTCACAAAATTCGATAATTTAACACTGGCAGCATAGGACATCCAAGTCCAGCCACAACCCCTCCTCAATGACCCCACTGAAACCTTAGCGTCTTCTTCCCCTCCCTCACCGTTACCTCTGCCACTCCACTGCTTCTATTCCCTATGACCGCACATTCTCCTCCTATGTGATTGCCGCCGAGATCAACATCCATAGCCACTCTGCTGCAACCCTTCGCCAGTGGCATCAGTTCCTCCTCATGATCTGAGGTGACCTTGTTCCCCTTCCTCAGCACATCCATCATGAAATCAACACCACCCCCAATGTTGTCATTCCCTTCGCCAACCTTCCTGGGTGTATCACCGTCGATATCCTTGATTCCACAGGTAGCGACCACCTCCCTGTCCTTCTCACCATAACGTCTGCTCACCACCCCCCTCCGGCACCCCAACCTGCACCCCCCACAAGATAGTCCATGACTACCATCGCGCCAACTGGAATGCCTACCGGGAATCCAGGTCCGAAGCTACCCTCTTACCTATCACCATCCTGACAACATCATCCATCCCTCAGCCTTCCTTCAGAAAACTATTACTGATGCTGTCCCTACTAAAACCATCCACCCCCACTGTCCCACTCTCCCTCCATGGAATCCCCCCGCCTCTATCACTCCTCCCTGCACACTCGTGACAGGGATACACTCTGTTGCCGCCAGCAAACACAGCAACACGTTCGGAACCTCATATCAGCAAAGAAATGTCAGAACTGGCGCCAGACCTGTACATGACTCAAAGCCACCCTCCCTATAAACTTCTCCAAGTACTGGTCAGCCTTCCATCACCTTACTGGTTCCCATTCTGCACACCATTACCCCCTTCTCCATAACGACCTCCCCCTTCCCGACAACCTCAGTAAAGCCAACCACCTCACTTCCTACCTTTTCAAGGTCTTCTCCATCCCTGGTGATCCCCATTTTGATTATTCTCTTTTCCCCACCACCATGGCATGCGCCGATACCTCAGTCGCCCCACTTGCTCCCAGTCTCCAGTACTTGGGGCAGTTGTCCCCCTCCGACACCAACACTCCAATCACAGCACAAAACATTAAACTTATCCTTCGGTCAAAATGCAACATGGCCCCTTGTCACGACTGTGTCACCTGCCGCCACCTCAGTGAATACCCCTTCTCCATCCTGACTGTCCCTGCAAATTTATACAATGTCATCCTCTCTACCGGCTTCTACCCTTACATGTGGAAGACTTCCAGTGTCTTCTTATTCCTCAAACCCAATAAACCCGCTTCCATCAACTCTTACTGTTGTCCCACTTGCTTCACCTCCATCATCAGTAAGGTCTTAGAATCCATCCTTTCCTGTCGTATCCATCACCGCCTCCATCAACACCACCTCCTCCCCTTTACACAATGTGGCTTCTGACCCTACTTCTCTGCCCCAGACCAACTCCTTAACCTCTTCCACTTTCTCTCTCATCGCTCCGCCATTTTTGTTTTCCTTGGCTCCAAAATGCCTACCACTGTTTATGGCATTCCGGTTTCCTCTTTAAAATCGAAACCTACGCCCTGCCTTTCAATTTTGCTTGACTGGTCACTTCCTTCCTCTCACGCCGTCCTTCCTATGTCACCCTCCACGACACCAACTCTCATATCTTTTATCCCACTGCTGGCGTCTCCCAGGGCTCCATCCTCTCCCCTCTCCTCTATCTTCTGTACACCGCCGATATGCCCAAGCCAACCCCACCCATCCACCTCCTCCAATATGCTGATGGCACTGCCTTCCTGGCTCTCTGTCCTACCCTTCAATGGTCCCAGTGCACCCTCCAAACCCACCTTGACCAGTTCACCACTTGGTGTAACCAGTGGTTTCTTCATATCAACCCCTCCAAAACCAAGGCAGTCATCATAGGCTGCACCACCTGCTCATTGGCCGGCCTGAGTGGCCGAGCGGTTCAAGGCGCTATGGTCTGGAACCGCGCGACCGCTACGGTCGCAGGTTCGAATCCTGCCTCGGGCATGGATGTGTGTGATGTCCTTAGGTTAGTTAGGTTTAAGTGGTTCTAAATTCTAGAGGACTGATGACCCTAGAAGTTAAGTCTCATAGTGCTCAGAGCCATTTGAACCATTTGAACCTGCTCCTTCTGTCTCCATGATTTCTACCTAACAATTTATGGTCATCCCATCCAGCTCCCCCCCCCCCCCGAGCTATCTTGGTCTCACCCTCAAACGTCACCTCACTTCAACCCCTGACCATCCAGCAGAAAGTTCATTCCCGCCTCCACCTCCTGAAACTCCGTTTTGGCCAGACATAGGGATTGCATCCATCCACCATCCTCTATACCTACAATTCCTCTGCCTTCCTTCAGCCACATGACTCCTGTATGACCTCATCCCCTTCCACGACCTCCTCCTTTTCCTCCAACATCTCTGCATCCTTTACACTGTCCACAGGTTTGATGCCCCCCACCCCCTGGTTTGCTACTTCCTCTCCACCCCCCGACCCACTGCATCGCCTCTATTGCTGTATCCCTCCCTCTCTCTCCACCTCCACATCCTCCTTCATCAGTGCAATTTCCAGCACATCCCCCTCCCAGATGCTGAATCTCACGGGAT
Source organism: Schistocerca cancellata (assembly GCF_023864275.1). Taxonomy (NCBI): domain Eukaryota; kingdom Metazoa; phylum Arthropoda; class Insecta; order Orthoptera; family Acrididae; genus Schistocerca; species Schistocerca cancellata. The sequence goes on from NC_064630.1 coordinate 763,817,385, forward strand.
AGATAAGGATGATATGCAACTGTAAGTGGAACAATAGAATAGATGCTAATCTAAAACTATAAACAATTAAGAACAAACAAATTTATATAAGAATGAGATAATGAAAAGAAGGCAACAGCATGGTTTACACAGCCATGCAGCTTCGTAGTTAGCATTAACTTTTCCTATTACATATTTATTTTATATTATATGTCTGCAGGAGTTCCGACTCCTGGGGAGGTGGGCGGGTTATTATGTGCTTATTTTATGATTTATAACAAAATACTACACATTGATCTTGCCAAAAGCCGAGAAGCGATTCTTCTTGGTGTTATATATAGCTCTCTGGGGCACTCTGGGATGCTCTCTGGAGCACTCTGGGATGCTCTCTGGTATTCTTTTCATTATCTCATTCTTATATAAATTCTGCGTCCCGTACAAGTACAAGTACACCAACCATGAAGTAACAGCCAGCAAGTACTGATAAGAGCTTCGCACTACGTCACACTGATAAGCTTATCAGGGTGCGGCAGGAAGTAAGCCCGCTCAGTAGCGCAATGGCGGCACCGGAAACACTGTTTTCCAGCGGATCGCACTAAGTTAAAACTTTAGTGCGATCCTCCGCAGCGCCTCATGCAGCGGCTAAGTCCCGTTCAAGGTCACCCGCCTTGTGTAAGCAGTAGCAGTGCTGCCAACACATCCATGCTATAGCCATGCCATGCCATGCCTCTACCCTTCCTACCAACTGTAGCCTGGCCTCCCACCTCCCCAGGGCCTCCCTTTTCCTCTCCCCTCCTTCTCCAAGAATAGATTCTCCTCCTTCTGCCCCTGAGTCCCTGCACCCCCTCCTTGGCTGTTTTCCTCTCCCAACCCTTCCCTCCCTGGCCCCCAATGGCGCGCCCTGCAACTCATCCCCTTCCTCTCCCGTCCTTCTCGCCTCCGTTTCCCTTCTCCCTTGTTCCCCACCACTGGCAGATCCTCCCAGGTTTTTATTCATTCTAAAGAGGCTGCATTATTGTTGTGTTCAGTGCCATTATCCAGTGTCATCAAGCGATGTGGTTTTAATTGTATGCTCGACCTGTATTTAGTCCATGATTGTTCCGTGCTACACCATCTGTGACGTGGCTGTTCTAATCGTTCTGCGACATTTTATGCTCTGGCCTTACTTTGCTTGGTACTTTCTAATCCTTACATTGTGTGTTTTTTGTGTAAAATACTTTTTTAGATTTTTACCTCTATTTTACAGTCGCCGCTTTTTGTATGTTTTCCTCTTTTATGTTCCGCCTTTTTTTCTATGTTCCGCCATGTTTTCTTCTTTATATTGTTTTAAATGTCTTCCTGCCTATTTGTAATGTGTCTTGGCTGAAGACCAGCGCCTATGCTGCTGCCAGCCCGTCCCTGATGGGAAATTACAAATACACTAAAGGGAAAAAGAAACACACACAGGAGAAAGTGGATCGCCGTTCTAATATTATTATTACCCATCGGTATGTCCCTCTCAGCAGCAGCTATTCACTTGTAGATCACCTGTACTTTGGTGATAGCTTGCTGTCATTATTTCCCATATAGGGCTACTGGCTACACTAATGGCGGAAATATTCACTCCACAAATAGCAGTTACTGACAAAAGAGGATGGAGGTACTGTTATTTTTTGCTACGATGGATGAAAAGTAAAACTCCATTGATAGCCCGCGTGTCATTAACTAAAACGACCAATAACTCGGACAGTAAACATACATTAGAACGTAAGTGGTTAAAAAAAGGGCATTTGGTCAAGAAATGGCTAAAAGTCATAGGTTGATCACAATGACCACGAAGTGGTAGGGGGGATCACCACTTAAAAATGGTGATGGCTAAAACGACAGTGCCTACTATGCATCCTAGATAAAATGATCTCGTGTTTAGAGGGCTGAGAGGAGGTTGGCCAAGCTGATGGGAGAGGTTCTCCAGAACTTGTTCCAATGAAGAGAAGACTAGTGGTGGTGACAACGTGACACCACCTGCTGACAAATGGTAACACAGAGACCATCGGAAGGAATGGAAGAAATAGTGGGATGAGGTAGGAGGGCTGCAACCTTGCAGTAGCGTCAGCAGCCTTGTTTCCCGTCGGACTGACGTGGCCAGGAATCCACATAAACATCACAGTGGCTCTCTCAAGAGTGAGCAGGTGGACGCTTTCTTGGACCCACTCCACTAAGAGATAATCTATGTACAGCACACTGAGGCTCTGAAGGGCACTGGGAGAATTAGAGCAGACGACACAATTGAAAAGCCTGTGTCGCCGGCTGTACTGCATGGCCCGATACAGGTCAAAGAGCTCTGCTGTACTTACTGAACAGTGTTCCAGAAGCCAATACCGAAAATCGCCAGTGCCAATGACGAACACACACCCAACACCACACTCAGTCTGAGTGCCATCAGTGTATGCAAAGGTACATCGCTAAGTTCCATGCGAAGGTCTAGAAACTTACAGCAATAGATTGAATATGGAGTATTTTCCTTAAGAAGCGAGAAAAGTCCAAGATGAACATGGCCCGCCGCCCGAAGCCAAGGTGGTGAAGGGTTCACATCCATTGGGAAAGTGGTAGGTAGCGTGAAGTTAAGCTGCTGAAGCAATAGCCAAAAGTGAACTCCAGGTAGTGTGAAGTTAAGCTGCCGAAGCAATAGCAGAAAGTAAAGTCCAGGCGGTAACAGAGAAGAGGTATGTGCCCCATACTGGCGGTCAAAGTATAAATCAAAGAAAGAGGCATAGGATGGGTGGCCGGACATGGCAGACAAATGGCATACATGCCTGCTGAGGAGAACATCACGCTGGTATGACAGCAATAGTTCAGCAGATTCTGGCATAGAGACTCTCAGCTGAGCTAGTATCAAAGGCGCCAGTGTCCAAATTGATTCAATGATGGTGAACTGTAGAAAAGTTTGAAAAACACAGCCCTCAGACGCGAACACAATTAATTTGTAACCTAGGTTTCGGTGTCACAAGGGACACCTTCTTCGGACAAAACTAAAACTAAATGTTACAGCATAACGTCCCAAAAAATACGAAAGCTGCGGTCATACCTGAGAGCGTCAGATAGTCAGAATTAAAACAAAATGCAACAGAGGTGCAAGCCACTAAGGGCTGCCATGTGTCCTCTGCTACAGTCAACACAAAACTGAAACATCATGTGACTTGTGCGCCACGGCAACTTCAAGACAATACCACCATCTGGTGGCTAATTGGTAAAACAAGCTATTTTGTAAACATCTCTCGTAACTGCAGAGAGGGAAATAAACAAACACCTGAACGGTGTACATGAAGTAATTGCAATAGCGGGATACTGCATGATATAAAATACAACAATTGAATGACTGGTTGTAGTACAAAAATTCCAGAATAAATACATAAAGAAGGCATTTACGAAATAATCCATTAAATGACATTACTGCTTGCTATAATAGATACGTTATAAAAACCAAAATTATTTTTTTTTAATTTACGTATATGAGCCGTAAAAAGTAGAAAGAAAAGGTATCTCTGAATCTGCCAGAAGTAGTTGGTACATCAAAGTGTTCGATCTCGTCAAGCAGCGGCTTTATACCATTGAAATAATTTCTTCCGCCCAACTGCACCTGCTCTTTGAGAAAAAGTCCGTCATTCGAAAGTAAATGCTTGAAAATTTCCGGCTCATCCAAAATATCAAGTTTACGCCCTTTTTTTAATATACAAAATTTCCAACTTCTCAACCCCTTTAGGAGAGTGTCCTGCGATTAGCAGGTGATCCGCAAAAGAAGAATTAGGGGCACATGAACCGTTTTTCCTCAGAAAATGTTCTTTACAGCGAATTGAAAAGGCACGTCCTGTTTGACCAATATAATAGGCACAGCAAGTGTCACATGAAATCTTGTAGACACCAGAATTCTGCAGATGGCTAGTAGTTGACTTTAAATTATGGATGACATTTTTTCTCAAATTGTTATTTGTAGAAAAGGCAATATTACATTTGTATTTAATCGGAAGCAACCTTTGGATCTGGTATGACACTGGGCGTAAAAATGAAATTGAGAAGAATTTTTTCTCCGATTCTTCTGGGACGCTGATGAAAGAACCAAGTGTAGTACCCTTCTTTCCAATCTTCTTTCTGAGGATGTCATCTACCAACCGAGCTTCGTAACCATTGTTGACCGCCACAGTTTTAGTAAGATTAATCTCATTATTAAAGTTTTCTTTCGAGAGGGGAATGGAAAGTACTCTGTGAATAGCCGAGAGAAAGAAAGCGTTTTTGTGAGAGGCTGGGTGCGTAGAAGAAGCTGGAACTATTTGATCAGTTTGAGTCTCTTTACGGAAAATGTTGAAGGAAATTCTGTTTTCAATTAATGACGACGTAAGATCGAGGAAATTTAATTGACGATTTTCATTTTCTAGTACACAAGTGAACTTAATATTATCATGAAGATCATTAAACAGATTGAAAATGTGGTTGATCCCATCAGTAGGACCTTTGTAGACTGCTAATATCTCGTCAACGTATCTACAGTAGGACAAAATGCCCAGATCTGTAGCTGAAAACATCGTAAAGAATTTCACCTCTAACGAATTGATAAAAATTTCGGCAAGAATTCCGGCTAGCGGGTTCCCCTTGGCTAGGCCGTCATTTTGTTGGAACAACTGCCCATTGAACTGAAAGTAATTGTACTTAACTACAACGGTGATCAAATTCATGAGATCTGTAATTTCTCCATCACTGATATCTTTCTTAAACCTACGCAGATTTTCCTCCTCAATCTTAAGGGTTTCTTGCACGGGAACATTGGTGTAAAGGTTTTTTATGTCTAACGAAAACAATCCAGTAGCCTGGTCACTGTCTATATCCTCTACTTTGCGAACTACAGCAGCACTATTTAACACAGAATAGCAATGAGTGAAGACAAGACTTTTTCAGCCGATCATGTAAAAATCTAGCAAGCTCATGATAAGCACTGTTCTGACTATTCGAAATCGGACGAATGGGATGGCCAAGTTTATGTATCTTCTATTGCGCTCTTAATTTGGGAGGTTGTGGATTCATATTAATATGTGACTTTTTGTGAAATGGCTTAAGCAATAAATTGGCGTTGTTAACCGCTGATCTGATTTCTCTCTGGAGGGAGGGAGTAGGATCGACTTGCAGTTCAGAAATACCATATTCTTTGAAAAAGGACATGGTTTTCGAAATATATTCTTCATTATATGCAATTACTAGTGAAGAGTCCTTATCAGCTTTCGTTATAAGAGCATCATTACCTTTAAGTTTCTTATTAATATTTCTAATCAAGGCCTTGTCATTACGTGAGACATTAGGGGAAGCAGCCTGACATTTACTAAAAATATTTGTTACATCATAAGGAATCCTCGTTTGCACAGCACTATCCATTTTTATGCAATCTACACCAGTTTTCAGGTCTACAAGGACATTCTGCACAACCTGCTTATTAGTCAAATCTGGTTTAACATTATACTCAAGACTTTTCTAACAGACTAGTTTCTGCTTCTGTAAAATTAATATTAGTCTTATTTAAAACTCTGTGATAAAAGAAATGGTCACTTTTTTTAAATTTTTCGGAAGATCTCTCAGGTGGAAAAAGACAGAAAAGCTTACTGATTTTCTTTTCATGCCTGTACATAACACCTTGTTTATAATTCTCTAAATAGTCATTAATTTGTGACCATACAACATCGATATTAACATTAAACAAATCACGGCACAATTTTGTAATTTCAAGATGCAGGTCGTAAGCCTCTGCTTTGAGAGCGTCTTTTTTGGCATAAAGCGATTTTATGTTATCAGAAATTAATTTTTTCACAATAGGCCTGAAGCTCAAAGGATCATTTTTACAATTTCTGAAGTTAATAAAAGCCTTTAAATAAGTGGGGACTAATTCCCTCCGTTCACATTGCTTATTAAAACAGATGGACATGCTGGTATTTAACAATTTTTTCTTTAAGTATTTATATTTAGATACAGCCTTAGATACCCGGGCAGGCACAAATCTTAAAAACCTTATGGTGAACTGTGTTTAGATGGCGTAAGATGGACACACGTGCAGACGAAGAAACGAAACAGCCATAGTTTAGTTTCAAACGGAAGGGGATTGGTAGAAATGGAGGAGGGTGGTCCGATCCTCTTCCCAGGAAGTACCACTTGGGACATGTTGGACGCTGAGGGACTGGGTACAGCGGGTGGACAGGTAAGACAGGTGGGAGGATCAAGAAAGTTTTCTATCAAGCATGAGCCTTAGGCAAAATGTAGTTTAAGCGAATGGAACAGCAACAGGCCCAAGATGTAAAGACAGCGAAAGAAACCCTTTGCGCCTCCAGAAATTCACACAAACGGTTTCGCTAGTGGAAAAACGAAATCCATCGTCGATGCTCCACGAGTAACGACAATCGAGACATCGCTGAAGACGCCGCTCAAGGAAACACGTCCGTGGAGAACTGCAGTGGATAGCAAAATCGTCGACGAAGAGGGAGTCGGAGATGCTCAGCAGTAGACAGGTCACAATAGGATTCATGGCTATAGCAAAGACGATGACGCTCAGGACAGAGCCCAGAGGCACCCAGTTTTCCTGGATAAAGGTGTCCAACAAGGCAGAAACCACATGTACCTTGAAACCTGTGCCTTTCAAAAATTCCTGAAGTAAACTGGGCAGGCATCCTCAGAAGCCCCATGTGTAGAGGGTACAAAAGATACCAGTCCTCCAGCATATGTAGTAGGCTTCCTCCAGATCAAAGAACACGGGCACAGTTTGGTATTTCAGCAGAAAACCGTTCATGACATTGGTTGTGAATAATTGGCCAAATGCATAACAGCTCGCTCGAAAGCCACACTGTGCAGTGGTTAGCAGATTACGAGATTCGAGCCACTATATCAACCAGCCATGAACCATACATTCCATCCCTTTCAAACAGAGCTGGTGAGAGAAATGGGGAAGGTGTTTGTCCTTATTGGGCTTAGGTAAGGGTATGACAGTGGCTTTACGCCAGAATATGGGAAACATGTCATCTGCCCAGATACGATTATATATATGAAGGAGAAAGTGCTTTCACAAAAAAGAGAAAGGTGCTGCATCATGAATGTGAACATCGTCTGGCCCTTGGGCAGAAGATCGGCATGAAGCGAGAGCGTGCTCTAGCTCCCTCATTGCAAAGGCGGCATTGTAACAATCACGATTCTGAGAGGAGAAGGGTATCACGAAAACCTCCTCCATTCGTTTCCGATGGAAGAAGGTAGGGTGATAGTGGGTGGAGCTCAAAATCTCTGAAAAATATCTTCCTAGGGTGTTGAGATAGCAATGGTTCCACAATGACGTCATCTGCTACGGTCAGGCAGGAAATTGGGGAATGGGCCTCGGTCTGAGAGCACCGTCGGAGGTTGGCACAGATATCTGAAGGGGAGGTACAACTGTTAAAAGAACTAGTAAATGAAATCCAGCTAGCTTCTTTGCTATCCTGAAGAATGCGACGACACTGTGCACGCAACTATTTATATTCAATACAGCTCTCCATCGTAGGATGGCGGTTAAAAATGCAGATAGCACGTCTGCGTGTGCGTATTGTGTCATGGCATGCCTCAGTCCACCAGAGGACTAGGACACAGTATAGTAAAGATGAAATCGAGGAATGGAACGCTCTGCAGCGGCAAGGATAACGTTTGTGAGGTACTCCACCTTGTCATCACAGTTCGGATACGTTCTTCGTCGAAAGTCGTTAGGAAGGAATAAAGCATCCATTTGGTCCTAGAAACCTACCAATTAAATTTACATATAGGTGGGGTAGAAGCCAGCAGACTGATAGTACATAGGAAATGGTCGCTCAAATGTATGTCAGAGAGAATGGACTACTTGAGATGACAGACATGCTGGGCAGTGCAAATCGAAAGGTCCAAATGGGAATAGGTGTGCATTGAATCTGAAAGGAACATGGGGACTCCAATGTTAAAACAGATGAGGTTGAGTTGATTGAGAAGGTCAGCAAAGAGGGCACCTCTCAATGTAGACATTACAAAGACAAAAAATGAAACAAGGAAGGAAAATACAGACTGCAACCACTTTTAGCTGGTGTTCAGTAAGATGGTTTGACCATGAACACTATCCTGGATGAGAAGCATGACTCCCCCATGAGAAGGAAGCCATCCTCAGGATGAAGGTCAAAGTGAACTGGAAAGAAATGCAAGAGGTCCAAGTGGTCACTATGGCACAGTTTTGTTTCCTGGAGGCAGAAAACAAATGGACACTGTGAGTCCAAGAGCAGCTGTACCTCCTCCGTCTTGGATCTAATGCCGTGAACATTCCGTTGTAGGAGAGGCATGATGGGGACAGGGGAGTAGGGAAGAAATGAAGTGTTGTTACCTTGGCAGCTGCTGAGCGCCAGCTGCGGGGCGCAGAGGCTGGCGGATCCTGTTCCATGAGATCTACAGATGCGTCAGCAGTCTCTCTGGGTCGGCCTGTGGATTCCAGGGCAGAAAAACGGTTGGTGGTCCGCATCGCGGGAGTCGGCCGGGTGAAGGTATCATACAGTGACACAATTGAAGAGGATCTTCTGGCCGGCGAAGGACAAGACCGTTTGTCTTCGTTTGACTTCTTAGAGCCTTTTTGACTGCTAGATGAAAGCTCAGATGTTTATTGGCTAGAAGAACGTAAGAAGTCTTCATTGGACTTTTCTTTAGTCCTTTCCGGACTGCCAGTTGTGAAGCACGGGATTTTGCCACTGGGGGGAAGATTTGGTGGCTTATTGCATAGCTGGAAGAGAAGAAGACAGGGATGCTACTGTGATACAAGGTGATTTTATAACTGCAGCGCCGAATTGAAGGTTGCAAGTCTGCATGGCCACGTCCTTCGTGGAGCGAGATGTAGCAAGAACAGTACAGTAAGTATCAGGTGGTAAAATGCGGGATTTTCGACTAGCCAACAGCTTGTGAGTGGCAGGGTAAGATACTTTTTCCTTCACCTGGATCTCCTGGACGCCCCACTCATCGAGATACATGGGATACTCACAGGATGAGGCATGGTCTCCATTACAAGTCATATAACAGGGAGAAGGAACCAGCCAATCGCCCTTGTGAGCATCCTTACCACAAATAACAAATTTGGCAGTGTTCTTACAGGACATTTTAATGTGGTTGTAATGTTGACACTGGTAACAACGCATAAGGTTTGGAATGTATGGTCTGATGACTTCATAGCCTGCTTTGATTTCAATGCAAGCACTACTTGATCTAAAGTGACAAAGAGAGTGCACATTGGAACTAAGGTGCCATCAACTGTTTTCGTTACCCAGTACAGTGCCGTGACAGCCTGATCAGAGAAGTAAGTTTGGATTTCTCCCTCAGTCGGTCCAACAAGCAGCCGAGTGTGAATAACACCACACAAAGAATTCAGCATTCAATGTCCTCGACACGGACAGGATAGCCATGGAGGACAGAAGCTGTAAGCAGTTGTTGAGCTTGAAAATCACTACTGGTCTCCGAAAGCAAAGTCCCATTCTGTAAAGAAGAACGAGATACCACAGGACCAGTAATTACATCAACACCTGTCTGAATAATAAACGGATTGACCTTAGCAAAGGACTGACCTCCTTCATTACATTGCACCACTAGGAACCAAGGTCTGGCTAGGAGAGTGTTTGATCTTAAGCCTCATTTCGTTTACATGTAGTAAGCATAGTGATGAAGATGAGTGGCTCATTGCAATAAAACCCGCCATGATGGCCAGCGTCTCTGATGGTGCGCTCCTTCCAAGTGGACCTCGCTTGGGTCTCATCCACATTAGGTCGAAGTTCACACCCCAGCTCACATTCCCGAACTTCTAACAGAGTGAACAACTGGCAAACTGAGAAGTTTACAGGTCAGCCAGTCACCCCTCCTCAGGCCTGGCCTGTAACAGGGGATATGTGCATGCCCTATCTGTCGACCTAGGGCTGAGAATTATGCGTCCCCCAGTCACCTGTTCTGTGTCAAATGCGTGGGCTGACCTTCAGGAGCGCACAGGAGGAAGAAGAAACATAGAGGAACCTCAAACGCCAAAGCGGAGGAAGGCTATGAGACAGATAATGAAGAAAGAAAGAAAAACACAGATGATGGGCATTTCTGATGTCAGGCTATTAAAATCTCAGAACACGTTCTCAAAAATATCCTAGACATGTCCACCAACGAATAACAGGATAGACATGCAGCGCGGAAGGGGAAGATGTCCTCCAAGGTTTGGGCTCCGTGGTACCCAAGCATGAACTCACCAAGGAGTGGTGAGCCCCTGGGGTGTTTTCAGTTGGTGAGAGCTGACGGTAGGTCTGAGTGTGGCGCAGACTCCACGAAGCCATGGACCCAAGCTGTCAACATGGCACTGTGCAAGCTGCTGGTGGCCCCATAAAGGTGTGGATCATGTTGATACGGAATAGACTGGATCCCCTGGTCCAACTAAACCCATCATTCACTCGAAATGATTATGTTCGGCTACATGGAGACCATTTGCATCCATTCACGAACTTCATGTTCTCAAACAACCATGGAATTTTTATGGATAATAATGCTCCATGGCACAGAATCACAATTGTTTGTGCTTCGTTTGAAGAACATTTTGGACTATTCTGGCGAATAATTTGACCGGACGTGAACACCATCGAACATTTGTGGAACATAATGGAAACGTTAGTTCGTGCACAAAATCCTTCCCCAGCAACACGATTGGAGTTATGGATGGCTATAGAGACAGCATGGCTCAGTATTCTTCAGTTGACCTCCAACGACTTGTTGAGTCCAAGCCACGTAGAGTTGCTGCACTACGCCGGGCAAAAGGAAGTCTGACATGGTATTGGGGGGGGGGGGGGCATCCCATGACTATAATCACTTCAGTGTAAAAGGACAAGTATATTGTGTATCCAACTTGAAAGCTTTCATGTCTTCAAAACCTCCACTACATGTTGCTGTTGTGGTCTTCAGTGCAGAGACTATGCAAGCTTTTTCATTTCCAAGTAACTACAGCACCCTTCATCCTTCTGAATCTGCTTAGTGTATTCATCTCTTGGTCTCCCTCTACGAATTTTACCCTCCACGCTGCCCACCAATACTAAACTGGTGATCCACTGATGCCTCAGAACATGTCCTACCAACCGATCCCTTCTTGTAGAGAAGTTATACCACATAATCCTCCTCTTCCCAATTTTATTCAGTACCTCCTCATTAGATACGTGATCTACCCATCTAATCTTCAACATTCTCCAGAAACGACTTCCTGACACTTAAACCTATACTCGACGTTAACAAACTTCTCTTCTTCAGAAACGCTTTTCTTGCGATTGGCAGTCTACATTTCATATCCTCCCTACTTCGACCATCGTTTTCAGTTATTTTGCTCCCCAAATAGCAAAACTCATCTACTACTTTAAGTGTCTCATTCCGTAATCTAATTCTCTCAGAATCACCTGATTTAGTTAGACTACATTCCATTATCCTCGTTTTGCTTTTGTTGATGTTCATCTTATAGCCTCCTTTCAAGACACTGTCCATTCCGTTCAACCGCTCTTTCAGGTCCTTTACTGTCTCTGACAGAATTACAATGTCATCGGCAAACCTCAAAGATTTTATTTCTTCTCCATGGATTTTAATTCCTATTCCAAATTTTTCTTTTGTTTCCTTTACTGCTTGCTCAATATATAGATTGAATAACATCGGGGATAGGCTACAACCCTGCCTCATTCCATTCACAACCACGGCTTCCCTTTCGTGCACGTAGAGTTATAACTGCCATCTGGTCTGTGTACAAATTGTAGATAGCCTTTCGCTCCTTGTGTTCACTCCTGCCACCTTCAGAATTTGAAAGAGAGTATTTCAGTCAAGAATATCAAAAGCTTTGTCTAAGTCTACAAATGCTATAAACGTAGGTTTGCCTTTCCTTTATCTTCTAAGATAAGTGGTAGGGGCAGTATTGCTCACGTGTTCCAACATTTCTACGGAATTCAAATTGATCTTCCCCGAGGTCGGCTTCTACCAGTTTTTCCATTCGTCTGTAAAGAATTCGTGTCAGTATTTTGCACCCGTGACTTATTAAACTGATATTCGGTAATTTTCACACCTGCCAACACCTGCTTTCTTTGGGATTGGAATTATTATATTCTTCTTGAAGTCTGAGGGTATTTCGCCTGTCTCATACTTCTTGCTCGCCACACGGTAGACTTTTCTCCCAATGCTATCAGTAGTTCTAATTGAATGTTGTCTACTCCCGGGGCCTTGTTTCGACTTTGATATTCCATTGATCTGTCAAATTCTTCACGCAGTATCATATCTCGCATTTCATCTACGTCCTCTGCCATTTCCATAATATTGCCCTCAAGTGCATCGCCCTTGTATAGACCCTCTATATACTCCTTCCACCTTTCTACTTTCCCTTCTGTGCTTAGAACTGGTTTTCCATCTGAGCTCTTGATATTCATACAAGTGGTTCTCTTTTCTCCAAAGGTCTCTTTAATTTTCCTGTAGGCAGTATCTGTCTTATCCCTAGTGATATATGCCTCTACATCCTTACATTTGTCCTCTAGCCATCCCTACTTAGCCATTTTGCACTTCCTGTTGATCTCATTTTTGAGACGCTTGTATTCCTTTTTGCCTGCTTCATTTACTGCATTTTTATATTTTCTCCTTGCATCAATTAAACTCAATAACTCTTCTGTTACTCAAGGAATTCTACTAGCCCTCGTCTTTTTACCTACACCAACTTCATAGGAAAAGCAAAAAAACAGTGAAGCGAAAAAGTCACTGGCGAACCTAATTCAGATCTGCAATTGCAGAACAGTGTAATTTAATGACAACTTGACCAAGGGTATTTGCAAACCGTCCTTTGAAATGTTAGTACGCAGTTTCAGAGAGAAAAGGACACCGCCATGACAGCGTTGTAGGGCCCCCTGCACACTTGGCACGTGTTCTGCAACGTCCACACTCTCCTCAGCTACCCATGTGCTCTTTTAAGAGGGAATTATTGGTACTTTATCACCATCGTGCTCTTTTGAGGGGAAGTGATTAACACTTTATCGTGAGCTTAACCAGTGTACTGAGATACTTGCCGGCCGGTGTGGCCGAGCGGTTCTAGGCGCTTCAGTCAGGAACCTCGCTGCTGCTACGGTTGCATATTCGAATCCTGCCTCGGGCATGGATGTGTGTGATGTCCTTAGGTTAGTTAGGTTTAAGTACTTCTAAGGCTAGGGGACTGATGACCTCCCATAGTGTTTAGAGCCGTTTGAACCATTTTTACTGACATACTCGAAGGACTTTTTCTCTTCCAGTCCCTATGAAAATACGCACTAACTATATACCATGGGTCAAACGGTACGATACGTGATTAATTTTGGAAACTGATTACTGTTGATTACTCGTAGTGGTGGACATGAGAAGGGAACCGTAATAACGAACCGCAATACAACTGCAATCATTTCGGAGAGTGAAAATCGCCAGATAAAACTTTTGCTTTTTGTCCGCTGCCCTCGCGCAGAGATAACAAAGATTTTTATTTTTGCGTCGCGCGGCCGCTCTGCAGCTAATTAACGCCAGACAAAATAAGGTCTGCAGTCGCCGTCAGAACAGTAAACCCCGCCTGGGGAAGTCCGCCGGCTCCGAAATTCTCATCATCCGACCAAGAAAAAAGACGAAAAACCTCCCACCAGCTGCACTGAAATTCTACGAATATTGAAAGCAGTCTTTTTGAAATAGGAAAGACTATGGAGGGAACTGAGTATTCTGACAGCATCAGTCAAATGAGAAAGGTCTGCTGCTAATAAATATGTGGATAACATTCTGGCAGGATAAGTTAAATAAAACTAGTCTGTCATTAAAGAATATGTGCGGAGGCATTAAATGAACTGTAAGCTGTTGGTATCGATTCTACTAATAATTTAATGCATCCGTCGCCGGATGCCTGAACATCATTCATTACCATAAAAAATCAAGGAATACTAGGTATAATAAATATGTGGATAACATTCTGGCAGGATAAGTTAAATAAAACTAGTCTGTCATTAAAGAATATGTGCGGAGGCACTAAATGAACTGTAAGCTGTTGGTATCGATTCTACTAATAATTTAATACATCCGTCGCCGGATGCCTGAGCATCAATCATTACCATAAAAATCAAGGAATATTAGGTAGCGTCTTTCCATATGTTTAATAACCACAACAGGTACGATAAACAGAGATATCAGTCATCAGTAATATATTCTGCTTCACTATTCACAACAGTCTACCAAGGCCGGGGAACCTTTTCGATGCCACGATTCCAGATATCGCATGGTTTTCTCCTTTCATCAATTAAATTTAGGTAGGAGACGAGGTACTGGCAGAAGTAAAGCTGTGAGGACGGTGCGTGAGTCGTGCTTGGGTAGCTCAGTTGGTAGAGCACTTGCCCGCGAAAGGCAAAGGTCCCGAGTTCGAGTCTCGGTCCGGCACACAGTTTTAATCTGTCAGGAAGTTTCAAATTTAGTATCTCTTCTGTTACCGAAGGATTTCTACTAGCGCATTTTCATCCGGAAAGGAAGTTCCTTGAAGGTTGTGCGATGAGGAAAGGAAAATTTTAAGATCTGAGAACGCAATATCAGGTGAATAAGATGGGTGCGGAGTGACTTCCCAACCCAACTAGCGTGCAGTGTTTTTTCTCAGTGTAGCAGAACACGGACGTTATCGTGGAGTAGCATCACTTCACACGGTCTTGCCGATTGTTGTTCGTGGATTGTGTCTGAAAGACGACTTTGTTGTTGACAATAAAAGTCAAGAGCGATGGTTACACCTTGGGAAAGCAATTCGTAATGCGGCACATCCTCGCTGTTCCACCTGATGCATAACGTTATCTTTCGTGGATGCGCACAGGTCTTTGTACAGGTAGTTGCTGCTTTGTTTGGGTTCAACCATTCCTTTCTTTTCTATGTTAGCATTAAGAGACCATTTCTCGTCACCAATAACAATACAGGATAGGAAAAATCGGAGTTGTTCATGAGCCAGTCGATGACGAGCAAACAGAGATGCACGTATGGGCACCCATTGATTTGTGTGCTTTTAGCTTAGAGCATGCGATACTCATACACCCCATTTTTGAACCTTCCCCAATGCATGGAAATGTCGCACGGTGGTCGAATGATCACAGTGCATCACGTTTGCGAGTTCGCCTGTATACTGACGCGTATAATTGTGGATTAATGCGTTTAAACGATCCCAAAAGGCTTCCTGAACATAGTCACTAATGTGAAAACGATCCTTCTTAAAACAAGAAAAACATTTTCTTACCTTTCTCTGCCCAATGGCATTATCCCCATAGACAGTGCAAATGATTCTGGTTGGCTCTGCTGCTGTCACCCCGCTATTGAACTCAAACAGAAGATTATGCAGGAAATGATACGATTTCTCCACTTGGAACTTCATTTTCTAGCGTCCACAGCTCCATTCACTACCTCCAAATGACAAAATGAGAGCATACAAACTGAAATAGCAACAGTAAACTACAAACAAAAAACCGCAATAGATGAACTCATAGCACCCGGAATACCAACATGTGAAACAAAAGCCCAATCTAACATATCCTATGAGCTGTAGGGTGATTAGAAACTATCTGGTTTGATAGGAGATTTGCACCATGCAGTTTTCTTGAGAAACAACGTCTTTTACATATAAGTATAGCTGATGGCCTTTGTTACTGTATACCCAAGTGACATGGAATAAACTAATTACCGAAATGATTTCCAGAGGAATTTGGTTACTGCACATGGTCAGGAGTCCACCACACACAGGAGGCGGCTACATGGGTAGCGGGGGCTGTGTGGAAGGCACTGGGCGGCTTTTTAGGTTAGAGGGTCTCAGGGAACCACAGAAGGGGCGTCCGTCAGAAAGTGGTCACGTAAAATACAGTAAGGTAGCTGTAGAAACGATTGGTATTGTAGTTGTAAATTGTCGTAGCTGTGTTTGGAAAGAAAGAGAGCTCCAAGCCCTAATAGAAAGCACTGAAGCTCAAACAGTTGTAGGTACAGAGAGCTGGCTAAAGCCGGAAATAAGTTCAGCCGAAATTTTTTCAAACGATCTAACAGTGTTCAGAAAGGATAGATTAAATACAGTTGGTGGTGGAGTATTTATTGCTGTCAGAGGTAGTTTGCCTTGTAGCGAAATTGAAGTAGATAGTTCATGTGAAATAGTATGGGTAGAGCTTATACCTGACAATCGGACTAAACTATTAATTGGATCGTTTTACCGACCCCCGACTCAGAAGACATAGTTGCTGTACAGTTCAAAGAAAACTTGAGTCTCATTTCAAGTAAGTACCCCGCTCATACAAGTCGGTGGTGAGTTCAAACTATCCTCGATATGCTGGAAAAATTATACGTTTAAAGCCGGCGGCAGGCGTAAAACATCATCCGAAATTCTACTGAACGCTTTCTCAGAAAATTATTTTGAACAATTAGTTCGTGAGCCCACTCGAAGCATAAATGGTTGTGAAAGCATACTTGACCTTTTAGCAGCAAATAATCCTGGACAAATAGTGAGTGTTGTGACGAATACAGGGATTGGCGACCACAAGGCAGTTGCTGCTAAGCTGAATACCGTAACACCTACAACCATCAAAAAGAATCGCAAAGTATATCTATTTAAAAAAAGCTGATAAAAATGCTCTTAACGCCTTTTTAAGAGATAGTCTTCACTCCTTCCGACCTGATCATGTAAGTGTAGAAAAGTTGTGGAATATTTTCAAAGAGATAGTATCAACAGAAATTGAGAGATATATACCACATCAATTAATAAGTGATGGTACTGATTCCCCATGGTACACAAAACGGGTCAGATCGTTGTTGCAGAAGCAACGAAAAAAGCATGCCAAATTTAAACGAACGCAAAATCCCCAAGATTGGCAAAGTTTTACAGAAGTTCGAATATGGCGCTTACGTCAATGCGAGATAATTTTAATAATTTCCACAACGAAATTCTGTCTCGAAATCTGGCAGAAAAAACAAAGAGATTCTGGTCATACATAAAGCACACCAGTGGCAAGACACAATCAATACCTTCACTGCGCGATAACAACGGTGAAGTCACTGATGACAGTGCCACTAAAGCAGAGTTATTAAACACGGTTTTCCGAAACTCCTTCACCAAAGACGACGAATTAAATATTCCTGAATTCCAATCAAGAACAACTGCCAAGATGAGAAACATGGAAGTAGATATCCTCGGTGTAACAAAGCAGCTTAAATCACTTAATAAAGGCAAGGCTTCCGGTCCAGATTGTATACAATTCAGGTTCCTCCCAGAGTATGTAGATAAAATAGCTCCATGTTTAGCAATTATATACAACCATTCTCTCACAGAAAGATACGTACTTAAAGACTGGAAAATTGCTCAAGTCTCACCAATACCCAAAAAGGGAAGTAGGAGTAATCCGCTGAATTACAGACCTATATCACTAACGTCGATTTGCAGTAGGGTCTTAGAACATGTACTGTATTCGAACATTATGAAGTACCTCGAAGAAAACGATTTATTGACATATAGTCAACACGGATTCAGAAAATATCGTTCTTGTGAAGCACAACTAGTTCTTTACACTCATGAAGTAATGAGTGCTATCGACAGGGTACGTCAAATTGATTCCATATATTTAGATTTCCAGAAGGCTTTCGACACCGTTCCTCACAAGCGTCTTCTAATCAAACGGCGTGCCTACGGAGTATCGCCTCAGTTGTGCGACTGGATTCGTGACTTACTAACAGAAAGGTCACAGTTCGTAGTAATAGATGGAAAGTCATCGAGTAAAACAGAAGTAATATCCGGCGTCCTCCAAGGAAGTGTTATAGGCCCTCTTATGTTCCTGATCTATATTAACGACCTAGGAGACAATCTGAGTAGCCGTCTTAGATTGTTTGCAGATGATGCTGTCATTTACCGTCTTGTAAAGTCATCAAATGATCAAAACGACTTGCAAAATCATTTAGATAAGATATCTGTATGATGCGAAAAGTAGCAGTTGGCCCTGAATAAAGAAAAGTGCGAAGTTATTCACACGAGTACTAAAGAAATCAGCTAAATTTCGATTACGCGGTAAGTCACACAAATCTGAGGGCTGTAAATTCAACTAAATACTTAGGGATTACAATTACAAATAACCTAAATTGGAACGATCACATAGATAATATTGTGGGTAGAGAAAACTAAAGACTGCGATTCATTGGCAGAACGCTTAGAAGGTGCAACAGGTCTACCAAAGAGACTACTTATACTATGCTTGTCCGCACTATTCTGGAGTACTGCTGTGCGGTGTGGGATCCGCATCAGGTGGGACTGACGGATGTCATCGAAAAAGTACAAAGAAGGGCAGCTCGTGTTGTATTATCGCGAAGCAGGGGAGATAGTGTCACAGACATGATACGTGAATTCGAGTGGCAATCATTAAAACAAAGGCGACGGGATCTTCTCATGAAGTTTCAATCATCAGTTTTCTCCTCCGATTGTGAAAACATTCTGTTGGCACCCACGTACATAGGTAGAAATGATCATCACGATAAAATAAGAGAAATCAGGGCTCGCACGGAAAAATTTAAGTGCTCGTTTTTCCCGCATGCCGTTCGAGAGTGGAACGTTAGAGAGACGACAGCATGAAGGTGGTTCATTGAACCCTCTGCCAGGCACTTCATTGTGAATAGCAGAGTAATCACGTAGTTATAGATGTATTTGACAGAGATCTATTACGTGAAAGAACCTAAATATGGCGAAAATTTTCATTCAAACATAACGAGAGATACATGGAGCATTATTATGTCTCAGTTACAAGTAATGCCCATACACTGACCAGCCAGGACGTTATGACCACCTGCCAAATAAACGGCACGATACGTCGAAACATAGACGAAATGAGGCTTTGGTACGTTGCTGCACCCACAAGTCACTCAATTCCCGTAAATTCCGTGGTGGGAGCGCTGAACTCTGAGGCCACGTTCAGTCACGTCCCAGATGTGTGCGATTGGGTTCAGATCTGGCGAGTTGAGGAGCCAGTACATCAATTGGAACTTGCCACAGTGTTCCGCGAACCACTCATCACACTCCTGGCCTTGCAACACGGCGCATTATCTTGCTGAAAAATACCACTGCCATCGAGAAACATGACCGTCATGAAGGGGTGTACGTGGTCTGGAACCGGTGTGCGATACTCCTTGGCCGCCATGGTTCCTTTCATAGGCTCTACTACACCACTACGGCCGGCTCATTCGATCCCTGCGAAACGCTACATTTCAGCAGGATAATGCACGACCGCATGTTGCAGGTCCTGTACGGGCCTTTCTGGGTACAGAAAATGTTCGACTGCTGCCCTGGCCAGCACATTCTCCAGATCTCTCACCAATTGAAAATGTCTGCGCAATGGTGGCCGAGTGACTGGCTCTTCACAATACGCCAGTCACTACTCTTTATGAACTGTGGTATCGTGTTGAAGCTGCATGGGCAGCTGTACTTTTACACGCCATTCAAGCTCTGTTTGACTCAATGCCCAGGCGTATCAAGGCCGTTATAACGGCCAGAGGTGGTTGTTCTGGGTACTGATTTCTCAAGATCTATGCACCCAAATTGCGTGAAAGTGTAATCACATGTCAGTTCTAGTATAATATATTTGTCCAATGAATACTCGTTTATCATCTGCATTTCTTCTTGCTGCAGCAATTTTAAATGGCCAGTAGTGTATGTTCTCCAGAGAGTAATGGAGCCGCCTCCAGCTAATCTCCGTCCTGCACTACAGGTGTAAAGGACCTGCTCCCCGAAAGACGACGGATTCGCGCCATCGTCATGATGAATAAGGCACTGGGATTTATTAGACCATGGAACGCCCTGCCACTATGACAACGTCCAGTGCCGACGTTCACGTGCCCATTTCAGTCGTAGTCGTCGATGTCGCTATGTTGACCTTGGCACGTGGATCGATCATCGGCTGTGGAGGCCCGTCGCTAGGAGTGTTCGGTGCACTGTCTGTTCAGACACACCCTTCACTCTGCCCAGCATAAAATCTGATGTTAGTTCCGCCCAGCCTACGATGTCCGACATTTGGAGAGTGGCCGCCCAACCCACATCTTCTGAACGTGGTTTCACCTTGAATTTCGCCACATGTTGAAGACACTCCTGGAGCACCGGATAAGTCGTGCAGTTTCCGGAATGCTCGTGCCGAGCCTCTGCGCCATCACAAGGTGCCTTCTGTCAAACTCAGAGAGATCGCGCGTCTTTTCCATTCTATACACGGACAGCACGCTCACTGATACTCCATGCACCGTGCGCGTGTTTGACAAGCAGTCATTCCTTGTCAGGTGACGCTGCTATAGCCTGGACAGGTTTATATGGATAGTAGGTCAGTGATCATAAGGTTCTGGCTGATCAGCGTATGGCAAGGCCGCAAGATACTGGGAAACACAGTGGAAAAGAGGTGTTACTTCAGGAGACCGTGACTGACTCGAATTTAAATGACGTGGCAGAAATAGCTGCGTTACCCGTGATACTTTGACTGCTGAGTGCATCATAAGACAGCGCCGACTCGTTATCTTCGCAGTCTTTTCTGTGTTCATTCTCACCCAATAAGTTATTAAAACCAAGTGTACTTTCAGTATTCTTTATTTTTGTAGTTCCTAAAACTAGATAACATTACAAAGAAGAATATTACAGATTTTTTTTTGTAGTTGTGTTATTTGAAACATGGCACAATACATAGTACCACGTTACATCGTGTACAGGAGTAACGAGACGCCTTTCGCTTCTTATTCTTAGTGCAGTGATGCATCTTCTTACATGTCTATGTTGTTAGACCGACGGTTCAACGTTGCCTGGAAAGTGTCTTTCTCGAAGCAACTATAGATTTACCAGTCTTACGAATGAGGCCGAAATGAAAGTCAGTGACTGAGTTCCGGTATGAACCTCATAAATAAATTGGAAATTTAGCATGCACGCGTCTAACAGGTGAACAAAGGTTTTTTTTTGGTACCATTTCAGTGTTTTGGGAACATATTCCGTCGAGCTAAGTAGCTTCTCGTATTTGTTCATTGCATCCAAAGAATGGTTGAAATCCGTCACACATTTTTGTTTAAATTTCTCTGTATTAGTTTGGCGCTCCGTTTTCCCAGCTGATTTCATTGCATCTGTATGGCATGTCGTCAACATACATATGACTCTTTTGTCATGCCGCTTCAAGACCATCATAGTGTCTGTTGACCTCAGTTCCATCTCACCTTTTTTGCAGTTTGTCTTCAAGCTTTGGAGCGCATTTCCTGTGCATGCGAACTATACTTACTGCATTTGTTCTTCTTTCAGGCTAATAGTGGATTTTTTTTCCTTTATTGTATTTCAATTCCCCATTGGGGCAGGCTGGCAGTAGCATATGCGCTGCTCTTCAGCCGAAAGACATAGAACAAACAATAGAAGACATTTTAAAATATAAAAATGAGAAAACATGGTGTACATAGATATAAAAAAGGGGCAACATCATGTAAGACAATAGACAAAAAAAGGGCGACTGTAAAATGGAGATAAAAACCGTAAAACGTAGCGCACACAAAAAACCACACACTGGGACAATTAAAAGAACACAAGGTACAGTATGACCAGAGCATAAAAGTATCGATGGATGGCGTAGCACACAAACACTGACAGTGATACTAAGTACAAGGCCAGCACACAATTAAAATCACACCTCTCGACGCATAGGAGAAACAACACAAAACACAACACTGACGTGGCACACTGACGATGATCAAAACGGAGGATCTGCCAGGCGCAAGGAGATGAGGGGAGGGAGGGAGGGAGGGAGGGAGGGAGGGGAAGAGAGGGGAGATATGGGCGGGGGGCGCCCTGAAGAGGGCCAGGTAGAGAGGGATGTGGGAAGGAAAGAGGCAAGGATAGGGTGAAAGGTCTCGGGGGGGGGGGGGGGGGGGGAGGAGGAAAATCCGCTCTGGGAGGAGGGGAGAGGAAAAAGGGGGCCCTGGGAAGGGGGGGGGGGGAACAAGGCCAGGCTATAGTCGGAAGGAAGGGTAGATGTCACGGCGAAATTCATCATCCGGGAAGGGGAGGCACTGGAAATTGCTCTGATGAAGGAGATGGAAGGTGTGGAGAGAGGGAGGAATACAACGATACAGGCGCAGCAACAGGCAGGGGGTGGAGAGGAAGGAGGAAACCAGAGGGTGAGGGGGATCAAGCCTGCAGACAATGTAAGGGATGCAGAGATGTTGGAGGAACGGGAGGAGATGGGGGAAGGGGATGAGTTCATACACAAGTCGTGTGGGGGAAGGAAGGCAGATACGGAAGGCAAGGCGGAGTGCATGGCATTTGAGGATTTGGAGGGCCTTGTAAAAGCAGGTGGATGCGGAGATCCAGGCAACACTGGCATAACAGAGGGTAGGATGGATGAGGGATTTGTAGGTGTGGAGTATGGTAGGACGCAATCCCCATGTCCGGCCAGACAGGAGTTTCAGGAGGCAGAGGTGGGAACGGGCTTTCTGCTGGATGATCTGGAGGTGAGGGGTCCAGGTGAGGTGACAGTCGAGGATGAGGCCAAGGTATCTCAGGGTGGGGATGAGCTGGATGGGATGACCATAAAGAGTGAGGTAGAAATCATGGAGACGCAAGGAGTGGCTGGTGCTACCTATGATGTTTGCCTGGGTTTTGGAGGGCTTGAGACGGAGGAACCACTGGTTACACCAGGTGGTGAACTGGTTAAGGTGGGTTTGGAGGGTACGTTTATGACTGTTGAAGGGTAGGATAGAGAGCGAGGAAGGCTGTATCATCAGCATGTTGGAGAAGGTGGATAGGTGGGAGTGGCTTAGGCATATCAGCTGCATACAAGAGATAAAGGAATAAATGGAGACGACAGAGCCCTGGGGGACGCCAGCAGTGGGATAAAAGATACAGGAGTTGGTGTTCTGGGGGGTGACATAGGAAGGACGGTGTGAGAGGAAGGAAGCAACCAGACAGACAAAATTGATAGGCAGGCCGTAGGTTGGAGTTTAAAGAGGAGACCGGGATGCCATACACGGTCATAGGCATTTTGGAGGTCAAGGGAAACAAAAATGGCGGAGCGACGGGAGTTGAGCTGGAGGGAGAGAAGGTGAACGAGGTTAAGGAGTTGGTCTTCAGCAGAGGAGGAGGGTTGGGAGCCACACTGGGTAAGGGGAAGGAGGTGGTGTTGAGTAAGGTGCTGATGGATATGGTGGGAGAGGATGGATTCGAAGACCTTACTAAAGACAGAGGTGAGGCAGATGGGATGATAGGAAGAGGTGGCAGAAAGGGGTTTGTTGGGTTTGAGGAATAAGAGGATGCGGGAAGTCTTCCACAGGTCAGGGTAGAAGCCTGTAGAGAGGATGACATTATAGAGATGGGTGAGGACAGTCAGGAAGGAATAGGGGCTTCCTCGAAGGTGACGGTAGGTGACACAGTCATGACCAGGGGCTGTGTTGTGTTTGGACCGGAGGATAAGATTAATGTCTTGTGCTGTGATGGGACTGTTTATGTCGGAGGGGGGCAACTGCCACAAGTGCTGGAGACTAGGAGCAAGTGGAGCGACCAAGGTATCATCACATTCTATGATGGTGGGGAAAAGAGAATAATCATAGTGGGGATCATCTGGGATGGAGAAGACCTCGGAAAGGTGGGAAGCGAAGTGGTTGGTCTTACTGAGGTTGTCAGGAAAGGGCCGATCGTTATGGAGAAGGGGGTAGTGGGGAGTGGAAAGGGAACCAGAAAGGCGATGGAAGGCAGACCAGTGGTGGTGTTGAGTCATGTGCAGGTCAGGCGCCAGTCTCGGCGTTTCTTTGCTGTAATAAGGTTCCGTACATGTCGCTGTATTTGCCGGTGGTGTTGGAGTGTATCTCTGTCACGAGTGCACAGGAAGGAGCGAGACAGGCAATGGGATTCACGGAGGAGGACAACCCACAGAGGGAGAGTGTGACGGTCAGGGTGGATAGTTTTAGTAGGAACATGGGCCTCCATGGCGTCGGTGATTACCTTCTGAAGGAAGGACGAGGTGTGGATGATGTCATCAGGGTGGCAATAGGTAAGAGGTGGCTTTCGACCTGGGTGGTGATCGATTCCCAGTAGGCATACCAGTTGGCAAGGTGGTAGTCGTGGACGACCTTGGGAGGGGGTGCAGGGTGGGGAGCCGGAGGGGGCAGTGAGCAGACGTTATGGTGAGAAGGACGGGGAGGTGATCGCTACCTGTGGGGTCAAGGATGGTGACAGCAATATGCCCAAGGAGGTTGGCGGAGGCAATGACAACATCTGGGGTGGTGTCACTTTCGGGTCAGGTGTGCTGGGGAAGGGGAGCAAGGTCACCTTGATTCGTGGAGAGGAACTGATGCCACCGCTGAAGGGCGGCAGGAGTGTGGCTATGGATGTTGAGGTCGGCGGCAATCACATAGGTGGCGAAGATGTGGTCATTGTGTGAGATGAAGTGATAAGGAAGAGGAGCAGTGGTGCGGACACGGGTGGTGGCACAGGTAATGGTGAGGGACGGGAAGAAGATCCTGAGGATAAGGTGTTCAGTGGGGTCATTGAGGAGATGTTGTGGCCAGATGCTTAAGGTGGCCAATCGCGACTCCACCCTACGCACGAGGACCAGGAGTGTCAGTGCGGTGGAGGATATAGGGAGAGGTGCGGATTGAATGATGGGGCTGGAGAAAGGTTTTGTTCAAGAGGAAGGTGTCGACCTGGTGGTGGGAGAGTGTGTGCATGAGTAGGTATTCATTGCAGCGGAAGGAGCGAATGTTCTAGAAGAGGGTGCAATACTTGTGCCGTGCCATGGTGGGAAGAGAGGGGGAAGAGAGGGAAGGAAAGAGGCTTAAACTAGGGTCTTGAGGCAGGTGAAGGTGAAGTGAGCTTGGTTGTGGAAGTAAGTGGCAAAGGTGTTCAGGTGGAAAACGGAGCGAGTGGCAAGGGAGATTTGTTGGAAGGTGTGGGAGCGCTGAAAAGGGTGAATGTTTTGGAGTACAATGGTAAGGAACCGGATAATGTCCTCAGCTGTGGGGGGTGGACAAAGGGAATTGTTGGGGTGGACAGGGAGATCAATAGGATGGACAGGGACTGTAAGCTCAGGGGTGGCCAGAGGGTGTATGGCTTTACACTTGTGGGCGTACATGGGATGGGACCCAGGAAGGAGGAGCAGCGAGGTTGGGGCAGTTCTTAAGAAAGTGGGAGGCCTTGCAATGGACACTGGTGGGGGGGGTTTTGCAGTTGGGGGTCAGGTGGTCATTGTACATCATGCACCACTGGCAGCAGTAAGGGAGGGGATTTGGAGGATTCAACAGGGTGGCAACGGTGGTAAATCAGGGCACCCGGGGTGAGGAGATGGTCAATGGAGGGGGCGGACTCAGAGACTCGTATGAGGTAGGTGGGACTACAGGCATTGTGGATACGGTGGGCAGAGCAGATTTCCAGGTCCGGGTGGGAGTTTAGATCCGCCAACACCTAATCCTCCATGATCACTGGGCTGGGCTTGGTGATCACAGCAGTGTAAGTGGGGGGAGGCGACAGGGAGGCAGGGGCTGATGAGGAGTGAAAGAGGAAAGGAAGTGTGTCAGAGATGCATGGGGGCCAAACATAACTTGTGGGAGTTTACGGAGATGGTCCGTGCGAAAGGAGGGGGATGGGGACTTGATAAGGACTGAGTCCCTGTGAGGAATGAGTTGTGAGATGGGAGCACCAGGTAAATACTTTCATATCTCCACAGTGAGGGTATGGGCATCAAGGAACTTAAGATCAGGATTTGACAGGACAAGGGTGTGGAGGGTGGGGGCCAGGGTATGGGTGGCTGGAGGAGAGGTGGTGTCCATGAACACGACAGGAGGAGGGGGAGGTGGTGTTGGCTTTTCGTGGGAAGTGGCGGGAACAGAGTCGGTAATGACGCGCTTTTGGGGTTTTTTGGAGACTGGAGGCTGGAGGAGGGGAGAGGGATGGGGAGGAGAGGGAGGTGGCAGGTGGCAGATCCCTGTGGCATAGTGGAGGTGCCGGGAGAAGTAGCCGGTTCAGTGGTGGCGATGGTGGCTTGGCATTACGTGATGTGTGCGGGGGATGCAGATGATGAAGCGATGGGGTGGGTGAGAGAGGGGAAGCAGCAAAGGTGGCAAGAGAGGCGTATGTGAGGTCGGGGTAGTAGTGGGAGCTGTTGAGGGTGGGGAGGCTGGAGGAAGGGTGTAGAGGTGGGGGTACACAGCAGGGGAGGAGATAGGGAAATGGGTAAGTGAGGGAAGGGGAGGTGAGGTGTAAGGAGGAAGGCCAGGGGCGGCACTCCAGTAAGTGACTGTGGAAGAGGGGGAGGGGGAGTTATAGATGACACTAATAGTGGAAGAGAGATGGACTTACGTATCAATTGTCCACATATTATAAGTGCTTTGTGACTTGTGTTTACCAATAAAATCTCGAAATGTATAAATCCGAGGTTACCACTCTGGCAACGCTCGCTTCCTGTCGCATATACAGGGTGGTTCATTGATAGTGACTCGGCCAAATTTCTCACGAAATAAGCATCAAACGAAAAAACTACAAAGAACGAAACTCGTCTAGCTTGAAGGGGGAAACCAGACGTCGCTATGGTTGGTCCGCTAGATGGCGCTGCAGTTGGTCAAAAGGATATCAACAGCGTTTTCTTTTTTTTTTTAATAAGAACCCCCGTTTTTTATTACATATTCGTGTAATACGTAAAGAAATATCAATGTTTTAGTTAGGCCACTTTTTTCGCTTTGTGATAGATGGTGCTGTAATAGTCACAAACATATGGCTCACAATTTTAGACGAACAGTTGGTGACATGTAGGTTTTTTAAATTAAAATACAGAACGTAGGTACATTTGAACATTTTATTTCGGTTGTTCCAATGTGATACTTGTACCTTTTTGAACTTATCAAACGCATGCTGTTACAGTGTGATTACCTGAAAATACCACATTAACGCAATAAATTCTCGATATGATGTCCGTCAAACTCAGTGCATTTGGCAATACGTGTATCGACATTCCTCTCAACAACGAGTAGTTCCGTAATGTTCGCACATGCCTTGACAATGCGCTGACGCATGTTGTCAGGCGTTGTCGGTGGATCACGATAGCAAATATCCTTCAACTTTCCCCACAGAAAGATATCCGGGGACGTCAGATCTGGTGAACATGTGGGCCATCGTATGGTGCTTCGACGACCAATCCACCTGTCATGAAATATGCTATTCAATACCGCTTCAACCGCACGCGAGCTATGTGCCGGACATCGATCATGGTAGAATACATCACCATTCTGTCATGCAGTGAAACATCAGTAACATTACGTAGGAAATTGGCAGACATTGCACCATTGTAAGGTGTCTGGCAAATCCAACACCTTCCATGAAAACCCTGACATGATAAGCAAATCTAGTAGTATGTCACATAGCTCCGAATAAATCGTGACATTAAATTAACCATAGTAATACGAGTAACGAGTGAGCAAATGGAATACCACAGACTAACACAAGAATGCCTAAATGCATGTCATACCTTTCCACCGTGAGACAGACGCAGTTCCGAGGGGAGAAACGAGAACAGAAGCCGAGAGCAGAACCGTGTTAAGCGAGAAGGCCCTACGATGAGGGGCGGACACCCACGTCACCAGCTAACCGCTAGGACCACCCCAGACGCAAGTTTTAGCGTGAGACTTTTTCGCGTCTCTGTTACGTCAGGACCACCCCCCAGCCCATGTTAAAAGCTAGAGCCCTCCAGAAGAACAGTATAGATCTTACGATAACGCTAAAAGGACCACACCAGCTGCAAGTTTTAGTGTGAGACTTTTTCGCGTCTCTGTTACGTTGCAAACTTTAAAAACATCGCCCGAACGTGAAAAGTATAACGTTTCTCATTGGATGGACAGAATTTTTGTAGGCGGAGCTTAAGGTTAACATTGAGACCCTGATTGGTCAGATGAAAATACAGCCAGATAGTTTTTTTAAACCAACTTCGGTAAATTGTAGTAAGGAGAAGTTAGGAAAGAGTAGCTTCCGAGACGGGGAGGTGAGCGGAGCTGTGCTGCCCGCCGCCACCTGACGAACACCGACAAGGTAATGAACGCACGCGATGCCGCATAATAGCGCATAAAGCTTCACTCAGAACTGCAGAAGTCTCATCGGTTACACCCCCTTTTTGCGTAATACTAGTGTCGATCGTCAATTAAAGCTCATGGTGTTCACATTTGCCACTTGAAGTAAAAATCTGAAACACGATGATTTTTCTGTTATGTAGTTATTGAGAAGCCACATCAGCCACTGTAATTTACGACAAGTTAGATAAGTAATTAAAGATAATTGAGGGTCACTGTAGACCATTTTGATAGTTTTCTCTTTTGTGAAACTTAATTTAAACCTAGATTATAGATGTGATATGGCATAGGTCATCCTTCGATCCATTGTAGAACTTGGAAACCCATTCAGGGAATATTCGTTCACATTTTTGTTGAACGCTGTTGATTTTTACCATCTTGTACTAAAACATTTCCTTTTATCAATAGTGCCGTTTATAAACGATGTTTTGTGAGTAGAATAAAATTTCCAATGGTAAACGTAACTGCTTTTTCGACGTTATTTTACCAGCTAACTAAAAATAGGAAAGCCTTGAACCCCTTCCACTAAATTTAGTTAGTGCAGTGGAGCTGACGCTGAAGTCATTAAGTATTCGGTTATATCATCGCTAGTCTCACTGAACTCTTCTGAATTCTACATGTCATGCGTGGTCTGGCGTCTCCTTACCAGCAACAGGTCCCAGGTTCAAATTAGTCAATTCCCTAAAAAACACGCTCAGAGCGTCGTTGCGCGAAAGTGGTGGGGAGACACAATATAGAACAAACAGACACCATGCAGAATGTTAGAGAATGGCGACCCTGCCAGGATGGTAAAATACCATGATTGAAGGTCGACTACATGCCTAACTAGGTCAGAAAAATATCCTGTTGAAAAATTTTCGTAATAAAAAAAATTTTTTGAACGTTATAAATAGTTGAAAACAGTAGCTGCAGCGACAGATAGTAAGAAAGTATTCAATAAAAGTGAGACATTCTGGCAGAGACAATAGCCTAATTAAGTTATGAATTTTAGTATTGTTATAATTAAGTTTTCTCTCCAATGCAAGCGCACAGGTGGCGGATACATCGTTGACAAGTTGGTTCTGACCCAACAAGTAAGTGAATGGATTGTCAAGTCGTGTGTGCAAAAAGTTTATGACACGCGTGAGATCGTATGAGCGCATGTTGACTCGAAGTAGGGCGCGTGAATTGCTTTTAAAACAGAAAATAAGGGATTCGAAAAGATTAGCAATGGCAGATCGAGACCTTGACCGAATTGAGGTAGAGACCCAGCATGAAAATGGACAGAGAATAGAGGACAGTACAACAGACGATGCAGTATCGCGAGAAATAGGACATATAACGCACATAACGAGGATAATGTACGTCAAGGCATAGAAAACGTAAGTCAGCATACGACAGAGGAGCAGGAAAGTAGAGAGACAGTCGATGAGGATTCTAACTTGCGTCTTGAATACGTAGAACCCATAGTACAAGTAATCAGAGCTCCCTCACTACAGAGTACAAGGAATGCGAGCAGAAACGTGTCACAGCACAGTTCAATGCAATCGGTTGCGAACCAACACTTGGGCGAAAACACAGAGCGTAGGACGTCGGAAGAAAACGCAATAGGACCCACCAATCTGTCAGAATTATTACGACAAATTACGGAAACCATGACAAGGCAAAATAAAGACATAGCGAACCAAATTCAAATTCAGAATGCAGAAACCACGAGACAAATGCGTGAGATTAAAGAACAAAACAAAAAAATTCAGTTACACCTAAGTCATATTGAAGACGAGGCAAACGAATCTCGAGAAGTGATAGGAAACTTAATAACAGGTTACAATCAATTGAGAACAGACATTGACAAGGTACAAGTGGACGTACAAACATTGCGTAATGACACTCAGGACGAGATACAAACATTACGTAAAAACACCCAGGGAGAAGTCAAGAAACTAGAGAAACAGATAAACGAAAGTACTAGACAAGCAGCAGGTACAGCGCGTGAAGTTGTTGAAAACAGTGTGTTACACAAACGTATCACTAAAGCAGCGCTGAAAAGATATGATAACCGCATAGTCAAATTAGAAGCGCAAACCAAGCGACAATTTCAGAAATTGCGAACAGAGTTGTTGCAAAACATTGAAGAGCGTAGTGAACAGGATCGAACAAGCACAGAGTCTGCAACCACGTCCGTATCTGTAACAGCACCGGAAAAACGAGCAATTAACGAAGATATTACGCATTTGAAATTCCAATAACAGGCGGAAAGTAACATACGTGAAATCAAACAGCCTGCACCGCGGTACGCGAAAGTTACAGTGGACAATATCCAATGGATCTACCACAACCGTAAAGAACGACGGGAGAAATGATCAGAAACAAAAGTGGCGAAGAATCGCGAATTTCATATGGAACTATGACGAAGTACGACAACGATCATTTCCTCACAGTCAGAAAATTTCAACACTTTCGAGAAGGAAACTCATTACATCCACGAACTTTTATTGATCAATTCCGAGTAGGATTACCAGAACACTGGACGCTAGCACACAAATTAGACTTTATATGTGCACACGTGTCAGGAACAGTCGCAGAAACCATGCAGAATTTTGCAGTGACATGCCGATCCTACGAAGATTTCAGAGAGAAGTTTCTCTCACGATATTGGTCCAGCGAAGCACAGAACAGAGTGAAGTACGAATTATTACAGAACCCATATTTTGAAAATTCAGGAGAGAAGAGTCCCGTGAAATTTTTCGAAGTAATGGCAAACAAAAATCAATGCTTAGATGCACCATACAGTGATGATTAAATTATGCGCGATGAAGCTACCATTGAAATACCAGAAATCATTAGTAGGGCGCGGAGGCAATGACGTCGAAGCATTTAAAGGTATTCTAAGGGAACTAGAGTTCATATTTTCGGAAGATGACGCAAGAAAAAGACGAAGCGCACGTGAAAACGAAAGCAAAAAGCAGTGGAATCCACAAGACACAGTACGAAGAAACAATAATTACGAACCATGTGATAACTTCGCACCAAGAAACGACAATAGATTTCAACAAAGAACCGGTTATGGATTTAGAAGAGAATATGGCAATAACTATAATTCACCCAGGAACGGCAACAACTATTACAGAGGGAATAACGACAACCGGAACGGGTACTGGAGAACCAATAGACCGACAAATTATCAACAAAGAAACCACTATCAACAAGCTGAACAAGAAAAGAGAATACAGATAGAAGAGGTGGAGGTAAGACCACCAAACCCCGATAAACGTTCAAATTGACAGCTAAGCTCCCATGCCAAAGAAAATGACGCACCGACCCAGGACAATTGTAGCACCTTGAACAGAGAAGTAAAAATCTTATCACAAGAAAAGAAGAAGGAAGAAACAAATCCGCAGGGACCAGATGAAAACGAAGACAAGAAAATAACAATATCGTGTTGGGACGAAATTAATTGGGAGAATACTGACGAGGAAGATGAATTACCAGAGGCATGCACAACGAGTGTAGGAGGAAAGGACGAAGTAATGAGTATTGCAGAGCTATTTGAGATGGAAACCAGGGAAAGCGAATTCAATGAGGATAATGCGCAGTCGACAGAAGTTGAAAATAAGTTACGAGTGAGCACACAACCCAACGTATATAATGAAGGAAGTTATGAAGCGATAATTAGAGCATTTAGATGCGATTATGTGGAAGTAGCGAAGAAAGAAAAAGATAGATGAGGATGAGGAAAAAGTAGAGAATGTTGAAGAAAGCGTAAATGAAGGAAGAAATAGAGAAGAGGAAATAAAAGAGAGAGAAGCAGCAGTCGAAGCTTATCCTACAGAAAGTTCGAATTCACAAGGGAAATTCCTAAAAAGACTCATGTATGATTCAGTGGAGGATTCGTTGATGCAAGAAGAAGAAGAACAGAACCAACCCTTTCAAATTCAACCAATTGTGAAGGCCATGGTAAAGCATATCCCAGTCAATATTGTAATTGATAGCGGAAGTGAACTGACTGCGATCTCAGAAAATTTATTCATGCAGTGTAACGCCAATGAGGAATTGCCAGTTCTGAAAACACGTAAGATTAAAGTAAGAGGTCATATTAGAAACAATGCTGCGGAAGTTACGAGACAAACAAGGTTAACTCTTTCGTGTCAAGGTCAAAAGATCGAAGCCAACTTCGTGACTGTACCTAAACTAACTGTAGATTTGATTATAGGTGCAGATTTTTTAAATGAGAGACGAGCGATAATAGATATGGGAAAAGGAAGCGTAACATTAGGGAATGTCATACTTCTCTTTGAGCAAATGCTAAAATCAGAAGAAATACTAGTTATAAACAAACAATTAAGAATGATGTGAGATAAAGAGGATGAAGAATTAGAATGGTATGACAAAAGGGGGAATCGCCTCAACTCATGTTAGAAGTCCATAAAGAAATCGACGAAAAATTGCAAGAAGTTCAAGGTATTTCGGAACACAGTAAAAGAGAATTGGAGGGTATTTTACGAGATAAAGCAGAGGTATTTTACCTAAGACTGGCAGTATTAAGCACTTTCAGTACAAGTTTGAAGTAAAACAGCACAAACCATTTAGAGTGCCACTCTATACAATCCCATTAAGCTACAGGAATAAAGTATTCCAGGAGATATCTAAAATGTTAGATGACGATATTATTGAACCAGCTACCTCCACATATAACAGCCCGCTCTATATTGTACAAAAATGAGATGGGAGCATCAGGTTAGTGCTTGATTCCAGACAGATCAACACAATCATAATCACTGAGACAGATCGCCCAGAAAAATTAGAGGAATTGATACAAAACTTCCACAGAGCTAAGATATTTTCATCAATTGATTTATGGAGTAGTTTCTGGCAAATAGAATTGGCCCCAGAATGTAGAAAATTTACAGCATTTATCGTATTCGGTAGATGTTACCAGTTTAAACGATTTCCATTTGGTCTAAACATATCATCAGCAGCGTTTATTAGGGGATTTAATACTATACTCAGTCCTGAAATTTTACAAAAAATTACTTGTTATGTTGATGATGTGATTATAGCAGAACCCTCTTGGGAACATCACAACGACACATTAAATCAGTTTTTACAGATTATGAAAGAGCATGGTGTCACAGTAAATATAAAAAAACCAAATTTGGAAGGCGAGAGGTCAAATTTCTAGGACACATAATTTCCGAGAAAGGGGTAATGCCCAACCCAGAAGAACTAACGGCAATCAAAGGTTTCTGTACTCCATATAATAAGAAAACTCTCAGAGGATTTCTAGGTCTCACCAGATTCTATAAAAAATTTATTTGGATCGACTCTCCCGCAACACCACGCCTATGTGCATTGACTGGAAAAAACACGCCATGGGTATGGGATCAACAAGCCAATGAAGAATTTTTAAAAGTGAAAAACACACTAACAACAGCACCAATTTTAGCACATCCATATCTAACACAAAATTTTTGTATGGCCACTGATAGCGCGAAAACAGGTTTAGGAGTTGTTTTATTCCAAGAATACGAACAGGCAGGGCTAAGATCATATAGAACAATTGCATTTGCCAGTCGTGTACTCACAAAAAGCGAGAAAACTATTCAGTCACGGAGCTGGAAGCATTGGCCATTGTATGGGGCTTCCAACGTTTTCGACACTTCCTATTCGGAAGAAAAACAAAAGTATACACTGACCACAAAGCATTAGAATTTCTGTTATCCGCCAAACTAACTCATGGGAGGTTAGCCAGATGGATGTTAATACTACAAGAATTTGACTTCACTATTACACACATACCAGGACCAGCGAATGTATTAGCAGATGCTTTATCACGATGTCCACAGGGTGCATCCAATAACATAGGTTTGGAAGCAGCAGGAGACCAGTTTACAATGTACTATATGAAACAAGTACCTTTCGAAAACTACATTACGACAGCATTGAAAAACATAGGCAAAGAACAGGACAAGGATCCCGAAATACTAGGAATCAAACACAAGTGGAGAAGTAAGGATTTTCCAGACATTCGACAGCACTATCTCGTAAAAAACAATGTTTTATTTTTTAGACGAAATGTTGCAACGAATGAATGGATAATTTATATCCCAGATGAACTAATTAATAAGTACATATGGTATACACATTTAAGTAATGGCCACTTTGGACCAAAGAAATGTTTTTAAAAATAAAACAAACAAGCCATTTTTCTAATATGGAAAGACGAATTAGAACAGTATTAGTCAAACGCAAAAAATGTATGAGGGCTAAACACGTCACTTTCCAAACCAAGCCACCTATGTTTCCAATAATCCCTAAAAGATTAAAACACATAGCTGCAACAGATTTGATGGGGCTCCTCCCACGCACAAAAAATTGATATATTTTCATATTTGTCGTTTTGGAACTCACTTCTAAATATGTTACCTTGACACCATTAAAACAGGCAACAGGTCTTACTATAAGTAAAGCATTTAGACAAGATTTTCTCAGAAAAGTAGGTCGAGTGGAACAAATAATTTCGGATAATGGCCCACAATACAAATCAGTGCAATGGCAGAACACGTTAAAACAACACAAAATAAAACCCATCTACATATCCAAGTACAAACCTAGCGTAAATCCAGCAGAACGATCTATGAAGAACATAGGCATTTTATGCCGATTATATGCAGGTGAAAGACACAACACTTGGGATATATACCTTAAAGATTTTCAAGAAGTAATAAATGAAATGCCACATAGCACTACACTACTACCTCCAGTTACTGTACTTAAAAATATTGAACCCCCAAATATAACCAGAGAAAATGTTAGATTTCCTATTGTACCATGTAGACAGCACAAACAAGTCATAGCAACAGCACTCTCCAACATCAGAAAGGCAGCCATTAAAAGAAAAGAAAGAGGAGATAGAACAGCAATTAAAAGAACATTCTCATTAGGCCAGAAAGTATTTGTAAAAGCACACCATCTCTCCAGCAAACAGAAACACAAAATACATAAGTTTTACGCTGCATACAAAGGACCTGTCATAATTAGCCGAATTGCTCATGATAATGCTGTGGAACTAATGAACCCAAAAACAGGCAAAACCTTAGGACTTCACCATGTAAGCCATATCAAAAAGCTTGAAGATTAATTTTATTACTGGCAAATAATCAGCACAATATATCAAGATTATGTTGCAGATAAGATCGTCAGGAGAAAGAAGAATGAAGAGAGAGGAAGGTGGGAAAAAGAAAGTAGTTTCAATAAAAACAAAAACAAAAATAACACCAATAGTACCATAGATTAAGGTGAAGGGATAAAGCATAGATAGTCTAACAGCATGAAATACTAAAATGCTATACACCATGACACTACACAAAAATAAA
The DNA here is from genome assembly GCF_023864275.1 of Schistocerca cancellata. Taxonomy (NCBI): domain Eukaryota; kingdom Metazoa; phylum Arthropoda; class Insecta; order Orthoptera; family Acrididae; genus Schistocerca; species Schistocerca cancellata. Next base: position 763,852,829 of record NC_064630.1, read on the forward strand.
AAACGAATTTGAGGATTCTTTTAAACGTTAAAACTCAAAATATCTTAGAATTGTAACATGGAAAGGGCGCCAAAATTTGTAAAGCTTTTTAAGAAGGTGTAAAACAATGTAGGTACTAGACATATGTTAGATGATTATAAGTAAAACTTTTTGTAAGAACCATTCTAAAAACTCCAGCAAGGACAAGATGCAACGACCCACTAGTTGCAATGAGAGAAGTATCAAGAAAGAAAAGGACATAATTAGCAAGACATGATTCCTACAAGGCAGAAGCGTCGAGAGAAAGGAAAGGACAGCAAGACCAACAGAACGCCCTTGTATCGAAACTGGTCAATAAATCTGCCCACTAGGCGGAACCCTGCTGGGAAGGAACACGGAGCCGCACAGTGGCGGAGCCCTGCAGAGACGCGACGTGAACGCCGGAAGGGTCTCCGAGTGCCCCGACTCGGCGGAGCGAGCAAAAAACGGCCTGACGAAGAGACGGCTTGGGCAAGCCACGACTGGCAAAAAATATGTGTAAAAGTCACACTACCGCTATTAAACAGCACGCTGATGCACAAAACTGAAGAAAACGTCCACAAAGTAAAAAATGACATGCCCAAACAATTCATCAAACTGTTACTAAGAGGAGAACTTCAAAGCGACTAGTTATCAATAAATATTTCCATATCCTGCCCAGAGAAGAACCAAGGAGCAAGTAAGATGCAGAGAAAAAGCAGGAAGAACAGAAGTTGAAGATTCGCAAGATTGAGACCAAGCAAGAAGATGGGTGAGGAATAGACTACATACCTTCCCAAATCCCTATCCTATTGTAAACTAGTCGCCTGCAAAGTATTACAACGAAAAACGACCGCTTTCAGCGACACATAACGATGACTTTCACGCATACAAAGCCAGTAAACCACGAGATTCTGCACTCACAGCTCCATTCCATTATGGGACCTCCACAACAGCAACACACACTTGCAAAGCCAACAAGGAACGATGAACGAAGCTGTACATCAAATACTTGCCCACATCCATCTCCCTCAAGTCCATCAGCTTCGTGCAAAAAACATTCACCAACCTCATGCTTAAAAATTCATAGGATTGTGTTAATGTGTGAAATCAAATTACGTGATGTAGGAATTGTGCAAAAGAAACGTGTGAAAAACTAAATAAGTTAAACACACCAGACAGCTAATAAAATACAAAATAAGTCACTGACTAGCGACTTAAGTAAAAAATAGACTATCAATAAAAATAAGTCATTAGTTCTGAAATGGACAGTATATAAAGAACAAAAGTAAGGCATAATAAACACTAAAACTATATGCCACTTATTTTCTCCTCATAAAAATAAAAGAATAACTATATTTTACTTATTTTCTCCTTATAAAAACAAAGAATAAAAAATCATCTTGTTGAATGTTTTCCCTTTTTTTAACATTTGTACCATTTGTTAGGATAATATCTCAATACTTGTGTATGTATATTTCTTTGTCAAAGCAATTCTTGGAAATAATTCTTATTTGTTAGTGTAACGATGTTGAAATGAGTGTCTAGAAACAAAAACATTTTACTTGTACATGATATTTAGCAAATGTGTTAGGAATAGATTTTACTTAATTACTACATTTATTATATATATATATATATATATTTCTAAGAAAATCTATGTGAAAGACTCCTCACTTTCGATAACAAACTTCTTAAAAAACAAGCTTCACACTTAAATAAAGAAAGAAAATAATTAAAAAATTAATAATAGCATAAAAATATTCTTCTCTTGTCATTTTTGAGAATAATGTGGAAGAATATAAAAATATAAATTAGTAATACAAACTAGCATAGAACCAGAATAACGTGGCTGAACAGTAGACAAAAAAATTTAGAAAAAGGAATAATTTTTGACTGACTTACACAACGATTCAATCATTGCCTAAATTCAGTGCAAAAATTAAGTTCGAAGGGTGGTGATATGTAAGGTGTCAGGCAATTCCAACACCTTCCATGAAAACCCTGACATGATAAGCAAATCCAGTAGTATGTCACATAGCTCCGAATAAATCGTGACATTAAATTAACCATAGTAATACGAGTAACGAGTGAATGAATGGAATACCACAGACTAACACAAGAATGCCTAAATGTATGTCATACCTTCCCACCGTGAGACAGACGCAATTCCGAGGGGAGAAACGAGAACAGAAGCCGAGAGCAGAACCGTGTTAAGCAAGAAGGCCCTACGATAAGGGGCGGACACCCACGTCGCCAGCTAACCGCTAGGACCACCCCAGATGCAAGTTTTAGCGTGAGACTTTTTCACGTCTCTGTTACATCAGGGGCACCCCCCCGCCCATGTTAAAAGCTAGAGCCCTCCAGAAGAACAGTATAAATTTTACGATAATGCTAAAAGTCTTGATTGCAAATTGTTTTTTTTTTTTTTGCAAAATCACTGATTGCTGTTATCCCATAAGACATTATGTCTGTTTTTGCAACGGTAAAAGGACCACACCAGCTGCAAGTATTAGTGTGAGACTTTTTCGCGTCTCTGTTACGTTGCAAACTTTAAAAACATTGCCCCAACACGAAAAGTACAACGTTTCTCATTGGATGGACAGAATTTTTGTAGGCGGAGCTTAAGGTTAACATTGAGACCCTGATTGGTCAGATGAAAATACAGCCAGATAGTTTTTTTTAAACCAACTTCGATAAATTGTAGTAAGGAGAAGTTAGGAAAGAGTTGCTTCCGAGACGCAAGGTGAGTGGAGCTGTGCTGTCCGCCGCCCCCTGTCGAACACCGACAAGGTAATGAACGCACGCGATGCCGCATAACAGCGCATAAAGCTTCACTCAGAACTGCAGAAGTCTCATCTGTTACACCCCCTTTTTGCGTAATACTAGTGTCGATCGTCAATTAAAGCTCATGGCGTTCACATTTGCCACTTGAAGTAAAAATCTGAAACGCGATGATTTTTCTGTTATGTAGTTACTGAGAAGCCACATCAGCCACTGTAATTTACGACGAGTTAGATAAGTAATTAAAGATAATTGAGGGTCAATGTAGACCATTTTGATAGTTTGCTCTTTTGTGAAACTTAATTTAAACCTAGTTATAGATGTGATATGGCATAGGTCATCCTTCGATCCATTGTAGAACTTCCATTCAGTGAATATTCGTTCACATTTTTGTTGAACGCAGTTGGTTTTTACCATCCTGTATTAAAACATTTCCTTTTATCAATAGTGTCATTTATAAACGATGTTTTGTGAGTAGAATAAAATTTCCAATGGTAAACGTAACTGCTTTTTCGACGTTATTTCACCAGCTAACTAAAGATAGGAAAGCCTTGAACCCCTTCCACAAAATTTAGTTAGTATTAAGATTCCTTTACAGGGAGTGCAGTGGAGCTGACGCTGAAATCATTAAGTATTTGCTTATATCATCGCTAGTCTCACTGAACTCTTCTGAATTCTACATGTCATGCGTGGTCTGGCGTCTCCTTACGAGCAACAGGTCCTATGTTCAAACTAGTCTATTCCCTAAAAAACACGCTCAGAGCGTCGTTGCGCGAAAGTGGTAGGGAGACACGATATAGAACATAGCAAATCAGCATACATTGCACCATTTATATTGCCATCTATAAAATGGGGGCCACTTATCCTTCCTCCCATAATGCCGCACCATACATTAACCTGCCAAGGTCGCTGATGTTCCACTTGTCGCAGCCATCGTGGATTTTCCGTTGCCCAACAGTGCATATTATGCCGGTTTACGTTACCGCTGTTGGTGAATGACGCTTCGTCGCTAAATAGAACGCGTGCAAAAAATCTGTCATCGTCCCGTAATTTCTCTTGTGCCCAGTGGCGAAACTGTACAAGACGTTCAAAGTCGTCGCCATGCTATTCCTGGTGCACAGAAGTACGGTACGGGTGCAATCGATGTTGATGTAGCATTGTTTTTGAGATTCCCGATTCTCGCGCAATTTGTCTGCTACTCATGTGCGGATTAGCCGCGACAGCAGCTAAAGCACCTACTTGGGCATCATCATTTGTTGCAGGCCGTGACTGACGTTTCACACGTGGCTGAACACTTCCTGTTTCCTTAGTTGACGTAACTGTCAGGCGAACGGTCCGGACACTTGGATGATGTCGTCCAGGATGCCGGGCAACATACGTAGCACACGCCCGTTGTGCATTTTGATCACAATAGCCATACATCAACACGATATCGACCTTTTCCTTACGTTGGTAAACGGTCCATTTTAACACGGGTAATGTATCACGAAGCAAATACCGTCCGCACCGGCGGAATGTTGCGTGATACCACGTACTTATACGTTTGCGACTATTACAGCGCCATCTATCACAAAGCGAAAAAAGTGGTCCAACTAAAACATTAATATTTCTTTGCGTTCTACACGAATATGTAATAAAAAATGGGGGTTTCTATTTAAAAAAACGCAGTTGATATCCGTTTGACCTATGGCAGCGCCATCTAGCGGGCGATCCGTAGCGCCATCTGGTTTCCCCCTTCAATTAAGACGAGCTTTGTTGTTTGTAGTTTTTTCGTTTGATGCTTATTTCGTGACATACTTGGCCCGGCCACTATCAATGGACCACCCTGTATACGTCATTAGCACTGGAAGCACAACGACTGTGATCTGATACAGGGTGTTTCAAAAATGACCGGTATATTCGAAACGGCAATAAAAACTAAACGAGCAGCGATAGAAATACACCGTTTGTTGCAATATGCTTGGGACAACAGTACATTTTCAGGCGGACAAACTTTCGAAATTACAGTAGTTACAATTTTCAACAACAGATGGCGCTGCAAGTGATGTGAAAGATATAGAAGACAACGCAGTCTGTGGGTGCGCCATTCTGTACGTCGTCTTTCTGCTGTAAGCGTGTGCTGTTCACAATGTGCAAGTGTGCTGTAGACAACATGGTTTATTGCTTAGAACAGAGGATTTTTCTGGTGTTGGAATTCCACCGCCTAGAACACAGTGTTGTTGCAACAAGACGAAGTTTTCAACGGAGGTTTAATGTAACCAATGGACCGAAAAGCGATAAATAAAGGATCTGTTTGAAACATTTCAACGGACTGGGAATGTGACGGATGAACGTTCTGGAAAGGTAGGGCGACCGCGTACGGCAACCACAGAGGGCAACGCGCAGCTAGTGCAGCAGGTGATCCAACAGCGGCCTCGGGTTTCCGTTCGCCGTATTGCAGCTGCGGTCCAAATGACGCCAACGTCCACGTATCGTCTCATGCGCCAGAGTTTACACCTCTATCCATACAAAATTCAAACGCGGCAACCCCTCAGCGCCGCTACCATTGCTGCACGAGAGACATTCGCTAACGATATAGTGCACAGGATTGATGACGGCGATATGCATGTGGGCAGCATTTGAATTACTGACGAAGCTTATTTTTACCAGGACGGCTTCGTCAATAAACAGAACTGGCGCATATGGGGAACCAAAAAGCCCCATGTTGCAGTCCCATCGTCCCTGCATCCTCAAAAAGTACTGGTCTGGGCCGCCATTTCTTCCAAAGGAATCATTGGCCCATTTTTCAGATCCGAAACGATTACTGCATCACGCTATCTGGACATTCTTCGTGAATTTGTGGCGGTACAAACTGCCTTAGACGACACTGCGAACACCTCGTGGTTTATGCAAGATGGTGCCCGGCCACATCGCACGGCCGACGTCTTTAATTTCCTGAATGAATATTTCGATGATCGTGTGATTGCTTTGGGCTATCCGAAACATACAGGAGGCGGCGTGGATTGGCCTCCCTATTCGCCAGACATGAACCCCTGTGACTTCTTTCTGTGGGGACACTTGAAAGACCAGGTGTACCGCCAGAATCCAGAAACAATTGAACAGCTGAAGCAGTACATCTCATCTGCATGTGAAGCCATTCCGCCAGACACGTTGTCAAAGGTTTCGGGTAATTTCATTCAGAGACTACGCCATATTATTGCTACGCATGGTGGATATGTGGAAAATATCGTACTATAGAGTTTCCCAGACCGCAGCGCCATCTGTTGTTGAAAATTGTAACTACTGTAATTTCGAAAGTTTGTCTGCCTGAAAATGTACTGTTGTCCCAAGCATATTGCAACAAACGGTGTATTTCTATCGCTGCTCGTTTAGTTTTTATTACCGTTTCAAATATACCGGTCATTTTTGAAACACCCTGTATACACTAAAGTGAAAAAAGTCATGGAATACCACCTAATATCACGTCGCACCTCCTTTTCCTGGCGTAGTGCAGCAACTAGACGTGGCATGGCTCAACAATTTCTTGCAAAACCCCTGCAGAAATTCTGAGTCATGATGCCTCTATAGCTTTCCGTAATTGCAAAAGTCTTGCCGGTGCAGGATTTTGTGCACGAACTGACCACTCGATTAGGTCCCATAAATTTTCGATGGGATTCATGTCGGGCGATCTGGGTAGCCACCATCAGCTGAAATCGGGACTCACCTGATCAGGTCACGGTTTTCCATTCGTCTCGGAGCCAACCGATATGGTAGGAGCCCAAGGGAGTCGCTGCAGGCGATGTCGCGCTTTTGGCATAGACTCTCGGGTCGGTCGTCTGCTGCCATAGCCCCTTAACGCCAAATTTTGCCGCCCTGTCCTAACAGATATGTTCGTCGTACGTTCCACATTTATTTCTGGAGTTATTTCACGCAAATGTTCTTGTCTGCTAGCATTGACAACTTGTAAGTAGGCTGTTTATGTTTTCTTTATGTAAGCAGGCTGTTTATGTTTTCTTATTGGCAACGTTACGTAGCGCTCTATATGAAAATCACTGGCTGTGCTGTGTGTTGTCTGTGGCCAGTTTGCATTGTTGTCAGCCATTGTAGTGTTGGGCAGCTGGATGTTAACAGCGCGTAGCGTTGGGCAGTTGGAGGTGAGCCGCCAACAGTGGTGGATGTGGGGAGAGAGATGGCGGAGTTTTGAAATTTGTCATGAACTGCTATGTATATTATGATTTTTCAACACTATTAAGGTAAATACATTGTTTGTTCTCCAAAAAAAAAAAAATAAAAAAATAAAAACACTGAAATTTTACTGTGATGAACAATCTGGACTGTCTTTATGGACTGTGAGAAAATTTTAGCTTTTGAGCAACATTGTATAAATAAGTGTGTGCATTTGATATCTTTGTTATTGTAATTATGAAAAAATTTTTCAAATCATTATTGGCCACTGCCCAAAACAATTTGTAAAATTTTTTGTGGGGAGCATGGGGGCTATGTAAGTAGACTGTTTATGTTTTCTTTATGTAAGTAGGCTGTTTATGTTTTCTTATTGGCAACGTTACGTAGCGCTCTATATGAAAATCACTGGCTGTGCTGTGTGTTGTCTGTGGCCAGTTTGCATTTTTGTCAGCCATTGTAGTGTTGGGCAGCTGGATGTTAACAGCGCGTAGCGTTGGGCAGTTGGAGGTGAGCCGCCAGCAGTGGTGGATGTGGGGAGAGAGATGGCGGTTTTGAAATTTGTCATGAACTGCTATGTATATTATGATTTTTAACACTATTAAGGTAAATACATTGTTTGTTCTCTATTAAAATCTTTCATTTGCTAACTATGCCTATCAGTAGTTAGTGCCTTCCGTAGTTTGAATCTTTTATTTAGCTGGCAGAAGTGGCGCTCGCTGTATTGCAGTAGTTCGAGTAACGGAGATTTTTGGTGAGGTAAGTGATTTGTGAAAGGTATAGATTAATGTTAGTCAGGGCCATTCTTTTGCAGGGATTTTTCAAAATGTCAGATTGCGTTGCGCTAAAAAAATATTGTGTGTCAGTTTAAGCACAGTCTTGTATAATTTGTTCTAAGGGGACGTTTCAAACTGAGCTGGTGCGTTTCTGACGCCAGTGTCCATCGATCGTCGTTTTGATCTTTGAGTCGACTTCGATGCTTACTTGTTTTTTGCTCATCTTCGGCCTCGCGGATTTAACGGCGGCGCATGCGCTCTGCTGGAGAGGTCTGTCGGCATCGGCGGTGAGCGAGAGTCACGTGGGACTGTGTACGTAGGTAGGGACGGCAAGAGGACGAGTCGGAGAACGAAGGAGCAGGGCCAGCGGCTACGACGTGTTGAGTCGTGAGGGCAGATCCACCGCTCATGGTGATGCGGTTGTCCTAGATGTCGGAAGGACAAGCTCCTTCGAGTCTGTTGTAAGCTACGCCGACCGATTGAATTGGAGTCGCCGAGTTGCTTCGGTCGGTTGCGTGCGGCTTAATTGAATATATCAGTGTACTAACAATCCTTTGCAATTGTTTTAGTTGTTGATCACTTACCTCGGTGTGCCAGCCAGAGTGGCCGAGCGGTTCTAGGCGCTACGGTCTGGAACCGCGCGACCGCCCCGGTCGCAGGTTCGACTCCTGCCTCGGGCATGGATGTGTGTGATGTCCTTAGGTTAGTTAGGTTTAAATGGTTCTAAGTTCTAGGGGACTGATGACCTCAGAAGTTAAGTCTCATAGTGCTCAGAGCCATTTGAACCATTTTGAACTTACCTCAGTGTCGTGACTAGCTTTACGGCAGTTGAGGCAATGTGGCTACGCCCAACCAACCGCCATGAAGCGTGGTTAAAGACGTAGCTAGAAGTTCAACGAGTAGTGACTAAGTCCGGCTCTGGCGTTTCAGGACACGCCGAGATACGTCCTCTATTCTATCTTGTAGTTCATTTGTTAGTTTGGCGTGTAAATGTGCGCCGAGATAATTCTGGTCTTCTTGACTTAAGGGCATGATTTTTAACGAACTTATTAACCAAAGTTTAAGGGCTGGCACCGGCCAAGTAACTCACCGAGGCTAATTTGTTTCTATTCAGTTGTACTGGTCACCCGTTCTTTCCATAAGATTGTGTAATTTATGTCTCAGAATACTGCCTGCCGTTGATGTGTGTTGTGTTACAGATAATTGGCAACGGTCGATTCGAGCATACTGGGAGCAGAGCACCACAGGGGCAGAGAGATATTTAAGGCCCTGTCCGCTCCTTTACATCTTGGGTTATGTTGTCACTGTTGCGTGATTCCATCTTTACGGTGGAGAATTATAGCATCTGAAGTTCAGTTGCAGTGCAACGTCGATCTCTCGTATTGATTTGAATCCTTGGTCTGCTCGCGTCTATGATATGTCCGCCCTCTTTTAGAATACTGCTGCGCGGTGTGTGATCCTTACCATATAGGATTTATGGAGTACATTGAGAAAGTTCAAAGAAGAGCAGCACGTTTTGTGTCATTTTAGGGGTATTGTCATATGGGCATGTTCTAGTTGTTATCATCCTAAGAATATTGTAGATTAATCAATTGAGTAAGTAAACTTGAAGCACCTGCTTAATTGTTTTAGTCATTTGTATATAGTTTTGTTTACGAAAGTTGGTTAGCCAAACCTTAAAAGATCTGTGTTCTTACCCTTAATCTGTTCCTCAGCTGATTAGAAGTAATGAGAGTTCTGTTGGGAATTGTATGGACATTTGTACTATAACTAAAGCTTTACCTGAGTATATTTACCTAGTAATATTCAAATTTCACGTATTATGGGTCTTGTTCGGCTAAAGAAATTTATATGTTATTTGGCCAAGTGATCTGGCCTTGTAATGCAGTCTCCTGAACTACTGTGATTGTTGTTTTATAATACTTTTCATTGTAAAAAAATGTGTAGCAACTACAACGGATTACTACTGTGATTTTTGTGTGTCACTACCATTACACATTACAACAACTCTAAGCAAACGCCACTACTCTCGGTCTTTAAGGGGCTCCGGAACGCCCTATACTTGCAATGTTAAAATAACGCTTATAAATTACATCTTTCCTCACAAAGTATTTGAGGTAGGAAGTTGAACTTTTTACAGATTATTTATTGGAATATGAGCTACAACTTAACACAGGGATTTTACAAAATTTTAGTTCAGTTATTAAAGATGGTTTTTTTTCAATTGTAATGAAAATTCACAACATTTTTTTGCAATTTTTTATTTATATATTCAAAAATATACAGTTTTTTTTTAAAGGCTGTGTTAAATTATGCAGAAGGTACTGTGTAACATTTACTGAAAGTTTGAAACAAATATGTTTGGAAGATCCTTAGAAAACATGTAATTAGTATGAGAAAATAAAAGTTTTGGGAATCGAGCGACAAAGATTGGATTAACTTTTTAGTGCATTCCAGGTCCATAGGATGGATTATTTTCATCCTCTGCAAACTCCTCCTCCAGCTTCCTCTTGTTCCTCCTCCTGTTTACTCTTGCTTGTATTTCTAGACTCTTTACAGCCCTGTCTGCAGCCCGAAGGCGTTCCTTGTCTAAAGCAAGCATCGCTCGTACCATGTTAGAACCTATCTTCATTCCCATATTTCTAAATACCTTGCACCTTACAATGTTGCCATCATTGAAAGTCGCAACAGCATCATACACACCAAAGTGAAGTGTTTCTATTCCAACAAATACAGTCTTGGGGATTCTCGACCATATAACACTATTTACACTTTCATTGGGGTTTTGAGTTTTTCCGTGAATACACTTTTTCAACAGTTCAGGTGCTGCTAAGTCTCTGAAAATAGGTTTTATCACCTCCATTATTGCATGAGGCAGACTATACTTATGAGTGTACACTTCACCAGTTAGCAATCCTTTGTTATATTTACACCAACTGTCTTCTTCTTTGGGACACAAGCTATGTTGGGGATTTTCATCGGTTGAAGAAGTATGAAAAAAAAAGAGCCCAAACAGCCTTCTTCATTTCGTCGACACTTTGTGTATTTCTAATAACTTTACTTTTATTCATTATTATACTTCAACAAAACAGAGACTCAAGAAACAGAATTAATTACGAATATTTTCGAGATAACGACAGAGTAAATAAACATGAAACAATCGACAATCACACCAGCGATATATATTGAACCATCACAGGTTAGCCACAACACATACTTTATCTCACATCACTAAAATGTACCTGATGAACACGGACGTTAATAATAACACCATTTGACAGCAGTTTAACAGCGCCACAGTGGGTCACGCCCATGTAGAACACATTTCAAAGAAAAATTTAAAAATAGTTGTAGTCTTCGGAATTGAATAAATTATATATCTATTAAAAGGTAATAGTCTGCAGATTCAGAAAACGCAAAAAAGTAAAAATTGAACTTTTCATGACTTTGAGCCTTTCCGGAGCCCCTTAACGGTCGTCGACCACTGTATTGACGGTGGTGAGAGGTAACGCCTGAAATTCTCGGCACATTTTTGACGCTGTGGATCTCGAAATAGTGGATTTCAAAAAATTGTTCTGAGCACTATGGGACTTAACTTCTGAGGTCATCAGTCCCCTAGAACTTAGAACTACTTAAACATAACTAACCTAAGGACATCACACACGTCCATGCCCGAAGCAGGATTCGAAACTGCGACCGTAGCGGTCGCGCGGTTCCAGACTGTAGCACCTAGAACCGCTCGGCCACTCCGGCCGGCAATAGTGGATTTCCTAACGATATACAAAATGAAATGTCCCATGCGTCTAGTTCTAGGTACCACTCAACGTTCAAAGTCTGCTAATTCCTGTCGTGCTACCGCAATCACATCGGAAATCCTCTCGCATGAATCACCTGAGAATAAATGACAGTGCCGCCAATGGATTGCGCTGTTATACCTTGCGTACGCGATTAGCATCGTTATCCCACGACTTCTGTCACCTGGCTGTAAACGTCTTTACCAGTGAAAGGATAGGAGAGGTTAGACATGTAGCACAATTAATAGGTGCACAAGCCAAGCTAATGAGCAAGTTGATGGTAACTGAAAATTCACTGTAACAAACGTTGAGTCCCGAATCGCGGAAGAATGGAAGTGTAAAACTGATTACGGCTCTGAAACGACTGTAACTTGATCGCAAGGTTCCTAAAGTTCACATGATGCATTCCTTAATTAATCCTGGCACTGCGGCGAGAATGCCCACCATTCTAGCTGCTGCCTCGGATCTCAAACGAAGACTAACTGGTCTCCCTCGATCTCGGGAACAGAAAATCTCTGTTCTCCTCTCCTCTCCGAATCAGAATCTTCCTCTACCACCATCCGGAACAGAAAAGCTCTCCGTGCCGCTATCTGAAATCGATGTTCTCTGCACTCTCTCTCGTTTCTCTAAGTCTGGCGTCTCGACAAAAATACACTCCTGGAAATTGAAATAAGAACACCGTGAATTCATTGTCCCAGGAAGGGGAAACTTTATTGACACATTCCTGGGGTCAGATGCATCACATGATCACACTGACAGAACCACAGGCACATAGACACAGGCAACAGAGCATGCATAATGTCGGCACTAGTACAGTGTATATCCACCTTTCGCAGCAATGCAGGCTGCTATTCTCCCATGGAGACGATCGTAGAGATGCTGGATGTAGTCCTGTGGAACGGCTTGCCATGCCATTTCCACCTGGCGCCTAGGTTGGACTAGCGTTCGTGCTGGACGTGCAGACCGCGTGAGACGACGCTTCATCCAGTCCCAAACTTGCTCAATGGGGGACAGATCCGGAGATCTTGCTGGCCTGGGTAGTTGACTTACACCTTCTAGAGCACGTTGGGTGGCACGGGATACATGCGGACGTGCATTGTCCTGTTGGAACAGCAAGTTCCCTTGCCGGTCTAGGAATGGTAGAACGATGGGTTCGATGACGGTTTGGATGTACCGTGCACTATTCAGTGTCCCCTCGACGATCACCAGTGGTGTACGGCTAGTGTAGGAGATCGCTCCCCACACCATGATGCCAGGTGTTGGCCCTGTGTGCCTCGGTCGTATGCAGTCCTGATTGTGGCGCTCATCTGCACGGCGCCAAACACGCATACGACCATCATTGGCACCAAGGCAGAAGCAACTCTCATCGCTGAAGACGACACGTCTCCATTCGTCCCTCCATTCACGCCTGTCGCGACACCACTGGAGGCGGGCTGCACGATGTTGGGGCGTGAGCGGAAGATGGCCTAACGGTGTGCGGGACCGTAGCCCAGCTTCATGGAGACGGTTGCGAATGGTCCTCGCCGATACCCCAGGAGCAACAGTGTCCCTAATTTGCTGGGAAGTGGCGGTGCGGTCCCCTACGGCACTGTGTAGGATCCTACGGTCTTGGCGTGCATCCGTGCGTCGCTGCGGTCCGGTCCCAGGTCGACGGGCACGTGCACCTTCCGCCGACCACTGGCGACAACATCGATGTACTGGCTCTGAGTACTATGGGACTTAACTGCTACGGTCATCAGTCCCCTAGAACTTAGAACTACTTAAACCTAACTAACCTAAGGACAGCACACAACACCCAGCCATCACGAGGCAGAGAAAATCCCTGACCCCGCCGGGAATCGAACCCGGGAACCCGGGCGTGGGAAGCGCGAACGCTACCGAACGACCACGAGATGCGGGCATCATCGATGTACTGTGGAGACCTCACGCCCCACGTGTTGAGCAATTCGGCGGTACGTCCACCCGGCCTCCCGCATGCCCACTACACGCCCTCGCTCAAAGTCCGTCAACTGCACATACGGTTCACGTCCACGCTGTCGCGGCATGCTACCAGTGTTAAAGACTGCGATGGTGCTCCGTATGCCACGGCAAACTGGCTGACACTGACGGCGGCGGTGCACAAACGCTGCGCAGCTAGCGCCATTCGACGGCCAACACCGCGGTTCCTGGTGTGTCCGCTGTGCCGTGCGTGTGATCATTGCTTGTACAGCCCTCTCGCAGTGTCCGGAGCAAGTATGGTGGGTCTGACACACCGGTGTCAATGTGTTCTTTTTTCCATTTCCAGGAGTGTAATTCCTCCAAAAGTTCGAGTCAGCCAACTATGGCTCATGCTTATTTGTTCCACATATCGGAAGAGAGAAAATTTTCCACATGACTCCGCTCTTCTCGTCTTGTGAATCACAGAGAGATCGACGCTACATATTAACTGCCAATGAGGAATCTAACTTTGGCCTACCAGTTAGATTTCTTTCAGAGTATGTTGATGCAACAACTCCATACTTAACAAACATATACAACCGCTTGCTCGACGAAAGATCTGTACCCAAAGACTGGAAGGTTGGTTGCACACGTCACACCAATATTCAAGAAAGGTAGTAGGAGTAATTCACTAAATTACAGGCCCATATCATTGACCTCGATATGTCGCAGGATTCTGGAACATATATTGTGTTCGAACATTATGAATTACCTCGAAGAGAACGGTCTATTGACACAGTCAACACGAATTTAGAAAACACAACTATCTCTTTACGCACACTGAATGTTGAGTGCTATGACAAGGATTTCAGATTGATTTCGTATTTATAGAGTTCCAAAGGCTTTCGACACTGTACCACACAAGCGGCTGGTAGTGAAATTGCGTGCTTATGGAAGATCGTCTCAGTTATGCGACTGGATTCCTGATTTTCTGTCAGAGAGGTCACAAGTCGTAATAACTGACGGAAAGTCATCGAGTAAAACAGAAGTGATTTCTAGCGTTCCCCAAGATAGTGTTACAGGCCCTTTGCTGTTCCTTATTTATATAAATGATTTAGAAGACAATCTGAGCTGCCGTCTTAGGTTGTTTACAGATGATGCTGTCGTTTATCGACTAGTATAAACATCAGATGATCAAAACAAATTGGAGAACGATTTAAAAAGGACATCTGTATGGTGCAATTGACCCTAAATAATGAAAAATGTGAGGTCATCCACATGAGTGCTAAAAGGAATACGTTAAACTTCGGTTACACGATAAATCAGTCAAATGTAAAACCCGTACATTCAACTAAACGAACAACTTAAATTGGAAGGAACACATACAAAATGTTGTGGGGAAGGCTAACCAAAGACTTTGTTTTATTGGCAGGATACTTTAGAAAATGTAACACATCTACTAAAGAGACTGCCTACACTACGCTTGTCCGCCCTCTTTTAGAATACTGCTGCGCGGTGTGGGATCCTTACCATATAGGTTTGATGGAGTACATTGAGAAAGTTCAAAGAAGAGCAGCACGTTTTGTATCATCGCGAAATAGGGGAGAGAGTGTCACTGAAATTCTACAGGGTTTGGGGTGCACATCATTAAAACAAAGATGCTTTTAGTTGCGGCGGAATCTTCTCGTAAAACTTCGATCAACAACTTTCTCCTGCGAATGCGAAAATACTTTGTTGACGCCGACCTACACAGGGAGAAACGGTCATATTAATCAAATAAGGGAAATCAGAGCTCGCACGGAAAGATATACGTGTTCGTTTTTTTCCGAGCGCTGTTCGAGAGTGGAATAGTAGAGAGTTATTGTAAAGGTGATTCGATGAACCCTCTGCCAGGAAGTTAAATGTGATTTGCAGAGTATCTATGTAGATGTAGATGTAAATGAAGTACTCGTTTCTACCCCCACATTCTGCTTATTTTTCGAAAGTGTCTCAACCCTCGCCACTATTTCGGTAAATACCTTTGGCGTCGCTATGTCTGTCGGAGACGTTACATTCTACTTAGTGGGCTGTCAACCTTCAACTGGCACCAGTATACGGCGTAGAGGGATATTATATTGTCACCTGGTGTCTGGTCTGGGGCCATTAAGTCTGCAAGGGGCGTGTCTCTACCGTTAATAAGAGAAGTGTCCACTTTGCTGCACACAGGTGAGAACGCACCGTGACGAACCGCTCTCGGGCCGTACAGCGACCATCCTAGGCAGCGGCTTCTCTTCTGACTGCGTTAGGCGAAGGCGATGCATTGTCTGGGCAACGCAAAAGATGCCTTCCTCACTGTAAGGGGCACATGACTCACGTGTGAAACTCAGCCATCCGAATATTACTTCAGACGAACTAAGGACTGTTATTCCAGGAAGATCCGACTCGCTTCATCCTCTATCTGTTACGAGCAGTATCAAACTCTATATCTACAACCTGTTAGAAGGAGCTAATTGTAAGAGTGGCTGTAATTGTTCCTGGTCTGTCCACACTGAAGTTACTGGTAGCAACCAAACATAACTGGCTTTTTAATCACATCAGGCGGATGACTCGGCCAAAGTGCAAGTTGTGAGACGCAAGCCAGCATCCTCCCGTGTTCCTTTTACAAATCTATCTCTTTGTCGTCTGTTGTCGGATCGTATTTTCATATTAGTTGGATTAGGAAGGAAATAAGGAGTAGGGACCCAGATAACCATTTAACAAATACGTAAACTTTAAGAAAACAATGTCACACTTCTTTCCGTGAGGTTGGTTATATTCGGAAACATTTAACGAGTAGCAAAAGCCAATGAACAGTTTAGCAAAACAGAAGGATGTGAGAGGGATCTGACAGATTTCTCACGGTGTTATAGCCTGAATAGGGAATTTAAACAAAGTTCGCTAGTTTCCCGTCAGCTGAATTAACCGAAATGTAGCGCCATCACTTGGAGAGGCTCTGTTCAAGGTAAGAAAAATTCTTGCATGCAAACTTAACTTTCGCAGTTTTAAATGAAAGATGGTGGACCTTCTGGTAAGTCGTGACTTTTAACGCGTTTTGGCGCAGCGTTAAGCCAAGAATCATTCACGTGTTATTTAGAAACCCGTCTAGCCAATAAAATATTTTATATGTGTATTTGACTGCAACAAACATTACTGTTAAAATTTTTGTGATACATTTTTCCACGAGGCGTCCTTGGAAGTTCAGCTTTATTTACTAAGAATATGTGTTTGACATGTTCCAACAAGGAGTTTTTATTGATTTATCTGTTAAACCATTTCACATTGGCTTTCACGTTACCCATTACTTACTCTGAAGTGTCGCTCAGATACTGTTGCGAGTGTTTCCACCGCAAAGCCATTCCCTCTTGTTACATGTCACTGACTGTGGTGAACTTGTGCAGTGCTTCACTTCTGTTGTTTATGAGCGTACGAGGGAGGCGGGGCGGCAGCTCCTACTACAGGGTTATTACAAATAATTGAAGCGATTTCACAGCTCTACAATAACTTTATTATTTGAGATATTTTCACAATGCTTTGCACACACATACAAAAACTCAAAAAGTTTTTTTAGGCATTCACAAATGTCCGATATGTGCCCCTTTAGTGATTCGGCAGACATCAAGCCGATAATCAAGTTCCTCCCAACACTCGGCGCAGCATGTCCCCATCAATGAGTTCGAAAGCATTGTTGATGCGAGCTCGCAGTTCTGGCACGTCTCTTGGTAGAGGAGGTTTAAACACTGAATCTTTCACATCACTATCCGTGAAACTTGCCCGCACGCGTTCAACCGTTTCTTCGCTCACTGCAGGCCGACCCGTTGACTTCCCCTTACAGAGGCATCCAGAAGCTTTAAACTGCGCATACCATCGCCGAATGGAGTTAGCAGTTGGTGGATCTTTGTTGAACTTCATCCTGAAGTGTCGTTGCACTGTTATGACTGACTGATGTGAGTGCATTTCAAGCGCGACATACGCTTTCTCGGCTCCTGTCGCCATTTTGTCTCACTGCGCTCTCGAGCGCTCTGGCGGCAGAAACCTGAAGTGCGGCTTCAGCCGAACAAAACTTTATGAGTTTTTCTACGTATCTGTAGTGTGTCGTAACCATATGTCAATGAATGGAGCTACAGTGAATTTATGAGATCGCTTCAATCATTTGTAATAGCCCTGTATATGAGTCTCGAATAGCAGCTAGGGGATGGTCGAACCGCACAGTTTGCAAGTCACCGTCAATATTTCCATTCAATCACACTCCATCAGACTGGATAGAAAGACTTTAAACTGGAACAGTGGTGGCCAGCAGCATGAGCTTCACCCCGACTCTCCCCCTGCCACCATAAGAAAAAGATTGGCGATGAAAAAGGATTAGTATCGACTACTGTGCATTTAGTGCCATTGAACTAGACCGAAGCCAGATACTCGTTTACTCCTATGTGACGTCCTACAACTCTTTACCTCCATCTATTTCCTATCTCTCCCTTCCTATAAATTTCTTGTATTTGGACATCAATAAGTAATACGCCAACAACAATTTAATAATTCACATACCTAAAAGCGTATGAAAAGTAGAGTATTCACTACTGTGCCAAATTCTGCCTCTAATATGCAACTGTTTTTCAAATGACACTTTACTGCAGTTCATTCTCGTTCTAATTTTTGTAAAACCGAAGGATTGTGCTGCAAAGAATCCCTGTCGTTCAGGCGTTAACCTGCTAAAATTAAAAACTTAAAATTAAATTATTACTGGCCTTGCAACACATTTCTTTCATTTGTTGCGAAGTCGCCAAAATCCCAAGCATCCTTCAAGGTTTGAATCAGTCGAGTTTCGGGCAGTATTTGTTTATTTTTCATTGTTTATTTAGTCTGAACAGACCAAGGCCTTAAGGCAATGAAAAACATAACAAAAAACATTTCAAAATGTTCTCAGTTTCTACGCATACTTCTGGTTCAATTATGTACAGTTCAGAAATTATTATGAGCACAGTTGTAATCACCAAGACAGATAAAGAGAGAGAACGATGTTAATAATTGGTATTAATTATAATAATTATAATAATAATTATTATTGTTATTATTTTCGATTATTCCCATTTAAAGAGAGTGTTCGAACTTGAAATCCTTTTGTGATCATTGTTTATGTTTTTTCTGAGCCCAAATTTTCTTCATGTGTTCACTGTGTTGTTTCTTTCGCTCCGCTGTCCATTTGCATCCTGTTCTCTTCTGTGTTGTGATGTCAAATTTATGTTTTTTGATGATGTTCCTGAATTCAGTTCTATTTTCTGCATCGTTTACTGCTATGTGTGTTTGTCTGAGGTCCTCTTCAACTTCTTTTATCCATTTTGTTTTTCCCCTGCCTGAGTTGATGCCTTTAAGAATTCGCTTTGAAATTCTGTTTTCATGCATCCTGTGGATATGTCCGTAGAACTGCATTCTTCTTTCCCTCATTGTATCCATAATCGTGTCTGTGTATTTATATAATTCTGATGTTGGTCTCTTCTTCCAGATTCCTTGCTCTTGCATTGGGCCAAAAATATTCCTGATAATTTTCCTTTCTTGTTTCTCTATTTTTTTTTTATTTTAGTTTGCCCAACTATTTGTGTTATTTCAGATGCATACAGTGCCTCCGGAAGTACGAGAGTGTTGTAGTGCCTCAATTTTGCGTTAATGGATATGGACTTTTTGTTATAATAGTTCCACGTGAGTTTATATGCTTTCTGTAGTTTTTTTATTCATTCCTCATTGGCCTTTAGGTTGATCCCTGATGGCTGGATCATTTCTCCCAGGTACTTAAAATGTGGTACTTGTACAATTTTCCCATGGGGTGTCGCCGGCCGCGGTGGCTGTGCGGTTCTGACGCTGCAGTACGGAACCGCGGGACTGCTACGGTCGCAGGTTCGAATCCTGCCTCGGGCGTGGGTGTGTGTGATGTCCTTAGGTTAGTTAGGTTCAAGCAGTTCTAAGTTATATTGGACTTATGACCTAAGATGTTGAGTCCCATAGTGCTCAGAGCCATTTGAACCATTTTGAACCCATGGGGTGTCACAATAGGCAATTTGTCTTTTGGCACTCTGTCTATGTACTGAGTTTTCTCATACGAGATTTGCATGCCAGTCTTTGTGCAATTTCGTGTAACTTCTCTATAGCGTTAGTGGCTTCTTTTCTATTATTTGTGAGGATTGCAAGGTCATCTGAAAAAGCTAAACACTTCACATTGAATCTATTATTTTTTCTAATGCCAATTTGGATTCCTTTGATTTCTTTTTCCCATGTCCCGATAATTTTCTCAAGAATGATATTAAACAGTAATGGTGAAAGTCCGTCACCCTGTCGCACTCCGGTTTGGATTTCAAATGGTTCCGGGATATCCCCCATAAATTTAACCTTGGAGACTGTGTCAGTTAATGTTTGCCGAATGATTGCTCTTGTCTTTCTGTCAATGCTGAATTCTTCCAGCGTGTTGCAGAGCGCTACTCTGGGTAGCCTTTTTAGAATCTACAAAAGTGTTTCGGGTGTTTCTCATCTGGAGAATCATTTTCAGATTCCAGATCTGTTCTATGCATGATCGTGTGAAAACGAGCCTGGTATTCTCCTGTTTGTGGGTCAGTTTGTTCTTCTAATCTATTCATGAGAACTTTTGATAGGATTTTATATGCGACCGGCACGAGTGAGATATCCCTGTAATTATTTGGTTCAGTTTTGTCCCCTTTTTTGTGCAGTGGAAGGATGAGTGCGCATTTCGATTCAGAAGGGATCTGTTCTGTTTCCCAAATGTTTAATATGATTTTGTGAATATTTCCTGTTAATCTTTCATCATTTAGTTTCCATAGTTCTGCAATAATTCCATCTTCTCCTGGGGCTCTATTGTTTTCAGTGTCTTGAAAATTTCTACTATTTCTTTGATGGTTGGTGGTTTGGCGTCGGAATTTGGTGTACACGTCTGGTAGTGAATATCCTCTGTAGGTCTTTCGCAGTTGAGAAGTTTGTTGAAATAGTCTGCGAGGATTTGGCAGTTATTCTTCGTGTTAGTTTCTAGTGAACCATCCGGTTTCTTGAAGCAAAGATTGGGTGGCTGGTATCCTGCAATATGTTCTTTAAACGTCTTATAAAAATTCCTGGTGTTGTTCTTCTTAAAGACTTGTTCTATCTCATCTAGTCGTCGTTTGTCATAATCTGTTTTTTCCCTTCGAATAGTTTTCGATGTTTGTTTTCGGATTACTAAAAATTGTTGCCATTTTTCTGATGTTTTGTGACTATTGAAGTTTTTCCAGGCATTGGTCCTTTCTTCTATTGCTTGGTCACATATTATATTCCACCACCTGTGTTTTCTCCTTCTCGGGGGTTGACCCAATCTCATCGCGAATTTGAGGACGTCCACAAGTACCTTCCAGTTTGTGGTGTATGTCTGACCAATTTCCTGTAAGATGTTTTCCTTGTTGAGTTTTATGTATTCAGGGTCTGGTCTCAGCACTTTGTTTAGTTTTGGCTTTTTTCTATTGGGTTGTAATCTGGTCTTTATCTGTAGAAGATGGTGGTCTGATTCAAAAAATCCTCTTCTCGTTTTCACATTCAGAATTTCTGCTGTGTTACTCTTGGCCACATGGTCTATCTGTAATTCACCCAACATTGTGTAGGGCGACTTCCAAGTATACAGTTTCTTGTTGGTTTTTTTTTTAATTGTGTTGACATAATTACGAGGCCGAAATTTTCGCAAAAACTTATCAATCTTTCCCCATTCTTGTTAGTTCTCTTGTGAGCTGTATGGATTACGGTGATTTTCCTGTATTTTTTCTCTTTGCCTAATTGTGCGTTAAAGTCACCTAACAAGATTATTACATGGTGTTTGGCAATTTTGTTTGTCGTCTCTTCAAGGTCATTCCAGAAGTCATCCACTTTCTGGGGGTTCTTCTTGTTATGGTTATTTGTAGGTGCGTGTGCGTTCATCAATGTATATGCTTTGTTGGCCGATTTGACGGAGAGCGTTGATATACGTTCTGAGGCAGACTGGAAGTCAATGACAGAGTCGCTGATAGATTTGTGGACTACAAATACTGTACCAAACTGTTTTAACTGCTGGTTTTCCTTTGTAGATCCTATAGTTGTCTGTGTCAAAATGGTAAATCGCCTTTCCTGGACTGCAAGGATTTTGATCTGGAATTTTTGCAGCACGTCTTATTATTATTATTATTATTAGGGTCATTAAGAATAACATTAATATTAATTAATTGAGCACAGTTGTACTGGTGCTGAGTACCACCAGAAACGGGAGGAATGATGAAACAGAAGAAGAATGAAATGACAGTGACGATAACTTTTAAGAAAGAACAGATTTTCAATAGAAGACTCTGTAGGCAAGATGTAAGGAAAACTGAAGAGAAATGGGGGGGGGGGGGCTGTCAAGGGTATGCTCAAGACAAACGTGTGGAAGAGATTGCTAATCTGATAGAAGGCGAACCATTAGCTATCTTTTCAACTCTGAAAGGAATTTAATTTCTCTAATATTTTGAGGGAGATCATTCAGCCGGCCGAAGTGGCCGTGCGGTTAAAGGCGCTGCAGTCTGGAACCGCAAGACCGCTACGGTCGCAGGTTCGAATCCTGCCTCGGGCATGTATATTTGTGATGTCCTTAGGTTAGTTAGGTTTAACTAGTTCTAAGTTCTAGGGGACTAATGACCTCAGCAGTTGAGTCCCATAGTGCTCAGAGCCATTTGAACCATTTTTTGGAGATCATTCCAAAGTCTGGTTCCTCGCACTGAAAATAATTTTGAGAAAATGACTATGTTAGATAGTTCAGGTAGTAATGTAAAAGATACGTAACAGGAAGTGCACTGATAAGGCAGACGGCAGAGCAAACACGGGGTGTGACAGCCTCCACGATTAGAGTCGCGTAGTCACTATACAGGGTTATTACAAATGATTGAAGCGATTTCATAGCTCTACAATAACTTTATTATTTGAGATATTTTCACAATGCTTTGCACACACATACAAAAACTCAAAAAGTTTTTTAAGGCATTCACAAATGTTCGATATGTGCCCCTTTAGTGATTCGGTGGACATCAAGCCGATAATCGACTTCCTCCCACACTCGGCGCAGCATGTCCCCATCAATAGTTCGAAAGCTTCGTTGATGCGAGCTCGCAGTTCTGTCGCGTTTCTTGGTAGAGGAGGTTTAAACACTGAATCTTTCACATAACCCCACAGAAAGAAATCGCATGGGGTTAAGTCGGGAGAGCGTGGAGGCCGTGACATGAATTGCTGATCGTGATCTCCACCACGACCGATCCATCGGTTTTCCAATCTCCTGTTTAAGAAATGCCGAACATCGTGATGGAAGTGCGGTGGAGCACCATCCTGTTGAAAGATGAAATCGGCGCTGTCGGTCTCCAGTTGTGGCATGAGCCAATTTTCCAGCATGTCCAGATACACGTGTCCTGTAACGTTTTTTTCGCAGAAGAAAAAGGGGCCGTAAACTTTAAACCGTGAGATTGCACAACACACGATAACTTTTGGTGAATTGCGAATTTGCTGCACGAATGCGTGAGGATTCTCTACCGCCCAGATTCGCACATTGTGTCTGTTCACTTCACCATTAAGAAAAAATGTTGCTTCATCACTGAAAACAAGTTTCGCACTGAACACATTCTCTTCCATGAGCTGTTGCAACCGCGCCGAAAATTCAGAGCGTTTGACTTTGTCATCGGGTGTCAGGGCTTGTAGCAATTGTAAACGGTAAGGCTTCTGCTTTAGCCTTTTCCGTAAGATTTTCCAAACCGTCGGCTGTGGTACGTTTAGCTCCCTGCTTGCTTTATTCGTCGACTTCCGCGGGCTACGCGTGAAACTTGCCCGCACGCGTTCAACCGTTTCTTCGCTCACTGCAGGCCGACCCGTTGATTTCCCCTTACAGAGGCATCCAGAAGCTTTAAACTGCGCATAGCATCGCTGAATGGAGTTAGCAGTTGGTGGATCTTTGTTGAACTTCGTCCTGAAGTGTCGTTGCACTGTTATGACTGACTGATGTGAGTGCATTTCAAGCACGACATCGCTTTCTCGGCTCCTGTCGCCATTTTGTCTCACTGCGCTCTCGAGCGCTCTGGCGGCAGAAACCTGAAGTGCGGTTTCAGCTGAACAAAACTTTATGAGTTTTTCTACGTATCTGTAGTGTGTCGTGACCATATGTCAATGAATGGAGCTACAGTGAATTTATGAAATCGCTTCAATCATTTGTAATAGCCCTGTACTTGTTCATAGGCGGGAGCCACATGGTCGAAACAGCGAATGTCACGAATGTATCACACACAGGCTTGATATCTCATACCAAAGTCTTTGGAGAATAGGATCATCACAATCAGGTATTGGTGAGTCTACAAGTTAACTTTTAAGATCGAAACACTTTTTTATACAGGGCTATTACAAATGATTGAAGCGATTTCATAAATTCACTGTAGCTCCATTCATTGACATATGGTCACGACACACTACAGATACGTAGAAAAACTCATAAAGTTTTGTTCGGCTGAAGCCGCACTTCAGGTTTCTGCCGCCAGAGCGCTCGAGAGCGCAGTGAGACAAAATGGCGACAAGAGCCGAGAAAGCGTATGTCGTGCTTGAAATACACTCACATCAGTCAGTCATAACAGTGCAACGACACTTCAGGACGAAGTTCAACAAAGATCCACCAACTGCTAACTCCATTCGGCGATTGTATGCGCAGTTTAAAGCTTCTGGATGCTTCTGTAAGGGGAAATCAACTGGTCGGCCTGCAGTGAGCGAAGAAACGGTTGAACACGTGTATCTGGACATGCTGGAAATTGGCTCATGCCACAACTGGAGACCGACAGCACCGACTTCATCTTTCAACAGGATGGTGCTCCACCGCACTTCCATCATGATGTTCTGCAGTTCTTAAACAGGAGATTGGAAAACCGATGGATCGGTCGTGGTGGAGATCATGATCAGCAATTCATGTCATGGCCTCCACGCTCTCCCGACTTAACCCCATGCGATTTCTTTCTGTGGGGTTATGTGAAAGATTCAGTGTTTAAACCTCTTCTACCAAGAAACGTGCCAGAACTGCGAGCTCGCATCAACGATGCTTTCGAACTCATTGATGGGGCCACGCTGCGCCGAGTGTGGGAGGAACTCGATTATCGGCTTGATGTCTGCCGAATCACTAAAGGGGCACATATCGAACATTTGTGAATGCCTAAAAAAACTTTTTGAGTGTTTGTATGTGTGTGCAAAGCATTGTGAAAATATCTCAAATAATAAAGTTATTGTAGAGCTGTGAAATCGCTTCAATCATTTGTAATAACCCTGTACTTCTGTGATGAGTAAAATGCACCTTGTTACAGACTGCAGTCCAGATTAAGTCGTATTGCCAGTGAGCGTCACGGAATGGACGGGCGCAGTCTGAAGTGCCTCGTTATCTGCTGACCGTGCCAGGTGGCCATCGGAAACGCGGCCCCTGACTGTAGGCAGCCTGCGTCACAGATTACCGACCAGCGAGGCAGCATACCTGGGAGTGTGCAGTGCACGCACTTTCCATCACTTCGCGGCAGATAGCTTCAGTAGTTTACAGGGAACTAAACAGCTGAAATATTGTATCATGACACATTTCATATCTCCAAAAGATGTTTTATTCTAGAGGGACTGGAACCTCGTTCTGTGGATTGGTTAGCATACAAAAATAGTTTCTAAAGTAGTACTGTCTGATGTTGCTGGCCGTTACTGATGTATGCAACTCAAGCCAGCCACTACGTGCCCTTCATTGTTACTGCTGAAAATACTCATCGACGATGAGCTCTCTATGTTGCACCGCCACCAAAACGACGACCTGTCGTTTCAGCGGAAGATCGTATCTAAACGGATAGACAGGAAAGTCGTTCAAAATAAACTAACCAATTTTTTTAACAGAACTTCAGGTTGTCTCAACGACTTTTATGGTTTACAAATCTTTAAATTCACAGACCATATTTCGAAAAGATTTGTAATTGTCTTCGTCAGGTGTCCAAACAACGGCCAACGAAATCTGCATTCGACTCCTGACCAAGAAAACCCTAAAGCTGTCGAAATATTGTGTAAAGGGAAGCAATTAAGGCGACCGCTCGCGTAAAGCGGGAAATCCGGTTTCGATTCCTGGTCCTGTACAAATTATCACTTTTCGCAAGTGAATTCATTTCGATGCCAGATTGCGGCTGATGTCAGAATTTCATTTCATCATTTTTAATGTTGTCTATCTGTCAATTTTCAGTTGCTCTTAATTTCATATGCAACTGATTACAGGCAATATATGTTTTGCCAGACGCGTTTCAACCCAATGATGATGATACAGTGTTATGCAGTCTCACCAACGCTGGGCTATATTTTGTGATGTCTTTGGTCAAAACTCCCAAAATACGTCCCACTGCTGGCAAGACTACATAACGTAAACAATTTAATATGGTGAAAGAGTATGTATGCAGTTAGTATCTCCTGCTGAAGATCTTTTCTGCGCTTCATCTTCACCAACAGTACAGCAAGAGTATGTAGAACAATATCAACACACATTGCTTAGTAAAACATACACTGAATAAAAGGTGCAGAAATGTTACTCACGTATAAGTTGAAGATCTTGATTACAAGTCCAAAATCTATTTGTATGTCGGGCTAATGATGGTGCCTTAGTAACTGGAAGCGAAATGCGTTTGGCAGAACAAATATTGCTGTTATTCAGTTAAGTACAGACGATGCTAATCTAAAAATCTTTATTTATAAAAGGAAATGCCCCGACTGACTGACTCATGAAGCCCAGACCAAACGGCTAAGGGTGGAAACTTGAAATTTGTAGAGAACGGTGATCTTATACAGTAAGCATCGTTAAAGAGCAGATTTTTCGAAATTTCCCTCCTAAGAGGGTGTAATATGGGATGAAAGGTTCTCTTAAAAAATATGTCGTTATTAAGGCAATTCTGATGCTAGAACTAAAAAAATTGGTATTTGGAGGTCTCTGTCAGAAACAAAACAAAAATACACGTTTTGGAAATTAAAATACACGCACTGTAAATTCAACCACTAAGAGGATGAAATAGTGTGTCAATCTTTTTTTAAAAAAAATAAATACTTGTTAAAGAACTACTAAAGCACTTTTAAAGCTGCATCTATGAAAATTGGTACTTTCCGTCTCAGTTAGAAATAAAAAAATACATTAGGAACTAATGGAATGAAACAGGGGACGAAAAGTTTTATGAAAACATTTCATTTTGAAAGCATTTTTGAAGCTACACTTTTGACAACTTTGTGAGAAACAGAAAAGTACGTGTTTTAGTGTTTTTAGAAATTCAGTCCCTAAAGGAGTGACGTGGAGAACGGAAATTCTGATGGATATATTTCATCATGAAAGCATAAATCTATGAAAATTTTTGTGTGGTTTCTCGGATAGAAATACAAATTACGTCTTTCATTTATTCTGGAAACCCAACCCCTCACGGGGTGAATACGGGATGAAAATCTTTATGAAAACTTAAGTTACATTAAAACATTTTTAAGCTAAATCTTTGAAAATTAGTGTTTGAATTCTCATTCAGAAATTAAGAAATATATGTTAGGGGATAAAAGTTTCTACGGAAATATCACCATAACGATTTAAAAGGCAGGATTAATAGAAACCTCCGATTCCAGCTATCAAAAACGTTTTTGGTCAGAAGTACATTCGAAAGACAAGTCCTTAATCAACGCGAAAAGATTATGGGGTTTTCCACTTTGTAAACTAAATGAAAAGAGGTTTAACAGTCACCACGACAAATCGGCTTTGTCAGAATTGCGTAGAAAAAGAAACGGTTCTGTAATGTATTAGTTTTTCAGTTGACGTAATATATGTTTATAAAATTATTTTTGTTATAAGTACCACGTAATTGCGAGTGAAGCAGCGGGCGTTAAGCTATTCTCTAGTATAATAACGAAGAAGAAGTACAGGACTTTACCGTGCACGTATATTTCTGTACTACAAGGAGCGTTTCGGAGTTGCTAGTACGTGCTTCTAGGGGTTGTAGAGAGGGCTTCGTACATAGTTTTGATAAGAAACCCATCACCGGAAATGTACCCTTTGCATGTAAAGTAGGTTTCAAGGTCGGATCACTTTCAAATCTCCTGCTCCACGGTGCGCACGCGGCGCAGCTAGTGAACTCTGACTTGTGTGCTGTAGGAGCACACAGTATGAGCAATGTTTCAAGTACGCTTGATCTGGTTCTCTTCTGCATGACGAAGGACGTCGTTTTCATAGTCGAACATCAGTGCGAGATGCTTGTAATAGTTTCCACAACGAAACTTTTTCTCGAAACCTGGCAAGCATTTTGAGGGCTGGAGTTCCATGCCTGTTGCACTTCGTCGGTCAACACAAGGACGGTTAATACTGTTTCTGGATGACATTGGAGTTATCGTTCGATGATGGTCCGTATGTGCTTATTTGGTGGCAGATATAGTGCTCGAGCAGACCAAGGCAACAAGTCGACACTCGTCAAAAAGATTTCGGGTTTGCAGCCGGTCGTCGTAAACTTCATTGCACGATATTTCGGCTGGACAACTGCCAGCCATCTTCAGGTGAGCCGAACGAGGACTGACGAAGACTTTTTTTTTTCTTTATTGTGATTTCATTCCCCTGCCCCATATGGGCAGGGGAGGGCTGTCAGCAGCACAATCCGCCGCTCTTCAGCCGGGTGACACGAAAACTAAAACAAGAAAAAAATATTACATACATAAGGGGTTAAAAAAGGGGAACATAAAACAGAGTGAGGGGAGAAAATGGAGGTAAAAAGACATGGACATGTAGACGTTCATGGGGGACAGTTAAAAAAGTCACCAGAAAGTTAAAAAACACAGTTGGCGATTCTTAAAACACAGAGAAGACACTGGATGCTCAAGCACAGGTTAAAAGTTGCCACAGTATTAAAAACACTCCGAAACAACACACTTAAAAGTCACTTGGAGCACACACGACGAAGAATAAAACTATCAGGTGGGACCTGCCGAGGGAAAGGTCAGAGAGGATGGAAAAGAAGGGGAGAGCATGGGACAGCTGGGGAAGTGGCGTGATGAAGAGAGGAGGGGCAACTGTGGGTTCATGAAGAGGCAGGAGACACAAGGGGCGGGAGAGGAAAAGGGAAGACAGGGCAGGATGGAGCGCAGAGACACTGAAAGAAGACACAAGAGATGGAGGGGGAGTAGGAGGGGAAATCTGCTCAGAAGGAGGGAGGGGGAGGAGAGGGAGCCCTGAGGAGGAGGCAGGAAGAGGGGGTTAGAGTTGGTAGAAAGGGTAGATGTCAGGGCGAAGCTCATTATCCGGGCGGGGTAGACGGTGGAAGTTGTGTTGGGAAAGGAGATGGAGGGTGTGGAGATGGAGAGAGGGAGGCACACAACGGTAAAGGTGCGGCAACTGGTTGGGAGTGGAGAGGAAGGGAGACACCAGGGGCTGAGGGGGATCAAGGCGGCGGACAATATATAGTGTGCGGATGTGTTCAAGGAAAAGGAGAAGGTGGGGGAAGGGGATGAGGTCATAGAGGATGCGCGTGGGGGACAGAAGGCGCATGCGGAAGGCGAGGCGGAGTGCATGGCGTTCGAGGATTTGGAAGGCTTTATAGAACCGGGGAGGGGCGGAAATCCAAGAGATGCTGGCATAACAAAGGATGGGGCGGATCATGGATTTGTAGGTGTGAAGGCTGGTGGAAGGATGCAGACCCCACGTCTGGCCGGACGGGAGTTTCATGAGGCGGAGGCGGTTGTGAGCTTTGTTTTGGATGGTAAGGAGATGGGGAGTCCAGGTGAGGTGGCGGTCGAGTGTGGGACCAAGGTATTTGAGGGTAGGAGTGAGGTGGATAGGACGGCCATAAATGGTGAGGTAGAAATCATGGAGGCGGAAGGAGCGGGTGCTGCGGCCTATGATGATCGCCTGGGTTTTGGAGGGATTAACACAGAGGAACCACTGGTTGCACCAAGTGGTGAATTGGTCAAGGTGGGTTTGGAGGGTACGTTGAGACCGTTGAAGGGTAGGATAAAGGGCTAGGAAGGCGGTGTCATCAGCGAACTGGAGAAGATGAACAGGAGGGGGAGGTTGACGAAGACGTTCTCCGCTCCAGCTTATACAGTGCGCTGATAGTACTGCCGCGCATGCGTTGCAATTGCGGAGACAGAAGGGCCACACCGACCAGCCGCAGCGCCCTCGCTGGTGGAACTGCAGTACTCAGCTGCCGTCGGTATTCTCGCTGGCCGCAGCTATCGAAGTCTTCTGGCGTCTTCGTCTCGAGCAAATTTCGGAGATGACGGGATTCCATGCGTTATTCAATTGATAACCACTGTCACGGTTCATTAGATTTCCCGCAATGCGTATTTCAACTGATTCTTTGATAATGGAGTCCCAAAAAGTTTTTGCAGTGGCCAAATTCGAAGTTTTGTCGTACTCCATTGAATGCCCGTTAGAAATACAATGTTCCGCAATTGCAGACTTACTGGGTTGCAGTAGGCGAGTGCAACGTTGATGTTCTGTACAACGCTCTTCCACTGTTCGCGTCGTCTGTCCTATTTAGGCCATACCACACTGACACGGTATTTTGTAAATTCCCGCCTTCCGCAGTAACAAATCATCCTTCACCGATCCCAGCAAATCCGAAATCTTAGAAGGCGGACGAAAAACCACTTTCACATTAAAACGATTAAGAATCCTTGCTATCTTGAAGGAGATATTTCCGACAAAAGCTAGGGACTTGGCTGGCGCGTCCTCCTCTTTATCCACTTCCCGGTTCCTGGCTCTAGTTGAGAAGGCCCTGTTAATTTGCCGGGTCGTACCCATTGTCTCTGAACACGGTCCTCAAATGTGCCAGTTCCTTAGGCAAATTCTCTGCAACCGATATTGTGTGTGCCCTGTGTACAAAGGTTTGGTCTGGAATGGGTGATGGCAACATGAAGAATGTAAATACAAACCAGTGTGAGTGGGCTTGCGATAGACAGAATGTCCCACAGTGAGGTCACTCTTCCGTTTAACCAAAACATCCAGGAATGGAAGGAAGCCATCTTTTTCTAGTTCCATAGTAAATCGAATATTCTCGTGGATGGAGTTAAGGTGATGAAAAAATTCCATTAACTTTTCTTCTCCGTGGGGCCACACTATGAAAGTGTCATCGACGTATCTCCAAAAAGCAGTTGGTTTACAGACCTCTGATTCAAGTGCTCTCTCCTCAAAATCCTCCATAAAGAGGTTAGCCACCAGAGGAGACAGAGGGCTGCCCATGGCGACACCGTCAGACTGTTCAAAATATTCCTGGTTAAACATAAAATAAGTTGAGGAAAGAGTATGTCGGAACAAAGCAGCAATGTCCGATTCAAACTTTGACCAATTAGAATCAAGGAATCCGCAAGAGGTACTTTTGTGAAAATGGAAACTACATCAAAACTCACTAGAAGATCCGAACAACTTAAGTGGAGAGCCCCAAGTCAGGTCGTATCATCAGACTGACGCACAAAGTTCCAGTCACGGTGGTTGGGACAACCACGAGAGAGTTCTTGCTGTCATAACGATTCGCACCCCAGACCATAACTCCAGGTGTAGGGCCAGTGTGTCTAGGGCGCAGACGGCTTTTAATAGAGATGGGGCCCCTCCACGCCCGCACCAACGTGGTGACCAAACCAAAAGTTCTACTGTCACCTCCGTAAACATGTTAGTTATCTAGTAGGTGGATCATAGGATGCTGGGCTGTGATGTTGTCCGTGCGTCTGGGTAAGGCTACGCATTAACACGGTCCATCAGGTGATAGATAGTGGACGAAACGCGAGTGAGGGTAGCGATTTGAAGAGCAGAGGGAAAAAAGTGCCATGGCTCGTGCCGTGGGAAAAAAATCTCTGCGACAGTGGGATGGGTAGTAAGAGCAGTAGCGGCTTACTAGCTGCGATAGCTCATGCAAGGTTGGATTTGTTAGTATAGGTATCATGCATCATTACCGTGACTAGCGATGGCGATGTGTCCCAGTTGCTGCGGTTGCTACTTTCCTGGAACAATCAAGATCGTTATACAGTAGTGGGAGATCGGCTATAGATCATCTCACTGTGTGGGGGTTGTTTGGAGCTTGTTTGGATGCAGTGTACGGTACGGCTTCCCTGTGTGGTGCCAGTTATTCGGCAGTGTATTTCAGCTGGATATCCAGTAAATGCGTCTGATTAACAGGGGCTCGCCTGTGCCGTTATGTTTGCGTATGCTTGGCCATAGATGTTATGTCCTTGCAAGTATGTCTTTTGGTCTTTTATGTTTCCATCTATGGTTGTGGTCGTAGTTCCCCAGATTCAGAATAAACGGGTTCTGCGAATGTCTGGAGTTTCTGTATAGTCTTGTGATGAGTTTGTGGATTACCTCCGTGAGAGTCTCAAGTCGGTATTCCCGGTGTAGGTCCGCGATGCGTGTGTATCGCCAGACGGCTGATTGCAGCGTCATCAATTGGCCTGCTTCTAACCAACACACGGCCGTCACTGGCATGGAGAGAGACCCAGCTGGCGACTGGACGGCGCAGCGCGCCGGCGGCACTGCTCCAGGCGCGTCGCCCCCACCTGTGTTGACCGGCCACCGGCCGCTCGCCTTCCTGCTGATTGGCGGCCAGGCGCCGCTCCCGCAGGCGTGATGCGTCACCCGGCGAGGCGCGTTGACCCCGCGCAGGCCTCGTTACCGGCCGACGCCTGCCCCTGCCTGTCACCTCCCCCCAATCACCAGTCGTTTGCCTTCCTCTCGCGTTGCCGACCTGGGACACGCCGCCACCGCCGCCTCTCCGTGTCTTCTCCGAGGGCGTCGCTTTGCGCCAAACAGCCTGCTGTTGCAGCATCGCTTCTACTGCGTCGTGAGGTGGCGGCTGTTACAACTGCAGCGTAAACAGCTGCATTACCGTAACCTACAGACGCGACACATGCGCGTCCACGGAGGAACCCGATTCTAAGAAAGCCAGTACCCGGCGATGGCCGGGAATGTATTTATTTCAATCTCCTATCTGTCTCTCTCTCCATCTCCTCTTCCCTCTCTCTCTCTCTGTCCACCTCCTCTTCGCCTCCTCCTTCATCCTCTCCTCCCCCCTATCTGTGCCCACCTCTTCCTTCCCCCTCCCTGTCAGATCGCCTCTTCTTCTCCCCTCCTCCCTCCACCTCATCACGCTATTAGGGGTACTGATGGCTATTACCCCCATAGTCTTTCTTTCCAGACTATAGCGCCGGCCGATGTGGCCGTGCGGTTCTAGGCTCTTCAGTGTGGAACCGCGTGACCGCTACGTTCCCAGGTTCGAAACCTGCCTCGGGCATGGATGGGTGTGGCGTCCATAGGTTAGTTAGGTTTAATTAGTTCTAAGTTCTAGGCGACTGATGACCTTAGAAGTTAAGTCGCATAGTGCTCAGAACCATTTGAACCATTTTGAACCAGACTATAGCTTGTATGTGTACCAAATTCGGTTCAAACACACACACACACACAAAAGCACATACACACACTCTTCAGCTATCTCTCTCTCTCTCTCACACACACACACACACACATTCACATATAAAAACATCATGAATAGACGTTAGTTTTCCATATATACTTCTTTAGGTTGGCAACATGCAAGTAAACAAACCAAACAGCCGGCCGCGGTGGCCGAGCGGTTCTAGGCGCTTCAGTCCGGAACAGCGCGACTGCTACTGTCGCAGGTTCGAATCCTGCCTCGTGCTGTCCTTAGATAAGTTAGCTTTAAGTAGTTCGAGGGGATTGATGACCCCCAATGTTACGTCCCATAGTGCTCAGAGCCATTTGTACCACTCTGAAACAAACCAAACAGAAGGAAACACATAACGAATTCACAATATTTATGTCTTTAAAAATGGCTCTGAGCACTATCGGACTTAACATCTATGGTCATCAGTCCCCTGGAACTTAGAACTACTTAAACCTAACTAACCTAAGGACAGCACACAACACCCAGTCATCACGAGGCAGAGAAAATCCCTGACCCCGCCGGGAATCGAACCCGGGAACCCGGGCGTGGGAAGCGAGAACTAAAGTTAGCAGTATAGAACTAATAAATTAAAACGTCACGCATAAAGCGGCAGTTTTTCACGCATCTCAGTGTTTATGGTGTCGCATTTTTTTTTTTACTTTCAGCGGCATGTGTGAATACTATCTGCGAAATGTACTGTGAATAGAAT
Source organism: Schistocerca cancellata (assembly GCF_023864275.1). NCBI lineage: Eukaryota > Metazoa > Arthropoda > Insecta > Orthoptera > Acrididae > Schistocerca > Schistocerca cancellata. The sequence goes on from NC_064630.1 coordinate 763,886,445, forward strand.
TAGTTGTAAAAACGTAACAAATCAAAACGCCATACATGATGCCACTGTTTTTGTCACGAAACTCAGTATTTTACATCGTATTTCCTACACTACGTGCCATACAATGATGTACTTTTGTACATGCATTCAGCAATATATGTAGATATTACTTGCAAAACCTGTTGTGGCAGTGAAGCAGTAAATGTAAACGTCTTGCATGATGCAGCAGTTTTTCATACATCTCAGTGGGGTCATATCTCCAGAACTATGTGTTGTACAATGATATAATTTTTTCAGGTACGTTCAGTGTTATATATAAATACTGTCCTCAAAACGTGTCACGAATACAGTTAACAGTAAAAAGGTAATAAACTGAAAAGTCAGTCTTCATGCTTCAGTTTTGCGGCATGACCGCCAAAATGTTAGCGATAAACTCTTTTCCTTTCATTATTTTTTGGGGATTGTCAGCGATAAAAAGTTTCGTAAAAGTTTGAAATTATGCGTGAAGTTTGTTCCAGGTCTCTAAGTGCTACCATTCTCAAATACTGGATGACTGAAGAATGGGTATTGACGCGTCGCGAGCTACACCCCTTTCCCCCATCCCACCCTTTGATAGGCAGGCAGTTCTTATCCCCATAGCAATGATTTCGAGACAGTAAGCGACATGGGTACTATGGGGTCCTAACCGCTCGTCGCTATAGAATGCCTGAAGGATGCTGCATTCTCGGATAGCTATTCAACGATTCAAGCAAATCGCATTAATAGTTTTTATTACTGTAAAGAAGTTTGACAATATTTAACTTTGTATTTGCATAAGATTATTTTGATACACAAGAAAGGAAGTATTCACAATATTAAAAACTACCGTCCTATCAGCTTGCTCTCAATTTTGTACAAAATTTTTACAAAGATCTTGTTAAACCGAATTAGTTCCACCCTAGACTCAGCCCAACCTATAGAACAAGCTGGATTCCGAAGCAATTTTAGCACTATTGACCACATTCTGACCGTTAGTGAAGTGATAAGCAGAGCGAATGAATACCAACTGCCTCTCTGCATTGCCTTTGTTGACTGAAAAGGCATTTGACTCCGTTAGCCATGTAGCTCTCCTCCAAGCTTTGAGTGAGCAAGGAGTGGGAGCAGCATACATTGAAGTGCTCAGGAAAATCTACGAGAATTCTTCAGCTTATGTTAACATCGGCGAATCAACTCAAGAATTCCGCATCATGAGGGGTGTCAAGCAAGGTGATCCCATCTCCCCAAAACTGTTCTCTGCTGTATTGGAAATGGCTATGTCAAAGCTGAGCCGGGAAGGTAAGGGAATTAGAATTAATGGAAGAAGGCTTACCAACTTGAGATTTCCTGATGATATTGCCTTACTGGCCAAAGACTTCGCAGAGCTCCAAAACTTAGTTACAGATCTTGCATAGGAATGTCAGCTGGTTGGCTTGAACATGAACCTTTCCAAAACAAAAGTAATATCCAACAAATGGGTCCCAGCTGGAGATGTGAAAGTCAAGGACAGTCTACTAGAAGAGGTCAGTGAATATGTCTACCTTGGCCAGATTATAAATATGGAGACATAAGACCAGAAATCTATCGACGCATCAAGCTTGGTTGGCAAGCATTTGGGAAGAATTCAAAAGTATTCAGATCAAAAATGCCAGTAAATCTGAAGAAAGCAGTATTTGATCAATGCATTCTTCCTGTGATGACGTACGGATGCGAGACATGGACACTGAACTCATTCACAAAAGGGAAACTTAGGACAGCACAGAGAGCCATGGAGAGATCAGTGCTGGGCTATACAAGAAAGGACAGGAAAAGGGCAGATGACATCCGGTCTGTGACGAAGGTTAATGACATCTTAGAGAGAGTAGGTTCCTTGAAATGGCAGTGGGCTGGCCACGTCGCAAGAAGAAAAGACAACAGATGGACGAAGCTAGTACTGGAGTGGAGTCCGAGAGAGCACCGGAGGCCTAGAGGAAGACCACCAGACAGATGGGACAAAGACATCAAGAAGATCGCTGGTAACACCTGGCAGAGAACTGCCCAAGACCGTCCCACTTGGAGAAGACTTCTGAAAGCCTATCTGAATCCACGACTCGAAGAGGCCACATCATCTAATGATTGAATTGGCTGACGACGATGATGATGATGATTTGCATAAACGTGTCGCAAGCGATGGGTGACGTCAGAACAGTCAGTGTCCATCGCTATATACTACGTCCATACAAGCAATGTAGTAGTGCCGGTCTAGTACCATGTGGCTGTACGGTGGTGCGGTCCTAGTCTACTGCTACTGGCTGACGTTGTCTCACAGCGTCCTCTGCTCTTGGTTTCTTCATCCTCGTGCCGGCGCTTGTCGATAAGCCGGAATATTCCTCCCCCCGCCCCCCCCCTCCCGCACCCTCCCCCCCCACCCCCACCGAAAGCGACGTACCGTGTGTGCACCTCGGAGGAGGAGGCAGGAGTGTGGGCGCATCGCGGGACTGGAAGCTGTGGCTCCAGGGGACGTCAAGCTTCGGGCAGTACCCCGCAATCCGGCCTGCGTTCTGGCGGCAACGTCCCACGGAAAACGACCAGAGGGGTACGCGTCCACCTCCTGCTGCCATGAACCAGATGAAGAAGGCGACAACTGTTACGGTGTGGGCGGGTCCAGCTCCATCAGTAGGACGAGAGGCGGGGGAAGAGGCGAAGACTCCGTCTCCGTGGGGTCGTCCCGCGTTGTCGTCAGGACACCCTCTGGCGGCTGCTGTGGCCTCGCTGTAGTCGTGAATCTGGGGGAAGAGACGCTGGGAGATCATTGTGCACATGACAGAGGCAGCAGATGGACGAACTTCGCTCCGCACATACCAGGGATCAAACATTGCAACTGTTTCTCGCCTCTATCGTTCTCACCCACGAGGTGGACCGTCTCCGGCGCAACTGCTTCACAACCGCCGCCATCGGACTCGTGGATGGAAAGTTGCACTAGTTAGAGCGCTGTGTGCCATTGCGTTTACAGAATTTTTCAAATTCATTTGACTTGAACTGAGGTCCATTGTCTGACACTACTACTTTGAGAGGTGGCATGAGCCCCCTCTCATATTTCTATCTTACGATTTTCCTCTCTAATTGCATGCAGTGAAAAGTCGCTATTCCTTCACACGCGGACTTCCCACGCAGCGTCTCTCGTCACCAGGGTGGTCCGGTGACTGGCGGGCTCTGCTGATCTGGAAAGGGTTAAGCCGACGGGTGTGAGGAAGTCGAGTGAATGCTTTGCAGACGCCGACATTGTCAAAAGACACGCCCGGAGGGGTCTGAAGTAGCGGCTGGGCTAGAGGTTCCGTTACTTCACAGAAACTTAGCGAAAACACTTTCTGGCGGGCTACCAGCGAGGCGTGGGAATGACTTGTGTACCCAGGCAGTTGTGGCGAGAAAATTCCCGCGCTTTCTGCAAAATAGTAACTGTGATTGGCTTGCTAAGGGCATAGCTCCGTGACGTACCAAAATCAGCGCAGAAATTGGCGCCAAGAGTCTCCATTGGTGGAATGGTAGTGCTCCGGCAATAGAGTGGAATTTTCCGCCGGTTTTCGAGTTGCTGATTGGAACGTTTAACCACGGCCACTGTCGTGGGGGCGGGAATGTGGTGTGTTCGGCCTGTACGGGTGCTCTAGGTAGTCGGCTCTCGCCTTTCGGTCGAGGACGTCGAAGCAACCAGCCATCGCCTCCGGTACGCCAGATCGTGTTCTGGCAGTTAAGAAGACAGTTTGCTAATGTATGTCCGCAGCACCGGCAGATAGGGATTTTCCTAGGTGATAATCAGAGCTCAGCAGAGCGCGCCTGTTCGTCTTTTTCTAACTTTGTTCTGTCTTGAGTAGCAGCAATTAATGTTGGGTTAGCTGTGTCTCTCTCTTAAGATTTGAGTGGCAAGGAATTGGCTCCACATACCACTTCGTCTTAAACCTCACAATCTAGTTTAGGGACAACTTCACCTTCATAGCGTTTGTTTGAGTATCCAATTTGAGCCAATTTCATGTATTATAAATGTTTCATGTGTTTTTGTTTATTATTTTGTGTTTAGTCTTAATAAATCATATTGTTATTTTGGACAGAACTTTCATTCTGTTAATCGGTAGAGCAACCCATCATTTCTCACTACGTTAATGAAACCTTCCTTTATTTAACTTATTTATCAAATTAAATTATTGCAGGTGCCAAACTCTTTTCTACTCCACTTGCAGGGTTGATTACAGTCAGTTCGCATATATTTTTTAATCCATGTGCAACAGCAAAAGTCGGAGTTAGAATAGGGGGGGGGGGCTTAGAGCATCATTTACATATGGAGATTCTAGAAGAATTTAGTGTTAAATACACTGCTTGCCCCGGCACCTCGCGACTTCAGGTAAACCTCCGAAGCAAAAAATAGAGGACAACGCTTGAATTGCGCTACGTGAAGTTGTCGAATTCATTGTCACAGCAAAAGGAAATTTTCTATATGAGTCGCAATCAACCAACGGGTGTTCCAAAAAGGTCCCGCAAAGTGCACACGTTGCCATGGGGATTGCGACTTAGGCCAAGTACAGAATTTTTGTTGTGGGGCGGACTGATTTTCCCGCACGTGCGTGACATTGTGACGTCATCTGTTCTACTTGGGTGTCCATACCCTGCCAAGTACAGTGTCGACGCGCTGTTTCGTACGAACAATCCCCTCAGTGTTCTTGGTGAAGTAACTGGAATACTTATTTTTGCAAAGCTTTAGGGGTCGACACAGGGGACTGTCCACTGTCATTCTGAACGAGTACCACACCTTTCCGTACAGCGAGGCGATGCCGACGTGCAAAGTATCGGCGCACTACAGAGTTCTTTATGCTATGCAAGGAACGAGGCCAACATCTGCGTATGTATGTGAGCAAAAGTTTCAGATCTGAATCAGCTTCCGTGGCCTGAGCAATTCTCCTATAGTTCAGCGGAAAAGACTGAATCAGTTCAGTATCCTGAGCATCGATGTGACATCAAGATGCAGCAGAAGCATCAAAGTCTGTGTCAGGGCCAATCGGAAGACGTGAAAGCGCGTTCGCATTATCATGTTGAGCTGTCGGACGAAACACAATCTCGTACTAGTATTGAGACAACAACAACGCCCATCTTTGCAATTTTTGGGCAGTTCGTACAGGAACTGGTTTGGTCCGATGAAACAGGGCCGCAGAGGCTTGTGATCCGTTACCAAGTAAAATTTTCTGCCATACAAATAGCGGTGGAATTTGGTGACACCATACACAATAGCCAAAGCCTCCATCTCAATTTGTGAATAGTTACACTGAGCTTTCGACAACACTTTTGATGAGAAAGCAAAGGTCTATCTTTATTACGAATTCTGTGCGAAAGCACTGCACCGATTCCGTATGCGTCAACTTGCAATACCACTGATTTGTCGGGATCAAAGTGAACTAAGCGTCGATCGGTGAGCAATGCATCCTTAAGTTTTTGAAAAGCTACGTGGCACTCATCTGCCCAAACAATGGGGACATTCTTGCGACGCAAGCGATGCAATGGCGCCGTTATTTGCGCAGCATTCGGTATGAACCGAATGTAATAGTTCATTTTCCCTAAAACTGACTGCAATTCTGTGACATTGCCAGGAACTGGAAAGTCTCGTTTGGGTAACAAATGCGACTGAAGAGGATGTACACCTCGACTGTTTATGACACGACCAAGATACTGCAACTAAGGTTTAAAAAATTAAAAAATTCACACTCTAGTCCTGCTTCAGGTAACACACGAAACAAGGCACGCAAATTGGCAATATGTTCTTCTGGTGTACGACCTGCTACGACAATATTGTCCAGATAGTTTGAACAGTTTCACACTCGTGCAGTCAGCAATTCCAAAAACCGTTGAAAATGGTGGCTGCGGAAGCACTGCCAAAAGGCAAACGCAAATATTTAAAGAAACCCAAATGAGTATTTACTACACACACTTTTTGAGATTCCTATCGAGCAGTATTGGAAGATACGCGTAGCGCAAAATCAGTTTTTGAAAGTGATGATGATGATGATGAGCGTTTGGCGTCATTGGCCGGGAGGCCCCTCGCGGGGCAGGTCCGGCCGCCTTGGCGCAGGTCTTATTACATTCGGCGCCACATTGGGCGACCTGCACGCCGGATGGGGATGAAATGATGATGAACACAACACAACACAACACCCAGTCCCTGAGCGGAGAAAATCTCCGACCCAGCCGGGAATCGAACCCGGGCCCGGAGGACGGCAATCCGTCACGCTGACCACTCAGCTACTGGGGCGGACAGTTTTTGAAAGTAGCGTCCAGGAGATCCTCCGGGCGTGGCAACGGATAAGTATCAATCACAGTTTGTGGGTTGATTGTAGACTTGCCCATTGACTATCCGATACGGGCGCAATGACTCTGTTATCTTGCAATTCTATAAGTTCAGCAGTGACTTTGTCCCGTAATGCAATGGAAACAGTTCCGACTTGGCAAAATTTTGGCTGAGGATTGTCTTTCAGCGTAATATGAGCAACAAAATTGCTAGCTTTGCCTAAACCTTCAGAAAAGAGTTTCAGGAATTCTTTTGCATTGAATGCAGACACTGACAACACATTTTCCTTAATATTAAAACCAAACAAATCAAAAGATTTAAGACCAAATATGTTCTCAAAATCGCGTGATTTGAGCACTGTAAGAGTCACAGTTCGCGTATGCGAGAGATACATGGCAGGCAAAGTTCACTTTCTGAGAACGGGAATGTCTTGTCCATTATAAGCCGGTAGTTGCGTGCTAGTTTTAGACAGCCGTGGGGAGCCTAACAGTTCATGTGTGGGTCGATTGAGCAATGTGTTAGAGGCACCCGTGTCCAACGGAAATTTCCCACGTTTCCCACAAAGAAGTAAGTAAACAAAAAGTTTGTTTGACTGGCGTATCACTGAAGAAATTGCACGCCTGCCTAGTTTTGCTAATGCCTGCTCCAGACTTTGAATACACGGCATTAATGACATGGGCCTTGTGACGAGAATTTTGTGAGTGAACCGAATTCTTACGTTTGTTCCGTTGCAAACATACGGATGGCATATGTCCTTTCCTACCTCAAGCATAACACTGAGCTTGTCGGGAGGTGCTGTCTTGGCGTTGTGCCGTGAATAACACCTACGGCAAGACTTAATTCTGTCCATCTGTGTAGCCGCCTGTTTAGCGAACTGCTTATGTGGCGTGGAGAAGTCCCAGCTCAGCGTGGAGAGCTGCTGTTGCCGCCGAATGGGCCGATCGAAAACAAGGCACTCAAACCAACAAATACACTCCTGGAAATGGAAAAAAGAACACATTGACACCGGTGTGTCAGACCCACCATACTTGCTCCGGACACTGCGAGAGGGCTGTACAAGCAATGATCACACGCACGGCACAGCGGACACACCAGGAACCGCGGTGTTGGCCGTCGAATGGCGCTAGCTGCGCAGCATTTGTGCACCGCCGCCGTCAGTGTCAGCCAGTTTGCCGTGGCATACGGAGCTCCATCGCAGTCTTTAACACTGGTAGCATGCCGCGACAGTGTGGACGTGAACCGTATGTGCAGTTGACGGACTTTGAGCGAGGGCGTATAGTGGGCATGCGGGAGGCCGGGTGGACGTACCGCCGAATTGCTCAACACGTGGGGCGTGAGGTCTCCACAGTACATCGATGTTGTCGCCAGTGGTCGGCGGAAGGTGCACGTGCCCGTCGACCTGGGACCGGACCGCGGCGACGCACGGATGCACGCCAAGACCGTAGGATCCTACGCAATGCCGTAGGGGACCGCACCGCCACTTCCCAGCAAATTAGGGACACTGTTGCTCCTGTGGTATCGGCGAGGACCATTCGCAACCGTCTCCATGATGCTGGGCTACGGTCCCGCACACCGTTAGGCCGTCTTCCGCTCACGCCCCAACATCGTGCAGCCCGCCTCCAGTGGTGTCGCGACAGGCGTGAATGGAGGGACGAATGGAGACGTGTCGTCTTCAGCGATGAGAGTCGCTTCTGCCTTGGTGCCAATGATGGTCGTATGCGTGTTTGGCGCCGTGCAGGTGAGCGCCACAATCAGGACTGCATACGACCGAGGCACACAGGGCCAACACCCGGCATCATGGTGTGGGGAGCGATCTCCTACACTGGCCGTACACCACTGGTGATCGTCGAGGGGACACTGAATAGTGCACGGTACATCCAATCCGTCATCGAACCCATCGTTCTACCATTCCTAGACCGGCAAGGGAACTTGCTGTTCCAACAGGACAATGCACGTCCGCATGTATCCCGTGCCACCCAACGTGCTCTAGAAGGTGTAAGTCAACTACCCTGGCCAGCAAGATCTCCGGATCTGTCCCCCATTGAGCATGTTTGGGACTGGATGAAGCGTCGTCTCACGCGGTCTGCACGTCCAGCACGAACGCTGGTCCAACTGAGGCGCCAGGTGGAAATGGCATGGCAAGCCGTTCCACAGGACTACATCCAGCATCTCTACGATCGTCTCCATGGGAGAATAGCAGCCTGCATTGCTGCGAAAGGTGGATATACACTGTACTAGTGCCGACATTGTGCATGCTCTGTTGCCTGTGTCTATGTGCCTGTGGTTCTGTCAGTGTGATCATGTGATGTATCTGACCCCAGGAATGTGTCAATAAAGTTTCCCCTTCCTGGGACAATGAATTCACGGTGTTCTTATTTCCAGGAGTGTAGTTTTAGACAGGCGTGGGGAGCCTAACAGTTCATCTGTGGGACGATTGAGCAATGTGTTAGAGGCACCCGTGTCCAACGGAAATTTCCCACGTTTCCCACAAAGAAGTAAGTAAACAAAAAGTTTGTTTGACTGGCGTATCACTGAAGAAATTGCACGCCTGCCTAGTTTTGCTAATGCCTGCTCCAGACTTTGAATACACGGCATTAATGACATGGGCCTTGTGACGAGAATTTTGTGAGTGAGCCGAATTCTTACGTTTGTTCCGTTGCAAACATACGGATGGCATATGTCCTTTCCTACCTCAAGCGTAACACTGAGCTTGTCGGGAAGGGCTGTCTTGGCGTTGTGCCGTGAATAACACCTAGGGCAAGACTTAATTCTGTCCATCCGTGTAGCCGAATGTTTAGCGAACTGCTTATGTGGCGTGGAGAAGTCCCAACTCAGCGTGGAGAGTTGCTGTTGCCGCCGAATGGGCCGATCGAAAACAAGGGACTCAACCCAACAAATAGATGGCTACTCAAATGTATGAGCCGACAAGGCACCGCAATTATAATCTACATCTACATCTACATGATTACTCTGCAATTCACATTTAAGTGCTTGGCAGAGGGTTCATCGAACCACAATCATACTATCTCCCTACCATTCCACTCCCGAACAGCGCACGGGAAAAATGAACACCTAAACCTTTCTGTACGAGCTCTGATTTCTCTTATTTAATTTTGATGATCATTTCTACCTACGTAGGTTGGGCTCAACAAAGTATTTTCGCATTCGGAAGAGAAAGTTGGTGACTGAAATTTCGTAAATAGATCTCGCCGCGACGAAAAACGTCTTTGCTTTAATAACTTCCATCCCAACTCGTGTATCAAATCTGCCACACTCTCTCCCCTATTACGTGATAATACAAAACGAGCTGCCCTTTTTTGCACCCTTTCGATGTCCTCCGTCAATCCCACCTGGTAAGGATCCCACACCGCGCAGCAATATTCTAACAGAGGACGAACGAGTGTAGTGTAAGCTGTCTCTTTTGTGGACTTGTTGCATCTTCTAAGTGTCCTGCCAATGAAACGCAACCTTTGGCTCGCCTTCCCCACAGTATTATCTATGTGGTCTTTCCAACTGAAGTTGTTCGTAATTTTTACACCCAGGTACTTAGTTGAATTGACAGCCTTGAGAATTGTACTATTTATCGAGTAATCGAATTCCAACGGATTTCTTTTGGAACTCATGTGGATCACCTCACACTTTTCGTTATTTAGCGTCAACTGCCACCTGCCACACCATACAGCAATCTTTTCTAAATCGCTTTGCAACTGATACTGGTCTTCGGATGACCTTACTAGACGGTAAATTACAGCATCATCTGCGAACAACCAAAGAGAACTGCTCAGATTGTCACCCAGGTCATTTACATAGATCAGGAACAGCAGAGGTCCCTGGACGCTTCCCTGGGGAACCTGATATCACTTCAGTTTTACTCGATGATTTGTCGTCTATTACTACGAACTGCGACCTTCCTGACAGGAAATCACGAATCCAGACGCACAACTGAGACGATACCCCATAGGCCCGCAGCTTGATTAGAAGGCGCTTGTGAGGAACGGTGTCGAAAGCCTTCTGGAAATCTAGAAATACGGAATCAACTTGAGATCCCCTGTCGATAGCGGCCATTACTTCGTGCGAATAAATAGGTAGCTGCGTTGCACAAGAACGATGTTTTCTGAAACCATGCTGATTACGTATCAATAGATCGTTCCCTTCGAGGTGATTCATAATGTTTGAATACAGTATATGCTCCAAAACCCTACTGCAAACCGACGTCAATGATATAGGTCTGTAGTTCGATGGATTACTCCTGCTACCCTTCTTAAACACTGGTGCGACCTGTGCAATTTTCCAATCTGTAGGTACAGATCTATCGGTGAGCGAGCCGTTGTATATGATTGCTAAGTAGGGAGCTATTGTATCAGCGTAATCTGAAAGGAACCTAATCGGTATACAATCTGGACCTGAAGACTTGCCCGTATCAAGCGATCTGAGTTGCTTCGAAACCCCTAAGGTATCTACTTCTAAGAAACTCATGCTAGCAGCTGTTCGTGTTTCAAATTCTGGAATATTCCATTCGTCTTCCCTGGTGAAGGAATTTCGAAAAACTGCGTTCAATAACTCTGCTTTAGCGCCACAGTCGTCAGTAACAGTACCATCGGCACTGCGCAGCGAAGGTATTGACTGCGTCTTGCCGCTTGTGAACTTTACATACGACCAGAATTTCTTCGGATTTTCTACCAAATTTCGAGACAATGTTTCGTTGCGGAACCTATTAAAGGCATCTCGCATTGAAGTCCGTGCCAAATTTCGCGCGTCTGTAAATTTTAGCCAATCTTCGGGATTTCGCGTTCTTCTGAACTTCGTATGCTCTTTCCGTTGCCTCTGCAACAGCGTTCGGACCTGTTTTGTGTACCATGGGGGATCAGTTCCATCTCTTACCAACTTATGAGGTATGAATCTCTCAATTGCTGTTGCTATTATATCTTTGAATTTGAGCCACATCTCGTCTCCTTTTGCATAGTCAGTTCGGAAGGGATGGAGATTGTCTCTTAGGAAGGCTTCTAGTGACACTTTATCCGCTTTTTTAAATAAAATTATTTTGCGTTTGTTTCTGGTGGATTTGGAAGAAACGGTATTGAGCCTAGCTACAACGACCTTGTGATCACTAATCCCTGCATCAGTCATGATGCTCCCTATTAGATCTGGATTGTTTGTGGCTAAGAGGTCAAGTGTGTTTTCGCAACCATTTACAATTCGCGTGGGTTCGTGGACTAACTGCTCGAAATAATTTTCGGAGAAAGCATTTAGGACAATCTCGGAAGATGTTTTCTGCCTACCACCGGTTTTGAACAAGTATTTTTGCCAACATATCGAGGGAAGGTTGAAGTTCCCACCAACTATAATCGTATGAGTGGGGTATTTATTTGTTACGAGACTCAAATTTTCTCTGAACTGTTCAGCAACTATATCATCGGAGTCTGAGGGTCGGTAGAAGGAGCCAATTATTAACTTAGTTCGGCTCTTAAGTATAACCTCCACCCATACCAATTCGCACGGAGTATCTACTTCGACTTCACTACAAGATAAACCACTACTGACAGACACAAACACTCCACCACCATTTCTGCCTAATCTATCTTTCCTTAACACCGTCTGAGACTTCGTAAAAATTTCTGCAGAACTTATTTCTATGATCTAGCATTTGCACTACCTGCTGAAACGATGGATCGGACTGTTTCAAAATCTGTTCTCTGAGTTTGACTTCAGTTACATTGCACACGATCTCATCACACAACATAACATCTGAATATAACTCACCGCAAACTCATTTGAATTTGCTTTTCCTTGTCATATCCTGCAAATCTGTTACCCACTCACGATAAGTTTGTTCTGACCGATTTTTGCAGAGAAAGAATTAATACCTACCTGGTACCACATTCACTTGTTGGTCGTAATAGTTAGTCACTGAAGAGATAACTGTTCCATAAGAAAGTTCCTCGGAGTTAGGGTATAACTTCTGGATAAGTCTGAACACTGGACTTCCTACTGTTGATAATAGATAGGGAAGTTTCACAGTAACTGCTACATTGTGAGCTAGTGAGTAGTCCTCAAACTGGGAGAACCACTCGACCTATTCCTCGCCTTGTTCAGCGGCTGTCAAAGAGGTGGTATAGCAGTAGGTGGTGCTTGTTCTGTTGGGCATACAGCGTTGGCCAGTAGCTGCTACTCCGTGTTGAGTAGTGCAGATATCTGTTGCGTCTGGAACAGACCCAGGTAGATGCTATTTTTCTTGACTTCCGGAAGGCGTTCGATACAGTTCCGCACTGTCGCCTGATAAAGTAAGAGCCTACGGAATATCAGACCAGCTGTGTGGCTGGATTCAAGAGTTTTTAGCAAACAGAACACAGCATGTTGTTATCAACGGAGAGACGTCTACAGACGTTAAAGTAACCTCTGGCGTGCCACAGGGGAGTGTTATGGGACCATTGCTTTTCACAATATATATAAATGACATAGTAGATAGTGTCGGAAGTTCCATGCGGCTTTTCGCGGATGATGCTGTAGTATACAGAGAAGTTGCAGCATTAGAAAATTGTAGCGAAATGCAAGAAGATCTGCAGTGGATAGGCACTTGGTGCAGGGAGTGGCAACTGACCCTTAACATAGACAAATGTAATGTATTGCGAATACATAGAAAGAAGGATCCTTTATTGTATGATTATATGATAGCGGAACAAACACTGGTAGCAGTTACTTGTGTAAAATATCTGGGAGTATGCGTGCGGAACGATTTGAAGTGGAATGATCATATAAAATTAATTGTTGGTAAGGCGGGTACCAGGTTGAGATTCATTGGGAGAGTCCTTAGAAAATGTAGTCCATCAACAAAGGAGGTGGCTTACAAAACACTCGTTCGACCTATACTTGAGTATTGCTCATCAGTGTGGGATCCGTACCAGATCGGGTTGACGGAGGAGATAGAGAAGATCCAAAGAAGAGCGGCGCGTTTCGTCACAGGGTTATTTGGTAACCGTGATAGCGTTACGGAGATGTTTAACAAACTCAAGTGGCGGACTCTGCAAGAGAGGCGCTCTGCATCGCGGTGTAGCTTGCTCGCCAGGTTTCGAGAGGGTGCGTTTCTGGATGAGGTATCGAATATATTGCTTCCCCCTACTTATACCTCCCGAGGAGATCACGAATGTAAAATTAGAGAGATTAGAGCGCGCACAGAGGCTTTCAGACAGTCGTTCTTCCCGCGAACCATACGCGACTGGAACAGTAAAGGGAGGTAATGACAGTGGCACGTAAAGTGCCCTCCGCCACACACCATTGGGTGGCTTGCGGAGTATAAATGTAGATGTAGATGTAGATGTAGAAATCAGTATCAGCTGTATGACACCTCAAGCTTGCAGCTGTGACGCCTGAGCAGGGGGGCAGGACAGCCGGGGTTGGTATGTTAGAAGACACAAATGCAACAAACAGAGAAAGTAAGCAAAAAATAATGACAAAAACCAAGAAAATTTTTGCGATGACCAGCTGAAAACACTGATTAGCAAAAGAGACTGTCAAAGCAAGTGAGCACACGTGCAAAGTAAAGATATGAGAAAATAAAGGCACCATCAAAAAATCGAAATTCCGTGGCCGTCAGGCGCGTGGTTGGTTTGTAAGTTCTCGTCACCAATCTGGGGTCCTGCCCACTCGTCGCTTGTGGTGTGCCTAAAGGATGCTGCATTCTCGGATAGCTATTCAGCAGTTCCAGCAAATCGCATTAATAGTTTCTGTTACAATAAAGAAGTTTGGCAATACTTAACTTTGTATTTGCAAGAACGTGTCGCAAGCGATGGGCGACATTAAAACAGTCAGTGTCCATCTCTATATACTATGTCCATACAAGCAATTGATACGGATCACTAATAACTGCTATCGTAGTGCCGGTCTAGTACCGTGCGGCCGAGGCTGGCAGCAGTGGCGCTTACAATCTCTTCTTGTAGAGGCCGTCCCTGTCGTGGTGCGGTCCTAGTCTACTGCTACTGGCTGACGTCGTCTCACAGCCTTCTCTGCTCTTGCTTTCTTCATCTTCGTGCCGGCGCTTGTCGATACGCCGGAACATGTTCCAAGTTCGGTTGACATCAGTACAGCAGTTTCGGAGTAGATGTGGAACATACATACACTACTGGCCATTAAAGTTGCTACACCACGAAGATGACGTCCTACAGACGCGAAATTTAGCGGCAGGAAGAAGATGCTGTGATATGCAAATGATTCACACAAGGTTGGCGCCGGTGGCGACAACTACAACGTGCTCACATGAGGAAAGTTTCCAACCGATTTCTGGTACACAAACAGCAGTTGACCGGCGTTGCCTGGTGAAACGTTGTTGTGATGCCTCGTGTAAGGAGGAGAAATGCTTACCATCACGTTTACGACTTTGATAAAGTTCGGATTGTAGACTATCGCGATTGCAGTTTATCGTATCGCGACATTGTTGCTCGTGTTGGTCGAGATCCAATGATTGTTAGCAGAATATGGAATCGGTGGGTTCAGGAGGGTAATACGGAACGCCGTGCTGGATCCCAACGGCTTCGTATCATTAGCAATCGAGATGACAGGCATCTTATCCGCATGGCTGTAACGGATCGTGCAGCCACGTCTCGATCCCTGAGTCAACAGATGGGGACGTCTGCAAGACGACAACCATCTGCACCATCAGTTCGACCACGTTTGCAGCAGCATGGTCTATCAGCTCGGAGACCACGGCTGCGGTTACCCTTGACGATACATCACAGACAGGAGCGCCTGCGATGTTGTACTCATCGACGAACCTGGATGCACGAATGGCAAAACCGCATTTTTTCGGATGCATCCAGGTTCTATTTACAGCATCATGATGGTCGCATCCGTGTTTGGCGACATCGCAGTGAACGCACATTGGAAGCGTGTATTCGTCATCGCGATACTGGCGTATCACCCGGCGTGATGGTATGGGGTGCCATTGGTTCCACGTCTCGGTCACCTCTTGTTCGCATTGACGGCTCTTTGAACAGTGGACGTTACATTTCAGATGTGTTACAACTCGTGGCTCTACCCTTCATTCGATCCCTGCGAAACCCTACATTTCAGCAGGATAATGCACGACCTCAAGTTGCACGTCCTGTACGGGCCTTTCTGGATACAGAAAATGTTCGACTGCTGCCCTGGCCAGCACATTCTCCAGATCTCTCACCAATTTAAAACGTCTGGTTAATGGTGGCCGAGCAACTGGCTCGTCACAATACGCCAGTCACTACTCTTGATGAACTGTGGTATCGTCTTGAAGCTGCATGGGCATCTGTACCTGTACACGCCATCCAAGCTCTGTGTGACTCAATTCCCAGGCGTATCAACGCCGTTATTACGGTGAGAGGTGGTTATTCTGGGTAGTGATTTCTCAGGATCTATGCACCCAAATTGCGTGAAAATGTTATCACATGTCCGATCTAATATAACATATTTGTCCAATGAATACCCGTTTATCATCTGCATTTCTTCTTCGTGTAGCATTTTTAATGGCCAGTAGTGTACATACGTATACCTATTTATAATATGTATGAATTCGGTGCATTTCAAAACGTGGCCTGTCTCACGAACTAATATTTACTGGATCTATTCAAAACATATTTTATCTCTAATGTCACGGATCCAATTATTACTTCTGAGGCAAGTTCACGGGGCTACAAATTAGTCAGCCCTAGATAAATCATTTCAAACACAATGTAGCACCGTGTAATTCCGCTCCTGAACTTGAGAACCGCCTTGATTAAGTTAGGAAGTCACAAGGTTGTGCTGGTACGTCGCTTCCAGGTTCAGCCAACCCCTGAGAATCTGATCGCGCAGTTCCACCAAATGGCGAGAAAGATGATGCTGGCTTTTTTCCCACTGTTCCAACATGTCTCACTCAGGTGATTTTGCAGCTCATTCGAGGTACAACAGGGTAGGCGAGTGCTCAGAAAACCTCCAGTCCGACGAACTTTGCTGTTGTCATCATTATGTGCCCTTGTGAGCAATGTCCTCTTGCGAGGTGACCGACTCCAAATGTTCTTTACATACAGTTCCCAACGCAAGGTGCTCTCGCTGACAGGTCTGGATGGACTATCATTACCGCCTGCAGCAATTCCTGTTGGGACGAAAAGTGGTTTTCATTCATAACTGTGGAACGCATCACCTGTCCCGCTCAGTCAGGATGTTCTTCCGACCACAATTTTGACGTCATGTTTCGTGGCCACATGTGTCACCGCTGTTTGTAAACACGTTGAACAGTCCTCTGCGAGCCACGAACAAATTCAGCAGCTTCACTCACGGTACAGCCATGGGTACCGTCAAACACGTATGCCCCTTTTTGTCACTCTGTAACATCGTTAGATTCACACAAGTTTACGTCCAATGTCGATTTGAAACATTTATGCCTCACAGATCCCTACTGCACTGAAAAGCCAAAGAAACCGGTACACCCACCTAACATCGTGTAGGGCCCCTGTGAGAACGCAGAAGTGCCGCAACACGTGGCATGGGCTCGACTAATGTCCGAAATAGTGCCGGAGGGAACTGACGCCATGAATCGTGCAGAGCTGATCATAAATGCGTTAAGAGTACGAGAGGTTGGAGATCTCTTCTGAACAGCACGCTGCAAGGCATCCCATATATGCTCAATAATGTTCATTTCTGGGGAGTTTGGTAGCCAGCGGAAGGGTTTAAACCCAGAAGAGTGTTTCTGGAGCCACTCTGTAGCAATTCGTGGCGTGTGGGGTGTCGCATTGTCCTGCTGGAATTACCCAAGTCCGTCGGAATGCGCAATGGACATGAATGAATACAGGAAGCTTACGTACGTGCCACCTATCAAAGTCGTATCTAGACTATCAGGAATCCCATATCACTCCAACTCTACACGCCCCACACCATTAGAGCCTCCAATACTTTGATCAGTCCCCTGCTGACATGCAGGGTCCATGGATTCATGACGTTGCCTCCATACCCGTACGCGTCCATCCGCTCGATACAATTTGAAACGAGACTCCTCCGACCAGGCAACATGTTTCCAGTCACCAACAGTCCAATGTCGGTATTGACGGACCCAGGCGAGACGTAAAGCTTTGTGTCGTGCAGTCATGAAGGGTACACTAGCAGGCCTCCGGCTTCGAAGGCCCATATCGATGATATTTCCTTGAATGATTCGCACGTTGGCACTTGTTGATGGCCCAGTATTGAAATCTGTAACAATTTACAGAAGGATTTCACTTCTGACACTTTGAATGATTCTCTGCAGTCGTCGTTGGACCCGTTCTTGCAGGATCTTTTTCCGGCCACCGCTATGTCGGAGATTTGATGTTTTACCGGATACCTGGTATTCACGGTACACTCGTGAAATGGTCGTACGGGAAAATATCCACTTCATCCCTACCTCGTAGATGCTGTGTCCCATCGCTCGTGCGCCGACTATAACACCACGGTCAAACTCACTAAAATCTTGATAACCTGCCATTGTAGCAGCAGTAACCGATCTAACAACTGTGCCAGACATTTTTTGTCTTATATAGGCGTTACCGACCGCAGCGCCGCATTCTGCCTGTTTACATATCTCTGTATTTGAATACGCACGCCTATCCCAGTTCCTTTGGGAGCTTCAGTGTACCTTCTGTTCACGTAGAGGCAGTGCGCGTGCGTTGAACGAGTGACTCGACTGCTGCCCCATGTGTGAAGGCTTAACGAGTCGCCTCTGCGTGCGCACTGCGGTGACTTGATTTTTTGGTCTGGTGAGCTTGTCTTCCACTGGCACTGTGTCGCTCCCTTTCTCTCATACTGCCCTTATCTGCTTCTCTCTTTGTATACCACAACCGCTGTCTACTACCTTCCACTATTTATTACACATTCGTGGTGACTTTCGATAACCCATAGGACTTGGGGGAATGTCCAGTTCTGCAGGGACGATTAATATGTTTTCTAATTTATGTTGTTGTTGTTGTTGTGGTCTTCAGTCCTGAGACTGGTTTGATGCAGCTCTCCATGCTACTCTATCCTGTGCAAGCTTCTTCATCTCCCAGTACCTACTGCAACCTACATCCTTCTGAATCTGCTTAGTGTATTCATCTCTTGGTCTCCCCCTACGATTTTTACCCACCACGCTGCCCTCCAATACTAAATTGGTGATCCCTTGATGCCTCAGAACATGTCCTACCAACCGATCCCTTCTTCTGGTCAAGTTGGGCCACAAACTTCTCTTCTCCCCAATCCTATTCAATACTTCCTCATTAGTTATGTGGTCTACCCATCTAATCTTCAGCATTCTTCTGTAGCACCACATTTCGAAAGCTTCTATTCTCTTCTTGTCCAAACTATTTACCGTCCATGTTTCACTTCCGTACATGGCTACACTCCATACAAATACTTTCAGAAACGACTTCCTGACACTTAAATCTATACTCGATGTTAGCAAATTTCTCTTCTTCAGAAACGCTTTCCTTGCCATTGCCAGTCTACATTTTATATCCTCTCTATTTCGACCATCATCAGTTATTTTGCTCCCCAAATAGCAAAACTCCTTTACTACTTTAAGTGTCTCATTTCGTAATCTAATACCCTCAACATCACCCGACTTAATTCGACTACATTCCATTATCCTCGTTTTGCTATTGTTGATGTTCATCTTATATCCTCCCTTAAAGACACCATCCATTCCGTTCAACTGCTCTTCCAAGTCCTTTGCTGTCTCTGATAGAATTACAATGTCATCGGCGAACCTCAAAGTTTTTATTTCTTCTCCATGGATTTTAATACCTACTCCAAATTTTTCTTTTGTTTCCTTTACTGCTTGCTCAATATACAGATTGAATAACATCGGGGATAGGCTACAACCCTGTCTTACTCCCTTCCCAACCACTGCTTCCCTTTCATGTCACTCGACTCTTATAACTGCCATCTGGTTTCTGTACAAATTGTAAATAGCCTTTCGCTCCCTGTATTTTACCCCTGCCACCTTTAGAATTTGAAAGAGAGTATTCCAGTCAACATTGTCAAAAGCTTTCTCTAAGTCTACAAATGCTAGAAACGTAGGCTTGCCTTTCCTTAATCTTTCTTCTAAGATAAGTCGTAAGGTCAGTATTGCCTCACGTGTTCCAACATTTCTACGGAATCCAAACTGATCATCCCCGAGGTCAGCTTCTACTAGTTTTTCCATTCGTCTGTAAAGAATTCGTGTTAGTATTTTGCAGCCATTTTCTAATTTATAGCCATATCTTTCTGCCACCTTATTTTGAAAAAACACAGCACGCATTTATTACGGAAATTGCAAAATCATATCGAACATCCAGTGGGTGATAAATTCTTCGTTCTCCATTTATTTGCCAGAGTGTATCCCATAAACCGCCTAGTCCGAGACAGTCGGTTTTTATTGTTTGTTAAACATAAGGATGCATTAAATTTTCAGAGATACCAAATACCTCGTCTCTGACAATGACACACGGCATCGGTACTCCCTTCTGTCACATGGGGCTTTCCTCCGATACATTTTCACTAACGAGATTTTCATGCGAAATAGGTTGTATGAAAATAGATGAGTCAATATAAATTCCGTACACTTCAGCAGCTATGTAAGTAAACTTATAATCCTCAGCGCATAAAGAAAGTAAAACGAAGCAAAAAATTTATATTATTGTAATAAAATACGTTTGATATGAGAAAAAAGATATAATTATTCCACGTGCATCTCTCTTGGCTGATCGGTAATGGTTGGTCGTCAGCTGACTAAGTTGACTGCTTAACATTGCGGCTGCGTAGTCTTTTATAGCCGAAACTGCAGAAGCCGTCCACTTATAAGCATATTTATGTTTCATTTTTCACGCTGTAAATCATGTAAAGCTGTGCTCAACTTGAAGGATGGTTCCAGCACATCAGTGCTCTACCGGGAATGGTAGTGACTTCCTCTATCCTCTGAACGGATACACCGAATTGGAGGGGGATCTACATTTCAACACATGCTCTGAAATACGGTGCAATTTTACTTGGCAATATTATCTTTGTTATAGGTGAAAGAAGCGACAAGAACAGAGAAAATCGTAGGACCAACCGGGGCTCGAACCTTAAGCCTACGTTTTATAGTATGTTACTTCAGCCACAGAGCCACAAAGGCATATTGCTGGACAAACTACGTATTAATAAGTTGTTTATAAAACGGAAACTGCACCGAGCTAAGGAAAGAAATACTAATTCTATACAAGATATATATAAAGACAATACAGTGGCATTATACGTTATTCGTTATTTAATTTACAAATAATTTAATGGTGAATAAATTTGTTTGAATAATCTATTTACTTGAATAATTACCCAGATAGAAATCTATTTGAATTATACCCACCTCTTTTCAACTCTACACCTAATGCTTCCCTTCCCTTTCTGTTCATATTATAAAATATAGTGAGGCCTAGTAGTCCATTTGCTCAATTTTCTCACGAAAGTCTGTGGTGTAGCTAGATTGAAGTTTTTTTGTTAATTATAAACCAAGTTGACAGTTATAGTCTGCTGGCCGCGGTGGTCTAGCGGTTCTGGCGCTGCAGTCCGGAACCGTGGGACTGCTACGGTCGCAGGTTCGAATCCTGCCTCGGGCATGGGTGTTGTGTGATGTCCTTAGGTTAGTTAGGTTTAAGTAGTTCTAAGTTCTAGGGGACTTATGACCTAAGATGTTGAGTCCCATAGTGCTCAGAGCCATTTGAAGTTATAGTCTGTTGGATCTGCAATGTAAATCTTTTTAATCTGATCTGTTCAAAATACTGTATGTCTAAATGTCAGTGCGATTTTAGCAGCTGACTGGAAGCAACCTTTAATTGACCAGTTACTATCTCACGGAATATAAAGTTCGACTGGAATAATGACCTTCAGTAACGTTCAATATTCGACTATCATTTTATTTTTCTTTATGCTGTGATAATACTTGGTGAGTCTCAGGTATACAGCGCACATCTTCTCCATAGCAAATATGGAAAATCGGCTGCTGAAAAGAAATTCTAATTCTAAATGCATTTGAACACTTGCCGGGCCCTTAGCGCCGCTGTCTGTCTTTCCTCACCCTCACGGCAAGGCCACGCGGCTGTTGAGTGAGCGCCGCGTGATACCGACTGAGTGAACTGCCAAGCGCGTGTCTCCTCCGCTTGCGCGTGCACAGCGAGTGATGTAGACGAGCGCTACTCATGCAGATCCGCCGTGCGGATGCAGTGCTCTAGTAAGCAACAGTAGTAAATACACCGTGGATTTTTAGGTCGTAAAAAGTGCCTTTCGAGCAAGCAGTGAAGGAAACAAAAGAAAAATTCGGGGTAGGTATTAAAATCCATGGAGAAGAGGTAAAAACTTTGAGGTTCGCCGATGACATTGTGATTCCGTCAGAGACGGCGAAGGACTTGGAAGAGCAGTTGAACGGAATGGATAGTGTCTTGAAAGGAGGATATAAGATGAACATCAACAAAAGCAAAACGAGGATAATGGAATGTAGTAGAATTAAGTCGGGTGATGCTGAGGGAATTAGATTAGGAAATGAGACACTTAAAGTAGTAAAGGAATTTTGCTATTTGGGGAGCAAAATAACCGATGATGGTCGAAGTAGAGAGGATATAAAATGTAGACTTGCAATGGGAAGGAAAGCGTTTCTGAAGAAAAACTTGTTAACATCGAGTATAGATTTAAATGTCAGGAAGTCGTTTTTGAAAGTATTTGTATGGAGCGTAGCCATGTATGGAAGTGAAACATGGACGATAAATAGTTTAGACAAGAAGAGAATAGAAACTTTCAAAATGTGGTGCTACAGAAGAATGCTGAAGATTAGATGGGTAAATCACATAACTAATGAGGAGGTACTGAATAGGATTGAGGAGAAGAGAAGTTTGTGGCACAACTTGACTAGAAGAAGGGATCGGTTGGTAGGACATGTTCTGAGGCATCAAGGTATCACCAATTTTAGCATTGGAGGGCAGCGTGGAGGGTAAAAATCGTAGAGGGAGACCAAGAGATGAATACACCAAGCAGATTCAGAAGGATGTAGGTTGCAGTAGGTACTGGGAGATGAAGAAGCTTGCACAGGATAGAGTAGCATGGAGAGCTGCATCAAACCACTCTCAGGACTGAAGACCACAACAAGGCACCTAAAATAGACTCTTTCAGTACCTCATTTAGTTTATGTGTGGTATTTCCGTAAGAGCGTTCAAAAATTTAGCAGGGTTTAGAGGATGTTCCACTGAACAACTTCAGGAAGGGAACCTGGCGTAGTACAAGCCAGCTTAGGGGATAATAAGAATAAAATCACATTACTGTGTACCTTTTTTTACATTATTTACATCTTACTGCGAACTTGAAGTGTTATTGACGCAATGAAAGTGCCATTTGTACAATACCTTACAAAATGTGTTGAATGCACATGCAAGCATGACGTCGGCGAAAAAGATTCTGACGCACAATGATAAATATCCCTGGTGTGTTTCGAAGCCGGCCGGAGTGGCCGACCGGTTCTAGGCACTTCAGTCTGGAACCGCGCGACCGCTACGGTCACAGGTTCGAATCCTGACTCGGGCATGGATGTATGTGATGTCCTTAGGTTAGTTAGGTTTAAGTATTTCTAAGTTCTAGGGGACTGATGACCTCAGATGTTAAGTCCCATTGAGTCCCATAGTGCTCAGAGGCATTTGAACCCTTTTGTGTGTGTGTGTGTGTGTGTGTGTGTGTGTCTGCGTGTTTCGAATCACATCACAGCAGCTACAATTCTGGCATTCGTCAATCGAGAGAAATAAACACTCGTCGTGACGGATGCTGCCTGTTAGGAAATCGTTCTCTGTACAGCTTTACAGCAGCAAGAGTGTTGCAATGTACTTACCCATACACAAGATGCATGTCAGTGAGTTCTGTGGAACTGTACCAGTTTAGCTCCATCGTATTGTACTGTACGTCTCCGAATAATAGTGAATAATGAACGTGTCTGTCGTTGATTCATAGCACGTTCTGTCGTGGGACAATGTAAATACGAGACAACAGAGCCACCTTATGGACAAGTAAAGTAAACAAAACCTGCATCATGACTTCCTAATAATCCGGATCGTTATCATTTCCTCGCAGGAAATATAGAATGTACATGTAAATAAACAGCACAGTACACGTAAACTTGTACGAATGTTAGTTGTAAATGAGATGGAAAACAGTACTGTTAGACAAAGCGCTAGATAAGTTTGGTTCCATATCTCCTTAAGATGGCTTCTCCGACCCCAGGTTCCCTACCTCAAATAGTTCAGTGGAGCATTCTCTATGACGTGTTAAACTTCTGTACCCTCTTACGGAAACACGCTGTATAAAACCTAAAATAGGCCCTAAAAATATTATGCACAGGAGCTAAACATAATGTAAAACACACAGTGTCGAGATACGAGCATATAAAAAGTACAATGATAATATGCACAGTTGCACAGCACAGTAAACATTATACTATTTTAATGTTCAGACTGATCCCAAACCTCTTCAGTTTTTCCGGGATAAAAATACACTAACTGCATTACCATAGGGTAGCTGACAAAAGATAAGTCACACTATAGAGAGGGTATACAGCACTGCGAAACTAGTTACGTAAATACGGAATAATTGTGTATACGGCGAGCTGAACATACGCTTGTGGAACACTGCAGCTGCCTCTGAAATAAGTTGTGGTGATTAAACAGTAATGATAGAATTTGTGATTGTCTGATGCAAATCATTCTGAGAGAAAAAGATCAAATATGTGTGGTCCGCAGCTCGTGGTCGTGCGGTAGCGTTCTCGCTTCTCGCACCCGGGTTCCCGGGTTCGATTCCCGGCGCGGTCGGGGATTTTTCTCTGCCTCGTGCTGACTGGGTTTTATGTGATGTCCTTAGGTTAGTTAGGTTTAAGTAGTTCTAAGTTCTAGGGGACTGATGACCATAGATGTTAAGTCCCATAGTGCTCAGAGCCAAATATGTGTGCATATGTAACTATATAAAAAAAACAGATCGGATGCCCAGCAAACTTGTAAGAAGTTACTGTGGAAGGGTCCATAAGCTACTTTAACCACCCAACAATGACGTCAGAATGATTCAGGGAATACTCAACATTCACCTTTGCCATATTTATTCCAGATGTTTTTGATGCTACCTGTTTGGAAAGAGTCTTTCCTTTGACTTTAAGACATCAAATTTACGCTTGTTACATGTTACATTTAGTAATTCTACCGTTATCTCTTCATTGCGCAGCTGAGCTTTAAGTAAAGCTGGCTATTTCGTCAGTCTATTCACGATGGCTTGATATTGGTCCAAGAGCATCTACTTCATTCTGCAAATACGGAACGAGATCACTATTGCTCTTAGATTCGTTATTAGTTGTTACAAAATGTTTTTAGGCCAGTAACTCCGAGATCGTCAGTTTATATCACGAAGCACCAACTGGAGCACTACGTCACACTTTGTTGCTTGGTTGGTTCATCTGTGGGAGAAGACCAAACAGCGAAGGCATCGGACCCGTCGGATTAGGAAAGGAATTTGGCCGTGCCCTTTCAAAGGAACCACCCCGGAATTTGCCTGACGCGATTTAGGGAAATCACGGAAAACCTAAAACAGCACGGCCAAACGCGGGTTTGAACCGTCGTCTTCCCGAATGTGAAGCCACTTGCAAACCACTGCGCCACCTCGCTGGGTCACACTTTGGCCTTGTATCATGTGTATCATTTGTGTCGCGCACATGTACGCATCACGGAACTGCCCAAACCACCAGTTTTCTGAGTTCCCTACTTCGTGTAGCATTTATTGGAACACTTTTAAATCAGAAAGAAACACAAATGATAGCTCCTAGTCGTGGACGTTTAAAAGTTTCGTAAAGATTTTTCACCGTTTCTCGCCGCGCATGCGCAGAGGTTCAAAAAAAAATGGCTCTGAGCACTATGGGACTTAACTTCTGAGGTCATCAGTCCCCTAGAAGTTAGAACTACTTAAACCTAACTAATCTAAGCACATCACACACATCCATGCCCGAGGCAGGATTCGAACCTGCGACCGTAGCGGTCACGCGATTCCAGACTGAAGCCCCTAGAACCGCTCGGCCACACTGGCCGGCTTACAAAAAAAAATCATAACCTAATTTTTGCCTAGTAAATGTTGGTTCCGATGTAACATAACTGACATTTTTGACTACTACTTAAAACTGTCTGCACTTATCTGTCTCTTTCCGTATACATCATTTTACTTGCGTATACCTTATCAGTTTTTTTGTTTTCGTATTTGATTTCCCTTTTTGGAAAGATCCCCAGCGTTAGTAACATTCACTGGAAGTCATTCTGCCTGCTTAGCTGAGTGCCTTTTATGCAACGTGCCCTCATCATTATGTCATAATCACTGACACGCAAGCCGCCGAATGTGAGCCTTCAAGCCAACAATGCCACACGATCATTTCATTTCACTGTGAGAACCACATCTTATTCGCTTTTCCGTAATGGGTTTTGCAGGGCGATAGCTCCCACGAATCAATCTCGCAAAGCCTGATATGAGAGCATTGCTTAATTTACTTTTCGACACGTTCTGTAAAAACATTCTGAAGCTATTGTGGTATCACACTCGATGTACAAGGTCAAAATACGTCCATGCAGGGCATTTGTTTCATCCAAAAGCGATGTTTAACTCCGTATTATTTAATTAAAACATCGATACGAAATCATTTATAGCTTATAAAATAGTTTGCCATGGAAAAAATCTGAGTCCAGATCTGTACATCGTTAATTTGATCCAGTCTAGTGATTTTCGTTTTTCTAAGTCCTTAGTCCTTCCGTCTCCTTGTCAACACGGTTCAATCAATACATCACAAACATGATTTGCTTGTAAACTAAACCAGCAATCTGTGAGGGCCCCAAATTCTATTTTTGTCCTCTTAATGATGCTGAAAACTTGCCTTTGGCTTCACTAGAATTTGTGAATTTGATTCGTAAGAGATTTCAAATTCTGGCATAGGGACGTTAGAGGAATGACGCCATAAGTCACCACACTACAATAAGCCACCTCATCTGATGGAGGGCAGTTGGCAGTAATTCTGGAGACTATTCCAGAAACAGTGTCAGATGATTAGATTCCAAAAAACCTTATCGTGGCAACGCTGACAACGCCATATTGACGTACAGTTGCACTTTTTGTGATGATTAATAATAAACAACCCGCAGCGTTTTTACTGGTTTTTCATCCGTTTCAAATGACATCAGCGAAGTCACGGACCTGCAACCGTGGATAGAGAATCAAGAGAAATGTGTGGATCTGAGAATCTACTGATTAAGGCTCACCATTTATGCATAAACGAGGGAACACTAGTTGACCTGCTGGTCTCTACGTCTACATCTACCATACATACTCCCCAAGTCACCGTACGGTGCGTAGCGGAGGGTATCCTCACCACTACTTGTCATTTCCCCTCCTGTTCCGCTCGTAAACAGAGCGAGGGAAAAACGACTGTTTGTCCACCTCCGTATGAGCCCTAATTTCTCGTATCTTAATATTCATGTCCTAAAGCACGATGTATGTTGGCGAGAGCAGAATCGTTCGGCTGTCAGCTACAAATACAGTTCACTAAATTTTCTCAATAGTGCTTCAGAAAAGAACGTCTCTTTCCCTTCATGGATACCCATTAGAGTTCCCAAAGCATCTCCATAGCACTTACGTGTTGTTCGAACCTACCGGTAACAAATCGACCTCTGAAATGCTTCGATGTCTTCCTTCAATCCGACCTGGCACGGATCCCAAATACTCAAGCAATAATCGTCCGCCGCTCGTGGTCTCGCGGTAGCGTTCTCGCTTCCCGAGCACGGGGTCCCGTGTTCGATTCCCGGCGGGGTCAGGGATTTTCACCTGCCTCGAGATGACTGGGTGTTTGTGTTGTCCTCATCATTTCATCATCATCCAGGAAAGTGGCGAAATTGGACTGAGCAAAGGTTGGGAAATTGTACGGGCGCTCATAACCACGCAGTTGAGCGCCCCACAAACCAAACAACATCATCATCATCGTCAAGCAGTAATCAAGAATATGTCGTACTAGCGTCCTATATGCGGTCTCCTTTACAGGTGAACCACTCTTTCCTAAAATTCTCCCAATAAACCGAAATCGACCATTCGCCTTCCCTATCACAGTTCTCACATGCTCTGCAGCGTTATGTCAAGATATTTAAACGAGTTGATTGGTTGAAGAAGGACACTAGTAATTCTGTATCCGAACACTACAGGTTTGATCTACGCTACTGGCCATTAAAATTGCTACACCACTAAGATGACGTGCTACAGACGCGAAATTTAACCGACAGGAAGAAGATGCTGTGATATGCAGATGATTACCTTTTCGGAGCATTCACACAAGGCTGGCGCCGTGGCGACAACTACAACGTGCTCACATGAGGAAAGTTTCCAACCGATTTCTCATACACAAACAGCAGTTGACCGACGTTGTCTGGTGAAACGTTGTTGTCATGCCTCGTGTAAGGAGGAGAAATGCGTACCATCACGTTTCCGACTTTGATAAAGGTCGGATTGTAGCCTATCGCGATTGCGGTTTATCGTATCGCGACATTGCTGCTCGCCTTGGTCGAGATCCAATTACTGTTAGCATAATATGGAATCGGTGGGTTCAGGAGGATAATACGGAACGCCGTGCTGGATCCCAACGGCCTCGTATCCCTAGCAGTCGAGATGACAGGCATCTTATCCGCATGGCTGCAACGGATCGTGCAGCCACGTCTAGATCCCTGAGTCAACAAATGGGGACGTTTGCAACACAACAACCATCTGCACGAACAGTTCGACGACGTTTGCAGCAGCGTGGACTATCAGCTCGGAGACCATGGCTGCGGTTACCCTTGACGCTGCATCACAGACAGGAGCGCCTGCGATGGTGTTCTCAACGACGAACCTGGGTGCACGAATGACAAAATGGTGGATCCAGGTACGTTTTACAGCCTCATGATGGTCACATCCGTGTTTGGCGATATCGCGATGAACGCACATTGGAAGCGTGTATTCGTCATCGCCATACTGGCGTATCACTCGGCGTGATGGTATGGGGTGCCATTGGTTACACGTATCGATCACCTCTTGTTCGCATTGACAGCACTTTGAACAGTGGACGTTACATTTAAGATGTGTTACTACCCGTGGCTCTACCCTTCATTCGATTCCTGCGAAACCTTACATTTCAGCAGGATAATGCACGACCGGATGTTGAAGGTCCTGTACGGGCCTTTCTGGGTACAGGAAATGTTCGACTGCTGCCCTGGCCAGCACATTCTCCAGATCTCTCACCAATTGAAAACGTCTGGTCAATGGTGGCCGAGCAACTGGCTTGTCACAATATGCCAGTCACTACTCTTGATGAACTGTGGTATCGTGTTGAAGCTGCATGGGCAGCTGTACCTATACACGCCATCCAAACTCTGTTTGACTCAATGCCCAGGCGTATCAAGGCCCTTATTACGGCCAGAGGTGGTTGTTCTGGATAGTGATTTCTCAGGATCTATGCACCCAAATTGCGTGAAAATGCAATCACATGTCAGTTCTAGTATAATATAGTTGTCCAATGAATACCCGTTTATCATCTGCATTTCTTCTTGGTGTAGCGATTTTAATTGCCAGTAGTGTACCTACTCGTGCGCATTAACTTACATTTTTCCACATTTAGGGCTAGCTGCAATTCATCAGGCCAACTAGAAATTTTGTCTAAGTCTCTTGTAATTGTCACTCAACTTCGACACCTTACCTGTACACCACAGCATTATCAGCAACTAACCACAAATTGGTGCTCTCCCTATCCGCCAAATCATTAATGTATATAGAGATCGACAGTGGTCCTTTCACACTTGTTTGGGGCACTGCTGACAATACCCTTGTCTCTGATGAACAGTCGCCGCCGAGGACAACATACTGGGCTCCATTCCTTAAGAAGTCTTCGAGCCACTCACGTATCTCTGAACTTATTCCATATCGTCGTACCTTCGATAAGCCTGCAATGGTGCACTGTGTCAAGTGCTTTCTGTAAATCTAGAAATATTGAATCTGCCTGTTGCCTTTCATCCATAATTCTTAGTATATCACGTGAGGAAAGTGCAAGCTGAGTTTCGCGCAAGCGATTCTTTCCAAAACCATCCTAATTTGTGGACATGATGATGATGATGAGGTCCCATATTCCGAGGAGCGTAGGGGAAGATGCGGGAGAACCGCACCACTGTACTAGGCAAGGTCCTAGCGGAGGTGGTTTGTCATTGCCTTCCTCCGACCGTAATGGGGATGAATGATGGTGATGATGAAGACAACACAACAACACCCAGTCATCACTAGGTAGAGAAAATCCCTGACCCCGCCGGGAATCGAACCAGGGACCACGTGCGAGGGAAGCGAGAACGCTACCGCAAGACCACATTCGAACTAGGCGAGTGTGATGACCCAATTGTATTAATTTAGTCGAGTTCGGTAATAACTTCTGACGCTCTTTTCCTTCGGCGTCTGCGTACATCAGACGTACCGTAGCATTGCGCAATCGTTAAGAGCGGTCACAAAAGAGCGGTCACAAAACCGAGAGACGCAGTACTTGACTCGTGTGCCGCTGTTGTTGTGGCAGGCCTGGTGTTTACGACGCAGGCCGGGAGGCGTGTCCGTGTTTACCTGCTGTCATCCCCCTCCCCCCCCCCCCCCGGCCACACTCATCCCTCGGTAATGGTCACAAACAGCCCGCCGCGCCAGGCGTTATCTGCCGCCGCCCACTGCGCCGTTTCCGCCTACTGCAAAACACAATAGTGAGGGTCGCTCCGCCACGTCACGACGCGCTGCCCACACTGGCTTGGGCGAAACACCCGGAAGTGATTTCCGTCACTGCTTCGGCGAGCTGGATGGCGCTCCAGCTGCGGTGCGCTTCCTTCTACAGGGTGAGAAAAACGCACAGTAAAGCAGCGACTTTGTCAAGCACGTGGCAAGGCCACACAGCCTGTGTCCACTCCTGTTCTCGCCACAAAGCAACAGAGAGAAATAAAATTATTCTTTTAATTCTAGTCACAGGTTCGAACTTCATATAAAATTCCGAGTTAACTGATATTGAAACGTCCCCTTTGAACAATTGTACATGACTGTGCTTAAGCCGGCCGAAGTGGCCGTGCGGTTAAAGGCGCTGCAGTCTGGAACCGCGAGACCGCTACGGTCGCAGGTTCGAGTCCTGCCTCGGGCATGGATGTTTGTGATGTCCTTAGGTTAGTTAGCTTTAACTAGTTCTAAGTTCTAGGGGACTAATGACCTCAGAAGCTGAGTCCCATAGTGCTCAGAGCCATTTTGAACTGTGCTTAAACTGACACACAATATTTTTAGCGCAACGCAATCTGACTTTCAGAAATCCCTACAAAAGAATGGCCCTGACTAACATTAACCTATGCGTTTCACAAATTGCTTACCTCACAAAAATCTTGGTTACTCGAACTACTGCAATTACAGCGAGCGCCACTACTGCCAGCTAAATAAAAGATTCAAACTACGGAATGCAGTAACTACTGATAGGCATAGTTAGCAAATGAAAGATTTTGATAGAGAACAAACAATGTATTTACCTTAATAGTGTTCAAAAGTCATAATGTATATAGCAGTTCATGATATCCAGTATTGCAAATTTCAAAACTCCGCCATCTCTCTCCTCACATCCACCACTGCTGGCGGCTCACCTCCAGCTGCGCAACGCTACGCGCTGTTCACGTCCAGCTGCCCAACACTACAATGGCAGACAACAATGCAAACTAGCCACAGACTGCACACAGCACAGCCAGTGATTTTCATACAGAGAGCGCTACGTGGCGGCGGCGTTACCAATATAAGAACCTAAACAGCCTACTTACAATATCTAACTCTGACCAGTCGAATAATTAATTAATAATTCATCAAACTTGACCATTGAGGTAATACCACTAAATTGATTTTCCGAAGTCCACAGACACTACCACAACGAAATTCTGTCTCGAAATCTGGCAGAAAACCCAAAGAGATTCTGATCGTACATAAAGCACACCAGTGGCAAGACACAATCAATACTTTCACCGCGCGATAACAATGCTGAAGTCACTGATGACAGTGCCACTAAAGCAGAGTTATTAAACACGGTTTTCCGAAACTCCTTCACCAAAGAAGACGAAGTAAATATTGCTGAATTCCAATCAAGAACAAGTGCCAAGATGAGAAACATAGAAGTAGATATCCTCGGTGTAACAATGCAGCTTAAATCACTTAATAAAGGCAAGGCTTCCGGTCCAGACTGTATGCCTGTCAGGTTCCTCTCAGAGTATGCTGATAAAATAGCTCCATATTTAGTAATTATATACAACCACTCTCTCACAGAAAGATACGTACCTAAAGACTGGAAAATTGCTCAAGTCACACCAATACCCAAAAAGGGAAGTAGGAGTAATCCGCTGAATTACATACCTATATCACTAACGTCGATTTGCAGTAGGGTCTTAGAACAAATACGGTATTTGAACACTATGAAGTACCTCGAAGAAAAAGATTTATTGACATATAGTCAACACGGATTCAGAAAATATCGTTCTTGTGAAACACAACTAGTTCTTTATACTCATGAAGTAATGAGTGCTATCCACAGAGGATGTCAAATTGATTCAAATGGTTCAAATGGCTCTGAGCACTATGGGACTCAACATCTTAGGTCATAAGTCCCCTAGAACTTAGAACTACTTAAACCCAACTAACCTAAGGACATCACACACACCCATGCCCGAGGCAGGATTCGAACCTGCGACCGTAGCAGTCCCGCGGTTCCGGACTGCAGCGCCACAACCGCTAGACCACCGCGGCCGGCTCAAATTGATTCCATATATTTAGATTTCCAGAAGGCTTTCGACACCGTTCCTCACAAGCGTCCTAATCAAACGGCGTGCCTACGGAGTAGCGCCTCAGTTGTGCGACTGGATTCGTGATTTGCTGTCAGAAAGGTCACAGTTCGTAGTAATAGACGGAAAGTCATCGAGTAAAACAGAAGTAATATCCGGCGTTCCCCAAGGGAGTGCTATAGACCCTCTATTGTTCCTGGTCTATATTAACGACATAGGAGACAATCTGAATAGCCGTCTTAGATTGTTTGCAGATGATGCTGTCATTTACCGTCTTGTAAAGTCATCAGATGATCAAAACGACTTGCAAAATGATTTAGATAAGATATCTGTATGGTGCGAAAAGTGGCAATTGACCCTGAATAAAGAAAAGTGCGAAGTTATTCACACAAGTACTAAAGAAATCAGCTAAATTTCGATTACGCGGTAAGTCACACAAATCTGAGGGCTGTAAATTTAACTAAATACTTAGGGATTACAATTACAAATAACCTAAATTGGAACGATCACATAAATAATATTATGGGTAGAGCAAACCAAAGACTGCGATTCATTGGCAGAACACTTAGAAGGTGCAACAGGTCTACCAAAGAGACTGCTTACACTACGCTTGTCCCTATTCTAGAGTACTGCTGTGCAGTGTGGGATCCGCATCAGGTGGGACTGACGGATGACATCGAAAAAGTACAAAGAAGGGTAGCTCGTTTTGTATTATCGCGAAATAGGGGAGATAGTGTCACAGACATGATACGTGAATTGGAGTGGCAATCATTAAAACAAAGGCTTTTTTCGTTGCAACGGGATCTTCTCATGAAGTTTTCTCCTCCGATTGGCAGCCACCTACATAGGGAGAAATGATCATCACGATAAAATAGGATAAATCAGGGCTCGCAAAGAAAAATTTGAGTGCTCGTTTTTCCCGCGTGTCGTTCGGGAGTGGAACGGTAGACAGCATGAAGGTGGTTCATTGAACCCTCTGCCAGGCACTTTATTGTGAATCGCAGAGTAATCATGTAGATGTAGATGTACGGAGAGGACCATCGATTAAAACGGGCAGGATAATTTTAGCATTCCCCGTTTAAAAAATAAATAAAATGCCCAAGTTGGCGAATATAGCTTGCTGTTCAGGCCGTTACGTCAAGTCGACGTTGGAGCGACGCGGTGGCGGAGGCACACACAGTTCACCCGCCTTCAGAGAACTGTCGCCAGTTCAGGGCACCCAACGTGAGGGATGGAACTCAGCCACTCCAGGCGGCCAGAACAGCAGGAATGGTTCCACCTCTCACCCCTGTTAGGTTGGATACGAGGGCGTTTCCGCGTACCGCGAAGGTGCACTGCGGCTCATCGACCGAGCATTTAAATAACCTGGAGAGCAACTCTCCAGCCCCATTCCGGTGCAGTTTCCTAGAGGAGTCAACATCGCGAAGTTCAGTGTACGGCGGTTACCGCCATTTAATGCCTAGTGTTTCCCATTGCTCTGGGAACTGCGTAGGTTTAATCATCAGGGAACCTCTCGTGATGTTTCTGAGGCGCTCCTGGAATTACGATGGTTGCGAGTGCGTTAGAGCTACGTCTGCGCAGCAAGATATTGGCACCATAGATCGGCATGAAGAGTAGTAAGGAGTTCTGGCCGACTCCTGTTGCTGTTAACGTGACCCATGGTTAGTTTCTCTGGTTATAGTGATACCTGCTATTTCATTTCTGTGCTTTCTCTGGGGACTGGTCTTCACACTGAGGACGAGTTGGAAAGTGATCTTGTGTACTTTCAACTTGTCCTACAGCAAGTATGTTCGCCCAGCAGCTACATTCCGTGTGTAAAATGTGTAACTACTTGTGACAGGATTACCTCTGAATTTATATGTTCATTTCTGAATATGTGTTTCGCCAGATTACTCCGACTTTCATTATCTGCTGCTTGCCTACTGTTCCTTTTGTAAACCAGTTTCTTACTAGGCTACGAAGCACCTGCAGAAGAGACGAGGTCCGTCGCCTGGGACAGAAGCTCCTCAAGCGAGTGATCTGCCAGAAAACATTGTCAGTCGGAGCTCCATTGCTAATCTGATACAGTTATCTCCACCAAAAACCCAAAAGCTACAACTCTCTAAGGAAAAGAAAACGGCGCACCACGAAGGAATTATCCGAATGGGATGAAAATGAGTGTGCCCGCATCTCGTGGTCGTGCGGTAGCGTTCTCGCTTCCCACGCCCGGGTTCCCGGGTTCGATTCCCGGCGGGGTCAGGGATTTTCTCTGCCTCGTGATGGCTGGGTGTTGTGTGCTGTCCTTAGGTTAGTTAGGTTTAAGTAGTTCTAAGTTCTAGGGGACTGATGACCATAGATGTTAAGTCCCATAGTGCTCAGAGCCATTTGAACCATTTTTTTGAAAATGAGTGTGTAACGCCGGAAACGCATATCCCCCTATTTCCATCTATTGTACTATAGATTTTTCCTTATTTTGTTACCCGAAGATATGACATTTCTGTGTCTTTATATATTGTAATTGTTTTACTATTTGTATATATATGTTTATGCATTTATGTCGATGTATAATTGGTTTGTCTTGTGAATATTATTTGTATTTTTATGCTGGGTCTGGCCTAGGGAAAACTATGCTATCGAACGATTACATCGATAGGTCGTGTGGCGAACCAAAGTGTTTAGGATCTCTGGTAGTGTTAACGCTGCCGCGTGGATCGCGGGCAGAGGGGAGTCTGGCTGGAGTAGTGCGGTTGAGCAGGTGTGTTGTGTGACGCTCCCGCGAGTTGCCGCGCTTTCGGGGTTTGGCAGCATGTAATTGCGCTCGACTTGCTGTGATAGTTTCTGACACGGTGTCGCGGACGGGAAGCATTAGCTGGCGCACATGAAGAGCCCGTTTCGCCTGGTGACCGTGTCGAGAAGAAGGCGCGTCAACATCCAGCTTCTGCAACAGCGACGGCCGACAATCAGTGACTATCGCCACCTCCTCGATCGACGGCTTCAAACCTTCAATCAACCAACAAGGAAGACTGGAAGCACGTAAAGTTTTAGAACTGTATGGCATACCTCAGCTTTTAAAACTGTTCAAATCACAAAATTACAGCAACGTAGCATGAACCTTTGTTGCTCATTGTCCCAATTGCATTACCAAGCAGGGTCCCTTCCTTTTCCGGAATGAACCCGACTGTCGTTGAAATTCATACGCCAGCATATCATTCCATTTCACTGCTTTAAGTTCAAAGTTCAGTTAAAGTATTCATAGCTGGCTACAATATTTAGATTACACAAGCACAAATTAAGAGTGCTAGTTTTGTTACCATATTTTAGCTTCCCTGTGACTGCAGCTCAGCTTAGTACGTACTAAATTTTACTATTGTTAATTGTTCAGAATCATTTAATTCAAGTTCAAAGTTAATTCTCTTATTTCTAAATTGTGTAGATTCAAGTAGCTTTTGAAATGATTGTTGAGGTAGCCCAAGACTAACCGTATTTTACTGAATTTCGATGTGCTTCAGAAACAAATCTCGCTATTAACTTCTGTCACTAAATTAACTTTCAATTTTCCGGTTTTATTAATTCTTTTGCTAAATAAAGTCAGAGTGTAGCGAAATTTATTACTTAAACTTTCAGTTTTCACGCTACAGGTGTCGACCTTCAGTTGCCACGCTTCTAGTGCTAATTATATGTGCAATAACCTTTCGTTTTCAGTTATTGTAGTAGTTGTCCATAGGACTGGCGACCGTAATTTTCCCTAAATCTCAAATATCTAATTACCGCTAGTTAATTGTTAACGTAACGGCCGCACATTTACTTTCTTTATCAACTTTACCCCTTTTCAAAATTAATTTCCACCAGTTTCATTTGCATTTTTCCTTTCATTTAGATGTAACCCTTTCCTCCCTCTTTACCGACAGATTAACTTTGGTGACGATTGCTTTTCCCAAATTTCCATTAGGTACACGCGGTTTAATTTTTCACTGTCATTAAGGTCGATAAGTGAGGGGGAGGTTACAAGTGAATGTGATTTACATCAACAGGCAAACAAATGGTCATAGTTTCTGAACAGTTTGATTGCTTATTCGAGAGGAAGGGCGTTACAAATTGAGCCAGTCCACCTCTGTCCCTTATGCAAGCTGTTTTTCGGCTTGGCATTGATCAGTAGAGTTGGATGCCCTCCTGAGGGACATCGTGCCAGATTCTGTTCAACTGCCGACTTCGATCGCTTGAACCCTAAGGTGGTTGGAGGCAACTGCCATAATGCTCTAAACGTTCTCAGTTTGGGGCAGATCCGGCGACCTTACTGGCAAAGGTAGGGTTTTTCGAGCACAAAGACAAGCGGGAGCAACTCTCTCCGTGTGCAGACGGGCATTATCTTGCTGAAATGTAAGCCCAGGATGGCTTGGCATGAAGGGCAACAAGGTAGGGCACACAATATCGTCGAAGTATCAACGTACCGTAAGGGCGCTCGCAGATGACAACCAGAGGGATGCTGCTACGAAATGAAACAGCACCCCAGACAATCACTCGTCCTTGTTGGGCCGTATGGCGGGCGCGAGTCAGGCTGGTACCACACCACTGTCCAGGGTGTCTCCAGACACGCCTTCGCCGGTCATCGGGGCTCGATTGAAAGCACGACTCATCACCGAAGACAGTTCTGTTCCAGTCATCGAGATTCCAGGCTGTATCTAGAGACGCCGTACTTGCTGCGCCCTCAACATACAAGGCCACTCTCCCTGATAATCGCACTGGGAAGTCAGGTCATTCCAAGGTCCTTAGGTGTTGGAGAAAGCAAAATGCGTTAACTCTGAAGCTGACCAGTCCTATTCTCTCCCTTCTGTCGTAACTCTTCTATCCTCGTCTCAGTCTACACCCTGCATTCTCGTGCGCCATCACCACCCTTTAGCGAGTGATACTTTAGCATCCAGATTGTGAGGATAAGACCTGTTAGATTTTTAAGCGCCCTCACTACAAGACTTACAGCTCTGCGTCCCTCTCTCTCTCTCGCTCTCTCTCTCTTAAGCCGACACCCCCGGGATAACAAGGCCGCCGAGCAGTGTTAGTGACGTCACACTAAGCGGCCCATAGCCGACGCAGCAGTCCACGGACACCTCCGTACAGACGCGCCTGATGCTAACGATCTTCTGTCCGTCATACAGAAAGGAGCGAACTATAATTCGAACCAAAGACCAAATTATATATAGTCTTGTAAACAGCATAAAGGTTCATAACGAAATACCGATTACATATACGGGCAGCAATAAGTTTAATCGATTGAGGAACTTTGCCACTATTTTATAATTGTCAGAACACTATTTAGCTTTAAAACTCGCATACAGGTGGTGACAAATACCAACTGACAGCAGGACTTAATATTTTCAAGCTATTACACTGAAAGTAAATTATCTTAAACACTGTCATACATAGCAAAACCCTCACAACTTATGTTTACAATAAGGTAACAAGAGTTCGCTTTATCTCATAAAACACATGACTATTGTGAATTTACTCATATATTCATGGTGACAGTTCTTTTCAAGGATTTTTACAAGTGTACCCCCAGTAATAAAGAATGGAAACAAAAGATAGATATCAAATATTCTCCTTTTAACATAGACATCACTGAACACAAGATTCTGTCTTGCACTGTGATACTAAGGAACTGCTCTTTCCTTTAAGAAAAGCCTAACAATTTGAAGTTCACTCTGCTATTGAAGATTCATTTCTTGAAACAATATTAAAAATGTTATGAAAGGTAAGGAAATGAAAAGCAACCAAGTGCATTACATGTAAGAATGTGAGCAAAAGGCTGAGGCTCTCTTTACTTACCATTTTCAATCTCTCTACAGCTTATTTCCTTTTCCACGTAGAAATCACCAACTGCAAGTCTCATTATTGCTGTCTGTTACTAACAAAGTGCTTTTCTATTTAGAAAACCTGACAATTTGATGTTCATTCTGGTACTGATGATAAACACTTTTCAGAGGAGTTCTAGAACCTATTCCTGCCCGTATATGTAATCGGTATTTCGTTATGAACCTTTATGCTGTTTACAAGACTATATATAATTTGGTCTTTGGTTCGAATTATAGTTCGCTCCTTTCTGTATGACGGACAGAAGATCGTTAGCATCAGGCGCGTCTGTACGGAGGTGTCCGTGGACTGCTGCGTCGGCTACGGGCCGCTTAGTGTGACATCTCTAACACTGCTGGGCGGCGTTTCTATCCCGGGGGTGTCGGCTTAAGCCGTCGGCACACGGACCGTGCATCCGAACGTTGAGCGTTGAGCCTGCCGAGTTTCTGACGTCAGAGAGTGGAACAGCACGTTCGGGAATCTTTCCGAATGTGCAGAGCAATATCTGGCATGTCAGACATTCTGAGCGTGCTTCTGAGAGTTGACCAATGAGATGGCACAACGCCACCTACTTCCCACCGCACGCCGTCTCCCTTCAGTAGAGAGTTGTGAGGCGCCATATTGGCTTTCATTTCAAGCACCAGCAAACTGAGAATCACTGGAAAACCCGTTGTTAACTGTGTGATACGTTCCAATAAAATAATGAGAAACATCATATTTGTGGCAAAAGAATTATTGTAACTTGCTTATTATGAGAGTAGGCTATTTGAAGGCAGCGACACACTGAAGATCCACCCAAAACGCATTGTTCTTGGTACAATTTGTTATAATTAAATTTCAATTAGTAATATATCTACGATTAAGGTTTTCATCCAGCGTAACATACTAAGATTACAAAGCAAGAGGTTGCTGCTGGTTTAGCGTAATGAGTAGCGTCGCTATCCATATAGAGTTACTAGTTGGAGCGGTAGTTGGCGTATTGACACTTCCAATTTTTTTTCTGACATTCGCGTTTTTATTAGGTTCTGATACTTTTAGTTTAATATAAGTATATATTCCGTAATATTTGATGTTATGTAAATAAAAGTTCACCCTTTCTTGAGGGGAGACTTTGTTCGATTGGCTTAATCTACAGGACAGCTTGCGCTACTTGTATAAAGATATTTTGCTCCCTTTTTTCTTTTACGCTTCGTAATTCACATGTTGCAAAGATTCTGCTACTTGGTAGGAACAGTGATCAAGTAAGACTGCCCTTGGTGTTTTACTAAAATGTGGGAATTATGAAATAATTTTATGCGGAGAAGTATTCCAAATTTGTACCGCACTGTTTGTAATGGAACTTTTATAAGCCTGTGTCCTTATTGATTGGACATGGTACTTTCCTTTTCGTCGACGATGGAGGAAATGTGCGTTTTGATAGAGGTAACGTGGGAATTTTACGCGCGCCCGTTGAGTAAACAGTGTGATTTACGAACTAGAAACATCCCTCGACTGCCACTGGAGTGCGTTGCGATCGCGTTCTCCACGTTGGGGCCCACAAGTCGCATCGTTCCTGAGCGTTCAGCAGCACGTTGAACTAGGCACGCTCAATGTTAACGTTCGACAGCACGGTCCGTGTGCCGACGGCTTTACGCTTGGCCTTCCTCATCTTTTCCAGAATGGTTCTGGTAGGGGGAAGAGGCGGTCGCTGGATTTGAAACGCCAGTTCCGGGCTATGCTTAGTAAGCGTTTTTCTGGCTTTTTCCCGTCCTGCAATTCACCCTCAGTTCCACAACTGGCTCTCTCTAAAGAGTGGTATAATTTTGGAACATGTTTTATGTTGTGTTGGCAGACGATCCAACACCGTGTTACTAGGGGAGCCCGAAATGCACGCGTTTTAGCTCACGCAGGCTGGCGTGAGGAGGGAAGGACTCTACTGACGTGAGGTCTGGAACATGACAAGGAATTAGAATTCCGAAAGCGGACGTAATCAGTTTGATACTTCACTTTAATCCATTAATGATGAACGTCGCTCTTGACGGTACATGATGCACAATATTATCTGTTCATAATACATTCCTAGTAACTGAATATGGCGCCTTGCTAGGTCGTAGCAAATGACGTAGCTGAAGGCTATGCTAAACTGTCGTCTCTGCAAATGAGAGCGTATGTAGTCAGTGAACCATCGCTAGCAAAGTCGGCTGTACAACTGGGGCGAGTGCTAGGGAGTCTCTCTAGACTAGACCTGCCGTGTGGCGGCGCTCGGTCTGCAATCACTGATAGTGGCGACACGCGGGTCCGACGTATACTAACGGACCGCGGCCGATTTAAAGGCTACCACCTAGCAAATGTGGTGTCTGGCGGTGACACCATATTTTATGCTGAACAGTTATGATGTTCTCGGAGAAGGAAAAAACTCTTCTATAAAAAACACACATGGATTCCGCAAACAGAGATCCTGAGAAACTCAGTTCGCTCTGTTCCTCCATGAGATTCAAGTGCCGTAGACAGTGGTCCTCAGTTTGATGTCGTGTTTCTTGACTTCAGGAAGGTATTTGACACCGTCCCACACTGCCTTGTAGTGGAAAAAGTTCGAGCTTATCGAGTATCGAAGCAGATTTGCGTCTGGATTCAAGACTTCCTTGCAGACAGAACTGTACGCGTAGCTCTTAGAGGAATAAAATCGACAGATGTAAAGGTAATTTCTGGTGTACTCCAAGGAAGTGTGGTAGGACCGCTACTGTTTACAATCTATATAAATGATCTAGTAGAAAGTGTCGGATGTTCTTTAATGCCATTCGCAGATGATGCGGTTGTCTATAACGAGGTAACAACGCCAGAAGAGAGAAACGATTTGCAGGATGACCTTCTGAGAATTGATGATTGATGCAGGCTCTAACAGTCTCGGACCGGCGCACAGTTTTAATCTGCCATACATTCCGCTGCAGAGTGAAAACCTCATTCTGGAAACATCCCCCAGGCTGTGGCTAAGCCATGTCTCCGCAATATCCTTTCTTTCAGGAGTGCTAGTTCCGCAAGGTTCGCAGGAGAGCTTCTGTAAAGTTTGGAGGGTAGGAGACGAGGTACTGGCAGAAGTAAAGCTGTGAGGACGGGCCGTGAGTCGTGCTTGGGTAGCTCAGGCGGTAGAGCACTTGCCCGCGAAAGGCAAGGGTCCCGAGTTCGAGTCTCGGTCCGGCACACAGTTTTAATCTGCCAGGAAGTTTCATCTTCATCTAACTGTTGATCCTGAACGTAAATAAACGTAACATATTGCGCATACATAGGAAAAGAAATCTACTGCTGTACGAGGTGCATTCAAGTTCTAAGGCCTCCGATTTTTTTTCTCCGGACTGGAAAGAGATAGAAACATGCGCATTGTTTTAAAAGGAGGCCGCGTTCATTGTCAATACGTCCCAGAGATGGCAGCACCGTACGGCAGATGGAATTTTACCGCCAGCGGTGAGAATGAGAACTGTTTTAAATACTTAAAATGGCGACGTTTTTCTTACTTGAACAGCATGCAATCATTCGTTTTCTGAATTTTCGTTGTGTGAAACCAATTGAAATTCATCGACAGTTGAAGGAGACATGTGGTGATGGAGTTATGGATGTGTCGAAAGTGCGTTCGTGGGTGCGACAGTTTAATGAAGGCAGAACATTGTGTGACAACAAACCGAAACAACATCGGGCTCGCACAAGCCGGTCTGACGACATGATCGAGAAAGTGGAGAGAATAGTTTTGGGGGATCGCCGAATGACTGTTGAACAGATCGCCTCCAGAGTTGACATTTCTGTGGGTTCTGTGCAAACACTCCTGCATGACGACCTCAAAATGCGAAAAGTGTCTTCCAGGTGGTTGCCACGAATGGTGACGGACGACCACATGGCTGCCCGTGTGGCATGTTGCCAAGCAATGTTGACGCGCAACGATAGCACGAATGGGACTTTCTTTTCGTCGGTTGTGACAGTGGATGAGACGTGGATGCCATTTTTCAATCCAGAAACAAAGCGCCAGTCAGCTTAATGGAAGCACACAGATTCACCGCCACCAAAAACATTTCGGGTAACCGCCAGTGCTGAAAAAATGATGGTGTCCATGTTCTGGGACAGCGAGTGCGTAATCCTTACCCATTGCGTTCCAAAGGGCACTACGGTAACAGGTGCATCCTACGAAAATGTTTTGAAGAACAAATTCCTTCCTGCACTGCAACAAAAACGTCCGGGAAGGGCTGCGCGTGTGCTGTTTCACCAAGACAACGCACCAGCACATCGAGCTAACGTTACGCAACAGTTTCTTCGTGATAACAACTTTGAAGTGATTCCTCATGCTCCCTACTCACCTGACCTGGCTCCTAGTGACTTTTGGCTTTTTCCAACAATGAAAGACACTCTCCGTGGCCGCACATTCACCAGCCGTGCTGCTATTGCCTCAGCGATCTTCCAGTGGTCAAAACAGACTCCTAAAGAAGCCTTCGCCGCTGCCATGGAATCATGGCATCAGCGTTGTGAAAAATGTGTACGTCTGCAGGGTGATTACGTCGAGAAGTAACGCCAGTTTCATCGATTTCTGGTGAGTAGTTAATTAGAAAAAAAATCGGAGGCCTTAGAACTTGAATGCACCTCGTATAGCTACACTATTGATGACAAACCGCTGGAAACAGTATCTGCCGTGAAATATCTATGAGTAACTATCCTGAGCGACCTTAAGTGGAATGATCACATAAAACAATTACTAGGAAACACAGATGCCAGACTCAGATTCATAGGAAGAATGTTAAGGAAATGTAACTCATCCACGAAGGAAGTGGCTTATAAAGCGCTCGTTGGCCGATTCTTGTGTCCTGTTCACCTATCTGGCATCCCTACCAGGCAGGACTTATAGGAGAGAAGATCCAGCGAAGAGCGGCACGTTTAGCCGAGGGATCGTTTAGCGGACACGAGAGCGTTACGCCAACGCTCAACAAACTCCATTGGCAGACGTTAACAAGAGAG
The DNA here is from genome assembly GCF_023864275.1 of Schistocerca cancellata. NCBI lineage: Eukaryota > Metazoa > Arthropoda > Insecta > Orthoptera > Acrididae > Schistocerca > Schistocerca cancellata. The sequence goes on from NC_064630.1 coordinate 763,929,384, forward strand.
GCGTTGTGCATCACGGAGTGGTTTCCTAATGAAATTTCGCGAGAGCACTTCCCGGAAAGAGTCGGACAACATATTACTTCCCCCTACATACGTCTCGCGTAATGATCACGAGGAGAAAATTCGAGAAATGAGAGCCAATACAGAAGCTTACCGACAATCGTTCTTCCCACGCGCCGTTCGCGAGTGCAACAGTGTTGGAGAGCTCAGTTAGTGGTACAAAAAGCATCCTCCGCCAAGCACTATTAGGTGGCTTGCGTAGTATGATGTAGATGTAGACGCAGATGGTAGGGAGGAATTTCCGACAGAATTCGAACCTGCCAACGATTCTTTCCTTTGCCGATCCCATCTTTTGTTATCTCCCTCATCCAAAGGCCCCTTTCTCGCTCCGCAAAGTAATTCAACTGCAGGGAAGAGATTTTCTTTCAAGTTTGCCGTCGTCCTCGCGCAAGGCGCCTGTTTGTCACGCTCGAAGTAACGTAAGTCTCGGGGTGCGAGAAGTTTTCGTCGATATTCGAAAAGCCAAACCGTCGTTGCCGTCCTATCCATCCGATCACCCAACTGCTGTCGCACATAGAGTGACGAATAAAAGAAGACAGATGAAATGAAACACATGTCCCTTCCAGAAAGCCTTCAGTCCCGTCTTCCCAACACAAAAATGAGCTAGGCATACTCTGTAAAACGCAGCTTGCATGACACACAGCAGATATACTTCGTCAATCAGTGTGAAGGAGGCTAGCAGTCATCTTTCAAGCTAATGAGAAAGAATTACGCTTTTGGAAAAAATGGCCGCAGCAGCTGGTATTTCACAAGAACACTGTAACCCCAGAGGCGCATTAAAAACATCAAGTCATTTTATTACAATGAAATGAATACCCCTACCTTCATACAGGCGTTGATATAAGTCAACAGGGACGGTTGAAAACGTGTATCCCGACCGGGAGTCGAACCGGGATACCCTGCTTACATGGCTGACGCTCTATCCATCTGTGCCACCGAGGACACAGAAGATAGTGCGACTGCAGGAACTTATCTCTCGCACGCCACCCGTCAAACCCACATTAGCAACTTATTGTCCCGCACTGTTTTCATGGTGCCCCTGCCCATTATACTCGTTACTCGCGCCTTTACTGCCGATTCCCGTAAGAGTTCAGGCACTGTTTGTGCATCTAAGAGTTCGGGCTCTGCTTGTGCATCCGCACAGAAGAAGATGGTCAAATGGCCGGTGAGCCTTATATATATATATATGTATATATACATATATAAGGCTCACCGGCTATATATATATATATATATATATATATATATATATATATATATATATATATATATATATATATATATATATGCGGATGCACAAGCAGAGCCCGAACTCTTACGGGAATCGGCAGTAAAGCCGCGAGTAATGAATATAATGGTCAGGGACACTATGAATATAGAGCGGGACAATAACCTGCGAATGTGGGTTTCACGGGTGGTGTACCAGAGATAAGTCCCTGCAGTCGCACTATCTTCTGAGTCCTCGGTGGCGCACAAGGATAGAGCGTCTGCCATATAAGCAAGATATCTCGGGTTCGAGTCCCAGTCGGGGCACACATTTTCAACTGTCCCTGTTGACTTATATCAACACCTATTCATTTCATTGTAATTTCATTTTAATGAGCTGCATGGCCACATGGTCGGACATGTCCGAAAGAACAGATACCATAGATGGTATGTATAAAGTCATTTTCTGTTGGGAATTTCCTCTTTTGTTACACGTAGAACACCAAACTACCAGGAGCATTTCATCATGGTGATGTCATCAGTGGATTTTCTATTAGTAATCCTAGAGGTCTCCCACTCCTTGGTTGACACGTGGATACCTGTTTTGAACTAAAAATGTTGAAACTGGCCGGAAATCCAACCTAAACCCTGTACTCAAGTGTGACACACAGGGACCACCTATCACACATTCTCATCAACGTAAGAATTACACTAATGTACACACAAAACCAAGAAACGATACGTACTAACAAAGTAATGGCATCATACAATGTAGGCTTTCACGGCCGGTGTTGTCTTCAGTTAAAACTTCCGGGCTGAGAGGCCGTGGTCGATGTATAAAATTTCCACCTGACGTTTCGTCTCCACCTGCGGGAGACATCTTCTGAGGTCGTCCGGCTACTGCCACTGAGGCTCCAGGTACCAGCAGCCTCAGTGGCAGTAGCCGGACGACCTCAGAAGATGTCTCCCGCAGGTGGAGACGAAACGTCAGGTGGAAATTTTATACATCGACGACGGCCTCTCAGCCCGGAAGTTTTAACTGAAGAAAAAGTAATGGCATTTATGTTGGTAGGTTCCTATGGGACCAAATTGCTGAGGTCATCTGTCCCAAGGCTTACACAGTACTTAATCTAATTTATACTAACTTACGCTAAGGACGAGACACACACCCATGCCCGAGTGAGGACTCGAAGCTCCGATGGCGAATGGCATCTCTGATACGTGAGTGAGGAGCCGCTCAGACAGCTGCGCGCGTTAACACGCCATATCGGTGATGCGGATCTAATCCGCCCGGCAGATTAACGACGAGGGCCGGTATGGATATGGTTCTTAGGCGATTTCATGCTTGCGAATAGGTGAATAGCGGGCTGGTAGCTACGTCTCGCCTCAGTTACACGTTTCACGAACGCTTCGAAAACGCTCGCACACTTTCACGTGCGATTACTCTAGAAGCACATAAATTCCGTCCCGTGGGGAAGGGGTGGTGACAGGAAGGACACTCGGCCAGCCTCTACCACTATCACTGCCAAGTCCAGATTAAGAGGGAACGAAAGGCCGACGGACGAAAATATTCCTCGAATTGAACTACTGGAAAGTAGTAGACAAATGGGATTTACTGCAACCAGTGAAGCATACATTGAAGGTTTCATTGGCATTTTTTATTGGAAAATATAAATATCTTCACACTGTAATAGGGGTTTTCCTGAGACAGCTCAGAAAGGAGGTAGATCGAAAGCTGTCGCTGTAACTCCGGTTGTGGTTACCTGAAACATGTAATCCTTAGAGATGTAATTTTAGTTCATCGTAGAAATTTTCAAAAGCGAAAGTATAGATACTTGAAAGAGATGGAGATTTTTAAACCCTCTTTTATAGCCGAAAAAAATACTAAATATGAACTTAAAAAAATCGGCTACGATGAACTGGAGGGAATTCAGTTTGCTTCAAGAGAGACCAAAATTCATTAAAATCGGACGAGAATTGCAATATGGGCGACGACAACCATGCCGAAAAACAGGGTTTTGAGAAAAACGCATTTAAACTTTGACAAGTATATCGAAAACGGACAAAGCTTGAACCTTACGGGATATCATTGACTCCTGGTCCATAATAGCTATCGCCTTGGCTAATGGACGACCGCTTCCTTCTACTTTGATCTGATAATCCCTCATTTTCGTCCTCAAAGCCCTATTCGTCGATGAGCGCATCGCCGCTGGGGTTTCTGTCTTCACGGAATCGGCGTGTTTCATCGCTGATTTTGATTTAAAGAGCATATACCACCCACTTTAATGCAGTATGGCCTACACTGAATAGAGATACGGCCGAATTTGAAGCAATGTTGACAGTTTCGCTTCGGCTGGATGTTATTTTTGGAGGGTGTCTCCAAATGAGACTACTGAAGCTCTCGTTCAGACCTTTAACGTACCGCCCCGTGCAGACACGATAACACCAAGAAAAGGTAGAAGACCATACGTAAGTCTGAAATGACCACAAGCTCGCGGTAAAACCAAGATAATATCTCTTTATTGTGGAACCTGCGGCGTATAGTATGTCATAATAGGACACTATACAGAGCGTTGGAAAAAAGTAAGCTGCTTGATATTTTGTTTTAGTACATTACGACTTTATCGCCTTCACTCAAAGTAACTTGAATTTCTATAACTGTCAGACGGCAAAAAACGTATTATTCATGTAGGTGCAACAGTAAATTGTCGAACAACTTTAAAAGGTTGCTGAAAATAACATTACAACCAACAACTACAGACAGCAATAAGGGTTTGCTAGCCGCTGACATATGTCCATCTACAATGTCAGGATATGTACTGCCGCTGGTCCCGGTGGAGGTTCGAGGCCTCCCTCGGGCATGGGTGTGTGAGTTTGTCCTCAGGATAATTTAGGTTAAGTAGTGCGTAAGCTTAGGGACTGAGCACCTTAGCAGTTAAGTACCATTAGATTTCACACACATTTGAACAATTTTATATGTACTGATGTAGGCAATAGAGCCGAAATAAGCTTATATACTAAAATAAAATATCAAACACTGTACTATTTACTAATTCTCAGTTAAATTAATCATCTCAAACACACAGAATCTGATTGATTGGGTGGAATTTAGTTACTACACAGTTTCAAAGAAGCGGTATATCACGTTTGTCCATCGTTATAACTGAACTGCAAGACTGAATGTATTGTTTTAAACAATTGCCCAGTACAGAGGAACTGGATCGTGACTGGACACAGTGAAAGTACCGTACGCAAGTTAAAATTATAGTGTCATATATTCTCAGACGTGAATTTGTCTACATGAGCAGGTCAAGTTCACGAACCGACTACGTCCCACCTATTCCAGATCATAGACTTTTCCAGGTCAATTCACACTCCCATAGGTGAGGCCAACACGACCATTACATCCAACCCACACAAAGAAAGAACATGTCATAAATCAGTGCATCTAAATTCCGATCATAGAGTAGCAAAATGGCTATAGGCAAGCTGGTTCACTAATTGTACGAGGTGCATTCAAGTTCTAAGGCCTCCGATTTTTTTTTCTCTGGACTGGAAAGAGATAGAAACATGCGCATTGTTTTAAAATGAGGCCGCGTTCATTGTCAATACGTCCCAGAGATGGCAGCACCGTATGGCAGATGGAATTTTACCGCCAGTGGCGAGAATGAGAACTGTTTTAAATACTTAAAACGGCGACGTTTTCCTTACTTGAACAGCGTGCAATCATTCGTTTTCTGAATTTGCGTGGTGTGAAACCAATTGAAATTCATCGACAGTTGAAGGAGACATGTGGTGATGGAGTTACAGATGTGTCGAAAGTGCGTTCGTGGTTGCGACAGTTTAATGAAGGCAGAACATCGTGTGACAACAAACCGAAACAGCCTCAGGCTCGCACAAGCCGGACTGACGACATGATCGAGACAGTGGAGAGAATTGTTTTGGGGGGATCACCGAATGACTGTTGAAAAGATCGCCTCCAGAGTTGGCATTTCTGTGGGTTCTGTGCACACAATCCTGCATGACGACCTGAAAATGCGAAAAGTGTCATCCAGGTGGGTGCCACGAATGCTGACGGACGACCACATGGCTGCCCGTGTGGCATGTTGCCAAGCAATGTTGACGCGCAACGACAGCATAAATGGGACTTTCTTTTCGTCGGTTGTGACAATGGATGAGACATGGATGCCATTTTTCAATCCAGAAACAAAGCGCCAGTCAGCTCAATGGAAGCACACAGATTCACCGCCACCAAAAAAATTTCGGGTAACCACCAGTGCTGAAAAAATGATGGTGTCCATGTTCTGGGACAGCGAGGGCGTAATCCTTACCCATTGCGTTCCAAAGGGCACTACGGTAACAGGTGCATCCTACGAAAATGTTTTGAAGAACAAATTCCTTCCTGCACTGCAACAAAAGCGTCCGGGAAGGGCTGCGCGTGTGCTGTTTCACCAAGACAACGCACCCACACATCGAGCTAACGTTACGCAACAGTTTCTTCGTGATAACAACTTTGAAGTGACTCCTCATGCTCCCTACTCATCTGACCTGGCTGCTAGTGACTTTTGGCTTTTTCCAACAATGAAAGACACTCCCCGTGGCAGCACATTCACCAGCCGTGCTGCTATTGCCTCAGCGATTTTCCAGTGGTCAAAACAGACTCCTAAAGAAGCCTTCGCCGCTGCCATGGAATGATGGCGTCAGCGTTGTGAAAAATGTGTACGTCTGCAGGGCGATTACGTCGAGAAGTAACGCCAGTTTCATCGATTTCGGGTGAGTAATTAATTAGAAAAAAAATCGGAGGCCTTAGAACTTGAATGCACCTCGTAGTGTAAACATCACCAAATGGGACGCTCGAGCCACACATCTTATTTATATATGTAATAAGCCATGCCCTTTACGAACGTTGTCATGATCTTGATGTGGGAAGCCATTCTCCTTTTTCAATAACGTCACATGGTCAAGAAATTCAAAATATACGATCTGAATTTCTTGTGCCTTGAGTCTGATTATTTACGAAAAAGGAATGGAACTATGTTTCACTTGAAAATCGCGTGAACTGGCGCGAAGTCAAAAAAATACTGTACTGCCTCATCAGTAAATTTCAACTATCTCTGTTTTAAACATCACTAAATAAAAAGAACGGAAAATATCAGTCAAATGTTTTGTGAAATGATCTGTTTAAAAAAGGAGTGAAATAAGTTAGAGAAACTTCATTTGCTGCACATGATTTCGAGCATCACTCAAAGCCTTGTCAAATGTTTCTCCAATCTGTTTTATTTCTTCCTTGTAGATAAATCGTATCACAAAACACTTCACCGATTTACCAAAAATAGAGAGATGGATGCATCTACAATAGGAAGTACCCGGGAGTGGGGGTGCATCTATAATGGTAAATATCCATCTTATATGACACAACATCATGTATCATGTTTCTTCACTTGACACAGTGCATTTTATTATATGATATGGGTACTATTACTAACAACTGAACACGCGAACATGTCAAGATGTTTCGATTTAAATATCTTTCCACCGGTATTGCGCTCTGATTACATAGGGGTGGCTTGTAGCAATGTGGAGTACACACCTCTCTGTACATAACCTAACACCTCGTTCTTGTGATAGTTCTTTTCCGTTAAATCAATCTGGTGCTGACTAGGGGAATTCTTTTCACTCGGGTGAAAACAGTAAGAATTTCACACAGTTTCGAAAGCTGCCAGTCACACAAAGGCAGCTCTTACGCTAGCATATCGCATCCTTTCAGGGATTATCCTGCTGCCTCAACCTCCGCAGACAAAGGGCGGCGGAGTGGAGGACTGGTACCTTCTGTAGCAGAACAGAAAGCCAGTGGTGGAAGGGGTGAGAACTGTGCTTGTTAGTAATCTTCGGATGGGGCCCTCCGCTGTCAACTTCCCGTAATCCTACTGTGTCTTGTCTCCAGGCACGTTCCTTCAATCAACATAAACAGCCACTCGTGCATCTGGAAATTTCCAAACTTTGTCCTTCCTGTGTGAATGCTGCGTGTAGTCCTACGAATTTTCCAGAGTTTCCAACAAATAAATCTGTACGTGTGAACAGGGCAACACTAATTTCGCCGGCCGGAGTGGCCGAGCGGTTCCAGGCGCTACAGTCTGGAACCGCGCGACTGCTACGGTCGCAGGTTCGAATCCTGCCTCGGGCATGGATGTGTGTGATATCCTTAGGTTAGTTAGGTTTAAGTAGTTCTAAGTTCTAGGGGACTGATGACCTCAGGTGTTAAGTCCCATAGTGCTCAGAGCCATTTGAACCATTTTTTTGAACACTAATTTCCCATTTCCTTATACATGTATCTCATTGGAGCATACATCTTCAATTTTATTGTAGGAACTAGGGAACGGACTTCCAGATCGCTGATTGGAGGAGCGCTTAGGCCCTTTCTAGGATTTGCTAGCTTTCTAAGGTCTCGTATGTGTTTCCTGATTCGAATTACTTGGTGATGCTACCCTGGACTCCGTGCTCATATGCGTCTTTCTTGAGTTTGGCCCTCTGCCAAGTCTTCGAAGTTTCACTCTGAACTCGTGCACGCCCGCGTCACGTATTCAGGAGGACGATGACATCCTCGACCTGCAGTCTCATCACATTGGCTCAGCCCAACAACAGTAAGTAGCTGATGCAGTTCGGCGTACACCTCAGTTCACGCTCCCGACTTCGGAAATCGCCATATATTGAGGAAATAGGAGTTAATTCCTGGCTTTTATGTTTTTAGTCTTCCCACCTTGATCTACGCACTTCACGCAATGATATGTAAGTTTTTCGGTAATCTGATTGTGCCTTTAGAGAAGATTCTTTTCGTAACAACTCACGTTTCGCTTCGTAATCGAGATGATTCAGGTGAGCTCACCCACTAAGAAACTTTTCTTTCTTAGGCTTGCTTTATTCACTGATATCCTGTGTGTTGCTGTTCGAATTCGTACCGTTTCTGTGTAATAATTTTGGAATCACGGTTGAAAATGTGATCTGTCACAATAAAATATTCTGGGCTATTATGCCATGGTGTAAGGATTTTCACTTCAAAACTCGACGTTTTGTCCCCATCTGCGGAGGACATTTTAAGGTGGATCGTAGCTTTATTGAATGTCCGATTCACCCTCTGGCTCGCTACTGACTGGAGTCAGTAGCGAGCCAGGGTGTGAAATACTGCTGCTCCCACTTTTGATTAGCCTATCAATTTGATATCAATGATGTGTCACAGGACAGGTGGATATGAGGGTTAGAGTACCAAAGACATGATTCGAGAGTTGCAGCGTTAATCAGCGTTTTTTCGTTGCAGAGAGATATTTTAACGGAACCTACATAGGGCGAGATGATCAACACAATAAAATCAGATATACTATCGAATTGATAAATTGGTACTTAGTATAAACCTGATATTTACAACTTCTCTGTACTGTTACCTTAAGAGACTTCATATGCGGTGAGGCACTTGGTTACTTTAAGAGAGAGTTCGAAAGTAAGGAGGCGTCCTGTAACAGAGGTAGCGCACGCTCTTAGAACTCTGTCATGATCCAAAAATGAGTTTAGTATTCTAGCTCTGTGTTGCAGGACATAACAGACAAGAAAAGATGTTTTTCTACCTGAGGAAATATAGCATATGCCATAGTGCTTTACAGGATTTTTGCAACAAGTAACGATACTTTAGCGATGTGAAATGTGTGTATGGTCCAATTTCTTCTATCTTTTTTTTTCCTTTATTGTGATTTCATTCCCCTGCCCTATATGGGCAGGGGAGGGCTGGCAGTGGCACAAAATAAAAATGGTTCAAATCGCTCTGAGCACTATGGGACTTAAAATCTGTGGTCATCAGTCCCCTAGAACTTAGAACTACTTAAACCTAACTAACCTAAGGACATCACACACATCCATGCCCGAGGCAGGATTCGAACCTGCGACCGTAGCGGTCACGCGGTACCAGACTGAAGTGCCTAGAACCGCACGGCCACACCGGTCGGCGGCAGTGGCACAAATCTCCGCTCTCCAGCCGAGTGACATGACAGCTGATAAAAGGAGAAAATTATACATATAAAGGCAATAAAAAGGGGGACATAAAAACAGAGTAAGGGGAGACAATGGAGGGAAAATATACACTGACACAGAGAAGTTCACGGGGGGACAATTAAAAAAGTCAACACAAAGTTCAAAAACAGTTAGCGATTCGTAGAGCACAAAAAAAGACACTGAAGTCACATGCACAGGTTAAAAGTTGGCCACTGTATGAAAACACTCCAGAACAAAGACACCTTAAAACCACTTTAAGATATGAAGCACACATGACAAAGAATAAAAACTGCCAGGAGGGACCTGCTGAGAGAGAGGATGGAAAAAGAGGGGAGAGCAAGGTGCAGCAGGGGAGAGGGCGGGATTAAAGGCGGTTATGGGGGTCAGGGGATGTACCAAGAGGCAGGTGGGGCAGGAGATGAAGGTCTTCTGTCTTCGAAAATAACTCCTATAGACGTGAGGAACCTACATTTTGTGTGAGAAATTCTAGGTGTATTGACAAAAGAGCATCCCCAATTTAGATTTTTTAAACAGAGGTGTTTATGTTAAGTAAGGGGGCTGCAGGTATCTCAAGTTGGGCCACATTGTAGCGCAATTGGTGGCAGGAGTTGTCCGGACAGTCAGAAGTAGAGGATTAGCCGGGTCTCTGGTGAGCCATGGTTTCCCAGCTGGTCAGTTCTTCAGGTACACGATACAGCTGTGAGAGGGCGCTGGACTAGACTGGAGGTGACTGGTCAGTTTTCTTTTTTATCTTGAGACACTGTGTTCAGGTAAAATAATGAGCACTACATTCATAAAAAATACTGTACAATGTATTTCTCATGTTTCTGTTGGCTAGGATGTGGCTTGCGGCTCTTAAATACACTCCTGGAAATGGAAAAAAGAACACATTGACACCGGTGTGTCAGACCCACCATACTTGCTCCGGACACTGCGAGAGGGCTGTACAAGCAATGATCACACGCACGGCACAGCGGACACACCAGGAACCGCGGTGTTGGCCGTCGAATGGCGCTAGCTGCGCAGCATTTGTGCACCGCCGCCGTCAGTGTCAGCCAGTTTGCCGTGGCATACGGAGCTCCATCGCAGTCTTTAACACTGGTAGCATGCCGCGACAGCGTGGACGTGAACCGTATGTGCAGTTGACGGACTTTGAGCGAGGGCGTATAGTGGGCATGCGGGAGGCCGGGTGGACGTACCGCCGAATTGCTCAACACGTGGGGCGTGAGGTCTCCACAGTACATCGATGTTGTCGCCAGTGGTCGGTGGAAGGTGCACGTGCCCGTCGACCTGGGACCGGACCGCAGCGACGCACGGATGCACGCCAAGACCGTAGGCTCCTACGCAGTGCCGTAGGGGACCGCACCGCCACTTCCCAGCAAATTAGGGACACTGTTGCTCCTGGGGTATCGGCGAGGACCATTCGCAACCGTCTCCATGAAGCTGGGCTACGGTCCCGCACACCGTTAGGCCGTCTTCCGCTCACGCCCCAACAACGTGCAGCCCGCCTCCAGTGGTGTCGCGACAGGCGTGAATGGAGGGACGAATGGAGACGTGTCGTCTTCAGCGATGAGAGTCGCTTCTGCCTTGGTGCCAATGATGGTCGTATGCGTGTTTGGCGCCGTGCAGGTGAGTGCCACAATCAGGACTGCATACGACCGAGGCACACAGGGCCAACACCCGGCATCATGGTGTGGAGAGCGATCTCCTACACTGGCCGTACACCACTGGTGATCGCCGAGGGGACACTGAATAGTGCACGGTACATCCAAACCGTCATCGAACCCATCGTTCTGCCATTCCTAGACCGGCAAGGGAACTTGCTGTTCCAACAGGACAATGCACGCACGCATGTATCCTGTGCCACCCAACGTGCTCTAGAAGGTGTAAGTCAACTACCCTGGCCAGCAAGATCTCCGGATCTGTCCCCCATTGAGCATGTTTGGGACTGGATGAAGCGTCGTCTCACGCGGTCTGCACGTCCAGCACGAACGCTGGTCCAACTGAGGCGCCAGGTGGAAATGGCATGGCAAGCCGTTCCACAGGACTACATCCAGCATCTCTACGATCGTCTCCATGGGAGAATAGCAGCCTGCATTGCTGCGAAAGGTGGATATACACTGTACTAGTGCCAACATTGTGCATGCTCTGTTGCCTGTGTCTATGTGCCTGTGGTTCTGTCAGTGTGATCATGTGATGTATCTGACCCCAGGAATGTGTCAATAAAGTTTCCCCTTCCTGGGACAATGAATTCACGGTGTTCTTATTTCAATTTCCAGGAGTGTAGGTATAAGTGCGTTTCATTCTCAAATGATGTTGCTACAGGACTCCTGTATACAGGACAGACTGTTACAGACGCAGTAGAGAGCGGGCCACTGTTATGGTATTATTATTACTGATCCATATGTTCCTCCCAACAACAGCTATCGTAGATCGGCAGGAGGTTACTCCCCTGTACTTCAGTTATAGCTTGCTGCCCTATCATTGTTTCCCATATAGGGATATTGGCTAGACTGGCTGGAGCAACTCTCCAGTGCTAGACTAATAGCGAAAATATCCACTCCACATCAACCAGTTAATGAGGAAACTGGACGGAGCTACTGCCTAATGACTGATCAATAGCCATTCATATTATTTAAGAAAACATTATACCAAATTGCATACAAAATAATAAAGACTTACATCCATCCTATCCTGCAGCCCAGCACAGACTTCTTCCTTTTCCCTCCAATTTCCAGATAGGAAGAGAAGGGAAATGGAGGGGAGGGGGTCAGGCCAACAGCGCCCTCTGGTGGTGGTGGTGCTGTGCACTAGATGACTTGGTCTCCGGACCTCAAAGTGAACACGCAAAATTTTATATTCTCGCCAATAAATATTTTTCCGCCATTTTTCTCCCATGCCGCCAGCGCCATCTTGAATTACATAAAGAGAGGGGAGGGGAGGGGAGGGGGCCGGGAGTCCCTTGAGAGATACCCACTTGCCAGTTGGAGGAAACCCGTGATGTCCTCGGGGGTAATTAATTGATCGATTTATTAATTTGCATAGTTAATTTGATTTCAGTTTGATGTCAAAATTGGCCCATAACACGCTTTGTCCCACTACTGCCATATAACAGCATGACGACATCCACCAACGGCCACCCAGGAGTTGTCAGTCGTGCTGGTGAGGAATGGAACGCCGTATCACAAGAACTTCTCACCAACACTGTCCAGTGTGGGAGCAAGGATGCAGAGCATCTATGATGGTTACACACCCTATGAAGAAGCATGTCCCATCTTTTGTAACATCCAGTTGTCGTTGAATAAAAGTGTCGCTTGTATTCGTCCTATTGTCTATTTCTTTTATTTACCTTATGTAGAACACTAGAAATTCTTTCTTCATACGGCCTAAGTTTCAACGACCTATATTACTTGGCGGTGACACATCACGTGACGGTTATTTTCGTCGTGTACACTGTCATTCACCAGGCTAGGAATAGTTTTCTTGTAATACGCCGCTTCCAATCCTATTTTAGCACAACGCGTTTCTGAGCTACAATGCCTTTCCCAGGGGCTACATTGAGGTTTTTTGGGAGTTACATCTCTTTTCCTTTGTTGCCTGTATTTGGCCAGAAAATGATCATCTTTTGCATCGGTGGAGACTTTCACTGTTGCACTTCCACTCCAAACAACATAAAGTGTTATAAAAAATGAAATATTGGCACTCAGAGTGCACTATTACTAACATAAATATTCGCTAAAAATATTTACAAGCTTGCCACTATTCCTAAGCAATGAACTATAGTCTCAGACAGCCCTTGACACTAACTCCAGACACCAGAAATCTGCTCTGTAGAAATCAAAATGGGTTCTGAAAACAACGATCGTGTGAAACCCAGCTCGCTGTGTTCGACCACGAGACGCAGAAAACTGCAGGAGCCGGCGCCCAGATTCATGCCATGTTGCTTGACTTTTGGAAGACGTTCCATACACTTCGCACTGTCGCTTAGTACCTAACACTTATAGCATACAGAACATCAGACAGCTGCCTAACTGTACTGAGAAGTCCCTATCAAAGAGGACACAGCATGTTACTCTTAACGGACAGTAATCTTCCAATGTAAAAGCGACTTCTGGTATACACCAAGGGTATGGTGTTAGAGGACCGTTACTTTTCACAATGTAAATGACCTAGTGGACAAAGTAATACGTTCTGTGAGGCTTTCCGCGGATGATGTTATTGTGTGCAGAGAACTCGGAACGCTAGAAAATTATAGCGAAATGCAGGAAGACATGCAGAGAATAGGCACTTGGTGCAAGTGCTGGGAGTCGACCCTCTTGTAAACTGTAACGTATTGTCCGTATGTAGTCAAAAGACTATTCTTCTGTTATTACACGGTTACAGAACCATCACTGGAAGGAATTGCATCCTGTGAATATCAAGGGGTATGTGTACGGAAATCGTAAATTGGAAGGACGACATACGAGGGTTGACAGTAAATTAAGTCTCCAATGGTTTTCCACATAGTAAACATGTTTTTATTGCAAAACCAATTACATATTCTGAAAGATTGGACTTTTAGCTATTTTTCAGGTTGGGGAACAAACAGTACTTACTGGGAGCCAAATCAGGACTGTATCGAAGGTAGTCAATGATTTCCCACCTGAATTTGCCTGAATTTGGCGATGAGATGCGTCGTGTTGCCTGCGAAGTCAGGGCGGGCGTTGTCATGGTGCGAACGAACTCCCTTTGTCAGCCGACCCCTCCTTTTGTTCTGTATAGTCCGGCGTAGCTTTGTTAGTGTCTGGCGGCACTTCGCCGCGTTGATTGTTGTACCTATAAATATATGTGTATACGAATTAGCTTATTTTAAATTAGTCTAAACTTGCAAATACTTTGACATGTCCTATATCCTTGTAAAAAGAGATCTACGGATGAATAAAGTTACTACTACTACTGCTACTACTACTAGTAGTACCTATTTCTCGGTAGTTGACCAGCATAACGTCTTTCCTATCCTTGAACACCGAAGCCATAATTTTCCGCATTGATGGCGTTTGCTTGAACATCTTGACATTCGGAGAACCGAAATGCCGCCATTGTTTTGATTGTTCCTTAATCCCTGGCGTGAAGTAGTAGACCCAAGTCTCGTCCACCCTTACAACTGAATCTAGAAATTCCTCATCCTCTTCCTGATAACTGTGCAGAAACTTGCGGGCACTTTCGATGCACTTTTTTGTGTTCATCAGTGAGCATCCATGGCACCCACCTAGCACACACCTTGTGATAATTCAAAATGTCCGTCAAAATCACGCCGACGGTTCTCTTAGAGACAATTCCTACCAGCTCGGCAATATCTCGCACAGTCACTCGCCGATATATGGAAAAAATGGTATAACCAAAAATAATTAATGTAGAGTATGTATATATGCACATCAAAAAAAGTTTTGCATCACCTCAGTTCCGAGAGTTCCAGAACCTGTACAGTAAACTGGAATAGAGATAACCATAAACATCATTTCCGCCCTTTTTATTGCTCATGAAAACCACACATTGCATGTTGTACCACCATACAGCTAGACCTTCAGAGATGGTGGTCTAGCTTGCTGTACACACCATTACCATTAATACCGAGTAGCACGTCCTCTTGCATTAAAGCATGCCTGTATTCGTCATAGCATACTATCCACAAGTTCATCAAGGCACTTTTGGTCCAGATTGTCCCACTCCTCAACGGCGATTCGGCGTAGATTCCTCAGAGTGGTTGGTGGGTCACGTTGTCCATGAACAGCCCTTTTCAATCTATCCCAGGCATGTTAAATAGGGTTCACGTCTGGAGAAGATGCTGACCATTCTAGTCGAGCGATGTCGTTATCCGTAAGGAAGTCATTCACAAGATATGCACGATGGGGGCGCGAATTGTCGTCCATGAAGACGAATGCCTTGCCAATATGCTGCCGATATGGTTGCAAGGCATTCATGTATTGTGCATCATGTATCGTGTGTGTGTGTGTGTGTGTGTGTGTGTGTGTGTGTGTGTGTGTGTGTGTGTGTGCGTGTGTGTGTCTCTGCATCCCAAATCAGACAGGAAATGGACACAGTCCAGCAAAAGTAAACTATTTCTACATGCGACGTCATTGGCTCACAGAGGTCTCCGTACCTCTCTTACTGCACGATAAAATGTGACCTGAGAGAGCTGCAGTTTCGTACAATATCTATTGATAAGCCGATTCTCCAAGGAGACACACGTAAATAATCTTCCACAAACAGGAATCAACATGTGATTTGGTGTAAACTGCTGTGATAAATTCTTTTTTGGGCTCAATTGTGTATATAGATGGAATGATAAAAATTGTAATGTAGAGGAAACAGAGAAGATCCACGGCAGAGTAGTGTGTTTGGGAACAGATTCACTTAGTAAGCGCGATAGCATTATGGAGACTCTCAGTCAACATCAGTGGCAAACAGTGCAAGAGAGGTGTTGTATATCACGGTGTGGTTTACTGTCCAAGTTTCGAGACAGTACGTTCCTAGAAGAGTGGACCCCCTATGTACGAGGGACCTTCTACATCTTTATTCTTCATGTCTATACCTCTATTTCTCAACATAGTCAGCCTAGCTGCGTACACATTTCTCCCAACGAGAGACCAATTTGTTCATACCAACCTCACGCCTGCTTGCACCGCTTCATCACTATCAAAATGAAGTCCACGAAGGTGTTCTTTGAGTTTTGGACACAGATGAAAATTGGATGCAACCAGGTCTGGATTTGGTAGTGGGTGATGGCTGGCAGGGAACTTGAGACGTCGCGTTGTTGCAGATATCGCAACATATATACTTACAATTAAATGTTACAATTGCAGTTTCAGTTGAATGGCATTTGACAATGAGCGAAGTATCGAAAATACATCCTGCTGATGGCCGTGGCTCTGGAAATAGAAATATCTGCACCATCCTTATGACTAGACGCACTCTTCCCCCTGCTATCACAGTATTCCACAGTCATCTCCTCTGCACATGTCGGAACACAAACACATACTTTATAACCTTGATGCTCAAGGTGAATCTATACCCTGCTACTGCTAAGTGTAATACTTCATCAATAACGGATTGCCTACGATTTGAAATAATACTGATAGAAAAATGTCTTAGAAACAGAGACATAATCGGCCAGATGTTAAAAAATCCGATCGCAAGAAACTACTTTATGTTACTGTCACAAGTGGTCTTGATTTTACAGGCGCACACAAGTATCCATGTTAAAAGCTATACTGGCTTTATAAATTGACGTATAATATTACTTCTGGATGAAATGGTTTTTCCGGACAAATATCGAGATGGTGAACGTAGGACTATGTATTATCAGACCAGCACTCCAGTTACATGTAGCCCACGATGCCACCTTGTGATAAAATCACTGAATTTTGAAAGTGATTCGGCTACGGAACGTGGTATGTAAGCGCTATTCACGACTCACTGTCGCCGCTCCAGATAGCTATTTCTATTGTATTTGTAACGTATTCTGTCTCGATACAATGTCAGATGTTCTGAGATATATTCACTGAGTTATAGGCGATGACTGATTGAGAAGGATCACAAACAGTAGCAGATGAGGTGCCGATTGAGGTTGCGAGAAAATGTACACTAGCTTTTCAGGTCTCTAGTGGTATGCTATCTGCTAGAAATGATATGTATGATATGGAATCACATCTTTCCATTTAAGCACATACCTGTGTTGGATCCTATGGACAAGCCCTTTAATGATTACAACCACTACTCAATCATATTTCTGGCACTCTCATGAAACAAGTCTCCTTTCTCAAACCTGTCTGCTACAGTAAAATTCCAACCTAGTTTTAGCCAGCCCCTGCGCATCTTGCAACTGCACCCATTTCTACAGCTTTGCGCATGTGATCATTCCACTTTAAGTTGGACTGAGCAGAAGTCGGAGAAAGTCATATTCACCACCTTCTGCAAGCCATGTAGGAACAGAACGACTTGAGTTAGTGCAACAGGACCGCGTTTTGACCATCAGGTGGTGCGTCTCCAAACCAGATACAGATACTACAGTCCAAAGCAGATCCGTGTCTATTCACATCTATCAGCCCAGCATGATATCATCGTTATTCTGTACCATCCAACAGAGAAAAATTACGAACTATAAAAGCTCCTCTAACTACATTCGATATAGAACTCACCTAGGCACCGATGCTGGCGCGATGACACATAGCTGTAGTGGGGGCCCAGTGCAGAGAGAGAGATGTCACAATACTATCCAGAATAGCATAGGGTGTATTCCTCCTAGTATTCCTCCTAATGGAACAGCCCATCTGTCACTAAATTTACCCATCAAACTGCTACTGCTGCTCTCTGTGTGGGACGATCCTATTAAATATACTGGTATTGATCCATTGCAGAGGCCAGTTTAGAGTTTCATCACCTGTACTCGAGGAGTATGATCGTATTCCATGGACTATACTGTAAATTGCAAAAAACGTTCCCTGTGTCCACGTCTTGTTGTTTGAAACATTATTTTTTTTAATGCTGTAACACGCCTTGTACACCACCATACATTTTGTTTTTCTTCCATGTCTTCGAGGTCTGTGTCGGGTTCTAAACTGACATTAAGATATTCTGATCCACGGCCTCTTACAGAAAACTAGACGTTGCACTGTGTAAATCATATTGTGAGTGCGGCAACCGTAACATGCCACACACACACTGGATGATTTTAAATAAAAGACAGTTTCAACACAATGTAACTGGAAGAGTTTGGTCCCACTGTGAAGAGTTTCCGAATTACAGTCCGAAGGTGATTCACAAGCTGTGTGTTGAAAATCATCTGTCATAGGCATGGAATAGCTGATGACTCTATGTTCCATTTCCACTGATTCATCATATTTTATTCATGTACGCAATCACTGTTTCAGTGCTATCCACCCCAGAAGCTGTTGTCCTTCCACCAAAACTCTTTCACCAGTTCAAACAAGCGATGTCAGTCAATCATTATGAGGTAGCCGACAGTGTGCCAGTGGAAACGACACCATCGATGTATTGTAATAATAAGCATCACAATTGATAGTGCGAACAATTTGAGCAATTTTGCAGTAATCTCAACACCGACCAAAGATGCAACAGCATGTTTCCCATGTATATACATGTGTCGTGGATCGGAGCCTCCCACGACACATGCATATACACGGACATACAGAAAACAGAGCAAACGCTCTCCAAATGTGAAGGTGACTGGACACATTCAAGTACAGTGCTATACTACACCTCCTGATCAGTGCATTTGGGCTAGGTGTTGGTAGCTGTGCTACACTTACAACCAATTTTAGAACACAGAACGAGAGGTTATCTCATGATCGCATGCATAGAACTGACATAGAAAAATCGATAGAATTGAGAAAAATGACGGGATAATACCTTCAGATTGACCGAATACACATCAGAATGCGGGGAAATTGAGGAAGTACTTGCTTATCTTCTGGTTCGAGCAGAACAATACTGAGGTGTGGGGTTGATCTGTTATTCTGTTACTCTGCGCAACGGATTAATCTGAGATGTACCCTTTACCCCGTGGCTCCTGCAAGATGCAATTTCCACCCCCACACTACTACGGAAGTCAGACAGACGCTCCTATCGTTCTAAACAGAAATGCCTGAAAAACTTTCAGCAATAAATATCTTCTGGAGTCGTCCGCTGTAAGGAAATGACACAAAAATTCACAAAATTTCTTACGTAACTAGTGGGATACCTGGGTACTGGAGTAGTGCTAGTTAGTGTAAGAAAAACATGAAAGTAACGAAAGTTATTATTTATTTTGCAAAAATTCTAAGAAATCACAATGGCACTTTTAGTTATGAATTGAACAAGTTATATCCTGGTTCTTTTCGGAATGTGAAGTTACCTCTAAAGGATAGGATTCGCTAATGAAATTTCTATACAAAGTTGACTTGGCAGAATGGCTGAGAGGCGCGCCTACTCAACTTGAATAATTGTCCTTTAGAATGTTGCTAGGTACAGTTGAGGCTGTCGCGTGTGAAACGCAGTGAAGTATACTGTTGTGGAGGAAATATGGGGCTCGCAACAGCTGTAGCGCACAATACCGTAAACTGCGATGACTGCTGTCTGCACCACTCGCTGCTGACAAATAAGATAACTCTCGTTCTATCTGGATTGACCTTCGCCAATTAAACTCTCCCTATGCCTTGATGAAGTCAAGGATTCCTATTCGCCCCTCATCTAACTATTGGTGTGGTACACTGGTCAGGTAACCAGTCCACCCTGATGCCACTCAAAAATTCGCTCGCAGGCGTTTAACTATAACTCTGTCCGTTCACACCGCACAATAAGTGTGTCGGCCAACACAGTGAACAACGCTTAATCGCAAGGACTCAGTAAAGAGTAGCACTTCGATTCGCTCTCAACAGAGGTGCTCTCCCAGTGAAGTACTGAGGAGAGACTTGTTCCTCGCTCCAAGAGCGACAACGGAATGGCACCTCTCCACGCCAGACGTGAAGGGGTATATTTTCCTTCAGCTCAAGGCATCAGAAATATCGTATGCCAATCAGCATTGCTCTTCTAAAACGGGAGAATGACGTTTCATTTAAGGCAACCATCCAGAAATCTGTAGCATTGGCGTTTGGAAGTTGCTGCCTCCCTGTGAAAATCTCTGAAACTAAGTGCTATGTGTAAATAATGTGTAGGCTGGCCGCTCCCACACAATATAGCGGAATTTGCTTTTAAGCCAAACACGGGGTTGTTCCCCCTTTTCACTCGGGCCCAAGCTGTCCGCTACATGGGCGGTCACCGGCCGACATAGGCTGGGTCATCATCTGAAGGGACGTTGTGCGGTTTCTTTCCCGAACTAAAAGCTTCTGTGACCGTCGTGTCTGGAATGTATGTGTGTACCGTCGTGTCTGGAATGTATGTGTGTACGCCAGCCTTGAGTATTTCAAGCACAGTGTGCTTACTTGTTAATTGCATATCGTTACATGAATTCATACAACATGACTTTATCTTATCAAGTTTGGGTTCAAATGAAGCGTCTTGATGTGTGGTATATGATTGTGAGGGGAGAATATGTAAGCAATGAAGGTCAGGAGACCATGATGTCTTACACAATTTGTACATGGGGACGAGTATGTGGCATCAAGAGGAATCCAAGAAAACGCCGACATGGAAGTGAAGGGAATTGAAGAAACAGCCGATTTTTTCTCCACCGAGGTGGCATTATACTGTATTTCTATTGAGGTATCAGTGATACACGCGAGTTGACTGCTGTATTTGACGTTTTTCAGGAAGACAGAGAACCATCCACCGCTAAACTTATGTGCATCTGTGTTAAAGGATAACAGAGAGTGGACAGGTGATCGATTGAGATCTGTAACGAAGTATGATTTAATGATAGTCTGATGATGCATTCTAGAGAGGGGGAAGTTGCTGCAAGTCAATTTTTTCAGTGTTCTGTCAGGATGCAACAGTCGCATGATATAGCTTGCATTCGACTCGTATACAGCCACGTGTTCTGTATGTGATTTAAAGCACTGTCTACTCTCGATCGTTAATGGTAAACCTGTCGGTCATCAGAGGACTTCCATCTCATGTTGCACATTCCTCTAAACGAACTATGATTTATGCGATGTACTCCATCCCTCTGTCGCATCTTGGCTGTAAAATCACGGCTTCAGCTTCATAACTAAGTTGGCAATAGATTTTGGTAAACATTTTTGGAAAGCAGTGATCAATTAATTGTTATATTTTGACTAAAGTTCAGTCTTGATCACATCATTTATATTTTAATGATATAGGTAACCGGTTTCGGTTCTTTCTACAAAACCATCATCAGACCCATGGCCCCCTTAGGATGGTAGGCGGATCTCTCCCCGCTGCGTATATATACCAAAGTAAGGTGGGTGAGACAGAAGAATGCACCATAAATGACGTTGAAAAGCTTGTTAAATTCGAAAAGTGTTGGGGACATAACCAATTACTTAATTTGGTATCCAAGGGGATAGAATAGTTTAAGGAAAAGGGGATGACAAATGGTTCTACATAACAGAACAATAGGTTAAGTGCTGACAAAGGGCAAACATTAGGTCAAGACACCCAGAGTATAGTGCCGAACATTAGGGGGTTGGGTTGTTTGGGGGAAGAGACCAAACAGCGAGATCATCGGTCTCATCATATTAGGGAAGGATGGGGAAGGAAGTCGGCTGTGCCCTTTCATAGGAACCATCCCGGCATTTGCCTGGTGCGATTTAGGGAAATCACAGAAACCTAAATCAGGATGGCCGGACACAGGATTGAACTGTCGTCCTCCAGAATGCAAGTCCAATGTGCTAACCACTGCGCCACCTCACTTGGTGCCAAACATTAAGTTATGCAACATGTTTGCTCCATGTAATTACATCTTACAAGACCTCCATGTTTCCAAACTGCTGAGAATTAGGAGCAAGAAAATCCAACCCCCACAAAATGATTTTATTTTATAAATAAACAATATACCCTTAAATTTCCTGATATTAGGCGCTTCCTCTCCATCACCAGACCGCCATGTTTGATTGTGTCACAGAAGGGACGGCAGCGCCCTCTGGTGACAGTGCCGTTTACTAGACCAGTTGGACTCCAGACCTCGTGGTGAACACACTGTTTCCCGCTATTTTTCTCCCAACCGTCTTGGATTACATCACAGACGATAGCGCTCTCTGGCTGTGCTACTGTGGCACGCACACTGTTTCCCGCCATCTTGGATAACAGTACTTGTGTCATCAGCTGACATCATGGCCGCCATCATGGATTATGTCACAGATTAGAGTGCCCTCTGGCGGCGGTAGTGTCTACTAGGTCAGTTGGAGTCCGGACCCCATGACGAACACTCTGGATGGTGGTACTGCTTCTAATTGCTTAAATAAAGACTGGTGCATTCAAAATAATAAAGACTTATGTCTAGCAAAGGCTGAGTCCTATTCCCACTATTTCCTGCGAGGAGGTGGCAGTCGGAAGACTTAGGTTAGAGGGGGTAGGCCAACTGCCCTTCCTTTCCCGCCATTTTCTTATGTTGGTAGAGGTAGCCCAAGTGACCTTTCATTACTGTCAAAATTCAGAGTTCCCACCAGTTCCTAGTATGAGGTGGCGGTTGGGTGACAGGTTACTGCAGGCAGTCCAAGTGACCTTTCTTTCCCGCCATATTCATAGGTTAGTAGAGATAGCCCAAGTGAGCTTTCTTTACTGAAAAAATTCAAACTTCCCGACAATTTCTAGGAAGAGGTGGAGGTTGGGTGACTTAAGTTGCTGGAGGTAGTCCAAGTGCCGTTTCTTTCCCACCATTTTCTTAGGTTGGTAGAGATAACCATGGTGTGATGCATTATCCTGGTGGAATTTGAACTTCCCGCCATTTCCTGGAGGAGGGGAGGGGGTTAGGTTAGTGGAGGTCGCCTAATTGACCTATCTTCCCGCCTAAATCTGCCATCTTGGATTACGTCATCGCCATCTTTGATTACATCATCATGACAGAACTTTTGGTGCACCCTGTGGGGCAGAACTACCCTGGGGTGGGGGTGACGTGATAGTGTCGGAACTTTTGGGGCACCCTTTGGGGTAGGAATTGCCTTGGGGTTGGGTGATGTCATCGCCGCCATCTTGGATAACAGTACTTTGGGGCAGAAAAGGCCTTGCCCCAAACTTCTGATGAATAGTGACAGCAGGCGAGATACCACATAGACTTCTCACAGAACTGAAAATAAGAAATAGCGGATGTGAACTGTGTTGCAACAAAGGAATTCAAGAGTCAAAACTTCCAAATGTGAACTCAACTTGAAAGACGTTAAAAACGTGTGTTTTGACAGGGACAGAGAAACTATATGTTTGTGAAACTGTTGCGTCATTTGTTGCAGCTCATGTGACAAACTATTATGTTTTCGTCATTTCCTTGGGAGTGATCACATTCACATTCATACGAACATCTAAACCGGGCAAGAGGGCATATCTCACTTACTTACCAGTCGTACAAATTCGGTGCGTCGATAACAGATTCCTATCATATGACACACGTATGTAGTGCCATGTATGAGACATCAGACGTGTTTCCGGTGAGGGATTCGGTTGACTTGTCGCCTTGTCATCAAACGTTTGCGGTTGCTATTCGAAAGCCTCTTCCTTTCCGCTGCTAATTGAGTAGTGGAAATAGGAAGGCAGAATGAAAATCGTGAATTTTAATATATTATCCAAGAGCATAAACGTTATATCACTTACAAAGATGTACGTGTGAAAGAACGCTGCGAGCCAGCTATCGCTGAGGCAGACTGTGAGTAACAAAGAACTTACGTTAGGTCACGCAGTAGTGGGCAGTTGCTCGGGAGTAGCAGGAGTTGCTGGCAGTGTCTGTTACGATGCTCCGGAGTGTGCAGCCGCTTAGTATTAAATATTGTTGTGTGTCAATGATTTACGGAAGATATAAGATTTTAAGTAATTTATTAAGAGACTGCTACAAATATTATTATGAAATTTTGATGAAGAATCTTTCTACATATTGCTACATCGATCTACAATAAATTAATCAATATTCGTGTATTTTTGCGCTTTTGATGTAGAACGATTTTAAATGAGACTAGCTTTGTATGTAACCCAAAGTTTTTTATTGTATTTTTTGTGAAGATCCTTTGGTCGCGTAAATGCAATTTTTATGATATAGTTAAAAAGCTGCAAGTCAGTATCTCAATACAGCAAGATTTTCAAGGAAGATATTACAGTCATTCTCCTCAGTCATATTCCGCCTCCCAACCCGAAGTCGTTTTTATTTAAACAAATTCTAAGTGCCTCTCGGTAAAATATCTTGCATTTTGGCTTTCGCATCTGTAGTTAGTTTAGTAGTGCTGAGATCAGAACAACGCCTTATCCAAGGCGACACCAATACGAGGTAAGAAATTTATGGATTTTCACACAGGGCCCAGTATTGTACTTATTCAGATTTACAGGGCCGTAGTAAGATCGAGTAGATTCGAATGTATTTACCTCTAGTTTGTCATTATCGTGCACATGTTTTAATTAGTTTTAATTTACTGCTGTTGCTTTCTTGCTAGTAGGCAGAGTGTTTAAAACAGGCTCAGGTAAATATACAGACACACGTAATCAGATACGCAGTCAGCACACCATTTGATATAACTGTTCTTTGTTAGACACAAACATCACACCTTACTTTCGACATAAACGTTAAATAGTTGTGCAGAATCAACTTTCATTATAGGTCCCTACGTTACACCTCGCTGTTGCAAACGGACGTTACACCACGACACAGACACAAATTTGAATACAGCGAAGAAGAAAAAAATTGGCACGCGGAAGTTCTGTACACGGCTCGCCCGCTTTGCAGTTCAAGACCGCGACTACTTAACTTCGACGCCATTGTTGCTTAAGCCTGCTCTATATTGCAGTTCTTGTTCTTGGACCGTTCACCGTTGGAATTTTGAGAGAATTCGAGTACGTAAGCCTTTATTTAGGATGACGATTTACTTTCATGATCCACCTTGTTGCGTGTCGATTTGCTTTGGGAAACGGTTTCATTTCTCGTATAATGGTGTTAGAAACCTGTATATTGCGTATGTCCTTTATATTGATCATTCGACCTATGTCCCTTGCTGTTAGCCATATCGCTACAAATTTTGCGCACTCAAAACGAGGTTCGATTGTGTGCTCCGAATGACAATTTCCACATGCGACCTACTGTTTTAACTGAATGGATTTGAGCTTAGAGTTAGGCTCTATTGTACAGCTTATCACATCGTACCAAGTCGACCTGGCACCCTCTGGTATTATTTTTAATTCTAAATGTGGTGTCACCGCCAGACACCACACTTGCTAGGTGGTAGCCTTTAAATCGGCCGCGGTCCGCTAGTATACGTCGGACCCGCGTGTCGCCACTGTCAGTGATTGCAGACAAGCGCCGTCACACGGCAGGTCTAGAGACACTTCCTAGCACTCGCCCCAGTTGTACAGCCCACTTTGCTAGCGAAGCTACACTGACAAGTACGCTCTCATTTGCCCAGACGATAGTTAGCATAGCCTTCAGCTACGTCATTGCTACGACCTAGCAAGGCGCCATTACCAGTGTATATTGAGATTGCACTTATGTATCATCAAGAGCGATGTACAACAATTATGGATTAAAGTTAAGTATTCCAGCAACTACGTTCTTTTCTTACTAGACTCAACTACTTTACTGTTCCAGACCTCACGCCAGTCTGCGTGAGCTTAACGCGTGCTTTTCGGCAACTCGCATAGTGACTTGGCTGTCTTGCCAAGTCACAACACTAAATTTTACAACAGCATTTTCGAATTGGGCTGCAGTAGTCGCAGCTCCTACTTATTAGGACTTGGTATTCCTTTAAGAACTATAGCGAAGTTATTAACAATTCCTTGTTTTAGGACGTCTGTTGGTACGTAGCTTTTATTGCGATAACAAATTTTAATAAGATTTTTAATTAATGTGGGATATTGATAGTATTAACAGGCGCTCGCTCTGATGTCGGGTGATATTTGTGAAACAGTACAGCAGTTGGTTTGTGTGGTCCAGTTTCTATTACACATTTGTTCTGAAGAGCCAAAGAAACTGGTTCACATGCTTCATATCGTGTAAAGCCTCCGCCAGCACGCAGAAGTGCAGCAGCACGACGTGGCATGGACTCGACTAATGTCTGAAGTAGTGCTGGAGGGAACTGACTCCATGAATCCCGCAGGTCTATCCGTCAGAATGCACAATGTAACATGAATGGGTGCAGGTGATCAGACAGCATGCTTACGTACATGTCACCTGTCACAGTCGTATCTAGATGTGTCAAGGGTCCATATCACTCCAACTGCACACGGCGTCCACCATTACAGAGCCTCCATCAGCTTGAATAATCCCTTGCTGTCATGCAGGCTCCATGGATTCATCAGGTTGTCTTCATACCCGCACACGTCCATGCGCTGGATACAATTTGGAACTAGAGTCGTCCGCAGCTCGTGGTCTTGCGGTAGCGTTCTCGCTTCCCGCGCCCGGATTCCCGGCGGGGTCAGGGATTTTCTCTGCCTCGTGATGACTGGGTGTTGTGTGATGTCCTTAGGTTAGTTAGGTTTAAGTAGTTCTGAGTTCTAGGGGACTGATGACCATAGCTGTTAAGTCCCATAGTGCTCAGAGCCATTTGAACCATTTGAACGAGAGTCGTCCGAACAGGCAACATTTTTCCAGTGTCGGTTTTGAGGGACAAAGGCGAGGCGTAAAGCTTTGTGTCGTGCAGTCGTCAAGGGTACTGGAGTGGGTCTTCGGCTCCGAAAGCCCATATCGATGATGTTTCGTTGAATGAGTCGCACGCTGACTCTTGTTAATGGCCCGGCATTGAAACCTGCAGCGATTTGCGGAAAGGTTGCACTTCTGTCACGCTGAACGATTCTCTTTTTCACAGTCCAGTACACCTTATTCCTGTTTTCGTGCTTGACCTGTGTTCAGTTATTGACGGGCTGTCCTCTGAACCCTCTTACGACTTAGATCTGTGGTGGGCGGGGGGAGGGGGACGATGGGAGCTTCCCTTGTTAGCGTCCGCATCTCGTGGTCGTGCGGTAGCGTTCTCGCTTCCCACGCCCAGGTTCCCGGGTTCGATTCCCGGCGGGGTCAGGGATTTTCTCTGCCTCGTGATGGCTGGCTGTTGTGTGCTGTCCTTAGGTTAGTTAGGTTTAAGTAGTTCTAGGGGACTGATGACCATAGATGTTAAGTCCCATAGTGCTCAGAGCCATTTGAACCATTTTTTTCCCCTTGTTAGCAAGTGTCCATTGTTCCTTAGCAGTTGTCAAGCAGTGTAATTCCTGTTCGACTGTTTCTTTTAGTTGTAGCCGCCCACGTGCAAGCCTCGCCACGTGCCGGTTCCGTTGCTTCGCCACAACTTTTCCGGGCAGTCGCTGGAACAGCTCTGCAGGACTAGGTTTCAGACGGCCGGCCATCGGTCTCCGCTGCTGTTGTTGACGGGCGCCGGCTGCGGGGCCGCAGAGGGAAGGCTACGGTTGCCAATTACCGCCGCTCGCGGCACGGCGCGACGGATGGATGGATGGCCCGTGCAGCTGCAGGCGAATATCGGCGCCGCGCACTCGGCCGCCTCAGGGCAGCCGGGTCACAAGCTCTGTCTGCCAAGCCCGCGACATTTACACGGCCGGCTTTGTGTCTCACAAGGGGACCAGTGCACCTGTTAATCACGTTGTAGAGTAGCTGGCCAGCAGCTTGTCATGTCATTGCCCCCAGTTTTCCGAGAAAACCGGTGCTGAAGTTTTGTGCGAATCTCTCGTATTCGTAACGGTAATCTTGTTTCGACCGAGAAGCGGACGTTGCACAGAGGCTAAGGCCGTCGTAACCACGGAACCGAGTCAGTTAACGCTGACGTGTCGCTCCAAGGATTCTGTGACGTCATTCCTTACTGTTTCTCGCTCAGGAGCCATTGCGTCACGTGAAACATGAAATAAGATCTGCGATATTTCGTTAACGTGCCACGTAAAGCAGAACCAATACGAAGCACGTCACAAGCAGAAAGCTTACAGTATTTGTTGTGTTCAGTAAAAGCCCATATTCAGTGAGTTTCATGTTATACGTTGCACCCTATGAATATATGCTGCTTCTAAGCACCAGCACATTGAATGTGTCGAAAACTAATCGTTATTGGTAAGATTTATCATAATAAAATGATAGCAAACATCACATTGGTAGTTGAAGATTTTTTTGTATTTCGTTATTTTCGCGTTGTCCGCCCCCGGAAGCTGAATGGTCAGCGTGGCGGATTGTCAGTCCTCTGGGCCCGGTCTCGATTCCCGGCTGGGTCGGGAATTTTCTCCGCCCGGGGACTGGGAGTTGTGCTGACCTCACCATCATCCTCATCGGCTGCAGGTCGCCGAGGCGCCAAATTGAAAGACCAACGTCCGCCGAACGTCCTGCCCGACTGGGGGTCCTAGCCATACGATTAATTTACACTCCTGGAAATTGAAATAAGAACACCGTGAATTCATTGTCCCAGGAAGGGGAAACTTTATTGACACATTCCTGGGGTCAGATATATCACATGATCACACTGACAGAACCACAGGCACATAGACACAGGCAACAGAGCATGCACAAAATCGGCACTAGTACAGTGTATATCCACCTTTCGCAGCAATGCAGGCTGCTATTCTCCCATGGAGACGATCGTAGAGATGCTGGATGTAGTCCTGTGGAACGGCTTGCCATGCCATTTCCACCTGGCGCCTCAGTTGGACCAGCGTTCGTGCTGGACGTGCAGACCGCGTGAGACGACGCTTCATCCAGTCCCAAACATGCTCAATGGGGGACAGATCCGGAGATCTTGCTGCCCAGGGTAGTTGACTTACACCTTCTAGAACACGTTGGGTGGCACGGGATACATGCGGACGTGCATTGTCCTGTTGGAACAGCAAGTTCCCTTGCCGGTCTAGGAATGGTAGAACGATGGGTTCGATGACGGTTTGGATGTACCGTGCACTATTCAGTGTCCCCTCGACGATCACCAGTGGTGTACGGCCAGTGTAGGAGATCGCTCCCCACACCATGATGCCGGCTGTTGGCCCTGTGTGCCTCGGTCGTATGCAGTCCTGATTGTGGCGCTCACCTGCACGGCGCCAAACACGCATACGACCATCATTGGCACCAAGGCAGAAGCGACTCTCATCGCTGAAGACGACACGTCTCCATTCGTCCCTCCATTCACGCCTGTCGCGACACCACTAGAGGCGGGCTGCACGATGTTGGGGCGTGAGCGGAAGACGGCCTAACGGTGTGCGGGACCGTAGCCCAGCTTCATGGAGACGGTTGCGAATGGTCCTCGCCGATACCCCAGGAGCAACAGTGTCCCTAATTTGCTGGGAAGTGGCGGTGCGGTCCCCTACGGCACTGCGTAGGATCCTACGGTCTTGGCGTGCATCCGTGCGTCGCTGCGGTCCGGTCCCAGGTCGACGGGCACGTGCACCTTCCGCCGACCACTGGCGACAACATCGATGTACTGTGGAGACCTCACGCCCCACGTGTTGAGCAATTCGGCGGTACGTCCACCCGGCCTCCCTCATGCCCACTATACGCCCTCGCTCAAAGTCCGTCAACTGCACATACGGTTCACGTCCACGCTGTCGCGGCATGCTACCAGTGTTAAAGACTGCGATGGAGCTCCGTATGCCACGGCAAACTGGCTGACACTGACGGCGGCGGTGCACAAATGCTGCGCAGCTAGCGCCATTCGACGGCCAACACCGCGGTTCCTGGTGTGTCCGCTGTGCCGTGCGTGTGATCATTGCTTGTACAGCCCTCTCGCAGTGTCCGGAGCAAGTATGGTGGGTCTGACACACCGGTGTCAATGTGTTCTTTTTTCCATTTCCAGGAGTGTATATTAAAAATTTTCTTGTTACAGCTGGTGTGTTATGAAAGTAACCCGTTTTAAGACAATTAACGGCACATTGAAAATTCATGAGAAAGGTGTCGTTATGATTAGCAATTGGTGTAATTAAATGTGAATTAATAAAGTTTCGTCGTTTAAAGCATTTATAAGATTGTAACATGAAATAAAAGGTCACACGTTACGGACATTCTACGTAGCACAGTTTGTAGAGCTTCCACGCAGTGGGACAGAAGGTAGGCTAGTACACGTTTCCTTTCCCATAATAGTAGAAATCTATGCAGGTAGAAATTTAACTATGACAGCAAAAGTCAGGCTGTGCTCGCGAAAGCGTAGTACTTAGCTGAGGTACTCCCGATGCCCAAACAAATAGGGAAGGCTCGACTGCTAATGTTTCTCCGCCGACCTGCAGCCTCAGCTTAAATGAGGGTGGACTAACGGACTTGCACGCTAAATGCGCGGCCCTACTCGTCAACAGAACTACACTTAAGCGCCAAAGAAGCTGGTATTGGCATGGTTATTCGAGCACATTACGTATATTCCTTATTACCGTTTCTTGTTGCCAATATTAGTTTATTCCCACGAATAAGCAGCTTTCACTCGGTTAATACTCGGCAGAAATCAAACCTGCATTTGGATCGGACTCCCTTAACTCTTGTGCAAAAAGGTGTGCAGTATACAGCTGCATCCGTTTTCAATAAGCTGCCACTCGAATTCAAAAATCTTAGCAGTAATCCACGCGCTTTCAAATCGAAACTGAAGACTTGCCTCATGGGTCACACCTTCTATTCTGTCGAGGAGTTCCTTGAAAAATTAAGCTGATTTTTATTGTATTGCTGACAGCGTTTACTTAAACTTATGGACTGACTTTTTCATGGTTCATGAACATTTATTTCTATCTGTTATTACGTTATTTTTTAATTTCATGTACTGACACGCTCCATGACCTTGGAGATTTTCTCGTCAATTTGGTCCTACGGAACTTGACCAGTAAATAAAACAGTAACAGGCACAATACCGCCGTGCGGTCGGAAACGCCTACACAAGACAAGTGTCTGGCGCAGTTGTCAGATCAGTTACAAGGTTATCAAGATTTAAGTGAGTTTTAACGTGGTGTTATAGTCGGCGCAAGAGCGATGGGACACAACATCTTCGAGGTAGCGATTAACTGGGGATCTTCCCAAATGGCTCTGAGCACTATGGGACTTAACATCATGGTCATCAGTCCCCTAGAACTTAGAACTCCTTAAACCTAACTAACCTAAGGACAGCACACAACACCCAGCCATCACGAGGCAGAGAAAATCCCTGACCCCGCCGGGAATCGAACCCGGGAACCCGGGCGTGGGAAGCGAGAACGCTACCGCACGACCACGAGATGCGGGCTGGGGGGGGGGGGGGGGGGGGAATCTTCCCGTACGACCATTTCACGAGTGTTTCGTGAATATCAGGAATCCTGTAAAACATCTAATCTCCGACATCGCTGCGGATGGAAAGACATCCTGCAAGAACGGAACCAACGACGCTTGAAGAGAAACGTTCAACGTGACACAAGTGCAACCCTTCTGCAAATTGCTGCAGATGTCAATGCTGGGCAATCAACAAGCGTCAGCATGCGAACCGTTCACAGAAACATCATCGATATGGGCTTTCGGAGCAGAAGCCCACTCGCGTACCCTTGATGACTGCACGACACAACGCTTTAGGCCTCGTCCGGGCCCGTCGACACCGACACTGGACTGTTGACGACTGGAAAAATGTTGCCTGGTCGGATGAGTCTCGTTTCAAATTGTATCGAGCGGATGGACGCGTGCGGGTATGGAGACAACCTGATGAATCCATGGACCCTGGATGACAGCAAGGGACTGTTCAAGCTGGTGGAGGCTCTATAATGGTGGACGCCGTGTGCAGTTAGAGTGATATGGGACCCCCGACACGTCTAGATACGACTCTGGCAGGTGACACGTACGTAAGCATGCTGTCTGATCACCTGCATCCATTCGTGTCCATAGCATATTCCGACGGACAGCCCTGCAGGATTCATAGTGTCAGTTCCCTCCAGCACTACTTCAGACATTAGTCGAGTCCATGCCGCGTCGTGCTCCGGCACTTCTGCGTGCTGGTGGGGGCCTTACAGGATATCAAGCATGTGTACCAGTTTCTTTGCTTTTCAGAACAAATGTGTACTAGAAAAGGGATTACGCAAATCAACTGCTGTTCTGTTTCACAAATATCACCCGACATCAGCGCTAGCGCCGGTTAATATTATCAATATCCCACATTCATTAAAAATCTTATTAAAATTTGTTATCTCAGTAAAAGCTACGTACCAACAGACATCCTAAAACAAGGACTTTTTAATAACTTCGCTATAGCTCTCAAAGGAATACCAAGTGCTAATAAATGGGAGCTGCGACTACTGCAGCACAAGTGGAAGAGCCTGTTAGAAAATTTAGCGTTGGAAATAATACCAGAGGGCGCCAGGTCGACTTGGTACGATGTGATAAGCTGGACAATAGAGACTGAATCCAAGCTCTAATCCATTCAGTTAAAACCGTAGGTCGCATGTGGAAATTACCATTCGGAGCACACAATCGAACCTCGTTTTGAGTGCGTAAAATTTGTAGCCGTATGGCTCACAGCAAGTGACATGGTTAGAATGATCAACAGAAAGGACATACGCAATATGCAGGTTTCCAATATCATTATACTAGAATTGAAACCGTTTCCCAAAACAAATCGACACGCAACACTATGAATCATGAAAGTAAATCGTCATCCTAAATAAGGCTTATATAAGCGAATTTTCTCAGTATTCCAACAGGTAAAGCTTATGATAATATTTTGAATGCAAACCCCTCTTTAAAAAAAAGGAAATGTAATGTGAGTACTATAAAAGTGTCGTCTAAGAAATAACTCAGTGGACAATTTCTAGCAGATTTCCCCACGGAAGACTGAAGTGTGAATGTGTTGTAATGTATATAATTTTTTAAAGTGAGTTTTTTTTATTATGTGAAACTGTTAAATGCTAAATAAATTTAAAAATCCGATTTTTTCTTACCATCACTTTTTCTAAAATACTGTGAGACTCCCCCTTTATTGAACTTTTATTAAGCTGATGTCCTTACTGACTCGACATGTATATTCCTTTCTGACTGATTACATATTCGTGGATATTCAGGCTTATATTTATACATACCACAGTCAGAACAATATGACCAGCATATGGACAAGGGAAGAAATGTGCATTTCAATAGAGCTATCGTAGGAATTTTTTACGCGCATCTAATTTCGTTAGCAGACTATAGTTTGCGAGTCAAATAAGGTCGACAACTGCCGCTGGAGAGCGCTGGTAGCGCAAAATCACATTGATCAACTCGTACCGTGTGGCAACGGCGCTGTCTCCTGATGTTGGTTATCCCACCTGCATGCACATCAACATTAGTTGCTTCGCCCCATGTGATGACGGCTAAAGGTTACTGCTAGCAGTGTGGGTTCAAACCCTGCCCACGTACTTATTCCTTTTTCAATGTCATTGCACACAGTAT
This sequence comes from Schistocerca cancellata, assembly GCF_023864275.1. NCBI lineage: Eukaryota > Metazoa > Arthropoda > Insecta > Orthoptera > Acrididae > Schistocerca > Schistocerca cancellata. The sequence continues at coordinate 763,962,634 of NC_064630.1, forward strand.
CATAAAATAGTATACCTCATACAAAATTATTCGAAATTAGCCGTTTTCGCAGCAGTAATGTCACTAATAAATCAATCATTACAGCTGATTATCTACAAATGGCATTCCATGTGTGGTTCGCAGTTAAATTCCAATATCTGGACACCTCGAACGAGTTCGCAAAGATGATAGAAGTAGTAACAAATGCGGATCAATTGGAGATACAGACGAAAGTACTCATCTCTATTTTTGATCTTGTTTTCGTACTTAATACCGGTCAAACCAGCTCCCAGTATCCCTCCAAAACCCAGGCGATCATTGTAGGCAAAACCACCCCTTCCTTCCGCCTCCTTGATTTCTTTCTCACTGTCTATGGCCGTCCTATCGCCCTCGCTCCCACCCTTAAGTACCTTGGCGTCACCCTCGACCGTCGCCTCTCCTGGACTCCCCATCTCCGGACAATCCAAGCCAAGGCACGCTTCCGACTCAGTCTCCTCAAGCTCCTTTCCGGCCGTACGTGGGGTCTGGACCCCTCCACCATCCTCCACACCTATAAATCCCTCATCCGCCCTATCCTTTGTTATGCCCATCCGGCTTGGATCTCTGCCCCCTCTACCTTTTACAAATCCCTCCAAATCCTTGAACGCCATGCTCTCCGCCTCGCCTATCGCATCCATCTCCCCTCCCCCACGCGGATCCTCTACGATCTCATTCCCTTCCCCCACCTTCTCCTTTTCCTTGAAAGGATACGGATCCTGTACACCTCCCGTAAACTTGATCCTCCTCACCCGCTCGTCTCCCCGATCCTCTCCCACCCCGGCCCGCTGCCGCGCCTGTCTTCCCACGTCCCACCCGGTCTCCATCTCTCCACCCTCCTTACGCTCTCCCAAGGTGGCTTCCGCCAACTCCCTCTCCCTAATGATGCCCTCCTCCCCTCCATCTACCCCTCCTGTCAACTTTGACCCCGCCCCACCACCCACTTCTGGTGTCCTTTCCTTTAGGCACCCTCCCTCCCTTATCTTCCCTTCTCTTTCCTTTTCCCCCGTCCCCTCCCTCCACCCCTCTTCCCCCGAGCTTCCCCTCCCCCATCCTCCCTCCCCCTATCTCCCCTGCCCGTGGCATCTCTGCTCTCCCCTCTCGCTCTCCCACTCCATTTCCGCCTTCTCCTCTTGGCAGGTGCCCGGACTCGCACACGCACAGTGAACATTCGCGCGCCGGAGGTCATTGCCATCAGCGTCTCGTGTGTGTGCCTTCGTTTGTGTTTAGTGTATATTCGCCGTCACGCCGCCACTGTTCACGTGTACCGTCGCCGTCATCCATGTTTTGTGCACCGTGTCAACTAGTGTCAGTGATGTTTTCTCGTCCAGCGTGAACAGCTCCGTGTTTTTTGTTTTTTAGTGTCTACATTGTTTTGCCCGCCGTTTTGTTTGTATTCTCTGTGCCCCCTCTATGTATTACTTATTGTAACCTCAAGGCTGAAGAGCGGCGTACTCAGCTGCTGACAGCCCGCCTTGAGTAAGGTGATAAAAATCACAATAAAGAAAAAAAAACAGCTCCCAGTGCCAAACGACGTACATTAGATCCCCTGTAGAACTAGAAGGGAAATTGATTTGAACAAGATTACTTCTCAGCACAGTATACGATCACTGTGTCAAGGAACATACACTGCAGCGCCACAGAAACTGGTATAGGCGTGCGTATTCAAATACAGCGATTTGTAAACTGGCAGAATACGGTGTTGCGGTCGGCAACGCCTGGTGCAGTTGTTAGATTGGCTACTGCTGCTACAATGGCAGGTTATCAAGGTGTAAGTGAGTTTATACGTGCAGTTGTAGTCGGCGCACGAGCTGTGGGACACAGCATAAAAAAAATAGCTCTGAGCACTATGGAACTCAACTTCTGAGGTCATCAGTCCCTAGAACTTAGAACTAATTAAACCTAACTAACCTAAGTACATCACACACATCCATGCCCGAGGCAGGATTCGAACCTGCGACCGTAGCGGTCTCGCGGCTCCAGACTGTAGCGCCTAGAACCGCAGGGCCACTACGGCCGGCGGAACACAGCATCTCCGAGGTAGCGATGAAGTGAGGATTTTCCCATACGACCATTTCACGAGTGTACTGTGAATATCGGGAATCGGTAAGACGTCAAATCTGCTACTTGGCTGCGGCCGACAAAAGATCCTGCAAGAACGGGACCAACGACGATTGAAGAGAACCGTTCAACGTGACAGATGTGCAATCCTTCCGCAAATTGCTCCAAATTTGGGCATTGGAGAAGTGTCTACGTGCGAACCATTCAACGAAACATCATTGACAGGGGCTTTCGGAGCCGAAGGTCCAATCGTTTACCCTTGATGACTGCACGACATAAAGGTTTACGCCTCGCCTGGTCACGTCAACATCGACATTGGACTGTTGATGACTGGAAATATGTTGTCTGGTCGGACGAGTCTTGTTTCAAATTGTATTGAGCGGATGGACGTGCGAGTATGGAGACTGTTGTGGGTTGGCAGGAGAGCCAACACCGGTATACTAGAGGAAGCCGAAAGGCACGCGTTTTAGCTCACGCAGGCTGGCGTGAGGTCTGGACCACGACAAGGAAATTAGACTTTAGAAAAACGGACGTAGCTGGTGGAATACTTAACTTTAATCCATTAATGATGAGCGTCGCTCTTGACTGTACATGACTCAGTATCAATAGTAACTGGTAATGCCGCCTTGCTAGGTCGTAACAAATGACGTAGCTGAAGGCTATGCTAACTATCGTCTCGGCAAATGAGAGCGTATTTTGTCAGTGAACCATCGCTAGCAAAGTCGGTTGTACAACTGGGGCGAGTGCTAGGAAGTCTCTCTAGACCTGTCGTGTGGCGGCGCTCGGTCTGCAATCACTGATAGTGGCGACACGCGGGTCCGACGTATACTAACGGACCGCGGCCGATTTAAAGGCTACCACCTAGCAAGTGTGGTGTCTGGCGGTGACACCACAGAGACAGCCTCATGAATGCATGGAACCTGTACGTCAGCAGGGACTGTTCAAGCTGGTGGAAGCTCTGTAATGATGTGGGGCGTGAGCAGTTGAAGTGATATGGAACCCCTGATACGTCTAGATATGACTCTGACAGGTGTCTCGTACGTAAGCACCCTGTCTGATCACCTGCACCCACTCATGTCCATTGTGCATTGCGACGGACTTGGACAGTTCCAGCAGGACAATGCGACACCCCCCACGTCTAGAATCGCTACAGAGTGGCTCCACGAAGACTCTTCTGCATTTAAACACTTCCGCTGTCTAGCACACTCTCCAGCCATGAAAATTATTGAGCATATCTGGGATTCGTTGCAACGTGCTGTTCAGAAGAGATCTCAACCCTTCGTACCCTTATGGATTTATGGAGAGCCCTGCAGGATTCATGGTGTCGGTTCCCTCTAGCACTACTTCACGTATTACTCGAGTCCATGCCACGTCGTGTTGCGGCATTTCCGCGTGTTAGCGGGGGGGGGGGGGGGGGGGGGGGGGCTACACGATATAAGGCAGTTGGGTGTACCAGTTTCTTTCGCTCTTCAGTGTATTCGCTTACGTTTTCTTATGTATGCAACAACCATTTGGCAAATATGGTCGGATTTTTGAAAAAAGATTTGACGAGTTGACTACTAAATCAAAATATCTGTGCCCTGCAACAAATCAGACAAGTTCACAAAAATGCTTTACGGAGAGTTATTAAAATACAACGGTGGGTATTAAACATAATGGAAATAAAGGTGACTGGTAACAGAAAATACAAAGAAATAATTAATTCACATCGTCACGGTTCACAAACGCAGATAGTATGGCTTGGTTGGGGCCTTTACAAATTGTTTACGCTTTTATGCGCAAGCGGCTACCACAGCAGAATGCGGAAGATGGTGTTAGGAAGGAGCTGTGACTCTGCCCGGCAAATAACACGGCGTCAAAGAGGAAGAGAGCCATTATTTACACCCTGGCGACTGCTGGAGCACACACACACACACAGGAGACGAGCGGATAACAATCGCGGACGAGCGCGTGTGCGGCCCTCATTATTGTGAGGGAAACCCGAGGTGTGGGAGAGCCGTGGCACCTGGCGGAACGCGTTCGGCCCTGAGCAGTTTGTCACGGCCCACGCTCGTCTCGTGTTACACGCGACGCCTGCCGCCACCACCGCCACCGCGGATCATCTGGCCAGTGGGAGGTAGTGAGCTCAATACCAAACTGGGGCCACTTGCCTAGAGAACTCTGACGACCTTTCGTCGAGCCGCTGTATCAGCCAGGAGCACTACTATACCCGGGCCGCTGTAACGTTGCACTTGACGTTTGCGTATAGTGGTGGGCAGGAAATCGCGTATCTGTTAAAAATCACAGTGACTGAGAAGTCACAGATATCACAGTAGCAACTTTACAGAATCTAACTGCGATTTCAGTCACAGTTAGCAGTCGCAAGTAGTATTTCATATTCAAAGACGTGAGCCATCTATTGGTCGAATTTAGCACTGCTTTCTGCGATTTCAGTGACAAGTCGCAACTAAGAGTCGCAAGTAGCAACTAAAAAGCGCGGTTAACAGTGCCATCTGTGGGTCAAAGTACGTACTACGCCCATCTCTGCGATACACTATTGAGTCCAACTGCGATTTCCGTGACAAGTCGCAACTAAGAGTCGCAAGTAGCAACTAAAAAGCGCAGTTAGCACTGCCATCTGTTGAGCAAAGTTCATACTACGCTATTCGCTACCGAGTCAAACTGCGATTTCTGTGACAAATCACAACTAAGAGTCGCAAGTAGCAACTAAAAAGCGCAGTTAACATACTTTTCCTAGTGTCATCTGTTGACCGACGTACGTACTACGTTATGAGAGCCTTGTACCTCACGAGATCGATGTGCTGTATGTGCATATGAAGGGCTTATTTCAATAGTGGTACAAGTCCATTTTTGTTCATTTTGAGATACAGAGTCGTAAAGTTAAATGAGCGCTGACAAATCTGCATTTGAGATACCAGAAATATTCAAGCATATGGCTTCTTGCTAGAGATGAACCTTTATTTATGTTTGTTTGGATCACTAATTTCAGAAGCATTATAGACAGAAAAGTGGAGGTAATGGACTTGTACCACTATTGAAATAAGCCCTTCATATTATATGACGACATGCACATTCAGCATCAGTTATGGTTGGTCAAATACTGCTGTGACTCTGAATGTATTATATTAATAAGAAGCAACATTGCCTTTTTCTCCTGAAAATATCAAGTAACGTAACAAATATGTTTGATTCTGCTTCCAATATGACAGTTTTGGTTACTACTCCACATGCCTACAGGACTTTGCTGTGTTAACAGCAGAACTCAGACATCTGTATAAGTGTAGAGAAATGAAAACAGTCATATGAATGCCTCACTTTTGTTCCGACACAGTTCAAGACTCGGGAGAAAAGTTTTACACCTGGTGTTCTACATGGCAACTTCACACACAGGAACTTTTTGCTGACTACTACCACCTACATAAGTAAGCTTTTCCTGTGTTACTTTCAAGTAATGCACTTAAGCTATTCCTGATTTAACTGGAAGATCTGTACTTCCCACTTTCATATCAACAGCCTCAAAATGCATATTGTAGACTTCGGGATATGTTACAGGTCAGTGTCACACCAAGATTGTGGAGAAAGGGGGGGGGGGGCGGCATGTCACTCTCCAACAAGTGTTTACCAATAAGTAAGTGGCGGAAAATTATGGGTATAGGACGGCTTAAACATGTGGAAAATGAGATTTTTATTATTCACTCACTGTATTTGACATTTATTATTCCTTTAAAATCGCACAACAACTTCAATAAAACACAGTTTAATCATTCACACACTTATTTCACAATTATTTCACTTTTAAACTGCAAATCCTCTAAGAGCTGTCTTGAATCTTCACGAGTCTCTCTCAAAAACTGTCTTGATGTGGATAGATACGTACAGCAACCAGTAATCAGAATCAGAACTGTGTCTGCAAAAACACAAGGATTATTAAACAATTTTTGCTGTCATTAATTACTAGCAATATAATTGACAGAGTAGATTGCTAATATTTGCTATAATATCACATTTGCAAGAACGATCTCACTGAAGTAATTAAGTCCATCGAAACGCTTAGAAACTAACCTCCCGTCTGACGAAAACGGTCTAAAGACGCAGTGGCAATTTCTTCAGATCTGTTGACAATGATATTTTGAGTTATCACTTCACTGAGTGACTGAAATGTAGTGCAGGTACCTGTGAACATAACAATATGTTAGAATTCATTTTCTAAATACGAACTATTACGGTACTGTACGGCTACTTACATATTAATTACACTATTAATATTTTCACAGTTGTTTCTTTAATACAAAATTAAAGCCAACGGAAGAAAAAACGTAAAACATACTTGCCAATGACAGGTTTGTTGAGATGCAATTTTCTGTGTTGACAGATGTAACATTTTCATACGGTGGTAAGTCGCAGAAATCGCAGGAATCACAGAAATCGCAGAAGTAGCAGAAGTCACAGAAATCGCAGAAGTAGCAGAAATCGCGGAAGTAGCAGAAATCGCAGAAATAGCAGTGGCGGAGGGATACACGACCTATGTTCCTTAACTGCGACTCTTAACTGCGACAAATCACAGTTAAGAATAACAGATACTGAAAAGTAGCATTCACAGAAATCACTGATATCGGAAAATCGCAGTTTAGCACATCACTATTTGCGTATGAAGTTGGCAGCGTAACGGAGTAACAAGTGAAGAACGATAGGCACCAGGCGTTCAGCGTGGGGCGCCAGCCAATCACAGCGCAGTGAGCACTGCTGTTACTCACGTGCTGTGACGTCAAAGTTCCCGCGTTGCCGGCTTTGTTTAGTGAATGTGTATAAAACGTGAATTGTATGTTGTTTACCGCGGGTTTTCGTTGTATTGTGTGCAATATCGTTGTGACTTTTGTTACGTTGTGAGTTTACATACTTGGGAAATGCCACCGAAAAGACTTCGTTCACCTAGTGACAATCCTTTGCATCGAGGGATGCCGCTAAACAGCCAGGCACTGGAGTTACTACGCAGAACTCGTGAGTTTTACGAGCAGGAGAAAAACTACGTAAGCATTCATGGACAGCCATCAATTCCTGCCGACAAAGTGGTGGAACGTACGTCGAAAACTCTTGGTATTAGTGCAAGAACCGTAGTAAGTAAGGGAGTATTACTACAAAACTTGGAAGATACTGAAGTGAGCCGTAATCATTCCGAGCTGTCTGGATCAAATAATACATTTTTATCAACCCTGGGAAAGAAGAAAAAGTGGCCTAGTCCTATCACAGATTTAGATTCTTTCCAGACTGATGCAATTCGTAGGCATGTTTATGCTTACTACAGCAGAAAAGAGTATCCGACTGTAGCTAAGTTATTAATCTCTTTAAAAGAAAGTGAACTCTTCAGGGGTGGTAAAACATCACTAAAAATTGTGCTAAAAAATATGGGTTTCCGTTACAAAACGCTAGACGGACGCAAAGTACTGTTAGAGAGGGCACATATTGTTACCGCTCGTTGCATTTTCTTGCACAAAATTGTGGGCAGAGACATTCATTCCATAATTTGGCTAGACGAAACGTGGGTTAATGGCGGGGAAGCTGTCAGTAAATGTTGGACGGATAACACACCCAGCAGTAGCGGCCATCAGCCGTCGAGAAGAGGAGCTAGATTAATTATGGTCCATGCAGGCTCCTCCAGTAGTTTTGCCCCTGACGCACTTTTAGTTTTTAGATAAAAAAGGACTGGTGATTACCATGAAGATATGGATCACACACGATTTGTTGAGTGGTTCAGGAACCTTTTAAAACAATTTCCTGTCCCTACAACAATTGTAATGGACAATGCTCCATATCATTCGGTTATACAGAACAAAGCCCCAACCACAAATGATCGGAAAGAAGTTATGATGCAGTGGTTACAGGCTCGAAATATTGCAGCGGATATGAGTATGAGAAAGGTTTTGTCGAAATTGTCAAGGAGCAGGGTCATACTGTAATAAGGCTGCCACCATATCACTGCCATTTCAACCCTATTGAGTCAATATGGAGTGATGTAAAAATGTATGTAAGGAACAACAACAAGTCCTTTACAATAGCAGAGGTGGAAAAGCTGTTGCGTGAAGCTCTTGTGATTGTGGATGCAGCCTCATGGAGAAAAAAAGTAGAGCACGTCGAGAAGCTTATACGAGCAGCACAGACAACAGAAGGCTTTATCAGTGGCCATGAACAATTAATGATTTGCCTTGCTGATGATGACGATGAAGACTGTTTTGGCGATGAATCGGACAACAGTGACGATGGCGAGTTGGATGGAATTGCGCCATTATTGCTGTAAATTGGTGAGTGAAAAATTACTAATATTGGTTATTTATTGCAATCTCGGTTATTATTTATTTTGTAACCTACGTACATTATTGATTTTAAAGTACCAGTCGTCAGATACTTGTTTTTTGTATTTCTTTGCTCCGTTATCGGAAGGGTGCGCATTGTTATGCTTTTACATGCATTATTATACTGTTGTTTACTTCCTGTCATTGTAGTACAACTAAAAACGAGTTTTTATATACACTGTAATTTCTCAATCGCTTGCATTTACGAGACGGGACGGAAAACTGTATCGTCTGCTGTGTGTATAGAGGCTGCTGTTGCAACATCGCTATTACAGTATAGCCAACCTAACTAGACAAAAAGCGAACTGTCAAGTGCAATGTTTCGCCGGCGGGGGTATAGCTGTCTGTAGTTAGACATGAGTGGATGCAGTAAGAAGGAAGCACTGAACTCCTTGGAAACATAAAGTCATTTGCAGCGATCATTGTACCAATGCAAAATACTTTTTTTCGATCAGAAGCTGATAATATAGCTATTCAAAGACGAAGCTGTCCCGAGTGCACTCAGTTTTCATGGCCGTTTTCAAGTGAAAATCGATCAGAAAAGGCCACATTTACTGAAGTACACTGAAGAGACAAAAGAAAACTGGCAAGCCTGTCTAACAACGTGTAGGGCCCCCGTGAGCATGCAGAAGCGCCGCAACACGGCGTGACATGGATTCGACTAATGTCTGAGGTAATGGTGGAGGGAACTGGCACAGTAGATCCTGCAGGCTTGTCCATAAATCTGTAGCAATACGAGAGGGTGGAGATCTCTTTATGAGCAGCACCTCGCAAGGCATACCAGATACGATAAATAATGTTCATATCTGGGGAGTTTGGTGGCCAGCACAAGCGTTTAAACTCAGAAGAGTATTCCTGGAGCCACTCTGTAGCGATTCTGGACGTGCAGGGTGTCGCATTGTCCTGCTGGAATTGCCCACGTGCGAGCACAGTGGACATGAATGGATGCAGGTGATCAGACAGAATGCTTGCATACGTGCCACCTGTCAGAGTCGTATCTAGACGTATCAAGGGTTCCATTTCATTGCATCTGCTCACGCCCCACACCATCACAGAGCCTCCACCAGCTTGAACAGTCCCCTGCTGACATGCAGGGTCCATGGATTCATGAGTTTGTCTCAATACCCATACACGTCCATCTGCTTGATACAATTTAAAACGAGACTCGTCTGAACAGGCACCATATTTCCAGTCATCAACAGTCCAATGTCAGTGTTGACAGGACCAAGCGAGGTGTAAAGCTTTGTGTCGTGCAGTCATGGAGGGTACATGAGTGGGCCTTCGGCTCTGAAAGTCCCAATCAATGATGTTTCCTTGGATGTTTCGTACTCTGACACTCGTTGATTGCCCAGCATTGAAATCTGCAGCAATTTACGGAAGGGTTGCACTTCTGTCACGTTCAACGATTCTCTTCAGTCGTCGTTGATCCAGTTCTAGCAGGATCTTTCCCCAGCCGCAGCGATGGCGGAGGTTTGATGTTTTACCGGATTCCTGATGTTCACGATACACTCGTCAAATGGTCGTAGGGGAAAATCCTCACTTCATCGGTACCTTGGACACTGCGTGTCCCATCGCTCGTGCCTCGACTAGAACACCACGTTTAAACTCACTTAAATCTTGATAACCTGCCATTGTAGCAGCAGTAAATAATCTAACAACTGCGCCAAAAAATTGTTGTCAAATACACGGTGGACCATTGATCGTGACCGGGCCAAATATCTCACGAAATAAGCGTCAAATGAAAAAACTACAAAAACGAAACTTGTCCTGCTTGAAGGGGTAAACCAGATGGCACTAAGATTGGCCCGCTAGATGGCGCTGCCATGGGTCAAACGGGTATCAACTGCGTTTATTAAAAATAGGAACCCCCATTTTTTATTACAAATTCGTGTAGTACGTAAAGAAATATGAATGTTTTAGTTGGACCACTTTTTTTCGCTTTGTGATAGATGGCGCTGTAATAGTCACAAACATATGGCTCACAATTTTAGACAAACAGTTGGTAACATGTAGGTTTTTAAACTGAAATACAGACTGTAGGTACGTTTGAACATTTTATTTCGGTTGTTCCAATGTGATACATGTAACTTTGTGAACTTATCATCTCTGAGAACGCATGCTGTTACAGCGTGATTACCTGTAAATACCACATTAATGCAATAAATGCTCAAAATGATGTCCGTCAACCTCAATGCATTTGGCAATACGTGTAACGACATTCCTCTCAACAGCGAGTAGTTCCCCTTCCGTAATGTTCGCACATGCGTTGACAATGCGCTGACGCATGATGTCAGGCGTTGTCGGTGGAACACGATAGCAAACTTTCCACACAGAAAGAAATCCGGGTACGTCAGATCCGGTGAAAGTGCGGGCCATGGTATGGTGCTTCGACGACCAATCCACCTGTCATGAAATATGCTATTCAATACCGGTTCAACCGCACGCGAGCTATGTGCCGGACATGCATCATGTTGGAAGTACATCGCCATTCTGTCATGCAGTGGAACATCTTGTAGTAACATCGGTAGAACATTACGTAGGAAATCAGCATACATTACACCATTTATATTGCCATCTATAAAATGGGGGCCAATTATCCTTCCTCCCACAATGCCGCACCATACATTGGCTCGCCAAGGTCGCTGACGTTCTACTTGTCGTAGCCATCGTGGATTTTCCGTTGCCCAATAGCACATATTATGTCGGTTTACGATACCGCTGTTGGTGAATGACGCTTCGTCGCTAAATAGAACGCGTGCTAAACATCTGCCATCGTCCCGTAATTTCTCTTGTGCTCAGTAGCAGAACTGTACACGACGTTCACAGTCGTAGCCATGCAATTCCTGGTGCATTGAAAAATGATACGGGTGCAATCGATGTTGATGTAGCATTCTCAACACCAACGTTTTTGAGATTCCCGATTCTCGCGCAATTTGTCTGCTACTGATGTGCGGATTAGCCGCGACAGCAGCTAAAACACCTACTTGGGCATCATCATTTGTTGCAGGTCGTGGTTGACATGTGGCTGAACACTTCCTGTTTCCTTAAATAACGTAACTATCCGGCGAACGGTACGGACATTTAGCTGATGGCGTCCAGGATACCGAGCAGCATATGTGGCACACGCACGTTGGGTATTTTGATCACAATAGCCATACATCAACACGATATCGACCTTTTCCGCAATTGGTAAACGGTCCATTTTCACATGAGTAATGTATCACGAAGCAAATACCGTCCACACTGGCGGAATGTTACGTGATACCACGTACTTACACGTTTGTGACTATTACAGCGCCATCTATTACAAAGCGAAAAAAGTGGTCCAACTAAAACATTCATATATCTTTAGTACTACACGAATATGTAATAAAAAACGGGGGTTCCTATTTTAAAAAAACGCAGTTGATGTACGTTTGACCTATGGCAGCGCCATCCAGCTGGCCAACCATAGCGCCATCTGGTTTCTCCCTTCAAGCTGGACAAGTTTCGTTCTTCGTAGTTTTTTTCGTTTGATGCTTATTTCGTGAGATATTTGGCCCGGTCACTATCAATGGACCACCCTGTATAGGCGTTGGCAACCGCAATGCCGTCTTTTGTCTGTTTACATATCTCTGTATTTGGATATGCAAGCCTATTACACTCAAACAATAAAAAGGTGTTGTGAACCTGATATCAGTCATGCCAGTGTTTACACTGAGGTAAGTGACAAAACTATGATGTGTAGAAAAAGTGAATAAATTCAGATGAAACAAACAAATGCTTTTGGAAAGCACATACTCTAATTTCTGTGGTTGACGGTGAAAACATGCACGAATCACAGTTAGTGCGGCGTGTTACTACTTTGTAACTTCATAATAGATTTAAAGCATGCACAAACAAAACAACAGCTGCTGCACAGGGCTACTATTCTGCTATTTGGCGAAGATGAGACAAACTAAGTACATGTGTCAACGTGTAAAAATTGTAAATATGCATTGTGAGTGAGAAAGAATGCCCTTTTCGGTTGGCCATAGTGACAGTAGGTGCGTCGGCACGTAATCGGTGACACGCTAGCAACATTGCAAGGAAGTTGGAAATTCAGTTAAGATGGAGAAGTGGAGCGTCCAAGACTTTGTCCATGTAGCAAAGCTCTACATTGAAAAGTAATGATTATTAGCGATCCAACGAGCTTTCCGCAGATGAAACCATCGCAGAGGCGTCCCAGATGGCCATACCATATGGCGCTGTAAAGCTAAGTGGCGCAGGGATGGTTCAGCGTATGATAGCAAGTCTCCTGAACGACCCCAAAAATGTGAGGACACGGGAAATATCGACCGTGTATGAGCATCAGTTCAAACACGTCCTCGACGATCGCTCAGCCGCAGACCGCAGACACCAAACATGTGTGTATGACGCATTTTACACCTATATTTGCATCCACAGCACTACAAGATACAGGTAGTGCTACGCTTAAGGCCCACTGACGAGGTCACACGTGTTCGGATTTGCGACACATTCCTGGAAATGTGGGCGGCTAATACAGGAATTGTTGACAGCTTGATGGTGACCGACGAGACACACTTTTTATTGCCTAAGACAGTTAACGAACGAAACTGCCCTTTTTGGGCTCTGAGGGTCCACAAAAGATCCATGAACAGTCGCTACATAGTCCGAAATTAACTTATGTAGTGTAGGCTCACTACAGCTGGGATTGCCGGTCCACATTTCTTTTGGGACGGCGGTGGTGCAACACGTGCTGTGACTTCCAAGCGATAGGTGTCCATTACTGGGCATTTTGTCGTCCCTATACTACAACAGCAGCCTTGTCCGATCACATGGTATAACAGGATCGTGCAACTGCACACACCACCCATCTGTCAATGTGGAAACTGCGTGAACAGTTTTATTACCATCTCGTCCCCCGATTTGGTGATGTGGCTTGATTCGCAAATTCACCTGGTCTGACGGCTCCTAATTTCTTCCTCTGGGGGTATCTTAAGTCCAGAGTGCTCAAAAGGGGGTATCTTAAGTCCAGAGTGCTCAAAAGTCGCCCTGCTAACCTCCAGTCACTGGAGGCCAACAACAGTAGAGAAGTTGCTGGTATTCCTGTTGTTGTACTGGAGAACAGTTTGCGCAGCCGCTTCATAGTTCGTGTACAGTGCTCCGATAAAGGTGGTGCTCATTTGTGTGAGATGATATTTAAGAAGTGAGTACTGCGTACTGTGAAACTCCAAAAACTCACTACACGTCTGTGTTTCCAAATCATGAAGACCTGTGTTAATACGTTTTTGCTAACAATTCAAAAGGGCGTTATTTCTGAATCACCTTGTAATTTGAATGAAACAAAATTATAAACACAAAATAAAATTTGTTGTTTACACGTCTAATCTGACAAACTGCTTCCTTTCCGAAAATTCTTATTTGCAAATTGTTATAACTTTACCTGCGTAGTGGAGGCGATCCTAGTCAAGCCCACTCTGCAAACCTCTGCCAAGATCGAAGTCACTTCCCTCCCTGACCCCTCCCTCACTTGATCTAGGCCAATTTTGAGTCTTAAAAATGGCAGAAAATTCAAAGGAGCGCTATTCTACTGCTTGGGGATATGAGCCCAGCCTCCATGTCTGCCAAATTTATCCAATATGGCAGATCAAGTATGGCCACACTATGTCATCATCAATCATGGCAAATCGAAGATCGCAGGATTGTGACATCACAAGCCCACCCCTCATGATCAAAAAGATGGCAGAAGGTCAAAATGTCGCAGCTGGTCAAAAGATGTCTACTTATATGACGTCATAATGAAACATATTTACCAAGGTCGTGACTGGTCAAAAGACGGCGATCTATGTGACGTCACAAACTCCCCCCACGTCTCTCCAAAAGGAATCAGGTCCAGAATCTGATGTATTATCACATGATACAATCGTGAGAGCACACGTGGAATAATTTACAAGACCACTTAACACTAGAAGGACCGTACCGGACAATCTGACCAGTGAGCGTTGTTTAATATTTAATAAATAGCGTACTTTTTAATTTGTGGGCCTTATTTTTCATGACTTGTAATGTAACTTGGTCGTTTATAATTTCTGTAAAAGACAAATGTTTATTGTAAAAATTGAACGAATTATAAGCATTTCTACCTTAAAGGTCCGCAACCAGTCATTATGATCGATGAGATACTTTTTACGTTTCACGTCTGTAAAGGCGCGACAATGGATTTTTTCATTTACTTAGCTTATTTAATTTCATTGTTGTGATCTGGTTCCTTCTCTCTCTCTCTTTATTTAGTGGAAGAGTGGACATACATAAGCTGTCGTTCTCTGTCAATATGCCGTTGGGCTCTGCAGAAATTTAGCGCTCCTCGTCATTATTAAGGTGTGCCAGTGTTTTTGTTCTGGTGAAGAATTACTGAATTACGTGAACAATTTACTAGAATAACATTCTTAAGAAGATGATATTTTTGAATGTGATGAGTTGGATGATAAAGATGACAAAGATTATAAAGATGATATCGAATATCAGTCCCACCAGACAGAACAATACGAATCATCAGAGTCAGAAGATGAATATTCAGTACCTATACATCAAAACACAAATAACCCAGAGCTTACACGTTCTATTCCAGTGGCAACACAAATTCCTACTCGCAACCGAGGGGAAGAAAATTAAATAAAATAAAATACACGGAAAAAATCGCATCCAACTCAGCATCCGGATGTTGGAAGTGCAGAGACTGCATCTGACAGAACAGTGTGGAATCGAATTGCACCAGGGCATATACCTGGAAGATTAGGGCGTCGCAATGTGTTGGTAGAAACTCCTGGGGCAACGCGTAACTCTAAGAAAGTCGCAGGCAGTTACTTGGGTGCATGGCGAGTGCGCGGGCAAAGGTTCCGAGTTCGAGTCTCGGTCGGGCACACAGTTTTAACCTGCCAGGAAGTTTCATATCAGCGCACACTCCGCTGCAGAGTGAAAATCTCATTCTGGAAACATCCCCCAGGCTGTGGCTAAGCCATGTCTCCGCAATATCCTTTCTTTCAGGAGTGCTAGTTCTGCAAGGTTCGCAGGAGAGCTTCTGTAAAGTTTGGAAGGTAGGAGACGAAGTACTGGCAGAAGTAAAGCTGTGAGTACCGGGCGTGAGTCGTGCTTCGGTAGCTCAGATTGTAGAGCACTTGCCCGCGTAAGGCAAAGGTCCCGAGTTCGAGTCTCGGTCGGGCACACAGTTTTAATCTGCCAGGAAGTTTCAAAATAAAATACACGGAAAAAATCGCATCCAACTCAGCATCCGGATGTTGGAAGTGCAGAGACTGCATCTGACAGAACAGTGTGGAATCGAATTGCACCAGGGCATATACCTGGAAGATTAGGGCGTCGCAATGTGTTGGTAGAAACTCCTGGGGCAACGCGTAACTCTAAGAAAGTCGCAGGCAGTTACTTGGGTGCATGGCGAGTGTTGATAGACTATAATAGTCTACAGAACATAACAAAGTTTGACAGAAATTAGAGCCCGAGAACCTCTCCAGTGACAGATTGGTACTTGATATTGCCCAATCAGAAACTGCCATCGCTATAATGTATGCACATGGAGTGTATGGAGGTAAGAATTTCCCCCTGTAGCCACCATTTTTGTCTCGCACTATGCGAAGAAATAAGTTCATAGAAGTCATGCGATTTTTAAGATTTGATGACAATCACACTCGTGTCAAAAGACTTGAGTCTTGAGCTGACGCCTTCACATCAGCTACCCCTGTCTGGAATTCGTTTGCAGCTACCTGTACCCAGAAATATAAACGAGGCGCATTTATAACCACAGATGAGCAACTCTGTGCATGAATGCTTAGTGTCGCTCTATACAATACATGAGTAATAAACCAGTCAAATTTCGTTTGAAGTTGTGGCTTGCATTGGATGCCATTAGTAAATATATGGTAAATGGATTTCCTTACTTGGGTAAACAAGACCCACTAATATACCTCCTTCAGAGCATGTTGTTACACGTCTCATGCAGCCTTAAACTTCAAAAGGAAGACATGTAACCTGTGACGATTTCTTCACAGGCAAACATCTTGCGCAGAGCAGCTGAAGTGGGAGAACACAACCATGGTGGGTACACTGAAAAAAACCCGAAGAGGAGTCCATCCATCAGCGAAGTCTGTTGTCAGAGCTTTTTATGATACTTTTTTACTGAAATCGTGTGACACAACAGTTACTGCTTATCTGGGGAAAACCAAGAAAAATGCATCAGTCAGTTGCAGTGGACAAAGAAACACAGAAGAAATTCCTTGAAACTGTGAGCTTCTACGATTTCACTAAATTTGGAGTTGATATTCTGGTCCAGATGTCTCATCTGTACACTGTCAAGTTTGGCTGCCGCAGATGGCCTATGCACTTGTTTTTCAAAGTCCTATACCTTGGTGGAATCAACACTTGGATCCTTTACGGAGAGACAACGGGAGAAAATGTTAGCCAGCGATTATTTCTTTAATTAGTAGAAAAACTCTCCTCTGTGAATGTACAATCAAGGAAAGTACCTGCTCATACATTCATTGCGGCCACTGAAGTGCGTAATGTACCTGTCAGGTAAGAGGATGCAAAAGTTAGAACAAAACTAAAACTCTGTGTGGCAGTGCAATAAATTAATTTGTAATCCATGTTCTGTAGGTGTTCAGCACATGTGTGCAAAGTGTGTTGACAAAGATGGTGGCTCTGACTGAAAAGATATCACAGAGAGAAAAAAATGTTATTTTCTCGTTATTACTACAGCAATTTGTGTCTATTTTTCTTTATTTTTCGTACTAAATGTATGTTTATGACGTTTGGGTGTTTGACTGAGTACAATTCATACAGATAAAAAAATGTATTTTATAATTATATGTTTATTTGTATTTGTAAGTTTAGTTTGAATTGATTTTGTATTTACATTGTATTCTTTACTTTATAACAATATATTTACTCTTTTGCGTTAACATACAGTTATAATTGGCAGTGGAAATATATTTGCAGAGAAAAGCACATAATGATATATATATTGTATTTTATGCCAATAGACATAACTAGTTATTGTAGGGTTGTGAATATCTTTACTGGTCAGAGCTAAATGACTATTGAAAATATAATTGTTTTTGGATAGCTCAACATGAATTTCCTAAGGGACCGAAGTTTATCATGCATTTACCAGTAGAATAAGGTGCGGAGAAACTATTTCGCCGTATGCTACTTCCGTCCGATTTTGACGAAACAATCTGAGACTGTGAACCATCAAAATTTGCAGAAACATAAAAGAAAATTAAATACGTATGGTCCTGAAGTAGTGAGACATAGGTTCAATACTAAACAATTACTCCATACACAAGTCCCATTTAATTTGGAATTTATGGCAGTCGATATATAACGAACTTACATCTTTTAACATTTCCAGATACACGTCGCACAATATAGCTTCTCACATGAATCTAATGCTATGCAGTATGGCACTTTCACATTACACTAAAATAATATTTTTAAACAATAATAATACGGTGGCAAGACATGTGTGTCCGACACCAATTACGAGAGACAGAAGAATGCGTAACTGTTCATCGAGAATATCTCGTACATCAAAAGAATGTGTAAAAGTGTTCTTCTTTTGTCCGCCTTTCAGCATTATTCTGTAGCACCACATTTCGAAAGCGTCTATTCTCTTCTTGTGTAAACTATTATTGTCCATGTTAAACTTTCATACATGGCTACACTCCATACAAATAATTTCAGAAAAGACTTCTTAACACTTAAATCTATACTCGATGTTAACAAATTTCTCTTCTTCAAAAACGCTTTCCTAGCCATTGCTAGTCTACATTTTATATCCTCTCTACTTCGACCATCATCAATTATTTTGCTCCCCAAATAGCAAAACTCCTTTACTACTTAAAGTGTCTCATTTCCTAATCTAATTCCCTCAGCATCACCCGATTGAATTCGACTGCATTCCATTATCCTCGTTTTGCTTTTGTTGATGTTCATATTATATCCTCCTTTCAAGACATTGTCCATACCAGTCAGCTGCTCTTCCAGGTCCTTCGCTGTCTCTGACAGAATTACAATGTCATCGGCGAACCTCAAAGTTTTTATTTCTTCTCCATGGATTATAATTATTATTCCAAATTTTTCTTTTGTTTCCTTTACTGCTTGCTCAATATACAGATTGAATAACGTTGGGGAGAGGCTACATCCCTGTCTCACTCCTTTCCGAACCACTGCTTCCCTTTCATGTTCCTCGGCCCTTGTAACTGCCATCTGGTTTCTGTACGAATTGTAAATAGCCTTTCACTCCCTATACTTTACCCCTGCAACCTTCATAATTTGAAAAAGAGTATTCCAGTCAACATTGTCATTCTCTAAGTCTACAAATGCTAGAAACGTAGGTTTGCCTTTCCTGAATCTAGCTTCTAAGATACGTCGTAGGGTCAGTATTGCCTCACGTGTTCCGATATTTCTGCGGAATCCAAACCGATCTTCCCCGAGGTTGGCCTCAACTGTTTTTTCCATTCGTTTGTAAAGAATTCGCATTAGTATTTTGCAGCCGTGACTTATTAAACTGATAGTACGGTAATTTTCACATCTGTCAACACCTGCTTTCTTTGGGATTGGAATTATTATATTCTTTTGAAGTCTGAGGGTATTTCGACTGTCTCATACATCTTGCTCACCAGATGGTAGAGTTTTGTCAGGACTGGCTCTCCCAAGGCTGTCAGTAGTTCTAATGGAATATTGTGTACTCCCGGGGCCTTGTTTCGACTCAGGTTTTTCAGTGCTCTGCCCAACTCTTCACGCAGTATCGCATCTACCTTTTCATCTTCATCTACATCCTCTTCCATTTCCATAATATTGTCCTCAAGTACATCGCCCTTGCCCCTCTATATACTCCGTCCACCTTTCTGCTTTCCCTTCTTTGCTTAGAACTGGGTTTCCATCTGAGCTCTTGATATTCGTACAAGTGGTTCTCTTTTCTCCAAAGGCCTCTTTAACTTTCTTGTAGGCAGTATCTATCTTACCCCTAGTCAGATAAGCCTCTATATCCTTACATTTTTCCTCTAGCCATCCCTGCTTAGCCATTTTGCACTTCCTGTCGATCTCATTTTTGAGACGTTTGTATTCCTTTTTGCTTCATTTACTGCATTTTTTATATTTTCTCCTTTCATCAATTACATTCAATATTTCTTCTGTTACCCAAGGATTTCTACCAGCCCTCGTCTTTTTACCTACTTGACCCTCTGCTGCCTTCACTACTTCATCCCTCAAAGTTACCCAGTCTTCTTCTACTGTACATCTTTCCCCCATTCTTGTCAATTGTTCCCTTATGCTCTCCCTCAAACTCTGTACAACCTCTGGTTTAGTCAGTTTATCCAGATCCCATCTCCTTAAATTCCCACCTTTTTACAATTTCTTCAGCTTTAATCTACAGTTCATAACCAATAGATTGCGGTCAGAGTCCACATCTGCCCCTGGAAATGTCTTACAATTTAAAACCTGGTTCCTAAATCTCTGTCTTGTCATTATATAATCCGTCTGAAACCTGTCAGTATCTCCAGGCTTCTTCCATGTGTACAACCTTCTTACATGATTCTTAAACCAAGTGTTAGCTATGATTAAGTTGTGCTCTGTGCAAAAATCTGCCAGGCGGCTTCCTCTTTCATTTCTTATTCCTAATCCATATTCACCTGCTACGTTTCCTTCTCTCCCTTTTCCTCTTGCCGAATTCCAGTCACCCATGACTATTGAATTTTCGTCTCCCTTCACTATCTGAATAATTTCTTTTACTTAATCATACATTTCTTCAATTTCTTCGCCATCTGCAGAGCTAGTAGGCATATGAACTTGTACTACTGTAGTAGGCGTGGGCTTCATGTCTATTTTGGCCACAATAATGCGTTCACTATGCTGTTTGTAGTAGCTTACCCGCACTTCTATTTTTTATTCATTATTAAACCTACTCCTGCATTACCCCTATTTGATTTTGTATTTATAACCCTGTGTTCGCCTGACCAAAAGTCTTGTTCCTCCTGCCACCGAATTTCACTAATTCCCACTATATCTAACTTTAACCTATCCATTTCCCTTTTTAAATTTTCTAACCTACCTGCCCGATTAAGGGATCTGACATTCCACACTCCGATCCGTAGAATGCCAGTTTTCTTTCTCCTGATAACATCCTCTTGAGTAGTCCCCGCCCGGAGATCCGAAAGGGGGACTTTTTTTACCTTCGGAATATTTTACCCAAGAGGATGCCATCATCATTTAACCATACAGTGAAGCTGCATGCCCTCGGTAAAAATTACGGCTATAGTTTCCCCTTGCTTTCAGCCGTTAACATTTCCATACAATGATAATACCATCATTGCTATAGTTTGTGTTAAGAATCTCCAAGTAAATAATTGAAATTGTCTGCAGACAGAACATAGCTTACAATCTTTTCTCGCTCTTGATTGTCTGAAAGGCTTATTTGTATACGAGTCAGTTTTCAGATTTTCCTGCTACCTCACCAGAAAAGTTGCAGGACGCTTTCAAGTACAGCACAGCAGCTGTTTTGAAAACTAGGATCAAACACACACAATACATTCCATAGCTATAAGTCGTAGCTTGTAGTCTGCTAATACCATGTTCTTTAGCAGGGGGAGCTGTAAGAGATTCTACTAGAAATGTGTCAGGGCATTTTACAAACTGGTCACCTATAAACTTCTTCTTGCCTGGGCTCGTGATTTGACATCTAAATTTGTTATATTTCCTTACTCTACAACCGGAACTCGTCCACATTAAACAGTTTGATCGTTGATCATAATAACATTATACTTTCCCTGGTAGTCTTCTTCTTGCTCAGAGAAGTCGTGGTTTCATGTTAGGTAGTCAGACATCCCCAATTTGTTAAAAATCCTAGCAAAATCTTGCATTATACCCACATCCATCAGCTAACAGTCATCTACACGAAGCTGTTGCAGTAATACAGGCAGCTAACCTATTAGAACATCAACTTTTTTAACATCAGCCAGCTCCACTTTATATTGTGTAGCCACATCATGATTTTTGTATTTCCTTGAAATGATTTTGCAGTGCTTTCGTGCCCATTTTTTGAATATGCCTGACGCTGCAGTACTGCTCCCATGTAGAAGAAATGGTAATTTGCTCTTGACGCCATATCTCTAGAATGTATCTTCCTTCCTCTAATAAAGTATAGATATCTGCCATCATCCCTCTTTGATATATCTAGTGTTCACAGGTTCTGCCAAAAATTCCAATTACTTCCATTGTACAATGCTTTTTTCGAAGTGCATCAATATAATAAATGTAATATTACTAAAGTAATACGACATTTTGGTGTAGGTAGCGGATTTTAATTGGTATTTTGTGTGTGCAGTTGTTTCTGATACTAATTTTTCTTTTAAAGACCTATGGAATGGTGGTTTACAAACATTTTTTCATATGTTCCCTAATTTAGAGAGCTCCCTCGAAACCACCATTTTTCTAATTTGCATTATTATTGGAGTAAATGCATATATCTTGCATCCCCCTTTGTTAACCAGATTTTTTTATGTACTCATTGTAACACATATAATACCAATGGTGGGCTCTGTGTTACCGACTTCGATACAGATTAAAGATAAGTTCCACATTTCAGCAAACGAACTACTGTTAAATGCAGCAATTCCATGGGTTTAAACCACGCAGACTGGGGGTAGAAATCAGCGGATTTTGTGTCGAAGCTATAGAATTTGAGTAAAAATCAGATAATCTTATTTTGTCTACATCAGAAAATTTTATGACAGAATCATCGAATTTTGTGTCGAAATCGGCGACTTCTGTGTGTCTCAATCAGCAAATTTGAGTTCATATCAGTCACAGAGAACATAAGCCATTAAATTTTCCCCTGAGGTGGATGAGGTGCAGATAACACCATGTGCACAAAACATGCACATATGCTACCCGTCTTCCTGATCTACCTGATATACCTCTTCCTGACTAAATAATATCGTATTAAGTCGCTATTTTAACGGTATGATGACGTTGGACATATTTTGTACAGTGTATCCTGAGCTAGATGAGTTCTATACTTTAATAAATATACGACGTTAAACAAATTTCCTCTATGTTCTATGAAAATATACGACGGAAATTGGTAGCAGCAGCAAACCATTAAAATGCTGGAATGATGCACTAAAAACTCTCTCGTCAGGTAGGACTCACAATAACTAACTTTGTAACGAAAGCACTGAATTTTGTGCCTAAATCTATTCACAAGATTTCTGAGAGTATTCTCGGTTACAGATGGGCAGATATTGTAACAAACTTCTTTGATCTTTGTTCAGAGACCTTAGGACATATTAAAGCCACTACATTACAGTATTTGTATGGAAACTACATCTGTATCACCCAATTCTTTTTCTAACCGGAAATTCGATCTTGTGTCAAAATAAAACAGTCTTTATTATTATTTATCAAAACAATGTTTCGAGTAGTAACATATGTGGCACTAATATCATAACTTCATTGTTCTATAGCAGTAAAAAAATATTCACAGATCACATATTGGCACTACTGATAAAATAGCGTTTCATGATTTATTCATTGGATGTGATTTAGCCATAAAACCGCAAGGGCAGTTAGAGACTAGTGGCACAGAGATGCATAGGCAGCTAGTTATATGAGAGGGCCTTATCCAGACTGTTTACTGCTTCTACATTAACCTAGGTTGGTTACACGCTGTTTTTGGGCAAGTCAACGGAGGATGTGTTGTCATTTATAGATGTTTTAATGGCATACGAAAGATAGGGTTGTTAGATGGATGGGCTGATATTGCAGGCGATCAAGTCGCAGTTGAGTGGCAGAGCTAAGGATTTGTTAGCTTTCATAAGATTGGGAGAGGGGGGAGGGAGGGGAGTTGGTCTTCCCAGTAAGTCCCAGAGCTGCAAAAACGTAAGCGGAGGTGGAGTGTTGCTTAGTAGCTGTTGTAAACGATAAAAGACATTGATCAGAAACGGCCCAATAGCAACTCGTTGACTCTATATTTATGGCTACTTCTGGCGATTTCGTCCGCATATTGGAGTACCGAAGCTCTGAAGAGATGGAACATGTTTGCCTGATAGGTGCACCAAGTTCGGCTGGAATTGCTTCACACACTCACTCACATCGTTTACGCCACCGCCCTCCCACAGTTACCACCACTCCTAGCGTTATTCGGGTTGTCTTATCACCTCACTCTTCTCCTCGCCACAATTTTTGCAAATAGTATGTCGTATTGTAACGCTGGAAATGCATATCCTCCTATCTCCATCTAATTTACTAAGCATTTTTTCCTTATTTTGTTACCTGAAGATATGACATTTCTTTGTCTTTATATATTGTAATTGTTTTACTATTTGTATATATATATGCATTTATGTCGATGTATAATTGGTTTGTTTTGTAAATACTACTTGTAATTTTTAAGCTGGGTCTAGCCTAGGAAATACTATGCTATCGAACGATTACATCGATAGATCGTGTGGAGAACGAAAGTGTTTAGGATATTTGGTAGTGTGAATTCTGCCGCATGGAGCGCGGGCAGAGGCGGAGTCTGGCTGGAGTAGGGCGGTGGAGCAGCGTGTTGTGCGACGCTCACGCGAGTTGCCGCGCTTTCGGGGTGTGGCAGCATGTAATTGCGCTCGACTTGCTATTACACGGTGTCGCGGACGGGAAGCATTAGCTGGCGCACATCAAGAACCCGTTTCGCCTGGTAACCGTGTCGAGAAGAAGGCGCGCCAACATCCAGCTTCTGCAACAGCGACAGCAGACAATGAGTGACTGTCGCCACCTCCCCGACCGACGACTGCAAACCTTCAATCAACCAACAAGGGAGACTAAAAGCAAGTAAAGTTTTAGAACTGTATGGCAGACCTCAGCTTTTCAAACTGTTGCATCACAAAAATACAGCAACTTAGCATGAACCTTTGTTGCTCATTGTCCCAATTGCATTACCAAGCAGGGTCCCTTCCTTTTCCGGAATGAACCCGAGTGTCGTTGAAATTCAGACGGCAGCATTAAAGTAATATCATTCCATTTCACTGCTTTAATTTCAAAGTTCAGTTAAGGTATTCATAGCTGGCTACAATATTTAGATTACACAAGCACAAATTAAGAGTGCGAGTTTTGTTACCATATTTTAGCTTACCTGTGACTGCAGCTCAGCTTGGTACGTACTAAATTTTACTATTGTTAATTGTTCAGAATCATTTAATTCAAGTTCAAAGTTAAATCTCTTATTTCTAAATTGTGTAGATTCAAGTAGCTTTTGAAATGATTGTTGAGGTAGCCCAAGACTAACCTTATTTTACTAAATTTCGTAGTGCTTCAGAAACAAAGCTCACTATTAATTTCAGTCACTAAATTAACTTTCAATTTTCCGGTTTTATTAATTCTTTTACTAAATTAAGTCAGAGTGTAGCGAAATTTATTACTTCTGACAAACATTCAGTTTTCACACAACACGTGTCAACCTTCAGTTGCCACCCTTTTAGTGCTAATTATATGTGCAATAACCTTTCTTTTTCAGTTATTATAGTAGTTGTCCATAGGACTGGCGACCGTAATTTACCCCAAATCTCAAATATCTAATTAACACCAGTTAATTGTTAACGTAACGACCGCACATTTGCTTTCTTTATTAACTTTACCCCTTTTCAAAATTAATTTGCACCAGTTTCATTTGCATTTTTCCTTTCATTTAGATGTAACTCTTTCCTCCCTCTTTACCGACAGATTATCTTTGGTGACGATTGCTTTTCCCAAATTTCCATTAGGTAAACGCAGTTTAATTTTTACTGTCATTAAGGTCGATAGGTGAGGGGGAGGTTACAGTATACACTACTGGTCAAGTTATCAACCACTCATGATAAAAACTACATGCTTTATTTCAATGTCCAAACGCATTACACAAACTAAACAGACCAACAAAATAAATAATTTCCATGTCTATCCTTAAGTACAGCACAATATGGTTTAGAATTTAACCTCTTCAAAGTATCTGCCTTTCGCTCTCAGAACATTTGCACAAAGTATTAGCATTCTGGAGATAAGATTTTGTAATGTTTGTGCAGATTAGGAATTCATAACGTCTATAAATTATTCCCTAGATCTTCAACATTAGATGACCTTTCATGACCTGTCTGTCAATTTCATACCATAAGAGTTAAGTGGGGTTTAAGTCAGGTGACTGGTTTATTCAAATTACATTCTTCAATTCCCGACAGTTCTCTTTGCTATTGACATACCACTGCACAATTTAGAAGCATGTTCATGGCCAGTGTCCTGCTGTAGAACAAACCCACGATAAATAAGTCTCTTGCCAGGTGGAACTGCGTTGTTGATCAGTATCCAGTGATATCCTTCCTTCTTTAGTCTTCCACTAGATCATCGACTTTATCATCTGCAAAACACCCTCACATCATGACCGACCATCCACCAAGCTTCACTGTTGGCGTCACACACTGACTCTTCATACATTCAGCTAGAAGTCGACGAACAAACACTCGACGATGGTCTCCAAATATTTCAGACTCAGAATCGTCTGCTAATAATACCTTGGACCATTGCTGCACGTTCCAGCTTTTGTATTTGTGTGCCCATTGCAATCTTTTCATCTTATGTTGTTTGCTTAGTAAAGGTTTTCTGGCCTCTAAGCTCCCCTTTAGACTTTTTCTCGAAGAAGACGTTGTACTTATGAGTCAGAAATTGGAACTGCTCGCATTCTATTTACTTTCTTGTGAATTTCAGGGGCAGTGCCAGTCTTCTGGCGTTCACGCTATACAGTATACACATACACTACTGGCCATTAAAATTGCTACACCACGAAGATGACGTGCTACAGATGCGAAATTTAACCGACAGGAAGAAGATGCTGTGATATGCAAATGATTACCTTTTCAGAGCATTCACACAAGGTTGGCGCCGGTGGCGACACCTACAATGTGCTGACATGAGGAAAGTTTCCAACCGATTTCTCATACACCGTTGACCGGCGTTGCCTGGTGAAATGTTGTTGTGATGCCTCGTGTAAGGAGGGGAAATGCGTACCATCACGTTTCCGACTTTGATAAAGGTCGGATTGAAGCCTATCGCGATTGCGGTTTATCGTATCGCGACATTGCTGCTCACATTGGTCGAGATCCTATGACTGTTAGCAGAATATGGAATTGGTGGGTTCAGGAGGGTAATACGGAACACCGTGCTGGATCTCAACGGCCTCATATCACTTATCCGCATGGCTGCAACGGATCGTGCAGCCACGTCTCGATCCCTGAGTCAACAGATGGGGACGTTTGCAAGACAACATCCTTCTGCACGAATAGTTCGACGACGTTTGCAGCAGCATGGACTATCAGACCACAGCTGCGGTTACCCTAGACGCTGCATCACAGACAGGAGCGCCTGCGATGTTGTACTCAACGACGAACCTGGGTGCACGAATGGAAAGACGTCATTTTTTTCGGATGAATCCAGATTCTGTTTACAGCATCATGATGGTCGCATCCGTGTTTGGCGATATCGCGGTGAACGCACATTGGAAGCGTGTCTTCGTCATCGCCATACTGGCGTATCACCCGGCGTGATAGTATGGGGTGCCATTGGTTACACGTCTCGTCACCTCTCGTTCGCATTGACGGCACTTTGAACAGTGGACGTTACATTTCAGATGTGTTACGACCCGTGGCTCTACCCTTCATTCGATCCCTGCGAAACCCTACATTTCAGCAGGATAATGCACGACCGCATATTGCAGGTCCTTTAAGGGCCTTTCTGGATACAGAAAATGTTCGACTGCTGCCCTGACCAACACATTCTCCAGATCACACACCAATTGAAAAGTCTGGTCAATGGTGGCCGAGCAACTGGCTTGTCACAATACGCTAGTCACTACTCTTGATGAACTGTAGTATCGTGTTGGAGCTGGATGGGCAGCTGTACCTGTACACGCCATCCAAGCTCTGTTTGACTCAATGCCCAGGCGTATCAAGGCCGTTATTACGGCCAGAATTGGTTGTTCTGGGTACTGATTTCTCAGGATCTATGCACCTAAATTGCGTGAAAATGTAATCACATGGCTGTTCTAGTATAATATATTTGTCCAATGAATACCCGTTTATCATCTGCATTTCTTCTTGGTGTAGCAATTTTAATGGCCAGTAGTGTATGAACCGATTTTCCCCGTCTGATGTTACTCGGGATCTTCCAGATAGTAAAACAGTTGGAGTGGACTCAATTTGCTCGAACTGCTGCTAAGTATACAGCGCTGCAGATTGGGCTACGCCAAAATTTGTTGCTCTTGACGTATTAGACTCCCTGATGCAGAGCTACGATTACAACACGTTTCCCAGTTCCAACCTCCTGCTTCCATGCCATCAGGAGGTGATATGGTGTGAATCTAATCAGGTATACAAACACACTGGTGGAATGCAGTGTAAAATAGTTCGAACTGATTGCTGAAGGAATGAAGCCTATTCCAATGGAACTGGCTTAGGTAAAGGCACTTCAGTGCTGTTGATAATCAGCAGCACCCTTCTATGCGAACGACAAGTCAAATACACAACTGAGACCCTTAGTATTTACGTGTATGTACTTGTTTTATCGTCGTGACGGGGATATGAAAGATTAATCAAAACTAAATCTCTGTTTTAACCGCAAAATCCATAGTTGTGAGAGGTCATCGAAAACTTTTGACTCGTAGGATATACACAAAGTTTTGGCCATCCCCACCCTCTCTCAAACAAGGCCACTAAGAGTGTCTTACGTGCATAATGTTTTTTTCCTAGAATAAGCCGTATGCGATTTATGTTTTGTTGGAATTTTTCCGGATGTTCCCCTTTCCTTCACAACCCCCCTCCCCCTCCCACCCCACCTTCCTCACGAGTGCTAGGAGTGCCCTAGCCTCGTTGTTTTCTCCATATACAGTCTTGAGTCACATTAAAGTGACCACATGTTAAAACCCTAAATGAGGTTCTGGAATGTACCAACAGGGATGTCGACCCATGCGAGCTCCAGTGTCGTGGCAGCTGCAATAGGTTTCTCGGTTGAGGGTCCATGGCGCGATCGAAGTGGTCTCGCAGATTCTCGTTTAAGTTCATTGGAGTGCTCTTTGAACCACACACGTACACTGCGAGCTGTCTGACAGTCTCATTGTCCTGCTGGCAGATGTCATCGTGCCACAGAAAAACAAACTGCATGTACGGGTGGACATTGTTTTCGAGGATAGATGCATACTGGTGTTGATCTAGGCCTAATGCGCGTTTCACAATGATGAGATCGCCCAGGGAATGACATGAAAACATTCCCCAGACCATAACGCTTCCTCCTGTGGCCTGGATCCTTCGGACTATTGTTGTAGCGTGTTTTCTTTCAGTCCGATGGAGTATTAAACGTGATTCCTCTGAAAAGGCCATCTGTCGCCATTCAGTGGACGTCTAGTTACGGTACTGGCGAAAATTCCAGCCTTCGTCGTCGAAGAACAGCACTCAGCATGGCTGCTTGAATCAGGCGTCTACTGTTGGAGGCCCATACACAGGAATTTTCGCTGATTGGTCATTGAAGAGACGGTGTTGGGAGCCCGTTAGTTCGTCCAGGTGGTCAGTTGCTCAACAATTGCGCGTCTATTCGCCCCTACACACCTCAATAGCCATCATTTGTGCCTGTCATTTATGACCGGTGATGCTCCACAACTGCCTCGGCGCCAGTTTTGGGTAGCGCCATTTTGTCACGCATCGTATACTTTAATCACGGCGGTAAGCGAACAGTTCAGAACCTTAGCTGCTTCGGAAATGCTTCCACCGTTGGTCTGAAAACCAATGGTCATGCTCTTTTGGACGTCAGGTAAATCGCTCTGTTTCCACAATACAACAACGACAGCACTGTTTTCCGCGTCCCCTCGATACGTTTTATATACCCTCCACTGCTAATGCTGCCACCTGCCGTCTCTGAGTGATTACTAGACGTTGTCGTAGAACATAGGTCGTGGTCATATTAATGTGACTGGGCCATGTAGTAAGTCATCTCTGTACCAAGCCTTGCTCCAGGCATTCCAGAGTTATCTCGGAACATACTAACACAGACATACATTTTCATTGTGTCAAGTCACAGTTGAAAGAAAACAGTCTGGTAATAACCCTATGAAAACATCGACAATCATTTTGCCTCAAAGAATCTTAAGCATTTCTCTGGCATTATGAAGCTGAATGGGATCAGTCAAAGCTCCTAGTAACCTCAGAACCCATCACAACATAATTCGCTCATTATCATTGAGCCTTTGAATACTTTGCTTCACGATGTGTGGCTAACAAATCGAATTTATTTTGTACACAAGAGTAAGTAGGTTTCCTCGTTGGTTTTGTTTTAACACATAAATCGTGAATGCGTGGGTAGGTCGGGAACCAAGGCTAGTGTCCATAGTGTCCACTCTGTCCACTTGCTGAGGTTTACGTCCGAAATGTGGAGCCTTATTATGTTTCGTTCAAACTGATCGGTGCAGTAGGTTAGCCGCGGTAGCGACGTCATTTTCGGTTCGTTAGCTGAAGTTGCTATTCTGTAAGCTTCTGAGGTCTGTAACGAATGGGTCCACCCACCGATTTTTCGACAATCGTACCGAAAGGTGTTTAGGTTTCGGTATGGCCAATCGGTCAGTTCAGTGTGATCAGTTGTTCAGCTAGCATTTGTTATTTTAGTATTGCTGAGTGGTTTTAGTTTCGGTTTTAGTGATTATGTTTTACTGAAGAATCATATGAAACACATCCAAGTGGGAAATGAGTTCATAGTAAACTGTTTTCCTTTTTTAGAAATATTATGTGTATTGTTCTACTGTGGACAATTATAAAATCAAAAAATATATTTTAGGTCAGTATTCTCGCAAAATACTTGTTATTTTTATGTAATTAAGAGTTTAAAAACCATTAAATTTCAAGACATCATCTCTGCTTGCGTACATTTCTTGAGTGTTAGCTAAAATTACGAGTGACTTTGCGCAATTTTTTCTGCAAGTGGTCTGGTTATTAATTATCGAACCGCGTTTACAACTTCTAACTAAGAATGGAAAGGAATTTTGTGAAGCCTGGTAGTGGAAACCTTCCAAAATTTCTTGCTTTTACGGCTTACGCCCGCATCGTTCTGCAACAAAGTCAGCCTGTGTCCCTCTCCATTAAACTCTAGAGGAACAGAGCATGCAGCGTATGAAACAGCAGACTCTAATACAAGAGGTCATATGTTCCCGCCTGCTAGATGCCAATTTTTTCCCCACTCTTCATGTTTGTAACATTCTGAGACATTATTAATCGTGAAAATTAAGTATTTTTCTACAATATTCGTTGTTATTTACATGTAAGAGCACGCTTTCTCGGCAATGAGTACCTTCGATTTCGTGGCTTCAGTATGTTAAAAAAGCGAAAGATGAAATTGCTATAGATGAAACAGCTGTGCGTGAAACAACCAACAGTGAGATTTATATTTTTTTTTGGTCACAAATAATTCACCATTTTTTCCGAATATGTGGCTAGACAGGAATCTACACTATGGGATCAAAAGTATCCGGACACCCAGCTGAAAGTGACTTACAAGTTCGTGGCACCCTCCATCGGTAATGCTGGAATTCAATATGGTGTTGGCCCACCCTTAGCCTTGATGACAGCGTCCACTCTCGCAGGCAAACGTTCAATCAGGCGCTGGAAGGTTTCTTGGGGAATGGCAGCCCATTCTGCACGGAGTGCTGCACTAAGTAGAGGTATCGATGCCGGTCGGTGAGGCCTAGCACGAAGTCGGCGTTCCAAAACATACCAAAGGTGTTCTATAGCATTCAGGTCAGGACTCTGTGCAGGCCAGTGCAGGCCAGTCCGTTACAGAGATGTTGTTGTTGTTGTTGTGTAACCACTCCGCCACAGGCCGTGCATTATGAACAGATGCTCGATCGTGTTGAAATATGCAATCGCCATCCCCGAATTGCTCTTCAACAATGGGAAGCAAGAAAGTGCTTAAAACGTCAATGTAGGCCTGTGCTGTAATAGTGTCACGCAGACAACAAGGGGTGCAAGCCCCCTGCATGAAAAACATGACCACACCATAACACCACCGCCTCCAAATTTTACTGTTGGCACAACACGCGCTGGCGGATGACGTTCACCAGGCATTCACCATGCCCACACCTGTGACTGGATCGCCACACTGTGAACTGCAATTCGTCACTCCGCACAACGTTTTTCCACTGTTCAATCGTCCTTACTCTAAGCGAGGCATCGTTAAGCATTTACCGGCGTGATGCGTGGCTTATGAGCAGCCGCTCGATCATGAAATCCAAGTTTTCTCACCTCCCGCCTAACTTTCATAATACTTGCAGTGGATCCTGATGCAGTTTGGAATTTCTGTGTCATGGTCTGGGTAGATGTCTGCCTATTACACTTTACGACCCTCTTCAACTGTCGGCGGTCTCTGTCAGTCAACAGACGAGGTCGGCATGTACGCTTTTGTGTTGTACGTGTCCCTTATCATAACGGAAACAGTGGATCTAAGGATGTTTATGAGTGTGAAATCTCGCGTGCAGACGTATGACAGAAGTGACACCACGATCGGAGTCCTTGAGTTCCGCGGAGCGACCCATTCTGCTCTCTCATGATGTCTAGCGACTACTGAGGTCGCTGATACGAAGTACCTAGCAGTAGGTGGCAGCACAATGCACCTAATATGAAAAAGTATGTTTCTAGGGGTGTACAGCTACTTCTGATCACATAGTGTATGGTACAATTTAAATTACTGCGAATGAAACTAGCAGCGATCATCTTTACATTCTTCCTTGTCACAAGTATTTATCTATGATCGAATCCTTAACAACAGTAGACAGAGCTGAAAGATGGCCACCATAATATTTTTAGACTATACCACCATATGTTAAACATTTTGATTCGTCAGATGCATCTCATAAACTTCGACGAACTTCAGTATCTGTGTTCGCCACACTCTCTCGAAAAAACATTTTTTTTAAATTTTTTAAGACCCAAATCGTTGATGTATCGTATAGGCAAGTAGGCTACGTCATCATTTCGATATCTAGGAGCGAGTTACAACCATATACTATGCATCTTCTTATTCTTGACACTCTGACATTCTCTGAAACAATTTTCGGGTGTTTTTATAGATGTATTTGTACAGTTTGAATGAGAATAAAATAACATAATACGGCATTTATGACAATTTGCAGAGCACAGTCAAATACCCTATCGTTCCTATTATTTCATCTGGATGTGAACCTACTAACCTCATTTTAATCCAACATTTCCACTGTTGTTTGAGCAATACCACGTACTCTAAATACACTGTTCTGTATTGCGAAGAATTTGCGTGCCTGTGTCGGCTACTAGCCGCTTTGGGCTCATGGCGCTGCAGTTTGCATGTGTGGACCTGTGGCCCCTTGCTTTTGATTGTCTGGTATGAGGGGAACCGACAACAATGTGTCGGTTCGCTAGAACCATGCGGCATCGCTTCTGAAATACTTAGACTAGACTTGGCCACTGTTTCTATGTTTCGATACAGTGTATCGATACGTGGAACTGTTTCAGTGTTTCGGAACGGCTGTGGTTCACTGTTTCGAAACAGTGGTGTTTCATTACGCCCCTGTCTCGGATAACCGGATCAGATTCGATCTCGAGCCAGACACAGAAACTGTATCGTTGTTTCAAAATAAGGCTGTTTCAGTCCACCTGTGCTTGGAATGGACTAATTGTATCGAAACAGTGATGTTTCATTCCGCTCTGTGTCGGACGAGATTCGGGCTCGGCACAGGTACTGAAACACAACATACCACTTCGTGAAACACTTTCAAGAGTGTCGAAATCTTTTTGACAAGCAATAGCATGAAGCTTAAGATATCCGAAAATAAAGCTTCGTTTCTAGCTGACTGTCCTATCCCGAAATGGCGTAACATCTGCTTTATAAGCACTAACCAAACAATAAAACAACGCATACTATTCACATTCAAAATATAAATATGTGAAAATCATTCAGTTAAATTACACTTTTTTATAACATACGCTTCTCTGTTCATATACAGTAATCATATTAAGAAACGCAAGTAAGCCTACAACATTGTGAATAAAAAAAGGCGTAGAGTGACAGTTATTAGACATATATACAAATTTGATGTAGGTATAATTGCAAGCAATCTGTTTGACATATCACTGATAGTGTAATGCTGAACGGGAAGGGCAGGGAAGCATGGTGAATTTATAGTAACGGTTCGAAACACCTTGAAAGACAAAATTTTTTTCTGTTATATTTTGTTATTTATTCGAATTATTTGGCATTATTTGTGAGGCTATAGTGCTTGTGCCTATTATCCACAATGATTCCCTTTGTGTGCATGGAAATTAGCAGGATGGGTATATGGGTATATTACACATCCTAACGGAATGTGGGAATCCCAGTAGCATATCCGTTGTTTCTGCAGTTTGCTCCAACCTCCAGTTCCGTTCGTGGTGGTTCTTCTGTATTCAGCTATGGCTGTCCTCAGCCAATTGAAAAGTATGAAAGTCACACGACACGAAAGCAGCGCATTTGCTGCATGAAATACGAAACTGCCAAGACGCCTAAGTGATAATTTCATACTTTCTGCGATATCATTAGCGCTCTCGAACCTCATTCGTGTTTATATAGACATACTTATACAGCAGACATTCAAGATGATAAAATGTGTAGGTTTATTAAATTACAAAACACAAACTGTTTCACTGTTTCGAAACAGCGTATCGAAACATTACATTGTACTGTTTCATTTGCTTCGAAACAGTTACGTGTTTCAGTTTGCCCATCTGTAACTTAGACCAAGAGAATAGTGCGGGGACTCTCCTTCGATAACCAAGTCGCACAGTGTGCTCACCTATCGACCCAGTCGGTAGAGTAGGCGAAACATACACCGTGTGGCCCGTATAGGTGGCTCTGAAAGCAGCGATCGAGTGCATTGGTTGCTCCCGGCTGCAGATCGTGGCTCAGGAAGGTCTCAGAACTAGTCTCGCGTATAAACAGTGCCGACATAATACTAGGGACAGAAAGCTGTCTAAAACCAGATCATAATTCCAATGAATTCTAAATTCCGATGGGAATGTTCATCACAAAGATAGGATGAACGCCAGTGGCTGAGGTTTGTTTATAGCCGTAAAGAATACGAGCGAGGTTAGCACAGATTCCGAATGCGAAGCAATTTGCGTGAAGATGTTAAAGGTTGACCGAACCTGGACATCAGACGCTTTTACAACCCCCTTCCGCAGGAGCACTAGGGTGGAACATTTGACGGGAAATTTCATGTTTTAGTATTGGGTGCAGATTTCAACTTACCAGCTATAGACTCAGAGGCTCAAGTGACTAAGGCAGGTAGCAGTGACAGGAATCATGTGAAATTGTTCCAAATATCTTATACAAACATTACCTTGAGTAGCTAATCAGAGAGCCGACTTGTGAAGGTAACATACTGTCAACAAAAGGCTCATATTTTCAGACTCGACGTTAGAACAGGGAAACAGTCATCACGACGCCATTACAGCACCATTGAATATGGCTGTAAATCGATATATATTATAAAAACCAGCGAGAAATTGCTCCTGTCGGAGCATAACAAAGGAAAATATGTTCCTCTTTAAAAGACTTTGACAGAAATGTAGGGAACCAGTTGCCTCAATCATTCTGCCTTTCTCACTAAAACCTTTGACATGCGAGCATATTCGCGTTTTTTTTAACGATTTTGTGTTACTCTTTTATTATGTGTACTAATTTGTTGTTTACATGTTTCAAAGTATATACATATGTCAAAGTATATAAATATGTCAAAGTACATAAGTAAGCTGTCAAAACTTTACTGACCTATAGATTTCGATTTAAAGGAACCAGCGGAAAAATGATCCTATTGGAGCACAGAAAGGCAGATACATTCTGCTCTAAAAGACTCTGGCAGAAATGTGAGGAACAACCTGTTTCAGTCCTCATTTGGCCCTGCTCACCAAAAGTTTTGGCATTCTAAATCCTTTCACCCACTCTCTCTTTGTAGTTAAGGCTTCATGCTTGGTATCCCTCTCTCACTGCCACTGTCTATATATGTCTCTCCTCCACTGTCTCCTTTTTCCACTGCTAGTGCCTCCTCTCTCAATCACACTTCCTCCTTCTGTGTTTGTTTCCCACTGCCACCATCTGCACCATACCTAGGCAGGCTAAAACTTCTGCAAGGGGGAGGGAGGGGGCTTTCTTATTTTTTTGCCCTCTACCACGCATTTAAAATTTAGATCCAAAATGCATCCTTATCTATAACTACGTTTTAAAGTTCACCTGCCTGGGAGGATCCAGACCCACCCAAGCCTACGTATGGTCTGCACTCATTTGTGTTTTTCATTTCCACTGTCTCCTATCTCTTTTGCTCCCACAGGTTCTATCTCCATTCACCTCTCTTTCACTTTTACTGCCACTGTATCTCACTGACCCACCCAAGCCTACGTATGGTCTGCACTCATTTGTGTTTTTCATTTCCACTGTCTCCTATCTCTTTTGCTCCCACTGGTTCTATCTCCATTCACCTCTCTTTCACTTTTACTGCCACTGTATCTCACTGACTATCCAATATCTTCTCTCTCTCTTTGGTTCCCACTGCGATTCTCTTTATCCATCTCTTTTCCTCCTTCACTAACACTTTCTCTCTTCCAACATAATCACTGTCTCCTCTTTCCCTCCCACTGGCACTATCTCCTCTCTTTTCCACCATCACTGTCTCTCTGCTATTCTCTTTCAGCATGAAAAGGCATGAATATATTCGCATGCCAAAATTTTTGGCTAGCAGGGCCAAATGAGGATTGAAACAGTTTGTTCCTCACATTTCTGTCAGAGTCTTTTGGAGCAGAATATATC
The DNA here is from genome assembly GCF_023864275.1 of Schistocerca cancellata. Classification (NCBI taxonomy): domain Eukaryota; kingdom Metazoa; phylum Arthropoda; class Insecta; order Orthoptera; family Acrididae; genus Schistocerca; species Schistocerca cancellata. Next base: position 763,998,960 of record NC_064630.1, read on the forward strand.
TGCCTTTCTGAGCTCCAACAGGAGCATTTTTCCGCTGGTTCCTTTAAATCGAAATCAATAGGTCAGTAAAGTCTTGACAGTTTACTTATGTACTTTGACATATTTATATACTTTGGCACATGTATATACTTTAAAACATGTAAACAACAAATAAATACACATAATATAAGAGTAACACAAAATCGTTTGCTTTACATTTTTTTCCGGATACTTTGTGCATCGATCACACTTCATCGAAAACGCTCGGCTCATGATTTGTATCTTACGGAAGTAAAAATGTTATTAGAGCCACCTTTTTCATTTGCAGTCTTTCCACTTTTATATAAATTTTGGCAGTCATTTTAAGTTCTTTTCAGGCGTGTTAAGGCCCCATTTTAGTCCATTTCATGTCACTACCGTACCACTTTTGACATGTTTGTTTAGGCCTGCAACGTCCATTATACAGAGAGAATACGTCATAAAATTTTATTGGTGAAAAATTCTGACTAAAAGAATAGTTCGGTGACCTCAGAAACCGTGTGATAACCCTGGAACTGCGGCCATGTCTTCACTACAGCACGCTTCAGATCTGATATTACGCGCATATTTTACGTGCATAACTAGTCTATAGTAACTTTGGATCTCAGTAATGGATAATGATAACGTACAAATTTTCGAGATACCACAAGAACACCATCTCAAGAACATATCACAAAAATTTCGACGTTTTCTTCCTAAATAGAAATGAGAGGATTGGCCATCCTCACAATTGGTACTTTTTGTTCCCAAAAATCCCAGGTTTTCTCAGGAACTGCCCAGGAACAATGGTGCTTTTATAACCCACCTAAGGTCCACCCTATACTACATCCAACGCAAAAGAACCAGCGGATTTGCTTAACTTACCTAGGTTGGAGGAATGTGTAAGGTTTAAATTTTGACCATGTGCTGTAGGATAGGTACAGTACGCCCGTTCTACCGATAGGTATAAAAATGGTCGCTAGGCGAGGGCTATCCAAAACACGTTATACCCCTTATCTCTGTCGTCTGACAAATCGCATTTTCATGCAGTGGTACTGACGGATGTACGTACGTATGTAACTTTGTATGTATGTATGTTCCACATCAACTCCTAAACTACTGGACTGATTTCAACCAGACTTGGTACACATATATCAGTTACTGTTTGGAAAGAAACGCTGTGGAGGTAAGAAACACCTACCTATCAAATGGGTGGGGGTGAGGCAGAAAAAGGAAAGCTGCTCACGACGTGTGAATACGCATAGTTTAGTCATCCAGTATGAGAGATGGGGGGGGGGGGGAGCTTAATTACTTGCAATAAACTTTAAATATAGTTTCAAACCTTTATGAAACTTTTTCTCGCTGACAACCCAACAAATTAATGAAAAGAAAAAAATTTTATCGGTTACTATATTCTGCTGTTCATGCAGTAAACCTGCTGTATGAAGCATGATGTTTTAATTTATTACTTCTTTACTGCTAAACTGTATTTGGGACAAATTTTGCAGACAGTATTCACATATAGCACTGAATGAACCAGTAAAATTATATTATTGCACGAGACATTGTCCAGGAAATAAAACGTCATAAAAAAAACACTGAGCTGCGTGAAGAACGGCCGCATCATGCATGACTTTCTAATTTATCATTTCTTTGCGGCTACATCTATTTACAACACATTTCGCAGACAGGATCTACGTATTTCACTGAATGTACCTACAAAAAAAATCATTGTACGACACATAGTTCAGGGAGATATGGCTTCATAAACACTGATATGCATGAAAAACTGCCGCACCATTCTTGACGTTTAACTTAATTACTTCTTTACTACTAACTCTATTCGAAAAACATTTCGCAGATGTACCTGCAAAATACCGTAATATCATTGAACGATACATAATTCAGAAGATACCATGTCATATACATTGAGCTGTGTGAGAATGAAACTGTAGGTCGAAATTCGACAGAGATACAGGTGAAATATGTGTACAAACAGGCGTGTGAAGTATGTTAAATATATGGGACATATATTACGCATGTCCATAGACGGGCAAAGACACGGGTAAAAAGTTCATCCTAAACCACGGGAACGATTTCAACCAAATTTGGTACACATATTATTTACGATCTGGAAGGAAATTCTGTGGAATAAAGAGCAACCAACCTCCTATTTGGGGAAGGGGGAAGGAGAGAAGTGACAATGTGGAGAGAAGTGGGGGAGGAGGAGGAGAGGGACAGACTGAGAGACGAGAGAGGATGAGATAGACAGAGAAAGGAAAGAGGAGCAGATGGCCAGATACAGAGGGGAGGAACAGGTGGGCAGAGAATTAACCAGTATTACAACTTCTTTCCAATAAGTTGATTCTGTATATAAAGTTGTTAACTGTTATTTGGATTGAAGGTATTTCGGCATCAAAGATTGTCACCTATTGCCGAACAGGGATGCACTGAGAAAACGCTTTGCAGTGCAACCCGGCTCCAACTGTATCATTAATCTGTGAATATATAGGGTGTTACAAAAAGGTACGGCCAAACTTCCAGGAAACATTCCTCACACACAAATAAAGAAAAGATGTTATGTGGACATGTGTCCGGAAACGCTTAATTTCCATGTTAGAGCTCATTTTAGTTTCGTCAGTATGTACTGTACTTCCTCGATTCACCGCCAGTTGGCCCAATTGAAGGAAGGTAATGTTGACTTCGGTGCTTCTGTTGACATGCGACTCATTGCTCCACAGTACTAGCATCAAGCACATCAGTACGTAGCACCAACAGGTTAGTGTTCATCACGAACGTGGTTTTGCAGTCAGTGCAATGTTTACAAATGCGGAGTTGGCAGATGCCCAGTTGATGTATGGATTAGCACGTGGCGCGGTACGTTTGTATCGAAACAGATTTCCAGAACGAAGGTGTCCCGACAGGAAGACTTTCGAAGCAATTGACCGCCGTCTTAGGGAGCACGGAACATTCCAGCCTTTGACTCGCGACTGGGGAAGACCTAGAACGACGAGGACACTTGCAATGGACGAGGCAATTCTTCGTGCAGTTGACGATAACCCTAATGTCAGCGGCAGAGAAGTTGCTGCTGTACAAGGTAGCGTTGACCAAGTCACTGTATGGAGAGTGCTACGGGAGAACCAGTTGTTTCCGTACCATGTACAGCGTGTGCAGGCACTATCAGCAGCTGATTGGCCTCCACGGGTACACTTCTGTGAATGGTTCATCCAACAATGTGTCAATCCTCATTTCAGTGCGAATGTTCTCTTTACGGATGAGGCTTCATTCCAACGTGATCAAATTGTAAATTTTCACAATCAACATGTGTGGGCTGACGAGAATCCGCACGCAATTGTGCAATCACGTCATCAACACAGATTTTCTGTGAACGTTTTGGCAGGCATTGTTGGTGATTCTTGATTGGGCCCCATGTTCTTCCACCTACGCTCAATGGAGCACGTTATCGTGATTTCATACGGGATACTCTACCTGTGCTGCTAGAACATGTGCCTTTACAAGTACGACACAACATGTGATTCATGCACGATGGAGCTCCTGCACGTTACAGTCGAAGTGTTCGTACGCTTCTCAACAACAGATTCGGTGACCGATGGATTGGTAGAGGTGGACCAGTTCCATGGCCTCCACGCTCTCCTGACCTCAACCCTCCTGACTTTCATTTATGGGGGCATTTGAAAGCTCTTGTGTACGCAACCCCGGTACCAAATGTAGAGACTCTTCGTGCTCGTATTGTGGACGGCTATGATACAATACGCCATTCTCCAGGGCTGCATCAGCGCATCAGGGATTCCATGCGACGGAGGGTGGATGCATGTATCCTCGATAACGGAGGACATTTTCAACATTTCCTGTAACAAAGTGTTTGAAGTCACGCTGGTACGTTCTGTTGCTGTGTGTTTCCATTCCATGATTAATGTGATTTAAAGAGAAGTAATAAAATGAGCTCTAACATGGAAAGTAAGCGTTTCCGGACACATGTCCACATAACATATTTTCTTTATTTGTGTGTGAGGAATGTTTCCATGAAAGTTTGGCTGTACCTTTTTGTAACACCCTGTATATTCTAAGCCATCTTGGTTCTGATTGTCTTTCGTGTAGCATCTTCACTGCAGTTGCCTTTAAAACCGTACCTGGATTTTCTGTCTTGGTAATATTCTCCACTGTCATCTGATATTTTATTTCTATGTAACATAATAGATTGACAAGTTTTTTTGGGATTCTCTACTGTTACATTTATATCTAGGCTGTCAAATATCTTTTTACATGCTTATGTTGATATTATATGTATCTTTAAGGAACTTGGGAGGGCAAATTACGAACCAATTTTCTTCCTGTGAGCTTTTCATTTTATGAATGTACTTACGGCTTGCGTCTTGATATCGGTTGTGATGGAAGGGCTTCTCCTGTGTATTTGCATAGCTATAGTGAGTGTAGTTTTAACCACTTGATAATGAGTTGGAGTGATTGATTCTGAATTTTCTCTAAAGTGTAAAGAGTCTCACGGTGTTCTGAGTGCATCTCCATTTTTCTCCAGCTAGTCTCTTCAAGATTGGTATTTTTTTTATTGTTTTTTTAATTCATTCTATATGATTGGTGAAGCATAATTTAGTGTCTAATACTCACTCAAGTGTTCTTTTGAAGCATATTGTTGTCAATCTTTGGGTTGAAGTTTGGGTTCTTGTGTCATGGGGAAAAGAACTGATCGACAGTTTCGATTTACTGATGATTATGTTTGTGGCACCTTCACCACTGATAAGCATAGCAAGGGGGAATGAGAATCTTTGGTCAGTGAAGTGGGCGCCTGTGAGGAGACTACCTTTAATGGATTCAGTCTGTTCTGAATAATACACTCCTGGAAATGGAAAAAAGAACACATTGACACCGGTGTGTCAGACCCACCATACTTGCTCCGGACACTGCGAGAGGGCTGTACAAGCAATGATCACACGCACGGCACAGCGGACACACCAGGAACCGCGGTGTTGGCCGTCGAATGGCGCTAGCTGCGCAGCATTTGTGCACCGCCGCCGTCAGTGTCAGCCAGTTTGCCGTGGCATACGGAGCTCCATCGCAGTCTTTAACACTGGTAGCATGCCGCGACAGCGTGGACGTGACCGTATGTGCAGTTGACGGACTTTGAGCGAGGGCGTATAGTGGGCATGCGGGAGGCCGGGTGGACGTACGGCCGAATTGTTCAACGCGTGGGGCGTGAGGTCTCCACAGTACATCGATGTTGTCGCCAGTGGTAGGCGGAAGGTGCACGTGCCCGTCGACCTGGGACCGGACCGCAGCGACGCACGGATGCACGCCAAGACCCTAGGATCCTACGCAGTGCCGTAGGGGACCGCACCGCCACTTCCCAGCAAATTAGGGACACTGTTGCTCCTGGGGTATCGGCGAGGACCATTCGCAACCGTCTCCATGAAGCTGGGCTACGGTCCCGCACACCGTTAGGCCGTCTTCCGCTCACGCCCCAACATCGTGCAGCCCGCCTCCAGTGGTGTCGCGACAGGCGTGAATGGAGGGACGAATAGAGACATGTCGTCTTCAGCGATGAGAGTCGCTTCTGCCTTGGTGCCAATGATGGTCGTATGCGTGTTTGGCGCCGTGCAGGTGAGCGCCACAATCAGGACTGCATACGACCGAGGCACACAGGGCCAACACCCGGCATCATGGTGTGGGAAGCGATCTCCTACACTGGCCGTACACCACTGGTGATCGTCGAGGGGACACTGAATAGTGCACGGTACATCCAAACCCTCATCGAACCCATCGTTCTACCATTCCTAGACCGGCAAGGGAACTTGCTGTTCCAACAGGACAATGCACGTCCGCATGCATCCCGTGCCACCCAACGTGCTCTAGAAGGTGTAAGTCAACTACCCTGGCCAGCAAGATCTCCGGATCTGTCCCCCATTGAGCATGTTTGGGACTGGATGAAGCGTCGTCTCACGCGGTCTGCACGTCCAGCACGATCGCTGGTCCAACTGAGGCGCCAGGTGGAAATGGCATGGCAAGCCGTTCCACAGGACTACATCCAGCATCTCTACGATCGTCTCCATGGGAGAATAGCAGCCTGCATTGCTGCGAAAGGTGGATATACACTGTACTAGTGCCGACATTGTGCATGCTCTGTTGCCTGTGTCTATGTGCCTGTGGTTCTGTCAGTGTGATCATGTGATGTATCTGACCCCAGGAATGTGTCAATAAAGTTTCCCCTTCCTGGGACAATGAATTCACGGTGTTCTTATTTCAATTTCCAGGAGTGTATTTGTCTGTGCATGGGATTTTCTCAGTATCACAGAGCCAGTAATAAAGAGTGAATTATATAAACTAGCTGCCTTAGTTATTCCATTACAAGTATTCCTCCTCAGATACACCACATCAGTCATGCCGATATGACCACCACAGGTCATTAAACTTTCTCACAGTGCCCAACCGCTTTCTCTATGTAACCCCTCTGCTTCTCACAACTCATGTGTGATGTTGCAATGTAAGTGCTATGCAACATGCAACTCAATATAAGATTAATACTATGTGCAACAATTGGCCCTGACAGACTTCATGCAGACAAGTCGACTATAGACGAATTACTGCTAGCCGGAATTGTCAGACAATCTGACAGCCCTTGGGTCTTGCCCATACTCCCAGAAAGGGTGGCACATATCGATTATATGGCGATAATCAGGCAGTCAAGCTCGTATAGTTACCCCATCCTGAACATTCAAGACTTGACCCAGATCTTAGCAGGTGCTTCTCCGTTCAGTGTTTCACACTGTAGGAAATCTCACTTGTAAATCCCTGTACAAAAAGAGGACATACCCAAGTCAGTAATCATCATCCCGTTTAGGCTTTATGAACTTCTGTTGATGCCCTACACCCTGAAAAATGTGGCGCAAACTTGAGAACATTTTACAGACAATTTTCTCTTCAAGTTCCCATAGTACTATGCATATCTGGATGTCATTCTATTCTTTCTCCCCTTCCCCACATGAACATGAGGAACATCTCACAATCATTGTCGAAACACTGTCATATTTTGGCGTTCTGATCAATGACAACAAATGCCAGCTGTTAAATACAGTTACTCACAGTGTTTTCAACGTCTGCATTATATCACACAGTTTACGACCAATGTCCAGCAACTCTATGAGGCAGACAATGTCATCGCAGACTACCTATCCTCGATAAACATACTCTCAGTGGATATTGACGATGATAAGCTAGCCAAAGCACAACAGTGGGATGAACAAATACACAGCTTCCTACATAACAACGCAACTTGGTTGTAAATAGTATGTCCCACATGCCTGGATCCTCTGCAAAAGTTCAGTGTGGCATGTCGTAAAACCACGTCAGAAACTTCATTCCACTCAACACGCTGAAAGCTATTTTCGATCAACTACTCGGTCTCCCGCACTTAACAGTATGTCCCACAACCAAACTAATACCAAACCATTGGGCAAATGTGAAATGAGACTACAAAAATTGGTCAGAAACTTATACAACTTGCCAACACTGCAGGACAGAACAGCACACACAGTCAAAACATGGTCAGTTTGTGAAATCTAAGTTCTGCTTTCAACATGTTCACCTTGACCAGATTGGCCCCTCTCAGAGTCAGGAGGCTTCTAGTACATTCTCTTTGCAGCTGACCAGGTTACCAATTGCCATTTCTATGTTTTAGCTGTCCTGTCTCCACCATGAAGATTGTGCGGGACTTGACTGACCCAATCATGTCCTCCCACTGTACCACACCTCCAGCAGCTCTGTACCTTGAGCGCCCTCTGCCGTCACAGTATAGGATGGGCAGCAGCTCAGACCCACATTGCTACTTGAAGCCACACAAATACCACTTAGTCGTGGCTCCATCTTCCTCGATCATGCTTTAGTACAGAGAGAATTCTCCTTGTGGACACTGTGAAAGGAGGAGGAGGAGGATATTAGTGTTTAACGTCCCGTCGACAACGAGGTCATTAGAGACGGAGCGCAAGCTCGGGTGAGGGAAGGATGGGGAAGGAAATCGGCCGTGCCCTTTCAAAGGAACCATCCCGGCATTTGCCTGAAGCGATTTAGGGAAATCACGGAAAACCTAAATCAGGATGGCCGGAGACGGGATTGAACCGTCGTCCTCCCGAATGCGAGTCCAGTGTGCTAACCACTGCGCCACCTCGCTCGGTGACACTGTGAAAACTGGACTCTATTTCATGTTGCACCATGTGTAATGAGTCTTCGTACAGTGGGAGAAATACATGTTAAGTTGTGTTAACTTACTTGCCAAACATTTCTGCACCTGTACAGCTTTTCTAAGACACCAGTTGCTGCACGACTCTGTTCGCTACCTGTCATTACCATTGAGTATGAAGTTCTACACAACATCTGGCGTTGTATATCAAACCTACGTGCAGCTGTCTTCAAATTACTTTCTTGTTGTTCTGTCGTCCTTTTGCTTGATTTTTGCTGTTCTTGCTTCCCCAGTGTTTGCTTTGCTTGTGCTCTTTATTAGCTAGGTTCCACAGTTATTGCTTTTGCACACTTTTTGCTTTCTCTGTGCATAATTTTCTTGTTATTTTTGCTTTCTGCTGTTTGTCTTTGTGCATTGCTTCGTTGTCTTGTTATTTTGCACGTTGCTTAGTGATAAATGGCTGTTGAGCCACAATCACCTGCTGCGCCACTGGCAGTTGACCTAACTCAGTTTGTTCAGTTTCGGAGTCAACAAATGGCGAAACTGCTTGACGTGATGAATAGCTTCATGACGATGCAGACGACTTCACACAAGATGCCGGATCTAACAGCAGCGCCACCGCCTTCACGGCTTGCACCTGTGCCGCCTTTTCGTGAGTTTGACAAGGGGAAGGAAGGCTGAATAGACGACCTCGCACAGCTCAACACGCACCATGGAGCACGTCACATACATGGTACTACCAAACATTCTTATTTCTTGGCTACAGCCAGAGCGTCTGTATATCACTCTGCACCCCCTTATTCCCCATGTCCTGTCCTGAACTACAGTTCTGCCCACCTATGTCACGCATTATCCAACAGCGAATGAGTGTTCGTAGTGTTCTGAGCACTCTGCTGTGGATGTAGTAGCCAGTGTGGGCATTAAACGAGACTGTAGCGAATTATTTAGTGAATTTTTATTGCATTTGTTGCAAGTTGTCATCGCTGATGGTGGTCGTAAGAGGCAAATTGTACATAAGCACGTGAGGGGCGTAATTTTCAGGATACACGCTCCTTCCGCGAGCAAAGCACGTGTATGGGCATGGAGCAGTCGGTGCTTGGAACCAGCAGCAATGCAATACCCTTTCATGCCTCAACCTGCACGAACCGCCATCGTTAGTGAATCGGACTATAGTAGACTTATAGTAGACTTTGAGAACTTTTTGCAGGCGCTTACTATTATGAGGACAAGGTATGAATGGCAGCTGACGGCTGCCCTTTACAAATTCTTTAGGTTGCGTAAGCAACTAGGATAGATATATCGCTGGTGGTTGACTGAACTGCAAGGCCTTGCTAGAAAGTGTAGAGTCAAATGTGGCTGGCAAATATTACAGTGACACCACTGTTTGTGATGCCATCACACACAATGTAGACTCTCGAATTCTGGAGCAGATTCTTAAACATCCCGGAGCCTTCCTTGCAACATGTTCTGCAAATCTTGACTATCCGCAGCAGTTTTGAAGTAGCGCTTGCCAATTCAGTAGACAGATACGGCAAACAGACCTTGCAAACAGTAGCCTGGCCGGCCAGTCACAGCATGTGCGTTAACGCGTGTCATGGCCGGCACATGGTGTGAAGTCATGCCCTCACTGTAATATGGCACATGCTCGCTGATCTTACCCCTCGCATGTAACAGTGCTAATATTTTTGGTCTAGCCACTTTTGAAGTTTTTGGTTTAAGCATTCAAGACAATGTACTGTTTCTTCCTTTGGACAGTGTTGCCACATTACATGCACAATTTCAGGGTTTGTTTTCTGAGGGCTTTGACAAAGCCAATAATTTTGTTGTCCATGTCGTAATGAAGGGCAATGCACAGCCACCTTTTTTTAGATTTCTTCCTGTCACTCAGGCTTTTCGAGAACAGATGGCTCAGCAACTTACTGCTTTAAAAGAAAGTGGGATCTTAGCAACCATTACTGTCAGTCAGTGGGTTTCCTCTCTTGTTATTCTAAAGAAGCCATACAGCAGACTCCAGTTGTGTGCAAATTTTAAGAAGATCGAATCCTCAAACAGTCAGTGACAGTCATCCCTTGCAATGCCTGGAAGAACTTACAGACAAATTGGGTACCGGTCATTACTCTTCCAAATTTGATTTGCGCAACGTTTACTTGCAAATCCCTCTGGATGGGCAGTCGCAACAAGTCTTTGTCATTAACGCTCATCTGTGTCTCTTCAAATTTTTGGGATTTTCATTTGGCAGTGCTTCCGCACCTTCCATATTCCAGCACTTTCTGAAGCAGCTGATCTGGAACCGCACGACCTCTACGGTCGCAGGTTCAAATCCTGCGTGTGATGTCCTTAGGTTGGTTAAGTTTAAGTAGTTCTAAGTTGAATTTGGAGCAGCTGACTGCAAAAATTCCTTTCTGCTCAATTTATTTAGATGATACTGTCGTCTCTGGTTGCACCCCTGAGGAAAACATTAGCAATCTTCACCCTCTGTCTCAAATGTTGCCTGCAGCTGGTCTCAGATGTAACAGACACAAATGTGTGTTTTTTCATACTGAACTTAAGACATAGCCAGGGTGTTAACCCATTGCAACCACATTTTCTTGGTATCCTTGACCTTCAAATGGTTCAAATGGCTCTGAGCAGTATGGGACTTAACATCTGAGGTCATCAGTCCTCTAGAACTTAGAACTACTTAAATCTAACTAACCTAAGGACATCACACACATCCATGCCCAAGGCAGGATTCAAACCTGCGACTGTAAGGGTCGCGCGGTTCCAGACTGAAGCGCCTAGAACCGCTCCCTTGACCTTCCACCTACATATTGTGTAGGAATTGCAGTCTGTGTTAGGGAAGCTCACATATTACATCCGATTTATTCGTAACGCCGCTCAGATCCTGGCTCCCTTGCATCGCTTCTGCAGGAAAAATATTCCTTTTGTTTGGTCGCAAGAGTGTAAGTCTGCTTTCCAGAAGTGGGAAGATGCTCTGTTTAGTGATCGATACCTTCCTTGTTCATTTTGATCCAGCCAAACCTGTGTTCTTAGCTGTGGATGCTTCCTCTTACTGCATCAGTGCAGTTTTGTCATATAAATTTGGTTCTGTTGACATGCCGACTATCTTCGCTTCAAAGTTGTTGAACAAAGCCCAATGTAATTATTCGCAGTTGATCCCACCTCAGCAGTTTTTTGCATAGCCGAAACCTGAAGCACCTTGCCAACGTTTGCACTTGGATTTTGCAGGTCCTTACTGGAGTGCACGGTGGCTGATTTTCGTTGACACTTTCAGCAAATTTCTCTTAGCGGTCCCTATGCACTCTACTACAGCTCTTTCAAAATCTAGACGTTTTCGTCGATCTTTTGGCTCAGGGAACTGCGTGAAGAGATTGTAACTGATAGTGGATCTCAATTTGCAGCCGCCGAGTTTGAACAGTTTTGAACCACCTCTGTCATCAAACACGTCACGAGTGCACTGCCTCACCTGCAATCCAACAGCGCACCTGAACACTTTGTACAAACATTTAAGCAACAGATGGACAAACTTCGTGCCTCCCACACAGGGGATCAAGCCCTGTTGCTATTTTTGTCTTTCTAACGCTCCCAGCCATGCGACGTGCCATCGGCGGAGTTGTTACATGGAGGGCACCACAGCACCTTGCTTCAGTTGCTGCACCTGCCTCGGCAGGCAGCACCCACTCTGCCCAGAAAGGCAAAGTATCAAACTAACGATTCGGTTTCTTACACATTGTATGGCGGATGAAGAGTAGGCTGAAGTTTAAGAGACTAGTCAGGAAGAATCAATACGCAAAGAAGAGGGATACAGAAATACTAAGGAATGAAGAGGTACACTGGAAGTCCTCTGAGGCTACAGATACAGAGATAATCAATAGCTCAGTTGGCAGTTTAGTTGAAGAGAAATGGACATTTCTAAAAATAGAATCACAGAGGTTGAGAAGAAAAACATAGGTAAAACGAATGTAACTGTGGGGAAACCATAGATAACATAGGAGGTACTTGAGTTGATCGATGAAAGAAGGAAGTACCAAAATACAGAAATGCAAGTCATAAATGAATGAAAAAAATAGAAAGTAAAGGGAAGCAAGGGCGAAATGGCTGCTTGAAATATTTGAAGAAATCGGAAAAGAAATGGTTGTCAGAAAGACTGACTCAGCATACAAAAAAGTCAAAACAATCTTCGATGAAATTTAAAATAAGGTCAGTAACATTAAGAGTGCAATTGCAGTTCCACTGCCAAAAGCAGAGGACAGGACAGATAGGTGGAAAGAGTACATTGAAGGTCACTATGAGGGGGAGGACATATCTGATGACGTGACAGAAGAAGAAACAGCACTTGATAGGGAAGAGATAGGGGATCCAGTATTAGAAACAGAATTTAAAAAAACTTTGGAATACTTAACATCGAATAAAACACTAGGGATTGATACCATTCCATCAACATTTCTAAAATCATTGGAGGAAGTGGCAACAAAACGACTATTGGCCCCAGTATGTAGGATATATGACACTGGCGACATAATATCAGACTTTCAGAAAACATCATCCATACAGTTCTGAAGATTGCAAGAGCCGACAAGCGCGAGAATTATCGCACAGCCAACAGCTTACGCATCCATGATGCTGCCCAGAATTACATACAGAAGAAAGGAAAATAAAACTGAGGATCTGTTAGATGACGATCAGTTTGGCTTTAGGAAAGGTAAAAGCACCAAAGAGGTTGTTCTGACGTGGCGGTTGATAATGAAAGCAAGACTGAAGAAAAATCAAGCCACGTTCATAGGACCTGTGGACCTTGAAAAAGCGTTCGACGGTGTAAAATGGTACAAGACATTCGAAATTCTGAGAAAGGCAGGGATACACGGGTGATATATAGTATGTACAAGAACTAAGACGGAACAGTAAAAGTTGATGACCAGGAATGAAGAGCTCAGATTATAAAGGGTGTAGGACAGGGATGTAGTCTTTTGCCTCTAAATTTCATTCTGTGCACGAAAGAAGCAATGATGGAAATAAAGTAAGTTATAGGGGAAGGCAGATGATATAGAAGACGTACAAGAACCAAGAGGGATGAATATGAGTGGAAGACCAAGAATAAAGTGCTTGGATTAAAAAGGGTGTAAAACAAGCACATAATGTTTCGTCCCTACTAATCAATCTATACACTGAAGTAGTAATGACGGAAATAATAGTTGCAAGAGTGGGATTAAAATTCAGAGTGAAAGGATTCAATGATAAGATTTGCTGATGACAATGCTATAATCTGTGAAATTGTTTGTTTGACTGATTTTTAGTGTTGTAGAGACCTCAGAGATCATCTGAGGCATTACAAAAGTCAATATTACACAATATAAATGTTACACAAATAATTACAAAAACAAGAAAAATATTACACAATATAAATATTATACAAATAATTATGGTACCTTCGCACAAATACAAAACAGAGAAACTTCTGGTACAAATTGATATTTCATAGTAAATTTAGCCAATTTCAGACTTACTCATATATAGAAGCATATAAAAACTGATCACGAAGTGTAGTCATACCATATTCTTTGCCTCCCTTAAAAATTCATCAGTTTGATAAATGCTGAGCTCAAGAAGAACTTCTTTTACATTATTTTTTAAATTGTTGGATTGGAAGATCCCTGATATGTTAGGGTATGGCATTAAAAAAATTTATGGACTGGTATAAGAAGCACTTTTGTGCTTTTTTATAGTTACATTGGAAAAAACTAGGTCCTGCTTGTTTCTTGTGTTATAATTATGTCGCATGTCATACTGTTGATAACTCGGATAGTTTTCCTTGATATGCATTACACACTGTAGTACAAATATTGATGGCAGGGTCATAATCTGTAATTTTTTTAAAGCTTGACCTACAGTGAGCTCTGGGTGCCAAGCTACATATCAGTCTTATTGCCTTCTTTTGTAGTTTGAAGACATTAGCTGCCTTGCTTTGATGTCCCCACATTATTGCACCATAGGAAATGTGACTGTGTTGTTGTTGTTGTGGTCTTCAGTTCTGAGACTGGTTTGATGCAGCTCTCCATGCTACTCTATCCTGTGCAAGCTTCTTCATCTCCCAGTACCTACTGCAACCTACATCCTTCTGAATCTGCTTAGTGTATTCATCTCTTGGTCTCCCCCTACGATTTTTACCCTCCACGCTGCCCTCCAATACTAAATTGGTGATCCCTTGATGCCTCAGAACATGTCCTACTAACCGATCCCTTCTTCTGGTCAAGTTGTGCCACAAACTTCTCTTCTCCCCAATCCTATTCAATACCTCCTCATTAGTTATGTGATCTACCCATCTGATCTTCAGCATTCTTCTGTAGCACCACATTTCGAAAGCTTCTATTCTCTTCTTGTCCAAACTATTTACCGTCCATGTTTCGCTTCCATACATGGCTACACTCCATACAAATACTTTCAGAAATGACTTCCTGACACTTAAATCTATACTCGATGTTAACAAATTTCTCTTCTTCAGAAACGCTTTCCTTGCCATTGCCAGTCTACATTTTATATCCTCTCTACTTCGACCATCATCGTTATTTTACTCCCCAAATAGCAAAACTCCTTTACTATTTTAACTGTCTCATTTCCTAATCTAATACCCTCAACATCACCCGACTTATTTCGACTACATTCCATTACCCTCGTTTTGTTTTTGTTGATGTTCATCTTATATCCTCCCTTCAAGACACCATCCATTCCGTTCAACTGCTCTCCCAAGTCCTTTGCTGTCTCCGACAGAATTACAATGTCATCGGCGAACCTCAAAGTTTTTATTTCTTCTTCATGGATTTTAATACCTACCCCGAATTTTTCTTTTGTTTCCTTTATTGCTTGCTCAATATACAGATTGAATAACATCGGGGAGAGGCTACAACCCTGTCTTACTCCCTTCCCAACCACTGCTTCACTTTCATGTCCCTCGAATCTTATAACTGCCATCTGGTTTCTGTACAAATTGTAAATAGCCTTTCGCTCCCTGTATTTTACCCCTGCCACCTTTAGAATTTGAAAGAGAGTATTCCAGTCAACATTGTCAAAAGATTTCTCTAACTGTACAAATGCTAGAAACGTAGGTTTGCCTTTCCTTAATCTTTCTTCTAAGATAAGTCGTAAGGTCAGGATTGCCTCACGTGTTCCAGTATTTCTACGGAATCCAAACTGATCTTCCCCGAGATCGGCTTCTACTAGTTTTTCCATTCGTCTGTAAAGAATTCGTGTTAGTATTTTGCAGCTGTGGCTTATTAAACTGATTGTTCAGTAATTTTCACATCTGTCAACACCTGCTTTCTTTGGGATTGGAATTATTATATTCTTCTTGAAGTCTGAGGGTATTTCGCCCGTTTCATACATCTTGCTCACCAGATGGTAGAGTTTTGTCAGGACTGGCTCTCCCAAGGCCGTCAGTAGTTCTAATGGAATGTGGTTACTCCAGGGGCCTTGTTTCGACTCAGGTCTTTCAGTGCTCTGTCAAACTCTTCACGCAGTATCGTATCTCCCATTTCATCTTCATCTACATCCTCTTCCATTTCCATAATATTGTCCTCAAGTGCATCGCCCTTGTATAGACCCTCTATATACTCCTTCCACCTTTCTGCTTTCCCTTCTTTGCTTAGAACTGGGTTTCCATCTGAGCTCTTGATGTTCATACAAGTGGTTCTCTTTTCTCCAAAGGTCTCTTTAATTTTCCTGTATGCAGTATCTAGCTTACCCCTAGTGAGATAAGCCTCTACATCCTTACATTTGTCCTCTAGCCATCCCTGCTTAGCCATTTTGCACTTCCTGTCGATCTCATTTTTGAGACGTTTGTATTCCTTTTTGCCTGCTTCATTTACTGCATTTTTATATCTTCTCCTTTCATCAATTAAATTCAATATTTCTTCTGTTACCCAAGGATTTCTACCAGCCCTCGTCTTTTTACCAACTTGATCCTCTGCTGCCTTCACTACTTCATCCCTCAAAGCTACCCATTCTTCTTCTACTGTATTTCTTTCCCCCATTCCTGTCAATTGTTCCCTTATGCTCTCCCTGAAACTCTGTACAACCTCTGGTTCTTTCAGTTTATCCAGGTCCCATCTCCTTATGTTCCCACCTTTTTGCAGTTTCTTCAGTTTTAATCTACAGGTCATAACCAATAGATTGTGGTCAGAGTCCACATCTGCCTCTGGAAATGTCTTATAATTTAAAACCTGGTTCCTAAATCTCTGTCTTACCATTATATAATCTATTTGATACCTTTTAGTGTCTGCAGGGTTCTTCCATGTATACAATCTTCTATCATGATTCTTAAACCAAGTGTTAGCTATGATTCATTTGACTGTGTATTAAAGCAAAATAAACCACTTTAAGTACTGGCACGTTTAGACAAAGACGCAGCTTCCTTAGAGCAAATATTCCTTTGCTAATGCTGTTTCCCACTTTCTCTATATGGCTATCCCAGGATAATTTTGAATCAATTGTGATTCCAAGGAAATTAACAGCATTTGAGCTCTGCTCAAGTTCAGTGTTATTATTCCACGATACATACAGGTCTTGTATTTTTTTTTCGGTTGACACAAAGGGAATTAGCTTTACACCAATTTTCAACTTTGACAGTGCACTGGTCTGCTTCATATTTCACCTTCTGAGCTGTTTCTGCAGTTATACTGACTGCAAGATCATCTGCAAGTAAGTAAGTCCTAGCTGATGGCCCAACTATGTTACATGGTAAGTCATTTATATAAATAATAAATAGAATTGGGCCAAGTACAGAACCTTGTGGGACACCCATACCCACATGTAAATAATCTGATTCTGCACCATTAAAAATCACCTTCTGCACTCTATTACTTAGATAAGATTTTATCAATTCCAGAGCACTTCCTGTAAAGCCATAGAATTGCAGTTTGTTCAATAAGGTTTCATGAGACACAGTGTCGAAAGCTTTTAATAAATCAAAGAGTTTATTCTGAACCACTAGCTTGCTTTCTAGTCGCTTCACACACTGTGTTAAAAGTGATAAGACAGATTTAACAGTTCCTAACCCTGTTCTGAAGCCAAATTGACTATCAGTGAAGATTTTGTTTTCTTCAAAGTATTTTACTATTTGATTATTTAATATAGCTTCTATCACTTTAGACAAGATTGGCACAATTGAAACAGGCCTAAAAGTATCACAACGTGAGAGGCTGCCTTTTTTGTGTATTGGAGTGACTTTAACAAACTTTAGTGCCTTTGGGAACTGAGCCTCCAAAATACATGTATTTACTACATGTGTTATCAATTCTGGCAGTTGAACTGAATCACAATTTAACATGGCTGAACTTAAACCATAAACGTCATTACTAAATCTGTTCTTCATTTTCCTCAGTATATTAGTAACATCCTGTACCTTGACCAGTTTAAAGCTAAATGTACTTTCAGGCTTTGTGGTGTTTCTCAGGTAGTATTTATGGTCAGTGGCTATTAATAATAGGATCTGCTGAATGTAATGAATAGCATAATGAGTACAGAATATGGATTGAGAGTAAATCGAAGAAAGACAAAAGTAACGAAAAATAGCAGAAATGATAACAGCAACAGACTTAACATCAGTTTTGGTGATCACGAAGTAGTTGAAATTATTCTGCTACCTAGCTAACAAAATAATCCATGATAAAGCAAAAACAATATAAAAAGTAGACTAGCATTGGCAAAAAGGGTGTTTCTGGCCAAGAGAAGTGTACTACTAACAAACACAGATCTTAATTTGAGTAAGAAATTTCTGTGAATGTATATTTGGAGCACATCACTGTATGGTGATGTGACATGGACTGTGGCACAACCAAAACAGAAGAGAATCGAAGCGTTTCAGATCCAGTGCTACAGGAGAATGTTGGAAATTAGGTGGACTGATAAGATAAAGAATTAGTTGGTTCTCTGCACAATCGGCGAGGAAAGGAATGTATGGAAAACACTGATGATAGGACGTCTGTTAAAAAATCAGGGAACAACACAGAAATTTGGAATACATCCAGCAAATAATTTAGGGTATAGGCTGCAAGTGCTACTCTAAGATGAAAAGATTGGCACAGTACAGGAATTCATTTTCGGCCACATCAAACCAGTCAGAAAACTGATGACTCAAATAAAAAAATAATAAAAAAAAAAACAGCCGTGGTATTTCACGAATATTCTCAATCAGTCTGTGGAAACAGTAGAATGGTTGGTATTGTGTAATCAGTATTTAGATTTGAATATTTCACTTTGTGAAGAAAAATTATATTTTAAGAAGAGGGATCAGAAAGTGATGTATTATGATTATAGCATAAACACAGTATAAAGAGAAATTTTTATAGAATTTGACAGATGGAAAAGAACATACTGCATATGAACGTGTACAATGACAACTATTCAACTCCAGCTAGAAGAGACTAGTTTTAAATATTTCCAATTCTCATATGAACTGTAAATGTGTACTATATAAAAGTTAATTTTCATTGGAGTATCATGCACAAGGAGGAAAAAAATGATCGTGTGGCACTGATGACCAGGAGGCCCCATCTGGGGAAGTTTGGCTGCAGGGTTGCAAGTTTTATTTCAGGTGACGCCACATTGGGTGACCTGCACTTTGGAGACGCTGAGAGGCGGATGAGGACAACGCAACGCCCAGTCCACAAGCAGAGAAAATCTCCAACCCAGCTGGAAATCAAACCTGGGCCCGCTGCATGGTAGGCAAACACATTACCACTCAGCTAAGCAGGTGGGCATGCATAAGGGAAATTTTGTATTTTGAGTTAACTGAGAAGGTGGAAGTTACAGTGGGAAGGAAATGATTTCTTCCCTCTCATTCCACCACCACAAATGTGCAAAAATACACGTTTTGACTTATATGCATCAACAACTTTCATGTTTCATGTTCTCTTTTGCCGAAACCACAAATGTGTTGTTGTGATAGTGTAGGAGAAAATGCACGATCTATTGTTACAAAAGTTTAAAAGAATCATACTTTGCTATGCCACAACAAAAATGAAACCATGAATTTGGCACACTGGTGGTTCTCATTGTGGAATACAAGAACAGCAAATCTTGGCACTCTGACTAAACAGCAAATTTGCTACATTTGTACCATTGGCAATCCGCTGAACGCATGGAGACGCTACGCAGACTGATCAGGTGTCCTGACAAATTTTCTTACATGGAATTACATTCATGGTTTTTGTCATTATTTACATCTGTTCACACACAACGATATGATTGAGAACACCTCAGATGTTCATTTGTGTGTTCAGTTGATTAGAAATGAAGATAAACTGACAAAAAATTGAGGGAATAAAAGAAGTTCAAAGCAGAACTGTACATTGGATCCAGAGGTACAGGGTGACCTGAATAACCCTATCTGTTCATTAACTGATTCATTCATCATGTTTTGTAGTTTCAATCAATAAGAAGACCCTTCAGGGATGTGAAATGAGTCAAGGTATTCATTAGCAAAAAATAATCAAGTTATAGAAACTTAATGTCTAATGTATTAATAATAAACTATTACTATGCAACTTAACAGTTGTAGTGCCTAAATGAAATTGAGAGAATCACGATGAAAGTGGCTCCATTTAAAAAAGGTACTACCTCTTCAGTTCTATTATATAGCTTCTGTTTATCTGCTATTAGCAATTTAGTATTAACTTGATTCCAATGGCATTTTTCAAAGAAATTACTTCCCTACAACTCTAAATATTGAGTCTTATTTACAGTATACAACTACTTGTCATGCTTCTTTATAACATACACTTCTACTTGTGTGTAGTCCTATTTACAGTATATAACTACTGGTCATGCAGCTTTATAACACACACTTCTACTTGCTGTGTAGTAAATCCCTGAACATAGATAATCAAATAATTCATAGAAACAATGGCTGACGAGGAATGGTTTCAATTTTATTTTTAATTTGTAGGAATTCCAAATTTCTTGGTTTCTGTTAGACAAGAGCTTCTTGAAAATCTTCCCACTAGAGCACAGAACTCCATTATAAATCCTAGAAGGGAGGCAAAGTCTACATGAGAATTATTTTGTGTCTTGTATTGTGACTGTGTGTATCACAGTTCAGCTGAAACTGATTTTTATTATCAGCAACTAAACTCATTAAGGAGTAAATGTATTGGAAAGTAGTATCAGAGTTTGAAGACCCCTAAAAAGGCTTCTGCCAGATGTACAGTTATCTTCTTTAGATAATGTTCCTACTCACAACTTCTGCTGAATAAACTTTAGGTGCACTGCCCGAGAATATAATTACATAAGAAAACAGGGAATGAAAACATCCAAAAATAAACCAATTCTCTTCTTTAGATCAACTTATGAGAGGTGCTTTCAAGGACATAAAATGCAGAACTGAGCTATTTGATTATTTTGTCTATTTGTTGACTTGACTAAAACTTGCTATCCAGCTGAGCCCCAAGGAATTTCATACATGGTGTTTCATTCAGTGTATGACAATTAATGTCTACTTGTGGTGCTAACAGGTCATATTTTCTGGTTTGAAACTGCACGATACGAGACTCTGTGAGCTCAAGACTTAACATGAGGTGCAGCAGAGCCACCTAATGTGTGACTGCTGGAGGCCACATGGCAGTTGATGTGTAAACCATTAGCTGTAAATGACTTGTAGGTCTGTTAAGCTATCGTTTGTGCTGTGTTTGCTAAGATTCAGTTTGGAGCTTGATAAGTACTCTTCTGTCCTCAGCAAACATTGCAGCTTTTGATCTGTCCTTTAAAATCATTGAGAAATCATTCATGTGGGTTAGGAACAAGAATTGGCCGAGGACCAGTCCAGTAAAATTCCACATATTATGCTCCTCCATTTTGCCTGTGACACAATCTGTCAATGAGACCTTCTGTTTTCTTGATTTGAGACCACATCAATTCAATAGGGATACCATTAATGCCACAACAACTTAATTTGCAACCTACAATTTTATAGCTAGGTCATAGAATATACCAACAAAATAGCTCTGATAGCATTTCATTTTTGAGCTAGTGTGTTGCTTTCTCTCCCCTTTACAAAAACCAAACTGAGAGGCAGTTAACAAATTATGCTCAATTAAATGAGACCGTATTCTATCGTATGCCATTTTCTCAAACACTTCTGAAAAGATTGGAAGGAGTGAAATACGTCTGTAATCATCTTCTCTTCAGTTTTATAGCATGTTGATTACACATACAGCTTATGGGGGATCCTATCAAGTCAGCACAAGATTTGATTATTCTGCAAGGAACACCATGATAGCCAGCAGAATAACTACTTTTTGTGATCTGAACATTCTCCTTACGGGTTGTATTTTTGACACTAATGTCTGATGGTGGTGCACGGAGTGCCTGCACAGATAAATCTCATGCCTTAGCACTTCGGTGCTTATTAATGGGCGGTATGTTTACTGACACTGCAAGGAAGTAATCATTGAATTTTGTGACCAGTGCTTTGAAATGTCACCACTTTTGCATGAGCTATTTTCTGGGAGCTCTATTTGATCAAGATCATTATTTTCATTAGTTTCTTGTTTAATAATATTGCAAACAGTTTTTGCCTTATTCCTGGAGTGTTTTACTTTTTGCATTAGCTCTATGTCAGAATAAACATCTACATCCATTCTCTGCAACCCACGGTGAAGTGCATGCAGAATCTTTTACTTCAACTGATGCAGAGAACTAAATCAAATATATATTGTCCCTCTGCACTACACTCCACAGTGGTTTGCACAGTACACTTGTAGGCAATCCTTTCAGGAACATGGAAAGCTCTGAACAACAATGCTAGTTTATTACAAATCATACTGAAAAGATAACATATAGTCAAACAACAAATACTATACAGTTTAGCTGTCAGCATTTCTCTTACTTCTTCTTACTGTAAAAGAAGAAAAGAGAGATGTTTGTTACAATTTTTTCTTGTTAATCTTAAACATGCAAGAATTATGGTGACAAGTGGTCTTTGGAAATACTGTGATGGCACCATTAAGCAAGACCAAGTGTGAGAGGCATTTACCACATAACATACAGTCGGAGAATGAGATTTGTATAAGGCAGCACCTCTTGGGTTGTCCTTCTGTTGATCAAACAACTGCAAACAAAAATCATCAAGAAGGTATCTTTATTCAAGTGTGAATATTTCTGTTTTGTACAATGACTATAGTAAGGTCAAATGTAAACAGGACAGTTGTAATCCAGAACCACTTCCACACAACAGGCAAATAGTAGATGAGTAAAATTTGGGATTCTTTAGACTGAAGAAAGATCAGTATTCCAGATACTATGCATTTAATTTTCTAACAGAGGAGGAGGAACGGTTGAGCAAACATTTAAAGAGATGAGACATGGTTTGAAAGACACCCAAAGAAAACTAATCAGAAATGCGTAGCAGTTCAAGTGTATACAAGTTGTGTTGGACACTCCAAAAGGAGCTTGTGGCCTACCTGAGACATCCAGCAGTGTATAATTTCACCATATACAACCTGGGAAATTAAGAGGGCACTTTTTAATCTTAGAATGACGCAGAAAGTAAAACAACATCAACTGCACTCACTACAGTGTTAATGACTATGTCATGGTGCTACCAGATGTCACAAAGTGAGGATGAGGATAAACAAATGTGTTCATCAGCAGACCAACTAAAGGCAAAAAGACCTCGCATATTTGCTGAGGCCATTGTGTGATTTGTGGTGGGGTTTCTGATGTGGAGGCAATCTCACTCAATAGTGGTGTACGTGCCTTTTTCAGCATGCACATTAGAGTTTCGGCTCTAAACTTTAGGGCGTCAGGTTACGCACTGAGATGAAAATCTATTGACCAACCTAAGATTGTAAGAACACTGGAAAATGTGGTATGTGTAAATACATTCATCCAGCAATCTCCAATGTGTTCAGCACTTAAACATGCAAATGCCCTGGAATTGTCTGATAGCACCATTTATAAGGAAATCTTCATATGCACCCCTAAAAATGATTACGAAAGAATTAAGTTAAGAGAGATTCTGAAACTTTCAAAGCTGTGTGTGAAGAAATTCTTCAGAGCATTCAACCTGACACTGTTTTGATTTCTTCTGATGAGTCCCACTTCCACTCATCATATACTGTAAATAAACAAAATTTCTACTACTGGGCAGCAGAAAAACCCCAGAAACTTCATCAATGAGCACTTCACACCCCTCATGTGACAGTTTGGTGCATTGTTGTTGAGTCAGGTGTAAGAGGTCCATATTTTTTCAAAGAAGAAATGGTTCAAATGGCTCTGAGCACTATGGGACTTAACATGTGAGGTCATCAGTCCCCTAGAACTTACAACTACTTAAACCCAACGAATCTAAGGACATCACACACATCCACACCCGAGGCAAGATTCAAACCTGTGACCATAGCAATCGCACGGTTCCGGACTGAAGCACCTAGAACCTCTCGGCCACAACGGATAGCTTCAAAGGAGATTGTGTAACAGTAACATCTACTGTCACATGATAGGGACCGAAGTTAAACCAATTTGTTAGGGACAACGGAGAGGGAGGAGTCTGGTTTCAACAACACAGAGCCACAGCTCACTTCTTGCTATTCTCTAGAAATTTTGAGAGAGCTGTCCCATCACCTAGTCCCCATGGTCATCTGATTTATCATCTTGTGATTCTTTCCTTTAAGGACACTTAACAGCTGAAGTGTACAAAAATTGCCCCACAGCCTTGTAAGTATATAAGGAAGCAATCACCCAGGAAGTGGCTGTCATTCCACTGGAAATGACACAAAGAACTACGGGCAACTTTCAGGAAAGGCTCTGTCAAACTCTCAGCAGTGGAGGATGACATTTACTGGACATAATTTTTAAAACCAGCCAGTATAAAATGGCAAATATTTCTTGTTCACAAATAAAAGTATTTTCTCTGTACTTTCCTTAGTTTGTTTGTAAACTACCTTTTAAAACATGCGAGATCTTTTTGCTGGACCCTGTAAGTGTATCATCCAGTGCAAGCCACACTTGCACTGTATCACACATTTTTTGAAACAGCACAGAAATAGTGTGTGATGAAAATCCAATGCAAAATGGTTTTAAATAGTTCTGTGAAAGAAAGATACCTCTTTCAGTATTTTACAAAACAGAAATTGATGGAGTAGCCTTGAAGCATGAGGGACAACCTTTAGCATGTCTGTTCCCAAGTCACTTCTTACTGCAACCCAAAAACTTAAAGATCTGTTAACAATGTGTGAGAAACAGATATCATTAATATTGTCACAGTTTTTTGAACAATGATACTGTGTGTGAAGTATTTCCTGAATTGGAAACTGGCGAGGACACTGATGGAAAGTGCAAGCATTAAGGGAGTTAGATTTTTTTGGTCAGAGTTCGTATGTTTATTTTGAAGAACTGAAATTGTAAGCAACACAGAGAATGTCTGATGAACTTGTGGTGCACATGTGAAATTGTCATTTCATAACAATGGGCCCAATAACCCTACAAGGGAGGGGGTATAGTAATGAATCTCACATTGTAACATTCTTAAGTGTTCCAACAATAAGTCAGACATAAAATGTTTCCATAAACTTCCATTGTTCATTTTTGAGGTTATTTAAAGCATTCAATGACTTGTATCACATAAGAAGTAAAGTCTGTATTTATTGTTTTGGCATAAAAGGGGCAATATAATGATATATTCAAATAATTTTTATATTTTGTTAAATATTGACCACACATACTATGATGTAAAAATTAATGTGATTCAATAACAGTAGCCAGGAGAAAAAGAAAATAAAATGGAAAGAGAAAACATTCAGATATCATACAAAATTTTGGTTGTGTGATTCCATCTTTCAGTTGTAGTGAAATAAAGAATTACTTTTGACTACTGCAAACTACAGTTGCCTTTTGCTCATGAACTGGGCCTTAATGATGAAATATAACAAGACTGATTTTTATGTTCTCCATTTCATATGTAATAACATACTGTGGATATAAGAAATCTCAAAATTCTTATCAAAGCTGTATTTTCCAAAACTTCATTGTTCAGTACATAATTTACAGTCTGCTGTAAACAATAGCACAGATAGTTCATATATAAAAATTAGATTTAGAAAAATATTCAGAATTTATAATTTTTAAAAACCATATGCACTGCCAAAATATGTCCCAGCTAATAAATGTCTATATTATGATTAACATACCTTATTTGAAACCCTTCGTTCTAGATTTTCTTGAGAACATATTTTTTTTTTTTTTTGTGAAAAACATGCAATTCAAAACTTCTCTTTATTCAGATTCTACAATGTTTTAATCTTAGAAAGTAGTCCTTCAGAAAATGTAGTGTTATTGTATGTTAGTTCAAATTTCTTTATTTCCAAAAATGTTGAATTTTGCTGGAATAACTTGTATTTCAGTTAAAAGTTTTGAATTTACAGAAAAATCTTGGTGGGTTTTCGAAATTCCAGTGTTTCTGAATTTATGTCCCATAAAACAGAACCATCAACTGCACCAGTATAATAGCATCCAACCAATCATTAATCCTGACAGTGTCTTTGTCTAATATGTACCTATAATTTATACTTTTTGTGTATTTTATGTTAATATTTAAAATATAATACAACTCTAGTTTAAAATTTTGTAAAATCTGTCCTACTAAAATCATTCAGTAAATGCCACACACATAACTTCTGTCAGTCAGTGGGAGCATTCGAAAAATACACATACCGTGTCAGTTCATGTCTAGCATTCAGTATATAAGGTTGTGTATCATTCAGCCAGCACTCAGTATTCATCAGGTGATATTCTATGTGAGTCAGTATAATACATTATTTGAAGTCAGACCATTGTTAGCAAGCAATAGTAAAGTCCTATGTCAATCAAGTGATCTACGGCTAAGTAATAATTGATTATTGCCACTTTTATGTTGCTGTCTCTGACAGAATTACAATGTCATCGGCGAACCTCAAAGTTTTTATATCTTCTCCATGGATTTTAATACCTGCTCCGAACTTTTCTTTTGTTTCCTTCACTGCTTCCTCAATATACAGATTGAACAACATTGGGGATAGGCTACAACCCTGTCTCACTCCCTTCCCAACCACAGCTTCCCTTTCATACCCCTCGACTCTTATAACTGCCATCTGATTTCTGTACAAATTGTAAATAGCCTTTCGCCCCCTGTATATTACCCCTGCCACCTTTAGAATTTGAAAGAGAGTATTCCAGTAAACATTGTCAAAAGCTTTCTCTAAGTCTACAAATGCTAGAAATGTAGGTTTGCCTTTCCTTTCCTGAATCTAGCTTCTAAGATAAGTCGTAGAGTCAGTATTGCCTCACGTGTTCCAATATTTCTACAGAATCCAAACTGATCTTCCCTGATGTCAGCTTCTATCAGTTTTTCCATTCGCCTGTAAAGAATTCGCGTTAGTATTTTGCATCCGTGACTTATTAAACTGATAGTTTGGTAATTTTCATATCTGTCAGCACCTGCTTTCTTTGGGATTGGAATTATTATATTCTTCTTGAAGTCTGAGGGTATTTCGCATGTCTCATACATCTTGCTCACCAGATGGTAGAGTTTTGTCAGGACTGGATCTCCCAAGGCTGTCAGTAGTTCTAATGGAATGTTGGCTACTCCCGGGGCCTTGTTTCGACTCAGGTCTTTCAGTGCACTGTCAAACTCTTCACACAGTATCATGTCTCCCATTTCATCTTCCTCCACATCCTCTTCCATTTCCATAATATTGTCTTCAAGTACATCGCCCTTGTATAGACCCTCTATATACTCCTTCCACCTTTCTGTTTTCCCTTCTTTGCTTAGAACTGGGTTTCCATCTGAACTCTTGATATTCATACAAGTGGTTCTCTCTTCTCCTAAGGTCTCTTTAATTTTCCTGTAGGCAGTATCTATCTTACCCCTAGTGAGATAAGCCTCTATATCCTTACATTTGTCCTCTCGCCGTCCATGCTTAGCCATTTTGCACTTCCTGTCGATTTCATTTTTGAGACGTTTGTATTCCTTTTTGCCTGCTTCATTTACTGCATTTTTTTTATTTTCTCCTTTCATTGATTAAATTCAACATTTCTTCTGTTACCCAATGCTTTCTACTAGCCCTCGTCTTTTTACCTACTAGATCCTCTGCTGCCTTCACTACTTCATCTCTCAAAGCTACCCATTCTTCTTCTACTGTATTTCTTCCCCCCATTCCTGTCAATTGTTCCCTTATGCTCTCCCTGAAACTCTGTACAACCTCTGGTTCTTTCAGTTTATCCAGGTCCCATCTCCTTATGTTCCCACCTTTTTGCAGTTTCTTCAGTTTTAATCTACAGTTCATAACCAATAGATTGTGGTCAGAGTCCACATCTGCCCCTGGAAATGTCTTACAATTTAAAACCTGGTTCCTAAATCTCTGTCTTACCATTATATAATCTATCTGAAACCTGTCAGTATCTCCAGGCTTCTTCCATGTATACAACCTTCTTTTATGATTCTTGAACCAAGTGTTAGCTATGATTAAGTTGTGCTCTGTGCAAAATTCTATCAGGTGGCTTCCTCTTTCATTTCTTAGCTCCAATCCATATTCACCTACTACGTTTTCTTCTCTCCCTTTTCCTACTACCGAATCCCAGTCGCCCATGACTATCAAATTTTCGTCTCCCTTCACTATCTGAATAATTTCTTTTATTTCATCATACATTTCTTCAATTTCTTCATCATCTGCAGAGCTAGTTGGCATATAAACTTGTACTACTGTAGTAGGCGTGGGCTTCGTGTCTATCTTGGCCAAAATAATGCGTTCACTATGCTGTTTGTAGTAGCTTACACGCACTCCTATTTTTCTATTCATTATTAAACCGACTCCTGCATTACCCCTATTTGACTTGTATTTATAACCCTGTAGTCACCTGACCAGAAGTCTTGTCCCTCCTGCCACAGAACTTCACTAATTCCCACTGTATCTAACTTTAACCTATCCATTTCCCCTTTTAAATTTTCTAACCTACCTGCCCAATTAAGGGATCTGACATTCCATGCTCCGATCCGTAGAACGCCAGTTTTCTTTCTCCTGATAACAACGTCCTCCTGAGTAGTCCCCGCCCGGAGATCCGATTGGGGGACTATTTTACCTCCAGAATATTTTACCCAAGGGGACACCATCATCATTTAACCATACAGTAAAGCTGCATGCTCTCGGAAAAAATTACGGCTGTAGTTTCCCCTTGCTTTCAGCCGTTCGAAGTACCAGCACAGCGAGGCCGTTTTGGTTAGTGTTACAAGGCCAGATCAGTCAATCATCCAGACTGTTGCCCCTCAAACTACTGAAAAGGCTGCTGCCCCTCTTCAGGAACCACACGTTTGTCTGGCCTCTCAACAGATACCCCTCCGTTGTGGTTGCACCTACGGTATGGCTATCTGTATCGCTGAGGCACGCAAGCCTCCCCACCAACGGCAAGGTCCATGGTTCTTGGGGGGCCCATGATGCTATACGCTCTTAATTTAAAACTACTTCAAAATCTTTATCAATTGATGAATGAACTTTGAAAAGAAGCAATCTACCAAGGAGCACAATTGGGAGCTCAGTAAGCTTACATTTGATGCTCTGTCCATGTGAGTACTGAGTCACAGTTTTTTGCTTAAGGAGAAAATTCTTGGCCCAGTTAAAGACAGTGTGATAATATATGTGGCAAATACACTCCTGGAAATGGAAAAAAGAACACATTGACACCGGTGTGTCAGACCCACCATACTTGCTCCGGACACTGCGAGAGGGCTGTACAAGCAATGATCACACGCACGGCACAGCGGACACACCAGGAACCGCGGTGTTGGCCGTCGAATGGCGCTAGCTGCGCAGCATTTGTGCACCGCCGCCGTCAGTGTCAGCCAGTTTGCCGTGGCATACGGAGCTCCATCGCAGTCTTTAACACTGGTAGCATGCCGCGACAGCGTGGACGTGAACCGTATGTGCAGTTGACGGACTTTGAGCGAGGGCGTATAGTGGGCATGCGGGAGGCCGGGTGGACGTACCGCCAAATTGCTCAACACGCGGGGCGTGAGGACTCCGCAGTACATCGATGTTGTCGCCAGTGGTCGGCGGAAGGTGCACGTGCCCGTCGACCTGGGACCGGACCGCAGCGACGCACGGATGCACGCCAAGACCGTAGGATCGTACGCAGTGCCGTAGGGGACCGCACCGCCACTTCCCAGCAAATTAGGGACACTGTTGCTCCTGGGGTATCGGCGAGGACCATTCGCAACCGTCTCCATGAAGCTGGGCTACGGTCCCGCACACCGTTAGGCCGTCTTCCGCTCACGCCCCAACATCGTGCAGCCCGCCTCCAGTGGTGTCGCGACAGGCGTGAATGGAGGGACGAATGGAGACGTGTCATCTTCAGCGATGAGAGTCGCTTCTGCCTTGGTGCCAATGATGGTCGTATGCGTGTTTGGCGCCGTGCAGGTGAGCGCCACAATCAGGACTGCATACGACCGAGACACACAGGGCCAACACCCGGCATCATGGTGTGGGGAGCGATCTCCTACACTGGCCGTACACCACTGGTGATCGTCGAGGAGACAC
Source organism: Schistocerca cancellata (assembly GCF_023864275.1). Lineage (NCBI taxonomy): Eukaryota > Metazoa > Arthropoda > Insecta > Orthoptera > Acrididae > Schistocerca > Schistocerca cancellata. The sequence continues at coordinate 764,028,717 of NC_064630.1, forward strand.
TGAATAGTGCACGGTACATCCAAACCGTCATCGAACCCATCGTTCTACCATTCCTAGACCGGCAAGGGAACTTGCTGTTCCAACAGGACAATGCACGTCCGCATGTATCCCGTGCCACCCAACGTGCTCTAGAAGGTGTAAGTCAACTACCCTGGCCAGCAAGATCTCCGGATCTGTCCCCCATTGAGCATGTTTGGGACTGGATGAAGCGTCGTCTCACGCGGTCTGCACGTCCAGCACGAACGCTGGTCCAACTGAGGCGCCAGGTGGAAATGGCATGGCAAGCCGTTCCACAGGACTACATCCAGCATCTCTACGATCGTCTCCATGGGAGAATAGCAGCCTGCATTGCTGCGAAAGGTGGATATACACTGTACTAGTGCCGACATTGTGCATGCTCTGTTGCCTGTGTCTATGTGCCTGTGGTTCTGTCAGTGTGATCATGTGATGTATCTGACCCCAGGAATGTGTCAATAAAGTTTCCCCTTCCTGGGACAATGAATTCACGGTGTTCTTATTTCAATTTCCAGGAGTGTATTATGAAAATTGGACTAAATGTGAACAATAGTAATTACAATGGGAGAATTTTCATGATTTGCCTTTATTGAAAGCAATCATCACAACAGAAAGTGATCAACAGACGAGAAACTCTCTATGTTGTCATCGTCTTAAGAACACGTCAAACAATTGGAAGCTTTCTGAATGTAAACAGGCACGTATGAAGCTTTCTGCATGGCAATGAGCACCAATGGAAGTAATCAAATCTGGTTAAGGTAAGTAAAAGTGTTTATTTTATTAATTTAAATAAATGGTTTAAAATGAGTTACTGTGATAACTTCAAGTTGAACAAATATATTTCTAGGAAGACGCAATACATGAAAGTCACGGATCAAGTAAACAGAGTAAGACGTGTGTACACTTTAACAGTCAAATCATAACTGAGTCAGAGTCTAGCAGCCGCTGGCTGGCTGGCCGCTTAGGTGGCACTGTTGCTGGACGCGCGTAACTGCGTGGCGGCACTTTGAAAGACGGGCGAGTCAAAACACTTTTCCCCCCTTTGAATTTTTTGCACAGGTCTTCATGGAGCTGGCCTGTAGATTGCTAACGTCCATAGGTGTTGTTTGACTGGCCGTAAAGTCTCTAGGAGGTGGCTTCCCGTACGGACAGAAGTGTCCCCGATGATAACGGGTCGAGATGACAGGATTGGAGAACCCAACTGAAGATATGTCTGAGAACCAGTATCCACCTGCATGCGAACATCTCGACCAAGTATTTGGACAGTGAGGAATAACTTCCTTGAAAGGGAAGAAGTACAATTGACAGACAACACAGAATCAGAATCAGTGTCATGTTCACGAACGTCATGTATGCGGCCGGATTTGCAAACGGATGACACATGACCCTTTTTTTTGCATTTGTGACACACGGCCCAATGTTGTGGACAATCTTCTCGTCAATGTTTCATAGAACACCGCAGACATGAAGGAAGTTGCTGTGGGTTTTGCTGCAGTTTCTTAGAGGTTTGTTAACGGTTAGGCCGAGGCTGCACTTGGGAGCGTACTGCGGCCACGTCGGCCGGTGGGGACACGCCACACACTTCGTCAACATTGCACAGAGGTTGTATTTCCCCGACGTTGCCCCATGCCTCTATTTGTGCTCCAGCGGCACGAGAAATTTTAAAAGACTGAGCGATGGATAGGACTTCATCTAGAGTCAGATTTGCCAACTGAAGGGCACGTTGCCTAACTTCTTTGTCGGGTGCCAATCGGATAATAGCGTCCCGTACCATGGAATCGGCGTAGGATTCTTTGTGAACTTCAGTAACAAATTGACACTTTCTACTGAGGCCGTGAAATTCAGCAGCCCAAGCGCGATAGGATTGATTCAGTTGTTTTTTACAAAGATAAAAGGCAACACGAGAGGCTACCACACGCGTTTGCTTTTGAAAATAGACAGACAGAAGTGAGCACATTTCAGCAAAGGACAAAGACGCAGGATCTTTCAAAGGAGCCAATTGCGACAACAACCAATACATTTGAGGTGAAATCCATGAAAGGAACGGAGATTTACATGTTTGTTTGTCCGTGACATGAAATGCCAAGAAGTGCTGTCGAAGACGTTTTTCATAATCAGACCAGTCTTCCGCCATCTCGTCGTAAGGAGGAAAAGTAGGTAGAGACAACAACGAGAGACGCCCCGCATTTGATGCCGCAACGAAATCACAAATCGCATTTGTGAGAATCGTTTGCTGTTCTATGAGACCTTGCAATAGTTGCTCTAAAGTAGTCATGGAAACATGTGGGTCAACGATGGAAAAGAAAAATCCCATCCTTGTCACCTATTGTAACAATTCAAGTTGAACAAATACATTTCAAGGAAGACGCAATACATGAAAGTTACAGATCAGGTAAACAGAGTAAGACGTGTGTACACTTTAACAGTCAAATCATAACTGAGTCCAAGTTTAGCGGCCGCTGGCTGCTTAGGTGGCGCTGTTGCTGCATGGCTGGCAGACAGCACCGCATGTAGAGGACGCACGAAACTGCGCGGCGCCACTTTGAAAGATCGGTGAGTCGCAACAGTTACAAGTATGGGTTTTCGAAATTCCAGTGTTTCTGAATTTCTGTCCCATAAAACAGAACCATCAACTGCACCAGTAAAATAGCATCCAACCAGTTGTAGTAGAGACAAAGGATTAAAACGTGGTGATAACAAGAAAGCAGTAGGAAAAAGAGAACCTTACAAACTCAATGAAACAAAATCTAGCACAGAATCAATTTTAGTACAACAGTCAAGTATTTACAGAATTGGTGACAGTAATTTGATGTTATGAGTGAGGAAAGTAATACAGCTGTACTGGGGAAAGTTAACATTAAATAAGAATCACAAGGAGAAAGTCATACAGAACAAAAACTATCTATTGTCCATAATGATGTTTAAACAATGGAAAATCCAGGTAGGAATAACAAAAATATGAAAGGGTTACATGAGGTGTTGGCTGCAGAAAGGCATACTGAATAAATACTGCTACATACAATTTAGCTATCAGACTATGTCCTTTATCAGATGTAGGCAAAACACACATTTGTACATGCCTAATACACACAAACATGGTGCCTGGTCTCTAGGCACCTAGCTGAGACAGCATCTGAGACAAGCAGCAATCTTGGCTGCAGCCATGGGAAAGTGGGGGGACAGAACAGGCATAAGGAGGGGCAGGGGATCGATAGCAGGATAAGTATGGGGGAATATGCTATTTCTACCTGTAAGACATGCAAGGCTGTACTGGGGATGGGATAGCAGGCTTCTAGGTACAGCATTGGGAGGCTTTGCTGGGAGAAGGAGGAGGGGGCAAGGGGGAGGAGATAAGCAGAAAAGGGGGAAGGACTATGCATGTGAGAATGTGGGATGGAGGGCATGTGCAGCATTGCAGTGGGAGCAGGGAAGGAGATAGGCTGGCGGAAGAAGGGATTAACGAAGGTTGAGGCCAGGGTGGATGGTTATGGGAACAAAGATATTTTACAGGGAACATTCTCACCTACACAGTTCAGAAAATATGGTATTTGCGCAACGAATCCAGAAGTTACAGGCTGTGAATCTGCTGTTAAAGTCAAGCACATCACATTGAGTGGCACGCGTGGCAGCTGGCTGGTCCAGCTGTCTCTCAGCCACAGTTCTGCAGTGGCCATTTGGCAGACAGACAGCTTGTTAGTGATGTTGTCCACACAAAATGCCACACAGTGGTCACAGCTAAGTTGGTAGACCACATGGCCATTTTTGTAGGTAACCCTGCCTTTTGTGGAGGAGGAGATGCCATGACAGAACTGGAGTAGATGGTAATGGGAGGATGTATGGTACAGGTTTTGCATTTAGTCTATGGCAGGAATATGAGATATGAGCCATGTGGCAAGGGGTTGGAAGCAGGGGTGGGACAAGGATGGACAACGATATTTCATAGGTCAGGTGGGCAGAATAACATCACAGTGGGAGGGGTGAGTGGTACAGCAGGGATGATATTTCTCACTTCAGGGCACAACAACAGGTAGTTGTAATCCTGTAAGAGAATGTGGTTCAGTGCTCTGGTCCTGGGTGGTACATAGTCACTTAGAGTGGGGAGAGGGGGGAGGGGCTTCTTTGTTGCTAGTCATGGAGTATGTGTGGGGGATGATTGTGACTGGGGAGATAAGGTGCAGGAGATATTTTTCTGGGCAAGGTGGGAAAGGCAATTTCACTCAGCGAAGTCTCAGTGAGACCCTTGGCACACTTGGAGAGAGGAGTCATCACTACAGATGTGATGACCATCAGTGGCTAGGCTGTGTGGAAGGAACTCTTTTATGTGGAATGGGTAGCATCTGTCAAAATGGAGGTATTGTTGGTGGTTAGGAGGCTTCATGTGAATGGAGATACTGATGTAGTCCTCCTTGAAATAGAGGCCATCATTGAATAAGGTAGCGTGTTGGACTGAGGAGGGACAATTGAAGCAAATGAGGGAGAAGGTGTTAAGATCCTGAATGAATGGGGATAGGGTGTCCTCACCCTTGATCCATATCATGATGTCACCAATGAATCTGAACCAGGTGAAAATTGACAAGGTGGGCATTATTTTTGCAGCAATTTGACAATGAAATTAGTTACATTAAGGGAGAATAAAATATAATAGCAGATGCCTTGTCAAAATACCCATGGGTAAAAAGAAAAGGAATATAATATACGATGTTACAGAATGACATTTCAAAGATTAGGGAGATTGTAGAGGATGAAATTTTAAATGTTTGGCTATAAAGAATCTATAGATGGAAATGTGAAATAAAGTTTCTATAGCACTATGCGCTTTCTGCACATTCAGCAAGCTAAATGATATAAACAATACTGTAGTTTTCAAAACATTCATTTATGGTAGTGCACAATCAAATACTGTAAACTAAATCTGTGATGTCACTGCTGGTATTGATCCTACTGATGTTGAGTACACAACAGACTTAACACAACTCCAGGGGGAAGACATCAAATGAGATGATATCAGGGGGAGAACACAGGCCCTGGGACTGGGCACGCCCTTACAATTATTGTCTGCCTCAAGTTGTCTGTGATACATGCCCTGTGCCAATGCTCAACATGCGCTGGAGCACTGTTATTCTGAAACTAGTGTGCAGCTGCAAGGGAACATCTTCCAGAAATTCAGGTCAGGTGTTGTCCACAAAGTTAATATACAATGCACCATTCAAATGATCTGGTACGATGGGTAGTCCAAAGAGGCAATCTCCATGAATTCCAGCTCAAATGTTCACCGAGAATCTCACCTGATAACTTCTTGTACAGGTAGTGCACGGATTTTCAACAGCCCGGTTGTGGCTATAGAAATTATATTACACATTACTGGCTGTAGGTCCCCTATACCAAACACTCAAAATTTCATTCTGTACAATGTTCCAAATGCTTAAAACATCATTTTGTAACATCCTGTATTGGATAGAAATAGGAGCCCTCCCAGGATTTGGAGAGCGTAAAAGATGAAAAATTGATAGGGGACATTTCTGTATATAAAAGGCAATATCCTGACTGATTCAGTCACTGACTTCTCACTGCCCGGCCCAAACCACTAAGAACATAACTTGAAATTCACAGATAATGCTGATTTTATACTGGAGGCATCATTTAAAAAGGGTGGGTTTGAAATTCCATCCCTAATGGGGTGAAATAGAGGAGGAAAGGGTTTTTGAAAATCTGTCACTATTAGGACAATTTTGAAGCTAGACCTACAAAAATTGGTATTTGGATGCTTGGTCAAAATTAAAGAAATTTGTGTTCAGCATTCACAGAAATTTAACCGCTATAGCAGTGAATTAATGAGTGAAAGGTTTTAGTACTTTTAAAGCTACATCTATAAAAATTGGTATTTGACATCTCAGTTAGAAATAAAAAAACACGTGTTTCAGTGATTTTGGAAATTCAACCCCTAAGGGAGTGAAATAAGGGATGAAATTTTTTATGTAGAGCACTTTCCCAGTTAAGGCAAACGTCCCGAGTTCAATTCTCAGTCCGGCACACAGTTTTAATCAGTCAGAAAGTTTCAAAAAATATATATTTTCACTGTTTTTGTAAATTAACCCCTATGGGCGTAAAATACAGGATGAAAGTTTTTATGGCAACATTTCATTATGCAAGTATTTTTGAAGCTAAATGTATGAAAACTTGTATTTGGTTTCTCTGTTAGAAATTTATAAAATGCATTTCAGGGTTTTTGAAAATTCAACCCATAAGGGGTGAAATGTTTTATGACAATGTTTCATTGTGAGAGCATTTTTAATGTTAAATCTTCGAAAATTGTTATGTGGCTTCTCAGTTAAAAACGAAAACAGTATTTGTTTCATTGTTTCTGGAAATTTAACCCCTAATGGGATGGAACAGGGCCAGACTGATTCACTGACTCGTCATTGCCTAGCCCAAACTGCTTAGGATAGAAACTTGAAATTTGGAGACGATGTTGATCTTATACTGTGAACATTGTTTATGAACAGATTGTTCAAAATTCCATTACTAAGGGCTTGAAATAGGGGTGAAAGTTATTTTGAAAATATGTCGCTATTAAGACAATTTTGAAGCTACGACTATGAAAATTTGTATTTGAATTCTCAGTCCGAAACAAAAAAATATATGCTTCAGCATTTTTGGGAATTCAACCACTAAGGGTACAAAACACTGAGTGAAATTTTTTTTAATAAATCATCATCAAGAAACTACTAAAGCATTTTAAAGCTACATCTGCATAAATGGATATTTGACTTCTCGGTTAGAAATTTTAAAAAAAACACATATTTCAACATTTTTGGAAATTGAGCCCCCTAAGGGAGTGAAATTGGGAATGAAAAGTTTTATGAAATTATGTATTATGAAAGCCTTTTCAAAACTAAATCTACAAAAATTTGTATTTGGCATCTCTGTTAGATATAAAAAATACTTGTTTCACCATTTTTGGAAATTCAACACCCAAAAGGGTGAAACAGGGAATGAAAATTTTTTAGAAAATGTTTTGCTAAAAAAGCAAAACCCATGAAAATTGGTATTTCACTTCTTGGTTAGATTTAAGGAAATATGTATTAGGTGTTGAAAGCTTTTATGGAAATATCACCACAAGAATGCAAAAGGCATGATTAATAAAAACTTGGACTCCAGCTATCAGAATCACCTTTGGTCAGAAGCACATTTGCAAAAGAAAATGCTTTCGAAGCCTTAATTAGTGTGAAAGTTTAGAAGTTACTACAATTTGTGAACTAAAACAGAGAAAACTGTTTAACAGTCACAATAACAAACTGACTTTGTCAGACTTGCTTCGAAAAAGAAACAGCACATTAACACATTAATTTTTCAGTAGGCCTAATACATGTTTATAAAATTATTTTTGATATAATTACTATGAAAATGCAAGTGAAGCAGTGAGCACTAAACTAGTCTAGAAAAATACGTGTAGGCAACAAAATGAAGATGAAAATTTGAGAAAGGTTAAGCAGTATTAAAATTCTGGAAATTCACCAAAAATAAATTTGTACTACAAAAGCAATTACTGTCTAGACAAAAATCGTCAGGCAATCAAGAATGGAAATTGTGTCTTCCTCAACAGCTTGTGCACAAGCTAATTCATTGCTTATACGAAAGTTATGGCCAGTCTAGAAATAGGTAAATACTAGCAAAACTAGAAGAAAGTAATTTTTGATAATTTATGTAGGAAAGTATGGATGTGATAAAAAGCTCCAGAAGAAATATTTGCTTTTAATCTGTTAGGATTATTACCTACTTCTACAGGATGTTGCATACATATATTTGCAGTACTGGATATCATCCCAAAATATGTAAAATTTTATCCTGTAAGAAAGGCTAACATCAAAACAGTAGTAGAAAAATTTTACCAAGACTATTATGTAAAAGGAAGGGTTCCTTAAATATTGTCTTCTGATAATGAGCCACAATTTATTCCATAAAGATTAATGCAATGTATGGGATTAAACAAAATAAAACATGCAAAGATTTCAACATATCTTCTATGAGGAAACACGAGTGGGAGGGTAATGAAGGAAATTAACATCCCGTGTTGAACTTACTACAGAAACTGACTGCTTAGGCAAGTCACACAAGAAACTTTTTGTAAAAATAGTGAATAATTTATGGAATGGGGCTGCTGATTAGCTCCACATGAACTAAAGTTTGGTGGGAAACCTTCCACTTATTTTAAGTGAAATAATGAGCCAAGGGAAGATTATAGCATAATAAGTAATGAAAAAAGAGGGCTTTGGAGAGAGAAAAAAAGATATGGCAGTACAAAGAAGCACCAGTTTTAATGTAAAAGGATTGGTTCCTGTTAAATTTAAAAAAATCAGTTAAGCACATGCAAAGATTTGTAATGTTTGGTCTCGCTAAAGTTGCTAAGACTTCCCATGGAAACGTACATGCATGAGTACACTCAAAATCCAATAAGTTGTATGATGAAAAGAATATCATTGATTTGAAACCCTATGCACTGCCTGTGAAATATTTGAGAGTGATCAGCTAAATAACAGTTACTGTGCCTTTGGTATATGTGAAAAGTTTCATTTGTGATGAGAGCAGAAGACTTTTGAAGCAAGCACAGAGGCATACAAGGAGTTCTTTGCTCTTTCTGAATTCACTATCTGGTGTATAACATTTCCCTGGTGGGTGAATCCACTCTTCATTTCTTTGTTCATGCAATGCTTGAGACTGAAGGGAAAATAATTTTTTTTTCTATCTTCAATCAAGAATGATGCTAAAATGTATTTCAATTTTTCTATTCAAATTGACATAAAATCTTTTGATAATATATTTTTGGAGCAACAGTTGTACAGAAACAACTTGATCAATACATTTGTTTTTAATTGTGCCATAAAAATCTGATTTATTATTTTTTATGATACACTAAATCCACTGTGAATTTTTTGTTGTATAATTTAATGCCTGATGGTCATCTGGTATTTCATAGCAACAAATATTTGTGAATACATCATTCATAACTGCCCATGAAGGAACAATTACCTGTTTCAGGAATAACCTAGTATTTCACATTTATCCATCAACTACAGATCAAACTGCATCCTGTTAGTGTTTAAATTACAAATTATACACCATATTTAGATTTTACATTAAAAATTACATGTTAAGTATAGGATACCACATGGTTATAAAATTGTTTTACATCATAAATACAGAGCAGTTGATTAATAGGCTCTGTAGATATTTCTCAATGGAAATGTTGGGTAGGTCTCCCACTTTTTTGCAGTGTGACAAAGTCACATAAGAGGCATGTGATCATTTTACAAATTTGATTTTTTTAAATTTATACACTGCTGTTATATTTGCTGGAGAAGAATTTAGTAACTTGATGTTTAGCAACTCAACTTTATATATGTATTTTGAGTAAACTCTTCTTCAGAACATCTATAGAAAGATTACAAGGCATAAGTGACACAGCTATTAAAATTAACTATTCTAAATAGCCAAGTCACTTATGACTTTCATAACCTTTCTGCAGATATTCTGAATATGAATTTACTTGAAATGCATAAATAAAGTTGACTTGCTGAACATCAAGTGACTAAATTTTTCTCTAGCAATATTAACAGCAGTATATAAATTGCAAAATTTCAAAGGTTTCCAAATGCAGCTTTCTGCCAGGGTATCTGAAATTATTTTGGGTGAGAGAGAGAGAGAGAGAGAGAGAGAGAGAGAGAGAGAGAGAGAGAGAAAACAAACTATTAGGCATATCATTTATCTATGTTAAAAATAAGGTCCCAGGACAAAATTAAGAGGCACTCCTATAGTAATAGGCAGGGCATCTGATCTACATTTATTTACTATGACAAGCCATTTTCTATCAACAGATACTGTTTGATTAATGATAGCTCAGTGTCATTAATACCAAGAGAGATAGACAGATAGATAGATAGATAGAGAGAGAGAGAGAGAGAGAGAGAGAGAGAGATGGGCTTTATTATAGGGGGCAGGTATGGTTAACATATTTAGTTCATTGAAATGCGACCAGCATGGCTTTCCATTTCGAATTATTGTAATTACTCTCATTGCCTTTTTGCCAAACACACTGTTTTTGCACCTGAAGAATTGCCCCATAGGTTCTATAAGTAAAGTGCGAGAGGAAGAAAGCATAATGTGAAGACTGAAGGTGTTCCGTACTAACACAGAGTTCTAGTTTGTGTAGCAAGTACATCACCTGTGGTATTTTAACCCACTGACTGCTGCTTGCTTAGTGGTGTTAAATAGTTTGCTCAAATTAAGGGGCATCACTCAAGCAAAAAAAATGGCTTTCAAAACATTTCAGAGATCTCCAACCAGAGATTTCACAGCTTCAATGGTGGGCAGACCAGGCCTAACAAGATACAGTGAAGAAGAGAGTAGCTTCCTGTTCTCAAAGCAGTTCTTTCAGCAGTGTTCTATGAGCTTAAATATTATGAGAATGAGGGGTATTAGCCTGTAACTGTTAGGACTGTTTTTATCTCACTTCTTATAAACTGGGACAACAGCTGTGCATTTCAACACATCACAGACTCTCCCAGCTTACAATATGTATTTTTTAAAGGTAAGTCAGATGAGACACTGTAATATCACTAAATTGTTTTTTGGGTGTAATTTGAGAAGCTATAGATATCTTTACTAAGTAAGTTACCTAGTTTAGATACAATTTGGTACACAATCTGTCAACTAACCACAGGCTGCTTGAAAGTAATGTCTCACACATCAGGTATACCGTATCTTCACTGCAAAGTCTCACAAAGAATTCACAACAGCTTGAAGTGTGTAAATGCCATTCTGGGGAAACACAAAACCACAAAGGAGACTCCAGTCTTCCCATCATCTATTTGTTTCCTGTTACAAACAAAATTATTTTTAAAGTGGTATTTTGTGTGTCCACTAGACACAGTGGTCCAAAATCAGTCTAGTGCATACTCCTGTTATCAATATGTATTAAAAGGTACAGAAAAACATGAAGAATAACCAATACTCTAGCAACAACTGAGCAATGCTCCTCCTACATAGCAGTAGCAGTCAGTGTGGGCCAGGGCAGTGCAGTGCAGTTGCAGCTAGAGTACTGGCTATTCTTGTACCTGTTAATACACATCAGTGACACAGATATTGCCCTAGAATAACACGGGTGAGCTCTAACGAGTGGGCACATAAAATTTCACTTTAAAAATAATTTTGTTTGTAATGGGAAGCAAACCGACGCTTTCTGATCCGCTGAAAAACCAAAGAAAATGTGCTTGATGACCCCCCACCCCCACCCCCTTTCCCTTTTCCTCTCTACATAACAGGATTGTCAGTTTTTGTCATTGTGTACAAAACAAAAAAAGTTAAATTTCTAAGTAGTTTCAGATAAAGGGTGTACCAGTGACTTTATTGCATTTGCTTGGTGCATGATCATTTTTGACTCTTTAGTTACTTGTGGACTGACTGAGCAAGTTGGTGTGAATATCAATAAATGTAACTGTCAATGTTGTCACAGGTAATCAGACTTTCACTTTCAACTTCGAATAACTTATCCCGTAAGTGTATGATATCATCTGCCTTTAATATTTTGAACCTTCTTATCAGAGGAGGATTGCTGTACACTATAATTAACACTTCCAACAGTCATCCATAAGCCTAAATGATCTTAAAACATTGGATATATCACACCATAAACTCATCTGTTTTTATTTAGGTTGGTAATTATGCTATCCAAGCATGCATTTGTCTTGTTGGATGTTCATTAATGCAACATAAATTGACAGCCTGTAAACAGTTCGAAAAGCAGGCCACAGTTTGAGTTTCACACATAATGTCAAGATTAGTGTCTCCGATAAACACAAGCTTAAAGTTGCCATATTTTGTATCTTGGTAATCAGTGAGACTTTCACCACGGGAAACACAGTAAAATCAGAATGAATTTTCACTCTGCAGCAGGGTGTGCACCAAGAAACTCACTGGCATGTTAAAACTGTGTGCCAGACTGAGACTCGCACTCAGGACCTTTGCCTTTCATGAGCAAGTGTTCTAAGTGAAGTCTAGAAGGTAGGAGACAATGTAGTGGCAGAAGTAAAGCTGTGAGGCTGGGTTGTGCCTGGCTGGGTGAGTTGGTAGAGCACTTGTCCACTATAGGCAAAGGTCCTGAGTTCAAGTCTCAGTATGCTACATAGTTTTAATTTGCCGGAAGTTTCACGGTATCAACATACTGTGGTTTACTGTAGACAGATACAAGTACTAGCTTAATGCTAGAAACATGTACAGCTGCAATTTCAAAAACATCCTCTCAAGGAAACATTTCAACATGTAGTGTGTCACAGTTAATATTAAGCACTTTATTTAAATAATAGCTACTGCATCATGGCTAATTTTTGTGCTAGAGAAAGTACTTGCAAGAACATACCTTCAGGAAAGTACAAGGCAGATTCACCTTGTATGAGCCATTCCTTATTTATACAGAAGATAAAAAACAGCTTTTAATTGTTTTTGTGGCATATAATGAAAATATACATTAATACAGAGAAGAAGCAATGAAAACAAAACAATATTTGCATAAGGAGATATCCACTAAAATGACTAAATGTAAATGATATTGTCTTACCAAAGGCATTATGCCATTAAAACTTATTAGCTGACACAATCAGTATTTACATCATTTTGTGCCAGAGGTCATCATACACATGTTGCTGCACTGTGGCACACGTGAATAGTATGGCAGCTGATGCCCGTTATAATGTTCAATAAATCCAACATTCAGCATATTCATAGTATACACATGTGTGGACAGTACTGTTGCAAAATGGGGACTGATGGCCACTAGGTTTTGACACACTGCTTGAGGTGAAGACCGGTAGGAGGCATTAGTAGCTGGCTACATAACTTACACAAAACCTACATGTTTTAATAACAATTTAAGGAGCAAGATGTAAATGTAATTAAAATTAAATAGCTGACATCAATACATCTCATCTTATTGTTAAACCAACAGCACATTAATAATAATATATAGCATGGTAACAATCTGGCCATTAGTCCCCATTTCGCCACAGTACTGCAACATATGTGTATATTACATATATGCTGAATGTTGTGTTTATTGAACGTTGTAATGTGCATCAGCTTCCATACTATTCATACATACTATGTTACAGCAACACATATATATGATGGCCTCTGTTACAAAATGATGTAAATATTGATTTGTGTCAGTTACTAAATGTAATGGCATAACGCCTTAGGTAAAACAATATCTTTTACATTTGGTCTTTTTGAGGATAGTTCCTAGTGCAAATATTGTTTTATTTTCAGTGCCTCCTCTCTACATTAATGTATATTTTCAGTTGTATGACCATTGCTTCGTTATACTAGCCACATAAGCAATGAAAAGGTGTTTTTAATTATCTCATGTATGGATGTTGTCATTTTAAGAAAGATTTTAATGATGTGTGCAGCCGTACGGCACCACCACTAATCAAGAATGTTTTGTTGTATGTATTCTGTAATTAAACTCTGCTATAATATTACGTACAGTTATGCGAGCTGTTGCATGTTGCTAACGTAAGAAAAAATCTGTTTTATATCTTAGAGCTGAATATGCTTTATTGTTAGCTGAAGCTAGTAATCAATCCTAATAAAGATTTCATGTGTGATCTTTACTCCACTGGTTTTCAATCCATAATATTTTATTTCATTTAACTTCTTTCTAGTTGATTGTACATTTATGTGTAATGTAAGAAACCTGTTAACAGTAACCACTGGTAGGGAAGGCATATAACTGCTAGGTTCTTCACATTTAGTATTGGCAGCAAGCCCCACCCAACAGGTTTAGATATCTGTTTTAAAGCAGTGTTCTGATTTTTCCAAAATCCTGTCACAGTAGACCTAACACTGACCTTCTGGACTTCTCTAGTAGGCATTGGTCTTTCTGATGAATATCAGTGTTCACAAGAAGTGTTATTCTCCTTGTAACTAGGATAACAGATAGCACTATGAAGTGTTTTTCTTTGAAGTAATTTCCTTGTGAGTAAAAGTCAAAGCAGAGCCATGATATTTAATGATGGCATACAGAGTAGATATTTAAGAAGATAACAGAAGATCAAGTTTAACTTTCAGTATGTTAAGTTACATGAGAGTCAGTTGGCATTGACGTAAAGTTCCACATCAGTCAGTATTATGCATATTGCATTGTTCAATGAGCGCCTGCAGTTAGCATGCAGTATTTAACATTCTCTGTCAATTAAACATAAATTCAAGTGACCCAGTACTACATAATCAGTGATAATTTTCACTTGCATATAAGTTTGCTGACCTGTTAAATGAAAAATACAAACACTAAACCAGCAGCTGATCATCTTCATGAGAGATATTAAGGCAAAGGTACAGAGTTCGAGTTACGGTCCGGCACAGTTTTAATCTGCAAGGAAGTTTCATATCGGCGTACACTCCACTGCAGAGTGAAAATTTCATTCTGGACGAGAGATATTGTTAATAAATGTATATAAATGCAAAATATAATCCCATTATGCTAGTGTATCCTTAATTTGGAACCACTTAAAAATCTTCATCAATCGATTAATGGACACTGAAAAGAAAAAAATCTATTAAGGAGCACATTTGGCAGGTAACCAAGCTTGCAACATCAATGCACATTATGTCCTAACCTATTATGTCATCAATAACCTTTTCATGTACTTAATACACAAGTGCAGATCTGCTTCAGCTTAACTGCACATTTCCTGTAGTGTAGGAATTCCACAGGATCATTCTGTCCTGCAGAACAGCCACAATGTCATTTGGGAGTGGGGCGAGGAGGGGGGAAGAGGAAAGGGGGGAGAGGAGGGAAGACACATCACCATCCTAAGTCATGTTCCTCCTTCGATAACTGTGAATGTAAAATGTACAGCTGTCATCGACCCAAAGATTTGTCTGAGCACCAAAGTGAGTTATAAGGTGTAGTCATATTGGGGGTTGTTTGCCCTCATCTTACTCCAACTTCTGAACAGATTTACTCCTCACACAGCTATAGCAGGACCTACATTATCACATGGACTACGAGGCATGGTGCAACTCATCATTTTTCACATTAACAAACATTGGCAGACATGAAAGGAGTGACTAGTGTCTGTCCCTGATTTCCCTATGTCACTTCTGGCATCATTCAAGTAGCACTATCAGTAAACAATTATTACCATGCAAACATCTATTGTTGACACAATATATGTGACAAAAATGTGCTCGATCCAGACAGCTGAGGTGGGCATAGCTTGTTCGTGTTCAATATTGTAGTTGTGGCTTATGTTTTGCTCCAGTATTGATGAACTGCAAAGAATAATGGATAGATGCTAAATCAAACACATTGTTTTCCAATCGCTTCAGACTTTTGATGAGTGTTTACCAGGTCAATATGTAATGGTGGAGGAATTATGCAGAAAAGGTTTGCCTGCCTTCTTCACTTATTCATATACCTTTCACTTTCAGCAGTCTCAAACATCAACATGGAACTGTCTTATTTGCACTACATTCTACAAAATTGTCCATTTACATTTTGTCGTGTGTCATTATGTAACTCAATGGATAATTACAGTATTTTATAGTTCACAGTGGTATCAAGAATTACATATTGTTAAATTTTGTTCTAAGAAACACACTATCAATACATCACTCAAAATCACTCAAAGAAAATAAAATTCCTATATTCTAGAAAGACATGTTCCATCTTTAGGGAAAGAAAACAGAAAAAGTTACAGGGGGCATGAGAAGTTTGGGGAATGGCATTCAGATCCGTGGTTAAGATGGGGACCTTCAGGAGGGGGGAAAGGAGGGATAATGAGGAACCATTTTGTAAGTCTAGGTCAGACAGCCCCTCAATGAAACAATCCCTAGCATCAAGTATGACAGCTCTGTAGTCTTTGCCACTGGGAGAAAGATAATAGAGCAGACTCCATTCAGGTCATGGACAATGCAGACTTCCTCAGAAGTAATGTATCACTTTTTTTGGGAAGGACTGGAGATGATTCCTAACCTTGGGTATTCCTGGAATCCCTGAAGATGGTGGTTTGGTGTAAAAGGATCTCTTTCAGACTGGGTCCTACATTTGCCCCCTCCCTCCTCCTCTTTTATTTTTGTCTTTGAGGTAGAGTGGTATTTCTGACAGAGATTTTCAGTTCACAGCCAACTAGCCCAATGATAACCCCAATTCAATTCTAAACCTTACACCCACATGACTGCTTCTGAGACATGTATTCTGTTAAATGCCTTCATATTTTCCCCACTTTTCCCTTATCTGTCATGGTTCCTCTTAACGTGACTTGAGTGAACCAATCATCCTCCTGCCCCCCACCCCACATATTTTCTTCTTCATTACTTACTTCGAAGAAGAAATCTGTCCCAAAAGGTAGATGAAGAAATCAGTTTTCTTAATATATGTTTCTACTAACTGTACTAGGACTTGCCTCATCATAAGTACAATACATTCCCTGTTCCTCGAGACTTCTACCAGGGAATTCTGGCAGTGAAAAAACCAATTGGCATCAGACTACATTCTGGTCAGTGCAAAATTAACAAATAATACTACTTGCAGTAGAATTGTGAGGCAGTATTTTCTAATTTGTAGTGATGTGAGTCCATTTCAACTTCATAAAACAATGTAAGAGATCATTACTTCTGTGCATCACAGCTGCTATCACAGAAATGTAAAAGCCAAGTGCATGTTTGTTTTATAGGCTTCCTGCCCTACTAACATTGTCAATGTAAGGCAAGGATCTTCTTATGTAATATCTTTGCTGCTGCTGCTGCCCCAAAAGTTTCTCAACATGATTCCCTCATTTGAGCACATCCCTAAGCAACCATACACTCACAATGAGTGCAATAATGAAGCTTCTGACAAGCCTGTTTTAATATATCTTGAAATTAAACATTAGTTATTCACAGAATCCATAAAAGTCATTAAGAGCTAGAAGCTTGCTTTAACCACCTAAGAAGTGTAAAAAGAGGCAATAGTTGCAATCATATTACAGTATGTCTTGTATGACAAGAAGAGCGTCATGCTGACCAAAAGCAAATTTCCCTCTGTCCTCTTGTTAACTGTGTACACTGCACCTGAATATACAGGGTGATTCAAAAAGAATACCACAACTTTAGGAATTTAAAACTCTGCAACGACAAAAGGCAGAGCTACGCACTATCTGTCAGCGAATTAAGGGAGCTATAAAGTTTCATTTAGTTGTACATTTGTTCGCTTGAGGCGCTGTTGACTAGGCATCAGCGTCAGTTGATGCTAAGATGGCGACCGCTCAACAGAAAGCTTTTTGTGTTATTGAGTACGGCAGAAGTGAATCGACGACAGTTGTTCAGCGTGCATTTCGAACGAAGTATGGTGTTAAACCTCCTGATAGGTGGTGTATTAAACGTTGGTATAAACAGTTTACAGAGAATGGGTGTTTGTGCAAAGTGAAAAGTTCTGGACGGCCGAGAACGAATGATGAAAATGTAGCACGCATCCAGCAAGCATTTGTTCGCAGCCCAGGAAAATCGACTCGCAGAGAGCTGCAAATTCCACAATCAACTGTATGGAGAGTCCTACGAAAAAGGTTAGTTATGAAACCTTATCGTCTGAAATTGGTTCAAACACTGTCTGCAGCTGATAAGATTAAAAGAATCGATTTCTGTGATTTTATCCTTGCTCAAATGGAAACAGATGAATCTTTCGTTTCAAAGATTGTGTTTAGTGATGAAGCAACTTTCCACACTAACGGGAAAGTCAACCGTCACAATGTCTGTATATGGGGCACTGAGAATCCGCGGGAAACAACTCAGTATGAACGTGACTCACCTAAGGTGAACGTTTTCTGTGCCATTTCAGCCAATAAAGTTTTTGGTCCCTTTTTCTTCGAAGGTGCTACTGTAACTGGACTACAGTATCTGGAGATGTTAGAGAATTGGCTGTTCCCTCAGCTCGAACAAAAAGCACAACAATTCATATTTCAGCAGGATGGAGCACCACCACATTGGCACTTATCTGTCCGTAACTACCTGAACGTCAACTACCCGAGGCGATGGATCGGCCGCCAGGCAGCCCGTGACAGAGCACTTCATCACTGGCCTCCAAGAAGCCCTGATCTTACCCCCTGCGATTTTTTCTTATGGGGGTATGTTAAGGATATGGTGTTTTGGCCACCTCTCCCAGCCACCATTGATGATTTGAAACGAGAAATAACAGCAGCTATCCAAACTGTTACGCCTGATATGCTACAGAGAGTGTGGAACGAGTTGGAGTATCGGGTTGATATTGCTCGAGTGTCTGGAGGGGGCCATATTGAACATCTCTGAACTTGTTTTTGAGTGAAAAAAAATCTTTTTAAATACTCTTTGTAATGATGTATAACAGAAGGTTATATTATGTTTCTTTCATTAAATACACATTTTTAAAGTTGTGGTATTCTTTTTGAATCACCCTGTATAGTGATGAGTCTTCCCTACCACTGCACATAATCAACCTTAATAATCCGTGAGGCATTTTCAGAAAGGCATATCACTTTTCAGATGAAGTTATCCAAGACAGAGTCTGCTGAAAGTCTCAAACAAAGAAAGTACAACCAACTTGTTTACAATCAAAATACATACATGTGTCAGCCAAAAGATTTTCAAAAGAACTGCAATAATGTGTGATGCTAGGAACTGAACTAAGGCATCTGACAAATATTTCACATTTTTTTCTCAATATCAATAACTGATAAACTGCAGGAGACAGTGCGCACTTCAGCAATCACAATAATGTTTCATGCAAATCTCAAATAATGAAAAGTTGAGTCGCAGATAGACACAACAAAAAGACTCTCACAATTAAAGCTTTTGACCATTGGCCTTCGTCAAGAATAGACACTGCAGTGGTTTCAGTTGCCTGAGATTGAAGTTGTGTGTGTGTGTGTGTGTGTGTGTGTGTGTGTGTGTGTTGTTGACAAAGGCCGATGGCCAAAAGCTTTAATTGTGAAAGCCTTTTTGTTGTGCCTATCTGCAACTCACCATCTCCGCTATATAGTGAGTAGCTACTTTCCTTCTCATAATATTGTTACAATCCATGCGGTTTGATTCAAATTATGAAAACACATTTGTGGTACAAAGATGTGTAAATGAGAGGATTTAATACCATGACACTCTATAACATGTAAGATCTACAATACTGTAAGACAAATAGAAAGAAAAAGGAATTATATAGTGTGAAGAAAGGATGGTGCAGCAAAAAGAGGATGAAAATGGATGAAGAAATTGCCAGATCAGTGTTGCAACCTGCTAGATGGTCTCCCAAGATATCAAAAGTCCATACAGAAAGATTTGTGATAATGCACAATGACTATTATTACTGGAGATCTGGTCCATGTAAGTAACTACATGAAAGGCTGCTTATTTTGTGCTACACACATTTTGCTTCTTTTCATTTATAAAGTATCTTCAGTGGCCTATAATACAAGTTTTTTATGTATGAAATTTGATAAAAGTTGTAGCGGAAATTTTAGAACTAAGAGAGTGACTAGGACAGTGATCATGTCATTCCCCCACTTTTTGAAGTTCTGAAGATCTAGCAACAGATTCTACTCATACAGCTAATGAAATCTCAGTCTGGGGACTTTTGGTATACAACAGAATTTACGTATATATATGGTTCTCAGTAATTAAGGTAGTAATTTAAGGCTATGGGACCTTGATAAACTGAAAGAACCAGAGGTTGTAGATACTTTCAGAAAGAGCATTAGAGAACAACTGACAAGAACAGGGAAAAGGAACATGGTAGAAGAAGAATGGGTAGCTTTGACAGAAATAAAGAAGGTAGCAGACAATCAAGTAGGTAAAAAGATGAGGGCTAGCAGAAATCCTTGGGTAACAGAAGAGATACTGAATTGATGAAAGGAGAAAATATAAAAATGCAGTAAATGAAGCAGGCAAAAAGCAATACAAACATCTCAAAAATGAGATTGACAAGAAGTGCAAAATGGCTAAGCAGGAATGACTAAGAGGACAAATGCAAGGATTTAGAGGCATACATCATCAGGTGTAAGATAGATACTGGCAACAGGAAAATTAAAGAGACTTTTGGAGAAAAGAGAAACACCTGTATGAACATCAAGAGTTCAGATGGAAAACCAGTCCTAAACATTGAAGGGGAAGCAGAAAGGTGGAAGGTGTATATAGGGTGTCTATACAATGGCGATGTTCTTGAGAGCAATATATGGAGATGTCTGAGGCAGGCAAAATATCCTCAGCCTTCAAGAAGAACATAATAATTCCAACCCCAAAGAAAGCAGATGCCGGCAGGTGTGAAAATTACTGAACTATCAGTTTAATAAGTCACGGCTGCAAAATTCTAACGCGAATCTTAACAGACAAATGGAAAAACTGATAGAAGCTGACCTCAGGTAAGATCAGTTTGGATTCCATAGAATGAAACACATGAGGCAATACTGACCTTACAACTTAACTTAGAAGATAGATTAAGGAAAGACAAACCTATGTTTCTAGCATTTGTAGACTTAAGAGAAAGCTTTTGACAATGTTGACTGGGATACTCTCTTTCAAATTCTGAGGTGGCAGGGGTAAAATACGGGGAGCAAAAGCCTATTTACCGTTTCTACAGAATCCAGGTGGCAGTGGTAAAGAGTTGTGGGACATGGAAGGGAAGCAGTGGTTGAGAAGGGAGTGAGACAGGATTGTAGCCTATCCCCAATGTTATTCAATCTGTATACTGAGCAAGCAGTAGAGAAAACAGAAGAAAAATTTGGAGTAGGAATCAAAATATATGGAGAACAAACAAAGGACCTGGAAGAGTGGTTGAAGAGAATGGACAGTGTCTTGAAAGGAAAATGAACAAAAGCAAAATGAGGGTAATGGAATGTAGTTGAATTAAATCAGGTGATGCTGAGGGAATTAGATTAGGAAATGAGACACTTAAAAGTAGTAGATGAGTTTTGCTATTTGGGCAGCAAAATAACTGAATATGGTCGAAGTAGAGAGGATATAAAATGTAGACTGGCTATGGCAAGGAATGCATTTCTGAAGAAGAGAAGTTTGTTATCATCAAGTATAGATTTAAGTGTTAAGAAGTCTTTTCTGAAACTATTTGTATGGAATGTAGCCATGTATGAAAGTGTAACATGGACAATAATAGTTTACACAAGAGGAGAATAGACCCTTTCGAAATGTGGTGCTGCAGAAGAATGCTGAAGATTACATGGTTAGATCACGTAACTAATGAGGAGGTACTGAATAGAACAGGGGAGAAGAGGAATTTGTGGTACAACTTGACTAGAAGAAAGGATCAGTTGATAGGACACATTCTGAGGCATCAAGGGGTCAATCAATTTAGTATTGGAGGGAAGCAAGGAGGGTAAAAAACATTGCGGGAGATCAAGAGATGAATACACTAAACAGATTCAAAAGGATGTATGTTTGAGTATTTACTCAGAGATGAAGAAGCTTGCACAGGATAGAGTAGCATGGAGAGCTGCATCAAGCCAGTCTCTGGAAGGAAGACAACAACAACAACCTGGAAATATTATATAATGCAGTTATTATATATTTGGAGACCGATAACTTATTAGGTACAAACTCAATGTGTAACTATCTTTGTCAGAAATCCTTTCAGTTGAGTGATATTTTGATAGTGTGAATGTATCATGTATGTGCTCCACAATTCTATGAATAAATGACAATACTTCACCTACAAGCAATGTTAGTGTCATTCCTTCTACCAACATTAATGGGATTACCACATATACATAAAACAAACATGTCTTACAATCTGCTGAAGATACTTCACAATTAAAAAGAACAACATGTATGACACAAAACAAACAGACTTTTATTTAGTTGTGAAGATGAAACATCTCCATGGATAGTAATATAACTGCAACTAAGGATTGGCAGAACACATACAAAATGATAATGTGCAATGGCAATGAACATTTTACTGGTCTTTTCAATTTGCCTCTTGAGGCACCTTTTTTTAGCAAAATGTTAGTTGCCACAAATTTATTTGTAGTGCCAATGTTTAAGTCTCCCCCACTGTGTTAATCTTCTTTATCTAATGTGTGCCAGAGAAATGAGGAAATGCTGTCTTATTAATAATGGTAATGTATTGTATTGCAGGAAAGCATTGTGCCAACTATCAAATATTGAACAATAAATAACTTATAAAATCTTGCACGAGATACCACACCATACAAAAATTGTGTGTGCACATTCCTCATAGAAACTGTAGCCACTGGATGTCAGCTGCTACTGGCAGTGGTCATTCAGAACATCTCTGACAACATTAAGTACACCATACTTACAACTGTTATCCAAAGACTGTATTTATTAATTCTGGTGACCCAGCATAAGTTAATACGTATTTAAACTAAAGTACTTCACACAACATACACGTCAAATTAAATTATTTTTGGGAGTACCAAAGAAAAAACACAGGCACTGTAGCACCAGCAGCAATGGCAACATTAATGCTAGAACATTAATTACAAACAGACAAAAAAAGAAAGGAGAGTGCACAAGCAGTGCCAAAGAATGAGAGTGTTGTTAGCACCAAGGATCCACACGAACACAATAAAATATTGCAATTGACACTTCACAGAGCTTCTCACAAAAATAATATTTATTACATAGATTTGAGCAACTTTTTTATTTTTTTCAAGGTATTGGCTCACAGTTTCCAGCTGTTAAAAGAACACATGGTCCTTAACTTCATATATTCTTTTCTGTGCTCGCCTCATAGCACCCTTTTACTTATCTCATGTCTTATTACAAATGTAAATGTAGCTTACTAAGATTAAAAAAAAAAGTACTTAGTGTGTGTTTAGAATGCACAAAATCATCTTAACCGAGAATACAGTTCTCATTCTTACTGATACTTCAATATTTATATCACCCAAAGGATGATCCTGTGGTAGACACACCTTTGGTGAAACTGAAACATGCAACTCTGTGGTCACACAGATGGTGGTGGTGGTGGTATTCTTTCCGACAAGTAATGACTGAACTACTTAATTTTCATGTGAACCTTTCACGTTGTTCATGTGAATCTTGTGTGCATACATTACTTTTTATTTTTCATTCATTTGGTTCAAAGTACAGTTTCTAATGTTGCATGACTGCTGTCCTGAGATTTGTTTTAAAGTTACATCACAGAAGTAATACACTTCTCCGGCATATGAGAGTTGATGACAGCTGAATCAAAAAATAACAGTGAGAAATAAGGAGGCTTCCACTGTGAAGCACAGTGTATCCTCTCTAACAGATTAAAATTTAGTCAGAATTTTACAGAAACCTGGATTATGCCTTTAGCAAGACAACATAGCCACGTCTCAGAAAACAACAGTACACCTCTGTCTACCAGCACCAAAGCTCTATTGCATCAAGACCTCTCTCCTATGTCTTCACGGACATTCTTGCATACATTGCTGGTCTCTCATCCACTTGAGGAAAGATTCACCACAGAATGGCTGTAATAACAACCTAGTTGTTGATTAAAAGTTTTGATGTAAAGATATTGGTTTGAACACTACAGTGTTTTCCTAGACATAATCGTATTGAAGGTGAAATACACTTGCTTCCCCTGATCCATGGACTGGCTTTTACCTGCTAGTTATAGGGACACACAATTTAATGTGGACTCTGACTGCAATCCTCCAAGTAGCACATTCTAAAGAAATTTAAGTAATCTTAAAATAACAAATCAATACAGAAAATCTTTTCTTAAAGTTAAGAGGCAGAGAGAACACACACACCTCACAGGCCAATTAATGACGGCAAGCTGCCTGTATAGTGCAAACAATCAAAATCTGTATTATGAGACAGCCTCTACTTGAGCAAATGCCAAGGCTCTCAGGAGTTTACAAAAAATATCCACAGTTTGAAATTATACCAGAGTGAATTAATTATGTTTACAACTGATAGTGCATTCAATAGTCTGAAACAAACAGTGCAATCAGTGGTGTTTCTAAAATTGGTGCAAACAGTGCCTGGAAGGAGGAGAAGCTAGTGGTAAAGAAAATTTGTTTCAAATGTGGTAGTACCTAACCACTCCACCTCCTTTCCTCAATCTTGGACGAGGTGAGCAAAGTATCTGCTGTGGATGACCATTTGTCTACGTGAAGGTGTAAAGTGACAATTTAGTTATGAATTGGTGAAACCAAAAAAATATGAATGTGAATTGAAGGTGTTGGTAGCAAAATGACCTGTAGCAAGAACTAAGGTGTCTTTGCTTGTCACATGCAACACTTGCTCCACACTGAATACATGTCATTCTGACATGTTAACCCTGCTTTGAGACTGGTTAGGTCATTTCTAATTTCAGAAACATCCCATTGTTGCCAACTGTCTCTCTGTATTTAATATTATTATCATAGTTATTATAAATAAATAAAAGTGGAAGCAAACTGTTGTATTACATAATGAAGAAATCTTCCACTGGTATTTCAGTGGGTATTATGTATAAAACTGTAGGCCTATGCCTTACAGTTTCCTTCACAGTATGTCATGACATGATGAAGAGAGACCTGATTTAGTATGAATACAAAAATATAAAAGACTCAGGTTTCATATACATTATATTCAAGCACTAATTAAATGTACAGACTATTTACATAAAAAGGTTAAAATTATCATTGTCCTGAAGGTTGGTTTCAACAACAGGCAGTTTTTATTAGCCGTGGTCTCATTCCATACCTGCTTCTCTCTTCTGTCAAAATAAGCACATCCAATGAATTACAGGATTACTTCCAATACAGTATATGAACACACTAGGCTATAAAAGTATGAAGTGAGTCATGCCAGGACAAAAAAATCTTAGACTGACCAAGGGATGGCCTGAGCTTCCCCAACTCGTTATCTGACAATTCTGCTGAAATGTCAAGACATGTAGGCTACATTCATAAATATCACTTTTAACAATTTAATTAGAACTGGGGTATGTGATTTAATTTCTGAAATATTTCTTAGCATGTGTCATTTCAAGCATGCAAATTTTCTCTCATTAACATCATCCAAGAAAAGCACAGAAAAAATATCATTATAAAAATCAGGATAGTATTCACAAGCTCTTTTGCAGTCAGGTGTCCAATTCACCTCCAGTAGCTTTGGCTGCATGGATTTTCTGTCATTGGAATCTGTCTGCCAAGCCAACATAAGGTCTGCTGCATACACAGCCCTCGACTGGGGGCTATATGCTATTCCAGCAGGGGGCATCTTGCTTGATGCTGCACTGAGCATTTCTCTAAATAA
The DNA here is from genome assembly GCF_023864275.1 of Schistocerca cancellata. NCBI lineage: Eukaryota > Metazoa > Arthropoda > Insecta > Orthoptera > Acrididae > Schistocerca > Schistocerca cancellata. The sequence continues at coordinate 764,054,007 of NC_064630.1, forward strand.
GGAAAATATTTTTTCTTCTATTTCTTTCCAGGATACACTAGGATACTGTTGCTCAAATTTCACAACAAAATCATCACATAGCATTCGATAGAGTGTTGCATTTTCATTGTAATTCATAACAGTGAAGTGTTTCTCATAGTCATCCAAATTATTTAAATCAAATGGTTTGTTTGCAAATCGCAAGAAAAAATTTCGATATACAAATGCTGATAATGGTTTTATACTCTTGACTAACAGAACATATCTTAAATCAAATTTCACAGCGCCACAATCGGGTCTTTGAAAAAGTACAGGGTCCTCAATGTACTTCTGTGCTATTTTTGGTCCACTTAATGGAAGTCTTAAGATATAGTTCAAATTATCTGTAATGTGTGTGTCCAAACCCCTCGCAAGATTAAATGGTTTGCATATCCAATGGTTATCTAGACCCTTCTCTGCCCTGTGCTGATAGTAAGAGACAAATTTAGGTAGCTCTGTCTTTAAGTTGTATGTGGTTGGTAGCCAAACTGGGTATGTTACTAGTGTGTCTTCGCAAACACTGCCACTTTCCTTGGCCGCCCGACGACACACAATGGCAAGGAGGTCTTTAACTGTTATTACGTGTTCAAATGGAAATTGATTTACAAATTTTTCAGAACACGATTGACTGAATTCCTTGAAGTCTTTGAAATGTTGAGTATACCAAAGGATGTCTGCATTTTCCTCGTCGTGGGTTATTTCAAATTTAGGATGCGTGAGATAATCATTAACATAAGCATACTGAGAAAAAACTAGTATCTTATCCTTTGAAGTGACACTGACTGTCGCAATTTTTGATGCGTTTGGCAATGTTTCCGCCGTATGCCCTTGCAAGAAATACGAACTATCTGGTTCTGAATATTGGAAAGGTTCTGAAAGAAATGATTTTGGCACCCATGGAATTAGAAGTGCATCTCTAGTTTTGGAATCGTATCGAGAACTTTCAATGTAGTCTCTTGTTACTTCTTCGCCATAATCCACATTTTCAATAGGAAATAACAGTGTGTACGTGATTTGGTCGGGTAGGAAAATAAATGGCACAGTCCTAAACGTTGGATTATCAGAGTGCGGGATTGCAGAACCAAACTCGTCCATCACATACCAAACTGGCATGCTTTCTTCAATGTCATCCCGTGAAGGAACTGAGTATGTTTGGTTGAATTTCCACATTTCGTCGAAAACCTTGTTGATCAGAACCTCTGAATGCTCATCCGCGGATTCCTGAACACCCATCAAGTGAGCCATACGATCAAGCAAAGCCGGTATACTTCTCAAATTCTGCCTCGCGGAATCGACACGGTACGTCCATGCATGATCAATCAGATAGATATGCTGTGGGTCCGAAGCATCCACGCCGGCTTCACACGATATGAAAACACGATGCTGTGGTCTGTAAGTGTTGACATAATCACCACTGTCGTCGTCCTCGTCATATTCAATCCGAGCAACAGAAAAAGTATTCCCTGCGTCAAATATTTGATGGTATAGTTTTCTGCACAGCGTTTTCCAGTAAAGATCTGGTACACCAGATGATTCAAGCTGGATTCTGTGCAGTGCTATGAACGCTGAATAAACTGATACCCCATCCGGCAAAGACGGAATATCCATTATCGCACGTTACAGTGTCTCCACGAATTCTGTCAGTGGCTCAGAATTTCATGGCCAACGGCAAATTCTAATGACAATAACAGCTAGCGGGTACACCACGCTTTCAGGCTAACCTCACTACACCGGCAAAGCTTCACAAGCTACACTACTACTGCCACTTCGTGCACCTCAATTGAACAAATAACGCTCAGGAGAACAAACGAGGATACAGAAGCGTTGCCGTCGCCGCGAAGTTTGAATTTAGTGTGGCAAGCAAAGTTCTGTCTATCTCCCACGTGCTTCTAACAATAATTGGTAAACATATTTACGGCAATGAAAATCTGAAGGATAGATACGTGGTCATACGTAATACCTCAATCACATTTTAGGATCAATCCAATAAAAGTTATTGGTACACCGGAATGTTCTGGTAGATTATTCATTATTTTCTTCTTCCTTCAGCAATCATCTTTTGGGTGTTGTAGCGCCTCATACTTTCCGCGCCTGCCGAGAAAAATGGTAAAGAAATGCCGCCTTATGCATGGCATGGTTTTGTTTTACTTACTTAAACGTGTTTCAGCACTTTCTGTGCTATCTTCAGTGGGTTTTGTTTACTTAGAAAGTGACCCGAAAGAATTAGCAAATTATGTGAATACCTACTTTAGCAGCATTGCAATGAACTTACAGAAAAATTTTCCAAAAGGGGCTAATCAACCAATACCGAAGCATACAGCAAACTCAATGGTATTGCTTCCAACTACTGAGGAGGAAGTATGCAATGTTGTAAGGCAATAAAAGAACAAAAACTCGGCAGGTTTAGATGAAATCCCAATGTGTGTGCTGAAAAAAATGCATAAACGGTATCAAAGCTCCACTAACAGAAATCTTAAATGAATCCTTCAAAACTGGTTGTTTCCCTGACTATCTGAAGCATGCCAAAATTTTACCAGTTCACGAGAAAGGTGATATAGAAAATGAGATCTACAGACCAATAGCCCTATTCTCATGCTTTTCCAAAGTGATAGAAACAATAATGAAAAATAGGCTTTTGAGCTATCTAAGTAAATTCAACCTCCTCTGCAATGACCAGCATGGTTTCAGGCCTGGTAGAGGTACAGAATCTGCAATAGCACAATTTACAAAAACAGTTTTAGAAGCACTAGATGAGAACAGCTATGTAACTGGCCTTTTCCTAGACCTGTCTAAGGCATTTGATACAGTTGACCACCAGAAGCTGTCGCATAAATTAGAGGCACTAGGAGTAAAGGGAGTGGTTCTCAAATAGTTTCGTTCATATCTAGAAAACAGAGTACAGTCAGTAAAGATCACACATGTGTCCAGTGGATCAAAGTACATTGAGAAACATATATCTGATCCACAATATATTAATATTGGGGTCCCTCAAGGAAGTGTACTAGGCCCTGTATTATTTCCGGTGTATATAAATGATTTCCCACAACATATCAGCCATGGAGAGAAGATATTGTTTGCGGATGACAGCAACATAGTAATCACCATAGTAACACACCAGCACAAATGTTGGAAAATTCTACTGAAGTGCTGAGGGATGTTCACAAATGGTCTCAGGAAAACAAAGTAACTCTCAACGTAAAGAAAACAAATACAATATGCTTTAAAATGAACAGAAAACAGAGTCCCTTAAATTTAAAACTAGATAACATCTCCATAGATGATGTACATACAAGAAAATTCTTAGGGTTACACACTGACAGCCAAATGAAGTGGAATGAACATGCTATGAAACTCTCGAAAAAGATATCCACAACATGTTATGCACTTAGAGTCCTTCTATCCGCATGCAGTAGTGAATGTTAGAGAACTGTATACTTTAGTTATGTTCATTCAGTAATCAGTTATGGTATTATTTTTTGGAGAAAGAGTGCTCAGAATTTACAAACAGTATTTAAAATGCAAAAGAGAAACAGACTTTAACCTATTGATACTGAATGTATATAGAGCCCCTGGTGGGAACATCCAAACCTTCAAACACTCCCTCAAAGCACTACTCACAAAAATTCACTCACTAAACAAAAATCTATTAATAAGTGGAGATTTTAATATTGACTTCCTCACACCTGGAAAAAACAAAGATGAATTGTTGAATATTACAAATTCATTCAACCTATCCCCAACTGTAAACACACCAACCAGGATCACAAAAAATTCAAAAACAGCTCTAGATCAGATTTTCATAAATGCAGACAAACTACACCACTCAATCGAAGTCATCAGCACAGGTTACAGTGCCCATGAAGCCCAAATACTAACAGCGAATTTAAATTACATAGGACAATATCCCACAATAACTAAATGCAAAGGCAATTTAATGATGATAATACACTCCTGGAAATTGAAATAAGAACACCGTGAATTCATTGTCCCAGGAAGGGGAAACTTTATTGACACATTCCTGGGGTCAGATACATCACATGATCACACTGACAGAACCACAGGCACATAGACACAGGCAACAGAGCATGCACAATGTCGGCACTAGTACAGTGTATATCCACCTTTCGCAGCAATGCAGGCTGCTATTCTCCCATGGAGACGATCGTAGAGATGCTGGATGTAGTCCTGTGGAACGGCTTGCCATGCCATTTCCACCTGGCGCCTCAGTTGGACCAGCGTTCGTGCTGGACGTGCAGACCGTGTGAGACGACGCTTCATCCAGTCCCAAACATGCTCAATGGGGGACAGATCCGAAGATCTTGCTGGCCAGGGTAGTTGACTTACACCTTCTAGAGCACGTTGGGTGGCACGGGATACATGCGGACGTGCATTGTCCTGTTGGAACAGCAAGTTCCCTTGCCAGTCTAGGAATGGTAGAACGATGGGTTCGATGACGGTTTGGATGTACCGTGCACTATTCAGTGTCCCCTCGACGATCACCAGTGGTGTACAGCCAGTGTAGGAGATCGCTCCCCACACCATGATGCCGGGTGTTGGCCCTGTGTGCCTCGGTCGTACGCAGTCCTGATTGTGGCACTCACCTGCACGGTGCCAAACACGCATATGACCATCATTGGCACCAAGGCAGAAGCGACTCTCATCGCTGAAGACGACACGTCTCCATTCGTCCCTCCATTCACGCCTGTTGCGACACCACTGGAGGCGGGCTGCACGATGTTGGGGCGTGAGCGGAAGACGGCCTAACGGTGTGCGGGACCGTAGCCCAGCTTCATGGAGACGGTTGCGAATGGTCCTCGCCGATACCCCAGGAGCAACAGTGTCCCTAATTTGCTGGGAAGTGGCGGTGCGGTCCCCTACGGCACTGCGTACGATCCTACGGTCTTGGCGTGCATCCGTGCATCGCTGCGGTCCGGTCCCAGGTCGACGGGCACGTGCACCTTCCGCCGACCACTGGCGACAACATCGATGTACTGTGGAGACCTCACGCCCCACGTGTTGAGCAATTCGGCGGTACGTCCACCCGGCCTCCCGCATGCCCACTATACGCCCTCACTCAAAGTCCGTCAACTGCACATACGGTTCACGTCCACACTGTCGCGGCATGCTACCAGTGTTAAAGACTGCGATGGAGCTCCGTATGCCACGGCAAACTGGCTGACACTGACGGCGACAGTGCACAAATGCTTCGCAGCTAGCGCCATTCGACGGCCAACACCGCGGTTCTTGGTGTGTCCGCTGTGCCGTGCATGTGATCATTGCTTGTACAGCCCTCTCGCAGTGTCCGGAGCAAGTATGGTGGATCTGACACACCGGTGTCAATGTGTTCTTTTTTCCATTTCCAGGAGTGTATAAGGCTTTTTAACTATCTGTTAAGGGCTGAAAACTGGGCAGAGGTCTATAAAGAAAATGATGTAAACTACATATTTAATTCCTTCCATGAAACATTTCTCCACCACTTCATTACTGCATTTCCATTGAAATCCAGGAAAATCGGAAACAAACAGAAAAACTCATGGGTAACAAAAGGGATAAGGATTTCCAGCCAAAAAAAGCGTGACTTAAAAAGTCACATGAAACACCAAGACGTCGATGATCAGTTTAGGTCATATTGTAAGACCTATTTTGCAATCTACAGAAAAGTTATCCAACAAGCAAAAAAAATTACACAATAATAAACTTATAAAGGAATCTAACAATAAAATGAAAGGCTTGTGGATAGTTGTAAAAAATGAAACAAACAGCAAGCAGAATGTTATAAACAGAACATTAAAACTAAACCTAAATGACGAAGTCACGTCAGATCCCCAAAAAATAGTAAATGGTTTTAATGACTATTTATCAAAATAGCAGAAAACCTGATAAAGAACAACTGCCACAGACCAAATACTCAACACCAAACACTAATAGAAACCATACCAGTACACGCATCAATGTTTCTTCACAAAGTCGCCAATACTGAAGTACTTACAGCTATAAAAGGACTAAAGAACAAGTACTCCAGTGGTAGTGACAACATTCCTGCTTTAATTGTAAAGAAATGTGGAGATTCCATTGTAGAACCCCTAACCCACATAATAAATGCATCCTTTACAAATGGAGTTTTCCCTGACCCACTAAAGACTTTTAAAATCACCCCACTTCACAAAGAGGGCTCTAAAAATGATGTAGCCAATTACAGGCCTACAGCACAACTCAGCTCATTCTCAAAAATATTCGAAAAATTATTTTACACCAGTTTGGAAGAACCAGCATGGTTTTAGAAAGCAAAATACAACTACCACAGCTATTTATGAGTATCTCAACAAAACCTTAAAAGCACTGGATAGTAAGGAAATCACTACTGGTATCTTTTTAGATTTATCCAAAGCCTTTGATGTAATTGACCATACCATACTCCTTAAGAAGTTAGCAAATAAAGGTATAAGAGGAATTGCAAACAAATGGTTAGAATCTTACCTGTCAAACAGATTTCAAAAAGTTGAATTTAATTTTGAAAAAAAGAATACAACCACCCATCAATCTACTGTCCACTCCTCTGACACAATGCCTATTAGATATGGTGTGCCACAAGGCTCAATCCTGGGACCCATACTGTTTCTGCTATACATTGATGATATAAACACGAAGCTTGCTACAGGACATACCACACTATTTGCCGATGACATGAGTATACTAATAACAGGTACCGATGATACAGAGGACCACAACCAAAAAATTAAACCGCTAATATCGTCACTCAGTAAATGGTTCAACGAGAACAAACTGATTATAAACATACAGAAAACAATGTACATCAACTTTAGACTCTCATCTCAAAATCAAGAAATGCCTGATGTGATTCTAAATAACCAAGAGCTTATGTGTGTGGACTCTGTCAAGTTTCTTGGCATATGGCTTGAAGAAAATCTTAAGTGGGAGACTCACACAAATTATATCTCAAAACAGCTATCAACTGTGTGTTACATTTTAAGGATACTCAAAAAATCAGTCACAAAATCTGTTCTCATACATGTTGTTGTTGTTGTGGTCTTCAGTCCTGAGACTGGTTTGATGCAGCTCTCCATGCTACTCTATCCTGTGCAAGCTTCTTCATCTCCCAGTATCTACTGCAACCTACATCCTTCTGAATCTGCTTAGTGTATTCATCTCTTGGTCTCCCTCTACGATTTTTACCCTCCACACTGCCCTCCAATGCTAAATTTGTGATCCCTTGATGCCTCAAAACATGTCCTACCAAACGATCCCTTCTTCTAGTCAAGTTGTGCCACAAACTTCTCTTCTCCCCAATCCTATTCAATACCTCCTCATTAGTTACATGATCTACCCACCTTATCTTCAGCATTCTTCTGTAGCACCACATTTCGAAAGCTTCTATTCTCTTCTTGTCCAAACTAGTTATCGTCCATGTTTCACTTCCATACATGGCTACACTCCATACAAATACTTTCAGAAACGACTTCCTGACACTTAAATCTATACTCGATGTTAACAAATTCCTCTTCTTGAGAAACGCTTTCCTTGCCATTGCCAGTCTACATTTTATATCCTCTCTACTTTGACCATCATCGGTTATTTTACTCCCTAAATAGCAAAACTCCTTTACTACTTTAAGTGTCTCATTTCCTAATCTAATTCCCTCAGCATCACCCGACTTAATTTGACTACATTCCATTATCCTCGTTTTGCTTTTGTTGATGTTCATCTTATATCCTCCTTTGAAGACACTGTCCATTCCGTTCAACTGCTCTTCCAAGTCCTTTGCTGTCTCTGACAGAATTACAATGTCATCGGCGAACCTCAAAGTTTTTACTTCTTCTCCATGAATTTTAATACCTACTCCGAATTTTTCTTTTGTTTCCTTCACTGCTTGCTCAATATGCAGATTGAATAACATCGGGGAGAGGCTACAACCCTGTCTTACTCCTTTCCCAACCACTGCTTCCCTTTCATGCCCCTCGACTCTTATAACTGCCATCTGGTTTCTGTACAAACTGTAAATAACCTTTCGCTCCCTGTATTTTACCCCTGCCACCTTAAAAGTCTACAAATGCTAGAAACGTAGGTTTGCCTTTTCTTAATATTTCTTCTAAGATAAGTCGTAAGGTCAGTATTGCCTCACGTGTTCCAACATTTCTACGGAATCCAAACTGATCTTCCCCGAGGTCGGCTTCTACCAGTTTTTCCATTCGTCTGTAAAGAATTCGCGTTAGTATTTTGCAGCTGTGACTTATTAAACTGATAGTTCGGTAATTTTCACATCTGCCAACACCTGCTTTCTTTGGGATTGGAATTATTATATTCTTCTTGAAGTCTGAGGGTATTTCGCCTGTCTCATACATCGTGCTCACCAGATGGTAGAGTTTTTTCATGACTGGCTCTCCCGAGGCCATCAGTAGTTCAAATGGAATGTTGTCTACTCCCGGGGCCTTGTTTCGACTCAGGTCTTTCAGTGCTCTGTCAAACTCTTCAAGCAGTATCTTATCTCCCATTTCGTCTTCATCTACATCCTCTTGCATTTCCATAATATTGTCCTCAAGTACATCGCCCTTGTATAAACCCTCTATATACTCCTTCCACCTTTCTGCCTTCCCTTCTTTGCTTAGAACTGGGTTGCCATCTGAGCTCTTGATATTCATACAAGTGGTTCTCTTCTCTCCAAAGGTCTCTTTAATTTTCCTGTAGGCAGTATCTATCTTACCGCTAGTGAGACAAGCCTCTACATCCTTACATTTGTCCTCTAGCCATCCCTGCTTAGCCATTTTGCACTTCCTGTCGATATCATTTTTGAGACTTTGTATTCCTTTTTGCCTGCTTCATTTACTGCATTTTTATATTTTCTCCTTTCATCAATTAAATTCAATATTTCTTCTGTTACCCAAGGATTTCTATTAGCCCTCGTCTTTTTACCTACTTGCTCCTCTGCTGCCTTCACTACTTCATCCCTCAGAGCTACCCATTCTTCTTCTACCGTATTTCTTTCCCCCATTCCTGTCAATTGTTCCCTTATGCTCTCCCTGAAACTCTCTACAACCTCTGGTTCCTTCAGTTTATCCAGGTCCCATCTCCTTAAATTCCCACCTTTTTGCAGTTTCTTCAGTTTCAATCTGCAGTTCATAACCAATAGATTGTGGTCAGAATCCACATCTGCCCCAGGAAATGTCTTACAATTTAAAACCTGATTCCTAAATCTCTGTCTTACCATTATATAATCTATCTGATACCTTTTAGTATCTCCAGGATTCTTCCAGGTATACAACCTTCTTTATGGTTCTTGAACCAAGTGTTGGCTATGATTAAGTTATGCTCTGTGCAAAATTCTACAAGGCGGCTTCCTCTTTCATTCCTTCCCCCCAATCCATATTCACCTACTATGTTTCCTTCTCTCCCTTTTCCTACTGACGAATTCCAGTCACCCATGACTATTAAATTTTCGTCTCCCTTCACTACCTGAATAATTTCTTTTATCTCGTCATACATTTCATCTACTTCTTCATCATCTGCAGAGGTAGTTGGCATATAAACTTGTACTACTGTAGTAGGCATGGGCTTTGTGTCTATCTTGGCCACAATAATGCGTTCACTATGCTGTTTGTAGTAGCTAACCCGCACTCCTATTTTTTTATTCATTATTAAACCTACTCCTGCATTACCCCTACTTGATTTTGTATTTATAACCCTGTAATTACCTGACCAAAAGTCTTGTTCCTCCTGCCACCGAACTTCACTCATTCCCACTATATCTAACTTTAACCTATCCATTTCCCTTTTTAAATTTTCTAACCTACCTGCCCGATTAAGGGATCTGACATTCCACGCTCCGATCCGTAGAACGCCAGTTTTCTTTCTCCTGATAACGACGTCCTCCCGAGTAGTCCCCGCCCGGAGATCCGAATGGGGGACTATTTTACCTCCGGAATATTTTACCCAAGAGGACGCCATCATCATTTAATCATACAGTAGAGCTGCATGTCCTCGGGAAAAATTACGGCCGTAGTTTCCCCTTGCTTTCAGCCATTCGCAGTACCAGCACAGCAAGGCCGTTTGGTTAATGTTACAAGGCCAGATCAGTCAATCATCCAGACTGTTGCCCCTGCAACAACTGAAAAGGCTGCTGCCCCTCTTCAGGAACCACATGTTTGTCTGGCCTCTCAACAGATACCCCTCCGTTGTGGTTGCACCTACGGTACGGCGATCTGTATCGCTGAGGCACGCAAGCCTCCCCACCAACGGCAAGGTCCATGGTTCATGGGGAGGCTCATACATGTATATTATGCTAACTTCCATTCTACATTTATGGAATCATATTTTGGGGGAACTCACCCGGAGGTAGATATATTTTCAAAATGCAAAAAAAAGGCAATACGCATAATATGTAATCTAAGACATAACGAATCATGCAGACAACATTTCAAAACAAATGGCATTATGACACTGCCCTCTGCTTACATTTATAATATCGTCTCATTTGTCAAGTCATACCTGTTAAACAATGACTGCACACTAAAATTTAATGGAGATATTCATAACTATGCAACAAGGCAGCAATCTGACCTGGAAATGAAAAATTATAAAGTTCCTTTGTAAAATACTGTGATTAGAGTAAAACATTCTGTAGGCAAAATAATAACCTAATTTCTGCTATATACAACTATGTTTCAGTTTCACTTCCCAAAATTTTTCAACTCGCTTTTGAATGTACAAGTACACATTCTATTAGTATTAAAACTTAATTGTCTGTGAAATCTCAATGTTTATTTCATGTGTAATGTAGTTTTTAAATGACATTGTCCTACTGATGTGTTTCCAGTTGACATTTTCACTATTCTGTAATCTCAGTGATTATTTGTGTAAATTTAAAGTAGCACTACATTGCCTACATGTTTCTTAGTTCCCCATGTAAATTGTTTGTATTCTCTGTATGTGAAGTTACTATATTCATCAATGAACAATTTTGTGTACATTTTTTTAAAAGATATTTGTTAAGAAAAATGACTTGTCCTATATCATGTGTACTTTGTACAATATGTGATCCACAGGATAAATAAATAAATACAAATACAAATACATATGATTCAGTCCAGAACTGCCTGCTACCAAAAAAAAAGTTTTAAATGTTGGGATACAAAAGTATAATCATTTACCAAATGAAATCAAAGCAACAAAGAACCCAAGAGCCTTCACACATAAGTTAAAAAAATATCTCTTGGACCATTGCTTTTATGCAGTTGATCATTTTTTGAAAGGGGTTAAAATTGTAAACAATTTTATGATAAATGTTCAATTAGGTCTGAAAATTATATACTGTGCATGTCTATGAAATATACTGGACTACTTTACTATTACATTTGTATTGGCTGTTTGTATTTTACCATACAACATTTGTATTTACTGTTTTGTTAAAGATAGCTAACTTCCTCATTGCAAAATAATGTAAAATCAATTTATTAAAAATTACTTGCAAATATGTTCTCTTGAACTGTCCAATATTGTATGTATAACCTTACAATTCTATGATTTGTATTAACTGTTTTGTTTAAGATGGATAATTTCCTTGCTACAAAATAATGTAAAAATCAATTTGTAAAAATTACTTGTAAATAGCTCCCTTGACCTGTCCAATATCATATGTACAGCTGTACAATACTATGATTACCTGGATCAATAAAAATAAAAATACAATACAATACAATACAAAAGAGAGTAGTAAGAATTATAACAAAAAGCAGTAAGCGGGTCCACTGCAGAGAACTTTTCAAAATGTTAGAAATGCTAACTGATCCTTGTGAATTTATATTCCAAACCATAGTGTCCATCAAGAAAAATATAGAAAATTATAGCACAAATAGCAGTTTTCATCAGTACAAGATTAAGTCACTATCTTCACCTAGACAGGAAGAATACACATAAGACTCAAAATAGCTTCTTGTATGAAGGTGTAAAACTGTACAATAAACTGCTGCAGAAAATAAAAGAAGCAGATAACATGTACCGCTTAAGGAAAAATCTTAAATTGCTTTTGCAGGAACACTGCTTTTACACTATAAGTGAATTCCTTAGCACAAAATGATTGTACATAGCTTTTGTTTCACAATATTTTGATAAGGAGCAAAAATGATTGTAAATAACTTATATGTCATAATGCTTAACTACATGTAACAACAAACTGTATAAATATATGAATGTACGCAACTGACAAAATCTTTACATTTTAAAATGTCCACAGATGGCTAAATAAATAAATAAATCAATAAATAAATATTTTAGCCGCGCAGTCTAGAGCACCTTATTACTGTCCGCGAGGCTCCCCCCGTCAGAGGTTTGAGTCATCCCTCGGTTAGCGTAAGTTAGTTTAAGTTAGAGTAAGTAGTGTGTAAGCTAAAGTCATCTGTATTTGAAAGGAATGTCTCCTCTAAAAACCATATTCGTCATGTCTCGGAGTTTAGACTATTACCAGAAGTATAGCAAGATTAATCTCATCAGTTGTTTTCCTAGCATATGCTGGGAACATTTCAGCTAAAACAGAGAAATATTTATTTCACTTTAACAAGACTGCGTTTCATCCACCTCCCACAAGTAATGTCTTTTTGGATTTTGTTAAAGATGATCAGGGGCCAAGGGAATTCAGTGTTTATAAAATTCCATGCCACTATGATAAAGTAGGTATTGGGCAAACTATCTGTACTGTTGAGGACGTGTGTGGAAAAACCCAGCAGAGCATTGCTTATCTGAGTGAAATGCAATGAAGTATATAGTGAGACACAGCGACTACTGCTGCTTCTCATTACTGGGATTCTGTTCTGTAAGAATCCATTGAAACTGGAACAGCTGAAAATCTTATTGAGGGGGACGAGAGCTATCCTCTGAACAAGTTGTGGAACCATTGACTGAGCTGCATTATGACATGGCATCCTATATTGACAAAAGAATTTGACAACCAGTTACAGCAGCAATACCTCGGTTTTGTTTGCCTTCATCATTGGCAGCACTGCTATTATCTTTTGTGGACAGGACTGTACTTTTAACACTTGGCACATGCACTGAGTACTATACGCTGGTCTGTATAGGGTGCCAGCTCCAGTGTAGCATCAGTCTGATGAGACTCAGCAGTGGCAACATCTCACTGAAGATGTCGGTCAGGTGAACTGCACAAATATTGTGTCAGCTTGACTTTAAGATCCAAATGGAAACCTGAGAAGAAGATCTATGTAGAAGAGAAACTTCCTGTCAGATTAAAACTGTGTGCCCGACCGAGACTTGAACTAGGGACCTTTGCCTCTCGCGGGCAAGTGCTCTACCATCTGAGCTACCGAAGCACGACTCACGCCCGGTCCTCACAGCTTTACTTCTGCCAGTATCTCGTCTCCTACCTTCCAAACTTTACAGAAGCTCTTCTGTGAACCTTGCAGAACTAGCACTCCTGAAAGAAAGGATACTGCGGAGACATGGCTTAGCCACAGCCTGGGGGATGTTTCCAGAATGAGCTAACCACATATATGTGGGTTAGCTCAGATGGTAGAGCACTTGCCCCCGAAAGGCAAAGATCCCGAGTTCGAGTCTCGGTCGGGCACACAGTTTTAATCTGCCAGGAAGTTTCATATCAGCGCACACTCCACTGCAGAGTGAAAATCTCATTCTATGTAGAAGAGAATTTCATACACAAAAATCAACAGCCTAATTAAACAGGTACTGAATTAATATACATCACTCTGCAATAAACCCAGTTTACCACAATAGAAGAAGTATGTGTATAGAAATATGAAATGATGCACTTCAATAATAATAATAATAACTTAATATTCTGTGACTACAGTACTAATGATTCACAGTGAGAATCAGCCAACTCATCCAAATATGTGGGTTAGCAGGGATGCCTATGCAACAGTTTGTAGGTGAGGCCTAGGCCTCAGGGTATTGAGTATTTTTAATATTTTGGAAGACAAATGCCAACCTGTAAGTAGCCATAAAAAAGATCCTGTTCTGACTCTGTTAAAAACCTGTGTAATACAGACTTTTAAATCATTTTACTGAAGAAAAGCACCTCACTATACAATATTTTTTCCTTTCCATGACAGATAAGAGGGGTGGGGGGGAGGGGGAGCAGAGGGGCAGAATGGCCTCCCCTTGCCACTTGGTATGGACACCCTTTCCTGGATGTAAAAATTTGTAGGGATATTAAATGGAATTATCACATAGCCTCAGTCATAGCTAATGAATGTGGCAGACTGGTTCATTGGTAGGATACTGGGAAAATGCAGTCAGTCTGCAAAGGAGACTGCTTCCAAATCACTTGTGCACACTATTTAAGAGTACTGCTCAAGTAGGTGGAACCTATACCAAACAGGACTAACAAGGGATACTGAAAATACGCAAGGGAGGGTGGCATGAAAGATCACAGATTTGTTTTACTCACAGGAGAGCATCACAGACATGTTGAAAATCCTGAACTGGCAGACTGTTCGAGATAGAAAGATCCCTTACCATTTAGCTACAATGTAGCAGGTCAGCAACTGGAAGCAGTTAATTCCACAAATTATCTGGGAGTATGCATTAGGAGTGATTTAAAATGGAATGATCATATAAAGTTGATCGTCGGTAAAGCAGATGCCAGACTGAGATTCACTGGAAGAATTCTAAGGAAATGCAATCCGAAAACAAAAGAAGTAGGTTACAGTACGCTTGTTCGCCCACTGCTTGAATACTGCTCAGCAGTGTGGGATCCGTTCCAGATAGGGTTGCTCCAAGGGATAGAGAAGATCCAACAGAGAGCAGCGCACTTCGTTACAGGATCATTTAGCAATCGCAAAAGCATTACAGAGATGATAGATAAACTCCAGTGGAAGAGTCTGCAGGAGAGATGCTCAGTAGCTTGGTACGGGCTTTTGTTGAAGTTTCGAGAACATACCTTCACCGAGGAGTCAAGCAGTATATTGCTCCCTCCTACGTATATCTCGCGAAGAGACCATGAGGACAAAATCAGAGAGATTAGAGCCCACACAGAGGCATACTGACAATCCTTCTTTCAACGAACAATACAAGACTGGAATAGAAGGGAGAACCGATAGAGGTACTCAAGGTACCCTCCACCACACACCGTCAGGTGGCTTGCGGAGTATGGATATAGATGTAGATAGATAAAATTATCCTATGAAGGCCCACTTACAGCATTTCAAGAATCAGTATTGTGAGAAGTATCTAGAGATATCCTTAACCTGCTTATGTATCACACTTGTAGGGATATGAGGACAAGCTTGGCTCTATTTATTGCTTGCTAGTGGAATTTAAGCAGTGCGAACTATTTGGTTAATATTAGACTTTGTATGAACATAAGATCATTGTACAATAAGAACTAATTAAATGTGACAGAACAGATGTGAAAACACTGACCTCCCATTCAGGGATGGAATTTGCTCTATCTGGAAATTCTGATTTAGGCATTTCTAAATCATTTTAGTCAAATGTCAGGATGGTTGCTTCACCAAGGCCATGGTCAACAACCTGATCCTCATACAAACACTCTCTGTGTCTGTATGCTTTAGCTGTCTATTTTCATAGTTTTGTGATTACAAATCTTATAGCATCAGATGATCCTAGGATGAATACATAAATAAATAAAACTCTTGCCCTGCTCCCTACATGATTGGAACAGAAAGACACACTAACATGTATCACATAAACTGCCCTCCCCTCTCACACCCCCACTACTCCAAGCTACATATGGTTATCATCTATGTACAGTCTCCCTCCTCCTCCTCCTCCTCCTCCTCCTCTCTCTCTCTCTCTCTCTCTCTCTCTCTCTCTCTCACACACACACACACACACACACACACACACACACACACACACACACACACAGCAAAACTGAAACAATGCACCACTCTTCAAACAAATGAACATAGCACAGTTGCATTGGAGAGCCTATATACACAGATATAGGCTCTCTAGTTATTATTTATTTTAAACTGTGGTTATTACGTAAACTGAACTATCCGACTGACTGCAAAAAACTTCATGGTTTCCTGATAAAATATATGAAATGAGTGTGTAACAGTTACTGACAACAATAGAAAAACAAAATGGTGTTTTAACATCTCAAAAACATGGGTTGCAAGACTACAGCAACAGAAAGTGACACGCTACTAACATAATATAACATACCAATTTTCAGTCTGAAATGTAGCAATAACAGAAAAATAGAAGCTTTTGTTGCTTGCAGATAACAAGCCGTAGAATGGTGCCTACACAGTAAACATAAAACTACCAACGTAAAATCGTCATAAGAGTAAAACTTTCAGTGGCCCTGCTTATGACATGTGTCCATTAAGTTTATGTGTAAACTAACGTAACATTTAATGCCCCATGATTGCTACTTTGTACATGGAAATAGTGTAAGTTGAAATTCATATTACTGCCATAAGATGCTATCATGGCATATTCATTTACGGAATGAATAGAATGTTTTTTCTTTTTGAAATTTGTGGTAAGGCCTTACAGGACCAAACCGGTCCCCAGGCTTCATCATCATCATCAGTTATCTGATGTTAGCAGGTCCTTTGCCTCTCCATTTTCTGAGATCAATTGCTTCCTTCTTAAGGCTGCGGTATGTTCTACCATCCATCATGTCATCCAGTATCTGGAATCTCTTCCTTCCTTTTCCCTTCTACATAACCTTCTAAAACTGCTTTTACCAGTCCATCATTCTTTCTTAATATATGCCGAATCCAATTTCTTTTTCTTCTCTTTATTACATCTAGTAACTGTCTCTTCTCTCCCACTCTTCTCAGTACCTCTTTGTTTTTTACTCTGTCCATCATGAACAGTCTGCCAGTTCAGGATTTTCAACATGTCTGCGATGCTCTCCTCTGAGTAAAACAAATCTGTGATCTTTCGTGCCACCCTCCTTCGCGTATTTTCAGTATCCCTTGTTAGTCCTGTTTGGTATAGGTCCCACCGACTCGAGCAGTACTCTTAAATAGTGTGCACAAGTGATTTGGAAGCAGTCTCCTTTGCAGACTGACTGCATTTTCCCAGTATCCTACCAATGAACCAGTCTGCCACATTCATTAGCTATGACTGAGGCTATGTGATAATTCCATTTAATATCCCTACAAATTTTTACATCCAGGAAAGGGTGTCCATACCAAGGGGCAAGGGGAGGCCATTCTGCCCCTCTGCTCCCCCTCCCCCTCACCCCTCTTATCTGTCATGGAAAGGAAAAAATATTGTATAGTGAGGTGCTTTTCCTCAGTAAAATGATTTAAAAGTCTGTATTACACAGGTTTTTAACAGAGTGAGAACAGGAACTTTTTTATGGCTACTTACAGGTTGGCATTTGTCTTCCAAAATATTAAAAATACTCAATACCCTGAGGCCTAGGCCTCACCTACAAACTGTTGCATAGGCATCCCTGCTAATCCACATATTTGGATGAGTTGGCTGATTCTCACTGTGAATCATTAGTACTGTAGTCACAGAATATTAAGTTATTATTATTATTATTGAAGTGCATCATTTCATATTTCTATACACATACTTCTTCTATTGTGGTAAACTGGGTTTATTGCAGAGTGATGTATATTAATTCAGTACCTTCCAGAATGATATTTTCACTCTGCAGCGGAGTGTGCGCTGATATGAAACTTCCTGCCAGATAAAAACTGTGTGCCCGACCGAGACTCGAACTTGGGATCTTTGCCTTTCGCGGGCAAGTGCTCTACCATCTGAGCTACCAAAGCACGACTCACGCCCGGTCCTCACAGCTTTACTTCTGTCAGTATCTCGTCTCCTACCTTCCAAACTTTACAGAAGCTCTCCTGCGAACCTTGCAGAACTAGCACTCCTGAAAGAAAGGATATTGCGGAAACATGGCTTAGCCACAGCCTGGGGGATGTTTCCAGAATGAGATTTTCACTCTGCAGCAGATTTTCACTCTGTTAAGTTTGGAACCCCAGACAAAAACTTCAAAATCGCCGGACATCTGTGTCAAATCGTATTGTTTCCCCGGGCACATACATTCTGTAGCCGCTTTGTAGTGCCAGCGGGTGCGAGCCACCTACCGACCAGTAGATATAAACGACACACGAGAGTTCAGGAATTTGTGAAAGCGCTTTATAGACGCGTTCATGTTGAAACATAGGAATATGAACGTAAATTAATACTGTTTTAATACAGCGCAATGAGTAGAAGGCAAATGATATTTAAATTATTCAGTTGTCTGGCGAGCGGGGCAACGTCGCGGTGTATACTATCCCCGATTGTTGGCGGATTCTCATTATCTCAATAAAGAAGTAAGTAAAATACAAGGTGTTCCAAAACGATCCTTACAACTCTGATCATAGATATTTCAGAAACGTGTTAAAAGGTGATGGTTCATTTATATATATATAACTTTAAAGGGCAGCATCTGATATTAAATTTTAAAAACCAACCAAAAATCGATATGATAACCGAAAAGTCCGAAAGAGAAAGTAAATAAAATAACTCAAACCCGGAAACTGAGCGTAAAATTCATATAACGGCTACAACCGAGTGAAGAAACCGAAAAAACAATCGACTGACCAATCGATTGTTAAAAACAGTCAGTTGTCCTTCCAACTCTTCCAAGTGCTGTCAGCGAACACTTGTATTCCGAATACGATTATTGATATTACTGAAGTGTGTAAGTGAGTAGTGTGACCGAATCATGCCTCGTGAAGTGTCAATTTTTTTCTGAAATAATAGTGTATTAGAGATTGGAGTGAGCGTTTAAAGACGTTGCTACAATGAATCGCAAGCTAACGGATTATTTTGGCAAACCTGAGCGTAGGGCCAAAAACTCTCGTAAGGAATCTGAAGCTTGCGCTATAGAACTGGAACCGTCACAGCCATGTGCATCTAGAGACTACAATTTTGACAACACAAAACAATTGGTAAGAGTCATATCTTCTTAATTTTAAATAACACTTCCTTCATGTTACTGCGATTTTTTGCTAGTAGTTATTAGTTTAATTATGTAGGATTAGCGCTATTATTTTTAATCGATAACTAATGATAAGAATACGAACGCTTGAAAACAAAAAGTGAGGTCAATTTTTAAAGATGCCATTTGGCTATAAGGAGGTAAAATATGTTCTGCACAAACAAGCATTATATAATTATGTTGTACTGAAAAATAACACTTTATTGTTGTATTTTTTATACTAAAGCTGGCCACACGTATTTTTGGTATTAATAATATCGACAAAATTTGTAAGATGTGAGATGGTGGCTGTTTATTCTATGACTGAGGACACAACTGTGTATGCTGTAATGACATTTGTTTAATGTTGCAAAACTTTTCAGAGATATACACGCTTTTACACAGTTTACAATGTGACAATGTTAAGACAGTTGTGAAAATGACGAACCTTGTCCTCTGAAATTTAACTAATCCTAAACACAACAAATTTAAATTTTAACTAGAAGTTTCTTTACAAAATTATTCTTACAATTACGTTACGATGTTGGTTAGTACTACGATAAATCATCTGATTCCGTTTCAGAGTTCGGTTCTATTTAGGATGACAAGTCGACGGAGTATGGTTAGTTTTGTGACAAGTTGAGCAAAAGGTTACCCAAGGTTGCTCGAGTTTACAGTGGACACAAGCTGGTGAACCAACAAATTTACACCTCTGCATGCAGTATTTACCTTTGCTGTGATGAGCTGTCATATGCATGGCTGCTCTATGCCTCTGAAATTCCTATAAAAGCTTATTAAACCTTTGCTGAATTTTTCCCTATGTTTCTCGTTATGCAAGAAAATAAGTACTCATCCCTAGTCTTGGAATATGGCAATATACACGCGCTTAGCTGGAGAAGCGTGCATATTATAATGCCCTCTTAGTTCTCTCAAGAACAATTAACTAACTGGCTGGTTCGTTTCTCAGCTGTTGGAGCTAATTCCTAGCTGGACGTCAACCTCTGTGAATGCAGTGTTCACACAAATCTCTCCTCTGCGTCGTACAGAGCGTTATGCGCCCCATTCTGCACTTGACCCCTGGTCAGAGAAGAGTCCTCAAAAATTTCCGTCTTGTCTTTCTCGTAGCCGAACTGTCTCCCCACCAGGGCTCTTTCATTCTCTGCATTACGGCTTCTTTCGACGAATAGGGTCTAAGTCACCTGGTCGGTCGGTCGTTGACTCCCGCCTTGGGACGCGCCATAAGTGCTTTCCGTGGTACCCCCTGTGGTGTGGCCTTCTCCTCTCCTCACAATTGCTTCCAAATCAAAACTTTTTTCTCGCTGCTTGTCTCACCTTCTGCTCATAGACATGCATTACATGATCGGTGTGTTAATACCGTCGATTGAGTGTCATCCCTTTTGCATTACATACTTACAGGCAAATTTGCTCATTACTGCCAAATTATGTTAGGTGTCGTATTCACCTTTCCATTACGATATATAAAGCTCTTATGGAAGGTGCTAAATTGACCTTCATTTATTCTGTCACCTTAAAAATTATTCAAAGCTTTCTTTCTCAACAAGATCTACCTACTTTCAGTAATAGTCTATAAACATGTGAGAGCATTTCAGAAGTTTCTAAAAGCTTTTCATACTACTAGAAGAAAGCTTATAGGCCTGCAGTAAATAATGTGATGCGGAATCTTCCCTGGTTTTGCTGATATTAATCTGACTGTGACCACCTGATGGCACAGGGCAGAGCCAACCAACGACCTTCACTGACATAGATCACTAATGTCGTGCTAAATTTTGAAGCCTTTCTGAAGGAACATTTCAAGTAAAACTTCCAGGCAAAGGCCACTAAATTAAGATAAACTTAGATTTTATGTATCTTTGAACTCATAAATACTGTTCACAGACCAGTTTCACAAACAAATAACAGTTACAGTGTGTAAACTGTATCTTGACAATCCTGAATTGGTAAAAGTCAGGTGATGGCAGTCACTTGTTTCAGGCTGCTGGTAACATTAGGTAGCTGAAACACTCTCTGTAGAAGCCATTGTTGTCTGCTTTCTCACTTTTTACTGCTTCACTGTTCTGAGTCTTTTTTCCTTGTCATTACTGCACAGAATTGCTGGAGTAAGTACCTACATTAAGCATATCAATACACAAGACCATTTCAATACTGTTTACCGAGGGCACCCATATGAATGTTTGTAGGGGGAGGGAGCAAGACTGAGGGATATGGGGTAATGTTAATGTTTTGGAAGACAAATGGTGACTTTTTAGTGGTCATAATAAATTTAAATTTTTTAAATGTGTAAATAACGCTGTATGCTTTTGTGTTGACCCACTTGTACGTAATACTGGCATTTAAAGCATATTTAATTCACAGGAAGAAAGATTAGAAAGGACTGAAACATATTATGACCCATATGACATAGAAAAAGCTGTTAAAGGTGCCTTACGTTATGATGAGAAGCTACGTTTTTAAAGAATACTTGGAAGCCTCCTGCAAACTTTTCTTTTCCTACTCAATTAGAAGGAAATCAAAACTGAAGATTTAAGCATGAATGGATGAGCCAGTTCAACTGGCTTTCATACAGTAAAATGTTACATGGTGGATTTTGTACTGCAAGTGTTCTGTTTTCTCCTTCAGGTGCCGGAATCGACTCCCAGGTAATTCTTACAGCTTTTGATTATTCTAAATAACTGAAACCTTTAACTGGCTTGGTAAAAATCACAAATAACTTGGAGGTGTCGTTTTTAAATGGAAACACTTCAGATACAGAAACATAATTATTCAAATAGTTTTCAGGCTCGCTTTCTCAGCAAAAATTTAAATGTTGCTAACATTTCGAGTGCTTGCAAGGTTAATTCTTAACCTAATACATTTTAATCTATTTTTATAGGTGTTGAAAACACTGGTAAAAGAACCATTGGTCAAATGCAAGAAGGCTACAGAAGATCTTCGTCATCATGAAAACACAAAATATCACAAATTTTCCCTGGAGAAGGCTATAGAGTTCACCAAGTCTATGGAATCAAGTAAAAAAAAGTATTGCTGTTGTCCTTGATACCAAGAAATCTTCAGTTACTGAAGAAAACTGGTAACGCTTCAGGCCTATTATAAAGACTATAGTCCTATGTGCTAGAAATAACCTACCTTTATGATGACATCGTGATCATGGTTTAATTCCTCAGCTAAAAGAAGAAAAAACTGATGGTCTTCTAGACGGAAAACATGGAGTGTTTCAGAGTCTTTTGGCTTTTCGTATGGATGCTGGAAATGATGATTTAAAAGATCATTTCAGTACATGTGGCCCAAACAGTTTTATGATAAGTAACACAGTCCAAAATGAAGTCATACATTGAATTGGTGACGCTATTCGCTCCTCAGTATAGAGGGATGTGAAAAAGGCTAAATTGTTTAGCATTATATGTGATGAAACAACTGATGTCACCACTAAGGAACAGATGACATTTTGTGTTAGGTACATTGACATAGAGACCTTTGTTACCAAAGAAGACTTTCTGGGTTTTACTGAGCTTAAATCAACTACTGGCACTTCGAATGCAGAAGCCATCGATGAAGAAGTCGAGACACTAGGGCTGAGCTATCAATATCTTTGTGGACAGGGCTATGATGGCGGCTCAAACATGGCTGGGAGATTTAATGGAGTTCAAGCTCTTATTTTTAGTAAACAAACGTTGGCAATTTATACCCACTGTCTAGCCACTCTTTGAACTTCTGCATTTCTAAGTCTTGTGATACTCCAGTAGTTAGAAATATGATGGGAATTGTAGGATCAGTTTCAGCATTCTTGTCTGCCTCTGCAAACAGAAAAAGCTCCCTAGAGGAAGTTATATCTCGACTATCATTCACAGAGTCAAAGAAAACAAAGTTGAAGGCAGTGTGTCCAACAAGATGGGTGGAAAGACAAGATACCCTTGTTACTTTCAAGGAGCTATTTGTCCCGGCCGTGACCTTGCTTGACGAACTTTCAAGTAGTCGCGAAACCAACGCAGAAACGGCTAGTAAAGCTTGTATGTTTAGTTCTGCTGTCCGAAGAGGAGACTTCGTAGCAGCATTAGCAACTGCTGCATATTGCTTCTCTTTAACTCTAAGACTAAGCGAACAGCTCAAAAGTCCTAAAATGGATTTAACAAGTGCTTTAAATCATGTCAATGATGTGCTTGAGGTGTTCAACAATATAAGGACAGATCCGGAAATAGAATTCGGAAGTATTTTTGAAGACGCTGTTAAACTGGCAGAAGATATTGAAAGTGTAATAGCAATGCCAATAACTATTTCAACACAAACCAAGAGAGACAACGTTCCCGCTTCAAACGCCGAGGAATACTTCAGGCGAACAGTATTTTTACCTGTTATGGATCGTTTTATTGTCGAGCTAGAAACAAGATTTCCCCAAGATTTTCGCACCATATTAGCAATTGAAGGACTTATTCCTGCATACTGTTTAAAATACAGTGAGGATGAAGTGATCCAGGCATCTGAGAAATATGAACAGTTTTTGGAGAGTTCTTTGCTTTTAATGAAAGGAGAACTGAAACTATGGAAGAAAAAGTGGGTTTCTGAAAGTAAAAGACCTGAAACAGTAACTGAAGCATTAAAGAACTGTGACAAGCAGTTTTTCTCAAATGAGTATGTTTGACTCCAAATATTTGGGACTATTCCTGTCACCACAAGCACTCCTGAACGAAGCTTCTCTACTTTGAAACGAATAAAGACGTATTTGCGTAACACAATGGGGCAGGTGAGACTAAATTGATTAGCTCTTGCAAATATCCATAAAGAAAGAGACATGGACATTGAAAATCTCATTGACATATTCAGTAAAAAGAAACAGAGGCTAATGAGCATGACAAATTGGGCAGAAGACGGATATATACAGTGAATTTTGTTACAGATTTTTTTATATTCATGTCAAGTTCATGTTTTTACATTCATGTCACTTTCTGTATCCAGAAAATTAATGAAAACGTATTTGTTGTAAGTTGATCTTTTTCATGGTTTATGTAATTTATAAGATCTCCCATGTGAAAATAAGTTTCATTTACACTGAACTCCTTAACAGTTACCAAAAACTAGTTTAAGCAACACCAAATTTTACCAATTTGTCGGCAGAGGACCCCAACGCTCCTTTTGCTAGGTGATATTCCACTACCCCAATCCCCCCTCTCCCAATTAGCCCCCCCCCCCCCTTGACCAACTTCTAGAACCGTCCCTGTATCATGGGGATTAAAAAGAAACTGGAGAAAGAAAACTACAGTGTTTGAGGCTTGCAGATGGCTTGGTCCTATTAACAGATGAGAAAGAGAAAGAGGAAATAGTGAAGATGACTGAAGGCAAAGGAAAGAGCTATGAAATAAAAACAAACACAAAGCAAAATAGTGATGCTGCTAGGATGAAATAAAAATGAAAGATTCTGTTGAATGTAAAAATGTTAGAAGAAGTTGTAACATGTAATAAGCCGTTTGGAATATGTATATTCTCAAATTTATGTGCTTATCCTTTTTTCGATCTTATTTGAACATCGACTGTATAGTAGTATATGTCATGCTAACAAATATCCCTATGATTAAGAAATAAATTTCATAAAATTGCTGTACTACCCAAAGGATAAATTTTTGTTTATATGAATATATGTTATCATAACTGTTCTATTGTACTGTTGAGAGAATTTCATTTTCTGTAAACTATTTTTAATTTAATGCTATATGTTTCGATCTTAGCATGATGTACTTTGGAACAATGTTAACTGGGAGTGGTCATCAAGACCATTAGCAGTATGAAGAACCATTGGACGCCACCCTCCAATTTGGTGCTCACCGGATGCCTCCTATTACCAATCTTCAACTATCCAGGCCACAGAAACCTATCTTGTAAACACAATTAACCCCTGTGATTAAAAAATAAATTTCATAAAATTACTGTATTACCCAAAGAATTAATTTTTTATGTGAATATATGTTATCATAGCTGTTCTATTGTACTGTTGAGTGATTTTCATTTTCTGTAAACTATTTTCAATTTAATGTTATATGTTTCAGTCTTAGCATGACTATTTCTTTACTTATTTGGAACAATGTTATCTGGGTGAAGTTTGCTTTTATGTTGTTTGGTGGGGAGGAAGGAAGAAGAGATGTAAAGTTTTTCTGGAGTTGTGTACAAATGGAATGTATTTCGCTGAGTGAACATTGTAATTGATGGCAGCAAAGCACCTAGGACTATTAAAAATGAAAATTACATATGAATCAGTTTGTCATCTATGTTATTTCAAAAAACACATTAATGTATAGGTTTTCCAGACCTACAAGAAAATCTGGATTCCAGACAGAAGAAATTCAAGCAACGAATTTAAGGAGATCCTCAGGAAACAAGATGAGTATTTTACCACTAGACTTTGCCAGTATTTTTACTCCATGAACATTTATTACAATTAATGGTCATCCAATTGTGTGTAACAAAGGAGGACATTAAAAAGTACAGTCTTAAATGCCTAGTGATCAGAATAGAAACTGACTTGAAGTGCAGTATACCAATGCTCAAAGAGGTATTTTGTAAGGAGACAGGGTTTTCTGTGGCAGTATGGCAAAGACTTAACTTAAAGACTTGATAGAGTTTTGTATTTAGTGTCCTCCTGTCTGGCATCGAGACATACTGTGAGAAAGATGGATTAAGACTAGAGGTCTGCAAGATGTGTACTTGATGAAGATTGAAGAAAAAAGTTTGGATGGGAAAAGTGACAACACAGAAGTACTGAGAACAGTGGGAGAGCAGAGACAATTGCTGAGCGTAATAAAAAGAAGGAGAACGATCTGGATAGATCACATATTAAGAAAGAAGGAAGTACTTATAAATATCTTTAGAAGACTATGTGGAGGAAGAAGAGTGGAAATGATTTCAGATCATGGACAATATGCTGAACGGCACCACAAAAACAGCGTTAAGAAAGGAGTGACAGACCACTGTAAATGGAGATGCAAACACTTGTAACTCTGCTGGACACCTCAATGGAAGATGCAGAACTACCTACAAGCATCTTTACATATGGAAAGGGGTCTGCCAGCGAGGAAAACATAGAGGCGCCTACCTTCTTTTCCAGGGTTCAGAATGGAGTTATACTATCTGATTATAGAGGATTGGGTTGGTGTATAAGTTTGTAATATTTTTCCATAACTTTAATATACACAACAGATACACAAAACAGAGACTTCAGTCATCAGTTATGTATGTTCTCTCACTATTTACAACGGTCTGCCAATGCTGAGGTAACTTATTGATTCTGTGACTGTAGAAATCACATGTTTTTGAGGTGAGGAACTTGTCGAACCATGTTCAGAGCACATTTTTATCTGGAAAGGAAGGTCCTTGAAGGTTGTTCTATAGAGAGCAGAAAAGGTGAAAATCTGCAGGTGCAAGATCATGTGAATAAGATGGATGAGGAATAACTTTCCAACCCAGCTCTTGTACAGTGCTTTTGGTCAGTCTAGCAGAGTAGGGTTGGACATTATTGTGGAGTAACATCACTCCATGCAGTGTTCGTGATCATTGTTCTTTGACTGTGTCTACAAGACATCTCAGTTGTTGACAATAAATGTCAATAGTGATAGTTACCCCTAGAGAAATCAATTCATAGAGAACCACACCATTACTTTTCCACCAAGTGCATAACATGATCTTATGTGGATTCGCACAGCTCTTTGTACAGAGAGTTACTGCTTGGGTTTGGGCTCAACCATTCCTTTCTTTTCCTTATATTAGCATAAAGACATGATTTCTTGTCATCAGAAATGATACAGGATGGAAATGGTTGATGTTATTCATGAGCCAATTGATAATGAGCAAGCAGAGACGCTCATAGAGCCAATCACCGATTTTTGTGATTTTGGCTTGAAGTATGCCGTACTCATACTCTCGATTTTTTAACCTTCCCCACTGCACAAAAATATCACACGATGGTGAAGAAATCACAGTTCATCACATTTCCCAGTTCTCAAGTACACTGATGTTAAGTGGATTAATGCATTTAAATGATCTTCATGAAATCCCGAATGTCTTCCTTAACGTGGAGAGTCACTAATGGCAAAACGATCCTCCTTAAAATGAGAAAACCATTTTTTTGCCATGCTCTGTCCAATGGCATTATCCCCATGTATGACACAAACGTTTCTGGCTACCTCCACTGCTGTCATCTTTCTACTGAACTCAAGTAGAAGCATATGTTGGAAATGTTCCGATATCTCAACACAGCACTCCATTTTCTAGAGTCCACAGCTCCACTCATTATCTCCACATGACAAAAGGACAATTTGTAAACTCAAATAGCAACAGTGAACTAAAAATAAAAACTGGTAATCGATAAATAAACCCTTAGACACCTGAAGCCAAGTCCTATCATGCTACCCTGAGGGGCCCTCCTGACAACACACTTGTTTCTGATGAACATTCACTGTCCAGAACAGCCCAATGGGTTTTATAATTTAAAAAGTATTTGAACTACTCACATATCTGGGAACTTGTTCCATGTGCTATGACCTTCATAAACAGCATACAGGGGACACTGTGTCAAATGCTTTCCAGAAACCTAGGGAGGCTCTCTTCCTTGATGGGGTCTATGGATATTGGTGAATAAATGAATGACCATTAATTAAGTTTTGAGGATCAGGTTACCTGCACAAGCAGATCACACAGTTTCCCACTGCAATGTCCACCTGCTTAGCTGAGTGATAACGTGTTTGCCTACCGTGAAATGGGATGGGTTAGATTCTTGGCCGGGATGGAGATTTTCTCCACTCGTGGACTAGGTGTTGTGTTTCCTCATCATCACCAACCTGCAAGTCGCCCAAGTTGCCTGAAATGCAACCCAGCGACTGAACTTCCCTGGTTGGGGCCTCCTGGCCAACAATGCCACACGATTATTTCATTCCCCACTGTGACTGGTGATAAATAGGTTGCAGGCTTGTAAATTATCAGATCAGTTGATGACTTTATAAATTGTTCATTGACTCAGTAGGACTATTGATCTATTGTTCAATGTCATATTGCTTAGGCATCTAACTATTTGCAGACAACATTTTCGGACAACTTAATCCTGAGGTTCTCATATCACTGTTTACTTTCATAACATTGTCCCTATGAGACATGTGTCCTTTGAGTCTTTTACTTCCACTCTTCAACATTGCTGATGTAATGAACATACAATGTTGAAACAAGATCTTGAAATTCAACAGTTTATGAATAAACCTAGGAGTATTACACCTTGAGTTCATTAAAAAATGTCCTTACATCAATCTAAAATCTACTCAGCTGATATGGACACATACACAGTATTCAAATGTTCACTCAAGTCAGTCAATGCCCTTTAAGATTCCTTTCAGTCACCAGAAGGAAATATGTACTACTCCACACTTAAAAATACTAGTCATAAAATAAATATAATATGGACCTCAAAATAATTATTGTATGCAAATCTTGTTCACCATCAAGCAACTTTATACCATTTTTGGAAAGCATTGAAAGACTTTTCAATAAATTAAGACATTTCACAGAAAGTGTTATTCTACTTGGAGATTTCAATATTTACTTTAAAATCAACTAGCATAACATATCAAAACCGACCAATTTGTAATGCCCACATAATTTAGCATCAACTTTCTGTTAATGCACTAGACATGGGAAGAGCTCTGAAAACTTAATTTATCAAATATTTATTGCTCTGCTAAAACTAGGTTAATTTTAGAGGTGATTTATGCTGTATTCTAAGATTAAAAACGAATAAAACTTAATACAAATAATGTAATCAGCACAGACTATAGAGTAAGTGAGAAATACAGTGACAGGAGATGTAGTAATGAGGACAACATTATGATATTAATTCTTTCTAAAAATTTAAGCTGGGGTTTGAAGAAACATGATGGTATAGATGTGAAGTTTGAGTCATTTTAACTTGTTATAAACATAACTGTAAAATCCATTTCTTCTTAAGAAAATGAAATTAAAAAACAGAACTAACATGAGGACAACATAGGGAATAAGACAATCTGGAGAGCGACTTAGAAAGTTAAGTAAATCAGCAAGAGTAAATACATCTCTGAAACAGTATATCAATTACAGGAAATTGTACAGGAAAGTCGTTACTGCAGCAAAAAATTTAAACAATAATTCACAAATCAGTAGAAACAAGGTTAACAAAAAACTGGAATCAGTTTGCTAAGTGATAAATACAAACTTAGGCAGAAGCGAAGTAAGAAACAATTACATTGTTATTAAAAGTGAGACCAAAACTACAAATGGTCCTTTATGTATAGCCAATACATTCAACCTTCACCATACAAGTGTCGTAGAAAATCTTATAAAAAACAAAAGTCAGAGAAAGATTAATCATAACATCTCTATAAATCCTAAAACTATGAGAGTGTGCTGAAAAGCATGCCTCCGAATTTTTAATTCTGTTGTCAATATTAGTTGTGGTGTCACATGTCATGCATATCGCTCAGTCAACTTCCTCACTTTGCTGACGTAAATTGGAACTAGGGGGCTTCAAATTATATCCTGTAACACAACAGTGTCTAAAATACCTATGTCGGTGCTTGAGGAACAGTGTGCTGTAATCGAGTTTCTAATTGTCCACACATGGAGTACCCTTCAGCATGACAATGCTAGACCACACATGATTACTGCAACATCTGCTGGAACACAGCAAATAAATTGATTTTTTGCTATAAAATACGGCGTTTCAGTCTTCGATCGCTATTCTTTTATTTTCAATTACCGGTTTCGGGCTAGCTGCCCATCTTCAGATCATGTGTTGTAGTTACAGAGTAACTTGTCCGTACAGAACACACAGTTCACTGTACTTTACTTATGACAGTGAACTGTGTGATCTGTACGGACAAGTTACTCTGTAACTACAACACATGATCTGAAGATGGGCAGCTAGCCCGAAACCGGTAATTGAAAATAAAAGAATAGCGATCGAAGACTGAAACGCCATATTTTATTTCATGAGCGATCGCGGAATTCCCAGTGAGACAACCATGTCCAGTTCTGATTTTTTGCTTGTAGATATAATTAATGCTTTTATCATCACCAGTAGCTTCCCAAGAGAGCTTAAGCTATCAACAGTACTTTAAAACAACTATATAAAAATGGTGATCTTTATGACGTAAAATCTGCAGATCTTTATTAATGTTATCTTGTTTCTCAAAAATTATTGAAAGAGTAATTTATGAAAGACACTCTGCTGTTCTGAACAGAAGTGGAATATTTGTCGAAGAACAAAATGGTTTTAGAAATAATAAATCATCTGAAACAGCTATATATAATTTACTAATACTTGTTGTAAATTCCATAAATCATAATGAAGTAAACTGTGAGGTATTTTTAGATTTATCCAAGCCATTCGATGTTACTGATTATGCTCTACTGGTCGAAAAATTATGCTGTTACGGAGTCCTTGGTACTATTCACAAGTGGTTTAAATCATATTTATCTGATAGATACCAGAAAGTAGAAATAATTCATGACCGAAACTCATACTTTTCTGGATATAAGAAAGTTACTTGTGGAGTTCCCCAAGGTTTGGTGCTGGGACCGCTGTGTTCTTGATTTTCATAAATGAAGCTAATGCTGTACTCTTTGCTGATGATACAAGTCTCTTTATTAAAGCTCAGAATAAGACCGACTCACACAAAAAGTCAAAATAACAACAGAAGGAGCAGGTAAATGGTTTAGAGATAGCTTTTTATTTATAAATGAGAAGAAAACATTATGCATAAATTTCAGCCACATATAAAATAGTATAAAGCCCAATATAAGTGTGAAGTTACACACTTTAAACACAAACGTTTTTTAGGAATTTGGTTAGATAAGCATCTCAAGTGGGATAAACAGAACTGCTCAATAAAAAGTGAATTAAGTGCTGCTACATAAAAAGAATACTTAAAAAAAGGCTGCAGTGAACAAACAATAATGTGTGCTTATTATGCAATTGTATGTCATAATGTAAGACACAAAGAACAGTAGTAGTTTGGGCGCTGATAACCACGCAGTTGAGCGCCCCACAAACCAAACATCATCATCACAAAGAACAGTATGGCCGCAATAAACCAAAGTTTATTCTTCTACAGTGAACAACAGTTGAGAATGTAAACCCAAATGTAAAAACAATCTAGGGAATGATACAAGTAGTTGCTGACAATAACTAAGAACACAATATGAGAGCAAGCGCCTGCTGCACAGTGCTTTTAAAGAGGAGGACTCCAGCAGATGGTGTGGTGGATGCTGTGCTGTGTGCAAAAGTCATGTGGCCCACTGCAGGCAGCCTCCGGTGGCTGGCCCACACATGTGCCATTAGCGAATTATTTGAAGTGTAGTGTGCCGGCACCCTGGTGACACGGCACTTATCCAAGTGTTATGTACAGGGTTATAATACCACTCCTCCCTTGGGAAAAGGGCACTCCACCAAAGTGAGAGCCACTTCCTCAATGTGATGGAAGTGTGCCAGCAGTGAAGGCCACTCATTCAAGGCAACAAGGGATGCCAGTGTGGAAGCAGCTGAAGGCGCCAGCCCAGCCAGCAGTAGAATTGCTGGTGGCAGCAGAGCATCACAGAAAGGCCTGGCAGCAGACGCTGGACCCCAGAGAAGAGGCAAGAGACAGTGGCATTCAGAAGGAAGATGAGTCCTTCCTTGCAGCATGGATGTCCCACAAGGATGGGACAGACATTGAGGGAGGAGGTAGAGGCGGCAGTCGCAGATCCATGGTCCTCACTGTCATGCGAGGAGACAACTGATTGTGGTGGTGCACCACCAGACCAACACTAGTGTGCACCACACGGATACAGTGGCCTCAACAGATGTGGGCCATAGCCGGAATGCATTTTGCTCATCAGCTGAATCCTCCAGTCCAATACAGTGGAAACAGGATTGAACTGTGATGAGAGCCACACCGACAGGCATTGATGGGGCAGCATAAGCAGACACAGAAGGGTGGATGGCTGGTGACCACGGAGCACCTTGGCTGGACTCCAATCCCCCACAACCATAAACCTGTAGGAACCTAACACGTGTGTCAAGGCATCATCTGTGAAGCCGACCACAACATGACTTCTTAATTTGAACCTTGAACCTTGAAAGACACTCACTTGATGCAATAGGCTGTATGACCCCTCAACAACATCAGCCACTCCAGTTTTGTTTTGACTTGATCATACAAAGCCAATGGAATAGGGCTAGCAAGGAGAAAATGCAGCCATGCCATAGGTTTCAGGGCAATGTGAGCCACAAAATTAGTAGCACAACCAAACTTATACAAGAAAGGAGACAAGTTCTCAGAATACAGAGACTCTAACTGCTGGAAAGGGACCTGATTGGAAATAAGGTGCATCATATCCAAAATGGAGAAACCATTGAAAACATCAAGACCAAACATATTTGCAGTCTCAGCATCACTGCTTCCAAAAAAGTCAATGAATGAACCACAGCCTTATACATAGTGGGAGACGTAAATTTCCCCAAAAATGGAATACATTGCTTGCTGCAACCCACCAAACATTGAGTAATTGGAGACAACACTGGTGAACCCAAACCCACATAAGTCTGTGAGTTCAGCAAAGTCATGGCTGCATCTATGTCGACTTGAAGTCTTATAACACTACAGTCCGCTACTGCTGTACCATAACCTTAAAGTTGGAGGCAGGTCGTGAAATAAAACTATCTACTTAAAGCAATTATGGTATAACGCAACAGAGCAGTGTTACCCTCTGAGAGGAATTTTGTTATGTTGAACGTGTTGTACCTAATAGAGGTGGCTTATCGCAAATAAAAGTCAGAATTACGTAAATATTCGAACAGTAACAAACAATATTTTTGCCTATCTAAACTGTTTAAAGAATAAAGAAAACGGTCGCCAGCCTAATTAGGCAAGAGAATGATTAACATTCTTGTTTAAGAAAATAGGTATGGGTAACTTTAACAGAAAAACACAAACTATATTTTGCCACATGTGAGTGCAATGAACTCTGACACCTGCATTTGTTCACGGTTAATATTGGAAGCTCACAGAGCAGAACTGACTATTTGCATAAATATAACAGATAACATTACACACTATTACTTTTCACACATTTTCCTAGCTGACATAAAATCGTAAATGTAGTTCACTTGAAAATTATGAACTGATCACAGGTTAAGTCTCTCTTAGCTAAATACAATTTTATTTAGAATGAAAGTTAATAGGAATTCACTAACAGATTACTTCTCACTGTCTTTTGAATAAAAAAATTATTGTTTTCATAAATAGTGGTCTTTCTGTTTAATGGTTATTTATCATGAGCATAAAGGATAACCTGTGGATCTTATTACACTATCATATGCACATTCATTACCCAAAAGAAACAACTACTTAGCAAGCATGAGTATATAACTTTCCACTATTGCACTTCTCCACTTATACTACAGTGAGACACAATGTTGACAAATTTGCAAGAAACTGACTCACCTTTTAAAATTTACTACAGGCAGCACTATGATCATTAACTAAGCAAAACTCCATAAGCCTCAGTTTTAAGAACTTCTAATCTTTAAAAGAAACAGCAAATTGTCTTTATTACCACAGTCTTCTAGTTTCAAGTAAATGATTAAATAGGTGACTTTGAAACTCCACAAAACTTTAAATTGGACTGTTTCCATCACTGGGAGGCTTTCACAAAACTACATTTACTACCTCCCACAATTTCACTAAATCCACAGTAAATCTCAATACTCTCTTCTTACCAAAGATCAAACAACATTATTTAATTAACTATTTGGCTTTGAGGCTTTCATTGTTTCCACAAACTAGGACACTCGGTAATCATAGTTCAAATGGAGAGGAACCTGAGAGGTGTTGTGATAGGGAAAAAATCAAGGTAGGTACATGAATTCAGTTATAAGTTACCTTATATTTGTGCACACTAAAACACCCAATGAGCTGATCCTTCAATGTACATTACTACAGTGCTCTATTATAGTGATTGCACAATGTGGTGGCGATAGCATGTTGGTAGGTGGAATTGCAGGTAGAATTGCTGGACTCTGTCATTTCTTGGTGGCGATGATAGAAACCAATTCCAGAATACTTCCAGCTATTTATCCATCGATCTGAGGCATTGGAAAGCGGCAGGAAAAGCCTCTCTCAGAACCAGCACAATATACAACTTTTACATGTGCAGTGCACAGTTTGGTAGCTCGTCCCCGACAGACTCTTGTTCCACCTTTTCTATCTAAGCCAACCACAATTTGCGTGTGCTACTAAGTTCCGTTCCCGAGGGGAACCGCACTGTCTCTTACACACAAACTAACTAAGAACCCTATTTGAAGGGCAGCAGTTTACGTAACAGGAAACAATCATTTTAAACAAAACATATAATTTGCACATATAGGTAGTTCTAAATAAAATTATTTAAATAAATGTACACTCCTGGAAATGGAAAAAAGAACACATTGACACCGGTGTGTCAGACCCACCATACTTGCTCCGGACACTGCGAGAGGGCTGTACAAGCAATGATCACACACACGGCACAGCGGACACACCAGGAACCGCGGTGTTGGCCGTCGAATGGCGCTAGCTGCGCAGCATTTGTGCACCGCCGCCGTCAGTGTCAGCCAGTTTGCCGTGGCATACGGAGCTCCATCGCAGTCTTTAACACTGGTAGCATGCCGCGACAGTGTGGACGTGAACCGTATGTGCAGTTGACGGACTTTGAGCGAGGGCGTATAGTGGGCATGCGGGAGGCCGGGTGCACGTACCGCCGAATTGCTCAACACGTGGGGCGTGAGGTCTCCACAGTACATCGATGTTGTCGCCAGTGGTCGGCGGAAGGTGCACGTGCCCGTCGACCTGGGACCGGACCGCAGCGACGCACGGATGCACGCCAAGACCGTAGGATCCTACGCAGTGCCGTAGGGGACCGCACCGCCACTTCCCAGCAAATTAGGGACACTGTTGCTCCTGGGGTATCGGCGAGGACCATTCGCAACCGTCTCCATGAAGATGGGCTACAGTCCCGCACACCATTAGGCCGTCTTCCGCTCACGCCCCAACATCGTGCAGCCCGCCTCCAGTGGTGTCGCGACAGGCGTGAATGGAGGGACGAATGGAGACGTGTCGTCTTCAGCGATGAGAGTCGCTTCTGCCTTGGTGCCAATGATGGTCGTATGCGTGTTTGGCGCCGTGCAGGTGAGCGCCACAATCAGGACTGCGTACGACCGAGGCACACAGGGCCAACACCCGGCATCATGGTGTGGGGAGCGATCTCCTACACTGGCCGTACACCACTGGTGATCGTCGAGGGGACACTGAATAGTGCACGGTACATCCAAACCGTCATCGAACCCATCGTTCTACCATTCCTAGACCGGCAAGGGAACTTGCTGTTCCAACAGGACAATGCACGTCCGCATGTATCCCGTGCCACCCAACGTGCTCTAGAAGGTGTAAGTCAACTACCCTGGCCAGCAAGACCTCCGGATCTGTCCCCCATTGAGCATGTTTGGGACTGGATGAAGCGTCGTCTCACGCGGTCTGCACGTCCAGCACGAACGCTGGTCCAACTGAGGCGCCAGGTGGAAATGGCATGGCAAGCCGTTCCACAGGACTACATCCAGCATCTCTACGATCGTCTCCATGGGAGAACAGCAGCCTGCATTGCTGCGAAAGGTGGATATACACTGTACTAGTGCCGACATTGTGCATGCTCTGTTGCCTGTGTCTATGTGCCTGTGGTTCTGTCAGTGTGATCATGTGATGTATCTGACCCCAGGAATGCGTCAATAAAGTTTCCCCTTCCTGGGACAATGAATTCACGGTGTTCTTATTTCAATTTCCAGGAGTGTATTTAATTTTAAAGATAACCAAAGAGATTATATGAGGAAGACAAAATATCATTTGCTCATATTCTGCATATTACAGAGACTAGACTTTATTACAGTATCGAATTAATTGTACACTAATTACAGAAGTTCAACGATGGGATGTTGAACAAAATAGAACGCTAAATGAATCAACAAAACATATGTAGTATCTAAGCTATGGTGTTATAGTCTGAGTACTTTGTCCATCACTTCTACCTTGGTAAACAGTTTGTTATGATTCATAAGCATTGGAGACACACAATTAATGTCCAGGTCCACAGAAGGGGGCTGGGAACATCACACAGGCACTAGTTGTACTTTTTACCTATAGTTGTTGTAAGTCGCCCATTTCTTAGGGCAAGCAGCCCTGTCATGTTGCACGAAATGTGTGAGCCAGATGGGATAGTTGACTGCTTCCATTGCTGTGGGGTTTGGTGTCCTTTGACACATCACTGTACAGTGCGGCACAGAGGTCGCAGTTGTATGGCTGCCACATTGTCCTCCTCCCGAAAAGTGACTGATGCTTGATGGTCAGGAACAGGGGCCACTGTGATGATGTCACATATGTCAAAGGACTGGGCAATATATAACACTTCAGCAAAAGGTAGATCCTCACACTGTAGTGCAAACTGACCCACTTCCTTGTCATGATCCAACTGAATGGGGGGTGTCACTCACCTGTATATCTTCCCAGGTTAGCCATTACTGATGCAGACTGGGATGACTTTTCCCTGTTGCCATCCCAACCATTCCACCACATGACGGTATTGATGACTCAATACGGAGTTTGTTAGATGCCATCCTTTTGGCAGCTGCTTTGGCAATTCCTTCATTGTCGGGTTCTCCCCAATAGAAGGCTGCCCCTTGGTGGACCCTGAAATTGCTGCAGCTGTTAGAGACCACCATCATGCCCTCCAGTGCTACGAATGGTACCCATCTCTTGACCACCTCCTTGCCTTTAAACTGCTTCGTGCCCAGGCCCATTATCTTCTCAAACTCCAGAAACGTATTTGTTGGGAGCAATATGTCACTGCCATAGGGACACATGCTCCCTCTTCGCAGGTATGCGCAAAGATGAAGCGCATTTGACGCCACTATCATCCTACAGGTGTCCTGGGAATTTCCCTGAATGGTGTTACCTTCACCAGTTCGGACTCCATCACTGAGCATTTTGGTTGGCATTTCACCCAGGCTTCAGCATTAATCCACTGTCTACCTCTCAAACACCATATGGAACAACTCCCTTTATCTTTCATTCCCTGCTACCTGCAGCCCTATAACGTCTCATTTAGTGAGTGAGAACTCACTGGTGCCCTTGCTCTCTGCCTCAATATAGTTCCTTCTTTGGATCAGGTGCACAATCAAACGCTTCAGCACTTATTGGTGGTTAGCCTTTGACACATATTTGCCCTTTTTAACCATATCTGGAGTGAGGGAGAATTCCCTTCCAATTGATGAGAAATTATCATTATTCCCATTTTGAAACTGCCGATGGACAATTATCATTTGATCAATTGAACCAATGTCCTCTGCAAGTATCTGAATGTGTGATGAGTCAAAGGCTTTATTGGATCCCCAAATATTTTGGCTTCGACCCAGGGTGGTATTCACCGAGGCCACTCTACTGCAGATAATTTATTCCACCTGGCATCTGTTATCTGTACAGCTTTTCCCAGTGTGAAACCCCTCCCCAGGGGCTCACAGTTTTTTTTTTTTTTTTTGAGTTGGTGCATGGTGCAAAAACGGCCCCGAGCTATTGCAGCCCATTCTTCCTTCCCTGGCTGCATTTCCTTCACCCTGCCCCTCCCTCCCTATCCTCACTCCTTCTTCTTTGCCATCTCCTTCCCCTCTCTTGGTGTTCTGTTTATATCAACCTGGCTGTCCACCTGGAAGTTACCCCATTCTTGCGGGTGATGGCCATTGACTGAATGACATGACCACTTCTCAGCTTTTTTGTGTCTAATCTGGACTCTCGCCACACAATCATCCATTGGAATTGCAACAGATACTATCATCACCTACCGGAAATACAGCATCTTGTTTCCTCCTATCCTGTGTCCCGTCCTGCTCTTCAAGAAACGCAATTCCATGATGACCACTCTCCAATGTCTCATGGTTATCAGGCCTTCTGTCAAAACCGTGCCGGCCCTGGGGTAGCATCTGGCAGTGTCTGAACTTTGGTTCGCTCTGATGTCATTAGTGGCTGTATCCCCCTTTGTACCAGCCTGGAAGCAATGGTGGTTCGAGTGCAAACGACTCCAGCAATCACCGTGTGCAATGTCTACCTGTCTCCAGGTTGGCCACTTCCTTACATTGAACTCTCCACCTTAATACAACAACTCCTGTCCCTGTTTCTCCTCCTCAGGTACTTCAGTGCCCACCATCCACTGTGGGGGAGTGCCACTTCAATGGATAGGGGTATCCTAATTGACCACCTTATTACAGACTTCGATTTGTGTCTCCTCAATGACAGTTCCCCTACCCACTTCTGTGCTGTTCATGGCAGCTTGACCGCTATTGATCTCACGATCTCCTCCCCTGATTTCTTGGCTTTCCTACATTGGTCATACCATGACGGCCTTTGTGACAGGGTACCCTGTGGTCGCAGCAGACAGGCTCTCTTGTTGGGCATTCCTTTATATACATCTTCTGTACATTTTGACACCTCCCTCTTGACTTAC
Source organism: Schistocerca cancellata (assembly GCF_023864275.1). Lineage (NCBI taxonomy): Eukaryota > Metazoa > Arthropoda > Insecta > Orthoptera > Acrididae > Schistocerca > Schistocerca cancellata. The sequence continues at coordinate 764,092,561 of NC_064630.1, forward strand.
ATTGATGCAGTCATGCAAGGCAACTCTGCCACTATTCTTCATGCTGCTGGTACTGCTGTCCCCTCTATCCACAGGTCCCCTCATTGTCGACTGGTATCGAAGTGGACCAAGTATGTAGCAGTCACTGTCCAGGATTGCTGATGGGTACTGCAGCTATTTAAACGACACTCTTCACAGACCAACCTTCTCACATTTAAGTGTTTCCATGCTAAGGCTCGTTACCTTATTGAGCAGAGTAAGAAGGAATGCTGAGAGCAGTGTGTTTCCTCCCTGGGGATGTATGCCTCTTCATTGCAGGTTTGGTGCAAGCTCCATAGACTTCTGGGCTGCCAGAGACAGTCAACTGTCCAGGGTCTTAACCTCTAAGGTGCTCTGTTCACTGATCCATTGGTCCTTGCAGAACACCTCACAACACACTTTGTGACAGCATCAGTGTCCTCTTTCTATCCTGCTATCTTTTTCTGACAGAAATGCTGAGTTGAACAGACCCCCTCTTTTTTCAACCTGCCCCATGCTGAACAGTATAATGAAGCCTTCACTGATGGGGAATTCTTGCAGGCTCTTATCTCTTTGCATGGCATGGCCCCAGGTCTGGATTCCATGCACAACCAGATGATCCAACACTTGGACATAATCCAGAAACAACTTCTCCCCAGGATTTTCAACTATATTTGGCTCACAGGTGCTTTCCTGTTGCAGTGGCAAGACAGTATAGTTATGCCCGTCCTTAAGCCCGGGACGAACCCAATGTCTCTTGACAGTTAGCACCTGATTAGCCTGACGAATGAACTTTGTAAACTGCCTGGGAGGCTGATTAGTTTCAGATTATGTTGGATACTCGAATCTTGGAGTCTTTTGTCTCTGCATGAGTGTGGCTTTGTGGCAGGATGATCTCAAACTGACCATTTACTCAGACTGAAAACAGCAATCCAACAGGCTTTTACTAACTGCTAGCACCTTGTTGCGGTCTTTTTGACCTACATAAGGCATACAACATGGGTTGACGCCATGACATTTTAGTCACCCTCCATGTCAGGGGCTTCTGTGGCCCCATCCGATTTTTATCTATGAGTTTTTATCTCACCGGCTCTTCCAGATTTGAGTTGGTGCTTCACTCAGCACCCCTTGGATTCAGAGAAACGGTATCCCACAGGGTTCTGTGTTAAGTGTCACACTCTTCCTCATAGTCATCAATGGGCTTGTAGCCTCTGTCGGGCCTGTGGTTACCCCAGTGTTGTACATCAAAGATTTTTGCATCTGCTGCAGCTTCCACTTGCTGGCATTTGCTGAGTGTCAGCCCCAAGGCGCCATCTGATGGGCCTCTGTGTGGGCCATCTCCCACGGCTTCCAGTTTTCTCCCCCCAAAATGTGTGTTATGCATTTTTGTCATCGACCCACAGTACACACCGATCCTGAACTTTTAGGCAACCAGCTCTTCAATGTTGTAGCACAGTCCCATTTCTTCTGCCTTATTTTTGATAAAAAGCGGATGTAACTGCCCCATATTCACCACCTAACGATTACACGCATGTGGAAGCTTAACACTCTCTGCCTCCTGGCTGACACATCTTGGGGTGCAGAACATGCCACTTTTCTCCATCTTTATCATGCTCTGGTCTTGTCCAGAATAGATTATGGTAGTCAGGTTTATGGCTCAGCGGCTCCTTCCGCTCTGCAAATAATTGACCCTGTTCACCATTGTGGGGTGTGTCTGGCTATGGGTGCCTTTCGCACTAGTCCCATTGACAATTTCCTCGCAGGACTGGGGATTCCCCCCTACAAACATGACACAGCCAACTCCTGGTTTCTTACTCAATTACGATTGGCCAATTCCCTGACCATCCCGTGTACCCTGTCTTCTTTGCAAACTTGGTATGCGTCTCTCCTGATACCTGCCCACAGGTGGGATTGCCGGTTCCAATGCAACTCACTTCTCTCTGTTGGGATCTTCATCTCCACTCACTGGAATGCACCCTGTGTATTCCCTCCCACACACCCCTCCTCCCCACCTTTGTCTGGTGCCTAAACCACGGATTAGGACCAATCTATTCCGGGATCCTAAGGCCTCTGTCACCCCTACGGTTTTCCGCTATCTTGTATGTGCCATCATTGCAAAGTTCCAGGTTGCTATCATCTTCTACACTGATGGTTCTAAGACAATACATAAGGCAGGATATCCCCCCTCCCCCCCCCCCCATGATCCATGGACCTTGCCGTTGGTGGAGGGGCTTGCGTGCCTCAACGATACAGATAGCCGTACCATAGGTGCAACCACAACGGAGAGGTATCTGTTGAGATGCCAGACAAACGTGTGGTTCCTGAAGAGGGGCAGCAGCCTTTTCAGTAGTTGCAAGGGCAACAGTCTGGATGATTGACTGATCTGGCCCTGTAACACTAACCAAAACGGCCTTGCTGTTGTGGTACTGCGAACGGCTGAATGCAAGGGGAAACTACAGCCGTAATATTTCCTAAGGGCATGCAGCTTTACTGTTTCCTCTTGTGTAACAAACCCTTCCTCACAGTGTGGTTGTGGAGCCAGACTCATGGTATCCCATATATTGCTGGAATGTCTCCTTCTTATGGCCCTTCATCCTAAGTATGATCTTCAAGATTCCTTAAATTTAATATCAGCAGACAATTCATGGATGGTTGAGCTGGTCCTCAGTTTCTCCATGAAAGTGATTTTAATTTTAGGATGTAAGGTTTCGCTTTACTCCTGGAACAGGAGCAGGGTGATTCTGGTTGGGGTCTGTCTTCATGTTTTCTCGATCTGGGTCCTATGACCACTTCCCCTTGCAAAGACCGCTCTTTATTCCTCTGTTTTTCCAAATTTTTAGATTTGGTCTACCCTTTTGTACCTTCCCTTGTATGTGTTTTGGCTCCCTCATTTTGTAGTTTGATTCCTCTCCACTTTTAGCAGGCCCTCTCTCTTCCATGTGTAACTTTGGTATTGTGAGACCAATGACCTCACCGTTTAATCCCATACCCGCTCAATCAATCAATCAATCCCAGTCTCAAAAGTTTGCCACAGTCTTCTTTGATCTGTATCAAGCTTATACCACATGGTGTCACACATGCTTGTCACCTTATATGAGTGGGGTCTTTGTGGCCCACTCCCAAGTTTTATCCTGAACTTCCTATGATGTTGCATTTTTCAGGTACAGGCTGGTGCCTCCCATAGCACCACCCATCTGCAGGAGAAAGGGGTCCCTCAGGGTTCTGTTTTGAGTGTTCCTCTCTTTTTAGTGTATATCAATGCTCTGGAGGCAGCTGCAGAGCCTACAGTGTTCTCCTTTATGTATGCTAATGGTTTTTACATTTATTTTTGTTCATCTGCAATGGGTGTTGCTGAATGTAAACTGCAGGAAGCAGTACACCAAGTAGAGTCCAGGGCTCTCACTCACAGCTTCCAGTTTTTGGCTGCTAAGTCCTGCGTTATGCATTTCTGTCATTGCTATACAGTCCCTCTCCATCTGCATCTGTACCTTGATGACCAGTCCCTCAATGTGGTGGAGTCACATCATTTTTTGGACTGGTCTTTGATCCCTGATTGACCTGACTTCCCCATTTTTGTCAACTAAAGCAGACGTGTTGGTCACATCTCTATGCTCTTCGATGCCTCTGAAACACCTACTGGGGCTCAGATGGCTCTACTCTGATACAACTCTACAAAGCCTTGGTCCTGTCCCATCTAGATTACAGGAGTCTTACATGTTTGGCTTGTATCACCTTTGACATTACACATGCTTGACCTGATACTCCATTGTGGAGTACGATTGGCTACTGGTGCCTTTTGAACTAGTCCCATGATCAGCCTCCTAGCGGAGGTAGGAGTTCTAATGTAGTGATTTCTGCATCAACAACAGCTGATTGCTACATGTTACACCTCCACTGCTCCCTGGAGCACCCAAACTACCATCTTTTCTTGCCAGATATGAAGATCTGCCTCTCTCAATGGCGGCTCAGGTCTGGGGTTACAATCACCATACACATCCTGTCCCTTTCTTCAGAACTCCAGGTGACCCCTCTATATCTTCTCCAGGCCCACTAAAGTACACCTTCTTGTCCTATCACATGGCCCAAAAGACTCGTCTCATCCTGAAGCCTTCCACTGCCTATTCTTCTCCGTTCACGGCGCATTTCAGTGTTTAGAAGTAGCCCATATTGATAGCTCAATAGTTGCTGCACATGTAGCTTTGTTTACATTCATGCAGGGCTCAGTGAACTTCACTCCTTGCCAGATGGCTGCTGTGTTTTCACTGTGGAGTGGTTTTCAACTCTTGTGCACGTGAGCATATCCATTCCTGCACTGGTCATTCTTTCTCATCGGCAGCAACTGTTTGAATAGTTCAGGAGCTCTTGACCAGTGTTACCCTTGGTGCTGACTATACAGGATTTCCTTTTTGTCCTTGAACAATGTGGACACTTGGTGGTCTTTGTCTGGACCCCGGGGTATGTTGGGATCGCAGGGAATGAACTCACTGACCAAACTGGCTACCAGGGAGCCGCCTCTGAGGATCGGTATGGAGGAAATGGACCTTCGATAAGTTTTATGCCATCAAGTTCTAAGGATTTTGAATACAGAATGGCATATTCTGACTTTGCCGAACAAACTATGGGCGATAAAGGAGGCCATGAATTAGTGGGGCTCCTCCATGCAAGCATCTCGCAAAGTCTCCATCATCCTTTGGTGACTCAGCATTGGAGCTACTTGGCTGACTCATGGTCATTTCCTCCGTCATGAAGATCCGCCCCACTGTCATTGTGGTATCCTTTGACAGTGGCCCACATTTTGCTGGACTGTCCCGCCCTAGCCAACCTGTGCAGACTCATAATCTCCCTTACTAACTACCCCTAGCGTTAGTGGATGATGCATCAGCGGCTGATTTGATTCTACAGTTGGTTCCTGAAGGGGATTTTCATCACTCTCTAAGTGAGGGTGCCTCAACCTTCTTGGCCCATTGAGAGGATGGCAGGACGCTCTGTTGCCTCCTCAGTCCCAAATGAGTAGCAGCTGTCTGTGCCTGGTGGTCTGCCCCAGCCCTCATCCTACTCGCTCTTTTGCTCTTCTTCCCCCTACTCATATTTTCTGTTTCACTTGGTATTCTTCATCTGTTTTCCTGTGCTTCTCTTAACCTGTCCATATCATTTGTCTTTTCTCGATATTGTTGGTTGGATTGCCTGAAGTAAGTGCTGGGGGTATGTCTCCTATCGCACTTTCTGGCTTTGGGAGCCTCCAGCTGCACCCTGGACGTAACACCTCACCTGCCTTTCTTCCTTTCCCTCCATTTCTTCTTCCTTGTTCCTTTCTCAAGGCTTTGTTGACCTTGGTGGTTTTCTTTTCATGGGTTTCATGCACTAGGCCGTTCCTTGGTGTGCAGTTTTGTTGACTTGCCTGTTCCAGGTAGGATGGACTGATGTCATCACTGTTTGGTGCCCTTAATCGTTAAACCAACCAACCAACGAACCATAGAATCAACACAGGAATCACGAAGAGCATTGATAACAAACTGACATTTGCAACTGAGGCCATGGAGTTCGGCTGTCCAAGACTGGTAGAACTGCTGGGGCTGTTTAAAACTATAGAATTCTATACATGCATTTATGGTGATAATTTTGCAACAGCCTAAACATTTTGTTGAACGAAAATGTTCCTGGGGGGGGGGGGGGGCTATCTGGCGCAACAACTGGTAGATTTGAGGGGACATCCAAGGAAGTATCTCACGTTTCCATCAGACCAAAGGTGAGAAAGTGTTGTCGAATCTGTTTCTCAAAAGCCTCCCTGTCTTTCGCCATATCATCATAAAGAGAAATGAGGAACGGGCACACCTATGGCATGGGAGCCTATCCAGCCAATGTAGCCAACAAGTTTGTGATAGGAAATGTGAGGGCCTTATGGTGCTCAAGGAGAGATATGAGCATGAAATCTCCATGGCCAGAAGAACCACAGGAATAGATTGAGTACAATGTAGTGAACACTACACCAATCGCCAGTTGTGTCATAATATAAGTTATGGACAACAGTATGGCTGCAATGAACCAAAGTTTATTTTTCTTCAGCATACATGTGATCAACAGTTGAGAACATAAGACACAAATATAGAAGCAGTCCAAGCAGCTGCTGACAGTAAGTAAGAACACAATATGATAGCGAGTACTTGCTGCACAGCATTTACAAAGAGAAGGTTCCTGCCAGACGGCGTGCTGTGGTGGGCACCGTTCCATGTGCAGAAGTCATGTGGCCAACCATGTGACCCACCAGTGGCCTACCCACCCACATACCACTAACAGAATATTCGAAATGTAGTGCACTGGCAGCCTGGTGCCATGCTGTGTATCTAAGTATTATGTACAGAGCCATAGCATTATTCATAGTCGATTGTTATGTGGTGTCTTATTCTGAGGTAAAGCAATAAGGGCAACAAAAGCTGCTGCTCCTAGGGACAGAGTAGGGATATTTTCAAGGAATTTAAAATTATGACCATTCCATCTATTCATATCTATGAAAATATCTGCTTTTTGAAATCTCACCCCAGTTGTTTTCGTTAAACAGTGAGTTTGATGACTAGCTAACAAGACATAGGAAAGATTTTCATATAGAGCATATAAGAAAGCTCAGTAGTGCAAAAAATCATCCCAAAGTTCTCTTTAGTGCTTTTCCCTTAAGAATTAAAAGGATACCAACACTTAGCCTTTTTAAAAATGAGCTTAGCAATGTTGATAAGTGAAAGGTTTTACAGTGTTCATGAGTACATGAACAGAATTTTAGTACATTATCTCACAGTTCAAGTTGCATGTTGCCATGTTTCATTGTGTATACAGCTGATGCAGTGAGTTAGTACATAAGTTAGCTGTTCATAACTAGCCATGTTATTATCAAGTGCTGCATGTCCAGTGCCAATGATATCATATAGTGCTCGGTATAATTTACACTCTGTACATATAAAACATTAATTAATCTTCCATTATAAAGTATTAACTAAGCAATTTTTCGTGTCTTATACATGATTTAGTGTTGTATTAACCACTTAATGAGCACTGTGCATAAAGCTCAATTCACATAACGAGCAAAACAAATTGTAACAAAAATGACTTGTTAACGATCGATGCTTCACATCATTATAATAACGATTTAGTGTGACGTCGCCAGCCGTTCACATGCAGCTGGGGAAATGTTCAATGATACGAACACGTTTAATTGTTTGCAGTGGCTTTTGTACAACCGTACAAGTCTATCATTTGTATTAACTGTTTTGTTTAAGATAGATAATTTCCTCGATACAAAATAATGTAAAAATCTATTTGTAAAAATTACTTGTAAATATGCTGTCTTGACCTGTCCAGTATCATATGTACAACTGTACAATACTGTGATTGCCTGGATAAATAAAATACAATACAAGACAATACAATACAATGAACAATGTCTTCAGTATGTACTGCAGTCTGAGCTTAGCGCTCCTTCTGCTACCATCTTAGTACAGCTTGTGATCACACATTTCTCCAAACTTGCGTTGACACAGTGTTTTTTGTGTGCAAATTTTAATAACCTTTGTAGAAATGTCCAAGAAGATAAAGCTGCAAGAAGAGAGAGAAAATGACATTCAAAATGAAACGTAAAATCACCGAAAAACGCGACCGTGGTGTGAGCACTACCGATAAAACATGCACATACAATTGGTACACATCAACTATTTGCACTATCCTCAAGAACAAGGACAAGATTAAGGAGATAGATGTTTCAACGGGAGTGATAAAAGCATCTAAACAACGCATTAGTGTTCTGGACGATGTTAGAAAGTTGCTCCTTATATGGATAAATGAAAAGCAATTGCACCATTAACTTGGTGTGTTGCATGAGACATCTCAGCTCTCGCTTGTTTCACCATGGGCTCTGCTTCTGAGGCACTTTCTAGTGCATCTGACAGAGTGGATCTGCCCTCAGAGCAGGGTCAGTGGTGGGTGGTAACGCGTTCTTGTCGCTCAAGGTGGGGTGCCAATGTGGAGACTAGCCGTCTGGCCTTGCCCATTCACCCTGTGAGTGAGCAGGTGGCTGCTACTTCAGCAGAGTCTGAGCAGGCACACGGGGCCAGGGGTTTACTAGTTACTGGGAGCTCCAATATTAGGCGCGTTATGGAGCCCATAGGCAGATAGCATTCAGGGCTGGAAAGATAGCCAATATGTGTTTGGTATATCTGCTGGAGGGCTCATCCGAGATGTGGAAGTGGCCTTGCCTGCAGCTATCGAGCATGCAGGGTGCAGTCGTCTGCATATTGTGACTCACGTCGGCACCAACGACACTTTGCATGGGTTCTGAGGTGACCCTCAGTTCCTACAGGTGGCTGGCGGAGGTGGTGAAGACTGCTGGCCTCACGTGTAGAGTGCAACCAGAGCTCGCAATCTGTAGCATCATTCCCAGAGTTGATCAGGGTCCTTTGGTTTGAATCCGAGCAGAGGGTCTCAGCCAAAGGCTTCATCGACTCTGTGACGGCTTTGGCTGCAGATTTCTAGACCGGCGTTATTGTGTGGGGATTTGTAGGACTCCCCTTGATAGACCAACGGTGCACTACACAAAGGAAGCATCTATTCATATAGCAGAGTACTTGTTGACTGCACATGGTTTTTTTTGGGGTAGGCAGTAGGGTTGCTTGAAGTGTTCTCATGAACACTCGCCAGTTTATATGAAGCAAGAGAAGTCAAAGGGCGTTCAGAATACAAACACTTCGACTGCAATAATTTAATCAATAAACTGTCGAAGTATTCGTAATAAAGTTTCTGAATTTACTGCCCTCCAGGAAAGTTCTCACGCTCAACTTATTCCTGGGACCGAGAGATGGCTAAAACTTGAAGTGCAAAGCTCTGAGATATTAAGTGAGTTTGGAACATTTATTGGAAAAACAGATTAGAGGCCATAGGAGGGGGAGTCTTCATTGCAGTGGACAAAAATATTGTCTCTAATGAGGTCGAGGTCGAGTGTGTCAGTGATGTCATCTGGTCACGTATAACAGGTGTAGGTGAAACCAGGTTAATTGTTGGATGTTTTTACCGGTCATCCGATTATGTTGTGACAGTTTTAGAGTCTAGAGACTGGAGTAAACAGTGTGTAAATACCCAGATCATGCAATACTAGTTGGAGGCTTCTATAACCCACCGACTATAACTGCAATGTCTATCGATTCATTATGGTGGTACAGACTAGTCAAACAAAATACTTTTGAACACGTTTTCCGAAAACTATCTTGAACAGCTAGCTCGACAGCCCATACCCAGTGCAAATATCTTAGACCTTGTAGCTACAAACAGGCCAGAACTTATCGACAATGACAGTAAATAAACGGGGATTAACGACGATGATGTCATTATAGCAATTATGACTACGAAAGTTAATAAATCAGTCAAGAAGACTAGGAAAGTGTTTCTGCTAGACAGAGCAGATAAGCAGTTACTAGCATCTCACTTAGGCAGTGCATTGGCCTCACTTAGTTCCAGTAAGATGGATGTAGAGGAATTACGGCAAAGTTTAAGCAGATTGTAAATAGTGTGGTCTGGAGAGTTATGTGCCTGGTAAGTGGATAAAGGAAGAAACGACCCACCGTGGTTTAATAACGAAATTCCGAGGATACTGAGGAGTGATGATTATGGTGATGATTGGTTAGTGGGGCACTCAACTGCGCAGTCATCAGCGCCCATACAAAGTCCCAATTTTCACACAGTCCAATTTTTACACAGTTCAATCTAGCCACTGTCACGAATGATGACGATGATGAAATGATGAGGACAACACAAACACCCAGTTCCCGGGCGGAGCAAAATCCCCAACCCAAGCGGGAATCAAACCCGGGACCCCATGACCCAGAGGCAGCAACGCTAGCCACTAGACCACGAGCTGCAGACAGGATATCGAGGAAGTAGAGGCTGTTGTACTCTCGGTTCAAAAGGGGATGCACAAATGACAACAAGTGAAGGTATTAGAGATTCGAACGTCTCTGAAAAGACCTATGTGCAAAGCATACAACAACTACCACTGTCACCTTAGCAAAAGACCTTGCATAGGGCTCAAGGAAATTCTGGTCCTATGTTAAATCGTTATCGGATGTAAGGCTTCCATTGAGTCCCTTGTTGATCCCTCTGGTGTGGCAGTAGAAGATGGGAAAACAAAACCCGAAGTTTTAAGCTTCGCGTTCAAGAAATCGTTCACACAGGAGAATCCGACCGACTCCCAAATGGATGACATAGTGATAATCATCCCTGGCGTAGAGAAACAACTGAAAGATTTGAAAGCAAATAAATCACCAGGTTCAGATGGAATCCCAGTTCGATTTTCCAGAGAGTACTCTATGGCATTGGCCCATTGCCTAGCTCGCATTTATCGTGAACTTCTCGCCCAACAAAAAGTCCCAAGCGAAAGGGAGAAGGCGCAGGTGACTCTAGTATATAAAATTGGTAAAAGACCGGACCTGCAAGATTACAGACTAATATCCTAACATTTGTTTGCTGCAGAAGCCTTGAACATATTCTCAGTTCGAATATAATAAACTTTCTTGAGGCTTAAAAACATCACTCGTATGAATCTCAGCTTCTCACATGATACAATGCTAACTACGGACGAAGTGCACCAGGAAGATTGCATATTTCTAGATTTCTGGAAAGCATTTGACATGGTGCCCCATTGCAGGCTGTTAACGAGCATATCGAATAGGTTCACAGATATGTGAGTGGCTTGAAGACTTGTTAAATAATAGAACCCAGTATTTTGTCCTCAATGACGAGTGTTCATCAGAGACAAGGATACCATCAGGAGTGCCCCAGGGAAATGTGACAGGACCGCTGTTGTCCTCTATACACATGAATGATTTGGCGAACAGGGTGGGCAGCAATCTCCTATGATGCCGTGGTGTACAGTAAGATGTCGGAGTGAGTGACTGTAGGGAGGTACAAGATGTATTAGACAAAATTTCCAGTTGGTGTGATGAATAACAGCTAGCCCTAAATGTGGAAAAATGTAGGTTAATGTAGATGAATAGGAATATCAAACCTGTAATGTTCGGATACAGTATTTTGAATATGTGGGCGTTACGTTGCAAAGCGATATGGGATGGATAAAGGATTTTAGAACTGTCTTATGGGAGGCGAACGATTGACTTCGCTTATTTGGGAATATTTTAGAAAAGAGCGGTTCACCTGTAAAGGAGATTGCATGTGGGACGTTGGTGCGATCTATTCTTGAGTATTGGTCGAGTGTTTGGGATACGTAACAGGTCGGATTGAAGGAAGACATTGAAGTGGTTCGGAGCTGGGCTGCTAGATTTTTTACCAGTAGGTTAGAACAACACGTAAGTGTTACAAAGATGCTTCAGGAACTCAAATGGGAATTCTTGGAGGGATAGTGATGTTCTTTTCAAGAAACACTATTCAGAAAATTTAGAGAACTGGCATTTGAAACTGACTGCCGAACGATTCTACTACCATCAACATACATTGAGAGTAAGGACCACGAAGATGAGATACAAGAAATTAGGGTTCTTATGGAGACATATAGAGAGTAATTTTTCCTCTCTCTGTTTGCGAGTGGAACAGGAAAGGAAGAGACTTGTAGTGGTACAGTGTACTCTCCGCCAATCACTGCACAGTGGCTTGCTAAGTATCTATACAGATGTAGGTGTAGAAGGCTGCAGAGAACTTCAACTAGCACAAACAGGCAGCCTGGGTGGCTGACTAGAGGGATAAGAATACCTTGTAGAACAAAGTGGCAATTATATCAAAACGTTAGAAACAGTCAAAATCTAAATGCAGCAGCCCATTACAAACAGTATTGTAAGGTGCTTAAAATGTTATTAGGAAGGCAAAAAGTATGTGGTATGCAGACAGAATAGCTAAGTCTCAGGATAAAATTAAAACCATATGGTCAGTCGTAAAGGAAGTGGCTGGTCTGCAGAGACAGGTTGAGGATATAGGATCAGTGCATAGTGGGAATGTCCGTGTTACTGATAAGTCGCATATATGTACAGTATTTAATAATCACTTTCTGAATATAGCAGGTGAACTAAATAGAAACCTAGTCCCAACAGGGAATCATACAGCGCTCTTAGAAAAAAGTGTTCCGAGGCTGTTACCTGAAATGCTCCTCCATGATACTGACAAGAGGGAGGTTGAGTTAATAATTAAATCACTAAAGACCAAGAACTCTTATGGATATGATGGGGTATCTAGCAGAATACTGCAGTATTGTTCTATGTATGTTAACCCAGTACTTAGCCATATCTGTAACTTTTCCTTTAGGAGTGGCCAGTTTCCTGACCGATTAAAGTACTTGGTAGTGAAGCCACTTTATAAAAAGGGAGACGTTGATAATGTTGACAATTTTAGACCTATTTCTATGCCATTGGTGTTTGCTAAAGTTATCGAGAAGGTTGTATATACAAGGTTACTGGAGCATTTAAATTCACATAATTTGCTGTCAAATGTTCAGTTTGGTTTTAGAAATGGTTTAACAACTGAAAATGCTGTATTCTCTTTTCTCTGTGAGGTTTTGGACGGATTAAATAAAAGGTTGCGAACGTTAGGTGTGTTCTTTGATTTAACGAAGGCTTTTGACTGTGTTGACCACAAAATATTACTGCAGAAGTTGGACCATTATGGAGTAAGGGGAGTAGCTTACAATTGGTTCGCCTCTTACTTTAAGAACAGAAAGCAAAAGGTAGTTCTCCACAATACTGACAGTGGTAGTGATGTTCAGTCCCAATGGGGCACTGTTAAGTGGGGCGTTCCCCAAGGATCGGTGCTGGGGCCATTGTTGTTTCTTATTTTTATAAATGATATGCCTTCTAGTATTACAGGTAACTCAAATATATTTCTGTTTGCTGATGACACCAGCTTGGTAGTGAAAGATCTTATGTGTAATATTGAAACAGTATCAAATAATGTGATCCATGAAATAAGTACATGGCTTGTGGAAAATAATTTGATGTTAAATCACAGTAAGACTCAGTTTTTACAGTTTCTAACCCACAGTTCAACAAGAACCGATATTTTGATCAGACAGAATGGGCATATTATCAGCGAGACGGGACAGTTCAAGTTGCTAGGTGTTCGGATAGATAGTAAGCTGTTGTGGAAAGCCCATGTTCAGAAACTAAATGCTGCTTTATTTACCGTTAGAACAGTATCTGAAATAAGTGACACTTCAACATGAAAAGTAGTCTACTTCGCATATTTTCATACGCTTATGTCGTATGGTATTATTTTTAGGGGTAATTCTTCTGATTCAAAAAGGGTATTTTTGGCTCAAAAACGGACTGTTCGAGCTAAATGTGGTGTAAGTTCGAAAACCTCTTGTCGACCCCTATTCAATAGTCTGGGAATTCTGACATTGCCTTCACAGTATATATTTTCTTTAATGTCGTTTGTTGTTAGCAATATTAGCCTATTCCCAAGAGTTAGCAGCTTTCACTCAGTTAATACTAGGCAGAAATCAAATCTGCATGTGGAATGCACTTCCTTGACTCTAGTACAGAAAGGAGTGCAGTATTCTGCTGCATCCATTTTCAATAAGCTACCACAAGAACTCAAAAATCTTAGCAGTAGCCCAAACTCTTTTAAGTCTAAACTGAAGAGTTTCCTCATGGCTCACTCCTTCTATTCTGTCGAGGAGCTCCTGGAAGAGCTAAAAAATTAAGCAAATTCCAGTGTTACATTGTTGATTTTCTTTATTTAAACTTACGACTTGTCACCTGAATATGGTTTTTTATATTTCATTTTATCTGTTTCTAATATCGTGTTCTAATTTCATGTATTGATTCGTTCCATGATCATGGAGACTTCTCCTTAATTTGGTCCCACGGAACAATAAATAAATATAAATAAATAAATAAAAACTTCAAGGTGCTTGTAGATTCTAAGGCTTATCAGCTGCAACAGGTTTTTGATTCTGATGAGACGAGTCTGTTCTAGAAGAAGATGCCGAAGTGTAACTTTATATCAACAGAGGAGAATGCATTGCCCAGTCACAAGCCAATGAAAGACCGTCTCACACCGTTATTCTGTACCGATTAGAAAATTAAACCACTGCTTGTTTACCATGCATAAACTCCATGAGCCTTCAAGAAGAGTAAAGTCCAGAAAAGCAGCTTAAATGTGACGTCGAGGTTCAACAACAAAGCTTGGGTAACACGTGATCTATTTTGTGATTGGATCAGTGAAGTGTTTGGTCCTTCATTGAAAAAATATTTGCTTGAGATGACTGTCACTCCATGTCTTGCTTGTTATGGACAACGCTCCTACCCATTCTTGAGGCCTACAAGACAACCTCCTTGAAGAATTTCAGTTCATCAGGATGCAATTTCTGCCTCCAAACACCACTCAGTTACTCCATCCTATAAACCAGCAGATTATTTCTAACTTTAAGAAGCTCTACCCCAATGCACTCTTCAAGCGTTGGTTTGAGTTGACTGAAGCTATCAATCTCACTCTCAGAGAATTTTGGAAACATTAGTTCAACATCATTGCCTGCATCAAGATGATCGAAACGGTATGGGAAGGAGTTACCGAGAGAACTGTCACTTCTGCTTGGAAGAAGCTTTGGCAAGAGTGTGTTGTCGAATGTGACAGAGGCATTTGAGCCAGTATCTGTAGAGCCTGCAGTCAACAAGATTGTGTCATTGGCCAAGAGCATGGCACTAAAAGTGGATAACAATGATACTCATAAGTGTATGGAAGATCACAGCCAAGAAATGACCACCAAGGAGCTTATGGAATTGCAGTGTGTTTCACAACAGGAAGATGTGGAGAGGAGTTCTTCAGAGGGGGAGGAGGAGGCAGTAACAGCAAAGCAACAATATTCTGGCGCAATAAGAGAAATGCTGAAAGCATGGGAATGAGTTGTGTCATACACTGAAAGTCATCACCATAATGAAGCAGTGGCTACACACACTACAATTTGTCGCATTTTCCCCAAATGTTGAGATGTCGGCAGAAACAAATGATATAGATAGTTTCCTAGTAAAAAATTTAGTTATGTATCATTAATTATAAAGTACATAATGCTGTATGTATAACTTTCTTTGAATATAAAGGATCAATTGTTTCTCTTAAGGAGTGTTTCGCACCACAAACAAGATTCTTTCATCAGAATGCACAATGGACATGAATGGATGCAGGTGATCAGACAGGATACTTACGTACATGTCACCTGTCAGAGTCGTATCTAGACATCTCAGAGGTCCCATATCACTCGAACTGCACATGCCCGACACCATTACAGAGCCGCCACCAGCTTCAACAGTCCCCTGCTGACATGCAGGTCCCATGGATTCATGTGGTTGTCTCCATACCCATACACGTCCACCCGCTTGATAAAATTTGAAACGAGACTCGTCTGACCAGGTAACATGTTTCCAGTCATCAACAGTCCAATGCCGGTGCTGACAGGCCCAGGTAAGGCAGTCATCAACGGTACACAAGTGGGCCATCGGCTCCAAAAGCCCATATCAATTATGTTTCGTTGAGTGGTTCGCAAGCTGATATTTGTTGATGGCCCATCATTGAAATCTGCATTGTGGAAGGGTTGCACTTCTGTTATGTTGAACGATTCTCTTCAGGCGTTGGTGGTTCCATCTTTGGAGGATGTTTTTCTGGCCACAGCGATGTTGGAGATTCGCTGTTTTACCAGATTCCTGATATTCACAGTAAAATCGTGGAATGATCATATGGGAAAATCCTCACTTCATCGCTACCTCTTACATGGTGTGTCTCATCGCTCGTGCGCCGACTGTACTACCACGTTCAAACTCACTTAAATCTTGATAACCTGAGACTGTAGCAGCAGGAACCGATCTAACAACTGTGCCAGGCACTTGTTGACTTATATAGGCGTTGCGGGCCGCAGCACCGTATTTGTCTATTTACAGGTCTCTGTATTTGAATACACATGTCTCTACCAGTTTCTTTGGCGCTTCAGTGTAGAACAGAATGCCTGTTCATTTGAATGTGTGGTCCTCTACTGCTATTCGTAAAACGAAGCGTGTACAGGGCAATGAATCCGGACAATTTAAGGCTTTTTCTTACTTTGTCTTTCTACTGAAAGCTAGAAGTTTTCTTTGAGGCCTGAATTGAAACGTAACAATTCTTGCAACACGAAATGTGTTTGAAAAATAACGAGAAATTTATAATTTCGCGTTTTGTATTAGTCCGACTTCCACTACCTTTTTTTGACAGTCTTCATAAACATTACTGAAAAGTATCTGCACAATGTTATGCATATTGGGTATTTACTCTGTTGTCAGCTGTCAAGAAGGTTACATGTGTTTTGGTTGTATCAACGATTATTTGTTGTATATAAACAGATTAAAGAATCCATATTAAATTTTGTTTTAACAATGATATAAAATTTAATGTGTGATGCATCTCATATGTCAAGCTTTTTACATAGAAGTTCAGAATAGGTGTACATGTTATGAAGGAAATTTCAACAGTGTTTAGGATAACTATTGGGTACATGTTTTAAGCAATACATCTTGAAATCAGGTGAATAGTAACTGAGATAGAGAATCATTCAAATGCTGCTGTTCCATAAGCCTCAAAGGTTTTACATGATTGAATCACATTCTGTTAGCGAAAAATTAATTAATTTTACCACGAAGTTCTTAAATTATTATTATTAAATTAATTTTGTACAACTAATGACAAAGGTAATTATTGCTTTGGACCACATTTGACAGTATTTATCTTGGAAAACTGCTTAACACTTTTACCACCATGTAGTACATTTCTACCAAAAGAAACTTTACAGTGTTGTTGTTGTTGTGGTCTTCAGTCCTGAGACTGGTTTGATGCAGCTCTCCATGCTACTCTATCCTGTGCAAGCTTCTTCATCTCCCAGTACCTACTGCAACCTACATCCTTCTGAACCTGCTTAGTGTATTCATCTCTTGGTCTCCCCCTACGATTTTTACCCTCCACGCTGCCCTCCAATACTAAATTGGTGATCCCTTGATGCCTCAGAACATGTCCTACCAACCGATCCCTTCTTCTGGTCAAGTTGTGCCACAAACTTCTCTTCTCCCCAATCCTGTTCAATACTTCCTCATTAGTTATGTGATCTACCCATCTAATCTTCAGCATTCTTCTGTAGCACCACATTTCGAAAGCTTCTATTCTCTTCTTGTCCAAACTATTTACCGTCCATGTTTCACTTCCATACATGGCTACACTCCATACAAATACTTTCAGAAATGACTTCCTGACACTTAAATCTATACTCGATGTTAACAAATTTCTCTTCTTCAGAAACGCTTTCCTTGCCATTGCCAGTCTATATTTTATATCCTCTCTACTTCGACCATCATCAGTTATGTTGCTCCCCAAATAGCAAAACTCCTTTACTACTTTAAGTGTCTCATTTCCTAATCTAATACCCTCAACATCACCCGACTTAATTCGACTACATTCCATTATTCTCGTTTTGTTTTTGTTGATGTTCATCTTATATCCTCCCTTCAAGACACCATCCATTCCGTTTAACTGCTCTTCCAAGTCCTTTGCTGTCTTTGACAGAATTACAATGTTATCGGCGAACCTCAAAGTTTTTATTTCTTCTCCATGGATTTTAATACCTACCCCGAATTTTTCTTTTGTTTCCTTTACTGCTTGCTCAATATACAGATTGAATAACATCGGGGAGAGGCTACAACCCTGTCTTACTCCCTTCCCAACCACTGCTTCCCTTTCATGTCCCTCGACTTTGCAGTGTATGGACATAGTAAGGCTTGAAAGCATGCATAAAGTATTTTTTTAAAATATTCATTTCCTATTTATGCACACTATATTTTAGAGGTCATCATCAACAATGCAACAATGTAACTGCCATTATACGTCGTCGTTGTCACTTTCTAAATTAATAACTATAGCATCTAGTATGTCTTCAATAATCCCATCATTAACCAAATACTCTCTTTCAAGTTGCTCTACATGAAGGCAGTATGTACACCAGCCATCTTGAGTTATCGTTTCGAAACCTGTAACAATCGGGATACGTGTTTGTATATGCTGTTTTTCAGTTACGGCAAAACTTAGTTTGGAATTAAAAAAAGGAAACTCAGAAAATTGCTACATACTTTCTTTCACGGACTGCAGTTACTTCGCCATGCAAATATCTCCAAGAATATTTCTTTCTCTGACGAAATTCTTGAGTTTTGCCCACGCCATTTCAATTGGATTTAAGTCACAGTTGTATAGCGGAAGTTTCAGCACAGTGAGTCAGTGTGTCCAACAGCTTCAAGTATTTTATTAATTTCAAATACTTTGTCTTCTGGCTTATGTTGTTTAAATAAATCAAATAATTCCACCTTAATTACCATTCAGACATTTCCCTTTTATTCGAGGACATGGTTGGAGCTTTGTTATGCTCCTTGTTGTGATATGAAGCATTGTCCATAACAATAACACAGTTGGTGGCGGATTCGAAGTCACTTTAGTCACTATAAAATTTGAAAAATGTTCGCAGTTCATTTTCCCATCGTAGTCTCCTGCTTCATATTCTGCTTTATAAATTAACTGAGCGTTGGTTAAAAACCCATCATTTCACATAATATTGACCACTATAATCCTATTGCTTCTGCTAACAGTGTCCATACTGCCACCAGCGCTAGGACTGTGCCAACATTTTCTATAAGTAATGTTATTGTCCATCCAAATTTCATCAATATAAAGGAATTTTCTAACTAATTCCCTTAATTTCCTCACTTGGATCCGGTACTTATATCACCAGTCAATTATATCTGTTCTCTCTACCAGAATCTTCCGTTTAGTTACACATCTTTTCCAGATAAATATCATATCACACCAGTGTCTTGGGTAAAACATCAAGAAACCAAGGAAAATTAATTTTTTTTGTTTCATAGCAGTAAGTAATTTCCGTAATGACACAACTAGTTTTTGGTTTATGTAAATGTCCTCCATCGTTTGTCGAATGACTGATTTTGTGAAACTGTCTATAACAATGGGTTTCCTCCCAAAATTATTAATTTTCCTTGGTGGTGATTCCAATAATCCACACGGTTTATTTTCGCATTCGTTCCTTATGCATCCTACTGCGGCGAGGCTGACGTTTGCATAAATTACAGCCCATTCACTGGGACTGGTAACATTAGCCAACAGTTCTTTCTGTGTCGCCTCTTTAACACATACTGTAATGGCTTTAGAGACAATAGAACGCTCATTACTCCGCAAATACCTCCTCTTCTTCGTATTCTGCACATGTTTTTGCAATGCAGGGCGATTATCCATCCCTTCTGGATACCAAAGTACATCAATAAGTATACAAAGTTAACTGACTGACAACTAAGGTCCCACGAACATAAACGACATATATCACTGCACGCCGATCTAAACCTCTAGACGTGAAACTGTTTTGGGCGCCCCTATCGACCAGTTGCAGAGTTCTTTCAGAAATGGCCACTTCCCCTACCAAAGCACTTCTCGCTCTTGAGTTTACAAACAGACTACATGGAGACTTTGTGGCGTCGTGTGTGAACGGTAGCTCACGATGCCACTTCAGAATGCCAAAAGCTCTCGCACCACATTAGTTACATGTGTGAAACCGCTTCAAAGTACCTCCTTTTGAATAAAAAATAAACACCTCTTTTACAAGTGCCATATACAGGCAAAACTAATAAATAGCCACAGATTGTTACTGTAAAACACCCATATTTGAAGAAATTGGTACCAAGTTCTTAACTCACTACATGCAATATTTACAAACTACCAGGCAGATTCTGAGCCCACGTTTCTATAGCCATGTAATATTACATTTCAATTTTTCTTGTTTATGAAAAGGGCATTCTAAATATCTCTACAAGCATTAATAACAGTTTGGTGTGCAATATCAAATAACCTTGTGACTGTAAATTTATTTGTTTGTAAAACTCAACATCGCAATTTCGACTGTGTGGCCGTTAAGAAGTGTCAATAATTGTGCCTTAGCATAAGCCCAAAAGAAAAACTGATCTGACATGATAGGACACAAAAGCTGGTTTCATTACATCGTGTTCATGACTACTTTTCTTGTGTGTATTGTCTTCTTTGAATTGCATTGTAAATATGTTGTTCATATTATGCTTTATTTTCCCATGCATCTGTAACATCTGTAATATTTGGTAAACTACATAAATGCATTTTGTTTTTGTTTCATATAAAATAGAAGTTGGCTTTGTCGCATAGTATTCTGTGTACATTTGTTCCTACCCGTGAATCGGTGTGTGACATGCTCGATTTAAATGCAATATAATTCTATTATTTCTAGTCTGTTCACATTTGTTTTTCGTACTTTATCCCTTTTAGTGAAGAATTCCATGTTAGCAGCTTTTGGCTGAATTAGTACTGCTACTCAACTATGTTACGTCTAGTCACAGAATGGGTACAGCCTATATATTTCTGCTGTGAATGGTGTTGCTTCTTGCAACTGAGTACACTTTGTAGCCTTCGTGACTAAGGCATTCTTCCTCGCAGATGCTAAAACTTCAACAGTAGTTACCCAAATGTCTTCATGAGTTAGTAACATGGACTAGAAACAATAGATTCCAACAAAAATGAATGTACTACTGTCATTCATCCAGTCTAATGTAGATTTAACAGCAAATAATTCACACTGTCATGGTTTTGCATCCAAGAGCATCGCAGGAGAAAACATTAAAAACAACAATAAAAAAGGATAGCTCACCAAATGAAGAGTGACTCTCGAGCTGAAGAAACCTATAATATATTAAAAAGTGCTGCCGCCAAAGACAAGTGTAGTATGTATGGCGAACATATTGGAAGCGATCTAAGGAAACTCTCCTCAACAGCTCAAGCTTATGCCAAGCACATTTTCACAAATGTGCTGTTCAAAGCAGTGTTGATGCAATGTGAAAAACAATCTACCAGCAGCGGATCAATCGTTCAATTAAACCTTCCTTAAGAAGGAAACCTGTGAAATTGTTTATGTGGACGAGACAAATGAGTTCATCGAAATAACAGCTATCACAGAATAGGACCAACAATATTTGAAATTTAAAGAATAATTTTTGCAGACGTGAATGAATGTTATGTAACGATTATTTTATTTTAACTTAGATGTTTTTGCATATGATATTATAAAATGATATAAAACAGCTACCATTGCAAATTGCTTGCTTACCTTTATTCTTCAGCACTAATGAAATAGCTTCACATACTTTTTGTGCTATAAAGGTAATAACAAATATGATACTTTGTACTCGTACGAGTTTCCTGTGGGTGGAAAACGTAATGCAAGAGCCAACTGAATTCTTGGTGAAATACGCAGTGTGTTTGCAAGCGACACATCTTCTGAAAGACGAAAATCGAATGTCGAAAGCCTCTTTCTCTTTCGTGTCTACATGTTAGTATGTTACAGTCTGAACTCCGAAGCGGATATGCTAGCCCAGTTAAATATGGCGCCAAAAAACAGTTTATAATTTGGTCAGGAGGATCGATATTTATCTTCACTTAGACGAGGTGTAAACAACTTCAGTCTAATATTTCTACTTATCCTTCAGTATCCAAAAGCCCACTCCATATTAGCCGAAAATTTTTAAAAGCAAAGCGAAATCTGTCAGCTCATGCACGTTTCGAAACCGGTTGAGTATACATGGGAGCGGAAATCGATCGTGGAATTGAGAAACCAGACACCAGGAGCGGATTTCCAGAATCGATTTTGAAGTGTTTACATGACCACCCAGAAGCGGTAATGGGAAACCGTTTTACGAAATCCAGTTTTGGGAGCCTCATGTAAACAGGGTGACTGTCTTCGAAATTGATAGCTTTCTTTAGAATAAGAGATGCAGTTAACTGCAGTAGTTAAACTCTTCATTGGGCAGTAGATTAGATTAGATTAATACTTGTTCCATATATCATGAATATGACACTTCGTAATGATGTGGAACGTGTCAGGTTAATAAAAGATGTCTGTACAATATATTGCATTACACAAAAATTGCATGACACTAATGTTTAAGTTTTTTCCCTTAATTTATGTCTAAAAATTCAGCCAATGAGTAGAAGGAGTTGTCATCTAGAAATTCTTTTGATTTATTTTTAAATGTTAGTTGGCTATATGTCAGGCTTTTGATGCTGCTTGGTAGGTGACCAAAGACTTTTGTGGCAGCATAATTTACCCCCTTCTGTGTCAAAGTCAGATTTAACCCTGCATAGTGAAGATCATCCTTTCTCCTGGTGTTATAGCTATGCACACTGCTATTACTTCTGAACTGGGTTGTATTATTAACAACAAATTTCATAAGTGAATATATATACTGTGAGGTTACCGTGAGGATCCCTACATCCTTAAATAGATGTCCGCAGGATGACCATGGGTGGGCTCCAGCAATTATTCTGATTACACGTTTTTGAGCAATGAATACTTTTCTACTCAACGATGAATTACCCCAGAATATGATGCCATACGAAAGCAGTGAATGAAAGTAGGCATAGTAAGCTAATTTACTGAGATTCTTATCACCACAATTTGCAATAACCCTAATAGCATACGTAGCTGAGCTCAGACGTTTCAGCAGAACATCAATGTGTTGCTTCCAGTTTAACCTCTCATCAATTTACACACCTAAAAATTTTGAAAATTCTACCTTAGCTACAGACTTCTGTTCAAAGTCTATATGTATTACTGAAGTTGTGCCATTTACTGTACGGAACTGTATATACTGTGTTTTATCAAAATTTAAAGAGAGTCTGTTTGCTGAGAACCACTTAATAATATTGTGAAAAACATCAATTACAATTACATCGCTTAGTTCTTGGTTTTTGGATGTTATTACTATACTTGTATCATCAGCAAAAAGAACTAACTTTGCATCTTCATCAATGTTGAATGGTAAGTCATTAATGTATATCAAGAACAGTAAAGGACCTAAGACCGAACCCTGTGGGACCCCGTACTTGATAGCCCCCCAGTTTGAGGAATCAGCTGTTGTTTTAACATTACATGAACTACTTATTTCAACTTTCTGCATTCTTCCAGTTAAGTATGAATTAAACCATTTGTGCACTGCCCCACTCAAACCATAATGATTTAACTTATCTAAAACAGTTCCATGATTTACACAATCAAAGGCCTTTGAGAGATCCCAAAAAATACCAATGGGTGATGTCCGGTTATTCAGAGCATTTAATATTTGATCAGTGAAAGCGTATATAGCATTTTCTGTTGAAAAGCCTTTCTTAAAACCAAACTGACATTTTGTTAGTACTTTATTTTTACAAATATGGGAGGCTACTCTTGAATACATTACTTTCTCAAAAGTTTTTGATAGGGCTGTCAGAAGAGAGATTGGGTGGTGGTTGTTGACATCCGATGAATCCCCCTTTTTATGCAATCGTTTTACAATGGCATATTTCAGTCTATTGGGGAAAACACCCTGCTCCAAAGAGCTATTACATACGTGGCTGAGAATCCTACTTATCTGTGGGGAACAAGCTTTAAGTACCTTGCTGGAAATGCCATCAATTCCGTAAGAGCTTTTACTTTTCACTGAGTTTATTATTTTACTAATTTCAGAGGGAGAGGTTGGTGGAATTACAGTTGTTTCAAACTGCACAGGTATGGCCTCTTCTATTAGTAGCCTTGCCTCTTCTAGTGAAGGTCTCGATCCTATTTTCTCCTCATACAATTGCTAAATAGGTCACCATCATATGCTGCTAGATCTCCGTTTACAGTATTAGTCTGTGGAACTTCCTTATATATTCTCCTCTTGCACGATTGTTTCCTTTTGTTTCTGTTGCTAGCTGTTTTTTATTTATTTATTTATTTATTTTGATCCAACATCAACTGATCCAAAAAAGGTTTTTTTTTTGTTCAAGTCTTCTGGATAAGTCAGAGCCTTACTTACTAGGGTTACATATTATTGGGTGGCACTTTTATCTACACAACTTTTTCTAAATTTAGTTGAGAGAACAGAGTTACATGTATGGACTATACATAAAAAATTTGTTATTGCCATACTTAGATTAAGGAATCTATAGTTTGTGACACAGAATTCATATCTTACATTCAAATATTTACAGTTTGTGACACAGTCTAAGATCTAAGGTTACATAAAATTTTTAGATAGATGGTCTTCCATCAAACGAGTGTACTAAATCTAGAAACTCATCTATTGAATATACAGGATTGTTTAGGAGCCATAATTTTAATTTAGTTTTTAGTTTTGTAATGGGCAATTTGGAGATATTGGGATGGAAGCAATTCAGTAGTTTTATGCCTGCATAGTGAGGGCTTTTCTCATAAAGTGTTGTTCTATGGGAGATGATATGGGGTCTCTCTCTACCTCTAGTGTTGTGATTGTGTATTTCTTTATTAAGTGTTTTGTTACTGTTTACTGCCATAATGATTATCTTCAGCACATACAGGTTATGAACAGTTAGTATTTTAAATTCTTTAAACAAATTTCTGCAGGACTCCCTGGCACATTTCTTTCCCATAATTCTAAGTGCCTTCTTTTGTAAGATAAGTACACTTTTCATATTACCTTTACTGCTGGATCCCCATACCTCTATCCCATAGCTTAGATGGGATTCAAATAGCGCAAAATATATTTGACTCAGAGTGGTGATGTTACAAAAAGGTGTTAGTTTTCTTAGGACATATATGGTAGTACATAGCTTTTTGCAAATATCATTCACATTATCAGACCAGTTTAACTCTACATCAAGTATCAAGCCAAGAAATTTGATCGAGTATTATTTAATGTATTCGTCACCCATTAAGATTTGGTTTTCATGAGTTTTTTGCCTCCCAAGATCAAATTCAATATAGACAGATTTATTTGGGTTTAATTTTAGTTCGTTTTCATTAAATTATTGCAGAATTAAGCCTGCTGCAGTATTGGATTCCACTTCGAGCTGCAAATAGCTTGGTTTGCAGCATATTAACATGGTATCAACTGCATATAAGATAGCTGTTGCATGGTTTGTTATGGACTCAATATCATTAACATAAATAATAAAACAAAGTGGTCCTAATATTGACCCCTGTGGAATACCAAAATTTATGTCAGTGGTGTTTGATTTGTATGCTCCCTCTGTAGTGCTAATAGACACAAACTGCTTCCTATTTGTTAAGTAGGACCTCATCAGATTATGGGCTGTGCCTCGAATGCCATAGTTCCACAGTTTGTCCAGCAATATGGTCGTATCAACACAGTCAAATGCTATTTGTAAGTCCATAAAAATGCCACATACATGTTCTTTATTATCTATTGCTTGAGTGACACCTTCGATTAAGTTGGATGCTGCTGTAATGGTGGACGACCCCTTGACAAACCCATACTGTTCCTTTTTGCATACCAGGAAGTTCCAAATTCCTATGTATATTACTTTCTCAAAGATTTTGGATATTATTGGAAGAACAGAAATGGGTCGAACATTTTCTACTAGATTCCTGTTTCCTTTTTTAAAAATAGGCACCACTCGGGCAATTTTCAACTCATCTGGAAATAGACCATCTTCCATATGACCGTTGATAACTGTTGATAAAGGTGATGCAATTTTATGTATACATTTCTTAAGAGTGTCCAGACTAAGACCATCATATCCTGCTGCATGGGAATTCTTTAAGCTACTCACTATTTTAATTTTTTCTTCTTTACTTGTTGGCATCAAAAATATACTTCCTGACACTGGTGTTCCTCTGAATTTGTATTTATGATTTTTAAGATGATTGTTTATGCTGGAGCCAACAGAAGCAAAGTAATTGTTAAATAGATCTGCTATCTTATTCTGATCAGTTTCTATTGTGCCATTTATCAGCAAGTGATTTTCAGTTGTATGGTTCCCAGATTTACCTATTTCTCTATTTACTAGTGACCATGATGTTTTGGAAATATTGTTTGAGTTTTGAATGACACTTTCAAAATGTTTCTGTTTTTCCGAAATTAGGAGGTCTACATAGTATTTCTGATACTTTTTGAACACTTCTTTTAATTTTTTATTGCTCAAGTCATTTAACATAGCATACTCATACCATCTTAGTTTTTCTCTAGCCTCAGTGACTGAAATTGATATCCAGTTTTGGGTTATAGCATGTGACTGAATTCTCTTTTTTATTAATGGGCAGGCTTGGTTAAGCATGTAGAATAGTTCACTTGAGAATTTGCCATAACTATTGAGTGTCGTTAGAACACTGTTCCAATCCACATTCATTGGCATATTATTCAAATGAGTTATATTTTGGTCTGTATTCATCCTAATATATCTATAGCAACTGTGAGTAGGAACCTTTTTTATGTGCACACTTAATTCTACCGCATGGTGGTCTGACAAAGCACTTATAACAACAGAAGATGTAAGATTGTAAAGACGAATACCAGTGATTATGTTATCTATTGCAGTCTGCCATGTTTCAGTCTCCCTGGTTGCAGAGTTTATCAGGAATCTTACATTATATTCAAGCAGAGTATTCTTGAATAGTCTAGTGTGTAACTTTTCTGCTAATACATTTATGTTGAAATCTAGTATAATGACTAACTTGTTCAGATGTGATATAAAAACATTCTCTATTACGTCACAGAACTTGGTGAAGAAAACTTCGAAGTTTCTACCTGGTAGTCAATATAAGCATATAACATAAATTTCATCATTTGGTATCTTTATATGTGCTGCACATAATTCAATTGTTCCTTCTAATGAATATTTACTTACATTTACAGAATTAAAATGAAATGTGCTTTTTACATACATTGACACACCCCCACCTCTGATAGTAGATCTGTAGAACTTATTAGCTAGCACCATGTTTAGAGGTTTAAAAAGTTCTAATTTGGCATCAGATAGCCAGTGTTCATTAATACCAAGCACATCAGGCATAGTTTCATTTACAAACACGTCTAATTGTTCATATTTCTTGCTCAAGTCCTGTACATTCTGGTGGATTATTTTAAAATTGAAAATACCTTGTTGTAGATTTCTCTGCTTTACCGACTTAAATAAGGTCATATCTCTGTTTCTCTTGTGGGCTTCCTCCTCTTTCTGGTTTCCACTAAAAAATCATTTAGATGGGATGGAGGCACTGGCTTCCATCTGCTGTCTGAAGTTTTTTTAGTTGACAGTACTGGTTCTGCTACTGTTGGAGTTGATTCTGCTGCTATTGTGGATGGTTCTGCTGTTGCTAATGATGGTTCTGTTGCTTTTGCTGTTGATTTTCCTGCTGGTATTAGGGATGGCTCTGCAGTTGATGGAACTGTTATTGCATTTGTTGTTGTTAGTGTAACTGTTCTTGATGTTTTTACTACTTTTGGTCCAGCTACCATTGATTCTGTTGCCGCTGCTGGTAGCAGAGGTGACTCTGCTGTGATGTAGCTGCTGTTGCTGCTTTTGTTGTTGTTGCTGCTGTGATGGTTTCTGGTGCTTTTAGCATTTTTTGTGGAAATAATTCTGCTGGAGCTTGCTTTAAAACTTTTGGAGCTAATGATAATGACATGCTGTCACTATGTTTGTTCAGTCTCTCTAACATTTCACTGATTTTCCAACACAAAAGTTTCTTGCTCTTTTTGTTCAGATGCATCCCATGTTTCGTGAAGCAGTCTCTCTTAAGAAAATCTGTACAAAGAAATTTTGTATTTGGATACATTTTGCATATTTCCTGAAATTGTGAGGTGGCTTCCCTAATTTCAGCATTTACACACGAAGTGGGCATAAGGTCATGTCTAAAAGGAATGCTAGTGACAATCACGTTCTGCTTCTTAGTACCGTCCACAAATTTCCTTAAGTTGTGTACAGCATTCCGTAACTCATTCCTGTACACATCATTGGCACTTCCAATTAATAAAATATAAGGATTTGTGCTTTTTTTGTTGTCTTTTATGACGTCCTTTATAATTTCCTGCATTGGAGCGCCTGGTTTTACGCAACTGTAGGCTTTTAAGTCATAATGATTATTGAGAATTTCCGCAAGACCGCGTCCATGGCTATCAGAGTATATATTTAGGCCTACCTCATTTTCTGTGCTGTTGGCAGAGTACGATGTTTTTGGCATAAATACTGATGTTTCAGCGGGTTCAGTAAGAAGCTGAATCATGTTTTCTAATAATTTGATGTATTTTCTAGCTGCTTTTAAGTCTTTGAATACTTCATTTTTCACATTTAGTTCGAGTTCAGAGTTACACATCTCTGTGGCAGCTTCTCGGCCGTTACACGGATGATTACAGTCACACGAAAATACATTATTGCAATGACGAAATAAGCCGCCGCTGCAATAACATGATTACCCTTTCTCCTCAAGAAAGCTCAGTGTGGCAAAAATTCTGCTGCTTTGGTTTAAATTATCTGCGCATGTAACATACGCCCCAAATGTTGCCTTTTGTAGCACGCTCCTAGAAGACGTGCGCAACAATTATGTAGCGTGCCCTGGTGTTGCAAGCTGTTGCCCCAGTGTAAACGACTAACGAGCAGTGATCTGTATAAGTATGGAGATCACTGCTAACGAGGCATACGCTTTCGCTGTCTGCCACCAGAATGCGCTACGAGCTGCAAACCCGAGTCAGCCGGACGCCACCAGAGATCACTGTCATTGCCTGGTTTCCAATAACAACGCTGGTATTGTGTAGATGGTAAATAATTGTCAGCGCACTGAGTACATCTGTGGCTTCTGAGCCTGTGTTTGTGTTGTAAGGAAGATTTATGTACGGGAGGTAGATGATTGTTTTCATGACGATTCTTCTGAAAACTGTAAATCTATGCTTACAAAAGAATCGTTTGTTTGAAAAGGAGCTCGTGTAACAACCAAGTGACAATGGGTGACAGCGACGACGAAAAGTCAGATCCAGAAATGCATCTTACTGGATTCTTGTTTGGGAATATCGACGAATCTGGACAGCTCGAAAATGATGTTCTTGACAGTGAATCAAAACGGCATTTGGCATCGCTATCAAGATTGGGTTTCAGCTCTTTCGTGAGGGAATTGATTGGCATAGATCAAGACGTGGGAAAGAGCGACAGTGATTCGGATAATGAGAGTGAGTTAAGGAGCCAAGAACACTGCTCTGCAGAATCCCAACGTTCTCTCAACGACACACAGTCAACAAACGACGAAAGTAAGTTGTGTTTACTAACGCGATGTTTATACGTTAGCTTGTTTGTGTTTACTGTACATTTTTATTTTCTAGATTCGTTGTCTTTATTCAGTGCTACTAGGGGACTTATTGTTGACAACCCACTTTCATGTTTTTGTGTGCTTTTAGTGTAGCCCTCGGTCGTTTAACAAAAATTATGCTGTACAACTCTCAGAATATTCAGTAAGCCACTTGATCGTAACTGCAGTATCGTAGAACATCTTTGTGTTTGTACAGTTCTTAATGGTTTTCCAACCCATCACAACCACAATTACGACTAATTTTTCACTGAGTCTCTTCTTTGTTTTGTGAGATACTGGTATTTCTTTCGTAAAAACTTTACGCCTTAGATTCATTTTATACAGGTGTACTAAAGCTTCTAAGCTTCTGTCAAAAAATTGCAGGCTCAGACTTCCTTATGAATCAATGAGGCTCGGATATGTCTCTGAGCCTCATCAGAGGAAAAGTCTTTGTCATCAGATAGTGTCTTATTGTGGGCAATCGTGTGTAGTCAGCACCACTGATCTCGACTCTTGTTTCAGTTGGCTGTAGTAGTACCTTCGTTAATTTGAAACTCTACATGAGAAAAATAGTTGTACAGTTGTGTAGAAAAAGTAAATGAAGTAGGCATACATATTCATCAAAGTAAACTGTAAGAATATTTTGTGATATAGGTAACCAGATATATTGTTGTGGACTCTCCATAGGTAGTGAAATTCTTTCACACTTTTCCGGCATTACAGAAGCGTCCGATTCCACCAGTCTATGCTTAGACGGAAACGGATAGTTCCAGCGTGCACAATGGGGCGACAATGACGTCACTATATACACACGCCAACAAACTCGAACATAAATAAAAATGATACAATAACATCTCACTCCCAAAAATAAAATGAAACTAACGGGACAGCCGTGCAAAATTAGGGGCTTAGGTAAGGGACACACTAAATATACAACAATAAAATATCACCACACCATCCTAAAACAAGTAATATAAAAAAAATTAAATTACAACAGTCCGCTACACCGACAAAACCACAGGAATCAGACATTTCCCTTGACGTACATAGCTCATCACTAACTGTTGATACCAAAAGACCAACACAACCCCAAAAAGTGGAATCTCACATTTCCACTGAGCTGTATAGCTGAACCAAAGCAATCAATACCAAAAAACCAACACCTAGGCCCTACATCTCCGAAAGGTGCAAGTGGACCTACAACACTACAGGAATTGGACATTTCCCGTGACATATATAGCCCAACCACAACTATCAATACCAAAAAGCCAACACCTGCAACCCAAATAAGTGGAGTTGCACATTTCTATTGACCTATATACACTACTGGCCATTAAAATTGCTACACCAAGAAGAAATGCAGATGATAGACGGGTATTCATGGGACAAATATATTATACTAGAACTGACATGTGATTACATTTTCACGCAATTTGGGTGAATAGATCCTGAGAAATCAGTACGCAGAACAACCACCTCTGGCCATAATAACGTCCTTGATACGCCTGGGCATTGGGTCAAACAGAGCTTGGATGGTGAGTACAGGTACAGCTGCCCATGCAGCTTCAACACGATACCACAGTTCATCAAGAGTGATGGTGACTGGCGTATTGTGACGAGCCAGTTGCTCAGCCACCATTGACCAGACGTTTTCAGTTGGTGAGAGATCTGGAGAATGTGCTGACCAGGGCAGCAGTCGAACATTTTCTGTATCCAGAAAGGCCCGTACAGGACCTGCAACATGCGGTCGTGCATTATCCTGCTGAAATGTAGGGTTTCACAGGCATCTAATGAAGGGTAGAGCCACAGGTCGTAACACATCTGAAATGTAATGTCCACTGTTCCAAGTGCCGTCAATGCGAACAAGAGATGACTGAGACTTGTAACCAATGGCACCCCATACCATCACACCAGTATGGCGATGATGAATACACGCTTCTAATGTGCGTTCACCGCGATGTCGCCAAACATGGATGTGACCATCATGATGCTGTAAACAGAACCTGGATTCATCTGAAAAAAAAGGCGTTTTGCCATTCGTGTACCAAGGTTCGTCGTTGAGTACACCATCACAGGCGCTCCTGTCTGTGATGCAGCGTCAAGGGTAACTGCAGCCATGGTCTCCGAGCTGATATTCCATGCTGCTGCAAACTGCCGATGGTTGTTGTCTTGCAAACATCCCTATCTGTTGACTCAGCACGATCCATTACAACTGTGTGTATAAGATGCCTGTCATCTCGACTGCTACTGTCCGCCGCTCGTGGTCTCGCGGTAGCGTTCTCGCTTCCCGAGCACGGGGTCCCGGGTTCGATTCCCGGCGGGGTCAGGGATTTTCACCTGCCTCGAGATGACTGGGTGTTTGTGTTGTCCTCATCATTTCATCATCATCCAGGAAAGAGGCGAATTTGGACTGAGCAAAGATTGGGTAACTGTTCGGGCGCTGATAACCACGCAGTTGAGCGCCCCACAAACCAAACATCATCATCATCATCATCATCATCGACTGCTACTGATATGAGGCTGTTGAGATCCAGCATGGCATTCCGTATTACCCTCCTGAACCCACCAAATCCATATTCTGCTAACAGTCATAGGATCTCGACCAACGTGAGCAGAAATGTCGCGATATGATAAACCGCAATGGTGATAGGCTACAATCCTACCTTTATCAAAGTCGGAAACGTGATGGTACGCATTTCTCCTCCTTACATGAGGCATCACAACAACGTTTCACCAGACAATACCTGTCAACTGCTGTTTGTGTATGAGAAATCGGTTGGAAACTTTCCTCATGTCAGCACGTTGTAGGTGTCGCCACCTGCGCCAACCTTGTGTGAATGCTCTGAAAAGCTAATCATTTGCATATCACAGAACCTTCTTCCTGATGGTTAAATTTTGTGTCTGTAGCATGTCATCTTCGTAGTGTAGCAATTTTAATGTCCAGTAGTGTACCTCAACCGCAGCTGTTGAAACCGAAAAACCAACACCTACATCTCTGAAATGTGGAATTGGACATTTCCCTTGACCTACATAGCTCAAACGCACTGTCGATACCAAAAAATCAACAACTACAACTCTGAAAAGTAGAACCAAAACCCCACCAATTCAAAAACTCAAATAGACCTACCTCATATTCAACCCATGAATTAAAACACAGCCGGCCTACCATACTTGTACAACAGACGAAACATCACAGTTACTATAGAATGAAACCAAACAAAAAATTGCTTACCAACAAAAGCCTCTGGCATAATCACCTATGTTGGCCTCCACACACACACACACACACACACACACACACACACACACACACACACACACACACACACACACACACCAAACACTAAAAACTAAAAACTAAATCACCTATTCATGAATTTCACTGCTATATCCATATCTAGCTAAAAAGCAACAAAAAATTAGACTTCTTTCCTTTAACAAATACCAAACTATTCAGACATATAAAAAAATTTAAAATAATCACCTTAGTAACTCATTGAAAACAGTTTCACAATCCACGTTACCATGCCAACTACCTAAACTCAAAACCGAGTTAGTGCGATGACAACAAAAACTGAAATGAAGCCAATACCACATGTTAAACTCAGCATGCCCACATCCAACATCAGCTACAACATGACATCTACAAACACAACTGACTCAAAAACACCATGCTGTAGTGATGTCACACACCACACCACCATTACATCACGGGCCAGAACAGGCAGATGGAATCGAATGCTTCCATTGCCCCCACTTTCCAGTACACTTACTCAATAGTGGTCATTGTTACTGATGATAAAGTCAGTTTCACAGGAATTGTGATGTAGGCCTACACAAATGTGATACTACACAGAAAATTAATTTCAATGTAGACTTTACCTTTTTGTGTGGAGAACCGAGTGCAATTCAATATTTTGGTGCTAGGGTCTTCAAGAAGTTTGCACTAGAAATGGGATAAAACTGAGAAATGAGAGTTCCTACAATTTTTAAAGAAAATTCAAAGCATAGCCAACTTTATCATCCACAACTGCAAATTACCTCATTGTCTAGGTTCACGAAATGAATATTCCTGTTAGCTGCATGACAAGCAGTACAGAAATATTAAAGAATTCAAACAACAATTTCTTTATAATAAATATATTAAAAGTAGTCTAAAAACCAATTGTACTGTAACAGAGCATCTTAGGGGTTGTTGCTAGGTACAAATCAAAAAATTTAAACCAAAAGTACATTAAACTCACATTACATGAATCTTCCAAACACACACACAAAAGCTTGTACTGATAAATTCGGTTAACGTGTATCGCTAAATTGGTCTAGCTGCAATGTCCACCAACCTCGGAACAAGAATATTCATTCACATAGAAATCAAGTAACATACTGATACGAGAGTAGACCTACATCAGGTGCCATGAACCCTAATTTACCTACATAGTCAAAATGAAATCCGTGACATCTTCCGATCACATATCAATACAATCACAACAGAATCCAAATACAGGATATATGTCTTGTTGTTTTTGTTGTTGTTGTCTTCAATCCAGAGACTGGTTTGATGCAGCTCTCCATTCTACTCTATCCTGTGCAAGCTCTTCATCTCCCAGTTCCTACTGCAACCTACATCCTTCTGAATCTGTTTAGTGTATTCATCTCTTGGTCTCCCTTTATGATTTTTACCCTCCACGCTGCCCTCCAATACCAAATTGGTGATCACTTGATGCCTCAGAATATGCCCTACCAACCGATCCCTTCTTATAGTCAAGTTGTTCCAAAATTTCTCTTCTCTCCAATTCTATTCAATACCACCTCATTAGTTATGTGATCTACCCATCTAATCTTCAGCATTCTTCTGTAGCACCACATTTCGAAAGCTTCTATTCTCTTCTTGTCTAAACTATTTATCATCCATGTTTCACTTCCATACATGGCTACACTCCATACAAATACTTTCAGAAACAACTTCCTGACACTTAAATCTATACTCGATGTTAACAAATTTCTCTTCTTCAGAAATACTTTCCTTGCCATTGCCAGTCTACATTTTATATCCTCTCGACTTCCTGACACTTAAATCTATACTCGCTGTTAACAAATTTCTCTTCTTCAGAAATGCTTTCCTTGCCATTGCCAGTCTACATTTTATATCCTCTCCACTTCGACCATCATCAGTTATTTTGCTCCCCAAATAGCAAAACTCCTTTACTACTTTAAGTGTCTCATTTCCTAATCTAATTCCCGCAGCATCACCTGATTTAATTCGACTACATTCCATTATCCTAGTTTTGCTTTTGTTGGTATTCATCTTATATCCTCCTTTCAAGACACTGTCCATTCTGTTCATTTGCTCTTCCAGGTCATTTGCTGTCTCTGACAGAATTACAATGTCATCGGCAAACCTCGAAGTTTTTATTTCTTCTCCATGGATTTTAATTCCTACTCCGAATTTTTCTTTTGTTACCTTTACTGCTTGCTCAATATACAGATTGAATAACATCAGGGATAGGCTACAACACTGTCTCCCTCCCTTCCCAACCACTGCTTCCCTTTCATGCCCCTCGACTCTTACAACTGCCATCTGGTTTCTGTACAAATTGTAAATAGCTTTTCACTCCCTGTATTTTACCCCTGCCACCTTCAGAACTTGAAAGAGAGTATTCCAGTCAACATTGTCAAAAGCTTTCTCTATGTCTACAAATGCTAGAAACATAGGTTTGCCTTTCCTTAATCTATTTTGTAAGATAAGTCGTAGTAGGGTCAGTATTGCCTCACATGTTCCAACATTTCTACGGAATCCAAACTGATCTTCCTTGAGGTCGGCTTCTACCAGTTTTTCCATTCGTCTGTGAAGAATTTATGTTAGTTTTTTGCAGCCATGGGTTATTAAACTGATAGTTCGGTAATTTTCACATCTGTCAACACCTGCTTTCTTTGGGATTATTATATTACTCTGAGGGTATTTCGCCTGTCTCATACATCTCCGATGTGGTTGCACCTACGGTACGGCTATCTTTATCGCTGAGGCACGCAACCTCCCCACCAACGGCAAGGTCCATGGTTCATTGGGGGGGGGGGGGGGGGGAAGGACATACATCTTAAGAAAATAAAAACACGATCACACAAAAAACATTAGATAGCAAGAAAAAGAACTAGAAAAATAAAACACCAGTCAATATACAAACCAAACAAAACAAAAAATGAATGCAGGCAAATGAAATACCTCCCCTAAACCACCCGTACATATTTCTCCCTACCAAAAATAACCCCCTTTTCAAAACTGACTCCCACAAGTTGCCCATCTGACAGCACCAAATAAAATTATTACTGTTGTGGTAAGGAGCCACTTCAACCATTTTCACAGGCTTTCCATATTTCTATCTACATCTACATGATTACTCCGCAATTCACATTTAAGTGCTTGGCAGAGGGTTCATTGAACCACAATCATACTATCTCTCTACCATTCCACTCCCGAACAGCGCGCGGGGAAATCAAACACCTAAACCTTTCTGTTCGAACTCTGATTTCTCTTATTTTATTTTTTTGGGCTCAACAAAGTATTTTTGCATTCGGAGGAGAAAGTTGGTGACTGAAATTTCGTAAATAGATCTCGCCGCAACGAAAAACATCTTTGCCTTAATGACTTCCATCCCAACTCGCGTATCATATCTGCCACACTCTCTCCCCTATTACGTGATAATAAAAAACGAGCTGCCCTTTTCTGCACCCTTTCTATATACTCTGTCAATCCCACCTGGTAAAGATCCCACACTGCGCAGCAATATTCTAACAGAGTACAAACGAGTGTAGTGTAAGCTGTCTCATTAGTGAACTTGTTGCATCTTTTAAGTGTCCTGCCAATGAAACGCAACCTTTGGCTCGCGTTATCTATGTGGTCTTTCCAACTGAAGTTGTTCGTAATTTTAACAACCAGGTACTTAGTTGAATTGACAGCCTTGAGAATTGTACTATTTATCGAGTAATCGAATTTCAACGGATTTCTTTTGGAACTCATGTGGATCACCTCACACTTTTCGTTCTTTAGTGTCAACTGCCACCTGCCACACCATACAGCAATCTTTTCTAAATCACTTTGCAACTGATACCGGTCTTCAGATGACCTTACTAGACGGTAAATTACAGCATCATATGCGAACAATCTAAGAGAACTGCTCAGATTGTCACCCAGGCATTTATATAGATCAGGAACAGCAGAGGTCCCAGGATGCTTCCCTGGGGAACACCTGATATCACTTCAGCTTTACTTGATGATTTGCCGTCTATTACTACGAACTGCAACCTTCCTGCCAATCTATCATACTTCTGAAGAAAAGCTGTAGTGCTTGTCATGTCACATGTCTCCTATGTCAACAACAGCTTCACTGATAGATCCATCACATCACCTGCACACACAGTGGATGTGTAGTCTACAAATAACAACACACTTACAACTTTCCAGTCATCGAAATTTACCACAAGAGAGCTTCACTTCAAGCAACACACGTGTTTCAAAAAATTGTCTTTTCATATACCAACCTTCAGATACAGGCCCATGTATGGCATCACTTGCCTTGTATGTCTTGAAAAATCGCTATATCTTCCCCTCCATGATGGAATCTATGAAATACACTGGTTGAGTGAACGGTCCCGTGATGGCTTTGTTCTTTACATACCTGTTTTGTCTACAATATTCAAAACAAAAGGTGCCACTACCAAGAACTGGGGTGATGCAAGACATGCCCAGTATCCTTGTAAAAGTGATCTACAGATGACTGTAACTTACTTCTACTACTACTTACTACTACTAGTAGAACACTTAATTATAATGTAATGAAGAGTAAAGTGACCAGCTAGGGCAGATTCTAAGGTATAATAGGCCTACTGAAAACTTACTGAGTTAGCCATGGAAATATCAGAAAGAAACTTACCTTATTTTCAAAGTAATAACATAATTCCTGTTGTCACGGAGGCGACATAATTATGTCACGGGTGTGACATGTACAAATTTCTCTCAGTATTTCAGAGAATTAAAGGGTGATAATGGTTTCATTACATTTTTTGCAGTACAAAAAAATCACATTGCTTAATGAAAATGTTGTTGGTGTTAAATTAATAAAATAAATGCAGTTCTTTAATAGAGGCGAACAGACAGCTCATCTTCAACTGAAACACTCTCTTAGCTCAAAATAATACACAATATGGAGAGCAGACATGGCATGTAAATGTCTGCTTGTGTCTGTGTATGTATGGATGGATATGTGTGTGTGTGCGAGTGTATACCTGTCCTTTTTTCCCCCTAAGGTAAGTCTTTCCGCTCCCGGGATTGGAATGATTCCTTACCCTCTTTCTTAAAACCCACATCCTTTCGTCTTTCCCTCTCCTTCCCTCTTTCCTGATGAGGCAACCGTTGGTTGCGAAAGCTTGAATTTTGTGTGTATGTTTGTGTTTGTTTGTGTGTCTATCGACCTGCCAGCACTTTCATTTGGTAAGTCACATCATCTTTGTTTTTAGATATATTTTTCCCACGTGGAATGTTTCCATCTCTCTCTCTCTCTCTCTCTCTCTCTCTCTCTCTCTCTCTCTCTCTCTCTCTCTATATATATATATATATATATATATATATATATATATATATATATGTATATATATCCTGGGATTGGAATGACTCCTTACCCTCTCCCTTAAAACCCACATCCTTTCGTCTTTCCCTCTCCTTCCCTCTTTCCTGACGAAGCAACCGTTTGTTGCGAAAGCTTGAATCTTGTGTGTATGTTTGTGTTTGTTTGTGTGTCTATCGACCTGCCAGCGCTTTTGTTTGGTAAGTCTCATCATCTTTTTATATATATATATATATATATATATATATATATATATATATATGAGACTTACCAAACAAAAGTGCTGGCAGGTCGATAGACACACAAACATACACACAAGATTCAAGCTTTCGCAACAAACGGTTGCTTCGTCAGGAAAGAGGGAAGGAGAGGGAAAGACGAAAGGATGTGAGTTTTAAGGGAGAGGGTAAGGAGTCATTCCAATCCCAGGAGCGGAAAGACTTACCTTAGGGGGGAAAAAGGACAGGTATACACTCGCACACACACACATATCCATCCGCACATACACAGACGCAAGCAGACATTTGTAAAGGCAAAGAGTTTGGGCAGAGATGTCAGTTGAGGCGAAAGTACAGAGGCAAAGATGTTGTTGAATGACAGGTGAGGTATGAGCGGCGGCAAATTGAAATTAGAAATTAGCGGAGATTGAGGCCTGGCGGATAGCGAGAAGAGAGGATACGCTGAAGGGCAAGTTCCCATCTCCGGAGTTCTGACAGGTTGGTGTTAGTGGGAAGTATCCAGATAACCCGGACGGTGTAACACTGTGCCAAGATGTGCTGGCTGTGCACCAAGGCATGTTTAGCCACAGGGTGATCCTCATTACCAACAAACACTGTCTTCCTGTGTCCATTCATGTGAATGGACAGTTTGTTGCTGGTCATTCCCACATAGAAGGCTTCACAGTGTAGGCAGGTCAGTTGGTAAATCACGCGGGTGCTTTCACACGTGGCTCTACCTTTGATCGTGTACACCTTCCGGGTTACAGGACTGGAGTAGGTGGTGGTGGGAGGGTGCATGGGACAGGTTTTACACCGGGGGTGGTTACAAGGGTAGGAGCCAGAGGGTAGGGAAGGTGGTTTGGGGTTTTCATAGGGATGAACTAAGAGGTTATGAAGGTTACGTGGATGGCGGAAAGACACTCTAGGTGGTATGGGGAGGATTTCATGAAGGATGGATCTCATTTCAGGGCAGGATTTGAGGAAGTCTTATCCCTGCTGGAGAGCCACATTCAGAGTCTGATCCAGTCCCGGAAAGTATCCTGTCACAAGTGGGGCACTTTTGGGGTTCTTCTGTGGGAGGTTCCGGGTTTGAGGAGATGAGGAAGTGGCTCTGGTTATTTGCTTCTGTACCAGGTCGGGAGGGTAGTTACGGGATGCGAAAGCTGTTTTCAGGTTGTTGGTGTAATGGTTCAAGGATTCCGGACTGGAGCAGATTCGTTTGCCACGAAGACCTAGGCTGTAGGGACGGGACCGTTTGATGTGGAATGGGTGGCAGCTGTCATAATGGAGGTACTGTTGCTTGTTGGTGGGTTTGATGTGGACGGACGTCTGAAGCTGGCCATTGGACAGGTGGAGATCAACGTCAAGGAAAGTGGCATGGGATTTGGAGTAGGACATGGTGAATCTGTGGAACCAAAGGAGTTGACGTTGGAGAGGAAATTCTGGAGTTCTTCTTCACCGTGAGTCCAGATCATGAAAATGGCATCAATAAATCTGTACCAAACTTTGGGTTGGCAGGCCGGGTAACTAAGAAGGCTTCCTCTAAGCGACCCATGAATAGGTTGGCGTACGAGGGGGCCATCCTGGTACCCATGGCTGTTCCCTTTAATTGTTGGTATGTCTGGCATTCGAAAGTGGAGAAGTTGTGGGTCAGAATGAAGCTGGCTAAGGTAATGAGGATAGAGGTTTTAGGTAGGGTGGCAGGTGATCGGCGTGAAAGGAAGTGCTCCATCGCAGCGAGGCCCTGGACATGCGGAATATTTGTGTATAAGGAAGTGGCATCAATGGTTACAAGGATGGTTTCCGGGGGTAACAGACTGGGTAGGGATTCCAGGCGTTCGAGAAAGTGGTTGGTGTCTTTGATGAAGGATGGGAGACTGCATGTAATGGGTTGAAGGTGTTGATCTACGTAGGCAGAGATGCATTCTGTGGGGGCTTGGTAACCAGCTACAATGGGATGGCCGGGGTGATTGGGTTTGTGAATTTTAGGAAGAAGGTAGAAGGTAGGGGTGCGGGGTGTTGGTGGGGTCAGGAGGTTGGTGGAGTCAGGTGAAAGGTTTTGTAGGGGGCCTAAGGTTCTGAGGATTCCTTGAAGCTCCCCCTGGACATCAGGAATGGGATTACCTTGGCAAACTTTGTAAGTAGTGTTGTCGGAACGCTGACGCAGTCCCTCAGCCACATACTCCCGACGATCAAGTACCACAGTCGTGGAACCCTTGTCCGCTGGAAGAATGACGATGGATCGGTCAGCCTTCAGATCACGGATAGCCTGGGCTTCAGCAGTGGTGATGTTGGGAGTAGGATTAAGGTTTTTTAAGAAGGATTGAGAGGCAAGGCTGGAAGTCAGAAATTCCTGGAAGGTTTGGAGAGGGTGATTTTGAGGAAGAGGAGGTGGGTCCCGCTGTGACGGAGGACAGAACTGTTCCAGGCAGGGTTCAATTTGGATAGTGTCTTGGGGAGTTGGATCATTAGGAGTAGGATTAGGATCATTTTTCTTCGTGGCAAAGTGATATTTCCAGCAGAGAGTACGGGTGTAGGACAGTAAATCTTTGACGAGGGCTGTTTGGTTGAATCTGGGAATGGGGCTGAAGGTGAGGCCTTTGGATAGGACAGAGGTTTCGGATTGGGAGAGAGGTTTGGAGGAAAGGTTGACTACTGAATTGGGGTGTTGTGGTTCCAGATTGTGTTGATTGGAATTTTGAGGTTTTGGAGGGAGTGGAGCTGAAGTGGAAGATTGAGTAGATGGGAGAGACTGGGTTTGTGTGCAATGAGAGGAGGTTGAGGTTTGCTGGAAAGGTTGTGAAGGGTGAGTGAGTTGCCTTTCCGGAGGTGGGAAACCAGGAGATTGGATAGTTTTTTAACGTGGAGGGTGGCATGCTGTTCTAATTTGTGGTTGGCCTGTAGGAGGATGCTCTGAACAGCCGGTGTGGATGTGGGAGAGGAAAGATTGAGGACTTTTATTAAGGATAGGAGTTGACGGGTGTGTTGATTGGCTGAGTGGATGTGTAGGTGAAGGATTAGGTGGGTGAGGGCAATGGATTGTTCAGTTTAGAACTGGTATAGGGACTGATGGAAAGAAGGGTTGCAGCCAGAGATGGGAACTTTAAGTGTGAGGCCTTTGGGGGTGATGCCAAATGTCAGACAAGCCTGAGAAAATAAAATATGGGAGTGTAATCTGGCTAGGGCGAAGGCATGTTTGCGGAGGGAATGTAAATAAAACTTAATGGGGTCGTTGTGGAGGTGTTGTGAGGGTGACATGGTATTAGAAGGTGGAAAATGTAACTTGAGGCTGAAATGAAAATGAAAATAAATATAAAAATATATGGGGAGAGATAAAAGTGAACTAGAAAGCAAATGGAGATCTGGTGCGAAAAAAGGCGAAAAAGTGTTGGTTAGAGCTGGGCTATGTTGATCCTGTGGTGAACTTGTGTAGGTAGACACCAATGTGCATAAAGGTTAGGTGGTTGTGTTGCCACCAAAACACGTTAAAGGGTGGAGTAATTCGGGAAAATTTCGAAAAAACTACATGGGGATGTATTAAAAGGAGTGGTTTGGTGGTGGCAGATTATGGAAATGAGGCCAACAATTGTCTGATGAAGAAATAATGAAGAAATAATTACGTTAAAACCTGTGGGAAGCGGCTGAAAATGATCGGTGATGTGAGAAAAACGGAAATGGAAATAAAGCAAAAGTTATTAGAACTAGCCGAAAAGGTTGTTTAATAGCTGAAAGGAACTGTTTGTGCACTAGAAATGGTGGATTTTATAGCAGCGGTAGTGTTGAAAGCGGAAAAAAATTTTTTTTGGTTATGGTTTGGAAGTGGGTTACGTATAATTGAGTATATATCTATAACTGTTCCTTTCGTCTTTCCCTCTCCTTCCCTCTTTCCTGACGAAGCAACCGTTTGTTGCAAAAGCTTGAATTTTGTGTGTATGTTTGTGTTTGTTTGTGTGTCTATCGACTTGCCAGCGCTTTTGTTTGGTAAGTCTCATCATCTTTGTTTTTGGGTAACTGCCAAACTGTAAATTCCAGAGTAAGGGTTTTGATTCCCAATCAGCACTGGGATTTTGCCTCTTTCTCATCTGGCAATGATTTGTGAATGTGAAAAATTACAAGTTGCTGCACTGTGGTTTAAGTCTACATTAAACTATAGGTTCCCATATAACTAGCTGGGTAAGTCAGTTGAGGGCATCTATATTTTACTTTTTACTTTTTACTTTTCCAGCATATGCAATACCTTATTAAGGTTGCAGCAAGTCTGTCCTTTGTACTTTATGGGAAATGGGTTGCATGGGGTGTAGCCCATGTGAAATGCTGTCAGTGTGTAAGTGTGTAAGTACATGCCATGAGAGCATCTTCTGGAGTAGTGTGTCTTCCAAGTGTCCCTGTTGAACACCAGAAATATAACGCTTACGTAAAACAGTACTGCAAGACTAGTCAAGGTTAAAAATCAATATTGTGTTCTATGAACAAGTGGGACTGTCCTTAGTGTGTTGTTATGTGTACCCAGTACCTGCACTCCAACCAGTGTGTGAAGTATTGTCGGTGGTTTACAGCCGAGTTCAACTCCTGGTACCCGGTAACCCTTTGATGTTCATTTGTTTTTAGAGTACACAGTGTTATTCTGTAAAATGTACAGTCTATCAGCATTTTCTAGCTGTAGTGATTGAGATGACTGGCTAAATCTTCATGCATTGACTGCTGGACCCCAAGCCCTATTTGAATTGAAGCTGCCATCGCTTTTTATTTGTTTTCCCAAAATCTTTTTTCCGATAGGCTCCTTAATTGCACTGTTCCAAAGACTTGACATTTGCACACGAATACTGGCCTTGTCGTATTCCATATCACGATTGTATTCCAGGGAGTGCTTGGTTGATAGCTGATTTTCTTGGCTGTTTTAGTCAGGTATGTTGTTATGTTCCTTGCACCCCCCATCGGCTGTTCGAGTAGTCTACCACACTTTTGCATGGAACACGATACACACCTGGCTTTCATCTCTGGAGCAGAACTAAACTGGGTATGATGTTTTCATAGGAGTCTACCAATCTTTCCGGAGATTCCA
Source organism: Schistocerca cancellata (assembly GCF_023864275.1). NCBI lineage: Eukaryota > Metazoa > Arthropoda > Insecta > Orthoptera > Acrididae > Schistocerca > Schistocerca cancellata. Next base: position 764,135,590 of record NC_064630.1, read on the forward strand.
CCAGCATAAGATAGATGAGCAATTCTTGGCTTCTTTCTTTTTTTCTTTCTCACTCCAGCCTCGTCTGGAGGTGTTCGTGCTTTTGACTGCAATGCTCACTCAGTTTGTGAATCTGAGTACCCTTTCCTTCAGAACTCTTCAGCAAGGCTCTCATTGTCTGCTGCATTGAACTGTATGGAACAGAGTATTTAGCACCACGTCTTTTGTGAGATGGTGATAGCTTCAGGCATGGCGATAAAGGTCAATGTGCATGGGCTTTTTATATACACTGTGATACAAGGATCCAGCCGTTCTCCTGTTAACTAACACTTCAAGAAAACGTAGCTGAGCATGTTTTTATAGTTCCAGCACAAATTTTATATGAGGCTGGACAGAGTTTAAATGCTCCAGAAACCCTTCAGTTGTTTCCATTCCATGTGGCCATGCCACAGAGGCATTGTCCACATATTGATAGAAAAATGTGTGTTTGAACTTTCAAAATTCAAATACAATTGCTTCAAACTGTTCCGTGTATAGGTTCACCACAATAAGTGATAACAGACTCTTCCCATTGCTAGGCCATCATACTGCTCATAATATTTTCCATCAAAATTGAATAAGTTGACATGAGAATGTTCCTAAAAAGTTAAGCGAAACAATAGTCAAACTTTTCTGCGGTTAGTTCCAGGGATTCAGGAAGTTGGACTCTTGTAAAGAAGGAGACCACATCAAAGCAAGCATAATATCTGTAGCCTGCAGTCACAGTGTACAAATTGAGTAGAGCTGTAAATGTAGTGTTTGCATTTCCTTACATATCCACTGAGACTATGTTACAGATACTCGCATTTCCCAGCTGGTAGGTAGGTGCATGAGTGTTACTAATTATGGGTCTTGTAAGAATTCCTTTCTTGTTCTCTTATGAAGCTCATGTAGCTAATATTGTTCTAAGACTCTTAACGATGTTACACGACACTTATCACAGAGATTTTGTTACATCTCTGTGTGATAGTGATAGCTTCAGCGCTGTTTGAAACTTGATCTGAAACTGATTGAAACTGGCATCTGACACAGGTTGTCAGTAAATTGTAGTGTGCAAATGAGACTGTATATTATGTATTATATTCTGATCACTTGCTGTTGCTCTGTGGCACTATAGCAGATATTACCAATACAGATACTACAGTCCAACACATATTGACACTGATCCTAGTGACGATAAACTACATTTCTTGAACTCTAGCTCTTTCCAGTTGATGAAGTGCTAATCGTCATCTGAGGACACTTGCGTTTCAGCTGAGGTTGATTCGGTTTCTGACAAACACCAGAGGAAGAAAACTTGTTTTGAACCGTTGTAGATATAAATGTTATGTTGTGAAGAAACTGAAAATGCTGGATAACCCTACAGTGAACTTGAAAAGAAAAAAAAAAAAAAAAAAAACAAGACATATGAAGTGTTGCAACCACATCTGCTGATGTAATTGTAATGACTGTGTGTCTTGGAACTTGCAGATTTTTTTTCAAGCAGATTTTGTTGAACTGAAACAATTAAAACACAGAAAAGGAATTACAGCAGCAAGAAAACACAGCAAAAATAATGAAACAGTGACATTAAAACTGCAAAGAGTTCCTGCTAAAGCAGTACAGTGGAATATGTGTTGTATCCATGACCGATGGAGCAGCAGATAAGAGAAGGCATGAGTAATCAATGAGGTTTATTCCTCTACAAGTGAAGGCAGAAGAACAGAGTAATAAAACATTTTAATAACTGAGCTATCACTATCATCAGGACATTGGGCAGCAATGGATGGATCTGATGGCTTGAGTGAATGCCGAGTAGAAGAAATCCTGGAATTGTCCATTACCAGGTGTGGTAGATAAGGCCAGATTAGGCCAAACTAAATGGTTGAGGTGTCAGCAGCTGTGAAGTCCAAGATGGGACTGCTGAGTCAGGTGCTGCACTCTCTTATAAAACCCTGTCAGTTTAGCAATATGCATTCTGTCAGTGAATCTACGACGGCATGGCACAGTGTGATTGGTGCAGTGCTGTCATGCAGCTGTTTGATGTGGGTTCGCCAGGTGGATGTTGCTACATTACCGTGGAGGCAGCTATGTGCATGGGCTGCACCTGTGCTGTTCAGCAAGGCAGTGCAGCGGATGAGCAGGGAATGGCAAGCTGTAGGCTGTATGACGTGTAACCTGCAGCCACTTGGCGGCAGGTGCCATGGTGTGTGCATTGATGAAACCACAACATCACATACAAACTAGCATAGGAGACATGCGATGTCAAAACAAAATACTTGAAAGCAAACTCGGAGTTGTTGAAGAGTGTATGAGGTCATTTCCCACATATGTCTCATATTAAGAATGTCAGTATTTTCATCATAATAACATTAGATTTACAATTAATTATATAAACCTATAGTCATGAAATCTTCAAGGATGTAGAACATAATGGCCACCCTCCTGGGCCAAAGTCAAAAAGTCAAAAGACATTTACAAAAAAGAAAGGAAAATATATTCCAATATTCCTCCCATAGATCCTAAATGAAATTGCTCTCATGGATGTGAAAAAACTAAAAAATTTGAAAAATATTTTCAAATAAGAGATAGTAAAAAATTTCTCACAAACACATTAGTGTATACAGGGTGTTACAAAAAGTTACAGCCAAACTTTCAGGAAACATTCCTCACACACAAATAAAGAAAAGATGTTATGTGGACATGTGTCTGGAAATGCTTAATTTCCATGTTAGAGCTCATTTTAGTTTCGTCAGTATGTACTGTACTTTCTTGATTCACCACCAGTTGGTCCAATTGAAGGGAGGTAATGTTGACTTCAGTGCTTGTGTTGACATGCGACTCATTGCTCTACAGTACTAGCATCAAGCACATCAGTACGTAGCATCAACAGGTTAGTGTTCATCACGAACGTGGTTTTGCAGTCAGTGCAATGTTTACAAATGCGGAGTTGGCAGATGCCCATTTGATTAGCACGGGGCAATAGCTGTGGCGCGGTACGTTTGTATCGAGACAGATTTCCAGAGCGAAGGTGTCCCGACAGGAAGACGTTCAAAGCAATTGATCAGCGTCTTAGGGAGCACGGAACATTCCAGCCTATGACTCGCGACTGGGGAAGACCTAGAACGACGAGGACACCTGCAATGGACGAGGCAATTCTTTGTGCAGTTGACGATAACTGTAATGTCAGCGTCAGAGAAGTTGCTGCTGTACAAGGTAACGTTTACCACGTCACTGTATGGAGAGTGCTACAGGAGGACCAGTTGTTTCCGTACCATGTACAGCGTGTGCAGGCACTATCAGCAGCTGATTGGCCTCCACGGGTACACTTCTGCAAATGGTTCATCCAACAATGTGTCAATCCTCATTTCAGTGCAAATGTTCTCTTTACGGATGAGGCTTCATTCCAACGTGATCAAATTGTAAATTTTCACAATCAACATTTGTGGGCTGACGAGAATCCGCACGCAATTGTGCAATCACGTCATCAACTCAGATTTTCTGTGAACGTTTGGGCAGGCATTGTTGGTGATGTCTTGATTGGGCCCCATGTTCTTCCACCTATGGTCAATGGAGCACATTATCATGATTTCATACGGGATACTCTACCTGTGCTGCTACAACATGTTTCTTTACAAGTACGACACAACATGTGGTTCATGCATGATGGAGCTCCTGCACATTTCACTCGAAGTGTTCGTACGCTTCTCAACAACAGATTCGGTGACCGATGGATTGGTAGAGGCGGACCAATTCCATGGCCTCCATACTCTCCTGACCTCAACCCTCTTGACTTTCATTTATGGGGCATTTGAAAGCTCTTGTCTATGCAGTCCCGGTACCAAATGTAGAGACTCTTCGTGCTCGTATTGTGGACGGCTGTGATACAATACGCCATTCTCCAGGGCTGCATCAGCGCATCAGGGATTCCATGTGACGGAGGACATTTTGAACATTTCCTGTAACAAAGTGTTTGAAGTCATGCTGGTACGTTCTGCTGCTGTGTGTTTCCATTCCATGATTAATGTGATTTGAAGAGAAGTAATAAAATGAGCTCTAACATGGAAAGTAAGCGTTTCCGGACACATGTCCACATAACATATTTTCTTTCTTTGTGTGTGAGGAATGTTTCCTGGAAGTTTGGCCATACCTTTTTGTAAGACCCTGTATACACTGAAGTGCTTGAGATAATTGCTAGGTTATTGTTGCCGTGCATCATCAAACAAAAAGCAGTTTAAAACATTTATTTACATTAATCACATTACTGCAGTGAATATGTGCAGCAGTTAGATTTTACATAACACTCAATCACAAAACATCCATAGGTTTTGACCTGCTGTTATAGAGTAAGGTACAGCATGCTCAGTTTTGAGGTAGAGAGGTCAACCAGGAACAGATTGAATATGCACAGAGGATTAAAAACCATTGGTCTGGTACACCGGGCAGACTGAATATGGTTTGTAGGATGTTTTCCACAAATGTTTAGCTTATAGGGAATTGTAAGAAATTCACTTTTGTTTTTTAAAAATTCATAAACATTTTCCACAGCTAGCAAACAAACTCGCTACTTATTCTAACTTCAGACAGAATCTGAATGTAAACATTGTCAATCACTGATTTTGTATTGTTTATTAGCATGTATCGAGTCAGCTCACAGTAATGTCCTGTAGCCTGAGCAAACTTTCAGTTAATGTGAGCAGATTTTGGCTTAAATGAAAAATGCTAATGAAACAAGAACCATGTGAATATGCCTGGTATTTGGCTACAAGCAGTGAAAAGATTTTGCAAAAAAATTCAGTGTCAAAAAAAGCCAGGCTGACTACAAAGGTATATGCATCATAAGTGCTGTGACAATAGCTTCTATTCAGTCTGATTGTGGAGGAAATGCTATTACATGGCATTCGATAAGAAGAATCCAATTAAATAAGGTCACTCCTTTCATCATGTGCTTCAAAATGACTTTTGTCAAAGATTTGGATTTTTACGAAGGTCATGTATTGAACAATTTTGTTCTCCAGCAGTGTTGAGCTGGATCATTTGTACAATGATTCAATCAATACTGACTATTTGCTAAATGCAAGACTGACAGGCTGCTGTATACCACCCAGACACCATTTGTTCATGGATGATGTAAAGCATGATAGTGAATCAGGAAGAAATTCATTAGCATTTCACAGAGAATGAAGGCAAAGCAGAGCAAGAACTGCTTGTGACAGAAACGAGGTCTTTCTGAGAGAAATATTGAAGCACTAGTTGAAAACAGTGACCAGGACTGAGCCATGCAGTGAATATGTGCAGCTGTTAGATTTTACATAACACTCAATCACAAAACATCCATAGGTTTTGACCTGCTGTTATAGAGTAAAGTACAGCATGCTCAGTTTTGAGGTAGAGAGGTCAACCAGGAACAGATTGAATATGCACAGAGGATTAAAAACCATTGGTCTGGTACACCAGGCAGACTGAATATGGTTTGTAGGATGTTTTCCACAAATGTGGAATCAGAAGATTCTGATTCTGTGATATAATGGACAGTGACAAAGACTGAGCCACACATAAGATGACAGTTTTCATAGTAACAATATTATGAAAAGAGTAGTTGCTGCTCATCATATAGCTGAGATGCTGCGTCACAGAAAGGCACAACAAAAAGACTATCAGAATGTTAGCTTTTGGCCAACAAGGCTTTTGTCAAAAATAGACAACAGACATGCTCTCTTACTCACACTCGAGCAAATGCAACACACACACACACACACACACACACACACGAAAGGCTTTTCTGGCTCACAATCTGACTGTCTTTTTGTTGTGGCTATTTGTGACTCGGCATCTCTGCTATATGTTGAGTAGCAACTATCCTTTTCATAATATTGTTACATTACATCCTGGATATTCCATTGTTTAATTTTCATGGTAAAAATGTTAAGAGTGGCCTAAAAATGTGATTGTCTGAAAAATGGGATCATAACAATAAAGCAGACTTCTAGAATTTATCATGTAATAATCTTTTATTGGTACAACCAACTTTGAACAAATATTACTTTTCCACTACAGGATCCTTATGGCAAAATAATAAAAATGACATTAGGCCTTTGTATAGCTTGAAAAATGTTCTAGCTCACCCTTTTTTCATAAGGAGAAATGTACTGGTACCTTAATACAATACTGTAATCTTTTACTGTTACTGAATAACTTTCATGTATCGCTTTCAACTTCATAGTATTTTATGTCAAAGTTAAGAAAAAGTAGCTTTTATCCCTTAGCTTCTGAGCCCTGCAATTGGGTTCTCAAAACAAGATCACATTTCATTTGCACCTAATCAGCCACTGACAATTGATCAGCAGACTAGAACAATGTATGACAATTTCCTAGTAGAACAAATACACCACCTGTCAGGTGCTCATGCTCCCTGACCCATACTGACAGGTCCAGCTGTTAGGAAGCTACATTCAAACTAAAACTGTGTGTAACTGAGACAGTCTGTTATTTGTTGACAAGACACATGCTGTATTATGACAATGCTAAGGCAATAACAAACATCAAAATTCTGGGTGTAGCACCAAAGACTGTTGGATCATCTCAGTACTTTGTGGATTGATGAAGATATTGATATGGTGGCACACTTCATGAATCACTCTACTTTTTATTCATGATGTTCAGATGCTTTGTTTTTCACCTTGGAATTTCTTACATGGGCTGTCTATCAAATTAAACATTATTCATTTCCTTGCACCATCTTATCACTTAATGGTCTCTTGTGTGATTGAGAAGTATATGGTAACATTCACAAAAGTATCCTGAAGCAACAAGAAATAGTTAAGTCTCATTTGGATAGAATGTTTCCACATATCTATCAGGCCAGACATTCCTTTCTATTTACTTAAAATGAAATTTTAAGAACTCTATAGGTAACAGTAGTTGCATAATTTTGTTCATCATATTTGATGTTTTAAGGAAGTCTGCAACTGCCCTTCATGATTTAGATAGTGAAAACTGCACCAGTTACTTATTTTTTTATGCTTAGTACAGTGCATTTTGAGAATTTATCCTCATTTTCAAGTACATTTGTTTACATGAGTATGTTCGGTGCCTCCCTTGCACCTTTTTGAGGTTAGACTGCAGTTGGAAAATCAGACAAATGCTAACATTAGTATTAAAAAATGTCAAAGATTCATTTTGCCCAAACTTCAAAAAGACGCAAGAGAGGCAAAAAATCACACATGCAAACAGCACCAAATTTCTTATAATTAAATTTTCCTTCAGACATTTAAGTCTCGCCTTTATCTACGATAATGATGTAAGCTGAATGAATGAATTAAAATTCGTGCCACAGCCCAGACTTGAACCTGGGTCTCCTTGCTTACCAGGCAGAAATGCTGAACATTACACCACCATAGCACTATGGCTAACATTGCTGCACAGACTACCCAAGTCCAATGCCCTCCCCAACTCAAACTTCAGTTCATATCTTCAACTTATTTTCCACCTAAATCGTGACTATCGGCAGGGCCCTCTGCCATTGGAATAGCACTGCAGCATTGGACATAATGGAGAAATCATGTACCTCAGGTAATTTAGGGGAATAATAAGCTGAAGATATGAATTTAAGTTTATGCTGGGGAGAGCATTGGATTTGGTTAGCCATGCAGCAATGTTAGCCATAGTGGTACGGTGGTGTAACGGTCAGCATTCCTGCCTAGTAAGCAAGGATACCCAGGTGCAAGTCCTGACTATGGCACAAATTTTAATTCATTTATTCAGCTTACATCATTATCACTAAATATATTGATGTAAGCAAATACGCAAATGCACTTGAAAATTAGAAACAGTTCTTGAAATGTGTTATGTTAAGCATCAAAAAATAAGTAACTGGTCCAGTTTTCTTTATCTAAATTAGTAGTTGCATATATCTAAAAACAAAGATGATGTGACTTACCAAACGAAAGCGCTGGTACGTCGATAGACACACAAACAAACACAAACATACACACAAAATTCTAGCTTTCGCAACCAACGGTTGCCTCGTCAGGAAAGAGGGAAGGAGAGGGAAAGACGAAAGGATTTGGGTTTTAAGGGAGAGGGTAAGGAGTCATTCCAATCCCGGGAGCGGGAAGACTTACCTTAGGGGGAAAAAAGGACGGGTATACACTCACACACACACACACACACACACACATATCCATCCACACATATACAGACACAAGCAGACATATATGTCAAACCCTTTCGTCTTTCCCTCTCCTTCCCTCTTTCCTGACGAGGCAACCGTTGGTTGTGAAGGCTAGAATTTTGTGTGTATGTTTGTGGAATGTTTCCTTCTATTATATTCATATCATTAGTAGTTGCATAGTTTTTTTTCTGAAACTTAAATAGATTTTTCAGGTGAAATATTATTGTCACATTATGTACAACATAATCATAATTCATAGATCCCTTTGTACCTGTAAAACTTTCAGTTCTTAATTTCTGTCACTTTTTTCCTTCCTTGTTTAAATAACTACTACTCTGTTTCAGATTATGCAGTCAAATCACCATCTGCAGTTGATTATTCTGATATTACGGAACTTGCGGAAGAAGAGCTTGCGGAGGCAAACTCGGTTCTACAGCAGCAGGCAGGGAAGGTAGATGACAGTACTGACTATGATGCTGATGATGAAGGGACAGGACTTAAGTCAGATACTCAGTTGATGCCTCCACCAGCAATGCCGGTTTTAGGCAAGGATGCAACTGCTGCGGAGAGAGCTGCAGCAGAAGCTGAAGCAAGAAAACGCAAACTTGAAACTCCATTAGCTGCCATGCTGCCATCAAAGTATGCAGATGTTGATGTCACTGAACTATTCCCAGATTTCCGTGTGGATAAGGTGAGCTTTGTATAATTTTGGAAGCACTTTACTATGAGATTTTATGCCGCTAAATCCAGGATATAAAATGTAATGAAAAATTTTGTTTTAGTAAAATTTACCCATTTTCACAATAAAGTGACACTGCAATACTGTTCTTGCTATATCTCCCCCCATAAAGGACATGGCCCTGCAAACATGCGACGTCAAATTCAGCACTGTAGTTGTGATTTCACCCAGTGTCATAATAGTATCGCCATCTCCTCATCCAGTTGTGCAACAAGCCCATCAAATTCTCACCTCAAGGGACAAAATCACATGATACACAATTGGTAGACCAAAAAGGACAGGACTAGTCCCACAAAGACTTCCTATGTTCCTCCAGCCAACAAACATCTGACACTTCCTCTACCAATTGGGAAGGCTCCACGAAGTCAAACAAAGGCAATTGGTCTTCTCTTTCTCTGACTGAGAGATCCTCTTTGACAATGTCGCCACGTGACACCCTCGCCTGGCTGACCACCGCATCACTGGTGTGCAAAGCCAACCATTTTTCTGCCCTGGACTCTGCAGATCGATGAAGAGAGAATGTCGATGCCTCTGAAGATCTCATGATGCAAGATCCTCCAGCCTCTGTGCCCTGTAGCAGTGAGTCTTTGAAGGCTGGCACTTGACAGCCTCTGAGGTGACATCCCATCATTTTTCCCTCCTCCCCATTCCTCATTATGACTCTCTTTCAATGGAACGTTCGTGGCATTCGTGTCCTTTGATCAAACAAAGAGGATTTACAGCTGCTCTTATAACTGCAGCGTCCATTTATTCTCTACCTCCAGGAAACAAAATTGTGTTCTCACAATCGCTTTGAACTCTTGCATTTCTTCCCAGTCCATTATGACGGCATTCCATCCTATGGGGGAGTCATGCTGCTGACACAGGATAATGTTAATAGTCAACCCATCTCCAAGCTGTTGCAGTTCTTCTTTTCCTTCCTCACTTGACCTTTTCCGTTTGTACCATTTACGTACCTCCATCATTCAGTGTCACCAGAACAGACTTCTTCCAGCTTATTGGGCAGCTACCTCGCCCCCTTTCCGCTACTCGGTGACTTTAATGTGCACCATTCCCTTTGGGAATGTCCCAGAACCTGTTCGAGCGGTGACCTCTTGCCTGACCTTCTCAGTCAACTTAACCTCCTCTGCCTTAACACGGAGCACCCACGTTCATTTTAGCCTCCGTGCACACATATTCCCGTTTGGACCTATCCTTCTGCATTGCCCAGCTCGCCCATTGTCTCGAGTGGTCCGTTCTCTCTGACATGTACTCAAGCGACCCATCTGACTGCTGACTCCTACAAACGTTATCCTTACTTCTGCAGAACATTGCATTCCTTTCACTTTCTCTTTACCACACCATGTCCTGGTCCATTGATGAACTCATGCGTGCTGCGATGCAATTCGCACATGGAGATGTGCTCTCTGCATTTTTAACAGTCATCCTATGATGGCAGACAGCATTCATTATAAACAGTTGCATGCACAATGTCTTTGCATTCTTCGGAATACCAAAAAAGCTAGCTGGATTTCATTTACTGTTCTTTTAACAGTTCCACTCCCTCCTCGTGTGGGCCAACCTCCAATGGCTCTCTGAGACTGAGATCCATTCCCCAGTTTCCGGCCTGACAGTAGCAGTCGATGTCATAGTGGATCCTATTGCCATCTCCAGCACCTAGAGCTGCCATTTTACAAACATTTCAAGCTCCTCCCACTATCACCTTGCCTTCCTCAATTAGAAACAAGTGGAGGAGGCTCGGGAAATACCCTTCTTTTCTCAGAATCATGAGTGCTACAATACCACCTTTACTATGAGGGAGCTACCTTGTGCTCTCACTTCATCCCAATACTCTGCCCCAGGGCCAAATGATGTTCTCATTCAGATGCTGCAGCACATTTCTTTTGTGGGCAAGTACTTTCTGCTTCATACGTACAACCACATCTGGGCATAGGGCATGTTTCCCAGATGCTGGCGTGGAACCTCTGTCATACCCGCACCTAAGCCCAGTAAAGACAATCACTTTCCTTCTAGCTACCACCCCATTTCTCTTACCAGCTGTGTTTGCAAGGTGATGAAACATATGATTCATGGTGGCCTGAGTCTCGCAATTTATTGACTGCACAGTGTAAATTTTGGGTGTCACATTCAGCAGTTGACCATCTCGTTACTTTGTCCACCCATATCGTGAATGGTTTTCTGCAGAAATCCCAGACTGTGGCTGTGTTTTTTGATTTGGGAAAGGCCTACGACTCCTGCTGGAGAACTGGTATCCTCCGTACTCTTTACACTTGGTATTCCATGGCCGCCTGCCCTGTTTCCTTCAGGAAATTTTAGAAGATGAAATTTTCAAGGTGTGTATATGTTCTGCCTTGTCAGACACCTTTGTCCAGGAAACCAGTGTGCCTCAGGGTTCTGTCCTGAGCGTCATCCTCTTTGCTATCGCCATTAACCGTTTCGTGGCCTGTCAACTGCCCGGCATCTCTGGCTCCCTTTTTGTTGATGAATTTGCCATCTATTGCAATTCTCCACGGACCTGTGTCACTGAGCAGCGTCTGCAGCAATGTCCTGATTGTCTTTACTTGTGGAGCATCAACAGTGACTTCCGTTTTTCCACTGACAAAATCGTCTGTATGACTTTCTGGCAGTGCAATTGGCTTCTCTCACCATCTTTACATCGTGGACCTGTTGCTCTTCTGTTCATTGAAACAATGAAATTCCTGGGGTTCATGCTTGATAGGAAACTCTGTTGGTCCTCCCATGTGTCTTACCTGGCAGCCCACTGTACATGATCCCTCAATGTCCTACGTGCCCTCAATGGTTCTTCCTGAGGTGCAGATTGAACCACCCTCATCTTTAGTACCGGTTCCTTGTCCATTTGAAACTAAACTAAGGGTGCTTTGTTTATGCATCTGTAGGTCTATTCTTCTTATGCCGTCTCAACACTGTCCACCATCGTGGCATCTGTTTGGCCACTGGTGCCTTTTACATTAGCCCGGTCGAGAGTCTGTATGCTGAAGCTGCTGAACTACCACTGTCCTACAGCCTTGACTTTCTCCTCAGCAAGTACGCTTGCCGTTTGTCTGCTATGCGTGGGCACCCATCTTATGCCTCTTCCTTCGATGATTCGTTTGATCACCAGTATGGGGTGCGTCCCACTTCTCTGTTACCTCCTGGAGTTTGCTTTCAGCACTGTCTCCGGTGGCTTACCTTCACTCTACCTGCAACTTTCCTGGTGGGTGTAAACCCTTCACCATATTGGCTTCATGAAGGGGCCTGTGTTAACCTTGGCCTTCATTCTATTCCAAAGGGCACTACTCCAGACTCACTCTATCACCTTCAGTTTCACGACCTTCGCATTGAACTTTGTGATGGTACCTTTGTGTATACTGATGGCTCTTGGACTGATCGTGCTGCTAGGTGTGCCTTCGTCACTGGCACCCACGTCTCTCGATATTAGCTTTTGGCACACTGCTCAGAATTTACAGCCGATTTCTTCACTCTGTATCAGGCCATGCAGTACATCCGGCAACACAGGCTTTTCAATTGTGTCCTCCGCTCAGACTCTCTCGGCGCCCTTCAAATTGTATGTGTGCTGTACACCTTCCCTACATTAATGCAAAAGGTCCAGGAAAACTTGCTCGCTCTTGGTGGAGGCACTGTGATGTTTATGTGGGTTTCTAGTCATGTCTGTCTGCCAGGAAACGAGGCTGCTGCCAAGGCTGCAGTCCTTGTACCTCAGCCCACAAGTTCCTATATTCCCTCCAATGATATCTGTGCTGCCATGCCATCTGTCGGGAGGTGGTGTTCCTTTGGCGTCACCAGTAGTCCTCCCATTGCAGGAATAAGCCTATTCCAGCGGCTTGGTCGACCTCTTTTCGGCCCTCCCACCGGGAAGAGGTTACTTTAACTAGATTACGTGTTGGGCACTGCCTTTTTAGCCAATGTGATTTGATAGTGGCACTCCCAACACCACTTTGTACACATTGCACCCAAGTTTTAACTGTCCGCCATTTCCTGATGGAATGCACATTTTTTAACTGTTTACGTTCCCGTTTGTGTTTGCTGTCTGAGTTATCAGTCGTTTTAGCAAATGGACGCGCAGGCTGTTGACCGTGTTTTATTTGTTATCCGTCAAAGCAATATGGAGTAGGCCATTTAAATTTTAGTTTTGGACCTCAGTTTCTGTATGGTGTCTTTTGTATCCCTTTCTCCACGTCCCTGTCTTTTAACTGTCTTCTCTTATGTCAATTGGGATTGATGTATAGTCATTTTTCAACTCCTCTCTGTCTTCGTGTTCTATAGTTTTGACTTGGGCACGTATGACCCCCTTTGTTTTTTTGCCCTAAAACAAAACAAACTAACTTCATCCCAATCCTCTGCTCCAGGACCAAACAATATTCTCATTCAGATGTTTCAACATATTTCTTTTGTGGACAAGCCCTTTCTGCTTCATACGTACAACTGCATCTGGGCAGAGGGCAGGTTTCCCAGACGCTGTCTGAAGCCACTGTCATACCCTTACCTAAGCCCTGTAAGGACAATCGCCTTCCTTCTAGCTACCACCCCATTTCTCTCACCAACTGTGTTTGCATGGTGATGGAATGTATGATTCATGCCCGGCTGGTATGGTCGCTCGATTGTCACGATTTACTAACCACTGTAAAGCATGGATTTCGAGTGTGTCGTTCTGCAGTTGACCACCTCGTCACTTTGTCTACCCATGTCATGAATTGTTTTCTGCTGAAATCCCAGACTGAACATGTTTTTCAATTTTGAGAAAACCTACAACACCTGCTGGGGGACTGGTATCCTCCATACTCTCTATACGTGGGTCTTTTGTGGCCACATGCCCCTTTAAAAGATCGAATTTTCAAGGTACACTCTTTGACATAAAATTCGACCGGCGGCCGGCCGCTTCAGAGGCTAAGTCCGCGCCGATCGCGACATGGGACAAAAAAACCGGCCAACTCGCTAATTCTCTAAGTGCGGTTATCTGCACAATCTGGCAACACTGTAGACTGCGGCACTTCCTGGAGGAAAACTTGTCCCAAGATAGAGAGACTCTAGGTTGATTACGCCTGTGGTCTAGCGGTAGTGTGCGTTGTTTCTGTTCATAATGTCAGTGGATCGATAGCAGCTGGCATAAAATATTTTTATAGCCTCTTCTGTCTGAATGCTGAAGACGTGAATGTAATGGTAGCGCAGATTCAATCTATTTCGCTTTGTGACACACCGATATCAAAATTTTATCTAGTAACGATTTTGCGGCAGATTACCTGCAGACTGTCCTCCTCTGGACGCCGTATGCGGCAAAGCTCCGGGATCCATTTGCTGGCTACTGGCAGCGGCCGTGGCGACAGCAGCGGCGCTGCACTCCCCCGTTTTTTATCGAAAGCGCCTGCTACCGCTCATCGCTTTTGATGATTTAAAACGCTTTATTATTAAATGTTGCTCCACAGAAAATTTCTACTATTTCCATTCACGCTCAAAAGCAACGGAGACAGACGCCCTGATTAGTAGGCGGGTAATCGGCAAGAGCTGAGTATGGCCCGAAATTAATTTTATAGACTGGGACGAAATTAAACCACCTCACTACATTCGATGAATTTATAAATGCTTCATACCTCGTTTCTTTTCCTTTCAAACTTAATTATTTGTGCAACTTTTGGTCAATGTTTGGATGTTTTCGTCAAGCCAGAGTGAGCGTCTGTGGTGTAAAGTGTATTACAGTTCTTGTTTCATTTCTTATGGTAAGTCTATGTGATAAACTGTGTGAATACCTTGCAATGCATGCTCTGTAGCAGTGCAGGCACACTGCACATTTGGAGTTCCATGTATGGGTTCATGAAGTATTTATTGTTGATCGGAAGTGATAGTTAAGGTCATCAGATTTAAACCAGAAAAATTTGTCGTTTTGATGGTTTCAGAGAACGGAAAGGAATTGCTAACGCCGGTGTTAGAAAACGTCTACAGTTAAATGCTATTGCAAAAATTTAGAAGATGGGAACTATATTAATAAACATGTGCACTTCATAAACAACCTTCTGACATGTTAGACCTATATGACGAGCAAAGCTCAAATTTATACCGTTGACAGTCGGTTTGAATCTTTTCATTACCTATTTTACAGTGAAGCACCTTGGAATTTGCAAAGCAGAAATCCATGATATTAACTTAATTTACTAAGTCGAAATCGGACGAAGATTGATGTTTAAAGGCATTCTTCAGATTTCGCATAAGAAATTTTTACTAGCAGTTTGCAACTCCATTAATTAAAATGGAAAATAAAAGGTTGTAGTCAGCGGCTTCTACCGTGATTCGAACTTATAGTACAAGCACTGCAACGCACAAGGGAACCTCTGAGCTAACGACACACTGGCGGCCAGAGGCGGACTATAGTCACTGCGATGTTGCCTGAGCCTCAAAACGCAACCTTAAACACACAAACAGAGGAGGTGGAGATTACTGTTTTAACGTCCCGTCGACAACGATGTCATTAGAGACGGAGCACAATCTCGGATTAGGGAAGGATGGGGAAGGAAATCGGCTGTGCCCTTCCTAAGGAACCATCCCGGCATTTGCCTGAAGCGATTTAGGGAAATCATTGAAAACCTAAATCAGGATGGCCGGGCGCGGGATTGTACCGTCGTCCTCCCGAATGCACACACAAACAGGTGTTACTTATGTGAAGAACGCCGTTCTTGGAGTCCAGAAATTAAATATACTTTCTAATTGTGTCATCTTGCAGTGGATTATATCGTACGAATCTTCGATGTGGAAAACGAATGTCAAGTGAATTTAGCGAGGTAACGCCGACCTACACCCGGAAGTAAATGCACTATCAGAGTGTTGACAAATACTTGCTACGACGCTGCCATTTCTCGGCTCTCTGACGAGGCAGCTCTTCAGCGAAATGCTTGCCGTGATTCTCCGATACGGTTCTTCAGAGTGGAGACGCGCGCGCACGTTTGGTTTTTATGCGGCGTTCTCCCCTGATGGTTTCTGACGTCGCCTTGTGGGCTATGTATACATATGAGACATTCAATTATCATTAATCCAGAATGATACAAGTTTCAGCTTCCGGCGTGGAAGAAGGCTGTTGACGCCGACATTATATCATTTCAACGTAGGGAAAGCAAAACGGGTCATTCAATGTTTCTCATTCAACATAAAGCATGTGAGATAAATTTCCATAACGTTCATAATCATCTAAAAATACAAACGAAGTAAAAATACACCGGAAGCTTATTCGAATTGAATATAATGTAAGATACCAAACGCTTTGCACCTCGATGTCGAATTTGTCCACTTGCAATCGTTTGCAGCATGCACATAGAATGTCATGATTACCACGAGAATGATGAAATATGTTGGTAAGGATGGAAGCAAGAAGAGACGCAGTCAACAAATATTCTATTCCTCATGGCATTCATTTCATTTGACACGTAAGAAGAGGTAAAGCGGGAATTTACTTTCGTTAACACGAAAGATATGCCGCACATATTGATAACGAGGAAGTCTGCGTCTTCATACGTTTCTTCCTTGAAATCTGTATGCTCTATTATATACTAAGTAGCCCGATCATTGTTTCAGTAATGTTACCCTCTTGTTTGACCCCGTAACGATGAACAGATTCCAAATGCATGTCTCTGCGTGAAAGTAGCTGTTCGAACCCTTCCTGGGTTGTTTTTTGTGTTTTATTGCTTGGAATTCCTGAAGCAGACCACTGTGCCTTCCCCCCTCGTGGGTTAGGTCTCAAAACTAAACCGTTTTGTATCCAATGGCATAATTTATTCATACAGCATCAGCATAAGACTCTTGCGAGTGAGAGAATGACAATAACAATCGTAACAAGAACAAGCAAATAATGAATGATGTTTATTCCAACGCAGAACGAGAATGGCTTTAAATATAAAAATCTGTATCTATATCCATATCTATTGATCTTTGAGTTGGCACAATGCAAATATATTCTTAGCATTTAGTTACTGAATTTAGTTCTGGATGTTTGCAGAGAAAAGGAAAAGTCGGTACTTCTCGCTAGTGTAATATAATGTGAACCAGTAACTACCCTTTCCTTAGAACACGACTCAAGCAGGTCCTCAAGTAGGCACTGCTGCATTCTGTTCTCTGACATTGCTCTGATGACGGTTAATGCAGATAGTTCCGATTATGAAATACAAAACGTATTGCAGGTTAGTTCCTAGGATAGTAACATTAAATTTGCGTTGTAGACGGCACATGAACGTGACGACTATCCGTATTACTCATCAATATAAAAAGACAATATTTTGGGAATTTAGCAGGATTACTCAAAATGAAATCTGAAATTGGGTGACTGACCGCACAGGTGCTAAACGTCGTCAAGAGTATACGATGTCCTAATCGCATTAGGAATATGAAGATCGTCTTCGACAGCTCGCAACTTTCACATTGCTATCTCCACCCTACTCCAGACAGCTCTTGGTGGAGTTGCACTACGTTGCCGATGTTATGGAAGGCCTTCAAACCGACAACAGAAAACATATTGAAAAATACAAGTGAATTCTCTTGCAGCGTAAGCTTATTGTAACTAATCTAAAAATTATTGGAGAGGAACATTGTCCTATTCAAAAAAAGTAAAATGTTACACACCGTTGACGTCAAACGGACATTATCTATGTCCTGTCTTGTGTCCTACTCATCTATAATATCAAGTGTACTATGAAAAGGATTATATATAATGGATTATAAGGTAATGCATTGATACCAGATGGTGGGGGCCGGCCGATGTGGCCGTGCGGTTCTAGGCGCTTCAGTCTGGAACCGCGTGACCGCTACGGTCGCAGGTTCGAATCCTGCCTCAGGCATGGATGTGTGTGATGTCCTTAGGTTAGTTAGGTTTAAGTAGTTCTAAGTTCTAGGGGACTGATGACCTTAGAAGTTAAGTCTCATAGTGCTCAGAGCCATTTGAACCATTTGAACTATTTAACACAAAATGACATTAAAAATTTAAGTTATTCACGAGCAGCTAGTTGAGAATATGTATGAACATTAAATGACACGACGAACCGTCTTGTTCTGCATATGGATTCAAACCCAGCTCATGCAGACTAAGCAAAGATTTCGTGACTGACGGAAACTAACAGTCATTCCTGATTAGGCATACAGAGAGTGATATACCTCGATTTTAGACAGTATCAGTTAGCAAATATCAACTTTAAATTGCATAACGCAAACATTTTTAACAGACACGAATTCCAACCCAGCCTCTATTGTCCCTGTTAACGAACTACGAGAGATGTTAAATATTGCTTCTTCACAAGTAACTTACTTGAAATGCCGTGAGGTAAAGCTGTGTGTTGGACACGGATTCGAACCCGGAACCTAATCGGATTGCTATCGAAGCACAGTCAAATGTGACATATCGGAATTTCGCGGCAGTAACTAGATGTTTTAACTGAAATGACGAGACGAAACATTAATTTTTTCCTTCCCAGGACTCCAACCCGGCACCGATCGCTGTTATATTCTAGAGAAAACTAACGTTAAATATGGGTTTGTTGCATCAGCAGTGACATGTGAGCATGTTTGAACTGAAATAATATGATGAAGTGTTCAGCGCTCACTGGGAATAGAGCCCCACACATATCGTTGTTCACTACATACAAAGAGACGTCAGCTACCGAATTTTTCTCCACCAGCTGCTCAGAATAGCATCTTTAACTTACAGTCATCTCACAAATAGTTCTGTGTCTCACTTGGAGTTAAAAACGTCAGATATCGTTAGTGTTGACAGCGAATGAAAATACATTAAAAATCAAGATTATTATCCACCAGCAGATAGGTGTTCTCATGCTAGAGCTTGATAATACATAATTAAATCTTTAGTGCCGGGCCAGGATTCGATCCCATTCACGCAAAATATGTGAAGGTGTTGAGGAATCTGCAGTTTTGAACAAACAACAAATTGTAGCCGAGCTGTATTGCCACGAAGGGATCAAAATCCGCGTTAAGGGCGGTCTGAGTTGCATTCCCAGTTCAGAACCAATTTTATTGACATACAGAAGCTCAAATAAAAGATGGAATAAGTGTCCTGTGACCATACATAGCGTTTGTGTCGTCACTTGAAATAAATAACTAGTATAAGAAAGGTTACTGGTGATAGAGTTTCTACATGTCGCCACTCCAGACTTTATTGTGGTTCAACCTACCGTCTACTTGGTAAAGAAGGAATATCATCTTTAATGTGAATTTTCACACCACGCAGCCATTATATCTCCTTCACTTGGTGTAGCCAGGAGAGAATGGAATCTGTCTCTCCCTATCTAAAATCATTGACAGAAGTGGGAATCGAACCCAGACCATAGGTATAACAACCTACCATCCGTCCAACAGACCACGAAATACTCTTCTCTGCGAATCATTTTTCTATCGTCACGCAGTTGCGCCACACTGGATGAGAATTCTGACACACAGGCTCCCTGTAGTAATTTGCAGCATGTTCAGTAAATTCATTTACTTTGTTGACCGAATCACCATGAACTAGCTGCCTCGGCTACCCAGTGCACACATTCGACTATTTTGTAATCACAGAAATAAAATCACGTTACTGCCACCTACACACAACTGCCAACATTGTAGGATGCAGAAGTTTAAATAGGAAGTGTTCCTTTCCACTTGAGCTATTCTATTGCGCTATCTGTTACTAGAAAACGTCGTTCAGTCCAAAAGAAACGCTGTAACTGTTTGTCTCTCAGAAGTCAAGACCTGGCCATATGCATAATCTCACAGTGCTGTGGAATCCAAAAGTTCTGGAGGAATAGTTGCCGAGCTCTGGAGCTGTTGTAGCTACGTGTCAGCTTGTAGCATAGATAAGATGTCGCGAGTTCGAATACATTCAGTGCTACATTTTTTAAAACGCAATTCTGCTCTCTGCTGAAGTTATCAATCTAATGGAACTTTGAACATAATTCCCTTCACTTCTCAACCCAAAGTAGTCGCATGTGGAAAAAGGACTAACTTCTGTGACATTTTGTTCTATTCAGGTTTAATAGACAGCAGGCAGCAGATGCATCTCGAAGATGTGCAGGGAGAGCGCATCGTGCCATAATATGTCAGAAAAGTATTTTCTACATTAGCCGTCGTGTGGTAGTGATATTTTATTCTTCTTCAAACTTTGATTGACAGCTTTAACTAAGAACAAATTTTCTACATGCATGTAATCAATAAACTGCATGTGCATTGTCAGACTGTCAATGGTAACATCAGAGAATTCGCATATATCGTTGAGGATTAATTTCTCTCTCATGTTTACTATTGTTTTAACAACACTAAAGGAAACCTTACGAAAATTGTGCACTGTATTATAAGAAATGAAATAAAACTAACCATGATAACCTTACGACGAAAGTATCTGTACACAAGCATGCCTCTATCGACACGAATTAGTAAAATACTACTCACTTAGATTTTGATTGGGTCTGTGTTTAATTGGTATGCTGTGTCATACTCAAGAGGTATGCAAATGTGGCATTTCATAAATATAGTTACGTATTCCTAGAAACCCAAAATTCGCTTGTCAGCAGCGGAAAGAGGCGTTACCTGTTGTGCAGCATTGTAAGTTTTTCAACATTGCACTATGAACTGAAAGCATTTTCTTGCGATTTCCTTATTGATGTTTGATCTGACTGCTTGTAGCTCTTTCACAGAAGGGATAAAAACGTTTCAGTCAGTGAGACTGAAACCGCGAACCGCAACAGACGCTGTTTCACAGGTCAGCACGTTACCACAGAGCTGGCGAGGAGGTATGGGTCTCAGCTTCCTATTACGATGGCAATAGTAACTAGAACTCGTAAACCGCTATTTAAAGGTCGAGATTAGTTGCGATTTCCACCTGCAACGACTTTCCTGGGCTGAAAACCGTAAATTTTCAATCTTTTGTTACCCTTCAAGCTATAATAACTCAGATTATTCAATGGAAATGACAGGTAAAATCAAGTGAACTTTGAGGCTTAATTCCGTGCACACCAGGAAGTAACTCGTCGATCACAGAGTTGCCAAACATACGTTGCCTTGTTGCCAAATCTCAGTTACAGTACCAGCAGGAAGAAGACGAACCGATGTGATACTACAGCGGTCTGGGAAGTGACCATAGCTGGTGTCTCCAAGTCGCGGCTGCTACGGCCTGGAATACGTAATGCGTCTGATTCGCTTTCTGTAACTAGGTTTAGGGACTGGAGCGTAGTTACTAATAATACTCAGAACTGACTGCAAACTGAGCATCATAAATCAGTAACTCTCATTGTTGTTTTTATATTTCTTTCGTAAGTGCACTCAAAATTAAGAAAATCATTCACAGGCGGTTTCGTGCCTCGCCGATAGTCGAGCACAACATACAAATAAAAATAAAAAAGAATGTGTGAGAGAGAGAGAGAGAGAGAGAGAGAGAGAGAGAGAGAGAGAGAGAGAGAGAGAGAGAAATAAAAAGCAATGAGAGAGAGTGTAAAAAATTGTTGTAAAGAAATTGAATCATGGTATTTAAAGAAATCTTTCATTAAAATGACACGTTCCACATCATTACGAAATGTCGTATTCATGATCTATGGAACAAGAGTTAATCTAATGTAATCTAATCTAATCTAATCACATCATATTGATGATTAGCCATGAAGAGTCATGAATTACCGAAATTTTTGCCAATACCAGTAACCAAATCTAAACTTGAAAATAAAAGACGACAATTTTTGTAATAAACCGTGACTCCTATCAAGACCCTTTCATCCCTGTTATCTAACCACGAAAGATGTCTGATATACCTCCATTCTGAAGTAACAAAGTGTGCATGCATTTAAAGATGAAGTGCATGATGTGAAGTTCTGTGACGGAGATACGAACCCAACACGTAATCCGATTGTTAACTAAGAAAAATCAAATGTTACGTATCGGTTTTTCTTACGAGCCGCTAGGTGTCTGAATCTAAAATAAGGATACAAACTTTTGTGCCTAAGCGACAATCAAACTGCACACCTACCGTGCATCCACGAATATAGCTTAAGTATCAGTTGCTTACTCATGAACAGTAAGATGTGTGCGTGTTTGACCAGAAATAACGACACCTGTTGCGATTGATGGCAACACATGAACAGACATTGAAATTGCGCGTTAATTTTCACTAGCAGGTGGGTGTGCACTTGATGAAGCTAGAAATGAAATTATGTATATTTTTGTACTGGATCAGGTTTCAGACCCACATACTTACCTTTGGAGGAGACTTAGAGAAGATTGCAGTCTTGGGAAAGGAACGAAATGACTGAACTATACTGTTCCGAGAGATTCAGATCCTCGAAAGAGGAGATACGAATTCGAATCACAGTCCAGCACCAAATTTTTAAACGTCTCTAGTTCAATCAAGCGCAAGTAAAATAAGAGCCCTGTCGCTTTAAATGGCTATCGGTTCATCAAATAAAATAAAATTTTCTAATGTAAGTAAGCTTACTGGCGACTGTGTTTCTTTTTACCATGACTTCCGCTGTGTCATTTCCCAACGTAAACCAGCTCTGCCCAGTTGGTAATGAAGGAACGTGATGTTTAATGGGGATTCTGGATTATAACGTCTTTTTCTTGAGGTTACCAGAGGTAAAATAAATCTGTTTGTGCCTCTTAAAAGTAAATGCCTGAACCCACGCATTGCATCTGTGATAGCTCGTTCCACCAGACCATTGTGGCCACATTACCCAGCCCCAGGAGTGTGCTGTAACGGATTATGTGCTTAGCTTACAAAATTAGTCACGGTGGAAAAAATGCGAGTCTATTAAATGGTCAAGTAGAAGCAAGCTTCTGACGCAGAGATTATGCTATTCTCATGTCAGCAGGATGTAAAGACTCTTCTAGGCATCATAGGCTGGATGTGAAGCCATTTTGATTTTTCACAAATTCGGCAAATTTCTTAGTTCGAGAAAATCCACTGTGAAGTGTGAAGTTGCCGGATAATTCGATTATTACTGTTATTATTAATATCATTTTATTCATACCGCTGATGGAACACGACCGTAGTCTTGAGTTAAAACGCGAGACCAGCTAATATGACGTCTGGCGACCGAAAGCACATATCGACAAAATTTTTATCGCCCCTTTCCTCTCGGTGCTGAAGCTATGAGTGTAATTCAAGCGAATCTACAATATCATATTAGCTGGTCTCGCGTTTAACCTAAAGACTACGCTCGTAGTCAAGAGTAATGTACTAAGACTGGAGTCAAGACTTCCTCTGGGAAGTGCCGCAGTCTACATGTTGCTAGATCGAGCATATTGCCAGACATAGAATTCTGAGAGGAGCATGACTGTATTGTCCACCTTACGTGAACGACTCGGCAGTCAATTTTTTGGTCTGAGACTGTATCTACAACACATATTGCACGCTAAAGACCCAGAAGAATTAAAAAAAAAAGTAGTTTATGAGAGCAACGTTAACCATAGCGTTCGAAGTATTCATAGTATTGTATACGTGTGTGTAAACGCCTTCCAATGACCACTCAAGAAAGACAAGGATACACAGTCTAGCTTCAATATTATAAATACGCCTCAGTTTGTGGATGAACTCAGACTTAGGTTGATAATAATTTTGAAAATATAGCAGCACTGTACCCATTGGTGTTAAACTCGTTTTCAACCAATGATTCCCACAGCTACAGGGATACTACGTGTGATACCTCTTAGACAAAATACTTAAGCAGTGTTATCAGACGAAAAGATCAACCTGACACAAACTGTGGGAAGTTTGTTTTACAACCTTCGTACCTGGATATTCAGCTTTTTCCTATTTGAGATATCTGTGAACGTTGCTGCTTAAGACGATTTAAGCAGAAACTAAATTCCCTCAGCTTCGACAATGTTTAACGAAATCGTCTTATCGGCACTAAATCGTGGTTTGTGAATTGTTTACCGGCCGTACTCTTCCGTATTTTGCCGGTTGGAAGGCGAAAGCTTACTGACAAATTTCGCACAGAAATTACTGTTACAGTGTACTTATGGAGCCAAATGAGTCAATTGCGTATTTTCCGGTGAGAAAGAGCACTGGCAAACAGTCTTCGCTACATTAGGTTATTTAAACTGGTGTCACTCTGAGCTAGAATTTATGGTCAGCGACTAAGTGTAAGGTCAACGTTTCGGATGCGAGTTTTGCGACTGTGAAATACTTTTATACATTATAGAAGCGAATATTAAATTTGCACTAATATTGCGAAAATTTTGTACTTGGACAGCTTAGAATGAAAATACTTCTGTTTATTGCAAAGGGAAACAATAGATTTTCTAAAACACTGTCTGTCATACACTACTTGAAACAGGTCATGTCGACCAAATCATGTGGAAGAACTAACAGCAACGTATATCGGAAGGCAGTAAGATCTCTTGCCTTTTGGTTTGTCAGTACTCGATAGCCATTTCTAGGCGAAAGTAAATGAAGAAAGGGAGTGCGTTTTTGTTACCAAGTAACGACTTCGTCAATTACTTTAGTTTTAATGTAATCTACGAGTAATTGCTGGAGTTTGATATTCACATGAAAAGGATTCCGTAGACAGGGAAAGAACCTGTTCTTGGGAAACTACTTCTATAGTGACCAAAAGGCACTAAATGATGTTCAAGCACTTGTGTTACAGCAGCAGTATGAATAAAATGATATTAATAATAACAGTAATAATCGAATTATCCGGCAACTTCACACTTCACAGTGGATTTTCTCGAACTAAGAAATTTGCCGAATTTGTGAAAAATCAAAATGGCTTCACATCCAGCCTATGATGCCTAGAAGAGTCTTTACATCCTGTTGACATGAGAATAGCATAATCTCTGCGTCAGAAGCTTGCTTCTACTTGACCATTAAATAGACTCGCATTTCTTCCTCCGTGACTAATTTTGTAAGCTAAGCACATAATCCGTTACAGCACACACCTGGGGCTGGGTAATGTGGCCACAATGGTCTGGTGGAACGAGCTATCACAGGTGCAATGCGTGGGTTCAGGCATTTACTTTTAAGAGGCACAAACAGATTTATTTTACCTCTGGTAACCTCAAGAGAAAGACGTTATAATCCAGAATCCGCATTAAACATCACGTTCCTTCATTACCAACTGGGCAGAGCCGGTTTACGTTGGGAAATGACACAGCGGAAGTCATGGTAAAAAGAAACACAGTCGCCAGTAAGCTTACTTACATTAGAAAATTTTATTTTATTTGATGAACCGATAGCCATTTAAAGGGACAGAGCTCTTATTTTACTTGCACTTGATTGAACTAGAGACGTTTAAAAATTTGGTGCTGGACTGTGATTCGAATTCGTATCTCCTCTTTCGAGGATCTGAATCTCTCGGAACAGTATAGTTCAGTCATTTCGTTCCTTTTCCCAAGACTGCAATCTTATCTAGGTCTCCTCCAAGGGTAAGTATGTGGGTCTGAAACCTGATCCAGTACAAAAATATTCATAATTTCATTTCTAGCTTCATCAAGTGCACACCCACCTGCTAGTGAAAATTAACGCGCAATTTCAATGTCTGTTCATGTGTTGCCAACAATCGCAACAGGTGTCGTTATTTCTGGTCAAACACGCACACATCTTACTGTTCATGAGTAAGCAACTGATACTTAAGCTATATTCGTGGATGCACGGTAGGTGTGCAGTTTGATTGTCGCTTAGGCACAAAAGTTTGTATCCTTATTTTAGATTCAGACACCTAGCGGCTCGTAAGAAAAACCGATACGTAACATTTGATTTTTCTTGGTTAACAATCGGATTACGTGTTGGGTTCGTATCTCCGTCACAGAACTTCACATCATGCACTTCATCTTTAAATGCATGCACACTTTGTTACTTCAGAATGGAGGTATATCAGACATCTTTAGTGGTTAGATAACAGGGATGAAAGGGTCTTGATAGGAGTCACGGTTTATTAC
The DNA here is from genome assembly GCF_023864275.1 of Schistocerca cancellata. NCBI lineage: Eukaryota > Metazoa > Arthropoda > Insecta > Orthoptera > Acrididae > Schistocerca > Schistocerca cancellata. The sequence continues at coordinate 764,161,407 of NC_064630.1, forward strand.
AAAAATTGTCGTCTTTTATTTTCAAGTTTAGATTTGGTTACTGGTATTGGCAAAAATTTCGGTAATTCATGACTCTTCATGGCTAATCATCAATATGATGTGATTAGATTAGATTAGATTACATTAGATTAACTCTTGTTCCATAGATCATGAATACGACATTTCGTAATGATGTGGAACGTGACATTTTAATGAAAGATTTCTTTAAATACCATGATTCAATTTCTTTACAACAATTTTTTACACTCTCTCTCATTGCTTTTTATTTCTCTCTCTCTCTCTCTCTGTCTCTCTCTCTCTCTCTCTCACACACACACACACACACACACACACACACACATATTCTTTTTTATTTTTATTTGTATGTTGTGCTCGACTATCGGCGAGGCACGAAAACGCCTGTGAATGACTTTCTTAGTTTTGAGTGCACTTAACATAAAAACAACAATATGAGTTACTGATTTATGATGCTCAGTTTGCAGTCAGTTCTGAGTATTATTAGTAACTACGCTCCAGTCCCTAAACCTAGTTATAGAAAGCGAATTAGACGCATTACGTATTCCAGGCCGTAGCAGCCGCGACTTGGAGACACCAGCTATGGTCACTTCCCAGACCGCTGTAGTATCACATCGGTTCGTCTTCTTCCTGCTGGTACTGTAACTGAGATTTGGCAACAAGGCAACGTATGTTTGGCAACTCTGTGATCGACGAGTTACTTCCTGGTGTGCACGGAATTAAGCCTCAAAGTTCACTTGATTTTACCTGTCATTTCCATTGAATAATCTGAGTTATTATAGCTTGAAGGGTAACAAAAGATTGAAAATTTACGGTTTTCAGCCCAGGAAAGTCGTTGCAGGTGGAAATCGCAACTAATCTCGACCTTTAAATAGCGGTTTACGAGTTCTAGTTACTATTGCCATCGTAATAGGAAGCTGAGACCCATACCTCCTCGCCAGCTCTGTGGTAACGTGCTGACCTGTGAAACAGCGTCTGTTGCGGTTCGCGGTTTCAGTCTCACTGACTGAAACGTTTTTATCCCTTCTGTGAAAGAGCTACAAGCAGTCAGATCAAACATCAATAAGGAAATCGCAAGAAAATGCTTTCAGTTCATAGTGCAATGTTGAAAAACTTACAATGCTGCACAACAGGTAACGCCTCTTTCCGCTGCTGACAAGCGAATTTTGGGTTTCTAGGAATACGTAACTATATTTATGAAATGCCACATTTGCATACCTCTTGAGTATGACACAGCATACCAATTAAACACAGACCCAATCAAAATCTAAGTGAGTAGTATTTTACTAATTCGTGTCGATAGAGGCATGCTTGTGTACAGATACTTTCGTCGTAAGGTTATCATGGTTAGTTTTATTTCATTTCTTATAATACAGTGCACAATTTTCGTAAGGTTTCCTTTAGTGTTGTTAAAACAATAGTAAACATGAGAGAGAAATTAATCCTCAACGATATATGCGAATTCTCTGATGTTACCATTGACAGTCTGACAATGCACATGCAGTTTATTGATTACATGCATGTAGAAAATTTGTTCTTAGTTAAAGCTGTCAATCAAAGTTTGAAGAAGAATAAAATATCACTACCACACGACGGCTAATGTAGAAAATACTTTTCTGACATATTATGGCACGATGCGCTCTCCCTGCACATCTTCGAGATGCATCTGCTGCCTGCTGTCTATTAAACCTGAATAGAACAAAATGTCACAGAAGTTAGTCCTTTTTCCACATGCGACTACTTTGGGTTGAGAAGTGAAGGGAATTATGTTCAAAGTTCCATTAGATTGATAACTTCAGCAGAGAGCAGAATTGCGTTTTAAAAAATGTAGCACTGAATGTATTCGAACTCGCGACATCTTATCTATGCTACAAGCTGACACGTAGCTACAACAGCTCCAGAGCTCGGCAACTATTCCTCCAGAACTTTTGGATTCCACAGCACTGTGAGATTATGCATATGGCCAGGTCTTGACTTCTGAGAGACAAACAGTTACAGCGTTTCTTTTGGACTGAACGACGTTTTCTAGTAACAGATAGCGCAATAGAATAGCTCAAGTGGAAAGGAACACTTCCTATTTAAACTTCTGCATCCTACAATGTTGGCAGTTGTGTGTAGGTGGCAGTAACGTGATTTTATTTCTGTGATTACAAAATAGTCGAATGTGTGCACTGGGTAGCCGAGGCAGCTAGTTCATGGTGATTCGGTCAACAAAGTAAATGAATTTACTGAACATGCTGCAAATTACTACAGGGAGCCTGTGTGTCAGAATTCTCATCCAGTGTGGCGCAACTGCGTGACGATAGAAAAATGATTCGCAGAGAAGAGTATTTCGTGGTCTGTTGGACGGATGGTAGGTTGTTATACCTATGGTCTGGGTTCGATTCCCACTTCTGTCAATGATTTTAGATAGGGAGAGACAGATTCCATTCTCTCCTGGCTACACCAAGTGAAGGAGATATAATGGCTGCGTGGTGTGAAAATTCACATTAAAGATGATATTCCTTCTTTACCAAGTAGACGGTAGGTTGAACCACAATAAAGTCTGGAGTGGCGACATGTAGAAACTCTATCACCAGTAACCTTTCTTATACTAGTTATTTATTTCAAGTGACGACACAAACGCTATGTATGGTCACAGGACACTTATTCCATCTTTTATTTGAGCTTCTGTATGTCGATAAAATTGGTTCTGAACTGGGAATGCAACTCAGACCGCCCTTAACGCGGATTTTGATCCCTTCGTGGCAATACAGCTCGGCTACAATTTGTTGTTTGTTCAAAACTGCAGATTCCTCAACACCTTCACATATTTTGCGTGAATGGGATCGAATCCTGGCCCGGCACTAAAGATTTAATTATGTATTATCAAGCTCTAGCATGAGAACACCTATCTGCTGGTGGATAATAATCTTGATTTTTAATGTATTTTCATTCGCTGTCAACACTAACGATATCTGACGTTTTTAACTCCAAGTGAGACACAGAACTATTTGTGAGATGACTGTAAGTTAAAGATGCTATTCTGAGCAGCTGGTGGAGAAAAATTCGGTAGCTGACGTCTCTTTGTATGTAGTGAACAACGATATGTGTGGGGCTCTATTCCCAGTGAGCGCTGAACACTTCGTCATATTATTTCAGTTCAAATATGCTCACATGTCACTGCTGATGCAACAAACCCATATTTAACGTTAGTTTTCTCTAGAATATAACAGCGATCGGTGCCGGGTTGGAGTCCTGGGAAGGAAAAAATTAATGTTTCGTCTCGTCATTTCAGTTAAAACATCTAGTTACTGCCGCGAAATTCCGATATGTCACATTTGACTGTGCTTCGATAGCAATCCGATTAGGTTCCGGGTTCGAATCCGTGTCCAACACACAGCTTTACCTCACGGCATTTCAAGTAAGTTACTTGTGAAGAAGCAATATTTAACATCTCTCGTAGTTCGTTAACAGGGACAATAGAGGCTGGGTAGGAATTCGTGTCTGTTAAAAATGTTTGCGTTATGCAATTTAAAGTTGATATTTGCTAACTGATACTGTCTAAAATCGAGGTATATCACTCTCTGTATGCCTAATCAGGAATGACTGTTAGTTTCCGTCAGTCACGAAATCTTTGCTTAGTCTGCATGAGCTGGGTTTGAATCCATATGCAGAACAAGACGGTTCGTCGTGTCATTTAATGTTCATACATATTCTCAACTAGCTGCTCGTGAATAACTTAAATTTTTAATGTCATTTTGTGTTAAATAGTTCAAATGGTTCAAATGGCTCTGAGCACTATGGGACTTAACTTCTAAGGTCATCAGTCCCCTAGAACTTAGAACTACTTAAACCTAACTAACCTAAGGACATCACACACATCCATGCCTGAGGCAGGATTCGAACCTGCGACCGTAGCGGTCACGCGGTTCCAGACTGAAGCGCCTAGAACCGCACGGCCACATCGGCCGGCCCCCACCATCTGGTATCAATGCATTACCTTATAATCCATTATATATAATCCTTTTCATAGTACACTTGATATTATAGATGAGTAGGACACAAGACAGGACATAGATAATGTCCGTTTGACGTCAACAGTGTGTAACATTTTACTTTTTTTGAATAGGACAATGTTCCTCTCCAATAATTTTTAGATTAGTTACAATAAGCTTACGCTGCAAGAGAATTCACTTGTATTTTTCAATATGTTTTCTGTTGTCGGTTTGAAGGCCTTCCATAACATCGGCAACGTAGTGCAACTCCACCGAGAGCTGTCTGGAGTAGGGTGGAGATAGCAATGTGAAAGTTGCGAGCTGTCGAAGACGATCTTCATATTCCTAATGCGATTAGGACATCGTATACTCTTGACGACGTTTAGCACCTGTGCGGTCAGTCACCCAATTTCAGATTTCATTTTGAGTAATCCTGCTAAATTCCCAAAATATTGTCTTTTTATATTGATGAGTAATACGGATAGTCGTCACGTTCATGTGCCGTCTACAACGCAAATTTAATGTTACTATCCTAGGAACTAACCTGCAATACGTTTTGTATTTCATAATCGGAACTATCTGCATTAACCGTCATCAGAGCAATGTCAGAGAACAGAATGCAGCAGTGCCTACTTGAGGACCTGCTTGAGTCGTGTTCTAAGGAAAGGGTAGTTACTGGTTCACATTATATTACACTAGCGAGAAGTACCGACTTTTCCTTTTCTCTGCAAACATCCAGAACTAAATTCAGTAACTAAATGCTAAGAATATATTTGCATTGTGCCAACTCAAAGATCAATAGATATGGATATAGATACAGATTTTTATATTTAAAGCCATTCTCGTTCTGCGTTGGAATAAACATCATTCATTATTTGCTTGTTCTTGTTACGATTGTTATTGTCATTCTCTCACTCGCAAGAGTCTTATGCTGATGCTGTATGAATAAATTATGCCATTGGATACAAAACGGTTTAGTTTTGAGACCTAACCCACGAGGGGGGAAGGCACAGTGGTCTGCTTCAGGAATTCCAAGCAATAAAACACAAAAAACAACCCAGGAAGGGTTCGAACAGCTACTTTCACGCAGAGACATGCATTTGGAATCTGTTCATCGTTACGGGGTCAAACAAGAGGGTAACATTACTGAAACAATGATCGGGCTACTTAGTATATAATAGAGCATACAGATTTCAAGGAAGAAACGTATGAAGACGCAGACTTCCTCGTTATCAATATGTGCGGCATATCTTTCGTGTTAACGAAAGTAAATTCCCGCTTTACCTCTTCTTACGTGTCAAATGAAATGAATGCCATGAGGAATAGAATATTTGTTGACTGCGTCTCTTCTTGCTTCCATCCTTACCAACATATTTCATCATTCTCGTGGTAATCATGACATTCTATGTGCATGCTGCAAACGATTGCAAGTGGACAAATTCGACATCGAGGTGCAAAGCGTTTGGTATCTTACATTATATTCAATTCGAATAAGCTTCCGGTGTATTTTTACTTCGTTTGTATTTTTAGATGATTATGAACGTTATGGAAATTTATCTCACATGCTTTATGTTGAATGAGAAACATTGAATGACCCGTTTTGCTTTCCCTACGTTGAAATGATATAATGTCGGCGTCAACAGCCTTCTTCCACGCCGGAAGCTGAAACTTGTATCATTCTGGATTAATGATAATTGAATGTCTCATATGTATACATAGCCCACAAGGCGACGTCAGAAACCATCAGGGGAGAACGCCGCATAAAAACCAAACGTGCGCGCGCGTCTCCACTCTGAAGAACCGTATCGGAGAATCACGGCAAGCATTTCGCTGAAGAGCTGCCTCGTCAGAGAGCCGAGAAATGGCAGCGTCGTAGCAAGTATTTGTCAACACTCTGATAGTGCATTTACTTCCGGGTGTAGGTGGGCGTTACCTCGCTAAATTCACTTGACATTCGTTTTCCACATCGAAGATTCGTACGATATAATCCACTGCAAGATGACACAATTAGAAAGTATATTTAATTTCTGGACTCCAAGAACGGCGTTCTTCACATAAGTAACACCTGTTTGTGTGTGCATTCGGGAGGACGACGGTACAATCCCGCGCCCGGCCATCCTGATTTAGGTTTTCAATGATTTCCCTAAATCGCTTCAGGCAAATGCCGGGATGGTTCCTTAGGAAGGGCACGGCCGATTTCCTTCCCCATCCTTCCCTAATCCGAGATTGTGCTCCGTTTCTAATGACATCGTTGTCGACGGGACGTTAAAACAGTAATCTCCACCTCCTCTGTTTGTGTGTTTAAGGTTGCGTTTTGAGGCTCAGGCAACATCGCAGTGACTATAGTCCGCCGCTGGCCGCCAGTGTGTCGTTAGCTCAGAGGTTCCCTTGTGCGTTGCAGTGCTTGTACTATAAGTTCGAATCACGGTAGAAGCCGCTGACTACAACCTTTTATTTTCCATTTTAATTAATGGAGTTGCAAACTGCTAATAAAAATTTCTTATGCGAAATCTGAAGAATGCCTTTAAACATCAATCTTCGTCCGATTTCGACTTAGTAAATTAAGTTAATATCATGGATTTCTGCTTTGCAAATTCCAAGGTGCTTCACTGTAAAATAGGTAATGAAAAGATTCAAACCGACTGTCAACGGTATAAATTTGAGCTTTGTTCGTCATATAGGTCTAACATGTCAGAAGGTTGTTTATGAAGTGCACATGTTCATTAATATAGTTCCCATCTTCTAAATTTTTGCAATAGCATTTAACTGTAGACGTTTTCTAACACCGGCGTTAGCAATTCCTTTCCGTTCTCTGAAACCATCAAAACGACAAATTTTTCTGGTTTAAATCTGATGACCTTAACTATCACTTCCGATCAACAATAAATACTTCATGAACCCATACATGGAACTCCAAATGTGCAGTGTGCCTGCACTGCTACAGAGCATGCATTGCAAGGTATTCACACAGTTTATCGCATAGACTTACCATAAGAAATGAAACAAGAACTGTAATACACTTTACACCACAGACGCTCACTCTGGCTTGACGAAAACATCCAAACATTGACCAAAAGTTGCACAAATAATTAAGTTTGAAAGGAAAAGAAACGAGGTATGAAGCATTTATAAATTCATCGAATGTAGTGAGGTGGTTTAATTTCGTCCCAGTCTATAAAATTAATTTCGGGCCATACTCAGCTCTTGCCGATTACCCGCCTACTAATCAGGGCGTCTGTCTCCGTTGCTTTTGAGCGTGAATGGAAATAGTAGAAATTTTCTGTGGAGCAACATTTAATAATAAAGCGTTTTAAATCATCAAATGCGATGAGCGGTAGCAGGTGCTTTCGATAAAGAACGGGGGAGTGCAGCGCCGCTGCTGTCGCACGGCCGCTGCCAGTAGCCAGCAAATGGATCCCGGAGCTTTGCCGCATACGGCGTCCAGAGGAGGACAGTCTGCAGGAAATCTGCCGCAAAATCGTTACTAGATAAAATTTTGATATCGGTGTGTCACAAAGCGAAATAGATTGAATCTGCGCTACCATTACATTCACGTCTTCAGCATTCAGACAGAAGAGGCTATAAAAATATTTTATGCCAGCTGCTATCGATCCACTGACATTATGAACAGAAACAACGCACGCTACCGCTAGACCACAGGCGTAATCAGCCTAGAGTCTCTCAATCTGGGGACAAGTTTTCCTCCAGGAAGTGCCGCAGTCTACAGTGTTGCCAGATTGTGCAGATAACCGCACTTAGAGAATTAGCGAGTTGGCCAGTTTTTTTGTCTCATGTCGCGATCGGCGCAGACTTAGCCTCTGAAGCGGCCGGCCGCCGGTCGAGTTTTATGTCAAAGAGTGTACATGTGGGTTCTACCTTGTTGGAAAAAGGTGTGCCTCAGGGTTCCATCCTGAAAGTCATCCTCTTCGCTATCACCACTAACCATATAATGGCCTTTTTCCCACCAGGCCCCCATTTAGTTGACAATTTTGCCACTTATTGCAGTCCTCCATGGACTTGTGTCATTGAGCGGCACCTTCACCGATGTCTTGATCATCTTTAGCAGTGGAGCATGGCTTTCGTTTTTCCACTAACAAAACCGTTTTTGTGAATTTCTGGTGGCATAATTGATTTCTTCCATCGTCTTTACACCTTGGGCCTGTTGCTCTTCCATTCGTTGAAACTATGAAATTCCTGGGGCTCATGCTCGATAGGAAACTTTGTTGGTCCTCCTATGTGTCTTAAGTGGCAGCCCGCTGTATGGGGTCCCTCAATATCCTATGTGTCATCAGTGGTACTTCCTGAGGAGCAGATCAAACCACCCTCCTCCGTTTGTACTGGTCCTTTGTCCATTCGAAACTCGACTATGGGTGATTTGTTTATTCGTCTGCACGTCCTTCTCTCTTATGCTGTCTCAGTACTATCCACCATTGTGGCATTCGTTTGGCCACTGACACCTTTTACACTATGCAGGTTGAGAGTCTGTATGCATAGTCTGCCGAACTACCACTGTCCTACAGCTGTGACTTTCTCCTCAGCAGATAGGCATGCCATTTGTCTGCCATGCATGGCCACCCATCCTATGCCTCCTCCTTCAATGACTCCTTTGATCGCCAGTATGGGGTGCCTTCCTCTTCTCCGTTACCTCCTGGAGTTTGCTTTCGGTTCTTATTCCGGCAGCTTAACTTCATGCTACCTGCCACTTTCCTGATAAATGCGAACCCTTCACCACCTTAACTTCGTGCGGCAACCTGTGTTCACCTTGGCCTTCGGTTGCTTCCTAACAACACTACTCCAGCCTCGCTCTTTCGCTTTCAGTTTCACGACCTTCACACGGAACTTCATGTTCTTTGTTCTTTGTGTACACTGATGGCTCCCGGACTGATCATCTTCTTTGTTCTTTGTGTACACTGATGGCTCCCGGACTGATCATCGTGTTTGGTGTGCCTTTGTCATTGGTACAGTCGTTTTTCGTATCAGCTTCCAGAATACTGCTCAGTATTTTCAGCAGAGCTCTTTGCCCTGTATCAGGCCACGCAGTACATTTGGTTCCACTGGCTTTTCAATTGAATCATCTGCTCTGACTCTCTCAGTGCCCTCCAAAGCCGCTGTGTGCTGTACACTGCCCATTCCTTAGTGCAGTGGGTCCAGGAAAGCTGTCACTTGCTCACTATTGATGGAGTTACCGTGATGTTAATGTGTGTTCCTGGTCACTTCGGTGTGACAGGAAATGAGACTGCTGCCAGGTTGCAGTCCTCCTACCTCAGTCTGTTAGTTCTTACATTCCCTCTGATGATCTCTGTGTTGCCGTGTGTTAGGAGGTGGTGTAACATTGGCCTTACCATTAGTCCTCCCTTCATGGGAAGAAGCTCCTTGTTATTAGGCCTCTCCCTCATCTTGCCATGACAAGATCATTTTAGCAAGGTTGTGAATAGGGCGCTGTTGTTCTAGCCATCGCCATTTGCGAAGTGGTGGTCTCCCACCACTTTGTGCTCATTGTGCTCAACCTTTGACGGTCTGCCATTTCCTGTACATTCTCGTTTGTGTTTGCTGTCTGAGTTATCGACTGCATTTTACTTTTTATCCGTTGTAGCAATGTGGCAAAGGACATTTAATTTTATTTCAGGACCTCCCGTTCTCTATGGCATATTGTATAGACCTTTCTCTATGTCCCTGTTTTTAGCTGTCTTCCCTTCTGTCGATTGGGATTAATGTGTAGTCATTTTTAACTCCTCTCTTTGTCTTCATGTTCCCCAGTTCTGACATGGACGCATATGACACTAGTTTTTGCACCCTAAAAGAAAGCAAAGCAAACAATACAGAAGGTCCAGGCAAAAGAGATGCTTAGATTTACAAGTTAAATGACGCATTAACAAATCTAGTCTTTGAGGACAACATACAGGTTCTATTACTTAAGAAGACTTGGAGCCACTCACATATCTATGAACCTATTCTGTATACTCATGCCTTTGTTATCAGTCTGCTGTGGGGCACCATGTCAAGCACTTTGTGGAAATCTAGGAGTATGGAATCTACCTGTTGCCCTTCATCCATGGTTTGCATAATGTCGTATGAGAAGAGGGCAAGCTGAGTTTTAGATGAGTGATGCTTTCTAAATCTTTGCTGATTTTTGGACAGAAGCTTTTCTGTCTCAAGAAAATTTGTTATATTTGAACTGAGAATATGTTCAAGACTTCTGCAGAAAACCGATATTAAGGATTTTGGTCCTAATTTCGTGGGTCAATTCTTTTACTTTTCTTGTGTACAGGAGTCAGCTGCACATTTGTCTAGCTTTTTTTTTTTTTGCATAAGTATTACAGCCTTCATCCATTTGAACCTGCTTTGCTTACATTATTCATGCCGAGATCTTCTTGTACAATTTTCACTACCTATGCTTCCCTCCATTACCAAGTGATTATTTCTTGATGCATCATGATATTTCTTATCAGCTGATATCATTTTTAATCAATTTGTGTAATTTATTTTCTTCCCAGTTCAATTCAGTACCTTCTCATTACAGAAAATAACCTCCACAATAGACTTCCAAACGTTTGAATTTGTACTTGATATTAAAAAATTACTCTTTTCCATCAATGCTTTTTTTGCTGTTGTTGTCTTCTTTTTATATCGTCTCTACGTCAGCCATCATCAGCAATTTTACTGTTCAAACAGCAAAATTTATCAACTGCTTTTAGTGTCTCTTTTGTAATGTACTTCTCTCAGTGCCACGTGATATGATTCAACTACACCTCATTACTCTTGTTTTACTTACATTGATTTTCATCTTATAACCTCTTTTCCAGGCACTATCCATTCTGTTTACCATCTCTTCCAAGTCCTTTGCCATTTATGACAGAATTACAGTCTCATCAGCAGATCTCAGAAGTTTTTCTTTTTTCAGATTTCTTCTTAGTTTTCTTTACTGCTTACTCAATGTACCAGTTGAATAACATTAGGGGTAGGCTTCAACCCTGTCTCACTCCCTTCTCAACTACTGCATGCCTTGCATGTCCTTTGACTGGTGCAATTGCAGTTTGGTTTCTGTACAAGTTGTAGATAGTCTTTCACTTTCTGTATTTTATCCCTGTGACCTTCAGGATTTCAAAATGTTTATTCCAATCAACGTTGTCAAATGCTTTCTGTAAATCCATGAATTATGTAAATGTGGGTTTGCCTTTTTTAAATCTTATCTTTTAAGATAATTACTAGAGTCAGTATTATTGGAGCATTCCTGCATTTTTCTGAAATAAAAATTGATCTTGTACCAGTTTTTAATTTCTGTTGATATTTTCTAACCATAAATTACTGAAAGATGGCTTGGTTATATTTACACCTCTCGGCACCTGCCTTATGTTGAATTGGAATTATCACATTCTTCTTGAAAACTGAGCGTATTGCATTCCATTTGGAATAGTTCTGTTGTGGTATGTATTCCAAAGGCTCTCAATGATTCAATATTGTCTACTCCGGGTGCATTTATTTTCTTGACTTAGTGCTTTCAGTGCTGTCTCAAATTCTTCTCACAGTATCATATCTCCCATTGCATCTTCATTGTTTCTGTGCCCTTTTTTCGTAATATTGTCTTCAAGTTTGTGTATAGCATGGCATTAGAACAAAAAGCACAATTTCTCTCAAGTCTGTCTCTCATTTTTTTCCTGTCAATTTCCAGCAATTAATTTTTAGTGTTCTGAAATCTTAGCTATTTTCTCACTCCACATACGCCTCAGTTAATCTCAGTTTTAACAATTTTTACTTCTGTTTTCTTCTTCTCTCCTCCTTCTCTCCCTTAGAATTTCATTTGTTCAGCTCTATAGACAACAAGGTAATTGCTGACTTTTGAAGTATGTATTGCATTAAGCCAACCAGTAGAATTTTAGTAGATTAACCAGATATACGTATAATGTTAAATTGATTTTACTGAAATACTTATTGACATTCCGTAGTTTATTATTGGAAATTTTTGAAAATACGCAGATTGTTAAAAATTCATTGACTCCATGAGCAACACGTGGGATTGTGTAGTCTGTGAATCCGCTCAAACTTTGTTTAATTGTGATAGTGTTAACTATATTATGAGAAGATATATACTAACAACCCCAAATAGTAAAAACTGAGTCTTAATTAAAATCTGAAATTAACTCTTTTGCCAGGTTCTACGATTTTCTCGCCTCTTTGGACCAGGAAAGCCAAGCAGCCTGCCTCAGATTTGGCGTGGTGTTCGGAAGCGGCGCAAACGTAGGAAACAGCAGTTGCAACAAGATAATTCTGATTCAGGATCAGATCAGGATAATATACATGAAAGGAAAAGGGGATGGACATTTAATTATGGTCCACCTCCACCTCCGGAGATGTGTGAGTCTGATGATGAGGTGAGAACAAAATTCTGTAATTCCTATCTAGCCATATGGAATTAAAAAAAGAAAGAAGAAGAAGAAGAAGAAGAAGAAGGAAAAAAAAAAAACAGAAGCTTTAGTTTACGTAATTATAATTCTGTGTGAGTTAATTAAAAACTATAGTGTGCTACTTGCAGTAATGTAAGAAGTGTTGTGGTCTTTGTGTGTGTGTGTGTATGTGTGTGTGTGTGTGTGTGTGTGTGTCACAGTGAAGAAGAACTCCAGAATTTCCTCTCCAACCTCAACTCCTATGGTTCCATCAGATTCACCTGGTCCTACTCCAAATCCCATGCCACTTTCCTTGACGTTGACCTCCATCTATCCAATGGCCAGCTTCACACATCCGTCCACATCAAACCCACCAACAAGCAACAGTACCTCCATTATGACAGCTGCCACCCATTCCACATCAAACGGTCCCTTCCCTACAGCCTAGGTCTTTGTGGCAAATGAATCTGCTCCAGTCCGGAATCCCTGAACCATTACACCAACAACCTGAAGACAGCTTTCGCATCCCGCAACTACCCTCCCGACCTGGTACAGAAGCAAATTACCAGAGCCACTTCCTCATCCCCTCAAACCCAGAACCTCCCACAGAACCACCCCAAAAGTGCCCCACTTGTGACAGGATACTTTCCGGGACTTGATCAGACTCTGAATATGGCTCTCCAGCAGGGATACGACTTCCTCAAATCCTGCCCTGAAAAGAGATCCATCCTTCATGAAATCCTCCCCACTCCACCAAGAGTGTCTTTCCGCTGTCCACCTAACCTTCGTAACCTCTTGGTTAATCCCTATGAAATCCTCAAACCACCTTCCCTACCCTCTGGCTCCTACCCTTGCAACCGCCCCTGGTGTAAAACCTGTCCCATGCACCCTCCTACCACCACCTACTCCAGTCCTGTAACCCAGAAGGTGTACATGATCAAAGGCAGAGCCACGTGTGAAAGCACCCACGTGATTTACCAACTGACCTGCCTACACTGTGAACCTTTCTATGTGGGAATGACCAGCAACAAACTGTCCATTCGCATGAATGGACACAGGCAGACAGTGTTTGTTGGTAATGAGGATCACCTTGTGGCTAAACATGCCTTGGTGCACGGCCAGCACATCTTGGCACAGTGTTACACCGTCCGGGTTATCTGGATAGTTGCCACTAACACCAACCTGTCAGAACTCCGAAGATGGGAACTTGCCCTTCAGTATATCCTCTCTTCCCGTTACCCACCAGGCCTCAACCTCCGCTAATTTCAAGTTGCCGCTGCTCATACGTCACCTGTCATTCAACATCATCTTTGCCTCTTTACTTCCGCCTCGACTGACATCTCTGCCCAAACTCTTTGCCTTTACAAATGTCTGCTTGTGTCTGTGTTTGTGCGGATGGATATGTGTGTGTGTGCGCGCAAGTGTATACCTGTCCTTTTTTTCCCCCTAAGGTAAGTCTTTCCGCTCCCGGGATTGGAATGACTCCTTACCCTCTCCCTTAAAACCCACATCCTTTCGTCTTTCCCTCTCCTTCCCTCTTTCCTGATGAGGCAACCGTTGGTTGCGAAAGCTTGAATTTTGTATGTATGTTTGTGTTTGTTTGTGTGTCTATCGACCTGCCAGCACTTTTGTTTGGTAAGTAACAGTTTATTAATATAGTTACTCTGATGTATTTAAGCAAGCAAGATAACACTGAATTGTAGTGGTTCTTTCTACAATTGTGGACAATTACTGTGGGCATTGCTTAGATGAATGGATTACAAACTCTCTTAGAATACAATGTATAAATTTTTAAGTGGGCGTGTAATTCACAGAAATTCCATTTGACAAGTTTGGTTCAGGAATATAAACAAATTAGGAATGCATCTTTATCTTCAACAGGAAAAACTGTTATGCCCTGCAGAAGACAAATCACAGGGGGTGAAACAAGATGATGGTGATAACAACAACATGGGGCCCAGAGTTGCAGACTGGAGATTTGGACCTGCTCAAGTCTGGTACGACATGCTGGAAGTTCCAGAAACTGGAGAAGGTTTTAACTATGGCTTCAAAGTTAATGAAAAGGTAGTTTTCTATTTTAGGTAGTTATATAAAAATTGGCAAAGTTTTAGAAATTTTTATACATCTTCCTGATTCATTTTGAAACTGCAAGGGAAAAATGTTATATTTCTTTTCAATAGGCTTGTTGTTGTCCAATCTAACATTAATTATTTCCAACTTTAAAGCTCTCTGCATGTTTTAGCACTTTTAGTTTGCATATTGAGTTTTGTGGTTGACCAATTTTCCATGTAATTTAGTTTGAAGAACAACAAAATCCTAAATGAAATAATTAACTATAAGTTTGTAACTGGTCATGTCACTCTTTATCTTTGCTGCGTACTATTTTATTTTATTAATTTCATTTGTGTTAGAAACATCTGGCTTAATATTTTAGCTTGTGCCATGACCAGGCTGGTTAGATGCACACACTCTGCAGGATGTCTCCCATGCTGTCATATGCCCATTGCAAATGTGAAGAGGAGACTGAATAGAACTCACTATACTCAGCAGGGCTAGACCCTGAGAATGCATGCTGGTACTGCTAAGTGTGTCATCATGCATGACCATGCACAACTAGGGTGTATAATTTTACTCATACTTAAAGCGCCTAGTGGACAGATTTACACGCTGGAATTTCCTGTAAAAGGCTCTAAATAAATAACTAATAAAATGACATATTTAATAAGTACCTGTTGATAAGTAACTATCATTGTCAAGAAGTCTGACTAAATGTAAATGGTTTATAATGTCAAGAATGTTATCCCTTTTGTTCCAAATCAACATCTGCATTCATATCTGTACACACTCAAATTTTTGTGCTTTATTGCTGTGGTCATTTGTCAGATACAAGCAAAAGAAAGTAATATGTCACTTGGTTCTTTTTAGAACATACCATATCAGAATTTTAAAATGAAGCCTGATTTTGATGCACACTGCCTGTGTTGTACCAGCTGTTACTTCAGTTCAGTGAGAATCTCTATTATACTTTTGTGTTGACTAAATCCACAGCTGTGATGAGACGCATAGCTTGTCTTCAGATCCTTGCTATTGCCTCAATTAATCACACCAGTCGCGGATTCAAGACACTCAAGAATCTGTTAAATGAGTTACATCCGGTGGGCTGAATTATATATCTATAATATCCTTTCATGGACTCTCAGCCTGGCATCTGCGTTGTGTAGCCCTTTCACTATAATTCACTCCTAGATGTTTAACACTTGTCACTGATTCCAGTGACCAACATATGCATAAGTGATTGAAGGTTATACGATTGGCAATGAATGAGCCATGTGAGAGAGAATTTGGTGATGTTGTACCAAATGAAAATACACACGTTGGTACAGTGGTGGGTTCTTTACTTTACTCCTGGAGGGCTTCAAGTGAATACTATAACACATAAAATATTAGAGCACTTTGTTATAATGTAGACAAGATGAATTACTTAGCTTTTTTCAATCAGATTTCAAAGGAATGTCATGGGTATCCATAACTGTCTCTCACCATTAATGTATCATTTGATACTTACAAGATACAAGCCTCTTCTCTCAAAGCATAACTGACAATAACATTTATATCCTGTGTTCACACCTTTGGCCTAGTAGAAAAACAGTTTTGTTGTATTTGTGTATGATCATTGTCTGGGCTAAGAGGTACTGTGTTAAGTCGAAAGTAAGAGAGTGAAAGCGGTGGCATATTGAAACACTTGTAGGGATGGTTATCCAGTGTTGCTCATTTGTCCATGTGGATAACTGTGACTATCCTCATTTGTTGTTTCATCCGAAGCTTGTGGTGTAGTGGCTTGCATTGCTACCTCTGGATCAGGGGGTCCCGAGTTCGATTCCCGGCCGGGTTGGGGATTTTCTCTGCCAGGGGACTGGGTGTTTGTGTTGTCCTCATCATTTCATTATCATCGTCATTCATGACAGAGGCTGGCTTGGACTGTGTAAAAAAAAATTGGACTGTGTAAAAATTGGTACTTTGTACGGGTGCTGGTGACTGCGCAGTTGAGCGCCCCATGGACCAAACATCATCATTTCTGGTTGCGTTGTGATGTACCAGACTGGCATTGGCATCTCGGTCTTTAAACGACACCATGTGTGGCAAGTGTGCTGCATGTCCTGGGATGTGATGGTGGCACACTTGGCATGGTTAGTGCACCGGTTGGTACCTTCGAAGGAGCTGATGAGGCTGACCTCACTGAGCTACGAATGCATAGGTCAGTTTTGAAATACTGTGCAGTTTTGCTCATTAGGGACTGGAAGAGCATCCTGTAGTTGAGCTTGTTGATGCCACTTATGCAAGGCATGCTTTTTCTTGCCTGCTAGGCAGTGAACTGCTTATGCATCTCCTTTCCACTCATTGACTTGTGGGCTATCTCCTGTGTGGAGGCTTAGTTGGAAGTAATAGAAGTATCAGTGATAGCCATGAATATCTAGGGACACACATCTGAAAAGATTTAAGTTGGCGTTGCCACATAGAACTAGCAGGAATTACAGATGCGTGATTGGGGTATGTTGGAAGAAACTTAGTAGTAGCAAACATGGAGGATACTGTTTCTAAATGCTTAGGTGCACCTCAGAATATTGTGATCTAATATTAATGGAAGAAAGGAAAATATTGCATGTGTTAAAGAGAAGCTGTAAGTTTTGGGTAAATGGTAATAGGAAAAACTTTGAACTAAACAAAATTGTTCAGGATTGTTTTCCATTGAATATGATATGACAGAATGAAAATTGGGCAAAATAACTATTGAAAATAATGATAGTATGAAGAAAACAGAAACTTACATTGGGTAGACAGCATGTTTCAGAAGTTAAAATGATTTACGGCACAGGAACTAACTGTAAAGAAAACTTATATGGACATCCAAGATTTCTTTCATCTCAAGATGTGTACTTGTATAAAAAAATAACAAGTTGTCTATACTGAAAATAATGACATTCTACAAGTAATGCTGTATGAGCTGTAGAAAGACGTGTAGGAAGAAAAACCTCCTGGAAATGAAAATGTTTCAATAAAATTGTTTTTGTTGGTTGTGTTACACAACTTTGATAAATTTTATAAGTAAACCTCCTTCAGCAAAGAAAACACACACATATTCACCCAAGCAAGCACACCTCATGCACACTTCACCACTATCACCAGTAGCTCTGACCAGAATGCAACCGTCACATGAATAACAATCTGGAGTGGGACGAGAAAGGGGGAGGGATAACAGGGTTTGGTGGGGGGAGAAATGGGTGCTGCCTGGCGGGTCATGCGGGGACTAGGTGGTGGCCCAATTAGACTGCCAGATTGCAGTGTCAGGTGGGATGTGGGAGGAAAAATGTGGACTGGAAAATGAGAGGAAGGGGAAAGGATGGGTGGATGCATTCATTAGCAGAGGGCAGTACACAGTGAGGGTGGGGAATATTAAAAGGGAGGAGGTGATAGGACCCAGGAGTGGAAACTGTTGAGTGAAGTGTTGTGGGAGCAGTAGGTTACTGTAAGTTGAACTAGGATAATTTCAGTACCTGAGAATGTGTTATAAGAATAACTCCCATCTGTGTAATTCAGAAAATCTGGTGGTGGAATGGAGGATCCAGATGGGCTGTGCTGTAGACATTGAAATCAAGCATGTTTTGTCCAGCTGCATGTTGTGCCACAGAGTGATCTGCTTTGCTCTTGGCCACAATTTGGTGGTGGCTGTCCATCCTGATATTCAGCTGGTTAGTAGTCATATCTTATCCTTTGAAGGGAAGGTATATAAACAAATCCGCAGCACAGCCATGGGTACCCACATGGCACCCTTCTGTGCCAACCTTTTTATGGGCCATTTAGAGGAACCCTTCCTAATTTCCTGAAACCCCAAACCCGTGGTCTGGTTCAGTTTCATAGATGATATGTTTTTGATCTGGACTCATTCCTTTACAACCTCAACACCTTCTCTCCTGTCTGCTTCACCTGGTTCTCCAGGTTCTCCTCCAAGCAGAGTGCCACCTTCCTAGACATTGAACTCCTCCTCCTTGACAGCTGCCTTTCCTTCTATACCAATAAATCCCTCCCATACAACCAGGCCACATGGAGATGGCGTATCAGCAGTGACAAGAACTCCCTTTCTCAGTATACTGAAAATCTTACCTAGGTCTTCACAGACAGGCACTATCCCCTGGACCCTGTCCACCAACAGATTTCCCATGCCATTGCCCCCCCCCCCCCCCCCCAATCCTCCCACCACACCCAAGAGCCAGCTACGAAAGAACTGGTTGGTTGATTTGGGGGAGGGGACCAAACAGCGAGGTCATCGGTCCCATTCCATTAGGGAAGGGAGGGGAAGGATGTTGGCCGTGCCATTTCAAAGGAGCCATCCTGGCATTTGCCTGAAGCAATTTAGGGAAATCATAGAAAACCTAAATCAGGATGGGTGGACGTGGAGTTGAACCATCATCCTCCCGAATGCGAGTCCAGTGTGCTAACCACTGCACCACATTGCTTGGTACAAAAAAGTGACTCCTTCGTCACCCAACACCACCCCAGACTGGAACAACTGAACCACATCCTTTGTCAGGGCTTTGATTATCTGTCACATACCCTGAAATTAGGGAACTACCAAAGATCCTTCCCACCCCTCCTAATGTGGTATCCTGTCACCCACCCATCCTGCTCAGCATCCTAGTTCATCCCTGTGCCACTCCCAATCCCAAACCCTTGCCAAATGGATCATATCCCTGTCGAAGACCCAGGTGCAAGACCTACCCAACACACCCAGCACTTCCTATTCCAGTCCTCTCACAATCGTATCATACCCCATCAGAGACCAGGCCACCCATGAAATTAGCTTTGTTGTTTATGAGCTCTGCTGCAGCCATGCACGCATGTAAAACACCTGCTTTCAACAAATATTTCTATTGAAAATGGTTTCTGCTCAAAACTAGTTGTACAGTTTGCGAATGTGGGTAATTGAATTAATAATCTATGAGAAGAAGTAGTTGGGTGTGTGACATATGGTTGTTTGAGTCAGTCTGTGAAGTGTGCTTGGATACCCTAAGGGGTAGGGTGAGTGCTTGCGATAAGCAAGGAATCCATGTTCGAATCCCAGTCCTACACAAATTCTCAAGTCATGTTAGATGGTACATCTGTACATGTTGCAGCTAAATTGCCAGAACTCTTTGGGATTTTTGGATAGATCCTGTGGCAGGATCTGACTGTGATTGGTGTTATAGGCTTGATTTGTAGTATATCGTATGGATGCCTAATTTGCCATTATCTTCCTCTGCATTCATCTTCAGTAGAAACATTGTATTAATCATTGTTATCATTGTTTATGTGACATCCCCCAAATAGATTCATTAAACCATTGTTTTATTCATTATTTGATACATACTTTTGTAGAATTTAACTTGTGGTATGTATGAGCTTTAACTGCTACTCTTAACAAAATATTTTCATTTGTATTGTTATGTAGAGCCTTACTGATTGTCTATCATTTCTGGCAAATGTAGGTAATCTCTTGCCTGAAATTCTCTCCTTTGGCAGCCATTGTTGCCGGTCACTGATCCAAGTCTCTTTGATAGCCATCTTTAGGAGGTTGAGATAGTTCGAAGCCAGGAAGCCTAAATTATTTCTCTCACGTTTGAGCTGTCAAACTAGTTGCTTGAGGCAGTTTTCTGTTAATACATTGAATATTAATTCACAAATCTATGCCCACAAATGCTGATTATTCTTTCTTGTCCATGTGAATTTGCAACAGGCAACATGTTATCAAAAATTTGTTCTTTGGGTTTCAGCTGACTTTGTTACGAGTGTTATAGTGGATGACAGTTTTGCTACATTGTGTTCAGTTGTATGACTTGACAGTGGATGTTTTGGTAGTAAATAACAAAAATTTTAATTTTAACTTTCTCCATACTTGATATCTTGTTGCTTTTAATAATTGGTTTCTCAGTTTCCGGTGTCTCATTGTTTGGCTAATATGAAAATCACCCATATGTGCTCTATAATCTGAGTGATCTTCTTCTATTTATATATCCAACATTTTAGTGTCGCCACAGAAATGGAACATTATTTTTAATGGTCAACATACTGCAGTACAGCAGAGATACCACTAAGTTCAAATCTCTTACTTTGAAGGAACAGGAAGGAAGACAGAATCATGAACTAGTGATAACAGTCAAACAGGCCAGTCCAAAAGTCCAAAATAACAGCAAAATCATATGTAGCAAACAGTGCATCGCTTGAAATGATGGCAACATATACTGCAGTGACCTGACTTGATTGTGGTAACCGTGCCTGCTTCACACATGATTCACCCTTGCAGTGGCCACATGCCAGGGAGGACAATTTTGAGGAATATCAGCACTATTCTTGCATGATATTTTCATAACATGACTCGTTATCTTCATTAAGTACTACATGAGACTGCTTGTCAAGTGGAACATATCCAGTATTTGCACCTGCTCTCTCCCCCTTCCATTGTCAGTCCCAGACATTCTGTCTGCAGTCCACTTCTCTGTTAGAAGTATCCTTAGGCATTTGCTCATTGGCTCAGAGTGGACTGGCATTCTATTTTTGGTCTACTGCAGTTCCAGATGTTCCCTCTGCAGTCCACCCCCATTAGAAATATTCTTAGGCATTCCCTCTTTGGTTTGGTGCACCAGTGTTTTGTTTTGTGTCCCATGCACCCATCTGCACACTGGCATTCCATTTTTGGTCTGATGCAGTTCTAAGTGTCCCCTTTACTGTCCACTCCCATTAGAAGTGCCCTGCGACATTCCACCTATCATCCTGTGCACCTGGTTCTCTATCTGGGGTTCATTTCCCATGTTCACACCCTCAGTTCTTCTTTATGTGGAGTTCTGCTGCTGATCCTGTTGCATTTACAGCAATTCCAGTGCAGGATCCAGTGTTACTGAATTTGTACCCAGTGTTCAGATTCATGAGATTTTCTGTCACATTTGTCTCTATATAATCTGTTATAACACTGTCCCTGTATCTGGGGGGTCTCTTCCAGAACCCTCATTTCATCATGGTTCACAGAGTGATTGAGTTCCACACTGTGCTCAACAATGGTTGATGTAGCTGCCTGTCTTAGTCGGGTGTGTCTCTCATATTCATTGCATCTGATGTACACTGTCCTTGTTGCTTGGCCAGTGTACAAAATGCCACATTGGTAAGGTGTATTATAAAGTCCTGGTTTTCGTAGTCCCAGGTCATCTTTACAGTTCCCAATAATCATCTTATTTTGCTAGGTGGACAGAACTCATGCTTGGTATTGTGCTTCGTGAGAATCTTGCTGATTTTGGTGAAATAGATCCTGCATATGACAGATATGCCAAAGTCTTTGCCTCATCTTGCTCTTCTTCTAGATCATGTGACAGGGTGTTCTGAATCTGTTTCTGTTGCCAAACTATCTGGATCTGATAAAGTGTGTGCCCTGTGGACCTATGCCTTCAGAATCCGATTCTTTTGTACTGGGCTGTGACAGCTGGTGGCTTGCAGGTATAAAGCACTGTGTGTAGGTTTGCTATACATACTGTGGCCAGACGAGCCATCTCCTTTTGATAAGTACATCCAGGTATTGGTACTGGCTGTTCTTTTCCAATTCCATGGTGAATGTAATATTAGGGTGGCATACATTCAGGTATTCCGGAAACTCGGTTGACCTCATCCCTACCATGAGGCCAGATCACAAAGGTATTGTCCATGTATGTGAAGAAGCATGTGGGTTTGTATCCAGCCATGTCTGATGCCTTCTCTTCAGTTTCTCCATGAATGTATTGGCAACCACTGGAGACACAGGGCTGTCCATGGCAACACCTTCTGTCTGCTCATAATATTGATCCAATAGAGAAAATACGTTTATGTCAGTATATGCCTGAACAGGTCCAACAGAGCTGTCTCAAGTAGCACCTGATAAAGATAATGAGTCACATGGTTGAAGTAATGTGCAAGAATGATGCTGATATCCAGCAGAATACCTGACCTGACACCCTGAGATATCAATAGATTGCCAGGAAAGTCTGAAGAATTAGAAGTATAGAAATCTTGAAAAGTCAGTGATGGTGGAACAGAGCATTAAGGAGGGACACAAGATCAACTTGGAGAAAATGAAGATCCTCTCCCACACATCAACTTAACTGCGATTCAGTAATAAGAGAAGCGGCAGAAATATGCATGTGCAGTAACAGTTTCAACACAGACAAATTTTATGATCTGGGTGGTGCCTTGATACAAGCACTTGAGACAGAGCATTGTCAAAGTAATAGAGAAAGGTCAGGGGATAGGTGATGGTAGGGTTGGTTCCATTCACCTTCCACCCCTTAATTGCTGCACAGTGAGAGGTGGAGGCATACTGCCACAGTACCAGTTTCCTGCATTTGTACTTGCGTCACACTGCCAATAGAATTCAAAGTAACATCATCCAACCAATGACAACCTTAAAAGTCTTCACTCCCAGCACCCAGCCATCTTCTGACGAAGAGGATAGTGATAATGTTCCTTACGTTTTAACTCCAATCTGATGGATTTTATAAAGCATGCCGCTGCAAAAAACTTTGATGTTATGTTAGTACAATCAGCCTTGATGATACAATATTCTCTACATAATTTGCAATGTGTAAACTACATTTAGAGCATATTATTTTGTTATATGCACAGTTAAAATCAACAAAATTACATACCCGAGCAGTCATATTGAGATGAAAGATGGTCCCATGGTTGTCCAACTTCATTGTTCCTCTGAGTCCTTTCAAAAATCTTAGTATGGTGTTCCAAGATATCAATCTTGGTTTTCTGTCTGTCATTTCTCAAGTATGTATCCACTGGTAATTAAGAAAGTACATACTTTGTTTTAGCTCATGCATAAAACTCATGTCAGTGTTTTGAATCAGCTTCATTAGGGATGAGCACTGGTGCATGACTGCGACTTTGTATTTCAAATTGGTATAACCATATTTTGTTACCAATTATAAGACTCAATATAAATTTGTTGAACCAGTAAAAGTTCATGTCTGGATAGGGAATAATACTCAAATGTCAGTCTCAATTGCTCAGAGCAGTTGAATGACTAAAGAGCCACCTTAGGGATATCCTTTTGTTTCAGCCTCATTGTTAAAACTTATGCAAAAAATTTGTGTTCCATAGCAGATTTTTTATAATCATGTATTTGTGATATGTAAACTCACCACATAGCGGAGAGGCTGAGTCGTAGATAGGCACAACAAAAAGACTGTCACACAATAACCTTTCAGCCAACAAGGCCTTTGTCAAAAATAGAAAACACACACACACACACACACACACACACACACACACACACACACACACACACACAGAGTCTGTGGCAGCTGTGTGTGTGTGGGGGGGGGGGGGGGGGCGTGTGTGTGTGTGTGTGTGTGTGTGTGTGTGTGTGTGTGTGTGTGTGTGTGTGTGTGTGTTTGTTTTTCTACTTTAGAAGAGCGTCTTTTGGCCAAAAACTTAAATGTGTATCTGTCTTTTGGTGTGCCTGTCTGCATGTCAACATCTCCTCTACATGGTGAATAGCAATGTATCCTTTTCATAATTGTAGTTATTCCATCCTGGATTTTTCCAGTGTATGAATTATAATCTGTTGTTTATTCTTGCAAATTCACGGCCAAAGGTACTGTGTACTTGCAGTATGCATTACAAATCCTGGCAACAGGAAGTCAGTTAGGAACAATTGAAATTTGAAATAGTTGCTGTAGCGTTGAAGCTAAATATGGGTGTAGATATGGAATCTGAAATTATAATGGGTTCTAGCAGCTGGTGTTAATATTCCAGAATACTAGTAATGACCTACAGGCAGTTGGTAAGTGAACT
Organism: Schistocerca cancellata; assembly: GCF_023864275.1. NCBI lineage: Eukaryota > Metazoa > Arthropoda > Insecta > Orthoptera > Acrididae > Schistocerca > Schistocerca cancellata. Next base: position 764,185,636 of record NC_064630.1, read on the forward strand.
ATGAAGGCAGTGACCTAGTAAGAGACCCAGTGGACATTAAGGAGTCAAAGATCAAGTGGGAGAAAGGTAGAATAAAAATGTTCTAGATCCTAACTCAATATAACACACAATTGTAAGAAACAAACTGTGTATTAAGTCATGGCAGGACAGCACACTCACAATACAGTTTAGAGAACATCCACAAAAATGCCAGCTGGAGCCGATACGTGGCTATGTTAGAAGCATTTGCCTACCAGGGTCAGCTTGCTATCGGCGTCAGGTGATAGAGGTGCTGGCCCTAGGTCAGTGGCCTCTGGGGGTGGGATGGGGGGGACGCTACTGAAATGTGCTCATGTATTGACAAGCACCATGGTAGTGGTCGTGGAGGTGCAGTAATGTGCGGGCTACTACTCTCCTCTTCCCTTGGGTAGGGGGGGCAAAAGCGACCAGATACCAGCTCCTCCACAGTGCGGTGATGGTTGACACATCCAAATGGCTTGAAGTGGTTGTTCTATGCACGAACAGTTTCTGTTCCCCGCAGACCATTGAATAGGTGCAGAAGTGACATGAGGTTGGAGATGTGCACCTTCCACCCCCTCCAGGAGAGCAGGCAGATGACTCTCGCACACCGTAGGCATGGGTCATGTTGATATTGGACTCTTCTCTAGATGCCTTGAGCTGGGGAGCAACAGTGTGTGGAGGTAATGTACGCTGTCCCAGTGGGCGGCAGGCACCATCGTCAGTCTAGGGAGTGCCTGCATCAGCGTAGGAGGCATCTGTAGGTACTCCAATGAAGCTCTGGCTTCCCTCCTGTGAGAGATGGCACTGCAAGGGTGTCGAGAGGCTGAGCAGCATTGTCTGTGTGGGGCTGGTCCACTGGCAGAGCAGCCGGGGAGCACATCGGGAGGTTGGGTGGGCAGAGCCCTGGTAGCACACTCTCCACAGCAAACTAGGTTGACGGTGGAAAAGACACCAGCATGGTGGTCTGCAGGGAGGCATCTGTGCCCACCCGAGTGTGCAGCTGATTGTAGTGGTACACCACAAAGTGTTTGTAGGTATGCACCATAAACATGTTGTGCCAGTGCTGGCTTGGGATGATGCATGAAATCCAACTTGCATGTCATCCGAACCCAGAGGCCCAGACTAAAGTTCGTAATATAAACTGTGATGACATTGGTGTCTCTGCAGAACATGTGACAAGCAGCAAAATATGGAGCCGCGTCTGCAGCTGCTGACCCATTATGTTTTTGCCCTAATTCTTGCCCTCAATTGAAGTCATTCTGTAAAAATGGAGAAAGAATGTAACGGCCTTCTCCACCAGAAATTCTGTAACATATTTTTGTTTTGAAAGTTTTCATGAGATGTTCTGCCAATCGTTGGATTGCAGACGAAAGGGAGGTGCTGTGTTATGCTGGGTGCCATTGTGAAAGCAAAAAATCTGTAAAGGATTAGCCAAAAGTTGAGACCAATGCCCAAAATCACAGTGCAAGTTAGGCCTTTGACAGAAAAAGTTTTTGATAGCGCCTCGACAGTAGCGTCTGCTGTGATAGATAGAAAATGAAAAGCATAAGGAAACTTGGAAAAAGCATCCACAACCAATAATCAAGAAGTGTCTAAAAAGGTACAGCAAAGTCAGTATGAATTCATTCCCAAGGTAGTGTGGGCACTATCCAAGGGGAAAAAAAGCAGTGTGCAGTGCACTTGCACTTGCCCACGAAAGGCAAAGGTCCTGAGTTCGAATCTCGGTCCGGCACACAGTTTTAATCTGCCAGGAAGTTTCATATCCGTGCACACTCCGCTGCAGAGTGAATATCACATTCTGGAAACATCCCCCAGGCTGTGACTAAGCCATGTCTCCGCAATATCCTTTCTTTCAGGAGTGTTAGTTCTGCAAGGCCCGCAGGAGAGCTTCTGTAAAGTTTGGAAGGTAGGAGACGAGGTACTGGCAGTAAAGGTATGAGGATGGGGCATGAGTCATGCTTGGGTAGCTCAGATGGTAGAGCACTTGCCCGCGAAAGGCAAAGCTCCCAAGTTTGAGTCTTGGTCCAGCACACAGTTTTAATCTGCCAGGAAGTTTCAGTGTGCAGTGCAGCGTGTTGTTTGAAATAGTTGCTGCAGGATTCGACAAGAAGTCCACCATGCTATCAATACGAGGCCAGAACATCTGCCAAAATGCCAGTTGTTTAGTGCAGAAGGCTCCTCAATGACCTTGATGTAAAAGGTTGAGAATCTCCCTATGCATTGTTGCTGAAATGACATCATGGGGAGTACTCCCTATCGGCAAGAGAATGACACCATCTAACAGGGAAAGACGTGATGGAAAGTATAGAAGTTCCACACTTGGTCAGATGCCCAACCCAGTGGACGCTCGGGCCACATGTGTTGGATCATATGAACAACTTATTTTAATATGCTGCTGTGGATGCAACCCTGGAGGTGTTAATGAGGAAACCATCAATAGTCTGTTATGCTTCTGTTTCAAATTGAAAATACAACATTTCATCTTGACCAGACAATGGATTGGGCCCCACGTGTAGCCAAGACAGTGTGTCCACATTTGAGTGCTGTGATGTAGGGCAGAAATGGAACTTATAACGATATGTTTATGTAATGTGTATACATAAACATACAGTTATAAATGTCCTCATTCGTAGTCACTAATTATAACAATGTGTTTACTTTTGTGCTGTAACATATAGCTATAATCAGCGGTGGAAATATATTTGCGAACGCCGACCGTTTGCGGCAGTTTCTTGTTGGATCATCTGATCAGTCGGAAGTTGCATTGCAGAGGAGAGTAAATGCCTATTCAAAATATAATTATTTTTGGATAGCTCAACATGAATTTCCTAAGGGACCATAGCTTATCATGCATTTACTAGTAGAATATGGCACGGAGAAAATATTTCGCCGCATGCAACTTCCGCCCGATTTCGACAAAAGAATTCGTGACTGTGAACTCTCTATTTGGCAGAAACATAAAGAAAATTAAATAACTTCATAAAGGAGTGAGACATAGATTCTATACTAAATAAATAATCCATACACCAGTTCCATTTAACTCTGAATTTATGGCAATTAATAGATGAACTTACACTGCAATGAAGGATTTAACATGGATGCCGTTTTGACTGGCACTTCTCTTCTTGTAATGAAAATAATTCCTTTGACATTTTCACATACACGCCACACAATAAATCTACTGCTATGCAGTATTACACTTTTAGTATTGCACTTTTACTTTACACTAAAATAATATTATTTTTAACAATAATAATATGGCAGCAAGACATGCGTGTCCGACACTAGTTACAAGAGACAAGAGAAAATGACTAACTGAGTAACTGTTCATCGAGAATATCTCGTACATCAAAAGAATGTGTAAAAGTGTTCTTCTTCTATCTGTTTTTCACGCCGTGGTTTTCAAAGTCAGTAACTCACATCAAAAGAATGTGTAAAAGTGTTCTTCTTCTATCTGTTTTTCACGCCGTGGTTTTCAAAGTCAGTAACTCACTGTATCTCTGATGGTGCTTCGACAATAAACAAGTTACGTCACAGGTCGTTCACCTTTTACATTCTCTCAACATTATTTGCTAACTGTAGCTGTTGCCGAGCTGATTTAAAATGATAAGGCAATCACATAATGTTACAAACTGGTAATTATATCTTGACAAAAATAAAGCTCAATGATGAAGGCAGTGGTGGCTTTGTCAGCTAAAGCAGCTGAAGAATGAAACAAGGAAACTAAAGGTTTAAGATCTGTGACTGAGTGGAGTTTTGTGCTGCACAAGAAGACATAAAATTTTTTAAAGGCATAAACAATCTCAAGGGCTTCTTTTTGACCCGGGAATAGTGCTGTTGAGCTGTGTGGAATGTTTTGGACACAAAAGTAATAGGTTGCTCATAGTCTTCCACATGACAATGGGTCAGAACCACCCCAACCCACTACTGGGAGGCATCTGTAGCTAAGACTAAATGTTTTCCTGCTTGGAAGGCCGGAAAACAAGGCACAGAGCATAATTTGTTTTTAAGTTGCACAAGTGCTTGCTCACAGGCTGGCGACCACTTGAAAGGGATATTTTTATGATGCAGCAGAGGGTGAGCCAGTGTTGCTGCACCCAGAAGAAACCTGTGAGTGCAAAAAGACGGTTGGGTCAGCTCAGAGTTTGTGGAGACTTAAAAGTTACCATTAATGCACAATCTGTTATTGACACATACCCTCTGCATCAAAATATTGACATCTGATGTTTATGCTGCCTATTGCCCCTGCTGCCTTCCAATGTTTTTTGGAACAATTTACGGCAGATGAGATCGGTCAAATGATGCCTAGTGATGTCAACTGATACAATGTGGACGTGACTTGTTCACATAAGTACAGAGGTATGGACCACATCCAGAAAAAAATGGCTCAGTCGAAGGTTTAAGCATGATATGTGTTGTGAAGTTATTTGCACACCCTAATCCCTCAGAAAACAAATCTGAAAATCCATATCACAATGAATCTACATTGTGATAAGGAACCTGATCTGATACAAGCTGCACAGTAATAGAAAATTCAAAAGCAACAAAATTGTCTAACCTAAACAAATTTTCAGTATAAGAATAATTAATAATCAAATAGGTGATAGGATGGGCTACAGACTTGTAAGCTGTGTGCCTGTAAATTGACCAAGAACAGAAAAATGTTATGTATTGCAGCTTATTCAGATGGCATTTGACAGAAGCCAATGGTGGGGAGCCCTGCCATGTGTACGTTTGAGAACTGAGGAACGAAATAGCCGCTCCAGTGTCAACTCATAGTGATGACAGCTTGTTCACCACAGACACTTCAACAAAGAGCTTATTCCAACTTGCAGACAATGAGGAAATAGAATGAATGTCTATGTCCATTCATTCTAAGGAAAGCTGAGAATAACAAACAGATACAATGTGGTCTTTCTAGTGAGACTTGTGACATGATGCTCACTGCCTGGGGGATTCAGCTCTCATATTACACAAAACAAGAGGGGGATAGCAGAAGTGCTGCACAGTGTTGTTATTGTTTCTGATGGGGTTGTCCATTACAAGTACTATTCCTCATTTGAATGGCATCAACTTCCTCGTAGGTTGGCAGGCTTGTTGCTATGCACAAATGTGTTTTCTATCAATGACAGTGATATTACTCTATGCTTTAATTTGGTGGCTCACAGCACAGGAGATTTCAAAGGACTGAGCAATGTTTAAAGCTTCATCTAAGAAGAGATCCTCAAATTGAAGGTCTCTCTGAAGAACTTGCATATTGGGTGCTAGGTGGACGATCACATCTCTTACCATGGCGTCTGCAGAGGATTGTTTGGAAGTTTTAGTAATAAAGTCCCACTCATGGCTCAACCTCTGCAGCTTTGCTACCCAAGCACAATAATACTAATGTGGCCACTCGCACCACTGGTATTATTCTACATGAGCAGCAATGACATGGGTATGCTTGTGGTGATAAGAAGACAACAAACTACATACATCATCGAGAGAGAGGGAGGCCAGTTCCTGCAAAGGGCTGATTGACACAAATGGTACACACAAGGAACAATGCGTGATTGAAAACTAAGCCTTACTAGTTTCTTTGTCTCTCACCCTAAATGCAACAAACTGCCAGTGGAGCCATATTTCATAAGCTTCCCAGTCTTCAGCAGAGCCATTGTATGCAGAAATGGGAGTGTGGTGGAGCCTGAACTGTCAGCTTTGCCTCAAGTTTTCCAAGGTAGCCCTAGTAAGTTGCTGCTACTGGAAAAATGATTGAAGTACTGCATCCATGTATAAGTTACATGAAAAAAATAGTAAGAGAAGTTGAACACACGGAAGTTCTATTCATCGCTACTTGGGTCCTAGCTCTGAACACAATATAAAGCACAGTAGGAAGAAACCAACTCTTTATTCAGTCATGGCAGGACAGTGCAACCACTTAGTTTAGAGAATATATTATACAAGACTGCTGACCAGAACCAGTAAAAGCTTATATAAGAAGCATTTGCCTGTCAGGGACCTCTTGCTATTGATGGCAGGCAATAGAGATGCTGGACCAAGGTCGGCAACATCTGGCAGGGGAACCTGGATCAGCTGCATGGTGCACGTATCAACAAGTGCTGTGGTAATGGTGACAGAGCTCCAGTAGTGTGTGAGTTACTACAAAAAAATAAGAAGTAAGCAAAAGTGAAAAGTGCTTTGAAACCCTAAAAAATAATCTCACAATAGGGAAGAATAATGTGTCATAATGACTGGTGTGAAATAATGAGTTGTATTACTGGAAATGCTGTGCAGTTGAAACTGTGCTATAATAAAATTATTAGGTACAGTAACCTAGGAATTATTTTATACTCTTTTGTATGTATATCTTATACATACTGATAAGCCAAAACTTGATGACCACTGCCTGCAATGTTGGATGCTGCGTGGTGGTGCTATGGGCACATGATGTGGTAACAAAAGTATGTAAGTAGAGCTGACATGGACAGGGGTTCACCCTAGCAAAGATATAGGCTGAAAATGGGATAATCCATTAAGATAACTAACTTTGACAAATGGCAGACTTATGGTGCAGAGTCCATGAACAAGTATCTTGAAAATGGTGAAGTGTGTTGAATGTTCATGTGCTACTGTTGTGAAGATCTGCAGAAAGAGGTAGAGGGACAGTGAGACCAACACAAGATGGTAAATGATTGGATGTCCACAGCTTCACAGACTGTGGGATTTTGAGGCTTGTGTACTCTGTAAAGTAGGATAGATGGTGATCTGTGGCACCTCTGCCAAGAAATCACAGTACTGGTGCACACACAAGTGTTTCGGAGCACAGTGTGCATCAGACCTTCTTGAACATGGAGCTCCACAGCAGACCATTCCTACTTGTTCACATATTGCCCCCAACAACTTTATCAATTATAATTTTAGTGGGCACGAACAATCTAGGATCAACTGTCAGTCAATGGAAACATATCAGCTCTTCAGATGAATCATTTTTTGCTATGCAAGATCACTGGTTGTCTCCACAAACAGTGTCATTGAGATGAATGGTGGCTCAAAAAACGCAGTGCGCCACAGACACAGGTTGGTGGGAGCAGCTATGGGAGGCATTGTGCTGCCCTTGCATGGGACCTGTGGTAATAATAAAGACATGCTGACAGCTGCGAACCACCTGCAGCCTTTCATGTTTGATGTAGTCCCCAACAGTGATTCATCTTTCAGCAATATAATTGTCCTTGTCTTGGAGCCAGAGCAGTGCTACAGTGGTTTGAGGAGCATTATAGTCAACTCATGTTGATGTCTCGGTGACCAAATTTGTGTAATGTAGATTGTATGGAACCCATCTGGATTGCTATCTGGCCCCATCACCACACACACACACAAATCAGTGGCTCGTTATTTATGTGACTTACATGGCCCCTGCGTATGTGTGAAGTGCCACATACGTTCAGGAACCTACCAACAAACTGTCGGATCCCTGATATGCAGAATCAGTGACGTATTTTGTTCCAAAGACAGACAGACAAGCTGTAAAGCTGGTGAGAATAATGTTTTGGCTCATCATTATATTTATGATAATTACTGCATAAATTTGAAGAGAAAAATGTGTTGAAACTTTTTAACCTGTGTCACATTTTTGAAGACCTCACATAGCATTTGTTGAATGTGTATTAAATCTAAGCATACAAATTCTCGTGTAAGATACATTATTGGTATTTGCTTTGTCAGCCACGCTTCAAATCTGTGGAGATATCCAGTTTTGTATTTGTGGAATGAGAATATCTAATCATATCTAAAGTTTTTTGTCAAATACAAACGAAACATTTTTCACCAAAGAGATTTGACTCACATAATCTCATTTGAACCCCTCTTCCTTGTGATTCAGTGCTCTTTGTCAAAAAGTTGAGCTATTAATAAAAAACAATCCAAAATGAGAATGGCAGTTCTTGGTTATTTTAATTAATTAGAACTTTAGTATGTTTCAAATTGGCTTTTGGTTTATCACATTCAAAATTATTGGAAAGGAAGAAGAATTAGAAATATTTTGGACTGTGGGTTGCACCATTGACAGATGTGGTAATGATGTTTGACATCAGTGGTAATGTAAAGAACATCTATTAAATTGAATACCTTACTATGACACTTATATTACAGTTTTAACTTCACAGAATTTAACAATGTAAATAGCAGCTGTGAGATTTATTTATTTATTTATTTACACATCAAGTTCCATAGGACCAAATTGAGGAGCAAATCTCCAAGGTCGTGGAACATGTCAGTATATGAAATTACAACATAAAAAAAAGATAAAAATAAAATTTTATGAACCTGAAAAAGTCAACCCGTAAGTTTAAGTAAACGCAATCAACAATACAACAAGAATAAGCTTAATTTTTCAAGGAACTCCTCAACAAAATAGGAGTGACCCATAAGAAAACTCTTCAGTTTTGAAAACCCTTCAGTTTTGATTTGAAAGTGCATGGATTACTGCTAGATTTTTGAATTCGAGCGGTAGCTTATTGAAAATGGATGCAGCAACATACTGCACACCTTTCTGCAAAAGAGTTAAGGAAGTCCAATCCAAATGCAGGTTTGATTTCTGCCGGTTATTAACTGAGTGAAAGCTGCTTATTCTTGGGAATAAGCTAATATTGTTAACAAGAAATTATAGTAAGGAATATTTATATTGAGTGGCCAATGTCAAAATACTCAGACACCCAAACAAGTTCGTGAACTTACACCACTTATTGCCCGAACTGCCCGTTTCTGAGCCAAAAATATCCTTTTAGAATGAGAAGAGTTACCCCAAAATATAATACCATACGACATAAGAAAGTGAAAATAATTTTTGTGTTGAACGATAACTCACATCAGATACCATTCAAATAGTAAAAATGGTAGGATTAAGTCTTTGAATAAGATCCTGAACGCAGGCTTTCCATGATAATTTACTATCTATCTGAACAGATAGAAATTTGAACTGTTCAGTTTCACTAATCATATGCCCATTCTGTGAAATTAAAACATCAGGTTTTGTTGAATAGTGTGTTAGAAACTGTAAAAACTGAGTCTTACTGTGATTTTGTGTTAGTTTATTTTCTACAAGCCATGAACTTAGGCCACGAACTGCTCTGTTTGAAACTGGGCCAATGGTGCACACAACATCCTTTACTATCAAGCTAGTGTCATAAAGCAAACAGAAATATTTTAGAGTTACCCATAATACTAGAGGGCATATCGTTTATATAAATAAGGAACTGGAGTGGCCCCAACACTGATCCCTGGGGCACCCGCCACTTGACAGTACCTCACTCAGACCCCACATCACAGCCGTTATCAACATTGTGAATGATGACCTTTTGCTGCCTGTTGCTAAAGTAAGAGGTTAACCAGTTGTGAGCTACACCCCATATTCCATAATGGTCCAACTTCTGGATCAATATTTTGTGATCAACACAATCAGATGCCTTAGTTAAATCAAAAAGTATGCCTAGCATTCAAAACCTTTTATTAACCCATCCAGTACCTCACAGAGAAAGGAGAATATAGCATTTTCAGTTGTTAAACGACTTCTAAAGCCGAACTGTACATTTGATAGCAAATTGTGTGATATAAAATTATCAATTATCCTTACATACACAGCCTTTTCAATAACTTTAGCAAACACTGATGGCACAGAAATAAGTCTAAAATTGTCTACCTAATCCTTTTCACCATTTTTATAAAGCAGCTTTACTACTGAGTACTTTAATCATTCAGGAAACTGACCATTCCTGAAGGAAAAATTACAAATATGGCTAAATACAGGGCTAACATGTGCAGTACAGTACTTTAATATTCTGCTAGGAACTCCATCATATCTATGAGAGTCCCTAGTCTTCAGTGATTTAATTATTGACTCAATCTGCCCCTTGTCTGTATCACAGAGGAGTATTTCAGACATCAATCTCGGAAAGGCATTTGGCAAGAAAGTTATATGATTCCCTGTAGAAACTAAATTTTTATTTAATTCACCAGCAATGCTCAGAAAATGATTGTTAAATACTGTACATATATCTGATTTATCAGTAACAGAAATATTTTTACTATGAACAGACTTTATATTGTCGACCTTGTGCTGCTGACGACACACTTCCTTCCCAACTGACCATATGGTTTTAATTTTATCCTGTGAAACAGCTATTCTATTTGCATACCACATACTCTTTGCCTTCCTAAAAACAGTTTTAAGCACCGTACAATACTGTTTGTAATAGGCTACTGTAGCTTGATTGTGACTACTTCTAACGTTATGATATAATTCCCACTTTGTTCTACATGATATCCATATCCACTAGTCAGCCACACAGGCTGCCTATTACTGCTAGTACCCCGTTTAGAATGTTCTAATGGAAAGCAACTCTCAAAGAGCATGAGAAATGTGTTAAGGAAAGCGTTATATTTGTCATCTATGTTAACGGCACTATAAACATCCAACCACCCTTGTTCCTTCACAAGGTTTAAAAAACTCTCTTTTGGTGTTGGATTAACTTTCCTACATAGTTTATAATTATATGTGACATTTGGTACAAAAGCCTTTTAATATTAAAATTTGTGCATCATGGTCTGAAAGGCCATTCACCCTTTTACTAACTGAATGCCCATCTAGTAATGAAGAATGAATAAAAATATTGTCTGTGGCTGTGATACTGTTCCCCTGCACCCTAGTTGGAAAAAACACAGTCTGCATCAGATCATATGGATTTAGGAGATCTACCAACATCCTTTTTCTTGCACCATTATATACAAAATTTATTTTGAAGCCACCGTATATAACTAATTTGTGGTACTTCCTACAAAGTGAATCAAGAATCCTCTCTAGCTCAAGCAGAAATTCTATGAAGTCAGAGTTAGGGGACCTATAAACAACAACAATTAGAAGTTTAGTTTTACTAAATTCAACTGCCCCAGAGCAAGATTCAAATATCTGTTCAGTGCAGTGTCATGATATGTCTATGGAATCAAATGGAATACTGTTTTTTACGTACATAGCCACATCCCCACCCCACAAGGAACTCATTGAGAAACAGCAAGCTAATCTGTATCCTGATAACGGAAGCCTCTGAATTGTCAAATTGTTTAAGTGATGCTCTGATATACTGATAATTTCAGAGTTAACATCTATAAGCAGTTCACTAACTTTATCTCTGATACCTCTTATATTTTGATGAAATATGCTAATTCCTTCTCTACTTGGAAGCATTACATCCTCGGAAGGTGAGCCCTTAGAGGGACTTCCTTTAAGCAGGTATACCTATCAGCTGTCTTCAATCTAAAAAAAAAAAGGTGCAGCTGTAACATGAACTACTACAGGAATCTTTTGATGAGTGATCCCACCACCACCCACTACACTGTCACCTATAAGCTTTGCCAGCCTCTCCTTTCCATACCTATTGAGGTGCAAGCCATGCCTAGTGAAACCCGTTCTACTGATAGACCCATCTGGCACCACTGAAATGTGACCCATGCCCTCTGCCATCAGCGCCCCCTCCAGCCTCATGTTAACATGCCTAACAGCCGCATTAAGATGAAGCCGATCATGATGCTGAAACAGTTGCATGAAATGCACATTAGTGCATCCAGTTTGAGTAGCTGTCTTTACCAGGTCATGACCTACACCATATTTCCTGTTTTAATATTTTTTTGTGGGATCTAAAATTTAAAAAACCTCTCTCACACCGGCCTGATTTAGCTTCACTGATCAGGATAGTAAAAACATGCGTATATTAAGGGAATTTTCATTCACAAAGCAGGCTTATCACATTCACACAGTTCAATACTGTTCTATCCTGATTAAATTGAGCTTAACTTAAATTCCATAAGGCAGTGAAGCAATTTCGAAGTCTCGGTGCGACGAAAATTGTCAGTCGATCTCCTGAAAACATTTGTAATAATTATTAACTTTCGGTGATCACATGGGGAAGACCGGAGATCTGCTGGTAAGACCGTGTTAGCCTATTTATTTGAAGTAATAAACTGGATATCTTGAGCATACAAAACGGCAGGTTCGTCCAGTGTAAATCAGACGTTCCCCACTGATCCCGTGCAACACAGCATAGTAAGCATGCACTGTCAATAATAATCAGTTAAATAATACGCAAACACACTTATTTTAGTTTAGTTCATTTCATGTATTAAATTCCTTCTCGTACAGAATCTCATCAAGGTGGCGACTAGCTCAACAATACATACATATACATCCTCCTCCTTTCATGGCTAATCGGCAAGATCTCCTTCATTCTTTTCATAAGAGGAAACATAGATAGCAGAGAAGCTATTCCATGGAGTAAATGGACACTCCAAGGAATAATACGGCTTGAAACTACTTTGCATTGATAATCATCGTATATTAAAGTTTAGGAATCGGTAAGATAAGAAGAGATATTTCAAGATATGTACTGAGTTATATAATTTATAAAATTTCTGAAAATATCGCGGCGAGACAGCTGCAAGAGACATTACACTGTCCCTATCAGGATTGTTCCCTGCTCCACCCACTATCAGTATCTGATCCTCCTTCGTAAAATTCCTACATAACTCCCCTATGCTGTCAGTCTCCTGAGCCCACCCTGCACTAGGCTTCATAATGTTGGTGACCTGGTACTCACTCCCCAACACTTCCTGCAACTGCTGGCCTACACCTCTACCATGCAAACTACCTAGCAGCTGAACCATCTTCTTTCTGTCTTTCTGTTAGACTTTGCAACTGACCTAGGCCTCCTAACTGCTGAGGACTGCTGCATGTTACTTACATCTACAGCTACAAGAGGCTCCTCTCCACTCAACTCTGACAGCTGGTCAAATCTATTGCATATACGCAAAGTGTAACTGTCTGAATACCTCCTCCCCCTAGCTGCCTTCTTGCCAACTGCCAGTTCCCATTCCCCACCAACCTTCAGCCTCCTCAACCTATCTGGTTCCTCTTTTGCTCCTGCTCCTCTATCAACTTATTTCTACTACAAATTCTGCATTCCTAGGAGGGGCTGTCTCTAGAATGCCCACTATCTTCCCTAGCGCATTCCTCCCCCCCCTCCCCCCCCATGAAAATACTTTGAACGAATCCCACGCCGTAACCCCCTATTCACAAACCTATGACAGAGCCCACACTTCTCACTCATGGTAAAAGTTTACAGTTACTGAAAAAAACTATACGTCTATGTTATTTAAGTTTAATTTCACCAGTAGAACTACTTATAGAACTAACAACAGTGATCTTGAAATTCTCTGTCTACTAAGAAAGCAACTACTTGTATTAATACTACAAGCTACCTGTGTACCTCTGTGTAAACAACACAAGGATTAAGTGATTTACATTTCTTCTCATTCTTAGTATTCATGAAGTGCAACAGAGTTTCTACTGATTTTCAGAGGATAAATTCATTACTTTTTCATTACCCGTTAAGTTGAGTTCATGACCTCTCAAAAATATGTTTGGTACAATGACAAAAACATTTTTTGTAACGAACCTGAAAAACATTGAAATGAAAGCTGAATGTAATGATTCTTATATCACTTGAACTGTATTTTAGCATTAAATATGTAACTGTATAATAATTGTAGTATACTGCTCATCTGATGCTGTAAAAAATTCAGCTCTCACTACGGTGGGGTATGGCTATTTTCAAATATATTTGTCATTACACCCAATTAAAATGCAAATAGTACTCTGGGGAAAGTGTCCAATTTTCCTTAAGACAATATAACAATTATAAAATTACAAAATCTGTATCAGATGATAAATTTCACTGTGATAGATTCAGTATTTAAGTTTCTTCCTTTATATTTTTAAAATGAAATTATAATTAGAATAGTTGTATATTAATTATTGAAAACCTCTAAAGAAATACCTTTCCAAAAAAAGACATAGGTTAAAGAACTTTACATAGCAGAGGGAGTTGATAGAATTAAAGAAACAACTGCTCTAATGTAATCCTTCTGCAACACATTAGATTGCAGCATGGTCTTGGGCAGTGCTACAGTTAACTATGTCATTTCTACTTTGTATATACACCTCATATAGGTCTGTGTCAATGAAGCCACACCTCCAGATTTCTCCCTCTGGAGCTGCCCCTCAGTGTCCCAAATCTCAGTAGCTGAGGCTGTGCTAACGAGGCTTGCACAGATGAACATACAAGTCCCCTACAGATAACAAATCCTTTTTCAGAACTCTGGTGAATCTTTATAATATATATTATAGTTTATTAAGTGGACTGCTGGATACAACATTTTTGGGGTAGTGCTATCTTGCTACTCTCTTCTAGAACTGCACCTGACTGACCTGCAAGACAAAAGTCATAACCACTCACTCAGTTTCATTACTTTTTCTTTACTTTCATTACCATTTGTTCATTTTCATACTCTTTCATGACCAGTAGACAGCCTGTGCAACTGAAATGCTGATGTTTTTCTTGATTACATATGGAAAGTGAGCTATTTTGACACTGAAATTGCTTGTCCTCAGGCAGGCGAAGAGGAGGTGGAACAGTTGACTGAGGACTATCCAGATGATGCATTTTTAATGGTATCTCAGCTGCACTGGGAAGATGAAGTTGTATGGAATGGAGATGAAATCAAACATAAGGTAATAGCAAAGCATGGATACAAATTATTGTGCATAGAATTTATTTGCTTCTTGCATCCTAACTATTGAGAAAGAAGATTGCTATTTAACTTTCTCTCACAGATTTCTACATTCTCAACTCTTCCTCTTCTAGAGGAGAGTTGCTTCCAGTGGAGGTTGCCAAGCTACATTGAAGGCAAATTATTTATCTTGATGTACAGTGTTCAACATCATTCATATTTCAGTTGCCTTCCTTATTTTGGTCTCCCATAAACCCCTAGTTTCACAGATAACCAAAGCCTTTCCAGAGTTGTAATACAGTTCTCAAATTGTGGTGCACACTTGCAGTTTTACCTCCCTGCCAGAGTCTTGTGGAGAGTGTGTGTGTGTGTGTGTGTGTGTGTCTGTGTGTGTGTGTGTGCGTGTGTGCGTGGTTACGTGTGGGGGGCGGGGGGAAGGGGGGGGGTGCACGCACAGGCGCTCAAAGTGCAATGTTGGGAGAAACAGTGCTGCATCTGACCAGTATGTGATTTTCCATATTCATGAGGGAAGTGATCCCTGGTTAGCTTTCAGAGCTATCCAAAAGGTTTCTAATTTTTGCAGGTTGTGAAAAAGTGTGATCGATACCTTTCATGATCAAAGGCTGGGGTTGTTGCAAATGGTGCCTTTGTATGGTAAGAAGGAAATCTTTCTGTTTCTCTGCTCTTACTGCAACATCTAGTTGCTATCTGTGTATACTCAATATTGTTACACCTATTATTAGAAGCAAAGGTCTTTTTCAGGCAGTAGGTTGCCATCATGGCACATAGTATTGAATCTGCCTGCTATTAAGTAAGTAGTATTGTCTAGTAAACTGGTATATTGCACTATATTTTAGGTGATGCAGAAGCTCAACAGCAAGACAAATGCTGCTGGGTGGGTTCCTAGTAGTGGCAACAGGACTGCCCAGGCTTTCAGCCAGCCAGGCAAGGGAGTGCCCCACATAGTTGGAGGCTCTGTCAGGCTGGGTGCTGGCCAGATGCCTGGTCTGTCCAGCTCCGTCAACAAGCAGAACAAGAACATGTATGTGCTTTTGAAAATGTGTTGTTCCCTATTCCATTTAATACATTGCAAAGTTTCAAGTTGTAAAATAGATAATTTTGATTAATATAGAAAGGAAAGAACTTTACTAAGCATGCTCAAAACTGTTCGGTTTTAAAATTTGTGTGTGTGTGTGTGTGTGTGTGTGTGTGTGTGTGTGTGTGTGTGTGGAGGCTTTCAATCTTTTGTGTGTGTGCATATATCATATTCGTTCTACAACTAGACCTAAATTCTGCAAACCATTATCAGGTATGTGCTAAAGGTCACTTTTATAGTACAGTGTATAGTGAAAGCCGTGTTTTACATTTTTATGTGGTCCAGACATGAAATATGCAAAATTGAGGAAAATGCAGACTTGAGTAAAACATTAAAACTCCAAAATATGAGAAAAAGCAAATGTAACTGGCATATCTGATTAAAAATTGTAATCCCCTCCAATACATCATATAAAACCTGTACAAGTGAGGGAAATTAAATGTACAATACAAAGTTTTGTATGATAATTTGTGGTAATGAATTTCATCAGTTCTTAAAAAATTGCGGATGTGTAACAGCAATTAAAAACTCATCATGTATGATGAGATAAAAGAAATTATTCAGGTAGTGAAGGGAGACAAAAATTTAATAGTCATGGGTGACTGGAATTCAAGAGTAGGAAAAGGGAGAGAAGGAATAGTATTGTCTAGTAAACTGGTATATTGCACTATATTTTAGGTGATGCAGAAGCTCAACAGCAAGACAAATGCTGCTGGGTGGGTTCCTAGTAGTGGCAACAGGACTGCCCAGGCAGTTGGATTGGGGCTAAGAAATGAAAGAGGAAGCCGCCTGGTAGAATTTTGCGCAGAGCATAACTTAATCATAGCTAACACTTGGTTTAAGAATCATGAAAGAAGGTTGAATACATGGAAGAACCCTGGAGATACTAGAAGGTTTCAGATAGATTATATAATGATAAGACAGAGATTTAGGAACCAGGTTTTAAATTGTAAGACATTTCCAGGGGCAGATGTGGACTCTGACCACAATCTATTGGTTATGAACTGTAGATTAAAACTGAAGAAACTGCAAAAAGGTGGGAAGTTAAGGAGATGAGACCTGGGTAAACTGAACGAACCAGAGGTTGTACAGAGTTTCAGGGAGAGCATAAGGGAACAATTGACAGGAATTGGAGAAAGAAATACAGTAGAAGAAGAATGGGTAGCTTTGAGGGATGAAATAGTGAAGGCAACAGAGGATCAAATAGGTAAAAAGACAAGGGGTAGCAGAAACACTTGGGTAACAGAAGAAATATTGAATTTAATTGATGAAAGGAGAAAATATAAAAATGCAGTAAATGAAGCAGGCAAAAAGGAATACAAATGTCTCAAAAATGATATCGACAGGAAGTGCAAAATGGCTAAGCAGGGATGGCTAGAGGACAAATGTAAGGATGTAGAGGCTTATCTCACTAGGGGTAAGATAGATACTGCCTACAGGAAACTTAAAGAGACCTTTGGAGAAAGGAGAACCACTTGCATGAATACCAAGAGCTTTGATAGGAACCCAGTTCTAAGCAAAGAAGGGAAAGCAGAAAGGTGGAAGGAGTATATAGAGGGTCTATACAAGGGCGATGTACTTAAGGACAATATTATGGAAATGGAAGAGGATGTAGATGAAGATGAAATGGGAGATATGATACTGCGTGAAGAGTTTGACAGAGCACTGAAAGACCTGAGTCGAAACAAGGCCCCCGGAGTAGACAACATTCCATTAGAACTACTGACAGCCTTGGGAGAGCCAGTCCTGACAAAACTCTACCATCTGGTGAGCAAGATGTATGAGACAGGCGAAATACCCTCAGACTTCAAGAAGAATATAATAATTCCAATCCCAAAGAAAGCAGGTGTTGACAGATGTGAAAATTACCGAACTATCAGTGTAATCAGTCACAGCTGCAAAATACTAACATGAATTCTTTACAGACGAATGGAAAAACTGGTAGAAGCTGACCTCGGGGAAGATCAGTTTGGATTCCGTAGAAATGTTGGAACACGTGAGGCAATACTGACCTTACGATTTATCTTAGAAGAATGATTAAGGAAAGGCAAACCTATGTTTCTAGCATTTGTAGACTTAGAGAAAGTCTTTGACAATGTTGATTGGAATACTCTCTTTCAAATTCTGAAGGTGGCAGGGGTAAAATACAGGGAGCGAAAGGCTATTTACAATTTGTACAGAAAGCAGATGTCAGTTATAAGAGTCGAGGGCTATGAAAGGGAAGCAGTGGTTGGGAAGGGAGTGAGACAGGGTTGTAGCCTATCCCCGATGTTATTCAATCTGTATATTGAGCAAGCAATAAAGGAAACAAAAGAAAAGTTTGGAGTAGGTATTAAAATCCATGGAGAAGAAATAAAAACTTTGAGAGTCAGAGACAGCAAAGGAGTTGGAAGAGCAGTTGAACGGAATGGACAATGTCTTGAAAGGAGGATATAAGATGAACATCAACAAAAGCAAAATGAGGATAATGGAATGTAGTCAAATTAAGTCGGGTGATGCCGAGGGAATTAGTTTAGGAAATGAGACACTTAAAGTAGCAAAGGAGTTTTGCTATTTGGGGAGCAAAATAACTGATGATGGTCGAAGTAGAGAGGATATAAAATGTAGACTGGCAATGGCAAGGAAAGCGTTTCTGAAAAAGAAAAATTTGTTAACATGGAGTATAGATTTAAATGTCAGGAAGTCGTTTCTGAAAGTATTTGTATGGAGTGTAGCCATGTATGGAAGTGAAACGTGGAGCATAAATATTTTAGACAAGAAGAGAATAGAAGCTTTCGAAATGTGGTGCTACAGAAGAACGCTGAAGATTAGATGGGTAGATCACATAACTAATGAGGAGGTATTGAATAGAATTGGGGAGAAGAGGAGCTTGTGGCACAACTTGACTCGAAGAAGGGATCGGCTGGTAGGACATGTTCTGAGACATCGAGGGATCACCAATTTAGTATTGGAGGGCAGCGTGGAGGGTAAAAATCGTAGAGGGAGACGAAGAGATGAATACACTAAGCAGATTCAGAAGGATGTAGGCTGCAGTAGATACTGCGAGATGATGAAGCTTGCACAGGATAGAGTAGCATGGAGAGCTGCATCAAACCAGTCTTAGGACTGAAGACCACAACAACAACAACATCAGGTGGTTCCACTTGGCCACATCATCTGGATTTCACTCTGTCTGTTCACTGACAAGTACTCCACTACGAATGTAATTTCAAATTTAGGGTAGCTTTTATGTTTTTCTGTGGACACATCTTCCAATCTTCTAACTTGCCATTCAAATAATTAAACAGCGATCCATTTGTTGTCTAAACAGAAATCCATTTGTTGTCTGCCCTTGTCTATAGTAGGGTGTTCTTGAAAAGTGCATAAGAGTTCTAGTGAGTATAAGATTTCTTCCAGATGACATTTATTAAATTTTATAGGTCTTTATGGTTTCAGTCTGTAGGTTGTTATGTCCCTTGGTTGTTATGTCCCTTAAATATACTACATTATTTATGTGGCAGATCTTTTGTTCCACTTGTTAATGAACATGATTCAACAATATTCTTAATTTTGACACCATTATTTAAAGAATATATGTACAGGGTGTCCCAGGCGGCATAGTCAGTATTGAGGGATGTGACAGAAACAGTCATCCAAATCAAAAAATCTAACAACCATGGGCTTTAAATGCATTTCTTAAGAATTATGAGCACCTCTTGACCTTCAAAATTGTGAAACAGATATCTCCTACTGCAAGCTCATTGCTTTCCATATTTGACAGGAGGTAGTATGGACCAAAACAAGAAGAAATTGACTAGTAAACTTGGGCTCCAAAATGTATACTTTAAGAGCTATGAGCCCTTGTTCAGTAGAAGAGATGTGTTTCATAGCAGCAAGATGAACAATTGCTCATAGCTCTTAACGTATATGTTTTACAGCCCATGTTTACTAGACTTATTTGCTTCAAATGATTATTCCTGTAGTATCCCCTGAATATTTACAGTTTGTGTGTGTGCGTGCGTGTGTGTGCGTGTGCCCTAGATACAGCGAGGCCCTAGATTTGATCAAATATTGGACGACATTTGACAAAGTCTCTATTACACTATCAAATATCTTTGACAAAGATATTGGACAAAGATATTGGACAAAGAAATTTGATAGTGTAATACCGGCCTTAGTTAGGTCTAAGTAGTTCTAAGTTCTAGGGGACTGATGACCATAGATGTTAAGTCCCATAGTGCTCAGAGCCATTTGAACCATTTGATGCGCAGAGCAATCTGAGCTGTAGTGGGTAGTCTCCACGTGGCCCGTGTTTACGTTCAGTGATTTTTGCTGTTTCCCCTTCGTTTACTCTCACGTCAAATGAAACAAAACGGATATCCGTGGCCGGGAGCTATCAAGTGAATTAAAACACATTCACATAATTACTAAAGGCTGAAATGTCATTAGTTTCAGATTTTATTTTATTTCCACCTTTCTGACAGTCAAGCATTAATCGCCTTGCGGAACAATGAAGTTATTTTTGTCTGTTTGCTAAAGAAATTTGACTTTTGCTACCTTTTCCGCAGAGGCAGTCAATGTATCTGAAACGAAATCTTTAATTCCACAGTACTGGGTAGTTTCAGCTGTTCGCTGCATTTCAAGTGCACGTTTTCATTTTCTAGCACGTATGGCATTATGCCATAATACAGAACCAAACATGATATAATACAGTACTGGTGCTCCAAGAAAATTTACATCCTGAAAACCACACTTAAAAGCTTAATATCAGGTCGGGGTCTACGGTACTTTATTGGGAATCTGGACATACGAGTGTGCCTTTAAGTATGCACTTTAAATGTGCACATTTTAATATGGTCCACGAAATTCCGATGCTCTTGCAGTATCAACTTTCATTGATGATCTTTTACATGTACGTACATACGGGCTTCCTACGTCATGATATCTACCCAAGCGCGGTGTCGCCTGTTACCTGAGCTCTGGAAACTGCTGAAACGAACCTATTTGTAACAGGTCGCGGGAAAATATTACGATTGGTGGTTTGAAAAGCGTTACTTTCAAAGTAAATATCCTTTTACGTAAGTTGAACTACGTACAAGAATGGACTGTGAATTTATGAAATCACAAAGCGTTTGACTCTCATTTAAAAATCAGGTGTCTGATGACGAGCCATTTAGAAGCATTTCGAACCCTCGAACCCTGAAGATCAGACATTTATGTCATTATTAAAAATTTTACAGGCACATTTGTATGATATCTCTTAAAGTGTAACATGCGCAAAAAAAATCAACAGTATATGCGAAAGCGTAGCTTCTCTTGCAGCTTGAGACCAATATTTTATGTGAAAGCTTTGCTTTTCTTGTAACAACACTATGTATATTAATTTTAACTGTTAACTTTCCCTGTTTGGCGCGCTACCTAACACTGATGTTGCTATTGGCTGACTACATCACGTGTCCTATGCTCTGAATATCCTCTGTCATCGGCTGGCGAGATCACGTGACATGAGTTACGAACGGCTTACAAAAGCGCATCGAAATCTTGGTTTCAGTGGTTCGGAAAGTAACATGTGGTGTTTGGTGGATTTGTAATGTATGTTTTCGTAATACGAAAATACGCAGCGTACATGTTGCTGCACATCAAAGATATTTCCAAAACGTGTCTTTTTCTCTGAGTTTCGTTTGCTAAATTGCCGGGAAATTGTACGCCCGTGTACAAAACCATAACCATTCAAAGGAGTGATAGGGGAAAATATACTGTCATCCGGGAGAAAGTGTGTTTTTAACCGGAAAATCCGGGAATTTTTTTTCCTTGTCCACGTAGACACCCTGCATTTAGACTGGCTTCTATACTACATTTATTCTCCAAAAAAGTGCCCATTTTGTTTTTCTTGTTTCTATGTTTATGATTTTACTCATTTTTCAGGTTGGTGAGTAAACATCAGCAGAGAGGTGACGATAATACAGATGATACTTGGTATTCCATTTTCCCAGTCGAAAATGAGGAGCTTGTGTATGGAGCTTGGGAAGACGAAGTTATTTGGGATTCTGAAAATATGTCTCACATACCTAAGCCAAAGATTCTGACACTTGATCCAAATGATGAAAACATCATATTGGGAATACCTGATGACATAGATCCAGCAAAACAGAGACTTGATTCAGTGACTCCAGCAAAAGTAAAAATTCCTCATCCTCATGTAAAGAAATCAAAGATCCTTCTAGGGAAGGCCGGTGTAATCAACGTCATGGAAGAAGACGCACCACCTCCACCACCAAAGTCACCAGACAGGGATCCTTTTAATGTTTCCAATGACAGGTATGTAGCAGGAAATGGATTTTATACTTGTGTTTGAAACCACATAAGAAAAGCAATATCAAAAGTTGCTAAAATTGGTAACAATCTTTTAGAGTTAGGCAAATATTCAGTGCTGTCTCCCCATAATTAAAACTACACAGAAGGCATTGAAATCCTCTACTCCTTCCTGAATATTTCATTGTATTAATCAAGAAGTCATAGTGCCCTCATTCTGAGTACTGTTATGTATATTTCATTGTTTTCACCAAGTGAGGTAGCACAATGATTAAGACCCTGGTCTGACATTTGGGAGAACTGAAATTCAGATTTAGGGTTTCTGTGGTTTCTTTGACAAGCACATGGCCATTTCACTTTGCCATGTTTATACAATCTGAGGTTTTGCTCCATCTCTAAGGTGAGAGAAAGTAAGAGTCCAATTCTGGAAACATTTTTTCTACTTTGATGTTGATACCTCAGGAGCATGGTTTTGAGAGAATTCAACACAGCTTCTTGAGGTGGCCATGCAGTTTTTGGTTGACAGAAGGGAACAAAAAGAACTCATTAGGTGATAAAATCAGGTGAACACATGCAGTGAGACATTAATTTGATGTTTTTCTCTGTCAGATAATTAGATACTGAACAATGGAAAATCCAGGTAGGAATATCAACAGTGTAGGAAAAGACAGATTGCTACTTACCATGAAGAAGATACGTCTAGTTGCAGATGGGCTCAGTTATAAGACACATAGTGCTTGTGGCCGCAATGTACATCAGTAAAAGAGAGGGACACACACACACACACACACACACACACACACACACACACACACAAAACACCAACTCCAGCATCTTGGGCCAGAATGCCTGAGATGCTGGAGTTGGTGGATTTGTGTGTACGAGGCGGCTTGCTTTTGTGTGTGTGTGTGTGTGTGTGTGTGTGTGTGTGTGTGTGTGTGTGTGTTTGTTACACACAAAACACCAACTCCAGCATCTTGGGCCAGAATGCCTGAGATGCTGGAGTTGGTGGATTTGTGTGCACGAGGCGGCTTGCTTTTGTGTGTGTGTGTGTGTGTGTGTGTGTGTGTGTGTGTGTGTGTGTGTTTGTTTGTTTTTACTCATGGAGGCTGTGGATGAAACCTGTGTGTGAGTGTCTTTTAATTGTGCCTGTCT
This sequence comes from Schistocerca cancellata, assembly GCF_023864275.1. Classification (NCBI taxonomy): domain Eukaryota; kingdom Metazoa; phylum Arthropoda; class Insecta; order Orthoptera; family Acrididae; genus Schistocerca; species Schistocerca cancellata. The sequence continues at coordinate 764,208,770 of NC_064630.1, forward strand.
GCACCTTGACATGTCTTTTTTACAGTAAGTAGCAGTCTGTCTTTTCCTCCATTGTAAATAATCAGATATGTGCTTTGCGTCAGGTGACATTGTCGTGATAAAGAGTGGTGCAGTGTTTTCAATTCTTATTCTTGATTTTCTTGATGATGTCAGGCAAACTGATTGTTGTATACCATTCACCGTGAATTGAATCCCCTTTAAAAAAAATAATTCTGAGCTCCCTAGCTCACATACAGATAGCATTCAAATGTGATTAATTTCTGAATGAAAAACACACAGTGTAATCATTCCTTGTATACAGTATGTAGATGACATTACTTACACATTTAGTGTAATTGGGCTGAAATTATATCCCATTTTTTTACCCAAAAATGTAGTACACTTCATGCTGTTTGTTGTTGTGTTGCATGCTACTCTATGAGGCTTGCGATTTTAGTTATCAGCAATGTTTTCCTAAGTTTCTTCTCCTGTTACTGTGTTGTATCATGGTTTTCAATTTACTTTGGTCAGATTTTTGTATGATTTCCACACACCAGTTGACACAAGCCTGTTTTGAGTCACAGTCATGCTGTGTGAATCCATCAAGTACAAATGTTTTTTGCAGCTGTGCAAAAATCTAATGCACTGCAGTCGTTGGTGTGCCCAAGAAGACCTTTATCTCATGATAAGTCACATGATGACTCTCTTAAGTCATGTTGCGCATAACATCAATGTGTTTTTGACCAACAACCAATTTAGATCGACCATCAGGACTGACAGAAGCATCACCGTGACCGTGCTCATGGGAGAGCATTGTACTAACAGCCTGCTCCTACATACTAATGTTGAATGACACAGTGGCATGTGCAGCATGAATTGTGGAGTAATTTGTGTTGTGATTTTCATGGATACTGAGTCAGTAAATTTGATATTTCTGCACTCTTTATTTCAAAAGCATGTAAGGCTTTATATTGTGAATGTGACATGAACTGTGTCTAACTTGGTTCAGTGAATCTACCATATCCTTTTTCCAATTGAACTTTGTAATTGTTGAACAATCACTGCATTATATTCACTGTCTGGTGCCGTGAAAATTTTGTTATGAAAGATTTAATCTGTTTGTTGTGAATCATTCATCCACCTATTTGGGGGATAGAGAGATATGACAGTAGCTAATCTATATCTATTCCTGCTATTGTAGTGTGATTGGAAGATGGGTGAGGAGGACAGGAGAAGGCTAAGATAGGTGTAAGCAAGTTACAAATTGTCCTCTCCATTCTGTAAATATTTGTCTGTTAGAGCTTGATTTCTTATGGTAACCATAAATAAAATGAGCTTCATTAAGTTTTTTTGTATTGTTGCTATTTCAACACTTAAAAAAAAATGTTTTCTCATTGTTAAGTTTATAAAATATAGATGCTGAGTTCCACATGACAAAACTTAAAATATAATGTTTATGATTGTATTTCTATTATTTTGTCCAAAAGTAAAGACATTAGGCTGTTATTACCTGTGGTATATTTTTGAGCGATTACTTCCAGACAAATATGACATCAGATTCTGGAAAAAATGCTTTTCCACACTCGTTTCTAGGATATTGAGTCTGATATGAGTAACTGATAGCATTTCTTACAGTACTGAGAAACAAATTCCATATATTGCACATGCATTATGAAACCACCCACTACATGCTTTTTTACTAGCTTTAAGTTTAGACGTATAGTGTAGCCAAAAACATATTAGTGTTCCCGTTTATAGAGCTGCCGTTTTTTTCCAGATACTATATGCCTCGGTCTTCAGAATCATCTCTGCGTCTTAAAGTCAGTGGTGGAAACTTGATTCAGCATTCGACACCAGTTGTGGAGCTGCGTGTTCCATTCGTGCAAACACACATGGGTCCAATGCGTCTCCGGAACTTTCACAGACCACCTCTCAAACGATTTTCTCATGGTGCACTGGCTCATCCTGGCCCACACCATGTTCTTCCTCTATTAAAACATATTCGGAAAAAGGCTAAAGTAAGAGGTTTTGACTAATGCACACTGCATACTAGATGTTTAGAGGTCTGAATTATATGCATAGAATGTTGGTTTATTTTAATGTACCTAATGTAATGTAACTAACTCCTTTCTAGGAACTTTATTCCAGGGCAAACTAACAACATAGCACAGAAATTGATGAAACTTACGACCCCAAATCAAGTGGAACATTTTAGTCCTATCCACTAGTGAATTTTACAAATAGTACCTTGTGTGCAACTTGACAGGTGCCATCATTGCACACTGTCTAGAGATGTCATAAATTTTGAATCTTGAATCTGTACTCTGCAGATCCTTACATCATTTGTGATAGTTAGTACATTTTATTATACAATTTATTTCTGCTATGTTGATAGGCGTAGCATACAAAGAATAATTCATTGTATTACAATATTATGAAAGAATAGTTGCTACTTGCCATATAGCCGAGATGCTGAGTCGGAGATAGGCTCAACAAAGAATGTTGGAAAGTGAGCTTTCGGCCAACAAGGCTTTTGTTGAAATTAGACAACATACACGCACACTCTCATGCAAGTGCAACTCCCACACATGACCAAAGTCTCTGGCAGCTGAAGCCAGACTGTGTGTAGCAGCATGATAGGAGGGGCAACCAGGTGATGGGGTTGGGGAGGAGACTGAGAGGGGAAGGTTGAGGAATAGCAGTGTAGGGGCAGGGGACAGTAAACAAGATGAGGAGAGGGTAGTGCAGCTAGGTGCAGTCAGGAGGTTAGAGGGAGAGTGTGAGAGGGAGGAGGGGGATAGCGGAAAAGGAGATAATTAAAAAGACTAAGGGTATGTTGGTGGAATAGAGGGATTTGTATTGCTAGAATGAGGACAGGGAAGAGGCTAGATGGGTAAGGACAATAACTAATGAAGGTTGAGGCCAGGAGGTTTACAGGAACGTGGAATGTATCATTAGGAGAGTCCCCACCTGCGCAATTCAGGAAAGCTGGTGTTGTTAATAAGGATGCTGATGGCGCAGACTCTAAAGCAGTCACTGAAATGAAGAATGTCGTGTTGGGCAGCATGCTAAGCAATGGGGTGGTCCAGGTGTTACTTCGCAATAGTGTGTCAGTGGCCATTCTTGTAGACAGACAGCTAATTGGTTGTGAAGTCCATGTAGAATGCAGCACTGTTGTTGCAGCTTAGCTTGTACATCAAAGTCTTTGGTGGGGTACGTGATGTTTGTGATTGGACTGGAGTAGGTTATGGTGGTGGGAGGAGGGGGACGGGTTTTGGATCTTGGTCTATTACAGGTATATGAGCCATGAGGGAAGGGTTTGGAAGCAGGGATTGTGTAGGGATGGATGAGGATATTGGATGACGGAATTTAGATTAGATTAGATTAGATTTACTTTCATTCCAATTGATCCGTAGTGAGGAGGTCCTCCTGGATGTGGAACATGTCAGAAAAACAACAATACATGACAAATATTTACAACTGAAACAAATAAGCTAATGTACCATTCCACATGTCCCAAGTGGAATGGTTGTCATTTTTTAATGAACACTAAGAGTCATTTTACAAATACTAATGCACTGAATTTAAAATAAAGAAGTTTTTTATTTATTTATAAGGTAATAAACATGTAATACAACTACTGTAATACTTATTTACAATGAACACATTACTGCACTGAAATGGTGCAGAAGTTAGATTATACTTACACACACACACACACACACACACACACACACACACACACACACACACAAATTTTCAGTGAACACATTACTGCACTGAAATTGTGCAGAAGTTATGTTGTACTTATATACAAATCAGTTGGTTTTACTAAGAAATTCATCAATGGAGTAGAAGGAGTTGGCCACCAATAAATCCTTTAGGCTTCTCTTAAACTGAATTTCATTGGTTGTTAAGCTTTTTATGGCTGCTGGCAAGTTATTGAAAATGTGTGTTCCTGAATAATGCACACCTTTTTGTACAAGACTAACAAGGGGAGGCCGCCAATTGTGAAATTCAGATTCGATTCATACTGCGCATAATAAAAGCTCATGGCCAGAGGTGTAATGTGGCAAAGCACCAATATACACTTCTCAGCCGTTGTCGAGAAAATCGACAGTTAAAAGAAACCATTCTGGTGAAATACTCTCTACGATTAACAGTTTTCTACAGCGTCGTGGCACAGCGGTAAGCGCCCGGGTTCGTAATCCGAAGGTCGTCGGATCGAATCTCGCGCCATGCAACTTACTTTTTTTTTTTTTAGTATTTGTTTTTTTTAATTCAAATATATATATATATATATATATATGGTTATAATAGAAGGAAACATTCCACGAAGGAAAAATATATCTAAAAACAAAGATGATGTGACTTACCAAATGAAAGTGCTGGCAGGTCGACAGACACACAAACGAACACAAACATACACACAAAATTCAAGCTTTCGCAACAAACTGTTGCCTCATCAGGAAAGAGGGAAGGAGAGGGAAAGACGAAAGGATGTGGGTTTTAAGGGAGAGGGTAAGGAGTCATTCCAGTCCCGGGAGCGGAAAGACTTACCTTAGGGGGAAAAAAGGACGCGTACACACTCGCACACACACACATATCCATCCACACATATATGTGTGGATGGATATGTGTGTGTGTGCGAGTGTGTACGCGTCCTTTTTTCCCCCTAAGGTAAGTCTTTCCGCTCCCGGGACTGGAATGACTCCTTACCCTCTCCCTTAAAACCCACATCCTTTCGTCTTTCCCTCTCCTTCCCTCTTTCCTGATGAGGCAACAGTTTGTTGCGAAAGCTTGAATTTTGTGTGTATGTTTGTGTTCGTTTGTGTGTCTGTCGACCTGCCAGCACTTTCATTTGGTAAGTCACATCATCTTTGTTTTTAGATATATATATATATATATATATATATATATATATATATATATATATATATATATATATAGTTATAATAGAAGGAAACATTCCACGAAGGAAAAATATACCTAAAAACAAAGATGATGTGACTTACCAAATGAAAGTGCTGGCAGGTCGACATACACACAAAATTCAAGCTTTCGCAACAAACTGTTGCCTCATCAGGAAAGAGGGAAGGAGAGGGAAAGACGAAAGGATGTGGGTTTTAAGGGAGAGGGTAAGGAGTCATTCCAGTCCCGGGAGCGGAAAGACTTACCTTAGGGGGAAAAAAGGACGGGTATACACTCGCACACACACACATATCCATCCACACATATACAGACACAAGCAGACATATTTAAAGACAAAGAGTTTGGGCAGAGATGTCAGTCGAGGCAGAAGTGCAGAGGCAAAGATGTTGATGAATGATAGGTGAGGTATGAGTGGCGGAAATTTGAAATTAGCGGAGATTGAGGCCTGGTGGATAACGGGAAGAGAGGATATATTGAAGAGCAAGTTCCCATCTCCGGAGTTCGGATAGGTTGGTGTTAGTAGGAAGTATCCAGATAACCCGGATGGTGTAACACTGCGCCAAGATGTGCTGGTCGTGCACCAAGGCATGTTTAGCCACAGGGTGATCCTCATTACCAACAAACACTGTCTGCCTGTGTCCATTCATGCGAATGGACAGTTTGTTGCTGGTCATTCCCACATAGAATGCATCACAGTGTAGGCAGGTCAGTTGGTAGATCACGTGGGTGCTTTCACACGTGGCTCTGCCTTTGATTGTGTACACCTTCCGGGTTACAGGACTGGAGTAGGTGGTGGTGGGAGGGTGCATGGGACAGGTTTTACACCGGGGGCGGTTACAAGGGTAAGAGCCAGAGGGTAGGGAAGGTGGTTTGGGGATTTCATAGGGATGAACTAAGAGGTTACGAAGGTTAGGTGGACGGCGGAAAGACACTCTTGGTGGAGTGGGGAGGATTTCATGAAGGATGGATCTCATTTCAGGGCAGGATTTGAGGAAGTCGTATCCCTGCTGGAGAGCCACATTCAGAATCTGATCCAGTCCCGGAAAGTATCCTGTCACAAGTGGGGCACTTTTGTGGTTCTTCTGTGAGAGGTTCTGGGTTTGAGAGGATGAGGAAGTGGCTCTGGTTATTTGCTTCTGTACCAGGTCGGGAGGGTAGTTGCGGGATGCGAAAGCTGTTGTCAGGTTGTTGGTGTAATGCTTCAGGGATTCCGGACTGGAGCAGATTCGTTTGCCATGAAGACCTAGGCTGTAGGGAAGGGACCGTTTGATGTGGAATGGGTGGCAGCTGTCGTAATGGAGGTACTGTTGCTTGTTGGTGGGTTTGATGTGGACGGACGTGTGAAGCTGGCCATTGGACAGGTGAAGGTCAACATCAAGGAAAGTGGCATGGGATTTGGAGTAGGACCAAGTGAATCTGATGGAACCAAAGGAGTTGAGGTTGGAGAGGAAATTCTGGAGTTCTTCTTCACTGTGAGTCCAGATCATGAAGATGTCATCAATAAATCTGTACCAAACTTTGGGTTGGCAGGCCTGGGTAACCAAGAAGGCTTCCTCTAAGCGACCCATGAATAGGTTGGCGTACGAGGGGGCCATCCTGGTACCCATGGCTGTTCCCTTTAATTGTTGGTATGTCTGGTTTTCAAAAGTGAAGAAGTTGTGGGTCAGGATGAAGCTGGCTAAGGTAATGAGGAAAGATGTTTTAGGTAGGGTGGCAGGTGATCGGCGTGAAAGGAAGTGCTCCATCGCAGCAAGGCCCTGGACGTGCGGGATATTTGTGTATAAGGAAGTGGCATCACTGGTTACAAGGATGGTTTCTGGGGGTAACGGACTGGGTAAGGATTCCAGGCGTTCGAGAAAGTGGTTGGTGTCTTTGATGAAGGATGGGAGACTGCATGTAATGGGTTGAAGGTGTTGATCTACGTAGGCAGAGATACGTTCTGTGGGGGCTTGGTAACCAGCTACAATGGGGCGGCCGGGATGATTGGGTTTGTGAATTTTAGGAAGAAGGTAGAAGGTAGGGGTGCGGGGTGTCAGTGGGGTCAGGAGGTTGATGGAGTCAGGTGAAAGGTTTTGTAGGGGGCCTAAGGTTCTGAGGATTCCTTGAAGCTCTGCCTGGACATCAGGAATGGGATTACCTTGGCAAACTTTGTATATGGTGTTGTCTGAAAGCTGACGCAGTCCCTCGGCCACATACTCCCGACGATCAAGTACCACGGTCGTGGAACCCTTGTCCGCCGGAAGAATGACGATGGACCGGTCAGCCTTCAGATCACGGATAGCCTGGGCTTCAGCAGTGGTGATGTTGGGAGTAGGATTAAGGTTTTTTAAGAAGGATTGAGAGGCAAGGCTGGAAGTCAGAAATTCCTGGAAGGTTTGGAGAGGGTGATTTTGAGGAAGAGGAGGTGGGTCCCGCTGTGACGGAGGACGGAACTGTTCCAGGCAGGGTTCAATTTGGATAGTGTCTTGGGGAGTTGGATCATTAGGGGTAGGATTAGGATCATTTTTCTTCGTGGCAAAGTGATACTTCCAGCAGAGAGTACGAGTGTAGGACAGTAAATCTTTGACGAGGGCTGTTTGGTTGAATCTGGGAGTGGGGCTGAAGGTGAGGCCTTTGGATAGGACAGAGGTTTCGGATTGGGAGAGAGGTTTGGAGGAAAGGTTAACTACTGAATTAGGGTGTTGTGGTGCCAGATTGTGTTGATCGGAATTTTGAGGTTTTGGAGGTAGTGGAGCTGGAAGTGGGAGATTGAGTATATGGGAGAGACTGGGTTTGTGTGCAATGAGAGGTGGTTGAGGTTTGCTGGAAAGGTTGTGAAGGGTGAGTGAGTTGCCTTTCCGGAGGTGGGAAACCAGGAGATTGGATAGTTTTTTGAGGTGAAGGGTGGCATGCTGTTCTAATTGGTGGTTGGCCTGTAGGAGGATGCTCTGAATAGCCGGTGTGGATGTGGGAGAGGAAAGATTGAGGACTTTTATTAAGGATAGGAGTTGACGGGTGTGTTCATTGGCTGAGTTGATGTGTAGGTGAAAGATTAGGTGGGTGAGGGCAATGGATTGTTCAGTTTGGAACTGGTATAGGGACTGATGGAAAGAAGGGTTGCAGCCAGAGATGGGAACTTTAAGTGTGAGGCCTTTGGGGGTTATGCCAAATTTCAGACAAGCCTGAGAAAATAAAATATGTGAGCGTAATCTGGCTAGGGTGAAGGCATGTTTGCGGAGGGAATGTAAATAAAACTTAATGGGGTCATTGTGGGGGTGTTGTGAGGGTGACATGGTATTAGAAGGTGGAAAGTTTAACATGAGGTTGAAATGAAAAAGAAAGAAAGAAATATATGGGGAGAGATAAAGGTGAACTAGAAAGCAATTGGAGATCTGGTATGAAAAAAGACACCAACCTATCCGAACTCCGGAGATGGGAACTTGCTCTTCAATATATCCTCTCTTCCCGTTATCCACCAGGCCTCAATCTCCGCTAATTTCAAATTTCCGCCACTCATACCTCACCTATCATTCATCAACATCTTTGCCTCTGCACTTCTGCCTCGACTGACATCTCTGCCCAAACTCTTTGTCTTTAAATATGTCTGCTTGTGTCTGTATATGTGTGGATGGATATGTGTGTGTGTGCGAGTGTATACCCGTCCTTTTTTCCCCCTAAGGTAAGTCTTTCCGCTCCCGGGACTGGAATGACTCCTTACCCTCTCCCTTAAAACCCACATCCTTTCGTCTTTCCCTCTCCTTCCCTCTTTCCTGATGAGGCAACAGTTTGTTGCGAAAGCTTGAATTTTGTGTGTATGTTTGTGTTCGTTTGTGTGTCTGTCGACCTGCCAGCACTTTCATTTGGTAAGTCACATCATCTTTGTTTTTAGGTGTGTGTGTGTATATATATATATATATATATATATATATATATATATATATATATATATATAAAATTCGAACGTCATTATATTTTCCGCATACAAAGCTGTATTTCACAAATGTTATTAATTGTCTTCATAATGTTTACCACGTATAGTTAACGGAAGACGTAGAAACGATATTCCGAAATGAATACGTGTAGTGTAAGTCAAACGTTCGAATTAGAAAAGAGACCCCATGAACACAAATTTGCTGTGGCAGGTACGAAATATAAACTTCGTTACTCGCTCGTTACACTTGAAGGACAGATGTTGAATGGGCCAAAACTAGCCGCCGTATAACAGCGTAGTTGCCTGCTAACTTCGAAAGAAGGTAGATGCGGTCCCTAGCAACTTATAACATCGTCGAAAATCAGTGCGTACGTGAGAGATTTGGTACACCCTGTTAAACAAACGGAAAAATGGAGGCGGTACAATTGGAGAGCGATCCGCCTTCACCAACATGCATAAGCAATTCATTAATAGTTTATGTGTGTGTGTGTGTGTGTGTGTGTGTGTGTGTGTGCACATGAGAATTACAAAAAAACAAATTATAAAAAAAAAGTTGCATGGCGCGAGATTCGATCCGGAGACCTTCGGATTACGAACCCGAGCGCTTACCGCTACGCCACGACGCTGGACGAAACAATTAATCGTAGAGAGTAGTCACGACAACGGTTTGTTTTAACTGTCGATTTTCTCGACAACGGCTGAGAAGTGCATCTTGGTGCTTTGCCACATTACACCTCTGGCCATGAGCTTTTATTATGCGCAGTATGAATCGAATCTGAATTTCACAATTGGCGGCCTCCCCTTGTAAGTGACTTTAAATTCTTGTGAAGATTATTCTTATTTCTAGTATAGATTCCATGAATTGAGCTGTTGGTTTGAAAAAGTGATATATTTTTAATGACAAATTTCATTAAGGAATAAATATACTGGGAAGCTGTAGTTAGTATCCCTAGTTCCCTAAACAGGCTTCTGCAGGATGTTCTTGAGTTCACACCACATATAATTCTTACTGCACGTTTTTGTGCCCGGAAAACTTTAGCTTGGCTTGATGAATTACCCCAAAAAATAATCCCATATGACATTATGGAATGAAAGTAAGCATAGTATGCCAGCTTTTTTATTTTTATATCCCCTACGTCTGACAAAATTCGCATTGCAAACAGAGATTTGTTAAGACGCTTCAGCAGTTCTGTGGTGTGCTCCTCCCAATTGAATTTATTATCAAGCTGTAATCCCAAGAATTTAACACTGTCCACTTCTTCTATCTTCTTGTCATCATATGTTAGACATATACTCTTGGGACACCCCTTACAAGTTCTGAACTGCATGTAGTGTGTTTTTTCAAAGTTTAGTGACAAAGAATTGGCTAGGAACCAGTGATTAATGTCCACAAATATTTTATTGGCTGATCTTTCTAAGACTACACTTGATTTGCTATTTATTGCAATGTTTGTATCATCGGCAAACAAAACAAACTTGGCATCTGGTAATGTTACTGATGAAAGGTCATTGATATACACAAGAAAAAGTAAGGGCCCCAAAATGGAACCTTGTGGGACCCCACATGTAATTAGTTCCCAGTTGGATGATGCCTGATAGCTTGATACATGTCTCTTTCCTAATAACACCCTTTGTTTCCTGCCAGAGATATAAGATTTGAACCATTTTGCAGCATTTCCTGTTACACTATAATATTTTAGTTTACTTAAAAGGATATTGTGATTTACACAGTCAAATGCCTTTGATAGATCACAAAATATACCAGTTGCCTGCAATTTTTTGTCTAATGAATTAAGCACATTTTCACTGTAAGTGAAGATAGCCTTCTCAATATCAGAACCTTTTAGAAATCCAAACTGTGACTTTGACAGTATGTTATTTGAGATAAGATGGTTATAAAGACGACGGTACATTACTTTTTCGAAAATTTTTGAGAATGCTGGTAACAGTGAAATTGGACGGAAATTTGATGCTATTTCTTTATCTCCCTTCTTAAACAGTGGCTTAACTTCAGCATATTTCAGCCATTCAGGAAATATTCCACTGATAAACGTCTGGTTACACAGATAGCTTAATATGTTACTTAGCTCAGAATCACATTCTTTAATTAACTTTGTTGATATTTCATCATACCCACTAGATGTTTTTGATTTTAAAGATTTTATGATGGACATTATTTCTGTTGGGGTAGTGAGGGTCAAATTCATATTATGGAAATTACTTGAAATGTCTGGTCTAAGGTAATCCATAGCAGCATCTACCGAACCTGACAACCCCATCTTTTCAGTAACAGTTATAAAATGTTTGTTAAAAAGTTCTGCAACACTATACACATCTGTCACCATTGTATCATTTACTCTTAATGCTATTTGTTGCTCTTCATGTCTGGTCCTACCGGTCTCCTCCTTCACTATATCCCATATTGTCTTTATTTTGTTATCTGATATGACTATCTTTTCCTTGTAATATATTTGCTTTGACATCCGTATTACAGTCTTTAATATTTTGCAGTATTTCTTATAATGTGCTATAGCATCAACATTGGAAATGTTTCGGATTGACAGATACAGTTTTCTTTTTGTTTTACAAGATACCCCTATTCCTCGAGTAATCCATGGCTTCTTTGTAGATTTTCCTCTAACCTTGGTAAGTTTTGGGGGAAAGCAGTGTTCAAATAAGGTAAGCACTTTATTAGCAAAAATGTTATATTTTTCATTCATGCCATGAGCACTGTAAACATCAGTCCAGTGAATGTCTCTGAGGAGTGTCCTAAAATAATCAATTTTTGGCTTACTGATTACCCTCTTGAGCTCAGATTTAACAGATTTTATATCCTGTTCAGTATTAACATTTAACAGAAGGAACTGCATGTCATGGTCTGAGAGGCCATTGGCTATTGGTTTTGTAATATAATTTTGTTCATTGGACTTTTCTATAAAGATATTATCAATGGCTGTTTGTGAGCAAGTGGCTATCCTAGTGGGGAACTTTACTGTGGGAATTAAGTTGAATGATAGTGTTACTAACTCAAATAAGTTCTTATTCGGAGAGTCTTTAAGGAAATCTACATTGAAATCACCAGCAACCACTACTTCTTTGTTTTTGGTTGTTAAATGGGCCAGTACAGCTTCAAGGTGGTTTACAAACAGATTAAAGTTACCTACAGGTGCTCGATATACACTTAATATTATGAAAGATTTTTTGTGAAAATCTAATTCTGTTGCACATGCTTCCATATGCTGTTCTAGGCAAAATTTATGAATGTCTATGTTCTTAAATTTATGACAGTTCCTGATGAATGTGGCAACTCCTCCTTTCTCCATTTCTGATCTACAAAAGTGAGATGCTAACCTAAACCCTGTAACACTTAAAAGTTCTATACCAGTGGTCACATGATGTTCAGAGAGGCAGATTATGTCAGCTGGGTTTGAAGACTCTAATTCATCTATGCATATAGTTAATTCATTAATTTTATTTCTCAGTCCTCGAATATTTTGATGCAATAAAGATAGCTGACATTTCACATTGACTGAGTTAAAATTGGGTGGAGTTAAAATATCTGCTGACAGTTGAAAATTCTTAACCAATGGCTGTTTATGCTGATGTAATAAGCTGGAATTATGTTTTTTGATTTCTTTTTCAAACTGAAGGTTTGTCTCAGTTCTAACCTCTCTTAAAATTTGCTTTCTTTCTGTCCTTCCTACCCTAAAAAAGGGTCTTTTCTGAATCCTATAACCACTGGTATTTTACCACTCATGACAGTGCCTCCCCCCTTTAACTTTCCTGCTATTTCCCCAGCCAATTTACCCTTCCCCTTCCTGTTGAGGTGAAGGCCATGCCTAGTATAATCCCACCTACTGAGAGAATCAACATGAAGAGGTGAAGGCCATGCCTAGTATAATCCCACCTACTGAGAGAATCAACATGAACCACACCAATGTGTGACCCCGCACCCGACATGAGCAGCCGTTCCAGCTCCAAATTAACTCTCTTGACAGAAGAGTTCAAATGAGGTCGGTCATGGCGCCCAAGAACAGATACAAACTCAACACTAGTATGCTTCGATGCTGATGCAATCTTCGCCAGGTCACACTCTATACTGTACCCAGGATTTCTGTCAATACTGTTACCTGCCCCACCCACTATAACCACGGTGTCTTCCTTAGTGAAATCTTTGCAAAGTGATCCTAAATCCTCTGTCACCTGCTCCAGACCAGCACTAGGTTTAAAAAAATTGGTGACCTGGTATTCTGATCCTAGTTCATCCTGCAAGAGTTGGCCAACACCTCTTCCATGGGAACTACCTAACAACAACACTTTCTTTCTCTTTTCTGATTTCCCTACATCCTTACTTTTCAATTTGCTGCTGAAAGTTTGTTGTGCCCTGTCTACACCTGCAACTGCTTGAGGCTCACCAGCTTCTAACTGAAGCAACAGGTCAAATCTATTTTCCACATTCACCATAAAGCTGTCAGACAAAGTTCTAGGCCTGTTCCTCCTGTTGCCTGTTGCCACTTCCCACCTCTCTTTACCCTTCTCCCTCCTTAACCTGTCAAGATCTCCCCTGGCCTTGTCTAATTCAGCCTGAAGGGCAGCAATTTTCCCCTCCTGTTCCAGTATCTTCCTATCTCTACTACAAATCCTACAAAACCACTGATGAGTCTCATTTACTTCCCCTATTCCCACGCCACTACAGTCACCCACATGGAAAAAACTACAGCACCCATCACACCAAAGCCCCGACCTAACAATTCTACGGCAAGTCAAGCACTTTTCACTCATGATAAACGTAATAGTTGATTAAGAATAAGTCAGTTAAATTACAGATAAACACGAAAATATGGTTACACAAATTTGGCCTATACGCAACTGTGTGTAAACAAAAACAAAAGTGCAAAGTTTCTGAAACAACAAGTTAAACTTTACGCTACTTTCCGGAAATGCTAGTTAAATAATGAAGAGGTAAGCTAAGTTAAATTTCTGGAGAGAGTAAGGAACAACTAAACGAAATTCTATAGATTTGCTGCAGCAGAACGTAAACAAAAAATACGACTGTACGGTCTTTTCGCGTTTTCTGCTATATTACGTAAAGAAAAGTGAAACCTTTAATGGTACACTTAAACGGCACACTAATACACTTATTTACCATGTAATCAGTACTAATCTATATGTTTTATAATCTAAAATAACTTATCTTTACGAGAACACCAAAACTCGCGCTAGTCGCCTGGCTGCAGGGCTGCCAACCTGTGGAGAGGGGGGTGGGTATGGGAAGGATAATGGGTAGGACATTTCTCATTTAAGTGCATGATGAAAGGTAGTCAAAACCCTGGTGCAGAATGTAATTCAGTTGTTCCAGACATGAGTGGTACTGAGTCACAAGGGGAATACTCCTCTGTGGCTGGACGGTAGGACTTCGGGAGTTGGTGGGTGACTGGAAAGGTACGGCATGGGAGATCTGTTGGGGGTGGGTGGCTAGGCTGTATGGATGGGACTTCTTGGTATGGAATGGGCAGAAGCATTCGAAGTGGAAGTATTGCTGGTGGTTGGTAGGTTTGATATGGACAGAAGCACTGATGTAGAAATCTTTAAGGTGGAGGTGAACATTAAGGAAGATAGCTTGTTGTATTGAGTAGGACTAGGTGAAGCGAATGGGGGAGAAGGTGTTGAGGTTCTGGAGGAATGTGGAAAGGATGCCCTTACCCTTGATCCAGATAGGAGGGTAATAGGCTGAAGGTGTTGGTCTATGAGAGCAGATTCTCTCAATGGGGCACAGTAACTGCCCACAATAGGGCATCCTTTGTTGCCGGCCGCGGTGGTCTAGCGGTTCTGGCGCTGCAGTCCGGAACTGCGGGACTGCTACGGTCGCAGGTTTGAATCCTGCCTCGGGTATGGGTGTGTGTGATGTCCTTAGGTTAGCTAGGTTTAAGTAGTTCTAGGTTCTAGGGGACTTATGACCTAAGATGTTGAGTCCTATAGTGCTCAGAGCCATTTGAACCATTTGCAGCATCCTTTGTGATTAAGTTTTTTACGAAGCATGTAGTAGGTAGGGGTGCAGGGAGTAGTAGGGGTGAGGAGAGAGATGAACTTTGGGGAGAGGTTCTGGGATGGACCTAAGGATTTGAGGAAAGACAGGTTATCCTGCTGGATTTCGGGGATGGGGTCACTGTGGCAGGGTTTACAGGTGGATGAATCTGACACCTGGTGGAGTCCTTCTGCCAGAAAATCATTATAGTTTAATACAGCAGTGGTGGTGGTGGAGCTGTTATCAACAGGTAGGATTATAATGTCAGGATCAGTTTTTAAGTGGTGGATTGTGGTTCTTTCTGTGGATGTAAGGTTAGTTTGCGAGTTGAGGGATTTGGGGAATGATGGTGAGACAAGGTTCAAGGTTAAACATTCTGGAAAGTTAATGGGTGTGATTTGGGGGGAATGGAGGTAGGTGGATCATGGTTCGCTGGAGGAGCGAACTGAGTTAAGGCAAGGTTCAACATTGGGTTATGGTTAAGTGTGATTGGTAGGGTTGGGGTCAACAAAGTGTTTCCTCTGTAGGGACTGTGAGAAGAAGAGAAGGTCTCAACAAGTCCTGTGTGATTAAATTTGGGAGTGAGGCAAAATGTAAGGCTTTTAGAAAAGACTGATACTTCTGCGGGGCTTTTGGAGGAAAGGTTTATGACTGTGTTTCGGGTCTGTGAAGGTTGTGGATTCTGAATGGTGGTGGGAGGGAGTTTTTGAGGGTGGGGTAAATGTAGTAGGTCTGCAAGACAGGGTTTGTCAGCTGTGAGGAGATGTGGGGGTGGTTTGGAGACTGTTGTAGAGGTGGTAGTCCAAGGTATGAGTAGGAAGTGAACAGGTTGGAGAGTTTTTTGAGGTGGCATTGTGCCTGATTGTCTAGTTCCTGGAGGGCAAGAGTTTCAGTGTGTGTTATATATGTTATGGGATCCAGGAATTTGGAATTGCATAGCACGAGAATTTTGCAGTTGAAGAGAAAGTGTTGCAAAGACGTTTGGTCCAGATTGATATGGTTTTGCAGGACTATATTGGCGATGGTTAAGAATTGGCAGAATCCGAACAAATGGAAGTCATTGTGGAAGGTAGGGTGGTAGCCGGTGATGGGTAATTTTATGGTAAGGCCGTTTGGGGGGATACCATGAGCCAAGCAACAATGCAGGAAAGTATGTGGGGCTGCATTCTGGCTAGGGATAAGGAAACTTTTCTGTATTGACACAGATAGAAGGAACAAGGATCCATGGTGGTAGATGGAAATGCATAAAAATATGTCAATGATGTAGAATTATGTCTGAAATAATTTGCAAAAATATATTTTAAAAAATCATGAAAAGGCTGAAATGGATGAAGTAAGGGGAAATAAGATGATATTTGAGGGAATAGGCTGATAGTGAAAGGCGAAAACCAAATGAAATTGGGGTGAAGACACAATGAGAACAAAAGAAGAATGTATAAAATGATTGTAACTTGGGTTGCAAGCCTGCAGGTGGATGTGTATGAAGAAGGGGGACAGCAGATGTGACTAGATTAGGTGAAGTTAGTAGATGCAACCTGGAAGAGAGAGGAGAAGGATTTGGGGTGGGGAGGGATTGGTAGGATGAGATACAAGTTCATGTGGCACAGGAAAGGTAGGGGAAATAACACACGAAAATACTCGTGAGTGACTCTGGAAGAGTGATTGATTTGAAGGTACAGGATTAATTATATCGGTGGAAGTAATTTGGGACATGAGATGCTGCACCAACAATCAGCATGGTCATGTAGCCGTGTGGTGTGCGTGGTTGAAACATGTGTTGTGTGCTCATAAGTAGAGCATGCACGATGGTTTGTAGAGCAACAAGAGAAACACAGGAAAGAAGAGAAAGAAGGTATGGGCTATACCATTACAACATACAACGAAGGTGTGGAGGAAGTTGAGCCGAACAGTTTGGCAGAGGACACTTGTGTTCCATAAAGACAGGAAAGTACCACAAATTGGTCTTCAAAAATCATCTAGGCTGCAGCTCACACATGCTGCATGAAATTTCAGTGTTCTCTGGCTCTCTACATGCAAAGTATTGGTCCTAGAGAAAAGAGTGAATAGGATCTTTATTAGGAAATTCAGCGTAGTTTAATTTTGTACTGGGATACATAATCACTAGATGCCACTGTTTTTGTGTTATTCAGGAAAAATGTACAAAAATGGCTTTTGAATTCACCTCCATTCCCACACTGACTCTATATTGGTCAGGATTTTTAGTGTGTTGTTCATGGCACTCCCTCCTACCATTGTACATAAGTTTGCAACTACATGAATTATTTCCATTATTTTACCTTTTTTTGGTCTTCATTGGCTGGGCTATTAGACCACAGTTTACACACTGTATACGGCACATGAATGACAAATATAATATAAAAATTTATCAGTTTGTTTGATTGCAATATTTTAACTGAAAATAGCTATTGTAATTCCAGTGCCAAAAAAGCAACCAATTTCAGTTACTGGTGGCATTAGAACATCATTTTGGGTGAATAGGAGCTGTATGAAAGAATGGACAGTGGTAGACTAGTTACACAATTTTATTACAGGTAGTACTGGAAAGTGTTAAAAAATTTCGTCAGCCAGCCTAACGTAGCATATTCAGTAGTATGCGCGTAAGAAGACAGATGGTGGGGGTGACACACAGTGTCAAGTAGTAGTGTACTACATGATACTCCAGCCAATAGCTCATTCTGCCACTTCAGCCCGTAGCATTCACTTTGTCGTGTGTGTAGGACATAAAGCATTGACTTTCACATTAGTTTAGGTTTATGATGAGGTTACTCCACCACTGTATTGTTAATTATGGGTGGCACCAGACAAACATGACAAACATAATGTTAAGAAGTAACAGAGGTAGTTTTTCAAGCATAGAAATTTCACTAGAAAAAGTTAGAAGCAGAAATAGTGGTCTGGTTTTATGCTTACCCCAGCGTTCCCCATTACCAGCATAGGCAGTGGCTGGAATGTGAGGTGATAGACAAAGACATAGGACACACTAACAGTGTTGCACAGTACTATCCATCTCTGTCTATGCAGAATGTGCCATGTGACTGCCTTCTTATGTGCACGGCACTTATAATGCTCGAGAAAATTGAAAATGTGTGGTAAATTGTAGAAGTTGTGTCGGGGGCAAATGGTGGATGATACATTTCTTCTGTGGATAATGAAGCACTTACTCATTCACCTGAGTTATGAAACTATTTAATGCCGTATGCAGACACAGGAAACAAACAAGGAGGAAACTGAATCAGTTATTACATCATTGAAGAGTAAAGACTCAAATCAGTACAATGAACTCTCCAGAAGACTTATAAAGACCAGTGCTTGATACGTTAGTGTCACATTCGGTCACCTGTATAACATGTACATCAGCACATACATAGCCTTATCATCTAACTCAGGTGCTAGAGAAAAATCTATCATTACTGCAAGATCAATACATATGGTGTAAATGTAGTTAGTTGCAGTGGGTTGCAACCTAAGGAAAAATATGAGTGGACTGACAAATATCAAGAAATATTTGAGATTTTGACGCACTACTCGTCATGAGGCATAAAATGTCATCAAGACTGTAGGTGTACTAGTGTTGTTGTTGTTGTTGTTGTTGTGGTCTTCAGTCCTGAGACTGGTTTGATGCAGCTCTCCATGCTACTCTATCCCGTGCAAGCTTCTTCATCTCCCAGTATCTACTGCAACCTACATCCTTCTGAATCTGCTTAGTGTATTCATCTCTGGGTCTCCCTCTACGATTTTTACCCTCCACACTGCCCTCCAATGCTAAATTTGTGATCCCTTGATGCCTCAAAACATGTCCTACCAACTGAATCCTTCTTCTAGTCAAGTTGTGCCACAAACTTCTCTTCTCCCCAATCCTATTCAATACCTCCTCATTAGTTACGTGATCTACCCACCTTATCTTCAGCATTCTTCTGTAGCACCACATTTCGAAAGCTTATATTCTCTTCTTGTCCAATCTAGTTATCGTCCACGTTTCACTTCCATACATGGCTACACTCCATACAAATACTTTCAGAAATGACTTCCTGACACTTAAATCTATACTCGATGTTAACAAATTCCTCTTCTTGAGAAACGCTTTCCTTGCCATTGCCAGTCTACATTTTATATCCTCTCTACTTCGACCATCATCGGTTATTTTACTCCCTAAATAGCAAAACTCCTTTACTACTTTAAGTGTCTCATTTCCTAATCTAATTCCCTCAGCATCACCCGACTTAATTAGACTACATTCCATTATCCTCGTTTTGCTTTTGTTGATGTTCATCTTATATCCTCCTTTCAAGACACTGTCCATTCCGTTCAACTGCTCTTCCAAGTCCTTTGCTGTCTCTGACAGAATTACAATGTCATCGGCGAACCTCAAAGTTTTTACTTCTTCTCCATGAATTTTAATACCTACTCCGAATTTTTCTTTTCTTTCCTTTATTGCTTGCTCAATATACAGATTGAATAACATCGGGGAGAGGCTACAACCCTGTCTTACTCCCTTCCCAACCACTGCTTCCCTTTCATGCCCCTCGACTCTTATAACTGCCATCTGGTTTCTGTACAAACTGTAAATAGCCTTTCGCTCCCTGTATTTTACCCCTGCCACCTTCAGAATTTGAAAGAGAGTATTCCAGTTAACATTGTCAAAAGCTTTCTCTAAGTCTACAAATGCTAGAAACGTAGGTTTGCCTTTTCTTAATCTTTCTTCTAAGATAAGTCGTAAGGTCAGTATTGCCTCACGTGTTCCAACATTTCTACGGAATCCAAACTGATCTTCCCCGAGGTCGGCTTCTACTAGTTTTTCTATTCGTCTGTAAAGAATTCGCGTTAGTATTTTGCAGCTGTGACTTATTAAACTGATAGTTCGGTAATTTTCACATCTGTCAACACTTGCTTTCTTTGGGATTGGAATTATTATATTTTTCTTGAAGTCTGAGGGCACTTCGCCTGTCTCATACATCGTGCTCACCAGATGGTAGAGTTTTGTCAGGACTGGCTCTCCCGAGGCCATCAGTAATTCAAATGGAATGTTGTCTGCTCCCGGGGCCTTGTTTCGACTCAGGTCTTTCAGTGCTCTGTCAAACTCTTCACGCAGTATCTTATCTCCCATTTCGTCTTCATCTACATCCTCTTCCATTGCCATAATATTGTCCTCAAGTACATCGCCCTTGTATAAACCCTCTATATACTCCTTCCACCTTTCTGCCTTCCCTTCTTTGCTTAGAACTGGGTTGCCATCTGAGCTCTTGATATTCATACAAGTGGTTCTCTTCTCTCCAAAGGTCTCTTTAATTTTCCTGTAGGCAATATCTATCTTACCCCTAGTGAGACAAGCCTCTACATCCTTACATTTGTCCTCTAGCCATCCCTGTTTAGCCATTTTGCACTTCCTGTCGATATCATTTTTGAGACGCTTGTATTCCTTTTTGCCTGCTTCATTTACTGCATTTTTATATTTTCTCCTTTCATCAATTAAATTCAATATTTCTTCTGTTACCCAAGGATTTCTATTAGCCCTCGTCTTCTTACCTACTTGGTCCTCTGCTGCCTTCACTATTTCATCCCTCAGAGCTAGCCATTCTTCTTCTACTGTATTTCTTTCCCCCATTCCTGTCAATTGTTCCCTTATGCTCTCCCTGAAACTCTCTACAACCTCTGGTTTTTTCAGTTTATCCAGGTCCCATCTCTTTAAATTCCCACCTTTTTGCAGTTTCTTCAGTTTCAATCTGCAGTTCATAACCAATAGATTGTGGTCAGAATCCACATCTGCCCCAGGAAATGTCTTACAGTTTAAAACCTTGTTCCTAAATCTCTGTCTTACCATTATATAATCTATCTGATACCTTTTAGTATCTCCAGGTTTCTTCCAGGTATACAACCTTCTTTTATGATTCTTGAACCAAGTGTTGGCTATGATTAAGTTATGCTCTGTGCAAAATTCTACAAGGCGGCTTCCTCTTTCATTCCTTCCCCCCAATCCATATTCACCTACTATGTTTCCTTCTCTCCCTTTTCCTACTGACGAATTCCAGTCACCCATGACTATTAAATTTTCATCTCCCTTCACTACCTGAATAATTTCTTTTATCTCGTCATACATTTCATCTATTTCTTCATCATCTGCAGAGGTAGTTGGCATATAAACTTGTACTACTGTAGTAGGCATGGGCTTTGTGTCTATCTTGGCCACAATAATGCGTTCACTATGCTGTTTGTAGTAGCTAACCCGCACTCCTATTTTTTTTACTCATTATTAAACCTACTCCTGCATTACCCCTATTTGATTTTGTATTTATAACCCTGTAATCGCCTGACCAAAAGTCTTGTTCCTCCTGCCACTGTACTAGTGGTGCTGCCTCAATCTTAACTATTGTATATGACAACTAACAAATGAAATGGTTACAGTAACCATTAGGTTATGAGCAAAGTCTCATTAATTAATAAAGGATAAGAACCAACGTTGAATGACAAATTTACAAACACACTGCAGTCCCTTTGTATTGCGCATAGGGACACAAAGATAGGATTAAACAAAGTACATGCTGTACAGAGGCATATAAATAATCATTCTTTCCATGTACCATGTGCAAATGGAATGGGAAGAAGCCCTAATAGAAAGTATAGTAGGAAGTACCCTCTGCCATGCAATTCACAGTGCCATACACGGTATGGGTGTAGATATGATAATATACAGTTGCCATCTTGAGAACAGTTGTAGCATAACATTTTGCTCATTATGTTGGAAACTACCTTGCTTTGGCATTATTGCCAGATATAAAATTCTAGGTTCATTAGCCTGAAATACTGCGAATGCTACCATATTTAATCCTAATTGGGACAGATATCAACTTCTCTCCCTCAGAAAAGAGTCTATGAGTAATAATAGATGAAAATCTAAATTGGGCTGAGCACATAACTGCGATGTACAAGAAGGCATCAGAATCTCTCCATGCCCCACAAAAATAAAAAGCTCTTACCTCTGGACCTGAAAAGGCACATGTACAAACACCTTTACTTCCAAATATTGATTTACAGCAATGTTATCCTGCAAAGTCTTTCTCAGGTAAACTCACAGTGCTTGGAAATAGTTATGAATGCCTGTATTTGATATATCTGTGGTGTTTGACTCTTTGATCATATTTTACCATCATATGCACAGCTCTCCTGGCTGTGTGCAGACGAGCACAGAGATTTCCATACTCTTTGTCTTTTCAAATCTTATCAATATACACTGCCCCTCCATCCCTTCTCAACCTTAATGCTCTTGTGTGAACAACAAGGCAGAAACACCTGTTCTCATCAGAGTAACATTCTTTCTGTTTCACTCCATCGTTCAGCCACTTTCTTGAAGTTCTTTTCAGTTGCGGGAGTCCCACTGTGGAATAACTTCTCACATTATATCAGAGAACTGAATAACATCTCCACCTTCAGTAGACATTTACTGACATATTTAGTGAAGCAAAAATAATGACTACTATTGTCCCTGTACGCACTCACTGACCGTGCACATCCTTCTTTCCAACTAGATCTTCCTCGTTTCCCAGTATTCTTAGTTAGTGCAGTGCCTATGAATTTCCCTTCCCCAGAACTCGCCATATCAGATAATATCTATTTCATACACCTATAAATTCTTTTTATGTCTGCCAGTATCATTGTTGTTGTTACTATTATTATTATTATTATTATTATTATTATTATTATTATTATCATCATCATATTGCCAGTATTAACTGTATTAGTTCATAGTCAGTATTGTCTACCCACACTGTCTTTATAGAAACTCAAATAATTGGCTCTGAGCACTGTGGGACTTAACATCTGTGGTCATCAGTCCCCTAGAACTTAGAACTACTTAAACCTAACTAACCTAAGTACATCACACACATTTATGCCCGAGGCAGGATTTGAACCTGCGACCATAGCAGTCGTGCGGTTCCAGACTGAAGTGCCTAGAACCGCACGGCCACACTGGCCGGCCTCAAATAATTTTAATACTATTTGTCCGAGTTTTTTTTTTTTTTTAGGTAGCTGTGATACAATAAAAGATACTCTATGTGTGAAACTGTGGTCCGATAATAATGCAGCGTATGAGCATATTAAAAATTTTTGCCCTTTGTGTAGAACATGGGTGGGCATGAGAGCTGCCTGCATGGTTGCCCGTGGACACCATTAGCTGTGAGGACAACACTGAGCAGCTGTGAAGGTAACAGAGCTGTGCGGGTGTCGGATGTGGCTGGCTGCTTGGGTATGCACACTCCATGAGGGGGGGGGGGGGGGGCAACCATGGCGCTGTGAGAGTGCTTCACGCACACAGCTGAGTATGGACAAGCTAACGGGTAAAAGGTGCTTACCCGGTGTTTGTGTATCCTGTGCCATGCAACAGTTGGCCATGTACGGATGAAACACAGTTTCGAACCATGTAACACATTCTACTGTCATGGCCACAAATAGGATACAGACATAAAGGATTAAGAAATGAACACATTGGTATTGTAAATGTTACATTACACTTACACCGAAGTGTGTAGTTCAGAGGAGGAGTTCTATGTACAAATAGGACATAGGCATTAATTTACATCATCCTGGATGTTTTTACAATGATTTTGAACTAGCATCTCGATATTTGGTGTGAAATTACTGCTCATTAGGTGCACTGCACCAGTTAGATGAAAATCAGTAAGACTATTCCTAAGGTTTGATTTGTCAGTTTCATTACATCTAAAACACTTTCACACAGCTATATTGTTCCAAAAAAAACTATACACACGATCAGCTATTTTAAATAACAATGCACACTGTTCATGTGGGAAATATTTGTAGAAGCTTTCCGAGGTTTCTGCAGTGTGAAACTTCTCCTTCAGCACACGATTGCATTGAAAGTCAGTGTTTTCCAATTGAATTTCAGAAGGCACATTTTCAACATTAACTGCAAAAGGAGTCACAAAAAGGTTGTCATCGCATTCCAGTCAGTTTAGGTCCTCAAATCTACTATCAAAAATGCTTTCACAAGAGACTGTAGCACCATTACAAACCCATCTAAATGTCCTTTGAGCCTCTACTGTTCCAAATTGTTTACACTAACAATTAGTGCAACGCTCGGGAAGTGTACACACGACATTTCTGGCAGTTGCTTTGCCCACTGTGGTGTGCGTACTGTAAGACCTTCGGTGCGCACACCATCAGATTATTTGACTTGTCGCTCTAATGAAGTAGGCGAGTGTCAGCAATATGTCTCGTGGTCTTATTGTGGCGTGTTTATCTTCTGCCGTTAGGTCAGACGATAGAAATGCCACTTGCACGCTTAGAGGGGCAGATTGACGGTGACCAACTTTAAACAGAACTTGATTAATTTTCACACACATTTATTAAAATAATAAAAAATATAGACATTACGTAACTTGATTCTGGATGCTGTTTACAACTGACAATCTGAAGTTCCTTTGGTCTTGGTACATTAATCTTATTCTCACATATCTCTGATACTTGACAAAGTGTCTATACATGTCTCTTCATGGCTATGTATAGGAATATGATAATCTTATTAGGCGCAGACTGAAACTTGACTATAGACTAATGCAGACTGACTAATCGGAGGTCTGTACACTCGTTATAATACCTCGAGCGTTCAGGTATCACTGTGCAAGTGTGATCCGCGAGGAGAAAAGGTTCTACGTTAGCAGCAATCTCATTGGCTGCATTACATATTAATACACGGATCGGCGGAAGCAGAATTTGGTCCGTCTTTATGGCAGCGCCATCTCGTAGAGCGGAATGGACGAGCGCTGCACCTGCGCTGTTGTGCTTAACGGGGCGCGAGCTAGTGGGAAAGTTGTGTACGCGCCGACTATGTGGAACTATGTATGCTACACCCACAAAAGCAGTTTTCTCTTGACTGCCAAAATAGTGTTAAACACTTTGCTTGGACATACAGTCATTAGGCTACCATCTTACTATTGCCATTTCAACCGAGGAGAGTTAATAGGGGCCCAATTTAAAAGTTGCATTGCAAACTGGGATGCCTTTATAAAGGTCTTTGATGATCGTTTCAGTTACTTTTATGTCAGTAGCTGCTTAGATGCAGTGTAACAAAGTGATTTGCTCATCTATTTTATTCTACGACCACATCAAGTGAAGAAGTCATGCTAATTGCCAGTAAATTAGCCTGCCACACAAATGTTCCCACATTTACTTTTGACAAAATTGGTTTATATAATCAAAGATACATGTAGTGACAATGACTTGTGTTCTACTCAAGTGTAATGATTTTTTATATGTAAGTAATAGATAAAATCATACAGCCCATATGCTAATTTAATTGCTTGCCCTGCTATTTTTCTGATACTTGTGCTTTTATTGTGCTTTAATCTGTTGCAGTTGTAACACTTGATAAGGGCCTAAGGCTGAAATCTAGAGTGTGGAATAAAACCTATTGTACAATCAAATGGCAGTTATATCTTTCAAAATGTTTTATGTGACCATGGCTCCACAACAGTGTGAAAATTTGGGTGTGTTATGGGCATGTTGTGAAGCATGACTGGGCAGACGACACAACTAAACGATCAATAGCAGTGGCTTCTGGCAAGGAGAGCAGACTTGTTCTTCTTTATGCAGGCACCTTACAAGGTTTCCTCCAAAACTGTCTCCTGCTTTTCAAATCAAAGAAGATTATTATGAAGAAATGAGGCATGTTACATTTAGTAAGGGGCTTGTAGAATCATTATTCCCAAATTTGGGAAACTTGTCAATGATTGTAGATAATGCTCCTTACCATTCAGTTGTTTTTGACAAGGCCCCTACTATGGCAAAGTGAAAGGGGAACTTGACTTCAGTGTCGTAATCTTGATACAAATGATAATCGTAAAAAGATGGAGCTTGTAATCTCTCTCAGACAAACCACATACATCAGCTACCAAACAACACAAGAAAACTAAAACAGCAACTGTACAAGCTAAACAAAATCAAAGAAAAGGAAACACTACAGACAAATACAACATCAAAAGCACGAAGACTGAGTGGAAAAGAGTCAGTGGCCCAATAAGAAATGAAATTTTCCAGAATTGACGAGTTAACAGGTAGGCAAACGCCACAGTTTACCATGTACAAAATTGATGAGTTTGCAAAAAACATATGGACATACAGTCATTAGGCTACCATCTTACCATTGCCATTTCAACCCTGGAGACTTAATAGGGCCCAATTTAAAAGTTGCATTGTGTGGACCTTACTATTTCTGCAGTTGAAGCCCTTGCAAAAGAAACTGTTAGGAACATCAACCCAAAAGACCAAAAGAAAGGTGTCAAACAAACACAGAACATCATAGAAAGAGCATGACAGTATCAAGCTGTTTTGAAACATTCAGTGGAGAATACAGTTACTTCACTAAATAGTGATATTTCCATCACCTATCATATGGACAAGAGGATACAGTTGCGTGTTTGAAGTGCAAAGTTTGTAGCGGTAGGTAGCTGGGTTACATGACAAAATATTTTCTTAAGTTTTAACAAACCTAATTTAGTCTGCATCACGCAAAATAAATGTTACTGTTTACATTGACTTTGCTGCAATACTTGGACATTATTTTTAGTAGCACTTTTATTCTTTCTCCCAATACCAGTTGGTCTATATAAAATATGTTTTCTCACCTCAATAAGCATGCATAAATCTTATTTTTTGTTATGTTAGAAATAAGAATGCAGGTAACAAAACTTAATAACAGGTTCATTATAAACCTAGAGATATTTCTGTCATAACAAAATGGTGTGGGTGACCACTTAGTATTTGATGCACAATTGGACCATAGTGTGTCAGACTTGACTGAAATTATCTCATGATAGGAAACCCGGAGAGAGTTCTGGTTTGGAATAGATGAAAATGTAATGTTTTTTGAATATTTTGTGTGCATTATGTATTCACCTAAATTAAAAACAAAAATGTTTCCCACAAGTTGAAAATTTGGTAACATCATAAGAAAATGCACTTTTGTAAATTATCTGTGTATTTTCTTAATAATTTGTTGCTGTAAACAAAACTGAAATGAAAGTATAATGCATCTGTTCTGGAACACATTAATGCTATGTCTGTCTGGGTGAGTTGAATGAAATGGAAGAGTATGTCTGCATACTGTGTGGGGAAGGCGCCTGTGCTCTGCTCTTCCAGGTGCTCCTGCTGAACTTCAGTTCTGAAGTAATTTTGAGCCAACTTTACACAATCATTCTTTTACTCATCTGTCAGAGAGTGTTGTACCACCTGTGAAGGTGAAAGTTCCTGACAACAAAGATAACCGTGCAGTGTTTTGTTCAAAGCCAGCAAAGCAGTCTATGTTGACGATTTGAATAGTGGAAGCATTGAGTCCTTGGCAAGCATACATAAAAGAACAAAACTTTTCTACCTTAAGGATGAATACTTTTTCGAGCCTATACTGCTACTTCACCTCTGCTGATTCCTTGCCCCCATACCCTCTTAAGAACAGTCTCCCCTTCCTCTGTTATGCCACCTCATCTCAATACACTCCCACACTTCATTGTCAACATGCACCAGTTCCAGTCCCCCTGCATTTGCTGAGTACGGGCTTGGCGACCTCGGGGTCCTGAGCTGGGGACTGGTCAGCGCCGCCAGTCTCCTGTCACCGTAACCCCTGGACATGCTTCAGCGACCACCGTATGGTGCGGCGGTGGAACGTTGTGTGCTGCGGGGAATGGTAATCTTGGCTTGACTGCCTGGATTGCGAGGAAGGTAAACCTCTATAAAAACCCCTCAATCTAACGGTGTGCTGCGCGCCTATAAGATGCATGGCTGTTGGGGTGGAACAGTCGCCAGCGGGCAACCTCTGGGGCACCTGCCACACCCCAGTTGTATAAGGCTTACCTAGGCATGTGGGGCTCTGTCTAGGTGGACTTCTAGTTCCCTAGCTGCTTGTGGGACCGAGATGGATCCTTCGAAATCCTCTTTTCTTCCTCCCAGCGGAAAGGGTGGGCTGCTGGATGGTTCTAACATCCAGTCTCTTTAGAGGGCTCGTGCAGTCAGTCCCCCTGACTCCAGCACCTCTTTGACAAGTCGAGTCTTAAGTAACAGAATGCATTCTGGTAACCCGAATGTGTTTCTCATTGTGAAACGGAAGGAGGGTAGTTTGGAGAAGGTTTCGCCCTTCTATATACAAAAGGGTTTGGAGGGAATCTGTGGCTCCTTAAAATCGGTGAAGCGCTTACGTAATGGGACCTTGCTAGTGGAAACTTCCATTTCCCAGCAAGCAACTAACCTCCAGTCTGCTAAATGCCTTGGAGAGTATGCCATAGACACTGAACTGCACAGCACCTTGAACTGCAGCAAAGAGGTTGTGACATTCCGGGATCTAGTTGACATTCCCAAGGAAGAACTGCAACGTGAGTGGGCTCCGGAAGGTATAGTTGATGTCCAACATATCATGAGGAGGGTTGATGGCAATCTTGTCAAATCTGACTCCTTTATTCTGACCTTCAGTAGCATGAACCTTCCTGAACATGTTAAAGCTGGCTTCCTTCGCCTTAGTGTGAGGCCTTATTTCCCGACCCCAATGCGCTGTTTCAAATGCCAGCGTTTTGGGCATACCACCTTAGGATGCAAAGGTGAAGTGACTTGTGGCAACTGTGGTAAGGCTGCTCATGAAGGAGTTGGTTGCTCCTCTCCAGCCAAATGTATCAATTGCTCTGGGAACCACCCTGTTTGGAGTAGGGACTGCTGAATATATTAAGAGGAACGCAAAGTCCAGGAAATAAAAACAACCAAGCGTATCCCCTATGGTGAGGCCAAGAAGATCTATAAGTCAATGCAACCTCCCACATTTGCTACAGCTTTTGCATCCCTGGTTCAGAAGCATACTCCAAAAGTCGATGCCTCAACGCAGACAGAGGTGGTGAGTGTTGGCACTGATACCTGCAGCCGTCAGTGCACTTGCAATGCAGCCAGTGTTTCACAATCAGTAGCCCCTACTCGAACGGCAGACAAAGGTACAGTGGCGAACTTGGGCCAGCCCCTGGCGCCTCCAACAGCTGAGGATGTTCCGAAGCCCAGTACAGCCATTACCACTCCCACATCAGCTCCCCCAAAGCCCACCAAACTGCAGAAAGCTCCCGTACAGCAGCAACAGCGGGTCATGTAGATGTTGTTTTACGTGAGGCTTCATCTGACTCTTCCCCAGAGTTGATGGAATACGATGTATGTGTGGGGCAGTCATCTCGCCCCACGCCTGCCCCTCCACCTGCTGCGGTCTCCCCGCCCCATCGGAGAGACAGGATGAAGGTGCTACCCCCATCATAGATGGCTCCCATACTTCAGTGCAACTTGCAAGGGTTCAGGACGCATGTGGAGGAACTTCGTCTACTATCACAGAGTAGACCACTGTGTCTATGTCTCCAGGAGACTTATTTCCATCCCTCTTACTCCCCTGAGCTACGCGGCAATACACTCCACAAAAAGGACGACCTGCGTGGAGAGAGAGCTAGAGGAGGCGTAGGTATTTTCTTCAGGATGGACTACCACTCCTTGACCCTCTCACTTATGACGACTTTACAGGCTGTCGCTGTGTCCGTGCACGTGCGTCATCCATTGACTGTATGTTCGCTTTACTTGCCCCCACATGATGTACTTGATGAAGCAGCCTTCACCGACCTTCTTACACAGCTCCCCCAGCCATTCATTATTTGTGGTGATTTTAATGCCCACAATGTGCTTTGGGGCTCTGCAATTACGTGTACCAGGGGTAGAGCAATTGAGAAGCTTCTCCTGTCATCCTGTGCCTACTTGCTCAATGGAGGACAGAGCACTCATTTCTGCATGGCGACTGGGTCGTTCTCTGCCATTGATCTCTCGCTTTGCTCTCTAGCTCTTGCCACGAGTGCTCATTGGGAAGTGGACGCTGACTTGCACGGCAGTGCTCATTTCCCAATCGGGATTCACCTGCTAGATCACGTGGGTCCTGAAAGGAGACCACCACGATGGGTGCTCAGTGGAGCCGATTGGACATTTTATAGCCAGTTGGCCCAGTTTGAACACTGTGTGAATTTTGAAGCATGGGTGGATAATATTACCAACACGGTCCACCATGCTGCTGCAGCATCCATTCCACAGTCCACAGGCCACCGGAAGAGGCCACCTGTCCCTTGGTGGAGTGCCGAATGCCGTTCTGCAATCAGGACCAGGCATGCGGCTCTGCTTTGGTTCCAGTGTCGGCCGACTGCTGAGAATCTTGCAGCCTTTCGGGTGGCGAGGGCAAGATGTCGCCGCATTATTCGTGAGAGCAAGAAGAGGTCGTGGCAAAAGTTCCTGAACACCATTAATCGTTCCACCAAAAGTTCCATTGTGTGGGAGATCATCAGGAGAATTTCTGGCAGAGGAGGGAGGTGTCCCATAGCTGCTGTA
The DNA here is from genome assembly GCF_023864275.1 of Schistocerca cancellata. Taxonomy (NCBI): domain Eukaryota; kingdom Metazoa; phylum Arthropoda; class Insecta; order Orthoptera; family Acrididae; genus Schistocerca; species Schistocerca cancellata. The sequence goes on from NC_064630.1 coordinate 764,239,024, forward strand.
ATGAATAACGGCACTCTCCACAAGGATCCGCGAGACATTGCCCAGACTATGGCAGCGTATTTTGCCACATTTACTGCAACAACCAGTCAGGATCCAGGTTTCCAGCGCCATAGAGCGGTTGCTGAGAGATGTAGTCTGGCCTTCCAGTCCACCTCTCATGAAGTTTACAACTGCCCATTTTCTATGTGGGAGCTGGATTCTGCATTGTCTGTAGCTTGTGACACATCCCCTGGTCCTGACAGGATCCATTACAGTATGCTATGGCACCTCACAATGCGCAACAAAGAAGTCCTCCTCGCACTTCTTAATGCCATTTGGGCGTCGGGTCACTTTCCTGACGCGTGGCATGAGGCAGTTTTAATTCCTTTTTTTAAACCTGGGAAAGACCGCATGAGCCCAAGTAGCTACCATAGTGTTGCCCTCACTAGTTGCATGGGAAAGACCTTGGAGCGGATGGTCAACCGCCGCCTTGTCTGGATGTTAGAATCCCGGCAACTCCTTAGTCGCTTTCAGTGTGGGTTCAGGAGGTTTCGTTCCACCTTCGATAACCTTGCCCTCCTGGAGGCAGCTATACAACAAGCTTTCCTACACCGTCATCACCTTCTAGGTGTATTTTTCGACATCGAGAAGGCCTACAATACCACTTGGAGGCATCTCATTCTGGAGCAGCTTCACAAATGGGGTTTTCGTGGTTGTCTTCCTCTTTTTATTCAGTCTTTCCTTTCGCCACGATATTTTAGATACCGAATTGGTGACGTCCTGTCTGCTCACTTTGAGCAGGGGAACGGTGTCCCTCAGGGTAGCGTTTTAAGTGCGACTCTCTTTACCGTCGCTATTAGTAGCATTACGTCAATAGTGAAAAGTTCTGTCCAGTGTTCTTTGTTTGTGGATGATTTCTCTTTGTTTTTCTCTTCTTCAAGCCTTGCAACAACAACGCGTCGGTTGCAACGTACTATTAGGCGTTTGGATGACTGGGCGCAGAAGAGTGGTTTTATGTTTTCCACCGAGAAGTCTGTATGTGTTCTTTTTCACCGTTCTTGTTCGATTTTAACCTTTCCTGAGTTGAAGATGAGGAACACTACTCTTACTTTTAAAGACATGGTGAGATTTCTGGGGCTCATTTTTGACTTGAAGCTTACATGATTACCTCATCTTAAAGACCTGAAACGGCGGTTGCTTCAGGCTTTAAGTATTTCAAAATGTCTTAGCCACAGTACATGGAGAGCTGACAGGACTTGTCTGCTCCAGTTTTACAGGGCATTTGTGCGATCTCGGCTCAATTATGGGTGCACGGTGTATGGGTCTGCGAGGCCTTCTTACTTAAAGATGTTGGACGTTGTGCACCATGAAGGGCTCCGGTTGGCCACTGGAACATTTCGAACTAGCCCCATACAAAGCCTCTGTGCAGAGGCTGGTGAACCGCCACTTCATATGAGGCGACGGCTACTTACAGTACGCCAGGCGTATAAAACTTTGTCCACACCATACACACCTGCATACCATACCGTTGCTCAGCCTCCTCTGGCACGGTTATTTCATAACCAGCAACGTGCTATGCAGCCCTATGGGATTCGCGCACAGGATTGCCTCGCTGCGATGTCTGTGGCTGGTCTTCGTGTTTTACGTCACAGTTGGAGCAGATCTCCACCTTGGCTCCACCAGAGACCCAAACTTATTTTAGATTTGACTAATTTTAAGAAAGATAGCACACCAGAATTTACATTCCAATCTCTGTTTTTTAACATTTTAGATATGCATCACGGTTTCACTGTCGTTTACACTGATGGCTCCAAACAGGAGAATTTCCTTGGCTGTTCTGTGGTGTTCCCTGATCATGTTACCCGGATTCGCCTCCCTGCTGAATATACCGTTTTCGCAGTGGAGCTCCACGCGATCTCTGAAGACACTGGAGCAGATGAATCGTGTTCGGGGCGATCGATTTCTTCTCTGCTCCGATTCTCTTAGTGCCTTACAATCACTGCAGAACCTGTACCCGACTGAGGAGATGGTCCAGCTGATGTATGACCAACTGTACTTGCTCCAACGGTGGGGTAAAGAGGTATCCTTCTGTTGGGTGCCTGGTCATGTCGGAATATGGGGCAATGAACAGGCCGATCAGGCTGCCAAGGAGGCCTGCAGAGAGCAGGATGTGGTCCAGTGTCCTATCCCCTTGCAGTCTGTCATCTGTACACTCCATAGGAAGTGCATGGAGTTGTGGGAGGACGAATGGCTGGCGGTGACGGCCAATAAACTGCAGTTGGTAAAGTCAACCACTCGGCCGTGGCGTTCCTCCTGTCGGTTGCTCAGGCAGGAAGAGGTGACCCTCACATGTCTTCGGATCGGGCACTGTCCTCTCACACATAGCTTTTTATTACGGCGGGAGGATCCTCCGTTTTGTGATGCTTGTGGTGTACACATCTCTGTCCGGCACATTTTATACCGTGATGCATTTTATACCGTGATGCAAGGGCAGAAGCACTAGTTGATGGGGATCTGCCTTGTGTTTTAGCTAACGATGAGATGTGTGTGTCTAGGGTTTTTAAGTTTTGTGATGTGTCTGGACTCTGGCCTAAACTTTTAGGCTGGAGGTTTTAGTGTATTGCAGAGTGGCTGACTCCTCCCTTTTTTCCTTGCGGTCAGCCAGCCACTTCCATCTGCTACATTGTTTTAGCTCCCTCCTCCATTTTCTTCCTGTGTTGTCCATGTTTTACTGCTGACACCCTGCTTCATCCCACGCTGTGGTGTGGGTGATCACATATTTTTCAACGATTGTTTCCCGTGTTTTATGATCCGTTTTATATTCCTGTTCCGGGATTTTTCTTGACACCCGTCTCACTATGTTACTGAACGGGTGCTGAAGACCTTGCTGTCGTGCGCCCAAAAACCCCTCTACTACTACTACTACATCTGCTGCTTCTTCCTCTTGTATTCCTGTCTTGCCCACTTCAAGCTCTTCTCTCCAGATCAACCACACATGACACCCCTCCTTACCCTGTCTTCCTGCCGACTTGTGTGTATTCTGTCTCGAAAAATAATTTGTCCAGAAGCTAGGAAAGTTTCATTCTTTTGTGTACACTTGTTAAGGACTTGATGCTCCCACTGTTTGGCGAGTTGTTTTCTTTACTCTGAAATTATTTCAATTCTGGCAGAGCTCTCCAGACCGTATTTGTATTGTCACTCTGATGTCCTTGAAAGACTCTCATTGGCTTTCTGGGACTGTTTTCCTACGTTGCTGCCTTTCTTCATCTTTGAATGAAGTTCTCTCTCTTTAAAATTCCAAAAACCCAATGAAAAACTGTAGGATGGGGAAGAGAAAGTTCCCAAAAACTGCATCATAAATTCTTAATGCTTTCACTCTTGTTTAATTCATGTTTGAAATGGCAAAACCTGAATTGCTTAGTTATGTAAGATGCAGTTGTCAGCCATATTTGTCTGAAGTGAGGTAATTAGAAGTAACACAGAATGTCTCCACCCTGCTGTTGTATTCTCTCTCTCTCTCTCTCTCTCTCTCTCTCTCTCTCTCTCTCTCTCTCTCTCTCCCCCCCCCCCCCCCCACACACACACACACACACACTTTTTAGTGTCCTTCCTGAAATGTGAACAGTATAATTTTAAGGTGATATTTCTTTATTTCAGCAAAGAGAACAAGAAAGGGCTGCTTCTGGTGGGGGTGATGTGTTTTTCATGAGAACTCCCGAGGATCTCACTGGTCGTGATGGTGATCTTGTTCTTATTGAGTTTTGTGAAGAACATCCTCCACTCATCAATCAGGTATGTCTAATTTGTTGCTGTTAGTACTGATTATCTTTTTTTAGTATGTGTAATGGCCCAACTGTAATTACAGTAGAAATAAGATTTATGTTTGTTCCCCTTTACAGTAGGTTCACAATTCCTTTTATTTGTTGACAAATAGGTGGGAATGTGTTCAAAAGTGAAGAACTACTACAAGCGAAAGGCTGGGAAAGATCAAGGGCCACAAGAATATCGGTATGGTGAAATTGCATATGCCCACACATCACCATTTTTAGGACAGTTACCACCTGGACAGTCCTTGCAGGCTGTTGAAAACAATATGTATCGGGCTCCAATTTATGAACATAAAGTGCCTGAGACTGATTTCTTGGTGATACGAACCAGGTATGAACATGTGATGTAACCTCCTATGATTGTGGAAGATTTCCTTACTGGTCTACCCTTTCCCTCCTTCCTATTTTGCAGTCATTCTTCTCTTTAAATAGGTGAACAAACACACACACACACACACACACACACACAGTGGGGAGGGGGGGGGGGGAGACAGAGACAGAGAGAGAGAGAGAGAGAGAGAGAGAGAGACCAATTCATTCCAGTTCGAGCTGCCGGAAATGACGGTCATGTGCGCATGAGTTGTGTGTTTCCTTTACTTATGGATGCTGTGGCCGAAAGCTAACATGTAAGTGTCTTTTTGTTGTGTTTGTGTGCAACTTAACCTGTCATTTGTACGGTGAGTGGCAATCTATGTTTTCCTTATATTATAGATAAAAATAAGCTGTTCTAAGTCAGTAAGCTTCATCTGCACAGTAAAAACTAATACTCAATTTGGAGATATGAATTGGTTTAAGGAAGTTTGCCAGTTTCAAAAGAGAAGAAACATTATATCTGTACCTCTTGCTGTCTTCTTTACCCATGTTTCATAACTTATAAGAAAATGTAAACATAAATGCTGACCAGAATGACAACTACCCTGGTGTACTATAAGTTTACAGAGATAGAATTGATTATGTGTGTGTGTTTTATCAGTAATATAATGTCTGATTTTTTTATGGGTAGGGTTTTTGTATGCATGTGTGCATGTGTGTATTGTCTGTTATTCTAGTGTGATGGATAAGTTGACATTTTCTGTGGTCACAATGTTATATGTGTGACTAAGGACATGGCAAAAGGAAAGTAGCACGTCATTCCCCCAAATTATTGAGATGAGAGCTGAGCTTAAATGAGCAGTATCATTACAAACTAATAATCTTGTTGTCAAGATTTAAAATTTCTTTTCATATTTATTCTAAGATATTAGAAAATGCTTTTTGTTTCTTTGTAATTTTTAACACTCTTTTTCTTTATCATCCTGTGTTTGAAATCTAGACGTCAACAAAAATTCAAATTAGGAAAAAAGTAGTAATTCATTCAATGAATAATGTCCAATACCCATTTCATTGCAATGTGATGGTCCCTCACAGTTTTTGAATGCCATTGTGATGCCACTACTGTTGCTTGCACTCATGTGAATAAACAGTGTTGCTATTGCTAACAATAAAATTTCTGTAATATTCATTTTGAAGAAGTTTATGGGGGAAATTTAATGCCTTCATATTCTCTAACATGTCCTGCAGCATAGATGAAACTATAGCTGAAGAACTTTGCCTAAAATTCTCATCAAGGTGCCACAATCACCATGCATGAAAGTCAATACTCTGACTTGCTTGTGGGAGAAATCGAATCCCAGCCCCTTCTAGCCATCCTAATTTATGTTTTATGTATTTTCACAAAATGTATTACAGTGAATGCTCGAATGATTCCTTCAGAGCGACTCTATCTGATTTCCTTTTTGATCCTTGCTCATTGAAGCCTATGCTCCATCTCTGACGACTTATCATTGACACAATGTATACTTCAATCCTTCTTTATGAGTAATTGGCAGCATTTAAATCAGTTAAGTATCAGTTCTAATGTCAAAATACACTCATGCTCAGAAAAAAACAGAACACCTTGAACGACTAGAGATAGGATGTTCCTATTCACAGGACATGTACATTAGCATGTTCTGCTGAAATGATTAGCATTTGAACCATCTCGGCGCACAGGTTTGAGGTCAACATCGATATCGTGGTGCGACACCACCTCCCAGTAAAATGTGCTTGCAGCTCTCATTGTCGCTATAAACTGAAGGTGATGGATCAGTATGACTTGTGCAGACATATAAACTGCCTCACAGATCTACGCGTGAACGGTACCATCAAATCAATGAGTTTGAAGAGGGCGCGTTATAGGCATGAGAGAATGTGATGCATCCATCTGGAGAATTGCTGCCCATGAGGGACAAAGTGTTTAGCAGTGCAACAAATGTGTGCAGAAAGGTTTACAGAAGGCCATAAAACAAAATGAGATGGGTCAGTTCACACTACCCAGACCACAGCCCAAGAAGATTGACTTCTGATCTGAGTGACATTGGGCAGATCTACATCTTCCTCAGCTGTTGTGCAACAGTGGAACAACCGAGCGAGGTGGCGCAGTGGTTAGCACACTGGACTCGCATTCGGGAGGACGACGGTTCAATCCCGTCTCCAGCCATCCTGATTTAGGTTTTCTGTGATTTCCCTAAATCGTTTCAGGCAAATGCCGGGATGGTTCCTTTCAAAGGGCACGGCCAATTTCCTTCCCCATCCTTCCCTAACCCGAGCTAGCGCTCCGTCTCTAATGACCTCGTTGTCGACGGGACGTTAAACAACAGTAACCTAACCTAACAGTGGAACACTGTAACACATCGTACACTATTAGGGGTGACAGCTTGTCGTCGTTTGTTATGGCGAAGGTTATGTGCATATCGTCCACTTCTCCACCTACCTTTGTCAAACATGCACAAACATGCTAGATGACAAAGGTGTATGGAATGATGCCACTGGGGACAGGAATGGCATCAGATAGTGCTTTTGGATGAATTGAGGTTATGTTTGTTTGAAAATAATGGCCGCATTTAGGTTCGCCACGGACAGGGGGAGTGGCTACGCACTGACTGCATTCGCACAAGACACAGGTGCCAACTCATTGCTTTATGATGTGGGGTACTATTGGGTACAACCACAAATCACAGGTGGAGCGTGTCCAGGGCACTGTCACCAGTGTGACGTGTGTTAATGACATCCTGCTACCTGTAACCATACCCTTTCTGCACAGCACCCCAGATGCCGTTTTTCAGCAAGACAGTATGCAACCACATGGTGCTACACAAACATGTGTCTCCATGATGTCACAGGATGCCAGCCTTTTGCTCTGGCCATCCAGATCACCTGATTTGCTGCCATTCGAAAATGTGTGGGGTATGGTGAAACAATGGGTGCAGTGCTGTGTCCCAGTGTGAACCACACAGATGAACTTTGGAACCAGGTGACTGCAGCATGGATGGCTAGACCACAGGACGCCATTTGTGCCTTGTACGTGTCGATGCCATCTCGCATAGAACAAATTGTCAGGGCCCATGGTTGACCTTGTGCCTACTTGGCAACAGGAGACCTGCTGAACCAAGGTGACTGAAGTTCTAATCATTTTTGCAGAACGTACTAATGGAAGTGTCTTGTGAATACAAACATCCTTTCTCTAGCAGTTCAAGGTTTTTTTTTTTTTAATTTTTAACATGAGTATAACTAGTATTTAAAGAATACCCACATATGCCGGTTACCATACTACCACAAACAGTAAGAAAGTCATAAATATAGTCAACCACAACCGAGATTAACAAAGTCTGTGCTGCACCAAAGTCAACAGTGCATAACTGTACCAATGGCTTTAACCAAAAGTCCATACAGCACAGCCAAAATTGTTGCCACCAATGTGAGCACTCTATCCTAAGAGAATCCAAACATATAATGGTAAAAAGACGATTGACAATGTGGATCAGGTGGTGCTTCGTGTTACAAGCTGTTCTGCCAACTAAACTTCAGTCCCACAGGACAGATTTCAGTGATAATATATCATGTGAACTTTTTGCTTGAAGAAAGTGCTGCCATTGTGGATATTGGTAACAGTGTATGCAAGATCTGTGGATGCTGTTCTATTTCTTTCCGTGTGGCTATCAGGACAAATTCCAGAGACAGCTGCTGTTTTTTTACTGTACTGTGCAGGAAAGAGTGAAGAAACACCACAATAACGGTTTTGAGGCTGTGGTACTTTGTTACAGTTCACTGTTCAGATTGTTTGTCTCGTATTTCGTATATACTGTGAGGAATGATGTCAAAATAACAATGTGGGGAGCACTTCCCAGAAGGATGAGTTCTATTTAGCAAACATCTCCAGTTTCTTACACTTGTGTAATTTCTCATGGTTAGCAGAGGTGGTATAAAGCTGAAGGTAGTTTCGGGATTAAATGGATAGAAACATTGTCCAAACAGGAGTTACTGTTGTAACTTACCAGAATGGGTTTTAATGTGGCTGTAGTGACTAAATGCAGATTTATTTTATTATTTTTTTTTTAAGCTGAGTGATGTACTTTGATTGCTATGTCACTATATTCTACAAAGACAGTAGTACTTATTCCTGTAGCAGCTCTGACACTGAAATATGTATAATCCAACAACACCAAGTGAGAAAGCAACAGTACTGTGTGTGTGTGTGTGTATGTGTGTGTGTGTGTGTGTGTGTGTGTGCGCGCGCGCGCACGTACGTGCATGCATTTGTGTGTAGACAGACAGACAGACAGACAGACAGACGTGGTAAAATATACGAGGGTGGTTTCATAAGTCTGGTAAATTTCCATGGAAGAATGGAACATTTTTGTTGCACCTTCATGGTTGATAAGGATCACGTAAAGAATTTAAAAAATGTGCAGTGTACAGTTCATTATTGACACCCATCTGAATTGGTCACTGTGTTGACTATAATTGAAAATGGAGAAAACTGAGTTTCATGTTGTCATTGAACATTTTCTTTTGAAGGATTGGACAGCCACGCTAATCAAAACAGAATTGGATGAAGTTCACACAGACACTGCACCATCATTGATAACCATTTACTCTTGGAATAATGAATTAAAACGTGGTCAGACAAGCACCAAAGACAAAGTGCCCTCTGGACGTCCAGTCAAGGCCACCACAAAGGAAACTATCGACAAAATCCATGAGATGATAATGCAAGACTGCCAAATAAAAATTGGTGAAATTACTGATACAGTAGGCATCTCAACTGAACCAGTGCAGAATATCTTACACAGAGAATTTGATTTGAAAAAGCTGTGTGCGAGGTGGGTGCAGCGAATGCTTACAGTAGACCAAAAGCCCATCCGACACAATATTTCAACACACTGTCTGGCGATGTACAATTCGCAAGCCTTTTTCCCTGATTTGTGACTGTTGATGAAACCTGGGTCCATCGTTACACACTAGAGTCAAAACAGATCTCAAAGCAATGGGCAAGGCTAGTGAAAGTGAACCGAACAAGACAAAGACCACTTTGTCAACTGGTAAGGTGATGGTCACGGGATTCCCAAATAATAATCCTCATAGATTTCTGGAAAAAGACAGACTCATAACTGGATCCTCTCATGATTCATTGTTGGATTGTTTGAAACTTGCATTTGCTGAAAAACAACCAAGGTTTGCACACAAAAAGGTGCTCTTTCACCAGCATAATGCACCATCGTACACATCAGTAACAACAGTGGCGAAAGTGCATGAATGGTTTCCTCATCCACCCTATTAAAACTTTGCCTTCCTGGGAGAAATTTTCATCAAATGAGGAAGTTGTAGTTGCAGTCAATGAGTATTTTGCAGAGTTTTACAGAACATGTTTTTCTAGTGGAATAAAAAAGCTGGAGAATAGCTGAACCAATTGTATATCCCTCAAATGACACCATATCAGGAATGAAAGGTGAGTTAAAAAACTAGAAAAAACAACTTGACATTCAAGGAAAGGAGAGATGGAAAAGCAGCCCATCAACATTGATGAAATGCTATACTCCACACGGCGAGAGAAGTGCTGTGACTGCTATAAGCTGGCTGCTCTGTTGACAGCAGTCCCATATTCAGCATTGTGCACTAAAGTTTATTCAGCATGTCTTTGTGCAACAGATTTGATACTTGAAACAGTTCCTCAGTGCACATGTGATTCAGCCAGATTTCTGCTTATAATCTGTAAGCCTTAGCTCATCATCAAGAATTTGTTGTTACTTGTTCACATTTGTACCAAAGTGTATTGTGTGTTATATCTTACAACTCCTTCCCCCTTGCATTGCTTGAATATAAGTGCAATGCATTAATGACTTCACCAAGAGAGACAGTGCAGTGGTTAAGACACTGGAAGGATTAGATGTAGGTTCCTATTTGGGCACCAAGTTTAAGCTTTTTTTGTCTCACGTTAAATTCCCTGTCAGTTCCAGGATTTCCAACTGTCATTTATAATTATTACTTCCACCTCTGGCAAAGAACTGGTATTGTGAAAAATGCTGAGTAGCACTGTGGCTCAGAAGCCATACTAAACTATATCTCCTCCCTCCCATAACTGCCTGGGTGAGTCGGTTCAAATGTTGCAGGAAGGCAATGCAATGCCACTTCTAGTAAAACCATACTTAGTAAAGCACTGTGGTGTTAAAACTAACGTTTTAATTTATGGCAGCTTTACTTTTATGGTTTCCTTAAATCATCCATTCCTGCAGTTTGTACAATCTGCAGTGATTTTGAAGTATTTGACCATCCTTCCATTGTAAGAAATATAAATTTGTTTAATCTAAAGAAGGCAAATGTATTGTACACATTGTGAATTCTGATTGTGCACTTATCTATGAAGTGTACTGGACTGTTTTGTGTAATTAAATTAAAGGATTATGATGACTGGAAAATGTTCACCAACACTATTATTCATTTTCAGGCAACAGTATTATATACGAGAAATTGATGCAGTGTTTGTGGCTGGCCAAGAATGCCCACTGTATGAAGTTCCTGGACCAAATTCGAAGAGAGCAAACAATTTTGTTCGTGACTTTTTACAGGTCAGTGTCAGTAATCTTAAAAAACTGCTGCCGAAATCAAAACTTTTTGATTTTACAAAAATATTGCATCACTTTGTCAAATTATTTCTGTTCTGTGCAGGTTTTCATTTATAGACTATTCTGGAAGAGTGAACATGTTCCTCGTAGGATTAAAATGGATGACATAAAAAAGGCTTTTCCATCACATTCAGAAAGCAGCATAAGGAAACGCTTGAAACTATGTGCTGATTTCAAACGAACAGGTCTGTACTCTGCTTAATGAAATGCATGTGCATATGTACCTATGTACCTGTAAATAATTCTCTCTCTCTCTCTCTCTCTCTCTCTCTCTCTCTCTCTCTCTCTCTCTCTCTCTCTCTCTCTCCCCCTCCTTCCCTCCCCCCTCCCCCTCCCCCCTCTCTCTCCCCCTCCCCCTCCCTCCCTCCCCCTTCTCTCTCTCCCCCATCCCTCCCTCCCTCTCACTGTGTGTGTGTGTGTGTGTGTGTGTGTGTAGGGAGGGCGAATTCTTAACATTGTTTTTTACTCCTGTATGCATTTAGGCATGCGGTAATTAGTGCCTTTAATGCAGTTTATATTAATTTTGTTGTGTAGATTTACCTTTTGTTTACAATACTGATTTATTTTCTGTTATTTTTTTGCATAACTGTACATCATTTTTATTTGACAGTTTTTCCAGTGAACACCCGTAAGTACAAAAATCCGGAATTGCTTATGTTTGTTTAATATCTCATTGTGGTGTGTGTTGTTAAAGTTTTCAACATAATATGTATTTTTTTACCCATTGTCTTCAAATAAGTGAAAGCAACAAGGACTCATATTACAGACAACACCTCTCCTCTCGTGATAATTTCAGTATCTCTTAAGTAATTGAGCACTGATGGAATGATAAAAAGAGGCAAAAATTATGAATGGGTTTCTCATTGTCATCAGTGATACTTAATTTTTGCACTGAAGAGGTGCTGAGAGAAGGAAATAGGTAGATCAGTGTAGGAGTTACTTGTCAGAGATAGAAAATCAACATGAAATAGTTCAATGATGACATAGCAACGTTACCCAAAAAAGAGCAGCAGTTGAATTAAGTGCTAAACAGAATGTAATGTGTGCTAGTGAAGTGCTGTTATATCTGTCTGAACAAAAAGATAACTAATGTGATTGATTGCCCAGCAGGGGGTGATTTTGGGTGGTTAAATGTAAACTTGCACAAGAGATTTGATGATATAACTATTTTTATCTCTCTAAAATAGAATAAATGAAATATGTATATGCAAAATAGAAAGGCCTGCATAAGACAAAAGGACTTTCTAGTGGAAAGAAGAATCCAAATCGATAACCCTTGAGACCAGAAGAAGATTACTGAAAAGCTGTGTTTGTAGCACTGTTCTGTACGGATTTGATATATGGACAATGAGAAAGACAGAAATGAAACAATTAGAGAAACTTTAGGAATGTGGTGTTAAAACAGACTGTTGAAGAACAGATTTCACCAACTTTTTTCGCAGGGAAGTCATCCTCTTTGTTTTAGCAGTGAGGAAACTGCCTTTGAAATCAGACAAATGAATGCTTCAGATACCTCTGGCTTAGTGAGACATTTGCTTGTATGTACTCTTTCTGTGATTGAGAAAAACAAATTCACTGTTATTAAACTGCAGGATGTTTGAAAGTGTCACCTGTGGAAATTTCCACAAGAAACTTTACAAAAAATCAGAAGTGAGTGTATTAGATTGCAGTATGTTGGTGGAATATAATCTTACCATAAATATGAAAATGCCGATGTGAGTTGAGTTGCAAGTGATTCAGAGTCCACAGGCAAGTGCTTTTAATAGTCAATATCCAATAATAAGGAGGAGGTAGCAGGGTAGTGTGAGGCAGGTCTTTCACCAAATGACTCAGTGGCTGCACAACACAATGAAAGAGGTTTAGAGGGTAGAGCATGTAAGGAGCAGATAGAGGGGGTGGGGATGTGGAGGAAGGAAAGGAGAGGGTGATGAAAAAGGAGACAGAAAGTGGAGAGAGTAAGGGAGAGGGGTGTAAAACTGGGGTGGAGAGAGGAGTGGAAAAACTGGAAGTTGGGGGGGGGGGGGGCAGAAGATGGGGGTTGCCACATAGGCAGAAGAGGGAAGGAAGAGTAATGGGAGCAAGCAGTACATGATCTGGATGCGGGAGGACTAGTGTGGACAGAAGAGGGAAGGGAAAAGGTAAGGTGAGGCAATAGGAAACAAGTTAGTGGAGTTCAAGCCAGGGAGTAGCAAGAGCACAGAATATGCTGGAAAGACAAATTACCACCTGCTGATTCAGAGAAACTTGTACCAAAATGGGGTACCCAAATGGCCTGTGTAGTGAAGCAGCTGTTGAATTCATTAGTGTTGTGGTGTGCAGCATGTTTGGCAACTGGATGGAGAAATTTGTGGTTGGGCACAATTTGGCAGTGGCTACTCATGTGACTGGACAGTTGGTTGCTTGTCATGCCCAAGCAGAATTCTGAACAGTAATTGCAGCATAGCTGATATATAACATGGCTGCTTTCACACAGGACCCTGCCTTTAATTGGATAGGAGATGCCTGTGAGGAACTGTGGTAGGAGATTGCTGGTGGATGTAGGGGACACGTCTTGCAGCTGGGTCGACTACAGGGGAATGACCCGTGCGATGCAGGATTAGGAGCAGGATTGGAGTAGGGCAGAGCACCACTTTGGATGGTGTGAGTAGAATGGTAGACTGTAGGATATTCCTCACCTCAGGGCATGAAAAGAGGTAGTGAACGCCCAGGTGAAAGATGTGGTTACTGGTGTCAAGGGAGGTGATGGCATGGGAGATCTGTTTGTGGATGAACTGGATTGGATATTGTCTGCCAATAAAAGTTCTGATATGAAAATGTTATTGGTAAATTTTGAGGACACCTGCGTACCACTGTAGATGCGGCATCCATGGTTGGTGATGCTGTATGGAAGAGACCTTTTCACATGGAATGCATCACAGCTGTGCAAGTGGAGGTACTCTTGGAGGTTGGTGCATTTGATGTGGACATAAATGTTTCTGGAGCCACCTGAGCTATGGAGATAAACATTTGGGAAGGTGGCTCGTTGAGTTGAGATAAGGACCAAGTGAAGCGGATTTGGGAGTAGGTATTAAGATTGTGAGGAAGGAGCAAAGTTGTGCCTGCTATGAGTCCAGATCATGGAAATGTCATCAGTGAATCTGAACCACACAAGGATTTTACGTGTTGACTGGATAGGAAGGATTCCTCCAAATAATCCATAAATAAATTGCTGTAGGACTGTGCCATGTGAGTACCCTTGACAGTACCACAGATCTGTTTATAGATTTGACCTTTGAAAGTGAAATAATTGTGGGTCAGAATGTGGTTGGCTAGGAGGATTAGGAAATAGATGGTGGGTTGGTATGAGGAGGACGTTGAGAAAGGTAGTGTCCCATGGCATTGAGGATTTTTGTGTATAAAGACATTGTATGCACAGTGATCAACAAGAAGTCTGATCATAACTGCGGAAACAATGGAAAGGCAGTGAAGAAAGCAAGCAGTGTCTTGAATATAGAATGGAAGGTTACGGACAATGGTTTGGAGGTGCTGGTCAACAAAGGCAGAGGTTCATTCAGTGGAGGCATTGTACCCAGCCACAGTGTGATGACCCTTGTGGAGCTGCAGGAGGTTCTGTTGGACATGTGGAATGGGATCATGGTTGTAAGGTTTGTATGCAGAGGTGTTGGAAAGGTAGCACAGGCCCACATCCACACACTCGCTATACTTCATGACCACTGTGGAGGAGCCTTTGTCTGCGAGGAAAGTTCAGGATTTTCAGGTTATGTATAACTGTGTGTTCCTTAGAAGTGACATTGGACCCACTGGGGAGGGATCTAGGAAGGGAATGTGAGGCTAGGTTAGAAGTTAGGAATTCATTAAAGATAACCGGAGGATGAAACTTCCTGGCAGATTAAAACTATGTGCCGGACCGAGACTCGAACTCGGGGCCTTTGCCTTTCGCGGGCAAGTGCTCTACTGACTGAGTTACCCAAGCACGACTCACGCCCTATCCTCACAGCTTTACTTCTGCCAGTACCTCGTCTCCTACCTTCCAAACTTTACAGAAGCTCTTCTGCGAACCTGTATAACCAGAGGATGACTGGACGGAAGGGGAGGATAATCACAGTTGGAGGGAAGTGGGAGCTGTTTTAAACAAAGTTATTTGCGGGGTGTTGGTTGTCTGTTGTCAGTGGAATGCATGGCAGTTGTGTTTCTACTGCAGAGAATGAGTAAACAAAAGAAGGTCCTTTACAAGTCCAGCATGGCTGAATTTAGGTTTTGGTCTTAAGATGAAAGTACTGAGACTTCTGACACTCCTTTTCTCAGATAGCTCCACAGATATGACCATTCATGTCAGGCTCATGAACCACCAACAGTGCTTCCACTTTGACAGCTGCCATCATTGCCATGTGAAAAAGTCTCTTCCAAGCAGCATCACCAACAATGGTGGACACTGTATCTACAGTGGTAAGCAGGCATCATCAAAATATACCAATAACCTTTCCATATCAGAGCCTTTGTTGACAGATAATATCCAATGCAGCTCATCCACAAACAGATCTCCCATGCCATCACCTACCTTGACACCACTAATCCTGTTAACCAGCCACCAGTCAGCACTCCTCTAATCATCCAGGATGATCCTGGCGTTTAAAAAGCTCAACCACATCCTTCATCAGGACTGTGACTACCTCTCTCCATAACCTGAAATGACGGATATTCTACCCACATCGCTCAAAGTAGTGTTCTGCCACTCACCAAACCTACGGAAGATTCTTGATTGTCCCTAGTCCAATCCTGCACCCCATGGGTCATTCTCTTGAAGTCGGCCCAGCTGCAGGACCTGTTCCATATATCCACCCACCGCCTCATGTCACAGTCCATCACAGCCATCTCCTGCCCAATTAAAGGCAGGGTACCATATGAAAGCAGCCATGCAATTACTGTACAGCATTCTGTGTGGCATACAAGTAACCAACCATCCATTCACGTGAATGGCCACTACCAAACTTTGGTAACTGCAGATTTGTCCATCCAGTTGCCGAACATGCTGTGCACCATAATATTAATGACTTCAACAGCTGCTCTGCTACACAGGCCATTCTGATAATCCCTTCTGGCACTAGTTTCTCTGAACTGTGCATGTGGGGATTGTCATTCCAGCACATTGCAATCCCACTGGCCTAAACCTCCACTCATTTGTTTCTGATTGCCTCACCTTAACTTACCATTTCCTTTCTCTCTTCAGTTCACCACTCCTCCCCCATCTTGATTGTGTACTGCCTTCTCTCCCTACTCTTCGTGCTGCTCCCTCTCCTTCCGTGTGGTCCCTCTCCTTCTCCCTCTTTTCCTCCCCTCCCCCTCCCCCTCCCCCTCCCCCTTATTCTATCCCCTCCCTATGTCTCTCTTCATTACTTTCTCTTGTCCTCCCCTCCCCCTCATTTTCTCTGTCCCTTATATGCTCTACCCTTTAAACTCCCCTCATAGTGTGCAACTGCTGAGTTGAAACTTCCTGGCAGATTAAAACTGTGTGCCAGACCAAGACTTGAACTCAGGACCTTTGCCTTTAGCGGGCAAGTGCTATACCAACTGAGCTACCCAAGCACGACTCACGCCCCGTCCTCACAGCCATGTCTCCGCAATATTCTTTCGTTCAGGAGTGCTAGTTCTGCAGGATTCGCAGGAGAGCTTCTGTAAAGTTTGGAAGGTAGAAGACGAGACACTGGCAGAAGTAAAGCTGTGAGGACGGGGTGTGAGTCGTGCTTGGGTAGCTCAGTTGGTAGAGCACGTGCCCGCAAAAGGCAAAGGTCCCGAGTTCGAGTCTCGGTACAGCACACAGTTTTAATCTGCCAGGAAGTTTCATATCGGCGCACAATCTGCTGCAGAGTGAAAATCTCATTCTGGAACTGCTGAGTTATCTGGCAAAAGGCCTTCTTCATGCTATCCTGGTAACCCTTCATTTCCTTGTGTCATTCCTTACCCATTCCCCACCTGTAATTACCCAGGTAAATGCTTTCAATATTCAATAATTAGTCTTGTTACTACTGTGAGCATGTATGATTGGGTGTCTGTGTGGTTGTGTGTGTGAATGTGAGTACCCTTACTAGAAAAAAAGCAAGAGCTTTTCCATTGTTTCATGTACTTTTCCATTCAGGATTTTCCATTATTGCTTTAACTTTCAGATGTTAACATAAAAGATAGGAATAATATAGAATACATAAATACATTAGGAAGTTAAAGTATTTTTGATTATCAGTTAGTTCAGTGTCCTTAAGAGGGTACAAATGATGGTTCTGTATAATGGGTTGGGAATTTGGTTGTGCATTGGGATTTAAAAAGCTCACCAAGATTTTCCTAGAAACTCAGATTTTCTAATTGAAATATTTCATCGACTAATGTGATATTCTAGGAAAATTATAAATTTTAGGAAACAGAAAAAATTGGAAGCCATCAAAGAGATGGTCACTGTTCGGAATGTGGCATGCGGGGCTGGGGACCAGGTGAAGTGGATGGGTGAGTGGGTTTTGAGGCTGTGGAGAAACGAGGATGGAATGTCTTGCACTGGGTCCAGCTCATTAAGATATCATTAATGAACCTATACCAGTTGAGGGGTTTGGGATTTTGGGTGTCTAGCAAAGTTGGCATTAGAGGATACCCTGTAGGTGCTTATGACTGTGCTGCAGATTTGTTTGTATATTTATCCAGCAAATGAGAAGTTATGGGTAAAGATGCAGTTCTTTTAGGTGTCTAAGGAATGGCGTGGGCAGTTTAAGTTAGTAGGATATTGAGAGTGGTAGTGTTTGAAAATGCCAAGGCCATCATCATGGGTGATGTTGGTGTTAGGGAGGTGGCATCAACAGTGAGTAGGGGTCCACGTGGTAATAGGGTGGGGATGGTTGAATTTGTGTGTTTGGTATGGAAAGGTAGGTTGTGAGCAATGGATTGGAGGTGTTAGTCAAGAAGAACCAAAATTATATTTGTGGAAGTTTTGTAACTTTGTACAATTGGGTGTCCTGGATGGTTAGATATAATGATTTTGGAAAACATTTGGAAGGTGTGTGTGCTGCGTGTAGTTGGAGTGAGGAGGGAGATGCATTTGGGGAAGATCTCTTGCGATGGGCTGATGATTTGAGTAAGAATTGCAGTTTATACTGGACTTCTGGGGAAGTATCATAGTAGCAATGCTTGGAGACAGAATAATCAGACAGGTCGACTACTGTGTGAGGCTGCTTGCTAATGACTTTCCTATTTATCTAGAAATTATTTGTGTTTATGATGTGTGCGTCACCCTGGTAAAACCCAGATGTCTGTAGAGATGATTGATAGACAATATAATAAAAATAATAGAAACTATTGGAAGAAAAAGCAAATTCATGCAGCTGACGATGGTAAGATATCTAATGAAGGGGTTGTACTAGGTAGAGGGAAGAAAATATTCCCTTTGTCAAATTGTATAGTACCTGGGTATTACAAAGTGAGAAACGTAACTTAGACTGACTAGGTTAGAAAAATAGTAGTGATGTGAATATTGAAAAGTAGCTGCAAAGACGCAAAAGAATTAGCTTATATAATGCTAGTTTGACCAATATCAGAGCTGGCCGGGGTGGCCGAGTGGTTCTAGGTGCTACAGTCTCGAATCGCACGACCGCTACGGTTGCAGGTTCGAATCCTGCCTCGGGCATGGATGTGTGTGATGTCCTTAGGTTAGTTAGGTTTAATTAGTTCTAAGTTCTAGGGGACTGATGACCACAGAAGTTCAAGTCCCATAGTGCTCAGAGCCATTTTTTTTGAACCAATATCAGAATACAGAGGTTCCTATTGGGATCACTAGCAGTCATACGTTGGGGACGGATAAATTAGAAGTGGTGCAATAGCATGATGATTGATAAATCTGCAGTGTACTTAGCTGGGCTAGTAGTAGCACTGGAGTGAAAAATAAATAAGGTTAGGTTAGGAAACATCACAGCATAGGAGAAGAAAATCTTGACTATGTACTCTTTATAAATGATACTCACAAAAACCATCTGGAAATAACATTCAAAAATTTAATTTGCTGTGTTATTCAACATTATGTAAGAAGGTTACACTTCACGATATCAGCACAGTTCTATGAGATTTTGTTACGAAGACTGTTGGCAGTGTCACGAGATGGTGTTTGTTTAACGAAACAGGCTGTTACATATGAAGTGTAACATAATTAGCTGTGATGGCTCTTACTAATGTTAAATATTTTCTCTTTAATTTATTCCTTTTTTTTTTTTTTTTTGCAATTTTGAATTTTAAAAATTCAAATACTGTATGTGCCAATGAAATAACATCCAAATTATAGCTATAACCCTAAATAATTCTTGTCCTTTTGTTGTCATTTCAACCTGCCTGCTATAGACGACACTGTTTCGACTATGCTTTTCTTTTTCTGTGTGCATGGGCTTCAATTTCACGCCAGTACTATGACATACATTTCCTATGCTGTTTCGTCCATACATCAGTCACATTTTGACAGTTTTTAGTTTATCTTTGCTTCAAACCAAGATACTCTTGGAGTTTCTTCTTGTTTGGAATGCATTTCTGGATGTCATCCTTGTTGAAAAAGTACCAGAAGATTTAGTTGCTCAAACTTGTAGAACTTGTATCAGCAATGTGACCATAGAAAATGATCTTCCTCCCATGAATGTATGTAATCTTTTCTACATGGGTGTAGAGTTCACCATTGTGCCATCTTCTGAATTAACTATTTTCTTTGATTGCTCCAAGGCATGTAGGATTTTTCTAAAGATATGTCATTTTGTTATTTCTGATTCCTTGATCAGACTATTTCTATTCATAGCAAGACATTCAATGACAGATAGGCCTCCAAGCATATTACTGTGCAGTAATGGTGTATCTGGGTGTGAATGGATATTGGTATCTTTCATACATTTTTGGTTATTTAATATGTATTGTTTATTTTCTCGCTCCATGATGCAGACGCCTCTTTCTTGGAGGTATTTAAGTTTCTCCATTCATTTGGTTTCCCCTTCGTTTACCTCTAGTGCTCTTGCTGACTTGATCTACATTATAAATTCTGTTTTCTCAAAAGAGATCTGGAGTCCAATCTTTGCTGTTAGTCTCTTCAACTCGTTTTGCAAATGTGTGTAGCAAATCAGAAAAAATGAGTTGCCTGCAAAAGGTAGGCAGTCAACTGTCAAACTGATGTTTTTATTGGTTAGCCTGATGTTTGCCACCGTTTCCTTTTCTCCACTCATGTATGTCTACCCATGTAATCTTCAGCATTCTTCTGTCACTCTGCATTTCAAAAGCTTCTGTCTTCTTCTTCTTCTTCTTCTTGTCTGATTGCCTGTCACTCACATTTCTCTTCCATACAAGACCACATTCCAGACAAAATGCCTTCAGAAAGACTTCCTAAAACTAAAATGTATATTTGACATTAGCTAATTCCTCTTTTTCAGGAAATATTATCTTGCTGTTGCCAGTCTCCAAAGTAGAAAAATGCATCTACTACTTTTAATGTCTCATTACTTAATCTAATTCCCTCAATATCCCCTGATTTAACTTGTCTGTATCTCATTACTCTTCTTTTACAATACGAGAGAAGGAAAAGTCGCTACTCACCATATAGCGGAGATGCTGAGCCGCAATAGGCGCAATAAAAAGATTCACACAATCATAGCTTTCGGCCATTAAGGCCTTTGTCAGCAGTAGACACACACACACACACACACACACACACACACACACACACACACACACACACACACTCACGCAAGTGCAACAGTGAGCTTTTCTGAATTGCGCAGGTGGGAACTTTCCCTGCAATACATCCTACGTTCCCTTAACCCTCCTGGCCTCAACCTTCGTTAGTCACTGTCCTCATCCATCCAGCCCCCTCCCTGTTCCCATTCCAGCACTACACAGCCGTCATTTCACTGCCACACCCAGTCTTTTTATTTCATTTATTTTTATTTATCTCCTTTCCGCTACTTGGCCCCTCCCCCCTCCACACCTTCTCTCCTACCCTCCGTCTAAACTGCAAAACTTCACTGTCCACCACTCCCACCATACTATCTCTCCCCCTCCCCACCCCAGCCTCCTCCTTACCCCCACCCAGTCGCCACTCCCATCATGCGCTGGTGCTGCTGCTCGCAGTGTAGTTTCAGCTCTCTGAGACTGCAGATGTGTGCGCAAGTTGCACTTGCGTGTGTGTGTGTGTGTGTGTGTGTGTGTGTGTGTGTGTGTGTGTGTCTACTGCTGACAAAGGCCTTAATGGCTGAAAGCTATTACTGTGTGAATCTTTTTATTGTACCTATCGTGGCTCAGCGTCTCCGCTATATGGTGAGTAGCAACTTTCCTTCTCTCGTATTGTTACTCTTCTTTTACTTTATTTAGATCTATCACTAAGTGGCGGCAGAACACACACATAAAAGATGGTTGTAATTGGCAAGCTTTCAGAGCCAGTGGCTCCCTCTTCAGGCAGAAGGGTTGAAGGGGAAGGAAGAGGGGTGAAGGAAAGGGACTGGAGAGGTCTAGGAAAAGGAATAGATTTCGGGAAAGTCACCCTGAACTGCGGGTCAGGAGAGACTTACCATACGGGATGAAAAGGAAAGACTGATTATTGGAGGCTGCATCGGACGAGATTTGAAAACCTGAGTGCTTAAAGGCCGAAGGCAGGGTAATACATAGACAGAGATTACTGCTTAAACATCATGCATGAGTTAATAAGAGTGAAAAGCAGAGTGCATTGTACGTGACAGAGGTGGGAGGAGGGCAGTGAAAAGTAGGCGGGAGAGACAATGAAAGTCGTAGAAAACTAAAATGGAGTGAAGCAAAGAGTAGTTACAGTGAAGAAATGCCGAGATGGAAGAAATTAGCATATCGTAGAAAACTAAAATGGAGTGAAGCAAAGAGTAGTTACAGTGAAGAAATGCCGAGATGGAAGAAATTAGCATAAATTAAGGCCAGGCGGGTGGTGAGAACCAAGGACATGTTGTAGCGCTAGTTCTCACCTGCGGAGTTCTGAGAAACTGGTGTTTGGGGCACAAGATGGCTCTCCCTTTGATAGTGTATGCTTTCCAGTTACAGAGCTGTTATAGGTGGTGGTTGTAGAGTGCATAGGGCAAGTCTTACAGCGGGAATGGTCATAGGGATAGGTACCATAGGTTAGGCAGATGAGTGTAGAAAGAACATAGAGTCTGACAATAATATAAGAAGAATATATCTCCTTTTACTTTTGTTGATGTTTATCTTGTAATCTCTTTCAAGACACTATCCTTTCTTTTCAGCTGCTCTTCCAAGACATATGCTGTCTCAGACAGCATTATATAGCATCACTGGCAAACCTCAAACTTTTTGTTTCTTCTCCCTGAACATATTTTGTTATCTAAACCAAATTAAGTAATAAAAATATTAAAAGTATCCTGTTTGCTTAATTATCATATTTACCTTAATTGATTTTGTCAGGTATGGACTCCAACTGGTGGGTCATAAAACCAGACTTCAGACTTCCTACAGAAGAGGAAATACGTGCTATGGTTTCCCCTGAGCAGTGCTGTGCATACTTCAGTATGATTGCTGCTGAACAGAGGCTCAAGGCATGTGAATGTTTTAACAGCTTCACAACATTTGTCATTTAAATGGACATTTTGTTAATTGTGTGAATTTCATTAGGATGCGGGTTATGGAGAGAAATCAATATTTACAACCCAAGAGGATGATGATGAGGAAATGCAGCTGAAGATGGATGATGAAGTTAAGGTGGCCCCGTGGAACACCACAAGAGCATACATACAAGCAATAAAGGGTAAATGCCTGCTACAGCTGACAGGGCCAGCAGACCCTACTGGATGTGGCGAAGGTTTCTCCTACATCAGGGTGCCAAATAAGCCAACGGTGAGTAGTTTCAGAATAGCTGTGTGCTTTCTAGCACTGTTCTGTGGTCAGTGCTAAATAGTGAATAATGTTAAAATATGGAAAAGGAAAAAATAGAAAGTTTTAGGAAGAAACTCAGATAAATGGGTAGGAGGCATCAAGTTTTTGCAATAGTGATGCAACTTGCAGCATTCATTCATATGGGAACAAAATCAGACTTCATAGAAAATTACTAAACCTAATTATTTACAAATTCAGAAGCTTTCTTTCCCAGTGTGTTTCCAACTTATGATACTGCTGGTTCTTCATGCTTGATGCATAACATACAGTGTTTTCAACAGTATAAATCAGTAGCTTATTTTTCATTGTCACTGTTTTCATACAAAATACTCTAATAATGTCCTATGGTATTCTTTTATTCTCTTAATGAATGTGAAACACTCAATGCTTCATTTGATTATAGCTGTAATAAAACGGGTGGAAAAAATGCAAATATTATCCATTTTGTTTCAAAGACTGTGACTGAAAAGTGAGGTACCAGATGTCTCATTCTACCTTCCTCAGCATCTTTAAAAATTTGCCCCAAAATTTTGGCATGCGAATATATTTGCACTTTTTTAATATGCAACTCACTTCAGACTCTCACAAGCCCTCCTAACTGTAACTCACTCACACCCACTGGTCCACCACTGTAAGTTGCTTGTATCCATCCACTCCTAATTGTCATTCCTCAATCATTCAACTGAACTTTATCTCCTTCTGTCTCTCTGTCTCCTGTGTCACAGCCACAATCTCCTTCGTTCTGTCGTAGTATACTACAGTCTCCTTTATCTGTCACTGTCTCCCTCTTGCTCTCTCTCTCTCATTATCATTGGCTCTCACCCACTTCCAGTTTCTCTTTCTCTTTATTGCCCCCACCCCCACAGCACTGTCTTCTTCATTCTTTTCGTAGCACTGTTATGTCACTGTCAGTTATGTTCCATTGCCACTGTGTCTCTGTCTTTCTCTCAACACAACACTGTCTACTATCTTCCAGTATTTATTACTTTTTCTTCTCTTTGCCACTGCCACTGCCTTCTTTTCTCTCAGCATAAAAAGGTACGAATATGTTCACATTCCAGAATTTTTAAGGTTGCTGAGGAAGGTAGAAACGGGCCACTGGTACACCATTTTCCAGTCAGATTCTTTTAAATAAACAGAAACATATTCACATTTTTTGAGTTCTGATAGGAGAATTTTTGCACGTTTTTTTTTGTGCAGGTAACCGAGGAACTGCCCGTGAAGCAATGGGGCCTCCAGTAGTTCCGTGAAGCCCACTGTAGACCACATTACACGCAAAAATAAAACCAACCAATTTTCTCTATTTGCCTTAACAGAAGGAAATGTGTAATATTCATACTTTGATCCTGTACTGTAGGATACTGACACTGAAACAATCCCTCCGTTCGTTATAGAACTGGCCCCTAGCCGTAGGGCTGTCCAAAACACAAGACACTACGTGTCTTATCACCAATAGAACCTGAGGTACGAGCACCAGGAAATCCCACTTCTGTGTGCGGTATTTTGGGAGATGTTAGACATGCATGCTGTCACGTGCATACAAACTATCTTAGCTTGCAAATAACATGGAATCTACAACTGTGTTTCCCTCACTGTAGATTTTGACATATATTGGTGATAATCCTTAAGTAAACTGATTCTAAGTGACAGTTCATGACTGTCACTTAAGAGCACCAATTCTCTTATTTCCCTGCATGATATAGCAGCTATCATCTTACACCAATTCATGATCCATGTGCAAGACACACAAACTATGTTGGTATAAATGAAACTCATAACTATGTTAGCATCCAAATCTATGATCTCTTTCGTTACCTTTGTGCTTTTATTAAATTGGATTGTAACAAAAGTTCCAGACATTTCTTTTGCTGCAGAGTTTATTATGTGAATATATCTTACAACAAAACCTATTCATAGCTTCAGTGTTATTTGCTACAACTTGTAGAGTAACAAATTCAGTTTCAGTTCCTTTGTTCAGTTTCTTTCGCTGACAGCAAATTGACTTAGTTTAGTTATGGGATGATGACCATAGAGGAATTATGACCAAAGTTTAAACTAATTGTGTATCATGCTCTGGAGAAGTGTAATAAGGATTGAAAAAAAAAAAAAAAAAAAAAACACCGTGGTTGAACAACAATATTCGGGATTCGTGAAATGCTGAGAAAACAAATGCTGTTCTGCTCTTGGTGCAAAAGAGTACGTGCAAGTGACGACAGATAGACTTTAGTAGAGATTTGTGCATTTGTGAACAGATCTACACATGAAGCATGTGACAACTGCCACAATCATACCTTATTGAAAGATCTGGCTGAGAACCTGAGAAAATCCTGGTCCTATGTAAAATCACTAAGCAGATCTAAGGCATCCATCCAGTCGCTCGTTGACCAATCTGGTGTGGCAGTTGAAGATAGCAAAACAAAAGCTGAAGTTTTAAATTTTGCATTTATGCAATCATTCACAGAGGAGAATCATAGAAACATACTGTCTTTTGATCGCCGTACAGACTCCTGTATGGACACCATAATAAAAAGCATCCCTGACATAGAGAAACAGCTGAAAGAGTCTAAAACAAATAAGTTGTGATATCCAGTTGGAATCCCAATATGGTTTTACAAGGAGTGCTCTACGGCATTGACCCCTTACTTAGGCACATTTATGGCACATTGCTCACCCAGTGAAAAGACCCAAGAGACTAATAGTATGCAGGTGACTCCAATATATAAGAAAGGTAGAAGAACGGGCCAACAAAATTATGGACCATACTCACATGTTGAATATAATAAATTTCCTTGGGTCAGAGAAGCTTATGTCGATGAATCAGAATGATTTTAGAAAGCATCATTCAAACAGAACTCAGCTTTCCCTTTCTCCCCCGATATATTGCAAACTTTGGATGAAGGGTAACATGCTGATTCCCTATTCCCAGATTTCCAGAAACCGACCCACTGCAGACTGATAACAAAAGCATGAGTGTCCAGAATAGGTTCTCAGATATGTGAGTGGCTCATTGGTGTGCCAAATGGCAGCTAACTCTAAATGTAGAAAAATATAACTTAACATTGATGAGTAGGAAAAACAAACCTGTAATGTTTGGATACAGCATTAGCAATTTCCTGCTTGACATGGTCATGTCGTGTAAATATCTGGGCATAACATTGCAGAGTGATAGAAAATGGCAGGAACATGTGAGGACTGTGGTTGTGAAGGTGAATGGTCAATTTAGGTGTATGAGGAGACTTTTGGGTTAAGGATTAAAGGGACCAAAGACTTTTGGGAAGGTGTAGTTTATCTGTAAAGGAGACTGCATATAGGACACTAGTGCAACCTGTTCTTGAGTACTATTCAAGTGTTTGCCATCCATACTGGGTCAGATTGAAGGAGGATGTAGAAACAATTCTGAGGCTGCTAGATTTGTTACTGGCAGGTTTGAACAATACACAGGTGTTACAAAGATGCTTCTGGAACTCAAATGGGACACCCATGAAGGAAGGCGACATTCTCTTCATGGAACACTACTGAGAAAATTTAGAGACACAGTGTTTGAAGCTGACTGCAGTATGGCTCTAATTTCACCAATGTACGTTTTGTGTAAGGACCACAAAGATAAGATACAAGAAATTTCTTGGGGATGGTGGCTTTTATTCCAAGTATAATGTTTTGGTTATACTTAAATTGAAGTTGAGGCCATTCTTGGAGGGGTACCTCCCAACGTAAGCTGAGGTGGAGGCCCCTCAATTGTACCTGTCCCTCTAGCTGATTCAGTCTTTCCACTTTTCTCTTTCTTTTATTATGTTTCACATCTTTATCTGATGTTTGCTACGCTCTAGTTTTCATCCCCTTTTAATCTTGGTGATCTTCCCTATGTGTGTTTAGAAGGGTGTTGTTTATTATGTCATTGTTTTGCACACATCTCATATCAACTGAGGTTTGGGGGGGATGGGACGTGCTTCATGCTGCAGGTGAGTCCCGATGGGAGCCCCCATCTGTCTGTGCTCAGCACAGCAGCCTGATTTTGCCTTTGCTACCTGGATGTCTGTGCCCTATTGCTTTTCATGCACTATGATAACACAGTTAGGCAGGTTTTACTTCTGGTTAATGGCACCATTATGTATCGACTTGCTCCACAAATGTGGGACTAATGACCTTGTAATTTGTTCCTTAAACCCCCATACAACCACCCAGCCAACCAACCAGATGTGTAGTGACATATGAAGGATAGGGAAAGAATGTAGTAATCGTGATATGATACGATATGTACTTGTCTTTGTATGTTTAATGGCATGACAAATTTTATAATGGTCATTGTCAAACATATTTTGTAGTGTATTCAGGACCATGGTGAAGGGAAAGTCATTTGGAAATGTCATAATATTCAGTAAATATTTGCAGAATTGGGTGGGAAATAGAGAGTGACATTGTATGATGTGAGAACAATTCTGTAAATGGATGGCACAATCTGAGGACGTTGTAGCCACATTTTATTACCATATGAAATTGTCCAAGTTGCACAGGCACATTATCCAGAAGGAAATGTTAATATAGGACATGGATCATGTGAATTTTTGAACTGCAGTAGGCAGAAAATGACAAACTGTATCCTTACTTGTTTCTACAATTAGGATAGTATCATGCTGAAGTAATGTTGTATGTTCTTACTGAATCATTTACATACTGTTTTCCTTTTACTGAGATTAGCTCTCTGCAACAAGGATAGAAAAAATACAACGTGGGAGTGATCTGTGTGCATACATCTGTTTCAGCAAACTAAAGAAGAACAAGAAGCTCAGCCAAAACGTACTGTGACTGGAACTGATGCTGATCTAAGAAGACTTTCTCTCAACAATGCTAAAGCACTTCTTCGAAAATTTGGTGTACCAGAAGAAGAGGTATATTTTTCCAGTAATTTTTACCTCATGTACCAGTTAAAATTCTGTGTATCCCTTAATATTTCACAGTGCATATTTCAAAATATGAGCAAAGATTTGAAAAATAAAGGACCCATATTTCACAAAAGCAGCTTTTTCTTCTTCGTTTTCAAAATTATTTTAAAGTTTATGCCTAATTAGCATCTTTTGAATAAATGGATGTATGAACTTAATTTTAATTTCATTTTATTTATTATTATTATTATTATTATTGTTGTTATACTGATAGATGGCTGCATTTGTTCATAAACATATATTGTCTGTTCTCAGTAGGGTTGCCAGATTTCAGTGTGGAAATACAGACTCACATGAATCAACATTGACTTTTTAAAAAATTATATTTATTGCATATTTTCTTCAAAATGCTCTCAACATCATCAAGAGGAATATGTATCAGTTGAGCTTGCACTTCTCAATTTTTTTTCATTAGGCAGCACTTTTATAAAAATCATTGCAACTCTCATCATAATAGAAATAAATGTACAATTCATATTTTATTATATCAGCTGACAATCTGTTTCACTCATCCCTCCATTTAATGTTCATAATGGAGAAAACTCTCTCCATGGATAAATTGGAAGTAAATACACTCAAAACAAATTTAACTAAAACACTGCATATTTTTGATGTGCCAATCAGTTCTATAATATAGGTCCAGCTTTGTAGTATTGCCGTAGCAGCTAATTTTGGTTTCAAATGTTCTCTCCCTTTCCCACAAAACAAATCAGAAAGCGTAGTGATCTCTGAATACATATTATCTACAATGAAGAATCAACAATACAAAGTGATTCAGCTAATGTTAAAATATCTTGAAACTAAGGTTATCTCTCTCTCTCTCTCTCTCTCTCTCTCTCTCTTTCTGCACATGCACGTCCTAGTGTGAAAAACATAATCTGCATTGTAAAATTTTATGCTGGAAGATTAAAAAACTTAACTTATTCCATTCCATGATGCAATGATTGGTACAGCAACTGGTTATATAAAAAGGCTATCTCTTTATATGAAAAATATGTCTTTATGCCTCATCTTCAAAATCAGAACATTTAGCGTATGGTTAAAAGTATGCACCATACCTGGAACAAAATGGGAAAATTCCATATTGTTCTGGCTAAAATCATACATCTGGCAACCATAGTTCTCTCACAGATTCTTCGCATTCGGGAGGACGACGGTTCAATCCCGTCTCCGGCCATCCTGATTTAGGTTTTCCGTGATTTCCCTAAATCGCTTCAGGCAAATGCCGGGATGGTTCCTTTGAAAGGGCACGGCCGATTTCCTTCCCCATCCTTCCCTCACCCGAGCTTGCGCTCCGTCTCTAATGACCTCGTTGTCGACGGGACGTTAAACACTAATCTCCTCCTCCTCCTCTCACAGATTCTTTACATGTTTACTTTTGAAGATAGGCTACATCAAATATTGAATAGTACCAGTAACTGAAAACTGCTTACATTATTGTTCTTTAAGGGCAGATGATAAAGCTGTTTGAAATTATAACTAATAAAGTAGTTTATCTGGAAACAGTTCACTGCATAATAGCATTTATCAGGTAACTTCACATTTTTATCTGGAATTTATGAGGACGTGCTGGAAAGTAATGCCTAGAAATTTGCTATGTGAAAACTCTCAAAGTGTTTTAAATAAAACAAATGTTATTAACTTTTTGCATATTTATTGTTCATGTCTACATATTTGCTGCCATCTGCCACTGGATGTAGCATATAATATGGTGGCATGTAACATAATGAACACACTCGAGTGCTGTGACATCTGCAACAATTCAACACCTTGGGTTCACTGTCATTGATCATCCTCTATACAGTCCCAACTTGGCTCCATCCGATTTTCATCTGTTTGCAAAATGTAAAGAACACCTTCGAGGACTTCACTTTGATAGTGAAGAAATGGCACAAGCAGAGTTGAGGCTGTGGGTTCGTGGACAAAGTCAAACATTCTACAGTGATGGTGTCAAGAAACTGGTCTCTTGTTGGGAGAAATGTGTTTGTCACCAGGGTGACAATTTTGAGAAATAAATGTAGAGACAGGAAGAGTAAGGATGTAGAATATTAACAGTGTTTGTTTTATTTGTAGTTGAACAAGGGCAATGGGATATAAATTGTGAAGTTGGTTCACCACAGAAGCGTAGTGAGGCAGACAGGCGCAAATTGTAGGAACAGTAAATATAAAGACAGCTTGAATTTAAGACATGCAAAAATGCTCTGAGAACATCAGAGTTTATGGCTGAAAAAGGCTGTAAGCACCTATTTTCCAAGGAGCTTGAAAAATCACAGGCACAAACAGAACCAACTAAACTGACTGTACATTTATCTCATAGAAGGAATGAAAGTAGAAAATTCTACAAGGGTGAAAAGAAGAAACCTGAGAATACAGACTGTAAGAAAATGATATAAAATCTGGCAACCATGAAGCACAATATAATGGACAGCCTGTGGTTATACTTCCAGGAAATCCCCCAAGATGTATTACTGCCATATTATACAGCAGAACTACAGATGGCTGAACCCACACTTCAAGAAGCAAAAAAGGTTATCCATTGTTACACAAGCTATGGTATTACATCTGAGCTCATGCGGAAGGGAGGAGTTAACACTTCACAAAAGAATACACTCTCGTGTGGGTTTAATGTGAGAGCAAGGAAAAAATTCGAGAAGCATGGGTCACTGGAGGTTTCTGCCCTAGTTCTAAAAGCATGGGGAGGTATCTGGCCTAAATGTAAGGAGAAGATAACATATACTGTTCCATTTAGTGAAGTATTATTCCATCGATTGTAACATTTAAAAATCATATCTGGAATTTTATATGAGACTTAGTTCTACACTCAGAATAGATCACATATTTGTGCAGAGGTAGATATATGA
Source organism: Schistocerca cancellata (assembly GCF_023864275.1). Taxonomy (NCBI): domain Eukaryota; kingdom Metazoa; phylum Arthropoda; class Insecta; order Orthoptera; family Acrididae; genus Schistocerca; species Schistocerca cancellata. The sequence continues at coordinate 764,269,515 of NC_064630.1, forward strand.
AAATGTATATGAATGTAATATTGACCTCCACAGTCTCTTCGTGGACTTCAAGACATCTTTTGAGAGTCTTAATAGAGGGCAAATGTTGAATGATATATCTTGATTGAGCACACCAGCCAAATACGGTACACTGATTAAAGCAACCTTTATGGCATTTATAAGAATGAAAGGTGCAGTAAATTAATCTGATATTAGAAGTAGCCAGTCGTAAGCTACAGATATCTGAGAATATTGATGTCAAGTCAACACAGATGTGTTTGTGTATGCTGATGATGGTGCTATTGGCAGCAGAAGAAGAGTATCATTATAGAGAGCAATGACTAAGCTAGATGAAGTAGCACAATAAAGGTGACTTACAATTAATAAATCTGAAAGCAAATACATGCAGCTCACAAGAAGGGCAGATAACAATGTTGATGAGCAAGGTTGGCTACAAGCTGACATTTATGTGATGTTTTTATTTTATAGTGTAATGGATGTGAATTAGTAATTCCTGTGTACACCTTTTACACATTACAATAATAGAAATTCTTCTACAGAATAGGAGTTATCAAGGAGAAACATTTTCCATTTTTTTCAAATTTTACATTGTTGTCTGTGAGACAGTTTATATCACTGGGTAAGTGATCAAAAATTTTAGTTGCAGCATTGTGACCCCTTTTTTGTGCTTAACACAACCTTAATTTGGAGTAATGAATTGTAATTTTTTTCTTTTGGTGTAGTAATTATGTACAATTGTAGTGGATTATTCACAACATACTTCATGAAGGAGTAAATATACTGTGAATCAGTGGTCAGAATGTCTACAAGATGATCGTTGTTGAGCTCCACACATTATACAAAATTGTTAAGGCTGTCGTGGCCACTTTTTGACAAATTGCCTGTTGGTGTCTGTCTCAGGTTCTTTGGCCAACATTTGTTTGATGATTTTTCTGATGATTCACCTTAGTCAAAGCGTCACCATCCATTGCTTGTTGTGGACTGGAGATGAGTCAGTGGCTGCAGATTATATGTGCCTGGTACACCAATGTCCAAGGGCTTTTCCATGGTTGTTACCGCTGCAGTTCTCCTCTTGCTCCCTCCATGGTCATTCACTGCAGGTCTGAATACTGAATCCATTCACCTTGAAGCTTTCCACCTCCTTGGTGAAGCTATTGTGGTGTTTGCATACTTCTATAGGTTCCCTGAACAAGCGGATGCGAGACTCTTCTCTACAGTAAGAATTTCCGTGTCGTCAAATTTTACTATGTGGTCAGTGTCACATAGTGTGTGCTCTGCCACAGCCTATTTCTAAGCCTGCCTCACCTGCTACACCGCTTATGTTCAGTGATCCTGATATTTATTGATCATCCAGTCACCCCAACATAAACTTTTCCACATGTACATGGTATACAGTACATTCTTAACATTGCAAGTGGGTTCTCTTTCTCCTTTGCTGACCTGAGACATTCTTTGATCTTCTTTGTCAGTTTATAAATAGTCTTCATGCCATATTTGTACAATACATGGCCGGTTCTGTTCAACACTCTGGGAATTTATGGCAGACAGGCCGTACCTGACATATCTTTTTCCGAAATGTCACCTCACAAAGTGTTTGATTCTGTGACACTTATTATGCAACTGTTTGATTACCAATTGCTCCTGAGAACACTTTCCAGGTGTTGCATCTCACATCTGATGTTCTGATATTCATCTTGCTCGCATTACGAGCATGTTACTCATGCCTCTTTTCTGGTTCAGATGGTGATTTGGTAGTTTATGCAGGTATCGGTCACACATGGACTGGGAAGCTATAGAAATACACGAACATGACAATAGTTTCAACAAGAAAGAGGAAAGCCTCAAGGTGAATGGATTCTGGATTTCTGTTCTGCAGCGAATGACTGTTACAGGCAGCAAGGGAAGAACCACAGCGGTAATGACTGCAGAAAAGCTCTTGGACATTGGTATGCTCAGAGCTTGACACCAGTCCATGACCAGCAGTGGAAGATGAAGTTTTGACAATGTCAGCCACTTGTGGTGACGAAATGTCAGAAAAATCATCAAACAAACGTCGACTGAAGAACCCGAGATGAAAGCCAGCAGGGTATTTGTGCACATATTATATTACAGCACATTTTTGAGCAATGAAGAATTTCTTTTGTAAAGATGATTTATCCTTTAACATTATTTCATTGACATTATTGAATGAAAGTATGTCACGTTACTGATTTGTCTCTCCCCATGATTTATAATGAGTCTTAATTGCAAATGTGGCTGATCTAAGATGTTTTAGGAGTTACATAACATGTTTTTCCAGTTTAAATCCTCATCAATATGGACACCTAAATATTTTGAAGTTTTCACCCTATTTATTATTTCCCCACCATGTGTTATATTTATGCAGTACCCCTTGATGTGCAGAACTGAATATTCTGTATTTTTTCAAATCGAGGGTGAAACTGTTCACAGGAAACCAGTCAATGATACTTTTAAGAACCTTGATCACCAGTTCTTCTGTTTCTGTATGTATACTTGGATTGATTAAAATACTGGTGTCATCTGCAAAAAGAATTCATTCTTCTTGTTGTATGTTAGAAGGAAGATCATTTACATATATGAGGAATAATAGTGAGCCCAAAATTGAGCCTTGGTGAATCCCATATGTGATTTCACAGTTACAGCCCTGAACTATATTGGTTGCATTAATAAGTACAACTTTCTGCATTCCTTTGGTAGATATGACATTATCCATTGATTGGCTATACCATTAATCCCATAAAACTTCAATTTATCTAGCAGAATACACTGTTTCACACCGTCAAATGCCTTAGATAGATCACAGAAAATATCAGCTGACACTATTTTAGGTTTGTTGAGGATAATATTGTTGCTAACATGAGATGCTATTCTAGAATACATCACTTTCTCAAAAATTCTGTAAAATGGCATCAGCAGTGATGCCATTTGTTGACATGTCTCCTATCACCTTTCTAAATAGGAATTTGACAACCGCATATTTCAGACTCTCTGGAAAAATGCTGTGAGTTAGTGATGCATTACTTACTTCAGGTAAGATCAGACTTATTGTATGGGAGCAAATCTTTAGTAATCTATTGGAAACACCATCAAACTCAGATGAGCTTTTATTTTTGGGAGATTGTATAATTTTCTTAATTTCAAAAGGTGAAGTTGGTATTATATTCATGTTGTTGTTATCTTTATCTTCAGTCCAAAGACTGTTTTGATGCAGCTCTCCGTGCTACTCTACCCTTTGTAAGCCTCTTCATCTGAGTAACTACAGCAACCAACATTCTTTTGAATCTGCTTAGTGTATTCATCTTTTGGCCTCCCTCTATGATTGTTACCCCCCCCCCCCCTCCCCCCACACTTCCATCCAGTAATAAACTGGTGATCCCTAGATGCCTCAGAATGTGTCCTACCAACTGATCCCTTCTTCTAGTCAACTTGCGCCACAAATTTCTCGTCTCCCCAATTCTATTCAGTACCTCATCATTCATTATGTGATCTACCCATCTAATCTTCAGCATTCTTGTGTAGCACCACATTTAAAAAGCTTCTGTTCTCTTCTTGTCTAAACTGTTTACCGTCCATGTTTCACATTCATTCATGGGTACATTCCATACAAGTACTTTCAGAAAAGATTTCCTTACACTTAAATTTATACTCGATATTAACAAATTTCTCTTTTTCAGAAATGCTTTCCTTGCCATCACCAGACTACATTTTATATCCTTTCTACTTCAACCATCATCAGTTATTTTGCTGCCCAAATAATGAAACTCATCTACTACTATCAGTGTCTCATTTCCTAATCTAATTCACCCAGCATCTCCTGATTTAATTTGACTACATTCCATTATCCCTGTTTTGCTTTTGTTGATGTTTATCTTAAATCCTACTTTCAAGACACTGTCCATTCCGTTCTACTGTCCTTCCATGTCTTTTGCTGTCTCTGACAGAATTACAATGCCATCAGCAAATCTCAAGGTTTTTATTTCTTCTCCCTGGATTTTAATTCCTACTCCAAATTTTTCTTTTGTTTCCTTTACTGCTTGTTCAATATACAGATTGAATAACATCAGGGATAGGCTACTGTGGTGTCACTGCCAGACACCACACTTGCTAGCTGGTAGCCTTTAAATCGGCCGCGGTCCGTTAGTATACGTCGGACCCGCGTGTCGCCACTATCAGTGATTGCAGACCGAGCGCCACCACACGGCAGGTCTAGAGAGACTTCCTAGCACTCGCCCCAGTTGTACAGCCGACTTTGCTAGAGATGGTTCACTGACAAATTACGCTCTCATTTGCCGAGACGATAGTTAGCATAGCCTTCAGCTACGACCTAGCAAGGCGCCATTATCATTTGCTATTTATCTTGTGATGCATGTACCGTCAGACCGATGTTCACCGATTATGGATTAGAGTTAAGTATTCCAGCAGCTACTCCTTTAACTGTTCCAGACCTCACGCCAGCCTGCGTGAGCTTAAACGCATGCCTTTCAGCTACTGGTCATAGTGGCTTGGCTGTCTTGCCAAGTCACAACAGCTACAACCCTGTCTCACTCCCTTCTCAACCACTGCTTCCCTTTTGTGCCTCGCGAGTCTTATAACTGCCTTCTGGTTTCTGTACAAATTGTAAATAGCCTTTTGCTCCCTGTATTTTACCCCTGCTACCTTTCAGAATTTGAAAGAGAGTATTCCAGTCAACATTGTCAAAAGCTTTCTCTAAGACTACAGATGCTATAAATGTAGGTTTGCCTTTCTTTAACGTAGCTTCTAAAATAAGTCGTAGGGTCAATATTGCCTCGCATGTTCCTACATTCCTACAGAATCCAAACTGATCTTCCTCGAGGTCACTTCTACCAGTTTTTCAATTCGTCTGTAAAGAATTCTTGTTACTATTTTGCAATTGTGACTTATTAAATTGATAGTTCAGTCATTTTCATACCTGTCAGCGTCTGCTTTCTTTGGAATCGGAATTATTATATTCTTCATGAAGTATGAGGGTATTTCACCTGTCTCATGCATCTGCCCACCAGATGGAAGAGTTTGGTCATGACTGGCTCTCCCAAGGCTATCAGTAGTTCTAACAGAGTGTTGTCTACTCCCAGGGCCTTTTTTCTACTTTGGTCTTTCAGTTCTCTGTTAAATTTTGTACACAGTATCATATCTCTCATCTCAGTTTCATCTATATTCTCTTCCATTTCCATAGTATTGCCCTCAAGTACATCACCCTCGTATAGACCCTGTATATACTCCTTCCACCTTTCGGCTTTCCCTTCTTTCCTTAGAACTCTTTTAGTATCTGAGCTCTTGATATTCACTCTTTCCTCCAAAGGTCTCTTTAATTTTTCTGTAGGCGGCATCTATCCTACCCCTAGTGATATATGCTTCTACAGCCTTACATTTGTCCTCTAGCCGTTCCCACATAGCCGTTTTGCACTTCCTGTTGATCAAATGTCTAATGGTGAATTTGAGCTTTATGTTCCATAGATAATTTTGAATACAAAGTTCCCATATCAGTGAGACAGAATCTGTATTCAGTGAAATGAAGTCCATATATGAAAGATCATAATTTTCTGGGGAAATTAGTGTGTGACAGTATATGAAGCTACATTTACGCCTGTTGCTGCATGGGGATGTAGGATATGGTTACTAACCAGTCCTGATGAGCAACATTTGAAAGGTGAATCTCTGCTAAAAACTCCATGGGGCCACGCAGAGAGACAGCACAAAGACAAATGAAACAAAAGTTGAACTCTTACCATCTGATAAAAGAAACTTATTACTACTACCTCTTCTTCTTCTTCTTCTTCTTCTTCTTATCTATTCATGGAATTGATAATGTACCTTTATTCTATAAACCACAGTATGTAGTTGATCTGCACGTGATAATCCTGTCCACACTCTTATTCACTCTTTACTTCTTTCACCCTCAATCAATTAATGGCTGTGAAGTATTTATTAGGTGTTCCTTTTGCATATGTCCTAGATATACATTTTTCTTCTTTTAAATGTTGTTAAGGTTTCTCTCCATTTATTTATCACAATATTTTTTCTGTGGTAGTTATTCTTGCTGTCCCAGCATTGTAAACAGTCCGCATTATAAAGCCCTCTATCTTCTTTAGTGGTGGCATATTTAGCACCCATCCATCAAAGCAAAACAGAAGTACAGACCAGATGTAACATGTTACAAATTGAACTCTTAAGGTTTAGGTCTACAACTGCACTTGTGAGAATTTGCTTGAATTTTATGAAACCATTATGGGCAATCCAATCTCTGTGTGACATTTTATCTCCAGTCTTCACAAAGCAAAACTGCATGATGCTTATGCAAACTTGACTACTCTTTGTATTAAGAAGCCATTGTTAATAAAGAATTCAGGTTATTGTGTGACAATCATAAAATGTATCTTTTTGGTGTTGATATTGAGAGCTAGATTACTGCTGTAATCTCATGCTATGTTGATAAGTTATTGAAGATAATCTAAATTATTAGCAGTCAATAGCGTATCATCAGCATAGCGGATGTTGTTGATGATTAACCTTTATGCTATTTTCTGTATCACCAAGTGCTTCCTTAAAGATAGTCTCAGAGTACAAATTGAATAACAGATGTAAGATAACACATCCTCATTGGGCTTCCCTACAGATACTAAACAAACTGTTGACCTCATTATCAAACTTACCATGTGGTGTCTGATTCCAACAGAAATTCTTTATACAGTGCATGTATTTCTGATCTGTATCCATTCTTTTGAGAATTTCCATAAATTTGTGATGTTATACTCTATCAATAGCTTTTTTGTAATCAATAAAATAGTCTAACATTTTTATCCCTATCATAGCATATTTGTACTTGAACTTGGGGTGCAACTATTGCTTCTCTTGTTCCTAAGCCCAAACTGTCTCTCCCCAATGAATGTCTTCATATTTTGCATTTAATCTTTGATGGATTACTTTCAGAAATATTTTCAAGGAATGGCTCATAAGATTCATTAATCGTTTATCTTTACATTTTTGCGTGTTCTTCATTTTTGGTAAGGAAATGGAAGTTGACAATAGCCATTTGTCAGGTTAATGTCCTATGTCATAAAAATTGCTAAAAAGTTTGTGTAAGACATAGATATCTTCTTCATCAAGAAGTTTAATTAGTTCCACTGGAATTTCAGAAGCCCCTTTATTGGTTTTTGTATTACTTTCTTGATTTCTTCTTTCATAATTGGAGGTCCTGTTAGATTATTGTTCCTAGAAATCTCAACATTTGGTCTATCATCTGAAAAGAGATTCCTGAGATAATGGATCGAATGTCTCTTTCTTTTCTGTAATACCAAGAAATATTTTATCTCTAGTGACAGTTGAGGAGGCATTTTTTCTTCTAAGCATCACAGTAGTTTCTTTAGCTTTTTATGTAAGTGAAAATCATCATGTGAAACTTTCGCCCTTTCAGTTTCTTCACATTGTAACCCTCCAGTGTTTGCTAATTACATGTGGTTGATAAAGAGCAAGAGAATAGCATGACTTGGACATTTTCTATGAGTGAACAGTGAAAAAATGACCTGGAGGATCTTGGAGTGGGGAGCAACTGAAAAAGATAGAGGGGCAGACCCCAAAACTGAAGGACGGGTCATATAGAGGAGAGTATGAGACTTACCACTCTCCTCTGTCATTGCCTCTCCGCAACCCTTATCTTGAAGCTGCAAGAGTTAACTGAAGAATGGTGAGAATGAAAATGCTCAGTCCCACCTCATTTGGCATACTTTCAAAATCTCTCCTTTTATTTGTTGTAGGGAGAAGGGACGAGGTGTGGGAGGTGGTTGGCTACCATTTGTTTCGTATGGTGAATTATATTCTGTTCTCATACCATTATTTGGTGTGAAGTTTTTTTATTGTCAATGAAACAAAACTGAAGGACTTGTATATTATTGTATTTCAAAAATTTGTTCATTAGATTCAGATATTTGAAGCTTAATTATTGTCCATTACAAATGGAAGAATCTCACTGATTAATATTCTATTATAACAGCTAAAAAGTTGTCACAAAATGAGCTTTTGGCCACAAAGGCCTTTGTCGAAAACAGACAACACACACACACACACGCACACACACGCGCGCGCGCGCGCACGCTCGCAACTCGCACACATGTGACCACTGTCTCTGGCAGCTGAAACCAGACTACGAGCAGCAGCAAGTGATGGCAGAGGCAACCATGTGGGGGTAAGGAGGTGGCTGGGGCGGGGTGGAGGAGGGATAACAGGATGGGCGTAAGGGTTGATAAAGTGCTGCTGGGAGTGTGCATGGAAGATGTGGAGAGAGGTTAGGGGAGCGGAGGTGGCTTTTTGTGTGTGTGTGTGTTTGTTTGTTCTTTTCTGACAAAGGTCTTGTAGGCAGAAAGCTCATTTTATGAAAGTCTCTTTTTTTTTGTGCCTATCTGCGACTGAGCATCTATGCTATATGGTGAGTAGCAACTATCCTTTTCATGACATTGTTAAATTCCATCCTGGATTTTCCATTGTTTGATTCTAATAGCTACAACATTCACTAAAAGATCTCTATTTCATAAGAGTGATGGCTGTTAGTAGAATGGCATACAGCTCACTGTATAGAATCCATGTGCTCTTTAGAATTATTTTTTTATATAACTGTGAACTGCATATATATTAATAAAGAATAAATAATTTTTTTCTCAGAACCATTGAATGGTAGATTAACATGCTTTGCTTGTTTCTTTATGCAGATAAAGAAGCTATCTCGATGGGAAGTTATTGATGTTGTCCGAACACTTTCAACTGAAAAAGCAAAGGCAGGAGAAGAAGGAATGACAAAGTTTTCTCGTGGGAATAGATTCTCTATTGCTGAACATCAAGAGAGGTGAGTAATAATTGTACAAACCTTGCAAATATCCAGAGGGATATAGAACCATCCTATGAGAAATTTTGAATTATTTCCTATGTAATCATCATTATCATTGTGATTGACATTATGGTTGGACATTCAATATATTCTGCAAGACAAAAACATCTTTCAGACTTTTCGAGACATTATATTTTTCAGTTGTATGCATATTGTTCCAGAATGCCTCCAACTTATCATTATGTAACACAGCCCAGGCATACTGCCTTATGTAAACACGGTGATCGTTTTGTATTTTTTAAATTATGTGTTTCAGTGTCAGGTTACAAAATTGATGTCATTACTGGTTTTTTGACTCATTACAAAATTAACATTGGATGCTATGAATATGTTACATAAGCAACCAGTTACTATGTAACCTATTCAAATCATATGATGACTGAGTAAAATATCCGAGACTATTGATGGCCTGAAACTAAGATATATAATTTAAAAAATCTGTTAAATAGTTTTCTTGGTCTTTTCTTATCTGTTAGAATTCAACAGATCACTTCCATAGTCTAGTGATAATGTTTTTGCCTGGCTATTCAATTTAATCCTAGTCATAATTATGTCTTCATTTCAAGTTTGTTTCCAGACCCATTTATTTGTTTTCCTCACTCTCCTAGTAGTATTCACCATGCATCTCTAGATGTTGTCACCCTCACTATTTCAATGACAACCTCAGATAAAATCAGTGTCTCACTGTTATAAGTCAGAAATGGAAAACTGCTCTGATTGTAACCATTCTGTTTGGGGCCACCCCTCACCTCCTCGTGCATTCTTTTCATCCAGCTGTTATCTTCAACTGCCCTAAATCCCTCGTAAACATTCTGTTTCAGAACTAATCCTTACCTTCATCCAGCTGTCATCTTAAACTGTCCTAAATCCAATAATTCACAGCGTGGTTTTTTGATATAATTGGTTCATCTGTGTGTTTTTTTTTTTTATTTATTTATTTGCTGGCTATAAAAGATTTCAGTCTAATAGTAATTTATTTTCAGGCCTGCATGAAAAATTGATCTGTTAAATCCTTCCTCTCTGATTTTGTATTCAGTAATAATTTCAAGTTTCTTATCAGTGTCTTAATGCTTTTTGAAGTTTGCTTGAACATTCAGATCCGATCTTCAGTGATCTTAGAATCGTGCAAACCGGTATGTGCCATGCAACAACTTTTACCTTAAAAATCAGTTCTGTGTAAGATTTTGTGACATAGTACCTTAGCTTAGCAAAATATTTCATTCAGCAGTACATACACAGGGATTTTTAAATATAGGTGTCAGATATTCCTCCAGGAGGTAGTATTGGTCAAAAAAAGAAAAATTCCTGTAGTTTTATGTTCGGACACCAGTACCTTCTGAGGTATGGGGCGGATGTTTTACTTGTGACAAGTAATTTTTAATATTGACAGCCTGCATTTTATTTACAGATGAGGCTGGATTCACAAGAGATGCCATAGTAAACTACCATAATACGCACATGTGGGCAGATGCAAATCCGTGAGCAACCATGGAGATGAGGCATCAGGATCGCTTTGGTATCAATTTATGGGCAGCAATCATCAGTAGCTATCTCTTAGAGCCATACACTTTATGAAATAGATTAACAGGTGCTGTTTGTATCACTGATTTTTGCGTGATAAATTACCAGTGCCATTGGGTGATGTTGAACTTGCTGAAAGATGACGACTGTGGTTTAAGCACGACAAGACACAACCCCCATTTTCTATTTATCATGGGACTGTACTTCAATGCAATGAACAATGAGTGATGGATTGGTCGAGGAGGTCCTAAAGCGTGGACGTCGCATTTTCCAGACTTAGTCAGTTTTGATTTATGGCTACAGAGACATTTAAAAGCATTGGTGTATGCCCAACCTGTTAGCTATGTGCAGACATTACAGGAACATTTGACCAGTGCATGTGACACAATCCAAATGGAGCCAGATGTTTGAGTTTGTGATTCGCTGTGAAGTGGGGCTGAGGGACATTTCATGATGTGTGGTGACCACTTGCAACACTGTCTATAGCGTCTACTCCTACATAACAGACAGATGGGAATGAGAGGACAGATTGCTCTATATCTCAACAGGTATAGGTTTCTAGATATATAATTTTAGTTTTGACCAATATAACTCCCTGTAGGAATTTCTGATACTTTTTTTGAACACCCTGTATGTCAAGTAAGATTTAATACTAGAAATATAAACATCTTTTAGCTCTGAAGGAGGATATTGTCCGAAAGCTCTACAACATTTGTAATCTTCTTTATATGTCTGTTGACAGCACAAGGCCTTAACTAGTGATCACATACTTTTCCTTGACCCCTCTGTGATTGATGGATTGACTTTGTGCAGCCCTGGAATGTTCACGATTGTAGGCACCCTTATAGTATTGTGCACCATAAGAGTGACTAGTCATTGTGAATATAGTGTTGGTTCATGTGCATTGTTTTGCATAGTGATTTTAATATCACTTACAAAAATAAGCAAAGAGGCTATACTTGGTCCATCTAGCTACTCTTCAATCAGCTTTTGTGTCACTTCTGCAATGCATTAATCGATTAGTGTTCATTTCTTTTGAGTTGTAAGCTAACTGTTCTGGGAAAAAGAGGCAGTGCTTATCTCAGCAGCCAGTGTGTGCTACATTGTGATCACAAGCTTCCACTCCCAGCATCCTTCACTCGGGGGCCAATTAAAAGTGTGCAGTCAATATATAGTGAGTGGTTAACTTCACTCCTTCCGTTAATCAAATAAAACTTACATTGTTATATATGTTTTAGTGGAAACAAATGTCTCAAAATTATGGCTGTGCACGTAAACAATTGGCACCAACAGAGAATCTGACGGCTGTTTCTCTTTCTCATGCTTGTTTTCATCTTCCCCATATTCTCCCCCATTTTTCTGTTTAATGAACTTCTCCATATCTATTTTTATAGTTTGTGCCTCTTAGCCCTTTATTTCCACACAAACTACTTACAACAGAAGCTTCCCATTGCACCCTCCTCAGATGTTGTGGTAAGATTGCCCTGTGGATAGCCCGTCAGAAACTGAAAACAGATGAAGCATGAAAACAGAAAGAACGTATACTGAACTGTGGCAAAGGAGCAATCCATGTTCAAATCTCCCCCATGGTCTCCCCACCCCTCCTCTCTTTTTTTTTCCTCCACAAAATTATGAACTGTCCATCTGGTCATTGACATTTCTGTTTGCTGGATTCAAATTTATTGTAACATCTGTTTCCAGTAGCGAAGTGTAAGGAAGGGGCAGGTTTGCTTCTTGAATTCCTTTGTTGTAACATAGTTCACATCCATTTATTTGTTGTTTCCATATATGTGAGAGGTCTGTGTGTACCTCACACCTGCTCGCACCATTTGTCACATTTACTCTCACCAGTAATATATTCTTACCACATGACTCATATATTATAGCCAGAATATAGTATGACAATTGGCAAAACTACAGAAGGAGAACAGACATGTCAATGACTGGATGGAAAGTTCATAATTTTGTGTGTGTGCGCGTGCGTGTGTGTGGGACATGAGGGAGATTTGAACACAGATCTCCCTCTTTGCAGTCCAACACCATGACCACACAACCATGACACTGTGGTGCTTGCAACTCATTTGATGTTGCACATCTTGAGCTTGGACCATTCGCTGTTTCTATTTTGCTTCTTTTTTCACAGTTCTGTACACTTCCTTCCTGTTTTCATGCTTGGTCTGTGTTCAGTTTTTGATGGGCTATCCAGTGGGCCATTTTATCAGTAAATCTGAGGGGGTGTGATGGGGAGTTTCCCTTGTTAGGTACACTTTTAGTGAATTGGTGTCGCTGGTTAATAGGAAATTACTGTTGTTGTTGTTGCTGTTGTTGTCTTTGGCGTCGTCATTGTCATCTTCAGTCAGAATACTGGTTTGACGCAGTCTCCATACTAGACTATCCTGTAAAAACCTCTGCGCTTCTGCATAACTGCAGTATTGTACATCCATATGAACATGCTTACTGTATTCAGGCCTTGGTCTCCCTCTACAATTTCTGTCCTCCCCCTCCCCTTTCCCCCCTCCTCCCTCACTGCTCTCCATTACTACACACACTATTCCTTGATGCCTCATGATGTCTCCTAATAACGATGTCTTCTTTTAGTCAAAGTTAGTTTTCCTTCAGTTTGATTCAGTACCTCTTCATTAATTATCTAATCAAACTATCTAAACATCAGCAGTCTTCTGGAAGGCTACATTTCAAAACCTTTTGTTCTCCTGTTATCTGTTTTGTTCATTATTTGTGTTTCATTTCTGTACAAGGATTTGCTCCAGACAAATACTTTTAGAAAAAAATTTCCTGGCACATAGTTTTATATTAAGTGCTAACCTATTTGTCTTTTCTTTCAGACGGACATCTCTAGTTATTTTCAGCCTGCATTTTTCATCATCCCTATGTTGACTATAATCATTTATTCTGCTGTCCAAATAGCAAAACTCATCAATTCTTTCACTGCCTCATTTCTTAATCTAATTCCTCAGAATTGCCTGATTTAATTTCACTGCATTCCGTTACCTGTATTTTGGCTTTGTTGATGCTCATCTTATAAACTCTTTTTCAAGGCACTATCCATTCTGTTTGACTGCTTTTTCAGGTCCATTCTATTTCCATGTGCTTTACTGTCTCCAACAAAGTTATACCCTCGTGCGCAAACCTCAAAAGTTTTTATTTATTCTCCTTGAAGAATCAATTCCTTTTCCAAATTTCCCTTAAGTTTCCATTACTATGTCTCTGATATCCCGAACCGCAGAATTTGAATTCCCGCCTGATGTCATGGACGTCAAAAACAGCTAGAGGTCTCTGCACCATCGCATCGTAAGCTGTGGCGATGCATGCCTCCTGGCCTGCATTTAGTGTGAGGGCGACGCAGTGGAACACATTGTTGCAGCGACCAATAGCGGCGCCCCCGATAGAGTTTTTAAGCGCCTGCCTCTCGCTTAGCCAGCAAGTCTAATCTTGCATACGTCTCTGGACACATCGCCTCACGTTAGACAGCTTAATTACTTTCTTGTTTTGTGTATGAGTGGACGTGGTTGTTAGGTTTCCTTGTGACTCTGATGTTTTGATCTTGTTGTTGTTCGTTCTGTCCTTTGTTGGTCGTGTCCGTCCTCTCCCGTTGTGCTGTTATTCACAGGCTGCTCCGCACTTTCCGTCACTGCAACCCCACAACCGTTCCGGTCCCAGTTACAACATTTTGGCGACAAGGTAAACGGTGGTCATTGTTGGTATGGAGGCAAAGTTGGTCTGTCTGCTGAAGCAACAGCAGCAGCTCATGCAGCAGCAGCAGCAGCTCCAGTTAGACATCTTACAGCAGTCGCTGTGATTGCTAATGGGCAAAGTCGATGCCCGGGACGCGTTACCACAACAGCTTCCGAGTCCTCGGGTGTCCGATGCTTTCCCGCGTCCTCCGTCATTTCAACCCTTTAATGACACTAAACAGGACTGGGAAACCTACTTACATCGGCTGAAACAACATTTCATGGCTTTTCAAGTCACGGACGACTCCTTGCAGCGGTTATTGTTTTTGTCTTGGGCCTCCCCAGACAAGTTCTTTCTGGCAAACTGTTATCCCCAACACTACCATGTGGTCGCCTCTCGGCTGGAGTTCATCAGTACCATAAACAGCCTGGTCAATCGTATTGTTCCTGGGTCACGGACTTGCAGGGTCTCAGCCATTGATGCGATTTTACGTGCACCAATCAGCAGTGTAAGGCTTCATGTGCGGACTCCCTGATCTGGGATGTGGTGGTTCAGCTGTCTCCCGATCCTGAGGTCCGTACTGCGGTGTTGAAACTCGACAACCCCTCCTTGGAAGACATTCTCCGCATTGTCCACTCCTTTGAAATTGCTCAGGCGGCTAACTAGCTTCTTATGGCGCTATCGCAGGTGGCGGCAATCGCAGCATCACAGCGGGTTCCACCCTTGCGGCTTCAACATGGCCCGGCCGACGCTGGCCAGCGCCGACAGGACTCCTCGTTGTCCGACATCTCTATGGCATCGGTGCCTCTGGTCACCGGTCACTCCGCCCACTTTCATCTTTCCCACAGTGCTTTACTGCACATTCGCGGGCTGATTGTCCCCAGCCTGTGTAACAAGAAGGGGCACATCCAATCGGTTTGTCGCGGTTTGTCGTAGTCGCTCAACTCGCTCCAGTCCTGCCCCTCCTGGGCCTCAAGATACAGTCCATGCTCTGCAATCGGATGTCCCACAGGATGACCCGTCAGTGCGGAAGCTTTTTCTTACGCTCTGCCTTTTCACTGAGGATGTCCGTTTTCAGGTCGGCACTGGGGCCCCCGTCTCCCTGATTAATATGGTGACATATACCCAGCTGGGCTCTCCTGAGTTGTCATCTCCCTCTCGCCATTAGGTCGCCTACGGAGACGGTTCCATTCCCCTTCGGGTGCAGTTTGTTGTCCGGGTGACGTACAAGCATGTTCCCAGCTCCTTACTCTCTTTGTCGTCGACCGTCCATCGGCTTCGAATATTTTTGGCCTGAATGCGTTTCAACTGTTTGGCTTTTCCATTTCCAATGAAGTTAAGGTCATGTCCACGGCTGTTCCTTTTCAAGACTTGGACGATCTGTGCTCTGCTTTTGCGTCGTTGTTTGCAACGGATCTCAGATGTGCTTCTGGTTTTCAGGCGCACATCACCTTACGGCTGGATTCACAGACTTGCTTTTTCTGGGCCTGGCCCCTTCCAGTGGCCTTACAGCCGGTGTTCAAGCAGGAACTTGATTGGCTCCAGGCCGCTGGCATCCTGGAGCCTGTAACTTACAGCCCCTGGGCGACATCATTGGTGGTCATACGGAAACCCAATGGGTCCCTTCGGCTGTGTGGGGACTTCGGTGCTACAGTCAATGCTCAGTCCCTTGCTGACTCTTACCCCATTCTCCGACAGGAAGATCTTCATGCCAAGCTTTCCAGGGGAGAGTATTTTTCAGAGATAGACTTGGCTGAGGCATACCACCAGTTGCCCTTGGATGCCGAATTTCAGAACATCATGGTTATCAACGTGCCTTTTGGATTGTTTAAGTGCAAGTGCCTTCCCTTTGGTGTCTCTTCAGCGCTGGCCATTTTCCATCGATTCCTGGAGCAGCTTGCACAGCCTATTCCCGCCTCTGTGAATTATCTGGATGACATCTTGGTCACCGGGCGTTCCCACCAGGAACATTCCCAAAACCTCAGTGCCTTGTTCCACACTCTACAGTCTGCTGGTTTACACTGTTGGCTGGACAAGTGTTGTTTTTTTTTTTTTTTTCAACCGGAAGTGGAATACTTAGGCCACTGGCTTAGCAAAGATGGCATTCGCCCTTCAGGTCGTAATGTCGCGGCCATTGAGGCCCTTACTCGTCCCAAGGACTTATCTGAACTGCAGGTGTTTTTGGGCAAGGTTACTTATTACTTAAAGTTCTTGTCCCAGGCTGCCTCCGTTGTTCAACCCCTCAATCACTTGTGTCGCAAAGGGGTACCTTTTGTTTGGACTCCTGCCTGTGACCAGGATTTTCTCCGTTTAAAGGCGATTCTGAAGTCTGCCCCTTGGTTGTGGTGGCTGATGTGTCAGCATATGGCATTGGGACCGTCCTCGCGCACCAGGATGCCGAGGGCTCCGAACAGCCCATCACTTATGCCTCTAAGATGTTGACCCCGGCAGAATGGAACTACTCCCAGATTGAAAAGGAGGCCCTGGCAATCGTGTTCGCCATCCAAAAATTTCACACCTATCTCTTTGGGGTGAAGTTCACCCTCTTGACAGACCATAAACCCTTGGTTACACTTTTCGGACCCAACTCTCACCTTCCAGAGCAGACGGCTCAACGTCTCCAGTGCTGGGCATTGTTCTTACATAATTACGCTTACACCATCCAGTATAAGCCCACGGCCCACCATGCTAACGCAGATGCTTTGTCACGTCTCCCAGCTGGCCCCGATCCTGCCTTTGACCAACAGGAGGTCCTCTGCTTTCACATTGATTCCACCCTCTGGGATGCACTAGATGAACTGCCTCTCATGGCTGCTCACATTGCTGCGGTTACCCGCCGCGACCCTGTCTTGCGGCGGGCTCTCCACTACGTGGTCCACAGGTGGCCCTCCTATGTTACTTGTCGGATGCAGTCCAATTTCAGCCCCTGGCGCCACCTGTCCCACTGGCTCTCCTTGAACGAAGATGTACTTCTGTTGGCCACGGAGTCAGATGCCCATTGCGTGGTCATCCTTCCAGACTTTTGGCTTCGGGTGCTGTCTGTGTGCGTCACCATGTGGTTACTCATCGTTGGTGCCTACTCAAAATACCCATATGTTGTCCGCATGGCATCCACCACCAGGGAGGCTACACTCACAGTCCTGGCCCAGGTCCTCGCCATTGAGGTCCTGCCACACACATTGGTCTCTGACAATGGTCCCCAATTCACGGTGTCCTCCTTCTACGACTTCTGTCAGGTCAACGGTATCAAACATATCTGTAGCCTCCCTTTCCACCCTTCGTCCAATGGCGCGATGAGAGGCTTGTCCGCACTTTTCAACACCAGTTGACTAAGGCAGTCGACACATCTCCAACCACGTCGGCCCTCACCCTGTTTTTGAGCACCTATCGCCCTACGCCAATTGACGGACGCAGTCCAGCAGAGCTCCTTCGTGGGCGACAGCCATGGACGCTGCTCCATTTGCTGATGCCATACTCCTCCTGCCCCACTCCCAGCCCTTGCAGTGGTATGCCCCAGTGCGGCCTTGTGAGCCCACGAGTACGGGTGCAATGCAGGTTGGACACCCGCCACGGTCGTCGCGGCCCATGGGCAGTATGTGACGTCTGTGCAGGTGTTGAAAGGGTTGGATTGCCGCCATCATAATCAGCTCTGCCCACGTGCCCCCGCGGGACTCACACTGCTGCCTCTTTCCCTACTTCCTTCAGGTGCGGACGTGGTCCTCGAGTCATCGTCCCTGCCCCGCGGTTGCCGTCTCCCTTTGGGCCTGCCGCTGGCCTTCTCTGCCCCAGGTGGATCGGTGGCTCGCTCACCCGCCCTGGACTCTGGATCGGCTGTTATGGATACCTCGGGCGTCCCTTCCTCCCCGCCAATAGCAGTTGATGCGCCCGGCTCCTCTTCTCACTTACGCCCACCTCGGCACCGTCCGGGGCGTTTCCGCCCCTACACGCAAATTTCAGGGGGGAGGGATCTGGTACCGCGTGCCGCGGAATTTGAATCCCTGCCAGATGTCATGGACGTCAAAGACCCCTAGAGGTCCTGCGCCATCGCGCTGTAAGCTGTGGCGGCGCACGCCTCCTGGCCTGCATTTAGTGTGAGGGCGACACAGTGGAACACATGGTTCCAGCGGGCCAATAGCGGTGGCCCCCATAGAGTATTTAAGTGCCTGCCTCTCGCTTAGCCAGCGGGTCTAATCTTGCGTATGTCTCTGGACACATCGCCTCGTGTTAGGCACTTACTTTCTTGTTCCGTGTACGAGTGGACGTGGTTGTTAGGTTTCCTTGTGACTCTGTTGTTTCGATCTTGTTGTTGTTGTTCGTTCTGTTCTTGGTTGGTTGTGTCCATCCTCTCCCATTGTGTTGTTGTTCGCGAGCCACTCCGCTGGTCCCGCCACGCTTTCCGTCACTTTAACCCCGCGACCGTTCCGGTCGCAGTTACAACAATGTCCATATCACTTAACATGGGAATAGTCTACTATTTGTCCACAATAAGACAACTCTTTTCTACTGGTGCTGTCAGTAGTGGGAAAAATTGGCAGTAGCTGGAAAATGTACATTTGTCGCAAGAGTTTTGCCAATATAACTGCACCTCAGCTTTTGTATAACCATAAAATGACAGATGATGGTACCAGAACTGTGAGGAGGACTCAGCTCTGCCTTCTCCTTACTTCTCGGCAGTCCGGTACTAGGACAGGATGTTGGTTTGGTTTGTGGGGCGCTCAACTGCGTGGTTATCAGCGACTAGGACAGGATGGCCACCTGTCATTCCTGGCAGCCACCATGCGAACGGTCATCGTACTGTGGCAAGATAGTACTACTTTCTCATTCCCTTATCAACTACAGCCACGGATTCAGGTACTCAGACTTTTATAACTGCAAACTGGTTTCTGTACAAGTTTTAGATAACCTTTCACTCCCTGTATTTTATGCCTGCTATCTTCAGAATTTCAAAGAGTGCATTCCAGTCAAAATTGCCAAAAGATTTCTCTGACTCTACAGGTGGATGTCATAAACAGGCACAACAAAAATACTGTTACAGAGGCATCTACAGATAAGACAAGAAAACACACACACACACACACACACACACACACACACACACACATGCGCACGACCACCATCTCTTGCTTTTGTTAGTGTGTGTGTGTGTGTGTGTGTGTGTGTGTGTGTGTGTGTGTGTTTTCTTGTCTTATCTGTAGACACCTCTGTAACAGTCTTTTTGTTGTGCCTGTTTATAACATCTAACTGTAGAGTCAGAGAAATCTTTTGGCAATTTTGACTGGAATGCACAGTCTTTTCATTGTGCCTGCCTGTAACTCAATGTGTCATGTTTACAGTGATTAGCAATTTATCCTTTTTCTAATATTGTTGATATTCGAACCTGGAGTTTCCATTGTTTTGTGTTGTGATAAACAGAGGTTTTTATTTCTTCACTCAATCTTCTAAGATAAGTTGTTGGGTTTGTATGGTCGTGGACAAATGCAGGAACACAAACTGATACTTCAAGAGATCGCCATCTACCAGTCCTTCCATTCTTTTGAGTACAATTTGTGTTAATATTTTGCAACCATGTCTTATTAGACTAATAGTTCAGTTACCTCCACACCTTTAATTCCTTGGAGCTATTACATTCTTCTTGGAGTCTGAATTTATTTCACTTGTCATGCATATCTTGCATATCAGATGGAATAGTTTTGTCATGGCATGTCCTTCCAACAAACTCAGTAATTCTGAAGGAATGTTGCCTACTGCAGGAGCCTTGTTTCCACTTCAGTCTTTCAGTGCTGTTTCAAATTCTTCTTGAAATATCAAATCTCTCATCTCATTTTCATCTACTTTCTTTTCTCTTTCCATAAATTTGTCTTCAAATTTGTTTCCCTTTTAAAAGCTCTCTATATATTTGTTCCACATTTCAGCCTTCCCTTCTGTGCTTAGAATGGCTTACCATTTGACTTCTTGATTTCATCCAGGATTTTCTCTGCTCTCCACAGATATCTCTAATTTTTCTGTAGGCAGCATCTATCTTTCTTTCCCTTAACCATGCAGGCTTCTACTACAGCCTTGCACTTCTCCTCTACCCATTCCTACTTCAACACTTTGCATTTTCTGCTAGTTTTAGTCAGCTTTATTTTCTTTTGCATACTTCATTTCCATTTTATTTTTGTCCTTCCATCAGTTATGAAGTACCTCAAAGAAAATGATTTATTGACACAGTCAGCACAGTTTCAGATAATATCGTTCTTGCAAAACACAACTAGCTCTTTTTACTCATGAAGTAATGAGTGCTATTGACAGGGGATGTCAAATTCATTCCATATTTTTAGATTTCCAGAAGGCTATCGACGCCGTTCCTCACAAGCATCTTCTAACCAAACTGCATGCCTATGGAATATGGCCTCAGTTGTGCAACTGGATTTGTGATTTCCTGCCAAAAAAGTCACAGTTCCTAGTAATAGACAGAAAGTCATTGAGTAAAACAGGAGTAATATCCAGTGTTCCCCAAGGTAACGTTATAAGCCCTCTATTGTTTCTGATCTATATTAACGACATAGGAGACAATCTCAGTGGCCATCTTAGATTGTTTGCAGATGATCCTCTCATGTACCATCTTGTAAAGTCATCAGATGACCAAAACAAATTGCAGAATGATTTAGATATCAATGGTGTGAAAAGTGGCAATTGACCTGGAATAAAGAAAAGTGTGAAGTTATTCACACGAGTGCTAAAAGAAATCCACTAAATTTTGATTATGTGATAAGTCACACAAATCTGAAGGCTGTAAATTCAACTAAATACTTAGGGATTACAATTACAAATAATCTAAATTGGAACGATCACATAGATAATGTTGTGGGTAGAGCAAACCAAAGACTGTGATTCATTGGCAGAACACTTAGAAGGTGCAACAGCTCTACAAAGCGACTGCTTACACCATGCTTGTCTGCCCTATTCTGGAGTATTGCTGTGCGATGTGAGATCTGCATCAGGTGAGACTGACTGTTGACATCAAAAAAGTACAAAGAAGGGCACCTCGTTTTGTATTATCGCAAAATATTGGAGATAGTGCCACAGACATGATACGTTAATTGGAGTGGCAATCATGCAACAGACATGATACGTGAATTGGAGTGGCAATCATTAAAAGAAAGTTGTTTTTCATTGCTGTGAGATCTTCTCATGAAATTTCTATCACCAGCTTTCTCCTCTGATTGTGAAAACATTCTGTTGGCACCCATGTACATAGGGAGAAATGGTCATCACAATAAAATAAGACAAATCAGGGCTCGCACAAAAAAATTTAAGTGCTCGTTTTTCCCGTGCGCTATTGGAGAGTGGAATGGTAGAGAGACAGCTTGAAGGTGATTCATTGAACCCTCTGCCAGGCACTTTATTGTGAATAGCAGAGTAATCACGTAGTTGTAGATGTAGATGTCAATGTTCTCTAGATATTTTTCCTTCTCTTCCTTTTCCTACTGTCAAATTCCAGTCTCCAATCACAAATTTTCAACTCCTTTAACTATCTGAATACTTTCTTGTACCTCATCGTATGTCTCACAATCTCTTCATCATCTGTGGAGTTAGGTGGCATATACAGTTCTACCACTGTGATGGGTGTTCGCTTCATGTCCACCTTGGCCATTCTATGTTCTCTATGCTTTTCATAGTACTTTATCCACATTCTTATTTTCTAACTCATTATTAGGCCTACTTATGCATTACACCTATTTGAGTTTATGTATATAATCCTGTACTCATCTGACCAGAATTCCTGCTATTCTTGCCATTGTACCTCACTAATTCCCACTGTGTCTAACTTCAACCTACCAACTTCTTAATTCTCTAGCTTACCCATCCAATTAAGTGATCTCATATTCCATGCTCGAGCCATAGAATGCCACTTTTGTTTTTCCTGATTACAATACCCACCTGAATAGTCACTGTCCACAGATCAGAAAGAGGGACTATTTTACCCAGAAGAGAAAGAGAATTGTGGAAAAAATGTCTTAACACTTTTGTTTTATTTATTTTTCTCTTAATTGACTCTACATTAAGTTCCTGGTATATGTATTTTCACAGGTACAAGGAAGAGTGTCAGCGAATATTTGAGTTGCAGAATAGAGTATTATCATCAAATGAAGTCCTTTCGACAGATGAAGGTGAAAGCTCTGATGAAGATAGTTCAGATATTGAAGAAATGGGCAAAAATATTGAAAACATGCTGTCCAATAAAAAGACAAGTACACAAGTAAGTATATAAGGGAATGTAATAGTGGCAATACTTGTATTTCAAACTGAAGGTAGGACAAATTTTGAGTCAGAAAAACATATGGAAGCTTCTGAAGCGTAACTTGTGTGACTTGTAGATTCTGTAACATTACAGTCTTCTCTTACCTTTCAATTGATTGATTTCACTTTCCAAAAAAAAGTATCAAGAGGGATGTCTTAACTGTACTAATTGTTAATTCACCTTTGGGATATACTGTGATATGATGTTTTCCAATTGTCTATGTATCTTTTTTCCATCTTGTCTCATTCAGAGTCAATTGTGAAATTGAAACTTCCTGGCAAATTAAAACTGTGTGCCGGACTGAGACTTGAACTCGGGACCTTTACCTTTCGCGGGCAAGTGCTCTGCCAACTGAGCTACCTAAGCACGACAAATGCCCCATCCTCACAGCTTTACTTCTACCAGTACCTCGTCTCCTACCTTCCAAAGCTGTGAGGATGGGGCGTGAGTCGTGCTTGGGTAGCTCAGTCGGTAGAGCACTTGCCTGCGAAAGGCAAAGGTCCCGAGTTCGAGTCTCGGTCCGGCACACAGTTTTAATCTGCCAGGGAGTTTCATATCAGTGCACACTCTGCTGCAGAGTGAAAATCTCATTCTGAAATTGTGAAATTGTTAATGTGAATAATAGGTTCTTGTTTCAGAATTCCTTTACTTCCTGTGACTTATCTTGATGGCATGATGTTGCTGTCAGTTAGACCACCATTTTGGTTTCATGATGTGATATTAGTTTCATAACAAGGAGTTTCCATGAGTATTTGTTAATTCTTGCATCCTAATCAAAATTATTTTGGTTATTTTAATATACCATGTTAATATTACTCTAGTTCTTACCATGTGAACTTGATTTCCCAATGTTGGTACATGATGTCCCTATGTTGTTTAGAACTCCTGTGTTGGAGGTGATGGTACCTTTTTGCATCAGCATAGATGTAGGATAGAAACTGGTAAGAAAAAGTAATTCGTATGGACTCCTTACCATCCTTTCCCCATCATTCTAGGAGGGTGCTTTCCACAAACGTACATACTGTAAACTAGAGCTACTTGAGCACAAAATTTTATTTTTTCCTGCTTTTTTAAAAATATTTGGCAGAAATAATAAGTTCTTTTCACATTAGATAAGTTTTTCCAAAACTACAGAGTATTTGCAAGGAAACAACTTGTTAAGTACATGTTTTTCAAGTAGTAATTTGCTTTGAAGTTAATTTACTTTGGGTCCATGTTGCACGTACAGTTGGGTAAATTGAACATAACCCTTTTTCCTAGTGATTCAGTAACAATTTGTACTGTGTTGAATGAGGAGGACTGAAATTTTGTGTTAGAAGAATATCTTCGAGTTACAAAAAAAAGAAAAAAAAATGCAAATGTAGTTAGCTTTAAAAAATGTGTTAAGCAGGGTAAAAAAAACAATGTGAATAATGCATGTATTTGTGGGAAATGTGTGAGCAAAAATCTACAAGGCATTGCTAGCACATGCTTTTATTTGAAACAAGGAATGTTGTCATAAAAACATTGAAAAAGTTTCCAAGAATTGGGAATAATTGCAAGCATTTATATATTGTGCTTCAAAATGACTGTAAAAGACGTCTCTTCAGGTTTTGTTGATTTTATTTTTCTAACAATGTCTTCCCATTTGTAGAGCAGAATATCCATTTAAGTTGGCCATTTCATGGCTTTGTTGGTGGCTCCGTGTGTCCGATCAGAGAAACTTCCTCTTTTGTTTGAAGGACCATTCTTGGGTAAATTTGTCATTTTGTTTCACACAAACAAAGTTTCCTACATCCAGACTTGATTTGTCTATATCAGGGTTGGCCAGGACTTCTGCTTGCTTGCAGAGCTCTCGTATATGTGCGGATCACTGTTGCACTTACTCCTCTACCATGCCACGCTGTCTGAGTGTGAAGATGAGAAAGGAGTGGTGAAGGAGGATGGGGGAGCAATGAGGACGACGCCACGTACTCTCGCAAGGAACTTGAATGGCGCTTGCATGTGGCTTGGTTTCATATTGTTCCTCTAGAACACTGATCACAAAGAAAACACATTTTCATTATTATGTAATTATTTTTTGTGCTGAATCCACAATAAAAATTTATATCTGGTACAAACTGTCAGCATATGGACAGACACAGACAATTTTGTAGATTTTTGTCACTCAAGTTGCCACGTAACCGTGACTTATTAGTTTCATTAACAAAACAGTCTTTTGCATAGGTATGTTGATTGAAATATTGTATCACATTTGAAACCTCATTATGGAGACATGTGGAAACTCTTCCTTAGAAAAAGCAACTTAGATCTTGTGGACAGTTCTAAAATAAAATAATTTGTATTTTAAATGGAAATTACATTGCAGTTTGATCGGTTCCTTGCAGGCACACCCTGTGGCTTAAAAACGTACTTCACAATAATATTAACATCTCCATGCTCTTCATTCAGTTCATCAAAAACTCTTGCAACTGATGGTGTAATAATGTGTGCAACTTCAGAAAAGTTAGCATTTGTACCACTAATTTTCATCACGTGTTCTATGTGTTTATATAGCACAAAGTGCTTCTTGATATACAAAACAATGAATCCCATACAGATCTTCTTTCAATCTTTTTATTTTTTATTCTCTTGTCATCATGTAAATACTTAATTTCTTTCTGAAAGGTGTTGTAATGTCATTCCATAGCAAATGTGTGGTACTTGTTGATTATGCAAATGTATAATAGATTTTGAGAATTGTCTTCCCTCCCTTAATTCCTGCATTAATTTTTAAAAGCTGGTGATGATAAATTGCTAGACTCCCTCTTTTTGCACAAACAGTAACTGGACCTGTGAACTTCATTTATACAATGAACAAATAGCAAAGGATATATGGCACAGACACCACAATTCTGCTGAACTAAAGAAAGTCATGACAATAGAAAAATGCTACAGCAAATGCTGGAAGAAATGATATGTCACATTGCACCGAGCAGTTCTGGGAAGGACCAAGCAAAGCCAAGAAAAAGCAAGTAGTTCAGAGACAGGTCATGCCTCGAACTACACACAACATACAGCACTTATGTGCATGCACGCAGATTTGCACCCCATGGTCAACCCTGGTCTAGATGGTCTTCTTTTAAGGCAAGGTGGCTTGCTTTTATTTTTACAGATTTTTATCTTTGTTGTGTTTTCAGTGAGAAACAATGGTTCTACAGAACTTAATGACGTGTCCTATATATTCTTCATCACTGCTGCACAAGGTGATGTCACTATTTTTAGCTAAGTGCAGGCTAAAGGAGTCGCCGCCATCTAGTTTCATTCAACATTGTTTTCTGTCTTTTTCTTTCAATCTTGTTTTTTCACTCCAGAAATCTTAGTTCTGCTTACTTTTAAACCTTTATGCCTTAGAGCCAGAAGAACTGATATTAATCTCAGGCTCATATAGATCAGTCACACAAACATTCTTTATCAGCAGGAACCATTTAATAAACTACATTTTACAAAATGCAATGTTATATTACAAGTGAATGCATGTTAAAATCATATTTGAAGGTTAGGAAATGATCCAGAGTTGCTGAAATCCAAATCCCACAGGACAATCAATGGACTGTACACTTTCGAAGGCAGAACAGAGCATCTGGTGGCCAGTATATGAACCAACAGATCTGTCCACACCAGCAACACTGTTTCTGCAAAGTGAAAATCATAGTCCTACCACTCTTATGAGTAGCTGTTGGCTCTGACAGCAGAGTGAAACTTTTTTTCCTGTTGGGCTCAAGATCACCCCAGGGCTCAAGTTGTCCTAGTTTCCAGTATTACATTTTTACTTGAGTATAAATGGTTTGCACCATGTGTTTGGCTGCACTTCATTTTTGTGTATTGGTTATGAAGAAGAAGAAGAAGAAGAAGAAGAAGAAGAAGCTGTCAACCTCATTGTACCAGTGAGCTTCATTTGCTGAACAGTATGAGACTCGTCTGTGCAATAGGCCTTGCATCTACATCATTACTCTGCAACGATATTATTAAAAAGGATAGATTGCTACTTAACATATAGAGGAGACACCGAGTAACAGACAGGCACAAAGAAAAGACTGTTATACCTGTTAGGTTTCAGCCAAAAGGCCTTCTTCCAGAGTAGAATACACATACACATTCACACAAGTACGACTTGCACACCCTTGACCACTGTCTCTGGACACTGTGGCCAGATTGCGAACTGCACCTGTGTTGGACATGCCCCAGCAGTCTGGAGTGGGTGCTGGAAGAAAGGAGGAGGCCTGGGGTGGGTAGTGGGAGGGATAACAGGATAGAGGGGGGCAGTAGCTGACAGGGTCTGCTGCCCAACAAACCTATGCAATATCCTTGTCCACCCATTTTCCACCCCTGCTTCCAACCCCTTGCCTCATGACTCATATCCGTGCAAAAAATCTAAATGCAAGAACTGTCCCACACATCCTCCCACTGCCACCTACTCCAGTCTGATCATAGGTATCTCCTATCCCATCAAAGGCAGGGCTACCTGTGAAAGCAGTCATGTGATCTACTAACTAACTTGCAATTACTGTGCTCCTGTTGCTGAAAATGCTGCTCAACAAAATCTGCTTCACTTCAGTAACTGCTGCACAGCCTAGAAATCTGGATCCTTCCTACTAACACCAGCTTTTAAAATTGTGCACATAGGAACTCCCTGCAATATATTCTATGTTCCCATAACCCGACGGGCCTAAACCTTTGTAGTTCCTGTCCTCCACCTAACTATGCCCTTGCCTGCTCCCACACCAGCACTACTCAACCTTCTATTTACCAATACACCAACTACTCTGTTTTCCCCTTGTCCCCAACTCTCCTGAGTGCAGTTAGCAGACCTACCCTTTCCCCACCATGTCCCTGCGTGCTCTCACAAGCAGCACTATACCTTCCTCCATCCCTACCCAGCTACCCTCCCCACCCACCCCATGCCTCCTCCTTACCCCCACAATCCACATCAGATGATGGAAAAGACAGTGTACCCATGAAACGGTATGTTAAGAACACAGTGAAAGTCATACTCAGCAAGCAGAGATTGCTTTTGAAATAAGAATAATCAGTGAAACTGACAGTGAATCAGAGAGTAGAATAATGGATTTTGAAGAACTATATCTGAGATCACAGTCACTGGAAAAGCATAGACAAGGGAACTCCCTTGAAGCTACCATTAGAAGAAAACATGATACTATTTACAAGATTCCTACATACTTACTGTACATCATGCCACGAATCTACCATCCATTCTCATAAAGCCACTTTGTGAAGAGGAGAACTGAAGTAGTCAGAAAAAAACTGTATTTTTGTTAGAATATGAAAGATCTTTGCACTTAACCTACTTTGTATTATCCTATCATGATTTAAAATACATAAACTGACAGACATAAGCGAATTCCCCCTATTAAGGTGTCACTATACGTGGACCAAATAGTACATATTCATCAGCCTTTAATCTAAATGATCAGTGTATAGGTGAAGTGGAGACTGGCTTGCATATCAGATTCCATGCAACCAAAGAGCATGCCACTTGCCCAACTTCATGCAAAATGTGGTAAAATTCAGTTATCCTTTGCTTTTAGGTGCCTCACTTCTCGTAAGAGCATGCAGCTAAAAAAATACTAAAATCTTTTTTTCTGTTTTTTAAAAAAAGTTAGGTGTACTTCTCCAGTTGCGTATATCGGAGTATGAGGTAAATAGAATATAGGTCAATATCATTGAAATTTGCAATTTTCTGAGCCACTTTGTCCACAGGGTGAACCAGAACTCCACCAACAAAATTTCAGA
Organism: Schistocerca cancellata; assembly: GCF_023864275.1. NCBI lineage: Eukaryota > Metazoa > Arthropoda > Insecta > Orthoptera > Acrididae > Schistocerca > Schistocerca cancellata. The sequence continues at coordinate 764,297,702 of NC_064630.1, forward strand.
AGTTGTTCAGAGTTATTTTCTAAGTATTTTGATATAAGGGATCTATGGTCTCTGGGTGGCTAATACAGAATAATTGAATTTCATTTGGTTTATTACACCCACTTAACTTTATGTCTGTATTGCGCTGAAAATGTCTGCACAACAGTGCAAATGTTGATGGTACACGTTTTGTGTCTTGTTTGGAAACAAACATGTGCCATTCACTCATAGTTGCTGTTAACACTAATGCCCACTTTACTCTTTGCCCTCAAGCTTACATTCATTACTGCTCGTTTCCGTCTGTGGTTTGTTTCCCAGCAGTGTTAGTTGTAAGTTAACAGTGATACAAAACTGTATGAATAGGTATACTAGTGGAAGAGTTGTCTGAATGTACCTCGTGCATGGATTCACTGGATGCTGCGTAAGAGCTGCACAATGATGCTGTCCTGAGCTGTTTCCGCAGTGACTGCATTGGCAACCACATCGAAGTACTGATGGTTGTTGCAGTGCTCTGTTTTGCATTTTTACATTTTGATGATTGCATAGTACAAGCTTCTTCACTGTTGTGATAGTATTTTCACAGAAAAAATTTTTATTGTGATAACAGACTGAATAAATCATAATTACACTATTATTCTGTAATGAATTACTGGAGCACGGGTCCCTTATACCGAAATACTCACAAAATATCAGTGGACAGCATCTGCAATTTTGTCGATGGAGTTCTGTTTCACTCTGTATACAATACCAAACAATTTTCTGCTGTATCTTTTACCAGTAAATTTTTACATAATTCTGTGTTCTGCACATTTGTTCCCCTTCTGGCCTCCACATGTGTTCTATTGCTTCTGCTAGAGGACTGTTAAATTCAGGATCTCATCATACAATTTTTGTAATATTCTCTCTCTGGGTGCAAGTGAAACTCTGAGATGTCTTCCAAAAGATCTCCTATCTTTTGATATTTCTTACACAAATTTTGTAGCAAGCAGTTTGTAAATGGGATTGATTGGGATTGTCCCTCATCTCAGGTTCTACGTTTGATGGCCTTGAGGAAACTTTCACTAAAGATTTTATTTAGTTTGTGCTCACCTCCCACAAAAATTCATCAACCAGTCAAACAATAACAGATTATTTGGTCTTTTGTTCTACAGCACACATTAATGGCATTTCATCTTTTCAGCTTTCCTTGGAAAAAGAGGAGCAGGAGCGACAAGAGCTGAGGAAGATGATTATGGGTGACGGAGATCCAGAACAGCGTAAAGGAAAAGACAAGAAAAAAGATGATGAAGACAATCAGTCACTTAGCGGCTATGGTTCCCAGACAGGTAAACATTCAATATGTAAACATAGTGCAGCTTCTAGAGGCTGTGTAAATTTCTGCTGTACTTTAAAAGACATGTTCTTTATTTAGGTCGTGTGTTGAAAATCTACCGTACATTCAGAAATGCTGAAGGCAAGGAATACACACGGGTAGAAATAGTGCGAAAGCCAGCTGTTATTGACACCTATCTAAAGATAAGAACAACAAAAGATGAAGCATTCATCAGACAGTTTGCAACTCTGGACGAGCATCAAAAGGAAGAAATGAAACGGGAAAAACGTCGCATCCAGGAACAGTTGAGGCGAATAAAACGCAATCAGGAACGTGAACGACTTCTAGGATTCCGTCATGGTTCAACTCCTTTGGGTAACCTCAGTGGAGGAGGAAGTACATTAGGAATGACACTGAATGGCACGAGCAGTCCCGGTCCGAGCGCTGCCAGTGGAATGGGTGGAGGCGGCGACACACCGGGCAGCAGCTCGACAGCAAGTGCGGGAACCCCCTCTGGACCACCCTCGGTGCCCCCGCCAGTTATACCCACCACAGCACACACCCCACCCATCCCCACACAGATCCCTAGTCCCAATGTCAACTCTACACCTAAGAGGAAGAGAGCTAAACTGAAGCCAGATCTGAAGTTGAAGTGTGGTGCTTGTGGAAATGTAAGTAAAATCTCTCAACATTCATGCTCATTATCTTATGTGGCATTTACAAAATGTTTAGAAGTAAAGTAAAATGGTGCACATTATACAGGAAATCTATCAGAGGAAAACTGATATTTGCCACTCTCTTATTGGATACAGAGTGGAGCAGATTTATATCACAGTCTTTCCTGTAGCTATGTAACTGTGTTACTGTCATGCAGAAATATACTCTATTATCCCACTCTCTCCATATTCTGTGATACTCAAATTCATCTTTCCAGTCTGCAGGTTCATGTTCATACACTGTATCTAATTATTTATTTAGAATGTGGCACAATGCATGGTACTTTCATACATTGCATCTAATGTACATTCTGTCTGAAGAGGTGCTGGAGCGTGACAAGGAGGCACTAGACCAGCTCTGTCACATGGGCAAGCAACAGCAGCTACCAGTGGTGAACTGTCTCTCTAGACATTGTTTCACTATGCACTTGGACACCAGTGACAAACCGTCTCCCTCAATATTGTTTCGCCACCAACAACCACCTCCAAAAACACCATGGAATAACAAACTAACAACTGGTATTCAAGTCCACAGCATTGAACAGAACCAAAAACGATAAACATAACAAGAATCCTTGAATTGACATAAACCTCTGAGTACATATCATGGTGTGTAAAACCCATGGCATCTGATGCATAAGAATAGATAAAGTAAATACACATTGTGTAACAACTTCAAGAAACTCAGTACTATATGCATAAAAATACAGAATTGAACTGTTAATTATGAAAAAATGATCTAATCAAAACAAACATGCTGTGTCCATATAGAACAGTGACGGGCCTCAGTCATATCTGGTGGTGGGGAAGGCCAGGCATTTGTGGAGTTTGCGTAGAACTTCCAAAAACCGAGGGCCTGGCAGAACATGTGATACGATCGATGGTGCTAGAGCGAATTGTGAGACTGGTGGCTGATCTGGCAACATCAGTTGCAGCAGACGCAGCAGCACTAGCTACAGGGGTGGTAGCAGGAAGAAAACCAGCTTTGACAGGACCAGTGTTGCACACACTGACAAGGCAGCTGGCATTTGGCGTTGATGGGGCTGGCACCACGGGAGGGCTGGCCATAACAGGGCCGGCAGCAAGTTCAGACAGTCCGATGATGCTGCAGACAGACCTTGTAACAACTTGATGGCTGGTGAGGACAGGGCCACCGATGGAAGGACTGACAACTGGTTCATTGTCTTCACAGACAGATGTGGCAACGACAGGAAGGCTGGCTGGGACAGGCTGGTGACGGCAGAACAGACGAGATGGCTGACAGTGGCGTCGATAGGGCAGCCGAGGGCCGCTGTCACATGGCTGGCGATGGACAAACGAACAACAAGACCAACATTGACGCTCGTGATGATGTCTGGAGGGCTGGCCATAACAGGGCTGCCACCAACGGACGTGACGCTGAGAGCAAAGCCGGCCATAATATACTGAACTGACACCAGTGATGTCACAGGCAAGACCTGGGGCGAGAGCAACAAGATTGCTGCTGTGGAACTCTGTGAACACAAAACTGAGTGCCACATGGTACAACAAAATTGCACACAACTTGAGTGAAGGTGGCTCAACGGGCTTCACACAAGACTTCTAGACACCCTGTTTGGACACTGTGCATGAACATGCTCATTCGAACACTTTGCAGAAGACTGTTGTCCAGGAGCCCATAACAAAGTGAGCATTTTGCTGCAACTGGAAACGACTGTCATTGTAACAAAAATGTGAAACTAACTGTTCCACCAATAAGTGGTAGCCTATGTCCTCTGAACGAGAGTCTGGGAAAAATTGACAGCACAAATGAAAGATTTCTGCGCCTACACTTGCCAGAAAGTGAGAACTGCACTGAAAATTTGGTTTGCCATAGGCTATGATGTGCAACTGCAATTGTTGACAGTACATGGCCCAATCCTCCTTCTGGCCCTAAGCACCCGAAACTTCGGTGCAGAAATGAGAGCGGTGTCCCGAGACTTGGCTGTCGCAGACGAAACCTGAGGGAGCTGTGTTATGCCCTGCAGGAGTTTCTGAATTTGCTGCTCTGCCAACAGAATAACACGATAATGATGGAAGCTGAAGAAATGAATTAAAATTTGTGCCACAGCCGGGACTTGAACCTGGGTCGCCTTGCTTACTAGGCAGGAATGCTAGCCATTACACTAGTGCAGCACTATAGCTAACAGTGGTATTCTGCCGTCCACCGAACCTGCACAGTATACTCATCTATCCTTACACAACCCCTGCTCCAAATCCCTTACCTCATGGCTCATACCCCTGTAATAGATCTAGATGCAAGACCTGTTCCATAAATCCTCTCACCACCACCTACTCCAGTCTGGTCACTAACATCACCTATCCCATCAAAGGCAGGGCTACCTGTGAAACCAGTCATGTAGTCTACAAGCTAATCTGCAACCACTGTGCTGCATTCTACATAGGCATGACAGTCAACAAGCTGTCTGTCCGCATGGATGGACGCGAACAAATTGTGGCCAAGAAGCAAGTGGACCACCATGTTGCTGAACATGCTGCCAAACATGATATCCTTCTTTTCAATGACTGTTTCTCAGCCTGTGACATATGGATCCTTCACATCAACACCAGCTTTTCTGAATTACACAGGTGGGAATTTTCCCTGCCGTACGTCCTACATTCCTGTAACCCTCCTGGCCTCAGCCTTCATTAGCCACTGTCATCACCCATCCAGCCTCTTCCCTGTTCCCATTCTAGCATTACGCAGGCATCATTCCATCACCACACCCAGTCTTTTTTTTTTTTTTCCTTTCCGCTCCTCTCTCCTCCTCCCCTCACCATGTCTCCTCTTCCCTCCATAACCTGCAGCACATCACTGTCCACATCCCCACCATACTATCCACCTCCTCCCCGCCCGGCCTCCTCCTTACCCCCACCCATTTGCCACTCCCATCAAGCACTGGTGCTGCTGCTCGCAGTTGGTTTCAGTTGCCTGAGACTGCAGTTCTGCGTGTGAGTGGCATTTGCATGAGAGAGAGAGAGAGAGAGAGAGAGAGAGAGAGAGAGTGTGTGTGTGTGTGTGTGTGTGTGTGTGTGTGTGTGTGTGTGTGTGTGTGCGCGCATGTGTGTGTCTGTTGTTGATAAAGGCCAATGGTCGAAAGCTTTAATTTTGAAAGTCTTTTTGTCGTGCCTATCTATGATGCAGCATCCCCCTATATGGTGAGTAGCAACTTTCCTTCTCATAATACATTAAACTTCGGTGTTCGTCTTTTATATGACTAGTTGTTTTTGATAGCTTTGGCATTCCCTTTGCTAGTTTATTAGAGAGTGTAATAACTCAAAGCCCATCCAGCACTATGTGAAACAAGCTTTGAGGTGCAAAATTATTTTCATTCCAAGATTATGTTCCACATAATTAACTTTTATAATAATTACTGTAAATGGATTGTTGATTACAAGTGTGTAAATAATGCAGTGCTTTAGAATTACCTAAGAGGGCAACAGCTTCATCATCTACTTGAACCATATACACTGACTGGCACGAAAAATGCAGCATGTAATAAACAATGTGTAATTATGTAATTACTCAAAGTGTAGCACTTTATCCCATATTTTTAGATTGGATATGTTGTTGGTGTTGCTTTGTGAGTAGACAATGAAGTGTCAATTTTTTATTGCACTTGCCTTAATTGTTTCTCTCACACAACCTTAAAAACACATCGCTAGGTTGCTTGGTGAAAGATGACTGCAGCATGCATTGTGTTACAGAAGTATTGGGAACTACCGTATTTACTCGAATCTAAGCCGCACTCGAATCTAAGCTGCACCAGAAAAATGAGACTCGAAATAAAGGAAAAAAAATTCACCAATCTAAGCCGCACCGGAAATTTGAGACTCGAAATTCAAGGGGAGAGTAAAGTTTTAGGCCGCACCTCCAAATCAAAACAAAGTTGGTCCATTGTAATATGAGACACAATTTAGGTCGAGTGAATGACGATACAGCTACAGTAGTTTGCTTCGAGTCGTAAGCTTAGCAGTTAAGCTTTACCAGGTAGCCATTGCTATGCGTCAGGTGCTCCGTCCGTATTTATACGGGTACCCTTCCTTTTTCACGTGCTTCGTCTGGTTTGAATCGATTGCTTATTTTGCTTTGATCTGATAAGTGCTGTTTTCTTTGTTATAGGTGTTTACGTCACTCTAAGCTGAAAATGCATTACTGTACTGTGTGACGCATTGTTTGTCGCATTCTGATAGTGCGTGTTTACGGCCTGTCACGGCTCGCGGCATGGCTTGCTTTTGTGAGCGCTACCGCCGCTTACAATTAAAAAAAAAGAGAGAGTAATCGTCTCATTAGCGAAACAATGGCAAGAGACTGCTATTTGTTGTTACTTACACTGCTGCTTTCTTTGATAATGATCAACAAGAACCAAATAATAGACTGCGTATGATGGAACATGTTCGGAACGAGAGTTAGGCGAAAATGTTTCTCAGTTTGAAAATCTTTGCGGCCGCTTCTTTAGTACATCAAATTCTGCACAGAAATTAGAGTCATCTTAGAATTAAAAATCTAGTCAGTTGCCGTGCTTCATTTATGACTGTATCACTATTAGGCATAAGAATAATATGAATATAAACATGACACGATACGTATATTCTTCCACGTTTGCTGTTGTCTCACTCTAGTTTTGTAGTTTATTAGGCAGACAGAATTTAAATGAGATAGCAGCAAACACGAAAGAATACATGGCAAAATGTTGATATTCGTATTATTCTTATGGTGAAGAGAATACTGCATGGGATTCACATTTCATCAGGTTCCTATTAGCAACCATCTCTTCTCACAGGTAGGAAAAAATTGTCGGATTTTCGTAGTACACTGAAATTCTGCTACATTCGAAGATGAACAATACGGAATTTGTATTTACTTCGTTGGATAATGTATGAAAATGAAAATGCTGTGGTCGAAACTTGGGGCGGAGAAAAAAAGCTTGTCTTCCACCTTTTTTTTTTTTTTTTTTTTTTTTTTTTTACTGACGCGGAGGTTTTGGCGCCAGTATTTATCTTTGTGCCTACAAAGCATGCCTGTGTAACACTACATATATTCGACGGCAGAAGTTAGTTGTGGCGGCACCTACCAACATTTTTCAGAACTTCCACTTGCTTTGCACTCGATTCTAAGCCGCAGGCGGCTTTTTGGATTACAAAAACCGGAAAAAAAGTGCGGCTTAGATTCGAGTAAATACGGTATACCTTCCACGATATCCAGAAACCGTAAGAAGGTACAGGGAAACTGGAGGCTGCACAAGGAAACCAGGATCAGGCCCAAGAAGAGCAACATTGGCAAGAGATGAGCACTTCTTACATCTTCAAGCTCTCCGCAACTATCACACCGTCATTGTCGAACACAAAATTGACTCCCCCAAGTTTGAGGCATCAGTGTTAGTGAGAGAACCATCCAAAGAAGACTGGAAGAAACCACTCTTCAATCCAGAAGACCTGCTACAGGCCCAAAACTCACCAGAGAGCATTGCACGGCTTGACTGCATTTCCCAAGGGAATATCGTGGCTGGAGAGTACAGTAATAGGAACAAGGGTTATTCACCAATGAGTCGCAATCTGGCCTGCAGCGATCTGACGGTAGAGAGAGAGTTTGGAGAAGGCCTGAGGCAAGGCACACCTGTTGCATGTTCTCATCCTGGATGCCTTTTCAGGACAGTTCTCTGATTGTATGGGCATAAATCAGTGTGACTGCAAGGATGGAGTTGTTGGGTTGTTTGGGGGAAGAGACCAAACAGTGAGGTCATCGGTCTCATCGGATTAGGGAAGGAAGTCGGCCGTGCCCTTTTAAACGAACCATCCCGGCATTTGCCTGGAACGATTTAGTGAAATCGTGGAAAACCTAAATCAGGATGGCCGGACGTGGGATTGAACCGTCGTCCTCCCGAATGCGAGTCCAGTGTGCGTTCCACTGCACCACCTCGCTCGGTAGAACTGCAGGGATGGATTTGGTCTTTGTGGCGCATGAAAGCCTTACAGGACATCAGTAAGTGGAAGGAAACCTGTTGAAGCATGTTGTGCCTTTTGTTCCATTTATTGGTAATTGTTTTACACTAGTGCATGATAACGCATGTTCACATGTTGTGGGAACTGTGCACGGGTTCTTGGATGAAGCAGAGATTCGTGCTATGGCTTAGCCTGCTCAAAACCCTGATTTGGATTGTATTGGGCATGTATGAGACTACCTGAGGAAATGGGCCCATTGGTACTATTCAAAACCGTACAGGACCTACAGGAGGCCTAACTGAAAGAATGTGAGATGATTCCTAATTGCAAATTTTATCAGGAGAATGCCTGGAATGTTGGATTGCGATGTTTGGTACAGGAGAGGTAACACACACACACTTGAGGATGCAAAGAGGGGCCTGTGAAGTGTAGAAAACCAAAACAAAGATCCAGAACCTTCATGGGCTTTTTCTCAATTTACTTGAACTGTGAATTTGTTTGTATTACTTCTACATCTCTGGCTTCATTTGTTTACAATCGCCATTGCGTTTTCTTGCCAGCCAATGTAGCTTCATTTATACGTCAGTCTATGTGAGATGAACTCTTTATAATGTATTTACTTTGTTGCTGTTTTATGATTTACATGTTAATATGTGGTACACTTCTACATCTACATCTACATTTATACTCCGCAAGCCACCCAACGGTGTGTGGCGGAGGGCACTTTACGTGCCACTGTCATTACCTCCCTTTCCTGTTCCAATCGCGTATGGCTTGCGGGAAGAACGACTGTCTGAAAGCCTCTGTGCGCGCTCTAATCTCTCTAATTTTACATTCGTGATCTCCTCGGGAGGTATAAGTAGGGGGAAGCAATATATTCGATACCTCATCCAGAAACGCACCCTCTCGAAACCTGGCGAGCAAGCTACACCGCGATGCAGAGCGCCTCTCTTGCAGAGTCTGCCACTTGAATTTGTTAAACATCTCCGTAACGCTATCACGGTTACCAAATAACCCTGTGACGAAACGCGCCGCTCTTCTTTGGATCTTCTCTATCTTCTCCGTCAACCCGATCTGGTACGGATCCCACACTGATGAGCAATACTCAAGTATAGGTCGAACGAGTGTTTTGTAAGCCACCTCCTTTGTTGATGGACTACATTTTCTAAGGACTCTCCCAATGAATCTCAACCTGGTACCCGCCTTACCAACAATTAACTTTATATGATCATTCCACTTCAAATCGTTCCGCACGCATACTCCCAGATATTTTACAGAAGTAACTGCTACCAGTGTTTGTTCCGCTATCATATAATCATACAATAAAGGATCCTTCTTTCTATGTATTCTCAATACATTACATTTGTCTATGTTAAAGGTCAGTTGCCACTCCCTGCACCAAGTGCCTATCCGCTGCAGATCTTCCTGCATTTCGCTACAATTTTCTAATGCTGCAACTTCTCTGTATACTACAGCATCATCCGCGAAAAGCCGCATGGAACTTCTGACACTATCTACTAGGTCATTTATATACAGGGTGTTTCAAAAATGACCGGTATATTTGAAACGGCAATAAAAACTAAACGAGCAGCGATAGAAATACACCGTTTGTTGCGATATGCTTGGGACAACAGTACATTTTCAGGCAGACAAACTTTCGAAATTACAGTAGTTACAATTTTCAACAACAGATGGCGCTGCGGTCTGGGAAACTCTATAGTACGATATTTTCCACATATCCACTATGCGTAGCAATAATATGGCGTAGTCTCTGAATGAAATTACCCGAAACCTTTGACAACGTGTCTGGCGGAATGGCTTCACATGCAGATGAGATGTACTGCTTCAGCTGTTCAATTGTTTCTGGATTCTGGCGGTACACCTGGTCTTTCAAGTGTCCCCACAGAAAGAAGTCACAGGGGTTCATGTCTGGCGAATAGGGAGGCCAATCCACGCCGCCTCCTGTATGTTTCGGATAGCCCAAAGCAATCACACGATCATCGAAATATTCATTCAGGAAATTAAAGACGTCGGCCGTGCGATGTGGCCGGGCACCATCTTGCATAAACCACGAGGTGTTCGCAGTGTCGTCTAAGGCAGTTTGTACCGCCACAAATTCACGAAGAATGTCCAGATAGCGTGATGCAGTAATCGTTTCGGATCTGAAAAATGGGCCAATGATTCCTTTGGAAGAAATGGCGGCCCAGACCAGTACTTTTTGAGGATGCGGGGACGATGGGATTGCAACATGGGGCTTTTCGGTTCCCCATATGCGCCAGTTCTGTTTATTGACGAAGCCGTCCAGGTAAAAATAAGCTTCGTCAGTAAACCAAATGCTGCCCACATGCATATCGCCGTCATCAATCTTGTGCACTATATCGTTAGCGAATGTCTCTCGTGCAGCAATGGTAGCGGCGCTGAGGGGTTGCCGCGTTTGAATTTTGTATGGATAGAGGTGTAAACTCTGGCGCATGAGACGATACGTGGACGTTGGCGTCATTTGGACTGCAGCTGCAACACGGCGAACGGAAACCTGAGGCCGCTGTTGGATCACCTGCTGCACTAGCTGCGCGTTGCCCTCTGTGGTTGCCGTACGCGGTCGCCCTACCTTTCCAGCACGTTCATCCGTCACGTTCCCAGTCCGTTGAAATTTTTCAAACAGATCCTTTATTGTATCGCTTTTCGGTCCTTTGGTTACATTAAACTTCCGTTGAAAACTTCGTCTTGTTGCAACAACACTGTGTTCTAGGCGGTGGAATTCCAACACCAGAAAAATCCTCTGTTCTAAGGAATAAACCATGTTCTCTACAGCACACTTGCACGTTGTGAACAGCACACGCTTACAGCAGAAAGACGACGTACAGAATGGCGCACCTACAGACTGCGTTGTCTTCTATATCTTTCACATCACTTGCAGCGCCATCTGTTGTTGAAAATTGTAACTACTGTAATTTCGAAAGTTTGTCCGCCTGAAAATGTACTGTTGTCCCAAGCATATTGCAACAAACGGTGTATTTCTATCGCTGCTCGTTTAGTTTTTATTGCCATTTCAAATATACCGGTCATTTTTGAAACACCCTGTATATTGTGAAAAGCAATGGTCCCATAACACTCCCCTGTGGCAAGCCAGAGGTTACTTTAACGTCTGTAGACGTCTCTTGATTGTTGTGCAGTGCCCCAAACATTCATAAATCAACATCTTAACGTATTTCACGTATTTCTACTCATGAATGTGTTATGGCATGATTTTGTGGGTTAACACATCACTTAGAAAGGATTGATTGAACAAAATTGATCTGTGAGAATACTTTGTGGTGCTCATTCACAGAATGTTAGACATATCTTCAAGGAGTTAGGTGTTTTAAACCTCTTCACAGTGTGTGCATCCACTAATGAAGTTCATCATGAATAATCCACAACTTGAGAAGAATGATAATGTCCCCAACTACAGTGCTAGTAATAAGTAACAAAAATCATTTTGTTTTTCATCTAGGGGTGTCAGCAGGTCAGATATGCAGCCACAAAAATCTTTAATCACTTTCCCAGCAACACAGAATGTGTGACAGGCAGCAAAGTAAATTTTAAATCTAGCCTAAAATCATTTCTTTCATGCAACTCCTATTTCAGTGACAAATTTTCATTAAAGACTATTAGCATGTTTTGCTTAAAAAGAATCCTTTAAAGTTTAGTGTGTCACTAGTTACATGAGTAGTATTAAAGCTTAATGGGTCCATTCTTACTAAATTTAAGTCAGTGTGCTACAATGTAAAAGATCAGAATGTAACAATACTCTCCAAAAAACATCTATATGCAGCCAGTAAAAAGACTATTTTTGTATTATTTCAACAAAAATGATCTACAGAACATGTTACTAATGAACTAACTTAGAATAGTTTAGTGTATATATTGCCGTACTTTCTGTGTTATGGCAGTGACTACACAATATTAAATATTTTTGACAGGTCGGTCACATGCGTACAAATAAAGCGTGCCCACTTTACCAACCATCAGCACCAGCTCCTCCAGTTAATGTAGCAATGACAGAGGAACAGGAGGAAGAGATTGAAAAGCAACTGAATGCAGATGATGAAGACTTGGTTAATGTTGATGGAACTAAGGTGAAACTATCTAGCAAGTTACTTAAGGTACGTTACTTCAGTTATCACTGAATAATTAATGTTATATAGTTCTCACTATGTAGTATCGATACCACAATTAGTGTGGTGAAGATGGAAATTGCTGTCAGATATGATTAGTAAATAACATTGTTCACTTTAAAAAATTATAAGGTGTTGCAGCATGCTGAAGAAATGAAGAGGAGAACATTACTACTAAAAGTTCCAAAAGATGCTGTCAGTTCTCGCAAACGCAGGCGCGCAGTGAATGAAATGCATTGTGATTATCTGAAACGTCAGCAGAAGCCAGCCAATCGCCGTCGCACGGATCCCGTTGTAGTACTTTCTACCATTTTGGAAACCATATTGAATGAAATGAGGGACCTGCCAGATGTGCAGCCATTTCTGTTTCCAGTCAATGCAAAGGTTGGTAGAATACAACTATGAATAACTATGCAAATTGACAAATGGTGTTTACAGGTGACATATCTAGGATAATTTAAAATATTTATCTTAATTTCACTGTTGATTTCTCTAGGTGTTTTGCTGTTTGTGAGTGTGTGTCAAACAAGCAGTAGTCCACCTAGCTCTTGTGTTAAGTACTGAAGTCTTTCTTTTGTAGACTATTGTCATCTCAAAATACTGGTGTGGAATATGCCTTTCAGGCATTCACACCCGCAGTTGTCATACAAGCAATATCTTTTTGTAATAGTAAGTATCTGAGATGAGTCTTGGTGTCAATTTGAATGATAATTCTTATTGCTGTGCAGAAGTCACAACTGAACTAATAAGGGTCATATATGGAGCTACATAAGGTATTCATTCACTGATGATGCTCTGTAGGTATCCCCACCTCATGGTCAAGGGTAATGATTTAGTGTTCTAATTCCGGAAAAAAAAAAGAAAAAATTGTTTCATATTCTGAATTTATTGTAAAGAAGAAAAAAGATGTTGGTGTATAGATTTTAATCTGTGGGTTGGGCACAGCTATACTGGTGAAATTGCAAAGCTCTAAAGAGTATGAAATGAGGGCGAAGGGGTAGAGATCAGAAACAGATCAGTAAAAACCTAATGTTATGGGTTGCATTCCTTGCAAATCAAGATGCTGCTGTTCAATCATTGCTAATGGGCTTCCTTCATTCCCACTGTAGTTCCACAAGTATGACGAGTCTGGAAACTGTGGCATTGAGGTCATGTCATACCCATCAATGAGTTCTCTTTTACTGAAGCAGACGGGAGTGTAAGGCTAGCCATAATTTATTGTTAGTACAAAAGATGAGTACACAATCATGCTTCTGTGAAGTAGCATTGACAAGGTGAAATGACCGATTGTCAGTATTGGATGGCCTTTAACAAAGCTGTTTTTTGTGAGACTGCTGTTTTGTGGGACTGTTAAGGGTGTAAGATGAAAATTAATTGATACGCTGTACACAGTTACAACTGGATTCCATTAGAGAGGAGTTATGTCTGGAATAAGTTTCATGCTATGGTCCAGAGAAAAAAAAAAAAAAAAAAAAAATACAAATTTCATTCAGTGCAAATAAAATTGTTGTATTCTTGTGTGAATTTTAAAATTATCTCTGAAAATTGACTGTTCAAACAAATTGCCGGCTTGCAGCCGATCGTCGTTAAATACCTCGCACGTTATTTCAACTGGGCACCTGTCAGTCATCTTCAGGTGAGCCGTCGCAGACTGGCGAAGACGCCCTTTGTTCCGCTGTAACTATTCTGCGTATGCATCGAAAACTTGATAGGTGGACCACACTGCCCGCTGCCAGCGCCCTTGCTGGTCGAATAGTGGAACTCTGTCGCCCCCTGCGGTGGTGCGTATACCGTATTTACACAAATCTAAGCCACACTTTTTTTTTTCTGGTTTTTGCAATCCAAAAAACCGCCTGCGGCTTAGAATTGAGTGCAAAGTAAGCAGAAGTTATGAAAAATCTTGGTAGGTACCGCCACAACTAACTTCTGCCGTCGAATATATGTAGCGCTACACAGGCATGCTTTGCACTCACAAAGATAAATACTACTCCTCGCCAGAAGATGGGTAGTGTGACACTTCCCGAAATGTCACGAGATACCAACACTACCACACGGCTGGAGACCCGAGAAACCTTCAGCGAGATAAATACTGGCGCCAAAACCTCTGCGTCAGTAAATAAATTAAAAGAAAAGGTAGAAGAATGTAAACATTATATCATGTATTCTTTCGTGTTTCCTGCTATCTCATTTAAATCCTGTCTGCCTAATAAACTACAAAACTAGAGTGAGACAACAGCAAACGCGGAAGAATATACATATCATGTCATGTTTATATTTGTTTTATTCTTATGCTGAATAGTGATACAGTCAGAAATGAAACATGGCAACTGACTAGATTTTTAAATCTAAGATGACTCTAATTGCTGTGCAGAATGTAATGTACTAAAGAGATGTTTGCAAAGATTTTCAAATGAAGAAAAATTTTCGCTAAACTCTTGTTCAGAACATCATCGATCGTACACAGTCTATTATTTGGTTCTTGTTGATCATTATCAAAGAAAGCAGCAGTGTAAGTAACAAGAAATAGCAGTCTCTTGCCATTGTTTCGCTTATGAGACAATTCCTCTCTTTTTTAAAATTTTTTTTATTTTTAGCCACGGTAGCGCACACAAAAGCAAGCTATGCCACGAGCGACAACAGGTCGTAAACAGTCATTATCAGAATGCGACAAACAGTGCATGACACAGTACAATAATGCATTTTCAGCTTAGAGTGACATAAACACCTATAACAAAGAGAACGGCACTTATCAGATCAAAGCAAAATAAGCAATTGATTCAAACCATACGAAGGACATGAAAAAGGAAGGGAACCCGTATAAATACGGACGGAGCGCCTTTCACACAGCAATGACTACTTGGTAAAGCTTAACTGTTAAGCTTATGACTCGAACCAAACTACTGCAGTCCATTTGACCTAAATTGTGTCTCATCTTACAATGGACCAACTTTGTTTCAATTTGGAGGTGCGGTCTAAAACTTTTATCCCCCTTGAATTTTGAGTCTCAAATTTCATGTGCGGCTTAGATTTGAGAAAATTTTTTTTCCTTGATTTCGAGTCTCATTTTTCAGTTGCAGCTTAGATATGAGTAAATACGGTAAAGATAAGATGTGTGGTCTACTAAGTGACTCTAGCTATAGGAGGATTGATTACGATCCTACAGGACATGTGCAACGGAAAACTTCAGCACTTCCTCCTCCTTACCGCAAGAGACCATCCAGAGGTTAAGACCACGTGGTTGTGTACCACCAAGACTGTATGGCCTTTGAAGGGTACGTAAAGAGGGTCTTCCTCTGCATCCAATAGTGAGCAACATTGGAGCTCTTACATATGATTTAGCAAAACATCTCACTTCTTTCCTGAGACCTTTCGTGGGCAAGTGCTCACATCACATACGAAACTCAGCTGATTTTATCAATAGACTTGTGGCTCTTTGTCTTAGCAGTGTAGTCCTTCTTGTAAGTTTTGATGTGGTCTCACGTTTTACAAAAGCTCCTCTTGCAGATTCTTTGACACTGATTGGTAACATGTTTCCTGTTGATATCACTGCTTTGTTTAGGCATGCTCTTTCCTCAACCTATTTTATGTTTAATCGAGAATATTTTGAACAAACTGATGGTGTCGTCATGGGTAGCCCCCTGTCTCCCTTGGTGGCCAACCTTTTTATGGAGGATTTTGAGGAGAGAGCGCTTGAATCAGCTGCCCTGAAACCAACAGTTTTTTGGAGGTATGTAGATGATACTTCCATCGTGTGGCCTCATGGAGAAGACAAATTAATGGAGTTTCTACATCACCTCAACATTCATAGCAACATCCAGTTCAACATGGAAATAGAGAAAGATGGTTGTTTGTCTTTCTTGGATATCCTGGTTCAAAAGAAAAATGATGGTTCTATAGGGCATCCAGTTTATTGGTAGCCCACTCATACTGATTTGTTCCTGCAAGTATCGAGTTGCCATCACCCGTCGCAAATCCTGAGTGTGCTTAAAACACTTGTTCACAGAGCTCATACTGTCTCAGATCTAGATAGCTTACCTCAAGAACTCGCCCATCTAAAGATAGTATTCAGTGAAAATGGGTATTCTATCCGGCAGATTAACAGGGCACTAACAGTTAAAACTAAGAAGCAGGAAGTGGATAAAGAGGAGAACATGCCGGAACAATCTTTAGCTTTTCTTCCTTTCGTTGGCAACACTTCGTTTAAAATAGCAAGAATCCTTCAAAAATTTCAGGTAGAAGTGGTTTTCCGCCCACCTTTGAAGATTGCAGACTTAGTGGGATCAGTAAAGGATAATCTGTTACTACAAAAGGCTGGAATTTACAAGATACCATGCCAATATGGTATGGCTTACATAGGTCAAACCACACGCACCGTGACAGAACACTGCACTGAACATCAACGTTACACCTGCCTTTTGCAGTCAAGCAAGTCCGCTATTGCTGAACATGGTATTTCCACTGGACATTCTATGGAGTATAAGAAAACAATGATTTTGTCCACAACAACATCTTTCTGAGACTCCATTATTAAAGAATCCATAGAAATATGCCCAGCAGAAAATTTATTGAACTGTGACAGTGGCTACCAGTTGGACAGCGCATGGACTCCCATCATCTCCATTATTTGCTCAAATCAAAGATGATAGAGTGCGCCGACGGCCGCGACAAACAGCAACGCAGAAGGCGACTGAGTTCCGCTATTCCACCAGCGCAGGCACTGCCAGTGGGCAGTGTGGTCCGTCTATCAAGTTTTCGACACATGTGCAGAATAGTTACAGCGCGCTATATATTGCAGAACGGAGGACATTTTTGCCAGTCCGCGACAGCTCACCTGAAGATGACTGGCAGGTGCCCAGTTGAAATATTGTGCGAGGTATTGAACAACGACCGGCTGCAAGCCCAAAATTTGTTTGAACTGTTGTATTCTTGTGAATATATGCTTTCCCGGCGTATACAGCTGGCGAAGAGTTCTCGGGCTTCCAGCCAGGTGGCGGTGTCTTCAAACTGAGACGTTTTGATGAGTGACATACTCGTCATCTTCTGGCGAAGTGCCGAGACTTTGCGGATGCTGATCCCTTTATACCTGCGGCGTGCCCCCCACCACTTGGCCGTGGGAGGCTGGGTCCAGAGGAGCTGGCGGGCGGGGTGGAGGGGGAAACGGGTGCGCCGTTCGTGTCTCCGTCAGAGCATTCCGGTCGCGTCTCGTGAGCTGGACAGTTCTTGGTGCGTTTCTGGCGTATTGCGGCAAATGCTGGATTCCAGGCCGCGCTCAGTTGATAGCCTTCATCCTTGTTCACAAGATTCTCGTGGACCCGTATTTCTATTGATTCTTTAATGACGCTATCCCAATAGCTACCGGCTCGGCACAGCAACCTGGTGTTTTCGAAATCAAAGGTGTGATTTTCTTTGATGCTATGTTCAGCTATAGCAGATTTCTCTATCTGTCCAAGTCGGACATGCCTGATGTGTTCCTCGCACCTTTTAGAGATGCAGCGCTGTGTTTGTCCAATGTAACGCACACCACATTTGCAGGCAATGCTGTATACACCAGGTGTGTTGTGTTTGAGTGGGTCTTTAGCTGAGCCCAGCAGCTCTTTCGTCTTTGGCAGTGGTCGGAAGACGGTATTTATGTTTGATTTTCTTAGTAGCCTCCCGATTTTGGCTGATATGGGTCCCAAATATGGAAGAAAGGCGAGTCTCTTGTTAACTTCCTCTTCCTCTTCCTGATATTTGTCAGCCTGTCTCCTCTTGAAGGCCCTGCCAATCTGTGTTTCACTGTACCCGTTTTTCCGAAATACCTCTCTTAGGTGGTGCAATTCGTCTGAGAGGCTTTCTTTGTCACAAATGACGCGCGCCCTATGTACCAAGGTGGTCAGTACTGACTGGTGTTGCGCCGGATGGTGGCAGCTGGTTGCATGGAGGTACAGGTCTGTGTGCATCTTCTTTCTATAAACTGAATGGCCTAGCGTGCCATCCGCTTTCTTCCTGATCAGTATGTCCAGGAATGGAATACAGCCATTCTCTTCCACTTCCATCGTGAAGGTGATATTCTCATGTATGCCGTTTAGGTGGTCCATAAACTCCTCCAGTGCCTGCCTGCCATGCTGCCAAATCACGAAAGTGTCATCCACATAGCGGAAGAAGTGCCTGGGTTTACGGTGAGCAGTTTGTAGTGCCACCTCCTCAAAGTGTTCCAAATAAAGATTCGCGATCCTTGGAGCAAGGGGAGATCCCATGGCCGCTCCATCCACTTGCTCATAATGCTCTCCATTGCACTTGAAGTAGGTGGTCGTAAGTGCACATTCAAAGAGCTTCACTGTTTCAGGCTCGAAGTGCTGATTAAGGAGTGCCAAGGCGTCTTGTAGAGGTACTTTCGTGAACAGGGAGGTGACGTTGAAGCTCACGAGTAGGTCATAACTCTGTATTCGGATGTCCTTCAGTATTCTTACGAAATCCACGGAGTTTTTCACGTGATGACTGCAGTGTCCCACCAGTGGTTTTAATAGTGTTGCCAGGTATTTGGCCAGTCCATAACTGTGCGAGTCGATAGTGTCTAGAATCGGCCGTAGAGGCACCCCATCTTTGTGAATCTTGGGCAATCCATACAGGCGCGGTGTCGTTGGCGCTCTGGGATAGGGCCGTTTCTGCACTGCCTCTGGTAGATCTGAGTCCTTCAGTAGTGCCACGGTTTTCCTGGTCATCGTCGATGTAGGGTCCTTGTTAAGTTTCCTGTAGGCTGTGTCTTGCAGCAGAGAGCAGATTTTCTGTTGGTAGTCGACTGTGCGAGTCAGCACCGTCGCATTTCCCTTGTCTGCTGGGAGGCCCATGATGTCAGCATCATCCCTCAGTGCGCGGATAGCCTCTCGCTCCGGCGCAGTAATGTTGGCTTTAGGGAGTCGTGACTTGTCGATGATCCTGCATGTCTCCCTTCAGATCTGCTCAGCTTCCTCCTTGGGTGGGCCCCGAATTACTTCCTCTACGCTACCGTGGACCATACCGAAACGGGACATCATCAGCAGCAGAGCGAGAGGCTATCCGCTCACTGAGGGATGATGCTGACATCATGGTCCTTGTTGGTTGTTGTGGTGGTTCCATTTCTGGTTACTGTTTTGGCTACACAGTTTGACAGTGGCCCTTTGCGTAAGTAGAGAGTTGGTTAATGTTCATATCAACATAGAATTGTGAGCAACAGCTGCAGCACTGTTGGGAAATGATGTGGCTGCTTTTACACATGATCCTACTATTGATCAGTTAATAAATGCCCTTGATTTAAATGTTTTAGGAGATTGTATGTGGTGTTTGTGTTTTAGGAGATTGTATGTGGTGATTGAGTAGATAATTTATTCTCAAAAAGAATGTCTCACAGGGGACAGGATTGAGAGCCAAAGAGGCACGGGGTAAAATACAATATTTTGTAGGTGAGATGTGGAGCACCAATGGAAAAATTCAAAAGCACCATTTTCAGTATGCCTAAGACAAGTATGTTCTGAGCAAGGTCTTAAGGACTGGGAAAGACTACTGTGGTTTAATAGCTGTGTTAGAAAACTGCTCTGTAAACAAAGAGAGCTTCATCTCAAATTCAAAAAAAGTCAAAACCTAGTTGACAAACAAAAGCTGAATGAAGTGAAGATGAGCGTAAGGAGAGCAATGAGAGAAGTGTTCAGTGACATTGAAAGTAAAATTTGATCAGCCGATCTTGAGTAAAAGCCCTAAGAGGTTTTGGTCTTATGTAAAATCAGTAAGTGGTTTGACATCATTTATTTATTCACTCAGGAGTCGATACTACCACCGGAATGGAAGATATCAGAGAGAAGGCTGAAATACTGAATTTGGTCCATTTTGATTATTGTATGAACATTGAAGTGGCTGATATTGAGTTAACGGATCATGTAATATAAAGGCAACTACAATCGCTTAGTAATGGAAAGGCATGAGGACCAGATAAGATACCTATACGAGTATACAAAGATTATGCGAAAGAACTTGATGCTCTTGTAACAGCAGTTTAATGTAGATCGCTGGAGTGATAGGAAAAAAGTGTGGGTTGTTCCCATTTTCAAGAAGGGCCATAGGACAGATGCACACAATTACAGACCTATATCGTTGATGTCAGTCTGTTGTAGAATTATGGAACATGTTCTATGCTCAAGAATTATGACGATTTTGGAGAATGAAAATCTCCTCTATAAAAATCACTGTGGATTCTGTGAGCAGAGATCTTGTGAACCTCAATTTGCTCTATTCCTCCATAAGATTCAAAGCACTGTTGGAAACGGTGTTCCTTTACTCCAGAAAGGCATTTGACACCATCCCGCATTGCCATTTAGTCCAAAAAATGAGTTTATCAAGTATCAGACCCTATTTGCAACTATATTCAATATTTCCTTGCAGATATTACATAGCATGTTGCTCTTAACGGAAAATTATCAACAGATGTAAAGATAATTTCTGGATTACCCGAAGGAAGAGTGATAAGATTGTTATTGTTTACTATGTATATAAATGATCTAGTAGAAAGTGTTGGGTGCTCTTTAAGACTGTTCACAGATGTCTGTTACAGAGTAGCAATGCCAGAAGGCAGTATTTATTTGCAGAGTGACTTGCAGAGGATTGATAAATGGTACAGGGTCTGGCAGTTGACCCTGAACATAAATAAGTATAACATATTGCACATATGAAGGAAAAGAAAGCCACTACTGTGCAACTACACTGTCAGTAAAAAAACTGGTGGAAACTGCAGAGCAGCCTTAAGTAGAATGACCATATAAAACAAACAGTAAGATAAGCAGATGCCAGACTGAGATTTTTAGGAAAAATCTTAAGGAAATGTAACTCATCCACAAAGGAAGTGGCTTATAAGGTACTTGTTTGACCAATTCTTGAGTATAATTCATCAGTATGGGACCCTTACTGGGTAGGATGATAGAGGAGAGATTGAGAAGATCAAACAAAGAGTGACACATTTAGTCATAGGATCATTTGGTCAGTGCAAGAGTGTTACAGAGGTGCTCAACGAACACCATTGGAAGACTTTACAAGAAACATTTACTATTGAAATTTTCAGTGCGCAAAGAGTCGAACAACATATTACTTCCTCCCACATACATCTCGAGCAATGACTACAATGAGAAAATTCAAGAAATTAGAGCCAGTACATAGGCTTACTGACACTTGTTCTTCCCAAGCCCCATTTGTGTGTGGAAAATGGTAGCGGGATCAGTAAGTGGTACCAGGAGTATCATCTGCAACACACCACTTGAAGAGTAAGATGTAGATGTAAATGTAAGTGGAATAGCCTTCATTTAAGCATTCAGTGAGAGGCAAATGAAGCCCTGGCAAAAGGTTTTATGATTCAAGAACATGATATTGCATGCTAATGACAGGACTGGTTAGTAATTGATTCACAGTGGTGATGGGTTTTTTTCTGGTTGTGGTAGAAAATGGCATGCGATATTTGTTTATGAATCAGTTAGCGGGATATTTCTGTCTGTGAAGTCCCAAACATCATTTATCTGCACACGAGTGATTGATTATGCTCAATTTTTGCTTTTCACTGTGGAATTTCCATTACCATAATAACAGAGCCTTCTCACTTGTATCAGTTGGTAGGCAATATATACAAAGAAGGTAAATAAAGGCAGAAATAGGGAGCCAGATTTTGCGTGTAAAACACAAGGATAACAGATTGTTTGTTTATTATATTCTAATTCGAAGCAAGTTACTTATTTTGCTTTCTTGTGCACATTTACAGTTTAATTCTTAAATTCCTTGCATATTTGCGTAGTTAATAGGCATAGTCCCATGTTTTATTAACTGTATAGAGTAGATTTACACCATTTGTAATGCTGCTGTCATTTGTTTTGTTTTGAACAGCCAGCGACTGTTTTAAACAACTCAGTCAGGTGTCAGCTTCCTCTCGTGAACAATCAGAAGAACAGATTGTTTGTTTTTGACAGTGTCACCCTGATATTTTTGTTTGAATTTTAGTAGTAACATGGATAGGACATGTGCATGCTGTGTAGGAATCAGCAGAAGCTGGCCACAGTTTTCGAATAGCTGAGGATGTTGGCCAAGGCTAGCCTTTTGTGGGCTGCTGCCCAGGGCTTAGTGGTGGCAGAGCAACTGGCTCATCACTTGGGAGAATCAATGTCATTTGTTTGAAGCAGTGAGACTGTGTGGGGACTGGCCCTCCGGGCCCACCCATTTACCCTGTGAATGGTGAATGGACAAGTGGCTGCTCTTTCAGCAGGGTCTGAGCACCCACACAGGGTGAACGGTTTGATAGTTATCTGGATCTCTAATGTACGCTATGTGATCAAAAGTATCTGGACACCTGGCTGAAAATGACTTACAAGTTCATGGCGCCCTCCATCAGTAATGCTGGAATTCGATATGGTGTTGACCCACGCTTAGCCTTGATGACAGATTCCACTCTCGCAGGCATACATTCAATCAGGTGCTGGAAGGTTTCTTGGGGAATGGCAGCCCATTCTTCACAGAGTGCTCCACTGAGGAGAGGTATCGATCTCGGTCAGTCAGGCCTTGCACGAAGTCAGCATTCCAAAACATCCCAAAGGTGTTCTATAGCTTTCAGGTCAGGACTCCGTGCAGGCCAGTCCATTACAGGGATGTTATTGTCATGTAACCACTCCGCTACAGGCCGTGCGTTATGAACAGGTGCTTGATCGTGTTGAAAGATGCAATCGCCATCCCCGAATTGCTCTTAAACAGTGGAAAGCAAGAAGGTGCTTAAAACATCACTGTAGGCCTGTGCTGTGATGTGCCATGCAAAATAACAAGGGGTCCAAGCCCCCTCCATGAAAAACACGACCAAACCATAACACCACTGCCTCCAAATTTTACTGTTGGCACTACACACGCTGACAGATGACATTCACCGAGCATTCGCCATACCCACACACTGCCATCAGATCACCATATTGTGTACTGTAATTCATCACTCCATACAACGATTTTCCACTGTTCAGTCCTCCAATGTTTATGCTCCTTACAGCAAGTGAGGCGTCATTTGGCATTTACCAGCATGTTGTGTGGCTTATGAGCAGCCGCTCGACCATGAAATACAGTTTTCTCACCTCCCACTAACTGTCACAGTACTTGAGGTGGATCCTGATGCAATTTGGTATTACTGTGTGATGGTCTGGATAGATGTGTGCCTATTACATATTATGACCCTCTTCAACTGTCGGCAGTCTCTGTCAATCAACAGACGAGGTCAGCCTGTACACTTTTGTGCTATACTGTCCCTTCACATTCCCACTTCACTATCACATGGGAAACAGTGGACCTAGGGATGTTTAGGAGTGTGGAAATCTCATGTACAGATGTATGACACGAGTGAGACCCAATCACCTGACCACATTCGAAGTCTGTGAGCTCTGTGGAGCACCCCTTTCTGTTCTCTCATGATGTCTAATGACTACTGAAGTTACTGGTATGGAGTACCCATCAGTAGGTGACATCACAATCCACCTCATATGAAAAACGTATGTTTTGGGGGTGTTTGGATGCTTTTGATCACATAGTGTATGTTGCATTATGAGGCCTCTTAGGGAAATAATGTCCACGGCTGAAAAGAAGTCCAATTTGCACACAGTATGTCTACTGTGAGGCTTCATCTGTGGAAGAGATCATTCCTGCGGCTATCAGGAAGGGTGCACTCAGCTTCAAGTTGTGGCTCCTGTCAGCAACAATGATGTCTGTCACTTCTCTTCTGTTATCATCCGTATTTCAAATGGACAGCTGTTGGGAATGATGAAGACCATAGGCCTCACTTGCAGTGTGCAAGCAGAGCTTACAATTTTTCGTATCATACTCAAAATTGATTGGGGTCCTTTAGTTCTGAGCAGTGTGGAAGAACTCAACTAGAGGCCCCGTCAATTCTGTGACTGTCTTGGCTGGGGCAGTGACGTTAAACTCTAATCCTTCTGCCCTCCTACTTTCAGCTGGGGTGAGACTTGTAGGATATCATTTGATGGATCAGGAACAAAGTAGACAGAAGAAGCAGCTTCTCAGGTAACAGAGTACTTATGGAGAGCACATAGTTGTTTTGTAGGTTACGTGATAATTTGAGTCCTCTGATGAACACTCACCAGTCAATACGCAGGGAAGAAAATAAGATCACATGCAATGCAAAGACACTTGGACTTTCAAAATTGTAACGTTAACCTGTCAAAGGATTCGTAAAAGAAGTTACCACCCTCCAGGGAAGATTTCATATTCCAAATATGTTCAGAACTGGAAAGCTAAATTGGAAATCTTCAAAATATTTAATAATCCATGGGATCTATATCGAAAAAGCAAGTTTACACCAAAAGTGTTCATTGCAGTTGACACAAATGTTGTGCTATCGAGATTGGATTGAGCCTGACTGTGAAGTTATCTGGATGCGAGTAACTGGGCTAGATGCGCTTAAGTTAATTGTTGGATGTTTTTTATCAGCTACCTGATTCCACTGTAATGGTTGTAGAGTGATTCAAAGAAACTCTACTCTCAGTAGTGCATAAGAGCCCTGATTATGCAGTATTTGTTGGAGGTGTCTTTAACCTACTGAGTATAGACTGGAACATCTATGGATTCATTGCAGGCGGTAGAGATGGCCATCTGAAGTAGTTCTGACCACTCATAATGGAAGTATTTTAGATATTGTAGCTACAAATACTCCTGAACTTATTGACAGTCAGTATAGAAACAGGGATTAGTAATCATTACGTTATTGTGCCATCGATGATTACTTAAGTAAATAAATCCATCAAGAAGGCTAGGAGAGTTCTTATGCTGGAAAGAGCAGATGAAAAGATGTTAGCATCCTATTCAGACAATGGATGGATCTCATTTAGTTCCACTATGATGGAAATAGAGGAATTATGGGCAAAGTTTAAACAAATTGTAAGTTGTGCCCTAGAGAAGTGTACACCAAGTAATAGAAGTAAGGAAGGGAAAACCCCATCATGGTTTAATAACAGAATTTAGAATCTGCTGAGGAAGCAGAGATTGTTGCACTCTTGGTTCAAGAAATAATGTTGAAATGTTGAGAGGCAAAAATTGGTAGAAATACTTGTGAAAAAAAAAAAATCAAGCAAGAGGATTGCACAGATTACCACATGGGCAACATAGAAATAAGCATCCCCAGCATTGAGAAGCAACTGAAGGAATTGAAAACAAGTAATTCATCAGGTCCAGATGGAATACCAGTTCAGTTTTGCAGAGAGTACATTTGCAACAAATCTCTCACCCAGTGCAAAGTTCAAAGTGACTGGAACAAGGCACAGCTGTTTCCCATATATAAGAAGAGTAAAAGAACAAACCCACAAAATACAGACCAATATCTTTAACATTGGTTTGCTGCAGAATTCTTGAGCATATTCTAAGTTCAGATGTAAAAAATTGCTTTGAGACAGGAAAGCTGCTGTCAACAAATTAACAAGGATTTAGAAAGCATTGCTCACTTGAAATCAGCTTGCCATTTTCTCACGTGATACACTGCAAACTATGGATGAAGAGCAACAGGCAGATTCCATGTTCCTAGATTTCCCGAAAGTGTTTGATACACTGCTCCTCTGCAGATTGTCAAACGAAGTCCACGGATACAGGACAGCTTCCCAGGTTTGTGAGAAGGTCAAAAGACAAAATTTCTAATTAGTGTGATGAGTGGAAATGTGCTATGAATTTAGAAAAATGTAATTTGACACAGATACAGATGAATTTGATACAGATGAGCAAGAAAAACAATCCTGTATGTTCAGATGCAGTATTAATGGTATGCTGCTTGACACAGTCACATCAATTAAATATCTTGTAGTGATGTTGGTTATGACCTATGCTTCTATTACTATGAAAACCTGTAATGAAGTGCAGTTTTTTAGCTATCTCAATACTAGTATGGTGCAAACATTTTAAGTGAGAAGGAAGTTTGAACAGTACAAGTAATCTTACTCATCTGTTTCTTGTAACTCCTCGTCGAAAACTGGTTCATTGAAAAACATGGCTTGTTGTAAGAATAAATTTTACAACTATGAGGAATGATCAGGTTTTTATCTTTCAAATAAGAAACTGCTTGAATAGATTTTATCCTTCTGTCTGTTTTATTTTCTTCATATACATTAATTTTTATATGAGGTGTTTTTTTTTTAAAGTGCCAATTTGAAATAAAAATAAAACAAGTAGACTTTTCATAGCAGTTTTATTTTTATGTGAAAGAATGTACATAAATCTACTTTTTTACATAATTCTCAACCACATAATGCACTTATGATATCATACAACCAGCTTTGGAATACTATCCTCATAGAAATCTGCTGCCTACTTAGGCAACAGTTACATAATGCACACTTATTGACACTTGAGGAATCTCTTCACAGAACATCAAAATTATAAAGTGTCTGTATTCTCTCACTTTTTCATCCTGCACCAAACAGTCAGTAATGACTGAAAATCACCCACTTCGTTCCCCATCACATAAATTTGTACAGCTATCTTTAAAAGCACTCACCCATTTCTGTACCATCCCATCGCTCATAATGTTTTCTCCACACAATTCATCATTCTGAAGATGAATTTCAGCCCCTTTCACACCTTTAGCTCTAAGAAAATGAATCTCACCACATTTCCACAGACAGTGGGATTCTAAATCAGAGCAGACTTTTGAGATACTCACAAACTTAAACACACTGAATATTGGTGAGAATTATTTAGAAAAGTAGATTAAAGTACCAACTTTCATGTAAAAATAAAATTTCTGGGAAAAGTCTGCTTGTTTTATTTTTATTTGAAAATGATAATTACTTCAAAACCACACCTCATATTTCCATATAACAACACAAATCAGACTCCATACTACTACAGACAACAACTCGAACAGACAACTGTTACCAACTCCATACCAGCACTGTCTCATGCCAGTCAGAAGAATAAAGATACAACAACTATCAGCCCAGTGATATTACAAAATATTAATTTATTACATCCAAAGACATTTGTTAATGTTAAGTTAGTTCTTTTACAAATATTATCTAATTATTAGTCAGAAAAAATCATAGACTAATGTTGATAATTTCAAACGTGATTACAATTTCAAGTAAAATTGGAAATTTGTAAAATAATTGTTTTTTCTGAAAAATAATAAATCTCTCATTTTCTATTATATAAATACATAGGACCAGTTTAGTCATACCACCAGAACTATACTAAATACAAGATTGCTATTTGTATTTTATTGGAGTACATTGTGCATTTATTGTATGTATCTTATACTCCATTGTAACAATATTACGAAAAGGAAAGTTGCTACTTACCATATAGTGGAGGCGTTGAGTCGCAGATAGGCACAATGAAAAGACTGTCACAGATGAAGCTTTCAGCCAGTAAGGCCATTGTCGAAAATAGAACACACACACACACACACACACACACACTCTGGCATTGTGTCACAAGAGGAGGTCCACTGACCAGTTCCATTACCCATTGCAAAGCGACATAAAATGGAATGAGCACAGAAAAGCAGTATTAGCAAAGGCAAATGATCAACTAATTTTAGGAAAGTGTTGCTCATCTTGAAGGAGACCGCATACAGAATACTAGTGCAGTCCATTATTGAGTACAGCTAGTGTGTTTGGGATCCCCGCCAGGTTGGATTAAAGGTAGACACTAAAACAGTTCAGAGGTTTCTGCTTGATTTGTTACCTGAAGGTTCAATCAACAAGCGAGTATTACGGAGACACTTTATGAAATCAGATGGGAATCCCTGGAGGGAAGACAGTGCTATTTTTGCAAACCGCTATTGAAAAAATTTAGAGAATTGGCATTTGTGGCTGACTGCACAACGATTCTACTGCCACTGACACATATTTCACATAAGGATCCCAAAGACAACATGAGAGAAATTAGGGCAAAGATAATGCATGTGAGATGACAGAAGTCAAAAACAAAACGAAAGGTCTTACAAACAGAAGATTTCAGAGTAAGAGGAGAGCTTCATAAAGCAGCAATGCTGACAAATCAGTGTACTTAAACATCAGAGAAATTTTGTCATGACAAAATTGTTGATGACTTTGTTGTTTGGAGCAAAATACAGGAATTGAGTGAGTAAAACTTACAAAATGTGCACAGTGTGATCTATTCAATGATCTTTCCAACTTTTGCAGCTTTACCACAATTATTCACCAGAATACAGTACTGTCAAAATTTTTTGAAATATAGCTACTCATTTTGTCAATGAACTAAAATTTTGTTTATCATTTTTGGTCATTTAGCAAACCTGTACACAATCTGAACATAATCTGACATACTTGAGTGGAGGTCATCTCCAAAACTACGAAACTTGATATGGAATCACCCTTAACTGAGTGAAAAAGCTGAAGCCTCTTTGTAATCAGTATATTAAGTCCCTCACACACTCAATATTTATTGCACAGTATTATTGACCACCTAAGACCAGTATTGACAGTTTGGACAAGATACTCAAGAAAACAGCAGAATTTTAAAAATATTGATGGACATTTTCCATCTTTATTACCTGCATCTTGTGAGATTATGGTATGTTCATATTTTTAGTGATAAACTAATTAGATGTTTTTTTATCATTTGGCAGTTACATTGGATTTGTCATTTACATATGGCATGTTGACATTTAACTATATAACCTCTTAGTTTTAACTTCATTCCCTAGTTATTTTTGTAATTTTAAAATTATTTGGACTGAAGTACAAACTTTCTAAGATTTTTGTCTTGACTTATTGACAGTTACATAAGATTCACCTTTCACAAACGGCATAATGCCACTTATCTATGGATCACAGTTTCTAACTTCATTCCATTGTTACTTTTATAATTTTAAAGTTACTTGGATTTACGTGTAAGCTTTTTGAGATTTTTGGTCCTAAATCTTTTTGGGAGGTACAGCCTGGCTTCCTTGCATTGAAGCTCTTGACTACGTACAGCGGTAGTCATGTTGACCCATAATATGAATGCATGACATGTGTATTCTACTCTTGTTTTCTGATTTGAATGGAAGGTCATCTTAAAAGCAGTAACAGAATACTGGGTTGTTACATGTTCACTTTTACTAGTAGAGTTGGCTCTCCTTATTATTTGATTCAGGTGATACTCATTGATTTATATCCAACTCTATTGTACAAAATTTTCTAAGTGTATTTTTCCTCTACATATCTACAGTTCTGAAAATGATTGTAGAAAGCGACCAAAACTAGTCATGATGCTGTAAATGTATAATGAAAATTGCAGTGTAGGCATTCACAGTTTTTTTACATTAAATATTTTTATTTAATGAGATACCTTGTCATCCACAGTAGCAGAGGAAACTGAAGATCATGATATCATGACAGTAAGCAGATATGTTTATTTTGCTTGCAGCAGTTCTCAGAATTAGCAAATAAAGTCAGAGCAGCTGTCCAGTGAGCGAACGTGTTTATTTTTCTTGCAAAAGTTGTCACAGCTCAGACGTAAGATCGTGTAAGCTATCAATCACAGTAATTGTGTTTTTTCATTTCCGATAGTCGTTACATGGGAAACAGCACAGTACACAATAAATCATACATTTTGGTTCCTTAATTCATAATTAGTTGTTTTGGTTTATGAGTCAGTGCCACCAATGAAAAAGTACCTGCTTCATTGAAATGTTTACAGACCGTTCTTCATCATTTCTGCTTGTGTTTTGCAAAGCAAGCAACTCATCTGCAATGCAGATACACATTATTGAGCACCAACATGTTCGCTATGATGGCAGTGTTCTAACTTACATATAAAAAAAAAAAAAATAAATATTGTGCTGTGTCATTCTTGGCCTTGCACATTCATGCCATATATTGTCCCAGTATTATTGTGTCAATAATATTGAATATGATCCTCATGAGTCAGTTTTCAGATTAAGTGCTCAAGGTAATTTTCTGACTAGACATTTAGAGCGTCATCACAATAATCCCTGGCCCTACCACTTGTCCTACTCACTTGAAACTTCCAGTCTATACCTGGTATGTAGAAAACTCCCCCTGCTACAACAACATAACCAGGATATCAGTATGCAACCTTCTACAAGTTTTGTAGGAAATGTACCACTACTACAGTTGCTGAGACATGGGATCTACAAAATTAACATGTTTGATCCACCTTTAAATTAATTAAACTAAATTATTTCACATTTTGAATCCTCACTCGCTTTCTGTTCCTAGCATTATTACAATTTTTAAGTGAGGGTAATTCTGGAGCCTTTCCATGGATGGTCCTGCAATTAAATAACATTGCATTATCATTTTCCTTCTTCAGTCTTCTATGACAAATGTTACCCTCTGTAATTGGTGGGATTTATATTCTCTTGTCAACTAAATCACAGCATAATTTATCAAGCCCATAGACAGGTTTCTTTATCCTAAACTCACATGTGCATACCAAGTTAATCTGCTACTCTGGGAGCTGATTTTGCAGTTTAATACAAGCATTAAATGAGGAATGGGAGGGGTAAGTCTAACATTATATGCCCAATTATGGAGTTTAATATATATATATGCATTCAATATCATCACAGAATCGTTCGAACCTCGGTTGGAACCATCTACATACCTTCAAACAAAAAGATGTTTCTGAAACTGGTGCTGCAGAGTGCTAGCTCAGCTTCCACTCCACGGGTGAGACTAGCTGCTTTCACAGTTCAGCCAGCCACCTGTGGGACTCAAAGATGGCCACTGAACCCAGGCAGCAGATGTCATTTGCGCCAACATCAGTCCACGCTTACATCTGGCTGCGACCAACATGCTTAATAGCAGCTGACGGAGTCTGCTCCATGCCTCGAATGAGACCTGCTGGCAAGCATATCTGTCTTCTGTTTTCTTAAGGGGTTCCATTATCTGCCCAATCTTGAAGTTCCCAGTGCTGTACTGTCAGCAGTGAGTAAGACCTCATGTGTTTTAAGGCGTAAGGGGCAGCCATGTAACCGGTATCCACTTTCATTGTCTGCCTAGAGATTTGTGGCCATGTCAGTGTTCACAATTCATCCTTAGGTGAGTGTAAACTAGCCAGGTAAAGCATACCAGAATGCAGTGTGACATCAGGGATATCAGGCAGCGCTAAATGTGGCAGATAGACCACAGCTTTTGCCACGGGTACCTCGTTATGCCACTGTATTGCTCGGTAATAGTCTGTCGACAGTTTTCAACTCCCCTGCATCCCTACACAGCTGACATAGTCCCTATCTGCCTTTTAGTGTGTAAGTTTTACAGTAATAACTATAATATTAACCCATGCAACAATAGCACTTCCGCTGCGCTGCTCCTGGCTATCACAAAAGGTCAATACAAGCAACATTGATGCTCAAAAAATACGCAAACACTTAGAAAAACAATAAATAAATACTGCTTAGTATAGATAAATATGCAGATACTGTTCACTTCTTCACAAATACATGTAAGAAAAAGACCAAACTAAACACTGTGTGTAAGCTTGGTGGCTGTTCTTGCTTTGGCAGCTGCTCCCTTCGAATATATTACAAAAGTTATAAAAAATTTAATATTGTTTTAAATTGTTTGTAGGTGTGGTTTTGTTGGTACTATGTGGATTTGATTCATTAATTAATTCATTAATCATATACACTGCATGCTTTTGTGTCAGTGATTTATATATAATAATAACATTGTTGTTTATTTTGTATTGATGCCAGACATTTATGATCTGTCACTAAGAGAAAAAGAGAGGGTGTTTTTCTTCAACATGTACTGTTTTCTAGGTTGTACCGGACTATTATAAAATTGTGAATCGTCCAATGGATCTGCAGACAATACGTGAAAATCTGCGGATGAAGAAATATCAGAGCAGAGAGGAGTTTCTAGCTGATGTTAATCAGATTGTTGAAAATTCAACACTTTACAATGGTAATAATCCAGAAAACATATTTGTAATTGAGGCAGTGTAAGTTGATCCCTGACAATTGCAGTGGGCTGGGCATGGCAGCCAGTAACGTAATACAATTTTGTAAAGATCTCTGTGGCGATGTCTCAGTTTTGTCACAGCTCTGTAGACGACTATTGTTTCTGCCTACAGCCGTTGGTCCTTCACAGCTGAAAGTTGGCAGCACTGCTGTGAGCTGTAAGGGATCCTCTTCCATCTCGATTATAAGTAAATTTGAAATTCTATGTCTCTGCTTTGCATTTGCTCTTAACATACTCCAATTTCTTAACTGGTTTGTGACTCAATGATTTCATTGTATTAAACTTCCATCAAATGTAACCAGCACATTATGAAAATTACTCATTGATTTAATATACTCAGAATTATTTACTTCTAATTTCTGCTACCAGTCACTTTTTTTTAAATATACACTCCTGGAAATGGAAAAAAGAACACATTGACACCGGTGTGTCAGACCCACCATACTTGCTCCGGACACTGCGAGAGGGCTGTACAAGCAATGATCACAAGCACGGCACAGCGGACACACCAGGAACCGCGGTGTTGGCCGTCGAATGGCGCTAGCTGCGCAGCATTTGTGCACCGCCGCCGTCAGTGTCAGCCAGTTTGCCGTGGCATACGGAGCTCCATCGCAGTCTTTAACACTGGTAGCACGCCGCGACAGTGTGGACGTGAACCGTATGTGCAGTTGACGGACTTTGAGCGAGGGCGTATAGTGGGCATGCGGGAGGCCGGGTGGACGTACCGCCGAATTGCTCAACACGTGGGGCGTGAGGTCTCCACAGTACATCGATGTTGTCGCCAGTGGTCGGCGGAAGGTGCACGTGCCCGTCGACCTGGGACCGGACCGCAGCGACGCACGGATGCACGCCAAGACCGTAGGATCCTACGCAGTGCCGTAGGGGACCGCACCGCCACTTCCCAGCAAATTAGGGACACTGTTGCTCCTGGGGTATCGGCGAGGACCATTCTCAACCGTCTCCATGAAACTGGGCTACGGTCCCGCACACCGTTAGGCCGTCTTCCGCTCACGCCCCAACATCGTGCAGCCCGCCTCCAGTGGTGTCGCGACAGGCGTGAATGGAGGGACGAATGGAGACGTGTCGTCTTCAGCGATGAGAGTCGCTTCTGTCTTGGCGCCAATGATGGTCGTATGCGTGTTTGGCGCCGTGCAGGTGAGCGCCACAATCAGGACTGCATACGACCGAGGCACACAGGGCCAACACCCGGCATCATGGTGTGGGGAGCGATCACCTACACTGGCCGTACACCACTGGTGATCGTCGAGGGGACACTGAATAGTGCACGGTACATCCAAACCGTCATCGAACCCATCGTTCTACCATTCCTAGACCGGCAAGGGAACTTGCTGTTCCAACAGGACAATGCACGTCCGCATGTATCCCGTGCCACCCAACGTGCTCTAGAAGGTGTAAGTCAACTACCCTGGCCAGCAAGATCTCCGGATCTGTCCCCCATTGAGCATGTTTGGGACTGGATGAAGCGTCGTCTCACGCGGTCTGCACGTCCAGCACGAACGCTGGTCCAACTGAGGCGCCAGGTGGAAATGGCATGGCAAGCCGTTCCATAGGACTACATCCAGCATCTCTACAATCGTCTCCATGGGAGAATAGCAGCCTGCATTGCTGCGAAAGGTGGATATACACTGTACTAGTGCCGACATTGTGCATGCTCTGTTGCCTGTGTCTATGTGCCTGTGGTTCTGTCAGTGTGATCATGTGATGTATCTCACCCCAGGAATGTGTCAATAAAGTTTCCCCTTCCTGGGACAATGAATTCACGGTGTTCTTATTTCAATTTCCAGGAGTGTATTTCATGTTTAATCTAACATAATACAATGTGTTCCGAACATGTTCTGTTCATCTTCAGGCGTTTATACATACATACATACAGAGAAATGTTACTTAAAAAGAAACAGTCTTAAACTAGATTACTCTAGAACTCTTTGTCCATTGTTTGTGTCTGTTCTTCAACAGTTTTAAGCCAGTTCTAACTCAACAGATTCTAGATATGTCAGTGTGAATAATTGACTACAAATCAGTCAGTACCAAGAATATCGATACAAAACCTCGATAATCGATACAGACTCACATGCTACAGTCCGCCATCTTGTGTTGTGTGCATAACATCGAAGCAATTTGTGCAGTGAATTCCATTGGCAATCAGTGACAAAACACGATATGCAGTAGTGTAATGTCAATCAACAGCTCCGCCATTACACCACTGATGCAAGTGAAGCAGCAAGATGATGAAATTGTAAGTGATCAACCATCATATAAAAGCCTTTCACACTATTTTTGTAACACATAACTGATGCAAATCTATGTGCATCCTATACAGTCTGTGATATCATACATAGTCAACCTCAAGGAAGAAAACCAGCAGAAGACATCACGGATTTCGATTTCTAGCCATACACTGCCCCCCCCCCCCTCCCCCACCCGCCCGCAAATGCCACACCTGCTGCTACAGTAACAAACAACGGACAAAGAGTTCTAGATTAATCTAGTTTAAGACTGTTTATTTTTAAGTAACATTTATCTGCATGTATGTATGTATGTATAAACGCCTGAAGATGAACAGAACATGTTCGAAACACGTTGTATTGTGTTAGATTAAACATAAAATATTAAATAAAGTGACTGGTAGCAGAAATTAGAAATAAATAATTATCCCACACAGTCACGGTTCACAAACATAGCCATCATGGCCGAAAATAATTAATACTCAGAATTCATTCAATCATACTTGCAAGTGAGAAACTGCTATGTTGCATCCAGTAGCTGCTGCAGTGAGCAAGAGACTTGTGCACTGCAGTTGCACACAAGGTTTCTCGTGCAGGGGAATGGTGATGCTGCAAATGGGTCACTATTAATTCCCACATTTCAGAATAAAGAAGTGTTGGAGATGGTGAATGGAAGATTCAATTTTATTGGCAGAACACTTGGAAGATACAACATATCTACTAATGAGTTTGCTTACACGTGACTTATCTGTTGTCTTCTGGAGTACTGCTGTGTGGTAAGGGCTCCTTATCAGACAGGATTGACATAGATCATAAGAAAAGTTCAGAGAAGGGCAGTTCATTTTGTATTATTATGAAATAGGGTGAATAGTGTCACAGAAATGAGCAAGAGTTGTGGTGACAATCATTAAATCAGGCTTTTTCATTGCAATGAGATCTTTTTGAGAAATTTCAATCACCAACTTAGTACACCAAATGTGAAAATATTTTGTTGACTTCCACCTACATAGGAACAAATGTGCATAACAATAAAATAAGAGAAATCAGACCTTGAACAGAAATACTTAGATTTTTTCCCATGTGCCATTCAAGAATGGAGCAATTGAGAAACAGTCTAAAAGTGGTTCTGTAAACAGTCTGAAAAGTACTTAACCGTGAATTGCAGAGGAGTCATGTATGTGTAGATGTGGATGTAGATTTTTTATGGCCTGGTGTGAAACAGTATTGTAATGAGTTAAAGAAGGGCTGAGACAGTATTGAAAACATGCACACTCCTGCTGTCCCTGCACAAACTCCAAAGCACAAAACATCAAAGCTATTATTAGTGATTCTGCTGAAGGAAGTTGACATCTGACTGTGGCGTAATCTCTATTAAACTTCAAATCAGCTAAGGAAGAATACACACAACCATTTGGAAGGAGGTGAGACTCTATTCCCGAGTTCTAAGAATATTGAATGAAGAGAAGAAAAGCCGGCCGGAGTGGCCGAGCAGTTCTAGGCGATTCAGTCCGGAACTGCGCTGCTGCTATGGTCGCAGGTTCGAATCCTGCCCCGGGCATGGATGTGTGTGATGTCCTTAGATTAGTTAGGTTTAAGTAGTTCTAAGTTCTAGGGGACTGATGACCTGAGAAGTTAAGTCCCATAGTGCTCAGAGCCATTTGAACCATTTGAAGAGAAGAAAGCTCTACAAGTTGAAATTTCTTGTATACTTCTTATAAAATATTAGGAAGAAAGTGATGCTTTTATTTCTGGAAAAAATAGTGT
This sequence comes from Schistocerca cancellata, assembly GCF_023864275.1. Taxonomy (NCBI): domain Eukaryota; kingdom Metazoa; phylum Arthropoda; class Insecta; order Orthoptera; family Acrididae; genus Schistocerca; species Schistocerca cancellata. Next base: position 764,333,792 of record NC_064630.1, read on the forward strand.
GTATCATAAAACTAAATTTGTCCTTACACCCTTAATTCAAAGGAGCCATTTTATAGTGGTAGGAAACATTGAGAGGACAATCTTCAAAACCAAGAAACAGTTGTCTGCTGAGAAGATCAGGGCCTCAGAGTTCTGGAATAGCAAAGGCATTCTCCCAGTAACTTTCCTCCAGGAACTTAGCTCAAAAAGGGACAGCTTGCTGATCACAACTGTTTTACTTCTCTGTGACAAGACCACACTCCTCAACAATAAGTCATCAAACTTTGGGATACATCTACTGGGCTGCTCTTAAAGATCCATCCTACAGTTTAGATCAATTGTCACCCAAGTGATCTCTTGCTGCAGAGCTTCACAGACTGTGGAGTGGTACAATGCTTCATGCTTAATTGGCTTGAACGTAAAAAAAAATGGCATTAAAAAGTACTGGACCAATGGTAAAAATATAAACATAAGGCAGAGCACCTCCTGATGTGGTGTGCCAAATTATATGACACATGGAATGACAGATACATGGCATACATGTGACTTGATGCTGACAATAGTAACAGGGCACAAGATCTTCTTCGGACAATGAGCATGTTCTGGCTTTCTTCAACTTAATTAATGTTTTACGTAAATGAAGCAAAGCTACATTCATCTCTGTTGTTAATTTCTCATTTAAACTTTTAATTCTTGCATAAAAAATTAAAAACCATGGTTTTGGGTTTATGCATGTATTACATACGCAGTTTTTCTCATTCGATTTTGAGGAAACTATTCAATAAAACAATTTGATTCTTCCTCTCTGTATTGTCTCACATCACAGCGTGATTGTGAACTGACTGTCTTTTCATTATTGCTTATAGTTATTACATACTTTGAAAATAAATAAAGTACTGCACATATTTTAAAAAGTTTACAAAGAAAAATATGCTTGCTGGACGGTATATGTTTGGTGCAGCTTACGTGATACATTGCTGCATAAATAATGTAGCTAGTATATTAGAATTGTTTTTAATGCTGGAAGGAGAGTCATACCTATTTCCAATCTCAAGTAAATAAGTGATACATTTTGTGTTTGGTTGCAGGGGGATACAAGCCACCACATTCAGATGCTGTGGCCACACATTAGACAGTGTTGTTGCTCATGTTTCTCTTTCATATGTGGTTTATGAAGTCAGTCAGTCACAGCATAAACTACAGTTATGTTTATTTTAAAACTAGAGATAGACAATCACAGATTCAGCATCAGAGCTAGATGTGTGCTAGGGACTGGAAAAATTTCCACTTTTCAATAAATGTGAATTCTGTCTCAAAATACAAAGCCCAATTTGGAAAGATAGCGTACATAAGAATCTGTTTGCAAATAAAAAGTGTACAAACACGACAACATAGCAGTGTGCTCAACGATCTGGTGCCATGCCATTTGTGGTGGTTGTATAGTCTATTTAAGATGCATGCCATGTAATGCAGTGTAGTACTCAGCCATGAGACCTAGCATGTTATAACAAAGAAATGCCTAAAATTCAAATGATTATATAATGTTAATACTTTTAACATGGCAAAATAATTGGCTGATGTTTTGAACTGTGGTTGCGTCGAACATCGCTAGAGGTTGAGCCTGAACTACATCGTTAAACAATACTCACCTCGGCAAGCAATTTTATGGTAGCCCTGTTGTAGACTGCTCCTCTCCCCTCTGGCAATCAAAATTCTAATTTTTTTACAATTGCAGCCATCTGACACTATAGCCTATAGCGCCTACACTCTGCGTTATATCGATTAGAAAACAAAATCTGCAATGTTTTTTGCAAAATTCTTGCCCTAATGTTAAAATAGAGTTACTGTATGTTTGGTTCTACTAGTACTATCTGTGGCATTGTCAAGCATGGATCACACAGCTATGAATGCCCATGATACATGGAAATTAATAGTCTGCCAATTTTGTAATCATTGAATTGGGTGGGAAAAGACAGATTATGTCCAGAAACAGCTTAAGTCAGAGACACATTCAGTTCACTGGTGAGAAAATGCTGCTGCTTTTCAACAAAGCAATCATTTTTGAAACATTAAATACAGCCAAATGAAGAAAAGGCAATTTTGGAAGAAAAAGGTGTTCAAGTTTTTGCAAAAGCAAACATTTCAGTCAAAAAGTTCCAAATCATCACTTTCTTTTAACTGCCAGTTTCAAAGAACTAAGGCTTTGTTTGTCTTCAATCATGTATCATGACAACCTTTTAATTTATGTGTCTAATCAGTATAAAAAATTAGAAAAAGGAGTTATTGGGTATCGTCATGATTGAAGTTGAATTTGTCTATGCTAGATTGTGTCGGAAGAAGAACAATGCAATTTGTCAACAACAAGAGGTAGGTAAGAGTTTGTCAAAACTTTAAATGTAGAAGTTTCTCAATACTTTACCATGCAGCTAACACTCCACAAACATTTTGCTCATGTGAACTCAACCTCAAAGTGATTAATGAATCAAATTGAATTTTTATCAGCTGACAGGGAATGTGCCCACAAGAGTGATGGCAGAGAGTTAAAGGAAAGTTGTTTCCGTAAAGCATTGTTTGGAGGTATGCTCCTGCTTCTAGAACCTAAATCTTTGCCAGAAGACGACAGCTAATTTCATTATTGTTTTGCCGTGGATGAAGCTTTCCCTCACATAAAACACACAGTTAGACCATAGCCTTTTAGACAAATAATGAAAGGTTTATATTTAATTGTGTATAATCCAGGGGAAGAAATTCTATAGAATATTCTTTTTGTTTGTTAGTGTCAAAAGATCTGCTTTTTGATACTTCAGTAAATTGTGAAATGAACTAATGTGATAGTTCAAGCTATTTGTTAATTTCATAACTTTGTACGCTTTCATTATGCAACACAGTCTACGCCATACCATTGAGAATTCACATCAAAAGCCAGGAAACCAACAGTGGCCCACTAACAATGCTATTGGGTCGAGTAATCCACTCTGTGGTTTCTTTCTTAGCCCAAATGAAGCATTATCTTTTCAGAACAGATTACGTATGTAGCTTCATACTGAAAGGATTCGAATTACATTAGATCCCGCAAGTCAGTAAAAGATTTAGAAACATGTTTGTAGAAAACCATCATACATAATTATGTTTAATTCTGTATCTTCATTCTTATGCATAAATAAATTAGATGAATTTCAATTATTGTATCTGTCTATGTTTTTTCACTTTCAGTCCTTTCCCACACTTTATCTTGAGAGTTCCCATTGCTGTATTCAGCACTGCTGTGATCATAAACATGATTTTTTTTTCTCCACTAGACCAAAATGAATATTGAACTCAGCAATGTTCCTCATTTTTCTGAGTAGAGAGACATGCAAACAACCAAAGCAGACATGTTCATAAAGTGTCACTAGACAAGTGTGACACGTGGCAAAAATTGAAGTGGAGCACACCACATTCATCTGGCAATGGTGTCGCATGCCATAAGACTCAGTTACATCACGTCAGTCTGATAGGTGCTACTCCATTATACTATGTGATTTCCATCTGAAGTTGCAAGTTGGTTGCATGCCATGACAAACAGTAAACCACTTGTCACACTGTTCCGATGGGCACCCTGACTAAGATGACTCATTATGTAGAAAATTAAGAACAATGTAAATTTAATGAATAAGAATTTTATGACAAAATACTTGCTTGTATTTGAATCATCCCTATACATAATGAAGACTATTTTGCTGTAATATCAGAAATGCTGTATTTTTTTTTTACAGGTACAAAAAGTTCACTGACAGTAGCAGCTCGCCGCATGTTGGGTCTGTGTGTAGACAGGTTGGCTGAAAAAGAGGATAGGCTTATGAGGCTTGAGAAGGCTATTAATCCATTACTGGATGATAATGACCAGGTTGCACTGTCATACATCTTGGATAACGTCGTGAACAACAAACTGAAGGCCATGTCTGAATCATGGCCATTCCTCAAACCTGTGAATAAGAAACTTGTGAAGGACTACTATACCGTTATCAAGAATCCGATGGATCTAGAAACAGTTGCCAAAAAGGTTCAAAGTAAGTTGCACAGATTTTCTTCCTGACACTCCTCCTCTCCCTCCCTCTCTCTCCTTTGTGGGGAGCTTTCATCTGTTTCCTAGTACAGAGTGAGACTTCTATTTATATATTTCTCAATGTATTTTTTTTTTTTTATACGTAATAGTGCAGGAGATCTTATACGTAAACTGTAGTTTTGGTTTGACTTAAGAATTTACAGAGTAATGTTTTTAAACCACAAGTAAGTTAACATACCCAGTACAAATTTATCCATACAGATTGATGATTAGTGTATTCTGTTACATCCACAAGACACCTTGAGATTTTGCAGGAGTAGTTTGACAGAAACTGGGGTGTCTCACATTTTTAAATAGATGTAGTTACAAAAAACACTTTATGAAAGTAGTGAATGTGTTGTGTAGATCTTGTTGTATGATCTAAGCCATTCAGATACAAAGCAGTTGTGTAACAGCTAATGTGTGTGACACCATTTCAATGTGTCGTGTAAGAATGCTTACTTTAATGTGGGGGGGGGGGGGGGGGGGGGGGACACCAATACGCTATACTTGACATGCATAAGCACTTTACATATGTTAATGCAATGAAGAAAGAATTTTTAGTATTTAAAAAAAGGTTCCACAATTTCTCAAAATTCTTATTATAAAACGTTTTGTGCAGAATAACATAAAAACATACATAATAATTTGTCTACCTGCACTTCACTTCATCATGTACATCGTATGAAGCTTGAATATTAACAGTACTATGAAAAGGAGATAGCTGTCGTGTGTGTGAGATGTGCTTTCACCAAAAGATCAATGTGCAACAGTCTTTTTGTTGTGTCTGCTTGAAATTCAGTGTGTCATCTTTTGCAACCTACGTGTTTCATAATAATGTTGATATTCAAACCTAGGCTTTCCACTGTTTGATGTGAAGTTTGAAACTACACAGACAAGGGGGAAATAAATAATTGTAGATATGTATGTTACTGTTCATATTTGCAATATTCGTGACATAATAGTGATCATCCATAAAATGGTTGTTAGAGATCTAACAAAAATTATTTCTGGTATGAAACTACCATAAAATTAAAATAAAGAGCAAAAGTTTATAATTATGATGCTCCAGTGCATATGTAGAAATAGGGACTTAAGCATTTGAAACCAAACAAACTTTCATCAAGCACACGAGATGAAAAATTCAGAGGAAATGGATGGAGTACACATTGATTGAGGAGACAGATGACAGGTTAAAAATGATGAAGTTGTTTACTTACAGTACCAACACCTCATTCTCTTTCAGGTCAGGATATTTCTTTTGATGGAATATAAAGGAAGGGTTTGCACAAAAAATATGGAAACACCACAAGAAATGCATGTTTGAACATGACTGCTAATGCTAGCCAAGCCTACAGGTCACACTGTTGTATTTGACCACAAGCGGCAACTGTTATGTATCCTCAATATGTTGCAAGTGTCAGTCATGGTCAGAACAGTGCTCTGTGGTAGTTGTGAGTGCATTATGACTACAAATGTGGGTGCATCGTTGATGCTCGTATGGCCGGTGCTTCCGTGATTGAGGGAGATGAAATGTTTAGTGTTTTAAGAGTAACTGAAACGAAGATTTATACTGCATACAGGGAAAGTGGAAAAACATCATCTGCTAAGTCAAATCACAGACGAAGGTGCATGTTGAGTGATTATGACAAGTGCTCATTGAAGAGGATTGTGACGAAAAATAAGAGGATGACAGCAGAACTGAATGTCGCACTTGCGTACCGTGTCAGCATCAAAACAACACAAAGGTAGCTTCAGAAGCAGAGAACTGCTGGGTGAACTGGAATTCCAAAACCATTCATCATTGGTGCAAATGCCTGTAGCAGGAAAATGTGGTGGTGAAGCCATAAAACCTCTGCTATCTAGCAATAGAAGAAAGTCATTTGGCCAGCTGTGTCTACTTTGGCAAGAAGAGTACGTGATCGCTATCCATCTCCATTGTCATTACCTGAACTTGCCACTATTTTGCTGGAATAATGGTACACATTACAGTATACGGTAAGAACCGTACAGGAGCTGCATTTATACATTCCAAGATGTCTGGCAGCTATGTGGAGTATTAACAGGTTTTGTAAACCGTATTATGTATGGTAATCATGTTTTTGCTGGCTCCATATTTTTTGCAACCTCTCAGTGTGTGTGTGTGTGTGTGTGTGGGAGGGGGGGGGGGGCACTATGTGGAATATTAACTGGGTTCCTAAACCATAGTAGGTGTGGTAATTATTGTATTTTTGGTGGCTCCATATTTTTTCCAAGCCGTCTGTACAAGTGTGTGTGTGTGTGTGTGTGTGTGTGTGTGTGTGTTTTGGAAATAAGGTAAAATCTTGAAGTATTTACGAGATAAAAATAGTCAGTCACACAGAAGGAAGCAACAAGAAACTAATACTGAAGAAGAGTAAACCATCCGCAGCCGCGAATAAGAATATGTTGAGAACTTGCCACTTTGCAGAACTTATTTAGTGACATGCATTGGTAGATTTGTGACCCATGTATTTCAAACAGAAAGAGAATAAAATAAAATGAAACATTAAAAAAAAAGAAAAAAGATAATTTGTTGCAGTTGTTTGGGGTCTAACAAGGAAGGTGCAAGGATCAACAAGTATTTCACTAGTATAACACAATTTTTTTTTTTTTTTTTTTTTTTTTTTTTGAGAAATAAATATTTAAAATGAAAGCTAAAAGGTGTCACACTTTGTTTGAAGGGCTTTATGGCTTGTTAGTAGTTATGCCTATGTACAAGATAAGGTGTGAAGTGCAGCTTTGAAGATGTAAAATGAAATACCTTTTCTGTGATTACATGTTCTGAGGTGATGAGTGTGTGATTGTTGAGTTCAGAACAATGAAATAATTTCACGTTGTCAGTCAGTAAGCTTATTATTACAGGCAGTTCACAAACAAACAGAATGTAAGTTGCCAGTTAAATACTGGTGTTTGAACAAAACTAAATAATTACAATGGTATGACACACCTTGCTCTTTTTCAGGCCATAAATATCATAATCGATATGAATTTTTGGCTGATATAGAAAGAATCTTGCAAAATTGTATTATTTACAATGGTAAAGATTCAACTTACAGTCAAAAGGCAGAAACTTTGGTAAAAGTATGCCGAGCCACTTTGGATGAGGTGAGTACTTTCATTAGCAATAAGTTGGTAGTACCTTGGAGTATATTTTAAAATACATGTCACTGTAGTTACTTTTTACAGTATGGAGATCATTTAACACAACTTGAAAGCAACATAAGTTTGGCACAAGAAAGGGCTCTCGAGCAAGCAGAAATGGATCCAACATGGTTGGGAACCGAAGAAGAAAATTATGCCATCACTGAACCTGAACATGCAGTTAGTAACCAGATATTTAATTTCTCAACATTTTTATTAACCTAAATCATATAATATACATTATTTTATTGCTAAATCCTGTAGTAAAAAATAAAACTCCATTTTCCGTAGAGTCAGAACAGTTCTCCAGATCATGGTTTTGGCAAATCAAACATGGATGATTATGACTTTGTTGATGTGGAAGGAGATGAGACAGATGGAAGGGCAGCAGGAAGATCAAGAAAGAAAGATGTCCTAGAAGAAGGTAAGCCCTAGTGAAATACAGTAGTTTGAATGTGTATGTACAAATGCAGTTTTAAAATGTAGCAAGTTCCTGCCGACTGACTTAAGATTTTTCCATCTCTTTATATATGTATAATGTTGTAACACATTTTTTCCAATGTTTAAGTGACCATGTATGTAATGGAACTTGCTGGTATGCAGTACAGGATGTCACGACAACGTGAAATGATAGACCTCTGAAATAAATGATGTGCAATGCATTATTGATTCTTTTGGTTTTGCTTCAGTTGTGACTTTGTTTTATTATAAATATGACAGATTTTGGGAAAATTATTTTCCCATATTCAGGTGTACAAATGTAGTAGCCAGCTCAAGATGGTCACACGCCATGGATGCCACACTGCATTGTAGAACAGGCGGACGAGGCAGTGTGGTACAGAGCGGCATGCCCGCCTGTTCTACAATGCAGTATAGCATTCACAGTGCACAACCATTTCGGAGCTGAGTAGTAAATTTGTACACCTGAATATGAGAACGTAATTTTCCTGAAACCTGTTGTTGTTGTGGTCTTCAGTCCTGAGACTGGTTTGATGCAGCTCTCCATGCTACTCTATCCTGTGCAAGTTTCTTCATCTCCCAGTACCTACTGCAGCATACATCCTTCTGAATCTGCTTAGTGTATTCATCTCTTGGTCTCCCTCTACGATTTTTATCCTCCACGCTCCACTCCAGTACTAAATTGGTGATCCCTTGATGCCTCAGAACATGTCCTACCAACTGATCCCTTCTTCTAGTCAAGTTGTGTCACAAACTCCTCTTCTCCCCAATTCTATTAAATACCTCCTCATTAGTTATGTGATCTACCCATCTAATCTTCAGCATTCTTCTGTAGCACCACATTTTGAAAGCTTCTATTCTCTTCTTGTCTAAGCTATTTATCGTCCATGTTTCACTTCCATACAAATACTTTCAGGAACGACTTCCTGACACTTAAATCAATACTCGATGTTAACAAAATTCTCTTCTTCAGAAATGCTTTCCTTGCCATTGCCAGTCTACATTTTATATCCTCTCTACTTCGACCATCATCAGTTATTTTGTTCCCCAAATAGCAAAACTCCTTCACTACTTTAAGTGTCTCATTTCCTAAACTAATTCCCTCAGCATCACCCGACGTAATTCGACTACATTCCATTATCCTCATTTTGCTTTTGTTGAAGTTCATCTTATACCCTCCTTTCAAGACACTGTCCATTCCGTTCAACTGCTCTTCCAAGTCCTTTGCTGTCTCTGACAGAATTACAATGTCATCGCCGAACCTTAAAGTTTTTATTTCTTCTCCATGGATTTTAATGCCTACTCTGAACTTTTCTTTTGTTTCCTTTACTGTTGCTCAATATACAGACTGAACAACATCGGGGAGATGCTACAACCCTGTATCACTCTCTTCCCAACCACTGCTTCCCTTTCATGCCCCTCGACTCTTATAACTGCCATCTGCTTTATATACAAATTGTAAATAGCCTTTCGCTCCCTGTATTTGAGCCCTGCCACCTTCAGAATTTGAAAGAGAGTATTCCAGTCAACATTTTCAAAAGCTTTCTCTAAGCCTACAAATGTTAGAAACGTAGGTTTGCCTTTCCTTAATCTTTCTTCTAAGATAAGTCGTAGGGTCAGTATTGCCTCACGTGTTCCAACATTTCTACGGAATCCAAACTGATCTTCCCCGAGGTCGGCTTCTACCAGTTTTTCTATTCGTCTGTAAAGAATTCGCGTTAGTATTTTGCAGCTGTGACTTATTAAACTGATAGTTGGGTAATTTTCACATCTGTCAACACCTGCTTTCTTTGGGATTGGAATTATTATATTCTTCTTGAAGTCTGAGGGAATTTCGCCTGTCTCATACATCTTGCTCACCAGATGGTAGAGTTTTGTCAGGAATGCCTCTCCCAAGGCCGTCAGTAGTTCTAATGGAATGTTGTATATTCCTGGAGCCTTGTTTCGACTCAGGTCTTTTAGTGCTCTGTCAAACTCTTCACGCAGTATCGTATCTCCCATTTCATCTTCATCTACATCCTCTTCCATTTCCATAATATTGTCCTCCAGAACATCGCCCCTGTATAGACCGTCTACATACTCCTTCCACCTTTCTGCTTTCCCTTCTTTGCTTAGAACTGGGTTTCCATTTGAGCTCTTGATATTCATGCAAGTGGTTCTCTTTTTTCCAAAGGTCTCTTTAATTTTTCTGTAGGCAGTATCTACTTACCCCTAGTGAGATAAGCCTCTACATCCTTACATTTGTCCTCTAGCCATCCGTGCTTAGCCATTTTGCGCTTCCTGTCGATCTCATTTTTGAGATGTTTGTATTCCTTTTTGCCTGCTTCATTTAGTGCATTTTTGTATTTTCTCCTTTCATCAATTAAATTCAATATCTCTTCTGTTACCCAAGGATTTCTACTAGCCCTTGTCTTTTTACCTACTTGATCCTCTGCTGCCTTCACTATTTCATCCCTCAAAGCTACCCATTCTTCTTCTACTGTATTTCTTTCCCCCATTCCTGTCAATTGTTACCTTATGCTCTCCCTGAAACTCCGTACAACCTCTGGTTCTTTCAGTTTATCCAGGTCCAATCTCCTTAAATTTCCACCTTTTTGCAGTTTCTTCAGTTTTAATCTACAGTTCATAACCAATAGATTGTGGTCAGAGTCCACATCTGCTCCTGGAAATGTCTTACAATTTAAAACCTGGTTCCTAAATCTCTGTCTTATCATTATATAATCTATCTGAAACCTTCTAGTATCTCCAGGGTTCTTCCATCTATACAACCTTCTTTCATGATTCTTGAACCAAGTGTTAGCTATGATTAAGTTATGCTCTGCGCAAAATTCTACCAAGCGGCTTCCTCTTTCATTTCTTAGCCCTAATCCATATTCACCTACTATGTTCCCTTCTCTTCCTTTTCCTACTCTTTAATTCCAGTCACCCATGACTATTAAATTTTCATCTCCCTGAAACCTGTGATGTCTAAAATAAAACAAAGTCACTACTGAAGCAAATATTTTCAGTCTCACTGTGCAGCTCATTTGTAGATGTTCTGTGAACGAAATCCCATCTTTTGGTTTCTTTCCTTGAATTGTGTGGCTGTGTATTGTTTTTGGCATTGAAGAAAGAAAACACCATAGGCTGATTAAATTTATTGTATTTGAAAAGTAGTCCTTGATTATTTAGAGTTAAAACAGTTGTCCCACACTGCTACAATAAACTACATGTGAAGTAATGTAGCTTGTAGATTGTAGTGTCTTAAAAATTCTTATCATTACTTTATGCACATTTAATTTCAGTTCACTGTATAACTTGCTGAAAATCAATTTTTAGTTTGGTAAAATAAATCAGTTTCTACAACTTTGGTCTTCTTGCGAATTTCTTCTTACTTTTTAATGGAATTCTATTGTGAATTAACTCCGTAATGTTTAAGAGCAAACCATACAGAAATATGTGTTTGCTATAGAGTGCAATATGTGACTTTGTTCCTCATTGTCATTCACAATAAAGGAATGGCTAGCCATTACTATCCACAAGTAGTTCTTGACTATTTAGAGTTAAAATAATTGCCCCATGCTGCTACAAGGCTGCAAGGCTGTCTGCATTCTGCATTTCTTGAAAATCAACCATACTATTTCATCAAACGGAAATGTATAGTTCCAGAAATGTTTCCAGGTCTCAAACATATATGTACGTATGCAGACTGAAACAACAACTGAAAATTTGTACCAAGGCCAGGATTTGAACCCGGGTCTCTCATTCTCTAAGCAGTGTGCTAACCAGTGTGCCACCCTGACACAGTGGCTTTGCGCGACTGCGTGGGTACCCTAGCATGCCTACCTGCTCAATCCAAATTCCCATTCACACCTCAGCCCGTACTATTTCAATTGCACATTGACCACACAAGACCCACCCAAGGCTTCATCCTACTTTGAGAGGACTCAATGTGATGTGATTGAAGCTGTCTCCGCCCTCCTTTGCACATCTTTTTCTTACCCAATGGTCATCCACATTTTTATTGAGTGTATCACTTTAGCTGAAGCTAGGTGAAAAATATTGTGAACATTATGTCAGATCATACCATTTGTGTGTGAAAGATACATAGGTTGTTTTTATGATAAAATTTAACAGCTTTAATATTCTTATTTTGGCCACAGAACAAACTTGAATGGGGCATCTTTCTCTTCAGTATGGCTCCAAAACCCTTCAGCTGTCCTTATCCGACATACAACATAATATATGATCCTTATAGTCAATCCCCTCCACTCCAAGAGTTATGTACCTCATGGCTTAGACTATTTAATCAAACAAAAGGCGAATTTTGTTATTACTTATTACTGGCTGCTCCATTCTGCTGCAGTGGAGATAGGGAGAAGGGGCTGCTGCAATTGATGGGGAGGGGGAGGGGGGAGGTTAGATAACAACATGTGTTTTAACTTTTAACATTTCCTGATGATAGAACTTCTGTTGTGACCACAATTCTTCAACGTATGTGTTTCTCAATGTATGCTACATATTTTTCGTTTAGATCCTTAGGAAATGGTTTAATACTAAAGTGTGTAAGGATAAGAAAGAATTGTAATCAAGATATAACTTTTATTATAAGTGCAGAATATGACACCACCTCTCACAAAGCTTTTATTCAATACATATTTAGAAAATTTCCTTTTTTATCATGATCGTGAGATCATTGTAATAGGAAAAGATTGATATCTTACTATTTCTAGATACTGTTGTACAATAGAGGGAGTGATGATAAGCTGTTTAGTCCCTTTAAAGTCACAATCCAGTCCAGTCTCTCAGCACATGTGCATAAGGTTGTACAGATACTAAGAGAAGTAGTCCTCTATTACATAAATGACAGTAGCTCTCTGTTGGTTGTTCCAAGTTAATTTTGTTTTTCCTCTGTATTGTGACATTTAAACCTGTCCATTTGTTGATGGGATCATTTTTATGACTGATACATCCATCTCTTGTGAGCAATCAGCCAGCCGCACAAGTTGTGTTAGTTCATTTCCTGTTCAGTTTCAGTCTGCCTATTTTGTTGGAAAATGTTATGCAATTTTGTCTCTGTGAATGTCTCATTTTAGTGTTTCTGATTGGCAGTGACTGAGTTGTTGCTAATAGCCTATCATTAGTGACCTACACTAGGCCCAAATGACTGCAGGTGCTTGTCAACAAAAATTGTTATTTTGTAAAACAAAGATCACTGTAATGCTCACCAAGTTTTCCAAGTGGTTAGAAATTATCTTAAGGGTCACAAAAGATGCCAGAGTGAATAGATTTTAAGCTCATAAGATTGGATTACTGCTTTGGCACCTTAACTGGTTTTTTTCTATGGTTGCAATGATTTATACAGTCTGCATCTTTGTGCGCATTGTTTCAGATTTGCAGTTTTCAAGTGAAGAAGACTTGGACGACATACCTTTATCAGAGGGAGAACCAGTTCCAGATGATGACAGTCAACAAGCAGCTGAGGCAATGGTGCAGCTTGGTAATATGGGTTATTATCCTCCAGTTCAGCAAATCCAACAGGAACAAGGTCTGTTTTTCCCATTATCTCTACTGGTGGACACTAAAACTTTGTATGTTTTGCCTAATTGTAATGTGATTTGCTTAGCCAGACCAAGACTTGAAATCTGTGTACAAGAAGTAGTCTGGAAATTTATTTATTTATATATTTCTCAATGATTGCCACAAAGTTTTGCTGATTAATGGTAGTTGCATTAGACATTTATTGTTTATGTACGCATTTTAAATATAAATGATAGATTATTAGATGCCGTTAGAGCTTGTTGATAAGGGGAATGCTAATTCTTGAGAATCTGGTGTAAAATAAGCATTTGTGTGAGGAGCTAGTGAATTAAAGAAACACAATTTACAAAAGATTTGTCAATAAATACTGAGCAGTAGATACACACATCAAAAAAAGTTTTGCATCACCTCGGTTCTGAAAGTTCCAGAACCTGTACAGAAAACTGGAATAGAGATCAACATAAACATCTTTTTTACCCTTTTTATTGCTCATGAAAACCACATATTGCATGTTGTACTACCATACAGCGGGACCTTCAGAGATGGTGGTCCAGATTGCTGTACACACCGGTACCTCTAATACCCAGTAGCGCGTCCTCTCGCATTGATGTATACCTGTATTCATCGTGGCATACTATCCACAAGTTCACCAAGGCACTGTTGGTCCAGATTGTCCCACTCCTCAATGGAGATTTGGAGTAGATCCCTTAGAGTGGTTGGTGGGTCACATCGTCCATAAACAGCCATTTTCAATCTATCCCAGGCATGTTTGATAGGGTTCATGTCTGGAGAACATGCTGGCCACTCTAGTTGAGTGATGTCATCATCCTGATGGAAGTCATTCACAAGACATGCAAGATGGGGCCGCGAATTGTCATCTATGAAGACGAATGCCTCTCCGATGATTGGTTGAAGGCATATGCAGAGGTACTCAAGGTACCCTCCGCCACACACCGTCAGGTGGCTTGCAGAGTATGGATGTAGATGTAGATGTAGATTATCCTGCCCATATGGTTGCACTATAGGTTGGAGGCTGGCGTTTATGTATCGTACAGCCATTATGGTGCCTTCCATGGCCACCAGTGGCATATGTCAGCCCCACGAAATGCCACCTCAAAACAGCAGCGAACTTCCACCATGCTGCATTCGCTGGACAGTGTGTCTGAGGCATTCAGCCTGACCGGGTTACCTCCAAACACGTCTCCGATGATTGGTTGAAGGCATATGCAACACTCATCGGTGAAGAGAACGTGGTGCCAATCCTGAGTTGTCCATTCGGCACGTTGTTGGGCCCATCTGTACCACACTGCATGGTGTCGTGGTTGCAAAGATGGACCTCGCCATGGATGTTGGGGGTGAAGTTGTGAATTATGCAGCCTATTGCGCACAGTTTGAGTTGTAACACGATGTCCTGGGGCTGCATGAAAAGCATTATTCAACATGGTGGCATTGCTGTCAGCGTTCCTCCAAGCCATAATCTGTGGGTAGTGGTCATCCACTGCAGTAGTAGCCGTTGGGCGGCCTGAGTGAGGCATGTCATCGACAGTTCTGTCTTTCTGTATCTCCTGCATGTCCAAACAACATCACTTTGGTTCACTTCGAGGTGCCTGGACGCTTCCCTTGTTGAGTAACAGTGCGGACACGATTGAACCATGGTATTGACCGTCTAGGCGTGGTTGAACTACATACAACACGAGCCATGTACCTCCTTCCTGGTGGAATGACTATAACTGATAGGCTGTTGGACCCCCCTTTGTCTAATAGCTGCTACTCATGCATGGTTGTTTACATCTTTGGATGGGTTTAGTGACATTTCTGAACAGTTAAAGGGACTGTGTCTGTGATACAGTATCCACAGTCAACATCTATCTTCAGGAGTTCTGGGAACCAGGGTGATGCAAAACTTATTTTGATGTGGGTATTATTACAGTCTTGGAAAATCTCCTGAGGGAGAGGTTCATTATTTATAACCTTCATGCATAAATATATTTCTATAATACTAAAGAGAGAAAACTTCGGTAGCTACAGTACATATATATTCATACACATTCCACAGATTTGTTCTCATCCTCCAATTGATCAGACTTCTACACCTGTACTGAAAGATAAAGTGATTCATCTCTGGTAAAATCATGTGCCCATTATAACTTGGAAACCTTATGTACTTTTCTGTTATGAATATAATAAACATGCTTTGGTAATCATCTAGGCTATATGAAACCAGAAATGCAGATTAAGTATATCAATATGCCATTTAGATGTTTCATTGTGGTCATTATCAGTGTTTTAGATATAATTTGTTTCACATAACTGCTAGATATAATTGTAGAATTTAATTTTTATCGTTTTCAGAAGAGAGTATGGATGTAGATCCAAATTATGATCCATCAGACTTCCTCCTGCAAGGACTTCCACAACACAGAGACTCAGAGCGTCAAGAGTCACAAAGCCAAGTGCGTGACAAAATACACGACGATTTAGAGGTTAGCGAGTCAGATGAGGATGAACCTCAGAGTGCTGCATCACATTTGGTATCCACACCATCACATGTTCCTGCACCTTTGTCAATGCAAGAGCCAGAATCAGTGCATGAAGACACTCCACAGCTGCCACTCCAAATGGATTCTGAACTGCAGCAAGTAGAACAAAACAAAAAGGATGATGATGATGATGATGGGGGAGATCTTTGGTTCTGAAATGGATTTGTATTGGGCTTTTATACACCAGTGTTGCTTGTATTGTTTAATGTAGACAAATTGTATTTGTCTACAAAAGTTGCAGTTTTATCGACATTGAATGTCATAAAAACAAATGCAGTGACCTTCTAAGATTTGTGTGTTTTGGTGTGCTTTAGCATGGTCATTTCCAAAGAACGACTGCATTTTTCTGTTGTACAAATAGCAAAACCAAGGAAATATGTGTTGTACAAATGTGTGAACCATAAACTAAGTGGTGTCTTTTTATACAACTTAGTTTTGTGCCTATTTTTGTAATATACACAGAATTTGTTTCCTGTATTTATCATCATTTTTTTGTAATTTGGTTTCACTGTATGTGTTTTGTAAAGTTCAAATCATCCTCAGTAAGAAATCTGATACAATACTGGAATGTCATGTAAAGAAGACAGATAGTGAAAAGAGTTGAGGTAATTACTCATTGTATACTTGATGCAGTGATCAGTTGGACAGACTCATAAACAACATTGACATCAAGTATATGGTAAGTTGTTACCTTTACTCCTTTGTTGTTTTTTTATAAGAAATCTGACATAGTTTACTGTAGAATTGTTTTTGGTACATAATAATTGATATATATATAGAAGTGCATAACTTAAGGATTTGCTGTTAAAACTGGAGATTTATTTATCTTCATTAAATTGCATATATGGTCATTGGCTGGAACTGTGTGTGTGTGTGTGTGTGTGTGTGTGTGTGTGTGTGGCAGAGCAGAAAGTGGAACAATGGAAAATCCAGAATGGACTAACAGTACGAAAAGGATATAGTTGGGTGGCATACAGGCACAGTGACAAATACTGCTAGATGTTATTCAGCTATTGAACTAATTCCTTCTCAGACATAGACAAATTAAACTCTCACACATTTACAGAACCACAGCGTGCACACATATGGCCACTGTTGTCTCCAGACACTAAGCCCAAGTTTTAAAAAAGGGCAACACTAAGAATTTGTTGCAGATCCGTCTGATCATCACAGTATGCAAGTGATGTGTAAGCATGGATTGAGCTATGCTCAGACTCCAAGCTTGTCTGCTCTAACATGTGGATTCAGTTCACATTAGTGCCTCCTGAGAAGGGTGAAGATTTACTTTCAAGGACGGAAAATGGACCCATTAAACTCCCATTGAAGTGTGTCACTAGTTCCATAAAATTATGAAATTCCTGCCATGGGTTTCCACTGGTGAAGACTTCATAGAACCAAGAACTGTCTTCTTCAGAGGAGCGTCTCCCGCTTGGTCATGATGAACAGTGAGATCACCTACTTTATTCTGCTGCTGAATGAACAGATGTTTCACTGCCTCTGAAGTTGGACGTTCCAGACAAACACATTCTGTTTTCAAAGTCACTAAGAGGACTTTCTTTCTACTGCTGTTTCTTGTTCAGTTTGAAGAGCAGGAGAGCATTTTTCCACGTCTGCCACTGCCACTGTGTTTATGTTCGAAGAATATCGGCTTTAGCACATTTGTGTCTAATGGCACAGGATTGTGTGGCTGCTATATCTTCATCATTAACTCTATCTGTCCTAGAGGCCTTCTGTGATTCTGCTTCATGATTTTCAATTGGAGGGTCTGAGTTTCTGTCTGTCTCTAGAGGCATATTCTTGCATGGCGTATTGACAAATGATTGTCCAGAACCTGCAGCCTCCTCATCTGATTTTTTCAGTTGCTCATTGGAGAAAAGAGTGGCTTCCAGTTGCAGGAGTCCTGCCTCTGTTTCATCGTGCAGCTGGATAATTAACTGAGAATAGTGAGATGCAATAAATCTTTAAACTGATGTATCAGTTCCTACAGACCAGGGATGTACACTGACAAGTCTTACAGGACCTCCAAGACAGTGTACAATCAGAGTTTCTGTTGCTTGCTTAAGCAAATTATTCATGAAATTTTCAGGACATGGTTGGGCTGTAACACTTGGAGATGACATTGCTCATGCAGGTGAGAGTTGAGCTTGTGTGAATATGTACGTTTTATTTTGTCTACATCGGATCAAGAACTTTGTCCAATAGTTGAATAACACCTTGCAGTCTTTCTCATTATGCCTGCTAACACTTCCTCTATGAGGTAAGTATTAAAATATGCTTTTTGTAATGTTGTTAAAGCTTGAAGTGAGATTTTTACTCTGTATCACAGTATGGCCTCATGCAGCTGTAAATTATAAAATACTGCAAATGTGTACATTTTTTAAATTAAGTGTAAATTTTGTACAAAACAAAATGTATATACTTTCCAATAAAAGTTATACCTTCTGTGGAAGTTGTATGTTTGATGGATGATATTTCTATAATATAAATCAAAATTAAGTTAATTAGTATAAAATAAACTAAGAATCCATGAATAACTGTAATAATAAAAGATTATGATAATGAATATTCCAGAATGGAAACAAGTGCAAAATGAAATTGAGAAACCACTCACACATTTATTAGCTGTTTTGCACATGATATTACGTGAAGATTTGAGAAATAACCATTTATTTATCTCCACAAATAGGCACCGTCAAACTGTGGGTAACATCAGATCTGACAACACAGTTGCTGAACATGCTGTATACAACTCCAGTTGATGCCTTTGCTCACACACATGGATATATACTTGACAGTTCACAAATCCTGAATGACAATAATATCTACAAAGTTATAATTTTCAGCAAGAATAGAGGCAGTCCTACAAAAGGATTGGTATTTGTCAGGGAATTTCCAATCCTTGCTTATAAGGAATTGGTTAATTTGTTAAAACAGTGGTTAATAATATATGAATATAGTTCTGGTAGAATATAAATATTTAGGAGACCACTTACTGAATAGCAGAATCATTGAGTCATCGACAGGCACACACAAAAGAGAAAGAAAAATAATTGGAATAAATCTTTTTTGTGCTAGAGGCACAGGATTGCTTTTAGTAGGTGGACTGGGGTGGGGTGGGTAAGGGGGAGGGGGGGGGGGGAGAAGCAGGAAGAGGTGTTTGGGGGTGGGCAGCTAGCAGCTCAGAGAGAGGCAGTAGGTTTGCTGATCAAGAATGCAGGAGGAGGGATGGCAGGTCCATGGACTGGGCACATGATGGACAGGTACAGGAGCCATTGGGGTGTGGTGTCTGATGAAGGTCACATGGAGACATGGGTTGAGAGGAGGTGACAGAACATAGGAAGAGGAAATTGCTGGTTGGCAGGCATGGCGTTAGTGGGTTAATGGAGATTGATGAGGTGTGAAGGGTGTGTTGCATGGATAAATTGCATTTGTGTAAATCAGAAAAGAGCATGTTGTGTTCAGCTACACTTTCTGCAAGTGGGTTGACAGTTTTGCTCTTGGGCCCCAGTTTGCTGGTGACCATTCATCTTATCCGACAGCTGGCTTGTAGTCGTACTGACATAGAAAGCTGTCCACTGATTGCAGTAGATTGTCAGTTATTTTACTGCCTAAATAGCAAAACTCATCAAATACTTTAAATATCTTATTTGCATAACTAATTCCCTCAGCATTGCCTGATTTAATTTGACTACATTCCATTACATTTGTTTTATTTTTGTTGATGTTAATCTTATAACCTCTTTTCAAAACACTATCCATTCTGTTCAAATGCACCTCCAAGTTTTTTGCTGTCTCTGCTGGAATTACAGTGTCACTGAAAAATCTCAAAGTTTGTATTTCATTTTGTTATAACTTCAAGTTGAATAAATATATTTTAAGGAAGACGCAATACATGAAAGTCACAGATCAAGGAAACAGAGTGAGACGTGTGTACACTTTCACAGTCAAATCATAACTGGGTCCAAGGATAGCGGCCGCTGGCTGCTTAGGTGGCGCTGCTGCTGCATGGCTGGCAGACAGCGCCGCATGTAGAGGATGCGCGTAACTGCGCAGCGGCACTTTGAAAGATCGGCGAGTCACAACACTTTTTCCCCCCTTTTAATTTTTTTCACAGGTCTTGATGGAGGTGGCCTGTAGATTGCTAATGTCCATAAGTGTTGTCGAGGAGGAGGCTTTCTGTGCGGACGGAAGTGTCCCCGATGATAACGGGTCGAGATGACAAGAGACGTGGGGGTCGAATCTGCTGGGGCCCTGTGCACCAATCTGCCTGTTGCGGCAAGTCCATTTGTTATAACAGGAGACATGGGCGATGTGTCCGTAGGAGAAGGAGGCGAATAGAGTTGCTCCGACAGATGATGGTCATCTGGTTCCTGCATGGGCACGTCTCCTGGTGGCACCAGTTCTTGTGCTGGCACCGATATGATGGTGAGAGGACTGCATTGTGAGTAATGAGAGATTCCAGTATCCCGAGTGTCAAGTAGAGCCGAAGGTGGTGTAGCGGCATCTGGAACAGGCGTTGCCGGCACACGAGGCTGAAGCTGGTCCCAATGACGCACTGCAACACCCGTGTCCATCTGGATTTCATACAGGCATTGGCCACGGTGTCATAAGATGCGGCCAGGACACCATTTTGGCCACCTGCCATATCCCCGTACCCATACAAGGTCGTCAGCGCCAAGCGAAGGCACCCGCAACCGTGAGATGAAAGGCCGCAGAAGATGAAGTAGCATGCGGGGCTGTCGGCCATGTAAGAGCTCAGCCGGGCTGTGGTCGCCCATGGGGGTGAAACGGTAAGAAGCCAGAAATTGGAGAAGCGCATCATCAGCAGAAGAAGAAGTCAGGAGTTTCCTCATCTGAGCCTTAAATGTGCAGACCAGTCGTTCAGCCTCACTGTTTGACTGTGGATGGAACGGAAGGACCATGACATGCATGACGCCGTGATGGGCACAAAAATCTGCAAATTCGGAAGAGGCAAATTGCCGACCATTATCAGTAACAAGAGTAGAGGGAAGGCCTTCCAAAGAGAAAATGTGAGCTAGAGCATTGGTGGTTGCCGCGGTGGTAGGCGGCAACGGACAATGCAAGGAAAGTTAGAGTAGGCGTCAGTAACGAGAAGCCAATAAGTACCTAAAAAAGGTCCCGTGAAGTCAGCATGAATACGCTCCCAGGGGTTCTCAGGCGAAGGCCACGGTGACAAAGATGACTTCGGGGCGGCGGCCTGTGACTGACAAAGGCCGCAGGCAGCGACCTTGTGTGCGGTTTCAGAGTCGATGCCGGGCCAGTACACATGATGGTGCTCCAGAGATTTTGTGCAAGAGACACCCCAGTGCCCTTGGTGAAGGAGGCGCAAGACCGAAGCACGCAGAGACGCAGGTACCACAACACGCAGCGAAGCATTTTCGGTGGAAAGGAGGATAACACCATCCCTACCCGTGAGGCGGTAACGCAAAGCGTAGTAGTTCCGCAATGGATCAGAAGTCTTTGTGGATGGACGATCTGGCCAACCCTTCTGAATTCAGCGTAAAATCCGGGAGAGGGTAGGGTAAGAACCCGTAGCAGTCGCCAGCCAGTCCCCGGTGATGGGGAACCCAACCACAACCCGCTGCTCGGCAACATCCAGGTGTAAACACAAAAGTTCGTCCCTATCAAATGCCAGATCAGGACCCCTGGGAAGGCGAGACAGTGCATCAGCATTTGCATGTTGAGCCGTCGGCCAGAAATGAATCTCATAATTGAAACGAGACAAGTAAAGAGCCCTACGCTGGAGGCAGTGTGCAGCCTTGTCGGGAAGTGACGTTGATGGATGAAACAAGGAAACAAGTGGTTTGTGATCCATAACAAGATGAAATTTGGATCCATAGAGAAAAACAACGAACTTATGAAGAACATAAATAATGGCCAAAGTTTCTTTTTCAATTTGACAATACTTTTGTTGGGCATTCATGAGCGTTTTGGAGGCATAAGCAATGGGTTGTTCAGAACCGTCAGAAAAATGGTGCGCAAGGACTGCACCGGCCCCGTATTGAGAGGTGTCCGTGGCAAGAACAAGATGTTGACCAGGTTGATAAGTAGCCAGACACGGGGCCCGTTTCAGCATAGTCTTCAATTTCTGGAAAGCTGCATCGCATGACGCGGACCAGTGAAAAGGCACGTTTTTATGCAACAGGCGATGCAACGGCTGAGCCACCGAAGCAGCAACGGTAAAAGCTTGTGATAGTATGCTATTTTCCCCAAGAAGGGCTGCAGTTCCTTAACAGATGTAGGGTGAGGAAGGGCATTGAGCGCAGCAACAGGTTGCCGAAGCAGACGAATACCATCTCGAGAGAGTTGAAACCCCAAGTATGTGATAGATGCCTGAAAAAATTTTGATTTCTGAAGATCACATTTGAGACCGGCAGTCTGTAAGACATGAAAAACTGTGCGGAGATTTGGAAGATGTTCGTCAGTGATTGAGCCAGTGACAACAATGTTCAACCTATCCGGGCAGCAGCAAAAGGAAGGTGGCTTCCTGACTCTCTCTTATATGCTTACAAGCACTTCGCCTCGACGCACATTAAACTCTGGGTCTTCCATTGTCGTTTTTGCAGTCACAGCTAGCTCGAAATACTATGTACGATGATAAGCAAAGATGATTGAACAACCACTGATGACGAATAAATAAAGTATTTATCCAGACTACTAGCCGGCATCAGTAGCCGAGCGGTTCTAGGCGCTTCAGTCTGGAACCGCGCGACCGCTACGGTCGCAGGTTTGAATCCTGCTTCGGGCATGGATGTGTGTGATGTCTTTAGGTTAGTTATGCACCCAGGGACAGTGAGCAATAATTGTTCCAAGAATCACTGAAGGAGAACAGGGGTGCTGGCAGCCCCGAATGGCAATCATTGGTATTGATAGAGGCCAAAAGGCGTGTTAAGGACCAGAAACTGCCGGGAAGCAGCGTCGAGAGGAAGTTGATGATAAGCTTCTGACAGGTCAAGTTTAGAAAAATACTGGCCTCCAGCAAGTTTAGTGAACAATTCTTCAGGTTGAGGCACAGGGTAAGTGTCGATAAGGCATTAAGCATTTACAGTGGCTTTGAAATCACCACAGAGACGAATATCACCATTTGGCTTAGCAACGACAATGACAGGAGAGGACCACTCACTGGAAGTGACAGGAAGCAAGACCCCTGAAGCAGTGAGACGATCCAGCTCCCATTTGACCTGATCACGAAGGGCCACAGGAATGGGCCGAACCTGAAAAAACTTAAGCCGAGCAGTGGGTTTGAGCGTGATGTGAGCTTCAAAGTCGTTTGTACAGCCTAACCCAGGAGAAGAAAGGGACGAAAATGTCATAGACAAGGAATCGAATTGAGCATAAGGAATAGCATCAGAGACGATATTGACAGTCATCTATGGAGAACCCAAAAACGCGAAAGGCATCATAACCAAAAAGATTCTCCGCGTTACTATGGTCGACCACAAAAATGGGAACAGTGCGAATGACAGGTTTGTAAGATACCTCAGCATCAAATCATCCCAAGAGAGAAATCTGTTTATTGTAAGTCCGTAATTGCCTAGTGACAGGTGACAGGATTGGAGAACTCAACTGAAGATACGTCTGAGAATTGATGTTAGTGGCAGCAGAACCAGTATCCACCTGCATACGAACATCTCAACCAAGTATTTGGACAGTGAGAAATAACTTCCCTGAAAGGGAAGAAGTACAATTGACAGACAACACAGAATCAGAATCAGCGTCATGTTCATGAACATCATGTATGCGGTCAGATTTGCAAATGGATGACATATGACCATTTTTTTTGCATTTGTGACACATGGCCCAATGTTGTGGACAATCTTCTCGTGAATGTTTCGTCAAACACCGCAGACATGAAGAAAGTTGCCGTGGGTTTTGCTGCAGTTTCTTAGAGGTTTGTTTACGGTTAGGCCGAGGCTAGGCTGCACTTGGGAGCATACTGCGGCCACGTCGGCCAGCGGGAACACGCCACATGCTTTGTCAACATCGCACAGAGGTTGTATTTACCCGACGTCGCCCCATGCCTCTTTTTGCGCTCTAGCGGCACGAGAAATTTCAAAAGACTGAGCGATGGATAGGACTTCATCCAGAGTCGGATTTGCCAACTGAAGTGCACGTTGCCTAACTTCTTTGTGGGGCGCCGAACGGATAGTAGCATCCCTACCTTGGAATCGGCATAGGACTCTTTGTGTACTTCAGTAACAAATTGACACTTTCTACTGAGGCTGTGAAGTTCAGCAGCCCAAGCGCGATAGAATTGATTCGGTTGTTTTTGACAACGATAAGAGGCATCACGAGAGGCTACCACATACGTTTGCTTTTGAAAATAGACAGACAGAAGTGAGCACATTTCAGCAAAGGACAAAGACGCAGGATCTTTCAAAGGAACCAATTGCGACAACAACTGATACATTTGAGGTGAAATCCATGAAAGGAACAGAGACTTACATGTTTGTTCGTCCGCGACATGAAATGGCAAGAAGTGGTGTCAAAGACGTTTTTTGTAATCATACCAGTCTTCCGCCGTCTCGTCGTAAGGAGGAAAAGTAGGTAGAGACAATGACGAGTGACGCCCTGCATTTGATGCCGTGACGAAATCACAAATCGCATTTGTGAGAAGCATTTGCTGTTCTATGAGACCTTGCAATAGTTGCTCTAAAGTAGCCATGGAAACACGTGGATCAATGATGGAAAAGAAAAATCACTACCTCGTCGCCAGTTGTTATAACTTCAAGTTGAACAAATATATTTCAAGGAAGATGCAATATATGAAAATCACAGATCAAGTAAACAGAGTAAGACGTGTGTACACTTTAACAGTCAAATCATAACTGAGTCCAAGTCTAGTGGGCGCTGGCTGGCAGGCCGCTTAGGTGGCGGTGCTGCTGCATGGCTGGCTGACAGCGCCGCATGTAGAGGACGCGGTGGCACTTTGAAAGATCAGCGACTCACAACACATTCGAAATTTCTCCATGATTGCCTCATTCCTTCACAGTCTGTGCGAGATATGTTTCCATTTCCCATTTACTGTATTTCATTACCTGATGGGAATACATCGTATTACATCTGTATACTCCTGGCATGTAGTGGTAGTCCATTGCACCAGCTGTGGTTTTTTTTTTTTTTTTTTTTTTTTTTTAATATAGATTTTTTTAGGGCCTGGAAAGTATAAATATTACCAAATAACGTTGTTTCAAAAGTTCTTGCGAAATATGCTTACCGCTATAGTGGTTTCTCAGAGGGGCTTGGGAAATATACTTACCCCAAAATTAAAAGTGTGTTTTGTGAACCTCGCGAGCCATACTTACCACCGACTTAGTGGTTTTACAAAAACCTTTTTTCCCTGTATTACCACATCTAGATGTGCTGGACACTTTTGGCAGTACACTGTGCCTGGCGTATAAAAACTACTGCAACAATCAGATTCTAGTCGACATGAGATCACTACTATCGTCACTTATGAAGCTGGAAAAAACTGCTTCGTTTCTATAGTGGGAAATATAATTATCTTCAAAATGACAGCTTACAAAGGTATTGTGATAAAGATATCACCATAGATTTTGGTCCTAAATCACAAAAATAAAATTATAAAAAAATAAGTATAGTCAGTTGGTCACAATTCTAATAAGGTTTACTGATTGCTCAGTGTATATATGAGTAACAGTGACAGTAGACCACAACACTGTTTCAGTGGCTTCTCAGCTACAGCTTCTTTCTTACATCCTTCAACTCTTACAAATGCAGAGTAGTTTCTATACAAGTTGTAGATAACCTTTTCTCCCTGCATTTTGTTGCAATTACCTTCAGAATTTTAGTGAAAATATTTCAGTCAACATTGTCAAATGCTATCTCTGAAGCTATAAATGTAGGTTTGACTTCCTTCAGTATATCTTTTGAGATAAGTCTTAGGGTCAGAATTAGGGATGTCCTATGTTGGCATATCACGAGTACTAATTTCAGTTTCATTATCAATATGTGAACATCGACCATCAATGATAATCATCCCAGAATTGTCAATATTTTGATGGATGTGAAGTAGTGAATATCATCCAATATCATTTTTAGTAAGCAATAAAACAGCAGTAACTAAAATTATATGTTCCACAACTTTTTGTTTGTTGCATTGTTGTTGACAAAGAGCATATTCTGCAGCCTTTCAGAATCTGACGATGTGGCTATGTTGCTCGAATGTTTGTATAAATTTCTTCTAGCCTTGGATAAGAAGTTCCAGTGATGTCTAATGAATCTTCTTTAAGCCCTAGAAGACACTGCTTAAGATAATAACTGAACTGTGGTGGTAGGGTAGAGAGACATATCACTTGAGGGGAGTGAAGTGTATCTCTATGTCTTCTTATGGATGCATAATACTTGCAATAAAAGTAATTTGTATTGTAAGAAATAATAATATAAAATAACATGTGTAATATAAATGTCCAGATATTGTGTGTCTGTTTTATTTTTATGGTGCATGTGGTGAGCAATATTGAGGGTGCAGTGGCCACACTGACTTAGCAGAGGAAATACCTGCTCAGGTGCAGTAGTAAGAATTCCACAGGTTGCGTCCTGCCTTGGACATGTTCAGATTTTAAAGTGCAGTATAGAAGTGAACTTTGTTTTAATTTAAAGTTGTTATTACAGCTTTAGTGATGAAGTTCAGAAGATCAGTGTGGCCAGTACACAATTAAATTACTGTTATGTGGCTACCCATGTTTGAGGCAACATCTACACTGCAGTAAGTCCATTTTGCTTCCAGTTTGCACATTATTATTTTTTGTGCTGTTTTATAATGTTCAGTCCATAAATCAAATTTGGTTTCTCTATTTTCCTGAAATATGTAAGGGAAAGGTAGATTGCTACTTACTGTAAAGGTTCCATTTTAATTTGTAGACAGGCACAATTAAAAGACACTTACACATTAGCTTTCGACCATGGCCTTCATCAGAAAAAGAAAGAGAAACACAGACCATTTATTCACACAAGCCAGCATGCCTCAAGCACATATGACCACCAACACCGGCAGCTCGGACCAGAATTGGCATTCTGTTTTTGTTGCCCTAATTTTTGTGACCCATGTAAGAAATTTGATTATCTAAATAAGATACTAATTGCGAAATTTTTGTGAAACTTAATGAACTACTATGCATGTTTACATTGTATCAACCGAATATGCATTCAACATTTTATGTTTACAGTTATATTACATTCAGTTATGCAAAATTATTGCTTGATTAAATGGAATGACACAGCCAGTAATTTTGATCCTTGCACCATTATAAAGTCAAAGATAATTACCAATTTCATTAATTATCCTTACGTGTTTGCATAATACTGCTACTGGACTGGAAATCCGCAATTTGCATCCAGCCACTGTAGTGCCCCCAGACACTTGTGTTCCAGCCGTTTCGAACACGCGTTATTTTAAAGCAGGGCGTAAGGATGAGCATGAAATACTGCACCCATTTATTGTTTGTGCAGGCAAAACTGGAAGGGAGATAATTCATTGGCGCTGGCAAGTGTTCACCGCGACCTGCCAAGAATAATTAAATACGGCCTGGAAGCTCCGTGGCCGGCTGCAAAGAGTAATGTAGCTTTGTATTGTTGAAAAACAAATGGAATGACTCGAGATAGTGACTGTTTATTAGACGTTGAACTGCTATTGAGAGTACTTGGACTGGACGTGGATGGTCAGCCACGATAAAAGCTTATGTATTAATTGTG
The DNA here is from genome assembly GCF_023864275.1 of Schistocerca cancellata. NCBI lineage: Eukaryota > Metazoa > Arthropoda > Insecta > Orthoptera > Acrididae > Schistocerca > Schistocerca cancellata. Next base: position 764,361,272 of record NC_064630.1, read on the forward strand.
TTCAAAAATGTGTAATTAACTGATTCTGGATGCCCATTAATATGTGGGCTTACGTCATAAAGTTTAGTTGTTTTTTTGTACAAAGTGGGAATAAATATGTTCTGGTTCATTGAATGATATTCCAAGAGTAGCGTATTTTTTAAATGAGAAGAGAGAGAGAGAGAGAGAGCGAGAGAGTGAAAATTTCCCCTTCCTAGCAGTGATAACTTCGGAGAAGCGTCCGGTGCTAGCAGAAGACATCGGTGCTGCAAGAAAGCAGAACCAGCATTCTTCAACAAGTAAGTCCATGAAAATGCTTAAGCTGTATAGAGAGAGCTTAACATTACACCGGGCCACCGCACCACCAACTCACAAACATCTATGTATAACTATCTCTTATGAACTTCTTTTGTGTCTGCAGCTAGCTTTCAACTAGTTGACATTTCAGTATCAGAGTCCATGCTGTAGATGACCTCAATAACATCTACATGTAAAACGTCTGTGCCTAGCTATCATCTGGTTCACATCTCCGTAAAAGTTCATCAGTATGTAAAGTTCTGCATTTAAAATCCTGTGGGTATCTTTCAAAACATGAACATCTGTGTGTCGCCATCAGTTATCAAAAAATCTATTGTGTTTAGTAGCTATGTCATGAATACCAACTTTGTGACATTCATCCATCAGAATTTGCTTATGAAATTTCACTGTATAAATGTTGCCACTATCAGAATGCTTAGTATTTTATTGCACATGTCTACTGTGTTTAACATTCTGTACGAAATCTTATCAACAAGCTGTTCATTGTGTTTTCAAGAGGGATAATAAATGTGGAAACCAGTCAAGTTAAACGAAAGGCATGTTGCATCCATTATTTAAAAACTTGTTATAAAACCCAGCTACAGCAGGAAGATGGACATTTGAGAACTAGCTTCCAAGGGTCATCAAGAAATCACAAAAAAGGCTCATTTCATCTCCTGCACCTTCAGCAGTTCTGAATACTGATGAGTGAAGGAAGATTAGGGCTTAACATCTCACCAGTGAACAGAACCAGAGCACAAACAAATGTTGGGGGAGACCATGCCCTTTTGCTAAGCAACTCCATGGTATTTTCCTTAAATGATTTTAAGGAACTGCAGGAAACCTAACTCTGGATTGTCTGGCAGGAATTTGATCTGCTGTTCTCCCAAATGCAGGTCAATGTCTTAACACTGCACCACTTTGCTCGATTGATGGGTGTGAGGAGGGAGAGCAAATAATTGTGGCAGTGGGGAGGAAGGAAAGATGTGTAGGCCAAGAAGGAAAGTATTAGGAAAGGGGAGGCACGTGGCTCTCAACAGCAGTGGAAACATAATTAATTCCAATTTTCTCACCACTACCAAATGCTAACTGCCTATAATCTGATTCACAAATGATGGCGGTCCATGGACAGGGGTTGCAGTGTTGCCGGTTTGAAGCAACAGTTGCAGTATGCGCACACACATCCTCTGTGCATGAAGAAATCAAGTCTCCTACAAATTAAGTCTCTCGCTTGCTTATGTAGAATTTGTTGCTTTCCACCATCATCGGCTATGACAGCTGGAAACAAATGGAATAAAAATTCAATAAATAACTCATTACAATCATGTTTAATCTCACATTGGCTATGACATTCACAGCTGATTGCTCAGAACACTACTGAACACTCATTGTCTGTCAAAGAATGTGTGACATAGGTCATCAGAACAAGCATCAACCTGACTGTCATCATTCGTGACTACAACAGTGTTCCCTCCTGTTTTCATATGACTGTGTGTATCTGCACATGTGATGTCTGTGTGTGACTTTACATTAGGAAAAAAGAAGAAGCTCAAATGTTTGTTCTTTTTCTGGTCTAGTGTGTGTGTGTGTGTGTGTGTGTGTGTGTGTGTGTGCGTGCGTGCGTGCGTGCATGTGCATGTGCATGCATGCGCCACACATTGATCCATTACAGTTGAGTAATGGCCTCTGCCAATGGCTGCTTCTCAAATTAGTCTAAATGACTTCTTGGGCTGTAGTGTGTCATCTTGAACTGATTTTATTTAACTGTCATTTCAGAAAATGTGTAACATCACTTAACAGACTTTTTAAATCGTATTTTGTTGGTTTAGTTATTCAGTTGTAATGTTTCACTAGCATACTGTACAAGTGAAGTTGTGTTCACTTCCACTTAACTGTGTCACACATCTTTTTTACAAGAGAAGTGTCTGCTAACTATGGAAACATTCTAAACTTTTTCAAAAGCATTTGAAAATACAACTGTACACATCCCTCCAGTGCAATAAAAAATATCATACAAACCATTTTTCAATGTCTTGTTTTTACCGGGACAAACTGATACTGTTTGTAATTGACATCACATGAAACTCAAAGATAGGTAGACTGTTTGTGATGGTATGGAGAGAAAAAAAAGAAAGGTGCTGTGTGATTTCAGATATCTCTGTTTATTCTTTCATTTTATGATTATGGAACAGTGATTACAGGGTAACTGGATGACCTTTCTTGGCACCCCATTGGTGGCTCAATAATGCTTGCTCATCACGTGGTGTACGCCTTCGCACTCTGCAACAGAATCATAAGAGATACACAATGAATTAATCAAACACCAAATTCTCATATTTTTACTGATATCAGCTATTAAACTGTTTCTCTATACGGTCATTCCATGCAAAGTGGTCTAGACGTTCCTCATTACCAAAACAGATTTTGATGAAATTTTGTATGAATAATTGAACATGTTCCCAGTAAACATTTGTATAGCATCATGATCATTAGTTTGGTACTTTTGGAGATATAGTCATTTGTTGTCTCCAATGTGCAGCTATTAGAAGTGCAACCATGAGTTCTCAGCAATTTTTGAGACGTAATATCTCCAGAAATATTATCTTGAAAGAAACAAAACTAGGCCATCTTTTATACAGCATTTTGCACTCTCTTAAGTGAAGTAATAAAAAGATTTGTTGAGCGATTTGTATATGGATAATTTGAAGCATAGTCAGCCGAAAAAATAGATGCTCGAAAAAATGTGAAATTTTGGCTTTTTATGTCTCCGGAAGTAATTGCGGGATACACCTGATACCTTGCACATAATAATTTACCAGTGCAAGGTCTTAGAATTTAAAATTTCACTCTCCTACTGTTTCCCAACAGTTTACTGAGATCAAAGTTGATGATTCACCTAAAAAGGCCAAAAATGGTTATTTTTGGGCCATGTTTGCAAAAAAATCTTCTGTTAACTATTTTAAATTTTTTTCAATAGCAAGATGGTGATGTCAACCACCTAAAACCTATATTTGGTTTCACAGTGCATATGACGCCCGAAAAAATGATGAAAAGATGGAGTTGCATTGAAAATGGGTACATATAACGGTAGAACTCAAATTAAATTTCACATCTTTTATTATGTACTACAGTTGTTTAGTTCTCTCTGAGGTGACAATATCAAAAGACTTGATGACAAGGAAGTGCAATAAAATCCGAATAACTTGAAGAATTTCCAGAAAGGGATGTCTTTTGTCATGACTCATCATGATATATTTTTGTGCTACAACTACAGAATCAAACTCATTAGAAACGTCACAATATAAGTGTGCATTAGCAAGGCAGTGGAGATCATGATAGTATTGTAAAACTTTTACATGACAGCTGCAGCAGATATTGTATAAATAGCTTACAGGTTTCACACCACTGTCATACTGTATAAACTCAGATGAAGTTTACAGCAGACTTCCTGACATTTCTTTGCAATGGATTCTTGTTATAGAGAAATATTAGTAAATCTTTTTATGATGAAATACTATTGACATGTTGATTTAATTCTGGTTTAAGGTACAGTGTACTTTGTGTTAGAATAGTTTGCAGTTAGTGTGATCGTTAATGTATGCATGAAAAATTGTTTAAATGTAATGGTCTGGTCTGGTTCCTTATAAAATAATGAAACCAGCATGTCCATTGCCATAGGGGCCAGGCCCAAAAGCTATAAAGCAGGCATGGTTGGTCTTCTTTGCAGATCCCAAAACTGATAAACAGTTCATTTACACAGGATTTCAAGCTGATGATACATTTCTATAAGTATCAGTGGTCAAAGCTAGAAGAGGCCTCTTTTATGATCCTATTGTTATGTTTTCTTCAAGCTACGTTAACTTTTTACGTGTTTCATAAATTTGCTGTAGAATGTCACAAGGAAAGTTACACTGGCCGCCCAGATGATGTTACCGATGGTTTAGGGCCTCACATGCTTGCACTGAAAAAGCAAATATTTTTTAGTTGGTTTGGGCTTTTTAATGTAAACTTCTTAAAAAAGTTTGCAGAATCCTTAAAAAAAGGTTTTAGAAAAATTGTCCTTTTTTCCCCTCAATTTGTAAAGTACTGGAGAGCTGTAAGAGAATGAAAGTTTGTAATCTAGGACCTTGTATTGATTGGTAAGTTATTATGTGCAAAGTTTCAGGTTTACCTCACAATTGCTTCCGCAGATACAAAAAGGTAACCTTCACATTTAGTAAGGAGTCTGTTTTCTCGGCAGACGTTACTTAATCTTGTCATCTTTTTTGTCACCTTATATGATTTTATTGCAAAACCAAACAGTTTGTAGGTCATTTAGAACATGGTATTTCTAACGAAAACAGTCTAAAAGAATTTGCAGAGGACTTTTTGTTGAAAAAGTGTTACAAAAGCAGCCATTTTTGGCATTTGTAGAAAAATCATCAACTTTGCCCTCAGTTCGTAAACTATGGTATTGAAAAGTAGTAGAAGAATTAAATTTTATGTTCTAAATTGTTGTATTGGTAAGTTATTATGTACAAGGGTTCAGGTGTACCCTGCAATATCTTCTGGAGGTATAAACTAAATTTCACATTTCCTTCGAGCAGGTATTTTTACAGCCAACTTCATATCAAATTGTTCATATCATAATCATTCAGGAAACCTTTTTTTATTACACTCCTGGAAATGGAAAAAAGAACACATTGACACCGGTGTGTCAGACCCACCATACTTGCTCCGGACACTGCGAGAGGGCTGTACAAGCAATGATCACACGCACGGCACAGCGGACACACCAGGAACCGCGGTGTTGGCCGTCGAAAGGCGCTAGCTGCGCAGCATTTGTGCACCGCCGCCGTCAGTGTCAGCCAGTTTGCCGTGGCATACGGAGCTCCATCGCAGTCTTTAACACTGGTAGCATGCCGCGACAGCGTGGACGTGAACCGTATGTGCAGTTGACGGACCTTGAGCGAGGGCATATAGTGGGCATGCGGGAGGCCGGGTGGACGTACCGCCGAATTGCTCAACACGTGGGGCGTGAGGTCTCCACAGTACATCGATGTTGTCGCCAATGGTCGGCGTAAGGTGCACGTGCTCGTCGACCTGGGACCGGACCGCAGCGACGCACGGATGCACGCCAAGACCGTAGGATCCTACGCAGTGCCGTAGGGGACCGCACCGCCACTTCCCAGCAAATTAGGGACACTGTTGCTCCTGGGGTATCGGCGAGGACCATTCGCAACCATCTCCGTGAAGCTGGGCTACGGTCCCGCACACCGTTAGGCCGTCTTCCGCTCACGCCCCAACATCGTGCAGCCCGCCTCCAGTGGTGTCGCGACAGGCGTGAATGGAGGGACGAATGGAGACGTGTCGTCTTCAGCGATGAGAGTCGCTTCTGCTTTGGTGCCAATGATGGTCGTATGCGTGTTTGGCGCCGTGCAGGTGAGCGCCACAATCAGGACTGCATACGACCGAGGCACACAGGGCCAACACCCGGCATCATGGTGTGGGGAGCGATCTCCTACACTGGCCGTACACCACTGGTGATCGTCGAGGGGACACTGAATAGTGCACAGTACATCCAAACCGTCATCGAACCCATCGTTCTACCATTCCTAGACCGGCAAGGGAACTTGCTGTTCCAACAGGACAATGCACGTCCGCATGTATCCCGTGCCACCCAACGTGCTCTAGAAGGTGTAAGTCAACTACCCTGGCCAGCAAGATCTCCGGATCTGTCCCCCATTGAGCATGTTTGGGACTGGATGAAGCGTCGTCTCACGCGGTCTGCACGTCCAGCACGAACACTGGTCCAACTGAGGCGCCAGGTGGAAATGGCATGGCAAGCCGTTCCACAGGACTACATCCAGCATCTCTACGATCGTCTCCATGGGAGAATAGCAGCCTGCATTGCTGCGAAAGGTGGATATACACTGTACTAGTGCCGACATTGTGCATGCTCTGTTGCATGTGCCTATGTGCCTGTGGTTCTGTCAGTGTGATCATGTGATGTATCTGACCCCAGGAATGTGTCAATAAAGTTTCCCCTTCCTGGGACAATGAATTCACGGTGTTCTTATTGCAATTTCCAGGAGTGTATTTTAATTAAGAAAGTGCAAAAAGTCGTACAAGATGGCCTAGTTTTGTTTCTTTCAAGAAAAAATTTCTGGAAATATTATGCCTCAAATTTGCCGAAGATTTATGGGCGCACATTTAATAGCTCTATTATGGGGTCAATCAAATGACTGTATCACCAAACTTAATTAATAACTGTGAAACTTTACCAGTGTTCTTTGGGATTACGTGCAAATGTTCACACAAAATTTCAGCAAAATTTGTGATCATCGTGTGAGGACGTTTTCCGACATTAGACCACTTGGCATGGAATGGCCGGTACACTCAAACACTATTGTCTTTTCCAGAGGAAACTGCACATTGCATGTGTTAAGTTTTAACACTATGTTGATAGACAGAACACTTGTTCAACTCTGACAGGAAAGATAGAGAAATTGCCATATTAGACTCTTGTGTTAGTCACTTAGCCCTAAAGATTACAGTACTTTAATGTATCAGCATTGTTTCTTTCAGTCTGGACAAACTTGTCTGCTACTGCTTCCTATCAGCACTTAGGGCATATGTAGCCTAACAAAGGTGCATCAAGAGAGAGAACAATAAAGAACAAAAGGTGGTCTCACATGGCCTAAGCCAATTAAAATTGAAAGTTTCTTGGGTATGGCACCATGTCATATTGTAAATAAAAATCACTGATGAAACCAACATTTTGGCCACAGTTATAGTGGCCTTTGTCAGAGTCTACAGGTGTATTTTGTTGTTCAGAATTCATTATAAGAAACCTGCTGCCGACATTACAGAAATAACTGACAGATTGCTAGTGCTTGTGAGGGATGGCTCGGTACCGATGCCTGAAACATTCAGTGTGAGGCATGCTGCAAGATGGATCCTCCTCCATTCTACCCTTCTCACCAGAGCTCAGTCCATGTGACTTTGAAGTCATTCCACAACTGAGGAAACCATTACATGGGAGGCACTTTGCAAACAGAGCAAATGTTTTCATGGCATTTTGGCCGACATGTGACACACAGTGATGGCAATGCCAATGCCAATGGCGTTTTTCGCCTTCCCCTTCATTGGCAATGCTGTGTGTATGTGCTGGGAAACTAATTTGAAGCACAGTAGTTGATTTTGACTCATTTTTGTTCCATTTGTATTGTGCACAATAAATTTACACAGAGTTCCAATGCATGTGTTTAATTTCTACCTTTACTGTGGCCTCCTGTACTGGAACCCTAATTCATGTTGGCATTGAGACATACTAGTCCAGTGCACATCATGAAATTGTTGCATTATCACAAGTTATACCACAGTTGCCAAGACTTGTGGAATGACCCTTATATTTTGCCGTGATTATTCCACTGAGCATGAAATTACATCACACTTTTAACAACATTGACATTACTGGGATCTTGAGGTGAAAAGAGAGAGAAACTTTATTGTAATTGGTTTCCCATGTTGCTGAGAATGGGAAACTGCTGTTGTCTACTGCATTTTACAGTTTATGATGTGACTCATAGTCATTGGTGAATGGAGCATAGAGTTTTGCCTCATGCTGGACATAGGCCATGCAGTGGCAGTTGCTCACCTGTAACGCTCACGTCTTTTGTTGTTAGTATGGCCTGTTGGGTTCTCACGGCTGACAGCTAGGATGGTGCAAGCTTGAGACTATCCTCTCTATTCATGTTGTTAGGATGTTTTAATATTTTAATGGCCTCCTTGCTCTGCTCACCATCCATACTTGGGAAGCATATAAGTTTTGTTCAGCCACTGCAGATTTGCTGTGCTGCCCAAACTGAATGGAGTGCTCATGCTCCAATACGTACATTGCTACTGGCCTTCCAGATTCACTTATATAGACTCCCCCACAGTCACCTTGTACATGCCAGCACTGTACAGAGCATCTACCTTGCTTGCCCTGGATGGAGCCAAGAACATCCTGGATCTTGCAGATGGTGTAAAACACAGACTGAATGCCAACCCTGAAAAGATGTTTACCAATGCAGGTGGCGACATTCTTCACATAAAGTAAGTGCATTGCTGGCTGCAGTTTGTCAGTTGTCTGCTTATCTTGTTTTCATTTTCCTTGCCATCACTGTGTGGATTGATTTGAGATTATGTCCATTGGCCAAGAACATTGTTCGCAGCCTTTATGCGCAGGTGTTATACAGTGAGGCTCACTTAGTTAATGCATGCAAACAGTCAGAGAACAAATGACCAAGTTCTTCTGCACTGGCAATGGTGGGATTGGGCGTATAAATATCTGTCCATATGAACTGGCTTCCGATAAACTACGTGCTCTAGTGTGCCATCCATTGTCTGATACACTTCCGCATCTAGGAATGGTACAGCGCAATTCTCTTCTACTTTGAGTGTGAACTGGATCTTCTTGTGCATTTTGTTCGAATATTGTCTCACTGTAGCCAACATGTCGTCCACATATCTCAACCAACAACTTGGGCAAAAAAGAAGCTGAACAAAGTGCTTTTGCTTTAAAGGTCTCTGTGAATATGAATATGTTAGCTGCTAAAGGGGATAGGGGAGAATCCATTGATACACCACCTATTTGGCCATAGTATTTTCCTTGCAATTTGAAGTTTGTTGATGACAAATAGAAATCAGCCATGTCACAAATGTCTGGCTCAAAATGCTCTTGTAGGATGCATACACTTTTATCTACTGGCACATTTGTAAATAGTGACTTTACGTCAAAGCTGATTATGATGTCTGTGGGTAGAATTGTTTCTCCCTTTGTGTGTTCTATTGAGTGCCAAGTTCTTCACATAAGACTCTGTTTTGCCAACTAGAGGTCTTCATTTGTGGGCTTGACACTTTGCCAAATTGTATGTAGGTGAGTTAACCCCATTTACAATTAGCTTAAAGGATGATCTTCTTTGTTTATTTTTGTCACTCTATAAATTCTGTGTGTAACTGGGAATGAGATCCTTGGCTGTATGAGCATCAGTTCTTGAATCCTTGATTAAGGTCTGTGGCCACTGAACTATCTTAGCCATAGGGCCAATCCTCAGTTCATCTTGTCTTCATACTGCATGGTATACAAGATCACAGTAGCACTGTCTTTACCTGCTTGTAATATCACAGTTTCATTGTTCTTCTTTAACTCTGTAAATAGTTACCCTTTCCTCCCAGCTAAGGTTGTTCTTGGGTGGCTTGGCTCTTAGTTAAATTCTAACAATTTCCTGCCTAATTTTCTCAGTTTCAATTGCATATATGTGCCAGAGTGCTGCTTCCATGGACTCAATGATTTCTTCTGTGTGGATCTATTTGGGAGTAACCTCGAAGTTCAGTCCCTTAGCCTTCTTCCTGAACATTTCCAATCAGCAGTAACTGTTGTGATATACAAATTCCCAAACAATTGTATTTCAGACTGGTATAACAGTTGACATGTCAGCCAAACTTTCAGGCCAGTGAAGTAATGATGGCTTTCACTTGTGAAGGAGTTTTGCACATTTCCTGCTGAAATATGGTATTTGAATTTACCTGAAGCTGAGATTGTGTCACAGGCTCTAAACCCTTTTTGATACATCAGAACATTTTCAGGTTGCCACCAATGCATGCAATGCATATGCTGTTCCAAGTGATGTTTGAAACCACAGCACTTCACACTTATCCATTATTCTAATCAATAATTTTGGCTACACTGTAGCACTGGTGGAAGCAGGATGTAGCCACTACACTACAATGATCTCTCAGCACACCATCAGCTTTTGTTGTCTGAAGCATTGTGGTTTCTGGTCAGTGGAAGGCAGCACAACGGAATGCATGCCAGCAATAAAGCCTGCGACTGCCAGTGTTGAACTGGTGGCAAATACAGGTTCCCATTAGCATCAAGTCTAACACCATCTATAAAGCTATATGGTCTGTTATCACCTTGTGGGAAGGTAGCAGTCATCATGTTCTATAATAATTTTGCATTTCTCAATACTTATGAGCATCTCCACTGGTTCCACATGTGTATTGCTGTATGCATAGAAGAATGTCATTTACTAAAGTCTAGATTTATTTGTACCATTTCTTCTAGGTGTTGCAGTGATGACAGTTATTATTGTATTTATAGATTTGAAAAAAATAAATGTATAGTAAAGTGCAAGGCTACAAACCCAAATGTGTCAGGTTAAATCCCCACTCCATCTGAAGATTTGTATCTGCCACTCATCACTTCCTTCACCTCTGGCAGCGTTTGCGAATATAAAAATAGCATATTTGCAGATTCTTTGGAGTCCATATTAAACTGTAGTTTCTCCTATCTAACTGGCTGGTTAAGTCAGCTCAAAGGTAGAAGGGAGGCAACGGCAAACAATCTCCAATAAACCGTACCAAGTGGAGCACTGTATAGTTTTCAAACTTACATTCGGGTGGATGTTCCTGGCAGACCAGTACTCAAAACTGGGCCCTATGGCTTTTGTGAATAAGTGCTCTATCGACTGACTTATCTAAGCATGACCCATGACATGTCTTCACAGCTTTACTTGAGTCAGTACTTCATCTCCAACAGTGCTAGGCCCACAAGGAATGCACGAGAACTTCCGTGAAGTTTCAAAGGTGGGAGATGAGGTACTGGTGGAAGTAGAACTTTGAGGTTGGGTCATGAGTTGTGCATCGATGGCGAAGTTGGTAGAGCACTTTTCCGCAAATGGTGAAGCTCCCAGGTTCAAGTTCCAGCACAACACACAGTTTTAATCTGCCAGGATGTTTTAAATAAGCACACTCATTGCTGCAGGGTGAAAATTCATTCTGGAACCTTCAGGTCAATGACAGTTTTGCCTTTTAGTAAATAAATATCATAGTAAGTTGAATTGAAATAAGAACCCATTGCTAATAATGAAAAAACAAAACTAATGAAAATGAATTAATACCATTCGTGCTAGGAACATAGCAAACTAAAGAATTTCTGCAGAGGAAGTGAAAGTAATGAAAAACATAAAAAGTGCATCAAAAGTTTTGAGCAAAGATGTTGGTTGAGTAGGAAAGGTAAACAAATTAAAAAATAGTTGAGGGCAACAATCCAAGAATACAGTTTAGAAAAACCTGCTATAGAGGAGACAATATACAAAATGAAAAGAAGCTACAGTATGATTAACAATGCCTGCAAAAAACTTACTCATCTAAAAAGAAACTTAAAATAAGGCACTACAGTGCGGTAATGAATGTCTGTCACTGAATTATAAGCTTGACAAATTTGAAGAATTATTTGAAAAATATTAACTCATCCAAAAACCAGAAAAATTAAGAAGTAACAATGACAATACGGTAAAGATAGATTGCTGCTCACTACATAGGTGAGGTGTTGAGTCACAGACATGCACAATGAAATAGAACACACACACACACACACACACACACACACACACACACACACACACACACACACACCAAGAAAAAAGCACAACTCGCACATACATGGCCACTGTCTCCATGTGCCCAGCCTCTGGCACTTATTAATATATTAATATCATGTTTTGTTAGAGTCTTTTTCTTCTTCCTCAAATGTTTCAATTTAAGCAGCTTGTTCATTTTGTAGAGTGAGCCTGACAAACATAGGAAGTATTGAATATTTTTGTAGTATGCTGGACTAGTAATAGAACCTGGAATCTTAGCTTCTCATGGGAAAATTCTCTACCCAGGCACAGCTCACAATCCACCATCTTGCTAGTCCTCTGTCTTCCCCCTATTCTGAAACACAATTGTAATTTGCTTGGAAGTTTCAAATCAGTACACATTCTACTACAGTTAAAATTTATCTGAGCAATAAGTATTATTTTCCAATACTTTGAGGGTAGATTTGACCATCCAGCAAAACATTAAAATATATCTTTTGTGTTGTCACTCATACATACTGTATGGAGATGAAAGGTCCCCTCCTATTCTTTTCCAGTCTCTATCAATATTGATCTGTTCAGACAACTACAATGGGTCTCTGACTCTTGCTAGTTACTACACAATAGTCATTTAGGTGGCCAGTATGGTACCTAACAGTCAAGCGCACAAAATCAATATTTCATTCATATAAAGCCTGATTTACATGAATGAGTTTCTGATCATGGTCAGTGTGCATTCCATCCCTGCATGCCAATCAGCTGCCAGTCAGGTCAGTAGTGGGTCAGTGGTCTTAGTGACCCACTCACAATGCTGAGTGTACAGTTCTAAATTCTGGGTTTACTGCTAACTCCATATGTGCAGAAATAGGTGACTTTGACATCATCCACAATTATCGCTGTGTTAATTCATGCTATAGTAATGGATCATGTGCTTTTGTATCATTATTTTATTGATTGATAGTAGGAATGCAGTATTGACTTACAATGAAATGTTACCTTGAACTCCCCTCCACTCTCTCCTACCTACACCCCTTCCCCCCCATTCCTAAGCTACACCCTTTCTTCTGTTCCTAACCCTGACCCTGTTTTGGAAGTAGGTCAATCAGAAAGCTACTAAGCCAATTCACATATGTAGCTCTCCCAACCACAACTCGGTATTTTCCACCATACTAATGAGACAATAATCATATTTCACAACTCCTTCCCAAGCCATGCCCTTTTCTAAGGAAAAGGCCAATGAGAGTGTTTCCTATATATCCCACGTGGAATGTTTCCCTCTATTTTATATATATATATATATATATAGAAGGAAACATTCCACGAAGGAAAAATATACCTAAAAACAAAGATGATGTGACTTACCAAATGAAAGTGCTGGCAGGTCGACAGACACACAAACGAACACAAACATACACACAAAATCCAAGCTTTCGCAACAAACTGTTGCCTCATCAGGAAAGAGGGAAGGAGAGGGAAAGACGAAAGGATGTGGGTTTTAAGGGAGAGGGTAAGGAGTCATTCCAGTTCCGGGAGCGGAAAGACTTACCTTAGGGGGAAAAAAGGACGGGTATACACTCGCACACACACACATATCCATCCACACATATACAGACACAAGCAGACATTTGTAAAGGCAAAGAGTTAGGGCAGAGATGTCAGTCGAGGTGGAAGTACAGAGGCAAAAAGATGTTGTTGAAAGACAGGTGAGGTATGAGCGGCGGCAACTTGAAATTAGCGGAGGTTGAGGCCTGGCGGATAATGAGAAGAGAGGATATACTGAAGGGCAAGTTCCCATCTCCGGAGTTCTGACAGGTTGGTGTTAGTGGGAAGTATTCCGATAACCCAGACAGTGTAACACTGTGCCAAGATGTGCTGGCTTAATTATATATATATATATATAAAAAAAGAAAGATGATGAGACATACCAAACAAATGCGCTGGCAGGTCGATAGACACACAAACAAACACAAACATACACACAAAATTCTAGCTTTCGCAACCAACGGTTGCCTCGTCAGGAAAGAGGGAAGGAGAAGGAAAGACAAAAGGATATGGGATTTAAGGGAGAGGGTAAGGAGTCATTCCAATCCCGGGAGCGGAAAGACTTACCTTAGGGAGAAAAAAGGACAGGTATACACTTGCACACACACACATATAGTTATAATAGAAGGAAACATTCCATGAAGGAAAAATATACCTAAAAACAAAGATGATGTGACTTACCAAATGAAAGTGCTGGCAGGTCGACAGACACACAAACGAACACAAACATACACACAAAATTCAAGCTTTCGCAACAAACTGTTGCCTCATCATGAAAGAGGGAAGGAGAGGGAAAGACGAAAGGATGTGGGTTTTAAGGGAGAGGGTAAGGAGTCATTCCAGTTCCGGAGCGGAAAGGCTTACCTTAGGGGGAAAAAAGGACAGGTATACACTCGCATACACACACATCTCCATCCACACATACACAGACACAAGCAGACATTTGTAAAGGCAAAGAGTTAGGGCAGAGATGTCAGTCGAGGTGGAAGTACAGAGGCAAAAAGATGTTGTTGAAAGACAGGTGAGGTATGAGCGGCGGCAACTTGAAATTAGCGGAGGTTGAGGCCTGGCGGATAATGAGAAGAGAGGATATACTGAAGGGCAAGTTCCCATCTCCGGAGTTCTGACAGGTTGGTGTTAGTGGGAAGTATTCCGATAACCCAGACGGTGTAACACTGTGCCAAGATGTGCTGGCTTAATTATATATATATATATATAAAAAAAGAAAGATGATGAGACATACCAAACAAATGCGCTGGCAGGTCGATAGACACACAAACAAACACAAACATACACACAAAATTCTAGCTTTCGCAACCAACGGTTGCCTCGTCAGGAAAGAGGGAAGGAGAAGGAAAGACAAAAGGATATGGGTTTTAAGGGAGAGGGTAAGGAGTCATTCCAATCCCGGGAGCGGAAAGACTTACCTTAGGGAGAAAAAAGGACAGGTATACACTTGCACACACACACATATAGTTATAATAGAAGGAAACATTCCATGAAGGAAAAATATACCTAAAAACAAAGATGATGTGACTTACCAAATGAAAGTGCTGGCAGGTCGACAGACACACAAACGAACACAAACATACACACAAAATTCAAGCTTTCGCAACAAACTGTTGCCTCATCAGGAAAGAGGGAAGGAGAGGGAAAGACGAAAGGATGTGGGTTTTAAGGGAGAGGGTAAGGAGTCATTCCAGTTCCGGGAGCGGAAAGACTTACCTTAGGGGGAAAAAAGGACGGGTACACACTCGCACACACACACATATCCATCCACACATATACAGACACAATATGTCTGCTTGTGTCTGTGTATGTGTGGATGGATATGTGTGTGTTTGCAAGTGTATACCTGTCCTTTTTTCCCCCTAAGGTAAGTCTTTCCGCTCCCGGGATTGGAATGACTCCTTACCCTCTCCCTTAAAACCCATATCCTTGTGTCTTTCCTTCTCCTTCCCTCTTTCCTGACGAGGCAACCGTTGGTTGCGAAAGCTAGAATTTTGCGTGTATGTTTGTGTTTGTTTGTGTGTCTATCGACCTGCCAGCGCTTTTGTTTGGTAAGTCTCATCATCTTTCTTTTTAAATATATTTTTCCCACGTGGAATGTTTCCCTCTATTATATATATATATATATATATATATATATATATATATATATATATATATATATATATATGTCTGCTTGTGTCTGTATATGTGTGGATGGATATGTGTGTGTGTGCAAGTGTATACCTGTCCTTTTTTCCCCCTAAGGTAAGTCTTTCCGCTCCCGGGATTGGAATGACTCCTTACCCTCTCCCTTAAAACCCATATCCTTTTGTCTTTCCTTCTCCTTCCCTCTTTCCTGACGAGGCAACCGTTGGTTGCGAAAGCTAGAATTTTGCGTGTATGTTTGTGTTTGTTTGTGTGTCTATCGACCTGCCAGCGCTTTTGTTTGGTAAGTCTCATCATCTTTCTTTTTAAATATATTTTTCCCACGTGGAATGTTTCCCTCTATTATATATATATATATATATATATATATATATATATATATATATATATGTCTGCTTGTGTCTGTATATGTGTGGATGGATATGTGTGTGTGTGCGAGTGTATACCCGTCCTTTTTTCCCCATAAGGTAAGTCTTTCCGCTCCCGGGACTGGAATGACTCCTTACCCTCTCCCTTAAAACCCACATCCTTTCGTCTTTCCCTCTCCTTCCCTCTTTCCTGATGAGGCAACAGTTTGTTGCGAAAGCTTGAATTTTGTGTGTATGCTTGTGTTCGTTTGTGTGTCTGTCAACCTGCCAGCACTTTCATTTGGTAAGTCACATCATCTTTGTTTTTAGGTATATATATATATATATATATATATATATATATATATATATATATATATATATATATATACCTAAAAACAAAGATGATATATATATATATATATCTTTGTTTATATATATATATATATATATATATATATATACTTAAAAACAAAGATGATGTGACTTACCAAATGAAAGTGCTGGCAGGTCGACAGGCACACAAACGAACACAAACATACACACAAAATTCAAGCTTTCGCAACAAACTGTTGCCTCATCAGGAAAGAGGGAAGGATAGGGAAAGACGAAAGGATGTGGGTTTTAAGGGAGAGGGTAAGGAGTCATTCCAGTCCCGGGAGCGGAAAGACTTACCTTAGGGGGAAAAAAGGACGGGTATACACTCGCACACACACACATATCCATCCACACATATACAGACACAAGCAGACATATTTAAAGACAAAAGACTCTTTTGTCTTTAAATATGTCTGCTTGTGTCTGTATATGTGTGGATGGATATGTGTGTGTGTGCGAGTGTATACCCGTCCTTTTTTCCCCCTAAGGTAAGTCTTTCCGCTCCCGGGACTGGAATGACTCCTTACCCTCTCCCTTAAAACCCACATCCTTTCGTCTTTCCCTATCCTTCCCTCTTTCCTGATGAGGCAACAGTTTGTTGCGAAAGCTTGAATTTTGTGTGTATGTTTGTGTTCGTTTGTGTGCCTGTCGACCTGCCAGCACTTTCATTTGGTAAGTCACATCATCTTTGTTTTTAAGTATATTTTTCCTTCGTGGAATGTTTCCTTCTATTATAACCATATATATATATATATATATATATAAAATTGAGGGAAACATTCCGCATAGGAAAAATATATTAAAAAAAAGAAGATGTGACTTACCAAACGAAAGCGCAGGCAGGTTGATAGACACACAAACATACACACAAAAACAAGCTTTCGCAACCAACGGTTGCTTCATCAGGAAAGAGGGAAGGAGAGGGAAAGACGAAAGGATGTGGGTTTTAAGGGAGAGGGTGAGGAGTCATTCCAATCCCGGGAGCGGAAAGACTTACCTTAGGGGGAAAAAAGGACAGGTATACACTCGCATACACACACATATCCATCCGCACATACACAGACACAAGCAGACATTTGTAAAGGCAAAGAGTTTGGGCAGAGATGTCAGTCGAGGCGGAAGTACAGAGGCAAAGATGTTGTTGAAGGACAGGTGCGGTATGAGCGGTGGAAAATTGAAATTAGAAATTATCGGAGATTGAGGCCTGGCGGATAACGAGAAGAGAGGATATACTGAAGGGCAAGTTCCCATCTCCGGAGTTCTGACAGGTTGGTGTTAGTGGGAAGTATCCAGATAACCCGGATGGTGTAACACTGTGCCAAGATGTGCTGGCCATGCACCAAGGCATGTTTAGCCACAGGGTGATCCTCATTACCAACAGACACTGTCTGCCTGTGTCCATTTATGCAAATGGACAGTTTGTTGCTGGTCATTCCCACATAGAAAGCTTCACAGTGTAGGCAGGTCAGTTGGTAAATCACGTGGGTGCTTTCACACGTGGCTCTGCCTTTGATCGTGTACACCTTCCGGGTTACAGGACTGTAGTAGGTGGTTGTGGGAGGGTACATGGGACAGGTTTTACACCAGGGGCGGTTACAAGGGTAGGAGCCAGAGGGTAGGGAAGGTGGTTTGGGGATATCATAGGGATAAACTAAGAGGTTACGAAGGTTAGGTGGACGGCGGAAAGACACTCTTGGTGGAGTGGGGAGGATTTCATGAAGGACGGATCTCATTTCAGGGCAGGATTTGAGGAAGTCATATCCCTGCTGAAGAGCCACATTCAGACCCTGATCCAGTCCCGGAAAGTATCCTGTCACAAGTGGGGCACTTTTGGGGTTCTTCTGTGGGAGGTTCTGGGTTTGAGGAGATGAGTAAGTGGCTCTGGTTATTTGCTTCTGTACCAGGTCGGGAGGGTAGTTGCGGGATGCAAAAGCTGTTTTCAGGTTGTTGGTGTAGTGGTTGAGGGATTCCGGACTGGAGCAGATTTGTTTGCCACAAAGACCTAGGCTGTAGGGAAGGGACCGTTTGATGTGGAATGGGTGGCAGCTGTCATAATGGAGGTACTGTTGCTTGTTGGTGGGTTTGATGTGGACAGACGTGTGAAGCTGGTGATTGGACAGGTGGAGGTCAACGTCAAGGAAAGTGGCATGGGGTTTGGAGTAGGACCAGGTGAATCTGATGGAACCAAAGGAGTTGAGGTTGGAGAGGAAATTCTGGAGTTCTTCTTCACTGTGAGTCCAGATCATGAAGATGTCATCAATAAATCTGTACCAAACTTTGGGTTGGCAGGCCTGGGTAACCAAGAAGGCTTCCTCTAAGCGACCCATGAATAGGTTGGCGTACGAGGGGGCCATCCTGGTACCCATGGCTGTTCCCTTTAATTGTTGGTATGTCTGGCCTTCGAAAGTGAAGAAGTTGTGAGTCAGGATGAAGCTGGCTAAGGTAATGAGGAAAGAGGTTTTAGGTAGGGTGGCAGGTGATCGGTGTGCAAGGAAGTGCTCCATCGCAGCAAGGCCCTGGACATGTGGAATATTTGTGTATAAGGAAGTGGCATCAATGGTTACAAGGGGGTAACAGACTGGGTAAGGATTCCAGGCGTTCGAGAAAGTGGTTGGTGTCTTTGATAAAGGATGGGAGACTGCATGTAATGGGTTGAAGGTGTTGATCTACGTAAGCAGAGATACGTTCTGTCAAATCAGTGAGCCTCATCCCACACCTTGCTGCTGTTAGATTTACATTTGGACTAGATCTACCTAACTCTTTAAATCTCACTTTCTCTTCCTAAAATCTACTGGAAAAGAGTCTCTTTAGCAGATCAGCTACAGAAAACACTCTCATACTAGAATAAGGTGGCATTTTCCACTTGTTCTCTATTAATTTAGTTTGTTCATGACTAGTTTCAGCCTTCTCATGTGATTTTGTGATTCTGCAATAGAAAACTATGCCTTACATATTGGAATGTCAGCATAGCCGAAAATTGTGTTTTTTATTCATTTTGGTTCACAAATGCTGTCTAAGAACCACAAATTTATAGATGCTGACATTTCAATATGTAAGTAAATTCAATTTAGAAGGCCTAGAAGGCTAAAACTAGCCAGCAAAAAATGAAACGAGTACAGGAAGAGTGCAAAATTCCACCTTCTTTCAATAAATACATTGCTGTGGTACCCATTAACTGAAACAAAACTTTCATGGTAAATTTCCTCATACACTTGCTTTTTAAACGACTGTCTATAGCATTTTGATGTACAAGAGTAGTAATCATAACAAAATTGAATATATTAAATTTACTTTTTTAAATTGAACTGTTTAAATACATTCAAATTTTGTAATTAGTTGTTTATCACTGTGAGAAATAAAATAAAATGAAAAACAAAATAAAACTGGTAACAGTAAGGATTGAACCTGCGTCAATGAAGTACCAGTCAGTGCAGCTAGAAGGCTTTGGGCAGTAAGCGAGTGCACATGTGGAGTTGATACTGCAGCTATTCTTCTAAAAGCTTTTATACTAAACTCTTCGTCCGGCCATCCTGATTTAGGTTTTCCGTGATTTCCCTAAATCGCTCCAGGCAAATGCCGGGATGGTTCTTTTGAAAGGGCATGGCCGACTTCATTCCCAATCCTTCTCTAATCCGATTAGACCGATGACCTCACTGTCTGGTCTCCTTCCCCAAAACAACCAACCAACTAAACTCTTGCACAGTGCAGTACACACAATTTCAAAGAAAAATACTGACCCAGTGATGGGAGCAATATAGCACTCATTATGCCAGAAGGGATAATGTCACATCAGAGTATGTGCAGTCAGAAACAGACAACTGCATCCCTTTTCTAAGTTGATTGTAGTGTGACTGACCACCATTTCAGCACTCAGCACAGTTTTCTAGTTATCGCAGAGAGAGTTCTACAAAACATGGTTCCATTTGTTTTATTTGCATAACAGAGTGCATGTGAAGAGAAATTATGTAACTTTAGTGCTATTTCGGTTCACATTCTAAGAAAAATGGTATGATTTGAGTGTGATTTCTGGCTCAAATCTGAGGAGAAATACCATATATTTACAGTGTGCTCTAGCATATTAGCTCATGGTAACTGTTTGCCAGTGAGAAAAACACTGAGATATCTAGGTCGTAATATATTATGCAAGTGTTTTGTTGCATAAAGCAACAGTGGCATCTTTTCTACATCTACAACAATTGCATGACATTTTCATTATCATCTCACATCTGTAACCTATAGATCGTAATTTCAGATCATTAAGTCCACATCATACATAGACTATAATTTCAGTATATTATGTTCACAACCAGCATTTTATTGCTAAGACAATTTTAAATCACCTCCTGTTGCACACACAGATGCTGTTTGCGAATCATGTAACCAAGGTGGGACATAGGTACCAATGACATGAAACAATTTCAGAGACTTTACTTGTCTCATACAGATATGATTTTATGTAAATAGACTGAAGCGACAAGTGACAATTTGTACCAAGGCCAAGAATTGAACCCATGTCTCCTGCTTACTAGGCAGGTGCATTTGCCACTAAGCCATTTTGGCACAGTGGTTTGAACCACTGTATCGAGGTGACTTAGTGGCAAATGCACCTGCCTTGGCCTTGGTACAAATTCCACTCGCCACTTAAAACATAGGTGCAGACTTGCTATATGTTCCATTCAGATACTCCTAATGTATTACACCCAAATAAAAACTATATCTAGCACGCTCCTTGCTACTTAAATTCTTGGATAGTTATTTTATCAGTCACTGTGATTTTGAATGCTTCAGTTGGCTGCAACTGCTCATCCAACAAAACAGATTCATCAGTTACATAGTCATACAGATAAATGCCTTTCTTATGAATTAAATTAAACTGTTCACTGATGGGTAAATACTTTCTTGTTATATCGAACTCAAAAGTTTTATGCAAAATACATGTTTTTCTGACTAACATGCCAGAATGTTGACAGAATCTATACATCGGAACTTTATGTTACAGTGTTGGTTTACTGCTATAGATTTAGTAAATGTTTCCATGGGTGTTGCAAACACAGAAACATGGCCTGTTTTCATTTTCACATTTTATTATGCTCAGTTTCTTCCAATTGTTTCCTAAGGCTCTCAGTTTTAAGGTGAACACCATAATTCTTCAGATTGTAAAACGCAACAGGCACAGTAAAATTATGTCTATAATATAAGTTACAGCTAGCAAGGGCAGCTACTTATTATCCGTCTGCAAAATGACAATGATATCTCTGTTTCACATCTGTTTACTTTAAGCGTTCTTTGCAGATGTGCCAGGTTTCTGATGCTCGAAACACTAGTTGTTCTTCAAGGCTAATATTCTCCTGCTTGTTTCACAACAAGTAATTTTTTATGTGGTCAGCTATCAGAACAGACACAAGCTACAGACACAGCTACAGACACAAGCAGACATATTGTGTCTGTATATGTGTGGATGGATATGTGTGTGTGTGCGAGTGTGTACCCGTCCTTTTTTCCCCCTAAGGTAAGTCTTTCCGCTCCCGGAACTGGAATGACTCCTTACCCTCTCTCTTAAAACCCACATCCTTTCGTCTTTCCCTCTCCTTCCCTCTTTCCTGATGAGGCAACAGTTTGTTGCGAAAGCTTGAATTTTGTGTGTATGTTTGTGTTCGTTTGTGTGTCTGTCGACCTGCCAGCACTTTCATTTGGTAAGTCACATCATCTTTGTTTTTAGGTATATTTTTCCTTCATGGAATGTTTCCTTCTATTATATATATATATATATATATATATATATATATATATATGCACAAGGAAGCAGACCTCACACTATTGACTGCTATCTCCATTGTTTGAAATGTATTACATAGACACAGCTTAATTATACTACGTAACTATCTCAATCATTTATGATATTATTAAAAGTAATGTTCATAGGTACTCTAACAATTTGGGTTACCCTGGTAACATTATATATAACATACCATGTTTCAGTAAAAAGAAAGTGGGTGTAATGAAAGATGAAATATCAGGGGACGTTATAACAGAATTCATTGAACTGAAACCAAAATGTATGTTCCCAAAACTGAAGCACCATGTGTAAAGTGTAGAACAAAAGGTGTGCAACATTATTCAGCTAAGGAAAGAAGCAATCGTTATTACCGAGAATGTGTATTAAATGATGTTGATGTATTGACTTTGAGTATA
Source organism: Schistocerca cancellata (assembly GCF_023864275.1). Classification (NCBI taxonomy): domain Eukaryota; kingdom Metazoa; phylum Arthropoda; class Insecta; order Orthoptera; family Acrididae; genus Schistocerca; species Schistocerca cancellata. The sequence continues at coordinate 764,383,554 of NC_064630.1, forward strand.
TAATTTGATCCTAGCTACTACAATAAAGCAATGTAAATTGGCATTATTGGCAAAAGGTGATAAATACTTCATACTCAGTGATAAAGTGTTGAGCCACCCAGATAGCTGTGCACTGTAGCATGCAGCTTCTGGGATTCAGGAAGATGTGCTGATCCTGTATCAAATTTGCCTGGCAGATTAACAATGAATGCTGGTGTGCAGGCCAGGCTGGAGATGGTTTTCAGGCTATTTCTCACATCCGACAGGGTGAATTCTGGGCTGCTACCCATGTCTCACCATAGCTATACAATTCTCAGACATTTTGAGAAATGTTCATAGAGACAGATAGATGGTGTGCTCAAATTCTGTCCCAGGGAGCAAGAAGGGCATTTGGTCATCTTATATCACTAACTTTTCAAAACCCAGATTAACATGCTGATCCCATGAATATATGAGATGAAGATCAGGAAAAAGAAGCAGACTCAATGAAAAAATGAGGACTATAATGTGGGGTAATTTTTGAGAAAATGTGGATAGTGAACAGCTGTTTGCACAACAGAAGGTGATTGAAAACTGATGGAGTAGTGGTGTATTATGATAATGAAAACATAATGCACTGGATGTAGGCGTACAAAGAAATCCTATAACAACATATTGTGTACCATATATCTCAATGTTTTTCTTGTGATCTATACCTAGGTGACCAACATTTGATCACGGTTGTAAGGGAGATAACCAACATCTGAGCATAATTTTAAGGGAGAATTAGTTGCAATAAATTATAACTGCAGAACTTCGTCAAGTTTTCTTGTAATGTGTGACAAAAAAAAAAAAGCACTCCATCTTCAGGCCACTAGTGGCCTACCGGGACCATCCGACCGCCGTGTCATCCTCAGTGGAGAATGCGGATAGGAGGGGCGTGGGGTCAGCACACCGCTCTCCCGGCCTTTATGATGGTATTCTTGACCGAAGCCGCTACCATTCAGTCGAGTAGCTTCTCAATTGGCATCACGTGGCTGAGTGCACCCCGAAAAATGGCAACAGCGCATGGCGGCCTGGATGGTCACCCATCCAAGTACCGACCATGCCCGACAGTGCTTAACTTCGGTGATCTCACGGGAACCGGTGGATCCACTGCGGCAAGGCCGTAACGTGTGACAAAGGAGATATAAATATTAAAAAAACTAACATAGTTTGCTTACTTGTGAAATGTTGTTGTGTTATGTGACTCAGTTGGGATATAAATAATGTAAAAAGTGTTTTTAAACATGGATGTATCTATCACCCACTTTTGCAAACCCTTGTTACTTCCATGTGTTGTTTATACCATAATTGCTGAAAGGTATGGGACAAACACATCCATGTGTTGTCAGTATTGAGTGAGAAAAAAGTAAACATTCTTCCCCTCATGACCACTCTAGATGCATAGGCAATGCCTTTTTCTCCACTACTCGGGTTTCCCTTGAGGCTTACTATATGTTGACTATACACCAAGCAGCCAAAACGTTATGATCGCTGCCCACCATGATGTTGGCTGTCACCTGGTGGCATTGTGTGCACTTGACATGGTAATAAAAGTATGTAAATGGAGCAGACACAAACAGGGGATCACCATAGTGCAGATATGGGCTGCAAATGGGGAAATTCTTTTAGATAAGTGACTTTGACAAAGGGCAGATTATTATTACACAGAGCCTATGAATGAGTACCTCAAAAATGGCGAAGTTGGTTGAATGTTCACATACTACTGTTGTGAGCATCTACAGAAAGAGGTAGGACAGTGAAACTACCACTAGGTCCAAATGGTTGGGCACCCATCACTCTTCAAGGAACATGGGGTTCAGAGGCTTGTCTGCTCTGTAAAGTAGGGTACAACTCTGCCAAAAGAGCACAATATTGGTGCATGCGCAAGTGTTTTGGAGTACACCTTTCATCATAGTTTGTTGAACATGGATCTCCACAGCAGGCCACCCCTACATGTTCACATGTTGATCCAACAACATTGCCAGTTATAATTTCAGTGGGCAATGGACCATTAGGATTCAGATGTCAATCAATGGAAACATGTTGGCACTTCAAGTAAGTCACATTTTTGCTACACTAGGTTGCTGGTCGTCTCCACAAACATTGTCATCAAGGGAATGGAGGCTTGAAATGTGCAGCATGCTATGGATGCAGGCTGGTGGGAGCAGTATTGTCCTATGCGAGACATTCTCCTGCACTTGCATGGGATCTGTGGTAGTAATTGAAGGCACGCTGACTGCTGCAAACCACCTGCGTCCCTTCATGCTTGATGTCTTCCCCGATGGCAATGTCATCTTTCAGCAGTACAATTGTTCATGTCTCAGAGCCAGAACCATGCTACAGTGATTTGAGGAGCATTGTAGTGAACTCATGTTGATGTATCAGTGGCCAAAGTTGCGTGAAGTGAATCCCATGGAACCCATCTGGGTTGCTATCGAGGTACATAACTGCGTATGCAAATCAGTGTCCTGTTATTTACAGGAATTACATGCCCTGTGCATAGACATCTAAAGCCACATACCTCCACAAACCTACTAACAAATGGTTGGATCCATAATATGCAGGATTGGTGATGTATTTCGTTCCAATGACAGACAAACAAGCTATGAAGCAGGTGGTCATAATGTTTTGGCTTATCAGTGTAGTACTGATAATTATATGAAAACTTTTCAATATCTGTCTGTCAGACAATTTGAACTACCAATAGTATTTCACAAGATGTACTATATTGGAGGAACAGGTGGTCAATAAGCAAGCTGGGCGGATTAGAAGGAAACTGCTATAATATGGGAGATCGGAGAAATATAGGAGAGTTGGTCAACCTGTTATAACTACCATATCCTTCATGGCAGATATAGAACCAAAGTATATACCTCTTACAGTCTTCTAGGTGAACAATTACACACTCACCAGTGGATGAGAATGTCGTCATATCCCCTTTCCCATTCTTTTCATAGGAAGCTGTTCATGGACTGTTTCATTTATATGACAACAAAATACTGAGCTGTTATTGAGAGAGCTATGAGCTGTGTCTATGTGTGGCATAATACACTCCTGGAAATTGAAATAAGAACACCGTGAATTCATTGTCCCAGGAAGTGGAAACTTTTGTTGACACATTCCTGGGGTCAGATACATCACATGATCACACTGACAGAACCACAGGCACATAGACACAGGCAACAGAGCATGCACAATGTCGGCACTAGTACAGTGTATATCCACCTTTCGCAGCAATGCAGGCTGCTATTCTCCCATGGAGACGATCGTAGAGATGCTGGATGTAGTCCTGTGGAACGGCTTGCCATGCCATTTCCACCTGGCGCCTCAGTTGGACCAGCGTTTGTGCTGGACGTGCAGACCGCGTGAGACGACGCTTCATCCAATCCCAAACACGCTCAATGGGGGACAGATCCGGAGATCTTGCTGGCCAGGGTAGTTGACTTACACCTTCTAGAGCACGTTGGGTGGCACGGGATACATGCGGACGTGCATTGTCCTGTTGGAACAGCAAGTTCCCTTGCCGGTCTAGGAATGGTAGAACGATGGGTTCGATGACGGTTTGGATGTACCGTGCACTATTCAGTGTCCCCTCGACGATCACCAGTAGTGTACGGTCAGTGCAGGAGATCGCTCCCCACACCATGATGCCGGGTGTTGGCCCTGTGTGCCTCGGTCGTATGCAGTCCTGATTGTGGCGCTCACCTGCACGGCGCCAAACACGCATACGACCATCATTGGCACCAAGGCAGAAGCGACTCTCATCGCTGAAGACGACACGTCTCCATTCGTCCCTCCATTCACGCCTGTCGCGACACCACTGGAGGCGGGCTGCACGATGTTGGGGCGTGAGCGGAAGACGGCCTAACGGTGTGCGGGACCGTAGCTCAGCTTCATGGGGACTGTTGCGAATGGTCCTCGCCGATACCCCAGGAGCAACAGTGTCCCTAATTTGCTGGGAAGTGGCGGTGCGGTCCCCTACGGCACTGCGTAGGATCCTACGGTCTTGGCGTGCATCCGTGCGTCGCTGCGGTCCGGTCCCAGGTCGACGGGCACGTGCACCTTCCGCCGACCACTGGCGACAACATCGATGTACTGTGGAGACCTCACGCTCCACGTGTTGAGCAATTCGGCGGTACGTCCACCCGGCCTCCCGCATGCCCACTATACGCCCTCGCTCAAAGTCCGTCAACTGCACATACGGTTCACGTCCACGCTGTCGCGGCATGCTACCAGTGTTAAAGACTGCGATGGAGCTCCGTATGCCACGGCAAACTGGCTGACACTGACGGCGGCGGTGCACAAATGCTGCGCAGCTAGCGCCATTCGACGGCCAACACCGCGGTTCCTGGTGTGTCCGCTGTGCCGTGCGTGTGATCATTGCTTGTACAGCCCTCTCGCAGTGTCCGGAGCAAGTATGGTGGGTCTGACACACCGGTGTCAATGTGTTCTTTTTTCCATTTCCAGGAGTGTAGTTCTCTAATTAGTCTATTTCCAGGAAAGTTGGTTGCTTAGGAGATTGGAGAGGAGAACAAGGCTAAGTTCTAGGGGACTGATGACCTCAGATGTTAAGTCCCATAATGCTCAGAGCCATTTGAACCATTTGAGGAGAACAAGGAAAAGTGTGTGGTTTAGGACTGGGGGGTGGGAAGAGAGAGGAGGAAAGGTGTTCAGCGACATATTTTATCCATTGCATTCTTACTGTTGATTATTATAAGGCATGATTCTTTTACTGTTGCTTTGTTTTTGTGATACAATGAAAAACATTGCTGAAAGAGCTGATGATTTTTCCTGGTTTTTATGATTTTTCTGCTTGGGTTTGCTCTCAGGGGAAAGGATGAATATCTAGGAACAAGGGCACAGAAGACTACAAATAGATAAATGTATTTTTAATGAAAATCATTCCGTCAGAGAAAAACTCAGATCTGTCAAAATGAAAAATACTTTTTGATGTGATTTAGCACTTAAAAAAATGAAAACTACAAAGTAAAAAGGCGTTATATACTTCAATGGAAATATTTTTTGACATATTTGTACAGGGTGGGACAAATAAAAGCGGCCCGCAGAACAGTGTTCCAGGCTACAAAGAAACACAGCAGAGTAAGGAAATACAGTATTAACATGACCGTAGCAGATGTGGAATGTGACCACCATTCATCTCTTGGCACTTTTGGGTCCTGGTCAGCAAGTTCCTGAAAGCGGATCGAAGCTGCTGGAATTTCTGCAGCCACATCCGAAATGTTCTGCTGCAGACTGTGCGCACTGTTGCGATACACTCGGGACTTGAGGCCTCTCCACACAAAAGTAATCGCAGAGCGAGAGACCAGGTGGCCTGGGTGGCCAGCTAGGGTCTGCTCACAACACTGACAGGCGTAAAGATTGCGTAAATGTGCTCCAAGATTCGGCAGGCTGTATGGGCAGTTGCTCCAATCTGTTGGAAATATCAGTAGGTCATTTCCTCCTCCGTTATTGCTGCCACAAATTTACGTCCAATTGTATCCACTCATCTGGGCCAGTTTTATTTGCTCCACCCTTTACATAGGCTGATGTACTTTCTCAATCAAATAAATATTGAATGTTGGTATTCTGAAATGTTTAGATGATACTTTTCCTATTCTTTCAGTTCTCTGCAAGGTGGACGATTTACCGTATGGTTATTGTCAAGAAAATACGTTGTGGATTTTCCTTAAGCCGTAAATAAACTCTGTTGCTATTGCTAGTTCCCGTATTCTGTTTCTGCACTATAAATACCTTTTTGTAAGAAGGATGCTACGTCATAAGCTCATCTTCTGCGTTTGGATTGCAAATTGCACAGCAGACATGTGTCACAACACGTGCAATTATGGCGCCAGTTTCTTAATGAAAACCACCACTCATGACAGATCACGAGGGACTACAATGAGGGCGGTACAATGCCATTCAGCTGAAACTGAAAATTTGTCATGTGACATCCCTCGCTTGTTATTTTGGAGACACCATAAAAGATTTACTTATTTCATTGGTTTCGTGTTATATCTTGCATGGTAAGAGAGGAAGCCATTTCCAGGCAAGAGCATGTTGAAGATTTATCGCACACATCGCTCTTGGTTCGATTATAATTAATGCCAGTAAATGACACATTAGCGGTAAAAGCCTTGAGAAGATCCCGAGAATTACTATAACAATGCTAGTACGTGTTCACTTAGGTCTTGTTGTTAGAGACGTGCAGTTACAAAGACGAAGAAAGTAGGTTCACATCTTGCAACACGCTAATATTTGTTTTTTTTTTTTCTTTTAGCTTCACATTTGTGACAGATTCTGAGACTTTCTTATTCATGTAATAGAATTATCTTCTACAGTATGGACGAGCATATGGCGGCCCACGGGCTGCATCTGACCCGTGATTGGTTTCAGTCAGCCTGCGGAAGAAATTTGTGGGATGAGAGGAGAGAGAATGAGCCGCTCACATTGTGCTCCACCCGGGATATATTTTAGAATAATTCCATATTAACATTATTAAATTATTGTTGTCCGTCGTGGAGATATTAGAACACTTCAGCTGTTGCCGCTGAAGGGAATTAATAATGAACTAACTGATTTAAGTTGCTTTTATAGGTGTTTATTTTTGCATGACGATATTTCAAATTGCTTGGTATCCCTTCCTCAGATGTTTACATTTATTTCCGTGTCGTGGACTTCGTTTTTTTGCTACCAGCTTTGCAGAATTTTGTTTCTTTACTGTAGGTTTGCAGAATTTTGCAAAGGTAGTTTTGAGGCAGCTACTGTAAAACGTCACAAGTCAAGAAACAATGTTCACAACACGTAAGTAAATGTAAACACCTTAAGACGGTATGAAAACAAAATGAATGTACGCTCAAAAATGGGTGTTTTGAGGAATAATTTGATGGCATGGCTTGATGAGAAATGGGTGCCATTTATGACGGTGCATTAGTCCATAAAAGTTAACGTCACAGGCGCCAAGTTTCGACTTAATGAACTAGGAGAACTGCTGTCACATTACGTGATGATGCAGCCAGCTACACTACTGGCCATTAAAATTGCTACTCCAAGAAGAAATGCAGATAATAAACGGGTATTCGTTGGACAAACATATTATACGAGAAGTGACATGTGAGTACATTTTCACGCAATTTGGGTGCATATACCCTGAAAAATCAGTACCCGGACAACCACCTCTGGCCGTAATAACGGCCTTGATACGCCTGGGCATTGAGTCAAAGAGAGCTTGGATGGCGTGTACAGGTACAGCTGCCCATGCAGCTTCAACACGATACCACAGTTCATCAAGAGTAGTGACTGGCGTATTTTGATGAGCCAGTTGCTCGGCCACCATTGACCAGGCGCTTTCAGTTGGTGAGAGATCTGGAGAATGTGCTGGCCAGGGCAGCAGTCGAACATTTTCTGTATCCAGAAAGGCCCATACAGGACCTGCAACATGCGGTCGTGCATTATCCTGCTGAAATGTAGGGTTTCGCAGGGATCGAATAAAGGGTAGAGCCACGGGTTGTAACACATCTGAAATGTAACGTCCACTGTTCAAAGCGCCGTCAATCTGAACAAGAGGTGACCGAGACGTGTAACCAATGGCACCCCATACCATCACGCCGGGTTATACGCCAGTATGGCGGTGACGAATACTCGCTTCCAATGTGCGTTCACCGCAATGTCGCCAAATACGTATGCGACCACCATGATGCTGTAAACAGAACCTGGATTCATCCGGAAAAATGACGTTTTGCCATTCGTGCACCCAGGTAGGTCGTTGAGTACACCATCGCAGGCGCTCCTGTCTGTGATACAGCATCAAGAGTAACCGCAGCCATGGTCTCCGTGTTGATAGTCCATGCTGCTGCAAACGGCGTCGAACTGTTCGTGCAGATGGTTGTTGTCTTGCAAACGTCCCCATCTGTTGACTCAGGGATCGAGACGTGGTTGCACGATCCATTACAGCCATGCGGATAAGATGCCTGTCATCTCGAATGCTAGTGATACGAGGCCGTTGGGATCCAGCACGGCGTTCCATATTACCCTCCTGAACCCACAGATTCCATATTCTGCTAACAGTCATTGGATGTCGTCCAACGCGAGCAGCAATGCCGCGATACAGTAAACCGCAATCGCGATAGGCTACAATCCGACCTTTATCAAAGTCGGAAACGTGATGTAAGAATTTCTTCTCCTTACACGAGGCATCACAACACTGTTTCACCAGGCAAAGCCTGTCAACTGCTGTTTGTGTATGAGAAATCGGTTGGAAACTTTCCTCATGTCAACACGTTGTAGGTGTCGCCACGGGCGCCAATCTTGTGTGAATGCTCTGAAAAGCTAATCATTTGCATATTAGAGCATCTTCTTCCTGTCGGTTAAATTTCGCGTCTGTAGCACGTGATGTAGCAATTTTAATGGCCAGTAGTGTAGTTTTTATGTATGTATGTGACTCAGGTCTGCGGGTCGCCAAAGGTTGCCCACGGCTGTTCTACAGTATCGGATGTTATTTGCGTAGAAGAGTACACATTCTCAGGAATGAGTTTCTTCAATTTTGTGTCTTTAGTCTGATTTAAAATCTAAAGATGAAAGTCCTCGTTACAAATACCTGTTTTTTTTTTCGAATATATCGCGATTTCAGAGGGTATCGTTAGACAGCAACCTAAGAGGACAGCTTAAATTTCTGTAAGTGAAACGAGCAGCAACGACTTTTAGTTTCTTCCTCGTCGCGAATACTTGGCTGTTTCTTTCTGAAAATGACACGACTCCTGAGGAAGTGGTTAGGCATGAGTCTTAAGAGCACAGCTCAAATTGCACGCAGCTATGACATTTATATTCTTCGTCGTCATAAAAGTTTAGCTGTGATCATATCCTGAATAATACTTTAGTAAATTGGGCGGTCAAGACAAAGATCGCACCACACAATGAGCGAGGGACGTCAAGTGACCCGAATGCCAGCCGAACGCGGTTGTAGCGTCCTGCCGTCCTTACGCTGTGAGGGTGATGAGTGTGAGGGGGTGGCACTTACCCCTCCCGTAGAGGCAGACTTCCCGCTGCCAGCCGCAGCAGTTGACGAACTCGCGCAGCACCTTGCGGTCGTGACCCCATTCGCCGTCGCACCAAGCGACCACGCGGTTCATCTCCAGTGAGCACTCGCCGGGGCACTTGCAGTTGAGGCACTCCATCGTGCAGTTGTGTGCGCAGTCCGGTGGACACCAGCCACCCTTCTGCCAGGGGCTGTACCCTGCCGCTACTGTCGCCACAGCCACGGCTGCTGGCAAGACAATACACGGCACGTGGCATTAACGGGCTCCGGAACGCCCTATACTTGCAATGTTAAAATAACGCTTATAAATTACATCTTTCCTCACAAAGTATTTGAGGTAGGAAGTTGAACTTTTTACAGATTATTTATTGGAATATGGGCTACAACTTAACACAGGGATTTTACAAAATTTTAGTTCAGTTATTAAAGATGATTTTTTTTCAATTGTAATGAAAATTCACATTTTTTTGCTATTTTTTATTTATATATTCAAAAAGATACAGTTTTTTGGAAAAAGGCTGTGTTAAATTATGCAGAAGGTACTGTGTAACATTTACTGAAAGTTTGAAACAAATATGTTTGGAAGATCCTTAGAAAACATGTAATTAGTATGAGAAAATAAAAGTTTTGGGAATCGACGACAAAGATTGGATTAACTTTTTAGTGCATTCCAGGCCCATAGGACGGATTATCTTCATCCTCTGCAAACTCCTCCTCCAGCTTCCTCTTGTTCCTCCTCCTGTTTACTTTTGCTTGTACTTCTAGACTCTTTACAGCCCTGTCTGCAGCCCGAAGGCGTTCCTTGTCTAAAGCAAGCATCGCTCGTACCATGTTAGAATGTTATTATTTACAGTAATAACACATACCTTTGGCTTTCCAACATTTCTCCTTTTCTTAAAAGCTTTCAGAGGATTTCTAATAACTTTACTTTTACTCATTATTATACTTCAACAAAACAGAGACTCAAGAAACAGAATTAATTACGAATATTTTCGAGATAACGACAGAGTAAATAAACATGAAACAATCGACAATCACACCAGCGATATATGTTGAACCATCACAGGTTAGCCACAACACATACTTTATCTCACATCACCTGATGAACACGGACGTTAATAATAACACATTTGACAGCAGTTTAACAGCGCCACAGTGGGTCACGCCCATGTAGAACACATTTCAAAAAAAATTTAAAAATAGTTGTAGTCTTCGGAATTGAATAAATTATATATCTATTAAAAGGTAATAGTCTGCAGATTCAGAAAACGCAAAAAAGTAAAAATTGAACTTTTCATGATTTTGAGCCTTTCCGGAGCCCCTTAACAGCAAATGATGACCTGAAAAAGCGTGCAATTCAAAGAGAATCTACACAGGTGTCCAAGATTAAAGCAACAAACCACTGTTTCCCTGTCAACAGATGCCTGCACGATCGTGTACTGCACAGAAGATGCAGAAGATGGCGTTCTGTTCAACGGACAACCATGCCATCGACGCCGGCCGACGTGGCCGAGGGGTTCTAGGCGTTTCAGTCTGGAACCGCGCGACCGCTACGGTTGCAGGTTCTAGTCTTGCCTCGGACATGGATGTGTGTGATGTCCTTAGGTTAGCTACATTTAAGTAGTTCTAAGTTCTAGGGGACTGATGACCTCAGCTGTTAAGTCCCATAGTGCTCAGAGCCAGTCTTTGAACCACCCCAACAACGGCGTCAGGGCACCTATCAAATGGGGCAGTGAAACTTCCTGGCAGATTAAAACTGTGTGCCGGACCGAGACTTGAACTCGGGACCTTTGCCTTTCGCGGGAAAGTGCTCTACCAACTGAGCTTCCCAAGCACGACTCACGCCTCGTCCTCACAGCTTTTCATTCTGCCAGTAACTCGTCTCCTTCCTCGTCCTAAATGGGACAGTGTTTGCCAGGTAGTCCCACATCCACAATCACTCGCCGTGTACACAGTCACAGGCGGTGCAGTGTGGCACAGGGAAGACGTCTACCAGTCTCTGCAGTGGAGGGCCATGGGAGGACAGTCGCAAACTGACATGGCCCGATGGCTTAATGTGAATCGTTCTGTTGTTTTTCGGATGTGGCCACAATTCATAGAGATCGCAACTGTATTCCAACGACGAGGGTGGGGCCGACCACATGTAACATTAGAAAGAGAGAACCGTTATCTGGCTGTAAGGGCAAGACGGTACCTCCTTAGTGCTGCACGGCAACTGGCATCTGACCTCGCAGCATCCACTGGATGTGTTGTTGCGATGCGAACGGTGTACAGAAGGCTTCGGGACAGTGGCCTTTACGAGGTGCATTCAAGTTCTAAGGCCTCCGATTTTTTTTTCTCCGGACTGGAAAGAGATAGAAACATGCGCATTGTTTTAAAATGAGGCCGCGTTCATTGTCAATACGTCCCAGAGATGGCAGCACCGTACGGCAGATGGAATTGTACCGCCAGCGGCGAGAATGAGAACTGTTTTAAATACTTAAAATGGCGACGTTTTCCTTACTTGAGCAGTGTGCAATCATTCCTTTTCCGAATTTGCGTGGTGTGAAACCAATTGAAATTCATCGACAGTTGAAGGAGACATGTGGTGATGGAGTAATGGATGTGTCGAAAGTGTGTTCGTGGGTGTGACAGTTTAATGAGGGCAGAACATTGTGTGACAACAAAGCGAAACTACCTCGGGCTCGCACAAGCCGGTCTGACGACATGATCGAGAAAGTGGAGAGAATTGTTTTGGGGGATCGCCGAATGACTGTTGAACAGATCACCTCCAGAGTTGGCATTTCTGTGGGTTCTGTGCACACAATCCTGCATGACGACCTGAAAATGCGAAAAGTGGCATCCAGGTGGGTGCCACGAATGCTGACGGACGACCACATGGCTGCTCGTGTGGCATGTTGCCAAGCAATGTTGACGCACAATGACAGCCATGAATGGGACTTTCTTTTCGTCGGTTGTGACAATGGATGAGACATGGATGCAATTTTTCAATCCAGAAACAAAGCGCCAGTCAGCTCAATGGAAGCACACAGATTCACCGCCACCAAAAAAATTTCGAGTAACCGCCAGTGCTGAAAAAATGACGGTGTCCATGTTCTGGGACTGCGAGAGCGTAATCCTTACCCATTGCGTTCCAAAGGGCACTACGGTAACAGGTGCATCCTACGAAAATGTTTTGAAGAACAAATTCCTTCCTGCACTGCAACAAAAACGTCCGGGAAGGGCTGCGCGTGTGCTGTTTCAGCAAGACAACGCACCCGCACATCGAGCTAACGTTACGCAACAGTTTCTTCGTGATAACAACTTTGAAGTGATTCCTCATGCTCCCTACTCACCTGACCTGGCTCCTAGTGACTTTTGGCTTTTTCCAACAATGAAAGACACTCTCCGTGGCCGCAGATTCACCAGCCGTGCTGCTATTGCCTCAGCGATTTTCCAGTGGTCAAAACAGACTCCTGAAGAAGCCTTCGCCGCTGCCATGGAATCATGGCGTCAGCGTTGTGAAAATTGTGTACGTCTGCAGGGCGATTACGTCGAGAAATAACGCCAGTTTCATCGATTTCGGGTGAGTAGTTGATTAGAAAAAAAATCGGAGGTCTTAGAACTTGAATGCACCTCGTGTTGTCAGAGAAATGCCGTATGTGTACCCTATGATGCGTCTTCACAGAAGGCAACGTCCAGTGTGGAGCCGTCAATGCCCATCTGGACGGTCGAACAGTGGCCCAATGTTCCTTCCACAGATGAGTCCCGATGTGGTCTGGACAGTGATTCTCGACGAATTAGCATCTGCACGGAACGTGAAACACGATTTCACGACCCAACCATTACGAAAAGAGACTGATATCGAGAATAATCCGTAATGGTGTCGGCAGGGATTATGTTAATGACTCGAACACCTCTTCATGAAATTGTACGGTTAAACGGCAAGGTTTAACTGCTGTCAGGTATTGTGACGAGATATTGGGACTCAATGTGCGGTTGTTGCGAGATGCTGTGGGCCAAGACTTCGTATTGTTCGACGATAATATTCGACCTCATAGAGTACGTGTGGTTGATGTGTTCCTGGAAACAGACGATACTGGACGCTGTGATGTTACAAAATAAAAGTGATGTTGTTATTCAATGGAAAGTTGGAAATAGAGATTTAGCTTACTGTTTTATCAATCACAATTGGCGTAAGAATCATGGATTGACCATTGTCATAAAATATTGCATTATGAGATGTGATTAGTTTTTACTTGCAGTTTCACGTGGCTTGAGGCAGTCACAACTAGCGTGCTATTGATTAAGATATCGCATTATCATCTTTCTAATTACTTCATGATCGTAGATACGATCATACCCGGTTGTGAAGTTATTGTTATGACAACACAATTTCCTAAGGGACCAGAAAGTTCTTAAGGGCGCAAAAACAAATGTAACATCACACAAAAGGGAAATTCAATATTAAAGCTGATGCAAGAAGACGATAAAACAGTTTTCTTTTTATCAATGTAACACGCACATTGGACTGCTGATCTTGGTGTCTGTAATATTAGCAAAATGCATAATTAAAATGAAAATAATACTGAGGAGATAATAGAAATGAGCACTGCTAAATGATTCAGTATTCCCAGAACAAATATTTATTATAACTAAAACATATATCGTACCTTAAGCTTAGTACTACAATGACGGTAGATTTTTATGTCCGTATCATGTCCATTGAGCGCTCTTTTATATAGCCATTGTCTTCTTTGAGTCGCTCGTGCGTCGTCACGGTAAGTTATAACAGTTCTTTACACTTCACTCAAACTTAGACATAACACGTTTATATACATTTAGTAAAAATTAGATCAGACTACCACAAATCTGCGTCCGTCTTACTCGAGAAAAACAGTACAAGACTTTTTAGCGTTCAAGGCTTCATTTGTTCTCCAGCGAACAAAATAGTGAGGGATCGCATATCTATCCGTATTTTTCTGTTTATATTGCCGCCCAAAGACGACGAATTACATTATTTAGAAAATCCCACCGTCGCCATGCGACGCCTCATTATACATTAATAATTATTTATAAACAAGTATTTGCCTTCTGGCTGAAAGTACACTCCTGGAAATGGAAAAAAGAACACATTGACACCGGTGTGTCAGACCCACCATACTTGCTCCGGACACTGCGAGAGGGCTGTACAAGCAATGATCACACGCACGGCACAGCGGACACACCAGGAACCGCGGTGTTGGCCGTCGAATGGCGCTAGCTGCGCAGCATTTGTGCACCGCCGCCGTCAGTGTCAGCCAGTTTGCCGTGGCATACGGAGCTCCATCGCAGTCTTTAACACTGGTAGCATGCCGCGACAGCGTGGACGTGAACCGTATGTGCAGTTGACGGACTTTGAGCGAGGGCGTATAGTGGGCATGCGGGAGGCCGGGTGGACGTACCGCCGAATTGCTCAACACGTGGGGCGTGAGGTCTCCACAGTACATCAATGTTGTCGCCAGTGGTCGGCGGAAGGTGCACGTGCCCGTCGACCTGGGACCGGACCGCAGCGACGCACGGATGCACGCCAAGACCGTGGGATCCTACGCAGTGCCGTAGGGGACCGCACCGCCACTTCCCAGCAAATTAGGGACACTGTTGCTCCTGGGGTATCGGCGAGGACCATTCGCAACCGTCTCCGTGAAGCTGGGCTACGGTCCCGCACACCGTTAGGCCGTCTTCCGCTCACGCCCCAACATCGTGCAGCCCGCCTCCAGTGGTGTCGCGACAGGCGTGAATGGAGGGACGAATGGAGACGTGTCGTCTTCAGCGATGAGAGTCGCTTCTGCCTTGGTGCCAATGATGGTCGTATGCGTGTTTGGCGCCGTGCAGGTGAGCGCCACAATCAGGACTGCATACGACCGAGGCACACAGGGCCAACACCCGGCATCATGGTGTGGGGAGCGATCTCCTACACTGGCCGTACACCACTGGTGATCGTCGAGGGGACACTGAATAGTGCACGGTACATCCAAACCGTCATCGAACCCATCGTTCTACCATTCCTAGACCGGCAAGGGAACTTGCTGTTCCAACAGGACAATGCACGTCCGCATGTATCCCGTGCCACCCAACGTGCTCTAGAAGGTGTACGTCAACTACCCTGGCCAGCAAGATCTCCGGATCTGTCCCCCATTGAGCATGTTTGGGACTGGATGAAGCGTCGTCTCACGCGGTCTGCACGTCCAGCACGAACGCTGGTCCAACTGAGGCGCCAGGTGGAAATGGCATGGCAAGCCGTTCCACAGGACTACATCCAGCATCTCTACGATCGTCTCCATGGGAGAATAGCAGCCTGCATTGCTGCGAAAGGTGGATATACACTGTACTAGTGCCGACATTGTGCATGCTCTGTTGCCTGTGTCTATGTGCCTGTGGTTCTGTCAGTGTGATCATGTGATGTATCTGACCCCAGGAATGTGTCAATAAAGTTTCACCTTCCTGGGACAATGAATTCACGGTGTTCTTATTTCAATTTCCAGGAGTGTACAACGTTATTAGTGTGCCGCTTAATACCGTCACATTGATTAAATATCTAGACGTAAAGTTGGAAAACGATGTAAAATGGAATGAGCATGTCATATTCGTAGTCGGGAAGGCGAATTCACGACTTAGTATTATTGGGAGACTTTTGGGAAAGTGGAGCTAGCTCCTCTATAAAGGTATAGAACGCTAGTGCGACCCAAGTGTTTGGGATCCCTACCGGGTCGGATTAAAGGAAGACATCGTAGCAATATCAGAGGCAGGCTGCTAGATTGATCATCAGGCTGCTAGATTGATCAGCAGGTATCACAGAGGTGCTTCGCAAACTCAAATGTGAATCCCTGATGATGCTCTCTTCGCGACGCAGTATTGCGGAAATTTAGAGGTCCTGCATTTGAAGCCGACAGCAGATCGATTCTACTGCCGCCGACGTACGTTTCGCACAAGAACTACGAAGATAGGATGACAGACATTAGGGGTCACACCGAGGCTTATAGACAGTCGTTTTTCCCACGTTTCCGACTTTGATGAAGGTCGGATTGTAGCCTATCGCGATTGCGGTTTATCGTATCGCGACATTGCTACTCGCGTTGCTCGAGATCCAATGACTGTTAGCAGAATATGGAATCGGTGGTTTCAGGAGGGTAATACGGAAACGCAGTGCTGGATCCCAACGCCCTCGTATCACAAGCAGTCGAGATGACAGGCATCTTATCCGCATGGCTGTAACGGATCGTAGTCCGCAGCTCGTGGTCGTGCGGTAGCGTTCTCGCTTCCCGCGCCCTGGTTCCCGGGTTCGATTCCCGGCGGGGTCAGGGATTTTCTCTGCCTCGTGATGACTGGGTATTGTGTGATGTCCTTAGGTTAGTTAGGTTTAAGTAGTTCTAAGTTCTAGGGGACTGATGACCATAGATGTTAAGTCCCATAGTGCTCAGAGCCATTTGAACAATTTTTGTAACGCATCGTGCAGCCACGTCTCGATCCCTGAGTCAACAGATGGGGACGTTTGCAAGACAACAACCATCTGCACGAACAGTTCGACGATGTTTGCAGCAGCATGGACTATCAGCTCGGAGACCATGGCTGCGGTTACCCCTGACGCTGCATCAAAGACAGAAGCGCCTGCGATGGTGTACTTAACGACGAACCTGGGTGCACGAATGGCAAAACGTCATTTTTTCGGATGAATCCAGGTCCTATTTACAGCATCATGATGGTCGCATCCGTGTTTGGCGACATCGCGGTGAACGCACATTGGAAGCGAGTATTCGTCATCGCCATACTGGCGTATCACCCGGCGTGATGGTATGGAGTGCCATCGGTTACACGTCTCGATCACCTCTTGTTCGCTTTGACAGCACTTTGAACAGTGGACGTTACATTTCAGATGTGTTACGGCCCGTGGCTCCACCCTTCAGTCGATCCCTGTGAAACCCTACATTTCAGCAGGATAATGCACGACCGCACGTTGCAGGTCCTGTACGGGCCTTACTGGATACAGAAAATGTTCGACTGCTGCCCTGGCCAGCACATTCTCCAGATCTCTCACAATTGAAAACGTCTGGTCAATGGTGGCCGAGCAACTAGCTCGTCGCAATACGCCAGTCACTACTCCAGATGAACTTGGTATCGTGTTGAAACTGCATGGACAGCTGTACCTGTATACGCCATCCAAGCTCTCTTTGACTCAATGCCCACGCGTATCAGGGCCGTTATTACGGCCAGAGGTGGTTGTTCTGGGCACTGATCTCTCAGGATTTATGCACCCAAATTGCGTGAAAATGTAATCGCATGTCAGTTCTAATATAATATAGCTGTCCAATGAATACCCGTTTATCATCTGCATTTCTTCTTGGTGTAGCAATTTTAATGGCCAGTAGTGTATATCAATGGGGCAAGTTGAATATTTGTGCAAGTCCGGGATTCGAACCTGGGTCTCCCGCTTAAAAAATGGCTCCGAGCACTATGGGACTTGGCATCTGAGGTCATGAGTCCCCTAGAACTTAGAACTACTTAAACCTACCTAACCTAAGGACATCACACACATCCATGCCCGAGGCAGGATTCGAACCTGCGACCGTAGCAGTCTCTCGGTTCCGGACTGAAGCGCCTAGAACCGCTCGGCCACGGCGGCCGGCCTCCCCCACTTACTAGTCAGATGCACTGACTCCTGCACCATCTTAACAGAATGGACACCACAGCCACAGAAACTACCCCAGCATGCCTCCTATCAGACCAGATTCTCAACTTGCACCACACACTTTTGATATCCTACCTCTGCTCATTAATCTCATTACTCGAGGCATCTCGCTGATTCCCATAGAAGTTCGAACTTGGTGTGCATCTGTATTGAAGGTATCACTGGCCTTCATTGCCTTAATAAAATATGTGGTGTACGTTTTTTCAGACCTGTCTGGGAATTTTGAAAGGTGGTTTGCAAATATAGATCTCCCAAACCTTCCTCCAGAGTCAGTCATTGTGATTGACAATGCTCCATACTATGCCAGATTGGTGGAAAAAAACACCCGCATGGTGTGATACCGAAGTGAGAATGTCGAAATGCCTGCAAAAGAGTCATGTTGTCTATAATGAGAGCATAAGGACTAAGTTTTGTTCACTTTAATTCAAGAACGTACGCCTGCTAAAAACGCGTGTAATTGATGCAATGGCAAAAGAGAAAGGCCACACTGTTGTCTACTTACCACACTATAAGTGTGATTTGAGTGCGGTAGAATTGGCATGTACAGAAGTAAAACGGATCTTTATGGACCACAATATTTCAGGGGACACATCCAAAGATAATCCGTCTAAGACTGCAAGGTATGTGATGATGATGGATCAGAGAGGAATATAATGAGAGAGGAATAAGGAATATAAAAGACGGATTCCAAGTGATTTATGTGTACATACAATTCAGTGTTATATTATGTGAATAAATGTTCAAAATTTTACTTACTCTCTTTTTACTGCCACAATGTAAATTTTACTACTAGTTCTTTTTAATTTAGAATTGGCTATGAGAACGGATATGGGACTAGCAGCAATAATCACCGTCATTCAACATGAAACTATCAATTTGGATTTCACGAACGCTGAAAGCTTTTGTTACACCCCTGCCTCACTTTCATAGCCACAGGACATAACAATAGACAGCTGCTATGTCGGCGGCTAATGAATCACACTGTCAGTGCACATGGAGCAAAAATCGTATGTAAACGCAAGCGTGTTGCCAGCACTGAGTGACATTAGTGCGTCCAGTTCCTTCCGCTCTAGCCCTCACCCCTTGGTAGCCCATGCGCTGGGGGTCGGTCAGTCTACTCCCAGCACCTCCCCTCAGTATTCCTTCTTTCTGTTGTGAAAAGACTGTAGAAACTAATACGCGCAAAGAACATATAGCAAAACAGAAATGCTATTTCAAAGTGCAAACCACTTATAGCAAAACAAAATCACTATTTTGCAGCAAGTCTTAAATTGTTGTGGAGATCTCTGGTTGTGTAAATGAAGAGCCTTTCAAGTGTAAATATTTCCATTAGTACACAAATCTTTTATGTCAAGTATATGTTACTTGTATTTTGTACCTATTTATCTAATCAGATGACATGTTGAAGACACCAAGTGTAATAATTATGTCGCCTGATCCGCGCTTGATAACCGCGCGGTCTGGGGGGGCCTTGTCACGCTTCGCGCGTCTTCCCCCGTCGGAGGTTCGAGTCCTCCCTCGGGCAGGTGTGTGTGTGTTGTCCTTAGCGTAAGTTAGTTTAAGTTAGACATAGTAGTGTGTAAGCCTAGGAACCGATCACCTCTGCAGTTTGGTCCCATAGGAACTTACCTCAAAATCTATTAAAAATCTAAGTCCCTGTAGTGGCATCGTTTATGCATAAGTAACAGTTAGGCTGGAATTTACAGTCAGAGACTGAAAGGAGTCACAGAAGATCAAAGTTTTTGTTATCCACAGCTGGGGGTTTGTTAGGCTTACATCTATTACATGTTATAATTAAGTAAATGTTGAAGTAACACATTGATAATGAATTAAAAATGTGCAGATAGATGCACTCTTATACTATAAACAGATATATCTACTCTCAGCCTAAGAAGAGGAAAAATTGTTGGTTTTTGGGTGGATCTACTGACTTTTGCGGATCAGGTAAGACAATTGTTCATTTAGAAAATACCAAAGAAACATGCCAAAAACTAAAAAGCAAAGTTTTGGCTGCGTCAGGATTGTGGGTTGTTGCGATTACATTTGTTTTATGCTATAACTAAGTAAAGGCTGCAGTAATACATTGATTATTCTTCAAAAAAATGTAGATATATATATCAGAATTCGTTCTTCATCTTGTGAGCAGGCCGTATTCCTTAGCTGTCCGCCCCGATAGCTGAATGATCAGCGTGACGGACTGCCGTCCTAAAGGGCCCGGGTTAGATGCCCGGCTGGGGTGGGGATTTTCTCCGCTCAGAGACTGGGTATTGCGTTGTCTTCATCATCATTTCATCCCCATCGGGCGCGCAGATCGCCCAATGTGGCGTCGAATGTACGAGGTGCATTCAAGTTCTAAGGCCTCTGATTTTTTTTCTCCGGACTGGAAAGAGATAGAAACATGCGCATTGTTTTAAAATGAGGCCGTGTTCATTGTCAATACGTCCCAGAGATGGCAGCACCGTACGGCAGATGGAATTTTACCGCCAGCAGCGAGAATGAGAACTGTTTTAAATACTTAAAATGGCGACGTTTTCCTTACTTGAATAGCATGCAATCATTCGTTTTCTGAATTTGTGTGGTGTGAAACCAATTGAAATTCATCGACAGTTGAAGGAGACATGTGGTGATGGAGTTATGGATGTGTTGAAAGTGTGTTCGTGGGTGTGACAGTTTAATGAAGGCAGAACATCGTGTGACAACAAACCGAAACAACCTTGGGCTCGTACAAGCCGGTCTGATGACATGATCGAGAAAGTGGAGAGAATTGTTTTGGGGGATCGCCGAATGACTGTTGAACAGATCGCCTCCAGAGTTGGCATTTCTGTGGGTTCTGTGCACACAATCCTGCATGACGACCTGAAAATGCGAAAAGTGTCATCCAGGTGGGTGCCACGAATGCTGACGGACGACCACACAGCTGCCCGTGTGGCATGTTGCCAAGCAATGTTGACCCTCAATGACAGCATGAATGGGACTTTCTTTTCGTCGGTTGTGACAATGGATGAGACGTGGATGCCATTTTTCAATCCAGAAACAAAGCGCCAGTCAGCTCAATGGAAGCACACAGATTCACCGCCACCTAAAAAAATTTCGGGTAACCGCCAGTGCTGAAAAAATGGTGTCCATGTTATGGGACAGCGAGGGCGTAATCCTTACCCATTGCGTTCCAAAGTGCACTACGGTAACAGGTGCATCCTGCGAAAATGTTTTGAAGAACAAATTCCTTCCTGCACTGCAACAAAAACGTCCGGGAAGGGCTGCGCGTGTGCTGTTTCACCAAGACAACGCACCCGCACATCGAGCTAACGTTACGCAACATTTTCTTCGTGATAACAACTTTGAAGTGATTCCTCATGCTCCCTACTCACCTGACCTGGCTCCTAGTGACTTTTGGCTTTTTCCAACAATGAAAGACACTCTCCGTGGCCGCAGATTCACCAGCCGTGCTGCTATTGCCTCAGCGATTTTCCAGTGGTCAAAACAGACTCCTAAAGAAGCCTTCGCCGCTGCCATGGAATCATGGCGTCGGCGTTGTGAAAAATGTGTACGTCTGAAGGGCGATTACGTCGAGAAGTAACGCCAGTTTCATCGATTTCGGGTGAGTAGTTAATTAGAAAAAAAATCGGAGGCCTTAGAACTTGAATGCACCTCGTAATAAGACCTGCACCAAGGCGGCCGGACCTGCCACGCAAGGGGCCTCCCACCCAATGACGCCAAACGCTCGTTTAGCTACGCAACACAACACAGCAGAACATTCACTTCAGAATGATTATGTATGGAGCATTCTAGAGTGCTGAGTTTGGTCGTGGCCGGACGAAAAATGAGTAAACCGGTGTCAACCGACTTCTGCCAATTCAGGACTAGGGAAACATCACTCTTCTCTTTGCGAACAATGTGTAAACATCATCTTTGTTTACAGCATGTAACGGTTTATATGTCTTGTATTACGACCACTGGAAGTATTCTCTCTTAGTTAATTTATTTTCACATTTGCATTTATGTTCAGTCTTCAGTCAAAGACCTCCGCAGAGTCTTGATCTGAAATAGTGTTTGTTTTTTTCTCTACTAGAAAGACACGCAGGTTACCCCTAAAGTGTAAAACAACACAAACATGTCATAATACACACTTCCACCAGATGTGGAGGTTTAAACCTTTGAAACGCATTGTAGAAATAAATAAACAGTGACTGGTAACAGTTAAGTTCAGATGGTTCAAATGGCTCTGAGCACTATGGGACTTAACAGCTGTGGTCATCAGTCCCCTAGAACTGAGAACTACTTAAACCTAACTAACCTAAGGACATCACACACATCCATGCCCGAGGCAGGATTCGAACCTGCGACCGTAGCAGTCGCGCGGTTCCGGACTGCGCGCCTAGAACCGCGAGACCGCGGCCGGCTAACAGTTAAGTTGTTGTTTCATTGGATGTGAATAACGGTAGAGGTAAAGCCTAACCTAAAATGTTGGCATTTAAATTTACCATTTTATTTATCAGCAAGCTCCTGCAGAAAGCCTTCTTGTAAATTTACGGATACCAAGAGACGCAGTAAACAATTAAAGAAAATTTTAGAGCCTTCTTGCTAATTTACAGATAACAAGAGACGCAGTAACCAATTGAAGAAAATTTTTAGATTCTCCTTGTATACCAGGAGTGGCGTTTTAAAATGTCTACTATATTGTTGCAGGTGAGAAGTAAATCTGACGCACACCTTAAGCTTGCTGTTGAGCACTGAACTTGGGTTGTGCAGGCTGCTTTGGAAGACAAAAACTGTTTCATGTTTTTCAAACTGTTGTTTTAACAGAAATGTAACCATAATTAACTTTGAAAACCTGTCCCGCCCGCATCTCGTGGTCGTGCGGTAGCGTTATCGCTTCCCACGCCCGGGTTCCCGGGTTCGATTCCCGGCGAGGTCAGGGATTTTCTCTGCCTCGTGATGGCTGGGTGTTGTGTGCTGTCCTTAGGCTAGTTAGGTTTAAGTAGTTCTAAGTTCTAGGGGACTGATGACCATAGATGTTAAGTCCCATAGTGCTCAGAGCCATTTGAACCATTTTGAAAACCTGTCCATGACAAAGATCAACAAAATGCTAGGAAAATTAAATGTGAAAAATTAGTGTTGTCTTGCAGACAATGGGCGATTTGATTCAGGCATAAAATGAAATGTCATTGCACTGTAAATTTATGTAATGCACCAACAAAGCAAGGCAAGAAATAAGAGCAGCTCTCAGCATCTGCTTAAAAACTGAAAGAGCTGCGAGAAATGCGTGGACAGGAAAGCAGATTATGGCTCAGCCTACTGAGAAAGATTGTCAGCTTGAACGGATGTTAATTCTCGTCTTGGAGGCATGCCAAACATGGCGTGTGGAACAAACGCTGCAAGTTAACCGCAGGAAACGAAGTAGACGATGGACGCATTAGTTAAAAAAATGAAAATTAAGGAATTCGGCACTGGACAAGAACGAAAACTGACTGACGTCAATGCACAGAAGGCAGCATGCAAGACAGTGTGCGACACAAATTAACCAGTGTCTCAATAGAGGTAAATTACCTGGGTAAATCACGTGGCCCCACAAGTCGAATTGTACATCACTCCAAGAGCAAAACCACTAGCAGAAAAACAAGTGAAGAGGGAAGAACACTGAATGCTACCGGCAAAAAAGACACAATGTTAAGTTTCAGTGCCGGACTGCAGCAAAAGCGTTCGGAAGCAGGAGCTGTGTCAGTATTCCACTTATAACTAAAATTGTGGACAAATACCTAACAAATATCATTGTCTAGCATTTAATCAACAAACTTGGTACACTCTTCCAAAGTGAGGTTTTGAGAAAATCCTACACCACAAGTACAGTGTTCTAGTAGATCGTCTCGTCACAAAAGGAAACTATCCATTCAAAGGGCATTTTCTATCCAGATACGTGTAATGAGGACTTCTTGCCACCTCATTGGCTGGAGGAAGTTGGGTAGATGGCGTCAAAAGCTGCAGTTTGCTGCCCCTCACTCCCAGTCACTCATCCACTCAATGACGTATAACCCTGTACCTCGACAGGAGGGTCACAACCTATAGCTGTGCTACTATAGTTAAATTCTTTTATCTTGGCGGCTTGCGCATGCCCGCCCAGACGTGGGAGATGGCTACGTTGCCAGTAACAAACAACGCACACGCCAAGAGAAGCAGCGCCGTCGTGTAGTATAGTGCGCAAACTTACGTTTAGGGGGAGTGCGCATTTTATGAAGTAAAGCCACCACGGCCGCATTAACCCTTTCGCTGCTACAGAGACATGCTCCCCGCATCCCGCGCTGCGCGCAATTTTGTCATCACTGCACTGCTCGCCTGTGCAGACACATGGTGTTCCGACTGCTTTGACACACTTATCATTCGATTTCACAAAAACTATTTAGCCCAAGAATTTGATTTTTACACATCTTCTTGACTGATACCTCCCCCCCCCCCTCCCCCATAAATGACTTAATTTTGTCTTGATGTTCAACGCAGTTATTGTGCAGCATTAAATGTAGTAAACTATTGCACGAAATTTTAAAGAGTTTGCAGAGGTAAAAGTCCATAGTGTATACTTTCCGTATGGTCGATTTTAGTTGCCACAATGTTGAGAATGAAATGTGGACAAAATACCTAAATTTCATATAAAATTTACTGTATAACAATATCTCATTTAATTTAATTACGAGATAGGTGTCGTATGTAATACTGAGAAATATGCCGTCTTTCGCGACTGTAATAAAACTTTTATTTATACCAGAGTCATTTCGCTTTTTTCTAAAACGTCCTGATTAAAACAAAGTTGGCGAAGTACACAAAACTGAATTGTGGACGTAATAAAACATAGAAACTAAAATATATTGTCAGTGAGGTGCAGTGCGCATACAATTTCCGTTTGTTACAACGGACAGTAAATACTTGCCAAAACATAGATCAGTCGGTGAAAACATTGAATATGATGTTGCCAAAGCAGCGAAGCAAAGAATTGCGTCAGACAATCGAGTAGCTCGGCAACGTACGAGCCGAAATTCTGATCTAAATAACATTTTAATACTGTCGCAAAAGAATATATCTCAATATGAATAGTAAAACAGCGACTGCGGAACAGAAGATATACAAACAAAACAGATAACATGAATATTGTATGTGTGCCTTTTCATTGTTTTTAATTGTTGTGAAAAGAAATATTGGGAGGACAAAATTAGAAAAACCGAAAACTTATTATGATTATAATGAAGAGACAAAGCACTAGAAATTTCAAAAAATTACATTCAAACGAATAAAATTCATGAAGCAAGACACTTCGATATTGTTTTTAAATAAAGAAAATATTAAGCACTGCACAAGGTTTGAACTCAAAACCTTTCACTTAGCAGTCAAACACCTTAACCATTGCACTATCTTTTTTTTTAAAAAAAAGTCTCATCTGCTCGGGGCGGACGTCGCGAGACACCCGTTTCAGTTCGTCATTGATCCATTAACTCAGCTTTTTTATTACAGAGGTCAGCTAACCCTCTGACCGAACACGCTGAGTTACCGTGCCGGCATCTATCGGAGCTTAGCATTCAACAGAATTCCTGGAGTACTCTAAAATAGCACGCGAAATACCGACAAACACTGTTGGTATGACTATGAATTACTCACGTTTCGACGAAGTACAATAGGAAATAAACAATTACCGCTGTTCTTTATTGCGAAAAAAGCGGTTCGTGAGAATGATACAAACACCTTTCCTTGCTATCGCCTGAATTAGGAGGCTTATTGCTTGTTTGGTTTAATTAATTAATAGAATATGAAGCGATTGGTATAAATAATGCTTTTTCCAAACTCTCTATAAAAGAGTCTGCTACCAAGACATTGCTTATGTTCAATTACTTTCTTTATGACTGAACGTTTCTAAAACTGTAGACACTCGTCCGTGCTCTACACTGCAGTCGAGCTCTGGCAACGTCGTTTTCTGTTCATTGGGTGACTGTGTTTTGTGACGTCAGATGCGCCGAACGAACCTAATCTCGGCCGCCGTCGTACATGGCGCGCGCTTTAGGTGCTGATCACGTCTCCACTTCGTTTCTTTGAAGTCGCGCGTGTTCTGGTATCCAGAAAATATCACCCGCTTCAATTTGGCCACTGTTTCTATGACAGACAGACAATACATCATAAGACATTTAGAATTTCTTAAAAGGGAAAGTCAAACTTAAAGAATGCCTAACTGTGCAATCTTGGAATGATAATTATTGTGAAAACATCATTATTATTATTTATTGGTTTGGTGAACTAAGTACCATATGAAGTAACTTATGTCTTCTTTCTTTTCTCTTTTCTTTCTTTCCTGTAGCTTTTCATTATGTCCCTATGTCGTTCTCTTCTTCCTTCTGTCCGTATTCCAACTGTCTTTTTCTTTGTTTTCTTCTAAGAGCCCTTGACACTTTTTATTTTTGCTCTGAACTTTTCTTCTTCTCCTATTTCTTCTTCCATTGTTCTCATTTCTCTCAGTTTTGCTTCAACTCATTTGATTCACATCACTGTTTTTCTGGGTTTCTTTCAAAGAATTTCAAAATTCTTTTTGTTATTCTTTTTTCATCTTTTAGCTGTCCATAGAATGTAACTCTTCCTTTCCTCGTTGTATCTAATATTCGTTCTGTTCTTTCAAAAAACTTCTTTATTACTTCTTAATTTCCATTTTCCTTTGTCATATTTTGGTCCCACAATTTTCTTCATTATTTTCCTTTCCTTCTTTTCCATTAAACCTAAGTCTTTGGCTGTTTTTAATGAAAGGCATTCTGAAGCATAAAGGTACTGCCATCTAATGTCAGTATTACAGTACTTGAGTTTTGCTTTTATGTATAAAGTTTTCTTGTTACGCATGTTTTTTTGTTAACTGAACAGCAACTTTCATTTTCCTTGCCCTTGCTACGTTAGCGTCTTTGTCCAAATAAATTGGCTTATTACACTAGTCAACAGCCGTTTTGCATCTGGGATGTGATACCTCAACTAGTATGTATTTTGGTGTGTATAATCCGAATATACTTTTCAAAATGTTCTAGCACGTACCATTTTTGAGCTTTTAAAGTTTTTTTTTATTTTTCGTATTCAGTGTTTCGCTTTTTGCTGTTCTCTGTTTTGATGTTTAATTGTTTGTTTTTGATATACAGAGGAGAGTTAGAAGATCTACAAATCGTCAGTAAATGGTTGGTGTGGTAATCTAGAGATGTGAAAGAGATCCTCAGTGAGTGCTTCCTGTGAAATATAGCGCAAACTTTTTGTGTTTAAAACTTACGCTAAGAAAAATGGCAACTAGTAAATCTCGTTGCTGTCTAAACCACCCCGACAACTTTTGTTATGTGTGTGGTAAATTCACTCCAAAAGCCAAAAGGAAACCAATCACTGATTTCGTTAGGAAATTTTGATTGTTCTGTTGGTGATCAAGATAAAAATTTTGCACCTCACATTACTTGCATAGCCCATTCTACAACCTTAACCGAGTGGTTGAAAGGAAAATGCAGAGCCGTGCCATTCGCTGTTCCGATGGTGTGGTGTTTGCCTAATGACCATTATTCAGACTTACAAATATTTCGGGACATTCAAGCAAAACTAGACATAAAATAAAGTATCCAAATGTCTCTTCAGTGCAACTGCCTGTGCCCCATGATGAGGGGTTACCTGTTCCTGTCTGTAACATGAAACCCACAGAACCAGACACCATGTCAAGTGAATCAGTAGGCATTGGACATGTAGAAGTGTACTGCCCTCAGTATCATGACACTTCGCCTCAGCTCTTTAATCAAAAGGAATTGAACAATTTGGTTCGCTATCTAAAACTTTCGAAACAGCAAGCTGAACTCTTGGGGTCGAGACAGCAACAACGGAACCTTCTAGCTCCAGGGACAAAAATTTCCTGTTTCAGATCAAGATGTGCTTCCTTCGCTCAATATTTCGATATGCAGAATTCAATGTGTCTATGTAGAGATGGGTGTCAATGGTCTGATGACGCAGCTAGGTGTGCAATATAACCCACAGGAGTGGGGACTATTTATTGACTCCAGTAAAACCAGCTTGAAAGAAGTACTACTGCATAATGGCTATGGTACCTTTGTCTTACGCAGTAGACTTGAAAGAAACTTATGAAACCATGGCTCTACTGTTAGAGGCAATCAAATATAAGGATCATGAATGGCAACTTTGCTGCGATTTAAAAGTTGTTGCACTCCTTACAGGTTTACAGGCTGGATTCACGAAATACTGCTGCTTTTTGTGCTTTTGGGACACCTGTGACGCCAAGAAGCACTAGACAGTCAGGGAATGGCCCATAAGGAAGTCATATGTTCCCGGAAGCGTAAATGTAACAATACCCCATTGGTTGAGCCCGATAAAATCATTTTGCCTCCTCTTCATATCAAGTTGGGCCTTATCAAGAACTTTGTAAAAGCTTTGGAGAAAGAAGGAGAGGCCTTCAATTACTTAAAAGAAAAGTTTCCCAAATTAAGTGAGGCAAAGCTGAAAGAGGGTATATTTGTTGGACCGCAAATAATAAAATTGCTGAAAGATCGAACCTTTGATACCAAACTCACAAATATGCAAGTAGCTTCTCGGTCGTCTTTTAAAGCATCTATGAAGGGCTGTTTGGGTAATAGAATCGACAAAAACTATGTTACTATTGTGAACGATCTGTTGGACAACTATAAGAAATGGGGTGTAGAATGTCGCTTAAAATTCACGTTTTACTTTCTCACCTTGATTTCTTCCCGGAAAATTTGGGAGCCGTAAGCGATGAGCATGGTGAACGCTTTCACCAAGACATTCTTACCATGCAACACCGTTACGAAGGCCATTGGAACCCTTCGATGATGGGTGACTACTGCTGGGGTTTGTTAGGGAGAGTGATGAAACGGCAAACAAAAGAGCTCCGTCGTTGCATTTTTCAAAAACTAAAGCGATTAAAGATGAAAATATCTTCTGAAATAATATGGACCTTTCATTGGCATCATGTCCATATACACATACGAAATAGTATTGATTTCAAACGTTCTGAATGTATATTTTTGTTTGACTTGATTGTGTCCATTTTCGCTGTTACCATTTTTTATTCTTCTGTGTATCTAGCAAAGGTGACATCATAGAGAAAACTGATTTTACCAGTGTATTCAGCACCCCAAAACTAGGTAAAAACAACCCATTTACATATCAGATGCAGAAAAAAGTATAAATTTGTTAACTAGTGTTATTTCATCTTGATCTTTAATTCTTCCATAATCAGTTTCCACGTATTTTGATGCCTCCTTCACACCTTTCGTACACTCTTTTTCGTCAGAAAACGTACTAAAGCCTGCTACTGAAGCTGTCTCCTGTAGGAGATTCATCTGTATTGTTCCATATTGAGCATTAAAACAAAACAGAATAAATAATATCTAAGCATATTTACAAGGTAAATAACATATTATTAATGCCAATTATATTTGAGGATAACAGTATTCCTCATCATAGTGAATGTAGCTTAATATTAAAAGAAGAAAAAATTCTATGAAACTACACAGAGACAGGAAGAAAACAAATACACAAGGGTACACAAACACATAGTGGGATAACACAAAAGGAAAGGACAGGGTTTGTTTTCAGTGTAACATTTGGTACTGCAGTCCAACCCAAAACTTCATTCCATATATCGTCCCTCTTATTTCAACATTTGCTCCAGCCAAAAAAACATCCTATCCAAGCATGCTTTCTGTATTCTGTTCACATCCTCTTTCAAAAATAGTTTTTCTCCACTAGACAGTATCCTTTTTTTTTTGCCCAAACCATTTTCATATAGCTTCTCAATACATTTCTTCCATATCTGGAGTGGTTAAGGCGACCATTCGCAGTAAGCGGGAAATTCGGGCTATAGTCACAGACTGAAATAAATTTTCATACGTCTATAGTAAACCATACAGCAGATGTGATACAGTATTCACAGTCTGCGAATATATTTCATAATTTAATACGGCTGTAAACCGTCAGCAGTGTTTCTTCCTCTAGATTTGCACGCTAAAAAAATGGTTCAAATGGCTCTGAGCACTATGGGACTTAACTTCTGTAGTCATCAGTCCCCTAGAACTTAGAACTAGTTAAACCTAACTAACCTAAGGACATCACACACATCCATGCCCGAGGCAGGATTCGAACCTGCGACCGTAGCAGTCTCGCGGTTCCGGACTGCGCGCCTAGAACCACTAGACCACCGCGGCCGGCTTGCACGCTACCATTGCTATTATTAAAAAATGGAGACATAAAAATATCATTCATTTTACAAACCTAAATAACAGGTTAGGAAAGGAGAAGGTACAGACCATAGTTTATTATGAGTAACCATCCTCGCATTTATCTCTAATGAGTTGAGGAAATCACGTAAAATATCAATAAGGATTGCTGGACCATATTAACTATTATTCTTCATTTATACCATATGTCGACATCTAGATCTACATCTGCATACAGCTCTGTAAAGCACCATATGGTGCATAGCTGAGGGTACATTGTTCAACTACTAGTCAATCTCTTTCCTATTCCACTCGCAAGTGGAGTGAGGGAAAAACGAATGTCTGTATGCCTCCGTATGAGCCCTAATTTCTCTTATATCGTATTAGTGGTCTTTTCGCCAAATGTACTTTGGTGGTAGTAGAATCGTTCTGCAGTCGGCTGCAAATACCTGTTATCTAAATTTTCTCGTGAAAAGAAGTGGGTATCCCTCCAGGGACACCCATTGGAGTTCACGAAGCAGCTCTGTATTGTATGGAACAGGTGACCTAGAAACGACGGAGAGTCTTCGTCCCCGCCGTAGCCCACAGTTGTACACAACCCCACCGGCGCCCCACACCGAACCCAGGGTTATTGTGCAGTTCGGCCCCCAGTGGACCCCCCTGGGAACGTCACACACCAGACGAGTGTACCCCCAATGTTTGCGCGGTAGAGTAATTATGGTGTACGCGTACGTGGAGAAAGTGTTTGCGCAGCAATCGCCGACATAGTGTAACTGAGGTGGAGTCAGTGGAATAAGCCCGCATTCGCCGAGGCAGATGGAAAACCGTCTTAAAACCATCCACAGACTGGCCGGCACACCGGACCTCGACACTAATCCGCCGGACGGATTCGTGCCGGGGACCAGCAAGGCTTCCCGCCCGGAAAGCAGTGCGTTAGACCGCGCGGCTAACCGGCAACATAATTGCGCGTAAGGACCAGGAATTGGGGCTCATACGGAGACATACAGGCAGTCGTTTTTCCCTCGCTCTATTTGCGAGTGGAACAGGAAAGGAAATGACAAGTAGCGGTGCAGCGTACCCCCCGCCACGCACCGTGCGGTGGCTTAGAGAGTATCTACGTAGACGTAAATGTAGATGGACCAACAGTAAGCTATTGCAGCTCCACTTATTTATTAGTAATAATAGACAGTGTTGTGACTGGAATAAGGTTGACGGTTGTAACGGAACATATTAAAGGCTTTACTGTACCGAAGTATGCGATACCCTCCAAATTCAACCAGTTTAACGAGTATTTATGATTATAGAAAAGTTATTGTGTATGTTAACAGTGATTGCATAAAATGTCTGCATAAACAGTCAACCCATTAAATTATACTGAGTAACTGACCCACACAAAAGTTTATATCACTTGATCACTGATACAGCAAATGTCATCTTGTAAAAACACTAAGTTCATCTTAAATAATTAATATGAAGTACGAAAAATAGTGGCCAACTTAGGTATTTTGGATCTCCTTAAATAAAATTCACCCAGTGAAACCTATTTGTTCACTAGGAGCGTTTTCACTCAGTATTCACGTAAGCAATCCTATTTTAGACGAAAACCAATGTAATTCTTAATAATTCATGTTATTTACTTATTTATGCAAATTAGAGAAGTCAATTGACAAACTTCTAAAAAACGGCCTTTTGTAACAAAGAATTATTCTGTCAAGTCAACAAATCTGTCTGTCATTTTAATAACATGTTAAATTATGTCACTCGATGCAAATTAATAACTTTTCTGCACAAATTATGATAACAGATGTACATGTGACTTATAAACTACATCTCTTTTTATTAGTTCTTTGACAATGTTATAAATACGAGCAGCAAGAAGGGTCGAGAGGCAGTCGGAATGTCACTTTGGTAAAGTGTGTTTGTGTGTTATTGTTTGAGGTGGATAAACAATGCAAAGAACATGTAACGGAAGTACTACTTTGTGTTGAGTCATGGTCTTTGGTGGACAGTGGGATTAAGATGGCCACCAGAATAATAAATATTTGAAGTTTACATATTTGTTGGTTTCGCTCGTTCTTTATCATCAAAAGCACATAAAAAACACGGGACCTTATGTTTTTAACCCTAGACAACCAGATGTAGAGCCAGCATCAGCATCGAGAGACAGCAGCGATCCAGCAAGTAGCAGCGATTACTACAACACAATGCATTTTAATGGCGCCAACCTAACATCAAGTGCTAACAAGCTCCGTAAATGGGAGTGAAATAGTGCGATTATAGCAATTAGCAATATCTACGACCAGGCGACCATTACACGGTCTAACATTCAGGACTATGGTAATTAGAGCAGCGATACCAGTTAATCGACAGAAGAAGAAGTTCGCTAGTCTGCAGAAGAACATGTCGGTAGCTTCATTTGAGGATAATTTACGAACTGTTATTAACCTGTCTGATAAATATTTGACTGAAGTTGAAATTTCTGTTCTAGCCAAAGGAGGCAATTTCGCTGTGACGCCGTTGAAACTACCCACGGAAGATATTATAGCAAATATTGAGGCAGGGATCAGTCAGCTTACACAGCAGTCGGCTGATGTTATTAAGATGCAAACAGCTAGAATTTTACATACGTGTAAGCCACCTAACAGTAATTTGTCGCAGGCACAAAGAAAGGCGCTGAGGAATATCAATGCGAATAAAAACATTGTCGTTCGTATTACAGACAGGAGTAACGACACAGTCATGACGCGGAGTGAGGACTATCATGGAAAGATCAATAATATTTTGGATCCCACCAATCATAAAAAAAGGCTTAAGAAGGACCCGACTACGAAGATTTTATAAAGTGCTAATCGAGTGGTGAAAGTGTCTTCACTCTCCTCTGACGATAAGAAACTACTCTGCAAAACAGAAACGTACCCGACTAGGCTCTGTGAATTACCCAAGGTGCACAACACACAGATTCTTTTGAGGCCTACAGTGAGGGCTATAGGGTCTGCCACCCACGAATTAGCTAGATACCTTGTCTCACTGCTGCAGCCTTATGTTAGTGGAACTGATAGTATTGATTGGCGACTCCATGTTGTCTTGTGCACTACGACCAGATAACAGGTATACTTGAAAAAAGAGACAGCATTGGTCGTATATTATAGTCAGTCTATGTGATTGCCGTAAGCTTAGTGACAACAGTGCATCCTAATTTAAGTTATACAATATAGCACTGAAGATGGTCACTCAGTGACAGAAAATCGATTTTGCGATAGTAAAAAATATACGACCAATGCTGTCTCTTTTTTCAAGGAACTGATAGTCATATTGAAAATTCATGCCATTTCACTGACAAGTTAAAAGAAATCCGCGCGGACCAAGGTGATATCCTTGTTAGTTTTGATGTTGTGTCGCCATTTACCATGATTCCAGAGAAGGGAGCTATCTCACGTATAGCTGACATTTCTCCAGAAGATACTGTGGGATTATTCAGACACTGCCTCACCATGACTTATTTTCAATACAATAATGATTTTTATGGACAGATTGACACTGTGGCTATGGACAGTCATCTTAGTCCAGCTGTTGCCAATTTGTTTATGGAGAACGTTGAACAACAGGCGCTGCAGACTTCCAGGAAAATACCAGCGAGGTGGTACCGCTACATCGATGATACTTTCGTAGTACGGGCGAACAGTGCAGAGGAACTGGATGCCTTCCTGACACATCTCAACTGTATCAGTCCGCAAATACGATATACTGTGGAAACGGAGAGTAACATCCAACTGGATTTCTTGGATGTGTCTGTTATCAAGCGAGAGGATGGGACGTTGGGCCTTAGGGTACACAGAACAGCCACGTATACTGACCGTTACCTCCATAAAGATTCTAACCACCATCCGAGACAGAAAAGAGGGGTGATTAGAATATTGACAGATAGGGCACACAAAGTTTGTGAACCGACTTACTTAAAAGACGAGCTTGAACATCTACGGTCGACATTCAAGAAGAATGGTTATTCTAACCACTTCACCCTTGGGAGAAAATCAGGAGCGATGAGAAATGACGACCGCACAAAGGGAAGTTTTCCTTCCGTTTGTCAGAACGATTACAGATCGCAGTGGGAAAGTGTTGAGCAAGTACGGTGTGAAAACTATCTTGAGACCCACCAGGAAGATGAAAGAATGTTTACGATCGGCAAAAGATACACGACGTCCTTTGGCTACACTGAGTATACATAAAATTTCTTGTAGTTGTGGACTGGAGTATATTGGTACCACAAAAAGAAGTGTTAACACACGCCTCGTTGAACACAAGAGGAATTACCGCCTCGGAAATACGGATAAATCGGCCGTAGCGGAACATCTATACCAAGAGGGTGACCATGAAATAAAGTTCATTGAGACGAGTGTCATATCAGAAACGTCGCATTATAGTTCGCGTACATATAGAGACGCTACTGACATTTAGAAACACCATAATAATTTTAACAGAAAAGAGGAAGGTGTTAAACTAGATACAATATCAACATTGCAAAATAATAATGATAATCGATTACTGTCAATCGAGAATGCTGGCATTACCAGCGATAATCTCGTAGCCGACGTCACGTGATAGACTGCGGTGCCCTCTGCTCTGCCTATATACTCGTACTCGGCACTCCCTCGGGTTGTGGTTGCAGTTCGCCATTTTACCTCTAGAGATGTCTCCCGTAGTCAGAGAGGAAACGTTAGGAGAATGTTTTATACATCGACCACGGCCTACTAGCTCTGAAGTTTTAAGTGATGTTAGTACCAGCCGTGAAAGCCATTGTCTGATCGAACTACCAAGTTTTTTTTTCCAAATTTGACTCGATTTTGTAATCACTGAAATAACGTCACATACCCCCTGAACCAATGAAGTTTACGTCGTTTCCTCCACCCTCTCTGGATGCTTCACATTTTTTATCAGGCAGTGTACTTTTTATATGAAGTGGGATCATATCTTGAAACAGTGTATATCAGCCACAGAGAATATTTTTAACCCAAAAGTAAGCCATAACATCATTTTGTTTCATGAAGCTCTTGTAGACCCCTATTTAAGAAAACTACAGATTCCTCCAACTGATATGTGAGATTATGAAACAAGTGTCTCACTACTGCACCTCTATAAAAATAGAGAAACGATCTTTAGGTTACGAAAATATTCTTAAGCAGTGTGTAAAAAAAGTGTGTAGAGCTTTACAACGTACATTTTCAATTGTTTGACACAAAATGTGAAGGACGTTAGTGACAAACAAAATGTTTTCAAACCCAATCAGAAGGCGTATTTTAGAGAATATCGTGCGATGTTAGTAATTTAGATGCATTCGATTACGTAATATTAACGAAAACTCACAAAAAATGAACTGGTAAAAATGAGTACCGCAAATATTAAAATAAAGATTTTCTTAAATGATTCCAGAGGCGAATGCTGGTCTCGTTCACACTAAAACGTCACGATGGCGGCGGAAATGTACTGACCGACTCGGCTTCGAGCGATACTCACCAAGGCAGAGAACAAGACAGACCCTCATCGCGCGACTTTGGTACCAGATGTCACCGCTGTTTTATACAGCGGCGCTGGCGTAGCTTCAGCCATTCCCCGCTCACTGGTCACGACCGTGGCTATTCTTGCGCCAGCTTACGGTCCCCGGGCGTGCCTTATCTGCAGACCTTCTAGCAGGACAAGCGCCGATGACCAAAAAGCTGGCATTTCTAGCAACCTGCTGCTGCTGGAGATATATGTGCCAATACCAGAGTCAAAAAGTTAACACGTCAAAAATGTTCAACAAGGAAAGACAGGAAGAAATATTAAAGTTTTACAGCATCAGGTACTAGACGTTCGCGTCTTAATGGGCTTGTTGTCTGCAATCAAATACTCCTGTTGTTTCTGGATTTATAGAAACTAGCAAGTGATTACCCAGCAAGCTGCCCGCCCCCTCACTACTCTCTCCTGTCCTCGAAAGAGATACCTTGCAAGCCGAACTCTGGTGCTGTCCCACCAGACAAACAGAGGTATCAGTTCAGTATCAGTTTGAAGAAAGCAATATGTAATGGGTCTGATCAGTAGCAAGTGTATCCAGGGTCGTGAAATCTCAAAACTAGTTCGTCATTCACCGCGAAACTAACATGGGGTCCTTCCTCCACAACCCAACAGGTCCTATTACACTCCTCCCCATCTCCCCCCCCCCCCCCCCCCCAAGCCATCACACCCCAGCCAAGCTACCTATTTCAGGTCCAAGGTGCACCCTTGAAGTCTACTCCATTTGTGAAAATATATTTATGTACAAACAGGCTACTGCTCAGGTTACCAGATCAGTATATTGCACCTAAAGGTTTTTCTGGCCCTAGACTTTATCTTTGGATACCTAAATGATAAAATGATACCTTTTTGAATGATTGTCTGTCCAACCATCGCAACACAAGTCTCTTTGAGAACGGGAATGGCTGTGTTTGTGCTTAATGGGTTAGCAGCTGTCACAGTGTTAACAAATTCATGCAGACTAAGATAATAGCAGCTATGAAATCTGAGATTGTGGCTATGCAGCGACAATTTTTGTACTCTGAGAAGCATTTGTGTGACCAGATAGTCCTCTCTGATCCCAGATCAGCGTTTGAATCACCTCTACTGTGCACGAAACAATCATCTAGTGGCATTCGACATGTTGAACCAGACGTTAATACTCAAAACTCGAAATCATGATGTCTCCATGTGCTGTGTAAGAGCTCATTGCTTGAAGTGAGACGGCAGATAAGTTAGCCAAAGCAGCGACTTACGACGGAGAGGGGAACCATCTTTTACACGTCCTGAAATTAGCAAACAGAGAGAACTGGAACCCAGAATGATAAGATTAATCTAATATTTTATGCAAAGATTAACCCGGCATTGATGATACAGTTCCCGCATGAGAAAATCAATACTGTAGAGTCTAGAAGATTTGAGAAGACTGTAGCACTCTTCACGTCCAGCCACGGTAGCTACAGAAAACAACTACATTGCATTTGCTACAGGGCATTCCCATTGTGAGACTGTGGTAAGAAAGTGTTTGCTAACTATGTCATCTTTGATTGTCCAACCAGATATAGTACCAGCCACCTACTACAACACTTGATCAAAATGTAATTCCATCTGTGGACTTGTATAATCGAGCTGCTCTGCATAAAGTCTTTGCGCTTAAGCTTCGTGTCACTAACTGTGACGAGGTGTACTTTACCGATTACTGTTCATGTCATTCGAAGCTGGCCAATGGCCGAAAAGCCCAAGGAGATGATTCTATTGAAAAGAAATATCGTCGAGACAAGGCAGTTATGTTATGCAACTATGACTGCTCCTTCCCATGCCGCTTTTATGCAACATATTTCCTAACATGCAGTGGGTTGAGAAAAGTCATGAGATGCCTCCTAATTTCGTGTCGAATCTCCTTTTGCCTGGAGTAGTGCAGCAGCGAAATGCAGTAGCGAAATGCAGGAAGATCTGCAGCGGATAGGCACTTGGTGCAGGGAGTGGCAACTGACCCTTAACATAGACAAATGTAATGTATTGCGAATACATAGAAAGAAGGATCCTTTATTGTATGATTATATGATAGCGGAACAAACACTGGTAGCAGTTACTTCTGTAAAATATCTGGGAGTATGCGTGCGGAACGATTTGAAGTGGAATGATCATATAAAATTAATTGTTGGTAAGGCGGGTTCCAGGTTGAGATTCATTGGGAGAGTCCTTAGAAAATGTAGTCCATCAACAAAGGAGGTGGCTTACAAAACACTCGTTCGACCTATACTTGAGTATTGCTCATCAGTGTGGGATCCGTACCAGATCGGGTTGACGGAGGAGATAGAGAAGATCCAAAGAAGAGCGGCGCGTTCCGTCACAGGGTTATTTGGTAACCGTGATAGCGTTACGGAGATGTTTAACAAACTCGAGTGGCAGACTCTGCAAGAGAGGCGCTCTGCATCGCGGTGTAGCTTGCTCGCCAGGTTTCGAGAGGGTGCGTTTCTGGATGAGGTATCGAATAGATTGCTTCCCCCTACTTATACCTCCTGAGGAGATCACGAATGTAAAATTAGAGAGATTAGAGCGCGCACAGAGGCTTTCAGTCAGTCGTTCTTCCCGCGAACCATACGCGACTGGAACATGAAAGGGAGGTAACGACAGTGGCACGTAAAGTGCCCTCCGCCACACACCGTTGGGTGGCTTGCGGAGTATAAATGTAGGTGTAGATGTAGCTCTACGTGGCATGAACTCAATAAGTCGTTCGAAGTCCCCTCCAGAAATACTGAGCCATATCGCCTCCATAGCCGGCCTAAGGCGTTGCCGGCGCGGGATTTTGCGCACGAGCTGACCTCTCTATTATGACCTATAAATGTTGAATGGATTCATGTCGGGCAGTGTGGGTGGCCAAGTCATTCACTCGAACTGCCCAGACTATTCTTCAGACCAATTGTGCCCCAGTGACATCACATTGTTGTTTGGGAAAATGAAGTCCACGAATGGCTGCAAATGGTCTCCAGGACGCCGAACATGACCATTCCCAGTCAACGATCGGTTCAGTCGGACCAACGGACCCAGTCCACTCAACGTAAACACATCCCACATCATTGTGGAGCCAACACCAGCTTGCACAGTGGCCTGTTGGCAACTTGAGCCCACGGCTTCGTCGGACTGCGCTACATTCGAACCCCACCATCAGCTCCTACCAACTGAAATCGCGACTCATCTGATTAAGGTTTTGCAGTCGTCTAGGGTCCAACCGACATGTTTACGAGCCCAGAAGAGGCGTTGCAGGCGATGTCGTGCTGTTAGCAAAGCCACTCGCGTCGGTCGTCTGCTGCCATAGCCCATTAACGACATACACACCGGTGTGTCAGACCCACCATACTTGCTCCGGACACTGCGAGAGGGCTGTACAAGCAATGATCACACGCACGGCACAGCGGACACACCAGGAACCGCGGTGTTGGCCGTCGAATGGCGCTAGCTGCGCAGCATTTGTGCACCGCCGCCGTCAGTGTCATCCAGTTTGCCGTGGCATACGGAGCTCCATCGCAGTCTTTAACACTGGTAGCATGCCGCGACAGCGTGGACGTGAACCGTATGTGCAGTTGACGGACTTTGAGCGAGGGCGTATAGTGGGCATGCGGGAGGCCGGGTGGACGTACCGCCGAATTGCTCAACACGTGGGGCGTGAGGTCTCCACAGTACATCGATGTTGTCGCCAGTGGTCGGCGGACGGTGCACGTGCCCGTCGACCTGGGACCGGACCGCAGCGACGCACGGATGCACGCCAAGACCGTAGGATCCTACGCAGTGCCGTAGGGGACCGCACCGCCACTTCCCAGCAAATTAGGGACACTGTTGCTCCTGGGGTATCGGCGAGGACCATTCGCAACCGTCTCCATGAAGCTGGGCTACGGTCCCGCACACCGTTAGGCCGTCTTCCGCTCACGCCCCAACATCGTGCAGCCCGCGTCCAGTGGTGTCGCGACAGGCGTGAATGGAGGGACGAATGGAGACGTGTCGTCTTCAGCGATGAGAGTCGCTTCTGCCTTGGTGCCAATGATGGTCGTATGCGTGTTTGGCGCCGTGCAGGTGAGAGCCACCATCAGGACTGGATACGACCGAGACACACAGGGCCAACACCCGGCATCATGGTGTGGGGAGCGATCTCCTACACTGGCCGTACACCACTGGTGATCGTCGAGGGGACACTGAATAGTGCACGGTACATCCAAACCGTCATCGAACCCATCGTTCTACCATTCCTAGACCGGCAAGGGAACTTGCTGTTCCAACAGGACAATGCACGTCCGCATGTATCCCGTGCCACCCAACGTGCTCTAGAAGGTGTAAGTCAACTACCCTGGCCAGCAAGATCTCCGGATCTGTCCCCCATTGAGCATGTTTGGGACTGGATGAAGCGTCGTCTCACGCGGTCTGCACGTCCAGCACGAACGCTGGTCCAACTGAGGCGCCAGGTGGAAATGGCATGGCAAGCCGTTCCACAGGACTACATCCAGCATCTCTACGATCGTCTCCATGGGAGAATAGCAGCCTGCATTGCTGCAAAAGGTGGATATACACTGTACTAGTGCCGACATTGTGCATGCTCTGTTGCCTGTGTCTATGTGCCTGTGGTTCTGTCAGTGTGATCATGTGATGTATCTGACCCCAGGAATGCGTCAATAAAGTTTCCCCTTCCTGGGACAATGAATTCACGGTGTTCTTATTTCAATTTCCAGGAGTGTATTTCACCGCATTGTCCTCTTGGATACGTTCGTTGTACGTCCCATATTGATTTCGGCAGTTATTTAATGCAGAGCTGCTTGTCTGTTAGAACTGACAATTCAATGCGAACGCCGGTGCTCGCGGTCGCTCGGTGTAAGCCGTCGCCCACGTCGTTGTCCGTGGTGAGAGGCAATACCTGAATTTTGGTATTCTCGGAACACTCTTGACACCGTGGATCTCACAATACTGAAATCCCTAACAATTTCCGAAATGGAATGTCCCATGCGTGTAGCTGCAACTACCATTCCACATTTTAAGTTTCTTAATTCCCATAATGACATCGGAAACCTTTCAACATGAATCACCTGAGTACAAATGACAGCTTCACCAATGCACAGCTCTTTTATATGTGGTGTCACCGCCAGACACCACACTTGCTAGGTGGTAGCCTTTAAATCGGCCGCGGTCCGTTAGTATACGTCGGACCCGCGTGTCGCCACTATCAGTGATTGCAGACCGAGCGCCCCCACACGGCAGGTCTAGAGAGACTCCCTAGCACTCGCCCCAGTTGTACAGCCGACTTTGCTAGCGATGGTTCACTGACAAATTACGCTCTCATTTGCCGAGACGATAGTTAGCATAGCCTTCAGCTACGTCATTTGCTACGACCTAGCAAGGCGCCATTACCAATTACTATTGATGCTGTAAAACATGTACCGTCAAGAGCGATGTTCACCAATTATGGATTAAAGTTAAGTAGTCCAGCAGCTACGTATTATTTTTGCTAGTCTCATTTCCCTGTCCAGTTCCAGACCTCACGGCAGCCTGCGCGAGCTTAAACGCGTGCCCTTCGGCTTCCTCCTAGTGGATTGGCTGTCTCGCCAGTCCACAACATTATACCTCGTGAGCGCGATTCTAGCGGCATCTGTATGTCGCTATCACATCACTTTTGTCATCTCAACGTATCCCTACTACATACACTTTTCACTGAAGTGCAGGCCACGTTTTAACCTAATACAGATGATGTTCATGGGTTTGGTGTTAAAGCTCTTGCGGTTTCCGCGTTTGCGAACTACATGACTGGATTTTAGGTTCGCCTGTTGTGCAAACAGGAACACAGGAAACACCCACGGATAATTTTTGAATACATTGTGGGAGTGAACAGTGATCAATGTGTTACAAATATTTACTATCAAAAACAGTCTTGATCACAATTTATTTATTACGGTGACCGGTTTCGACCACTACTGTGGTCGTCTTCAGACCAATGAGTAAGAACCTCCTTCTGGTGGTAAATCACTACATAACTAGATGACCACAGTAGTGGTCGAAACCGGTTACCGTAATAAATAAATTGTGATCAAGACTGTTTTTGATAGTAAACTCACAGATAAATTCAACAAATCAGGCGTATACGAACTCACATTGAACTCTCGTTCTTCAGAATACACATGGTAAGCATGCACGAATCTTAAAAAAAGATATTGACAACACGTCAG
The DNA here is from genome assembly GCF_023864275.1 of Schistocerca cancellata. Classification (NCBI taxonomy): domain Eukaryota; kingdom Metazoa; phylum Arthropoda; class Insecta; order Orthoptera; family Acrididae; genus Schistocerca; species Schistocerca cancellata. The sequence goes on from NC_064630.1 coordinate 764,425,254, forward strand.
AGCTCTAAAAAGTAGCAACTCCCATAATACTTTGCTGATCAGTTAATAGCCCGCAACCATCACACACCTGAAATAGAAGTGAATTCAAAAACACTAAAATCCAGCCACAACCTACAATATGCAACAGCTTTAGATCCGATGCTACATGCCATATGTTGTGAGTGCCACGAGATTTCAATAGGAAATGCAGAGGTTACGCCGATGACTTGGGTGTTTTCATGGAAAGTTCATGAGATGTTAACATCTTACCTAACGTCCTCCCATAATACGAAAAAGCTACAGGTGCTACTGTTAACCCCAAAAAGACTGTGATGTTGCCAGTTACAAATAATAAGTGGAATATACAGCGGAACTGCTTCACTACCAAAAATAAACAGCAAGAGTTAAGCGTCATTATGGCAATAACCCACAAATAATGGGGACTCCCAATTGGTGCACAACACTATATATAATAAGAACTGTAGAAAAATCCACACAGGTAGAAATTTAGCTATGACAGAAAATGTCAAATACTCGCAAAAGCATGGTCCTCCCGATGCCCAAAAAATAGGGAGGGCTGTACAGCAAGCGATATACTAGTTTATATGGAAGGATGAAATCTTTAAGGTTTCTGTGTCGACTAGCACCCTCAGCTTAAATGAGGGTGGACTGGGACAAACGGACTTGCACGTAAAGTGCGCGGCACTACTCGTTAACAGAGATAAGTGTGTAATAGTAGAGGGGCCACACTCGCCAATTGCTGAACTGTTTCACAGATATCGCCTGACATCACAGCTAGCCCCAGTTTACATTGTCAGTATTCCACACTCATTAAACATTGCCCGAAATTATTATCTCAATAAAAGCTACACACCAACAGACATCCTAAAACAAGGAAAAGTTCGTAACATGGCCATTGCTCTCTCAGGAATACCAACTGTTAATAAATGGGAGCTGCAACCACCGCAGCACAAGTGGAAAATCGTGTGGGAAAATTTAGCGATGAAAATAATACCAGAGGACGCCAGACCGACTTAGTACAAAGTGATAATCCGGACAATAGCCACCAACTCCAAGCTTTACTCCATCTAGTTAAAACCGCCAGCCGCACAGGAATTCGGAGGACACAATCGAACATCGTTTCTGAGTGCCCGAAATTTGTCTAGGTATGGCACATAGCAAGGGGCATGACTCGACTGATCAATACAACGGACATACGCAATGTACAGGTTTCTAACCCCATGATACCTGAATGGAAATCGTTTCCCAAAGCAAAGCGACACGCGACAAAGTGGATTATGGCACACAAAGTTCATATAATTTTTGGACTTAAATTAACACACAACTTACACTACATGCATATTTATGGGATGAGTAGGCCTACAAGAAAGTAACTCGTCATCCTAAATACAGGCTTACGTACACGAATTTTCTCGAGACTCCAATATGTAAAGCTTATGATAGCTTATGATAACTACAGAAGAATGCTGAAGATAAGGTGGGTAGATCACGTAACTAATGAGGAGGTATTGAATAGGATTGGGGAGAAGAGAAGTTTGTGGCACAACTTGACTAGAAGAAGGGATCGGTTGGTAGGACATGTTTTGAGGCATCAAGGGATCACAAATTTAGCATTGGAGGGCAGTGTGGAGGGTAAAAATCGTAGAGGGAGACCAAGAGATGAATACACTAAGCAGATTCAGAAGGATGTAGGTTGCAGTAGATACTGGGAGATGAAGAAGCTTGCACAGTATAGAGTAGCATGGAGAGCTGCATCAAACCAGTCTCAGGACTGAAGACCACAACAACAACATGATAGTATTTTGACACGAAACTTCACGGAAGAAAACAAGATGTAATTTGAATTCTACAAAAGCGTCATCTAAGAAATAACTCAATGGACAATTTCCTGCCGGCCGGTGTGGTCGTGCGGTTCTAGGCGTTTCAGTCTGGAACCGCGTGACCGCTACGGTCGCAGGTTCGAATCCTGCCTCGGGCATGGATGTGTGTGATGTCCTTAGGTTAGTTAGGTTTAAGTAGTTCTAAGTTCTAGGGGACTGATGACCACAAATGTTAAGTCCCATAGTTCTCAGAGTCATTTGAACCATTTGACAATTTCCTGCAGATTTTCGTACTGAAATGTGAAAGTATTGTGATTTATATAATTATTTTTCAGATGATTTCGTTTTCTGTTATTATGGAAACTGGTAAATGCGAAATAAATATCTTAAAAAATAGAAAAAGCTTCCACATACAGGAAGGCACTAGCAGAAGGAAAATAAATTATAAATGACTTCACCACGGGCACATTATTTACATAGACCGATAAGACAGTGCCAGCCTGTGTGGCCGTGCGGTTCTAGGCGCTTCAGTCTGGAACCGCGTTACCGCTACGATCGCAGGTTCGAATCCTGCCTCGGGCATGGATGTGTGTGATGTCCTTAGGTTAGTTAGGTTTAAGTAGTTCTAAGTTCTAGGGGACTGATGACCACAAATGTTAAGTCCCATAGGTCTCAGAGCCATTTGAACCATTTGATAATTTCCTGCAGATTTTCGTACTGAAATGTGAAAGTATTGTGATTTATATAATTATTTTTCAGATGATTTCGTTTTCTGTTATTATGGAAACTGTTAAATGCGAAATACGAGGGCCGTTCAGAAAGTAACCTCCGGTTGATTTAAAAAAATACACCAAGTTAAATAAAAGTATTTTAATATATACATCTTACAACTACATCTTTGCACTATTTTTCTACATAGTCTCCATAGCGGTTGAGGCACTTATCGTATCTCTTCACAAGCTTTGAAATTCCTTCTGCATAAAAATCACCCGCTTGTGCCTGGAGCCAGCCTGTGACCGCATCTTTGAGCTCTTCGTCGTCATCAAACCGCTGTAACCCGAGCCATTTCTTCAAATGCATGAAGAGGTGATAATCACTTGACGCCAGGTCTGGACTGTAAGGTGGATGGTTGATAACGTCCCACTTGAAGGACTCAAGAAGGGCCGTTGTTCTGCGAGCAGAGTGAGGACGGGCGTTATCGTGCAAAAAAACGATACCGGAAGTCAGCATACCACGGCGTTTGTTCTGTATAGCCCGTCGTAACTTTTTTATTGTTTCACAGTACACGTCTTGATTAATGGTCGTACCACGTTCCATGAATTCAACCAACAACACCCCTTTGGCATCCAAAAACACCGTTGCCATCAGTTTTCTGGCAGAAAAATCTTGCGAGGCTTTTCTTGGTTTGGTAGGCGAATTTGAATGTGCCCACATCTTTGATTGTTCTTTTGTCTCAGGGTTCACGTACTTAATCCAGGTTTCGTCACCGGTCACGATTCTGTTTAACAATGGTTCTCCTTCGTCCTCATAACGTGACAGAAAGTCTAATGCAGAGGCCATTCTTTGAGTTTTGTGGTGGTCGGTAAGAATTTTGGGCACCCATCGTGCACAGAACTTACGGTAACCCAATCTTGCTGTCACTATCTCGTACAAGAGAGTCTTAGAAATCTGTGGAAAACCAGTAGACAACTCCGACATTGAGAAACGTCGATTTTCACGAACTTTTGCATCAACTGTCTGAACGAGTTCGTCAGTCACCAATGATGGTCTACCACTCCTCTCTTCATCATGAACGTTTTCTCGTCCACTTTTAAATAAACGTACCCATTCACGGACAACTCCTTCACTCATAACTCTTGGTCCGTACACGGCACAAAGCTCACGATGAATAGCTGCTGCAGAATATCCTTTGGCTGTAAAAAACCTTATGACAGCACGCACTTCACATTTGGCGGGGTTTTCTATTGCAGCACACATTTCAAACTGCCACAAAAACTAAACTAGCGCAGGTACGACGTTCACTCGACCACGGCTTGATGCCGACTGACCTGTTGAGTGCGTGAACGCACAGATGGCGTCGCTACTCCCCCCACAACCCGCACTGTGACCGATCGGAGGTTACTTTCTGAACCGCCCTCGTAAATATCTTAAAAAATAGAAAAAGCTTCCACATACAGGAAGGCACTAGCAGGAGGAAAATAAATTATAAATGACTTCACCACGGGCACATTATTTACATAGACCGATAAGACAGTGCCGGCCTGTGTGGCCGTGCGGTTCTAGGCGCTTCAGTCTGGAACAGCGTGACCGCTACGATCGCAGGTTCGAATCCTGCCTCGGGCATGGATGTGTGTGATGTCCTTAGGTTAGTTAGGTTTAAGTAGTTCTAAGTTCTAGGGGACTGATGACCACAGATGTTAAGTCCCACGGTGCTCAAAGCCATTTGAACCATTTTTTTGATAAGAAAGTTCATCAACTTCAGCAAAGTGCGCGGCTTCTAACTTGGCAAGTTATTACGAGTTGTCATCTTACATTGGATCCCGGACGAGAGCAGAGTTTGGTCCTCAAGCTGTCACAGCTGATGCTGGCTGCTGGGCCGGGCGAGCGGAGTTCTTGCTTAATGCTGCGTGCAGTACGTTACGCACACACTCTCTATGAATCTGAAGTGCTGCCAAATATTAATCGAACTTTTTCGTACTTAGTATACCAAATTCTATGGGTAACACAAACATACTGTTAAAATTTCAAATGAATATCTTCAATATTTTTGGAGATATATATTTTTACCTAAAACAATTCTAACCGCGCTGGTATTGTGAAACAGAGGTAAGGACTGTAATGTATTCATCTGTAGTATCAGTAGAAACTACAACAAAGAGGATAGGTTCACACAATCTAATTTTTTTGGAATTTTCTTTAGTTTCATTACCACAGATTTCTGACGTAATTAAAAGTAGTTTGGAAAGTTACTATTTCATCGTGTTTTGGTTGTGTGAGTGTTTTGGAGAGACTGAGAGAGAGAATGGAGGACATACATGAAGTGAGAATGTGATATTGTGTTAAAACTAAGTGAATATATGCTTGATAAAGTTGTTGCGCAATAGAGGAATTTGTGACGCACTGTGTGTGCGAGTGAGCTTGGTTTTGTAAAAGATAGCCAGAAGGGGCGTGGAGTATTAAATCTATTTGTAATTTACTTTGTGGAATGGAATTATATTTCGTTTTCATTAAATTTTATTTATTTTCGGAATTAGGAAATTTCTAGTCTAAATTACTTGTGGTGATGTGATTGGCTGACATTAGAAAACCGCGAGTATAGAAGTGCCCGAGATGACCTGACTGGCTGCTTAACATACTAGCCAATAGGAATTCAGCGTTTCCCTTGCGTTTTGTGCCTCAGACCGATGAGTCGAGTGGTCGCTCGGGAGTCGTCTCCCGGTAAACACCCGTGTTAAACTGCGCTGATCAAATTTGTACTAAAATGAAGAAATTCGCGCGTTTGATCGGTTCTCGTGTCGTTGACGAAGAGCGGCTACAGTATGAGCTTTGTGAGTGGTTTGTTTCAGGAGATATTCGAGTGTGGACATTTCAGGTCATACATAAACTCCGCGAGGCGTGATTCGTGCAGATTACGAGACATTATGGCGAGCACAGAGGACTACTGAACGACTGATGAGTTAACTCGCAAGTAGCCGTGGATCAGTGACTGTTTAGGACGTTTAAAATATCGGGTCGGGCTAAATATCTTCTGGTTACTTTTGGCTGTGAACTTGTTACAGAGACAGTCAGTAACATTGCACAATTGATGCTGGGATATTAAATACGGACTTGATAGCCATTTTCTTTGTTTTAAAGACAATAAACTAACTAAAAGAAAATTTTGATATTTTTCAAACTGCTCATGCAAGAATCTCAAACGCCCGATAGTTTAACTAACTTTCAGCTACCATCCGTGGACTGGAGTTATGTGGTGGCCTTTGTGTGGTAGGTATTTAGTAGAATTTTCGTCAGCGCTGCTTTTGTCCTCTAAACCTGTATCTACCATCGCAGGGTGAACGGACAGACAACCTGAAACCTATCCAGGTAGGTTGACTGATTGTTTAAAGGATAGTGAGAGCCTAACCTGCTCTGACACAGGCTTTCGGTAAATACAGTACGTAGAACAATCTCTCCAAAGGTAACAGAATGTTTAGTCGATGAACGCATGCGTCATATGAGGTTAGGAGACCCTTTCGTATAGCGCAACGCACAGCGCTTAAGCTGGTGAGACAGATCCGCATCGACCGTGTCTGGTGCGCCGGCCAGCCTGAAGTGCGGCTTTCGGCGGTTTCCCACACACGTTTAGGCAAATACTTTCCTGGTTTCCACTTTCCGCCTCAAAGTATATAATATGCAAACAGTTGAAATACGATAACACACGGGACAGAGTTTACGCAGTTCACACACAGGTGGCACCAACGACTTGCCTCTCTCAGGCAAGTGAAGAAGTAAAGACTGTGACAACAGGAAATGCATCCGGCCGCAGAGTTAGCTAAAATAAATGTGGCACATCTTGAGTACAGCGAAGCCCATACTAGGCGGGATGCTGTGATATGCAAATGATTAGCTTTTCAGAGCATTCACATAAGGTTGGCGCCGGTGGCGACACCTGCCACTTGCTGACATGAGGAAAGTTTCCAACCGATTTCTCATACACAAACAGCAGTTGACCGGCGTTGCTTGGTGAAACGTTGTTGTGATACCTCGTGTAAGGAGGAGAAATGCGTACCATCACGTTTCCGACTTTCATAAAGGTCGGATTGTAGCCTATCGCGATTGCGGTTTATCGTATCGCGACATTGCAGCTCCCGCTGGTCGAGATCCAATGACTGTTAGCAGAATGAAGAATCGCTGGCTTCAGGAGGGAAATACGGAACGCCGTGCTGGATCCCAACGACCTCGTATCACTAGCAGTCGAGATGGCAGGCATCTTATCCGCATGACTGTAACGGATCGTGCAACCACGTCTCGCTCCCTGAGTCAGCAGATGGGGATGTTTGCAAGACAACAACCATCTACACGAACAGTTCGACGACGTTTGCAGCAGCATGGACTATCAGCTCGGAGACCATGGCTGCGGTTACCCTTGACGCTGCATCACAGACAGGAGCGCCTCCGATGGTGTACTCAACGACGAACATGGGTGCACGAATGGCAAAACGTCATTTTTTTCGGATGAATCCAGGTTCTGTTTATAGCATCATGATGCTCGCATCTGTGTTTGGCGACATCGCGGTGAACGCACATTGGGAGCGTGTATTCGTCATCGACATACTGGCGTATCAGCCGGCGTGATGGTATTGGGTGCCATTGGTTACACGTCTCGGTCACCTCTTGTTCGCATTGAGGGCACTTTGAACAGTGGACGTTACATTTCAGATGTGTTACGGCACGTGGCTCTACCCTTCATTCGATCCCTGCGAGACCCTACATTTCAGCAGGATAATGCACGACCGCATGTAGCAGGTCCTGTACGGGCCTTTCTGGATATAGAAAATGTTCGACTGCTGACCTGGCCAGCACATTCTCCAGATCTCTCACCAATTGAAACCGTCTGGTCAATGGCGGCCGAGCAACTGGCTCGTCACAACACGCCAGTCGCTACTTTTGATGAATTGTGGTATCGTGTTGAAGCTGCATGGGCAGCTGTACCTGTACACGCCATCCAAGCTCTGTTTGACTCAATGCCCTGGCGTATCAAGGCCGGTATTACGGCCAGAGGTGCTTGTTCTGGGTACTGATTTCTCAGGATCTATGCACCCAAATTTCGTGAAAATGTAATCAAATGTCAATTCTAGTATAATATATTTGTCCCATGAATACCCATTTATCATCTGCATTCCTTCTTGGTGTAGCAATTTTAATGGACAATAGTATAACTGATGATAGCCGAAGTTGAGAGAGGCTATAAAATGTAGACTGGCAATGACGTATCTAAAAAAGAGAAGTTTGTGCATATGGAATATACACTGATGGGCCACAACATTATGACCAATTGCTTAATATCGTGATGCTCCATTTTAGGATCACGAGCCGGCCGTAGTGACCGAGCGGTTCTAGGCGCTACAGTCTGGAACCGCGCGATCGCTACGGTCGCAGGTTCGAATCCTGCCTCGGGCATGGATGTGTGTGCTGTCCTTAGGTTAGTTAGATTTAAGTAGTTCTAATGTTCAAGGGGACTGATGACCTCAGAAGTTAAGTCCCATAGTGCTCAGAGCCATTTGAATCATTTAGGAACACGATACAGCAGCGATTCTACGTGACTTGGATTCGACATGCTGCGGTAGGTTTCTGGACGCATGTGGTACCGGACGCCTACGCACAGGTGACGCAATGCCCGTAAACTACGGGCAGGTGGTTTCTCGGCGCGGAGCTAGGTTCAAATTTGGCGAAGATAGTAGCAAAGACATCAACGTGAGTTCACTGTAATACTCCTCCAACCACTGTGGGACGATTCTGGCCTTGTGCTACTGATAGCTGTCCTGCTGGACGGTGCCACCGCCGCTGGGGAGGACTTGTAACAAAAGGGATGCAGCTGGTCCGCTGTAGTGTTCTCGCGCTCCACAGCTGTCATGAAGCGTTCGATTAGTACGGCGGGACCCGCGGAAGAGCAGGTGAATGTGCTCCACGGCATAATACTGCCCCAACGGCGAAGTGCATGTTTCGAAAAGCCGTAAGTCTGGATGATTGTACACTCCTGGAAATGGAAAAAAGAACACATTGACACCGGTGTGTCAGACCCACCATACTTGCTCCGGACACTGCGAGAGGGCTGTACAAGCAATGATCACACGCACGGCGCAGCGGACACACCAGGAACCGCGGTGTTGGCCGTCGAATGGCGCTAGCTGCGCAGCATTTGTGCACCGCCGCCGTCAGTGTCATCCAGTTTGCCGTGCCATACGGAGCTCCATCGCAGTCTTTAACACTGGTAGCATGCCGCGACAGCGTGGACGTGAACCGTATGTGCAGTTGACGGACTCTGAGCGAGGGCGTATAGTGGGCATGCGGGAGGTCGGGTGGACGTACCGCCGAATTGCTCAACACGTGGGGCGTGAGGTCTCCACAGTACATCGATGTTTTCGCCAGTGGTCGGCGGAAGGTGCACGTGCCCGTCGACCTGGGACCGGACCGCAGCGACGCACGGATGCACGCCAAGACCGTAGGATCCTACGCAGTGCCGTAGGGGACCGCACCGCCACTTCCCAGCGAATTAGGGACACTGTTGCTCCTGGGGTATCGGCGAGGACCATTCGCAACCGTCTCCATGAAGCTGGGCTACGGTCCCGCACACCGTTAGGCCGTCTTCCGCTCACGCCCCAACATCGTGCAGCCCGCCTCCAGTGGTGTCGCGACAGGCGTGAATGGAGGGACGAATGGAGACGTGTCGTCATCAGCGTTGAGAGTCGCTTCTGCCTTGGTGCCAATGATGGTCGTATGCGTGTTTGGCGCCGTGCAGGTGAGCGCCACAATCAGGACTGCATACGACCGAGGCACACAGGGCCAACCCCCGGCATCATGGTGTGGGGAGCGATCTCCTACACTGGCCGTACACCACTGGTGATCGTCGAGGGGACACTGAATAGTGCACGGTACATCCAAACCGTCATCGAACCCATCGTTCTACCATTCCTATACCGGCAAGGGAACTTGCTGTTCCAACAGGACAATGCACGTCCGCATGTATCCCGTGCCACCCAACGTGCTCTAGAAGGTGTAAGTCAACTACCCTGGCCAGCAAGATCTCCAGATCTGTCCCCCATTGAGCATGTTTGGGACTGGATGAAGCGTCGTCTCACGCGGTCTGCACGTCCAGCACGAACGCTGGTCCAACTGAGGCGCCAGGTGGAAATGGCATGGCAAGCCGTTCCACAGGACTACATCCAGCATCTCTACGATCGTCTCCATGGGAGAATAGCAGCCTGCATTGCTGCGAAAGGTGGATATACACTGTACTAGTGCCGACATTGTGCATGCTCTGTTGCCTGTGTCTATGTGCCTGTGGTTCTGTCAGTGTGATGTATCTGACCCCAGGAATGTGTCAATAAAGTTTCCCCTTCCTGGGACAATGAATTCACGGTGTTCTTATTTCAATTTCCAGGAGTGTATATCCGGACACGTCGGTCGACCTGGTGTAACATAGACGACACATTGTTTTTCCATCGATCAACGGGCGAATCTCGATGATCCCGTGCAGACTACAGTCATACCTGACTACGCTGTTGGGCCTACATGGGAACACGTAGGAGTCGTCTGCTGCGGAGCCCCATGTTCAACAGTGTGCGCTGAACAATGTGCTCAGAAACAGTTGTGCCTGCACCAGCTTTGTACTCCTTTGCCACACCTACCACAGATTGCCGCTTATCCCACTTTTCAGGTCAGGCGAGACCCTGACGCCCGCGTTCTGTGACGAGACGTGGGCGTCCAGTACGTTGTATGGCAAGAAAGGAAGAATGAATTGGCCGGCCGGTGTGGCTGTGCGGTTCTAGACGCGTCAGTCTGGAGCCGCGTGACCGCTACTGTCGCAGGTTCGAATCCTGCCTCGGGCATGGATGTGTGTCATGTCCTTAGGTTAGTTAGGTTTAAGTAGTTCTAAGTTCTAGGGGACTGATGACCACAGATGTTTAGTCCCATAGTGCTCAGAGCCTTTGGAACCATTTGAAGAATGAATTGATTGTTGGTGTTAACAATGATCATCCTCCTTTGCCTGCTCTGCATTACTGCAGATGACGTGTCACTGAGCACATTTGTTCTGCGCATGCGTTACACGTGAGGTGCCTAGTTGTTTCCACTGCGCTGTGTGGAATACGAAGGTTCTGTTATAGTTCACTAACCTGCTATCTTCAAGTTGATGTCCCCAGCGCAGAAAACAGCACGCAGGTCGTAGGTTCTGTATCTTGAGGCTGAAACTGACTTTTAGCGAGGTTCTGTTCTGAAATAATATATCACTTCTTTGGGATGCCACACGCGTATTTTAATACAGCCACACGAGAAGACTACATGATCTTAATACAACACCTTCTGATACAGCAAAGTACGTGATCAGACACAATGTTTACGAAAATGTATCTTTACACTATTTGTGGCACGTGTCTGTGCCTCATAACTAACGGAGTGAATCTTTTAATACTGGATACTGGCAAACACATCCTGCCACAGACAACATGACTGTATATCTCGACTGCCTAATCCAGAGTGACGAACAGGAACTTAAATAAAAATTGGAAACACATCCTACGACAGACAACATCTCTGTTCTTCTCGACTGCCTAATCCAGAGTGACGAACAGCACGAAACACTTCGCGCGCCATACCAGAAAAGGCGTCACCCGAACGCTTCCGAAGTGCTTCGTCTGCAATTTCGTCAGTCTTTTGTTTTTGATCTAAATTGTTTTTAATAATTCTAAAATGACTGATTGATTACTGTTGAGAGATATTATATTAAAAAGTGAAGTCATTTCAATGAGTAGTTAAACTAATAATAATAACTATACTTTAACGTTTTGGCGCCCTTGCTCCGAACACAGCAGCCAATCACAGAGCAGTAGCACTATGCAGGCGGTCTTTCTCACGGGAATGGTACCGAATCTAACATCTGCCACAGGTACCTCACACCAAATTTCGTCATCTATATACTTTTTCATCTCCACTGCTCTGGGAACAGCTTCTTTGACCTTGATATGATGGCTGACTAAGCCAGAAATATTACAGTTGTCGCCTTCTCGTCGTTTCACCGTCCTTCAACCACCTTCCATAGATGTTCACGATATCAGCACGCAAAAAGTCACCATCTTCACCCTTTCTCAGATGCTCGTTTCCAGGCCCGGGCGATAGCAATCTGCTCTTTGTTAAAGTTGGTCGCGCGGGATTAGCCGAGCGGTCTAAGGCGCCGCAGTCATGGACTGTGCGGCTGGTCCCAGCGGAGGTTCGAGTCCCCCCTCGGGAATGGGCGTGTGTGTTTGTCCTTAGGATAATTTAGGTTGAGTAGTGTGTTAGCTTAGGGACTGATGACCTTAGCAGTTAAGTCCCATAATATTTCACACATATTTGAACATTTTTTGTTAAAGTTGCTTATGTTAGTAGGTTTGCCTATTTGCTTCCCATATCGTCACTAGAATGATTCCCCATTAGTCTCTGCTTCGCTTATATACTCTCTTTACCGCGTCACACGCTCTCAGAGCCACTAGGTGGCATTTAATCTCGCAGTGGGTAGTGGTCATGATTTTGTGTCTCTTCAATGTAGATTTAAGTGTTAGGAAATCTTTTCTGAATGTATTGGTATGGAGTGTAGTCGTGTATGAAACTTAAACATGGACGATAACCGGTTTAGGCAAGACGAGAATAGATGCTTTTGAATGTGACGCCACAGAATAATGCCGAAGATTGAATGGGTAGAGCAAGTAACTAGTGAGTAGGAAATGAATAGAATTTAGGAAGAAAAATGTGTGGCGCAGCCTGACTAGAAGGAAGGATCGGTTGGTACGACACATTCTGAGACATCTAGGGATCACCAGTTTACTATTACAGGGAAGTGTGGGGGGTAAAAATATAGTCAAGAGATCAGAAAGATGTAGGTTGCAGCAGTTATTCGGAGATGAACAAGCTTGCAGAGAACAGAGTAGCGTGGAGAGTTGCATCAAACCAGTCTTCGGACTGAAGACCACAACAACAATGACAGTCCTTCTTTTTACAAACGACAGTACTACAGTTCTTCAGTGAATTACTGTTTCTGTTGCACTGCTAGTGATATAGTTCACAGCTTCCACAGGTGTAGAAGACGGAATATCAGTTTGATGGATAGCATTTCGTTTTCTGACGATTCCTCAACTATGCGCATCAGATTCCTATACTTTTAAGAAATGACATCAATTTCTATCCATAATATCCGATTTGTACTCGAAATAAGTGTTTATGTTTTATGACTTTTGCTTAATTCAGTACAGATACTGAAACAATATCAAGATAAGAATCATAACATTTGGAAAATTTTGGTTGCAGGGAAAACTCTGATACGGAGTTAGATATTAACATTCTATAATCTCAAAATCTTCGTCATTCATTGAGCTTTAGGTGTGTATACCAACATGCATACTAGCTGTCAAAAGATGCGTTCACCATTTTTTTTTTTTGTATTTTAAGGGAGCTTTGCCTGTGGAAAGGAATATTACTTCCTTTACCATACCCTGCATTGCAACCAAGCCAGTACAATGATTTCTCCATTGTAATATAGAAACTTTCACTGGAAATACTACAGTTAAGAAACAGATCAACTGAACGAAATTCTTAAGGTCGCCTCCAAATCGATGGCGACATTAGTGAGCAGATCGAGACGTTCTCTTCAAATGGTTCAAATGGCTTTGAGCACTATGGGACACACACACTTACTGCCTCGTGTGCGTGATGGCCTTAGGCCCTAGATGACGCAGACTGCGCACGACATCTGAGGTCATCAGTCCCCTAGAACTTAGAACTACTTGAACGTAACTAACCTAAGGACTTGACACACATCCGTGCCCGAGGCAGGATTCGAACCTGCGACCGTAGCAGTCGCGCGGTTCCGGACTGAAGCGCCAAGAACCGCTCGGTCACCGCTTCCGGCACGTTGTCTTCAACACAATGACGTCATTCGCAGTCTGTGTCATCTACGGCTTAAGAGCAGCACGTACACGAGGCAGGAAGTGTGCGTTGGGACCTGTGTAAACAACTGGACAGTGGCGTGTCGGACCAAAGTATTTTAACAGAAGTGGATCATACTCGCTAACAGATGGAAAGTGTCGTTGCTCATAGTGTTTACGTACATACGGAATTGAGTTATTTTCAAGACGAGTGTGACAGTATCACTGAGAAACTTCAGTAAAATGACAAAACTAATCTGTCCTTCTTCTGTACAGATGTGTTTACCGACAATATTAACATGTGTTCGTTGTGATGGAAAAATTATTATTGTGTCCCGGAGACCCACAGCTAAGGTGTCAGCTCTTTTCTTATCTGAATCCATCAGACGCAACTTTTTGCTATATGCCGTGGAATTGTTTGCAGTTATGTTACTGTTTATAAGAAGCAGTGCGGAATCTTTTGAGAGAGTATGGACAATATTTTATTGAAAACATAACGGAACTAATAATATTAATGTCACGCCACCAGCCAGGGAATGAAAATTGGAAACTTCTCTATCCATCTTCCAGGCAGGAGACATCACAGCCATTCAATTTACGGACGATGTGGGTAAATGTTGCAACATGGGAGGTAACAAAAGTGAACTACTTTCCACTGATTCTGACATTTATTCTTATAATACATGAGCAATAAGATGAACACGAACTGAAGACATAGAATTATACCGTGATCAGTAGACACAAGGACAGGTGACAAACAAGACGTTGGTCACTAAAAGAACTTAAGAAAATGGTCATTTGACTGGTAAAGTTCAGGGGCGTTCGTGGTCTAAGGGAGGAGACTACCATCTCACAAATTACGCAAGAAGAACACCGGGTCGCGGTGCGTGGAGAAGGGTTGCTTGTATCTGGCCAGAGGGTCTTAGGATTACTACGTGAGCCAACAGAAGTCGTCTCGTCATTGGTGAGCCCTCGATTACTTAGCCAACACGAGCGAACCGCTGTCCTGAAAGGTTAATATGACACACCTACACATGCCTATCAATTCTCGTACCTCACTCGCCAGTTCTGCGAAATCTTACCACAATTCAGCACTCAATAGTAGTCAGCTGCAGGTGGTGTGATCGCAGCGCAAGCGCGAAGCGAAGACACTGTTCCTCTCTTACAGAATCGAAGTCTGAACTGTTCCCTCTAAACAACGGAGACTGAAAGTTCCATCAAACCTGTCCTCAGATCTTCTATCCTATTGTCCCGGCAAAATTTTTCGTTTACCAATCGGAGGATTTTGTTTAAAGTTCTCCTATGGGAGAAGAATCATGATAGAAGGTTGTATACATGGAAGAACCCTGGAGATACTAAAAGGTATCAGATAGATTACATAATGGTAAGACAGAGATTTGGGAACCAGGTTCTAAATTGTAAGACATTTCCAGGGGCAGATGTGGACTCTGACCACAATCTATTGGTTATGACCTATAGATTAAAACTGAAGAAACTGCAAAAAGGTGGGAATTTAAGGAGATGGGACCTGGATAAACTGAAAGAACCAGAGGTTGTAGAGAGTTTCAGGGAGAGCATAAGGGAACAATTGACAGGAATGGAGGAAAGAAATACAGTAGAAGAAGAATGGGTAGCTTTGAGGGATGAAGTAGTGAAGGCAGCAGAGAACCAAGTAGGTAAAAAGACGAGGGCTAGTAGAAATTCTTGGGTAACAGAAGAAATATTGAATTTCATTGATGAAACGAGAAAATATAAAAATGCAGTAAATGAAGCAGGCAAAAAGGAATAAAAACGTCTCAAAAATGAGATCGACAGCAAGTGCAAAATGGCTAAGCACGGATGGCTAGAGGACAAATGTAAGGATGTAAAGGTTTATCTCACTAGGGGTAAGATAGATACTGCCTACAGGAAAATTAAAGAGACTTTTGGAGATAAGAGAACCACTTGTATGTACATCAAGAGCTCAGATGGCAACCCAGTTCTAAGCAAAGAAGGGAAAGCAGAAAGGTGGAAGGAGTATATAGAGGGTCTATACAAGGGTGATGTACTTGAGGACAATATTATGGAAATGGAAGAGGATGTAGATGAAGATGAAATGGGAGATACGATACTGCGTGAAGAGTTTGACAGAGCACTGAAAGACCTGAGTCGAAACAAGGCCCCCGGAGTAGACAACATTCCATTGGAACTACTGACGGCCTTGGGAGAGCCAGTCCTGACAAAACTCTACCATCTGGTGAGCAAGATGTATGAAACAGGCGAAATACCGTCAGACTTCAAGAAGAATATAATAATTCCAATCCCAAAGAAAGCAGGTGTTGACAGATGTGAAAATTACCGAACAATCAGTTTAATAAGCGACAGCTGCAAAATACTAACACGAATTCTTTACAGACGAATGGAAAAACTAGTAGAAGCCGACCTCGGGGAAGATCAGTTTGGATTCCGTAGAAACACTGGAACACGTGAGGCAATACTGACCTTACGACTTATCTTAGAAGAAAGATTAAGGAAAGACAAACCTACGTTTCTAGCATTCGTAGACTTAGAGAAAGCTTTTGACAATGTTGACTGGAATACTCTCTTTCAAATTCTAAAGGTGGCAGGGGTAAAATACAGGGAGCGAAAGGCTATTTACAATTTGTACAGAAACCAGATGGCAGTTATAAGAGTCGAGGGACATGAAAGGGAAGCAGTGGTTGGGAAGGGAGTAAGACAGGGTTGTAGCCTCTCCCCGATGTTATTCAATCTGTATATTGAGCAAGCAGTAAAGGAAACAAAAGAAAAATTCGGAGTAGGTATTAAAATCCATGGAGAAGAAATAAAAACTTTGAGGTTCGCCGATGACATTGTAATTCTGTCAGAGACAGCAAAGGACTTGGAAGAGCAGTTGAACGGAATGGATGGTGTCTTGAAGGGAGGATATAAGATGAACATCAACAAAAGCAAAACAAGGATAATGGAATGTAGTCGAATTAAGTCGGGTGATGCTTAGGGAATTAGATTGGGAAATGAGACACTTAAAGTAGTAAAGGAGTTTTGCTATTTGGGGAGCAAAATAACTGATGATGGTCGAAGTAGAGAGGATATAAAATGTAGACTGGCAATGGCAAGGAAAGCGTTTCTGAAGAAGAGAAATTTATTAACATCGAGTATAGATTAAAGTGTCAGGAAGTCATTTCTGAAAGTATTTGTATGGAGTGTAGCCATGTATGGAAGTGAAACATGGACGGTATATAGTTTGGACAAGAAGAGAATAGAAGCTTTCGAAATGTGGTGCTACAGAAGAATGCTGAAGTTTAGACGGGTAGATCACTTAACTAATGAGGAAGTATTGAATAGGATTGGGGAGAAGAGAAGTTTGTGGCACAACTTGACCAGAAGAAGGGATCGGTTGGTAGGACATGTTCTGAGGCATCAAGGGATCACCAATTTAGTATTGGATGGCAGCGTGGAGGATAAAAATCGTAGGGGGAGACCAAGAGATGAATACACTAAGCAGATTCAGAAGGATGTAGGTTGCAGTAGGTACTGCGAGATGAAGAAGCTTGCACAGGATAGAGTAGCATGGAGAGCTGCATCAAACCAGTCTCAGGACTGAAGACCACAACAACAACATGGGATTAGTTGTAAGAAATTGTTAAATTCCATCGCACCAGTGTTTAAGAAGGGTAGTAGGAGTAATCCATCGAACTACAGACCTATATCATTGACGTCAGTTTGCAGTAGGGTTTTGGAGCATATACAGTATTCAAACATTATGAATCACCTCGAAGGGAACGATCTATTGATACGTAATCAGCATGGTTTCAGAAAACATCGTTCTTGTGCAACGAAGCCAGCTCTTTATTCGCACGAAGTAATGGTCGCTATCGACAGGGGATCTCAAGTTGATTCCGTATTTCTAGATTTCCGGAAAGCTTTTGACACCGTTCCTCACAAGCGACTTCTAATCAAGCTGCGGGCCTATGGGGTATCGTCTCAGTTGTGCGACTGGATTCGTGATTTCTTGTCAGGAAGGTCGCAGTTCGTAGTAATAGACGGCAAATCATCGAGTAAAACTGAAGTGATATCAGGTGTTCCCCAGGGAAGCGTCCTGGGACCTCTGCTGTTCCTGATCTGTATAAATGACCTGGGTGACAATTTCAGCAGTTATCTTAGGTTGTTCGCAGATGATGCTGTAACTTACCGTCTAGTAAGGTCATCCGAAGACCAGTATCAGTTGCAAAGCGATTTAGCAAAGATTGCTGTATGGCGTGGCAGGTGGCAGTTGACGCTAAATAACGAAAAGTGTGAGGTGATCCACATGAGTTCCAAAAGAAATCCATTGGAATTCGATTACTCGATAAGTAGTACAATTCTCAAGGCTGTCAATTCAACTAAGTACCTGGGTGTTAAAATTACGAACAACTTCAGTTGGAAAGACCACATAGATAATATTGTGGGGAATGCGAGCCAAAGGTTGCGTTTCATTGGCAGGACACTTAGAAGATGCAACAAGTCCACTAAAGAGACAGCTTACACTAGACTCGTTCGTCCTCTGTTAGAATACTGCTGCGCGGTGTGGGATCCTTACCAGGTGGGATCGACGGAAGACATCGAAAGGGTGCAAAAAAGGGCAGCTCGTTTTGTATTATCACGTAATAGGGGAGAGAGTGTGGCAGATATGATACGCGAGTTGGGATGGAAGTCATTAAAGCAAAGACGTTTTTCGTCGCGGCGAGATCTATTTACGAAATTTCAGTCACCAACTTTCTCTTCCGAATGCGAAAATATTTTGTTGAGCCCAACCTACATAGGTAGGAATGATCATCAAAATAAAATAAGAGAAACGGGAGCTCGAACAGAAAGGTTTAGGTGTTCGTTTTTCCCGCGCGCTGTTCGGGAGTGGAATGATAGGGAGATAGTATGATTGTGGTTCGATGAACCCTCTGCCAAGCACTTAAATGTGAATTGCAGGGTAATCATGTAGATGTAGATGAAGAAGACGTAATTTTCATAAGGTGGCCAACCACGTCGTGATTCCTCGCGTCGGGAGCGCTCAGGCGTTGCCGATCAAAGCTCGCACTCCCTCCTAGTTTTTTGGAGCAGCTATTGATATCTCTTCTCGATATTTTTCGAGACACGAGATCATTAACCTCGCATGGTCTGCTGCCTGAACGTCGGCACCTTCTCTTATCCAGATATGATGGCATTTCAACTGCAACTACGGCTCTTTATGCCATCGTGCGACCTCAGCAGGTACTTGGGGCGTTCAGGCCTCCGATGAGACTGTCTCCCAACATTCTGCCACCTGAGATCTCATAGCACCGATTTCCCTTGCTTAGAATTTCTGCGTATTTCACTTGGAAACAATGTTATCAACTGTACTATTTACGACACTTATTCATTCATAAAAATATACAGTGTGATTTTTTTCTACTGTGTACAAACTCTAGGGATTGATGGATGAGAGGATACGGAACAAAAAAGGTCTAATGAACTTATGTCTGGAAATGCATGGTTTTCATGCTAGAGACCATTTATTCACAATTTGTTACAGAGACTGCGGTCTAATACTCGCTGTACCATGCAGCCTGAGTTACAGTATGGGTCAAAAATGGTTTCCACGTGCCTCAATGCATGCGTGAACGCGCCGTAGCACATGCTGCCTCACACGTTCACATCGACCAGACGGGATCCAAACAGTGCCAAAGGCAACACGAATGCGCTGTTCCAGTGTCTTCATCTCTGGAATGGGCTCTGCACACATGATACTTTTGAGACGGGCCCATAACCACGGGTTGAGATCTGGTGAAGGAGCAGGATTTCCATCTGAACCCCCTCGTCCGATCCATCGACTAGGGAAGGCATGACTGAGAGGCATCCGGACGTTAACGGAGAAGTGGGCTGGAGCACTGTCACGTAGCGACCACATCGCCCTTCGAATCATCAATGGTGCTTCTTCCAACTGGGGAGACATAGTCACCCCCAGGAGACGCCGATAGTTCCGGCCTGTTAGGTTACGTGGAAGGAAGACTGGCCCCAAAACACGGTCACCAATAATCGCGGCCCACACATTCCGTCTGCACCTATGCTGATGATTCGCTGTCACCATACCCCACAGGTTCGGCACACTATCCCACATATGACTGGCATGAAAGTCGAAGATACACTCCGCGTAAAGGTGGCCTCATCTGTGAATAGGACGGATGGCTTAAGTCCCGAAATCGTGGTTGCCTGGTGAAGAAACCACTGACAAACTGCTTCCGATGTGGAAAGTCTGTCGCTGGTAAGCCTGGATGCGCTGTAAGTGATAAGGGTTGTAACAGTTGTCATGAAGAATGTTCAACACGGTCGTCTGGCTAACCGTGTACTGGCAGGCCAACTGACTGGTACTTACACGGCGGTCGCCTTACACACTGTTAATCACATTTTCCTCCATTCTGGTATCGCCGGCCGCGATGGCCGACTAGTTCAATTTTGTTATCTCCCACGTTGCACCATTTACCCACATCGTCCGTAATGGCTGTGACGTCTCCTGCCTGAGAGATGGATAGAGAAGCTCCCAGTTTTCATTCCCTGGCTGGTGGTGTGACATTAATACTATAAGTCCCGTTGTGTTTACAGTAAAAAATTGTCCATACTTTCTCAAAAGATTTCGCACTGCTCCTTATAACCAGTAACATAACTGCAAACAATTCTACAGCATACAGCAAAAAGTTGGGTCCGATGGATTCAGATACGAAGGGAGCGGACACATTAGGCGTGGGTCTCCGGGACAAATGGTTCAAATAGCTCTGAGCACTATGGGACTCAACTGCTGTGGTCATAAGTCCCCTAGAACTTAGAACTACTTAAACCTAACTAACCTAAGGACAGCACACAACACCCAGCCATCACGAGGCAGAGAAAATCCCTGACCCCGCCGGGAATCGAACCCGGGAACCCGGGCGTGGGAAGCGAGAACGCTACCGCACGACCACGAGATGCGGGCTCTCCGGGACAGAATAATAATTTTTCCATCACAACGAACATATGTTAATATCGTCGGTAAGGCCGGCCGCGGTGGTCTAGCGGTTCTGGCGCTGCAGTCCGGAACCGCGGGACTGCTACGGTCGCAGGTTCGAACCCTGCCTCGGGCATGGGTGTGTGTGATGTCCTTAGGTTAGTTAGGTTTAAGTAGTTCTAAGTTCTAGGGGACTTATGACCTAAGATGTTGAGTCCCATAGTGCTCAGAGCCATTTGAACCATTTTATCGTCGGTAAACACATTTGTACAGAAGAAGCACAGATTAGTTTTGTCATTTTACTGAAGTTTCTCAGTGATGCTGTCACACTCGTCTTGACAATAACTCAATTTCGTATGTACGTAAACACTACGAGCAACGACACTTTCCATCTGTTAGCGAGTATGATCCACTTCTATTAAAATACTTTGGTCCGACACGGCCCTGTCTAGTTGTTTACGCAGGTCACAACACACACTTACTGCCTCGTGTGCGTGCTGGCCTTAGGCCGTAGATGACACAGACTGCGCATGACGTCATTATGTTGACGACGGCGTGCTGGCGCGGTGGCCGAGAGGTTCTAGGTGCTTCAGTCCGGAACCGCGCGACTGCTACGGTCGTAGGTTCGAATCCTGCCTCGGGCATGGATGTGTGTTGTGTCCTTAGGTTAGTTAGGTTTAAGTAGTTCTATGTTCTAGGGGACTTATGACCTAAGATGTTGAGTCCCATAGTGCTCAGAGCCATTTGAACCATTTGAACCTTTCCGTAAGTAAACACCACGCCGGCAAGCTCCCGATTCGAATACGGAACCATTGCGTACAACGCTGTCCCACATTCACTACAAGGTGAGTCAGCAAGAGAAGTGAATCGGGCACAACATTACCAATTACTATGGCAGGAGAGGGCGCTAGGGCATAACGTACTGTTGGTTGGCTGTTTTGGGGAGCGAACCTAACGGATGATGTATCGCCGTCCAGGAGGAAATCATGCATACTGTAATTGTGGCTGCATGGTACAACGCGTATTAGATCGCAGCCTCTGTAAGTAAGTAAGCCCGAGTAAACGACCTCTAGCATGGAAACCACACGTCTGCGGACATTGGACCTTTTTTTGTTCCGTATCGTCTCATGAACCAATTCCTAGAGTTTGTACACGGTGGAAAAAATCACCCTGTATATTCGTTACAAAAAGTTTGATTGGCAGTTTTAGTTTCGTATAAACCTACCTAAGTTCTCCACCTAATCGCCAGTTTCAGGGCGAAGAAAAAGATGTCGCACTTAGCGATCGCCATGCGATTCCTGATCCCATTTCGAGACAAAAGTGTATTCAGCAAAACCTAAT
Organism: Schistocerca cancellata; assembly: GCF_023864275.1. Classification (NCBI taxonomy): domain Eukaryota; kingdom Metazoa; phylum Arthropoda; class Insecta; order Orthoptera; family Acrididae; genus Schistocerca; species Schistocerca cancellata. The sequence goes on from NC_064630.1 coordinate 764,447,057, forward strand.
CCCGGCAGTAGGTTAAACACAAGTGTCATTTAAATAACGAGGCTCTGTCAACGCTGTTGCCGCGTGCAGCGTGGCCAACAACACGTAGCATGAATTCCGCGCACTGCTGAAGCTGTCCTATTAACTCAGTGAAGCGAGGCAATGCAGTGAGGAACGGATATGCAAACCCAATGCCGTTCGAGTCGCGTTTACACCAAACTTCTTTTTTTCTAGTTAAAGCATCAAATTGCATCGAATTTACACCTCCAAAATGCATGTGTATTTCTTTCTGTCGCTGTTACCTTTATTTAGACATTAAGACATAACATGAACTTCTTACAAATGTAAACGACCACATTGTTTCGTCCGCGACACAAATAAAGCCACAGAAAGTAATAGCGGACACAGTACCATCGTCTCTATCAACTGAGTACAAAAAATGGAAAAGGATGTAAGTGCCAAAAATTACTTTTATAGTGAAAAGGGACGTATAAGCCAAGCGTAATGAAACGAGAAAGGTTGCAAGCGCCAGAAAAATTCCTGCTAGTTTCAAGAGCAGTTCGAAGATAGCAGCACTGTGCAAGCGCCAGCGGGGCTGAGATGAGAAGGGATGTAAGTGCCACGGCCATGATGTGTGTGCCTCAGCCACATAGTTGCTTTAGTTGATGACAGTATATTGACACGGCAGTGATTTCGGTCGTTTCAAGTGTGTTTTTTAGAATGTTCTTCGGTTGTGTGTTTAATGTACTAAGCAGAAAATGGAAAAGCCTGTTAGAAAGAAGGTGATTGTTCGGAAGAGACGTGAAGCAAGAGAGAATGGCCATCCGTACATTAACAGTCGTGGGAAAGAGATACCTGCAATACAACCACCAGCGGAACAGGCAAGCTACTCCTGTAAGTACAAGTTTTTGGTTTTCAGGTAGCTTATACTTACCAATGAAAGAAGAAGTGGAATAAACTGGAGACAAACAACTTTGCTTCAAAAAACCAGCCAAAATTTTATTTTATACCTTTTTTTATATTAGCCTAGCATTGCAAAAGTAAAATTTTATCTAAAGTTATTAAACATTCTCAAAACTACAATGGACTTACCATCGTTTTTTAACATAAACCTTTGACTTACATCCTTTTCACAAACTTAGTAAGGCACTTACAGCGTTCTCCAAAAAACGAAAGGACGGCACTTACTTCTGTTCCCATACAAGTTTTGTTTCCTTTATACATATTCATAAAAAACTGCATTCATGTTTTGTAGAGGTATTTTGATATACACACATTATTTTTCATAAAATTAATATAATCATCCAACATTTAAGACACATTTATTTGAATATTGAAAATTTTAGTGTGGCACTTACATCTTATTCCATTTTTTGTACACAACTGAGGTACAACTGGTAGGCTACACTAGATTGCACATTACACTACACACAATAATTTAATTTGCTACATTTGAGGACCAGGCTTATCTTTAGAGAGCCAGTACGTACACATGTGACAAACGTTCACTTTAGGGAAGATGTACAGATCTACCACCTTGCATTTTCAAACACTTCGCCACTCTCTGGATCATATTTTTGTGGGACCCTGCGCAACACACCTGCTTCCACCATAGCCAAAGTGCCATGTTCGCCTGATACTAGGTCTTGTACGTCCATGGGTGGTAAATTTTAAGTGTCCCCACAAATAAAAATGTAGTGGATTAAGGTCTGGGAAACGTGGAGGCCAGAACATTGGACCTTATGTCCAGTCCATTTCCCTGGAAACGCTTCATTTAAGTCGTTACGCACATTCATACCAAAGTGCGGCGCTGCACCATCAAGCTGAAACCACAGCTGTCGCCGAACGTCAAGAGGAACGCTTTCTAATGTGTTAGGCAAAGTATTGCAAAAAAAAGTACGATACAGGGGTGCATTCAACTTGTCCTTTAATGGGAAAGGGCCCAGAAGCACTCTTCCCACGGTTCCAGATTACAAGTTTATGTCAAAGTGTGCCTGGAAACCATGATCACGGCTCACATGTGCGTTGTGATCCGACCAACAAATCGTGCTAGGGAGGTTAAAAATACCTTCACGAGTGAAGCTAGATTCGTTAGTTCATTATCACGTTATTTATAAAATGTTCGTTATCTTCCACTTGGTGTAAAAGTCAGTCACAAAACTGTACTCGTTGAATACGGTCTTCTGGCCGCTAGCATTGAGTTCATGTGGAAATGATATGGGAGCAGCTCTTCATAGTACAACACTTCAACAACCAGTTCTTAAGATATCTGAAACAATGACGATGTGACTGGAGAACGGTTTCAAGAATCGCATGTTCCGTTTGTGGATTATGCCTTGCCCTTCGACGACCTCTATCCATTACTTGTGGAAAAAGATTACTGGCTTGCTTCAGCCGACAAAAAACATTCTTATCGTGACGGCGACTTTGAGGTTACCCTGCAGAACACACACACGAGCAGCAGCAGCACCCTGGTTATCGGATGCACCCAGCAGCAAAAGCATATCGATGTATTCATTGTTTGTGTGCTCCATCGGGAAACCCCTCTACTTGAATTTAACAGGACCAGTTACGGTTGTGCACTGCGTGCTTAGTGGACACATGCGTGCTGTTTAATGGATCCCACTGTCACGTGATAGGGTACTGACATGTAAAAAAAATGATGTCCTACTTATAAACGACCTGAACTAGGGAACGGATGTCTAAAAAAACAAAAAGGGAACTTGACGCGGCTTCGAAAGATAGCTCAATGATGGATGTAGATGGGATGCTCCAGTAGTCTAATCAGTGAGCTGCAACAGCTGGTGCAGTACTGTGCGGTGATACTCGTTTCTCTGAACACACCAATCTGCTCCACGGTGAGACAGTATTGCCAGTTCCTCGTTTTCAAAATGCACACTATCTGATTTTGCTAGGCAAACTTTTGTCTAGACTCTGGAGGAGGAATCGTATGCTGACCTCTAACTGCAGCACTCTTTCTTCACCTTGTGTATTACGAAACGGTCACACGGTTTCTGTTGCAGGTTGCGTTTCTAACGGTTTCCATTGGCAACGAACATTTGATTTCCAGTATGCATATAATTACTCACCGAATTTAAAAAATTTAAGATGCTGTCTCCATTGTTGTTCATATTATTTATGGATCATATATTGAAAACAATAGACTGGCTGGGTGAGATTAAGATATGTGAACACAAAATAAGCAGTCTTGCATATGCGGATGACTTAGTTGTGATGGCAGATTCGATTGAAAGTTTGCAAAGTAATATTTCAGAGCTAGATCAGAAATGTAAGGACTATGGTATAAAGATTAGCATCTCCAAAACGAAAGTAATGTCAGTGGGAAAGAAATATAAACGGATTGAGTGCCAAATAGGAGGAACAAAGTTAGAACAGGTGGACGGTTTCAAGTACTTGGGATGCATATTCTCACAGGATGGCAACATAGTGAAAGAAGTGGAAGCGAGGTGTAGCAAAGCTAATGCAGTGAGCGCTCAGCTACGATCTACTCTCTTCTGCAAGAAGGAAGTCAGTACCAAGACTAAGTTATCTGTGCACCGTTCAATCTTTCGACCAACTTTGTTGTATGGGAGCGAAAGCTGGGTGGATTCAGGTTACCTTATCAACAAGGTTGAGATTACGGATATGAAAGTAGCTAGGATGATTGCAGGTAATAGTAGATGGGAACAATGGCGGGAGGGTGTCCACAATGAGGAAATCAAAGAAAAACTGGGAATGAACTCTATAGATGTAGCAGTCAGGGCGAACAGGCTTAGATGGTGGGGTCATGTTACACGCATGAGAGAAGCAAGGTTACCCAAGAGACTCATGGATTCAGCAGTAGAGGGTAGGAGGAGTCGGGCAGACCAAGGAGAAGGTACCTGGATTCGGTTAGGAATGATTTTGAAGTAATAGGTTTAACATCAGAAGAGGCACCAATGTTAGCACTGAATAGGGGATCATGGAGGAACTCTATAAGGGGGGCTATGCTCCAGACTGAACGCTGAAAGGCATAATCAGTCTTAAATGATGATGATGATGATGCTGTCTTAATCTTCTCTGTAAGAGATATGGCCATGTATTAGGCTGTTTAGGTTTTTATGTTGGTAACGTCACGTAGCGTTCTGTATGAAGATCACTAACTGTGCTGTGTGCAGTCTGTGGCTGGTTGGCATTGTTCGAATATTCGCTATTGTAGTGTTGGGCAGTTGGGTTTGAACAGAGCGCAGCGTTGCGCAGTTGGAGGTGAGCCGCCAGCAGTGGTGGATGTGGGGAGAGAGATGGCAGAGTTTTGAGAGCGGACGATCTGGAGGTGTGTCCATCAGAAAAAGGAAATTTTGTAAGACTGGATGCCATGAACTGATATATATATTATGACTTTTTGAACACTATTAAGGTAAATACATTGTTTGTTCTCTATTAAAATCTTTCATTTTCTAACTATGCCTATCAGTAGTTAGTGCCTTCAGTAGTTTAGATCTTTTATTTAGCTGGCAGTATTGGCGCTCGCTGTACTGCAGTAGTTCGAGTAACGAAGATTTTTGTGAGGTAAGTGATTCATGAAAGGTATAGGTTATTGTTAGTCAGGGCCATTCTTTTGTAGGGGTTATTGAAAGTCAGACCGCATTGCGCTAAAAAATATTGTGTGTCAGTTTAGTGATGATCAGAATAAGTAAAGAGAGAACTGTGTGAGCACGTTCAGTCTTATTCAGCTGTTTCTGTATCAAATAACGTTAGAGTTTTTCAAGCACTGTCATTCCTAATTTTTCTAATGGGGCGTTACATCATGAAATGGTTAACACAATAAGTCTAATGTTGAAGTTATAAATTGCGTTCGTGTCTCGATGCAGCGTAATTCACGGTAGCAGATTGCCCAGACTACATTCAGTCAGTATTCGAGAATGGCAGATTTATTAGTACTAAAATTCAGTAGTGCTCCCACGATGTCACAATGTCCACCCACTGCAGTAAAAGATGCAATGCCTTTTAGCTTCACTTTACTCCTGGTAAACATAGTACTTCTAACAAATGAAACATTATCAATATAGCTTTGTATGCAGTAGTGAGAGAGCGCCAGCTTCTTTCAATAAACTTTAAACATTATTTGAAACCATTTCGAAACTTTGAACGTTTTGACAGCTCGACTCTAGACGTTCCCTTCTGTGAAGACACGTCAGAGGTACACATACAACAGGTCTTCGAGAATAAAGGCCACTCTGCCGAAGCCTTCTGTACGCCGTTTGCATCGATACAACACGTCCATTGGATGCTGCGAGGTCAGATGCCAGTTGCCGTGCAGTAGTAAGGCGGTATCGTAGTGCCCTTAGAGCCAAGTAATGATTTTCAAATGGTTCAAATGGCTCTGAGCACTATGGGACTTAACTACTGTGGTCATCAGTCCCCTAGAACTTAGAACTACTTAAACCTAACTAACCTAAGGACATCACACACATCCATGCCCGAGGCAGGATTCGAACCTGCGACCGTAGCAGTAGTAACGATTTTCTCTTTCTGATGTTACACGTGGTCAGCCCCGTCCTGGTCTTCTGGATACAGATTCGGTCTCTATAAACTGTCGCCACATCCGAGAAACGACAGAACGATTCACATAAAGCCATCGAGCCATATCAGTTTGTGACTATCCAGCTTCCATTCCTGTTCTTCCAATTGCCCTCCACTGCAGAGATCCTGGTAGGTGTCTTCTCTGTGCCATACTGCACCTTCTGTGACTGTATACAAATCGATTGTGGATGTGGGACTACCCTGCAAACACCGTACGTTTGATAGGTGCCCTGACGTCATCGGTGGCATGGTTGTCCATCTTCCGTGCAAGACACGATCGTACGAACATCTGTTGACAGTTTGTATGATTATACCGTGAATTATACTCAGGATGGAGAAACAGTGGTTTGGACACCAGTGTATTATATATGCAATTCTTACTAATGTTCGTCTTTTTATAGCCTCAAACCAAAACGAAACCACAAAAACCGTGATTGAAATTAAAATATTTAAAACTGAGCAGTGTCTACCTCGTACTCTGAAAATAAATGGGGCTGGAGCTGAAACTTAATGACTGTCTCGTAGTTTGATGTAGTAGCCTTTATGAAATTTCTTCTCATGTAGATGCTGACAGTATTCTGAGAAGGTCATATTATAGTTTATTTTAAGAAGAAGCTCATTTTAGGCAGTCTTTTTTTATTGAAAAGGCGGCAGTACATACTGTACTTTTTAGATACACTGCTATGTAAATTGTTTATATATATATATATATATATATATATATATATATATATATATATATATAGGCCGGCCGGAGTGGCCGAGCGGTTAAAGGCGCTACAGTCTGGAACCGCACGACCGCTACGGTCGCAGGATCGAATCCTGCCTCGGGCATGGATGTGTGTGATGTCCTTAGGTTAGTTAGGTTTAAGTAGTTCTAAGTTCTAGGGGACTTATGACCACAGCAGTTGAGTTCCATAGTGCTCAGAGCAAATATATATATATATATATATATATATATATATATATATATATATATATATATATATATACTCCTGGAAATGGAAAAAAGAACACATTGACACCGGTGTGTCAGACCCACCATACTTGCTCCGGACACTGCGAGAGGGCTGTACAAGCAATGATCACACGCACGGCACAGCGGACACACCAGGAACCGCGGTGTTGGCCGTCGAATGGCGCTAGCTGCGCAGCATTTGTGCACCGCCGCCGTCAGTGTCAGCCAGTTTGCCGTGGCATACGGAGCTCCATCGCAGTCTTTAACACTGGTAGCATGCCGCGACAGCGTGGACGTGAACCGTATGTGCAGTTGACGGACTTTGAGCGAGGGCGTATAGTGGGCATGCGGGAGGCCGGGTGGACGTACCGCCGAATTGCTCAACACGTGGGGCGTGAGGTCTCCACAGTACATCGATGTTGTCGCCAGTGGTCGGCGGAAGGTGCACGTGCCCGTCGACCTGGGACCGGACCGCAGCGACGCACGGATGCACGCCAAGACCGTAGGATCCTACGCAGTGCCGTAGGGGACCGCACCGCCACTTCCCAGCAAATTAGGGACACTGTTGCTCCTGGGGTATCGGCGAGGACCATTCGCAACCGTCTCCATGAAGCTGGGCTACGGTCCCGCACACCGTTAGGCCGTCTTCCGCTCACGCCCCAACATCGTGCAGCCCGCCTCCAGTGGTGTCGCGACAGGCGTGAATGGAGGGACGAATGGAGACGTGTCGTCTTCAGCGATGAGAGTCGCTTCTGCCTTGGTGCCAATAATGGTCGTATGCGTGTTTGGCGCCGTGCAGGAGAGCGCCACAATCAGGACTGCATACGACCGAGGCACACAGGGCCAACACCCGGCATCATGGTGTGGGGAGCGATCTCCTACACTGGCCGTACACCACTGGTGATCGTCGAGGGGACACTGAATAGTGTACGGTACATCCAAACCGTCATCGAACCCATCGTTCTACCATTCCTAGACCGGCAAGGAAACTTGCTGTTCCAACAGGACAATGCACGTCCGCATGTATCCCGTGCCACCCAACGTGCTCTAGAAGGTGTAAGTCAACTACCCTGGCCAGCAAGATCTCCGGATCTGTCCCCCATTGAGCATGTTTGGGACTGGATGAAGCGCCGTCTCACGCGGTCTGCACGTCCAGCACGAACGCTGGTCCAACTGAGGCGCCAGGTGGAAATGGCATGGCAAGCCGTAACACAGGACTACATCCAGCATCTCTACGATCGTCTCCATGGGAGAATAGCAGCCTGCATTGCTGAGAAAGGTGGATATACACTGTACTAGTGCCGACATTGTGCATGCTCTGTTGCCTGTGTCTATGTGCCTGTGGTTCTGTCAGTGTGATCATGTGATGTATCTGACCCCAGGAATGTGTCAATAAAGTTTCCCCTTCCTGGGACAATGAATTCACGGTGTTCTTATTTCAATTTCCAGGAGTGTATATATATATATATATATATATATATATATATATATATATATATATATATATATATATATATATATATATCAAACAACTAGAAAGTCATTAAGTTTCAGCTCCAGCCCCATTTATTTTCAGTATATATATATACTGAAAATATACTGAAAATAAATGGGGCTGGAGCTGAAACTTAATGACTTTCTTGTTATTTGATGTAAAACAAACTTTAGGCAAAAACATAATCAGAAACAAACCTATATAAAAATTATAATAAGCAACTAAATTTCACGCATAACTTATTTATAATGTTACCTAAGTAAACATGTAATATCGCTGACCCAGTATCATCCAAACTGTCAGAAAAGTGGCATATATGGAAAACAAGTAACATCCGATATACATCTCCAGTGTACACCTGGGAGAAAGGAATAATTCCAGGACAGGACATGACAGCAACGATGTTACACATAAAGTAAAACACCTAATGATATAGCTTTTTAGATCATAGTTACAAGACCATTATATTAAGACCATCGCTTATTTATGTATTTACTGAGCACCTGACGATGGCAATTTCCCGAAATGTGCTCTTCGTGAATGAAATAAAATATAAACAATTTACACAGCAGTGTAGCTGGCTATTATTCATAATATTATTAATATGTTTTGCTCTCACGGAACAGCGAAACTACGAAACATGTCGGTAGGTCTTAACTTGGTCGCTCCATACGTATAAATGCATAGAAATAATATCTAAGGTTGTTGTAGATTAGTTGACAAAGAAACCATGATGCAACACAACAGCCGGCCTCGGTGGCCGAGCGGTTCTAGGCGCTCCAGTCCGGAACCGCGCAGCTGCTACGGTCGCAGGTTCGAATCCTGCCTTGGGCATGGATGTGTGTGATGTCCTCAGGTTAGTTAGGTTTAAGTAGTTCTAAGTTCTAGGGGCTGATGACCTCAGATGTTAAGTCCCATAGTGCTCAGAGCCATTTGAATCATTTTTTTTGCAAGACAACACATGGGTGGGATTCACTAACTGTTATGAAAACAAGACTTACTTTGAAACTTATTGTTTTCTTGTTCTCTCGTGTGTTTTACATATATTGGATTTGGCTAGCAAGAATAAGATGATAAGCTGAAGAATATAAAATCAAAAATTGTGTAGTATGATATAAAAAAACGAAAACTGTAAAAGTAGACCAAAAAATAGGGACTGGAGGATGTCCTGTCTTACTCATGTAGGGGTATGTAGAGACGATTCCCACAAAATCGGGACAGGTGGCAACCCCGAGGCATGAGCTATAGTACCACCGTTTGCAGACCCGCTAGCTGTAGCTTAGAAGGTCTGTTCGATAGGCGTTTGCGTGAAGGGTTCAAACGCAGGTCCGTACCTCTGCTACCACGCTGTCCAGTCCGTGAAGGGGCCCCCACCAACACTGAACTACGTCGTATTATCGTAGTGTGAACGTATGACTTTGCATTGATAACAGTGGCTTCCTGTTGAGAGCAGATTTGCTATAGTAATTTAAAGGGTTTTGAGAGTTTTTGCAAATAATAGATTCGTCTTGAAAGCAGTAGTTTTGATAATAATTGATTGAAGCTGTTACGTATACGTTGTGTGTAAGTTCAAAAGTGATAATACTGGTACCTTGTGCTTACACGCAAACCCTGGCTGTTACGTGGTGTTATTAACTCTTCAAGTCATTACCAATCGCTAGAGTCTAACCGAGTTTAGGAATAATAGTTAAAGTCATCTCAGCTCAATCCCAGAACGGTTGACTTTTTGCTACGTACTGTACACTGTGAAAGTGGTTGGATGCGATGTGCTTCGGGTATAAAAATTATTTTAATTTGGTGGGTGTATGTATGTCAAATAAAAACGCGGTGAGTATCATTTTTGTAATCTGTTGAATAGTAACATTACCCACATAGAGTTCAATGCAAGCTATTCTGGTTATCGAGACAACATTTCAAATACGACAAACGACATCATACGCGTGTCCTGTTTGACATAGTTCAAGCCTACCTCTATAAAGCGTGTTACTACTTTATAGTACTGTAGGCGAGAGTAGTGATAAGCGTGTTTACCCAGTAATACACAGATGGAGGTGACAAACAAATTAAAGAAGTATTTTTTCGCTTACAGACCGTGGAGGGTGGATCATTGCGTTTACGTTTGGTTCTGTCGACACTATGTGCGACAACGAGACCATAACGATTCGTTTCGGAGCATCTACAATCATTCATGCTAATAGCCCTGTCATGTTGCGTCTGGTTCCACACACTACACGCGTTGAAAAACAGCCGAGACTTTTAGTCTCAATGTACACATTTCTGGTTTGCTCAGCACATAAAATGTCGTCTGAAATAAGTGCTCTGGATTGCTCTTCAATCCACTGTAGTAATAACGGCCGATGTTTCTATATGCATACCAAATCATTTGAGGATGTTGGTTGTAGATGTTGCTCTGAGTTCTGATTTTGCGAGAGAGAGAAAATCATGGACAGCCGCATCAAATTAGCCAAAAGACTGAAGATTATTTTAAAAAACCGATATTATATGAATTATTGAGGCAGCACATTTTCTGCTGACGAAGCCTGGTGCAATTTTATGTATCTTTGGTCAGCGACGAGGCCTTTCTGACTGGGCATTGTATTCACTTCTCTAGCAAAAGAAGAAGATAGGAAACGTCGAGTTCACCGAGAAATTAGTTGGTGCAGTTCTCTGTGCTTCAGCAGGGACAAGCTGGAGATTCTGACACTGATAATGGAATCACTTATTCGCTAACGTAATTTATGGTAGACAGCAAGAACCATCCTAAAAAGTAAGACTGCTGTTCAGTGACTGCAAAACACATGAATGATCTTTATGTCGATGGCATATCCTTAAGTTCTGTCCATAAAAGTGTGTAGAACTAATCAACACACCGTAAACTTTAAAGGCTGTTAATGACAAATCAGAGATTTGTAAATTAAATTGAGGGCTTTTCGTCTTCAAAACTTTTCTTCTGATCTCCGTAGGAATACTTTAGTTCGACCAAATGACGAAAATTGTGTTTTGTTTTGTTGTTTGTACACGCAAGTAATAAGACTTTCCTCTTTTAAACAATATCTGTGTTTGTCTTCAGCTTAGTTCTAACTATTTTAATCCATTTTCTAAAAATACGCTGACCTTGGTTTCTTCGCGAATTGTTCCCTAAAAAAAATCCGTCATTCAAACTTTTCAGTAATTTCCATGTCTGTGGAAAACGTATTCACAGCTGGCTAACATGGTAATACAGACCAACATCTCCATTTCAGACGACGAATCTCACGAATAACGTAATATATTTGTTGTTGTTTTGTGAAATGTGTTGTTCGTTCAGAGAAAACGTGGCAATCGAATGTTTGAGAAGCAGGAATCTCCAGGAAGATGTGTAGGTAACAGAATAATGACAGACAATCTCTTGGGATAATGTGGACAATAGTAAAACTAGTGAGTTTGTGTTGGAGATGACATCAGCTCAAGTACAGCCTTGCAATGAAGCTTCAGGGATCTGAAAATCAGATCAGGTAACAGAATAATGACAGACAGTCTTTTGGGATAATGTGGACAATAGTAAAACTAGTGAGTTTGTGCTGGAGATGACAGCAGCTCAAGTACAGCGTTGCAATGAAGCTTCAGGGATCTGAAAATTCCATTGTTCACACTTTCATTGTGATGAAGACATTTCTTAACTAAGTATCAGTCATATCTGTGAAAATTGGCTTTAAAACCTCTATGACATCTTTTGGTAGACTGTTTATACTTCTAAACATGCTCTGATTCTTGGTATCGACTTTATTTATACTGAGTGTTTGGTCCCTTTTGGACATAATCCATGTAAAAGTTCAGTTTCTGAGCTTTGGAATGCATAATGCTATTTCCGTATACAACAAAGCAAATTTTAGTAACTGTCAAGTTATCAGCAAAATACATGCCAGATATGGGAGGAAGAGGAGGGCTGAGAGGAAACAGAGACAAAGCTGGACAAAGAAGGAAAGCTGATAAGCAGAGATTGAGAGTTACTTGGTGACTCAGATAATTCTTCCTGTTCTCCGAGAGCTCATTAAATTGTTACTTCTTGCAAATGGAGTATTGTTATAATGGAACATTTGTTTAGTGAACCATTAGAGATAAGTGCGCAAACTTGTTATTGTTTGTGCAACATTATTTGTGAACTATTAGAGACAAAGACTTACAGATTTCGTTGTTTGTATAATGCTTCAATTTATAGATTGAATCATAGCCTTCCCTTAATATGTTATGAAGTAAAAGATGAGTACCAATAGAAGCCAAAGTGAAACAAATTGTGAAAATTTTTGTATTTAATCTTCATTTACTATATTGTACTGAAATTTCAATTCCTGAATATTACGTTCCAATTCCACTTCTAAGCGTGATAAAAATAATAATTAACAAGAACTTTCACAGGGCCACGCCCCTTTGTTGTTCTGTATTTCATCATGTTATTTATTTCTTCAGTGCTTTTTTCCAGTTTTATGCAGTCACAACGTGGAGAATATTTCTGTGTTTAGCAGATCCAGAACTTCTACAAAAACGTGTGCATGGAAAAATTCAAAATCCTAATGAAAGCTAGAACCCTCTGACAAGAAAACCATACCCCAAGACAACATTTGTTTCCGCAGCTACTGATTAAGTTGCAGCGTATGATGCACGTTTTGTTTTTAACTGTGCTAACCTTGGCAGGCTACGGACTCTACAGAGGCTAGGATTTGATGGAGGAGCTTTCACACTGTAAATATTGAAGGAAATCGATAACAGGAGAATTGATGGAGCTGCATTACTGTTATTTGAAAAACAGTTTCATCTAAAACTCCAAACAAAGAAAAGACTGCTTAAGGATGAAGAGGTGAATGTTTATGGTTTGTAGTAACTCATACAGATAAGGTAAGGTCTAATACAAACACTGTCAAATCTTTGATTCAGGTTTCCCGTAACTTACATTTTGGCAACTTTACGTACCTTTTCATCACAAACCTCTGACATTATAGTTCTTAAATTTGGCATGCAATTAGTCAATAGTAGAGTGAAACATCCTGTGGAAGGAATTTTCGTTGGAACAGTAAGGCATTTATTAAGAGCAAAGCCATAAGATTTGGTAATTTTTTTTACAGAAATTTAGCAAGATTATTTCAGTTATTCAACTCCCAAAAAGTTATTATCTGAAGAAGGATCACTAGTGTGCTGAATTCTCTTTAAGAAAAGCAAAGTATTTTTGTGGTGAATAGTTTGTAAGAGACAATGCTACTTAAATTTAGCGAAAAAAGCTATAGGAGGGTCTAGGTTCCATAAAGTGTTGTGGCAAAACTGTTCTTTTCAGGTTTATTGGATTGAGTTGTGGCAACTGCAACTCAAATTAATGAATCACAAATGAGGCAAACAAAATAACACTTTGTCTCCTGTAGTTTCCAATGTCTGAAGTCTCTTTTCCTTTCCATCCTTCTCTAGGCTTTAAACTGCAGAAAGGACCTACTAATAAACTGAAAAAAGTGACATTGGTCAGCAAACCAGCACCCACAGCGATTCTTGCTGATTTCTTAATGGTAATAATACTAAATAAGAAATACATGTTAAGTAAGAAATTGTTACTCAGTTACACGAAACATAAACTGAAAAAATAGAATTAGATACGTAAATTTATAGTTCAGTTTTACCTAACTGTAAGAAGTTTTAAAATTATATGCGTAAAATCAAATGGTGACAGTGATTATTGAAAGAGCATTGTATCTGCATGTTCACAAAATAATAGCTATTAAGAATGACATCCCATACTTTCTAGTCGCTATGCTATGTAGTAAAACAACAAGTTGTTCTTTAATCCAGTCGAAAAATACATACGTTCTGTTGTAATTATATGAAATGTAACACGGAATAAATCCTCTTTGTTATGTCGAACTCTGTACCATTACAAAGGTTGCTTTATGACGCGCATTATTTTTTTCTTGTTATTTTTTATCTAATAAGTGTACCAGAAATTTCAATAAAGCCACGAATACATCGGGGATTCTGGGTCTGAAGATGTAGAGAGAAAGGAACATTGAAAAGAAAGTACGTGCTGAAGATGCTTTTCGCATTGGCGTCCTTTATTTATCTATTGTGTATTCTGCGACTGCTTGTCACCATTTGTCTCCGACTGGTTCCTCGTGGCTGAAAGTGCATTCTGCAACAGAAGGAATGAAAAGAAACTCAGAAAGGTAATTATTAGAGTTAAATATTAAGGATGCAATTATTCTAAAACAGTTTAGGTAAGACAGTTCATTACAGTATGATACGAAGATTGGAACTTAAATAGTGGCAACTAAGAGTACTTATACACAACCGATACAAAAAGAGTTATATGTTTGCACCTGTTACTGACCTTCAAAGGAGTCATCAGCGTTGCGTAGAGATCGTTGCCAGCGATATGGAAGGCGTAGTACACTGTCAGCAGAGCCTGTTCTGTTGATGGTGCGAATGGAGGGGTCTACTGCCTGTGGAATCTCTGGAACAGTTCTGAAGCGAATGCCACGAAGTGGTTCCTTCATCTTCGGAATAAAACCAAAGTCACAAGGACTTACGTCCGGGGAGTATGGAGGATGGTACAGTACTTCCCAGTCCCATCGACAGAACAGAGCAGCCACAGCTTGCGCTGTATGCGCCCGCGCATTGTCGTGCAAAATGATGGGTGGGTTGCGCAGAAAGCGTTGCCGCTTCCTTCGCAAAGCTGGTCGCAGTTGACTTAAGTCCTTGTGACTTTGACTTGATTCCGAAGATGAAGAAACCACTTCGTGGCATTCGCTTCAGAACTGTTCCAGAGATTCGACAGGCAATAGACCGCTCCATTCGCACCATCAACAGAACAGGCTCTGCTGACGCTATACTACGCCTTCCACATCGCTGGCAACGGGTGCTACACAACGATGGTGACTACTTTGAAGGACAGTAACAGGTGCAAACATATAACTCTTTTGCATCGGTTGTGAATAAATAGATGCCACTATTTAAGTTCCAACCTTCGTACTTGATTAATGGTTGTAAGTAGTGGAGCCCGTATCACATATTTATTTATTAAGTACACGAATCAACATATGAAAAATATATTATTAAGATTAGTATCGTCTGCTGAAACTTTCTACGTTGTATTGATTTTAGTCTGAGCTTAGTATTATATTTTGCAGTGGGTCTCACAGGAGTTATCTAGTGTATTAATGTACACGATTTGCTGAACATTTCTTGATCCCTAACAAAATGGGGATCAGGGGGCAGAGGACGCAAGCTCCAGACTTCACGTGAGTTGTTATTGGATGAGGACTGATGTGAGGGAACAATCTTCATTTTCTTCACGCAGTGCTGTATGGCCTTTTTTGTTTTGCACAGCACGTCTGTAAAATTTGCGTTTAGAAACAGTACGCCTTTCCCGTCTTGTTTTGCACAGCACGTCTAAAATTTACGTTTAGAAACAATACGCCTTTCCCATCTTGCATCATTGGTACAAATGTGCAATAGATGTTACTTAATGTTTGCCTATCCTGACCATTACTCTGTTTTTCATCTGTAGTCACTTGCTGAAAGACATATTTCCACTTCAGTTACAAATAGTCAATAGATATTCTCGTCAAGACTTTCCATTCCCTTGCTTCTCGAGGCCAGTGACACCCCCAGAAGCGGATGCAGAAACAAAATGATATTTCTCGGACTGAGGGATCGAGTGAAATTTACTAAGAACTTGGCAGTGTGAATGGACCCACTCATCAACTCATCAGTACGACTTTGCACTCCCTCCGGCCTGGATGCACGCACTGATTCGGTTGGGAAGGGCGTCATGAAGCAGTTGTATCCGCTGCTGAGGCAAGCTGGCCCAGAAGCGCTGTAACTGGTCCTTGACATTCCGGATACTAGCCTGGAATAGGGTTGACGTTCGAGCTGCCCCCCACCCGCCCGCCCCTCCGCCACGTCCTGTCGGAGACAAATGTAGGGATCTTAGCGGCCGCGGGCGTATCTCAGTATCACAGTTCTTAGAGATATGTGCCATGTGCGGACGAGTATTGTCCTGTTGAAAAATGGCGACACGATACTGTCTCACGAGAATTAAAAGACGAGGACGTAGGATGTCCGTGACCTACCGTCGTGCCGTGAGAGTTCCCTCTACCAGCCTAAAGTCGTACTCAATGGCTCGCCACACCATTACGGCAGGAGTGACACCGCTGTATAATTCAAAAACATCGGAGGAATGGGACCTCTCCGCAAGTCGTCGCTACACTCACCGACTGTGGTCATCCAGGGTGGTAAATGCAAATGTCGTGTGACCAGGGCCTCCAGGGCCAGGGCCACCACACCAATACAAAGGCAGTCTATCGTAGAGGGATCGAGTGAAATTTACTAAGAACTTGGCAGTGTGAATGGACCCATTCATCAACTCATCAGTACGACTTTGCACTCCCTCCGGCCTGGATGCACGCACTGATTCGGTTGGCAAGGGTGTCATGAAGCAGCTGTATCCGCTGCTGAGGCAAGCTGGCCCAGAAGCGCTGTAACTGGTCCTTGACGTTCCGGATACTAGCCTGGAACAGGGTTGACGTTCGAGCTGCCCCCCACCACCCGCCCCTCCGACACGTCCAGTCGGAGACAAATGTAGGGATCTTAGCGGCCGCGGGCGTATCTCAGCATCACTCAGACAGTTCTTAGAGATATGTGCCATGTGCGGACGAGTATTGTCCTGTTGAAAAATGGCGACAAGATACTGTCTCACGAGAATTAAAAGGCGAGGACGTAGGATGTCCGTGACCTACCGTCGTGCCGTCACAGTTCCCTCTACCAGCCTAAAGTCATACTCAATGGCTCGCCACACCATTACGGCAGGAGTGACGCCGCTGTATAATTCAAAAACATCGGAGGAATGGGACCTCTCCGCAAGTCGTCGCTACACTCACCGACTGTGGTCATCCAGGGTGGTAAATACACTCTTGGAAATGGAAAAAAGAACACACCATACTTGCTCCGGACACTGCGAGAGGGCTGTACAAGCAATGATCACACGCACGGCACAGCGGACACACCAGGAACCGCGGTGTTGGCCGTCGAATGGCGCTAGCTGCGCAGCATTTGTGCACCGCCGCCGTCAGTGTCAGCCAGTTTGCCGTGGCATACGGAGCTCCATCGCAGTCTTTAACACTGGTAGCATGCCGCGACAGCGTGGACGTGAACCTTATGTGCAGTTGGCGGACTTTGAGCGAGGGCGTATAGTGGGCATGCGGTAGGCCGGGTGGACGTACCGCCGAATTGCTCAACACGTGGGGCTGAGGTCTCCACAGTACATCGATGTTGTCGCCAGTGGTCGGCGGAAGGTGCACGTGCCCGTCGACCTGGGACCGGACCGCAGCGACGCACGGATGCACGCCAAGACCGTAGGATCCTACGCAGTGCCGTAGGGGACCACACCGCCACTTCCCAGCAAATTAGGGACACTGTTGCTCCTGGGGTATCGGCGAGGACCATTCGCAACCGTCTCCATGAAGCTGGGCTACGGTCCCGCACACCGTTAGGCCGTCTTCCGCTCACGCACCAACATCGTGCAGCCCGCCTCCAGTGGTGTCGCGACAGGCGTGAATGGAGGGACGAATGGAGACGTGTCGTCTTCAGCGATGAGAGTCGCTTCTGCCTTGGTGCCAATGATGGTCGTATGCGTGTTTGGCGCCGTGCAGGTGAGCGCCACAATCAGGACTGCATACGACCGAGGCACACAGGGCCAACACCCGGCATCATGGTGTGGGGAGCGATCTCCTACACTGGCCGTACACCACTGGTGATCGTCGAGGGGACACTGAATAGTGCACGGTACATCCAAACCGTCATCGAACCCATCGTTCCACCATTCCTAGACCGGCAAGGGAACTTGCTGTTCCAACAGGACAATGCACGTCCGCATGTATCCCGTGCCACCCAACGTGCTCTAGAAGGTGTAAGTCAACTACCCTGGCCAGCAAGATCTCCGGATCTGTCCCCCATTGAGCATGTTTGGGACTGGATGAAGCGTCGTCTCACGCGGTCTGCACGTCCAGCACGAACGCTGGTCCAACTGAGGCGCCAGGTGGAAATGGCATGGCAAGCCGTTCCACAGGACTACATCCAGCATCTCTACGATCGTCTCCATGGGAGAATAGCAGCCTGCATTGCTGCGAAAGGTGGATATACACTGTACTAGTGCCGACATTGTGCATGCTCTGTTGCCTGTGTCTATGTGCCTGTGGTTCTGTCAGTGTGATCATGTGATGTATCTGACCCCAGGAATGTGTCAATAAAGTTTCCCCTTCCTGGGACAATGAATTCACGGTGTTCTTATTTCAATTTCCAGGAGTGTATAAATGTCGTGTGACCAGGGCCTCCAGTCGGGTAGACCGTTCGCCGGGTACTAGTCTTTCGATTTGACGCCACTTCGGCGAATTGTGCGTCGAATCCAGGGTGGTGTAGTACTGCGTTTCAGCACTGAGCACAACGCGACGCCATTCATCAGTAGTCCCTATTCCTTGCCACCACACCAATACAAAGGCAGTCTATCGTGTTGTAGTGTTAAGAGCAGTCTGTGCATGAGACGGTAATTCCGTGGTCCAAGTGCTGCTATACTCTGATTAGTGAAGCAGGATGATACAATAGTTCCAGGGAGTCCATTATTTGTTCTGATATGGCAGGTGCACACGTGAAGGAGCTATGGTGTGATTGGTGCACTATAAGAGGATCCTCCCTTGTGGTGGTCACACGTGGTTGACTGGAGCCTTGGCGGCGAGTACGACTGCCCTCATACTCCCACGCAATCCAACATCGGGTCAGCGACACATCCGAATGCCTCAAATATCTACATTCAACTGCCAAAGAAACTGGTATTGGCATGACCATTCTAAAAGAGAGATATGTAAACAGGCAGACTACGGCGCTGCGGTCGGCAACGCTCATATAAGACAACAAGTGTCTGGCGCAGTTGTTAGACCGGTTACTGCTGCTACAATGGCAGGTTATCAAGATTTAAGTGAGTTTGGATGTGATGTTATAACCGGCACAGGAGCAATGGGACACAGCATCTCCGAGGTAGCGATGAAGTGGGGGATTTTCCCGTACGACCATTTTACGAGTGTACCGTGAATATGAGGAATCCGGTAAAACAAAGTCTCGGACATCGCAGTGGCCGGAAAAAGATCCTGCAAGAACGGGACCAACGACGACCGAAGAGAATCGCTCATCGTGACAGAAGTGGAACCCTTCTGTAGATTGCTGCAGATATCAATGCTGTGGCATCAACAAATGTCAGCGTACGAACCATTCAACGAAACGCCACGTCTGGGTCCCTCAACGCCGACATTGGACTGCTGATGACTGGAAACATGTTGCCTGGTCGGACGAATCACGTTTGTATCGAGCGGATGGGCGTGTACGGGTATGGAGACAACGTCACGAATCCATGGACCCTGCATGTCAGCAGGGGACTGTTCGAGCTGGTGGAGGGTCTGTAATGGTGTGGGGCGTGTGCAGTTGGAGTGATATGGGACCCCTGATCCGTCTACATACGACTCTGACAGGTGACGTGTACATAAGCATCCTGTCTGATCACCTGCATCCATTCATGTCCATTGTGCATTCCAACGGACTTGGGCAATTCCAGCAGGACATTGCGACACTCCACACATCCAGAATTGCTACACAGTGGCTCCAGGAAGACTTTTCTATGTTTAAACACTTCCGTTGGCCGTTAAATTCTCCAGACATGAACATTATTGAGCATATTCGGGATAGCTTGCAACGTGCTGCTCAGAAGAGATCTCCACCCCCTCGTACACTTACGGATTTATGGACAGCCGTGCAGGATTCATGGTATCAGTTCCCTCCAGCACTACATCAGACATTAGTCGAGTCAATGCCACGTCATGTTGGGCACTTCTGCGTGCTTGCGGCAGCCCTACGCGATATTAGGACGTATACCAGTTTCTTTGGCTCTTTAATGTCTATATCGCACGATTCTACGAGCCGGCTCCGACAATGAGGCCCCTTTCAATAGATATCAGGCGCTGACAGTGTTGTCTCGCGAGTACACTGAATGTTCGTATCCTTGGCAGTGACCATTCAACATCACACGCTGAAACATCCCGTACATACGCTACCACACCTGGTAACATCACTAAACACGAACAACACTAATTCACTCTGGTGTTCGCTCTACACCTCACAAAGACTTACGATTCTAATCATGTACATAGCTGCCGATGGTACGTAGGTGTACGACTTTACACGGACGTCCAACCATTTCTTCTGAGTGCTTCGCTTTTTTTGCCAGGTAGTATGTGATGTGAGCACCTCAGTGGAGATCTGCCAATGAATTGGCTTACAAGAGAAATTTTAAGACTTTCCTGTAATCTGTCGCAAAATCTCAAGAATTTTGTCTGTAGCTATTATCCTATCACTCATTTGCGGACATCGTTGGTTCTTGGCGGTGGACATTCTTATGTGGTACGTGGTACGGATGACCTTGGCAGCTGCAAACACTACCATCCTTAATCTGTTGACCATATTAACAACTGGAAGCGCTTCCTATATCAAACAACAGACAAGAGTGCCCATTTCAGCTTATCTGCGTTCAGCTGTTCTGGCGGTGAAATGGCAAGGAACATATGACGATGACAGAAGCAGAAACTGTCCAGTACACATGGATCGGCATGACAGCCGTTTGTGAGATAACTGCAAATGTATGGTTACGAGCTGCCACTAACTGCAATACGATAACTGAAGTGTGAAAGTGCCAAATCTCATATTTATGAGAAGAATAAAAAAAATATCTTTTTGTAGATAACTTATAAGGGATAGCCAAATAAAGATGAGACAGATTGAACAAAGTTTATTATTTCGAAAGTAATTGCCACAGTTTTCAATACATTTATTCTGCTGTGAGACAAGACAGTGATGTGTGTACCCAGGCGTGCATCTCTTCCCCTGAAGCAAATCGACGGCCACGAATGTCTTTCTTCAGGGATCAAAAACTATGGAAATCGCGTGGGGTGAGATCGGGACTGTATGCGAACTGAATATACGTCCTAAACTCCTTTCCCCCTCCTTTCTATTCACTCCCCTCTCCCTCTATGTCCTCGTATCCTTCCTTCTGATCTGGAGTCTTGTTTACTGTTATTGAAAACGAAATTTTCATTAGGAACTGTAGTGACTTAAAATGAAGGGGTAAATCGATTGACATCATTGGTACACTGGACATGAGTCAGACTTCCTGTGCTGCCCGACCTATGAGGATAGTAACTTCAATGGCAGTATTCAGCATAGTTTTAATCCCCAAATAGGTAGGATTACAAATTTTCGCACGGTTCAGATTCCGTAGTAACATCCTAATCATAAGCCGATGAACAATAAATACAAATTTCATGCTTTCTGTAAAACCGACGGCAAAAATGAAATGTGTATAAATTATTTGTTTGGAATTATACACTACTGGCCATTAAAATTGCTACACCACGAAGATGACGTACTGCAGACGCGAAATTTAACCGCCAGGTAGAAGATGCTGTGCTACGCAAGTGATTGGCTTTTCACAGCATTCACACAAAGTTGGCGGCAGTGGCGACACCTACAACGTGCTGACATGAGGAAACTTTTCAACCGATTTCTCATATACAAACAGCAGTTGACCGGCGTTGCCTGGTGAAACGTTGTTGTGATGCCTCGTGTAAGGAGAAGAAATGCGTACCATCACGTTTCCGACTTTGATAAAGGTCGGATTGTAGCCTATCACGATTGCGGTTTATCGTATAGCGACATTGCTGCTCGCGTCGGTCGAGATCCAATGAGTGTTAGCAGAATATGGAATCGGTGGTTTCAGGAGGGTAATAAGGAACGCCGTGCTGGATCCCAACGGCCTAGTATCACTAGCAGTCGATATGATAGTCATCTTATCCGCATGGCTGTAACGGATCGTGCAGCCACGACTCGATCCCTGAGTAAACAGATGGGGACGTTTGCAAGACAACAACCATCTGCACTAACAGTTCGACGACGTCTGCAGCAGCATGGACTATCAGCTCGGAGACCATGGCTGCAGTTACCCTTGACGCTGCATCACAGACAGGAGCGCCTGCAATGGTGTACTCAACGACGAACCTGGGTGCACGAATGGCAAAACGTCATTTTTTCGGATGAATCCAGATTCTGTTTACAGGATCATGATGGTCGCATCCGTGTTTGGCGACATCGCGGTGAACGCACATTGGAAGAGTGTATTCGTCATCGCCATACTGGCGTATCACCCGGCGTGATGGTATGGGGTGCCATTGGTTACACGTCTCGGTCAACTCTTGTTCGATTTGACGGCACTTTGAACAGTGGACGTTACATTTCCGATGTGTTACAACCCGTGGCGCTACCCTTCATTCGATCCCTACGAAACCCTACATTTCATCAGGATAATGCACGACCGCATGTTGCAGGTTCTGTACGGGCCTTCCTGGATACAGGAAATGTTAGACTGCTGCCCTGGCCAGCACATTCTCCAGATCTCTCACCAATTGAAAACGTCTGGTCAATAGTGGCCGAGCAACTGGCTCGTCACAATACGCTAGTCACTACTCTTGATGAACTGTGGTATCGTGTTGAAGCTGCGTGGACAGCTGTACCTGTACACGCCATCCAAGCTCTGTTTGACTCAATGCCCAGACGTATCAAGGCCGTTATTACGTCCAGTGGTGGTTGTTCTGGTTACTGATTTCTCAGGATCTATGCATCCAAATTGCGTGAAAATGTAATCACATGTCTGTTCTATTATAATATATCTGTCCAATCAATACCCGTTTATCATCTGCATTTCTTCTTGGTGTAGCAATTTTAATGGCCAGTAGTGTAAATAAGGAGACAGAATATTCAGGTCCCTGCGATGGAGGTCAGAACTGCGATGCCCAGCATCTTTTGTTGTAGCTGATCTAGAGAAACATTTAAGGAACACGGACGCCCAGAATTGAAACGGGAAAGCATTAGGGGGCGGCATAAAGCGCGTTAATGAAACCACCCCTTTCCTTGGGGCGTTGATTCCCACGCAATCCGCGGTGGAAATCGACGGTTGGCAGAGCGACAAGTAGACGTTTAAGCTAAACCCTTGTGGGTTGTCACGCCGCTTCGCATTTCCTTCTAAAATAATCGACATTTCGACCCCTCTGATCGGATCTTCTTCAGGACGTCTGGGTGCCCACTATTGCTATAACACTGTCAGAGACCAGTGTCGCGTTGTCTTATAAAGGTGAGTTTTCCCGCATGTTTACTGGAGAAAACGACAGTGGTCTCGGACGGTGTTATAGCAGTAGTGGACACCAAAACATCCTGAAGAAGTTCCTAGAAGAGGGGTCGAAACGTCGATTATTTTAGAAGGAAATACCAACTTCTACTTCTTCTACTAACCTAGAAGATTTTAACGTCTACGAAAGCCTGAAAACGCTTGTATGGGAAGACGTTCTTCACAACCTCTGATACTACCGACCCGTTCGGACGTTTCAGCCCTTCTCTATGAAATCGTGGGGCTGCATAGCCAAATAGTCCTCAGGCTTTTTCAGTGCTCCTGTTTCATGCCCTCTTGTGGCAGCAAAGGGTCCCTCTTTGACTCCTTATTAAGTATTTTAAAAATGTGTCTTTACAGAGAAAACCTGCAATATACTCCAAGGCGCCTGCAGGCAGCCAGCTGAACTCGGGAGTGTGAGAAGTGGTTGCCTAGCTGCAAGCGACTCAGGCTGCTCCGTAGATTTTTTCTGAAAAGGTACATGAAGGCTTTCCCGAACTGGGGGGAGGTCTTAGCGGAACCCTCAGCGGTTTTATTCTCGCAGGTGTCAATGTCGCACCCTCTGTGATTACTCCACAGGAGGGTATGAGACAAGAACACAAGAAAAGCATAAGAATCCCTTTCTGCTTCGAAAGATGTTCAGATTTCGTCGAATGATTTCGAACGTTCCTAGTAGTTCCACCATGTACACGAGAGCAAATATTGCAGCCGCTCTGCAATCCAAAGGGGTGCGATCGCGTTCAATGGCGATGCAGCCCCTCAACGTTCATAGACAAAGGCTGAAACGTCCGAGGGTGTCAGGAGTGTCGAAGGTTGTGTAACAACTGCTTATCTTTACAGGTGACAATTATTGAACTACACTCCTGGAAATTGAAATAAGAACACCGTGAATTCATTGTCCCAATAAGACACATTCCTGGGGTCAGATACATCACATGATCACACTGACAGAACCACAGGCACATAGACACAGGCAACAGAGCATGCACAATGTCGGCACTAGTACAGTGTATATCCACCTTTCGCAGCAATGCAGGCTGCTATTCTCCCATGGAGACGATCGTAGAGATGCTGGATGTAGTCCTGTGGAACGGCTTGCCATGCCATTTCCACCTGGCGCCTCAGTTGGACCAGCCTTCGTGCTGGACGTGCAGACCGCGTGAGACGACGCTTCATCCAGTCCCAAACATGCTCAATGGGGGACAGATCCGGAGATCTTGCTGGCCAGGGTAGTTGACTTACACCTTCTAGAGCACGTTGGGTGGCACGGGATACATGCGGACGTGCATTGTCCTGTTGGAACAGCAAGTTCCCTTGCCGGTCTAGGAATGGTAGAACGATGGGTTCGATGACGGTTTGGATGTACCGTGCACTATTCAGTGTCCCCTCGACGATCACCAGTGGTGTACGGCCAGTGTAGGAGATCGCTCCCCACACCATGATGCGGGGTGTTGGCTCTGTGTGCCTCGGTCGTATGCAGTCCTGATTGTGGCGCTCACCTGCACGGCGCCAAACACGCATACGACCATCATTGGCACCAAGGCAGAAGCGACTCTCATCGCTGAAGACGACACGTCTCCATTCGTCCCTCCATTCACGCCTGTCGCGACACCACTGGAGGCGGGCTGCACGATGTTGGGGCGTGAGCGGAAGACGGCCTAACGGTGTGCGGGACCGTAGCCCAGCTTCATGGAGACGGTTGCGAATGGTCCTCGCCGATACCCCAGGAGCAACAGTGTCCCTAATTTGCTGGGAAGTGGCGGTGCGGTCCCCTACGGCACTGCGTAGGATCCTACGGTCTTGGCGTGCATCCGTGCGTCGCTGCGGTCCGGTCCCAGGTCGACGGGCACGTGCACCTTCCGCCGACCACTGGCGACAACATCGATGTACTGTGGAGACCTCACGCCCCACGTGTTGAGCAATTCGGCGGTACGTCCACCCGGCCTCCCGCATGCCCACTATACGCCCTCGCTCAAAGTCCGTCAGCTGCACATACGGTTCACGTCCACGCTGTCGCGGCATGCTACCAGTGTTAAAGACTGCGATGGAGCTCCGTATGCCACGGCAAACTGGCTGGCACTGACGGCGGCGGTGCACAAATGCTGCGCAGCTAGCGCCATTCGACGGCCAACACCGCGGTTCCTGGTGTGTCCGCTGTGCCGTGCGTGTGATCATTGCTTGTACAGCCCTCTCGCAGTGTCCGGAGCAAGTATGGTGGGTCTGACACACCGGTGTCAATGTGTTCTTTTTTCCATTTCCAGGAGTGTATATGGAAAAACGTAAATTAGTTACCAACTACGGTGTGCACACGTTTTATCCAACATGTAAACGCCACTACAGACATTCGGATTTAGTTTATGACATGTTCGATATCCCTGCCATCATTGGCCATGATGTGGCTCAGACGAATAGCGAAATTATGCATAAGCCGCTGAAATGTCGATGCTGTCAATGACTTCCTGAATGGCTGTTTTCAGCTCAGCAATGGTTTTGGAGCTTGTTGTGTACATAGTTCCGCGTAGTCAGCACGTACACAACTTTCCCACTAGAGCGTGCCCCGCTAAGCACAACAGCGGAGGAGCAGCGCTCATCCGTCTCCACACTACGAGGTGGCGCTGTCTTAGAGACGGACCAAATTCTGCTTCCTCCGATCCGTGTATTAATATGTAACGTAGCCAATGAGATTGCTGCTAACGTAGAACCATTTCCCCTTGCGGATCACACTCGCGCAGTGATACCTGAACGCTCGAGGTATTATAACGAGTGTACAGACCTCCGATTAGTCAGTCTGCATTAGTCTGCATTTGTCTGTACCAGTCTATAGTCAAGTTTCAGTCTGCGCCTAATAAGATTATCATATTCCTGTACATAGCCATGAAGAGAAATGTATAGACACTTTGTCAAGTATCAGAGATGTGAGAATAAGATTAACGTACCAAGACCCAAAGGAACTTCAGATTGTCAATTGTAAATAGCATCTAGAACCAAGTTAGGTTATTTTTATGCTTGTTATTATTTTAATAAATGTGTGTGAAAATTAATCAAGTTCTGTTTAAAGTTGGTCACCGTCAATCTGCTACTCTAAGCGTGCAAGTGGTATTTCTATCGTCTGACTTAACAGCAGAAGATAAACACGCCACGATAGGACCACGAGACATATTGCTGACACTCGCCTACTTCGTTAGAGCGACAAGTCAAATAATCTTATGATGTGTGTACCGAAGGTCTTACAGTACGCACACCACAGAGCTATTGCTATACATCGTGTCTTTAATATAGCCGTACAAAAAGGAGTCACATGTGTTCAAATCCGGAGAATACGGTGGCCAATCGAGAGCCATGAGTGTGGCCTCTGGGTACCGCACAGCCAGAATGCGGTCCCGAAATTGCTTCGATGGGGTCGAGCCCCGTCTTGCATGAACCACATCTTGTCGAAATTAGGGTCACTTTGGATAACGGGGATGAAATCATCTTAAAAAACCTTCACGTACCGTTCGGCAGTCACTGTGCCATCCAGGAATATCGCACAGATTATTCTACGACTGGACACTGCGCACCACACAGCCACCCGTTGAGACTTCTCGATCGGGAAATATGGATTTTCAATACCCCAAATGCGCCAATTTTTTTCTGTTGACGAACCCATGGAAATGAAAGTGGGATTCGTCGTTAAACCAAACCATACTGCGCATACTTTCCCATCACGCCCCACGGCGAACAATGCAGTTAGAACGTCATAACGCAAACCGTTCAGAGGCGACGACGATTTTGTTTCATATACAGGGTGTCCAGAAAAGGGCTCCCTGATTTCAAAATTAAATATCTCGAAAACAAAGATCGATTGAGGAATGCAGTAAACGGTATGTTTATTGTAAAAGCTGTGAGAAGTTTATACAGCAGTTTGAATTAATAGTTACAAAAGCTGCTAACAGATGGCGCTGTACGCTGTACAGCTCATATCAGCATACATAAGTGAAATAATCGTATGAAAACAATCATTGCAAACAATCACATCACAATGTTTTCGCCGGCCGGTGTGGCCGTGCGTTTCTAGGTGCTTCAGTCTGGAACCGCGTGACCGCTACGGTCGCAGGTTCGAATCCTGCCTCGGGCATGGATGTGTGTGATGTCCTAAGGTTAGTTAGGTTTAATTAGTTCTAAGTTCTAGGCGACTGATGACCTCAGAAGTTAAGTCGCATAGTGCTCGGAGCCATTTGAGCCACAATGTTTTCAAAATGTTCACCATTGGCACTACACAGGTGGCGCAAACGAAGAATGAAATTCGCCATCACATTTCGTAGTGTCTCAACCGAAATAGATTCACATGCCACAGAGATCGCCGACTCAAGGTCGTCCAGCGTGGCGGGATGCTTCGGGTAGATCATGTCTTTCACTGTGCCCCACAAAAAAAGTCACAGGGAGTCAAATCCGGCGAATATGGAGGCCAATCCATGCCTGCACCAGTAAATTTGAGATATTCCAAAGCAATGACTCGATTCCTCAAGAAAGCGAAACACTTGTTCGCTCCGATGTGGTCGGGCTCCATCTTGCATAAACCATTCAGTACCTGGTCGATCCTCTAACGCTTGCTGTGTGGCGACAAATTGTTCCAAAATTGCAACGTAACGTGCACCAGTGACCGTTTCTCGAATGAAAAAAAGGGCCAATAATGCCTCTGCTGCATACTGCAGCCCACACAGTAACCCTAGGAGAATACAGGGGTTTCGTTTCACACCAATATGGCTTTTCGGAACCCCAAAATCGCCAGTTCTGCTTATTCACGTATCCATTCAGGTGGAAGTATGCTTCATCTGTAAACCAGATGCAGCCAACATCAAATCCTTCACTATCAATCATCGTGGGCATTTGATTAGCAAAGGCAATCCTTTGTTGAACAGCTCGTACGGGTATGGCCTGGTGCGTTTGAATTTTGAATGGAAACATGTGTAGGCTCTTCCTCAGTATTTTCTGCGTGGCGTGCTGGAACACTTCAAACCAGTTTCAGATGCAATTCTAGGGACGGATGACATTGGATTTCGCTGAATAATTCCAGAAACTGTGGCGATATTTTCAGGCATAACTGCGGCTTGCTTGCGGCCAACATGCCCCACTAGATCATCAGTTACGCTGCCTGTTAGTTGAAATTTTGCGAAGAGCGTACGAATGGTTTTCGCATTGGGTCGTTTTGGAACATTAAATCGTGCTTGAAAACTTCTCCTTGTTGCCGTAGGACTCTCTTCTAACCTGTGGTACGCTACCACCAGAAAAACGCGTTGTTCAATGGAGTACATGGTTTTAATCTCTTCCTTCGGTACGCTAACCTCCTTTCACGTTTCAATAGTGGAACTGATCGCTCTGGGCTTCGGATCACTATTTATACTAGGCATTACGTGTGGCGATTACAGCGCCATCTGTTAGCAGCTTTTGTAACTATTATTTGAAACTGCTGTATAAACTTCTTACAGCTTTCACAATAAACATGGCGTTTACTGCATTCCTCTATCGATCTTTGTTTTCGAGATATTTAATTTTGAAATCAGGGAGTCCTTTTCTGGACACCGTGTAGTTCAAAAATTGTCATCCTATATATAGCAGTACAGATATAGATAACCGCTACACCAGACGTCCGGGCGTAGATGGTCAGCGATAACAGCGTGAAGCCGTGGCGGGTCACTAGTCACTACATAAACCACGCCGCAGGCACTTGCTGCTCACGTTTACACTATCTGATCAAAAGTATCCCAACACACCTATGTAATACGAAATTAACCACTAGCTGTCACGACAGGTGGACCCACCATTATGAAAGGAGGCGCGGAGTAGCGCGCTGCAGGTGGACAGGCGGTAGCAGCAGAATGTGTCGGTCAGCAGAGCTCAGCGGCTGGGAACGTCGAACGGTCACTCGATGTCACCTGAGCAACAGATCCATCAGGAGCGTTCCAACCGCGGTGGATTAACGAGTTCAGTGTGCTGTCCAGCCTGGATGTGGTTTTTAGGTGGTTTCCCATATCCTAATAGGTGAATACTGGGCGGGGACCCAAGTTATACCTCAGTTACACGATTTGCAAACATTTAGAAAACTTCTACTCACTTTCTCATGAAAGACATGCAGGGAGTTGGGATAGATATATTCCGTCCCAGAGGTCAGGGGTGGCGATAGGAAGTGCATCTGGCCATTTCTTAAAGTAATCATGCCAAATCTGTAAATAGCCATCCTGAGCGTGTACTGATGTTGGACGAAGGCACAATCTACATCTACATCTACATTTATACTCCGCAAGCCACCCAACGGTGTGTGGCGGAGGGCACTTTACGTGCCACTGTCATTACATCCCTTTCCAGTTCCAGTCGCGTATGGTTCGCGGGAAGAACGACTGTCTGAAAGCCTCCGTGCGCGCTCTAATCTCTCTAATTTTACATTCGTGATCTGCTCGGGAGGTATAAGTAGGGGGAAGCAATATATTCGATACCTCATCCAGAAACGCACTCTCTCGAAACCTGGCGAGCAAGCTACACCGCGATGCAGAGCGCCTCTCTTGCAGAGTCTGCCACTTGAGTTTGTTAAACATCTCCGTAACGCTATCACGGTTACCAAATAACCCTGTGACGAAACGCGCCGCTCTTCTTTGGATCTTCTCTATCTCCTCCGTCAACCCGATCTGGTACGGATCCCACACTGATGAGCAATACTCAAGTATGGGTCGAACGAGTGTTTTGTAAGCCACCTCCTTTGTTGATGGACTATATTTTCGAAGGACTCTCCCAATGATTCTCAACCTGGTACCCGCCTTACCAACAATTAATTTTATATGATCAATATATGATCAATAAGAAGAAGAACTGTATTGCCAATGGAGAAATGCAGATGAGGTGATCTTGCGGTATGTGGCTGTTTTTCGTGGTTGGGGTGCAAGCCGTGCGTGGCTCGTGTTCGTGCCATCTCTTATTTAACATTCTGTTTTTGCCGTACTGCCCGCTCGTTATGTTAGTTTCAATTACTTGTGCCACGAGTTGCTGCTTTGCCTGCGCGTGAGCTGCAGCAGCAGCGCTTATCGATATAAGCCCTGCCGTATTATCTTTGCGCACTGCTATCACTTCCCGGTCGTCGTGTGTCGTCGAAGGGGTTGGAACTCGCCAGCAGTGGACTTCGGACCTGACAGTCGAACAGTTGGGACGCGGCAGAAGTTCGGTCGGGTTGGAGCGGCAGTGAGGTTTGGATAGCCATGACTCGCCCCACCGTTGCCGGCACACATGGCTGGGGACGGTCTTGGTTGAGCGTCGGTTGGTCGTCTTGCCGGACGACGTGTATTTCCTCGCCGATCGCTTATTGGTTGGCGGTGTGTGTCTTAACTCGTGGTTCGTCCTGGTGTTTGCACAGTCACTGCTTTTAGCATTGGTCGTGTTCTTCGTCCAAGTGCTGTCTCCGTGCTGATGTGTAGCAGTTGGTTGGTTGGCGCGGTCGTGTTGTAGCACCAGTGGGGAATGCAGCGCTAGGGAGGCGCGGATAGGCATCACTCGCCGATGATTGCCGAAACACATGATTTGAGTGGGGACGACTCTAGCTGATCGTCGGTCGGTCGTCTTGTCGGACGACGTATATTTGGCTGGCGATCGCTTATGGGTTGTCTGTGTGTGCCAACTCGTGATTCGTCTTCGTTTTGCTCAGTCACTGCTGTTAGCATTGTCTAGTTCTTCGTGCAAGTGTTCGTGAAACTGTGTGTAGTTTATGTGGTTTGACTGACAATTTATTTAAAGGTTGTCGGCGTACTGGCTCGGAAATAGTCGGTTGGCGTGGAGTAGCGAGGAAGGGCAGGATAGCCATCACTCGCCCGACGATTGCCGATGCACACGTTGGAGTGGCAACGACCTTGCTTGGCCGTTTGCTCGCTCGTCTGATTAGACGACGCGTATTCGTGTTGTCCACCGCTTATGGGTTGTCTGTGATCCGTTCTGGTTGTTGTTCCAGTCTCCGCTGTTAGCATCGTTTGAGTTTTGGTGCAAGTGTGGAGCGGAACATTTTGATCATTGGTCAGTTAACTGTCTGTCGGTTGGGTTGTCGGCGGATTGAAAATGGTTGGGCCGACTGCCTGTCACCTGAGTGAGTGTTTGTGTTTGAATTCCAGGCCAACGCTTGAACATCTGAGTGCCCTTGGGTGTACTGCCCTATTTTTTAAAATTTGGTCATGTTATTTGTACTTATATATACTCCTAGCCGTTTTTTGAATTAGAGTTGTTTTGTTGTAAAGGCCCTCAGCCTAGTTTAAAGTAGTTTTTCACGTAAGCCCTTTGGCATTTTAAAAATTTAATGTTGTTGAATTTTCAAGTCTTGCTCCTTCAGCCGAATTGAAGTTTGAGTTGTTTGCTCTTAAGGCCTTGAGCCTAAATTAAAGAGCTGTTTCACGTAAGGTCTTTGGTAATTAAAAAAAATTAATTTTATGGAGTTTTAAGTGTTAGACCTTCAGCCGATATGAATTTAACTTAACTTCAGCCTAATTAAAGAACTGTTTCAAGTTCAGGCTTGCCTTTTAAATTTCTGATTATGCTTGCGTTTTAAGTTATTGGCTTTCAGCCGTATTTAAATTAAAGTGGCTTTCAGTCCCAAAGATTAAAGCTATGTCTTAAAAAAAAATTTTTTTTTGGGCTCTTGTAATGTTTGATCAAATAATAAAGTTGTATGTTCGAGTGTAACTGACAGCCCCTTATTTTGACCCCTTTCCACAATTTATACTATCTGTCCTTGACCTGGTGGTTAAGCAGGGCGTATCAGGGTGTGATCCCCTTATTGTATTTAAGAAAACGGTAAATTCGGAAGAATTTGAATACCATTGTGTACAGCGTAGAGTAGAGCAACAATTCGCGGATGATGACTGTATCAGCATGACAACGCACCCTGTCAAAAAACAGCATCTAGGAGGCAACGGTTTGCAGACAGTAACACGCCTGAAGAGGCTTGTCCTGTCCTGAGATGTGACCTGAACCCAATAGAATACGTAGAAGGGGAGTTAGGACGAGAAATCCGCTCCAGACCGCAACGTCTAACATCAGTACCTTCTCTGATTTCAGCTCTTGAGGACGAAAGGGCTTTCATTCCTCCACAGACATTCAGACACACAATTGAAAGTGCCCCTAGCAGAATTCGAAACGTCGTATAGGTTAAGAGTGGGCACACCCCACATTGATGTTAACTAATACACGTGGGGATACTTTTGAACAGATAACGTGTAATGGAGAAGTGTCGACTGAAGCGAGGACTCACTCCTCTTGTAGAAGCAGACGTCGCGGCGCCAGGCACAGCAGTTGAGGAACCTGCGCAGGTGGCCGTCCTCGCAGACGGCGTAGACGGGCCGCAGCGCGAGCGAGCAGCGCGGAGGGCACGGCCGCAGCAGGTGGTGGGGGCCGCAGTGGTCCAGGTCGATGGACGGGTTCACCTGCCGCCACGGGCCCGGGTCCTCCCCCAGCACGGCGGCCGCCGCACCTGCAGCGACAGAACCACTCACTCCTCTGTTCTCAGAGCCCGACACAAAGTTATTCCACTATCCCACTGGTATGTGTTGTGTACATAGTTCCGCGTAGTCAGCACGTACACAACTTTCCCAATAGAGCGCGCCCCGCTAAGCACAACAGCGGAGGCGCAGCGCTCGTCTGTCTCCGCAATATGATGTGGCGCTGTCTTAGAGACGGACCAAATTCTGCTTCCTCCGATCCGCATATTAATATGTAACGCAGCCAATGAGATTGCTGCTAACGTAGAACCTTTTCTCCTCGCGGATCACACTCGCGCAGTGATACCTGAACGCTCGAGGTATTATAACGAGTGTACAGACCTCCGATTAGTCAGTCTGCATTAGTCTGCATTTGTCTGTACCAGTCTATAGTGAAGTTTCAGTCTGCGCCTAATAAGATTATCATATTCCTGTACATAGCCATGAAGAGAAATGTATAGACACTTTGTCAAGTATCAGAGATGTGAGAATAAGATGAACGTCCCAAGACCCAAGGAACTTCAGATTGTCAACTGTAAATAGTATCCAGATCCAAGTTAGGTTATTTTTATGCTTATTATTTTAATAAATGTGTGTGAAAATTAATCAAGTTCTGTTTAAAGTTGGTCACCGTCAATCTGCTACTCTAAGCGTTCAAGTGGCATTTCTATCGTCTGACCTAACGGCAGAAGATAAACACGCCACGATAAGACCACGAGGCATATTGCTGACACTCGCCTACTTCGTTAGAGCGACAAGTCAAATAATCTGATAGTGTGTGTACCGAAGGTCTTACAGTACGCACACCACACTATGCAAATTATACAGAAGTATTCCTAACAAGCACCCATCGCACCCCCCTTAGATGTAGTTATAAGTTGGCACAGTGGATAGGCCTTGAAAAACTGAACACAGATCAATCGAGAAAACAGGAAGAAGTTGTGTGGAACTTTGAAAAAAATAAGCAAAATATATAAACTGAGTAGTCCATGCACAAGATAGGCAACATCAAGGATAATGTGAGGCCACGAGCACCGTGGTACTGTGGTTAGCGTGAGCAGCTGCGGAACGAGAAGGTCCTTGGTTCAAGTCCTCCCTCGAGTGAGAAGTTTACTTTTTTATTTTCAGACAATTATCAGAGTTCAGGCACTCACACATAATCAACTTCGCTCTCCAAAATTCCAGTATATGTTCAGACTTGCTTTGACATATGCAAGATTTGACGGTATACACACGGAAAAATTTGAAAACGTTAAAAACATATGTTTCGACAGAGCACAGGGAAAGCTGTGCTACTGTGAAACTGTTGCATTCATTTGTTGCAGTTTATGTCACAAACTCTTATGTTTTCATCACTTTTTTGGGAGTGATTATCACATCCACAAGAAAACCTAAATCGGGCAAGGTAGGAGAATCTTTTTACCCATTCGCCAAGTGTACAAGTTAGGTGGGTCGACAACATATTCCTGCCATGTGACTCACATGCCGTCACCAGTGTCTTATAGAATATATCAGTCGTGTTTTCCTGTGGAGGAATCGGTTGACCTATGACCTTGCGATCAAATGTTTTCGGTTGCCATTGGAGAGGCACGTCCTTTCGTCTACTAACCGCACGGTTTTGCGGTGCAGTCGCAAAACACAGACGCTATACTTATTACAGTGAAAAGAGACGTCAATGAACGAACGGAGAGATCATAATTTGCGAAAATAAAGAAAGTAACCCTTTCACTCGACGGAAGACTTGAACCAAGGACCTCTCGTTGCGCAGCTGCTCACGCTAACCACGGGACCACGGTGCTCCTGAGCTTTCACTGTCCTTGATGTTGCCTATCTTGCACATGGACTACTCACTTTGTAGATTTTGCTTATTTTTTCATAATTCCACACAACTTCTTCCTCCCCCCCCCCCCGCCCCCGCCGGCCGAAGTGGCCGTGCGGTTAAAGGCGCTGCAGTCTGGAACCGCAAGACCGCTACGGTCGCAGGTTCGAATCCTGCCTCGGGCATGGATGTTTGTGATGTCCTTAGGTTAGTTAGGTTTAACTAGTTCTAAGTTCTAGGGGACTAATGACCTCAGCAGTTGAGTCCCATAGTGCTCAGCGCCATTTGAACCATCCACACAACTTCTTCCTGTTTTCTCGATTGATCTGTGTTCAGTTTTTCAAGGCCTATCCACTGTGCCAACTTATAACAATCTGAGAGGTGTGCAATGGGGAGGTTCCCTTGTAAGTACCGTGTGGTTGTAATTAAAGTGCAGCTGCTCACGGATGTTCAGTGTCTAAGTAGGCTGTTTAGGTTTTTATGTTGGTAACGCCACGTAGCGCTCTGTATGAAAATCACTGACTGTGCTGTGTGAAGTCTGTGACTGTTTGGTATTGCTAGAATATTCGCTATTGTAGTGTTTGGCAGTTGGATGTGGACAGCGCGTAGCGTTGGGCAGTTGGAGGTGAGCCGCCAGCAGTGGTGGATGTGGAGAGAGAGAGAGATGCCAGAGTTTTGAAAGGTTGCTATAAGCGGACGACCTGACTTGTGTCCGCCAGAAAAAGGAAATTTGTAAAGATGGATGTCATGAATTGATTATATATATATATATATATATATATATATATATATATATATATATATATATATATATATATATATATATATACTCCTGGAAATTGAAATAAGAACACCGTGAATTCATTGTCCCAGGAAGGGGAAACTTTATTGACACATTCCTGGGGTCAGATACATCACATGATCACACTGACAGAACCACAGGCACATAGACACAGGCAACAGAGCATGCACAATGTCGGCACTAGTACAGTGTATATCCACCTTTCGCAGCAATGCAGGCTGCTATTCTCCCATGGAGACGATCGTAGAGATGCTGGATGTAGTCCTGTGGAACGGCTTGCCATGCCATTTCCACCTGGCGCCTCAGTTGGACCAGCGTTCGAGCTGGACGTGCAGACTGCGTGAGACGACGCTTCATCCAGTCCCAAACATGCTCAATGGGGGACAGATCCGGAGATCTTGCTGGCCAGGGTAGTTGACTTACACCTTCTAGAGCACGTTGGGTGGCACGGGATACATGCGGACGTGCATTGTCCTGTTGGAACAGCAAGTTCCCTTGCCGGTCTAGGAATGGTAGAACGATGGGTTCGATGACGGTTTGGATGTACCGTGCACTATTCAGTGTCCCCTCGACGATCACCAGTGGTGTACGGCCAGTGTAGGAGATCGCTCCCCACACCATGATGCCGGGTGTTGGCCCTGTGTGCCTCGGTCGTATGCAGTCTTGATTGTGGCGCTCACCTGCACGGCGCCAAACACGCATACGACCATCATTGGCACCAAGGCAGAAGCGACTCTCATCGCTGAAGACGATACGCCTCCATTCGTCCCTTCATTCACGCCTGTCGCGACACCACTGGAGGCGGGCTGCACGATGTTGGGGCGTGAGCGGAAGACGGCCTAACGGTGTGCGGGACCGTAGCCCAGCTTCATGGAGACGGTTGCGAATGGTCCCCGCCGATACCCCAGGAGCAACAGTGTCCCTAATTTGCTGGGAAGTGGCGGTGCGGTCCCCTACGGCACTGCGTACGATCCTACGGTCTTGGCGTGCATCCGTGCGTCGCTGCGGTCCGGTCCCAGGTCGACGGGCACGTGCACCTTCCGCCGACCACTGGCGACAACATCGATGTACTGTGGAGACCTCACGCCCCACGTGTTGAGCAATTCGGCGGTACGTCCACCCGGCCTCCCGCATGCCCACTATACACCCTCGCTCAAAGTCTGTCAACTGCACATACGGTTCACGTCCACGCTGTCGCGGCATGCTACCAGTGTTAAAGACTGCGATGGAGCTCCGTATGTCACGGCAAACTGGCTGACACTGACGGCGGCGGTGCACAAATGCTGCGCAGCTAGCGCCATTCGACGGCCAACACCGCGGTTCCTGGTGTGTCCGCTGTGCCGCGCGTGTGATCATTGCTTGTACAGCCCTCTCGCAGTGTCCGGAGCAAGTATGGTGGGTCTGACACACCGGTGTCAATGTGTTCTTTTTTCCATTTCCAGGAGTGTATATACACATTATTAAGGTAAATACATTGTTTGTTCTCTATCAAAATCTTTCATTTGCTAACTATGCCTATCAGTAGTTAGTTAGTGCCTTCAGTAGTTTGAATCTTTTATTTAGCTGCCAGTATTGGCGCTTGCTGTATTGCAATGGATCGAGTAAAAAAAAATTGTTCAAATGGCTCTGAGCACTATGGGACTCAACATAGATCGAGTAACGAAGATTTTTGTGAGGTAAGTGAGTCATGAAAGGTATAGGTTATTCTTAGTCAGGGCCATTCTTTTGTAGGGATTATTGAAAGTCAGATTGTGTTGCGCTAAAAATACTGTGTGTTAGTTTAGTGTTGATCAGGATAAGTAAAGAGCGAAATGTCTGAGTACGTTCAGTTCTGCTGAAGCTGTTTGAAAATCAAATAACGTTATGGGTATCCAAGCACAGTAATTCATAAATTTTTCTAAGGGGACGTTTCACTTGCCATTGCCAGTCTACATTTTATATCCTCTCTACTTCGACCATCATCAGTTATTTTGCTCCCAAATTAGCAAAACTCCTTTACTATTTTAATTGTCTCATTTCCTAATCTAATTCCCTCAGCATCACCCGACTTAATTCGACTACATTCCATTATCCTTGTTTTGCTTTTGTTGATGTTCATCTTATACCCTCCTTTCATGGCACTGTCTATTCCGTTCAACTGCTCTTCCTAGTCCTTTGCTGTCACTGACAGAATTAGAATGTCATCGGCGAACCTTAAAGTTTTTATTTCTTCTCCATGGATTTTAATACCTACTCCGAATTTTTCTTTTGTTTCCTTCACTGCTTGCTCAGTATACAGATTGAATAACATCAGGGAGAAGCTACAACCCCGTCTCACTCCCTTCTCAACCACTGCTTCCCTTTCATGTCCCTGGACTCTTATAACTGCCATCTGGTTTCTGTACAAATTGTAAATAGCCTTTCGCTCCCTGTATTTTACCCCTGCCACCTTCAGAATTTGAAAAAAAGTATTCCTGTCAACATTGTCAAAAGCTAGAAACGTAGGTGTGCCTTTTCTTAATCTAGCTTCTAAGAGAACTCGTAGGGTCAGTATTGCCTCACGTGTTCCAATATTTCTACGGAATCCAAACTGATCTTCCCTGAGGTCAGCTTCTACCAGTTTTTCCATTCGTCTGTAAAGAATTCGCGTTAGTATTTTGCAGCTGTGACTTATTAAACTGATAGTTTGGTAATTTTCACATCTGTCAACAGCTGCTTTCTTTGGGATTAGCATTATTATAATCTTCTTGAAGTCTGAGGGTATTTCGCCTGTCTCATACTTTTTGCTCACCAGATGGTAGAGTTTTGTCAGGACTGGCTCTCCCAAGGCTGTCAGTAGTTCTAATGGAATGTTGTCTACTCCCGGGCCCTTGTTTCGACTTAGGTCTTTCAGTGCTCTGTCAAACTCTTCACTCAGTATCTTATCTCCCATTTCCATAATATTGTTCTCAAGTACATCGCCCTTGTATAGACCCTCTATATACTCCTTCCACCTTTCTGCTTTCCCTTCTTTGCTTAGAACTGGGTTTCCATCTGAGCTCTTGATATTCATACAAGTGTTTCTCTTTTCTCCAAAGGTCTCTTTAATTTTCCTGTAGGCAGTATCTATCTTACCCATAGTGAGATAAGCCTCTACATCCTTACATTTGTCCTCTAGCCATGCCTGCTTAGCCATTTTTGAGACGTTTGTATTCCTTGTTGCCTGCTTCATTTACTGCATGTTTATATTTTCTCCTTTCGTCAATTAAATTCAACATTTCTTCTGTTATCCAAAGATTTCTACTAGCCCTCGTCTTTTTACCTACTGGATCCTCTGCTGCCTTC
The DNA here is from genome assembly GCF_023864275.1 of Schistocerca cancellata. NCBI lineage: Eukaryota > Metazoa > Arthropoda > Insecta > Orthoptera > Acrididae > Schistocerca > Schistocerca cancellata. The sequence continues at coordinate 764,485,725 of NC_064630.1, forward strand.
AGTATTTCATCTCTCGAAGCTACCCATCTTCTTCTCACTGCATAACATATTGAATTTGCTCTTCGGTTTCTTTCACAAATCGAAGTTTATGACATGCGGTCGCGCAGTACTGTATCGAGTGACGAGGCACATTTTACACTACAGCGTGCAGTGAATACACAGAACTGCCGAATTTCGGTCTCCCTCAAACCGCACGATGTGCGCTAAGAACTGTTGCACTCGCCATGTATGACTGTGTGGAGTGGATTCACAAGTGCCTTTTTTCTCGGTCCGTTCGTTGCTGAAGAGAATACACCCAGAGTGCCTGTCGGGTTACCCTGACGTCTGCACGTTATCGAGGCTCCTCGTACAGCACGTGATTCCTGGTTTGCAAGAGTGCAACTGTGTTGAAACCTCTGTTTTCATGAAAGATTGGCAGTAACTCACGCCACTTGCCCAGTGAAATATCTGCCGAACGCGTCCTCCCATGAACATGTTATCTACTGAAGTTTTCCTGATGCATGGCTTACAAGATCACGTGATATGAGTCTATGTGAGTTTCGGGTCTGGGAGCATCCAGATGAACGCGTTTACCAGCGACACATTCGGTCCCTACCTGATCTGCAGGTCAGTGTACAGGAACACGTTGCTCAGATTCTACCAAAACTGCTACAAACCACTTTCGATCACATTGTTTTACGTATGCAACACCTCGTTGACGTCTACAGTGGTCATATTGAACAAATTGTGTGAGCGGTGGTTTATAGTAAAAGCAACATTATGCCTTTCTTACTTGTTTCATCTTTTCTGTCCACGTCCTTTCCTAATCCATTCCATATCGAAACATTTCTGTACGTCTTTCTTGCATTCACATCGCCAGTTTTGCACCTGGTGGCCAAAATTGAAACTAATTTTTTGCAGCGTAAATCGGCTCCACATTAACACTCCAGAATATCTACCAACTTTTGCTGTCATGCGATCGTTACAGCCCACACCGGACCTCTGTGAGTAGGAACACTTTAATTATAGCCACCCAGTACATCTGGGTTTTGAGAAACGACTTCGTAGAAACTACAAGCCATACAAAAAATGACACGTATCTATGGACAGAGCACCTCTCCAAGTAGTGATGCATCCAATTAGTTTGCTTTATTCGTAAATTCCATTTAACTACACCAGTCACAATGACCGGCTTATGCTCACTGCCATCTTTAGAGCTCTTACAAAATGGAAAAATATAAATGTGACAGTAATAAGCTACATCTACATCTACTTATCTACTCCTCAGACCACCATATGGTGCATGGCGGAGGGTACTCCGAACCACTACTAGTCATTTTCTTTCCTGTTCCGCTCGCAAACAGACGAGGGAAAAACGTATCTATACTACTCCATATGAGCACTAATTTCTCGTATCTTATCTTCGTGGTCCTTACACGCAATGTATGTTGGCGGCAGTAGAATCGTTCGACAGTCAGCTCCAAATGCATGTTCTCTAATTTTTTTCAGAAGTGTCTCTCGAAAAGAACGTTGCCTTCCGTCCAGCGATTTTCATTTGAGTTCCCGAAGCATCTCCGTGAGACGTACGTATTGTCTGAACCTACCGGTAACAAATCTAGCAACCCGCCTCTGAATTGCATCGATGTCTTCCTTCGGTCCGACCTGATGCGGATCCCGAACACTTGAGTAGTATTCAAGAATAGGTCGCACCAGCGTCCTATATGCGGCCTTCTTTACAGGTGAACCACTCTTTCCTCAAATTCTCCCAATAAACTGAAGCCGGCAAGTCGCCTTCCCTACCACAATTCTTTGCAGCGTTACGCCCAGATGTTTAAACGACTTGCCTGTGTCAAGTAGAACACTAGCAATACTGTATCCTAACATTACAGGTTTGATATTCCACTCATTCGCATTAATTCACATTTTCCACATTTTCCACATTTTCCACATTTTCCACATTTTCCACATTTTCCACATTTTCCACATTTAGGGCTAGCTGCCATTCACCACACAAACTGGAAATTTTGCCAAAGTCGTCTTGTAGCTGCCTACAGTCACTCAACTTCGACACCTTTTCGGACGCTCCGGCATTATCAGTAAACAACCGCAGATTTGCTGCCAACCCTGTCCGCCAAATCATTTATGTAGACAAACAGGAGTCCTATCACACTTCCCCGGGGCACATCTGGCGATACCCTTGTGTCTGACGAACACTCACCGTCGAGCACAACGTACTGGGTTCTATTACCGAAGAAGTCTTCGAGCCAGTCACATATCTGTCAACTTACTCCATATGATCGTGCCTTTGTTAACAGCCTGCAGTGGGGCACCGTCCCAAATGCTTTCCGGACATCTAGAAATATGGAACCTGCCTGTTGCCCTTCGTCCACAGTTCACACTGTATCATGTGAGAAAAGGGCAAGCTGAGTTTCGCACGAGTGATTCTCTCTAAAACGATGTTGATTCGTGGACATAAGCTTCTCAGTCTCAAGAATATTATATTCTAACTGAGAATATGTTCAAGGATTCTGCAGCAAACAGAAGTTAGGGATATTGGTCTGTGTAATTTTGAGGGTCTGTTCTTTTACCCTTCTTATACACTGGAGTCGCCTGCGCCTTTTTTTGTGCTGGATGAGTGATTCACGATAAATGCAAGCTAGGTAAGGAGGCAATATCGTAGAGTGCTCTTTGCAAGATCGAACTGGGATTCCATCTGTATCTGGTGATTTGCTTTCAAATCTTTCACTTGTTTCTCTTCGCCAGGTATGCTTATTACTATGTCGTCCATACGGGAATCTGTCCGGTGTGTGAAAGATTTCTTGAGCGTGAAATTTAAAACTTCGGTTTCGGTTTGCTATCTTCAACTGCCACATCAGACTGGTCAACAAGGTGACTGAATGGAAACCTTAGACCCGCTTAGCGATTTTACGTAAGACCAGGATTTCCTCGGGGTCTCTGCAATGTCTTTTGCTAAGGTCTGACGGTGATAGTTGTACTCCTCGTGCATAGATCTTTTCACAAAAACCAGAATCGCTTGTCATTTGTGCGTTCCCTCTTGAACCGAGAGTGTAACAGCCCCTGTTTCGTCAATATCCTCCGAATTTTGTCATTAAACCATGGTGGGTCTTTTGCATCCTTTATCAACTTACTAGGCATATAACTCTCCAAACCACGATTTACAGTCTGCTTAAACTTTACCCATAATACCTCTATATCCATATTACTGGAACTAAGTGATGCCAATTCACTGTCTAAGTGAGATGCTAATGACTGCTTGTCTGCTCTATGTAGCAGAAACACTCTCCTAGCCATCATGACTCATTTATTACCTTTCGTAATATAGTTGCTACAGTGACATAAGCTAGACATGGGGCTCGACTCAGGGATGTACAAACTGCCCACTGGCGTCACAAACACTCTGCCTCCTCTCGCAGACACCTCCACAAAGAGGTTCCGCTGGAGATGCCTTTGACTGCGCTGTCAGCCGTCGAGACATTTACTGAGACAATTACTGTTTCATGTGTTCACCTCTTACAGAATGTCGTGCAAAAAGGCTTTCTACTAGCAGATTGTATACCGCCTCCAGTTGAAACCTGCCATAATACAGATACACTAAAGGAGAAGAATAAACTTTAGCCATGAGACACTATTTTAATTTCACTTGTTTATTTTTCTCACAATGATGTTTTTTATTTACCTTGTCACGCTAAAAGTTTTTTTTACTAGAAGGATGAATACCACTTTTTATGGGATCGATGACCTCAGCAGTTTGGTCCCATAGGAACTTACCACCACCATCACCACCACCACTTTTTCCGATTTTGCTCTGATTTTAAGCGTATATCTTATTTCCAAATATTGCGTTTTATTTTATATTTATTGCTAGACATACATTTTAACATGTAAAATCATAATTAATGACTAGGAATGTTTTATTTTAAGCTATTGAATCTGAGATACTGATTACTCATGCACCTCAGCACTCGCACCTTCTACTGGCTTTAGCTTGTCCATGTATGGACTCCTCGAGTCTTCACTAGCTCTTGTTGTGAACCTGTACGTACAGTTCAATTCACATTGATACGTGTACCAGAAGACTTAATGGCATGTTATGGCTGTCAGCCATGTTATCTTTTTTATGTCTTCTTAGATATTCTATATATTGAGGCTTCAGCCAGTTGAACTTATTGTCTCATTACTCTCTTTCTATTTTATAACATATCTGATGACGGCTGCAAGCCGAAACCCATCACTGTGAGTTACACGTGGTGTCTCAGGAGGAATTGTCAATATTCTAGAGTATGACGGAAAAGATCGTTCCACGCAAAAAACGACTGAAACTCTACTGTAAACTCTTCGCTTTCCTTACTGTGAGACGTGGTAGAATGGCCCGCGCTAACTGATACGACGATGCAGCAGCGCTGCTCAGCCACTGACGGAGCACTGTTTTGCCAGGATAATTTGACGATTTCAGTAGTGCTGCCAGAAGCGGAGAAATTCGGCACTACTTGAAAGATATTCATTTGCCTCGGAGCGCTGGCAAGGTCAAGCTGCCCCTAGACGCGAAGTATTACTAAAGGTTAATTTCCACCAGGAAGTAACTTCACCAAGTACTTGCTGAGGTGTTTACATCAAAATAAAAACCTACTCAAGTTTACCTCATCAAGTCATTGCGCCAAGTTTATTTCAGGAGCTTGCTGGAAGTCCTTGTTGCAGAAGTACAATTATTCTTAAACACCACAGCAATCGCCACTGTTGTTGCATTATACTTAATGAATAAAAATTGTGACAAACACAAAATTTAAAAAAATTTAAAAAACGGTAGAAGAGTATATATTGATATTACCAAGAAACACAATTCAATTACCTACAATTGGAAGATTTCACTTACATTAAAAACTTTGAGGCTGTCGTATGCAAATTTCGAACACGTCTTGCCTATTGCATAACAAAGTATTCGATAACAGGAAACAAGAATAGGGAGTGGTATCTCAGCAAGAGACTGCCTTTTAATTACTCTTCTGTTTTTGCAAGCAGTATTTACTATGTTTATCACAAATGTAGTGCTTTTACGTTAACGTTAACATTAAAAAATGAGCTAAAATTTATTTTCTCATCTGGTGAAAGTTGTAAGTAGGCTGTTTAGGTTTCTATGTTGGTAACGCCACGTAGCGCTCTATATGAAAATCACTGACTGTGCTGTGTGCAGTCTGTGGCTGGTTTGCATTGTTGTAATTTGCTATTGTAGTTTTGGGCAGTTGGCTGTTAACAGCGCGTAGCGTTGCGCAGTTGGAGGTGAGCCGCCAGCAGCGGTGGATGTGGTGAGAGAGACGGCAGAATTTTAAGAGTGGACAATCTGGACATGTGTGCGCCAGAAAGAGTAAATTTGTAATACTGGATATCATGAACTGATTATATATATATTATGACTTTTGAACACTTAAGGTAAATACAGTGTTTGTTCTTTATCAAAATCTTTCATTTGCTAACTATGCCTGTCAGTGGTTAGAATCCTTTATTCAGCTGGCAGTATTGGCGCTCGCTGTATTGCGGTAGTTTCAGTAACGAAGATTTTTGTGAGGTAAGTCATTCATGAAAGGTATAGGTTATCATTGGTCAGGGCAATTCTTTTGTAGGGATTTTTGAAAGTCAGATTGCGTTGCGCTAAAAATATTGTGTGTCAGTTTAAGCACAGTCATTTATAATTTTTCTAAGGGGACGTTTCAAAGTAATTAATTGGTAAATTCATTTCGCACTTCCTTTGCTGGTGGTGCCAATTATAAGTGTTCAGGGGTTCCAGTGCTACATTTGTTTCGGTTTATCTGTCTTTGTGACATTCTCCTTTTCGGCACTGGTACTTCCGCACCGATACTGAACACACATCTTTTGTAAGGTTGAGAAAACCTTCGACGAAGTGCCATATTCGGCCAGCACATGCAGAAAGATGTAAGGAACTAAAAGAATTTTCACCCTGCAGCGGAGTGTGCGCTGATTTAAAACTTCGTGACTGTGTCCCGGTCGCGGCGGACTCGAACATGGGAACTCGGTTTGGCACACAGTTTTAATTTGGCATGAAGTTTCATACAAGAAACTGTTTCCACTAATTTGCAAACTTCAAGTTGACGAAAATAGCGGGTCGTCGACAGGAGGGGGCAGTGAGGGTGGGGGATGGGGGATTGCATATATAGTGGTTCATAATATTCCACCCAATTCTGTAATTGCATGAGTAGTGCGTCACACCTCAGCAGAAATGTGATTTCAGTATTACGATTTCAGAGTGGTTGCGAGACAGGCAAATAAACTGCAAACGACTCAATGGAGAAGGATGAACTCTTACCTAAAATAAAGAAAAACAAACCAGTGAAAGTGTACGTCGTGGACAAAATCGCTGAGCGCAGAGGCCACAAGTCGTCCGTTTACCGCCCCACAACTGCGATCTAAATCCCACAGAATTGCCACGGGCCAAAATAAAACACAATTTCAAGGAAAAAAATGCCACAGGAGTCGGAGAAAAGACTGCAGAATGCTGCTACTAATGCTGCTTTTCTTTCAGTTACTGCACAGGACTGACAAGGTTACTGCAGGAAAGTGTAGCAGCTGGAGCCAGAGTACTGGACACGAGATGGCATAAGGGAAAAGGGCGTCAGTGAAGTTATCATCAATACCACACTCTCAAGCGATGATGATGACCTTGAATCAAAGACAAATGACAGTGATCTTTAGCGAACATCATTCTGACAATTCTACCAAGCACAGTTAATTACACTTCGTAAACTTTACTGCTGTGCTGTGTTTCATAAATGCAATGTTCAAACACATTCAAAAATCAGTTTTTGACTTTAGATTCAGCGTCGTAGTTGTATATCCATGTACTTTAATTTTTCATGGTGGCAGAAGGAACAAGACTTTTTGTCAGGTGAATACAGGGTTATAAATACAAAATCAAATAGGGGTAATGCAGGAGTAGGTTTAATAACGAATAAAAAAATAGGAGTGCGGGTAAGCTACTACAAACAGCTTAGTGAACGCATTATTGTAGCCAAGATAGACACGAAGCCCACGCCTACTGCAGTAGTACAAGTTTATATGCCAACTAGCTCTGCAGATGAAGAAATTGAAGAAATGTATGAGGAGATAAAAGAAATTATTCAAATAGCGAAGGGAGATGAAAATTTAATAGTCATGGGTGACTGGAATTCGGTAGTAGGAAAAGGAAGAGAAGGAAACGTAGTACGTGATTATGGATTGGGGTGAAGAAATGAAAGAGGGAGCCGCCTGGTAGAATTTTGCATAGAGCATAACTTAATCATAGCTAACACTTAATTCAAGAATCACAAAAGAACGTTCTATACATGGAAGAAGCCTGAAGATACTGACAGGTTTCAGATAGATTATATAATGGTAAGACAGAGTTTTAGGAAGCAGGTTTTAAATTGTAAGACATTTCCAGGGGCAGATGTGGACTCTGACAACAATCTATTGGTTATGAACCGTAGATTGAAACTGAAGAAACTACAAGAAGGTGGGAATTTAAGGAGATGGGACCTGGATAAACTGACTAAACCAGAGGTTGTACAGAGTTTCAGGGAGAGTATAATGGAAAAATTGACAGGGATGGGGGAAAGAAGTACAGTAGAAGAAGAATGGGTAGCTTTGAGGGATGAAGTAGTGAAGGCAGCAGAGGATCAAGCAGGTAAAAAGACGAGGGCTGGTAGAAATCCTTGGGTAAAAGAAAAAATATTGAATTTAACTGACGAAAGGAGAAAATATAAAAATGCAATAAATGAAGCAGGCAAAAAGGAATACAAACGTCTCAAAAATGAGATCGACAGGAAGTGCAAAATGGCTAAGCAGGCATGGCTAGAGGACAAATGTAGGGATGTAGAGACTTATCTCACTAAGGGTAACATAGATACTGCCTACAGGAAAATTAAAGAGACATTTGTAGAAAAGAGAACCACTTATATGAATATCGAGATCTCAGATGGAAACCCAGTTCTAAGCAAAGAAGGGAAAGCAGAAAGGTGGAAGGAGTATATAGAGGGTCTATACAAGGGTGATGTACTTGAGGACAGTATTATGGAAAATGAAGAGGATGTAGATAAAGATGAAATGGGAGATACGATATTGCGTGAAGAGTTTGACAGAGCTCTGAAAGACCTAAGTCGAAACAAGACCCCGGGAGTAGATAACATTCCATTAGAACTACTGACAGCCTAGAGAGAGCCAGTCCTGACAAAACTCTACCATCTGGTGGGCAAAATGTATGAGACTGGCGAAATACCGTCAGACTTCAAGAAGAATATAATAATTCCAATCCCAAAGAAAGCAGGTGTTGACAGATGGGAAAATTACCGAAGTATCAGTTCAATAAGTCACAGCTGCAAAATACTAACGCGAATTTTTTACAGACGAATGGAAAAACTGGTAGAAGCCGACCTCGGAGAGGATCAGTTTGGATTCTGTAGAAATATTGGAAAACGTGAGGCAATACTGACCCTACGACTCACCTTAGAAGAAAGATTAAGGAAAGGCAAACCTACGTTTCTAACATTTGTAGACTTAGAGAAAGCTTTTGACAATGTTGACTGGAATACTCTTTTTCAAATTCTGAAGGTGGCAGGAGTAAAATACAGGGAGCGAAAGGCTATTTACAATTTGTACAGAAACCAGATAGCAGTTATAAGAGTCGTGGGACATGAAAGGGAAGCAGTGGTTGGGAAGGGAGTAAGACAGGGTTGTAGCCTCTCCCCGATGTTATTCAATCTGTATATTGAGCAAGCAGTATAGGAAACAAAAGAAAAATTCGGAGTAGGTATTAGAATCCATGGAGAAGAAATAAAAACTTTGAGGTTCGCCGATGACATTGTAATTCTGTCAGAGACAGCAAAGGACCTGGAAGAACAGTTGAACGGAATGGACAGTGTCTTGAAAGGAGGATATAAGAAGAACATCAACAAAAGCAAAACGAGGATAATGGAATGTAGTCGAATTAAGTCGGGTGATGCTGAGGGAATTAGATTAGTAAATGAGACACTTAAAGTAGTAAAGGAGTTTTGCTATTTGGGGAGCAAAAAACTGATGATGGTCGAAGGAGAGAGGATATAAAATAGACTGGCAATGCAAGGAAAGCATTTCTGAAGAAGAGGAATTTATTAACATCAAGTATAGATTTAAGTGTCAGGAAGTCGTTTCTGAAAGTATTTGTATGGAGTGTACCCATGTATGGAAGTGAAACGTGGACGATAAATAGTTTGGACAAGAAGAGTATAGAAGCTTTCGAAATGTGGTGTTACAGAAGAGGCCGGCCGTTGTGGCCGAGCGGTTCTAGGCGCTTCAGTCCGGAACCGCGCGACTGTTACGGTCGCAGGTTCGAATCCTGCCTTGGGTATGGATGTGTGTGATGTCCTTAGGTTAGTTAGGTTTAAGTAGTTCTAAGTTCTAGGGGACTGATGACCTCAGATGTTGAGTCCCATAGTGCTCAGAACCGCTACTGAAGAATGCTGAAGATTAGATGGGTAGATCACGTAAATAATGAGGAGGTATTGAATAGGATTGGGGAGAAGAGGAGTTTGTGGCACAACTTGACTAGAAGAAGGGATCGGTTGGTAGGACATGTTCTGAGGCATCAAGGGATCACCAATTTAGTATTGGAGGGCAGCGTAGAGGGTAAAAATCATAGAGGGAGACCAAGAGATGAATGCACTAAGCAGATTCAGAAGGATGTAGATTGCAGTAGGTACTGGGAGATGAAACAGCTTGCACACGATAGAGTAGCATGGGGAGCTGCATCAAACCAGTCTCGGGACTGAAGACCAGAACAATAGCTGCGGTAGATGAATAATACATAAGTTGCAGGTAAAACTCTCGAGCATGAATATTCAGTAAATTAGTGTGACTTAAGAGGGCAACATTCACGCGAGTGCCACCTGTGACTTCGTGTTAAGCGCCGAACGCGTGTGGTGGTGGCAGGACTGTGACAAGCAGCCGACGCTGCTTTCCCCCTACCGTTCCTGTCCCCTCGCCAGCGGTTATTTGGGGGCAGCTACCGTACCAATCGTGAAATTATCGTGGTTATTCTTCCTGTTTTGCTGTCCCTCTTAACTCATATCGAGAGAGCGAATATCGCAGTAGACTAACCTGGGACAGCTCTATCGAATGGGCGCGGAATAGTCCGCTTCAAAAATGATTTTGTTTGTAACAGGAAATAAATCGACGATTTCCGTTGGCAATGGACGTCGCATGAAGCTTGTGATGAGCGCTGTCGGTTTTGGATGGCTCTATCGACTTTTTGCAGAACCGAATTTGCAAATATCTGCCGAAACATAACAGGAAATGTGCCTGACGACCCTCAGAACAGACATCCGGTATATTTACCATTGCCACAGAGCTGCGGGCCACTCAAGTCCATCACCACGACTCTCCAGGTGCCATTCGATTTAAGATAACCTCGCCAGAAAATGCGAGTGGTCTAGCGTGTCTTGTTCCAGTAGAATGAATCAGACACTGATGCAGTCTACGCACGTAGGCAAAATGACTCTGGGCAATTTAAGTGTTAAAGGGATTTGAATCGAGCCTTTACATGAACATTTTCTTTCCATTTGAACAACTTCGTCTTGTATACAGGGGTTGGCTGGGGGGGGGGGGGGTTGGGGTTGTTTGGGGGAGGAGACCAGACAGCGAGGTCATCGGTCTCATCGGAATAGGGAAGGATGGGGAAGGAATTCAGCCGGCCGGAGTGGCCGAGCGGTTCTAGGCGCTACAGTCTGGAACCGCGCGACAGCTACAGTCGCAGGTTCGAATCCTGTCTCGGGCATGGATGTGTGTTATGTCCTTACGTTAGTTAGGTTTAAGTAACTCTAAGTTCTAGGGGATTGATAACCTCAGAAGTTAAGTCCCATAGTGCTCAGAGCCATTTGAACCATGTTTGAAGGAATTCGGCCGTGCCCCTTCAAAGGAACCATTCAGGTATTTGCCTGGAGCGATTTAGAGAAATCACGGAAAACCTAAATCAGGATGGCCGGACGCTTTCTAATTAGGTCTGGTGACTACAATTGTAAGTAGGCTGTTTATGTTTTCTTTATGTAAGTTTGCTGTTTATGTTTTTTATTGGCAACGTTACGTAGCGCTCTCTATATGAAAATCACTGGCTGTGCTGTGTGCACTATGTAAGTAGGCTGTTTATGTTTTCTTTATGTAAGTTTGCTGTTTATGTTTTTTATTGGCAACGTTACGTAGCGCTCTCTATATGAAAATCACTGGCTGTGCTGTGTGCAGTATGTGGCTAGTTTGCATTGTTGTCTGCCATTATTGTCATGAACTGCTATAGCTGGATGCGAACAGCGCGTAGCGCTGGGCAGTTGGAGGTGAGCCGCCAGCAGTGGTGGACGTGGGGAGAGAGATGGCGGAGTTTTGATAATCTGTAAGACTGAATGTCAATTATGAATATTAAGGTAAATACATTGTTTGTTCTCTATTAATATCTTTCATTTGCTAACTATCCCTATCAGTAGTTAGTACCTTCAGTGGTTTGAATCTTTTATTTAGCTGGCAGTAGTGGCGCTCGCTGTTTTGCAGTAGCTTGAGTAGCGAAGATTTTTGTGAGGTAAGTGATTTGTAAAAGGTATAGGTTAAAGTTAGTCAGGGCCATTGTTTTGTAGGGGTTATTGAAAGTCAGATTGCGTTGCGCTAAATAATATTGTGTGTCAGGTTAAGCACAGGCTTGTATAATTGTTCTAAGTGGACGTTTCACATGTAAAATTGTTCAAAGGGGACGTTTCATATGTCGACCCTTAGCCTAGGATACCTCACTGGAATCTTCTGATTTTTTTCTTGTAGTTTGTGTATTTAGTGTAGCTTTTGTTTATTGCTAGCGCGTAATTGTAGAGAGAATCTCCTTTGTAGTTGCAGTCTTTCATTGTTGTACAGTAAAACAGTTGTGGCATGCATGTAGCTTTGCGCCAAGTATTTCGCTGCTGCAATTAACTAGATATTATTTTCAGTGCTATGTTAATGTGTTCTCTTGTTTTTGCTATTCAAGTTGTGCTTTTCTCTGTTGTCGTGTGAAATATTGTGACAATAATGGCGTGTGAAAAACGTAACACTAGGCTCCAAACTAAATTGAGAAATAATAGTGACGACGAGCGTAGCTTATCAGCACCACTGGGTAGTGAATTAACTAATATTCAAAGTAGTAATTTGGTAACTGTGCATAGGGAAATGGAGCGGGCGTCAGACAATGGCGTAGGCAGTGAAACAGGTAGTGAACAGGGAAGCATTGTCGATCGATCGGTCGGCAACAGCTCGCCTCAGGAATCCGAAATGATAGGACACAATTTTGCAAATACTGTAGATTCAGGTTTTGCGTCCTCACCGTTTTCTCAAATGAGTCAAGACACATTTTCCGCTTGTCAAAATGTGAATGTTGCCGGTGCAAATTCACTGCCGAAAAGCACTGAGGAACATGTTTCAGACACCAGTGCATTGTTATTACAGTTAATGCAACAAATGGGACAAAGGCTACAAAAGTTAGACACAACGCTTGAACAAAATCAGAAACAAATGGGACAGAATCTTCAAAAGTTAGACACAATGGAACAAAATCAGAGACAAACACAGCAAAAGCTTCAAAAGTTAGACACAATGGAACAAAAGCTTCAAAAGTTAGACTCAGTGGAACATATGCTTGAACAAACACGTGAAGATTTAACTACTGAGTTACATAAAATAGAATCGAAATGTTAGAAAGTCTGTAATGACGTAAAAACACAAATTTGTGAGCATTTCCAACCTATTTTTTCGCGTCATGAGAATGTATTACAGAATCACGAAGCAGCCATAAAAGAACTGCAAACCATTGTTCATGAAAATCATGAGACCTTGTGGGCTAAAATTGACTCAGTTGCATCTACCGATTCGGTTACGCAACTGGCAAAAACTCAGGAAAACTTAAAGAACACAGTAGATTCGATTTCAACACAAATGGACACTCTGAAACTTGGTTCAGAAAAACACACTGAGGAAATGTGTTCACTATCGGAGAAAGTAGCTGAACTTTCGGATCAGGTCACTAACTTATCTACAAAGGTAGATGATGATCTGAATGACACAAGACCCGTAGCCTTCACTGACACAGAAGACTATGAACAAATAAGAAAATTCAAACAAAATCAAAATCAAATTAATACACAGTATAAAAGAGAAATCCGGGAAGTACAAGATCAGTTGACGCAGGTGATACAAGAATTACGTGTTTCAGAGGACACTCGCGCCCCAATACTGGAAGAGGGACATAGAAATACGGAAAAGCCACAATATAATAACACAGAGCATTTCGGTAATTATGAAAGAAATTGGCAAGGTACACCGAATTTTGAGATGGAACCGCCGAAACGACGTGACAATGACCGACATGCTACTCGCCGACACGATGATTTTGACTATAAGCTGTTCATTACTACACGTAAATTCAAAACATTTAAGAATTCTGGCAACAACATTCATCCACAAGCGTGGCTCCATCAATTCTCTCATTGTTTTCCTCCCAACTGGTCATTAGAACACAGATTAGAATTTATGTGTGGCTACTTGGAGAATGAACCAGCTGTAAGAATGCGATTGGTCATTCACGATTGCCACAGTGAAGGAGAATTTTACCATGCCTTCCTCTCAGCATATTGGTCTCAAGCTACACAAGACCGCGTAAAACATAGCATCATGATGATGAAACACTTTGAACAATCTGAATTTTCCAGTCTTGTCAAATATTTTGAAGACATGTTGCACAAGAATCAGTACCTATCAAACCCATACAGCCCCTCAGAACTCATCCGCATTTGCTTAATCAAACTGCCTGAACATTTACGACACATTATTTTGGCAGGACGTTGCAAAGACGACATTGAAGCTTTTCAGGGACTGTTACAAGAACTGGAAATTGACACAGACAGTCGTGGGATGCGAAAACAGGAAATCAATCACTACAGGTCACATCCGTCACAATTCCGTGACGACAGAAATAATAACTGGACACGACAAGTCTATTCTTACAACGCAAATCGTGACCAAAACAGACACCACCCGTATGACAACCGTTGGCAGAGTAGTAATAATTACAGGGAAAGATCACCTCTCCGCAGTAATGACTATCACAGAGACAATCAGAGAAACAGACAATATGGGAACCAAAATAACTATTATCAAGGGAGACAGAATAACTTTAGACGCAACGGTCCAGCGCGTAGTTACGATTCAAGGAGAAATTCTCCACCACGTGACCGACAAGAAAGAAACTATGGAATCTACCGACATGACGACAGACGATATGATCGTAACGACAGACCTGAATTGCATCAGAACTGGCGAGATTTAAACAGAGCAGAGCACTCTCGTCACGATGAATTTGTAAAAGTTAGGTCTCCAAATCCCAATAACGACGCGCGCCAACAAAGAGACAATAGGCGATGACTCACACCACTGGCAGCCACAAGACGTACTTATGAAACTGACGACGCAGCTGCCGTAGCTAGTAATTACGTAAAAATGGAAGACATTAGGGACATCTTACTCCAGGAACACGACGTAAAACATAACAACATTGCATATCCTGTGATTCATATTACTGTAAATGACGTAAAATTTACGGCAGTACTTGACTCTGGCAGTCCCATTTCAGTAATTAGCGAAACAGCTTTTAGCAAATGCAACAAAGCGAACGATTGCCCCACACTTCCGTTACGTAAGATTAAATTACAAGGTGCAATCTTTGGAAAAAGTGTAGATGTACGCCAACAAACCAACTTAGAATTCTTTTGTCAAAGCCACAGCTTCTCTATGAACTTCCTTATTGTTCCATTATTGTCGACGGAAATTATACTGGGAGTAGACTTTTTGAATGAATATAAAGCAATCTTAAGCTTTCACGATGCTGAAATAAGTTTAGAGAAAGAAGGTAAGTCAATAGCTTTGAAATTTGAAGACTGGCTCTCAAACCATGATGAGGAAATTAATCGGCTTTACCTTCTGTTAGATAACAGTTCGGAATTTTCTACGGAACTAGACACTAACAATCACTCTGCAAGTACTGACAGGGATGACATCGACGGCATATTTGAAATTAATGAGTTAATTCAGAATAAAATTCAAACAATTGAGAATTGTAATGACACTGATAGGCAGGACCTTTTTGAGATTTTACAAGCACATTCCACAGTTTTTACTCACAAAACAGGAACAATCAAGGGATTTCAATACCAATTTCGTGTTCGTGAGCATACTAAATTTTGTGTAAGACCATACGTAATTCCAGCACATTATAGGGACCGTGTTAGAACAGAAATACAATCTATGCTTGACGAGGGCATTATTGAGCCTGCAGTAAGCTCATACAACAATCCGTTACATGTTGTTGAGAAGAAAAATGGATCGATCAGACTTGTCTTAGATTCGAGACAAATCAATACTATCATTATTCCTGAAACAGACAGGCCGCAGACGATGGAAGAACTTCTTCAAAATTTTAATGGTGTAAAAGTGTTGTCTTCCATTGATCTCAGATCCAGCTTTTATCAGATCGAACTACATCCAGAATGTAGAAAATACACAGCTTTCCTTTGTTTCGGCGTTTGTTATCAGTTTCGGAAACTTCCTTTTGGTTTGAACATTTCTTCAGCAGCATTCATTCGCGGGTTAAATTCCATATTACCTGAGTTCTTAAAACGTCACATCACCTTATATGTGGACGATATTCTAATAGCAGAAGCCTCATGGGAACAACATAACCGCATCCTCAACAGTTTGTTACGTACTTTTGCAGAATCTGGAATTACAGTTAACTTGGAAAAGTCTGAATTCGGTAGGTCAAAGGTGAAGTTTTTAGGACATATTATTTCTTCTGAAGGCATTCAGCCGGATCCTGAAAAGTTAGAAGCAATCAGAGCCATTCCAGTTCCATCCACAAAAAGACAAGTCCGCAGTTTTCTAGGTCTCGTAAATTTTTACCGTCGTTTTCTGAATATGCAAATTCTTGTTACACCAAAACTTTGTTCTCTCACTGGAAAAAATACTATTTGGAACTGGGACGAACAAGCACAGTTGGAATTCAATTCTTTGAAAGAAGCGTTACTTCACGCGCCAATACTAGCTCATCCAGATCTGTCACAAGATTTCTGCCTTAGCACGGATTCTTCTAAAGTCGGTCTTGGTGCCCATTTATTTCAAGAAGACATAGAAAATGACACTACCATACAGAAAACCATTGCTTTTGCTAGCCGAGTGCTAACAAAATCTGAAAAAAATTATTCCGTTACTGAATTAGAAGCTTTAGCTATCGTTTGGGCATTTAACAAATTCCGTTTCTTTCTTTCTGGTAAGCACGTAAAAGTATACAGTGATCATCGTGCATTACAATTTCTTATGTCTTCAAAATTAAATCATGACAGGTTAAAACGTTGGGCATTGTTTCTGCAAGAATTCCGCTTCACAATAGTCTACATTCCCGGCAAGGAGAACATTGTTGCGGACGCACTGTCACGCGCACCGGCTGGCCTTGAGAAAAGTAACACAGAAGGCAACCTCGAGAAAAATTTCAGTATTCTTTACATTCAGAAAGTCGCCTTTGAAAACTTCATCACCACATCTTTAAAGGACATTGCTCATGAACAAGATAAAGATCCGATTTGGAAAGACATCAAAAGTAAATGGCATGAAAAGACACAGACTCAGATTCGGCATTATTACCTGGTTAGAAACAACATACTCTTCAAACGCTGCACTGTTGATGACAAGCTATGGGTACTTTGCATTCCAGACGATTTTGTTAATAAGCTCATTTGGTACATTCATTTCAGCTTCGCACATTTTGGCCCACGAAAATGTTATCATATTCTTCGAACGACTTGTTATTTTAACAATATGGAAAAGAGAATTCGAAGAGTCTTGTCTATTTGTAAACTTTGTCAAAAGGCGAAACCATCTACTATCTCACATCGTGCCCCGTTGTTTCCAATCATTCCTTCCAAATTAAAAGAATTTGCTGCTGTTGATCTCTTGGGACCCCTTGTCACAACATCGAATGGATTTTCGTACGTTCTAGTCGCTGTTGAACTTACTTCAAAATTTGTTTCTTTCACTCCGTTACGTAAAGCCACTGGACGGTCTGTATCCAACGCCTTTGTTAAAAATTTCTTACGTGAAGTTGGACACGTTAGTAAAGTCATTTCAGATAACGGAGCGCAATTCAGATCTGCTGTTTGGTCACGCATGCTTCGGAATCATAAAATCAAACCTGTTTTTATTTCATTGTATTCACCACATTGTAACCCGTCTGAACGGATTATGAAAGAAATCAATAAGCTTTGCAGACTTTATTGTCACAGAAAGCATCAGCATTGGGACAGATATTTACACTTATTTCAAAATGTGCTGAATGAAATGCCTCATGATTCCACTGCTTTACCACCTACTCTTGTACTGAAGAATGTAGAACCTCCGAACAGAATCAGAGAGCTTGTACCTTTCCCGAATACACGTAAACTTCGACACAAAGACATAATTGATTTGGCTCTAAAAAATATAAAATCTGCAGCAGACAAAAGGAGAAAACTACACGGTAAAGCAAATTCAAAGAAATTATATATTGGTCAGAAAGTTCTCATTAAAGCTCATTCATTGTCACATAAGAAGAAACACTTGAGTCACAAATTCTTTCTAGTTTACAATGGACCTTACAGAATCCGACGTATACCACATGATAATTGCGTTGAAGTTGAAACTCTGCGTACTAGGAAGAGTAAAGGTTTACACCACATTTCTCATGTAAAACCATTTATTGACAGATAATCTGCTTTTTAACTTAGTCTTTGCAATTTTCACTTCACGCTACTTGTACAATTTGTCAGAGTTAAGAAACTGTTAACATGCAACATTTTGGTTTGCTTACGAGTGGATTCTGGATTTGAGGTGCTTTCTGTGAAATGCCAGATGACACAGTGGTTGGTTTGTGTGACAGCTACACGATTATATCACGACGTTACTAATGAGTGACAATTTACAATGTTGCTTTTGCGGTGTATCTGTTTGATATCTGCACAGTTTTTCTGAATTCTTCTGTAAAGTAAAACATGTTTTAGTGGTGACTTTTGTGCTATTGCTACAAGGAGACAGCCTTTTCTGTAGCACAACAATACGTTACAGCACAGTACTTTCTTCATCACGGCAATAATCGTAATAAGTATGATATCTATACGCAAAGCATTTCACTTTGTTTATCATGAGGTAAGTACATTGGCTTCTGCTGAACTTAGCTTTTGGAGGACGATAACTACGACACTTCCCAGAGATTATCTTACAGCAAGACGCATATTTAGCGCTACAGGACACGTACTTGAGTGATTAATTTTGTACTTAAAACATTTATTTTTAGAGATTTTTGAATTACAAAGAAAGTTTTTCGTGATACATTTCAATTCATTGCTGTAAGCTGTAATACCTGAGGATACAATTACAATAAACCTCAGGGGGGTACACGCCTACTTTGTGTACCATGTGTTTGGCAAGCACAAGGAGCCCTAGCTAATATGGTATTTGCTTATACAACTTTACACATCGGTACCATATTTCTCTAACACATAAATTACACACCTATCTGATCATTTAACAGAGAAACAAACATCCTTTTACTACGTCAGTGACACATGTTTACGCAATTACAGAGTTGGATTACTTCACACTTAAGAAATTGTACTTTGTCTGTACTGTGTGAACTGTTCATATTTTTTTTGGTACCATTGTGATACTATGAGAGCTTTGAATGATGTATTTGGTAAGGGAGCATGATTTTAAAGTACGTTTGAGGCAGATGACACCTTTGACATGAGCAGAGAATTTTGTTAGGTTTTGAAATTATTGGAGGAAGCTACGACGATTTTGAGATTTGACTGAGGTGTTATGATGTTATTATTACGACGACGATATGTATTAAGCTGCTGATGTATGTTTATGATCCATAAGCTGATGCTATATGAGTTATTTGATTAAGCTACGTATCTGTTATGATGCAGTATTGAAGAAGTGTCGACGAATAAGGTAAGGAGTAATGAATAGTGGTTAGGGACTCTTGACCTGTGAAAAATTTTTATATGAGACTGTCACTGTAGCGGAAACTGCTGTCGTAAATATTTCCGTAAGAAAGTTAAGTGACCACCTGCACATAATGCGACGTGGGCACCCAGGTGTGTCAGACACCTGGAGAACAAGCCTTTTCAGACGCTCAGGTAGAAAAGAAAGCCATTAGGATGTGCCTTTCATCGCTAATGCGACACGCTCGTTACTTGAAAACATATGATTTTTGTAATGCGTTGTGGGCACACAGCTGTGTCAAACACCTGGAGAATAAACCATTAGGATGTGCCTTTCATCGCTAATGCGACACCCTCGTTACTTAAAAATTTATGATATTTACTGAAATGCCTAACAAAATGACAAGAAATATTTTTACATCTGCACACCTGATTATGACAAGAGTCTTTGTACGAGAGTTGAGAGCAATTAACTTATGAAATGAAATGTCACATGACTACTGAATGACATTTTTATGCTTTGGTTTGTGTAATTGCTTATTTCATTTGATGTCTGGTTTCCAGCTGTGTTGCAGCATTGCTTTTATAAAATGAGATGCATTTGCTAATGTGAACTCTTTCTGTCAACAGATGTATTAAATGATAATTTTGTAATCCACATTCTTTAAAAAAGGAGCACTTGGAAAGGAAAGAACAATAAGAAGTAACTCGTAACAGTAACACTTAATTTTCTTTTCAGGTACATGGTAATATTTTTTTTACAATAAGTTGTTATGGTGCACCACTTTAATTACATAGACATTAAGATGACCACTTTAATTACATAGACATTAAGATGTGAATATGCATTTCCCTTGTCTGCATTGTTGTTTTTACTGTAATATTTTTTTCTGCTTGCGCTATGTCATGTTTAGGTATAAGTTGCTGCTGTTTGCAAGGCATAGTGTTATTGAATTTGACTTTTGCTAATTTATGCTGCTAGCTTTGCCAATTTGCATTTCTTTGTCATTTCTGTTTGTGTTGATTTGTTGTGATGCTGCATTGCCTCGTCCTTTGGTATATATATCTGAGCTCAGTAGATTTAAGTTAGCTTAAGAGGGGGTAGACTATATAAGAAACTGACTATGGAGAATAGGTAAAGAATGCATTGCGAAGAAAGATTTGGGCCCCAATGAGTATTGTACAATCAGAAATAATTATTTTGAAAGAAATATGGATAGAATACAGGAACGAGGTATAGGTAGGATTTTCTTGGAAATAAATGATGAGGTAAGCAATGTGTGAACATATAAATACAGAAAGCATGCTTGGATAGGATTTTTTTGGTGGAAACAAATGTTGAAATAAGACGAAAGATCTATCGAATGAAGTTGTGGGGTGGACTGCAGTACCAAATGTTACACTGAAAACAAACCCTGTCCTTTCCTTTTGTGTTATCCCACTATGTGTTTGGGTACCCTTGTGTATTTGTGTTTTTCCTGTCTTTATATGTTTAGCTGATCAGAGCTCTGTTGTAGACTTTTTCTAATAATATGTTATTTACTTTGTAAAGATGCTTAGACATTATTTATTCTGTGTTGTTTTAATGCTCATGTGTGAAGTTGAATTTTTAAAAGTGATTCTGATCTTTTATGTATGTACTCATGTCATCATTCCTGTAACACTGATGTATATGTTTATTTCTATTGTTTTGTAAAGCCTGCACTACAAATATTATCTGTATTGTTATGTTTTTAATGATGTATTTTGTATCTTTGTAATTGTATTCTTATGTTATATAATTGTAATTGACACCAGTTACTCAAATTAAGTAACTTGTAAGCATTCATTTCACTGCACACATTTCTGTTGGTCATTGTATATGGACAATATGTGAGAAGTAGGGACTGTTAGTGTTTGCACGTGTGTTAATAATTCAGCAAGGGACTGGATAACAGCATTGCTGGTTCTAAGGACAATTCCCAAAAACTTTGTGAATGCACAAGTGGTGGTTATGGACTTGCTCTATTATCCGCAAGACTCTTCAATGGTGATTGTGCACCTGCACAGTCACAACAGATGGCTGCTGGCCATCTCTACAAGGACTACAGTGGGTCTGCATCTTTGATGGCCCACCAATACAATTATCTCTACAAGGACTACTGTGGGTCTGCATCTCTGGTGGCCCACCAATACCATACTCTCTACCAGGACTGCAGTGGGTCTGCTCAGTGATGACCTACCTACCAATATTCGTCAGAACTTCGAATGACTCTGCTGTGGGTTTGCTCCATTGTGGCCCATTACCTGTCAGCATTTCAAGAGTCAGCACTGTCTTTCCGTTGGAAGGACAACACTACTTCTTCAAGACTGCATGGAAATCCACTACTTCTATGTGCAATTTCTTTTACTAATGAGACTTTGTGAAAAACAAAAACTGTAATTACTATTATGATGAACAATCTGGACTGTCTTTATTGACTGTGAAAAAAAATTTTAGCTGTTGACCAACGTTGTATCAATAAGTGTGTGCATTTGATATCTTTGTTATTGTAATTATGAAAAATTTTTTCAAATCTGTATTGGCCACTGGCCAAAAACATTTTGTAAAATTTTTTTGTGGGGAGCATGGGGGCTATGTAAGTAGGCTGTTTATGTTTTCTTTATGTAAGTTTGCTGTTTATGTTTTTTATTGGCAACGTTACGTAGCGCTCTCTATATGAAAATCACTGGCTGTGCTGTGTGCACTATGTAAGTAGGCTGTTTATGTTTTCTTTGTGTAAGTTTGCTGTTTATGTTTTTTATTGGCAACGTTACGTAGCGCTCTCTATATGAAAATCACTGGCTGTGCTGTGTGCAGTATGTGGCTAGTTTGCATTGTTGTCTGCCATTATTGTCATGAACTGCTATAGCTGGATGCGAACAGCGCGTAGCGCTGGGCAGTTGGAGGTGAGCCGCCAGCAGTGGTGGACGTGGGGAGAGAGATGGCGGAGTTTTGATAATCTGTAAGACTGAATGTCAATTATGAATATTAAGGTAAATACATTGTTTGTTCTCTATTAATATCTTTCATTTGCTAACTATCCCTATCAGTAGTTAGTACCTTCAGTGGTTTGAATCTTTTATTTAGCTGGCAGTAGTGGCGCTCGCTGTTTTGCAGTAGCTTGAGTAGCGAAGATTTTTGTGAGGTAAGTGATTTGTAAAAGGTATAGGTTAAAGTTAGTCAGGGCCATTGTTTTGTAGGGGTTATTGAAAGTCAGATTGCGTTGCGCTAAATAATATTGTGTGTCAGGTTAAGCACAGGCTTGTATAATTGTTCTAAGTGGACGTTTCACATGTAAAATTGTTCAAAGGGGACGTTTCACAATAAAAATATAAAATTTATCTAATCATGGCCAATAAATACACTTAATGTAATAAACTGAAATTTGTTCTGAGAAATGTAAACTCCCTGTATTTTTTTTATTTATGAATTTGGCCAGCTATGGACTGCTTACAACTTAAGATGTATGGTGTTTCTTTTTCTTCCGTTCTTCCCAGTACTTCTTCATTTTCTCGCCAACTGCTCGTCTCTGCTCCTCTGTCCACACTCTCTTGGGTCGAGGTTTTGGCTCATCTTCTTCATAGTTTGCGTTTTCTATAAGTAGCCTAAAGTTATTCGTGTCACGTATTATTTCTTCTGTAACACCTATTTTGTTGACGTCTTTCTTTACTGCTTCTATCCATCTTACAGTTTTTTTAAGCTTACTAACGTAATTAAAAATTCTTTGTAATCCGTGTTTCTTCCATTCATTTTAAATGTCCATAAAATTTTAGCCGTCTCTTCCTCATTGTATCTGATCTTTTCTGTATTTTTGTATAAGTCTTCATTTCTCCTTTTAATCCACCTATTTTCCTTGTTTTTCTCAGGACCTAGAATTTTTCTTAATATTTCTCTCTCTTTTTTCTAGTTCTCTTAATTCGCCTTTCTCATTCAATGTTAAGCACTCTGATCCATACGTTGCTTGTGTCCTAATAACTGAATTATAATGTTTAATCTTTGCTTGTATGGATATTGATTTCTTATTGTAGTAGTTTTGTGTTTATATGCAAATTCTAATCTTTTTATTCTTTCTTTATTTGATGTGCTACCCAGTCCATTGGCTTGGATCCACTCCCCCAGGTATTTGAATCTATCAACTCTTAATTTTTCCATACTTTGTTTTCATAAACTTTTCTGCATTATGTTTGTGTTCTATTTACTCGGTTTTTTCATACTCCCTGTATATGTAAACGTAATTTTTTTTTGCAATTTAGTAATCGTGCTGCACATTTCATGCAGTACACTACACTAATAGTGACGGTATACATCAACGTTACTGTGACAGATTCATAATATACCTAAACGTATCTCTGGTAGCCAGAATTTTTTTCTTTTTTGTACAACTTTAAGTTAGAAATGCAACCCCTGTTTGTGCTCGATTTCTGGTTGTCAAATAGTTGATTCAGTGTTGAACAGCTTTCTTTATATTGCTACATATTAACAGAATTATGAATATATCGTTTATGAAAATGTTTCTCTTTATTTACGTTGTCCACAACAGATATAATGAAAAGTTAGTAATCTGTAAAGTTAATACTATGCTTGGGAGAGTGGAAACAGGTTATATTCAATAACTGACAGACAAAACAGAAATAATTAACTTACATAGGGGGAAATAGAGAGAGGGTCATTGGTGTTGTAGTCTTTGGTATGTCTTTTATCACTCTTGAGCAGACCTTCTGCTACCAACGCATATCCAGGTGCATTCATTGTTAGCTTCATTTCGTTGTACTTTACTGAGTGCAGTTTGTATGTACTGCATTGAGTGTTAACCGGGGACCTAGAAACGACTGAGAGGTTCCGTCCCCGCCCCAGCCGCAGTGGTCCACAACCCCACGACGACTACCGCAGTCCACTTCACCCCTCCATCGCCCCGCACCGAACCCAGGGATATTGTGCGGTTCAGCCCCCAGTGGCCCCCCCAGGGAATGTCTCACACCAGATGAGTGTAGCCCCTATGTTTGCGTGGTAGAGTAATGGTGGTGTACACGTACGTGGAGAACTTGTTTGCGCAGCAATCGCCGACCTAGTGTGAATGTGGCGTAATAAGGGGAACCAGCCTGCATTCGCCGAGGCAGATGGAAACCGCCTAAAAACCATCCACAGACTGGCTGGTTCACCGGACCTCGACACAAATCCGCCGGGCGGATTCGTGCCGGGGACCAGGCGCTCCTTCCCACCTGGAAAGCCGTGCGTTAGACCGCACGGGCAACCAGGTGGGCTGAGTGCAGTTTAGCCGTCGTTGCTTACGGAGTTACCAACTTCTGTTGGCAAGTCTCCTCCTTCCCGCTCCATCGTGCTGCTTCTCTCTCCACATTCAACATCCATCTCTTGCTCTTCCCTGTTCCACTGCCCCTCCCCCCGTCACTCTATCTCCTCTACCCTCCTCTCTCTGTCCATATCCTCCTCCCCCCCCTCTCCGTACTCCCCGTCTCTCTCTCTCCAGCTCATTCTGCCCTTTTACCTGCTCATCTAATCCTCTCCCCTCTCTCTCTGTACACCTTCTCCTTCCCCCCTCTAAACCCACCTCTTCTTCCCCCCCTCTAAGTTCGTCCCGTCACTCGCTCTAAATCAGTCTCCTCCCCCTCATCTCTCTGCCAATCTCCTCATCTCCCCTTATCTCTGTCCATCTTCCCGTCCCCACTCCCTCTTTCCTCCTCATCCTACCCACACTCTCTCTCCATCACCAAGTTATCACCCACAACACAACAGCAGGCCAGTGATTCTTACCCCCCACAATATTTCTTTGTAGGCAGTAAGTAATATGTGTACTAACTATGGCTGAAATCGATCCAGGGGTTTAAGAGGAGCTTTTTACCCGCAGCCATGCCAGAGAATGCACATGTTACATATATTTCACATATAGAGACCGACTGAGATGACACAGTGGTTGGCAGACTGGACTCGCATGCGGGAGGAAAACGGTTCAAACCTGCGTCCGGCCAGCCTGATTTAGGTTTTGCGTGATTTCCCAAAATTTGCTTCAGGCAAATACCGGGATGGTTCCTTTCAAAAGGGCACGGCCGACTTCCTTTCCCATGCTTCCCTAATCCTATGAGACCGATACCCTCGCTGTTTGTTCGCTTCCCCCAAATCAACCAACCAACCAACTAATAAGTATTTAACATATTTCACACATATTTGTATACAAATTTGACTTGTATGTGTAGCGATTTACACCCTGCAGTTTCATTTTCATGCAGCTCAGTCTTCATGACGTCATACTTGCAGGTACATTTAGTGGTACATTTCGATGCTCTCTGCCAAAATAAATTGGGAATAGAGTTAGTAATAAAGACGTAATAAATTAAAGCGTCATGTATGATGTGGCAGTTTTTCAGACATGTCAGTGTTTATGATGTCACATCTCCTGAACTATGCGTTGCACATTGATATAATTTTGCAAGTACATTCAGAAGTATACTTAAAACTGTCTGCAAAATTGTCGCGAATACAGTTATTAGTACCAAAGTAACAAATTAAAATGTCATGCTTCATGTGGTACTTTTACTACATAAACAGCAGAAAAGTAGCGAGTGACAAACTTTATGTCTTTCATCGTTTACTAGGTTTGTCAGCGAGAAAAAGTTTTGTAAAGATGCTGGTAAAACTTTAGGGATGTGAGGTCGTAATTCAAGAAACCCTTCTGTTCCTGCCGTTTCGGCCAGGACTACGCTGGACTTCCTCTGAGGCGCTCCTCCGCTGAGTCTCGCCGACTGAACGGTCGGATGTCCGAGAGCGACAAATACTGTAGAAAAATGGGCGTGGTCAAAGTAACACATGATGAGCAGAGATAATCTTTGTCAGAGATAAAATTTAACTATTGATTGTCGTCTTATCAAAGATAAAAACTGTCTAGTGATTCTACAGAGCTACTGTCCATATGTCGCTAAGTTTCATTGCCTACTCTATCCTATTAAGATCATCCTGATGCTTTTATATTTCGATAGCTTCTTTACATAATCGTGTATAATAATTTGACGTTGTTGTTGTTGTTGTTGTTGTCTTCAGTCCTGAGACCTGATGCAGCTCTCCATGCTACTCTATCCTGTGCAAGCTTCTTCATCTCTCAGTACGTACTGCAGCCTACATCCTTCTGAATCTGCTTAGTGAATTCATCTCTTGATCTCCCTCTATGATTTTTACCCTCCACGCTGCCCTCCAATACTAAATTGGTGATCCCTTGATGCCTCAGAACATGTCCTACCAACCGATCCCTTCTTATAGTCAAGTTGTGCAACAAACTCCTCTTCTCCCCAATTCTATTCAATACCTCCTCATTAGTTATGTGATCTACCCACCTAATCTTCAGCATTCTTCTGTAGCACCACATTTCAAAAGCTTCTATTCTCTTTTTCTCCAAACTATTTATAGTCCATGTTTCACTTCCATACGTGGCTACACTCTATACAAATACTTTCAGAATCGACTTCCTAACACTTAAATCTATACTTGATATTAACTAGTTTCTCTTCTTCAGAAACGCTCTCCTTGCCATTGCCCGTCTACATTTTATATCCTCTCTACTTCGACCATCATCAGTTATTTTGCTCCCCAAATAGCAAAACTCCTTTACTACTTTAAGTGTCTCATTTCCTAATCTGATTCCCTCAGCATCACCCGATTTAATTCGACTACATTCCATTATTCTCGTTTTGCTTTTGTTGATGTTCATCTTATATCCTCCTTTCAAGACACTGTCCATTCCGTTTAACTGCTCTTCCAAGTCCTTTGCTGTCTCTGACAGAATTACAATGTCATCGGCGAACCTTAAAGTTTTTATTTCTTCTCCATTGATTTTAATACCTACTGCGAATTTTTCTTTTGTTTCCTTTACTGCTTGCTGAACATACAGATTGAATAACATCGGGGAGAGGCTACAACCCTGTCCCACTCCCTTCCCAACCACTGCTTCCCTTTATTGCCCCTCGACTCTTATAACTGCCATCTGCTTTCTGTACAAATTGTAAATAGCCTTTCGCTCCCTGTATTTTACTCCTGCCACCTTCAGAATTTGAAAAAGAGTATTCCAGTCAACATTGTCAAAAGCTTTCTCTACGTCTACAAATGCTAGAAACGTAGGTTTACCTTTCCTTAATCTTTCTTCTAAGGTGAGTCGTAGGGTCAGTATTGCCTCACGTATATCTACATTTCTACGGAATCCAAACTGATCTTCCCCGAGGTCGGCTTCTATCAGTTTTTCCATTCGTCTGTAAAGAATTCGCGTTAGTATTTTGCATCCGTGACTTATTAAACTGATAGTTCGGTAATTTTCACATCTCTCAACGCCTGCTTTCTTTGGGATTGGAATTATTATATTCTTCTTGAAGTCTGACGGTATTTCGCCTGTCTCATACATCTTGCTCACCAGATGGTAGAGTTTTGTCAGGACTGGCTCACCCTAGGCTGTCAGTAGTTCTAATGGAATGTTGTCTACTCCCGGGGTCTTGTTTCGACTTAGGTCTTTCAGTGCTCTGTCAAACTCTTCACGTAGTATCATATGTCCCATTTTATCTTCATCTACATCCTCTTCCATTTTTATAACATTGCCCTCAAGTACATCGCCCTTGTATAGTCCCTCTATATACTCCTTCCACCTTTCTGCTTTCTCTTCTTGCTTAGAACTGGGTTTCCATGTGAGATCTTGATATTCATACAAGTGGTTCTCTCTTATCCAAAGGTCTCTTTAATTTTCCTTAGGCAGTATCTATCTTACCCTTAGTGAGATAAGCCTCTACATCCTTACATTTGTCCTCTAGCCATGCCTGCTTAGCCATTTTGCACTTGCTGTCGATCTCAATTTTGAGACGTTTTGTATTCCTTTTTGCCTGCTTCATTTATTGCATTTTTATATTTTCTCCTTTCATCAATTAAATTCGATATTTCTTCTGTCACCCAAGGATTTCTACTAGCCCTCGTCTTTTTACCTACTTGATCCTCTGCTGCCTTCACTACTTCATCCCTCAAAGCTACCCATTCTTCTTCTACTGTATTTCTTTCCCCCATTCTTGTCAATTGTTCCCTTATGCTCTCCCTGAAACTGTACAACATCTGGTTTTTTCAGTTTATCCAGGTCCCATCTCCTTATATTCCCACCTTTTTGCAGTTTCTTCAGTTTTCATCTACAGTTCATAACCAATAGATTGTGGTCAGAGTCCACATCTACCCCTGGAAATGTCTTACAATTTAAAACCTGGTTCCTAAATCTGTCTTACCATTATATAATCTGCCTGAAACCTGTCAGTATCTCCGGGCTTCTTCCATGTATACAACCTTCTTTTATGATTCTTGAACCAAGTGTTAGCTATGATTAAGTTGTGCTCTGTGCAAAATTCCATGAGGCGGCTTCCTCTTTCATTTCTTACGCCCAATCCATAATCACCTACTACGTTTCCTTCTCTTCCTTTTCCTACTATCGTATTCCAGTCACCCATGACTATTAAATTTTCGTCTCCCTTCACTATCTGAATAATTTCTTTTATCTCATCATACATTTCTTCAATTTCTTCGTCATCTGCAGAGCTAGTTGGCATATAGACTTTTACTACTGTCGTAGGCGTGAGCTTCGTGTCTATCTTTGCCATAACAATGCGTTCGCTGTGGTGTTTGTAGTAGCTTAACCGCATTCCTATTTTCCTATTCATTATTAAACCTACTCCTGCATTACCCCTATTTGATTTTGTATTTATAACCCTGTACTCACCTGACCAGAAGTCTTTTTCATCCTGCCACCGAACTTCACTAATTCCCACTATATCTAACTTTCACCTATCCATTTCCCTTTTTAAATTTTCTAACCTACCTGCCCGATTAAGGGATCTGACATTCCGCGCTCCGATCCGTAGAACGCCATTTTCCTTTCTGCTGATAACGATGTCCTCCTGAGTAGTCCCCGCCCAGAAAACCGAATGAGGGACTATTTTACCTCCGGAATATTTTACCCAAGAGGACGCCATCATCATTTATCCATACAGTAAAGCTGCATGCCCTCGGGAAAAATTACGGCCGTAGTTTCCCCTTGCTTTCATCCGTTCGCAGTACCAGCACAGCAACTCAGTTTTGGTTTGTGTTACAACGCCAGATCAGTTAATCATCCAGACTTTTGCCCCTGCAACTACTGAAAAGGCTGTTGCCCCTCTTCAGAAACCATACGTTTGTCTGGCCTCTCAACTGATACCCCTCCGTTGTGGTTGCACCTACGGTACGGCTGTCTGTATCGCTGAGGCACACTAGCCTCCCCACCAACGGCAAGGTCTATGGTTGCAGATAAAATTTCTGTCTCAGAAAATTCACTTCGTGGTTTCCTAACTGAAGAGCATGCTCTGCTAAAGCTGATTTCTCTATTTTCCCTTGTGAGAAATTCTTTTGTGCTCTTTTAGCCGTGCGATTATGCTTCTCTTGGTAGTTTTAATATAAACTTTACCACATGTACAAGGAATTTGGTATACACCACAAGTTAACAGAGAAGGGCGTTTATCCTTCACAGATCGGAGTACTTATTTTCTTTGTTGGTCTAAAGGCCGGTCTGATATGTTTCTGTAAAATGTTACGTATCTGATCCGTTACTTTTTTAATAAAAGGGAGGGAAACTTTATTTTTCCGTTGTGGTTCATCCTTGTCCTTCGGTCTTCTGTTCCTTGATCGCAAAATTCTCTTTATCTCTTTCTCTGATAGCCATTTTTCTCGAAAGCCTGCTTCAGGTGTTATATTTCAGCGTCCAGGTATTCCGATGTGCATATCCGTTCGGTTCGGTCGACAAGACTTAATGACACCGCTCTTTTGTTGTGAATGGTGATTGGAGTTTTTATGCAAGTATCTGTCCGTATGCGTTACTTTCCGAAAAAAACTATGTTCGGAACTTCCATCGGACTATCTCATAACTAAAACATCCAAGAAAGATATTCTGTTATTTTCAATTTCCACGGTGAACTGGGTTTTTCGTCTAATTTTATTTAGATGATCAAAGAATTCGTCCAAAGCCTCTCTACCATGGGACCAAACCACAAATGTGTCATCTACAAGCGGGTACCTGCTAGATGGTTTCTTACTTGCTTTGTCCAGAGCCGTTTGTTCGAATTTCTTGCTACTTTCTATATGGAGAGCTCGCCCCCTTTCCGACAGTATTTATGTCGCTCTCGGACGTCCGGCGGCCAGTCGGCAAGACTCGGCGGAGGAGCGGCTCTGAGGATGTCCAGCGCCGTCCTGGACGAAACGTCAGGAACAGAAGAGTTTCTTGGACCACGTCCTCACATCCCGAAAGGTTTCCCAGCAGCTGTGTCATCCGTTCGTGAAAGCCTTCATTCTAAATTTCGTAATGATTTGTAATTATGTGTAAAGTTTGTTGTACGTCACTAAGTGCTCTCACTCTAATATTCTAGATGAATAAAGTCTGATTATTCGCGCCTCGTGGGCTTCACTTCTTTTTTCACCCCCATCCCACACACTTTTGATAGATAGGTTGTTGTTCTTTGCGCTAGTCCTGGATTCAATTCCAAACCTCTCCACAGTATCTTACTGCGTGCCGGCGCAATGGGTTTCACCCTCTCCTTTCTTTCATCGTCGTCGGCGTCATCATAAAACACAGACACGTCATGATACTACGCACACACCCTTTACAGTGACCTACTCACAACAGATACGCTTAACACGGAACTCTCACACACCATGGGAATAAAGGCCATTGTGTGCCGAGGGAGGAAATCCTTTCCCACCAGACGGCTCAACCTGCCTTACAGGGCTTCCCAGCCAACAATGCTATGTGACCCTTTCTTTCTTGACAGAGCTCAGGCTGTTACCGCCTCTGACACAGTTCCACAGAAGTGGCATAATACACACACAAAAAAACGAACTTGAAAATGGGAATCGTTTCGCGAAACGCGTCATATCAACAGTAAACAAAGATAATCGTGACTGGTAGCAGAATTATTTATAAACAAACCTATTGTTTCCACAGTCGCAGGCTTTCAAAACCATTTCTAATACATCAAATGACATCATCTTACTTGTAGAACTGTAAAAGAATTGAAATTGGTTGTAACATGAAACTTAAAACTGCTGTTTATTCCCGATGTCCAGCGAATCTGAATCGGACATTCTAACGAGGAAGAGGAGTTGGATGTGTAAAATATTAAAGAAAAAAAAATTATATATATATATATATATATATATATATATATATATATCTCCGCAGTATGGTTCAAATGGCTCTGAGCACTATGGGACTTAACATCTGAGGTCATCAGTCCCCTAGAACTTAGAACTACTTAAACCTAACTAACCTAAGGACATCACACACATCCATGCCTGAGGCAGGATTCGATCCTGCGACCGTAGCAGTCGCTCGGTTCCGGACTGAAGCGCCTAGAACCGCTCGGTTACCGCGGCCGGCACCGCAGTATGTCGACACTGAATTTATAGGCCATACGGCGTCATGTGGCGGAGGAGTGAAGTGAAAAATTGAGGATCTCTAGCCATTAGAAGTATCAGACAGGGAGAAATGGAAAGCAGCTTCCACTAAGTACTGGAATCCAACCAGAAATGGGATGCGAAGTGTTAGAAGCACGGCAAACGTAGTTACGTTCCCAACGAACCTTACTTCTTATACCACTGCTGGCGAAATTCTACCTATAGACGTATCTTCCACCATCGGAATTCGAAAGGGCCTGGCGATGTCTTCTATGAAAACGGGAGGCGAAACATTACAGGATTAACATCGCTTAAACGACATCCGTCACTTAGAGGGAACCATGCGACGTTCCTCGACTCACCGAGAATAATGAAGAGGCAGTACGTTCTCATGGCGTGGTTGCTCCTGTGCGCGGCTCTTGACATCACGTGGCCCCGCGTGTTATATGCGTCGCACGTGTGGTCCAAATGCACGCCTGCTGGTGCTCAGAAACGGATCAGTGGCAACTGGAGCGTGCCTAGTCTGGTGGCTGTCGCCCGTTACACGGGCTGTCTGCCCTCGCAAAACACTGACAACAGGGGAGCGTGCCTGCAGCCTCGTTTTCATGACTTCAAGGGAAACAAGTGGTCCCAGAAGATAATGGAGCCGGACCAGCTGGCATCCTCATTCTACCTGTTTATCACGTACCATACGTGGAACACGTTTCATGCTGACGCATTGTAACATTTTAGAGGACGAAACACCGTTGTACAGAAATGAAAAGGGATTGCTCAAACAGAGACCTTGCGAAACTCAGCTCGCCCTGTGCGTCTGCGAGATCTACGTCTGCAGCTATGCCTACAGGGCTATTCTGCAGTGACCATTTAAGTGCTTGGCACAGGGTTCATCAAATCACTTTCAGACCGTTCCACTCATTCATTTACATCTATCTACATACATTTCCCGCAAGCCACATTACGGTGTGTGGCGAATAGTGCCCTGTACCACTATTAGACGTTTCATTTCCTGTTTCACTCGCAAATAGAGCGAGGGAAAAAACGACTGTCTGCATGCCTCCAGATGAGCCCTAATTACTCGTATCTTACCTTCTTGGTCCTTATTCGAAATGTATTATTTATTTCATTAACAGTACAGAGTAACCTACCACCTTGAAATGTAAGATGGTTCGGATGCTTCTAAATCTAACAGCAAAGACTTATTATTACAATTTTATCGGTAAACAGTTGTTAATGTTTTTTAAATAACATAGAGAACATTATATATAAAACTTTATCTAAAGTTACAGAGAACTGAATGCTTAACAAGTGTTAAAGCGGTTCTATACAATCTGTTTTCTGATTACTTGAGGAGAATACAATATATATAATGCAGTTGTCAAGAAAAAAATGTAATGCAATAACTGTGGTCAGAATAAGTTGCAAATATATCGAGAGAATAGATATACTATATTTGGATGTGTAATATAGTCCAAGCAGCTTGTTCGTTCATAATAGCCTATTGCCACCTATTTCTCGGTAGAACTTCGAGCTATTCTCATCTGAAATGTTTTGTTTTTGTGTATGTTTATTGCGTTTGTGTCTATTGATATATTTAGCAATTATATACACTCCTGGAAATGGAAAAAAGAACACATTGACACCGGTGTGTCAGACCCACCATACTTGCTCCGGACACTGCGAGAGGGCTGTACAAGCAATGATCACACGCACGGCACAGCGGACACACCAGGAACCGCGGTGTTGGCCGTCGAATGGCGCTAGCTGCGCAGCATTTGTGTACCGCCGCCGTCAGTGTCAGCCAGTTTGCCGTGGCATACGGAGCTCCATCGCAGTCTTTAACACTGGTAGCATGCCGCGACAGCGTGGACGTGAACCGTATGTGCAGTTGACGGACTTTGAGCGAGGGCGTATAGTGGGCATGCGGGAGGCCGGGTGGACGTACCGCCGAATTGCTCAACACGTGGGGCGTGAGGTCTCCACAGTACATCGATGTTGTCGCCAGTGGTCGGCGGAAGGTGCACGTGCCCGTCGACCTGGGACCGGACCGCAGCGACGCACGGATGCACGCCAAGACCATAGGATCCTATGCAGTGCCGTAGGGGACCGCACCGCCACTTCCCAGCAAATTAGGGACACTGTTGCTCCTGGGGTATCGGCGAGGACCATTCGCAACCGTCTCCATGAAGCTGGGCTACGGTCCCGCACACCGTTAGGCCGTCTTCCGCTCACGCCCCAACATCGTGCAGCCCGCCTCCAGTGGTGTCGCGACAGGCGTGAATGGAGGGACGAATGGAGACGTGTCGTCTTCAGCGATGAGAGTCGCTTCTGCCTTGGTGCCAATGATGGTCGTATGCGTGTTTGGCGCCGTGCAGGTGAGCGCCACAATCAGGACTGCATACGACCGAGGCACACAGGGCCAACACCCGGCATCATGGTGTGGGGAGCGATCTCCTACACTGGCCGTACACCACTGGTGATCGTCGAGGGGACACTGAATAGTGCACGGTACATCCAAACCGTCATCGAACCCATCGTTCTACCATTCCTAGACCGGCAAGGGCACGTGCTGTTCCAACAGGACAATGCACGTCCGCATGTATCCCGTGCCACCCAACGTGCTCTAGAAGGTGTAAGTCAACTACCCTGGCCAGCAAGATCTCCGGATCTGTCCCCCATTGAGCATGTTTGGGACTGGATGAAGCGTCGTCTCACGCGGTCTGCACGTCCAGCACGAACGCTGGTCCAACTGAGGCGCCAGGTGGAAATGGCATGGCAAGCCGTTCCACAGGACTACATCCAGCATCTCTACGATTGTCTCCATGGGAGAATAGCAGCCTGCATTGCTGCGAAAGGTGGATATACACTGTACTAGTGCCGACATTGTGCATGCTCTGTTGCCTGTGTCTATGTGCCTGTGGTTCTGTCAGTGTGATCATGTGATGTATCTGACCCCAGGAATGTGTCAATAAAGTTTCCCCTTCCTGGGACAATGAATTCACGGTGTTCTTATTTCAGTTTCCAGGAGTGTATAACCGCTGGCTCACAAAAAGTTCCGAACGTAAAGACTGCAAAATTGCTCAAGTCACACCAATACCCAAAAAGGAAAAAAGGGGTAATCCGCTGAATTACAGGCCCATATCACTAACGTCGATTCGCAGTAGTGTTTTGGAACATATGCTGTATTCGAACATTATGAAGTACCTCGAAGAAAACGATTTATTGACACATAGCACGGATTCAGAAAATATCGTTCTTGTGAAGCACAACTAGCTCTTTATACTCATGAAGTAATAAATGCTATCGGCAGGGGATGTCAAATTGATTCCATATGTTTAGATTTCCAGAAGGCTTTCGACACCGATCCTCACAAGCGTTTTCTAACCAAACTGCGTGCCTACAGAGTATCGCCTCAGTTGTGCAACTGGATTCGTGATTTCCTATCAGTAAGGTCACAGTTCTTAGTAATAGACGGAAAGTCATCGAGTAAAACAGAAGTAATATCCGGCGTTCCCCTCTATTGTTCCTGATCTATATTAACGACATAGGAGACAATATGAGTAGCCGTCTCAGATTGTTTTCAGATGATGCTGTCATTTACTTTCTTACAAAGTCATCAGATGACCAAAACGACTTGTAAAATGATTTAGATGAGATATCTGTATAGTGCGAAAAGTGGCAATTGACCCTGAATAAGGAAAAGTGTGAAGTTATTCACATGGGTACTAAAAGAAATCCGCTAAATTTCGATTACGCGATAAGTCACACGAATGTAAAGACTGTAAATTCGACTAAATACTTAGTGATTACAATTACGAATAACCTAAATTGGAACGATCACAAAGATAATGTTGTGGACAGAGAAAACCGAAAGCTGCGATTCATTGTCAGAACACTTAGGAGGTTCAGGGGTGTACTAAAGAGACTGCTCCACCAAAGCTTGTCCGCCCTATTCTGGACTCCTGCTGTGCGGGGTGCATCCGCATCACTTGGGACTGACGGATGAAAAAAAAAGTGTCAAATCTTATGGGACTTAACTGCTGAGGTCATCAGTCCCTAAGCTTATACACCACTTAACATAAATTATCCTAAGGACAAACACACACACCCATGCCCGAGGAGGACTCTAACCTCCGCCGGGACCAGCCGGACTGACGGATGACATCGAAAAAGTATAAAGAAGGGCGCCTCGTCTTGTATTATCGCGAAATAGGGGAGCTGGTACTACAGATATGATACGTGTATTGGACTGACAGTCATTAAAACAAAGGCGTTTTTCGTTGCGACGGGATCTTCTCATGAAATTTCCAACAACAGTTTTCTCTTCCGATTGCTAAAACATTCTGTTGGCACGCAGCTACATAGGAAGAAATGATTATCACGATAAAATAAGAGAAATCAGGGGTCGCACAGAAAAATTTAAGCGCTCGTTTTTCCCGCGCCACGTTCGATAGAGGAACGGTAGAGACAGCTTGAAGGTGGTTGATTGAACCCTCTGCCAGGCACTTTATTGTGAATAGCAGAGTAATCACGTAGATGTAGATGTACATTGAGTGTTACATGTCAGGACACTACATGATATTCAGTAGCTGCTTGTTTGTCTTAGTGTTGGTAGTTGTGTATTGTGTGTGTCACATTAGATACATACAGCTGGTATTATAGAGATTAAAATACTGATTGAACGTTTGATACATGAATTTTAGCTTTACATGAAGAATACAAACATCGTTGTAAATTTGTTAGTAGGAATGGAATGTAGTTCATCGCTACATGAGTGCAGTATTCATTAAGGAATACTTGAAATGTATGTTGGCGGCAGCAGAATCGTTCCGCAGTTATCTTCAAATGGCAGTTCTCAAAATTTTCTGAATAGTGTTCCTCGAGAAGAAAGTCGCCTTCCTTCCAGGGATTCACATTTGAGTTGTCGGAGCATTTACGTAATACTTGCGTGTTGTCCGGGCCTACCGTAATAAATCTAGCAACCTGCCTCTGAATTACGTCGATTTCTTCCTTTAATCTGACCTGGTATGAATCCCAAACACTCGAGCAGTACTGTAGGATAGGTCGCAGTTGTGCACTATATATTGAGGTCTGCCTTACAGATGAACCACGCTTTCTCAGAATTCTCCCAATAAACCATTCTGCTTCCCTAGTACAGTCTCCTTCCTCCTGTTTCGTTGTTGTTGTTGTTGTCATCAGTACTGAGACTGGTTTGATGCAGCTCTCCATGCTACTCTATCCCGTGCAAGCTTCATCTTCCAGTACCTACTGCAGCCTACATCCTTCTGAATCTGCTTAGTGTATTCATTTCTTGGTCTCCCTCTACGATTTTTACCCTCCACACTGCCCTCCAGTACTAAATTGATGATCCCTTGATGCCTCAGCCGGCCGGTGTGGCCGTCCGGTTCTGGGCGCTTCAGTCTGGAACCGCGTGACCGCTACGGTCGCAGGTTCGAATCCTGCCTCGGGCATGGATGTTTTTTTTTTTTTTTTTTTTGATTTTTTGTGGTTTTAGGGCGCACAACTCCAATGGTCATTAGCGCCCTGACTACTCTAAGAATGCACCGCGAGGCACAAGTTGACAACAACAACTAAAAGGGAAAACACGATAAAAGACAGACTGACAGGCATAGGATTAAAAAACAACATCAAATGTCCTTAGCGAGGTTTGTCAAATTGATAAAACAAAGAACACGAGCAGCTGCTCGTGGGTCATCCGCTAAAATGGCATCGAAAGTATTAGGCAGGTTAAGATCGAGGCGCGGTGTGTTAAGATCTGGACAGGACATTAAAATGTGTCTAACCGTCAGCAAGTGCCCACATGGGCAGAACGGCGCCGGCGCAGCCGTCAGCAGATGGCGATGGCTGAACCGGCAGTGTCCAATTCTTAACCGGGCTAAAACGACCTCCTCCCGCCGAGAAGGGCGTGAGGAGGACGTCCAAGCCACGGGAAGAGGTTTTAAGGCCCGAAGCTTGTTGTCGGTAAGTGCAGCCCAATCGGCATGCCACAGCGATAAGATGCGCCGGCAAATGACCCTGCTAAAATCGGACGAAGGGACACAACAAGAAGCTGTCCGAGGCTGGAGGACCGCAGCCTTGGCCGCGGCATCTGCAGCTTCGTTCCCAGGGATACCGACATGGCCAGGAACCCACATAAAGCTAACCGGAGAACCGACGTCCACCAGCTGCTGAAGAGAGCGTTGGATCCGGTGTACGAAAGGGTGAACCGGGTACGGATCACTGAGGCTCTGGATGGCGCTCAGGGAGTCGGAGCAGATGACATAAGCAGAATGTCGGTGGCGGCAGATGTAAAGAACAGCCTGGTAGAGGGCAAAGAGCTCAGCTGTGAAGACCGAACAATGGCCATGGAGCCGGTATTTGAAACTTTGTGCCCCGACAATAAAGGAACACCCGACTCCGTCATTGGTCTTAGAGCCATCTGTATAAATGAAAGTCATGTTGATGAACTTCGAACGAAGTTCCAAAAAACGGGAGTGGTAGACCGAACCGGGGATGACCTCTTTTGGGAGCGAGCTGAGGTCAAGGTGAACGCGGACCTGAGCCTGGAGCCAAGGTGGCGTGCGGCTCTCGCCCACTCGAAAGGTTGCAGGGAGTGAAAAATTAAGGTGTTGAAGGAGGCGACGAAAGCGAACTCCAGGGGGTAGCAGGGCAGAGACATACAACCCGTATTGACGGTCGAGAGAGTCGTCAAAAAAGGAACGATAAGACGGATGGTCGGGCATTGACAGTAGGCGACAGGCATACCGACAAAGCAGTATATCGCGCCGGTAGGTGAGTGGCAATTCGCCAGCGTCAGCATGAAGACTCTCTACGGGACTGGTATAAAATGCTCCGATCGCAAGTCGTAAACCCCGATGTTGTATGGAGTTGAGGCGGCGTAAGATGGATGGCCGTGCAGAGGAGTATACGAAGCTCCCATAATCCAGCTTGGAGCGGACGATCGACCGATATAGACGAAGTAGGATGGTTCGATCCGCTCCCCACGACATACCACTGAGAACACGGAGGACATTTAAAGAACGGGTACAACGGGCGGCCAAATATGACACATGTGGAGACCAGCTAAGTTTTCTGTCAAGGGTAAGGATTAAAAATTTGGTTGTCTCCACGATTGGGAGAGCAACAGGACCGAGTCGTAAGGACGGTGGGAGAAACTCTTTGTAGCGCCAGAAGTTAATACAGACCGTCTTCTCGGCAGAAAAACGGAAGCCATTGGCGACACTCCAGGAGTAAAGACGGTCAGGAGAACGCTGAAGACAGCGCTCCAGGACACGTGTACACTGCGCGCTGCAATAGATGGTAAAATCGTCCACAAAAAGGGAGCCTGATACATCAGCTGGGAGGCAATCCATTATTGGATTGATCGCGATGGCGAAGAGAGCGACGCTCAAAACTGAGCCCTGTGGCACCCCATTCTCCTGGCGAAAGGTGTCGGACAGGACAGAACCCACACGTGCCCTGAACTGTCGATCCATTAAAAAGGAACGAATAAAAAGAGGGAGGCGACCGCGAAGGCCCCATGTATGCATGGTGCGGAGAATGCCCGCCCTCCAACAGGTGTCGTAAGCCTTCTCCAAATCAAAGAACACAGCCGCGGTCGGGCGCTTCCGCAAGAAGTTATTCATAATGAAGGTCGACAATGTAACCAGATGGTCAACAGCAGAGCGGCGCCTACGAAATCCACATTGTACATTGGTAAGTAGGCGTCGAGACTCGAGCAACCAAACCAATCGAGAGTTAACCATTCGCTCCATCACTTTACAGACACAGCTGGTAAGCGAGATAGGTCGATAACTGGAAGGCAAGTGCTTGTCCTTCCCCGGCTTAGGAATCGGGACAACAATAGACTCGCGCCAGCATGCGGGAACATGTCCCTCAATCCAGATGCGATTGTATGTACGAAGAAAAAAACCTTTACCCGCAGGAGAAAGGTTCTTCAGCATCTGAATATGAATAGAATCAGGCCCTGGAGCGGAGGACCGTGATCGGCCAAGTGCGGTTTCGAGTTCCCGCATGGTGAATGGGGCATTATAACTTTCACAATTCGACGAGCGGAAGTTAGGTGGCCTAGCCTCCTCTGCCTCTCTTCTGGGGAGGAAGGGAGGGTGGTAATGAGCGGAGCTCGAAACCTCTGCGAAAAAGCGGCCGAAGGCATTGGAGACAGCCTCAGGGGCCACAAGGACTTCATTCGCGATCTTCAAGCCAGAAACTGGGGAGTGGACCTTAGTGCCAGATAGCCGGCGCAGGCTACCCCAGACAACAGAAGAAGGAGTAAAACTGTTGAAGGTGCTTGTGAAAGCAGCCCAGCTGGCTTTCTTGCTTTCTTCAATAATACGACGACACTGAGCACGTAATCGTTTATAATTAATACAATTCGCCACTGTAGGGTGGCGTTTAAAGGTGCGTAAAGCACGTCGACGAGCACGTAAAGCGTCTCTACATGCTGCGGTCCACCAGGGGACCGGTACGCGGCGTGGAGAAGAAGTAGGGTGAGGGATGGAATATTCGGCAGCAGCGAGAATGACTTCCGTGAGGTGTGCGACCTGACGATCGCAGCTTGTGAAGGTTTGATCCTGAAAGGTCGCCCTGGAAGAGAAGAGCCCCCAGTCTGCCTTGGAGATGGTCCAACTAGAGGAGCACGGAGAGGGAGTATGCTGCAGGAGATGGATAACACACGGGAAGTGGTCGCTCGAATATGTATCAGCAAGTGCATACCACTCAAACCGGCGTGCAAGTTGGGGAGTACATATAGAGAGGTCTAAATGGGAATAGGTGTGAGATGTGTCCGAAAGAAAAGTAGGGGCGCCAGTATTGAGGCAGACAAGATTGAGCTGGTTGAAAAGGTCTGCTAACAAGGAGCCCCTCGGGCAGGATGCTGGAGAGCCCCAAAGGGGATGGTGGGCATTGAAGTCTCCAGTTAACAAAAATGGTGCAGGTAGCTGAGCAATAAGTTGCATCATGTTTGCCCTGGTAACGGCAGATGACGATGGAGTGTAAACGGTACAAAAGGAAAACGTAAAAGTGGGGAGAGTAATGCGGATGGCAACTGCCTGCAGGCCGGTGTGCAACGTGATGGGATCGTAGTAAATATCATCCCGGACCAGCAACATAACCCCTCCATGAGCTGGGATACCTACCACAGGGGGTAGGGCAAAACACACAGAGGTGTAGTGTGCCAAGGCAATTTGATCGCATGGGCGTAGCTTCGTTTCCTGGAGGGCTACGACGAGCGGACGATGCAAGCGGAGCAGCAACTTCAAGTCCTCTCGGTTGGAGCGAATGCTGCGAATATTCCAGTGAATAAGTGCCATCGTAAGAAAAGGAAGATGAGAGAAGGGGTCACCTCGAAGGCCGCTTAGGGCCTGGCTTCGAGCGAGCACTGCCGCCGCTATCAGTAGGCGGACAGTCATCGTCCATGGGGTCTATAGGGTCATCGGCCATCTCGGGAGGATGGCCGGGAGGGGGAGCTTCCTCCGCCGGTAAACGGCCAGATGTACGGCTACCAGCGGTGCGGCCAGGCGAAACGGATGACGGCCTGGGGCGGCAACCGCTGGGTGGCGCAGGAGAAGAAATGCGCCGTGGCGGAGAAGGAGAACTATGCTTCCTATGCGCCTTTTTGGAAGGACGTTTGGTGGAAGTACCGGTCGAAGGCTGGGAGGTCGAGGGACGGAGGAAGTCTGCACGGGATGGTTCCTTGTTGAAGGCCCGTGCATCTGACTTCGGGGTCTTCGTCTTAGCAGAAGCTGAGGAAGGGGCTGGTGTCTGTGGGGTGATGGGAGGAAGAGGAGACGTCGACCGCGCGATCTTAGCACTGGCCGAACGGACGACCGTGGTGCTGAAGGTCAGATCGCATGTCTGGGTTGCTACCTCCCGGGTAGTCCGAGGAGAGGCGAGGACAGTACTGTATTTCCCCGCTGGGAGCAGCGTGGGCTTCCTACTAGCCAATAGCTTGCGAGCAGCCGAGGTGGACACTTTCTCTTTGATCCGAATTTCTTGGATACAGCGTTCTTCCTTATAGACAGGACAGTCGCGGGAGGATGCGGCATGGTCACCCTGACAGTTCACACAACGAGGAGACGAAGGTGGACAGTCATCCTCATGGGCATCCCTGCCACAAGTGACACATTTAGCCGCATTGGAACAAGACTGTCGAGTGTGATTGAAACGCTGACACTGGTAGCAGCGCGTAGGTGTCGGGACATAGGGGCGAACAGAAATAACCTCGTAGCCCGCCTTGATGCGCGATGGCAGCTTAACACTATCGAAGGTCAAGAAAAGTGTCCGGGTAGGTACAAGGTCATTGTTGACCTTTTTCATGACCCGATGGACAGCCGTCACGCCCTGCTCAGCGAGGAAAGATTGAAGCTCCTCGTCAGTCAATCCATCGAGGGAGCTAGTATAGACTACACCACGAGACGAATTCAAAGTTCGGTGGGCCTCCACCCGGACAGGGAACGTGTACAGGAGGGTGGCCCGAAGCAGTTTTTGTGCCTGAAAGGCACTCTCAGTTTCTAGTAATAAGGTACCGTTACGCAACCTGGTACAAGATTTGACAGATCCGGCTATGGCATCTATGCCCTTCTGAATAACGAAAGGGTTGACAGAGGAAAAATCCTTTCCGTCCTCAGATCGAGAAACTACGAGGAACTGTGGGGCAGGCGGTAGTACTTTTGTCACTGTTGGCTGGTCACGTTTCCGTTTTTGGGTCGAAGTCGAGAGAGATGGAGTAGAATCCATTGCGGAGGAATCCCCCATGATTGCCAGCGTCTCCGATGGCGCGCTCCTTCCTTGTGGGGACCCTCTCAGAGGGCACTGCCGCCTTAGGTGAATGTTTACACCTCAGGTCACACCTCCCGAGAAACAGACGGAGGGACCAATCGGCATGGTCAGAAGGTATCAGCTCAGGCAGTCACCACTCCCCGGGCCTGGCCTTTACCAGGGGGTACGCGCGTGCCTTACATGTCTACCCAGGGCGGGGACTTACGCGTTACCCCGTCACCGGCTACGCGTGCGACCGTGTGGGTCGGCCTTCAGGCACGCACAGGGAGGAAGGAAGAAGAGGAAAAAGAAGAGAGAGAGGGAGAAAGAGGACAGACTGTCTCAAACGCCAAGGCGGAGACCAGAGAAGGCAAGGAGAAGAAGGCAATGAGAAGGCAAGGAGAAGAAGGCAATGAGAAGGCAAGGAGAAGAAGGCAATGAGAAGGCAAGGAGAAAAAGGCTATGAGAAGGCAAGGAGAAAAAGGCTATGAGAAGGCAAGGAGAAAAAGGCAATGAGAAGGCAAGGAGAAAAAGGCAATGAGAAGGCAAGGAGAAGTCAAGGGAAAGAGTAAGGAAGACAGTGAGGTGGAGAAGAGCAAAGAAAGGAACCAACAAAAGGAAGGAAGAGACGAGAAGGGAAAAACCAAAAAGAACCACGATTATAGGTCGTGGAACCGTCCGTCTCCGGACGCAGGCGCTAACTACCCCCGTGAGGGGGATGGACTCCTTTTAGTCGCCTCTTACGACAGGCAGGAATACCTCAGGCCTGTTCTAATCCCCGGACCCGCAGGGGGGGGGGGCATGGATGTGTGTGATGTTCTTAGGTTAGTTAGGTTTAAGTAGTTCTAAGTTCTAGGGGACTGATGACCACAGATGTTAAGTCCCATAGTGCTCAGAGCCATTTGAACCAACCTTGATGCCTCAGAACATGTCCTACCAACCGATCCCTTCTTCCAGTCAAATTGTACCACAAATTCCTCTTCTCTCCAATTCTATTCAATACCTCCTCAGTTATGTGATCTAAGCTTCAGCATTCTTCTGTAGCATCACATTTCGAAAGCTTCTATTCTCTTCTTGTCTAAACCTTTTTTCGTCTATGTTTCACTTCCATACATGGCTACACGCCATACAAATACTTTCAGAAATGACTTCCTGACACTTAAATCTATACTCGATGTTAAATTTCTCTTCAGAAACGCATTCCTTGCCATTTCCAGTCTACATTTTATATACTCTCTGCTTCGACCATCAGTTATTTTGCACCCAAAATAACAAAACTCCTTTACTAATTTAAGTGTCTCATTTCCTAATCTAACTCCCTTAGCATCACCCTACTTAATTCGACTACATTCCATTATCCCCGTTTTGCTTTTGTTGATGTTCGTCTTATATCCTCCTTTCAAGACACTGTCCATTCCGTTCAACTGCTCTTCCAAGTCCTTTGCCGTCTGACAGAATTACAGTGTCATCGGCGAACCTCAAAGTTTTTATTTCTTCTCCATGGATTTTATTACCTACTCCGAACTTTTCTTTTGTTTCCTTCACTACTTGCTGAATATACAGACTGAATAGCATCGGGGAGTGGCTACAACCCTGACTCACTCCCTTCCCAACCACTGTTTCCCTTTCATGCCCCTCGACTCTTATAACTGCCATCTGTTTTCTGTACAAATTGTAAATAGCCTTTCGCTCCCTTACTTTACCCCTGCCATCTGCAGAATTTGAAAGAGAGTATTCCAGTGAACAGTGTCAAAAGCTTTCTCTAAGTCTACAAATGCTAGAAACGTAGGTTTGCCTTTCCTTAATCTTTCTTCTAAGATAAGTCTTAGGATCAGTATTGCCTCACGTGTTCCAACATTTCTAAGGACGGTACAACGTTTACAACGTTACGCCGAGATATTTAAACAACGTAGGATATTTTTAATTTCGTGTCCGAACACTACGTGTTTGTTTTTCACATCCGTCACGATTAACTTACATTCTTCCAAATTTAGGGCTAGCTACCATTCATCACAGCATGTAGAAATTGTGTGTAAGCTCTGGTAAAAATTAGCACATAAATCTTTCTGTGCGTGCTCTGAGTTATTTTATGATGATGTTCATTTCCGCCTACATGGGTGGGAGTCGAGAAAATATTTACGTTCAAATGATAGAGCACAGCGATCAGTCGTCATTTTCTTGCAGGTTTTATTTGGCAAATCTAGTTCGTCAGTCCCCTGTTGTTCAGGCGACGGTCACAGTTCTTTCAAGACTAGAATAGTCTAGAAAGAACTGACAGACGCCCGAACAACAGGGGACTAACGAACTAGAACATGCATTTATACTATAAAATGGTGCACTTATAATGGCTAGGCTCTAGCAGATACCTATATTTGTCGAATAAAACCTGCAAGAAAAGGACGGCTGACTGGTGTGATCTATCATGTGAATGTCATATCAGTCTTTGAGCCAATCCATGTTCCTAATCGAAGGTAACCTGATGAAAATATTTACGCATTCGTAGGAGCACGTTGACGATGAAAATTTCATGACAAGTTCTCGGCGCAACGAAAAATGCCTTCATTTTAATGATTGCAACCGCAACTCGCCTATGATATCAGTGACACTGTCAACCATGTTTCGCGAGAA
Organism: Schistocerca cancellata; assembly: GCF_023864275.1. Lineage (NCBI taxonomy): Eukaryota > Metazoa > Arthropoda > Insecta > Orthoptera > Acrididae > Schistocerca > Schistocerca cancellata. The sequence goes on from NC_064630.1 coordinate 764,530,650, forward strand.
TAAAAAAACGAGATGCACTTCTACGAACATTCTCGGTATCCTCTTTCAAAATACTATCTGGTAATGACCCCATACCGCAGAGCAGTACTCCAAAAGAGGACGCACAAGCGCAGTATAGGCGATCTCGTTACTGGATTTGTTGCATCTTCTAAGTGCCCTGACAAAAAAGTGCAGTTTTTTCTCGCCTTCGCCACTACATTTTCATTGTGTTGGTTCCAATTTGAGTTGTTTGTAATTGTAATCCGTAAAATTTCAACTGAATCGACAACCTATAAATGGTATGATTGATCGAGAAAGGTTTTTTTTAGTTCTTGTGCAGAGGACCCTACGTTAATTATTGTTGACAGTCAACTGCCACTTTTAGCGCCATGAAGGCGATCGTCTGAATCATTTTCTAACTCGTATCCAGTTTTTGACGAGTTTACTATCCAGTAAAGGACAGCATCATCTGCAGACAATCTAAGATCACGACGGCGCACAGTTTGACGCGGTGTTCCCTATATTTCTGCAGGGTATTAGATGTAGTTACGCACTGAAGCTTAGTAAGCAAAATAGGAGATTTTCCAGTGTTAGAATACCTTTCGTGTGGCTTTAGGTCTTGCAAGGAGGTAGGAACAGAAAATGGTTCAAATGGCTCTGAGCACTATGGTACTTCTGAGGTCATCAATCCCCTAGAACTTAGTACTTAAATCTAACTAACTTAAGAACATCACAAACATCCATGCCCGAGGGAGGATTCGACCGTAGCGGTCACGCGGTTCTAGACTGCAGCGCCTAGAATCGCTCGGCCACCCCGGCCAGCAGGTAGGAACAATTCGTTGTTCTTAACGAGGACGAAGTCGGCAGATGTGAAGGTTATTTCGAGAGTATCGCAAGGGCCTTTACGACTAAAACTTCATACAGACTGCTTCTGTATGGACCACTCTGTAGTGACAGCTCTGTACGGGGGGGGGGGGGGGGGAGGGGGGGGAGGGGAGAGGAAGTGTGTGGTGACGCCATAGGTGTGGGGAACCACTGGAAGCGTCGTGGACAATCTAACAGTGTAACTTTATTACACCTGCAGTTGTACACGAGGCAGGTACGCCCCTCGCCGTGAGCTCTGGACTGTGCAGCTGGCGTCGGCAGGGCTGTGTCGGAAGGGCGAGGGCGCGGCCGCGTCCAGGTGCGACAGCGGCGCTTCCCTGCGGAGCGACACGCCACGCCGCTCTGTGCCCGTGCCGCGGTGGTGGAGGTGGCTGTCCGCAGGTCTCGACCCGCGGCCCTCGGACAGGCAGTCCAGTGAAAGATCCAGTGCGACGGCAGACGCAGCCTGGTCTCGAACCAAAGGCTGCTGCTGGTGGCTCCCACTCGTGCCGCGGTCTGGCGGTGCTCCGCAGCCCCGGTTCTACATTACCGAACCGGGAAAAAATTTGATGACGGCACCCCCTCTTCCCATTCGAGCGTTTGAGATAGGATATCAAAAATAAAAAAAAATAAATCTTACAAAAATACACTATTGGCCATTAAAATTGCTACACCAAGAAGAAATGCAGATAATAAACGGGTATTCATTGGACAAATATTATACTACAACTGACATGTGACTACATTTTCACGCAATTTGGGTGCTTAGATCCTGAGAAATCAGTACCCAGAACACCCACCTCTGGCCGTAATAACGGCCTTGATACGCCTGGGCATTGAGTCAAACAGGGCTTGTTTTTTTTTTTTTTTTGTGGTTTTAGGGCGCACAACTTCAATGGTCATTAGCGCCCTGACTACTCTAAGAATGCACCGCGAGGCACAAGTGGACAACAACAACTAAAAGGGAAAACACGATAAAAGACAGACTGACAGGCATAGGATTAAAAAACAGCATCATCAAATGTCCTGAGAGAAGTTTGTCAAATTGATAAAACGAAGAACACGAGCAACTGCTCGTGGGTCATCCGCTAAAATGGCATCGAAAGTACTTGGCAGGTTAAGATCTAGACGCAGTGTGTTAAAATCTGGACAGGACATTAAAATGTGTCGAACCGTCAGCAAGTGCCCACATGGGCAGAACGGCGCCGGCGCAGTCGTCAGCAGATGGCGATGGCTGAACCGGCAGTGTCCAATTCTTAACCGGGCTAAAACGACCTCCTCCCGCCGAGAAGGGCGTGAGGAGGACGTCCAAGCCACGGGAAGAGGTTTTAAGGCCCGAAGCTTGTTGTCGGTAAGTGCAGCCCAATCGGCATGCCACAGCGATAAGATGCGCCGGCAAATGACCCTGCTAAAATCGGACGAAGGGACACAACAAGAAGCTGTCCGAGGCTGGAGGACCGCAGCCTTGGCCGCGGCATCTGCAGCTTCGTTCCCAGGGATACCGACATGGCCAGGAACCCACATAAAGCTAACCGGAGAACCGACGTCCACCAGCTGCTGAAGAGAGCGTTGGATCCGGTGTACGAAAGGGTGAACCGGGTACGGATCACTGAGGCTCTGGATGGCGCTCAGGGAGTCGGAGCAGATGACATAAGCAGAATGTCGGTGGCGGCAGATGTAAAGAACAGCCTGGTAGAGGGCAAAGAGCTCAGCTGTGAAGACCGAACAATGGCCATGGAGCCGGTATTTGAAACTTTGTGCCCCGACAATAAAGGAACACCCGACCCCGTCATTGGTCTTAGAGCCATCTGTATAAATGAAAGTCATGTTGATGAACTTCGAACGAAGTTCCAAAAAACGGGAGTGGTAGACCGAACCGGGGGTAACCTCTTTTGGGAGCGAGCTGAGGTCAAGGTGAACGCGGACCTGAGCCTGGAGCCAAGGTGGCGTGTGGCTCTCGCCCACTCGAAAGGTTGCAGGGAGTGAAAAATTAAGGTGTTGAAGGAGGCGACGAAAGCGAACTCCAGGGGGTAGCAGGGCAGAGACATACAACCCGTATTGACGGTCGAGAGAGTCGTCAAAAAAGGAACGATAAGACGGATGGTCGGGCATTGACAGTAGCCGACAGGCATACCGACAAAGCAGTATATCGCGCCGGTAGGTGAGTGGCAATTCGCCAGCGTCAGCATGAAGACTCTCTACGGGACTAGTATAAAATGCTCCGATCGCAAGTCGTAAACCCCGATGTTGTATGGAGTTGAGGCGGCGTAAGATGGATGGCCGTGCAGAGGAGTATACGAAGCTCCCATAATCCAGCTTGGAGCGGACGATCGACCGATATAGACGAAGTAGGACAGTTCGATCCGCTCCCCACGACATACCACTGAGAACACGGAGGACATTTAAAGAACGGGTACAACGGGCGCCCAAATATGACACATGTGGAGACCAGCTAAGTTTCCTGTCAAATGTAGGGCCTAAAAATTTGGTTGTCTCCACGATTGGGAGAGCAACGGGACCGAGTCGTAAGGACGGTGGGAGAAACTCTTTGTAGCGCCAGAAGTTAATACAGACCGTCTTCTCGGCAGAAAAACGGAAGCGATTGGCGACACTCCAGGAGTAAAGACGGTCAAGAGAATGCTGAAGACAGCGCTCCAGGACACGTGTACACTGCGCGCTGCAATAGATGGTAAAATCGTCCACAAAAAGGGAGCCTGATACATCAGCTGGGAGGCAATCCATTATTGGATTGATCGCGATGGCGAAGAGAGCGACGCTCAAAACTGAGCCCTGTGGCACCCCATTCTCCTGGCGAAAGGTGTCCGACAGGACAGAACCCACACGTACCCTGAACTGTCGATCCATTAAAAAGGAACGAATAAAAAGAGGGAGGCGACCGCGAAGGCCCCATGTATGCATGGTGCGGAGAATGCCCGCCCTCCAACAGGTGTCGTAAGCCTTCTCCAAATCAAAGAACACAGCCGCGGTCGGGCGCTTCCGCAAGAAGTTATTCATAATGAAGGTCGACAAGGTAACCAGATGGTCAACAGCAGAGCGGCGCCTACGAAATCCACATTGTACATTGGTAAGTAGGCGTCGAGACTCGAGCAGCCAAACCAATCGAGAGTTAACCATTCGCTCCATCACTTTACAGACACAGCTGGTAAGCGAGATAGGTCGATAACTGGAAGGCAAGTGCTTGTCCTTCCCCGGCTTAGGAATCGGGACAACAATAGACTCGCGCCAGCATGCGGGAACATGTCCCTCAATCCAGATGCGATTGTATGTACGAAGAAGAAAACCTTTACCCGCAGGAGAAAGGTTCTTCAGCATCTGAATATGAATAGAATCAGGCCCTGGAGCGGAGGACCGTGATCGGCCAAGTGCGTTTTCGAGTTCCCGCATGGTGAATGGGGCATTATAACTTTCACAATTCGAGGAGCGGAAGTCAGGTGGCCTAGCCTCCTCTGCCTGTTTGCGGGGGAGGAAGGCAGGGTGGTAATGAGCGGAGCTCGAAACCTCTGCGAAAAAGCGGCCGAAGGCATTGGAGACAGCCTCAGGGGCCACAAGGACGTCATTCGCGACCTTCAAGCCAGAAACTGGGGAGTGGACCTTAGTGCCAGATAGCCGGCGCAGGCTACCCCAGACAACAGAAGAAGGAGTAAAACTGTTGAAGGTGCTTGTGAAAGCAGCCCAGCTGGCTTTCTTGCTTTCTTTAATAATACGACGACACTGAGCACGTAATCGTTTATAATTAATACAATTCGCCACTGTAGGGTGGCGTTTAAAGGTGCGTAAAACACGTCGACGAGCACGTAAAGCGTCTCTACATGCTGCGGTCCACCAGGGGACCGGTACGCGACGTGGAGAAGAAGTAGGGTGAGGGATGGAATATTCAGCAGCAGCGAGAATGACTTCCGTGAGGTGTGCGACCTGACGATCGCAGCTTGTGAAGGTTTGATCCTGAAAGGTCGCCCTGGAAGAGAAGAGCCCCCAGTCTGCCTTGGAGATGGTCCACCTAGAGGAGCACGGAGAGGGAGTATGCTGCAGGAGATGGATAACATACGGGAAGTGGTCGCTCGAATATGTATCAGCAAGTGCATACCACTCAAACCGGCGTGCAAGTTGGGGAGTACATATAGAGAGGTCTAAATGGGAATAGGTGTGAGATGTGTCCGAAAGAAAAGTAGGGGCGCCAGTATTGAGGCAGACAAGATTGAGCTGGTTGAAAAGGTCTGCTAACAAGGAGCCCCTTGGGCAGGATGCTGGAGAGCCCCAAAGGGGATGGTGGGCATTGAAGTCTCCAGTTAACAAAAATGGTGCAGGTAGCTGAGCAATAAGTTGCATCACGTCTGCCCTGGTAACGGCAGATGACGATGGAGTGTAAACGGTACAAAAGGAAAACGGAAAAGTGGGGAAAGTAATGCGGATGGCAACTGCCTGCAGGCCGGTGTGCAACGTGATGAGATCGTAGTAAATATCATCCCGGACCAGCAACATAACCCCTCCATGAGCTGGGACACCTACCACAGGGGGTAGGTCAAAACGCACAGAGGTGTAGTGTGCCAAGGCAATTTGATCGCATGGGCGTAGCTTCGTTTCCTGGAGGGCTACGACGAGCGGACGGTGCAAGCGGAGCAGCAACTTCAAGTCCTCTCGGTTGGAGCGAATGCTGCGAATATTCCAGTGAATAAGTGCCATCGTAAGAAAAGGAAGATCAAAAAAGGGGTCACCTCGAAGGCCGCTGAGGGCATGACTTCGAGCGAGCACCGTCGCCGCTATCAGTAGGCGGACAGTCATCGTCCATTGGGTCCATAGGTTCATCGGCCATCTCGGGAGGATGGTCGGGAGGGGGAGCTTCCTCCGCCGGTGAACGGCCAGATGTACGGCTACCAGCGGTGCGGCCAGGCGAAACGGATGACGGCCTGGGGCGGCAACCGCTGGGTGGCGCAAGAGAAGAAATGCGCCGTGGCGGAGAAGGAGAACTGTGCTTCCTATGAGCCTTTTTGGAAGGACGTTTGGTGGAAGTACCGGTCGAAGGCTGGGAGGTCGAGGAACGTAGGAAGTCTGCACGGGATGGTTCCTTCTTGAAGGCCCGTGCATCTGACTTCGGGGTCTTCGTCTTAGCAGAAGCTGATGAAGGGGCTGGTGTCTGTGGGGTGATGGGAGGAAGAGGAGACGTCGACCGCGCGATCTTAGCACTGGCCGAACGGACGACCGTGGTGCTGAAGGTCAGATCGCATGTCTGGGTTGCTACCTCCCTGGTAGTCCGAGGAGAGGCGAGGACAGTACTGTATTTCCCCGCTGGGAGCAGCGCGGGCTTCCTACTAGCCAATAGCTTGCGAGCAGCCGAGGTGGACACTTTTTCTTTGACTCGAATTTCTTGGATACAGCGTTCTTCCTTATAGACAGGACAGTCGCGGGAGGATGCGGCATGGTCACCCTGACAGTTCACACAACGAGGAGACGGAGGTGGACAGTCACCCTCATGGGCATCCCTGCCACAAGTGACACATTTAGCCGCATTGGAACAAGACTGTCGAGTGTGATTGAAACGCTGACACTGGTAGCAGCGCGTAGGTGTCGGGACATAGGGGCGAACAGAAATAACCTCGTAGCCCGCCTTGATGCGCGATGGCAGCTTAACACTATCGAAGGTCAAGAAAAGTGTCCGGGTAGGTACAAGGTCATTGTTGACCTTTTTCATGACCCGATGGACAGCCGTCACGCCCTGCTCAGCGAGGAAAGATTGAAGCTCCTCGTCAGTCAATCCGTCGAGGGAGCTAGTATAGACTACACCACGAGACGAATTCAAAGTTCGGTGGGCCTCCACCCGGACAGGGAACGTGTACAGGAGTGTGGCCCGAAGCAGTTTTTGTGCCTGAAAGGCACTCTCAGTTTCTAGTAATAAGGTACCGTTACGCAACCTGGTACAAGATTTGACAGATCCGGCTATGGCATCTACGCCCTTCTGGATAACGAAAGGGTTGACAGAGGAAAAATCCTTTCCGTCCTCAGATCGAGAAACTACGAGGAACTGTGGGGCAGGCGGTAGTACTTTTGTCACTGTTGGCTGGTCACGTTTCCGTTTTTGGGCAGAAGTCGAAAGCGATGGAGTAGAATCCATTGCGGAGGAATCCCCCATGATTGCCAGCGTCTCCGATGGCGCGCTCCTTCCTTGTGGGTGACCCTCTCAGAGGGCACTCCCGCCTTAGGTGAATGTTTACACCTCAGGTCACACCTCCCGAGAAACAGACGGAGGGACCAATCGGCATGGTCAGAAGGTATCAGCTCAGGCAATCACCCCTCTCCGGGCCTGGCCTTTACCAGGGGGTACGCGCGTGCCTTACATGTCTACCCAGGGCGGGGAATTACGCGTTACCCCGTCACCGGCTACGCGTGCGAACGCGTGGGTCGGCCTTCAGGCACGCACAGGGAGGAAGGAAGAAGAGGAAAAAGAAGAGAGAGAGGGAGAAAGAGGACAGACTGTCTCAAACGCCAAGGCGGAGACCAGAGAAGGCAAGGAGAAGAAGGCAATGAGAAAGCAAGGAGAAGAAGGCAATGAGAAGGCAAGGAGAAGAAGGCAATGAGAAGGCAAGGAGAAGAAGGCAATGAGAAGAAGGCAATGAGAAGGCAAGGAGAAGAAGGCAATGAGAAGGCAAGGAGAAAAGGCAATGAGAAGGCAAGGAGAAAAGGCAATGAGAAGGCAAGGAGAAAAAGGCAATGAGAAGGCAAGGAGAAGTCAGGGGAAAGAGTAAGGAAGACAGTGAGGTGGAGAAGAGCAAAGAAAGGAACCAACAAAAGGAAGGAAGAAACGAGAAGTGAAAAACCAGAAAGACCACAATTATAGGTCGTGGAACCGTCCGTCTCCGGACGCAGGCGCTAACTACCCCCGTGAGGGGGATGGACTCCTTTTAGTCGCCTCTTACGACAGGCAGGAATACCTCGGGCCTATTCTAATCCCCGGACCCGCAGGGCGGAAACAGGGCTTGGATGGCGTGTGCAGGTACAGCTGTCCATGCAGCTTCAACACGATACCACAGTTCATCAAGAGTAGTGACTGGCGTATTGTGACAAGCCTGTTGCTCGGCCACCATTGACCAGACGTTTTCAATTGGTGAGAGATCTGGAGAATGTGCTGGCCAGGGCAGCAGTCTAACATTTTCTGTATCCAGGAAGGCCCGTACAGAACCTGCAACATGCGGTCGTGCATTATCCTGCTGAAATGTAGGGTTACGCAGGGATCGAATGAAGGGTAGAGCCACGGGTCGCAACACATCTGAAATGTGACCTCCACTGTTCAAAGTGCCGTCAATGCCAACAATAGGTGACCGACACGTAACCAATGGCACCCCATACCATCACGCCGGGGGATACGCCAGTATGGCGATGAATACACGCTTCCAATGTGCCGGGGGATACGCCAGTATGGCGATGACGAATACACGCTTCTAATGTGCGTTCACCGCGATGGCGCCAGACACGGATGCGACCATCATGATGCTGTACACAGAACCTGGATTCATCCAAAAAATGACGTTTTGCCATTCGTGCACCCAGGTTCGTCGCTGAGTACACCAACGCAGGCGCTCCTGTCTGTGACGCAGCGTCAAGGGTAACCGCAGCCACGGTCTCCGAGCTGATAGTCCACGCTACTGCAAACGTCATCGAACTGTCCGTGCAGATTGTTGCTGTCTTGCAAACGTCCCCATCTGTTGAATCAGGGATCGAGACGTGGCTGGACGATACGTTACAGCCATGCGGATAAGATGCCTGTCATCTCGACTGCTCGTGATACGGGGCCGTTGAGATCCAGCACGCCGTTCCGTATTACCCTCCTCAACCCACCGATTCCACATTCTGCTAACAGTCATTGGATCTCTACGAACGCGAGTAGCAATGCCGCTATACGATAAACCGCAATCGCGATAGGCTACGATCTGAGCTTTATCAAAGTGATGGTACGCATTTCTCCTCCTTTCACGTGTCATCACAACAACGTTTCACCAGGCAACGACTGTCAACTGCTGTTTGTGCATGAGAAATCGGTTGGAAACTTTCCACATGTCAGCACGTTGTAGGTGTCGCCACCGGCGCCAACCTTGTGTGAATGCTCTGAAAAGCTAATCATTTGCATATCACAGCATCTTCTTCCTGTCGGTTAAATTTCGCGTCTGTAGCACGTCATCTTCGTGGTGTAGCAATTTTATGGCCGGTAGTGTATGTACATTTTGTAGCACACGTCTATTAATTTCATTCTATCTGAAGAGTTTGATAAATTAAATATATATATGTTCAAGGAAATACGAGACATGTTATTTGGTCTAAAGTCTGCCACAGTGCAGTGCCACGCCTCTACACACACACACACACACACACACACACACACACACACACACATTCTGTTGCACGTCACTATTTCGCTCTGTGGCTCTCATACGTGTATACTTTGTAATGGAAGCCATCACACCAATATTCAGGACAGTGGAAATTAAAATGTCCTGTAGTGCCTCTCCTCCTCCCAGTCCGCCGGTTTGACTTCCTATGCTCCTCAAAACAAGAAAAAGAAGAAAGCTCACAATCAATACTGGCAGGGGGTTACGCGTGACCGGGAGAAGAACTCTTCATAAAATGTGCAATCTTTATTGCCTATTAGCTAATAACTTCACTTTTGTGTGACATAAAATTAAATATAGCAAACATAAGACCAGTCAAGAGAAGAGACAAGCAAGACAATACAGATTTCTTTAATCCTTATGACCCAGCATTTCTTTATTCTAGCTACAGCTTCATACGGCGTGCTTTCCATTCTGCAAAAGAACCTTTTACCTCATCGAAGTTCGGTAAACGTTTCGTTACTTGAAAAATTAAAATATCGTTGCCTAATACTGGAAAAGCTGTTAATACGAACAGTATTAAAGAGTGGTGACGTTCCTCGGTTTGATTACGTCTACTTTGTCACTGTCTGCTAGATAAAACGAAATAGGCCTTTCTAATATTGCAGCAACTGTAACGCACGCCGAATAATCGAGACTGCTTTGGCGCAAGTGGTCATTTTTATCTGCCTCATTTACATAAATAACACGACATATAATTCATGAAGTGCCAAAATCAAATGTTTATTAGGCCTATTGTAAGCAGAAAGTTTTATGTTACGAAATGGTTTCACATTTCATTCATATGCTCCACTTTCTCAAGCATTAGATCGAAAAGTAGTAGTACGAAGTTTTTATATAAATTTGGAATCGTCATATCCTTCCATATGATTTGTGTGATGTCCTCGATTCTTCTCCTTCCTCGTTCTAACAAACTATCTCGTCATCACTAATTCTTTAACGATTCCTGTGATAGTCAAAACTTATTCTCCGATTAACTTCACTAACCTTGCCAGAATCAACAGTTTAGTTATCCCGCATATATTCCCCGGTTAGGCGTTATATACGTGTTTGTCCAATGCGTTTTCAGCGCTGTTGCGAGAACAGAACTTTAGTGGCTGCTAAATGGGGACTGTACAACTGGCCCTTACTAGTGTAGCGGTCTGACAAAAATTTTCTGTCAAAATTTCATTTTCTTGGCTGCAGCGATAGGATAATATGTAATCTTTCTTACCTGTTATTCCTGTTAGTCGTTTACTGTACTTTGAATCTATGGTTTTCGGTAATAATAACAACAGCGCTTATCATTCGCACATCCAGTAAACCACACAAACAAACAGCGATTGGTATTCACCCTCTCATGTTTATTCGGCTCAGCTCGTATAGCCCCGTTCCCTTTCGTCTGCGGGCAAGTTTTTTTATTTCTTTATGCAACGGGGATTCCTCTGGAAGAGACATTAAGTACACTATGCACGCATTCAAAATGCAAATTATGATTCGTTTAGACCTCAACTTAGAATGCATTCAAAAATGTTCAAAATCATACGAATAATCAATAGACCAACGTTCGATGGATGCTAGACGGTTTGTGAAACAAAAAATATGATTTTTTTCCCGGTTTGCCCCTCCCCCCTACCTCCCCCCCCCCCTAAATCCGGGCCTGGTGCCCCGGCGTCGTAGTGCGGTGACCGAGTCCCTGAGTCGAAAGACGTCCTGGCCTCAAATTCAGCCCCGTTTACACTCTGTTACTGCCAATTTGTTTTTATAAAACCTGGTGTCTAGTCACGTCGCCCAAAACAAAAAGAGTCGCCCGAGTTTGGCGGCAACGACCGGCTTACTACATCGTTCTTTGCTCCGCGGGGCAGTTTACCGCTGTGCTCAGCTATCCTCGCTTCGGAGCTCACTTGCGAATCTTTTATTCTGTTCTACTCGTACATGTCAACATAAGTGACTGAAGGCCAACGCTGTTACCGCAGAACTCCGTGGCTGTCTCCATGCTACTTTCAGCCACTTACACTAAAGATTTCATACTTTTACCTAAAATACGAGGTGCATTCAAGTTCTAAGGCCTCCGATTTTTTTTCTAATTAACTACTCACCCGAAATCTATGAAACTGGCGTTACTTCTCGACGTAATCGCCCTGCAGACGTACACATTTTTCACAACGCTCACGCCATGATTCCATGGCAGCGGCGAAGGCTTCTTTAGGAGTCTGTTTGGACCACTGGAAAATCGCTGAGGCAATAGCAGCACAGCTGGTGAATGTGCGGCCATGGAGAGTGTCATTATTGGAAAAAGCCAAAAGTCACTAGGAGCCAGGTCAGGTGAGTAGGGAGCATGAGGAACCACTTCAAAGTTGTTATCACGAAGAAACTGTTGCGTAACGTTAGCTCGATGTGCGGGTGCGTTCTCTTGGTGAAACAGGACACGCACAGCCCTTCCCGGACGTTTTTGTTGCAGTGCAGGAAGGAATTTGTTCTTCAAAACATTTTCGCAGGATGCACCTGTTACCGTAATGCCCTTTGGAACGCAATGGGTAAGGATTACGCCCTCGCTGGCCCAGAACATGGACATCATTTTTTCAGCACTGGCGGTTACGCGAAATTTTTTTGGTGGCGGTAAATCTGTGTGCTTCCATTGAGCTGAATGGCGCTTTGTTTCTGGATTGAAAAATGGCATCCACATCTCATCCATTGTCACAATCGACGAAAAGAAAGTCCCATTCATGCTGTCGTTGCGCATCAACATTGCTTGGCAACATTGCTTGGCAACATGCCACACAGGCAGCCATGTGGTCGTCCGTCAGCATTTGTGGCACCCACCTGGATGACACTTCGCATTTTCAGGTCGTCATGCAGGATTGTGTGCACAGAACCCACAGAAATGCCAACTCTGGAGGCGATCTGTTCAACAGTCATTCGGCGATCCCCCAAAACAATTCTCTCCACTTTCTCGATCATGTCGTCAGACCAGCTCGTGCGAGCCCAAGGTTGTTTCGGTTTGTTGTCACACGATGTTCTGCCTTCATTAAACTGTCGCACCCACGAATGCACTTTCGACACATCCATAACTCCATCACCACATGTCTCCAACTGTCGATGAATTTCAATTGATTTCACACCACGCAAATTCAGAAAACGAATGATTGCACGCTGTTCAAGTAAGGAAAACGTCGCCATTTTAAGTATTTAAAACAGTTCTCATTCTCGCCGCTGGCGGCAAAATTCCATCTGCCGCACGGTGCTGCCATCTCTGGGACGTATTGACAATGAACGCGGCCTCATTTTAAAACAATGCGCATGTTTCTATCTCTTTCCAGTCCGGAGAAAAAAAATCGGAGGCCTTAGAACTTGAATGCACCTCGTACTGGGTAGTGCCACTACACTTTAAAAAAGTGCGACATATTCCTGTGGTAGGTAGTATTATCAAAACTAGAAGAAAAATTCCTGTAATTATATGTCCGGAAACAAACACCTGTTGGGATATGAGTCAAGCTCTACCCTCGGACCCACCTGACTAGTATGTAGGCCGAATAGGCAGTGCAGCATGTTGTTACTACGCATCCTAAAGGATCCTACAGCCCTTCTTCGCAAGTGAATCACGCCCTCTTTCAAATACACCTGGTTCCATTCAGATCGCATCACATGCATTGGTCTGACTCTTCTGTAATGCCCGCACACTGTCGATATGTTGAGCAGACACCAGTGCCTTTAAATGTCGACCTAGCAAGAAAGCCAACTGATTCAGGTCTGGTGAACTTTTTCGACCAGTCCATCAAACGTGAAACGTTGCAGTGAGGTGGTGTCGCACGACCCACAGAAAATGAGTTGGTGCATACAGCACAATCGTCATCTTATTTCAAGGGTTCCGTTCTCCAATAACACTGGTAATTCATCGCACAGAAATCAGTGGTACACAGCATCTGTTCACCCATTTGGTTAAGCTCATTGCCTTATGAATCCATCTCCCAAAAATGGCTCACCTCCATGGCTGCATATGTCCGGAGAGCATACTGCAGTAACTTACTATGCCATCTCTTATGAATCTTGTACCACCCATAAAACACATTACATGTCAGAGGTAAAACGGCCCATACCTCAAAATGCATTGGTTTCCGGAAATAGCATTATAGGAGTTTCTTATACACTGGCAGAAAACAATTCTAACTCCAAGAAGGAGTTGTGCAACAAAAGGTGGTAAGCGTGCTTCTACATCTGAAAGATCACGTCTATTCAAATTTCGCGCCACTATGAGGATGCAAATCAGGTTTGGTTTAAATAGAAGCTGTAACGGTCGTGAGCAATAGTTACATTTGAGATTGGTCATGCTGAGTTAATGCTAGTCAAGAGTGGTTGCAAGGTGACAAAGACGCCAGTCAACAACTCAGCTGACCGGTCTGGCCGAGCGGTTCTAGGCGCTTCAGTCTGTAACCGCGCGACCACTACGGTCGCGGGTTCGAATCCTGCCTCGGGCATGGGTGTGTGTGATGTCCTTAGGTTAGTTAGGTTTAAGTAGTTCTATTCTAGGGGACTGATGACCCATAGTGCTCAGAGCCATTTGAACCATTTTTTTTTCAACAACTCACTGGATTTGAACGGGGTCGCATGATTTATGAGTAATTGGATGTTCCTTCTGCGATATTGCAGAAGGAATTGGCAGGAAGGTAGACAGTATATTGTTGGCAGTGGTGGTCACGAGAATGTATGGTCGCAAGAAGATCGTACTCCAGATGGACATGTGGCACTACAGAGAGGGATGACCATTGTGTTCGGTGCATCGTACTGCATTTGCAGCAGAAATCTGAGCAGCAATTGGCATCACAGTGACTCAATGAACTGTCAAAAATCTGTTTCTTCAAGAAGAGTTCCGAGCCAGACGCGCTGTAGCGTGGACTCCACTGACCCCATCTCATCTGTGAGAGCTCATTGAAGGGCAGGGTGGAGGTCTGTTTTCTTTTCTGATCAAAGCTGATTCTGCCTTGGCGCCAATAATGGCCGTGCGTTGGTTAGAAGGAGACCCAGTGAGTGCCTGCAACCAGCCTGCCAGGGGCCTCGGCACACTGGACCTACTTACTGTCTGGGCTGCAATTTCGTATGACGCCAGAAGCTTTCTCATTGTACGAGGTGCATTCAAGTTCTAAGGCCTCCGATTTTTTTTCTAATTAACTACTCACCCGAAATCAATGAAACTTGCGTTACTTCTCGACGTAATCGCCCTGCAGACGTACACATTTTTCACAACGCTCACGCCATGATTCCATGGCAGCGGCGAAGGCTCCTTTAGGAGTCTGTTTTGCCCACTGGAAAATCGCTGAGGCAATAGCAGCACGGCTGGTGAATGTGCTGCCACGGAGAGTGTCTTTCATTGTTGGAAAAAGCCAAAAGTCACTAGGAGACAGGTCAGGTGAGTGGGGAGCATGAGGAATCACTTCAAAGTTGTTATCACGAAGAAACTGTTGCGTAACGTTAGCTCGATGTGCGGGTGCGTTGTCTTGGTGAAACAGCACATGCACAGCCCTTCCCGGACGTTTTTGTTGCAGTGCAGGAAGGAATTTGTTCTTCAAAACATTTTCGTAGGATGCACCTGTTACCGTAGTGCCCTTTGGAACGCAATGGGTAAGGATTACGCTCTCGCTGTCCCAGAACATGGACACCATTTTTTCAGCACTGGCGGTTACCCGAAATTTTTTTGGTGGCGGTGAATCTGTGTGCTTCCATTGAGCTGACTGGCGCTTTGTTGGATTGAAAAATGGCATCCACGTCTCATCCATTGTCACAACCGACGAAAAGAAAGTCCCATTCATGCTGTCGTTGCACGTCAACATTGCTTGGCAACATGCCACACGGGCAGCCACGTGGTCGTCCATCAGCATTCGTGGCACCCACCTGGATGACCCTTTTCGCATTTTCAGGTCGTCATGCAGGATTGTGTGCACAGAACCCACAGAAATGCCAACTCTGGAGGCGATCTGCTCAACAGTCATTCGGCGATCCCCCAAAACAAATCTCTCCACTTTCTCGATCATGTCGTCAGACCGGCTTGTGCAAGCCCGAGGTTGTTTCGGTTTGTTGTCACATGATGTTCTGCCTTCATTAAACTGTCGCACCCACAAACGCACTTTCGACACATCCATAACTCCATCGCCACATGTCTCCTACAACTGTCGTTTAATTTCAATTGGTTTCACACCACACAAATTCAGAAAACGAATGATTGCACGCTGTTCAAGTAAGGAAAACGTCGCCATTTTAAGTATTTAAAACAGTTCTCATTCTCACCGCTGGTGGTAAAATTTCATCTGCCGTACGGTGCTTCCATCTCTGGGACGTATTGACAATGAACGCGGCCTCATTTTAAAACAATGTGCATGTTTCTCTTTCCAGTCCGGAGAAAAATCGGAGGCCTTAGAACTTGAATTCACCTCTTACCACGCACCTTGGGTGCAAATTTGTGTCAGTCTGGTGATTCGACCTGCCGTGCGTCCATTCATGAACTGCAGTCCAGGGAGTGTTATCCAACAGGATAATGCTCACCCATATACTGCTGTTGTAACCCAACATGCTCTACATAGTGTCATCATGTTACCTTGGCCTGCTCGATTATCAGATCTGTCTCCACACAAGCACATATTGGACATCATCGGACAACAATTCCAGTGTCGTTCACAAACAGCATTAACCATGCCTGTGTTCACAGACCAAGAGCAACAGGCCTGGACTTCCATTCCACAAACTGACATCCGGCACCTGTGCTACACAATGCACGCACATTTCCATGCTTGTATTCAATCTTCTATCTTTTCCACAGGTTATTAACGTACCAGAATTACACATTTGCACTAGTTTATCTCGCTCTTACATGAACATGTGATCTTGCAATGTTAACCACTTCATTCTGTTACCTAGACAAATGTATTCCCGAAATTTCATTATTCAACATTAATTATTTTTTGCTGTTGCGATTTTTTTCCGTAAGTATAGTTCTGTCCAACACTACCTGCTGTATGAATGTGAGATTTGTTTTAAACCCCTCTAGTTTGGTGTGTAAGTTCGGAAACTCAGTGATACGACTTCTAAACCCGCTGGGCAGAACAGGTGACCAGGATTGTGGAAAGGGCCAAATAAGGTGTCTGTCAGTTTCACTTCAAAATTGTGATTTATTGTATTTTAATAACACCTTTAAACCAAAACGCCACCGAACGTTTACAACTACGAGTTTCAAAATGCAATTCTTTCACGGTTGAATACCTCCAAACAAGAAATCTTAAAAAGCAACAATTTCAATTGGCTGAAGACATGCAGTTAAAATTGTAGGTGGAAAGACTCAGGGCAAAAGTGAATAGAACAAACATATACAAGGGGCAATACAAACGCCTGAAGGCCACAATTAAATTTCAAAATTTTAAAATATATTACCATAATCTTAAGGCAGCAATGTTAAGGGGAATATTTGAGAATATGGCTTTAAGCGGCTGGAAAGCAACGCAATGACAATAACTAAATTTAAGAATAAGGCTTTAAGCGGCTGAAGGCCCACAACTGATTTACATAAATTGATTTACATAAAACACAATAAAAAATCTTTTCTTTTAAAGCATTGGCTATAACAGATTACCAACAGACCATTAAACACCCATGAAAAGGACAGTATCGACAAAGGCACTCAGACGTCTCCGGGAGGGGGGGGGGGGGAGGCTGCCCTCTAAACATTAACGTTTACTTAGGTGAGACAGGTGGGGGGCCCAACTACACTTGATTCGCCGGTAACCCAACCAACCAACCAAGAGACAGTCATGGACCGACTGACCATACGACTTGCTAGCCACCCATAGGTACATAGCAACTGAAAGACCAAATTGTTATGGGCGTGATTATCCAGAATGAAATATGTATTAAACAGTCAAAACTACACACCTTGTTGGACAGCAACAACAGGTGAGGAAAGAACACTGCCTGAAATTACGTTACTGGCCAGGGCAGGTAACTGGGACACTAACGGCCACAAGGCAGAAAATTCCGCTGGTGCACTTGAATTGTAGTGAACCAATGTAGTTAATTCCACGGCACGGTGTCTCGATTTCACCATTACAAACACTCAGTGCTGCTCACAGGAAAAGCTCAACAGCGGACCACTGAAACGAACAACAAGAACGGACGTGGCTGGGGTACTTAACACACCATTCAACTTTGACGTCCTGGGCCGCTCATAGCGATCGGACAGCTCCAGACACGCTCTGACACTGCACAGAGACCGCCAGCAGACCCAGCCGACTGCACTGCACAGAGATATCCTCCCTGGTCTGCACCAACCGACCGACTCACTGCTAGTCAATATTTAAATCAAGTTGTCAGTGGAAATGACACCAACTACACACACAGTATGACAAACACTAGCACGAAGACTTGAACGACACTAAGCAGTGGCTGTGCAATCATGAAGACAAATCGGGAGTCGATTCACACAAACAGCCAACCCATAAGCGATCGGCGAGCCAATTCACGTCGTCCGGTACGACGACCGACCGACAATCGACGATCGGCGATGACCGTCCCCGACTCAAGTGATGCGTGGCGGCAACGGTCGGGCGAGCCACGGACATGCGGGCCTCACTGCTGCTCTGCTGCTCCAACCCGACTGAACTAATGCCGCGTTCCAACTCCCCGACTGGCAGGTCCGAACTGCACTCATGGCACATTCCAACTGACTCCACGACAATTCTTTTTTTTTCTTTATTGATTTTCAATTCCCTCCGAAGGGGGCGGGCTGGCAGCAGCTTAGTACGCTGCTCTACAGCCTACAGACTTTTTTTAAAGAAAATGAAGAAGAAAGAAACAAGGAAAAACAGGCGATAAAATGGTGACTTAAAGTGTAAAATGGCGTAAAAATGCGAAACATAAAACAGAAAGCAAAAGGGGTTGGCAATGTTGATAGAATACACAGGAATCAGACAAGTAACATAGTAGACACACAATTAAAAAACATGGCGACAGTCTAGTTTCTGTTCGCAAGAGATAAAAAAAAATCACACCCAGCGACAGTATGATGGCTGTTCGCTACACTTCCCAAAAGACACAACATGGAACACTCACTGGAAAAACACACACTGTAAAACACTGCACGAAAATGGCGGCACAAATATGGCACTCCCGAGCCAGATGGGGGGGGGGGACCTGGAGGAGGGGGAAAACAAGGAGGGAGGAGAGGAAAAAACGAAAAAGGGGGGGAACCAAAGAGGGAGAGGACTCATAAAGGGGGGAGGGGCAGGGCAGATGCGAGAGGGAATGGGAAGAGGCAGAGGAGGGAAATGCAAAAGAACTCGGGGGAGAGAAGGGGGCAGAGAGGGGGGGTGGGGAAAAAAGAGGAGGGAAGGGGGGGGGAGGGAGCCCGGGAAAAGGACAGAGGAAAGGAGGGGGAGTGAGGATCAGAGTTGATAGGAGGGATAAATGGAGGGAGAGAAGGCATCATCCGGGAGGGGGAGTTGATGGAAGCCACCTTGGGAAAGGAGATGAAGGGGGAAGAGATGGAGGGTAGGGGGGACACAATAGTGAAGACGTGGCAGGGGGCGGGGATAGGAGAGGAGAGGAGCAACCTGGGGGTGAGGGGGATCAAGGCGGCGGGAGGTGTAGAGGATGCGGATATGCGGATATGTTCGAGGAATAGGAGTAGATGGGGGGAAAGGAAAGAGATCATAGAGGATCTGCGTGGGGGACGGGAGGCGTATACGGAAGGCGAGATGGAGTGCATGACGCTCAAGGATCTGGAGGGACTTATAGAATTTTGGGGGGGGGGGGGCAGATATCCAGGCAGGACGCATAATAGAGGATGGGACGGATTAAGGATTTGTAGGTGTGGAGGATGGTAGAGGGGTTCAACCCCGAAGTCCGGCCAGAGAGGAGTTTGAGGAGTCGGAGGCGGTTGAGGGCTTTGGATTGGATGGAGCGGAGATGAGGGATCCAGGTGAGGTGACGGTCAATGGTGAGGCCAAGGTAGGTGAGGGTGGGGGTGAGGCGGACAGGACGGGCGCAGACGGTGAGGGAGGAATCCAGGAGCCGGAAGGAGCGAGTGGTACGACCTACGATGATTGCCTGGGTCTTGGAAGGATTGATTTTCAGGAGCCACTGGTTAAACCATGCAGCAAATAGGTCAAGGTGAGTCTGGAGAAGGCGTTGGGACCGTTGGAGGGTAGGAGCGAGGGCGAGGAATGCGGTGTCATCGGCATATTGCAAGAGGTGTACTGGTCCATGACAGACGACAGCCAGGAAGTAACTGCAGTGCAGCAAAGATAACACGTGAAAGCTATATCGATAGGCCTTGCTGCTGCCGTTGACGGGAAGAGAAAGCAGCAACTCAGTGACAACAGAAATTGAAACTAACATAACGAGGTGGCAACACGGAAAAAAAAACAAGATGTAAAATGAGAGATGGCACGAGCGCGAGCCACTCATTGTCACAGTTGGCGGAGTTTGATGCAGATAAATAAATATGATGTATTGTGCATAAATAGGTGAAGGGATCCATTACTTGCCGACTTATTATTTGCAATAAACCGCTGGAAACAGAAACAACTGTCAGTACGTGGAGTAACCGTCTGCCAATACCTGAAGTGGAAAGACCACATAAAACTCATTATTGAAAAACCATGTGGCAGAATGAATTATTTGGTAAAAATCTTAAGGAAGTGTACGAAGCGGGGCTGAAAACTAATGCTTCCGAATTTTTTATTCTCGAAACAGTTGGGGTATCATATCAAATGGTTCAAATGGCTCTGAGCACTATGGGACTTAACATCTGAGGTCATCAGTCCCCTAGAACTTAGAACTAGTTAAACCTAACTAACCTAAGGACATCACACACATCCATACCCGAGGCAGGATTCGAACCTGCGACCGTAGCGGTCGCGCGGTTCCAGACTGAAGCGCCTAGAACCGCTCGGTCACACCGGCCGACTGTATCATATCTCAAGCATATTACTGGATGGACTTTCTGATTTTGTTGATGCAAGTTTCAACCTCCTGCCGAGGACTTCGGACTGTAGCGTGTAACGTGACGGTGTGTATAACGTAGCTACTGTATGTCAGTGCGTGAGAAACAGAGTACTGTAATCAAGTTTCCAATTCGAAAAGTTCCTGCACCCGTGGAGCACCCTCTCCTTCAGCATAACAACACACGGGAGATGCTACGTCTGTAACAATCCGACACCTTGGCTTCACTGTCATCTCTCATCCTCCATACAGTCCCCACCTGGCCCAACCCGATTTTTACCTGTTTTCAAAACTTATAAAACACCTTCAAGGACTTCACTTTGATAATGATGAAGCAGCGCAAGCAGAGGCGAGGTTGTGGCTACATCAACGGAATCAAACATTCTATAGTGACGGTACCAACAACTGGTCTCTCGTTGGGAGAAATGTGTTGATAGCCAGGGTGATTGTGTTCAAAAATAAAAGAGTCGACATGAAGAATAAAGATGTAGAGTGTTAATAAAGTTGCAAGCCGCCAGTTGCTTTAATCATAAATATATGTCAGAGAAATGCTAAATGTTATTATCTTTCCATTAAGTAAAGTATTATCTTCTCAATAATCTTCAAATCGTGCTCTACATCTGCAGTTTTTACATATGAAATTAGTGAATTTACCCATGGTATTTTTGTTGCCTATATCTGCTGTCACTTTCAGAACTCCAATTAATAATTAAATTAAGTAATTTAATGAGATTGAGCTTTGAATTGCTGATGTGCTCATATATCACCACAGTAAAATAATTCAGGCGGCAGCAGAAAATGGCGCGCTGTGGGATAGGAGCGGAGTGCTGTGGCGACTGTAACGTTCTGACGCATCGACGAAAATTTGCAAACTACGTGGGCTGGCTTTGTGATTATTAGCACGCGGCAAACTTCCCTAGCAGAGCCCTGAAATCTCGGCAGATTTCAGTGTGAGCTGCATCCGTTCACTGATCTGGCAAAACCAATTTGAATCACAGACACGACGATGCTTGCTGGAATTGTCACACGTCAGACAGATGATCAAGACAATTAAGTTGACCCTCGTGACACACGATATGCCCGAAACGATATGCAGTTCCACTGTCGGTACAGTTGGAAACTGCCACTAGCACTTAGTCCCCCACAGATTAGAGGCCACAAGTCTCTCCCATTAGGAAAAGATATGAAGTTATCCATCAGAGGAGGACAGGGACAAAAAATCCAGTGAAATTTAAGTGCTTTATCTGAAAACTACCTTGAGCAGTTAAACAGAGAACCGACTCGTGGGGATAACATATTAGACCTTCTGGTGACAAACAGACCCGAACTATTTGAAAAAGTTAACGCAGAACAGGGAATCAGCGATCATAAAGCGGTTACGGCATCGATGATTTCAGCCGTAAATAGGAATATTAAAAAGGGTAGGAAGATTTTTCTGTTTAGAAAAAGTGACAAAAAGCAGATTTCAGAGTACCTGTTGGCTCAACACAAAAGTTTTGTGTCAAGTACAGATAGTGTTGAGGACCAGTGGACAAAGTTCAAAACCGTCGTACATTACGCGTTAGATGAGTATGTGCCAAGCAAGATCGTAAGAGATGGAAAAGAGCCACCGTGGTACAACAACCGAGTTAGAAAACTGCTGCGGAAGCAAAGGGAACTTCACAGCAAACATAAACATAGCCAAAGCCTTGCAGACAAACAAAAATTACGCGAAGCGAAATGTAGTGTGAGGAGGGCTATGCGAGAGGCGTTCAATGAATTCGAAAGTAAAGTTCTATGTACTGACTTGGCAGAAAATCCTAAGAAATTTTGGTCTTATGTCAAAGCGGTAGGTGGATCAAAACAAAATGTCGAGACACTCTGTGACCAAAATGGTACTGAAACAGAGGATGACAGACTAAAGGCCGAAATACTAAATGTCTTTTTCCAAAGTTGTTTCACAGAGGAAGATTGCACTGTAGTTCCTTCTCTAGATTGTCGCACAGATGACAAAATGGTAGATATCGAAATAGACGACAGAGGGATAGAGAAACAATTAAAATCGCTCAAAAGAGGAAAGGCCTCTGGACCTGATGGGATACCAGTTCAATTTTACACAGAGTACGCGAAGGAACTTGCCCCCCTTCTTGCAGCGGTGTACCGTAGGTCTCTAGAAGAGCGTAGCGTTCCAAAGGATTGGAAAAGGGCACAGGTCAACCCCGTTTTCAAGAAGGGACGTCGAACAGATGTGCAGAACTATAGACCTATATCGCTAACGTCGATCAGTTGTAGAATTTTGGAACACGTATTATGTTCGAGTATAATAACTTTTCTGGAGCCTAGAAATCTACTCTGCAGGAATCAGCATGGGTTTCGAAAAATACGGTCATGTGAAACCCAGCTCGCGCTATTCGTCCACGAGACTCAGAGGGCCATAGACACAGGTTCCCAGGTAGATGCCGTGTTTCTTGACTTCCGCAAGGCGTTTGATACAGTTCCCCACAGTCGTTTAACGAACAAAGTACGAGCATATGGACTATCAGACCAACTGTGTGATTGGATTGAAGAGTTCCTAGATAAGAGAACGCAGTATGTCATTCTCAATGGAGAGAAGTCTTCCGAAGTAAGAGTGATTTCAGGTGTGCCGCAGAGGAGTGTCGTAGGACCGTTGCTGTTCACAATATACATAAATGACCTTGTGGATGACATCGGAAGTTCACTGAGGCTTTTTGCGGATGATGCTGTGGTATATCGAGAGGTTGTAACAATGGAAAATTGTACTGAAATGCAGGAGGATCTGCAGCGAATTGACGCATGGTGCAGGGAATGGCAATTGAATCTCAATGTAGACAAGTGTAATGTGCTGCGAATACACAGAAATAAAGATCCCTTATCATTTACCTACAATATAGCAGGTCAGCAACTGGAAGCAGTTAATTCCATAAATTATCTGGGAGTACGCATTAGGAGTGATTTAAAATGGAATGATCATATAAAGTCGATCGTCGGTAAAGCAGATGCCAGACTGAGACTCATTGGAAGAATCCTAAGGAAATTCAATAAGAAAACAAAGAAGTAGGTTACAGTACTCTTGTTCACCCACTGCTTGAATACTGCTCAGAAGTGTGGGATCCGTACCAGATAGGGTTGATAGAAGAGATAGAGAAGATCAAACGGAGAGCAGCGCGCTTCGTTACAGGATCATTTAGTAATCGCGAAAGCGTTACGGAGATGATAGATAAACTCCAGTGGAAGACTTTGCAGGAGAGACGCTCAGTAGCTCGGTACGGGCTTTTGTTGAAGTTTCGAGAACGTACCTTCACCGAGGAGTCAAGCAATATTTTGCTCCCTCCTGCGTATATCTCGCGAAGAGACCATGAGGATAAAATCACAGAGATTAGAGCCCACACAGAGGCACATCGACAATCCTTCTTTCCACGAACAATACGAGACTGGAATAGAAGGGAGAACCGATAGAGGTACTCAAGGTACTCTCCGCCACACACCGTCAGGTGGCTTGCGGAGTATAGATGTAGATGTAGATGTAGAATTAGCAAAACCGAAACCGCCTCCACATTGTACAAACCAATCAAATTATCCTCTCCACATTGAATCTACCCTCTTGATTTTTCTTATGGTCTGGTAGCCAATCCAGACACAGCACCGGGGTTCCCACGCTGGGGATCAAGCCTCTGCTTTCCATATCCTGAGAGGAGGCCATCAGTGACAAATCTCTCTTGTTTGAAAAAAGAAGATTTTAGACTAGGTAGACGTCGTTCTCACGGCAAGCATGGCCAAGTTTTGGCAAAAATGTCTACCTAGATGGAACCAAAGTCCCTCATATATGGAGAAATCTATTGTTTCCAGGCCGATTATTTCCAATTTCTGAAAGAAGAATGTTAAGCTTCCCAGACAGTCACGCCCATGAAATAATTGTCTTGCCACTTGCTAAAAGAACCTGGCGGCCTTCTGACAGGGGAGTTACAGCTTTCCTCCACTAAACATGTGCATCAGCTACTCTGTCCATGTTGTCCCAACTTGTAACATGAGAATGTCTGCAGTTTTATGACCTTCCCACCATTTGCACAAAAGCTCAGATTGCAGCAGTCTCTGATAAGTGGTTTGCTCCACCCACTTTTCACCAACTGGCAACCTTTGCGATGGACTGCCACCTGGTCCAGATAAAATGTTTCGCAAACCAGCGTCATCCCGCCCTTACCCTAAGTGGAAAGAGGGGAATGCCACAGCCCAAAGTCCCTCTGTAGGTACAATCCACAGAACGCTGCTTCCCAGCTTCCCACAGCACAGTCACTGGACTCAGTGTTTATGGCCTGCAATCCATCCCTCTCCCTATTCTCCATCGCCTCCAACATGGCCCCTCGGGTACAAGTTCTCTACAACCTACACATGCAGTTATATGGGCATTACGTCCACAATTTCCTCATGTAAAAAAGTCAGAAACCACACATACCAAATGTAGTACTGGGGAACACCGAGATCATGACCTACAATATTAATCTTAATCTGAATGACAGTGTTGTTAAAGTGAGAGACTGGCATGCCAGCTCTCAAAGTTCGTTTTATTAAAAAAGCTAGCAAAACGTTCAGGTCGAGTTTGTTATGATAATGTGGATACCACTCTTTATTTCTATCTGTCAGGTTGCAACGTAACCATCCTACCTAATAGTACTGATAAAATTCGACCGGGTAGGATGTTTACAGTCGCTTACCGTGTCCTACTGCTTCTGCACGTTACTCCCTGTAGTACTGTTTTACCAAATTCGTGTGCTCCACGAAATTACAGGCCCCTGCGAGTTACTAATAGGGTATTAATAATTTCTAGCGGACGGGTTTAACCTACCGGTAAAAATTTGAAGGCAACGGATAACGCAATCTTTATAAACACTATAGAAGGCACCTGTGATTGTGGTCTTCAGTCCAGAGACTGGTTTGATGCAGATCTCCATGCTACTATATCGTGTGCAAGCTTCTTCATCCCCCAGTACCTACTGCAACCTACATCATTCTGAATCTGCTTAGTGTATTCATCTCTTGGTCTCCCTCTACGATTTTTACCCTCTACGCTGCCGTCCAACACTAAATTGGTGATCCATTGCTGCCTCAGAACAAGTACTACCAACCGATCCCTTCTTCTAGTCAAGTTGTGCCACAAACTCCTCCCCAATCCTATTCAATACCTCCTCATTAGTTATGTGATCAACCCATCTAATCTTCAGCATTCTTCTGTAGCACCACATTTTGAAAGCTTCTATTCTCTTCTTGTCTAAAGGATTTATCGTCCGTGTTTCACATCCATACATGGGTACACTCCATACAAATACTTTGAGAAAAGACTTCCTGACACATAAATCTATGCTCGATGTTAACAAATTTCTCTTCTTCAGAAACGCTTTCCTTGCCATTGCCAATCTACATTTAATTTCCTCTCTACTTCGACCATTGTCAGTTATTTTGCTCCCCAATTAGCAAAACTCATCTACTACGTTAAGTATCTTATTTCCCAATCTAATTCCCTCAGCATCACCCAATTTAATTGGTCTACATTCTATTATCCTCGTTTTGCTTTCGTTGATGTTCATCTTATATCCTCCTTTAACGACACCTCCATTCCGTTCAACTGCTCTTTTAGGTCCTTTGCTGTCTCTGACAGAATTGCAATGTCATCAGCAAACCTCAAAGTTTTTATTTCTTCTCCATAGATTTTAATACCTACTCCGGATTTTTCTTTTGTTTCCGTTACTGCTTGCTCAATGTACAGATTGAATAACATCGGAGATAAGCAAAAATCCTGTCTCACTCCCTTCCCAACCACTGCTTCCCTCTCATGCTCCTCGACTCTTATAACTGCCACCTGGTTTCTGTACAAATCGTCAATAGCATTTCGCTCCCTGTATTTGACCCCTGCCACTTTCAGAATTTGAAAGAGGGTATGCTAGTCAACATTGTCAAAAGCTTTCTCTAAGTGTACAAGTGCTAGAAACATAGATTTGCCTTTCCTTAATCTATCTTCTAAGATATGTCGTAAGGTCAGTATTGCCTCACGTGTTCCAACATTTCTACGGAATCCAAACTGATCTTCCCCGAGGTCGGCTTCTACCAGTTTTTCCATTCGTCTGTAAAAAATACTGATAGTCCGGTAATTTTCACATCTGTCAACACCTGCTGTCCTTGGGGTTGGAATTATTATATTCTTCTTGAAGTTTGAGGGTATTTCGCCTGTCTCATACATCTTGCTCACCTGATGGTAGAGTTTTGTCAGGACTGGCTCTCCCAAGGCTATCAGTAGTTCTAGTGGAATGTTGTCTAACACCAGGGCCTTGTTTAGACTTAGGTCTTTCAATGCTCTCTCAAATTCTTCTTGCAGTATCGTATCTCCCATTTCATCTTCATCTACGTTCTCTTCCATTTCCATAATATTGTCCTCAAGTACAACACCCTTGTATAAACCATCAATATACTCCCATCTCTCTGCTTTCCCTTCTTTGCCTAGAACTGGGTTTCCATCTGAGCTCTTGATATTCATGCAGGTGGTACTCTTTTCTCCAAAGGTCTCTTTAATTTTCCTGTAGGCAGTATCTGTCTTACCCCTAGTGATTTTGTCCTCTAGCCATCCCTGCTTAGCCACTTTGCACGTCCTGTCGATCTCAATTTTGAAACTTTTGTATTCCTTTTTGCGTGCGCCATTTACTGCATTTTTATATTTTTGCCTTTCATCAATTAAATTCAATATTTCTTCTGTTACCCAAGGATTTTTATTAGCCCTCGATTTTTTACCAACTTGATCCTCTGGTGCCTTCACTATTTCATCTCTCAAAGCTACCCATTATTCTTCTACTGTATTTCTTTCCCCTGTTCTTGTCAATCGTTCCCTAATGCTCTCCCTGAAACTTTCTACAACCTCTGGTTCTTTCAGTTTATCCAGGTCCATATCCTTAAATTCCCCACCTTTTTGCAATTTATTTAGTTTTAATCTACAGATCATAACCAATAGATTGTGATCAGAGTCCACATCTGCCTCTGGAAATGTAATACAATTTAAAACCTTGTTCCTATATCTCTGTCTTACCATTACATAACCTATCTGAAACCTTCCAGTGTCTCCAGGCATCTTCCATGTATACAAGCTTCTTTCATGATTGTTGAACCAAGTGTTAGCTAGGATTAAGTTATGCTCTGTGCAAAATTCTACCCGGTGGCTTCCTCTTTCATTCCTTACCCCCATTCCATATTCACCCACTACTTTTCCTTCTCTTCCTTTCCCTACTATCGAATGCGAGTCACCTATGACTATTAAATTTTCGTCTCCCTTCACTATCTGAATAATTTCTTTTATCTCATCATATATTTCATCAATCTCTTCATCATCTGCGGAGCTTGTCGGCATATAAACTTGTACTACTGTAGTAGGCGTTGGCTTCGTGTCTATGTGGCTACAATAATGCATTCACTATGCTGTTCATAGTACCTTACCTGCACTCCTAGTTTTTATTCATTGTTAAACCTACTCCTGCATTACCTCTACCTGATGTTGTATTTGTAGCCCTGTATTCACCTGACCGGAAGTCTTGTTACTCCTGCCACCGAACTTCACTAATTCCCACTATTTCTATCTTTAACCTACCCATTTTCTGACCTACCTAGCCGATTAAGGGATCTGACATTCCACGCTCCGATACGTAGAACCCCAGTTTTCTTTCTCCTGATAACGACGTCCTCCTAAGTAGTCTCCGCACGGAAATCCGAATGGGGAATTATTTCACCTCCAGAGGAGACCAACATCATTTAACCATACAGTAAAGCTGCATGCCCTCGGGAAAAATTATGGCTGTAGTTTTCCCTTGCTTTCAGCCGTTCGCAGTACCAGCATATCAAGACCATTTTGGTTAATGTTACAAGGCCAGATCAGTCAATCATCGAGACTGTTGCCCCTGCAACTACTGAAAATGCTGCTGCCCCTCTTCAGGAGCCACACATTTGTCCAATGGCAAGGTCCATGGTTCATGAGGGGGGAGGAGAAGACACTTATGCAGGGCTTAATCGAGAGCATAGCGCTTTTATTTATTTTATTTGTTGACCCAGAAAGCGACTGAAGTAGGCACTAATTTGTCGGGGTTCGCCTATCATCTCTTAGTGATGTTTTATCAATCATATCTTCCATTTTGTAGGGACGTTCGGATACTTTAGTTTTCACCTATTCTTGAAGTTGGTAATGATAAGGGAGGAAACAGTCAGTAGAGGATTTAGATTAATTGATATTTATTGACTACCTATATCATTTGAACAGTTAGCTATGCATCTTCTGGAATAGTTACTGCCCATTCTTACGTAACAGCAGGGGCTCTCATATAATACATCATGACAAATGGTCTCTCTAATTCAAAATGGTTCAAATGGCTCTGAGCACTATGGGACTTAACATCTAAGGTCATCAGTCCCCTAGAAGTTAGAACTACTTAAACCTAACTAACCTAAGGACACCTCACACATCCATGACCCAGGCAGGATTCGAACCTGCGACCGTAGCAGTCGCGCGGTTCCGGGCTGAAGCGCCTAGAACCGCTCGGCCACAGCGGCCGGCAGGTCTCTCTAGTCAACGGGATTTACTTTAATCACATAATTATGGAAAGGGAAAGGGGAGCACAGACCTGGCTTATGCAAGCACACAATTGTGCCTAAACCTTCTATTGATGTTACATGTAAATACTATAGGTCACACAGAAAAAGTTCAGCAAAAGACACTACAAGTGAACTCGGTCAGGGCGGAAGAATATCTGCCTAAATATTTCAAATTTCATTAAAACGTGAGCCGAAGAGGGGTAGCAAGTGGTCCATTTGAGTATGACTGCCAATTTTGTTTTAATCCTGCGTTCCGAAACAACACCACGTTCCTGAGCTGGGGGCGCAAGAACATTTACTGTCATATGGCGGGAAAATTTTGCAAGTCTCCATCCCAACTATATGCTTTAAAATCTGAACTTTTCATAGATACAAGAGTTTAGCCTATATATTTCATGTAACGCACTTCACTATAAGCAAATCAAATAGTTATGGGCGGGGGGGGGGGGGGGGGGCGGCACAAGAAACATTTACTAATTATCACCTTGATACTAGTTCACACACGTGGCCAAGTTGGGGTAGCCAATGCAAGAATTCTGACACACGAGATTATTTCTTCCCTATCTTAGACTCACGCACTACCGTATAATTATTTACTCGTACCTTGTATCTATTGATGTGCGTACCTGTCTATTAAGGACCGTTGAAACAGGTTCGCGCCAAAGTGAATACGCGCTCGTTTCATGATTCAGGGTTCTTATTCTCCGCACAAATTTACTATTTCGAAATTGAACTATGCGAAACTGTAGTGAAGCTACTGTACATTTTTGGAACGGAACTGCACTTTACTAATGTGGCGGTGGCTCCAACCGAAAACGTGGTGCGAGACCAAGTACACAAAGAAAACATATCAGAAATTTAAAAAATCCCCAAAATATCACTGTGAAAGAAACACCACATTAAAATACATTAAGTGAGTTAACTTCTGTTACGCTCAGACCAATAATACGACCGTGAGCATAAAGCCCATGGTGCATACCTGACCAAGGCACAGACGCAAAGTTCTTACTGAAATTTAATCAAATTGCGAATATAAATTCCTTTATGGGGGTTTCGTGGTAATCTCACACTTGATTTCAACATCTGGACCTTAGTAACGAACAGATTTGAAACATTCTAATACCTTAGATAATATTACTATAAAATCTAGAGGTAAATCTTCAACGTCTGCACAACGCCGCTACCCAGGAACCAGTGACCTGTGGGCCACATCGCCTAACCGTTGCACCTTCAAAAGCGGTGGTGGACAGGGTGGTTCGCCAACCTGATAGAGCCAATACTCGTGCCTTCGTGACCTCTATGACCTGATTTGCTCACTTTGTCCTTGCCAAAGTTGTTCGCGTTTAGGAGTTGGTACTACCCTACCACAGAAACACTCTACTCATGCAATGCTACAACTTCTGACTAAAGCTTGTAACACCATAGCTCCAATGCTGTACTGATTTATTTTGCTTTTGTTTTATTTAATATTATATCGTTGAGCTTCTGTAAATGTGTTTGATTGAATCGATAACACAGAATTGTATACTCCTTTCTTTGTACAAACTTTGAAGTCATGGTCTGATTCTATGCAAAGTAGTGTATCTGTAATTTAAAATCTTTGTCCCATTTGGAGAGAACAAAACTTGCATTATACAATTGTAATTTCTGTGTGAATAAATTTTTGTAGAGATGTCAATATGTGTAAATGTTTTGTTTTATTTAATGTATTTGGTTGCTGTTATGTAAATTGCTGATCCTCACTTAGGGCTCTTAGTTATTCTGTATGTAAAAGGTGTAGTGGTTCCCCTCGGGAACGGAGCTGTGTAGCGCGCGCAAATTGTGGTTGGCCTAGGTAGAAAAGGTGGAAGCTACGAGTCGGGGACAAGTTACGAGTCGGGGACGAGCCAGCAGTCGGGGACGAGCTACGAGTCCGTGCACTGCCATGTAAAAGATGCATATTGTGCTGATTCCGAGAGAGGCTTTTCCTGCTTCTTCCCAAGGCCTCGGATGGATGGATAAATAGCTGGAACTATTCTGGGGTTTGTATCTATCATCGCCACCAAGAAATGACAGAGTCCAGCAATTCTGCCTACAATTCCACCTACCTACATGCAGTTGCCACCACATTGCGCAATCATTGCAACGTAATACTATAATGATGTACAGTGAAGGATCAGCTTAATGGACGTGCTAATGTGCTGAAATATAAGGTAATTTGTATCTGAATTTATGTACCTACCTTGATTTTTCTCCTCATCATAACACCTCTCAGGTTCCTCTCCGTTTGAGCTAAAGTGATATCCGAGTGTCCTTACTAAAAGAAATTAAAGCCTAGAGTTTTGCTAATTAATGCCTCTTGAACTTAGTAAAAAGAAAGTTAAAGTTAATGTGGCAATAGAGTGAGTTAAAGTAAATGTTATTTGCTCAAAATAGCAACATGCTAACTTCAATATTAAAAGTTCTTAAGACTGAGGCTTATAAGGCAAATGATCACATTATTGTCTGTAATAAATTCTAAAAGGTGAGTCAGTTTCTTGCAATTTGGTCAGTATTGTGTTTCGCTGTAGTAAAAGTGAGAAAGCTGCAGTTGTGAAACATTATATATTCATGTTTGCTAAGTGTTTGTGTATCTTATGTATTAGAAGTGCATGTTAATAGTAATGTGTTAAAGACCATTCACTTTATGTAAGCCTGAAAGTAATAGGGTGTTTCGGTATCTCTTATAATTTTGCAAATAGTTTGTGATGCTCCAGTTGTTAGCTTCAATCGTAAAACATATGTGTGTCAGAGTTCATTGCACTCGCGTGTGGCTAAGTCTAGGTTGTGTTTGTCCGTTATAGTTACTTATACCTACTTTCTTAAACGAGAACGTTAATCTTTCTCTTGCCTAATTAGGCTGGCGACCGTTTCCCTTATTCGATAAACAGTATAGCTAGGCAAAATTTTGTTTGTTACTATTCAAATATTTACGTAATTCTGACTTTCATTTCCGATAAGCCACCTCCGTTAGGAACAACACGGTCAACATAACAAAATTCCTCTCAGAGGGTAACACTGCTCTGTTGCTTTGTGCCATAGTTGCTTTTACAAACTAGTTTTATGTCACAACCTGTTTCTAGCATTGAGGTTATGGTACAGTAGTAGCAGACAGGAGTGTTATAAGCTTTGTGTTAGTTCACATAGTTTCTCATTCATACAGCCCAGGTCTCACAAGGGAAAGAATGCAGGGAAACGTGGAACAGACGAAATAAAATAAATAAATAAACAAATGCCGTTTGGTCCTTTCTCTCGCGCTTGTTACCAAGTGATTTATTTCTGCAGAGTGAAAACCTCTATCTATTAATTCTCTTGTACCGGCAATTTATTGAGAAAAATATGGAATGGTACAACAACTTCGATTTCAAGGTAATACACTGCATGATAGAACCAGCTTTCACCTACACCATTACCAAACACTACAAAGTGGATATCAGACTATGTTGGCCCTAATCGTAAGAGAGAAGTGGACGTAATGTAATAGATTCTCAGCTGCTCTAAGTTCTTCACACATAAATTAATTTAGAAAAGGTTATAGGGTCTGACTTCTACTGAAATTAACGGTGTTCAGTGTGATTACACAGATTTATTGTCGAAAAAACAGGAGGATGAAATTCAATCAACAAACACAAATAACTAAAATTACAAGGTATACTAAAAGGGCTGCAGTGCAGTTGACAAAGTTAGGAATGGGTGGAGTCCCACATGGAATGTGTATAACGCTATAACATATAGTTCTGTAAACACAGTTTCAATCCTTTTGCTAAATATGTACCAGGATTGTCACTGACAAAGATGTAAACTCTTTGCTTTCTACAGCATCTCTGTTCTTATTCATTGTGTGGAGACTTATTGGGAAGTGATGGTAAATGGAAGTCGAGTCGTTTCGTGATCCTGCAGAAAGCAGATGCATTTTTTTTATATTTGTTCAAATTGCGCTGCCGTAATATGTGAACTGTTGCCATATAAAAAAGTTTAAAATTTCAGACCGTTTACTTCAAATACAAAGAACCCCTTGAGTGAAAGATCTTATCTACACATTTTCAGGCCGATTCCGCAGTTTACTGTGCAGCGTCAAGTTGGTGCTTTGTATGAAATTTCGCTATCGTACGTCTTCGAATTCTGTAGCACTGTTTGAAGTTATGCTCCCATCTACTGTTTCCCTGGGTGACCCTGTAACCTATGCTGTGCGAAATACAATACTGGCCATTAAAATTGCTACACCAAGAAGATGACGTGCTACAGACGCGAAATTTAACAGACAGGAAGAAGATGCTGGATACGGAAATGATTAGCTTTTCAGAGCATTCACACAAGGTTGGCGCCGGTGGCAACACCTACAACGTGCTGACACGAGGAAAGTTTCCAACTGATTTCTTATACATAAACAGCAGTTTCGGCGTTGCCTGGTGAAACGTTGTTGTGATGCCTCGTGTAAGGCGGACAAATGCGTACCATCACGTTTCCGACTTTGATAAAGGCCGGATTGTAGCCTATCGCGATTGCTGTTTATCGTATCGCGACATTGCTGCTCGCGTTTGTCGAGATCCAATGACTGTTAGCAGAATATGGAATCGATGGGTTCAGGAGGGTAATACGGAACGCCGCGCTAGCAGTCGAGATGACAGGCATCTTATCCGCATGGCTGTAACGGATCGTGCAGCCACGTCTCGCTCCCTGAGTCAACAGATGGGGACGTTTGCAAGACAACAATCATCTGCACGAATAGTTCGACGACGATTGCAGCAGCATGGACTATCAGCTGGGAGACTATGATTGCGGTTACCCTTGAAGCTGCATCACAGACAGGAGCGCTTGCAATAGTGTACTCAACGACGAACCTGGGTGCACGAATGGCAAAACGTCATTTTTTCGGATGAATCCGGGTCCTGTTTACAGCATCATGATGGTCGCATCCGTGTTTGGCGACATCGCGGTGAACGCACATAGGAAGCGTGTATTCGTCATTGTCTTCCTGGCTATCACCCGGCGTGATGGTACGGGGTGCCATTAGTTACGCGTCTCGGTCACTTCTTGTTCGCATTGACGGCACTTTGAACAGTGGACGTTACATTTCAGATGTGTTACGACCCGTGGTTCTACCCTTCATTCGATCCCTGCGAAACCCTACATTTCAGCAGGATAATGCACCACCGCATGTTGCAGGTTCTGTACGGGCCTTTCTGGATACAGAAAATGTTCGACTGTTGGCCTGGCCAGCGCATTCTCCAGATCTCTCACAAATTGAAAACGTCTGGTCAATGGTGGCCGAGCAACTGGCTCGTCACAATACGCCAGTCACTCCTCTTGATGAACTGTGGTGTCGTTTTGAAGCTGCATGGGCAGCTGTACCTGTACACACCATCCAAGCTCTGTTTGACTCAATGCCCAGGCGTATCAAGGCCGTTATTGCGGCCAGAGGTGGTTGTTCTGGGTACTGATTTCTCAGGATCTATGCACCCAAATTGCGTGAAAATGTAATCACATGTCAGTTCTAGTATAATATATTTGTCCAATGAATACCCGTTTATCCGCATTTCTTCTTGGTGTAGCAATTTTAATGGCCAATAGTGCATGATGTGAATAACGTAGTAGCTCAGTATCATGCTCGTTCTGTAAATTGCAAGGGCACCCTTGAAATGCGAAAACACTGCTCTTTGTAACAAGTACGCTTCGTCCTGACTTGAATACCCGTAGTTTTTCTTATACACTATGCGTTCTTATTGTAACGTACTTATTCGAAATTGGTTTGTAAATGTTTTTTATACTAAGCTGCTCATCTCCTCTCCTTGGAAAACGATTAACCTTTACTGTGTTTCACTGGAGACCGGATTTGCGGCTCCCTATCATACAGGGATGAACTAAATGGCTCGACACCTATTTCAGTGTCACTTTCAGATATTAACCATGTATCGTTGTCATTGTCCGCACTGTCGAGCGTATACGACATGAAACATTCACTGACTCGTCTTGAAGAAACGCTTATACACTCCTGGAAATTGAAATAAGAACACCGTGAATTCATTGTCCCAGGAAGGGGAAACTTTATTGACACATTCCTGGGGTCAGATACATCACATGATCACACTGACAGAACCACAGGCACATAGACACGGGCAACAGAGCATGCACAATGTCGGCACTAGTACAGTGTATATCCACCTTTCGCAGCAATGCAGGCTGCTATTCTCCCATGGAGACGATCGTAGAGATGCTGGATGTAGTCCTGTGGAACGGCTTGCCATGCCATTTCCACCTGGCGCCTCAGTTGGACCAGCGTTCGTGCTGGACGTGCAGACCGCGTGAGACGACGCTTCATCCAGTCCCAAACATGCTCAATGGGGGACAGATCCGGAGATCTTGCTGGCCAGGGTAGTTGACTTACACCTTCTAGAGCACGTTGGGTGGCACGGGATACATGCGGACGTGCATTGTCCTGTTGGAACAGCAAGTTCCCTTGCCGGTCTAGGAATGGTAGAACGATGGGTTCGATGACGGTTTGGATGTACCGTGCACTATTCAGTGTCCCCTCGACGATCACCAGTGGTGTACGGCCAGTGTAGGAGATCGCTCCCCACACCATGATGCCGGGTGTTGGCCCTGTTTGCCTCGGTCGTATGCAGTCCTGATTGTGGCGCTCACCTGCACGGCGCCAAACACGCATACGACCATCATTGGCACCAAGGCAGAAGCGACTCTCATCGCTGAAGACGACACGTCTCCATTCGTCCCTCCATTCACGCCTGTCGCGACACCACTGGAGGCGGGCTGCACGATGTTGGGACGTGAGCGGAAGACGGCCTAACGGTGTGCGGGACCGTAGCCCAGCTTCATGGAGACGGTTGCGAATGGTCCTCGCCGATACCCCAGGAGCAACAGTGTCCCTAATTTGCTGGGAAGTGGCGGTGCGGTCCCCTACGGCACTGCGTAGGATCCTACGGTCTTGGCGTGCATCCGTGCGTCGCTGCGTTCCGGCCCCAGGTCGACGGGCACGTGCACCTTCCGCCGACCACTGGCGACAACATCGATGTACTGTGGAGACCTCACGCCCCACGTGTTGAGCAATTCGGCGGTACGTCCACCCGGCCTCCCGCATGCCCACTATACGCCCTCGCTCAAAGTCCGTCAACTGCACATACGGTTCACGTCCACGCTGTCGCGGCATGCTACCAGTGTTAAAGACTGCGATGGAGCTCCGTATGCCACGGCAAACTGGCTGACACTGACGGCGGCGGTGCACAAATGCTGCGCAGCTAGCGCCATTCGACGGCCAACACCGCGGTTCCTGGTGTGTCCGCTGTGCCGTGCGTGTGATCATTGCTTGTACAGCCCTCTCGCAGTGTCCGGAGCAAGTATGGTGGGTCTGACACACCGGTGTCAATGTTTTCTTTTTTCCATTTCCAGGAGTGTATTTCATCTGCCACTTATTTCTCGCTCTGCGAAATTCCTTCGATTCCTTTACGACGAAATGCCAACTTCGGCAACTTGTTGTTGTAGGTATAATGCAATGTTTGCTTTGGTTATCGTTGCCATTGCTCTGCTTTGTATCAGCACCACCAGAACTGGTCTCTGTTGTGAGTTATTCGTTTACTAAGGTGTTCAACTACGCTCCGTAGCATCAATCTGCGCTCACCACTGAATACCTCCAGTCCCATCCCATGTTTCCATTAGCAGTCAATATTGTGGTTGCATGGTAGACAATAAGTGGGTTGTCGAACACCGTAAACATCACTGGATTTTAGTGATCTCACACTCGAGGGGTTCCTTATTAGTATTTCAACAAACATCCGATTTTCACAATCCTTTCATCACATAATTTTCTCTGAACTAGAACAAAACCTGCAGACGTTATCACGGCTCCAAAGAAAAAAACGAAGCCAACATTAATATAATCTGGTAATTAAAACTCCATATTTTCTTATATGGATGTGCTCTTCGATGCAACACACTTCAGAATGATGAACAATGACCGGTCTGCGGACAAGTCACTGACTATGCAGCACTGAAGAGGCACATTACACTAACGCCTTCTCTGAAGACAATGTGAACGCTTTATGCGGCACACAGAGCAGCCAGCACAGCGTATCCGTCGTGTATTGCTGTAAAATGGTGTAAACAGAAACAATGGGGTGAATAGAATCTAAACTTCCAACGAAGTCCTACGCTATCGCGTGGGACCAAAAATGGGCATATCACTCAAAGATTTGTTTGTCTAGGTTGGTAGTGAACCATTATAACGAGGTAATTATTAATTTCAAAGTTGGTGACACTGTCAGTTGATGTGTTGTTCACTCTATGACAAACGTAGGATATGGTGCTGAATTTGCTTACTTCAGACTTCATCTGTATGTACCATTCTAATCTTCATTGTTTTAATCGAAGTACCTGGAAAGCAAATTTGCAGTTCCATTTCACTAGCCGAAAGTTTGGTATTAAAGTATATTTTAATCTGACTTGTATTTCGATTGATTGAAAAACGTAACGTTATGTTTTCGGTATTTGTGAGATGGATAGAAACGGTAATCGTCATTGTTACTTCAGAAGACCAAAAATATGACAGAAATTAATAACAACCTGGCATTGTCCTCATCTCAGGAGATTATGCTGTGATTCAAGTACATGAAAAAGTAAGCAGTCTTTTAGAGTGTAAGCATGTAAAAATTGTTGTTTAGAAGCCAAAGGTTATATAGATGTTTTTTTTTTCGAAGATATCGTGGCCGATTAAACACATTTATTTTGACAGATCACTAGTCATTTTTTAGCCAAGGAGATGTTCGAAAGCTCTCTGCTCCTTCTGAGAGTACCTACGACTTGTAGATTGAAAGACATGACCCTTTTTAATGAGGATGTCTGTAATTTAATGCTTTAATAAACATATGAAGATTATCAGTTTAAAGTTAAAATAATGTAATTCAAGATACAACACTGTTTATTTGCAAAACTGAATTAAAAAAATCATAATTCATACAGAGTTCTTACTTTTGTACCATATAAAATTTTTTTGGACCAAATAAATTTTGTTTCTTACTCTCCTAGAACATAAAAGATTTTGAACTAGCCCTGTTCACCCAATGAACCAATAAACAGAAACAATGTCTGCCTCTCTTCATGGTGAATAGAAGTTTTTATTTTTTCTATGTTATAAAATCACGAAGTATAAGTTTAAAATTAGACGCAAGACCCATATTCCATTTTGTTTTTAAAGTAATTAATTATTTACTTATAAACTGATCAGCGGTATCACTTTGCACCTCTTGGAATTTATGCCATGAGATCACATATGAATAATGTATACTTCTATTTTCAACAGAAATTCTTTTATTTTCAACAGAAATCTATGGAAAAAAATAAACCGAAAAGCTTTTCACACATTTTCGGAATTTAAGGAAATGTTTTTTATTGTCATGTCAAAGCACACTTTTAAAGTAGGAATTTTCAGTAATATTGTGTTTCATTTCTAATTTTACATATCTGCCTCTCATTAGTTTCTGGATGTGCCCAGTTCATTCTGATGTAATTATGAGTATACAATGTTTAGAAGTAAGAGAGTAGCTGTTATAAAGGAAATAACTGCTGATGTGAAGAGTAATATATGTCATCAGGAGACAGGGAGTAGCCTAGTATAAGCTCTGCAACATGATTTATTTCATATATTTATTTTTGGCTTTGGAATGAAAAATTTTGGAATTAAAATCTTGATGCATGCAACATATTAAATGAAGAGCCTACACATATTTCAATATTTTTGTATATATGCATCCCTCTATACACTTGATGCTGTTTGCCTTCTCAGTTTACTTTTATTAATATTTTTCTGATTCTGAAATGGTAACATTAGTTTAATCTAGATGCTTCATGATCTATACTATAATTAGAAAGCAGTTAAGAAGATTGTGAGTGTATGATTGTGTGTTTGTATGTGAATGGTAAGCATCTTCACATGAAGATACTGTCCATAGTAATGTGGTAGCTTTTAAATAGCAGCTTCTGCTTGTGACCTATTGTTTTATAACTTCATACAGTGCTGTTGTCATCGCGGATATGGAATTATTCATTAACGAAATTAAGCTTTGTCTATGTATTAGGGTTCAGACAATGGCCAAACATCACAACTGTGATATAGTTCATGGGTTATGGATTGAAGAATCGAAGGATTGTGGTTCAGATGTTAAGCATGAATATAAATTATCTAGCTTTATTTACAAAGAACTGATAAGCACATACAACTGGTAAATTCGCAATTCTGACATTTTGAAGCTATTCCTGAAAGGTGGTATATAGATTTTACTGATGATTTCTAACAAAATATTCAACTAAAATATTTGTTATTGTTTTGAACATAATGTAGAATTTCTTTTGAATATGCGTGAGCTGTGGCGGCTCTAAACTTGGTGGTATGGCATTCCACTGGCGCCACTAAGTACTTAGGTCGCCGACATCGACTCGAACGTGTGTAGCGAGCTACAGTCTTTGGCCGAGGTGTGTGTATGATTGGTTTGGCGGTGTCCACAGAGTCTGTTGGCTGAAGGACATGTGGCTGCCGAACTCCGACTGTCTGGCGTGGATCTCGAGAAGCGGCGTAAGGTTAAATCAGTAGGGGGCAAGCTTGGCCGTCCCGCTTAAGAATTCGTAGCGGCGGGTGGCGCGAATACAGGCAGACATCGCGAGCAACGTAGTCGGCAAGTTCCCAGTGTTTGGGCACATGGCCACCAGTCAGTGTTAGTAATTGCAATTTGTGTTCTGGGCCATATGTCATGAAGGTGTAACAGTATTCCCTCTGATAGGTTTCGTGAAGGAAATAAATTGTAGCATGATCTGTGTGGGAGACAAGGTGGTACAAGGGTAAGTTGTGAAAACTAGTAATTTTAAGGAGTGTTAAATTTAACCTGTACTGGTACCCACTTTGTCATTAATTTATATTTTTTACTCTTTCCAGTCTTGTGTGAAGCCTTATTTGCGCAGATTCCTGCTCCCTTTTCATATGCGTTGGCAAGGTGGTTCTGGTGTCAACAACACTTTCCTATTCCCTGGCCCCAGAGCCGAGGCGTGTTTGTTTGTTGGCGCGGCGGCACTCCCATTGTTGCACGGCATCTGAGTTGACTGGCAGGCTGCCGCCTCTGCCGGTCGCATCGTGGTGGCCCAAGTTAAGTTGATCGTTTTAAGCGTGCCACGGCGTGGAGTCGCCGTTTAAGGGGGAACCAGTAGTTGGCTCTGTTTGGTCAATTGAAAGAGCTCAGGA
Organism: Schistocerca cancellata; assembly: GCF_023864275.1. NCBI lineage: Eukaryota > Metazoa > Arthropoda > Insecta > Orthoptera > Acrididae > Schistocerca > Schistocerca cancellata. Next base: position 764,570,724 of record NC_064630.1, read on the forward strand.
GGTTAAGACGTGTTTGCCAATCCTGTATATCTTCTTTATTATAGCTCTGTAACTACTCGTTTAAAGGTGGCATCCTTATTACTACTTCTCAGCGTGTTAAGACCTGTAACTTATATAAACTGCTGAATCATATCATGATCCACAGTCATTAGCTACTACGCTTGCTGTAAAATTTGGCTGCTCTTTCCTTGGTGGCTGTGATAGCCATCTGCTGTAGCTCTCAGCTTACTTTGAATTTTGAGGTGTTGTATAGTTGTTAAAGGTCGTGTCAAAGTTTCTGCTGGTGTGTACCACTTGGTAGTACATTGCAATTGTGTGTACTTCCAATTTATCTTGAATTTTGGTGAATTGTGTGTTTATTAAAGGTTATATCAACGTTTCAGCTGGTGTACATTTCAGTTGCCTGTACATCCAACTTATCGTGAATTTTGGGCAACTGTATATTTATTAAGCGTGATTGTTAATGTTTGGTTGGAATATATGAGTGGGCATTTATGTTTAAGCTTTATACCTTCCTAGTTGGTCCGTTTGAGGGACTGTGTATTTTGTTGCTTAAAGGATTTTCTTGTTAAGAGGCTTATTAAGGGCATTGCTAAATGGATTTCCAACAGCTACAATCATTGGCGTGTCTTGTGATCATTCCTGTTTTTGGAGGAATGTTGCCCAATTGTGTAATGGTTACTTAAGTTTGCAATTTGTTAGTACATTTATCAGCTGTTGCTGTAATTCATTGAGTTGGTACAACTGTTTGTTGAACCACCTAGCAGCCATGCCCAGTTTATGTGACTTTTCTTGTTTTTGGGAGTTCTGTACTTCCGATTTTCAAGTCCTGCTCTTAATGGTACAATTGTTCAGGTTGTTTTTTTTTATGTTTTGAGCCAGGTCAAGTTTTGATGAAAATTCTGATTCCTTTAATAAGTTTTTAAGTTGTAATCTTAATGTTGTTGTAAAGTATTAAATTGTGTTACATGATTCAACAAATAACAGAACATGTGGGTCCACCTTCCATGTTTTTTCCCTTAAAGCTATCCAAAACCTAGTTGTGAGGTATCAGTGCGTTTCCACATGTTGTTATTATAACACTATTCAGCTTCCACATGGCACACTTCCCTACAAGACGACGTAATAGGCAAACGCACTTACCTATGTTATCATCTCTGTCACTGGAAATTTCTATTTCTTACATATACAGTTTCCATTTATTAGTTATTATCCCTAACACACCTTCAACATCTCTTGTTGTTCCAGAGTGTATATAATTGTATAGACCTTTTCCTTTGTACAAATCTTTCTAAGGAAATGGTAGCTTCAGTTTCTCTAAAAATAAAACGGTATCGTTCACCTTACAAAATTACCTGTGACAGCTCATTATGCATTCCTTGAAATTTTGTACGTGTTGGCAGTCAGAGTTCCGCACTTTAAAGTTTCCTATGCAGCTAAAAAGGCTAATATCAGACTATTTACCACAGACCTCTGTCTTCATTACTACCAATTTGTGGTTGACGTTAACAGCTGCTTGAAGTTCAATAGAATAAGACTGCCCATTATTTTAGAACACACTGGCAGAATTCTTAGTAAATAGGGGAAGGCGGGGCAAGATGAGGAATCTAACTTTAAACCCTTACAGAAGGGACAAAAATAAACAAATTCAAGTAGGTTTGTTCCATTAAGTTTCGGGTGTGCAGCCGCAAGAAATCTCCTTCTTCTTATAATATTTCGGCTGTATAAAGTTCAGCCATCTGCAGAGTGAGTCGCAAGACTGCCGCTCCAGTCGCGCGGTACACGAGTATAAAGGGACGAAGCGAGCACTGGAGCGGCAGTCTTGCGGCTCACTCTGAAGATGGCTGAACTTTATACAGCCGAAATATTGGAAGAAGAAGGAGATTTCTTGCGACTGCACACCCGAAACTTAATGGAACAGTCTTTGCGCCGCGAAAACCTGAAGATTTACATCAAGTAGGTTTGATTATCATTTGTTTACTTAGCCATTGAGTTACAATAGCATGCAAAGAAGCCTGCAAACTTGTTACATTTAGTTAGAAATATCTCGATTTGAAACATAAACTACCAATTCACCGTCTTGCCTCATATGCGGGGTAAGATGGGGAACTAACATGAATTCGTCTCTAAAGCTTTAATAAGGAGTGGAATAACGAAACCATATGACGATAAGGTTTCAAAACACGGTTCTGCGAATTGTAGAATCAGGTATTACGTTTTATTTAGGCCTCTTACTTTCACATAGTACACAAGTGTGGACAGCCTCGTCATCATCACTTTCTATCCCTGCACAAGTGTCGTGGGCCCAGCGTTCGCAGCTAATACACCGTATCCAGCCTCCTTCAGAGAAGTCATAGCAGTATAAACATTCTTCACTCTTTTCCTCGTTGTCATTAGAACTCAGTTTATTATCCCTTGAGCACGAAGGGGTGGTTAAGACGTCAATAATGTTCGTCACTTTTTCGCTGTCATTATGTCCTTTTGGTGGTATCCCAGGTTTATTAAACCTCTTTGAGAAGAGTTTTCGTTTACATGCAGCACGTTTGGGGACTCCTTTCGTTTAGTTTCTTCCGACAGTTCACTCCTATAAGGAGATTCGGTTAAAACAACGGGTTTTCCACACCTGTTAGATGGTTTCCTTTTGGTTTTTTTTATCCACCTTTGGAATAGCTAACACCATTTCAAGGCTGGTAACCTGAAAGTTAGAGGCTTGATCGTCAGTTGTTAATTGTTCAGGTGTTTTACGTCTTGACAACATCTCTGGTATTTGGTCTTCCGTTTCTGTAACTTCAGATGTGTGAGCTTGATGAATGTCTGTAGTTGAACAGGGAAGGTAATCACTTTCTTGAAACACGTTTCTGTTTACAGGCCAAATGCCTGTTTTCCGAAACCCATTCACTGCTGTGGACATTGTAGCTGAATGAATGAAGGATTTGCCGAATAAACTTGCGATCTGATGCAGCGTAACAACTTTACCAGGATGGGTACGAAGCCACGATCTTACTTCATCTTCGTAAAATTTACTGAGAGGTTTCATAAATGCCACGTCCAATGGTTGAAGACGGTGTGAGCAGTGTGGTGGCAAACACAGCAAGACAACCCCATTTTCGCAGGCCACATCTGTCAGTTCTAAATTCTTGGTGTGCGTTTTGTGGCCGACCAATATGAGAATTATTGGTCTTTCCTTTGACGCTCCAGTAAATACAATAAACTTCTTAAACCAAGTCAAAAATAGTTCTTTCGTCATCCAACCAGTTTCTTGGACTTCTGCCCAGGCACCAGGGGGCAGGCCAGTCTCAAACGCTTGTTGCATTCGTTTCCGAGGATAAATTAACATAGGTGGTACGCCCCGACGCTGAAACGCAGACCTCTGCAGTCACAGTCTGGCCTCTTTCTGCTGAAGTAACTGCTCCCACCTGTCTGCGCCCTTTCAAAGCAACTACCTTTGTGTGACCTTTTGCAATGACTGTTAAACCAGTTTTATCATAATTGAAAATTCTATCTCCCATAAACTTGAATGTATCTTATTGACTTTCCAACAGATCGAAAAACCGATCTACAGCAACTCGATTAAACCCCATTGCTCGTGCTATTGATGTTGCCTCTGGTTTTCGTATTGTTAAAGTAGGATTTCGTGCAAGAAACCCATTTAACCAATCTCTTCCAGCAGATTTGGCTGCAGTATTAAATGGATGTTTGATGTTGTTTCGTTCAGCTAGCTGAAAAGCAAGATCACAAAGTTCTTTAAGTGTTAGGCCAAAATACTGTCCTTCCATCTGTGTTAAGTAGTCTTTAAGTTCTGCCTCTTGTTCTGGGGTAAACACACTAGTGATTGGTCCTAACCTTTTCACAACTGTATAGCCAGGATTAGCACGTTTCTTTGCCACATGTCGTTCAATCGTTGTCTGTGGCACGTTGAACTGTCGAGCAGCCCTGAAAGAACCCATATGACCTTCTATAACAGCATTTACAGAGCCTTCCATTGACTCCAATGACCAATCTTGCCTAGACGTTTGTCGCCGATACTTGCGAACCATCTGAAATAAAACACGTAGAACGTTCTATTGAGTCAGATCATTCCTGGTAATCTATATTATATAGTAAACACCATATTTCCTAATAGCCAGTCGTTAAAGCATAGCAAGAATACTGACTTTGCACGTTTTGTGTATTTTTATTCACCAATAGCCTAAGACATACTTTGTAGTTAATTAGGAAACGTTGGAATAACGAATACCATTCTATTTACAGTTGTATTCAACGTATAATGTACGTGTTCAAAACCTGCAGCGAGGTAAACACATGAGACGATAAGAACGTAATGGTTGGACAAATAGTAGGGGCAAGACGGGGAAGCTGCCCCCTACCATGCTATCAGTTTATGTTACGCCTACCTGGTCACTATTTAGTGAACATTGACTACTGACACAGCAGTTTACTGTTAATCAGACGTACTATTCAGTGCTATATATACAGTCTGGACAAATGTTCACGAAACACATGTTTTAGGACCTCAAAAGGTGTAAAACATTGCAAATCAGTATAACAATTGTACGTACCTTGCAAAGCTCACAGAAACCGTCGCGAAACTAAGGTTCAGCAATGTCAACACACTGGGACCTATTGATGACGTTGACGTAGCTATCCACAGATGGCAGCACTCTATCTTACAGCCCTTCCCCGTCTTACCCCACCTCTCCGTCTTGCCCCGCCTTCCCCTACATACAGGGTGTTTCAAAAATGACCGGTATATTTGAAACGGCAATACAAACTAAACGAGCAGCGATAGAAATACACCGTTTGTTGCAATATGCTTGGGACAACAGTACATTTTCAGGCAGACAAACTTTCGAAATTACAGTAGTTACAATTGTCAACAACAGATGGCGCTGCGGTCTGGGAAACTCTATAGTACGATATTTTCCACATATCCACCATGCGTAGCAATAATATGGCGTAGTCTCTGAATGAAATTACCCGAAACCTTTGACAACGTGTCTGGCGGAATGGCTTCACATGCAGATGAGATGTACTGCTTCAGCTGTTCAATTGTTTCTGGATTCTGGCGGTACACCTGGTCTTTCAAGTGTCCCCACAGAAAGAAGTTACAGGGGTTCATGTCTGGCGAATAGGGAGGCCAATCCACGCCGCCTCCTGTATGTTTCGGATAGCCCAAAGCAATCACACGATAATCGAAATATTCATTCAGGAAATTAAAGACGTCGGCCGTGCGATGTGGCCGGGCACCATCTTGCATAAACCACGAGGTGTTCGCAGTGTCGTCTAAGGCAGTTTGTACCGCCACAAATTCACGAAGAATGTCCAGATAGCGTGATGCAGTAATTGTTTCGGATCTGAAAAATGGGCCAATGATTCCTTTGGAAGAAATGGCGGCCCAGACCAGTACTTTTTGAGGATGCAGGGACGATGGGACTGCAACATGGGGCTTTTCGGTTCCCCATATGCGCCAGTTCTGTTTATTGACGAAGCCGTCCAGGGAAAAATAAGCTTCATCAGAAAACCAAATGCTGCCCACATGCATATCGTCGTCATCAATTCTGTGCACTATATCGTTAGCGAATGTCTCTCGTGCAGCAATGGTAGCGGCGCTGAGGGGTTGCTGCGTTTGAATTTTGTACGGATAGAGGTGTAAACTCTGGCGCATGAGACGATACATGGGTGTTGGCGTCATTTGGACCGCAGCTGCAACACGGCGAACGGAAACCCGAGGCCGCTGTTGGATCACCTGCTGCACTAGCTGCGCGTTGCCCTCTGTGGTTGCCGTACGCGGTCGCCCTACCTTTCCAGCACGTTCATCCGTCACGTTCCCAGTCCGTTGAAATTTTTCAAACAGATCCTTTATTGTATCGCTTTTCGGTCCTTTGGTTACATTAAACCTCCGTTGAAAACTTCGTCTTGTTGCAGCAACACTGTGTTCTAGGCGGTGGAATTCCAACACCAGAATAAATCCTCTGTTCTAAGGAATAAACCATGTTGTCCACAGCACACTTGCACGTTGTGAACAGCACACGCTTACAGCAGAAAGACGACGTACAGAATGGCGCACCCACAGACTGCGTTGTCTTCTATATCTTTCACATCACTTGCAGCGCCATCTGTTGTTGAAAATTGTAACTACTGTAATTTCGAAAGTTTGTCCGCCTGAAAATGTACTGTTGTCCCAAGCATATTGCAACAAACGGTGTATTTCTATCGCTGCTCGTTTAGTTTTTATTGCCGTTTCAAATATACCGGTCATTTTTGAAACACCCTGTATGTTCTTCAGTCTATACGTCCTACACAGTTTGGCGACCTCTATTTCACATGCACTTTACTGGTAAATACTTGAAATCAAGAAACAGTCAGTGTTATTAAACGAACTCTAGTAAGTGATTCCCATCTATGATACTGTCGAACCCTTAGTCAGAATGAGGTTTCTAGAGCATGTTATGACACATCAGTAGATAGATGCCTGAGAAAAATTTCGTGGGGTTTACATCTCGAAGAAGGTGGTGTCGATTATTTTAAAGTTAAATCGGTGCAAATTTTTACTTAGTGCAACTGTTTTCACCAGGCTGCACCAATAGCCAAGTAAAGGACCATTTTCTGCTATGCCCTTTTATTAATTTTTCAATACAGTAGAAAATCGTTGGGAAACACTTTAGAGGCATTTTAGGCAAGGTGAGATCATGTAATTGAACTGCAATTAAAGCTGAACTTAGTTTCACCACACGAATCTCTTATAATACTTTATCTCCATGAGCTATGCACAGTTTCTATGCAGTCGAGATAGGATGTAATCATTTACAACCTTTGAAAGTAAGTCCTTCCAGAAAGATTAAATTGAAAACTACAGAAGGAAACTATTATACACTCCTGGAAATGGAAAAAAGAACACATTGACACCGGTGTGTCAGACCCACCATACTTGCTCCGGACACTGCGAGAGGGCTGTACAAGCAATGATCACACGCACGGCACAGCGGACACACCAGGAACCGCGGTATTGGCCGTCGAATGGCGCTAGCTGCGCAGCATTTGTGCACCGCCGCCGTCAGTGTCAGCCAGTTTGCCGTGGCATACGGAGCTCCATCGCAGTCTTTAACACTGGTAGCATGCCGCGACAGCGTGGACGTGAACCGTTATGTGCAGTTGACGGACTCTGAGCGAGGGCGTATAGTGGGCATGCGGGAGGCCGGGTGGACGTACCGCCGAATTGCTCAACACGTGGGGCGTGAGGTCTCCACAGTACATCGATGTTGTCGCCAGTGGTCGGCGGAAGGTGCACGTGCCCGTCGACCTGGGACCGGACCGCAGCGACGCACGGATGCACGCCAAGACCGTAGGATCCTACGCAGTGCCGTAGGGGACCACACCGCCACTTCCCAGCAAATTAGGGACACTGTTGCTCCTGGGGTATCGGCGAGGACCATTCGCAACCGTCTCCATGAAGCCGGGCTACGGTCCCGCACACCGTTAGGCCGTCTTCCGCTCACGCCCCAACATCGTGCAGCCCACCTCCAGTGGTGTCGCGACAGGCATGAATGGAGGGACGAATGGAGACGTGTCGTCTTCAGCGATGAGAGTCGCTTCTGCCTTGGTGCCAATGATGGTCGTATGCGTGTTTGGCGCCGTGCAGGTGAGCGCCACAATCAGGACTGCATACGACCGAGGCACACAGGGCCAACACCAGGCATCATGGTGTGGGGAGCGATCTCCTACACTGGCCGTACACCACTGGTGATCGTCGAGGGGACACTGAATAGTGCACGGTACATCCAAACCGTCATCGAACCCATCGTTCTACCATTCCTAGACCGGCAAGGGAACTTGCTGTTCCAACAGGACAATGCACGTCCGCATGTATCCCGTGCCACCCAACGTGCTCTAGAAGGTGTAAGTCAACTACCCTGGCCAGCAAGATCTCCGGATCTGTCCCCCATTGAGCATGTTTGGGACTGGATGAAGCGACGTCTCACGCGGTCTGCACGTCCAGCACGAACGCTGGTCCAACTGAGGCGCCAGGTGGAAATGGCATGGCAAGCCGTTCCATAGGACTACATCCAGCATCTCTACGATCGTCTCCATGGGAGAATAGCAGCCTGCATTGCTGCGAAAGGTGGATATACACTGTATTAGTGCCGACATTGTGCATGCTCTGTTGCCTGTGTCTATGTGCCTGTGGTTCTGTCAGTGTGATCATGTGATGTATCTGACCCCAGGAATGTGTCAATAAAGTTTCCCCTTCCTGGGACAATGAATTCACGGTGTTCTTATTTCAATTTCCAGGAGTGTATCTCAGTAATCTGACAGGGAGGTCAGTATCCTGTGGTATCTGCTATCAGCAGCTCCTCTAGCCACTGACATCTACACTGAAACCAGCCAGCTGCAGGGCACTTCGAATCATGCTGTACTGAAGTCTCTACCTTGTTTATACCCTTCTTTTGTGACGTGGCTATTTAATGTAATTCAACTGGACTATGTTTCGGAGTTGTGTTATTACTGATGGTTTTACTCGACCCTAAAATATCGGGATATTTCTCATGGTGTCTTCTCAATTTATGATAAATGGCGCAACAGTAAACTGTCAAGTGATTACAGCCGATATAGTGTCTGTCAAATGCGTTTCTCGTAGTGGTGATCAATACATTCCGTATGAGATTGCCGTAATTAAAGATGCTCTCTTATAAAGAGCCTGTTACACTGTAGCAGGTGTAATGGGAACACGCAACTTACTTTGTTTTTTACATCAGCTGTTTTACATCTCTAACTGGAAAGCAGTTACAGAGGACGATGGATACGGTCCATCCACAGTAAAGTTCTAAAGAACCTCTCTCGGATTTGTCTGCTCTTGTTAAAATGAGCATTAAATTGTAACTTGGCTGTGACCTAGGTATAGTGCAGACACATTAGCGCGGCAGTCGACCATGATAGTAAACAAACCAGACACCTCCTTCATGGGGCACTGGCTCTCTGCATCTGTGACTCGTACCTCGGCGAAAGCATAGCAGAAACATAGTCATATGGATCGACGATCCCTTCTGTACACGAATTAAGACCAATTTTGCATCCAAATTCTCAGCCAGAACCACGAGAAACAGTCCTACTGGAGGCTGGGCAACGTCTCACACTTCATCAACATACAGTGCTCTCTGATGATTCCATCGTAGGTGTTTATCTTGGCAAATTATTAGCAACGAGATTCTCCCTATTTTTAGTGTTCATCTTGTTCGAGTTCAGCATCAACCAGAACATCGACAACTACTGCCAGAGCTTATCTGGCAGTGATGTGCTTCAGAGCTGTGTAGTCATTTGGATCTATGTTAATCGCTGAGTGGGAAGCCCCAGATCACAATAGCTGCATGACTGATGTCTGTGGAGGAAGCAGTGGGCAATTTACAAAATTTACATTTCCATGTCATTTTGCGGCCTTTTCTACAACGTCGGTGAGATGAGATGTTAAAGCAGGACAGTCATCTTGCGCACAGACCTCTTTCATTACCGAAAACACTCATCAATATTTTCGCCCTCTGCTGTCGGCACTGCGTTCACTGGAGCTGTACCCCTTGCTGAATAAATGTGTAATGCTAGATTAAGTGTTTAAAGTTAGTTGAGGGGTGAAGAAATGGAAGCTGTCGGGAAACGGTGGCGTTACAATATAAGTAATTCAACCTGGGAGAAAAGCAACTTCCAAAATTATTTGCCGAATTTTTGGGAAAAATCTTTAAAACTAGAACAGTTTTGAAGTTGTTCTTCTTCATCAAAAAGAGGACATAAAAACTATAGATCATTGGTCTACCTTCCGTAATATAGACTGTCTTCACTACAATTTTCACCAGCTGCAAAGAAAAAAATATCAAAAGAAGATAGAGAAGAAAATAGACCATATGAAGTCACAACCGGAATTATATAACGGTGCCATGAATATAGTAACTACCTTGTCTGAGATCACAGATTTCAAGAAAGTGCCTCACTCGATTGTTGTGCAAAAATAGTGCAAAAATTAAACAACAATCATTATTCAGAGTGAAATTTAGGGTGTCATCAGAAGTGGCAGGCACCATAGGTTAGTAGGTTTTGCAGAAAAGAACAGTGTACATCTCCTTAACACATTTTATCCATAGGAAGACAAATAACCACCTGACTTAGAAAGAACGAATTAAATTAAAGCTGAACATGAAGTTGAGTACCTTTCATCGAACAATAAAAAAATTAAATTTACAAGATGTAGAGACAGTACTTGTAAAAGTTGTAGTCTACATTTTGGCAGATACATAATGGTCATATTTGTAATTTATGGAAGTTATGGCATTTCACTGATGATTTATCTGAATAATCTCATTCATGGTGAAGGAGACTTGAATTAATATGAACCATTATGGACATAAAGTGTAGAATCAACTATATAAACAGCTGCTCTAGCATGTCTCAGCAGTAGGCCGTGTATAAAGCAGTCTTACATGGTATCTTAGTGAGCATGGAAATAGTGTGACAACAAAATTTTAATGAACAGGTCATAACTGTAAGAGGCATTTCCTCAAATTCAACCGAAACTAATTTATATACTTTAGCCACTAAACATCAGTTATTAAAAACTATTTTCACTGTAATCTGCTACATTCTTGATCTTTGACTGCAGCACATTGAATCCTTTCGTTTATGCCACTGTTTTTAAATTCAGTGCAACTACATTGTAAATTCAGTAGCATTCATTGTCACTTCCACATTTTAATATGATATATGCATTTTTGGTGTGTACAGATATTTATTTCATTGATTGGGATTATTTGCATAATTTCTATTTTTCAGATGGGTTAATAAAGCTCCCCCAACTATTTAGTAAGTATTACACAGTGACACTGTGATGATAGAGGATAAATCAAGTAATATTTAACACTGTATAAGGTCTCATGATGACAGAAGTGAAGGAAAGGTACAGTCTTAGACAATAAAACTGACCGGCGGCCGACCGCCAGAGAGACTAATTCCGAGTCATTCACTTAAGGTGGCCAATAAAACTGACCGCCCCTGACAACTCCGGCCATCTGCACAATCTGGCAACACTGTAAGATGCGGAAGTGTTAGGAGGAAGTGTTGTCTACTTCCGAGACGTTCTCGGACAATGTGAAACCGTGGTCTAATGGCAAGCGTCGTGCCTTCTAAACTTATAGTCACCTGTTCCCGTCCAACTGTAATTTTCTTTTTTTTTTTTTTTTGCCACGGTCGGTCTAAAGCTATGGGTCTGACTGAACATCGAAGATAATTCGCTTAACATTCTACCCACCAGCAATAACAAGTATTCCAGAAACAATTCCGCAGGACAACTTGTGGCTGCGCCGCGATCGTAACAGCTTACGCTCCAGCGTTTCCTCGCGCTGCAGCGGCTACCGGCCACCGGCCAGACGCCACCCGCCGCCTGAAATCCGGCGCCGCCCAGGTGAAGGCGGCGCCACGCTGTCAGTGCATGTATCAGCTGTCATTTAAGAATTTGGAGTTCTAGTTATCCTCTTGCAGTTAAGCATTGGATTTTGCATACTTGAAAATCGTGAACTACAGTTAAGCATTGTAGAATTGAGTCGCAAGTGGAAATGGGTGTAACATCTGCAACACAACGTTTACTTTTGGTATAACAGAGGGGTGAATGCAGAGGAGGCAGCTAGAAAGATTTGAATTGTGTGTGGAGCGAGTGCTTTTGGGAAAAATTCGCCAGAAAAAGATACTCTTGTTTCAACAAAGATCGTTCTGGCATGAATGATTTTCCACATTAACGAAGTCTCGATTACTGATGTATGTGATAGATTACCATTTTACCATCATGCGACATTTGCATTCAACAGGCAGAGTTAAGAAGTCTGGTGGAGGAGTACTGCATGCTCTAATTCGAAACAACAAAAATCAACGGAGTGACTATTATTGAACGTCATCAGGTCGCTCATTGAGTATTCGTATGCAGTACTGTTACTGGTGACGTGTTATGATGCCTTTATCGTTAACTTCCTAAGAAGAAATGAAAGGCTGAGCCCCTCCAAAAGACATAAACTCGAGCAAAGAGTAGAGTGAACATCGAGCAACACAACTACATCACATGTGCTAGTGCATGATAACGCATTTCTTGATTTGAGAAACAAAACTGTCGAGGAGATTGAAATTAAAGTCGTCTCTCAGGCACTTGTATTGATAGAGAAGTCCTCTCTCAAGCACTTGTCCCTCTCGTCATATATTCGTAAAGTTTTACCTTTCCCGCTCTTGATCGATCAACCGTCAACGCAATTCATTTCCAGACGAAAATACTCTTAAAACTACTCTGGTATAATGATATCGTTGGAACCAGTAGGTTGCTACTGGCGTAGAATTTGTAAACAACTTTAGCGTTGTCAGATCGTTTTAGATATCGTGAAAGAAAATTCTTTTGCTGATTAATTTCTCTTTGATGATTACTGTTGCGTTTAGTAAACTAATGGAAAATCCAATTAAAATATTCACTGTACTAACACAAATTAAATTCAGCCTACTACAGAAACATCACGACGGCCGACTATCTTAATAAAGCATTAAGTATCTGTAAGACGATTGAGCCTATTTTATCACGAATTAGTAGGACATTACCGACTTTTGACTTCGAAAAGATCTGTATTTACTTCATTTCCTGTATCATTCGCAATTATTATGAAAATGTGGCATTTCATAGATATAATTATGTATTCACAACAACAAAAAATATGTCGTCATTATGAATTTGGCAGTGCCGTAAGGTTTTCGCTCTGACACTATGGGGTTACTGAAAGTAGCAAGGCGCGTTATCTTACGATTCCCTTATTGCGTTTGTATCTGCTTGCTTGTAGCTCTGCTACAAAAGAATTAAAAATCTGGCTTTCAGCGAGTCTCGAAAGGCGAACGAAAGCAGCTTGCACCTGGTAGCCAAACATGTTTCTTGGGAACGAACAGGCTACTTCCTAAAGTGGGAAGACATTCTTTTGTGGTTGAATTGTTGGCAAATGTCAGTCAGACGTGTGCCGTTGGTCTAAGCGTTTCGGCGTGTCTAATTTGTACCAATGATTTTTCTACAGGTTTTTTCTGTCCCAAATAGAGAGTTGAAGTCTTCCATTAGTATTTTCACGTCATCTTGGTGAATTTTGCTCATAGTATTTTCGACTGTATATATTTTATAGGGGCTCTGAATGAGCATAGTCATAAGTCGATTGTTGATGGATGCGATTTCTTTGACAGAGTTGATGATAGATCTGTGTTCGAGAAATGCAGTGTCGAAGATTGGTACGCCTTTCGCTACCTTTTGTAGTATTTTGCTCTTGAAGATGCAATGGTTTCCGTAATGTCAATTAATCGTGGTTCTTGAAGAGCAAGGATGAGAATTTTTTGGCGGTCGTTTTCTTTTGTGAGATTATTGAAGTTTCTTGTTTGGATCAATGTATCGATGTTTAGTTTTTAAATGAATGTTTTCTGCTTGTAGGGAAATTTACCAGAGATCTTCAATATCCTCTGCCGTGCTAACCTGGACTCCCCAGAGTGCGAAAATCCAACTGCCGCCTATCGGTGGACAGGTTGTGTACCATCTGCGGTAAAGTTACCTTTGCTTGCATAGTTCATGTTTCCTTGTGTTTCATTGGTTTGGCCTGGGTGATACCGGGACCAGACAGGACCAGAGGGTGTTGAAGCCTTTGGAAGCAAATATTTTCAGCCAAGCTCATTGAGATAACAGACGGTGACCAGAGTAGCGGTGATTTTCACTCAGACGTGTCTGGATATTGGGTTCAACGGATTGAGCAGCTGTCCAGGATTGTGTTAGTATTTGGTTCATCCCAAGTATTTGATTTCCTCGGTACCACCCATATGGGGGAGGGTTTCCCCTATCCGCCACACGGGGTTTTTATTATTATTATTATTGTCATTATGTCATCAGCAAATCCGATATGGTGTATCTTCCCTGCACTGAAATAGATGTGTATTGTTCGATTCAGTATTTCCATCACATAAATATGGGTTATAATTACGTTATATTGCTGCTAGTAGACATATTTCTCACCTTTTCTTAGACAGTTGCTAGCTGTTACTCCATCATAGGAATTTATGTGCGCAGCATTGTTGCAATAAAGACGTTCAAATTATCCGATTTCTGTAATTTCATTTCGATACAAGATCGTCCTTATCGGATTCAGCCCGTAAGTCTTAATGTGAATATCCGACTACGACTCTCATCATATGATAGACTGGGTGAACCCCATTCTTAATCGGACTGTTGAATCCAGATCACTAATCTATGACAGGGAATGAATTCTTAAACACTGTGGAAAATAATAATCCAATATGTTTATTACAAATACGTTATTTAAATATAAATATATGAATTAACGAGATAACAATGTATTTACAGGAGCAGAGACCCATCCATCATAGTAGAGCAGTGCGAGATTGGTTTCAGGGCCAAGAGAGGATAAAGCTGTTGCCGTTTGTTCCACGATCACCGAACATCAACCAGATAGAGAATATGTGGGCAGAGGTAACAAGGTCATTGCCATGTGTCCCTACAAATGCAAGCGACCTTTGGACGAATATAGAAAACGTATGGTGGGAAGTAAACCATCACGTTACACTGTCGACTTCTTAATGAAATCAATTGTCCTACGCCCTCGAGAAATTTTACGTAAAGATCGTCGGTGGGTTGGCTACTAAAAGTATACTTGTCCACAAAACCCATGTGGACAATTATCTGATAATCGGTCAAGCTTTGCTTTGTCGCAGCTCTTTAGCATACAGTAAGTCCATTTACTTTCAGTCCCCTCCTTACAATTCTTGCAATGCAAGGTAATTGAAAAATCTCATCCACTCGACGCCAACAGAGGAACTGACTGGTGCATGTGTTGTTCAACACACAGTAGTTGTCACGCTCACTGGAATCAAGGACTGTTTGTGTGTGAGTGTGTGTGTGTGTGTGTGTGTGTGTGTGTATGTGTGTTTTCGTGTTAACGCACAATCTGAATCAATACTATTAACATTACAGAAACAACCAACAATAAATTTTGCATCAAATTTGACTGTAAAGTATTTTAATGCGGTGGGAAGTTACAAACTGAATTTTTACCCATCCCACGTCCTGCGTGTTACGTTAAGTAAGATGTATTAACTCCATAGTATCGTTAGCAGAGACAGTGCGCTCTTGTTGTCGAGGCTCGCGACAAGTGCAGCGATTAGCAGTGCCCAATGCCGCCGCGATTTGTTTATGTTGGCTGAGCGTGGACACTGCAGCAGACGCTTCGCCCTAAACAGAAAGGAATCGCGTTGGCTCTGACTGCAGTGAGCGGATATCACTGCCTGCGTGTTCTTATGGTAACCTACGTGAGACTACACTCACAGGTGCCATGGAGCAATTGCAACGGGTATCATGTCATTAGTCATCAGAATATTAACCAGTGGTGAAATGTCCACTCTATTTGAATCCCAAGAAAATAGGAACCTTCTCACAAAGGAATGTGAGGCGATATCAAAATTTATCCAACATACAAAAATTAACTGCAAGGCTTTCATGTATGCAGTAATAGCACACAAGGAAATATTATGTCTTGGAAGTGTATATTTCATTTCCTCTTCTCATATTAACGCCATTGTTTTAATATGAAGTGAGAAAATAAACACGAAAAACTTAAGTTCCTGAGATGCATATAAATCATTTTCTCTTCTCATATCACAACTTTTGCTTTAGTATGAAGTAAAAAAATAAACAGTTTAGAGTTCTGAAGCATAATATGACACCAGATTCTTATCGTAGGCGCTATCGGAAACGCCAAAAGAAGGGAGCTGTCCATTCTTTTGTCCAACAGTCTGTTTCCTTTCATGTATTACTCCCGCTAGGAGATTCTTATTTAAGGACTTGTGGGCATCAAGTTCTTCAGCAGAACAAGCCTTATGTTGTTGTGCTAATTACGGTATGGAAAAAATGCAACAAAGACGAGTTCCGCTAGAGCAGTGAGGATATTTGCACATGTGTGTATTCAGCAACGACTGCCAGCTGCCACAACACTTCACAGAATCCTCGCGGCAAGCATCACAACTGTGCGTTCACTTCAGACTTCATTCAGTGAGACGTCAGGAGATGGATGGAAACGTCAAATTAACGTCGCTTTCCGAGTCGTATTCAATCCAGAATGAGGTCTTATTAAGGTAGTTGAGCGTTCTAGCAATTACACTTTTATGATTTCCATATGAGTATTTCGATAGCCAAAAGAATCCGTTAGTGTGAAACTATCGGGAACTGCATTATATCACTGCACGAACTTGAGACAATACGTGGCCTCTTCTCTTCGCCGGGTGACCTATTACTGTTATTTAGCATTCTCTCCGTCCTAGTCGTAATGCAAATGGAACTTCAGAGGCGCTTTCCGCTATTCTTGACAAACATCAGCAACCTGTAATCACTGAGAGTCACAACTGCGTGATGATAATGGTTCAGGTTGTCAGTAGTTGTGGTGGTGTTATGCTGTCAAACTGCTTACAGTAACGTTAATGGTGGCGCACATAATTTAGCGCTGACTACCTACTTAAGTAAATATAGTGTTGTGGCGTCATCGCTTGTCTTTATTTGGCCTCAGCTTGAGTAATCCGATTTAACGAACATAGTACTCCAATCGCGGGCTCCTAATACAGTAAGACTACAGAGATTATCGTGCGGATATTACATTAATTCTGCAATGAAATGCTTAACAAATCTTACCCTCAGCTATGCAGCTGGAATGACTCATTACACAGGTACTCCATGTTGCACTTGGTTAAGTGATCAGTTCGCCGCAATCCTGCTTGTACTGTTCGTAAATACTCGTATACTTCAGAAATGGCTGAAATGGCTCTGAGCACTATGGAACTTAACTTCTGAGGTTATCAGTCCGCTAGAACTTAGAATTACTTAAACCTAACTAGCCTAAGGACCTCAGTCACATCCATGTCCGAGACAGGATTCGAACCTGCGACCGTAGCGGTCGCGCGGTTACAGACTGTAGTACCTGCAACCGCTCGGCCACTCCGGCCGGCATACTTGTATACTGACCATTCGTTATTTGACGAAATATGAACTACAATCTAATTCGCATGTATATGACATGGGTTAGCGCCGGCACAAAGGTATGTTTAAGGGTTGGATGCCGTTGAAGTCCTGTTACATTGATGGCAAGACAAATGTTCGCAAATCACCTCTATTGCCTCAAAAAACAGTTGCATCTTAAATACCGAAGGACCGACGACCACACTGTCACAGCCCGTTGAAATGCAGCAACTTTGGCCGATGATAATTTGTGACTGACTGGGCTTCGAACCCACATCTCCTGCTTACTAGACAGACGTTCTGATCACTGGACTATTTTTTTTTTAATGTTTGAGAGGACTTTCAGCACCAGGTAGGCGGAGGCAAAGAGGGCAGGGGTCGAAGATCCGGTCCTGTCATGGTCCTTCAACAAGGTTCGGATGACATTCCGCTCCCAGTTGTTAGTGGCCATGCGCTTGGGATTCGCCCTTAACCACAGTCGGAGTTGGAGACTTTTTTCAGTTACATCTAACCAGTGCGCATCTATTGCACTATTGCAAGAACCGAGATGCAGTATTTTGGTATTAAAATTTTGTAAATTTGTGGTAAGAACTTATGAGACCAAGCTGCTTAGGTCATCGGTCCCTAAGCTTACACATTACGTAACCTAATTTAAACTAACTTATGCTATGGACAACACACACACCCATGCCGGAGGGAGGATTTGAACCTCCGACGGTGGACGCTTTGAGGACACAGCAGTCAACCTCTCTGCAGCACCTATCTACACACGCTCCTCGTCAGACGCGAATTCCCATTTCTGCCGCATACCACATGCGGGGTCCCCCCCGGCCATTGTTCCACTAGCTTGCGTCCACACTGTATTCCCGCGATGGTCGGACGATGTCATGCGTCTAGCACTGAAAACTTTCGATGACCCGTGGAGAGCCAAATAATTATACAGGATGTTTCAGGAGGAATAGTAAATATTCTAGGAGATGGTAGTATAGATAAATTGTTGAAATAATGACATATAACATGCGTCCTGTTTTTATTGAACATACAGATAGCTGGGTTCAATGCATTTTCGTTTCGTATGTTGGTCCTTACAGGTCTCAGTTGTCTACACTTCCTTGAAAATGAGCTTCAAGCGTCATTGGAAGAGGTTCATTTGGCTACAAGGATGCGTATGTTCCTCCAGCATGACGGGGCTCCTGCACATTCTAGTCGTCAGGTGACACATTGTCCAAACCTAACATTTCCTGGAAGATGGATCATTAGATATGGGCACTTTTCTTGGCCTTCAAGGTCCCCGGACCATATCTCTTTCGATTTTTGCCTGAGGGGATGGTTAAAGGCGAAGTCTACAAAGAAAAAGTAAACCCAAGAACCGATTTGATCGTTCGGATTATAAATAGTGCAGCCCTCACAAAAGAACGCAAAGACGACCTACACGTGGTGTTATCAAGAGAAGTCAAATGTGCATTGAAGTTGGTGGGGGAATTTTTGAAAATCAAATTTGAATATCCTCGTTGTCTTTGCTTTGATTGTGTTAGGGTTACTTACTAACAGCTGTATCTCTGTACACAATAAAAAGTGGACGCATTTATATGGAATTTTTTTATGCAATTCGTCTGTACTGCCACCTGCTAAAATATCTAATATTCCTCCTGAAACACTCTGTATATGGATATATGTGTGGTGTCTGTTCTTTCGGACATGTCCGAAAGAAAATGCTTCATGGCATTCTGCAACGACCTTCGGTCGCAGGGGCTGATAGAGATTTCAGAGCTGCTTCGCTGTCTGAATAAAAGTAGATGCTAGGATTTTTGTAGGGTCTACTCTAATTCTCCTCCGTGTACATGCTGATAGAAGATACTATGTAATACTGTGGCCACCTTCCCTAAAGAGATTCTAGGCAGTACACCAGACCCGGTGGTTTCATCTGTTTTCGACCTGTCAGTGTACCACTATATTATGTCTCCTGAACGGTGTAGTGGTTCATTCTTCCACTGCTCCCTGCTTCCAACTGTTACATGGCAGGTTTATTGAAACAGCTAGAAGTTATTGTATAGATAGTCGGCATTTCCCCAGCCATCGCCATACTGATTTGGTATTCCGTATATTCTAACTATATCCAGTTATTTACAATTTTTAGCCTTTATGTCCCTGCTGCGGCCTCCATTTTAAGCCTAATATCCATCTCAAGAGTGGATGTCCTGCTAATTCCGTCTGTGAAAGCAGGCCAGTCTCTGCACTTTGCCAGACTCCCTAACAGCCACCTTCTGTTCGATTTTGTTTATACTATATGACAATAAATTATCATTGGTATTTTTTCAGAGGTGTATATCCAGTACGTACTGGGTTTAGACCCCAGTTTACCCTACAGCAGCTTCTAGTGCTTATAAGATTATCTTTCGCAGTGGAATATATTCTTTATGTGAGGTGTTCATAATAGTTTTCCATCCAGGGCTACCTCTAGATACACTACAACCCTCTCTAAAGTTTCATCGAGAAACATAATTTTTCAGTATATGTGCTGGACATGCTTCCCCATAAATAATACTACACCAATTTTCGTGCGGCTTGTCTTTAAATACTTTTCCACAATGTTCAGTGCACATAGGTTTAACAATACTATCAAACTTTCTAAGTCCTACTGTGAATAAATCGTCTACTTATTTTTTTCAAGAGTAGTCTCTCGCATTCAGCTCATCTATGAGTTGATTCACCGCTAGGTTCTTCATCTCTAATCATTTACTCGAAGGTCGTATTACTAGAACCCCCTCGACATCCAGGAAGGTACAGAAAGCATCCAGAAAGGGTAGTGCTTTTTCCACCTTCCCGACAAGTTGGTGAAGTGTTACCTCACATGATTTGCTTCGTAAATATTATGAAAATGTGGCAGTTCATAGATAAAATTACGTATTAACAACAACAAAAAAGAATTTCGGCAGAAAATAAAAGTGGCATTATGAACTTGGCAGTGCCGTAAGATTTTTCGCTTTGACACTAAGGGTTACTAAAAGTAGCAAGACGAATTTTGCTAGAGCGTTACCATTCCCTCATTGAATTTGTATCTGCCTGCTTGTAGTTCAGCTACAAAAGAATTAAAAATCTTGCAGTCTAGCGAGTCTCGAAATGCGAACAAAGGCAGCGTGCACCTGAAAGGCAAGCACGTTACATATGATCTAGCGAGCAGGTAGGTGTCTTTGACGTACTTACCGGCTAAGTAGCCGCTATGGCAAATAAATCGCAACATAAGAGACGAGAGTAGTTGTATTTCTCGTGTGGAACCACTTTCGTTGACTCAAAAGCATTAACTGATATCCTTATGTCACTGTCATTGGCACATCCACCAGAAGACAGGCATGGCCTGGCTTATTGTTGTCAGCTTTCCTGACGGATATTCTGCCTTTGCTCGAAACGTGAAGACTTAAGGTGAAGTCGAACATTCCATATGGCGAAAATTTGATGTTTCTATTCTTCCAGCTCTAACACACAAATAAGCGGCAGAAAAGCGCCTGTGAACCAACAGTTAATGATGCAATCATAATTAGTGGAATCTGAAAAATTACATCTGTTATCTGATAATTGTGAAAACTACTTTTTCATCTTCACATCACCGAAGTATGAACTCAAGGGTTTCATAGAATACCTATACTTAATTTCGTTGTGATCGTTTTCAATGACAGTAGGGGAGAAGCAAAACCATCTGACTTGAAACAAACTTTTCCAGTGGGATTTGAATCTTTGGCTACAGTTAAAGAAGCACGTCCAGTGAGGTATCAAGAATGGACATTAAAATAGAACAACAGCGTCAGATGAAAATTTGTGCCTGACCAGATTCGAACCCGGATTTACAAGATTTTAATACCAAAATACTGCATCTCGGTTCTTACAATAGTGCAATAGGTGCGCACTGGTTAGATGTAAGTGAAGAGAGACTCCAACTCGAATTGTAGTTAAGGGTGAATCCCAAGCGCATGGCCACGAACAATTGGGAGCGGAAACTTAATGTCATCAGAACCTTGTTGAAGGACCATGACATGCGATCGTTAGACCGACTGCACAAAGTTCAGATTATAAATACATACATACTTAGAAAAATATATTACGTCGGAGCAGTCTTACCGATACTGCAGGTCACTGCACATAAAAATACAAGCTGTAGCCTCTTGGTATGTGTGGAAACAAAATATCATCAAATTATCCTTCGACACGGCGACTTTGCAGAGGCAAAACGGAGGACTTGGAATTAAATACGTGCATTTAAACTAATACACGCCACTAAGACAGGCATCACGAAACTTCTGTTCCTCTCGTTAGATCCAGGGGATGGGAACGCTCCTGTTAATGTAGCACGCCAGTCTAGATTACGTCCGAAAGTACTATGGCGATTGGAGCTGTATAAGACTTCCACGAGCACAAACCAACACTAGAACCGTTTATGATTATATTACCAGACATCGTCTTCACAAACCAATTCCGGTAACTTAACCTACAAAAAACTGGAGGAACGTCTGGAAAAATATCAACAATAAAATTATACCAACTAGAGTAAGTGCCGTATGGCGCGACTTTGTAAACGAAACCATACCCACAGCGGAACGATTATGGATAATCAAATTGAGACCATCTCCATACGACGACAGATGGCGGCTTGTAGAAACTGTGGCGCACATCTTCTCATGTGAAAATAGAATCAGAATTTGGAACTGGACTAGGAAGAAATTAGCACTGTCAATAGAACCGCAGAAAGTCAAATACCGATACTGAAGCTTTACAACCCGACTGGAAATGTTACCCGTCCGCAAAGAATAACAGTTATTCGTGGCTTCTGGGACAGTTAGTGTTTTACGTCATAACAAACAAAACTTAGAACTTATTAGAGTCATGTTCTTTATTGCAGTAGAACATTTTAAGCTGAAGAAGAATAACAAATATAAGGAATGGTTTCAAATTTTTTATCTATTACTTTATGTGGGCTACAAAGAGGTGGGCAGTTTTATTCATTAGAAGAGGAATACTATTCTTTCACTTTTTTTATTCCTGGAATATTCTTTTACGTTGGATCTAAAATCAGAACTGTTCTAAATTGGCAAAACCCCACCGGCTCCGAAATTTCTCTTATTTGTTGAAAAATATATGGCTTCCTTACAGACCTCATATGTATCCAGTGCATAGTAAATTAAAATGTGAATATATTTCTGAATGAATGTTTGTTATGTATTTTTCCGTCACCCTTTCCATTGTTATAAGTTATGTTGTACAAGGAACGCACGCCATTGGAGGCGGGAATCTGTAATTTATTTTACCTAAATTACTACTTCAATTTTGTTCTACAATTTAAAAAAATATACGGGTGCAAACATGGAATACATGGGAATAATGCAGCTGCTCAGTGCCAGGTATGGGAGAGGCATTGTGGCCAGGCCTCGGATCTTCGACCCCTGCCCTCTTTGACTCCGCCTACCTGGTGCTGAAAGTCCTCTCAAACATTAAAAAAAATGCTAGTGCAGTGATCAGAACGTCTGTATAGTAAGCAGGAAGTCTGGGTTCGAAGCCCAGTCGGTCACAAATGTTCATCTGCCGTCGTTGCTGATTTTAACGAGCTGGGACAGTGTGGACATCGGTCCTTCGATATTTAAAATGCAATTGTTTTTTGAGACAATAGAGGTGATTTGCGAACATTTGTCTTGGCATCAATGTAACAGGACTTCAGCGGCATCCAACCTTTGTGCCGGCGCTAACCCATGACATATATATGCGAATCAGATTGTAGTTCATATTTAGTCACATAATGGATGGTCAGTATACAAGTATGGAGGCCGGGGTGGCCGAGCGGTTCCAGGCGCTACAGTCTGCAACCGAGCGACCGCTACGGTCGCAGGTTCGGGCATGGATTTGTCTGATGTCCTTGGGTTAGTTATGTTTAAGAAGTTCTAAGTTCTAGCCAACTGATAACCTCAGAAGTTAAGTCCCATAGTGCTCAGAGCCATTTCAACCATTTCTGAAGTATACGAGTATTTACGAACAGTACACGCAGGATTGCGGCGAACTGATCACTTAACCAAGTGCAACATGGAGTACCTGTGTAATGAGTCATTCCAGCTCCAAAGCTGAGGGTAAGATTTGTTAAGCATTTCACTGCATAATTAATGTAATACCCGCACAATAATCTCTGCAGTCATACTGTATTAGGAGCCCGCGATTGGAGAACTATGTTCGTTAAATCGGATTACTCAAGCTGAGGCCAAATAAAGACAAGCGATGACGCCACAACACTATCTTTACTTAAGTAGGTAGTCAGCGCTAAATTATGTGCGCCACCATTAACGTTACTGTAAGCAGTTTGACAGCATAACACCACCACAACTACTGACAACCTGAACCATTATCATCACGCAGTTGTGACTCTCAGTGATTACAGGTTGCTGATGTTTGTCAAGAATAGCGGAAAGCGCCTCTGAAGTTCCATTTGCATTACGACTAGGACGGAGAGAATGCTAAATAACAGTAATAGGTCACCCGGCGAAGAGAAGAGTCCACGTATTGTCTCAAGTTCGTGCAGTTTGATATAATGCAGTTCCCGATAGTTTCACACTAACGGGTTCTTTTGGCTATCGAAATACTCATATGGAAATCATAAAAGTGTAATTGCTAGAACGCTCAACTACCTTAATAAGACCTCATTCTGGATTGAATACGACTCGGAAAGCGACGTTAATTTGACGTTTCCATCCATCTCCTGACGTCTCACTGAATGAAGTCTGAAGTGAATGCACAGTTGTGATGCTTGCCGCGAGGATTCTGTGAAGTGTTGTGGCAGCTGGCAGTCGTTGCTGAATACACACATGTGCAAATATCCTCACTGCTCTAGCGGAACTCGTCTTTGTTGCATTTTTTCCATACCGTAATTAGCACAATAACATAAGGCTTGTTCTGCTGAAGAACTTGATGCCCACAAGTCCTTAAATAAGAATCTCCTAGCGGGAGTAATACATGAAAGGAAACAGACTGTTGGACAAAAGAATGGACAGCTCCCTTCTTTTGGCGTTTCCGATAGCGCCTAGGATAAGAATCTGGTGCCATATTATGCTTCAGAACTCTAAACTGTTTATTTTTTTACGTCATACTAAAACAAAAGTTGTGATATGAGAAGAGGAAATAGCTTACATGCTTCTAGGGAACTTTAGTTTTTCGTGTTTATTTTCTCACTTCATATTAAAACAATGGCGATAATATGAGAACAGGAAATGAACTATTCGCTTCCAAGACATAATATTTCCTTGTGTGCTATTACTGCATACATGAAAGCCTTGCAATTAATTTTTGTATGTTAGATAAATTTTGATATCGCCTCACATTCCTTTGTGAGAAGGTTCCTATTTTCTTGGGATTCAAATAGAGTGGACATTTCATCACTGGTTAATATTCTGATGACTAATGACATGATACCCGTTGCAATTGCTCCATGGCACCTGTGAGTGTAGTCTCACTATGTTTAGGGCGAAGCGTCTGCTGCAGTGTCCACGCTCAGCCAACATAAACAAATCGCGGCGGCATTGGGCACTGCTAATCGCTGCACTTGTCGCGAGCCTCGACAACAAGAGC
This sequence comes from Schistocerca cancellata, assembly GCF_023864275.1. Lineage (NCBI taxonomy): Eukaryota > Metazoa > Arthropoda > Insecta > Orthoptera > Acrididae > Schistocerca > Schistocerca cancellata. The sequence continues at coordinate 764,595,367 of NC_064630.1, forward strand.
GCACTGTCTCTGCTAACGATACTATGGAGTTAATACATCTTACTTAACGTAACACGCAGGACGTGGGATGGGTAAAAATTCAGTTTGTAACTTCCCACCGCATTAAAATACTTTACCGTCAAATTTGATGCAAAATTTATTGTTGGTTGTCTCTGTAATGTTAATAGTATTGATTCAGATTGTGCGTTAACACGAAAACACACATACACACACACACACACACACACACACACACTCACACACAAACAGTCCTTGATTCCAGTGAGCGTGACAACTACTGTGTGTTGAACAACACATGCACCAGTCAGTTCCTCTGTTGGCGTCGAGTGGATGAGATTTTTCAATTACCTTGCATTGCAAGAATTGTAAGGAGGGGACTGAAAGTAAATGGACTTACTGTATGCTAAAGAGCTGCGACAAAGCAAAGCTTGACCGATTATCAGATAATTGTCCACATGGGTTTTGTGGACAAGTATACTTTTAGTAGCCAACCCACCGACGATCTTTACGTAAAATTTCTCGAGGGCGTAGGACAATTGATTTCATTAAGAAGTCGACAGCGTAACGTGATGGTTTACTTCCCACCATACGTTTTCTATATTCGTCCAAAGGTCGCTTGCATTTGTAGGGACACATGGCAATGACCTTGTTACCTCTGCCCACATATTCTCTATCTGGTTGATGTTCGGTGATCGTGGAACAAACGGCAACAGCTTTATCCTCTCTTGGCCCTGAAACCAATCTCGCACTGCTCTACTATGATGGATGGGTCTCTGCTCCTGTAAATACATTGTTATCTCGTTAATTCATATATTTATATTTAAATAACGTATTTGTAATAAACATATTGGATTATTATTTTCCACAGTGTTTAAGAATTCATTCCCTGTCATAGATTAGTGATCTGGATTCAACAGTCCGATTAAGAATGGGGTTCACCCAGTCTATCATATGATGAGAGTCGTAGTCGGATATTCACATTAAGACTTACGGGCTGAATCCGATAAGGACGATCTTGTATCGAAATGAAATTACAGAAATCGGATAATTTGAACGTCTTTATTGCAACAATGCTGCGCACATAAATTCCTATGATGGAGTAACAGCTAGCAACTGTCTAAGAAAAGGTGAGAAATATGTCTACTAGCAGCAATATAACGTAATTATAACCCATATTTATGTGATGGAAATACTGAATCGAACAATACACATCTATTTCAGTGCAGGGAAGATACACCATATCGGATTTGCTGATGACATAATGACAATAATAATAATAATAAAAACCCCGTGTGGCGGATAGGGGAAACCCTCCCCCATATGGGTGGTACCGAGGAAATCAAATACTTGGGATGAACCAAATACTAACACAATCCTGGACAGCTGCTCAATCCGTTGAACCCAATATCCAGACACGTCTGAGTGAAAATCACCGCTACTCTGGTCACCGTCTGTTATCTCAATGAGCTTGGCTGAAAATATTTGCTTCCAAAGGCTTCAACACCCTCTGGTCCTGTCTGGTCCCGGTATCACCCAGGCCAAACCAATGAAACACAAGGAAACATGAACTATGCAAGCAAAGGTAACTTTACCGCAGATGGTACACAACCTGTCCACCGATAGGCGGCAGTTGGATTTTCGCACTCTGGGGAGTCCAGGTTAGCACGGCAGAGGATATTGAAGATCTCTGGTAAATTTCCCTACAAGCAGAAAACATTCATTTAAAAACTAAACATCGATACGTTGATCCAAACAAGAAACTTCAATAATCTCACAAAAGAAAACGACCGCCAAAAAATTCTCATCCTTGCTCTTCAAGAACCACGATTAATTGACATTACGGAAGCCATTGCATCTTCAAGAGCAAAATACTACAAAAGGTAGCGAAAGGCATACCAATCTTCGACACTGCATTTCTCGAACACAGATCTATCATCAACTCTGTCAAAGAAATCGCATCCATCAACAATCGACTTATGACTATGCTCATTCAGAGCCCCTATAAAATATATACAGTCGAAAATACTATGAGCAAAATTCACCAAGATGACGTGAAAATACTAATGGGAGACTTCAACTCTCTATTTGGGACAGAAAAAACCTGTAGAAAAATCATTGGTACAAATTAGACACGCCGAAACGCTTAGACTAACGGCACACGTCTGACTGACATTTGCCAACAATTCAACCACAAAAGAATGTCTTCCCACTTTAGGAAGTAGCCTGTTCGTTCCCAAGAAACATGTTTGGCTACCAGGTGCAAGCTGCTTTCGTTCGCCTTTCGAGACTCACTGAAAGCCAGATTTTTAATTCTTTTGTAGCAGAGCTACAAGCAATCAGATACAAACGCAATAAGGGAATCGTAAGATAACGCGCCTTGCTACTTTCAGTAACCCCATAGTGTCAGAGCGAAAACCTTACGGCACTGCCAAATTCATAATGACGACATATTTTTTGTTGTTGTGAATACATAATTATATCTATGAAATACCACATTTTCATAATAATTGCGAATGATACAGGAAATGAAGTAAATACAGATCTTTTCGAAGTCAAAAGTCGGTAATGTCCTACTAATTCGTGATAAAATAGGCTCAATCGTCTTACAGATACTTAATGCTTTATTAAGATAGTCGGCCGTCGTGATGTTTCTGTAGTAGGCTGAATTTAATTTGTGTTAGTACAGTGAATATTTTAATTGGATTTTCCATTAGTTTACTAAACGCAACAGTAATCATCAAAGAGAAATTAATCAGCAAAAGAATTTTCTTTCACGATATCTAAAACGATCTGACAACGCTAAAGTTGTTTACAAATTCTACGCCAGTAGCAACCTACTGGTTCCAACGATATCATTATACCAGAGTAGTTTTAAGAGTATTTTCGTCTAGAAATGAATTGCGTTGACGGTTGATCGATCAAGAGCGGGAAAGGTAAAACTTTACGAATATATGACGAGAGGGACAAGTGCTTGAGAGAGGACTTCTCTATCAATACAAGTGCCTGAGAGACGACTTTAATTTCAATCTCCTCGACAGTTTTGTTTCTCAAATCAAGAAATGCGTTATCATGCACTAGCACATGTGATGTAGTTGTGTTGCTCGATGTTCACTCTACTCTTTGCTCGAGTTTATGTCTTTTGGAGGGGCTCAGCCTTTCATTTCTTCTTAGGAAGTTAACGATAAAGGCATCATAACACGTCACCAGTAACAGTACTGCATACGAATACTCAATGAGCGACCTGATGACGTTCAATAATAGTCACTCCGTTGATTTTTGTTGTTTCGAATTAGAGCATGCAGTACTCCTCCACCAGACTTCTTAACTCTGCCTGTTGAATGCAAATGTCGCATGATGGTAAAATGGTAATCTATCACATACATCAGTAATCGAGACTTCGTTAATGTGGAAAATCATTCATGCCAGAACGATCTTTGTTGAAACAAGAGTATCTTTTTCTGGCGAATTTTTCCCAAAAGCACTCGCTCCACACACAATTCAAATCTTTCTAGCTGCCTCCTCTGCATTCACCCCTCTGTTATACCAAAAGTAAACGTTGTGTTGCAGATGTTACACCCATTTCCACTTGCGACTCAATTCTACAATGCTTAACTGTAGTTCACGATTTTCAAGTATGCAAAATCCAATGCTTAACTGCAAGAGGATAACTAGAACTCCAAATTCTTAAATGACAGCTGATACATGCACTGACAGCGTGGCGCCGCCTTCACCTGGGCGGCGCCGGATTTCAGGCGGCGGGTGGCGTCTGGCCGGTGGCCGGTAGCCGCTGCAGCGCGAGGAAACGCTGGAGCGTAAGCTGTTACGATCGCGGCGCAGCCACAAGTTGTCCTGCGGAATTGTTTCTGGAATACTTGTTATTGCTGGTGGGTAGAATGTTAAGCGAATTATCTTCGATGTTCAGTCAGACCCATAGCTTTAGACCGACCGTGGCAAAAAAAAAAAAAAAAAAAAAAAATTACAGTTGGACGGGAACAGGTGACTATAAGTTTAGAACGCACGACGCTTGCCACTAGACCACGGTTTCACATTGTCCGAGAACGTCTCGGAAGTAGACAACACTTCCTCCTAACACTTCCACATCTTACAGTGTTGCCAGTTTGTGCAGATGGCCGGAGTTGTCAGCGGCGGTCAGTTTTATTGGCCACCTTAAGTGAATGACTCGGAATTAGTCTCTCTGGCGGCCGGCCGGCTGTCAGTTTTACTGTCTAAGACTGTACCTAAGTGTAGCGAAAATAAAAACGAGGGCAGTGCTGTTCCATCTCTCACTGCATAAGACAATATAATAATTGGAATTTAAGACACAAGTGGTTGACTGTAAATAACATAAGGCACACAAGCTGCTAACAGAGTTCTTTGGAAGTACCCTTCGTTGAAGTGGAAAATACTCTGATGTACTGACACTTGTCAGTAAGAGCTGAAGTTTAATGTGCTTATGATTGTTGTGATAGATTTCTATTGCATTTTGCTTAATATTCTTATACTTCAAATTTACATTTTTGATTCCTACATTAGGTATATATCATTTGATGATTCTCACTATTGCTTATTTCTGTTTTGTGTTCGATGTTTTTAAGGAAAAATTTGCAATTTTTATTATATACCTCTCATTTTGATTCAAAAGAAAACTCATTAATAATCTGTCCTTTATTTTCTGCATGGGTCACCCTATTCTAGCCTTTTAATCATTACACTTGTTCACTTCATATTACTTCTATCAATATACAGTTAAAATTTCACTTGTACTTTGGCAACTGTTGCTCTTAAGGTCTGCCTCATTATTGATTTTCTGTTCAGATTACCTAAACTAATATTTTACTCACTATTATTTGCAGTTCCAGAGTAATATTGCATATACCAATATTATAATACCTTTAGGTAGAAGATAATAAGCATTATTGTTAGAAAAAACGTCATTACATCATTGTTCAGCAAAGCTAAGTTATAACATTTCGTTTTATTAAAATAATAATAAGTTTGTGCAGTTAATAGTTTTGAGTAAATTCAATAGTTCACTAAGCTTGTTGCTTATAATTTAAATGACAAACCATAACACTTTATTTCATTTGTGTAGTGTCTGTGAACAAATCTAGCCTCCATTTCTAATGATATAACATCCATCATAAAAATCTTCATCACCCAACACATGAAATCAAATAAACTGCTATCCGCAAATCGTATTAATATAGTCATTGACTGTAATTCTTTTTCATAAATAAAGTTGTCTTACATGAATAATTTCATTTTCCTTTGTAAGTCAGTTGTATTACACTAAGTAATTAAAAGCTACATTTCAAGAATGTAACTTAATTGTCCCAAAGCAATTATCGTGTTCAACCAACTTTCTGTAAAAAAAAATCAACTTTGGTAGGTGTTATCTTTCTTTGAACAAGGTGTTTTAACTAAATTTAACATCTGCTGCAATGGACAAGGGTACCAAATGTCGAAGATTAGTAAGGATTGACACTTAGTGTGAGAAATAACAGCGTTATTTTCATGTGGAATTTTGTAATACTACCAGCATGAGGAATGATGTTGGTTGCTTCGAGAGATGCAGTGAATGTCACTGCTCCTACACAGTACTGGGAAGAACAGTTTTTCTTGAAACTAAGAGCTCATTTTACAGTGGTGCAAAATGAGTTAGCAGTTTTGTGTGATGCAATCTACAGCAGTAATGTTAAATCAAGACCAAAACACGGGATTACCGGTCAACTAGCACTTTTAAGCTAAGTGTATGGCTCAGCGATGTAACATATAATTAAGACTTTTTTGGGGAATTTTAAAAAGAAGAACAGAAACTAACAGTACAGGTGCAGATAACATTTTCGACTGTAATCTTAATTATTCAAGTGAGGATGACATCAGACACATTGCTGTGAATGTTCCTCATCCTACTGAAAGAGCATTTCAGTCCTTGAACAGTATAACACGACTGTCAAATATTTTAAAGCAGAGCTTTGAAAACTACTCAGGAGAGAGAAATGTTTACACAGTGGTGTGATAGATGCATCACATCTCTTTCATTTGCATCAAAGGTGGCATAGTTTTGCACTTCTGGTAAGAGAGTGCGTGCACAGCTAAGTACCAGAAGCACCCAGCTGACCAAAGCAGTATCCATTCTATCCCAGTGGTTTCTAATATGTTATCTACATCTTTCTTGAGGTATGTTCATCTGAGAGCAAAGTGCAGAATTAACACAGTTACAGTTGATTCATTTACTAACATATCCAAAACCTGCAGCTTGGTGCAAAGCCAAAGGTGCTAAATAAAATTCATTTGCTGTCTTCCTTCACAAAATCAGAAGCTTCAAAAATAAAAAGGATAAACTTCTCATATTTCTTTGGAAACATGAAAGAATAAATGAAATAATGGCAGACTTGTTGTATATCGCAGAACATGCACTTGGAAATCACTGAAATTGAGCAAATTCATCTTGATTGATTCAGGCTAATGTATACTGCTTTAGAACCAATAAGAAGGAAGAGGCAGTATATGCAGAAATTGGAGTTAAGTGTCAGGTTCCTCTGATTATCAGACATACTGTTGGACAAATTTTTGAATGCTATGCCACAATAATAGATCAGGAAACACACAAGTTCGCAGCACAGATTGTTTATAGGTCACCAGCAGGAAGTGTCTCAGGTTTCATAAAGCATCTAGACTCCGTCTTAACAGGATTACACAGACTTAATCGAGAATCATATTCAGTGAAGATACTAATTACGATTTTCTGTTAGATATTTCTGCCTGTGGACACCAAGATATTTTTATTTCTATTTTTTTAATATTTTGGTTGGTTGGTTTAGAGAGGAAGGTTGAATATTTTCCACAGAAAAACTTCCATTGAGGGTTTATTGACATTACAGTTTTAGTCCTATCAATCTGCACTGATGTGAATGTAACACAGATTTATCTGATCATTAGGGTCAAATGATAACAATAAAATTTCCTAACCTATTTGGTACAGACAATAGAAGAAACGTATTGTATTGCAGAATCATAAACTCGATCACAGAGTTTAATCCAAACTGTGAGAAGAACGCTAGGGAGACAGTTATAAAACAGACAGAATTGATGGAAAACCTAACTCATTCTTCAACATATTTCTACAGCACTTTGAGTATTGTGTCCCTAAAACAAATAAGTGCAAAATTGAATGGAATCAAGGACGAAGTGAGGATAGCTTCTGGGATTTAAGTATCTTGTGCTGGGAAGAGAGAGCTCTACATAATTCAGAGAATAAGGTTTAGTCAAGATTTGAAACTCCATTACAAACAATATGATAAAATCCTCCAATCCATCATTTAGAAAGCAAAACTCTTGTAATGTGAGCAAAAAAATAAAATGAACTGAAATACACTCCTGGAAATTGAAATAAGAACACCGTGAATTCATTGTCCCAGGAAGGGGAAACTTTATTGACACATTCCTGGGGTCAGATACATCACATGATCACACTGACAGAACCACAGGCACATAGACACAGGCAACAGAGCATGCACAATGTCGGCACTAGTACAGTGTATATCCACCTTTCGCAGCAATGCAGGCTGCTATTCTCCCATGGAGACGATCGTAGAGATGCTGGATGTAGTCCTGTGGAACGGCTTGCCATGCCATTTCCACCTGGCGCCTCAGTTGGACCAGCGTTCGTGCTGGACGTGCAGACCGCGTGAGACGACGCTTCATCCAGTCCCAAACATGCTCAATGGGGGACAGATCCGGAGATCTTGCTGGCCAGGGTAGTTGACTTACACCTTCTAGAGCACGTTGGGTGGCACGGGATACATGCGGACGTGCATTGTCCTGTTGGAACAGCAAGTTTCCTTGCCGGTCTAGGAATGGTAGAACGATGGGTTCGATGACGGTTTGGATGTACTGTGCACTATTCAGTGTCCCCTCGACGATTACCAGTGGTGTACGGCCAGTGTAGGAGATCGCTCCCCACACCATGATGACGGGTGTTGGCCCTGTGTGCCTCGGTCGTATGCAGTCCTGATTGTGGCGCTCACCTGCACGGCGCCAAACACGCATACGACCATCATTGGCACCAAGGCAGAAGCGACTCTCATCGCTGAAGACGACACGTCTCCATTCGTCCCTCCATTCACGCCTGTCGCGACACCACTGGAGGCGGGCTGCACGATGTTGGGGCGTGAGCGGAAGACGGCCAAACGGTGTGCGGGACCGTAGCCCAGCTTCATGGAGACGGTTGCGAATGGTCCTCGCCGATACCGCAGGAGCAACAGTGTCCCTAATTTGCTGGGAAGTGGCGGTGCGGTTCCCCTACGGCACTGCGTAGGATCCTACGGTCTTGGCGTGCATCCGTGCGTCGCTGCGGTCCGGTCCCAGGTCGACGGGCCCGTGGACCTTCCGCCGACCACTGGCGACAACATCGATGTACTGTGGAGACCTCACGCCCCACGTGTTGAGCAATTCGGCGGTACGTCCACCCGGCCTCCCGCATGCCCACTATACGCCCTCGCTCAAAGTCCGTCAACTGCACATACGGTTCACGTCCACGCTGTCGCGGCATGCTACCAGTGTTAAAGACTGCGATGGAGCTCCGTATGCCACGGCAAACTGGCTGACACTGACGGCGGCGGTGCACAAATGCTGCGCAGCTAGCGCCATTCGACGGCCAACACCGCGGTTCCTGGTGTGTCCGCTGTGCCGTGCGTGTGATCATTGCTTGTACAGCCCTCTCGCAGTGTCCGGAGCAAGTATGGTGGGTCTGACACACCGGTGTCAATGTGTTCTTTTTTCCATTTCCAGGAGTGTATAATTGCCTTACGTTCTTTAGAACACAATTCAAGCAATAATTTTAATAAGGAAGCCTATAAACTTGTCTATTTCGATCTTATAACTTGTAATTTCAGAGTATTGGCAATAATGAACAATTTCTAACATTTTTGTTCAATAATTTGTGTATTTTATTTTGTTAAACCATAAAACATCATTATTTGTATAACTTTCAATTAATAATAATAATAATAATAATTATGTGTGTCATAGGTACCTCATTGATTTATGTCAATGAGACCAAATACAGATGCATTATGTTTATTTGTGCATATTCTTCATGTACCATCAGAAGTCAGTGGTTTCAAAAATACAATTACAGAATCATTATATCACAAAAATTTCCTGACAGCCCAAAATATGCTCTAGTAGCATCCATCTACAAAACTGGTGATAATGAAGACACCACAAATTACTTACATATTCCACTCCTTCCAGTGTTTTTAAAGGCGATACAGAGTAGATTACTTTATTGTTGTTGTTGTGGTCTTCAGTCCTGAGACTGGTTTGATGCAGCTCTCCATGCTACTCTATCCTGTGCAAGCTTCTTCATCTCCCAGTACCTACTGCAACCTACATCCTTCTGAATCTGCTTAGTGCATTCATCTCTTGGTCTCCCCCTACGATTTTTACCCTCCACGCTGCCCTCCAATACTAAATTGGTGATCCCTTGATGCCTCAGAACATGTCCTACCAGCCGATCCCTTCTTCTGGTCAAATTGTGCCACAAACTTCTCTTCTCCCCAATCCTATTCAATACTTCCTCATTAGTTATGTGATCTACCAATCTAATCTTCAGCATTCTTCTATAGCACAACATTTCGAAAGCTTCTATTCTCTTCTTGTCCAAACTATTTACCGTCCATGTTTCACTTCCATACATGGCTACACTCCATACAAATACTTTCAGAAATGACTTCCTGACACTTAAATCTATACTCGATGTTAACAAATTTCTCTTCTTCAGACACGCTTTCCTTGCCATTGCCAGTCTACATTTTATATCCTCTCTACTTCGACCATCATCAGTTATTTTGCTCGCCAAATAGCAAAACTCCTTTACTACTTTAAGTGTCTCATTTCCTAATCTAACTCCCTTAGCATCACCCTACTTAAATTGACTACATTCCATTATCCTCGTTTTGCTTTTGTTGATGTTCATCTTATATCCTCCTTTCAAGACACCATCCATTCCGTTCAACTGCTCTTCCAAGTCCTTTGCTGTCACTGACAGAATTGCAATGTCATCGGCGAACCTCAAAGTTTTTATTACTTCTCCATGGATTTTAATACCTACTCCGAATTTTTCTTTTGTTTCCTTTACTGCTTGCTCAATATACAGATTGAATAACATCGGGGAGAGGCTACAACCCTGTCTTACTCCCTTCCCAACCACTGCTTCCTTTTCATGTCCCTCGACTCTTATAACTGCCATCTGGTTTCTGTACAAATTGTAAATAGCCTTTCGCTCCCTGTATTTTACCCCTGCTACATTTGGAATTTGAAAGAGAGTATTCCAGTCAACATTGTCAAAAGCTTTCTCTAAGTCTACAAATGCTAGAAACGTAAGCTTGCCTTTCCTTAATCTTTCTTCTAAGATAAGTCGTAAGGTCAGTATTGCCTCACGTGTTCCAGTATTTCTACAGAATCCAAACTGATCTTCCCCGAGGACGGCTTCTACTAGTTTTTCCATTCGTCTGTAAAGAATACGTGTTAGTATTTTGCAGCTGTGCCTTATTAAACTGATAGTTCGTAATTTTCACATCTGCCAACATCTGCTTTCTTTGGGATTGGAATTATTATATTCTTCTTGAAGTCTGAGGGTATTTCGCTTGTTTCATACATTTTGCTCACCAGATGGTAGAGTTTTGTCAGGACTGGCTCTCCCAAGGCCGTCAGTAGTTCCAATGGAATGTTGTCTACTCCGGGGGCCTTGTTTCGGCTCAGGTTTTTCAGTGCTCTGTCAAACTCTTCACGCAGTATCGTATCTCCCATTTCATCTTCATCTACATCCTCTTCCATTTCCATAATATTGTGCTCAAGTACATCGCCCTTGTATAGACCCTCTATATACTCCTTCCACCTTTCTGCTTTCCCTTCTTTGCTTAGAACTGGGTTTCCATCTGAGCTCTTGATGTTCATACAAGTGGTTCTCTTATCTCCAAAGGTCTCTTTAATTTTCCTGTAGGCAGTATCTATCTTACCTCTAGTGAGGTAAGCCTCTACATCCTTACATTTGTCTTCTAGTCAACCCTCCTTCCCTCCTCCCCTTAGCCGTTTTGTACTTCCTGTCGATCTCATTTTTGAGACGTTTGTATTCCTTTTTGCCTGCTTCATTTACTGCATTTTTATATTTTCTCCTTTCATCAATTAAATTCAATATTTTTTCTGTTACCCAAAGATTTCTACAAGCCCTCATCTTTTTACTTACTTGATCCCTGCTGCCTTCACTACGTCATCCATCAGAGCTACCCATTCTTCTTCCACTGTATTTCTTTGCCCCATTCCTGTCAATTGTTCCCTTATGCTCTCCCTGAAACTCTGTACAACCTCTGGTTCTTTCAGTTTATCCAGGTCCCACCTCCTTAAATTCCCACCTTTTTGCAATTTCTTCAGTTTTAATCTACAGTTCATCACCAATAGATGGTGGCCAGAGTCCACATCTGACCCTGGAAATGTCTTACAATTTAAAACCTTGTTCCTAATTCTCTGTCTTACCATTATATAATCTATCTGATACCTTTTAGTATCTCCAGGATTCTTCCATGTATACAACCTTCTTCTATGATTCTTGAACCAAGTGTTAGCTATGATTAAGTTATGCTCTGTGCAAAATTCTACCAGACGGCTTCCTCTTTCATTTCTTAGCCCCAATCCATATTCACCTACTATGTTTCCTTCTCTCCTTTTTCCTACTCTCGAATTCCAGTCACCCATTACTATTAAATATTCGTCTCCCTTCACTACCTGAATACTTTCTTTTATGTCATCATACTTTTCTTCAATTTCTTCGTCATCTGCAGAGCTAGTTGGCATATAAGTTGTACTACTGTAGTAGGCGTCGGCTTCCTGTCTATCTTGGCCACAATAATGCGTTCACTATGCTGTTTGTAGTAGCTTACCCGCACTCCTATTTTTTATTCGTTATTAAACCTACTCCTGCATTACCCCTATCTGATTTTGTATTTATAACCCTGTAGTCACCTGACTAGAAGTCTTGTTCCTCCTGCCACCGAACTTCACTAATTCCCACTATATCTAACTTTAACCTATTCATTTCCCTTTTTAAATTTTCTAACCTACCTGCCCGATTTAGGGATCTGACATTCCACACTCCGATGCGTAGAACGCCAGTTTTCTTTCTCCTGATAACGACATCCTCTTGAGTAGTCCCCGCCCGGAGATCCAAATGGGGGACTATTTTACCTCCGGAATATTTTACCCAAGAGGACGCCATCATCATTTAATCATACAGTAAAGCTGCATGCCCTCGGGAAAAATTATGGCCGTAGTTTCCCCATGCTTTCAGCCGTTCGCAGTACCAGCACAGCAAGGCCGTTTTGGTCATTGTTACAAGGCCAGATCAGTCAATCATCCAGACTGTTGCCCTTGCAACTACTGAAAAGGCTGCTGCCCCTCTTCAGGAACCACACGTTTGTCTGGCCTCTCAACAGATACCCCTCTGTTGTGGTTGTACCTAGGGTATGGCTATCTGTATCGCTGAGGCACGCAAGCCTCCCCACCAACGGCAAGGTCTATGGTTCATGGGGGGGGGGGGGGGGGGTAGATTGCTTTACTAAGCGGAATAGATTGCTTTACTAAGCAGAATTTGTTAGCCACCTCCGTATTTGGCTCTCACAATTTGCCTGTTTTAAATATTCTTTTGTCTTCTTTGTGTGTCTAAAGATTACTTCAATCCCACACCTAGTCAGCAATTCGCTGATGTGATCTGTAATTTTCTTTATAAATGGGAGAAAAGCTTCCTCAGTTAGTGGCCAATGTTTCTAATTACTCATGGCTTTCTCTCTTCTTAGATAAAGTGCCTGATTCGCCCACTTACTGAAGTAACTATATATCTTGAAAGTGATTCAGTGATTCACCTCAGCTTCTAAATTGACTGGCTCCCAAATATTATTAGCATGTCCACTAAAGTCTTAATGACACCTATTTTCTGTTTCAGGTGCTGGTAGGATCCCTTATTGAGACATCAATCAGCTGTGTAGCTTTGTTGTGAAGTGTATGGGCCGAAGTCCCTTTCACATATTTGGTCATTGGTGCACCCAGAAAATTAAGTTGTCCATTGTTTTCTTTCTCTATCCAGCACTACAGTATGTAGTTTAATCAATATTTCAATTGTATGTACATGCTTACAGATGAATAATACATAGGAAAATAAGTCATGAATCCCTCAGTTTACCATGTCATATTTCTATATTTTCATGAGCAGAGAGAGAGATGATACTTGTCTTACTTAGTTCTTTATTTACTGAAACGATTTAATACATATTTTTTTGTAATATGGCAGACAACCAATGCAGAGGTTCAGTTTTCATATGAAGGTTGAGCTCTACTTATGTAAATTTTGTAACATTTGATCAAGCACCTGTTAATTGATACCCAGGTCCATAACTCCTGCATATACACTTACCTTTGTTGATGTGGATTTGTACAGGGTTACAGATACCTAGCTTTATTTGATGATACAGAGATTTGAATAACAAACACAAACTTTACCAAATGTTGTTTATTAAGAACACTCAGCACCAACAACATCATGAATCTTATCCACTCCATACCATCTTTCATCAGTGTTATCACTACACCATTACTAATAACGAAAATGCAGTGTCATCTAAAGTGATGCTGTCACACCAACCACTACTTTTCATTCCCAGTACTCTGGTGATACTCTCTGATACTCTCCAACTTTAACTGATGTAGCTTTCTCTCAAATGGTGGCTTGTGACACTATTTTTATGGCATAAGTCAAGCTAATATCGTAGTTAAAAGGTTTGTCGAATTCAAATTACACTGAAGGCAAATTTTATAAAGATTAAGTGCATCAAAATGAGAATTAGAGTGCCTCACAGATTGTCATTTCTGCACATATTCAAACCATTTTCTTAACATGATGTCTAAACTGGGCTGTCATGAGGACAGAAAAGATAAAACCATACAGAACCAAAAAAAATTAATAGAATATTGTTGATATGCATATCAGATCATTACATTTGCTTGGGATAGTACAAATCTGAAATCAAATTCTATCCAGACAGAGTATTTTGAAAGGAAATGATGCTTTCTTTCTGAAATTTTAATTAACTGATGTCAATTAAAACACCGTCTTTCAGACAAAATTCGCTATCTTAATCGAGGTATTTTGAAAAAAGCTTATAAAAAATATGTCAAAAACACGTAGAACAGTGGCGAAATTAGTTCCTTCACAAAACAAATTATATCACTGTGGAGAAGAAGTGATTTAACTTTCAGTACATATTAGCTGTATTGGGTACCATAAAAAGGAAACCAAAACCAAAAATATGAAATCACATGTTAAGAGCTGATAAAGTAAATATAAGTATAATGACTGGTATAAGAAGAGACAGACAATCTCAAGCAACTTTATGTTGTAGCCAAAAGTCTCTGGTATAAAACATCACAACCAACTTTACCAGTGGCAAAATTTATTTGTAGATTATAGTGAACAAAGAGGTTCTAGTCTGAAGTTAACGATTAGATTTATGTAATAATTATTTCTACTTCAGCCACTTTTTACCTCTATTTACCAGCATAACACATTTAATAGCATACTGCTATCATCAGGTGTTTTACAGTTACACGTAGATTACTCAGAAGAGTGATTAGTTTTATTTGCTGGGTGTGGGAAGGAGGTTATGTATTAAAATTTAACCCTGTACAGAAAGATTCGTTTGATTCAGTGTAGACTCTGATGCTGTAATCACCTTATTTATGATCTTACTCAGACACAGAGCACAACAATAAAAATAACACCATCACTTGACAGGTTCATATTCAGTTGTTTACATCCCAAAGGTTCAGGACTCTCCTGCGGTGTATTCGATGGGAAGTGTTTGATAATACGCCATAAAGCCTGGACGTGACTCCCTCTGTTTCTCATCTCTTCTCAAATCAGCCGCTGGCTGTGAAGACAACATTTTGGCACTGACAATGTACTGCAGACATGTGTAGAAAATTTTCAGAAATCTCAGGAGGCTGTCTTCTATGACAAGCGCATTGAAAAGTTGGTACTACGCCACGACAGGTGTATAAGTCTGAGCGGCGACTATGTAGAGAAGTAGTTGGAGGTGTAGCTAACAGTCGCAATTAAAACAGTTTTGATTTTCACTGTGGTTTTCATTTCGTGACCCATCGTTCCTTACTTTCCGGATAGCTCTCGTATATACTCGAGACGATTGATGATGAAATTGAAAAACAACATTTTAGACACACTGTACAATTTCAAATAAATGCACCAAAACAGCCATAAGTCAATTAACCTTCAATGAGTGTCGTTTAGTGTACATAACATAAAGTTTACAATGAAATACTCTGAATACCTAAAACACTGAAAAGCATTAAAGCTAACACCACATCTGAAAACTACCTCATATAACATAATTATCACCCTAGTGGGATAAAATAAAAGTAAGCAGTGATAAAAATTCGTAGTTGGCTAAGGCCCACTCATCAGAAGCCAAAAAATATCCACAACAGGACTTTTAGCAATAAGAAATTGTTTTTTGAGATAACAATTTACGCCTAAAATTTCTGGTAGTGGTAGTGACAGTCCATACATAGCTAAGTGGGCCATCTATCACAGTCCAAAAAAGATCCACAGCAGTAACTTTAAGTGTAAGATGCGCCATTCTTCTAACATTAACAAATTGTTTTGTTGAGGTTATAATTTTCGCTAAAATTTCCCATAAAGATTTTACCTCCTTGTGGTTTCCAACATAGCAGCGATTTCAGTCCATAGAGTCCGACCTACATCGCGATCTATGATATTTTTCATCCTCAGGAGTCCACATACTGCTTCTTTCTTTGTCTGAACCTGTCACTCTCTCACAGTATATACTTCGTGTGTGAAAACATTGAAAACATTGGCCGATTCTACTGAAGAAAATAAACTGATTTGAATTTAATTGATTGTCTTCGAAGTCTATGGACTTAGATGAAATCGACTGCATTGTGGTCGAGCACGTTGTGGCATACCGAGTTTTTTGCTTTTTTTTTGTTTTTGTAATCCACTTTCTGAAGACCTGTGCAAGTGTGTAGCTTTTATTTGGTGTGAGCTGACAACCTAAATGTGCTTCTGAGCATCACAGTCACATCACTTACATGAAATTGAGAAGAGTCTCGTGCGCGTGAAAACTGATATCATTTATAAGCATATAAATAAACAAACCGATAATTTCATGCTCAGTAGACTTGGTCAGTGCGAACTGTTTCACGAAAACGTAACTGTATTTTAAAAAAATGTAATGTCGATGTATATAAGAATGTACCCTGAAACACACGAAAACTTCTGCACTGACATATGGCCTTGGTGAAATAAAGAAACTGGCAGAACTTACATTGCTTAAAGAAAACGAAACGATCACGTATTGTGAATCTCACCTGCTAAACGAAGTACTGGCAGAAGCAGCAAAACACAGCAAGATTCCGAAACTGCTAAAAAAATACTGCTAAAAACTAACGACAGTTGGTCCAGGGAAACTGGGTTCATAATTGGCACAGAATGCCAATGAAACACATGACTCAACCTTTAAGTTCTGAAATTTCGGTTAGGAAGGAACTTATCAAAGAAAACAGTTATAGACCCTAATACGAAAATTCAACTAACCTAATCACTTCCATTGTACAGTAAATTAACTGAGAAGATCAATCAATAGAATAATTATCAAAATCTCGATTGTTACGAGGATGAAGTGGACCAACAGTACAAGTCTAAAAAAATAAAATTTTTAACTCATCAGAAAATACCGTGTTCTTCATTTTAAAACCTTTTTCATCTACTTATGTTATCCAACCATTGTTCTGAATCATCATTTCTCCTTGTAATAAATCTACATCTCATATAGATGTAAGAGTGCGTCCATGCATTACACAGTATACACAATGAATTCCCACCTGCTTTCCACTACTGACTTTCAAAGGTTCTACGACTCCATAGTGCGGCCGTTGCAGACACAGATACTGTTGCCTAACAACAGCCTCTTCAGTAGTTGCAGGGGCAACAGTCTGGATGATTGACTGATCTCGCCTTGTAGCACTAACCAAAATGGCCTTGCTGTGCTGGTACTGCGAACGGCTGAAAGCAAGGGGAAACTACAGCCATAATTTTTCCCAAAGGCATGCAGCTTGACTGTATGGTTAAATGATGATGGCGTCCTCTTGGGTAAAATATTCCGGAGGTAAAATAGTCCCCCATTTGGATCTCCAGGCGGGGACTACTCAAGAGGACGTCGTTATCAGGAGAAAGAAAACTGGCGTTCTACGGACAGGAGTGTGGAATGTCAGATCCCTTAATCGGCTAGGTAGGTCAGAAAATGGGTAGGTTAAAGATAGAAATAGTGGGAATTAGTGAAGTTCGGTGGCAGGAGTAACAAGACTTCTGGTCAGGTGAATACGGGGTTATAAATACAAAATCAAATAGGGGTAATGCAGGAGTAGGTTTAATAACGAATAAAAAAATTGGAGTGCGGGTAAGCTACTACAAACAGCATAGTGAACGCATTATTGTGGCCAAGATAGACACGAAGCCCGCGCCTACTACAGTACTACAAGTTTATATGCCAACTACCTCTGCAGATGACGAAGAAATGAAGAAAAGTATGATGAGATAAAAGAAATTATTCAGGTAGCGAAGGGAGACGAAAATTTAATAGTCATGGGTGACTGGAATTCGAGAGTAGGAAAATGGAGAGAAGGAAACATAGTAGGTGAATATGGATTGGGGCTAAGAAATGAAAGAGGAAGCCGTCTGGTAGAATTTTGCACAGAGCATAACTTAATCATAGCTAACACTTCGTCCAAGAATCATAAAAGTAGGTTGTATACATGGAAGAATCCTGGAGATACTAAAAGGTATCAGATAGATTATATAATGGTAAGACAGAGATTTAGGAACCAGGTTTTAAATTGTACGACATTTCCAGGGTCAGATGTGGACTCTGGCCACCATCTATTGGTTATGAACTGTAGATTAAAACTGAAGAAATTGCAAAAAGGTGGGAATTTAAGGAGGTGGGACCTGGATAAACAGAAAGAACCAGAGGTTGTACAGAGTTTAAGGGAGAGAAAAAGGGAACAATTGACAGGGATGGGGGAAAGAAATACAGTAGAAGAAGAATGGGTGGCTCTGAGGGATGACGTAGTGATGGCAGAAGAGGATCAAGTAGGTAAAAAGATGAGGGCTAGTAGAAACCTTTGGGTAACAGAAGAAATATTGAATTTAATTGATGAAAGGAGAAAATATAAAAATACAGTAAATGAAGCAGGCAAAACGGAATACAAAGGTCTCAAAAATGAGATCGACAGGAAGGGTGATGTACTTGAGGACAATATTATGGAAATGGAAGAGGATGTAGATGAAGATGAAATGGGAGATACGATACTGCATGATGAGTTTGACAGAGCACTGAAAGACCTGAGTCGAAAGAAGGCCCCAGGAGTAGACAACATTCCATTAGAACTACTGACGGCCTTGGGAGAGCCAGTTCTGACAAAACTCTACCATCTCGTGAGGAAGATGTACGAGACAGGTGAAATACCCTCAGACCTCAAGAAGAATATAACAATTCCAATTCCAAAGAAAGCAGGTGCTGACAGACGTGAAAATTAACGAACTATCAGTTTAATAAGCCACAGCTGCAAAATACTAACGCGAATTCTTTACAGACGAATGGAAAAACTAGTAGAAGCCGACCTCGGGGAAGATCAGTTTGGATTCCGTAGAAATGTTGGAACACGTGAGGCAATACTTACCCTACGAGTTATCTTAGAAAATAGATTCAGGAAAAGCAAACATACGTTTCTAGCATTTGTAGACGTAGAGAAAGCTTTCGACAATGTTGACTGGAATACTTTCTTTCAAATTCTGAAGGTGGCAGCGGTAAAATACAGGGAGCGAAAGGCTATTTGCAGTTTGTACAGAAACCAGATGGCAGTTATAACAGTCAAGGGACATGAAAGGGAAGCAGTGGTTGGGAAGGGAGTGAGACAGGGTTGCTGCCTCTCCCCGATGTTATTCAATCTGTATATTGAGCAAGCAATAAAGGAAACAAAAGAAAAATTTGGAGTAGGTATTAAAATCCAAGGAGAAGAAATAAAAACTTTGAGGTTCGCTGATGACATTGTATTTCTGTCAGTGACAGTAACGGACCTGGAAGAGAAGTTGAATGGAATGCACAGTGTGTTGAAAGGAGGATATTAAATGAACATCAAAAAAAGCAAAAGTCGACTAAGACTTGGAAAAATAGAAAAGTCAGCTGTAGCGGAACATGCTCTTCAACCAGGCAACCACCAAGTGAAGTTTTCGGATACCGAAGTTTCATCTACAACGTTAAATTACTATCCACGGCTTTATAGAGAAGCTATAGAAATTTATACAGATCACGATAATTTTAATAGGAAAGAGGAGGCTATGAAACTCAGTGATATATGGACAGTGGCTCTACAAACTTGCTAACAATTTTTATCTTTGACAAGGTGGTAATCGATAGTCAACCTTATCTTTGCTATGGATTATCACTGCTCATCACGTGTCACCTGAACCACGCCCCCCTTTCTCACAATATATAAGTCGCTCTCAGACACCCGACCAGTCAGTCGGCAAGACTCAGCGGAGCAGCGCCTCTGAGGAAGTCCAGCGCAGTCCTGGCCGAAACGTAAGGAGCAGAAAAGTTCTTGGACCATGACCTCACATCCCGGAAAGTACACTCCTGGAAATGGAAAAAAGAACACATTGACACCGGTGTGTCAGACCCATCATACTTGCTCCGGACACTGCGAGAGGGCTGTACAAGCAATGATCACACGCACGGCACAGCGGACACACCAGGAACCGCGGTGTTGGCCGTCGAATGGCGCTAGCTGCGCAGCATTTGTGCACCGCCGCCGTCAGTGTCTGCCAGTTTGCCGTGGCATACGGAGCTCCATCGCAGTCTTTAACACTGGTAGCATGCCGCGACAGCGTGGACGTTAAAGGCCGGTTCCCACTAGAGCGCGGCAGCGCGGCAGCGGCAAGCGTTTTCCGCGTTGACGCGGCGGCTCGCGGAATTGGCGTTCCCATCTGGAAGCGGCAGACGTTAGCGGTAGCCAATGACGGACAGCCACTGAGGTACGGGGCAGGACCCACTGAAACGCGCGGTGCGTTTGATTAACTATATCTTACACCTACATGAAGGAAAGACGAAGTTGGGTGAAGACATACCAATTTTTCATTTTCTGGACAATGTACTCTTTCACATATTTCATTATTCATAATTCTCATTTCACCATGAACAGGTTTCATGACTACCGTTCACGATTGTTCACTATCTCCTAACACATTGAAACAATGTACGACAAAAGAAATTATTCAGATAGTTAAGCGAGACAAAAATTTAAAATGTGATACGGTAGCAGGTAAACGAAACAGTAAGAACACAAAGGCTAGGTGGAAGGGATGAAAGTGGAAGCCACCTGATAGAATTTCCCCCAGAGCATAATGTAATCATCGCCAGCACCTTGCTTAAGAATCACGAAAGAATAATATATATTTCGAACAGTTTTCGAAACCAGATTTTAAATTGTAAGGCATTTCCTGGTGCAGACGCAAACCTCACTGAAGACTGTCAATAGCAAGAAAAGCGTTCTGAAAAAGAAAATTTGTTCACGCCGAATATAAATTCTAATGGTTGGATACTATTTTACAAAGGTATTTGTGTGGAGTGCAGCCTTGTACGTAACTGAAACGTGGACGATGAACAGTTCTGTCAAAAAGACAATAGACGCTTTCAAAACGTGGTGATTCATAAGAATGCTGAACATTAGATACGAGGATCGTGTGACTAAAGAAGAGGTACGGAATTAAATAGAGGAGGAAGAGGAAATTACGGCACAACTTTGACAACAATAGGGGTTAGTTGACAGGACGTATTATGGGGTGTCAAAGAGTGAGGACAAAGGGGTTGGGTGATACTATTCTGATAATAATCATCTGTTGAAATACTATTCTACTATTTTATCTATTAATGTAAGCAGTGAATTTACTCTTCCATGCACTCCTCCACAAAACATTTAAACCAAAACTGAAATCAGCTGAACACCAAATCTTTCAACCACTGTCTGACAACTACTGGATTCACTTTCAACTTTCTATAACTATCACTGGCTAGCCACACACACACATACAGATATAAGGAGAACGAAAATAAACAAACATTAGTTTTCAGCATATAATTCTACAGTTTGGCAACATGTACATAAACAAACCAGACAGGAAGGGACATGAGGTGAACACACTGTAGTTACGACTTCCAATCAGAGTTTTCAGTAAAACGTCTACTGCTAGAGTGACAGAAGAAAAAAGAGCGAACATGAAAATGTGCTTATGTTCCATAATCTAAGTTTTAGTTCAACCTCCAGCATGTGACCAGGTGAAGGGAAACGTATATGTCTGCCAAAAACTCGATTCACTGTAAGTAGTCAGTCATTCACGTAAAAAAAGATGTGAACTGTTTTATAATCTGCAAGTATCACATATCAAAACAAAACTGAATCATTCCAGATTCCACCGAAGATGCCTTAAAGTAAAAGGCGAAACGCGTCTTGAATCAATAAAGTACACTGGATAAAGAAAAAAGAAAGGAAATAATCAATAGCTCTACATATTTAGTAAATTACATCTTATGGCATACCAGCAAATTAGTTTCGGTTTAACTTCTCATTCGACATGCTATTAATGCCGTTTTAAAAAATTCGTCTATCCCTTCTGAAAAACTGTAGTTACTTTCATATCTCGGTAGATAAACAGATTTAGGATATTTATCATGCGACGAAATACATGACTTTCCACAAGTTATCGTTTGCAAAAAAACACGTTTCGATTTCTTGAAACGTTTACGAAATTTGCGGTTGATACAACCACATGGTTTACGACGAGCAGGACGAAGTATCGGTCGCGTCACGAGCGAGCCATCGCGCGGTCACGGCACAGCCCGTCCGCCGACATATCCAATACCTCGAGAATGGTGATAGCTATCGATCTGCTCTCAGCTTTAAAAACAATTTCGATATGTTGACTAAATTTCATACGCAATAATGTATAACCTAAAATGAACTGTACGCAAAGTCCACGCAATGCGTTTTCACCTCTGCACACTTATTAAAATTTCGTGTAAAGGTTTACGTAAATGCGATACAGCAAGTAACTACGACGAATAACGAAAAGAAATTCGGTCCTTTATCGAGAGACGATATCAGGCTATAACATGCCCAAGAATCAAATTTTTCTACCGAATAGTTTCCTTGGAATCGGATGATATGTTTTTCATAGCTGCCGCCGCGTCCGCGCCAGCGCTTCGGCGGAAGTTCGTGTGGCCCGGGGTGCCGTACCTGACGTCACGCTCAGCGCGTTCTGTGATTGGCTGCGCGCACCTGGAGCGCGTCACGCGGCAGCGGAAGCGGTTCGACATGGGCAAACCGCGACGCAGAGCCCGCCGCGCCGTGCCGCTGACGCCGTTTCCATGGCAACCACGCCGCTGACGCGCGGTTTTGACGCGCGGCAGCCCTAGTGGGAACCGGCCTTAACCGTATGTGCAGTTGACGGACTTTGAGCGAGGGCGTATAGTGGGCATGCGGGAGGCCGGGTGGACGTACCGCCGAATTGCTCAACACGTGGGGCGTGAGGTCTCCACAGTACATCGATGTTGTCGCCAGTGGTCGGCGGAAGGTGCACGTGCCCGTCGACCTGGGACCGGACCGCAGTGATGCACGGATGCACGCCAAGACCGTAGGATCCTACGCAGTGCCGTAGGGGACCGCACCGCCACTTCCCAGCAAATTAGGGACACTGTTGCTCCTGGGGTATCGGCAAGGACCATTCGCAACCGTCTCCATGAAGCCGGGCTACGGTCCCGCACACCGTTAGGCCGTCTTCCGCTCACGCCCCAACATCGTGCAGCCCGCCTCCAGTGGTGTCGCGACAGGCGTGAATGGAGGGACGAATGGAGACGTGTCGTCTTCAGCGATGAGAGTCGCTTCTGCCTTGGTGCCAATGATGGTCGTATGCGTGTTTGGCGCCGTGCAGGTGAGCGCCACAATCAGGACTGCATACAACCGAGGCACACAGGGCCAACACCCGGCATCATGGTGTGGGGAGCGATCTCCTACACTGGCCGTACACCACTGGTGATCGTCGAGGGGACACTGAATAGTGCACGGTACATCCAAACCGTCATCGAACCCATCGTTCCACCATTCCTAGACCGGCAAGGGAACTTGCTGTTCCAACAGGACAATGCACGTCCGCATGTATCCCGTGCCACCCAACGTGCTCTAGAAGGTGTAAGTCAACTATCCTGGCCAGCAAGATCTCCGGATCTGTCCCCCATTGAGCATGTTTGGGACTGGATGAAGCGTCGTCTCACGCGGTCTGCACGTCCAGCACGAACGCTGGTCCAACTGAGGCGCCAGGTGGAAATGGCATGGCAAGCCGTTCCACAGGACTACATCCAGCATCTCTACGATCGTCTCCATGGGAGAATAGCAGCTTGCATTGCTGCGAAAGGTGGATATACACTGTACTAGTGCCGACATTGTGCATGCTCTGTTGCCTGTGTCTATGTGCCTGTGGTTCTGTCAGTGTGATCATGTGATGTATCTGACCCCAGGAATGTGTCAATAAAGTTTCCCCTTCCTGGGACAACTAATTCACGGTGTTCTTATTTCAATTTCCAGGAGTGTATATCAACAGCTAAATTCACACTGTTTGACAAAAAAAAGTGCGGCACCCACAGGGGGAAGGGGAAACGAAATGAAACCTCACAGATTAAGATGGTGTGTGACGTTATTTCAGTGATTACAAAATCGAGTCGAATTTACAAAGAACTTGACTTCACGAGCTAATTTATCTGTACAACACTGTAGCCAACTGGCCTGGGTGTACGCAATGATTCATCTGGGAAGAATGTCGTAAAGTTGTTATATTGTCTCCCGCCGCATGCTGGGCCACAACCGTTGTATGAGTCCCTGATATCCTCGATACTGACACTGAAACGGAATGGACTTCTGAGCTGGTCCCACACGCAATCTGTAGGTGGGATAGGCCTGGTGACCTTGCTGACCACGAGGGTAGCTCAGAATCACGCAGACAGTTCATTCAGACACGTGCCATGTGTGGACGAGTATTTCCTGTTGAGAAATGGCACCACTGTACTGTCGCATGATGGGTAACACCTGAGACCGTAGGATGTCTGCGACGAACCGTCTCGCTGTCAGAGTTTCCTCATTCACTACCAACCGTGATACGAACTCATACCTGATGGTTCGCCGCAGTACGACACCACGAGTAACACCGCTGTGGCTCTCCAAAACACTGGATGACTGGGACCTCTTTCCAGGCAGGTGCCATATTCGCCAAAATGGCCACAGGTGCTAGTGCTGAAGCAAGATTCATCGCTCAACACAGTGCAACGCCATTTATCAGCAATCCACGGTTTCCCAGTGACGGAACCACTCGAAAAGCAGCAGTGAACGGTAATTCCCCAGTCCGGCTGCTGTTAGTCTCTGACCAGTGATGCGGGCTGACACAGAATGTTGCAGGAGGTCAACTAGTTGTTATCAGATGGAACTCGTAGATGTGAAGCGTCTGCGATGTACTCGGTGTAGGATACTGCGAACTCCACTGTGTTGGTCCGACGAGGACGACTGGAAGACGGCGAGAACACTTGCGATCATGTTCCTGTGCAGTCCAACGTCTGGCCACCTCCTAAACCTACACAGGGTGGTCCATTGATCGTGACCGGGCCAAATATCTCACGAAATAAGCGTCTAACGAAAAAACTACGAAGAACGAAACCTGTCTAGCTTGAAGGGTGAAACCAGATGGCGCTATGGCTGGCCCGCTAGATGGCGCTGCCATAGGTCAAACGGATATCAACTGCGTTTTTTAAAATATGAACCTTCACTTTTTTCTTACATATTCGTGTAGTACGTTAAGAAATAAATAAATATGAATGTTTTAGTTGGACCACTTCTTTCGCTTTGTGATAGATGGCGCTGCAATAGCCACAAACATATGGCTCACAATTTTAGACGAGCTGTTAGTAACAGGTAGGTTTTTTAAATTAAAACACAGAACGTAGGTACGTTTGAACATTTTATTTCGGTTGTTCCAATGTGATACATGTACCTTTGTGAACTTATCATTTCTGAGAACGCATGCTGTTACAGCGTGATTACCTGTAAATGCCACATCAATGCAACAAATACTCAAAATGATGCCCGTCAACCTCACTGCATTTGGCAAAACGTGTAACGACATTCTTCTCAACAGCGAGTAGTTCGCCTTCCGCAATGTTCGCAAATGCACATGCATGTTGTCAGGCGTTGTCGGTGGATCACGATAGCTAATATCCTTTAACTTTCCCCACGGAAAGAAATCCGGGGACGTCAGATCCGGTGAACGTGCGGGCCATGGTATGGTGCTTCGACGACCAATCCACCTGTCATGAAATATGCTATTCAATACCACTTCATCCGCACGCGAGCTATGTACCGGACATCCATCATGTTGGAAGTACATCGCCATTCCGTCATGCAGTGAAACATCTTATAGTAACATCGGTAGAGCATTACGTAAGAAATCAGCATACATTGCACCATTTAGATTGCCATCGATAAAATGGGGGCCATTTATCCTTCCTCCCATAATACCGCTGTTGGTGAATGACGCTTCGTCGCTAAATAGAACGCGTGCAAAAAATCTGTCATCGTCCCGTAATTTCTCTTGTGCCCAGTGGCAGAACTGTACACGACATTCAAAGTCGTCGCCATGCAATTCCTGGTGCATAGAAATATGGTACGGGTGCAATCGATGTTGACGTAGTGTTCTCAACACCGACGTTTTTGAGATTCCCGATTCTCGCGCAATTTGTCTGCTACTGATGTGCGGATTAGCCGTGACAGCAGCTAAAACAACTACTTGGGCATCATAATTTGTTGCAGGTCGTGGTTGACGTTTCACACGTGGATGAACACTTCCTGTTTTCTTAAATAACGTAACTATCCGGTGAAAGGTCCGGACACTTGGATGATGTCGTCCAGGATACTGAGCAGCATACATAGCACACGCCCGTCGGGCATTTTGGTCACAATAGCCGTACATCAACACGATATCGACCTTTTCCGCAATTGGTAAATAGTCAATTTTAAGACGGGTAATGTATCACGAAGCAAATACCGTCTGCACTGGCGGAATGTTGCGTAATACCACGTACTTATACGTTTGTGACTATTACAGCGCTATCTATCACAAAGCAAAAAAAGTGGTCCAACTAAAACATTCATGTTTATTTACGAGCTAAACAAATATGTAATAAAAATGGCGTTTCCTTTTTTAAAAAAAACGCAGTTGATATCCATATGACCTATGGCAGCGCTATCTAGCGGGCCAACCATAGCGCCATCTGGTTTCCATCTTCAAGCTAGACGAGATTCGTTTTTTGTAGTTTTTTCGTTTGATGCTTAATTTGTGAGATGTTTGGCCCGGTCATTATCAACCCTGTATGTTGCACGGTTCGACCAGCTGGCCAAATGGAGACTCACAGTGAGGCCACTCTCAAATTCCGTCGCGTGCTGATAACTTTGTCCCATACGAGTAACATGGCACATTCGTGTCCTTCACAGTGATCTCTCAAAATCAGACGCTTTTCACGCTCCTTGTTTACCCTACCAGGCCGGGTATCAACCCTAGTGACGAAGACCAGTACCGCACCCTGGTAAACGTTGTTCCTGTCACAAAGAACTGCAACTCTAATCATATACATACCTGCCGGTCATGTATAGGTGTGCGAAGTTACACTGACAACTGAAAATGCCATCTGGTTGGTTTAGGCAGTGTATTTCGCATCAGTTACTCTGCCCCAGTCAGAATCCGTGAACAGTGATGTTTCACTGTATTAAGTCAGGCATATTTTTTTTTTTTTTTTTTTGGTCATCAGTCGGTCGACTGGTTTGATACAGCCTGCCAAAAATTCCTCTTTTGTGCCAGTCTTTTCACCTCTTTATCTCTTCATCTCCCACTTCCAGTATCCTCAACTTTCTGCTGTATGTGTTCGAATC
Organism: Schistocerca cancellata; assembly: GCF_023864275.1. Lineage (NCBI taxonomy): Eukaryota > Metazoa > Arthropoda > Insecta > Orthoptera > Acrididae > Schistocerca > Schistocerca cancellata. The sequence goes on from NC_064630.1 coordinate 764,622,535, forward strand.
TATGAGTTCCTTTTCATTCGTTATAGCTCTCTCAGGTACCATCCAAGCTATCCCGTGACGACAACGCTTGCCACTATCATCCTATCACTTCTTCTTATCCATGTTTCCCCTCCTCGCCGATTCTTCAGAGAACATCGTCATTTTTTTATATGATCAATCCACCCAATTTTCAGCGACCTTCTGTAACACCATACTTCAGATACTTCGATTCTCTTTTGTTCGAGTTCTTCCCACAGTCCATGATTGACTTCCAATTATGTACTCCAAGCGTACATTGTCAGAAATTTCTTCCTCGAATTAAGGATATTAGCAGACTTCGTTTGGCTAAGAGTGCTCCCTTTGCCTCTGCTAGTCTGCTGTCTTTTCGTCTCCTCACTACTTTGTCCTTCAGTTACTTTGCTCCCAAGGTAGCAGAAGTCCTTCATTTCGACTGCTTCGTGGTCCCCAGTGAGCCGTGGCGGGACTGGTGCCAGAGCTATCTTTGGTTAGGCACTATCGATTCCCTTTTGTCTTTGGAGCCCGGGTCGGCTCAGGATGTAGCGGGCAGTACGGAGTGGGAAGGGACAACAACGTTGGGCACGGCACGCGGAAGTGCGCGTATTAGCGAGACGTTGGAGAGACGAAGCGAGCAAGGTGTGCCCGAGTACGGGCGGCAGTTGGCGCTTGATCGTACTGGGGTCAGAAGCAGCGGACCGGCGCTGTGGCTTCTTGGCAACCTTGTGAAGCTATGCATGTGCTCGCTTCCGTGAAGGAACACGCTGTTACTATCGGACTAAGCAACGTCTGGTGCCTTCGCTACATCGATCCAGCAGCTGGCATCAAGTTAAGTAATTCAAGTCCTACCATTGATTAGTGAAATATAATGATGGTTGCTCTCGAGGCAGCAAGGCGTTGCAAGAACTGTAATCTGATATTTCATGCCTCTTATTAAGTATGTGCTTCGCTCCTTAATACTATTGTTCTTACTTCAGCTGGCAAATGTCTAAAACATTGATACGTGTGCGCAGCCTTACCGAACGATCTATGTGTCTAAAGATTGCCGTGTGGTACCTTACAGGCCCACATAAGGTGAAGGAAGGGTTGTTTGGTCCCCTGTTGTCGCTTCTGATTTATGTTTCAGAGATCGGAAGCAGTGGGCCACCGAAGTGCATAACCTCCCCTTTTAAATTACTAGCGGCCGTACGGGCGGTGGACTTCGCCTGAGCTCGCGTGTGCTGTTTGGTTCCGATTTCGGTGTTCTGAACGGGGTGGAAGTACAGACGGAGTCCACATCTCAATTCTAAGATAAGTACTCAGTCGCCTCCGCCGTTCGTGGCCAAGACGCGGTCTCATAATCTCGGGCCTCAGTTATTGTACAAGCTGCAGTTTTCTAATACTTGTGGTGGCTCTGCAAGGCTGCCCGGGTTAAGTGTTTTAAATATTTGTCTTAAGAATTTTGAGGGATTTCTAGAAGAATGTGTCTGAATTGAAACAGTTTCTAAAATTGCGGTGCAATTCAGCCTTAGTGGAGTATGTCAGTTTTGATGGGGAAATAACTGGGTTATTATTGATAAAACTGTCTATAACCTTGTAAAGTTGTTTGGTAATATGTCACCTGGGAGGGGCGGTTTACGATCTATGTGGAAATAATAATTGATTTCCTGCTTATTTGATGAAAAGTTTATTTTAAATGATTTACTTATACCGAATGGCGGTTTTTTAAATGAGATTAATTCGCTTGTGGTTTCATATAACAAGCAGTTTGTAAAACTGGCCTGAGTGGCGGGTTTTTAAATGTTTTTAAAGAGATTAATTCATTTGTGGTTTTATATAACAAGCAGTTTTTAATGCTTGCCTGAATGGCGTTTCTTAAAGAAACTATTATCTCATTTATGATTTTAATTCTCTTAATGATTTATCGATGATGCAAATAAATATGTTGAAATGAAATGGTCACTGTGTGGGTCAAGTCCTTCCACTCCCTTTATGTTAAAGGTTAAGGAATTTGCAGTTCAAAACAGAAATAACGCATCACCCAGTCTTGATGTTAAGCTTATCACTAATCTCATTTGAGCTGCTCCTTATTACTTTCATATTTCTTCAGTTTACTCTAAATCTATTTTCTATACTCATTAGACTGTTCATTCGATTCAGCAAGTCCTGTAATTTTTCCTCGCTTCCACTAATGTCATCAGTGAATCTTATCATTGATATCCTTTCACCCTGAACGTTAATCCCACTACTGTACCTTCTTTTTAATTTCCGTCTTTGCTTATCCAATGTTTACAAGGGTAATCCCAAAAGTAAGGTCTCCTATTTTTTTACGAGTACAAAGACCTGTTTATTTCTGCAATGGTTTACATCAGTTTACAGCTTGAACATTTAGCAATTTTTCGACTTAATCACCATTTCTGTCGTTGCATTTTTGTAGACACTGTGGCAGTTTTTGTATTTCCATGTCATACCAGGTCGCCCCCATGCTGTTCCCAAACTTATCAACCTCTTCTTTCATCTCGTCCTCGGAGCTGACTCGCTGGGACCACAAATAACGCTGACAGTTACTTCGAAACTCTGAAAAAACTCGAACGGGCAATTCAGAACCGGAGAAGAGGAATGTTGAGCAAGGGCGTACACATTCTCCTTGACAACGCTCGCCCACTCATCGCTCGGCACACTGTTGCTCTCCTGCAACAGTTTCAGTGGAACATAATCACCGACCACCCTGTAGTCCTGACTTGGGGCCCAGTGACTGTCACCTGTTCCCTAGGTTAAAAGAACGTTTGGCCGGAAATCGATTCAGTTCCAACGACGAGGCGAAAGAAGAGGTTCATAACTTTCTGAACAGTAGGGCGGCGAGCTGGTATGACATACGCATACAAAAACTGCCACAGCGTTTACAAAAATGCATCGACAGAAATGGTGATGATGTCGAAAAATAGCTAAATGTTCAGGCTGTAAACTGATGTAAAGCATTGTAGAAATGAACAGATCTATGTACTTATAAAAAATAGGAGACCTCACTTTTGGGATTATCCTCGTATATTGAACAGTAAGAGGGAAAGATTACACTCATGTCTTCTACCCTTTCTAATCCGAGCTTGGCCTTGCATTGTTCATTAAACTGAAACAAAACGTGTGACTGGCCTGTACAGTAGTAAGCAGTTGAGCAGTGTATGAAGCTGGTGGTTCCAGTTCACTGTCAGCCGGCCGGAGTGGCCGAGCGGTTCTAGGCGCTACAGTCTGGAACCGCGCGACCGCTACGATCGCAGGTTGGAATCCTGCCTCGGGCATGGATGTGTGTGATGTTCTTAGGTTAGTGAGGTTTAAGTAGTTGTAAGTCCTAGGGGACTGATGACCTCAGAAAGTTAAGTCCCGTAGTGCTCAGAGCCATTTGAACCAGTTCACTGTCACTATTACATTGAAATCCTGTTGTCAGTATGTGTGTACAGAAGAGAAAATGGAGTCAGGGGACCAGAAGGGAAAATGGAAGTTGGAGAGAAAACGAAACTGGAACGATAAAATACTGGTGAAATAGCAAGAAACCGGCGTTTATTTGGTAGTTTCAGGCTTAACCGTCATCGTCAGTATGTGGTCACTCCACTGTGCCAGGTCCAGGGCTCTCGGGCTGCGCCGCCGCCGCGAGGACCCTTGGAGTGGAACCTGCACGCTGCAACAAGAGACGGAGCAGGTGAGAGGGTGCTCGGTGAGAAGGGGAGGAGGGAGGGGGGAGGGGCTTTAGCCCTGGCGGTACTCACGTCTCTTGAACTGGCAGACGTCGCGGTGCCACGTACAGCAGTTGATGAACTCCTCGAGGCGGCCGTGCTCGCACGTGGCGTACACCGGCTGGATCTCCAGCGAGCACTGGCCGGGGCACGGCCACTCCAGCCGCCACTGGTCGCACTCGTCGTTCGAGATGGACAGGTAGGCGTCGGGCGGTACCCCTCCCGCGGATGCCACGGCCGCTGACGCAGCTGTGGGCAGACCAGCGCATCCGTATATAATCGCGAAATAACGTGTGTGCTATGCTGAGATCAGTGGGGTACACAGGTAGTGTGGTGTCACCGCCAGACACCACACTTGCTAGGTGGCAGCCTTTAAATCGGCCGCGGTCCGTTAGTATACGTCGGACCCGCGTGTCGCCACTATCAGTGATTGCAGACCGAGCGCCGCCACACGGCAGGTCTAGAGACACTTCCTAGCACTCGCCACAGTTGTACAGCCGACTTTGCTGGCAATGGTTCACTGACAAATTACGCTCTCATTTGCCGAGACGATAGTTTAGCATAGCCTTCAGCTACGTCATTTGCTACGACCTAGCAAGGCGCCATTACCAGTTACTATTGATGCTGTAAAACATGTACCGTCAAGAGCGATGTTCACCAATTATGGATTAAAGTTAAGTATTCCAGAAGATACGTACGTTTTTTGCTAGTCTCAATTCCTTGTCCTTCCAGACCTCACGCCAGCCTGTGTGAGCTTAAACGCGTGCCTTTCGCCTTCCTCATAGTGGGTTGGCTCTCTTGCCAATCCACAACAGGTAGTCTACAGGATGGGCAAAGTAAAAGTGGCCCGGAAACTGTTTCATACTGCTCAACAGCTCAAACAGGCAATCCAACTTACACCATGTGCCCCAGGTGCAGATAGCGTGCTGCCTGTCTTAGGTGTACGAAATGCTTTCTGGGCCAGTTTTATATTTGCCGCACTGTGCAATATCTCTGAAAAAAGGTGGCAGTTTTCTTTTATTTGTGTCAGAACCATCAGAATACAAATTAAAACAAAACCAATTTGTGGCAATAACACAGTTTTGCAGGTATGGAACTCATAATACACAAGTTGGAAGAAAAAAAAAATAGTGCATCTGGCATATGCTACTTGGGGGTTAGTACACTACTGGCCATTAAAACTGCTACACCACGAATACGACGTGCTACAGACGCGAAATTTAACCGACAGGAAGGAGATGCTGTGATATGCCAATGATTAGCTTTTCAGAGCATTCACACGAGGTTGGCGCCGGTGGCGACACCTACAACGTGCTCACATGAGGAAAGTGTCCAACCGATTTCTCATACACAAACAGCAGTTGACCGACGTTGCCTGGTGAAACAGTGTTGTGATGCCTCGTGTAAGGAGGAGAAATGCGTACCATCACGTTTCCGACTTTGATAAAGGTCGGATTGTAGCCTATCGCGATTGCGGTTTATCGTATCGCGACATTGCTGCTCGCGTTGGTAGAGATCCAATGACTGTTAGCAGAATATGGAATCGGTGGGTTCAGGAGGGTAGTACGGAACTCCGTGCTGGATCCCAACGGCCTCGTATCACTAGCAGTCGAGATGACAGGCATCTTATCCGCATGGCTGTAACAGATCGTGCAGCCACGTCTCGATCCCTGAGCCAACGGATGGGACGTTTGCAAGACGACAACCATCTCCACGAACAGTTCGACGACGTTTGCAGCAGCATGGACTATCAGCTCGGAGACCGTGGCCGCGGTTACTCTTGACGCTGCATCACAGACAGGAGCGCCTGCGATGGTGTACCCAACGACGAACCTGGGTGCACGAATGGCAAAACGTCATTTTTGTGGATGAATCCAGGTTCTGTTGACAGCATCATGATGGTCGCATCTTTGTTTGGCGACATCGCGGTGAACGCACATTGGAAGCGTGTATTCGTCATCGCCATGCTGGCGTATCACCTGGCGTCATGGTATGGGGTGCCATTGGTTACACGTCTCGGTCACCTCTTGTTCGCAATGACGGCACTTTGAAAAGTGGGCGTTCCATTTCAGATGTGTTACGGCCCGTGGCTCCACCCTTCATTCGATCCCTGCGAAACCTTACATTTCAGCAGGATAATGCACTAACGCATGTTGCAAGTCCTGTAGGAGCCTTTCTGGATACAGAAAATGTTCGACTGCTGACCTGGCCAGCACATTCTCCAGATCTCTCACCAATTGAAAACGTCTGGTCAATGGTGGCCGAGCAACTGGCTCGTCACAATACGCCAGTCACTCCTCTTGATGAACTGTGGTATCGTGTTGAAGCTGCATGGGCAGCTGTACCTGTACACGCCATCTAAGCTCTGTCTGACTGAATGCCCAGGCGTATGAAGGCCGTTATTACGGCCGGAGGTGGTTGTTCCGGGTACTGATTTCTCGAGATCTATGCACCGAAATTGTGTGGAAATGTAGTCACATGTCAGTTCTAGTATAATATATTTGTCCAATGAATACCGGTTTATCATCTGCATTTCTTCTTGGTGTAGCAATTTTAATGGCCAGTAGTATATATGTACTGACAGTGGCTTCAACTTCGCCCGCCACCAGATGACGTAGTGACATAGACACGAGAGCGCCATCCGTGCCTGCCCTCTGATATGGAATGCTCACAACCAGAAGGCTCATTGTTGCACAAATGTGTGAAGCAAGCAGGCAGCTATACCACGGAGACGCACTTGTGCTTCCTACAGTCGACTGAGCGACTTTGAAAGGGGTCAGATAGTAGCCTCCCGAGTCACGGGACGGTCCGTTCGGTGAACTGCCACACAAGCTGGATGTGCTGCGTCAGTTGTGCAACGATGCTGGTTAGCAGTGGTCACGTGTACATTCTCACACCCAGAGACGAGAATCTGGAAGTCCACGCAACGCAGACTCCCGCCAGGATCATGATATTGTAAGGGCAGCAGCGGCAGATCGAACAACTACCACGGCACACATAAGAGGGCTTGTGAGCACGGACGTGCCAACACGAGCTGTAGCGAACCGGTTATTAAGGGCACACACAGCTCTAGTCCATTCTCCGCTGACCCCACAGCATCGACGTGCACGGCTCGACCGGTGCCATCAGAGGGTCACTCGGAAGACTGAACGGCGCGCCGTGGTCATCGGCGATGAAAGCAGATTCTGCCTGCACACAAGTGATGTTGTTCAAATGGTTCAAATGGCTCTCAGCACTATGGGACTCAACTTCTGAGGTCATCACTCCCCTAGAACTTACAACTACTTAAACCTAACTAACCTAAGGACATCACACACATCCATGGCCGAGGCAGGATTCGAACCTGCGACCGTAGCGGTCTCGCGGTTCCAGACTGCAGCGCCTAGAACCGCACGGCCACTTCGCCCGTCAGTGATGGTTGTTGGCGCGTACGAGGTAGACCTGGTGGGCACTGTCTGGTAGAGTGCAATCCTCCAAGACACACTGGTCCCCCTCCCCCCCCCCCCCCCCCCCCCCGCCCGAGGTATTACGGTCTAGGGTGCGATGAGGTACAGCTCTCGTGTTTCCAGAGATGACACTAACCAGCGCTCGGTACGTGCAGAACGTTGTCACACACGGTCTTTTGCCGCTCTTGCAACAGGAAGGTGATGTGTTGTTGCAGTCGGGTAATGTACACTCACACAATGCGCGTGGAACTCACCTCTGCAAGATGTGCGGAAACTTCCCAGGCCAGCTCGGTCTCCGTACTTTTCTCCAATTGAGCACGTGTGGGGTGTGATCGGCCGAGATGTGACTCGTGCGGCCCGTCAAGCAACAGTTCTTACAGAACGACGTGGACAGGTCGGGGAGGCGTGGTACAACATTTTCCTGGAAAGTATTCGCTTTCTGTACGATTGACTGGATGCCAGAGTAAAGACCTGCATTGCTGCCTGTGTAGGCTACACAATACAGTACCATGCGTGTTTCACCTGGTGTCAATACCCGGTAAGTCAGCACCGCTTGTAGTATTGATCTGTAAATGTAGTAGTATCATGTACTCCATATGCGCCGTTGTAAGAATAAATCTTGAGTGAATTGGAAACCTCCAAACGGGTGTACAAAATTTTTTCCAGCAGTGTAATTACAGCTTTTCCCCAAAACTATCACGCAACAATTTGTGATGTTATACGCACATCCTCTTGGTCGATGTATTCGATCTCATGCGCTGCATTATAACAGCAGAAAATATTGAGTACTGTCAGTGACTGTCCAACTAACTGATTCTTCTTTATCCTTCTTTCATTATGGTAGGGGCTTTTTTTATTTTGCTGCAGAGCTGAAAGCTTCCAGGCTAGCTGGGTCGACATAGAAGTTTACTTAAAAGGGCCAAAAGAAGCCACGAACGCGTTCGGGACTGAGCACTGTCTTCAGAACTTTTAGGCGAATGCAGAATTTTCTTCGGTCACTCCTGCGCCTTGAGCGGTACAGAGGTTCAGCTATCTGTCCTAAAACAGTACTGTTCGAGACACAGGGAAGAATGCTTATACAAGGGATAAAAATCTAAGGCAGATTCAGCCCTTCAGGGATGCAGCAGTGTGAGAACCGCCATCTGCTTCAGCAGTCGTGCCATAGAATAACGTTCGTTTCAGGTCCTTGTGACAGGCTTTTCATTGGTTCATAGTGTTTATTTCTGTAGAGTGAGTGCTTGTTCGTGCGTGTCTATACGTAAACGATTCTGTTTGTCAGCTTCAGAATCGTATCATCGAGTGGGAGAGGGTTTTCAGTTTCCTCCTCACACCACGGCGCTATAGATTAATTATAGCAAAATCTGCAAAAGTAGAAGTTTGTTTAACCTTTTTACAAGACAACATACAGAACTCGCAATGAGTGCAACTACTGGCCGATGAAATTCCTACTCTGGCAGAAATAGCCAAGCTTCAGACCGTTAAGATAGAGAACGCTAACGGCTAGGTGCTCGAAGAGAACACTTGTCGCTGGGGGACCGAAGAGCAAAGACTTCCTGTTAGGATATCGATGAAACGGGTCTTGCAGCCGTAAAGAAGGATGTCTCCATTTTAGTGCAGACTATAGAGGCCGATCTCGACTCAGAATCTCCTGCTGTTACTGCTACCGACTTCCACCTTCATGTTTTATGTGGTAAGAATGGTCCGGAATTGCAATCACTGATCGTTAGGAATGCAGTATTAGTTAACTACGAGCTGATTGTATGGTTTTAAGATTTCGTAGCAAGCTAGTTGCTTCAATCAGGCCCTCTGGCTATCTTTCTGTTGTTCATACTTATTTTTCCATATTCTTTCTTTAATCCACTAACCGTCCATGCAGTATTTGGTCGTATCCATGAATTATTCTCATAATTATGCTCTTGTCAGTTTATTTAATGTAATTCGTGCATTGATGCTTTGTGGTAATAAAACTGTTGGCTACAGTGACTACTTGCTCTTTTACAGATAGATGGTGCCTTTTCCTTTAATATACAGGATGTTACAAAAAGGTACGGCCAAACTTTCAGGAAACATTCCTCACACACAAATAAAGAAAAGATGTTATGTGGACATGTGTCCAGAAACGCTTAATTTCCGTGTTAGAGCTCATTTTAGTTTCGTCAGTATGTACTGTACTTCCTCGATTCACCGCCAGTTGGCCCAATTGAAGGAAGGTAATGTTGACTTCGGTGCTTGTGTTGACATGCGACTAATTGCACTACAGTACTAGCATCAAGCACATCAGTACGTAGCATCAACAGGTTAGTGTTCATAACGAACGTGGTTTTGCAGTCAGTGCAATGTTTACAAATGCGGAGTTGGAAGATGCCCATTTGATGTATGGATTAGCATGGGGCAATAGCCGTGGCGCGGTACGTTTGTATCGAGACATATTTCCAGAACGAAGGTGTCCCGACAGGAAGACATTCGAAGCAATTGATCGGCGTCTTAGGGAGCAGGGAACATTCCAGCCTATCACTCGCGACTGGGGAAGACCTAGAACGACGAGGACACCTGCAGTTGCCGAGGCAATTCTTCGTGCAGTTGACGATAACCCTAATGTCAGCATCAGAGAAGTTGCTGCTGTACAAGGTAACGTTGACCACGTCACTGTATGGAGAGTGCTACGGGAGAACCAGTCGTTTCCGTACCATGTACAACGTGTGCAGGCACTATCAGCAGCTGATTGGCCTCCACGGGTACACTTCTGCGAATGGTTCGTCCAACAATGTGGCAATCCTCATTTCAGTGCAAATGTTCTCTTTACGGATGAGGCTTCATTCCAACGTGATCAAATTGTAAATTTTCACAATCAACATGTGTGGGCTGACGAGAATCCGCACGCAATTGTGCAATCACGTCATCAACACAGATTTTCTGTGAACGTTTGTGCAGACATTGTTGGTGGTGTCTTGATTGGACCCCATTTTCTTCCACCTACGCTTAATGGAGCACGCTATCATGATTTCATACGGGATACTCTACCTGTGCTGCTATAACATGTGCCTTTACAAGTACGACACAACATGTGGTTCATGCACGATGGAGCTCCTGCACATTTCAGTCGAAGTACGCTTCTCAACAACAGATTCGGTGACCGATGGATTGGTAGAGGCGGACCAATTCCATGGCCTCCACGCTCTCCTGACCTCAACCCTCTTGACTTCATTTATGGGGGCATTTCGAAGCTCTTGTCTACGCAACCCCGGTACCAAATGTAGAGACTCTTCGTGCTCGTACTGTGGACGGCTGTGATACAATACGCCATTCTCCAGGGCTGCATCAGCGCATCAGGGATTCCATGCGACGGAGGGTGGATGCATGTATCCTCGCTAACGGAGGACATTTTGAACATTTCCTGTAACAAAGTGTTTGAAGTCACGCTGGTACGTTCTGTTGCTGTGTGTTTCCATTCCATGATTAATGTGGTTTGAAGAGAAGTAATAAAATGAGCTCTAACATGGGAAGTAAGCGTTTCCGGACACTTGTCCACATAACATATTTTCTTTCTTTTTGCGTGAGGCATGTTCCTGAAAGTTTGGCCGTACCTTTTTGTAACACCCTGTATGCATGTGTGGTGTAATACCTGTGGTGTATGTAGGGCTGCCCCCTACATATTTCGGTCATCATACATACATGTACCTTTCGTGGGCCCGGTACGGCCCCTACCCAACACCGACTCAAAGGAAGGCCTCGGCGCTTGTTGGTGACGTCACGTCAGCTAGGCACGGCGAACGCCAGGTCTGTTGCAGGCAGAAACGCCTGGGAGTGCTTATCACTATAAATCTCTTATTTTTGGACAAAATGTTTGGTATTGTTTTGGATTCTGCAGTTTTATTTAGATGAAAGATTTTCTTACTATCGTAAAGCTACAAATGAAGATCATAGTTCTGTATTGCTGAATCCTGTCGAAAGAAACATAGATCAATATGAGAAGATGCTTTGCTCCATTGCAAGCTTCGGAAATTTTACATTCAAGTAACTATATTTACTTGATCCATTTTGTTATCGAAACTTACCCTAACCCCCTTACAATGAACTCGTTTCTTTTATTTATTTATTCATTTTCGTTTGACATCGTCACTGGAAATGTGAACTAATTTACATGTGTAAATGTCCAACTGTTGCCAGTCATTAGATTACATTCGTTTTCAACGAAAGGAATTCTAAACAGGAAACAAAATAGCTTCATACATCGAAAACACTGCTGAGCTTAAACTTTTTAAACATGCACATTAGAAAAGAAAAATATCCCCCTCTTGCAACTGAAAGGAGAAACTTTATAAGATAAAAAAATTTTATTTGATAAAACAAGTATCTTTTGCCTCTTCTTGTGTCCCCCACCCCCTCCCCCAACGTGTACAATCGCAAGATATTTCATTGACATTCAGTGCTCCTCACCCCATTGTCAACCAAGATACCTAAAGAAGAGCACCAATATGTTCACAGTTTCTTGTAAAAGCAACCCAGTACAATCGCAACTTCCTCAGATTTACAACTAAGGTAAAGAAGCACGAATTCTGTTGGTGCTGGTCCATGAAGTTGTTTTTGTATGTCAATCCTTAAAAAAGGTGGAAATTTAAGTTCAGGAGTACACTATTTGTTAAGAAGTGTAATGAATTGCACAATTAATTGATTGCAGAAATCTCTAAGAACATTGTGTTGGTCAACTACCGCCAATAGTTTCACATTTTCCTGTGTCAGAGAGGGAGACACCACCATTATGAGTATGCCTGCAACAGACCTTGTGTTCGCCGTGCCTAGCTGACGTGACGTCACTAACAAGCGCCGAGGCCTTCCTTTGAGTCGGTGTTGCCCTACCTCACCTGGGGCGTCGTGTGCAAACGGAAGTCTATGTATTGTGTACAGTGAAGCGTCCCACAGCCGCCACAGAGTCCAGAGTGGCCAGACGCACCGCTAGGTGGCGCACAAGTCACTGTGCGGAGCGCTGCGGTCGCAGGAGCGTAGTTACGTCCTGGCGGTCACTTGTCCTCGTGACGCCGAAGCTGTATCCTTCCGCCGGCAGCACTTAACAGGGGGAACTTCCCCTATCGCACCGTCCTCAGATTTCTACATCTGCATCTACATGGATACACGGCAAATCACACTTTAAGTGCCTGGCAGGGGGTTCATCGAACCACCTTCACAGTAATTCTCTATTATTCCAATCTCGATCAGCACTCGGAGAAAACGAACACCTTTATCTTTCCGTGCAAGCTCTGATTTCCATTATTGTATTACACTCCTGGAAATTGAAATAAGAACACCGTGAATTCATTGTCCCAGGAAGGGGAAACTTTATTGACACATTCCTGGGGTCAGATACATCACATGATCACACTGACAGAACCACAGGCACATAGACACAGGCAACAGAACATGCACAATGTCGGCACTAGTACAGTGTATATCCACCTTTCGCAGCAATGCAGGCTGCTATTCTCCCATGGAGACGATCGTAGAGATGCTGGATGTAGTCCTGTGGAACGGCTTGCCATGCCATTTCCACCTGGCGCCTCAGTTGGACCAGCGTTCGTGCTGGACGTGCAGACCGCGTGAGACGACGCTTCATCCAGTCCCAAACATGCTCAATGGGGGACAGATACGGAGATCTTGCTGGCCAGGGTAGTTGACTTACAGCTTCTAGAGCACGTTGGGTGGCACGGGATACATGCGGACGTGCATTGACCTGTTGGAACAGCAAGTTCCCTTGCCGGTCTAGGAATGGTAGAACGATGGGTTCGATGACAGTTTGGATGTACCGTGCACTATTCAGTGTCCCCTCGACGATCACCAGTGGTGTACGGCCTGTGTAGGAGATCGCTCCCCACACCATGATGCCGAGTGTTGGCCCTGTGTGCCTCGGTCGTATGCAGTCCTGATTGTGGCGCTCACCTGCAAGGCGCCAAACACGCATACGGCCATCATTGGCACCAAGGCAGAAGCGACTCTCATCGCTGAAGACGACACGTCTCCATTCGTCCCTCCATTCACGCCTGTCGCGACACCACTGGAGGCGGGCTGCACGATGTTGGGGCGTGAGCGGAAGACGGCCTAACGGTGTGCGGGACCGTAGCCCAGCTTCATGGAGACGGTTGCGAATGGTCCTCGCTGATACCCCAGGAGCAACAGTGTCCCTAATTTGCTGGGAAGTGGCGGTGCGGTCCCCTACGGCACTGCGTAGGATCCTACGGTCTTGGCGTGCATCCGTGCGTCGCTGCGGTCCGGTCCCAGGTCGACGGGCACGTGCACCTTCCGCCGACCACTGGCGACAACATCGATGTACTGTGGAGACCTCACGCCCCACGTGTTGAGCAATTCGGCGGTACGTCCACCCGGCCTCCCGCATGCCCACTATACGCCCTCGCTCAAAGTCCGTCAACTGCACATACGGTTCACGTCCACGCTGTCGCGGCATGCTACCAGTGTTAAAGACTGCGATGGAGCTCCGTATGCCACGGCAAACTGGCTGACACTGACGGCGGCGGTGCACAAATGCTGCGCAGCTAGCGCCATTCGACGGCCAACACCGCGGTTCCTGGTGTGTCCGCTGTGCCGTGCGTGTGATCATTGCTTGTACAGCCCTCTCGCAGTGTCCGGAGCAAGTATGGTGGGTCTGACACACCGGTGTCAATGTGTTCTTTTTTCCATTTCCAGGAGTGTATTATGATCGTTTCTCCCTATGTAGGCCGGCGTCAACAAAATATTTTCGCATTTGGAGGAGAAACTTGGTGATTCAAATTTCGTGATAATATTCCCCCGCAACGAAAAACGGCTTTGTTTTAAAGATGTCCACCCCACATCCTGTATCATGTCAGTGACACTCTCTCCCCTATTTGGTGATAATACAAAACGTGCTGATCTTCTTTGAAATTTATCGATGTACTCGGTTAATCCTCTCTCGTAAGGATCCCACACTGCTCAGCAATACTCCAATAGAGGGCGGACAAGCTAGTGTAGGCGGTTTCTTTAGTTGACCTCTTACATTTTCTAAACGTTCTGCCAATAAAACACGGTCTCTGGTTTGAATTCCCCACAACATTTTCTATGTGTGCTTTCAAATTTTAGTTGTCCGTAATTGTAACTCCTAGGTATTTAGTGGAATTTACTGCCTTTCGATTTCACTGATTTATCATGTAACCGAAGTTTGACGGATTCCTTTTAACACTTATGAGGATGACCTCAACTTTTCATTATTTAGAGTCAATTTCCAATTTTCGCACCGTTCAGATACCTATTCTAAATAGTTTTTCAATTTGTTTTGATCTTTTGATGGCTTTTTTTACCAGACGATAAACGACGGCATCATCTGCAAACGACCTAAGATGGCTACTCAGATTGTCTCTTAAATCATTAACATGGATAAGGAACGGCAGAGGGCCTATAACACTACCCTGGGGAACGCTAGAAATCACTTCTGTTTTACTCTATGACTTTGGGTGAGCTACTACGAAATGTAACCTCTCTGACAGGAAATCACGAATCCAGTCGCATGACTGAGACGATATTCCATAAGCACGTAACTTGACTACAAGCTGCTTGTGAGGTACAGTCTCAAAATCCTTCTCGACATCGAAATATACGGAATCAATTCGAAATCCTCTATCAATAGCACTCAAAACTTCGTCTGTATAAAGAGCTAGTTGTGTTTCATAAGAACGATGTTTTCTAAATCCATGTTGACTGTGTGTCAACTGACAGTTCTCGTCGAGGTAATTCATAATGTTCGAAAACAACATACACTCCTGGAAATTGAAATAAGAACACCGTGAATTCATTGTCCCAGGAAGGGGAAACTTTATTGACACATTCCTGGGGTCAGATACATCACATGATCACACTGACAGAACCACAGGCACATAGACACAGGCAACAGAGCATGCACAATGTCGGCACTAGTACAGTGTATATCCACCTTTCGCAGCAATGCAGGCTGCTATTCTCCCATGGAGACGATCGTAGAGATGCTGGATGTAGTCCTGTGGAACGGCTTGCCATGCCATTTCCACCTGGCGCCTCAGTTGGACCAGCGTTCGTACTGGACGTGCAGACCACGTGAGACGACGCTTCATCCAGTCCCAAACATGCTCAATGGGGGACAGATACGGAGATCTTGCTGGCCAGGGTAGTTGACTTACACCTTCTAGAGCACGTTGGGTGGCACGGGATACATGCGGACGTGCATTGTCCTGTTGGAACAGCAAGTTCCCTTGCCGGTCTAGGAATGGTAGAACGATGGGTTCGATGACGGTTTGGATGTACCGTGCACTATTCAGTGTCCCCTCGACGATCACCAGTGGTGTACGGCCATTGTAGGAGATCGCTCTCCACACCATGATGCCGGGTGTTGGCCCTGTGTGTCTCGGTCGTATGCAGTCCTGATTGTGGCGCTCACCTGCACGGCGCCAAACACGCATACGACCATCATTGGCACCAAGGCAGAAGCGACTCTCATCGCTGAAGACGACACGTCTCCATTCGTCCCTCCATTCACGCCTGTCGCGACACCACTGGAGGCGGGCTGCACGATGTTGGGGCGTGAGCGGAAGACGGCCTAACGGTGTGCGGGACCGTAGCCCAGCTTCATGGAGACGGTTGCGAATGGTCCTCGCCGATACCCCAGGAGCAACAGTGTCCCTAATTTGCTGGGAAGTGGCGGTGCGGTCCCCTACGGCACTGCGTAGGATCCTACGGTCTTGGCGTGCATCCGTGCGTCGCTGCGGTCCGGTCCCAGGTCGACGGGCACGTGCACCTTCCGCCGACCACTGGCGACAACATCGATGTACTGTGGAGACCTCACGCCCCACGTGTTGAGCAATTCGGCGGTACGTCCACCCGGCCTCCCGCATGCCCACTATACGCCCTCGCTCAAAGTCCGTCAACTGCACATACGGTTCACGTCCACGCTGTCGCGGCATGCTACCAGTGTTAAAGACTGCGATGGAGCTCCGTATGCCACGGCAAACTGGCTGACACTGACGGCGGCGGTGCACAAATGCTGCGCAGCTAGCGCCATTCGACGGCCAACACCGCGGTTCCTGGTGTGTCCGCTGTGCCGTGCGTGTGATCATTGCTTGTACAGCCCTCTCGCAGTGTCCGGAGCAAGTATGGTGGGTCTGACACACCGGTGTCAATGTGTTCTTTTTTCCATTTCCAGGAGTGTATGTTCCAGAATCCTGCTGCATATTGACGTTAATGATATGGTCCTGTAATTTAGTGGATTACTCCTACTAACTTTCTTGAATATTGGTGTGACATGTTGTAAAATGTGCCAGTGGATAGCTCGTCAAAAACTGAACACGGGTCAAGCATGAAAACAGGAAGGTGTAGTCAGCTGTAATAAGAAGCAAAATGAAGACACTGAACGGTCCAAGCGGAAGGTATGAAACATCGAGCGAACTCTAAGGACTACTGGGTCGTGGTTACGTGGTCACGATGTTGGACTGCGAAGCGGGAGATATGCATTCAAATCTCTATCGGTTCCCACTTTTTTTTCCCACAAAATTATGATATGTCCATCAGGTCACTGACGTGTCTGTTCTCCTTCTGCAGTGTTTGCAATTGTCGTACTGTACACTGGTTGTGGAAAATGAGTCATTGGTAAGAATCCATTACCGTCGCAAGTAAATGTGATGAACAGTGGGAGCAGGCGAGATGCCACATTGACCTCTCACAGAAATGAAAACAACAAATAAACTGGTGTGAACTATGTTACAACATCATCATCATCATCATCATCATTTAAGACTGATTATGCCTTTCAGCGTTCAGTCTGGAGCATAACCCCCCTTATACAGTTCCTCCATGATCCCCTATTCAGCGCTAACATTGGTGCCTCTTCTGATGTTAAACCTATTACTTCAAAATCATTCTTAACCGAATCCAGGTACCTTCTCCTCGGTCTGCCCCGACTCCTCCTACCCTCTACTGCTGAATCCATGAGTCTCTTGGGTAACCTTGCTTCTCCCATGCGTGTAACACGACCCCACCATCTAAGCCTGTTCGCCCTGACTGCTACATCTATAGAGTTCATTCCCAGTTTTTCTTTGATTTCCTCATTGTGAACACCCTCCTGCCATTGTTCCCATCTACTAGTACCTGCAATCATCCTAGCTACTTTCATATCCGTAACCTCAACCTTGTTGATAAGGTAACCTGAATCCACCCAGCTTTCGCTCCCATACAACAAAGTTGGTCGAAAGATTGAACGGTGCACAGATAACTTAGTCTTGGTACTGACTTCCTTCTTGCAGAAGAGAGTAGATCGTAGCTGAGCGCTCACTGCATTAGCTTTGCTACACCTCGCTTCCAGTTCTTTCACTTTGTTGCCATCCTGTGAGAATATGCATCCCAAGTACTTGAAACCGTCCACCTGTTCTAACTTTGTTCCTCCTATTTGGCACTCAATCCGTTTATATTTCTTTCCCACTGACTATGTTACAAGAAAAAAAAAACAAATAATTGGATGTGAACTATGTTACAACAAAGGAAGTCAAGAGTCAAAACTCACAAACGGAACGCAAAAGTCCTAACAGGTGGTACTTGCATGGAACAAATAGCAGGTACGTACGTCCGGAGCTCTCGTTCTTGCACTTCGCTGTTGCAAGCGGATCTTACACCACGACACAGACATAAATTTGAATACAGCGAGCAGGCATGTCACGACCGGTCGGACAGTTCACCACCTCGCCGTGATTACCAGTGCCTGCTATGAGCTCCTCGTGTGTAAGACCGTATAATTCTCTCTTCCCTGCTCCTCGAGGCATTGTCCAGGACAGATAGTTTTCTGTTAGCAAGTAGAGAAGATATTCACTCTCAGAAGCATACTTTGTTTACGTCCTATAAAAAAAAAACAGTTGTTACTTCAAAGAGTGCATTTCACTACGTCCAGCCACAGAACTCAGCAAAGGATATCACAGTACTCATATTTTCAAGCTTGAGTGGGCCACCCTTATTAATCATCATTCAATACAACATTTTCGTTTGGGTATTATCATTTCCTTAAAATCTGTGTGATCTTATGGGGAGCTTTCCTTTTCTGTAGATCGGATTTATAACATCCTAAGGGCACGCTAAACAGCTCAACCGACAAGCCACAAAAGGAAGGTAACTATGCAGCATTTTTTAGATTTAGTGAAAACTTTTGATAATGTTGATTGGAAAACAGTGTTCGAAATTATCGAGATAGCAGGAATAAAATACTGGCTGCGAAATATTATCTACTACTTGCTCAGAAACCAGACTACTGTTGTAAGAGTCGAAGGACGTCAGAAGGAAGCAGCAGATGAAACAGGATTTTAGCTTACCCAGGATATTATTCAATCTACACACTGAGCAAGTAGTAAAGGAAACCAAAGAAAAACTTGAAAGGGAATTAATGTTCGAGGAGACGAAATGAAAACCTTGACGTTTCCCAAAGACAGTGTAATTCTGTCTGTGAGTGACAGCAATGGACTTGGAAGAGCAGTTGAGTGGAATGGACGGTGAGTTGTAAAGAGGTTATAACATGAACGTCAACAAAAGTAAAGCAAATGTAACTGAATGTGGTCGAATTAAATCAGGCGATACTGAGGGATTAAGATTAGGAAATGAGACACTGAAAGCATTAGATGAGGTTTGCTATTTGGAGAGCAAAATGATTGATGATGGTCGAAGTAGTCACGATATAAATCGCAGACTGGCAATAGCAAGAAAAGAATTTCTGGAAAAGAGAATTATATTAACAATGAGTATTAATTTAAATGTTGGGATCTCTGTTCTGTAGGAATTTGTCTGGAATGTATCCTTGTACAGAAGTAAGACGTGGATGATAAGCAGTTCAGACAAAAAGAGAAAAGAAGTTTGTGGTACCAGAACAGAATGGTGAAGATTAGATGGGTAGATCGAGTAGCTAATGAGGAGGTACTGAACCGATTTGGGAAAAAAGAAATTTATGGAGAAACTTGATTAAAAGAAGGACTCTGTTGATATTACTCATCATGAGGCATCAAAGGATTGCTAATCTGGTGTTGGAGAAAAGTGAGGGGGTAAAAATTGTAGACATAGGTAGATTGTGGTAAATATACGGAGATAAAGAGGTTCACGTAGAATGTACTAGTGTTGAGACCTGCATCAAACCAGCCATATATTTTTCCACAAATGGAAGAAGTTTCGGAGCCGGAGGGGTTTTGCCAAATTAGAACAGTTCTGATTTTAGAACCAACGTAAGAGGTTCCTTACAGACCTCATATGCATCCAGTGCATAATAAGTTAAATTGTGAATATAATTTTGAAAGAATGTTTGTTATTTATTTTTCCGTCACCCTGTTCACTGTTATAAGTTATGTTCCACAAGGAACGCACGCCATTGGAGGCGACAATCTGTAATTTATTTTACCTTAATTACTACTTCAATTTTGTTCTACAATTTAAAGGAATATATGAGCGCAAACATGGAATACATGTGAATAATGCAGCTGCTCAGTGACAGGTACGTGGGAGGCATTGTGGCCAGGCCTCGGATTTTCGACCCCTGCCCTCTTTGCCTCCGTTTATCTGGTGCTGAAAGTCTTCTCAAACTTTTTAAAAAAATAATAGTGCAGTGATCATCACGTCTGTCTAGTAAGCAGGAGGTCTAGGTTCGAAGCTCAGTCGGTCACAAATTTTCATCTGCCGTCGTTGCTGTCTTTCAACGCGCTGTGACAGTGTGGACGTCGGTCCTTCGATATTTAAGATGCAATTGTTTTTTGAGGCAATAGAGGTGATTTGCGAACATTTGTCTTGTCATCAAAATAACGGGACTCCAACAGCAACCAATCCTTAGTCATACCTTTGTGCCGTCGCTAACCCATGTCACATACATGCTAATTAAATTGTAGTTCATATTTAGTCAAATAACGAATGGTCATTATACAAGTACGCCGGCCAGGGTGGCCGAGCGGTTCTAGGCGCTACAGTCTAGAACCGCACGACAGCTACGGTCTCAGGTTCGACTCCAGTCTCGGGCATGGATGTGTCTGATGTCCTTAGGTTAGTTAGGTTTAAGTAGTTCTAAGTTCTAGCAGACTGATGACCTCAGACGTTAAGTCCCATAGCGCTCAGAGACATTTGAACCATTTTTGAAGTATACATGTATTTACAAACAGTAGAAGCAGGATTGCAGCGAACTGATCACTTCACCAAGTGCCACATAAAGTACCTGTGTAATGAGTCATTCCAGCTGCATAGCTGAGGGTAACATTTTTTAAGCAATTCATTGCAGAATTAATGTAATACCCACACGATGATTACTGTATCATTAGCAACCCGCGAATGTAGTACTATGTTCGTTAAATCGGATTACTCAAGCTGAGGCCAAATAAAGACAAGCGACGACGCCACAACACTGTCTTTGCTTAAGTAGGTAGTCAGCGCTAAATTATGTGCGCCACCATTAACGTTGCTGTAAGCAGTTTGACAGCATAACACCACCACAACTACTGACAACCTGAACCATTATCATCACGCAGTTGTAACTCGCAGTGATTACAAGTTTCTCGTGTTTGTCAAGAATAGCGGAAAGCGCCTCTAAAGTTCCATTTCCATTACGCTTAGGACGGAGAGAATCCTAAATATCTGTAATAGGTCATCTAGCGAAGAGAAGAGTCCACGTATTGTCTCAAGCTCTTGCAGTTTGATGTTAATGCAGTTACAGATGGTTTCACACCAACGGGTTCTTTTGGCTATCGGAATACTCATATGGGAATTATAGAATTGTAATTGCTAGAACGTTCAACTACCTTAATAACACCTCATTCTGGATTGAATACGACTCGGAAAGCAACGTTAATTTGACGTTTCCATCCATCTCCTGACGTCTTACTGAATGAAGTCTGAAGTGGACGTACAGTTGTGTTGCCTGCCGCAAGGATTCTGTGAAGTGTTGTGGCAGCTGGCAGTCATTGCTGATTACAGACATGTGTAAATATCCTCACTGCTCTAGGGGAACTCGTCTTTGATGCATTTTTTCCGTACCGTAATTACACAATAACATAAGGCTTGTTCTGCTGAAGAACTTGATGCCCACAAGTCCTTAAATAAGAATCTCCTAGCGTGAGTAATGCATGAAAGGAAACAGACTTTTGGACAAAAGAATGGACAGCTCCCTGCTTTTTGCGTTGCCGATAGCGCCTACGATAAGAATCTGGTGTCATATTATGTTTCAGAACCCTAAACTGTTTATTTTTTTACCTCATACTAAAACAAAAGTTATGATATGAGAAGAGGAAATGACTTATATGCTTTTCAGGAACTTAAGTTTTTCGTGTTTATTTTCTCACTTCATTCTAAAACAAGGGCGTTAATATGAGAAGAGGAAATGAAACATACGCTTCCAAGACATAATATTTCCTTGTGTGCTACTACTGCATACATGAAAGCCCTGCAGTTAATTTTTGTATGTTGGATAAATTTTGATATCACCTCACATTCCTTTGTGAGAAGGTTCCTATTTTCTTGGGATTCAAATAGAGTGGACATTTCATCACTGGTTAATGTTCTGATGACTAATGACATAATACCCGTTGCAATTGCTCCATGGCACCTGTGAGTAGAGTCTCACGTTGGTTACTATAAGAACACGCAGGCAGTGATATCCGCTCACTGCAGTCAGAGCCAAGGCGATTTCTTTCTGTTTATGGCGAAGCGTCTGCTGTAGTGTCCACGCTCAGCCAACATAAACAAATCGCGGCGGCATTGGGCACTGCTGATCGCTGCGCTTGTCGCGAGCCTCGACAACAAGAGCGCACTGTCTCTGCTAACGATACTATGGAGTTAATACATCTTACTTAACGTAATATGCAGAACGTGGGTTGGGTGAAAATTCAGTTTGTAACTTCCCATCGCATTAAAATACTTAACAGTCATATTTCATGCAATATTTATTGTTGGTTGTCCCTCTAATGTTAATAGTATTGATTCAGATTGTGCATGAATACGAAAACACACACACACACACACAGTCATTGATTCCAGTGAGGGTGACAACTACTGTGTGTCGAACAACACATGCACCAGTCAGTTCCTCAGTTAGCGTCAAGTGGATGAGTTTTTTTCAATTACCTTGTATTGCAAGAATTGTAAGGAGGAGCCTGAAAGTAAATGGATTTGTATGCTAAAGAGCTGCGACAAAGCTAAGCTTGACCGATTATCAGATAATTGTCCACATGGGTTTTGTGGACGAGTATACTTTTACGAGGGCAGTTCAATAAGTAATGCAACACTTTTTTTTCCGAAACAGGGGTTGTTTTATTCAGCATTGAAATACACCAGGTTATTCCCCAATCTTTTAGCTACACAACACTATTTTTCAACGTAATCTCCATTCAATGCTACGGCCTTACGCCACCTTGAAATGAGGGCCTGTATGTTTGCACGGTACCATTCCACTGGTCGATGTCGGAGCCAACGTCGTACTGCATCAATAACTTCTTCATCATCCGCGTAGTGCCTCCCACGGATTGCGTCCTTCATTGGGCCAAACATATGGAAATCCGACGGTGCGAGATCGGGGCTGTAGGGTGCATGAGGAAGAACAGTCCACTGAAGTTTTGTGAGCTCCTCTCGGGTGCGAAGACTTGTGTGAGGTCTTGCGTTGTCATGAAGAAGGAGAAGTTCGTTCAGATTTTTGTGCCTACGAACACGCTGAAGTCGTTTCTTCAATTTCTGAAGAGTAGCACAATACACTTCAGAGTTGATCGTTTGACCGTGGGGAAGGACATCGAACAGAATAACCTCTTCAGCGTCCCAGAAGACTGTAACCATGACTTTACCGGCTGAGGGTATGGCTTTAAACTTTTTCTTGGTAGGGGAGTGGGTGTGGCGCCACTCCATTGATTGCCGTTTTGTTTCAGGTTCGAAGTGATGAACCCATGTTTCATCGCCTGTAACAAGAAATTGTCACCCTCAGCCACATGACGAGCAAGCAATTCCGCACAGATGGTTCTCCTTTGCTCTTTATGGTGTTCGGTTAGACAACGAGGGACCCAGCGGGAACAAACCTTTGAATATCCCAAGTGGTGAACAATTGTGACAGCACTACCAACAGAGACGTCAAGTTGAGCACTGAGTTGTTTTGATGGTGATCCGTCGATCATCTCGAACGAGTGTGTTCGCACGCTCCGCCATTGCAGAAGTCACAGCTGTGCACGGCCGGCCCGCACGCGGGAGATCAGACAGTCTTGCTTGACCTTGCGGCGATGATGACACACGCTTTGCCCAACGACTCACCGTGCTTTTGTCCACTGCCAGATCACCGTAGACATTCTGCAAGCGCCTATGAATATCTGAGATGCCCTGGTTTTCCGCCAAAAGAAACTCGATCACTGCCCGTTGTTTGCAACGCACATCCGTTACAGAGGCAATTTTAACAGCTGCGTACAGCACTGCCACCTGTCGGAAGTCAATGAAACTATACGAGACGAAGCGGGAATGTTTGAAAATATTCCACAAGAAATTTCCGGTTTTTTCAACCAAAATTGGCCGAGAAAAAAATGTGTTGCATTACTTATTGAACTGCCCTCGTAGTAGCCGCGTGGGATTAGCCGAGCGCTCTGGGGCGCTGCAGTCATGGGCTGCGTGGCTAATCCGGCGGATGTTGGAGTCCTCCCTCGGGCATGGGATAGTGTGTGTTTGTCCTTAGGAAAATTTAGGTTAAGTAGTGTGTAAGCTTAGGTACTGATGACCTTAGCAGTTAAGTCCCATAAGATTTCACGCACAATTGAACATTTTTTTATACTTTTAGTAACCAACCCACCCACGATCATTACGTAATATTTCTCGAAGGCGTAGGGGAATTGATTTCATTAAGTCGTCGACAGTGTAGCGTGATGGTTTACTTCCCAACATATGTTTTCTATATTTGTCCAAAGGTCGCTTGCTTTTGTAGATCCACGTGGCAATGGCCTTGTTACCTCTGCCCACATATTCTCTATCTGGTTGATGTTTGGTGATCGTGGAACAAACGGCAACAACTTTATCCTCTCTTGGCCCTGAAACCAATCTCGCACTGCTCTGCTATGATGGATGGGGCTCTGCTCCTGTAAATAAACTGTTATCTCGTTAGTTCATATATTTATATTTAAATAACGTATTTGTAATAAGCACATTGGATTATTATTTTCCACAGTGTTTAAGAATTCAGGCCCTGTCATAGATAAGTGATCTATATTCAACAGTCCGATTAAGAATGTGGTTTACCCAGTCTATCATATGATGAGAGTCGTAGTCGGATATCCACATTAAGACTGCCTGGCTGAATCCGATTAAAACGATCTGGTATCGAAATGAAATTACAGAAATAGGATAATTTGAACGTCTGTATTTCAACAATGCTGCGCACATAAATTCCTATGATGGAGTAACAGGTAGCAACTGTCTAAGAAAAAGTGAGAAATATGTCTACTAGCAGCAATGTAACGTAATTATAACCCACATTTATGTGATGGAAATACTGAATCGAACAATACACATCTATTTCAGTGGTGGGAAGATACACCATATCGGATTTGCTGATGACATAATGACAATAATAATAATAATAATAATAATAATAATAATAATCGCGAGTGGCGGATAGGTGAAACCCTCCCCAATATGGGTGGTACCGAGGAAATCAAATGCTAGGGGTGAACCAAATTCTAACACAATTCTGAACGGCTACTCAATCCGTTGAACCCAAAAACCAGACACGTCTGAGTGAAAATCACCTCTACTCTGGTCACCGTCTGTTAGCTCAATGAGCTTGGCTGAAAATATTTGCTTTCAAAGGCTTCAACACCCTCTGGTCCTGTCCGGTCCTGGTATCACCCAAGCCAAACCAATGAAACACAATCAAACATGAACTATGCAAGCAAAGTCAACTTTACCCCAGGTGGTACACAACCCGGCTGTCGACAGGCGGCAGTTGGATTTTCGGATTCTGGGGAGTCCAGGTTAGCACAGCAGAGAATATCGAAGATCTCTGGTAAATTTCCCGACAAGCCAAAAACATGCATTTAAAACATCGATACATTGATCCAAACACGAAAACTAAATAATCTCACAAAAGAAATCGACCGACAAAAAATTCTCATCCTTGCTCTTCAAGAACCACGACTAACTGACAATGAAACCTTCCATTAGGGAAACCATTGCATCTTCAAGAGCAAAATACAACAAAAGGTAGCGAAAGGCGTACCAATCTTCGGCACTGCATTTCTCGAACACAGATCTATCATCAACTCTGTCAAAGAAATCACACCCATCAACAATCAAAAGGTTCAAATGGCTCTGAGCACTATGGGACTTAACAGCGGAGGTCATCAGTAACCCTAGAACTTAGAACTACTTAAACCTAACTAACCTAAGGACATCACACACATCCATGCCCGAGGCTGGATTCGAACCTGCGACCGTAGCAGTCACGCGGTTCCGGACTGAAGCGCCTAGAACCGCTCGGCCACCACGGCCGGTTCATCAACAAGCGACTTATGACTATGCTCATTCAGAGACCCAGTAAAAATTATACACTCATCAATGCACGTGTCCCCACCAACATCGAAAATAAGAAAAACACCGAAAACGTCGAAAAATTCTGGAACACACTCGAAAATACTATGAGCAAAATTCACCAAGATGACGTGAAAATACTAATGGGAGACTTCAACTCTCTATTTGGGACAGAAAAAACCTGTAGAAAAATCATTAGTACAAATTCAACACACCGAAACGTTTAGACCAACGGCACACGTCTGACTGACATTTGCCAACAATTCAACCACAAAAGGATGTCTTCCCACTTTAGGAAAAAACCAGTTCCCAGGTAACTTTCTCACCTACCAGGTGCAAGCTGCTTTCGTTCGCCTTTCGAGACTCGCTGAAAGCCAGATTTTTAATTCTTTTGTAGCACAGCTACAAGCAGGCAGATAAAAACTCAATAAGGGAATCCTAAGACAACGCTCGAGCAAAATTCGTCTTGCTACTTTCAGTAACTCTTAGTGTCAGAGCGATAACCTTACGGTACTGCCAAATTCATAATGCCACTTTTGTTTTCTGCCGACATATTTTTTGTTGTTGTGAATACATAATTTTATCTATGAAATGTCACATTTTCATAATACTTACGAATGGTACAGGAAATGAAATAAATACAGATCTTTTCGAAGTCAAAAGTCGGTAATCTCCTACTAATTCGTGTTAAAATAGGCACAATCGTCTCACAGACACTTAATGCTTTATTAAGATAGACTGCCGTCGTTATGTTTCTGTAGTAAGCTGAATTTAATTTGTATTAGTACAGTGAATATTTTAATTGCATTTTCCATTAGTTTACTAAACGCAACAGTAATTATCAAAGAGAAATTAATCAGCAGCAGAATTTTCTTTCACGATATCTAAAACGATCTGACAATGCTAAAGTTGTTTACAAATTCTACGCCTGTAGAAACCTACTGGTTCTAATGATGACATTAAACCAGGTACTTTTAAGAGTATTTTCGTCTAGAAATGAATTGCCTTGACGGTTGATCGATCAAGAGCGGGAAAGGTAAAATTTTACGAATATATGACGAGAGGGGCAAGTGCTTGAGAGAGGACTTCCCTATCAATACAAGTGTCTGAGAGACGACTTTCCTACCAATCTCCTGGATAGTTTTGTTTCTCAAATCAACATAGTGCGTTATCATGCAGTAGCACAGGCGATGTAGTTTTGTTGCTCGATTTTCTTACACTGCGACCGAAAGGTGTCTCAGTTGTTGGCAACAAATTCCAGCCGTGTTGCACACACCCTGGGGGCAGAATTCGTAGCCCAAAACACACTTTTGGATTTATCAGATGTAAAATATTATGTTCACACTACTCTTTCCTCGAGTTTACGTCTTTTGGTGGGGCTCAGCCTTTCATTTCTTCTTAGGAAGTTAACGATAAAGGCATCATAACACGTCACCAGTAACAGTACTGCATAGGAATGCTCGATGAGTGACCTGATGACGTTCAATAATAGTCACTCCGTTGATTTTTGTTGTTTCGAATTATAGCATGCAGTACTCCTACACCAGACTTCTGAACTTTGCCTGTTGAATGCAAATGTCGCATGCTGGTAAAATGGTTCCAGATGTTGCAGATGTCACACTTTTTTCGACTTGCGACTCAATTTTACAATGCTTAACTGTAGTTCATGATTTTCAAGTATGCAAAATCCAATGCTTAACTGCAGGTGATAACTAGAACTTCAAATTCGAAAATGACAGTTGATACATACACTGACAGCGTGGCGCCGCGTTCACATGGGCGGCGCCGGATTTCAGGCGGCGGGTGGCGTCTGGCCGGTGGCCGGTAGCCGCTGCAGCGCGAGGAAACGCTCGAGCGTAAGCTGTTATTATGGCGACGCAGCCACGAGCTGTCCTGCAGAGGGGTTTCTGGAATACTTGTTATTGCTGGTGGGTAGAATGTTAAGCGAATTATCTTCGATGCTCAATCAGCCTCATAACTTTAGACCGAAATGTGGTTAAAAAAAAAGTTGGACGCGAACAGGTGACCATAAGTTTAGAATGCACGAAGATTACCACTATACCACGGGCTCACACAATCCGAGAACATCTCGGAAGTAGACAACACTTCCTCCTAACACTTCCGCATCTAACAGTGTTGCCAGATTGTGCAGATGGCCGGACTTAGAGTTGTCAGGGGCGTTCAGTTTTATTGGCCACCTTAAGTGAACTACTCGGACTTAGTCCCTCTGTGGTGGCCGGCCGGCGGTCAGTTTTTATGTCTAAGACTGTACACTTGAGATATTTCGTTTCCCAAGAAATGGTGGCAGACGATTTCTCTTGTTATTTACTGTCTCAATGTCATCCGTGAGAATAAAATTAAAGGCAGTTGGATTAGGTTCCTGATCTATAAACTATGATTTAATATTCTGCGCTGCTAAATAAATTTTGAAGGTTATATTCTTTACGTAAAACAGAGTATCGGTTTCAGTCCTAGGACTGACGATAAACTTCAGAAATACAATTACAGACTAGTGGAATATCAATTATGGCTCCTCACCATCAACAGTAGTTGTTACCCATAGTTTCGTATTTGCTATTTTACCGTCGTTACCCTTTAGAGACCAACCTGATCTTTCCACAATGCCATTTTTGATTTGCTTCTTAATATGTCCTATAACTAGAGATTTGTTGAAAATATTAACTGTTAAATACGCTGTTCCACAAATTAAAAACTTCCAGTTATTCTTCATATCTTGAAATTTACTACCGTTTACTTTCACTGAAGAAAAGATACATAATAATAAAATGAAATCAAAGATTAGAATGTCAAAGCATAGTGTGAATGGCTAAAATGAAATGAACTAAATACATCTTCTTATCTAAAACACGTTACTCTTCCAGAGAACTTCGGCACCTCTCAAAATTTTTTACACCTCTGATGTTTAGCCACATGTGGACAAATAGTGGGTCTCATGATGCAGCACTGTTTAGCCGTCACAAAATAAAGCCTCAAAAATCAGTAAATAAAACTATTCTTCTACTGTTGCTCCGAATCGCATATACCAGCCGCCCTCTGCTGCGACAACGACTCAAAGTCTATTGGGTATTTGATTTTTCTCTGCTTTTGCGAGCCTCCTTACCTCTCCTTCTAGCCCAACCTTTGTTCTCCAATTACGCCTTCATCGGCGAGCTCTGCCTCAATATTTTTCATTTGTGCTGAAATGTTTTCTACCCTTCTTGCATATACACGTGTATCATGTATTTTTTAGAGACTGCATGAATATATAAGATGAGTATTTCTACTCTTATCAAATTAAATATTACATATCTTGCTGTGAATTAATTTGTTTGTCCACATTCCACTTACTGCGTTTCCTTGAAATTATATAAAATATACGCCTGAAAAAAAAACACCTTGAAACACCTGTTGCAGCTGATTGGTGAAGGGCTGAAAAAAAAAAAAGAGCACCTCTGCTGATGCTGCTTAGTATCGCGTATAGCCTCCTTCGGCTTCTACAACAACTCGATTCATCATCCTACTCGTAATAGGAGGGACGAAACTTTGAATACATGTCATATAATAGACTGTAAACTCTATTACTCCAGTTCAGCTGTAAGTAATCGTGTGGCTGGAATTATTCATTTAGAAAGACCTTAGCATTTGTTCATTTACAGCTGTTAAATAAAACTAATTCTTTCTTCAAGTATCCTTTATGTTTGGTCCGAAACGCCAGTATAATAAACTGTTGAGATTATACACTCCTGGAAATTGAAATAAGAACACCGTGAATTCATTGTCCCAGGAAGGGGAAACTTTATTGACACATTCCTGGGGTCAGATACATCACATGATCACACTGACAGAACCATAGGCACATAGGCACAGGCAACAGAGCATGCACAATGTCGGCACTAGTACAGTGTATATCCACCTTTCGCAGCAATGCAGGCTGCTATTCTCCCATGGAGACGATCGTAGAGATGCTGGATGTAGTCCTGTGGAACGGCTTGCCATGCCATTTCCACCTGGCGCCTCAGTTGGACCAGCGTTCGTGCTGGACGTGCAGACCGCGTGAGACGACGCTTCATCCAGTCCCAAACATGCTCAATGGGGGACAGATCCGGAGATCTTGCTGGCCAGGGTAGTTGACTTACACCTTCTAGAGCACGTTGGGTGGCACGGGATACATGCGGACGTGCATTGTCCTGTTGGAACAGCAAGTTCCCTTGCCGGTCTAGGAATGGTAGAACGATGGGTTCGATGACGGTTTGGATGTACCGTGCACTATTCAGTGTCCCCTCGACGATCACCAGTGGTGTACGGCCAGTGTAGGAGATCGCTCCCCACACCATGAAGCCGGGTGTTGGCCCTGTGTGCCTCGGTCGTATGCAGTCCTGATTGTGGCGCTCACCTGCACGGCGCCAAACACGCATACGACCATCATTGGCACCAAGGCAGAAGCGACTCTCATCGCTGAAGACGACACGTCTCCATTCGTCCCTCCATTCACGCCTGTCGCGACACCACTGGAGGCGGGCTGCACGATGTTGGGGCGTGAGCGGAAGACGGCCTAACGGTGTGCGGGACCGTAGACCAGCTTCATGGAGACAGTTGCGATTGGTCCTCGCCGATACCCCAGGAGCAACAGTGTCCCTAATTTGCTGGGAAGTGGCGGTGCGGTCCCCTACGGCACTGCGTAGGATCCTACGGTCTTGGCATGCATCCGTGCGTCGCTGCGGTCCGGTCCCAGGTCGACGGGCACGTGCACCTTCCGCCGACCACTGGCGACAACATCGATGTACTGTGGAGACCTCACGCCCCACGTGTTGAGCAATTCGGCGGTACGTCCACCCGGCCTCCCGCATGCCCACTATACGCCCTCGCTCAAAGTCCGTCAACTGCACATACGGTTCACGTCCACGCTGTCGCGGCATGCTACCAGTGTTAAAGACTGCGATGGAGCTCCGTATGCCACGGCAAACTGGCTGACACTGACGGCGGCGGTGCACAAATGCTGCGCAGCTAGTGCCATTCGACGGCCAACACCGCGGTTCCTGGTGTGTCCGCTGTGCCGTGCGTGTGATCATTGCTTGTACAGCCCTCTCGCAGTGTCCGGAGCAAGTATGGTGGGTCTGACACACCGGTGTCAATGTGTTCTTTTTTTCCATTTCCAGGAGTGTAGTTGAATACTCGTTTTAACTGCCCAAGACTGACGTCGAGTGGTCGGAAGAACTAGTTACTCATATATATTCCATGAGCAGAAAGAGAATGGCAGCGGTATGCATACACTAAAGTATTCTGCAGACAGTTGTCGTCACAAGTTGATGCGGAAACGTTATGTCTTAAGTGTTGATATGATACCCACCTTTTGACTGGTTGCTATCGATTCCGTTCAGTTAGCTTCTTATTACTTAAAACAGAAAGGCGAATGCATTGTGCATGAGTCGTAAAGTCGTTGTGGGCTCTCCACCCTTCTTTTAAAAAACGTCCTTGTAGATAAAGGAAATTGCTGCATGCTGGAGTAGATGTGAGTCAATAGTTTCTTTTAATCTGTACAACGAAAAATCAGCCTGAGCTTGAAAATTTTACTTTTTTTTGTTCACTCGATGACTACTTTCGTGGCGAGGCCCATGTTCAAATCATCGTAACATAGACAAACATGGTTTTTCTGTAGGTGTGAAAACCATGACAAAAATGTGGAACGAACAGTTACAGTGTATACAGATAACTCACTGTCTCAGTCATCCGTATGCACTGCAACTGTTCGTTCGACATTTTTGAGATGGTTTTCACATCTTCGGGAAAACCATTTTTGACTATGTTACGACGATTTGAAAATGGATCTTGGCCCGAAACTAGTCATCAAATGAATAAAAAAAGTAAAATTTGGGACTTTGGACTGGTTTTTCGTTGTATTGAAGTGTAACGTTTCCTGGTGCTGAACTAAAATTCGTATATTCGTGTTTCGTCATTACTATTAATCCTCTGTATAAAGTACGCCATCACAAGTGCCTTGTTTCGTAACATTCCAATGTTGTTTTACAATTGCGAGCCCATATCTATTCCTTCATTATTGCTTCATCTAACATAAGTTGTGTTGTCTTACGTCAAAATGAGCAGCTGTAATATAAAATAAACCGCAAGAAAATGACCCAGATTCCAAGCTAGCAGTACAAACCTACAATGAAGCGGTGAACTACGAGATAATTAGTAATCAAATAAGCGAATGGCAGGGATCTGATGCAAATGCACTGTTAAGTGCTTTGAGTAGCTTGTATGCGTCAACAGACTGATATAATGAAAGGTTTATTTTTTTATTGTTTATTTAAAAAGTGATGTGGCACATATAAGTTTATTTTATCGTTGTTTAACCGAACTAAGATTAAACTGTGATTATGCTCATACATATTTACCTTGGTAAAATAAATGCATCCATCCCTTACATGTGTACAAAGTGCACCACGTGCCCGCAAATATTATGAAAAGCGGCGCGCCCACTACAGGGTTATATGTCGCCGAAGCAAACAGTCTATGGGAAAGATATTCCCGACGGATGATTCATTCATCATGTTGAATTGGAGCTGTCATATTGAGCGATGTCATTATGCAGTTTCAAACCTATCGCTTTGAGAAATTTTAAATTATCCAACGTTATCGCACTGTGCTTCTGTTTCGAAGTGATGTACTGACGACTATGGGAGTCACATTTATATCTTAAATGCATATTGCCTCAGGTGGTGACATGCAACTATCTCTGACCACGAAAATCAACTAAATTTTCGTTCTGATCTAGAATTATTAATCTCGAGATGGTCTAATGTCTGGACCGTCAATGGAAGATACATCGGGTTGTGAGGAATGCGTACAATCTCATATCTTGGGCCTTTGTAGAACTCATAGATACTATTTATTAGCTGCTGATTCAAGTAAGAATTCTTCACAATATTACGCTCGACGCAGATTGTGTTTACTAGTAATCCATACACAAGTCTTGCTGACTTATAAAATTTATTGTATTTCTTCTGTAAACCTTCAAAACTTGGCTCCTTGAGAAACCAAGCAGTAGTCCTATTGAAACTGTCTGGATAGAGTTTAAAGTCTACTTCGTTAGTTTTGCCTATGTTTTAAATCAGCTAAAAACGTGCTAATGTTTGCATGTGACTCAAACACTTTTACAAATCATCTTAGAAACACATTAAGATTGTCAATATGGTATGAGTTGGGAGGTATTTGCACTGCTTCGCCAACTGCTAAATGAAGCTTGTTGTTCAATTCAGTGATATTCGAAATAACATTGTATGTTTCAAGTGCGATCAACGCAATACTACGTTGTCTTTTGCTTAGGTCAACTGGCAGAAAGTAATTCAATACTAAGGATCGTTCTTACAAAGTATGACATAAGATATGGGTATCAACTGATACACTGATGTACATGCAGTTTGTTTCTTTGCATTCGTCAGGAGAAACATTGGACAGATATCTCCACAGAGATACGAATCGAAGTCTTCTTAACATCAGTACGTAGCTCAGTGAGTTTCAGATTATCAGGCAATATCGAGGTTCATGATGCCGCCTTCTCCACTTTTCCACATCATATTCAGGAGTACATCTCTCATAAAGACCTCACGGAATCGCCGGATGTACGATTTTTTTGACTAACTTAAGCAGATCTGCATTTGTAAGTGGTCTCTCAGTTCGGCTATGAGGTTTTTTCCCCCTCATGGATAATTCGAGGCCTTTCCTTCATGGTTTGAAATAGAGTCATTTCCCAATATAGCAGCGATAGATTCCATAAGCCAGTTATGTCTTTGCAATTCCTGAAGTTGCCATTCTGCACTCTGTGTCCACACTTTGGCAGCATCGCCGCTGGCAACAGACCCAACGGCTCAAAAGTTGGCCAGGGCTGGGATTAAAAATGTCTCAAGTAATGCTAGAATTCATGGTGTTTCAAGCCGTCTTCTTCTTCTTCTTACTCGTTCCTGCTTCAAAACACTTTTAGACTCCGGCAGCAATGACTGAGAGCAATTTTTTAAACATGCCACGGGTTTCTTCACATTGTTAAGGGGCCGCTGAGCAGTGTTCATAACCTGTATGGCAGCACCCAGTTTCAGTTTGGCACGGGTTGCCTTAGGCAACTGCAAGTGCTGCAGAGTGTTGATCTATGGCTCTATCCCTTCCTTCTTCCACGTCTTGTTATCGGCTAAAATTCGGTCTGCGAAGTGACGTTCCGCTAAATCTTCATTTGCAGAGTAGGCTCAATCATGCTTCTCACGTGCCAGGTCTATTAGATTAATCCACTTACCACCACGCAGCACACGCCTTTGTAGTTTTGTTCCCGGTTCACAATACTGATACCTTGTCATATGTAATTCGATTGGCAGACTATCGGGAATACTACCTAAGATATGCATTATGATAGTGTGTGCTTGGATGATATGCACGAATTATTATATATCATGTCTTCAGCCTCCACTCAACTGTTATGCTTTGAAGGGAAGCCCAGCTATTTCACTATTGGCATGCTATCTCAATATCTGATAATGTGCTCTTTGAGAAACAGGTCAAGTTTAGAACTTCTCTGTAATTCCTCTCTATTGAAACTACTGGCAGTTTCTACACCTTCACTGTCTTTTAAACTGTAAGCTGTTGTGTTTATACGTCACACTTTGGAAGCTGTAAATATCTCCGTTTACCAGTTCAGTAGGAATGATTTCTCAAACACTGTCTTGTATTTTGAAAGAAGCGTGGAATCGCCTACATTAAATTTCTGTCTGTGTGGGTCCAGCATTTTAATGCAATTGTATACAGTATTTAGAAACTCATTATCATGGACATCTACAGGGGCAGTTTATTTTTGTTATGTTGAGAGCTGTTATATTGTGCAATTATTTGTGGGAGAATAATGGACAAGATAAGATTTTCGAAGATGAAAGCAAACCCTCATAGAGTTTTTTTTAATTGTTCTGTTTAAACGTTCCACAGTACTCGTTTCCATGTGAGTAAGTGTCGAGTAGTGATGTATTTTGGACTAATCCATCACTAGTCTGAAATAGCGGTTGTAGAATTCGCCTCCATAATCGCTTGAAGATTGTCAGGGCAACGCCGGCCGGAGTGGCCGAGCGGTTCTAGGCGCTACAGTCTGGAACTGCGCCACCGCTACGGTCGCAGGTTCGAATCCTGCCTCGGGCATGGATGTGTGTGATGTCCATAGGTTAGTTAGGTTTAAGTAGCTCTAAGTTCTAGGGGACTGATGACCTCAGAAGTTAAGTCCCATAGTGCTCAGAGCCATTTGAACCATTGACAGAGCAGCGATTCATCCCTGTCTGCAGCAGTTGTTCAAAGACGTCTGCAACTCCCTTACCAGTCTTCACCTTATCGGTTAAAGTCCAGACGAATTTCGAACATATCTACAACCATTAAAATATAGTTGGAACATTTATTTGCGCGTGAATATTGTCCATATCCACGAGGTCTGCCTAACACAAGTCATTCAAACCATGTACAATAACACATCTATATTCAAATGTGTTTAACACTGGTTTGTGGAGCTCTTGTACAGTTGTTTCCATAACTATGCAATAATAAGCCTTTCTCTTCGTTCGGAGATGATTGGTATAATTTTATTAACGTGCACTGTATTCCCCACAGCTGATGATGCTGTGAGCAGGTGTAACTCTTCTTTGTTCTTTGTTTTCCTTAGTGTCGCCATAGTGTATGCATTCCACAGGTCGCTTGTTCACTCTTTTATGGTCAATGTCAATACTTTTACCCACACCATGTACAGCTTGAAATGCAGGTTCAATAATATTCACATATTTATTGTTGTTCGGGTTTTTTACTCGCTCACCTGGCATGTTTTAAGTCTATGTGTATTAGTCATGCATAATATTTCAAACTGCGATCGGATTTCTTTGGGAAGACATGTGCTAGGATTCGAAGTTTTTAAGAATATCAGATACACTAAACCAGGTGTTCACCCAGACTCCTTCTCTCCAACATGTATTAAGTACCTGTTTCAGCGTCGTGGATCCTTTTCTAATGTATATGCTTTCTCACAGGTGACTCCACATGTGCTGTCACTTTGGTAGCACTTCGCTGATTAGTGTAATCGGTAATAGTACACCTCTCCTCTTCCTTCACTTCTTCACTCGTTTTGCGCCTCCATCCTCCGTGTGTGAGAGCCTTTTAACACTTTCTGTTACTGGCCTAAATTTCTCTGAATATTATCTCGCTCCAACCGTCCTGATTTCACCAATCGTAGTTTATGGCGAATAGCCTTAAGCACCCGAATGGTTGCGTCTTGTTGACATACTGTTGTGTATTACACTGACTTCAAGATGCTATACAACTTAAATATATGGAATGCATAGTTTTCCCTTTCAGATTTATAGCACTCGTTCAATCTCATTACCATTTGCATTTAATAGACTGGTTACCCTCAGAATGGTTCAAATGTTTTCTTTCCTTAGCATTTACAAGAGGGTTTTTTTTCGTATCTTCTAATGTCACTTCAGTTTCATGACCCTTTGCAGTTACCATTTGTAGGACATCCCTCAATGTTTGCATTTCCACAGAATAACGTTTAAGAGTTTCAGTGATTTTTTTTTCAATAGGGCTTCTAAGACTCACTTTTTGTGTCGAGATGTAGATGGATGTTCAGTCTGCACATCACACCTGAGATCCTCTGCTATACCAGCAGGACAGGACAGATAGTTTAATTTGTGGAAAGGGGCCCAAATGAGTGGCTGTCAGTTGCACTCGAAAATACTACTTCATTCATTTGACAAACATTACAAGAGTAAAGAAAACATTAAAAACGGAGGAAGCCAAACATTAATTTTAGAACTTAATTTCCGGCTAAATGCGACATTCAATCTCACACCTCAAGGGCAAAACAACTTTAATTTAAAACCGGCTGAAGACTCAAAAACAAGAATGTGAATTTTAAAAGGCAGTAGGCCTTATCTTAAAACATTTCTCTAAGCTAGGCTAAAGGCCCGAATAATCTCACGCCGAAAGGGCAAAACAACTTTAACTTAAAATCGGCTGAAGGCCAATAACTTACAGCTCAAAACAGGAATTTGAATTTTAGAAGGCAGAAGGCGTTATCCTAAAATTTCTTTAAATCAGGCTGAAGGCCCAAACAATCTCACGCCTTAAAGGCAAAACAACTTTAATTTAAAATTGGCTAGAAGCCATACATAAACAAACAACAAGGACAAATAAGAAAAGGCACCACATCAAACGGCGCTCAGACGTTTCCAAGGGTCAGCCTGGATCTCAAACACTAACGCCCGCTTAGGTGAGACAGGCAGTCGGCCCAACTAATTCTCAATTCGATGGCAACCCAACCGACAGACAGTCAACGGACCAAGCGACAGGGTAACTTCTGCTCCACCCGATCGGGACACAACAGGGGGTTCAATGGAACAACGCAGAAGGTATCGGCGCCCACAACGAATTACACATTCAGCTGTCAAACTACAAGCCGTCCTGGACAGCCACAACACAATGACGAAAATACACTGCCTGAATTTACGTCAACAGCCAGGGAAGGTACAGGGTGTTTCAAAAATGACCGGTATATTTGAAACGGCAATAAAAACTAAACGAGCAGCGATAGAAATACACCGTTTGTTGCAATATGCTTGGGACAACAGTACATTTTCAGGCAGACAAACTTTCGAAATTACAGTAGTTACAATTTTCAACAACAGATGGCGCTGCGGTCTGGGAACCTCTATAGTACGATATTTTCCACATATCCACCATGCGTAGCAATAATATGGCGTAGTCTCTGAATGAAATTACCCGAAACCTTTGACAACGTGTCTGGCGGAATGGCTTCACATGCAGATGAGATGTACTGCTTCAGCTGTTCAATTTTTTCTGGATTCTGGCGGTACACCTAGTCTTTCAAGTGTCCCCACAGAAAGAAGTCACAGGGGTTCATGTTCGAATAGGGAGGCCAATCCACGCCGCCTCCTGTATGTTTCGGATAGCCCAAAGCAATCACACCATCATCGAAATATTCATTCAGGAAATTAAAGACGTCGGCCGTGCGATGTGGCCGGGCACCATCTTGCATAAACCACGAGGTGTTCGCAGTGTCGTGTCGTCTAAAGCAGTTTGTACCGCCACAAATTCACGAAGAATATCCAGATAGCGTGATGCAGTAATCGTTTCGGATCTGAAAAATGGGCCAATGATTCCTTCGGAAGAAATGGCGGCCCAGACCAGTACTTTTTGAGGATGCAGGAACGACGGGACTGCAACATGGGGCTTTTCGGTTCCCCATATGCGCCAGTTCTGTTTATTGACGAAGCCGTCCAGGTAAAAATAAGCTTCGTCAGTAAACCAAATGCTGCCCACATGCATATCGCCGTCATCAATCCTGTGCACTATACCGTTAGCGAATGTCTCTCGTGCAGCAATGGTAGCGGCGCTGAGGGGTTGCCGCGTTTGAATTTTGTACGGATAGAGGTGTAAACTCTGGCGCATGAGACGATACGTGGACGTTGGCGTCATTTGGACCGCAGCTGCAACACGGCGAACGGAAACCCGAGGCCGCTGTCGGATCACCTGCTGCACTAGCTGCGCGTTGCCCTCTGTGGTTGCCGTACGTGGTCGCCCTACCTTTCCAGCACGTTCATCCGTCACGTTCCCAGTCCGTTGAAATTTTTCAAACAGATCCTTTATTGTATCGCTTTTCGGTCCTTTGGTTACATTAAACCTCCGTTGAAAACTTCGTCTTGTTGCAACAACACTGTGTTCTAGGCGGTGGAATTCCAACACCAGAAAAATCCTCTGTTCTAAGGAATAAACCATGTTGTCTACAGCACACTTGCACGTTGTGAACAGCACACGCTTACAGCAGAAAGACGACGTACAGAATGGCGCACCCACAGACTGCGTTGTCTTCAGTATCTTTCACATCACTTGCAGCGCCATCTGTTGTTGAAAATTGTAACTACTGTAATTTCGAAAGTTTGTGAACAGTTGGGGCTGGCTGGTAGATTAAGTAAAGACTCAACTTTCGTGTCCGGGATCGGTGAGCCACGGGCTTCGTAGCAATGGGAACAGCACCACACTCCGACCGCGCGTGGACGCCGCCGGCGGTCCCGGCCGGACACGCGCCACGGAGACTTCCTCGCTGCTCCACGCCAACCGACCAACTGCCCGCACATAGCACCGCCGGAAACTATAAGTGCGAGGCGAAAAATAGTACAAGGGTGCGAATATCGATACACGCTGCTGCTGTGACTCGCGGAGAGAGAGGATAACAGCATAATCGCGATAACCGCAGGAGACTATCACAGAATAGCAATCAAGGTTTAATGCAAAGCATAACACGAGCCAGCCACAGCTCAACACCCTTAGAATGTGGTAACGTCCATTGATATTTCGTGTAGGCAAACCCACTCATCTAGGGGTATTATGACTCTGGTATCCTTGCGAACCCGTCCATAGCAAACAATATACAGATGCAGTTAGGAGTATGTATTGGTACACTATCTCTTAAGCAGAAGAGCCTCAAAAATTTCCAGTGTACCGGTTATCTTTCAATTTCCTAGATTTATCATTAACAGTCGTCCTACCAGTTATTCCAGCAATCGCCACATATGGTGACGAATTCATGGAATGGCATGGTGATTCCTACTATGAGCTTGGTAAATGTGCTTTAAATTTAGATGGTCCTGTTTGAAAGTGATAATAATG
Organism: Schistocerca cancellata; assembly: GCF_023864275.1. NCBI lineage: Eukaryota > Metazoa > Arthropoda > Insecta > Orthoptera > Acrididae > Schistocerca > Schistocerca cancellata. The sequence goes on from NC_064630.1 coordinate 764,661,923, forward strand.
TTCGTATTATCCTGAATCAGCTGCTTTGGGATCTTTGCATATGTCCTGCTCAAATAAAAGACATTGACTTTCATATGACGGCCAAAGCAGAAATATTTTCGGATTTCATTCTGGTTCTGCACAGCAACGTCTTCAGATATGAAAACGGTGATTGACTTTTTCAGGTAGGCGAACATTGCTGCTTTCGCTCAACATCTGGTACATTACTCCATCAATGCCACGCAGAATCTCCTGCAATACCTGATGCCTGGGCTGAAAAATTGTTTTTGAAAATATTTGTACATGCCCGAAGTGGATTCCCTCAGGGTGGGTCAGCAGTGATAGAACCAAATTCGTTATTCCAAACCCTGAAGGACCAATAATTAATGTACAAATGAAATTGGGAAGGAGTGATCTCCTACTTCATCATCTCCTCGGTATCACAGCAAAAACCAGCCGTTTACTGTGAAATTCTTGTGGCAGGGATATTTTGTCCACTCAGTTATGCTGATGACTACAAACTGACATTAGCATGCAGGGGATTTATAGAGAGAAAGAAGACGCATATTGCTCTTACTTTTTTTCATTTACAGGTCGTTACAAACGAGAAACACAATCGTAGTTTAGTGGCCACAGCAGGCATGGTTGGTTCATACATATTCCCATGTGTTGGAGCACAGCATGCGTGATACAATTGGGCGATGATTTCTTCCGGTGGTTTTGAAGTTTGGTGCGCTAATTCCATCAAATTGTTCCCATTTTCTCATCGAATCTGTACGTGTATGGCTGTAAGCTTAGCATCCTGTCTAGAGGATGCTGAGTTGCGTAAATAGCAAACATTAAACGAGAATACAGGCTTTCTCGGCGAATCTTGATGATTTTAAAATCTTTGTCGGGTTGACAGCCGAGTCAATGCGTTGTTCTCCGGCAACGTTTCAGCAAGTTTCTTACTTGCCATCTTCAGACTACTGTAGATGTGTGCATTCGTTTCCGTAATAAATTTTAATGTGCTTGGGAATTCCTCTGAGGCAACTGTACGTCCAACCAGTATCGCGGAGGGAGCTTGATCAATTCCATTGAACATGTGGTAATGTCCATTGATATTTCGTGTAGGCAAACCCACTCATCTAGGGATATTACGGCTCTGGTATCACTACATTAAGGATATGCGAAAACGAGCACTGGAAAATCTCACATTTCCTGTGGCTGTTGTTAAACTGCAGGTTACGTTATATAACATAATTTTAAGATCAGATGGCTTTCCAGTGGAATGCACATTAAACCGGGATAACAGTCTTGCAACTTCTTTTATTGAAGATTTGAAAATGGACTTCAGAATTGTGCTTAGGGTTTGATCAAATTTATTTCGGTTCCTGTAGCATTTAGGAGTGTCTACACAGCTTTTTCACATGACTTTAATTTCTTTGTGTTCTGCAAGAGGTCTTTCGATGATGTTCTACTATGGCACTATGAGCAGTAGAAGCTGTTCCTTTTGAAGTTTCTTTACAGTGGCTGTATACTAAGTAGTCTGCGCTCCAATCATGAACTGTTGTACTAGGTACATATCTATCCATTGCTTGGTCAACTATTCTTCAAACTAGAGCCACAGTTCCTTCACTTGCTTGACTCCAGGACTAAGTCGTTTGAGTTTTCATTTCAGATTCGATGTAGCTGTCTCTCTGCCTAGATTACTGAACATAGAAATGTTTCTATTTGGTTTTAGTTCATTTTTGTAGTGCACGCGTTGTCATTACATTTGCTTCATGTTGACCGATACAAGTTTCCAAGTGGCCATCGTCAAAGAGGAGATTGTCAGCAGGCTTCCAAACTATTTTTTTCTAATTAATTTTCAGAGAAAAGAAGACAAAGAAATGTGTGTCAGATTCATAGATGTATGGTCTCATTATTCTTTTTGTTATTTTTTACTAACTCCACCTTGAGTGATACTTACTTGTCGCCTGCATTGAGAAGGCGAGCTGAGATGTGCGGTTCGACGTCTTCTCCCTTTAAGAGTTCTCACTCGACAAATTCAGAGTTATTTTAAAGCACCGTTAATACACTCACGAAAAAAAGAATCGTAACACCAGTAAGGAGTTGTGCGACTTAAACGAAACTTGGTAGACATGTTTCTACATCTGAAAGATGAAGTCTATTCAGATTTTGCACTTGTCGCATAAGAATGGAATAGAAGCGCCACTATGAGGATGCAAATCAGGTTTGATTTAAATACCAACTGTAACGGTGAAGAGCGTTAGTTACCTTTGAGAGTGGACGTGGTGAGTTGGTGTTAGTCAAGAATACCTTTAAGGCAACAAAGACGCCATTATCAAGATCTCACTGAGTGTGAACGAGGGCTATGAGAAGCTGGGTGTTCCTTCTGAAATATTGCAGAAAGACTCGGCTGGAATGTAGTCACTGTACATGTTTCCAGCAGCAGTGGTCATGAGAATGTATGGTCGCAAGGAGACTGGGTCCAGATGGCCACGTGGCACTACCAAGAGGGGAGACCGTTGTGTTGGGCGTATGGCTCTGGCGCATCATACTGCATCTGTAGCAACAATTTGAGCAGTAGTTGACACCACACTTGTAACGCCGGAAATGCATATCCTCCTATTTCCATTTATTGTACTATAAATTTGTTTTCATTATTTTTGTTACCTGAATATATAACATTTCTGTGTCTTCGTATATTGTAATTGTTTTACTATTTGTATATATATATTTATCCATTTATGTCGATGTATAATTGGTTTGTTTCGTAAATATTATTTGTATTTTTACGCTGGGTCTTGCCTAGGGAAAACTGCTATCGAACGATTACATCGATAGGTCGTGTGAAGAATCAAAGTGTGTAGGATCTTTGGTAGTGTTAACTCTGCCGCGTGGTGCGCGGGCAGAGGGAGTCTGGCTGGAGTAGCGAGTGGAGCAGGTGTGTTGTGTGAAGCACCCGCAAGTTGCCGCGCCTTCGGGGTTTGGCAGCATGTAATTGCGCTCGACTTGCGATGATAGTTTCTGACATGGTGTCGCGGACGGGAAGCATTAGCTGGCGCACATCAACAGCCCGTTTCGCCTGGTGACCGTGTCGAGAAGTAGGCCCGCCAACATCCAGCTTCTGCAACAGCGACGGCCGACAATGAGTGACTGTCGCCACCTCCTCGATCGACGGCTTCAAACCTTCAATCAACCAACAAGGAAGTCTGGAAGCACGTAAAGTCTTAGAACTGTATGGCAGACCTCAGCTTTTAAAACTGTTCAAATCACAAAATTACAGCAACGTAGCATGAACCTTTGTTGCTCATTGTCCCAATAGCATTACCAAGCAGGGTCCCTTCCTTTTCCGAAATGAACCCGAGTGTCGTTGAAATTCAAACGCCAGCATTAAAATAATAATATAGCATTTCACTGCTTTAATTTCAAAGTTCAGTTAAGGTATTCATAGCTGGCTACAATATTTAGATTACACAAGCACGAATTAAGAGTGCGAGTTTTGTTACCGTATTTTAGCTTACCTGTGACTGCAGCTCAGCTTGGTACGTACTAAATTTTACTATTGTTAATTGTTCAGAATCATTTAATTCAAGTTCAAATTTAAATCTCTTCTTTCTAAATTGCGTAGATTCAAGTAGCTTTTGAAATGATTGTTGAGGTAGTCCAAGACTAACCGTATTTTACTGAATTTCGATGTGCTTCAGAAAAAAAGCTCACTATTAACTTCAGTCACTAAATTAACTTTCGATTTTCCGGTTTTATTAATTCTTTTGCTAAATTAAGTCAGAGTGTAGCGAAATTTATTACTTCTGACAAACTTTCAGTTTTCACACTACACGTGTCAACCTTCATTTGCCACACTTCTCGTGCTAATTATATGTGTAATGACCTTTCTTTTTCAGTTACTATAGTAATTGTCCTTAGGACTGGCGACCGTAATTTCCCCCAAATCTCAAATATCTAATTACCGCTAGTTGATTGTTAACGTAACGGCCGCACATTTACTTTCTTTATTAACTTTACCCCTATTTCAAAATTAATTTCCACCAGTTTCATTTGCATTTTTCCTTTCATTTAGATGTAACCCTTTCCTCCCTCTTTACCGACAGTTTAACTTCGGTGACGATTGCTTTTCCCAAATTTCCATTAGGTACACGCGGTTTAATTTTTCACTGTCATTAGGGTCGATAAGTGAGGGGGAGGTTACACACTGACACCACGAACTGTTACAGATCTGTCGCTTCAAGGACTACTCCGAGCCAGACGCCCTGTAGCGTGGACTCCACTGACCCCAAACCGCCGCCATTTACGACTTCAGAGGTGCTAAGCGAGAACTGATTGGAAGGCATGGTGGAGGTCTGCTGTGTTCTCCGATGGAATCTGGTTCTGCCTGGTTTCCGGTGATGGTCGTGTATTGGTTAGGAGGTCAGTAGACGTATGCAACCAACCTCTCTGCGTGCTAGACACACTGGACCTACACCTGGAGATGTGGTGTATTTATCCCACGCACCATGCCCGCAAAATTTGTACATAATTCTGGTGATTCGACCTATTGCCATTCATGAACAACATTCCAGGGGGTGTCTTCCAACTGGATAACGGTCGCTCACATAGCGCTGTTTGAACAGAACATGCTTTAGAGAGTGCCGACATGTTGCCACGGCCTGCTCGATCACCAGATCTGTCTCTAGGCTAGTACATAAAGGACACCACATGACGAGTCCAGTGCCATCCACAAACAGCATTAACCGTCACTGTATTGACCGACCAAATGCAACAGCCATGGAATTCCACACCACAAACTGACACCCAGCACCTGTAGAACACAATGCATGAGCGTTTGCATGCTTGAATTCAACATTCTGGCGGTTACACCGGTTATTAGTGCACCAGAATTTCACATTTGCAATGGCTTATCTTGCACTTACATTAACCTGTCATCTGGCAATGTTAATCAGTTAAATATTGTACGTAAACGAATGTATTCCCGAAATTTATTTGCTCTCAAGTAATTATTTTTTGACGTTGCGACTTCTGACTGTCAGTATACATGGTGGTCCATTGATCGTGACCGGGCCAAATATCTCGCGAAATAAGCGTCAAACGAAAAAACTACAGAGAACGAAACTGGTCTAGCTTGAAGGGGGAAACCAGATGGCGCTATGGTTGGCCCACTAGATGGCGCTGCCATAGTTCAAACGGATATCAACTGCGTTTTTTTAAAAATAGGAACCCCCATTTTTATTACATATTCGTGTAGTACGTAAAGAAATATTAATGTTTTAGTTGGACCACTTTTTTCGCTTTGTGATAGATGCCGCTGTTATAGTCACAAACGTGGTATCACGTATCATTCCGCCAGTGCGGACGTTATTTGCTTCGTGATATATTACCCATGTTAAAATGGACCGTTTACCAATTGCGGAAAAGGTCGATATCGTGTTGATGCATGGCTATTGTGATCAAAAAGCCCAACGGGCGTGTGCTATGTATGCTGCTCGGTATCCTGGACATCATCCAAGTGTCTGGACCGTTCGCCGGATAGTTACGTTATTTAATGAAACAGGAAGTGTTCAGCCACATGTGAAACGACAACCACGACCTGCAACAAATGATGATGCCCAAGTAGGTGCTTTAGCTGCTGTTGCGGCTAATCCGTACGTCAGTAGCAGACAAATTGCGCGAGAAACTGGGAATCTCAAATATTCGGTGTTGAGAATGCTACATCAACATCGATTGCACCCGTACCATATTTCTATGCACCAGAAATTGCATGGCGACGACTTTGAACGTTGTGTACAGTTCTGCCACTGGGCACAAGAGAAATTACGGAACGAGACAGATTTTTTGCACGCGTTCTATAATATGCACTACTGGGCAACGGAAACTCCACGATGGCTGCGACAAGTGGAACATCAGCGACCTTGGCGGGTTAATGTATGGTGCAGCATTATGGGAGGAAGGATAATTGGCCCCCACTTTATCGATGGCAATCTAAATGGTGCAATGTATAGTGCTTTCCTACGTAATGTTCTACCGATGTTACTACAAGATGTTTCACTGCAGGACACAATTGCGATGTGCTTCCAACATGATGGATGTCCGGCACATAGCTCGCGTGCGGTTGAAGCGGTATTGAATAGCATATTTCATGACAGGTGGATTGGTCGTCGAAGCACCATACCGTGGCCCGCACGTCCACCGGATCTGACGTCCCCGGATTTCTTCCTGTGGGGAAAGTTGAAGGATATTTGCCATCATGATCCACCGACAACGCCTGACAACATGCGTCAGCGCATTCTCAATGCATGTGCGAACATTACGGAAGGCGAACTGCTCGCTGTTGAGAGGAATGTCGTTACACGTATTGCCAAATGCAATGAGGTTGACGGAGATCATTTTGAGCATTTATTGCATTAATGTGGTATTTACAGGTAATCACGATGTAACAGCATGCGTTCTCAAAAATGATAAGTTCACAAGGGTACATGTATCACATTGGAAGAACCGAAATAAAATGTTCAAACTTACCTACGTTCTGTATTTTAACTTAAAAAACCTACCTGTTACCAACTGTTCGCCTAAAATTGTGAGCCATTTGTTTGTGACTATTACAGCGCCATCTATCACAAAGCGAAAAAAGTGGTCCAACTAAAAAATTCATATTTCTTTACGTACTACATGAATACGTAATTAAAAATGGTGTTTCCTATTTTAAAAAACACAGTTGATATCCGTTTGACCTATGTCAGCACCATCTAGCGGGCCAATCATAGCGGCATCTGGTTTCGCCCTTCAGGCTAGACAAGTTTCGTTCTTTGTAGTTTCTTCGTTTGACGCTTATTTCGTGAGATATTTGACAGCAGAGTATGGAACATTGAAAAACCAAAAAATTTTATGTATATGGTTTCAGGTACAAAAAAATTAAACATGCACAGAGTGCCACAGTGAGTTCATTGGATTACATATGATGAATAAGGTCTTGACACTGCTAAACTGCAGTGAGAAGAGAGTAATGGTTCTAGTAGTTAATTTACACTCAAGCAATGTATGTTTTCTGCAAGTTCTGAGCATCGAAACATCTTTCAACATGCTGCAGTCAACCATTAGTTGTCTGTTAATGGAGAGTGACGATTGCAGGAGATTGGTGTGTTTGGGCAACCTACTAAGTCCAGCCATTGTAACGATTATGGACCAAATTATTGTAATACGACGATGGTTCAGCTAGAAGACTATGTATTCGACAAGACAGAGAGTGTTGACGCATATTACATTCTCAAATGATTAAAACTAAAAGTATATGTAAGGTGATTCTTGAATTTATTTATATTATTATTTATAACAAACTTATGGACGAGCGCTATAATTTGAATGGAGTGGATTACTACTTGTTTCCTACAGAACTGATGCCTGCTTTAGGTAATATTTTGTACAAATTTCACAAGCTACTGCCAGTGTTTCAGAGAGACAAGTTTACTTCCAAGTACAGCTATTGTGACAAGCATTTTCAGTTTCACGGAGATCGTGAAGTTGATGGTGCACCGTCTATTAAACTGTGACATAAAGGCTGCTGAAAAGGGATCGAGTGAAAAATAAATGCATATTTTAATACACTGCGTTATTTTGATATAATCCTTTCGACCCTGGCCCGCACGATCGTGCGAGTTGGGTTTTAAATTTGCAACGCCTCAAATATATCACTTTTCTGCGTCGCTCTAGACTGCAATGACTGTGCGAGCTTCCGACTTGCATTTGGTAGTTGTTTTGTTTCATAATGAGACCAGCAGAGGGCAGCAGATGACTTCAAACTTCGACGAGAAGACAGAGCCACGCGTCCGCGAGGTAAATACAATGTATTTTCTTCCATTTACCTTCATTTAAGGCAATGCTGCATTATTTTTGATTGAGAATATTTCCCTTAACGTATATAATGTGTCTAAATAAGTGAATGAAGTGCCAGTTGGATTCTATAAATGGTAATATTTGGAGCAGCATGCTCACGTGTCTCAGGCATTAATGATGCCAAGCTTTGACACTAAGCACTTTTTCACACGCACAGTTGTTATATACAAATAAAATATCCTTTTGCCCTTTAGGGTTAACAGATGAAGAAATAATACAACTTAATTTGGTGGATTCCGATTTAAGTGAGCTCAACAGCGACGACAATGATGATTTTGAGCCATGTTGCATCAAGTGTGACCAATATTTGTACATATCCAAGGAAAAAAAACTGCTTTCGTTTATTCCAGATGCAAAATTGATCTGTGTGTGTGTGCATGGTATTTGTAAGAGAGTAGGTTATTTTGCAACACATATATGTTTGTCATATTATTGTATTCAGTCCTGAAAGAAAAATAAATAAAAGCACTTCTTGAACAGCAAAATACATATTATTTGGACTGGGATAAAACCTAACCAGCACGATCATGAAAAATTATCACCCTGAGAATTTTTTCATTATTTTTACCTGATTCCACAGGTCATAATGCATGGGAGTTAGCATGTTTCAGATAAAGGTTTAAAAATTTTGTTCCCAGCGTGGAAACGGATAAAGGGGACGCCTGGTTTGCTGCAATCAGCTGCTTATTATGGAGGCCACTCCCTTTTTTCTGAATTTGCTAGTACCTTACCGACTGCACTAAGATATTTGGATGTCTGTATGCTCTTTGGGTAAGCTCAAATCCTACAGCGGGGGCCGAGTCTTTATAGCCCAGCGTAGAGGTGAGGCCGAGTGTTCATAGCCCAGTGTAGAGGAGGAAGGGTGACCACCCCATCTGTGCCAGCAGCCACTGCTTTCACCCCCGCTGACCCGCCAGCAGCTGCAGCTCACTAACAGAGGCACCTGCACCCCCGTCACATGCTCACTGCTCGAGCACAGTGTCATTGTACGAAGAAAATAAAATGCATAGCTCACCTATCCCAGTGTTATTTGCCGTAATTTTAGAGCAGCAAGAGCGTATTTCTTTTTCGGTGCAGTGTGACGTTACTTGGACATTTTTTAGGCATGATTGCAGATTATGCATTGAGATGTTAGTTGCACGAACGTTATACTAGAGTAGCGGGAGTGTATTTTTTTTTAGTGCATTGAGGTGTTAAGTTCCGTAACCATAGTCTTTTTAAAGAAAATCGGTAAATAGTGCTGGCGTGCATTATCGTGCTGCAAATTGAATATGGTCCATGGTGGTGGCAATGTTGCTCGAATGAGGTTCACTTTAAGAATGACAGTCTTGGGGGCACCAAGGGGCAATGGGGGCGGTGATGGCGGTAGGAAAACGACCAATAGCAGTACACTGGTGGTGGTGAGGGCATCATTCCTTTTTTGTCATAAATTATCATCATTAAAAATGACAGTTATCACTTGAGACTAAAAGCATTGAACACCTGAGTGAACAAAAAGCCAGGGCCATCATGTTGCCCATATATTATCGTAAGTGTAATCATAGTCATTGCCCATTAATTGCCATTATCATGACAGTAGCTGCCTATTAAGTGAGGCCTACGAGAAAAAAAAAAACATCTGCCCAAACGAAGAGTGTGTGGCGTTCTGTTCTCCTATTCAGATCTATGCACTTTCAGTTAACTATGCCCGCCTTCCTTCCTATCCACTCGCCCATCCATTGTCACTGTTAACAATACCAATTCCCGTACCTTCCGTTCCACTGAAGGAGTGCCCCCAGGTTCTGTCCTCTCCTCCTCTACGCTGGTGATATGCTGAAACCAGTCCACCTCCATCCGTATCCTGATGACACTGCTTCCCTCGCCCTCGGTCCAATAATCCAGAGATACCAAAAATCTGTCCAAATTCACTTCAATCAGCTTAATTTCTACGCTCATCTCCATAGTATTCCCTATCCCTGAATGCTATGGAACACATTCTTTCCTCCCAAAATACTTTTCTCCCCGTGTAGATCCTTCAGATTTTAAGTAAAAGTGTAATACTTCAGTGCTTTTTCCTAGAGGCGTTTCGTCATTGTGTAATATGGTTTTAAAATGTGTATTTTTCCGTTTTTTTAGATGGCTATGTGTCCTCGGATTCTTTCGCGACGGCATACATGAATAGAACGTTCTCGGTTTTCCAGCCGCGTCAATTCAAATAAAATCCTCGAGCTTTCGATGGCCATCTCCGCCGTTGTCGTCAGGAGTTTTTTCTTTTTCTTTTTTTTTTTTCTTTATTGAATTTCAATTCCCCCGAAGGGGGCGGGCTGGCAGCAGCTTAGTATGCCGCTCTTCAGCCTACAGATTTTGTGACAAAGATCAGGAGAACAAATAATAATAAAAAACAGGCGATAAAATCGGGGACTTAGAGAGTAACAAGGCGAAAAGAAATCGTGGAACTTAAAACAAACAACAGAGGGATGATGATGCTAATAAAAATACATACGGGTCAGACAGGGAAAACAATAGACAATTAAAAAACACGACGAGAGTCTGGATTCTGTTCGCAAAAGACATAAAATTCACACCCAGCGACAGCATGGTTTCTGTTCGCAACACGAGAAAGACAAACAACACTGATTAGTCACTGGAACACTGCACGAAAAAGTTGGCAAATGTGACACCACAGTCGAGAGCAGGTGGGGGGAAACTGGACAGAAGATGGGAAAACAAAAAAGGGGGGAAAGGAGAGTAAAAGCGAAGGGGGGGAACCGGGAAAGGAGCTGATGGAGGATGAGGACCCATAAGAGGGGTGGGGGGCAGACGCGACAGGGAGGGGGGTAGGCAGAGGAGGGGAATACAAAAGGGCTGGGGGGGAGAAGGGAGGTAGGGAGAGGTTTAGTGGGGAGGAAACAGGACGGAAGGGGGGGGGGATGAGGGAGCCCAGGGAAAGGACATAGGAAAGGAGGGGGAGAGAGGATCAGAGTTGATAGGAAGGATAAATGGAGGGAGAGAGGGCATCATCCGGGAGGGGGAGTTGATGGAAGCCACCTTGGGAAAGGAGATGCAGGGTGTAGAGATGGAGGGTAGGGGGGACACAACGGTGAAGACGTGGCAGGGGGCGGGGATGGCAGAGGAGAGGAGCAACCAGGGGGTGAGGGGGTTCAAGACGGCGGGAGGTGTAGAGGATGCGGATATGTTCGAGGAATAGGAGCAGATGGGGGAAAGGAATGAGATCATAGAGGATCCGCGTGGGGGACGGGAGGCGGATACGGAAGGCGAGGCGGAGTGCATGACGCTCAAGGATCTGGAGGGACTGATAGAATTTGGGGGGGGGGGCTGTTACGGTCTCTCGCTTATACAGGCATGATGACATCATCAGCAGCCAATCAGATCGATCCAATGTGGCCCGAGCGAAAGTCGACCTGGGCAGCTCGTGGCAGCACCGGTGACGTCAGGTGGCGCCAGGGGGAGGCTCCACGTTTGAAACTGCCGCTCCCGCGTCGCGCGTCTGTCTCTGCTTTCTTTCGATATCCAACGCCCGTCCCCATGCCCTGCTGTGTGTGTATCCCTGGTCTCTGTTGAAATTGTTGTTGTTTAAACGAATCTCGGCCGCTTCCTTTATAACGGAGTCCCAATATGTAGACGCATGAGCCAACACTTTTGTATTTTCGAACTGTATTTTATGTCCGTTTTCTAGACAATGCTCCGCTATGGCCGTCTTGTCAAGCTCCCTTTGTTTTATATGGCGCTTGTGCTCAGTACAACGCTCCGCAATCGTGCGAATTGTCTGTCCAATGTACATGCTGCCACATTCACAGGGTACACCATACACACCGGACACTCGAAGAGCAATGTCGTCTTTAACCCATTGCTGGCCATTGTCGCTTTTTTGGGACGTGTATATTTTACTTATTTCTACGCAAACAATGGAGCTTTTAGCCTTTATTGTTGCACCTGTAGGTTCAACTAACTGCTATAATGCCTGTAAATGTAAAATAAATAACTTTTTTCTAAGTACTTCACGCCAGGAAAATTATAAACTTGCCGATTTTTTGTTCTCGCACTTGGCAGCACTGTATGTCTGCTGGTAGTTCCTGGACGACAATGAGCTGTGATTTAGTTGTCTGGGCGTGTTTGTTATGAACATATGGACGTCCATGTAAGATTAAGTATACTTCAGATTTTTTCAAGTAAGTGCAATATCGATACATTTTATGCGTCCCAATAATGGGACAATGGCATGTTACATTATCATTTATTGTTGGTGTGTCCTATTCTTGTATACATCTATTATACAGAGAAGAATTACATTTTACGTTCTTTATATCTGCTTTTTTTCATGTTCTATTCGAATTTTAAGATTCCAACAGGATAAAAACATGCCGCGTGGACTTACACTTGAAGAAATTCTAGCAGAACTAGCGAACCATCAAGAGAGTGACGATGAAGATGATGACGTAGAATTGGCGATTATTCCACCCGATGCAGATGTAATAACAGATGAAGAAGACATTGACAAAAATGTATTGAAAAATGAGTCTGTTGTACAAGATGTAGACGGTACTTTAGAGAGAAGCTCTCACTTTTGGATGTCCGACAGAGAATGGTGATGTTTTACCTATCAAAGAAAACAGGATCAGTACCAAAATGCAGAGGCCCACAAGGAAGCAAATTGATGGGAGGACGGGTGAGCACAGTTGTACGACTAGATCCAGGAATTCATTTCATTGTGTCAAGTAAAACACAGAAGAGAGTAAAACACAGAAAAGATGCGCTTACTGCAAGAAAAAAAAATGTGATAGGTGCAACGTTGGTGTACACGACAAGTGTTTTGCTTCATTTCACACTGAATACAAATTTAGTAATATTAAAACATTCTTTATTTATTGTTTGTGTTGTTTCTTAGAATATTATGCATGGAGAATAAGGTTGTGAATTTGGATAGCGCATTTGGCCAATGTCCCAAAAATGGGACGGTCTGTAGTTTTTGTTCCAATAAACAGAAAATTTTCAAAACAACTTTTTATTCAATTAATCACTCAATGCAACGTATTTATGTATAAAAGTTTGCAAAAAATGATAGAGTTTTGGCCAGTAATGGGTTAACAGGGCGCAACATATCTCGTATCTTGGGGGCGGACCGGAACACTGGTCTTAGCCCATGTTTCTGCAGCAGACGTCCTAACTTACTGGTAGTTGCTCCACAGTATGTCAGGAATTCAATCAGTGTGGCCTCTTCTACTGATTCACCAGGTGTCTTTGGTTGGCGGCCCTTGAAAGCGTTTGCGATGTCTCTTTTGCAGTATCCGCCCGAAAACACGTTTTAAGTTCTGCAATTCAGACTGTAGGTGGTCGTCGTCAGAGATATTCTTGGCTCTATGAACCAACGTGTTCAGGACAACTTTCTTGTGTACAGGGTGGTGGAAACTATTGGCGTTCAAGTACCGATCAGTGTGTGTTGGTTTCCGGTACACTGAATGACCAAGCTGGCCTCCTACCTTACGCTCAAGCAAAACATCCAAGAATGGTACCTTGCCGTGCTTCTCCATCTCGACAGTAAATTTAATGTTGGGATGGACACCGTTCATATGATCGACGAACTGCTGTGGTGTATCTTCACCATGATGCCATATCAGGAAGGTGTCATCAACGTATCGTACAAATCAAGATGGCCGTAATGTCCCAGTTTGCAGAGCCTGCTCCTCAAAGTGCTCCATGAAGAAATTTGCGATTGCTGGAGACAGTGGTGATCCCATGGCTGTGCCGTCAGTCATCTCATAATATTCAACGCAGTACAAAAAGTACTTTGTCGTTAGGACGTGACGGAACAACTTAATGATTCCAGATGAAAAATGTTGTATCAAAAGATCCAGCGTATCTTGTATTGGCACCCTCTTAAAAAGTGGCACGACATCCAGGCTAACCATTAGGTCGTTTGGGCCTATCTTAATTCTCTTGAGTGTCTCAACAAATTTCTTCGACTTGACAACATGATGTTCGCAATGATGGCAATTTTTAGATGGCTGTCTTTGATTTTTTTAAATTTAAAATAGTTAATCACCCCTGTCGTTCTTCATCTCATCCATGTTGTATTTTTTAAAATTTCTCTTGGCTGAATAGCAGAATACAGGCGACAGCCCACCCCTGTCCATATGGGGCAAAGGGAATGAAATTAACAGTAGAAAAAAATATATTTAGATACACTTATCGATATCTACCGATCATAACCAAGAAAACAGAAAAAGTCGATAAGTTAGTGCTGCTGTCGTCATAGATGTTGAGTAGAAAATGACTGCGAGAAACAGAGTAAAGCACCACATTTTCATAATTTTATAATTACTGTTTTTAAACTTTTTTAAAAATTACCACGTCATGTATAGGCCTAATATCGAGTCTTAACTTCTCCATGATAATTTCTGAATTATTGTACGTGATGAACCCGCCGAGAACGCCCACAGAGTGGAAATATCCCTGTGATGCTATTGCCACTTGAGCTGCAATAACCACTGCCCAGCTTCACCATCTCAACCAGTAGCTTACTACCTAATATTATTTAGACTCGCGTGGTATATGAATATCGTGATATTTGACACGTCAAAATCTAACAATCATTCTATGTAGGACGTGGAAACCCCATTGCGCTCATTGTCTCTAAAAGGTGCTGATGGTTCACCAAGTCAAAAGCCTTTTCAAAATCCATGGACGTCTGCTGTAGCTATAAGGTCAATAATCTCTATACTAGCTTGACAGCATCCGGTGACCTCATGCATTATTGTTTCGGGCCTTTGTGCGAGTATACGGGTTATTATTTCGTAGTCACTGTCAAGCCGTGTGAGGGGTCGTAGGCTTCCGACAGCCATACTTCGTGGGCCTTTAGAGACGAACACAATCGCTTCTTCCAAGAAACCTTTTGGGACTTAGAAGTCAGGATTCATATGTTCGTTATATACTTGTAATAATTTATGTGTCGTTTGTGGCTGGAGGACCCGGTAAAACTCTGCAGTAATGCCATTTGGCCGACATGATTTGTTTCTCGGAGTATGATGAAGATGGTTCATGTGCCGCAACAGCAGAGTCTCCTCTGTAAGACTGTCTGAAGCTGTAACACGAAGTTCCCGTTGAAGAAATCTTTACAGTTCGACCTGTGGATTACCAACACCATTGCGGGACATTAGTTGTACGTTAACGTCTGTCTGTTTCTCGTTCAATCTCATTTTGGGTGGTTAAAACGACCGGAAAATTGGAAATTTGTGGTAATGGGACCAAACTGCTGAGGTCATCGGTCCCTAAGCTTACACACTATTTAATCTAGCTTAAACTAACTTACACTAAGGACGACACATACACCCATGCCCGAGGGAGGACTCGAACCTCCGACAAGAGGAGCCGCATGGACCGTGATAAGACGCCCCAGACCGCGCGGCCACCCCGCGCGGTGGTTGAAACGGTTCCATCATTCATTTGTTGTTGTTTCTTCCCGAGAAGCAGTGTCCTGTGTTCTCGACCGAACTTTGTGGCGTTCTGATTGTTTGTTTCAAAGCCGAGATTTTTGGTTTCGTTTTCTTGATCTGGACGTAGTTCCCGATCGCTGTTGTACCTACACTGGTGTCCAAAAGTAAACGAACAAAGGGAAATTTTGCAAGGTTGCATATATTTTGCCTCGAAACAGTATGAACAGATGATAGTAAACAAGAAAGTATGTAAAGAATACAGAACATGAACAACTGCAACATGCATAACAATAGACAAAAATGTTCTTCGTCTTTTACAGCTTAATGGATTTGCACACACTTCCAACATCTGGTTCATGTGCTCAGTATGAGGTGTGACCGCCTCTGGCAGGAATACGGGCCTGACAACGAAGGGGCATGCTGTGAATGCTGTCATCAATCTCGTGTTGTTGCAGTAATGTCCTGCAGAGCTGTTCGTAAGTCTAGGAGAGTGGACGGTGAATGCAGCCTGTCTCCTAGGGCATCCCAGACGTACTCTGTGGCATTCAGATCGGCAGAGTGAGCAGGCCACCCTGTGCGATATCTACTGTTTCCGAGAAAACATCACCACCCGTGCTCTATATGAGGTGCATTCAAGTTCTAAGGCCTCCGATTTTTTTTCTCGCGACTGGAAAGAGATAGAAACATGCGCATTGTTTTAAAATGAGGTCGCGGTCATTGTCAATACGTCCCAGAGATGGCAGCACCGTACGGCAGATGGAATTTTACCGCCAGCGGCGAGAATGAGAACTGTTTTAAATACTTAAAATGGCGACGTTTTCCTTACTTGAACAGCGTGCAATAATTCGTTTTCTGAATTTGCGTGGTGTGAAACCAATTGAAATTCATTGAAAGTTGAAGGAGACATGTGGTGATGGAGTTATGGATGTGTCGAAAGTGCGTTCGTGGGTGCGACAGTTTAATGAAGGCAGAACATCGTGTGACAACAAACCGAAACAATCTCGGGCTTGCACAAGCCGGTCTGACGACATGATCGAGAAAGTGGAGAGAATTGTTTTGGGGGATCGCCGAATGACTGTTGAACAGATCGCCTCCAGAGTTGGCATTTCTGTGGGTTCTGTGCACACAATCCTGCATGACGACCTGAAAATGCGAAAAGTGTCATCCAGGTGGGTGCCACGAATGCTGACAGACGACCACATGGCTGCCCGTGTGGCATGTTGCGAAGCAATGTTGACGCGCAACGACAGCACGAATGGGACTTTCTTTTCGTCAGTTGTGACAATGGATGAGACGTGGATGCCATTTTTCAATCCAGAAACAAAGCGCCAGTCAGCTCAATGGAAGCACACAGATTCACCGCCACCAAAAAAATTTCGGGTAACCGCCAGTGCTGAAAAAATGACAGTGTCCATGTTCTGGGACAGCGAGGGCGTAATCCTTACCTATTGCGTTCCAAAGGGCACTACGGTAACAGGTGCATCCTACGAAAATGTTTTGAAGAACAAATTCCTTCCTGCACTGCAACAAAAACGTCCGGGAAGGGCTGAGCGTGTGCTGTTTCACCAAGACAACGCACCTGCACATCGAGCTAACGTTTCGCAACAGTTTCTTCGTGATAACAACTTTGAAGTGATTCCTCATGCCCCCTACTCACCTGACCTGGCTCCTAGTGACTTTTGGCTTTTTCCAACAATGAAAGACACTCTCCGTGGCCGCACATTCACCAGCCGTGCTGCTATTGCCTCAGCGATTTTCCAGTGGTCAAGACAGACTCCTAAAGAAGCCTTCGCCGCTGCCATGGAATCATGGCGTCAGCGTTGTGAAAAATGTGTACGTCTGCTGGGCGATTACGTCGAGAAGTAACGCCAGTTTCATCGATTTCGTGTGAGTAGTTAATTAGAAAAAAAATCGGAGGCCTTAGGACTTGAATGCACCTCGTAAGTTCGAGCATTGTCGTCCATCAGTACGAAGTTTGGGCCCACGGCATCCCGCAACAACTGCACCTGAGATCCCAAGATATCGTCACCATACCTGACAGCACCCGTAAAATTTCATGAAGAGATGTTTGAGTGGTCAACATAATCCCTGACCACACCATTAGGGATCCTCCCCGATAACGGTCTTTTTCCACAATACTTGGGTTTTCCACGTTCCCTCCAGATGCGAATCCGCCGAGAATCACTCTGCAGACATAGTCGGGTCTTATCCGTGAGAAGAACATTGGTTCGCGGTTCGACTGTCCAGATGCCATGCTGATGACTCCACTCTAGACCTTCCCTACAGTGAAGACGCGTCAGAGCTACACATACAGGAGATTTCCGACAATAAAGACCACTCTGCCGAAGCCTTCTGTACGCCGTTTGCCTCGATACAATATGTCCAGTGGATCCTGCGAGGTTAGACATCAGTTGCCAAGCAGAAATAAGGCGGTAATGCCGTGCCCTTACAGCCAAATAACGGTCCTCTCTTTCTGATGACAAGCGTGGTCGGCTCTGCTCTGGTCTTCAGGATACAGTTTCGATCTCTACGAACTGTCGCCATATCTGAGAAATTTAGAAAAATTATGAATTACTGTGCTGGTAAACCTCTTTCGTTATCTGATTTACAAACAGCTAAGCAAAACTCAACGTACTCAGACAGTTTCCTTTTTACTTATTCCGATCAACACTAAACTGACACACAATATCTTAGCGCAACGCAATCTGACTTTCAAAAATCCCTACAAAAGAATGGCCCTGACTAACAATAACCTTTATCTTTCATGAATCACCTACCTCACAAAAATCTTTGTTACTCGAACTACTGCAATATAGCGAGCCCCAATACTGCCAGCTAAATAAAGGATTCTAACTACTGAAGGCACTAACTACTGATAGGCATAGTTAGCAAATGAAAGATTTTGATAGAGAACAAACAATATATTTACTTTAATAGTGTTCAGAAGTCATAATATGTGTATCAGTTCATGACATCCAGTCTTACAAATTTCCTTTTTCTGACGGACACACGTCCAGATCGTCCGTTCTCAAAACTCTGGCATCTCTCTCTTCATATCAACCACTGCTGGCGGCTCACCTCCAACTGCACAACGCTACGTGCTGTTCACATTCAACAGCCCAACGGTACACAAGCGAATATTCCAACAATGAGTCCAACCAGCCAAAGACTGCACACAGCACAGTCAGTGATTTTCATACAGAGCGTTACGTGGCGTTGCCAACATAAAAACCTAAATAGCCTACTTACAAAATAACAGAAAGATTCACATAAAGCCGTCGGCCACATCCGTTTGCGAGTGTTCTTCTTCCATTCTTCCTGTGACCCATTGGGGGAGTCTAGTAGGCATCTTCTCTGTGCCATACCGCAACGTCTGTGACTGTGTAAACAGCGACTGTAGATGTGGGGCTACACGGCAAACATTGCCCGGTTTGATAGGTGCCAGCCGGCCGGAGTGGCCGTGCGGTTCTAGGCGCTACAGTCTGGTGCCGAGCGACCGCTACGGTCGCAGGTTCGAATCCTGCCTCGGGCATGGATGTGTGTGATGTCCTTAGGTTAGTTAGGTTTAATTAGTTCTAAGTTCTACGCGACTGATGACCTCAGAAATTAAGTCGCATAGTGCTCAGAGCCATTTGTACCATTTTTGATAGGTGCCATGACGTCGTCATTGGTGTGGTGTGGTTGTCCGTTGACGGTGTATGCCATCTATAGAGCAGAACGCGATCGTGCGGACAGCTATGGACATTTTATATTATTATATCGTGGATTAGACATTGGATGGGGAAATAGCGGTTTGTTACTTTAAATTTGGACACCAGTGTAGTTAATGGATGTTCTTTAGACACTGGTAACAAAATTTTCCCGTTTGCAGTTTCAAAAGCTTTTTTCGTGCGAATAGTCCATTAAGAGTTTGATTAATTTCGGTTTGTCAGAGTGAAGGCTCCTTGTCAGAACAGAGGTATAAGAAGTAAATTTCCTCTGACATTCCTCCCAAATATTGCTAAACCGCTGACGACATGTGGCATCTTGTACATGCTCGAGCCCCGTTTACTTTCCAATATCCCCGCGCTCGGTGGGTACTTTGTCGTTCCATATTTAATGTGGTCATTTAAGAGATATCCTTTCTTTTAGATATTCGTAATGCATCGAAGCTGCTTACAAGAATAATATAGAGAAGAATGGAAAAGAAAATTGAGAATGCGCTAGGTTACGATCAGTTTGGCTTTAGGAAAAGTAAAGGGACGAGAGAGGCAATTCTGACGTTACGGCTAATAATGGAAGCAAGGCTAAAGAAAAATCAAGACACTTTCATAGGATTTGTCGACCTGGAAAAAGCGTTCGACAATATAAAATGGTGGAAGCTGTTCGAGATTCTGAAAAAGTAGGGATAAGCTATAGGGAGAGACGGGTCATATACAATATGTACAACAACCAAGAGGGAATAATAAGAGTGGACGATCAAGAACGAAGTGCTCATATTAAGAAGGGTGTAAGACAAGGCTGTAGCCTTTCGCCCCTACTCTTCAATCTGTACATCGAGGAAGCAATGATGGAAATAAAAGAAAGGTTCAGGAGTGGAATTAAAATACAAGGTGAAAGGATATCAATGATACGATTCGCTGATGGCATTGCTATCCTGAGTGAAAGTGAAGAAGAATTAAATGATCTGCTGAACGGAATGAACAGTCTAATGAGTACTTAGTATGGTTTGAGAGTAAATCGGAGAAAGACGAAGGTAATGCGAAGTAGTAGAAATGAGAACAGCGAGAAACTTAACATCAGGATTGATGGTCACGAAGTCAATGAAGTTAAGGAATTCTGCTACCTACGCACTAAAATAACCAATGACGGACGGAGCAAGGAGGACATCAAAAGTAGACTCGCTATGGCAAAAAAGGCATTTCTGGCCAAGAGAAGTCTACTAATATCAAACACCGGCCTTAATTTGAGGAATAAATTTCTGAGGATGTACGTCTGGAGTACAGCATTGTATGGTAGTGAAACATGGACTGTGGGAAAACCGGAACAGAAGAGAATCGAAGCATTTGAGATGTGGTGCTATAGACGAATGTTGAAAATTAGGTGGACTGATAAGGTAAGGAATGAGGAGGTTCTACGCAGAATCGGAGAGGAAAGGAATATGTGGAAAACACTGATAAGGAGAAGGGACAGGATGATAGGACATCTGCTAAGACATGAGGGAATGACTTCCATGGTACTAGAGGGAGCTGTAGACGGCAAAAACTGTAGAGGAAGACAGAGATTGGAATACGCGAAGCAAATAATTGAGGACGTAGGTTGCAAGTGCTACTCTGAGATGAAGAGGTTAGCACAGGAAAGGAATTCGTGGCGGGCCGCATCAAACCAGTCAGTAGACTGATGACCAAAAAAAAAAATAGAAGAGGAGTCAGGCTCCTCGCCGTTTTATTGCTCCCACGTGTCAAACAGACTAAATTCTTTCACTATGTATGCTAGGAAAGTGTTAAAATTGAGCAAGTCATGTCTGGGCGGCTCAAGATAACCTACTGAGAACGTCGCTTGCATGTTTTAATACCATACCACTATGCCTCTACAAGCCCAAACATCACGTTAAGAGGAACGCGTTTCCTAGACACGGATCATATGTAGCTGATACTGGATCTTTTGACGTCGAGAAAGTCAGCTGGATGTTGCTTTCTCGGGTCCACTCTGTTTAATGACTCTTCATTAAGTTCATGTAACTCTGACATACAAGACAGAGGAGCTGCTCACCTTATATCTACTCTGCAGTCTGACTCAGTCATTCTTGTACCTGATTTAACGTTCCACACGTTCGTCGCCTTAATGCCCATTTGTGCCCTTCTCTTTGGTTGTTACAATATTGCTTATATTTAATGTGTTCAGGTGTACATTAGCAGACACTGGTGGATGCATTCTTACGGCGTACAGATGTTTCTGAAATACTGGAAATCTTCCGCACTACGGATACATTGTAAGTAACAACACGATCATTTGTTGCTGTAGTGAAGGAAGTTTGTCAGTAGCTGATAAATGGTCAGATGTGGAAGAACAGATGACACGAGAGTAGGTAGTTCCAATACGTATATAGGAAACCGTCGAAAAGTGAAAGGGATACGTTTTAGCCTCCCTTTTACAATATTTCTAGCATCATGCCTTATTATCTCTCGTTTAAGGAAAAGAATACGACGGAGCGATCTTGTTTCATTTCTTTTCAAATCAGCAACCTCTTCCTTTTCCCTGCCCCGCTTCTTGAATGATTTCTGTGGTATGTGGCTGCGTTGGTGACGGGGGTCAGAGAAGTTTCATTTTGTCAAGGTAAAGGAGTACCAACCTCACTGGGTCCATTCAACAAATATCCAGTAACTTAGCGCTCTATAGACTCAGAGCATTCCCGCTTGTTTGGTTCGTTCGATAGGCTATGTCCAGTACTGTTTTTCTGTGGGAACGCTGGAGGATGTGTACCCCTAAACTTTTTCGTCACAATGCAATTTTTTTACGATGTTGAGAACTTGGAAGAGTGCCAAAGATTTATTTCACGGACGTAAATTTTTAAATTCTTTTTTTTTATTTTGGTAATTGCAATACGAACGATACCAGTGCAGTTTTCGGTGGAAAAATCGATGTCATTGACTGTTTCAAGCATTTCGAAGCTGCGGTAACCGTTCTCGACAGCTAAATCGCTGGCAGCCATTTCGACAAGCATGTAGTGCCCTCTCCTGCTAATAGTGGGCGGTGGTAGTGCTAAACGGATATGCGTACGCTCAAATTGCATGCTTCATATGAGATGATGTAAACTGAAGTGTTCGATACCACATTCTCTTGTATGTTTGTGGGTTTCTCGGTACCGCCTGCTTCATTTGAGCTGTAGTAAAGTCAACTGAAGAGTCCGATACCACTTTTTTTTAGTTCGACATGTTGATGACGTCATGGCTAAAAGCAGACGGGTGGTATCCCATGCTTCAGTTATAACTAATTTTCGCTACATTATATCCCATGTCGGAGTACCCTCAAACTTTTATTTAGAAAAAAAGCACTGGCTATGTCCACAAAATGGAGTCATCCACAATTCTTCCGGCCGCCGACTCGTGAGTATTGCTGTTCTTTCCAACGTGGTCCGTTGTAAGACTGTTTTGTGTCGTGTAAAATACGGTTTGCCATGAGGGAACCAATGCAGCTGTATCGGTTTTTCAGTCAACAATATTTGTAGTGAAGATTGCATTTTGTTCTAACAAAACTGGTTCATAATGCACGAACTTGTGATTGTGCTTTGTTCGTAGTCCAGAACAGACCGTGTCCTCTCAGCATATCCGTTTTGCCTAAGTTTTCCCTTGTGTCTAGTAATTAACGCATGGTCATGAAACGCGTCTTTTGTTGGAGTGTGTAATATCAATGTCATTTTTCGGACATGACATGATTAACGTATCATGAGTTGCAGTATGTACATCGCTACATCTACACCCATACTTCGCAAAGCACCGAGAAGTTCATGGCAGAGGGTACGTCCAACAACCCCTGTTATTAGGATTTCCTCCCGTTCCATTCACGTACAGAGCGCGGGAAGAATGATTAATGCCTCTGTGCGTGCTGCAATTATTCTGATCTTGTCCTCACGATCCGTATTTGGGCGATACGTAGGCGTTTGTAGTATATTCCATGAGTCATCATTTAAAGGCGGTTCTTGAAACTTTGTTACTAGACTCTCTTGTGATAGTGTACATCTATCTTAAAGAGTCTACCAGTTCAGTTCCTTCAGTATCTCTGTGACACTCTCACACGGGTCAAACAAACCTGTGACCATTCGTGCTGCCCTTCTCTGTACATGTTCAATATCGCCTGTTAATCCTATTTGGTAGTGGCCCCACTCACTTGGGCAATATTTTAGAATGGGTCGCACAAGTGATTTGTAACCAATTACCTTTGTTGACATTGCACTTCCTCAGTATTCTACCAACAGACCGGAGTCTGCCACCTGCATTATCCACGACTGAACCTATGCGATCACTCCATTTCGTATCTCTACAAAGTGTTACACCCCGGTGTTTATTTGAGTTGGACGATTCCAACTGTGACTCACTGATATTGCAGTATATTGCAGTTACAGGATACTATATTTTTTCGTTTCCTGACTTGCCCGGTTTCACATTTCTGAACATTTAAAGCAAGTTGCCAATCTGTGCACCACTTTGAAATCTTATCAAAACCTTCCTTCATTACAGATAACTGCATCGTCTTCAAAAAGTCTGAGATTACTATTAATATTGTCCACAAGATCATTAATATACAATATAAACACCAACACACTTCCCTGGGACACAACCGAAGTTACTTCTACATTTGACAATGACTCTGCTTATAGTCCTACACTTTGTTTTGTACGCAGCTCATGGTCTAGTGTCTAGCGTTGCTGCCTCTGTATCATGGGGTCCTGGGTTCGATTCCCGGCCAGGTTGGGGATTTTGTCTGCCCGGGGACTGGGTGTTTGTGCTGTCCTCATCACTTCATCATCATCATCATCATTCGTGATAGTGGCTAGATTGGACTGTGTAAAAGTTGGGACTTCGACGGGTGCTGATGACCGCGCCCTACAAACCAAACATCATCAAACCATACATCGCCGGCCGCGGTGGTCTAGCGGTTCTGGCGCTGCAGTCCGGAACCGCGGGACTGCTACGGTCGCAGGTTCGAATCCTGCCTCGGGCATGGGTGTGTGTGATGTCCTTAGGTTAGTTAGGTTTAAGTAGTTCTAAGTTCTAGGGGACTTATGACCTAAGATGTTGAGTCCCATAGTGCTCAGAGCCATTTGAGCCAAACCATACATCATCATCATCCTACACTTTGTTTTACACATATTATGGAGTAGGCTCTGTTTCTTTAGAGGTTTCTTTACGGTGACTGTATACCATGGAGGTTCCCTCCTGTTATGAACTGTTCTACTGGGTACATACCTATCCAGTGCACGGTCAACTATTCTTTTAAACGTGAGCCATGGTTCCTCTACATGCTCCTGTCCCGTGCTGAAAGTTTCAAATTCCGCACTGAGAGTAAGGTTCTCTAATCATGCTGTTAATTAATCGCCTTCAGCGATTTACTCGTAACATTTACGTGCGATTCCCTCTGGTTTATCATGTTTTTACTATCACACGTTCTCTAGATTGGACTGTTCCTTTGAGTGGTGCCGAACCACCACGCGTAACAGAATCTGTTATCTGCCGTCGGGGAACATCCGATTAGATTGTCCTAAACTTACTGAATAAAACGAACATGGTAACATTTACACGAATCAGGTTTGATTGAAATTATTCTGTTCTCACCGCTTGGCTGTGAACTTCATTTATAACTTCAGAAATTGTCTCTCTGATCACGTAGTGCCAATTTTCCTGGACAAAACGAAACCCTATATGTAGAGTAGTTTTCCATACATCGAGATTTATCAGATTTAAGGTGAGACTTCACCCATAAAATTTTAATTTTCTTCTATTTTGGCGGTTTCAGCCGAAATTTTAAATCATGTCTATCACACAAAGATACAACAATACTCTAGTTTTGAAGTCCAGAACGTCACTGGTTTTTGAATTTTGAGTTTTTGATACGATTTTAATCGTATTTTTGATAACTAGCTTTGATACTCAGACCTCAAGCTCCACATTCCAGATATTTTTAGGTGCATTCGCAAGACATAGTTGAACTGTTCTATGCGAAAATTTTGTAAGAAATTTTACTGATTTACTTTCAACATTTTTTCAAATTTGGAACAAATTTTCTTTAATTGTGGGTACATAAATATAGTAATCAAGTAGACAAACTACATTTTTTATAATATTAATATATAGAGGTATGCAAATATCTGGAGCCTACTTCCTGCATAAATTTCATTGAGACTGATTAATATGTGGGATAAAAAAATGGTACTTACGATGATGACTTAAAACCTTATGGTCACTGTGCAGACTGTCGTCCCAAGGCTACCTAGGAAGTCCCTTGAGTTTCTTTCCCATTACTTTCACTGCGTGTGCTGCCTTTGCGATGGTATCGTCTTCCGCGTGAAGCACATATTCAAAAAATCGCAGACAGCTTTCTTGTATTTTCTTATGGATCGGTGCACCCCAGGAACGTTTCCTGAGAGAGTCGTTCGGAACCTGATCCAGTCGAGTGATGCCAACTTTCTGTCTAAGGATCTTAGTCTCCATTACCCCCTCCCGCCATCTGTCGTTCCACCTCTTTTGTAGCCGGCCAATCCTCAAAAAATGATTCAGATGGCTCTGAGCACTATGGGACTTAACTTCTGAGGTCATCAGTCCCCTAGAACTTAGAACTACTTAAACCTAACTAACCTAAGGACATCACACACATCCATGACCGAGGCAGGATTCGAACCTGCTACCGTACCGGTCGCGCGGTTCCAGACTGAAGCGCCTAGAACAGCTCGGCCACTCTGGCCGGCGCCAACCTTCGGTGCAGTAGAGAGCAACAGGACGGGTGACAGTCCGGTATAGATTCCTGACTTCACACGATCCTTAATCCGACGATCGCAGGTGACGCCGGTTGCCTTTCGCCACTTCATCCTGCGTTGACATCGGCTGTAAGCTGGCAATCGCTAGAGTTGGTAGATACTTTACACTATACTTTAATACTCTCGACGAGTGTTCCCCGTCGACGTTGATAGCTCCAACTTCTCGTTGATCTAATGTCATGTGCTCAGTTTTCTTTCTGCTGACACGCAGGCTATATACCGAGAGTCGATCGTTCCACTCTTCTGTTTGGTGCTGGTGATCGAACCTTTTCTCTGCAGCCAACACAACGTCATCAGCATAGAGAAGTGTCCATGAAAGGTCTCATGTAACAGAGACTACCACAAGAATGAACAGCAGTGGTGGTAAGGCCAAGACTTGGTGGACCCACTGTGATGTGGAAGTCATCTGACGCTCCTGAGGCCGCTTGGACATAGTTCCTCTGCTCTACATACAGAAGTCGTATCCAGTTAATGAGGTACTCCGGAATGCCGTGGTCCCGAAGCGCTAACTGGATAAGGGCATGTGATACCGGATCACAAGCCTTTTCGAGATGTAGAAAAGCAAGATGCAGTGGCTTCTCCTTTTCGCTGTGTTTTTCAGCAAGCAGCCCCGCAGAGTGGATTGTATCTGTTTTGCCACAATTTTTCACAAATCCGGCTCGGTTTCTTGTGATTTGAGCTACATCGCGAATCCTTTTGTCAATAACTCGTTCAAGAATCTTTATTGTGTGGCTCAGTAATCTGATCGGGCGGTAATTAGAACAGTAAGCAGGGATTCCTTTCTTTTTGATGATCGGTACAGTGATGCTCCCCTGCGAATCTGTTCGTATTCTACCTTCTTCGATGATCTGGTTGAAGAGATCTGTTAGCCAACCTACCACATTCCACTGCTGCGAGGTCACTGGCGCCAGTGGCTTTCCCTCTCTTCATCTCCTTGAGAACATGTCATATGTAATTCGATTGGCAGACTATCGGGAATACTACCTAAGATATGCATTATGATAGTGTGTGCTTGGATGATATGCACGAATTATTATATATCATGTCTTCAGCCTCCACTCAACTGTTATGCTTTGAAGGGAAGCCCAGCTATTTCACTATTGGCATGCTATCTCAATATCTGATAATGTGCTCTTTGAGAAACAGGTCAAGTTTAGAACTTCTCTGTAATTCCTCTCTATTGAAACTACTGGCAGTTTCTACACCTTCACTGTCTTTTAAACTGTAAGCTGTTGTGTTTATACGTCACACTTTGGAAGCTGTAAATATCTCCGTTTACCAGTTCAGTAGGAATGATTTCTCAAACACTGTCTTGTATTTTGAAAGAAGCGTGGAATCGCCTACATTAAATTTCTGTCTGTGTGGGTCCAGCATTTTAATGCAATTGTATACAGTATTTAGAAACTCATTATCATGGACATCTACAGGGGCAGTTTATTTTTGTTATGTTGAGAGCTGTTATATTGTGCAATTATTTGTGGGAGAATAATGGACAAGATAAGATTTTCGAAGATGAAAGCAAACCCTCATAGAGTTTTTTTTAATTGTTCTGTTTAAACGTTCCACAGTACTCGTTTCCATGTGAGTAAGTGTCGAGTAGTGATGTATTTTGGACTAATCCATCACTAGTCTGAAATAGCGGTTGTAGAATTCGCCTCCATAATCGCTTGAAGATTGTCAGGGCAACGCCGGCCGGAGTGGCCGAGCGGTTCTAGGCGCTACAGTCTGGAACTGCGCCACCGCTACGGTCGCAGGTTCGAATCCTGCCTCGGGCATGGATGTGTGTGATGTCCATAGGTTAGTTAGGTTTAAGTAGCTCTAAGTTCTAGGGGACTGATGACCTCAGAAGTTAAGTCCCATAGTGCTCAGAGCCATTTGAACCATTGACAGAGCAGCGATTCATCCCTGTCTGCAGCAGTTGTTCAAAGACGTCTGCAACTCCCTTACCAGTCTTCACCTTATCGGTTAAAGTCCAGACGAATTTCGAACATATCTACAACCATTAAAATATAGTTGGAACATTTATTTGCGCGTGAATATTGTCCATATCCACGAGGTCTGCCTAACACAAGTCATTCAAACCATGTACAATAACACATCTATATTCAAATGTGTTTAACACTGGTTTGTGGAGCTCTTGTACAGTTGTTTCCATAACTATGCAATAATAAGCCTTTCTCTTCGTTCGGAGATGATTGGTATAATTTTATTAACGTGCACTGTATTCCCCACAGCTGATGATGCTGTGAGCAGGTGTAACTCTTCTTTGTTCTTTGTTTTCCTTAGTGTCGCCATAGTGTATGCATTCCACAGGTCGCTTGTTCACTCTTTTATGGTCAATGTCAATACTTTTACCCACACCATGTACAGCTTGAAATGCAGGTTCAATAATATTCACATATTTATTGTTGTTCGGGTTTTTTACTCGCTCACCTGGCATGTTTTAAGTCTATGTGTATTAGTCATGCATAATATTTCAAACTGCGATCGGATTTCTTTGGGAAGACATGTGCTAGGATTCGAAGTTTTTAAGAATATCAGATACACTAAACCAGGTGTTCACCCAGACTCCTTCTCTCCAACATGTATTAAGTACCTGTTTCAGCGTCGTGGATCCTTTTCTAATGTATATGCTTTCTCACAGGTGACTCCACATGTGCTGTCACTTTGGTAGCACTTCGCTGATTAGTGTAATCGGTAATAGTACACCTCTCCTCTTCCTTCACTTCTTCACTCGTTTTGCGCCTCCATCCTCCGTGTGTGAGAGCCTTTTAACACTTTCTGTTACTGGCCTAAATTTCTCTGAATATTATCTCGCTCCAACCGTCCTGATTTCACCAATCGTAGTTTATGGCGAATAGCCTTAAGCACCCGAATGGTTGCGTCTTGTTGACATACTGTTGTGTATTACACTGACTTCAAGATGCTATACAACTTAAATATATGGAATGCATAGTTTTCCCTTTCAGATTTATAGCACTCGTTCAATCTCATTACCATTTGCATTTAATAGACTGGTTACCCTCAGAATGGTTCAAATGTTTTCTTTCCTTAGCATTTACAAGAGGGTTTTTTTTCGTATCTTCTAATGTCACTTCAGTTTCATGACCCTTTGCAGTTACCATTTGTAGGACATCCCTCAATGTTTGCATTTCCACAGAATAACGTTTAAGAGTTTCAGTGATTTTTTTTTCAATAGGGCTTCTAAGACTCACTTTTTGTGTCGAGATGTAGATGGATGTTCAGTCTGCACATCACACCTGAGATCCTCTGCTATACCAGCAGGACAGGACAGATAGTTTAATTTGTGGAAAGGGGCCCAAATGAGTGGCTGTCAGTTGCACTCGAAAATACTACTTCATTCATTTGACAAACATTACAAGAGTAAAGAAAACATTAAAAACGGAGGAAGCCAAACATTAATTTTAGAACTTAATTTCCGGCTAAATGCGACATTCAATCTCACACCTCAAGGGCAAAACAACTTTAATTTAAAACCGGCTGAAGACTCAAAAACAAGAATGTGAATTTTAAAAGGCAGTAGGCCTTATCTTAAAACATTTCTCTAAGCTAGGCTAAAGGCCCGAATAATCTCACGCCGAAAGGGCAAAACAACTTTAACTTAAAATCGGCTGAAGGCCAATAACTTACAGCTCAAAACAGGAATTTGAATTTTAGAAGGCAGAAGGCGTTATCCTAAAATTTCTTTAAATCAGGCTGAAGGCCCAAACAATCTCACGCCTTAAAGGCAAAACAACTTTAATTTAAAATTGGCTAGAAGCCATACATAAACAAACAACAAGGACAAATAAGAAAAGGCACCACATCAAACGGCGCTCAGACGTTTCCAAGGGTCAGCCTGGATCTCAAACACTAACGCCCGCTTAGGTGAGACAGGCAGTCGGCCCAACTAATTCTCAATTCGATGGCAACCCAACCGACAGACAGTCAACGGACCAAGCGACAGGGTAACTTCTGCTCCACCCGATCGGGACACAACAGGGGGTTCAATGGAACAACGCAGAAGGTATCGGCGCCCACAACGAATTACACATTCAGCTGTCAAACTACAAGCCGTCCTGGACAGCCACAACACAATGACGAAAATACACTGCCTGAATTTACGTCAACAGCCAGGGAAGGTACAGGGTGTTTCAAAAATGACCGGTATATTTGAAACGGCAATAAAAACTAAACGAGCAGCGATAGAAATACACCGTTTGTTGCAATATGCTTGGGACAACAGTACATTTTCAGGCAGACAAACTTTCGAAATTACAGTAGTTACAATTTTCAACAACAGATGGCGCTGCGGTCTGGGAACCTCTATAGTACGATATTTTCCACATATCCACCATGCGTAGCAATAATATGGCGTAGTCTCTGAATGAAATTACCCGAAACCTTTGACAACGTGTCTGGCGGAATGGCTTCACATGCAGATGAGATGTACTGCTTCAGCTGTTCAATTTTTTCTGGATTCTGGCGGTACACCTAGTCTTTCAAGTGTCCCCACAGAAAGAAGTCACAGGGGTTCATGTTCGAATAGGGAGGCCAATCCACGCCGCCTCCTGTATGTTTCGGATAGCCCAAAGCAATCACACCATCATCGAAATATTCATTCAGGAAATTAAAGACGTCGGCCGTGCGATGTGGCCGGGCACCATCTTGCATAAACCACGAGGTGTTCGCAGTGTCGTGTCGTCTAAAGCAGTTTGTACCGCCACAAATTCACGAAGAATATCCAGATAGCGTGATGCAGTAATCGTTTCGGATCTGAAAAATGGGCCAATGATTCCTTCGGAAGAAATGGCGGCCCAGACCAGTACTTTTTGAGGATGCAGGAACGACGGGACTGCAACATGGGGCTTTTCGGTTCCCCATATGCGCCAGTTCTGTTTATTGACGAAGCCGTCCAGGTAAAAATAAGCTTCGTCAGTAAACCAAATGCTGCCCACATGCATATCGCCGTCATCAATCCTGTGCACTATACCGTTAGCGAATGTCTCTCGTGCAGCAATGGTAGCGGCGCTGAGGGGTTGCCGCGTTTGAATTTTGTACGGATAGAGGTGTAAACTCTGGCGCATGAGACGATACGTGGACGTTGGCGTCATTTGGACCGCAGCTGCAACACGGCGAACGGAAACCCGAGGCCGCTGTCGGATCACCTGCTGCACTAGCTGCGCGTTGCCCTCTGTGGTTGCCGTACGTGGTCGCCCTACCTTTCCAGCACGTTCATCCGTCACGTTCCCAGTCCGTTGAAATTTTTCAAACAGATCCTTTATTGTATCGCTTTTCGGTCCTTTGGTTACATTAAACCTCCGTTGAAAACTTCGTCTTGTTGCAACAACACTGTGTTCTAGGCGGTGGAATTCCAACACCAGAAAAATCCTCTGTTCTAGGAATAAACCATGTTGTCTACAGCACACTTGCACGTTGTGAACAGCACACGCTTACAGCAGAAAGACGACGTACAGAATGGCGCACCCACAGACTGCGTTGTCTTCAGTATCTTTCACATCACTTGCAGCGCCATCTGTTGTTGAAAATTGTAACTACTGTAATTTCGAAAGTTTGTGAACAGTTGGGGCTGGCTGGTAGATTAAGTAAAGACTCAACTTTCGTGTCCGGGATCGGTGAGCCACGGGCTTCGTAGCAATGGGAACAGCACCACACTCCGACCGCGCGTGGACGCCGCCGGCGGTCCCGGCCGGACACGCGCCACGGAGACTTCCTCGCTGCTCCACGCCAACCGACCAACTGCCCGCACATAGCACCGCCGGAAACTATAAGTGCGAGGCGAAAAATAGTACAAGGGTGCGAATATCGATACACGCTGCTGCTGTGACTCGCGGAGAGAGAGGATAACAGCATAATCGCGATAACCGCAGGAGACTATCACAGAATAGCAATCAAGGTTTAATGCAAAGCATAACACGAGCCAGCCACAGCTCAACACCCTTAGAATGTGGTAACGTCCATTGATATTTCGTGTAGGCAAACCCACTCATCTAGGGGTATTATGACTCTGGTATCCTTGCGAACCCGTCCATAGCAAACAATATACAGATGCAGTTAGGAGTATGTATTGGTACACTATCTCTTAAGCAGAAGAGCCTCAAAAATTTCCAGTGTACCGGTTATCTTTCAATTTCCTAGATTTATCATTAACAGTCGTCCTACCAGTTATTCCAGCAATCGCCACATATGGTGACGAATTCATGGAATGGCATGGTGATTCCTACTATGAGCTTGGTAAATGTGCTTTAAATTTAGATGGTCCTGTTTGAAAGTGATAATAATGTTCGTATTATCCTGAATCAGCTGCTTTGGGATCTTTGCATATGTCCTGCTCAAATAAAAGACATTGACTTTCATATGACGGCCAAAGCAGAAATATTTTCGGATTTCATTCTGGTTCTGCACAGCAACGTCTTCAGATATGAAAACGGTGATTGACTTTTTCAGGTAGGCGAACATTGCTGCTTTCGCTCAACATCTGGTACATTACTCCATCAATGCCACGCAGAATCTCCTGCAATACCTGATGCCTGGGCTGAAAAATTGTTTTTGAAAATATTTGTACATGCCCGAAGTGGATTCCCTCAGGGTGGGTCAGCAGTGATAGAACCAAATTCGTTATTCCAAACCCTGAAGGACCAATAATTAATGTACAAATGAAATTGGGAAGGAGTGATCTCCTACTTCATCATCTCCTCGGTATCACAGCAAAAACCAGCCGTTTACTGTGAAATTCTTGTGGCAGGGATATTTTGTCCACTCAGTTATGCTGATGACTACAAACTGACATTAGCATGCAGGGGATTTATAGAGAGAAAGAAGACGCATATTGCTCTTACTTTTTTTCATTTACAGGTCGTTACAAACGAGAAACACAATCGTAGTTTAGTGGCCACAGCAGGCATGGTTGGTTCATACATATTCCCATGTGTTGGAGCACAGCATGCGTGATACAATTGGGCGATGATTTCTTCCGGTGGTTTTGAAGTTTGGTGCGCTAATTCCATCAAATTGTTCCCATTTTCTCATCGAATCTGTACGTGTATGGCTGTAAGCTTAGCATCCTGTCTAGAGGATGCTGAGTTGCGTAAATAGCAAACATTAAACGAGAATACAGGCTTTCTCGGCGAATCTTGATGATTTTAAAATCTTTGTCGGGTTGACAGCCGAGTCAATGCGTTGTTCTCCGGCAACGTTTCAGCAAGTTTCTTACTTGCCATCTTCAGACTACTGTAGATGTGTGCATTCGTTTCCGTAATAAATTTTAATGTGCTTGGGAATTCCTCTGAGGCAACTGTACGTCCAACCAGTATCGCGGAGGGAGCTTGATCAATTCCATTGAACATGTGGTAATGTCCATTGATATTTCGTGTAGGCAAACCCACTCATCTAGGGATATTACGGCTCTGGTATCACTACATTAAGGATATGCGAAAACGAGCACTGGAAAATCTCACATTTCCTGTGGCTGTTGTTAAACTGCAGGTTACGTTATATAACATAATTTTAAGATCAGATGGCTTTCCAGTGGAATGCACATTAAACCGGGATAACAGTCTTGCAACTTCTTTTATTGAAGATTTGAAAATGGACTTCAGAATTGTGCTTAGGGTTTGATCAAATTTATTTCGGTTCCTGTAGCATTTAGGAGTGTCTACACAGCTTTTTCACATGACTTTAATTTCTTTGTGTTCTGCAAGAGGTCTTTCGATGATGTTCTACTATGGCACTATGAGCAGTAGAAGCTGTTCCTTTTGAAGTTTCTTTACAGTGGCTGTATACTAAGTAGTCTGCGCTCCAATCATGAACTGTTGTACTAGGTACATATCTATCCATTGCTTGGTCAACTATTCTTCAAACTAGAGCCACAGTTCCTTCACTTGCTTGACTCCAGGACTAAGTCGTTTGAGTTTTCATTTCAGATTCGATGTAGCTGTCTCTCTGCCTAGATTACTGAACATAGAAATGTTTCTA
Source organism: Schistocerca cancellata (assembly GCF_023864275.1). Lineage (NCBI taxonomy): Eukaryota > Metazoa > Arthropoda > Insecta > Orthoptera > Acrididae > Schistocerca > Schistocerca cancellata. The sequence continues at coordinate 764,695,727 of NC_064630.1, forward strand.
TTTGGTTTTAGTTCATTTTTGTAGTGCACGCGTTGTCATTACATTTGCTTCATGTTGACCGATACAAGTTTCCAAGTGGCCATCGTCAAAGAGGAGATTGTCAGCAGGCTTCCAAACTATTTTTTTCTAATTAATTTTCAGAGAAAAGAAGACAAAGAAATGTGTGTCAGATTCATAGATGTATGGTCTCATTATTCTTTTTGTTATTTTTTACTAACTCCACCTTGAGTGATACTTACTTGTCGCCTGCATTGAGAAGGCGAGCTGAGATGTGCGGTTCGACGTCTTCTCCCTTTAAGAGTTCTCACTCGACAAATTCAGAGTTATTTTAAAGCACCGTTAATACACTCACGAAAAAAAGAATCGTAACACCAGTAAGGAGTTGTGCGACTTAAACGAAACTTGGTAGACATGTTTCTACATCTGAAAGATGAAGTCTATTCAGATTTTGCACTTGTCGCATAAGAATGGAATAGAAGCGCCACTATGAGGATGCAAATCAGGTTTGATTTAAATACCAACTGTAACGGTGAAGAGCGTTAGTTACCTTTGAGAGTGGACGTGGTGAGTTGGTGTTAGTCAAGAATACCTTTAAGGCAACAAAGACGCCATTATCAAGATCTCACTGAGTGTGAACGAGGGCTATGAGAAGCTGGGTGTTCCTTCTGAAATATTGCAGAAAGACTCGGCTGGAATGTAGTCACTGTACATGTTTCCAGCAGCAGTGGTCATGAGAATGTATGGTCGCAAGGAGACTGGGTCCAGATGGCCACGTGGCACTACCAAGAGGGGAGACCGTTGTGTTGGGCGTATGGCTCTGGCGCATCATACTGCATCTGTAGCAACAATTTGAGCAGTAGTTGACACCACACTTGTAACGCCGGAAATGCATATCCTCCTATTTCCATTTATTGTACTATAAATTTGTTTTCATTATTTTTGTTACCTGAATATATAACATTTCTGTGTCTTCGTATATTGTAATTGTTTTACTATTTGTATATATATATTTATCCATTTATGTCGATGTATAATTGGTTTGTTTCGTAAATATTATTTGTATTTTTACGCTGGGTCTTGCCTAGGGAAAACTGCTATCGAACGATTACATCGATAGGTCGTGTGAAGAATCAAAGTGTGTAGGATCTTTGGTAGTGTTAACTCTGCCGCGTGGTGCGCGGGCAGAGGGAGTCTGGCTGGAGTAGCGAGTGGAGCAGGTGTGTTGTGTGAAGCACCCGCAAGTTGCCGCGCCTTCGGGGTTTGGCAGCATGTAATTGCGCTCGACTTGCGATGATAGTTTCTGACATGGTGTCGCGGACGGGAAGCATTAGCTGGCGCACATCAACAGCCCGTTTCGCCTGGTGACCGTGTCGAGAAGTAGGCCCGCCAACATCCAGCTTCTGCAACAGCGACGGCCGACAATGAGTGACTGTCGCCACCTCCTCGATCGACGGCTTCAAACCTTCAATCAACCAACAAGGAAGTCTGGAAGCACGTAAAGTCTTAGAACTGTATGGCAGACCTCAGCTTTTAAAACTGTTCAAATCACAAAATTACAGCAACGTAGCATGAACCTTTGTTGCTCATTGTCCCAATAGCATTACCAAGCAGGGTCCCTTCCTTTTCCGAAATGAACCCGAGTGTCGTTGAAATTCAAACGCCAGCATTAAAATAATAATATAGCATTTCACTGCTTTAATTTCAAAGTTCAGTTAAGGTATTCATAGCTGGCTACAATATTTAGATTACACAAGCACGAATTAAGAGTGCGAGTTTTGTTACCGTATTTTAGCTTACCTGTGACTGCAGCTCAGCTTGGTACGTACTAAATTTTACTATTGTTAATTGTTCAGAATCATTTAATTCAAGTTCAAATTTAAATCTCTTCTTTCTAAATTGCGTAGATTCAAGTAGCTTTTGAAATGATTGTTGAGGTAGTCCAAGACTAACCGTATTTTACTGAATTTCGATGTGCTTCAGAAAAAAAGCTCACTATTAACTTCAGTCACTAAATTAACTTTCGATTTTCCGGTTTTATTAATTCTTTTGCTAAATTAAGTCAGAGTGTAGCGAAATTTATTACTTCTGACAAACTTTCAGTTTTCACACTACACGTGTCAACCTTCATTTGCCACACTTCTCGTGCTAATTATATGTGTAATGACCTTTCTTTTTCAGTTACTATAGTAATTGTCCTTAGGACTGGCGACCGTAATTTCCCCCAAATCTCAAATATCTAATTACCGCTAGTTGATTGTTAACGTAACGGCCGCACATTTACTTTCTTTATTAACTTTACCCCTATTTCAAAATTAATTTCCACCAGTTTCATTTGCATTTTTCCTTTCATTTAGATGTAACCCTTTCCTCCCTCTTTACCGACAGTTTAACTTCGGTGACGATTGCTTTTCCCAAATTTCCATTAGGTACACGCGGTTTAATTTTTCACTGTCATTAGGGTCGATAAGTGAGGGGGAGGTTACACACTGACACCACGAACTGTTACAGATCTGTCGCTTCAAGGACTACTCCGAGCCAGACGCCCTGTAGCGTGGACTCCACTGACCCCAAACCGCCGCCATTTACGACTTCAGAGGTGCTAAGCGAGAACTGATTGGAAGGCATGGTGGAGGTCTGCTGTGTTCTCCGATGGAATCTGGTTCTGCCTGGTTTCCGGTGATGGTCGTGTATTGGTTAGGAGGTCAGTAGACGTATGCAACCAACCTCTCTGCGTGCTAGACACACTGGACCTACACCTGGAGATGTGGTGTATTTATCCCACGCACCATGCCCGCAAAATTTGTACATAATTCTGGTGATTCGACCTATTGCCATTCATGAACAACATTCCAGGGGGTGTCTTCCAACTGGATAACGGTCGCTCACATAGCGCTGTTTGAACAGAACATGCTTTAGAGAGTGCCGACATGTTGCCACGGCCTGCTCGATCACCAGATCTGTCTCTAGGCTAGTACATAAAGGACACCACATGACGAGTCCAGTGCCATCCACAAACAGCATTAACCGTCACTGTATTGACCGACCAAATGCAACAGCCATGGAATTCCACACCACAAACTGACACCCAGCACCTGTAGAACACAATGCATGAGCGTTTGCATGCTTGAATTCAACATTCTGGCGGTTACACCGGTTATTAGTGCACCAGAATTTCACATTTGCAATGGCTTATCTTGCACTTACATTAACCTGTCATCTGGCAATGTTAATCAGTTAAATATTGTACGTAAACGAATGTATTCCCGAAATTTATTTGCTCTCAAGTAATTATTTTTTGACGTTGCGACTTCTGACTGTCAGTATACATGGTGGTCCATTGATCGTGACCGGGCCAAATATCTCGCGAAATAAGCGTCAAACGAAAAAACTACAGAGAACGAAACTGGTCTAGCTTGAAGGGGGAAACCAGATGGCGCTATGGTTGGCCCACTAGATGGCGCTGCCATAGTTCAAACGGATATCAACTGCGTTTTTTTAAAAATAGGAACCCCCATTTTTATTACATATTCGTGTAGTACGTAAAGAAATATTAATGTTTTAGTTGGACCACTTTTTTCGCTTTGTGATAGATGCCGCTGTTATAGTCACAAACGTGGTATCACGTATCATTCCGCCAGTGCGGACGTTATTTGCTTCGTGATATATTACCCATGTTAAAATGGACCGTTTACCAATTGCGGAAAAGGTCGATATCGTGTTGATGCATGGCTATTGTGATCAAAAAGCCCAACGGGCGTGTGCTATGTATGCTGCTCGGTATCCTGGACATCATCCAAGTGTCTGGACCGTTCGCCGGATAGTTACGTTATTTAATGAAACAGGAAGTGTTCAGCCACATGTGAAACGACAACCACGACCTGCAACAAATGATGATGCCCAAGTAGGTGCTTTAGCTGCTGTTGCGGCTAATCCGTACGTCAGTAGCAGACAAATTGCGCGAGAAACTGGGAATCTCAAATATTCGGTGTTGAGAATGCTACATCAACATCGATTGCACCCGTACCATATTTCTATGCACCAGAAATTGCATGGCGACGACTTTGAACGTTGTGTACAGTTCTGCCACTGGGCACAAGAGAAATTACGGAACGAGACAGATTTTTTGCACGCGTTCTATAATATGCACTACTGGGCAACGGAAACTCCACGATGGCTGCGACAAGTGGAACATCAGCGACCTTGGCGGGTTAATGTATGGTGCAGCATTATGGGAGGAAGGATAATTGGCCCCCACTTTATCGATGGCAATCTAAATGGTGCAATGTATAGTGCTTTCCTACGTAATGTTCTACCGATGTTACTACAAGATGTTTCACTGCAGGACACAATTGCGATGTGCTTCCAACATGATGGATGTCCGGCACATAGCTCGCGTGCGGTTGAAGCGGTATTGAATAGCATATTTCATGACAGGTGGATTGGTCGTCGAAGCACCATACCGTGGCCCGCACGTCCACCGGATCTGACGTCCCCGGATTTCTTCCTGTGGGGAAAGTTGAAGGATATTTGCCATCATGATCCACCGACAACGCCTGACAACATGCGTCAGCGCATTCTCAATGCATGTGCGAACATTACGGAAGGCGAACTGCTCGCTGTTGAGAGGAATGTCGTTACACGTATTGCCAAATGCAATGAGGTTGACGGAGATCATTTTGAGCATTTATTGCATTAATGTGGTATTTACAGGTAATCACGATGTAACAGCATGCGTTCTCAAAAATGATAAGTTCACAAGGGTACATGTATCACATTGGAAGAACCGAAATAAAATGTTCAAACTTACCTACGTTCTGTATTTTAACTTAAAAAACCTACCTGTTACCAACTGTTCGCCTAAAATTGTGAGCCATTTGTTTGTGACTATTACAGCGCCATCTATCACAAAGCGAAAAAAGTGGTCCAACTAAAAAATTCATATTTCTTTACGTACTACATGAATACGTAATTAAAAATGGTGTTTCCTATTTTAAAAAACACAGTTGATATCCGTTTGACCTATGTCAGCACCATCTAGCGGGCCAATCATAGCGGCATCTGGTTTCGCCCTTCAGGCTAGACAAGTTTCGTTCTTTGTAGTTTCTTCGTTTGACGCTTATTTCGTGAGATATTTGACAGCAGAGTATGGAACATTGAAAAACCAAAAAATTTTATGTATATGGTTTCAGGTACAAAAAAATTAAACATGCACAGAGTGCCACAGTGAGTTCATTGGATTACATATGATGAATAAGGTCTTGACACTGCTAAACTGCAGTGAGAAGAGAGTAATGGTTCTAGTAGTTAATTTACACTCAAGCAATGTATGTTTTCTGCAAGTTCTGAGCATCGAAACATCTTTCAACATGCTGCAGTCAACCATTAGTTGTCTGTTAATGGAGAGTGACGATTGCAGGAGATTGGTGTGTTTGGGCAACCTACTAAGTCCAGCCATTGTAACGATTATGGACCAAATTATTGTAATACGACGATGGTTCAGCTAGAAGACTATGTATTCGACAAGACAGAGAGTGTTGACGCATATTACATTCTCAAATGATTAAAACTAAAAGTATATGTAAGGTGATTCTTGAATTTATTTATATTATTATTTATAACAAACTTATGGACGAGCGCTATAATTTGAATGGAGTGGATTACTACTTGTTTCCTACAGAACTGATGCCTGCTTTAGGTAATATTTTGTACAAATTTCACAAGCTACTGCCAGTGTTTCAGAGAGACAAGTTTACTTCCAAGTACAGCTATTGTGACAAGCATTTTCAGTTTCACGGAGATCGTGAAGTTGATGGTGCACCGTCTATTAAACTGTGACATAAAGGCTGCTGAAAAGGGATCGAGTGAAAAATAAATGCATATTTTAATACACTGCGTTATTTTGATATAATCCTTTCGACCCTGGCCCGCACGATCGTGCGAGTTGGGTTTTAAATTTGCAACGCCTCAAATATATCACTTTTCTGCGTCGCTCTAGACTGCAATGACTGTGCGAGCTTCCGACTTGCATTTGGTAGTTGTTTTGTTTCATAATGAGACCAGCAGAGGGCAGCAGATGACTTCAAACTTCGACGAGAAGACAGAGCCACGCGTCCGCGAGGTAAATACAATGTATTTTCTTCCATTTACCTTCATTTAAGGCAATGCTGCATTATTTTTGATTGAGAATATTTCCCTTAACGTATATAATGTGTCTAAATAAGTGAATGAAGTGCCAGTTGGATTCTATAAATGGTAATATTTGGAGCAGCATGCTCACGTGTCTCAGGCATTAATGATGCCAAGCTTTGACACTAAGCACTTTTTCACACGCACAGTTGTTATATACAAATAAAATATCCTTTTGCCCTTTAGGGTTAACAGATGAAGAAATAATACAACTTAATTTGGTGGATTCCGATTTAAGTGAGCTCAACAGCGACAACAATGATGATTTTGAGCCATGTTGCATCAAGTGTGACCAATATTTGTACATATCCAAGGAAAAAAAACTGCTTTCGTTTATTCCAGATGCAAAATTGATCTGTGTGTGTGTGCATGGTATTTGTAAGAGAGTAGGTTATTTTGCAACACATATATGTTTGTCATATTATTGTATTCAGTCCTGAAAGAAAAATAAATAAAAGCACTTCTTGAACAGCAAAATACATATTATTTGGACTGGGATAAAACCTAACCAGCACGATCATGAAAAATTATCACCCTGAGAATTTTTTCATTATTTTTACCTGATTCCACAGGTCATAATGCATGGGAGTTAGCATGTTTCAGATAAAGGTTTAAAAATTTTGTTCCCAGCGTGGAAACGGATAAAGGGGACGCCTGGTTTGCTGCAATCAGCTGCTTATTATGGAGGCCACTCCCTTTTTTCTGAATTTGCTAGTACCTTACCGACTGCACTAAGATATTTGGATGTCTGTATGCTCTTTGGGTAAGCTCAAATCCTACAGCGGGGGCCGAGTCTTTATAGCCCAGCGTAGAGGTGAGGCCGAGTGTTCATAGCCCAGTGTAGAGGAGGAAGGGTGACCACCCCATCTGTGCCAGCAGCCACTGCTTTCACCCCCGCTGACCCGCCAGCAGCTGCAGCTCACTAACAGAGGCACCTGCACCCCCGTCACATGCTCACTGCTCGAGCACAGTGTCATTGTACGAAGAAAATAAAATGCATAGCTCACCTATCCCAGTGTTATTTGCCGTAATTTTAGAGCAGCAAGAGCGTATTTCTTTTTCGGTGCAGTGTGACGTTACTTGGACATTTTTTAGGCATGATTGCAGATTATGCATTGAGATGTTAGTTGCACGAACGTTATACTAGAGTAGCGGGAGTGTATTTTTTTTTAGTGCATTGAGGTGTTAAGTTCCGTAACCATAGTCTTTTTAAAGAAAATCGGTAAATAGTGCTGGCGTGCATTATCGTGCTGCAAATTGAATATGGTCCATGGTGGTGGCAATGTTGCTCGAATGAGGTTCACTTTAAGAATGACAGTCTTGGGGGCACCAAGGGGCAATGGGGGCGGTGATGGCGGTAGGAAAACGACCAATAGCAGTACACTGGTGGTGGTGAGGGCATCATTCCTTTTTTGTCATAAATTATCATCATTAAAAATGACAGTTATCACTTGAGACTAAAAGCATTGAACACCTGAGTGAACAAAAAGCCAGGGCCATCATGTTGCCCATATATTATCGTAAGTGTAATCATAGTCATTGCCCATTAATTGCCATTATCATGACAGTAGCTGCCTATTAAGTGAGGCCTACGAGAAAAAAAAAAACATCTGCCCAAACGAAGAGTGTGTGGCGTTCTGTTCTCCTATTCAGATCTATGCACTTTCAGTTAACTATGCCCGCCTTCCTTCCTATCCACTCGCCCATCCATTGTCACTGTTAACAATACCAATTCCCGTACCTTCCGTTCCACTGAAGGAGTGCCCCCAGGTTCTGTCCTCTCCTCCTCTACGCTGGTGATATGCTGAAACCAGTCCACCTCCATCCGTATCCTGATGACACTGCTTCCCTCGCCCTCGGTCCAATAATCCAGAGATACCAAAAATCTGTCCAAATTCACTTCAATCAGCTTAATTTCTACGCTCATCTCCATAGTATTCCCTATCCCTGAATGCTATGGAACACATTCTTTCCTCCCAAAATACTTTTCTCCCCGTGTAGATCCTTCAGATTTTAAGTAAAAGTGTAATACTTCAGTGCTTTTTCCTAGAGGCGTTTCGTCATTGTGTAATATGGTTTTAAAATGTGTATTTTTCCGTTTTTTTAGATGGCTATGTGTCCTCGGATTCTTTCGCGACGGCATACATGAATAGAACGTTCTCGGTTTTCCAGCCGCGTCAATTCAAATAAAATCCTCGAGCTTTCGATGGCCATCTCCGCCGTTGTCGTCAGGAGTTTTTTCTTTTTCTTTTTTTTTTTCTTTATTGAATTTCAATTCCCCCGAAGGGGGCGGGGTGGCAGCAGCTTAGTATGCCGCTCTTCAGCCTACAGATTTTGTGACAAAGATCAGGAGAACAAATAATAATAAAAAACAGGCGATAAAATCGGGGACTTAGAGAGTAACAAGGCGAAAAGAAATCGTGGAACTTAAAACAAACAACAGAGGGATGATGATGCTAATAAAAATACATACGGGTCAGACAGGGAAAACAATAGACAATTAAAAAACACGACGAGAGTCTGGATTCTGTTCGCAAAAGACATAAAATTCACACCCAGCGACAGCATGGTTTCTGTTCGCAACACGAGAAAGACAAACAACACTGATTAGTCACTGGAACACTGCACGAAAAAGTTGGCAAATGTGACACCACAGTCGAGAGCAGGTGGGGGGAAACTGGACAGAAGATGGGAAAACAAAAAAGGGGGGAAAGGAGAGTAAAAGCGAAGGGGGGGAACCGGGAAAGGAGCTGATGGAGGATGAGGACCCATAAGAGGGGTGGGGGGCAGACGCGACAGGGAGGGGGGTAGGCAGAGGAGGGGAATACAAAAGGGCTGGGGGGGAGAAGGGAGGTAGGGAGAGGTTTAGTGGGGAGGAAACAGGACGGAAGGGGGGGGGATGAGGGAGCCCAGGGAAAGGACATAGGAAAGGAGGGGGAGAGAGGATCAGAGTTGATAGGAAGGATAAATGGAGGGAGAGAGGGCATCATCCGGGAGGGGGAGTTGATGGAAGCCACCTTGGGAAAGGAGATGCAGGGTGTAGAGATGGAGGGTAGGGGGGACACAACGGTGAAGACGTGGCAGGGGGCGGGGATGGCAGAGGAGAGGAGCAACCAGGGGGTGAGGGGGTTCAAGACGGCGGGAGGTGTAGAGGATGCGGATATGTTCGAGGAATAGGAGCAGATGGGGGAAAGGAATGAGATCATAGAGGATCCGCGTGGGGGACGGGAGGCGGATACGGAAGGCGAGGCGGAGTGCATGACGCTCAAGGATCTGGAGGGACTGATAGAATTTGGGGGGGGGGGGCTGTTACGGTCTCTCGCTTATACAGGCATGATGACATCATCAGCAGCCAATCAGATCGATCCAATGTGGCCCGAGCGAAAGTCGACCTGGGCAGCTCGTGGCAGCACCGGTGACGTCAGGTGGCGCCAGGGGGAGGCTCCACGTTTGAAACTGCCGCTCCCGCGTCGCGCGTCTGTCTCTGCTTTCTTTCGATATCCAACGCCCGTCCCCATGCCCTGCTGTGTGTGTATCCCTGGTCTCTGTTGAAATTGTTGTTGTTTAAACGAATCTCGGCCGCTTCCTTTATAACGGAGTCCCAATATGTAGACGCATGAGCCAACACTTTTGTATTTTCGAACTGTATTTTATGTCCGTTTTCTAGACAATGCTCCGCTATGGCCGTCTTGTCAAGCTCCCTTTGTTTTATATGGCGCTTGTGCTCAGTACAACGCTCCGCAATCGTGCGAATTGTCTGTCCAATGTACATGCTGCCACATTCACAGGGTACACCATACACACCGGACACTCGAAGAGCAATGTCGTCTTTAACCCATTGCTGGCCATTGTCGCTTTTTTGGGACGTGTATATTTTACTTATTTCTACGCAAACAATGGAGCTTTTAGCCTTTATTGTTGCACCTGTAGGTTCAACTAACTGCTATAATGCCTGTAAATGTAAAATAAATAACTTTTTTCTAAGTACTTCACGCCAGGAAAATTATAAACTTGCCGATTTTTTGTTCTCGCACTTGGCAGCACTGTATGTCTGCTGGTAGTTCCTGGACGACAATGAGCTGTGATTTAGTTGTCTGGGCGTGTTTGTTATGAACATATGGACGTCCATGTAAGATTAAGTATACTTCAGATTTTTTCAAGTAAGTGCAATATCGATACATTTTATGCGTCCCAATAATGGGACAATGGCATGTTACATTATCATTTATTGTTGGTGTGTCCTATTCTTGTATACATCTATTATACAGAGAAGAATTACATTTTACGTTCTTTATATCTGCTTTTTTTCATGTTCTATTCGAATTTTAAGATTCCAACAGGATAAAAACATGCCGCGTGGACTTACACTTGAAGAAATTCTAGCAGAACTAGCGAACCATCAAGAGAGTGACGATGAAGATGATGACGTAGAATTGGCGATTATTCCACCCGATGCAGATGTAATAACAGATGAAGAAGACATTGACAAAAATGTATTGAAAAATGAGTCTGTTGTACAAGATGTAGACGGTACTTTAGAGAGAAGCTCTCACTTTTGGATGTCCGACAGAGAATGGTGATGTTTTACCTATCAAAGAAAACAGGATCAGTACCAAAATGCAGAGGCCCACAAGGAAGCAAATTGATGGGAGGACGGGTGAGCACAGTTGTACGACTAGATCCAGGAATTCATTTCATTGTGTCAAGTAAAACACAGAAGAGAGTAAAACACAGAAAAGATGCGCTTACTGCAAGAAAAAAAAATGTGATAGGTGCAACGTTGGTGTACACGACAAGTGTTTTGCTTCATTTCACACTGAATACAAATTTAGTAATATTAAAACATTCTTTATTTATTGTTTGTGTTGTTTCTTAGAATATTATGCATGGAGAATAAGGTTGTGAATTTGGATAGCGCATTTGGCCAATGTCCCAAAAATGGGACGGTCTGTAGTTTTTGTTCCAATAAACAGAAAATTTTCAAAACAACTTTTTATTCAATTAATCACTCAATGCAACGTATTTATGTATAAAAGTTTGCAAAAAATGATAGAGTTTTGGCCAGTAATGGGTTAACAGGGCGCAACATATCTCGTATCTTGGGGGCGGACCGGAACACTGGTCTTAGCCCATGTTTCTGCAGCAGACGTCCTAACTTACTGGTAGTTGCTCCACAGTATGTCAGGAATTCAATCAGTGTGGCCTCTTCTACTGATTCACCAGGTGTCTTTGGTTGGCGGCCCTTGAAAGCGTTTGCGATGTCTCTTTTGCAGTATCCGCCCGAAAACACGTTTTAAGTTCTGCAATTCAGACTGTAGGTGGTCGTCGTCAGAGATATTCTTGGCTCTATGAACCAACGTGTTCAGGACAACTTTCTTGTGTACAGGGTGGTGGAAACTATTGGCGTTCAAGTACCGATCAGTGTGTGTTGGTTTCCGGTACACTGAATGACCAAGCTGGCCTCCTACCTTACGCTCAAGCAAAACATCCAAGAATGGTACCTTGCCGTGCTTCTCCATCTCGACAGTAAATTTAATGTTGGGATGGACACCGTTCATATGATCGACGAACTGCTGTGGTGTATCTTCACCATGATGCCATATCAGGAAGGTGTCATCAACGTATCGTACAAATCAAGATGGCCGTAATGTCCCAGTTTGCAGAGCCTGCTCCTCAAAGTGCTCCATGAAGAAATTTGCGATTGCTGGAGACAGTGGTGATCCCATGGCTGTGCCGTCAGTCATCTCATAATATTCAACGCAGTACAAAAAGTACTTTGTCGTTAGGACGTGACGGAACAACTTAATGATTCCAGATGAAAAATGTTGTATCAAAAGATCCAGCGTATCTTGTATTGGCACCCTCTTAAAAAGTGGCACGACATCCAGGCTAACCATTAGGTCGTTTGGGCCTATCTTAATTCTCTTGAGTGTCTCAACAAATTTCTTCGACTTGACAACATGATGTTCGCAATGATGGCAATTTTTAGATGGCTGTCTTTGATTTTTTTAAATTTAAAATAGTTAATCACCCCTGTCGTTCTTCATCTCATCCATGTTGTATTTTTTAAAATTTCTCTTGGCTGAATAGCAGAATACAGGCGACAGCCCACCCCTGTCCATATGGGGCAAAGGGAATGAAATTAACAGTAGAAAAAAATATATTTAGATACACTTATCGATATCTACCGATCATAACCAAGAAAACAGAAAAAGTCGATAAGTTAGTGCTGCTGTCGTCATAGATGTTGAGTAGAAAATGACTGCGAGAAACAGAGTAAAGCACCACATTTTCATAATTTTATAATTACTGTTTTTAAACTTTTTTAAAAATTACCACGTCATGTATAGGCCTAATATCGAGTCTTAACTTCTCCATGATAATTTCTGAATTATTGTACGTGATGAACCCGCCGAGAACGCCCACAGAGTGGAAATATCCCTGTGATGCTATTGCCACTTGAGCTGCAATAACCACTGCCCAGCTTCACCATCTCAACCAGTAGCTTACTACCTAATATTATTTAGACTCGCGTGGTATATGAATATCGTGATATTTGACACGTCAAAATCTAACAATCATTCTATGTAGGACGTGGAAACCCCATTGCGCTCATTGTCTCTAAAAGGTGCTGATGGTTCACCAAGTCAAAAGCCTTTTCAAAATCCATGGACGTCTGCTGTAGCTATAAGGTCAATAATCTCTATACTAGCTTGACAGCATCCGGTGACCTCATGCATTATTGTTTCGGGCCTTTGTGCGAGTATACGGGTTATTATTTCGTAGTCACTGTCAAGCCGTGTGAGGGGTCGTAGGCTTCCGACAGCCATACTTCGTGGGCCTTTAGAGACGAACACAATCGCTTCTTCCAAGAAACCTTTTGGGACTTAGAAGTCAGGATTCATATGTTCGTTATATACTTGTAATAATTTATGTGTCGTTTGTGGCTGGAGGACCCGGTAAAACTCTGCAGTAATGCCATTTGGCCGACATGATTTGTTTCTCGGAGTATGATGAAGATGGTTCATGTGCCGCAACAGCAGAGTCTCCTCTGTAAGACTGTCTGAAGCTGTAACACGAAGTTCCCGTTGAAGAAATCTTTACAGTTCGACCTGTGGATTACCAACACCATTGCGGGACATTAGTTGTACGTTAACGTCTGTCTGTTTCTCGTTCAATCTCATTTTGGGTGGTTAAAACGACCGGAAAATTGGAAATTTGTGGTAATGGGACCAAACTGCTGAGGTCATCGGTCCCTAAGCTTACACACTATTTAATCTAGCTTAAACTAACTTACACTAAGGACGACACATACACCCATGCCCGAGGGAGGACTCGAACCTCCGACAAGAGGAGCCGCATGGACCGTGATAAGACGCCCCAGACCGCGCGGCCACCCCGCGCGGTGGTTGAAACGGTTCCATCATTCATTTGTTGTTGTTTCTTCCCGAGAAGCAGTGTCCTGTGTTCTCGACCGAACTTTGTGGCGTTCTGATTGTTTGTTTCAAAGCCGAGATTTTTGGTTTCGTTTTCTTGATCTGGACGTAGTTCCCGATCGCTGTTGTACCTACACTGGTGTCCAAAAGTAAACGAACAAAGGGAAATTTTGCAAGGTTGCATATATTTTGCCTCGAAACAGTATGAACAGATGATAGTAAACAAGAAAGTATGTAAAGAATACAGAACATGAACAACTGCAACATGCATAACAATAGACAAAAATGTTCTTCGTCTTTTACAGCTTAATGGATTTGCACACACTTCCAACATCTGGTTCATGTGCTCAGTATGAGGTGTGACCGCCTCTGGCAGGAATACGGGCCTGACAACGAAGGGGCATGCTGTGAATGCTGTCATCAATCTCGTGTTGTTGCAGTAATGTCCTGCAGAGCTGTTCGTAAGTCTAGGAGAGTGGACGGTGAATGCAGCCTGTCTCCTAGGGCATCCCAGACGTACTCTGTGGCATTCAGATCGGCAGAGTGAGCAGGCCACCCTGTGCGATATCTACTGTTTCCGAGAAAACATCACCACCCGTGCTCTATATGAGGTGCATTCAAGTTCTAAGGCCTCCGATTTTTTTTCTCGCGACTGGAAAGAGATAGAAACATGCGCATTGTTTTAAAATGAGGTCGCGGTCATTGTCAATACGTCCCAGAGATGGCAGCACCGTACGGCAGATGGAATTTTACCGCCAGCGGCGAGAATGAGAACTGTTTTAAATACTTAAAATGGCGACGTTTTCCTTACTTGAACAGCGTGCAATAATTCGTTTTCTGAATTTGCGTGGTGTGAAACCAATTGAAATTCATTGAAAGTTGAAGGAGACATGTGGTGATGGAGTTATGGATGTGTCGAAAGTGCGTTCGTGGGTGCGACAGTTTAATGAAGGCAGAACATCGTGTGACAACAAACCGAAACAATCTCGGGCTTGCACAAGCCGGTCTGACGACATGATCGAGAAAGTGGAGAGAATTGTTTTGGGGGATCGCCGAATGACTGTTGAACAGATCGCCTCCAGAGTTGGCATTTCTGTGGGTTCTGTGCACACAATCCTGCATGACGACCTGAAAATGCGAAAAGTGTCATCCAGGTGGGTGCCACGAATGCTGACAGACGACCACATGGCTGCCCGTGTGGCATGTTGCGAAGCAATGTTGACGCGCAACGACAGCACGAATGGGACTTTCTTTTCGTCAGTTGTGACAATGGATGAGACGTGGATGCCATTTTTCAATCCAGAAACAAAGCGCCAGTCAGCTCAATGGAAGCACACAGATTCACCGCCACCAAAAAAATTTCGGGTAACCGCCAGTGCTGAAAAAATGACAGTGTCCATGTTCTGGGACAGCGAGGGCGTAATCCTTACCTATTGCGTTCCAAAGGGCACTACGGTAACAGGTGCATCCTACGAAAATGTTTTGAAGAACAAATTCCTTCCTGCACTGCAACAAAAACGTCCGGGAAGGGCTGAGCGTGTGCTGTTTCACCAAGACAACGCACCTGCACATCGAGCTAACGTTTCGCAACAGTTTCTTCGTGATAACAACTTTGAAGTGATTCCTCATGCCCCCTACTCACCTGACCTGGCTCCTAGTGACTTTTGGCTTTTTCCAACAATGAAAGACACTCTCCGTGGCCGCACATTCACCAGCCGTGCTGCTATTGCCTCAGCGATTTTCCAGTGGTCAAGACAGACTCCTAAAGAAGCCTTCGCCGCTGCCATGGAATCATGGCGTCAGCGTTGTGAAAAATGTGTACGTCTGCTGGGCGATTACGTCGAGAAGTAACGCCAGTTTCATCGATTTCGTGTGAGTAGTTAATTAGAAAAAAAATCGGAGGCCTTAGGACTTGAATGCACCTCGTAAGTTCGAGCATTGTCGTCCATCAGTACGAAGTTTGGGCCCACGGCATCCCGCAACAACTGCACCTGAGATCCCAAGATATCGTCACCATACCTGACAGCACCCGTAAAATTTCATGAAGAGATGTTTGAGTGGTCAACATAATCCCTGACCACACCATTAGGGATCCTCCCCGATAACGGTCTTTTTCCACAATACTTGGGTTTTCCACGTTCCCTCCAGATGCGAATCCGCCGAGAATCACTCTGCAGACATAGTCGGGTCTTATCCGTGAGAAGAACATTGGTTCGCGGTTCGACTGTCCAGATGCCATGCTGATGACTCCACTCTAGACCTTCCCTACAGTGAAGACGCGTCAGAGCTACACATACAGGAGATTTCCGACAATAAAGACCACTCTGCCGAAGCCTTCTGTACGCCGTTTGCCTCGATACAATATGTCCAGTGGATCCTGCGAGGTTAGACATCAGTTGCCAAGCAGAAATAAGGCGGTAATGCCGTGCCCTTACAGCCAAATAACGGTCCTCTCTTTCTGATGACAAGCGTGGTCGGCTCTGCTCTGGTCTTCAGGATACAGTTTCGATCTCTACGAACTGTCGCCATATCTGAGAAATTTAGAAAAATTATGAATTACTGTGCTGGTAAACCTCTTTCGTTATCTGATTTACAAACAGCTAAGCAAAACTCAACGTACTCAGACAGTTTCCTTTTTACTTATTCCGATCAACACTAAACTGACACACAATATCTTAGCGCAACGCAATCTGACTTTCAAAAATCCCTACAAAAGAATGGCCCTGACTAACAATAACCTTTATCTTTCATGAATCACCTACCTCACAAAAATCTTTGTTACTCGAACTACTGCAATATAGCGAGCCCCAATACTGCCAGCTAAATAAAGGATTCTAACTACTGAAGGCACTAACTACTGATAGGCATAGTTAGCAAATGAAAGATTTTGATAGAGAACAAACAATATATTTACTTTAATAGTGTTCAGAAGTCATAATATGTGTATCAGTTCATGACATCCAGTCTTACAAATTTCCTTTTTCTGACGGACACACGTCCAGATCGTCCGTTCTCAAAACTCTGGCATCTCTCTCTTCATATCAACCACTGCTGGCGGCTCACCTCCAACTGCACAACGCTACGTGCTGTTCACATTCAACAGCCCAACGGTACACAAGCGAATATTCCAACAATGAGTCCAACCAGCCAAAGACTGCACACAGCACAGTCAGTGATTTTCATACAGAGCGTTACGTGGCGTTGCCAACATAAAAACCTAAATAGCCTACTTACAAAATAACAGAAAGATTCACATAAAGCCGTCGGCCACATCCGTTTGCGAGTGTTCTTCTTCCATTCTTCCTGTGACCCATTGGGGGAGTCTAGTAGGCATCTTCTCTGTGCCATACCGCAACGTCTGTGACTGTGTAAACAGCGACTGTAGATGTGGGGCTACACGGCAAACATTGCCCGGTTTGATAGGTGCCAGCCGGCCGGAGTGGCCGTGCGGTTCTAGGCGCTACAGTCTGGTGCCGAGCGACCGCTACGGTCGCAGGTTCGAATCCTGCCTCGGGCATGGATGTGTGTGATGTCCTTAGGTTAGTTAGGTTTAATTAGTTCTAAGTTCTACGCGACTGATGACCTCAGAAATTAAGTCGCATAGTGCTCAGAGCCATTTGTACCATTTTTGATAGGTGCCATGACGTCGTCATTGGTGTGGTGTGGTTGTCCGTTGACGGTGTATGCCATCTATAGAGCAGAACGCGATCGTGCGGACAGCTATGGACATTTTATATTATTATATCGTGGATTAGACATTGGATGGGGAAATAGCGGTTTGTTACTTTAAATTTGGACACCAGTGTAGTTAATGGATGTTCTTTAGACACTGGTAACAAAATTTTCCCGTTTGCAGTTTCAAAAGCTTTTTTCGTGCGAATAGTCCATTAAGAGTTTGATTAATTTCGGTTTGTCAGAGTGAAGGCTCCTTGTCAGAACAGAGGTATAAGAAGTAAATTTCCTCTGACATTCCTCCCAAATATTGCTAAACCGCTGACGACATGTGGCATCTTGTACATGCTCGAGCCCCGTTTACTTTCCAATATCCCCGCGCTCGGTGGGTACTTTGTCGTTCCATATTTAATGTGGTCATTTAAGAGATATCCTTTCTTTTAGATATTCGTAATGCATCGAAGCTGCTTACAAGAATAATATAGAGAAGAATGGAAAAGAAAATTGAGAATGCGCTAGGTTACGATCAGTTTGGCTTTAGGAAAAGTAAAGGGACGAGAGAGGCAATTCTGACGTTACGGCTAATAATGGAAGCAAGGCTAAAGAAAAATCAAGACACTTTCATAGGATTTGTCGACCTGGAAAAAGCGTTCGACAATATAAAATGGTGGAAGCTGTTCGAGATTCTGAAAAAGTAGGGATAAGCTATAGGGAGAGACGGGTCATATACAATATGTACAACAACCAAGAGGGAATAATAAGAGTGGACGATCAAGAACGAAGTGCTCATATTAAGAAGGGTGTAAGACAAGGCTGTAGCCTTTCGCCCCTACTCTTCAATCTGTACATCGAGGAAGCAATGATGGAAATAAAAGAAAGGTTCAGGAGTGGAATTAAAATACAAGGTGAAAGGATATCAATGATACGATTCGCTGATGGCATTGCTATCCTGAGTGAAAGTGAAGAAGAATTAAATGATCTGCTGAACGGAATGAACAGTCTAATGAGTACTTAGTATGGTTTGAGAGTAAATCGGAGAAAGACGAAGGTAATGCGAAGTAGTAGAAATGAGAACAGCGAGAAACTTAACATCAGGATTGATGGTCACGAAGTCAATGAAGTTAAGGAATTCTGCTACCTACGCACTAAAATAACCAATGACGGACGGAGCAAGGAGGACATCAAAAGTAGACTCGCTATGGCAAAAAAGGCATTTCTGGCCAAGAGAAGTCTACTAATATCAAACACCGGCCTTAATTTGAGGAATAAATTTCTGAGGATGTACGTCTGGAGTACAGCATTGTATGGTAGTGAAACATGGACTGTGGGAAAACCGGAACAGAAGAGAATCGAAGCATTTGAGATGTGGTGCTATAGACGAATGTTGAAAATTAGGTGGACTGATAAGGTAAGGAATGAGGAGGTTCTACGCAGAATCGGAGAGGAAAGGAATATGTGGAAAACACTGATAAGGAGAAGGGACAGGATGATAGGACATCTGCTAAGACATGAGGGAATGACTTCCATGGTACTAGAGGGAGCTGTAGACGGCAAAAACTGTAGAGGAAGACAGAGATTGGAATACGCGAAGCAAATAATTGAGGACGTAGGTTGCAAGTGCTACTCTGAGATGAAGAGGTTAGCACAGGAAAGGAATTCGTGGCGGGCCGCATCAAACCAGTCAGTAGACTGATGACCAAAAAAAAAAATAGAAGAGGAGTCAGGCTCCTCGCCGTTTTATTGCTCCCACGTGTCAAACAGACTAAATTCTTTCACTATGTATGCTAGGAAAGTGTTAAAATTGAGCAAGTCATGTCTGGGCGGCTCAAGATAACCTACTGAGAACGTCGCTTGCATGTTTTAATACCATACCACTATGCCTCTACAAGCCCAAACATCACGTTAAGAGGAACGCGTTTCCTAGACACGGATCATATGTAGCTGATACTGGATCTTTTGACGTCGAGAAAGTCAGCTGGATGTTGCTTTCTCGGGTCCACTCTGTTTAATGACTCTTCATTAAGTTCATGTAACTCTGACATACAAGACAGAGGAGCTGCTCACCTTATATCTACTCTGCAGTCTGACTCAGTCATTCTTGTACCTGATTTAACGTTCCACACGTTCGTCGCCTTAATGCCCATTTGTGCCCTTCTCTTTGGTTGTTACAATATTGCTTATATTTAATGTGTTCAGGTGTACATTAGCAGACACTGGTGGATGCATTCTTACGGCGTACAGATGTTTCTGAAATACTGGAAATCTTCCGCACTACGGATACATTGTAAGTAACAACACGATCATTTGTTGCTGTAGTGAAGGAAGTTTGTCAGTAGCTGATAAATGGTCAGATGTGGAAGAACAGATGACACGAGAGTAGGTAGTTCCAATACGTATATAGGAAACCGTCGAAAAGTGAAAGGGATACGTTTTAGCCTCCCTTTTACAATATTTCTAGCATCATGCCTTATTATCTCTCGTTTAAGGAAAAGAATACGACGGAGCGATCTTGTTTCATTTCTTTTCAAATCAGCAACCTCTTCCTTTTCCCTGCCCCGCTTCTTGAATGATTTCTGTGGTATGTGGCTGCGTTGGTGACGGGGGTCAGAGAAGTTTCATTTTGTCAAGGTAAAGGAGTACCAACCTCACTGGGTCCATTCAACAAATATCCAGTAACTTAGCGCTCTATAGACTCAGAGCATTCCCGCTTGTTTGGTTCGTTCGATAGGCTATGTCCAGTACTGTTTTTCTGTGGGAACGCTGGAGGATGTGTACCCCTAAACTTTTTCGTCACAATGCAATTTTTTTACGATGTTGAGAACTTGGAAGAGTGCCAAAGATTTATTTCACGGACGTAAATTTTTAAATTCTTTTTTTTTATTTTGGTAATTGCAATACGAACGATACCAGTGCAGTTTTCGGTGGAAAAATCGATGTCATTGACTGTTTCAAGCATTTCGAAGCTGCGGTAACCGTTCTCGACAGCTAAATCGCTGGCAGCCATTTCGACAAGCATGTAGTGCCCTCTCCTGCTAATAGTGGGCGGTGGTAGTGCTAAACGGATATGCGTACGCTCAAATTGCATGCTTCATATGAGATGATGTAAACTGAAGTGTTCGATACCACATTCTCTTGTATGTTTGTGGGTTTCTCGGTACCGCCTGCTTCATTTGAGCTGTAGTAAAGTCAACTGAAGAGTCCGATACCACTTTTTTTTAGTTCGACATGTTGATGACGTCATGGCTAAAAGCAGACGGGTGGTATCCCATGCTTCAGTTATAACTAATTTTCGCTACATTATATCCCATGTCGGAGTACCCTCAAACTTTTATTTAGAAAAAAAGCACTGGCTATGTCCACAAAATGGAGTCATCCACAATTCTTCCGGCCGCCGACTCGTGAGTATTGCTGTTCTTTCCAACGTGGTCCGTTGTAAGACTGTTTTGTGTCGTGTAAAATACGGTTTGCCATGAGGGAACCAATGCAGCTGTATCGGTTTTTCAGTCAACAATATTTGTAGTGAAGATTGCATTTTGTTCTAACAAAACTGGTTCATAATGCACGAACTTGTGATTGTGCTTTGTTCGTAGTCCAGAACAGACCGTGTCCTCTCAGCATATCCGTTTTGCCTAAGTTTTCCCTTGTGTCTAGTAATTAACGCATGGTCATGAAACGCGTCTTTTGTTGGAGTGTGTAATATCAATGTCATTTTTCGGACATGACATGATTAACGTATCATGAGTTGCAGTATGTACATCGCTACATCTACACCCATACTTCGCAAAGCACCGAGAAGTTCATGGCAGAGGGTACGTCCAACAACCCCTGTTATTAGGATTTCCTCCCGTTCCATTCACGTACAGAGCGCGGGAAGAATGATTAATGCCTCTGTGCGTGCTGCAATTATTCTGATCTTGTCCTCACGATCCGTATTTGGGCGATACGTAGGCGTTTGTAGTATATTCCATGAGTCATCATTTAAAGGCGGTTCTTGAAACTTTGTTACTAGACTCTCTTGTGATAGTGTACATCTATCTTAAAGAGTCTACCAGTTCAGTTCCTTCAGTATCTCTGTGACACTCTCACACGGGTCAAACAAACCTGTGACCATTCGTGCTGCCCTTCTCTGTACATGTTCAATATCGCCTGTTAATCCTATTTGGTAGTGGCCCCACTCACTTGGGCAATATTTTAGAATGGGTCGCACAAGTGATTTGTAACCAATTACCTTTGTTGACATTGCACTTCCTCAGTATTCTACCAACAGACCGGAGTCTGCCACCTGCATTATCCACGACTGAACCTATGCGATCACTCCATTTCGTATCTCTACAAAGTGTTACACCCCGGTGTTTATTTGAGTTGGACGATTCCAACTGTGACTCACTGATATTGCAGTATATTGCAGTTACAGGATACTATATTTTTTCGTTTCCTGACTTGCCCGGTTTCACATTTCTGAACATTTAAAGCAAGTTGCCAATCTGTGCACCACTTTGAAATCTTATCAAAACCTTCCTTCATTACAGATAACTGCATCGTCTTCAAAAAGTCTGAGATTACTATTAATATTGTCCACAAGATCATTAATATACAATATAAACACCAACACACTTCCCTGGGACACAACCGAAGTTACTTCTACATTTGACAATGACTCTGCTTATAGTCCTACACTTTGTTTTGTACGCAGCTCATGGTCTAGTGTCTAGCGTTGCTGCCTCTGTATCATGGGGTCCTGGGTTCGATTCCCGGCCAGGTTGGGGATTTTGTCTGCCCGGGGACTGGGTGTTTGTGCTGTCCTCATCACTTCATCATCATCATCATCATTCGTGATAGTGGCTAGATTGGACTGTGTAAAAGTTGGGACTTCGACGGGTGCTGATGACCGCGCCCTACAAACCAAACATCATCAAACCATACATCGCCGGCCGCGGTGGTCTAGCGGTTCTGGCGCTGCAGTCCGGAACCGCGGGACTGCTACGGTCGCAGGTTCGAATCCTGCCTCGGGCATGGGTGTGTGTGATGTCCTTAGGTTAGTTAGGTTTAAGTAGTTCTAAGTTCTAGGGGACTTATGACCTAAGATGTTGAGTCCCATAGTGCTCAGAGCCATTTGAGCCAAACCATACATCATCATCATCCTACACTTTGTTTTACACATATTATGGAGTAGGCTCTGTTTCTTTAGAGGTTTCTTTACGGTGACTGTATACCATGGAGGTTCCCTCCTGTTATGAACTGTTCTACTGGGTACATACCTATCCAGTGCACGGTCAACTATTCTTTTAAACGTGAGCCATGGTTCCTCTACATGCTCCTGTCCCGTGCTGAAAGTTTCAAATTCCGCACTGAGAGTAAGGTTCTCTAATCATGCTGTTAATTAATCGCCTTCAGCGATTTACTCGTAACATTTACGTGCGATTCCCTCTGGTTTATCATGTTTTTACTATCACACGTTCTCTAGATTGGACTGTTCCTTTGAGTGGTGCCGAACCACCACGCGTAACAGAATCTGTTATCTGCCGTCGGGGAACATCCGATTAGATTGTCCTAAACTTACTGAATAAAACGAACATGGTAACATTTACACGAATCAGGTTTGATTGAAATTATTCTGTTCTCACCGCTTGGCTGTGAACTTCATTTATAACTTCAGAAATTGTCTCTCTGATCACGTAGTGCCAATTTTCCTGGACAAAACGAAACCCTATATGTAGAGTAGTTTTCCATACATCGAGATTTATCAGATTTAAGGTGAGACTTCACCCATAAAATTTTAATTTTCTTCTATTTTGGCGGTTTCAGCCGAAATTTTAAATCATGTCTATCACACAAAGATACAACAATACTCTAGTTTTGAAGTCCAGAACGTCACTGGTTTTTGAATTTTGAGTTTTTGATACGATTTTACTCGTATTTTTGATAACTAGCTTTGATACTCAGACCTCAAGCTCCACATTCCAGATATTTTTAGGTGCATTCGCAAGACATAGTTGAACTGTTCTATGCGAAAATTTTGTAAGAAATTTTACTGATTTACTTTCAACATTTTTTCAAATTTGGAACAAATTTTCTTTAATTGTGGGTACATAAATATAGTAATCAAGTAGACAAACTACATTTTTTATAATATTAATATATAGAGGTATGCAAATATCTGGAGCCTACTTCCTGCATAAATTTCATTGAGACTGATTAATATGTGGGATAAAAAAATGGTACTTACGATGATGACTTAAAACCTTATGGTCACTGTGCAGACTGTCGTCCCAAGGCTACCTAGGAAGTCCCTTGAGTTTCTTTCCCATTACTTTCACTGCGTGTGCTGCCTTTGCGATGGTATCGTCTTCCGCGTGAAGCACATATTCAAAAAATCGCAGACAGCTTTCTTGTATTTTCTTATGGATCGGTGCACCCCAGGAACGTTTCCTGAGAGAGTCGTTCGGAACCTGATCCAGTCGAGTGATGCCAACTTTCTGTCTAAGGATCTTAGTCTCCATTACCCCCTCCCGCCATCTGTCGTTCCACCTCTTTTGTAGCCGGCCAATCCTCAAAAAATGATTCAGATGGCTCTGAGCACTATGGGACTTAACTTCTGAGGTCATCAGTCCCCTAGAACTTAGAACTACTTAAACCTAACTAACCTAAGGACATCACACACATCCATGACCGAGGCAGGATTCGAACCTGCTACCGTACCGGTCGCGCGGTTCCAGACTGAAGCGCCTAGAACAGCTCGGCCACTCTGGCCGGCGCCAACCTTCGGTGCAGTAGAGAGCAACAGGACGGGTGACAGTCCGGTATAGATTCCTGACTTCACACGATCCTTAATCCGACGATCGCAGGTGACGCCGGTTGCCTTTCGCCACTTCATCCTGCGTTGACATCGGCTGTAAGCTGGCAATCGCTAGAGTTGGTAGATACTTTACACTATACTTTAATACTCTCGACGAGTGTTCCCCGTCGACGTTGATAGCTCCAACTTCTCGTTGATCTAATGTCATGTGCTCAGTTTTCTTTCTGCTGACACGCAGGCTATATACCGAGAGTCGATCGTTCCACTCTTCTGTTTGGTGCTGGTGATCGAACCTTTTCTCTGCAGCCAACACAACGTCATCAGCATAGAGAAGTGTCCATGAAAGGTCTCATGTAACAGAGACTACCACAAGAATGAACAGCAGTGGTGGTAAGGCCAAGACTTGGTGGACCCACTGTGATGTGGAAGTCATCTGACGCTCCTGAGGCCGCTTGGACATAGTTCCTCTGCTCTACATACAGAAGTCGTATCCAGTTAATGAGGTACTCCGGAATGCCGTGGTCCCGAAGCGCTAACTGGATAAGGGCATGTGATACCGGATCACAAGCCTTTTCGAGATGTAGAAAAGCAAGATGCAGTGGCTTCTCCTTTTCGCTGTGTTTTTCAGCAAGCAGCCCCGCAGAGTGGATTGTATCTGTTTTGCCACAATTTTTCACAAATCCGGCTCGGTTTCTTGTGATTTGAGCTACATCGCGAATCCTTTTGTCAATAACTCGTTCAAGAATCTTTATTGTGTGGCTCAGTAATCTGATCGGGCGGTAATTAGAACAGTAAGCAGGGATTCCTTTCTTTTTGATGATCGGTACAGTGATGCTCCCCTGCGAATCTGTTCGTATTCTACCTTCTTCGATGATCTGGTTGAAGAGATCTGTTAGCCAACCTACCACATTCCACTGCTGCGAGGTCACTGGCGCCAGTGGCTTTCCCTCTCTTCATCTCCTTGAGAACAGCCTCGTCTTCGGTATCATTAATTTCCTTGACTGATCCTTCAACAGCTGACATGGTTGATATTGGTGGATAGGCGAATTTATAGGTCAAAATTCTCTCAAAGTAGGTCCGCCAGAGTTCCCTTGCTTTCTTCCGGTCGACAAACAGCAGACCTGTTTCGTCGTAGACGACATAAAAGTGTTGAATGTCTTCTTCTTTCTTGAATGTATTCTTCTTTCCCGATTTTGACTTGACTAGTCGATAAAGGTCACGTTCTCGTTCGCGTGTGACTAGTTTCGTGTAGAGATGTGAATACTTGTCTGCTTTTGTGACTGCAATAACCTTCGTTGCCTCTCTATGGGCTTATTTCTAGGCATTCCAATGCGATAGTGTTTTGTCTACAAGAAACTCATGGTATAATTTTTTCTTCTTGCGTACGGCATCCTTAACATCCTCGTTCCAAAGCCATATGTCTTTGCTGATCCTTCATCGTCCTGGTTTCGTTGTTCCGAGAATAAAGCGCGCGGAGTCATAAGTAGAAATGTTGAATTTAGTCCAGCTATCTTCGACTATGGGTTATTGGCGGCATAGTAATTTCTGGCATAAGTAAAAGACGCATACCCACTAAGATTCAACAGTACCATACGTTTTCCCTTCCGGCTCCTGTAAGGGTTCTTCTTCTTGTAATTTCAAGACCTGGGTTGTCTTTTTCTTGAATTTTTCCACTCAGGCAGAATCTTGAGGACTGCTCGTTCCATTGTTGATCTGTAGTTAAGCAGATCTTCTTCCGGGAGGGTGAAAAGGAGTGCTGGGACTCTTGCTTTCTTCAGTCTTCAAACATGCCATACTGAACTGAGAAACAACATCTACAAGACACAGACGGTCTTTTATTCCCTTTAGGACGTCTGGAAAAATGACACTGTGCAAACTTTCATTTACATTTTGTGTCCTGTCATGAGTTCATCTTGCCACTAGTTTATCAGATACAGGTCTCTGATAGACAGGTATTACCTTGACCACATTGGCAGCTGTCGGTCCGCCATGGTCCCTCGTGCTGTCCATCTTTAAATAGTTCGTAGACGTAGTTGTAATTCGAATGCAGCCAAATCTAAGAGTAAACACCCCAAAGACGTGAAATAGCTGTTATATATATATATATTTTAATTTCAAGTTTTGGGGTGGAGCATTTTTGTCGGGCGTAATGGTCTTCGACTCCTATCCTTCCTTTGTGACTCAGGTGATCAAAGGGATTTTTTGTATTAATATACTGTGTAGTAATTTACTGTAATTTCCGGATGTGTGAATCATCATTCAAGGCACGATACAGAATTATTCATTCGTCGATAGTTACCAGAAGTTGTGACCTAATCCTTTCGCGATGTGCCTATAAGAAATTTCATTAATATTTCCTCTGTGTGTGTATGTGTGTGTGTGTGTGTGTGTGTGTGTGTGTGAGTGTGTAAGGGACCCTAAAGAAACAATATTTTATGATACATTTCATCCAGTGTTAACCTTATACCGTCTCATGCTCCACGTTCCCTTGCAATTTCTGGAAAGTCAGTGATCAAAGGCACCTAGATGCAAACATATTTTCTCACCACACAGAATTCAGAAAAGTCTAGGTGATCCGCTATGTATGATGAACCCTCACTGTGTAGTTAAGTCGAAGCCATAACGATTTCTGCCGCAGTCTGGCAGTGCTTAATAAGTAACCTCACGACAGTTTAATAGATCAGATGTTCAATCAACATGGCGTAGTACGCCAAAGAACCAATACATGTGTTTTTTAACGCTGTGACAGGTTTATCTTCGCAAGTTTACGTCAGTGACAGAATTTAAAAAAAAAAAAAAAACTCATGGGACTTAACTGCTAAGGTCATGAGTCCCTAAGCTTACACACTACTTAACCTAAATTATCCTAAGGACAAACACACACACCCATGCCCGAGGGAGGACTCAAACCCCCGCTGGGACCAGCCGCACAGTCCACGACTGCAGCGCCCCAGATCGCTCGGCTAATCCCAGAATTAAGCGCCACAATCTTATCTTTACGAATACAAACCAATAGCGAACTTACTTGGCCAGGATTTACTAATTCCTCTTTCTCCGTTAAAAACATAACGACATTGCTTTTCCCCTTCCAATACGTTGCTAGTTAAAAACGAATTCATTAAGTTGGCTTTGTGATTTGGGTGCCTACTCATTACATTTTTATTTCGTTTTGATTATGAATAAAAATGCTTAGACGACCGTCGAGTCTTGTCTGTGTACACCAGAACGGCTAAAAGACTGAGGACTGTGCTGCGTCACGAATTCAGTGAAGATCGTGATGTGAGACTTGGCGAAACTTGAGAACATCAGGCTTTAACTCTCTGGAAACTCCGTCCGAAAGTAGCGCAACGTAACTCTCATCGAAAGTGTCGTATACGAGGGTTGTCCAGAAAGTACAGCGTGTTTCAAAAATGACCGGTATATTTGAAACGGCAATAAAAACTAAACGAGCAGCGATAGAAATACACCGTTTGTTGCAATATGCTTGGGACAACAGTACATTTTCAGGCAGACAAACTTTCGAAATTACAGTAGTTACAATTTTCAACAACAGATGGCGCTGCGGTCTGGGAAACTCTATAGTACGATATTTTCCACATATCCACCATGCGTAGCAATAATATCGCGTAGTCTCTGAATGAAATTACCCGAAACCTTTGACAACGTGTCTGGCGGAATGGCTTCACATGCAGATGAGATGTACTGCTTCAGCTGTTCAATTGTTTCTGGATTCTGGCGGTACACCTGGTCTTTCAAGTGTCCCCACAGAAATAAGTCACAGGGGTTCATGTCTGGCGAATAGGGAGGCCAATCCACGCCGCCTCCTGTATGTTTCGGATAGCCCAAAGCAATCACACGATCATCGAAATATTCATTCAGGAAATTAAAAACGTCGGCCGTGCGATGTGGCCGGGCACCATCTTGCATAAACCACGAGGTGTTCGCAGTGTCGTCTAAGGTAGTTTGTACCGCCACAAATTCACGAAGAATGTCCAGATAGCGTAATGCAGTAATCGTTTCGGATCTGAAAAATGGGCCAATGATTCCTTTGGAAGAAATGGCGGCCCAGACCAGTACTTTTTGAGGATGCAGGGACGATGGGACTGCAACATGGGGCTTTTCGGTTCCCCGTATGCGCCAGTTCTGTTTATTGACGAAGCCGTCCAGGTAAAAATAAGCTTCGTCAGTAAACAAAATGCTGCCCACATGCATATCGCCGTCATCAATCCTGTGCACTATATCGTTAGCGAATGTCTCTCGTGCAGCAATGGTAGCGGCGCTGAGGGGTTGCCGCGTTTGAGTTTTGTACGGATAGAGGAGTAAACTCTGGCGCATGAGACGATACGTGGACGTTGGCGTCATTTGGACCGCAGCTGCAACACGGCGAACGGAAACCCGAGGCCGCTGTCGGATCACCTGCTGCACTAGCTGCGCGTTGCCCTCTGTGGTTGCCGTACGCGGTCGCCCTACCTTTCCAGCACGTTCATCCGTCACGTTCCCAGTCCGTTGAAATTTTTCAAACAGATCCTTTATTGTATCGCTTTTCAGTCCTTTGGTTACATTAAACCTCCGTTGAAAACTTCGTCTTGTTGCAACAACACTGTGTTCTAGGCGGTGGAATTCCAACACCAGAAAAATCCTCTGTTCTAAGGAATAAACCATGTTGTCTACAGCACACTTGCACGTTGTGAACAGCACACGCCTACAGCAGAAAGACGACGTACAGAATGGCGCACCCACAGACTGCGTTGTTTTCTATATCTTTCACATCACTTGCAGCGCCATGTGTTGTTGAAAATTGTGACTACTGTAATTTAGAAAGTTTGTCCGCCTGAAAATGTACTGTTGTCCCAAGCATATTGCAACAAACGGTGTATTTCTATCGCTGCTCGTTTAGTTTTTATTGCCATTTCAAATATACCGGTCATTTTTGAAACACCCTGCAAGTTCCGATCGGTCGCGAAATGGAAACCACAGTGAAAACCAGAAATGTTTTATTTGCAACAGTTAGGTACACTTTCCACCTACTTCTCTACATAGTCGCCACTCCAATTTCGAGTTTTGTCGTAGTGTTGTATCAACTTTCCAATATCCTCGTCGTAGAAAGCAGCCGCCTGTGCTTTCGGCCAGTTATCTGCACTGGTCTGCAGCTCGCTGTCTGTGGAAAAATTGTGTCTTCATAGCCAGCGGTTCTTGTGAGAAGAGATGAAACTCAGGGGGAGCCAGTTACGGACTGTATTGTGGGTGATCAAACACTTCTCATCGGAAACGCTGTAGGAGCGTCTTCATTGCCCCTGCAGCGTGCGGCCGAGAAGTGTCATGAAGAATGAACTGCTCGACAGTTGTGTTATGTGGGCTGCTTGACACAGGCGAAATCTCTAACCAGGCCCTCATACTTGGAGGGAGACGCAATTCCCTATGCATCTCTACATGCTCACTGTTCTCTCAAAACTGAAAAGAGCGACTCGACACGATAGACGGGCGTACTAGAGACACTGCCGGTGCAAAGCTTTACCAGATTTTACCAGCGGTTTCCATTTCGCGACCGATCGGAACTTACTTTCAGGACAACCCTCGTATTATCTCGTTCCTCAGAATCATTGACTCAAAGAGGCTTGAAGTTAATTCCATCCAACGTAACATATTGGGAGTGGAAATTTTGACGGGAAGCGGTGCAGGGGCGGGCATGCTTTTATACCCTGAATCCCGCTTATTCCTAACAACTTACAATTTCGCTTTCAAAGTGTAAAAGTTCCTGTTGAGCTTATGTTAAGCCCTGACTACAAACAAGGCCAGTCTCCATGACTCTCTCCCATGCTAGCGGAGCAAACAAGCTCTTCGTTCATGTCTACAGCCATACAACTTAGAATGTTGCGTACAAAGGAGCTCTATAAATCAAAAATAAATTCCAAGCATGGGAAATTTTGGACATAGCTATAACTAAATACCTGGGCAACGCCGGGTTTTCAGTTAGTGATAATAATAATGATAATTGTATGACGTTATTGGCCGGGAGACCCTGTGTAGAGATGTTCAGCCGGCTTGTGTAAACCTTTTGTATTTGATGCCACATAGGTGACTCGCGCGTCTTTATGATGAAGAGCAGCTGAAACAATTAGGACAGCGAAGAAATCTCCGATCTGGCCGGGAATCTAACTTGGGACCTCTCGATCCAGCGGCATCGATGCTATCCAGAGACTACGAGCTATGGACAGTAATTGTATCTATTCTATCTATCTATCGCTTGCGCCTTCGTCCCGCATTGTGGTTAATTCGGATTTGGGATGGAATCAGAGTACCCCATCTGTCTGCATCTAGTGTAAATCATGGAAAAGGGCGGATGTGTTTCAAATATCTGTGAGTCGTGTAACTGAGGCGGGAAGTGGGGACCAGCCCGGTATCCACCTAGAGGGATGTGAAAACCGCCTAAAAACCACATCGAGGCTGGCCAGAACACCGGCCCTCGTCGTTAATCTGGCGGGCGGATTCGATCCGTGGCCGGCGCGCCTACCCGAGTCCAGGAAGCAGCGCATTAGCGCTCTCGGCTAACCTGGCGGGTATGGACAGTAATTGTATGAAACACTGAAAAACTAGTTTTTGTTGCCCCTGGAAGTCGTTAGATAGGCAGTCTGCAGCTGTCACTGGGTGATCAAACGGTTCAAATGGCTCTGAGCACTATGGGACTTAACTTCTCAGGTCATCAGTCCCCTAGAACTTAGAACTACTTAAACCTAACTAACCTAAGGACATCACACACATCCATGCCCGAGGCAGGATTCGAACCTGCGACCGTAGCGGTCGCGCGGTTCCACACTGTAGCGCATAGAACCGCTCGGCCACTCCGGCCGGCGTGACCGGGTGATCATTTCAGATGTTTAGTAATAAAAATCTCATCCACACTCCGTATGCGAATGGAAGGGGAAGAACACCTAATAAATAGTACAGTGGAAAGTATCTTTTGCCGAGCGCTTCACAGCGTTTTGCATAGTACGGTTGTAGATACGGGGGTTGAACAGAAATACGGAAACACAGAGAGCAATGCATGCTCGAATATAAACGCAGGTTCTAACCGAGTTAGCACGTTGCACTGTTGTACTTGACCACGAACGGCAAACGTGCAGTGCCCTCGATTTGCTGGAAGTGCCAATCGTGGTCAGAACAGCGTTCTGTGTAGTTGCGAGGACTTTGTGTCGAAACTCAGTGAATGCGAAGTTGGACGTACTCTTGGTGCTCGTATAGTAGGTGCTTTTGTAACCAAAGTAGCCAAAGTGCTGGCTGTTTCAAGAGACACCGCATCGAAGATTTATTCTGTGTACAGTGAAAGCAGTAAAACATTGTCCGCTAAGTCACAACGTGACCAAAAGTGTGATCGTGACAAACAGTCATTGAAGAGGACCGTGACGAATAATAAGAGAACGTCAGCTGCAAAAGTCACTCCACAACACTATCACTACCAAGACAAAACGAAACGAGCTCCATAAGTTGGGAACTGCAGAGCGAGCTGGAACGCCAAAACCACACAACAGCCACGTAACAGGAAAATGGCCGAGCGGTTCTAGGCGCTACAGTGTGGGACCGCGCAACTGCTACGGTCGCAGGTTAGAATCCTGCCTCGGGCATGGATGTGTGTGATGTCCTTAAGTTAGTTAGGCTTTAGTAGTTCTACGTTTTAGGGGACTGATGACCTCAGAAGTTAAGTCCCCTAGTGCTCAGAGCCGCGGTGGTCTAGCGGTTCTGGCGCTGCAGTCCGGAACCACGGGACTGCTACAGTCGCAGGTTCGAATCCTGCCTCGGGCATGGGTGTGTGTGATGTCCTTACGTTAGTTAGGTTTAAGTAGTTCTAAGTTCTAGGGGACTTATGACCTAAGATGTTGAGTCCCATAGTGCTCAGAGCCATTTGAACCATTTTTTTGCTCAGAGCCATTTGAACCATTTGAACAGGAAAACGTAATGCCGAAGCCGTAAAACCTGGACTATCTACATCTACGTGATTACTCTGCTATTCACAATAAAGTGCCTGGCAGAAGCTTCAATGAACCACCTTCAAGCTGTCTCTCTACCGTTCCACTCACGAATGGCACACGGGAAAAACCAGCACTTAAATTTTTCTGTGCGAGCCCTGATTTCTCTTACTTTATCGTGATGATCATTTCTCCCTATGTAGTTGGGTACCAACAGAATGTTTTCGCAATTGGAGGAGAAAACTGGTGATTGAAATTTCATGAGAAGATCCCGTCGCAACGAAAAACGCCTTTGTTTTAATGATTGCCACTCCAGTTCACTTATCATGTCCGTGGCACTATCTTCCCTATTTCGCGATAATACAAAACGAGCTGCCCTTCTTTGTACTTTTTCGATGTCATACGTCAGTCCCACCTGATGCGGATCCCACACCGCACAGCAATACTCCAGAATAGCGCGGACAAGCGTGGTGTAAGTAGTCTCTTTAGTAGACCTGTTACATCTTCTAAGTGTTCTGCCAATGAATCGCAGTCTTTGGTTTGCTCTTCCTACAATATTATCTATGTGATCGTTCCAATTTAGGTTATTTGTAATTGTAATCCCTA
This sequence comes from Schistocerca cancellata, assembly GCF_023864275.1. NCBI lineage: Eukaryota > Metazoa > Arthropoda > Insecta > Orthoptera > Acrididae > Schistocerca > Schistocerca cancellata. Next base: position 764,728,384 of record NC_064630.1, read on the forward strand.
AGTATTTAGTTGAATTTACAGCCTTCAGATTTATGTGACTTATCGCGTAATCGAAATTTAGCTGATTTCTTTTATTACTCATGTGAATAACTTCACACTTTTCCATATTCAGGGTCAATTGCCACTTTTCGCATCATGCAGATATCGTATCTAAATAATTTTGCAAGTCGTTTTGATCTGATGACTTTACAAGACGGTAAATGACAGCATCATTTGCAAACAATCTAAGACGGCTACTCAGATTGTCTCCTATGTCGTTAATATAGATCAGGAACAATAGAGTGCCTATAACACTTCCTTGGGGAACGCCGGATATTACTTCTGTTTTACTCGATGACTTTCCGTCTATTACTACCAACTGTGGCCTTTCTGACAGGAAATCACGAATCCAGTCGCACAACTGAGGCGATACTCCGTAGGCACGCAGTTTGGTTAGAAAACGCTTGTGAGGAACGGTGTCGAAAGCCTTCCGGAAATCTAAAAATATAGGATCAATTTGACATCCCCTGTCGATAGCATTTATTACTTCGTCGGTATAAAGAGCTAGTTGTTTCACAGAACGATATTTTCTGAAACCGTGCTGACTATGTGTCAATAAATCGTTTCCTTCGAGGTACTTCATTATGTTCGAATACAGTATATGGTCCAAAACCCTACTGCAAATCGACGTTACTGATATATGCCTGTAATTCAGCGGATTACTCCTACTTCCCTTTTTTGGTATTGGTGTGACTTGAGCAATTTTCCAGTCTTTAGGTACGGATCATCCTGTGAGCGAATGGTTGTATATAATTGCTAAATATGGACCTATTTTATCAGCATACTCTGAGAGCAACCTGACTGGTATACAATCTGGTGAATAAAGTGATTTAAGCTGCTTCGTTACTCCGAGAATATCTACTTCTATTTTCTCGTCTTGACAGTTGTTCTTGATTGGAATTCAAGAATATTTACTTCGTCTTCTTTGGTGGAGGAGTTTCGGAAAACCATGTTATTACATCTGCTTTAGTGGCACTGTCATCCGTGACATAACCGTTGTTATCGCGCAGTGAAGGTATTGATTGCGTCTTGCCACTGGTCTGCTTTATGTATGACCAGAATCTCTTTGGGTTTTCTGCCAGATTTCGAGACAGAATTTCGTTGTGGAAATTATTAAAAGCATCTCGCATTGAAGTACGCGCCATATTTCGAACTTCTGTAAAACTTGGCCAAATTTGCCGATTTTGCGTTCTTTTAAATTTGGCAAGCTTTTTTCGTTGCTTTTGCAACAACGATCTGACCCTTTCTGTGCACCATGAGGGATCAGTACCATCATTTATTAACTTATGTGGTATATATCTCTGAATTGCTGTCGATACTATCTCTTTGAAAACGTTCCAGAACTTTTCTACACTAACATGATCAGATCGGAAGGAGTGAAGATTGTCTGTTAAAAAGGCGTTAAGAGCATTTTTATCAGCTTTTTTAAATAGATATACTTTGCGTTTCTTTTTGATGTTTGTAGGTGTTACCGTATTCAGTCTAGCAGCAACTGCCTTGTGGTCGCTAATCCCTGTATTAATCACGTTACTCTCTATTTGTCCAGGATTATTTATTGCTAATAGATCAAGTATGCTTTCGCAACCATTTACGCTTCGAGTGGGCTCATGAACTAATTGTTCAAAATAATTTTCTGAGAAAGCATTTAGTACAATTTCGGATGACGTTTTATGCCTGCCGTTGGCTTTAAACGTATAATTTTTCCAGCATATCGACGGTAGATTAAAGTCAGCACCGACTATAACTGTATGAGCAGGGTACTTATTTGAAATGAGACTCAAGTTTTCTTTTCACTGTTCAGCAACTATATCTTCTGAGTCGGGAGGTCGGTAAAACGATCCAATTAATAGTTTAGTTCGATTGTCAGGTACAACCTCTATCCATACTATTTAACAGGAACTATCTACTTCAATTTCACTACAAGGCAAACTACCTCTGACAGCAATAAATACTCCACCACCAACTGTATTTAATCTATCCCTTCTGAACACTGACTATAAGCAATGGAAGACATTAATTTTGTCGGATGAGTCTCGTTTCACACTGTTTCCAAATTCTAGCCAAGTTTCCGTTTGCCATACGTCGTCCAAAGTCTACGATTCAGACTGCTTGCCGCCAAAAGTGAAATATGGCGGCCATTTGGTGAGGATTTGGACAGCCAGTCGTGATGCTCCGTGGGCGTCATGCTTGCACTGTAACATCGCGTTACTGACAAGGATTTTGTGACCGGTTTGGCTGGTAAGGTCAATTTGATGGTACGATGTTTGTTCGCCAATAGTGCCTCTGTGTTGCAAGATGTTAGAACCTCTGTTCACACAGATGTGAGCAAGATGATGAATTTTTGCAGCTCCCCTGGCCACCACATACACCAGATGTCAATATTATTGATCTTCATGATCTACTTTGGGGAGAAGGGTTGGTCATTGCTGTCCACTTACATCATCGTTACCTGAACTTGGGACAATTTTGTAGGAGCGATGGTACAAGATACCCATGAATACTGTACCTGTATACAGTGTCCCCCATTGATCGCGACCGGGCCAAATATCTCACGAAATAAGCGTCAAACGAAGAAACTACAAAGAACGAAACTTGTCTACCTTGAAGGGGGAAACCAGATGACGCTATGGTTGGCCCGCTAGATGGCGCTGCCTTAGGTCAAACGGATATCAACTGGTTTTTTTTTAAATAGTAAACCCCATTTTTTTATACATATTCGTATAGTACGGAAATAAATATGAATGTTTTAGTTGAACCACTTTTTTCGCTTTGTGATAGATGGCGCTGTAATAGTCACAAACATATGGCTCACAATTTTAGACGAACAGTTGGTAACAGGTAGGTTTTTTAAATTAAAATACAGAACGTAGGTAGGTTTGAACATTTTATTTCGGTTGTTCCAATGTGATACATGTACCCTTGTGAACTTATCATTTCTGAGAACGCATGCAGTTACAGCGTGATTACCTGTAAATACCACATTAATGCAATAAATGCTCAAAATGATCTCCGTCAACCTCATTGCATTTGGCAATACGTGTAACGACATTCCTCTCAACAGCGAGCAGTTCGCCTTCCGTAATGTTCGCACATGCATTGAGAATGCGCTGACGCATGTTGTCAGGCGTTGTCGGTGGATCACGATAGCAAATATCCTTCAACTTTCCCCACAGAAAGAAATCCGGGGACGTCACATCCGGCGAACGCGCGGGCCATGGTATGGTGCTTCGACGACCAATTCACCTGTCATGAAATATGCTATTCAATACCGCTTCAACCGCACGCGAGCTATGTGCCAGACATCCATCATGTTGGAAGTACATCGCCATTCTGTCGTGTAGTGAAACATCTTGTAGTAACATCGGTAGAACATTACGTAGGAAATCAGAATACATTGCACCATTTAGACTGCCATCGATAAAATGGGGGCCAGTTATCCATGCACACGACGTTTAAAGTCGTCGCCATGTAATTCCTGGTGCATAGGAATATGGTACTGGTGCAATCGATGTTGATGTAGCATTCTCAACACCGAGGTTTTTGAGATTCCCTATTCTCGCGCAATTTGTCTGGTACTGATGTGCGGATTAGCCGTGACAGCAGCTAAAACACGTACTTGGGCATCATCATTTGTTGCAGGACGTGGTTGACGTTTCACATGTGGCTGAACACTTCCTGTTTCCTTAAATAACGTAACCATCCGGCGAACGGTCCGGACACTTGGATGATGTCGTCCAGGATACCGAGCACCATACATAGCACACGCCCGTAGGTCATTTTGATCACAATAGCCATACATCAACACGATATCGACCTTTTCCGCAGTTGGTAAACGGTCCATTTTAACACGGGTAATGTATCACGAAGCAAATACCGTCCGCACTGGCGGAATGTTATGTGATACGACGTACTTATACTTTGTGACTATTATCGCGCCATCTGTCACAAAGCGAAAAAAGTGGTCTAACTGAAACATACATATTTCTTTACGTACTACACGAATATGTAATAAAAAATGAAGGTTCATATTTTAAAAAAACGCAGTTGATATCCGTTTGAACTATGGTAGCGCCATCTATTGGGCCAACCATAGCGCCATCTGTTTTCCGCCTTCAAGCTAGAGCAGTTTCGTTCTTTGTAGTTTTTTCGTTTGATGCTTATTTCGTGAGATATCTGGCCCGGTCACTATCAATGGACCACCATGTTTATCCATTCCGAGATGACTGGAAGCTGTTTTGAGTGCCAGTGGAATACACCTTTTAGTAACTGGAAATGTGTTTTGATGCTTCTACATATCTGCCCGACACCTGGAGATGTACGAGGGTGAGTTAACAAATAAGTCGCAAACGCCAGAGTACCGCATATCGTTTTAAATTTCGTGCCTGTACGTATCTAGAAGGTGGCAGCACATGTTGCCTGGAAGGTAGCCTATACACAGGCTTTTAACGCCTTGTCGGTGGGGTAAGTGTTTATGTTCACAAGGGTAGTATGCTGGAAAGGCTCGTACACGTGGCTCTGATGTCTCTGTCCCAGTTTACGACTTATTTATTGTCTCTCCCTCGTAGATGGCTGATGTATGGACTATACAGGGTGAAAAGTATTTAAAGCGACAAACTCTGGGAGGTTGTAATGGACATCAAAACAAATATTTTTCCCTAATGTCATTTTTACCTATGAGGAGTATTTAAACCGGTAGAGGAAGATTTCTCTGGCGGCAAATTAATTAAACCAACAAACACTTTTCCATTTTTTTATGACCAAGAGACAACACATTAACACAACCCAATTTGAATTATAGTAGATTTTCAAAAATGCCTCCATTGACATGTAAACAAAGTTTACACCGTCGGATCATGTTCTGTCTGACACTGGCAAAAACCCCAGGAGTATCTTGAATTGTTCCTGCTGCTGCTACTATCCCGGCTACCAGATCCTCTTCTGATGCAACAGGAGTTGCGTAAACAAGGTTGCTCATCTCCCCACACAAAAAAGTCCAGATGGGACATATCTGTGGATCCAGCAGTTCATGGTACAGGACACCTCTGCCAATCCACGTTTTGGGAACCGTCGGTCTAGGACTCGACGCACACGATGACTGAAATGTGCTGGCGCCCCTTCATGTTGGAACAACATGCGTTGTGTTGTAGGGAGCGGGACGTCTTCCAGCAAGTCTGGAAATGCTCTGCCGAGAAAATTGTAAAAGTGCCTGCCATTTAATGGCCTAGGTAGCAGATACGGCCCAATTAAACAGTCCCCAACCACACCGACTCACACATTAACGAAGAACCGCACTTGTTGTTGATTAATCAGCTGTGCGGCTCGTCCGTTGTGGTGCGCTACGTAATACGCACCAACCGCATCAGTGTACTCACTCCAGGTGTATCGCTCCATTAGTAAACAGAGACAATGCACTACTACACTGGTGGACAGCAGTTGCCTACAACTGAAGAGGGTAATACGCCCTCTAACAACTAAAGATCGTAATACGGCCTCTAACAACTGAAGAGCGTATTACAGCCTCCACCGGTTTAAATAATCCTCATAGGAAAAAATTACATTAGGGAAAAATATTTGTTGTGATATCCCCTACTACCTCCCAGAGTTTGTCGGTTTAAATAGTTTTCACCCTGTAGAGCATAGGTAAGAGTCATTTAAATGCTTTGGCACCAATTCATAATTACTTTTGAATGCATTATGGGAACAGCAGTGATCAATGTCTTGTAAATAATTACTATTAAAAACAGTCTTGATCACGATTTATTTAACAAGGTGACCGGTTTCGACCACTACTGTGGTCATCTTCAGACCATTGAGTAGGAACCTCTTTCTATTGGATTCTCCAACAGAAAGAGGTTCCTACTCTTGCTGCTACAGTAGTGAGAACTCAGACAGTGAACACCCAACACAGGACCACGTTAGAAAAGACGGGATCAGTCGCTCTCTGCTGAGCTCTCATTATCCCATAGCAGAATTCCCTAATCTACTGTGGTCATCTTCAGACCATTGAGTAGGAACCTCTTTCTGTTGGAGAATCCAATAGAAAGAGGTTCCTACTCAATGGTCTGAAGATGACCACAGTAGTGGTCGAAACCGGTCATCTTGTTAAATAAATCGTGATCAAGACTGTTTTTAATAGTAATTACCAATTCATAACTTGTATTGCTCAATTTCATGAAGATAGTCATCTATCAAGATGACTCATCGGTGCATTAGTCACGTTCATTGAGGGATTCCTTCTGTACCGTGCAAAATATAAAGCAGGACAGACTGTCGGAGTGAGGGAAGAGGGCCGAGGCGCTGCTGTACGTTTGAACTCACCGAGAACGAGGAGGATGCACGCCCTCATGGTGTTTGCAGGGACAGTGGGCGCGCGCGGCGCTAGCCACTGCCTTATGTCGACAGGAGACAGCGGGCGAGCACGGTTCAGCTATCACGCGTGCGTGACCGTCCGCTGTCGCACGCTGCTCGGCCGCTCGCTTTCGTAAGCCGCTCAGACTTTGTTTTCTTAACGCTCTCATTAGAAATCCGTGTTCTATGAGGAAACTCAAGTATTACAGGCCACCTATAGCGCGTGATGAAGCAAATCTCGAAGTAGCAGGGGGGAGACAGAAGATAAGGTGTCCCTTAGGAATCAGTAGTACCGCCGCTGTTGTTTCCCCTGTGTGTACACTTGCGAGGTGCCGGAGCTAGCAGTGTGTTTAACACTAAATTCTTTTAGAATATTCATATGTAAAGGATGCTCTAAGCCCCCCATTTTCTAACTCCGACTTTCGCTGTTGCACATGGATTAAGAAGAAACACGAACTGTAATCGACCCTGCAAGTGGAGTAGGAAAGAGTTTGGCACCTGCAATAATTTAATTTGATAGAAATTAATTTGATAAAGGAAAGTTTAATTAACGTAGTGAGAAATGAAAGGGTTGCTCTGCCGATTAACAGAATGAAGTTCTGTCCAAAACATCAATTTTATTTATTATGAGTAAACTCAAAATAATAAACAAAACACATGAAACATTTACAATACATCAAATTGGATACTCAAATAAATGCTGTGAAGGTGAAGTTGACCATAAACTAGCTTGTGACATTTATGTCCAAGTGGTATGTGGAGCCAATTCCTTGCAACTCAAATCTTAAGAGAAACACCCAGCGAACCCAACATTAATTGCTGCTACAGTAGTGAGAACTCAGACAGTGACCACCCAAGACAGGACCACGTTAGAAAAGACGGGATCAGTCGCGCTCTGCTGAGCTCTCATTATCCCATAGCAGAATTCCCTAATCTGCCGGTGCTGCGGACATACATTACCAAGCTGTCTTCTTAACTGTAAGGACACGATCTGGGGTACCGGAGGCAATGGCTGGTTGCTTTGACGTCCCATCGTGGTGATGATAATGTCGCGAGTATAGCCCGGAACAAATTACCCTGGTCTGGTTGTTAGAGACTAAAGACGTCCTAGCAACACAAATGCGCCTCTGAGGCAGACGAAGAAGGCTCGCCACACAATCATTGATGGTCACACAATAACTCCGATACAGTCAACTTCAGCCAAAACTGCTCAAGACGGATAACCTAGGCCGCTTGTACGCAGAACGCTCAATTGTCAACTGTACTCGGAAAGTTACATTGAAGTCGAAACTTCAGCAACTTCGTCACGTATATTAAACAGCCAACGGAAGGAGGTTGCCCAGAGCGGCGAGAGCTCAGTCTTGTAACCTACTCCGATCGAACGGCGAGACTCCCCTACCAAGAGCACCCGTACAACCCGAGTACACAACGTTACCGCCCCTGTCACAGTGGCCGTGGTTAAACGAGCCAATCAGCAACTTGAAAACCGCCGGAAAATTTCACTCTATTGTTGAAGCACTACTATTACACCAATGGAGATACTTGGCGCCAATTTCTGCGCCGATTATGCTACGTCACGGAGCTATCCCCTGGGAAAGCCAATCACAGTTATGATTTTACAGAAAATGCGGGAATTTGCCCGCCAAGACTGCCTGGGAACACAAGTCATTCCCACGCCTCGCTGGTAGCCCGCCAGAAAATGTTTTCACTAAGTTTCTGCGAAGTAACGGAATCTCTAATCCCAGCCGCTCCTTCAGGTCCATGTGGGCGTGTCGCCCCCGCTCTTATGACAATATCGGCGTCTGGACAGCATCCACTCGACTGCCTCACACCCGTCGGCATAACCCTTTCAAGATCGACAGAACCCGCCTGCCACTGGGCCACCCGGATAACGAGAGACGCTGCATGGGAAGTCCGCGTGTGAAGGAATAGCAACTTATCACTGCATGCAATTAGAGAGGAAAATATTCATAACTTCTGAGTTCTCAATACTAGCCTTGTAATGATCATACTAGGTTATACTTCCCCAAATCGAATTACTCAGAGTAAGATATAAATATGAGAGGGGGCAAGTCACTGTGTGCATCGTAAAGGCATGCCACCTCTAACACTATCTGATCAAAAGTAACCAGACACCACTTTGTTGTGAAGAATTGACTGCTAGATGTCAGGTGAGTCCGACTGGTCTGTATAAAAGGAAGCAGAGAGTACTGCATCGTCGGTAGAATAGCAGTAACAGCAGAATGGTCGATCAGGTGAGCTCAATTGGTGATGTGATTGTGAAGTCAAAATGCAAAGAAACAACCACAGCCAAACCCAAACCATGCTGACCTCATTACTGACAGACAGGGACTGTCAAGTATTGCAGAAGACAGTGGGGAAAAAAACCACATAAATCAGCAGACAGAACCACTCGTCAGCTTCAAAACGTTGCCCGTAGTCCAGTTACCGCAATGCCTGTGCGTAGGCAGTTAAAATGAGTGGGGAGTACAATACTCGGGCAGTTCCTCGTATGCCACACATTTCTGTAGTCAATGCGAAGCTACGCTCAAGTTCGACGCCACTGAAAACAAGCGATGTGGAGTGACGGCTCACGCTGTAGCCTGAGGCGATCCCATGGAAGGGTCTGGGTTTGGGGATTCGTGGAGAACGTTTTCTGCCGTAATAAGTAGTGCGGAGGAGGTGGTGTTATCGTACGATTTGGGAATAACTTCAGTGCTTGGGGTGTGAGACCTTACTGCACTTACGAAAACACTAAATTCGGAAGGATACGAACACATTTTACAGCATAGTGTATCACGTACAGCAGAGTTCAGAGACGATGGCTCTTGGTATCAGCATGTCAATGCACCCTGTCATAAAACAGTATCTGTGAGGCAGTGGTTTCTGGACTACGAAACTCTTGAAATTGGCTGGCTTGCTCACAGACCTGACCTAAACCCAATGGAACACGTTTGGGATGAGTTAGAACGTCGACTCCGCTCCAGACCCCAGTGTATCTCCTTCAGTTCGATTCATAAAAGTCAATTGTCTGCCATTCCTCCACAGGTACTCAGACTCTTCATTCAAAGTGTCTGCAGCAGGGCTCAAGCCGTCATAAAAGCGAGAAGGCTGGACACATCCCTTATTAGTATCCACTAACAGGTAACCGGAGACTTTTCATGAGATAGTGTAGGTCTGTCTGGGATGCTGCCGTCACCAGAAATACTTAAGTAATGACCTGGGTTTCTCGAGGCTGGCTCGAAGTTGCCATCAGTGACCAGTACTACACATGTTTCCAAAATTAAAGGAACAAACGAATTTTTTCTACGTTGCGTTTATTTTTGCGCAAAATAGTATAAATAGTTGATAGTAAAGTAGGAACAATGTAAATAATACTGGACGTAAACAAATGCAACGTGCAAAATGGTAGACGAAAATGTTGTTCGTTTTTTCCAACGTAACGGATCAGCACCCACAATCTGACAACTTGTTAATGTGCTCAGTACGGGGTGTGACAACCACTGGCAGCAGTACAAGCCTGACGATGGCGGGACATGCTTTGAATGATGTCATCATCTCATGTTGAAGTAGTAGCGCTCATTCTTCTTACAGAGCTGTTCGCAAGCGTTGGAGAGTGATTGGTGGATGTTGACGTGACGCTGTTTGTCCCTAGTGCATCTCAGACATGTTCCTTGGGGGTTCAAATCGGGACAGCAAGGGGACCACACTATGCGTGTAACATCTTCCGTTTCCAATAAAACATCGACCACCTGGGCTCTATAAGGTCGAGCATTATCGTCCATCAGTACGAAGTTTGGAGCCACAGCACTTCGCAACAACCGCACCTGAGGTCCCAAGATCTCGTCGCGGTACCTGACAGTGGTTAAACCATGCCGATACCCCCGTACAATTTCATAAAGACGTGTTCGAGTGGTCAACACAATCACTGCCCACGCTATTAGCGCTCCTCCCAGATATTAGTCTCTTTCCACGATGTCTGGGTTTCAAAATCGTGTTCCACGTTACCTCCAGATGGGAACCCGTCGAGAATCACTCTCCAGACCAAATCGGGGCTCATCTGTGAAAAGAACATGGGCCCACTTTTCGACCGTCCAGATGGCATGTTGACGACTCCACTCTAGACGTTCCCTTCTGTGGATGCGTCATAGGTATACATACAGCAGGTCTCCGACAATAAAGGCCACTCTCTCGAAGCCTTCTGTACACCGCCTGTCTCGATACAGCACGTCCAGTGGACGCTGTGAGGTCAGGTGCCAGTTGCCGTGCAGCACTAAGGCGTTACCATCGTGGCCCTGCAGCCAAATAAGGGTCCTCTCTTTCTGATGCCACATGTGGTCGGCCTTGCCCTGGTCTTTGTAATACACTTTTGGTCTCTATAACCTGTCGCCACATCCAAGAAACAACAGAGCGGTTCACATTAAACTATCGAGCTACATCGTTTTCCGACTGTCTTGCTTCCATTTTTTCCATGGCCCCCCATCGCAGAGCGTCTGGTGGCATCTTCTCTGTGCAATATTGCACCGTCTGTGGCAAACATTACCCCGTTTGATAGGTGCCCCGATATCATTGTTGGGGAGGCTATCCGTTGACCGGACTGCCATCTTCCGTTCACAATACGATCGTACATCTGTTGATAGTTTGTATGATTATATCGTGAATTAGATACAGGACGGGAAAATAGCGATTTGTTGCTTTAATTTTCGACACCGGCGTATTTCCTGGCTAGGTTACCAGAGGAATTTCTCGCGTGTGAGACAAACGTTTCGTAAGGCTATAATGGTAAACAAAAGCACGAGAGCTGCTCAAAAGGCTTTTGATTGCTGCAAGGGTGAACAGAACAAGTGAGAAAATCCTGAGCGACGAAACTGCAAGGTATCGCTCTGATTAGCTGAAAGGCTGAAATGTTAAAGAATTTAGGACGGTGCTCGATACTGGGGAAAGTGATTATTGAACCACGGCCCGACCCAAGATGCAGGGCGCGTTCTGGGCTATTGATGTGCGCAGCAGATGTTTTTCGAAAATCCGAGAGATGACTGTTCCGGTCTACAGTGACCCAGAGAGTTTTGTATCAGTCGCGGAAACTTTGGGTGAAATCTCAGTTACCTTGCATGTGACCGTGGAATTGCTATTGGAAGGTTATATTCTCAGAAAGTGTTTTACTGGTAGGTTAGAAGAACACTAAGCGTTACGAAGATGCCTCGGGAACTCAAATGGGAGTCCATGGAGGGAAGGCGGCGTTATTTTCCGGCAATCATTAGTGAGAAAACTTAGAGAATCGCAGTTTGAAGCTGACTGCCTAATGATTCTACTGTCACCAACATAAGTCGCGCGTAAGGACCACAAAAATAAGATACGAATAATTAGGGCTCATACGCCGGAATACAGATAGTCGCTTTTCCCTCACTCTATTTGCGAGTGTAACAGGAAAGGAAATGGCATGTAGTGTACAGGCACCCTCCGCCACGCACCGTACGATGACTTGCGGAGTATCTACACAGATCTTGATGCAGAACTGTAGGAGCACACGAAGGAGCACTGTAGGAGTAACTATTTGAGGTAGGTACTCAACCGCGATCATTTTGGGCAACGTTGCATCAGTGTCAAACCAAATTAGTTAGCAGCAGAATTCACTGAAAATGTCAAAAACAATATTTTCGAGCGAGAAATTCTCCTACAAATTTTTTAAGCCTTTCATGGAAAAAAAGTGTTTGTGTCAAATCACCCATAGTCTCAGAAACGTGATGCTTTCGAGTAACTCTGTTTCCAAACTTTCCAGTCCGGACACCTCCTGTGGTTGCAGATAAAGCACACCTGACGCCCTGCCACTTGCCGGCCATAAACGTTTAAACGCGACCGAAACTGTTGTCTGCCCTCGGCACATATAACTCCAGTTTTGAGGCAGAAGGGCGCAGCCAGTGCGTCACAATGGGTCCCTGTACACTGCTAGTGTTTGGTGAGTTGCACTCAGAAATTAGTGCTATAGTAACCGATGGGGTAGTAAATTACCAATCAAAACTAGCATATCTCGGCGGAATAAAATGTCTTTCCGGTATAGGAAATATACACTGTGTGATCGAAAGTATCCGGACATCCCCAAAAACATACGTTTTTCATATCAGGTGCACTGTGCTGCCACCTACTGCCAGGTACTCCATATCAGCGACCTCAGTAATCATTAGACATCGTGACAGAGCAGAATGGGGCACTACGCTGGGTGTCATTTGTGTCATACGTCTGTACGCGAGATTTCCACATTCCTAACCATCCCTAGGCCCACTATTTCCGATGTGATAGTGAAGTGGAAACGTGAAGGGACACGTACGGCACAAAAGCGTTCAGGCCGACCTCGTCTGTTAACTGACAGAGACCGCCGACAGTTGAAGAGAGTCGTAAGGTGTAATAGGCATCTATCCAGACCGTGACACAGGGATTCCGAACTGCATCAGGTTCCACTGCAAGCACTATGACCGGCGGGAAGTGAGAAAACTTGGATTTCATGGTCGAGCGGCTGCTAAAAATGGCTCTGAGCACTGTGGGACTTAACTGCTGAGGTCATTAGGTCCCTAGAACTTAGAACTACTTAAACGTAACTAACCTAAGTACTGCACACATATCCATGCCCGAGGCGGATTCGAACCTGCGACCGTAGCGGTCGCGCGGTTCCAGACTGTAGCGCCTAGAACCGTTCAACCACTCCGCCCGGCCGAGCGGCTGCTCATAAGCCGCACATCACGCCGGTAAATGCCAAACGACGACTCGCTTGCTGTAAGAAGCGTAAACATTGGACGATTAAACAGTGTAAAAACGTTGTGTGGAGTGACGAGTCACGGTACATAATGTGGCGATCTGGTGTCAGGGTGTGGGTATGGCGAATGCCCGGTGAACGTCGCCCGCCAGCGTGTACAGTGCCAACATAAAATTTCGGAGGCGGTGGTGTTATGGTGTGGTCGTGTTTGTCATAGAGGAGACTTGCACCCCTTGTTCTTTTGGCACTATCACAGCACGACCTACATATTTTAAGCACCTTCTTGCTTCCCACAGTTGAAGAGCAATTCGGGGATGGCGATTGCATCTTTCAACATGATCGAGCACCTGTTTTATAATGCACGGCCTGTGGCGCAGTGGTTACGCGACAATAACATTCGCTGTAATGGACTGGCCTGCACAGAGTCCTGACGTGAATCTTCTAGAACACATTTGAGATGTTTTGGAACGCCGGCTTCGGGCCAGGCCTCACCGACCGACATCGATACCTCTCCTCAGTACAGCACTCCGTAAAAAATGGGCTGCATTCCCCAAGAAACCTCCCAGCACCTGATTGAACGTCTGCCTGAGAGAGTGGAAGCTGTCATCAAGGCTAAGGGTGGGTCAACACCATACTGAATTCCAGTAATACCGATGGAGGGCGCCACGAATTTGTAAGTCATTTTCAGCCAGGTGTCTGGATGCTTTTGATCACATAATGTACATTGCATTGCTTAAGACGTTGCTACCTGATAAAAAGCTAGATATCCTGTGTAAGGCCGTAGGAGACCCGAAACGTTAAAGTGCTGTAGCGTACCTGTAACGCGCTAAGCAGCTTACTGACCACAGCTGATTCATGAGTACCTGCAAGACCGGTGCTGCATGATTGAGTAACTCTTAACAGAAGTTGTATTACCCGAATTCTTATTGGCTAACCGAGCACCGTCGAAACATCGCGCCACTGGCCGTGTGTCCTGGTACTCGGGGTGTGCAACAAATCAGGCATTTGTTACTTATGTCAGTGACTGAGAAGGCGCAGTGTGCACAACAACAACCTTACAGTATCTGGCTGCGATTTCCGTCACAACCAGAAGTCACAAGAACCAACTAAAAGTAGCATTTGAGCATTATAACAATCTTCGCCGTGTGACATCTGTTGACTGACGTTCGTACTTCGTTCTCGCGCTATGGCTGTACGCATATGATCTACTTACGGTCGCAGAAATGAACCAAGAAGTTAATGTGTTGTGAGAAAAATTTTACCCTTGGAATTTTATCTAGCATTAGCGTTGACATGTTTGGCTAGCGTGTGATATTGGACGTGTCCACTACCCCCCCCCCCCCCCCCCCCCACCCGCTCAGCCACAACCGCCCTTAAGTCTTGGACGTGTAGCGTAGCCCGAGGTCAAGGTTAGGTTGAAAGGTGATTATTCGCTCGAGGGTTGGTGAAGCCAACGAATCTAAATGTCAAATAAAACTTGTGGTAACAAACTGACTTATAGCTTAGCTCAAGATGTACGTTTGCTCCTTATTTAAACACACTTAAGTCTCTTTTCACCACAAAAACTGAAATTTGAAGATAAATTCAGGAAACGTATATTACATATTTGACAAAGCTCCGACAAGAAATTTGACGCGTATTGCACAGATATATCGTACATAAACTACGAAAACTGCAACGGGAATCCACCACGTAACTTTTTACCAAGCTTTTAACAGTAGTGTATTTACAAGATGGATATTTTATCAGCACTATAATAAACAAGATTTGGTGTGTATCATCAACTATTGCATTTAAACTACTTCCGACGTCAACTGGAAAATCCGTACTTCCCACTCTTTTCAGTTGAAAATCCCCAACCTTAGAACACCTACCCAAGTCTTTATCAGTAAGACTTGGCAGAAAATTAAGAGGTATGTGGCGGCTTTAACAAGAGTAGAATGGAATGTTCATTATTCACACACAGTGTATTTCACAGTTATTTACCAAGCCTCTCAAATAGCATAATGATTTCAATAATATACTGTAGATATATTCAGTTTGCGTACTTTACAAGCGAGAACATATCACTTCCGTTGCATGACCACACACTGAGGTGACAAAAAGTCATGGGACACCTCCTAAAATCGTGTAGGACCTGCTTTTGCCCGGCATAGTGCAGTAACTCGACGTGTCATGGACTCAAGAAATCGATGGCGGTCCCCTGCAGAAATATTGAGCCATGCTGCCTCTAAAGCCGTCCATAATTGCGAACGTGTTGCTGGTGCAGGATTTTGTGCATGAATTGACCTCTCGATTATGTCCCATAAATGTTCGTTTCGATTCATTTCGGCGGTCTGGGTGGCCAAATCATTCGTTCGAATTGTCCAGGATGCTCTTCAAACCAATCGCGAACCACTGTGGCCCGGTGACATGGTGCATTGTCATCCACAAAAAAAAAACCCATCGTTGTTTAGGAACATGAAGTCCATGAATGGCTCCAAACGGTCAGAGTAGCCCAACATAACCATTTCCAGTCAATGATCGGTTCAGTTGAACCAGAGGACCCAGCCCACCCCAAGTAAACACAGCCCACACCATTATGGAGTCTCCAATGGCGTGCGCGTTGGCAACTTGGGTCCATGACTTCGTAGGATCTGCATCAGACTCAAAGCCTGCCTTCATCTCTTACCGACTGAAACGGGGACTGAGGCCTCGGTTTCACAGTCGTCTTGGCTCTAATCAATACGGTCACGTGCCCAGGAGAGGCGCTGCAGGCGGTGTCGTGCTGTTAGCAAAGGCACTGGCGTCAGTCGTCTACTGCCATAGCCCATCAACACCAAATTTCACCGCACTGTCTTAACGGATACCTTCATCGTACGTCCCACATTATTTCTGTAGTTATTTCACGCACTGTTGCTTGTCTGTTAGCACTGACAACTCTACGCTAACGCCGCTGCTCTCGGTCGTTATGAGAAGGCCGTCGGCCGCTGCGTTGTCCGTGTTGAAGGATGATGCCTGAAATTCGGTATTCCTGGCTCACTCTCGACACAGTGGATCTCTGAATACTGAATTTCCTAACGATTTCCGAAATGGAATGTCCCATGCGTCTACCTCCAACTACCATTCCGCGTTCGAAATATCGTAATTCCCGTCGCGCGGCCGTAATCACGTTCGAAACTCTTTCGCATGAATCACCTGAATACTAACGACAAATCCGCCCTTTTATACCTCCTGTACACGATACTACCGCCATCTGTAAATGTTCAAATCGCTATCTCATGACTTTTGCCACCTCAATGTAATTCACATTACATTCTACATCTTTATTCTTCATGTCTACATATTTGTATCAGGACATAGTCACCCTGGCGACGAAGACATTTCTCCCATCGAGAGACCAGTTTGTTGATACCGTCACTGTAGGGTGTATGACTTTGTTGACGGACCCGCAACATCACCTCTACTCCACTTGCATTGGTTTATCATTGTCAAAGTGCTCGGGGATGTTTTATTAAGTTTTGAAAGCAGGTGAAATCGGATGGGGCCATATCGGGAGTGTGTGGAGGATGATCGATGACAGTGAAGCCAAGGCGTCGGATCATTGCAGATGAGGCAACGTTCGCTTGTGGTTTGGCATTCCCATGCTGAAGGAGAGGGTGCGAATTCGAAACTCGGTTACAGCACGCTGTTTCACCCGCGCACCGGGTTAGTTACGTTACACACCGCCGTATTACAAGCTACAATCCTGAGCCCCCTAGCGACACAGGACTGCAAGTGTCCAGGCGAATACGAAGAATGCTAATTAAGTTTTCTTTATTTAAAAAGCTTTGAGAGTATTCACAAAAAAAAAATCGGAGGCATTACTTTTCAGCTCACCCTCGTACTTGCTAACACCAGTGACTGTTAGTTCCTTGACTACGGTGATAAATAGCAGAAATCGTATTTTAAGGTTGCGGAGAGATACAAGTTGTGAACGCGTAAACTGCGATTTTAAACTGTGGCAAAACGCAGTTACCGAAAAACAATGTCAGAAGTAAGTTTATCAAACATTCTTCAGCGGAAATTTTCGACGTCGTTCTTTGCTTATGACTTCAGTCGATCTAAATGGTTTGACCGTTACGTACACACGTAGTCAACAACTGTTCTTGATCATGCTTCCAACCATTCTGTTATTGTTGATAAGACGCCTACCATGGCAAATCGAAAGGATGAGATGATTGGACTTAGCGTGGAAACATCGAAGTAAGTTATAAATTTAAAAATGTGGAGCCGTTGGATCTAATCTTTTTCCATAAACCACGGTTCCCCATATACTAAATCGACGAGATGGCAAAAACGTACGAGGCCTACAGTCATTAGGCCGCCACATTGCGACATGTCGATCCAAAAGAGCTAGTAGAGACCGGATCACAGGTTTCGTCGCCAGAAGCATTTTAAAAAATACAATGTTTGTAATTTAGACACTCGGAACGAAGCTGCTGGGAAGTCATAAAAATACAGTTAATTTGGCGAGAGAGAGAGAGGTGTGACATCACAATTAACAGTTTCGGTCGAAAGTTTTCTCCTGAACACAAGCACATGCAGGATATGACGCTAGGTACCGCTTTCTGTCTTCTGTAACATGAAGTAAGCAGGATGAGCCCGGCCGGATAGCCGATCCCAAAGCCTGGAAAGTTGTACACGTCACACTAGTATTCAAGAAATGTAGTAGGAGTCATCCATTAAGTTACAGGCCCATATCATTAACGTCGATATGCAGCAGGATTTTTGAACGTATATTGTGTTCGAACATTATGAAGTAAGTCGAAGAGAATGGTCTATTGCTATACAGTCATGCCCGCGTTCTTGTGAAACACGACTAGCTCTTTGCTCATACGAAATGTTGAGTGCTATTGACAAGGGATATCAAATTGATTCCCTATTTCTAGATCTCCAGAAAGCTTTTGACATTGTACCTCACATGCGGCGTGTACTCAAATAGTGTGCTTATCGAATATCGTCTGAGTTACGTGAATGGATCCGTAATTTCCTGTCAGAGAGGCCACAGTTCGTAGTAATTGACGGAGAGTCTTCTCGTAAAACAAAAGTGATTTCTGGCGTTACCCCAAGGTAGTGAGTGTTATAGGATCTCTGCTGTTCCTTATCTATATCAACATTTTAGAAGACAATCTGAGCAGCCATCTTAGGTTGTATGCAGATGACGCTGTCGTTTATCGTCTAGTAAAGTCATCAGAAGATAAAAATAAATTGCAAAACGATTTAGAAAAGATATTTGTATAGTGCGAAAGTTGGCAGTCGACCATAAATAATGGAAAGTGTGATGTCATCCACAAGAGTGCTAAATGGAATCCATTAAACTTCGTTTACACGATAAATCAGTCAAATCTAAAGGCTGTAAATGCAACTAAATACCTAGAAATTACAATTACGAACAACTTAAATGGGAAAGAACATATAGAAAATGTTGTGGGGAAGGCGCACCAACCACTACGTTTTAGTGGCAGAACACTTAGAAGATGCAATAGATCTACTAAAGAGACTGTCCACACTATGCTTGCCCGCCCTCTTTTGGAGGGCTGCGCGGTGTGGTGTCCTTACCAGGTAGGATTAACGGGGTGCATCGCGAAAGTTCAAAGAGGAGCAGCAAATGGTTCAAATGGCTCTGAGCACTATGGGACTTAACATCTGAGGTCATCAGTCCCCTAGAACTTAGAACTAGTTAAACATAACTAACATAAGGACATCACACACATCCATGCCCGAGGCAGGATTTGAACCTGCGACCGTAGCGGTCACGCGGTTCCAGACTGAGGCGCCTAGGACCGCTCGGCCACACCGGCCGGCGAGGAGCAGCACATTTTGTGTATCGAGAAATAGGGGAGAAAGTGTTATTGATATGATACTGAATTTGGGGTGGACATCGTTAAAACAAAGCCGTTTTCCGCTGCGGCGGATCCTTCTCACGTAATTTCATTCGCAACAATCTCCTCCGAATGCGAAAATATTTTATTGACGGCGACCAACATAGGGAGAAACGATCATCATAATAAAATAAGGGAAATCAGAGCTCTCACGGAAAAATATAGGTGTTTGTTTCTTCCGCGCGCTGTTCAATATTCGAATGAAAGAGAATTACTGTGAAGAATTCAAGAACCAGTTTATAGGATCTGAACTGAATATGGCATATGGAATGTACAATATAAATGGAATATGGCATACTGCGATATGCCGTCTGCGAAGTCCATATTTGCAGCATCGAAGAAACAAAATTAATCGCCGGCCGTTGTGGCCGAGCGGTTCTAGGCGCTTCAGTCCAGAACCGCGCTGCTGCTACGGTCGCAGGTTCGAATCGTGCCTCGGGCATGGATGTGTGTGATGTCCTTAGGTTAGTTACGTTTAAGTAGTTCTAAGTTCTAGGGGACTGATGACCTCAGATGTTAAGTCCCATAGTGCTCAGAGCCATTTGACCCATCTGAACAAAATTAGTCAGCAGATCCAAAACAACAAACATTTACAGAACACTCAACTTCCCCACTTCGCATGACGAAAACTAAGAAAACTACTCCGATACACGCCTTCACTTCATGTTCTGAAAAACAACGGTCATTGAATGAGTTTAGTGCGGATCTTTCCGTAGTATTTGTCCAGCCAGGAACTGCAATTCGCATGGAAAACAATCTCCCAGTCAAACCTTTAGTGGGAAGTACATACGAAGATATACACTCGGCGAAAAAGTTAGATACAACCATTTGATGAGAACGTTTCAGAGAAAATAAAAGAGGTTACCGGTAAAAATGAAATGGTATTCTTTTAGATGAAACTGCTGATCAGCTGCACAGATATATTTTGAATGTGTTGGTTTTTTTTTTTCATTACTTGGTGAATGGGTAAAACCTATGATTTTTAAGATGTACCAACTCGAGAAGATAAATGCCCACACGATACGACGAGGTGGTAAGAATGACAGGATAGCGATTGGCACATATACAGAGGGTGGTAATACCGCTACACAAGGTATAAAAGGGAAGTGCGTCGGCGGAACTGTCATTTATTCTCAGGTGATTCATGCGTAAAGATTTCCGACGTGATTATCGTCGCAACAGTGGAATTAACACACTTTGAACGCGATATGGTAGTTGCAGCTAAACGCATGGGACATTCCATTTCAGAAATAGTTAGGGAATTCAGTAATGCGAGATCCACGGTGTGAAGAGTGTGAAACGTCCCCTTAGAAACAATTATACATGACTGTGCTTAAACTGACACACAATATTTTTTAGCGCAACGCAATCTGACTTTCAAAAATCCCTACAAAAAATGGCCCTGACTAACATTAACGTATGCGTTTCACAAATCACTTACCTCACAAAAATCTTCGTTACTTGAACTACTGCAATACAGCGAGCGCCACTACTGCCAGCTAAATAAAAGATTCAAACTACGGAAGGCACTAACTACTGATAGGCATAGTTATCAAATGAAAGATTTTGATAGACAACAAACAATGTATTTACCTTAATAGTCATCAAAGGTCATAATATATACAGCAGTTCATGGCATCCATTTTTACAAACTTTCAAAACTCCGCCATCTCTCTACCCACATCCACCACTGCTGGCGGCTCACCTCCAACTGCGCAACGCTACGCGCTGTTCACATCCAGCTGCCACTGCCCAACACTACAATGGCAGACAACAATGCAAACTAGCCACAGACTGCACACAGCACAGCCAGTGATTTTCATACTGAGCGCTACGTAACGTTGCCGATAAGAAAACATAAACAGCCTACTTACATAGCCCCCATGCTCCCCACAAAAAATTTTACAAATTGTTTTGGGCACTGGCCAATACAGATTTGAAAAAAATTTTCATAATTGTAATTACAATAACAAAGAAATCAAATGCACACACTTATTGATACAATGTTGGTCAAAAGCTAAAATTTTCTCACAGTCCATAAAGATAGTCCTGATCATTCATCACAGTAAAACTGCCGTTTCTTTTCTCAAAGTCTGAGCAGTAAAAGACAATGCACACGGATGTAGTGGATTTCCATGCAGTCTTGAAGAAGTAGTGTTGTCCTTCCAACGGAAAGACAGTGTTGACTCTTGACATGCAGACAGGTAACGGGCCACAACAGAGCAAACCCACAGCAGAGTCATTCGACGTTTTGAAGAATATTGGTAGGTAGGTCATCACAGAGCAGACCCACTATAGTCTCGGTAGAGATTATGGTATTGGTGGGCCACCAGAGGTGCAGACCCACTGCAGTCCTTGTAGAAATAATGGTATTGGTGAGTCAGCAAAGGTGTAGACCCACTGTAGTCCTTGTAGAAATAATGGTATTGGTGAGTCATCAAAGGTGTAGACCCACTGTAGTCCTTGTAGAGATGGCCAGCAGCCATCTGCTGCGACTGTGCAGGTGCACAATCACCATCGAAGATTCTTGCAGAGAAGATAGCAAGTCCATAAACCACCACTTGTGCACGCACAAAGTTTTTGGAATTGTCCTTAGAACCAGCAATGCTGTTATCCAGTCCCTTGCTGAATTATCAACACACGTGCAAACACTAACAGTCTCTGCTTCTCACATATTGTCCATATACTATGACCAACAGAAACGAGTGCAGTGATATGGAACTTACAGGTCAATAAGCCCAACACTACAATGGCAGACAACAATGCAAACTAGCCACAGACTGCACACAGCACAGCCAGTGATTTTCATACTGAGCGCTACGTAACGTTGCCGATAAGAAAACATAAACAGCCTACTTACAAGTGTCCCGAGAATACCAAAGTTCAGGCATTACCTCTCACCACGGACAATGGAGTGGCCGACGGCATTCACTTAACTGCCGAGACCAGTGGCGTTTGCGCAGAGTTGTCAGTTCCAACAGACAAGCAACACCGCGTGAAACAACCGCAGATATCGACATGGAACGTACGACGGATGTATCCATTAGGTCAGTGCGGCGGAGGACCGATGCGAGTGCCTTTGCTGAGCGCACGACACCGCCTGCAGCGCCTCCGCTGGGCTCGCGACCATATCGGTTGGATCCTAGACAACTGGGAAACCGTCGTCTGGTCAGATGACTACCGATTTCTGGCCTGGTCAGATAAGTTCCGATTTCAGTTGGTAAGAGCTGAAGGTAGGGTTCGAGTAAGGTGCATACCCCATGAAACGGTGGACCCAAGTAGTCAAGAAGGCACTTTGCAAGCTGCTGGTGGCTCCATAATGGTTTGGGCTGTGTTTACATGGAATGGAGTGGGTCCTTTGGTGCAACTGAACCGATCGCTGACTGGCAGTGGTTATGAAGACCATTTCCAGCCATTCACGGAGTTCCCAAAGAACGATGGAATTTTCATGGATGACAATGCACCGTACTACTGGACCACAGTTGTTCGCGATTGGTTTGAAGAACGTTCTGGACAGTTCAAGCAAATGTTTTGGCTACTCAGATCGCTCGGCGTGAGTCCCTTCGAACATTTATGAGACATAATCGAGAGGTCTCTGATATTTCTGTACTTTTGACACGATAAATAAATAAATAAATCGAGAGGTCAGATCCTGTACAAAATCCTTCACTGGCAACGCTTTCGGAATCATGGACTGCTAAAGGGGTAAAATGGCTCAATATTTCTGTAGGGAATTTTCAACGACTTATTGAGTCCATGTCACGCTGAGTTGCTGCACTACAGGCGGAAAAGCAAGTCCGACACGATATTAGGAGGTGTCCCATGACTTTTGTCACCTCACTGTAATGGTACGTTTACACTGGGATACATGTATCGCGACATGTATGAGCGACATGTCAATTTGACATGTCGCGATACATCACCTCATACAAAAATTCACGGAACTTGTATGCGGACCCTCGAGCTCATACATGTCGCGTATACATTTTGTATATCGCTTTTTGGCCATATACACGACATGTATGAGCGACATTTGAACTCGCGCATGCGCAGTACTATCATTTCCTGTCGTCTTGTCGTCTGCCGCTTATTTTGACGATTAGCGCATGCGTAGTACCAGGCTCTTTGGCGGCTGTTTGAGTTTTGGAGGTGCCGACTATTGTTTTGACGTTAATGTATCTGCATAGAACATCAAAAAGTGCCATATGCAACATTATTCTTCGTGTTTGCGAGGCCATTGTGCAAGTTTTATTCCAAGAAGTGAAGGTAAAAGTTTTATATATATCAGAGTATGTAATACATTCTATAATTTTTTCATGCATCTGGCACGTATATCAATTTTTTGCTATTATTCCGGCGGCCTCGTGTGATAATGTTGACAACGGATGCCGACAATCGTGTGTGAGACGTTGGCATTAGCAATCGCGCGACAATGCAAATGTTTTGTAATGAAATCTTCGTTTCAAGAGGAATCCCCAGTGGCCAAAAAACGGAGTGTTACTGCCAACTGATCCTCTGGTGGAATCGCTTCCCGAAAGTTTGTGTTGGTTTTGGACACAAGAGGAGCCACAAGTGATAACAAACCACGGAAATCCTCCATACTCATCCTAACATAATTTCAAAAATATGCGCCATCCTTTAGCGTTAATTCGCGAGAAACTCTCTCTGCCACCATCTACGCTTCCTCCGCCTTTTCTTCGTATCATCTTCCAAAAGATCAAGTGTACCAGCACATAAAAATGTTAAATCTTCCAAATCGTCGTCGAAAGCTATCGCACAGTGATACATATCAACCAGTGTAAACGCACGCTCATACATGTATGAGGTTGATACTTGTCAACTCATACAAGTCGCGATATATTTCGCAAAGTCGCATATACATGTATCTCATACATGTGCTGATACAAATGGCAGTGTAAACGCACCTTAATGCAGTCATCCACCGACTCATGTACGAACGCCGGCCGCAGTGGCCGTGCGGTTAAAGGCGCTGCAGTCTGGAACCGCAAGACCGCTACGGTCGCAGGTTCGAATCCTGCCTCGGGCATGGATGTTTGTGATGTCCTTAGGATAGTTAGGTTTAACTAGTTCTAAGTTCTAGGGGACTAATGACCTCAGCAGTTGAGTCCCATAGTGCTCAGAGCCATTTGAACCATGTACGAACGGGTGACCAGGAGAAACACAACACAAACAAGTGAGGCATGGGGTGACTGATCAAGTACGCTACAGGATTTCGGCTTCCCAACGCTTGAAGAGTACGTACCCCAACCTCAGCCATGTGAGGCGTAGGCCGTCTTTTGCAAGTATTAGGGAGAATTAATGCTGCTCTGAAGAAGATTCTGGTAAAGGTTCCCAGTCGTCGAGTTTTGTATCAAGAAATGACAGAAATCACAATTTCCCGTGATCACAAGGTGGGATACGTGGACAAGATGCACAGTCTTCTTGTGCGAAGACTTCGATGAAATCAAACACTTCCTCTGTGCCCTTGACTCAATAAACGCAGCACTCATCAAGCACGACCAACAATTGGTCAACAACAAAGACCTAGAGTTACAATTTTTTTGCGCTGTGTGGCTAAAAGTATCTGCCTGACGTGATTCAGAGTTTAGAAGATGAAGGTACGTAGTAGGAGGCACAGCGGCAGACCTTGAGGCATCTTACGAACATGCCTGATGGATTTGCTACTGACAGATTCGAATTAAAGTTTAAGACAATCCAGATGTGGAAGTCTTGGGAACTCTCACTAAAACTCCTTTACGGATGCTGACAAGATATGCTCCATTCGTTTCTATAAACGCAGAGCTGAGTTTCTCCATACATTAGCAACTGTTGAGCTCAAAGTACTAGCGACTCAGCGTCAAAAAAACATTGAAACGATGTGTGTGATCCAGTATAACAGAACCATGTAAATGGGACGAAGAAAGTTAATGTAGCTGGTTCAAATCTAAATAAATTAATCTCATCAATAGCTTTATCGCACCCTTTTGCGTGTATTAATATTTTCGGAACCTTTTTCTCACATTAGCTGACCACAATTTGTACCTTAATGCGCGAACTCTCGCTCTAAGAGCTCTTTGCACACAGAAATTTTAAAACATTCGGCATTTTGTCAATAATGCGTATAGGATTCTCGTTCCCTCAGCAGCTGGGTTTCATACGTCTCCCATACCGCGCAAACTTGTTACAGTTGCTAAGTATGCGCGTGTCACTCGCCGGTTATCGCCTTGCGACGTTTAGCTCATGGCACAGTTCTCGACGCACGTATTTATTTTGCTATTCATATTTTTTAAAATGTCATTTTATGTCTATTGCTCTTGGTTTATTGTGACTTTTTTATTACACACATCAAAAAAAGTTTTGTATCACCTCGGTTCCAAGAGTTCATGAACGTGTACAGAAAATTGGAATAGAGATCGACATAAACATCATTTCCGCCCTTTTTATTGTTCATGAAAACCACACATTGCATGTTGTACCACCATACAGCGAGACCTTCAGAGGTGGCGGTCCAGACTGCTGTACCCACTGGTACTTCTAATGCCCAGTAGAACGTCCTCTGGCATTGATGCAAGCCTGTATTCGTCGTGGTATACTATCCACAAGTTCATCAAGGCACTGTTGGTCCAGATTGTCCCACACCTCAAAGGCGATTCGGCGTAGATCCCTCAGAGTGGTTGGTGGGTCACGTCGGCCACAAACAACCCTTTTCAATCTATTCCAGGCATATTCGATATGGTTCATGTCTGGAGAACATGGCAACTATAGTCGAGCGATGTCGTTATCCTGAAGGAAGTCATTCACGAGATGTGCAGGATGGGGGCGCGAATGGTCGTCCATGAAGACGAATGCCTCGGCTGTATGGTGCCGATATGGTTGCACTATCGGTCGGAGGACGGCATTCACGTAGCGTACAGCCGTTACGGCGCCTTCCATGACCACCAGCGGCGTTCATCGGCCCTACATAATGGCACCCGAAAACAGCAGGGAACCTCCACCTTTCTGCTCTCGCTGGTCAGTGTTCGTAAGGCGTTCAGCCTGACCGGGTTGCTTCCAAACACGTCTCCGACGATTATCTGGTCGAAGGCATATGCGGCACTCATCGGTGAAGCACTGATCGGCTGTTGGACTCCCTCCGTCTAATAGGCGCTGCTCGTGCATGGTTGTTTATATCTTTGGGCGGTTTTAGTGACATCTCTGAACAGTCAAATGGACTGTGTCTGTAATACAATATCCACAGTCAACGTCTGTCTTGAGGAGTTCTAGGAAACGGGGTGATGCAAAACTTTTTTGATGTGTGTATTATGACGGCTAAGAATATATGAAATGAATAAAATAACATTATTTTGTATTTTTGGAGATGGATGTACAAGAAGAAAGAATTTCGGCGTAGGACTACAATCCAAAATCTGTCTTATCCTCTACAGCACGTTGTAAAATGATTTACCCACTAACTGAAATTCCAAGCGCTGCAAACCCAGTGGTGTATGTCAAATCTGTCCGAGACGCAAAAATCGAAAGCCAAAGATGTACAGGGTGACAATTATTGAACTATACAGACAAACACGTAAATTAGTTTCAAGCTACGGCGTGCACGCACGCCACTACAAATAGTCGGACTTAGGTTATGACATGGTCGATACACCTGTCATTATTGGCGACGATATGGTGCTGACGGATAGCGAAATTCTGCATGACACGCTGAAGTGTCGGAACATCTATGCTGTCGATGACCTCCTGCAAAGCTGTTTTCAGCTCAGTGGTGGTTTTCGGGTTATTGCTCTACACCTTGTCTTTAATACAGCCCTACAAAAACGAGTCGCAAGTGTCCAGTTCCAGGGAATATGGCGCCCCATCGAGGCCATGGGCCTCTCGGTGCCCCAGAGCCAGAATGCGGTCCGCAATGTGCTCTTCCAAGACATCTAACACTCTCCTGCTTCGATATGGTCAAGCTACCTCTTGTATGAACAAAATTATCTAGAAAGCAGGGTCACTTTCGATAACGGGGATGAAAACATCTTTCGAAACCTGCACATGGCATTCGGTAGTCACCATGTCATGAAGAAATATTGGCCGGCCGCTGTGGCCGAGCTGTTCTAGGTGCTTCAGTCCGGAACTGCACTGCTGCTACGTTCGCAGGTTCGAATCCTGCCTCGGGCATGGATGTGTGAGATGTCCTTAGGTTAGTTAGGTTTTGTAGTTCTAAGTCTTGGAGACTGACGACCTCAGATGTAAAGTCCCATAGTGCTTAGAACCATTTGGACATTTGAAGAAATATCGCACCGGTTATTCCTTGACTGGGCACTGCACGCCATACAGTCACCCGTTGAGGGTGAAGAGACTTCTCGATCACGAAATGCGGATTCGCAGTGTCCCATATGCGGCAGTTTTGCTTACTGACGAACCCATCCAAACGAAAGTGAGCCTGTTCGCTGAAGCAAATCATACATCGGCCAACCGTGCAGTTTGAATGTCCTAACGCAAACCGTTCAGAAGTTGTGACGATCTTATTCCGTATAGTACAATAATTGTCATCCAGTATGTACTCACTGTCAAAAATTTTTGTGTAATGAACATGCTGTAACGTTATTTGATATGTGTAAAGCTCAGATATATGACGAAGATCAAGTCACAAAAGTTAAATAATAAGAAATACTTGTTCCTTTTTTAAAATTTTTTATAAGTGCATTGAAGACTGGCGATTTGAATTGTTCTAAGATTACTATGGACAATAGAGATGTACTGATCATTTTAAATAACAAATATTTTAAGTTGTAAAATATGAGTGCTTTATTATAAAAATAACAAAAAATATACTAATATAACAACGAAAACAGCCAGTTTTTGACAAAATAATGTAATTGCATAGATAAAAAATCAACTCACCAAGCGACGGCAGATCACACATAAAAGAAGGTAATAATTAGGCAAGCTTTCGGAGCCAGTGGCTCCTTCTTCAAAAATGGTTAAAATGGCTCTGAGCACTATGGGACTTAACTTCTGAAGTCATCAGTCCCCTAGAACTTAGAACTACTTAATCCTTACTAACCTAAGGACATTTTGTAATCCACATTCTTTAAAAAAGGAGCACTTGGAAAGGAAAGAACAATAAGAAGGGACTAGTAACAGTAACTGGACACATAATTTTCTTTTCAAGTACATGGTAATATTTTTTTTACAATAAGTTGTTGTGGAGCACCACTTTAATTACATAGACATTAAGATGTGAATATACATTTTCCTTTTCTGCATTGTTGTTTTTACTGTAATATTTTTTCTGCTTGAGCTATGTCATGTTTAGGTATAAGTTACTGCTGTTTGCCAGGCATAGTGTTACTGAATTTGACTTTGTGTTACTCTTCTAAGCTTATTTTTATTGTTTGCTGCGCATTGCCTTATATTAGTTGTAATATTGCACTTGCTTTGCTAATTAATGCTGCTTGCTTTGCTAATTTCTTAATGCTGCTTGCTTCGCAAATCTGCGTTTTTTTTCATTGCTGTTTATATTAATTGTTTTATGTGATGCTGCATTGCCTCGACCCTTGGTATATATATCTGAGCTCAGTAGATTTAAGTTAGCTTAAGAGGGGTAGACTATATAAGAAACTAACTATGATGACTTGGAAGAAATGTATTGAGAAGCTATATGAAAATGGTTTGGGCGAAAAAGAAGGATACTGTACAGTGGAGAAAAACTATTTTTGACAGAGGATGTGAACAGAATACAAAAGGCAGGCTTAGATAGGACTTTTGGGAATAATGATGAATGAAGGGAGATCTCCAAGAAGCAAAGAAAGTTTTGTTTGCAAAATACTGCAGTAAAACAAACCCTGTCCTTTCCTTTTGTGTTATCCCACTACGTGTTTGTGTACCCTTGTGTATTTGTTTTCTTCCTGTCTCTGTGTAGTTTCATAGAACTTTTTCTTCTTCTAATATTAAGCTACATTCACTATGATGAGGAATACTGTTATCCTCAAATATAATTGGCATTAATAATATGATATTTTCTTTGTAAAGATGTTTAGACATTATGTATTCTGTTCTGTTTTAATGCTCATGTGTGAAGTTGATGTTTCGAAAGTGGTTCTGATCTTTTATGTATGTACTTATCTCATAATTCCTGTAACACTGATGTATATGTTAGTTCAGTTCTTTTGTAAAGCCTGTACTACAAATGTTATCTGTATTGTTATGTTCTTTAATGGTGTATTTTGTATCTTTGTAATTGTATTCTTATGTTATAATATTGTAATTGACACCAGTTCATCTAATTAAGTAACTTGTAAGTTCCATTTCACTGTACACGTTCTGTTGGTCATAGTATATGGACAATATGTGAGAAGTAGGGACTGTTAGTGTTTGCACGTGTGTTAATAATTCAGCAAGGGACTGGATAACAGCATTGCTGGTTCTAAGGACAATTCGAAAAACTTTGTGCGTGCACAAGTGGTGGTTTATGGACTTGCTATCTTCTCTGCAAGACTCTTCGATGGTGATTGTGCACCTGCACAGTCGCAACAGATGGCTGCTGGCCGTCTCTACAAGGACTACAGTGGGTCTACACCTTTGATGACTCACCAATACCATTATTTCTACAAGGACTACAGTGGGTCTACACCTTTGCTGACTCACCAATACCATTATTTCTACAAGGACTGCAGTGGGTCTGCACCTCTGGTGGCCCACCAATACCACAATCTCTACCAGGACTACAGTGGGTCTGCTCTGTGATGACCTACCTACCAATCTTCTTCAAAACGTCGAATGACTCTGCTGTGGGCTTGTTCTGTTGTGGCCCATTACCTGTCTGCATGTCAAGAGTCAGCACTGTCTTTCAGTTGGAAGGACAACACTACTTCTTCAAGACTGCATGGAAATCCACTACTACCGTGTGCATTGTCTTTTACTGCTCAGACTTTGAAAAAAAAAACACTGAAATTTTACTGTGATGAACAATCTGGACTGTCTTTATGGACTGTGAGAAAATTTTAGCGTTTGACCAACATTATATAAATAAGTGTGTGCATTTGATTTCTTGGTTATTGTAATTATGAAAAATTTTTTCAAATCTGTATTGGCCACTGCCCAAAAGAATTTGTAAAATTTTTTGTGGTGAGCATGGGGGCTATGTAAGTAGGCTGTTTATGTTTTCTTATTGGCAACGTTACGTAGCGCTCTGTAAGAAAATCACTGGCTGTGCTGTGTGCAGTCTGTGGCTAGTTTGCATTGTTGTCTGCCATTGTAGTGTTAGGCAGCGGCAGCTGGATGTGAACAGCGCGTAGCGTTGCACAGTTGGAGGTGAGCCGCCAGCAGTGGTGGATGTGGGGAGAGAGATGGCGGAAGTTTTGAAATTGAACTGCTATATATATTATGATTATTAAGGTAAATACAGTGTTTGTTCTCTATTAAAATCTTTCATTTGCTAACTATCCCTATCAGTAGTTAGTGACTTCCGTAGTTTGAATCTTTTATTTAGCTGGCAGTAGTGGTGCTCGCTGTATTGCAGTAGTTCGAGTAATGAAGATTTTTGTGAGGTAAGTGATTTCTGAAAGGTATAGTTTAATGTTACTCAGGGCCATTCTTTTGCAGGGATCTTTGATAGGCAGATTGCGTTGCGCTAAAAATATTGTATGTCAGTTTAAGCACAGTCATGTATAAATTGTTCTAAGGGGACGTTACATAATTTACACATATTGAGTACATTGCAGACTGCTTGTTGAGTGTGAGCAAAAAGCTCGACGGGCGACCGGTCGAGTAACTTTTAAATGTGCGAGTTCTATCAGGTTGAAATCCTTTCAGTAGTAGTTACCAACAGATGCTACATTTGAAACAACGAACAATAATTTACATAATTCGTTACCTCTTTCTTTTCTTCTTCCATCTTTTACTTGTGCCTTTTTCCTGCAATGACGGAGTGTCGGCATGGTTAATCGGATATGGCAAGGTTAATTTAAGGGGTGGCCGAATGCCCTTCCTGCCGCCACCCCGTACCCCCTGGGACGGAATTAGTGTACCCCAACTGTCTGTAATCTATGGAATAGTGCGAATGAGTTCAGATGTCTGCGAGCTGTCTAACGGAGGCGGGACGTGGGAACCAGCCCAGTATTCACCTTGTGGGATGTGGAAAACCGCGTAAAAAACCATATCCAGGCTGGCCGGCACATTGGCCTTCATCGTTAAGCCACCGGACGGATTCGATCCGGGGCCGGCGCGCATACCTGAGTCCAGGAAGCAGCGCATTAGTGCTCTCGGGTAACCTGGCGGGTTAATTTACATAATTCGTTACTGACACAATTGTAGTGCGACATGTTTTTCGTTAGACTGTTATCGCAAAACGATTATTCTTTTTCCATTACTCTATTACTGTGATTGGATAGTTTCGTTTCTGTATGTGTACCACGTATAAGAGTACAGTCTGCTTTGGGGTACTCTGGTGCCCCCTCGGTACGTTGCGCTGCTTTTCTAGTTTGGTATGCAGAAGGCTTACACTCAGTGTACCAGCTGTTGCACGTGGCCCACATTGCTGCAGGAGCGCTGGCGTGCTACGCGGCAGCCCACATGGACAACTCCACCCCGCCATGGTTCTACAGGCCGGTCGAGCCAGACTGGGAGTGCCCCGCATACTGCGGCAGTAAGTGCAGTGCCGCGTGTGTGCGCTGCGAGTGCCCCGAGCAGTGCGCGCAGAATTACGACCCGGTGTGCGCACGCTGCGAGGCCGGACAGCCGCAGACCTTCCCCCACTGCTGCGCCTGGCACAGGGCTGTCTGCCGCTTCCGTAGGCGTAAGTACTGCCCCGTGTAGTTTTTTTTCCTTTATTGTGATTTCATTCCCCCTATGGGCAGGGGAGGGCTGTCAGCGGCACAATCCGCCGGTCTTCAGCCGAGGGACATGACAACTAAGACAAGAATAAAATGTTACATGTAAGGCGATAAAAAAGGGAACATAAAACAGAGTAAGGGGAGACAATGGAGGTAAAAATACACTGACATGGAGACGTTCATGGGGGGACAGTTAAAAAAGTCATCATTAAATTAAAATACACAGTTGACGATTCTTAAAACACAAAGAAGACACTGAATGCACATGCACATGTTAAAAGTCGGTCATAGTATTAAATACATTCCAGAGCAACACATTTAAAACCCACTTCGAGCACACACATTGAAGAATAGAACTGCCACGTGGGACCTGCCAAGGGAGAGGCCAGAGAGGATGGGAAAGGAGGGGGGAGCAAGAGGCAGCAGGGGAGGTGGCAGGATGAATAGAGTACGGGCGTCAGTGGGTACACTAAGAGGCAGAAGACAGGTGGGGCAGGAGATGAAGAGGGAAGATAAGGCAGGAGGGAATGCAGAGACACTGAAAGGGAGCACAAGAGAGGGGGGAGTAGGAGGAGGAAGCCGCTCAGGAGAAGGGAGGGGGAGGAGAGGGAGCCCTGATGAGGAGACAGGAGGAAGATGGGGTTAGAGTTGGTAAGAAAGGTAGATGTCAGGACGAAGCTCATCATCCGGGAGGGGTAGATGGTGGAAGTTGCTTTGGGAAAGGATGTGGAGGATGTGGAGGTGGAGAGAGGGTGGGACACAACGGTAAAGGAGCAGCAACGGGTTGGGGGTGGAGAGGAAGGGAGACGCCAGGGGGTGAGGGGGATCAATGTGGCGGACAATATATAGTGTGCGGATGTGTTCAAGGAAAAGGAGACTGCCCAGTCTAGGACTGGTGACATTCTTTAAATATTTTGCCTTCGATATGTCGATATTATAAAGAAGTTTATTATCGGCTCTGGCTATATCGAAATATCGAAAAAATCGACATACAGGCCTATAGATATATCTGCTCCACATTGTAAATACACTGCCAGTTTTAGAGTTGTATATTTAAGTTTTGACTTATTATTAGATATTCTGTACATCAACAAGGTCATAGCCTGCTTATCCCCTTAGAGCAAGAATTTAAAGGAAAACGAATGCACGTTCACGCTTGGCGATAACTACTTTGCTAACAATCGTAACTGCACGTAAGTGGCACAATAAAACGTGTCCGTCGTTCGGTTTCGTCACATACCGGATTTGTCCGGAACACTTCATGTTGATTTACCTGTTTTTTTTTTTTTTTTTTTTTTTTTCTTTCAGCGCCAGAGACCCAGCAGTTGTAGTGTCAAAACTGGATGGAGAAGTTAAACGTTGCAGTTTCTGTTGGTAGAGCCGAGTACCGATTACGTCAGCACTTCCCCTCACACGTCCCGCCCACTGCAAAGACCAATCTTGTCATTTATATTTTTGCTCATCATTTTCAGCATCTGTTTTTGAACAATGCTAATGAGAAGACACTGCACACTAGACGCGTTAATTTTATTATTTTTTATTTTTTTAACGTAACTGGTGCGCTATTTCAAATGGCTTTGAGCACTATGGGACTTAACATCTGAGGTCATCAGTCCCCTAGAACTTAGAACCACTTAAACCTAACTACCATAAGGACATCACACACATCCATGCCCGAGGCCGGATTCGAACCTGCGACCGTAGCAGTTGCGCGGTTCCGGACTGAAGCTCCTACAACAGCTCGGCCACCGCGGCTGGCGTATGCTATTTCTTCACATTGATAATCTCGTTATTCCATTCACATCACCATCCCCCTTCCCCCTCATTCATTTGCGTTTCTTCTTTCTACCACCTATACTTGCTTCACACAGAGGGAAAGACTGGACGGGATGAAAGCTCAGAAAGTAGTAAGACTCCTTCACACAGTGAAAGTAAAATTATATTCTAGTACAATTTTTTAAAAAATTCGAATATTTACCGAAAATGGTGAAAAAATGGAAAATAAAAATATCGGCTGTCGATATTGCCGATATTTTATTAACATCACGTTTCTTTTCCTTCGAAATTTGTACTACGGATTTCTTGGATTCGAGCACCACGTACTCTTCTATCAGCAACATGACATTCTCTATCGACCACTGTATCGCTCACAGAACTCGTGTCAAGAACAAGAAAAGTAAAGAAAGCAGCAGATGAAAGCGTTCTGTACTGCTGTTCGTTCATGTTCCATTGGTTGTCGATCTTTTAGCCAACTATTGAAGAAAGTTCGCCTCCTCTCCGCTTTTGTGCCAGCAGTACAGAATGAACGCTAACTGTACTTTAGAATATAAAAAATTACCTTTCATCCCTTTCATTTTTAAAATGTTGAAAGACAAATGTTATTTAATTTATGTAGGTATTTCATCAAACCACGACCAAACGAGTCAATTATAAAGTTGCTACTGGTAATGTCTAACGACCTTTACTAGACTGATGAAGCAATTCGTAGTACATCATAAGTGCTACTACGACTCCTCTCAGGAAACGAAGCTAACTGTTTACAGTCAGGGTAGACAATTGATGCAAAACATGCTTCCTCTGCACCACTTCTCTTCCTAGCGACACTTGCTTCACGCACCTCCTGCATCCCCAATTGAAATGAACCAAATTACAATTTGTGCTCTATATTTACTGTTTGTAAATCACTTGATTGCTGGACTCCCCTCTGAAACGGAAAACTTCAGGATGCCAATGCTTTGTTTTTGATGACTTCCACTAATAATAATAATATGCGATAACCCTACATCAGTTCATACCGTTATACAGTTACTGTTGTGACGTGCTGTCGGTTGGTTAGTTTCTTGTTGACGAAGTCAATGATGAAACAATTTCTGATCTATTGCAGGAACTACATACAACTCAGTGAAGGCATTTTATGCAATATTAAAACATATATGACACACTATCTGTTGGAAAGTATTCGGACACCTAATAGTGGACATTAATATAGGGTCTGTCCACGTTATGCCATTATGACGGCTTGAACTATCATGCTGACACTCTCAGTGAGGTGTATGAATGTCTGTGGAGGAATGGCAGCCGATTATTCCTCAAGAGCCGAAATCAGAGGATGTAACGATGTAGGACAGTGGGGCCTGGGGTGAAGTCGACGTTCTGTCTGGTCGCAAAGGTGTTCCATTGGACTCAGGTCGGGACTCTGGGCAGGCTGAAAACCACTGCGCCCCTGGATGCTGCCTTTGACGGGCTGCACTGTCATGCTCGTACAGTCATCTTCCCCAAACTGTTCTCCTACCGTAAGCAACACACAGTGCCGTAAAATTTATTCATAAGCGTTTCCTCAAGCGTAAACTATAAGGGGACCACGATCTTACATCAAAAAACACCCCATTTCTTCCATAATTCACTGTTGGCATTGCACATTCTAACAACCCTACCACAACAAAGGTAAAATTTAATTATGATTCTAGTGTTGCTCACGCTGCTAAATATTGCATTTTCGGGCAACAATAAAGTTACATTATGTGGCAGGTGTCATTGAGCGCAGTTAATAAAGTTATTTCATGAAATAGTAGGCACTCATTTTTTTGTGTTTCCCACGCTGATCTCCTTGTGAACTCATGGTTCAATCGTCGAAAATGTAGGTGGTGATGATTCCAAGCTCGGATACAAAAAGGCCTAGGTGTTATTCTGCGATATTCAAAAGTTTTATAGATGTGTTTCATAAACCATTCTTGAAGATTAAACTTTTGCAAGTTAGCACAATGGTGATGTAAAAAAGTAATCAGCACTCCGAATTGAAGTTACACTTCTTTTTTATTACTTTTGTTGCAATATCACGTAACTCACAAAACATCACTTCACAATATAAAACATACTTGAAAATATCTTCCTCACTGTTAAAGTTCACATTTTATAAACTGACTACAATTTGCGTCTTTTCAACATGACGACCAAGACTTCACTATCTAATAACCGCTTACGCGCCCAAAAATCAGAGTTACAAGTACGACAAAGATCATAGCGACAAAAGAAAGAATACACATAAGAATAATATCATTGCAACATAAACATATCGATGAATCAAAGTACTTCCACATTAATGAAATCAGATCTGAATGTTGTCTCAGAAATATGTTAACCACTTTACAGAAACACAGTACAATATTGCTGGTATCGAGAGGTTGAGGTGAGGTGCCATAGTGGTTACGTACTTCAGGTATCATTACAACATCATGGCAGGTAACGTTCTCCAGGTATTCGCCAAACTCAAACCCTTCCATCTGGAGCCACACAGTATAGCGTGATTCATCATTGCAAATCATTTCACCTGGGTACCGGGTCTTTGTGTTGCCTCATCATTTCAACATCATTCGGGAAAAGTGGCATGAGTGGGCTGTGAAAAGATTGGGAATTTGTGTAGGCACTGATAACTGTGCGATTGAGTGCCCGACAAACCAAATATCATCGTCATCTTCCAAACCACTTGTTTCCGGTCATCCACTGTCCAGTGTCCTCACACAACCTCAGGTGTCGCTTAGCACTAACGACAGAAATGTGTGGCTCATGAGGAGTTTGGAAATTTGGAAATTTTGTAGTAATGTCTTATGGGACCAAACTGCTGAGCTCATCGATCCCTAAGCCTGCACACTACTTAATGTAACTTAACACTAACTTAGGCTATGGACAAGACACACACCCATGCCCAAGGGAGGACTCGAACCTCCGATGGGGGAGCCGCTCGGACTGTGACAAGGTGCCTCAGACCGCGGGGCTAGCGGCAATTAAAAGTTGCTCGACCATTGTACCCCATTCTTTTTAGCTTCCTATGCACAGCTGCACTGCTGGTAGCACTTTGCAGCTCGTGAGGCACTCCTCCAACTGTTTTCATGCGATTTTGTACAACCTCTCGCTGTAGTGCTCGACGGTCTCAGTCCATCAGTACTTCCAGTCTTCCCGGTCTTCTTCTACCTGTGGTTGTTTCCTCGCATTTCTACTTCATAATCAGTTCACCAGTAATCGACTTGGGCAGGTTTCGAAGGGTTGAAATGTCACATACGGGATTTCTTGTTCAGATGACATCCAGTGAGACTAGTCACTGAGGTCTGCTGCCCAGTCCGTTCTCATGTTACGGGTGTCTGCTGACAACACAATATTCCCCACCTCCTTTCATACTGGCGTGTCTGCCTCTCGTGACATTTAGTGGTCGATTACGAGTTTCATAGGAATGTCAGGATATTTTTGATCAGCTAGTGTATATATGGGTGTCTCAGTTTTACTGTCATAGGTGCGCAGTGCGAAAAACATATTATGTGTGTAGAGGGTGGCTGTGTTACGAAGAAGTTCATGCTTTCATTTCAAAAGGTAACCTTCACTACATAGTGTCACATGTTAACACTATTATTGGAAGTAAGGAAATTTAATTATTCCTAACTTATGTAATCAGTATGTCACAGCTGTACTCACGCACTGCAGCTCACAGAGATGCCCATTGGTGCTGTATACCAGCAACTCTTCTTTTACTGACTTAATCGAACAAGCTTCCCTACTTATTTCAATTGCTCACCACCATTCCTCTACATTTATGAGTAGTGCAGTCATTGTTATTTGGCTTCGGATTCATAGTATGGTTTGTGGATAAGGACAAGAATGTATGATAACACATTATAGAGTTTATTGAGAAAATGTTTCAATCTACAACGTTCTGTATCTATAACATATGGGTTTTTATACAATTTTCCCATGAAAGTCTTAGCAGATGTTGAGGTACTTTTTTACACTTTTGATAGTTGTGAAAAATTTTTGACAACCCAGTTGTTACACTTTTTATATCGTACTAATTGTTGCACATTTATGTCAAACTAATTCTTGCACTTTAATGTCAAACTAAACAGTTCCACAGTTGGCAGTATAAATACTTAACATGGGAGAAAATATACAACACTAGGAACATAATAATATGACTTGGATGTTTGGTGGCAGGAAAACAATAAACGCTGATTACCTTGCCACTGAGTGTACATAAGGCCCAAAACAATAAAATTAATCCAACTGTTCAGCCACAATATATGCAGTTCACACACGGATACAATGTGTACAATTCATGCACACTAATGCACATACTTACATCTACTGGGAGGCAATTACTGAACTTGAACTGCATGGAAAAATAGTAAATTAGCTACAAACTACAGCGTGCACCCACTTCATTCAACATGTAAAAGTCACTACAGATATTCGGATTTAGGTTATGACATGTTCGATATGCCTGTCATCATTAGCGATGATGTGGCGCAGATGAATAGCGAAATTATGCGTGACCCACTTAACTATCAGAACACTGATGCTATCGATGACATCCTGAACGGCTGTTTTCAGCTCTGTAATGGTTTTTAAGTTATTGCTCTACACCTTGTCTTTAATATAGCCCTACAAAACCGAGTCGCAAGTGTCCAGATCCAGCGAATATGGCGGGCAATCGATGCCTCAGAGGCCTCTGGGTACCACAGAGCAAGAAAGCGGTCCCCAAAGTGCTCCTCCATGACATCAAACACCCTCTGGCTTCGATGGGGTCAAACTCCGTCTTGCATGACCACATAATGTCGAAATCAGTGTTACTTTGGATAATGGGGATGAAATCATACTTAACATGGGAAAAAATATACAACACTAGGAACAGGATACAGATTAGCTGACTAATTTTCAAGGAGTTCCTTGCGGGGTGGGGGAGATGCTATGTACGTAAAACAAAAAAAAACAAAAAAAAAAAAGTTCCATTTGAGTCCATAGACGTATCACGGCACTGCACTGAACAGATATTTGAATGTTGTTCTGGAGCAGTTGAATTTCGTGATACTCAACTTCTGACTGTTTTTGTTTATAGGTCCCCTAACTCTGACTTCAGAGCATTTCTGCTCAAGCTAGTGAGGGTTCTTGATTCACTTTGTAGGAAGTGCCAGAAATTATTTATATGTGGCGTCTTCAGTATAAATTTTGTACATGATGATGGAAGAAACAGGATGTTGGTAGATCACCTAAAAATCATATGATCTGATGCAGACTGTGTTTCTTCCAACTAGGGTGCAGGGGAACAGTATCACAGCCATAGACAATATTTTTATTCATTCTTCATTTCTAGATGGGCATTTTATTAGTAAAAGGGTGAAGGGCCTTCCCTATTTATATAAATGATATGAGCTCTAGTATTACGAGTAACTCTAAAATATTTCTATTTGCTGATGACACTAGCTTGGTAGTAAAGGATGTTGTGCGCAACATTGGCCCGGTTTCAAATAGTGAAGTTCATGACCTAAGTTCATGGCTTGTAGAAAATAAACTAACACTAAATCACAGCAAGACTCAGTTTTTACAGTTTCTAACACACAATTCAACAAAACCAGACGTTTTGATTTCACAGAATGGGCATATGATTAGTGAAACTTACCGGTTCAAATTTCTAAGTGTTCAGATAGTAAACTGTCGTGGAAAGCCCACGTCCAGGATCTTGTTCAAACACTTAATGCTGCCATTTTTACTATTCGCACGGTATTTGAAGTGAATCATCGTTCGACACGAACATTAGTCTACTTTGCTTATTTTCATTCGCTTTTGTCGTATGGTATTACATTTTGGGGTAACTCTTTCCATTCTAAAAGGATATTTTTGGCTCGAAAACGGGCAGTTCGGGCAATAAGTGGCGTAAATTTAAGAACCTATTGTTGACCCCTGTTCACGAGTCTGGGTATTTTGACATTGGCCTCTCAATATATATATATTCCTTACTGTCATTTCTTGTTAACAATATTAGCTTATTCCCAAGAATAAGCAGCTTTCACTCAGTTAATACTCGGCAGAAATCAAACCCGCATTTCGATAGGATTTCCTTAACTCGTGTACAGAAAGGTGTGCAGTATACTGCTGCATCCATTTTCAGTAAGCTACCGCTCGACTTCAAAAATCTTAGCACCAATCCACGTGCTTTGAGATCGAAACTGAAGAGTTTCCTCATGGGTCACTCCTGTTCTGTCGAGGAGTTCCTTGAAAAATTAAGCTGATTCTTGTTGTATTGTTGATTCGTTTACTTAAACTTATCGATTGATATTTTTCGGGTTCATAAACATTTTATTTTTACCAATTATTGCTTTTATGATGTAATTTCATGTACTAACATGTTCCATGACCTTGGAAATTTTCTTCTCAATTTGATCCTACGGAACTTGACGTGTAAATAAAATAAAATAAATCATCTTCCAAAACCTTCACGTACCATTCGATAGTCACCATGCCGTCCTGGAGTATCGGACCGTTTATTCCGTAACTGGACATTGCACATCACACCGTCAGCTGTTGAGGGTGAACAGACTTTCCGATTGTGAAATGCGGATTCTCAGTCCCCCAAATGCGTAAGTTTTGTTTATTGACGAATACATCCAAATGAAAGAGCGCTTCGTTGCTGAACCAAACCATGCGTACGCATAATAATTCCCATTATGCCCAATGGCCAACCGTGCGGTTTGAACATCCTAATGCAAACCGTTCAGAATTTATGACGATTTTACTTCAGTAGTGCAATAACAGGCATCCTGTATGTATATTTTGATAAAACAGTCATACTATTCCACACATACACAGACATTTATTTACAAATGAATCCATTCACTAAATAATATGAGTACGGCAAGGTTCCGATTTGACTCTCAAAAACGAGCCAGTATAATAATGGCACGACAGACATATTCAGCTGAGTCACAATATGGACCACATGAAAACTAACCTGACACGCCACATAGGAAGCATCAAATGCACCACTATGCAGATATGCCAGATAATTAATAGTGTGCTTCCGGATTTCTGCCGAGTTATTGTTTCCATATCAAATAACTCAGTTTACTAAAATCTTGTCGACCATCACATCCAAAAGGTTTGGAAGATGCTGAGGGACCTTGTATTTCATAGAATGTGAGTGCCATCTCTGAAAAACAAAAAAAGCTCCATCAAAGGGCATAGTGGGCGCTGCAAATCGAACTCGGCTATAAATAGTGGCGTGAGATCAACAACACCTCAGGTCTAGTTTGAGTCCAGGCAACAAATACACATAACAGAAAAACTAACAGCTTCTGAAGAAGACAGCTGGGTCAGTTGTAGAAATACTGTGTGTGAGATGTAAACAACAATTGTTAGAACGCCCAGAAGCACACTATTAATCAATCCCGCCCAGAAAACACTGAATGAGGTGGTGTAGTGGTCATCACAATGGAATCGCTTTCGGGAGGACGACGGTCCAAACCCGCAACCGGCCATCCTGATCTAGGTTTTCTGTGGTTTCCCTAAATAAGCTCAGGCAAATCCCGGGATGGTTCCTTTGAAAGGGCTCAACTGACTTCCTTCCCCATCCTTTCCTAAACTAATGGGACTGATGACCTTGCTGTTTGGTCCCCCCCCCCCCCC
The DNA here is from genome assembly GCF_023864275.1 of Schistocerca cancellata. Classification (NCBI taxonomy): domain Eukaryota; kingdom Metazoa; phylum Arthropoda; class Insecta; order Orthoptera; family Acrididae; genus Schistocerca; species Schistocerca cancellata. Next base: position 764,769,681 of record NC_064630.1, read on the forward strand.
TCTTATCAGCCAACCAACCAATCAAACAAACCTGAGAGATCGTATTATAGATAACCTTCAACCGTTAGAGTTCTTGTGGGCGCATACGTCCCACCCTTAGCTCCTCGTTAGGTGGCACCTAACTCTGTGCGATATGTGTACATTTTCGTTCTAACACATGCAAACTCCACAAGATGTGACCCATTCGCCTTGTCTTTCATTAAGCTGATAACTTCTCTAATTGCCTGTGCTACGCCATAAGGATTTTTGGCTGCATATCCAGACGTATTGAATGCAAAGGGGTGGCACCTGATCAATCCATATGGATCACAGTACTTTACCAAATGAATGAAGCTATGTGATCCATATAAAGCAACAATGCATTGTCAAAATGAGTTTTTACCAACTAATAATGAAATTAATACATGTGGAATTTTCATAGGTCCTATATACACTCCTGGAAATTGAAATAAGAACACCGTGAATTCATTGTCCCAGGAAGGGGAAACTTTATTGACACATTCCTGGGGTCAGATACATCACATGATCACACTGACAGAACCACAGGCACATAGACACAGGCAACAGAGCATGCACAATGTCGGCACTAGTACAGTGTATATCCACCTTTCGCAGCAATGCAGGCTGCTATTCTCCCATGGAGACGATCGTAGTGATGCTGGATGTAGTCCTGTGGAACGGCTTGCCATGCCATTTCCACCTGGCGCCTCAGTTGGACCAGCGTTCGTGCTGGACGTGCAGACCGCGTGAGACGACGCTTCATCCAGTCCCAAACATGCTCAATGGGGGACAGATCCGGAGATCTTGCTGGCCAGGGTAGTTGACTTACACCTTCTAGAGCATGTTGGGTGGCACGGGATACATGCGGACGTGCATTGTCCTGTTGGAACAGCAAGTTCCCTTGCCCGTCTAGGAATGGTAGAACGATGGGTTCGATGACGGTTTGGATGTACCGTGCACTATTCAGTGTCCCCTCGACGATCACCAGTGGTGTACGGCCAGTGTAGGAGATCGCTCCCCACACCATGATGCCGGGTGTTGGCCCTGTGTGCCTCGGTCGTATGCAGTCCTGATTGTGGCGCTCACCTGCACGGCGCCAAACACGCATACGACCATCATTGGCACCAAGGCAGAAGCGACTCTCATCGCTGAAGACGACACGTCTCCATTCGTCCCTCCATTCACGCCTGTCGCGACACCACTGGAGGCGGGCTGCACGATGTTGGGGCGTGAGCGGAAGACGGCCTAACGGTGTGCGGGACCGTAGCCCAGCTTCATGGAGACGGTTGCGAATGGTCCTCGCCGATACCCCAGGAGCAACAGTGTCCCTAATTTGCTGGGAAGTGGCGGTGCGGTCCCCTACGGCACTGCGTAGGATCCTACGGTCTTGGCGTGCATCCGTGCGTCGCTGCGGTCCGGTCCCAGGTCGACGGGCTCGTGCACCTTCCGCCGACCACTGGCGACAACATCGATGTACTGTGGAGACCTCACGCCCCACGTGTTGAGCAATTCGGCGGTGCGTCCACCCGGCCTCCCGCATGCCCACTATACGTCCTCGCTCAAAGTCCGTCAACTGCACATACGGTTCACGTCCACGCTGTCGCGGCATGCTACCAGTGTTAAAGACTGCGATGGAGCTCCGTATGCCACGGCTAACTGGCTGACATTGACGGCGGCGGTGCACAAATGCTGCGCAGCTAGCGCCATTCGACGGCGCTGGTGTGTCCGATGTGCCGTGCGTGTGATCATTGCTTGTACAGCCCTCTCGCAGTGTCCGGAGCAAGTATGGTGGGTCTGACACACCGGTGTCAATGTGTTCTTTTTTCATTTCCAGGAGTGTACATATACCCACATAAACAGGTTTTCTCAGCTACACACATCACAAAAAGTTTTGCATCACCCCGGTTTCCAGAACTCCTGAAGATAGACGTAGATATTGACTAGATATTGTGTCATAGACACAGTCCCTTTGACTGTTCAGAGATGTCACTAAACCTTCCCAAAGATGTAAACAATCTTGCATGAGCACCGCCTATTAGACGGAGGGGGTCCCACAGCCGACCAGTGCCAGTCATTCCAACAGGAAGGAAGTACACGGCTCGTGTTGTCTGTAGTTCAACCATGCCTAGACGGTCAATACCGGTGTTCAATCCCGAGCGCATTGTTACTTTGTACCAGGAAGGGCTCTCAACAAGGGAAGTGTCCAGGCGTCTCGGAGTGAACAAAAGCGATGTTGTTCGGACATGGAGGAGATACAGAGAGACAGGAACTGTCGGTGACATACCTCGCTCAGGCCTCCCAAGGGCTACTGCTGCAGAGGATGACCGCTACCTACGGATTATGGCTCGGAGGAACCCTGATAGGAACGCCACCATGTTGAATAATGCTTTTCGTGCAGCCACAGGACGTCGTGTTACGACTCAAACTGTGCGCAGTAGACTGTATGATGCGCAGCTTCACTCCCGACGTCCATGGCGAGGCCCATCTTTGCAACCACAACACCAGGCAGGGTGGTACAGATGGGCCGAACAACATGCCGGATGGACCGCTCAGGATTTGCATTACGTTCTAATCACCGATGAGTATCGCATATGCCTTCAACCAGGCAATCGTCGGAGACGTGTTAGGAGGCAACCCGGTCAGGCTGAACTGTCCAGCGAGTGCAGCAAGGTAGATGTTTCCTGATGTTTTGGGATGGCATTATGTGGGGCCGACGTACACCGCTGGTGGTCATGGGAGGCGCCGTAACGACTGTACGATACATGAATGACAACCTCCGACCGATAGTGCAACCATATCGGCAATATACTGGCGAGGCATTCGTCTTCATGGACGACAATTCGCGCCCCCATCATGCACATCCTATGAATGATTTCCTTCAGGATAACGACATCGCTGGACTACAGTGGCCAGCATGTTCTCCAGACATGAACATATCGAACATGCCTGGGATAGATTGAAAAGGGTTGATTATGGACGACGTGACCCACCAACAACTCTGAGGGACCTACGCCGAATTGCCGTTGAGGAGTCGGACAATTTGGACCAACTTTGCCTTGATGAACTTGTGGATAGTATGCCACGGTGAATACAGGCATGCATCAATACAAGACGACGTGCTACTGGCTATTAGAGGCACTGGTGTGTACAGAAATTTAGACCACCACGTCTAAAGGTCTCCCTGAATGATGGTACAACATGGAGTGTTTGGTTTCCATGTGCAATAAAAAGGGAGGAAATGATGTTTATGTTGATCTCTATTCCAAATTTTCTGTACAGGTTCCGGAACTCTCGGAACCGAGGTGATGCAAAACTTTTTTTGATGTGTGTACTAATGTCATCTTCCGTCCACCAGCAAAGGGCAGGGCCTTATTCGGATCCGTTAAAGACCATTTACAATTGAGGAAAGCTGGTGTTTATAAAATTACCTGTGGGTGTGGCTCTGCATATAAGGGATGTCACTAACTATTGCCACCGAGAATAGCTCCGAAAGTATGATAGGATCTGAAAGTTTGTGGGACAGAAGTTGCATGGGACAACGGGGGTCATAATACGACGTTGCTCAGAGATATGTAGGTCAACTTTGCTTTTTTACAAAAATGAGATGCTATAGTTTGCTACCTATTTCCTGATAGCGGCTATCGAGACGTGTGTAACAGTAAGGTCTTTGAAGGTCAACGAAGGTCACAAAAGTGGCATGAATTTCCATTTACAGAAGGTGTTCGATTTGATGACCATTGGTATCAATGCAGTGCTGCAGTCTTCTTATAAGGCACTTATTGAAGCACATGCTCCGACAATTCTCTCTCGCATATCTTCAGGTGTAGTTGGAACATCTTTATAAACAATGTCTTTGACGAATCCCCACAAGAAAAAATCCAGAGGCATCAAGTCTGGCGAACGAGCCGGCCACGACACATCTCCTCCACGTCCAATTCAACGATTTGGGAATTCTCTCTGCAACTCATTTCTAGCCATCAGCGAAATAAGTGCCAGACACCCATTATGTTGATACATTTGTTCCTTAAAGTATTTCTTCCAATAAGAAACGTAATATTTCTTGCTGGAATGTGATTTACTTCCTACCATTTCCTTCGATAAAATAGGGGCCTATAATTCTGTCCTCTAGAATGCTACACCATACATTCACCGACTACTGTTTTTGGTGTGCAACTTGCCGCAGCAAACATGGATTTTCGGTTGCCCAGTAATGTATGTTATGCAAATCAACATTTCCATGGTTCGTGGATGTAGCCTCGTCTGTAAATAAAATCAAATTAATAAATGTGTCATCCCTCTGAATCTGAAGTTGAGCCCATCGCAGAATTCAATGCGACGCATACAATCCGTGCCAGTTAAGTCTTGGTGGAGACTGATATGGTGAGGATGATATTTGTGGCGATTGATGGAGAACACGAACAACACTATTCTGGCTCACACCAGATTCCCTTGGAATTTAACGTGAACTAACACAAGGATCTCGAACCACAGTGGCAAGAGTACCAACTTCCGTTTCCTCGTTGGTAACTTTTATTTGCCGGATATGTATCTGATGCGTTAAAGATCCAGTTGCTCTCAATTTATCATACACATATTTAAATTTACGACGTGTAGGGTGAGTACGTTATATCTTTCAGAATGTAAGTCTCTAGATCTCACTGAATTTCGTTGGCACTCTCCGTAAATGAGCAGCATATCGACTTGTTCTTCGAAGGAATACATCATTCACATTCGCTTGATTCTTACTAGTCTTACCGTTCCTATTAGTGTTGTATTGCGAAACCGTCGAATGGTGTTTACATGTCAATGGCGGGTTAGATTGATACGCCGTATTCGGCGAATATTTACTATTTGCACGATATATGAGAGAGAAGTGTCAGAGCATGTTCGGAAGATTGTAGCACTGCATTGATACCAGTGGTCATCACGACGAACACCTGATTCGTCTCAATAGCCGCTATTAGAAAATAAGAACCAAACTACATCATCCCATTAAAAAAGAGAAAAAAAACAAAGTTGATCTTCATATTTCTGATGTGACGCCACCTTGCAACAAAAAACCAACGTAATATTATGGACCCCGTTGTCCCATGCAACATTTGTCCCACATACTTTTCAGCTACTATCATACTTTCGTAGTTATTCTAGGTGTCAGTAGTTAGTGACTCATCCTGTGTAGGTCATCCGACACGAACGGTCCAGGAACGCTATGTAGAACATGAAAGACACACTCGTGTGGGGCAACCTTCAAAATGGGCAGTCGCAGAACATTGAACTTCCGTGGGACATTCAATGGAATACAATACCAAAATTGTAGCACCAGTTTCCAGCTTCTGGGACTATGTAATTAAAGAATCCGTGGAAATACGTCTTGCTGATAATTTAATGAATCATGATAACAGCTTCAGCTGGATAAAAATTGGAATCCAATTATTAAAATTATGCGGTCACAACGGAATCGACATGCTCTGTCGATACTCGGCGGTTAGTTTGTTCTTACTTCACCACTGAGGGCAACACACACTCTTGGCTGCCTCGCACATGTCGTCACCTTACGCATGCGCCGTAAACCGCTAGTACGATTCGCATGCACGGAATTCGCTATAATACCATGACTGCATCGGGTCTCTCCAGTACTTCGTCTACACACCTGAGGATGGCCGGACGTCTCTAGGCCGAAATATCGTGGCAGAATGTTGATGGGATGCGGGTGCAAACCCGAAAATTACTGGAAGTATTGCCGAACTGGTTGGCGTCTGTTGGGATATCTTGCCGCATACACCAAGCAAGAACGAACATCATTCTTCCTACACTCCCTATATAACATGAACATTCAATTTGTTCTACATTGGTAAATCCCATCGTTCTCTCATGACTTACTGCTTGAACTATCTCACACTAAGTGACTAGCAAGTCACAATGCACTCAAGAAACACACAAGCGTAGTGTAAGTAAACATAACATGCTGACTGAATGGCAAAAAGAAGTCACGATATCTCGTAAGAACTCACACTACAATCCTGCAACAAACACTACTTTTAGTCTCTTAATTTCAACAGGAATTGTTTCATTTAAAAAAAATATATAGTGAAAATCTCGAAAAGTTCTTGACTCATTTACTTCAATTTTTTACACAACACTCTAAAAAACATTCAGATAGACATAAGCTATATTTTTAAAATATATATAATGTACAAATATATATGTAATATATGAAGGGGAAATGTTGTTACCACAAGTCTCGAAAACTTGTTGACTGATTTACTTCAAATTTATACACAATAGTTTAACGAACATTCAGATGGACATACACTACATATTTTTTTATAATATAATGTATAAATACATGTTTAATAAACCAAGAGGAAATGATATTACCAAAAAACTCGGAAAGTACTTCACTGACTTACTTCAAATTATTACATCTCTCTAATGGACACGCGGAAGCGCATAGGCTATGTATGTTTTTAAACGAAAATGCACAGGTTTTCTGTTATTACCAGCTGAGAGGAAGAAACACTGTGATGTAATCTGCAGCGAAAATGTGAAGGTTTGGGCTCATTCTCACAGTCAGTTCTCGCAGGCCACTTAAACATTACATAAATTCTTTCTCCCATTATATTCTTTATTGTTACATATATATTTTTAAACAAGAACCGCATACACAACAATGTGCTGTTTTGTTTTCTTCCTCCCAGTTGGTTTTCACAGAAAATAGGAAATTATTATTTATAGCCTACCGGCATATGGTTAGAATACTACTACGGAATCTTAACAACAAACGAGGCCTAAGGTCAGAGAGAGGGATGAAGAGGAGATGGACAGAGGGGAGGAGTAAATAGACGTGTAGAGGTGGAAGGAGAAGATGGACAGAAAGAGAGCGAGCAGGAAGAGATGGAGAGAAATGGGGAAGAAGAAGATGGACTGAGAGAGGGGGAAGGAAGTGATGAAAATTGTTGGGGGATGGAGGGGGGGGGTAGAATTAGGAGATGGACAAAGAGAGGGTAGGAGTAGATCGACAGAGAGTATGGGCAGAGGGAGACTAGGACATATATTGAATTTCCATACGTAATTAGCAGTTGCAGAGCATGTATGTAACAAACTGACGTTGAACATAAAGAAAATAAATACCAAGAATTTCAGTCTAGAGAGGGAAAATAACACTGTGAAGTCAAGTGAGGGTGGAATGAATAGTGATTCTCAGTTGAAGTGGTTTGTAGGCACAAAGATACATGCAAACAGAATGTCATCAAAAACTTATGCTGTTTAGAGTCCTGTCATCAGTGTGTAAGAGTCAGTGTCTTTTAGTTACATGCTGTTCAAAATTAGAGTCGATTCTTAGCTTTGTAATTCTTTTCTGAGGAACAAATGCACAAAATGTGAACACGGTTTTCAAACTACATCAAAGAGCCGCAAGAATAATAACCAAAAGTAGTAGCCGAGCTCATTGTGAAGTGGTATTCAAAACACTGGGGACTTTAACCAGATCATGTGAATGGATTTACCTATCAATTGCGCACATAAAAAATAACATTGATAGTTACTGCAAAAACAGCTCTGTCCATGACCATGGAACAAGATCATGGCAGAACTCACATTTGCCAAGAAAGAATTAAAATGAAACAGAAACACCATCTTCTCCCAAGCATTAAAACTGTACAAGAGTTGGCCAACTAGATTAAAGAGATTACTGAGACGAAGTCAATAAAGAGTAGAGACTTCGTAAAAAATGTAACACTAAGAAACAACAATAACAATAGTAAAACATCTACAATTTCACGTAACATTTTCAAATTATGTTTTAACTTAGTTTTTCTTTTTTCTTCATTTTCTTTTCCGGAAAATGTTTGTCCCAAAGCTAGGTAATGTATTCAATGTATAATTTCTGAGTCCAACATATCACTCATTATAGACGACTCTAACTTTGTTTTTCAGGTAAGCAAATGAGAAGTTGCAATACACAAAATGTAAACCAAACATCATTGTACCAATGGTCCTTATGTTAGCTGGAAGTGTGTGTAGTGTGATATTATGAAATAATGTGTATATGATGTGTAATGTGTGCAATGACTGGAAGTCGAAAATGAATTAACAGTGCAGCAATAGCCTGTTACATTATTAAACAACGTTTTTGCAGAACTGTTCTGTACTGGACATTAATCGATTGAGATAGCACTATTTTAATAGGCTGGCATTGTATTCAGGAGGGAAGAGGTTCCAATTTTTATCCAGCTATCCTGATTCAGGTTCTCTGTCGTTTCGCTAAATTACTTCAGGTAAATGCTGGGATATTTCCTACTGTAAGATTGCGGGTGACCATCTGTCTCATCTTTGTCAAAGTAGACCTGTCGGGATAAGTATGTAAATGTCTTTAGGTATGAATAATGTTATTTTTGTTGTTCTTAAACTGTAACACCGCAACATATCCAGTGTCCTTCTAAAAGCGATCTATGGATGAATAAAATTGCTACGATTACTACTACTAATAACCCGTATAACCAGAAGTTCCTATTATGGAACTCTTAATTGTTGTTATGTGTTTTGTGCAGTTCACCTTTTTTGCTCTTTCCATTAAGTTATTAGAGTATTTTATCGGTCATTTCTATTTATTTTATTTTATCACAGCCATGTATTAATTTAGCTTAAACCTAAACAACAACAGCAACAAGAATGCATTCTTAACTAGACCTCGCTTTTCTGTTGCAGAGTGCGAGTTCAACCACATGGGTGTTTGCTAAAGTTTTGCCACTTCAATGAGGAAATGAGGTTTCTGAAAGTATCGACATTGTATGTAAAGTAAAACAGAATGTTATAACGTCCGTATTTTCTGTAAAACATCCCTATTATGAACCTTGAGTCGCAACATAATAGTTGTGTTTGCAAACTCGTGCCACTAATAGCGACACTTCTGCAATGACGAACAATGTTTTATTCATTATTAAAGACTAAACAGCAATAGTTGTACTTCATTCATTTATTCACGTCTAGTTCCAATCGAGCAACGTCATTTTGAAGAGATGAATGTCCACAAAGTCTACGTAAGTAACTGAAACGGTAAACGCCAGAGAACTGAGTACGCTTTCTACCGTGTATGAAATTAAGGAAGTGCTCATTTTAAAAGAACTATTTATTAACTCCTACTAAAATATTATTAATATTTCTCTGTTGATATCACACTAATGAGATGAATTATAAGATTTGTGCCAACTGCAAGAAGTACTGAATATGCTTACGTTAAGTAAAAAGCCACTCACGTATATAAGGAATAAGAGTGAACCCTAACGCTGTACCATACAGGACGCCAGTCGTGATTCCTCCCTCCTCTATAACTATTCAGCACTACTTTTTGCATTATTTTTATTGTATATGATTCAAACGAATTGAAGAGTCCATAACAAAAAACAAACATCGTTTTCGTGGTTAGAGCACATTGTGACAGCCGCGTCTGGGACTCCCCATTTGCTTTAATCAAATTTAGCACAAACTGCCTCTGACCTGAGTTGCTGTACTTCAAAGAAAAGGTGGTTCTACAAAAACAACCCTTGTTTTGAAAGTTTCTGAAGAAAAAGGGCCTTGTAATTCGATACGGGCTATTTCTGAGTGAAAGTAGGAGAGAGTGCTATCTGAATGTTTGTTGTCATATTGTCTTTGTATCTATTGTAAGGTTCTATAGCTGGATTCTGTAACGAATTTCAAAGAGAGCCCAGTGGCCTAAGAACTGAACAGAATAAAAGTATTGTCATGACCTGTTCCTTGTATGTGCTCTGCTCAGTCTGCAAATATTCAACAGGTTAAGCTGCCACTTTCTAATGATAGGTTCATCATTTTTGCCCAACGATCAAGATTTATCGTTAATTTCATGTAAGAAGCAGAATCAAGTCATTAGAGTCCTTGATTATTGGCACACTGCCATTACCTCTTTTCGAGATCTTCCTCCTTTCAGTATGTGGAAGGTAAATCAGTCACTGATATTCCGTATGATTATATTTCAAACAATCTGCAAAGAAAACAGTTAAACTGAAAGGACTAAGAACGTACGTCTATAAAACGGAGGTATCGAAAAGCTACATTTTTATGCAGCACAGTACCTTGACATATGGATGGACTTCGAAATGAAGTGAAGTCTCCACACGAGTTGACTTTGTTAGCTTGATGACGACATAATCAAGATTAAGAAGTCAAAAGCGCAAGATCCATAAGTGATTTTGTCCTTCTTAACGAATATGAAAGCAAAACCTTTTTCAACACACTGACTTCTTATGCAGAGGAAGACGATGGACCGAACTTGGAGATGATTTAATCTGATAAGAGCAGCGGAGAGGACTCGGGAAAGTTTGATTTGTTCAGTTCTATACATCATTAATGTAACACAGTATTTTGTTCTGTAATATTCTAATGTATTAGCGCCGGCCGGTGTGGCCGAGCGGTTCTAGGCGCTTCAGTCTGGAACCGCGTGACCGCTACCGTCGCAGGTTCGAATCCTGCCTCGGGCATGGATGTGTGTGATGTCCTTAGGTTAGTTAGGTTTAAGTAGTTTTAAGTTCTAGGGCACTGATGACCTCTGATGTTAAGTCCCATAGTGCTAAGAGCCATTTCAATTTTTTTGATCTATTAGCATACCACGGGACTAATGAAGTATAGTTATTGCTGCTATTCTTTCATTCTTTCTTACCCTCAGCTATACGTTCTAAAAGGATCAACCTGCATCAGTGAAGACTGTACTGTTGTAAATAGGCTGAAACATATGTTAAAAAATGTCATAGGTATGTCGTGAATATGTCTAGGAAGCAATGAAAAATATAATTCATAACAAGACAATACACAACGATTTACAACGTTTTCCTCTTCTGAAAAATTTAAATTTTTGACAAAGGCTGTTTTTTATGTCTTCAGTTGTATGTAACACTATTGATTTCATAGAGGTTAAACTTTTAAATAGTAGTATTATCTATGTAATCGAACATCTTCGACAGATCACAAAAAATACGAAGTGTGACTTTTGTAATTTTAGGTTTGCAATGTTTGGTACGTAAATACATTGTTGGGAAAAAAATTAGTACACCTGGGAAGACGACGTCGATTTTGATTCGAGGACGGCGTATGCCACCGGACATACAGTAGACGTACTGAAAATGGTTTCAACGCCGTTCGACAACAGATAGCATAGTGACACACTTACCAGTGCGCCACCTGTGTCTAACCTTTAATAAGGAATACCCACACTCAGAAGTCTCAATGTGATGCAAACGCGTGAAGCAAATAGGCAGCTATACCACTGAGACGCACTCGTGCTTCGGCGGCCCTAGTGGCCGAGCGGTTCTGGGCGCTACAGTCTGGTGCCGCGCGACCGCTACGGTCGCAGGTTCGAATCCTGCCTCGGGCATGGATGTGTGTGATGTCCTTAGGTTAGTTAGGTTTAAGTAGTTCTAAGTTCTAGGGGACTGATGACCTCAGAAGTTTAGTCCCATAGTGCTCAGAGCCATTTGAACCATTTGAAATCGCGCTTCCTACAGCCAACTGTACGAATTTGAAAGGGGTAGAACTGCGTCCTGCCGAGTGACAGGATGGCCCTTGCGGACAGCTGCCACACGAGTTGGACGTGCCGAGTCAGTTGACCAGCGGTTCTGGTATCAGTGGTCACGTGAACATTCGCACACCCATAGACAAAGTTCTGGACGTCCACGCAGCACAGACGCCCGCCAGGGTCGTAATTTTGTAAGGGCAGCACACGCAGATCGTACAGCTGTCAGAGCACAGGAAGAGGGCTTGTGAGCCCAGATGTTGTAACCTCCCCCTCACTTATCGACCTTAATGACAGTGAAAAATTAAACCGCGTGTACCTAATGGAAATTTGGGAAAAAGCAATCGTCACCGAAGTTAACTTATCGGTAAAGAGGGAGGAAAGGGCTACATCTAAATGAAAGGAAAAATGCTAATGAAACTGGTGGAAATTAATTTTGAAAAGGGGTAAAGTTAATAAAGAAAGTAAATGTGCGGCCGTTACGTTAACAATTAACTAGCGGTAATTAGATATTTGAAATTTGGGGGAAATTATGGTCGCCAGTCCTAAGGACAATTACTATAGTAACTGAAAAAGAAAGGTTATTACACATATAATTAGCACTAGAAGCATGGCAACTGAAGGTTGACACGTGCAGTGTGAAAACTGAAAGTTTGTCAGAAGTAATAAATTTTGCTACACTCTGACTTAATTTAGCAAAAGAATTAATAAAACCGGAAAATCGAAAGTTAATTTAGTGACTGAAGTTAATAATGAGCTTACTTTCTGAAGCACATCGAAACTCAGTAAAATATGGTTAGTCTTGGACTACCTCAACAATCATTTCAAAAGCTACTTGAATCTACGCAATTTAGAAATAAGAGATTTAACTTTGAACTTGAATTAAATGATTCTGAACAATTAACAGTAGTAAAATTTAGTACGTACCAAGCTGAGCTGCAGTCACAGGTAAGCTAAAATACAGTAACAAAACTCGCACTCTTAATTTGTGCTTGTGTAATCTAGATATTGTAGCCAGCTATGAATACTTTAACTGAACTTTGAAATTAAAGCAGCGAAATTGAATTATGTTACTTTAATGCTGGCGTTTGAATTTCAACGACACTCGGGTTCATTTCGGAAAAGGAAGGGACCCTGCTTGGTAATGCAATTTGGACAATGAGCAACAAGGGTTCATGCTACGTTGATGTAATTTTGTGATTTGAACAGTTTTAAAAGCTGAGGTCTGCCATACAGTTCTAAAACTTTACGTGCTTCGAGTCTTCCTTGTTGGTTGATTGAAGGTTTGAAGCCGTCGATCGAGGATGTGGCGACAGTCACTCATTGTCGGCCGTCGCTGTTGCAGAAGCTGGATGTTGGCGCGCCTTCTTCTCGACACGGTCACCAGACGAAACGGGCTCTTGATGTGCGCCAGATAATGCTTCCTGTCCGCGACACCATGTCAGAAACTATCATCGCAAGTCGAGCGCAATTACATGCTGCCAAACCCCGAAAGCGCGGCAACTCGCTGGAGCGTCACACAACACACCTGCTCCACTCGCTACTCCAGCCAGACTCTCTCTGCTCAGCCCGCGCTCCACGCGGCAGAGTTAACACTACCAAAGATCCTACACACTTTGATTCTTCACACGACCTATCGATGTAATCTTTCGATAGCAGTTTTCCCTAGGCAAGACCCAGCGTAAAAATACAAATAATATTTACGAAACAAACCAATTATACATCGATATAAATGCATAAATATATATATACAAATAGTAAAACAATTACAATATACGAAGACACAGAAATGTTATATATTCAGGTAACAAAAATAAGGAACAGAAATTTATAGTACAATAGATGGAAATAGGAGGATATGCATTTCCGGCGTTACAATGTGTCAACGCCAGCTGTTGCGAACCGGTTATTTGCAGCGCACACCTCTAGCCCATCTTCCACTCTCGCCACGGCATCAACGTGATCTGCTCGACTGGTACCGTCAGAGGACCACTTGGAAGACGGAATGCCACGCCATAGTCCTCGACGATGAAAGCAGATTGTGCCTGCACGCAAGTGATGGTTATCTGCGCATAAGACGTAGGCCTGGTGAGCACTGTCTCGTAAAGTGCATTCGTCCAAGACCCACTGGCCCCACCGTAGGCCTTACGGTCCCTTCAACAGGATAAAGCTCGCCCACACACTGCCCACGAAATTCGACGTGCTCTACAAGACGTGCAACAACTTCCCTGCCGGCCGGTGTGGCCGTGCGGTTCTAGGCGCTTCAGTCTGGAACCGCGTGACCGCTACGCTCGCAGGTTCGAATCCTGCCTCGGGCATGGATGTGTGTGATGTCCTTAGGTTAGTTAGGTTTAAGTAGTTCTAAGTTCTTGGGGACTGATGATCACAGATGTTAAGTCCCATAGTGCTCAGAGCCATTTGAACCATTGAACAACTTCCCTAGCCAGCAAGATCTCCAGGCTTGCGTCCAGTCGAGCACATGTGGGATATGATGAGACGAGAAGTCACTCGTGCGACTTGCGAACCAACTCTTACGTGAACAGATCGAGCAGACGTGGCATAACGTATCCCAGGACAGTATTCGATCTATGTACGATCTACTGGATGCAAGAGTCAGCGACTGTTTTGCCCCCCCATGGAGACTACACCACGTATTAATATGGGTGTTTCAGCATGGGTCGATCCTTATTACCTCAGAACCGATTGTGCTATTGATCTGTAAATGCCATCGTTTCATGAACTTTATATGCATTGTTGCAACAGTAGTTATTGAGTGAATTGGAAACCTCTAAAAGGGTATACTAATTTTTTTTCCCTTTAGTGTATATAAATGGGATTCTCTCTTAAGGTATGCTTATCGAGCTGTGTTGTAGTAACTAAACTGATTACTCTAAAGTGTAGCAGTACTCATGATAATATCAGCTTTTCGAATATTTTAGAAAAACGTATCAGTACTGAACGATATTTATGTAGAGCATTATGGAGATCAAATTTTGCATAAGTTGAATGATAGATGATCGTATACATTTTCGCATGAATTACAGGATAAAATTACATATGAAGTGCAAGCGTCAGTATCTTCAAGCTAATACGGTACGAAAATAATGGACAGTCTTTGTCGTAACAACGACAGTGTTGCGGAGAACTGTGAGAAAATAGCCAAAGACAGAAAGGATCATCAGAAATGAAAGATTCTCATACAACTCTGAAAAAGACTAAAATTACGAAGTCACTATAAGATGAAATGTGAGCAACGAAGGATACACACTCAGAAATGTAGGAATTATGTAAATTAGTGTAACAGTAGCAGCATTACCACTGTGATTTATAGCAGTCATCATAACTAATGATAGCTGTCTATGTCGCAGACGACTGGAAGTAACCATTCCAGGTGAAGAAGTGAACTTATCCAAGTGCGCAACTCGTATATTAATCTGTTACTGCGAGGGAAGGAACATGAGTAATAGATGACAAAATCTTCCAAACACATTCTTCCATAAGAAAATGAATAGAAATTAGACTTGGCAAAGGTCATATGCATTTAGTTTGACTTCATTTTATCCAATAATAAACTTTGGCAGTATATGACCATTTTAAACGACTTTCGAACTGCAAGACTAGTAAGGTTTAGAGCAAAAATAGATGCAGGGTTAGAAAGGAAGTGGCTTATCAAACAGAAAATGAGAAATACATAGGAAGACAATTTATGAAATTATAGAGAGGTAAATCAGAATAAACAGAGCAACAGTTGAACATTTAAGTAAATGAAGATAACATACACAAAAGTGGAACAAAAGCCCAGGCCTTACATCCAAATCAGTGTCTACTAAAATGAACAATCATGAAATACCTGTTGGCTCAACACAAAAGTTTTGTCTCAAGTACTGATAGTGTTGAGGATCAGTGGACAAAGTTCAAAACCATCGTACAATATGCGTTAGATGAGTATGTGCCAAGCAAGATCGTAAGAGATGGAAAAGAGCCACCGTGGTTCAACAACCGAGTTAGAAAACTGCTGCGGAAGCAAAGGGAACTTCACAGCAAACATAAACATAGCCAAAGCCTTGCAGACAAACAAAAATTACGCGAAGCGAAATGTAGTGTGAAGAGAGCTATGCGAGAGGCGTTCAATGAATTCGAAAGTAAAGTTCTATGTACTGACTTGGCAGAAAATCCTAAGAAATTTTGGTCTTATGTCAAAGCGGTAGGTGGATCAAAACAAAATGTCCAGACACTCTGTGACCAAAATGGTACTGAAACAGAGGATGACAGACTAAAGGCAGAAATACTAAATGTCTTTTTCCAAAGTTGTTTCACAGAGGAAGATTGCACTGTAGTTCCTTCTCTAGATTGTCGCACAGATGACAAAATGGTAGATATCGAAATAGACGACACAGGGATAGAGAAACAATTAAAATCGCTCAAAAGAGGAAAGGCCTCTGGACCTGATGGGATACCAGTTCAATTTTACACAGATTACGCGAAGGAACTTGCCCCCCTTCTTGCAGCGGTGTACCGTAGGTCTCTAGAAGAGCGTATCGTTCCAAAGGATTGGAAAAGGGCACAGGTCATCCCCGTTTTCAAGAAGGGACGTCGAACAGATGTGCAGAACTATAGACCTATATCTCTAACGTCGATCAGTTGTAGAATTTTGGAACACGTATTGTGTTCGAGTATAATGACTTTTCTGGAGACTAGAAATCTACTCTGTAGGAATCAGCATGGGTTTCGAAAAGGACGGTCATGTGAAACCCAGCTCGCGCTATTCGTCCACGAGACTCAGAGGGCCATAGACACGGGTTCACAGCTAGATGCCGTGTTTCTTGACTTCCGCAAGGCGTTCGATACAGTTCCCCACAGTCGTTTATTGAACAAAGTAAGAGCATATGGACTATCAGACCAATTGTGTGATTGGATTGAGGAGTTCCTAGATAACAGGACGCAGCATGTTATTCTCAATGGAGAGAAGTCTTCCGAAGTAAGAGTAATTTCAGGTGTGCCGCAGAGGAGTGTCATAGGACCGTTGCTATTCACAATATACATAAATGACCTGGTGGATGACATCGGAATTTCACTGAGGCTTTTTGCAGATGATGCTGTGGTGTATCGAGAGGTTGTAACAATGGAAAATTGTACTGAAATGCAGGAGGATCTGCAGCGAATTGACGCATGGTGCAGGGAATGGCAACTGAATCTCAATGTAGACAAGTGTAATGTGCTGCGAATACACAGAAAGATAGATCCTTTATCATTTAGCTACAAAATAGCAGGTCAGCAACTGGAAGCAGTTAATACCATAAATTATCTGGGAGTACGCATTAGGAGTGATTTAAAATGGAATGATCATATAATGTTGATTGTCGGTAAAGCAGATGCCAGACTGAGATTCATTGGAAGAATCCTAAGGAAATGCAATCCGAAAACAAAGGAAGTAGGTTACAGTACGCTTGTTCGCCCACTGCTTGAATACTGCTCAGCAGTGTGGGATCCATACCAGATAGGGTTGATACAAGACATAGAGAAGATCCAACGGAGAGCAGCGCGCTTCGTTACAGGATCATTTAGTAATCGCGAAAGCGTTACGGAGATGATAGATAAACTCCAGTGGAAGACTCTGCAGGAGAGACGCTCAGTAGCTCGGTACGGGCTTTTGTCAAAGTTTCGAGAACATACCTTCACCGAAGAGTCAAGCAGTATATTGCTCCCTCCTATGTATATCTCGCGAAGAGACCATGAGGATAAAATCAGAGAGATTAGAGCCCACACAGAGGCATACCGACAATCCTTCTTTCCACGAACAATACGAGACTGGAATAGAAGGGAGAACCGATAGAGGTACTGAAGGTACCCTCCGCCACACACCGTCAGGTGGCTTGCGGAGTATGGATGTAGATGTAGATGTAGATGTAGATCCTGTAATAGACTTGGAAGCATACAAGATACCGGTTCTGGCAGTGCACAACCCCTAAACAGCAAATGCTTTAAATTTCGTTACCCAATTATAGAGGGTAATAATGGACTTAGTAGAATAACTGCGAAGTTAATTCATTTGGAGATTTCAATACTGATTTCGTCTCAGGTTGATATCCACAGTAACATTTCTATCAAGAATAGAAGTACATAATGAAACACCAATTGATAATTCGTTTCTAAACCCCAAATGTCTTTCATTAAATAGATATGTGCCGCGTAATTCCCAGCAAGAATAGAAGAACACAGTGCAATCCATACATTGACCTTCTAGCAAAGGAAACCAAAGAGAGGTTGAGAAATGTAATTAAAGTTCAGGGAAAAGAAATAAAAACTTTAAGGTTTGCCAGCAAGATTTTAATTATGTCAGAGACAGCAAAAGACTACGAGCAGCAGTTGAACGCAGTGAAAGTGACTTGGAAAGAAGTTATAAGATTAGTATCAACGAAGGAAAAGCAAGCGAGTCGAATTATTTCAGGCGAAACTGAAGGAGCTAGATTAGGAAACGGAACTATTGCTTGGCTCTTAAATTATTTGTATCTCAGTGAATCATTTACGAACAGAATCCTACGATTATTATTATTATTATTATTATTATTATAAATAATTTTTTTTTCTTTTAGCAAGTTCGTTGCAGATGCGAGGTGTGACCGTGTATGCAACAAGTAAAGTACATTACAAAAGTTGACAGTGTGAAACATTGTAAAGACTAAATATTTGAAGGAAAACAACTTTTCATTATAGGCCCTGAAGACCTGACACTGTGCTACGCTCATTCCCTTTCAAAGACACGAAATTATAGGACTTCAACATAATTTTTCTTTTCCAGATAAAACAATATTAATGAATTTACGTACTTGAAACTTACAACCTCGTACAGACAGTCTACTTTCCATATAGAGTTCAATGAAACAACAGAAAAATCATAGACCATATCTTCATAAATTGTTCCCCAGTTGGTGGGCACATTTTGAGACAAATTAGTAATAGCCTTTGTAAGTAGGCTGTTTATATTTTCTTATTGGCAACGTTACGTAGCGCTCTGTATGAAAATCACTGGCTGTGCTGTGTGCAGCCTGTGGCTAGTTTGCATTGTTGTCTGCCATTGTAGTGTTAGGCAGCGGCAGCTGGATGTGAACAGCGCGTAGCGTTGCGCAGTTAGAGGTGAGCCGCCAGCAGTGGTGGATGTGAGGAGAGAGATGGCGGAGTTTTGAAATTACATATATTATGACTTTTGATGATATTAAGGTAAATACAGTGTTTGTTCTCTATTAATATCTTTCATTTGCTAACTATCCCTATCAGTAGTCAGTGCCTTTCGTAGTTTGAATCTTTTATTTAGCTGGCAGTAGTGGCGCTCGCTGTATTGCAGTAGTTCCAGTAACGAAGATTTTCGTGAGGTAAGTGATTTGTGAAAGGTATAAGTTAAAGTTAGTCAGGGCCATTGTTTTGTAGGGATTATTGAAAGTCAGATTGCGTTGCGCTAAAAATATTGTGTGTCACTTTAGTGAATGTTTGAGTACGTTCAATTTTGCTCAGCTGTTTGAAAAGCAAATAGTGTAAGAGGTTTATCAGCACAGTCGTGTATAATTTGTTCTAAGGGGACGTTTCATATGTCGACCCTTAGCCTAGGATACCTCACTGGAATCTTCTGATTTTTTCTTGTAGTTTGTGTATTTAGTGTAGCTTTTGTTTATTGCTAGCGCGTAATTATAGAGAGAATTTCCTTGGTAGTTGTGGTTTTTCATTGTTGCACAGTAAAACAGTTGTGGCATGCATGTAGATTTGCACCAAGTATTTCGCAGCTGCGCTTGCAATTAACTAGATATTATTTTCAGTTCTATGTTAATGTGTTCTCTTATTTTTGCTCTTCAAATTGTGCTTTTCTGTTTTGTCGTGTGAAATATTGTGACAATAATGGCGTGTGAAAAACGTAATACTAGGCTCCAAAGTAAACTGAGAAATGACAGTGAAGACGAAAGCAGTGTGTTAGCGCCACCGAGTAATGAATTAACTAATACTCAAAGTAGTAATTTGGTAATTGTACATAGGGAAATGGAGCGGGCTGCAAACAGTGGTGTAGACAGTGAACAATTAGTGAACAGGGAAGGATTATCGATCGATCGGTCGGCAACAGCTCGCCTCAGGAATCCGAAATGACAGGACACAATCTCGCAAATACTGTAGATTCAGTTTTTGCGTCCTCACCGTTTTCTCAAATAAGTCAAGACACATTTTCTGCTTGTCAAAATGTGAATGTTGCTGGTGCAAATGCACTGCCGAAAAGCGTAGAGGAACAGATTCCAGACACTAATGCATTGTTATTACAATTAATGCAACAAATGGGACAAAATCTTCAAAAGTTAGACACAATGGAACAAAATCAGAGACAAACACAGCAAAAGCTTCAAAAGTTAGACACAATGGAACAACACCAGAGACAAACACAGCAACAGTTAGACGCAATGGAACAAAATCTTCACACCACGCTTGAACAAACACGTGAAGATTTAACTACTGAGTTACATAACATTGCATCGAAATGTCAAAAAGTCTGTAATGACGTAAAAACACAAATTTGTGAGCATTTCCAACCTATTTTTTCGCGGCATGAAAATGCATTACAGAATCACGAAGCAGCCATAAAAGAACTGCAAACCATTGTTCATGAAAATCATGAGACCTTGTGGGCTAAAATTGACTCAGTTGCATCTACCGATTCGGTTACGCAACTGACAAAAACTCAGGAAAACTTAAAGAACACAGTAGATTAGATTTCAACACAAATGGACCTTACAGAATCCGACGTATACCACATGATAATTGCGTTGAAGTTGAAACTCTGCGTACTAGGAAGAGTAAAGGTTTACACCACATTTCACAGGTAAAACCATTTATTGAAAGATAATCTGCTTTTTAACTTTGACTTTGCCATAAAACGTTTCACTTCACGTTATTAGAGGTTTATCAGCACAGTCGTGTATAATTGTTCTAAGGGGACGTTTCACCTTCCTTACCGGGTGTTTCTCTTCTTGTGGTTATTTGCAAGGGTCGTTCACCAACTAATGCCCCACATCCTTTTTTTAAAAAAAAAGCCATATGAAAGTCCTTGCTGGTGTTTCACATTTTATGTTTGTTCTGTGCGCCGGTGAAGTTTCGAACCGTTGTGGGAGATGGCAGAGCCGTGGTACACCTTCAAAATGACGCCTACATACGACTCACGTTACAAGTAGCGTGCTGTTATTGAATTCTTGTGTGCAGAAAAAGAAACCGTGTTAAACATCCCTAAACGTTTGTGTGCAGTGTATGGCGATCCTGCAGTTGATAGGAGTACAGTTAGGCGGTAGGTAAAGAAAGTTTCAGCCTCAGGAACTGCAGAAACAGAGCTCCATGATCAGCCACGTTGGGGACGTCCTGTCACAGCCGCTGCTCCAGACATGTTGAATCGTGCGGATGCCATTATTCGTGCCGACCGGCGCCTCACAACTCGACAATTGGCTCTACAGTTGTCGGTCAGCATTGGAAGGACGTGTGCAATGATCGAGACTCTCGGATATTCAAAGAGGTGCCCACGATGAGTTCCACGAATGCTCACAGCGGACCACAAGAGTCGAAGAAGGGCCATTTCATGTGAATTGTGGAAGCGTTTGGAGACAAACGGAAGGCCTTTGTGACGTGGACTGTTACGGGGGAAGAAAGTTGGGTGGACCACTTTGCACCGCAAACAAAAAAAAGGCAGTCCGTGGAATCGCATCGTCCTTATTCACCACAAAAGAAGAAATTCAAGACAACTCTTTGTGCCAGGAAAGTCATGGTGACAGTCTTCTGGAATTGTGATGGCGTCATTCTCGTGGATGTGATGTCAAAAGCGTCAACCATCAACTCAGAAGCATACGTGAAGACTCTGAATAAACTCAAGAATCGTTTCCGACGTGTTCGATCGGACGAGAATCCAGCAAAAATATTGCTCCAACACAATAATGCACGCCCACACACAAGTCTGAGAACCCGAGAACACATCGCCAAATATGGATTGGAGATCATTGCCTCATCCAACCGACAGTCCGGACCTGGCACCCTCAGACTTCCATCTCTTTGGGCTGCTTAAAGATTTTCTACAGGGAACACAGATTGAAGATGACGAGAGTGTCAATCATGCAGTGAAAACATGGATGCGCCTACAGGACAAGAGCTTAAGTAGGGAATACATGCACTTCCACAACGTTGGCGCACGGTCATAGAACGTGGTGGAGACTACGTAGAAAAATAGGACATGGACAAGACGTGCTGAAGTATATTGTCACCAAATTCTGACTCTTAACAATAAATATGTTCTGAGAAAAAAATGTGGGGCATTACTTACTGAACGACCCTAGTAGTTCGCTACTAATGGGTGAAATCTAGTCTAATTCACGATATTTCAACATTCACCATTACAACGAGAGTGTTGATTAAAAACGTTCATGCAAAAACCTAGCACTACAAGAACGTTGGCCACGGTAACTGTATTTGTACAGTAAAGAATCAGTTCACTTAGCTTGTTTCTGGTCGAATCTTGAAGATCATCTGCATGTGGTATGTTGGCTTCAAGAGCATGTTAATTCTTTCTGAGCTGCAAAAACGTGATGGGTTTACGTTCTTGTACAATGCTAATAGCACAAGAAATAGTTTCAGATGTAAGTTGCGTTTTTAAACTTCATTCTGTTCTTCTGTTACTATCACTAGTTGGTATATTCACATCGGTTAATAACACCACAAATGAACTTGATACATTCACCTTTCGTCCAAACACACAGACAGAAATAGAGCTGCTATGTCAAAGTATATTTTATATTCTATTTTTTATCTCACTTATTCAGATTTAAATGTGAAATAAACAACATTATTGATAGTGATCATTGATAGAATCGTCATTTAAATGTAAGGCTTAAAAGTAGAAAAGTTTTAATTAACGTTTTACTTAAAGATGTTCTAATGTTTGTATATTGACAAAATAGTTTGTTAGGGTCTAACTGTGACGAAAAAACAAAGAATTAGTCTTCTGTAACGTGACATCCTATATTTCGAATATCGCGAGGCCCACTTCTTCGAGTTTCTATGTGTAACCAAACAAGCTCTATCGGTCAGTTTCATTACACGTTTCAAATCATGACGCACAGATAGTAACTTGTGCAAGGCGGGAGACTTGAACGCCAAATATAATACATTTCTGCAAATCTTGATAACTCTTTCCCATTAAAAATTTGCAGGCAGATATGTGATGCTAATAAGCAAGCAGTTTGCATAACTAATCGCACTAGAACACCATCTACGACGTAACGGGAGTTGTGTCATAATATGAAGGACAACCAGAACTCCGTCATAAAATTTCAGTATAGACAATATTGCAGTGCGCTAAAGAAAATCATCATACAGGCTAAACCAATGTATTAAGGCGTGTGTCCACTAGCAAGCAAACTTTAGAAGGACGCTTGCAGGAGGCATTCCTGCTAATTCTTTGACGTGGTAAGAGCCCCAGCAAGACGACTTCCGCGAGCTCCGTTAACGCCCAGAAATAGCTTGCGGAAGTTAGTGGAAATAGTCTCACGCATCTTCCTGTAAGTACACTACTGGCCATTAAAATTGCTACACCAAGAATAAATGCAGATGATAAACGGGTATTCATTGGACAAATATACTATACTAGAACTGACATGTGATTACATTTTCACGCAATTTGGGTGCATAGATCCTGACAAATCAGTACCCAGAACAACCACCTCTGGCCGCAATAACGGCCTTGACACGCCTGGGCGTTGAGTCAAACAGAGTTTGGCTGGCGTGTACAGGTACAGCTGCCCATGCAGCTTCAACACGATATCACAGTTCATCAAGAGTAGTGACTGGCGTATTGTGACGAGCAAGTTGCTCGGACATCATTAAGCAGACATTTTCAGTTGGTGTGAGATCTGGAGAATGTGCTGGCCAGGGCAGAAGTCGAACATTTTCTGTATCCAGAAAGGCCCGTACCGGACCTGCAAGATGCGGTCGTGCATTATCCTGCTGAAATGTAGGGTTTCGCAGGGATCGAATGAAGGGTACAGCCACGGGTCGTAACACATCTGAAATGTAACGTCCACTGTTCAAAGTGCCGTCAATGCTAACAAGAGGTGACCGAGACGTCTAACCAATGGCACCCCATACCATCACGCCAGTATAGCGATGACGAGTACACGCTTCCAATGTGCGTTCACCGCGATGTCGCCAAACACAGATGCGACCATCATGATGCTGTAAACAGAACTTGGATTCATCCGAAAAACTGACGGTTTGCCATTCGTGCACCCTGGTTCGTCGTTGAGTACACCATCGCAGTCGCTCCTGTCTGTGATGCAGCGTTAAGGATAACCGCAGCCATGGTCTCCGAGCTGATAGTCCATGCTGCTGCAAACGTCGTCGAATTGTTCGTGCAGATGGTTGTTGTCTTGCAAACGTCCCCATCTGTTCACTCATGGATCGAAACGTGGCTGCACGATCCGTTATAACCATGCGGGTAAGATGCCTGTCATCTCGACTGCTAGTGATACGAGGCCGTTGGGATCCAGCACGGCGTTCCGTATTACCCTCCGGTACCCACCGATTCCATATTCTGCTAACAGTCATTGGATCTCGATCAACGCGAGCAGCAATGTCGCGATACGATAACCCGCAATCGCGATAGGCTACAATCCGACCTTTATCAAAGTCGGAAACGTGATGGTATGCATTTCTCCTCCTCACACGAGGCATCACAACAACGTCGGGCAACTGCTGTTTGTGTATGAAAAATCGGTTGGAAACGTTCCTCATGTCAGCACGTTGTAGGTGTCGCCACTGGCGCCAACCTTGTGTGAATGCTCTGAAAAGCTAATCATTTGCATATCACAGCATCTTCTTCTTGTCGGTTAAATTTCGCGTCTGTAGCACGTCATCTTCGTGGTGTAGCAGTTTTAATGGCCAGTAGTGTACTTGTCGAACTTACAACTTTAGGAAGTTTGTCTCAGACTTGCGGGAGGTTTGTGTGATGTTTACCGGTACGAGAATGTCACCGTCCAAAAGCAGAATGGCGCAAAGACTGTTGGACCGAAACAAATGTGCCATTGGGACTCTCAAGCTTTTTTCCTGAGTCATCAGTCTTCCGACTAGTTTGATGCGGCCCGCCATGAATTCGTCTCCTGTGACAACCTTTTCATCTCAGAGTAGCACTTGCAACCCACGTCCTCAATTATTTGTTGTGTGTATTCCAGCCTCGGTCTTCCCATGTACTTTTTACCCTCTGCAGCTCCCTCTAGTGCCATGGGAGTTATTCCCTGATGCCTTGACAGATGTCCTATCGTCCAGTCCCTTCTTCTTGTCAGTGTTTCCTATATATACCTTTCCTCTTCATTCCTTACCTTATCAGTCCACCTAATTTTCTACATTCGCAGTACAACTGCTCCGATTCTCTTCTGTTATGGTTTTCCCATTTAATGCTATGCTCCAACCGTACAGTCTCAGAAATTTCTTCCTCAAATTAAGGCCTATGTTTGATACTAGTAGACTCCTATTGGCCAGGAAATCCCTTTTTGCCAGCGCTAGTGTGCTTTTTATGTCCTCCTTATTCCGTTCGTTATGGGTTATTTTGCTGCCTTGGTAGCAGAATTCCTTAACTTCATCTATTTCCTGATCACCAATTCTGACGTTAAGTTTCTCGCTGTTATCATTTTTGCTACGTCTCATTTCTCTCAGTCCTTACACTGTACTCATTAGATTGTTGTTCATTCCATTCAGCAGATCCTGTATTTCTTCCTCACTGAGAATAGCAATGTCATCAGCTAATCTTAAGTTTGTTATCCTCACACATTGAATTTTAATCCCTCTCTTGAACCGTTCTTTTATTTCTTTCATTGTTTCTTCGATGTATAGATTGAACGGTAGGGGCCCGCATCTCGTGGTCGTGCGGTAGCGTTCTCGCTTCCCACGCCCGGGTTCCCGGGTTCGATTCCCGGCGGGGTCAGGGATTTTCTCTGCCTCGTGATGGATGGGTGTTGTGTGCTGTCCTTAGGTTAGTTAGGTTTAAGTAGTTCTAAGTTCTAGGGGACTGGTGACCATAGCACTTAAGTCCCATAGTGCTCAGAGCCATTTGAACCATTTTTTTGAACGGTAGGGGCGAAGGACTACGTGCCTGTCTCACACCCTTTTAAATCCGAACACTTCGTTCTTGGTCTTCCACTTTTATTGTGTCCTCTTGGTTCTTCTACAAATTATATATATTACCCGCCTTTCTCTATAGCTAATCCCTATTTTTATCAGAATTTCGAACATGTTGCCGGCCGAAGTGGCCGAGCGTTTCTAGGCGCTGCAGTCTGGAACCGCGCCACCACTACGCTCGCAGGTACGAATCCTGCCTCGGGCATGGACGTGTGTGATGTCCTTAGGTTAGTTAGGTTTAAGTGGTTCTAAGTTAGAAGGGACCGATGACCTCAGATGTTAAGTCCCAAAGTGCTCAGAGCCATTTGAACCATTCGAACAAGTTACAACATTTTACATTGTCGACTCTTTATCCCAGGTCGACAAATCCTAAGACCGTGTCTTGATTTTTCTTCAGCCTTGCTTCCATTATCAACCGAAACGCCAGAACTCCCTTTCTGGTGCCATTATCATTTCTAAAGCCAAACTGATCGCCATCTACCAGATCCTCAAGTTTCTTCTCCATTCTTCTGTACGTTATTCTTGTCAGCAACTTTCACTGAAGAGCCAAAGAATCTGGTATATCTGCCTAATATCGTGTAGGGCCATCGCAAGCACGCACAAGTGCCCCAACAGGACGTGGCATGGACTCGACTAATGTCTGAAGTAGTGCTGGAGGGAACTGACACCATGAATCGTGCAGGGCTGTCCATAAATCCGTAAAAGTGAGAGGGATGGAGATCTCTTCTGGACAGCACGTTGCTAGGTATCCCAGATATGCTCAGTAATGTTCATGTCTGGGGAGTTTGGTGACCAGCGGAAGTGTTTAAACTCAGAAGAATGTTCGTGGAGCTACCCTGTAGCAATTCTGGACGTATGGGATGTCGCATTGTCCTGCTTGGAATAGCCCAAGTCCGTCGGAATGCACAAAGGACATGAATGGATGCAGGTGATCAGGCAAGATGCTTACGTACGTGTTACCTGTCAGAGTCGTATCTAGACATATCAGGGATTCCATATCACTCCAACTGCACACACCCCACACCATTACAGAGCCTCCACCAGCTTGAACAGTCCCCTGCTGACATGCAGGGTCCATGGATTCGTGAGGTTGTCTCCATACCCGTACACGTCCATTCGCTCGATACAATTTGAAACAAGACTTGTCTGACCAGGCAACATGTTTCCAATGATCAACAGTACAATGTTGTTGTTGAAGGGGCCAGGCGAGGCGTAAAGCCTTGTGTCGTGAAGTCACCAAGGGTACACGAGTGGGCCTTCGGTTCCGAAAGACCATAACTATGATGTTTCGTTGAATGGTTCGCACGCTGACACTTGTTGATGGGCCAGCATTGAAATCAGCAGCAATTTGCGGAAGGGTTGCACTTCTGTAACGCTGAACGGTTCTCTTCAGTCGTCGTTGGTCCCGTTCTTGCAGGATATTTTTCCAGCCGCAGCGATGTCGGAGATTTGATGTTCTCCCGGATTCCTAATAGACGCGGTACACTTATGAAATGGTCATACGGGAAAATCCCCACTTCATCGCTACCTCGGAGATGTTGTGTCCCATCGCTTGTGTGCCGACTGTAACACCACGTTCAAACTCACTTAAATCTTGATAACCTGCTATTGTAGCAGCGGTAACCGATCTAACAATTGCGCCTGAGCGTTGCCGACCGCAGTGCAGTCTTCTGCCTATTTACATATCTCTGTATTCGAATACGCATGCCTATACCAGTTTCTTTAGCGTTTCAGTGTATATGCATGAGCTGTCAAGCTGATTATGTGATAGTTTTCGCATTGGTTAACTCTTGCAATCTTCGGAACTGTATGGATGATGTTTTACAGAAAGTCTAATGGTATATCGCCGGTCTCAAACATTCGACAAAGCAACTTGAGTAGTCGCTTTGTTGTCAATTTCGCCAATGATTTTAGAAATCCTGATGGAATGTAGTCGATCTCTTCTGCCTTATTTGGTCTTATGTCTTCCAAATCTCTCTTAAATTTTCACTCTGCTTCTTATCTCTTCCCTATCGACACCTGTTTCTTCTTTTATCACATCTCAGACAAGTTCTTACCCTCATACAGTCGTCCAATGAGCTCTTTCCATCCATCCGCTCTCTCCTCTGCATTTAGCAGTGGAATTCTTATCACACTTTTAATTGCCCTCTTCCTTTTAACTTCGCCGAAAGTTGTTCTGACTTTTCTGTATGCTGAGTCAGTTCTTCCAACAATCATTTCCTTTTCGATTTCTTCACATTTTTCATGCAGCCAATGATTACTAAATTGTGATCTGAGTCTATATCTGCCCCTGTGTACGCCTTACAATTCAATACCTGATTTCTGAGTCACTGCCTAACCATGATCTCCCGACTTTTTCCAAGTATAACTTCCCCTCTTGTGATTCTTGACCAAAATATTCGCTATTACTAACTGAAGTTTATTGCAGAACTCAATTAGTCTTTCTCCTTTCTCATTGCTACTACCATACCCATATTCACCTGTAATTATTTCTTCTATTCCTTCCCCTGCAATCGAATTCCAATCCCCTATAACTATCAGATTTTCCTCTCCCTTTAGATACTGAATTACCCGATCAGTATCCTCATATACTTTCTCTGCCTCTGCATCTTCTTCTAGCAACGTTGGTATGTATACTTGAACTATTGCTGTCGGTGTTGGTTTGCTGTCGATTCTAATGAGGATAACCCTATCACTAAATTGTTTTCAGTAACTCACTCTCTGCCCTATCCTCCTTTTCATAACGAATCCTACGTCCGTTATACCATTTTCCACCTCTGTTAATATTACCCTATACTCATCTGACCAGAAATCCGTGTCTCCTATCCATTTCACTTCCCTGAGCTCCACTATATCCTTAGCATTTCTATTTTCAGATTTTCTAGCTTCCCTACCACTTTCAAAATTCTGACATTTAAGGCACCAACTCTTAGAAGAATTACGAAAAAAACGATATTGTATCTGAAAATTAGATCAAAATATAGGACAAAATAATTATTACCCTAGCATGTCATGGATAACACATCGAGATAACACAGAAAACGTTTTCGCTTTTTAAAATGGTTTCGTTGTTTTTTTTATCACGCCAGCTACAATACACACAAATTATTAAAGAAATATTTGATGGCTTTCTTCACTATCGACATGTGCGCAACAGAGCTAAACTTACCTGACTTCAAGTAAAGAAACTGAGTGTTCGCAAATGCTAGCTAGCCCCTCAATAAAACTCCAATGGGAAAAAACGCAAAAACGACTGAGTGTATACGGCTTCAGTGATAGTGTTGTGGATTGGCAAGACAGCCAATCCACTATGAAGGAAGCCGAAAGGCACGCGTTTAAGCTCACACAGGCTGGCGTGAGGTCTGGAACAGGACAAGTAAATGAGACTAGCAAAACGTACGTAGCTGCTGGAATACTTAACTTTAATCCATAACTGGTGAACATCGCTCTTGACGGTACATGTTTTACAGCATCAATAGTAACTGGTAATGGCGCCTTGCTAGGTCGTAGCAAATGACGTAGCTGAAGGCTATGCTAACTATCGTCTCGGCAAATGAGAGCGTAATATCTCAGTGAACCATCGCTAGCAAGTCGGCTGTACAACTGGGGCGAGTGCTAGGAAGTCTCTCTAGACCTGCCGTGTGGCGGCGCTCGGTCTGCAATCACTGATAGTGACGACACGCGGGTCCGACGTATACTAACGGACCGCAGCCGATTTAAAGGCTACCACCTAGCAAGTGTGGTGTCTGGCGGTGACACCACAGATAGTATAGAACAAAACCATCGAGTATCAACAACGCCTTGTAATTGAATCACAGTTGATACGTATTCATTTTATCCACCAATATTTAAACGTGTTGTCTGTTTCAGTTTCTTTGGTCCCTCATCTTTCGATTATGGTTTGCAGAAGGTAAGTGCAAGCATGTCAACAGAATTTTGCTTCATATTATACCTGTTAAATATCTCGAAATCAGAATCATTATCGTTGTTATCAAAGTTTCATCTGAGGGTTCACTGAGACGTTCTTGAACATCCACAACTGTGTTACGTAAAACACGTTGCTCAGAAAACCCATCGTCCCCCGCTATGGGGAAACAGTAGCATTCAAAAGACCAACGACACACAAACACTATGGCCCAAAAATAAGAAACAAAGAGCAGCAACAATGCAAGAGTTCCGGCATGCACCGTTGTTTGGGAGTCGTTGCAAATGGATCATACAACCCACTGCGAAAATATCATACTACCAATGAAAATATCATACATTATTATTTTTCAATCTCTGCCCACCTAATTACCATCTCAACCTATGCTGATAGTATTAATCTGACTATGTTCCGTAGTTCAAAAAACACATTAAAACTATTTGACAAAAGAAAAAAAAACTAAACAATGTCTCTGCTAGAACTGTTGGCACTTGTCTGGATGCATCTTTTCACTGCCACTGACTTCAATATAATCGTCTATAATATAGTTGGAAACTTGTCAACTTCATCGATTGGACGAGTAAAGATGAACTGTGACCATTCTTTCAATCATAGACTTTGTCAGCTGAACTCTAAAAGCAGCCCTAGCATCATTTGACACACTGTGATGCCAGGAGAGTTCCATTCATTGTAGACACATGAATAGCCAGTTTCTCAACTTGGTTTTCATTGTATATATCTTGCTGAAAACCAAAATTTTAAAACTAAATTATTTTTTTTAGATTAGATTAGATTCAGTTTTCGTTCCATAGACCCAAAAAATGAGATGATTCTCGTGGGTGTGGAACATGTCAGAAAATATAACATAAAAAACATAAAACATTTGAATATAATATTTTCTACCCTGATCATTTGTCAGGAGATTGTCAAAACAGGTGAATACATTACAGTAAACTGGAACTGCTAAAATTTACAGAACTATACACTGTCAGAACTAAACGTTGTTATGCACTGTTAATAAATTTATCATACACAAAATATCTAATCTTGACTATTGGGACCAAGTGCTGTCAAAACTGAAATCTAACAAACATTTTTACTTAAGCTGTTCAAACAGTCCCTGTTAAGGTGTTCATCTATAGAGTAGAAGGAGTTGTCAGTTAAAAAGTCTTTCAAACTCTGTTTAAACCGTGCCTTTTTAATGGTTGCTGGCAATTTATTGAACATATGTTTTCCTGAATGTGGGACCCCTTTTTGAACGAAGGTAAGTGATTTTAGGACTTTATGTACATTGCTCTTATTCCTAGTATTGATATATTGTTGGGAAACAGAAATATATTAACTATATATGTCGGTAGTATCTGTCCCCGAAAGAACAGTTACTGTAGATGACCATGCAGCTTTGTAGAATGAAATGATAATTAATTAAATGGACACCCTAGCTGCAACCAGGCGTTGATATACTTCATTGGGGACATGTTGAAAATATGTGTCCCGACCGGGACTCGAACTCGGGATCTCCTGCTTACATGGCAGACGCTCTATCCACCTGAGGCACCGAGGGCACAGAGAACAGTGCGCCTGCAGGGACTTATCCCTTGCACGCTCCCTGTGAAACCCACATTCCCAACATGTCTCTTATACCTGACATCATTCTCACTGCAAATACAGACTTGTTTAGGCGCTTCAGCAATTCGGTGATATTCCTTCCCAACTGAATTTATTAACAAGTTGTAATCCCAGAAATTTAACACTGTCAACCTCTTCGATCTGCATGTCTTCATATGTTATACACTTGC
Organism: Schistocerca cancellata; assembly: GCF_023864275.1. Lineage (NCBI taxonomy): Eukaryota > Metazoa > Arthropoda > Insecta > Orthoptera > Acrididae > Schistocerca > Schistocerca cancellata. Next base: position 764,801,104 of record NC_064630.1, read on the forward strand.
TAGAAGAAGATCTTTGGCAACTGCATGTAATGGATCTTTTCAAAGTTTAATGACACTAAATTAGCTTTAAGCTATTTATTAATGCCAGTGAAAATATGATTAGCAGCTGTTTCTAAATCTGTACTTGACTTGCTACTTATTGCAATGTTAGTATCATCTGTAACCAAAAAAAAACTTAGCACCTGACAGTGCAACAGACGAGAGGTCATTAAGGTACACAAGAAAAAGCAACTGACCCAAGATGGAACCTTGAGAAACACCACATGTAATTAATTCCCAATCAAGTGAGGTCTGACCACTTACTGCACAGTTATTTCGCAATGACACCCTTTGTTTCCTGTCAATTAAATAAGACTCAAACTATTTCGTATCATTGACAGTGACACCATACTATTCTAATTTACATAATGGAATGCTGTGGTCCGCACAGTCAAAGGCTTCTGACAGGTCACAGAAAATGCCAGTAGCCTCTAATTGATTATCTAATGAATTAAGTACATTCTCACTGTAAATGTAAATAGCTTTCTCTATATCAGAACCCTTAAGAAACCCAAAATTTGGCTTGGACAACATATTATTTGCAGCCAGATCCTTAAGGAGACACTTGAACACAGCCTTTCCAAATATTTTTGAAAAAGCTGGCAAAAGTGAAATTGGTTGCTAGTTTGATGGTACCTCTTTATCCCCTTTCTTGTAAAGAGGCTTAACTTCAGCATATTTTAGCCAGTCTGGAAATGTTACACTTATAATAGATTGATTACAAAAATAACTTAAGACAGAACTCAGTTTGCATGAGCACTCATTGATTAACTTCATTGATATGTTATCATACCCACCAGAATACTTAAAGGATTTTGTGATGTATGCTACTTCTTTGGGAGACGTGTCATTTCCATTTTACTAAAGACTGTTATCTGACACTCCACTGCACTGTTCACTGAACCTGATAACCCCAAGCTGTCAGTAACAAAAATAAAGTACTTGTTTAAGAGGTTTGCAATACTACATGCACTCATTACCAATGTCTCATTTATTTTTGGAGCTATCTGTTCCCATTCCTTTTTGGCCCCACTTGCCTCTCTCTTCACCATATCCCATACAGTTCTTATTTTGATGCATGAAGTAATTATCTTTTTCACAGAATAAAACTGCTTCGATTTCTGGATTACTTGCTTCAATATTTTGCACTGTTTTTGTAATGTATTACAATCCTGACATCAGAGCTGTTCCCAGATAGTAGATACAGTCTCCTTTTTGTCCCACATGATATCTTTATTCCTTATGTAATTCATGGTTTTTTTTTTTTTTTTTTTTTTTTTTTTTTTTTTTTTTTTTTTTTTTTTTACTTCTGTGTGATTTGAGTTACCTTTTGGGGAAGACAGTTTTCAAATGTGGAACTTTATTAATGGATGCTTTGTATTTTCCATTTGAGTCAGAATTATTGTAGACATCTATCCAGTTCATGTCTTTGAGCAATTTCCTGAATTTCTCAATTTTTGACTGGTTTATCACCCTCCTGTACTCAGATTTAATAGATTTTTTTATACTGACAAGATGATGCATGACATGATCAAATTGCCCATTTACTATCGGTTTTGTGATATGACTTTTTTCCCTAGATTTGTCTACAAAGATATGATCAATAGCAGTCTCAGAGCATTTGCATATCCTAGTTGCAAAGTTCACTGTAGGAAGTAAAATGAATGACAGTGTTACTGATTGCAATAACTGTTCACTGACAGAGCTTTTCAATAAACCCACATTAAAATCATCAGCAACTACTATATCCTTGTTTTCTACTGTGAGATGGGACAACATTTTTAAAAAATAATATTGAAAATGTTGAAATTGGGATGTCTCCTCTCACTCTTTCTCGTTCTTTAAATAATCACACTAATTGACGATAAGGATGGTAACAGAAACAACCAAACAGCTAGCAATCTACTGGCAATAACGATTTTTTTCTAACCTGAATACTCGCTCGCAATCTGCTGTGGAATGCGGAAGTGATAGAACTGCCAGGAAGATTTCCGCTAAAGCACCATACAAATACAAGCCAATTTCCGCTAAAACACCATACAAATACAAGCCGTCATCAGTTGAGATTTCTCCAACCTGAAAAATATATACGTTGTCCTTTAATTAGTTCTGTATTTATATACATTTACAGCATGCAGAAACTCTTATCCCTTCATATACAGATTCAGACTAAAATCATTTTAAAAAATCATACACAGCATATCATTATGAAAACTTAAAATTACCTTGTGCCAAAATCTATCATGATCAAATTCCGAAGAGACGTCTGCTAGAAGCACATCCATGGGCAAAGAGCGCCATTCATCATCCACTTTTTGCATTTCAGATGGTTTAACTCGTGGAACAAGGTCTGCCAGTGCTGAAGTAGTTGTAACTTCTCTCTGTGTACGAGAAAATATTTTTTAGGAGATAATACAGATAAATGTTCTAGCAGAGGGTCATCAAATTTAAATCACCTCTGAAAACCTTTAAATCCACGAATTAAGAAGTTGTGGCACCTCTCCCTACATTTTCTTTTAAGATGAGACATGGTCAAAACATCCTACAACTTCATAAGATGAGACATGGCCAAAACATCCTACGACTTCATTGCTTCCAGAACTTCTACACCTAAATACATTATGTTAAATATCCAAAAAATGGGTCTCATCTGCTGTCTTTCCAGAGTCCACAATAACTGTATCCAGAGATTCTTTGTGACTATAATCCTGTCATGTAGGTTAGCAGAATGCTGTAGGCGACTTGCCTACAACAAATAATTGCACCAGACATGAAAAATGTCACTGCCACAATGCCTTTAACAGATTTTTCCATTTGTTTCTTTAAGTTTAGCACTACAACTTTTGAAGCAAGCATTCATTGTATTAAATCTGGACAAAATCCACTTCAGAAATTGGAAAGTGTAATAAATGTATAAGGGAGCAAGTCTGGAATCTCTTTGGACTTACTAACCTTTTCTGTTGCCCACTGATTAATAAAAAATAAAATTAATGCATTCCACTGCAGCGGCATTCTTTCAACAACAGAAGAAGTGAAAGCCAAAGAGTTTGCGCTGGATGTAGAGTTTTATGTACCGGATGATCAAAAAGTCAGTATAAATTTGAAAACTTAATAAACCACGGAATAATGTAGACAGAGAGGTAAAAATTGACACACATGCTTGGAATGACATGGGGTTCTATTAGAACAAAAAAAAAAAAAAAAGTTCACAAAATGTTCGACAGAAGGCGCTGGACAGCAAAACGTCAGTGCCTGTGCATGACAATCATGTATAAAAGGAGCTGTAATGAGAGAGAGAATCAGATGCGCCAGCAGTGGCAGAATGTTGACGTTACCTGGAAAGGCGCTTTTAGTGAAGCTGTATTATCAGAATGGGGAATGTGCTAGTTCAGCGTTACGATCCTATCGCCATAGGAAGGGGATTCGAACGGGTAAAGGTCCGTTGACAAATGCAGCTGTGGCGAGAATGATTTCGAAGTTCGAAGTCACGGATTGTTTAGACGATACACCCCGCAGTGGCCGACCGAGCACAAGGCGTAATGCTGCTGAGACAGTTCAGGAAGAAATGGAGACTGTAGCGGGTTCGTTTATGCACGGGAAAGTCAGCGCTCGTGCAGTCGCACGTCGCACCGGCATTCCATACACTACTGTTTGGTTGGCACTGAGGCGTACCCTCCGATGCTATCTGTACAAAATCCATCGGCATCATGAACTGTTACCTGGCGATTTAGTGAAGCGGAGGGTATTTACGGTGTGGGCGTTTCAAAAGATGGCGGAAGATGACGATTGGTTGAGTAACGTGTTGTGGACCAACGAAGCTCATTTCACGCTCCGAGGGTCTGTCAACGCCCGTAACTGCAGAATTTGGGCTACCGATCCTAGAACTGTCGTCGAAACTCCATTGCACGACGAGAAAGTCACGGTATGGGATTTAGCACATCTACCGTTATTGGACCTTTTTTCTTCGAGGAAATGAGTGATTCTGGTTTTGTAACTGCTACCGTGACAGGTGAAAGGTACGCCGATATGTTACAGAACCGCATCATCCCCAGCCTGGCTGATAAACACCTGCTGGAACGTACGATGTTTATGCAGGATGGCGCTCCACCCCATACTGCTAGACGCGTGAAAGATCTCTGGCGCGCGTCGTTTGGTGATGATCCTGTACTCAGCCGACACTGTCGTCATGCTTGGCCTCCCAAGTCCCCAGACTTCAGTCGTGCGATTATTGGCTTTGGGGTTGAAACTTCCTGGCAGATTAAAACTGTGTGCCAGACCGAGACTCGAACTCGGGACCTTTGCCTTTCGCGGGCAAGTGCTCTACCAACTGAGCTACCCAAGCACGACTCACGCCCCGTCCTCACAGCTTTACTTCTGCCAGTACCTCGTCTCCTACCTTCTTTCAGGAGTGCTTGTTCTGCAAGGTTCGCAGGAGAGCTTCTGTGAAGTTTGGAAGGTAGGACACGAGGTACTGGCAGAAGTAAAGCTGTGAGGACGGTGTGTGAGTCGTGCTTGGGTAGCTCAGTTGGTAGAGCACTTGCCTGCGAAAGGCAAAGGTCCCGAGTTCGAGTCTCGGTCCGGCACACAGTTTTAATCTGCCAGGAAGTTGCATATCAGCGCACACTCCACTGCAGAGTGAAAATCTCAAAAAAAATGGTTCAAATGGCTCTGAGCACTATGGGACTCAACTGCTGAGGTCATTAGTCCCCTAGAACTTAGAACTAGTTAAACCTAACTAACCTAAGGACATCACAAACATCCATGCCCGAAGCAGGATTCGAACCTGCGACCGTAGCGGTCTTGCGGTTCCAGACTGTAGCGCCTTTAACCGCACGGCCACTTCGGCCGGCAGTGAAAATCTCATTCTGGGCTTTAGGGTTACCTGAAGTTGCAAGTGTATCGTGATCGACCGACATCTCTAGGGATGCTGAAAGACAACATCCGACGCCAATGCCTCACCATACCTCCGGACATGTTTTACAGTGCTGTTCACAACATTATTCCTCGACTACAGATTTGTTGAGGAATGATGGTAGACATATTGAGCATTTCCTGTAAAGAACATAATCTTTGCTTTGTCTTACTTTGTTATGCTAATTATTACTATTCTGATCAGATGAAGCTCCATCTGTCGGACATTTTTTGAACTTTTGTATTTTTTTGGTTATAATAAAACCCCATGTCATTCCAAGCATGTGTGTCAATTTGTACCTCTCTATCTACATTATTCCGTGATGTATTCAGTTTTCAAACTTATACTGACTTTTTGATCACCCGGTACATTAAGCTATATAAATTATTGAAATTTAGCCAACACTGCCGTTTGCAACTTCGTTTTAAGTAATTACGTACATCTCTTGCAAGTTCCTCGCAATGAGTGGGAAGTGCTCTTGCTACCACCATTAGAACACAAGTGAGTGAATGACAAATGCATTTTGTTAATATAATTCCAGGAATAAACGTTTTTAGTCCACTAGATACAGAACTGTGCTTCCCCACCGTAAAATTTGCACCATCGGAGCCAGAACCAATAGCGCTTTTTAATGGAATATCATGTTGCAGTAAGACCTGCGTGAGTTTCTCAAACAAGTAAGCCCCAGTTGCCCCAATTACAGGTACTGCCATTATTTCAGTCAAATTGAAGAATTTACTCAAGATTTTGGCAACATCGGTACTGTCATCTGTCAAAATGGAGGATTTTACTGCCTAATGCTTGGAAATAAGATCATTTTTATGAGTAGGTGCAATAACATTTCTAATAATAGCCGCACTTTTTAATATAGCTGTCTAATGGTCAGTTGTATTAAAAGTAATGTCAAGAGCCGCTAGGAAAGAGCGTTTTACAATTTGACTTACAACAAATATTAGGGTCCTTTGCTATTCATAAACGAAATGCTGGATCCTCCCACAGAATACGATATTGTTGAAGCCTGTGCTCAGATTTCTCACTTTTTGGCAACTGACCTCTTTGCAGCTTCTGTTTCTTTGACGTAGAAACGCCTCACATCCCTTCATCACTACCTGACATTACACCCGATTAATAAATTACACAGGTTAACAAAAAATGTTAATGTTATATATTGTTTGACATGGCGTGCTAAATGCCGAACTAGAACACCAACAGCTGAGCATGATTGTTAAACAGCTCACAGCACAGCTGCCGGTATAATCACGTGTAATGAGAAATGCGCTACAGGAAGCACCTAGCCAGAATCCACTGTTGTTAGACGTGTCAGTATTAAACCGGACTGTAATGGACACACGGGGCTAAAATAAGTCCCTAGGAGGCGCATGTATGGGAAGATGTTCTTACATTCGGCTAAGAAATCTTAACGCGTGCGTAGTTCATTGCCGTGTACGTGCTTCGTAATCATTTGATAGTAACCTAATAATGTATGCAGAGTTGATTTGTTTTATAACGTTTTGTAGCTCAGAAAGCAAAAATCCCGAAATTGTACTGTTTTCGCGTATGATTTTTCAGCCAGGACCATACATCATAAAGTACTTGAAATTATGGTATGCACATAATCTTTAACACCCACTTAATAATCTTGCCTGCACGTGTAGCTTGCGATCCAATAGTAAGGTGTCCATTTCGCTTTGCAGGGCTGTGTGAAATCTGTATCACGAGACAAAAAATTGCAGTGGTCTGAAAGACGATCCATGGTAGTTAAGGGGTACACAAACTGCCATTACTGTAATGCGTTCTTTTCTTTCGAATTCGGGTTATATTGCATTCTTGAATCAAGCTGTACGTAAATGAACTCGAGAATGCCAGAAATTATTTTGTGTTGGAGTAGAAGCTTATATAGATTCTCCGTTTATTTTCAAGCATTTTTTCATCCTAATTTCTGCGGAGCATGTCCTATACTAATCTCCAGCTTCCCGCGAAGATGTTCTCTTTGAAACAAATGTTTCACTACGTGAGTGAAACCCATAGGATGTTCACAATCGCTGTTCATCTCACATATATTGCTTCCCTGCGTCAAACATTCGTTGTTTCCTGGCAAAGGCATTGATATGATAACATTTTTATAACTATAATCGTCACCTCTGATTAGCCGGCTTGGATAAAAATCTTCGCAATAGTTGAATGCGATATTCACACTACAATGGTGTTTTTCGTAACTGACAACCAAAATCTTTGCGAGTAACTGTTGGAATTAAAATGGCATGCTCGTGTTGAGAAATTAATGCATGATCACGGGGTTTCGTTTGGGCGACGTCTTTTTACTTCCAGCAGCAACTCTATCTCAGGTATGTTTCATCACTGTATCGTCATTAAAATACGCGTGTCTGATAGCAACAAACACATTTGGGAAGTAGAAGGGATCCATGGAATGCGAATTGTAGAAACTGTGGCTACGAATATTTAAGCATTATTGATGTATACGGACGTTTGATTGTGTATGCGTCTGTATGAATTTTAAAACTTTATTTGGTATTGAAAAGGAAGTCCATATAGCACCTCAGATTTTTCAAAGCTGCAGTATTTTTAAAAACACGCTCTCACACCAACATACGTACATAGAATGACCCACATTCACACACGCTTTCTGGTATTTGACTGTTTATTTCATTCTATAGCATAATTTTTTATTTGTAGATTTCACGAGTCACTTACAGTAGTTTCATTACCTCATACTACATACAAATCAACATCGAACGGTATTGTTAATTTTCCTTAAACCATTACAATGTATATGGGCCAATCCATGCCGTTTAATTTAGCCTCCCCACCTTAGCGTCGCAGATTTTGTTGAAATGTGACATGCAGAGTCCAACATTTACCAGACGTTAATTCCACAAAATTTTAACTCTTCATCTACAATACTTGAAGCGTTGTGCTATTCAAGTGAGAATGGTCAAACAGTAGTGATACTCCGAATTTTTCGTCATTTATGACAAGAGATTATGTAGTAGTTAAGTGTTCACCCTGTGAAAAGTGATATTTTGTGAAGTTTGGCCATTAATTTTTCATAAACAAAAAGTTTTATAAAGGCCTTCTTTTGAAAGAACGTAAAGTATTTTATTATTAAGAAAGTCACAAAGTCTTCGGGTTTACAATTTCCTAGTTTCAGAGTTATAACCCTTTCAGACTTTCTGACAACAACTGTGTGCATTAACTTTTACTGTTTTATTGCAACAGAGGTATTTTTCCAATTGCACACCTGTGAGAGGTCAACCTCTTCATAATGCGGAAGTACTGCCAACTGTTGGGTATTGCAATGGAAATGTCAGCAACTCAAATGTAACAGTGCGCAGTAGCTCGTAACCACCAGCGTAAACCGATGTGGTTGGTTCGCAGTATAATTAAATATAGTTTTTGACATTTTGCGTTGTAATTATTGAATGATCATTGTACTATTTATTACAATAGAGAGCAGTTCATAGTCAGTCATTTTAGTCCATAAAATGAAGCCTAGTGTACAAAGTGTGTTTTGAAAACGGGTACATATATTTGTATAAATCTTGCATCTAAAAATCATTAAATGTCACCTTAAGGCCATTACCACATAAAGAAACATTTTCCTTCCGCCTGAAAATATTCAGGTCTGAAATGGTTAAGCGAAGGAGGATTCCAGAAGTTTTCACACCAAGTTTTAGTTCGTGCTGAAGTCATAGGAGTGCATCGAAAAGGAACATCTCCACTTCTTCAGCTTTAACTATCATCTGAAAACGCTAATTTTCCTGTAATAGAATATGTAATTTATTGCGTGGAGATGCTATGAAAATAGTCTTTAAATGGCAAAGAGTAAAGCCCTCAAAAATGCCTTCGAGAGTGAAAGATTTTAGTCATTATGGAAACTACACTTTCATTAAAGTTTCAAAAGTTTTTCCTTTCTTAGACTGGTATTTCATTTCACGGTCACCAAAGAAAGAAACGTAATGAGGCGTTTTCAGTTGAATATCTTTCTGTGAATGTTATGAATTTTTTTAAAAAAACGGTTTATCAAAGAACTTTCAAAAATTCGCTCTTAATAGCTATTACCCGACAGATCGCATCAGTTGGTAGCTTAAATCCGTCTGAATAGCACGGTTGCCAAAACTCTGAAGATTTCAGTGATTTGTTTAACGAATTAAAGCAAAACTAGTGTATTTCGTATTATGCTCAAAAACTACAGATTCTTATCTTGGCTTCATCTAGATGGTCTATGGAAAAGAGAGCATCTGAGTTCAGTGTTTCAGAAAGAACAGTGTTACTGTAAAAAAGTTAAAAAATGAAAAGGGTATGCAATCAGAGCCAGAGAATAAGAAAGGAAATAAAAAACTGTCATCGGTTTTTTGAGGGTGACAACTTCAGTCGACTCTCTCCTGGCAGGAAGGATTGTGTATGTCAGAATGAGTGGTGAGAAGATCCAGATGATGTTCCTCTTGGCCAATGTAAAACAAATGTTCGTTGCATTCGGTAACAAGCTCGGTGCAGAAATTTGTTTTTCACAAATTTTGTGGCTACCTTGTAAGACCAAAGTGATGTGCCACTGTTGGTTCTGTAGGAGCTGGTTCTGTAGGAGCACACTCAGTTTCTTTGTTTGTTTGTTTGTGTGTGTGTGTGTGTGTGTGTGTGTGTGTGTGGTGTGAGTGAGTGTGCGAGCACCTTTCATCAAAATGTGAAACAGATGCTATCTGATAGCATTGTGCAAGTAGACTACAGATTTTTCATGAGTCTGGCAACCTGTTGCGCAGACTCAAAAGATTCCGTCCTTCACCGCAATCACAAATGCCCAGGGAAAAATTGGAGTAGACATGAATCATACCTTTCTCCGGTGTACAGGGATGCAGATTCAGAGGGAATCACGGAGTTTGACCAGTGATCGAGCTACGCTAACTGTACAGCAGCCATTAACTGAAGCTATTTTTAGGATTTTTCAGAAAGGATTGCAGATTATTGAGTGTAGAGTTTTGTGTGAAAGCACTAAACTCAATATCTGAAGGTGATAAAAGAAAACCCTGATGATGCAGTAGAACTGATGGATTTTACAAAATACTATTCGTTTGTCATTCAGGTTTGTTGAACAACCAGGCAAGTGATCATCTTATAGTGGCATGCTTTTTCAGCAATGAACAGGTGTGGAGCGAAAGTGGGTGCATTATAAGCAATACTTCAAAACATGGCACCGTTTCAGTACATTCACTTTTGTTCAGAAATGTGGCCTTTTAAAAATAAAACTCACCCAAAGTGAAACAAGTTTTATTTAGTGATGACTCTGCTGCCCACAACAAGAATCTGAAGAAATTTTCAAATTTATATCATCATTTTGAAGGTTTTGGAAATCGGGTGGAATTGTTTTGGAACCAGCCATGGAAAATCCCTTGGTAGCACAGCAAAGCTAGTGGCAGCTGGAACAGGTTTGAGCGTCTGAAACGAAAGCAAATTCTCACGCCGTTTCACCCGTACAGGTATTGTGATGGTAATTTGAGAAATCAAATCTGTGTTCGTTGAAAAAGCTGAAATTGAACATGCTCGACATACTCAAGAAGAACGGTTTACGTCCGATTCCACCGTACCTGGAACAAGGGGAAAACCATTAATTGCAGAACTGTCACGCATTTCTAGTAACGATCATTTCGTTTACACTACACCCTAGTTTTAAAACCGACGAGCACGATGGGACTTACTCTCCCTTTAGCAGTCAGTATTTACTTGACTGTCATTCAATACATACAGTGAAGGCTTTCACGACCGGATGGTACTGATGTTGATAATTCTTCCGGGTTATATGGCCGTGGTCCATGGAATTCTTCTATTCCTAACGTTTCGTCCAATACTGCGTTGGACATCCTCAGAGGTATGCCTGATCCTGCTGAGTCCTACCGGCAGGACTCAGCAGGACCAGCCATACCTCTGAGGATGTCCGACGTAGTATTGGACGAAACGTTAGGAATAGTAGAATTCCATGGACCACAGCCATATAACCCGGAAGAAGTGTCATTCTATACACGAAAATTAAGCCGTTTCCTTGACGCGGCGTCCGGCCGCGGTGGTCTAGCGGTTCTAGGCGCTCAGTCTAGCGGTCGCAAGTTCGAATCCTGCCGTGGGCATGGATGTGTGTGATGTCCTTAGGTTAGTTAGGTTTAAGTAGTTCTAAGTTCTAGGGGACTGATGACCACAGATGTTAAGTCCCATCGTGCTCAGAGCCATTTGAACCATTTGAACCTTGACGCGGCATCGGCTTTGACGTTATCCTCCACCCGAGGTGGATACCAGCTTTTACGGAATGGAGCCGAAATAGTCTCCAGTCTTTCCTCTGTCGTCTCCTTGTTCAGAAAAGCACCAGTTCGTAACCCTGGCTCGCGAATTCCAGCGACATTTCCCAGCCCAGCAAAAACTGGCTGCCGAATACCTGCCTGATATCCCCTTACAGGTCCCCGCTCCCCTACTGCACACTGTAATTACTACAGTTCTTTACCATTTGTCCCGAGTCAACACTCGACCCGACAGGGCTTCTGTAGCTCACGACCAAGCTATGCTAGAACATATATTGTGTTCGAACATTATGAATTACCTCGAAGAGAAAGATCCATTGTTGTGTTGGCTGAAGAGCCAACACCGTGTTACTAGAGGAGGCCGAAATGCACCCGTTTTATCTCACGCAGGCTGGCGTGAGGAGAGAAGAACTATACTGACGTGAGGTCTGAACACGACAAGGAATGAGAATTCAGAAAGCGGACGTAATTAGTTTCATATTTAACTTTAATCCATTAATGATGAACGTCGCTCTTGACGGTACATGATTCACAATATTATCTGTTCAGAATAGTAACTGAATATGGCGCCTTGCTAGGTCGTAGCAAATGACGTAGCTGAAGGCTATGCTAAACTGTCGCCTCTGCAAATGAGAGCGTATGTAGCCAGTGAACCATCGCTAGCAAAGTCGGCTGTACAACTGGGGCGAGTGCTATGGAGTCTAGACTAGAACTGCCGTGTGGCGGCGCTCGGTCTGCAATCACTGATAGTGGCGACACGCGGGTCCGACGTATACTAACGGACCGCGGCCGATTTAAAGGCTACCACCTAGCAAGTGTGGTGTCTGGGGGTGACACCACATAGTCGACACGGATTTACAAAACATCATTCTTTTGAAACACAACTAGTTCTTCATTCACACAAGGTGTTGAGTGCTATCGACAAAGGATTTCAAATTGATTCTGCATTTCTAGAATCCAGAAGACTTTTAACGCCGTACCTCACAAGCGGCTTGTGATCAAACTGCATTCTTATAGGGCATCATCTCAGTTATGCGACTAGATTCGTGATTTCCTTTCATCGTAGTAACTGATGGAAAGTTATCAAGTAAAACAGAAGTGATTTCTGGGGTTCTCCAAGTTAGTTTTATAGGTCCTCTATAGGCCTTTATCTATACAAACGATTTAGGAGGCAATCTGAGCAGCCGTCTTGGGTTTTTTGCAGATAATGCTGTCGTTTATCGTCTAGTAAAGTAATCAGAAGACCAGAACCAATTGCAAAACCATTTAGATGAGATATCTATGTGGTGCGGAAATTGCCTATTGACCCTTAATAATGAAAATTCTGAGGTCATCCACATGAGTGCTAAAGGGAATCCGTTAAATTTCGGTTACACGATAAATCAGTGAAATCTAAACGCCTAAATTCTGCTACATACCTAAGAATTACAACTAAGAATAACTTAAATTGGAAAGAACAAATAGAAAATGTTGTGGGGAAGGCGAAGAAAAGATTGCGTTTTATTGACAGAACACTTAGAAGATGCAACCGATCTACTATAGAGACTGCCCACACGACGCTTTTCTATCCTCTTTGGAGGACTCGTGGGCGGTGTGGGATTCTTACCAGTTAGCATTAACGGAGTACATCAAGAAAGTTCAAAAAAGGACAGCACGTGTTGTATTATCGAGAAACAGGGGAGAGAGTTTCACGGACATGATCCAGGATTTGGCGTGGACATCATAAAACAAAGGCATTTTTCTTCTTGGTGGGCCCTTCTCACGAAATTTCAGTCGCCAACTTTCTTCTCCCAATGAAAATGTGTATTGTTGGCGACGACCTACGTAGGGAGGAAAAATCATCGCAATAAAATATGGGAAATCAATGTCCGCACGGAGCGTTTTTAGAGAGTAGAATAACAGAATTACCGTGAAGGTGGTTCGATGAACCCTCTGCGAGGCACTTAAGTATGATATGCAGTGTAGCCACGTAGATATATATGTGCAAATCTGTGTATGACCTATGCACCAAAAGCGTTAGTCAACAGAAAAAGGAAAAAAATTTGGACTCTCAAGCTTGACAAACGGAGCTTCCAGAAAGTGTGGCTTCTTCTTATTTTAGGGCGTGCAATTCAGCACAGCATGTAGACTTAGAATAATGCAGCGTTGTCATGCAGCGTTAGACTGGGGATACGAGGGCCGCCTAGGTTCAGTCTAAAGCTCTTAAATGTCTGTTCTGTCAGACAATATGAGGAAGGCTATACGGGTTCCCTCACACTCATCTCACCCAATCTGGCCCTAGTTTACGCTTTAACCAAACAGACAGAAAGGTAGCTTTAATTATTCCACTCAACATTAAAGACATGAACGTATGAAACTAATGTAATATTTCCATTAAAATGGCCAGATGTGAAGCAAAAAAAGTGTTACACGTGACGTTGACGTTGAGTACAGGTTTCTTAAGATTTAATTTTTGTGTGGCACTCTTTGCTGGTTATTTTTATTAATATCCAACGGAATTTTCTCAATCATTCTGTTTTTTCCAGTTTAATAGCTTTAATTTTCACTGGCGATCTAATATTGTAGATGTATTAATTATTTTTTCATAGTAGATAAGCCGTTGTATACGCTGAATTTAATCATAAAAACGGTACCGTTTCACATCTTAGAATGAAAAATATGCTTTCATAATGATGTCTATACTAGTAAGAAATCTATAAAACTGTCGTGTCTGTCTGTTTGAACACTCCTCCAAAACTACTAGACGAATTTTCATGGGGTTTTCACACATAACTTACGCATAGTTTCGGGCAGCGTATATGCTTTAGCTCATCAAAATCGAATCACGGAAAAGAAGATTAAAAGTTTTTCTGAAACCATCTTGTCTGTTTGACTGTGTAAATGTAATCTCCAAAGCTACTTGACGAATTTTCGTGGGATTTTCACACGTAACTTGATTATAACTTGGGGCACCGTATAGTCTTCATTTGATCAAAATCTGGTCACGGAAACAAAGAAAGATATTGTAATTGAAAGTTTCATCTATACTAATACTGTAAATGCAAAAGTAACTCATGTTTTCACGACGAACCAGCTGAACCGATTTCGATGGTCCCTGAGAAAGAACATAGGCTGCTTTAGAAAGTGTGTAATACAATATGCTTACTGATTTGATGAATATTACGCGAATTAGGAAAAAAAAATTTACTTCTTGAAAAAGCTATTTACTCTTACGCTTTGAATCTTTATCGTGTTTTTGAGAATGCTTCTATTGGTTGATATGGGCTATTAGGATACGATTGAAAGTAATATTTATCAATCTTCAGTATGTTTAATCCATACTTCCACACTATTTGTTGCATAATGTACATCTTGTGTAATGAATAGCTATTTCAGTAGCACAATGCATAGACGTGCTCCTGCACGTACTGCTCTGTACACCCAGCTCGTCAGCGCCGCTTTGGTTACCAGTGCATTGTGCGTCGGAGCTGATTGATACGGGGGAGAGAGGGGTGCACATCACGAGTTATGCTTACCCAAACAGGCGGACACGTGAGGGCAGATGCTGTTATTGCACGTATAGTACTTTACTTACTCATCACCACCCATCATAACTAAACTACTGTAAGCACTGCTGCGGGCAACAGCCAGTTTATAGTGTAAAAGGTATACTTCGATCATATTAATTGTACAGTACTGGCCATTAAAAGTGCTACAGCACGAAGATGACGAGCTACAGACGCGAAATTTAACCGACAGGAAGAAGATGCTGTGATATGTAAACGATTAGCTTTTCAGAGCATTCACACAAGGTTGGCGCCGGTGGCGACACCTACAACGTGCTGACATGAGGAAAGTTTCAAACCAATTTCTCATACACAAACAGCAGTTGTTCGGCGTTGCCTGGTGAAACGTTGTTGTGATGCCTCGTGTAAGGAGGAGAAATGCGTACCATCACGTTTCCGACTCTGATAAAGGTCGGATTGTAGCCCTTCGCGATTGCGGTTTATCGTATCGCGACATTGCTGCTCGCGTTGGTCGAGATCCAATGACTGTTAGCAGAATATGGAATCGGTGGGTTCAGGAGGGTAATACGGAATGCCGTGCTGGATCCCAACGGCCTCGTATCACTAGCAGTCGAGATGACAGGCATCTTATCCGCATGGCTGTAACGGATCGAGCTGCCACGTCTCGATCCCTGAGTCAACAGATGGGGACGTTTACAAGACAACAACCATCTGCACGAACAATTCGACGACGTTTGCAGCAGCATGGACTATCAGCTCGGAGACCATGGCTGCGGTTACCCTTGACACTGCATCACAGACAGGAGCGACTGCGATGGTGTACTCAACGACGAACCTGGGTTCACGAATGGCAAAACCACATTTTTTCGGATTAATCCAGGTTCTGTTTACAACATCATGATGGTCGCATCCGTGTTTGATGGTATGGGGTGCCACTGGTTACACACCTCGGTCATTTCTTGTTCGCATTGACAGCACTTTGAACAGTGGACGTTACATTACAGATGTGTTACGACCGGCGGCTCTATCCTTCATTCGATCAGTGCTAAACCCTACATTTCAGCAGGATAATGCACGACCGCATGTTGCAGGTCCTGTACGGGCCTTTCTGAATACAGAAAATGTTCGACTGCTGCCCTGGCCAGCACATTTTCCAGATCTCACACCAACTGAAAATGTCTGCTTAATGGTGGCCGAGCAACTGGCTCGTCACAATACGCCAGTCACTACTCTTGATGAACTGTGATATCGTGTTGAAGCTGCATGGGCAGCTGTACCTGTATACGCCATCCAAACTCTGTTTGACTCAACGCCCAGGCGTGTCAAGGCCGTTATTGCGGACAGAGGTGATTGTTCTGGGAACTGATTTCTCAGGATCTATGCACCCAAATTGCGTGAAAATGTAATCACATGTCAGTTCTAGTATAATATATCTGTCCAATGAATACCCGTTTATCATGTGCATTTATTCTTGGTGTAGCAATTTTAATGGCCAGTAGTGTATGTACTTATCATATAGGTATCAAAGTAATGTCCCTTAAAATCAATCAGCAGATATCAGTCAGTAATTTCATGTGCAATACGTTTCGTGCACTCCTTGTGAAATTTAGTTCTTGGAACATTATACTTTTTCAGGCTCATTGAATCAGTTATATCAGAAATGGCATTTTTACAATGTTGTGCCTCTTGGATAAATTTCTGCCCATGAGAAAACTTGCAGTTCATTCCTGTTTATTTACACAGAAGTCGGCAGAATTTCAAGCGGCTTGAGTTCCTTCTTAGATGAGCTTTTTAATGCCAGTGCTCAGCCAGCATAAGACACAGTTGCAATCTATAGCTAGTGTGTATGTTTTGCTTGCACTCTGTGACACAGAAATGTGTACGAGATGTCAACCGAGTGGCATGATACACCGAGATATTTTATGGATACTTGGAGACCGTCACTCTTTTTTCACTGGCCACTGAGAAAAATATTTATACTAGGTTCCCATCAGTGTTTTCAAGCAACACTCTCTGCACGTGCTTCAACCTCGACAGACCGTTAATACAATTTTTCAGATGCTGTTGCCTAAAATTTGGTCAGCAAGTTTAAGTTGTTGCAATAATCAGTTCATTTTCATGTCGTAGTCGGGTCAGCTGGAAAACCAGAAAAAAAACGGAGGCTTGGGACCATCAGCTAAGATACCCACTGCAGGGTTGAGAAAGTGGGCCTAGTGCCCACCCAAGGCTGGAGTAACCTGGTCATCAGGCATGGGCCCTTGGCGATGCAGATACCAAATTTCAAAACGTAGTAGTGGCCAAAGGCACCATAGACCAACGAAAATTTGTTACCCATCCATAGAATCAGTTAAATTGTGAACCGCTCAAAGCATTTAAGTAGGTCTTACTCATTTTCATTTGGAGACTATTTCCAAAGCATCCCCCTGAAACAAATCACACATTCTTTTGGAAAAAATTGGCCCTTCCAAATGGCTTTTCATCTAAAAAGTGGAGAAATCACTTTTAAGGTATTTGACCTCCAAAACAAGTAAAATTTGGTGCGAAATGTTTTGCAATGGCTACGACTTCTTGACTTTCCTAACCATATAAAGTACATCACAATGTTACAAAAGGACACTTTCCTAAAGATTTTTGTAAGTGGATATTAACATGGGCTGACCCCACTCTTTGCTTTTATGATGGCTTGAACTCTACTAGGGACATTTCAATAAGGGGCGTGAATGTCTGTTGTGGAGTGGCAGGAAGTAGCAGCTCATCCTTCCTCAAGAGACAAACTAGAGAAGGTAGTGATGTTGGACACTATGGCCTGGGACGAAATCAACATGCTAACTCATCCGAAAGGAGTCCCACTGTGTTCAGGTAGAGAGTCTGGATAATCCATTTCAGGAATGTCATTGTCTACAGATCACTGTCTCACAGATATTCCTTTACGACAGGGTTCATTATCAAGTTAATACAGACAGTCATCGTCCCCAAACTGTTCCTCTGCTGTATGTAGTACACACTGCTATGAATTGTGTCCATGTCCTTCCGCATTTAGCCTCTTCTTAGTCACAGTAAGGGGACCGCATCCTGACCAAGAAAACCATCACCACACTGTAATACTGCATCATCCACACTTTTCTGTCGACACGACACATAATTACAACTAACATCCTCCAGGCAATTCCCGAACCCAAACCCTTTCAACGGACTGCCACAGCGTATAGCATGATGCATTACTCAAAACCACTCTTTTTCCAATCTCTCACTGTCCAGGGGCTTCGCTCTTTACATCACCTCAAGTATCACTTAGCACAGGCTACAGAAATTTGTGGTTTATAAGGAGCTGCTCGACGATTGTACCCAATTCTTTTATACTCCTTACGTACAGTCACTAAACTAGCTGCACTACCAGTAGAACTTTGGAACTCGTGAGGGTTTCTACTACTGGTGTGATGCAATCCACCACCCTCCGCAACGTTCGTGGGTCCCTGTCTGTTAGTAAGTGAGGTCTGTCTGATCTCGGTTTAGCTATGGTTGTGAAATCGAGTTTCCACTTCACCCTCACATCATGAAGAGACGACTTGGGTAGTTTTACAAGGGTTGAAATGTCGTGATTGATTTGTTAGTCAGGTGACATCCAGTGACTAGCCCACATCCGAAGTCGCTGAGCTCTCTTGACCTAACCATTCTGCTGCTATTGCGTGTCTACTGACAATACAGTACTCCCCCCCTTGAATTTATACTGTCGGGTACGCCTACCGTGACAGCTGGTGATTAATACCACGTTACATAGGGGTATTCCTATACTTTTGTCAGATAATGTAGATGTTAAAAAGGCACTTCACGTCCTACCAGTTATTGGGGTCCCTGCCTGTCCTATTCACGCATAGAGTATGGGATTTGCCGGTTGTCAAAACTATGCTCAATGTGCTGCATGTTTCAGCGCTGGTGTTATGTAGATGTTGTGGGATGAGAGACAATCCATCGTTAACCCTTGAACAACTTGCTACCTTTTACAAGGACAGTCAGGTCACATTCGATCCTGCCAAAACTCAAATGTGTTTTCCATCTGAAGAGCAGATTGGCTACAAGATCCCTGCAGCTGACCATGGAGAATAGTTCAGTGGAGCACTAGATCAAACCCTAAAAGCTGTCAGAGAGCACTGTACAAACATCAAACAGAAAGTTACACAGATACACAGTACCATCTGTGTATCGACAGGAAGTGAAGGGGGTGCATGCACCGTGGATAGCCCTCAGTTGCAAGAACTACAGACCTTGCTTCTTTTGCTTCTCAGCAGCATAGTTTGCATGGCCAACATGGAGTAAGTCATGCCTTGCCATCAGGTCGACCTACCCATAACGGATCACGATGTATCATAAAGTCTGATTTACACCAGAGTGAACAAAAGCAAACGAGCATCAGCAAACGAGAATTCTCTCCCGTGTAAACGGGAGGCGAGCGCGAGCCAACAGCATCCGGTCGTTTTCAGTTTGCATTCGTTGGTGCTCGCTCGTGTTCCAGTGATAATTGGACATTCAGCGAACCATCCATTGAAGTTCACATTTTCTCCACTTTGGCACTATAGTTGGAGTCACGAAAGATGGCAGTCCAGTTTATGCTTGTTCTGCGCAGTTATGGCACATTTTCTCCAAGAGCCAATGAGCGTCCAGTAGTGTCATGAGCTCTTTGCTGTGAATGTCGTAGCCAATGCGAGCGTTAAACGAGGTCGTACCGAGTTATTTATTGAATGTTTGTTTCATTCCTTGCGATTTGTGATCGCTGATGATGATGGTAAGCGACATATGCGGCATAAGTAAGCTAAAGACACGATTTGCAGGTTACAAGCTTTCTTCGAGCCCAAAGCACATGCATGCGTGTACTGCAACTGTCACCTGGAACTGGCGACACTGCAATCCCCGTCCGTGTCTCGACCTGCACGAACCACCACCATTCATGAATCGGACTACAGCAGCAGAGACAGAATTTGTCTGATGTTTTGTGGAGGAACTATTTTTGTTGTTGACATGACTTGCGATAGCGACGGATTGGTCTAGAGAGAATGAAATGTTGGTGACAGAAAAATGTGGGTAGCATAGGTGCTTGTGGGATCCAAGAGAACCACGTCATGAATGCCAGACAAAAGTAAATACGATTGGTAGAAAATTTCCGAAGCACTCAGAGGTACCTAGGAAGACGATAAATTCATTAAACGCTTCCATCCGGTGGTAATGGAGTGAAGAAGCTCTGCATTAGTTTTTATTAAGAAGGAGCAGCATAATAAGCTTCCTTGAAATTTAGCAATTACGATTATGACTCTATCGCAAGCTATGAAAGATCTGATCATTCTCGTTGCTTACATTCGCAGTTGGTGTAATTAATGACCGATGTATCACCGTTATTTTAATTTTAGAGCTTTTTGTGTAATAAGAGAGTAAATAAAAATTATTATGCTATCTGCGTTCTAATAAACTATGTATCAGATTTTATGATGAGCCTATGTGGCACGTTGTACAGTCAGTTCCACAAGACAGTGCACTTTCTTTCTTTCTTTCACTTGTGCCTTTGTCCCGCAGGTATGCAGGGTCAGCATGGTTAATCGGATGTGGCAATGTTAGATTAAGGGGTGTCCGGATGCCCTTCTTGCCACCACCCCGTACCCCCCAGGACGGAATTAGTGTACCGCAACTGTCTGCAACTAGTGTAATCCACAGAATAATGCGAAAGTGGTCAGATGTCTGCGAGCCATGTAACTGAGGCGGGACGTGGGGACCAGCCCGGTATTCACCTAGGGGGATGTGGAAATCCGCCTAAAAACCACATCCAGGCTGGCCGGCACAGAGACCGTAGTCGTTAATCCGCCAGGCGGATTCGATCCGGGGCCGGCGCGCCTACCTGAGTCTACGAAGCAGCCCATTAGCGCTCTCGGCTAACGTGGCGGGTTCCACAAGACAGTGTACGGCAGAATCTTAAATGCAACGTCCTCAGCGACATCTCTCATAGCGGCCTCGAATTTGTACTCAATGCACTTTTGCACAGTATATAGATTAACAGTGTGAGAGTTGAATAATTTGTTTTGTCGGTTGCAGTTTAAAATGAGTGCAAAATACACTCCTGGAAATTGAAATAAGAACACCGTGAATTCATTGTCCCAGGAAGGGGAAACTTTATTGACACATTCCTGGGGTCAGATACATCACATGATCACACTGACAGAACCACAGGCACATAGACACAGGCAACAGAGCATGCACAATGTCGGCACTAGTACAGTGTATATCCACCTTTCGCAGCAATGCAGGCTGCTATTCTCCCATGGAGACGATCGTAGAGATGCTGGATGTAGTCCTGTGGAACGGCTTGCCATGCCATTTCCACCTGGCGCCTCAGTTGGACCAGCGTTCGTGCTGGACGTGCAGACCGCGTGAGACGACGCTTCATCCAGTCCCAAACATGCTCAATGGGGGACAGATCCGGAGATCTTGCTGGCCAGGGTAGTTGACTTACACCTTCTAGAGCACGTTGGGTGGCACGGGATACATGCGGACGTGCATTGTCCTGTTGGAACAGCAAGTTCCCTTGCCGGTCTAGGAATGGTAGAACGATGGGTTCGATGACGGTTTGGATGTACCGTGCACTATTCAGTGTCCCCTCGACGATCACCAGTGGTGTACGGCCAGTGTAGGAGATCGCTCCCCACACCATGATGCCGGGTGTTGGCCCTGTGTGCCTCGGTCGTATGCAGTCCTGATTGTGGCGCTCACCTGCACGGCGCCAAACACGCATACGACCATCATTGGCACCAAGGCAGAAGCGACTCTCATCGCTGAAGACGACACGTCTCCATTCGTCCCTCCATTCACGCCTGTCGCGACACCACTGGAGGCGGGCTGCACGATGTTGGGGCGTGAGCGGAAGACGGCCTAACGGTGTGCGGGACCGTAGCCCAGCTTCATGGAGACGGTTGCGAATGGTCCTCGCCGATACCCCAGGAGCAACAGTGTCCCTAATTTGCTGGGAAGTGGCGGTGCGGTCCCCTACGGCACTGCGTAGGATCCTACGGTCTTGGCGTGCATCCGTGCGTCGCTGCGGTCCGGTCCCAGGTCGACGGGCACGTGCACCTTCCACCGACCACTGGCGACAACATCGATGTACTGTGGAGACCTCACGCCCCACGTGTTGAGCAATTCGGCGGTACGTCCACCCGGCCTCCCGCATGCCCACTATACGCCCTCGCTCAAAGTCCGTCAACTGCACATACGGTTCACGTCCACGCTGTCGCGGCATGCTACCAGTGTTAAAGACTGCGATGGAGCTCCGTATGCCACGGCAAACTGGCTGACACTGACGGCGGCGGTGCACAAATGCTGCGCAGCTAGCGCCATTCGACGGCCAACACCGCGGTTCCTGGTGTGTCCGCTGTGCCGTGCGTGTGATCATTGCTTGTACAGCCCTCTCGCAGTGTCCGGAGCAAGTATGGTGGGTCTGACACACCGGTGTCAATGTGTTCTTTTTTCCATTTCCAGGAGTGTATCTGAAGCGTCACGAGATAGTGCAAAAATGTGCAATATTTATCAAAAATGCATTCTGAGGTCCGTTAAGAAGGTATTTTTATCGAACGAGGCAAACTAGGTGCTTCAAGACAATAATGATCCGAAACACCTCAGCTGTCTCTGTACGGCGTGGAAATGAGACGGGGGTGTCCACGGTGGACTGGCCTGAGGAAAATGTTTGCTCGTATATTAATATGAAGCTTACAGGCAAGCCAATATATACTTAGAAGCAGCAGTGCTATAACATCGGGACAATATGGAGATCGTTACCGAGAGAATATGCAGAAAATCTCGTGAAAAGCATGCCAAAAATGTGCCATGGCGGCGATAGGATTAACTATTAGGTAATTGTGCAATTATAAATAACATGTGTTTTCATGTAAACATGTATTTATAATTTCATACAGATAGCGGCGTATACTTTCTTGTGGAACTGACTGTATGGCCGGCCGGTGTGGCCGTGCGGCTCTAGGCGCTTCAGTCTGGAACCGCGTGACCGCTACTGTCGCAGGTTCGAATCCTGCCTCGGGCATGGATGTGTGTGATGTCCTTAGGTTAGTTAGGTTTAAGTAGTTCTAGGTACTAGGGGACTGATGACCACAGATGTTAAGTCCCATAGTACTCAGAGCCATTTGAACAACAACTGACTGTATGCATAAGGGGCAGTCGAATGAAAACAGAACATCGGCCACAACGGGATCATGCAATGGTTTCATTCAGAAGTAATCACCACACGCATTAAGACATTTATCCCTCTGGGAGACGAGATGAACAATTACTGTTTCGTAGAATGCGCTCTCGCGCTGACGTATCGACAATTGCGCCCACTCTTGCACTTCCTGGCCCGACTGCAACCGACGTCCATGCATGTCTTTCATCAGGTCTCCAAAGATGTGAAAGACCAGGACTGTACGAAGGATGCTGCAGTGTTTCTCAATCAAATCGCTGAAACGTAGCCTTTATGCGATTGGCAGTGTGGGGGCGGGGGTTGGCGACTAACAGCGTGTTTGCGCCAATCGGACAAAGGCTTTAACTTCAGCGATTTGATTGAGAAACACTGCGACCACCATACCGTGTGATTTTCACGTCTTTGGCGATCTGTGTAAAGACATGCGTAGATGTTGGTTTCAGTTGGACGAGCAAGTGTAAGCAAGAGTGAGTACCGTTGTGAATCCGTCAGTACTCAACCGCATTCTATGAAACGGGAATTGATCATCTCATCTCCCAGTGGGATAAACGTCTTAACGAGTGTGATGATTACTTTAGGATGGAATGATTCCACGGTCCCGTTGTGACTGGTGCTCAGTTTTAGTCTGACTGCCCCTGATATACACTCCTGGAAATTGAAATAAGAACACCGTGAATTCATTGTCCCAGGAAGGGGAAACTTTATTGACACATTCCTGGGGTCAGATACATCACATGATCACACTGACAGAACCACAGGCACATAGACACAGGCAACAGAGCATGCACAATGTCGGCACTAGTACAGTGTATATCCACCTTTCGCAGCAATGCAGGCTGCTATTCTCCCATGGAGACGATCGTAGAGATGCTGGATGTAGTCCTGTGGAACGGCTTGCCATGCCATTTCCACCTGGCGCCTCAGTTGGACCAGCGTTCGTGCTGGACGTGCAGACCGCGTGAGACGACGCTTCATCCAGTCCCAAACATGCTCAATGGGGGACAGATCCGGAGATCTTGCTGGCCAGGGTAGTTGACTTACACCTTCTAGAGCACGTTGGGTGGCACGGGATACATGAGGACGTGCATTGTCCTGTTGGAACAGCAAGTTCCCTTGCCGGTCTAGGATTGGTAGAACGATGGGTTCGATGACGGTTTGGATGTACCGTGCACTATTCAGTGTCCCCTCGACGATCACCAGTGGTGTACGGCCAGTGTAGGAGATCGCTCCCCACACCATGATGCCGGGTGTTGGCCCTGTGTGCCTCGGTCGTATGCAGTCCTGATTGTGGCGCTCACCTGCACGGCGCCAAACACGCGTACGACCATCATTGGCACCAAGGCAGAAGCGACTCTCATCGCTGAAGACGACACGTCTCCATTCGTCCCTCCATTCACGCCTGTCGCGACACCACTGGAGGCGGGCTGCACGATGTTGGGGCGTGAGCGGAAGACGGCCTAACGGTGTGCGGGACCGTAGCCCAGCTTCATGGAGACGGTTGCGAATGGTCCTCGCCGATACCCCAGGAGCAACAGTGTCCCTAATTTGCTGGGAAGTGGCGGTGCGGTCCCCTACGGCACTGCGTAGGATCCTACGGTCTTGGCGTGCATCCGTGCGTCGCTGCGGTCCGGTCCCAGGTCGACGGGCACGTGCACCTTCCGCCGACCACTGGCGACAACATCGATGTACTGTGGAGACCTCACGCCCCACGTGTTGAGCAATTCGGCGGTACGTCCACCCGGCCTCCCGCATGCCCACTATACACTCTCGCTCAAAGTCCGTCAACTGCACATACGGTTCATGTCCACGCTGTCGCGGCATGCTACCAGTGTTAAAGACTGCGATGGAGCTCCGTATACCACAGCAAACTGGCTGACACTGACGGCGGCGGTGCACAAATGCTGCGCAGCTAGCGCCATTCGACGGCCAACACCGCGGTTCCTGGTGTGTCCGCTGTGCCGTGCGTGTGATCATTGCTTGTACAGCCCTCTCGCAGTGTCCGGAGCAAGTATGGTGGGTCTGACACACCGGTGTCAATGTGTTCATTTTTCCATTTCCAGGAGTGTATTTCACACTTCATTTATCATATTTTTACACAGTATCTTCCTTATACAAACTTTACTAAAATCCTTGAAGTGCTTCCGACACGTCACAGCAGACGTTAGGAACTATCTGAGATATAGCAGGTATCGAAACATAAGTGTCGCCAGTTGCTGTTACCTAGAAAGTAACTGCTAGCCTTTTTTCACGTAATGTTGCTCGTCGGAAATTAATGTTCCGATTTTAAATTTCCTCCTGATTTGTAATGGAAAGCGAGTGAAAAGCGTCAGCCGACATACATAATTTTGGAATAGCACTAAGAAAGATTTGAGCTGCAATTCAGTGTTAAATGCACAACCTCCACACTTTCCAAGCTTATGTACAGTTTCTTCGGTCCATACGCCACTTTAGTTTTGCATCGTGGCTATAACTACTCCCGTGTCCAAACTCAAAGCACCAGACGGAAGTTTTGCAAAGTTGCTTGTAATTTGCCACAAAACAGTATAAACAGGCAACAGTAAAGTAGAAACAATATAAAGAATACAGAACCTAAACAACTGCAACATGCAAAACGGTAGACAAAAATGTTCTTCGTTTCTTCCAACTTAACGAATTTGCACCCACACGTTCCGAAAACTGGAAATTTGTGGTAAGTTCTATGGGAACAGACTGCTAAGGTGATCGGTCCCTAGACTTACAAACTCCTTAATCTAACATAAACTAACTTACGCTAAGGAAAACACACACAGCCATGCCCAAGGGAGGACTCGAACCTCCGACGGGAAAGCCGTGCGAACCGTGGCATGGCGCCTAAGACCGCACGGCTACACCGCGCGGCCTGTGGCGTCGAACACAGGCCTGACAACTACAGAAAATGTTGTGACTGATGTCATCAATCTCATGTTGAGGCAATAACGTCCATTCTTCCTAAAGAGCTCCTAATAAGTCATGGAGAGTGATTGGCGGATGCGGACGTGATGTAACCTGTCTCCCTAGAACATCCCAAACATGCTCTATTGGATTCATATTGGGAGAGCGAGCAGGCTATGCCATGCATGCAATATCTTCCCTTTCCAAGGAAATATCAACTGCCATTGGTCTACGAGGTCGAGCATTATCGTCCACCCGCTGCTGGTTCGTGGCTTAGAATATGCCCGACGTTTTCCTGCCTGTCGTAAGACGCAGCTAAAAGGAGTCTCCCATTTTTCGGCCCGATACGTTCAGGTCCCACTTTATGGTTTGACCTCCAACTTTCCAAATTCTACACAAGTGGGCAATTTGGGGAAGGATTCTTTATGAGGTGCACCAATTATCCATAGTACGGTTGATTAGATCTCCGGCACCTCTTATTGTCATGACTTTGCATATCCACCTGCAGTTCAACTATTTGGGCGAAGACACCTTCCGGAGTACGTCATCTTCTTCTGTTATCTACTGTCTTCTTTCGCCCCCATGACGCTATTGGATTTATCTGCACCCAATATCCAGCACAGTAGCCAGTCCGTTGTGGTGGGACCGTCATGTACCCAATTGGTGATAGCCCCCTGACAACACAGGGATCACTCTGCTGACGTCAGTGCTGCAAACTCCCCACATATGCCAAGGAGTAGATGCCCACCTTCTTGGGGCATCAGGACTACCGGCAATAGCCATCGTGCCACGTGGTCTTTGCTGTGGCTGAGTGGCGCTCATGGTGAGAGCCCCTCATCAGAGTGGATAACATCAGGGTGGATGACCCACAATGAAGCTAGCCAAGCCATATTTTACTGGGGAGTGAATGGCCACAGCAGTCTCTAAGGAATGCGAGGATGATTACAATGCTGTTAGGTATGACCCTAAATCGTTCCCCTCCCTGGCAACACCATGGGAGGCACGTAGGGATTCACCTCGTTATTTATTGTGCAGCAGAACTGATGGGAACTCCTTTCTGGATACAAAGCCTGTTTTTTGTTGAGCACCTGGAGGATAAATTTGGGGAAGTGACAGCGTTGTCCAAAATGTGCAACATGTCAGTTTTGATTCAGACAGCATCCCCAACCCAGTCCCGGGTGTTACTCGCCTGTGACAATTCGGGTGATATTCCTGTGTTGATCACTCCCCATAAAAGCCAAATATGGCACAGGGAATTATTTTTCATCATGACCTTCTGTTGCAGTCTGACGACGAGTTAGGGGCCAGTTTGGAAGGATAGAGCGTTCACTTCGTCCAGAGCGTCTATACGAGGCCTAAAGACAACAGGGTTGCCACCAGTGCCGTCACCTTTGCCTTTGAGGGTGATTTGTTACCTGAAAAGGTCAAGGTGATGGTATACCAATGTGACGTTAAACCTTACGTCCCTCCCCATATGCGGTGCTTTAAGTGCTAAAAATTTGGGCAATTCCAGTACCACATGTAGAGACTGTGGGCGTTCACTGCATCCAAATACTCCATGTGCACCTCCCCCCATCTGTATTAGCTGTGGAGCACCACTCCCCCTGCTCGCTGGACTGCAAAGTACACCAAAAGGAGTGGAAAATTGTGGAGTATCAGACCCTGGACAGGCTAAACTAAAATATAAAAGGTTGAACCGTGTTCGAATGCTCCCATCCTACGCTGACGATATGACGGCTTCGCCCGCCATGACACCATTATGCTCTACATCTACTTCTACTTTGGGAGTATCATCCCCTTCCCCTAAAACGCTGGGGACATCGGTCCCCTTTTCCCAGCTGAAAGAGCCACTAGCTGCTGGTTGAAGGGCTCACAGTCTTCCTTTGCCCCTGAAGCTACTTCCGAGAAGCCTTCCCAGCAAACCCCTAAGGAATGGCGAGGAGGCAAACAAACAAAGAAGAAGTCCATTAGGAAATAGGAGACTCTCGTGGCCCCCACACCACCACTCCCTAAGAGTTCTGTATCCGAGGATGAGGTGGAGATTCTGGCATTCCCTGAGGACCTAGATCTCGCCAATGCTTCGGATGAAATGGTACTGGCTGTGAACCCTCAACTGGTGGCAGTAGGTGACCACTAGGCGTAATCTTACTCCTTGGTCACTTCTTGCCTTCCCTGACGACAGGAACTGCGATGATTTTTCTCTCACCTAGCTGAATTACGACAACTCTTAAGCATTACATCTGATTTTTGTGTTGCCCTTCAGGAAACCTGATTTCCCGCACTGCAGACCCTCGCCCTTTGTGGCTATTGGGGGTACTATCAAAACTGTACTCACTGTGACAGTCTGTCAGGAGGCGTTTGTATCTACGTCCTTATCTCTGTCTGTAGCAAACCTGTACCCCTTCAAACACCTTCAGAAGCTGTGGCTGTCAGGATGAGAACAATGCAGGAAATTACCATCTGTAACATCTACTTCCTTCCAGATGAAGTGCTGTGCCATTTATTGGCTACACTAATTTCTCACTCCCCCCACCTTTTCTACTTCTAGGTGAGTTTAATGTGCATAATACTTTGAGGGGTGAATCCAAGATTACTGTCCATGGTAAGGATGTCGAGGACCTACTATCTCAACTTGATCTATGCCTCCTCAATACAGCTGCCCCCATACTTTTCAGTGTGGCACAAGGCAATATTCCGTCTCTCGATCAGCAGTCCTGGCCTTCTCCCATGTATCCACTGGAGAGCTCACGACGACTTGTGTGTTAGTGATCACGTTTCGCTCTTCCTGTCCCACCCCCAGCGTCACTCATCTGGACATTTGCCCACATGGGCTCTTATAGGCCGCTTTCACTGCCGCCACCACCTCAGAATCTCCGTTGCATGGCAACATCGATGAAGTGATCCACAGCGTCATTACTACCATTGTTGCCGCAGCTGAATCTGCAATCCCCCGTTTTCAGGTTGCCTGCAGTGGAAGTCAGTACCTTGGTGGTCTCCCGAAATAGCTGTGGTCATTCTATACTGTAGGTGGGCGCTCCAGTGTCATAAGTGCCACCCATCCCTGAAGAACCTCATGCCCAGGTCCGCTTACTCATCAAACGACGGAAGCAGGAGTGTTGGGAACGATACATCTCTACCACTGAAACACGAACCATTCCTTCCCGGGTTTGGACCAAGCTCCAACGACTTTATGGCCGTCAGACCCCTGCAAGTGTACCTGGAATTTCCACACATGGAGCTGTGTCTGCTGATCCCGACGTAATCGCAGAGCGTCTTGCCAAGCAATATGTTCGCACCTCTGCATCTGAGAATTATCGCCCCACCTTTCGTCTCCTCAAACAGTGGGTAGAATGACAACACGTGTCTTTTGCTCCACGCCACCCTGAGCCATATAATGCTCCCTTCAGTGAGTGGGAATTTCTCAGCACTCTTGATGACTGACCTGACACATTCCCTGGCCCAGTCCATATCAATTCCCAAATGATTGAGCATCTGTCAGCTGATTACTAGCGCCACTTCTTTGCTGTCTTCAACTGCATCTGGAGTGACGGCGAATTCCCTTCGCAATGGCGTGGAAGTATCATCGTTCCAGTGCTAAAACCTGGTCATAACCCGCTAGACGTGGATAGCTATAGTCCTATCAGCCTCACCAACGTTCTGCGCAAGCTGCTTGAACGTCCGGTGAGCTGGTGGTTGTGTTGGCTCCTTGAGTCTCTGGGCCTTCTGGCTCCATCCCAGGACAGTTTTCGACAAGGGCGCTCCACCACTGACAACTTGTTCCACATGGAGTCTGCCATTCGTTCAGCCTTTTCCTGGCGACAACACCTTATTGTCGTTCTTTATTACCTGACAAAGGCCTAGGATACCACTTGGCGACACCACATCCTCACTTCTCTGCGTGAGTGGGGTCTCCGGGGCCCGCTTCCGATTTTTATCCAGAACTTCTTGTCACTTCTCACTTTCCAAGTTCGCATCGGTGTTTCCCAAAGTTTGCCCCATATCCAAGAGAAAGGGGTCCCGCAGGGCTCTGTCCAAGTGTTCCACTCTTTTTAATTGCTGTTAACAGTCTCGCACTAGCAGTAGGGTCCTCAGTATCTCCACTCCTATATGCTGACGATTTTTATATTTCCTTCTGCTCCTGTTTTATTGGTTTGGCTGAACGCTGGTTACAGGGAGCCATATGAAAGACACAGTCGTGGTCCCTGACTCATGGCTTTCAGTTTTCGTCCGCCAAGACTTGTGTCATGCCCTACTGTCGTCGTTGTACTGCCCACCCCATCCAGAACTTTACCTCAGTGATCAATTACTTGATGTAGTGGAGACTTAGTGCTTTTTGGGACCAGTCTTCGATGCCCACTTAATTTGGCTTCCACATCTTCGTCAGTTTAAGGAAAAGTACTGGCAGCATCCTAATATTATTCGACACCTGAGCCACACCGACAGGGGTGCTGATCGCCCTACACTGCTGCAGCTCTAGAAAGCCCTCATACTGTTCCATAGCGACTAAGAGAGCCTGGTGTATGTTTCAGCATCGCCCCTGCGCTGCAGCTGTTAGACCCTATCCACCACTGTGAAGTTTGGCTTGTGGCGGGAGCTTTCTGAATTAGCCCAGTGACTTGCCTCCTCATGGAGGCTGGTGTTCCTCCATTATGGCTTCGGCGGAAACTATTGCTTGAAATTTATACCACCCACATTCATAGTTCATGTCAACATCCCAATTACCGTCTCCTTTTTCTTAACATGGCGATCCACCTCCCGCAATGGCGGACCACAACAGGGCATCCCCTTGCAGTATGTTTCTGGTCACTTTTTACTGAACTCGACACTTTCCTTCTACCACCTTTCCTGCGGGTCCACTTATATTCTCCTCCATGGTCCATGCCTCGGCCACAACTTCGTCTGGACGTACCACAAGACCCAAAAGGCTCAGTTCCAACTGGGGCCCTCCACCAGCAATTTTTCTCTATTCTCGGCGAGTTCCAGGGCTCAGAAATAGTCTACATCAATGGTTCAATGGTCGACGGTCTTGTTGGCTTTGCTTACGCTCACGCTGGACTTACCGAACCGTGCTTCTTGTCAGAGGCTGCAATATTTTCACTGCAGATTTGGTAGCCATCTATCGCACTCTTGAGCATATCCGCTCCTGTGTTGGGGAGTCCCTCATCTGTAGTGACTACTTAAGCAGCCTACAAGCTCTCGACCAGTGATTCCCTCATCATCCTTTGGTACTGACTATCAAGGAGTCTCTTTCTGACCTCAGCAACAGTGGATGTTCAGTGACCTTCATTTGGAATCCAGTACATATTGGTATCCTGGGCAATGAACTTGCTGACTGCCTGGCCAAACCGACTACCAGTAAACCAACTCTGGAGATTGGCCTGCCAGAGATTGATCTTCGATTGGACTTCTGCCATGAAGTTCTCAAGATCTGGGATACTGAATGGCACATCCTCAGTACACTAAATAAACTACATGATGTCAAGGACACAACGAATATATGGGGGTCATTCACGCAAACCACTCGCAGGGACACTATTGTCCTTTGCCAGCTCTGCATTGGCTGTACTTGGCTAACACATGGCCACCTACTCCATAGTGAGGACCCACTTTGGTGTTGCTGTGGCTCCCAAATGACTGTTGCCCACATCTTATTGGACTGCCCTATTTTAGCCGCTCTTGGTGTACTTTTAAACTCCCTGCAGTGTTGGGCGACAATGCCTTAATGGCTGGTGTTGTTTTATGTTCTGCTCGTAAGGGGGGTTTTTATCACACAATCTAATGGTGGGAGTCTGGCCTTCTCTCCAGGCCTTCATCCTCCCTCCATTTCAACACTTCCTCACTCTTTCCTTGCTGTTTGTTTGCCTTGGCGTCCTTAACCCTACGAGTGTTCATCTCGCCTTCTCCTTTAGGCTGGAGATTTTAGTGTGTTGCAGAGTGGCTGGCTCATCCCTTTTTGTAATTGTGATCAGCCAGCCTCGACCACCTGCTATATGATTTTAATACCTTCCACTTCTTTTGCTTTTAGTGTACGTTTCCGCCTTTTGCTTAGCTTTTTTCGTTTTTTTCTTTCCATGTGGTTCCCATTAGTGTTCTATTCTTTTCCTTTCCCTGACTCCTTTTAGGAATTGTTTTAACTTTAGCCTTGTTTGCATTAGGAAAAAGGGACTGATGACTATGTACTATGGTCCCTTTACATCCCAAACCAATCAACCATTATCGTCCATCAGCACAAAGACTGTGCCCACAACACCTCGTAACAACCGCACAAGAGCTCCCAAGGACTTTTCACAATGCATGACAGCAGTTAAACCTTTTCGATTCACCTGTACAATTTCATAAAGAGGTGTTTGGGTAGTCAACATAATCCCTGCTCTCGCCATTAGGGATCCTCGTCGATATCGGTCTCTTTCCACAGTGTTTGGGTCCCAAAATCATGTTGCACGTTCCCTCGAGATGCAAATCCGTCGAGAATCACTCTTGAGAGGAAATTGGGGCTCATCTGTGAAAAGAACATTGGTCCCGTATTTGACTGTCAAGGTAGCAAGTTGACAATCCACTTTAGACATTCCCTTTTGTGAAGACCTGTCAGAGGTACACATACAGCAGGTCTCTGACAATAAAGGCCACTCTGTCGAAGCCTTCTGAACACCTTTTGCACAATACAACACGATCAGTAGATGTTATGGTGTCAGATGCCAGTTGCCGTACTGTACAAAGTCGGTGCCTGTAGTGCCCTTGCAGCCAAATAGCGGTCCTCATCATACTACACGTGGTCAACCCTACCCTGGCCGGCCGGAGTGGCCAACCGGTTCTAGGCGCTACAGTCTGGAACCGCGCGACCGCTATGGTCGCAGATTGGAATCCTGCCTCGGGCATGGATGTGTGTGATGTCCTTAGGTTAGTTAGGTTTAAGTAGTTCGAAGTTCTAGGGGACTGATGACCTCAGAAGTTAAGTCCCATAGTGCTCAGAACCAGCCCTACCCTGGTCTTTTGGATACAGTTTCGGTCTCTATACTCTGTCGCCACATCCGAGAAGCAACAGAACGATTCACATTAAGCCATCGCGCCACAACAGTTTCAGACTGTCCTGCTTCCATTCTTCCCTTGGCCCTCCACTAAAGAGAGCCTGGTAGGCGTCTTCTCTGTGCCATATTGCACGATCTGTGACTCTGTAGACAGCCACTGTGGATGCGGAGCTACCCGGCAAACACTAATCCATTTGATAGGTGCAGTGATGTCATCGTGTGCATGGTAGTCCAGTGACAAGAAGTGCAGAACACGATCGTACGGACATCTGTTGGGAGTGTGTATGATCGTATCACAAATTAAGGACAGGATGGGGAAATGGCGGTTTGTTGCTTTACTTTTAGACAGCAGTGTCGTATCGAGTGAAGCTCATATGACTTTTATTATCGCGAAAAATACGTTACCACAGCATTCGTCATTTTGTAGGGTTTAAAGGTGTAAGGTGCCTCTTACGTGGGGAAGACATGTTTACCAGTTTTAATAAATTATTGTCTCTTTTTGATATATTGACGATAGTTAGGAAGTGCTGTAGTCCGTAGCCGGCCATGAGTCGGAGAGCATTTCCCACGCTGGCTGGCTAGGTGACGAAACGACCATATGTCGCGCGTAGTGGGGTGGGGCTCGGCGCTGGACCGTAGCAACAAGCGTCAGCCTGGGAAATATACATGACGCGAAGTACCGCCATCTTGGCGCCAAAGTCACCGATTTTGTTTATTTATATTTAATAATTTAAGTCGTTTATGACAACATGAATACTAGGAGGAGCCTCTGGATGTTTAAAACTATTTATCATAATTTTGCCTCGTTAAAATTCACACCCGTTCATTAACAAATGCATATCTTAGTACGTACGAACTTGATCGGAAATCCACGAACTATGACGAAACTAGTAAGAGATACGGACTGCGCGCGAAAGGCGGCAGTCGGCGTTAAGAGCTCTTTCTGTCTTGTTCGATGGTAGCCATGCTCTCGGTTACGAGTAGTTTGTGACACGAATGTTTCATTATTGATCTAATGGGAATAAAAGTGATATTACGGCATTCTGAATGTTAATTTCGAGTAAATAGATACCCCAAAGTTGATCGACAGCAATTTCAGATAATTAGCTTCCACCGACAGAGGCATCCAATGCGCCAATGAACAATCTGCACGGGACGACATTTACGAGAGCTGCACCGCGCATCGGTAGGAGGAAATCCGACGACACGACCCACCAAGGCGGATCAAGGGAGGTCCGACTTACGCTCGCAAATTCCGGGTGGAAATGCTGACCAGTCATACTGTACGTCATATACAGGGTGTTACAAAAAGGTACGGCCAAACTTTCAGGAAACATTCCTCACACACAAAGAAAGAAAATATGTTATGTGGACATGTGTCCGGAAACACTTACTTTCCATGTTAGAGCTCATTTTATTACTTCTCTTCAAATCACATTAATCATGGAATGGAAACACACAGCAACAGAACGTACCAGCGTGACTTCAAACACTTTGTTACAGGAAATGTTCAAAATGTCCTCCGTTAGCGAGGATACATGCATCCACCGTCCGTCGCATGGAATCCCTGATGCGCTGATGCAGCCCTGGAGAATGGCGTATTGTATCACAGCCGTCCACAATACAAGCACGAAGAGTCTCTACATTTGGTACCGGTGTTGTGTAGACAAGAGCTTTCAAATGCCCCCATAAATAAAAGTCAAGAGGGTTGAGGTCAGGAGAGCGTGGAGGCCACGGAATTGGTCCGCCTCTACCAATCCATCGGTCACCGAATCTGTTGCTGAGAAGTGTACGAACACTTCGACTGAAATGTGCAGGAGCTCCATCGTGCATGAACCACATGTTGTGTCGTACTTGTAAAGGCACATGTTCTAGCAGCACAGGTAGAGTATCCCGTATGAAATCATGATAACGTGCTCCATTGAGCATAGGTGGAAGAACATGGGGCCAATCAAGACATCACCAATAATGCCTGCCCAAACGTTCACAGAAAATCTGTGTTGATGACGTGATCGCACAATTGTGTGCGGATTCTCGTCAGCCCACACATGTTGATTGTGAAAATTTACAATTTGATCACGTCGGAATGAAGCCTCGTCCGTAAAGAGAACATTTGCACTGAAATGAGGATTGACACATTGTTGGATAAACCATTCGCAGAAGTGTACCCGTGGAGGCCAATCAGCTGCTGATAGTGCCTGCACACGCTGTACATGGTACGGAAACAACTGATTCTCCCGTAGCACTCTCCATACAGTGACGTGGTCAACGTTACCTTGTACAGCAGCAACTTCTCTGACGCTGACACTAGGGTTATCGTCAACTGCAAGAAGAATTGCCTCGTCCATTGCAGGTGTCCTCGTCGTTCTAGGTCTTTCTCAGTCGCGAGTCATAGTCTGGAATGTTCCGTGCTCCCTAAGACGCCGATCAATTGCTTCGAACGTCTTCCTACCGGGACACCTTCGTTCTGGAAATCTGTCTCGATACAAACGTACCGCGCCACGGCTATTGCCCCGTGCTAATCCATACACCAAATGGGCATCTGCCAACTCCGCATTTGTAAACATTGCACTGACTGCAAAACCACGTTCTTGATGAACACTAACCTGTTGATGCTATTGGGCCATCTGGCGGTGAATCGAGGAAGTACAGTACATACTGACGAAACTAAAATGAGCTCTAACATGGAAATTAAGCGTTTCCGGACACATAACATCTTTTCTTTATTTGTGTGTGAGGAATGTTTCCTGAAAGTTTGGGCGTACCTTTTTGTAACACCCTGTTTACCACCCTCTACGGACTCGCGGCTAAGCTGAGTAATAACAGTATCAGTTTAGAAGAGAGGGGATCTTGCAAAGGCTGTGATCGTTCTCTCACGTTCTCTTTCGTTCCAACCAGTGTAAACAATTGTTCGCAGATATAAGCGAATGCTAGTGAACGCTGGCGAACTGTGTACGAATGCTCGTTCGCTTCCATTTGCTCCGGTGAGAACTACAGACCTATATCATTGACGTCGGTTTGCAGTAGGGTTTTGGAGCAAATACTGTATTCAAACATTATGAATCACCTCGAAGGGAACGATCTATTGATACGCAATCAGCATGGTTTCAGAAAACATCGTTCTTGTGCAACGCAGCTCTTTATTCGCACGAAGTAATGGCCGCTATCGACAGGGGATCTCGAGTTGATTCCGTATTTCTAGATTTCCGGAAAGCTTTTGACACCGTTCCTCACAAGCGACTCCTAATCAAGCTGCGGGCCTACGGGGTATCGTTTCAGTTGTGAGACTGGATTCGTGATTTCCTGTCAGGAAGGTCGCAGTAATAATAGACGGCAAATCATCGAGTAAAACTGAAGTGATAACAGGTGTTCCCCAGGGAAGCGTCCTGGGACCTCTGCTGTTCCTGATCTATGTAAATGACCTGGGTGACAATCTGAGCAGTTCTCTTAGGTTGTTTGCATGTTCAAAAGGTTCAAATGGCTCTGAGCACTATGGGACTCAACTGCTGTGGTCATCAGTCCCCTAGAACTTAGAACTACTTAAACCTAACTAACCTAAGGACATCACACACACCCATGCCCGCGGCAGGATTCGAACCTGCGACCGTAGCAGCAGCGCGGCTCCGGACTGGAGCGCCTAGAACCGCACGGCCACCGCGGCCGGCGTTGTTTGCAGATGATGCTGTAATTTACCGTCTAGTAAGGTCATCCGAAGACCAGTATGTTGCAAAGTGATTTAGAAAAGATTGCTGTATGGTGTGGCAGGTGGCAGTTGACGCTAAATAACGAAAAGTGTGAGGTGATCCGCACGAGTTCCAAAAGAAATCCGTTGGAATTCGATTACGCGATAAATAGTACAATTCTCAAGGCTGTCAATTCAACTAAGTACCTGGGTGTTAAAATTACGAACAACTTCAGTTGGAAATACCACATAGATAATATTGTGGGGAATGCGAGCCAAAGGCTGCGTTTCATTGGCAGGACACTTAGAATATGCAACAAGTCCACTAAAGAGACAGCTTACACTACACTCGTTCGTCCTCTGTTAGAATATTGCTGCGCGATGTGGGACCCTTACCAGGTGTGATTGACGGAGGACATCGAACGGGTGCAAAAAAGGGCAGTTAGTTTTGTGTTATCACGTAATAGGGGAGAGAGTGTGCCAGATATATACGCGAGTTGGGATGGAAGTCATTAAAGCAAAGACGTTTTTCGTCGCGGCGAGATCTATTTACGAAATTTCAGTCACCAACTTTCTCTTCCGAATGCGAAAATATTTTGTTGAGCCCAACCTACATAGGTAGGAATGATCATCAAAATAAAATAAGAGAAATGAGAGCTCGAACAGAAAGGTTTAGGTGTTCGTTTTTCCCGCGCGCTGTTCGGGAGTGGAATGGTAGAGAGATAGTACGATTGTGGTTCGATGAACCCTCTGCCAAGCACTTAAATGTGAATTGCAGAGTAATCGTGTAGATGTAGATGTAGGCTTCCCAGGACGCCCGTTAAGTATCGTAGCCGTGACGCTTGTGACGCGAGTGAATGAATTACAGGCAGCCCTCGTACGTCGGGCACCAGGATGGACCCGGAGAGCGCAGCCGGCCGCGCGGCGTCGCGGCGCCAGGCCGGGCGGGCGGGCGCGGCCGCGGGCCGCACGTCGGGGCGCGCGTCGCCGCTGGCGTCGTCCAGCCAGCACAGCCAGCACGCCGCGGCGGCGTCGCTGCCCGCCGTCGACGCCGCCGCCGTCGCCGACCGGCTGAGCGCGCGCGCCACCGCCTCTGCCGCCGCCGCCGTCTCCTTCGCGGCCACCGACAACGCCGCCGACCGGCCGCCGCCGTCGCCGCCACCGCTAGTGCCGCTGCCGCCGCCCGACGCCGCCGCCACCCCGCGGACGATGCGAGAGCGCGCCGGGTAGTCAAAAGTTTCATTTACCGAG
Source organism: Schistocerca cancellata (assembly GCF_023864275.1). Taxonomy (NCBI): domain Eukaryota; kingdom Metazoa; phylum Arthropoda; class Insecta; order Orthoptera; family Acrididae; genus Schistocerca; species Schistocerca cancellata. The sequence continues at coordinate 764,838,952 of NC_064630.1, forward strand.
TATACGTTAACCACAGACATACGACCTGCTGACAGGCAATGTGGTGGAACTTAATTTTTCTCAGTTTGAGAAATGAAAGGTTTTGCGTTGCGTTTAATGTATATTCGTGCTTTACAGTCATTCGTGATTCATTTGATGAAATGTGGAAACGAAACATTATAATTACGCTTACTACAGACATTTAGTTGGAGTACCAGTTAATACTCTTCTCATAAACGTTTTGGTGAAGTTCAGTACCTAGAAGGAATATATTGCGTTTTAATCCCCATAATTGTAGTTTTTTAGCTTTGACAGATGAAGTAGTGAAGGCAGCAGAGGACCTAGTAGGTAAAAAGACGAGGACCAGTAGAAATCCTTGGGTAACAGAAGAAATACTGAATTTAATTGATGAAAGGAGAAAATATAAAAATGCAGTAAATGAAGGAGGCAAAAAGGAATACAAACGTCTCAAAAACAAGATTGACGGGAAGTGCAAAATGGCTAAGCAGGGATGGCTAGAGGACAAATATAAGGATGTAGAGGGTTATTTCACTAGGGGCAAGATAGATACTGCCTACAGGAAAATTAAAGAGACCTTTGGAGATAAGAGAACCACTTGTATGAATATCAAGGGCTCAGATGGAAACCCAGATCTGACCAAAGAAGGGAAAGCAGAAAGGTGGAAGGAGTATATAGAGGATCTATACAAGGGCGATGTACTTGAGGAAAGTATTATGGAAATGGAAGAGGATGTAGATGAAGATGAAATGGGAGATATGGTACTGTGTGAAAAGTTTGACAGAACACTGAAAGACCTGAGTCGAAACAAGGCCCCCGGAGTAGACAACATTCCATTGGAACTACTGACGGCGTTGGGAGAGCTAGTCCTGACAAAACTCGTACCATCTGGTGAGCAAGATGTATGAGACAGGCGAAATACCCTCAGACTTCAAGAAGAATATAATAATTCCAATCCCAAAGAAAGCAGGTGCTGACAGATGTGAAAAATACTGAACAATCAGATTAATAAGCCACGGATGCAAAATACTAACGCGTATTCTCTACAGACGAATGGAAAAACTGGTAGAAGCTGACATCGGGGAAGATCAGTTTGGATTCCGTAGAAATGTTGGAACACGTGAGGCAATACTGACCCTACGACTTATTTAAGAAGCTAGATAAAGGAAAGGCAAACCTACGTTTCTAGCATTCGTAGATTTAGAGAAAGCTTTTGACAATGTTGACTGGAATACTCTCTTTCAAATTCTGAAGGTGGCAGCGGTAAAATACAGGGAGCGAAATGCTATTTACAATTTATACAGAAACCAGATGGCAGTTATAAGAGTCGAGGGGCACCAAAGGGAAGCAGTGGTTGGGAAGGGAGTGAGACAGGGTTGTAGCCTATCCCTGATGTTATTCAATTTGTATGTTATTCAATCTGTATATTGAGCAAACAGTAAAGGAAACAAAAGACAAATTTGGAGTAGGTATTAAAATCCACGGAGAAGAAATAAAAACTTTGAGGTTCGCCGATGACATTGTAATTCTGTCAGAGACAGCAAAGGACTTGGAAGAGCAGTTGAACGGAATGAACAGTGTCATGAAAGGAGGGTATAAGATGAACATCAACAAAAGCAAAACGAGGATAATGGAATGTAGTCGAATTAAGTCAGATGCTGCTAAGTGAATTAGATTAGGAAATGAGACACTTACAGTAGTAAAGGAGTTTTGCTATTTAGGGAGCAAAATAACTGATGATGATCGAAGTAGAGAGGATATAAAATGTCGACTGGCAATGGCAAGGAAAGCGTTTCTGGAGAAGAGAAATTTGTTAACATCGAGTATAGATTTAAGTGTCAGGAAGTCTTTTCTCAAAGTATTTGTATGGAGTGTAGCCATGTATGGAAGTGAAACGTGGACGATAAATAGTTTGGACAAGAAGAGAATAGAAGCTTTCGAAATGTGGTGCTACAGAAGAATGCTGAAGATTACATGGGTAGATCACATAACTAATGAGGAGGTATTGAATAGGATTGGGGAGAAGAGAAGTTTGTGGCACACCTTAACTAGAAGAAGGGATCGGTTGGTAGGACATGTTCTGAGGCATCAAGGTATCACCAATTTAGTATTGGAGGGCAGCGTGGATGGTAAAAATCGTAGAGGAAGACCAATAGATGAATACACTAAACAGATTCAGAAGGGTGTAAGTTCCAGTAGGTACTGGCAGATGAAGAAGCTTGCACAGGATAGAGTAGCATGGAGAGCTGCATCAAACCAGTCTCAGGGCTGAAGACCACAAAAACAACAACAATTGTAGTTTATTTGTAAAACATAAACATAATGTGGTAAAGTAAATTGAGTCTGCACTTACTGCTCCCACTATGAACTTTTCTCTCACAAACTGAGTTAATAAAATTGCATTATTTTTATGTCATCTCATTGTCTCTATAGGCTTGTACCAGGCGAGCGAGAAGGGGCTGTTGTTCAGTGGCTGGCATTCTCTTCCTATATCACAAACTGGATACATATACACTCCTGGAAATTGAAATAAGAACACCGTGAATTCATTGTCCCAGGAAGGGGAAACTTTATTGACACATTCCTGGGGTCAGATACATCACATGATCACACTGACAGAACCACAGGCACATAGACACAGGCAACAGAGCATGCACAATGTCGGCACTAGTACAGTGTATATCCACCTTTCGCAGCAATGCAGGCTGCTATTCTCCCATGGAGACGATCGTAGAGATGCTGGATGTAGTCCTGTGGAACGGCTTGCCATGCCATTTCCACCTGGCGCCTCAGTTGGACCAGCGTTCGTGCTGGACGTGCAGACCGCGTGAGACGACGCTTCATCCAGTCCCAAACATGCTCAATGGGGGACAGATCCGGAGATCTTGCTGGCCAGGGTAGTTGACTTACACCTTCTAGAGCACGTTGGGTGGCACGGGATACATGAGGACGTGCATTGTCCTGTTGGAACAGCAAGTTCCCTTGCCGGTCTAGGAATGGTAGAGCGATGGGTTCGATGACGGTTTGGATGTACCGTGCACTATTCAGTGTCCCCTCGACGATCACCAGTGGTGTACGGCCAGTGTAGGAGATCGCTCCCCACACCATGATGCCGGGTGTTGGCCGTGTGTGCCTCGGTCGTATGCAGTCCTGATTGTGGCGCTCACCTGCACGGCGCCAAACACGCGTACGACCATCATTGGCACCAAGGCAGAAGCGACTCTCATCGCTGAAGACGACACGTCTCCATTCGTCCCTCCATTCACGCCTGTCGCGACACCACTGGAGGCGGGCTGCACGATGTTGGGGCGTGAGCGGAAGACGGCCTAACGGTGTGCGGGACCGTAGCCCAGCTTCATGGAGACGGTTGCGAATGGTCCTCGCCGATACCCCAGGAGCAACAGTGTCCCTAATTTGCTGGGAAGTGGTGGTGCGGTCCCCTACGGCACTGCGTATGATCCTACGGTCTTGGCGTGCATCCGTGCGTCGCTGCGGTCCGGTCCCAGGTCGACGGGCACGTGCACCTTCCGGCGACCACTGGCGACAACATCGATGTACTGTGGAGACCTCACGCCCCACGTGTTGAGCAATTCGGCGGTACGTCCACCCGGCCTCCCACATGCCCACTATATGCCCTCGCTCAAAGTCCGTCAACTGCACATACGGTTCACGTCCACGCTGTCGCGGCATGCTACCAGTGTTAAAGACTGTGATGGAGCTCCGTATGCCACGGCAAACTGGCTGACACTGACGGCGGCGGTGCACAAATGCTGCGCAGCTAGCGCCATTCGACGGCCAACACCGCGGTTCCTGGTGTGTCCGCTGTGCCGTGCGTGTGATCATTGCTTGTACAGCCCTCTCGCAGTGTCCGGAGCAAGTATGGTGGGTCTGACACACCGGTGTCAATGTGTTCTTTTTTCCATTTCCAGGAGTGTATTAACTGGGTTCTTTATTCATAAGAACAGAAAGTTACTTAAGATAGTCGTTGTGGTACAAGCTCTCTGTAATAGTCGATGTTAGCCTCACTGCCGCTGAAGTACAAAGTCCGCTATGTACACTATTATGGTCGCTGTATGGTGCCTGTCTCTGAGCTCGCTGCGGAGCTAACTGCTACTGCGACTCCCACTGGGCTGCAACTGATGACAGAGTGGAACTCACTCCATGCGACAGACTGGCCACCTGGTCCATGGCGGTGATCTAAATACTGGCGGCCGAGAGGGCGTTGGCGGCGCGTTTCTTGTGTGTCTGTTATTGGTCTCTGTCAATCTTCTCGCAACCTCTTTGCTGCCTGGTGTGCTGCCGCCAGCTTACGCCAGCACAGTTATTGTTGTTAATTACTAGAGTGCTGCCAATTGAGTCTGTCTAATAGTTCAGCAGTGCATTCATCTATGGATTGTAAATAAATTGTTCTTTCTAAATGTCGAAATTTCTTAAAGTGTAATTCTTGTCATGTTGATATTTCGAGAGGATTTATAATGGTGCTTGTCTGTTTACTCGATTTCACTGTCCATGTCATCTTTCTCTGCTAAAGGGTCAACGTGTCTAGGTGCAGATTCCTAAGCTGAACTTGTAGTTGTCAGTTGGCTGAAGAAAGCACGGTACACCAGAGGCATGTACGGGAGAAGTGTCATGGTGTCTCTCCTTTTTACCTTGGTGACAGGTCACACTGAACTTTTGCGAGGGATGAATTGAAAACTAGACATGCGAGGACGGCCACGAGCATGATGAGAAGTTGTAATATCCAAAGTTGTAAGAGGTTCCTGAATCCTGAGATTCTTTTTGTAAACCGAGGCCACACGTGATTAGGCAAGTGGTCTAAGGTGCTGTAGTCATGGACTGTGCGGCTGGTCCCAGCGGAGGTCCGAGTCCTCTCTCGAGCATGGGTGTGTGTGTTTGTTGCAACAATTTTTGTGTAGATATATTGCTATAATGGGCTAATGACAGTAAAATTATAATTACATTATTCTTATTATTTGTGCATAATTTTTGCAAACTTCGCCGAAAGAGTTTTCCTATAATTATATAACATGGCACGATTTATCTGCTGAAGAGAAAATATAGAACAAGTCACAAAAAGGTGTCATATTATGAACGGAGATGATGAGAGTGTTGCTCCATTAAAGAAGTCGAAAATGAAGGTTAATATACTGCGAGCCAGTGGGTGTGCTGGACCTTTCATCGAGCTACAGACCCTCTTGAAGATGTCTCCTGCAGACGGGGACAAAACGTTGGGAATTGACACAGAATTCATCAACCGACCACAGCATTACAGCCCAGATAATTATAATGGATATCACAATCTGTTGGTTATGACCTGTAGATTAAATCTGAAGAAACTGCAAAAAGTGGTAATTTAAGGAGATGGGACCTGGATAAACTGAAAGAACCAGAGGTTGTTGAGAGCTTCAGAGAGAGCATTAGGAAACAATTAACCTATATGGGGGGAAGAAATTCAGTAGAAGAAGTATGGGTAGCTTTCATAGATGAAATAGTGAAAGCAGCAGAGGATCAAGTAGGAAAAATGACGAGGGCTAGTAGAAATTATTGTGTAACAGAAGAGATATTGAATTTAATTGATGAAAGGAGAAAATATAAAACTGCAGTAAATGAAACAAGCCAAAAGGAGTACAAACGTCTCAAACATGCGATCTACAGGACGTGCAAAATGGCTAAGCAGGGATGGCTAGATGACAAAAGTTAGGATGTAGATGCGTATATCACTCGGGGAACATAGATACCGCCTACAGGAAAATTAAAAGGTTCTTTGGAGAAAACATAACCACTTGCACGAATATCAAGAGCTCAGATGAAAACCCAGTTCTAGGCAAAGATGAGAAAGCAGAGATGTGGAAGGAGTATATAGAGGGAAGTACTTGAGGGCAATATTATCTAAATGGAAGAGGACGTAGATGAAGATGAAATGAGAGATATGATATTGTGTGAAGAGTTTGACAGAGCACTGAAAGACCTAGTAGGGGGGCTACGTCGGCGCGAGCACATTTTGTTAGTGTGGGTTGCCTACATCAGGGGCAGATATGCACTCAGGGGTTAACCTATTGTTCTCCTTTGCTTGAGAGGTACTTAACCTATAGTTCTGTTAAGTTCTTTTCCCTGTCACCCCCATTACCTTTTGCTTGAAAGGCACTTAGGCTGTTGTCCCCATCGCCCTCCCCTCCCCCACCTCGCTACTACAAGTACACTTTCAGGTCTGAGTTATTGGAATAGCTCCTCTCACTCTTACAATTAATTAAATTAATCAATTAGTTAACCTCTCCTCCACTGGTAAATTCCTGCCCCTCCCCACCCCCAGAAAATAGTGGCAAGTTCAAATTCCATTAGGCAATGCATCACACCACGGTTATCTCTACTAACCTACGAAAATGGCGGGAAGATAGGTCAATTGGGCTACCTAAACTAACACAAGTCATCCGACTGCCACCTCTTGGCGCGAAGTTTGAATTTTGGCTGGAAGATAGGTCACTTGGGGTATCTCTACTAACCTAAGAAAATGGCAGGAAATTCCACTAACCTAAGTTCCACTAACCTAAGTCACCCAATCGCCACCTCATCCTAGGAAATGGTGGGAAAAGGACTGGGCCAGTGCTGTACGTAAGTCTTTATTATTGTGCATGCACTATTTATTCAAACAATTTGATGCAGTACACCCATTCAGTGTGTTCACCACGAGGTCTGTACTCCAACTCACCTAGTACCAGCAATCCAAGATGGGGGCCATGACGCCAGCTGATGACGCAAGTAACGTTGTCCAAGATGGCGGGAAACAGTGTGCTTACCTCCATACTGATACTTCTTATCCTCCAGGTTCCTCTTCTCTCCTCTTTGAATCTTCCTGGCCTGTATTTGTAGGTAAGACACTGATCTGTTAGCTTTCTTCACCCTGCTCTCGTTGATGGTGTAAAATGCTTTTATTGTAAACACACCGAGATCTATACCAACTCTCTTCAGCACTTGAAGTCTGCCATTATTTCCACTATTGTGAGATAAAACTGCATCATAGACACCTATTTGGAGCACTTCAAGTCCATAGAATGTCCTTTCTGAGCATCTAATCTAAATTAAGTTACTGAGGCTTTAATTTGCATTTTATGTCTTTCTGTGAAGATACTTCCTCAACAAATCAGGGTTTGAAAGAAACTGGAATGTGGGCTTAATTGCATTCATAACAGGTTCTGGTCATGAGTGTTTATGTGAATACGTCTCATTTCTGTTGCTGAACTTACATCAATCGTCTTTTGGACAAAGATTGTGCATTGGTGTTTGGTCAGCGGATAGTTCGTGGAAAAAAATTGCCCACACCACACGCCTCATTGCCTCTAAATTATGGGTGTTTTTCCTGGTAGCTCTCCTATAAAATAACTGAAGATAATTAATTTCTTTCAGAGTAATCATGCCTTTTCCTCCTGGTGGTTTTCCATACTCAAGTACTTTCCTTTCTTCTCTTTCAGCAAGCGATGAAGCCTACCACCAAGCCTCTTTTGGATGTGGTCAACACATTCCAACTTTTCTGTTGTAGTATTGAATGGATTTTTATCTGTCACAGTTTTGAACAAAGAAGGGCCCCCATCAAGTTATTTAGTATATCTAACACCATACTGGTCCTCAGATCTGGAGAACGTCCTCAAAACTGCAGCAACCTCTGTGCCCCCACTTGAGTCGTCATAATTTTTAGAGTATGTGGCTGCATGCCTAGAACTGCTCGGCCACTCAGGCCGGCGCTACAGTACTCCAAGGCTCACCACACCTAACCCAAACGTAAAACGCCTCTGGGCAGCAAGTGTGTTTTACCATTGCTGATGTGATTCCTGGGGATACTGACATCACTGAATAGCACAGTGTGCGTTGTTCATAGCTGGACATGCGAACTGTGTCTAACCATGCTTAACTGTCCAGCGTGACTAACGCAATGCCGCAAAGTATGCATGCGTAGCTACAAACCATCGCAAGTGCATCTAACAAGGTTCTCAATCTTATACTGATGTCACATGGCTATGCAAAATCAGAACCGAGTCGACCTCTCAGAAATTGTATAGTGTACCAGAAATAGTTAACTCTCGATTTCTTGATGCCTCAGCTTGTATGCACAGAAATTCTTGCCCTCACAGAACCTGTTTAGGAATATAGCACAGAATAACAGTCTTCCTAGTGGTGCTAACGTGGCATCCCCTCCATCATGTGTTACCCCTCCTGCTTCAACATACACAAACGTAGCCTCCACTATATAGAGACTCTTATATCCCAGCACAATGGATGTATTGTGAATGAAAGTGGGATTCTATTGGCTCTTATCGAATTTACCCACCGAATTACTGATGCTGTCAGTGTGGAAGCACCGTCTGCCTTTTCTTTTTCTTCCTGAAGATGAGACTTTCAGTAGCAAAAAACTATTTTACAGTGATCGCCATATTGCACAACAACTAAACCTTGCAAAGTTAAATACGTATCGTCAAATACAGAAAGACTCTTACGCAATTACACTGCCCTCCCACTGAGGACAGGAGCTTCAATATTAGAGCATGAAACCAATCTCCAACCCAGCAATATATCACCACATACCATATGGATGTAGTAAACATACAAAATCGCCCCTTTTACATCATTCATACGTGTACCACAAAGACAGGCAGCACAGTATGTACACTCGTGAAACTAGGGCTTCCACAGCTGATGGGTAGCACAACATCCTCAGCGGACCAAAGTCTCACAGAACTGTTCTACAAATTCGGGGTTGCATCCCCTCGGCACAAACACTTTACTGTTTCTGGTCCGGACCTGTTTGCTTGCTTGCTTTTCCACACTCATCTCCAGACTTGGGGATTACAAGAACATATCTAATTTCGCATGGTTTGCTAGAATATCATACCATTTTCACAGTACTTCTCGATATCGAGCACATATTAATACCAGTTGCATAGCAGTACCGCTCGCGTGATATAATTCCAAAGATATAGACTGGAAATTAGTTCTCTAGAAACCCAAAACTTTTGCTAGTTGGGGTGTGCAGTAAACCACTGACTAACTAGAAATCTGTCATGTCTGCAAAGACATTAACTCGGAAATTCGAAACAAAATAGAGAAAACTGATATTTCCACTAGCGAATACTGATGTTAGTGATGTAGCAGATTCCAAATCATCCCTATAATTTACAAGGTCAACTAAGGTATTTCTCATCTCTAGAGAACCAGCAAATGTGTCTTCCGCATGCCAGATGCACACACCACAATCGACTTACAGTAGACCCGAGTTAGTGTTCAAATGTGGATCTGCTGCACATTATATCCAGAGCAATGCAGATCCACAATATGCTGTGCTTGGGATAGGGTTTGAAGGTGGATCCCCCTCACACAATGTACAAAGTGGTGTTGGGCTGCAGATCCACGATATATCACATCCGAGCTAGCGTTCGAGTTTGGATCTGCTGCGGACTATACATCCGGAGCAATGTTCAGAGTCAGATCCACCACACATCACATCTACGATAGGGTTTGCTGGTGGACCAACCACTAGTTATGTCCGGACATGTATTCCATGTTCGAAGTTTGGTCCACCAGCGTTGGGAACTGGGCCCTGGGAGCCGTCCATGAGGCATGCATATACACAGACGCTTTCCAAATGTGGAGGTGACTGCATACAGTTGAGTACAGTGCTGTATTACGTCTCCCAATCAGTGCATTTGGTCTAGGTGTTGGCAGTTGTGCTACATTTAGAAGCAATTTTAGAGCACAGAACGAGAGGTTAGGTCATGATCGCAGGGATAGGTCTGACATAATATCGATAGAATTGCGGAAAATGATGAGGGAATTGTTATAAATTGATTGAATATACACCGAAATATGGGGAAATTGAGGACGTACTTGTGTATCTTCTGGTTCGTGCCGAACAATTTGTACATAAGAACTAGTATGCGGCAACAAGAGGAACCTGAAAACACGTCGACATCGGAATGAAGGGAATCAGGGAGGCAGTCAATTTTTCTCCATCGACGCAGCATTATAGTCTATGCCTATTGAGGTGCCGGTGATACATGCGAGATGACTACTGAAAAATGGCTCTGAGCACTATGGGACTTAACTGCTGAGGTCATCAGTCCCCTAGAACTTACAACTACTTAAACCTGACTACCCTAAGGACATCACACACATCCACACCTGAGGCAAGATTCGAACCTGCGACCGTAGCGGTCGTGCTGTTCCAGACTGTTGCGCCTAGAATCACTCGGTCACTCCGGCCACTACTGAATTTGACGCTTTTCAGGTAGACAGAGAACCATCTGCCACTAAACTTACTTGCATCTGCATTACAGGATAACAGAGAGGGGATGGGGGATCGATTGAAATGGAGCTGTAACGAGGTACGTTTTTAAGGTTGACTGATGATGCATTCTAGAGAAGAAGTTGCTGCAGGTCAATTTTTCCACAGTTCTGTCAGGATGCATCAGTCACGTGATATAGTCTGCGTTCTAATCGTATACAGCCATATGTTCTGTATGTGGTTTAAAGCACTGTCGACTTGCGGTCGTTAACGGTAAACCTGCCAGTCATAAGAGGACTTCCATCTCATGTGTGATGAAACGTGACACATTCCTCTAAACGAACATTGATTTATGTGATGTACTCCATCCCCCTGTCGAGTCTTGGGTGTAATAGCGAGACTCAGAGTCATAGCTAAGTTAGTGCATGTGAGATACTGCATTCCCCGTGTACACATTTGCCTGACAGGTGTGCTGTTTACAGAGTTAGTGATGGAATGACTAATAATTTTCACATCTCGGACGCTGCTGCTATGCGTTTATCTGTTTCCTTGTAAGAGGTATTCGCCATTACTAATGATCATTTTATATATAGCTGATTCAGGCATAGTATAATTTCCGAACTAACCGTGATCGGATGTGAACAGTGGGCACTATACATCTCCGGATAGCTATATTGCACTCGTATCACACAGAGCCAATGTTTTAAGGAAGTAATTTTTCGTTTTACGGTTCAATAACGTAGTTTATCGAAGAGAAACCGGGAAGAAGAATGTATGTCCTGTGCTTGAATTATATTTCTTACATTGGAATATTAACAGCGCTACATTCCATATGACAGATAGGTTGAAAAAGCTAGCGATCTACCATTATAGCCCGTTTTAAGTGCAGAACGTTGTAGCCTTAGGAGTGCATGTGTTTATATTCTCTCTTACCAATACTTTTCAGGTATAATTTTAGCAGGTGGCAATACTGACTTATCTTAGAAGGTAGATTAAAGAAAGACAAACCTACGTTTCTAGCATTTGTAGCCTAAAAATGTAAACATCGTGTAAATATTGCCCCCCGTCAGGTAGACCGTAGTCTTTCGATTTGACGCCACTTCAGCGACTTGCCCGTCGATGGGGATGAAATGATGATGATTAGGACAACACAACACCCAGTCGCTGAGCGGAGAAAATCTCCAGCCGGGAATCGAACCGGGGCCCTTAGGACTGACATTCTGTCGCACCGACCACACAGCTACCGAGGGCGGGCATTTGTAGACTTACAGAAAGCTTTTGACAATGTTGACTGGAATACTCTCTTTCGAATTCTGAAGGTGGCAGAGGTCAAATACAGGGAGCGAAAGGCTATTTACAATTTGTACAGAAAGCATATGGCAGTTATAAGAGTCAAGGGCCATGAAAGAGAAGCAGTGGTTGGGAACAGAGTGAGACAGGGTTGTAGCCTATCCCCAATGTTATTCAATCTGTGTATTGAGCAAGCAGTAAAGGAAACAAAAGACAAATTTGGAGTAGGAATTAAAATCCGTGGAGAAGAAATAAAAACTTTGAGGTTCGCCGATGACATTGTAATTCTGTCAGAGACAGCAAAGGACCTGGATGAGCAGTTGAACGGAATGGAGAGTATCTTGAAAGGAGGATATAAGGTGAACTTCAAACAAGAGCAAAACGAGGATAATGGAATGTAGTGGAATTAAATCAGGTGACGCTGAGGGAATTAGATTAGGAAATGAGACACTTAAAGTAGTAGATGAGTTTTGCTATTTGGGGAGCAAAATAACTGATGATGGTCGAAGTAGAGAGGATATAAAATGCAGACTGCCAATGGCAAGGAAAGTGTTTCTGAAGAAGAGAAATTTGTTAACATCGAGTATAGATTTAAGTGTCAGGAAGTTTTTTTCTGAAAGTATTTCTATGGAGTGTAGCTCTGTACGGAAGTTAAACATGGACGATAAATAATTTAGACGAGAAGAGGATAAAAGCTTTCGAAATGTGGTGCTACAGAAGAATGCTGAAGGTTAGATGGGTAGATCATGTAACTAATGAGGAGGTACTGAATAGAACTGAGGAGAAGAGAAACTGTGGCACAACTTGACTAGAAGGATTGATCGGTTGATAGGACATGTTCTGCAGCATCAACGGATCACCAATTTAGTATTGGAGGACAGCGTGGAGGGTAACAATCGTAGAGGGAGACCAAGAGATGAAAACACTAAGCATATTCAGTAGAATGTAGGTTGCAGTAGTTACTTAGAGATGAAGAAGCTTGTACAGGATAGACTAGCATGGAGCGCTGCATCAAACCATTCTCTGGACTGGAGACCACAACAACATCTGCGACTCAGCATTTCCGCTATATGGTGAGTAACAACTTTCCTTCTCATAAATTAATGTGATTGATACATTATGCATGAACTACTTATAACTTCAAGGAAGATGGATAGTGTCAAATATGGTGCACAAATTGAAGCATTTAGTACAGTTAGAAATGATGTATACATATATTCAGAGGACAGGCATGGACTGAGATAGAAGATGTTTAGTTTTACCCAGATGGATCCTGTAACTTATTTCCTGTAAAGAAAGCTGCACAAAAATAAAGAAATCAACTTAAAAATAGGGTTGCCAGATCCAGATTCTCCGTTTTTTCCCGGATTTATCAGTTTTTTCGTCTAATTTTGGTACTACGATTTTTCTTTCCCTGGAGTCCATTATAACCTTTTTTTTTAAGTTCATGTTCACACAAATACTTTCCTGAATTTCAGAACTTTAAACGTTACGGAACCGTGAGATCCGCCAGTTATGCAAAACATCGTTTTTTCTCAGTATTACTGGGTACTGAGAGAAAACGGTGTTTTGCAGAATTGGCGGACCTCACATCCAAAAATCGTAACGTAGTTGTTTAAATGGATATGTGTGTAATAAATGTTCATAGTGGTTACAGTTATGAATTCATAACACAACCTGTCACTTCTTGAGAATAAACGTAAAATGGCAATCGTTAGACTACAGTCTATGCACTTAAAGCAGGCGTTTTGCCCTTATTCTGCTTGAAGTGTATCGGTACAATTTGGTAGGCTTCGTGACTACAACGTATTGTTTTCAACTGCTGACCTCCGTAGCGATCTAACAGTTATCGTATTACTAAAGGTTTTATTTAGCCATATGCCTTACTGTACGTAAGTACCACACATGAACAGAAACGTCCTGATAATGCTCTTTCGGAAAACGTTAGTCCCTGTGTCGTTTCTGCTGTAGAAAGTGATTGGTTATGTGGAATATGCGTTGGGAGCAGTGTACAAGAGAGAGAGAGAGAGAGAGACAGAGAGAAATAATTTCTTCCTTTTCATTCTCGTTGCCTCGCAGCAAGAATCACCATCCCTCTCTTTTCGCTCGTCATGGGCGGGGTATACGCACAGACTGCAGCAGCCGCAAACCATTGTTGCATAACGTATTATGATTATTAAGTGTTACTGTCAGTATTACCACTTTCTATTCACTTGTAGACAGAGCGAGACGCATTTCCAATTTATTGATTTTCTTGCGAGACCACGTGGTAAGTGTAGATCTCGTATTTTCATCATCCATATTGAACAAGGCAATTTACGTACCAGTGTAGTAAACCGGCTGTTTTCATTAGTTTTATAATGAGTGAAAGAGGAACTGAACATTCATAAAAAAACTCCCCAGAAGAAAAAACTGATATCTAAACACAACACACACACACACACACACACACACACACACACACACACACTAGTGTATCTGAAGCTTTATGCTTTTTGGGGTTAAACCGGGGCCGAACGAAAATCAGGCGCCTTGTATCTTATGCGGAAAGGTTTCTAGCATTTTCTCAGGGTGGACAAAACGACTTGCACCAACACGCAGAACGTAAGAGACACGCATTAAAAGAAAAATGTAATGTTGAATCAAAGAAACAGCAGAATTATTCCGTAAGTCAAAAAGAATACAACAGAACATCAAGTCGCTTCAATTGAAATGGCTTTGATGTTAGACAGTGTCCTACGTGAGCGACAGAAGCGAGCGACAGCGAACGACTTCTGGATACGTGACTTTCCAACGACAAGCAGCAGCATCTGGCGAAAAGCTTGGGTGTTCTGTGTGCGAGCGACCATGTCGCGCTACAAGATGGCTGCTTTGAGCCAACCAGCTGTTTCTATAAAATGGCGTGCCTAACCTGTAGAATACTGTAGCTGGAGAGTGAGGGTACAGAATTAGCTTTACTTAAGAAAATAAAGCGAAAAGGAATGCTATGCATGAAATTTACAAAGTGTCGAATCTCCATGGAGAATTTCATAAATTTCATCAACTACAAAGATCATCAAATTCTTCAAATACACGTGAATGAGCAGAGGAGCATCTCATCAATAAATTAAATACGAATGTCTTTTTACATGATCAAGAACATTTAACAGCCAATAAATGACTACTACATAACTATGCTAAATACAAGCATAAGTATACAGCTTGATAGCTTTGAAGAAAAGCTAGTTGTGGTGGAGGGGTGTTGTATATTGCTTAAGGTTGCACATTAGGTGAAAGTCCTGGGTTCGATTCTAGGCGGCTCTTATATTTTTACTGACTCAGATACAATTCTGTCTGCTAAGTTTTATGTATACTATTTACACTGCATTGCTAAGTATACTTTTAAAATCTTGCCAAAGAACTTGATCTTCACTCCTATCCCAGTGTATCACACACATTTAATTCCTAAGAAGCTACAATGAACCATGAAATTTTACAAATACTTGATGTTGCGAACGTAATTCATCAGCAGTCATTGTTAAGGCCAAGCGTTTCAGTTACTCTAAATAGTATGTAAAAGTAAAGCTTACAAAATTTTTGAAAAGGAAGTCAAACGTTTTGTCTAATGATTTGTCTAAAAGTATGAAATATAAAATATTAGGGAAACATTTGGTGCACCTCATTTTCTGTTCTTGATTTCGAGCATCATTAAAAGGCACGAAGAATGTTTCTCTGATCTACTTATTTCTTTTACACAAATCATTTCATAAAATATTTGACTGATTTCTTTCATTTTTTAATTTCAAATTTTATTCGGAAAGCTTGATCTTACTGACTTCTCATTTGCCTTCCTTTCGCACTTGTTTCGAAGGAAGCCTTTTGGACATTTAAATACTGCACCAATGTATCTTTTTATGTGCAAAATAGCTAGGTCTCGAAGAGATTAAATTTTTGACACTTCATTTACAACAGCTTTTCGTGAAATATTTCAATTTTTCCTCAGCTTATTAATTAAGTTTTCGTTAATTACCCTGATTACTTTCAAGCAATTAAATATTTTCACGCCAAACTAGACCTCATGCTGGTCAGTTTGATACCCCGTTTACCTGTTTCTCTCCCTTTGTTTGGCTATGAAAATTTGGACAAAACCTCATGTGTGTAAGTTACTCACGCATTTACATAAAAAGGTATCGAGTGTTAATCATATGATAAAATAGTCCTTTCTGTGTGCTGTCATTTCCAAAATTCATCATTTCGTTATCTTGAACATTTTATGATATACGACGATTTTTACGACCACTTGATTCCCGAAGCACAGGAATGGCTAGGACGCGCCGCAAGCGAACCATCCATGGATATAACAACCAATATCTCAATAATCGAATATATATCATTCAGGTTTCAACTTTAAATACAATTTAGATATATTGGTTACATTTCATACGCAATAATGTATGGCCTTAAATGAACTATATGGAATGTCTATACAATGTTATTTTACCTCTGCAAATTTTAAAAAATTTCTTGCAGCCATGTACTCAATTTCGTGCAGCACAGGAACTATGACGAATAACGAAAATAAATTCAGACCTATATCGTTTAAAGATATCAAGCTATAAGTTGTGGAAGAACCAAATTTTTTCACTGAATAGTTTTCTTAAAATCGGATGTTAAGTAATTCATAGCTGCCATCGCGTCCGCTCCACTGCTTTGCCGAGAAGACACGTGGCTGTCGCTCTCTGTCGTGTGTGCTGCAACGACAAGATTCAAACACGTTTGAATTCAAACGTCGCCATTTGCAGCGGGAGAGAGGCAGCGACACAGATGTCGCTCACGTAGCACACTTCCGAAACTACACCGCGGTTGTGCACCTGAAGCTGCCATGTGTTATCGCTTGCTTCTGTCGCTCACACAGGACACAACCTTTATGTTTGCCATATCTAGTTGTGACCTCGTCAGGACACTATGAGATGAGTGTGTGGAAATTAAGTAAAAAATTTAGTTCATACGGTTACTTTTTATTTAGTACACAATTACATGAAATTTTTTGCGACAGAAGTAATTGGTACACCGTATTTTTTTGAAGATTTCACCTTTTTCAGCAAGTCTTTTTTCCCTTTTATGTATTTCTAAAACTCTGTGCAAGTCAGCTTGTAGTTATACTGGCACTGTAAGATCCATTCCACAGTCCCTGGCAGATTTCTTTCAACAGTCAGCTAAGCAGACATCAGTGAAAATATTCTTTCCACAGTAGAATTGTGTTTGGGAATAGAAAATGCTTTTGTTGTAAACACACCAGGATCTATACCAACTCTCTTCAGCACTTCAATTCTGCCATTATTTCCACTATTGTGACATAAAACTGCATCATAGACATCTATCTGCAGTACTTCAAGTCCATAGAATGTCCTTTTTTGAGCATCTAATCTAAATTAAGTTACTGAGGCTTTCATTTGCATTTTATATCTATCTGTGAAGACACTTCTTCAATAAATCAGGGATTGCAAGAAACCAGAATGTGGGCTTAATTGCATTCATAGTGGGTTCTGGCCATGAGTGTTCATGTGAATGCATCTCATTTCTGTTGCTGAACTGACATCAATCGTCTTTTGGACACAGATTGTGCATTGGTGTTTGGTCAGGGGATACTTTGTGGAAAAAAATTGCCCACACCGTGCACCTCATTGCCTCTAAATTATGGGTGTTTTTCCTGATAGCTCTCCCATAAAATAACTGAAGAGAATCAATTTCTTTCAGAGTAAGCCTGCCTTTTCCTCCTAGTGGATTTCCATCCTGAAGTACTTTCCTTTCTTCTCTTTCAGCAAGCGATGAAGCCTACCATCAAGCCTCTTTTGGATGTGGTCAATACATTCCAACTTTTCTGGTGTTGTACTGCATGGATTTTTATCTCTTACAGTTTTGAACAAAGAAGAGCCCCCATCACCAAGTTATTTAGTATATTTAACACCATACTGATCCTCAGATCTGGAGAACATCCTCACAATTGCCCCAACCTCTGTGCCCCCACTTGAGTCATTATAATTTTTAGAGCATGTGACTGCATGCTTTTCTTGCACAGTTTCTCACTGTCTTCATTGTTGGACATTCTCCTTGCTGCACACTGGTGACAGTATTTAGATATAATTTCTACATCTAAAACTTTACCTGACCAATACCAATAACAGATGCATCTTCTTACAGAAATGTGTGACCCCTTTTTATCCAGGTCCCATCTATAGACACACACAGGTTAGTAACATTTGTAGAAGATTCGCTGTCATGAATATCTACCCCAGGATCTATTTCTTTTTGGTTTATTCCCACCAATTCCTCCGCTGCTTTCTTCACAGAAACTATGGCAGTATCGCATACAGCATCAGACATTTATTTATTTATTTTTTCAAACCTTGCACAAGGTTCAGAAAACCACACAATAAATTACCTCCTTCCCTGCCTTGTCCAAGGCATCTCAGAGCATATGCTATCCTAAAATTGCTTTCATTTGTACCAGCGTCAGTTTCTTTGGAGGAGGAAATAAAAATTCATAGCCATACGAATTACAAATTAATTTAAAATCACAAGATATTCCCACTCTTCTTTCTTCAACATCAGTTTTCAGGCAAAGATATAGATGTCAGCTAGAGATATAAATGTCAGCAACAGATATCGAAAGAAAATAGCCTTCACACTGACAAAAATTCCGCTGAAGCAAGCAGTTCCCAAATCTCAGGAAAGGTGGAAGTGGACGTCCGTGCAGAGTTAATCACTTTAATAATTTAAATGCATTTCTAAACCTGCTATCACGATAAAATTCACACACAAAACAGGTTAAACTGTTTAGATAAAGAAAATAATATTTTTGAAAAATCTGTTTTTTTGGACCAAAATCCATTACATCCCTCTTTAAGAAAGCAAAACCACCTTTCTTCCATGGAATGTTTAAGACGTCCATTCTTTGGAGTCAAGCTTTGTTTCTAAAAAGCTCTTCAGATAATATATTCCTGAAAACAATTGCCAACTGAAATCTTCACTCCATTTTCAGTCAGGTATATAATAGTGTTTTCATTAATCACCCAATCTAGGTTTTCAGACAGCATCATTCAGTCAAATACTTGATATTTATGAAGAGAAATAGCCCATTTCTCTAAGCGATAAAATGCTATGGAATAGAAAGCCATTGCCTCACCCTCAAATTTCTAATCGAATTACTTATTTCTTGGTTCAGTTTCCCATTCTTTAATTTGTTCAAATTCGTCTTCCTTTCACTTAGACGTCTTTGAATGCCGATTACCATATTTTGCAATTAAGAATGTAACAAAAATTATACAGGGTGGTCCATTGATAGTGACTGGGCCAAATATCTCATGAAATAAGCATCAAACGAAAAAACTACAAAGAACGAAACTCGTCTAGCTTGAAGGGGGAAACCAGATGGCGCTATGGTTGGCCCGCTAGATGGCGCTGTCATAGGTCAAACGGATATCAACTGCGTTTTTTTTTAAAATAGGAACCCCCATTTTTTATTACATATTCGTGTAGTACATAAAGAAATATGAATGTTTTAGTTGGACCACTTTTTTCGCTTTGTGATAGATGGTGCTGTAATAGTCGCAAACGTATTACTACGTGGTATCACGCAACATTTCGCCAGTGAGGATGGTATTTGCTTCGTGTTAAAATAGACCGTTTACCAATTGCGGAAAAGGTCGATATCGTGTTGATGTACGGTTATTGTGATCGAAATGCCCAACGGGCGTGTGCTATGTATGCTGCTCGGTATCCTGGACGACATCATCCAAGTGTTCAGCCACATGTGGAACGTCAACCACGACCTGCAACAAATGATGATGCCCAAGTAGGTGTTTTAGCTGCTGTCGCGGCTAATCCGCACATCAGTAGCAGACAAATTGCGCGAGAGTCGGAAATCACAAAAACGTCGGTGTTGAGAATGCTACATCAACATCGATTGCACCCATACCATATTTCTATGCACCAGGAATTGCATGGTGACGACTTTGAACGTCATGTACAGTTCTGCCATTGATCACAAGAGAAATTACGGGACGATGACAGATTTTTTGAATGCGTTCTATTTAGCGCCGAAGCATCATTCACCAACAGCGGTAACGAAAACCGGCATAATACGCACTATTGGGCAACAGAAAATCCACGATGGCTGCGACAAGTAGAACATCAGAGGCCTTGGCAGGTTAATGTATGGTGCAGCATTATGGGAGGAAGGATAATTGGCCCCCATTTCATCGATGGCAATCTAAATGATGCAATGTATACTGCTTTCCTACGTAATGTTCTACCGATGTTACTACAAGATGTTTCATTGCATGACAGAATGGTGATGTACTTCCAACATGATGGCTGTCGGGCACATAGCTCGCGTGCGGTTGAAGCGGTATTGAATAGCGTATTTCATGACAGGTGGATTTGTCGTCGAAGCGCCATATAGTGGCCCGCACGTTCACCGGATCTGACGTCCCCGGATTTCTTTCTGCGGAGAAAGTCGAAGGATATTTGCTATCGTGATCCACCGACAACGCCTGACAACATTCGTGGCGCATTGTCAATGCATGTGCGAACATTACTGAAGGCGAACTACTCGCTGTTGAGAGGAATGTCGTTACACGTATTGCCAAATTCATTGAGGTTGATGGACATCATTTTGAGTATTTATTGCATTAATGTGGCATTTGCAGGTAATCACGCTGTAACAGCATGCGTTCTCACAAGTGATAAGTTTACATTGGTACACGTATCACATTGTAACAACCAAAATAAAATGTTCTAACGTACCTACGCTGTATTTTAATTTAAAAAACCTACCTGTTACCAACTGTTCTTCTAAAATTGTGAGCCATATGTTTGTGACTATTACAGCGCCATCTATCACAAAGCGAAGTGGTCCAACTAAAACATTCATATTTCTTTACGTACTACACGAATATGTAATAAAAAGTGGGGGTTCCTATTTTAAAAAAACGCAGTTGATATCCATTTGACCTATGGCAGCGCCACTAGCGGGCCAACCATAGCTCTATCTGGTTTCCCCCTTCAAGCTAGACAAGTTTCGTTCTTTGTAGTTTTTACGTATGACGCTTACTTCGTGAGATATTTGGCCCAGTCACGATCAATGGACCAGCCTGTATATAAATATGGAAAGCATAGTTTTAAAATCATCATTTCAAGGTCTCTGCAAAAAGAGCAAAGGGACTGAAATCTTTTTCCAGTCTATAGAATTAGAATGGACAGGCATACTGAAACATGTTCCTACAAGAAGGCTTTCGTTAACTACAGCTGTCAATAGGATTCTTCTGAACTGGGGTGCCATTGAGAGCTATTTCCACAGTATTGGTGAGTGTCCAAAATGTTTAATGTCAATTTTTCTAAATGAAAACCTTGAGTAAGACATCGAGCCAGAAATATACCTCCATTTTGCGAGCAGTGCTAGAAATCGGTTGGATACAGTTAACAGAACATTAGAATGGTGTGATTTGATTCTCTTGGAGATCTTTAAACAAATGAGTCTTCTAACTGATAAGCTTAAACAGAGCAGAAGGGTGGTTTTTATGGCTGCAAGGCAATAGAACTATTGGATGGCTTATCTCCTTACTTATATAAAAGAGTTTCAGTAGATTTAAATAGCTCTTACTGCATTTTACTTCAGTAGTTGAAGAAAAAACACACGATATTACTACCAATAATCGATATTCACGCTTAGCTCGTTTTCCTTGGATAATGAAATTGAATTTAAGGACTTTGAAACTGCAATGGAGATTCTTAACCTGAGAGATCACATTTGTATTGGTAGCTTGTATGAAGAACTCTCTGAATTCAAGACTAACTTACTTGAAAGTGTGAACAAGGACAGTAGTGATCTATCGAAGTGATTGTGTTTCTTTTCGGCCATATCAAAACACCAGGAGCTAATCGTTTTGTGGAAAGTGTCTTCTCATTTATGAGTAACAAATTGAGTGGGAGAAGAAGAAATGATCGAGGCAGAGCTCCAAATTAAGTTGAATTTCAATCAGTTATGTAAAGAATTTTTTGAATATGTAAAACAAGGTCTTATATTATTGAAAGATGCAAAAACATCTACAAAATATCACAAAAATTTAAATGAATTTGTATAAATGTTTTTCGTATTCGCAAATAAATCTCATTGCAGTATTTCAATATGGGGAAACATTTAGTATATTCTCATTTTTATCTCTCAAAGGTATTAGAAACATCGAAAAAACTCCTGTTTTTTCCTTCAAAAACGGAGCAGCTTCGAAAACGTTCAATTCTTGTGTTTCTCAAAAACAATACTGCAATTGCTGCTGCTGCGTCTAGTGGTGAAAAATGGGCTTTATCGTTTTGCTGTGGTTGTTCATGAAGAGCCGGCTGGAGTGGCCAAGCAGTTCTAGGTGCTTCAGTCTGGAACCGTGTGACCGCTACGGTCGCAGGTTCGAATCCTGCCTCAGGCTTGGATGTGTGTCGTGTCCTTAGGTTAGTTAGGTTTAAGTAGTTCTAAATTCTAGGGGACTGATGACCTCAGATGTTAAGTCCCATAGTGCTCAGAGCCATTTGAACCATTTTTGTTCATGAATAAAAGGCTTGTATTGTTAAAGAAAATGATAACACCTTACGGAGATGGCATGACAAAATGGGGAGGGGGTCGAAATAAACACCATGTGCACCAATTTTTGTCAGCTCTTAGTATGGAGACAACGGCTATAGCAGCTTTTGTGAGGCGTGCATCTATTATAAGCACCATAAGTTAGCGTTTAGTGAAGGATTGTAGAAACACACTAAACCTGGGGAATTAGTTTATGCAGATGTTTATGGACCAATTGAAAGAAAAGATCTGCATAGTCATCGGCACTTTGCCGTTTTTAAGAAAGGTTTTTGCCTGTTCCAGTGTAACATACCTTTCGTGACACAAAGATGAAATTAAAGAAAAGTTACCTCTGGTTATCAAAATGATAAAGGCTCAAGGTGCAGTTATTCTTAAAGAATTACGTACAGAAGATGGCAAGAAGTCCTTAATATAGATATATATAAGTTTGCTGACTCAGTATATTGGACTGAAATGTTCACGTACTCCTCGGCAGAACGGAGTTGCTGAGCATGAAAATAGGGGTTGAAAATTCATGGTTCTGCTCTGCTAAATATTTACCAAATACATTATGCATGAGGTGATCCTAACTGTGATATGTAGTCTGAATCGAACTGGCCACACGAAAATTAAATCTCCCGAGATATTTTTGAAAAAGGAAGGTCCTTTTGATTATTTGGTGGTATATGGAATGGAATGCAACGAGCATGCCTGTGGATTCCCACAGAAAAACGAAAGCAGTTTGATGCCAAAAATTCAAAACGATATGTGGTTGATTATGCTGATTGTCGGAACCATGTTTATTTTCCTGAAAAAAGGTGTATGTGTGTGTGTGTAAAATCCAACTGCAAACAACTACGGAAACCACTTACTCAAGGGACTCAAAGAGTTGCTATGCCTTATGTAGAGGAAAAGGAAAAGTCAGCAGAATTGTATAGTGAACATACAATTTCTAATCATATGATTAGTGTACAGGAGACACGTCAAAAAAATTGATAACACAACTTAGGCCTAATTGGTACAAAGAATTTTAACATTAATATAAAGTTTTATTTTTCTTTCCTCCCTATTGTGAAGGACAGCTACATTTACACACAAGACTATATGTAAATTTATCCTGTTCAATTGTTCAGTTCATCCTTCATGAACTCCTCATCAGTGTGTAGGGAAGCAGCCTACTCACGCCGTAATAAATTCACATCACTCTTTCCATTGTGTGCCAGCCAAGTCTGCTGTAACTAGCTCTGACGTCATGAATGTTGCGAAATACTTTAAAAATCAAGTAAATAACCTGAAACGGTTCTAGCACGTCAGGAGTAATACTAAATCAATATGTGTTGAATGTCAGTTCAATAACTTTAACCATTTTCAAAATTTGGACGTTTTTCTGTAAAAATCATTGGCGCAACAGAAAAGAGCTAGAGACTTAAAAATTTATATTTAGATTCCTTTTTCATAATAATTTAATAGAAACAGTACTTTGGATCTCACAAATTAAAATTTTTGTTGAAATTCAATATTTTCTGGTTTTTGTCTTAAAAATTAAGGAAGAAAGATAGATTAAGTAGGCTATAAACAAGGCTAGGATGTTTATATTTAAGTAGAATGGAGATCTGCTATAATCATAAAGATGTGAGAAGTTTCAATTGAATAACTATATAACTATAGCGATAGCGTATCTCCAAAGGGCAAGTTCAGAGCTCGTCTACTGCGTGTAGTGTAATTAAATTAATTCTCTCGCCCAAAATATTTAACTTAGCCACGTTAGACTTTTATTATGATTATGTACCTGCGTGCTGAATGCACATTTAAATTGAGAGCTTCATCGGCCATCAGCAAAAGCAGCTCTGATTTATTCAATGACTTAAAGTGGTGCATTACTAGCCCAGCGGCTAGTTGGGAGAGCCGATTTGATCTGGCGTTCCCTTAGCCGTCCGCACCGCGGCTTTATATATAAGAACGCTGCGCGAGGAAGCAAGGTTGCTGGAATAATTCCATGCAGCCAGAGAGGTTGACCAGCAATCCGTGACTATGAGAAGACATACAACCAAGTGAGGACGACATTTATCAAGAGAATCCACGATACAGGAACAGCAGTTGATCTGCTTAACCTGCTCTAAATCGTGCAGGGAATTGCACGTGAGTCACACGGTACGGAGGAAGCAAGGCCCCAGTTCTCTCCAGATGCTAATTAGCACACCACCTGTGTCGGGAGTCGCGTCGCGTCGGTATCATTGCTATAAACAGCCTCGGGTACCGTATTAAGTTACTCGGGATACGCATAACCATGAAATCATTTTCGAGTGAAGTGTTAATTCTGGGATGGCTTTAATTATCTATCTTCAGTTTGCGTATGTCGTTTTTTCACGTGCCGTCGCGGGACAGACATTCTACCATTATTTAGCGTGGCGTTTGATGAGCATATTCATCAAATTATGGCGAGCATTCATTTAAACATTTAATTTGGACAGTTATAGTTGCATCAGCGCATTAGACTCTGAACTGCTCTGTTAGTCAGGTTGTGTGGATGCTTTTTTTTTTTTTTTCATCTGTGACTTTCAGAATACAGAGAACATTTTTTTTCACGATCGTTTTTGATTATGAATCCCCGACAATCTCCTAATTCCTCAGAGATATAAGCTGTAGCTATAAGTGTATTTCTCAGATGAAGTGGGCACTAGGAATTCTAATTACAGGCTTCACGTTTTGCTAATCACTTTCTGGTTGCCAAAATTGTAGTTAGAGAGCCAGTGTTGAGAACGGCAAAACAACAGCATAAACAATAGGAACATTTTAAAACAAGATAATTCCTCCTGCCGCCCCACAAGTGTAGTAGCAGCGTTTGACAAGTAAATCATATAGCTTTGTTTTCAGTGTGTCTAAGTTCATACTCAGAACATTCTTTTCTTTTAGCTTGTTATGAATTTTCATTGCCATATACTGAGGAGACTGTGCATATAGGTTTAAGCGATGAGTGGGAAGCATAAAACTGTCTTTGTTTCTTGTGTTATACGTGTGATTGAAACAGTTTTTCTCGAATAACTCTAAATTGCTGTGTACAAAGATAATATCATAGATGTATAAGGAGGGAACTGTTAATAACTGTTGTTTTTCAAATATTGGGCGACATGATGTCCATGGATGGGCAGTACACATGTTCCTTATTATTCTTGTCTGTAACTTTAGTATGCGCAATATATTGCTTGAATTTCCCCAAAAAAATAATACCATACCTTACAACTGATTGAAAGTAGCTGTCGTATGCAATTTTCCTTGTATTCATGTCTGTTTTACCAGCTAATATTTGCATAGCAAATGCAAAGCTACATAATTTGTTTAACAGGTAGTCAACATATTTATTCCAATTTAAATTTTCACCTAGTTTTACCCTAAAAACTTCACAGAATCCACTTCTTCTATATCGTGATTTTTATGAGTTATTTTAATTTCTTGGGGCTTTGACTGTTTTCTTCTGAATTGGACCATGTGTGTTTTGGGGATGTTCAATCTTAATCCATTCAGTTGGAACCATGTTTCTAGTTTGTTCATTGTGTTTATTATGTACAGAGGGATGTTTTCTGGCTCCTGGTTTTATTAATACAGATGTGTCATCTGCAAATAAAATCGATGGAGCATTTATATTGTTCACTAAATCATTAACATAGAACAAAAACAAAATAGGTCCTAGAATCGGGCCTTGAGGGACACCTTGGGCTACTGTTTACCATTTTGAATAGTAATTTGCTGCATTTGATGAGGCAATCACTCTTTGTTTCCTATTTGATAAGTATGAAGTAAGCCATTTAAGAACATTACCCTTGATCCCATACTTGTCAAGCTTATAGATGAGCAGTGCATGATTTACAGAGTCAAAGGCTTTTGTGAGATCACAAAAGATTCCTGCAACTTTATTATGGTTGTCTAATGATGTGCTGATCTTGTTGATAAACTTGTTAATTGCATCAATAGTACTTTTGCCACGCTGGAAACCAAATTGGTTTTCCATAATAATATCATATTTCTCCATAAAATTTCGAATCTGCATAGCAGCATCATTTTCAAAGATTTTTGATAGGACTGGAAGGAGGGAGATGGGACGATAATGCCACCTATCCTCTCTTTACCCGTTTTTGAGCAACTGTGTTACTCCTGCATACTTCAGCACCTCTGGGAAGCTTCCTTGTTCAAAGGATTGGTTTATTATTTTAGATAGTGGGTATCCTATTATTTTACACACAAATTTAAGGACTTTTGCTGGTATTCCATCCCAACCTGCAGAATTTTTGTTTCTTAGTTTTAATATAAGTTTCTACATCTATTGTTGAAACTGTTTTGAATTTTGTGAGGCATTCAGAATTATGATTTAGTCCAAAGGGACATACATTGTTCTCATAATCTGCAACATTAACATCTGGTTTCACTACATTAATGAAGAACCCATTGAAGCATTCTGAAATTTGAGCTGGATTTACAATGATCTCATCTTCAAGCTGAATTGTACTAATTCCATGTCTAGAGGCTTTCATACCTAATTTGTGTTTTACCATTGACCACACTCCCTTTGATTTATTCTCATGTTTTAAGATTAATTTATTATTTGTCATTTGCTTTGCTGCTTTGACAACTTTCTTAAATGTACTTTTGTATCGTTTAACATATTCAATAAATTCAATTTTTTTATTATGTTTTAGTTCCTTATGTAGCTGTCTTTTTTTAACAGTGGAGATTTTTATACCTTTAGTGATCTATTTTAATTTTGTCATTTTATTAAAATAAGTTTTTTGTGGCAACATGTCATTGAAAACATTTAGAAAATCCCTTAGAAATGCTTCAAAATTTGCTGTGCATGAAATATTTTTATCAAAGTGCCATTCTGTCTCCTTCAGCTTATCATGGAATAGAGTCAAAGTTTCTTGGTTGAAGATCCTTTTTACATAAGCTTTTTTACATGGGAATTCTCTAACTGTTGTGGCTAGCTCAACGAATAATGCTGAATGATCAGAAATTCCTAGATCTAGACAAAATTTATATTCATCTTCAAATATGTAATTCGTTAAAATATTGTCAATGCATGTAGCTGACTGAGCATTTTCTCTTGTAGATTCAGAAAAATTTAATTTGAAGCCATATTTTTTTATTAAGTCTGTAAATTTTGATACCTCACATGTTTCATTCAACACATTGATGTTGAAATCAGCAGCAACTACATTTTTTTCCTCTTTTCTTTACTGAGGTATTCTAACAAACTCTGAAATTTACATAGGAAATGCTCAGTTTCACCTTCCCTGGGATTCTATAAACTGATATTATAACAACATTTAAGTCCTTTAACTCAACACAGCATCCCTCAAAAATACACTCTTCACTAAAACAATTGAAGTCACATCTTACATGGTAATCTAAATCAGAATGAATGAGTATGCATGAACCTCCTCGTGACTTATTTATCCTACAAAAGCTGGTAGCTACCATGAAGTTTTCAATTTTATTTAAGATTTTTATGGTATCACTACTAAGCCAGTGTTCATTTAAACAAATTACTTTAACATTTAGAAATTCAGATAAAAAAAATTGTAGCTCATCTAACTTAGAGCTTCTGTCACATGAGTATTCAGCACTTAAACCATTTATATTACAATGCATTATATAGTTACTACTAAGATCATCAATTTTATTTTTTAAAGACCTAATATTTAATAATGAGCTATCCTCACAAACGGGTAGGCCTGGATTCTTCTGTAGCAGCCCATCAGCTTGCTCACTTAGCTTGTACATTTCTTTGTCACTTTGATATTGTGTACTTACATCCATAGTTACATTCTTGATGGCACTGGATCTGGATGGTGCTGAAGTGATTTCCCTGGTGCCAGCCGTAAAAAATCACTGTTCCTCTCTGGAGCTTTCCTTGTTCTGGAAGACACACGTACAGCAGCTTGTTTGTCTTCCAGTATTTTTGGAGCTTGCAAAATTTGTGCTTCATTTCTTTTTGGCTTGACTCATTTCGCAATTTGAGTTTATTTCCCACCTTGAATGTTACTTTCTGGGCTATTGGTTTTAAACCATTTCGTGATTTTACACTTATTGATGGCTATATTGTTCGCTGCATGAAAAGAACGCCTTGTTACTTGCGATCGATTTCCACTTGTCCTGGGTACTTCATTGCACCGCGAAATACGAGTAAAAAAGTACCTCCTTTCCTAATGCATTCAAATGAAGACCGTGAACTGTACGGAGCCTTCGCTCCAAACTGTTTATGTCAATAACGTCTGCATTTACGAAGTGAGTACATATTTCACTGAAACTCTTGTTTGCGGCATGAATTTAACTGTTTACACACGACCACCTCGGTAAATCGTGACGATGTGGGATATTTACAACGAGTACAATCGTGTGAGATAAATTATTGAGGCATTTTCTCAATTCTGTGCTAGCCTTGAATGACTAATTTCTATATACATTTGATCCTCCCAGCTATACAACATAGTTACTTCACGTAATTTTGTAAGATTTTTCAGTTCACTTAATGGAGCACCAGGCGTCACGAAACCGTTTGCCCTGTAATTGTATTTTTCCGTTAGCACTGCGGCTAACACACACACATTTTTCCGTATTTTACAATGTTGGTAGTCGGAAGTTCATTGAGCAACGGTTTGTTTACTTTTTGTGGTTCATTTCGTAACTTTTCGACTTCGGCTGTCGTGTTCATTGAATCTTCAGTAGTGAATACTCGCACAAGCTCGTTATACGTTCTAGTTTGACGGTTTTTATGCATTAAAGTTTCACTGTTTATACACATTGAAGTTTCAGTGCTGCTTTGAGATTGCACTTTTCTGAGTGCAGTTTTTGTGCATTAAAGTTTCACTGTTTATACATGCTAAAGTTTCCCTGCTATTTTGGGATTGTAATTTCTGAGTGCAGTTTTCTACCGTCATTGTTTGCCACTTGTTTGCAGAGGTCGCGTCTTCTTGCTTCTTCAGCGACTCACATTTTTCCGCATGAAGTTTCTTTATGTCCAGCTTTAGAGCACCGATTATAATTTGTAAACTGGATATTCGTTCGTTTAGCTTCGAGATCTCGTCCTTACAATTTACACGAATTTCTTTTACAATCGCAGCCATCTTGCCAAAGATGAACCAAGACATAATTATAAGTGATGAATCATGAAAGGGTTATAGTTCAATTCTTTTATCTTGGCGGCTCGCGCATGCTCGCCCAAACGCGGGAGACTGCTGCGTTGCCAGTTGCACGCGCCAAGAGAAGCAGGGCCATAGTATCGTATAGTTCGCAAGCTTACGTTAGGGAGAGCGCGCAGTTTATGAAGTAAAGCCACCATGGCCGCGTTAACCCTCTCGCTGCTTCAGAGACGTGCTCCCCGCATTCCGCGCTGTGCGCGATTTTGTCATCACTGCACTGCTCGCCTGTGCAGACACATGGTGTTCCGACTGCTTTGGCACACTTATCATTCGATTTCACAAAAACTATTTGGCCCAAAAATTTGATTTTTAGACATCTTCTTGACTGATACCTTCCCCCCATAGATGACTTAATTTTGTTTCGATGTTCAACGCAGTTATTGTGCAGCATTAAATGTAATAAACCATTGCACGAAATTTAGAAGAGCTTGCAGAGGTAAAAATTCACAGCGTATACATTCCGTATGGTCGATTTTAGTTGCCACTAGAAATTTAAAAAAATTACATTCAAACGAATAAAATTCATGAAGTAAGACACTTCGATATTGTTTTTAAATAAAGAAAACATCATCCATCGAACAAGATTTGAACTCTGAACCTTTTGTGTAGCAGCCAAAGACTATAGCCATTAGGTACACTAATGCTGCTCATCATTCAACAGAGTTCCTGGAGTTCTTTAAAGAATCACGCAAAATACCTACAAACACTGTTGGTATGACTATGATTTACTTACGTTTCGTCGAAGTACAATGGGAAATAAACAATTACCGCTGTTCTTTATTGTGAAAAAGCGGTTAGTGAGAATGAATTTCCTTGCTATCGCCTGAATTAGGAGGCTTATTGCTTGTTTGGTTTAATTAATTAATAGAATGTGAAGCAGTTGGTATAAAGAATGCCGTTTCCAAGCTTTCTTTTAGAGAAAGTCTGCTGTCGAGACATTGCTTTTGTTCAATTACTTTATTTATGACTGAACGTTTCTAAAACTGAAGACACTCGTGCGTGCTCTGCACTGCAGTTGAGCTCTGGCAACGTGGTTCTCTGTTCATTGGCTGACTGTGTTTTGTGACGTCATATGCGCAAAATGAACCTAAACTCGGCCGCCGTCGTAAATGACACGCACTTTAGCAGCCATTGGCATGATGCTGAGATACAAGTTGAGGGCAACTTGGAAGAAAGAAATGAAGACAAAGGAAGCCACAATTTACTTGAATGACAAAATCTGAAGAAACCTTCATGTTACTGTGCAGGTTCAGCCCATAAACTGAGAATAAGTCTTCTTTGTGAGACATCAAGGAGTTATAAAGAAGCAATGCAGTCAGAAAATTCTGAAGGATAGAAGAAAGCTGTGGAAGAAGAAGTGAATTCTCTGAAGAAAAATACAACGTGGCAGCTAGCTTACAAAATTAAAACAGACAGATAATTGAAAATCTATGTTTTTGCCACAAAATTGAATACAGATAATGTAGAGGCTTGATATGAAGCTTGATTGATGGGAAAAGGCTGTACAACGTTAAATAACTATGTTGAGACATGTAGCAAGATTTGAGACAATGAGAGCTCTGTTCGATGTAGCAATTCAACAGTATTGATGTATAAGGTGTTCAACATTATTGGTGTGTAAGGCAATTTGATGTAAGGCCAACATTACTCAGTTTTTTTTGAAAGAGAAAATGTATGTGTATCAACCAGGGAACTTTGATAATATTAAAAGAGGCGAGTATAAATCACTGAAAAGTCTTTACCGTTAAAAAAAAAAAAAAAGAAAAGAAAGCAAGCATCAAAATGCTGTTTTGAATGTCTCATCCAATTTCTTAGTGGATATGATTTATGGGAGAGCTGTTCAGACCTATGTATCTTCTATGGGAATAACCTGGTACTGCTGTTTTATGCTGATGATTGATTATGAAAGTATTTAAGATCCTTAATTCTGAACACATTTGAAATTTATTACCATGTTTTTTTGCTATTAACTGCTATTTAATTATCGTGCAATGAATTACTTATTCAGTAATTTAGTTTGCTCAATGATTCCCAGATTTTTTGATCATTGAAATGTCAGCATTGAAAAAAGTTTGTGATTTATCAGTAGGTTCACTGTGATAATTGTAAGGATACAAAATTAGTGTAGTTGTTGTAGTGTACCCTGAGGACCACCTTGATGGACCATTACATTGATGTTACAGTTTGCGATGGGCAAGGATGAAGAACGCCGTTGCCCCAGTGGTGCAGTCCATAAAGAAATTGTGAGTATCCAGGCAACATGTCCTAGCAATACACAAAAACTTTAACAATTGCAGCACTGAAAAATGATGGTTTTAATGAATCCAAACTCAAATTATTCTAGAGTAATGAACCAGCAGTAAATAATTAATGTTTCATACAGATGGCATCAGCATAGGCCCAACAGCTCCTCCTCTTATGCGACTGGAAAGGTCAGTGCTATGCAATTATCAGTCATT
Organism: Schistocerca cancellata; assembly: GCF_023864275.1. NCBI lineage: Eukaryota > Metazoa > Arthropoda > Insecta > Orthoptera > Acrididae > Schistocerca > Schistocerca cancellata. Next base: position 764,870,752 of record NC_064630.1, read on the forward strand.
ATTCTCATACCACTATACCTCCTCAATATCAGTGGACACAATATTGTCATTATATCAGTGCACGGATAGAAGATGTTCATGTGCAGTGGCAAATGGCTAGCAGTACTAACAGCAGCAGCAGCAGTAGTAGTAGTAGTAATATTCACCCATGAATCACTTTTACAAACACTCGACATTCGCATGGATCATTTAATGCTGGTCGCAGAGTGGTGGATGTCTCACTTCAGGTCATGCCGCGGCATGAGGCTTGAGACTGTGCTGTGGCAGCCTGTGCCCTCATGGCAACTGACATGCTAAAGCTAAAAAACCATCATTCATGTACACAGACATTTACATACTTACAAGTCTATCTTCACAGACAGAGGACTTGTAGTCGGACATGGCCATATAGCAGGAAATATCCTGATATTTGCCAGAAGAAATTTAGGGAAACCAAAGAAAAACCTAGACCAGAATGTCTGGATGGGGGTAAATGCTTCCATTCTCCCGAATACAAGTTCACTCTGTTTAAAACAGTGCAACCGTGTTCAGTTTATCTGCAGTGTATGAAACTCTCTTGTCTGTACAGTCTTGTACAGAGATTGTTCCATAATGCAAATATCTAGCAGTTCACAGTTTACTCATTGCTCAGTACCAATCACTGTTGACACTACACACATACTATCAGTTTACATTAGCTCCAAGATTATGTTTGGTTTCCATTTCGTGTACCACCACTTCCCAATTGCTTGCTTGAAAAAACTGATGCAGTTTCCTTCCATAGTGGGTGAAATTCCCACAAAGTGAATAAGATCTTAGTATTAACCATAGCAGAGGTTAGGTGTGAGGTTTATATTGCACAAGTGTGATGTGATGTAATAGATGTTTTATTACTAAATTTTTCTGCAAACCTGTATTACTTAATAGGTAATTAGCACATTTTAAATAACTATTTTTTAGTAATAGGCAATTCATGTGTAAATTTATTCCTTTACAGAAAAAGCTATTTTTTCTATGTTTGTACCTTCTTGGTAAAAGTAATGGCAGTCTAGATCTTGTTCTGTGATTATAAACAGAGCTGTTTGTTTAAGTATCAAGGTTATTTTATATGTGCATTAACTGGTTGACTGATAAAGGTATTCATATGGTGTATTTAAAATCCCAAGTGTTTTGAACAGATCTTTACAATGAGGACAATTGCTATTTTTGTTTAGCCTGCTTATGACCCTCTTTAGTTTAAAATGTGTTCAAATTATGTGCTTTTGCTTCCTAGAAAAGAATTCCAGATCCAAGCACTCAGTGTACATAGTGTAGTGTAGAGGTATGCATTCACACTTAGGAAGTGGTAAGATTTGTTTCAGGGGCTGTGAAACACTGCTGAAACCATTCCCACACTGAGGAGAGTGCCATCTGTTCATATCTATGCTCGCTTAACAGTTCCAGGCCTAGTCACACACATACAGTTTACAGATCATATAAATTACACACTAACATGTGAATTAACAAAGTCATTTGCATTGGACCAAGTGATATGAAATTTTATAAAGACTTGTGGAATGGAAATGAAAATTTTCCCTACTTCCCTGCCTGCCTGCCTCAAAGCCTGTTGGCATTCTAGTCCCAGCACACACTGTCAGACAGTGTTAATCTCTACCCCCACCCATACACTACTGTCCCTTCTCGTTCCCTGACTCCTCCAAACTGCTGCTTGCATCCCATGTGATAGTTGCATTCTGGCCCAAGCTGCAGAGTTTGCAGTCATGTGTGCATGAGGTGTTCTCATTTGTGGATATGAATGCAGTGTGTTTTTCTTTTGCTGATTAAGATTGTGGCTGAATGTTTTATATAAGTGTCTTTCAAATGTGCCTGTCTGCATCTTAACATGTCATCTTTATGGTAAGTAACAATCTATGTTTTCCTACATTGTTGTTTTTAAATCTGGTTTTTCATTTCAGATACATTTTAACATGATTTGATTCCTCAAAAAGTTCGTCTTCATATATTTCTTTCAGAAGTTTTTCATCAAAATCTGCCGAATTTTTAAGACTTTTCTGAACTTGAATAGAAGAAGATATTTGAGCTAAACCCAGCTAAATGGTTTCAGCACATGAGATTGGTTAGCCTATATTTCAATATAGTCAGTTAATGTCATAAAATTAACCTGAAACATCCAAGAAATCAAATCATAATCTTTCAGTAAGCCACCTTTTGCACTGTTCTTATGGGAGACTGCATTTTCATATTTTTAACATTTTCCTCCTTCCTGATCTTCACATTCCTTATCAACATAGTTAACATCTCCAGAACTTCATTTACTGATATATCTGCTGTTTCAATAGTTTCATTGTTGAGGAAAGCATTTTAAATTGGCTCTGAATAAAAACAATGATTGAGGTTCACTAAAGAATGAATTTAAAGTAGTAGGACATTCTTCTTGACAGGAAAAGTAAGATTTAACTCCCTCGTAAATACTGATAATTCTGTTAACAGCCAATACATATGTAGTGTTAATGAGAAAATACTGAAAATTTTCTTTACAGTGGTTTATTACTGTACTGCATTACACACTGTGTGTGCTGCATAACCTACACCATGAATGTTACTTTTCAGCAAAGGTTTAAGTTCAGTAAAAATATTGTTTTGTCCATTTCTTTCTGGAGCTCCAAAGTTTGTGATTGAAGTTGTTACCACAAAATACAAGCATTTCATCATTCAGATGGAATTTATTAAGAACTTCCATGGTAAGGTTTGTTACAACATTAGCCATTAAGTATTCTGGAAATCAGTCACTGTTACTTGAATCCCCTTACTTAGTACAAAATATCTAACAAGAACTGGTATCAGTTTTACACTTTTGTGGTTAAAAGTGATCAAAATCACTGAAATGTACTTTTCATCTTTCACCTCCTCACAAACTTGATGCAATGCATATGGAGCCAACACATATACTATTATAAATGCTCACTTTGTTTTGGAGTAGGTGAATTTCATCTCAAATGATTGATTACTGGTGACTGCAGCAGTGCAGTTCCTTGAAATGAAGGAACAGCAATGTTTCACTGCATGGAAAGCTACTAAACATTCCTCAGCACGAAGACACTTTTGTTCATCATTCATAATCGTGCCATTCTCACGTTTTGTAACTAAAACTTTCTGATAAAGTTTTACTTGAAACAGCTAGCTTGTGTTTCTCCAAAACATTTATTGCACAACATCAGACCAACCCCATGGTTGGTTGAAAAAGTGTTTTTACGCAATGTGCAAATTTTTCACTTCACTGTTCTAATTTAAGAATGGAACTTCGGTTTTTAATTTTGCAAGTAAACACAACTTTCTTTTTGGCATTTCTGTGAAAATTTTGCAATATATCACATCAAGTAATGTAATCTGTGACACTAACAGAGTAAACCTACATGTGGTGATCTGAAGCAATGGACAAATTGCAAAGAAAGGAGAAGTGATGAAGTGCTCATCGTGTGAAAGCATTACATAGTATCAATTGAGGAACTGCAAAAACCATGCCCATTCAGTTTGGTTTCATCAGAAAGTGTATTTTCCTTATTCTTTTTTCCTTAGTCTCCATTTGGTTGTGCTACACACTAGTTAAAACATGTTATTTCAAAATAAACACAACAGTTAATGAAAAATAGGATGATATATGTCCCTCACAGATTTTGCCAGGACAACAGGACACATCAACTAAATAAGGAATGATCCCATCAAATAAAGGACATTTGGTCACCCTAGTGTAGAGATTTGCTGGGATCATGCCAGTGCAGAGTGCTAGACATATTATTATAAAATTCCTTGCAACACAAGTGTATTGTTGTGAGTACAGTGTCAAGAGTGCTCGAGACCCGGTTGCTGTGGGTGACGCTGTGCTATGGTTGGCACTACTGCCACTGTTGGCGCTGCGGCGCATGACGCACAGCCCTGGTGCCATGGCGATGCTGCGTGTCACGGTGGAGGCGACGGCCGAGCTGCTGGTGGCCACCATGTTGGCAGGTGCTGCCATCTGCGTCACAGCACTGCACATCATGGCTGAGCAGGATGCAGGTGCTGACGATGATAGCGGAAAGCAGCCCGACCTTGTGCGACATCCCTGCCGCCGCTCCCTGCAGCCTGAGTCCCCACTGCCTGTCGGTAAGCCCATGTTTCAAACCATTTCACTGTTCACACAGCTTGTGTTTAATGCAGATGGCAGTTTCTTGTATTTTGATACAAATTCACAGCCAGCATTTCCACACTTTGACACCAAAAGACCAGTGTTCTCTGGCCCTGAAACAGCCTTAAATTATGTGGACATATAGAAGTAGAGTGAGAAGTCAGAACACCCATCATATTTCAGATATGATTTAAGGATCAAAATGAAGTCAGAACACCCATCATATTTCAGATACAGTTTAAGGATCGAAATAGGGTTTTGGGCAACTGATATCACTTGAACAGGTGAGTATTTTGCTATGTGCTAAATAATAAGAACTTCCCCCCCCCCCCCCTCCCTGTTCCTTGTCTCCCAGGGAAAAATGCAACTTTGCCTCCTCCCCCACCTGACATCTCCCCATCTTCCTTAATCTTCACTGTTGCTTACTTAGCCCCCTTATTGGCGTTAACACATGCTTACAATATAGCAAAAAGTACACAGTTCAGTAATCCCTTTTTGTATGATGCCAGTCTCATTTTTTAGACACATGTATCCTTTCTGCCTACATAGTTTGCCACATTTGTATTTCCTGATTTTATCAGTTAAGCATCCTGAGGGTATCTAAGGAACTGCACAATAAACAGTTTACAGTTTAGACAGAAGAGAACAGAAGTGTTGGAAATGTTGTGCTACAACATAATGCTGGAGACCAGATGTGTAGATCAAATCATAATTGAGAGGTGCTGATCATATCTTGATGCAGCAAGGGATAGTCAATTTGGTAATGGAAAAAAGTATAGAGGGTAAAAATTATAGATTGATACCAAGCATTGAAGACATTGAGCAAGTTCAAATAGGACCAGGCTGCAGTATTAAAACATGGATAAGGCAGTCAAAAGTTGCATTGCTAGCAATAACAATTCAATTCCTTTTTCACTATTTTATTGTCGATCAGTGCAAAGCCATAACAGATTAAATATCAATTGTGAAACATACTTTTTTACAATTTCATTGCATTGGTTAACTTGGCATGTCAAGCGGGGCCAGTTTAATAACATTTTTCCACACTAATGGAATATGATTTAGTGCTGCCCCTCTACCTCTTAAATGTTCATCTTTGTTAATTTTCATTACTAATTACAATATGCAGGGCTGACATGAGAACATTTTTCCTCACAAGTGACTTTTCATCTGGTCCCCTTTTTCCCCCCTTTTTGTTGATACTTTTTCACCTCTGCTAGTTTTCGCTACTAATTGTGATACACACTGTATACAGATCTTTTACTTGGGTCCCCCTGGTGCGCTACTCAGCTTCGCATCCCTCTCAGCTTGCCTCCGCAAGTGACCACTTGTGTCGCTTGGTACCTAACTCAGTATTTGTTACAAGAGTGGCTCCATCTAGTAACTGAAAAAAGGGAACAAATGTCTCCTTACTAGGGAGAGGTAGGTCTTAAGAAACGTATTTAGCTCAGTCCAGTCCACAGGCATCCACAGGGAGGGGAGGGACAGAGAGAGGAGGGATCTTGCCCTCCTGGAATCTCGAACTTACACTTTTTATTCATTGCAGAATTCACATTCCGGAACTAGTTCTAAGCTCCTAAACTGGATGTACAGTTTATGCTGGCATTAGTTTGACAAAGACGATTGGAATTACTGTGGTCTTTGCAATTGCTACACAATTTAGCTTTGTTTGCCTTACATATTGTTTGTGATCAATTATGCTGTTTCTTTTATATTGGCAGTGGTTTAGTCACTCTCCTACAATGAAGACAAATGAGAACCTTCACTGAGCAGTGCCTAAATAGAATCATCAAACTTATATCTCCTATGTCTCCATACATCCTCTTACTGAGCTGCAGAATAGGCCAGCTCCAACAGTCAAGCGCATGGACACACTCCACTTTTCCTCCTCCATTACACAACAACAAAACACAAATTGGAGGTAGTATACTTAGCTACCTGACCCACATCTGTCTCCATTTTCCTGAACACCCTACCTCCAATCAGCACTACTTTCTAATCAAAATAGTATACACTTTTTCTGTGCACAGCCTAGAACTTTGTTAGCCTGCATGTAATTTTACATAGCAGTGACTGGAGTAGATACTGAAAGACAGCCATTTTATATAGTAGATCTACTTTATATGTTTTTATCTATGTCTAAATCTGTAGTCTGGAAACTCCTTTGATATACATGGCAGAGGGTCTTGCCATTGTACCAGTTGTTAAGGCTTCTTCTCGTTCCATTCAGGTGCATGCTTTAGTTGGTCCAGTATTGCCCTCGTGATTCCTGTCTGAGTGATATGTGAGAGGTAGTAGTGTATTCCAAGAGTCATGATTTAAAGCTGGTTTTGGAAACTTTCTGATTAGCCTTTCTCAGGATGGTTTGTGTGTATCTTGATGCACCTGCCAGTTCAGATTCTTCAGTATCTCTGTGTCACTCTTCCACAGGTCAAAAAGCCTGGAACCAATTGTACCGCCCTTATCAATGTGCATTCAATATCCCACGTTAGTCCTTTTTGATATGAGTTCCATACATTTCAGCAATGTTCTAGGATGGGCTGAACAAGTGTTTTGTAGACATTTTCCATCAATGAACTGAAGTCTGTCACCAGCTTTACCTACCATATATGGGTCCATATACATCCATCATAAATAGAACATACTATTTACTGCACTAGAGGGAAAAACATGAAATTTTCATTTACAGTGCACCACATACTGGCAGGATTGTTCAACATGATGTCAGTCTGGGGACATGAGGGACTGCTTTCATTTAATCCCAGGCTATTAATGACCTGTTGCTTCAGTGTCATTAACTGGGGATCACTTTTGATGTTATTCAGAAAATGAACCCAGTTAAAAATTCACTATATTGTATCAACTGAATGAGGTTCAATGTTGATGTAATAAATTAGTGTAAGACATGGTTGGTAGTATAACTGAATTAGCCAGTGATGTGATTATCACTCTTTGATAACTGGCATTATCATGTATTGTAGGTTCACAGTATTTATTATTGAAGGTGTGAGGTGTGACACACTATGGAATGATAATAATGCTTTATTATACAAATGTATACACAATATAAGGTACATGTCTGTTTTACTTGGAAGCTAAGAACACACTAAAGTCTGTGGTCAAGTCACAGATATTCCACTTACCGTACATCAGCAAAGTATATCACAGTGGATGTTCTGACAAAAGTTCCTTGTTGTAAAGAGGGATGAAATGAAGTAGGAACAGCTTATCTATGTCAGAAAAAGACTGAAATAGTCAGATATCTGTAAAGTAAATGAACAAAAAAAAAAAAAAAAAAAAAAAAAAAAAAAAAAAAAAAAAACAATATAATTCTCTGTGCTTAAGGCTCGCGAACACAGAGTGCTATGCAATAAATACAGGTATGCTCAGGATGCTAATGGTACATTCAGGCAATGTGGCTTCAAAACTTAGTTTTGTCACATTTATCTTTGTAGCCAGTATCTTAGAGAATACTCATTTGGCTGCTGATAATTCACTGCCACCTGCTGTTGGCCATTATGTGGCGCAGCCATTTTGACTGTGAACACAAACTGTAGGCAACCATGGAATCACGTAAGTCTTCCACGAATTTGCTGGACATGGTGAAAACATACATATTACAGATTGTTGACTATGGATTTAGGCAACTGTCTGTGTGAACACAAGTTCAATAGTTCAAAGATTTTAAAGCCATTAGTCTTCAACAGTAAGGAAGCTGTTGGCACAAAGAGTGACAAAGATATGCATTTATAACTGAACAGACTTACCCATCTAGATATAGGGGGTTTACAGTTTAATGTGGACACCAAACCATGGTGCAGCTCAGAATTTGGCACACTGACAAACACTGCCAGATGCAAAAGAAGTGATAAGTGCCGCATGGGGGGAAAAAGAACATGGCCAGCCTGCAATTGAATCACAGACTTTCAGGAACCAGAGTCCAGCATGTAAATGAACCACTGACAGAAACTTCATTTTTGACTTTGTTAACAAACATAACATTGCTTATTGAGTTACCATTTCTATACATTAATGCATATACATTACTGGCTACTGTCAAAATCCATATATTCAACTGTTCACTGGAAATAGTTTGAATTTCCACACTTCACTTGGTCACTAAGTGCCTATGAAATGCTTTTAAACTTTTTCACAGTAATTATGAGTCATCACCATGAAATATAATGGGAGCAGTATTCATTACTCCATTGTTGATATTCTTCTTAGCCTCACTCATAGAGCAAAAAGAAGGGAAAAAAAGAAAAATTCAAACATTAGCAATATGTTGTTAAAGATAGTATAATGTTTACCAAAATAGATGTTGGCTCTTACTGTGCAGAACTAGATGGAGAATTTAGCTGTCTAAGATTAACACAGAGAATATTATAATTGTTAGCTTATATAGATCACCAGGAGGAGATCTAAATACATTTTTTGAAAGATTTGTGCTGCTTATGAGGAAAATACTAAAATCTAAAATAAAACTAATTATCTGTGGTGATTTCAACATTGAAATGGCCAACAGTGGTGAACTTGTTACTAGAACATTTTTTAATATCTTAAGATCACTAAATTTACAATGTACAAATTACACACCAACACGGGATAATGCGTGCTTAGATAATATTACAGTAAATTTTTCTAGAGATATGTATGATGTCAGACTTGCCAGTGGAGCCCTAGCTGATCGTGAACCATTTATTTTAACATTCTGCTGTGATCAGTTGTCTAAATTAGACAAATCAGTCAGAATCAAGTCTGATGCCACATGGGTAAGAGGACAGAAAGATGAATATATTAATTTATTTATTGACAGATTATCTGATATTAACTGGGACTTTGTGTACAACACACAACCTGAGAAGGGTGCTGGTGAAATGGTGTTTAACAACTTCCTGAAAATACTCACAGAGTTATGGTACTCCTGCTCACCATTAATCAAAAGTAGCCCTAAGCATAAACAGAAAAACAAACAGCTAAAATGGTATACAGATGAGCTAGCTCTCACTAGGGAGGCGATGCTCAGACTATACAGAATATATAAAAATTCTTGTAAACAAGGACCTGAGCTAGATAATACTTATAGAGCTTATCTAGAGCTTATCTAGAATGTAAAAAAATCTACAAAGACAAACTGTCCTTGGCCAAAAAACAGGCATGTGAACATTACATTGAAAGTGCTCCAAACAAATGTAAAGCAGCATGGGATATCATCAACCAATATAATTCACAAACCCATACACAAGATGCAATGCTTGTCCCAGAAGAAGTAAATAATTACTTCCTAACCTCAGTGAGTGAGCTGAAAAACAAAATCAAGCAAAATGGCACTTGTGCACTAGATCATCTTGGTGCTGTGCCCCATAGAAGGTATACTTTCCACTGGAATGTTGTCACCCCAGAGGATATTGTAAAAGCTGTGATAAGGTTCACCAACTCCAAAGGTATGGACTGTTATTGGTTTTCTAACTATGTAATGGAAAAAAATAATACACCTTATCTGTCAAACCTCTTTCTTTCATTTTTAATATGTTTAGAACCTGGAGTTTTCCCAGATGCACTCAAAACTGCTAAAGTGATACCAGTCTTTAAAAAGGGAGATAAGCATCTGCCCCAAAACTATCAACCAGTTTCTATTGTCCCAATTTTCTCTAAAGTTTTTGAATATCTAATGTACAGTCAACCAAATAACTATTTTGAAAAACATGGTCTCCTCCCCAACAGACAGTTTGCATATCAACATGGTAAAAATACCACTACTGCTGTCACTGAAGTTGTTAACCAGGTGTTAATTGCATTCGAAAATAAGGATCTAGTATCAGTTGTACTTTGTGATCTTAGCAAAGCCTTTGTCTGCATACCATCTAACACCCTATTTGCAAAACTGGAATTTTATGGCATACACAAACCATCTTTAGATGTAATCAAATCATACTTAAGTAACAGGAGACAGTTTGTATCAATTAAAAATAGTTGCTTCTCACTGAAGGAAGTTCAGACTGGAGTGCCTCAGGGCTTGGTCCTAGGTCCTTTCTTGTTCATCATTGCAATTAATGACTTACCTTACCATGTAGGAGCAAATTCAATCATGTGTTATGCAGATGACACAACATTGCTCAATACACACCATGACACAACAGAACTGCATTAGGGAACACAGGAAAAACTAGAACTAGTAATGAATTGGTTTTCTTCTAATGAACTCCTATATAATCCTTTGTGAGCCTCTTTTGCGTCACACTGTTTTTCCTACATAGTGACCTCCAGATTGTGATGTGATAATAGATAGTTGAATGTTGTAATGAAAAATAAACTGTCTTTTGTGTTGCAACATCAAAGGACTGACTAAGGAATTTGAAAAGTGAGGCAGACACTGCTCAGTCTTTTGACCAGCTTTTCTCTGTGTATATTCCATTGTAAATTATTGTCTTATTATCTGTCTATTTCTCAATAAATTTTATATTTCCTTGACTTATTCTAATACTACATCACTTATTAATATGTGATAGATAGAGGAAGGGTGATTTTTGGAGGTACTGAATAGCATACATGCAGTTTTGCTTTTATTTAGTAATAGTCTATTGTTGTACAACCAGGAAATTAGTTTGTTTATGGACTCAGGACATTTATGGGACATAAACGAGAAGTCAGTCCATGCAAAAAATTCTGCACCAGCAATACTTTCACAGTTATGGATGGCTATAGAGACAGCACGGCTCAGTATTTTTACTGAGGACTTCCAACGGCTTGTTGAGTCCATGCCACATCGAGTTGCTGTACTATGCTGGACAAAAGGAGGTCCGACATGATACTAGGAGATATCACAGGGCTTTTTTCACCTAAGTGTAAATGGACCCTCATAGAAAATGTGCTCAGATCCTGAAACCTGACTACCATATCCCAGTTGTGCTACTTGATATAGAAGCATCTATAGGTTTTTTTAAGACTCTGATGTACTATTTTTAATGCCAACCAATTGCTCATAAAACTAACACAGTGATGTAGTATATGTGAATACTGACATTTAACTTACCACAAACAAGGTGAAAAATCCATAGCCATTAGTGTGCCTGGTAAGAAATTTTAATTTGCTACCACTGTTACATCATTGTTAAGGACAGTTGTATAATTGCACTTACTGAATGGGCCTCAGAAGGCCCAATGGGCCATCCAACCACCGTGTCATCTTCAGCTGATAGGCATCACTGCATGTGGATATGGAGGGCATGTGATCACCACAGCGCTCTCCCAGCTATTGTCAGTTTTTGTGACCAGAGCTGCTGCTACTCAGTCAAGTAGCTCCTCAAGCTCACAAGGGATGAGCACACACCGCTTGCCAACAGCACTTGGCAGATCAGAATGGTCACACATCCAAGTGCTAGCCAAGCCCGACAGCGTTTAACTTCAGTGATCTTACGGGAACTGGTGTTACCAATGCAGCTAGGCAAAATAGAAAATAATAGCTATGACATTTTTAAAACAATACCTTTAATCTGCATGTACATTATTTATTATTTGATCAGAATTTTTGTGGACTAGCTCATCATGAAGAAACTTACACTAACGCTATCCACATCCAGTCTGGTATCATGTATAACACCTACCAACTGTAAGTGTTACTTTTGTCAGGAAGAAAAGTGGGAAAATATAACCATATAAAAGCATTATAATTTGTGAAAATCACAAGCTAAAATCAACACTTCATGCTAGTTTCAGTACAAGACAAATTTGTCCTGAATCCACACAATGTGGTACTCCACAGCGTACATTGATATTGCTCCCATGACCAGCTGGTATAACACCCACCCTGGCACATTAATAGAACACTAAGGTCTCCTGGGAATCAGTTTCCTCATTACAGACTAGTCCTGAACACCACTCAAATAATAAATAATTTGTATGCAACTTAGAAGTGTTGTTTTAAAAATATTTGGCAGATATATGGAACCTGCAGAACACCATGCATTTGAAATTTCCATGAAATATAATAATTTATGTTACTCCTAAGTGAGGCACTAGAAGACCACAAAGTTTGAAACTTAATCCAAACAAATGCCAAGTTTTTCCCTCTTCTTTATTGGTTTCCTCCAATTCATGGTGAACTTCTCAATGCTCCCTTTGATTAGTTGATGCAATTTCTTGAAACTTTCACATGACATCCAAAAATAATTAAATACTAATCTTGATGTAATTCCAGATCATTGCACAACTGGTATGTCACTAATCTTTTCCTCTTCATATTAATGTCATTTCTTTGTACTGTTAGGCAATGCTAGTATGACAAGGGGTTGTTTATCACCTTGTAGTGTTGCTGCTAAATTCTGTTGTAAATTTTCTCTATATCAGAACGGATATAGCTTAATTTATATGCAGGATCATGTCCCCAGTAGCAACACCATAAACATAATTATATCTTTCTCTATTTTCCTTGATGTTTAGTAAAACAGGAATATTATATTTCTGTTGACTTTTATCTTGTAGCCAATTCATGTTACCATTCAGAAATGAACTGTTTGATTTGGGTAATTGCAAAATTAATGATTTCAAATGCTCATTTTAGCTAAACAAAATCATGCCAGAAATCTGTAAAGTCAATTACAGTCTTTGCCATAAATATTACATCTTCAACTATTTTTTTTTTATATTTCTTGCAGGGATATTAATGTAATTTAAGCATTGCTTTTCTTTTGCATGGACACATGAATTCAGTTTACTTGTTTTAATGTTGAAATACTTTCCGAGGAATTAGTGGATTAATAAAAATTCCAGATTCAAAATATTTCCAGCCACTGATTACTTTTTTCTGCTGAAGATTTATTTCTGTAAATATCTTAATAGAGATGGGCAGTAACTCCAAAACAAATATATTGACTTAGTACATATTTCATGTGAACTCCTCAAGAAATGATACAGAAATGAAAATATTTTATTTGCAAAGTAGTTTCATTTCAGTATTATTATGTGCTTCAAGGTTCTTGACAGTGCAGTCATGGCCTTTTCCTGAGTAGTGGCCATCGGCTGACTCCTACTAATAACATTCACTGCTGCAGGCTACATCCATAAATAACCACTGGACCACACTGTCACAAACTTGTGCACTTGAATGTAACAAACAAAAAATATTTCCTTAATACATAGATAAATACTTATCAGTGTACATTCAAGTAATTGATTCTTCCTCACCTGACTTCAGTAAGGCAGAAAAAGATGGTGGTGTTTCAATTAATATTTTGAAACACTACACCCTGAACTACTCATATTTATACAAAATGAATATCTTACATATGACCTTAGCACACCGTCTGCTGGCAGTTGAAAGCTGGACTTTGTTCTCATTCATTTTCACAATGTGCTGGGTGAAGCAGCAGGGCAGTAGCTGCAGTCAGCCACTTCTGGTCTGGTCTCTTCTACCACATGGCTGAATGTCGTGATCGTCACTCTTTCAGTTGCTCAGAGTTTTTGTTGCAACAATTATATTACTGAACACAAGTATAACAGTTTCCCTCTTACAAAATTACATTTGCCTTTTCCTCGAGTCTCCTGAAAACATTAAAGACTGCTGTAGCGCCATTCTGTTCATACCCTGTCTTTACACAGCCACATGTTGCAGATGCGGGTGGCGAGCGCTGTTCTCCACGCTCCGTTCTCCCATCTCCGTTGCCGAATTTGCTGCATTAGCTTTCTTGGCGGGCACTGGTAAGTCACTCAATGTTGTCTTTGGAAGAGTCTTTCAAGACAGTACATGCACAACCCTTGGCATCTCAGCTGTCTAACACTGAATCAGTACTAAGCACGAGATTCCTGAAGCTAGTGTTTTATTTTTAATCACTAAAAACCTTAGTGAAGTAACAATATAGTAGTCAATAGTGAATGTTGAGTTTCTCTTTAGGGACTGTACTGTATTGTGTAAAATTTCTCTGTAGCAAATTGTATGTTGAAGCAGCCTGGCCCACTGCATACACCACACATTTACAATTTCAATTTCAAATTTACAAAATGTTTAATTGTACTTTACAGCACCTTCCTTCCCATAATACAGCATAGTAAATAGCAAGAACTTCAGTAAACACTGCCCCAGTTTTGGCCATGCACACATTTAGCACACCAAGGTTTCTCAAGCTAAGAGATAACCAAAGTTGCCAGTTCTGTGTTACCATAAACTGTGTGCTCAATGCAGCAGCCACCATTAGGTGTGGCTTGCTATTCAAAATGACTTACCCTCCTCAAAAAGAAGAAGAAAATGAAATAGCAGAGATACATGTAACCATAACACAAAAGCAATTACTCATGCTAAAACCCGAGTTCACCCACAGAAAACTAGATTAAATTTTTGTTGAAACAACAATTTCAAATTTCTTTCCAAAGGACACGTCACTGCTTATGTTTACTGCCAATGCCAAAGATGTCATCAGTAAAACTGCATTTTTGTTATAACATGATACATCATATTGCTTTAGCTACATACTAAAAAGCTCAATCAGTTTATACAAAAACTTCCTAAAATTTTCAGAGGCACACACACTAAGTCAGAATTAGTCATTTGGACAATAAAGTTAAATTTACATCATAGTTTGTAAAACAAGAATTAGGATGCAACATGATGTCACAGAGGAAAATATAATGACCAATGATTAAATGCAAGGATCATGATTGATAATTCACAAGTAGTTGGTATTTTTAATGGAAATTTATTAAATGAAGTAGACAGTAAAGTGAAGAACATCAACAGAAAAATCAAGGCTGCAAATTGAAATAATTAAGTTATTTGCACAAAACTACACAATATGTTCAGATCTCTACATAGGATGCATCAGTGACTAGCTTGTGTGGACAAGATTTAATAATCAAGGTAGCACCTTCAAAATGTTAGTTGTACATAAATGATGAGAACTGAAACTAAGCCACACACACACACACACACACACACACACACACACACACACACACTCACACAGTGCAGCATATTAAATAGTTAAGCTGTCACTGTTGCATTTCGTCTCATGCCAAGCCACAAACAAATTTGTACAATGAAATATTGTGCTTATTTTCATTCAACAATGTTCTAAAGAATTAGTTTCTTGAGTCTCTTCATAGTTACTCCACAAAACCTTGTAATAATTACATGAAGTGATTATCTATGATGGTCTGGAATAGATATTCTAACACAGCTTCATCATACATATATTCATGCATGAAATTAATTACAAAGACTCGGTTAATTCAGAAGACGTAAGAATACCTTTAATTATGATCTTGTAAGAAAATACCTTATTTGCCTGCTATTGGACTCTATTTTATATCAAAAAGGGGAAAATGATTTGGTGGGCAATATTTTTGATTACCTTGTCTACTATACACTTAATTTTTACATTGTTTACATTGATAATTGTGCATGAGTTATTTGATTCAGGCTTGGCAGCTATTTTGTCCATTGGCAATTTTAACTTCACACTTGTGTGCTTTCTTTTGAACATCTTGCGTATCATGATGATTTCAGTTTCTTCCTGATGCAAATTTTTTTTTTAAATCAGTTTTCTCTGTCCACATTTGTTCATAAATACATAAATGTTTTGAAGTTTTTGTACCATATTAACCTATTTTTCTATGAATTATGTTTGTATGACATCCTTATTTCATTTTAATTCACTCATCATTTGAATTTCCCTACCCACTGCTAGATTTCTATTGTGTTAATTTCTTTTAGCAGTTAACTGAGTCTTTGTTGAAGTTGACACTCTTTCCTGCAAGTAAAAATGTAGTGTACTGTTATTCTCAATTATGCTACACTCCCCTGTTATGCTAAAGTAACATAGCCCATACTGTTTAACTGGTTGCCTTCTACTTCTTTTTTTATTAGTTTTGGTTTGGCCTACTGATGACTACACAAAATAACTAATGTCTTCAGAATGAAATTTTCACTCTGCAGCGGAGTGTGCGGTGATATGAATCTTCCTGGCAGATTAAAATTGTGTGCCAAATTGAGACTTGAACTCAGGACCTTTGCTTCTTGTGGGCAACGGTAGGAGATAAGGCAGTGGCAGAATTGAAGCTGTGAGGATCAATCATGAGTCATGCTTGGATAGCTCAGCTGGTAGGCACTTGCCCGCAAAAGGCAAAGGTCCCGAGCTTGATTTTCAGTCCAGCACACAGTTTTAATCTGCCAGAAAGTGACTAATGTCTTCTTTCTTTTCTCCTTTATTTCTTTCCAGTAGTTCTTCATTCTTGGCCTATGTTTTTCTCATCTCTCTTCTGCCCATACTGCACCTCCTTTTTTACTTTGTTTTCCCCTGGAAACCCCTGAAACCTTTTGCTTCGAACTTTTCTCTTTCTCCTATTTCTTTCTCCATTATTTCCACTTTTCTCAGGTCTGCTTTAAATTCTTTGGTCCATGCCATTGATGTTTGTGTCTAGTTGTTTTAGGCATTCATAGAAAATAACTTTTCTTCTTCATAAAGTCTAGTATTGTTCTGTTATTTTATAAACATCTTCCTTCCTTCTTAATGTCCATTTTCCAGTGACATATTTTGCTCCCAAGGTTTTCCACAGTAGTTTTCCTTTCCTTCTTTTCTGTTTCATTTAATTGTTTCACTGTATTTGATGAAAGCGATTCTGGAATGTAAAGGCATTCTGGTCTAATGAAATTGGTGAAGTGCCAGAATTTTCCTGTTTTGTTATACAGGTTTTTTGTTAATTGATATGATTTGCCTTGCCCCTTCTACGTTAGCTTCTTCGTCCAGAGCATTTGGTTGTATTATTTCACCTGGATATTTAAATTTGGTAGCCTTTTTTATTCTTCCATAATCAGTTTCCATATATTTCAGTACCTCCTTCCATCTGTCATATACTCTTTTCTTTCAAAATCAAGCAATGGAAAAATCCAGGATGGAATGTAACAGTATTATGAAAATGATAGTGCTACTCACCATATAGCAGAGATACTGAGTTGCAGAGAGGCAGAACAAAAAGACTGTCAGAATGTGAGCTTTTGGCAAAGTAGGCCTTTGTTGGAAATAGACAATATACACACTGCTTTTGAAGCTGGACTATGTATATATGAATAGCATTACCACTCTGAGGCAAATATATTTTGCACTATTTCACTATTTGAATCCCATCTAAGCTATAGGATAGAGGTATGGGGCTCCATCAGCAAAGGTAATATGAAAAGTGTACTTATCCTACAAAAGAAGGCACTTAGAATTATGGGAAGGGAATGTGCCAGGAGTCCTGCAGAAATTTGTTTAAAGAATTTAAAATACTAACTGTTCATAACCTATATGTACTTAAGATAATCATTATGGCAGCAAACAGTAACAATACACTTAATAAAGAAATACGAGGGTGAGTCAAATGAAAACCTTAAATATTTTTTAAAATATTGTTTATTGTGCAGAAGTGGTATAAAGCTGTATAACTTTTCAATATAATCTCCCCCATGCTCAATGCAAGTCCTCCAGTGCTTACAAAGTGCATAAATTCCTTTAGAAAAATATTCTTTTGGTAGTCCGTGCAACCACTCATGCATCGTGTGGCATACCTCTTCGTCAGAATGGAACTCCTTTCCTCCAATTGTGTCTATAAGTGGTCCAAACATATGGAAATCACTTGGTGCAAGGTCTGGTGAGTATGGTGGATGAGGAAGACACTCAAAATGCAGGTCTGTGATTGTTGCAACTGTTGTACGGGCTGTGTGGGGCCTAGCATTGTTATGTTGCAAAAGGACACCTGCTGACAGCAGTCCATGTCGCTTTGATTTGATTGCAGGCCGCAGATGATTTTTTAGGAGATCTGTGTATGATGCACTGGTGACAGTGGTCCTTCTAGGCATGTATGCTCCAAAATGACACCTTTTTCATCCCAAAAGATAGTCTGCATAACCTTCCCTGCTGATGGTTCTGTTCAAAACTTCTTTGGTTTTGGTGATGAGGAATGGCGCCATTCCTTGCTCGCTCTCTTCATTTCCGGTTGGTGGAAGTGAACCCAGGTTTCATCCCCAGTAACGATTCTTGCAAGAAAGCCATCACCTTCTCGTTCAAAGTGCCAAAGAAGTTCTTCACAAGCATCAACAGGTCATTCTCTCATTTCAGGAGTCAGCTGCCATGGCACGCATCTTGCAGACACTTTGTGAAACTGGAGCACATCATGCACAATGTGGTGTGTTGACCCATGACTAATCTGTAAACATGCTGCAATGTCATTCAGTGTCACTTGGCAGCTTTCCTTCACTATTGCTTCAACTGCTGCTATGTTCTGTGGAGTCACAACTTCTTGTGCCTGACCTGGACGAGGAGCATCTTCCACTGAAGTCACACCATTTGCGAACTTTGTACTCCATTTGTAGACATGCTGCTGTGACAGACATGCATCACTGTACTGAACCTTCATTCGTCGATGAATTTCAATAAGTTTCACACCTTCACTACACAAAAACCGAATAACAGAACACTGTTCTTTCCTGGTGCAAGTCGTAAGTGGTGCGGCCATCTTTATACTGATACTGCGACGGTATGTGTGCATCTGCACTATGCTACCACCTACAGGCCATTCTGCATGCTGTTTGTAGCATGCTTACCAACTTACAGGATAATGGTGTGAAATTTCGATTTGTTATTACAAATTTAAGGTTTTCATTTGACTCACTCTTGTATATTATCACAACACTAGAGATAGAGCGAGACCCCACAACATCTCTCAATAGAACAACACTTTATGAGAAAAGCCCTCACTATGCAGGCATAAAACTACTCAATTGCTTCCATTCTAATATCTGCAAACTGCCCATTACAGAACTAAAAAAGAAATTAAAATTATGGCTCCTAAACAGTCCTGTATATTCAATAGATGAGTTTCTAAATTTAGCACACTAACATGATGGAAGACCATCTATCTAAAAATATATGAATCTCAGATCCTAGACTGAGTAACAAACTGAAAATATTTGAATCTCAGACCTAAATCTGTGTCACAAACTGTAAATTCCTTAATCTATGTATTCCAATAGCAAATTGGTTTTTCGTATTCAACATCGTTCTCTCAGCTAAATTTAGAAATAGTTGTGTAGATAATAATTCCAGGCAATAATATGTAACTCTAGTAAGTAAGGCTCTGACTTATCCAGGAGACTGGGACAAAGAATTTTTTTTTTTTTAATTAGTTGATGTTGGATCAAAATAAATAAATAACTAAAAAAGAAGCTGTCTCTTGTAGGAAATGTGTCTGCATTGTTACATCTTCTATAGATTCAGCTAAGGTGGCAAGATCACCTGCAAAAACCAAAAAATCAAAACTTATATTATCCTCTTTTCTTCTAATTATGATTTTTTAAATTCCTGCTTCTTCTGTTCTTTCCCTCCATTCTTTGATATCTTTTCTAGTGCACAAATAAACATCAGTGGCGACACTCCAGTTCCTTGTCTTACAACAGTTTTGATTTCAAAAGCATTGGAGGTTTCAGCTAAAAATTTAATTTTGCATTTTGTATTTGATAATGTGCCTTTCACACTGAAGCACCAAAGAAACTGATATAGGCATGTTTATTCAAATACAGAGATATGTAAACAGCCAGAATATGGCACTGAGATTGACAATGCCTATATAAGGCAACAAGTGCATGGTGCAGTTGTTAAATTGGTTACAGCTGTTGAAATGGCAGGTTATCAAGAGTTAAGTGATTCTGAACATGGTGTTATAGTTGGCACACGAATGATGGGAGCATCTCCGAGTTAGTGATGAAGTGGGGATTTTCCCATACGGCCATTTCATGAGTGTACCGTGAATATCAGGAACCCAGTAAAACATCAAATCTCTGACATGGACCAACAACGACTAAAGAGAATCGTTCAACGTGACAAAGTGCAACCCTTCTGCAGACTGCTGCGGAATTCAATGCTGGGCCATCAATAAGTGTCAATGTGCAAACCATTCAACAATATGGGCTTTCGGAGCCAAAAGCCCGCTCATGTACCCTTGATGATGGCAGGGCACAAAGCTTTACACCTCTCCTGGGCCTGTCAACACCAACATTAACTGGGAGCATGTTGCCTGGTCAGACAGGTCTCATTTCAAATTTATTGAGCAGATGGATGTGCACAGATACGGAGACAACCTCATGAACCCTTGGACCCTGAATGTCAGTAGGAGACTGTTCAAGCAGGTGGGGTCTCTGTAACAGTGTGTGGTGTGTGGAGTTAGAGTTATATGGAACCCCATACACATCTATATATGACTCTGACAGGTGATACTTAAGTAAGAGTCCTGCCTGATAACCTGCATCCATTCACATCTGTTATACATTCTGATGGACTGTGGCAATTACAGCAGGACAATGTGACACCCCACACATCCAGGATTGCCACAGAGTGGCTCCAGGAACACTCTTCTGAATTTAAACACTTCTGCTGACCACCAAATTCCTCAGACATGGACATTATTGAGCATTTCTGGGATGCTTTGCAACATTCTGTTCAGAATATATCTCCATCCCCTCATACTCTTATGGATTTATGGACAACCATGCAGGATTCATGGTGTCAGTTCAACCAGGACTACCGGTACTTCAGACATTAGTCGAGCCTATGCCAAGTTGTGTTGTGGCACTTCTGCATGCTTGCAGGGGTCCTACTTGATATTAGGCTGGTGTAACAGTTTCTTTGGCTCTTCATTGTATGATTCCCACTGATCTGTTGTCAGCTCCAAACTCTTTTAAGGTGTTGAATAATGTTCTCCTATCAATGAAATCATACGCTTCTTTTGAATTCTACAAATGTAATATAAATGCTTTCAGTTCTCATTCTTCTCCATCTGCTTATACATTTCAGATTTCAAATTTATTCTGCACAGGATTGTCCTTTTCTAAATCCTTCATGGTACTCTCCCAACTGCTGATCCAGTTGGCTTTCCTCTCTGTTTTGTAATGATTTTGAAAGAATTTTGTAAATCAGTGGAAGGACAAAAATTCCCCTACAGTTGTTGCAGTCAGTTTTATCTCCTTTTTTGGATTGGGTGAACAATGAATTTTCCCAATCTTCTTGTGTAGCTTCTGTTTTCCAGATATTGTGGAAAATTCCGTGTAGTGTTTTGACTGTTGCAGCACATGCAAAGTTCCACATTTCAGTGGTTACTGAGTCTCCCTGGGAGCCTTATCATTTCTCAAATCTTTAATGGTATTTTCTATTGCTTCCATGCTGGGGTATGGGGAGTATAAGTGCATCCTGGATGTTATCCTAGAAATTTTGCTGTGTGTGTTGTGACTCGCCGATCTTTCAAAGTGCCGCCGCGCAGTTACGCGCGTCCTCTACATGCAGCACTGTCTGCCAGCCATGCAGCAGCAGCGCCACCTAATCGGCCAGCCAGCCAGTGGGCGCTAGACTCGGACTCAGTTATGATTTGACTGTTAAAGTGTACGCACGTCTTACTCTGTTTACTTGATCTGTGACTTTCATGTAGTGCGTCTTCCTTGAAATGTATTTGTTCAACTTGAAGTTACAACAACTGGTGACGAGGTAGTGATTTTTCTTTTCCATCGCTGACCCACATGTTTCCATGGCTACTTTAGAGCAACTATTGCAAGGTCTCATAGAACAGCAAACGCTTCTCACAAATGCGATTCATGATTTCGTCGCGGCATCAAATGCGGGGCGTCTCTCGTCGTCATCTCTACCTCCTTTTCCTCCTTACAATGAGACGGCGGAAGACTGGTCTGATTATGAAAAACGTCTTCGACAGCACTTCTTGGCATTTCATGTCGCGGACGAACAAACATGTAAGTCTCTGTTCCTTTCATGGATTTCACCTCAAATGTATCAGTTGTTGTCGCAATTGGCTCCTTTGAAAGATCCTGCGTCTTTGTCCGTTGCTGAAATGTGCTCACTTCTGTCCATCTATTTTCAAAAGCAAATGCATGTGGTAGCCTCTCGTGTTGCCTTTTATCATTGTCAAAAACAACCAAATCAATCCTATCACGCTTGGGCTGCTGAATTTCACCCCTCAGTAGAAAGTGTCAATTTGTTACTGAAGTTCACAAAGAATCCTACACCGATTCCACGGTAAGGGATGCTATTATCCGATCAGCGCCCGACAAAGTATTTGGGCAACGTGCCCTCCAGTTGGCAAATCCGACTCTAGATGAAGTCCTATCCATCGCTCAGTCTTTTGAAATTTCTCACGCTGCTGGAGCACAAATAGAGGCATGGGGCGACGTCAGGGAAATACAACCTGTGTGCGATGTTGATGAAGCGTGTGGCGTGTCCCTGCCGGCCTATGTGGCCACAGTACGCTCCCAAGTGCAGCCTTGATCTAACCATAAACAAACCTCTAAGAAACTGCAGCAAAACCCACGGCAACTTCCTTCATGTCCACGGTGTTTTACTAAACATTCACGAGAAGAATGTCCACAACATTGGGCGGTGTGTCACAAATGCAAAAAAAAAGGATCATGTGTCATCCGTTTGCGTCTACAACTGCATACATGATGTTCATGAACATGACACTGATTCTGATTCTGTGTTGTCTGTCAATTGTATTTCTTCCCTTTCAGGGAAGTCACTCCTCACTGTCGAAATACTTGGTCGAGATGTTCGCATGCAGATGGATACTTTTTCTGCTGCCACTATCATCAATTCTCAGACATATCTTCAGTTGGGTTCTCCAATCCTGTCACCTGTCACTAGGCAATTATGGACTTACAATAAACAGAAGATTTCTCTTTTGGGACAATTTGATGCTGAGGTATCTTACAAATCTGTCGTTCGCACTGTTCCCATATTTGTGGTCAACCATAGTAACGTGGAGAATCTTTTTGGTTTCCATGCCTTTCGCGTTTTTGGGTTCTCCATAGATGACTCTGTCAATATCTTCTCTGGTGCTATTCTTTATGCTCAATTGGATTCCTTGTTGACCACATTTTCGTCCCTTTTTTCTCCTCGGTTAGGCCATGCAAATGACTTTGAGGCTCATATCACGCTCAAATCCACTGCTCCGCCTAAGTTTTTTCGGGCTCGGCCCATTCCTGTGGCACTTCATGATCAGGTCAAACGGGAGCTGGATCATCTCACTGCTTCAGGGCTCTTGCTTCCTATCACTTCCAGTGAGTGGTCCTCTCTTGTCATAGTTGTTGCTAAGCCAAATGGTGATATTCGTCTCTGTGGCGATTTCAGAGCCACTGTAAATGCTCAATGCATTATCGACACTTACCCTATGCCTCGACCTGAAGAATTGTTCACTAAACTTGCTGGAGGTCAGTATTTTTCTAAACTTGACCTGTCAGAAGCTTATCATCAACTTCCTCTCGACACTGCTTCCCAGCAGTTTCTGGTCCTTAACGCGCCTTTCAGCCTCTATCAATACCAACGATTGTCTGTCAATTGTACTTCTTCCCTTTCAGGAAAGTTATTCCTCACTGTCCAAATACACTCCTGGAAATTGAAATAAGAACACCGTGAATTCATTGTCCCAGGAAGGGGAAACTTAATTGACACATTCCTGGGGTCAGATACATCACATGATCACACTGACAGAACCACAGGCACATAGACACAGGCAACAGAGCATACACAATGTCGGCACTAGTACAGTGTATATCCACCTTTCGCAGCAATGCAGGCTGCTATTCTCCCATGGAGACGATCGTAGAGATGCTGGATGCAGTCCTGTGGAACGGCTTGCCATGCCATTTCCACCTGCCGCCTCAGTTGGACCAGCGTTCGTGCTGGACGTGCAGACCGCGTGAGATGACGCTTCATCCAGTCCCAAACATGCTCAATGTAGGACAGATCCGGAGATCTTGTTGGCCAGGGTAGTTGACTTACACCTTCTAGAGCACGTTGGGTGGCACGGGATACATGCGGACGTGCATTGTCCTGTTGGAACAGCAAGTTCCCTTGCCGGTCTAGGAATGGTAGAACGATGGGTTCGATGACGGTTTGGATGTACCGTGCACTATTCAGTGTTCCCTCGACGATCACCAGTGGTGTACGGCCAGTGTAGGAGATCTCTTCCCACACCATGATGCCGGGTGTTGGCCCTGTGTGCCTCGGTCGTATGCAGTCCTGATTGTGGCGCTCACCTGCACGGCGCCAAACACGCATACGACCATCATTGGCACCAAGGCAGAAGCAACTCTCATCGCTGAAGACGACACGTCTCTATTCGTCCCTCCATTCACGCCTGTCGCGACACCACTGGAGGCGGGCTGCACGATGTTGGGGCGTGAGCGGAAGACGGCCTAACGGTGTGCGGGACCGTAGCCCAGCTTCATGGAGACAGTTGCGAATGGTCCTCGCCGATACCCCAGGAGCAACAGTGTCCCTAATTTGCTGGGAAGTGGCGGTGCGGTCCCCTACGGCACTGCGTAGGATCCTACGGTCTTGGCGTGCATCCGTGCGTCGTTGCGGTCCGGTCCCAGGTCGACGGGCACGTGCATCTTCCGCCGACCACTGGCGACAACATCGATGTACTGTGGAGACCTCAAGCCCCACGTGTTGAGCAATTCGGCGGTACGTCCACCCGGCCTCCCGGGTGCCCACTATACGCCCTCGTTCAAAGTCCGTCAACTGCACATACGGTTCACGTCCACGCTGTCGCGGCATGCTACCAGTATTAAAGACTGCGATGGGGCTCCGTATGTCACGGCAAACTGGCTGACACTGACGGCGGCGGTGCACAAATGATGCGCAGCTAGCGCCATTCGACGGCCAACACCGCGGTTCCTGGTGTGTCCGCTGTGCCGTGCGTGTGATCATTGCTTGTACAGCCCTCTCGCAGTGTCCGGAGCAAGTATGGTGGGTCTGACACACCGGTGTCAATGTGTTCTTTTTTCCATTTCCAGGAGTGTACTTGGTCGAGATGTGCACATGTAGCTTCTGGTCCTTAACACGCCTTTTGGCCTCTATCAATACCAATGATTGCCATTCGGGGTTGCCAGCGTCCCTGCTCTCTTTCAGCGATTCTTGGAACAATTATTGCTCACTGTCCCTGGGTGTAAAAATTTCCAGGACGACATTGTTGTCACTGGCTCCACCACTGACAAACATCTTCAAAATCTCTGCACACTTTTTCATGTCTTACAGACTGATGGTCTTAAGCGTAATCTTCAGAAATCAAAATTTTTTGAGGCATCTACCACATACTTGGGGTTTCAACTCTCTCGGGATGGTATTCATCTGCTTCAGCAAACTGTCACTGCGATCGATGCCCTTCCTCGCCCTACATCTGTTAAGGAACTACAGGCCTTCTTGGGGAAAATAGCATACTATCACAAGTTTTTACCGTCTGCTGCTTCAGTGGCTCAGCCGTTGCATCGCCTGTTGCATAAAAACGTGCCTTTTCACTGGTCCGCATCATGCAATGCGGCTTTCCAGAAATTGAAGACTATGCTGAAACAGGCCCCGTGCCTGGCTACTTATTGACCTGGGCAACACCTTGTTCTTGTCACAGACGCCTCTCAATACGGGGTCGGTGCAGTCCTTGCACACCGTTTTTCTGACGGTTCTGAACAACCCATTGCTTATGCCTCCAAAACGCTCACAGATGCCCTACAAAAGTATTCTCAAATTGAAAAAGAAGCTTTGGCCATTATTTATGCTCTCCATAAGTTTGGTGTTTTTCTCTATGGATCCAAATTTCATCTTGTTACAGTTCACAAACCACTTGTTTCCTTGTTTCATCCATCAGCGTCACTTCCCGACAAGGCTGCACACCGCCTCCAGCGTTGGGCTCTTTACTTGTCTAGTTTCAATTATGAGATTCATTTCCAGCCGATGGCTCAACATGTGAATGCTGATGCACTGTCTTGCCTTCCCATGGGTCCTGATCTGGCTTTTGATAGGGATGAACTTTTGTGTTTCCACCTGGATGTTGCCGAGCAGCAGGTTGTGGACGGGTTCCCCACCACCGGGAACTGGCTGGCGGCTGCTATGGGTTCTGACCCTACCCTCTCCCGGGTTTTATGCTGTATTCAGAAGGGTTGGCCAGATCGGCCGTCCACTAAGACTTCTGATCCGTTGTGGAACTACTATGCATTGCGTTACCGCCTCACGGCTAGGGATGGCGTTATCCTCCTTTCCACCGAAAATGCTTCGCCGCGTGTTGTGGTACCTGCGTCTTTGCGTGCTTCAGTCTTGCACCTCCTTCACCGAGGGCACTGGGGTGTCTCTCGCACAAAATCTCTGGCATGCTGTCATGTGTACTGGCCTGGCATCGACTCTGAAATCGCACACATGGTCGCTGCCTGCGGCCCTTGTACGTCACAGGCTGCTGCCCCGAAGTCATCTTTGTCACTGTGGCCTTTGCCTGAGAAGCCCTGGGAGTGTATTCATGCTGACTTTGTGGGACCTTTTTTGGGTACTTATTGGCTTCTCGTTATTGACGCCTACTCTAACTTTCCTTTCATTGTCCGTTGCACGTCGCCTACCACCACAGCAACCACCAATGCTCTAGCTTGCATTTTCTCTTTGGAAGGCCTTCCCTCTACTCTTGTTACTGATAATGGTCCGCAATTTGCCTCTTCTGATTTTGCGGATTTTTGTGCCCGTCACGGCGTCATGCATGTCACGGCCCCTCCATTCCACCCACAATCAAACGGTGAGGCTGAATGACTGGTCCGCACAATTAAGGCTCAGATGAAGAAACTCCTGACTTCTTCTGCTGCTGATGATGCGCTTCTCCAATTTCTGGCGTCTTACCATTTCACCCCCATGGGTGACCACAGCCCGGCTGAGCTCTTACATGGTGGACAGCCCCGCACGTTACTTCATCTTCTGTGGCTTCCACCTCACGGCCGCAGGTGCCTTCACTTGGCCGCTTCACCGCCGACAACCTTGTATGGGTATGGGGATATGGCAGATGGCAAAAATGGAGTCCTGGACACATCTTACAACACCATGGCCAACGCCTGTATGAAATCCAGACGGACACGGGTGTTGCAGTGCGTCATTCGGGCCAGCTTTGGCCTCGTGTGCTGGCAACGCCTGTTCCGGATGCCGCTACACCACCTTCGGCTCTACCTGATGCTCGGGATACTGGAATCTCTCATTACTCACAATTCAGTCCTCTCACCATCATATCCGTGCCAGCACAAGAACTGACGCCACCAGGAGACGTGCCCATGCAGGAACCAGATGACTATCATCTGTCGGAGTAACTCTACTCGCCTCCTTCTCCTATGGACACGGACACATTGCACATGTCTCCTGTTATAACAACAGGACTTGCCGCTATGGGCAGATTGGTGCACGGGGCCCCCGCAGATTCGACCCCCACGTCTCCTGTCATCTCGACCCGTTATCATCGGGGACACTTACATCTGTACGGGAAGCCTCCTCCTCGAGACTTTACGGCCAGTCAAACAACACCTATGGACGTTAGCAATCTACAGGCCACCTCCATCAAGACCTGTGTGAAAACTTCAAAGGGGGAGAAAGTGTTGTCACTCGCCAATCTTTCAAAGTGCCGCTGTGCAGCTACGCGCGTCCTCTACATGCGGCGCTGTCTGCCCGCCGTGCAGCAGCAGCGCCACCTAAGTGCCCAGCCAGCCAGCGGCCACAAGACTCGGACTCAGTTATGATTTGACTGTTAAAGTGTATACACATCTTACTCTGTTTACTTGATCTGTGACTTTCATGTATTGCATCTTCCTTGAAATATATTTGTTCAACTTGAAGTTATAACACTGGGTTCCTCACAGTTTGACCGTTTCTTAAAGTAGCTTGCTAATATTTTATGATTTTCTTGGTTGTTTAGGACTAATCGTTCATCGTCATTTTTGAACCACAAATTAGGTGGTTGGTAAGTTTGAAAGCTTTGTTTAAAAGTTTTATAGAAGTTCCTGATATTATTCTTTGGTCATGCACTTCAGATTGCAATTTCATTGTTGCTGCTATAACTAAATGTAACCACAACCATAGGTGTAGGTCCAATCACTCTAACCTCTACCAGATTATCGCGAATGAATCATATGGATATTTGGATCAGCACTTCTTACAGCAGCAATGTTCTTTTCCAATCAAATTGCGTCTGTATTCTACTTAACATGCTGTCTTTCCTTTCTGCTTTAAGAATGCTAGGCACTGCATTATCTCTGCTGCTGCAATATCATAATTTTTCTTCATGTTGGTTGTAACTTTAGTCTCACAATCTGATAATCCTAATTAATGTCATTACTGTCATTTTATTTGCACACTGGTCCATGTGCCTTATTCCACACCTCTTGATGTATCATTATCATAGGTATGACCACTGTGATAGTTCTGTACACTTTGTTGGTGCCTATCACAGTCTGTATCAAATCGCTTTCCACATATTTTTAATAGTCTATTTACATTTTCTCAAATAATGTCCTTCATTATTATTAAATTACTGAGGAAGTTCCAAATATATTACATTTTCAGTTGATTTGTATTGATATAATGGTTTATATGCACTCATAATTGCTGTTACTGCACTGACATGTTCATGTTAATGCATTTCTGTACTCACTGAGTTAACACACAGATTTGTTTGATTAAGAGTGTTTAATAAATACTGTTCTGATTTAACTTTTCTAGTCTTCATAAAATTATACACAGGAAAAAAACCAAAAGATTTCAAAGTAAAATTTTCACATATTTTGAAGCAGTCCCAGCTGCATTGTACAGGGTGACAATTACTGAACTATATGAAATAAAATCATCATAACGTCCTAAAGGTTTGTGTGAGCATTTTCAAACTGCATGGTTGGCCATTACGGAAATTAGTATGCACATTATTGTTTGGTTTAGGACAAAGCTCACTTTCATTTGGTTGGGTTCATCAAAAAGCAAAATTGGCACATTTGGGGGACTGAAAATCCACAGTTTGCAATTGAGAAGTCTTTTTCACCCTCAACGGGTGACTGTGTGGTGTGCAATGTCCAATCACAGAATAATCGGTGTGATATTCCTTGATGGCACCATGACTACCAAATAGTATGTGAAGGTTTTGGAAAACGATCCCCATTACCCAAAGTGACCCTGTGCGCGCCCGCTGGTGCAACGGCCTTATCGCGTGGCACCGAGCCAAGTCGGACGGGTTGCGTCACCGACTCGCTAGGCGCTCAGCGGGCATTGCGGCACTATGCTATGGACTTTTATCAAACTGTTGCATCCTGAGCCTGCAGAGTCTAAGTCCCTTATCAGCACCTTACGTAACCCAGGTCACTCTCTCTGTATATAAGCGGGCAGTGAACGACAGCGGAACAATTCTGCTGTGAGCTCTATCTGCAGCAGCATTGAAGCACTATGCCACGTCGACGTGTGATCTGACCACATGTGACTCCTTTTTGTGGGGCTATATTAAAGACAAGGTGTGCAGCAATAACCCTAAAACCATTCATGTGCTGAAAGTAGTGATTCAGGATGTCATTGACCGCACTGATGTTCTGACACTTCAGTGCGTCATGCAGAATTTCACTATTTGTCTGTGCCACATCATCACCAATGATGGCAGGCATATCAAATATGTCATAACTTAAATCTGAATATCTGTAGTGATGTTTACGTGTTAAATAAAATGTTTGAATGTCCAAGTTCACAATTAATTTATGTTTTTTACATATGGTTCAATAATTGTCACCCTGAATGTGCCACATATTATCATTTCAGGGCTCTGACACACAAAGAAATATTCACTGCAGGCTAGTAAAATGTCAAACAGGAGAAATCAAATCATTACAGGACTTATATCTGGATGAAAGATTTTTTCTTCAGCTGTATTCATTGGTAGCAGTTTTACATGCTATTGATTTCAAAGCTAGATAACACCATCTTCCCCTGCCTTAATACAACCAATCAAAATCTGCAAATCTGTGTTCTCTTCTGTATGCAACTCCATGTATCCAGATTTACTTGAAAGCAATATAACTATAAAATTACAGTCACCATGAGAATATAAAATTACATCTGCAAAACAATTGCCTTCAAAACAGTGTAAAGCATGAGTGCTTTAACAATGTAATAGTTCACAGGTGAACAAAAGATGTCAGTGTCCACCAGGCACAAAATTTCAACAAATGACCACATTGTCATCGTAGGTGCATTAGTGAACTGAGTTCCAAGGAGATCCCGTGGTGCTTTTATCTCCTTCCCCCCTCCCTCTGAACTGCTACTCCATGTGAGGTCCACTCCCAACATCTTCTCCCCCTCCTGCTGATTTGTCGTTCTGTTTGTGTTTCATGCCTAGGGAGACATGCTGAGAGTGTTTTGTCTGCTGTCCGGGCAGAGCAACATGGCCATTTGCTGAAATATTGTGATGGCTGGACACTGATATCTGGCTTTTCACTTGTGAACTATTTCATCATGAATTATGCTGGGAGAAGTTAAAGAATCACATCACATATCTGTAAGAGGAGGGGATGTATCACAGCATGAAATGACTTGACCAGCTGCAGCATCAAAGGAGCCATTTGCGTAGTGCCTTTCATTCCTTGTGAGGTGCTGTGAAGAATGTGTAGTGCTGAATTTTGCAAAGGTAATACATTACATCGACTCAGCAGCAGTCCGAAGAATCAAGAAACATGGTTGCCTAGTCATGGTATGGGAGAGAGTATGCTTTAACCAAACTTATTCAAAGTAAATCTACAGTTGGTTTACTAGTTCAGTTCCTGAATGTGGGAATGGATTGGCGGTTTCACCCAGGCCACAGCAGGTTCCACACGAAGAAAGGCCATCAGATGTCAACCATCACAATTGAAGAGCATATCAGAGAGTAGCTATAATGCCCCCTGCCAAGCTATCTTCAACCCCACAGCAAAGCAACTGGATGAAGAAGAGGTTTCAGTTCTTAAGAAAGGACTCAATTTTGCACCAGCTCCTAAACCCGCACTATTAGGGACATCATCAGTGCAGTGTAACAGGCAGCTGCACAGCTCCTACCTGAAGAAGTATGTCAAAAAACCTGTCACACTCTCAAGCAAACAAAGCCTATGAAACCAAATACCTCTAGCAGGGAGTTGGTGGCCATACAGGAACTAAAAGGAGATCCAGATACTGTGGTGTTACCAGCTGATATATGCGATATAACTGTGATCCTGTCTCACCAGGATTGCATTGAAAAGATGTGCAGCCTGCCAGAAGACAGTACATACTGGAAAATTGATACTGATCCTACCAAGAGAATGGAGATGAAGATCGTGGCACTTATTAAAAAAATCCAGTTTACCAGACAGAGTTGTTAAGAAGCAACTGAAAGCACCAGTTTCACCAAGACTTCAAGGACTTCCAAAGGTTAACAAGGACAGGGTGTTTTATGCCCTGTTGTTAGCAACATTGGTGTCCTGTTGTACTCAGTCACTAAAGACTTGAAGGATATGCATAGCCCTTTCTATGAGAAATGTTCACATCATATTCATGACTCTCTGGATTTTGTTGGGTGCCATGATAACTTTAAGCTTAAGGGTTCCAACACCATTGCTAGCTTTGACATTGTACTTCTTTTCACCAGCGTGCCTTTACAAGAATTCCTGGAACTCATCAGCCAGAAATTTGACATAAAGAGACCAACCTTTTTAGGTATGTATTGATGTCAACATACTTTTTTTTTTTCAATGGTGTTTACTATGAGCAGATGGAATGAATATCCATAGGGAGTCCACTTTCACCAGTTGTTTCGAAGATGTATTTGGAATATTTCAAGGAGGAAGTCCTGGTACCTGCCCAGTGGAAACCAGACTGTTTTTTTCTGGTATGTCAATGACACCTTTGTCATATGGTCACGTGGAAGACACAAGCTGAATGATTTCCTCATACATCTCAATTCCATATATCACAACATAAAGCATACCATGGAAGTTGAAGTGGATACAATGCTCCCCTTCCTGGATGCCCAGGTAAAAAGAAGTATATTACATTAATCGGAAATGGACATGATCAGAAAATACTGGCTGAGTGCATTGACCGTGAGTCACTGAAAACCGTGGACAGTAATGGATGAAGAACGAAGACAGCACGGCAGAATGACAAATTTGGAGAGTGAATCGAATTGAGAGCCTAGACGTAGTAACATCAAGAACCAAGCAACACTAAGTACAATGAACAGTATGAGAGCACAGTTGGAACACAACTGAGGTCAGGACCCCTGTGCTGCTAGCTTTATAGCATGGCAGCACACGGAGCATAGCCCGCACCTAGCACTGAGGAGGTGACAGGAATGCTGCCTAGCAGCTGTTGTCTAGGCCCGTGTGTTCAAGTGGGCTTTTGAACTTGTTGGGCTGGGGTACCAGAAAGAACTTGGGTCAGAGTGTGTACCATGAAAAGACGCACGCCAACATACACCCACACACGGAAAGATGCCACCACATGGCATACAGGAATGGAGTGCTCGAAACATTGATGCATAGGGCTTGCAACGTCTCTGACAATGAAAGTCTCAACTAAGAACTTGAGCACCTGAGGACAGTGTTCTGTAAGAATGTCAACACTGAGTAGCAAATTTGGAGAGTCCTACATCCTCATGATGGTACAACTGGCGGAACAGAAGAGGAACCTCAGGAGGATGCAACCATTCCATTTATTCCATTTTGTGAGGCATTATCCAGAAAGATAGGGCTAATTTTCTGCAAACACCAAATGAAGACTGTCCTCTGCCTACCTGCTAAAACAGTGGCAATGCATGCTAGAATCATGGACAGCCTCAGATTATCAGTGTAGAGTCTATCAGATTCCCTGATAATGTGGCACTACATACATAGGACACACAGTGTATGAGGGGGGACCCAAAAATAACCAGAATTTCTTTCTAGAAAGTATATACTTTATTGTTTTCAAATACAACCTTAATCTCCTTCGAAGTACTCTCCATTAGCATTAATACACTTGTCCAAATGTTTATTCCAGTGTTCGAAACACCTTTTAAATTCGTCCTCTTTGATACCTGCTAGCACTTTCATGACATTGCATTTTACGTCATCCACATCCGCAAGACGCTTCCCTCTCAAGTCTTTTTTCGTCCTTGGGAATAGGAAGAAGTCCGAGGGTGCTAAATCCGGTGAATAGGGCACGTGGGTCAAGGTAGTCGTCTCCGTTGAGGCCAAAAACTGGTGAAAACTGAGAGCCATGTGCGCGGGAGCGTTGTTGTGATGCAGGAACCACATGCCAGAATCCCACAAAGCCAGACGTTTTTGTGACAAACTTCTGCGAAGCCATTTCATAACCTCCAAATAGAATTGTTGATTTACTGTCTGGTTTTCAGGGACAAATTCAGAGTGTACAATACCTTTGATGTCAAGAAAACAGGTCAACATCATTTTCACATTCAATTTCACTTGTCAAGCTGTTTTTGGTTGATGACTGTTGTTTACTTTCTGGATCTTACCCATAGCACCATGACTCATCACCTGTAATGATTTTGTTGAAACAATGTGGATCATCTTTGAATGCATCCTTCATTTCAAGACAGGCTTGAACGCTATGATCCCTTTGATCTCCAGAAGCTTCGGCATGAATTTTGCTGCCACTCTACGCATCCTCAAATCAAAGGTCAAGATGTGCTGAATTGAGCTCCAGGACAACCCGGACAAGTTCTCGAGTTGGTTGATTGTCCTGTGTCGATCTTCACTGATGAGACCATGGATTTTGTTGATATTGTCTTCACTTTGAGCAGTTGGAGGTCGACCAGAACAGGGCTGATCCTCAACCACCATTTCTCCCTTTTTAAACCAAGAAAACCATTCATACACTTGCGTTTTATTAAGAGCATGGTCTTTGTAGGCTGTTTGAATCATCGCAACAGTTTCTGCTGCATTCTTGCCGAGCAAGAAACAAAACTTCCCTGCCGCACGTTGTTCGTAAGAACTAGCCATTTCCTCGTGTCACGTCTGCACTGTACGTACACTCAAAGAACTGCCAAAGAAACCACACTTCTCACCGTTGGATGACACCACATGGCAGAATGGCTCAGCAGAGCTCCTACTACAACCCTCTGGTGGCGCAACCTGCTACTACAAGTACACAATGTGCAGCATTACGATTCTGGTTACTTTTGGTCCTTCCCCCCCCTCCCACTTGTATACTGTCAAAAATTGTTGTCGTGAACAACAATACCCTACCAGACTGTAGCATCCTCACAAGTCAGGCCTCAGAACACTGCCTATCAGTGCTACTTGGAATGGATTAAGGCCATAATCACATTCTGACACTGATGTCTGACATCTGGGAATGCATCATTTAAGAATTTGTTGAAATCTGAGTAAGGGAACAGCTGATCTATTGGATCCCTTTTTTTATTTAATGAAACACTAATTTTGAATTGAAAAGTGAACACATTTCATTCAAAGTACTGACCATTGCTTTCTATACATTTTGACCACCTTTCTGGCAATTTGTGGACACCACGCCAATAGAAATGTTCGTCTTTTGAAGCAAACCAATCAAACACCCAATTTTCAACTTCTTTGTAGGAATCGAAGTGTTCCTCAGCCAGTGCGTGTCCCATTGATGAAAACAAGTGGTAGTCGGAAGGGCCAGTCTAGTGAATAGGGCGGGTGGGGTAGCAGCTCCCAGCCAAGTGTTTTGATTGTATCCTGAACAAGTTTTGCTTTGTGTGCAGGTGCATTGTTGTGTAAAAAAATTACTTTGCCATGTCTTCTGGCCCATTCTGGTCTTTTTTTTGATCAATGCATAGTTCAAATTGATCATTTGTTGTCTGTAGCAATTAGTATTCACAGTTTCACCAGGTATTAGAAGCTCATGATACACCACACCTTTCTGATTCCACCAAACACAGAGCATTGTCTTCTTGCCGAATCGATACGGTTTTGCAGTCGATGTTGATGGTTGTCCCAGATTAACCCATGATTTTTCCCATTTAGGATTCTTAAAATAAATCCATTTTTCATCGCCAGTAACAATTCGATGCACAATTGATTTTCTTTCATGTCTTTGAAGCAAAATTTGACAAATGGTTTTTTGGTTTTCCATCTGTCTTTCATTCAATTCATGTGGCACCCATTTTCCACACTTTTGGATCTTTCCCATAGCTTTGTCAGAAATTGTTTGTTGTGCAACATTTAGCATTGCTGCCATTTGCTTCTGACTCAAAGTATCATCTTCATCCAATATGCTTGCAATTCAGCGTCTTTGAACATTTTTGGTGGTCTTCCACATTCTTCATTTCTTACATAAAATCATTATTTCTGAACCATTGAAACCATCTTTTGCATGTTGCTTCTGATAGAGCATGATCACCATATGCCTCAACAAGCATTCGATGTGACTCTGCAGTATTTTTTTTCAAATGAAAACAAAAAATTAGTGCTTACCGCAAATCATCACTTTCTGGTACAAAATTTGACATTGTTAACACGATGAAAACATATGAAGTTTTTTGTTCCATGACTGGATGTATACTAAATATCTTTGACAGATGTCATACCAACCAATCAAAAAAAAAAAAAATTAAGGCTCGTTCACAACAAATGTTCCCTATCGACACATTTGTATCTTAACACTCATTTCATACCGGTACACCTGATAAGGCCTGGGAATGTGCACTTACAAGGGAATGGTGGAATCTAACATGTCAAAACTTACCCTGAAATTTTTCACACAGGAAGAATACACTGAAAGAAATGCACTGTCAGAATTTTAGTTGCTAGGGTGCACTGTAAGTATTTTTTACATGAAGAACTGCTTATAGCAGAGGTTTGTAAAGCCCTTCCTGCCTAGTGCACGAGACGGAAAACAAGCAGAGACAGCAGTGACATGAGAATGTAGCACCACGAGCACGAAGTCTGAAGTGCACACATGGGAATTTTAAACACTTAACACATGTCAGAAATATCTCAAATCATTAATTGTTTTGAACAACTTGCAGTTCATATCAACAGATAAACTGTTGCAGATGTAATTGTTACACAAATAACTGACAGAGGAAACAAAACCATGGCAGTGTATTAAGGAACATTGCAGATGACTTACTTCCATTAATTGCTGATATTAAATATTTTATAAAAAATTCTGTAGCATAGTTCTTATGATAATTTTTTAATAATGTATATTTTAATAACAATGAAACAGTTGCTTTTTATTCCCTGTAATCATTACAAAACTACGAAGTGTGTATTTGATGACAAAAACAAATATTTTCCTTATTCAACGCATGCTTCACAAAAGAAAATTTAGTGCATTCAGGAACTTCACAGTAAGTGCTAGTTTTATTTAGACAGAATTGGGATGGAGTGAGAAATGGTCATTCCCATTGTTCTGCATATTGTGCAGCATACAAAGCATAGTTGATACAAACTGACAGTGTACGAGTGACTGAAGTTTAACATACTGTTGCACTAATTAACCTGAAGTGACATAGATTATATCATAAATTATATTGTCTGACAATTGTCTGAAGAAACCTTTACACGGTCAAAAAATATCTTTATGGATGGTCTGAATCACACTATTAGTTCTGGGTGGAATCCAAATTACAGTTCTTCTTTTCATCCTCCTCCTAAAGGCAGAGATGTTGTTATTCCCACACCAAGATTTCAACAAAAACAAAGAATTACTATCTGCAACTGGCAAGAAGACATTTTGGATTTAGTATTTAACATTATGCTCTCCCATTTTTTCAAGATTTTTGCAATTAGACAGTTCTTTTTTAAAAGTTTTGGCCCTGATTTACATTGAGGTTGCTGAAAATAGACACAGTGTGAAGCTGTGGAAACAATAATAAACTGGTGCTTATCTCTGATATTGTTGTATATAAATGTCTCATAGCATTCATCAATTGCACGAGAGAATCCACCTTTTTTTTTTTCCCACTTGAAATGATAATTGCTGTTTGCATGGAACATGACTGTCTAGCTTTATGCACAGCTCTTATGGGATAATGATAATTTTTTTCTTCAGATCAGTTATGAATTTCTCTACAGTATTACCTATTAATGAACTTTCCTCCACATGTTTACTTGAGGTAAACTTCATAATTTTGCAAGTTCCTTTTCCATATAATTTCCTGAATCTCTTTAAGCAGGTCAAAGAAGCCTAGAAACCACTAATGTTCTACTCACTTGCAATTCATTGTGCCCAGTGTCATACACCTCCCTCGGTAATGGTGCATTGACTCTCCTGAGCAGTTCTAAATCTTTCGAACAGTTTTTCTTCCACACTTTAGTGAATTTCATTTTGGTGCATATTTTGTATGGTGTGTGAATCTTTCTTCCGTTTATGCAATTTACTTCAGATTTGATGAAACAAAACTGGCTTTCCAGGCAGCTTAACATGAAGCATTTTGTCCTTCCTTTGTTTAACCGAAACATTCACAACCTTTTCTTTGTCACTGGAAGCTATCACTCTTCATATTTTCTTTGGGATAGGAAGGTACTGTATTTTTGCTCTGCACTTTAATTAGCACAACAATCATCATTCGAATCACAATTCACAGAATCATCAGAGTTACTTCATCTTTCTTCTGTTGTTTTCATAATTCCTAATGGACTGTTGAAATCACTCTAACAAATGTCCAAGAATTAACTACTAAATAATAAGTTTGTAGGTCTTCAGGTGAAGTCAGTGATTTCAACTGCATACCACATTCTTCTTATTTTATCTTTGTGAGATTGAAAATATTAATAAGATACCTCATTACCGTGAAACTCTGGAACCTACACAAAGACAGATACTACTGGCAAGCATATACAAAGAAAATTAATTCAGTTTTGCCTTCATTGTTAACACTTACCAATACTGCAAAGGCAACTGCTAATTATTATGGATATTAAATGAGCTGCAAATTCAAGCAAATAGTAACTGTGAACAACAGTGTCATTGTATATATGGTTCTTGAGCGAGATGTCAGATGTCATAGTGAAAACTCCACAATATTTCATCAGTGCAACTGGCCGACATCTTCAGGTGCGACGAACACACTACTAAGGCAGGACCAGAGCCCCCTATTTATGCCAGTCTTAGGCAGGAAGTGCGCGTGCGTGGAGGCATCAAATTCGATGGCCAATAGCACATGCGCACTTCCTGCCTAAGACTGACATAAATAATGGGCTCTGGTCCAGCCTTAGCAGTGTGTTCGTCACACCTGAAGATGTCGGCCAGTTGTGCTGATGAAATATTGTGGAGTTTTCACTGTGACATCCAACATCTCGTCTGAGAACCACATATACAACATGTCCGTCAGGAAAGCCTCAAGCAACACAACTGTGTCATTGAAACTACCAATGGAAACTGATATTCACTTTATAGATTATGAGCATGTTGCACCATGTTATATGTTTACTGACGTGTCGTCATTCATGGATGTGTGCCTACCATGTTATGCACATGCTGCCTGCTACAGCTACAGTAGGGGTGTTCATTACTCCAGCTGCCTGGCAAGCTGCGAATTTGGCAATTTTCAACATTAAAAAAAAATACTTGCAGTCTGTCTTAGTAGTTAACATGTTGACATTGTGTTTCTTTCAGTGAAAGTTTCAGGGCAAGTTTTGTTATGTTGTATTGGACAGTTCCCTTTTTAGTTTTCCTAAGAAGAGGAAGGAGATATAACACAACAAACTGACAGTGGAGGCAAGCAGAGCCACAGTGTAAATGCTGTCAGCACGCATCCCTGTCCTCAAACCACAACAGAGTGAGGAGTCTGTTGGATGGGGAGTAATGGTAGTAGATGGGTGTGTGGACCTCACACAGAGTGGCAGTTGGAGGGAGGTGGGACAGGGGGTGGTTTAATTTAATGTTGTGTGACGAGGGCCTCCTGTCGGGTAGACCACTCGCCTGGTGCAAGTCTTTCGATTTGACGCCACTTCAGCAACTTGCGTGTCGATGGGGATGAAATGGTGATGATTAGGACAACACAACACCCAGTCCTTGAGCGGAGAAAATCTCCGACCCAACCGGGAATCGAATCCGGGCCCTTAGGATGGACAGTCTGTCACACTGACCACTCAGCTACTGGGGGCAGACACAGGGGGAGGTAAAAGTGCCACACCATCTCATAGGCACTCACTTAGTCAGTGCATCTGATGATGGAAACATGGCTGTCTGCCAAAATATTGTGCTCATTTGGACACTAACATCTGGCTGTTCAGCCATGAACTATTTCATCATGAATTACAACATGAGAAGTTGAAGAATCACTTCGTGACTGCTTTCCAAAGTCTTTTCATTTGTCACTTATTTTTTTCCCTTTAGCTAGATGAATTTCAAGGTATTGATGAATATTATAACAGCGATTTCTCTTATAGGTGTCTGGATGGCAGGAGCTAGCTGACACAAGTGCTGGAGTCACTCCATACAAGAAAATGCTTCATTTGAGCATGCAGATTTCATCTCAAGAACACTTTATTTTTCAGTGTCTACACAAGTTATTTTGTGTGCTGTCACTATTACTTTCAGTATATCAATTACACCTCTAAAATAGCACTTCATCTTTCCTCTGTAATCTTATTGCATTGTGTACTAGATAAAGAGAATGTGCTGCTGTTTCATGTGACCCTGCAGTGTTCATAATTTGTAACTTTTCTGTTGCATGTGGGAACATCAGAGAAAATGTCAAAATTATATCAGTATTACAACAATTTCAAATAGATTAATTTCATTTAATAAACAGCTGTGGTTAACAGGCAACCCTCATTTTGTATATTAATGGTCTGGCACTGGCAGACAGCAATAACGTTAATACTGACATCACGTTTTTTCTGCTGATGCAGTTATTTGTAGTGAATTATTATCCGAAAACAGCAGCACCAATGGTCAGGTAGCCCTTTTATGATTTCAAAGTGGTGCAAAGACTGGCAGCTTGCTTTAAATGTACAGAAATACACAACTGCACACTTCACAAAATGATGAAATGACTAAAATATCAGTATGTGTCACGACTAGAAACAGTCTTTCCATACAAACACAAAAATGTAACAATTTGTGGGACTATGAAATGGAATGATAACATATGCTCAGTTGTAGGTAGAGCAGGTGGTAGGCATTGGTTAATTGCTAGGATACTGTGAAAATGCTGTCAGTCTACAATAGAGATTGGATACAAAATACTCAGTTAAAGGTCCTAAAATGCTGCTCAATTAGATGCATGAGAGTGTGTCACAAAAATGTTAAAAAATCTAAACTGACAGATAACTGAAGATAGATGACAAGTATCCTGCAAAAGTCTACTTACAAACCAGTATCAAATGAGGCATAGGCTATGCTCCCTACTTATAGTAAGCCTTGGCCGAGTGGTGTGCCAAGGGTGTGATACATGTACTGTATTAACAACAGTTCATTTGTTGACAATGAATTAACTAGGTACAGCTGTAGAGGAACAGGTCATCACATGAGTACAATGTCCTTCAGTAACAATGTGCAATGGTGGCTATATGGTGAAGTCCATGATTGTCAGTAGTGGTGATGAGCTGAGGAAGCAGTGCCTTCTGGAGCAGCTTTCAAACCACAACAGCTGTGATCTTCACAAAGGCACAAGGCAACACTGTGAGAGGGGTGGTGGCAGACATCATGGTCTGAAGTGTAAGCTCAAGAATGGCTGGTGATCAGTCTGGAAACCAGAGCTGTATTGGCCTTCGATTGGCTGAATTGCAACCTAAATACCTACAAGTGGAGGAATACCGGCACAGTGTCATGTGGACACGTGACCACGCAGACGCAAATAGGTGTCTGTGACTGCAGTGCTGTTTACTGCAGCCTATATATCACACAGCACCATGACTTGTGCCACTGGATGCTGTGGCAGCTGCAAGAGGCTTGGCGGTCAACAGCTCAGCAACTCTCCCACTGACAAACAATTTGTAGAGCCATGCCTGGCCCAAGAAAGATATCCAAGATGGTGGTTAAATATATACTACTTACCGCTCCCATTGGGACTAAGCACACAAGATTACACCATCGTGAGCATACTGCTATAATGGAAAGCACTCTCCATCATGTCATCATGTGCTTCACAGTGGTTTGCAGAGCATACATGTAGATGAAGATACTGCAGCTCTTCATGGGCAACATAAACATTGAAATTGTTCTGCTATTATTTCCTTTAGATAATTTAGTATACTGACACACTGTTGCAAACTCTTTTGCTTCCTTACAACAATTGTGAGAATGCAGCGTAATCTGAGATATTTAGCCATTACATATTCTGATTTCCATGACTATTTGTGTGATTTATACACCCGTAAATGATTTATGATCATGAAGATTCATTTGAAGCATTTATCATGGATATTTATTTGAAGACGCAGAAGCATCACTATAAGAGTCAAAGAAATTTCCCGAATGGCAAGAGTATTAGATTAGATTCAGTTTTCGTTCCACTGACCCAAAAAATGAGATAATTCTCATGGGTGTGGAACATGTCAGAAAGTATAACTTAAAAACATAAAACATTTGAATATTATACTTACTACCCTGATCATTTGTCACAAGATTGTCAAAACAGGTGAATACAATGTGGTAAATCAGAACAGCTAATATTTACAGAATTAACATGCTGTCAGAATGAAACATTGTTAAGCACTATTAATAAATTTATCATAAACAAAATATCTAATCTTGAGTGCTGTGACCAAGTGCTGCCAAAACTGAAATCTTAACAGACATTTTTACTTAAGCTGATTTAACTGTCTCTGTTAAGATATTCATCTATAGAGTAGAAGGAGTTGCCTATCAAAAAGTCTTTCAAATGCTGTTCAAACTGAAATCCTAGTAACCAAAAATTTAAGAAAAAACATCAGTTCCCTAGTACCCAAGTTCTCTCTCACACTAATAATCATCATGATAATGCTATGCCATTGGTATGTCTGTATAATATTTTTAATTTTCCCTTTCCTCAGACCTTCTTTTATCTGTGATGGTCTATTTTGTAAGCAGCATTTTATCTAGACTAGACCTTCATTATTTATCATACAATTATGTAGGCTCTATTTTTGAGATTCATTTTACTTTACGAGGTTAATGCAAGATTTCATGAACCACACATATAACATGTTTTATACTTTTACCTGGTTTACCAGTTTATCCTTATTCTAAGGTTTCTTTATTGGAATTATGTTCCCTGAATTCTGCTGTACCTTAACTCGACTCACAATCTCTTGATGCTTCAACATTTGTATTACAATTGGAAAGAGAACTTTGGGTCATCTACTGGTTATCACTTGAACTAAGTTACAAAATAAATGTGAGTATATAATTTTCCTATATAATTTTGTGCACAGTTCAATTACATTTTAACCAAAACAGGATCTTGATCTGTTTGCTCTTATTTATATAGAGAGGTATTCCTGAAGATGTGGTTCTAATGCCATGGAACTACTTCATTCATAAATAAATATTTATTACACAGCTGAAAGAGTCTTTTTGATCATTCTATGATTCTACAGCTGTGGATGGCCACAATAAAAATTTTTCTGCATACTATAAACATCAGAGGAGACTTTAATCATCCAACAATCAAATGGGATAATATAGTTTTGTTAGTGGTGGACATGACAAGACATCCTGTGAAACATTGCTAAATGCTTTCTGTGAAAACTACAGATAGTTCAGAACTCCACTCTTCATAGAAATACATTAGATATAATGGTAACAAATATGCCTGACCTCTATGAGGATGTATGTATCGAAGCTGGTATCAGTGACAATGGAGGATGTATGTATCGAAGCTGGTATCAGTGACAATGAGGCAGCTGTAGCAACAATGACTACCACAGTACAAAGAGCAATGAAAACAAGTACAAAGGTTTATATGTTCGTCAAACTAGATAAAGAAGCAGTAGTGTCATTTGAATAGGGAAGATGAAGCAAGTTATCTTTGGGTAGTGAGTCGTTGAGTGACATATAAGTAACTTTGGGTGTGCCAAAGGGAAGTGTGTTGGGATCCTTGCTATTCACATTGTATATTAATGATCTTGAAGACAATATTAATAGTAACCTCAGACGTTTTGCAGATAATGCAGTTATCTAGAACAAAATACTGTATGAACGAAACTGTACAGATATTAAATCACATCTCAATGGGATTTCAAAGTGGTGCAAAGATTGGCAACTTGCCCTAAATGTTCAGAAATATAAAACTGTGTGCTTCACAAACTAAGAAAAACATAGTACCTATGACTATAATATTAGTGAGGTCACCGTTGGAATTGGTCTACTAATACAAATACCTGGGTGTATCAGTTGTAGGAACATGAAATGGAGCCATCATATAACCTTAGTTGTAGGTAAATCAGATGGCAGGCTGCATTTCATTGGCAGAATACTACAAAAATTCTATCAGTCTGTAAATGACACAGCATACAATACAGATGGGTGACCCATCACAGAATGTCATTCAAGTGTTCGAAACCTGTAATGAATAGGACTAACAGAAGATATTGAACTAATACAAAGGACGGTGTGGCACAAATGGCCACACATTTGTTCAACCCATGGGAGAGAGTCATGAAAATGCTGAAAAAATTGAACTGGCAGATGTCTGAAGATAGAAACAAACTATCCAGTGAAAATATACTCAGAAAGTTTCTTTAAGTTATGAATCTAGAAATATACAAATCACATTCAATAAGTAATGCAACACATTTTTTTCTGAAAGCAGGTTGTTTTTATTCAGGATTCCAACACACCATATTATTGCCCACCATTTTGGCTACAAAACCCTATTTTTCAACACAATTCCATTCAATGCGACATCTTACTGGGAGGGCCTGTATGCCCGCATGGTACCACTCTACTGGTCAAAGATCATCTTGCTGTATCAATATCCTCCCCATCATCCACCTACTACTTTCCACAGAGGACATCCTTCATTTGGCCAAACAATTGGAAGTCTGAAGGTGAAAGATGTGGGCTGCAGGCTGGATGAGGAAGTACAATACAATGAAGTTTTGTAAGCTTGTCTTCGTGCATGACTTAATGTGGGGCCTTTTGTTGTTAACATGCATTGTCATGGAGAAGTAGAGGTACATTTGCATTTCTATGGTGATGAACATGCTGAATTCTTGATGTTAGCACAATTGAGGGAGGACATCAGACAGAATAACCCCTTCAGAGTCCCAGAAAACCATCACCATGACTTTAATGGCCTAGGGTGCGGCTTTGAACTTTTTCTTG
Source organism: Schistocerca cancellata (assembly GCF_023864275.1). Lineage (NCBI taxonomy): Eukaryota > Metazoa > Arthropoda > Insecta > Orthoptera > Acrididae > Schistocerca > Schistocerca cancellata. The sequence continues at coordinate 764,914,951 of NC_064630.1, forward strand.
GAGGAGAGGTGGTGTGGTGCCATTCTATGGATTGCCATTTTGTTTCAATTTTAAGTGATGAACTGATGCTTCATCACCTGTGACAGAGTGCAACAAAAAATTGTTACAGTCAGTCTCATAATGTGTACACAACTCTGCATAGGTGGTCTTTCATTACTCTTTATGGTCTTCTGTTAAGCAGCAAGGAACTCAATGGGCACACACCTTTCAGTACCACAATTGGCGGATGAGTGTGTTAGCATTACCAACAGAAATATCCAGTTGTGCAAAAAGATGTTTGACAGTGATTAACTAGTCACATTGAATGAGAGAGTCCACATGTTCCAATATTGCAGGAAACACAGCTGTGTGTGGCTGTCCAGCATGCAGGAGATCAGACAGATTTGCCGACCTTGTTGTGATGATGACAGGTGCCCCATTCTATGACTCAATGAGCTCTTGTTCACTGACAGATCTCTGGAACCATTCTGCACACACCTTTGCTGCCAAAAGAAACTTTGTGACAGCTCTCTGCATGGAATGCACCTCTGTTACAGATGCCATTATGCAGACTTAATGTAATGCCTCCACCTCTTGGGACTTCATGCAACTGTAGGGACTGAAGCAGAAATGTTCCACAATGTTCCAAAACAAATTCTGCATTTTCTTTTTTCAACCGAAATTGGCTGAGAAAAAAATGTGTTGTGTTACTTATTGAACACTCCTCATATTACAACCTCCTGCACACTGTTCCCATATGGACTGTGAAGATAAGTTGAGACTAATTGCAGCATGCACAGAGGCATTTAAGTAGCCGTTCTTCCTCTGATACATGAATGAATGTAGTGGGAGAAACCCCTAATAACTGGTACACAGTGGGATGTACCCTCTCCCATGCACTTCAGAGTATAGTTGTAGAAGAGTTATGAGCTGAGCTAGACCCACTTGAGGAAATATTAATTTCATCTGTTGTTGGAAAAAGTCAATCCATTGAGTGCTGAGAATTCACTGTGGACAGATACACCATAATTGATGGTAGAATTTATCGGTCTTTATAATTACAAATTCTTGTCAGAGAGTGAGCGTTACCCATTACAATCACTTGCAGAGATACATTTAATATATGATGCTCAGGATGTAGTGTCGAAGAAGTCAAATGAATGCAGGCAACACTCTGGTTGGAGGAATTTTATCACTGTGAATATAAAATTACGAGGAACTGGGTTTTCGAACCACAGTGAATTGGCCAAGTTACCTGACAGAGAACTGACAGAACAATGAAATGGTGCTTTCATTCTATGGATAGGAGGGCTATACAGGTGTTGAGACATGAGGGAAAAGTACAGCTCTTGGTGCTGTTAGCATACAGTCAGAGCTGTCCACAAAATTAAAAAGCAATTATACCCTACAAGATGCACCTGTTAAATGAGTCTTAGAATCATTGTAAAATAGCAAATACCTGAAAGAAGGTAGAGTGATTATTGTTTGGAAAGGTGGCAGGAAATATCCTACTGTCACTAAATCATACAGGCATAAACAGCGAAACCCAACTTCTGCGATACTGAATCTCAGGTTATTTAGTGGGAGGGAGAGCAGTAGATACACACATGTGCTTTATATTCTTGTACTATGCCCAATGTTGTTATTATTATTATTATTGACTTTTTTTTCTCAGACTTAAGTCTGGTTAAAAATGGAACGTGACGCGGACCTCGGTCAAGCGTGACTTCCTTGTAACTGTATGGTATATGTTATATTGCATTTAGGAACTTTCAGGTAATTGAACATGTATCAATAATTACAGATTTTTGTAGTTGTATATATATGTTTGGATGTAGCTGTATTGCATTGATGTACTGGTGAATATTGTGAGGTATGACTCCTGTAGTTGATAGTATAATTGGGATAATGTCAACTTTATCCTGATGCCACATGTCCTTGACTTCCTCAGCCAGTTGGATGTATTTTTCAATTTTTTCTCCTGTTTTCTTCTGTATATTTGTTGTGTTGGGTATGGATATTTCAATTAGTTGTGTTAATTTCTTCTTTTTATTGGTGAGTATGATGTCAGGTTTGTTATGTGGTGTTGTTTTATCTGTTATAATCGTTCTGTTCCAGTATAATTTGTATTCATCATTCTCCAGTACATTTTGTGGTGTGTACTTGTATGTGGGAACGTGTTGTTTTATTAGTTTATGTTTTATGGCAAGTTGTTGATGTATTATTTTTGCTACATTGTCATGTCTTCTGGGGTATTCTGTATTTGCTAGTATTGTACATCCGCTTGTGATGTGATCTACTGTTTCTATTTGTTGTTTGCAAAGTCTGCATTTATCTGTTGTGGTATTGGGATCTTTAATAATATGCTTGCTGTAATATCTGGTGTTTATTGTTTGATCCTGTATTGCGATCATGAATCCTTCCGTCTCACTGTATATATTGCCGTTTCTTAGCCATGTGTTGGATGCGTCTTGATCTATGTGTGGCTGTGTTAGATGATACGGGTGCTTGCCATGTAGTGTTTTCTTTTTCCAATTTACTTTCTTTGTATCTGTTGATGTTATGTGATCTAAAGGGTTGTAGAAGTGGTTATGAAATTGCAATGGTGTAGCTGATGTATTTATATGAGTGATTGCTTTGTGTATTTTGCTAGTTTCTGCTCGTTCTAGAAAGAATTTTCTTAAATTGTCTACCTGTCCATAATGTAGGTTTTTTATATCTATAAATCCCCTTCCACCTTCCTTTCTGCTTAATGTGAATCTTTCTGTTGCTGAATGTATGTGATGTATTCTATATTTGTGGCATTGTGATCCTGTAAGTGTATTGAGTGCTTCTAGGTCTGTGTCACTCCATTTCACTACTCCAAATGAGTAGGTCAATACTGATATAGCATAAGTATTATTATTATTATTATTATTATTATTATTGCCTCCTTCCATCTACAAAAATGATAGTATGTTCTTAAATAATGAAACTTGAGACATCAGCAACTGATTAATTGACTTGAAAAATATTGTAGTAAGTTTCTAACAGTAATTGTTCCCCACATAGATACTACAGAACATTAATAAATAATTTTTTTCCCAACCAATTCAGCTAATTGAACATTTGCATAAGGCCTCTCAAGCTGCAGTACCTTATGACCACTCAATGTATCATTTTTACATCATGACCCTCAACAGACAGCCCAAAGCAGAGTTCCTGGGCAATTGCAAATCACATTATTGCTGCAGATGACAATTCCATCAACAGCCAAAGATACCACCAGGACTATGAGTCAACAATGAAAAATATATTGGATGAGGAAGATCATGTTGATCAATGGAACTTTATAATTTTTATTCTAATATTTGTCTCTCCTACAGTTTTTACTATCTTAAGCTCCATCCAGTGCCATGGAAGTTTTTCCTCGATATCTTGAGAAATATCCTATGATCCTGTTAGCCTTCTTATCAATGTTATCAATGTGTCCCATTCTTCACTGATTCTGTGAACATATTTCCTCAATCCTTAACTGTCCACCTAATATCTTTCTCAGATTAAGGCCTATCTTTGACACAAATATAATTTATCAAGAGTGCCCTATTTGCCTGTGTTGGTCTGCTTTTTATGTCCTTCTCGCTCTGTCCATCATGTGTTATTTTGCTTCCAAGGTAGGTAGCAGAATTCCTTCACTTCATTTACTTCGTGGTCACCAACTTTGGTGTTAAGTTTTTAATTAATGTCATTTCTGCTACTCCTCATTACTCTTTCAGTCTTCCTTTGGTACACTCTCAATCTGTTTTCTGTACTCATTAGACAGTTCGTTCCATTCGAAAGGTCCTGGAACTTTTCTTCGCTTCCACTGAAGATAGCAAAAAATCCTCCTGACACTCCACAAAATCCAGAACCCAAGCAGACCTGAAACACTGTTGTCAACCTTTCACCAAAAACCTCAGTCCCACAAAAATTTCACCCAAGCCCAAGTTGGACTTTTCAAAGATCTCTCCCCTTCTCCTAATCCTTCCAATGGAAAACCTCTTTGCCACCAATTCCTGCAACCAAAGACAACATAATCCCAACATTAAACCTTGCCTATCACAGTTCTTAACACCATCCAACAATTATGACCCCCCCCCCCCTCCCCCTCTCCCCTGTCTTCCCACCTAACCTAACCATCACCTTCCAGGAGTTATTTACTGCCAACTTGTCCCCACCATCCTTCCCTAGGTACCTTCATAGGCACACAAACCTTCCAGCAGATGAAAGGACAGCTGTACACAACCTTAAAATGGATCATGACCTAATTAATTCTGTCAAAGTTGCGATGAGAAGCATCCTTTATTTGCAGTGACTAGTTTCAGACATGACATCCATTATCAAACCGTTGCCTTCAGCACAAGTATTGAGACATAATACAACCAGTACATTTACAAACAGCACCAGGTCCTGTTGCAATGTGGCAAGAAGCACTGATAATATGTTTTAGATGATTTTCTACATGTTACTCATTATTGCTGATTAGGCTACAGTAGAGCGTCGATTATCCAAACGTAGGTCAACTGAATGACCGCTTAACCGAACTGTGTACCCGCTCGCACCTGTTACTCTCCCACCCTACCGTCCATCATCCCCCTCACTCCCAAACCATGTTTCCCACAGTAGTCGCCGCACTGGGCCACCGCTGGTGGAACATTGCTTCTAATGCAGCCTTCACAAGGCGCTGCTGACCAGCCAAGCCGCCAGTCGCTGTGTTTCAACAATCAGCACCCTTCTGTCGGCTTGGAACTGGCAGTAGAAGTAGCGGCAGTATCAAAGCTGTTCACAGCAACAGCTGCGCCAGCTTAGAGTTGAGGCGTGCCATTCCGCGCAGTTTGAAGGATTGTGCGCCCCCAAGAAGAGCTTCTCACGGTGCAAACAGTCATCTTCCGTTCTCTGTTACGACCACTTGTGTGCTGCTGTGTGAATAAGTGAACTTGACGATACAAAATGCTTAAACGTAAATGTGTTGTCCTTTCTATGAGGGACAAGTACGAGATTATTAAAAGGTTAGAAGAAGGCAAATCTGCAACCACTTTATCCAATGAGTACAAGGTGGGAAAGTCGACAATTATGGGTATAAAAAAACAGAAGATGAGCATAGCAAATTTTACAGCTATGCTTGATTCTACTGATGGATCAACATACTATATATTCCTACTGAAGTTGCCTTTGTATGTTACTTTGTAATACTAAAAGAGATGCCTGTTTTTATGAATAAATTTACTGTACAGTACTTCTTTTTGGCAAATAAACATGTACAGTTTGATTATCCGAACAAACCAGTTTTCCGAACACCCATGTCCCCCAATTACTTTGGATAATCGATGCTCTACTGTATTTGCAAATGTACTGGTTGTAATTTGTTTTAATACCTACAACAAAGGCAATCGTTTGATAATGTTTGCCATGTCTGAGACTAGTCACTGCAGATGGAGGATATTTCTTGTTTTAACTTCAACAGAATTACAAATAGTAGTTTTAATAAAGATAAGTTGCTGACACATTTTCCCTGCATCATGCTGGAGGTTCATAGATCCTGATCTACTCACCTACCTGCAGACAGGAGCTCTACCACTGTAGTGATGAGTCACAGTGACTGCTTGAGAGAAGACCTCCACCAACTGAATCCTCCACACCTTCTCTGCCCTAATGATCCCATCCTGGAAGTGCAACATAATTTCCAGTAAAGTCTCCTCCAAGCCCATCTCCTTCCTCACCCCAATGGCACCCCGCACACCAACCTTCAACATGCTCCCCAAATCTACTAACCTAACAATCCAGGATACTCCATTGTAGTTGGCTATTGAGCTCCCACTTGAAGAATTTCTGCTCTTGTTGACCAACAACCAATTGCCCGAACATAGCCTCCCACATCAAAGATACTAACTGCTTCCTTCATCAACTCTTCACCATCCCCACTCCTTTACCTTGTGGGTCCCTACTCATCACATCTGATGCCACTACCCTGTACACCAACATCCCTCATGCCAATGGCCTTGCCACTATTGAAAACTACCTCTCCTAATGTCCTTCAGACTCCAAACCCATTACCTCATTCCATATAAATCTTACCGATTATGTCCTGACACATAACTACTTATCCTTTGAAGGATAGGTATACAGACAAATCTATGGCACAGTCATGGGCATCCGCATGGCACCCTCCAATGCCAACCTGTTTGCAGACTATCTAAAGGAAGTCTTCCTAACCTCCCAAAATTACCGACACCTTGTCTGGTTTATGTTTACTGGTTATATCTTCAAGATCTGGACTCACATATCTTCATTCATTCACAAGCTCAACACCTATGACCTGATTATCATTTTGTTGTAGAATTTGCTGTTGCTTATCAGTTTGTGTAACTCTTTGTAGCCATCTTGTACTTTATTTATTTTCTTTTACACAGGTTGTTCTCTAACTACAAAAACCAATAACACATGTCATAAAATGTTCATGAATCCTATGCAGATGACAAAGGTGCTGAGTAATACAACACTGCAAGTTGCTGAATTTTTTCAAGGAAACCTCATACAGAAAGGAGGAACGACCCTTGAGGAAATTCTTCAGTTTGAACTTAAACGTTAATTGGTAAGATTTTTTAATTCTTGTGATAGCTTACTGAAAATGGATGCAGCAGGATACTGCTTGCCTTTCTGCACAAGAGTCAAGCAGATGCAATACAAATGCAGGTTGGATTCCTGCCTTGTATGAACTGAGTGAAAGATGTTAATTCTTGGGAATAAGCTCACATTGTTAACAACAAACAACATTAAAGAAAATATATATCGAGAGGCCAATATCAAAATTCCCAGGCTCCTGAAGAGGGGTCAACAAGAAGTTCGCCAAGTTACATACTCAAACTGCCTGTTTCTGAACCAAAAATACCCTTTGTGAAGGGAAGAGTCTCCCCAGAATATAATACTATGTCATAAGTGAATGAAAATAAGCAAAGTAGAATAATTTTCGTGTTGGACTACCACTTATTCCTCATACTGATCTAATGATAAATGTAGCAGCATTCAGTTTTTGAAGAAGATCCTGAACATAGGCTTTCCATGATACCTTACCATCTATCTGGAACACCTAGGAATTTTGAGTTTTCAACTCACTAATAATATGTCCATTCTGTAATCAGAATGTCAGTTTTTGTTTAAATGTGTGTTAACAAACTGTTAAAATTGAGTCATTACTGTGATTTAGAATCAATTTATTTTCTAGAAGCTGTGGACTTAAGTCTTGAACTATTTGATGCATTGCCTTGTTGCACTTGACATTCTTCACTACTGGGATAGCTTCATCACCAAACAGAAATATTTTAGAATCACCTGTCATGTTAGAAGGCATATCATTCTATACTGGATGTCTCTCCTAAGTGTCATCAGGCACATGTTCTTTGGTGTTTCAACAGAGATTAGCAATTTTGTTTCTGCATTGTGTAGCTGGATTCAGTTGAAACAAATAGTGCTCATCACATCTTTCATGTGACACCCACTGTCAATCGAAAGTGTTGGTTTGTTTTTCATTACAAACAAAATGATTTTTAAAGTTGAATTTTAAATGCCCAATCGAAAGATTGGTCCCAAGGTAGTCTAGTTCTATACTGTTTTTATTGATATGTATTAATGGAGCAAGTAAAACTAAATTATTAACTTGCACTACAGCAGTGACAGCACTGCTATGGTTCACACTGACTGCTACTGCCAAGCATGCAGTCCTATTAAGTTGCTGCTCGACTGCTCTTTATTCTTTGCATTTTACACCATTGTTAATAAATAATGATAAAACAAACTTTGCACTAGACTAACATGGGGCCACTGTATCAAATAGGCACATAAAACTCCATTTTAAAAATCATTTTGTTTATAATCGGAAACAAACTGATGCTTTCCATTGACATTGGGTGTCGCATGAAAGATATGATGAGCACTATTTGTTTGGGCTGACTGCAACTACATAATGCAAAAACAAAATTGCAAAAATATGCTAAAATATCAGAGATAATGCACCTTATGACTCTTAGGAGAGAGACCCTGTATAAGAAACGGTGGTGCTCCCTGCACTGACCCCTAGAGCACCCTCCCTTAACCACGCTCCAGTAAGACTCCCCATCATAGCCATTCCCATTATAGTGGAGAATAACCTTTTGTTGTCTGTTCCTATTCCATAATGGTCCAACTTCTGCAGTAATATTTTGTGATCAATGTAATCAAATGCCTTAGTTAAATCAAAGAAGATGCCTAGTGTTGTGGCGTAGCAAAACAGCCACGCCACTTTGAGGTAGCCGAAAGGCACGCGTACACACACGCCGGCTGGCGTGAGTTCTGGAACAGGATACTTAATTAATGCTATAAGAAAAGTATGCAGCTCCTTGAATACTTAACTTTAATTCATCCTTGTGGTACATCGCTATTGACGATACAAATGAGACTATCTCCAGATACGGTTAATTACAATCACTGTAAGGCTAATGACGCCTTGCTAGGTCATAGCCATGAACTTAGCTGAAGGCTATTCTAACTATCTGCTCGGCTAATGAGAGTAAGGCTTCGTCAGTGTAGTCACTAGCAAAGTCGTCGTACAACTGGGGCGAGTGCTAGTCCGTCTTTCTAGACCTGCCATGTGGTGGCGCTAGGTCTGCAAGTACTGACAGTGGCGACACGCGGGTCCGACATGTACTAATGGACCGCGGCCGATTTAAAGCTACCACCTAGCAAGTGTGGTGTCTGGCGGTGACACCACACCTAGTGTCCACAATTTTTGTTTAATCCATCCAGTGCCCCATAGAGAAAAGATAATATAGCATTTTTAGGTGCTAAACCACTGATAAAACCGTACTGTGTGTCTGATAGTAAATTATGTGAAATGGAATAATCAGTTATCTTCATATATTAGCCTTTTCAGAAACTTCAGGAAACACAGATGACATAGAAATAGGTGTAAAATTTTCTACTTTATCCCTTTCACCTTTTTTATAAAGCAGTTTTGCTATTGACTAATTTAATTACAAATCTGGCTAATTACTGGGATAACATGTGCAGCACAGTGCTTTAGTACTCTTCTAGGTACTCTTATCATATCTGCGAGAGTCTTCAGTAATTTAATTATTGACTCAGTCTTCCTCTTGTCAGAAACACAGAAGTGTATTTAAGGTAGCAGTCTTGGAAAGCCATTTTCTAAGAGAGTTACTGGTAAGCAAACTAAGTTGTTTTTCTATATTCACTAGGTATATTCAGAAAGTGATTATTAGATACTGTACATACATAAGCCTTATAAAGAAAAAATGGTTTTCAGAAGTTTCAAAAATGGTTTTACTGCATATTGACTTTATATCCTTGCCCTTGCACTGAGGCCAGATGCTTCCTTCACAACTGACCATATGGTTTAAATTTTATCCTAAGAATTAGCTGTTCTATGTGTATACCATATACTTTTTGCTTTCATAATAACAATGTATGATGAAATAAAAGAAATTATTCAGATAGTGAAGGGAGACGAAAATTTAATAGTCATGGGTGACTGGAATTCGAGTGTAGGAAAAGGGAGAGAAGGAAACATAGTAGGTGAATATGGATTGGGGCTAAGAAATGAAAGAGGAAGCCGCCTGATAGAATTTTGCACAGAGCACAACTTAATCATAGCTAACACTTGGTTTAAGAATCATGATAGAAGGTTGTATACATGGAAGAACCCTGGAGATACTAAAAGGTATCAGATAGATTATATAATGGTAAGACACAGATTTAGGAACCAGGTTTTAAATTGTAAGACATTTCCAGGGGCAGATGTGGACTCTGGCCACAATCTATTGGTTATGACCTGTAGATTAAAACTGAAGAAACTGCAAAAAGGTGGGAATTTAAGGAGATGGGACCTGGATAAACTGAAAAAACCAGAGGTTGTACAGAGTTTCAGGGAGAGCATAAGGGATCAATTGACAGGAATGGGGGAAAGAAATACAGTAGAAGAAGAATGGGTAGCTTTGACGGATGACGTAGTGAAGGCAGCAGAGGATCAAGTAGGTAAAAAGACGAGGGCTAGTAGAAATCCGTGGGTAACAGAAGAAATATTGAATTTAATTGATGAAAGGAGAAAATATAAAAATGCAGTAAATGAAGCAGGCAAAAAGAAATACAAACGCCTCAAAAATGAGATCGACAGGAAGTGCAAAATGGCTAAGCAGGGATGACTAGAGGACAAATGTAAGGATGTAGAGGCTTATCTCACTAGGGGTAAGATAGATACTGCCTACAGGAAAATTAAAGAGACCTTTGGAGATAAGAGAACCACTTGTATGAACATCAAGAGCTCAGATGGAAACCCAGTTCTAAGCAAAGAAGGGAAAGCAGGAAGGTGGAAGGAGTATATAGAGGATCTATACAAGGGCAATGTACTTGAGGACAATATTATGGAAATGGAAGAGGATGTAGATGAAGATGAAATGGGAGATACGATACTGCGTGAAGAGTTTGACAGAGCACTGAAAGACCTGAGTTGAAACAAGGCCCCCGGAGTAGACAACATTCCATTGGAACTACTGACGGCCTTGGGAGAGCCAGTCCTGACAAAACTCTACCATCTGGTGAGCAAGATGTATGAAACAGGCGAAATACCCTCAGACTTCAAGAAGAATATAATAATTCCAATTCCAAAGAAAGCAGGTGTTGACAGATGTGAAAATTACTGAACTATCAGTTTAATAAGCCACAGCTGCAAAGTACTAACTTGAATTCTTTACAGACAAATGGAAAAACTAGTAGAAGCCGACCTCAGGGAAGATCAGTTTGGATTCCGTAGAAATACTGGAACACATGAGGCAATACTGACCTTACGACTTATCTTAGAAGAAAGATTAAGGAAAGGCAAACCTACGTTTCTAGCATTTGTAGACTTAGAGAAAGCTTTTGACAATGTTGACTGGAGTACTCTCTTTCAAATTCTAAAGGTGGCAGGGGTAAAATACAGGGAGCGAAAGGCTATTTACAATTTGTACAGAAACCAGATGGCAGTTATAAGAGTCGAGGGACATGAAAGGGAAGCAGTGGGTGGGAAGGGAGTAAGACAGGGTTGTAGCCTCTCCCCGATGTTATTCAACCTCTATATTGAGCAAGCAGTAAAGGAAACAAAAGAAAAATTTGGAGTAGGTATTAAAATCCATGGAGAAGAAATAAAAACTTTGAGGTTCGCCGATGACATTGTAATTCTGTCAGAGACAGCAAAGGACTTGGAAGAGCAGTTGAATGGAATGGATGGTGTCTTGAAGGGAGGATATAAGATGAACATCAACAAAAGCAAAACAAGGATAATGGAGTGTAGTCGAATTGAGTCGGGTGATGCTGAGGGTATTAGATTAGGAAATGAGACACTTAAAGTAGTAAAGGGGTATTGCTATCTGGGGAGCAAAATAACTGATGATGGTCGAAGTAGAGAGGATATAAAATGTAGACTGGCAATGGCAAGGAAAGCGTTTCTGAAGAAGAGAAATTTGTTAACATCGAGTATAGATTTAAGTGTCAGGAAGTCATTTCTGAAAGTATTTGTATGGAGTGTAGCCATGTATGGAAGTGAAACATGGACGGTAAATAGTTTGGACAAGAAGAGAATAGAAGCTTTTGAAATGTGGTGCTACAGAAGAATGCTGAAGATTAGATGGGTTGATCACATAACTAATGAGGAAGTATTGAATAGGATTGGGGAGAAGAGAAGTTTGTGGCACAACTTGACCAGAAGAAGGGATCGGTTGGTAGGACATGTTCTGAGGCATCAAGGGATCACCAATTTAGTATTGGAGGGCAGCGTGGAGGGTAAAAATCATAGGGAGAGACCAAGAGATGAATACACTAAGCAGATTCAGAAGGATGTAGGTTGCAGTAGGTACTGGGAGATGAAGAAGCTTGCACAGGATAGAGTGGCATGGAGAGCTGCATCAAACCAGTCTCAGGACTAAAGACCACAACAACAACAACAATAACAATTTTAAGCAATTCATAGCATTGTCTGCAAAGGGCTACTGCAGCTCAATTATGTCTGTTTCTAAAGTTTTGATATACACCAAAGAGCCAAAGAAACTGACAGACTTGTGGCAAATGACAGTGATTCCGAATGGGCACGCTAAAAGCAGAGATGTTGCAATGCCGCAGAGTATGACTGTGCATGAAACACCTTTGGTTCCTTGATTATTCTTAGTTTTTGTATTTGACTACTTCGTATTGTTTTCTGGAATTATTTTGTGAGTTTTTGTGTGATTGCTAAAATGATTGTGTTTTGTGGATGCAGTCAAACAATAAAAGCCAAGTAACACTCTCAAGAAGTTCAGTGTTATTTCAGCAATATATATTAGCAACTTCAGTGGTGACTCCGACGTTACGAACACAAAAATTAGCCTCACAAGAAAAAGTGACCACAAGAATGGAAGGGACTCGATGCTGTACAGAAACTGGATGGCAGGAAGATGAAAGCAGTGGAGTTCAAGCAACTCCAACTGAAAATTCATTGTGCCGTTTCGTAACAGCAGTGAATCAGAAATGGGTTTAATCTCGTGGGTGGCTCTATGTTTACCACCATTTTGGCCACAGAATCTGAACATTTGGGTTGCACAGGTAGAAGCAAATTTCCTGTATAGTGGAATAACAAACGAAAAAACAAAGTTCGCCTATGTGGTAAGCCAGTTGGACCAAAACTACACATCTATGGTGGACGATATAATTGTCAGCTCACCATCTGAAAACTGTTACCAACACCTGAAGTCAGCATTAATACAACAGGTTTCCAAGTCAGTTGGGCAACAAATCCTACATTTATTGCATCATGAAGAGATGGGAGACAAGATGCCTCCGCAATTTCTCCAATGCCAGAGAAGCCTTGCAGCAGACACGGAAATGCCAGACTCAATGCTACAAGTGCTGTGGACAAGTCGCCTACCTGTATCAGTGCTAACTATCATACATTCATGCATGGAATCGAATTTAGATAAGCTGACAGAGATGGCTGACTAAGTACAGGAAACAATTTCACTTCTGCTACCTCTAATCACAGTGAGCTTCCACAACATTAGACAACAGTGTCAGCAGAGATGGCCGCAGCAATACAATGGAAGTACCATACAGATATACAGGAAGATTTGTAACAATTGTCAAAAGCAGTACAGCAACTGATCAACTGACATGCCAAAGAGAGATGTTAACAGTGCAGCACGAGCAAACGAAAGTTGACGGTTAAGAGAAAAAAATTCAGAGACGACGGAAAACATTTTCTCAATCACCAGCTAGGAGCAACAGCCCGAGCCCACATCAATGTCAATTTTGTTGGTATCCTGAGCATCTTGGTGAACATGCAACATGATGTTCGCCACTGTGCAATTACCCAAACTTCTCGAGCAGCCAGCAATAGGCTCGACTGGCTGCGGGAGTTATTTACAGTGCCAACAAAACAATTCATTTTTGCAGAGACTCTTTTTGGCAGACAAACTTTCGTGATGCAAGTTCCTCATAGACACAGGGTCGGATGCTTCCTTATATCCACACAAGATGTTACATGTTTGTGTGAAGCCCATGCCCTTACAAGTTTTCTGCAGCAAACAACTCGGTGATTAAGACATTTGGTGAAATAACCTTTCCATTAGATTTCGGACTGGGGAAGAGATATCAGTGGCAGTTTATTGTAGCTGATGTAGCAGAACCAATAATAGGAGCAGACTTCCTCACAAATTTCAGCATGCTGTCTGATGTCAGGAATGGCTGTCTAATCGACAATACTTCTGGCTGCAGTACAAGAGGCACCCAGGCACCCTATGCCATGAAACAGGTGCAAGAATCATTCATAACAAATGAGTTTACACAGCCATTTCAACACTTTCCTGAGATTGTTACACCACAATATGAGAAGAAAGACATGAAACATAATACGCAACATTTCATCAAAACCACACCAGGTCCACCAGTGTCTGCATTGCCACGGAAACCACCACCTGACCACCTAGTAATAGCGAAACAAGAATTTTAGAACACATGTATATACCTTTGGACTTAAAAATGCAGCCCAGACATGGCAAAGGTTTATCAACGAGGTTTTGCGTGGCCTGCATTTTTGTTTCATGTACATTGATGACATTCTAGTATTTTCTAAAACTACAGCCAAGCATAAGGATCATCTGACACAGGTTTTTCAATGCCTCAGTGATTATGGTGTGACCATTAATTGCAAGAAGTTTGTCCTAGGACAAAACCAAGTGACTTTTTTAGGGTATGTAGTTACTGTAGCAGGAATTACTCCAACACGGGAGAAGGTGCAAGCGTTACAGCAAGTATCACCCCCGACCACATACTAAGAATTACGAAGATTTCTAGGAATGGTAAATTTCTATAGGCGCCACTTACCAGGGATGGTGTAGAAACAGGAGCTGTTGACAGCAGCACTCGCAGGTACCAATGCTAAAGGTAAGTGCAGAATGCAGTGATCTATGGAAATGCAATGCTCGTTTGAGGCAGTGAAACAAAGTGTAGTTTTTGCAACACTTCTAACACACCCTGATCTGACTGCACCTTTGGCAGTTGTTGTCGATGCAAGTCAGGCAGCCATAGGCAAAGTTCTGCAAAAATATGTTACTTTTGCGTGGCAGCTTTTGGCATTTTTTTCCAAAAAATTAAATGAGATGCAAAGAAATTGGAGTGTATATGATTGTGAGATACTGGCAGATTTTGATGCAATCAAATATTTCAGAACGACAGTAGAGGCCAAAGACTTCACTGTTTTCATGGACCATAAACCCTTAACGTTTGTTTTCAAACAGCGAGGCAAACACAGTTCTCTGAGGCAACACAGACAGGTTGAATTTATAGCTCAATTCACAACCGACCTACGGCATATAGCAGGGGCAGACAGTGATTTCAAGTGGTCGCACTAAAAGCAGAGACGTTCCAATGCAGCTGATTATGACTGCGCACGTAACCCTTGGTCCTTGATTATTCTTAGTTTTTGTATTTGATTACTTTGTGTTGTTTTCTGGAATTATTTTATGAGTTTTTGTGTGATTGCTAATTTGATTGTGTTTTGTGGATGCAGTCAAACAATAACAGCCAAGTAACACTCTCAAGAAGTTCTTCGTTATTTCAGCAATATCTATCAGTAACTTCAGACTTGCCTAATATCGTGTAGGGCGCCCATGAGCATGAAGTGCCACAACACAGTGTGGCATAGACTTGACTGATGTCTGAAGTAGTGTTGGAGGGAAATAACACCACGAATCCTGCAGGGCTGTCCATAAATCCGTAAGAGTACGAGGGGGTGGAGATGTCTTCTGAACAGCATGTTGCATGGCATCCCAGATGTGCTTGATAACGTTCACGTCTGGGAGTCTGGTGGCCAGCGGAAGTGTTTAAACTCAGAGGAGTCTTTCAGGAGGCCCTCTGTAGCAACTCTGGATGTGTGGGATGTCGCATTGTTCTGCTGGAATTGCCACAGTCTGTCGGGATGCACAGTGGGCATGAATGGATGCAGATGATCAGATAGGATGCTTACATACATGTCACTTGTCAGAGTCATATCTAGAATTATCAGGGGTCCCATATCATTCCAACTGCACACACTCCACACCATTGTAGAGTCTCCACCAGTTTGAACAGTTCCTTGCCGACATGCTGTGTATTCATGAGATTGTCTCCATACCTGTACATGTCCATCTGCTTGATACAATTTGAAACGAGACTCATCCGACCAGGTAACATGTTTCCCATCATCAGCATTCCAATATCAGTGTTGATGGGCCCAGGCAAGGCATAAAGCCTTGTGTTGTGCAGTCATCAAGGGTACATGTGTGGGCGTTGGCTCCGAAAGCCCATTTTGATGAAGTTTCATTGAATGGTTCACATGCCAACACTTAATGATGGCTCAGCATTGAAATCTACAGAAATTTGTGGAAGGGTTGCACTTCTGTCACATTGAACAACTCTCTTCAATTATTGTTGGTCCAATTCTTGCAAGATCTTTCTCCAGCCACAATGATGTCAGAGATTTGATGTTTTACCAGATTCCTAATATTCACCGCACACTCCTGAAATGGTCATACAGGAAAATCCCCACTTCATCGAATTGCTTGTGCACCGACTATAACACCATGTTCAAACTCACTTAAAATCTTGATAATCTGCCATTGTAGCAGCAGTAACCCTGATCTAACAACTGCGCCACACACATATTGTCTTATGTAGGTGTTGCTGACCACAACGCCATATACAAGATACAAGGGCATGCTGAAAAGTAACATCTCCATATTTTTTATTTTGGTCTCAATATTGGTTGAGGTATTACATGTCATGCATATTACTTGGTTGACTTTCCCGCTTTGCTGATGCAAGTTGCAACCATCTACCAATAGATGGCTCCAAATTGTAGCATGTAACATGGTGTAACATAGAGGCAATTATTCGGGAAATGGTGGTCCGCCTCAATGAAGGTCCACAGTTTTGGGGCAAGGAGACACAACAAGTACAGGATCCCCAATTTACACTTACATTTAGACAATAATAACAGTATTAACAATGTGACACAGGTATCTAGTGATCAAAAGTTTTGAAATACTGTGTTTTAATTATAATGATGTAGATACTAATCACAAATCAGAGTAATGAGAATTTTGATGTAGTGTGTACTAATGATTTCTTCTCTTGGTCAGAAAACAGTGTTATTGATATATGTAAAACAAGTGATGACTGTATTGGATCTGAATTAGGAGGTATTTTTTATGTAGATGTGAATTAGAGCTGTGAAATGACTGAGGTTGGTAAGTCTGAGATTGGTAGCTTATTGCAAATTAATATAGGTGAGGTGTGTGGCTTTGATGGTGATGAGACTTGTGTTGTTAATGATATTATTGATGAAGTAGTTTTGGAAGAAAGTGATGATGATCATGATCATGATCATGATATTAGGTTTTTGTCGAGTTTAAGAATAATGAAGTTTCAGAATTATTTGCAAATACAGGTAAGGTAAGTGATGTTTGTGATGATGTAAGTGAGAGTCATGGAATATCAGTCCAGTCAAAGCAGTTTTTCATTAATGCCATGCAGAGTAATGATCCAAACAGTAAAGGAGAGTTATCTGTAAGCCTAGAGAATAAAGGTGAAAATTTCTTGAAATTTGTTTGGGACCAGATTGATGATTACAAAGATAAATTTGCATTCTGGAATAAGTTAGCTGTGGTTAGTCAAAATTTGTATCCAAATTGGTGAAATGAAGTAAAAGAAGATCAAAGTAGGAAATGTAATTTTGACAGTAATATATTTTGTGTTCCTTCTTTAATAAGTGATGTTGATTGTGCTATGGAACCTATTCAGTGTGTTCAATCTTTACCTGACAACATGTGTAACCACAGTAATGCTATGATATCAGTAAAGTTGATAAAATCCTCCAAAAGCAGTGTAGATGTACCATTTGATGAAATTGAAAGTGATCCTTTACATGAAGTGTCTTAACAGCAGAGATGATACTTCAGATTTTGGTTGTCCTTACATTAAGATTAAGATTGATCAGTGGGAAGGGAACTGTTTGCTTGATTAGGTAGTCAAATTTGTGACATGTCTGAACAATTTAGAGATGAGAACCAGTACAGTAAGAATTTTGTGGAAATGTCCATTGCATGTGTAAAGATAAGAGAAGCTACTGGTAAGCAAAGCAAGTAGGTGAAATGTCAAGTACTGTTAACATTTAATATAGAGGACAAGAGGTATGAACATGGGTGCATAATGATACCTAGTCTAGAAGAAAATATTCACTATGTCAGAAGATTTTTAAGACTATGTAATCGTGTTTTGTTTGCCATGAATGTAGTATGTAAGATCATATGGTTTTAAAGTTCTGCCTTATCTATTGACTGAGGAAGTTGATGAAAAATAAAGTTCTGTCTTATCTATTGGCTCAGGAAGATGATGAAAAAACAGGGCATGGGAGAAAGCAGAGACATGTTGGTAAAAGTAGATTTTCTGAGTTTGAAGTGGTAGATCTTGTGTTGGTGAAAGCCGAAGAGGAATCTAAAGTGTTGATGCACATGATCCATAAGAATGTAATTTTTGTTTGTTTGTTCCCTTTCCATTGTCATGAATTTAGTATGTAAGAACATGTAATTTCTAGGGTTCTGTCTTCTCCATTGACTGAGTGTAAATCTATCTGTTTATGCATAAGACTAGATAACTGTGTGTTTTTTTGTCTGGAATTTAGTATGTAAATGTTGTGATTTTTAAAGTTTTGTCTTATCTGTTGACTGAGCTAAAATCTATAATATGCTACATAGTTGTGCTCTGTAATAGATTTGCACTTTAGAATTTAATACATATATGCCATGAGACTAAATTAATAGTGCTTTTCACAGTTTTGAAATGGGACCATATTCATAATTTGTACTGTGAAGATTAAGAATAGTATCTGAGCATATCTGTGTGTATTACCTTATTAGTCCATTCTTTTCATTGCATTTAACTTAGTTTATTAATGTTTCTTATGTGAACACTTTTTAATTGCACCTGACACAAATCCCATATAATTGACTATGTAAATTGTCCAAGGAGAACATATCTCATGTGATGCAAAGGAGGTATTGAACAACATATTTAGTACACAAAACAATGTTTCAGGATTTGATGTGAATGCTAGACAGGAAGTTACTTATCCATTGGAGCGTGTGATGATAACTCTAAGGAGGAAGCTGAAAGATATGGGTAGATCCACTCCCCACACTGCTGTATGGCTGTAATCTGCTGGACCAGTTGAGAGATTGCAAGAGATTGCGGGTGCTGGGTAACATACTCGAGCATCTGTTGATTGGAATGTGTGTTGTGTCTGATATTTGTGAATTGTTAACCAAGACTGCTAAAGGCAGTGTTATTCAGCATAAATGCATTTTTTTTTTTAATTGGATGATAGACTCTCCAATCATTATGTAACTTCAAATCAGAATGTATTTTTTTTTATCAATTGTAAATGAATTTTCTAGGTCTTTGTGTATGTAGGTTAGTGTGTAAGACATTTACTAGAATGGAAAATATAATAAGATGTATACATGTCTGCTTTCATACTCTGATTTTGGTTGTCAAGCGCGGTAGCGTTCTCGCTTCCCACGCCCGGGTTCCCGGGTTTGATTCCCGGCGGGGTCAGGGATTTTCTCTGCCTCGTGATGGGTGGGTGTTGTGTGCTGTCCTTAGGTTAGTTAGCTTTAAGTAGTTCTAAGTTCTAGGGGACTGATGACCATAGCTGTTAAGTCCCATAGTGCTCAGAGCCATTTTTGGTTGTCAAGCTACTGTATTGTGTCATCATTCAAAGCTAACTTATGAGTCTATTTACCTGTATTTATCCTAAATATTGCAATATTGTATGTGATAGGATCGTGAGCTGTGGACAGGTTTACACTTAGCTCTGTTATGGGTACCCGTAGTCATCGCTACTGTCTGTGAGTTTACCCAAGGAGAATGTACAACCATTGATTAAAGCTAGAGTCTCCTCACAATTACTCTTTGCTTATGATTCAACTTACTGATATGATTATGAACCTTATTAATTTTGTTGCATCAAAACATTTTTTGCTGGTTTGTACCCTGTGTGGTCTGGATTCATGGGCCGATCCCCACATCGTAAACTTAGGCCCTAATATTTTTCCATTATTTTGTTCTTTCAAGAGTCAACATATCTGTAAATACTATGGTTTACATGGCTGATTGATTCCTACTTATGATTGAGTATGTTTGTCTGGTCTGTACCCATCATTGTGAGTTTTCGAGTCAGCTCACTCATCGTACTCTTAGGCACTGAAAATTTTTTCCCTTCTCTTCTGAAGATTTTGAAGGTTTGATTGAATAGGTCGTAACTTAAAATTTATCAATTCTAGTAATTTATATTGCCTCTGTAATCATTTCTATAGTTTAGTAGTGTTTTAAGTTTTGACCTTGTAGTATTGTCTTGTGACAGTATGTTCCACAGATCTGAAAATCTGAATGCCATATTCTGATATACGTATACACTATTATTTTTATAGTAGATATTTCTCTTATGTTCTCTGTAATATGTTACGTATCAAATACTTCTATACATCTACCTGCTATTCTGGGCATCATTTTGCACACCGTTTGGCAAACTTATAGTTTGTCACAAAATATTGTAAATACCCTGTTTCCAAATTTTGTGAGGGGGATATTAATAACAAGTCACCCTCCTCTAACATTACCTTTCTTTTTTTATAGAAATAACCAATACCATGTATACTATTGATTCTTGCATAGCTAAAAATTATCTCAGCTGTTTCACTGGGAGAATTCATATGATTTTGTGTATGATGTACTATATTTCAGGCTAAAATATATAAAAAGAAAATAATGTGTTACAGTCAGTATGTACTAATGGTTGAAATTACTCTTCTGTCGAGGAAGTTTGTAAACTCTTTAGAAATGGTGAGTAATGCAGAATGTAAGTAGTAGCAGGCATGCCTCATATGGAAGCAGACTTTTTATGTTTGTCACCAACAATGTAATTATTGGTTTTTTAAATGTGCAGATTATAAAGCCAGTGTGATTTAGAAGAATTGGATAAAATAAAAAGATATTCACAGCAACAGGCAACTCTTCATCAGTTATTTTGTCTTCAAGAACCTGCAATGTCAAATCAAAATTTTCAGTAACAAGAATGTACTCCTAGACACAACAAGATTTTGAGCCAACAATAACAACAAGATAATCAAGATAAGTAAAAAAAGTTCTTCTCTTGTAATCTTACTCCTCTCAGAGTTTTCAGAATCTTTGCAAAGAATGAGAACTTTAATGGTGATGTGTGGAAGGGTAAGATTACAACTTTAAATACTGTTTGTCGAGTTTGTGATGAAAGTCAGAAGAAAATTATAATTTCACAGTGACTAGATTTTGAAACTCAATCTACCAGTGGTGTTGATTTGTATTTGATTCAAAATAATAGTGGTGACAATGATGATTCACTTGTGAGGTGAAAGGGTACCAGTAATCCCTTCCCCAAGCTATCTAATTTAGTGCGAAGGACTTTTCGTGTTCTGGCTTCAGGCATTACTGGCAAAAGAAATTTCAATAGGCAGGGAACCTTATCTTAGACAAATGATACAGTCTTGATCTGAAATAAGTTCATAATATCCTGACAATTCATTGTAATTACAATGCAAACAGAGAATAATTTGCAGACAAATTTGTTGCTGTTAGTTTTGTAACATTTTAGGTGGTAAAATTCAACGGATGTAAATTTGAATCAGTAAACTGAACTACACTCCTGGAAATGGAAAAAAGAACACATTGACACCGGTGTGTCAGACCCACCATACTTGCTCTGGACACTGCGAGAGGGCTGTACAAGCAATGATCACACGCACGGCACAGTGGACACAC
This sequence comes from Schistocerca cancellata, assembly GCF_023864275.1. Classification (NCBI taxonomy): domain Eukaryota; kingdom Metazoa; phylum Arthropoda; class Insecta; order Orthoptera; family Acrididae; genus Schistocerca; species Schistocerca cancellata. Next base: position 764,936,332 of record NC_064630.1, read on the forward strand.
CAGGAACCGCGGTGTTGACCGTCGAATGGCGCTAGCTGCGCAGCATTTGTGCATCGCCGCCGTCAGTGTCAGCCAGTTTGCCGTGGCATACGGAGCTCCATCGCAGTCTTTAACACTGGTAGCATGCCGCGACAGCGTGGACGTGAACCGTATGTGCAGTTGACGGACTTTGAGCGAGGGCGTATAGTGGGCATGCGGGAGGCCGGGTGGACGTACCGCCAAATTGCTCAACACGTGGGGCATGAGGTCTCCACAGTACATCGATGTTGTCGCCAGTGGTCGCCGGAAGGTGCACGTGCCCGTCGACCTGGGACCGGACCGCAGCGACGCACGAATGCACGCCAAGACCGTAGGATCCTACGCAGTGCCGTAGGGGACCGCACCGCCACTTCCCAGCAAATTAGGGACACTGTTGCTCCTGGGGTATCGGCGAGGACCATTCGCAACCGTCTCCATGAAGCTGGGCTACGGTCCCGCACACCGTTAGACCGTCTTCCGCTCACGCCCCAACATCGTGCAGCCCGCCTCCAGTGGTGTCGTGACAGGCGTGAATGGAGGGACGAATGGAGACGTGTCGTCTTCAGCGATGAGAGTCGCTTCTGCCTTGGTGCCAATGATGGTCGTATGCGTGTTTGGCGCCGTGCAGGTGAGCGCCACAATCAGGACTGCATACGACCGAGGCACACAGGGCCAACACCCGGCATCATGGTGTGGGGAGCGATCTCCTACACTGGCCGTACACCACTGGTGATCGTCAACGGGACACTGAATATTGCACGGTACATCCAAACCGTCATCGAACCCATCGTTCTACCATTGCTAGACCGGCAAGGGAACTTGCTGTTCCAACAGGACAATGCACGTCCGCATGTATCCCGTGCCACCCAACGTGCTCTAGAAGGTGTAAGTCAACTACCCTGGCCAGCAAGATCTCCGGATCTGTCCCCCATTGAGCATGTTTGGGACTGGATGAAGCGTCGTCTCACGCGGTCTGCACGTCCAGCACGAACGCTGGTCCAACTGAGGCGCCAGGTGGAAATGGCATGGCAAGCCGTTCCACAGGACTACATCCAGCATCTCTACGATCGTCTCCATGGGAGAATAGCAGCCTGAATTGCTGCGAAAGGTGGATGTACACTGTACTAGTGCCGACATTGTGCATGCTCTGTTGCCTGTGTCTATGTGCCTGTGGTTCTGTCAGTGTGATCATGTGATGTATCTGACCCCAGGAATGTGTCAATAAAGTTTCCCCTTCCTGGGACAATGAATTCACGGTGTTCTTATTTCAATTTCCAGGAGTGTATATTACAAGAAACAGTAATGTAATTTTTTCATTCTGAGACCGACTGTCATTCCAAAGTTGGTAGTTACTTAGATTTCCTGTAAGACTTTAAACCATTTCAAAATTTTGTTATCGTACAAAGGGTGTTCAAAAAGTTTTGCACAGTCATCTCTAATTTTTTTATTTTTTGCAGGAGGAGAATGAAATTTTTGTGAACACACTAGTAACATTTAGCTATACATTGAGCCTACACAATGTAGCCACCATCAGCTGTGATGCATCTGGCCCAATGTTCTTTCCATGATGTAAATGTACTTTGCTAAAATTCTGGGGACTAACTTTTAACCATCACTTGACACAGGAAATAAGGTCGTTCTCACTATCAAATGTTTTACTGTGCAGGTGGGCCTTCAGACGACCAAAGAGGTAAAAATCAGGTGTAGCCAAGTCTGGACTGTAGAGAGGATGAGAAACAATTTTCCAACCCATTTTCCTGATTTTCTCCTGCGTCATAAGGGCTGTATAGGGTTTGGCATTGTCATGGTGTAGTCTGATGAGCTGACCCTGAAGCTGCAGTCTGCAGGTCTTGATGGCACGTCACAGCTTGTCCAATGACAAACAGGAATGGTCCCAGTTAATTGTGGAGCCAGGTTCCAAAAAGTCAATGAAAATGACACCACACTGATCCCAGAAGGAGGAGGCCATCACTTTTTGACCTGATGTTCATGAAAGTCTCGGTTTCTTCTTCCGAGGGGAACCTGGATGATGCAACTCCATGGATTGGGTTTTGCTCTCAGGTTCGGACAAAAACCACCATGTTTCATCTTGGGTAATGACGCCGTCAAAAAACTGTTTCCACTCTTCACTAAAGGTTTTCATGAAACCCTCGCACACATTCTTCCTCATCATTTTCATTTCTCTTGTCAATAATCTAGGCACCCAATGTGCACAGATTTTTCTGTACCCTAGTGACTGTACCAGTGAAACCACACAACCCAATACCAAATGAGTCATTTCAGCAAGCTGTCATGTCATCACACATCTGTCATTTTGGATGATTTGATCAATGGTCACCTTATTTACATCACTTACTGCCATTGATGGTCTACTGCATCGTGGGTTGTCCAGTAGAGAGAAATCACCTTCTTTAAACCTCTGCAACCATCGCTGGATACTGCTGCAATCTACTGTGTCCTCCCCATAAACAGCGAGCAACTTCCTGTGAATCAATGTGGCAGAGTCATCACCGGTCTTGAAGAGGAACTCCATGAATGACCGTTGTCGCAACATGACATCTGCTTCATGGTCCATTATGGCTCACCTGTACATAAAAGGAAATACTTTTATATACCAACTTACAGCTAAATGTTCCAAGTATGTTCACAAAAAATTTCATTCTCCTCCTGGAAAAAATAAAAAAAAAAAATTAGAGATGATTGTGCAAAACTTTTTGAATGGCCTTTGTATAAAGCAAACTGTTTTCTCTTATAGATCATAATACTGTCACAATCAGACATTCACATCCACGAATATATGTCTACAGCATAACTAAATTGATCTGAGTAGTTCCATCAGCTTGTGGGGTACGTCAGAAGCAGTCTGCAGACACTTGCATCTACTACTCTAATGATCACAATAGCAGTGAGGTGAAAACATCATGCCAGGGAGCCTCTGCCCTTTCTACAGTGCCTCATTTGACATTGGGACCATTGCCTGCCTGCTTTGAGCATTCGTTCTAGCGCATGCCATGCCCAAGTGCAGTGCACTCGAGGGGGTATGAGTGAGCAAAACATCCAATTTCCAGACCTCTAATCCAGAAATCTTCCAGGATGAAGAAGACCAACACTGGGACCAGGTGTGCCATAGCACTCTGGATATGAAGTTGTGAACTGTAATTGATGAATTATCCTTCATTGTGTGAAGATAATACTACAAGAGAATCCACTTCCTTAGCTGAGTGGTTAGCACATATGACTGCCTTGCTGCAGGCCCAGGTTCGACTTCCAGCTGGGTCAGAGATTTTTTCCACTCGGGGGCTGGCTTTTATATTGTCCTCATAATCATCAACATGCAAGTCACCCAATGTGGAGTCAAGTGAAAAGACTTTCAACTCAGTGGCCGAACTTCCCCAGGTTGGGACTCCCATCCATCAGTGCCATATGATCATTTCATTTTATTGCACTACAACAGGAACAGGAAGAATTAAGGGATTGCACTATTATACTGATTTCCTGCTCCAGAACAGAAGAATAATGTCCAAGCACAATTTAGCTGGATAACACACATTTTGTGATAAAAGTTCAACATTGGTAAGAGGTATTGTAAATCACTAGTTTGTGGTCAGTAGCACTACACCCACTAAACAATCGGGCATTTGTACACATGTGGAGGTCAGTCCGATAACAATAACGGAAAGGGGCTGGTGCTGAGTGGCCCTATATCTGGTTCGCTACAGTAGCTACTGTGACAGGCTTATGATACTGGCATTGTTCCTGGTGCAGGCTCCTTCCTGGATGTGAAAGACATTAAACATATGGATATTTCTGTATCATCTACCTGCATGTCTGGAGAAGTTACTTTTTTGCTTCTCACCTTGAACCAGCATCCTGAGCCAGGAAGATTCCTGGCTCATGTGGAGGAAGACAATACAATGAAAACCACCAGGACCTGGACAGTGATATGCCCAAAGTCCAAAGGGAGGTGCCTGGGATCATCCACAATGATTGGGAGGATCTGGTGATGCAACCATAGATGAATCGGCATCAACATCTGTAGGCATTTCCCACATCCAGTAGGAGGACAGGAACCAGGCGGCCATCCATCAAGACCTACGAGTGGAGAGAGATTTAATGTGGCTGCAGTGATGGAGATGAGTGACTGCCTGATGAGGGAGACAGCTGACCGGGTGGCCGCAACAATGTTTGCTGTGGTGCTGGTGTAGCATCCCACATGGCATTGCTACCAATATCATCTGGAACCCTTGATGCTCAATCACATGACCTGGACACACCAAGGACTTTATCCAAACGTGCATGTCCACGTTGGGGTACACACACAGACTAGGCTGCGACCATTAATGGGTGTGGACTGCTACAAAGCTACGAAGATGTTTGGCACTGAAGCTGACTTAGCAGATCTTAAAGCTTTCTGCATTAGCATTGTTCTGCCATCTCATTTGAGGCTGAACGGAAAGGGGCACTAGTAGCATGTTTAATATCAACAGTCTGTTTCAGGATTTGGACATGTCAGAAGGCAAAATAGTGCATCTACATTAGTATGCTGAGGGGATGGGCAATGGAATATTTGAAATTTGCCAAATAGAGAGCCCATTGATGAAGGCGATGTACTTGGGACCAAAAGTGAAATGAGTGCTTATGGTCAGTAATAAGGTGAAATTTGTGAGCATACAAATATGTGAAATTTATAGTCACCAAAAACACTTCATTCTATCTGAGAGTCGTGCTCCTCAGCCAGATTAAGGCACTTGATATAAATGCTATTCAGCCACTCTGCTTCATCCTCTCACTTATGAGAAAAAACTGCACTTACACTGTGAGGGAATGTATTCGTGGCCAACAAGTACAAATGGAGCAGGTAAGTCTCAAGGTAGAGCACTGATTGTAGGGCTGATTTTAACTTCTGAATAACCTGATTGCACTCTTCAGACCATTGAAAAGGTACTCCCTATTTTAAGGAACCAGTTCTGCAGACAGACTAAGGAGGCTGTCCGGGGATAAATGATGCGTAGTAATTCACTTTTCTTAGAAATACTTGAAGTTTCATAACAGATTTAGGCACAGGCATATTCTGATAAGCCTCAACATATTCTGTGGTGACACATAGGCTCTCTTCATGAGGATATATTTTAATGGACCAAAAACTGAAAGAAAGCACATTTGGAAAAGTTATACTGAAATTCTTTCTGAGCAATGTTTGCAAAAGCCAGGTGGAGCTTGCACAACTGTTCATCCATTGTACTATCAGTGACCAGAATATCATCAAGGTAATTTACACAATATTGAATGTCAGCAGTAGTCTATTGAAGAAACCTCTGGAAGGTGGTGGGTATACTAGCCACACCAAAAGGCAACTTATTATACTGATACAGTCCAAATGGTATGTTCAAGACTAAATTTCCTGCGAGTCTTTTTTAAGATGCAATGGAAAATATTTCTCCACTAGATCTATATTTTGCAGTACTTTACCTCCAGAAAATTTATAGTTCATCTAAATGAGGCAACAGATAAGAATTAATGTCCTCTGCTTAAAGTCTCCACACACTTGGAGAAATTGTTCAGATTTCCCCACCATGTTTAATAGTGAAGTCCACTGACTGTTGCAAGCAAGGGACAAAACTTGTTGTGTTGGTCTAGTCTATAAAGTTCAATCTTATCATCAGCCTTAATGCTCAATGGAAGCTTGACAAAATCTTGGACTTGCTGCCAGCTTTAATACAATCCTGCAAGACCAAATGAGGTTCGAACAGTAACGCAAATTGTGTATGAAGCATGTCAATGGCAGTAAAAGGCACCATAGAGCTGGGGGACCATACTGTACTTGAAAACCATACGGAAATAGGTGAAGAATGAGATGCAGAATAGTTCAGGTGTCAAAGAAATGGCCAGTTTACAAAATGGGACCAATAAAGTGGATGATCCTGAAATTATGGCTAGTATTTTCAATAATCATTTCTTAACATCTACAAATCCAGTGCGGTGCTTTGGTTCTGTAAATAAAGCTACAGATATCTTACATAACACTTTACCTAACAAAATAGATGAGTTGTATGTTCGGAAAATGACAGTGCGGGAAACGAAAAAATTAGTTCTGTCTGTAAAAATAAAATGATGGAGTTGATAATATTTCCTGTAAATTATTTAATTACTGCTGTACAGAAATAATTTAAGTCCTCTGTCATAGTTTTAACATCTAACTTGAGGACTGAGTTGTCCCTGACATTAAAATATGGACTTGTATGACCATTTTATAGAAAAGGAGAAGAGACAGATGCTGCAAACTATTGACCAATTTCATTTTTCTCAATTTTTTGTGAGTTACTGGAGAAATTGATGTAAAACTATTGAGAACCTTAGTAAATACAATATCCCCAGCAATATCCAGTTTGGTTTTTAGAAGGGAATACACCAGAGGATGCAATACAAGCATTTGTTGACAATGTTTTGAAATCCATAAATGTCAATATGATGATAGTTGGTATACTGTGACCTGTGAAAAGCTTTTGACAGTGTTAGTCACTGTATTCTCTTGAATAAAGCCACGACCCAAGGAATGAGTCAATTAATAGACAAGTGGTTTGAAATTTATCTGTGTGGTAGAAAGCAGGAAGTTATCATGAAAGGAAAGCATGGTGCCCATGTATCTTTAGAACAGGGCTCCAATGCCATTGGAGTACCTCAAGGCACAGTATTGGGGCCACTGCTTTTTCTAACATTTATAAATGATTTACCACTATGTACAGAACATAGAAAAGTCACAATGTTTGTTGATGACACCACAATATCAGTTAATAATTAATTAGGGAATATAGTAAGTGAGATAGTAAATAGGCATTTATAGATGTGGTAAACTGGTTTAAAATTACTGGGTTTTCAGTCACTAAAAATAGTCGAATTACATTCATTTTTCCTCTAATACTAACATTACAGATGAAATAAATCTAAAAATGGATGAACACAAATTTTAAAGGTTGAGTCCTCCAAGTTTTTGGGTCTGCATAAAGGCAGCAAGCTGAAGTAGCACTACTGTATTCAAGATCTGTGGAATAGATTATGTTCAGCAACATTTGTCTTAAGAACAGTATTGCCAGAAGGAAGATGAACAGAATAAAAATGCACTTTGGCTATTTTCATCCACTATGGGCCATAATAAAATATTATGGGGATATCAACCACCATGAAAATAAAAGTGACCATCAGAAATGTGTGTGGAGCCCATCCTAGACACTCATGCAGAAATCTGTTTAGAAATCTTCAAACCTTGACAAACTACTCACTATGCAGTGTCACCAAGATTTTTAATGCCCTCCCATCACAAATTCGAGATCTAGTTGCATACATGCCCAAGTTTAAAGAAAACCTAAGGCAGTTACTTCTAGATGGATCTTATTATAGAACAGACGAATTTCTTAGCCACAATGCATATCATCACATTAGCAAGCTTAAACCTATTTTTGTTGTCTATATGGAGGATTCATCATTTTTTTGTTTATGTACAGTAATTCAGATTTATATGTATCTTCATATTCCTAGTAAAGTAATGTATGGTATTAAGAAGGAAACGTGGTCCAAACAGGATATAATATATTTATTGTCCATGCTATTAGCTAATTTTGACTGTTAGTCATATTCGAGCACTTATCACAAGCAATAAACTTCACATCATACTTGACTAAATACCAAGTATGTAAAGTCACACATCATTTTCAAGTGCATATGTAGCACAAATACACTCCAATAATGCACTAGATTACATCAATTCATAATGGATATAATCTATTGCACTATTGGATTAGGCTTGTGGTAACTGTCTGAAAATGACTAACAGTCAAAACTAGTTAATAGCACAGACAATAAATATGTACTGAACCATGTTTTCTTCCTTAAAACATACTGAGGCTGTGGATCCTTCAGAAGAACAAAATTCTCATATATGGTAGCTTATATGTTGACCTCCATACTCAAAAGTTTCTCTTATTCATATCATATTATTCAAATCATTCCTAACATAAGTTCAATGTACTTATGTAGTAAACAATACTTTGTAAAAATTGATTCGTTTCATATGCAGTGACCTGTTCACATATGGATCTATGGAATATGCATTGAGGCCTGTATAATCTCCCCACCTTCCCAGTAAACATTTTTTTTTTTTTTTTTTTTTTTTGAGATTGAATTAATACTGAGAAACATTAAGATGGTAGTTATCGTGCTTCTGGTATTGTACATGGTCTCCCTCCCTCCTCACTTCATTACAATGTTTGTTGGTTGGTTAGTTAGTTACATGCTCCATAGATTATTTGGTTGATTCTTTTATCAGAATATCAATGGAATAGGAGTTGTCCAGTCTCTCTTGTATCTTTTTGAGATAATAAGGTATTGTGCCTCCTCTGTTACAAAAAAAAATCACACACACACAAACCATCATTTACACTATTTGCATTTTAAGTGATGATTTGCATGTGTGTGATATTTTGTGTAATGGAGGATGCACAAAACCTTACAGCCTCAATAAGATGCAACAGAGGCATAAAATCACACATGAAAACATCACCAAAAATATTCATGTAAACAAATTCACAAATGCACTTGAAAATGAGAATAAATTTTCAAAACGTGTTCCACTTAACATGAAAAAATAATTAACTGGCGCAGTTTTCTTTATTTAAACCATGAATGACACAACTGCAGACTTTCCTGAAACACTGAATTTTATTAACGAAATTTAAAAAAAAACTACAAGTATTTGTTTCATAATCAATATCACCTTAGTCAGTCAGGGCTATTGAGGTTCCAAATGGTCAGTGATCTCTTTAGCTACATTAAGCCATCCTTGGATGGTAGATACAATAAAATTCTTCCTAATTAGTGACAGTATAGTGATGTAAAATACCCTGTTCCACCTGCTTTGGCAAGTGATCATCATGAGTATGATACTGAGTAAGTTGGTGTAGTGATTAGCACACTGGACTCACAGTCAGGATGACAGATCAGATATGTGTATGGCCAATGAAATTTAGGTTTTCCATGATTTCCCTAAATCACTCCAGGCAAATGCCAGGCCAGTTCCTTTGAGAATGCACAGCCTATTTCCTTCCCCATTCTTGTCACAATCAAAGCCTATGCTTCACCTCTAATGACCTTGATGTTGATGGGATGTTACACCCAATCTTCTTTCCTTCCTTTATGACTTATTGACTTACTTTCCCACAGAGCGAAAAGTGTGTGAGGAAGCCAAGTGGCTGAAAACAGGTTTAGTAACTCCTCCAGACATGAAGATGGATGCCACAGACGTACTGATATATGTAACATCTCACACTTCAGGGAAGGATGCATGTGGTGGGAACGAGACAAATATTTTTATTGCCTGAGCATTTTTCAACCAAAATGTGTATGGTAGTGGCAAGATTAGAATTGTTAAAACATCACAAGTTACATCCTGTAAATAAGGTGATCAGCACACAAGCTCTAACAAAATCTGACTCCTTATTATGTGAATTGTATCTGTATTTGAATTATCTTAAATGATGCAACAAACTTTTTCACAGACCTTGACATTTCACCGGTGCCCCAGAGCTGAAGTAATATACAGTACATACAGTTTCCAACACAGACTCTAACATGAATCCTGTTCAGTAGTGGCCACCCTACTGCATTTTCTACAACCACTGGCCATTACCAGATGTTATTCCCGCTGATGCACTTTGTTTCCAAGTTGCCGAGACTGTTTCTCTTTGCATCCCAGATGGGAATGTTCACTTTACACAGAGGACACGTTGCTGGTATACGTCAGTCATACCATGGCAGGCACTATGCAATGACACCAGCCAATGCACATTAATAATATTTCCCGTTGCTGCACATTAATAATATTTCCAGTTGCTGTTGCCACAAAAAATTTTGTTGCGGGCAAGAGTGAAAAACATTGTACTGACTTTCAAACCAGTGAATTGGTCTCAGCTATTAACCAGTCTACATACTATAGTGTGGATTCTCCCTTGCACTGAGCAGTACAGTCAAAGTTGTGGGCATACGGCCACTGCACCTTATAATGAAGTGTCTATAATGTAGTATCTTGAAAATTATCATTTTCTTTTGTGGTAAATCGGTCGGTTGAGAATACACTGCCCATCCAAAAAATTCTGAGACTGACTTTGTTCCTTGTGTATGACTGACATCAGTGCAGTAACTACGTTGCCAGCTTGAATTAACAACTGTAAACAACAGATGTGCATTCGACCAGTCAGTTGTGAGCAGGCACTGTTAAGCAATGGGCATGCAACCATAGTGTATCAGCACTGTTGTGTCACAAATCACAACAGAGCATCATCCCTAAATGAAGTGTTCAAGATATCCTCAAGAATGTTTTGAAGAAGGACAAAGTGTGTGTAAAGTCTGTCCCATGCAGCTTTACTCCTGAACATACATGACATGTGGACAGACGCCTGCTGCAACTTGATCAAAATGCAAACCACTGAAAATTCTTTTCCAGAAAAGAATCACCATGGGTGATGAGACTTGGTGTTATCAATATGAAGCTAGCACAAAACGACAGAAATTCACATGAAGGGTCAGTACTTTGATGACAAAACATACGTTCAGGCCAAAGTTATGGAAGAGTTAAGCAACATTCCAAAGAAAGACTTTTCATACAGTTTCTCATGGCTGTATAAATATTATGTGCAGTTGTTATTGCAGAATACTTTTCTGATAATTGTAACAGTATACAGATCCTCTCTAGGAAACTTCCAGTTATTTATTAGAAATCTAGATACATTTTGAGCTAGCTGTCAGACAAGAAGAAACAGTTACGGTAGTAGTTTGTGGAGACTTATAGGTAGATTTATTCATAGATACGGATAGAAAAAATGAACTAGAATTATTACTTGGGGGTTACAATCTAATTTCAGTAGTTAATTTTGCAACTCGTGCAGCAAAATAGTAGGACACTGATTGACAACGTTTTTATAGACAGTGCTCAGGCTGAAACAATTAATGTGTACCCTGTTGCTAATGGGCTATCTGATCATGATGCACAGTTAATGGAAATAAACAGTATTGCACCTTACTACTCAGAGGCAGGTTCGTATGAAGCACTGAGGTTTATTAATGAGAGCAGGATACAATGTTTTAAGAGTAAACTAAAAGCGGTGGTATTGGATGAGGTATATGTAGAAAGATGATGATGTCAGATTCAATTTATTCTATTGTAAATTTGTATTAATATTTGAAAGTTGCTTTCCTAAAAAATTGTCCCAAAGACCCATTACAAAAAGAATAAATAAGCCACGAATAACCAAGGGAATTAAAATCTCACGTAAGAGGAAAAGGGAGATTTATGTAAAGGCCAGAGTAAGTAAAGATCTGACATTACTTGCCTATTACAGAAAACCATTGTGGTATTTTAAGGAAAGTGATAGAAATGTCCAGTTGTAAGCATGTCCTGACAGAAATAAATAATGCATATAATAAGATTAAAGCTACATGGGACATTGTCAAATAGGAGACAGGGCAGCCAGTCACAGTACAAAATTCCATAACAGTTAAACTAAATGACAATTGTAACTTTTTTCATATTTTTTTCTGTCTTTCCCTTAGTTACTTTAAATTCATGGAGGTATGTACTGTCTATGCAACTAATTGAAGGCATTTTGTTTATTGCTATAGGCGTTTCACATCTTATCTTATATTTCGGAAGCATCATCAGTGGCCTATAATACATGTTTCCTTTTATACATACAATAAACGTATTATGTGGTAGATAAAATACACTGCTATATTATATTTTGTCATGTTTTCCTCGTTTTTTTAGGTTTGAATCAACTTTTTTAGCACAAATTCACATTAGTTAACAGAGCTGGAAATTGTAAGAAACACCGAACGAGAAGTTCGTGTTACGAAATTTGCCTACAAAAGTTGATTCTAACCTAAAAAACAAGTCAAAATGTAATATAGCAGCATATTATATTTACCACGTAATACGTTCATTGTGTGTATAAAAGGAAACATGTATTACAGTCGACTGATGATGTTTCTCAAATATAAGAAGCAAAACACGTATGGCAATAAACAAACTGCCTTCAATTAGTTGCATAGACGGTACATCGCTCCACGAATGTAAATGCAATGTTGTGACTGATAATTCAGAAGTTGCAAGTACTTTTAAAAATTACGTTCTAAACATAGCTGCAAATATAGGAGTAATTCAATTGAAGAAGCAAGAGAATATATTAGTATGTCATTCCACAAAACTTTAAGCAACTAGAAATAGCACCAACATCCTTCATTAAAATTAATATAATCTAGAAAAGAAAAGCTCCTGTGAGGTTGACGGTACTTCAGACAGAATTCTGAAAAGTTGTTCCAACTTAACAAGTAATGTCCTTAGTGATATAAGCAAAGCATCACTGGTGCAGGGAATTTTTCCAGACTGGTTACAATATGCAATTACTAATCCTCTTCATAATAAAAAGTGACAAAACAGACTTAATTATTGTCCAATTTCCTTACTGACATCTTTTTTCAAAATATTTTAAAGAGTAATGTACTCCACAGTAGTTGCATGCTTAAGTGGAAATAATATATTGAACATATCAGTGGCTGGATTCCAGGAAGATTGCTCAACTCAGGATGCTATTTATACATTCACCCATCAAATACAGAAAGTCTCAAATAATAATATATCTTCAGTTGGTATTTTTTGTGATCTATTAAATGCCTCTGTTTTTGCAGATCATGATAACCTCTTAGACAAACTCAAGCTTTATAGAATTGAAGGCTTTATATATAGCTGGTTTGAATCATACTTGGCAAACAGGATGCAAAAGGTTGTGCTGAATAATTCAGACAAGGTTGGAAATGTAGAAAATGTTAGTGATGGGGGTAAAAATCACAAAGGGAGACCCAGAAAGTTAAATTTGGGTAACTCCTATTCATTATATGTGTGAATGATCTTCCACTTAACATTCAACAAGCAAAATTGGTAGTTTTTCCAGTTGATACTAGTGTTATAATAAATCGCATTAGAGGGAAAGCAACTGAAGGAGTTTGTAAGTGATATTTTCAAAGAATTATTAAGTGGTTTTCTGACAATTGACTCTCGCGAAATTAAAAAAAAAAACAACACACCACATTCAGTTCTGTACATAGAGTCATACCAACAATAGATGTAGCACATGAGCAGAGGTCAGTAAGTTGGGTAGAATGCTCTAAATTTTTTGGTGTACATACTGATGAAAACTTGAACTGGAAGAAGCATATTATTGAGTATCTCAAACAATAAAATTCAGCTACTTTTGCTATTCATATAATTGCTAATCATGGAAACAAACTTATGAATCTCCCGACATATTTTGCATATTTCTGCTCAATAATGCCATACAGAATAATTTTATAGCATGACTCATCACTTAGAAAGAGCAGTGAGAATAATATGTAGTGTTCACCCATGAATGTCATGTAGGTACCTCTTCAACAAATTAGGTATTTTAACTGTGCAATCACAATACATAGTTTTGCTAATGCAATTAATAATCCATCACAATTTGAGAAGAACAGTGATTTACATGTCAGTGGTTCAGAGAAGAGTTCGATATGCCCTCGGAGAAGAGTTCGATATGCAGCAATAAACAATTTTGATCATTTGCCTAAACGCATTGTGCTCAGCATGAAAAAATAACTGGTGCAGTTTTGATTATTTAAATCTAGAATTTTTTAAATTTACAGTGTTGTTCTGGGCACTGTGTGACTAAGTGCAGTCAGCTGGGAGCAACACACACACAGCAATTTCCTATTCAGGGCTGCCAACCAGTAATTGATATCTGAGAGAAGCTCTCAGAATAATGGTCTTAGAATATTTAATCTAAACAAATACTGTATAGCATGATATTTATATTTTGTAAATTACTTACAAAATATTAGATTCTGATAGTCCATTAAATTTTGGGCATGCAGTCGCGCAAATATAATTTCTTCCTCTCATATTTCAGCTGTGTATCGTCCGGCCATCCTCAGAGTGAGTTGCAAGTCTTGTGACTCACTCTGAGGATAGCCAGATAATACACAGCCGAAATATCAGTGGAAGAAATATTATTTGCATGGCTGCATGCTCAAAATTTAGTGGACTATTCCTTACACCACAGAAAGTAATGCACATTAGATTCTGATGTTTAGAAGAGTGAGTTGGTTTTGCTCTTCTTACAAACAACATTGCCTGTTTCATGTATTGCTGGAATATCAAATAAATGTATGAAAATCCTAATTAATTCAAAAGAGTTACATCTGTTTCCTCTCAACAGCCCATCAAAACTTAATGAAAAGTCTTTTTATAGTTAAGAGCAATTAATGAAGCTAGATAAATAAAAATTAACTTAAACAAAGACTCACTTATCAAGCAAGCCTAATACAGCTGGAATTTGGAAAATGAGCCAAGAGTTTTTCTTTGGTCACAATCCACACAATTAAGGCAACAGCCTTAATCTTACAACACGTAACATTTCACTTTCATATCCAGTATAGGTTGTTGGAGTACGTTCTGAGCTTACAATAAGAGAGGATGCTAACATAATTACTCATCTTGTATCCTGAGTTTACCATATCTGGATGCACCCACAGTTAACCAAATTCTCAAATGTGGTTGTCTTATACAAAATTTTAGAGTGTTTAGAGCAGATAAAAAGAAACTTTTTCTTTATGTGACCAAAATGTCACTTGTGTGCCATTCCCCTGCATGGTGCCCATGAAGGTTTTGGCAGCAGTGGTGTTCAGAGGCAGTATCCAAACTGTTGTGTGATGAATATTGTTTTGAAGATGCTGCTGACCTTCTACTGACTCCTTTTTGTAGGAAGAGATGAAGTGTTTGGTGTACAAGACGCCGATAGAACTCCAGAAGAGTTGGTTGGCTATTTTGCTGATACTGCAGCCGTTATTCCTGAAACATCTGGTTGTTTTTGGAATGCTAGAAAATCGTTAGCATGCAGTGCCATGTCTGCATTAATTTAAATGGGTCACATTTTCAGCAACATTTCTTAGGCAATATTCACCACTCAGCAATTTGAACACTGTCCCCAAACATCATTAGCTTCTAAAAAAGCATGGATCCCTAGCGGAAATGGTGCACATATGACATTTTTGTCTCATAAAACAAATTTTTCTTTTTACCTCCTCTGAACACTGTAAAATTCTGTGTTGTTGTTGTTGTGGTCTTCAGTCCTGAGACTGGTTTGATGCAGCTCTCCATTCTACTCTATCCTGTGCAAGCTTCTTCATCTCCCAGTACCTACTGCAACCTATGTCCTTCTGAATCTGCTTAGTGTATTCATCTCTTGGTCTCCCCCTACGATTTTTACCCTCCACGCTGCCCTCCAATACTAAATTGGTGATCCCTTGATGCCTCAGAACATGTCCTACCAACCGATCCCTTCTTCTGGTCAAGTTGTGCCACAAACTTCTCTTCTCCCCAATCCTATTCAATACTTCCTCATTAGTTATGTGATCTACCCATCTAATCTTCAGCATTCTTCTGTAGCACCACATTTCGAAAGCTTCTATTCTCTTCTTGTCCAAACTATTTACCGTCCATGTTTCACTTCCATACATGGCTACACTCCATACAAATACTTTCAGAAATGACTTCCTGACACTTAAATCTATACTCGATGTTAACAAATTTCTCTTCTTCAGAAACGCTTTCCTTGCCATTGCCAGTCTACATTTTATATCCTCTCTACTTCGACCATCATCAGTTATTTTGCTCCCCAAATAGCAAAACTCATTTACTACTTTAAGCGTCTCATTTCCTAATCTAATACCCTCAACATCACCCGACTTAATTCGACTACATTCCATTACCCTCGTTTTGCTTTTGTTGATGTTCATCTTATATCCTCCCTTCAAGACACCATCCATTCCGTTCAACTGCTCTTCCAAGTCCTTTGCTGTCTCTGACAGAATTACAATGTCATCGGCGAACCTCAAAGTTTTTATTTCTTCTCCATGGATTTTAATACCTACTTCGAACTTTTCTTTTTTTTCCTTTACTGCTTGCTCAATATACAGATCGAATAACATCGGGGAGAGGCTGCAACCCTGTCTCACTCCCTTCCCAACCACTGCTTCCCTTTCATGTCCCTCGACTCTTATAACTGCCATCTGGTTTCTGTACAAATTGTAAATAGCCTTTCGCTCCCTGTATTTTACCCCTGCCACCTTTAGAATTTGAAAGAGAGTATTCCAGTCAACATTGCAAAAGCTTTCTCTAAGTCTACAAATGCTAGAAACGTAGGTTTGCCTTTCCTTAATCTTTCTTCTAAGATAAGTCGTAAGGTCAGTATTGCCTCATGTGTTCCAGTATTTCTACGGAATCCAAACTGATCTTCCCCGAGGTCGGCTTCTACTAGTTTTTCCATTCGTCTGTAAAGAATTCGTGTTAGTATTTTGCAGCTGTGGCTTATTAAACTGATTGTTCGGTAATTTTCACATCTGTCGACACCTGCTTTCTTTGGGATTGGAATTATTATATTCTTCTGTACACACAATTTTTTACACCCTGTATAAGGTAGTGAGTAAGCAGATAAACACAGCTGGGAAAATATTAGTACCATAAATGAATCATCGGAAAAGAATCTAATTTAGGCCATTCTTTCCCCAAGAATGATTCAGAAAATAGCAAAACCACAATACTGTTAGAATAAGCGTATTTTTGGTGCCACCTAAACCTACAAATTGATCTTTGTCATCTCGCTGAATCATATAAGAGGATTTGAATGTTTTTCTGAGGTATTACCTACAGTGTTGTTGCGATTTGGATATAAAATCCAATGGCACTGAGTTTTTGAATAGTCTCAGCTCAAAAACGACAGTAATTTCTGTTGGAACAATACAAGCCAATTCTCACAAGTAAATTGAAGGTTTCTTCAAATTTTTGTCCTCTCAAAAAGCATCACACACCATGATGTTGACATTATACATTGTATACATAGTGGGGGTAGTGCAATGGTTAAGACCATGATTACACAATGACTTAGTTACTGAGTTATAATAATCTCATATTTTTCTACATCTACATCCATACTCAGCAAGCCACCTGACGGTGTGTGGCGGAGGGTACCCTGAGTACCTCTATCGGTTCTCCCTTCTATTCCAGTCTCGTATTGTTCGTGGAAAGAAGGATTGTCTGTATGCTTCTGTACGGGCTCTAATCTCTCTGATTTTATCCTCATGGTCTCTTCGCGAGATATACGTAGGAGGGAGCAGTATACTGCTGGACTCTTCGGTGAAGGTATGTTCTCGAAACTTTAACAAAAGCATGGCTGTGTGCTTAGCCGCCATCTGGCTTCGCAAGGCGGGTGACCTTGAATGAGCTTCGCTCAGCCGCTGCTAGGCAGGGAAGGATCGCGCTCTAGTTTTAACAGAGCATGATCTGCTGAGAAAGCCTACTTCCGGTGGCGCCGTTGGTCTGCCGAGCAGGCTTACTTCCGCTGCCACACCCAGATAAGCTTATCGCTGTGACGTAAGGGCCTGTATATCTCGCTCGTGAGATCTCCGTTTGCTCATTCGACTCGAGGCAGCCGCACAGTACACACAGCCATGCCGTACAGGAGAAGGAGATACATCAGGAAGAGACAGATGCCTGTCTATAAAAATGTTGATACATTTGAAATTAAACCAAAGCCTACAGGCCAACAGCAACTATTAGGAGGTCCTATTACCTTTGTAGGATGTAAGATTAATTTTTCTTGCACAACTACAGAGGTAGTGAGTGGTAATTCATGGTTGACAATTGCCTTACTATGAGGAGGAGAGACATCACTTGGAGGACTTGAGAGCTATAATGAGAGAGATATTATTGCTTTTAAGACTTTTTCCATTGGAGTCATTCCAAACAAGGTATATGGTACATGTGTAGTAACAACAGATAAACCTTTCTCATTGTATACCAGGAACAGGACGACGATTAACTCAGAAGAAAGATTGAATGTATGGTGTAAAATTGTTAGTGACCTTGAAGGAAATATTGATGTAAAGTAACGATATTTCAGTAACTTAGAAAAGGAACTTATGCAATTTGCTGCAAGAAATACACTACTATCACATATTTTGTTAATGTGAACTATTTAACCAAAGTGTCTGGATATGCATTTCTGTTCGTCAAAAACAGGCGAGCTGAGTACCTAATAAAATGCTTTCTTTTACTACATTACATCATTTAACCTTCAAATATGTATTTTCCACTACGTTTTGGTATATTTATGGCTGAAACGGTTTCCTTTCTACTTAAAAGTATAGCGAATAATTGCTGCTAGGTTTTCAAACAAATTAAAATGTGCTCTGCCAATACTCAAATTCATTCAAGAAACAGATGTTCATTAATGTTCTAGCCACTGCTTTGAACTGATTTTCTCCAGTTTGTGAGGGACACTCTTTAATGGACTCAAATGGTGTCTGTATCTGGTTCATCCATGTGAATTTACATTTGTTGGTGGTATGTTTGGCAGACAGAACTTGTATTTGGGGTACTTGGATGCTGCTTGTGGATGATGTCGCTTGTGGGAATTTATCACGCCTATGAATCTGCATGATTCCTAATAGTCTTGTGGTGAAGGCAGTTGATGGACAATCTCAACATGTTGTGGTGTGGCCCTAATTCCTAATGCATTTATGATGTGTCCAAGAAACACGACTTTGCAATGAAGCTGACATTTGTCTTCATTTATTATGACACTATAGTTAGTGAGATTGTTGAAAACTTTTTGTACGATTCCTCATCAGATGAGAAAATTAAGATGTCATTTTGATGTACATAATAAAATGGAGCTTTACGAGTAGTACATCAGTGAAGTGTTGGCTAAGTTTGAGCACGCATTTTTACGTTCATACAGCATGAACATAAATTCAAATACACCAAATGGCATGATTATGGCTGTTTTTGGAATGTATCAGGGTGCGTAAGTATTTGTAGATATGATGTTTTATAATTGATAAAACTGAAAATGGAGGTAGTCACCACATAGGGGAACCAGTCCTGTATGTTTGGAATGTGGTAGTTGTCTATGATGGTCCAAGGATTAAGAATTCTGTAGTTGCCACATAACTTGACAGAACTGTTTTTCTTTGGGACTAGTTTTATAGGTGAAACCCACTAGCTGTCAGACAGGTGAAGTATGCCTCTTCGTAAGGTCTTGTCCTCTGATGCTTTGGCGACTCTTCGTAGGTCAGGTGGCAGTTGGTGCGGTTGCTGATTTATCAGAGGCAGGGGGGGGGGGGGGGGGGGGCAGGTGTGTGGTGATTTTAGGCACTGTTCTGCTGCCAACAGCACAGTCTCTGACACATATTTCTGGAGAATCACATGACAATTTGGCAGGAAATGAGCAAGCAAGCTGTACCGTACTAATCTTTGAAATGACTGCTGGAAAAAATATTGTGGGCGTCCTCAGAGGTGGCGACAGAGGTATCGTGTCAACATTTTGTGTGTGAGGAATCCACGAGGATGCGACATGTGGAGGCAGTCAGTGAAGATGGTTGAGGTGCTGCTATGCCATGAAGAATTTGTGTTACATGTCTTTAATCTTGTCCCTGATGGCATCGTTGTCATGACATAATTGAAGATTCAACTTCATGCGCATCAGGATAAAGTTGGTGAACATTCTGCAACTGCCTGATCATACTGATGCACTCCAGGAGTGTCTGATGGTTGTTGAGAGTGTTCTTGGGTGGATGGGGTTGGGGGTGTAGAGAGGATTCTGCTGTTATGTTGACCTGTTGAAGGAGCTATGTCAAGGATGCTGTAGACAGAGTTTGTGGATGTGCCTGTTGCTCGAGAGGTCTGGAATCAAGCTGAAGTGTCATAGAAAATCAGTGCCAATAACAGGTGATGAGGAATGTCCAGATGAATTTTTCGATGATGCCATGGTTGTGTGCATGAAACTGTGAGGTATAAAAATGGATTTTGCCATCTGGAGATGAATAGGTATGTAGACAGGTGATGGAATGACGGCAGCATAGTGCCAACCTTGGAATCTGTGTCAAGGATGTAAAGTTGTTGCACACAAAAAGTATATTGTTATGGAATAGGCATGACAAGTGTGATCCATCACTGTCTCTGTGGGTGTCGAGGAGACTTAAATATCCAGCATGTTCCACTGCACCTCCAGCAAACCAGGCGTTTTAGTTTGGGAAACTGCATGGTTGTCTGCAGTTGCAGGTAGTAGCAATATATGTTGCAGGATACCAGGAGGAGCAGTTCTACTCAGGTGTGGTATGGTTGGCTGCATGTTGCAGCTGCTTGGGCATAACACAACTGGCAGTGTTCTGGGCAGGCTTGGGCACCGTGAGGCCAGTGGCATGTCATGGCTGCATGGGCACGACTTGGTAGGTGTGGTTCTGTGCATGCACATGCACGGCATAGATGGCAGGAAGCTGAGAGTTTGTTGATGTTCTGCAGAAGTCATTGCTCTGATGTCAGACACAGTGATAATCAGGTAGAGTCAGCGCAGCTCAGGGTTGGCTGGCCATTGTGTTTGCAGCTGTAGAAACTGTGGTCATGCCTGCCACCATTGTTGTCTACATTACTGATGCACTCTTTATGTTGCATGATCAAATGATTTCGATCCACTAGTTAAGATGTCGTCCAGGGGTTCATGCTCATGGGCAAGCATAGCCATTTGTATCTGAAGAGGAAATTTCACAATCCACTGAGTCCATAAGGTGTGGTCAGGCATGCGATGAATGTCAATCTGTGTCGAAGATGGCACCATAACAGGGTGTGGTCAGGCATGCGATGAATGTCAATCTGTGTCGAAGATGGCACCATAACAGTTATGGTGTTTTATCACTAAGTATTTTGTCATAAATGATGTGATGAATGTGATCCCATGGGGAGCAATTGAGGTGATGAGGTAGAGCAGTTTTTGCTTGTCTGTTGGTGGCACGAATATTATGTCTGACTTTTCTACTAAGTGGCTTAGGAATGTAATGAACTTGGTGGTGTCATTGACCACATAATTAAAAGTGACGATATTTTCCATGATGGTGAAACACAATGTTGGTTGGTCTGGTGTAAAAGGCAGTAGTTCGAGTTAGGACCTGTAGTTGATGGGTTGCCACGATGGGAATTACAATGGGGTACATATTGTCTGACAGCAGCACGATGCAGCACACGGTAGATGGTGATAGGTGATGTAGCCAGCTGCATGAATTGTGGGGCAATTGTTTTTAAGTGTGGTGTGTCCAATTGCTTGGGTCGTCTTGACTCGGGTGTGAACTGGTTGCCAAAAGGAGTGGAGTTCCAAGTAAAATCAAAAACCATTGTTTGCTGATTCCACTGTTCAATGTTGTCGCATACTGATGTAAAACTGTCAAAGAAAGTGTCACACGGCCTGCATTCACAGCGTTATCCATAGTGACTGGCATCATGGATGAATTATGGTGTCTGCAGTGAAAGCTGCACAGCACAATGTGAGCACGTTGGCAGCATTGTCACTGTGCAATTGTCAGAAATGAACTTCTATGTGATGGCGATCATTGGGAGTCACCAATGTAGTTTCACAGGTTATGGGAGATGGTTACACTAAGACATGGCTTATGGTTACACTAAGACACACATAATCCTAATACTCTGTAGAACTATTTTTATTGACGACACAAACATTCACAGTACAGTATTCGAACATAGTGCAGTCCTCAGACCAAATGATCTCAAAGATACTCTTGCACAGGAATCAGGTTAACCACTGGTGATGTTCCTTCATGAAGCAATGTTCATACACAGGTAAATGTTCATAAAAAAATTCTGTCATATGTCCCTACCTGAATTCATTGTAACCACAACACATCCAGGCATTCATTAGGACTACACGTATGCTTCAGAGTGTCACATCATCACTTACAGCAAATCATCGTTCCACAACACCTTTTTTCCACTGTTCCCAGTATCAACGACGGAGTCAGAAAACCAACATTTCTAATAAATTACCAGCAAAGACATGTATAAATAACTATTTTATTGGACCTACAATATCCATGAGAAGCCCTGTTTGCTGTGGCAGTCATACTGTAATAATCACTTCAGCAACTGCAGAATAAAATAATATAAAACTCAATGTCACAGTTCTCATGTTCATCATTACTTACCTCTTATTTTACATGTACCATGTTATCTTTATGATTCAGACTCAGGGCCAAGGCAGTTTATCCTCACTCCCCCATACCTTCTCTCCTATCTTTTTCACATAACCCTCCTCACCTCAGTGTAGAAACATACTGTATGTTTATCATCACTTCTCTGATGGCTTCTTAAAAACTGCTGTCCATGTCAAGTTCACCAACCATCAACAGTAACTCCCTTTTGATAGCAGCCATTCCTTCCACAATGAAACATCTCTGCAAAGAGTCTGGCGATCCATGTATGGTGCGTCTCTAGTGGCAAGTACACTGAAAATCTCCATAAGTTCTTCACAAACAGGCACTATCCTCCAAACCTAGTCCACAGTCGCATCACCCATGCTATACTCACGCATCTGAAATTCTCCATCCACCCCCATTAACCTGAACTAGCTGCAAGAAATACACCCCCTCCCCCAGAACCCAACATTGCCAAGGACTGAAACAACTTCATACACCATTTGCTCAGCTTAAAACTATCTATATTGTGCCCATAAATGAGGTGCACCCTATCCATAATCCTTACCATATACCCAAAGTGTTATGCTGTCACCTACCCAATCTACAAAATACATTGATCCAAACCCTTGCCAAATGGGTATATACTACCCCTTTAGAAGAAGAGCAACACATGAAACCTGTCACATCACATACCAGCACTGCCGAAATTTTTGCACAGCCTTTTGTGAAGCCATGAGCACCAAGCAGCAGTCCACCAAAACTGAATGGTTATTGTGGCCACGGATATATTGACCACCCAGTTGCACGGCAAGCTTTTGAGCACAACATAATTGATTTCAATGGCTGCTTCACAATGAATTGCCCTCATAACAAACATTTCGAGTCAATAGACATCTCACACCCCCTCCACCCCCGCCCCATGGCTCTTATTTTGCTCTATAAATTTACACTTATGCTTTTCTCTCCATGGTCTTCTTCCTCTGTTCTGTTCCCACTGGTCCCCTCCACCACCTACATTTAATTGTGTGCCATGTTCTATTTCTTCTGCCTGTGCCCAGTTGGGCTAATGGGTGTTAGTTTATTATCTCATTCCCTTTTTTATTTTCCTTCCCAGGTGTTTTGGGATTGGCTGAATATGTGCTATGCCTTCTTCATGAGCTTCAATCCCGTTATTTCCTTCATAGATGTCAACCCTAAAATAATTTTGAACAGACTGTGCATATATGTAAGAATATTTTTGTGTTTGCTCTGAACGCCAGTATCGAGAAACTCAGCAATACTTTTAGACTTGCTCAATGCCTCGACTATATGGTGACCAGTTATCTTTACTTCATGCAGTATATAAAATTGGATTCAACACTGTTAAAATAGGAAATTTTGGCTAAATAATACAACAGAAAAGGTAACAGATATTTTTGAACAAAATTTAGTAGCTAATTTATTTTAGTAATACCATTACTGATTCACTGTGCATCTCAGAATGTTGTCATTTGTGGTGGGATTTGAATACAAAAAAGAACTACAGCATCCTTGAAATCACTTTTTTAATTCTATATAAATAATATTCTAAGACAAATACATAAAAATAAATAATAATCTAATACCAACTTCTTTCTGAAGAGTGTGATTTCACACACAATCTTTCTTTCAAGGAATCTATGGCAACACATCAGTACAATAATGACTAGAATGGTGTTACAACATTAAAGTAAAACAGTGTAAAAAGACAGATTACAGACTACACATTAGTGCATTGAACAGAAACACAAACTTCTTCACATATTCTTTAAGCTCAAATATTCAGTAGCCCATAGTGCTTAGCTACAGTTTTAAACTTATTGTGATGTTATGTCTTTTGCAATAGTGAGGAATGATTTAAAAAAAAAAAGAATGAGGATGATATCCTTTTGCTTGGAAGCAAGCGCTATAAGCAAATGCACACAAGGAATTGTAAAGTTACATAAAAAAGAGACATCTCAGATCATCACATGTTTGGATTCTTCGTCATCCAAGCGATCTTGTTCTGATGTCAGGAAGAGATTGTTGAGCTTGTTCCTGATAACTTCATCTGATGACTTCTCAGATGGTTGTGTTGCATTCTTGAAAGATGTTGGCTCACCAAGGTCTGGTTCTACATCATGAGCATACCTAAGAAAAAAGGCTTGTTTACAAACTTTTTAATTTGTGCTGTCAAGAACATATATCAAACTGACCAATTTTAAACAGTTTTTAAATTTTTATTTCTATATTTTGATTCCCCCATTCAAGCCATATAACACCAACAATCCAGTGAAGGCCTTCCTCATATCCCCATGCAGTTCATGTGTACAATGCATGCTAGTGAAGCAGATTGAGGGTGAAAAGATTTTTTTTTAAAAAAAGTGTTTCCACAGTATTCTTAAGCAAAAGCTTCAGACAGTCACAGAAGCAGAAGGTGATTTTGTTACTTCACAACTGCCTGAAGAAATACAATAACAACAAAACAGTAACACCAGTCAGTCATGAAATTTGGCCTACATATCACACATTCACAGGAACAATTTTCATAAATGGATGAGAGTTTCCTTGCTGTTCTGTAAATTCATTTTCAGTGTGTTAGAACATTTAGATTATAGATATTTCTTTTTGGTATTCAGGCCTCAAGACTAACTTACTGATTTTATTGTTAATTAAAAAAAAAAAATAAATATCTGTACCAGGTTTCCTAAATTGCTGTTAAAATATTTGTTCAAGTGTATTATACTTGATTAGCTCACACTAGTAGCGAAAAATGCCTCACTGTTTTAGGTGGCTTTCAGGAGGCAGAGAATTTGCTGTGCTGGTGCTTATGTGCCTCACATGAAATACCTGGAGGTGAGTGAGTGGCTTCCCAAATTTTTGTTCATTTTTCCTTCCTAGAACTCCCATTATTATAAAACATTTTTTAGAATTGGCATTTCATTTACTGGAGAAAAAGAACTGAGTGTGTACTGAAAACCAGTTAGGTAAAATGTGCAAAAAGTAAACAGGGAAAGTTGTTCTGAGCACCTGAACAGGTAAGCAAACACAAGCACTCTGAAGATGAGAAATTGCTCTTACCTTAATTTTCAGTCTCATAAATGAAAAGCCACATGTTAATTATGTCTGATTAAACATAGTACACTCCACATTTTAAATAAATAAAAAATGGATGTTCTCATGAAACTGAAAATACTTTAAATGTTGTTGCTCTTCCCCAACACTTTAAGGGCCATATCAAATCTTCAGTGTTTCATTGTTAGAGGGAGCAGCTCAGTAGGTAATTCAGAGCTGATATATTGTTATCAAATGAAACCAATTTGGTTACATTGCACCATTTTCAGAACATACAAAAAGCAAGTGCTCCACATATAACCAAGGAAAAACACATTTCATGCAGACCTGTACATGGCAGGAAGCAACATGGACAGTAAAACTGTAGGTGGACGGCAATACGTAAAACGATGCTCATGAATATAGGTGCATACTAGCAAAAATGTGAACTATAAATCGAATTTATGCATATTCCTATACACTTAGGTTCAATAACTTTTGCTCTTTGCATGTCTGCTGATTTTGGTGGTGAAAATGTAAAAATTTAGTGGTCTCTGCATACGTCCATTCATTAAAGCCATATAGAACAATATGCTAGCATAAGCCAACACACAGAAATTGCATCAGCCACAAGTCAGTACCATTCCTTTTATCATTTTCCAATGTGTGTGTGTGTGTGTGTGTGTGTGTGTGTGTGTGTGTGTGTGTGTTTTCCAGAATATAATGTAATCAGTTCTTATCATCCACCTGTGTAGTAATGGGCACTTAGTTAATTACAGCTTGATTTCAAAAGACCTCTTGTACTGAGGCTGTTACTTATATAATCACTGAGTATATAATAAAATTTTTAAACAATACAATCTACATCTACACAGATACTCCAGAAGCCACCATATGGTCCATGGAAGAGAGTACCCTATACCAGTGCCAGCCATGCCAGCACTGTGGCCTAGTTTGCACCATATTTTAAATATGTAGTATGATGCTAAGCTGATTTGGTGTATATTTTGTGATGATGTCATTGCAGCTATATTATACTATTGATAAGATTAATGTGTGGAGTTCACACATGTACATCTTGCAGGTGTCTGTTTAAGAAATTGGCAATACTGAACTCCCTTTCAGTACATTTACAACTCGAGGAAATTTGTTGTAAATAATCTTTTGGAGCTTTAGGATAATACTTGTACAATACTAGAAGGAAAAATTATCTGTATTTTGGTCAGTCTAACTCTGGGACATAAAAGAATAAAACACACTCTTGTGCAACTTTTGTTACTTATAGTGCTTAAAGATGGCAGTTGCTTTGTGGGAACTCTGCTTATGTGAAAGTGTTATAATTTTGCTGTCTATGTCTGATGAAGGACTAAGTTCGATAGCTGGATAACATCTAACAGTCATTTTCACTGTGCCTGTCTGCCACTAACAACCTCCACTATTTGGTGAGTAGCAGTCTATCCTTGTCATATCATTTTTATTTGATTCTGGATTTTCCATTGTTGGATTAAACCTACAAAACTCTGAGAATCTGCCCAAGGAAATAAAATGTCTTGGAAAAACCAGAAGTGTTTTCAAATGTAGATTAAAGAAAACAATTCCCTAAATACCATAGAGTAATTCCTGAATAAGTATTCAGGTTACAATCCTATAACTGATTAGCATGTAGACACACAAATATTTTTTTAATTGTCTTTTCAACCTTTTATTCATTTGAACACATTCCACATCATAATGTTTATTGTGAATATGATGTATGGAACATGGAACTGGAGAAAGCTTTAATTTCCTTATCCATACTGGTATTATCTTTTTTTGTATCATCAACCTTGTTTGCAGTAACACATTACCAGTTTGTTCTTTTCCTTGGTTTAAATAGAGTGTCTGTTTTGTTTAATTTCTGTAAGTGAATGTGTGTGTGTATTTCATGTTGAAATTTAGTAATTATGTTAACTGCACTAAACGTTTCTCAATTGAGGATGTTTGCCTGATCAAATATTTTGTGCAAATTGGTATGTGATCTAGTTATCCATGGAGTACGAATAAAGAAAATACAGTAAACTCCCCTTAACATGAACTCACTTAAGACAAACACTCAGTCAGCATGAACTAAACTGCAGCCCTGGCACGGAAGCACATGATCTTATAGAAAGTTTTAACAGTTAACATGAATTTTGTTCAGCATGAATTATGAGCTTTTTTTATAGTCCACTGAATCATTAGATTTTATCATTTAATCCAAAGTTTCAATGCTTTTCTCCCCCCCCCCCCCCCCCCCCCACCCTTTGTTTTACTGCCAGAGCTGCTTGAATGATATTGCTTGGAAATCATGACCGACAAAGACAACAACACTTTTTTGTTCTATAAAAAGGAACAATTATGAGTAACATTAAAGTTGTAAGCAGAAAGAGGGGAGTGATAGCCAAGACAAAGCAGACAAGCATAGATCTGCAAATAAAACTGAAACTTCTAGAGGAAGTAGACCACGGTGTATTGAAAAAACACAGGATTGCAGAAAACTATGCACTTTTCAAACCTACTTTATCTGCAATACTTAAAGACCATGAAATTCTAAATGCTGCATTCGCTTCCAGACACAAACCTTTGCGACTGCACAGTGCTAAGCA
The DNA here is from genome assembly GCF_023864275.1 of Schistocerca cancellata. Classification (NCBI taxonomy): domain Eukaryota; kingdom Metazoa; phylum Arthropoda; class Insecta; order Orthoptera; family Acrididae; genus Schistocerca; species Schistocerca cancellata. The sequence goes on from NC_064630.1 coordinate 764,964,144, forward strand.
ACAATATGTTGAAACTTTACTTCACACACACACTTCCATAGTACTTTCAAGTGAACCTATAATTGGGTCAAAAGCAAGCAAGACTGTAAAAAATAAATAAAATAAAATAAAAATAAAAAAATTAGACACCCGCGATTTCAGTTGTTCTGCTGCTTGGCTGATTGGTTCAAAATGAGCTGCTCAATTTCACCATCAGTGATTTGTGAGGGAGCAAATGATGGAAGAGGAGGAAAAAACAGGCTGCACTAATTTGACCAAGTGAGAGAAAAATATACCTTGTGTGATGTCTACATATCGTCTTTTCCCAAGTCGCACCCTCCAAATAAAAGGCAACATGTTCCATGGTGAAGCAGTCAGTAAACAGTGGTTACTTGTTGTATTTGTATCAAATTCAGATGGTAGTGATAAACACAATCTTTGAATGATCGGTAAACCTGAGAAACCACATTGTTTTAAGAACATGGACACTGATACTTTACCTTGCACCAACTCTCACCATAAGAAAGCATGAATCGACAGCTCATCATTCCATAAGTGACTTCATTTATACAGTCAAACAGTAACCTGGAATAGGTATGTTCTAACACTGCACACAGTTAGAGCTCATAATATACATTGTCTTAACTAATGTGAAGCTCCACTTCCTCCCCCCCCCCCCCACCCCTCCCTCCAAATATAAAAAGTCATCTACAGCCTTTGGATCAAGGTGTTACTGCCCTTATAGAGAGGTCTTAGCAAGCAACTTCTGAGAGCTGCAATTTGCATTGCTGAAAAGAAGATGGAAATAATTACTTTGAAAGTGCAATAAAAACTTTTGTCACACTCTGGAAATCCACTTCAACATAACACAATGGGAACTGTTTTAGCAAACCCTGTACACACGAAAGACACTAATCCTATTGAAAAGTTAGATGGTGGTAACAATACTACTTTATCCAACAAATAGAATATTCTACAAGGCATTGTGGACCTGGGAATACTTTTGATGTAAAAACAATTGTGTCTGATATGCAAGAAATGTCATCAAAAGAGAGAGGGGAGGACAATATCACTCTGCCTACCAGCTAGGAAGTGTTACATGCCTCTGACACTTTAAACATTTTGCTGCAACATCTGAAATGGTCACTAGTATTACGAACCCACGAGTAAGTCTGCTGTGAAGTTAGAGGTAACTTTGGTCCCATATGCAACAGCACAATGTACAGGATTTTTTCGCCAGAAAATGATCTGAGAGTACCATTTTTCAAGTTACAGTACAGTAATTAACACGAGCCTTTTTCCTTGTCACATTCATTTCCTGTGTTATTGTTGCAAACTAATGTTATTAAAAGGATTGGTGTAACACTGTAAACCTTCTTTTTAATTTTCCAAGATAAGAGAATAAGAGATACTGTAGTGTTTCCTATGGTGATACATGTAATATGCTGTAGTGCTTATATACTGTAAATGGTTAATGTGTAGAAAAAACATCAATGAAAAATTAAAATTTTGAGTTCCTGGTGAACATGAACTCTAGATTTTTTGGTTCTTTGGGATTTGTGTTAATGAGGGTTTACTGTAGATGTATATATTTGTGCCAAAATAATATATCACAAATTGCATAACTGGCACCATACCTATCATTCATATTCATGTCAATTGCTAAGACAGGTATACCAAACAAGGCTATAAGTGCAATGGTCAGTCCAATCATCATGAAATTACCAATGTTTGGGAAGGAGAACTGAATACTAAGGTTAACAAAATTTGAAAGCCAGTCTGTCATTCCCCATGATTATCAATAAATCAAAGACTTTTTTTCAGTTCTTTTCCCTATGACACAGAAACCCATATTTCAATTTGAAAACTGACAACAAAATGCTTCAAAAGAACACCTGCAAAAAAATACTTACATGTAGTATTAGGTAATAAATTAAGCAGCACAAACATGCAGACTTTATTAAAGGAAAGATACAAAGAATAATATAAACCCTGAAGAGACTAGTTAGAGTAAAATGAGGATGCACTCAGAACACCTAAAAACACCTCATTTAATACATATATGAAACCGATTATTACATATGTAAGTGGAATTTTGATTTCCAGAGCACAAAAACAGATACTACCAGAAATCAAGCACTTTGCTTCATAAGTGGAGCAATCAAAACTACATCCACTGTGTCCAGGCAACTATGTATATAAATCAAGAAGCAAACTGTAAGTACATTCATCAAAATGAAAGCCCCACAGAATGCAAACTGGATTGAAATCCCCCCCGAGCTCCTTAAAAAACAAACAGCACCAACAGAAGCATGTAAAAAGGCACTGAACAGCCAAGATATAAATGTAACTATGGAGAATGCCAAAAAGCTTGTCAATCTCTTACATTACATGGATATAAAAGATAGTTGACAACCATAGTCGGACAACATTACTAAGAAGGAAATTTCAGATATTGTAAAAAGGAAATTTGCTATTCACCATATAGCAGAGATGCTGAGTCGCAGATAGGCACAACAAAAAACTGTCACAAATAAAGCTTTCGGCCACTATGGCCTTTGTCAAAATTAGATGACTGGCAACTGAGGCCACACTGTGAGCAGCAGCATGATGAGAGTGGCGGCTGAGTGGGGGTAAAGAGGAGGCTGGGGTGGGGGGGTGGGGAGGGATAGTAGGGTAGAAGAGACTGACAGTGACATGCTGATGGGAAGTGTGCAGGGACGAGGTGGAAAGAGGGTAGGACAGCTATGTGCAGTCGAGAGGTTAGACAGAGGGCAGTGGAGAGGTGGGGAGGGGGACAGCAGAAAAGGAGAGACGTAAAAAGATTGGGTGCGATGGAGGAGTGAGGGCTGTGTAGTGCTGGAATGGGAACAGAGAAGGGGCTGGATGGGAGAGGACAATGACTTAATGAAGGTCGAGGGCGGGAGTGTTATGGGAATGTAGGATCTATTGTAGGAGAAGTTCCCACCAGCGCAATTCAGAAAAGTTGGTGTTGGTGGGAAGGATCCATATGGCACAGGCTGTGAAGCAGTCACTGAACTGAAGGAATTCATATAGAATGCGGCACAGTTGTGGCAGCTTAACTTGTAAATCACATGACTGGTTTCACAGGTAGCCCTGCCTTTTGATGGGATGTGTGATGTTTGTGACTAGACTGGAGTAAGTGGTTGTGGAAGGACATAAAAGGCAGGTCTCACATCTAGGTCTATTAAAAAGGGTTTGAGCCATGAGGTAAGGGGTTGTGTAAGGGATGGATGAGTATATTGTGTAGTTTTGGTGGGCGGCAGAATACCACTGTGGGAGGGATAGTCGGCAGGACATTTCTCATTTCAGGGCACAACGAGAGGTAGTCAAAAATTTCAGATATGGTTTTACTGGCAACTGCAAAAACACTCAGAACCAAAATGGCTTAGAATGTATACAGATGGATCACAGATTAATGACACAGCTGGATGTACGGTATGGTGCACAGTGATTTCCCTATAGTACAAAAGGCCACCCAGAAAGTAATGCCCCACATTTTAAATCAACCAACAATGTTGTGAACACAAATATTAGGTATGAATTCTTTGAAGTTTCCACAGTTCACATGCAACAATGCTTCAAAGTGGCACCTGTAAGTGCAGTGCGTTATAATTGAATTTCTCTCTGTGAAGAAAGAAACTGTGGAAAATATTCACCAATGTTTGTGTGAAATCTATGCAGGATCTGCAGTTGGCAGGAGTACAGCTGGTCACTGAGAACAAAGGGTGAGGCCATCAGAAGGCAGTTTGGCTGAGCTCCACAATGTACAGTGAGCAAACAGACCATCCAAGGCTGTCACACCTAACATATTGCACCATGCTGATGTTCTCATTCACAAGGATCGTCGCATCACGAGTTAGCAGTTGGGGTTGCTGTTATGAAAGTGTGGATGCTATCATCCATGCTCTTGGATGCTCAAAAATCAGTGCAAGTAGGGTTCTGCACTGTTTTATGGTGGAACACTTATCTCACAGGAAATCATTTTTCTGAATTTTTGCAACATTTTGAACTTGAGGAAGAGATCTTCTTGTACTCGAATGTGATTGGTGATGAAACTGGGGTCAGCATTTTGGGCCCTAAACAAAAAGACAATGAATGTAATGGTGTCATCTTCACTTCCCTCAGAAGAGAAAATTCAAAGCTTCCACCAATATGATCATGATTGTAGTAACCAAAATCAACCGCGGGAATGCCTTGGGCTGCAGGATCGGAACCGCCAGGCAGAGAAGCCGCCGGCGGTGGAGCATGCACCACCGGATAAACACAAGGACGAGTCAGACGACAGACCAACGACAACCGACAACAACCGATAACGACCAACTATGACCGCCCCAACAAGGAAGAGATAAACAACGGAGGCTTGTAGAAACCACAACACCAAACACCAACAGTAAATCCACTCGGAACCAGAGCCAGGCAAATGTCAACAACAAGCAACGACCAGAACGCAGTACCACCGAGATAGACAGCAATCCAGAGCGAGTACCAGACTGACTGGACTAGGGCAGAGCGGGTCCCTATACACCAAACCGGAGAGTGCGGCTATTGGCCGCAGTCTGCACGTGGTGTAGCGGTGGCGCCCTCGCTGCATGGAAGAGCCGCCGCGGACATGGAGTCCTCTATGGGCTGGCCACGTCCATTTGTTCTAGCACGTGTTCGACTTCCGCGGCGGGAGGTACTAGAATGAGACTGTGATTTGGTACAGTGAGGTCACGATTCTTACTGATGTGGTGCCAGGGGACAGTAACATTAATTGGAGGCTTACTTGAACACATTAATCACACTCAAGAAGTTTTTCCAGTGACTTTGGCACCATAAGAACCCAGGTAACGTTTTGATCAAACATTATGACACTAAGCCTCACAAGATGAAACAGGGTTGGAGTGTGTTACCCAATCCATGCTACAGCCTTGCCCTAACTCCCCCAGACTTCCACTTGTCTGGATAATTAAAGGATAGCATTTATGGAACACATAAAGGAGATTTGTGTACTGGAAAAAGGACTGGTAATGGGGCATCCACACCCTAATGTCCTGCCAGAGAAAGGCCATAGAGCTGGATGCAGATTATGTGGAAAAATAGGGTGTGTAGATAAAACATCATACTTTCACATGTGTAATTTTCACTGTGCGCAAAAAATAATTGTTAAAGAAAGAAAAGTTAGGCATTACTTTCGGGGTGACCCTCATATGATGAACTTTGATCTTGAAATACATGCAATTCAGCTAGCAGCTAACAACCTTATATACAAGAACCAATTTATTTACAATAGCTGTATATTGGTTGATTCTAGAGGAGCAATTCCAGCAATCTTAACAAAACCCTCCACAGCAACTAAAATCATAACTGAAATGAGACCAGCCTTACAGTATATCATAGACAGAAATAATGTGTCAATGGACACCTTCATATGTGGGAATCAACAGAAATGAGACTGCTGATCTATTGACCAAAAAAGGAACACATCATCATCATCATCATCATCATCATCATCATCATCATCAATCATCATCATCATCATCCAATTTGTCCACTTGGTGATGAGGCTTCTTGGAGTCAGCGTGCAACATATGATCCCCACAGATTCTTCCATTACTACATATCTTGAGATTACCATTGCCAGCTCAGTCTGGCTCTCTTTCTTGTCTCTGCCTCATCTGTTGGGTGGTCTTCCCCTTTGTCATTTTTGGTAAATTTATCTCCAGTCTAGTACTAGTTTTGACCAGCAGCCATCTTTTCTTTCAGCAACATGACCAGCCCCCTGCCATTGTAAGGTATTTACTCTTTCCATCATGTTACTGAAGCTTGTTCTCTGTCTGATATCAACTGCTTTCTCTCTTTGTGTAGCCCAACACTGATCTTTCCATTCCTCTGTGCATTACTGTTAGTTCTCTAACAACAAATTCATTTCATGTCCATGTCTCACAGCCATAAGTTTTACTAGCTGTATACAAACAATGGAAAATCCAGAATGGTATAATATTATGAAAAAGATAGATTGCTACTCACGGCATAATAAGAGATATTGAGTTGCAGACTGGCACAACAAAAAGATGGTCAAACAAGTAAGCTTTCGGCCAGGAAGGCCATCATCCAAATTAGACAAAACACACACACACACACACACACACACACACACACACACACACACACACACACACACACCTATATTTAGTGAGAAGCAATCTATCCCTTTCAAAATCTTGTCATTACTGGCAGTATACATTGGTCAGAACTGTTTTCTTCATCTCCGCTGGCATCTTAGACTTTTAAACTTGTCTTCCATAAGCTTTCCATCATAATTTAATACGTCAAAATGTTTCTGGTTTCATATTTTCAAGATGAACCAGATAGACTTAATCTGTGACCCTTTGCGGCTACTCGCTTCCAACAGATATATTTCCCTCTGGTGTACACTCAGTCATAATGATCTTGGTTTTATCACATTTCATTTTTAGACCGACGTCAGAGCAGACTAAAGCAAGTTCACTACCCAGTATTTGAAGTTCTTCTATACTATTTGCAAATAGACATCATCAAAAAAATCTCAGGTTATTTAATCTCTTTCCCAAAATTTGTTTTCTTTTGTTTTCCAATCCAGTTAAGAGATTACTTTATGTAGGACTGCTGAAAATAGTTTGGGAAATGTAGAGTCATTTTGTTTTACACCTCTCCTTAATGGAAAATTCATTTCTGTTCCTTGTTCTGTTACGAGCCTGGCAGAAACTGATTGAACTGAACGTCTTTTCAAAATCTAGAGAGACAAGCTACATAGGTAAAGCATACTCATTTGTTCTACTGTTTCACGTAGCGTGAGGATATGATCAACTGTACTAAACCCTCCGAGGAACCCAGTTTTTTCAATGAGCTGGCCCATGTCAAGCATAGTACTCAATCTGGTACTCAAAATTCTAGTAAAAACTTTGCACAGTATGGCTGATAGGGTGATAGTTCTTTATACCTTTAGTACAACCTTTCTTATGTATATTGTTATTTTGGCTTCATTCCAATCTCACAGTAATTTTCCACTGTGCAAACAACTTGAAAATATTTTAGGTAGATGCTTTATAGATTCCTCATGCATCAACTTGAAAATACCAACTGAGACGTCATTACTACTTGGAGCAGTTCCTTTTTTTAATCTTGTTTATAGTATGTTTGACTTATGAAGGGAGTATTTCTGAGATTTAGGAAACAGGGGCATCCAATTCATCTAGATAAAAATATCAGCATTCACTTTACTGTAAAGGTTATCATAAAAATTCTCAATATATTTGAGTATTTCTTTCTCATCTGTAATTCAGCTTTGATCAGTGTCCAATGTTATTAGTTGATTCTTTCCAAACATAAGCTTCTTTTTGGCCATATTTAAACTAGATTTCTTCTCAAGACTGGCTTTTAGTGTATCTGCTTCATACTTTTTGATGTCTTCTTTCATGCTCTTTCACAGAGTCTTGCACAGGGCTTTATATTCTGTATTATTTTTGTGTGGTTCTACTTTCAGTTTTCTCTTGTCCATCAAACTTATCATTTTATTTGTCAGCTTCTTTGGCTGGTTTCAAAATCTGCACAAGCTCCCCACTTCTTCAGCTGTTGTGATCAGTACTTTTGTTACTTCTTCTGCTTCACATTCTTGTAATTTTCTCTTAGTTCTTTCTTGAAATTCCTCTTTCCATTCTTTTATTTGACAGCAAGGTAAAATGTTCCAGAGTTAAATTAGCCCCTCATTTGAATCTCTGGATGGGAGCTGCTTTAGTGTCACAAAATCCTAAGTCTACAAAATGGGACAAGCAGTGTTTTCAAATATGGACACACAATTGCTGTTCGTTAGCAGTAGATGACAGATTGACAGAAACAGTAGGGGAATTAGAAAAAAATAACTGGATCGTTGTTGGCTGAAGTGACATATGTGACATAGGTGAGAACTGCCTTCGACTGAATTCGGGAAATCTCTTCTATTACTGTGGTGAACCAAATGGAGTTGAGGTTTTAGTAAACAAAACCATAGCAGACAAGATAGTAGTATTAGAACAAATTTCACACAAAAATGCACGTTTGGCCCTCAAATTGTCAGAAATGTATAAAATCTGAAGAGTTCAAGGCTGAAAGAACACACATACAAGCTAAAAAAAAAAACCATTACACTATACACTTAAGAAAACTATTCCTAAGACAATAACAGAACCTGTGTAACACACTTAAAGAGTAAATCAAAAGGGAAAATTTGGGAGCTATTCAAGAAAAAACTGAGGAAGGAAGCAGTAACCAACTTTCATCTAACAATGGGACATGACTGTCTAGCCCAACATCTATAAATCTTAGGAGTACTTCTCACAAATGGATGTCCTATTTGTGCCCTGCAGTTGACAGCTGAGGTGGAGGAGACACCTCTGGTGTGGACAGTGGCTGCATTGATACTGATAGAGATACTGGAAAAGCTGCACCTGGTTGATCCACCAGTGACGGGGGACCCCTCATATGTTGTGGCAGGGACCCCGTCACATTACATGATCCGTTTAGTGATGCATACAGACATGGCATGGCGAAGTCAGTGTCCCGGCTGGGTTGTCCAGTCGTCCACACACAGGCACAGCTGGTTGTAATTACATGCACAGAGGCCCTCCTCCATACAGAGGTCACAGAGATAGTGGCCGTGGCATCAGAAGATGACGGCAGGAATCTATTTCGTGTGACAACCAAACCCACGTGCCCAGTCACCTCAGGCCGGAAATGGGATGATGGCTGCACTGGTTGGCGTCCCTGGCTGGGCTGCAGGAGTGTCCAGAGTTGATGTCCATGAAGGAATTCAGCAGGGCTGTTGTTGCCAAATGGCAAGAATGATAGGAAGACATAAACTGACCCAAGGCAACATCATCAGACAGGGACCGAGTCACATACTTTCTCATTTGCGTTTTGAATGTTCTAACTAATCTTTCAACCTTATCATTGGACTGTGTGTGGCAGGATGGGACAAAAATGTGGTGAATCTTGTGAGCATTGCAGAAGGAGGCAAATTTCTGTGACACGGACTGTGGGCCATTATCAGAGATCCATGTTGCCAGAAGTCCTTCAATGAAAAAATTCTTTGATAGGGCTGCCACAGTGGCAGATTATTTATTTATTTCATTAACAGTACAGAGGAACCTATCACCTTGAAATGTAAGGAGGGTCAGATGCTTCTAAATCTAACAGCAAAGACTTCGTATTATTACAATCTTATTGGTATACAGTTGTTAATGTTTTTTAATAATATAAAGAACATAATATATAAACAATTCTCTAAGGTTACAGAGAACTGAAAGCTTAACAATTGTTTAGGTGCCACGGTGGCAGAGGCTGAAGTTGATGGACAATGAACAACATATGGGAACCGACAAACTGCATCAATTACTATGCCTTGGTGCGTGAGCGCCGTGAGCCCCCCCCCCCCTCTCCCCTCCACCCTCCCAGTGACCAGGATGCAGAAATCACAGGATCTCTGGCTGGAGAGCCGAGGGAACCATTATACGAGGAGCTGAATAGCCTGCATGCATTAGGAAAGGGCTGGAGAAACCGATATGGAGATGGTCCCAGGCCTGCAAAAGTTGTGGCCACAGAGACAATGTTGCCCAAGAGGAAGCTTGCTGCAATGCACATTGAGAACATGCCATCAAAATGAGAGATGTTGCCATCCAAATCAGGCTAAAGAACATAACAGCGGGCTAAGGCCTTGGTGCGTGAGTGCCGCGACCTCCCCTCCCCCTCCCCTCCACACTCCCAGTGACCAGGATGCAGCAATCACAGGATCTCTGGATGGAGAGCCGAGGGAACCATTATACGAGGAGCTGAATAGTCTGTATCAAGGGGTAGAACACCATCAATGGCAGAGAAACGATGCTGAAACACGTAGTAGTTTGAAGGTGGTCAAATGCCTGTGACAGAGGCGCCTCAGGCCAGCCATGTTACACGCGATGTATCATTTTCCATAAAACTGGATTGACAGCACTGGCCTGTGTGACATGAGTGCCATGGGGTGGAAGGGAATCTCATAGTTGTACCGACAGGGGGACAGTGCCCAACATTGAAAGTGGTGCACTGCTTTGTGTGGCAATAACACTGGGGGGTTAAACAGTGAAACTAACAACTTGTGATCCATGATGAGATGGAATTTTACACCATACAGGAAAACGTAAAACTTCTTTAAGGCATAAACAATGATGGTGTCTTCTTTCTCTATTCATGAATTTCTAGTATGAGCCAAATTAAGTGCCTTCGATGCATATGCTATAGGTCACTTCGAGTCATCAGAATATTTATGAGCCCATGCTGGGACACATCAGTTGCTAATACCAAATGTTGACCCAGTTGGTAGGTTACAAGACAAGATGCAGATTGTAATGGAGACTTCACTTGGGAAAACACCTTTTCATGTGACTGCAACCAGTGGAAAGATGTCCCCTTATGCAGCAAGGCATGTAACGTTTGTGCAACAGACACCATCCCCAGCAAAAACTGATGATAGTAAGCTATCTTACCTAAAAAACCTGGAGTTCCTTGACCGATGTAGGACACGGAAGAGCCACAATGGCAGAGGCATTCTGATGAAGGAGTTTGATGCCAGCACTAGAGACCTTGAACCCAAGATAAATAATAGAAGGCAGAAAGAAGCAACATTTTTCTAAATTTCATTTTAAATCAGCGGCCTGTAACAGTGAAAAGAGGGTATGTAAGTTACTCAGATGGTCATCACTGGAGGAGCTGGAAATCACAGTATTATCAAGATAGTTGGCATAGCAAGGCACAGAGGTCACGAGTTGTTCAAGACACCAATGAAAAATAGCCAGGAGGCTGGCCACACCAAATGGTAACAGCAAGTATTGATACAAATCGAAAGGCATGTTAGCTACCCAGAACCATTGAGTGTCAGCATCAACGAAAAGCTGCAAATATGCATTGGACAGGTCAATCTTGGAAAAACACTGACCACCAGCAAGCTTAGCAAAAAGTTTATCAGGAGGTGCATGTGATCAATAATAGACTGAACACTGAGAGAAACTTTGAAATCACCACAAAGGTATAACTGTCCCGACGGTTCCTTGACAATGACTAAGAGGGTAGCCTATTCAAAGGATGCAATCGGTTGGATGACTGTGGAGGCTGTGAGGTGGTCGAGCTCCACCCTGACTTGGTCAGGGAGCACCATCAGCACTTGGCGAGCCCAAAAGAAACAGGGTCTGGCCGAAGGTTTCATGGTGACGTGGGCTTGGAAATTATTGGCACAACCCAAACTTGCAGGAAACAGGGCGGTAAGTTGAGAGCGCAAAGAGTCGAGTTGCATATAAGGCACTTGATTAGAGACAAGATTAACATCATCAGAAACAGTAAACCCAAAATTTTAAAAGTGTCCAAAGGAAACAAATTTTCGCCACATGCATTGTTCAGCACCAGAAAATTCAACACATGAACCACAGATTTATAAGTGACTAGGACCAAGAAACTACCTAATATCAGAATGCTTTGTTTATTGTAACTAACTAATGTATGTGACACTGGTGCTGTAGGGGGAGAATCCAAGTCCAAGTACACTTGCAAGTTGAGTAATGACACAGCAGTACCAGTGTTGACTTGCATGTGCAAAATCTTCTGGTTAACACTGACATCAATAAAAAGCTTACTGGGTGAAAATGGAGATTGCCAATACACTATTGACATCCATGCCAGCATCTGCAATAGACTGTTGGAATTTTGCATTAACAGGAACAAACTGGCCCACTTTGTTACACTGGTGGCAAATGTCCCACCTCTTAGGACATTCTGGCCTATCATGAGTGACAAAACATGATGGACAAGAGGGAAACATGGAGCACTTGCATTGTTCATTACCGGGCTTGCGTGCTGCTGCTGCTGTTGTGGCTGCCACAGTGAGGTGGGCTGGTTGCCGTTATGTTTTGCCTGCATGCGGACTGCTGCCACCATATCATACCCCGGTGAACTGTCTGATAAACAGTGGGGAGGGAAGCAGGTTGATCTTCTGCAATTTGACACCAACAATTCAATTCGACTACCCACAGACTTCAAAACCTCAAACAATTGTGCAATAGTCAGAATGTTAGAGGGGGAGGGGTTTTCACATTGGAGGGCTTGCTCACGACCTCACAATCAGGGGCCAACCAGATGATTGCATCATGAACCATTTGGTCAGCATATGACTCCTTATGTACATCAGTGACAAAGTGACAATGATGGCTTAAACTGTGAAGCTCAGCTGCCCAGGTCTTCTAGAAATGTTCCGGTTTCTTGCGACTCTGACAGAACTCAAGTGGCAATGACGTCCATGTGTTTACAGTAGTATTTCGAAAGAAGGGCACACATGCTATCACAAGTGAGTGAAGACGGATCCTGCAGGAGGGCCAGTTGGCAAAGGAGTCGATACATAACCAAGACAAAAGGAAAGCACAGCATAAAGTCACATCAGTCAATCAAAATGCATGAAAATGCTGCTGCAACCATTTTTTGTAGGCTTCGTTTTCTTTGACAGACTGATCATAAGCCAGAAACAGTGGAGGTAAGTGACTGGGATAGTGACATGCAAAACAGGACAGGAGGTGCAAGGGGTGACGTGGCAGGCAGGCGATGTAGATTGAGACAGACCAGAAATGGCCAAAACAAAGGCAAGCGGTTACAAGACCTGGGTTTGATTGTGTTGCGCTGTGGCAGACACCTCCTGCAATTGTCTGTGAAGCTGCAACACCACACTAAGAACCCCTTGCTGATCAACCAGCTGACATAGAAACTCCTCAGTATCACCATCAGACATTGTAGATGCGATGGAGGACCAACCAGATACTGAAAAATTACATGGAATACAATCCCAACCTCATCGCCATTTGTGTTGTGACACACAATACAACCGAGAATGTTAGCACAACTTTATTAGACTGGGGCATGTACCCCAGTCACCATAACAGACACTAAACGCAGTAAGATAAGGTAAATGTATGCAAGCAATGATAACATGACAACTCAGCATGAGCATAGTGTGGCAGGGTTTACATAGGCACTTGGCTGTAGCATGTATTGCTCTTTCGCAGCACACTCTCACGAATGGCAGCACATTGCTAATGTGTGCTGCTTTCAAGTGTGCACGCATATTATTATTATTATTATTATTATTTTCAAAGTAGTTATGTAAAAAGTTTTTAATACTTTCATGTTGATATGCAGTGGGATGTTAATTGTATTATGGCTTAATTTTCAACAAAGCTATATTTAACAACAATAACAATATACTGTTTTGACGAGACTGCCCTCAATAAACAAATGGATACAGAAAAATAGAATATTCTTTCACCATTACCAGCTGTGGACAAATATTGCATGAACAAGGAAGAACTGATTAGCCAATTATCATAGACGAAGGTTAAATAACAATAAATCCTGAAAAAAATTGGATATCACACAGCCACTCAATTACTCCAGCACTTCTGTAGAGTAAGTAGGTATGTACTAAACGATGATATTTCATACACTATACGACTTCTGTATCTCCTGACAGATGCACAGAGGATCTTAACAGTGTGCACTAGTGATTGGGATGAATTAGGGCTAATAACAGACAGAAAATTGTAAATAAACTCTGTGATGGATATGGCAATGGTAAATGTTAACATGGAAAACACTACAGACTTATTACAAGCACAAAAAGCTGAGTTTATGAAACAGACTGTATCCCTGCAGATAAAACACTCTGTTGTAAAGCACAACAGTAACTTTTTAAAAGCAGACAGTGGAAGAGAAAATGCAAAATGAGTGTGATGTGGGGGAGGGGGACGGCACCAAGCATTGTCAATGCAAACCACTCAGTGTATGGAAAATGCCTACAACAGGAATAAATAGCAGTGATAACTGATTCGAAGGAGGGCAGTCACTAACTGTTCACTACAGAACATAATCAAAAAATAGCTTTTTGGTGAACATGAGTGCAGATGTATATAATACCCTTCCAAGCTGCCTAACTTTCTGCTGCAAATGTATCTATGACTAAAATTTTTGGATACATGTCGATATCATCAAATTGTGGGCTATGATAAAATTTTGAACAGTACTTCACCCTTAATACGGCATGGATTGAAAAAGAAAAGAATTTTACGAAAACACACTACAGCTCTAGAATGCCATGTAAAATTCTGTTGCTTTTCCAGTGTTAGGTATGTTCTGCATATATTTTGGAAGGCTGTAGTAATTTTCATCATCTGATAAGTGTTATCATCTTACAGCATAAGTGTCTGATGGGATTTGATTCAACATTGGGATATGTGATCCTACCAAGGGGAGCTAAGTGATGGACTCATTTTTGTAAGTACTGTAGGTCCTGCTTTAGTAATGCAGTTGCTGAAACATTTCTTCATGTATCAGAATATTGGGCTGAAGAGATCTCTGAGGTGTCAGACTCTCACCTGGGAGTGGATTTATATCATGCCGCAAACCATAAAGTTGCGAAGCTGGGCAAAGAAAGTCCTCAAGTAACATCAGTCAATACTTGCTCTTTGGTAGCCCTGTCAAACATTAATATCAAAAATACAACTTTCTGTTTAAATGCTACAAACTGCTTTGCATAAGATCTGTGATGAACTGTGCGATTCCTTGAGCTGTTTGGTTTGCTACTTGCAAATAATTTGAGTGCTATCTACACAAAGTGTCACCATTTTAAGGTTGGTATCTGCCCCCCCCCCCCCCCCCCCCCCAAACAAAGGCACACTGGTGTAGTACACTCTATGTTGTCTGGTAAGAGTAATCCAGCATTTGCAGGAACACAGGAAATAAGCTGTCTTTATGAGTTTCATGACTTGCTAAGGGAAACTCATTTGGATTCATGCCAAATGCATGAAAGACTGAAAGTAAAGGAAGCTGGAGAGGAAGTAATACTTGTCTCATGATGAAGAAGTGGCCAGAGGTATTCTGCATAATGGACTGACATATTAAATTAGTCTGATGTAACCACAAGCTCATCCCATACACCAAATAATGATCACAACATAACACTATGGTTAACACTTGGGAGACACATTCCAGAAAAGTGGGGTTCAACTTCCAGTCCAATCATTCAAACTGAGGTTTAATGTGTTGTTGTTGTTGTTGTTGTGGTCTTCAGTCCTGAGACTGGTTTGATGCAGCTCTCCATGCTACTCTGTCCTGTGCAAGCTTCTTCATCTCCCAGTACCTACTGCATCCTACATCCTTCTGAATCTGCTTAGTGTATTCATCTCTTGGTCTCCCCCTACGATTTTTACCCTCCACGCTACCCTCCAATACTAAATTGGTGATCCCTTGATGCCACAGAACATGTCCTACCAACCGATCCCTTCTTCTGGTCAAGTTGTGCCACAAACTTCTCTTCTCCCCAATCCTATTCAATACTTCCTCATTAGTTACGTGATCTACCCATCTAATTTTCAGCATTCTTCTGTAGCACCACATTTCAAAAGCTTCTATTCTCTTCTTGTCCAAACTATTTACCGTCCATGTTTCGCTTCCATACATGGCTACACTCCATACAAATACTTTCAGAAATGACTTCCTGACACTTAAATCTATACTCGATGTTAACAAATTTCTCTTCTTCAGAAACGCTTTCCTTGCCATTGCCAGTCTACATTTTATATCCTCTCTACTTCGACCATCATCAGTTATTTTGCTCCCCAAATAGCAAAACTCCTTTACTACTTTAAGTGTCTCATTTCCTAATCTAATACCCTCAACATCACCCGACTTAATTCGACTACATTCCATTATCCTCGTTTTGCTTTTGTTGATGTTCATCTTATATCCTCCTTTCAAGACACTGTCCATTCTGTTCAACTGATCTTCCAAGTCCTTTGCTGTCTCTGACAGAATTACAATGTCATCGGCGAACCTCAAAGATTTTATTTCTTCTCCATGGATTTTAATACCTACTCCAAATTTTTCTTTTGTTTCCTTTACTGCTTGCTCAATATACAGATTGAATAACATCGGGGAGAGGCTACAACCCTGTCTTACTCCCTTCCCAACCACTGCTTCCCTTTCATGTCCCTCGACTCTTATAACTGCCATCTGGTTTCTGTACAAATTGTAAATAACCTTTCGCTCCCTGTATTTTACCCCTGCCACCTTTAGAATTTGAAAGAGAGTATTCCAGTCAACATTGTCAAAAGCTTTCTCTAAGTCTACAAATGCTAGAAACGTAGGTTTGCCTTTCCTTAATCTTTCTTCTAAGATAAGTCTTAAGGTCAGTATTGCCTCACGTGTTCCAGTATTTCTACAGAATCCAAACTGATCTTCCCCGAGGTCGGCTTCTACTAGTTTTTCCATTCGTCTGTAAAGAATTCGTGTTAGTATTTTGCAGCTGTGGCTTATTAAACTGATTGTTCGGTAATTTTCACATCTGTCAACACCTGCTTTCTTTGGGATTGGAATTATTATATTCTTCTTGAAGTCTGAGGGTATTGCGCCTGTCTCATACATCTTGCTCACCAGATGGTAGAGTTTTGTCAGGACTGGCTCTCCCAAGGCCGTCAGTAGTTCCAATGGAATGTTGTCTACTCCAGGGGCCTTGTTTCGACTCAGGTCTTTCAGTGCTCTGTCAAACTCTTCACGCAGTATCGTATCTTCCATTTCATCTTCATCTACATCCTCTTCCATTTCCATAATATTGTCCTCAAGTACATCGCCCTTGTATAGACCCTCTATATACTCCTTCCACCTTTCTGCCTTCCCTTCTTTGCTTAGAACTGGGTTTCCATCTGAGCTCTTGATGTTCATACAAGTGGTTCTCTTATCTCCAAAGGTCTCTTTAATTTTCCTGTAGGCAGTATCTATCTTACCCCTATTGAGATAAGCCTCTACATCCTTGCATTTGTCCTCTAGCCATCCCTGCTTAGCCATTTTGCACTTCCTGTCGATCTCATTTTTGAGACGTTTGTATTCCTTTTTACCTGCTTCATTTACTGCATTTTTATATTTTCTCCTTTCATCAATTAAGTTCAATATTTCTTCTGTTACCCAAGGATTTCTACTAGCCCTCGTCTTTTTACCTACTTGATCCTCTGCTGCCTTCACTACTTCATCCCTCAAAGCTACCCATTCTTCTTCTACTGTATTTCTTTCCCCCATGCCTGTCAATTGTTCCCTTATGCTCTCCCTGAAACTCTGTACAACCTCTGGTTCTTTCAGTTTATCCAGGTCCCATCTCCTTAAATTCCCACCTTTTTGCAGTTTCTTCAGTTTTAATCTACAGGTCATAACCAATAGATTGTGGTCAGAGTCCACATCTGCCCCTGGAAATGTCTTACAATTTAAAACCTGGTTCCTAAATCTCTGTCTTACCATTATATAATCTATCTGATACCTTTTAGTATCTCCAGGGTTCTTCCATGTATACAACCTTCTATCGTGATTCTTAAACCAAGTGTTAGCTATGATTAAGTTGTGCTCTGTGCAAAATTCTACCAGGCGGCTTCCTCTTTCATTTCTTAGCCCCAATCCATATTCACCTACTACGTTTCCTTCTCTCCCTTTTCCTACACTCGAATTCCAGTCACCCATGACTATTAAATTTTCGTCTCCCTTCACTATCTGAATAATTCCTTTTATTTCATCAAACATTTCTTCAATTTCTTCGTCATCTGCAGAGCTAGTTGGCATATAAACTTGTACTACTGTAGTAGGTGTGGGCTGCGTATCTATCTTGGCCACAATAATGCGTTCACTATGCTGTTTGTAGTAGCTTACCCGCATTCCTATTTTCCTATTCATTATTAAACCTACTCCTGCATTCCCCCTATTTGACTTTGTGTTTATAACCCTGTAGTCACCTGACCAGAAGTCTTGTTCCTCCTGCCACCGAACTTCACTAATTCCCACTATATCTAACTCTAACCTATCCATTTCCCTTTTTAAATTTTCTAACCTGCCTGCCCGATTAAGTGATCTGACATTCCACGCTCCGATCCGTAGAACGCCAGTTTTCTTTCTCCTGATAACGACGTCCTCTTGAGTAGTCCCCGCCCGGAGATCCGAATGGGGGACTATTTTACCTCCGGAATATTTTACCCAAGAGGACGCCATCATCATTTAATCATACAGTAAAGCTGCATGCCATCGGGAAAAATTACGGCCGTAGTTTCCCCTTGCTTTCAGCTGTTCGCAGTACCAGCACAGCAAGGCCGTTTTGGTTATTGTTACAAGGCCAGATCAGTCAATCATCCAGACTGTTGCCCTTGCAACTACTGAAAAGGCTGCTGCCCCTCTTCAGGAACCACACGTTTGTCTGGCCTCTCAACAGATACCCCTCCGTTGTGGTTGTACCTACGGTACGGCTATCTGTATCGCTGAGGCACGCAAGCCTCCCCACCAACGGCAAGGTCCATGGTTCATGGGGGGAGGAGGTTTAATGTAGCTTTCCTATACTCCTTAGGATGAATGCCGGGGTAGTTCCTTTTGAAAAGGACATGACCAATACCTTCCCTATCCTTGAGAAATCAAAGCTTATGCTCCATGTTCAGCAATCTTGGAATTTCAAGTCATAAGATCCCTTCCTTTGAATGGATTCATCACAATGTGTATATGCCCATCTGTACTCAGGCATATCCATTTCACTAAATGTTGGTGAAGCAATTAATGTGTATCTTCATTTAGAAAATAGTGTAGGGCTTTTTTAAACAGTGTATGGAAGGGTTTGGATACCAAGAAGAGGGATATTAGTGTCTGATTGTACACTGATTGTTCCTTTTTGTCAACAAGGACTGTCAAGAAGAGAAGAGCACAGATCTGAAATTGTTTTCAAAATCTAGGTGGCGTTCATGAATGCCCCACACTGGTTATCAAAGAACAACAAATTTTACTAAGGAAAATTGGCAAACAGCCGTATCTTTTGACAAGTTATTTTATTTAGACCACCAGTCTTGGAAGCTCATTATTGTCATGTTCATCCCCTTTGCACTCAATGTATAGACCAACAGATATATCAATACTTGTCAAGTCTTTGAAGTCTTTGAAGTAAACACTCCAAAAATGAGTTCACAGAATCCAGATACTGATTGGTCCAGTTATGCAAGTATCAATGCATCCAATGGTCTATACATGGAATGAATAGGAGCTTGAAGACGGCATTAATCAAAAATGATGGACTAAATAGAATCTCTCTTAAAACATATGGCTGTTTGATGATTAATCTTGTTAAAAATTTGACCGGCCGCTGTCCTACATCCACAAAGGATCAACAGAGATAGACCAACAGCTGTGACAGGAGGTAGAGATCTTCTAACTTACAGGGCCAGACTACCACCATAATAAACAGTGACTTTCTGAGGGCCAAATCAAGAGGAACATGCCCAACCACATGGTATGAAACAGGCTCTAGAATGTCTCTCTCTATTCTAGTCATCCATGCAGCAGCCTGGACCTTAAACAGATACAACATGCAGAGTGTTACAGATGGGCACAAAATCAACAGGAGTGAACTATGGACTCCACAGATGAACACAACAGATGACTGATACCAGATGACCATCAACAACATGTGTAAGGGCACACGGTAATTCTAGACACCTGAGAGATCCCATCAATCGAGCAAGCAAGGTAGTGGATCAGTGATGCTTTGGGGTGACACAGTGTGGAGGTGTTGGACACTATTTTTGTTCATCCATGGCAAACACAACACTCCACAATACATGAACATAATTATCCAAGCCATCATTGATCCAGTTCAACCAAATTTCTGGGAAGAATTCAAGTTAATGGAGGACAGTTTCTGTGACTTTTGTCCAGGCATCATCAACAATCTGGAAGATGCTTGGGGGAGACTGAAAGGAGCTGTATGAGCATGTCCTCACTCACCATGACATCTACGAGAATTAACACAATGTTGCCACTGAAGAATGGGATAAATCAGACCTACAGTGTTTAAGTAAAGGTGTGGGCAACATGCCATGTAGTGTGCTGGGTTGCATTCATGCAAAGTAATGTGTTATTCTACATTGAATTACTTTTCTGCACAATGGGTTTACTTCAAGAAAAGTATTTTTTGTTTCTGTTAAATTACAGTGTGGTATCACATATCGATACAACCCCAAAGGCATCAAGTTGACAACAGAATTGAAAGTTTTCATCAGACACCGATAGTGGACGTGGGTGATCCTGAGTACCCAATGATGCATGCCCATTGAGCCACAGCTCCAGCAGCTCTGAGCTACAAGTGTTCTCTGCTGCTACAATACAGTATGGCCGGTGGCAACCACACTGCCATTCACACACTGGAGTCACTTGCTATATGATGCTATGCAGATGCTGCCTAGTCACAGCTCCAACTCCATCATTTGTGCTTTAGTACACAGAGCCTCTTCCTTGTTGACACTGAGAGATGGGCTCTTTCTTGTTGCATTATTTGTAATGAGTTTCCGTATGCTTGGAAAAATACAAGTTAAGTCAATCTTCTGCTAACTTGTTCACTAATCATTTATGCTGCTGCCCAGCTTTCCTATGACAACAGTTGCTGCACCACTCTATAGCAGACCTCTCATTACTGTTGCATATGAAGTTGTACACAACATACAGTACATGTGACTGTTGGATTTTGGTTGTCAATAAATTGATAGAGGCATTACTTTCAAACTACTGCTTCACTACCACACTGAATGCTTTAAAACTATTGTTTCGAGGGTGATGTACAATTTTTTTTGTGTATAATACACAGTACCAAATTAAATTTTTCAAAAGCAGACAACTTTAGCTGTGTATAATTATAAGCAAATTAATACTCTGATGCATGATATGAAACATTGAACAAAAAAAGGTTATAAATGCTTCAGCACCTATATTTCACAAAAAAGTAGTTATTTACACTGACACACATACATGCTCCACCTCATTCTTAATAAGTGAAGAACATTAAACAAAAACACATAAGAGACACGAAGATACAAATTGATTAGTTTTTACCTTAGGAAACTAAAATAGTCTTCTGACTAATTCCCATCACTTGAATTACCTGAAATATCACACCACAATAATTGAAAAAAATCTGAAACTCTCAGGCCAGAAGTATTTTTACACAATATGCAAAAATTTAAAGCAGAAATTTGAAACAAAACTCAAATCACTATTTAACATTAACTGTAAAATGGAATGTGTGTATGAAGAGAGATCACTGCTCATAATTTACAACATGTGCCAAACAGTGGGCAGGCATGTGTGTTTTAGCACAGAAGAATGATTTTATCTGAGAAATAATCAATTTATTATCTTTTGTCTGTGCCTGTCCACTGCTCAGAACCTCTTCTGTAGTGACAATGTGCCATTACATACGTATTACAGTTTATACCATAGTCTCCATTAATAGGAATGTCCTTGTTGGAAGTAACATTTCGCAGTTGTATTACACTACCATGTGCAGAATGGCACCGTGGTATTATTTGTGTTAGCCTGCAGACATGAGATAAACAGCTGAATATCAAAGAATCAGGACAGAGAGGACAGGCTTAATTTTTATAAAGTTAACCACTTCAATAATTCTTAAGACTTTCTTTGTGGTATCTTTTATTTGAAATATATTATCTCCTAATAAGAAACAAAATGTGCCACTATCTAAATATCTGCCTCACTCACAGACATTCTAGGTCAAGTTTCATCATATGATCATCAAAATGGATATCCTGCTTTGTTGTCTAAAAACAATGTATTAAAAAATTATCAAAGATATAAAAAATAGCTGCTATACCACTGTAACAGTTAGCTATGTAGTCTTACAATGAGAGCTTTGTGGTAGATTCTTTTATGTGTTTGTCTATTTTTTGTTTGTCTGTTGTCGATGTATTATGCTCCCAGTAAAAGGTCGTAACAACGTGATAAAATTGTCTCTGATAGTGCTGTTAAAAGAATTACTGTTTGTTGAGCATATGAAGAGTCTGGGGAGAGATGGCTGGATATTTTTAGCAACTATTCATACATGAGATTGCAGGTTCGAGTGCTGTTGTCCACATCTCTTCCCGTACACGTCGCATTCAATTTGAAACAATTTTGCTATTTCAATACTTCCAAAAATACTAATAAAGGTCATGATGCTCACCTTTGTTATCATGAAATAATAACAGTTTATTGTGTCTCTTGTACAATTCTCCACATAACATCAAAAGAAGTGAACAGAAAATTCTAGTTACCCTTAGTTACGAGTAAACCACAGAGAGAGTAATATTCCAAGTCAACGATATAATTATCATAGAGTCTCTCAGATAACATCTTTGCCACTTAGCTTTCTCACAGTCGATTCAGTACATTACATATTTATTACACTACAGCTTTTACAGCCAGTATTTGCATTACTGATGATCTTTGTTTTATGGGAATTAGGGCGTGGTCAAAGGCATATTTCTCTGACCAAAAAGTTTGAAGTGGCCCTTCAGACAGTGAAGACAAAACCTTTGTGTTGGTTTCTGTACACTAAAAACATTTTTGTTACAGGGAGAGAAAGAAATCTCAGAATTTCTAAATTTTATGAATGATATTTTTTATCATCATCATCTTCTTCTTCTTCTTCTTCTTCTTCTCTTCTTCATCTTAATTCCAAGTATTAGGCCTCTTGACCTGTAACAGTCTCACCCAGAAGGTCTTCTGCAATCTTTCCACTGGTCGACCTACTGATCTTAGACTGTTGGGGTGGTACTGTAGATTTGAGTTCATTCATTGTAGATGCTTTCTCCTGCTGTTTTGGTAGTTTTGAATATAATGGGTGATAGTTTCTATTTTAAATTCATTCAACACATTATAATTACCTATGTTACCCCAAATAATTAATTGCATTAATGATGTAATTAATTAAGATATTGATTCTAATGTAAAGTACAAATAAAAATAAAGTTCACAATGGAAAAAGAGAAAGGCAGTCAAATTTCAGTTTTGGATGTACAGGTACTTAGAAAACCTCATGGAGCTTTAGAGCATAAAGTCTTCAGAACGCCCACTCACACAGACAGGTATTTTCACAAAAATTCCAATCACCATTTCAGGCAGAAAAGGGAAGTAATCAAAACAATGGTGGTCTGAGCTCAAAGAATCAGTGAACCACATTACCCTGAGAACAAGCTCGATCATTTAAGAATTGCTTCCAGAAAAAACAGTTGCTCTGACAAAGAGTATTGTACTACATCCTAAGACATCTGGAGTTTCTAATGAAAAGAACCAACCAAAGGGTCAGTTTTCCTCCCACTTATAAAAGCTGTTGCAGATCAGTCAGCAAAGTACCAAGAAGGCATTGTATTTAGATAGTGTTTAAATCACCAAGAAACAAGCATGAATTTTGGGACACTGCAAAGTACCCATCTCGCTGGTTGCCATAGCAAGGATATATCAAATCCCTTGCACATTTGGTCAAGTGTACAAAGGAACCATAGAAACAAGCATTAACACACATCTTAACTCTTTGCCATCTGCACGTCTCGCACAAATGTATTTGCTTGCCGCCGGCTGCACTATTTCAGATTACTTGGCTTGTCGCTGGCCGTTCTTGACATTATCAGGAGATTGTAGATTGTTAAGTTTTACTAATCTCATCATTAGTTCTCATAAGTAGTCAACCCTCTTCCCCTACTTTCATGAAATGTCGAAGATATACATACGTAAATAAATACAAAATTTGTTTATTTCATATGTTTGTTTATTTGCATTGTCTTTGGTACTTAGTGTTTCTCTTTCATATGATATGCAGCAAAACAGTCTCCCAGATGTAACACATTTCCACAAGACTTACACATTAAGTTTGTTGTTGTTCTTTTTTTGTTTTTGGAACATACATGGCAATTTTTCGTTTTCGTTTATTCGTTTCGGAAATAAGTATTAGTAGGTGTTGGTTTATGTGACCGGAAAGTCTGTCAACCAGTACATGATGAGATGTACACGAAGTAGTGGCAACCTCCACGTTTTGCTCAGTAGCAGGTACATGGTCTTTTATCTGCGAACCAGACACTTTGAATAAAAAATTGTGAAATCAGAGACTCTTGTGTTCTGTATTGAAATATTGACACGTACGGAATGCATTAAATAATGCGCAATGATAGAGGTACATGCAATATTTTTTTTGACCACTTTATAGTTTTTCCACATATAGGGTAATAACTCAAATACTGGACTGCCTGATCCACTCCGTTCATGTATTTGTTGTAGTCTAATACACTTTCACGTTTTTTTTATTGTGTAATTGGTTTTTTTACATTTTCTGTGAGTGTCAGTCAAAGTGGCATTATGTACTGTAGAGATCATTCTTATCATTTTAGTTTCTGAAGCTCTCCATACCTGTGTGAGTACTTTCCGTCGATGACAAGCTTTAAACACATTGACTTTTATGCGCTTTAATTTTTCCGGAAATCCTCTATTTTGCCGTATTGTTCCACAAACTCGAATTTTATTTTCAAGTAACGTCTTGCAAGTTCTGCACTGTTATAATAATTATCCATGTAGAGGTGATTCCACTTTCCATAAGAAGGTGTCAATAGTTCCATGAATGTTGTTGCTAAGGGCTGAGCAGTGCTGGAATATATCTTGAATGAGGATATGTATCCCGTACTCGAATCACACAGCATCCGAAAGAATATGCCATATTTTATAATTTTCGACGGATTGTAAACTTTAAAATTTAACCGTCCACACCACAGTATCATTCCTTCATCAGTTGAGATGTTTTGAATTAGATTAAATGTTTCTTTAAACTATTTGTAAAAATAATCAATCACGAATTGCCCTTTGTAAAGCTGGTCGGCATTTTGTAGTTTATTGTTGTTGTCAGAAAAATGTAAAAATGATCATATTTGTCTGAATTGGTTGCGGGACATCATTTTGCAAAATATTGGTGAGTCTATTAACGGATTCATTGACCAATAATCATCAATCTTTGCCTTTTTTGCAATTCACATAAGAATAGCAAGCTGAAACCATTTTCTAAGTTCAGGTCCCGTAATGTCAACAAATTTGGCATTTTTTTATCCAGTTTCCTTCTATTGCAATATTGCTAATATATTCAAATAGATTGTTCCCAATATATAATATTACGATATCCTCGACACACTGTGTATATTTGGGAAATATGTTGGGCTCAGAGATCCTTCAAATTTATTATTGAATTCTTCTTGGACATATTTCACTATCTTCTGATGATTCTGGTTCACTTTCATTCTTTTGATATCCAATGTCTTCTTCTCAATCAGCCAAGTCATCCGGAATGCCAGACAAGACATCTGTGTATTCATTATATCGTCTCTTTTGTCTGCCACGATGAAAGGGCACAAGTACTTATGAAAACAAAAAACTTGTAGATGTGTGTGACTTATTGTTACCTAAACAAAACACCAACAGAATGCAAAAGATATTATTGTGCTGTTGCCGGCCACTGAGTGATACTATGCACACGACACCACCGCGGTGTTGCTGGCAGTTTACTGCTATTTCGCACATGACACCACCGTAGTGTCGCCGGATGGCACAGTGTTAAGCAACAAATGAGCAACTATCATCTGGGCAGCATGGATAAATTGGCAGTACAGATTGAGCACTGGGACCAGGAGACCACCAGATTAATTTCTACCAATACTGTAGTTTTACAAAGATGTAACTGTACTAGGATGTGCAGAGATATCACAGAAATTCAAAAGCACAAAAACTTTAACAGAAAATAAGAAGCACTGAAATTAGACAATTTGTGGGCCTTTGTGTCAAACAGTGCCAACTCTTCCCCACAACAAACTTCATAACACATGTGGGCACGACTCCGCAATCTTAGGCAGCAGTTTGATGACATCACAAACTGACTGTTGTATTGATACATTTAAACAGTTCAACTTTCTGAGCACAGCACTGAGGTGCAAAATGATTCAAGGGACACCATGCCAAATAACAGTGTTTCAGATGAATCAGGTTCAGTTGAGGCATAAGACAATTCAAGGACATCACAGCAGATAATAGCATTTCAGAAGAATCTGACTCAGTCAAAATAAATGAAGACTCTGAACCACCTCAACAAGTACTCTAAGATCTTCCCAAATACCAAGATCAAAGAAGAAAGTTCATCTGGCAGTTAAGGGATGTGCACAAGTCTCTGACTGGACTATGAAGAAACATGTGTGCCAGTGATGTGATACAATTCACTCACATATCACATATTTATTTAGTTCAACTGACAAATATGACTTAGACATTGCTCATTGTGATATAGTGACAGTTGTGTGTGTGTGTGTGTGTGTGTGTGTGTGTGTGTGTTTTCTTTTTTATTTTATTTTATTGCAAGTGGACTTAAAAGAAGAAATTTATGTTAAGATTCCCACAGCTGACTACAAGTCAAAGACATTTAAAGATGAAGGCATTAAAAGACTTAAGAAAGCAGTTTACGGACTTAAATAGGAAAGTTGCTGTTGGAACATTAAACTGGACAAAGCTCTACTAGGTCTGCATTTCAGTAGATCCACAGCTGACACTCGTGTTTACTACAAAATGAAGGAAGCAATATATTCATTTTAGCAGTTCATGTAGATGACATGCTGAGTTTTTGCAACAATCTGCAACAAAAAATTGCATTTAAAGAGGAATTAAAGGAACACTTTAAACTAAAAGACCTTGGAGATGAAATGGCCCAAAGACAG
This sequence comes from Schistocerca cancellata, assembly GCF_023864275.1. Classification (NCBI taxonomy): domain Eukaryota; kingdom Metazoa; phylum Arthropoda; class Insecta; order Orthoptera; family Acrididae; genus Schistocerca; species Schistocerca cancellata. The sequence goes on from NC_064630.1 coordinate 764,990,783, forward strand.
AGAGACAAAAAACTGCCATGAAGAATGTCCCATACAGAAAAGTTATAGGTAGCCTAATGTATGCTCAGTGAGGTACTAGACCAGATTTAGCACAGGCAACTGGAGTGGTGAGTCAGTTTAATACTAACCCAGGAGTACCCCACTGGCCAACTGTAAAAAGTATCCTATGATACCTAAAAGGAACTAAACCTCTCAAACTACAATTTTCTACAGATGAGGATCATGACATCACAGGATACACTGGTGCTGGCTGGGCTGAGGACAATGCAGATAGAGAACTGACCACTGGTTTCTTGTTTATTCACAAGGTGCAGCAATTTCATGGAACACACAAAACAGCCAACAGCAGCTCCCTTGACAACAGAAGCAAAGTACATTAGCTTCTGCACATCAGGTAGCACATTGGCTGCAATGGTTGCAAAGAGAAATATCCCCTTTCCCAAAAGAAGGTCCAATTAAATTATTTTGTGACAACAAAGGTGCAACTGATCTGTCAAAGACAAGTGGATACAAAGGCTGCACTAAACACTCCGACACCAGACATCATTTCATCACAGAAAAAAATTATTCAGGAGAAATTACAGTGGAGCAAATTTAAATGAGAGGAATGCCTAAAGACATGATGACAAAGCCACTGCCAAGAAGCAGACATCATTAACTAATTCAAGGATTTGGATTACGAAGCTGAAATACTATGAGGCATCACTTCTAGTGGGGGTGTTGCAATTTTCATTTAAAATCAGTGCCTCTGCTAATACATTCATCTCTGGCATCATTGCAATGGACAATTTCATATATGTGCTTCTTTGCATTATTTCGTTTATTGAGTTTAATCACATTACTGTCGCTCTATTAACTAATAAAAGTGTTTTATTTAGTATCAAACTGGAACCATGTTTCCATTTAAAGTTCAAATCACAACACATTGCATTCAAAAACACTGTATCACAGAACACACTTCACAATCTGTGCGCTCAGAGATTGTCTTACACATTTTGAATGATCATTATCAAATGCAAACACAAATGTGTGGAACTGCAACACCAATCCTGCAGAGGTGGCTGAATGAAACAGAACTTACTTTCTTGACACACCTCGTATGTAAGACTTCAAAGACGCATAAAGGTCAGCATCTAGCTTCAATTATACAGAAATGTATAATTGAGCACTTTAAAAAATGCAGAAAAGTAGTATCCTATAATCATAACTCAATGAGTCACACCTGGAATCAGTCAACTGATAAAATACCTGGGCATAACAATTTGTCGAGATACGGAATGGAACAGGCTCAGTCGTAGGTACAGCAGGTGGCAAACTTTGTTTCATATGCAGGATCCTGGGAAAATTGAATCAGTCTATGAAGTAAACCACTTACAAAACATCCATACAACCCATCCTAGGTCATTTCTCAAGTGTGTGGGGCACATGACAAATGGGACTAAATGGGAATATTGAAAATATTCAAAGGGGGCAGCATGGATAAGAACAGGTTTATTTTACTAACATGAGAGTGTCCCTATTATATTGAAGAACCTGAATGGGTAGGCACTCAAAGATAAACACCAGCTATCCAGTGAAAGCCTACTTCTATAGTTTTGAGAACCAGTATTAAGTAAGTAATCTAAAAATACACTCCTGCCTCCTACATATTACTTCCATAGCCACTGAGAAGGCAATATCTGACTAATTATGCTGTGTGCAGAGGCATTTAAGCAGTCATAATCCCGGTGTTCCACACATGACTGGAACAGGAACAGACCCAAAATGTGCTATAAGGCTACGAAGTTTCTGCCAGAGTGGTTTGAAGAGTACGCATGTGGATGTAGGCACTATTTTTGAAGAGAGAGAGAGAGAGAGAGAGAGAGAGAGAGAGAGAGAGAGAGAGAGAAAAGTTACTTTGAAAAAAATATATAAAGTGAATATTGCATTTGAAGCGTAACTATTTAGGCAACTGATTGTGATAAGTGCAAATTGTGTGTTCTATTATGTCTGCCACTGCTGGCAACAGTCCAATGTTACTTGAATGTCTGGTCGTATAATCACTACTCAGTTCCGCAGAAATATTGTGGTACTGTGATTAACTTGCATCACAAAGCCCTCTCACACAAGTAAACTGTATCTGTTGTTATTTTTATTTAGTGGAGCATACATAAGATTCTCCAGGAAGATGAGACAAATCATAAGCATCCATTGACCGATGAGCTGAATATCACATGCAACCATAGTTTTCTGAGGAAGGATTTATGAAGCAAGACCTTGTAGTAATAGCAAGAACTGATAGTAACAATTCAAATTATAATCCTCATTATAAAGCTATGAATCTCACTGCAATCAGGTAATTTTTAGATATGTGACACATCAGTCAGTCAGGCAGCCAGCTGGCCAGCAGCCACCAGTGAGCAGTTAGTTACTGTTCAGTGTGTGCTGTGGGCTCTCACCTGTGTACCTGACAGTATCAACCTGGTTTTTTGTGTTGAAGCAATTAATACACTTACCATAAAACATACATTTTAAGACACATGCCATTTTTAAAAACCAGCAAATTCCTACAATGCTTTACTCAAGAGCCACAGCTAGATGCACACTCTGTATCTATGACAGGCATATCATACAAAAAACAGCAGTGCAGATGAGTGCTGACTGCTGTGGGTGTGACAGACTGAACACTTATATCAAGATCGTATCCCATGTTTATGTACCAAGTAAAGTCTTTTCAACAGTCATGGAGCGTACATAAGATTCTCCAGGAAGATGAGACAAATCATAAGCGTCGATTGACCGATGAGCTGAATGATATCACATGCAACCATAGTTTTCTGAGGAAGGATTTATGAAGTAAGACCTTGTAGTAATGTAAAGAAGTGATAGCAACAATTCAAATTATAATCCTCATTATAAAGCTGTGAATCTTACTGCAAAATACACTGATAAGAAAGGAAAATCATGCTGTTCTACCAATCAATAGCAATCCTTTCTGTATAACAGCAGTTATTCCATACCAGATTTTCCATCCTTAAATTCATATCTGTATCAGTTTAAGATGAAGCATTTTTTCTGAACACATAAAAGAAGTATTTAGCAGATACTAATAAGAAGTGTGGAACTGATATGAAGACTTTTCGTGTGGATACAACTGAGGTCACAGCAGCAGTTTAGTAGCATCATATTTATTATGATTTCCTTATTAATGCAGCATGGAAAATCCTAATTGAGTGGTTAATCACAAATAACAATATATGAACCAGAATTTCAAGGATTTGAGGTAATTAGAAAATGTGTGGAAGAAAAATAAAATTATGGATCATCTGCAAAAGTGGTTAATGAAACCCACATTGATAAAAAATACTTGAATGTGTCAGATTTTAGTATTATATTCATTGTAGCTTTGAGATTTTTCATCTTAATTTAAGAAAATAAACAAATAAAAAATAAGTATACCTTTCTCTTTGAGAAATGTGAAATACCTAATGAATGTACAATTATTGCACCATCAGCTGGGCATTGAACTGATGTACGTAAAATGGTGTCTTATTACACTAACAAGGCTCACTCTTCAGTTTTCTTCACACTATCACGATTTGGAGGATAGTGCCCAGATATAATAAATTTCCTACATCAGTATGAGGCACTTCTCAAAACACTCAACTATAATCAGTTTCAAGCATTATTGTGAGAAGGAAAGTTGTTACTCACCATATAGTGGAGTTGTTGAGTCGCAGATAGGCACAACAAAAAGACTTTCACAATTAAAGCTTTCAGCCATTGGCCTTCGCCAACAGTCCACACACACACACACACACACACACACACACACACACACACACAAAAGCGCGCGCGCGCGCGCGCTCTCACGCGCACATGCAATACATACATGCGACTGCAGTCTCAGGCAATGGAAACCTGAGTGTGGTTTCAGTTGCCTGAGACTGCAGTAATGTGTGAGAGTTGCGTTTGGCCTTCTTTGAAGAGAAGGTATATAAACAAATCTTACCATGAGCGCCAACAAGGCATCCTCCTATGCCAACCTGTTTACGGGCTATCTTGAGATCATCTTAGCCTCCCAAAATGTCAAATCTCTGGTCTGGTTCAAGTTCATAGGACTCAGGGCCAAGACACCCTATCCTCATTCTTTCACAATCTCACCTTTTCTCCCATCTGTTTTACTTGGCTCTCCTCAGTATGTCACCTCCCTGGATGTTGACTTCCTTCTCTCTGAGGGCTCCATCCACACCTTTGTCCACACTAAACCCACGAACAGTACCTGCATTTTGACAACTGTCACGCCTTCCACACCAAAATAAATATCCCCCGCACCCCCCCCTGCTGGTACAGCCTAAGCACCCGAGGACAGTGTATCTGCAGTGACAAGAACTCCCTTGCCCAGGACGCTGCAGGTTTCACCAACAGTAGGAAAAGATAGACTGCTACTTACCATAAGATAACATGCTAAGTTGCAGACAGGCGCAATTAAAAGACACTTACACATAATCTTTTGGCCACAGCCTTTGTTGGAAAAAGTGAAACACACACCATTCACTCATGCAAGTAGTTCATCTCTATGCCACTCCCAATCCAAATTCCTTGCCAAAAAGAACATATTCCTGTGGAAGACCCAGATGCAAGAGCTGCCCAATCAACAAACCCAGCACTTCCTATTCCACTCCTGTTGCAGGTATATCCTACCCCATCAGGTGCTGGTAAACCTGTGAAAGCAGCCATATAATTTAACAGCTCTGCTGCAATCATTGCACAATTTTTTATATCAGTATAAACACCAATCAGCTGTCCACCACGCTGAATAGCCACTGCCAAACTGTGGTCAGGAGCAAAGTAGATGAAACTGTGGCACAGATGCAGCTGAACATAATGTTGTGTCTAGGAATCCTGCGTACTCAGGTCGCAAGACAAACAATCAAACAACTCGTATTAATGAGTTTTATTACAACAAAACAATTACGATACTTTACTTTGCTAGACATGTCACAAGCAAAGGGCAATGTACGAAATAATCAATCTTCTTCAGAATAGACAACACATGTCTGTGCTACATAGAGATTCCTTATGAAGTAGCTAATGTTGATGCTGTTATCGAAGTGGCCATCACCAGTCAAGGCTGGGCATTTATGTCCTCTTTTCGTAGTGGCTGCTGCTGTCGCATTGACGTCCTGGAAGGGAGGTTGGTCAGCATGTAATTCGCTGACTTCTTCTCACAGCCTTCTCTTCCATGCCATTCCCGAATGGCGCGCCGATGCTGACTTAATGCCATAACACATAACACACTTACTTTCAATGGCTGCTTCACTACCAAAGTCATCTGGACACTCACCTCCACCACCAGCTTTTCTGAACAGCGAGGTGGGAGTTATCCTTACAACACATTCTCTGCTCCCTTAATTATCCCAGCTTCAACCTACAGTAGCATGCTGCCCCCACACCCTCCACCCAATAGTTTCTTCTCCCTCTGTACTGTCACTTCCTTCCCATTCCCATCTCCTACCCTCTGTGATTGCCACCCTCTGCCAATGTATCTGCTCATCTTCCCCCACTACTCTCCTTTTTTGCTCTCCTACCCCACAACCTGCTGATGCTGTGCCTGTTGGCATTCTATGCTCCACACTCTCTGCCAGACAGTGCTCCTCTCTTCCCCTCCCTAAACAGTGCTATCCTTTCCCGTTCCTCTTCCCCTTCCCTGCTTCCTCCAGATTGCTGCTTCCATCCCACATGATAGTTGCATTGTGGTCTGAGCTGCCACAGTTGGCGGTTAGATGAGTATAAGGTGTGCTTGCTTGTGTGAGGAATGATGTGTATTTCTTTTTCTCCAACAAAGGCTGTGGCTGAAAGCTTGTGTAAAAGTATCTTCTTATTCTGACTGCCTGCAACATAGTGTGTTAACTATATGGTAAATAGCAATCTATCTTTTCCTATACTGTTGATATTCCCAACTGGCATTTCCATTGTTTGATTTTGCCAAACAGCTTTTGTTCCATCCCACAACTCTGTGATATTTTCCTTCGTTGCTATTCATTATATCACGAATGTTCACAGTGTCTGTTCTTTCTCTTCTTTCCTGTGATTTTTCACTGTCCTCCAAACCACATTTACTTCTGAACCACACTGTATCAATGATTGATTGTGCTCAACCCAGGCTTTCCTCCATCAACAAACTCTGCCAGAGTGATCCCACCCCTGAAATCCTACACCATCTCCAATCCCAGTTTAAAGCCTTGGGCCCTTCCGAGAACCTCTCCCTTGAATCCATTTCCTTCCTCAGCCCTATGACACCCTGCATACCCAACTTCTACATGCTCCCCAAAATCCACAAACCCAACAATTCTGGATGCCCCATTGTGGCTGGTTGTTGTGGCTCCACTGAAAGAATTTCAGCCCTCTGACCAACACTTCCAACCAATTACCATACTCTGGACTCCAACATCAAAGGTACCAACCACTTCCTTCATCAACTCTGCACCATCTCCACCCCTTTATCCTTTACCTCGTTGATCATTGCCTGTCACTGTTGATGCCACCTCCCTAAAGACAAACATCCCTCACACTCTATGTCTTACCACATCCTTTCCCAATGTCCTTCAGACTCCAAACTCACTACCACATTCCTCATACACCTTACTAACTTTATCCTAACCCAAAACCACTACTCCTTTGAAGAGAAGGTATACAAAGAAATATGTGACACAGCCATTGGCATAGAAGGGTGGCATGTGGGTGCCAATCTGTTTATGGGTCATCTACAGGAGACCTTCCTAGCCTCCCAAAATGCCAAACCCTTAGCCTGGTTCAAGTTCATTGATGATATCTTCACAATCTGGACTCCAGGCCAAGACACCCTATCTTCATTTCTTCACAACCCCAGCACCTTCTCCCCATCCGCTTCACCTGGTCCTCCTCAATCCAGCACACCACCTTCGTAGACATTGACTACCTCGTCTCTGATGGCTCCATCCACCCCTCTGTCCAAGTTCCATCCACCAACATTTCCTGCATTTTGACAGCTGGAATCACTTTACTACCAAAAAATCTGTCCAATACAGCCTGGCCACCAGGGAACGGCATATCTGCAGTGACAAGAATTCCCTTGGCCAGCATGCTGAGGATCTCACCAAGGCCTTCACCGACAGGCACTATTCCCTCAAATCTAGTCCACAAACAGCTCTCCAGTGCCATTTCCCATTACACACCTAATCCTCCCACAACCACCAAGAACCAGCTGCAAGCAAGTGCCCAATTCATCACCCAACACTACCCCAGACTTGAACAATTGAACCACATTCTTTGCCAGGCCTTTGATTACCTATCATCATGCCCTGAAATGAGGTACATCTTACCCATGATCCTTCCCTCCCCTCCTAATGTGGTGTTCTGCCGCCCGCCCAACCTCCACAACATCCCAGTCCATTCCTATGGCCCTCCCAATCCCAACCCCTTGCCACAAGGATCATATCCTTGTGGAAGACTCAGGTGCAGGACCTGTCCAGTCCACCAAACCAGCACTTCCCATCCCTGTTCTGTCACAGATTTATCCTATCCCATCAGAGACCAGGTCACATGTGAAAGCACCCATGCCAGATAACAGCTCTGCTGCAATAATTGCACAGCTTTTTATATTTGTATGACTACCATCCAGCTGTCCAGCAGGATGAATGGCCACCACCAAACCATGGCCAAGAGCAAAGTAGGCGACCCTATGGCACAGCATGCATCTGAACATAACATGCTTAATTTCAATGGCTGTTTCACTGTCCGAGCTATCTCGATCCTCCCCTTCCCCACCAGCTTTTCTGAACTGCAGAGATGGGAGTTAGACCTACAACACATTTTCCACTCCCAAAATTATACCAGCCTCAAACTACGGTATCCTACTGTTCCCACACCTTCCAACCAATAGTTTCCACTCCCTCTTTCATATCACATTCTCCATATTCATGTCCCCTCACCCTCATTGTGTGCCACCCTCTGCCAAATGCACCCCCAATCTTTCCCTTTCCCTACTCCTCCCCTTTTCCACTCCCTCTTCCCCCACCCCTTTCACGCCTCCTATCTCACAGCCTTCCAATGATGTGCCTAGTGACAGCCTTATCAAGACACTCTGCTAGACAGCATTCATCTTTCCCTGTCCATACCCTGTTATGCCTTTCCCATTCCACCCCTTCCAGATTGCTGCTTTCATTCAACATGACAGCTGCATTACTGTCTGAGTTGCCAGAGATGGTGGTCATGGGTGCACAAAGTGTGCTTGCTGGGGTGAATGAATGTGTGTTTCCTATTCTGAAGAAGGCTTTGGCTGAAAGATAAATATGTGACACTCTTTTCGTTGTGCTCATCTGCATCTCAATGTGTCACCTTTATGGTGAGTAGTAATCTGTCCACTTCCTTACATTGTTGATATTCCAGCCTGGAGTTTCCATTGTTTGATTTTATCTACTTACATCATGGAGATCTACTACTACTACTACTATTATTATTATTAATAATAAAACACACACACGCAAAAAAGAAAGACTCTCTCTCTCTCTCTCTCTCTCTCTCTCTCTCTCTCTCTCTCTCTCTCTCTCTCCCTCCCCAAAGAATACCAGAATAATTGTCTACAAGTAAATACTTTTGGTGTGCTACTTATTGCATTCTGTGAGTAGGGAATAATTCTATACAACTCTTAAGGTAATTTATTACCTGCTTCTGGGCCTGTTCCCAATGTTTGACTGGCCATCACCAACAGCTGCAAGGTCATCAGTACGATCCAGGTCCAAGTCAGAAGCTGAGAATAATTGAATCAAGATGGGTACAAGAAACAAACCATTACTATCATGTTAAAGTGGCTGCTTAAAATGACTTTACAGACAAGCAGATACAAGTGTCCTTGCCATTAAACATACAAACTCACTGACACTCAATCTAAACATTTATGAGACAGAATTGCTGACCTCCATGAGGTGGAATTCTAGTACTATCAATAGACATATATAGAAGTATGAAGTACATCCACTATCTTAGCTTTCAGAACTAATAGTTTCTTCCTTGGGAAGGATAGCTGGATAGACTGGTGAAAACTAAAAATGAAGGGCACATCACTCAGATACCAAGATGAGAGGAAGATACCAGGTGTGGGTACTTCTCATCCTCGGTTCTGCATCAAAAATGTACATCAGTTAATCATGGCCTTGCAAACCACATTAAAAATCCTGGAAATGAAGGATACATACAGAAATCTCATTAATAATTTATATGGCACCAAATACTAATCAATCAAGTAGTATCGTCCCAATTAAACTGTAAATTATATGTAGAATCAAACAGTGGAAAACTCAGGATGGAATAATGCAATATTTTGAAAATGATAGATCACTACTCACCATATAGTGGAGATGCTGAGTCGCAGATAGTCACAACAAAAAGACTGTCAAACAAATAAGCTTTTGGAAAAAAAGGCTTTCATCGATATGAGACAATACACACACACATACTCGCACGCACACACACACACACACACACACACACACACACATGACCATGTCACCTTAGCGGCCAGAGGCTGTGGTCATGTGTGAGAGTTGCATTTGCACATGAACGTGTGTGTGTGTGTGTGTGTGTGTGTGTGTGTGTGTGTGTGTGTGTTTTGCCTTTTTTGGCCGAAAGCTTACTAGTTTGACAGTCTTTTTGTTGTGCCTGTCTGTGATCCAGCATCTCTGCTACATGGTGAGCAGTAATCTATCCTTTTCATAATAAAAGAAAAATTATCTGTAGAAATAGAAAATAAAGATATGAGTTAAGTTGTAATTTTTACACTTTTAATGCACTTTTACTGACAGAGCTGCCACAGAGACATGAATGTTAATTTATTCTGTAATTTTTCTCATGTTATTTGGTTTCTAACTGAAAAACAAAACTCAAATTCCAGTTATATATTCATGATGAAATGAAATAAATTCTGACATTGGCTGCAGCTGGGTACTGAAATCAGTTCAACTGTGACAAGTGAAAATTTGTGCTGGACCAGGACTTGAACCCAGATTTCCCGGTTCACATGAGCATTCGCCTTAAACACTTTGGTTATCAGCTAGTCAAACACATTTTCTGTCTAACCCAAATTCCCACCTAGTCATACACTACTTACGTAGCACTCCCTGTTGGACAGAAAGCATGCTCAGACAGCCAAAGCGGTTAAGACGACCACTCCTGTAAAGTGGGAAATCTGGGTTTGAGTCCTGGTCTGGCACTAATTTTAACTTGTCAACATTGAATTTATTTCAGTGCCCAGTTGTGGTCAATGTCAGAATTTACTTTATTTTCATCATGTATATGTGGGGCTGCATGATCACGAGTGGTGTCTGTTCTTTTGCACATGTCCAAAAGAAGAGATGCTACTCACAGAAATACTTCGGTATTGTCAAACCAGATAGCTACGACTGCTTCAGTCAGGTACTGATCTGAGGAAGCCAGAAGACATACGCAGTTATGCATCATACTGGAAACCAAATTTTAAAACAGGAGTTACTTGCTATTTCCATTAGTTATTCAACTAATTAGTGTACTGAATAAAAGCAGGCAAGAATAAGTGATTCTCCTAACTACACTCCTGGAAATTGAAATAAGAACACCGTGAATTCATTGTCCCAGGAAGGGGAAACTTTATTGACACATTCCTGGGGTCAGATACATCACATGATCACACTGACAGAACCACAGGCACATAGACACAGGCAACAGAGCAGGCACAATGTCGGCACTAGTACAGTGTATATCCACCTTTCGCAGCAATGCAGGCTGCTATTCTCCCATGGAGACGATCGTAGAGATGCTGGATGTAGTCCTGTGGAACGGCTTGCCATGCCATTTCCACCTGGCACCTCAGTTGGACCAGCGTTCGTGCTGGACGTGCAGACTGCGTGAGACGACGCTTCATCCAGTCCCAAACATGCTCAATGGGGGACAGATCCGGAGATATTGCTGGCCAGGGTAGTTGACTTACACCTTCTAGAGCACGTTGGGTGGCACGGGATACATGCGGACGTGCATTGTCCTGTTGGAACAGCAAGTTCCCTTGCCGGTCTAGGAATGGTAGAATGATGGGTTCGATGACGGGTTGGATGTACCGTGCACTATTCAGTGTCCCCTCGACGATCACCAGAGGTGTACGGCCAGTGTAGGAGATCGCTCCCCACACCATGATGCCGGGTGTTGGCCCTGTGTGCCTCGGTCGTATGCAGTCCTGATTGTGGCGCTCACCTGCACGGCGCCAAACACGCATACGACCATCATTGGCACCAAGGCAGAAGCGACTCTCATCGCTGAAGACGACACGTCTCCATTCGTCCCTCCATTCACGCCTGTCGCGACACCACTGGAGGCGGGCTGCACGATGTTGGGGCGTGAGCGGGAGACGGCCTAACGGTGTGCGGGACCGTAGCCCAGCTTCATGGAGACGGTTGCGAATGGTCCTCGCCGATACCCCTGGAGCAACAGTGTCCCTAATTTGCTGGGAAGTGGCGGTGCGGTCCCCTACGGCACTGCGTAGGATCCTACGGTCTTGGCGTGCATCCGTGCATCGCTGCGGTCCGGTCCCAGGTCGACGGGCACGTGCACCTTCCGCCGACCACTGGCGACAACATCGATGTTCTGTGGAGACCTCACGCCCCACGTGTTGAGCAATTCGGCGGTACGTCCACCCGGCCTCCCGCATGCCCACTATACGCCCTCGCTCAAAGTCTGTCAACTGCACATACGGTTCACGTCCACGCTGTCGCGGCATGCTACCAGTGTTAAAGACTGCGATGGAGCTCCGTATGCCACGGCAAACTGGCTGACACTGACGGCGGCGGTGCACAAATGCTGCGCACCTAGCGCCATTCGACGGCCAACACCACGGTTCCTGGTGTGTCCGCTGTGCCGTGCGTGTGATCATTGCTTGTACAGCCCTCTCGCAGTGTCCGGAGCAAGTATGGTGGGTCTGACACACTGGTGTCAATGTGTTCTTTTTTCCATTTCCAGGAGTGTATAACAATGACGAGCTTTGTGTTTATCTGCTTTCAGTTCCAACAGTCAGCAGGAGCAATAGTTGGCAAAATCCACAATGCACTCAACATTAAGAGCAGTTAGGAATTTATTCAGAACATTGTAACAGGTTGGACTTAAATTAATTGTAGCATTAGCCATTGAGTAATATCCAGTTACAAGTGTTGTAGCACTGAAAGTATCGATCTGATCTTACAATGATACATGTAAGACACACCTCATGATCCAAGAAAGAATACTGTGAAATGGAAGCAGCAGAAAAGATGGCCTGCCTCTACATAGGAAGACTAAAACAAAACACCAGCACAATAATATATGGATATTCCTAGAGATAAGTGATGCTGAGGGAAACACAGAATGATAACTCCACACTCGAGGAGACAGGAGAGCTTTCAAAAAGATTTGCTTCCCATTGAGTTATCTAGAAGATATACAAAGAATGGTCTTCTGGCCCCAGTGAATAGTCATCACGAAATACAACTTTCAGAGACACCAAAAGAACACCAAAGGAAAGAGGTAATACACTTACCAACAAGAAAGGAGAAGCACATCTGAATAAGAGGATGAACACACTATTATGGAACACTGAGGGAATGAAAAATGTTCTGCCTTACACACCAAAGAAGATAATGAAAGAAACGGATATAATATTCATGAGGCTTTCAGTACTGAACCTAAAGAACTTGAAAGTTACTGTCATACATGCACTAGCAATTATTAAACAGAAAAATATGGTAATAATCAAATCTACCACAACACTGGTAACAGGTGCACAGATGGTGTCCCTCGCAAGAGTCTTTAGGTGCATTTCCCATGCTGTTTCAGCAGATATTCCAATTTCGTTTTTGCAATCAATAGCTGGAGTCAGCTGAAACAAATACTGCTCACCGTATCATTGACTTGATACCCAGCACCAATGGAAAGCCTTGGTTTGTTTCCCATTACAAACAAAATTATTTTAAAAGTGAAATTTTAAAGGCCAGTCAGAATGATTCACTACCTAATTTACTAAAATGAATGTGAGGTAGTGAAATGTGGCATGCCAGGTGCTGTACAAAGAACAGTATCTACACCTGGTTAAAAAAATGACACTTTTATTTAAACACTAAAGTCACTTGTCAGTTTTTAATGGTGCTAAATAAAGGAGCGCATAGTAAGAGTACAAATCACTGTCCAAAGTCGTAACCTCATCCTAGGGTATCCACCAGCGCAACACTGAATTTCTAGTGATGTAAGGTGCAGGATTAATCATCTCTCATAGGAAATATAGACAGGCAAGTTCAGAAAAAAGTCACATGGCTATCACATGCACATTAACGGCAGTGACACACAGATTCGGGCAGTACCCGTGTCGGCACGAAATGAATGCTGTTCGGAATGTTTGTGGAGCAAACTTTCAATTACTCACAGGGCTCCGCAATGGGTGTGGAGATGCATGGCATGGTTTAATCTATAGACTCAGGGGAGAATGTCTCGATATTAAGTGTATCACCACATGGCATGTCTGTCTGATACGAATGTGGGACCAAACTGACACTGACGCCATGAGGAGAAGAGGTGGACTGAATGCAGAGCTAGGTCGGTGGAACCTTGCTATTGTCGAGGTATCTGGTCACACCACAGAATTGACTGCTTCCTTAGCAGATGGCTGTAGTGATCTAGTAAAATGTAGGACTGCTAGGGTTGATGTGCAGCTAAGGGCCACCATAAGCCCATCGGATAGAGTGGTCCAAAATTGATTCAGTGTGATACTCATTTTACTGATATGTATTAACATGGACAATAAACACAAAGAACAATCAGTACTGCAGCAGTAACAGCAATGCCCTACCCTATGCTGACTACTACAGCCATGCAATTGTGCTACTTTCTTGCTGCTGGAGTGCTAGTTATTTTGTGTGTTTTGCTGTCCTTGTTGATACATATCAATAAAACAAATATTGCACAAGACTAGTTTGGGACCACTCTATCAAAAGGGAAAGTAAAATTCCACTTTAAAAATATTTTGGTTTGCACTGGGAAACAAACTAATGCTTTCTGTTTACACTGGGTGTCACATGAAAAACATGATGAGTAATATTTGTCTGCACACTTGAAGTCTCTTAGTGTGGGCATATGGTACATACAGCCAGGTTCACCAGTTGAAAACACAACAGACTGATATCAAAAGCCACTGAACAAATGAAATATGACAAAATGTTGTAGAGATCTTATCTGAAAATAATTTGTGTCAGTGATTTGCGACCACAACTTATTAAATTGATGATTCAGTAATGTTCATACTGTCAGCATCTGCCTTTTTAGAACTGGAATTACTACATTCTTCTTGGAATCTGAGGGTATTCTGCACATCTGGTATCTTTCACATCAAACAGATAGTTTTGTCATGGATGACTTTCCCAGGATCTCAATATTTCTGAGGGAATGCTGTCTATTCAGACACCTTAGTTCAACATACATTATTGAGTGCTCTGTCAAATTCTTCTCACAGTATATCTCCCATCCCACTCTCATTTACTTCCTCTTCCCTTTTTATAACATTGTCTTCCAGTCATTTTCTTTGTGTATAAGCCTTCTATATATTCTTTGCATCTTTCCCTTCTTTGATATTCATACAAATTAAATTTACTATCTTGTGTGTTATCCAAGAATTTCTACAGGACCCTATATTTTTGCCTATCTGATCTTTTGCTGCCTTCACTATTTCATTTCTCAAACCTACCCATTTGTCTTTTGTTTCAGCCGTGTTGCCCTATATTCCCTTTGAAACACACAACAGCTTCGCATTCTGTCAATTTATCTAGGTCCCATCTCCTTAATATCCTACCTTTCTGTAATAGGGGAACCATTTAGCAATAAAAGTGCTCCTTCTCATCTTAGATACTGCACAGGAAAGCCTACCACACTGTTCCTGAAAAAGCTTTACAGTGTGAATGCTCTTCAGAATACTGTTTTAAATATGTTGATGGGTAATGAGGAGAATGCAGGTATACTTTCAGCACGCTCAGGCACCATTAGTGAACTGAGAATGAGGATAAAGTTGATTACCTATATTACTTAACAGCTATCCCGGTTCATCTTTCAAGCTCCAACTTGCAGGTAGTCTACCTAAAGGTTCCAGGGGCAACAAAAATTGGATTTTCAATAATCACATAATTACTGGCCTAATTTAAAATGCTGTCATAATCTATTAAGAGGTATAATCTTACATTAAAGGTTTCACACAATAAGACAAGTATTACAGTTGGAAACTGTGCATAAATCTTGTGGCAGCATAACCCATTATATGCAAATACCCAGATTATTTTCATCCAGAACGTGAGAATAAGAGCACTCAGTGTATTGCAACAAACTTTACACATAGTTGCAAATCTTTAGAAAATGTTTCCACACTGACAAATCCCCCCACACCCACACAATGCAAAATGAGTAGACGAAGTTCATTGCATACTACTTTTTCACTGTTCATGCAGTAAAACTGATGCAATAGGCATGTCATTTTAATTTATTATTTATTTACTACTAACTCTATTCACAAAACATTTTGTAGACAGTATCCACTTTTAGCACTAAATGTACCTGTAAAATTATATAATTGTACAACAAATAATGACCGCCCCTGGTAGCTAAGTGGTCAGCGTGACAGAATGTCAATCCTAAGGGCCCAGGTTTGATTCCAGGCTAGGTCAGGGAGTTTCTCCACTCAGGGACTTTGTGTTGTGTTGTCCTAATCAACATCATTTCATCCCCATCAACGCGCAAGTCGCCGCAGTGGCGTCAACTCAAAAGACTTGCACCGGACGATTGGTCTAGCTGACGGGAGGCTCTAGCCACACAGCATTTGTCTGCCCCCAGTAGCTGAGTGGTCAGCTTGACACAATGTCAATCCTAAGGGCCCGGGTTCAATTCCAGGGTGGGTCGGAGATTTTCTTCGCTCGGGGACTGGGTGTTGTGTTGTCCTAATCATTATCATTTCATCCCCATCGATGCACAAGTCACCGAAGTAGCATCAAATCGAAAGACTTGCACCAGGCGAACGGTCTACCCAACAGGAGGCCCTAGTCACATGACATTTACAATTTTTTACAACAAATAATTCAGGAAATATGACATCATAAACATTCAGATGTATGAAAAACTAGCTTATGCTTAAAACAGAGCACAAATTACCCAGACTCTACTAATCGAGTGTTTGATAATAAGAACACTTTGCAACATCCAACAAAATTTAAACATAATTACAAATATTTTACAATTCTTTCTCAGTTATGTGCTTAACATCAGATATTTATTGCATTAATTCATTTGTAAAAGTAAACAGAGATCTGAAGGGTTTTAAACACAGAAAGATAGAATTTAGTAACTGGCAAAAAAAGTACTGTGTTCACAAAAAAAGAGCCATAAGGATCATGTGTGGAGTACATCCTAGAGCCACATGCAGGAATCTTTTTAAGAAATCTGGAATCCTTACATCCATTGCGAAATATATATTCTCTCTGATGTGCTTCATAAGGAAAGAAAAACTCATTTTTAAACTGAATAGTGAGTATCATAGTCATGAGATGAGAAGAGTCCATTTCATTGGTTGTAAGACTTTTAACGCCCTTCCTTCAGGAATTAAGTGTTTGCTAGAAGATGAGCTCTTGTTTAAAAAAACTTTAAGGCAATTCCTATTATAAGGATCATTTTATATGATAGAAGAGTTCCTGAACTACAGTGTTTAGCATTTCTTGTATTGTTAACTGCAAATATATGCCCAAATCTACATTTATAATCCTGACTATTCTTTATTGTAGACATATATTTTTCAATATTTATTTTCTGTAACACTTATTACTTTGTAATATTTATTTATCTCTCTTTAGCTGAACCTAAATTACTGTTTCAGTAATATGTAATCATTTTCTTTTCTTTTTATGTGCTGCCACAGATTCCTGACACGTTCCATATCCTGTGATATTTACATGGATCACCGGAACAAGAAATAAATAAATTAACAAACAAATAAATAATAAAAAATAAATAAATTTAAAGAATCGGGGTTTAATTGTGTTTTCTGACATGCCTCAATTCTGTAATGTCCTGTGTCCTTCATTCCCCCTATAATTCTATTAACTGGACAGCCATCACTAGGTTTTACAAGTAAAAATTCCTTTGAAACAAGCAAGGGGATCATAAAATTAAACTTTGATGCTATGCATCTCTGTTCTTTAAATTTTAACAAGGACTATACTTCATTTGATTTTTTTTAACCTCTTCTCAGATTTCTCCTTTTTGTTTATCTTTCTGTCTGTGTCATGGACATAGGGTTCCAGGCCTATAAGAGGTCATAGTTAGAACTGAAGGAAAAATGGGCTAGAGAATACATCCAAAGAAACCCAGTACCAGCAGAAAGAACAAGTTGCTCAGAACACTGGATCTGGAGTAAGGTAGTAAGATAAAATTTATTTAATATCCAGGATCAACAATAATCTCCCTAGTATCTATGCTGCCCCCACTAAAATTAACTTAACCTTTTTGTACTTAGGATAGTCACAGAAGGTTTTGTTTTATTTAATTTTAATTTAATTTAATTTTATTTATTTATTTATTAATTATTTTATTTATTTATTATTTTATTTATTTATTTGTATATAAATTTACATTGTTATTCATTTACATCCTATTTCTACCTACACACAAAGGATTAGATCTGCACATCTACCTTCCTTCATAATTACTCATCTCTTTGCATTTTACTCCATTTATCACTACTACACTATGACTAGAAACATGTCTATGACTCTCTCTCTCTCCCTCTCCCTCTCCCTCTCCCTCTCCCCCCCCCCCTCTCTCTCTCTCTCTCTCTCTCTCTCTCTCTCTCTCTCTCTCTCTCTCTCTCTCTCTCGCAACAATTTAATTGAATAAATCTAGCATCTAGTTTCAAAATTTTACCTGAAGGATACAGAAGTGTGCGCTGCAGAATGTCATCTGTATAGTATGGGGGCATATCATTCATGTCAGGCTCAAGACTGCATGTTGTGTTGTCCATCACTGTGCTCTCTACCATCTCTAGCCATTGTGAATTATGCCATCGAAACTTCTCAAGCTTTATACGTTCGGCCCAGTCAACATTGCATTCCTGGAGAATGAAATTAAAAATTGCTGTTGTACCGTAAGAGAGAACATGTTTTTCGAATTAGGTACAAGCATCTGATGCACAAAGTCATTTGTTTCTCTGTCATAATACTTGCTCTGGTATCCAACAGAATTGCCTTGATGTTGATATGGTCAACAGCAGTGTTATCTCTGTTGGAGAACCAATTGCAATAGTAAATAGTGTAAACAAAAGTTCAAATTCTTTATAAGTATAATTAATACAATTAACTACAACCAACAAGGGATCCATACTTACCAGTATGGGAATCATAACTAAATCCAATGCAGCACAAGACACTGATTCTAATCCACGAGCCTTAGAATCCTAAGGATATATCTTCATAAACCAAAAAAGTGTACTCAAAGGCTCACACACACACACACACACACACACACACACACACACACACACACACAAGAGGACTTCTGACACAACCCAGGGCAAAGTGTAAAAGATACCAGAATTAAGAGACACAAAGACTAATAGCATGTTTCATGGCAATAGTATGACTAATAGAATTGTAATTGCTAGTATGAGTCAAAATTTAATGAACAATGGGGAAACTGCTAATAGATAGAAGGCATTATATGTCCATGTGGTACTGAAGAATTAACCTGAGAATTTGGGCCTCTTCCATGTGCAGCCAGTGCTTGGTAATATGTTGACTAATAAACAACAAAGAAAAGTTTAAGTTATTTTATCACTATCTACCACAATGCAATGTATATCAAAGTAAATTCAGAGTAAGTGAAACCTAAAAAGACAAACACATTTATATTTACATTTATAAGCCATATTACAGTATGTGGCAGATAGTACTTATGATAATAATATCTCCCCCACCCCCTCTATGTTCCATTTGCACATGGTATGTAGGAAGAATAACTGTCCATTTGTGATCCATATTTTTGTCTCTAAAGCTAAATATCTGATGGATGCTCAGATACATTGCAATTTTCTTCATGCCACTCTTGCTAAGAAAAATATTTTTCTACCTACCTTCACATTCCCTGTAATACATGTAGTAATTCATGATATATTGTCTTACGGTTGCTGATTCCCTCTTTTACCTGTATCTACATCTGTGTCTATACTCTGCAAACCACCATGAAGTGCATGGCAGAGGGTATGTCCCATTGTACCCGTTATTAGGGTTTCTGCCTGTCCCATTCACTTATGGAGCATGGGAAGAATGATTGTGTGAATACCTTGTGAATACAGTAATTATTCTAATCATATTCTCAAGATCCCTATGTGCGCAATAGATAGGGGACTCTAGCATATTACCAGAGTCATCATTTGAAACCATTTCTTACAAATTTGTTAATAGACTTTCTCAGGATAATTTACATCTACCTTCAAGAGTATTACAGTTCATTTTCTTCAGGATCTCTGTAACAGTCTCCCACAGGTCAAAAACAAACCTATGACCATTCGTGCTGCCCTTCTCTGCACACGTTCAAAATCCCCTGTTAGTCCTATCTGGCACTGGTCCCACACACTTGAGCAATATTCTAGAACCGGTCACACAAGTCATTTTTAAGCAATCTCCTCTGTAGACTGACTGCACTACCCCAGTATTATACCAATACACCAAAGTCTACCACCTGCTTTATCCATGCCTGAGCATATGTGATCATTCCATTTCATATCTCTGCCAAGTGTTACACCCAGGCATTTGTACAAGTTGGCCAATTCCAACAGTGATTCACTGATATTATAGTCACAGGAGAGTTCTTTTTTTTCCATTTTGTGTAGTGCACAATTTTACATTTCTGAACATTTAAAGCACGCTGCCATCTTTGCAGCACTTTGAAATCTTACAAGATCTGACCCTGAAAATTTATGCAGCTTCTTTCAGATAGTACTTCATAACAGATAAGTGCATCATCTGCACAAAGTCTGATATTACTACATCTCATTGAAATCATATTTCCGCAGGAACTCCATGCACTTTTAGTCCATGCTGGATGAAGTCACTTGGTATTGCTATAGAGCATTTAATGAATGCCATCATGGTAACATCCCCCTCTTTCGACTACCACAGATTAACGATTCTGACTCGCATGACAGCACTGCACATAGTGATCTTTGGGGCATATTTCTTTATTTTTTACATCTAGCATTTGGTTTGAGATGGTTTTAGTCATAAAACACAGAGAGATGTTCCAAGGATGTTATCAGCACAGCTTCCAATTCTTCAAATGTATGCTATGAGGTTGCTGCTGCCACACTGTTAGCATACGTGAAATGTCACGCTCCACGCACTTATTGTTAACATGTCATCACTGTGTAACCCATATCTCAGTAACTGGGAAGCTTCCATGGGGGCTGCATCACCCGCATATGTGTGACACTCTTCTTGTACAAGTTAACAGGACTTGCAGTTGGAATTTTTAAAGGAATTGACTGAAATAAGCACTGAAATATAATTACAGGATTTACAACCTAAACATACAAACAATATACGCATAATACTATACATTGGACAACCTTGGTCTATGGGTAGTGACTAAACAAAACATCCTCAGTCCCGAGTTTGAGCGCCACCATCGCTTAAATTTTCACTCACTCTGTCTTCAGGCCACGAGTGGCCTACCAGGACCATCTGACCACTGTGTCATCCTTTGAGGAGGATGCGGATAGGAGGGGCGTGGGGTCAGCACACCATTCTCCCGGTCGTTATGATGGTATTCTTGACCGAAGCCACTACTATTCGATTGAGTAGCTCCTCGATTGGCAACACAAGGCTGAGTGCACCCCGAAAAATGGCAACAGTGCATGGCAGCTGGATGGTCACCCATCCAAGTGCCAGCCATACTCAACAATGCTTAACTTCAGTGATCTCACGGGAACCGGCGTATACACTGCGGCAAGGCCGTTGCCATCACTTAAATTTTGAATAAACGTTATCACCAATGAAAGCCAAAGACTTCCAGAATAAGAAGTCATCCTGAATCTGCCAATGATCTTGTTAAAGAGGGCAGAGGAGTGAAGAAAGATTCAGGGCACTCTCTTGCCCTTGCAGTGGAAAACCACCTCTGAAGGCAGAAGAATCAGCAATGATCTACAGCATGAAAATGCGGAAAGCAATGGAAATCACCACACTGAAGACACATAATGTGTATCTACAGGACATGTGGCCTGTAACTGAAATAGTGTCACAAAGATCTCTCCATTGGCAAAAAAATTCCAGATGAGTCTCCCATTTCGATCTCTGGGAGGGGACTGATAAGGGGGAGGTGACCATGAGAAAAAGATTCAATAACCAATAAAAGGATAACATTCTATGAGTCGGGGCATTGAATGTCAGAAGCTCGAGTATGGTAGGTAAGCTAGAAAATTTAGAAACGGAAATGCTAAGGCTCAACCCAGATACAGTGGGGGTCAGTGAAATGGAATGGAAAGAAGACAAAGATTTCTGGTCAAATGAGTAGAGGATAATATCAACAGCAGCAGAAAATGATATAACAGGAGTAGGATTCATTATGAATAGGAAGGTAGGGTAGAGGGTGCTTTACTGTGGACAGTTCAGTGATAGGGCTGTTCTCATCAGAATCAACAGCAAACCAACACCAACTACAATAGTTCACGTATACATGCTGATGTTGCAAGCCAAAGATGAAGAGACAGAGAAAGTATATGAGGATATTGAACAGGTAATTCAGTACGTAAACGGAGATGAAAGTCTAATAGTCATGGGAGACTGGAATGCAGTTCTATGGGAAGGAGAAGAAGAAAGTGTTAAGGGAGAATATAGGCTTGGTACCAGGAATGAGAGAGCAGATAGACTAATTGAATTATGCCATAAATTTCAGCTAGTACTAGTGAATACTCCGCCCAAAAATCACAAGAGGAGGTATACTTGGAAAAGGCCAGGGATGCGGGAAGATTGCAGGTAGATTACATCATGGCCAGGCAGAGATTCCAAAATCATATATTGGGTTTCAAGGCATATCCAGAAGCAGAATAGACTCAGATCACAATTTAGTAATGATGAATAGTAGGTCGAAATTTAAAAGACTAGTCAGGAAAAATCAGTGCATAAATAAGTGGGATACAGAATTACTAATGAATGAGGAGCTACGCTTGAAGTTCTCTGAGGCTATAGATACTGCAATAAGGAATAGCTCAGTAGGCAGTTCAGTTGAAATGGAATGGACATCTCTGAAAACTGTAATCACAGAAGTTGGAAAGAAAATTTCAGGTACAAAGAAGGTAACTGTGAAGAAACCATGGATAACACAAGAAATACTTCAATTGATCGGTGAAAGGAGGATGTAGAAAATGTTCAGGGAAATACAAAAATACAAGTCACTTAACAATAAATAAATAGGAAGTGTACAGAAACTAAGGAGAAACGGCTGCAGGAAAAATGTAAAAAATTGAAAAAAAAATGATTTTTGTAAGGACTGACTAAGCATACAGAAAAGTCAAAACAACCTTCAGTGAAATTAAAAGCAAGGGTAGTAACATTAAGAGCAATGGGAATGCCACTGTCACGTGCAGAGGAGAGAACATATAGGTGGAAAGAGTACATTGAAGGCCTATATGATGGAGAAGACTTGTCTGATAGGAGAAGAAACAGGAGTTTATGTAGAAGGTTCTCCACAGAATTGGCAAAGGAAGGAATATATGAAAAACACTGACAAGAGCAAGTGACAGGACGTTGGGACATCTGTTACGACATCATGGAATAACTTCCAGGGTACCAAGGGAGCTGTAGAGGATAAAAACTGTAGAGGAATATGCAGAATCATAAATTCAGCAAATAATTGAGGAAGTAGGTTGCAAGCACTACTTTGAGATGAAGACATTGGCACAGGAGAGGAATTTGTGGTGGGTCACATCAAACCAGTCAGAAGACTGATGACTTAAAAAAAATATTTATATGTTTTATTCATTCATATTTAGGATAACATATTACATTATACTATGTCACATGGCTTTTGTTAAAACATGCTAAACACACTGGAACAATTAGTCACAGGTTTTCTTACATTTTTCTTCACTTCTTGGCATTCGGCAGTTTGCATCTTCTTCTGGTAACATGGGGCGTACATCCTGCATATAGGCTTGCCCTGCTGATTCTTATGGATCTCCAAATCTCTATTACTGTTGGACATAGCATCATCCACGGACAACCTTTCAGTAGCGAGACAGTCTCAAAATTTTCTTATCTGTATTTTTATATTTGTGGCCCTTTGGTACACAATGTGGGCATTTACTGTACCTGTTCCCAAAAGCAAATGTAGTGTTAATTTCCCATACCACTTGATACCCATCCTTACTGACTGGCATATGGCACCCTCTGGGTGCTTCTGTCACTGCCAGATTTTCCACTATTACACACCGTTGTCTCCAAAGGTTTTGTGTCGGAGGATGATCGTGATGTGTACAATCTAAGCTTGATGTTATAACACGTGTATGTTTTGTTGATAACATCCTAACGTTATGAACATTCTTCCATTTTACCACCACAATACCACTGTCATCTTCAATTCCTATCATTTCACCTCTTGTCAATGGGTATGACATAATAAAACGTGGGAGGCCTCTACCTATCTTCTCTGCATAACTTTATGCTACCTACAACGTTACCTGAGTACATCATTTCAAGAAGCATATAAAAAGTATGGTTAAAAGCATGCAAAATTTTCCAAAGTACTCACATAATTACAAGTTAAATCAAAATAAACATACCGCTATTATATCCAAACACACACCACACACTTTCCGGATCTGTGTATTTTTATCATGCATCAAATCAATCAGATATGCTGGTGCCTCTGGAAATGTTTGTTAAGGGTATATTATGATTTTCAAAAGAGTAATATTTTATAAATTAATAAACAAATATGACCAATGGTGAAGATAACAGAGATGCACATCTAGAAACAATGTGGTAAGCACCTCCACACAGAGGGTCTTAAGCTGCTGGTGGAACCACAATCATATCTTAATCACACCTCTCCATTTCAGAACTTACTGGGAAATAAGTCCACAAAAATTTGCATTTCACTGGTGCAAGTTGACAAACTTTCAAGCTCACTACTGTGACACGGGTGCACTATGACCTGTGGTGTGGGATGGTGAGCCACTAAGATTTCTAATCCAGACAGTATGCTGCAGCCTTCAATATGAAACAGCATTTGATGACGACAGCACTGTTAGGTGTAAATTACTTGACTACAATCTCCTCACATGCATTGACACTCTCTCAATGAAGCTATGAAAAATTTCTTTAGAGCTCAGCACCATAAAAATGGATATTTTTCTTACCACAGTTAATCATAACGCAACAACTACCAATAACTGCAGTATTTTTGCAACATACAACAGCAACTTAGGTAACAGTAAATTAGGTCTCTCCTAACTGGACTGCGATTTGTTGCTGATCATTTCCCTAGTTTTCTCCACTGTATGTGAGAGCAAATGATTAACCTGTGAAGCACTGTCAGGCAAAAAAGAGATGGACTGAAGGGAACATACAGAACAATGCACAAGATGGCAGAAAAAAAGAGAATTTCAGACTGTACCACACCAATAGTACAAGACAAAGAAAAAATTAGAAAGACCAAAATGTTACAATACTAAAAGACAGGCCACAAAAAACACTCAACTGTATATTTTTGATGGATGGCATTCTGCAGCTGTCTTATACACTGTCCAGTCGTATTAATGTGACCACCAGTCAAAAGCCTGAAAAACCACTTTTTGCATTGCGCAGTGCTGTGAGACACGCAGGAAGAGAGCTATTGATATTCTGGCAGATACTGACAGGGATGAGGAGCCATGCCGATTCCAGTGGCATGGCCAGCTGCACTCAGTTTATCAGCTGAGGATCCATTGCACAAACAGCTCATTCACAATGGTCCCACAGATTGTCAATTTGGTTTAAATCCAAGGAGTTCAGTGACCACAAGAATATGCTAAACTCATCTTAGTGTTCTTCAAACCACACACGTATGCTGCTAGCTATGTGACACATTGCACTGTAAAGCTGATAGATGCCATTGAACCAAAGAAAAACAAATTGCATGCTGGGGTGGACAAATATACAGCATACTTGTGTTGATCCATTGTGTTTTACGGAATGATAAGATCACCCAGCGAATGCCACACAAACATCCCCCAGACCATAACAGTCCCTCCTCCGGCCTAGACACTTCTGCCAATTGTTACTGGGTGTTTGCTTTCAGATATTTCATGCTGTACACACCAACAGTCATCTTCGCAATGAGGCACAAAATGTGATTCATCTGAAAAAAAAAAAAAAAAAAAAACCACCTGTCGCCACTCAGTGCATGACCACTTGCATTTGTTGCCGATGAGTAGTAGTCAGCATGTGTGTGCGAATCAGGCACCTCCTATGGATGCCCATGTGCAGCCACATTCACTGAATGTTCATTTTGGAGGTATTGTTGGTAGCCCCTTGGTTCATCTGGGTGGTCAGTTTCTCAACAGTTGCAAATCTATTCACCTGCACACATCTCTGCAGCCATTGTTCACATCAGTCATCTATGGCCCATGGTGAACAACAGATGTCTCAGTGCTAGTTATGGGAAGCACTATTTTGCCATCCACAGTATACAATGACCACAGTTTCATGTGAACAGTTTACCATTTAGCAGTTTCGGAGATGCTTCCGCACTTGGCTTGAAAGCCAATGATCGCTTGGCTCGAAAGCCAATGATCATGCCCCCTTTGCACATCATACAAATCAATCCATTTATGCATTATGAGATTTACTGCACTGTTTTTCCATGTGTCCCCAACACACTTAATATGCTCTTTTTTGTTATTGGTCCCACCTGGCATCTGTAAGAGGTTACTGCATGTTGACATTGAATGTAGGTGGTGGTGACATTAATGTGATTGGACCACGTATTTGTAAAAGTCATTAAAAAATAAATAAAGAACAACATCTTTCAGCTGTGCGCAAATTTATTATTATTCAAGAAGAGTTTGATGAGATAATCCCAAACATTGGTTGGATAAAGAAGAATTTCTTAACAGCTTAAACGTGCTGCTTCAAAAATGGTATTTATCAAACACTCAATTGACACATGGGAAACAGTGTGACAAAGAAATGAATACATATCATGGCATTCTGGATTTTCCATTGTTTCATTTTTATCATGGCATTAGTGATAGCACAATGTATTTGAAGAAGACAGCTATGTAAGGTGCAATAAGACATAACATAAAAAAAGATTCTCATCAACATCGTTTGGCTGCAGATGACAAGCTACCTATAGTAATTACACACAAGTGATCCAGAAAATTTATGCACACCAAATGTAAAGGTACTTACAAAAAGAAATGATCTGTTGTTTGAACTAAAAATGCACATAATTTTATAAACATTTAACAAAAATGTTCTATAAATAAAAACGAAAACTCACTGATGATGGCACAGTGGTGCCGAAACATGTTTGGATACTGAGAAAAATGGTGTTTTGCATAACTGGCGGACCTCACATCCAACAATTTAAACTGCAAACATGGCCAATACAAGGAGCTGCAAATCAAAATGATGGATATAACATACTCCCTATCATGTTTTAAAACTAGGCAATGATACACTACGAAGGGGAGTCAGAAAAAGTGAAAAGAAAGTAGACATATAGTAAACAGGCAATGGAGAAGGAACAAAAGCTCTGGTATCCTAAATGTCTCTCATTCTTTGTTCCTCTGCTCTTATTCACTGAACTTTCCAGTCATCTCTCTCAGCTTTTGAAAGATAATATTTTGACCTAAAACAAAATCACTCAATTTCTGCCCTTATGTGTCAATAATATGACTATTTACTGGCCAAATTTCATGGATAATAAGATTTGTTTTCACTGGCACAGATTCTCTGTCATACAAGGCATACATATATCAATTAATTATAATATCTAAGCAATGTCTTGATCCAGATGGGAATGAATTATGTGCATATGTTTACACACATATATGTACACACAAATGGTAAGATCTTTTTGTCACTTCTCATTATGCATAGGATTGTTAAACCTTCAAGACAAATTGTGTTATTGAAATTTAAATACAAAGTCAGATACAAATACTAATAATTGTGTTGCATGATACCATTTAGACTACATTATGTCATTTTTTCTACTTACTGAAATTATAATGTTTCATATTCAAGTATTTAAAGGATACCAGTTTCTTTAATGAGATAGTCACGAGTAGCAATATGACGTAAAATTTGGTAGAAAACATAAATAATCTGCAGCACCATCTCATCATCTTCTTGTTTAGCTGGAATCAAACAATAACACTGATACTGTTATATTTTGTATGCAAATATGAGACAACAAACAATTCTCAAAAACTGTTAGCAGTCACAGAGGAAGTTGTTAGATCTTTAAACTGGAAAAACAGAGGAGGAATATATGTTAATGGAACATCTGTGAACCCTCTTCATTTTGTTAATGACATTGTACTGTTTGTCCATAGATGAGTTAAACTTGAATAATAAAAGAAGAACTGAATGGACCACCAAGTCTGGAAACAGCAGAGTATCAATTACAATAAGCAGGCCCTAGTAGCAGGAGAAAATAGCTCTCTCTCTCTCTCTCTCTCTCTCTCTCTCTCTCTCTCTGTGTGTGTGTGTGTGTGTGTGTGTGTGTGTGTGTGTGTGTGTGTGTGTGTGTGTATCTATTTCTGAGTAAGAACTGTGTCCGAATATGTAAATATTTCTATTACGCTTTCCATTGTGCCTGTCTGTAACTCACAACTTCTTCTATGTGGTAAGTAGCAATCTATCCTTTCAATATTGTTTATATTTCATCCTGGTTCTCCATTGTTTGACAATATGATTAAAATGATATACAATCAACATATCAAAAAGAATGTACAAATTAACAACAAAGTAATGGGTTTTGGTACTATCTACAGCTGAAGGACACAAACAGAGAGACATCAAAAGAAACAGAAGAGTAAAAAAAGGCTTCAAGTGCTTCTGATGAACTAGATAGTGTTTTCCAAATAAGCTTTCTGATATGTCTGAAACTCAGAGCTTACAATCAATGCGTATGATCAGTTTTCAGATACAGCCACAAGACATCAACTAAACTAAATACCATTCAGAATTTGCTTAATGTTTTCAGTGCGTGATAGAAACACTACGAGGGATAGGAAAGCAAAAGTTTTAGATGATCTGTGCTGCAGATGTACAATGATTCCTGCATCCTAGTGGCTAAAGATGGAGTCTTGTGGCTTCAAAATCAATATTTTAAGTCTAAAAATAAACATAAAGAAGGGTACATGTGGCATGGACATCTGCAAAGGTAAATTGATGGTAGATGGGCAGTAACTACATTCCTGAATAGACTTCTGCAACATGTTTGGCTATTCAGTTTTATAAAATATTCTTATTGCATGTTTTTTCACCTTAGCAGCAAAGCCCAGAAGATTAGCCATAGGACACAACTGGGTGCAAGTTTGAAAAGTATGCTAAAAACATTGCCGGCCAACACAATGAGAGATTTCTGACTGCAGAGCAGGTAGAACTTATCTTTTGGTTAACTTACAAAGATTTGGTGAGAGTTCAGTTTATTATCCATCTGGATCTACATCTCATACGTACTCCATGAGTCATCATGTGGTGTATGTTAGGGGGTATCTTGTACCACTGCTAGTCATTTTCTTTCCTGTTCTATTTACTAATAGAGTGAGGGGAAAATGACTATCTACATGCTTCCATACGAGCTCTAATTTAGCTCATCTTGTCTTCACGGCCCTTACACAAAGTGTACATTGATGGCAGTAAAATCGTTTTGCGGTCAGCTTCAAATGCCGATTCTCTAAATTTTCTCAATAGTGTTCTGTGAACAAAAAGTAGTTTTCCCTCCAAGGATTCCCATTTGAGTTCATGAAACACATCTATGACACTCATGTGATGGTCAAATCTACTAGTAACAAACATAGCAGCATGCTCCTGAATTGCTTCAATGTCGTTCTTTAATTCATTCTGGTGGGGATCCCAAATACTCTAACAGCCCTCAAGAATAGATTGCAGAAGTGTTCTATATGCAGTCTCTTTCAAAGTTAACTGTACTTTGCTAAAATTGTCCCACTGAACCAAAGTCAGCCATTTGCCTTCCCTACCACTGGCCTCATATGCTCATTCCATTTCATATCACTTTGTAATGTTTCACCTAGATATCTAATCGACGTGAGTGGGTTGGGTTGATTTGGGGGGAGGAGACCAAACTGCGAGGTCATCGGTCTCATCGGATAGGGAACGATAGGGAAGGAAGTCGGCTGTGCCCTTTCAAAGGAACCATCGTGGAATTTGACTGTGACTGTGCCAAACAGCACACAACTACTAATGATATATTTAAATGTTATTGGATTGTTTTTCCTACTCATCTGCATTAACTTATGTTTCTCTACATTTAGAGCAAGCTGCCATTCATCATACCAACTAGGAATTTTGTGTAAGTCCTCTTGTAGCCTTCTACAGTCACTTAACGATGACACCTTCCCATACACCACAGCGTAATCAACAAAACGCTGCAGATTGCTGTTCACACTGTCAATAATATCATTTATGTATATAGAGAATAAGAGCAGTCCTATCTCACTTCCCTGTGGCACTACAGATGATACCCTTGTCTCCGATGAACACTCGCCATCAAGGACAACAAGCTGGGTTCTATTACGTGAGAAGTGTTACTTGGAACATATTCCACGTCCTCGAACCTTCATTATCAGCCTACAGGGGAAGTGGGGAAGGAGGAGGGGGTGGGGGTGGCACCATGCTTTCTGGAAATATAGGAATATGGAACTGCCTGTTCCTTTACATCCATGGTTCATAGTATATCATTTAGGATAAGAGAAAGCTAAGTTTTGCATGAGCAAAGCTTTCTAGATCCTTGCTGATGTGTGGACAGAAGCTTTTCATCTCAAGAAAATTTATTATATTCGAACTGAGAATGTGTTCAAGAATTCTGCAGCAAACTGATGCCCAAGAACTTCACACATCCAGTGTATGTCTATTTATCTCTGTGTTTCTGCTACCTATGTCATTTTTATTTTAAACTTTTTGGAAGATGACTGCCAAACAATTAAATAATGTATAAAATGCATATTTCAACCATCAGCTGTTTTCATTTTAAACCCAAATTCTACCAGTTTTGGTCTTGGACATCTTCGTGGATGAAGGGTCAAAACGGAGTACGCCACCATATTGCGTTAGTCATTACTTAAAATGTGCAGTGCATGCCATGAATGTAAATATATAATACAGGACTTTAAAAGCAAACATCTGAATTCTAAATGTATACAGAGCAGTATACTCTGTATACATTTTAAGTAATGAGACTAATGCAATATGGTGGCTTAGATCATTTCATCCATGAAGTTGGTCTAAGACCAAAAACAGCAGAATTTGGGTTTAAAATAAAAACAGTTTATGGTTCAAATATGCAATTTATACATCATTTTTATTTGTTTAGCACTGCATAATATCAATTTTGCAAGATTATGATTTAAATTGTTGGCTGTGAATGAGTTTAAGCCTGTTCCATTTTTCTCCTACATGTATCTGGAATGGCTGTGTTCCTGCCCTTTATTGATATACTTATAAAATCAACAAACATTACAGTTTATCATGTGTCCTCCAATGTCCAAAGTACATCATTTATAAACATCACTAGTCGGAGCAGGCCAAGAATCGAACCATCAGGCACATCATAATTAATATTTCCCTTCTCTGAATTTCATGTTACGCCTATTTTCTGTTGTTAACATGTGATGCCTTCCATGCCAATGTAAGATCTTTAATGCCATAACACCTTAGTATCCCTAATATAATAATTTAATGTTTCTTCCAAAGTCAACACGGAGATGCTTTGTCACCATCACTCTTCAACTTTGTTGTGGAGCGTATCATCAGCAAAATAAAATTATCACAACTTGAAACAAAACATACTGGCATATGCAGTTCATATCGTAATTCTAAGAAAAAAGGCACAAGAAATCAATTAATTCACCACAATATTGTATAACAGCTTACTTGGAACAGGACTAGAAATGAATACAGGTAAAAACAAATATTTCATTGTATCATGGAAAACTAAAGCAAATCATACCTTCAAAACTGATGCAGATAAAATTGAAACACTAACTCAGTTCACTTACTTTGGAACCTTGCTAACTACAGACAACAATGTCAAAGAAGAAATAAACAGCAGAATACAAAAAGCCAATATATGTTACTTCCTAGGTGTAGCAAAAAGGAAATTTATTTCAACAAATTCGAAGATTCGCATATATAAAACTCTTATCATCCTGTCATGGCATACATTTGTGAGACATGAACATTATAAAAACTAGAAGAAGCAAGATTAAGAATCTTTGAAAGCAAAATTTTGAAGATGATATCTGGCAGGATTCAAGATAAGGGATAATATTAACAAACAAGGAAGTATATGATCTATATGGGGAAACAGACATTGTATCCAAAATTAAAACTGGGAGACTTTGTTGGATTGGACACACATTTCAAACTCCAAAAGAAAAAAGAAAAAAAATCTATCAATTGCAGAACATCCTCACAGAAGAAGACCTCTTGGAAGGTCAAGGCTATGCTGTTTTGAAATCAGTAAGATATGAAAATCTGAGCTGTGATGAATTGGAAAATTAAATACTAAAATAGAATTACCTAGCAAAGCATTGTGACATTAGCAGCAAAGAGCTTTCATAGCTTATTCTTTCTTTCTTTCTTCCTTTATCGTCGCCTTGTCCCACGTCACATAGGGTCGGCATTGCTCTTCTGGATCCTTCTCCTCCATAGTTCTCTATCCATTGCCTCTTCCTTCTTCCATCCTTTCTCCCTTAGGTCCCCAGATATCTTATCCTTCCACCTCATCTTCGGTCTTCCTCTCCTCGCTCCTTCAATCTTCATTTTTTCAACTCTGTTTCCGATATACTCTTCCCTTTTTCTCTGTAAGTGTCCGTACCACCTTAGTCTGCTCTCTTGTATCTTTTTCCTCATGGGTCCCACTTTCACAGCTTCTCTAACAAATTCATTTCTAACCCTGCCCTTCCTTGTTACCCCACACACCCACCTCAGCATCCTCATTTCTGCCACTTCCATCTTCTTCTCCTGGGCTACTGTGATTGGCCATGTCTCTGCCCCATATATCGTAGCAGGCATTACCACCGACTTGTACACTTTCCCTTTCAACCCAATGCTCACCTTCTTGTCACACAACACTCCACTCATTTTCCTCCAGTTGTTTCAACCGCAATTTATTCGGTGTTGTATCTGGCTTTCCAGTCCTCCATCCCTCCGTATGTACGACCCCAGGTATTTATATTTGCAGACCGATTTCAGCTCATCATCCTGGATCTTGCAAGACCTCATCTGCACATCCTTCAGTGCTAAATATTCTGACTTTGTCCTGCTAATTTTCATCCCTCTTTCTTCCAGTGCCTTCCTCCAATTCTCCAGCTTTTCCTCAAGTCTGTCGATACTATGCTCACAAAGAACCACATCATCCGCAAACATCATATTCCACGGTGCTTCTTTCTTCACATCTTTCACCAGCACATCCATAATCAGGTCAAAGAGGTAGGGACTAAGCGCAGACCCTTGATGTAACCCTACTTTTACTGGAAACTCCTTTGTCATGCCCACACTACTTCTCACCTGTGTCATTGCTCCTCTGTACATTTCCTTCACTAACCTCACATACTTCTCTGGCACGCACTGCTCTCTCATGGTTCTCCACACTTCATCCCTTGGGACTCTGTCATATGCTTTCTCCAAATCAATGAAAGCCATATGAAGATCGGCTTGTAGCTCCCCGTGCCTCTCCACTATCTGCCTTAAAGCATGTATTGCATCAGTCGTTCCTCTTCCAGGCATGAACTCAAACTGTTCTTCACACACCACAATCTCCTTGCTTAATCTTGCTTCTATAACTCTTTCCCAAATTTTCATAGCTTATTAAGCTTGCAGAATGAGATTTTCACTCTGCAGCAGAGCGTGCGCTGATATGAAACTTCCTGGCAGATTAAAACTGTGTGCCTGACTGAGACTCGAACTCGGGACCTTTGCCTTTCGCGGGCAAGTGCTCTACCATCCGAGCTACCGAAGCACGATTCACGCCCGGTACTCACAGCTTTACTTCTGCCAGTATCTCGTCTCCTACCTTCCAAACTTTACAGAAGCTCTCCTGTGAACCATGCAGAACTAGCACTCATGAAAGAAAGGATACTGCAGAGACATGGCTTAGCCAGAGCCTGGGGGAGGTTTCCAGAATGAGATTTTCACTCTGCAGTGGAGTGTGCGCTGATATGAAACTTCCTGGTAGATTAAAACTGTGTGCCAGACTGAGACTCGAACTCGGGACCTTTGCCTTTCGCGGGCAAGTTTCATATCAGCGCACACTCCGCTGCAGAGTGAAAATCTCATTCTGGAAACATCCCCCAGGCTGTGGCTAAGCCATGTCTCCGTAGTATCCTTTCTTTCAGGAGTGCTAGTTCTGCATGGTTTGCAGGAAAGCTTATGTAAAGTTTGGAAGGTAGGAGACGAGATAGTGGCAGAAGTAAAGCTGTGAGTACCGGGCGTGAGTCGTGCTTCGGTAGCTCAGATGGTAGAGCACTTGCCCGCGAAAGGCAAAGGTCCCGAATTCGAGTCTCAGTTGGGCACACAGTTTTAATCTGCCAGGAAGTTTCTTATTAAGCTTGCTAATAATAATAATAATAATTATTATTATTATTATTATCTGATGTACACAATCAAAGGCCATGGCAAGATTATAGAAAATGCCAACAGTGTAGTTTTTGGTGAACTGAAATAAATTCTGAAAATGGCCGCAACAGGATGTTGATATGAATTTAATAGAATAACTGCAAATTTGTGCCAGACCAGGACTCTAAGTCAGAGTTTCCACTTTATGTGAGTGGTTACCTTAACCACGTTGGGTATCCAAGCACACTCTCCATCTGACCCAGATTCCCATCTTGTTTCACACTACTTATGTAGCACCCCCCATCCACCACTCTCATTGCTCACCGTATCCCACTGGATCCCAGCAAGACTTCAGGAGAGAGAGAGAGAGAGAGAGAGAGAGAGAGAGAGAGAGAGAGCACATCCATGCTGAACTGATGTTAATGTCCACAGTTTCATTTCAATGGCCAATTGCAGCTGATGTCAGAATTTATTTCATTATGTATAAGCATGGCTGCAGGGGTCAAGAATAGTCATGTCTGAAAGAACAGTCACACCATATAGCCATTTTCATTGTTTAATGAGTTCATACGATCATATATTGTCTTCTCAGTAGAAAAACCTTTTTGGGAGGCAAATTGAGTTGTTGTTAAAAGATTATTCTCAGAAAGAGGTTCCAGTATTCTGCTGGAAGCTAACTTCTCAAAAAGTTTTGAGAACATGGAAAGGAAGAAGAGCTGCTTATAATCAGCGGTCAGTTATGCATCTCCACTTTTTTATGTATTGGTGTCACCACTGTGTACGTAAGTCGTTCAGGGAATATGTCTTCATCTACGAGAGACTGTGGTCATGTGGTGTGTATATTGTCTGTTTTTGACAAAGGCTTTGTTGGCTGAAAGCTGACTTTACGACAGTCTTTTTGTTGTGCCTATCTATGACTCAGCTGTATGGCTATTTAGTGATTAGCAACTATCTTTTTCATAATACTGTTTCAGGCAATATTCCTTGACTCATTAACTGATAGCAAAGGTAATTCAAGGGTGACACTACAAAATCAGCATCAGATTTTAGTGCTTTGACTTGCAACATAAAAGCCATAAGAGTTACTACTTTGTAGTGACCTAATGACTGCTGTGTTCTCTTTAATAGAGTAACAGGCAAAAATGATGTCTGTGCTGGAATGCGTGTTGCCTGTCTATGTAAGTTTATTGAATATGTTTATGATAGACAACTTTCTGTCACTGTGTTTTCAGCTGTGGTTAGTTAGTTTCATGTTCCATGGATCAATTGCATAATAAATTGTTATGATGAGGAGCAAGTCATCTTACAATTACATCACGTACAAATTTGTAAATATGGCTACTTGCTGAACATTTATAATTTTATTATTATTATTATTATTATTATTAAATATACAGACGCAATTTAGTAATTTTTACCCACCAACTCTTCTACATCTAAATCTACTGTCTGCAAACCACTGTGAAGTGCATGACAGAGGGTACAACCCACTGTACCAGTTGTTGGGGCTTTTCCCATTCCATCCACATATGAAACACTGAAAAAATGACTCCTTAAATGCCTCTGTGCATGCTGTAATTAATCTAATCTTATCCTTAAGGTTCCTATGGGAGCAAAATATAAAGGGTTGCAGTATATTCCTAGAGTCATCATTTAAAGTGGTTCTTGAAACTTTGTTACTAGATTTTCTGGAGACAGTTTTCATCTATCTTCATGAGTCTGCCAGTTCAGTTCTTTTGAAATCTCAGTGCCACTGTCCTGCAAGTCAAACAAATCTATGACCACTCATAGTGCACTTCTCTTTATATGCTCAGTATCCCGTGCTAGTCATATTTGGTGCAGATTCCTCACATTTGAGCATTATTCTAGGATGGGTCACACAAGTGTTTTGTTGAACCGATGTGATCATTCCACTTCATGACCCTACTAAGTATTTATATGAGTTTACAGATTCCAACTGTGACTCGCTGATATTATATTCATAGGATACTATGTTTTTTCTTAATTCTGTGATGTGCACAATTTTACATTTTTTAACATTTAACACAAGCTGCCGATCATTGCACCACTTTTAAATCTTATCAAAGTCTGACTGAATAATTGTACAGATTCGTTCAGACAGTACTTCATTGCAGGTATCCGCATCATATGGATAAAGTCTGAGGTTACTATTAAGGTTGCCCATAAGATCATTAATATACAACTCGAATAGCAAGTGCCCAACACACTTCCTGGGGTACACCTGAAGTTACTTCTACATCAGTTGGCAACTCTCCATCAGAGATAACATGCTGCATCCTTCCTATTAAGAAATCCTCAATCCTGTCACATATTTTGTCTCATACCCAATAGGAGGAGATCATTCTGTTTGAGATACCTCATTATGTTTGAGTTCAGAATATATTCTAGGATTCTACAACAATGGATGTCAAGCATATTGGGTGTTAGCTTTGTGGATCACTTCTCACTTCTGTTACCCTTCTTGTAGACAAGTGTGAGTTGTGTTTTCCTTCTAGCTACCAGGCATGATTTTTAAGGGATCTATGACAGTTTATGATTAACACAAGAGCTAAGTTAGCTGTTAATTGGGTATAAAATCTGATGGGGATTCCACCAGGCCCTGAAGCTTTGTTCAGTTCTAACAATTTTGGCTGTTTCTCACTGCCACTAACATTAATATCTATTTCACTCATCTTTTCAGTGGTGCGAGAATTAAATGATGGCAGTACTCTTTGCTTTGCTTTTCCTTTGTGAGTAACTGGACACTAAATCTGGTGCCACTAACAGCCTTTAAATATGACAAGAATTTCTTTGGGTTTTGTGAAAGATCCTTCAATAGCATTCTCCTACAGTCATCACTGAAGGTTTCACTCACTACTGTCTTGACCACCAAATATGTTTCATTCAAACACACTCTATCTGTAGCCCTATGCTTTGTTTTATACCTATTATGCAGAAGTTTCTTTATAGTGACTATAGACCATGGAAGATCCCTCCCCTTATGAACTGTTCTACTGGGTACATATCTGTCCCGTACATGATCAACTATTCTTTTAAACTTGAGCCATAGTTCCTCTACATGTTCCTAGCCTGAGCTAAAAGTTTCAAGATCCTCATTGCAATATGACACTAATGCTTCTCTGTCTGGCTTGCTGATCATATAATCTTTCTGCTTGTTTTAGTTGCCGTTTGTATTCTGGCATTGATTGTTGCTGTAACTGCCTTATGATCAATTATACCAGTTTCAATATGAGCTTTCTCAAAAAGATTAGGTCTGTTCACTGCCATTTACTCTTATTTCAATCATAAGTGGGGTTCCGTACTATCTGTTCTAGATAGTTTTCAGAACAAGCATTTAGTAATGCGTCAAAGGATGTCTTGCCATGCCAACCATTAACAAAACTATAATTATCCCAATCGACTGTTGGATGATTAAGAAACTTATGTACAAGTGAACTGAGGCATTCTCTCAAGTTTTTGGTTACATCAGGAGGGGAGTCTGCTGGTCAATAGAACCCTATGTGAATCAGTAATTTCTATCCAACACCTTATAAAAAAATACAATAGGACAAATGCTTCTATGGAATAGGAGGAGTTGCTTGGGAGAAATGTTTTTGGTTTGTTTTCAAATTTTACTTTGCTATCTATCAGATATTTTACATCACCATGCAAGTTATAAAAAAATTTGGTTGCAGCTTTGTGCAGCCCTTCTAGTGCTACAGACAACCTTGATATGTAAAAATGAATGTCATTTTTCCTTCTGGTATTGTAATTATGTACATCATTGTTCCCTCTAAACTGCAGTGAATTATTTACAACAAACTTCATGAAGAAATGAAAGATCTTTCGATCTTCGATCGATGTGTTCTGACAGCAGTCAGAATGCCCAAGTCCTTAAACAGATGATCATGTATGTGCACCACATATTACTCTTATAGCACATTTTTTAGCAATGAAGACTTTCTTTCTTAAAGATGAGTTACCCCAGAACATTACTCCATATGACATTACTGAATGAAAATATTCAAAATATGTCGACTTACTCATTTGTCTCTTCCCCAGATTTGCAATGATTCTAAGCGTAAATGTGGCTGAACTAAGCTATTTTAAGAGTTCCAAAATGTGTTTTATCCAATTTAAATTCTCATCAATAGGGACAAACAGAAAGGAATCACTGAATTTAGTAGCCAATGATTTGAATTTAACATTGTCTGGCATGTTGAACAAGTCTGTAATACCGCTTATAGTGCATTTTTAAGTCCACGTCAGATTCAGTCTTTTGCATTAAATAAAAGAGTGCACAATCTTCACATTTGTATGACGTGCATCCCAGTGATGCATTTGATGTCATTCCCAATAGGGCAGATCTAACTGCTCCCACCATCCCCAGTAATTTCTACCAAAATCTTTCTCCACAGAGCCTACATCATTGGTACAATGCCAGGTTCCACACATTGCATAGAAATACTAGTTACCCGCAACGAATTACTGAGGGAGTTCTCTAACAAACTTTCCCCTCCCACGACCCCTGTAAGGTAACAGACTGAGAAACAACCAATACTTAACATGATCCATACTTTTGTAGTAGCTGATACTATGTCATGACTATTATGATAGCTAGTAACTTCTGTTCATACTTTGTCACTTGTGATTCAATCTCATATGAGAGCATAAACGCTGTTATCCTTGAAAAGCATAACACAAGTATTTTATGTACAGTTAATGACACGATAACACCAAATCAGCTTAAATGAACATACGATAAAGTTAATAAATAACTAATGTTAATAAATTGATTACTCTTTGCTCAGGATTCTGCAAAAATGTCAGTAATTAAAATAATTACATAATTATAGTCTAATTTAAAATTTTTCAAATGAAATTGTGTATAAAATAGATTTTATTAATCTGAAAATGGATTCTTATCAAAATTTTGATTGTTCCAAACACATTTCTGAATTTTGAAAGACACAATGCTGTGAAAACTTAATTTTTCATTATAAAGTGAGATTAATTTAATAACACTTCAAGACTTCGCATATTTCAATTGTTGCATATTTATTTACACTAGAACAGCTGCGCCTGCCAAGTCAGTGTCAGTTTTTACCCGAAAGTGGTTGCTGAGTACATGTTAGCCCAATTTCATGAAAGTTTTGTTAAAATTATTTGTCTTTCATTAAAACAAAATTAAAATTAAAAGTTTTGAGTACAGCTTTTTTTTATTAGAATCGCAATATTTTCGCCCATTCACAAACATCCAGGCTACTGGAACAAGCAGCACGCAGACAATCATACACACTGTCTTTTAGAAAGCATTGTTGTCTGGAGCACAGGGATGGGTATAAAATATTAAAAATCAATAAAAACAGTATTGATTGTGTTTTCAGGTTTTTTATTTGTTGGCAACCAGTTTCAGCCATTTCTTCGGACCATCTTCAGGCTTACAACACCTTTATGGCTACTGGTGGCGACAGACGAAGCGAGATCCGCAGAAGTATGGTTGTCAGTGTACTTCTACGGATCTTACTCCACCTGCCGCCACCAACAGCCATGATGGCAGTGTAATCCTGAAGATGGTCTGAGGTAAGGGCTGAAACTGGTTGCTAACAAATGTAAAATCTGAAAACGTGATCGAGACAGTTTTTATTGATCTTTAATACACATTAGTGGTGAGGTATTGGGCAAATGAAATAAGTAAAATTTTGAAAACTTTGTATCATTCTATTACCCTATTCACAGAATTTGTGGCATATTTCATTATTTTTTAAAAAAAGCAATTAAGAAATAAAAGAAATAAGTCAACTGTATCCATGGTAGTGGGATGATTACATCACTTTCTAGTGAAAGGCCCTCCCTGGTCTTTGACTACTAACTTTATATTGCACTTATTTCCTTGTTTTGCCTGAGTATTCCTGAACTCTTGGGATTGCCTGCGCATTTTTCTCTACAGTCTTCAGAGCAGTGAAGCTGCTGGAGACATCTAGACTAAAGCTATCAGACTTCAATCACTGCAAAACATCTTGAACTTCTTGCAAGATCTGATAGGCTTTATCACAGTCCAGTCATCTACCATACTACTATATTTACTGCTGTTAAATGCAGCTTTGAACTATTCTAATTCTCTTAGTGCTACTGCCATGTCAGCTTTTAGCTTTCAGATCAGATTTTCTTTTTTCGCTATTCTTGAATGATAGGCTCAGCTGTAACAGTCCCAAATGCTAGACATATCGCCATCGAAGTTGGATGTTTCACAGCACTCAACATGAGGCAGTTTTTATTCTGTTGACCATTTCTCAGAATGCTGCAGTAGATTTCCAGCTTGTCCATTATGACCTCTTTTTTAGTAGAAAGATTATTTTGCAATGGCTGCTCAATGTAAATTTGCAAATCAAGTGACTTATTGCAGTTTTATTTACTGAAAAAGGATTGAATTAAAACAATGGCAAGTAATTTACAGAATGTAAACAAACATTAATGAATTAACTAAATGTTATATTACTAAATACAATTCAATGGAGGGTGATGTTTCCTGTACATGGATTGTGTGGCACCGCAGCAGAGGCAGAGACCGAGACTGTGCTTGTACAAAAGTACAGTGTGAACAAACACTTTAGTTAAATATAGCGACACAATTTGTAATTTTTATCCTCTAGATTGATGAAAAACTCTCAAGTGTTCTAGGTGAATATCACTTTGCAAAATACTGAATATTGTGTTGTTTACAACATATGAAAGAACATAACTTAACTGTTCTCGGAACTCCAAATAGTATCGCTATTTGACTATTTCTATAAGAATATGTACATTAACACTCCAGCAACTGCAGAAGCACTAACACTAAACTTCTATTGAACTACCAGTTCTTTTAAATCAGCTTTTTAATAATTAAAACAAATAAATATAATGTTCAATGCCCCATCTATAGTAGAATATGAGGACACTTTCTATTGTAGAATATGAGCACAGGTTTCACCTAAGAGATTTCTTTACAGAATTAAAATTGATTGGCAGTTTACACATCATCAGACAACTGCTCCATTACACTTTACAAAAGTCTTATGGAGTGTAATCAGCCAATAAGTTTTATTTCAATTAGATGGATTCTACAAACACACCTTTTAGTCTTTCAATAAGTCAGTCAATCACAAATTGTACCAATCAATGGGCTCCTCTGAGACTGTAGATTAAATGTATCTTATTTTTAAGTACCAATATTACAAAAAGGATAACTGCTACTCACCATATAGCAGAGATGCTGAGTCATAGATGGCCACAACAAAAATACTCTCACAAAATGAACTCTCAGCTTATACTGCTGTGGTAGGTGTGGGCTTCGTGTCTATCTTGGCTACAATAATGCCTTCACTACGCTGTTCATAGTAGCTGACACATGCTCCTATTTCTGTATTCATTATTAAACCTACTCCTGCATTACCCCTATTTGATTTTGTATTTATAACCCTGTATTCACCTGACCAGAAGTCTTGTTTCTCCTGTCACCAAACTTCACTAATTCCCACTATATCTAACTTTCATCTATCCATTTCCCTTTTTAAATTCTCTAACCTACCTGCCCAATTAAGGGGTCTGACATTCCACTCTCTGATCCAATGCTGTTTTTGTTTCTGGTTTGTTGGTTTGGGGGAGTAAAGGTACCAGACTGCTAAGGTCATCAGTCCCTTATTCCAAGACTTGAAAACACCAACGCAGAGTAAAAACGAAAAATGGAAAAGATGACAGACGACACAGGACAAGAGAAACATCGACAAAGACCAGACAAAACGAATTAAAATCACACAGAGTGTGACGGTGGTTGGCCGACCAAAGAGAAAAAAAAAAAAGGAAAAGCCAACCACCGAGAAACATATTAAAAACTCAGTCCAAAACTGTAGGCCAAAAGCCAGACTCAATACTAAATAAAAATAAACACTTAGAGCAAATGATAAAAGCCCCCTGCCTGAATAAAATGCAAAACTAAGCTCACCATAGCAGTGTCATCATTTAAAAGGGCAGGGAGCATATCAGGCAGCGCAAACGTCTGCCTGAGCACACTTAAAAGTGGACAGTCCAACAAAATGTGGACCACCGTCACAGCCAACCTGCATCGACAGAGAGGCGGGTCCTCATGCTGCAGTAAATGGCTGTGTGTCAAGTGGGTGTGGCCAATGTGGAGCCGGCAAAGGACTATGGAGTCCCTGCGAGTGGCTCACAGGGATGACCGCCAAAATGTCGTCGTCTCCTTGACGGCACGGAGTTTGTTATGGGTGGTCAGACCCTGCCATTCAGTGTCCCATTGTGCGAAAACTTTGCGGCGTAAGACCGCTTGCAAATCAGTCTCTGGGAGGCCAATGTCCATGTTTGGTTCATTGGTGGCCTGTTTGGCTAGGTGGTCAACATGTTCATTGCCCGGGATACCGACATGACCAGGGGTCCACTCAAAGACTACAGAGCGGCCGCAACAGGCAAGAGTATGCAGAGACTCCTGGATAGCCATCACCAGATGAGAGCGAGGGAAACACTGGTCGATAGCTCGTAAACTGCTCAAGGAGTTGCTACAGATAACGAAGGACTCACCTGAGCAGGAGCGGATATAC
This sequence comes from Schistocerca cancellata, assembly GCF_023864275.1. Taxonomy (NCBI): domain Eukaryota; kingdom Metazoa; phylum Arthropoda; class Insecta; order Orthoptera; family Acrididae; genus Schistocerca; species Schistocerca cancellata. The sequence goes on from NC_064630.1 coordinate 765,033,258, forward strand.
TCTAGGGCACGAAAGATGGCGACCAGCTCAGCAGTAAAAACGCTGCAGCCAGCCGGCAAGGATTGTTGTTCGTAATGGTCCCCTAGAGTTAGAGCATAACCGACCCGACCAGCAACCATCAAACGGTCAATGTATACAACGCCAGAGCCCTGATACGTGGCTAGGATGGAAGGAATAAAAGCGGTGGCGGAAGGCCTCCGGAGGGACTGAGTCCTTCGGGCCCTGTGCCAAGTTGAGCCGAAGGCAAGGGCAAGGACCACACCACGGGGGTGTATGCAAAGAGGCCCGGAAACGAGGTGGAACAGGGAAAACCCCAAGCCTGGAGAGAACCTCCCTCACGCAGACTGCGATCATACAACCTGACAGGGGCCGACTTTCTGGGAGATGGATGTGCAACTGTGGGAACAGTAGACGATAGTTAGGATGCCTGGGCAAGCCACAAACATGCGTAGCATAAGCGACCAGCAAACATTGGCGCCGTAACCAAAGTGGAGGGACGCCTGACTCCACAAGTATGCTGTCCACAGGGCTGGTCCGGAAAGCAACAGTGGCAAGGCGTATCTCACTGTGAAGGATTGGGTCCAGCACCCGCAATGCAGAAGGGGATGCTGAACCATAAGCCAGGCTCCCATAATCCAGACGGGACTGGATTAACGCCTAGTAGAGCCGTAAGAGGGTAGATTGGTTGGCGCCCCAGCTGGTGTGGCTCAAGCATCGCAGAGCATTTAGATGCCGCCAACACATCTGTTTAAGCTGCCGAATATGAGGCAGCCAAGTCAACCGGGCATCAAAAACCACTCCCAAAAACCTATGTGTCTCCACCACAGCAAGAAGTTCACCGGCAAGATAAAGCCGCAGCACCGGGCGAACAATGCGTCGCCGGCAGAAATGCATAACGCAGGTCTTGGCTGCCAAAAACTGGAAGCCATGCACTACAGGCCAAGACTGTGCCTTGCGGATAGCGCCCTGTAGCTGACATTCAGCAGCTGCAATGCCAATAGAGCTATAGTAAAGGCAGAAGTTGTCAGCATACAAGGACGCTGAGACAGACGTTCCCACTGCCGCAGCGAGCCCGTTAATTGCTATTAAAAACAGGCAGACACTTAAAACAGATCCCTGTGGCACCCCGTTCTCCTGAACTTGGGAGGAACTATGGGAGGCCGCGACTTGCACGCGGAAGGTACGGTGCGACAGAAAATTTCGGATGAAAATTGGCAGTGGACCCCGAAGACCCCAACCATGAAGCGTAGAGAGGATGTGATGATGCCATGTCATATCGTATGCCTTCCGCATGTCGAAAAAGACAGCGAGCAGGAGCTGACAGCAGGCAAACGCTGTATGGATGGCTGACTCCAGGCTCACCAGATTGTCGGCGGCAGAGCGGCCTTTACGGAACCCTCCCTGAGACGGAGCCAGAAGGCCCCGCGACTCTAGTACCCAACCCAAACGCCGGCTCACCATCCGTTCAAGCAACTTGCAAAGAACGTTGGTGAGGCTAATGGGGCGGTAGCTGTCCACCTCCAAAGGGTTCTTGCCAGGTTTCAAAACGGGGATAACAATGCTTTCCAGCCATTGCGACAGAAACTCACCCTTGACCCAAATACTGTTGTAAAGGTCAAGGAGGCGTCGCTGGCAGTCCACTGAAAGGTGTTTCAGCATCTGACAGTGGATGCGATCTGGCCCAGGAGCTGTATCAGGGCAAGCGGCTAAGGCACTGAGAAATTCCCACTCACTGAATGGAACATTGTAGGATTCAGGATGGTGGGTGCGAAATGAAAGGCTCTGACGTTCCATCTGCTCTTTAATGGAGCGGAAGGCCAGTGGGTAATTCGCAGAAGCGGAACTCAGAGCAAAATGCTCTGCCAAGCGGTTTGCAATTACGTCGGAGTCAGTACAAACTGCTCCATTCAGTGAGATCGCAGGGGTGCTGACAGGGGGGGATAGCCATAGAGGTGTTGAATCTTGGCCCAGACCTGCAATGGAGCCACGTGGAGGCCAATGGTGGACACATACAGCTCCCAGCACTCCTGCTTGTGTTGGCGAATGATACGGCAGGCCCGCGCACTGAGCCGTTTGAAGGCAATGAGGTGTTCTATAGAGGGATGTCGCTTGTGATCCTGGAGTGCCCACTGGCGACCTTTAATCGCCTCAGCAATCTCAGGCGACCACCAAGGCACAGTCCACCGCCGAGGGGACCCAGAAGAATGGGGAATGGCAGATCCTGCAGCAGTAACGATGCTGGTGGTGACCGAGAGAACCACCGCATCAATGGCGTCATTAGAAAGAGGCTCAATAGTGGCAATGGAGGAGAACAAGTCCCAGTGAGCCTTATTCATAGCCCATCTGGAAGGGTGCCCAGAAGAGTGATGTTGTGGCAGTGACAGAAAGATCGGAAAGTGGTCATTGACACACAGGTCATCATGCACACTCTATCGGACAGAAGGTAAGAGGCTAGGACTGCAGATTGAAAGGTCGATGGCGGAATATGTGCTGTGTGCCACACGGAGATGTGTGGAGACACCATCATTTAAAATCGAAAGGTCTAGCTGTGTCAATACATTCTCAATGGTGGCACCTCGACCTGTTGCCACTGACCCACCCCACAGAGGGTTATGGGCGTTGAAGTCGCCCAGTAACAGGAAAGGCGGCGGCAGTTCCGCTAACAGCGCAGCCAGGACATGCTGTGGGACATCACCATCTGGTGAAAGGTAAAGACTACAGACGGTAACAGCCTGTGGCGTCCACACCCAAACAGCGACAGCCTCTAAAGGTGTATGCGGAGGGACAGACTCGCTGTGAAGAGAGTGAAGGACATAGATGCAGACACCACCAGACACCCTTTCATAAGCTGCCCGGTTCCTATAATAACCCCGATAGCCACGGAGGGCGGGGGTTCGCATCGCTGGAAACCAAGTTTCCTGAAGAGCAATGCAGAAGAAAGAGTGAAGGCTGATAAGTTGTCGGAGCTCAGCTAGATGGTGGAAGAAGCCGCTGCAGTTCCACTGGAGGATAATATTGTCCATGACTGAGAAAGGCGTGAAGGGACTGGGGAGGCAAATTACGCCACTGGGTCACCTGCTGCCTCCGATTGAGCACCTGTGGAAGTGCTATCCATTGCGTCTGAGGGACCGGTGAGATCGAGGTCCTCAGCGGATGCAAGAATCTCCACCTCATCCTCAGAGGCAGAGCTTGTAGGTAGTGGTGGAGTAGGTGCCACCGCAGGTGTCTTGGTCTTACAGGTCTTCAATGTCGTTTCCTCTCGCTGTTCCTTTGGTTGCCATTGCTGAGAGGGCTTATTGGAGACAGTCTCCGGGACCAAAGACAATCGCAAAGCTCGATGACCAGCGACCTGTGGCTTCTTCAGCCACTGGTTGGTGTCTGCTGTGCTGCTGGTAGGAACCTGGGAAGGGAGTGACCCAAGTGATCCCTTCCAAGCGAGAGAAGCCGAAGAAGACTTACGCTTCTCCGGCTTACAAGTGGGGACTGGTGTCCCTGGTGGTTGAGGGGGGTGCTGCTCCTGAGGTAGGTGGTGGGGGAGCAACAGCGAGAGAAGCTGCCCCATCGTCAAGGGGGCAAGGGGGTAGGTGAGGTCCTCTGATTCTGACAGCTGACTGTATGTGGTGCAGCTGATGTAGCTGGAGCAGGAGTGACAGTGGAGGCATAAGATGACATCACGCGCACGGGATGTAGCTGTTCAAATTTCCGCTTAGCCTCAGTGTAGGTCAGTCGGTCCAGGGTCTTATATTCCATGATTTTGCATTCTTGCTGTAAGATCCTGCAGTCTGGCGAGCAAGTTGAATGAAGCTCTCCACAGTTGACACAGATGGGAGGCAGGGCACATGGAGTATCAGGATGAGATGGGCGTCCACAATCTCGACATGTGAGGCTGGAAGTACAGCGGGAAGACATATGGCCGAACTTCCAGCACTTAAAGCACCGCATCGGGGGAGGGATATAGGGCTTGATGTCACAACGGTAGACCATCACCTTGACCTTCTCCTGTAATGTATCACCCTCGAAGGCCAAGATGAAGGCACCGATAGGAACCTGAACGCGCCGGTCGAAATGAACACCTTTACACTCTAAGTTGGCGCGCAGCTCGTCATCAGACTGCAAAAGTAGGTCCCTACGGAAAATAATACCCTGGACCATATTTAAACTCTTATGTGGAGTGATGGTAACATTAACATCCCCCAACTTGTCACAAGCAAGTAATCTGCGGGACTGGGTGGAGGATGCTGTTTTTATCAAAACTGACCCAGAGCGCATTTTGGACAAGCCCTCCACCTCCCCAAACTTGTCCTCTAAATGTTCTACAAAGAACTGAGGCTTCATGGATACAAAGGATTCTCCATCAGCTCTGGTACAGATGAGATACTTGGACGAATACATGTCACTGTCATTCATTACCTTTCGTGCCTCCCATGGTGTGACCAGGGATGGGAGCGATTTGGGGTCATAAACGTTAGCTATAAAATGAGCCCTCGAATGCTTAGAGACTGCTGGTCGCTGGCCACCAGCAAGAGATGATGTGCCACACTTCATTGCGTGTCATCCACCCTGATGCCACCTACTCCAACCAAGGGGCCTCCCCATGGGTGCCACCCAGCCACAGCAATGGCCACCTGGCAGGATGGCCATTGCCAGGAGTCCTGATGCCCCAGGGAGATGGGCATCTACTCCTTGGCATACATGGGGAGTAAATGGCGCAGGCATCAGTAGAGCGATCCCTGTGTTGTCAGGGGGCTACAACCAACAGGGTACATGGCGGCCCCACCACAACGGACTGGCTACCGTGCTGGATCTTAGGTGCAAAAATGTCCAAGGTCGTCGTTTCAGCTAAAAGCAACACTGCACAGTGCAGCGTGGTAATCGCACCCAGGGACGTAACCTCACCCAAGAGATGGAAAACGAGCGGGACAGCATTGCAACGACAAGAAATCTGGCTATAGGTCTCAATGCACGACGGATACAGTACACAATGTAAGGCACCCTTCGCCAATTGGCTCGCTCTTCGGAAGAATTTTAGTCACCTCTTACGACAGGCAGGAATACCGTGGGCCTATTCTTACCCCCGAACCCACAGGGGGCAGTTTTGTTTCTCCTGATAATGAAGTTTTGGAAGTTACCCACATTAAAAGTCAAATCACAACCGTGGATTGTTGTTGTTGTGGTCTTCAGTCCTGAGACTGGTTTGATGCAGCTCTCCATGCTACTCTATCCTGTGCAAGCTTCTTCATCTCCCAGTATCTACTGCAACCTACATCCTTCTGAATCTGCTTAGTGTATTCATCTCTTGGTCTCCCTCTACGATTTTTACCCTCCACACTGCCCTCCAATGCTAAATTTGTGATCCCTTGATGCCTCAAAACATGTCCTACCAACCGATCCCTTCTTCTAGTCAAGTTGTGCCACAAACTTCTCTTCTCCTCAATCCTATTCAATACCTCCTCATTAGTTACGTGATCTACCCACCTTATCTTCAGCATTCTTCTGTAGCACCACATTTCAAAAGCTTCTATTCTCTTCTTGTCCAAACTAGTTATCGTCCATGTTTCACTTCCATACATGGCTACACTCCATACAAATACTTTCAGAAACGACTTCCTGGCACCTAAATCTATGCTCGATGTTAACAAATTCCTCTTCTTGAGAAACGCTTTCCTTGCCATTGCCAGTCTACATTTTATATCCTCTCTACTTCGACCATCATCGGTTATTTTACTCCCTAAATAGCAAAACTCCTTTACTACTTTAAGTGTCTCATTTCCTAATCTAATTCCCTCAGCATCACCCGACTTAATTTGACTACATTCCATTATCCTCGTTTTGCTTTTGTTGATGTTCATCTTATATCCTCCTTTCAAGACACTGTCCATTCCGTTCAACTGCTCTTCCAAGTCCTTTGCTGTCTCTGACAGAATTACAATGTCATCGGCAAACCTCAAAGTTTTTACTTTTTCTCCATGAATTTTAATACCTACTCCGAATTTTTCTTTTGTTTCCTTTACTGCTTGCTCAATATACAGATTGAATAACATCGGGGAGAGGCTACAACCCTGTCTTACTCCTTTCCCAACCACTGCTCCCCTTTCATGCCCCTCGACTCTTATAACTGCCATCTGGTTTCTGTACAAACTGTAAATAGCCTTTCGCTCCCTGTATTTTACCCCTGCCACCTTCAGAATTTGAAAGAGGGTATTCCAGTTAACATTGTCAAAAGCTTTCTCTAAGTCTACAAATGCTAGAAACGTAGGTTTGCCTTTTCTTAATCTTTCTTCTAAGATAAGTCGTAAGGTCAGTATTGCCTCACGTGTTCCAACATTTCTACGGAATCCAAACTGATCTTCCCCGAGGTCGGCTTCTACCAGTTTTTCCATTCGTCTGTAAAGAATTCGCGTAAGTATTTTGCAGCTGTGACTTATTAAACTGATAGTTCGGTAATTTTCACATATGTCAACACCTGCTTTCTTTGGGATTGGAATTATTATATTCTTCTTGAAGTCTGAGGGTATTTCGCCTGTCTCATACATCGTGCTCACCAGATGGTAGAGTTTTTTCATGACTGGCTCTCCCGAGGCCATCAGTAGTTCAAATGGAATGTTGTCTACTCCCGGGGCCTTGTTTCGACTCAGGTCTTTCAGTGCTCTGTCAAACTCTTCACGCAGTATCTTATCTCCCATTTCGTCTTCATCTACATCCTCTTCCATTTCCATAATATTGTCCTCAAGTACATCGCCCTTGTATAAACCCTCTATATACTCCTTCCACCTTTCTGCCTTCCCTTCTTTGCTTAGAACTGGGTTGCCATCTGAGCTCTTGATATTCATACAAGTGGTTCTCTTCTCTCCAAAGGTCTCTTTAATTTTCCTGTAGGCAGTATCTATCTTACCCCTAGTGAGACAAGCCTCTACATCCTTGCATTTGTCCTCTAGCCATCCCTGCTTAGCCATTTTGCACTTCCTGTCGATATCATTTTTGAGACGTTTGTATTCCTTTTTGCCTGCTTCATTTACTGCATTTTTATATTTTCTCCTTTCATCAATTAAATTCAATATTTCTTCTGTTACCCAAGGATTTCTATTAGCCCTCGTCTTTTTACCTACTTGATCCTCTGCTGCCTTCACTACTTCATCCCTCAGAGCTACCCATTCTTCTTCTACTGTATTTCTTTCCCCCATTCCTGTCAATTGTTCCCTTATGCTCTCCCTGAAACTCTCTACAACCTCTGGTTCTTTCAGTTTATCCAGGTCCCATCTCCTTAGATTCCCACCTTTTTGCAGTTTCTTCAGTTTCAATCTGCAGTTCATAACCAATAGATTGTGGTCAGAATCCACATCTGCCCCAGGAAATGTCTTACAATTTAAAACCTGGTTCCTAAATCTCTGTCTTACCATTATATAATCTATCTGATACCTTTTAGTATCTCCAGGATTCTTCCAGGTATACAACCTTCTTTTATGATTCTTGAACCAAGTGTTGGCTATGATTAAGTTATGCTCTGTGCAAAATTCTACAAGGCGGCTTCCTCTTTCATTCCTTCCCCCCAATCCATATTCACCTACTATGTTTCCTTCTCTCCCTTTTCCTACTGACGAATTCCAGTCACCCATGACTATTAAATTTTCATCTCCCTTCACTACCTGAATAATTTCTTTTATCTCGTCATACGTTTCATCTATTTCTTCATCGTCTGCAGAGGTAGTTGGCATATAAACTTGTACTACTGTAGTAGGCATGGGCTTTGTGTCTATCTTGGCCACCATAATGCGTTCACTATGCTGTTTGTAGTAGCTAACCCGCACTCCTATTTTTTTATTCATTATTAAACCTACTCCTGCATTACCCCTATTTGATTTTGTATTTATAACCCTGTAATCACCTGACCAAAAGTCTTGTTCCTCCTGCCACCGAACTTCACTAATTCCCACTATATCTAACTTTAACCTATCCATTTCCCTTTTTAAATTTTCTAACCTACCTGCCCGATTAAGGGATCTGACATTCCACGCTCCGATCCGTAGAACGCCAGTTTTCTTTCTCCTGATAACGACGTCCTCCTGAGTAGTCCCCGCCCGGAGATCCGAATGGGGGACTATTTTACCTCCGGAATATTTTACCCAAGAGGACGCCATCATCATTTAATCATACAGTAGAGCTGCATGTCCTCGGGAAAAATTACGGCCGTAGTTTCCCCTTGCTTTCAGCCGTTCGCAGTACCAGCACAGCAAGGCCGTTTTGGTTAATGTTACAAGGCCAGATCAGTCAATCATCCAGACTGTTGCCCCTGCAACTACTGCAACTACCGTGGATTGTCGAAATAAAATTGAGAACACACAAAAGATGCTTGTAAAATGTACAAAGCATGACTGTTGTATAAGCCAGGCTGGATGACACTACACGGGATATATTACGAGATCCAGTACACACAAACTGTGTGAAGCCAATGAAGTAAAACTTAAAATCTCTGTGTAATGTATGCATACTTCCACCATACTGATAACCAGCCAATATGGTGTAAGTAGCCCATGGTCTAGAAATACACTGGAAGGCAGAAGGGTTATAGCCAGTTTTACTTCATTGGTTTTATATAACTGGTATCTACCAAATCTCAAAATATATCCTATGTGGTGTTATCCAGCCTGAGTCACTCAACAGTCATGCTTAGTACATTTTACAAGTATCTCTTGCGTGTACTCTGTTTTGACAACCCACTATTGTGGTTTGACTTTTAATGTGGACAACTTTCCGAGAGCTGAGACTCCACAGCTATACACCTACATTATGCAAATATAACCATTATAAACCTGAAGATGCATCTATATTTATGTGAAACCAACAGTTGTGAACAAAGCACCTTCAAACAGCTATCTAGATTTAGGGAACACCTCATCATTTTCAACTTTTTAATTGTTGTAATTTTTATAATAATTTAAACAGTTACTGAGTATTGAGTGTTTTTATTGTTATTCATAATGTCTCTGAGCTGTGGTTGCCTTGTCCAGATTGTTGTTTGTATCATATCAGAGGTCCCTGCCCAAGGAAAAAATCGTAGGATGTACTGGGAATTTAACTTGGGTCCTTCCACACCACAGGCACTGACACTAGCCATTCACTTATAGGGTTCCTCAAAGCCAATTAAGAATTAAAATATTCCAGAACATACTGTTCTTATTCACTAAATAATTAAAAACAGTTTTCAGTAAATCTTTAGTCATTATTATAAAAGACTATTGTCTTCAGTAGAAGCAGGAAATGGATTACCTTTGAGCATTTCTATGAGTGAAAGTAAAATATCAGCTTTGCACAGAATCTGGGCACAGCCTTCATCTGCAGCAGCTGTCCCAAGCAGCACCACTACTTCTAACACAAGATCATCCTCATATTTCCCTGCAACAAAGAATTGCTGTGTTACAAACTTCAACTTTTTTGAAGTATTGATAACTTCAGACAAACATTTCACTGACATGCAAATTTGGTGACAAAAGATGGCCACACAGTGCAGTTTTACTTCAAACCCTACATCAAAAGAGCCTGACTCACTCACGGGGACTCTTAAGTAATGTTACGTAACTGCATACAACAATTACATGCACTATACATTGGTGAACTGAATGTACTTCATAAACTTCTTGCATTAATTTTCTGTAAACATCTAACTTTTTGACAGTATACACTATTGTCTTCAGCAAGAAAGCAACTGGCTATTGAAGAAGTAATCGACATAAATGATCTAGTATGTCACAATGTGGCCATAGATTACATTAAGTCTATGTGGTTCATTTTATACAGGATGGTTGTGGGAGCCTGGCTGTTCAATACAAAATGTCAAATCAAAAACACAAGTGATGATCGAAGGCATCACGTTTTTAAAAAGAAATCTACAAATACCAGTGACTGTATGCTGGCCCCTATTTCAATTGTACAGGAGGTGTGCATCTTCTAACACACTGGTCAGGTGGACTGAAGATGCACACTGTAATGCTGAAACTGGTATCAAGATGCAATAAAATTGGAAACATGGACAGATGAAGGTGTTTCCGATTTGGCATTTTATGGATATTATATTGGTGGAAACAATAAATCATTATCAGCAACGCAGCACGACACAGAATATGCGACACATATGCAGTCTCTTGGTATCGTTTGCCCAATCTGACACACTACTGCCTGTATAGCCCATGACACTAAGATATTGACACACATTCTAGTTTCCACAGCTTCTATGACTATTCAGTTCCTGTAGTTTGAAGTGTGGTAATCATCAAAGAATCTGCAGAAATTAGAATGTGTGACCCTAAGATGTGACTACCAACTTAGCAATTCAGGAAGTGGGCACTTGATACTGAGGGAATCAGTTGAGTACATCCCATATTATACATTCTGATGAGAACAAAGATGCTGCAGATGATGTTTCATCATTAGCACCACTGTAATTGCTGGTGGTATTATTGTACCTGCTGGAACAACAAACAACAGAAGACATGAGTAATCAGTGATGTTTATTTCTTTACAACAAAAAACAGAATAATACAACACTTCCACGATGAGGCTAGCACTGCCACTGGGAAGGCGACCAGCAAGGTCGAGCGATGAATTTGGTGTATGGAGTATCAAGCAGTAGAAATCCCTCAGTGGTATAGTTGGTATCCAGACGAGGGTGAACTGAACAGTGTGGCATCAAGGTATCATCCATTGGTGATAAGTGCCTCGTGCACTTATAAAGCCCTGGCAGCAGAGGAATACGCCCACCATAAATGAGTCAATAATGGTGTGGCACCACATGGCTGGTGTAGTACCATTGTGCAGCTATTTGAAATGTATATGTCGGCTGGGTGTTACTGTGCAGAGGCCGCACCTACAATGTCCAGTTGGGAAGTGCCTTCCGGAAATGACAGGTCATAGCCATGTGATGTGTGACCTGCGGCTGCATGGCAGCAGGCGCCATGCTGTAGACATTGATCATGCCATCACATTTACATCTATGTGACTGTATTATTACTTCAACAGTCAGCAGATTTCCTGATGAAAATAATGTTGGATATTGTGGAAATCTCATATTTTTATACATAATTAACACGAGAACTGCACCAATTGCACTTTATACAACAAATTCATGTTCAAAGCCTTCATGGTAATATTATAAATTGTCAGTTGTGTCTTCTTAAGACACAAGAAAACTAATAAACACATCTGTATTCTTTTCTCGACTTATTGTCACATATATCTTTTTTTTTTTTTTTTTTTAGGTTGTCACTTGTAACTTGCTGTTATACAGGCAACAATATTAGGAAAAGGGACTGGATTTGTCATTTTTAAAAGGATGAAACCAATGTACATAAAGGTGATTTACTCATTAAATAAACAGCTTACAAAACTCTCCTTGGGACAGTTCTTGAGTTTTGTTCATCAGAAGGAACACCTTACCAGGTTGGATTAAGAGAGAAGATAGAGAAGATCCAATGAAGAGCAGCACATTTCTTCACAATACAGTTTTTTAAGTCCAAGAGTGTAGCTGAGGTGCTCAACAAATGACAGAGGCAAATGCTACAAGAGAGCTGTTGTTCAACATGGATATGTTAAATGTTGGAAATCTGAGGGCATACACAGCAAGAAGAGTTGGACAATACATTACTTGCTCCTGCATATGTCTCACAACAGACCACGACAAGAAACTGACATAAATTAGCTCGTACAGAGGCTCCCCAACTTTCATTCTTCGCATGAACCATTTGTGAATGGAACACAGAAGGGTGAAATTCTAACTGTACCAAAAGTACCAAGAAGAGATTAGTGTTTAATATCCGTTGACAATGAGGTCATTAGACTTTTCTCAGCTCCCTGAATAAGCATTGCACGATCTTTTTCACTGAGAGCTTTCCCGATAGAGCCTAACTCACATCTGACATTGCTGAGCCCTGCACCTGGCATAAAAATACTAGTTATCCAGTATGTTATACCCAGGGAGTCCCATATCAGAGGATGACCCAAGGGAAATAGTATTTTTCAGTTGGCCACTCTGCTAACTTGTAGATGTGGTAGCCCCATCAACCAAATCTAATTGAATCCACTTCACATGCCATTCAGTTCAGTATAGCACACTGGCCAGCACAGGTGCGTACTTAGGCACTGGCGGAGATCTTTCCTGTGCAGAATGTTGAGGCTGTCCATCACCCAATGCACTGTGGGAGAGACCACCATGATCGCATTCCAGACAGAAGGACAATGGCCCAGTCGACAAAAAGATGGTGTGAGACAGATTCTGTAACTAATGTGAAGCATAACTCACCTGAAATGAGGGTTCAAGTGCCATAAAATATCCAACAAGTTTATGCAGCTCTGCAACAAAGCCTATAGAGATCTGTCCATCACCATTTCTGAACATTACAAATCCCTCAAATATCTTTGCAGAGGATTACGAAACAGGATTTAAAGTTTAATCCTTATAAGCTATAAGTAGTTCAATAGTTACAGCTCGGGTATAAAGTGAGGAGGCTGAATTTGTGACAGACAGAATTGACCAGGATGATATTTTTTCCGAAAAGAATCCAGTAATGTCACAAGAGGCTAACTTTCATCTGGGTTTATCACAGAACAAAACTTCCAATACTGCTCAGACACAAATCTGCTGCTCATTCATTAAAGGCCCAGTGTAGCAAAAAGGTCATTGCCTGGTGCACTACTCGAAAGTACAATGGAATTATTGGGTCATATTTTTTGGAGACAACTACAGCAGCCAATGAATGTCAATTTCGAGTGGTAAGTGACCGTGGTAGAGATAGAGGTTATTCCTCAAGAAATAATTGAGAACATAATGAGGAGCTTCTGCAAATGTATTCAGCCATTAATCACCAATGATAAAAGCCTTTCATTTTTACAAAGTAAACTTGTGTTCAGCTTTTCAGCAATAGTAGTGTGTGTAGAATCGGTACCTATTACAATATTACGAAAAAGAAAGTTGCCACTCACCTTATAGTGGAGACGCTGAGTTGCAGTTAGGTACAACAAAAAGACTGTCCAATTTAAGTATTTGGTCTGTAAGGCTTTCGCCAAAAATGGACAACACACACACACAAACACACACACACACACACACACACACACACACACACACACACACACACCTGCAGTCTCAGGCCACTCTAGCCACAATGCAAGCAGCAACACCAGTGCATGATGGAAGTGGTGACTAGGTGGAGGTAAGGAGGAGGCTGGGGCAGGGAGGAGGATGGATAGTAGGGTAGGGGTGGCAGACAGTGAAGTTCTGCTGGGAACCAAGCAGGGATGAGGTGGAGGGGAGGTGGGGCAGTTATGTGCAGTCAGGAGGTTAGATGGTGGCCAGGGTGGGGAGCGGGGAGGGTTAGTGGAAAAGGAGAGAAAGATTGGGCGTGATAGGATAGTGGAATCACGGCTGCATAGAGCTGGAATAGGAACAGGTAGGCTGGATGGGTGAGGTCAATGACCAATAAATGTTGGGGCCAGGAGGGTTATGGGAATGTAGGGTATATGGCAGGGAAAGATCCCAGCTGCGCATTTCAGAAAAGCTGGTGTTGGTGGGAAGGATCCATGTGGCACAGGCTGTGAAGCAGTCATCGAAATGAAGAACATCATCTTTAGCAGCGTGCTTAGCAAATGGGTGGTCCACTTGTTTCTTGGCCACAGTTTGTCGGTGGCCATTCATGCAGTCAGATAGCGTGTTGGTTGTCATGCCTACATAGAATGCAGTACAGTGGTTGCAGCTTAGCTTGTAGATCACATGACTAGTTTCACAGGTAGCTCTGCCTTTGATGCAATAGGTGATGTTTGCGACCGGACTGGAGTAGATGGAGATGGGAGAAAGTATGGGACAGGTTTTGCATCTATATCTATTACAGGGGTATGAGCCATGAGATAAGTGGTTGGGAGCAGGGGTTGTGTAGGGATGGACGAGTATATTGTGTATGTTCAGTGGATGGTGGAATACCACTGTGGGAGGAGTGGGAACGATAGTGGGCAGGACATTTCTCATTTCAGGGCATGATGAGAGGTAGCCAAAACCCTGACAGAGAATGTAATTCAGTTGCTCCACTCCTGGGTGGTACTGAGTTGCAATGGGAATGCTCTTCTGTGGCTGGACAGTGGGACTATGTGAGGTGGTGGGAGACTGAAAAGATAAGGCACGGGAGACTTGTTTTTGTACAAGGTTGGGAGGATAATTACGGTCTATGAAGGCTTCAGTGAGAACCTCAGTATATTTTGAGAGGGACCGCTTGTCACTGCAGATGAGACGTCCGTGGATGGCTAGGCTGTATGGAAGGGACGTATAAGTATGGGGTGGCAGCTGTCAAAGTGAAGGTAATGCTGGTGGTTAGTAGGTTTGATATGGATGGAGGTATTGATGTAGCCTTCTTTGAGGTGGAGGTCAACATCTAGGAAAGTAACTTGTTGGTCTGAGTAGGACAAGTGAACCAAATGGGGAAAAAGTTGTTGAGTTTCTCGAGGAATGCGGATAGGGTGTCCTCACCCTCGATCTAGACCACAAAGATGTCATCAGTGAATCTGAACCATGTGAGGGGTTTAGGAGTCTGGGTGTATAGGAAAGATTCTTCTAGATGGTCCATGAATAGATTGGCATAGGATGGTGACATGCAGGTACCCATAGCTGTACTTCGGATTTGACTGTAGGTAATGCCTTCAAAGGAGAAAAAATTGTGGATGAGGATATAATTGGTCATGACGACTAGGAAGGAGGTTCTTGGTTTTTAATCCATTGGGTGCTGATAAAGGTAATGTTCTATAGTGGTAAGGCCATGGGCATTAAGGATGTTAGTATAAAGGGAGGTTCCATCAATAGTGACGTGAAGGGCACCATGTGGTAAAGGGACAGGAAGTATGGAGAGTCAGGGAAATGGTTGGTATCTTTTATGTAGGAGGTTAGATTCCTAGTAATAGGTTGCAGGTGTTGGTCTACAAGCATAGAAATTTTCTCATTTGGGGCACAGTAACTAGCCACACTGGGGTGTCCAAGGTGGTTGGGTTTATGGAGTTTAGGACTAGAGGTTCTGGGATGGGCATAAGGATTTGAGGGGTGACTGGAGATAATGCTGGGTTTCTGGAATGGGGTCACTGTGGTGAGGTTTGTAGGTGGATGTATCTGACAGCTGGCAGAGTCCTTCTGGAAGGTAATCCTTGGGGTTCAAAAGAACAGTGGTGGAGCCTTTGTCTGCAGGTAAGATTGTAAGCTCAGGATTAGTTTTTAGATGGTGGACTGCGGTTCTTTCTGCAGCTGCAAGGTTAGTTTGCATATTGAGGGATTTGAGACATGATGGTGAGGCGAGGTTCGAGGGTAAGAAATTCTGGGAAGTTAACAGGGGTTGATTTGTAGGCAGTGGGGGTGATCATGGTTGGATGAAGGAGCGAACTGAGTTAGGCAGGGTCCAACATTCGTCTTTCGTTCAGTATGATTGGTTGGGTTGGTGGCGAAAAAGTATTTCCACTGTAGGGGCCAGGAGAAGGAGATAAGGTCTTCAGTATGTTGTAGAGGTGGTGGACAGTGGTACTCCAAGGTGGGTGTAGGAAGTGAGCAGGGTGGAGAGCTTTTTGAGGGGATGTTGCGCATGTTGCTCTGGTTCCTCGAGGGCAAGTGTTTAAATGTGTGTTATGGGTTCCAGGAGTATGGGATTGCAAAGCAGGAGCATTTGCAATCCTATATTCCTGGAACCCATAACACACGCTGAAACACTTGCCCTTCAGGAACTAGAGCAACATGCACAACACCCCCTCAAAAAGCTCTCCAGCTGCTGACTTCCTACTCCCACCTTTGGAATACCACTGTCCACCACCTTTAGAATAACCTCCCAACCTCCTCAATGACCCTTATACCTGACAAACCCTGTCTCACAGACCTACTACATTTACCTCACCTAACAAAACTCCCTCCCACGACCACACAGAACCCAGAAGCTAAGCTGATCCGAAACACTGTCATGAACCTTTCCTACAAAAGCTTTGACCCCACAGAACTATCAGTCCTTTTGAAAGGCCTCACCTTTTGCCTCACTCCCAAAATCAATGATTCAGGACTTGTTAAAGACCTTCTCTCCTTCTCCTGGCCCCTACAGTGGAGACACTTTTTCGCCACCAACCCTACCAAACATACTCAACGAAAGACCAATTTTGAACCCTGCCTAATTCAGTTCACTCCTCCATCCAACTGCGATCCACTCCAACTGCCCCTAAATCACCCTCTGTTAAATTTCAAGAATATCTTAATCTCAAACCTTGCCTCACTATCATGCCCCAAATCCCGAACCTGCAAATTAACCTTGCATCTGCAGAAAGAACCATAATCCACCATCTAAAAACAAATTCCAACCTTATAAACTTATCTGCAGACAAAGGCCCCACCACAGTTGTTTTTAACCCCAAGGATTACCTGCCAGAAGGACTTCACCAGCTGTCAGATGCATCCACCAACAAACCTTGCCACAGAGACCTCATTCCAGAAATCCAGCAGTATCTCCAGTCACTCCTCAAATCCTTATGCCCATCCCAGAACCTCTCCCCAGAGTCCATCTCTCTGCTCACCCCTACCACTCCTCACACTCCTATCTTCTACATGGTTCCTAAAGTCTGTAAACCCAACCACATAGGACACTGCAGTGTGGCTAGTTACTGTGCCTCCAATGAGAAAATCTCTCTGCTTGTAGACCAAAACCTTCAATATTACTAGGAATCTACCCTCCTATATAAAAGATACCAACCATTTCCTCCACCGACTCTCCATATTTCCTGTTCCTATACCACACAGTGCCCTTCACATCACTATTGATGGAACCTCCCTTTATACTAACATCCCTAATGCCCATGTCCTTACCACTATAGAACATTACCTTTCTCAGTGCCTGGCAGATTAAAAACCAACAACCTCCTTCCTAGTCGCCATGACCAACTATATCCTCACCCACAATTACTTCTCCTTTGAAGGCATTACCTACAGTCAAATCCGAGGTACAGCTATGGGCACCTGCATGGCACCATCCTATGCCAACCTATTCATGGGCCTTCTAGAGGTATCCTTCCTATACACCCAGAAACCTAAACCCCTCACATGATTCAGTTTCACTGATGATATCTTTGTGATATGGATCGAGGGTGAGGACACCTTATCTACATTCCTCCAGAACTTCAACAACTTCTCCCCCATTTGTGTCACCTGGTCCAACTCAACCCAACAAGCCACCTTCCTAGATGTTGGCCTCCACCTCAAAGATGGCTACATCAGTATCTCCATCCAGGACTACCTCCACTTCGACAGCTGCCACCCGTTTCATACCAAGAAGCCGCTTCCATACAGCCTAGCCACCCATGGCCGTCGCATCTGCAGTGATGAGTGATCCCTCTCAAGATATACCGAGGGTCTTACTGAAGCCTTCATAGACCGTAATTATCCTCCCAACCTTGTACAAAAACAAATCTCCCATGCATTATCTTTCCAGTTTCCCACCACCTCCGAAAGGCCCACCGTCCTGCCACAGAGGAGAATTCCCCACATAACTCAGTACCACCCAGGACTAGAGCAACTGAATTACATTCTCTGCCAGGATTTCGATAACCTCTCATCATGCCCTGAAATGAGAAATGTCCTGCCCACTATCCTTCTCACCCTTCCCACATTGGTATTCCACTGTCCACCAAACATATACAATATACTTGTCCATCCCTACACAACCCCTTACCTGGTGGCTCATACCCCTGTAATACACATAGATGCAAGACCTGTCGCATTCTACCTCTCGCCACCACCTACTGCAGTCTGGTGACAATCATCATCAATCCCATCAAAGGCACAGCTATCTGTGACACTAGTCATGTGATCTACCAGCAAAGCTGTAACCACTGTGCTGCATTCTATGTGGGCAGACAACCAACAAGCTGGCTGTCTGCAACAATGACCACTGACAAACTGTGGCCAAGAAACAAGTGGACCACCCGTTTGCTGAGCACACAGCCATCATGACATCCTTCATTTCAATGACTGCTTCACAGCCTGTGCCACATGGATCCTTCCCACCAACACCAGCATTCCTGAATTGCACAGGTGGGAACTTTGCCTGCAATATATCCTACATTCCCGTAACCCTCCTGGCCTCAACCTTTGTTAATCACTGTCACCCATCCAGCCTCCCTGCTCCCATTCCAGCACTATACAGCCCTCATTCCACCATACACCCAGTCTTTTTATTTTTCTCCTTTTCCGCTACCCCCCCCCCCCCCCACCTCCACCTTTCACCTGCCCTCCGTCTAACCTCCCGACTGCACATAGCTGCCCCACCCTCTTTCCACCTCGTCCCTGCACACTCACCAACAGTATTGCACTGTCTGCTACCCCTACCCTACTATACCTCCCCATCTCCACCCCAGCCTCCTCCTTATCCACACCTAGTTGCCACTCCCATCATGCAGCGGTGCTGCTGCTTGCAGTGTGGCTAGAGTGCCCTGAGACTGCAGTCACGTGTGTGTGATTTGCATTTGTGAAAGAGTGTGTGTGTGTGTGTGTGTGTGTGTGTGTGTGTGTGTTTTGTCTCATATATTTTTGATGAAGGTCTTGCAAGCCGAATGCTTAGTTTGGACAATATTTTTTTTTGTGCTTATCAGTGAGAGGCAACTTTCCTTTTCGTAATATTGATATTGTTACATTCCTGCCTGGAATTTCCATTGTTTGATAGATATCTATAAGTTTTATTGGTATTAATATATGCTAACCAAAATTTAAACAATGGAAAATCCAGGATGGATTTAACAATATTATGAGAAAGAAAGTTGCCACTCAGCATATAGTGGAGAGGTTGAGTTGCAGATAGGTTGCCTGAGACTGCAGTCATATGTGTGACTTGTATTTGCGTGAGTGTGAGAGTGTCATTAATATAGATCAGGGGAACACTGGATATTACTTCTGTTTTACCCGAAGACTTTCCATCTATTACAATGAACTGTGACCTTTCAGACAGGAAATCACTAATCCTGTTGCACAACTGAGGTGATATTAATTTCGACTATTAATCAAATTGCGTGCATGTGGAGTATCATCTCAGTTTTGTGACTGGATTCATGATTTCCTCTCAGAGGGGTCACAGTTAGTGGTGATAGATGGTAAATCATTGAGTAAAACAGAAGTTATATCTGGCATATCTGCTGTTCCTGATTTATATAAATGATCTAGGTTATCTGAGCAGCCCCCTTAGATTGTTTGCAGATGATGCTGTAATTTACCGTTTAGTAAAATCATCAGACAGTCAATTCAAATTACAAAATGATCTAGAGAGAGTTTCTGTATAGTGCCAAAGTGGCAATTAGCACTAAACACAGAAACGTCAAGGTCATCCACATGGATACTAAAAGAAATCCAATAAATTTTGGGTATACAATAAATCGCACAAATCTAAGGGCTGTCAATTCAACTAAATAACTAGGAATCACAATTACGAGTGACTTAAATTGGAATGACCACATAGATAATATTGTGGGGAAGGGGAAACAAAGTCTGTGCTTTGATGGCAGATCACTTAGAAGATATGACAAACCCACCAAAGAGACAGCCTATATTACAATTGTCCATCACCTGCTAGAATACTGCTGCGCAGTATGGGATCCTTACCAGAAAGGATTGACAGAGGACATCGGAAAAGTGCAAAGAAGGGCAGCTCATTTCGTGTTGTTGCACAATAGGGGTGAGAGTGTCACTGATATGATATGTGAGTTAGGGTGGCAGTCACTGAAACAAAGGCAGTTTTCCTCATGGCGAGATCTATTTACGAAATTTCAATGACCAACCTTCTCTTCCGAATGCGTAAATATTTTGTTGACACCCGCCTACATAGGGAGAAATGATCATCATAATAAAATAAGAGAAATCAGTGCTTGAACGGAAAGATTTAGGTGTTCCTTTTTCCCCACGTGTCATTCGAGACTGGAATGGTAGAAAAGTAGTATAAAAATCGTTCACTGAATCCTCTGACAGGCACTTAAGTGTGAATTGCAGAGTAACCATGTAGATGTAAATGTAGATACCCCACAGACACACAGTTTACTTAGAAGACACTTGTGAGGAATAGTGTTGAAAGCCTTCTGGAAATCTAAAAATATGGAATAAATTTGACATGCCCTGTCAATAGCACTCTAATGAGTATAAATAGCTAGTTGTGTTTCACCAAAACGATATTTTCTGAATCTGAGCTGTGTGTCAATAAATCGTTTTCTTCGAGGTACTTCATAATGTTCGAACACAGTATATGTTAAAAAAACTCTACTGCAAATGAATGTCAGTCATATGGGCCTGTAATTCAGTGGATTACTCCTACTTCCCTATTTGTGTATTGGTGTGACTTGAGCAATTTTCCAGTCTTTATGTATGGATATTTCTGTGTGTGAGTGGTTGTATATAATTGCTAAATATCAAGCTATTGTATCAGCATACTCTGAAAGGAACCTGACTGGTATGCAATCTGGACTGGAAGCCTTGCCTTTATTAGGTGATTTAAGCTGCTTTGCTACACAGAAGATATCTTCTTGTATTTTTCTCATCTTGGTAGTTGTTCTTGATTGGAATTCAGGAATATTTACTTCATCTTCTTTGGTGATGGAGTTTTGGAAAATCGTGTTTAATAACTCTGCTTTAGTGCCAGCTGTTATTGCGCAGTGAAGGTATTGATTGCATCTTGCCAATGATGTGCTTTATGTATGACCATAATCTCTTTGGGTTTTCTGCCAGATTCCAAGACGGAGTTTTGTTGTAGAAATTATTAAAAGCATCTCGCTCTGAAGTACATGATACATTTCGGACTTCTGCAAAACTTTGTCAATCTTGGGGACTTTGTGTTCTTTTACATCTGGCACATTTTTTCCTCTGCGATCTGACCTGTTTTGTGTACCATGAGGGACCAGTACCATTACTTATTAATTTATGTGGTATATATCTCTCAACTGCCATCGATACTATCTCTCTGAAATCATTCCATATCTTTTCTATGCTTACATGATCAGATCGGAAGGAGTGAAGACTGTCTCTTAAAAAGGCGTTAAGAGCATATTTATCAGCTTTTTTAAATATATTTACCTTGTGTTTCTTTTCGATGGTTGTACTAGGTGTTATGATAGCAGCAACTGCATTGTGCTCGCTAATCCCTGCATTCGTCACGATACTCCCTTTTTGTCCAGGATTATTTCTTGCTAAGAGGTCAATTATGCTTTCACAAACATTTACACTTTGAGTGGGCTCATGAACTAATTGTTCAAAATAATTTTCTACAAAACCATTCAGTACAATTTTGGATGACATTTTATGCCTACCGCTGGCTTTATACGTATAATTTTTCCAGCATATTGAGGGTAGATTGAAGTCACCACTGACTATAATTGTAATAGTGCGGTACCTATTTGAAACGAGACTCACGTTTTCTTTAAAATGTTTAGCAACTATATCTTCTGAGAGTCTGGGTGGGGTCAGTAAAACAACCCAATTAATAGTTTAGTCCAAATGTCAAGTATAACCTCTACCCATACTATTTCGCAGGAACTATCTGCTTCAATTTCACTACAAGGTAAACTACTTCTGACAGCAATAAATACTCCACCACCAACTGTATTTAATCTATCCTTTCTGAACACTGTTAGTGTCACTTGAAAAAATTTCGGCTGAACTTATTTCTGGCTTTGGCCAGCTTTCTGTATCTATAAATATTTGAGCTTCAGTGCTCTCTATTGGGGCTTGGCGCTCTGGTTCTTTTTCAGAACAGCTATGACAATATCAACTACAATACCGATTGTTTCTGCAACTACCTTACTGTGTTTTCCCTGCCCCCTTTTAGACGGACACCCTGTCTGTGGTTTCCTGAGACACTCTAACCTATAAACTGCCCAGTCCTCTCCACATGGCCCCTGCTACCCGCATAGCCACTTCCTGTGTGTAGTGGACTCCTGACCTATTAAGCAGAACCTGGAAACCTACCACTCGATGGTCAAGGAATCTGCAGTGTACAGTGTCACAGAACTGTCTGAGCCTCTGATTCAGACCCTACACTTGATGCTGCACCAGAAGACCACAATTCGTTCTATTGATGATGCTGCAGATGGTGAGCTCCACCTTATTCTTGCAAGTAAGACTGGCAGTCTTTACCATTTCCACCAGCCACCCAAAATCAGATAAAATCTCCTCCGATCAAAAGTGGCACACGTCATTGGTACTGACATGAGCCACCACCTGCAGTTGGCTGCACCCTGTACTCGTCATGGTATCTGGAAGCACCCTTTCCACATCCGGAAGGACTTCCCCTGTATGCACACAGAGCACACACTGGCTTCCTTCCCCTCCTTGGCAGCCACGTTCCTAAGGGGCCCCATTACGTGCCTAACATTGGAGCTTCCAACTACCCTTTGTGAACGACCAGACCTTGGGCACCAAGAAGCTTCCTCTGGAACAGGGTGGACAACTGCATCCGGCTTAGAGACTTTTTCAGTCACAGATAACACCCAAAACCTGTTCATCAAATGAACTGGGGAGGCCCTAAGATTGGTCCCTCGAAAAGTCTTTTGCTGCCTGCCAGACTTTGAATGATCGCCCACTCGACCACAGGTGAGGGGTCAACCTCAGTGCAGGCAGTACCTGAGATGGCCACAGCAGTGGACTGATCGGGGGACACGTGGGACGTGCTCGATGTCCTTTCCATCCCTATGTCTGACCTCTCACAGTGATGCCCCTGGGTAGCAACTTCAAGTTGCCTGGAGCTGTGAGAGAATGGTCACTAACTCAGCTCCCATCTGTACACAGCAGTCACAGTTCCTATCCATTACCGAAGTCATTCCTGTTTGAAGCTCATAAAAAATATGTATCAAACGAATGGTGTACTCAGCTTATTAGCATCAGGAATTCGAAGTGCTCTCTCACTGACGGTCTAAGTGACACTGAGCTACACTATCCAAAACAAACGAAAGCCTGTACAATTTGAGGGTCGATAACAATGACAGTACTGTATGATACACTGTTATTAAAATAAAAGGCTGTGCCTAGTAGGCACTCAAACACGCAAGAAATTACAAAAATAAACTAGTAACTACCCAGGTATCCGTAAATAAGTGATCCCTGTTGGAAGCTCATAAAAAAAAATAACAAACAAACGGTGTACTCGCATTATTAGCAGCACGAACATGAGGTGCTCTGTCACTGATGGTCTATCCAACACTCAAGCAGGGAAGTGGAAGGGGTAGAGGGAATAGGTGGAGGAAGAGGAAACAGTGCTGCCTTGCTGAGCATGCAGAGACAAGGGGTGGCAGACAAGACTACTTGGTACAGCATCAGAAGGTTGTGGGGGAGAAAAAAAATATGGGAGTGGAAAGGAGACGAGCAGAGAATGATAAAAGATCACGATGTGCATTGGCAGACAGCAGAGCAGAATGAAGGTGAGAGGATACAAGTTGAGAGGAGGTAATAGGACAGAGAGGGCCAGAACTGGGTATGATTCTGGGAGTGGAGAATGTGTTGTAAGGATAACTTACATCTGCAAAGAGCTCGTACATGATATGCCAGCTTTCACAAGTGACCTGGCCTCTGACAGCAGTAGGATAAGCCTGTGACAGGTTTGGAGTAGGAAGTGCTGAATGGGTTCATTGGGTAGGTCTTGCACCAGGGTCTTCCAGAGTGGTAGGATCCTTCTGGCAAGGAGTTTGGTTTGGGAGTGGCATAGGGATGGACTAGGAAGAGAAGGTATACAAACAAATCCATGACACAGCCACAGGCACTCACCTGGCATCCTTGTATGCCGACCCTCTTATGGGCTGTCTAGAGGAAACCTTCCTCATCTCCCAAAACCACAAACCTCTAATCTGGTTTGGATTCATTGATGTTATCTTCATGATTTGGACTCATGACTAGGGCACCATATCCTCATTCCTTCAAAACCTCAACATCTTCTCTCACATCCACTTCACTTGGTCCTTTTCAATCCAACGTGCCACCTTCTTAGATGTTGACTTCCTCCTCTCTGAAGGCTCGATCCACACCTCTGTCCACATTAAACCTATGTACCATCAACAGTATGTGCATTATGACAGCTGCTAACCCTTCTACACTAAAAAATCCCTCCCATACATCCTAGCCATCCAGGGAGAGCATACCTGCACTGATGGCAGCTCCCTTGCCCAGTAAGCTGAAAGTCTCACAAAGACCACTGTGTGTGGTAGCTGCACAGTCTGAGGCACCTTGTTGACATGGTTCACACCGCTCCCCCCGTCAGAGGTTCAAGTCATCCCTCAGGCATGAGTGTGTGTGTGTGTGTGTGTGTGTGTGTGTGTGTGTGTGTGTGTGTGCGTGTGCGTGTGAGTGTGCGTGTTGGCCTTAGTGTAAGTTAGTTTAAGTTAAAGTAGTGTGTAAGTTTAGGGACCAACGACCCCAGCAGTTTGATCTCATAGTACCTTACCACAAATTTCCAAAAATTTTTCACAAAGACCTTCAGACATGGGCACCAGCTCCCAGCCTAGTCTGCAAGCAGATTTTCCTATGCCATATCCCCAAACATCCTAAATCTTCCCACCACCCCCCAAGAACCAGATAAGAAGCAGTGCTCTATTTTATCACCCAGTACCACCCCAGACTGGAACAACTGGGTACAAGATGACTTGGACAGGATTTGTGATTGGTGTAAAGAATGGCAGCTAGCCCTAAATATAGATAAATGTAAATTAATGCAGATGAATAGGAAAAAGAATCCTGTAATGTTTGAATACTCCATTACTAGTGTAGTGCTTGACACAGTCACGTCAATTAAATATTTGGGCGTAACATTGCACAGCGATATGAAATGGGACAAGCAAGTAATGGCAGTTGTGGGGAAGGTGGATAGTCGTCTTCGGTTCTTTGGTAGAATTTTGGGAAGATGTGGTTCATCTGTAAAGGAGACAGCTTATAAAACACTAATACGACCTATTCTTGAGTACTGCTCAAGCGTTTGGGATCCCTGTCAGGTCGGATTGAGGGAGGACATAGAAGCAATTCAGAGGCGGGCTGCTAGATTTGTTACTGGTAGGTTTGATCATCATGCGGGTGTTATGGAAATGCTTCAGGAACTCAGGTGGGAGTCTCTAGAGGAAAGGAGGCATTCTTTTCATGAATCGCTACTGAGGAAATTTAGAGAACCAGCATATGAGGCTGACTGCAGTACAATTTTACTGCTGCCAACTTACATTTCACGGAAAGACCACAAAGATAAGATAAGAGAGATTAGGGCTCATACAGAGGCATATAGGCAGTCATTTTTCTCTCATTCTGTTTGGGAGTGGAACAGGGAGAGAAGATGCTAGTTGTGGTACGAGGTACCCTCCGCCACGCACCGTATGGTGGACTGCAGAGTATGTATATAAATAAAGATGTAGAACTGAACCACATCATTCACCAGTGCTTTATCTATCATCATGTCCTGATATGAGGGACATCCTACCCACCTCTCCTAAAGTGGTGTTCTGTTGCCCACCAACCTTCACAACATCCTAGTCCATCCCTGTGCACTTCAAATTCCAACCACTTGCCACAAGAATCAAATGCCTGTGGAAGACCTAGGTCCAAGACCTGCCCAATTCAACCAGCACTTCTTATTCCAGTCCTGTCACAGGCTTATCCTACCCCATTAGAAGCCTGGCCACCTGTGAAAGCAGGCACATCATGTACCAGCTCTGCTGCAATCACTGATTACCTTTTTATACTGGTGTAACTAACAACCTGCTATCCGCCAAGATAAATGACCACCACCAAACTGTGGCCAAGAGAAAGTGGACCATCCTGTTGCACAGAAGGGAACTGGCATATCAAGCGTGATTTCAATGGCTGCTTCACATCTGGTTCCTCCACTCCACCATCAGCTTTTCCAAACTGCACAGATCGGAGCTGTCCTTATAATACATTCTCCCCTCCCAAAATCATACCAGCCTCAACCTACGGTAACCTACTGTCCCCACACACTCCATCCAACAGTTTTGACCCTCTTTGTCTTATCACTTGCTCCAAACTCGCATCCCATCATCATCTCTCTGTCAATGCACCCACCGATCTTTTTCCTTTCTCTATTCCTCTCCTTTCCACTCCCTTTTTTCCTTTCACTTCCCTCCCTCCCCCACAGCCTCCTGATACTGCACCAGGTAGCCTCTTGTACCTGCATGCTCTGCCAGGCAGCACTGTTTCCTCTTCCCCCACACATACCCAGCTATCCCTTCCTCTTCTCCACTCCACTACGGGTTGTTGCTCCCATTCAAAGCATTTCAGTTTCAGTCTGGCCTGAACAGCCAGAGATAGTGGTCATGTGTGTGTGACATATGCTTATTTGCATGAATGTGTGTGTGGTTTTCTTTCCTGATGAAGGCTTTGGCTGAAAACTTAATGAACTCCACACGTCATCTTTACAGTGAGTGGCAATATATCCTTTCCATAATTGTTGATATTCCAACTTGGACTTCCCGTTATTTAGATACACAATTAAATCAGTTTCAGCCTCTAATTTGATGGCATGCTAGTAACTTCTGAAACTTATCCCATTCCATTCCAGCCACCTGGTATTATTTCCAATTGAGAAACAGTTTGGGTTGCAAAGTTATTTAATTTCAGTAATGTGTTTCAACCTTTTGGGCCATCATCAGATTATCTACAAAACAAGAAAACAATCCATTAAGAATAAAAAGAGGGAGGGGCATCATTTTACTAAACTGAACTCTATCCGAACAGGCCTTGGAAAGTCCAATGGTACCGACCGGCCACCGTGTCATCCTCAGCCCATAATCGTCAGTGGATGCGGATATGGAGGGTGTATGTGATCAGCACACCACTCTCCCAGTTGTATGTCAGTTTACGAGACTCAGGGCACAGACCGGGGGCATCATTTTACCTTGGACAATTATGTGAGTCAATAAGATAAAATATATATTAAAACTTATGTAAAAGGTAACTGAATGTAAAACCCATTCATTATAGAGTCATACAGAATGAGAGGTTGTTCTACTTAAAAGAAAGAAGTTATAAAAATAAGCCACCCCACATATGAAAGGGATGGGAAAATTTCAAGAACTGCAAATTACCTTAAGCACATCAATAAACACCAACATAGCAGCACAGCACAGACTATACTTCCAGAAGTATAACTGCAGTATCAGCTGTGCAGAGAACAATAGATCTGTTTAGCACTAAAAAAAATATGACTATGACAGAGTTATTGTGGCAAAAGATAACAAGATGGCACTATAAACCAGCGATAAGGTGCGTACATGAATATAAAATTATGTAACACAAATAGATTAAAATAAATATAGGCAAAACACAGGAAGTAGGTAACATAATAGAAGCATACAAATTTCGTAAAACCAAATATCTCATCCCATCTGGCAAGTCTCTCCTGACCCGGGATTCTGGATGACTTTTCCACACTACCTCTTTTCCTAAACCTCTCTCCACTTCCTTTCACTTCACCACTCTTCCTTCCCCTTCATCCCTTTTGCTGAAGAAAGGATCCATTGGCTCCAAAAGCTTGCACAAGTAAAACTGTTTTTTGTGTGTGTTTTCTCCTGTTGCCACTTGGTGAGTAGATTTTTTTCTAGCCAATTACATCATGTAGTCAAAAATTGATTATTTCCATGATATCCTTACACAACCAAAAGAAAAAGGTAGAGTGATGGCAGCACGTACATAGTGAATCAAGTATGTCATAAAAGCCCATAATTCACAGTAAATTGACTAAAATGTGAAGTGCATGTACAACTCACATATTCAATAACCAGCAAATCCAAAGATCCAGGCATCAGAATTAGAACTCATAGGAAATATTGCATTTCAAAAACCAAGACCTAATCTTAGATGTCAAAAATTAAGACATATACACTCCTGGAAATGGAAAAAAGAACACATTGACACCGGTGTGTCAGACCCACCATACTTGCTCCGGACACTGTGAGAGGGCTGTACAAGCAATGATCACACGCACGGCACAGCGGACACACCAGGAACCACGGTGTTGGCCGTCGAATGGCGCTAGCTGCGCAGCATTTGTGCACCGCCGCCGTCAGTGTCAGCCAGTTTGCCGTGGCATACGGAGCTCCATCGCAGTCTTTAACACTGGTAGCATGCCGTGACAGCGTGGACGTGAACCGTATGTGCAGTTGACGGACTTTGAGCGAGGGCGTATAGTGGGCATGCGGGAGGCCGGGTGGACGTACCACCGAATTGCTCAACACGTGGGGCGTGAGGTCTCCACAGTACATCGATGTTGTCGCCAGTGGTCGGCGGAAGGTGCACGTGCCCGTCGACCTGGGACCGGACCGCTGCGATGCACGGATGCACGCCAAGACCGTAGGATCCTACGCAGTGCCGTAGGGGACCGCACCGCCACTTCCCAGCAAATTAGGGACACTGTTGCTCCTGGGGTATCGGCGAGGACCATTCGCAACCGTCTCCATGAAGCTGGGCTACGGTCCCGCACACAGTTAGGCCGTCTTCCGCTCACGCCCCAACATCGTGCAGCCCGCCTCCAGTGGTGTCGCGACAGGCGTGAATGGAGGGACGAATGGAGACGTGTCGTCTTCAGCGATGAGAGTCGCTTCTGCCTTGGTGCCAATGATGGTCGTATGCGTGTTTGGCGCCATGCAGGTGAGCGCCACAATCAGGACTGCATACGACCGAGGCACACAGGGCCAACACCCGGCATTATGGCGTGGGGAGCGATCTCCTACACTGGCCGTACACCACTGGTGATCGTCGAGGGGACACTGAATAGTGCACGGTACATCCAAACCGTCATCGAACCCATCGTTCTACCATTCCTAGACCGGCAAGGGAACTTGCTGTTCCAACAGGACAATGCACGTCCGCATGTATCCCGTGCCACCCAACGTGCTCTAGAAGGTGTAAGTCAACTACCCTGGCCAGCAAGATCTCCGGATCTGTCCCCCATTGAGCATGTTTGAGACTGGATGAAGCGTCGTCTCACGCGGTCAGCACGTCCAGCACGAACGCTGGTCCAACTGAGGCACCAGGGGGAAATGGCATGGCAAGCCATTCCACAGGACTACATCCAGCATCTCTACGATCGTCTCCATGGGAGAATAGCAGCCTGCATTGCTGCGAAAGGTGGATATACACTGTACTAGTGCCGACATTGTGCATGCTCTGTTGCCTGTGTCTATGTGCCTGTGGTTCTGTCAGTGTGATCATGTGATGTATCTGACCCCAGGAATGTGTCAATAAAGTTTCCCCTTCCTGGGACAATGAATTTACGGTGTTCTTATTTCAATTTCCAGGAGTGTAGAAAGCTTAAAAATAAAATATGTCAAATACAATGAAATAAATTGCCTAAAGAGCACCATAACAATCATTCTCTCTAACTTCTCTCACAGCAAAAGTGCAATATTTAAATAATCCCATTGTGTGAGACATCATCAAACAGAAACCAAAAAATATCATTGCATCAAAATTGTAAAAACTGCTAGTATTATTAATCATTTGATCGTTCAGCCAATTATCCTTATACACAAACAGGTGTTTAACAGTTTCTAATTCCTTGAGCAGATTCAACTTTTCCCCCTTACAAGCAAGGTGTACTATTCTCAAGTTTTCCATTATGAGGGACTGGTGACCACTTGACTCAAGATAGTCAGCAACAGCAGAGTGCTGTTTAATCTGGCCTGTCTTAGTTCACAAATTCTTACTGAACCCAGTCTCAAACACTCTGCCAGTCTGTCCTATATACACCATTTCAGAGTCACTGCATTCCAATTTATATTCTGTGGGAGCCCTCATCTTAAATATAACTCTGCTGAATTTTATTACTGGTAGTGACAACAACATGCATCCCCTGCTTTCGAAAAAGCTTCCCAGATCATAGAGAGATTCCTCATAAATGGGATTCTCATGGATTTGGATTTCAGAACCAATGAGGCAGGAAGACCTTTACACTCAATTACTGATGTTTTTTCTTTATATAATTTATCATCTATTGCAGTATTGCAGGAATTGCTTACAGATGCATTTCAAGTTACCTAATTATTTTTCTGTTGAAGATGGGCTCAGCAGTATCTCGCTATTAAGGTGCTCCATAGATTTGGAAAAAACTCAGTTTATAATGGTGAGGATTGCAGGAGGAGACGTGAATTATAGTCACTAACCATGGATTTACAATAGATGCCAGATTGAATCCTACCCCCATCTAGGTGCAGCTGCAGATCTAAAGAATAAGGTATCCCGTAGTGGTCCATCACTTCATCAGTAAATACCATGTTCGGGTGCAAAGCATTAAATTCTTCAGCCAGTAAAAGAATGTCAGACACAGGGCCACTGAAGTCAATCATGTTGTCATCTGCATAACGATGATAGAAGAGGACCTGATGAGAAAAAGTAGCATTCTAGATAAGATATTTACTCTCTAAATTATTGATAAAAATGTCTGTGAGATACTCTGATAACAATTGCCCATGGCCAAACCATCGTTCTGCTTATAATACTGATGACTAAACAAGAAGTAGTTGTAAGACATAAGTAGCCTAAATAAGGTGATTACTTCTACTATCTCATCTGAGCTCATCTAACAATTTTTTTTAAAAAAGTTCTTGTATAATAAGGATCATCTTATCCAAAGGAACATATGTATACAAGTTTTTAATATCCAGAAAGACTAAACTACAATCAGGTGAGAAAATATTGTTGTTTAAAAGTTGAACCAACTCCTTTCTATTAGAAACTGCAAAAATTCCTCACAGATGAATGTTTTTCATAACAACAATATGTATCTGGAAATAAGGTTCACCTGGGTTCCCTATACTGTTAATTATTGGACACATCAGGAAGCCAGCCTTCTACATTTACATCTGTATGGATATGTTGCAAATCACATTTAAGTACCTGGCAGAGTGTTTATCGAACCACCTTCACTATAATTCTCTATTATTCCATTCTTGAACAATGTGGGTAAAAAATGAACACCGATATCTTTCTGTGTGAGATCTGATTTCCCTTATTTCATTATGATTATCATTTCTCCCTATGTAGGTCAGCGTCAACAAAATATTTTTGTATTTGCAGAAGAAAGTTGGTGATTGAAATTTCATAAGAAGATTCTGTCACAACAAAAAACATCTTTGTTTTAATGGTTTCCAAACCAAATCCTGTATCATGTCTGTGACACTTTCTCCTCTATTTCATGATAATACAAAACATGCAGCTCTTCTTTGAACTTTCTCAATGTACTCCATTAATCCTATCTGTTAAGGATCCCAGACCGTATTCCAAAAGAGGATGGCAGTCTCTTTAGACATCTGTTACATTTTCTAAGTGTTCTGCCAATAAAACATGTTCTTTGGTTTGCCTTCCCCCCAACATTTTCTGTGTGTTCTTTCCAATTTAAATTGTTCATAATTGTAATTCCTAAATATTTAGTTTAATTTATGGACTTTTCATTAGACTGATTTATCATGTAGCTAAAGTTTAATGGATTCCTTTTAGCACTCATGTGATGACCTCTCACTTTTCATTATTTAGAGTCAATTGACCATTTTTGCACCATTCAGATATCTTTTCTAAATTGTTTTGCAATTTGTTTTCATCTTCTGATGAGCTTACTAGACATTAAATGATAGCACCAACTGCAAACAACCTAAGACAGCTGCTCAGATTAGCTCCTAAACTGTTTATATAGACAAGGAACAGCAGGGGGTCTATAACACTACCTTGGCGAATGCTGGAAGTTACTTCTGTTTTACTTGATGACTTTCTACCAATTACTATGAACTGTGACCTCTCTGACAGGAAATCACGAATCCAGTCACATAACTGGGATGATATTCCATAAGCACGCAATTTCACTACAAGCCGCTTGTGTGGTACAATTTCAAAAGCCTTTTGGAAATATAAAAATTGGGAATCCATTTGAAATCCCTTGTGTGGTACAATTTCAAAAGCCTTTTGGAAATATAGAAATAGGGAATCAATTTGAAATCCCTTGTAAATAATACTCAAAGTTTCGTGTGTGTAAAGAGCTATAGTTGTGTTTCACAAGAATGATGTTTTCTAAATCTTTGTTGACTGTGTGTCAATAAACCATTCTCTTTGAGGTAATTCATAATGTTGAACACAATATACGTTCCAAAAATCCTACTGGATATTGATATTAATGATATGGGCCTGTAATTACTCCTACTACCTTTCTAGAATATTGGTGTGACCTATGCAACTTTCCAATCTTTGGGTACGATCTTTCATCGAGCGAGTGGTTGAATATGACTGTTGAGTATGAAGCTATTGCATCAGTATGCTCTGGAAGAAACCTAACTGATATATAGTCTGGATCAGAATACTTGCTTTTACTAAGTGATTTAAGTTGCTTCACTACCCCAAGTATATCCACTTCTCAGTTACTCATATTGGCAGCTGTTCTTAGTTCAAATTATGGAATTTTTACTTGTATTCTTTGGTGAAGGAATTTCAAAAGGCTGTGTTTGGTAACACAGCTATAACAGCCCTGTCATCGATAGTATATTCATTGGTATCACGCAGAGAAGGCACTGACTGTGTCTTTCTGCTAGTATACTTTACATATGACCAGAATCTCTTTGGATTTTCTGCCAGGTTTTAAGATAAAGTTTCATCATGGAAACTATTAAAGCATCTCACATTGATGTCCGTGCTCAATTTTGAACTTCTGTAAAAGATCAGCAATCTTGGAGATTTTGCATTTCTTTAAATTTGAAATACTTTGTTTCTGCAACAGTGTTCTGACTCGTTTTGTGTACCAAGAAGGATCAGCTCTGTCAATCGTTAATTTATTTGGCATAAATCTCTCAATTTCTGTCGATACTATTTCTTTGAATACAATCATATCGGGTCTACATTTAACACTACATTGTTAATTTGGAAGGAGAGGAGATTCTCTCTCAGGAATGTGTCAAGTAAATTTTTATCTGCTTTTTTGAATAGGTATATTTTCGTTTATTTCTGGAGAATCTGGGAGTCACAATATTCAGCCTCATCCCTGTGTTCACTTATCCCTGTATCCGTTTTGATGCTTGTTATTAGCTCAGGATTATTTGTTGCTAAGAGCTCAAGTTTGTTTTCACAACTGTTTACTGTTCGCATGGGCTCATGCACTAACTACTCAAAATAATTTTCAGAGAATGCATATAGCACCATTTCGGATGATGTTTTATGTGTACCTCTGGGTTTAAACATGTATTTTCACTAACATCACTAGGGTAAATTACAGTCATCACCAACTAAACTGTATGAGTCAGGTACGCGTTTGAAATTAAACTCAAGTTTTCTTTGAACCATTTGGCAGTTATATCATATGAGTTGAGAGGTCAGTAAAACGATCCAATTATTATTTTATTACAGTTGCCAAGAATGACCCCATACTTACTCACAGGAACTATCTGCTTCAATTTCGCAATAAGATAAATTACTTCAAACAGCAACAAACACGCCACCACCAACTGTGTTTAGCCTATCCTTTTGGGACATCATTAGGTTCTTTGCAAAAATTTTGGCTGAACTTATCTCCTGCTTTAGCCAGCTTTCAGTGTCTATAAATATTTCAGCATCAGTGATTTCTATTACTGCTTGGAGCTCTGGTACTTGCCCGATACAGCTACGACAATCTACAACTGTTATACCAATGGTTCCTGTATCTACATTCCTATTTTTGACATGCACCTTTTGAGACTCGAGCCCATTTTGTATTTCACGGAGACCCTCTAACCTAAAAAACCACTCAACCCCAGCTACTCTGGTAGCCACCTCCTGCGTGAAGTGGACAGCTGACCTATTCACTGGAGTATTACAAGTCTTCATTTTGGCATGAAACAATGGTGTATCGCAGGACACATCACTTTCATTTTACAAACAAGGTCAAGATACAGAATATAAGATAGACTGAATATTTTAGCTTTTAGAGCATACCTTTCTGCAGTGAAAATATTGCATAAGGATGTCTTGGATGAAATGATGAGAGTTATGAATCATATTGTTGACAGTTGATCACTTAGATACATGAAAATAAATTGCAGAAGTTAAGGAAAGTTTATTGTTGTCCAATTTACAGGTACCATAAGGAGGTAAATGCATATTTTCCCTTTGCTGAGCATGTGGTAAATTTGGCAAAGATGGATTTCAGTATGCATCAGTGGTGCTTACTAAATAAAGGTCTTAAGATAACATCCAATGATGGCTAGATGATAGGATGGTTACGTCTTTGGTGGCAGATTAAAAACTGCACTTGATGCTACCACATGCAGTAAGTCAGAAAAACTTAGAGAGATGTATAGCACCAGTGACCTTACTGAAAATGCTACCCATAAAAGTCTAATAACAAAGACCTGGTGCTTTTTAAATTCTATAAACAAAAACCTGAGGTCAGAAGAAGCATTAGCTGTTCTTGCTAAGGGCAATACGTTGGACATCATTTATAGGATGTATAATATTGCGAAGACTTTGTGACTTTTTGAGAACAACATCCAACAAATAGATTATGAATCTACTGAAATCTGTAAAAAAGAGCTACAACCTATACAGAAAGCTGCTCCAGTATTTTTTGTCCTGAGCATGTTCCAAACTGAAAGTGATGTACACTAAAGCACCAAGCTTCAGGCCCAAATTAAGGTTCATAACACTGGTTTCCCAATACTTCTGATAATTAATGGTATAGGGAAACCACATGTAATTGCAATTACATGTTGTTATAATGCAAAAAGTTCGTCTGTTAGGAAAATTTTGCGATTGTAGTAGAAAGCAGTTGGATCAACTTTTAAGTGACAAAACTTTCCCACCTGGATGCAGCTTGCTCTCTCTGGATATTAAAAACTTGTATACAGATGTTCCTTTGGATAAGACGATCCTTATTATAGAGAATATCTTTTTAAATATCGTTGTATGAGCTCAGATCAGAAATTAGAAGTAATTGCCTTACTTAGGCTATGCAGATCTTGCAACTATTCCTCTTTCAGTGATCAGTATTATACGCAGAATGATAGTTTGGCCATGGGCAACTGCTTAACATCATGTTTCACAGACACTTCTGTCAATAACTTAGACTCTAAGTATTCTAATCAGGATGCTAGTCTTTCTCATCAGGCCTTCTTCTATCACCGTTGTGTAGCCAATAACACTATTGTCTTCAATGTCCGTGTGTCTGACATTCCATTACTAGGCAAATAATTTAACGCTTTACACCCAAACATGGTATTTACTCAGAAGCTATGGACCACAACAGAACACTTAATTATTTAGACTTGCAGCTTCAGCTTGATGGGGATAGAATTTAATCTGCAATCTACCATAAATCCGTGACTGGCGACTCTATGATTCACACTGCCTCCTACCATCCTCATCAGTACAAACCGAGGAATGATCTGGCTTGGTTAAAAACACTACAGCATTGAAACTTAAAATCATAAGTATGCCACTTTCTGTCACAGTGGAAAATCTGACTTTGTCAAGATAAAACAAGCAGGTTCTATGCAATAATGATCTCAATGAGATGGCTACAATGATGGCTGAACTGGTCACAACCAATCCAGCTAATTCTGATAACAAAAACTCACCACTTGAGCCATGAGATGAGCAATTAAAACATAATGCAGACATTAAAATGAAGAAGCACACTACAATGAATTTCAATTATCATCACTTATTATTCAAGAAGACTTAAATGGACAACATGTCCACACAGACACAAGCAAAAAGGTATAAGATCAGCTAACAAAGGGAGAATGAAACAAGCAACAAAAAAAAAAAAATAAATAAATAAATACAGTGAGTCTCCGTTTTACTCATGGACATAAAAATTAAATCAGTGTTATTACAATTTAGTCAAAACACTATACGAGTTCTTTTCTCACCATAAAATAATTTTTTCTGTTCAATAAAACAGCACAGTCTCTTCAAGATAAGTTATACAGGCTACAAAAGAAAAAAATCATTATGATGCTTCACACAGTGCATGCAAATGTACTGTGAATTACTTGGCTTTTGTGACACACTTTATTTGCCATGTATCATGCTATCACAATTTTACCTTTTCTTTAGCTTGTATACGGGCACCTCACATACATTTGTCTTTACATACTTTGATTGCTTCTGTTATGTTACCTACTTCTTACACTTTGCATATAAGCCTTTTAATCTATTTGTTTTACATAGTTTTAGATTCATGTATGCATCTTATTGCTAGCTATCTCCTGCCACACCAGTACTGCGTGTGCTTTCTAGTCTATCATAATCACATTTGTATGAATGCTAAACAGACCTATTGTGCCATGCACAACTGACACTGAATTTAAACTTTCATAAATGTGGTCCTATACTTTGCTGCCATCATGGCATCTGCCCGTTTGCTTAAGGTAACATATGTTTTTTGAAATTTTCCCATCTTCCATACGCAGGGTGGCTTACTGTCATAATTTATTTCTCTTAATTAGGTTCACCTCTCATTCTGTATGACTCTATGAGGGATGGATATTATAGCTAGTAACTTTTGCATAAATTTTAATCTTAATGGATTGTTTTCTTGTTTTATGGACAATATGATGATACCCCAACAGACCAAAACATGTCACTGAAATTAAATAACTTTGCAACCCAGACCATTCTTTCAATTTGAAAGTAGTAACTTTCTTTTATAAACAGCTTAGTATAAAATGTACTACAGCATTTAGCTTTGCTGTCCTTATGCTAAAAATCCTCCAGCTGCATATGCACAAAAATTAAATTTATAATTAGCCATTATTTCCACACTAGGTCCTTTGGTCTTTTAATGACTATAACAGTACTTTAAAATCTCAATGATATTTTGCATCAGTGACTACTCAAATTTTGGTAAAAAGTCTCTACAC
This sequence comes from Schistocerca cancellata, assembly GCF_023864275.1. Lineage (NCBI taxonomy): Eukaryota > Metazoa > Arthropoda > Insecta > Orthoptera > Acrididae > Schistocerca > Schistocerca cancellata. The sequence goes on from NC_064630.1 coordinate 765,070,137, forward strand.
AGTATGAGCTCAAAAATAAAATGTTTGCATGCTAACCTGGTACCATTATATTGCTGACCCACGGGATAAGGTTAAATCGTTGCATTAGTTGTGAGAAATCTAAATCAGGTATAGTCATGTTTCCCAAAACACCAACACATTCTACAACAAAATCCTCATTTGAACACTGGATAACTGCCTGAGCAATATCACCGACGAACTCCTGAGAAAGAGACAGAATTTAAAAAGAATGTTAGCAACTAACAAAAACAAATATATGAATAGTTGCATGATATAAACAAGTGAACCAATTACGAGGGTATTATTAACATAGAATATATAAGAATAACAATGATTTTCCCACTCTGTACAAAAATCATTGAACACTAGAATGATACATAAGCACTACAGCAGAAGGTTTCAAAACCCTGTTTCATTAAACACAAAGTGAATAAAGATCTGCATACAGAAGACAGAGGCAAAAAAGCTACGGTATCACATAACACTGGCAATAGAAACCTACATATTTAACACAAGCTACAGTAGAGTGAACACACAGGAGTGCCAATACAGGACCAGCGAAACCCCTTACCAAAATTGGAAGATTTGTATTAACAATGGAAGCAAACACTAAAACATGCGTGAATATCATCAGAGGTTTGTAAGCACAAAGATTCAGATTTTGTTCAAAAACATGATCTAGATCATGACGGTGCTTTGAATACCATTAGCATTGAAGAAGATAAGCACTTTGAGTTTGCAAAACTAAAAATCACTTACAGTACTTGTCCCCTGAATATGTTGCTTTGACTTTCTTCGACTAATTTGTCTCCAGAATTGAAAATGAAACTATTAAATGCATTTACTGCCAGAAGCAGAGCCATTAGGCATAGAACTTAAAAGAGTTCAAGGCAGGAATCAATCAAATCCAATAAATTATCAGCAGTGGAAATGAATCATTTGTTTCTTATAAAATCAGACTATTTTTTGTGTATTTGATGTAAGTCTCAAGTACCTTTGAGAGACAAACTGTATGGTAGCATTAAAATTAATGTTTCATCAGTGTCCTATACTTAGTTCAAAAACTAAAAGTTGTAAATGATATGGATGAGAGTGACCTTAAGTCCATAGAGAACTACAATAAATTCTAACAAAAAATGAGAAACAGGAGCAGTATGTGCTTCAAGTCCTATATGAGCCGCAGCTGTTGTTTCCAGGCTATACAAAAGCAACTTTATCACAGAATAACGACTGTTAAAATAAAATCTCTTTTTCTCATCATATGTGCCTCACAAACATTATACAGAACAGTGTTGCCCAACATACGACGGGTATTTAATAAGTAATGCAACACTTTTTTTTTCTCTGCTGATTTCATTTGAAAAAATGTGGAATTTGTGGTGGGACATCATGGAATATTCCCGCTTTAGCCCCTATAGTTTCATGAAGTTTTGATAGGTGGCAGCACTATACATAGCCTTCAAAATGGCTTCTTTAACTATGGTGCTTTCCAAGCTGTCACTGAGGTTTTTTTTGGCAGAAAAACAGATCATCATAGATATTCATAAGCACTTGCATAATGTCTGTGGAAACCTGGTAGTGAACAAAAGAACAGTGAGGCATAAGGTGCGACAGCTATCTTAATCACAACTAGGTCACACAAACCTGTCCAATTTCCTAGCCGGCCGTACACAGCTGTGACTCCTACAATGTCGGAATGTGCGGACATATTCTTTCCAGCTGATTCGCAGATCACAACCAAACACATCACTGGTCAATTGGATGCCTCTTACAGTAGTGCTGACACACTTGTCCACCAGTTGAGGTCGTCAAAGGTGTGTGCCCGCTGTGTCCCTCACTGCCTAAGCTATGAAGGACTGTCTGTGCAGAATTGCTTGCACATTACGAGGCTGATCATGAACATTTTTGTCAAACTTCATCACAGGCAATAAAACATAGGATCATCATTGTGAACTGGTGAAGAAATGACAATACATCGAGTGGCATCACATCACCTCTTCTCCGAAGAAAAAGTTCAAAGCCACACCCTCAGCCAGTAGAGTCATGGCGATGGTCTTCTGGGACTCTGAAGGGGATATTCTGTTTGATGGTTTCCCTCAAAGGGCAATGATCAAGTCTGAAGTGTATTGTGCCACCTTCAGGAAACTGAACAAATGACTTCTGGATGTTCATTGCCACAAAAATGCAAACAAACTTCTTCTTTTCCATGACATCATAATACCTCACACAGATCTGCACACCAGAGAGGGGCTCACAAAATTTCATTGGACTGTTCTTCCACATCCACCCTACAGCCCAGATCTCGCACCTTCTGACAACCACCTGTTTGGTGCAATGAAGGATGAACTTCATGGGAAGCAGCTTGGGATGACGGGGAGGTGGTTATTGATGCAGCATGATATTGGCTCTGATGTCAACCAGTAAAGGGTGGTACCATGCGGGCATACACACCTTCCCTGTAAGATGGCATAAGGCCATCCATTGAATGGAGATTATGTTGAAAGACAGGGTTTTGTAGGCAAAAAAGTGGGGAGTAATAAGGTGTATTGGAAACCTGAACAACACCAACCTGCTTTCAGAAAAAATGTATTGAATTACTTATTGAATGCCTCTCGTGTTATTAAAGTTATTACAGCAGAGTTTAAGGGGCACTACTTCCCCTTTTCCCACTGAGCCCAAATTACACACAACACATTTTCTCTTGAAATAGACACTTACTACAGGAAGTACAGAGAAAAATCAATCTTGAAGGATAAGAGACATCCTAATATACATACACACATATGGCAGTGTAGGGCTAGATTTAGAAAGAGCAAAAACTGTCAAGAAGAAACAGGACATGGAAAAATGCATGTACAAGAAAGTAGGTCTCTCTCTCTCTCTCTCTCTCTCTCTCTCTCTCTCTCTCTCTCTCTGTGTGTGTGTGTGTGTGTGTGTGTGTGTGTGTGTGTGTGTGTGTGTGTGTGTGTGTGTGTGTGTGTGTATGTGTGTGTGTGTGCTTTTGAAAGTTACAAACACTGTTTAGAATCTTTCATTTTTTCAATATTTTTCATTTCTCTGTATCCTCACTCAAAAGATTAAAACATACATTATGTGATAAAAAGTATCCGGACACCTGGCTGAAAATGACTTACAAGTTTGTGGCACCCTCCATCGGTAATGCTGGAATTCAATATGGTGTTAGCCCACCCTTAGCCTTGATGACAGCTTCCACTCTCACTGGCATATGTTCAATCAGGTGCTGGAAGGTTTCTTGGGGAATCGCAGCCCATTCTTCATGGAGTGTTGCACTGAGGAGAGGTACCGATGGCAGTCGGTGAGGCCTGGCATGAAGTCGGCATTCCAAAGCACCCCAAAGGTGTTCTATGGGATTCAGGTCAGGACTCTGTGCAAGCCAGTCCATTACAGGGATGTTATTGTCATGTAACCACTCCGACACAACCCATGCATTATAACCAGGTGTTTGATCGTGTGAAAAGATGCAATCGCCATCCCCGAATTGCTCTTCAATGGTGGGAAGCAAGAAGGTGCTTAAAACATCAATGTAGGCCTGTGCTGTGATAGTGCCATGCAAAACAACAAGGGGTGCAAGCCCCCTCCATGAAAAACACAACCATAGCATAACAGCACTGCCTCCAAATTTTACTGTTGGCACTACACACATGGGCAGATGACGTTCACTGGGCATTCGCCATACCCACACCCTGTCATCAGACCGCCACATTGTGTACTGTGATTCGTCACTCCACACAACATTTTTCCACTGTTCAATCAAACAATGTTTACACTCCTTACACCAAGCAAGGTGTCATTTGGCACTTACTGGCACAATGTGTGGCTTGTGAGCAGCTGCTCAATCATGAAATCCAAGTTTTCTCACCTCCCGTCTAACTGTCATAGTACTTGCAGTGGATCCTGATGCAGTTTGGAATTCCTGTATGATGGTCTGGATAAATGTCTGCCTATTACACATTACGACCCTCTTCAACTGTCGGTGGTCAACAGATAATGTCGGCCTGAACGCTTTTGTGCTGTACATGTCCCTACATGTTTCCACTTTACTATCATGTCGCAAACAGTGGACCTAGGAATGTTTAGGAGTGTGGAAATCTTGCATACAGACATGTGACACAAGTGACGCCCAATCATCTGACCACATTCGAAGTCTGTGAGTTCCACGGAGTGCCCCAGTTTGCTCTCTCACAATGTCTAATGACTACTGAGGTCACTGATATCAAGTATCTGGCAGCACAATACACCTAATATGAAACATATGCTTCTGGGGGTGTCCAGATACTTTTGATCACATAGTATCTGTGTATGTCTCAGCAGTCTTCCGTAATGTACCAAATACAACCAACTCTACGAAGCACTGCTACTTGCTGAAAAGTTCATATCTCACACAAAGATGGATTATTTCCTCTTAGGTAAGCTGATCTCCCAGAATTTCCCAGTTATTTATTCTAATCTCGTATTAGAGAGGAAAAAGGAATAAAACACGATAACAGGATAAACAGACTTAGTTTCTTTATGTGTGTTTAAATGTATAAATATGGTGCACAAATTATAAGGTAAAGTGTTTACAAATCCCTTGTAACATTAATTTAACATAAAATATCATTATAGACAATAGTTTTAGGTTCCCCATCAAGAATGAATTCTTGAATGAAACCACTCTTGTGGGAGCAACATACCATGATACATGGGAGACAACTGGTAACTTCCAATGCACTCCACACTGCTTAACAGATGCACCTGGTGATGTATTGGTCACAATAAAGAATGCAAGTCTCATTGGAAATTGAAATCTGTTAAAGGTAAAAGGAAGATCTGACAGAATGAGGTGTATCTCTGGAATGAAGACTGTTTCAAAACATGTCTGCATCCACTTTGCAGTGGTTGCAGAATATAGACATAGTTGTAGATCAAGATGTCTTGCCCCCAATATTCTACCAGAAGGTAAGTGATATACCTACTAAATCAAAACTCATACTTACATTCCACAATTATACTTTGCATGTCCACTTCTTTCCTATAATAAACCCCCATACAATACATATCAACAGCATGGAAATAAGAGTCACAATAAACAAGTAACAATTACTTACTACAAAGTTTTGTTTTGTTTCCTCATGCTGTGCTATATTACGTATCATTTTCATAAGAAGTGAGTCCTGATTGCGAAATGCTCGTGACATAAGAGCTTGCAAGCGATTATTTTCAATCATCATTTGAGCATTTCTCTTGTTGATAGCTAAATTGATGCAAAGTGCAATCAATTCTAAATGAAGTTCATCTTCTGGACTTTCGAGAAGCATGGTCATGACCTGTAAAGACAGTTCATAATATTAATTCCTTCAATCATACCTTTGTAAAAAAAAAAAAAATTACAGTTGACCTAAAATTTCACAATATTCAAAATAAAATAACAAGAGTCCCCACTGAGTGATAACCATGTTGTATTTATCAATGAAACCAAGTTACTTGGGGTTTCCATAATTGGTAAACTCACATGGCAATATCACATCGACATAACCAGTACCAAACAGAGTAAAGTATGTTTCATCATAACATAAATAAGAAATGTAATATTGGTACCCTGTCAATGTACTATGCTCTCTTTCATTTTATGCCTAATTATGGAATAATTATTTGTGGCGAAAGTGCACAGCCCGTGTAGTTGTTTACACTCCGAAAGAAAGCAGGCAGAACAAGAACAATATGGTTCAAACAGCAATTAAAAAAAATCAGCAAATTGGCACCACTGTGAAGCAAGGTTAAGAGATGCACTAATGCTGGTGTCCCACTTAATGAAACTCCAACATTGTTAAATGTATAGGAATAAAAGTATACAATCATTTCCCAGTCCCAATAAAGGACACCAAAGAATTAAATGATTTCACAGTAAATTTAAGGTAATTTCTAATAAAGCACTAGTTTCAAAGCCCACACAGAGCTCTCCGACACCTGTACCTACAGCCCCTATCGTCGCAATCCTGTCCCATAGGTCCAAAAGGACCTCCAGCATCCCAAAATGTGATCCCTGAATCCATCTCCCTTTTCACAACAGCAACCTTCCTATACTCCTGTCGCCCGCATCTCGTGGTCGTGCGGTAGCGTTCTCGCTTCCCACGCCCGGGTTCCCGGGTTCGATTCCCGGTGGGGGTCAGGGATTTTCTCTGCCTCGTGATGGCTGGGTGTTGTGTGCTGTCCTTAGGTTAGTTAGGTTTAAGTAGTTCTAAGTTCTAGGGGACTTATGACCACAGCAGTTGAGTCCCATAGTGCTCAGAGCCATTTGAACCATTTGATACTCCTGTCTTTCACCTGCTCCCAAATCAACCCAAAGGTCCCCCCACTGGTCCTGCCATTGTGGCTAGGCACAACATTCCCACAGAATGAACCTCTGCCTTTGTTGACCAATGCCACCAAACTATTGTCCATAACTTCCAATCCTACTTTCAAGACACTGCTTACTTCCTTTACTGCCATTCCACAATCATGTCCTGTAACCACCAGACTTCTTGATGGTCACTGCAGGTGCAATGTCCTTAATACACTAACATCCCCCATACCCATGACTACCTTTCCCAACAGCCTCCTGATACGAAACCCACCACCTCTTCCCTAATCCTCCTAGCTAACCCACATCCTGACACACAATTATTTGACTTTCAAAGGCTGAATTTATAAATGAATTTGTGGTACCGTCATGGGCATTTGCATGGTACCATTCTATTCCAACTTATTTATGGGCCAGTTGGATGACTCCTTTCTAACCAGCCAACATCTAAAACCCATTGTCTGGTTCAGTTTCATTTTCATGATATGGACTCGTGGCAGGAACAACCTTTACTCTTTCATCCATAACCTCAGCACCTACTCCCAAATCCATTTCACTTGGTCTTTCAACTCGATGAGTCACCTTCCTAGATGTGAATCTACACCTTTCAGATGGGTCCATAAATACATCTGTTTATACCAAGTGCACCAACTATCGACAGTACCTCCACTTTTACAGCTTCACCCATTCCATCTCAAAATGTCTCTTCCTTACAGCCTCACCACAGTAGTGTAGATTGCTTCATTCAACTGTGTCTTCCCCCATGCAAGATGGAACTATATCTACACCTCATAACCATACAATATTTGACAGGTATATCAACTATTCAGTGCTAACTTACCATTGGAATGCAATCAGTATATGTGAACATAGATTTGCATTTGTCATCCATACTCAAGTGGTACAGAATTCTTAGTACAATGACTTCATGTCTCTGCTCACCTGTAATTTTAGAGGAAGCTTGTCTGTACAATACATTCAACAGGAAAAGCTTCAGAAAAGCTATTAAATAAGGCTACAGTTTTAAAATTATAAACTCATTCCAATACAGACAACAGAAAGAATAAAAAAAATTAAAAAAAAAATTTGAGATCTTTTACAAACTGAGATATCCAAATACCACAGATGATGACCTAGCTGCTTTTGAGTAACTTTAATGCTCAAATAGGTACAAAAAACAAATTTAAATAGTATGGTATCACACAGCCAGCAAAAGAAGCGACACAGATGGTATGAGACAGATCAGTTTTTGCCAGCATTCTCACCTGCAACTAATGTAGACCTTCTTCAGGAAGCCCCCTCCCCCCTCCCTTCCAAGCAAAGCCACAAGATGGATACCTCTCTAAATCATATATTGGAAGAATTTCAGATAGATAATTTACCCATTTCTCAAAAAGGCACTTAGGAAATTATGAATGTGAAAGTAATAAGGAATGGTGAATTTGATTCAGATTACTACATCTCCTAAATTAAGGTTATTGTTCTACCTAATAAAATACAACAAAAATCACAAAAACTAATAAAGTGTGATCCAGACAGACTTACAATTAGAAAAGAATCAATTCAAAAATACCAAGATGAAATTAAAATGGCTAAACATGGTAACTGGCCAGAATTACCTAAAGAAATTAATAATGCTGCACAGAAAACATTTGAGTCAATCAGAAATAACTATAAAATATGGTGGAATGAAATACAAGAAGAATCTTTAACATAGAGGGCCAAAAAATGGAAAAAACTGGAAACTGTCAAGATAAATTGAAATTGGACACTATGATCAATTTAAACAGTGAAAAGAGGAAATTTGCAAAAATTAAGAAAAACTTTTCAAACAATAACATCTGTGATTTTTATCACACATTAACAGGCAGATTAAAGGGATACCAAACCCTAAATGTGTGTTTCATAAATGAAAATGGCAGACTTGGTTTAAGCAACTCTAAAAATAGCAAAATATTTTGACTAGCTTTTGATTGTCCAGAACCCATAAGCTGGAATTCCCAAACACTCATGGTAATTTAAAAGTAAATTTACCTACAACTTTCAAAGAAATTGACGATGTAATTAAAACATTAAAAAACAAAAAGTGAGAGGAAAAGTTTCTATTACAGCGGAACGTTTGAAATAGTTTCCCCCAAAAAAAATCCCATGAGAGACAAAGGTAGCTGTGATACATCCATTACATAAAAAAGGTAAGAAACAAAACATTACCAACTGCAGTGGCATTTCTATACTACGAGCAGCAAATAAAATATGGGCAGTCACTTAGGTGACTATCAAGGGGGTTTTAGGAAGAGCAGATCAGGCTCTGAACAAATATTTAATACGAAGTCAATCATTCACCACAGGTAACTGAATCTGGAAGATAGTTGAGTAAAGTTTGTTGATTTCAAAGAGGACTTTGACCCTGCTAACAGACAAATTATAGATGAAATAACTCAAAGATTTGATGTAAAGTCTAAAGTAGCACATCTAATTCATGAAACACTTACAGACACAGTGAAATTTATGGGATAAATATGTCAGTCCTTCTAAATAACAAGATGTCTATGGCAAGGTATTGGCCTCTCCCCAATTCTTTTTCATTGCGTTTAAAAAGGTGAAAATTTGGTCTCAAAAACTGAATGAATTTAAGAAACTTAGTTTCTACAGAGAATCATATAACTCTCTTCGAAAATGCTTTTCCGAGATTGATGTCTGAAATATTCCTCTGTGATACTGACAAGAGGAAGATTGAGTCAATAATTAAATCACTAAAGACTAAGGACTCTCATGGATATAATGGAGTGCTCAGCAGATTATTAAAGTACTGTGCTGCACATGTTAGCCCTGTACTTAGCCATATTTGTAATTTTTCCTTTAAGAACGGTCAGTTTTTTGAGCAATTAAAGTAGTCAGTAATAAAGCCACTTTATAAAAATGGAGAAAGGGGTAATGTAGGCAATTTTAGACCTATTTCTATGCCATCAGTTTTTGCTAAAGTATTGAAAAGGCTGTGTATCTAAGGATAATTGGTCATTTTACATCACATAATTTTTTATCAAATATACATTTCGGCTTTAGAAGTGGCTTAACAAATAAAAATGCTATATTCTCTTTTCTCTGTAACGTACCAGATGGATTAAACAAAAGGTTTAGAATGCTAGGATATTTTTTGATTTAACTAAGCTGTTTGTTTGTGTCGATAACAAAATATTGCTCCAGAAGTTGGACCATTATGGAATACGGGGAGTAGCACACAATTGGTTAACCTCTTACTTTAACAACAGACAGCAAAATGTCATTATTCACAGTGTTGGGAATGGCTGTGACGCGGGGTCTGAGTGGGGCATAGTCAAAGGAGCATGCCCCAGGGATCAGTGTTGGGATCACTCCTGTTCCTTATTTATGCCCTCTAGTATTATGAGTAATTCTAAAACATTTCTGTTTGCTGATGGCACTGGTTTGGTAGTAAAGGTTCTGACATTGGTTCTGTTTAAAATAGTGCAGTTCACGACATAAGTTCATGGCTTGTAGAAAATAAACTAATACTAAATCACAGTAAGACTCAGTTTTTACAGTTTCTAACACACCTCAACAAAACCTGATGTTTAAATTTCACAGAGTGGGCATATGATTATTGAAACTGAACAGTTCAAATTCCTAGGTGTTAAGACAGGTAGTAAACTGTCATGGAAGGCCCACAGTCAGGATCTTCTTCAAAGACTTGATGGTGCCATTTTTACTATTCGAACGGTATCTGAAGTAAGTGATCATTCGACATGAAAATTAGTCTGCTTTGCTTATTTTCATTCACTTATGCCATACTGTATTTTATTTTGTGGTAACTCTTCCCATTCTCAAAGAATATTTTTGGCTCAGAATTGGGCAGTTTGGGAAATAGCAGGTGTAAGTTTGTGAACCTCTTATCGACCCCTGTTCACTAGTCTGGGTATTCTGACATTGGCCACTCAATATAGATATCCCTTACTGTTATTTCTTGTTAACAGTATCAGCTTATCCCCAAGAATTAGCAGCTTTCACTCTTGTGCAGAAAGGTGTGCAGTATACTGCTGCAGCCATTTTCAATAAGCTACAACAAGAATCCAAAAATCTTTGCAGTAATCCACAAGCTTTCAAATCCAAACTGAAGCGTTTCCTCATGGGTCACTCCTTCTATTTTGTCGAGGAGTCCCTTGAAAAATTAAACTGTTAATTGTGTTAAATGTTGTAAAGTGTGTTTACTTAAACTTATGATTTGACTTTTTTTTATTCATAAACATTTTATTTTATCTGTTATTCCTTTATGATGTAATTTCATGTACTGACACATTCCTTGACCTTGGAGATTTGCTCCTCAACTTGGTTCAACATACTAGATGTGTAAATAAAAAATAAAAATAAATTTAGTGATAAGGTTGGGAAGAGGAAACAAAAATAATGGAATAAACTGCCTTGTTTTAACACATACCTTTAACATACTTCTGCTGTAACACAAATTAATCTTTTAGAAGTAATAGCCAGGAAGACAGCTTAAGAATTTTTGCAGAAAAAAAAAACAAATTTTTTACAAACATTAAAAATGCACTGAAATGTCTGAAAACAACTAACCAAGTTGAAAAAGATTTAAAAAATTAAATATATTTGGGAAGATAATATGAGAAAATGGTTTGAAAGAAGCTGCTATGGAGGAGATGAATACATAAAATGGGAATGGAATATGGTATAACTAAAAAATTTTATAAAATGCCTGTCTAAAACAATAGTGATGCCAGAACGTCAATATCCATATGAATGTCTATCATTAAATTACAGTTAAGATAAACTAGAAATACTACAAAGGCAGATCATTAGGAAAATATCAGACCCATGAAAAACTGTCGAAGGTCTGTAAAGGCCTCCACTGAACTCTCAGCATATTTGGGGAGAGACTGCTTGTTAGTGCAGATGTGATGGCCATGAGGATTACGTTATATGGAAGGGACTTCATGATGTGGAATTGCTGACAGCTGTCAAAATGGAAGTGCTGTTGATCATTGGTGGGTTTGATGTGGACAGAGGTACTGATGGAGCTATCCATGAGGTGGAGGTTTACATTAGGGAATATGTCTTGTTAAGCTGATGAGGACCCGATGAAGCAAATGAAGGAGAAGGTGTAGAGGTTTTGGAGGATTGTGGACAGAGACTCCACACTCCTGATCCAGATCATGAAGACACCTCAGTGTCTCAGAACCAGGTGAGGCATTTGGGTTCTGGATGGCTAGGAAGAATTCCTTTAGATGGTCCATGAATAGGCTGGCATAGAATTATGTCATGCAAGTTCCTATGGCTGTACCATAGATTTGTTTGTGGGTTATGAATTCAAAGGAGAAGTAATTGTGGATGAGGATATAGTTGGTCATGGTGACAATGATGGAGGTTGTAGGTTTCAAGTCACTCCAGTGTTGGGGAAGGTAGTGCTCAAAGGCAGCAAGACCACGGGTGTAGGGGATGTTAGTGTTGGACTTAGTCCAATACCTTACCCAACAGTCTAGTTTTAACTGTGTCTGTTCACTGCTCAACACTTCCTCTGTGTGATGTGTAGCAGTCTATCCTAATTCCTATTATTATTCCATACCAGATACCCTTGTCAGATTATGTACATAGAGAATAAGAACAGTCCTATCACACTTCCCTGAAGCACTCCTGATGATACCCTTGTCTCTGATGAACACTTGCTGTCAAAGACAATGTACTGGGTTCTATTACTTAAAATGTGTTTGAGCCAGTCGCACAGCTGGGAACTGTTTTGATACATTCAGACCTTTGTTAACAATTAGCAGTGGGGAACCATGTCAAATGCCTTCTGAAAATCTAGGTATATAGAATCTCCCCTTTGCCCTTCACCAATAGTTCACAGCATATCATGTGAGAAAAGGGCAAACAGGGTTTCACACGAGGGGTGCTTTCTACATATGTGGTGATTTGTGGATGAAAGCTTTTCTGTCTCAAGGAAATTTATTATATTCTAACATAGAATATGTTTAAGAATTCTGTAGCAAACCGATGTTAAGGACATTGTTCTATAATTTTGTGGGTCCATCCTTTTATCCTTCTTATAAACAGAAGCCACCCGCACTTTTTTTGTCTCATGGACTTTGAGTTGGGTGAGAGATTTGCGATAAATGCAAGCTAAACAAGGGGCAATTCTGTACAGTACTCTCTGTAGAAGTAAAGTGAGATTCAGTCTTAACCTGGTGACTTATTTGTTTTAAAGCCCTTTATCTGCTTCTCTACACCAGGGACATCTATTACTATGCCCCATCTCTGTGTGATGGTCAAATGATAGCATTTCTGTACACTCCTCCAGAATGAATTCTCTCTTAGACATGGAATTTAAAGCTTTAATTCTCCTTTTGATGCTACACCATACTGACTGACAAGTCACTGGATAGAGGCCTTCAAGCCAGTTAGTCATTTTACATAGAGCCAGAATTTCCATGGGTTCTCAAAAATATCTTTCGCTAAGATATAAAGATGAAAGTAGTTGTATGCTTTGCGCATTGATCTTTTTATGAACGCATGAATTTCTACTACCTTTTCTACACCCACATACATACTCCACAAGCCACCATACGGTGCATAGCGGAGGATACCCTGTACCACTACTAGTCATTTCCTTTCCTGTTCATCTAGAAAACAGAATAAGAACAATTTTCTATATGTCTTTGTACAAGCCCTGATTTCTATCTTATCTTTGTGGCCCTTAAACAAAATGTTTTCTGGCAGATGTAGAACTGTTCTGCTCTCAGCTTCAAATGACAGTTAATAAATTTTCTCAATAGTGTTCCTCAAAAAGAATGTCACCTGTTGACATTTCCACATTCTTTTTTGAACTGAGTGTGGAACAATCCTGGCTTCCTCAGCATTTTCTGAATGTTGCTTGGTCCATCTTTAATCCACTTATTCAGCACATGCTTCTTCAGAGCCCAATTTACTATCAGTTTAAACTTTGCCCATTTTTCAGTCTATCTTATAAGAGAAGTATTGCCTCGTGAGTTCCCACATTTCTCTGGAAACCCTGTAAATAATTTATGTAAGTATTTTGCAATAATGGTTTATTGGACTGATAGTCTGATAATATTTGTGTATGTGAGTGCTGCCTTCTTTTGAATTAGAAGTATTACCTTATTCTTGAAATCTGAAGGTGTTTCACCTGTCTCATATATCTTTTAAACTGTATGGAATACTTTTGTCATGGCTGGCCCTCACAAGAATCTCAATAAATCTGAAGGAATGTCATCTACACCAGAGTCTTTGTTATAAGTTACGTATTTCAGTGCTTTGTCAAATTCTCCTCTTAGCATCGTATCTGCACTTTAATCTTCATCTATTATCTCTTCCCTTTCTATAACACTGTCTTCAAATTTATTTCCCTTGGGTTCTACACTAAAAAAAGGAAGCATTGCAAATTGTGTACATACATTTTACTGTATAGGAAAGTTTTATAATGATAAGCTCCAGACAAAAATCCATAATGATCTTCTGAGGATATTTAAACTGATGCATTCTTGTAGTGAACACTATTTAGAAGTTTGTGGTGGTTGTCAAATTACAAGAGCTGTTCCTTGTTGCCTAAATCAGGGTACATAATACATGCATCCACTTTCATGTGATGAAAACTGGAGTATTACATGGACAGTTTTCATGTTTACACACTAGCCACCAAATACTGTGCAACAGAAAAACTTGATTCTTAGCATGTTGTTGGGGTTCCTAGTATACTTATTTATTTTTACCTATTTTACTCTTGGAATTGGGCCAACAGTATTGTCGGACAACTCAAGTTGCCATAAACCATATGCACTGCCACTTCTTCATTTTCTGATAGTATTTCAATATGACAGCTACCTGTACTATGGAAAGACATGCAAAGAAAACTATACAATCAAAGACTTACAATGATATGAATCAAAACTATGAACTAAATGAAACTTCCAACTGTCAAAAACAACAAATATTAAATAGCAATACCATGAAGGTAGAAAAATTAAGTACCAGTACAATCACTTGCCAATCAGTTCCGCACACAGTAGCAATAAATGACAGCAGTAAGAATTACAAACAGTTTATGGCGAGGGAGAGAGTGAGGGAGGGAGGAGTAAAAATAACTATTAAATGTTATTCAGGAATAAAGATTTCTTAATACAGAATGAAAGCACCACTTACAGTGAGCTTGCCCTAATATCAATAATTTAAGAAGACTGTAATATACTTTTTTCATCAAACAATGGAAAATCTGGGATAGAATAATAATATGAATAAGGAAAGATTGCTATTCATCACACACAGGAAGTGTTGAGCAGTGGATAGGCACAGTTGAAAGTAGACTGTTGGGTAAGCTATTGGATTAAGTCCAACAGTAACATCTCCTAGCCATCTCTACACCTTCTCCCTCATTTGCTTCACCTGGTCCTCACCCAACAAGCCACCTTCCTTAATGTCTACATTTGCCTTGTGTATAGCTCTTTCAGTACCTCCACCACCATTAAACCTACCGGTCATCAACAATACATCCATTTTGACAGCAGCCCAGTAGCCACCCTTTTCACATGAAGAAGTCCCTTCCATACAGCCTATATGGTAACTGTATCTGCAGTGAAAAACAGCCTATCTCCAAATATGTAAAGTGTCTCACTGGGGCCTTTGCACACCAAAATTACCCACACCATGCTGTCCAGAAACAGATCTCCTGCACTTAGTCTCCACAGTCACCTACCATGCCCCACATACCCATTGAGGTCTATAAAGGAGTGCCTCCATGTTAACTCAGTACTTCCCAGGATTGGAGCATCTGAATTATGTTCACAGCCAGGGTTTTCACTACCTCTTGTCATGTCCTGAAATGATGAATATCATCCCCACTCTTCCCATAGTGGTGTTCCATTACCAATCAAATCCATGCAATATTCTTGTCCAGCCCTATTCCCCTCTTGTTCACAACCCTTCCCCCACAGTTCATATCCCTGTAATAGAGCTAAATGTAACACCTGTTCCATAATCCTTCCACTACCACCTATTCCAGTCCTATAACAAGCTTCTTCAACCCCACCAATGCCAGGGCCACCTGTAGACGCACACATGTGCTCTACCAACTTAGCAGCACGCACTGTGTGGCCTTCTATGTGGGCATGATGACTAACAGGCTGTCTGTCCAAGGGAATGGCTACAGCTAAACTGTGACCAAGAGATAGCTGGATCACCCAAGGCTGCTCCCTAGTTATGTCATCCTTCTCCTTTGGTCAATGAATAGAATGTTACTGCAATAAAAAAGAAAAAGACCAATGGAGGGAAGGATACGTGTGTCCTATGATAGAGGCAGAAATCTTTGAGTATGTCCACACATGCAACTTACACCACTGAAAAAAGCCACATTTAAGTGAGGAAGCTTGGTCTTTTTACTGCACTCCTTTTTAGACCAGCATTTGGTATGATGTGACCCATCGTGCAGAGAAACATTTAAAAAACCTGACAGTACTGCTTCTGACCATCTCACTTGGGCAATCCCTCCTATTCCACCAAACGATGTCTTCACAGTGACCATTAACGTTGTATTAATGCACTACAGCATAATACAAAGCATTTTCTTTTATTAAATTAATTAAAATGTACACATTTAACTTCTTTCCACATTCTTGAGACTCCTCTCCATGGGATCAATGAAATACAACTCACGTAACATAATGTAATGAAACAAAAGAAATGCAAATATGAGTTTTTCAAACATAATGAGGTACACTCTGTCTACTTACACATTAAATATTATAAACACTGTGAGTTATTTATAGAACATCAAATATCAATAAGAAAAGTAAGGACAGCTCCACATTCTTTGGCATCCAAACTTATAAATAAACAGTATTGTAACCTAATATATTGTAGTGTTGTTTAGCTCCTACAGGTATTGGTAGCTTAATATTGACATTAATATATTGGTGTTTTCAAACAAAACTGTTTTAGTTTATAAAAAGAGAAGTGTGCTTACAGTATGCACACATTTCACAATAAAATTCAGTCATTAGTTGCTAACATATTTTTATTTCACTTTACAGATTTCAACAAATTAACTTGTCATCTTCAGAAGCCTAAAAAATTAGGGACATCATAAATCTTCAGACCTTGGCTACATATTTATGTAAATTATAAGAAGTATATTACAGAAACTTATTTAGTATTGGTTTAGCAGACATCAATATCTTTTTTTACATAAGCATAATGCCATGGTACGTCCACAGTGTATATATTGTGTGTGATCATTGTAAACACAGAATGACAATTTACAATAACTGAATCACTTCTATGTACATGTGAAGCTGTTGTGTTAGCAGCAACGAAAATATAAAGGGTGTTTCGGAAGTGAGGATGATGATGATGATGTTTGGTTTGTGGGGCGCTCAACTGCGTGGTTATCAGCGCCCGTACAATTACCCAATCTTTGCTCAGTCCAATTTCGCCACTTTCCTGGATGATGATGAAATGATGAGGACAACACAAACACCCAGTCATTTCGAGGCAGGTGAAAATCCCTGACCCCGCCGGGAATCGAACCTGGGACCCCGTGCTCGGGAAGCGAGAACGCTACCGCGAGACCACGAGCGACGGACGTTTCGGAAGTGATGATCAATATTTAGGGACATGACAGTAATAATCATTCAAAACAAAAATACACACCTTAAGTGCTATGAGCAATTCTTGCTCTTTGATACTGTGAAACAAATCTCTTTTACTGCATGCTCTTTGCTTTCCATTGGGAAGTAAACAAGGAAAAAATGTCCAGTAAATATGTGCTCTAAAATATATATCAAGAATATCTCATAGCTCTTAAAGTATGTGGTTTAGAGCACATGTTTACCTGACTAGTTTGTTTCAAATGATCATTCTGTCATATCCCTGAATATTGGCCATCCCTTCTGAAACACCATGCATTAATTCACACAAAAATTACAAATGGCATATAAAGAAGTAAGTCCCACTACATTAAAAAAAAAGGTACTAATATATAAAAGGCCTGGCGATCAAAAGAGTGTCTGTTTTTAATGCAAGTTGATCACTCTACAAATTTTCTGAATTTGGGTGGGAATGTTTATATATTTCAAATTAGTATATAGGGTCATTCCGTACCTTGCAGCCCTTGTCAGCTATATGAAAAATTTCAATGTAGAGCATGGATGGAGGAAGAAGAATGTGTTTCTCAATTTTGAGATGTTCTGTAAAAGTTGCGTTATATGAATTCTCACCATGTTTGCTCAGCAAGTGCTCACAACATTGATTCTTAAACGCCCTCACTGTCTGTGCTACATAAAAGCTCAAACATGCACTGTGTTGTATTTTATATAATTTGAGAAATTTGTCAATTAGAGGTTTCTCATTATGTACACAGAGCAACTTGGTTGCATTATTGTTGGTAAAGGACACAGCATGTCATATTTTTTAAACAAATTAGCTATATGCTATGAAATGTTCAAATGCTTTAGATGACAAGAAGTGATGTGGAGCTGGTTTGCAAACTTCCCACCTCTCTCCCATAGGTTGACTCACTTGGTATGCACAGCCAATCTTCTTCTCTGAATAGCAGGCCACATCGATCTCCAAAAACTACTTCTCCGAAGAATAATGCTGGTTAAGGGAATTTATGAGACTCTCTCTCTACTCTTGAAATAATTTTGTACTCGAAGAATACTTTTAGTTCAGTCATGGTATATTTCAACTTCCACAAAAAACAGATTCACCACTTCTCATGCAAATATTCGAACTCGTGAGAGTCAACCAAGTTGTCAAACATTAGACTCTATTAGGATACATTTACAACAGGGTTGGTTTAATAACCACCAGAAAATATGAACATATCTCGCTTCTAGCATGAATTACTTAAAAGTCTAATCTCATTTTTTCATTTGTTCTTAACAATCATCACAGTCATGAAACCAGCAAAGAATAGCACAGGCTCTTCTCTACACACACACACACTGAAACACTATGGATCATAGAGCAGGTATTTGTCAGCTGCCGGACACAGAAATTTTCGAAGCACTACATATTCCCCCCACCCCCCCTCCCCCAATCAGATCGAACATGTAATATATTATATACCATCATCATGTACATTTATATCACATAGAATAACAATTCTATGTGATATACCTTGTTCTTTTAATAACCATGAATACCCTTTTTCTTATTATTTGGCTATTCCTTATTTTTTTCATTTTACTTTTATAATAAAACATGAATATTTCAATCAATGTTGGAGTTAGCTCTTTCAATATATGTAAAAATCATGAGGACCATTTTTTGTTCTTTTTTCTGCTCTTTATCCAATCGCAAATTCCAGGTGTTCAGGACACTTGAGTACTTTATTCTTTATTCAAATTCCTTGTACTATTTTTTCCTTAGTACGTACTAGTATCATTATTTGTAGTAATTTGTAGTCTGGGGGAACTCTGGGCAAAATAAAAGTGTTGGCTTTTGACACTAGTAAACTTACCTAAAACACAATAAAGCTAGTCGTATATGGAATTCAAACTTACCAGAATAATTTCTATTAAATGTGTGACTTCTGTCATGGTACTGTCCTTTTCCCTTAGGATCAGTACCTATACCTTATATGTGGGTTGACCCTATGAGTGCACTTCCTCCTTCCGTTCTGGTAGGTACACCCCTTTATAAAACATCCCTATCCATCAGGCCACAGGTCGTCCTATCTCTATGTAGGTACGCTTGCCCTATATCCTTAGCAAATGCTGGGTACATCCCCCTTATCCTTTATGAGTAAGCCTAATGGTTCATTGCCCTACTATACATCTTTATGTACACTATACTTAAATATTTCCTGTTAAAAAAAATCTATTTTACACTTCACTCTCACTTCTTAGTACCTCCTCTAACACCTTAGAGTCCTCTCCCACTTCTCAACTTCTATAATGTTAGTAGATACTAATGACTCACCACTTCATCAGTGTGTTTGCTACCCTGACTTTTCTTAAATGATTATCATGACTAACTCCAACCTTGCTTATTAGTGTTTTATAATTATTCCACAAGCTCTCCTGCTCCTATCTCACTCAGTGCTTGAGTTGATTGCTACCATTCTTTCTTTTTATGTATATTTATGTGTGTACATCTGGAAAGATGCACACTGTGTTTTTTTAAGTGATGGTTCTACATCGTTCCTTTTTGTCCGACACACATTTATGTATATCTTGTATATACATACACACACATGTATGTATATACAAGATAAGACCCAAAAAAAGGAACAATGTAGAACCGTCACTTAAAAAACAAAGTGTGCATCTTTCCGGATGTACACATATCTTTTTCCCCTACAACCCTTGGCAGTTCTTACATCCTTTTGATGTCTAACTTCATTGTTTGTGTATTCGTATTTCTTTGTGTGTATGTGGAAGTGTTTTTGTGTAGTCTGATTCTTCAGCCTTCTTATCTGACGATATTTTGTAGGTTATTGGAAATCACGGAAACTAGGAAGGACTTCTGCAATAGAAGTAGATGAATATGGAAAGAGGGAAAAAAATAGATAGGTGCTCAAACGAGAAGTAAGAAAGGAAATAAAGGTAGATGTGGTTGCTAAGATCGAAGAAGAGAAAGAAGACAGCCCTAAAAACAGGAAACCCTTTCCACCCCCCTTCCCCAGAATCCCAACCTCGCTGGTGAGAAGCCAGAGGAGGTATGGTGTTAAATCATATCCTACAGAACTGACATTCCCATCTTCACACTTGAGGTCCCCAAAGAAAATCTTAGCTACCCTATGGAACTGGCAAATGGTGAAGAATCAGGCACACTTGTTTTCAAAGGTCATTTGAAAGGTGTGATGTGTGTTTTGTGTTAGTCATGATTTATTTGTTAGTGTAAATTGTGCTTTTACCTACACTACCCACCCCTTTTCTACATCAATACAAACAAATATTCTGTACGAAGTATAAAATTATATATTCCATTATCACAGTCATTTAATTAGTCACACAATGATATGTTTTCAACAAATATAATATTACATTTAGTTTACTATGAAAAATATGCTTCAATGACTTTAACTTGATTATCTTGCATTCAGTGAGAGAATGGTATTCTCACTATTTCAGAAATTATTTTGAAAGTTATGTGTCAGGTATGGTTCTCCCTACTTACTTAGAACTATGTGACAAAAAAAGGATTATCAGGAAGCTTTCAAGAAAACCATTTTTGGAATCACTGTAATTATGATTCATATTAATAGAATATACAAATTTAATGACGTTAATTTCACCCCGACTTCTGCCCACAAATTTGCGCAGAACACTGGTGAAGAGATCACTTACAAGGACTAATTCAGCAAAAATAAAACCTAACTCTAGGTGGAGACCGCGTCTACTGCTGTTGGCATTACAATCGAAACTGGGGGAGAGAATGGCGGGCAAGGCAAATTTAATCTATCTTAATTCAGGGATAATATGCGCACCAATTCCCACCTCATGTCGCCACCTAGTAAAGTCAGGATAAGTTGGGGCGAGCCGGGACGAGTCATGAAGACAGGTAGGATCACCCCTGGAATAACCGAGGAAGATGCAATCAAAATTCCTAGTGGGCACAACCCCCTCACAACCGAGGATGACACAGTAAAAATTCGTAGCGGGCACAGCCCTCTAACAACTGAGGATGAAGCAGTCACATACCAGGAGCAATTTTGGGTGACGTAATAACAAATTCTCGCTGGTATGGTTTTTACCAGTACCTCTAAGTGTGAAATGACAGAATAGTTTAAGAGTTTGGGGGAATTCGGTGAAGGAAAATTATTACAGAAGAAACACAGAAAACAACTTGGAATCCAACAGTCGTTACTCTGCCCGTTAATACAGAACGTTAATGTCCCTGGGAGATATACGACTTTATGTCCTTTACATTGTACTTTCCTTTTTCTGACCCAGTTGTAGGATCCACTAAAAAGAATATCTTGGGATGGATTACCGTCTGAACCCGGTATGATCCTTCATACTTTTGGAAAAACTTATGTGTGTGTTTTTTCAGGCCAGGGCTCTGAAGATGCTGTTTTAAAAGGACTAGGTCATCAACTTTGTACTGCTGTTCTACAGCTTTCTCATTATGCTTACTCACTCTTTGTTGTGCCTTTTCAACTAAATTTCTAGGAACTATTTCCTGATTCAGTGTGTAGTTGACAGTAAGATGTCCAGGCCAAGTAAAACATTTAATGAGAGGTTCTCCTACAAATGCTTTGCCTATTACTTCCAAAGGTGTTAATCCAGTTGGTAACTGTGGTAATTCATTTCAAATAAGTTCAAAGTCTTTAATTTCCATTGCCCATAAACTATGTTTTTCATGGCAGTAGGTGTGGCATAATTTCCCAATTTCTTTCATAACTCTCTCACACGGATTCGAGGATGGGTTATAGTTGGATATTAATACTTGACGAATATCTTCCCAAACTAGAAATTCTTTAAATTCATGACTGACAAATTGTGGTCCATTATCTGTGAGAAATCATTTTGGTTTTCCCACCTCCAGAAATTACTGTTGCAAACAATGTATAACTGTCTGTGTACTTGCTCTTTTTATAGGATATAACTTAAAATATTTTGACCAGCACTCTATGTGAAACAAAAAGTATGACACTTCTCCCTTTCCTTTAGGAACCGGTCCAAAACAATCTGCAGCTGTAAGATCGTGTAACGATTTAGAAATAATTGGATACATTTTGTATTTAACATGAGCGTTACTCTCTTTCACCTTCTGACAGATTTCACAGGTCCTAATTAAAGATGCTACTTTATGTCCTAGCTTCTTAAAATAATAGAACTTATTCATATGAGCTATACACTTTTTTATTTCGAAGTGTCCATCTCCTGTATGAATATACCACACAATTTCGTCTTCCATTAACTTCGGAAAGCAAATGCGCCAACATTGTGATGTTATACTGTCTCTCTAAAACAAATTATGCCCTATAATTTTCCACTTTCCTGCTTGATTAGGAGGTACGGAATTCCTGATACACATAGCAAACATTTCTGTAAAATAGGGATCATGATGGATGTTTTCTGTTATTCTTCAGGCCATCTCTTGTCTGGTGTGTGAATATTCTACTGTCATAAAATTAATTGCAAAAATTACGCCGGGTCCCTCCGTACATTTTAACTCTTCCATGCCTACTGGTAACCTAGACAAAGCGTCTTGTACAATATTCTCAGAACCTTTTACATACTGTATCCAAATGTCATATTCCTGTAGGAACAACATCAATCACATTAATCTACTGTGTAACAACTGACTACTTATTAAAAAAGATAGAGCTTGATGGTCTGTATAGACATGCATTTATGACCCCCATTCTAGTGTTTGGAATTTCTGGATACTCCACACTGTTGCCAATGGTTTTTTTTTTTTTTTTTTCCTTCAGTAGCTGTGTAGTTTAATTCATGTTTATTAAGACTACAGCTAGCAAAAGCTATGGATCTATCATTTACATTATCTACAACCCACTCTCCTTGAACAAGTTCTGCTGCGATACCATAATCAGATGCAATGGTTGAAATTTTAAATGGCTCATCCATACTCGGATGATGTAATATGGTTGATTCTACCAGTGCTCTTTTTACATTTTCAAACCCGTCATTTGCCTCTTGATCCCACCACCGTATTCCCTTTCTTAATAAATGTAAAATTCTTGGGTCATTCAATCTTGACCTTGTATATACCATCTATAGTATCCGGCCATTCCTATGAATCCCTTCAACTGTCACATTTCTAGGGGTTGGATATTCTTTAATAGCTTTTATGCACTCAGGATCCAGTCTAAACCCCTGCACACCTACAATATGCCCCAGAAACGTAATCTCTTGTCACGCAGGGAAGTGCAATTTAGACAATTTCACTGTAATACCTTTTTCTTTAAATTTTTTCGGGGTCTTACTCAATGTTAGACAATGTTCCTCCCAGGTAGCAGAGATTATGAGGATATCATCCACATATATTATTAAATCCTTCAATAAATCACTTCCTAATGCCTCATCCAGAGCACGAATAAATATGGATACTGAGATATTTAGTCTGAATGGTAACACACTGAAATGACATGATTTAGCATTGAACAGAAATGCTGTACACTTCTTTGATTCAGGATGTAGCCTAATTTGCTAATATCCCACCATCAGGGCCATTGTGCTAAAAACCTTGCTTTTTAAAATTTAGATAATAATTCATCAATGCTAATTGGTGTGTCTCATTCTGTCTATATGTTTATTCAATGTAGGCATGTTTAACACTAATCGCACACCTCCTGTAACCTTTTTATACCACTACTAAAGGGTTATTCATGATGCTAGAACTACGTTCTATTATATTGTTGTCAATCATTTTGTCAATTTCCTCCTTAACTGCTTCTTTCAAACTTATCAGTATTGGATATGGCTTACAGAAAAATGGAGTGTCATCTTTGATTTTAAACTTACATATGTCATCGCTGATGTTGCTGGAACTATCGAAAAATACTACTTCATATTCCATTAGAATTTTATATAAATCTAATTTTTGTTCACTGGTTAATATTAGAGATTCATTAACTTTGTTTTGTAAGTCAGCTGAATGTGATATGCCATTTACATTATCGATCTCGTGACAATCGTGCTGTAGCAATTAATCGTAAACATTAACATTCAGTTGTCTGTCTTGCAATGTAATTATCGATTACAAATGGTATCCAACATTTACTGTCACCTTTACCAAAGCAAAGAAGATTTTCCTCGAAATTCAATATGATGTTAAATTCTAATAACCAATCTAGGCCAAATAAAACATCATTTTCTATTATTAAAAGTGTTTGACAAAATCTGATATTTCCGATGTGGCTGTTCACTTGGGTTTCATGTTTCACAACATTACTTTTTCTTCCGGTTATGCCAACTATGTAAACTCCAGTTACTGGTAACAGTGGTAAATAATGCTTAATCTGTAATGTGTTAAAGAACACTCTAGAAATAAGCGGCACCTCACTCCCTGAGTCCATAAATATGTTAACTTCAGAAGTCTCCATGGTTCCTGCTATTATTGGTTGTGGATTTCTGGTAGTAAAGCTTGGTTCTTCCAGTAACAACCATTCCTTTGTAGGTATTTTGTGCGTGAAATTAACATACTTATTATGAACCATGCCTCTCTACAACCTGGGCTCCGGCCCTGGATCCAGATTGCAATGTGTTTTCCTCATTATTAGTAATCACTGGTTGGTTACCAAATCAGGGTACTATGTTACTACTTTGTGCTCTATTATTACTTGGCACAAATTCCTGCGAAGTTATTGGACATAATTCAAAGGTGGATGCTGCTTCTGATAATCATCATTGCCATTATTTCTGTTGCACTTGTGTACTCTAGCTAAGCTGGCCTTATGGTTTTTTTAAATTATTCTTACTATTCCTTTTGTAATTAAGATTTTCACTTTGGTGTATGCTCTTGTTGCAGTCCTTATTTAAAGGCATCAAGTACATCCACAAAGGACAACAATTCTACTGTTTTCCAGCCACTATACAAGATGTCTTTTCTTGCATAGATAGGTAAGCATCTGATTAAAATTTGAACTAACCCCTCTTGTTCCATTGGCTTATCTAAGTACTTCACCTGCATTAAATACCAGTCGAAATACTTTCTCATTGTTCCCCACGTATTATTGTATTACTTCGGGTCACACAAATCTGATATTAGTTTTTCCTGTGCACTAGTGGACCAGTATTTTTCCTTAAATTTCTTCTGGAAGTCTCCCCAAGAAGAAAAGTTCTTGATATTTACAGCACTCCACTCTCCAGCTTCCCCTAAAAGGTATTCAGCAGCAAATTCAATCTTTTTCGAATCTTCCCAGTTCTTCGGCAAGGCTTAGTTCAATCTTTTCAGAAAATGAGTGGGATGTACTTCCCATCTGGCTTAAAATTAGAAAATTGCCTAGATAAGCATGAATTGGCTCCACATTGTAAATCCGTCATTACCTAACTAGTCAATACCACATTAGAAGTCATCCTCTTATGTACCTTGCCCTGAATAAGTTTGAATTCTTTCCATAATTCATTCATACCTTTCTTGGTATCACTGAGTTCAGAAGATAAGACAGGATATTCGTTCTTGGAGATTACTCTCGTGGCAACTTTTCAGTCACTTATTTCCTCTACCTGTTCCTCCAGACTACTTATATTTATTAAGTCTGAGGCTACTAGTTTCTCTTTAAAGTTTCTTTCCATGTTATCTGCTCAAGTGTTAACACCTGCAATTTGTGATTGGACTATTCGTATTAACTTATCCTGCTTTTCAACACTCTCAGATTGTGCAATCTTTGCTTTTCAGCATCAAATGCAACATTACATACATTTTGAAACGATCCTAACTTCTCACTAAGTTCAGATTCTACATTATTATATTTATCTTCAATATCAAATTCTAACTTCTTTGTCAAATCCTGAAATTGCTTATTATATCTCTGATTAAAGTCAGTGAACAGTTGATTTACGTGACATCTTAAAGAACTAGTTAGTTCACCATTCAAATCTATTTTAAAATTTTCTACTTTAGTAGTTAAAGCGTCAAATTCAGTTTTCAAATTTCCCATGCCTTGACATAAATGGCTAAATTCCTTACTTTGTTCATCTAATTTAGCACTTAACATTCCTAAAGTTTCATTCTGAACATCCAATTTATTATTTAATTGAGTATTCACTGAATCTAATTTAAGACACTGAGCATTTAAAGTTGTATTTAGTTCTTTTCTTAAAGAAGCATTTTGAGCAGTTGAATCTCTCCTCTGGTCATGTATTTTATCATTTAAAATTTTGATCAAATTCACTAATTGAGGCCATTCTGGCACCTCCTTACTCACCTTCATTGCCATGGCTGGTTCTGAAGTTTCTTCAACTAACTGTATGTTTCCCATGGTTTTACCAATTTTAGATCTAGTAAGCATTAAAAAAAATTCTAAGTATATTAAATACACAAATACAGTCTATTGAACAGTTTCTTCAACTTTATACTTAAACAATTATTGTTTTATGCTCACCCAGCATAGAGTTTTGTGCTGTGTCAGTGAGCGGGTATGGAATCAGCACCACTGAATAGCAACTGGTGCGGATGGCATCGGTTGTTGGTTTCCATGGCGGCATTGCCGCAATGTGTGTGACAGCTGTATACTCCCCACACTGGATCTTCTTAGTTGAATTAATCTTGTCGAATCTCTTCTAAGTCTAATACGTCGGGTCTTCTTTCCATTCTTTTAATGTTATTACTTCCTTACGTATTTCCCTTTGCTGCATTCACAAATTTTCTTTTTCATTTGATTTCTGGGCTAAATCAAGTTTCTCATAACTGTTTTCTCGTCTTGTTATAATCAGTTGCTTTTCTCATTTTCGTCTCTAATTCCCATTTCTTCAGCTACTTTTTCACCGGTCGTCACATTCTAATGCATTAGACGACAAGGTGGTTTGCAAACTTCCCACCTCTCTCCCATAGGTTTACTTACTTGGTATGCACAGCCAATCTTCTTCTCTGGATAGTCGAACTCCAAAAACTTCTTTGCCGAAGAGTAATGCTGGTTAAGGGAATTTATGAGACTCTCTCTCTACTATTGAAATAATTTTGCACTCAAAGAATACTTTTAGTTTAGTCATGAACCATGGACCTTGCCATTGGTGGGGAGGCTCACATGCCTCAGCGATACAGATGGCCATACCGTAGATGCAACCACAACGGAGGGGTAACTGTTGAGAGGCCAGACAAACATGTGGTTCCTGAAGAGGGGCAGCAGCCTTTTCAGTAGTTGCAGGCGCAACAGTCTGGATGACTACTGATCTGGCCTTGTAACACTAACCAAAACAGCCTTGCTGTGCTGGTATTGCGAACAGCTTAAACTATGGCTGTAATTTTTCCTGAGGGCATGCAGCTTTACTGTATGGTTAAATGATGATGGCGTCCTCTTGGGTAAAATATTCCGGAGGTAAAATAGTCCCCCATCCGGATCTCTGGGCCGGGACTACACAAGAGGACGTCGTTATCAGGAGAAAGAAAACTGGTGTTCTAAGGATCGGAGTGTGGAATGTCGGATCCCTTAATCGGGCAGGTAGGTTAGAAAATTTAAAAAGGGAAATGGATAGGTTAAAGTTAGATATAGTGGAAATTAGTGACATTCGGTGCAGGAAGAACAAGACTTTTGGTCAGGTGAATACATGGTTATAAATACAAAATCAAATAGAGGTAATGCAGGAGTAGGTTCAATAATGAATAAAAAAAATAGGAGTGTGGTTAAGCTACTCCAAAAAGATAGTGAACGCATTATTGTGGCCCAGATAGACACGAAACCCATGCCTACTACAGTACTACAAGTTTATATGCCAACTAGCTCTGCAGATGATGAAGAAATTGATGAACTGTATGATGAGATAAAAGAAATTATTCAGATAGTGAAGGGAGACAAAAATTTAATAGTCATGGGTGACTGCAATTCGAGAGTAGGAAAAGGGATAGAAGAAACATAGTAGGTGAATATGGATTGGGCATAAGAAATGAAAGAGGAAACCGTCTGATAGAATTTTGCACAGAGCATAACATAATCATAGCTAACACTTGGTTCAAGAATCATAAAAGAATGTTGTATACATGGAAGAGGCCTGGAGATACTAAAAGGTTTCAGACAGATTACATAATGATAAGACAGAGATTTAGGAACCAGGTTTTAAATTGTAAGACATTTCCAGGGGCATATGTGGACTCTGACCACAATCTATTGAATATGAACTGTAGATTAAAACTGAAGAAACTGCAAAAAGGTGGGAATTTAAAGAGATGGGACCTGGATAAACTGACTAAACCAGAGGTTGTACAGAGTTTCAGGAAGAGCATGAGGGAACAATTGACAGGAATGGGGGAAAGAAATACAGTAGAAGAAGAATGGGTAACTCTAAGGGATGAAGTAGTGAAGGCAGCAGAGGATTAAGTAGGTAAAAAGATGAGGGCTAGTAGAAATCCTCAGGTAACAGAAGAAATATTGAATTTAATTGATGAAAGGAGAAAATATAAAAATGCCGTAAATGAAGCAGGCAAAAAGGAATACAAACGTCTCAAAAATGAGATCAACAGGAACTGCAAAACGGCTAAGGGGTGGGGGGAGGGGAGGGCTGGGGGGGGGGCGTTGGCTAGAAGACAAATGTAAGGATGTAGAGGCTTATCTCAAGAGAGGTAAGATAGATACTGCCTACAGGAAAATTAAAGAGACCTTTGGAGAAAAGAGAGCCACTTGTAGGATATATCGAGAGCTCAGATGGAAACCCAGTTCCAAGCAAAGAAGGGAAAGCAGAAAGGTGGAAGGAGTATATAGGGGGTCTATACAAGGGCGATGTACTTGAGGACAATATTATGGAAATGGATGAGGATGTAAATGAAGATGAAATGGGAGATACGATACTGCGTGAAGAGTTTGACAGAGCACTGAAAGGCCCGAGTCGAAACAAGGCCCCAGGAGTAGACAACATTCCATTAGAATGACTGACAGCAAAGGGAGAGCAGTCCTGACAAAACTCTACCATCTGGTGAGCAAGATGTATAAGACAGGCGAAATACCCTCAGACTTTAAGAAGAATATAATTCCAATTCCTTAAGAAAGCAGGTGTTGACAGATATGAAAATTACCAAACTATCAGTTTAATAAGTAACAGCTGCAAAATACAAACGCGAATTCTTTACAGACAAATGGTAAAACTGGTAGAAGCCGACCTCGGGAAAGATCAGTTTGGATTCCGTAGAAATGTTGGAACACGTGAGGCAATACTGACCTTATGACTTATCTTAGAAGAAAGATTAAGGAAAGGCAAACCTACATTTTTAGCATTTGTAGACTTAGAGAAAGCTTTTGACAATGTTGACTGGAATACCCTGTTTCAAATTCTAAAGGTGGTAGGGGTAAAATACAGGGAGAGAAAGGCTATTTACAGTTTGTACAGAAACCAGATGGCAGTTATAAGAGTCGAGGGACATGAAAGGGAAGCAGTGGTTGGGAAGGGAGTGAGACAGGGTTGTAGCCTCTCCCCGATGTTATTCAATCTGTATATTGAGCAAGTAGTAAAGGAAACAAAAGAAAAATTCGGAGTTGGTATTAAAATCTATGGAGAAGAAATAAAAACTTTGAGGTTCGCCGATAACATTCTAATTCTATCAGAGACAGCAAAGGACTTGGAAGAGCAGTTGAATGGAATGGACGGTGTCTTGAAAGGAGGGTATAACATGAACATCAACAAAAGCAAAACAAGGATAATGGAATGTAGTCAAATTAAGTAGGGTGATGCTAAGGGAGTTAGATTAAGAAATGAGATACTTAAAGTAGTAAAGGAGTTTTGCTATTTGGGGAGCAAAATAACTGATGATGGTCACAGCTGAAAGGATATAAAATGTAGACTGGCAATGGCAAGGAAAGTGTTTCTGAAGAAGAGAAATTTGTTAACATCGATCGTTAGATTTAAGTGTCAGGAAGTTGTTTCTGAAAGTATTGGTATGGAGTGTAGCTATGTTTGGAAGTGAAACATGGACGTTAAATAGTTTGGACAAGAAGAGAATAGAAGCTTTCGAAGAATGCTGAAGATTAGCTGAAGATTAGATGGGTAGATCACATAACTAATGAGGAGGTATTGAAGAGAATTGGGGAGAAGAGGAGTTTGTGGCACAACTTGACAAGAAGAAGGGTTTGGTTGGTAGGCCATTTTCTGAGGCATCAAGGGATCACAAATTTAGCATTGGAGGGCAGCATGGAGGGTAAAAATCGTAGAGGGAGACCAAGAGATGAATACACTAAGCAGATTCAGAAGGATGTAGGTTGCATTAAGTACTGGGAGATGAAGAAGCTTGCAGAGGATAGAGTAGCATGGAGAGCTGCATCATACCAGTCTCAGGACTGAAGACCACAACAACAACAACAACAACAACATGGTATATTTCAACTTCCACAAAAAACAGATTACCAATTCTCATATAAACATTCGAACTTGTGAGAGTCAACCAAGTTGTCAAACATTAGACTCTCTTAGGATACATTTACAACAGGGTTGGTTTAACAACCACCAGAAAATGTGTACATGTCTTGCTTCTAGGAAGTCCAACACATGAATTACTTAAAAGTCTATCTCATTTCTTCATTTGTTCTTAACAATCATCACAGTCACTAAACCAGCAAAGAATAGCACGGGCTCTTCTCTACACATACACTGAGGCTCTATGGATCATAGAGCAGGTACATGTCATCCGCCGCATCCACATTTTGCTTGTGACTGTCTTTAGATCTGCTCACACAAACATGCAATGCACAGTAGGTCGGATTCATCTCTCTCATACTTCTATTTAAAATATCGTGAGTTTGAGATGGAGGAAAGCCAAGTGGTTCTATAATTTACATGGAAATTCTCTAAGCACTACAATGTCATGTATTATGAAGAAGATATGGACATTTTCTACAAAAGCACTAAGTTAGTTTCTTCATCATGTTCAATTCCATGGTAATGGTTGTGGCCCAAGAATGTGATGTAATCCAGGACAAGTCAGGATTGGAACTGGAGTTGGTCTAATGTTTATGCTGCCTGATTTAGATTGGAATATGTGTCGTTATAATTACGTTCAGTCTTATAATGCATTCATGATAACTGCACTGTCAGTTGAAATCTAGATCTTCAATGCAATAAAAAAGGCAGATAACATTACGACTAATGCTGACCTCCTTTCTGTCCTGAGTAAGTTTCTATAATAAACTTCTTATACTTTACATACATATATATATAGCCAAGGCCTAAGGATTTATAATGTTCCTAATTTTGTAGGCTTCTGAAAGTGATAAATTAATTTATTGAAACCTGTAAAGCAAAATAAAAATATAGTTGTGACAGATGAGTGAATTTTATTCTGAAATATATACTACATTTGCTTAAAATTACAGCCACGAATAAAATAATAAATATACCGACACTAATGCATGCAAATGTTGCCAACAGTAAAAATACAAGGGGGACCCAAAAATAACTGAAATTTTTATTATTTTGCATTTTTACTGAACTCCACATTCAAAGTACTTTAGTTCCATTCAGAATATTGTCCATGTGCATTAATGCTCTTGTCTCAATGCTTTTATCACTGCCGAAAGCAGTTCTGAAACTCTTGAGGCAAGATACTGTTCAAAACCATTAGCCTGTTTTCTGTGATGTCATCCACATCACTGAATTGCTTTCCTTTCAGAGTTTGCTTCTCCTGTTGAAACAAAAAAAGGTCAGCTGGAGCCAAATGGAGTGAGTAAAGTGGATGAAGCACAAGCACCATGTTGTTTTTTGCCATAAACTGTCAGACTATCAGAGTTGTGTGGATTGTCTGGTCGTTTTCATCGCACCCTCTCTCGTAATATTTGTAACACATCTGGATGAAAATGTCGATTTACTGTTTGTACTGGGGGAATGAACTCCTTGGGGACAATGTCATTGACATAAAAAACAAATCAACATTGTTTCCACAATGGATCGCGTTTGATGTGCTTTCCTGGGTTGTGGTGACACTCGAGTTTTCCACAGCATGGCACTTGCTTTGACTCTGGATTGTACCCTTGGCACAAACTGTCATCCCCAGTCACAATTCCTTTCAGAAAATCTGGATCGTTCCGTGCTACACTCTTCAAGTTACAGCAAACATTCACATGGTTTTCTGTTTGGTCATCTGTAAGCAACTGAAGAACAAATTTTGCAGGCACCCATCTCATGTGCAAATATACAGTTAAAATTTGCTGCACCATGGTCTGTAACACTTTTGTTTCCTCAGAAATTTGGTAATGATCTTTTGATGACTGCATCGAATGTACATTTAAATGTGTTAATATTTTTATCATTTTTTCCTCTCGAAGAACGACCGGGGTGTGGCAAGTCTTCACTTGATATGTTGCTGATTTGAAATGAGAAAACCACTCATAAACATGTGAGTTCCCCCAATCATTATCATCTTGCCATAGCAACTCAATGGTCTTGGCTGCAGTTTCCCCTAACTGCAAACAAAGTTTCACACAGACTCTTTGATCCTTCTTATCAGCTATGCATTAACTGTCAAAGGATTGAAATAAGAATGCAAACAACAGAGCACCACAAAGAAACCTCTTGACTCCAACTGACACCAGCTTACTGAACGACAAGGGAGACACCAAACTAACACCACATAGCAGCACAAAGCATAACTACAAAGCGTGCTTGCACAACAGTTTGAGTCTGGTTTTCTGTGTTCCCCCCTCATATTTACATGGCAAGGCAAGCCAATTTACTCAATTTTTATTGCTATAAAAACCATAGTTTAAATGCACTCACCACAAAAAATTGTCTCTCTTACCTAATAATGTTACAATTTTTGGAATTAATCCAACACGTACCATCCTTTCCCTTAGATGTGTATCAAATGACAAATTCATGAGAAGTTTCAGGGTAATGTGGATGAGGTCAGAATTGTTCATCATCAAAACTCTGGGCAATTTTTCAATCACTCCAATATCAGCCTGAAAAAAATTACCACAAGATCAACAAAATTCAGGATAGTCCAGGCGAGCAACATGGAGTTAATGAGCATGTACAAGTACTTACATAGTTTCTGGAGCATAGTAGCTTAGTTTTTTAGAACAACTAGATTTCGAAAATCCCACATCCCATCCCAATTCAAATCTACTATTACTTAAAGAGGTAACGGAAATAATAAATTCTTTGAAGAACAACAAGTCTCCAGGAGAAGACGGAATCATAGCAGAAGTATGGAAATTATATGACAATAATCTCACACAAGCAACCCACAAAATTATATCAACATTTGGGAAACTGAACAAATATCTGCAAAGTGGAAATGTGCATTAATTCACCTTCACCACAAAAAACAGTGCAAAAACTGATCCAAATAATTACAGGGGAATTTCACTGCTCCCTTTAATATACAAAATTCTTTCAAAGGCCCTGTTAAACAGACTAGAAGAACAAGCAGACCAGTTAATAGGGGAGTATTGGGCAGTGTTTTGCAAAGGTAGATCTTACATCAAACAGATATGGAACTTAAAAACAATTTTGCAAATGATATGTTGAAATACTGTGGTAACTTTTGTCTATTTTTAAAAAAAGGCTTACGATTCAATATACAGACAAACATTATTCCACAATTTAGAGGAATTCAGGATTGACAGGAAAACAAGGTCAATTATTCAACAGGCATTAACAGATACAACCCCCAAAGTTAAATTCATGGGAAAAACATCAGAAGCATTTCGTATCTATACTGGTGTTCGCCAAGGAGATGGAATGTCCCCCCTTCTATTTAACATGGTTCTGAAAAAAATTGTGAGGACATGGCAAAAGGAAATAAAAGGAATTCAGCTTGGGATTAAAAAAGAGCAGAGAATCAGCGCGAAGTGTCTGCCTTCCGCAGACGATCTTCCCATTCTAACGAAAAACAGAGAGGAAGCCAAACTTGAATTGGAAAAACTACTCGAAATCTCACAGCAAACTGGGAGACAAATCTCCTACGAGAAAATGCAGTACATAGAAAACAAACCTGCAGATAATCACCCCATTACTATTCAATATGGGAAAGTGACACAAGTTGCCCACTACAGATATGTGGGAGAGAAAATCCAACCATCAGGACTGAACTCAATAGCCAATAAATATAGAATCTCCAGATTACAAAAAGCAAATAAGCTCAACTGGAATCACTGTAATAAGAAATCTATTTCTGTCAATGTGAAACTAAGGCATTACAACACAGTAGTCCTACCACAAGCACATTATGCTGCAGAAACTACAGTGACTCTTGGACATACGACGATCAGAGCGATTGAAAAGCAGGAAAGAAAAATTCTGAGGAAAATATATGGACCAGTGTTTTGGGAAGAAATTTGGATGAAGAGGCCAACTAGAGAGACATAGAAACAATAACAGACACTATTAGAAAGAGAAGGACGACATTTTATGGACATATCAGCAGGATGAATAAAACCACACTCACAAGGCAAATCTTTGAGATAGTAAACAAGAGCAAAAACAAGACAAAGTGGATCACTGAAACAGAAGACGACGTTAAAGAACTGGGAATCACAAAAGACAACATAAACAATAGAGAACAGTTTAGAAACATCATAAAGAAACACACACTTAAACAAGAACACATGGAGAAAAGAATGGGAAAAATATGGTCGGAAAAACACAAGAGAGAACACATTGAACGTATGAAAAGAATTTGGGAAGAACGACGAAAGAAGAAGAAGACATGACTACTCAAGTTCAACCGCTCTCTTAAAAGGGAATAATAAAAAATATTGCACAAGCACTTGCCATTTTCTGAAGAAGACAAAAAATTCATATCTGAGCAACTATACCTGGCCTTGCAACATTAACCAAAACGGCCTTGCTGTGCTGGTACTGCGAACGGCTGAAAGCAAGGGGAAACTACGGCCGTAATTTTTCCCGAGGGCATGCAGCTTTACTGTATGGATAAATGATGATGGCGTCCTCTTGGGTAAAATATTCCGGAGGTAAAATAGTCCCCCATTCAGATCTCCGGGTGGGGACTACTCCAGAGGACGTCGTTATCAGGAAAAAGAAAACTGGCGTTCTACGGATCGGAGTGTGGAATGTCAGATCCCTTAACCGGGCAGGTAGATTAGAAAATTTAAAAAGGGAAATGGATAGGTTAAAGTTAGATATAGTGGGAATTAATGAAGTTCGGTGGCAGGAGGAACAAGACTTTTGGTCAGGTGAATACAGGGTTATAAACACAAAATCAAATAGGGGTAATGCAGGAGTAGGTTTAATAATGAATAGGAAAATAGGAATGCGAGTAAGCTACTACAAACAGCATAGTGAACGCATTATTGTGGCCAAGATAGACATGAAGCCCACGCTTACTACAGTAGTACAAGTTTATATGCCAACTAGCTCCGCAGATGATGAAGAAATTGAAGAAATGTATGATGAGATAAAAGAAATTATTCAGGTAGTGAAGGGAGACGAAAATTTAATAGTCATGGGTGACTGGAATTCGAGAGTAGGAAAATGGATAGAAGGAAACATAGTAGGTGAATACGGATTGGGGGTAAGAAATGAAAGAGGAAGCTGCTGGTAGAGTTTTGGACAGAGCATAACTTAATCATAGCAAACACTTGGTTCAAGAATCATGAAAGAAGGTTGTATATATGGAAGAATCCTGGAGATACTAGAAGGTATCAGATAGATTATATAATGGTACGACAGAGATTTAGGAACCAGGTTTTAAATTGTAAGACATTTCCAGGGGCAGATGTGGACTCTGACCACAATCTATTGGTTATGAACTGTAGATTAAAACGGAAGAAACTGCAAAAAGTTGGGGAATTTAAGAAGATGGGACCTGGATAAACTGAAATAACCAGAGGTTGTACAGAGTTTCAGTGAGAGCATAAGGGAACAATTGACAGGAATGGGGGAAAGAAGTACAGTAGAAGAAGAATGGGTAGCTTTGAGGGATGAAGTAGTGAAGGCAGCAGAGGATCAAGTAGGTAAAAAGACGAGGGCTAGTAGAAGTCCTTGGGTAACAGAAGAAATATTGAACTTAATTGACGAAAGGAGATAATATAAAAATGCCGTAAATGTAGCAGGCAAAAAAGAAAACAGACGTCTCAAAAATGGGATCAACAGGAAGTGCAAAATGGCTAAGCAGGGATGGCTAGAGGACAAATGTAAGGATGTAGAGGCTTATCTCACTAGGGGTAAGATAGATACTGCCTACAGGAAAATTAAAGAGACCTTTGGAGAGAAGAGAGCCACTTGTATAAATATGAAGAGCTCAGATGGAAACCCAGTTCTAAGCAAAGAAGGGAAAGCAGAAAGGTGGAAGGAGTATATAGAGGGTCTATACAAGGGCGATGTACTTGAGGACAATATTATGG
Source organism: Schistocerca cancellata (assembly GCF_023864275.1). Lineage (NCBI taxonomy): Eukaryota > Metazoa > Arthropoda > Insecta > Orthoptera > Acrididae > Schistocerca > Schistocerca cancellata. The sequence goes on from NC_064630.1 coordinate 765,106,436, forward strand.
AAATCGAAGAGGATGTAGATGAAGATGAAATGGGAGATACGATACTGCATGAACTGTGTGACAGAGCACTGAAAGACCTGAGTCGAAACAAGGCCCCAGGAGTAGACAACATTCCATTAGAACTACTGATGGCCTTGGGAGAGCCAGTCCTGACAAAACTCTACTATCTGGTGAGCAAGATGTATGAGACAGGCGAAATACCTTCAGACTTCAAGAAGAATATAATAATTCCAATCCCAAAGAAAGCAGGTGTTGACAGATGTGAAAATTACCAAACTATGAGTTTAATAAGTCACAGCTGCAAAATACAAACGCGAATTCTTTACAGACAAATGGAAAAACTGGTAGAAGCTGACCTCAGGAAAGATCAGTTTGGATTCCGTAGAAATGTTGGAACACGTGAGGCAATACTGACCTTATGACTTATCTTAGAAGAAAGATTAAGGAAAGGCAAACCTACATTTTTAGCATTTGTAGACTTAGAGAAAGCATTTGACAATGTTGACTGGAATACTCTCTTTCAAATTCTAAAGGTGACAGGGGTAAAATACAGGGAGAGAAAGGCTATTTACAGTTTGTACAGAAACCAGATAGCAGTTATAAGAGTCAAGGGACATGAAAGAGAAGCAGTGGTTTGGAAGGGAGTGAGACAAGGTTGTAGCCTCTCCCTGATGTTATTCAATCTGTATATTGAGCAAGTAGTAAAGGAAACAAAAGAAAAATTCGGAATTGGTATTAAAATCTATGGAGAAGAAATAAAAACTTTGAGGTTCGCCGATGACATTGTAATTCTATCAGAGACAGCAAAGGACTTGGAAGAGCAGTTGAACGGAATGGACGGTGTCTTGAAAGGAGGGTATAAGATGAACATCAACAAAAGCAAAACAAGGATAATGGAATGTAGTCAAATTAAGTAGGGTGATGCTAAGGGAGTCGGATTAGGAAATGAGATACTTAAAGAAGTAAAGGAGTTTTGCTGTTTGGGGAGCAAAATAACTGATGATGGTCGAAGTAGAGAGGATATGAAATGTAGACTGGCAATGGCAAGGAAAGCGTTTCTGAAGAAGAGAAATTTGTAAACATCGAGTATAGATTTAAGTGTCAGGAAGTTGTTTCTGAAAGTATTTGTATGGAGTGTAGCTATGTATGGAAGTAAAACATGGATGATAAATAGTTTGGACAAGAAGAGAATAGAAGCTTTCGAAGAATGCTGAAGATTAGCTGAAGATTAGATGGGTAGATCACATAACTAATGAGGAGGTATTGAAGAGAATTGGGGAGAAGAGGAGTTTGTGGCACAACTTGACAAGAAGAAGGGTTTGGTTGGTAGGCCATTTTCTGAGGCATCAAGGGATCACAAATTTAGCATTAGAGGGCAGCGTGGAGGGTAAAAATCTTAGAGGGAGACCAAGAGATGAATGCACTAAGCAGATTCAGAAGGATGTGGGTTGCAGTAAGTACTGGGAGATGAAGAAACTTGCACAGGATAGGGTAGCATGGAGAGCTGCAGCAAACCAGTCTCAAGACTGAAGACCACAACAACAACCCCCGATATCACTGCTCAAAGCACTACTACGCAGTGTGTGGGTATCTCTGCTCATTGTATTGTTAATATTCAATTAGCAGTGGATCAAAATATTTAAAACAGTGATAAACAAACAACTTTTGTAAATCTATGAAAGGGACTGCTTGATTCATAAATAACAACAAAATCTGAGTCAGGAATATCAGAAGAAAGCAAACTAGAAATATACGAGCACACCGTTTCCAAATGGTATTTCTTGACCACACATCTTTCCCTATATTCTGGTCATCTATTGCTCTTGCGGCCTTCACTCCCAAGACTGGTTATATTTAACATTTCTGCCTTACTACCATATGTGAAGATTCAAGCAATCACAGTTAATATGATGCAGTGATCAGCTGATAAGTAAAAGTCAAGTTCTGCACGTATAGTGGCATCACCACTTCTACCATATAGTAAACAGGAAACTACTGAAGTAATTTGTACAGCCAAAAGTTGTAAGAGCATTATCATTTGGACATTGGGGTCAAAATTTTCATTTTAATAAGTTCTAACTTTTAAAGTGAAATTTATGTTTTGTAAATGAAAAATGGAAGTGGAAATTTTAATTTGTAGTTTATGTACAGAACCCATGGATACCATAAAGCTTGAGTTAGACTGAAGCTAAGGTGTCCAATGAGAGCAGTAGGAGTTACATGGAGGAAAAAATGAAAAATTTCTACTGTGTCTCAATTTGAAACATATGTGGTCGAACGTACTGAATAAACAAAATAAACATGGTTTGTTTCTTTTGTGTAATAATTCATATAATTGCCTGTAATAAAATGCAGCTTATCAGGAACCATAGTTGAATAAACATCTGATCATAACTGATATCATCATTCACATTAACCATTACAGCAGAGGCGTTTTTGACCTTTCTGTAGCTAGTGGAAGGACTGGAGAATCAACTGACCTTATTTCACTATCTATCATTTACCTCTCAGATTGTCATACGAAGAATAGATACAAGAATTTTTCATCTTTATTAGGATCATTTTTTATGATATTGGAAAAATAAAGGATCAAAATATGGCTTTTGACAAAATCCCATTTGTTGTGTTTCACTCAGGCAGACAAAACAACAGTGGTCTTAGCCCATTGTTGCCCACACAAAAACTGAGTTTATTGTGTGGTTTTTCTTCCTGTCATTCTATGAAAACTAGCCAACACCCTTGAAGAGTAGAAGGAGACCCTTTACTAGGTGTTTATTGGCAACAATTTCTTTAGGAATTAATGACCCAAATAAACTGTGTCTTTAAGTGTGATGTAGTTTCATCCCTCACACCCCATAGACTGCACTTAGGGGCAAGTACAGGTGTTTCCTACTGCCAGTCATTAGTCATGCCATGAGTTTAATTTGCTTTCTGCTCATGCCCAAGATTTCAGAACTGCAGTGACTACATGGTCTTTTTTTGTTTTTAGATTTTAGTCCAATATTATGCATGCTTCTTACTGATCCAGCCACATAGTTTTCATTATAACCATTTCCTTAGTGATGGTTAAGATAGGTTCTAATTCAGTAAATGGAGTCATTGCTACTGCCCTGATCACCCTATCAGCTCGCTCATTACCACTAATTTCTGAGTGGTCAGGAACCCACAGCAGGTTTATCCTGTTGCTTTCCCCTAGCCTCATAAGAGATTCAGGGAATTCTACAACGATCTTTATTTCATTCAGGGGCTGATGGAGATTTCACTGCTGCCTGACTTTCTGAATGAAAGTAAATGTCATGATTCTTGTAGCACCCACACAGATTCTACTCTCTGCACTTTCTAATAGCAAATATCTACTCTTGGAATACTGTGGCCAGCTTCCCTACAGAAACTGCTCTCTGCAGTTCAGGCTGCTCCCTGTATACTCCGGTTCCCAGTACCTCTGTCTGCTTTCGACTTGTCTGCAAACCAGTATTGTGGTTCATTCTCCCACTGCTGCCTGCTTCCAATTCTTATGTTGTTATGCTGAAAGGCTTATTGCAGCAGCTGGAGGCTTTTGTATAACTCACCAACATTATCATGACCTTTCCTATATTTACCACATTCATTATATTTTGTGGGATATCCTACAGATTTCCAGTTTTAAACAGTGTGTCCATGCTGTTGCCTTCACTTTAAACCACAAATATAATGGAGGTAGGTCCAACATGGTCTCCCTCCCAGCAGGGAGTGTGCTGCTTATTCCAGCTGTTATGGCCAGACAGGCCAGACTCTGCACTATGCCAAGCTCCTTAGGAGCTACTTTCTGTTCTATTTGATTTCCTCACACTAAAGTCCTACAAATAGGCCTTAATACAGAGGCGTACATCCAGTACATGCTCCTAGGACTTAGATCCCATTTTTTACAACAGGCCCTTCCAGTGCAAGTAAAGTACCTTTTTCCTTGGAACTTATATTCTTTATGTCAAGGTTTCTTGTTAGTTTCACTACCTGGGCTACCCCTAGGTACTTCACTGCTCTGTCTACCAGCAGAATTTCGTTTGAGAGCTTAAGATTCTAATTCTGGCAGATTCCCAGTTCGCCCATTGGTAACACTCCTTTAACTATTTTTAAGGGATTTTTGTGTGGTACGTTGCATATGCATGTTTCATTTAATGGAACAAAATTTCCCTGAGTGGTATGAAAATATAACGGTTGGTTACTATCATCTTTTGTCAATACCTAACACAGTACACTCTTAGATTTTTACTACTTGTAATTCCTCTGTTTGTTTCATCTGATTGTCACTTGCATCATCTTCTATCACCCAGCTGCATATTTCATTGTCACCTTTATAATGAGAATGACTCTCCTTCCCTTTTTCACATCCATAGTACTACAAATTTTCCAAGATGCCAGCACATCTTTCCTAATAATGAATTCTTCACACTCATCTGTGTTCAAGCTTGTTCATGATGTGCCTCCACATCCTTAACTCGTGTATGTAGTGAACATCTTTCACTGTTTCCATACTCTATTGAGGAAATGCACACTGCATGACACTCTCTTCACCTTTATGCAACCTGTGAAAGGAGTGTGTTCACCCAACTCATTATGGTTGCATTCACTTGCATAACAGGCTTGTCTGTTTATTCCAATGGAGTGTTCATTATAATACACATAAAATGGGTTGGTCTCTTACAAATATGATGCATCCATGTGATATGCATATCACATGAAAAAGACCAAAAGATCAAAACTATTTGGTTACAACAAAATAAAAAACTAGGTTACTCAAGCTATTACTTACCCTCAAGAGGACAAATATTTAGACCAGCTGATACACACTCATTAAGTAAAAGGGTATGAAATATCCTAGGTTTCAGGACTATTAATTCCTCCCTGAGGATGGAAGAGGGATCTGCAGAAAGGGTAGGTCACTCAAACCCCAGGATGACAAGGACCCACCCATAGTGAGGACAAGGGTGTGCAAGGATGAATGGAGCACTGGCAGACAGCGTTGGAGGTCAGAGATAGTTCACTGGCAAGCACTGTGTCAGTTTTAGTCCAGAGGATGAATGAGAAGTAAAGACAGAAGAAGAGGAACAGAAACAAATAATGCAATTAAAAACTAGAACAGAAAAAATGAAATAGAGAGGAGGGAGAGAACGAAGATGAAAAAGTAAATGAAAATAAATGGTCACATAGTCAATAAAATCAAAATGATAAAAAATAATCATAATGGAAAAAGAAAGGTGATGGTGTGTTAGCAGAGTACAGGAGGATCTAGGCACACAAGTATGTGCTGAAGGGCAAGTTTAAATACTGGGCATCCCTAAGCCAGACATTTCTTGTATACATGCCCATTCATGCACTCAGCCAGTTTAGTGGCAATCATTCCTACACAAAATACTGTGTTGTGGAGACAAATTAGGCAATAAAGAACATGCATGGTTCTATAAGTTGCTCTTTGTTTGATATTGTATATACCAGTGCCGCAACAGGAGTAGGTGCTAGTGGGTGGGTGCATAAGGCAGGTTTCACAGATGAGACGATTGCAGTAATAAGAAACTTGGTTGGGAATACCATAACTAGGATATTACAGCGGTGAAGAGGGTTATGGAAGGTGACAGTGGATGGTGTAGGAAGGATATCAGGGAGAGAGGATCTTTTTTCATAGCTTGAATTGGGAAGTCATAGTCTCACTGGTCTAATTTAGTGAGGCATTCACGGCCTCGATGGTACTGGGTAACAAGGATAATGCATTCAAGCTTCTCTCTCTCTACTTTTTTTTAAAAAGTAAGAGCTGCATTAATCAGAGTGTGAGTCTTTGATGAAATATTATTCTTACAGCAGCTGCAGCTCCTTTATCTTTCATTCCAGAATAATTAAATATGCAATCACAAATTTTTTGAAAGGTTTCCCCTTTTACTTTGTTTCTATTATAACCAGGAAATCAACTTATCTTTCCTTAATCTCAGTTACTATAACAACAATTTTTGACTAAGTTCACCTAAGCTCCATATTTCAATCAACCGTTTGCCTAAAAGTAAAAATAATTGTTCTTTCTCTATTACTATTGGTGTCATAATCTCTAACCATCTGGCTTTTTCTTTTTTGACTTTGTGAATGAATTGACAAATCTGGTATAGCAAATTGGCTGTGACTGGATAATCTAGTGATAGAGATATTATCTCCATGTCTCTGGATCTGAATATACCTACGAGTTTCCCCACTCTAACCACAAGGTAGCGACTAATGGTTCATATGCTTCACTGACCATTTATAAATAATGACAGCAGAAGCATAATCAGTAAGCCTAAAAATCTGCAGTTCATTAATATCAAAATGTTTCACTTACAAAACTTTATTTTTTAATATGGTCCAAATGTTAAGCTCAAAATGTGTCACTTGAGAAAAGAGTCCATGCTAACTCTCCAGAACCAATCAGTGACAAGGGCATATTAGTAGCAAGAAAAATTTTAGCAACAAAGCACAAGCAGCTTGCCTGAATAGTGACTAATGCACATGGAGCGCCTGCAAACTCTTCTTTGATCCAGTCTATTGGTGATTTTAATGCAACATCAACATTTCGGTTAATTTTTTAATTACATTTTTCTTTCTCTTAACTGCTGTGTGCATTGAGTAAAGTTTCAGTTTCTTTCCAATTTTTGGTTTTAAACATATGGTATTGCTTTGATACACTAACATGAAACAAATTAAATGAATGCAGAAAATTGAACAGTGACAGCTTTGGGAGGAAGATTCATATACAGATGTAAGGCAAATAACGAAGTCATCAGAAAGTAGAAACAAAATCAGAGCCAAGAATAAGATTACGATAGTGGGGAGCTGTTACCTTATTCATATAAAGTAAATTTGTCTAAATCCAAGCAACCTTAGCCATCAAACATTGCAGCGTTCAGTAGCACTGCATAATCTGTTTCTGAATACTGTATTTTATTTCACTGAACAGTGTTAATATATTGTCATAAAATAAGTAATGAGCAGTTACTCCTCTGTCGTAATCCCCACATAAAGCTCATTCTCAGGAAAAAAAGCTCGATGCACAAAGTGCAGCCTACTTTGATATGCAATTTTTATGAGGCACAAAGCACAGGCGCACTATCCTAAAGGTTGCAACTACCACATCGCTGCTTTTCTCCAGGTTATGTGCGGTGCACTGCTTGCTTGTGAAACTTACCACTTCACTCTCAAAAACAGGTCAAGAGAACATGCAAACACAGCACAGGATGCCCCAGTTGCAGGGCTCTGACCATCTACGTATAGCCTGAAGCAGTACACAGAGTATAATTCTTCCACAGGTGTACTCAACAATTAGAGCCAAAAACAAGAACGATATCTTTGTTATTCAATACAGAGAAAGTCACTATCAGTCAATATACAGCTGACAAGTGGGCTACATTCTTCACATGATACCTTAAATATATTATTACAAAATACATTACCATATCAATGATGTTTTCTCTAAAGATTGATAGCTTCTTCAGGAATGTGACAACTAATATTAGAAGGTCACAGTTGTCTCTATCAAGACTTTTTGTAAGCATTCCACAAATATTCTTTTTCCTCATTTTGTCCTCCACTTTTGTATCTTCAGCAATGTTCAGCAAGAGATAGAAGGAAACTGGAACACAATAACAGAAAAGGAAATTACATTGAATCCTATGAATATAATATGTAACAGTGAGTGGTGAAGTAATCAAATCATGCTCTCTCTCTGTTCTTCCATACATATGGTACGAAAAGCTGTGGCAGAATGTAATTAGTTTAGGATAAAGGTAACAACTCACCGAAAAGCAGAAGCATTGAGGTACACAAAAGGAATAAAAGTTTGCTAGCTTTAGGATGAATCTATACGTATACACATGGATGCAACCCACTGCCCACCACACCCCTGCACAAACACACACTGAACACACTATATGTGCTGCTCCTGTGGATGCATGAAATCAATCTAAAGAATCATACTACTGTGCGACACATAACTGTTATATAAGAGAAATGAAGGGATACAAGGTATTTAGAAATCATGGTTTATAGTACAATAGATCAGAATATTTATATTCTAGCCTTAGAATATGTTTTTGAAATCTACCACAAAATGACAGACAAAAATTATCCATGAAAGCTTTCATGTACACATCTGGACAATTCCATAGCTAAAAATTAGTTACATTTTGGATTGTCTCCTGGAAGACTTCAGTATGTTATTTTTGAGCTTTAACTGCAGTCATGCAGAGGTTTCTCAGTCACATTAATTAGAAACTTGTTTTATTTTTTACACTTTGCCAAATGTAGCTTCAGATCAGTTTCCATTAATCTGACATTCCCTTTAGATATGTAATCAAAAGTAGGAAGAGTGGGCATGCTATCACATGTTAAGATTTCTTCCAGTTCTAGAGCATATGGTGCATGGAGAGAATGACTGTTTAAATGCCTCTGTCCACACTTTAATTTGCCTTCACAGTCCTTATGGAAGTGATCCTAATTATTCTAAGTCTGCTTGTTGTTTAAACTATGAGTGAGCCTATGTGATCATTCCTTCACATATTGCCACAAACCGTTACACCCAAGTATCCATACGAGTTCTTTCCAATTGCAGCTCACTGAAGTTGTAGTAATAGGATACTATTTTTTGGCATTTTGCAGAGTCAACAATTTTACAATTCTGCACATTTAATGGACGTTGAAAATGTTTTCACCACTTTTAAATCTTATAAGGATCTGACTGACTATTTTGTAGCTTCTCTTACAGGAATAGTGGATGCGTGATCTGCAGAAAGTCTAACATTACTATTTATATTATCTGTCAGGTCATAAATAGACAACATGAGCAGCAGAGATTGCACTACACTTCCCTGCTAGTGTATACCTTAAGTTACTTCTATTTCTGTTGATGACTCTCCATCCAAGACAACATACAATGCCCCTTCTACCAAGGAAGCACCAGTCCAATCACAAATTTTGATGGAACCCATCTGGTCATATGATCATCACTAAAATTTGTGTCATATTGATGTAAAAAAAATGAAATGTGTTCTGTCAATGATTGGAAGTAGCTGAGAAGCAAGTGGGGAGGGGAAGACACTATGCTGACAAACAAAAAAGGTGAAAAATCTTTCTATTATTCCCGATTGAAAGAGAGTCCCAGTAGGAGTACAATAGCTCCTTTATTGTCCTTCTAAAAACCAAAAATCCGTTTGTTTACAAATTACTCTGCCTCTTTAGCGGTTCCATACAATACTGTGGATTTGGTCCACCTAACTCCCTGGAAGCATAACTAAACACTGAAATTACCAACACTTGAAGAAAGCTCTTTTCCAACAAAGAAGCCTACTTCTCTGTGTTCTGCTGTCATTACTGATGGCATGTTGACGAGAGCTTAATTGAGGGACTGCAAGCAGTCAGCACATGAGACAGCCAGTCCTCATCATTGGTAACTGTCCGCAGTGATTCCTGGGTTTCCTTAAATAGCTGTTATCCAGGAAGAGACATGCTGCCTCCTAGTGACTCATGACCGGATGTAGGTGTGCTGTCATGACGCAGCCAGCGACCTCTTGCTGTTGGCTCGTGAGGTACCTGGTGGTCCATAGCTCTCGGTGTGCCTCCTGGTGGTATGGAGTCATACTTGAAAATCTCACATGGCTGCTATGGACTGCGTGACTCACACATTATAGTTTTCATGTGAACAGCTGGTGCCGCTGGGTACCATAGCAAAAAAATCCATCAGATTGTGGTGTATGGATGTTAGTACATCACATTTTAATGGTGAAGCATTAACAATTGGGGCACTCCATTCATTTTAGCTAATAACCAAGTGTGAAACAAGTTTTAAAATGTATTTAATTGTACACACTCAAGCCTAAAATCTTACGCTGGAACTTTTAATCACTGAAGATCAGTTGATGCATTCATATCTCATTCAGACAACAGCAAGTCATAACCTGCTGCAATAGTATAGCCTCTTCTTCATGTCCATCTGTTCTTACTTACGTATAAAACTATTTAGTGGGTGAGGGGCGAGGGGTGGGGGGCGAGGGGTGGGGGGCGAGGGGCGAGGCCCATACCATTTAGATACAGGTCCCCATTTCCTTAAATAAGAATACCTCAATATCTTTGGAAAACCCACATGTGCATTTCTGTAGTTACATTACATGTCCTACAATTTGGAGGATGGATTAGAAAAGAAGCAAAATTTAACTTTCAATTCTTCATGCTTTCCCAGCAATCTGTTGACATCTTGGATATTTGGGAATCCAGCCGGATGTTCACGTCGTTCTCGCACGATATTTCAGCAGCATGCCTCGCTGTCTTCTTCAGGTGCTACCTGACACTGGTCCTTGGGTCGATCAAGTCCAGTATTTATGCCTGGAAGGAGCTGGGCGTTCCCTAATCGGTCTGTGCCGAGTCGAGTGTTCCGCGCCCGCCAGACTCGGCTTCAATGGACCCCTCCAGTTGCGGATGTTCCGACTGCCATCCATGCCCATTTTGGCCATCCTCAATGGTTGTGGTCGTCAGGTGTGTCAGACCCAATATGAGATGTTGGGTACTCTGTCTCATGACTGTTACTATGATTTACACTTCTGTTTCGTGCTGGGCGCTCCATAATCGGTCCGCACCGCGTCATGTGTTCCGTCTGCGGTCTGTGCTCGCCAGACGCAGCTACATTGGCCCTCTCTGGTCACCGGTGTTCCGACCGCCATCCACGCCCAGCCTGTCCATCTTCTGAAGTCGAGTTCATGATCTGGGGTGTGTCAAATCTGGTCTCTAATGTTTGACACCTTGTCTCACGGCTGTTCTCTCGGTCTCCACTTCTATTTCTTGTAGAATCCCGGAGTGTCCTACGTTGAGTTTTCACAAGCTCAAGCGCTGGATTCCAGGGAGTGCTGATTTGGTATACCGAGTCACGGTTGATTAGATTGTCTGTGACCTTAATCTCAAAGGCTTCTTTAATGACACTGTCCCAAAATCTTGAGGTCTGTGTCACAATCTTGGTGTCACTGTAATCCATTGAATGACCAAGTTCCAGACAATGCTATGCTATGGCTGATTTAGTTGCCTGTATGAGTCTGGTATGTCTCTGGTGTTCACACCTGATGTCCACAGTTCTGGTGGTCTGGCCAATGTATGACACCCTCACTGGCATGGTATGTTGTAAATACCTGGCTTGCATAGCTCCAGGTGATTTTTAATCCCCCAGCATAGCCCCAATTTTGTTGGGTGGGCAAAATATGCTCTTGATGTCATATTTCTGGACAATCCTGCTGATTTTGGTAGAGATAAGTCGGGCGTATGGCAGGTATGCCATCTTCTTTGCCTCTTCTGGTTCTTCTTCTGGATCCTTTGGCTGATTGGCAGGTTGAAGTGCCTTCTGGATATCTCTAGAGGAGTACCCATTCCTGCTGAACACTGATCGTAAGTGTTCTATCTCTGTGGTCAAACTATCAGGATCTGAAAGAGTTTGTGCTCTGTGGACCAGTGTTTTGAGCACACCATTCTTCTGTGCCAGATGGTGGCAACTGCTGGCTTGTAGGTATAAGTCAATGTGCGTAGGTTAGCGGTACACACTGGGTCCAAATGTGTCATCTGCCTTTCTCTTCACTAGAACATGCAACAACGAAAGTAGTCCATCCTTCTCCATTTCCACTGTGAATTGAATGTCTGGATGGCAAGAGTTCAGATGTAGCAGGAATTCATCTAACTTCTCCCTACCATAGGGCCAGATGACAAAGGTATCATCCACATACCTAAAAAAGCACTTGGATTGATATGTGGCTGAAGAGAGTGTCTCCTCTTCAAACCTTTCCATAAATAGGTTGGCCACCACTGGTGATAGAGGGCTGCCCATCGCCACCCAGTCATGAGATAGAGTACCCAACATCTCAGATTAGGTCTGACACACCTCAGATGATGACCACAACCATTGAGGATTGCCAAAATGGGCGCAGACGGCAGTCGGAACATCTGCGACTGGAGGGGTCCATTGAAGCAGAGTCTGGCGGGCGCGGACCACAGACGGAACACTCGACTCGGCGCGGACCGATTAGGGAACGCCCAGCTCCTTCCAGGCATAAATACTAGACTCGATCGACCCAAGGACCAGTCTCAGGTAGCACCTGAAGAAGACAGCGAGGCACGCTGTTGAAATATCGTGTGAGAACAACGCGAATATCCGGCTGGATTCCTGAGTATCCAAGATATCAAAATTTAACTTTATGAAAGATTATGGTGTTATAATACTTACTATTAACTACAATGTAAATGAACAGATAAAAAATGTACTCACTAAGCAATGGCAGGGGGATACACACACACAAAAGGATTTAACTTTTACGAACTTCCGGAGCCAGTGGCTCCTTCTTCTGGTGGAAGACTTGAAGGGGAAGGATGAGGGGTGAAGGAAAAGAACTGTGGAGGTTTAGGGAAAGAGGTACAGTTTAGAAAAGTCACCCAGAACCCTGGGTCAGGGAGACTTACTGGATGGAATGAGAAAGAAAGACTGATTGTTGGGCACTGCACTGGACGAGATTCGAGAATATCAGAGCTTAAATATGGAAGACAGGATAATATGCAACACAGAGATTACTACTAAAACACTGTGAACAAGTTAATAAGAGTGAAAAGCTAAGTGCACTTCATGTAACAGAGATGGGAGGGGCAACAGCAGGGGCAGAAGAATAATGGATCCCAGGAAAGCCCCATGTTTGGTTTAGATACATTGATGACATCTTCACCGTATGGACTCATGGTGAGGCTGACACGTTAAAGTTCCTGGAATCTTTAAATACCTTCTCCCAATTAAATTTCACATGGTCCTATTCCAAATCCCATGCCACTTTCCTTGGTTTTGATCTCATCCTCACCCAAGGCCAGCTACACACATCCGTCCACATCAAACAAACGACATTACTTACATTTTGACAGTTACCATGCTTTTCATGTTAAACGTTCCCTCCCATACAGCTGTGCCATTCGAGGCAAACGTATTTGTTTGGATGTAGACCCTTTACAGAAATATGCCACCACTCTCACTTCAGCCTTCACTGGACATAATTATCCCAACGTCCTAGTTCAAAAGCAGATTTAACATCCAATCCTGACAAGGCTGATCCCTCCAAAAAATAACTTAGGAGCACACCACTTGTCACCCAGTATTACCCTGGTCTTGAATGTATCAATCAGCTACTTCGACAAGGCCATTAGTTCCTAAAATTATGCCCCGAAATGAGATCCATTCTGCCTGAGATTTTGCCCACCACACCTAGAACAGCTTTTCATCACCCTCCACAACATCCTTGTCAGACCCTATGCTCCTTCTGCACCCATCTCCCTACCCTATGGCTCCTACCCCTGTGACCATCCCTGGAGCAAGACCTGCCTTACGCACCTTCCTACCACCACCCATTCCAGCCCTGTAGCTGGCAAACATATCAAAGGGAGAGCCACCTGTGAAATGACACGCATCATATACCAGCTGTTAGAGTAAACATTGTTCGGCCTTTTACATTGGCATGACTACTACCCAGTTATCAGTCAGGGTTAATGGGCATAGTTAGAAGGTGTATACAGGCAACACACAATATTCTGTTGCAGAGTATGCTGTACAGCATGACAGTCAAGACCTCAGTTTCTCAAAACCCTGCAGGTGGTAACTAACACTACAATATGTCCTTGGTTCTCACCACCCACCTAGCCTTAATTTACATTAATTCCTTCCATCTCAGCATTTATTCACAGTAATTACCCCTTTCTTCATTGCATTTTAGTTTTCTACATCTTTAATTTTCTGACTTGTCTATTTTTTGCAGTCCCCCACCCCCCACCCCCTCCACCACACCACCTCTGTTACAAACAATGCACTTAGCTTTCCACTCTTATTAACTCATGCACAATGTTTTAGTAGTAACCCCTGTCTTGCATATTACCTGTCTTCGAACTATAAGCTTTCACGTTTTCAAATCGCGTCCAGTGCAGTCCCCATCAATCAGTCTTTCCTTCTCGTCCCGTCCAGTAAGTCTCCCCTGACCCGGAGTTCTGGGTGACTTTTCTAAACTGTACCCCTTTCCCTAAACCTCTCCAGTCCTTTTCCTTCACACCTCTTCCTTCCTCTTCAACTCTTCCATCAGAAGAAGGAGCCACTGGCTCTGAAAGCTCATTGAAGTTAAATCCTTTTGTGTGTGTTCCCCTGCCACCACTTGGTGAGTAGATTTTTTTGTATGTCCATTTACATTATACTATCAATAATAATTGATTATTTTCATTGTTGGTATTAACTATGTTATTACTTAACCCATCAATTTTATGAGTTTCTGTGCCAATAGTCTTTCATGGAGTAAAATGGCAGTGGTGTCAACCTGCAAGTCCATGATGAAGTGTTATGCCTTATGTTCAGCAACTGCACAGTCATATCTGAAGTTTGTCACAGTTTCATGGTGGTCATTCATGTGGGCAGGCCACTTGTTAGTGGTCATCCACACATACAAAACTGCACAGTAACTGCAGCAAAGCTGGTATGTACTGTGTAAGAAGGTGGTGGTGAGTGTACAGAACAGTTCTTGCATTTTGTTTGTCAATAGCATGATGATCTGTATAGTTCAGATTGGGTGTAGAATCAATGTAAGAATGAACTAGAATAGCTTGCTTGGGCAACAGATTATACTTTTATTAAGGTGGGGAGGGTAGGATGCCCTTAGTCTTATGGTGCTCAAATAAGCAGTCAAAGCTCTAGTGAAGAATGTTCTTGAATATTTCAAGGCCTGGGGATATAATGTGTGACGAAGGCAGTTCCAGTAAGCCCAAAATCACATAATATAACAAAAAGCTATTCATGACCTTAACACTAATTCCTGAATTTATCTAGCCCCATAAATCTTACCCTTGCCATTGACCACTAAACAGCACTTTACCCCCACTCCAGCTAGCCTCTCAAACACTCAGTGCTACCACAGTCTCGGGTGGATGCATTAGGCTGTCTTTGTGGTTGTTTGTGCAAGTGTGTTTGGTTATCCAAGACAGGGAATGCTAGCCCAAATCAGTTAACTATCTTTCTAATTACCTGTATGCGTGCGCGCGCGCAAAAGTGTGTGGTCCCTTTCATCAGATTTGTTTATTGTTTTCATCCTGTAATTTCTAATACTGTAATATCTGTATTATGAAAATGATACATTGCTACTAACCATATAGCGAAGATGTTGAGCCACGAACAGGAGGAACAAAAAGACTACTTAACACATAAAATTTCGGTCAGAAGGTCTTTTTCCGAAATAGACAAGATACACACACACATCCATGCAAACGTAGCCCACACACACATGACTACTATCTCTGGCTCCTGGGACCAGAGACAGTGGTCACAGCTGTGTGAGCTGCATTGGCATGAATGTGTGTATATTGTCTGTTTCAGAAGAAGGCCTCTGGCCAAAAGCTTACATGTTTAGTAGTCTTTTTGTTGTGACTGTCTGTGAGTAGCAATCTGTCCTTTCCATAACACAATAGAACATCGCATAGCGGGCATAATTCGTCCCAGAATCTTACTTGGTGTGAAAAACACTTGTTAACTGAAACAATCTATCCCACATAAATCAATGTAAAATACGATACTGTGTTCTATGCACGAAAAAAGTACTAAAAGTTATATCTTATTCATGCCTTTTATTCAAAGACAATTACACATACAGTATTATGTACTTTATTATTCACAATACGTAACATTTTTTTATTTTTTATTTTTTTAATAAGAAGCTATCTATAGTCCTTTGTTTCTGCCAATGCTTCAAGATGCAACACAACATTATTGTCAAATAAACTTGTAGTGTGCATAGCCACTGCTTTATTGGGGGTGATGATTTTCAGTGTATGACGCAATTGATTCCCATGCTTTCAGCATGTCCCTTATTGCAACAGAAGACTGCTACTTCGCTGTTACCACCACCACCACCACCACCACCACCACCACCACCACCAACTCCTCCTCCTCCTTCTCCTCCTCCTCCTCTGAAGAACTCCTCTCCACAACTTCCTGCTGGGAAACACACTGCAACTCCGTAAGTTCTTTGGTGGTCATTTCATGGCTGTGATCTTCCACAGGCTCATCAGTATCAATGTTATCCACTTCTAGTCCCATGCTCTTGGCCAAAGAGACAATCTTGTTAACTACAGGCTCCATAGGTACTGACTAAAATGTCTCAGAGTCACATTCAACAATCCATTCTAGCTATAGCTGCTTCCAAGCAGAAGTGAGAGCTCCCTTGGTAAGCCCTTCCCACACCTTTCCACTCATCTTGACGCAGCAACAAAGTTGAAGTGATACTTCCAAAACTCTCCGAGAGTGAGATTAGTAGCCTCAGTCAACTCAAAGCAATGCTCCAAGAGTGCTTTAATGTACAGCTTCTTAAAATTAAAAGTAATCTGCTTGTCCATTGGCTGGAGTAAAGGAGTGGTGTTGGGAGACAGAAAATGGATCTTACTGGACTGAAATTCTTCAAGGAGATGGTCTTGTAGGCCTGGAGAATGGGCCGGAGCATTACCCATAACTAGCAAGATATGGACTGGAGATTCATCTCAAATGAATTTTTTTCACCGAAAGAGGAAACACTTCATTGATCCAATCACATAAAAGATCACACGTCACCTAAGAGTTGTGGACCTCCACATCACATGTAACCTGCTCTTCTGGACTTACACTTCTTGAAGGCTCTTGAAGTTTCTGAATGGTAAACAAGCAGTGTGTTCTTCATTAGATAGTGAGAGAGGAAGTTCAGAAGGCTCTTGGATTGCACAGCACGCACAAAACAGACGCTTCAAGAGGTCATAAGGGAGGAAGTGGAACAGACACTGAACCCAATCTCTCATCCTTCCTTTCCCTTTAAAACGGTAAAAAATTTGAGACCCAGGCGAAGTTACATTCCTACAATGCCACATGAGGAACCTGTTTGGGCACCAAGAGAGACTGATGTCTGGAGGACCCAGGATAACCGACCAGTATGTTTCCACTGCGGATGACCGGGACACGTGGTGTGCTATTGTCGAGAAAGATGGCGGATATTTGATGACACCTGCGCCAGAAGATAGCAGACCAATCTTAGCCAACGCCAACTCCAGGACGACAAAGATGAACAAGAAGATGTGGGTACAGGATGACACAGGTCACCACCTCCGCAAGCTAGCCGCTGGAGAGGATGCTCCCCAACACACTGTTCAAGGTCTCCATCGTTGTTTAGAAGCTCCAGCCGATCACCTAGCTGCCACAACATGGAAAACTAAAGGCTGTGGCCTTCCTTGGAGGTAAGGCCACCGAAGAGAAATATCCTCCGCCGGCGATCACTACAAAAATGATAGGAAACTACATTGACATCCTCATGGATGGCCAACCAGCCCAAGCTCTTGTGGATTCTGGAGCATCATATTCAGTCATTTTGGAGAAGTACCATCGCTAGTTGCTGAAAACTGTATTCGCTGACAATAAAACATCTCTGCCAAAGGTCGCTAATGGGAAATATATAAAACCTACAGGAAGATGTACCATTCGTGTGAGTATAAGTGGCCATACACAGCGTCTTAGAAGAGTGCACTCATGGCGTCATTCTCGGATGGGACTTCCTGAAAGCTTCTCAAGCAATCATAGTTTGTGGACGCTCGAAGATTATGCTAGACGAGATGAGATACTGTGGACAGGAAGATGCACATCCGCATGTGTGGAGACTATGTGTGCTGTATGAAGTGATCATTCCTGCAGTCAGCACTAGAAAGGTAATTGTCATGTGTCATGCCATGCATCAACCCATGGATATTGTAGTGGAATGCAAGGGAAGTATACCACTGAAGAATAACTTGGTCATCCCAGCCTTGTCGTCTCATTTAAGAATGGATTTGGTGAATTGTGGATAGTTAACTGTAGCCAAGAACCGCAGATCCTTCCAAGACACATGTGCATAGCAAATGCTGAGCCGTTAATTGCAGAACAGCTGAGCATCATACAATCCTTACATGCCAAGTCTGTGGGCGAAATTAGCGCTACCACTATGAGACAAGATCTTCTAGCTCGACTATCACCAGATCTCAATAAGGAACAACAGAAGAAGCTACTTGCCATTCTTCAAGAGTTCTCTGAATGCTTCATTCCACAGGTGAAGAGCAAATCAGACAAATTGACGGTGAAGCACTGGATCAGCACTGAAGACCATCAACCACTAAGCCAAAGAGCATACCGTGTGACAGCAACGGAACGTTGAATAATTCGTGCCAAGGTAGAGAAAATGATGATGAATGACATCATTCAGCCTTCACAGAGCCCATGGTCGTCACCAGTGGTTCTCGTTAGAAAGGAGGATGGCAGTTGGCACTTTTGCGTTGATTACAGGAAGCTTAATAAGATAAATAAAGAGGACGTTTACCCTCCTCCACGAATTGATGATACACTAGATTGTCCGAAAGGGGCTAAGTTTTCCTCAACCATGGACATGTAGTCGGGATACTGGCCAATTGAAGTAGATGAGGCGGATCGTGAGAAAACTGCATTCATCACCCCTGTAAGGTAATGCCGTTTGGTTTGTGTAATGCACCAGTAACTTTTGAACGATTGATGGATAATCTTCTAAGGCACCTGAAGTGGACGACGTGTCTTTGTTATTCATATGACATTATAGTGTTCTCAGAGGCATTTGATGAACACATAAAAAGACTGAGGGCTGTTCTTAAGTGTCTCCAACAAGGTGGACTGAAACTTAATCCAATAAAGTCTCTCTTTGGAGCAAAAGATATCAAAATACTTGGACACCTTGTGTCAAACAAAGGTGTGTGGCCAGACCCAGAAAAGGTGAGAGCTATAATGGAACTTCCTATTTCTAAAAGTATTAGAGATGTGAGAAGCTTCCTCGGATTGTGTTCTTATTACCGTCAGTTTATCAAAGACTTTTGTATCAAAGCCAGGTCACTCCAAGAGTTGTTAAAAGCCGATGCTAAATTTATCTGGGGTGGTGCAAACATGACTCTTTTGATGTGCTGTGAAAAGCTCTGACAACTGACCCTGTACTTGGTCTGTATGATGAGAGAGCACCTACAGAACTACACACAGATGCCAGTGGGTATGGGATCAGTACTATTCTGGTGCAGATTTTGGACAGAAAAGAGAAGGTTATAGCCTATGCTTCTAGGACACTTACAAAAGCTGAGAAAAACTACTCAACTACAGAAAGAGAATGTCTTGCTGTGATCTGGGCCATGTGCAAATTTCAACAGTATCTCTATGGAAGGTCTTTCACAGTTGTTACAGACCATCATTCACTTTGTTGGTTGACAGGTCTTAAGGGTCCAACAGGATGACTCGCCAGGTGGTCACTACATCTTCAAGAGTATGACATTACCATAGTGTACAAAAGCGGAAGAAAACACCAAGATGCCGACTGTATCTCAAGAAACCATTTGCAAGACCATCAAGACTTTGACTGTCTCACTGCACTCCAGGATCTCTTTGCTGAGCAAAAGAAGGACGCCAAGATATATCAAATTATGCTTGCCTTAAATCGGTCAAAGGATGTGAAAGGACAATTTAAGGTGGTTAATCGATTACCTTGCAACAAAAACTTTGGCCCTTTTGGAAAGAGGTGGCTACCAGTGATTCCTAAACACATGCGCTTAGATGTTCTACAGAAATTCCATGACACACCTGAGGCCAGACATTTAGGCTCCATTAAGACATACGATAGAATCTGCAAGAGATTTTTCTGTCCAGGTTTTTTCAGGAGTGTCCATCACTGTGTGTCACACTGTCGAGAGTGCCAGAGGAGAAAGGCAGTTCCTCAGAAACCACCTGGCCAACTCATATCAATTCCACCACCCGAAATGCCTCTCCAGTGTGTTGGGATTGACCTGCTCAGACCATTTCCAATGTCTGTTAGTGGCAACAGATGGATTATTGTTTCCACTGATTATTTGACACGCTATGCCATTACAAAAGCCATGAAAACAGCCGAAGCATTCAAGGCAGCCAAATTCATTGTAGAAGACATTATATTAAAACACGGTGCCCAAGGTTGTTAATTGCGGATAAAGGGAAAGTTTGTCAATTAAATCTTGTGACAATGATAAACCATCAGTGCAACATTACTCATCCCATGATGACTGCCTACCATCCACAAACTAACGGGCTCACTGAACGCCTTAATAAGACCTTGGCCGACATGCTATCAATGTCCGTCAATGTTGAGCAGAGCAACTGGGATGAGGTGCTACCTTTCGTGACATTTGCCTACAACACCGCCAAACAAGACACCATGGGATTTATGCCAGTTTTCCTGGTGCATGAGCGTGAGGCGACGACAACGATGGACACTATGTTTCTGTTACATCCTGATGATGTGGACGATGACTACGTCAGCCAGGTATTAACCAGAGCTGAGGAAGCTCGGCAGTTAGCTTGACTCTGCAAGCTGCAGGCTCAAGATGGTATGACACAAGCCACCACCCTGTTGTCTATCAGGCTGGTGACCTCGTCTGGATCTTCACTCCTGTTCAGAAGTTTGGACACTCTGAGAAGCTCCTCAGGCACTACTTTGGACCTTATAAGGTTGTAAGACAGTTGTCTGATGTTACATATGAAGTTGAAGATTTCGACCCCGACACAAGACGACAAAAGATCAGAGATACGGTCCACGTCCTTTGAATGAAGCCCTATAAGGATCCTGCAACCCAGGCTAGATTCGAAGCTGCAGCGACAGGCAACAAGCGGAAAGGCAATGAAGAACATAGCGGCAAGGGAAGTTCTAAGAAGGTCACTGCCAGGGCGAACACCAATCATCGGGAGTCGGAGTATGCAGGACCGATGACTTGTTCCCAGACTAGGAGGACGTAACACTGATACACTGTTCTCTTAAGGAGGGAGCAATGTCGCAGAAGAAGCCAAGCAGCGCAGCTGCCATAGTCTAGTGGTTATATTACTAGATCGTTGTATGGAGGGACGTGAGTTCAAAACTCACTTGAACTGAAAAATTTTAATTTCTATATTCAGTTCAAGTACATTCTAGAAGTATCCACAAATGGCAAGAAGCATTGTACTGGAATGTTCTGTAACTGTATATATACCATAAGTGTTCTGGCTGGAGGCAGTTCGCACCGTGCTCTTGTATGTGCAAATGCTGAATAAACCTTTGTTAAGTGAAGTTAGTGTTCGTCATTCATCTACTTACACCTTCCTCTACGTGACAATATTCAATATGTAGAGCTCTGACTAGGCTCTTGTGTTGCTGTCCAAAACAGAAGCAATTAAATCACTGTGCACTATGAATAATAACTATGAATAATTCAATAACTATGAATAACAACACATGCAGTAAATCTTGGGAATCAAATGTCAGCAAGTGTATCTGTAGCTCAACAACATGGATTTGAATATCTTGCACTACCTTCTTGGTAAATCACTTGATGCTAAAAAAAGATGTAGAGAACTGTACAACAAATTTAATTTTGTCAATGCTTCCAATGGCATCTCAACGATCTACATTTTACAGCAAAAATAGTGGTTGTGGAAAATCACAGCCAGAGGTAAAGCACTGACATCAATGAAATGCAACAGTCAGTTTTTTTTTTTTTATTAAGTTGGGAACATCAGGAAAGAAATGGAAACCAGCATAGTTGAAACAAGGTACATAAACGAACAACTGATGTGGATAGATTTGACAGTGTCTAGCAAGAAAATTAGGATTGTGTCAGTATATTCGCATTGTGAAGGGACAGATCAAGATAAGATGGATAGTTTTTATGATACAGTGCTGTAGTTGTTAGAGTAAAGGACAAGGACACTGTTCTGCTCATGGGTGATTTTAATGCCAGGATTGGAAATCGAACAGAAGGGTATGAAAAGGTTATGGGTAAATTTGGAGAAGATATGGAGGCCAACAGGAACGGGAAACAACTCTTGGATTTCTGTGCCAGTATGGGCTTAGTAATCACAAACTCGTTTCTAAACATAAGAACATTCACCGGTATATACTTGGGAAGGCAAGGGAACCAGATCTGCCATTGATTATATAATAACAGATCAGGAATTCAGGAAGGCTGTGAGGGACACACGTGTATTCAAGGGATTCTTTGATGACACTGATCATTATTTAATCTGCAGTGAAATTGGGATTGGGAGGCCGAAAGTGCAGGAGGTCAGGTCCATATGTAGGAGGATAAGAGTGGAGAAACTTCAGGATAAGGAAATCAGGCAAAAGTAAATAACAGCGATCTCAGAAAGGTACCAGTTAGTTGAATGTAGTCAATTACAGTCGGAAAAGGAATGGACAAGGTACAGGGACACAGTACTAGAAGTGGCTAAAGAATGTCTTGGAACAGTAGTGTGTAAAGGTAGGATGAAGCAAA
Source organism: Schistocerca cancellata (assembly GCF_023864275.1). Classification (NCBI taxonomy): domain Eukaryota; kingdom Metazoa; phylum Arthropoda; class Insecta; order Orthoptera; family Acrididae; genus Schistocerca; species Schistocerca cancellata. The sequence continues at coordinate 765,128,798 of NC_064630.1, forward strand.
CAGCTTGGTGGAATGACACAGTCAAGGCAGCCTGTAAAAGGAAAAAGAAGGCGTATCAAAAATGGCTACATACTAGAACTCAGGTAGACAGAGAAAGTTATGTTGAAGAAAGAAACAAAGCCAAACAGATGATTGCAGCGTCCAAGAAGAAATCTTGGGAAGACTTTGGAAACAGGTTAGAGACTTTGGGTCAAGATGCTGGAAAACCATTCTGGAGTGTAATTAACAGTTTTCGAAAGGGAGGTAAGAAGGAAATGACAAGTATTTTGGACAGGTCAGGAAAACTGCTGGTGAATCCTGTTGATGCCTTGGGCAGATGGAGGGAATATTTTGAAGAGTTGCTCAATGTAGGTGAAAATACGATCAGTACTGTTTCAGATTTCGAGGTAGAATGGGATAGGAATGATGATGGAAATAGGATCACATTTGAGGAAGTGGAGAAAACGGTCAATAAATTGCAGTGCAATAAAGCGGCTGGGGTGCATGAAATTAAGTTGGAACTCATCAAATACAGTGGAATGTCAGGTCTTAAATGGCTACACAGGATAATTGAGATGGCATGGGAGTCAGGACAGGTACCATCAGACTGGACGAAAGCAGTAATCACACCAATCTTTAAACATGGAAACAGAAAAGATTGTAACAACCACAGAGGTATCTCTTTAATCAGTGTTGTGGGTAAAATCTTCTCAGGTATTGTCGAAAGGAAAGTGCTAGTATTAGTTGAGGACAAACTGGATGAAAATCAGTGTGGGTTTCGGCCTCTTAGAGGTTGTCAGGACCAGATCTTTAGCTTACGGCAAATAATGGAGACGTGTTATGAGTGGAACAGGGAATTGTATCTATGCTTTATAGATCTAGAAAAGGCATATGACCAGGTTCCTAGGAGGAAGTTATTGTCTGTTCTACGAGATTATGGAATAGGAGGCAAACTTTTGCAAGCAATTAAAGGTCTTTACAAAGATTGTCAGGCAGTAGTTAGAGTTGACAGTAAATTGAGTTCATGGTTCAGAGTAGTTCCAGGGGTAAGACAAGGCTGCAACCTGTCTCCACTGTTGTTCATATTATTTATGGATCATATGTTGAAAACAATAGACTGGCTGGGTGAGATTAAGATATGTGAACACAAAATAAGCAGTCTTGCATATGCAGATGACTTAGTTGTGATGGCAGATTCGATTGAAAGTTTGCAAAGTAATATTTCAGAGCTAGATCATAAATGTAAGGACTATGGTATGAAGATTAGCATCTCCAAAACGAAAGTAATGTCAGTGGGAAAGAAATATAAATGGATTGAGTGCCAAATAGGAGGAACAAAGTTAGAACAGGTGGACGGTTTCAAGTACTTAGGATGCATATTCTCACAGGATGGCAACATAGGGAAAGAACTGGAAGCGAGGTGTAGCAAAGCTAAAGCAGTGAGCTCTCAGCTACGATCTACACTCTTCTGCAAGAAGGAAGTCAGTACCAAGACTAAGTTAACTGTGCGCCGTTCAATCTTTTGACCAACTTTGTTGTATGGGAGTGAAAGCTGGGTAGATTCAGGTTACCTTATCAATAAGGTTGAGGTTACGGATATGAAAGTAGCTAGGATGATTGCAGGTACTAGTAGATGGGAACAATGGCAGGAGGGTGTCCACAATAAGGAAATCAAAGAAAAACTGGGAATGAACTCTATAGTTGTAGCAGTCAGGGCGAACAGGCTTAGATGGTGGGGTTATGGTACACGCATGGGAGAAGCAAGGTTACCCAAGAGACTCATGGGTTCAGCAGTAGAGGGTAGGAGGAGTTGGGGTAGACCAAGGAGAAGGTACCTGGATTCGGTTAAGAATGATTTTGAAGTAATAGGCTTAACATCAGAAGATGCATCAATGTTAGCACTGAATAGGGGATCATGGAGGAATTTTATAAGGGGGACTATGCTCCAAACTGAACGCTGAAAGGCATAATCAGTCTTAAAGGATGATGATGATGATGATGATGATGATGAAGTTGGGAACAAGCAAAACAAGAATTATACTTGATAAATAATGCAAAAATGATCCTGTCAGTATTCCAGACCTGTTCTAGGAAGAGAGAAAAGCTTTTCTGACAGTGAAACAGGCTGTTATTACCAACAGATACTACACATTGATCCTCGAATGAGGAAGTTTTCGCTGGTCATCGCTATAGCTGAATTGTCAACTGGTAGGTGTTCTTATGTAGGGAGGCACAGGTTTGATTCCATGCTAAGTTACAACAGTGATAACTTGCTGTAACAGGCATGTATTATGTGGAAAATATCCCTTTATTCTGATGATGTGTGGTTATTTTTCCACAGCAGATGTGACACTTTTTAGGCTGTAAATTAATGAGGGTCACTCACGGCGGCAGCTAAGATAAAACTGGTAGTAACATTTGCTGTTAGCCCAGCCATGTGGAATGGTTCTGACTTTTGAAAATTGAAAATAAAATTAACAATAATAATAATAATAAATAAATAAATAAATTAGTTTTACCATAGTTTATCAAAGGTCTGAAGAAGATCAAAAGCTTATTTTACAGTCCACACCACAGCAGCAGCACAAACACAGAATTTTTCCTATGATTATATTACTGAATGATGGCAAGGACAAACTACATCTGATGACCCAACAATTTCAATGCATTGTAACATGGAGATAGGGGACCTTTCAAAAACTCTTTAAAACTTCAAAAGGATTCAGGTCACTAGGTCTTAAGTTTTTGGAAAAATAGGTAATAATAATGCATATCATTTCATATTATCCTTCATGTAGCCCCTTATTGAAGTTCGTCTTATCAATGTGTCGGGTGATAAATGTCATAAAACTGCTGAAAACACAAGTCTTCTGTACCATGTATAACAATAAAAGACACTTTTAGGCATCCACATTTCCTTAGCCTGATGGTCTCTGGACGGGAACCTTCGCTTATGTTCATACAAATGTGTCTGGGCGTAACTAGTCAGTGGTAAGAGATTGCCAAAAATTGATAATACAAAACAATAAGTATTGTGATTATCTAAAAATGCATAATGTATAATTCTTATATGTGTTATTGTATTAATGTGTAATTATTGCACAAAGTAAGGTTACTCTTCACCCTTATTACAAACTTTTAGTTATCAATATAAAGTTGAAAGTAGGTAAGTGCTCAAATTTGATGATTGTTGAACTCTACTTCTTCAAAAACTAAGGCTCAGTGACCTACACTCTGCAGATACTTTTAGAGAAACTATACTGCTAAACTTCCTTGTAGGATAACCCCACCCGAATGGGAACTTTCATTAGAAATTAAGTAATTATATTAAAAATTACCAGTAAACTCTCAATTCTTTAAAGATTTGAACTCCCATGTATAAAACAGATTCACACGTCTGATTACTTTATAAATGAGTTGATGTGTTAAATATTTGACCTTAACAATGTAAGTGAGGAAAAGTTTGTTGGTAGTTGCTAAGTGCTCTCATTATGAGCACTGGATGAATATAGATTGGGTATTGGTTCACCACAAATAGTCTGGGTAATCTGTGCCCAATTTTAAGCAAAAGCTAGTTTTAATGCATCTCCGTTTTTATGCTGTCATATCTCCTGAACTATGTGCCATACAATGATATAATTTTTCATCTACATTCAGTGTTGTATGCATACTGTCTGCAAAGTGTGTTGTGAATAGAGTTAGTACTAAAGAAGTAACAAATTAACACACTGTGGCTGATGTTGAAATTTTGGTGTATGAACAGCAATAATATAGTAAGTGATGAACTTTTTTCCGTTCATCAGTGTGTGTGTGTGTGTGTGTGTGTGTGTGTGTGTGTGTGTGTGATGAATGGGGGTGTAAGCTTTCTGAGAGTTTGATATTTAGTGTAACGTTTGTTAGAAGTTGATATGTGCTTTCATTCTCAAATAATGGATGAATCAAGTCCAGGTATCAGTGTGCCATCATTTACGCTGCCTCAAGAGAAACACACAGTTCATAACTGTTATACTTGTCTTTTTGTGTTTAACTATTAATGTAAGATTATACCTCTTAATGAGTAGATTACAGCAATATTTAATATTTTAAACTCTGTCAATAATGATGTGAAACACTGAAAATCAAATTTCTGCTGTATCTGCAAGCTATTAGATAAGCAACCTGTAACTGGTAGTGGATTCCAGGTTTCAGGACAGTCACTTAGTAATATGGCGGCAGTATTTTGCTGCAGTGACTAACAGTCAAACACAATCAGTTATTTCTGTCAGTACAGTCTTCTTCCTATTCTGTCAGCATATCTTTCATTCTATAACAGTAATTCAAAGTACATAATTCAATGTAAGCTACTTGACCACCTTGCTTTGAGTCCATCTACTTTATTCACGAGGTATGCTTTGTCGTCAACAAGCTATTCAGTGAATGTGTCATTGTCTTCGTAAAGGAAGGGAATTTGACAGAGACCAAAGCTGAAGCACAGTATGGCATTCCTGAGAAAACTGCACAACCATGGTTAAACTATCGTGATACTGTAGAATCCAGTAGGTACATCTGAACATGCCATTCATTGGCATATAACAACACTTGTGCAGGACAATGAATTTGTAAACACATCAGAGCAAAATCTTTTTTTAAACACTGCATAGTTGAAACATGCTACTCTATTTTCTAGGTCAATGGGCACAGCTCAGCATCAGCTTTGTGGGGATGGAAAACAAAGCAAATGTACAGCTATTAAGGAAAAGTTCCACAATGATCATACACTCCACAGATTAGGGTTATCTGAGGAAAATATCTATTGCAAATGGTGGAACATAAAATAGTCTGAAGACTCAGTATTTTTACAGTGAATGGTGGTCCAGTGCTTCAGCTAGGCAACATGGCATCCATTTTAACCTCATATATATGCATGAGCAATCACACAGTGGCTGTGTGTCTGTGACAGTTTGCACCTGGATGTGTCCCCATGGATTTGGGATACTTCACAGAATAGATGGTCAGATTGATGCTGCCCATTAGACTCTTATCATGAGCAACATTACGATGCCATCAGAGTGACAACTATACCCTGAGAGAGTAATCTTATCCCAACACGATCAGCTTCCATAGTATTAGAACCTCGCTTACTCTCCTTAAGTTAACTGACTTCTCAGATTATCTGACTGTGAATCTGACCATCCATCTGCACTCCACGCTGAAGTGTGACAGCATTATCAATGGATTTTATTGCTGTCACAACAGCTGTCCATGTGAGTTATCCTCCTCAGGCATGTTCAGATGACAGACTACTGTACTGCTGGAATTTAGTGTAGTCTTAAATCTGCTGTTCTATCTCTATGCTTTTTATATTTATTACTGTATTTCTTTTAAGTTTAAAGTTACTGTGTAATTTTCTATAGTTTACTCAGTTGTAACAAAGAACTGTAGAAATTCTGGAAGACTAAAAGTGGCTAAAAATCAGAAAAAGAAACATGTTGTGTGCACAATCGAACAGAAACTAAGCATTTTGCTAAGACTTGACAAAGGTGAGTCAGTTACTAAATTAGCTTCTGAAATTGGAGTTGGAGTCACAATCATTAGGGACTGGAAGAAGAACCAAAAAGATCTTGAAGCTTTTTAGTTAACTGTAGATGGTGAAAATGCTTTAAAACTAGAACAGCATTGAAAAATCCTACACTTTAGCTCCTGGATTATGCTGCGGTGGTCTGGTTTTGTCAGGAAAGATATAAGGGGTCCCCATTTTGAGACCCCATCATAAACAAAAAAGCTGCATCAAAAAGGGTTGTGATATTTTTGAATCAATGAAAAGCCTCAACATAAAAGATGCAATTTTCACAGTTGCTCAAGCTTGGGAAGAATTTAAGAAACCCTCTCTACAAAAATCATGGAAGAATATCAGTCCTGGCCTAAACCAAGAGCAAGACCTTCCAAAACTAATAAATCATACATTGCAGATTTAGTCACTGATTTGCAAATTCAGAATTATATCCACCCTACAGTTGCAGAGGAATGGCTGGCAGAATGTTCTTAGCTATAAAGAACTTGACGAGAACAGATCATCAATCTCATTTGGCAAGAGTATTGTGTTGAGCAAGAGGAGTCAGATGAAGAATAAAAGGAAGAAGACGAAAAGATCAGCCACTCTATGGCAAAGAATGCATTCGAGACTGTCCTCAAATATTTGGAACAACAGCCAACTGCTACAGTTATAGATATTTTGTGGATAAAGATGTGGCATGACATAGCTACAAAGTCAAGGTTTCAGAAATTGAAACAAAAATACACTTTAGATTTTTTTAAAACAGATTTTCAGTGCTAAAATTTTCTTTTTTCATTTATCTTTATTAGAAATGTAATTTCTTATTCAATTGTTATTTACTATAATGTTTTGAGGTCTGTAAATGACTTGTTTCAGTGTCCTCTGATTTACTGAGATATTGCTGTAAACAATTTGTGAGTCCTCTCTTACTTCTCAAGTTCCTTTGTGTCTTTGGTCTGTGTCATATAGGGATGGTGAGGCAGAGTGATGTCTGTGGTAGAAGATGGTGTGATGTTGGTTTGTCCAGGACACTACAGCTGAGAGGACTGCAATCCTGGCTCAAAGTGTTCATGCTTCTCTTAGATACCACCACTGCCACTGTAACTGTTCAAACATCTTATAGCATAGTTTTCTCTCATTTATTGAGGTCAAGTGTGCATAAAGGATTACACTTTTCACACATCTGTAGTTAATTGTGCAGTTTTATTAAACAGAACTAAATAATTTCTCTTCTTGCATTCATCATTATTTTTTAAGATACGCTTTTTTCTATGTATTCTCTCTTTCCTGTGTTTTCAATTTCTTATCCAGATCTAGGCATTAAGCCCAGTATATACTGTATTCTAAGATATTTTGGCTTTTCAGGATGTCAATCTCTTATTGTACATGTGCACAGTCAACTGTAGGCTCATTTCTATCTGTCATACCTATTTCTCAGCATTATTTTGCCAGGATATTTTAATTAACTGTATGTGTTCACTTTCAGAACTCCTAACCTGGTTCAAAGTAAACCCACTGTCAGTAAATATGAGGAAAACTAATTATATCCAGTACAGCTCTGATCACAAATTCCCAAAGGAGTTATCTATTACACATTACCATCAGCAACTACAAATGGTGCACTGCAACAAGTTCTTATGCCTCCAAATAGATAAGCGTATTAACTGGGAACAGAACATCATCCACATCAAATAAAGTTTGTCCTCAGTTATCTTTGCCATTAGACAATATCACAAATTGGAGATATCAGTGAACAAAATCCACTTACTTTGGGTGCTTCAACTGTATTTTGTGCTATGGAATTATCTTCTGGGGCTACTAACACACATCAAAGAAAATTTTCTGGTTGCAGAAAAAAGCTGTCAGAAATGTGTGTGGAGTGCTCTCGAGGACGTCTTGTCATAATCTCTTTAAGAAATTTGGGATACTTACTACAACTTCCCAATATATTTATTCCGTTATGAGCTTCACGGTTAACAGTACTGTGCAGTACAAAACCAATGGAATGTACTATAACCATAATACAAGAAGGAAGGCTGATCTCCATTATATTCTGGTATTAAAATATCAAATTCATTGACAATTAACACCAATGGCCTACAAAGTAATAGTGCATTATTTAAGTATGAAATACAGATGGATTTACTTGATAAGAGTTTTTACTCATTAGAAGAATTTTTTGGTTTTACATATGCAAGCTTTTGGAGCCAGGAAAAGGACTAGAGAGATTTAGAAAAAGCACTACAGTTCAGAATAGTCACACACAACACCAGGTCAGGGGAGACTTACCTGATGGGATGAATCAGACTTTCCTTCTCATCCCGTCTGGTAAGTCTCCCCTGGCCCAGGGTTCTGGGTGACTTTTTTAAACTCCACCCCTTTACTTAAACTTCTCCAGTCCTTTTCCTTCACCCCTCTTCCTTCTCCTTCAACCGTCTGCCAGGAGGATGAGCCACTGACTCCGAAAGCTTGCACATGTAAAACCTTTTTTTTATATATGTGTTCTCCTGCTATCACTTGGTGAATAGATATTCTACCTATCCAGTGTTGTCAAAAATTGATTATTTACATCGTTATATGTTTACTGTTTGTATATTGTACAACATGTGGTAGTTCTTGTATGATGTCTTTTTTCACTTTGTTTTTGATTTTCTTCTAGTATCATATTTTTATTTTTTCTGTAATTGTTTCTGTAAATTAACTGTACTTTTTTCTATTTAATCTACATTTATAAATTCATTACTCATTCAACATTCTATATTCCCAAGCACATAAAAGGATCTATGAAATATGTGTATAAATAAACAACATTTAACGTCTTCACGAGGAGGGGAGAGGGGGGGGGGGGGGGGTTGCAATGGTATGATCCCACACAAACATAATTTCTTTACTGTATGCCAAAGTTAAAACATATTGCACAGAAAATCTAAACCATACTTAAAGTTGCATCTTTAAAGAAAAAAATGGAATGAGAGCTCCTGAAAACTAGCTGCCAAACAGTGGTATCTGTTCTGTTCAACAAAATCATTATATTTGGGACTCTCACAAAAGTAATGCACACTGATGGGAGTGATACATACTTGATGTTGTCGATCAAAGGCTTGAATGTTTGCAAAAATATAATAACCTTGCTGTAGATACTACTCATGTAAGTTTGTCTAAATCAGATTATGCCATACAAATAAAAACATTATCAAACACGTTACCTCTTAGTAGCTGATCTTGCTTCTTAACTAGGTTCTGAAACTTCAGCTTCATTTTTTCATAATCTTCTGTTAATTTTTTGATGTCACTTGGGGATTCAGCAGCCTGAGAACTTTGGTAATTTAGCTGTTTTTTCCATCCGTCATTAGCACTATGAATGCCTTCTATAGGCCTTCTCCGATTCTCTCCAGCTGCTATGGGTATGTGAGAAATTCCATCAGCAAGGCGTCGCCTCGGTTCTGATGGGACATCAATACTTTCAGACTGATAACGGTGACTCTCAATTGCTGACATTGAGCATCTGTTTTGATTGCCTTCACACTTCCTTCGCTTTGACTCTTTATCTTCTTTCCATTGATCATACCGTCGAAGTTCATAGTCTATAATTTCCATGCAGAGTGATCCTATCTATAAAAGAAATATTTCAAATATAGGAGTATGATGAAATTCATAGGAGTCAAGCTATATCATAGGTGATACAGCATGCAGTTTCAAATAACTCTCAGTAGTATATACATGCAAACAAGGAATTCTGAAAATGCTTTGTGAGATTTAACTAAAATAGTAAGCCGACAAATTTTACATACAAAAAGTATTCTAATAATGAAATAAGAGTTACCTTATACTGTAGAATAACACGGTGAAACTGTGAGTAAGTTGAAAAACAAAAGAATATGTAAACAATATTTGTGCTTAATTCTATACTTTTCTTCCAGTCTTCTCTCAAAACTCGTGACAAGGCGCTCAACACAGATTCTGGAATCAAAATATTAATGTTTGTATTTTGGCATTTTAGCAAGTAATACACGGCTTACCAATGAATTCTAGTAACATAATACCATGTACACAAAGACTGCAGCTACAACAAAACTCTGAGATTCACTTCATAGTGAAATGTAAATGGATCATACACTTGTGTTGGCAGAAAATGGAATCAACATACATTATCTAATATCTACAGTGATCTGGGTTCTCTGTATGCTTGAATAAAAAATAAAAGTGAAACACATTAGAAAACTGAAACCAGAAACTAAATTGTTCAAAAGACAGAACAAAATTTTCATGGTTTCATAAGTCTTTTCTGTTCCCCCCTTGGATTACTTACACCAGGGTACAAGCATTTCACCTGACAGCCTATTTAGTGCTATGAGACTTAGTGGAGGCTTGTTTCAGATACAAGAATAGAGAATCTGTAAAAGTCACATCAGAACTGTAACTCTTCAGTTTGGCCACATGTAACTGATGACAATTTTGTCACGGGTGTACAGCCAGAGCTCCAGTGTCCAATGAGCACAGTTCATCAGTATACCTAGTGAATGTTGTCAGCTGCCAAAATAGTGTGCCCATTGCACAGTCATGAATTATTTTGTCATTTCAAAGTTGAAGCAACCCCAGACATTATGCTTACAGAGGACTGGTAACATCAGCTACCCCCTGAAGCCAAACCTATGAGCATGTCAAATGCATATCCAGAAAAAATTGACCAATTTCCATAAGGTATTCACCATCTGGAACAATTTTGGGCACATTTATGTTATAGAATGCTGTGGACATGATGTAGACTATCCTCCTCTAAGCGATTTTTTAAATCTGATATGTTGTTAACATCTCACTATTACTTCCATCGTATTATGTTGCTTCGCATTCAACTAAATATAATTCTTGTTGCCTATCTTATGTTGACTGTGGGTAGACTCATTTCTTCCAATGTTTTTTGTTCTGGTCGACAAAGATAGTTTGAGGTAATGGTCTGCCGTCACTACGAAGGCAGAGTTTGTGTGTGTGTGTGTGTGTGTGTGTGTGTGTGTGTGTGTGTGTGTGTGTGCAGGTATACTATACCAAGAAAACAATCAAAAGATTCTCAAATTATATGCTCTTTGTGCGGCAGTGCACATCAAACGCAATTTATCTGGAAGTGATTGGTTGAACCATCCTCATTTATTTTATATTTAAGTAATGTTCATATGATTTCAGAGTTTCATTGGTTAACATACTGCAGTGTAAAAGCAATTTCATAGACAATAATGGCCCCAATGCTTGCCACAGAAGACTGAGGAAATACACAAAAAAGAGAGAGAGCATCTGAAATAGTTAAACGGAAATGTCTGATATGAACACACATGATGCAACTTGGTAAATGGGACATGTGTACAATCATTATGCAAGAAAGCAGTCACAAAATGAACAATAGCACATAACAAATCTTTAAAGAAAATTAAATTAACTGCTCAGTGCATTCATTTTAGTTCCTCAGGAAAGGGAAAATTAGTTTGCATGCTCTGGAAGTTAACCAGATCGATTATTTGCAATAAATTACTTACCATTAGTTGCAAGTTCCTCCAGATTATCTGGATTTCTTGCTAATTGTAATATCAGGGCTGAACCATTTACTTTTTCTGGAATATCTTCATACAGCAACTCCACATACTGTTCAATGTTGTTTATATTGGCCTTTTCTGCATTTGCATCGTTTGAAGATGGAGCATCAGAAGAGGAACAAGAAGAACCTGGTCGCATGTTTTCAACTTTTTCAGATGCTGAAAGAAAGAAAAAGTTTCCTGAGAAGTGTATAATGAAAACAAGAGATCAAATGGTCTCATTCATTACACGTATGACGAAAATAATTTTGTTCACAATTATGCACAAACATAACTCTAAAGCCTGAATGTTAGGAATTTCTCATGTCTTCTGTGAAACATCATCTGTGACAAGAATATAGTCTACAAGTTAGATTTGACGTTCTACATGAACCAACAGATTCTAAGTCTCTTTTGGGATACTGAACACCTCTACATCTACATTTCATCTACATTTATACTCCGCAAGCCACACAACGGTGTGTGGCGGAGGGCACTTTACGTGCCACTGTCATTATCTCCCTTTCCTGTTCCAGTCGCGTATGGTTCGCGGGAAGAACGACTGTCCGAAAGCCTCTGTGCGCGCTCTAATCTCTCTAATTTTACATTCGTGATCTCCTCGGGAGGTATAAGTAGGGGGAAGCAATATATTCGATACCTCATCCAGAAACGCACCCTCTCGAAACCTGGCGAGCAAGCTACACCGCGATGCAGAACGCCTCTCTTGCAGAGTCTGCCACTTGAGTTTGTTAAACATCTCCGTAACGCTATCACGGTTACCAAATAACCCTGTGACGAAACGCGCCGCTCTTCTTTGGATCTTCTCTATCTCCTCCGTCAACCCGATCTGGTACGGATCCCACACTGATGAGCAATACTCAAGTATAGGTCGAACGAGTGTTTTGTAAGCCACCTCCTTTGTTGATGGACTACATTTTCTAAGGACTCTCCCAATGAATCTCAACCTGGTACCCGCCGTACCAACAATTAATTTTATATGATCATTCCACTTCAAATCGTTCCGCACGCATACTCCCAGATATTTTACAGAACTAACTGCTACCAGTGTTTGTTCCGCTATCATATAATCATACAATAAAGGATCCTTCTTTCTATGTATTCGCAATACATTACATTTGTCTATATTAAGGGTCAGTTGCCACTCCTTGCACCAAGTGCCTATCCGCTGCAGATCTTCCTGCATTTCGCTACAATTTTCTAATGCTGCAACTTCTCTGTATACTACAGCATCATCCGCGAAAAGCCGCATGGAACTTCCGACACTATCTACTAGGTCATTTATATAAATTGTGAAAAGCAATGGTCCCATAACACTCCCCTGTGGCACGCCAGAGGTTACTTTAATGTCTGTAGACGTTTCTCCGTTGATAACAACATGCTGTGTTCTGTTTGCTAAAAACTCTTCAATCCAGCCACACAGCTGGTCTGATATTCCGTAGGCTCTTACTTTGTTTATCAGGCGACAGTGCGGAACTGTATCGAACGCCTTCCAGAAGTCAAGAAAAATAGCATCTACCTGGGAGCCCGTATCTAATATTTTCTGGGTCTCATGAACAAATAAAGCGAGTTGGGTTTCACACGATCGCTGTTTCCGGAATCCATGTTGATTCCTACATAGTAGATTCTGAGTTTCCAAAAACGACATGATACTCGAGCAAAAGACATGTTCTAAAATTCTACAACAGATCGACGTCAGAGATATAGGTCTATAGTTTTGCGCATCTGCTCGACGACCCTTTTTGAAGATTGGGACTACCTGTGCTCTTTTCCAATCATTTGGAACCTTCTGTTCCTCTAGAGACTTGCGGTACACGGCTGTTAGAAGGGGGGCAAGTTCTTTCGCGTACTCTGTGTAGAATCGAATTGGTATCCCGTCAGGTCCAGTGGACTTTCCTCTGTTGAGTGATTCCAGTTGCTTTTCTATTCCTTGGACACTTATTTCGATGTCAGCCATTTTTTCGTTGGTGCGAGGATTTAGAGAAGGAACTGCAGCACGGTCTTCCTCTGTGAAACAGCTTTGGAAAAAGGTGTTTAGTATTTCAGCTTTACGTTTGTCATCCTCTGTTTCAATGCCATCATCATCCCGGAGTGACTGGACATGATGTTTCGAGCCACTTACTGATTTAACGTAAGACCAGAACTTCCTAGGATTTTCTGTCAAGTCGGTACCTAGTATTTTACTTTCGAATTCACTGAACGCTTCACGCATAGCCCTCCTTACGCTACTTTGACATCGTTTAGCTTCTGTTTGTCTGAGAGGTTTTGGCTGCGTTTAAACTTGGAGTGAAGCTCTCTTTGCTTTCGTAGTAGTTTCCTAACTTTGTTGTTGTACCACGGTGGGTTTTTCCCGTCCCTCACAGTTTTACTCGGCACGTACCTGTCTAAAACGCATTTTACGATTGCCTTGAACTTTTTCCATAAACACTCAACATTGTCAGTGTCGGAACAGAAATTTTCGTTTTGATCTGTTAGGTAGTCTGAAATCTGCCTTCTATTACTCTTGCTAAACAGATAAACCTTCCTCCCTTTTTTTATATTCCTATTAACTTCCATATTCAGGGATGCTGCAACGGCCTTATGATCACTGATTCCCTGCTCTGCACTTACAGAGTCGAAAAGTTCGGGTCTGTTTGTTATCAGTAGGTCCAAGATGTTATCTCCACAAGTCGGTTCTCTGTTTAATTGCTCGAGGTAATTTTCGGATAGTGCACTCAGTATAATGTCACTCGATGCTCTGTCCCTACCACCCGTCCTAAACATCTGAGTGTCCCAGTCTATATCTGATAAATTGAAATCTCCACCTAAGACCATAACATGCTGAGAAAATTTATGTGAAATGTATTCCAAATTTTCTCTCAGTTGTTCTGCCACTAATGCTGCTGAGTCGGGGGGTCGGTAAAAGGAGCCAATTATTAACCTAGCTCGGTTGTTGAGTGTAACCTCCACCCATAATAATTCACAGGAACTATCCACTTCTACTTCACTACAGGATAAACTACTACTAACAGCGACGAACACTCCACCACCGGTTGCATGTAATCTATCCTTTCTAAACACCGTCTGTGCCTTTGTAAAAATTTCGGCAGAATTTATCTCTGGCTTCAGCCAGCTTTCTGTACCTATAACGATTTCAGCTTGGGTGCTTTCTATCAGCGCTTGAAGTTCCGGTACTTTACCAACGCAGCTTCGACAGTTTATAATTACAATACCGATTGCTGCTTGGTCCCCGCATGTCCTGACTTTGCCCCGCACCCGTTGAGGCTGTTGCCCTTTCTGCACTTGCCCGAGGCCATCTAACCTAAAAAACCGCACAGCCCACGCCACCCTGCTACCCGTGTAGCCGCTTGTTGCGTGTAGTGGACTCCTGACCTATCCAGCGGAACCCGAAACCCCACCACCCTATGGCGCAAGTCGAGGAATCTGCAGCCCACATGGTCGCAGAACCGTCTCAGCCTCTGATTCAGACCCTCCACTCGGCTCTGTACCAAAGGTCCGCAGTCAGTCCTGTCGACGATGCTGCAGATGGTGAGCTCTGCTTTCATCCCGCTAGCGAGACTGGCAGTCTTCACCAAATCAGATAGCCGCCGGAAGCCAGAGAGGATTTCCTCCGATCCATAGCGACACACATCATTGGTGCCGACATGAGCGACCACCTGCAGGTGGGTGCACCCTGTACCCTTCATGGCATCCGGAAGGACCCTTTCCACATCTGGAATGACTCCCCCTGGTATGCACACGGAGTGCACTTTGGCTTTCTTCCCCTCCCTTGCTGCCATATCCCTAAGGGGCCCCATTACGCGCCTGACGTTGGAGCTCCCAACTACCAGTAAGCCCACCCTCTGCGACTGCCCAGATCTTGCAGACTGAGGGGCAACCTCTGGAACAGGACAAGCAGCCATGTCAGGCCGAAGATCAGTATCAGCCTGAGACAGAGCCTGAAACCGGTTCGTCAGACAAACTGGAGAGGCCTTCCGTTCAGCCCTCCGGAATGTCTTTCGCCCCCTGCCACACCTTGAGACGACCTCCCACTCTACCACAGGTGAGGGATCAGCCTCAATGCGGGCAGTATCCCGGGCAACCACAGTCGTAGCCCGATCGGGGGGTGCGTGGGACGAGCTGGCCGTCCCCGACAAACCCCCATCCGGACCCCCACAGTGATGCCCATTGGCAACAGCCTCAAGCTGTGTGACCGAAGCCAACACTGCCCGAAGCTGGGAGCGAAGGGATGCCAACTCAGCCTGCATCCGAACACAGCAGTTGCAGTCCCTATCCATGCTAAAAACTGTTGTGCAAAGAACGTCTGAACTAATCTACAGAGAGCGCAAACAAAACGACACAAAATTGAAACGGTTATTAAAATACAAGATTGCCTAGTAAATGCAGTAATGCTGCCACTTGTGCACTGCTGACACACTGCTCGGCGGCGGAAGGAGACTACGCGATTTAACACTATTCGAGTACTAAAACGCGATGCTACAACTCTCAAATACTATAATACGCCCGAAATTTATGAATTAAACAATGCAAGTACCAAAAACACGCAAAGAAATTAAGAATTAAACTATGTAACAAATGAGTGAGCTAGGAGTATACGACTTGCTGCTGCAGCTGCTTATCCAACGGCGGCAGGGAGCACACCTCCCCATAGATATTAATTGTACAAAAGAACAGATCTAGTCTGTTCATTCACTGGTACCTAGTTGGAAGTACTGTTTAAGCAGATCCACAGCACATATAGCTATTGTGAGCCTTTTACTTTCAGTCAACACAGAAGGTGCTATCCAAATAGCTTTTAAGCCCTATCCATAATTTCTATAACACTCTGGGGAAACTCAGCAATTTTACTCTGAACAACATTGCTCTGAAATAAGGTAGCACTGCGACATCTGGGATGACCGGTGCTGCAGCTCCAGCATCACATGGGAATCCTGATTTTGCTGCATCTCCAAATGTGCCTAGTCAGTTTGGTTGTGTTCACCTGACCGTGAATGGCAGGCAGTGATGGATTTAAATATCCGTAGGCCAATTCCTTATAGATTAAAAAGAGATGTGATATTCTGCCACTTTCTGTGAGCACACCCGAGCGAGCAAAAAATACCTAGTCTATTTAGACTGGGATCTATATTTCTGAAAGGTTCAGGTAACTGCAGTGGGTGCATTTGCTGCTCATTCAGAGCTCAAATATTATGCAGAAAATGGAGCACTACCAAGGAAATAGCTGGTAGGTTGGAAAGGAAGATCCCTATGAATTTGGTATTTTCATCAAGTCTCATGTGAAATGAGGGAGCCTGTGTTGGCAGCTAATGAGCTCACTGGGCACAGTTAGCTGTAAACTGTGGTTCATGTTGGCACGAATGGACCTCTATCTAAAGGCTGACTGACATGGTGTACAGTTCACAATCTGTGGTATTGTTTCCAATAATGGTAGTCCTCCGGTAGCAGGCAGTTGGAGGGCTTAAACCAGATGCTAAACACAATTCTACAATTTATGACTTGGGTTTCTCAAGCTCTGCTATTGGATGGAGTATTTTAGGAGCCTCATAATACATCAGACTAATACCACACAGAGGAAATGGAAATATGTCTGTAGATCAAATGATGAACTGAGTGCTATGTTCAGAGAAAACATTAGCTTGATCACATTAATTTCACAGGGAAACACACATGCCTGTAGGTCCGAAAGAGAAAATGTTAACGCAGTATTTGTTACCTGCAGGAGTGTCTATGGCACAGTCTCATAGGTGGAACAGAAGCTGGCTGAAACCACAAGAATAACGAAATTTTATACTCCAACTGAAATTCAGATAACAAGGATAGACTGGACAGAGTACTATATTTCTTATCATTATCTTCAGAAACATGTCTACTGAGGTTGATATAGACTGAGAATGCAGAACAATTAAGGTGGCATTGTGGGTAGCACAACGAAATCAAATGCTTTTATTGATTACCTGCCTCAGGAGCCTAAGAGGAAGAACATTTAAGTGAAAGTCTGGACAATGACATGTAAAAATTTCCCAATAACACTATGTTAAGAGTGGAAGATTAGGTAACTCACACGATTAGCATCGGGGTCAGGGACTGTGTTTGATGTACTGTTATATAGTGTCTTACGTCAAAAGTTATCTTGAACAGAGCATACGATTGTGATTATATTTATGATCTGGATAAGGAGAAATATTATCTGTCTTTTGCAACCGAAGTTTATTCTGTTTTCAACCAAACATATTTTATCTATTCATATAAGGAATCACTGGTGATCTATAAAATAAAAGATAGTTATTTAACGATACATATCTTGTTATGATAATGTTTCCTGAAAGCATGTTTAAGTTATTTTACTATTTGCAATTATGGGAAAGTGATCCACCACTTTCTTTTATGTTTCCTATTATTTTTGTGTGTCTGTCAGTTGTTGTGTAGGCACTACATGAAACCGAGTATAAAAGTAATATTTCCAGTTTATTCCGGCTGCCACTCACCTTCAGGGGGCGAAATTGTGGGACTGCTGATAGACACATTTAAAGGTGAAAATGCTAATCCTATCTTCTGGAACTGTTAGTTCCTTCCTCAGGGAGAAAAGAGTGATATGTTAGGAAGGTTAGAAAGGGGCAGCAGGTCACTATAACCCACAATGAGTGACCCACTTATTTTGAGGACGAAAAGAAATAAGGATGCATCTGGTGTATAAATGTTATACACATTCTGAGCTCAAAATAATGAGGAATCGCAAACACAATGGTCTCTTCTGTGCCAGTCAACATAGATTCTGAAAATACTGGTCATATGAAACCCGACTCACACTCCTCTGAATATGACATTGTGAAAGCAATGGACTGGAGGCAATCAGGTGGATGCACTATTTCTTAAGCTCTAAAATGCATTTGACTCAGTACCACACCAACATTTTTTAATTACATAATTTGGCCACTTACAGCCCACTTAGAACAAAAGACAAAGGTACAATCTTTTTCTTTTTATCTTCCCAGAACTACTTCATGCGTTTCCTGAGGCCTGCCTCTGTTCATTGGATATCACCCTCCTAGGATGTGAATTTCTTTGGACAGGAAATTTTTGCAATATTGATCAGTAGCCTGAAACTTTCCCTGTTCTGTAGGGTGTCTTATGCAATGTTAAACTTCCTCAAGTCCTTGCTTGTCTCTTCCAGCCATCCCATGGAGTTTTTTAATTTGGAAATGAAATTAAAAATTTTCTTCATTAGGCTATTGTCATTCATTCCACAAATATGATGATAAACCTTAAATTTCCTCTTTCTTACTGTGTGTGTGTGTTTGCTTTCATGTGTCTGTATAAATCTTCATTTCTCTTCTTCATCCAGTTGTTATCTTTGTTCTTTTGTGCTCCTAATTTTTTTCTGAGTATGTTCTTTTCTTTCTTTTGCAGTCCTTCTTGTTAATCTCTTTTATTCAGTGTTACGCATTCAGACCCGTAAAATGATTCCAGTCTAACTGCTGTTGCATAGTGTTTAATTCCTGCCGGGAATGATACTGATCTTTTATTATATAGGTTTTGGGTGAGATTGTATGCTAATTCCATTTTCTTCCATCCTTCCTTACTTGTGGAGTTTGTGCATTTTTTCCTCTCTTGTGTTAATGTTCACTTTATCCCATTTGTCATATGATATTAATAATTTGGTTTTGCCTGCAATTTTATGAAGTGTTCTGATCATTATCTTTGCATGTTTCACCCATAGAAATTACTGAAATATCATCAGCAAAAGCAAGACATTTCACCTCAGATCTTCCTCTTTCTTGTCCTAGATAGATTCCTTTGTTTTTTTCTTGTAGTTCATTATCCCACTCTCTCATGAACATGTCTATGACCAAATGAAGTGAATCAGTGAGGACCCATCGCCCTGACAAACAATTGTGTTAATTCTAAGGAGTTCAGAAACTACTTCTAGTAATTTCAGTTTTGAAGTTGTGTCTGTGAGTTTTGGTATTGTCAATACCAGTTTCTTCCAGTGTTAGGAATACCGTCCATCCCTAGGCTTTCTTTGAAATCAATGAATGTAAGGACTGTGTTAAGGTTCCACATGTTCTGATCCTGAGGATGGTTAAAAATTTGCTCTGGGCATGATTATTTTTTTCTGAAACCCACTTGGTACTCGGCAATAGCCTGTTCTGCTTGATCTTCTATCTCATTCAGTAGAGCTTTGGATATAATTTTTAAGGTGACTGGAATCAGAGATATGGCTTGGTAATTTTTGGTGTCTGTCCAGTCATCATCCTTATGTAGTAGATGGGTCTGGTATTCTTCCTTTCTCCCAGCAATCTTTATTAACCTCATAAATGGTTTCAGCAGCTCACTTCACTCACTGTTTCCACATCTCAGCTACTACCCCATCTTCACCTGGAACTCTGCTGTTTTTCAGCTGGCCAAGGTATTGTTCAATTTGATGCAGTGATGATGGTTTTGAATGTGGCTTTTCCTTTTGAGGTTGCCAGAAAATTAGTTGTCATGTTGGTTCCTCATAGTTTGGGAGAGTTTTGCTGGTAACTCACAGCTGTCTGCATTGTTGATAATCATTTGGCCTGTTGAATCTTTGACGTGTAGACTCATCGGCTTGTAACCTGTTATTTCTTCTTTGAAAACTGTGTAGAAGTCCCTAGTGTTCTTCGGACTGAAATTTGTATCTATTTTCTCTATTTTTTTATTTTATTTTATTTTTTATTTTTTTTTGTACACTTCCATTTCTCTGTTCAAATAATTTTTGATGTCTGTTTTCTGATCTCATTGAATGTGTTACAGTCTCTTTCCTTTTTGCAAGAGTTCAATTTCTTCCAAGATTTAGTCTATGCTCTATTGCTTCATCACATATCTTATTCCACCATCTATTTTTCCTTCTTCAATGTGGTTGTTCTAGTTCTTTCATTATTTCTGTCATTACTTCTCTGACATCATCCCAATTTTCCATCTTCTTCATGTGAAGCTTTTTAACAAATTTGTTCCTGTTGTCCAACAGAAATTTTATGACAATTCTATCGACTTGTTTAATTTTGGAGTTCGGTTTTTTAGGTTGAAATTTGACTTCAATTTCTGTTAAAAAGTGGTTTGAATCTATGTCTAGGCCTCTTCTGATCTGTACATTCATGATTCCTCTATGGTTCTGTTTGGTTACTGCCCTATGAGGCAGTTGATATAAGCCTTAACGTGTAATAGGAGAAGACCAGGTCTACTTTTTTTTGTTAATTTAGTAATGAAAGGACAAGCACAAGTAGTATAAATGAAATTTGTCACTGGATGGAGGATTTGTTATCTTGGATGAAGTGGCACTGAAAGGTGTAGAAATAACTTCAGGTGTGATCCAAGGTAGTGTGCAAGACCTACCACTGTTCATGCTGTATATTAATGACCTGGTCAACACTTTTTTCACATGATCTTGAAAATATTTCAAACTGTTTCAAAGACTGACAATTTAATTTAAAAGTTCAGAAATGTAAAACTGTGCATCACAAGAAACACAAAAAAGTAGTATCCTATGACTGCAATATCAATTAATCCCAGTTGTAATCAGCCAACTCAAGAAATACCTGGGCGTAACAGTTTGGGGGAATATGAAAAGAAAAGATCGCATAGGTTCAGTGAAAGGTAAAGCAGCTAGTAGACTTTTGTACACTGATATTGGGAAAATGCAGTCAATCTACAAAGGAGACTGCTTACAAAAATTCGTAACTGCCGCCTGCCTCACGTCTGCTGTGCAGCGAGCTACCTTAATTTAAGTATTAACTGTATTTTTCTTACTTGTCACTTCTTCTTCCGTGTGTATTTGCTTTTAGCAAGCATTAATTGTCAGGTGCTATTAATAGTGTTCCACAGATTTCGTGTTTGTTTTGAATACAGTCAGAGAGAGTCCCTTTAGTCAACCATAGTGCCAGTAGTGCTAGTGTTTGTTTTCAATACAGTCCAGAGACAGGTAGTGCTATTTTCATTGTTTTCTACAAGAAGTGGCTAGCAACCACAGTTTAGTGAATAAACAGCCACCTTTAGTGAATTAGCAGTCTAGTTAAAGGTTGATTAACTCTCTTCAGTAAATTGATTTCTTAGGATGGATAGGATGTGTGACTGCTGTGTACGGACGCAGGAGGAGCTGGCCACTGTTCGCGAACAGCTGAGCGTGTTGATGGCAGCGGTCAGCCGTCTTCAGGCTGCTGCCTCGGAGCGTAGCGGCAGTGGGGAGTCTGGTGCGTCGCAAGGTACACCCCAGGTGTTACATGCTTCACCCACTGTCCCTGCTGTCGAGACATCTTCGCGGGTACCGGGCGCGGTTGGGCCACCCTCTCCCCAAGGGGAGTGGTGGGTTCAGCGGCGTTCGCGGCGCACGAGGCGGAGGGTCAATGTGGAGGCTGGCCGTGTGGCATCGCCCACTCTGCCTGTGAGTGGACATGTGGCTGCTCCTTCAGCAAAGTCCGAGCAGGCACACGGGGGAAGGGGTTTATTAGTTATTGGGAGCTCCAACGTTAGGCGGGTGATGGAGCCCCTTAGGGAAATAGCGGGAAGGTCGGGGAAGAAGGCCAGTGTTCACTCTGTCTGCTTGCCGGGGGGTCTCATCCGAGATGTGGAGGAGGCCCTACTGGTGGCGATAGAGAGCACTGGGTGCACCCGACTGCAAATTGTTGCTCATGTCGGCACCAATGACTCCTGCCGTCTGGGTTCAGAGGTCATCCTCAGTTCGTACAGGCGGTTGGCGGAATTGGTGAAGGCGGAAAGCCTCGCTCGCGGGGTGAAATCAGAGCTAACTATTTGCAGTATCGTTCCCAGAACCGATCGCGGTCCTCTGGTTTGGAGCCGAGTGGAAGGCTTAAACCAGAGGCTCAGACGATTCTGCGGAGATCTGGGGTGCAAATTTCTGGACCTCCGCTATCGGGTGGAGAAATGTAGGGTCCCCCTGAATAGGTCAGGCGTGCACTACACGCCGGAAGCGGCTACAAGGGTAGCGGAGTACGTGTGGAGTGCACATGGGGGTTTTTTAGGTTAGAGAATCCCCTCCCTAGGCCCGACAAGACGCCTCCTGAGATGCGGCAAGGTAGGAGTAGGCAAAATGCAACAGGGAATAACAATATTAATGTGCTAATAGTAAACTGCAGGAGCGTCTATAGAAAGGTCCCAGAACTGCTCTCATTAATAAACGGTCACAACGCCCATATAGTGCTAGGGACAGAAAGTTGGCTGAAACCAGACGTAAACAGTAATGAAATCCTAAACTCAGATTGAAATGTATACCGCAGAGACAGGCTGGACAGTGAAGGAGGAGGCGTGTTTATAACGATAAGAAGTGCAATAGTATCGAAGGAAATTGACGGAGATCCGAAATGTGAAATGATTTGGGTGAAGGTCACGGTTAAAGCAGGCTCAGACATGGTAATTGGATGTCTCTATAGGCCCCCTGGCTCAGCAGCTGTTGTGGCTGAGCACCTGAAGGATAATTTGGAAAATATTTCGAGTAGATTTCCCCACCATGTTATAGTTCTGGGTGGAGATTTTAATTTGCCGGATATAGACTGGGAGACTCAGACATTCATAACGGGTGGCAGGGACAAAGAATCCAGTGAAATTTTTTTAAGTGCTTTATCTGAAAACTACCTTGAGCAGTTAAACAGAGAACCGACCCGTGGCGATAACATATTAGACCTTCTGGTGACAAAAAGACCCGAACTATTTGAAAAAGTTAATGCAGAACAGGGAATCAGCGATCATAAAGCGGTTACGGCATCGATGATTTCAGCCGTAAATAGGAATATTAAAAAGGGTAGGAAGATTTTTCTGTTTAGAAAAAGTGACAAAAAGCAGATTTCAGAGTCCCTGACGGCTCAACACAAAAGTTTTGTCTCAAGTACAGATAGTGTTGAGGATCAGTGGACAAAGTTCAAAACCGTCGTACATAATGCGTTAGATGAGTATGTGCCAAGCAAGATCGTAAGAGATGGAAAAGAGCCACCGTGTTACAACAACCAAGTTAGAAAACTGCTGCGGAAGCAAAGGGAACTTCACAGCAATCATAAACATAGCCAAAGCCTTGCAGACAAACAAAAATTACGTGAAGCGAAATGTAGTGTGAGGAGGGCTATGCGAGAGGCGTTCAATGAATTTGAAAGTAAAGTTCTATGTGCTGACTTGGCAGAAAATCCTAAGAAATTTTGGTCTTATGTCAAAGTGGTAGGTGGATCAAAACAAAATGTCCAGACACTCTGTGACCGAGATGGTACTGAAACAGAGGATGACGGACTAAAGGCCGAAATACTAAATGTCTTTTTCCAAAGTTGTTTCACAGAGGAAGATTGCACTGTAGTTCCTTCTCTAGATTGTCGCACAGATGACAAAATGGTAGATATCAAAATAGATGACATAGGGATAGAGAAACAATTAAAATCGCTCAAAAGAGGTAAGGCCTCTGGACCTGATGGGATACCAGTTCAATTTTACACAGAGTACGCAAAGGAACTTGCCCCCCTTCTTGCAGCGGTGTACCGTAGGTCTCTAGAAGAGCATAGCGTTCCAAAGGATTGGAAAAGGGCACAGGTCATCCCCGTTTTCAAGAAGGGACGTCGAACAGATGTACAGAACTATAGACCTATATCTCTAACGTCGATCAGTTGTAGAATTTTGGAACACGTATTGTGTTCGAGTATAATGACTTTTCTGGAGACTAGAAATCTACTCTGTAGGGTTTCGAAAAAGACGGTCATGTGAAACCCAGCTCGCGCTATTCGTCCACGAGACTCAGAGGGCCATAGACACGGGTTCACAGGTAGATGCCGTGTTTCTTGACTTCCGCAAGGCGTTCGATACAGTTCCCCACAGTCGTTTAATGAACAAAGTAAGAGCATATGGACTATCAGACCAATTGTGTGATTGGATTGAGGAGTTCCTAGATAACAGGACGCAGCATGTCATTCTCAATGGAGAGAAGTCCTCCGAAGTAAGAGTGATTTCAGGTGTGCCGCAGGGGAGTGTCATAGGACCGTTGCTATTCACAATATACATAAATGACCTGGTGGATGACATCGGAAGTTCACTGAGGCTTTTTGCAGATGATGCTGTGGTGTATCGAGAGGTTGTAACAATGGAAAATTGTACTGAAATGCAGGAGGATCTGCAACGAATTGACGCATGGTGCAGGGAATGGCAATTGAATCTCAATGTAGACAAGTGTAATGTGCTGCGAATACACAGAAAGATAGATTCTTTATCATTTAGCTACAGAATATCAGGTCAGCAACTGGAAGCAGTTAATACCATAAATTATCTGGGAGTACGCATTAGGAGTGATTTAAAATGGAATGATCATATAATGTTGAGCGTCGGTAAAGCAGATACCAGACTGAGATTCATTGGATGAATCCTAAGGAAATGCAATCCGAAAACAAAGGAAGTAGGTTACAGTACGCTTGTTCGCCCACTGCTTGAATACTGCTCAGCAGTGTGGGATCCGTACCAGATAGGGTTGATAGAAGATATAGAGAAGATCCAACGGAGAGCAGCGCGCTTCGTTACAGGATCATTCAGTAATCGCGAAAGCGTTACGGAGATGATAGATAAACTCCAGTGGAAGACTCTGCAGGAGAGACGCTCAGTAGCTCAGCACGGGCTTTTGTCAAAGTTTCGAGAACATACCTTCACCGAAGAGTCAAGCAGTATATTGCTCCCTCCTACGTATATCTCGCGAAGAGACCATGAGGATAAAATCAGAGAGATTAGAGCCCACACAGAGGCATACCGACAATCCTTCTTTCCACGAACAATACGAGACTGGAATAGAAGGGAGAACCGATAGAGGTACTCAAGGTACCCTCAGCCACACACCGTCAGGTGGCTTGCGGAGTATGGATGTAGATGTAGATATGTTCCAGACTAGAATCTTGCTCAAACAAGACTAACAGAGGATACTGAATATACATAAAGAAGGTTAGTGCCGACAGTGACAGATTTTACTTGCAGGAGAGAATCATGGAAAAGCTGAAAAACCAGAACTTGCAGGTATCTGAAGACAGATGGCAGCTATTTCAAAAAAGCATACTTACCCAGTTCCAAGAACCAGTATTAAAAGAAGAATCTAAAAATATGCTATAGTCCACTGCTTATTGCTCCCACTGAAACTGCAAAGATAAGATTAGACTAATTACAGTGAGCACAGAGGCAATTAAGAAGTCATTTTTCCCTTACTGCATACATGAATCGAATGGGAAGCAACTTTAACATTTGGTACAATGGGAAGTACTGTCTGCTATGCATCTCACAGCTGTTTGCAGTGTGTTGTTCTAGATGTAAAATACAATAAGAAATCCATCAGGGTCTGGACCCATGTCTGGTTTGAGCAGTCTTATGACCATTTTGTCTCAAACACTGATATGATAGTAATACTGCCTAGTGGGAACACATCTTTAAATGCAGAATTTAGCATTGACACTTTCTGTCTTTTCTCTTCAGTTTCAACTCCAGACTTACTGATGAGAGACTTGGTGGAAGGTTCACAACATGGAGCTGTTTGTGAAAATTGGTGTAGTCTTCATGAACAGTTATACTCATATACTTACAAGGAAAGTAGTTAATATTAAGCTTTATTGTAGTTTCCAAATGGTATAATCACACACGGGTGGGTCATTCCCATCCTTTTGTTTCTTACTTCATACATATTTATAATGTGGATACACTTTAACCATAGTTCTTGTGTGTTTATTAGATTTGAATTAAACTGCCTGAATTAATATTTTAAGCAGGATTTTGGAGACTGTGCCTATCTATCCAATCCTGTGGTTCTCATACATTTTTCCTCTGGGCCCCATTTCACAAGGAAAAATAGTATCAGCCCCCCCCCCTTCTCCCCACTTCCCCCAAAGTCTGTTTTACATTTTATTTGTTCTATTCTCTGTTTTACCTACTTAAATTTAAAAGGATTTTATGCAACAGAAACCAAAACTATGTGAATTATTATGATGAAAATATGGGACAAACTGTTAATCACATTTTTATTTATTCAATGACAATAAAATAAACAATAATTACAGTTCAGCAAACAAGGTTTCCAAGGTCATCAAAAATTTAAATTACAGAGTCCAGTGTGATGGATGAGCTTGCCTTTGAGAATAAAATTTCTCAAGATGTGGTGTAATAGCAGAAACAGCCACTCAAAGTTTTTTGCTTGCACTTCACTTTGAATGGTAGTCAGCCTTGATAGCTCCCAAAGCTGAAAAGCCCGTCTTGCACAAGAATGTTGTTCCAAAAGGAATCAGGATCTCCACTGCTTTCTTGCCTAACAATGGGAATTCCTTGCTAATGTGTATCCAAAACTCCAACAAAGACACTTCATTAAATTTACTCTTCAGTAAAGTATTACAAGTGAAATCAATTAGTTGTCACTGCTCTTTCAAATTTAGAGGGTTGGGTTGCGTTGTTTTGGGGAGGAGACCAAGACATGATGGTCCAGGGAGCATTTTCGAATGGATTTTTAATCCAATTAAACGTACCAAAAGTTGAAGAAAGTACACTCTTTAATACTCACTGGAAGTATAAGATTACCTGTGTTCTCTAACAGTGACACTAGAGTAGGGAACATATCTGCCATGACATTTTTTTTGCTACAGGTCTAATTTCTTTTCATGATCTTGAAATGTAGTTTTAAGAATATTTAGATTCTGAAAAATGTCGCTGAGGTAAGCCATTTTCAACAGAAAATCTCCATTCTGAAATAGTCTGACATTTCTCCTTTAAGAAACAGAATACCTCATTTCCTATTTCAAACATCCTTTTTAGTACTTTACCTCTTGATTGCCATTGAGCATTACTAAAAAGGAGCAACTGAGTGTGTTCAATGCCCATCTCCTCAAAAATTTATGCATTTTGCCTTAACATTATTAACCATTTCTATACCTGTTTGCAGCATTTCATGAAGGAGTAGGCCAAGTTCTTTAGTGGTCAGAGCCACCCAATTTATCGTGCTGCGGGTCAATACTGCACCAGGAGTTACAGCTTAAACTTTCCCTTGCAATCCACCATGAATTCCAGATACTGAATGAACTCAATCTGTGCATTACCCGATGTACCTATTCCATGACATTCCATTTTGATTAAAAATATTCATCATGTAAAAAAGGATTTGAACTGTTGCTTTTTTCAGTATCAGCTCACAGAAAAGTGATTCCTCTCACATGTTAAACTCGTCAATGAAACAGACATAACCAATCAAATTTGCATCTTCATGAATATCAGTCACTGTGTCCACCTGAAGTGCAAAACAGTTGTTACACAATATCAATTAACTACTTGAGTAAATCATCACCCATGTCTAAAATTCTTCTATGCAATGTGTCATTAGAGATAGGAATACTTTTCAACTGTTGAGCACAGGTCTTTGTTGATTCCCTATCAGTCACTACTTGCAAAACCAGAGTTTTTGCAATCGTGTGTGGTTTCTTAGATGTAGAAGGGCCTTAGACATCACATTCATCATTTTAGCAGAGTTCTTCTGGGCAGACAATAAAACATTTAGTTTCCTGACAAAAACTCTTTTGGTTTTCCCATTAATTCAAGTCATTTGGATTTCAGTGTGTTTCTTTAACTTGTTAGGATTCAAGCTATCAGTAGCTAAAATGGTTAAACAAACTACACACTGCAGATGTTCACCGTCATTGATAGTAGTTCACATCATACCTTCTTGTTTTTGCCTCCGGATCATCTACCTCTCCTCCACCAGTTGATGGACCACTGGTGTTGGTCACTAACCGGTAATTGCTTCTCATTGCAGTCAAGTCTTCCTTGTAAAGGCTGAAAGACTGTAAGGAGGTGTCAAGCTTGCACTGCTTACAATGGTTAACTATACAGTCACAGTGCACCCAACAACGAATGATTCCTCCAATGGCCAACATCACCCAGCTCGCCCGATCCATCTCAAACAATGCTAAAAATATGATCACAGTTTCTTAGAATGTTGAACTTGTCAACATATTCCAGAAAAGACATACTGCCTACCATGTTTGTTTTTACAGATTGTAATCAGTGAAACAGTGACAGCTCAATATATAGTGTTTGACAGTGATGGAGATGAGGAAAAAGAAAATTTGTAAGTGGTTGCAGATGACAAACTGTGAAACAAAACAGTCACTTTAGAAACACAATACACCAGAAAAACCACACTATCTGGTAAAAAGCCATAAAATAAAAGCCCTCTGAGATGCTGCAACTGCAGAGAAACATGTTTGGGTTAAAAAACAAAATTCTTTTGATAAAGCTGGAACCTATCCAAAAACATATGTATTGTTAAAGTAATCACAGAAAAAAAAGCTTCAACCCCAAGATGATTATAAAAAATTACACAAATCTGATAAGCATGTGCTCTCCTTGTTAGAACACCATTGATAAAACACATGCTTATCTTGCAAAACTTGCACCTCTCACTAACACATCAAGGTGGTTGTTCAACCACTTCTCTCACTCAGTATGAATTTTTAACTGATCAGTAGTGGATATTGTGATGATTGATTAGCCCACAATTTGTAAACAATGTTTCTTCCATAAACAAAATTTTGCATAGAAATGCTGCATTACTTTGTATTTTTTATACAAATCATTGTGAAAACTGTAACCAGTTCTGAAAGTCATTGCCATTATAGCTGTATGAGGAGCTAAATCTGAAAAACCTTAAACACTTTGGAATGCAGTATTCACGGAACAAACCTTTGGTCGGTCCCACTCACACACTGAATCTACCTCACAGTGATGTGTAATGTTGGCAAGTTGGCATTTGTTACTGATGCAAAAATATTAGTTAGATTTTTCTCTAGAGTTTGTTTTTACAATTCAGGTATTTTATGCTTCAAATTTCCATTTTCTTGAAAAAAAAACTATCAAGTTTGTAAAGACAGACCCTAAGGGGTTGGGATGATCAGGATTTCCTTTCAGCACACACCTGCTCCACTGCTCTAACAATCTGGCAACATTCCCCATAAGTGAGAACCATATCCACTATTTTTATAGTCATACGAATCACGAAAGTTTGAATAGCTTCACGAGCAAGTTGCCTTATCATTAAAACAACAGAGCACAGACTGACTGGCTTCAAGTGGACAGGTAAACACATGGACATATGAGTTATGTGTTTGCTTACATTTGTTACAGATCAGCAGACGATTGTGGCACCTCTTCTCCTGATGGCAGTATAGTGGTGAATGTGCTGTTTCCTTGTAATTACTTGGTCAATTTCCTTGTTGAAGTCCTCTTCCAAGGCTCTTCTCAATGCCACAGAAAAAAATATACTTTCACAAAAAAAATCATGTCGTAATTGTTGTTGTTGTTGTTGTCTTCAGTCCAGAGAATTGTTTGATGCAGCTATCCATCCTACTCTATCCTGTGCAAGATTCTTCACCTCCCAGTACCTACTGCAACCTACATCCTTCTGAATCTGCTTAGTGTATTCATCTCTTGGTCTCCCTCTATGATTTTTACCCTCCACACTGGCTTCCAATACTAAATTTGTGCTCTCTTGATGCCTCAGAACATTTCCTACCAACCAATCCCTTCTTCTAGTCAAGCTGTGCCACAACTTTCACTTCTCCCCAATTCTATTAAGTATCTCGTCGTTGGTTATGTGATCTACCCATCTAATCTTCAGCATTCTTCCATAGCACCACATTTCACTTCCGTGCATGGCTACACTCCATACAAATACTTTGAGAAAAGACTTCCTGACACTTAAATCTATACTTAAGCTAACAAATTTCTCTTCTTCAGAAACACTTTCCTTGCCATTGCCAGTCTACATTTTATATCCTCTCTACTTCGACCATCATCAGTTATTTTGCTCCTCAAATAGCAAAACTCATTTACTACTTTAAGTGTCTCATTTCCTAATCTAATTAATTTGACTACATTCCATTATCCTCATTTTGCTTTTATTGATGTTCATCTTATATCCGCCTTTCAAGACAATGTCCATTCCATTCAACTGCTCTTCCAGATCCTTTACTGTCTCTGACAGAATTACGATGTCATCGACGAACCTCAAAGTTTTTATTTCTTCTCCATGGATTTTAATTCCTACTCTGAATATTTCTTTTGTTTCCTTTACTGCTTGCTTAATATACAGACTGAATAACATTGGGGATAGGCTACAACCCTGTCTCTCTCCCTCCCCAACCACTGCTTCCCTTTCAGGTCCCTCAAATCTTATAACTGCCATCTGGTTTCTGTACAAATTGTAAATAGCCTTTTAATCTATCTTCTAAGATAAGTCATAGGGTCAATATTGCCTCATGTGTTACAGTACGAGGTGCATTCAAGTTCTAAGGCCTCCAATTTTTTTTCTCCAGACTGGAGAGAGATAGAAACATGTGCATTGTTTTAAAATGAGGCCGCGTTCATTGTCAATACATCCCAGAGATGGTAGCACCGTACGGCAGATGGAATTTTACCACCAGCAGCGAGAATGAGAACTGTTTTAAATACTTCAAATGGCGACGTTTTTCTTACTTGAACAGCGTGCAATCATTCATTTTCTGAATTTGCGTGGTGTGAAACCAATTGAAATTCATCGACAGTTGAAGGAGACATGTGGTGATGGAGTTATGGATGTGTCGAAAGTGCGTTCGTGGGTGCGACAGTTTAGTGAAGGCAGAACATTGTGTGACAACAAACCGAAACAACCTCGGGCTCGCACAAGCCGGTCTGACGACATGATCGAGAAAGTGGAGAGAATTGTTTTGGGGGATCGCCGAATGACTGTTGAACAGATCGCCTCCAGAGTTGGCATTTCTGTGGGTTCTGTGCACACAATCCTGCATGACGACCTGAAAATGCAAAAAGTGTCATCCAGGTGGGTGCCATGAATGCTGACGGACGACCACATGGCTGCCCGTGTGGCATGTTGCCAAGCAATGTTGACGCACAACGACAGCATGAATGGGACTTTCTTTTCGTCGGTTGTGATAATGGATGAGACGTGGATGCCATTTTTCAATCCAGAAACAAAGTGCCAGTCAGCTCAATGGAAGCACACAGATTCACCGCCACCAAAAAAATTTCGGGTAACCGCCAGTGCTGAAAAAATGATGGTGTCCATGTTCTGGGACAGCGAGGGTGTAATCCTTACCCATTGCGTTCCAAAGGGCACAATGGTAACAGGTGCATCCTACGAAAATGTTTTGAAGAACAAATTCCTTCCTGCACTGCAACAAAAACCTCCGGGAAGGGCTGCGCGTGTGCTGTTTCATGAAGACAACGCACCCGCACATCGAGCTAACGTTACGCAACAGTTTCATCGTGATAACAACTTTGAAGTGATTCCTCATGCTCCCTACTCACGTGACCTGGCTCCTAGTGACTTTTGGCTTTTTCCAACAATGAAAGACACTCTCTGTGGCCGCACATTCACCAGCCATGCTGCTATTGCCTCAGCGATTTTCCAGTGGTCAAAACAGACTCCTAAAGAAGCCTTCCCCGCTGCCATGGATTCATGATGTCAGCGTTGTGAAAAATGTGTACGTCTGCAGGTCGATTACGTCAAGAAGTAACGCCAGTTTCATCGATTTCGGGTGAGTAGTTAATTAGAAAAAAAATCGGAGGCCTTAGAACTTAAATGCACCTCGTATTTCTACGGAATCCATATTGATCTTTCAGAAGGTCAGCTTTAACAAGTTTTTCCATTCATCTGTAAAGAATTCGAGTTAGTATTTTGCAGCTGTCACTTATTAAACTGACAGTTCAGTAATTTTCATTTTCACATCTGTCAATACCTGATTTCTTTGGGATTGGAATTATTATATTCTTCTTGAAGTCTGAGGGTACTTTGCCTGTCTCATACATCTTGCTCACCAGATGGCAGAGTTTTGTCAGGGCTGTCAGTAGTTCTAATGGAATGTTGTCTACTCTCAGGGCCTTTTTTTGAGTTAGGTCTTTCAGTGCTCTGTCAAGCTCCTCACACAGTATCATATCTCCCATTTCATCTTCATATACACACTCTTCCATTTCCATTATATTGTCTTCAAGTACATCGCCCTTGTATAGACACTATTATACTCCTTCCACCTTTCTGTTTTCCCTTTTTTTGCTTAGGACTGGGTTTCCATATGAGCCCTTGATATTCATACAAGTGGTTCTCTTTTCTCCAAAGGTCTCTTTAATTTTCCTGTAGACAGTATCTATCTTCCCCCTTAGTGAGATATGCCTCTATATCCTTACATTTGTCCTCTAGCCGTCCCTACTTAGCCATTTTGCACTTCCTGTCGATCTCATTTCTGAGACGTTTGTATTCCCTTTTCACCTGCTTCATTTACTGCATTTTTATATTTTCCCCTTTCATCAACTAAATTCAATATCTCTTCTGTTACCCAAGGATTTTTACTAGCCCTTGTCTTTTTACCTACTTGATCCTCAGCTGCCTTTACTATATCATCCCTCAAAGCTATCCATTCTTCTTCTACTGTATTTCTTTCCCCCATTCCTGTCAATCATTCCCTACACCTCTCTCTGAAACTCTCTACAACCTCTGGTTTAGTCAGTTTATCCAAGTCCCACATCTCCTTAAATTCCCCAACTTTTTGCAGTTTCTTCAGTTTTAATCCCCAGTTCATAACCAACAGATTTTGGTCGAGTCCACATCTGCCCCTGGAAATGTCTTACAATTTAAAACCTGGTTCCTAGATCTCTGTTTTATCATTGCATAATCTATCTGAAACCTTTCAGTATCTCCAGGCCTCTTCCATGTATACAACCTTCTTTCATGATTCTTGAACCAAGTGTTAGCTATGATTAAGTTATGCTCTGTGCAAATTTCTACCAGATGGCTTCCTCTTTCATTTCTTACCCCCCAATCCATATTTACCTACTATGTTTCCTTCTCTTCCTTTTCCTACTATCAATATCCAGTCACGCACAACTATTAAATTTTCATCTCTCTTCACTATCTGAATAATTTCTTGTATCTCATCATACATTTCATCAATCTCTTCGTCATCTGTGGAGCTAGTTGGCACATAAGCTTGTACTACTGTGGTAGGCGTGGGCTTTGTGTCTATCTTGGCCACAATAATACGTTCACTATGCTGTTTGTAGTAGCTTACCCACACTCCTATTTTTTTTATTCATTATGAGACCTACTTCTGCATTACCCCTATTTTATTTTGTATTTATAACCCTGTATTCACCAGACCAGAAGTCTTGTTCCTCATGCCACTGAACTTCACTAATTCCCACTATATCTAACTTTAACCTATCCATTTCCCGTTTTAAATTTTCTAACCTACCTGCCTGATTAAGCGACCTGACATTCCACACTCTGACCCGTAGAATGCCAGTTTCCTTTCTCTTGATAACGACATCCTCCTGAGTAATTCCCACCCACAGATCCAAATGGGGGACTATTTTACCTCCGGAATATTTTACCCAAGAGGACGCCATCATCATTTGTGTGGCCTCTCAACAGATACCCCTCCGTTGTGGTGGCACCTAAGGTACGGCTATCTGTATCGCTGAGGCATGCAAGCCTACCCACCAACAGCAAGGTCTGTGGTTCATGGATTAAGCAAACAGAGAACTTGTGAATATTACTACAACCTAAAGATTTTCCCTATACTTGTAAGGAAAGCAACTATAATAGCTTAGTAGTGGAAAGGCATCAGGAACAAATGAAATACATTTAAGATTCTATAATATTATGTGAAAGAACTAACTTCCCTTGAAGCATGAGTTTATCGTAGTTTTGAGGAGCAATGTAGGGTACCTTGTGACTGTAAAAAAGCGCAGCTCATTTCAAGAGGGACACAGGATAGAGGCACACAATTATAGAGCTATATCATTGACGTTAATATGTTGTAGAATTATAGAGCATGTTTCATTCTCAAGAATTATGACTTTTTGGAAACCAAAATTTGTTGTAGAATTATAGAGCATATTTCATGCTCAATAATTGTGACATTTTGGAGAGCAAAAATCTCCTCTATAAAAATCAACATGGATTCTGAAAACAAAGAGCCTGTGAAATTCAGCACGCTTTATTCCTCCATGAGCTTCACAGCGCTGTACATAAAGGTGCTCAAGGTAAATGCCACTTTTTTTGACTTCAGGAAGGCATCTGACACCATCCTGCACAGCCGCTTGGTGAAAAAAAATACAAGCTTATCGAATATTGAATCAGGTTGTCAGCTGGATTCAGGGTTTCCTTGCAGACGAAACTCAACATGTCGCTCTTAGTGGAACAAAATCGACAGATGTAAATGTAATTTCCAGAGTAGACAAATAAAATGTGATAGGACCATTACTATTTACAATGGTCATTATTAGGCAGCTTTAAATCTCAAAAATTGCTTGTGCATGTCAGAAAATTGACTGCACTGTCCTCTACACATTAATGAAAACTGCACCTCAATATATTTACTTGTTCCGGATATATTTGGGGATGGTTTGTCTTTGCTGCCTCACCCTGGATGGTAAAGGAAAAGCAATACCCAGCAACAGTCGAAGTGGAAACCCGAAAACTTTTGTGTACCATACAATTGAAGTTCCTAGTTCTGCAGGTGTTAAGTCTCTACAGTACTATGACCATCTTGGATTACAGACATAGACATTTATTCTCAGAAACCCAATGCCAGTGTAGTAAATGAATTATCTCTCTATATAAAAGGCAATGTCCTAACTGACTGACTGAATCACTCGCTCGCTCACCGACTCATCACCAACCAGCACAAACCACTAAGGATAGAAACGTGAAATTTGGTGAGGGCATGGCTCCTATACTGCAGGTATTTAAAAAGGGATTGTTTGAAATTCCACCCATAAGGAGGAGAAACTGGGGATGAAAGGCTTTTTGAAAGTATGTCACTATAGTGGCAGTTTTGAAGCTATAACACAAAAACTGATCTTTAGTTTTTCAGGCAGGAACAAAAAAATACATATCATCAAAAAATACGTATCATCATTATTGGAAATTCAGCCACTAACGGGGTTACATAGTGCATGAAAGGTGGTGTTTTTTTTTTTTTTTTTTTTAAATAAATCATTATTAAAAAAACTACTAAATCATTTTAAAGTTACATCAATGAAAATTGGTATTTGACTTCTTGGTTAGAAAAAAAAAAATGTATTTCAGTATTTCTGGGAATTCAACCCCAAAGGGAGCGAAATAGGGGATGGTACTTTTACAGAAAATATTTCATTACAGTATAAAAATTTAAAACTAAATCTATGAAAACTGGTATTACAGTTCTCAGTTAGATATAATGAAATATATGTTAGGCGATGAAAGTTTCAATGGAAGAAGAACACAAAAGGCATCATTAACAAAAACTTTGGACTCCAGCTACCAGGTTCGATTTTTGGTCAGAAGTACATTTGGAAAAGACAATGCTTCTTGGCCTTAATTAGCATGAAAAGTTCAGAAAGTATCGCAGTTCTTGAGCAATATAAAAATTCAATTAAAAATACCAAAAAAATGCAGTGCGCCATACAGTCTACGCAAGTGAAGCAGCAGGCACTAAGCTTGTCTTCTACAAACAATGAACAAATTTACGAGGACATGCTGAAAAGTTATGCCTTCAAATTTTTAATGTGAGAACTCTTAAAGCTTTTTTTAAATAAAACAAACTTTAATAACATTCTACATCTTTATTTTTTGTGCCTACATATTTATTTCTCAACATAGCTTGGCAATGGACAGATTTCTCACAATGAAAGACCAGTATGTTGATACTGTCGCTGCAGAATGTATGGCTTTGTTAATGGAGCTACAACCTCCCTCTGCTTGCACCATTTCATCACTATCAAAGTAAAATCCTTGAAGGTGCTCTTTAAGTTTTGGAAACAGATGGGACCAAGTTGGGACTATATGGAGAATCACCGATGACAGTGAACCCAAGGCGTCAGATTGTTGTAGACGTTGCATGTGCTCATATGTATTCTGGTACTG
The DNA here is from genome assembly GCF_023864275.1 of Schistocerca cancellata. Lineage (NCBI taxonomy): Eukaryota > Metazoa > Arthropoda > Insecta > Orthoptera > Acrididae > Schistocerca > Schistocerca cancellata. Next base: position 765,164,802 of record NC_064630.1, read on the forward strand.
TCATGCTGAAGAAGAGAGTGCTCCATGTGTGGACGAATTCTTCAAAATTATGCTTTCAGTTTTCTGATGGTCTTTCATGCGCCAACATAGTTGCATTACACACCACTATGTCACAACTCGGAGCACTCTAGTCGCCAATAGTTGCAAGTTGCATCAGTGAAATTGACCGAGCAGTATGCATTACATGTAATACTTAGACTGATACTAAGAAGAGAATAAAAATTTGGAGGCATTACTTTTCAGCATGCCCTTGCATTCTCTGTGGACGGACTCTGAATAAACAATACCCACAACATTAGTATTACTTTACAAATACAATGTCATAAGGAGGACTTTGCTTGTCAGCCATGTTATATATTTGCCTTTGACCAACTTTGTGAGGAGGTCCTCTGGATATGGGATTGGGTAGGGTTTCATCTGTACCTGGGATTTGAAGTCCCTGCACAGCCAGAGGGAGTGACACGGTTTCTTGACCACTAGCATTAGTTTTAACAGGTTCAGGCATCCCACATCATAGAGGCAATCGTGCTTCTGGTTAACAGCCAACCACAGGGACAATGGACTGGGCCGTACCCATCAGAAATAGGGCACTGCGCCTGGACGCATGGAGATATGAGCCTGGAATCAGCGGTGCACTTCACGCCAGGTTCAAATATAGGTGCAAAGGCAGCACACTGGTCATTGAGTTCCCTGGAAGAGAACCATATCAAATGACATGAACCCATACAGAAAATGTATCCGGTGGAGTGACTATCGACAACAAACGGAATCCTCAGCCACGCAACCCTCTTGTAGGCAGCAGTGATTGTGACTTGAACCCAGAGAGGAATCCAACTGTCCCCTTGTACAAGCAGTGCACAGTAGGGCGGGACTAATTCAAGAGAATTGATAAGTATATGTTTGGATGCTGACCAAGGAAACAGTAACTCCAGTGCCCATGTGGAAACAGACATCCTGTTTAGCAATTGTGAGGGGAGTACACAACTTGTTAGTAGAAGGACTGCCCTGTAGAACAATAACCTGAAGTTCGTGCACTGTCCCTTGACGCATTTGGGGAGTGGGATCTGACTAAACTGACACTTTATGACAGACAGTTCAGGGATGCCCATCTTTGCCACAACATGCATAGTGTGCCCAGCAATTCAAAAGTCTGCACTGGATTGTGCTGCAAAGAAGTCAGGACTAGACGCAAAACCCCAGTGTTTATGCCAACAGTGTGTGACTTGCTGCTCAGAAGCCATCAACAAACCAGAAATCGATAAATCACAATAATGCTTTCAGGAAAATGGCTTATGAGAATTCCACCCCCCAAGATAGCTGCTACAACTTGTGGTTGAGCTATTTGCTGCCTGTGTGATCTTGAAAAAGTATGTACTTTTCAAAATATCATCCAAGCATGGAATGCCCAGTTGATGGCTGCAGTGCATACTTCTGAACTGGGAGCCAATTGGACCACAATGTCTTGAATCAAAGAATTTGCATATAAAGTTTTGCAAGCTGGGTTCGCACCTGTGAAATCACAGAGGGACTCAACCCTTGCAAACCTGTCATCCATGACAGATATGACTCACCAGTTTGGTCACAGAATTGATGGAACTCGAGGTGCGATGTGACCATATGGAACCATTGAAAATAATAATTCTAAAGCAAATGAACGCATCTCGATGTGGGCATGACAGGATTTGAAAGTAGAGCCAACTTCTTTAGTAAAGAAAATGTATCTGTGGAAGTCCATGAAAGGAAGAGTGACTACTGAAAAGTGTAATATGAAACACAAGACGTGAAGAAGTGCTGTTTCAGCCACTACAAATACATGTCCCAATCCTTTCTGGCATTGTTAAATGGTGGAAATGTGGGTGGGCAGCTGTCTGCCACCTGTATGGGGAGAGTGCCCTGAGCCTGCGGTTGATCCTTCAAATCCTGAAATTGCTGCTGCTGCTGCTGTTGTTGTTGTTGTTGTTGTTGAAACTACTGTTGCAAGTGCTGTTACAATTGCTGTTCCATTGCAATTGCTGCTCCAAGAGTTGCATGAGCTTTGCGTCCATGGGATGCTGCGAACCTTTTACATTCCTGCCAGTTATAGTGACCAGAACTTAACAAGACCGGCGACGCCTCGAGAATGTGCAGAAACTGGCTGACCAGTCAAGGTCGTCAAGAGAACAAACAGGAAGACAACAAGAAGAAGACTGACAACATGGATGGCATGGTAGAATAAGTCCGACATGTAGTCCAAAAGTGAAAACCTTAGGTGTGGTGATACTATGACCAAGACAACAATGTGTAGTGACAAAGATAAAAGGACTTAGGGGAATCACAACTAAAGAGTGAGGCATTGCATTGCCACCTTTAAAAGGGAGACCACGATCACTGAAAGGACAGCAAGAAGGACATGTTTTCTGGCAGCAAAGACCACAGCACTCACAGATGTATAGTGCTCTAGTCGAACTTCACACCCTCCAGTGGGCTTTCAGAGTCATTACTCAGAATAGTAAGTCTGTGACAGGCAAGTAACCACTAATATCTATGTAAATGTCAGAGCTCAACATCACTGTGAGAGTCCCAATCAAGCAAGTAAACGAGCAACACCTATGTCGAGTCCCAGGTGTGTTAGCAGCTACACAACATCTATGTGTAACTGCTCTGTAAAAATTCTGGACTCGAATACCTATCGCTTAACACCTGGATTTGTAGAGTGATTGGTCCATCAGTTGATTCTTCCATTGCTGTTATTTTATTGGAAAAATTACTGTGTGCACTGATCTTTTTATGATGCTGCCACTGTGTCAAGCTTTTCTTGCATTCACTGAGTATTGTGTCACTTCATTGACACAGTGGTATTAGCTTTATGTTTGGAGATAGCAGTGAAAGTCATAGTTGTAGGTATGTATGTGAAACACTGCATATATAAATGGGATTCTTACTGAGTTCATACTTTGGGTTCTGTTGGTGATAGGAAGGTAGGGTCAAGTATTTTGGATAACCCGTGGGCTACGGGCATTTGTATACCTAACAGATGGATTGTCTTAATGTCACTGTCCTATAGTACTGGGTAAAAGTTTGAACATTACACACTTCTTGCTGCTTGGGCAAATGGAGCAAATCAGATGGTTATTTGGTTCTTTTTGCATTTGAGGTGGCCTATGGGGGACTTCCAAAGAGCTTATGGAGGCACCATTAGTTCAATGGCGGTTCCTGAGAAAAAACAAATCATTTCCTCATACCAAAACTGAGCCACCGATTCCGAGATGACTATGCATAGCAAATGGCTGAAACGTTTACAATATATTTCCAAGGTCCCAATCTTGAACAACTTGAATATTTTCTTCTAATCTTAAACCATTTCTGAGATACAGTGGTTCAAAAGCTACTCTACCTCTAGACTACATGTAAAATATGCACATAAAATCTGGTGTGAGGTGAAAACATAGTTTATGAATAACATAGCATGGAGAAATATGCTGTACAGCATCTCCATTATCATCAGGAGGGTTCTAGAAACTTCACATTGTAGTACTGAAGCACATGCAAAAAAAATTTTCATGTCAAATCTGGTCTGACGTGTACAATTAGTTCCACATTATTTCAATTTCACGTAAGTAAACTATCAAAATTTTACTGACCCACAAAGTTCTTCTCATGTGAGAGACACGCCCTGCTGAGGCAGGGGAAAGAATGGAACATGTGTAAAACTAGTCCTATTAGAGCACAAAAAAGATGAATATGCTTCTGTTAAAAAGACTGATTGAAAAGTGGGATATTAGCAGCTACATTCAGCTTCCTCAGCACCTTTACAAATTTTCGCAAAAAACTTGGCATGTGAACATATTAACGCTTTTTTATGCTGAGAGAGAGACCATGGCAGTGAGAAACAGATGGAAAAGTAGTAAATACTGGAAGACAGTACACATTGATTGTGGTGTAGAAAGAGTGAAGGAGACAACGGCAGTGTGAGAGAAAGAGAGGGACAGAGTGGAAGTGAACCACAGTTGGCAGTGACAAACAGTACTAGGAAAAAGTGAAGGGTGCCAGTGGGAGAGGAACAGGGAGACATGTGAAAGTGGGTGAGAGCCAGTGATAATGAAAGCTGGAGCCTATGACAATGACAATGAGAAAGAGAGAAATAGTTATGCTGAGAGAGTAGGAAGAGATTAGTCTTTAACATCCCATCGACAACAGGGTCATTAGAGATGGAGTGTAAGCTTGTATTAAGGAAGTCTGGGGAAGGAAATCAGTCGTGACCTTTCAAAGAAACCATCCCAGCATTTGTCTGAAACAATTTAGTGAAATTGCAGAAAACTTACACCAAGATGACGATGCAAATTGGAACCATTGTCCTCCCAAATGCAAGTCCAGTGTGCTAAGCACTGTGCCACCTCGCTTGGTGTGACAGTGAGAAGAGACAGCAGCCCTGGGAAGGAATGAATTAGATAGTAGCAGTAAGAAAGAGCAAGAGGCAGATAGTGGCAGTGAGAGAAGACAGTGGTGGTAGAAGAGAACAAAAGAGACTGTGGCTATGTGATAGTGACAGATAGGGAGACACAAAGATATAATGACAAGGGGCTGGTGTGAATGAGTGACTAAGAAAGGACAAGTAGGAGTGAGTGTGTATGAGCAACTGACAGTGAATAGCTAGTGGGTGTGAGCGAGTTACAGTTAGGGAAGCTTTTGAGAATGAGAGGTGAGCTGCATATTAAATACAATGTAAAAATGAGGTGTAATCAAAAAGTAATGGGAACTTTTGTTTTTCTTAAAGAATCTTTATTCATTTATCAACAGTAACATTTGCTCTTCAAAGAAATCACCATGAGATATAATATGATTGTGCCAGCACTTTTTTCAATATTGGAAGCGCTTCTAGAACTAAGTTTTCATTGTGGCAATCAGCTCCTTCAGCGACTCTGGTCTTATCGCATCAGTCACAGCAAAATAATGTTCTTTTATGATTCTTTTCAGCTTCAGAAATAGAAAGAAGTTGCAGGGGGTCATGTCCAGTGAATACACTGGCTGAGGCAACATAACAGTTTTGTTTTTTGCCAAAAAGTCATTAACAAGCATTGATGAGTCAGTGGGAGCATTATCATGATGTAATTTCTGCAAGTGGTTTCATCACAATTCTGATAGTTTCCTTGCAATTTCTTCACACATACGGCACTTAACTTCCAGGTGGTATTCCTTACTGACCATATGGCCATAAGGCAGGAGCTCATGATGCACCATCCCATCATAATCAAAGAAAACAATGAGATGAACATACAAATATTATTGAACAAGTGAAATTTTTTTTGGTCTTGGCTCTTCAGGCAGTTTCCATTGGGATAATTGGGCCTTGGTTTTGATATCATACCCATATACATATGATTAAGATCACCATTATAACCTTCTTTAGAAGTTCTGGATCATTGTCAACTTCATTCAGTAATTACTGAGCGATGTCTACATGACATCATTTTATGTCGAAATTCAACAATTTTGGAACAAACTTTGATGCTACATGTTTTATGCCCAAACCATTTGAAAAAATTGCTTGTCTTCAACTAAAGGATATGCTGACATCATCAGCAACCTCTCTGGTAGTGATTTTGCGATTTTCCAGAACCATTTTCTTTACTTCTTCCACATTGTTGTCAGTAATTATGTGCTTGGCATCCACTGTGAGTGAGCATGGTGGCTAATAGAAGGAACCAAAATAAGTTTATGCCCATCCTTGTTACTGAGTACTGGCAAAACAACCCCATCTACAGCTTCAGTTTCTGTCTCACTGGAATTAACTCTCTTGCCTGCTGACAAATACAATGGCTTTATTTCACATTATCCTACCATTTTGATATACAGGGTGTTACAAAAAGGTACGGCCAAACTTTCAGGAAACATTCCTCACACACAAAGAAAGAAAATATGTTATGTGGAAATGTGTCCGGAAACGCTTACTTTCCATGTTAGAGCTCATTTTATTACTTCTCTTCAAATCACATTAATCATGGAATGGAAACACACAGCAACAGAACGTACCAGCATGACTTCAAACACTTTGTTACAGGAAATGTTCAAAATGTCCTCCGTTAGCGAGGATACATGCATCAACCCTCCGTCGCATGGAATCCCTGATGCGCTGATGCAGCCCTGGAGAATGGCGTATTGTATCACAGCCGTCCACAATACAAGCACGAAGAGTCTCTACATTTGGTACCGGGGCTGCGTAGACAAGAGCTTTCAAATGCCTCCATAAACAAAAGTCAAGAAGGTTGAGGTCAGGAGAGCGTGGAGGCCATGGAATTGCTCCGCCTCTACCAATCCATTGGTCACCGAATCTGTTGTTGAGAAGTGTACGAACACTTCGACTGAAATGTGCAGGAGCTCCATCGCGCATGAACCACATGTTCTGTCATACTTGTAAAGGCACATGTTCTAGCAGCACAGGTAGAGTATCCCATATGAAATCATACTAACATGCTCCATTGAGCGTAGGTGGAAGAACATACTGACGAAACTAAAATGAGCTCTAACATGGAAATTAAGCGTTTCCGGACACATGTCCACATAACATCTTTTCTTTATTTGTGTGTGAGGAATGTTTCCTGAAAGTTTGGCCGTACCTTTTTGTAACACCCTGTATACCTATATTTACCACAAAAATTTTACTGTTGTCAATTTTGGGATTTAATCGGGTTACTGTATATAATATTATATTAGCTGAACTACTTTGTAGATCTAATTCAAACTCTGGGACTTAGCTGTGAGTGCTTCAACTGATGATCAGTAAGTTCTTTATAATTTTATCTGTGGGAGCATTTATTTGTGCCTTTCATTTATACTCCAGTGTTTCCCATAGTTATCATTATGTGATTTGGATGGAGAATCACTTAAGCTAAAAAAAACTTGTGTCGACCCACACAGTCACGTATCTGGATCACTGTCCCTACTGTGTAGTGAGTGCACCCCTGACATGAGTTAGGGAGACCCTACAATTGTCAACAGTATGGCATAAGTCCACAAAGTCACATCCTAGCTTGTCACAGGAACTATGGGATCTCTCAATCAATCCTTCATCTCGGTTCAGAACAGAAGTTCCCATTAGCACTGAAAACAATGCCGGAGATTGGAAGCTTTGTTGAACATCTGTGAACAAGACTGGTCCAGTGAACTTCCTCTGCCAGTCACTGGAAAGAACAATGTATAAGCCTTGGGGACTAGGTGACCACCTTTTGTTCCAACATGCACCACAATCTGCAATTGGTATGTATTTTAACAAGAGAAAAATATTTGATAAAATTCACAATTCTGCTGAAGATAACTTTTTGTTTTGAAGTTTTGTCAAGGTTATTCTCACAGCCATGCATATCAAAGCAAAAGACAGTGTTATGAATGATAAATGTTGACAATACACACTGCTACTGAAGAGCAGAAAGCTAAATGGAACACAATATTGCCGTGAGCTGTTGTGCATGCAGTGTGGTGCAGTGGTTACTGTCGCTCACTGATGTGCTGTAGGTCACCAGTTCTGACCCAACCACCGACAATTATTTGTTATTTAATATTTATCATTTCTGGAAATGTCATGAAATATCTTATGTTTGCATATTCTGGAATATTCTATGTTTGTGTGAATACAAGCATTCTGGAATATTCTGTATTTTTACAAAAAGCTGCACATTCTGCCTGGGAAGTTAGTTCTGTTCTGGCTGCATGTGTGTGTTCATAATAAACTTGCTTTCAGTGTTATGTGTAGTATTTCATTGTTGAGCCTGCTATTGGATTTGGACTTGCGTGTATCTACAAAAAAAACTATGATAGTTACAATGCATACAAAACACAATATTATGTGGTATCGTTTGTCTTCATAAGAGCTGAGATTACACCATCACTTACATCACACACCTGCAGCTCACAATTTAATACAAGATACATCCATAAATGTAAGTTTCCCTGGTGGCAGGAACAGAAACGAAACACAATTTAATTGAAAGATTTATTGGAATATACACAGGAAGTTCTGAACTATTTTTCAACATATTCACCAGAGGAATTCTGACACTGTCATACACTGGGAGCAACTTTTGTATTCCTGTGACAGAGGAGTCTGTCACCTGGGACAGGAAACGCCTCTCTGTCAATCTGAAAACACTGACCCTGATCAGAAATAAATTTCTTGAGGTTCCAGAGCAGATGGAAATCACTAGGAGCACAGTTCAGACTTTAGGTTGGTTCATCAAATGCCTGCCAGCTGAATGTTGGCAGTACCTCTATTGTCCACCAAGCTATGTGTGGCTGGGCATCGCCAAGCAGTAAGACAAGACCTGTACTAAGCATTCTGTGCTACTTGTTCTGAATGGTGCACCACTACACTGTATCATAGCAATGAGCAGCATTCACTGTCTCTCCTCTGGTCAGGAATTCGATGAGGAGACTTATCTGTCTGTCCCACAACACAGCCCGCAGTACTTTCCATGCCGATATAGACTGACTGAAATTTATGTTACAGGGAGAGCTACTATGACACCAATGCATTGTTTTCTGCTTGGTTTGTAGGGTACTGTGTGCAGCCCACATCTCATCACTTATGATGATCAGTCCAGAAACTCTTCACTGTCATCACAGTACACCTGCAGAATTACCACCACACGCTATGCTTTGTGTACTGGAGTCAGTCACTTTGGCACCCACCTGGTGCACAATTTCCAGGTGCTCCATGTTAATTTCATGTAACAAGGAGTGACACATCAGTGGAAACAGACTGCTGAGTTCTGTGATTGAGAAGCATTCCTGCACTAGCTTCAAAAGGTTGACTGTGGTGACGGATGGTCTCCTGCTGTGCATCTCATCGTGAATATTTTGGCAACCTGCTGCGATGCACCAGCAACACACCATTTGCTTGCTCATGATGTTAGGTCCTCAGTCATGACAAAGCTGATGATGAATTTCTATTAAGCTGTGTTCTGTGCACTCAAACTCTTTCTCACCAACTGCACTTCACAAAGTGGGAGTCGGAATACGAGCCAACATTTTCTACTACTGCTACAAAACTACTCTCTCTCTCCCTCTCTCTCTCTCTCTCTCTCTCTCTCTCTCTCTCACGCGCGCGCGCGCACACGCACACACACACACACACACACACACACACACACACACACACACACAAAATAACCACAGTCCCTGGCAGCTGTAGCCAGATAATAATAATTATTGGTAGTTGGCTTACATATAAATATAATAATAAAAACAATAACTACAGGAGTCATACCACACAATATCCACCAGTACATCAACGCAATACAGCTACATTCAAACGTATATATACAACTACAGAAATCTGTAATTATTGATACATGTTCAGTTACCCAAAAGTTCCTAAATGCAATGTAACATATACCGTACGGTTAAAAGGAAGTCACGCTTGATCAAGGTCCGCGTCACTTTCCATTTTTAACCAGACATAATGTCTGAGAAAGGAAAGAAATAATAATAATAATTGGTAGTTGGTTTACAGATACATATAAATAAATATGCAGAATGCAGTTTTTTTTTTTTTTTTTTTTTTTTTTTACGTAGCTCACATTGTGTCATCATCTACCCTGTTGTGCTGAATATGAACTCTGTAATATCAGTTTACCCTACTCGAAATAGCAAAAATTGGGGTTCATGGTGTGGGTTCCTGTAGTCATGTCCTAGTTCATGAACCATGGGCAACATATGAGTGGCCAAGTAAGTGGTCCCGACAGTCAGGATAGCAGTCACTTTGGAATAAGGCTGGGCATCTCGGACATATTCTGAGTTGTGGTCACCTTTGTGCTCATACGGAAAAGACTACCAAATCCACCGGTTAGTCCCTTAACCGTTAGGGGTAAAACCCAATGGGACTCGGGGCAAGTAAGGCTAGCAACCTGCTTTCCTGGTACTTTAAATATGATGCTGGCAACAATCAGAGCAAAATGCTTCAGACCTTTGGAGGTGACAGAGTCCCACCTCTAACTGACAAACCAGGGACTCCTAAGATACGACTTGGCAAACAAATGGTAATGAGATGGGGAGCTATTAATATCAATGGGGGCTACTCTGGGAAGAAGGTAGAGCTGGCAGAGGCTGCAAGTAAGATGGGGCTGGACGTCTTAGCTGTTAGTGACATTCGGGTAAGGGGTGAGAAAGAAGAGGAAGTGGGAGAATACAAGGTCTACCTGTCAGGAGTCAAAGCAGGAATAGCACAATGGGGTGTAGGACTTTACATCAGGAAAGAAATGGAACCCAGCGTAGTTGCAATAAGGTATGTAAACGAATGACTGATGTGGATAGATTTGACAGTGTCTAGCAAGAAAATTAGGATTGTGTCAGTATATTCGCATTGTGAAGGGACAGATCAAGATAAGATGGATAGTTTTTATGATACACTCAGTGCTGTAGTTGTTAGAGTACAGGACAAGGACACTGTTCTGCTCATGGGTGATTTTAACGCCAGGATTGGAAATCGAACAGAAGGGTATGAAAAGGTTATGGGTAAATTTGGAGAAGATATGGAGGCCAACAGGAACGGGAAACAACTCTTGGATTTCTGTGCCAGTATGGGCTTAGTAATCACAAACTCCTTTTCTAAACATAAGAACATTCACCGGTATACTTGGGAAGGCAGGGGAACCAGATCTGTCATTGACTATATAATAACAGATCAGGAATTCAGGAAGGCTGTGAGGGACACACGTGTATTCAGGGGATTCTTTGATGACAATGATCATTATTTAATCTGCAGTGAAATTGGGATTGTGAGGCTGAAAGTGCATGAGGTCAGGTCCATATGTAGGAGGATAAGAGTGGAGAAACTTCAGGATAAGGAACTCAGGCAAAAGTACATAACAGCGATCTCAGAAAGGTACCAGTTAGTTGAATGTAGTCAATTACATTCATTGGAAAAGGAATGGACAAGGTACAGGGACACAGTACTAGAAGTGGCTAAAGAATGTCTTGGAACAGTAGTGTGTAAAAGTAGGATGAAGCAAACAGCCTGGTGGAATGACACAGTCAAGGCAGCCTGTAAAAGGAAAAAGAAGGCGTATCAAAAATGGCTGCATACTAGAACTCAGGTAGACAGAGAAAGTTATGTTGAAGAAAGAAACAAAGCCAGACAGATAATTGCAGCATCCAAGAAGAAATCTTGGGAAGACTTTGGAAACATGTTGGAGACTATGGGTCAAGCTGCTGGAAAACCATTCTGGAGTGTAATTAGCAGTCTTCGAAAAGGAGGTAAGAAGGAAATGACAAATATTTTGGACAGGTCAGGAAAACTGCTGGTGAATACTGTGGATGCCTTGGGCAGATGGAGGGAATATTATGAAGAGTTGCTCAATGTAGGTGAAAATACGATCAGTACTGTTTCAGATTTCGATGTACAATGGGATAGGAATGATGATGGAAATAGGATCACATTTGAGGAAGTGGAGAAAATGGTCAATAAATTGCAGTGCAATAAAGTGGCTGGGGTGCACGAAATTAAGTTGGAACTGATCAAATACAGTGGAATGTCAGGTCTTAAATGGCTACACAGGATAATTGAGGCGGCATGGGAGTCAGGACAGGTTCCATCAGACTGGACGAAAGCAGTAATCACACCAATCTTTAAACATGGAAACAGAAAAGATTGTAACAACCACAGAGGTATCTCTTTAATCAGTGTTGTGGGTAAAATCTTCTCAGGTATTGTTGAAAGGAAAGTGCTAGTATTAGTTGAGGACAAATTGCATGAAAATCAGTGTGGGTTTAGGCCTTTTAGAGGTTGTCAGGACCAGATCTTTAGCTTATGGCAAATAATGGAGACGTGTTATGAGTGGAACAGGGAATTGTATCTATGCTTTATAGATCTAGAAAAGGCATATGACCGGGTTCCTAGGAGGAAGTTATTGTCTGTTCTACGAGATTATGGAATAGGAGGCAAACTTTTGCAAGCAATTGAAGGTCTTTACAAAGATTGTCAGGCAGCAGTTAGAGTTGACGGTAAATTGAGTTCATGGTTCAGAGTAGTTTCAGGGGTAAGACAAGGCCGCAACCTGTCTCCACTGTTGTTCATATTATTTATGGATCATATGTTGAAAACAATAGACTGGCTGGGTGAGATTAAGATATGTGAGCACAAAATATGCAGTCTCGTATATGCAGATGACTTAGTTGTGATGGCAGATTCGATTGAAAGTTTGCAAAGTAATATTTCAGAGCTAGATCAGAAATGTAAGGACTATGGTATGAAGATTAGCATCTCCAAAACGAAAGTAATGTCAGTGGGAAAGAAATATAAATGGATTGAGTGCCAAATAGGAGGAACAAAGTTAGAACAGGTGGACAGTTTCAAGTACTTAGGATGCATATTCTCACAGGATGGCAACATAGTGAAAGAACTGGAAGCGAGGTGTAGCAAAGCTAAAGCAGTGAGTGCTCAGCTACGATCTACTCTCTTCTGCAAGAAGGAAGTCAGTACCAAGACTAAGTTAACTGTGCACCATTCAATCTTTCGACCAACTTTGTTGTATGGGAGTGAAAGCTGGGTAGATTCAGGTTACCTTATCAATAATGTTGAGGTTACAGATATGAAAGTAGCTAGGATGATTGCAGGTACTAGTAGATGGGAACAATGGCAGGAGGGTGTCCACAATGAGGAAATCAAAGAAAAACTGGGAATGAACTCTATAGATGTAGCAGTCAGGGGGAACAGGCTTGGATGGTGGGGTCATGTTACACGCATGGGAGAAGCAAGGTTACCCAAGAGACTCATGGGTTCAGCAGTAGAGGGTAGGAGGAGTCGGGGCAGACCAAGTAGAAGGTACCTGGATTCGGTTATGAATGATTTTGAAGTAATAGGTTTAACATCAGAGGAGGCACCAATGTTAGCACTGAATAGGGGATCATGGAGGAATTTTATAAGGGGGCTATGCTCGAGACTGAATACTGAAAGACATAATCAGTTTTAAATGATGATGATGATGATGATTATTTGATTCTCCCATTTGCTCTCACCTCCGCTCTCCTTTTCCCACTCAACAACTATGTCCTTAAGCAACATCTTTGGCGACCTGCATTTTAGCGTCTGTGTGTACATGTGTGAAAGTTTGGTCTTGTGCTAGAAAAACACAGATAATTTACTCAAAAGCAAGCACAAATTTTTGAGCTGTTATGTCTGTCTGGGTACAATACATCACATTTTTATGGTAAGGGTCAGCTGTCAGTCATTGCAACAAATGCTGATTATTCACTAGTTGTCTAGGAATTTGGAACTCTCTTCTATCCACGGACACCCCTGTGCATAACAGTATAATGTGAAAATAGCTTCAGAGATTCACAAACTTTATCTGCCAGATCATTTAAAAGTATCATGAATGATACTGGTCTTATCATACTGCCTTGTGATACCTCTGAACTTAACAACCAAATTTACTCTCTATTTAGCAAACAACCAGCCACACATTTACCTTAAGGTGACTGATGTTCCATTCTTTTAAACACTGTTGTTATGATGATTTCAACTGTACGAGGGTTGACCAAAAAGTAATGCCTCCGCCTTCATATATCTTCAACAGCTGGCAGCATTGGTATGCGGCAGGTACTGGCTTGTTCCATAGCCTCTTCTCTACAGCTCCAGATGGCGGGAAGCCTTAGCATTGAGCGATTGTGTTGTTACAGTGTAAAGTAAGGAACCCTGCACAGACGGTTGGTCAATGCAATTTAAGCAATGAGCAGTAATTGAATTCTTGACAGCATAAGGTGTCACCCCAAAGGAGATTCATCAGAGAATGAAAGCAATTTATAGTGATTGTGTTGATGTGAGTACTGTGTGTCATTGGGTGAGTAAGTTTAAAGATGTTGATGCGGGAACATGTGACCTGCATGACAAACAAAGAGTTGGACGTCCTGTGACAGCAACCACCGAGTTTCACAAGCAAAATGTTGAGAGATTGATTCAGGAAGGTCGTCATATCACTCAGAGATAAATTGCAAGCACAATCACCATTTTGCAAGAATGTGTGGGTCACATTATTGCTTTGCTTGGCTATCGGAAGATCTGTGCAGGATGGGTACCCTGGATGCTGACTCCTGAGATGAAAACACACAGACTTGAAATTTGCCAGGAACTCCTCTCGCATTATGAGAAAAAAGGTGACGTCTTTCTCCATTCAATTGTGACAAGAGACAAAACGTGGGTACACCATTACTACCCGGAGACGAAACGTCAGTCTATGGAATACTGACACAAAGAATTGCCCCATAAAATAGATTCAATACGCAGCCCACAGCTGGAAAATTCATGGCCACAGTGTTCTGGGATGCAGATAGTGTTATCCATGTTGATTTCCTTGATCGTGGAACAACAATAAATTCAGAGCATTACATCACAATGCTGCAAACTCTGAAACAACGGCTAACAAGGGTCCGAAAGGAAAAGGAAAACACTTCTCTGCAGCATGACAATGCCAAACCACACACTTCACGTGCCATCACAGCAGAACTTCAGAGACTGAATCTCACCACGATACGACATCCTCCATACAGTCCAGATTTAGCACCATCTGACTTCCATCTGTTCCTGATAATGAAATACGATCTGCAGGGACATCATTATGCTTCTGATACAGATGTTGAGAGAACTATGAGACTGTGATTGCGGAAACAGAGTGTCGACTTCTTCCGTGACGGCTTTGGAAAACTTTTTCATCTTTGGCAGAAATGTATCCAATTGGCTGTTGATTACATGGAAAAGTGAATATTGGTAATTAAAGATCACATTCTTAAGATTATTTCTGCATTTGATTTATTAAAATATTCCCATCCAAATCCAATTAGCGAAGGTGGAGGCATTACTTTTCATTCAACCCTTGTATCTGCTTGTACTTACCATTTCCCACATCCTTCCTGTTTTGCAAATAATATATGAGCTGTGTCACTTCTTGAAGTTTACTTGGATGAATGAGGCTACATTTTGCTATTACTTCTTCTGCAAGGACTGCACAGTTTGTGTCTTCATTTAAACTTTTCAGTCTTATGATTTTTTGGCATTCCTGAAAGAAAAAGCGGAATTGAGTGTCAGTAAAAGAAAGTTTTTAAATAATCTGAGAAGTATATGAACTGTAAAATGGTGCATTAAATATAAATATTTATGCATCACTTCACCAAAAAATATGTCTGTGGATTGTCAATGATACGGATATTTATCAGTTTACTTTTATTGATGCTTCGACAGTATTTTGTCTTACATTTGATAAAGTGTATTATGGAGGCTTCTTCTTCTTCTTAACAAATCAAGTAAAACTAGCAAGCAGATAGAAAGTTACTAATTTCCTCTTCTGCTGTAGATCTATTGACACTTACTATAATCCTCATGCTGTTTCACACACAAGAGCTTTTCTGCTTGATGTATTTTAAATGGAAACTAATTTTATCATATGAAAAGCAACAATAGGTCAAAGATTTTATGCCAAGAAACTTTATCAACAATATCTCCCCAGTCAGAAAAACCCCTCCTGTCTAAATTTCTTCAATTATTTATCCCAGTTTTCTGTATTATTTCTATTCTGGGCAATTTTAGCCATAGGTTAACTACAACGTCAGTTTCATAAATCCTCAGGTTGTGAGTTATACAGTCAAATTACTCGCATAAGTCAACCTCACATTTTCATTCCTTCTCCAGTTTCCTTCTTCCAGTCAGCTTCTTAAAACTCATTTCTTCAAACTGGTCCAATCACTTTAATTCATTTCTTCCTAAGTCTGTGTATCTTCAGTCACAATAGCGTCTCAGCTTACTCTCCACCCATGCCACCCCTCATCCCAGCCCTTTATCATCATGTGCAATACTTTTACCCCTGGGTGAGCTCACACAGGTTAATATACCTATCCCATTTCTCTCCTGTCCCTCTTCTTACTATTGGCTCTACCTACAGTAATCACTCCCTTTCTTATGCCATTTATCCCAGGACAGTGCAGCTGTGTGTGCATGTAGCTCTCTGTAGGCTCTGGTCTGAAGAAGATTGAAGGTTAAAAACGGAGCTACTAAGTTCTTTTTCATGACCCTATTCGTCAGAAGACTCAACTATGTGGTGAGTCAATAACTTTACTCATGCTACTGTCTCTTTCCCATTCTTAATTTACCAGTATTATATTCATTTCTCTTATCTCTTTCTTTATCCACAATGAATCCAAACCTCAGAAGTTTTTAATTCTCGAGCAGGAAAACATTACAAGAGCCATAACGTTATACAGTAGGTTAAAGAATCCTTTCCGTTATAGCAACTGTAGGTAAATTATTTGACTCTTTATCTTGATCCAAGTAGTTGCAACATAAAATGACAAAATAAATAAGTTATGGTTTCTGAGCAGGGTACTAAATTTTTCCTGCAAATTTAAGTGGCAAAAAAGAACAAATCAGGTTTCAACTGAATTTTATCACAATCAATTTACTAAGCTCATCACATAGACACAATGAAACCCATTCATACCTTTCTGTCTCCTAGGAGTGGGTCACCAAGATCACCTAAAATAAAAGCTTCTAGTTCATATGTAACCACCAAAGCTTTCTCAGTTGGATGGACATCTATAGACCTTGATCGAATTTTCCTGAAAGAAAAATTTTAAATATGTGTATTATTATTTTCAACACATATTCCATTTATTTTCAATGCATTAATATTCATGCATGTATGGTAAAAGCATATTAATGACTGCATTAACTATACCAATGTTAAAAAAAAATAAACTAATATCCTTCAGATTCAACAATAAGCACAAGTGAATAGCCATTTTCATTAGCTGTAAAACTATTAAATAGGAAGGAACAATATTACAGCACTATTTACCTCATACAGTGCTATCAGGTACAGCAAATGAATGAAAGTCTGACTACTAGTGGATAATTACAACTCTTGAAGAATACATGACAGTGAGTCCCCTCATCCTGGGGGGCGGGGGTCTGAATGATCTGTTCTTCCTTTTTAACCTTTCCCAACTCACTCCACTTTCTCTCTCATGAAGGAACTAATAGTTCTGGGAGGGAGGTGTACTGTACATATGATAAGATGGGGGGGATTTAAAGATATTTGCAAAGATAGTTTCAAAGTTCCTATGCAGGGCACACACCAGTTGCTGTCATATACAAAGATAGTGAACAGCACTGTGGTTGATAGTTTGTGATGTGGAACAGGTGTAGTGGATTGCGTCTCATAAAAACATCTCTTAGTTTTCAAACAATGGAAAATCCAGGTTGCATTACTTGTAATATTGTATGTCAGTTTTATGATACAAACCAAATGTTTATTCTAAGTGTAAAACTGTAAATTTGTACCAGGCCAGGCAGACATTAACAAAGATTGGGAAAGCTTCGCACATCCCTTGATGTGATGTAGCCACCTTAATGGCATTTCCATTGAACCAATTCTGGAAGAAGGAAGAAAATTAACATTTAATGTCCAGCGAGCAACTAGGCCATTACAGAGGAGCACAACTCAGTCTGGGAATGAGAAAGGAGGAAATTGGGGACACTCTTTTTCAAAGGCGCCATTCCAACGTTGCCTTGGGGAAACAACGGGAAATCTAAACCAAGATGGTCAGTTAGAGGTTTGGGCTGCTGTCTTTTTGTGACTCACCACTGCACCACCTCACTAAGTTCCAATTCTGAAACACCTATAAAAAGTTTCTAAAATCAAAAAGTGAAAGTATTTTAATTTAGCTCTCTTTGTTCTGACGTTATTGACAGTTCACTATAGGTATCCGGAATTTTAATCCAAATACACAATTCATCACCACTTTTGACTCCTCCCACATATCTTGTTATTCACTTGAGAAAGACTTTGTAGAGAATTTTCATCTCTGTCTACACTTATACCTTGGAAACCACAAATAGCAATTTTCTTTGTACGATTAATTAAGTTTCAATGATGGGCTGTGAGGGGAACAATAATTTATAAGCCTCTGTACATGTTGTGATCTGTCTAATTATACCTCCTCAGTCTCTAACTGAATATGTACTTGACCCAAGAATATCAACAGATTTTGCCCTGAAATCTGGTTCTTTGAATCACATTGTACATTTCATACGATAGTAGGCAGCTTTCTTCATGTGTCAGCTCTTTCAACATGTGAAGCATTTCTGAACCACTCCCTTCCAGTCAAGTAAGTTATGGGAAATCACACCTTTTTTTTTCTTTTTCTTATCTCAATTACTTCATGTCTTTTCTTTTTCCTTCTACTTTCCTTAGCTCAACTCAGATTATTTACGTTTTAATTTTCTTATGTGTGATTATATACCTGATCTTTGTGAAAGACAAGGGACTGTGCTTGTTCTGTATAGATGCAGGAGTAAATGGCAGCCACTGACGTCATTTCCAACAGCTGGAAGCTATGCTGACCACAGCCAACACACTTTATGGCCCCTCAGTGACAATTTTCTGAAGTATGTGGCAAATATGTCTGGTGCCTTTGGAATCATCTGTGATTCTTGAATAATGAAACAAGTTTTATCCTCGGATATTACAACCATTTTGAAAACTTCCAACTTCTTGAGGAATCAACAGACAGACATCACACACAACTCAGTTCTCCCCTAAAGATTCTTAAGGCAGTAGTGTTCCATAATGAATTTTATATGATTCTATACTGTTAAATAGGGCATAAAATCCAATTTTATAAAATATCAGACTACTTATGTGGCCTCATTAACGGAGGAACAAGAAACAAGATTAAAAAGTTGTGAAGGAAGAAAAGGAGTGAAGTTCAGAAATATGCGTCCAAAGACTAGAGTAGCACAGTAATGGAATGGGGGGGGGGGGGGAGGAGGGAGGGAGGGAGGGGGGAGAGAGAGAGAGAGAGAGAGAGAGAGAGAGAGAGAGAGAGTGTGTGTGTGTGTGTGTGTGTGTGTGTGTGTGTGTGTGTGTGTGCGCGCGCGCGCGCGCACGCACGCGCTCAGTCTGCTACAGATTAGTGGCTGCCGTTGCCTTACTTTATGTATTGTTCCATTCAGGAATTTCCATTATTGTTTGACATTAGTAAACGATTTTTTCAAATCAGGAATTTTCCAGTGAGACAGGAGGAGGAGGACATGCAAAAATTGAGCCACTTCTAAGGTAATGTAGAAAATATAAAAAAAATCTTTGCAGTTGTTATTCCAGAAAATAATGGAATAAATTATGAAATATCACCTAATGAATTATCTCATAAATAAAACCACCTTGCTGAAGTGCATTATTATTTCTGAAGTAATAGAACCACTAAATCAATCTTAATATGTTGACTGCCGCACGCTTAGTGATGGATGTTTCTGCTGGGGCTGCCAGTTGCCACAAGACAACCAATGTGTTAATACTGCTTGCAGAAGTTGTACTGAATGCAGTTAAGAATTTAGACCGTTGAATTTTTCAGAGGTAACATAAGAGGAGACTAAAAGACCTGAACAACAGTTACACTACCAAAAATAGTAAATGTCGAGAGAGATGTTTCACAAAGCCTACAAAAAATTATTCATAAAAATTATCTTTGAGCAAAGTTTAAATATACTTGTCAAAAGTAGAGAATGTAGGTAAAATGTCAGTGGGATAATAGAGAGCAGCGCACAGCTCATGGTGTTATCAAAGGAAACATTATTGCATTGGTCCGAGTTATTGAGGGATGTCCCCAGATGGATTGAGAGAGGGGCGGGGAGGGGAGGGGAGGGGGACAGGCAGAGCTGCTCCCACACCCCCACTCCCTGGATATAAAATGAGCTCTAAAAACCAAAGTCATATCCCACCATTCACCACTAAACTAGTAAGTTGTAACATCACCTCCCACTGCTCAGATCCTGAACATGCTATCAGGCACAGATAAGTATGTCAGGATGGTCAGGTATAGATTTGAGACAATAATGAAAATAGTGCATTAAGAACCATCATGACAAAACAGAGAAATCTGAGCTTGCACAGAAAGATTTTGGTATTTATTTCTTCCCTGTGCTACTTGAGATCGTAACAGTAAATAAATAGTCAAAGTGATTTTATGAAATTTCTGCCAAATGTTAAGTGTAAATTGCAGCTTAATCATGCAGACATAGCTAGGAAAATATGAGCCTATGTACATTTCACACCTTGCTCCTAAGAACTTTACTGGTCACATGAACAGTGAAAACAGGTTTTTCCACCACTCTGACAACTATTACATTAAGTCCTTATCAACTTCTCACTTATGTAGGGATTATGAAGACAAGATTACATTAATTACAGCACACACAGAGGTATTTAATCAATCATTCTTCCTGTACCGAACACATGAATGGAATGGGGGAAATCATAACTGGTACAGTGGGATGAACCCTCTGCTATGCATTTCACAGTGGTTTGCAGAGTAAATATTTAGATGCAGAGCTTCACTCACTCACACACACTGTGTAAATCTTACCATGAAAAAGAACCTTCGAAGTCAAGTCATACATTCACAACAAAAGCCATCAATGCAGGATTCTTTATCTTTAAAATATACTAGCAACAAACTACCACTAACGCTAATCTAATGTTGGTTATAATCAAAGAAATTATTTTATATACACTTATGTATAGTAGCAGAAAAAGGTGCAACTGTTTCTCCTCTTTCTTCCATTCATCAGGTGTTTTTATCATGTACTTCAAAACCAAATATTTAAATTTACACAGACCCTTACGAGATGTCTCCATATGTGCAAAGTCAAAATCCGTTTCACACTAACATGAGTTATGTGAATTCACATATCCAAGATAAATATTTTGACACGGTGTAGGGGCAGTGACTAATGATGTATTGCCTTACTGCGTTTTTTTAATGTCAAGTTCCTGCCTGACGTCTATCGACTATCTGCCACAAATTATTTTTTGAGCCGAAACTTCGTAGCAGATCAAAACTGCATTCGGACTGGCAGTCGAATCTGGGGCTTATGCCTTTCGTGTGTACGTGATCTAACGACTGAGGACTCTAGGTTCGAGTACTGGTCCAGAATATAGTTTTAATACCTAAGGTCCAGTCAGCGCACGAACAGGTGGAGTAGAAATTCATTTTGGATTTTCTGAGTTGCTTCCTTCGTTGCGAGTTGCCACCAACAAAATGATTTTCTACGATGTTTTAGCAGCCGATATAGCTGGCTTACAAAAACAAAGCATTTCGATGTTTTCATACATTTACTGCTTAACACAACTGCCGAGCACGCAAAGTTTTAAGGAACGAATTAGTTATGCAAATGTTTCATTCTCATTTCATGAAATATGAGGCTCGTATAAATTTGTAGCATTTCCTTGTCAAAACCTTGTCACCCATGACGCTCTTGCTTGTAAAAACAGTACACACATTCTCAAACTGCAATTTAAGAATGTACAACAAATGACATCAACTGGCCAAATGAGATTTCTCAAATCTCGTTCTCCGCATTGTTACACAGTAAGAGCTGTTCAAAAAGACATTATGCAATGGCATGTCGTACTTCTTTAAATATCTCGCATCCTCTGATTGCATTGTACATTCACAACGTCCAATCGCTCCACATCTGTCAAACGAAACAACAGACACAGAGATGACAATGTGATTTAATTCATGTTTGGTATCTTCAAACATTATCGTTGACAAAATTTCACCATAACAAAGATATATATCTTTGGACATAACTAATAATTTTTATTGAATGGCTCACGCTTGTAAAATATAATTAGGAATTATATTACTACACTTTTCTAGAATTAAGAATTGTCCATTTCTGAGACAATCAACTTGCTCGTGAGTAGCTGCAAACTACGAAGTACTTTGATGAGTGATAATCAGCTCTTCAGCTGTGCGAAGACTCGTGGTGGTGGGGTAAAATGCCGGTAGCGTTGTACGTTATTTTGCCAGTAATTCTGGCACTAACTCTTATACGTGGTTATCGGGAGATTAAATGGGGGCGATGTAAAAGTAAAAGTTCGCTACATGGTAGAGTTTTCATAATTACTGGTGCAAACTCAGGTATAGGAAAGGTTACTGCTCGCGAACTTGCCCGGAGGAAGGCTACTGTAATAATGGCATGTCGTAATATTAAAAGTGCCAGGGAAGCAATCGAGGAAATAAGACAGTCCGTCACGACAGGACAATTAGTGAGTATTTCTTAAAAACAAGAATTCGGACGGAGAAACAACGGCGCCGCTGTTCATAAACTTTCAAATGGTTTCTGTTATTTCAGATTCCACTGCAGCTCGACTTGTCATCTTTAGCGTCTGTGAGAAATTTTGCAAGTGTAATCATTAAAGATTTTCCGAAAATTCATGTGTTGATCAATAATGCAGGAGTATTTATACCAATTGAGGAAAACAGAACAACAGAAGATGGCTTTGAAATACACTTTGGTGTGAATCACCTAGGCCATTTCCTCCTGACGAACTTGCTGCTGAAGAAATTAATGGAAAGTGCACCCAGCAGGTTGATAAGTAACACATTTTAGCAGACTTTTCTAACTTTCAGATTTGTTTTTATTTGTACAGTGCTCAACAAAAAGGTCTGGAGAAAGCAACATTCGTATAGAAATGGCAATTTCCTGAATTCACTACAGTTAATACAAAATTGGCCATACTCCTAATTATGTAACTGGTATGAACCATCATAGTCTAATAACTTTGCAAGGGTCCAGAGTTCATACTGAAGTAACTGTCAACCTATTGCTGCGATTCCACTCGTCGGCATTGAACCGTGACGTACTGTTATGATGTGTGACGTCATGGAAGCGTGTTATGATGTGTGACGTCATGGAAGCGCGGCGTGTTTGAAGGGGATTGTTTGTGGAGGGCATGCTGAAGTAAGCGGTGGCGCTCTAGTGTTGTTTTTATGATTTGTTTCGTAGTCATGGTGCAGTCCTATAGGATTCAGCGGCTGTGGGCGTCGTGGTATTTGGTTGTATCTTGTTAGTATATTGCATTTTACTGGTGGTGTTTTCCAGTGAGTCGTGTAGGAATTTTGCGTGTACAGTGCGATTTTGGAGGTTGTATGTGGCTTATTAGTGATTGATTCTCAGTTTCTGCAGTTATTTGCTATCGATTTGTTTACGGTTTTTCAACTGTTAGTTCGTCATTTGCAGTTTGTTCGTTTATTAAATTGAATTTTGTGTGTTTATCTTTCATTTGGAGGTATGGATCCGGGTAGGCTGTATGATACCACCCTTCGGCTTTGACGCGTGACGGGCCGTGTTGAGGGACGTCATCGAGCTGTAGAGTGTTCGTTTTGGATTAAAATGTTGTTGTAGAGGGCGCGGCGTATGAGAAGTGGCCGTGTGTTTATGACGTACGTTATTGTCATTTAGTGTGCTATAGTCGTCATGATGTGGAGTGTACGAAATTGCGTTGGCGGCGCAATGGACTATATTGTGCAGAATATTGTCATGTAGAAGAGAATGTCGTAAAATTAAAACTGTACTCGTAGGTGCCTGTGTAACAGCTGAGTAAGTGGATCAATGTTTTTAATCAAATCACGGATAACTGTTTATTAGCATAGCGAAAGTGCAACTCTCTCATTAATAAACATTGATTCTCGTACCTTCTCCAATGATTTAATTAAAAACATCCACTTGGGACGTTTATCGAAAACTATTTCCTCACGGGTTCCGCTGTCTTGTCCTACTTGACTCATCATTTATTATGATCAGTTCCCATCATTCACCACGCTTTAATTACCATCTGCAACACACTACAAAAAAAAAAAGAAGTCGCAGACACCGTAACTGCACTTTTACTATAGGGCTAAGCTATATAGGATGAAATGGAGATTGGGATACCGGCTACTGTAGTTGTGGGTCACGTTAGATACACTTGAATTAGGGGTTTTCGGCATGCTGATGACGACACGGGTCAAAGCAATTGGGTGGAATTCCAGTCTATCCCATGGATCCAAATGTGAAATTTAGTGGTAGGCCTTTAGAGGCTGACGTCGGGAAAGATATTGCTGGTGTCATAAAATTTCTCCATTTACGTAGTTTTCTCACTGATGGTGTTATTTGACGCTAGTGTCAAGTGCTGATGAAGTGGTCCAGAGATCCTCCTCCTTGGGCCACGGACCTCTTTGTGTGCAGGTGTAGCCGAGATAATGTTTAGAGACAGATTAGGAGAGGAGCCTGGTTCAGGCATTGTAGATTGGCTCTTGACTTGCTTTTGGTTCCATCTGTAGGGGAGACAGGGGCTCAGCGAACAATGGGGCATAGTAGGCAATTGATTATATAATGTGTATGACTATCAGAATGCCATCATAGTTGTGCACATCTAGCCTACCTTATCTTGCTATGAAACTAGCTGACTGACTGATGCTGGAGTATGAGACTCATGTGTTTTACTATCTTCCTTTGCAGACTTTGCCATGTCCATACTAAGGATTTGTACTTCATTTTCTTAAAACGAAATGCTGAGGAAGTAAGCAGTTATCGTGGGAATTGCTGTTCACACTACATAAAATACTGAACTATATCTGTGTGTGACTGAATAAACATGTTTTCATTAATGGGGATTGGGGCAGAGTGAACAGTTTGTTCTGGGCCAAAATTAGTATATATGCAGGAAACAAAAATGGTTCGCTAAGGAGAGTAAACTGCTTTTGGCCCAACACGGCATGAATGTTTTGTCCCTAGGCAGTCTCTTGAAAGGCTAGTTATCTTGGCAACACATTGTTAAAAAAGGTGCAGTATTTGGAAATGTACCAGAAAACACTGACAATGTTACAGATAGGATAGATATAACGGACACCAACAACACAAGCATTGCTCCAATTGTCTGGAACTAGTGTGCGTGAAATTAGTAGCTGTTCAAAAGGTCTGACTCTTATCACCAAAGGAAATTTGACCTCTTCCAAAAGCAACCATCCCTAAGACAGACAGCTCAGTATGGAAGAAAAAGAGGAAGCTTAAGAATTTTTGCTGATACCCATTGACTTCAGCCAGAGAGCAGGTGGTGAAGATTCTGATATTCTTTAGATGAGTGACGAGGATGATGATTAGTTTTGATGATGAAGAATTTAATGTGGAAGATGAGTTGGAAGACAACAGTTGTGTTGTTGTGGAAGTGGCAACCAAAAGAAAAGAAATACCATTTCGTCATTTTGTTGTGCATATCAGTTCAGTTAATGAAAATGAAAGAACTCTAATTGTGACTTCTCTGCAGGTGTCATGAAAGTTTGACAAAATTTTGCGCTTGCTCCAGATGCAGAATCGTGTAAGTAAAAGTTTAGAATAGAGCCAGTGGTGTACTTATGTGTTTTATGCAGGAATGTTGTCAGAGCTTGCCGTGAGGTGTGATGGGAACAAATGAAGGTGTGTCATCCATTTGTGTTGCACAACTAATGAGAGAGCAGTAGGCAGACAACATGTTTTGAAATAAAACATTCGGAAATGTGAAACATTGCTGTAAATGAGGATTTTAAATTTAATCCCTCCTTGTTTGAGTTGCAGCTGTTTAAACTGTGCTAGTGTCTGCAAACCACTGACAGCATTACAACTCATGATATATTCGAAAAAGCAGTTCTCTGCGTGAGCACACTGAGGAAGTGGATCAATGTTTTTTAATTAAGCCGTGGGAGAAGGTAGGTGGAGCTTTTTTTTTTTTAATTAAATTAATGGGAGAAGGTTGGGGAATCACCATTAATGAATATATTTAATGTGTGTCACTGTTAATAATAAACATTGATCACCCAGCTTCTCCCATGATTGAATTAAGAAAAAGTGCTCCACTTTTTCAAAGCAGTGACTTTTGCTGCACCTCAATGTGATTTCATCCACACAAACTGTTGACTCTTTTAGAGTCACTTTACCATCACATTTGATGTATTTTTGTGAGGATTACAGAAGTGTCCGATTCCACCCGTCTGCTTTGACGCTTGTCATCAATTTGGCAGAAATGGCTATTCTAAGCGTCTCCGATATGCTGCCTATGATGTCACTACATACACACGGCAACAAACACTAAAATATGTATAAATAAGACAATAACACCTCTCTCCACAGATAGAATCAAAGTAATGGTACAACCGCGGGAAATTGGGGTTTTAGGGAGGGGACAAGCTAAATATAACAGTAAAAAAGCACACCATGGTCCCAAAACACACAAGATGATAAACAAAATCTACGGAAATCAGACACTTCCCTTGACCTATATAGGTCAACTGCAGCTTACGGTACCAGAACACCAACGCCTACAGCAAAAACTATGAAACTTGGAATCGGTCATTTCCGTTGACCTATGTAGGTCAACCATAACCATTGAAACGAAAAAACCAACACCAACAACTACGAAAAACAAAACCACAACTACTCAAAAAACCAAAAGTCAAACATCCTTACGTAAGTTAAAACACATTTAATACACAATAAATACACAAAGCATTAAAACTCGACAAAAATAGACACAAAAAACAGTTATTACGTTACCTTCCATTTGGAAAGTGGCTGCACTCGGTGACTGTTTATGTGACTTATAAATTATAGAGTGCAGCAATCAGTCTTCCTTATTTAGATTTTATTACGCAAATCCAGATTTCAGCAAGTATCTAGCCATTCTCAATGCAATGACGCCCAAACAACAGGGACTTACATGCACTCTGAGAATAGAAAATAGTGGATTTAGAATGGCTAGCTACTAGTCAAAACCTGGATTTGCGTAATCAAATCTAAAAAAGAAACACACAATTACTTACCACCAACAAATTTTGGCACTGCAAAGTAGGTCTACCATCACCCCCCCCCCCACACACACACACACACACACACACACACACACACACACACACACCAAGACGACATCTACAAACACTACCAACTCATAAACTCCCTGCCGTGGTGACGTCACACACCACAACACCATGGGTCAAAGCAGACAGGTGGAATCGTACGCTGCCATTGAGCCTTTTTCTGTGTCAGCAATTAATCCATGAGAGATGCATGAATGGACAACGTTGCTGTGCAGAACTAAATCACTTAAATCGGTACACTTTATAGCACTCGCTGCCATAATCACAAAATATTTCTCTGAAAGCTCGCTAATGTACTGAAAAACAGCAAACAAGACAATAGTTTTAATTTCAGCCCTAGAAATAAATTACCTCTGTTCCCACCTCTCACTGGTTATGGCTAAGAATCAACCCATTGGCTGTGTGAAACTGATGTTGCCGACTTATGAGCAGTAGAAAAGCATGGCCGTGACTGCAACTGGCCCTGATCTAGAATTACGCCAAGCATGTGAAATTAGCTTCACAGATATCATTGTAGACTACCAAAGGCAACCATAGCTGGTGGCAGTAAAACAATTTGTGGTGGCAGTAAAACAAATTATTGCAATATGTATATTTCCTATTGAGAAGGATACATACAATGTCCATTGGTTTTACTAGTTACAGATTCTATGTATCGCATAATGTTTACTTAGAAAAATAAATGTTTACACTCTGTCTGGATATTTTTTTAACTATTGCATACTGTGCTCCATACAAATACTCAGGGTGCCAAGGACTGGTTTTCGACACTCGATTGACTTGGCTCCCTCATCTTTGTCAGCTTAAGCGGAAGTGCTGGCAGCACCTCAATGCCCTCCATTGCCTGAGCTCACCAGTTAGGGTGCAGATCACTGTACACTGCTGCAGCTCTACAGAGCCCTTGTCCAATCCTGAATTGACTATGGGAGTGTGGTTTATGGTTCGGCAGTGCCTTCAGAATTGCATTTACTCGACCCTGTGCACCACTGTGGGGTTTGATTAGCGACAGGAGCTTTTAGGACGAGTCCGGTGACCAGTGTACTGATGGAGGCTGGTGTCTCTCCACTGCAGATCAGACGTGCGCAACTGCTTGCCAGTTACGAGGCACACATTCATAGTTCCCCTGAGCATCCAAATTACTGTCTCATTTTCCCACCCTCGGCAGTCCATCTCCCACATCGGTAGTCCAGATTGGGGCTAACGATTGTAGTTCGCGTGCAGTCCTTTCTCTCCGAACTGGAGTCCTTCCCACCTCTACTTGCAGTCTGTTCACGTACGCCTCCATGGTGTACACCTCAGCCGCAGCTTTGTCTGGACCTTTTGCATGGCCCTAAGGACTCCATTAACTCCGCCGCTCTCTGCTGTCACTCCCTCTTGATTCTTGACGTATACCAGGGCTCTGAAGTGGTTTACACAGACGGCTCAGTGGCTGATGGTCACGTAGGTTTCACATATGTTCATGGAAGACATATTGAGCAGCACTCCTTGCCAGTTGGCTGTAGTTTTTTCACTGGAGAGCTGGCGGCCATATCTCGTGCTCTTGAGTACATCCGCTCATGCCTGGCGAGTCATTTCTCCTGTGTGCTGACTCATTGAGCACCCTACAAGCTATCGACCAGTGCTGTCCCCACTCTCTGGTAGCGTACATTCAAGAGTCCGTGTATGCCCTGGAACAGTCCCGCTGTTCCATGGTGTTTGTGTGGACCCCAGGACATGTCGGAATCCCCGGCAACGAACTTACCGACAGGCTGACCAAACAGGCGACGCGGAAACTGCTTCTGGAGATAGGCATCTCCAAAGCTGACCTGCTTTCTGTCTTACAGTGTGGGGTTTCCCAGCTTTGGGAGACGGAATGGCATAACAGCATGCACAACAAACTGCGTGTCATTAAGGAGACTATGAATGTGTGGAAGTCTTCCATGCAGGCCTCTCGCAGGGAATCAGTTGTCCTCTGCCGGCTCCGCATTGGCCATACTTGGCTAACGCATGGTTACCTACTCCGTCGCGAGGACCCACCTCAGTGTCGCTGTGGCTCCCAAATGACAGTCATCCACCTCTTGCTGGACTGCCCAGTTTTAGCCGTTCTGCGTCAGACTTTTAACTTCCCAGCACCCTGCCTTCTGTGTTGGTTGACAATGCTTCCACAGCAGCTTTAGTTTTACATTTTATCCGTGAGAGTGGGTTTTATATTTCTATGTAGGTTTTAGCACATGTCCTTTGTCCCTCTGTGTCCTCCACCCTAGTGCTTTTTGGGTGGAGGTTTTAATGTGTTGCAGAGTGGCTGGCTTTTCCCTTTTTATTCTCATGGTTGGCCAGCCACTGTAATCTTTCATGTTTTACTCTCTTCTGTTTCTAGCATCTCTCTGTTGTTTTCTTGTCCTCTTTTGTCCCTTTTATTGTTCATTGCCTTCCCTTCATTCTTGTGGCTTTTCCTTTCTTTCCATTTGTGGTATATGTTTCATCCATTTTATTCTCACACTTGTGGCATTGTTTTATTAGGAACAAGGGACTGATGACCTTGTAGTTTGGTCCCTTCTCTCACCTTTAAACCAACCAACCATTTCCTCCCCTGTTTCATGGTGGGGGGGAAGAAGACTGACTGTGAGCCTCAGTAGGAGCCCTAATTCTCCACATCTTATCCTTGTGGCCCTTAGGCGAAATGTGTGTTAACAGCAGTAGAATGGCTCTGCAGACAGCTCCAAATGTCATTTCTCTAAATTATCTCAATAGTGTTCCTTAAAAAGAACATTGCCTTCCCTACAGTCATTCCTATTTGAGTTTCCAAACCATCTCAATAACACTGGCATGTTGTTCAACTGGCAATAAATCTAGCAGCCTGCCCCTGAATCACTTCCTTTAATCCAACTTGCTAAGGATACCAAACACTTAAGCAGTACTCTAGAGTAGGTCACACTAGCATACTATATGTGGTTGCCTTTACAAATTAACCACACTTTCCCAAAATTCTTCCAGTACACCGAAGTAACCATTCGCCTTATCTACCACAATCCCCACATGCTCAATTCATTTCGTATCACTTTGCAGTGTTACATCCAGATATTTAAACAAATTGTGTCAAGCAGAACATTAATAATGCAGTAGCTGAGCACTGTGGGTTTGTTTTTTCTACTCATCAGCCTTAACTTACTTTTTCCACAGTTAGAGCTAGCTGCCGCTCATCGCTCCAATTAGAAATTTCATGAAAGTCATCTTGTATCCTCCTACAGACAACCAACTTTGACACCATGCCATACACCACAGTTATGTAAAGGAACAGCTGCAGATTGCTGGCCACCCTGTCAGCCAGGTCAGTTGTGTGTATAGAAAATAATAGTGGTCCTATCACCCTTTCCTGGGTCACTCCTGACAATACCCTTGTCTCTGATGAACACTCGCTGTTGAGAACAACACACTGGGCTCTTCAAGCCACTCGCTATCTGCGAACCTATTCAGTAATATCTTTGTTAACAGTTTGCAGTGGGGCACCATGTCAAATGTTTTCTAGAAAGCTAGAATTATGGAATCTACCTATTGCCTTTCGGCAGTGATTGTTAAAATGCCTCTGAGCATTCTGTGGTTAATCTAATCTTGTCCTTGTGATCCCTACAGGAGTGATACATCACGGGTTGTAGTATATTCTTAGAATCATAATTTGAAGTCAGTTCTTGAAACATTGTAAGTCGGTTTCCTTGCAGTAGTTGTGTATCTTCAAGTCTCCATTATCCTGTTGTCCTCTCTGGTTGTGTGCGCATGAGACTGGCATGATGTAGTGTGTTGGACTGGTATTTGTTTTGCCTTAAGGCGGGTCCATACTGAGCACACCGCACCGTGCTGCGCGGCGCTGCTGTACCTCGCGCACAGCTATAACAGAGAGGAGTGCGCTGTCCATGCCGTGCTGCGCCGCTCCGAGGCGCGCACTGTGTTCCAGTTGGAGCGTGCGCATGGTCTTAAGATGGAGTAAGCCGAAGCCCCGTCTAAACTGAGCGCGCGCAAACGCGCCACTTCCTTTGATGTACCGACAACAGCCGGAAAACTGCGCGATGCAGCACGGTTTGCCGTCCACACTGAGCGCGCAGAGCCGTTTTGCGCAGCGCGGTACAGTGCGCTCAGTGTGGATCCGCCTTTAGAGAGAGATAGAGATATATGGAGAGAGAGAGAGAGAGAGAGAGAGAGAGAGAGAGAGAGAGAGAGAGAGAGAGAGAGAGAGAGAGAGAGAGAGATCACCATCAGAGCTCCTCACAGGCTCCAGTCTATTTAATGATAGCAAAGTTATCGTTGGCCTCAGTTCTCTACCTGTATTGCAACAGCTTTTTGTGTATGTAATTAGTTCCTGCTGAATATTACTTAAATATTGTGTTCATGTTGTTAACACTTCCGTGGAATAAAGTTGTGTTCAGTCTACTGGTTGTGTTTTACTTATACCTGGTTACAACAGAGTAATGTGTGGGTTGCTGGTGTCGCAGGTTCTTTTTGACCCATATAGATTAACTGAAATATTCAACCCAAAGCTTTCCCCACCCCTCCCCCTCCCCTTAAATTTTTTGTTGTTGTTGGTTCTCTAGGAGTTCATGGGCATTTTTCAGTTAATATTTGTTTTGGAGTGGTGGTGTTATTCTTAGTGTTGTATGTTACGTCCCCACCCAAAACTCCGTACTTCCTGCAGTTGTGCCATTCATTTCATTTTATTGCTGGAGTTCAATAATTTGTTTGGATGTGGGTTATGGAGTGATGTTGTAACCATATTGAATAAGCTCAAAACATAGGCGGCTTCCATCTTGATGATGCCACTTGTCGAAGTAGGTGGGATTGAATCTTTTGGTAATCCTGAAAAACTTCTCACATACAGATATTGTACTTGTTTCTACATTAAGTTACTACAGTAATTGGACAGAGTTTGAAAATGATTCTGAGAAACATCTTAGATCTTATAGCGTGTGCCCAGAGGAAGAGGTTAAATGTAAGAAACTTTGTCTGGAAACCTCATCTGAGAATGCATCGGAAACATCAAGATCATTGTTGGCTGGTATATCACTGGAGACTCCACTAATTTTCTATAATGGAAGTCACACTTGGCATATCAACCGTAACCTTGTTCAACGTGCAGCTATTATATTTTAAAGTTCAGTCCGTAGCATCTTATAACATAACCAACAACTTTCTCAACATGTAATTTCAACACTAGAGAGTGACAGCCCAGCTAAAATACCTTCTAAAAAGCACCCTCTTTGCACAAGCCATATTTGAAGTGCTCCTGTATACATTGTACACGTCGCAAGTCAAAGCCAATGCCTAGTACCCAATGAATATGGTGGCACTGGAAAGGAAAGCATTCTTAAATTAAAAGGAAACATAAATTACTTACTCTAATTGACAGTAAACACAAGAAAAGTTTGACCCAGCTCTCATTTTTCTTTCATGATATCCTGAAAGTCGTGTATCGAGTCAGTCTGATGGAGTATGTTTTGATTTCCAAAAAGCATTTGATTCAATAGCACACCTAAACTTATTATGAAAAGTACAATCATTCGGTATATTGAGAAATCTGACTGAATTGAGGATTTAATGGTAACAAGAACACAGCATGTTATTTTGGATGTCAAGTCACTGAAAGACATAAAAGTAATTTTAGGTTTTCCCCAGGGAGGTGTGTAGGGCACTTACTCTTCATGTAGTACAGTAATGACCTTGCAGACAACATTAATAGTAAATGGAAACACCATCTGTCTACAAAGTCCAGTCTAGAATATTGCTCAAGTGTGTGGGGCCCATAGCAAATAGGACTGACAGCAGATACTGAACATATACACAGTAGGGCAACATGAACGGTCATGTTTGTTGACCCATGAGATAGTATCACAATGATCCTGAAGAAACTGAACTGCTAGACACCTGATGATAGATACAAACTATTAATACCCTGAAAAATCCTACTTATAAAGTTTCGAGAACCAGCTTTAAATTATGATTCAATTAATGTACTAATACCTCCCCCCACCCCCCCCCCCCCACCCCCCCACCCCCCACCCCCGTCCACGTCTTGTTCCTGTAGTAATCATGAGGACAATTACTGCACACAGAAGTGCATTTCTTCCAGTGCGCCATACATGAATGGAACAAGAAAAAGCATTTATAATTGATACAATAGGAAGCACACACTGCCATGCACTTCAGTGGTTTGCATAGTGTAGATGTAGAATTAAATGTATATTTTCACAAAGAACCACAAACATACCAACAATGAAGCTCACAGATTGAACAGGGTAAAGAGGCATTGAAACCAGTGATAAAAGTGATTGGAGACCAGGAATTTAAAAAAGTATCATAAGTAATGAGTGGAAGGTTAGTGTGAGAGATTCTAATGACATATGGCAGATTACCTCACTGGGGTACAGAGGTGTTGATTGATGGGATCTAAGTGTAACTAAAAGTTGGTATCATAATTCCAGATGACATGGTCACAACTAGCAAGCACGAAGACCATTTATTGTCTCTTTGAGTAGCTGGCAACTGTTTATTGACCCTTCTGGCATTGTAGCAGTCAGTTACTGTCTCAACATGGTGCCTAAATGGTAGGTCCATGTGGTCTGGAGAAGTGAGTCTTGACAGCAGAACAGCTCAAGTCCTTGTGAGGCAGAGATTTGCTGTGGGGGTTTTGTTGGAAACAGCCAACACTGAGAGGTCACTGCTTTCATGGCCAAATTAATTGTGCTATTTGCACAGTTTTAAACAGGTTTATTACTTCCACTAGGTTGCCAGACACTAACTACTTCCTACGGCCCGAACCATTTCTCGAGTGTATTCCTATGTGAAGCATCATTTAAAATTAGTGCAGACAGCTCTCTTACAACAAGTGCCATCTGGTGAAAATTACAAAGATGTGAATCAACTGCAGTTACAACCAGAAGAAATTATGGACAATATCTGTATACTAGGACATCATTACTGCGTATTTGGTATCTCTTGTTCACCTTTGCAATACGTAGAAACTTGTGAATCAAATTATATTCAAAATTAATTAATGTAATTGTTAGCCTCAAGTGCCTGTTACCTAATTATGATGCAGTGATAGTAGTTTGCCAACACTGACAAGTATGGCACCACTCTCTCTGCCATGCACGTCAGTGGTTTGCACACTTACTTTCCCAAATGTAGGAATAATACGCAATTATAACTAGCTAACAAAATTCACACGATGGTGTCAAGAGTTACAGATCTTCCTAGAAAAGTGTGTACAAATCATAATCCCCCCAGGGGCTTGCCACTGTTTGGCGGGTTCGTGCTTGGTTACCATGGGGCCCCAGCTTCTGAAGCATTTTTTCCCTTCCATGCTGCATTTTTATCCTTTTTCTATTCCTTTTCCCCTCCCTTGGGTAACATGTCTAGGATGTTATTGGGAATGTTCTGCATTGGCTGTTGCTGACGTAAGAATGGTCTCACCTTTGTTTTTCGCTCCCTTTTCCTTTTTCTGTTTCCCTTTTCCTATTGTTCCTCAGCTTCGGTGTTTGAGTTTCCTCTTTTTCTTCTTCCTCACTGTGCGTTCCTGAAGGCCGGCCCTCGCATCCAACGCGTAGCAGGTGATTGGGTAACGCATGATTCCCGGCCCCAGGTCGATAGGTAGGGTTTGCACGTACCCCCTGGTACAGTCCAGGCCCAGGGAGGGGTAATTGCCTGAGCTGCAACCTTCCCAAATTGCCGATTGGTCCCTCTGTCAGATGTTCGGGAGGTTTAACCTGAGGTGTTAACAATCACCTAAGGCAGGTGCGCCTCCTTGTGAACGGAGGCCCCAGTTGGAAGGAGCGCACCATTGGGGATGCTGGAAATCATGGGGATTTTCTCACAATGAGTGAATCATCATCTCAATCAACGTCTACGAAACATAAACCTAATGAGGCTAATGATTCAAAGACCCTTCCCGCTGCCCCACGGTTCCTCGTGCTCTCTCATACTGAAAACAGTTAGTCCTTCACCATGGTAAACCCGTTTATTATTCAGAAAGGTGTTGACGCAATTGCTGGCCCTGTGAAATCCTGCTCCCATTTACAGAATGGCACTTTGCTTTTGGAGACTGCTTCTGTTTCTCAAGCACAACTGCTTGCTACCTTGCTTCTTCACAGCTACCCTGTTCATGTCAAGGCCCATAGAACTTTGAATTCTTCCCATAGTGTAATTTACACTAGGCTGCCCAATGGTCTAACAGAGGTCGACATCCAATCTTTCTGATCAGGGTTTCATTGCCATCCATCGTGTAATGAAAAAGGTCAATTCCTCCTTAGAGCCCACCCGCATTCTTTTCCTCACCTTTGATAGTGGTGCTACTGCCTTCAAAGATCAAAGCAGGCTATAAAATTATCACAGTCCAGCCATACTCGTACATTCCGAACCCGATGCGCTACACAACCCGTAGGCAGGAAAGGATAGAAGAAGTACTCCTGTGAAGACTTCTTCCATCCCTCCAGCCAAACAACACCCACATGTTACTCTAACCAGAAAGGCTCAAAGAAGTCCATTAAAGGCAAACAGTCTTCTCCTTTACCAACTCGAAGATCCTGTTCGACAGTGTTGCCACAAGGTACCTTACTCCGGCCGACCTCTGTATTGCGGTGCACACCACCAACTGTTTTTCTGTGTTGGACTCCACGGACCAACCGCACAAGCAAGCCGATGCTTCTGTGGACCTCATGGAGCAGGATCCTGCTTCTGTGTCCTGTAGTAGCGACTCTACACTGGCTGTCACTTGGTGGCCCAGCCACCGAGTTGCCACCCCAACATCTCTTCCTTCCTCATGACTGTCCTCCAATGGAACGTTGGCAATGTTCGGGCCCACAAAGAGGATTTACAGCTGCTTTTAGCATCGCAGCATCCCCTTGTACTGTGCCTTCAGGAAATGAAATTGCACCCTCACAACTGCTTTGAGCTTTCACATTACTTACCGATTCATTTTGACCTATTCCCATTTGGACCTATCCTATTGCACTGCCCAGCTTGCCCATCATCTTAAGTGGTCCGTTCTATCTGACACCTACTCGAATGACCATTTCCCGTGTGCTCTACGTTTGCTGAGTCCTACCCCATCCGCTTACATGCTCAAATGGCAGCTTACTGACGCTGACTGGCAGCTTTACTCCTTCCTGGTGACCGTTGAAGAACAATATTTCCCCAGTTGTGATGACTAGGTGGACTATCTCACCAACGTTATCCTTACTGCTGCAGAAAGTTCCATTCCTCGCACTTCTTATTTACCACATCGTGTCCCAGTCCCTTGGTAGACTGAGGCATGCCGCGATGCAATTCGCGCATGGAGATGTGCTCTCTGAGTTTTTAACCACCATCCTACAATGGCAAACTGCATTCATTATAAACAGAGGCTTGCAAAGTGTCGTCCTGTTCTTCGGGATAGCAAACAAGCTAGCTGGATTTCATTCACTAGTTCTTTTAACAGTTCCACCTCTTCCTCTGTTGTGTGGGCCACCCTTCGATGGCTCTCTGGGACCGAGATCCATTCCCCCATTTCCAGCCTCGCAGTAGCAGACAATGTTATCATGGACCCTATTGCTATCTCCAACACCTTGGGCCACCATTTTGCGGAAGTTTCAAGCCCTTCCTACTATCACCCTGCCTTCCTCCTTTGGAAACGAGTGGAGGAGGATCAGGCAATACCCTTCTCTTCTTCGAATCGTAAGTGCTACAATACCGCCTTTACTATGAGGGAGAGCTCGATCATGCTCTCAGTTCATCCCGATCCTCCACCCCAGGACCGGACGCCATCCACATTCAGATGTTGCAGCACCTTTCTGTAGCGGGCAAGCACTTTCTGCTTAAGGCATACAACCGCATCTGGGCGGAGGTCACATTTCCTGGATGCTGGTGTGAAGCCACGGTCATATCCATACCTAAGCCTGGTAAGGACAAAAACCTTCCTTCTAGCTACCACCCCATGTGGGTTCTGCCTTGTCGGACACCTTTATCCAGGAAAACGGTGTGCTTCAGGGTTCCATCCTGTGTCGTCCTCTTTGCTATTGCCATTAACCCTACCATGGCCTTTCTCCCACCGGGCATCTCTGGCTCTATTTTTGTTGACAATTTTGTCATCTGTTGCCGTTCTCCACAGACCTGACTCACTGAGCAGTGTCTTCAGCCATGTCTTGACCGTCTTTACTCCTGGAGTATCGACAATGGCTTTCACATTTCCACTGACAAAACTGTATGTATAAATTTCTGGCAACACAAGTGGTTTCTCCTACCATCTTTACATCTTGGGCCTGTTGCCCTTTCGTTCGTTGAAACTACAAAATTCCTGGGGCTCATGCGCAATAGGAAACTCTCTTGGTCTTCCCATGTATCTTACCTGGCAGCCCACTGTATCTGGTTACTCAGTGTCCTACATGTCCTCAATGGTACTTCCTGGGGTGCCGATCGAACAACCCTCCTCCGTTTGTACGGGTCCCTTGTCTGTTCGAAACTCAACTATGGGTGCTTTGTTTCTGCATGCCCATGCTTTTTATGCCGTCTCAACACTATCCACCATTATGGCATACGTTTGGCCATGGGTGCCTTTTACACCAGCCCGGTTGAGTGTCTGTATGCTGAAGCTGCTGAACTACCACTGTCCTACTGCAGTGACTTTCTCTTCAGCAGGTATGCATGCCATTTGTCTGTCATGCATGGCCACCCATCCTGTGCTGCCTCCTTTGATGATTCTTTTGATCATGGGGCTCATCCTTCTTCTCTGTTACCATCTGGAGTCCACTTTCGGCACTTGCTACGGCGGCTTAACTTCACACTACCTGCACCTTTCCCGGTGGGTGTGAACTCTTTACCACCTTGGCTTCGTGAAGTGGCCCATGTTAACCTTGACCTTCATTCGCTTCCTAATGATACTACTCCAGCCACGGTCTACTGCCATGAGTTTCACGACCTTTGCATGGAACTTCGCGATAGTACCTTTGTATACACTGATGGCTCTCGGACTGACCTTGGGTCAGGTGTGCCTTCATCATTGGCAGTCGTGTCTTTCGATATCGGCTTCCGGCACACTCCTCAGTATTTACAGCCAAGCTCTTCACATTGTACACAGAGTACATCCGGCGACACAGCCTTTTCAATTGTGTCCTCTGCTAAGATTCATTCAGCATCCTTCAAAGTCTATGTGCGCTGTACACTGACCATCCCTTAGTGCAGCAGATCCAGGAAATCTGTCAACTGCTCACTCTTGGTGGAGCCAGTGTGATGTTTCTGTGGGTTCCTGGTCATGTCGGTCTGCCAGGAAAAGAGGCTGCTGATGCTGCTGCCAAAGCTGCAGTCCTTGTACCTCAGCCTGCGAGTACCTGTATTCCCTCCGCTGATCTCTGTGTTGGTGTCTGTCAGGAGGTGGTAGCCCATTGGCATTGCGTATAGTCCTCCCTTCATGGGAATAAGCTCTGGCTTATTAAGCCTCTCTCATCTGCTTGGACGACCTTTCTGGGCCCTCCTGCCAGGAGGAAGTTGCATTAACTCGGCTGCATATTGGGCACTGCCTTTTTAGCCATCACCATTTGCTAAGTGGTACTACCCCACCACTTTGACCACATTGCACTCAAGTTTTAACTATCTGCCACTTGCTGATGGACTGTCCATTTTATAACCTTTTATGTTCCTGTTTGGGTTTGCTGTGTGAGTTATCGACTGTTTTAGAAAATGATGCGAGGGCTGTCAACTGTGTCTTACTTTTTATCTGCCAAAGCAATATGGCAAAGGCCATTTAATTTTGGTCCTCCATTTCTGTATGGTGTCATTTTTAGCCCTTTCTTCACATGCCTGTTTCTAGCAGCCTTCTATTATGTCAATTGGGACTAACGCATAGGTTGGTTTTTTATTCCTCTCTGTCTTTGTGTTCTATAGTTTTGACTTGGGTGCTTATGACCCCTGTTGTTTTTGTGCCCTAAAGCAAAACAAACAAATTATAATATTTATTTATTCACCTGTAGGTGATCTCTGTGTAGCTCGATAACTCAGTCATTAGGGTCAGACTACAGGTCATAATGTCTGGGTTTCCCCGCAGGGGTCCACAACTCTTTTGTGGATACGTGTGTAGAGAGCACGGGACCCCGAGCTAATGTGGCCCTCCTTCCTTTCCGGACTGCATACTTTCCTTTTCCACATCCTTCCCCATCCCCCATCCCCCATCTTCGCCCCCCCACCTCCACCTCTTTCCTTCCCTTTCTCCCC
Source organism: Schistocerca cancellata (assembly GCF_023864275.1). NCBI lineage: Eukaryota > Metazoa > Arthropoda > Insecta > Orthoptera > Acrididae > Schistocerca > Schistocerca cancellata. Next base: position 765,203,700 of record NC_064630.1, read on the forward strand.
CTCTGGGAGTATGTTTGTGCCTATGTCCAGAGATGGACACTCAAAAATGTAACACATTCTTCGCTTTCTCTACTTGCAAGTCTTCGTCCTTCCTTTGTCTTTTCCTTTCCTCTTTTCTTTACCCTTTTCTCCACTGCAGCGTTTGAGACCTCTCTTCCCTTTCCCTTTCTTTGTTTTTCCCTTTATCTTTTTTCCTCCCTGTGCATGTCTGAAGGCCGACCCTCGCATTTCCATGCGTAGCCGGTGATGGGGTAACGCGTAATTCCCCGCCCCGGGTAGACAGGTAGGACACGTACGTACCCCCTGGTAACGGCCAGGCCCAGGGAGGGGTGATTACCCGAGCTGATACCTTCCGAAAGTGCCGATTGGTCCCTCCGTCCGCTTCTCGGGAGGTGTGACCTGAGGTGTGAACAATCACCCTCAGAGAGGCCCCCCACAAGGAAGGAGCGTGCCATCAGAGACGCCGGTAATCATGGGGGATACTTCCGCAATGGTTTCCTCATCTTCTACTATGTCTGCTCATAAGCGTAAGTTCAATGAGTCTCAGCCACAGACAGTTCTTCCATCGTTGCCACAGTTCCTTGTTATTTCTCGGTCTGACGAAGGTCACGACTTCTCCACGGTCAACCCTTTCATTATTCAGAAAGGTGTCGACGCAATTGCAGGTCCTGTAAAGTCTTGTTCCAGATTACGAAGTGGCACCTTGTTGTTAGAAACAGTCAGTGCCCTCCAGGCACAAAAATTGCTGTGTACTTCACTGCTATACACCTTCCCTGTCCGGGTCGAAGCGCACCGCACTTTAACCCCCTGCGGGTCCGGGGATTAGAATAGGCCCGAGGTATTCCTGCCTGTCGTAAGAGGTGACTAAAAGGAGTCCCTCCCCCTCAAGGGGGTAGTTCGCACCTGCGTCCGGAGATGGACGGTTCCACGACCTATATTTGCGGTCATTTTGGTTTTTCACTTCTTCTCGTTTCTTCCTTCCTTTGGTGGGTTCCTTACTTTGTTCTTCTCCATCTCACTGTCTTCCTTACTCTTTCCCTTGCCTTCTTCTCCTTGCCTTCTTCTCCTTGCCTTCTTCTCCTTGCCCTCTCTGGTCTCCGCCTCGGCGTTTGAGACAGTCTGTCCTCTCTCTCTTCTTTTTCCTCTTCTTCCTTCCTCCCTGTGTGCGCCTGAAGGGCAACCCACGCGTTCGCACGCGTAGCCGGTGACGGGGTAACGCGTAATTCCCCGCCCTGGGTAGACAAGTAAGGCATGCACGTACCCCCTTGTAAAGGCCAGGCCCGGGGAGGGGTGATTGCCTGAGCTGATACCTTCTGACCATGCCGATTGGTCCCTCCATCTGTTTCTTGGGAGGTGTGACCTGAGGTGTAAACATTCACCTAAGGCGGGAGTGCCCTCTGAGAGGGTCCCCACAAGGAAGGAGCGCGCCATCGGAGACGCTGGCAATCATGGGGGATTCCTCCGCAATGGATTTCTCTTCTTCTTCTCTCTCGACTTCTGCCCACAAACTGAAACTTGACCAGCCACCAGTGACAAAAGTGCTACCACCTGCCCCACAGTTCCTCGTAGTTTCTCGATCTGAGGACGGCAAGGATTTTTCCTCTGTCAACCTTTTCGTGATCCAGAAGAGCGTAGATGCCATAGCTGGATCTGTCAAGTCGTGTACCAGGTTGCGTAATGGTACCTTGTTACTGGAAACTGAAAGCGCCTTTCAGGCGCAAAAACTGCTTCGGGCCACACTCCTGTACACGTTCCCTGTCCGGGTGGAGGCTCGCCGCACTTTGAATTCGTCTCGTGGTGTGGTCTATACTCGATCACTCGACGGATTGACTGACAAGGAGATTCAGTCTTTCCTCGCTGAGCAGGGCGTGACGGCTGTCCATAGGGTCATGAAAAAGGTCAACAATGACCTTGTACCAACCCGGACACATTTCTTGACCTATGATAGTGTTCAGCTGCCAGGGAGGTGGCAACCCAGACATGCGATCTGACCTTCAGCACCACGGTCGTCCGTTCGGCCAGTGCTAAGATCGCGCGGTCGACGTCTCCTCTTCCTCCCACCACCCCTCAGACACAAGCACCTTCATCAGCTTCTGCTAAGACGAAGACCCAGAAGTCAGATGCACGGGCCTTCAAGAAGGAACCATCCCGTGCAGACTTCCTACGTACCTCGAACTCCCAGCCATCGACCAGTACTTCCACTAAACGACCTTCCAAGAAGGCTCATAGGAAGCACAGTTCTCCTTCTCCGCCGCGTCCCATTTCTTCTCCTGCGCCACCCAGCGGTTGCCGCCCCAGGCTGTCATCCATTTCGCCTGGCCACGCCACTGGTAGCCGAATATCTGGCCGTCCACCGGCGGAGGAAGCTCCTACTCCCGGCCATCTTAACGAGATGGCCGATGAACCTATAGAACCAATGGACGATGACTGTCCGCCTACTGATAGCGGCGGCAGTGCTCGCTCGAAGCCTGTCCCTCAGCGGCCTTCGAGGTGACCCCTTCTTTCATCTTCCTTTTCCTATCACGATGGCACTTATTCACTGGAATATTCACAGCATTCGCTCCAACTGAGAGGACTTGAAGTTGCTGCTCTGCTTGCACCGTCCGCTCGTCGTAGCCCTCCAGGAAATGAAGCTACGCCCATGCGATCACATTGCCTTGGCACACTATACCTCTGTGCGTTTTGACCTACCCCATGTGGTAGGTATTCTGGCTCATGGAGGGGTTATGTTGCTGGTCCGGGATGATATTTACTACGATCCCATCACATTGCACACCGGCCTGCAGGCAGTTGCCATCCGAATTACTCTCCCCACTTTTACATTTTCCATTTGTACCGTTTACACTCCATAGTCATCTGCCGTTACCAGGGCAGACATGATGCAAATTATTGCTCAACTACCTGCACCATTTTTGTTAACTGGAGACTTCAATGCCCACCATCCCCTTTGGGGCTCTCCAGCATCCTGCCCGAGGGGCTCCCAGTTAGCAGACCTTTTCAACCAGCTCAATCTTGTCTGCCTCAATACTGGTGCCACTACTTTTCTTTCGGACACATCTCACACCTATTCCCATTTAGACCTCTCTATATGTACTACCCAACTTGCACGCCATTTTGAGTGGTATGCCCTTTCTGATACATATTCGAACGACCACTTCCCATGTGTCATCCATCTCCTGCATCATGCCCCCTCTCCATGCTCAACTAGTTGGAACATCTCCAAAGCAGACTGGGGGCTCTTCTCTTCCAGGGCGACCTTTCAGGATCAAACCTTCACAAGCTGCAATAGTCAGGTCGCACACCTCACGGAAGTCATTCTCACTGCTGCTGAATATTCCATCCCTCACACTACTTCTTCTCCACGTCGCGTACCGGTCCCCTGGTGGACCGCAGCATATAGAGACGCTTTACGTGCTCGTCGACATGCTTTACGCACCTTTAAACAAGCACCTTCAACAGTTTTACTCCTTCTGTTGTCTGGGGTAGCCTGCGCCGGCTATCTGGCACTAACGTCCATTCACCAGTTTCTGGCGAATGGCGTCCTTGTGGCCCCTGAGGATGTCTCCAATGCCTTCGGCCGCTTTTTCGCAGAGGTTTCGAGGTCCGCTCATTACCACCCTGCCTTCCTCCCCAGAAAAGAGGCAGAGGAGGCTAGGCAACCTAACTTCCGCTCTTTGAATCGTGAAAGTTATAATGCCCCTTTCACCATGCAGGAACTCGAAAATGCACTTGCCCGGTCATGGTCCTCCGCTCCAGGGCCTGATTCTATTCATATTCAGATGCTGAAGAACCTTTCTGTTGCGGGTAAAGGTTTCCTTCTTCGTACTTATAATCGCATCTGGATTGAGGGACATGTTCCCGCATGCTGGCGCGAGTCTATTGTTTTCCCGATTCCTAAGCCGGGGAGGGACAAGCACTTGCCTTCCAGTTATCGACTCATCTAGCTTACCAGCTGTGTCTGTAAGGTGATGGAGCGAATGGTTAACTCTCGTTTGGTTTGGCTGCTTGAATCTCGACGCCTACTTACCAATGTACAATGTGGATTTCGTAGGCGCCACTCTGCTGTTGACTATCTGGTTACCTTGTCGACCTTCATTATGAATAACTTCTTGCGGAAGTGCCCGACCGTGGCTGTTTTCTATGATTTGGAGAAGGCTTACAACACCTGTTGGAGGGCGGGCATTCTCCGCACCATGCATATGTGGGGCCTTCATGGTTGCCTCCCTCTTTTTATTCGTTCCTTTTTAATGGATCGACAGTTCAGGGTACGTGTGGGTTCTGTCCTGTCGGACACCTTTCACCGGGAGAATGGGGTGCCACAGGGCTCAGTTTTGAGCGTCGCTCTCTTCGCCATAGCGATCAATCCAATAATGGATTTCCTCCCAGCTGATGTATCAGGCTCCCTTTTCGTGGACGATTTTACCATCTATTGCAGCGCGCAGCGTACATGTTTCCTGGAGCGCTGTCTTCAGCGTTCTCTTGACCATCTTTACTCCTGGAGTGTCGTCAATGGCTTCCGTTTTTCTGCCGAGAAGACGGTCTGTATTAACTTCTGGCGCTACAAAGAGTTTCTCCCACTGTCCTTAAGACTCGGTCCCATTGCTCTCCCATTTGTGGAGACAACAAAATTTTTAGGTCTTACATTTGACAGGAAACTTAGCTGGTCTCCACATGTGTCTTATTTGGCTGCCCGTTGTTCTGTTCTCTAAATGTCCTCCGTGTTCTCAGTGGTATGTCATGGGGAGCGGATCGAACGGTCCTACTTCGTCTATATCGGTCGATCTTCCGCTCAAAGTTGGATTATGGGTGCTTCGTATACTCCTCTGCACGTCCGTTCATCTTACGCCGCCTAAACTCCATTCAACATCGGGGTTTACATCTTGCAATCGGAGCATTTTATAATAGGCCCGTCGAGAGTCTTCATGCTGAAGCCGGTGAATTGCCACTGACCTACCGGCACGATATACTGCTTTGCCGGTATGCCTGGCGGCTACTGTCAATGCCCGACCACCCGTCTTATCATTCCTTTTTTGACGACTCTCTCGATCGTCAATACGGGTTGTATGTCTCTGCCCTGCTACCCCCTGGAGTTCGCTTTCGTCGCCTCCTTCAACACCTTGATTTTTCACTCCCTGCAACCTTTAGAGTGGGCGAGAGCCACACGCCACCTTGGCTCCAGGCTCAGGTTCGTGTTCACCTTGACCTCAGCTCGCTCCCAAAGGAGATTACCCCCAGTTCGTTGTATACCACTCCCATTTTGTCGAACATCGTTCGAAGTTCATTAATATGACCTTCATTTATACAGATGGCTCTAAGACCAATGACAGGGTCGGTTGTTCTTTTATTGTCGGGGCACAAAGTTTCAAATACCGGCTCCATGGCCATTGTTCGGTCTTCACAGCTGAGCTCTTTGCCCTCTACCAGGCTGTTCTTTATATCTGCTGCCACCGACATTCTGCTTATGTCATCTGCTCCGATTCCCTGAGCGCCATCCAGAGCCTCTGTGATCCATATCCGGTTCACCCTTTCGTGCACCGGATCCAACGCTCTCTTCAGCAGCTGGTGGACGACGGTTCCCCGGTTAGCTTTATGTGGGTTCCTGGCCATGTCGGTATTCCTGGGAACGAAGCTGCAGATGCCGCGGCCAAGGCTGCGGTCCTCCAGCCTCGGACAGCTTCTTGTTGTGTCCCTTCATCAGATTGTAGCAGGGTCATTTGTCAGCGCATTTTATCACTGTGGCATGCCGATTGGGCTGCACTTACGGACAACAAGCTTAGGGCCTTGAAACCTCTTCCCGTGGCTTGGACATCCTCCTCACGCCCTTCTCGGCGGGAGGAGGTAGTTTTGGCCCGGTTAAGAATTGGACACTGCCGGTTCAGCCATCGCCATCTGCTGACGGCTGCGCCGGCGCCGTTCTGCCCATGTGGGCATTTGCTGACGGTTCAACACATTTTAATGTCCTGTCCAGATTTTAACACACTGCGCCTAGATCTTAACCTGCCAAGTACTTTCGATGCCATTTTAGTGGATGACCCACGAGCAGCTGCTCGTGTTCTTCGTTTGACAAACCTCTCTAAGGACATTTGATGATGCTGTTTTTTAATCATATGCCTGTCAGTCTGTCTTTTATCGTGTTTTCCCTTTTAGTTGTTGTTGTCAACTTGTGCCTCGCGGTGCATTCTTAGAGTAGTCAGGGCGCTAATGACCATTGAAGTTGTGCGCCCTAAAACTACAAAAAAAAAAAAAAAATCACTGTCGCGCATGATACATTAGTGGACCCCGTTGCAATTTCAAACTCATTGGGTCAACAATTTGCTGAGTTTTTGAGCTCTTCACATTACCTGCCAGTGTTTCTCCCAAAGAAACATGCAGCGGAAGTGCAACCTCTTGCTTTCTCCTCTCAAAATACTGTTTTCTCCATGTGGGAACTCCAACATGCACTCTCTTCTTCTCGTTCCTCAGCCCCAGGACCAGATGGTATCCACTTCCAAATGTTGCTGCATTTATCATACCATAGTCTGCGTTACCTCCTTCGCCTTTATAATCGAATTTGGACTGACAGTATTTTTCCCAGACGATGGCGGGAAGCTATCGTCATTCCTGTTCCGAAACCTGGAAAGGACAAACATCTCCCCTCTAGCTATCGCCCCATTTCTCTCACGAGTAGTGTATGTAAGGTTTTGGAGCATATGGTGAATTGCCATTTAGCTTGGTGGCTGGAGTCCCGCAGTCTTTTAACACCTACCCAAAGCGGTTTCTGAAAGAATCATTTTGCAGTTGACCATCTTGTTGCTCTCTCCACTTATATCATGAACAATTTTATCTGGGAACGCCAAACAGTAGCAATATTTTTTGATCTGGAGAGAGCATACAATACCTGTTGGAGGACAGGCATCCTCCGCACACTGTTCTCTTGGGGCTTTCGTGGTCGGCTGCCCCTTTTTCTTCGCGAATTTGTGGCAGAGCGCACGTTTAAAGTGTGGGTGAACACTACTCTCTCCCATACTTTCTCCCAAGAAAATGGGGTACCCCAGGGCTCCATGCTAAGTGTTGTACTGTTTGCCATTGCCATAAATCCAATTATGGATTGTCTCCTTCCTGATGTCTCGGGCTCCCTCTTTGTGGGCGATTTTGCGATCTACTACAGCTCTCAATAGACCAGCCTTCTTGAACAACGTCTTCAAGGATGTCCCGATCACCTCCACTCTTGGAGCATCAAAACAGGCTTCCGCTTTTCTCCCAGTAAGACCATTTGTGTTAATTTTTGGCATCGTATGGCATTTCTTCCACCTTCCTTACATCTAGGACCTGTCACCCTCCGTGTCCTGAATGGTACCCCCTGGGGAGCGAACCGAGTGGTCCTTCTCCGCCTCTATCGCGGTCTTAGTGCACTCGAAATTGGACTATGGAAGCATAGTTTACTCCTCTGCTCGGCCGTCTATTCTTTGGCGTCTCGACTCTATCCACCACCGTGGATTACGTTTAGTGTCTGGAGCTTTTTACACCAGCCCTGTGGAAGGCCTTTATGCTGAGACTGCTGAACCTCCTCTGTCCAATCGGCAAGCTGTCCTTCTGAGTCGTCGTGCTAGCCATCTGTCTTCCATGTCTGCTAATCTGGCCCATGACATTTTTTTTCGACGCCTCCTTGGATTTAGGGTATGCAGTCTGCTCTTCCTCCCTACTATCACCAGGAGTCCGCTTCCGTCAACTGCTCCATTCTCTTTCCTTCTGCTTTCATAAAACTTTCTTTACAACTTGGGGTACAGCACCGCCTTGGCACCGTCACCGGACCTGGCTGCTCCATGACCTTTGTCAGTTTCCCAAGGATGGTACCCCTTCACTTGTTTATCATCGGGCATTTGCTGCTCTATGTGCACAAATAACGGAAGCCACATTTATTTACACTGACGGCTCAAAAACATCGTTTGGTGTAGGGAGTGCCTATATTGTTGGCAACACCCCAAATCGATTTCAGCTTTCCGACCAGTGTTCGGTTTATACTGCGGAGCTTTACACTGTTCTCCAGGCTGTCCAATACACCCGTCGCCATCAGCGGATACAGTATGTTATCTGTTCAGATTCTCTCAGCTCTCTCCTCAGTCTCCAAGCTGTCTACCCTATCCACCCTCTGGTTCACTGGATTCAGGACTGCCTCCACTTGCTCCACTTGGGGGGGGAGGGGGGCGTCTCTGTGGCATTCCCCTGGATCCCAGGACACGTTGGTATCTGTGGAAATGAGGTGGCTGATATAGCAGCCAAGGCTGCAGTCTCTCTTCTTCAGCCAGCTATTCGCATGATTCCCTTTGCCGATCTACGGAGTGTTCTATGTTGTAGTGTTGCTCTTTTATGGCACGCACATTGCTCAACACTTCCCAATAATAAGTTGCGGGATGTGAAAGCTCTTCCCTGTGCTTGGACCTCTTCCTCCCGAACGCGTCGTCGGGAGGAGGTAATTTTAACTAAACTCCAGATAGGACACTGTCTTTTTAGCCATCGACATCTTTTAAGTGGCGATCCTCCCCCACTCTGTCCCCACTGCTCTCAGCTGTGGACGGTAAGACACGTTTTACTTGAGTGCCCCTATTTTACTCCGTTACGTGCCCGTCTACAGCTGTCGCCTGATATATCTTCCATTTTAGCAGATGACACGCGCTCAGCCGATCGCGTTCTCGGGTTTATTAGTGCCAGTGAGATGATGTCAGTTGTTTGAAGCTCTTTTTGGAGACACCCAACCCCCTTCTATAGTGGTTTTTTCGGCTTTCCTTCTGTTATTAGTTTCTCCAATTTTTTGAGTTTCGTTCCCATTGCTGCTAGTTTCCAGTTTTTTTTACCTTTTCCTAAGTCACAGACCGGGTGCTAATGACCGTAGCAGTTTTGCGCCTTTGTGGTCAGTTCTAGGGTTTCTGTATGTGACTTGTCACTTCTTGCACCTCTGGCAATACTTGTGAAACTGGTCTCTTTAAGTCGTTTGAGAGATTGAAGAAAGACAAGGGCATGCCGCTCCCAATAAAATGGTGCTTACACTATTGTGAACCAACCAACCTCCGGGCTGATTGAAGGGAAAAAAAAGACAATCTACAATGTATGGGTGTAGTTAAAATAGTCACAATTTACATTATATCTATCAATACAACATTACATTTATTTTTGAGAACAGTGTTCTATTGTGGATATCACAGTAGGCTTGCACGATGGATTACCCATACACGTCTACCACAGACACCGGCATGTGCTCACTGCTTACAAAACTGAAGCTGAGCTACCTGTGTTTATTGTAGAAACCAATAAACCTCAATGGTACTACAGTGACAGTAAAGTTGTGTGGTGTTTCTGTAGATACTGACACAGCATTTCAGAACCATTTAATTTTGAATCATCTAAGTGAATAAAAACTATTGCAGATTTTTAACTAAAATAATCACACACACGTCCATTTTCTCTTACTGCCACTAGAAATCCATAATAAATTATTGCATAGCTCTCTGGTTTGGAAGCACATAATGATCTGACGGGGAGAATGTCAAATAGGCAAGCATAATGTATAATTCATAATAAAGGTTTCTGTTGTGAAGATTCCACTGTAAATACAGAACTACTACTTTGATCTACTAACCTTATCTTCTTCTCATAGATGTAATGGTATACACTACACTGCCATATCAAACAACTTCATCAGTAGAATGTTAAACTCCAATCTTTAGTATGTATTTTGTTTTGCTCATCGTGTATACTATGTGGATTTGGATGGATGGGTGGAGGGAGGAAGGGAAAATGAGTAAGTCTACATACATTTAGTTTTTGGCAAATATCTAATTCAAGTCCCACATCAGTAGTTTCTGAAATCGAAAATTCCATTCAATATAATTAGCTACCTTTTTCTAGTCTTTGTCCAGGGTTTCTGATCCACAGCTACGTGTGATGTCAGAGATGATTTGAAAGGTTTCAGTGAGCAACCGAAACTTTGCCTAGTGTTTATTTATTGTTATACACCTTCAGCGCAGAATTTAAACTTTGCCTAGTGTTTGTTTATTATTATACACCTTCAGCTCAGAATTAAAAACATGTACCAGCTCCAATTCAATATGGACATAATCAGTGTTGCCACAACACTGATGCTCAGGAACAGGTACATACAGTGCCATCTGAAACTGTCAAACCAGATCAGCACCTGTTGCTGCAGCCACTATCCTTGTAAGGTAACTGCCATAACTCGATGAAAAACTGACCCCCTTTATATGAAGCAGCTGCTGTATTGAGGTATTTTGCCCTCTTACTTCAGATATATTATTTTCTTCAGAATGCTGTTTAATGAAAGTGTAAAAAAGTAAGAGCTCTCTTATCATGTTTTGTATGATAAGTTTATGTAAGATATCCTCTATGAAAAATTATTGTGTAACTGCAATTAAGAGCGCTTCTGAATTCCAGTAAAAGTTATAAGTGTAGAGAGCTGGGACTTTGGCCTCTATAGCTGTCAGGATAACATTTTGCGAAATGTGGTGCTGAAGATCTGTCAAAGAGCTGAAGGCGCTAATGAGACATTGTCACCAAAATACACATTTATTGAATCAAAAGTACACAGTTGTCTTCTTTCGTGGCTGACAGCTGTGCAGTGGGCAGAAGGCCATTGGCCATGCTGGTATGGGCAACACCAGTGTGTGAATGCTGCTGTGAGGAAGATGTGCCCTCTGCACATCATATCATCATGACCAGCTAACCACAGTGTGGATAGTGCTGCCGATCGTGCCTCAGTGGCCAGCAACTTGGCCAGCGGGTTACCGTGGCATTCTCATTGATGTTGTAGACTGCGTACCAACAGACAGCCATATATACTCTGCAAGCCAATATACGCTGCATGCTGGAGAGTACCCTGTACCATTACTAGTTATTTCCTCTCCTGTTTCACTAGCAAATAGAACAAGGGAAAACGACTGTAAGCCTCAGTATGAGCCCTATTTCGTCACATCTTCATGGTTCTTATGTGAAATGTATATTGATGGCTGTAGGATCATTCTGCAGCCAGCTTCAAATGCCCGTTCTCTAAATTTTCTCACTAATGTTCCTCAAAGAGAATGTTGCCTTTCTTCAGAGATTTTTGTTTGAGTTGCCAAAGCAAGTCGGTAATTCTTGCATGTTGATTGAACCTACTGATAACAAATCTAGCTGCCCACCTCTGAATTGTTTCAATGTCTTCCTTTTAATCTGATGTGGTACAGATCCCAAACATTCAAGCAGTATGTGCCCTTAAAAATATGTCACCCTAGTGCACTATATGCAGTTTACTTTGCAAATGAACTAGTTTGCTAAAATTCTCCCAATAAACCAAAGCCAACCTTTCACCTATGCTACTATAATCATCACATACTCGTTCCATTTCATATTGCTTTGAAACAACATGGTTCTGTCAAGCATCCCACTATTAATGTACATTCAAACATTATGGGCTTGTTTTTCCTACACATCTGCATTAACTTACTTTTTTCTATATTTAGAGCTAGCTGCCATTCATCACACCAACTACAAATTTTGTCTAAATCATCTTGTATCGTCCTATGCTCACTCAACAATGGCACCTTCCCATACACCACAGCATCATCAGCAATCAAGGCACAATTTGCTTCTCACCCTTTTGTCAAATCATTTATGTATATAGAAAATAATAGAGGTCCTGTCATACTTCCCTGGAGCATTCCTTGTAGTACCCTTGTCTCTGATGTACACTCGCCATTGATGACAACATACCAGATTCTATTACTTAAGAAGTCGTCTGGCCACTTACATATATGAGAGTGTATTCCATATGCTCATACCTTCATTAAGTCTGCAGTGCAGCAGCATGTCGAGCTTTTTGAAAATCTAGAAATACGGACTATGCCTGTTGACCTTCATCTGTAGTTTGGAGTATATCACGTGAGAAAAGGGCAAGCTGAGTTTCACACAAGCGATACTTTCTAAGACTGTGCTGATTCATGGATATAAATTTCTCAGTCACAAGGAAATTTACTGTATTCAAATTCAGGATATGTTCAACAATTCTGCAGCAAAGCAATGTTGAGGATGCTTGTAATTTTGTGGGTCCGTTCTGTTACCCTTCTTATATAGAGAACTCATCTCTACATTTTTCCAGTCGCTTGGGACTTTCCTCTGGGCAAAAGATTCACAATATGTGCAAGCTAAGTAAGAGGCCAATGCCGTAGAGTGCTCTTTGTAAAATCAAATTTGTATTCCATCCAGATCTGGTGACTTATTTGCTTCAATTCTTTCAGTTGGTTCAGTGGTCAAACAACAGCATATTTGTATGATTATCCTACGTGAACAATATCTTAAATACAAAATTTAAAACTTGGGCTTTCCTTTTTCCTATATTTTACTGCCACAACAGACTATTCAATAAGTGGCTGGATAGTAGCCTAAGACCTACTTAGCGAACCAGAACTTTCTCGTGTTCTCAGTTAGATTTATGTTAAGATATGATTGTGGTGGTAGCTCTGTGCTTTGCACATAGGTCCTTTTACATAAGCATGGATCTCTACTAACCTGTGCCTGTCATCATTTGCTTGCACGTTCTCTTTTTAACCAAGAGTGAGATAGCCTTGGCTTCTTCACAATGTTCTGCATTTAGTTGTTAAACTACTTTATTAGGCACTTATTTCTCCAGAGCACAGTTCACAATCCATTTAAACTTTGCCCATAATTCTTGTATGCTCATCATAATGGAATTGAATGATGCCAGTTCATCGTCTAAATGAGATGCCAACAAATGCTCATCTGCTCTTTCTAGCAGAAATACTCCTCTTCTGTGGCATCTAATCTGTCTTTCCAACATACACTCCTGGAAATTGAAATAAGAACACCGTGAATTCATTGTCCCAGGAAGGGGAAACTTTATTGACACATTCCTGGGGTCAGATACATCACATGATCACACTGACAGAACCACAGGCACATAGACACAGGCAACAGAGCATGCACAATGTCGGCACTAGTACAGTGTATATCCACCTTTCGCAGCAATGCAGGCTGCTATTCTCCCATGGAGACGATCGTAGAGATGCTGGATGTAGTCCTGTGGAACAGCTTGCCATGCCATTTCCACCTGACGCCTCAGTTGGACCAGCGTTCGTGCTGGACGTGCAGACCGCGTGAGACGACGCTTCATCCAGTCCCAAACATGCTCAATGGGGGACAGATCCGGAGATCTTGCTGGCCAGGGTAGCTCACTTACACCTTCTAGAGCACGTTGGGTGGCACGGGATACATGCGGATGTGCATTGTCCTGTTGGAACAGCAAGTTCCCTTGCCGGTCTAGGAATGGTAGAACGATGGGTTCGATGACGGTTTGGATGTACCGTGCACTATTCAGTGTCCCCTCGACGATCACCAGTGGTGTACGGCCAGTGTAGGAGATCGCTCCCCACACCATGATGCCGGGTGTTGGCCCTGTGTGCCTCGGTTGTATGCAGTCCTGATTGTGGCGCTCACCTGCATGGTGCCAAACATGCATACGACCATCATTGGCACCAAGGCAGAAGCGACTCTCATCGCTGAAGACGACACGTCTCCATTCGTCCCTCCATTCACGCCTGTCGCGACACCACTGGAGGCGGGCTGCACGATGTTGGGGCGTGAGCGGAAGACGGCCTAACGGTGTGCGGGACCGTAGCCCAGCTTCATGGAGACGGTTGCGAATGGTCCTCGCCGATACCCCAGGAGCAACAGTGTCCCTAATTTGCTGGGAAGTGGCGGTGCGGTCCCCTACGGCACTGCGTAGGATCCTACGGTCTTGGCGTGCATCCGTGCGTCGCTGCGGTCCGGTCCCAGGTCGACGGGCACGTGCACCTTCCGCCGACCACTGGCGATAACATCGATGTACTGTGGAGACCTCACGCCCCACGTGTTGAGCAATTCGGCGGTACGTCCACCCGGCCTCCCGCATGCCCACTATACGCCCTCGCTCAAAGTCCGTCAACTGCACATACGGTTCACGTCCACGCTTTCGCGGCATGCTACCAGTGTTAAAGACTGCGATGGAGCTCCGTATGCCACGGCAAACTGGCTGACACTGACGGCGGCGGTGCACAAATGCTGCGCAGCTAGCGCCATTCGACGGCCAACACCGCGGTTCCTGGTGTGTCCGCTGTGCCGTGCGTGTGATCATTGCTTGTACAGCCCTCTCGCAGTGTCCGGAGCAAGTATGGTGGTTCTGACACACCGGTGTCAATGTGTTCTTTTTTCCATTTCCAGGAGTGTATATTCCATGAGTCGCGAAATATCTCAGCTCTTTCTACTCTGGGTTTCAGCCAGCTCTCAATCCTGAGATTGTGCACAGTGCAGTCATTAGCGTGCGAGAAGTTTCCTGGAGGGCAGTAAATTTGTGAACTTTGGTACAAATTCTTTGACAGTTTACTGATAAAATTTTGACAGTTGAAGTGTCTTTACTCTGAACATGATCTGATTTCTGCATGTAATATACCACCTAGCCCCAAAAAAAAAACCATGTGCACTCCACAAGTAGGCTACCACCTGAGTAGCTGCTTCCTGTGTGTAGTGCACCCACGACCCATCAAGGGGTGTCCAACAATTCCTCACCCAATAACGTAGGTCCATAAATCTGCAACTGAGACCATCAAAGAGTTGATGAAACCTTTGGTTGAAGTCCTGCATTCGGCTTCAAACCAAATGACCCTGATCAACTGTGGGAACGATTCTGTAAATAGTTAACTCTGCTTGCAGTCTGCATGTGAGGCCAGCAGCATTCACCAATTCTGCCAGCTACCTGTATGAACTGATGATGGCCTCAGAATCCATGGAATAGGGATCATTTCAGAATCCATCAAATAGGGATCATTGGTGCTGATGTGAGCCACAACGTGCAGATGACTGTACCATGCACACTTGATAGACATGTACAAGGCTGCCTCCACATCTTGGATGAGGTCCCCCAGCAGACATACTGAGTACACCCCCGCAGGAGGTCCACAACTCTTTTGTAGATACGTGCGTAGCCCTTTCTGGGCTGCATACCTACTTTTTCCACATCCTTCCCCATCCCCCATCTTCCTCCCCCCCCCCCCCCCCCCCACCGCCACCTCTTCCCTTCCCATTCTCCCCCTCTGGGAGTATGTTTAGTGCCTACGTGCAGAGACAGACGTTCGAAACTGTAAAACAGTCTCTCTTCTTCGCTTTCTCTGCTGGCAGGGGGGGGGGGGGGGGGGGGGGGGGGAAGGACAGGTATAGACTTGCATACACACACATATCCGTCCGCACATACACACATACGCGCATGTGTGTGTGTGTGCGCAAGTGTATACCTGTCCTTTTTTCCCCCTAAGGTAAGTCTTTCCGCTCCCGGGATTGGAATGACTCCTTACCCTCTCCCTTAAAACCCGCATCCTTTCGTCTTTCCCTCTCCTTCCCTCTTTCCTGATGAAGCAACCGTTGGTTGCGAAAGCACTTGCCTTTGGTAAGTCACACCATCTTTGTTTTTAGATATATTTTTTCCATGTGGAATGTTTCCCTCTATTATTATCATATATATATATATATATATATATATATATATATATATATATGGTTATAATAGAAGGAAACATTCCACGAAGGAAAAATATATCTAAAAACAAAGATGATGTGACTTACCAAATGAAAGTGCTGGCAGGTCGACAGACACACAAACGAACACAAACATACACACAAAATTCAAGCTTTCGCAACAAACTGTTGCCTCATCAGGAAAGAGGGAAGGAGAGGGAAAGACGAAAGGATGTGGGTTTTAAGGGAGAGGGTAAGGAGTCATTCCAGTCCCGGGAGCGGAAAGACTTACCTTAGGGGGAAAAAAGGACGGGTACACACTCGCACACACACACATATCCATCCACACATATACAGACACAAGCAGACATAATTACCTTAGGGGGAAAAAAGGACGGGTACACACTCGCACACACACACATATCCATCCACACATATACAGACACAAGCAGACATATTCAATTATGTCTGCTTGTGTCTGTATATGTGTGGATGGATATGTGTGTGTGTGCGAGTGTGTACCCGTCCTTTTTTCCCCCTAAGGTAAGTCTTTCCGCTCCCGGGACTGGAATGACTCCTTACCCTCTCCCTTAAAACCCACATCCTTTCGTCTTTCCCTCTCCTTCCCTCTTTCCTGATGAGGCAACAGTTTGTTGCGAAAGCTTGAATTTTGTGTGTATGTTTGTGTTCGTTTGTGTGTCTGTCGACCTGCCAGCACTTTCATTTGGTAAGTCACATCATCTTTGTTTTTAGATATATATATATATATATATATATATAAAAGAAAGATGATGAGACTTACCAAACAAAAGTGCTGGCAGGTCGATAGACACACAAACATACACACAAAATTCAAGCTTTCGCAACCAACGGTTGCCTCATCAGGAAAGAGGGAAGGAGAGGGAAAGATGAAAGGATTTGGGTTTTAAGGGAGAGGGTAAGGAGTCATTCCAATCCCGGGAGCGGAAAGACTTACCTTAGGGGGAAAAAAGGACAGGTATACACTCGCGCGCACACACACACATATCCATCCGCATATACACAGACACAAGCGACATTTGTAAAGGCAAAGAGTTTCACACAAGCAGACATTTGTAAAGGCAAAGAGTTTGTGTCTGTGTATATGCGGATGGATATGTGTGTCTGTGCGAGTGTATACCTGTCCTTTTTTCCCCCTAAGGTAAGTCTTTCCGCTCCCGGGATTGGAATTACTCCTTACCCTCTCCCTTAAAACCCAAATCCTTTCGTCTTTCCCTCTCCTTCCCTCTTTCCTGATGAGGCAACCATTGGTTGCGAAAGCTTGAATTTTGTGTGTATGTTTGTGTTTGTTTGTGTGTCTATCGACCTGCCAGCGCTTTTGTTTGGTAAGTCTCATCATCTTTCTTTTTAGATATATTTTTCCCACGTGGAATGTTTCCCTCACACCACACACACACACACACACACACACACACACACACACACACACACACACACACAGAGTACACATTGCCTTCCTTTCTGGCCTAGAACGCTATCTGACAAGGGGCTCCATAATGCACCTAATGTTGGAGCTTCCCATAATAAAACCCTGCCTGTGTGTGCCACCTCAGATCCTGCAGAAGTAATAGCCACCTGCTCAAGGAATGGCCACCTGCTCACTCACATAGTGAACAAATGAGGCCAGACAGCCAGTCTCCACACTGACCCTCTGCCTCTAGCAACACGAAAGTGCTACTACCCACCACTGACCTTCCTGTGAGAGCAGATCCCTAACATTGGGTACACTAGGTGATGTCTTGGCAGCAGAGCCCATGAGCAAACCAAGCAACACCGAGGTGTCCTATGCGACATGCCAGATTCTCTGCCACCAGTACACCCTGAGGCAACAGCCTGAAGGTGGCTTATTATAGCCAAAAGTGCATTCAGCTGTTTGCAAAGTGTGGCCGGCCCCTCCAGCATCCACACACAACATGCATCTTACCCATCCTAGCAAAACTAATTGAAGATGTAAACTATGAAAGCAGACAGAAACATAAAAATGCAACTTGCTACCTTCCTTATGCATCACCAATGGATGATGCCACTTAAATGAAATGTGTAGCTGCCTGTTCAGAAAGTAAAGAATACTGTGGTAAGGCGTGCCTGAATTTACCCGTACAGTTAAAAAATGTGAGATTAATCCTCTTAAATAGAAAAATATGAACAAAATTTAAGAAATTAACTACTAAGAAAATCAGGAAAAACTAAATACATAACTTTCACTCTGAGATGTGTAACAGGTGACAGCTGGTGGCTGAAATGAATGGTTGCTTGCCTTCAAAACAAACAAATGGCAACTACTGCACTACAAACTTCCTGATATTACACTTAAGGTAAAAATACACAAGATTAAATCTCTCTATACAATGTGGCCATAGTCATGGAGAGTTATGCCACGGCATCTCTGCGAGAGACCAGCTTGCTACTCTGATGTCGGTGGGTGGGGAGGTGGCAGCAATTACTGCACTCCTCCAGGGAACAGTGGTGTTTGAGCAACTCATTAAGGACTATGAATGAGGTCTACAGAGGCCTGGTGTTGTAAGGTGCCAAAGTCTTGCCATTAGCAATGGTGAGGGTGAGGCAGCAGCGGCTCTCAGCAGCAGCATTCATCAGACCTAGCTGGCAATGGCGTCTCAGATTGTAGTCATCTCAGGAGGCCACAAATGAAGTATCAGAGATTCCATCTTGGTACTGGTTGCTGCAACACTAAGTGACAACTAATAACTAACCATGGAAGTCAGAGTCTGTATACTTATCAGGCTATGCCAATGACATTCTCATCCTGCGCAGATGATGGAACGTTCCCTAGTTTTCTGAGCTCATCAGCACTCTTGGTCGCATAAGGATGTTTCAACTTTGCCTTTCAAGTGTTCTTATCAGTAACCGAATAGTTACTCTTGCGTTCGAGTTGAGCTTTCCTTTTCTGGGGCGAAACATTAGTGTTTAGGATAATTTCCAAACGGGAAACGAAATGTGAAAACTGGAATCATACAGTGAGAGCTGACAGAGAAAATAGATATGAAATGAGACGGATAATTCCAAGCAATTTTATGTTGTAGCTGAAAGTGTCTGTTATGTTAAATCAGGATCAATTATTACTATATGAAAATTTTACGTTATGACGAACAAGGAGCCTTCTGTCTGAGTTAGTCAGTTAGATAAAGACTGAGTGATCGCAAATGAACGTAGATCTAAGGGAGCTGGGGTCCCACAAGCTAGTATCTTTGACAGTTTACAGGCTACAGCATGAAATTCTTTAAAAGTCTTGTAGCAGTTAGGAAGAGTATTAGAAAGAGTAAATAGGTTAATGGAAAATTGTTGATGGAATATAAGTAATTTATGAATTAAATTCAACAAGTCGGCAAGTAGTTGAGTGACCTTTTTTTGGGGGGGGAGGGGGGGGAGGATTGGAGAAAGGTGACTGACTGGCTTATGACTGGGAGATGAGAGGCAGAAGATGTATGGGGTTAGGAATACATCAGGAGTGAGCTCATTCTGGCTGCAGGTGTGGAGTCATGCACGGTTTACAATTATATGAAGCAGTGGATTGGAAGGGAGAGAGAGAGAACATAGGGTGAGGGAGACTGCAGGATGAATGTAGTTAGGGTCATTGGCGGAGGGTAGGGGCTCTTGGAGATAGAGGCCAAAAGGATTATGGAACTCTAATGTACGTAATTCAAAGAAGCTGATGTTGTGGGGAAGGATCCAGTCAGCAAGCGTTGTGAAGCACCCATCGAAATAGTGTGTGTTGTGCTCAGTAACATATATAGCCACTCAGTAGTCAGCTCTGCTGTTGCCACAGTTTGACAGTGGCCTTTTATGTGGTAGACAGATGGTTGGTGGTCGTGCGCACACAAAATGCCATGCAGAATTATACCGGTGGCTGGTGACTGTGCCCCTGTTAGGATTGGATAAGACTTTGATGAAGTTGTGTCTTCCACAGGGATATGAGCTGTATGGAAAAGGTTACTACTTCTCCTTTGAGGGGAAAATACATAAATAATTCTGTAGCACAGCCATGAGCACAAGTGTGGCACCCTCCTATTTTTACCTGTTTATGGATCTTGTAGAGGAGACCTTACTAGCTACCAAAAATCTGTTATCTGGTTCATATTCACTGATGATATCTCCATGACCTGAACCCAGGCCAAAGACACGTTATCCAAGTTCCTCCACAGCCTCAATACCGTCTCTTACGTCAGCTTTATCTGGACCTCCTAAGCACAGCATATACCGCTTCATTTATTCATTTATTATTTACCATAAATATCACGATGAAGAAGTGTCTAAAGGAATATGGAATAAGCAGAAGCAGCCACATCTGGCTATTTCTGTATAGTATACAAACTATAAATTGTGACTAGTGCTAACCTAGTGAAACTGATGATTATGGTAATTACTTCTACATTAACTTTTATATGTAGGAGTATATTAGGAGAAAAACGGCTACTTTAAAAAAAGCTACTACTCCTTCTCACCTATACTATTCAGCTGCTGTGCCTTTACACAGGCCAATATCAGCTATCTATACACACTGGCATAATCAGGATCTAATACAAATATTAGAGTAACATGGAATGTACATTCTTGATCCCAGGTATTCAGATAAATTGTAAGTGGAGTGGCTAATGAACCATTCTTTTACTTTGTTTTTAAATCTGTGGGGATGTTCAATTTTCTGTTTGATATCCATTGGCAACAGGGTGTTTTTTGCACCAGAGTATAAAACTCCATTTTGAAGCCTGGAGAATGATGCACAGTCTGTGCGGAAATTATTTCTACTTCTAATAATGTGAATGTGATTCTGAATTGCTAAGTTCATCTGAAATTCACTCTTGCTGTTAACTACAAGTATCATTAGGGAGCCGGCCGCAGTGGCCATGCGGTTCTAGGCGCTCCAGTCCGGAGCCGCACTGCTGCTGTGGTCGCAGGTTCGAATCCTGCCTCGGGCATGGCTGTGTGTGATGTCCTTAGGTTAGTTAGATTTAAGTAGTTCTAAGTTCTGGGGGACTGATGAACACAGCAGTTGAGTCCCATAGTGCTCAGAGCCATTTATCATTAGGGAGTATGTGTATTGGCTCATAAATTAAGAATCCACAGGTCCCTAAAAAGGCTTCTGCAAGACCTTCATGTATCAAATTTTCACAGTATTCTTATTGCACACTTCTGCAGAATACTTTTCCAGCTTGGCTGCAATGCCCTAAAAGATTGTGCAGTTAAGGCAGACTGAGTGAAAGTAGGGATACTTGCTAACAATCCAGTGTGCAGCTCATCATAGTGAGAGAGATTTCTAAATACAATGCAGGTAGAACTGAGTTTGCTGTTTAACTTATTCACATGGTAATGCCATCTCAGTTTATTATCCTTCTGGATGCCCAGGAACTTCACACATGAAGCCTCGTCCAGTGTATGACCATTGATCTCCACCTATTAGGTTTTTTTTAACTGTATAATGAATTTTTGCAAGATTAAGGATTAAGCAGATGGCTGTGAACCAATTGTAAAGCCTGCTCCCTTGTTATCCTGCCTATGTCTGATATGGATGTAAAACATGTGCTGGAGGGGTTTGTTCAATGAGCTCATAAAATAAAGGAAATACGAACAAAATACCATTACTGGCCTTCAGAGTAATTACTAATGCATGTTGCATTTGCATATTTGGCTCCTTTTCACCGGTTATTGCACGTTTTAACTAAAAGCTAGTGACGATGCATATTTTCGTTCTATGTTTACAATATTTTAAAAATTTTGACAGGCGGTCTCTAGCTCGATCTAGTTTTCATGTTTCACAGATTGACGGTGACACAGAACTGCGTGCAATCGCTAACCGCAAGGCCACTGCCCAGCGAAATCGTTGCAGAAGAGGAACAGGTATAAACGCGCCAAGTTGACACTCAGCGCGCGGGCACTGTCAATGGTCCTGCGCCTGCGTCGTTAATCCCCCCTCCCCTGCCGTCATCCTGTACGCGTCGACAACAAGTAAATTAAACTACTCAAGCTTTTAATCGCACTTCCATTGTTTCAGTTTAGCCTTCTGTGTACTTGTGCACAGTTGAACGTGTTTATGTGTAGTGTTAATGTGTTGTGCGCCATGTCGCCCGGAAACAGAAACGTCGTTTCGTGGGTAGCTAACCATCCTGGAACATTTACATATGGCGGAATTGTTTTATATTGTCGAGTTTGCAAGAAAAACGTTTCGTGCAAAAAAAGTTTCAAATAGACCAGCATATCAAGATAAGTCTCCATATCGCAGGAATGCACAAGACAGGACCACGATAACAACTTCTAACAGCCAGTTGCAGTGGCAGGGATTTGTCCAAAGGTAACCAATAAAGTCGGTTTAACATGGATCTATGTGAAGCCTTCATTGCAAGCAATACTCCTCCTCACAGACTTACAAACCCTTTCTTCAAAAGCTTCCTGCGCAAATATTGCTTAAATCAAAAGATACCAGATGAAGCAACATTGCGTAAAAATTACATACTGACAATTTACGTAAATGTTCTGGAAGAAATACGCAATGAACTCAAGGACAGAATTATCTGGATTTCAGTTGACGAAACTACAGACACTTGTGGTTACACTGCAAATTTAATTATTGGTGCTTCAAAAGAAGAGCCTTCTTCCTATTAAGTGGCCTGCAAAGAACTTGAATAAGCAAATCATTCTACGATCGCCAGATTTGTGAAAGAAGGTATTAGAAAAGTATTTCCAGAATCTTCTGCAGACGAAAGGCTGTTTGTTTATTTCCGATGCTGTTTCCCGTATGATCAAAGCAGGAAAAGCCCTTTAAGTATTTTATCCCAATTTGATTCATGTGACGTGCTTTACTCGTGGAGTATATCGCCATGCTGAAGAAGTACGTTCCACTTTTGTGAATGTTAATGAACTGATTTCATCCACAAAGAAAGTGTTTCTAAAGGCTCCTGCTAGCATCAAGATCTACGAAGAAAAGCTATCAAATGTGCCTTTACCTCCGGAACCAGTGGTAAATCGTTGGCGTACGTGGGTCGAAGCTGTGTTGATTTACAATGAACATTTCGAGGTCACTACATGGGTAGTAATGGATTGACAGTGCAGAGGCTTTGGCAGTTTGCCTGTGCAAGGAAGCTTTTAATAATTCCGGAATTAAAAAATACTTTGTTGTTCCAGCACTTATTTTTTCCCATATACCTACAGGTATTAAAAAGCTTGAAACTCAGTTTGCCGTTGAATGAATCTATTCAGTTAATGAATAAAATTACTCTAGTGAACTCCTCATTGCCAGAAGTATTCCCAAGAAAACTCGAAGATAAGTTCGAAAACATTTTAAACAATAACCCACGCTTTGAACTCGCGCCAAATTGATAGTTTTATTAATGGGACATGTGAACTTTTACCAGAAACAATAAGTCCCAACATAGCAACCAAATTCAAATATTGCCCAGTTACCTCAGCTGATGTAGAACGCTCCTTTTCTGCTTACGAAAATGTTTTGAGTGATCGATGACAATCTTACTACCGAACATTTGGAACAGTTCTTGGTTGTTTATGTTTACAATAGTAGAAAAATGTAAAATAAATTGTAAATGATGCTTTGGTACAATAGAATTAATTAAAAGTTAATGCTGTTCAAAAAATTCGTGATTGTATGTTGATTGTTAAATAAAATATTACGGATATTTTTAGCATACCCCTCTGCGTGCGATATATTTCGAAATTGGCCCTGTATATATAGACTGTTTCGGGGCGACTCATTCGCATCGCATCCGCTTGTTACCGACTAGAGATGGGCAAACTGAAACGCATAACTGTTTCGAAACAAATGAAACAGTACAATGTAATGTTTGGAAACAGTGAAACAGTCTGTGTTTTGTAATGGTATAGGCCTTCACATATATCATCTTGAGTGTCTACTGTATAAATATTGTTATGTAAACACAAATGAGGGGCGAGACCGCCAATCATATCGCAGAAAGTATGAAACTTTCACTTAGGCGTCTTTGCAGTTCCATATTTCCTGTAGCAAATGCGCTGCTTTCGTGTAATGTGACTTTCATACTTTCCAATTGGCCGAGGTCAGACTAAATATGTTTCACGTAACAGATTTTGCCAAACTCGTTTCCCTGTATTCTAGTGCATGATTTTGATAGGTTTTATGAGTGATAATTTGTGTGTGCTCTTGAAAAGGCATATCATGAGATATAATTTATTGAGATAACATTCTGGGAAGCGAGGGACTGAATTAACATTTATGAGTGTGCCAATCACATTTTTACTACTCACAGTTAAATTTTCCATTGTCACACAGAACAAGATGCAAAGTAACTGCTGCCACACAGATCAAAAAATTACCGTAACATACTGGAGGATATAGCACAATGGTCAAGTATGGCAGTTTCTCATCAAACATTCACAAGTTAGCTGGATACATCTCATAGGAAGTACACTTGATAGAATTGGAAAACATTTCAAGGTAACTGAAATGCAGAGATAGGTGTGTTTCTTTGAAATATAAAATCCAAACTAAAATTTAAAACAATTCATATAGTGTAATGCCTTTGTGATACCTATATCGTGGCAGATCTGCCTCTACACCACTTATAGTTCTTGCTAAAGAAGTTTCTTTGAGGTGCAGGTAAAGCTCCCTCAAGTACTCACAGCAAGCAGATGTATTACCATTTTATTATAAACTTCCCAGGAAATCAGAGATGAAGTTGCGTTGCTGCTGAAATGCAATTTTTATCACAGAATCTGAACGCCAAAAACAAAAGTATCGAAGTACCATTGTTGATTTGCCTGAGAATTATTTACCATACACAAGTATCAAGATGCCTATAGTGTCATAACCACACACAGCATATTTACAAAAATAAACACACAAACATATACATACACAAATCAGATAATTATTCTCAAACACACAAATGAATAAATAACATACTCAAAAAAAAAGTGTCTTCTGTGTGCAACAAATTTGAGAAAAATGTTCTTGTAAGGTAGCTACATGCACAATTTAATGGACTAAACAAAATACAATCAAATATAAATTCAGTGCACTCGGTCCAGAGAAGAACAAAATCAATTGAAATTTTACTGTTTCATTTCTGAGTTGATCTGCTGTATCTATTCTAAGTTGTAGTTTAGAAATATCATTTTTGATACGTTTTCGCTTGAAAGACGGATCGTCTGTCTGTTATTGATTGCCCCTGCTTTGAAAATATGCGCTCACATGGAACAAAAGTGGCCATAATACAAAGACGTCGTTTCATTATTTCAAACAGTATAGGAAAGAACGCATGATTTTCTTTCCACCACAGCAATGGATCTTGTGATCTGTGTATCAGTGGCATCTTCATATATTTATCAAGCTCGACTATACTTGCAGCATGTGGATTGTCTACTTGGATCAAGCCACCTACAGCTTGGTCAAAATTTTGCCAAATGTTGCCACTGCTAGAGGTGAATGTGCTCACCACAACTGGTTTGGCTGGTGGTGGATTTTCTGTAGAACACTGAGTGGGTTTCTGTCGTATTGCAGAGTGTTTGTTAATTATGGCATCTTGTTTCTTTTCATCGATGCCCAGTTTTTGGGAAACCATGCTCCCTGAAGCGAGGATCCAATAATGTTCCTTCACAAGCAATTGCTTTATCTGCAAACTTTTGAACGAGGGGTGCAGATTCCGTCCTCAAGTTTAGCAATTACTGTATTTGTGGCTTCATTGCTGTGATCTGCTGACTTGAGAGAGTAAACTTTGGGAGAGTGTTTTTCTACTGGGAGGTACATAGTTTTCATTTAATAAATAAGTGATTTTTCTATACTCTACACTCTCAACTACATTAAATGGAAGGTATTCTTTGACAACAAGTCTTAAAATCTGTTCGTCTATTTTGGCTCGTTTGGATGAAGGCACTGCTCTTGATGCAAATCCAGTAATGTTTGTTTGTCTACCACACCTACCCAGAACTGAACTGGTGGAAGTGCTGGGTATTTTGTGCACAGATTGTTCATCTTGACGCACAGGCACTGAAATGGCAGATTCCTGAACAGTTGCTGTGGAAACTGAACTGGCGTCGTCACTGGCCAGATTCATAAAAACGAGTTTCACTTAAATTAACTTTTGGATGCTTTATGTCGCAAGTGTCTGTTTAAGCAAGAAGTTGAACTACTTTTAAACGACAACACTGCAGAGCACAAGTTACATTTAATTTTCTCGGGATTTATCTTTATAAAATAATCCCACACCGGGCTTCGTAATGCCATAGCTGGCGACAGAAGGACCTACACGAACTGTACTGGAGGCGGGAACAAACTGTAGAAACAACGGATACGCTACTGGGATTCCCAAATTTCGTTAGTATGGATAATATATACCTGGCCTGCCAATATTCGTGCACACAAAAGAAATCATTGTGGAGAATAGGCACATTGACTATAGACTCATGAATGAAGCCACATAATTCGAAGAAATAACAAAATATAAGAGAAAAAAAATTTTGACCATCAAGGTGTTTCAAATCATTACCACAAATCCACCATGCTTCCCAGCCCTTCCCGTTCACCATTACATCATCAATTATCCGTCAATCACATTGCCTGAAAATACATCCAATTTACGTATATGTCCAAAAACTGCCACTCTATGCCTTTTTTAATTCAAAATGTTGTAGGTTTACTTGAGTTTTTTAATGTGATTACTGTACATGAACAGAGAAGCATATGTTATAGAAGATGTGTAATTTAACGGAATGTTTTTCACACTTTTATTATTTTGAATTCGAATAGTGTGCTTTATTTTATTGTTTGTTAGTGTTTATAAAGCATATATTACGCCATTTCGGAATAGAGCAGTCAATTAGAAACGAAACTTTATTTTCGGAAATCTTAAACTTCATGCCGTTGTGTGTCAAAAAGATTTCAACGCTCTTGAAAGAGTTTGATGAAGTAGTATATTAAACGTATTTCCGTATCTGTGCCGTGCCCGAATCTCGTCCGAGACAAAGCGAAATGAAACATCACTGTTTCGATACAATTAGTCCGTTCCAAGCACAAGTGGACTGAAACAGCGTTATTTTGAAACAACGATACAGTTTCTGTGGCTGGCTAGAGATCGAATCTGGTCCCGTTATCCGACACAGAGCGGAATGAAACACCCCTGTTTGGAAACAGTTCCACATATCGATACACTGTATCGAAACATAGAAAGAGTGGCCAAGTCTATTACCGACCAATAGCAAAGAAGGGACAATTCTTGAAACATGGTGTGAGTCCCCATTTTCCAAACTTTTAGATAATAATCCCAGGAAGGTCGCCTGCCTAACCTGTACCATAAAGTATTCAGAAAATATCAGCGTTCTAAATGCACCGATTTTTCGCGTGGCCGGCTCTCTTCCTTGAAATAGATATGCACAGGTTCGACTTTGAGATATAATGCACGCAGTAACTGCCATCTATTTTTATTATTTGATCTTGCATATTTCGACACTTTTAATGCATTATTAAGCACTTTTCATGCATATTTATGGTTTTTGTGATGCATATAATCCGGTCATTAGTAATGATTTTTAATGTGTTACACGCTGGCACACTGATACAACCGGGAGGGTGGCTTTGTTCTCTTTTTGCTAAAGAATTCACGCCTGTCATAGCTGTCCCCGTAAATAGCGAGATCTTTAGAAACCTTTATTAAGGACGCCTAGAGATATTGCTTTCTCCACAAAGATGTGTGGAGTATAAAGCCTAGTTTACACGACGACATTGTGTTGCGCCACTCGTTGCGTGGAAGGAGTTGTACGCAAATGGTTTCGTACAGGGTGTTTCAAAAATGACCGGTATATTTGAAACGGCAATAAAAACTAAACGAGCAGCGATAGAAGTACACCGTTTGTTGCAATATGCTTGAGACAACAGTACATTTTCAGGCGGACAAACTTTCGAAATTACAGTAGTTACAATTTTCAACAACAGATGGCGCTGCAAGTGATGTGGAAGATATAGAAGACAACGCAGTCTGTGGGTGCGCCATTCTGTACGTCGTCTTTCTGCTGTAAGCGTGTGCTGTTCACAACGTGCAACTGTGCTGTAGACAACATGGTTTATTCCTTAGAACAGAGGATTTTTCTGGTGTTGGAATTCCACCACCTAAAACACAGTGTTGTTGCAACAAGACGAAGTTTTCAACGGAGGTTTAATGTAACCAAAGGACCGAAAAGCGATACAATAAAGGATCTGTTTGAAAAATTTCAACGGACTGGGAACGTGACGGATGAACGTGCTGGAAAGGTAGGGCGACCGCATACGGCAACCACAGAGGACAACGCGCAGCTAGTGCAGCAGGTGATCCAACAGCGGCCTCGGGTTTCCGTTCGCCGTGTTGCAGCTGCGGTCCAAATGACGCCAACGTCCACGTATCGTCTCATGCGCCAGAGTTTACACCTCTATCCGTACAAAATTCAAACGCGGCAACCCCTCAGCGCCGCTACCATTGCTGCACGAGAGACATTCGCTAACGATATAGTGCACAGGATTGATGACGGCGATATGCATGTGGGCAGCATTTGATTTACTGACGAAGCTTATTTTTACCTGGACGGCTTCGTCAATAAACAGAACTGGCGCATATGGGGAACCGAAAATCCCCATGTTGCAGTCCCATCGTCCCTGCATCCTCAAAAAGTACTGGTCTGGGCCGCCATTTCTTCCAAAGGAATCATTGGCCCATTTTTCAGATCCGAAACGATTACTGCGTCACGCTATCTGGACATTCTTCGTGAATTTGTGGCGGTACAAACTGCCTTAGACGACACTGCGAACACCTCGTGGTTTATGCAAGATGGTGCCCGGCCACATCGCACGATTGACGTCTTTAATTTCCTGAATGAATATTTCGATGATCGTGTGATTGCTTTGGGCTATCCGAAACATACAGGAGGCGGCGTGGATTGGCCTCCCTATTCGCCAGACATGAACCCCTGTGACTTCTTTCTGTGGGGACACTTGAAAGACCAGGTGTACCGCCAGAATCCAGAAACAATTGAATAGCTGAAGCAGTACATCTCATCTGCATGTGAAGACATTCCGCCAGACACGTTGTCAAAGGTTTCGGGTAATTTCATTCAGAGACTACGCCATATTATTGCTACGCATGGTGGATATGTGGAAAATATCGTACTATAGAGTTTCCCAGACCGCAGCGCCATCTGTTGTTGAAAATTGTAACTACTGTAATTTCGAAAGTTTGTCTGCCTGAAAATGCACTGTTGTCCCAAGCATATTGCAACAAATGGTGTATTTCTATCGCTGCTCGTTTAGTTTTTATTGCCGTTTCAAATATACCGGTCATTTTTGAAACACCCTGTATATGACTCTAGTCATGGCGACACCAGTATAGACTTCAGTTTCGCCGTCTCTGAAATGAAAGTTTTGGCAGCTGCACGTCACACGAGTTGTGATGCAGTTAAAGCTTGTTGCGTGGAATCGCTGCTTAAGAAAAAAATAAGAAACGTGTTTCGATTCGTGACTGGATGAAGAAAATATGTCAGCGCGGTTGCTCAGGATCACTGCTGAAATAATTTATAACAGAAGATCCAAGAAGTTCTTTAAATTATCGTAGAATGACACCAGAAATGTTCACGTTTGTTCTAAATAGAGTTAATTATGCAATAAGAAATAAAGGTACTGTAATGCATGAAGTACTGTCGCCAGAACTGAAATTACATATAATATTGCATGCATTACAATCGAGAAAACTCAGTATGCTATAAGATATAACGCTATTTCATTAACACCAATAATTATTAACATTAACAGTAATAATTGTAAACATTAGCAACAATAATTATTCGAAGCAGCCCGCATTAAGAAGATAGATCTGTCCAGTGGCAATATTTCAAAATTCCAACATGTGAGTAGAGAGCACTGCAGTGACGTTTGAAATAGATGAATATTGAATAAAGAGCACAGCTTCTTGAATTTGTATAGCCTTCCCTCCTGTCAACAATATTCCTTAACAAAGAGCTGGCCAACTCGAACGATGGGATTTTAGTCTTGTAGATTGTCACAGCTAGAACTACACTTGCTTTTATTTTTCTTAATTCAGTTGTATATGTGCTCCTAACTCAATGAATTCTGCCCTGCAGCTAAGATATTGTCAAACCATCTATGTTATGATCGCACATGACGATCTGAGTGGCAGCAATATGTTGCTTATTTTGGTAATCAGCATCACTGAAATCCCACAAACACCTATCAAAACATAGATATCTAAAAAGCGAACATTATTCTCAGTTCCCCATTTCATATTTCAGTTTGTCTATACCCTACGAACACACACAACCTCAAAACTCGTGCAACTAGTGTCACCAAAGTTGGAACACGCCGAAAGTGTTTAATTTCACCAACGAGTTGCGCAAACGCGCAGCACGCATTCGCAGTGGCCGGTAGCGCAGTTGCCTGTAACCTACTGTTGTCGTGTAAACTAGGCTTAAGGTGCTGTATAGCTACAATTTTTGACTGTGGTGTAAGTAACACAGCTTGAAAATGCTTGAGGAGAGGAAATTAGATAACAGCTAAGCGTGAAATAAAGTTATTATTTCAAAAATAAAAACAGCCTAGATGGGGAACTGACTTCCCTCAAGAAATTTCCTCTTCCACCTCTTTTTCCGGGCCCACATACGTATACCCCCATGGCATGTGCCCCACCACGTCTTCAGCTGGATTTGGCACTAGGTCCAAAAGACTCAGTCCCTCCTGAGGCCCTCCGCGGACACTTTCTTTCCATCCTTGTCGCATTTCCCTGCTCTGCTGTAGTTTATACTGACGGTTCGATGGTTGCTGGTCGAGTTGGTTATGCTTTTACTCTTGGGTAACAATCTGAAAAATGCTCATTGCTGGATGGCTGCAGTGTTTTAACTGCAGAGCTTGTAGCCATTTCTCGCGTCCTAGAGTATATCCACCCCCGTGAGTTCTTTGTTATCTGTAGTGACCCTCTGAGTGGTTTACGAGCTATCAACCAGTGTTTTCCTTGCTCTCGTCTGGTGATGGCTATCCAGGAGTCCATCCATACTCTTGCCCGTTGCGGCCGCTCCGTTGTTTTTGTGTGGATCCCAGGTCATGTCGGCATCCCAAGTAACGAACATGTCGACAGGCTGATGAAACAGGCTATCAGTGCACTGGCCCTGGAGATTGGCCTTCCAGAATGTGATCTCCAGTCAGTGTTGCAGCAAAAAGTCCTTGGTACTTGGGGTGATGAATGGCACACCCTGCCTTCCCCCAACAAACTTCGGGTCATCGAGGAGTCTACATGTGTGCGGTGCTGCTCCTTGTGAGCCCCTCACAAGGACTCAGTTGTTCTCTGCTGGTTATGCATTGGCCACACCTGGCTGACACATGATCATTTATTGGCCGTGATAATGCACCTCTGTGTTGATGTGGATCACCATTGACAGTGGTCCACTTTTAACTGCGCTCAGGCAGACTGCACTGCCTAATACGGTCCATGCACTTTTAACAGATGGCGCTGCAATGGCAGGCGTAAGTTTTGGGTTTTATTAGAGCAGGGGGCTTTTATCAGTCTATCTAAGGGTTTGTCTTTTTTTTGTGTGGAGTCTGGCCTTTGGCCTACGGTTTTAGATTGGGTTTTTCAGTGTGTCTCTTGGTGGTAATCTGTTCCTTTTTTTGTTTCCATGGTCAGCCAACCACTGAACACTGTGTGCTTTTAATTCCTCTTTTCTGGTCTATGTCTTTCTTGTTCTGTGTCGTCCCTTGTCATCTCCATTGATTGTTCTTCTGCCTTGTGGGTGTTTCATGGTTGTGGAAAAAGGGACCGATGTCCTTTGTAGTCTGGTCCCTTCAACCCCCAAAAACAAACCAACCAACCAACCTCAAGAAATTTATGCTGGCAGTTGACCGATGTATACAAAAGACTACTTTAGTAAATACGTATCCGGGCAATGAGCTTCAAATCCCGTAGGCGTAAAGGGCAAGAAGCTATTTCAAAATCTTGACACCTCCCCCCACACTGCTCCTTGGATACATTTCTGTGGACCACCTGCCCACGAGGTAGCCTGTACAGCTTTTAAATGTAAACATTACCAATGGTTATATGGTTAATGGTCAGTATTCAGGGATATGACATTAATGATCATTCGAAATAAAATGGTCTGGTAAGCATATGCCTTAAAAGCTATGAGCACATGTTCGTCTTTGATTTTGTGAAACAGATCTCTTGATTCATACTTTTTCCAGACAATGTTAGTGTTATAAAAAAAAATATCTCGTTAGAAAGAAACCAAAGAGACTGTAAATGATATTTTCCTAAAATTATGAAGTGGTTCTCAGAAAATGGGGGGGGGGGGGGGGAGAGAGAGAGAGAGAGAGAGAGAGAGAGAGAGAGAGAGAGAGAGAGAGATTCTAGTCACATGCGAAGGCTAATAATGGCATCAAAGTCTAGACAATCAGGGATGACACAGAAACTGAAGTTGAGGGTAGAAAAGCAAAAATGCTGAATCCCGTATTCAAACATTTCTTTTTTAAGGAAGATACATATAAACTGCACCAGTTTACTTTTATTTTATTAACTGATATGTCCTTTTCTAGCTGAAATCTAGATTGTAGCAAGCAAAAGATGTTTCATTTATATAACAAATGTTTATATAGTCTCTGAAAAAATGCCACACCAGTAAATTTACATCAGTGTAATTCTCATAGCAATGTGAAGAAGCAGTGCAAACAGAGGTGAGGGTGAAACTTCCTGGCAGATTAAAACTGTGTGCCAGACTGAGATTCGAACTCGGGACCTTTGCCTTTCGCGGGCAAGTTTGGGAGGTAGGAGACGAGATACTGGCAGAAGTAAAGCTGTGAGGATGGGGCGTGACTCATGCTTGGGTAGCTCAGATGGCAGAGCACTTGCCCGCGAAAGGCAAAGGTCCCGAGTTCGAGTCTTGGTCCAGCACACAGTTTTAATCTGCCAGGAAGTTTCATATCAGTGCACACTCCACTGCAGAGTGAAAATCTCATTCTAGAGGTGAGGGTGTGACACCATCAACAAAGTCAAACATTCAACAGTGACAATATTAACAAACTGGTCTCTCACTGGGAGCAATATGTTTGTCACCTCAGTGACTATGCTGAATAATAAATCTGTAGACATGAATAATAAAGATGTAGAATGTTAATAATCTTTGTTTTATTTAATCCTGTGACGCATACCATCCACTATTATGGATAGCTATTAATGGTCACTTCTTTGACATTTTCAATCAGTCCTGAGGCTGCAAATGGACACAGTCCACTGCAATAGGCACCCCACATTCATGTTGTACACTGCAAGTAATTGCTGCCTCATGATTGATTGAAAGTGCCAGAGAAGTAACTATTAAAAGCTGTCCACTGCAGTGAAAATCATGCACCACGGAGTTACACAGCTTTTGAAATTTTCATATGATAAATTTGGAGATATTGCGTCTAAGCATGCATTCTTATTAACAAAAGTATGATTGTGTGGAGTATCAAACAAAGTTTGTGATTGGATAGGGAATTTCTTGAGAGGGAGAATACAGCATGTTATTTTGGATGTAGTTATTGACAGAAGTTGGAGTAACCTCAACTGTGGCCTGGGGAAGTGTGTTGGAACCCTTGCTGTTCATGTTGTATATTAATGACCTGGTGGAGTAACCTAAATTTTTCACATATGATGCAATTATCTGTAACAAAGTACAGTCTGGAATAATTTGCAGAAATATTCAACAAGTTAAGTTTTCAAAATGGTGTAAAGCTTACCAATTTGTTTTAAATGTACAGAAGTGTACAATTATGCAAACCACAAAACAGAAAAAGGTGTAGTATCGTATGATTACAATGTCCATGATCTACAGTTATTATCGGTCAACTCATAGAAATGCCCAGGTATAGCAGTTTGTAGGGATATGAAATGGAATGATAAGGAAAGTTGCTACTCACCATATAGTGGAGATGCTGAGGTGCAGATAGGCACAACAAAAAGATTTTCACACTTAAAGCTTTCGGCCAATGGCCTTTGTCAAGAATACACACACATACGTATGCGTACACACACTCACACCCACACGCAAATGCAACTCACACACGACTGCTGTTGCAGGCAACTGAAACCACACTGCCTGTGGAGAAAACCCAACATGTGATACAGTGTTGATTATACCCTGCTATGCATTTCACAATGGTTTGCAGAGTGTTTGTAGATGTAGTTGTAAATGCACTACTTCTTAGAGGCAAGTCAGTAACCTCTTAATGCATCTTTGAGTGCATCTAATAAATGTTAATACATTGGGATGCGACTGGAACTCAAAACAGGGCACTTCAACATATTGAAACGAAGTTTTTGAAGAATTTGAATTGTGGATGAAAAAGTATGTGAACTCACAGGGTCGTATGGTAAAAAGAACAACACCAATAATTTGATTCCATTTGCTGCTTCAATGTCTGTAACATGCACTGTGACAACTGATTCCCTTTGTAGGCAATGTTCCAGAATTGCCACTTGAAAGTTGAAAAACTGAGAGCATCACTACTACTGCAGATGTTGACTGTTGACTGTCATTTTATCTGAAGATTCCAAATGTATCCATTCCATGCTTTGGCATGCACTGTATGAATGAAAGTGTTGATTACTTGTTTCATCTCGAGTGATGATTCACTTTGCTTTCATCATGATGATGGTCTAGTAGGTACGGACAGATTTTCAGTCAGCTGCTTTCAGTGTTCATACAATTATTTTGACATGCATCTTTCACAGACTTTATGAAATTTGAGAATGTTGCACATTATTTCACATGCTAAAGCATGATTTTACATATGGTTTGTGACTTCATGATTAGTCACCTGTCAGTTACTCAGAATGAAAGTATGAACTTTCTCATTGTTGGCATCAGTAGTGGGTGGATGGATGTTCTAGTTTCCTGTCCTACACAGTTATGCAACAGCTTTTGAACTTTTAAATCCACTGGTAGCAATTCATCATGGTAAAACATTGTCTTTGTACTGCACTGAAAATCATCTATGGATCTCTGCCCCTGGTACACCTTCAGTGTCCAGAAAATTGGTTATAAGATGCTGTTCTTCTGCAGTGCTATGGAGGGTGGTGTAGAAATGTGTACTTTGCATCAATGCAGAGTAGATCGACTTGATAATACTGAAATCTACCATTTGCAAATAGATTGGTTATGTGTAGTAACTGAAAATCACACTAAAGCATACTCCAAACAGACAAACAAATACATATTGAGCTACTCTCATAGAAAGAGCATAGAGTGTAAATTAGTAAACTGCCTGAATTCATAGATTCTAAGTAAGAATTTGTCTCAGTATCACGAAGGCTGTACTAACAGCCCTTGACAACCAAGCAGTGATTCAACATTATTGAAGAATATGCACATCAGTGATACTATTTCTGTTAGGTTTCATCATGATAATAGGGAATTCAGAACTGAAGGAGTCTGGCAAGGAGATTCCACATCACCTTCATGAAGGAGAACCTCCTTCATGAACTTTGATTGTTACAGACAACAGTTCAACTAAAATTATAATTTCTTTTTTTTTAATCTGCAAAAAATAACATTAAGGATTAAATGTATTGGGAAGTGATTGTAAGAATTTCAATATCATTAAATAGGATGTTTGCAAGATGAGCAGTTATCTGCTTTATACAGTATTAGAGAACCCGACAGTGCTTTACAATTGCTAAATATGTATTGGAAATGAATATATGTCCTAATCTGGGGTGTTATTGGGAATTGTGCCAGGATGCAAATTTTGGGTACTGAGGTTACTGAGAGAGGTGGCACAGTGGGTAACACACTGGGCTTGCATTCAAGAGGACGACGGTTCAAACCTGCATCCAGCCATCCTGATTTAGGTTTCCCATGATTTCCCTAAATCGCACCATGCAAATGCTGGGATGGTTCCTTCGACAGGGCATGGCCAATTTCCTTCCCCATTCTTCTCTAATCTGAGCTTGTGCTCCATCTCAAATGACCTAGTTGTCAACAGGACGTTAAACACTAATATCCTCCTCCTCCAAATTCTGCAGTAGTTGCACACTAGAAAAACTACTCAGTATTATCAAGAACAGTTATTAAAACATCAAGGAACATGCAGATAGTCAGAAATCAGTACCAGTAACTCCAACAAAAGATTTAAGCTTATATGGAATGAAATAAAACAAGAGACAGGAGAACGGGCCACAGTACAGAATAACATCACTATTGATTTAATGGAAGAGTATAAATGATCAGATAGCAGGTCTGTTTAATAATCATTTCTAGTGTAGTAGAAAATATAGGGATGAACAGTTCAAGAGAAAAATCAAAGCTTTATGTTAAAAAAGCAACTTGCACAAAATTAAATAAAATGAATGTCTCACCATCTTCTCCTACTGAAATTCAGAAAACTTCATATTATCTTTAATAATAAATGCTCATCTTTGGACTTGGTGTTTCAAACTGTCCGCAGCTCGTGGTCATGCGGTGGCGTTCTCCCTTCTCACGCCCGGGTTCCCAGGTTCGATTCCCGGCGGGGTCAGGGTGTTGTGTGCTGTCCTTAGGTTAGTTAGGTTTAAGTAGTTCTAAGTTCTAGGGGACTGATGACCATAGATGTTAAGTCCCATAGTGCTCAGAGCCATTTGAACCAATTTTTGTTTCCAACTGGGCACTAAAAACTTTTCTCGGGGCATTTTTCCAGAGAGTTGAAATATGCCATTGTTAAACCCCTACATAGGAAAGGTGATAGAGATGACAATAACTATGACCTGGTTTCACTACTGATATTTTTCAACATTTTTGAAATGATGATGTACACTAAAATAATATCCCACCTGAACAAAAACAACAATTATATTGTCAGTAAATATAACAATAATAATATTGTCAATAAATAAGTTAGGATTTCAAAAGTGTTTCTCAATTGAGAATGCCATTTACATGTTCAAACCAAATTTTACAACCATTAAATAACAAAATACCACCATCTTGTATTTTCAGTGACCCGTCTAAGTCATCTGACTGTGTGCATCAAAATATTCTCCTAGACAAATTGAGGTTTTACAGAATTTATTGTATAGCCAACCAATATCATGTCTAATAAAAAGCATGCAGGTAGTTGTAACTAATAATTCAACTACAAAAAGGGCTGATTCTTCTCACTGGAGTGAAATCACACTTGTGATAAGTATAATACTTGATGAGGAAACAATACCTTGGGTGGAAAGTTCCAAATTTTTAGGCATCTGTATTGACAAGAATTTAAAATGGGGAAAAAATATTTTGAAACTCCTAAAATAACTTAGTTCCCAAATTGGAATGTAACAATACGGGAGAAGGAAAGTTGCTACTCACCATATAGCAGAGATGCTGAGCCGTGATAGGCACAATAAAAAGATTCACACAATCATAGCTTCCAGCCATTAAGGCCTTTGTCAGCAGTACACACACAAGCGCAAGCGCAACTTGCACACACATCTGCAGTCTCAGAGATCTGAAACTACACTGCGAGCAGCAGTTAGTTCCCAAATTTGCACTTAGAATCATGAAATCTTGGTTGAGACAAATCAGTAAGCTGATGTATTCTGCTTTTTGTCATTCAGTAATGCCATATGGAAAAATGTTCTGGGGTAACTCATCTTTAAGAAAAAGGTGCTGTAAGAATATATTTTGTACTCACTTCATCTTGTAGAAGTCTGTTTAAGGATGTAAATATAGGCTTCCGTGACCATCGTCACTGTCAATAAAATTGTTAACAGAATCTTCCGTCAGTTCATGGTAGAACAACATTATAATAAATGAAAAGCACCAGTTTGCTTTTGTTCTACAGTATACTGTAGAATAAAAGCAAACTGATGCTTTTCATTTGTCAATAAAATTGTTCTTGGTATGTCACTGCATTATCAGTGTGTAAAATTCTTGAATGTTTCTGCCACTGTTGCAGATGCCCATCCTGAGGGTGTTGTGCTGACTGCTGAATGAGGAAACTTAAGTTCTTATATACTAGAGGAAGAAGCTGTTTTTTGTAGTCTCCTAGAGTATTGAGGATGAGGCATTTTAGAACATCCTTTATTGGTGTTTGCTTTATTTCATATCATTGGTGGACGACTACATCCTTTATTGGTATTTGCTTTTTTTTGCCATTTGTGGAAATAGATGAATGAGGTACAGCTGGAGGTTGTGGCTAGTGCTGTTTACTTGCAGCCCATTGCTGGCTCAGGCTTGCGGCCCTGTGTGCCTATGGCCTCTGTAGTTTTCCATGCACTTGTAGGGGTTGCTTTGCAAATGCTGTCATTGTGTAGTGCTTTTACTGCTGGTAGCCAAGATGAAATGACATGAAATGAAATGTCGTGTGGCGAGGGCCTCCTGGCAGGTAGACTTGATCGCCTGGTGCAAGCCTTTAGAGGTACCGCCACTTCAGAGACTTGGACGTCGATGGTGGTGGTGGTGTTGGTGGTGGTGACAACA
This sequence comes from Schistocerca cancellata, assembly GCF_023864275.1. NCBI lineage: Eukaryota > Metazoa > Arthropoda > Insecta > Orthoptera > Acrididae > Schistocerca > Schistocerca cancellata. The sequence goes on from NC_064630.1 coordinate 765,241,710, forward strand.
CAAACACCCAGTCCCTGAGTGGAGAAAATCTCCAACACAGCCAAGAATCAAACCCAGGCCCCTGACATGACAAGCCAGCACCCTGTCCACTCAGCAACAGTGGCGTAGTGTGTACTGGAATTCCATACTTCTCTTCTCTATTCATGTTGGTGGGTCACTTTTCTATCACCGCTTTTCTATCACCTCTCTAATCTTCTTCCTCAAAGTAAATGGCTCTTACATCAATATGCAGGCTTCTGAAACTGTACTGGTTTGTCACCTCATACTGCTGTTCCAGCACCACTGACTTGGTGTGTTGTCTCAGACAAATGTATCTTTCATGCCCAGCTATCTGTGTGCCAGTTCGTAACCCCATCTCACCTGCATACAGTAATCCACTCATGCAGCCAATTTCGTAGACTGCTGCAATATTTAGCACACTGTCTGTGTCTTTTATTGAGGCGAAAACATATTTTATTTTGTTGCTGCATTGGAAAATTGGTGCAATACCTTCTCGACGGAGAATTTTGACCACTCGTTCAGTGATCCCTTGCATTTATGTTAACAGGGCAATGTTTTGTACTTCCTGCTTTTCTCTGTTACCTTCATTCTTTGCCACCATAATTTTATCTATCATCTTCATCTCATACCCATTGGCTCCAAAGAAAGACCGGAGGTTTTGTAATTCCATCTTCAGATGTTCTTCATTACTGATCCTCTAGGACCTCTGGGTTAAAGTGTGGATGGCTGGTTTCTTCTGTGTAGCGTGATGATGGAAGGAGGCATGCAGGTATCTGTCTGTGCTGGTGGATTTCTCTATACTCCACGGCCAAGTTTATCATCAGGCTGTCATTAAACACACACAGCAAGGAAAGGCAGGCAGCACCCATATCCTTCTATCTCCACAGTAAATTGGATTTTGCTGCACATGGGCTGGTGTTTGTAGGTAAGGTGGGGTAACCAATTACGTGCAACAAACTGATAATATTTCAAGAAGCCCACATAATGGGGAAAAAGCCTTGAGGAGGAATATTAGAGGTGCAACAAAATAGCTAAATTACTCACCAACATGAAGAGCGAAGACAGCAGCATCTTGGCTGCAGCTGTAACAGCACTATGGGATGACAATTTTCGCAAAGCAACCTCACAGCCATGCAGGAGACCACAGCAGCCATAGGGGTACAGGGTACTGGCTAGCACCAGGAAGCTAGTAAACAGCGCTACATCACAACTGCCACCTGTATCTCAATCGCCTGTTTCCACCAATGGCAACAAATAAAGCAAACACCAATAAAAGATGTCTTGTTACACCAATAAAGGATATCTGTTTACATACCAACGTTGTGAAATAAATCAAACAGCAGTTAAGGATTTCTAAGATCCCTCATCCTCAATACCCCATCAGATTACAAAAACAACTTCTTCCTCTAGTAAACAAGAACTTAAGTTTTTCTCAATGTGCAGAACTGAATATTAACAGTGTAACACCTCCAGATATGCGGAACTGAATATCTTCTGTCTAGAGAGAGAGAGATAGTTACTTACCATAAGGAAGACATGTTAATTTGCAGACAGGCACAATTAAGACACTTACACAAAGCTGTCGGCAACAGCCTTCATTAGCAAAAGCGAAATGCACACACTTGTGCGTGCAAGCAAGTACACCTCACCCACTCATGACCAGCAGCTCTGGCAGCTTAGACCAGACTGCATATTCTTAAAATATTTTATGAGAGTTGTCTGGAAAGTATCTCCATTTTCATGTCACTTTACCAGTAGCCCACCTACTATTAATCACATCTAATGAATGATTCAAAAACTTTAAATATCCACTACAAATATTGTGTATCATAATACAATGACTGCAAGTTGAACTGCTGAAACCTTTGATCTCACCTCTTGCTCTGGAATTATAGATATTTGTAACACTTTTAGGGATCTGATGTTTCAGTGTGTGATTGCTCAGTTTTGGATTGTGTTTGATCTCTAAAGAAATAATATTTTTTATGCAGGAAATATATACATCCCAAAGGCAAATGAACTGAAAAAAGTGATTTCTTCATTCTTGTGCTGGTGTATCACATTACCTGATGCAGCAATGTAGAATACTTTTCTTTGGCACTAAATGTAATTAGATTCCTACAGCATTTCTGTTGATGAATATCACAATATTTTGGCTGTGTATGTATTGTAATTATTTTAGTAAATGACTGGTTTCATTAAATTTTATTGTCTTTTGCAGGATTGTTATTGTTTCCTCTACACTTCATGAAAAAGGAAACATAGAATTTGATAACTTGGATGGTAAAAAATGGTCCCGAGGTAAAAGCCGAATGAATCCTGGCTATAATAATTCAAAGCTTGCAAATGTATTGTTTTGCACAGAATTGGCTGAGAAATTGAAAGGCACTGGTGTAAATGTGTACACCCTGTGTCCAGGGCTTGTGTACACAGGGCTATTCCGAAGTACTCCTATAAAATGGTTCCATTACATATTGTTTGCACCAGTGGCTTTTTTCTTCATGAGGACCCCAACTAAAGTAAGTACCAGCAAGAAATTACATGTAAAATCCAATGGGATACAAAAAGGTATGAGACAAAATTGTTTAATCTTTTTCTGCCTAATTTTATTTGTAGGGTGCACAAACAATTTTACATTGTGCCACATCTGAGGAATTGGAAAATGAATCGGGACTTATGTATCGTGACTGCAAGCTATACAGATCCAAGAAGAGTGTAGAGCCATCTGTTTCTAAACAGCTGTGGGAAGTTAGTGAGCAGCTTGTGGGCTTGAAGACGGATTAGCAGTTTTGGATATTTAGTGTACACAGGCTGTCTGTGTGTTCTATGTAGAACAAGAACTGTTTTGCCACATTTTCAAGAATTGTGGCTATCTGTACAAAGATAAATGCCAACTGCTATCAGAAACAAATAAAGCAAGTCAATATGTATCCAGCTGAATGGACATATATATTAAATAGGCAAATTGTAAGAGTTCATGTACTTTCAGTAATTGTGATATTCTTAAAACGTAAAATGTGTTTTGTTCATCTCATAACGCCCAGTTTTCATATAATTTGACTTAACAGGCTCAAGAATAAAAATGATTTTGTATATTTCTCAAATAATGTTACAACATAATTAGTGAATTGCTATTAATAATTTTCAAAAATTACGAATGACTATGAAGTTTTCATGACCACCGTTTAACAGAAGGTATTTGCAATATTTATTGATAGAAGTGGGATACAACATCTACATGAAAGAATACAAACAGGAAATAGCAATTGTCACTACACACTCCCCCCCCCCTCCCCCAATTGTGTATAACAGTATTTAGGTACCTTCTACTTATCATATACCCCTGTTTCACTGGAGGATCTATCAGAAAAGATTTGATTTTTTGTTTGAATATAAACACAGATAACTGTGGCAGTCACTTACGAAATTTACCTCATTTCTATGAAATGGTTTTGATGAGGTATGTAGAAGTTTACACATTCAACAGTACGAAACAGGATAGATCACTACTCACCACATAGAGGAGGCACTGAGAGGCAAATGTGCACGCACACGCACACGCACACGCACACTCACACTCACACTCACAGTCACAGCTATAGAAATTGTCATCTCAGTTGGTGGAGTGATTAAAGAGCAAAACAGAGAAAGGGAATGGATTATGCAGGAATATATGGGAGGCAGAGGGGAGGAGGATAAGCATCTGTGAAGCTGGAGTGGGAACAGGGAAGGGGATAAGGAAGGTGGAGGGCAGGGGATTATGCCATGTGCTAGACATTTGCCTAAAGGGATCAGCAACTTCTTGGACACAGAATCATTACAGGGTTCCATATGTACAAGGCTTTGCCTACCAGAACTGCGTCTATCGCAACAAGGATAACAGGTAGGAGGAGAAGTGCTGCCAGAGGTCCTCTGTACCAGGGACCTATTTCCTCTGCTGTATCGTGTGAGGAAATGAATTGGCATGAATTCCTCTGTGTCCCAGGTGTATAGGGCAGTTCCCTCCCCCAAAGCTCTGGGCCAATTATGTACCAGTTCTTAGCAGCCCATCAGTCAGATCCTCATCAGAAGCCACCGCAGCTGGACCTACAACTTTCCAGCGATATCCCGAGATCTACCTGTCGGCCAACTATGCCAAACACTCAACCTCTTTCATTAGGGATTATCAGTGGCATAGTCTTCACATTGCACAACACTTATTCCCTGTGTGATTCAGTTAGTGTTCCTGTTAGTGTCTGAGAAGTTGTATTATTTTTTTATTGAGAAGAGTTTCTCCTTTGTTACTAAATCATTCTACTGTTGTCATAATAAAACCTAGTTCTTGTTTATCTGTCTTATTAGTGGTTATCAAGCACATCCCCTTCGAAGATATAGCTGACTAACATCGGTTGAGGCTAGGCGGCTTTTGGGAACAAAGGATATATTGGAGGGAGAGTTTCTACTTGCACAGTTCAGAAAAGCATACCATGTTGGGCAGCTCGCTCAAAAATTGGGTGGCCCAGTTGTCTGCTAGTGGTGGCCATTCATCTGCACAGACAGCTTGTTAGTGATCGTGCCCACATAGAATGCCATGCAGCGGCCAAAGCTAAGTTGGTAGATCACGTGGCTGCTTTCACAGGTAGTGCTGCCTTTGCTGGGGTAGGGGATGCCTGTGACAGAACTGGAGTAGGTGCTAATTGGAAGATGTATGGAACAGTCTTGCATCCCAGTACTTTAGAGGGGTATGAGCTGTGGGGCAAGGGTTTGGGAGCAAAAGTGATCAGAGATGGACAAGGATTTTGCAAAGGTTGGTTGCATGGCAGAGTGCTATTGCCAATGGAGAGGGATGGGAGGGAAAATAGTTTGAAGGATGACCACTAACAAGCTGTATATCCGTATGAATGGCCACTGCCAAAAATTGGCAAAGACATCACTGGACCACCCAGCTATCAAGCATGCCATTCATCAAGGTGTGTTTAACTTCAGAGAATGCTGCACAGTTCATGCCATCTGGATTTTCATCTCAAAAACCATCCTTTTTGAGTGTTGCTGGTGGGGACTCTCCCTGTAATATATTCTTCATTCTTATGAACTCCCTGGCCTAAACTGTTACTATTTCCTGTCCTCTACCTGCCTCTATCCCCTCCCCTGCTCTCAATCAAGCCTCACACACACCTTCTGTCATTCTAGCACAGCTGTCTAGTTCTTTCCCCTTCCCTGGATCTCTCCTCACCTCCTTTTCCCTCCCAGCTATGCCTTGTGATGCTGCATTTAGCAGCCCATCATCCTGTAGCTGCTACGTCTGTGCACACTCCCACAGCTAACAATACAGCATCTCCCCCCCACTCCTCCCCTACTATCTGTCCACCTCCCGAACAACAGTCGAGCCGAAATATGATGATCCCAGGTGCTAGTGCAATCGGCATTGAGTACCGGCTGCAGCAGTAGGCCATTGGAGTAAGTCAAATGCGAACACTACTCTGTGTATGTTCAGCTGCGCTGGTCACTGTTGCCAGTTCTGTCAGACAACAGTGACAACAGCCGATATGGTCCCAATACTTGGCTTTTTTGAAACACGTACCTGGATAGCTGTACTTGTGCATCTGAATGAAACAGGAATCACCAAGTTCGTACTCAATAATTTACTTCACTTTACTGTAATGCCATGGAATTTGGTCCCACTAGACACAGACAACAAGACAGATCGGAAAAGTTGATTTACACTTTCTGAATTTATTCTGTGTGTCTTTCCTTTCAATTTTTTTGTTTTATATCACATGCAAGAAGCGTTATTACGGAAGGATATTTATCTATAAAGTGAGTTGCTACCATTATAGAATTCAAGATTTGCAAGTTATTATTTTTCCTTAAAATTTCCAATGTTAATTAATGATAGTTGTGTCATTACTTGGTTCCATTCGGCAATTTGACTTAAGTTGTTAAAAGCACTGCATTCCTGACAGACATAATAAACCTTATAAACATGTTCAGAAACATACGTGTGCTTATCTTAATTAACTAATGGTTAAATAAAGCAATACCGGAGAATAAATAGTTATGGCAACATATTAATTACCCTTTGCCAAAATTATCACTGATTGTTCTTGTAATAAATATTCTATTGAGGAATCACTTCAAACTGCAGTAGTTCAGTGTCAAAAAATATTACAAAGTTGTATCACTTATTAAAATCGTACCCTAAAAAAATTTAACAAATACTCATGATATATGCTGAAATAAGTTCCCTTAAATTCTTACTTTACATAAGAAGGCAGTTCACTTTTCTGCATGAGAATGTTAAATAAGAATAACTGAATCGTGAACTCGCCATGTACTGCATTAATCCGGTAAAGGAGACACACCTTATAGTCGGAACAGGTGCTGGAAATAGCACAATTAGCTGAAATCTCGTCCTCAAAGCTTCTGCTGGCACTTGTATCATCATCTGCTTCACCAAGATTAAAAATAATGTTTTCCATATCCACAATTCCTTCTCTCTCCCGAGCATCTTCAATGATTTTTTTTCGTATGTAGAACTGCTGATCGCCACATATCTGGTGTAACTTCATTCAAAACTTGATGAAACAATTTTAACATTTTTCTTTGTGAGAAAAGTGGATGCATGTTATTTCTTGCTACATTTCCTTTCACTTGAGCCTAAATAATCTCAGTTGCATTTTACTTGCAATGGTATGGTGGCAAATGAATAACTTTGTGACCAGCAGCTCTAGCGACTTTGTCAACTGGGTATAAAAGAGTTTGTGGCTTGTTAAGCTTAACAAGCTGAAGCAGCTGGGCCTTTTTCATTTCAGTAGTGCAAGGAACATTATGTTGCTGCAACCAACTTAACAAATCGTCTTTTCTATTTGACATTGTCAGTGTTTTGCCCATGTGAGTAGAATGATAAGGTGCATTATCTATCATTATAATAGACTCGGGAGGAATATTCGGAAGAAGTTTATCCTGAAACCATGAGATATAACTCACTGCATTTATTTCTTCATGGAAATCTCCCAACTTATTCAAAGCAAAAGCCCACAAAACACCATTTATGAATCTTGCACTTGTTCCAGCGTGGCAAACACTTAACCAGCTGCCTTTCCCGGTTGGCTGTCATAGAACTGAAGAACTTGTGTTGTCAGTCCAAATGAGTGAAACACTGTGGTTTGTATTAATCCAAGTATCATCTGTAAATATGACTGTCAAAGTCAATAGTGCACATTTTCCTGAGGAAACTGCAGGGTAGAATTACTGTGTCTGTCCTCTCCATTACAAATTTACAATTGTTGTATGTTTTATACCTGAAGCCTAAAGAATTCATAACCGAAGAAAGTGACATCTTACCACTAGAAAACAGCCCTGCCTGCAATCTGGTTTCGCAGCACAGAGTGGATCAGATTGTGGAAAGGGGCCCAAATCAGTTGCTGCTAGTTGCACAAACATACAAACTTTATTTGCTAAAAACTCTTAATCGCACATGCCCTTAAGAGAATTCAGAAACAATACAGCTGAAAGCCAGAAGACAAGTTATTAAAATTGTGTTAAGGAATACACACAGCTGAAGACCTTAGTTACAAAATAGAAGAACTGAGGGCTTAAGGCCTGGATAACAAGAACTCCAGTAAGGAAATTTTAAAAGGTTTTAGACAAAGACCTTTCAAATTTTAATTTAAGTAGGCTGAAGGTCCAGTCTTAAAATATTTCACATAAGGTTCGGCAGAAGGCCACATACAGAACATATAACAACTCGAGGCTTAAGGCCTGGATAACAAATTAAGATAGAGAGGAAAATTTTGAAATTTCAAATGATTTTTTTTCTTTGACGGCTGAAGGCTGTATCTTAAAATACTTCACATAAAGTTCAGCTGAAGGCCATATACGCCATATACTGAACATAGAACAACTCAAGACTTAAGGCCTGGATAATAAATTAAGATAGAGAGAAAATTTTCAGATGATGATTTTTTTACTTCATGCGGCTAAAGGCCATATCTTAAAATATTTCACATAAGGTTTGGCTGAAGACCACTTACTGAACATTAAAACAAACGGCTGAAGGCCTTGCACAGTACTTGAGACAAAAGGAAATCACAATCCCAACCAACAGAACAGTGGTGCTCAGAAGTGTTTCAAGGGTCGGCCTGGGGAGGAAACTCTAACAACAGGTCAGGTGAGACAGGCAGTCAAGCATTACACTAAATAATCGGGTGGCAGCATGACCTAGGGCCAGCTGAAGAACCAACCAACAACGTAATCAATTCCTTTCCACCCAACCAACGACACGACAACCAAAAATATCGGCGAGGACGAAGATCGCAGCAACACTACGTCTTGATAATTGGCATTTAAACACAGTCAAGGCACAATAACCACTTAAATAAAAAGAGAACAACATCAAGCTGTCGAACTACACGCCGTGCCGGCAGCATCAACACGGCAAGGAAAATACACTGCCGTAAAACTACACTAATGACCAGGGCAGGTAACCAGGATGTTAACGGCCACAAGGTAGAAGATACCACTTGTGCACTTCACTAGTAAGTTACAATCATTTCTATAGTTAAACACCATACAGGAAGACGGCTGCAAAATTTGCTGACTCCAGCACACCACATGTTGCTGCTTGTGGGAACAGCCCAGGAAGCAACAACTGGCAATGAACGAAGAGATGTCACAGCAGTGGAGGTTTCTTAACAGGTTAACTGATTTCTCAGCTCCAGTATCCAGGTTCAGTGGGTGACGAACTTTGCAGCTAGTGTCTCACAACTCACCACAGGTGCACGCCGCCAGTCGCCCCAGCCTGACCACACGCCGCAGAGACTTCCTCGCTGCTCTGTCGCAACCAACCGACTCGCTACTCCAGTATGCAAACAGCATTCATCTGCTCAGCAGAAATCACAGAAGCTACACACAGTTCCAATTAGACACCTGCACCAGAAACTCTGACAATCCTAAAACCAATCAGCGTGGAACAACAAGGAGAAATGACAAGTCTCTCTCTCTCTCTCACACACACACACACACACACACACACACACACACACACACACACAGTCAGTGCAGCTCCAACCCGACTCAACTCAATGTCCGTTTGGAACTCAGAGACATGGCGACCCCGTCACACTGGCTCGGACCCACCCATGCAGAGGTAACTGTTGCCCATCGGCGACAACATCTCTGCACGAGGAAGGAACCGACCCGCATCCAGCAAGATGACCGACTGACAAGGCCCAGAAACGGTCAAAAGACCAAATACATGTCGCCCAATCAGACAACCGACCGACGGTCATTCCTGCTCCAATCTCCTTCTCTTGGAGAGTTCACATGTGTGGCCAGCGGTCAGCAAGTACTGGCTGTCCACGCCGCACTGATGCTCCATCTCCCACTGAACTCCCGACAGACGACAACCTGGAAATACCAGCAGTAGCTCCAGAGACGGTACGACAGTGCACTTATCAATAAGTGCTGCTGCTGCTGCCACTCACGGGCAAGCAAACCAGCAACCTAGTGATGCCAGTAAATCGAATTGAAAGAAAAACGAGGTGACAGAACCACCAAAACAAGATGACGAGCAATAAATGGCATGACTGCGAGCTGCATTCTGCTCACTGCCTCACGAAGAGTAACAATAAGCTTTTTCCTAGTTTGTAATTCACCTTTACAGTAATAATTGTAAATATGGTCCCAAATAGCACACTGATTAAAATTGTCAACACCTGTCACTCTCTCCGTACCCTTTCTCCCTTTACCTGGCGTACTGAGCTTAGTCTTCCTCACAACTATCAAGGCCTATATGTTTTTCCTTAGTCACACATTTCACTGTAGCAGTTCCAATACCAAGCACATCGGCTGTTAATTACACTAAATTTGACACAGGAGAATAGGTCCTCCATTACGCCTCTTGCTTTCAAAGTAATCCTTCACACAAACAACAAATTCCCTCACTTAGGACTGCAGGACTTACCGTCCACCGCTAGCCATCACGGCCGTTAGTGATACTGTCTGGCAGCAAACTAATTATTTTCTTTTAGCAACACAGTTGCTTTCTGTTACGGTTACTGGGACAGTCTCCTGGCCCAGTAGGCGGAGCCATGGATCATCGTGTTTTGGCCCCCACTATCCGTGCGCGCACACGTGTGTGTGTGTGTGTGTGTGTGTGTGTGTGTGTGTGTGTGTGTGTGTGTGTGTGTGTTGTTGTTGTTGGTGGTGGTGGTCTTGTTTCAACACCTCAGCTGTTTGTGGTAGTAGAAGTATACCCTGTTTCATGTTGTTTCATCAGGTTGTTCATAGTTTACATATACAGGTTTTTAATATGATGCTGCATGGTAGAGGTTGCTTCATTGTGACAAGAAACACTTTAATGTATGGTCTTATGTGTTAGTTGTATTGCAAGTTGTTTCGTGGGATCAAACAACGAAACTGGAAACTCAAGTTTTGGACAAAAATAAATTCTCAAAATTTCACTCAGTTCGTGGAACTATCCAGTATTTGTTTGAAGTGACTGTGTACTTTGGTATGGGGTTTAGATAATCATGAAATTGAATAAGTAAGGAACTGAATTAAATTGAATGTATACATACCTTATCTATCACTTCAGATGTACAAATGGTTGATGATAACTGCTGGAGGATGCAGACTGACCTGTTGCAAACAACTTGTTGTTTCAAGTCAATGCCAACTAAGGATGGTACGGGTGTTATATGTATTATGGTCATAAAAAATACAGGCTGGAAATGAGACAAAAAATTGACACAGGCAACCTCTCACATTGCAGGTGAATGATGGTACAAAGGCACACATTTCTAATACTATGTAAATATGCTTTTCTTTTAGCTGCAATATCTGCCTAATGGGATTTTCTGATTTTCAAGTGTGCCTTTGGAACACTTGTGTATCTGCAGTTAAGTGAATGTTCTTATTATTTGTTTTAAATGCTTTTGGTTTAATTTTCCACCTAAACGAAAGTATCTGGGCATGGATAGTTTCATGCCAGCATCAGCTGTGATTTCATTAAGCTAGCACATGCCAAGCCTTCAATGTTTCCAATTTCCTTCCATTTTTTCCAGTATATCTTTCACCAGTGATCACAAGTTACTAAGATGTACCTGAAAAAATTTAGAGTACAGTGTTCTGAGCCATCTGAAATTTTTGTTTTTAATCCTCTGGGACCAGTTTGTTGTTCTGTTAGAAACCCAGAGTATTCGTAGTATCCTTACTCTGTTCTGTCTCATCCTAGTCAAACACTCAATTCCATATTAGCTGTTATGTCTTGCGGAAATCTAACCTTAGTCTCTGAGCACTTATTGCAGCCTTGAAGAGTCTTACCCAGCTCCTTCAAAGCCGTTTTCCTAAACTGGTGTGCTAGTGGCTTTCTTGAGAGCATGAATCTTCATTGTCTGTCATTGGTGTTGAGTAACTATAGCAGTTTACAGTCCCAAATACGAAACCATTAATATGGAAATGGGCATCTTTTCCTGTAACTGTAATTATCCATTTCTTCATTGAAAATCTAAAATTTGTTTGCCATCACGTTCATCATATTTCACTCAAGATCAGCACTCCAGAGCACGTTTTTAAATTAACTTTTTACAATCTGTCAGCACCATAATTATATGGATGTTATACTGATGAGTCTAATCAAAATGGACAACATTGGCTGCTCAGTGGTGTCCTCAAGTTACAGTCCTACATCTGCATTTATATAAATACTCCGCAAGCCACTGTATGACTCACAAAGAGAGCAAGGGAAAAACAACAGTCTAAATGCCTCTATATGAGCCCTAATTTCTTGTATCTTACCTTCATGGTCCTTATGCAGAGTATGTTGGCAGCAGTAAAATTGTTCTTCGATCAGCTTCCAATGGCAGTTCTATAAATTTTCTCAGTAATATTCCTGGAAGAAGGAAAAAAAGTCTCTTTCCCTCAGGAATGCCCATTTGAGTTCCTGATGCATCTCAATAATACTATCATGTTATTCGTATGTACTGGTAACAAATCTGGAAGCCCACCTCTGAATTGCTTTGACATCTTCTTTTAATATGTCATGGTGCAGATCCCAAACACTCAAGTGGTACTCAAGAATAGTTTGCCCTAGTGCCCTGTACACAGTCTCCTTTGCAAAAGAACTATATTTTCCCAAAATTCTTCCAATAAACCAAAGTTGACCATTCGCCTTTCCTACAACAACCCTCACATGCTTCTTCCATTTCATATCGCTTTGCAACATTATGATCAGATATTTAAATGATGTGACTGTGTCAAGCAGGACACTAATAATGCTGTACCTGAACATTATAGATTTGTTTTTCCTACTCATCTGCGGTAACTTACATTGTTCTACATTTAGAACGAGCTGCCATTCATCACACCAAATAGAAATTTTGTCTAAGTCATATTGTATTCTCCTACAGTCACTTAACTTTGACACCTTCCCATACACCACAGAATCATTGGCAAACAACCACAAACTGCTGCCCAACCTGTATGTGTCTGATGAACTCTCGCTGTTGAGGACAACATACTACATTCTATTATTTGAGAAGTCTTCGAGCCACTCACATATATGGCAATAGTTTCCATATGCTTGTACCTGTGTTAACAGTTTGCAGTGGAGACAATGTCAGATATTTATTTATTTATTCATTCCCCCACCAACCCCCCCCCCCCCAACATCCCCCCTCCCCCCGAAATCTATAAATATGGAATCTGTCTGTTGTACTTCACCTACAGTTTGCAGTATATCACTTTAGAAAAGGGCTAGCTAAGTTCCGCACAAGTGATGCTTTTTAAAACTGTGCTGATTTGTGGACATAAGCTTCTCCGTCCAAGAAAACTTATTATATTCAAACTGAGAATATATTCAAGAATTCTGCCAGAAACTGATGTTTAGGATAATTGTCTGTAATTTTGTGGGCCCATTCTTTTATTCTTTCTTACATTATGGAGTCACCTGTGCTTTTTTTCAGTCACTTGGGTCTTGGCACTGAGTAAGAGATCCACGAAAAATACAAGCTAAATAAGAGGCCATTGCCATGGAGTACTAATTGTATAACTGAATTGGGGTTCCATCCAGACCTGGCAACTAATTTGTTTCCTACTCTTTCAGTTGTTTCTCTAAGCCATGGATACTTATTAGTATTCGATGGGAATCTGTTTGATGGTCAAATGATAGTATTTTTGTACACTTCTCCTGCATGAACAGTTTCTTAATACGAAATTTAAAACTTTGGCTTTAATTTTGCTGTCTTCAACTGCCACACCAGACTGGTCAGCGAGTAACTGGATGGAAGCCTTTAACCTGCTTAGCGATTTTGCATATGACCAAAATTTTCTCAGGTTCTCTGCCAGATTATTTGCTAAGTCCTGGATTATAGTGGAGTGTCACAACAGAGCAGAGCAGAGTTGTGCCTTAAGCAGCTGCCGCAGCACTACTTCACGCCCAGGTGTAGTGAAGCCAGGGAGCAGCACAGAGCCCAGTAAGCTCGCTTCACTGCATTGAAGACAAATGTACAAGCTGGCTGATCTGCAATCAGTTCTGGTGCTTCCATCCAATCCCTATGCTGCCTCTGGATCACATGGTCCTGGGTTCAGTTCCCGGCTGGGTTGGGGATTTTCCCTGCTTGGGGACTGGGTGTTTGTGTTGTCATCATCATCATCATCATCATCATCATCATCATCATCATCATCATAATGGCTAGATTGGACAGTGTAATAACTGGAACTTTGTATGGGCACTGATGACCATGCAGTTGAGCACCCCACAAACCAAACATCGCCATTCTGTCTCTTGTTCACGAGTGTAGTGTGGCAGTTGAAGACAGCAAAATAAAAGCTGAAGTTTTAAATTTCATATTCACAAAATCTTTCACACAGGAGAATCGTACAGACATACATCATTTTACTATCAGGCAGCCTCCTGTATGGACAACACGACCTCCTCAATGACCACATCTCAAACCTACGCATCCAACTTTGGTCTCTTCCCACATCTCACACAACCCTGCTCTGTGATATTTTGCAGAACAAGAGACAACTTCTAGTGCCTCTTATGATGCACCACAAACTACTGGTTACACAACCTAAGTCACCCCAGTGTCAAGGCTTCGGTCCATCTAGTGATGGACAGATTGCTATGGGTGAAGATCAGATGAACTGCCACTGCTGAACATAAAGATGCCTCATATGTCAACTTAGTAAGAGAGGCCATCATGCCTAGTCTTCACTCAGACATTTTCCCACCCCTAAGACTCTGTTACAGCATGTCCACCTTGACATTGCTGAAACCCTATCAAAGTCAAAAGGATTTCAACACTTCCTACCTGTGACTGACAGGACATCATGATGGGTAGAAGCAGTACCTATGTGTGACATTATGGCCAAAGAAACCACACATGCATTTGCTGAGATGTGGATTATTCACTTCAACACTCCCAAACTGGTTACCACCTGTCATGGTCGTCAATTTGAATTGGTTCTCTTCAACTCCCTATGTCACCTCTGTGGGATCAGCCACATGTAGAGTACCACATATTGCCTGCAGTGTAATAACCTCATTGAGATAAGGCACAGGACCATGCCACAGGCATTCCTGGACTGAGGTGCTTCTGTGGGTCTTACTTGCCATCTGGTCAGTGTACAAGGACCACCTATAGGTATCTCTGGCATCAGTGGTGTGTGATAATCCACTTGTCATGTATGTGGACTTCGCCCAGCCTGTGGTCAAAATGAAACAGGTAAATGTACTTACACTACTGCGATGTGTTCAGGAAAATATTCAGAACATGCAAGTCCAACTCCCCTCAACTCATTTGACCCCAAAAGCGTTTCCACACAAGAGCCTTGGCTCTTGGGACTTTTTCATGTTATGAGAAGATGCTATATGACCAGCTCTGCAGACCCCTTATACAGGCCTGTACAGGGTGCTCAAACACAGACGACAGACATCTGACATTCTAATCCGTATCAAACCTATAACAGCCTCACTCTCTTGACTTAAACCTGCTTGGGTATTCCAGGATGACTCCACTCCAACACACCCAGGCGTTAACATGCCAGACACCAAGTACAGTGACCAGAACAGAATGCCTACGTCACCTCCACACTCTGATTCATAACGAGATGGGTAGGACTTTGATGAGATTTCACCACCACGCACTCCGTCTATCGCACCATCTGAGTATGCTGTGATCATGTCAGGCACCCTTTACAACATCTGGGATAGTATCAGCACATCACACAGCGCTCTGAG
Organism: Schistocerca cancellata; assembly: GCF_023864275.1. Lineage (NCBI taxonomy): Eukaryota > Metazoa > Arthropoda > Insecta > Orthoptera > Acrididae > Schistocerca > Schistocerca cancellata. Next base: position 765,256,936 of record NC_064630.1, read on the forward strand.
AAGCAGTCTGGTCACGCCCTACGTAATGAAGTCAAGGCACAACCGACTGCTGTGACCTTGAATGGCTGCATGCATCTGCACATGCTGACTTCCACTGACCACCACGTCCCACAGTACTCTGTACCCCAGACGGGGGACTCTATGGGGATATCAACCTATATGCGGCACCTGAACATCACTGATTGGTGAGGCTGAAAGAGCTTTGGAGAGAGGTGCATTGTTGATCAGGGTTTAATGTAGACCTCTTGTATAGTTACTCTTCCAAATAAAGTGTTTTACAGTAACCACGCCATATATCATTACAAGCTGTTCATTTTCATTGCTTCCTGCATAGTTTTGGAATGCCACGTGGTTTGTAGAATTATGTAATCTCTACACCATACCTATTTTATCCATCTAAAATTACAGAGCCCATACTCATTCACAATAAATCTATACTGGTATTCATCAATATATCACTCACTGTCAATATATTCATCATATTTCCCACATTATACATCATCCTATTAACTGATTATGTCTTATCATTAAGTTATAAAATCTGCTACATAAATTAAAAGGGCAGAAATTCAACCAGAAGGACATACCCATATGCTGTCTGTAAGAAAAGTAGTCATGAATAGAGTACAGTATCTGCATGGCGAAACTGACTGAGTAGTGCTCAATGCGTATCGCTCACTTTGCATGTGAACACAGAAGCACATAGCTAGTTGTTTCATCACTAAATTACTGACAAGGGAAACTCCTCACTGAATCCTCTTCAGATTTAGTGGTAAGATGGCCCAGTGAATAGTCCATCAAAAACTGAACACAGATCAAGCATAAAAACAGGAAGAAGGTATTCTGAACTGTGAAACAAGACACAGAACAGAAACAGTGAATGGTCCAAGCTCAAGATGTACAACATTGAGCGAATTGCAGGAACCACGGCATTGTGGTTGTGTTGTCACGGTGTTGGACTGAAAAGCGAAAGATCCATGTTCAATTCCCCCTCATGCCCATTTTTTTGTCACATAATTATGAACTTTCTGTCCGACCACTGACGTGCCTATTCTCCTTCTATAGTCTTGGCAATTGTCATACTGTACACTGGTTATAGAATATGAGTCATGTGGTAAGAATGTATTACTGTCACAAGTAAATCTGGTGAATAGTATGAACTATGCTACAACAGAGGAATTCAAGAGTCAAAATTTCCAGAACAGAACACAAGAGTCAAAACATATGGTACTTGTGTAGAACAAATAGCAGATACATATGGTTGGACATCCCTTCCTCATACCCTGCTGTTACAAACAGACATTACGCCACAACACAGAAACAGATTTGAGCACAGCGAACAGACATGTCACTGACTGGATGCACAGTTCATAATTTTGTGAAGAAAAGGTGGGCACAAGGGACATTTGAACACACATCTCCGCCTTTGCAGTCCAACACCACTCCCTGTTTTCACGCTTGATCTGTATTCAGTTGTTGACGAGCTATCCACTGAGCCACCTTACCACTGAATCTGAGAGGGTGTGATGGGGGGTTGTTTCCCTAGGAAATGCTTCCACGCGCCATCGTGCGTCACTCACTCACCGAATGCAAAGCAACAGGAGAATAGCCCAGCTATGCGGCCAAGAAATATGGACTCTGTACAGCTTCATCACAACACAGTGGCTCTAATGGGACCTGCAGGCATTGGAGTGTATTTAGAATTAGAATTTCTTTTTATCTGTTTATCTTTTCAATCTTTTCCATGAAGACATTGAGTGCTGTATACCTGAGATTCGTCAGTTATTACAACAGTGTCTGAATAAACAAAACACACAGAGATAACCGAATATTGAATGTTATTGAAGGTCACTGATTTAGCTGTGCAACTCTAAATTTGTGTGAATGAAAGTGCATGAAATACCAGTAATGCTCACATTCAGTTTCCAGCTAAAATCACACTGACAGTGACACGCATTTTGGACAGAACAAATGAAACAGATTTATATTGATGAGCATGACAACTGATTATATTTCTCTACTTTATTTTTTGTTGTGGTCTTCAGTCCAGAGACTGGTTTGGTGCAGTTCTCCATGCTATTAAATTCTGTGCACGCATCTTTATCTCCAAGTAACTACTGCAACCTATATCCTTCTGAATCTGCTCAGTGTATTCATCCATTGGTCTCCCTCTATGATTTTTACCCTTCATGCTGCCCTCCAATACTAAGTTGGTGATCCCTTGATGCCTCAGAACATGTCCTACCAACCAGTCCCTTCTTATCATCAATTTGTGCCACAAATTTCTCTTCTCCCCAATTCTGTTCAATATCTTGTCATTAGTTATGTGATCTACCCATCTGATCTTCAGAAGTTTTCTGTAGCACCACATTTCGAAAGCTTCTATTCTCTTCTTGTCCAAACTATTTATTGTCCATGTTTCACTTCCATACATGGCTACACTCCATACAAATACTTTGCGAAAAGACTTCCTGACACTTAAATCTATACTCGATGTTAACAAATTTCTCTCCTTTAGAAATGCTTTCCTTGCCATTGCCAGTTTACATTTTATATCCTCTGTACTTCGACCATCATCAGTTATTTTGCTCCCCAAATAGCAAAACTCCTTTACTACTTTAAGTGTCTCATTTTGTAATCTAATTCCCTCAGCATCACCCGACTTAATTCGACTACATTCCATTATCCTCGTTTTGCTTTTGTTGATGTTCATCTTATACCCTCCTTTCAATACACTCTCCATTCCATTCAACTGCTCTTCCAAGTCCTTTGCTGTCTCTGACAGAATTACAATTTCATCGGCAAACCTCAAAGTCTTTATTTCTTCTCCATGACTTTTAATTCTACTCCGAATTTTTCTTTTGTTTCCTTTACTGCTTGCTCAATATGCAGACTGAATAATATCTGGGATAGGCTACAACCCTTTCTCACTCCCTCCCCAACCACTGCTTCCCTTTCATGTCCCTCGACTCTTATAACTGCCATCTGGTTTCTCTACAAATTGTAAATAGCCTTTCGCTCCCTGTATTTTACCCCTGCCACCTTCAGAATTTGATAGTGAGTGTTTCAGTCAACATTGTCAAAAGCTTTCTCTAAGTCTACAAATGCTAGAAACATAGGTTTTCCTTTCCTTAATCTATCCTCTAAGCTAAGTCGTAGGTCAGTATTGCCTACGGAATCCAAACTGATTTTCCCCGAGGTTGGTTCTACCAGTTTTTCCATTCATCTGTAAAGAATTCATGCTATTATTTTGCAGCCATGACTTACTAAATTGGTAGTTCGGTAATTTTCACACCTGTCAACACCTGATTTCTTTGGGATAGGAATTATTATATTCATCTTTAAGTCTGAGGTTAATTCACCTGTCTCATACATCTTGCTCACCAGATGGTAGAGTTTTGTGAGGGCTGGCTCTCCCAAGGCTATCAATAGTTCTAATGGAATATTGTCTACTGCCGGGGCCTTGTTTTGACTTTGGTCTTTCAGTGATCTGTCAAATTCATCATGCAGTATCATACCTCCCATTTCATCTTCATCTACATCCTCTTCCATTTCCATAATATTGCCCTCAAGTACAGTATATACTCCTTCCACCTTTCTACTTTCCCTTCTTTGCTTAGAACTGGTTTTCCATCCGAGCTCTTGATATTCATACAAGTTACCCCTAGTTATATATGCCTCTACATCCTTACATTTGTCGTCTAGCCATCCCCGCTTAGCCATTTTGCACTTCTGTCAATCTCATTTTTGAGACGTTTGTAGTCCTTTTTGCTTTCATCAACTAAATTCAATATCTCTTCTGTTATCCAAGGATTTCTACTAGCCCCTGTCTTTTTACCTAGTTGATCCTCTGCTGCCTTCACTATTTCATATCTCAAAGCTGCACATTCTTCTTCTACTGTATTTCTTTCCCCCATTCTTGTCAATTGTTCCCTAATTCTCTCTCTGAGACTCTCTACAAGCTCTGGTTCTTTCAGTTTATCAAGGTCCCATCTCCTTAAATTCCCACCTTTTTGCAGTTTCTTCAGTTTTAATCTACAGTTCATAATCAGTAGATTGAGGTCAGAGTCCACATCTTCCCCGGGGAATGTCTTACAATTTAAAACCAGATTCCTAAATCTCTGTCTTGCTGTTATATAATCTATCGGAAACTGTAACTTAGGAAGAGAGAGAGAGAGAGAGAGAGAGAGAGAGAGAGAGAGAGTGAGTGTGTGTGTGTGTGTGTGTGTGTGTGTGTGTGTGTGTGTGTGTGTGTAGGCGCGCGCGAGCGCTGGCAATTAATTTTTTTTTTTATTTATTTTTACATGCGAGTTTATCAAACAGGCGTCTGTGACCTAACTTAAAATGCCAGCAGCAGACCAGCCGCCTAAACGCTGGGGCCCAACTGGGAGTCAGTTCCCATTAGACGGTACGTCACAGCTTCTGTACACCGAAGCAGGACGTGGCGCTGCACCCACGCACCCCAACTCGCAGAAACTGGATCACAAACAGACCGCAGAAGACACAGCAAACACCAACCAAACATCAATCAATATACGTTAAGAATTCGATAAACAATAAATTACACAAACCAATTACTGTTGAGTGAGTGCATTCAATAAGTGCACATGTATAAGGAAGTACATATAAATGACTAGCTTTACAAAATACAAGTTTTACTAATAACAGAATAACTAGTTGCAATTTTTTTTTCTTTTACAGCAATATACCAGGGACATCACTTGATGGAAATAACCCAAGACCACACACACGCCTTCATGCTGATCTGCTTTTAATAGTCATCCAACCAGCAGATTTTAAAGCAAATAGTAACTGCTGGTCTGCTGATCCATAGAACGCCAGTTTTGTTTCTCCTGATAATGATGTCCTCCAGAGTAGTCCCCACCCGGAGATCTGAATGGGGAGCTATTTTACCTACAGAATATTTTACCCGAGTGGACGTCATCATCATTTAACCATACAGTAAAGTTGCTTGCCCTTGGTAAAAATTACGGCTGTAGTTTCCCCTTGCTTTCAGCCATTCACAGTACCCGCACATCAAGGTTGTTTTGATTAATGTTACAAGGCCAGCCCCCCCATGAACCATGGACCTTGCCGCTGGTGGGGAGGCTTGCGTGCCTCAGCGATGCAGATGGCCGTACCGTAGGTGCAACCACAACGGAGGGGTATCTGTTGAGAGGCCAGACAAACATGTGGTTCCTGAAGAGGGGCAGCAGCCTTTTCAGTAGTTGCAGGGGCAACAGTCTGGATGATTGACTGATCTGGCCTTGTAACATTAACCAAAACGGCCTTGCTGTGCTGGTACTGCGAACGGCTGAAAGCAAGGGGAAACTACAGCCGTAATTTTTCCCGAGGACATGCAGCTCTACTGTATGATTAAATGATGATGGCGTCCTCTTGGGTAAAATATTCCGGAGGTAAAATAGTCCCCCATTCGGATCTCCGGGCGGGGACTACTCAGGAGGACGTCGTTATCAGGAGAAAGAAAACTGGCGTTCTACGGATCGGAGCGTGGAATGTCAGATCCCTTAATCGGGCAAGTAGGTTAGAAAATTTAAAAAGGGAAATGGATAGGTTAAAGTTAGATATAGTGGGAATTAGTGAAGTTCGGTGGCAGGAGGAACAAGACTTTTGGTCAGGTGATTACAGGGTTATAAATACAAAATCAAATAGGGGTAATGCAGGAGTAGGTTTAATAATGAATAAAAAAATAGGAATGCGGGTTAGCTACCACAAACAGCATAGTGAACGCATTATTGTGGCCAAGATAGACACAAAGCCCATGCCTACTACAGTAGTACAAGTTTATATGCCAACTACCTCTGCAGATGATGAAGAAATAGATGAAATGTATGACGAGATAAAAGAAATTATTCAGGTAGTGAAAGGAGACGAAAATTTAATAGTCATGGGTGACTGGAATTCGTCAGTAGGAAAAGGGAGAGAAGGAAACATTGTAGGTGAATATGGATTGGGGGGAAGGAATGAAAGAGGAAGCCGCCTTGTAGAATTTTGCACAGAGCATAACTTAATCATAGCCAACACTTGGTTCAAGAATCATAAAAGAAGGTTGTATACCTGGAAGAATCCTGGAGATACTAGTAGGTATCAGATAGATTATATAATGGTAAGACAGAGATTTAGGAACCAGGTTTTAAATTGTAAGACATTTCCTGGGGCAGATGTGGATTCTGACCACAATCTATTGGTTATGAACTGCAGATTGAAACTGAAGAAACTGCAAAAAGGTGGGAATTTAAGGAGATGGGACCTGGATAAACTGAAAGAACCAGAGGTTGTAGAGAGTTTCAGGGAGAGCATAAGGGAACAATTGACAGGAATGGGGGAAAGAAATACAGTAGAAGAAGAATGGGTAGCTCTGAGGGATGAAGTAGTGAAGGCAGCAGAGGATCAAGTAGGTAAAAAGACGAGGGCTAATAGAAATCCTTGGGTAACAGAAGAAATATTGAATTTAATTGATGAAAGGAGAAAATACAAAAATGCAGTAAATGAAGCAGGCAAAAAGGAATACAGACGTCTCAAAAATGATATCGACAGGAAGTGCAAAATGGCTAAGCAGGGGTGGCTAGAGGACAAATGTAAGGATGTAGAGGCTTGTCTCACTAGGGGTAAGATAGATACTGCCTACAGGAAAATTAAAGAGACCTTTGGAGAGAAGAGAACCACTTGTATGAATATCAAGAGCTCAGATGGCAACCCAGTTCTAAGCAAAGAAGGGAAGGCAGAAAGGTGGAAGGAGTATATAGAGGGTTTATACAAGGGCGATGTACTTGAGGACAATATTATGGAAATGGAAGAGGATGTAGATGAAGACGAAATGGGAGATAAGATACTGCGTGAAGAGTTTGACAGAGCACTGAAAGACCTGAGTCGAAACAAGGCCCCGGGAGTAGACAACATTCCATTTGAACTACTGATGGCCTCGGGAGAGCCAGTCATGACAAAACTCTACCATCTGGTGAGCACAATGTATGAGACAGGCGAAATACCCTCAGACTTCAAGAAGAATATAATAATTCCAATCCCAAAGAAAGCAGGTGTTGACAGATGTGAAAATTACCGAACTATCAGTTTAATAAGTCACAGCTGCAAAATACTAACGCGAATTCTTTACAGACGAATGGAAAAACTGGTAGAAGCCGACCTTGGGGAAGATCAGTTTGGATTCCGTAGAAATGTTGGAACACGTGAGGCAATACTGACCTTACGACTTATCTTAGAAAATAGATTAAGGAAAGGCAAACCTACGTTTCTAGCATTTGTAGACTTAGAGAAAGCTTTTGACAATGTTAACTGGAATACTCTCTTTCAAATTCTGAAGGTGGCAGGGGTAAAATACAGGGAGCGAAAGGCTATTTACAGTTTGTACAGAAACCAGATGGCAGTTATAAGAGTCGAGGGGCATGAAAGGGAAGCAGTGGTTGGGAAAGGAGTAAGACAGGGTTGTAGCCTCTCCCCGATGTTATTCAATCTGTATATTGAGCAAGCAGTAAAGGAAACAAAAGAAAAATTCGGAGTAGGTATTAAAATTCATGGAGAAGAAGTAAAAACTTTGAGGTTCGCCGATGACATTGTAATTCTGTCAGAGACAGCAAAGGACTTGGAAGAGCAGTTGAACGGAATGGACAGTGTCTTGAAAGGAGGATATAAGATGAACATCAACAAAAGCAAAACGAGGATAATGGAATGTAGTCGAACTAAGTCGGGAGACTCTGAGCGTATTAAATTAGGAAATGAGACACTTAAAGTAGTAAAGGAGTTTTGCTATTTAGGGAGTAAAATAACCGATGATGGTCGAAGTAGAGAGGATATAAAATGTAGACTGGCAATGGCAAGGAAAGTGTTTCTCAAGAAGAGGAATTTGTTAACATCGAGTATAGATTTAAGTGTCAGGAAGTCATTTCTGAAAGTATTTGTATGGAGTGTAGCCATGTATGGAAGTGAAACATGGACGATAACTAGTTTGGACAAGAAGAGAATAGAAGCTTTCGAAATGTGGTGCTACAGAAGAATGCTGAAGATAAGGTGGGTAGATCACGTAGCTAATGAGGAGGTATTGAATAGGATTGGGGAGAAGAGAAGTTTGTGGCACAACTTGACTAGAAGAAGGGATCGGTTGGTAGGACATGTTTTGAGGCATCAAGGGATCACAAATTTAGCATTGGAGGGCAGTGTGGAGGGTAAAAATCGTAGAGGGAGACCAAGAGATGAATACACTAAGCAGATTCAGAAGGATGTAGGTTGCAGTAGATACTGGGAGATGAAGAAGCTTGCACAGGATAGAGTAGCATGGAGAGCTGCATCAAACCAGTCTCAGGACTGAAGACCACAACAACAACATACAAGGCCAGATCAGTCAATCATTCAGACTGTTGCCCTTGCAACTAGTTTATTTATAATTAACAAAAATTTCATCCTAGATACACTTTAGGCTTTCGTGAGTCAAATGCGTCAGTACGGCAAGTACTCGAAAATCAAAAACTTTCTGATAAGATGTTTGGAAGAAAAAAAAAAAAGTTGTACGGAAAACAAATTTAAAGGAAATGAGGTACACCCGTTTAGTAAGTGAAAAGGATTAGATCAACTTATGACACTGGATTTCAAATTTAACTGTTAATCATAACGTTTTTTATTCATAGATGGAAAATAAATATTTTTATTCTTGTAAGTGAACAGTATTTCGAATAAATATTTTTATTTTTTGATCTGTATTCATCATTTTAATAAATAATGCCCAACTCTGATGGGAAGCAAGGTGCATCACGCATGCACGCACTACAAATCACCAGTAACTTATCCAAGTAGTAAGTGATTTAGTGGCTCTACATGGCAGCTAAATGGCAAGTAAGCATACACACGAGTTAGATGCACTGCACCATGATTTGGTGAGCATGGGTTGATAAATCTGTGGTGACTTAGCAGCTATAAGTTGCCTGTGACTGAAAAAATAAACATAGCTGGCCTGTGCAGCAGAATGAACAATAATATCTGTGACAGTGGAGTGTGTATCGAACCTCTGAGCATTGTAGACCATGATGACTGGCCAAAGAGATTTACATGGAGCATGCAATGTGCTTCTGGAAGGACTCACAACTGAAGGCCCAAAAGATAACTTTTCAGTATGAGAATGTCAGAGAGAGTATAGTAAAATCCAATGTACTGATACTTGTCAAAGAAGAGATCAGATCTGCTTGTTGCATTAAAATGTTCAAAATCTAAGAATAAACACTAAATACGAGTATGATACTTTTAATTTTGTGTTTAATCATCTTCTCCTAAACCCTTGGAATTCCCACTGTCTTTCCAGCTCTGTGATTTTGGTTGTCTTGGTTGCTTTATTTCTGGAGGGTGAACATTTCATGATCCAAAAACACTCTTGTCTTACATAAAGAAAAATAAAGTTGACCACTTTATTGTCACTCGAATGAGCCATGTTGCTGGTCGACAACAGCATATTTGACAAATTCTGACAATGTTCGTGAAGTTTATTTGCACTCTCTTTCACATGCCGCAAACACGTGCAGACCATGCACTTGTAGAGCTCTCTGTGTAGTGCTAAGAGATGAGTGAACAGAGTTATAACTCTGTTGCTAATGGCTAATACAAATAGACTTCATTTGTTACAGGACTAGCTCTGAGTAAGCCTGCAGTTAGAATATGGAATAGTTTTTTGATCCGACATGCATCTATGCAGTTACACAGAGTTTTGGGATACAAAAATCTGAGTACATAAGAATTCATAATATTGAGGCATATATATACATCTATACCGTGAAAGTGTGAAGATACAATTGGAGGAAATTTTCCACCTTTCTACACCAGCTGCAATTGTTGTAGCAATTTCTTGCTTATGACTTAAAAATAATGACCAAGGGACACTTACAACAAAATACAGACATAGAAAAACCCAAGAAATTTTAAAGAAATCTTATCAGGAGTTTCGAATGACATTATGACGTAAAAAGATTTTATGTGGAATATGATTTGAGAAGTGAAGCTCATGTTGAATCACAGCGAATTATTTGGCACAGCTACAGTGGAATCGATGGTTTCCCAGTTTTTGCTGAAGAAGATTGTGATTAGAAATTTATATCTCATTATCATGAAATAAAGATGAATCCAGTAGTTATAATTCACTGATATTCTCATTGCAAGTGTAAAATGTATTTTCTTTAGTGTCACAATGGCAAATCTTTGAAAATCAAATAAGTTCCCAAAGAAATTTTTGAAAAAAAAAAAAAGCTCTGAAAACTAATTCAAAAGAAACAAAAAATACATTCGTTCAACAAATGACAAAAAATTTGAGCTGTGAATGGCAGTCGATTTCACATTTATCTCCTCTTCTTTCTTTGCCATGTCCATCTTCTTCTCCCTCCTCTTTGTCTATCTCTTCCTACCCTCTTTCTGTTCATCTCTTTCTCCACCCTCTTCCATCCATCTCTCCCTCTTTCCTTTCATTGTCCATCTCCAGTTCTTTCTTTTACCTGATCATTTTCTCCTCTTTCCTTTTTCTGTCCATTTCCTCCTCTTCCCTCTATCTGTCTATTTCCCCCTCCCCTCTCTCTTCAACCTGTCACTCCTACCCCAATAGGAGGTTAGTGATTCTTACCCCATAATATTTGTTTCCAGATGGTAAATAGTATGTGTATCAAATTTGTTTAAAATTGGTCCATGGGTTTACAAAGAGCTTTTTACCTGTGGCTTCAACCACATACATGCATCACATATTTCACACATACACTCTAAGACAAATAGCAGTTCACCATGAAAGAATTATCTGAATGGGATGGAAATCAGAGATGTAGTGTATGTGTACAGTCAAACAAGTGATTATGATTTTAGGAAATTGGATTATTTATTCAAGAGAAAGAGTGTCACAAACTAAGCAAGTCAATAATGCATTGTGTTGTGGGTTGGCAGGAGAGCCAACACCGGTATGAGATGAAGCCGAAAGGCACGCGTTTTAGCTCATGCAGGCTGGCGTGAGGTCTGGAACAGGACAAGGAAATTAGACTGTAGAAAAAACTGACGTAGCTGGTGGAATACTTAACTTTAATCCATAAATGGTGAGCATCGCTGTTGATGGTACATTATTCATAATCTCAATAGTAACTGGTAATGGCGCCTTGCTAGGTCGTAGCAAATGACTAGCTGAAGGGTATGCTCACTATCGTCTCAGCAAATGAGAGCGTAATTTGTCAGTGAACCATCGCTAGCAAAGTCGGTTGTACCACTGGGGCGACTGCTAGGAAGTCACTCTAGACCTGCCGTGTGGCGGCGCTCGGTCTGCAATCACTGATAGCGGCGACACGCGGGTCCGACGTATACTAACGGACCGCGGCCGATTTAAAGGCTACCACCTAGTAAGTGTGGTATCTGGTGGTGACACCACACATTGTGCCATATCTAGCCCTTATGAAGCAGTTATTTGGCTTAGCATTGGTTGATAGATTTGTTTGATGTCCTCTTGAGGGATATCGTGCCAAAGATTATCCAATTGCCACATTTGATCATCAAAATTTCGTAACTGGTCAGAGGACATACCCATAATGCTCCAAATATTGTCAGTTGGGGAGAGATTTAGCAACCTCACTGGCCAAGGTAGGATTTGGAAAGCACAAAGACAAGCAGTAGAAACTCTTGCCATGTGCAGGTAGGCATTAACTTGCTGAAATGTAAACCCATGATGGCTTGCCATGACGCTCAACAAAACATAGTGCAAAATATTGTCAACATACCACTGTGCAGTAACGGTACCACAGATGACAAACCAAGAAGTCCTGCTATGAAATGAACACCAGACCATCACACCTGATTACTGGACAGTACAATGGGTGACCATCAAGTTGGCATCCCACAGCTGTCTGGGGCATCTACAGACACGTCATCACTGGTCATCAGGGCACAGTTCGAAGCAGGTCCCATCACTTATGACAGTTCTACGCCAGTCAATGAGATTCCAGGCTGAAGAGGTGTCTGGAGAAACACTGGACTCTGCACAGTGATATGACTGCTATGCTGGGGTTGGGAGCCGTACTTCCAGTTCTCATGTTGGCATTCTGCTCTCCCACTTGGGCATTCTGGGTTCAGTGGGTTGGCAAGGTCTATAGAAATCCATGGGAGGTGAAGATGGCCACAGCAAGCTATTTATTACAGTCATGGACTACAAAGTTTAGAAAACAGGTTATTAATTTCAGTCAATGATCTTCAGCACTTCACTTACAATTATATCAAACACAGAAATCAGTTTCAGCAACATGGAAACATTCCCATATCTTGGTAGATGCAGACAAAAGTATACCAATACCAGTTTAATATGAACTTGACTTTCAGCTCAGGTTACACATATAAAGAAATTCAGGGTCATATCTTCTGACGATGTGATACGAAGCAGTGTCTGTGGTGACTGCAATTCAGCCATCCATCACCAATGTACATTTGCTCTCCTCCAAAATACTCAATTTTAAGTGTGTTGAAAGAAGCAGATTTCCCATTACGGATGCTGTGAGAGAGAACAATTCAAAACAATAAAATGTACGATAATTTTTTTAAAAATTAAACAAACAATGAGCCATAGTATTAGATGTTAACCTAAGTCACATACATAAAAATAATGCTATCTATGTCATGCACAGCAATCTTGTCATGATTTCGTCTATACTAATGTCAATATGTGACCCATAAGTATAGCTCTACACTATATCCAAATGCTTTTTATGATTTCAAATACATATGACATGTTCTGGCATCTCTCCACTGTTGAATCATATGTAGTGTCATACCTTCTCTCATTACGGCCTCTCTCTACTGAGTACTGCATCTGTATAATAATGTTTCTTTTTTATTTAATTTTTTTTTATTTAAAGTATACGTGTGACACAACATATCTTCCTCCCTCTGTATAAATAACAAAATTCACCTATGAAGAGCTCTCTCTCTCTCTCTCTCTCTCTCTCTCTCTCTCTCTCTCTCTCTCTCCTCCTCCTCCTCCTCCTCCTCCTGGCACTTTAATCTACTGATAATGTCACAGAAAATTTCAGCTACTTTCTAATTATCAATACTGATAACCAGTAAGACCATGTTGTACCCAGACTTTACTGAATTTAACATTGTCAATATTTTCCATACGTGAATGTACAAGTGTATATATGCTGTGGTGTCACCGCCAGACACCACACTTGCTAGGTGGTAGCTTTAAATCGGCCGCGGTCCATTAGTACATGTCGGACACGCGTGTCGCCACTGTCAGTAATTGCAGACCAAGCGCCACCACACGGCAGGTCTAGAGAGACGTACTAGCACTCGCCCCAGTTGTACGACGACTTTGCTAGCGACTACACTGACGAAGCCTTTCTCTCATTTGCCGAGAGACAGTTAGAATAGCCTTCAGCTAAGTCCATGGCTACAACCTAGCAAGGCGCCATTAACCGTTTCTGGAGAGAGTCTCACTTGTATCATCAAGAATGCTGTACCACAATGATGGATTAAAGTTAAGTATTACCGCAGCTACGTACTTTTCTTTATAGCATTCATTAAGTATCCTGTTTCAGACCTCACGCCAGCCGGCGTGTGTGTACGCGTGCATTTCGGCTACTTCCGAGTGGCGTGGCTGTCTTGCTACGCCACAACATATGCTCTTACTGCTTTCATAGCCAGATGTGTCTTGCAATTTTTTTTTATACAATCCAACTTTGAAACTCCTCCAGACGTCAACACTATGTGCCAAAGTCAAAGCTAAAAACACACACACAGCCCTCGGCAGGTCTGTTGTGGTAGATAAGTCTCAGCCGATTCCAATTATAACTCACTGATATTATAGTCGTAGTATGCTACGTTTTTTCTACATTTCTTAATATTTAAAGAAAGTAGCCAATCTTTGTACCACTTTGAAATCCTATCAAGATCTGACTAAATAATTATACGTCTTCTTTCAGACAATACTTCATTGTAGATAACTACATCATCTGCAAAAAGTCTGACAACATGAACAGCAAAGATCGCTACACACTTCCAGGGGACACACCCGAAGTTACTTCTACATCTAACAATGACTCTTCATTTAAGATAACATGGTGCATCCTCGCTACCAAAAAATCCTCAATGCTTTCACAAATTTCGCATGATACCCCATATGATCGTGCTTTCGATAAGAAACATAGATTTGGTACTGAGTCAAATCTTTCCAGAAATGAAGAAATGCTGTATCTAGGCCTGACAACCTTGATCAAAAGCTTTCAGTATGTCCCGAGAGAAAAGTGTGAGTTGGGTTTCGCATAATCAGTGTTTCAGAATTTATGCTGGTTGGCATGGAGGAGGTCATTCTGTGCGAGATACCTCTGCATGTTTCAGCTCAGAAAATGTTTTAACATTCTAATACAAATCGATATCAAGGATGTTAGCAGAAGTTTCTTCTAGTGTGCTGCTTCTAAACTGGTGTGACCTATGTCATCTTCAAACAACTTGGCACAATTTTTTGTTCGAGGGATCTATGATAGATTACACACTACTGGCTATTAAAACCGCTACACCAAGAAGAAATGCAGATAATAAACGGGTATTCCTTGGACAAATATATTATACTAGAACTGACATGAGATTACATTTTCACGCAGTTTGGGTCATTAGATCCTGAGAAATCAGTACCCAGAACAACCACCTCTGGCCGTAATAACGACCTTGATACACCTGGGCATTGAGTCAAACAGAGCTTCGATGGCATTTACAGGTACAGCTGCCCATGCAGCTTCAACACAATACCACAGATCATCAAGAGTAATGACGCGTATTGTGACAAGCCAGTTGCTCAGCCACCAATGACCATACGTTTTCAATTGGTGAGAGGTCTGGAGAATGTGCTGGCCAGGGCAGCAGTCAAACATTTTCTGTATCCAGAAAGGTCCGTACAGGACCTGCCACATGTGGTCGTGCATTATCCTGCTGAAATGTAGGGTTTCGCAGGGATCGAATGAAGGGTAGAGCCACAGGTCGTAACACATCTGAATTGTAACGTCCACTGTTCAAAGTGCCGTCAATGTGAACAAGAGGTGACCAAGATGTGTAACCAGTGGAACCCCATATCGGGTGATACGCCAGTATAGCGATGACGAATACACGCTTACAATGAGCGTTCACCGCGATGTCGCCAACACGGATGCAACCATCATGATGCTGTAAACAGAACCTGGATTCACCCGAAAAAATGACGTTTTGCCATTCGTGCACCCAGGTTTGTCGTTGAGTACACCATCGCAGGCGCTCGTGTCCGTGATGCAGCGTCAATGGTAACCGCAGCCATGGTCTCCGAGCTGATAGCTGCTGCAAACGTCTTCGAACAGTTCGTGAAGATGGTTGTTGTCTTGCAAACGTCCCCATCTGTTGACTCAAGGATCGAGACATGGCTGCATGATCCGTTACAGCCATGCGGATAAGATGCCTGTCATCTCGACTGCTAGTGATAATAGGCCGTTGGGATCCAGCACGGCGTTCCGTATTACCTTCCTGAACCCATCGATTCCATATTCTGCTGACAGTCATTGGATTTCGACCAATGTGAGCAGCAATGTTGTGATACGATAAACCGCAATCACGATAGGCTACAATCCGACCTTTATCAAAGTCGGAAACGTGATGGTACGCATTTCTCCTCCTTACACAAGGCATCACAACAATATTTCACCAGGCAACGCCGGTCAACTGCTGTTTGTGTATGAGAAATCGGTTGGAAACTTTCCTCATGTTAGCATGTTGTAGGTGTCGTCACCAGCGCCAACCTTGTGTGAATGCTCTGAAAAGCTAATCATTTGCATATCACAGCATCTTCTTCCTGTCGGTTGAATTTCACGTCTGTACCACGTCATCTTCGTGGTGTAGCAATTTTAATGAGCAGTAGTGTAGTTACGAGAGGGGCTGACTCAGCCGGAAGTTTAGTATAGAATCTGTTAGGGATTCCATCGGGCCCTGGAACTTTGTTTAATTTTAACGGTTTCAGTTGTTTCACGACACCACTGACACTATACTCCGTTCCGTTCATAATAAGAATCAAACTCACGTAAACATTACACTATGTTTTCTTCCGCATTTGCTGGAACCTCATTGGATTTCGTTCCGCGTGGAGCAGAAGCCAATTTGTCCCGAGTACAGTTAAGTATGATATTTCTTACTTTAAGTAGGGTAGTTTTTCTGCAGGAGCTATGTGCGGCCTAAAAGTGCACTGCTGGGATTTCACCATGTAGTTAAATATTGAAGCCACTGAAGGTATTACAGTCAGTCGTCTGGTAATCTCTGAACTTCTTCCATATTGGACTCTGAGGAAGGAGGTACATTTGAGTACTGCTACACTGATACCGAGGCGATCGACAACAGAATCCCAAGTCACCAAAAAGTCCACATTTCCTTCTCCTCCTCCACCTTTTGACGTGCTGCTCTGCATTTCGCCATCGTTCGGCATTGAAGTGTCATAAAGCTTCGTCCATTATAACGCGTTCATCATAAGAATAAACCTGATGTAAACAAGCACAAACGTAATGATTGGTCAGCAGCCGTAGCTCCGGAACACTGATGTTGTTCCGCTCTTGGAAGTAGGTCCAACATACGTATGAGATATTTTATTACTATGTCACTGTAAATAAAACTTTAAGACATTCTGATGTATTAACAGCCATCAAAGTTTTTCTTAATCATACTTTAACTACGTAACTTTTATTTCAAAAATCGTGTACAGTGACAGTCTCAGCTTGCGCTCTGATTGTCTCACTGTGCAAATGTACCGCGAAACCGGATGACGCTGCTAACTGCTTCATAGTGAAATACGCACGCGGGACACCGTTAATAGCTGGCAACAAATTGTTCTTAATGTTTTTCACAACATTGCAGAGAAAAATGAGCTTTGACGTTTATTGAGAGACACCATGTATTAAATGTAAGAAACGTGGATGTAATTATAATCTTGGCGTAATCGGTAACGTCTGTAGTTAGATAATCGGGCAGATTAATGGGCAATGGTTCGAAATCCGTTGTGACTGACAATTTTTGTTGTTTCGTTAGAATACCTAAGTAATTTAAATATGAAATTTATCAATATGTGATAATTAACTCATACTGAACCACCATTTTTTCAAGAAAAATGCAGGTCTTCTGCTTTCTGATTACATATCACACGCACAATTCTGGTTTTCATTCCAAATACACATTCTTAATTATCTGTATACACACATCAACAAAATTTTTGCATCACCCCAATTCCCAGAACTCCTGAAGATAGACGTTGACTGTGGTCCATGGTTCCACCAGACCATTGTGGCCACGTTTCCCAGTCCCAGGAGTGTGCTGTAACGGATCATATGCTTAGCTTACAACATTAATCACGGTGGAAAATATGCGAGTCTATTAAATGGTTAAGTAGAAGCAAGCTTCTGACAAGGAGATTATGCAATTCTCATGTCAGCAGGATGTAAAGACTCTTCTAGGCATCATAGCCTCGATGTGAAGCATTTTGAAATTTTCACTAATTCAGCAAATTTTTTAGTTACAGAAAATCCACTTTGAAGTGTGAAGTTACCGGATAATTCGATTATTACCATCATTATTATTATCATTTTCTTCATACCGCTGCTGGAACACATGTGCTTGAACATCATTTAATGCGTTTTGGTCATTATAGAAGTAGTTGCCCAAGAACAGTTTCTTTCCCTGTCTACGGAATTCTTTTCATGTTAATATCAAACATCAGCAATAACACGTAGATTAAATTAAAACTGAAGTAATTGATGAAGACGTCACTTGATAACAAAAACGCGCTGTCTTTCATTTACTTGCGCCTAGAAATGGCTGTCGAATACTGCCAAACCAAAAGTCAGTGGATCTTACTGCCTTCCGATATATGTCGCTGTCAGTTCTTCCATATGATTTGGTCGACGTGACCTGTTTCAAGTTGTGTATGACAGAGAATGTTTTAGAAAATAAATTGTTTTCCTTTGCAATAAACAGAAAGATTTTCATTCTAAGCTATCCAACATTAGCATGTTTTCGCAACATTAGTTCAAATTTAATATTGGCTTCTGTAATGTGGGAAAGTATTTCACAGTTGCAAAACCCGTATCCGACCCATTGACCTTACACTTAATCGCTGACCATAAATTCTAGCTCACAGTGACATCAGTTTAAGTAACCTAATGTAGCGAAGACTATTTGCCAGTGCTCTTTCTCACCGGAAAATACGCAATTAACCCATTGGGCTCCATAAGTAAACTGTAACAATAATTTCTGTGTGTATGCAACGCATACGGATTTTAGAATTTAGTAGTGCTCTCTCTTCCAATTCTGTCTAAAATGCGCCTGATCAAACGGGCCCTTTATCATTACAGGCAACATCATACTGACAACAGTAATGTGCTTTTACTGACAACCTCACTGTTCGTTTTACCTGATTTTGTAATCATTTAAATAAACAACATGACCTTCCACTGTACGTCATAAGATGCATAATGGCAATGAAGGTTGAGCCATCAAAGAGAGACCATTTACGTTGTTTAATTTTTCTCCTTTTCTGTTTATGCGAACTTGAAGGCACTACATTCAATTCAGTTCTCTTTATTTTGGTGCAGGGACGCGCAAGTGCCAACGCAGGCACAAACGAGAGATCCTTAATTTTAATGCCAAGCAGAAGCTACAGAGGTGGCTACATGGCGGAAAACTGATCCCTGGTCAGTCCCACGAATTTTATCTCCCGTTTTACACTTATTTCCCTTTGGGCAGTGTTTGTTGATGTGAAAAATGCCGAGTTGCACTGTTGTCCGATAGCCACGTTAAACTGTAGGTTCCCCTATTAACTGTCTAGGCACGTCAACTCAATGGTCGGAGGAAAGCAACGACATAGCACCTCCAACAGGACCGTGCCTATTAAAGCACTGTGGTGTTCAAATCAATCTTCCGACTGATGACTGCTTTACTTTACTATGGGTTCCAAAGTTAATGATCTTCAGGTTATTAACATTTTTGTGTTTTCATGGTGTAGCTTTGATATCAGTAAACGTAAGTAACCGACCGAGCACTGTCACCGTTCGAGTTGTCAAGGTGGGAGACGACGATGCTACAATCTTGCTCATGGCTATGTTTCAGTCGACTACCACTTTGTGCCTTTCTGTGTATTTCAAGATACACTTTTATACACTTGGTATGCATCCACATTGATATCTGATTTAGCAACACGAATCAGATATGTTTTCCGATCAATATATCAGAAAATATGTCAGTGCAGCGAGGTTTCGTTTGTGTGTTGCGCATGGGGCAAGAAATATTTGTGTTTTGCTTGCTTCTGTGATAGGTTTCACCCCACTGAATGTGCGCAAGCTCACGAATAGACTATCAACAATTGGAATTACGCAATAATACACTTAAAAGGTGTATGTTTGCATTATATAACCCGATGAAACTAACTGTAAATAGATTATATGCCTACTTGCTTATTACTCGCGCTTCTTGATGCTTTTCTCAAAAAGTTAAAATAAAAAGAAAAAGAAAAAGAGAGGAACAGAGAGAAAACAGAAATGTATTTCAAATATCAGCTCGGTGATGCCATGTTCGTCTCGTGATGTAAAGCAAGGATAGTTGATAGGTAATATCTCGTTGAATTAGCGATATGTATGGCTACAGGATTCTTTCTTTTCTCTCTGCAAACAACCAGAACAGAATTCAGTAACAAAGTGGTAAGAACACCTATGCAGTGGGCCGATTAAACACTCAGCCTTTCTTGGTTATTTTGTTAATCGTCTGTACTGCAGTAAACATCTTTGATTACTGATTTGTTATTACTACCATTTTCAATGTTATTCGTCTCACAATAGCTTTCCTATCGCTCATTGCTCCGATGCACGTGAAGAGTGGATCAGGATGAATGGAATGTGGGATGTTTCGTCACGGAGAATATACACATCTATCTCGGCGTCTTGTGTTCAGGGTAATATGAAAATCTCAGTAAGAGAAGACAACAATGGGATGCCGGTGATGCAGACAATAATATCCAACTATATCTGTCGACTTAACACCATGACGACAGACAAATTGGCGTCTCAGTGTATCTTGATAATACTTTGTTAGCCTTGTTGCGGCCTCGTTCTAATACCTCGTGGAAGCAGGCATAACATTTTTGTTTTTCAACACCGAGCAATAACACACAAAGATAGTAGATGGAAGGATACAAAGAAACAATCAGACTCATGGGTGTGGATGCAGTTCATCATTAGAAAACTAAAAAAGATCAATGTATACGCTGGTTAGTATACATTATTCGTATAGATCTGAAGACGCAAAAGCGCAGATCTGCACAGTGCTCGCATGTGCACTTTAGTTATTGTCTTAATGGGCATAATTTTTAGTTCCTTCTCTTCTGAATTTTCAAATGTATTGATTATTACGTGGCACAGACTAATTAGTTAACTGTGTTTCTTATAGCTTCCATTCCCACCAACATTTTTCTACATTCTCGGGCAATTCCTGAAACGCTACTAGTATAATCACAAGACTGCACATAGATGCAACCGATTTCAAGGTGCAAAGTGTTTGTTATCTTACTTTTCGTGATAGGCGGAAAAAGTTGATTTCCAAAGACTTTTTATTGTACTGAAATAATCTTTTGTTACAAAGTAACAGGGTAAGTGTTTTATTCGTATATATTTTGTGGGAAACTGTAATCGTGATGGAAGTTTATACACCTGAATGCTTGACACAACTGGTGGGAGAAAACGCACGTCTTCTCCATATCCGCCAATGATACGAGCACGGGATTCTCCTCGCATTCCGCTACAGAGCTGTTCCTAGCACAACTGAGAATTAGCAACATAGTCAGAAAAATTTGGCGACACTGTGACAGTGCAATCACTTCCACGTATGGTACTGAATTGACTCGCTAAATTCACTTGATATTCCCTTTCCATCCGAATGCCTCTTGCTATATAACCCCTAGACACTGACACAGCAAATTCAATTTTTTGGCTAAAGAAATACTATTCTTCACGTAAGTGGCAACTTCTACAATCGTTCACGATTCGTTGTAAGGCTGAGCGACTAATACCATGATGAGGGTGGCGTGCTGGCAGCAGTGTGTCCGTAGCCCCGTGCCCCCGCCCGTATCTTGTGTCGCAACGGCTAAATGAGTCGTCAGTTCTAACCGTGGCAGGGATCAGCGTGTGCAAGCTTTTTTTCTGATTTATTTTATGGAGCTGCGAATTTCCAGAAAAAAATCTGTAACGAAATTGGAAGAAAACTTTTACACATCAAGTCTTCTTGGTAGCTCGACACAGAAAGTTGTGTTAATATTCATAGATCTCGATTTCTGACCGCCAAACTGCTTCATAATACAAGCGACTCTGAAGAAATTCGAATCGAGTGTCAATGATAAGAGTTTCAATATTGTTCTTCACTTAAGACTCACATGCCAGGGTGATAAGTATAAAGGAAATGAACCTCTTGATTACTATAGGGCATCTATGATAAATTTCCACATTAGCAATTAGGAACTCTCTGCAGACATTTGCTAACAGTGGCTCTAGCAACTTACTTTTTCTCTGGGTAGTTTCAAATATGGGCAATTTTGTCGGCTTCAATCCAATTGAATATTTTAAATATCTAACTATATATGACGGTAGTATCTGTTGCCGAAAGAACAGTTACCGTCGATGACCATGCAGCTTTGCTAGAAATAAAATGATAATTAAATGGACACCCTAGCTGCAAACAGGCGTTGATGTACTTCATTGGGGACATGTTGAAAATGTGTGCCCCGACCAGGACTCGAACCTGGGATCTCCTGCTTAAACGGCAGACGCTCCATCCATCTGAGCCACCGCGGGCACAGAGCATAGTGTGTCTGCAGGGACTTATCCCTTACACGCTCCCCGCGAGATCCACATTCCCAACATGTCCACACCACTACATTCGTAGTGTGCCTAATAGATGTTTTCCCATCATAGTCATTACTCGTGGCAGATTAATCTACCAAGTCCCGTACGAGTTCGGGCGTAGCGTGTGCGTTCGCACAAGAAGGTCAATGGCCGGCAAGCCATATTTTAACTAATATGACGGTAGTATCTGTTCCCGAAAGAACAATTACCGTGGATGAGCATGCAGCTTTGCTAGAAATAAAATGATAATTAAATGGACACCCTAGCTGCAAACAGGCGTTGATGTACTTCATTGGGGACATGTTGAAAATGTGTGCCCCGACCAGGACTCGAACCTGGGATCTCCTGCTTAAACGGCAGACGCTCCATCCATCTGAGCCACCGCGGGCACAGAGCATAGTGTGTCTGCAGGGACTTATCCCTTGCACGCTCCCCGCGAGATCCACATTTCCAACATGTCCACACCACTACATTCGTAGTGCGCCTAATAGATGTTTTCCCATCATAGTCATTACTCGTGGCAGATTAATCTACCAAGTCCCGTACGAGTTCGGGCGTAGCGTGTGCGTTCACACAAGAAGGTCAATGGCCGGGAAGCCATATTTTAACTAATATGACGGTAGTATCTGTTCCCGAAAGAACAGTTACCGTGGATGACCATGCAGCTTTGCTAGAAATAAAATGATAATTAAATGGACACCCTAGCTGCAAACAGGCGTTGATGTACTTCATTGGGGCATGTTGAAAATGTGTTGGCACACTATCCTCTGTGCCCGCGGTGGCTCAGATGGACAGTCCGCCGCCGCCGGCCGTGCTGTGCGGGCGTGCGGAGCGGCTGTTGCGGTGTTTACATCGTCGCTGCGAGCGGCCGGCGCTGTGTGGTGAGTGCGCGCGTAGTCCACGATCACATTCTAGAATGACATAATGGAACAGACAACGCGACGCGATACTTTGATTTTCGATCCGAGCTACGCCCGACCGAAATCTTACGAAGTTGAGGCATTCATCGAAGAAACTTTTCAGATAAAAGTGGATGAATTGATTGGAATTCACCTGTCGATTGTC
This sequence comes from Schistocerca cancellata, assembly GCF_023864275.1. Lineage (NCBI taxonomy): Eukaryota > Metazoa > Arthropoda > Insecta > Orthoptera > Acrididae > Schistocerca > Schistocerca cancellata. The sequence continues at coordinate 765,279,918 of NC_064630.1, forward strand.
AGTCCGACTGTGTTCCTTAAGTTATCCAGTTCTGACAAGTGCGACCAAATTGTAGAAACATGTGGTGGGGTGGCAAAATTCAAACATTCAGACGGACACATAGGGCAGGTCACGGTTTCGCGTGCCGGAATGGGAATAAGAACGGTTCGAATCTTTGAGCTCCCCTTTGAAATAACGCACGAGGAGATTAACAACAAACTGAGAGACTATGGCGCCATTATCAGCAATGTCGCCGAAAAATGGTCTAGCTTGCACAAGTATCCAGTATTAAATGGAGTCAGGCAAGTTAAGATTGACATGCTGAAACATATCCCATCGTATCTCTGGATTGGTAGATATCGAGCGATCATCATTTACGATGGCCAGCCGAGAACCTGCTCGGGTTGTGGTTCGACCCAACACGTCCGCGCGCAGTGTGTTCAACGGCGTGTGACGCAACTGCCGACTGGGGAGCGGGACCCGCCTAGTCAGATGGCCACGCTACCAGTGACGTACGCCGCCGCAATTCGCAGTGACGTCGCCCCAGATATGTGTTTCGACAGGGCGGTAGTTGCTTATGCCGACGTTCCCGATGGTACCGTAGCCGTGGATACTAGCAGCATAGAAGCTACAGGTCCAGCACACTCACAAGACGAGGAAACTGACAGGTATGCAGAACAAGACCAGGCTAAGACGGCAGAAGAAGGCATGTGCAAACCACTCGAAGAAGTCGGGCACCACAAAGAGGACACAGTTGCAACATCGGAGGATAATGACCAGCAGCCTACAACTGTTTCACCAAAGAAACGGAAGAAACGTCGAATAGCCCGTCAGGGAGCAGCAGAAATCGCGCCAATCTTGCGTGAAAAGGCGAAACAGATAGGCCAAGAATTGGCGGAGACGACACAAGCAGCTCCTCTGGAAGATCGAACAACAAAAACGAAGACCCGAAACGAGGACACTGAAACCGACCGTGGAATCCACATTCCAGGCGGTACAGCTAGTCCGAAGGACCCTCCACCTGTACCAAAAACGGACACGCGGGAAGTTACGTGCACGCGAGATTGGGCGGACGACATGGAGGAGCAAAACCATGATGCAGAGATGGCTGACATACCACAACGTTCAGGACGGACGGCACCCTACCGTCGACAAGATGTGTCCACCCGGCAACAAACCACCACCAAAGACGCTCGCGCAGAAGATGATGATGCCGACTTCTTCTAAGTAGAGCAAACATCCACTTCACCTGGCAAACAGTATCCCACCTGACACGGTATAGTCGACATGTCGTCCTTGCAGGCGTACAGGTTTGCGACCTTGAATATAAATAAAATTAGCAGCACCCTCAATCTGAGAAATCTCCAAGATTTTCTGTACGCCGCTGATGTTGACATCTTAATGCTGCAAGAAGTAACGGCTATCCGTTTGGACGACATCACTGGCTACAACGCCGTCATCAATCCTGGCAATGACAATAGCCTCGGTACAGCGATTATGACTAAAGAGGGGATCCTACTTACAGACGTGACGAAACTGCCGAACAGTAGAGGTCTCGCTGTTACGATAAACAACACCAGGTTTATCAACATATATGCCCCGTCAGGAACCGGAAACAAGCACCACAGGGCCGAATTTTTCAAGGAGGACATTGCCCCCCTTTTCGCGGTGCGATTTGAACAAATAATATTTGCGGGTGACTTTAATTGCGTGCTGAGTCCCAAAGATCAGACGCCAAATTTTAACAAATCTCTGGAGCTGGAGAACATCGTCAGAGAATTCCATCTGTTAGATACTTGGGAACTAAAACATGGTGATCAGCTAGGTTCCACCTATATCACCAGCCATTCTGCCAGTCGTATCGACAGGATTTACGCAACGTCCAATTTAAGGAAACACGTTTTACAGTCCGAGCTATGGCCCACTATTTTCTCTGATCACATCGCGTACATATGTACGATAAATTTAGAGAGACAATGTACTTACAGGGCGAGAGGTCAGTGGAAGCTAAACGTTGCTCATCTTTCGGAGCCGGCCGCGGTGGTCGTGCGGTTCTAGGCGCTCCAGTCCGGAGCCGCGCTGCTGCTACGGTCGCAGGTTCGAATCCTGCCTCGGGCATGGATGTGTGTGATATCCTTAGGTTAGTTAGGTTTAATTAGTTCTAAGTTCTAGGGGACTGATGGCCACAGCAGTTGAGTCCCATAGTGCTCAGAGCCATTTGAACCATTTTTCATCTTTCGGATCCTGGATGTCACGCTGCCTTCCACACCACTTGGGCAGAATGTGAAAGGAAGTTCCACTTGTACGGTACGGCGCTGAATTGGTGGCTAAACTGCGCGAAGCCCGCAATAATAAAGACAATGAAAACTTACTCCCGTGAAAAAGTCGCCTGGCGGAAGCGGACATTAGACTTTTACTTCAGCTGTCTGAGAGACTTGTGCGTTCGGGATGCTACAATCATAACAAACTATGGGCAAATCAATAGAATAAAAGCAAAATTACTCACCCTGCAGAGACACCATCTCGAAGGTTCTAAAATACGAACGCGTTTGCAGAACGGTACACGAGAAGAAACAACATCGATGTACCACATCCTCCAAGAGAACAAAAGACAAAAACGGAAAATTCTGACGGAACTCAAAACTTCAGACGGGAGACTCTTGACAGATCAAGCTGCAATACGAGACGAGATCCATCGACAGTTTAGTGAGTTGCTGGCCAATACACAGACAGATGAAACAGCGCAGCAAGCTCTCACTGCTAGGACGACAGAGCGACTCACTCCAGAAGAAGCTGATGTGCTCGCAGCAAGAATAACGGACGAAGACGTCGAAGATGCCATCTCGAGGAGTCCAAAGAATAAATCACCTGGACCAGATGGGCTACCCGCTGAATTTTATCAAACTTTTCGCGAACAGATAATTGCTAAATTGACCCTCGTCTGCAATGAAATACTAAATGCCGACACTGCCCTTCCGAAGGAATTCTGTGAAGGTACAGTGGTCTTAGTCCCCAAAACACCAAGAGGCAAGACCGTGGAGAATCTTCGACCCATAACACTTCTCAATAGTGATTATAAAATCTTCGCCCGTATCATGATGCAAAGGTTTAATTCAGTTATTCTTACAGTGACAGGAGCTTACCAGACAAGTGTGGGAAAGGATAGAACGATATTTCAGACCTTATGCGACTACAGAGACATTATAGCGATATCGGAAGCCTGCAACATTCGCTGTGCCCGATGTCGCTTGACTTTGAAAAAGCCTTTGATAAAGTTAATCATTCGTACCTGTTCCGGTGTATGACATCCGTGCACTTCCCACAGAAAATTATAGCCTCCGTGAAAAACATACTGACGAATAGCACGTCAAGAATCAGTGTCAACGGACAACTCAGTCACCCGATCAATATTCACAGTTCGGTAAGACAAGATTGCCCCATGTCCATTACGCTTTGCGCGATTGCGCTTGAACCTCTCTTAGTATCCCTGACTCGGCAACTCCGTGGACTACATATACACGGACAGAAGATCATATGTCAAGCCTACGCGGACGATGTAGGGGTACTTGTGACTGACGAAAGCGAGGTGGCAACAGTACTTGAAGTTGTGGCGACCTACGAACTGGCGTCAGGAGCTAAACTCAACCGATATAAATCTGGTATTATGAATCTTGGTAGGGGCATAGAGATCAGAGCCGCTGGATGTATCAACACTGTGGAAAAAATAAAATGGCTTGGAATAGAATATACGAATAATATCCGCCGCACAGCCGCTCTCAATTATAGAAAATTACTTGCCACATTACGAGCAAGCATAAAACAACACAGCTTGCGTAATTTAAATGCAATACAAAAAGTGCAACTAGCCAATACCTATATAACCTGCAAAGTAAACTATGTTGCTCAAGTGCTGCCTCTGCCACCAACCATAGCACACCAAATGCAACCAGCGCTTGGTTATTTTGTCAGCAGAGGTCAGATATTTAAGGTTTCGTATGATACCTTGACGCTACCGACACGCAATGGAGGGCTACATCTGACAGACATCTACCTTAAAGCGCAAGCGCTGTACGTTAGCAAAACTTATAAACAGTGGCAACGATCACCGGGGACCTTAGCGGCTCACCTCTTACGTGAAATCACCCCAGTCATCAGAGACCCACCTATCGATGTGCATCACATCTCCCACGAGCTGTACCACTATAAACACTTTCTTGTGGAATACAGCTATGTGCGCCATAGAATACCGGAGAAGGACATATATCAGGTTAAGGAGGTTTACAACACCTTGCTGGAGGGAAAATTGCGCAATCGAATAGAAAACAAGTTTCGACATTATAACTGGAAAAACATATGGGAAAACATATCTGACCCCCATCTACCATCCAATGTGCGATCTACGTGGTACCTCGCAGTCAATAGAAAAATCCCCAACAACTCTAAACTGCACGCGATACGTCTGGCACACACACCAAACTGTCCCAGCTGCAATGTCATCGACACTGAAGAACATCGTTTCGTCTGTGACGATGTGAAAGACGTGTGGAATCTCTTCAAGCAAAAACTAGCACATGTGCTCCGCACGTCACCTAACACCATTACACCGACACACGTCCTTCTGCCAGATGACGTGCCATATCCTAACACTAAAAGAAGGTCAGCCAACTGGCTCAAAGGACTGACAGTCCATTACATCTCAACGGCTATGACGAAGAGTGCAGCAGACTATTGGATGTACCTGATGACAGAACATCAGAAGCTCGAACGACAAAAGAAATACAAAGAAAATTACGCAAATTTCTTGAACCGAACTTTGTCCTACCGACAGAGCTGAAGAACGATTAAACGATATTTTGTACAATATCAGGATTACTTTTTTTTCTTTTTTTATGAAATTATCTATTAAGTTTCTCATTCTTTTCACGCCAACAAGGTGGCTATTTCGTTTACCCTTTGCCCTCGTGTAGCAGCACTAATAGGTTGCTGACGCAAACATGAGACGCCAGCAGGCTGAAGTACGCCTGGCTCTCCTATAAAAATCGCTCCCGCACAATGATGGAAGAATGTAGCGGACCTATTTTCTTTCCACAACCCCAAAAGAAGGGATTTTGTTTACTTGTACACATTGACTTCGTTGGTCAACTATCTCTTATGGAACAAACATAGCACAGAAGCTAGCCGAAGAAGGCACAAATGGCGAGCGGAAGGACGGGCTGTAGGGGAGGAAGGAGGCCCGCAAAAAAAAAAAAAAAAATAAATAAATAAATAAATAAATAAAGTGTAAGGCGCCAGATTTAAGCTCTTGTTCCCGTAAGGGAGCGTGGGTTCGAACCCCACATCTGACAACGCATTTTAAACATTCTGAAACCAACATAGTCTCTTGATCTTACACAACAAGTAAATTACGCAGAAACACGCCATGCAGATTTTACTAGAGACGACAGTGACAGCCCGAGCGGTCGAAAAGAAATAGCGGAACATACTTTTCCTGTGTCGAGGTTTAGCTCTTCTCACGGACGTTTCCGTTGTCGTTGTGTTGTGGCTCTGCGTTCCAAGCGACAGCGAGAAAACCTCAACAGCAACACGTCAGTGTTTAAATGAATCGTAGGGCCTTAATAAAGATAGATGAAACGGTGGCTCAGGTACTGGAGTTCTGAAGCGGCCGTATTGCGTGGGCAGTAAGCTGTCTAAGTTAGTGTGTCATGCTAATAACGGAAAGGCTGTGGGTTAGGACCCACCAAGGGCTATTCCATATTGCTTCCCTAAAAGGCAGCGCGAGAGACTGCCAGGCAAATCTCAAGTGATCTGTACAAGGACTAAGATGTCCGCGCGTCTGGAAGCGTTCTCGCCGACTTCTGTGCCACGCTGACGACACGGGTTCTCGGCCGATCACCGAAGTTAAGCAGCGTTTTTGCGTGCTTAGTACACGGCTCGCTGACTAACTAGGAAGTCTGCGTGCTGTTGGTTTCTTTAATTTTGCCTTCTCCCTTAGTTTTCGGAGCGGAACCGATACAAGTCGGGCCCCTCTTTTAGAGATAAAAAAAAAAAGATGGATAGAGCGTCTGCCATGTAAGCAGGAGAGCCCGGGTTCGAGTCCCGGTTGGGGCACACATTTTCAACATGTCCCCAATGAAGTACATCAACGCCTGTTTGCAGCTAGGGTGTCCATCTAATTATCATTTCATTTTAAATATCACTTTTGAACAGCGTTCACTTCTCCATTAATTAATGTATGGACCTCAAAACAAGCAAATGTTGTGCTCGACTATCGGCCAGGCTCGAAAACGTCCATGAATGAGTTTCTTAGTTTTGAGTACACTTACGAAAGAAATATAAAAACAACCATGAGAGTTACTGATTTATGATGCTTGGTTCACAATCATTTCTGAGTATTATTAGTAACTACGCTGCAGTCCCTAAACCTAGTTACAGAAATGTGAATCAGACGCATTACGTATTCCAGGCCGTGCCAGCCGCGTCTTTGAGATGCCAGCTATGGTCACTTCCCAGCCCTCTGTTGGAACATATCGGTTCGTCTTCTTCCTGCTGGTTCTGTAACTGAGATTTGGCAACAAGGCAAGGTATATTTGGCAATCTGTGATCGACGAGTTACTTCCTGGTGTGCATGGAATTAAGCCTCAAAGTTCACTTGATTTTTCCTGTCAGTTCCATTGAATAATCTGAGTTGTTATCGCTTGAGGTGTAACAAAAGATTGTAAATTTACCGTTTTCAGCCCAGGAAACTCGTTGCACGTGGAAATCGCAATTAATCTTGTCCTTTAAATAGCGATTCACGAGTTCTAGTCACTATTGGCCTCGTAATAGGAATCGTGGATACATACTTATTCGCTAGCTCTGTGGTAATATGCAGACATGTAAAAAGTGCCTGTTCTGGTTCGCGGTTCCAGTCTCGCTAGATCTGACGTTTTTATCCCTTCTGTGAAAGAGCTACAAGCAGTCAGATCAAACATCGATAAAGAAAACGCAAGAAAATACTTTCCGTTCATAGTGCAATGGTGAAAATCTACATTGATGCACAACTGGTAATGCCTCTTTCCATTGCTGAGAAGCAGATTTTGGGTTTCTAGGAATACATAACTTTATTTATGAAATGCTACATTTGCATACCTCTTGAGTATGACACAGCATACCAATTAAACACAGACTCAGTCCAAATCTAAGTGAGTAGCACTTCACTAATTCGGTTCGATAGAGGCACGCTTGTGTACAGATACTCACCTTTATTAAAACAGACTTTCGTTGTAACGTTATCGTGGATAGTTTTATTTCATTTCTTATAATACAGTGCACAATTTTCGTAAGGTTTGTTTTAGTATTGTTTGAAAAATAGTAAACATGAGAGAGAAATTAATCATCAACGATGTATGCGAATTGTCTGATGTTATCTATAACAGTCTGACAATGCACATGCAATTTATTGATTACATGCATGTTAACAAATTGTTCTGAGTTAATGCTGTCAAACAAGGTTTGAAGAATAATAATATGCCACTACCACACGACAGCTAATGTAGAAAATACTTTTCTGACGTATTTTGGCACGATGTGCTCTCCCCATACATAATACAAAGTTTCGAGATGCATCTGCTGCCTGGCCGTCTATTAAACCTGAAAAGAAAAAAAATGTCGCAGTAGCTGGCTCTTTTTCCACATGCGACTATTTTGGGTTGAGAAGTGAAGGAAATTATGTTCAAAGTTCCATTAGATTGATAACTTCATCAGACAGCAGAATTGCGTTTTTAAAAATGTATTTGAACTCGCGACGTTTCGTCGACAGTGCAGTACACTTACCGTTACACTACCAGCTGAACTGTAGCTACAGCACCTCAAGAACTTCCGCATTCCACAGTGTTATGAGACAATGCGTATGGCCGGATGTAGACTTCTGAGACACAGACAGTTACAGCTTTTATTTTGCACTGCACGGCGTTTTCAACAAACAGATAGCGCAATAGAGTAGCTCAAGTGGAAAGGAACACTTCCTATTTAAATTTCTGCATCCTACACTGTTGGCAGTTCTGTGTAGGTGGCAGTTACGTTATTTTATTTCGGTGATTACAAAATAGTCGAATGTATGCACTGGGTATCCAAGGCAGCTAGTTCATGGCGATTCGGTCAACCAAGTAAATGAATGTACTGAACATCCTGCAAACCACTACAGGGAGCCTGTGTGTCAGAATTCTCATCTTGTGTGCCGCAACGGTGTTACGATACAGAAATGAGTCGTAGAGCAGAGGGTTTGGTTGTCTGTTGGACTGATGATAGTTTCATATGATGTTGGTCTCGGTTCGATTCCAACTTCTGCCAATGTTTTTTGATAGGGAGAGGCAGATTCTATTCTCTTCTGGCTACGCCAGGTGAAGAAGGTATAATGGCATTGTGGTCTGAAATTCACATTAAAAATGATATTCCTTCTCTACCAAGTAGACATTAGGTTAAACCACAATAAAGTCAGGAGTGGCGACATGTAGAAACTCTATCATTAGTAACTTTCCTTATAGTAGTTATTTATTTCTAGTGACGAAACAAACGCTATGTAGGGTCACAGGACACTTATTCCATCTTTAATTTGAGCTTCAGTATGTCGATAAAATTGGTTCTGAACTGGGAATGCAACTCAAACCGCCCTTAACGTGGAATTTGATCCCTTCGTGACAATACAGCTCGACTACAATTTGTTGCTTATTCAAAACTGCAGATTCCTCAACATCTCCACACATTGGGCGTGAATGGGTTCCAATCCCGGCCCGGCACTAAAGTTTTCATTATGTGTTATCAACCCCTAGCGTGAGAACACCTATCTGCTGGTGGATAATAATTTTGATTTTTAACGTATTTTCATTCGTTGTCAATACTAACGATACCTGACGTTTTTGACTCCCAGTTGAGACACAGAACTATTTGCGAGATCACTGTAAATTCAAGGATGTTATTCCGAGCTGCTGGTGGAGAAAAATTCGGTAGCTGACGTCTCTTTGTGTGTAGTCAACAACGATATGTGTGGGGTTCGATTACCAGTCAGCACTGAACTCTTCGTCATATTATTTCTAGTTCAAACATGCTGACATGTCGCTGCTGGTGTAACAAACCCATATTTAACGTTAGTTTTCTCTAGAATACAACAGCGATAGGTGCCGGGTTGGTGTTCTGGGAAGGAAAAAATTAATGTTTCGTCTCTCCATTTCAGTTAAAACATCTTGCTACTGCCAAGAAAATCCGATATGTCACAGTTGATTGTGCTCCGGTAACAATCCGATTAGGTTCTGGGTTCGAATCCCTGTCCAACACAAAGCTTTACCTCACGGCATTTCAAGTAAGTTACTTGTGAAGAAGCAATATTTAACATGTCTCGTAGTTCGTTAACATGGACAATAGATGCTGGGTAGGAATTCGCGTCCGTTAAAAATGTTTACGTTATGTAATTTAAAGTTGGTATTCCCTAACTGATGCTACCTAAAATCGAGGTATATCACTCTCTGTATGCCTAGTCAGGAATGATTGTTAGTTTCCGTCAGTCACGAAATCTTTGCTTAGTCTGCATGACCTGGGTTTGAATCCATATGCATAACGAGACGGTTCGTCTTGTCATTTGAAGTTCATACATATTCTCAACTAGCAGCCCAAGAAAAACGTAAATTTTTAATGTCATTTTGTGTTAAATAATAAGTACGGTATGTTTCTTTTAAGAGGAAATTATGAATACGACGAACTTACGACGTGCATTACCTATCTGACGTAATAATGAGAGTGGTAACATTTCAGGTATGTCATTTATTGTAATAAATGTGAACTTACAAGCCTTAAGGACAGTCTTACATGTGATAGGTGTTCCCTGATATTTGTAATATCGTGGTATTACTTTACATCTTGAGTTACTGCGATACAGAGCAGTGTTTTCTAGTGGTGATTTGTTGGAACCATTTTCAATAGTCAAACGACTGTACCGAGGAGCGATTAAAGGACCTGATAGACAGCTGCGTTATGAGGTTTGTATGCGAATCGGGCAAAATGCAATTCAGGTCGTTCGGATACTTTTGAGCACGACTGTATATCGTGTCTACCGATTTCCGTCCCATTCAGGTAATTCCTTTGTGGTGCGTCGTTTGTCTTTTGCCGTAGAACGTATTCTCTACAGACTTCTCCTTCCACTCTACTAGTCTGCGCAATTGCATCAAGCCAATGGAAAAGGCTCTGCTAAATGCAACCAATGTATTTTTTTTAAGAACACAACTATCTCCCCGCATAGCAAAAGGTTTTACAATGTTAACCAATCGTTTCAGTACCAATTGCTCAGTTCTTACACAATTCCAACTCTTCACCTAAGTTTTCCACCTCAGCCAATACGCTACTGTCCACGTTCACATTTCGCGGAAATTGGCGTCCCGATTTCCCCTTCTCTACTGTTTCGTTAAGATTAACCAGAGAGGAGCTCTCTTAAAACTTTATAGACAGGAGTGTGCTCACCTGTTAACCGGCGACGAAAATTTGGCCCAACAGTTCCCAAAGGAAAAAGAATTCCTGAATACAATGCAGCTAAGTCGCTTTTCAAGGAACACAGAAATCTCCGTCTGTTACTGACTTCCCCCTGCACAGCATTATCAGAAGGTGAACCGTCGGAAAAAAACACAGTTCTTTTGAAATGTGTTTTGCCCGGATGGCACTGCTTGTAAAATCAAGACTGCACGAACAAAGGAGCTCATCACGCTGCTATATACGACTTTTGTGAATCTAGGCCTGGCCCCCATAGTGTGCAGTGTATGTTATGTGTACCACTGCCAGAAAGCAATGCGCAGGCACCTGGACCGAACAAGGCTCGAGCTGTGGTGTTTACCTGTGATGAGCACATACTCTGCCCATCACACTTGTTTTCTCCTCTGAAAACTAAATTTTGAAGTGTTTATATGATCAGCCTGAAACGGAATTGTGAAATCGGTCTACGAAATCCGGATTTGAGAGCCTCATGTAAACATAGTGAGTGAGCTGCTTATAAATGTTGACTCAGACTTTGTTGGTATATCAGGGCACTACAATTGGCTCTGAGCTCTATGGGACTTGACATCTGAAGTCATCAGTCCCCTAGACTTAGAACTACTTAAACCTGACTAACCTAAGGACAGCACACTCATCCATGCCCGAGGCAGGATTCGAACCTGCGACCGTAGCAGCAGCGCGGTTCCGGACTGAAGCGCCTAGAACCGCTCTGCCACAATGGCCGGCTATGTGACATTTCAGAGGCTACCTTTACCACCATACAGGTTCCCGTCTGTTTTTCAAGGAGCTCTTTTCGGAGGGGGGGGGGGAGGGGGGAGTGGCTATGTACATGAAAAACGATATTCCATTTTAACCTACTGACGTAGCAAAGCACTGCACTGTATAGGTCTTCGACTGTTGTGCAGGAGTAGCTGAATTTATTGAAACTTAACGTTAAACTTTAATTATTTATAGGTCCCCTAATTCGGATTTCAGGAAATTTCCGTTCAAGCTAGAGAGGGTTCTCGGCTCACTTTATAGAAAGTACCAAAAATTAGTTTATGTGGTGACTTTAACATTAATTTTACATGTGACTGTGCAATAAAAAAACTGTTGAAAGATCTGTTAAATTCGTGTCATCTGACGTTGATTATGTTCTTTCTGACCAGAGTGCAGGGTACGGTAGCACAAACACAGATAATATTTGTGCATACACAAATGTTAAATATAATCGCAAAGCATTTAGAAAAGTTAATCCAGCGGCAACAGAGACTTTTTCTAACTTCATTAAAGAACAAAAGTGGCAGGACGTTTAGAGAGCTGATTACATCGCCGACAAGTAAATATAATACTTTCCTCAACATATTTCTCATGGTGTTTGAAAGTTGCTTTCCATTAGAGCACTCTATACTGGATACTAGCACTAACAGGCATTCGAGGTAGCTGATTAGTGGGATAAGGATATCTTGTAGAACACAGTGGGAATTATATAACGTTAGAAATAGTCACAATAGAATTGCAGTAGCCCGTTACAAACAGTACTGTAAAGTACTTAAAAATGTTATTGGGAAGGCAAAAAGCATGTGATATGCTAATAGAATAGTTAATTCCCAGGATAAAATTAAAACCATACGGTCAGTATTGAAGGAAGTGTCTGGTCGGCAGCACAAGGCCAATGACATAAAATCAGTATTTAATACAGAATCCGTTACTGATAAGTCAGATTTAGCTACAATATTTCACAATCACTTTCTCAATAAAGCAGGTGAGTTAAATAATACCTTAGTTTCCAAGGAGAATCACATAACTCTCTCAGAAAATGGCTTTCCAAGACTATTCTCTGAAATATACTTCCGTGATACTGACAAGAGGGAGGCTGAGTGAATAATTAAATCTTTGGAGACTTAGGGCTCTCATGGATATGATGGGTTACGTGGAGAATACTAAAGCACTGTGCTGCACATATTAACTCAGTACTTAGCCACATTTAGAGCTTTTCCTTTAGGAATGGTCAGTTTCTTGAACGATGAAAGTACTCAGTAGTGAGACCGGTATATAAAAAAGGAGAAAGGGATAACGTAGACAGTTTCAGACGTAATCCTATACCATTGGTGTTAGCTAAAGTTATGGAAAAATCTGTATACATAACGATAATTAATCATTTCACTTCACATAATTTGCTGTCAAAAGATCAGATTGGGTTTAGAAGTGGTTTAATAACTGAAAATAATGTATTCTTTTCTTCTCTGTGAGTCACTTGGATTAAACACTAGCTGTTTTCTTTGATTTAACTAAGGTGCTCGATTGTGTTGGTCACAAAATATTACTGGAGAAGTTGGAATAAGACCAGTAACACGCAATTGGCTCCACTCATACTTTCAGAATATACAGCGGAAGGTCATACATCCACAGCAATGAGAACGGCTAAGACGTGGAGCCTGACTGAGAGACGGTTGGGGAGGGGGGCTCAGGTGTCGGTGATGGGACCGTTCCAGCTTCTTATATGTATAAATGTTATACTTTTTAATATGACAGGTGATTCTGAAACATTTCTGTTAACTCGGTAGTGAAGGATATCGAGTGCAGCATAGGCAAAGTACCAAACAGTACAGTTCGTGGCTTGTAGAAAGAAAATTGTTGATAAATCACAATAAGACCCAGATTTCACTGTTTCCAACACAGAATTCAACTACAATTGCTATTTTGATTATACAGGATGAGCATATGATTTATGAATTTGAACAGTCCAAATTCCTAGATATTTGGATAGTTGGTAAACTGTCATGGAATTCTTTTCAAGATCTTGTTCAAAAACTTAATGCTGCTATATTTACCACCATTAGAACAGTATCTGAGCTAAGTGATAGACCAACACGGGAATTAGTCTACTTTGTTTAGTTTCATTCGCTTATGCATATCGTATTATACTCTTGGATAAATCTTTCCATTTTCAATTTTTGGTTCAGAAATGGGGAGTTCGAGCAAAATGTGATATACCTTCGCGAACCTCTTCTCGGCTCTTGTTCAAGAGTCTTGGAATTCTGACACAGGCCTCTCAGTATACGTTTTCTTTAATTTCGTTCGCTGTTAACAACTTGAGCTTACTCTCTAGAAGTAGCAGCTTTCTCTCAGTTAATACTAGGCAGAAATCCAGCCTGCATTTTACTCACACCTCCTATCCTCTTTGTGAAGAAAGGCGTGCAGTATTATAGTGCATTCATTTTCAATAAGCTACCATGAAGAATTTTGTCATAGCTCACTCCTTCTAGTGTGACGGGAATTCATGTGTTATATTGTTGATTATGTCAGTTTTTACTCATCAGTTTGTCAGTTGCATACGCTTTGTGTAAACGTTAACTGTTATTTACGTTTCTGATGTTAATTTCATGTACTGACCCGTTCCATAACCACGGAGATTTGCTCCTCAGTTTGGTCCTGATGAACCACAAGTGTAAAATAACATAAAAATAAATAAATCACATTCCAGAACGAAATTTTCACTTTGCGGCGGAGCGTGCATGGGTATGAAACTTCCTGGCAGACTAAAATTACGTGGCAGACCGAGAATCAAACTCGGGACCTTTACCTTCTGCGGGAATTTTTTTTTTTTTCACCAACGATATCACAGAGCTTGACCATTAAGAAGGGGAGTTAGAAAGGAAAAAATTTTTTTCGCATTGTCGGATTTTTATCTCATTATAAAATTTGCAATTTTCCGAATAAAATTATATATATATATATATATATATATATATATATATATATATATATATATATATATATATATATATATATATATGGGAAGTCTTTTATTTTATTTTTTGAAATATAATCTACACTGGTTGAAAATGTTAAAATTTTTACATGCATTACTTCAAGATTTAATAAAATCGCTAATTTTTTATATAGAAGGCTGCAATGTCCAGAACAGGATGGGCACCAGGTTGAGGAAGTTGAAACAAAGTTTGAGAGACATGAACCTTTCTAATCGTAAAACCATACGAAACAGGCTAACAGACAAAATGATTGACGAACTACAGCAATATTATGGGATGAGCATCAGAAATAATACTGAGGATTTGTTGAAAATGAATCAGGCAGTATGTGCTACCGTCTTCCACAGACTGTCAACTGATGAAAAACCCTCCAGGACCTAATTCATGGTGCAATTACCGCAATGCCCAGTACTTAAAAAGTTCATAGAGCCGTAAACACTCCATCCCAACAGCAGTAATGGATATCATAAAACCTATTTACAGAGACCTGGCAAATCCTGAATTGCTGAAGAAGTGTCTGCATTGTCAGACTCAAAATCCCAATGAGTCGTTCAATAATCTTACATGGACTCGCTTTCCAAAAAATGTTTTTGTTGGAATGAAGACACTAACATGGGGGTCAGAGATGCTGTTATTGCTTTTAACGATGGCAACATTGGTAGGGTGAAAGTGCTACAGCATATGGGAATTAATCCTGGAGCAAACTGTATCAGAGAACTTGAACGGATGGACAAGGCTCGCATTGATAAAGCAGAGTATGCAGCACAGTTGGCCACTGAGGAGTCCAGAAAGAAGAAAAAACTTAGAAAAAGATCAAGAGGATGATATACAGTATGATGTAGGGTGCTTCTGAGTAACTAAAAATAAAAAATCAAGCATATATTGAGCTACAGTCTTTTGAAACTTTAGAAGCCGTTCCTGAAAATTTACGTTTTCTGTTGCATTTTCCCCAAATCTCAGATACCACTTCGAATAGAATATTCAAATTTTCAGGGAGTAATGAGATACATATCCAGAGTCCACTGAATTAAAAGAAGAACATAATGTTATGTATAATTAAAATTATTTAGGATAACGTACAAAAAAGTACACAAAATTCTAACCATGTAATTAAAAAATTGTATTTGCGAAAGCAGTTGCTGAAATGCAATTATTGTAGATCAGTAGACACAGAACATACAGTTTAACGCCCTGTAAAAGCTTCATGTCAATGGATACAGTAGTTCCTTAAATACAGGGAAACCAAGTCAATAAATTTAACATTATCGGGATAGGGCGTTCCAACTCCCCTGAAAGTGAAAGTACTTCAAGAGTGGCCAACAGCAGAGTGACTACACTTTTAAAGACGTACATGACATTCAGTATTCATTTCATTATTTCATTGTAAGATCGCAATCCCTGCAGGAGACGTACAGCTTCAGGTTTCTTCTTATCAAGGACAGCCGTCGATCAGGTGGGTGTTAAATAAATGTCGTGTGACTGGAGCCTCCCGTCGAATAGACCGTTCACCGGGTGCAAGTCTTTCGAGTTGACGCCACTTCGGCGACTTGCGCGTCGATGCGGATGAAATTATTATAATTGGGACAACAGAACACCCAGTCCCTGAACGGAGAAAATCACCGACCCAGCCGGAAATCGAACCCGGGCCCTTAGGATTGACATTGTGTCGCGCTGACCATTTTTTTTTCCTTTGTTGATCCCATTTTGTTCTGTTTTGTTCGTTGTATACGTTCGGGGCGGACTTCTCATGACATCTGTTCAGGTTGTTCGTTGATCCGTTCACTCAGTTTTTTGTTTGTTTTTTTATTACAGAGGGTAGCTCTGACCGAACACGCTGAGCTACCGTGCCGGTGTACCACTCAGCTACCAGTGGCGGACAGGTGAATGTTGTATCCGCGTGAAGTGTAGCCGCAGCCGTCTACGCCCGCCTCCGCTGCACGAGAAATCCCAGCTCAGTGACTGCTTCAAGTTGGTCTTCTCGAAGGGTAGTTTCTTGGTTTTCCATTTCGTGGCAGGTATGTATCCACACACTGGTTTCCCGAGTTTGGATTTCTCTGTTTATCTTCTCTGAACTCTCAGCGTCACGCTCTGAAAGATCCTTTCTCCCAACTTGGGCGCATCAGAATATGAGGAGGGTATCGCGTTCATGTAATGGGTTTCTTCTGTTAATATCCAAATGAATGTTGTGGATGAATGCTATTCACAACAAATAAACTTAAAGAAACGGAAGGAAAGTTGCTTCTCCTGTGGTGGTAGCTTCTCACCATTTGGAAATGAAATTTACTTTGCAGCAATATGTAAGCGTCAGTTTGAAATAAAGAAAAAAAAGAAAAAAAGATTTCTCCAACAAATTACATAACATTTCTCGTTTGACTATTTACAGTTTTCTCGACTGGCGTGTGTACATGTGACTTTGTTGTGCTTGCGCTCGTCAGCTATGTGTAAGATGCTTTTCCGAACATGATGTAATACAGGGTGTCCGAAAAGACTTTCCCTGATTGCATAAATTGATAACTCAGGCTAGAAGTAAGATACAAATACACTCCTGGAAATTGAAATAAGAACACCGTGAATTCATTGTCCCAGGAAGGGGAAACTTTATTGACACGTTCCTGGGGTCAGATACATCACATGATCACACTGACAGAACCACAGGCACATAGACACAGGCAACAGAGCATGCACAATGTCGGCACTAGTACAGTGTATATCCACCTTTCGCAGCAATGCAGGCTGCTATTCTCCCATGGAGACGATCGTAGAGATGCTGGATGTAGTCCTGTGGAACGGCTTGCCATGCCATTTCCACCTGGCGCCTCAGTTGGACCAGCGTTCGTGCTGGACGTGCAGACCGCGTGAGACGACGCTTCATCCAGTCCCAAACATGCTCAATGGGGGACAGATCCGAAGATCTTGCTGGCCAGGGTAGTCGACTTACACCTTCTAGAGCACGTTGGGTGGCACGGGATACATGCGGACGTGCATTGTCCTGTTGGAACAGCAAGTTCCCTTGCCGGTCTAGGAATGGTAGAACGATGGGTTCGATGACGGTTTGGATGTACCGTGCACTATTCAGTGTCCACTCGACGATCACCAGTGGTGTACGGCCAGTGTAGGAGATTGCTCCCCACACCATGATGCCGGGTGTTGGCCCTGTGTGCCTCGGTCGTATGCAGTCCTGATTGTGGCGCTCACCTGCACGGCGCCAAACACGCATACGACCATCATTGGCACCAAGGCAGAAGCGACTCTCATCGCTGAAGACGACACGTCTCCATTCGTCCCTACATTCACGCCTGTCGCGACACCACTGGAGGCGTTCTGCACGATGTTGGGGTGTGAGCGGAAGACGGCCTAACGGTGTGCGGGACCGTAGCCCAGCTTCATGGAGACGGTTGCGAATGGTCCTCGCCGATACCCCAGGAGCAACAGTGTCCCTAATTTGCTGGGAAGTGGCGGTGTGGTCCCCTACGGCACTGCGTAGGATCCTACGGTCTTGGCGTGCATCCGTGCGTCGCTGCGGTCCGGTCCCAGGTCGACGGGCACGTGCACCTTCCGCCGACCACTGGCGACAACATCGATGTACTGTGGAGACCTCACGCCCCACGTGTTGAGCAATTCGGCGGTACGTCCACCCGGCCTTCCGCATGCCCACTATACGCCCTCGCTCAAAGTCCGTCAACTGCACATACGGTTCACGTCCACGCTGTCGCGGCATGCTACCAGTGTTAAAGACATCGATGGAGCTCCGTATGCCACGGCAAACTGGCTGACACTGACGGCGGCGGTGCACAAATGCTGCGCAGCTAGCGCCATTCGACGGCCAACACCGCGGTTCCTGGTGTGTCCGCTGTGCCGTGCGTGTGATCATTGCTTGTACAGCCCTCTCGCAGTGTCCGGAGCAAGTATGGTGGGTCTGACACACCGGTGTCAATGTGTTCTTTTTTCCATTTCCAGGAGTGTATGAAACGTGTGTCGGATTGTTTACAACTATCAAAGTTTTTTTTCTGTTTTAGGTTCGCTGTACGTAAGTAGTGGATGAGGTGCAGTGCCCAAGAAGCCATGTTAACCAATCAGGAGAAGGCACAGTGTGTCCTGTGGTACCATGAGACACGATCACCAACCACAGTGCAGGGACACTTCCAGACAACATTTGGAAGGAATCCACCTGATGTCAAGAGCATTAAAGCCTGGTACGAGAGGTTAAAGAACACAGGATCGGCTGCTGACCTTCCGAGGTGTGGTCGACCAAGAACCTCAGCAGACAGGGTGCAAGCTGTAAGGCAGTCTTTTCTGCGAAGTCCGAAGAAATCGGTGCGCAGGGCCTCACGTGAATTACAGATGCCAAAAAGCTCTCTCCATGACATTTTACACAAACGTTTATTGTTTCGTGCATACAAAGTGCTAATCGTTCAGGCTTTGTTGCCCAATGACAGTACACGTCGATATGACTTTGCGGTCGAAATGCTATCACATATTGAGGACGATGATGGTTATCTCAGACCAATTGCCTTTTCCGACGAAGCAACGTTTTTTGTCAGTGGAGTAGTGAATCGCCAGAATGTGCGCATTTGGGGTTTACAACCCCCTGGCGACGTCATGGAGTGCACCAGAGGCAGTCCAAAGGTGAATGTTTGGTGCGCGCTATTGCACGATCGAATTATCGGGCCATTCTTCTTCGCTGAGGCTACCATCACATCTGCAGTGTATCTGGACATGTTGCAACTGTATGCTGTTCCTCAGCTGCTTCAGTATCACCCCGATGCCTTGTTTCAGCAAGACGGTGCATCGCCTCATCGGGGTTTGGACGTCCGTGCCTTTCCTGGGCGATGGATTGGTCGTGATGGGCCAATGGTTTGGCCTCCACGCTCTCCTGACATATACCCATTAGACTTCTTTTTATGGGGTTAACCCCATTAGACTTCTTTTTATGTGGTTATGTCAAGGACGAGGTCTACCGAACACGTGTACCAGATCTTGAAACCCTGCGGCAACGGATAACCACAGTCGTTGAATCGATCCCTCCAGTGATGTTGGCTAATGATGCTGTGATATGCAAATGATCAGCTTTTGAGAGCATTCACACGGAAATTAAATATCGCCTAGATGTGCTACGTGCTACCAAGGGTGCTTATGTGGAAGTTTACTGATGTGTGAAAAAAAGTTTGATAGTTTGTAAACAATTAGACACCAGTTTCATATGTCTATCTTACTTCTAGCCTGAGTTATCAATTTTTGTAATCAGGGAAAGACTTTTCGGACACCCTGTACGATGTGGAATGACTCTCAGTTTTGAGGTAAAACGCAAATGAAAAAGTTTTGGAACAACTGTTTATACTTAGGATGTTTTTCCAAATTACGATGTTGCTCCTGAACATACAAAATGAATGCTTTGAGGAGTGCATGCTGTTGGGTGACAATGTAGTAGGCACGTTTTCCGAGGGCCAGGTATAACTATTGTTCTTCGCGGCAGGGAACAAGTGCTAGTCCGGGTGTAACACATCGTCCACAGTGATCGCATTCTCTGTCGTTCTGTTAGTAATCGATAACTTTTCCCTCGTCCAGTTCCATATCACGATGTTCTCTCCACAAACGAAAGTGTGAGCCATTGTATCTATGAAGTGACATTGGTTACAGTATGGTGTAGGGCGTAGTTTAATTTTATGCATCTTTTCGCCTGTGGAGATCTTTTTAGTTACAATGTCATACCATACAGCACCTATGACCGACACAAGAACGGGGTTGGTGATGTTCGCCTATATACGTTTCCGTGTTTTACCCGGGTTTTTCTTTTCGATCGGATTTCGTTGTTGTCTCTTTGTCAGTTCAAAGTAAAGTGTAGATATACTAAAACGATGAGGTGACAGGTGCCGGCAGTTGGTTTCCGTGAAGTAGACGCTGACGTATCCCAGCCTTTGGTTGGTGTGCCCAACGTTGATTGGCGGCATCACATCCTGAGGTATTAAGGAGGTGAATAGTCTCTCGTATATCCCAGTCTGGTTGCTGCCGATTATTTTGGATGTTCTATGTATGAAGACCGCAAGACGCTGAGTGCGTACATCCTTATACACTACTGGCCATTAAAATTGCTACACCACGAAGACGACGTGCTACAGACGCGAAATTTAACCGACAGGAAGAAGATGCTGTGTTATGCAAATGATTAGCTTTTCAGAGCATTCACACAAGGTTGGCGCCGGTGGCGACACCTACAACGTGCTGACATGAGGAAAGTTTCCAACAGATTTCTCATACACAAACAGCAGTAGACCGGCGTTGCCTGGTGAAACGTGGTTGTGATGCCTCGTGTAAGGAGGAGAAATGCGTACCATCACGTTTCCCACTTTGATAAAGAACGGATTGTAGCCTATCGCGATTGCGGTTTATTGTATCGCGACATTGCTGCTCGCGTTGGTCGAGATCCAATGACTGTTAGCAGAATATAGAATCGGTGGGTTCGGGAGGGTAATACGGAACTCCGTGCTGGATCCCAACGGCCACGTATCACTAGCAGTCGAGATGACAGGCATCTTATCTGTATGGCGGTAACGGATCGTGCAGCCACGTCTCGATCCCTGAGTCAACAGATGGGGACGTATGCAAGACAACAACTACGAGGGTCAGTCAAAAAGTAATGCCTCCTATTTTTTTTTCTACGTTTAATTGTCAGGAAATTTAAATGCAATTACATAGGTTGAAAACCACAACATTGAGGATCATTTTGTCATTTTTCAATGTAATCTCCGCCCATCTCTACAGTTTTGGTCCATCTTTGAACAAGGGCATGTATCCCAGCACGGTAAAAATCACAGCTCTGCTTCCTAAGCCATTGACGCACGGATGTTTTGACGGCCTCCTCATCTTCAAAATGAAATCCACGATGAGCTTCTTTTAGTGGCCCGAACAGATGGAAGTCTGATGGTGCCAGGTCAGGGCTGTATGGGGGATGAGGCAAAACTTCCCATCCAATTTTGACAATCTCGTCAGAGGTGTGACGACTGGTGTGTGGTCTTGCATTGTCATGCAAAAGAAGAACATCTGCCATTGATTTTGTTGGGCGAACTCGCTGAAGACGTGCTTTAAGTTTGTTGCGGGTTGTGACGTATTGAACAGAATTTATTGTGCATCCCTGCTCCAAAAAATCAACCAGAATCACACCCTCTGTATCCCAGAAAACTGTTGCCATAACTTTCCCTGCCAATCGCACAGTTTTGAATTTTTTCTTCCTCGGCGAGCTTGTGTGACGCCACTCCATTGACTGCCTCTTTGATTCGGGTTCAAAAAAATGCACCCATGTTTCGTCCCCGGTCACAATTTTTTTCAGAAACTCATCTCCCTCCAAACGGAAGCGTTGCAAGTGTTGGGAGGCTATTGTTTTCCTTGCCTCTTTATTCTGATCGGTTAACATTCTTGGAACCCACCGTGCACAAACTTTTGAGTACCCCAATTGTTTAATAATCGTGATCACACTGCCTTTACTAAGAGAAATAATGCGACACACTTCATCTGCAGTCACCCGACGGTCACCACGAATGATGTCATCAACTTGCTGAATGTTGTGTGGAGTCACTGCACTCACCGGCCTGCCGCTCCGCTTTTCGTCAGTCAACGGTGTTTGCCCTTCAGCTTCCTTACAACGACGAACCCATCGTCTAACAGTGCTGACATCCACTGTCACAACACCATACACCTTCTTCAGTCTTTCATGAATGCGTATGGGCGTTTCACCTTCTGCATTCAAGAATTCAATCACACAACGCTGTCTCAAACGAACATCGATGTCGGCCATCTTACAAACTTCTGCTGTGCTGCCACCTGTTGACACAGAAAGTTACTACTGCAGTGGATTGCAGAAGAAGGTTTGAGGAATGGCGCCAAATTCAAATTTTTCACTTAACTTAATTTCTTTAAGTAGAAAAAAAAATGGGAGGCATTACTTTTTGACCGACCCTCGTATCTGCACGAACAGTTCGACGACGTTTGCAGCAACATGGACTATCGGTTCGGAGACCGTAGCTGCGGTTACCCCTGACGCTGCATCATAGACAGGAGCGCCTGCGAATGTGTACTCAACGACGTACCTGGGTGCACGAATGGCAAAACATCATTTTTTCGGATGAATCCAGGTTGTTTTTACAGCATCTTGATGGTCGCATCTGTGTTTGGCGATATCGCGGTGAACGCACATTGGAAGCGTGTATTCGTCATCGCCATACTGGCGTGTCACCCGGCGTGATGGTATGGGGTGCCATTGGTTAGACGTCTCGGTCACCTCTTGTTCGCATTGACGGCACTTTGAACAGTGGACGTTACATTTCAGATGTGTTACGACTCGTGGCTCTACCCTTCATTCGATCCCTACGAAACCCTACATTTCAGCAGGATAATGCACGACCGTATGTTGCAGGTCCTGTACGGGCCTTTCTGGATACAGAAAATGTTTGACTGCTGCCCTGGCCAGCACATTCTCCAGATCTCTCACCAATTGAAAACGTCTGGTCAATGGTGGCCGAGCAACTGGCTCGTTACAATACATCAGTCACTACTCTTGATGAACTGTGGTATCGTGTTGAAACTGCATGGGCAGCTGCACCTGTACACGCCATCCAAGCTCTGTTTGACTCAATGCCCAGGCGTATCGAGGCCGTTATTACGGCCAGAGGTGGTCGTTCTGGATAATGATTTCTCAGGATCTATGCACCCAAACTGCATAAAAATGGAATCACATGTCAGTTCTAATATAATATATTTGTCCAATGAATACCCGTTTATCATCTGGATATGTTCTTGGTGTAGCAATTTTAATGGCCAGTAGTGTACCTAACCTGCCTGCATGGCGAGCCAGTGTTATCTGAACTGGAGTTTTGAAGATACTTTTTCTCAAAAAAAAAAAAAATATATATATATATATTTATATATGTAGCAACAAGAAGCTTGTGAGCAGTGTCAGTGGGTTTCGGTAACACTTTCTACTAAGAACATACATATTTATAAACTACACTCTTTGGAAGCAGTCGAGGGATCTAGTCTTGTTTTCTTGGAGTTGAGCTACCCAAGCACGACTCACGACCCCTTATCACAGCTTTGCTTGCGGAGATACCTCACTTCCTACTTTCCAAAGTTCATAGAAGCTCTGCTGCGAAACATGCATGACTAGCATCGTGGAAAAAAGAATACTGCGGAGTTATGGCTTAACCACAGCCTGTAGGATGTTTCCAAGATGAAATTTTCATACAGCATCGGAGTGTACGCTGATATGAAACTTCTTGGCAGGTTAAAACTGTATGCCGGACTGATAATCGAATCGGAACCGTTGCCTTTTGCAGGCATGTGCTCTACCAACTTTTGTTTCGTTTGGATTCAGAGTGCTAGCCATTATACCATACTTTATACACACACACACACACACACACACACATACACACACACACATACACCTGGCTTCAATGCACTTGTTTTCAAGTACAATTAATTGGCATGCGCGAAGGACTATTCTTTCTTTGTTTACTAATTCCACTTCTCCTAACTTGGAGCGCGCCACTCGCCAGGAGGTGCACATTTCCATTTTCGTTGTCGATTATAATGACGAAGGTCTCTGCTAGAACTTTTTTCTTTTTTATCATATGTCGTCTTCAACAGAGAAATAAACTCAGATGATACTACACCAATCAAACAGAAATGGTGGTATCAGGTATCTCTGTTGCCTGAGAGCTGAAATGCTTTCTTACATTCCTCGAAAAATAAAACACGTTCTAAGTACACTTACAGTGAGTTATGCACCCATAAATGAACAGACTTCCTGAAAATTTAAACATATTCCTTATGTGTATATAAAAGAATGCTGAGGATGCCCACCCGGTTAGCCGTGCGTCGTTAGACCCCCATGGCTTTCCGGACTGGGAAGGAGTGTCTGGTCCCCGGCACAAATCCGCCTGGCAGACTTGTGTCGAGGTCCGGTGAGCCGGCCAGTCTGTGGATGGTTTTTAGGCGGATTCCCATCTGCCTCGGCGAATGCAGGCTGGTTCCCCTTATTCCACCTCAGCTACACTATGTCTGCGATCGCTGTGCAAACAAGTTCTCCACATACGCATACACCACCATTACTCTACCACGCAAACATAGGGGTTACACACTCGTCTGATGTGAGACGTTCAATGGTGGGAGGGGGGGGGGGCACCGGGGGCCGAGCCACACAGTAGCCCTGAAAGAGTGGTTCGGTGTGGGGCAGCGGAGGGGTGAAGTGGACTGCGGTGGTCATTGTGGGGTTGTGGACCACTGCGGCTGCGGCGGGGACGGAGCCCCTCCGTCGTTTCTAGACCCCCGGTTAACATACAATACAATATTAAGGATACATATCTTTCTTTTAAGATAAGAATGCTCGTATTAAATCAAATTTCTTCTGTAGTGCTAGAGGGAGATACAATTGGGAATAGTTTTTGTATTAACCTGAGCAATGGGGACCCCTCAATGAGAAGAAAGTATTGTAGCTATACAGTACCGTCTACACTATGAACTTGATAATGTGCTGGGAACTGTATCAGGTATTCGAGCTATTCCTCTTCCGTGCCGAACGCTGGTATGCTGGTCAGCGGCACTTGTTGTGCTAGTCAATCGGTCGGTTGCTGTTGTGTGGCCGACGTGGCTTGTGCAGCCACAAGTTATTGTGCTGTCGTCATCAAAGCAGCAATTTGATGGTTCTGGAACTGAAAAGCTTGTGTTAGAGCCATCACATTGGCCGTCTGCGGCTGAGGTGCTGGGGCTGGGGTAGAGGGGGTGGGGTAGCCATGGCTTACACAAATATGTTATACCAAAAAAGCAATCAAAGCCTCTGAAAAGAGAAATTTGATTAGTTCTGCGGCTCCCCTCCTGGAATACATATAAGAATACAATAAGAGATTAGCAACACTTGAATACGAGCACCCCTACAAGTAAAAACACAAGAAAACCAAGTAAATCTGCACTGAATTATACTCGTCACCAGTTTTTGTGTCGACTCATTGTCACAGTAGGCTTGTACCCTGGGAAGCAAGGGGACAATGTTGTTTGGTGGCCGCACGCTTGTATTAACAAGGTTCTTTATTCATAAGAACAAGAAGTCACTTAAGACAGTCCAGGTGTTGTGGTACCAGTTCTTCTGTAATAGTCCACGTTAGCCTCACTGCGAGTGAAGTACACGTCCCGCTATGCACACTACCCTGGTCGGAAGGTACTGACTGACTCTGAATTAGAGGCTGACCTAACTGCGAATGCAATTCCGTTTGGGCTGCGACTGATGACTCGACTCGTTGACTCACTAGATGACTGCCCAGGATTGACCACGCCCTCTGGTCTACAGCGGCTATCTAAATACTGGCGGCCGAGAGGCCGTTGGCGGTGCGTCGCTGCGAGTCTGTTTTTGGCCTCTATCTTCATAGGTGCATTGCTTGTGCCTACTATCGATCTTCTCGCAACCTGTTTGCCACTTGGTGCGCTAGCGACAGCTTAAGCCAGCACATATATTATTGTCAGTCGTACAGATCATAATGGCAAGTTTATGTCGTGTCCATTTCCATATCTCGTTAGCAGCACTGCAAATAAAACGGTGGAGGAGTGTATCAGTGTTCTGACAGTCCAGTATTTGACAAGCCGATCCTGAATAGACGCTCATTTGTGCATGTGGTGTTGTATAAAGCGCAATACCATGTAGCTGCCGGCCACTGTGGTCGAGCAGTTCTAGGCACTTCAGCCTGGAACCACACAGCTGCTATGCTTGCAGGTTCGAATCATGCCTCGGGCATGGATGTGTGTGATGGTTTAAGTAGTTCTAAGTCTATGGGACTGATGACTTCAGATGTTAAGTCCCATAGTGCTTAGAACTATTTGAATAACGTAGCTCATACATGCGACAGTAAGGTTGTAACATGAATATTTTGCCAAACTTTACTCCAAGTGATTGTGGGGAAGTTCTTTGCTAATTTGCTTACACACTTATCTTCTGCCAGCACTTTATAGACTTCCTTGCTTGTTCAGTTCCTTACCCTTTATCTGACGTACCTATTGTCTGTAATATGTGTTTTAATATGCAACAACCTATAACTAATATGGCCGACCATAGCTGGAAACCTGCTATCTGGAGGAGACGCAACATTCACAACGTTTGCTGTGGGATTTCCGTCACCTGTTGCTAGGACATTTGCTGTCCTAAATATCAACAGAGCTCTGCATTTATCTCTAACGTTGGTTAGCCTTAAGCCACCATTTGTTTCAGGTAGATTCATGGTTTGGTAATTAACCATAAGGACACACCATGTCCATATGAACCACGCTGGAACAGATTCATTGCGTTTCTGTATTGTTGGAGGCAAGGGGAAAATACTTGCGAGGGAGTACACCCTAGGTAGCATAGTATGATTTATCAGCGTGATTTTTTTCTGTTATTACTAGAAGACGAGTGGAATTCTTTCTTAATATCGCTCAGCTGTTACTGAGCTTCATTTTAAAATTCAAGGCTGTTGTCTTGGTAGGAAATTGGAAATTTGTGGTAAGGTCTTATGGGACCAAATTGCTGAGGTCATCGATCCCTAAGCTTACGCACTACTTAATCTAACTTACACAAAGGACAACACACACCCATGCCGGAGGGAGGACTCGAATTTCCGACGGGGAGAGTCTCGCGGACCGTGACAAGACGCCGTGGACCGTGCGCCTACCGAATGCGGCTATTGGTAGGGCATTCGCTGAACCACATCCCTAGAAGTTTGATGCTATCTGCTTTTCTACTGGTCCAGTTTCAATGAATCATATCCCTCGACCTAACTGCAGAATGCTGGATTTTCTTACATTGACTTTAGCTCCAGAATAGTAACTACATATTTGAATCACGTCTTGTATCTTCATAACATCGGTTGGATCAGACATGTACACGGCCAGGTCATCACTGTAACATCTATAAACATATTTGTTGCCTCCATTTTCATTTCCATTAAGCTTCTCAGATAGTGGTCGTAGAACTTGCTCGATTGATATTGAGAACAGTAGCATCGAGAGGGGGCAGCCTTGTCGTATCGACGGTAGAATTGGAATTCTTTATGTTAATTGTCCATTTACAAGAATTCTTGAAGTTAAATGAATGTATAATCTCCTGATGATATTTACAAAAAATGGCTTCAATCGCATTTTCGACATGACACGTAGCAGGTAGTTGTGATGGACCCTGTCAAACGCTTTGTCTATGTCTAACAACATGATGGTCACTCTGCAGTTGGATGCCGAAGCGACAGCCGTTAGATCACGGTATTCCTACAGCGCTTGCTGTATTGTCCTCCTAGGGACGGTACGCGTCTGATACTGACCTGTGAGGAGACCAACAATGGTGTTCAGTCGATGAAGCAATACGGTAACAGCTAGTTTCGTAGTCAGCGTTTAGAAGCGATTTAGGACGAGTGTTTTGCAAATCATTAGCGCTGTTCTCTTTAGGGATCAACATTATGAGCTCCTCTACAAACTCACGAGGAAGTGTGGCAGACGTACAAAATGGCTCTGAGCATTATGGGACTTAAATTCTGAGGTCATCAGTCCCCTAGAACTTAGAACTAATGAAACCCAACTAACCTAAGGACATCACACACATTCATGCCCGAGGCAGGATTCGAACCTGCGACCGTAGCGGTCGCGCGGTTCCAGACTGTAGCGCCTAGAACCGCTCGGCCACCCCGGCCGGCGGCAGATGTACATTTTTCGTTGAGCACTGCGGTCAACATATTGCCGATCAAATTCCAGTAGTTTAAGTAAACCCTATCCGTAATCCATCAGGTTCAGCGTGTTCGTTTCCCGGGGTTCCTTTCAACGCTTCGTACAGTTCTCTTCAGTAATCTGAGAGTCCAGATCTGCATTTTCTGCTCCCGTCATAGTCGGTTCAGTGCAGTTTAAAAAACCCTCAAAATTGTCGTTGTCGTCAGTGTCTTCTGCCGAATATAGTCTCGTTGGACAAAATTTTTGATGTACTGTAGGTGGATAAGTAGTCATCAATCACCATTTCATGCTCGACGTCGCTTTTGTCTCTCGATCTTATTTTAACTCCCAATATTTGTTGACGTTTCACAGCGTTATTTTGGCTTTGACCCGTTATATTTTCATGATGTGACGTGGCATATTTGCAGCATCTCCATGTAATTCTCTTAGACACCGGAAGTAGAATTCCATTGTGTGTGTTTCCCACCATTTTTAGTAAATTTCGTATATTAGGTTTTGTGTGTGTTACCCACCATTCCAGCTTAGTTCTGCAGCGCCGTATGTTCCTTAAGCACATTTACCAACCTCAATTTAACTCGTGCTCAAGCCGTGCCCATCAAGTGTGAGATATTGAATTTCCACACACTCCTACCCCTAAATGTCCTTTGCCTTGGCATGTTAATATTAGACACAACTGCCAAATGAGCAGAAAAAATGACAGGACAAGTCTCTGCGCTGAATACACTTTCAGGGTACTAGAGTCGTAGATTTGGTCTATTCTGTTCATAGAGTGGCTAGTAATAAAGGTGAACCCTGGGTTCCCTCTTGGCTAGCTGTGCAAGATGTCAACGAGGTGCAATCCCTTCACTAAGTCTCCCAGATCTAATCCTATGTTGGGATCGGGTGATTGGTCGGCGGCGGAAAGAACACGGTTGAAATCACCAACAAGGTTGGAGTTTTGTTTCGCGGGATTGATTAATTCAAACTATGCTTTCCTGAAAGAAGATAGTTTTAGCCAGTGTGGCTTTCGAACCGAGCTGTCTGTTTCGGCAGAAATTCCTCGTCCACTTCCTAACTTTTTAACACGTCTAGGTATAGTTCCATCCTTGAATAACGTGGGGGTACCGCTTTTAGGTCCTCTATTGAGGATAGCATTGTATATCGCGATATGTTCCACCCTGTTTACGCACACTTCGTGCAACATGACTGTCTTACCGAAAGTATATATAAAATCTCGTATGCACTCTATTTTAGTCAGATTAGAGATTCTGTTAATGCTAACGGTAGCTGTTCTATATTTCAAATAACTTCCGGGAATTCAGCCAGGTAAAACTTCCAGCGACCGCCGATATTTCGGCGGGAGAACACCCCGCCATTTTCAAGACAAACTACAACGGACAGGCGACGTACATGCAACTTTAAAACCTCGGTTCTCGGACTGATGCAGGAAAGATAACACACACACTGAACACTAGTGCCACCAAAGATGATCAAAGTCGGAGCTGTCGATAGTGAGACTACGAACTCGCGGGTGAGGTAGCATTGACTCTGTCCCTCTGTTTTTTGACAAGGGGGTTTAAACAAAAACCTCCATCCCTGTTACCGAGGTTGCTCGCTAATTTAATCTCAACTGCCTCCAATAGCTGGACGTACAAGTCAATATCTCTGTGTTATTATATAACATAATTTACATGTACGTCGCCTGTCCGTTGCAGTTTGCCTTGAAAATGGCGGGGTGTTCTCCCACAGAAATATCGGCGGTCGCTGAAAGTGTTACCTGGCTGAATTCTCGGAAGTTATTTGAAAGTTGTATACGCCAGAAGAAACTCAGGTCTCACAAGCTGTTCTATATGATTGTAAATCAGTGCCAGTACTCATTTCGGTCAGTCCTCGATTCACAGCTGTGCTTTAATAGAAGTCGTCTTCCATGTCTGCACCCATGCCACCGAGCGTTCCTGTATCGCGTCTGCCACCGTGTGTTGCTGGCAGATTACACTCTTCCATTTCTTCATTCCTACGTGTATTGTCGTGTAATGTTGCAGACACGTCCTTGCTGTACGGAATGAGATTTTCAATACGTCCCTGTGTTCTACGCCAGCCATTTGGCATTCTTTGCTTTGGGGTTTCTCCTGAAATTTTTTCCGATTCTTCGAGCCTCATCTTCTAGAGTCGCCGCCATTGCCTGGTTATGAACACCTTCTTCCTTATCGTCTTCCGATACCTGTGGATGGTTGGCTTTCCGTGTTTCCTTTTTCTCATTTCGTGCCTCCGTAGGTTGGTTGTTCGTATTTGCTGAAATTTTTTTTTAAATTTTTGTGGTGTTTTTGTATTCCTCTAATTTTCCTATTTCACGGTCTGACAGTTCTGCTACCCATGATTTCTTCGCCATTTATTGGTGATCTTATTGTCTTTCCGATGGTGTGTCATGTAGTTTCTGTAGTGCTTGCTTCGCTTTTCCTCTCAGGTGGGCGCACTTTTTTCAATTCCGTGATGGGCAATCCTCCGTTTTTTGTTTTGTGTGGTGGAGCTTTCTGTCGTTTCGTCGTTTGTCATCTGTGATACAGTCTCATGTGCGGACTTCTGCTGAGTATTTGGAGCTGCGGCCATGTCGTCGTCGTTTGCGCTGTTGTGCGCAGTATCTACACCACTGCCTTGTTTATTGTCGTGGGGCCGCATATCTGCATTTTCTGCTTTGGTCTTTTCCATCCGTGTGTCCTCTTCGAAGTGGCCCGCAGGATCATCAGTAACTTCCTCTGATGTCTTAGCTAGGGTTCCAAGAACTGCTGGGACGTACGTTATCAGTAGTTGGCAGTTGCGACATAGTGGGTGATACAGCTGCCTCCCTCGTCCGTAGTTGGCTCACTCGGCGCTCCGGACACTGAAAGGGTACATGCCGCGTGGAACCACATCCACTGCATGCTGTAGGCTGCCCCTATTAAATATTAATAGCCCTATATCCATAGACGATTATACGTGAGGGAACAGTCCAAGTGTCGTTTTCATAACAGTAACATCACCGACATTGCCGACAGAATGTTCAGTATAATCCACAAGTAGGTCACATTTTTCGGGATTCTTTAACTTAAGATAGACGGATTACTACTGGTCGACGGATGAATTTCAGCAACTCTATGTGATCGAAAGTATCCTGACACCACCAAAAACATACGTTTTTCATATTAGGTGCATTGTGCTGCCACCTACTGCCAGGTACTCCATATAAGTGACCTCAGTAGCCATTAGACGTCGTGAGAGACGAGAGTGGGCCGCTCCGCTGAACTCACGGACTTCGAACGTGGTCGGGTGATTGGGTGTCACTAGAGTCATACGCCTGTACGCGAAATTTCCACACTAGGTCACTGTTTCCAATGTGATAGTAATATGGAAACGTGAAGGGGCACGCATAGCACAAAAGCGTACAGGCCGACGTCGTCTGTTGACTGACAGAGACCGCCAACAGTTGAAGACGGTCGTAATGTGTAATAGGCAGACATCTATCCACAGGAGTTCCAAAGTGCATCAGGATCCACTGCAAGCACTATGACAGTTAGGCGGGAGGTGAGAAAACATGAATTTCATGGTCGAGCGGCTGCTCATAAGACACACATCACGCCAGTAAATGCCAAACGACAGCCCCCCTTGGTGCAAGGAGCGTAAACATTGGACGATTGAACAGTGACAATGTGGCGATCCGATGGCAGGCTGTGGTTATGGCGAATGCCCGGTGACCGTCATCTGCCAACGTTTGTAGTGAAATTAGTAAAATTCGGAGGCGGTAGTGTTATGGTATGGTCGTATTTTTCATGGAGAGGGCTAGTACCTCTTGTTGTTTTGCGTGGCACTATCACAGCACAGGCCTACATTGTTGTTCTAAGCAACTTCTTGCTTCTCATTATTGAAGAGCAATTCGGGGATGGCGATTGCATCTTTCAACACGATCAAGCACCTGTTCATAATGCACGGCCTGTGGCAGAGTAGTTACACGACAATAATACCCCTGTAATGGACTGGCCTGCACAGAGTCCTCACCTGAATCCTATAGAACACCTTTGGGATGTTTTGGAACACCGACTTCGTGCCAAGCCTCACCGACCGACATCGATACCTCTCCTCAGTGCAGCACTCTGTGAAGAACGGGCTGCCATTCCTCAAGAAACCTTTCAGCACCTGACTGAACGTATACCTGCGAGAGTGTACGCTGTCATCAAGGCTAAGGGTGGGCCAACACCATGCTAAATTCCAGCATTACCGATGAAGTGCGCCACGAACGTGTAGTTCATTTTCAGCCAGGTGTCCGGATACTTTTGATCACTTGGTGTATAATTCCACAATTAGATCACATTTTTCGGGATTCTTTAGCTTAAGATAGTCTACTACTGGTCGAAGGAAGGATTCCACTTATATCCTCAACTGTTAACTGCTTCTTCCATAAAGTCCTCTACCACAAACGGCTTAGGTCGTGCATAGTTATTGTCAAACATAAACTTCAAAGTGTCCTTCCTTACAGGTTCTGCCATCAAAAATGCTGTATGATCTGTGGCAATAAGTTACGAAAGTTCAACGGCGTTAAACTCACTGACAACACCACACGGCCAGCTGGTGTGGCCGAGCGTTTCTAGGCGCTTCAGTCTGGAACCGCGCGACCTCTACGGTCGCAGGTTCGAATCCTGCCTCGGCATGGATGTGTGTGATGTCCTTGGGTTAGTTAAGTTTAAGTAGTTCTAAGTTCTAGGGGACTGATGACCTCAGATGATAAGTCCCATAGAGCTCATAGCCATTTGAACCATTTTTGAACACCACACGGCTACCAGCAGCGGAGACGTAAGCACAACCCGCTTCTCTCGCCACAGCCGCCGGAGCCAAATGCGCTAGTCAGCTATCCCGAGCACGTCCTCACAGTTTTACTCCCTTCAGTGCCTCATTAGGCAAGATTAGCACTCCTGGGATAAAGGATATTGCGGTGGCACGGATTATCCATAGCCTGGAGCTAAGCCGTGTCTCCGCAATATTCTTTCTTCCAGGCGTGTTAGTGTTGTATGTTCCGCAGGAGAGCTTCTGTGAAGTTTGGGAAGTATTAGATGAGATACTGGCGGAAGTATAGCTGTGAGAAGCGGCTGTAAGTCGCGCTTGGATAGCTCTGGTGGTAGTGTACTTGTCAGTGAAATGCAAAGGCTCCGATTTAGGTTTTCGATCCCGAAAACAATTTTTAATCTGTCGAGAAGTTTTAATAAACTATTTTGATTACGTTAACGTAGCGAAAACTTTGTTTTGGCTGATTCATTTTACCATTTTTATCCATCTTTCCCTCCTGTTTTAATGTTTCATTATATGTTTTCTTTCTTTCCTTCGTTCGGGCGCTAGGCAGACCTAGTTCTCGGCGGCATTGCCCCAGACGCCACAACCATTCGTGTCCCTGTCATTATCGCTTGCAGTTTCTTTAATTGTACGGTGATAATTGTCCGCGTACCCTCTTAGAGTAAACAACACAAATCGCGATGTGACGCAGTTTTCAACAATACTGCGGTCTCTTTAACGGTCCGGGCCGTATCTTAGCAACAATCTGAGACGATTCGAATGGTGAGCAACTCGGGTGTTCCTGACCGCATTCAGCAAAACTTTCATAGTTCGTGAAATGCATTAGGGGCACGGGCAACAATGGCGGTGTCTGGTAAGTCACGAACCAGCATTTTACTTCTGTGAATGCTTAGCAGCCAAAACTAGAGGCGTCGATCAATTGTTCCTTCCTGCGGACGCATAACACAAATTCTCACGTCATATATGTTTAATGAAATAGACACCTTCGACACAGCAATTATATTCAGGGTGATTTAATTATGCAAACCAATCGTCCAGACTGTTTATCGCGGTTAGTCTAAAGCAGTTTGTACTGGAGACAAATTAATTTTATAAATCTTGTAATTAGAGTGAGATCGGAATACTACAAATTGTAAATGCTCATATGGAGCTGCCCGTGCCACGTGCTTGTCGTATTCGCTCGTTTAAATAACGTTCGACAAGTTTGGTACATCGCCAAGCTGTCTTGAAACACACGTTTTCTAGGGTCCTATCGTAAGAAATAATATACTTTTAAAAGAATTTCTAACGGGTTGTAGATGAATTTCAGGTATTAAGTGCTATTTGTGATTCCAACTGTCGGCTTTTACCTGTCACATCCTGTGTGACGCCATGAGTTCACGATGATGTACTGGCGTCTTTATTAAATGTTATCTGTGGTTCTCTTAGTAACTGACGTAAAATATGCTGTGTTTTGCAAATATGTCGCTATTTTCGAGGGTGTGGCTAGACAGGAACCTAAGTGAACAGCACGAATTGCTGTGAGTGAATCAAGTAGCAATCGTAATTATAATCTTGGTTCTCCTAAATATATATGGCTACTTTTTTCCGAATATGACACGATTTCAGGCGGGGACTTTAAGTAAGAACCTAAGGGCAAAGCTTAAATTGCTACATGTGAAACGATTTTAAGCTATATTTACAATCTTGGTTCTCACAAAAATTTGGCTGTTTTTCTTTTTTTTTAGAATGTCGCACGATCGCCGAGCGTGTGGTTAGGCAGCAACCTAAGAGGACTGCTACATAGCTTAATTTCAGTTCTCCATTTCACGGTTCATTATTTTTCGTGATTTTTCATAGTGTTTATTTCTGCTACGACTTTTTTTGTGTGTCTATACGAGTCAAGTCGTGGTTTGTCATAGTGTGTTTGTGTTTATTTCTGCTGCTACTTTTTTTGTGCCTCTATACGAGTCTAGTTGTCGATTCCAACATTTGTTATTTTTAGCGTTTTACCAGTAGCTTAGTGAGCGATACGAACAAGTCAAATCCTTAACGAAATAATTAACAGCCAGTAAAAATGAAGAATAACGGAATGTGGAATCAACAATTAGAGTGATAGCATGGATGACAATTCTCAAAGAATGCACAATACACACCTACTGTAACAACAGCACTACAGAAAGCAACACCAAGAAAGCATAATCTACAGTGCATTCTTTTAGAGTTTTCGTACGTGGTACCGCTCTAATTGCCGATTCTACGTTCCTTTATTACGTCATTTTCTTTACGCGAAGGTTGCTAATTCCTTTAGGATTCAACTTATGATATTAATTCCTTTACTACTGCAAAAACGCTATAAATAACAAACCATGGAATCGACGACTGGAATTGACCTATGTAGGTGAAATCAAGATACCGGTTCCTAGATATTTTATTTATCACGGTAGTACTGAAAGCGACACCAAAAACAGAAATCCTGTAGCAAAGAACTGCACACACCTACTACGAAAACAACGCTGAAAATAATGAATGTTGGCTTCGATCAGTAGAAGTATCGTATATAGCTCCATTCTAGTTATCGATTCCAAAGATTGTTTCTGCATTTTCGTTACCTGTGTAGTGCCCTTACTCTATGGAATTACAGTATTTTTTCTCCTTATTTCCTGCTTATGTCCTTGTTACGTTTTCTGTATATTTTCTGTTGCAAGTGTTGTGTTAGATGTTAGTTGCCCCCGCCCAAAACCCCCACCTTCCCACTTTAATCCCGTTAGATTCAATACCTATTACTGAGAAGTACCACTATTCCATAACATTACATGTTTACTATGCGTAATATTGTAGTGAACTGTAAATATCGTATATGGTTCTTTCACGACTACTCACGTAAACTCTGACCATAATTGAGGCATTGAGAACCATAAGGGCCCAAATAACATACACAAAGTTTTGAGAAAAGTAGATGTTTGTGAAAATCAAATTTATAGGGAAACCACCAGTTTCATAGCTTTGACTTTCCGGTTGTAAACCGTAACACATCAACTAAGATGGTGTTCAGATTTAAATTATCTGCTCTTCTTCTTTTTCCTAGGCTGTATCCTGTATCTTCACGGGGCCAGTATGTTAATTTGTTAGTGGTACAGGGAGCACGATGCCCCTTCCCGTTGCCAACTCTTCTCCCCTCCCCCTCCCCTCCTCCTGCAACCTTTTTTGGAAACAGTTTTGGCAGATCTATCAAGGGCGCAGGATTACCTCGGTACTACTTATATCAACTTTTATGCTGTGCTACATTTTTGTCAGTTAATCTTTCTCAAAATTGCCCTGGGAACGAAGTACTCATGACAAATCAAATGTATTAGTGCAAAATACGTGTTTTGGCAAACTCATACGCATTTTTAAGTCGTGATATCTAGAAACACGCAAGGAATAAAAGAATTGTACACACAACTTTATCGTAAGTTTTATCATCTACAAAATTTATTCAGGCTATTTTAAACGAAATTCCACTGGACGGGAGATATGTGGGGGGAAAAGGATTTTGCCATGATTTCGGCTGGTTTGCTGAAACATGGCCGAATGCACACATGCGCTCCAGTGACGAGATTTGGATTTTAAAACAGGAGGCCAGTGCATGCAACACACTAAAAAACTGGAACTACAGGGATGATAACGATCACGGATCATTAATTTCACTCGACTGCACATCTGCGTATGTCAGATATATTCTAGTGTAAAGTTCTAATGTAAACAACAGCCTGACGGAGTCAGTTCACGCTGTGGAATATACTGTACGGTATTATTGCACCAAGTGGGCGCCACCAACACGACTTCAAAGTAGTCATTTTGTTCACCATAGAGTTTTCGAATCCAGATCATTAACGTGTCACACGATGTACCATAAGATGAACATAAAATTGTCGTCTGTGTCAAAATAGACGTCATCAGATTCGTGCCGTGTATTTCCTGAGTCTCACATCGGAAGAACGGAAGCGACAAGAAATATTCGAAATGACTGCAACGGAATGCTGTTACGTCATTAATAACAACACATCTAACTTTTTTACCTGTTCCGACGCACAATCAATAAATAGAAAAGCAATTTCACTTACTGTATAGGTTTTGCCCATGGGTTAACGTGATGGATAACGACTGCCGTGAAAGAGCGAGAACTCTTGAAATGTCAGAATTTCGAGTATATGTGTGGCTCATACATGTTGCACAGACTACATGTGAGCATTTCATCACGCATCGTAGCTCATCTGGATGGAAGTAACACACATCTCAAAGACCTGCAGTTCTTCCTGGGCACAATCACAGTTGTCCACACTCTCTTACTGGTAATACTCGTATATTATGACCTTTATGCCAAGGAAACTTCCTCGTCCACACTGAAATACGAAATTCAAATTTTGTGTTACTGATCTCCTTAAAACAAAACTAGTTACTTTCGATTCAGCTTTTCTATTGCTGTCAACTGGTACATCATAGGATAGATCATTTACGATTCTCTTGTAACACTCACTTAGCAGCTTGTGAGTAGTGGAACAAAGCAGTCACCAGCGCATTTTGCTAGTGCCAGTTGCCTAGGTAAGGGACAGGTATGCACTCAGAGGCCAATCTACTGTTCTCCTTTGATTGACAGGTCATTAACCTCTTGTTCTCCTTTTATTGACAGACCCTCAACCTATTGTTCTGCTAAAAGGATCCTTCCTTTTGATTGACAGGTCCTTAACTTATTGTTCCTCGCCTCCTCCACCTCCCCCCCCACCTCTCAGGAAAGCTCCCCCCTCGCTGCTACAGGTATACTTTCAGGTCTGAGTTATTGTAATAGCCCCTCTCACTCTTATCAATTCGATTGGCTACTTAATTAAATTGATGAATTAATTAACCTCTGCCGGCCGCGGTGGTCTCACGGTTCTAGGCGCGCAGTCCGGAACCGTGCGACTGCTATGGTCGCAGGTTCGAATCCTGCCTCGGGCATGGATGTGTGTGCTGTCCTTAGGTTAGTTAGATTTAAGTAGTTCTAAGTTGTAGGGGACTGATGACCACAGCAGTTGAGTCCCATAGTGCTCAGAGCCATTTGAACCATTTTTTTTGGAAACCAGATCGCGCTATGGTTGGCCCGCTAGATGGCGCTGCCATAGGTCAAATGATATCAATTGCGTTTTTTAAATAGGAACCCCAACATTTTATTGCATATTTGTGTAATACGTAAAGAAATATGAATGTTTTAGTTGGACCACTTTTTTCGTTTTGTGATAGATGGCGCTGTAATAGTCCCAAACATATGGCTCACAATTTTAGATGAACAGTTGGTAACAGGTAGGTTTTTTTAAATTAAAATGCAGAACGTGGGTACATTTGAACATTTTATTTCGGTTGTTCCAATGTGATACATGTACCTTAGTGAACTTATCATTTCTGATAACGCATGCTGTTACAGTGTGATTACCTGTAAATACCACATTAATGCAATAAATGCTCAAAATGATGTCCGTCAACCTCAATGCATTCGGCAATACGTGTAAAAACAATTCCTCTCAAGAGCGAGTAGTTCACCTTCCGTAATGTTCGCACATGCATTGACAATGCGCTGATCATGTGGTCAGGCGTTGTCGGTGGATCACTATAGCAAATATCCTTCAACTTTCCCCACAGAAAGAAATCTGGGGACGTCAGATCCGGTGAATGTGCGGGCCATGGTAGGGTGCCTTGACTACCAATCCACCTGTCATGAAATATGTTATTCAATACCACTTCAACTGCATGCGAGCCATGTGCCGGACATCCATCATGTTGGAAGTACATCGCCATTCTGTCGTGCAGTGAAACATCTTGTAGTAACATCGGTAGAACATTATGTAGGAAATTAGCATACATTGCACCATTTAGATTGCCATAGATAAAATGGGGGCCAATTGTCCTTCCTCCCATAGTGCCGCACCATACGTTAACCCGCCAAGGTCACTAATGTTCCACTTGTCGCAGCCATCATGGATTTTCCGTTGCCCAATAGTGCATATTAAGCCAGTTTATGTTACCACTGTTGGTGAATGACGCTTCATCACTAAATAGAACGCATGCAAAAAATCTGTCATCGTCCCGTAATTTCTCTTGTGCCCAGTAGCAGAACTGTACACGATGTTCAAAGTCGTCGCCATGCAATTCCTGGTGCGTAGAAATATGGTACGCCGGGCGCAGTGGTCTAGCGGTTCTAGGTGCTCAGTCCGGAACCGCGCGACTGCTACGGTCGCAGGTTCGAATCCTGCCTCGGGCATGGATGTGTGTGCTGTCCTTAGGTTAGTTAGGTTTAAGTAGTTCTAAGTTCTAGGGGACTGATGACCACAGATGTTAAGTCCCATAGTGCTCAGAGCCATTTGAACCAAATATGGTACGGGTGCAATCGATGTTGATGTAGCACTCTCAACACACGTTTTTGAGATTCCCGATTCTCGCGCAATTTGTGTGCTACTGATGTGCGGATTAGCCATGACAGCAGGTAAAACACCTACTTGGGTATCATCAATTGTTGTGGTTGACGTTTCAAATGTGTCTGAAGACTTCCTGTTTTCTTAAATAACGTAACTATCCGGCGAATGGTCCCGACACTTGGATGATGTCATTCAGGATACCGAGAAGCATACAAAGCACACCCCTGTTGGGCATTTTGATCACAATAGCCATACATCAACACGATATCGACCTTTTCTGCAATTGGTAAATGGTCCATTTCAACACGGGTAATGCATCACGAAGCAAATACTGTCTGCACTGGCGGAATGTTACGTGATACCATGTACTTATATGTTTGTGACTATTACAGTGCCATCTATCACAAAGTGAAAAAAGTGGTCCAACTAAAACATTCATATTTCTTTATGTACTACACGAATACGTAATAAAAATGGGGGTTCCTATTAAAAAAAACGCTGTTGATATCCGTTTGACCTGTGGCAGCGCCATCTAGAGGGCCAATCATAGCGCCATCTGGTTTCCCCCTTCAAGCTAGACGAGTTTCGTTCTTTGTAGTTTTTTTCGTTTGATGCTTATTTCGTGAAATATTTGGCCCGGTCACTATCAATGGACCACCCTGTATAGAGGCTCCTATGTACTGTCATACAGGATGTCTTGTGAATGAATGGAGCATTAGGATCAGCACTTACTGAATTTACCTGTCAAATTACTGATGCTGTCAGTATAGAACCACTGTCCGCCTTTTTCTTTCTGCAGACAAGACTTTCAGTCCCGAAACTATTTTGTACAGATTGCTATATTGCACTGACAGTTAAACCCTGCTAAAGTGACCTACAGATCGTCAAATATGGAAAGATTCTTACTCAATTACACTGCTCCACAAATGAGGACGGAAGATTGAACATAAGAGCATGAAACAGACCTCCAACCCAAAAATATGTCACCGCGTACTGTGTCGATGTAGTAAACATACAATTCGTATCTTGCGCCATACAAAATCGCCCCTTTCGCATCATTCATACAGCTATCGACCACCAGACACGCGTACATATACCGTGAAGAATCGTTGTACAAAGGCCGCGTCGGTTCCCCTTGGCACAAAGGCGTCACTGTTCATGGTCCCAACCTGCTTGCTTTGCTTGTTTTCTACATCAGTCTCCAGACTCTGGGGTTACAAGATCATATGTAATTTCACACGGCTTGCCAGAATATCATACCATTTTCGTGATATTTCTCGATATCTAGTACATAGCAATAATGCGTGCTTAGCAGTATCGCTTGTGCAGTATAATTTCCAAGATATAGACCGTAAATTATTTCTCTGGAAACTCGAAACGTTAATGAGGTGGAGCTTGCTGTAAACCATCGAGTAACTAGAAAATGATCTCGCAGATAGATCATTGGAACAGATTTCTAAAGCGCTAGACCCGCAGCTCTGCATCATTGCGCCAGCAACGGTGCCTAGGTGAGCACATATTGCGACAAGTATTTCTCAGCTATCATGTGTCAAAGGGATGCCACCATCTCATCCTTGCGGGACCCGAGCTGACACCTGCATGTGGTTCAGCAACTGATGGTCACGTCAACACTTTACGGTGCATCCTGACTCCTAGGAGCATGTGCGGTAGCGTCCTGTGCGGTCCAGTGGACAGGATACGGTGGGCGGTGCGTGCTTCGCGATCGAAGGATTTTTAACTGTGTGATGGGTGTTTCATGACGCTATTCCTCACGCAACCGGAATAAAAAAAAAGAAATGAGATCGATATAATTACTTCTCACAAGACCTGCATCTTTCCAAACAGCAGAAAATGATGAGCAAGTGAAATCCAAGCCCCACAAACTCCTTTATTTTATAAAAACCAATATACCCTTGAATTTCCCTTCATGAGATCCTTCCTCTGCACTGCAGAGCCGCTAATTTCCAGGTAGCAGATGGAAGGGAGAGAGTGAAGGGGGCGAGGGGGACGGTGATGGGGTGGCGGGGGTGGTGATCGATTTCTTGAAAAACTCTTTAAATAAATAAATAAACTTTTCAATAATAATAAAAAAATAAATAAACTCGAGGACACTATTGGCAAGATCCCATGGAGGAATACAGCCATATTATTGCATGATTTTAACGCCCAGTTAGGGAAAGAGCTGAAGTATAAGTATATAGTGCGGGAATACCCAGCTCACATGCACACTAACAGAAATGGAGAATGGCTTGTGGGACTCTGTAAACCATTTAACCCAGTAATGAAATCAACAGCCTTTAAGCATCTACCAAGAAAGCAGATGACATGGACTTCATCCAATAAACTTCTAGGAGAGTTTCAAAAAGATCATGTGGTCATTTCAAGAAAGTCCTGTAGAGAAGTCCAGAATGTGAGAGTGTTAAGAAAGGTTAACTTGGACTCACACCACTACCTCTCCGATTTCTATCTAGGAATACAAGAAAGTCTCAAACTCCCAAACTCACCAAGTTTGACTTTGAAACACTGAAAACCTGCAATATGCTTACAGAGAGAAAGCAAACACTAGATCATGAAAGCAACAACTGGGACCAATTACCTGCGACCAAGCGATCACAAAGCGACAAGCAGCTTGGCTAAGATGGAGCTCACAGAAGTCCAAAACAAATAAGGAGAAGTTCATAGAACAGCCCTGGCTAACTGCCAAAACCATCAAGCACGTTAAACATCAGTACACTCAGGACCAATTGACTAAAGTAGATGAAGATATCAAGGAGAAAACACTAGAAACTTTTACCAGACTTTCAAGTGAAACATTAGAAGCTATGCCCCACCCAGCTTACACTTCAGAGGACCAGATGGAAACATAGCCTATAATGACAAAGACAACTGCCACATATTGGCCAAATATTTTGTCATATATTTTGAGAATCTCCTCAACTGTGAGTCCCCTAAAACCTCCTTTATCTATTGAGACAGTCCCAGACAACCAAACTCTCGCCCTCCAACAGAAGAAGAAGTGAAAAACATAATTCAGTCCCTGAAGAATAACAAAGCACCAGGAGAAGACGCTATAGTTGCAGAGCTGTGGAAGCAGACTGGAGACAAAGCAATTAGCAAGTTGACCGAGATCCTATGGAACATAGAGTGGCGAAAAGAAATGGAAGATCAAAATATACCGAGCGGTATTTACTTGGACACAAATGGAAGGGACTGTTTAGCTTTCACAGATGATCTGGCACTTATAGCAAGCTGAGTGGAAGTAGCAGTAAAGCAGCTCAATATGCCTAAACTCCAAGCTGCCAAGGTAGGACTTCAATTGTCACTAGAAAAGACAAAATTTCTCACCAACATCAGTGATACTCCCAGTGTTCTCCCCACCAACATCAGTCATGGTAATGTGATGTTGTCGACAAAGTGGTTACGCGAGGGATCCTGTTCCGAGTTGGAGTGGCACCGGATCCATATTTCACTAAGTGTACTCTATAACACATCCTGGAACACCGTTCTGTGTGCGTCAATCAAAAGAAAATGTGGGTGTGGCTTCGCAAAAGAATGGCCCATATTACCTGCACAGCACCTTTATCAATACCGATAAAAATTTATTACAACCAGACTGGCACTGCTAAACGACTGCAAAGCTATTAAAAAAGAAGTCACAACAGAAACATAAAGAATTTATCTGCAATTTTTTGCAACTCTTTCAGGTAGATTGAGGGTTTATACAAGAGATTTTCTCTTACTCTTCGAGGAAATCCTTATTGTTTTCTCTCAAGAAAAATTTCCACCATCTCCGATAGAGAGTCTTTGCGCTGTGTTTCTTCCCAACATGTTTCAGTTATTTCTTTAAGGGGAGTGGCAACTGTTTCTTTTAGAAGCGTTTTCTTTTCAGTGTCTTCCTGACTAATTTGGCATAACGTCTCTTCTTCCCATAATGAAATTACTTAATTTTCCTAGAGCAGATTTGTTTATTTTTCTTTCAATGGAGAGGTTATTTTATTCATGTACATGAAGAAGTTATTTCGAAGTTCTTCGTGAAGAAGCTCGTCTTCTACTACGATGAGTAACTTAAAAGAGTCTGGAAGACACCTCAGGAAAATTTCTGCGCTCGGGACTGGGCGTGTGTGTTGTCCTCACCATCATTTCGTCATCATCAACGCGCAAGTCGCCGAAGTGGCGTCAACTAAAAAGATCTGCACCAGGCAGCGGAAAATCCCCAATCCCCGCCAGTACTGCCATACGCACTATAATTTTTGTTGTTGTTGTAGATATTTACTGAAGAATGTCTCTTTCCTTTAAGAACAAAAAGTGACTGGTAAACAGCAAGAGACCTGAACTTTTGCAGAAGGATCTCGTGTAACTACCCAACAACGTTAAGTTTTATTCGTTACACTTCCAAATATATAAGTGAACACAGAACATAAGAAACTTATATGGAATGCAATATCTGCCCTATTTAACGTACCAAACAACAACTTTGGCTGAAGAGGACACCACACAGACGTGATAATAAAACGTCAGAAGCTATAAAACAGTTTCCCGACACAGAAGAAACGAATG
Organism: Schistocerca cancellata; assembly: GCF_023864275.1. NCBI lineage: Eukaryota > Metazoa > Arthropoda > Insecta > Orthoptera > Acrididae > Schistocerca > Schistocerca cancellata. The sequence goes on from NC_064630.1 coordinate 765,323,653, forward strand.
CTGCAGGTTTTGCTGAAAAAGCAATAATCTTCAGCACTGTCGTCTTTTGAAGAAAAATTAATTACATTTACGTAATATCTGTGTATTAGAAAGTCGAGTGACGTGTACGAAAGTGCTAATCATTAGACGTGTCAAGAAAAGTGGCAGTCATAATAAGAACAGGCAGCAGCATAAGTACCTACATGCTTCTTATACATGAAACACTGTGTTTACGTTATACTGCTTTCAGCGGAGTAAGCTACAGTTATTCAGTATACGAAAGTATTTCTTAACTGAATAAGCTGTTCACTGTATCAGCGAGATTGGGCTCTTTTTACATTTATTTCGCGATCATTCATGTCTTAGTTAAGCAGAAATACAATCAAAATCAAACATTAATTTCTCAAAGTTAGGGGGTGTTTATCTTGGTCAGACTGTGGAGCTACTGTGTTGCAACAAAACAATCAGAGAATAATAAATAACTCGTGGCGGAAAAAATAATCTTGTAGCAAAGGCCATTAAATGTTTGCTGTCAGTCGTCTACATCGATTATATTTTTTTTAAAATTCGTATGATTATATCATAATCAGAAATAAGACAGACAATAAATAAGTGGACTACCAATTTGAAAACAACTACGTCGTTATCCAGTATATTGAGAGAAATGGTCCTCCAGTTTTATCCAGTTATTGTCGTTTCGCCACTTACGAAGAAAAAAGTTCGATAATCGAAACTGAATTTTGAACATGGCTTCATTCTCACAAACACAAAGTTACGTTCACGTATGTTATCATGTTTTGTTAGTTTGCTGCGGGTGACGTTAATCAAATTTATATGAAGTTTCTCACCTTCATAAGTCTTTCACCCTGCATTCAACACGAAACATTTTCTCGGAGACAGTTACTGTCGTTCCGCCACTTGTGAAGAAAAAACGTTCGATAATCGAAACTATTTTGAACATGGCTTCATTCTCACTAACACATAGTTACGTACACGTATGTTACCATGTTTTGTTAGTTTGCTATGGGTGGCTTTAACCAGATTTATCTGAAATTTCTCACCCTCGTCAATGTTTCAGCCTGCATTCAACACGAAACATTTTCTTGGAGACGTACATGATATTGCGTTGTACTTATTGTTCCACGCCCTGCGCGTCTATACATATTCGGAATAGCCACAACAGAGACAAAGTATCTCATGTCTCGGAATAACGTATTCTTTATGCATAAACAGAGATGCCGATGAGGTGGATTACGAATGGAACTTTATATCAAATAAGCAGTAGTGAATCAACTGCTATTTAGACGGTGTTTGCTTATACGGCGTAGGTCCCACAACTCTCTTGCCTGACTACATTCAATGGTACTATGTTTCAACCTAACCACTCTTTATGTCAATATACTTTTCACACCTCTATGCCTTTCAAAAAATAATCTTATACTGTGTCGGCAAAATGTCCCATTACAGCAGCTTTCACTTTATTATCATCAAATTTCTTCTTCGAAGAAATGGCTCAAATGGCTCTGAGCACTATGGGACTTGACATCCGAGGCCATCAGTCCGCTAGAACTTAGAACTACTTAAACGTAACTAACGTAAAGACATCACACACATCCATGCCCGATGCAGGATTTTAACCTACGACCGTAGCGGTCGCGCGATTCCAGACTGAAGAGCCTAGAACCGCTCGGCCACAACAGATGGCCTTCTTCGAAGAACGTTCTTTAGTTTGGAGAAGAGGAGTAGTCACTGTTGGCTAGATCTGGACTACAGGTGGATGGTCAGTCTCGTAGAAGCCACATTCCTTTACTGCAGCCTTCGCAACTGCCCCTGTGCGTACTGGCGCAGTGCCGTGGAGAAGACGAATACCATGTCACAACCTTCATCACCCCTGTAGTATGACGGACTCGCGTTATTTGTGCAGAAGTGAAGCATAGTACTGTGCGTTCACAGTGGTATCCCTTTCTTTGAAATGAACTAAAAGAATTCCTCTGGAATCACAGAAGATTGTTCCGTGACCTTCTTTGTGGACTGAGTAGCCTTCGCCTTTCTTTGAGGAGCATCATCTGGTTTATGCCATTCAAGAGTTTCTCTTTTGGACAGAGGATCGTAATAAAGAACCATAGATTCATCCCGTGTAACATACATTCCAGAACTTCTTTCTGGTTGCCACGGCGCAGCTCCAAAAACTCGGTGCACGAGTCACGCACTGTTCCTTCTGCACTGCAAAGAGAAGTCTGGGCATCCGACTTGCACTAACCTTTTTCATGTGCAAATGACCATGCACGACCCGGAAAACGCTTGTTTTAGATAACTCTAACCTTGCTGCAATGTCCTTAACTTTCAACCGCCTGTCGCTCAGAACTTCACTTTCAGAAATAGTTATAGTTTTCTCAGTCGCCATCTCAGCTGGCCGACCAACCTTTTTTTTATTATATGTCGCCTCCCCCCCCCCCCCATAGGGATGGGGCGGACTGGCAGCAGTGTAATACGCCGCTCTGCAGCCTACAGATAAAGTTAAAAACATAATGAGGAGACATAACAATAAAAAGAGGTGATAAAACGGTGACTGTTTAAAACTGATGCCATACATGGTGAAAAAGTTGTGAAGAAAACATAAAAAACAAAGAGGTCAGTGATGCTCATTAAAAACACTTAGGAAATAGACAGGCACAATTAAGGAACACGGCGACAGTCTGGTTCTGTTCGCAGCACTTTCAAAAGGGACGCACAACACTGAACACTGCACTATGGTATATGGGCAGGGGGGGGGGGGAGGACCCGGGCAGATTGGGGGGCATCAGCAACGCTCTCTCTGCCTAGGCGAAACTGTTTAGACCATTCCTTCACTGTGAAGTATGATGGGGAAAAACCACCATAATACCATCCAAGTGGACACAGCCAGTGGAAACCCGAGGAACTTTATCCCTGCACGGTACTCGATTTTATCCATTGAACCACCGCAGCAAACAACACGTTACTGAAAGGAGTGTCACCATACGCCTGAGGCTAGCAGCGGACTGCAGTTTGTGTGAGCATCTACTGGCAGATGTCGCTAGCTCCCCTTCGCGGTCGTATTCAAGGCGAGGCCGGAAACTAATGGAACCTAATTCTAGGTGGCCTTCGATACTTGTATTATCTGTAACTGCCAATGGAGTACACTATTACATACACGTAAGACAGTTCTTCTTTAAAATACTTTGAGCAGCACATGAGCCCATTATAACCCTGAAAATTAATTTTAAATGTGCATGGCAAATACAACTCTTCTTCCGCCATTTTTCCCCGTCATTTGAGGCTTTAATGAAACAAATTGGTTACACATGTACCATTCAAAGTATTTTCCATCTCTGGTCACTACTTTCTCCCATCTTTTCGGCAGTGAACGAATCCCGCATCGAAAAAATTGTGCATCTTTTGAAGCGATCCACGAATTGATCCAATTTGTGACTTCTTCATGAGATCGGAAGTGTTGGTCAGCCAGGCCATGCACCATTGATCTAAACAGGTGATAGTCAGAGAGAGCAATGTCTGGCGAATACGGCGGGTGGGGTAGGACTTCCCATTTTAACGTTTCCAAGTACGTTTTGACCTCTTTTGCAATGTGGGGTCGATCGTTGTCGTGCTGCAAAATCACTTTATCGAGTCTCTCGCTGTTTTGCGGCCGTTTATCTTTTAATGCTCTGCTCAAACGCATTAATTGCGTTCTATAACGAGCACCTGTGATTGTGTCACTTGGTTCTAACACGTCATAGTACACGACGCCGAGCTGGTCCCACCAATGCAGAGCATGATCTTCGAGCCGTGAATATTCGGTTTGGCCGTCGACGTGGAAGCATTGCCGGGATACCCCATTGATTTGCGTTTAGGGTTATCATAATTAACCCATTTTTCGTCCTCGGTCGCAATACGATGCAGAAATTCCTTCCATTTTTGCCTCTGAAGCAACTGTTCACAAACACACAAACACCATTCAACGTCTCTCGGTTTCAGCTCACACGGGACCCAAGTTCCTTCTTTCTGAATCATGCCACTAGCCTTGAGACGTTTTGAAATGGCTTACTGTGTCACTCCCACTAATCGTGCCAATTCTTCTTGAGTTTGACGCGAGTCTTCACTCAGCAATGTCTCCAATTTTGCATCTTCGAAAACATTCTCTCTTCCACCACTATGCCGGTCTACAACAATAAAACCCACCGTTCTTGAAGCGTTGAAACCACTCACAAGACGTTCTTTCGCTAATAGCGTCCTTACCATAAGTACTTGAGAGCATTCGATGATACTCAACCGTTGTTTTCTTCATACTGAAACAAAACAGTAACACCTCCCGCAAATGACGAGAATTAGGCTCGTAAACTGACATTTTCAATCAAGAACGACTTTATAATGCAGACACAAATCGACTTATGTTTGAATGAGGTTATGTTGACCGTGGTCCAAGCCAACTGCCTGGCGTCTGCGATCGCTAAGCTTAGCAGACGTTACTCAGCCCAGCTCTGCATAAAACCGTAGGAGTGACAGGTCTGACTCAGACGCCGTCTTTCAGTTTCCCAGTTCCGAACGCATCGAGACTGGGATGACAGGGGCGCTGTTGCATTGACCCGGATGGTGAAGGAAATGGTGGAGCAAGAGCGGTTGATCTTGACCATCCAAAGTAGACGGTGATGACATTACAAAGAAAGGAAACAGAAATAAATACTGAAACACTATCTAATTCAACACGCATAAATGATTTTGGTGATTGGCCTAGTGTCGGGCATTTAAAAGGTATTAAATGATCCTTGCCCGACCTGCCGATAGCCCACAGATATTCACACGTGTAAGGCAGGCATGACCCTAGGGAGAAACAAGCACTTTCCTTTTAGTGGCGTATACGTTCATCACAAATAGTGCTGCCCTGTTTGGGATAAAATTGTACACTTTGATTTGAAACTTTGGGTCGGATAGTGTAATAATTACTTAAACGGAATATTGGATGTCCATTATTTTCTGCCAACCACTGTGAAAACTTTCTGATGCAAATTATCTCACTCAAAGTGCTTTATCAGTATTACTGGATATTACAAACTCGGTATCTCATCCGCACAGTTTGTCATATGAGCGATTCGATGTATTGTACTATCAGTGAACGACGCCAGTATTCGGTGTCATTTTCCGGATTGCTTCTGAATTTCTGCTAGCATCCAGAACATAGAACATTAATTTCTATTTTCAATTCCTCTACAGTATTTACTTAAAACTTCCGGGCTGATAGGCCGTGATCGAAGTATAAAACTCTCCCCTGACGTTTCGACTGCGGGAGACATCCTCCGAGATACAGCGGCGAACTGCTAAGAGAACTCGAGGAAGCGCTGATTATATAGGCAATACAGAGGGCGCCACTGTCGATCACGTGGCGTCGGCTATGAGATTGTGTCTGGTAATGCCAACATTCTCGATTGAAAGTAATCGATCGTCACGCTTGCGGTGCAACGCTGACATCCAAGCTGTACCTCCGAGAATGTCTCCCGCAGTCGGAGACGAAACGTCAGGGGAGAGTTTTATACTTCGACCACGACCTATCAGCCCGGAAGTTTTAAGTGAAGACAATACTGGCCGTGAAACCTTACATTGTATGATCCCCTAGAGTAGTTCGTGTTTTTCCAAGTAATGCTGTAATTATTCTATCTGCTTCCTTCCGGTCGTTACTGAGAACGTCAAGGATTCCTGTGATGTTTTCCCTCGCCAAGGTCATATCTATAGACTTGTTAGATAGTTGCACATGAACTACTGGTTCCAAAACTGCTGGACACTTGGTTATTGTTTGTAAAGCTAAGATCAACACTGGTTTGGCTGAATGTAACTGATACACAGATACTCTCGTTGCATAATATCCGTCTGTAGAATTTTTTTTCCAGCTCCCACGATGTTGAGAAAATAGTCTGATGGTTTCATATTTCTCAGGCCATCTCGTCTTATACATTCGTGATAAATTCGAATCATATTTACAGCGTGTAGTCGATTATCTAAAAATGTTTATAGTGTCTTTTACAATGGCAACAATATTCCTAATTTTCGGCACTGTGTTTGTATCTTAACCCATTTTGTAAAGCCTCGCCGCCAATTTTGTAAAGGCCTCGTCGCTACTGCTGTGGAGATCGAGCTTGTGAGTTGGTGAAACGGCTTCTGGTGCAATACAACGCTAAGACAATTTCTCCCTGCCACTATTACACAGCTATGCACCAGGGCCAGGTAGCAGGATATGTTCTACAACACCCTAACAAATTAGTAACGAAGTGACACAAATGAGTTGAAAAGGTTGATTTATCTTTGTGACTTGTTGAACAATGAAGTCTGCAACACTGCTTGTAATATAACACAAAAAGACCCTCAATGGCTAAATGCAAATAATTGTAGGTAACCTTCACAGTACATAGCAAATGCAATTACAACAACAGTCTTGGTTCAAATGGCTGTGAGCACTATGGGACTTAACATCTGAGGTCATCAGTCCCCTAGAACTTAGAACCACTTAAACCTAACGATTCGAACCTGCGACCATAGCAGTCACGCGGTTCCGGACTGAAGCGCCTAGAACCGCATGGCCACCGCGGCCGGCTACAACACTCTGTTCGCTAAGAGTTCACTAAACGACGTTCCCTGACTAAGTCAGGACTGGACGATGATCTGTAACCAACTGGGCGAGAGCTGCTCGGCTCGCATCTTTGCGCCTGTGGTGATTTTGCCCTGACTGTGTCTTGTTCAGACGACACAGCAAGCCACAAGATTGAGTTTGTGGCTTGACCGAAGAAAGTGTGAGGATCGATAATGTTCTGTCTTAAAATGGCTTGTACACCACTCTCTCTGCCCGCCATTGTAGAACATCCATCGAAGCAAAATCCTACACAGTCTCCAGCGTTGCACAGTTAATGTTCCCCCATGGTGGACGCCACAGGTTCCTTGAAATGAGGCTGGATTCCCGGTTCGAAGTGTGCCTCGTGTCGAATCGCGACCAGCACAAAAAGTCTTGCGCCATTCCACAACGGCACATTCTCCATTCTCTGGTGGATGTCTACTGGTGTTCGTCCTTCAGCAGTCACGAACAGAATAACAAAAGGTTGGTGCTTTTGGACACATTTGGTAATAACGTCGTCGTATTTCAGGTTTCCTTATTTACAACACGAGTGTCGGGAAGACACGAATATCACGCTAACCCCTTACCAACATGTTGGTGCTTGTATACTCTCATCCGAGTCGCGCGATGTTGCATATACGCTGCAGCAGCTCTCAAACGGAAACTATTTAAGCGGCCCTTACACTACCTGATGAAAATGACTTACAAGTTTGTGGCGCCCTCCATCGGTAATGCTGGAATTCAGTATGGTGTTGGCCCACCCTTAGCCTTGATGATAGCTTCCACTCTCACAGGCATACGTTCAATCAGGTCATGGAAGGCTTCTTGGGGAATGGCAACCCATTTTTCACGGAGTGCTGCACTGAGGAAAGGTATCGGTGTTGGTCGGTAAGACCTGGTACGAAGTTGGCGTTCCAAAACATCCCAAAGCTGTTCTATAGAATTCAGGTGAGGACTCTGTGCAGGCCGGTCCATTACAGGGATGTTATTGTCGTGTAACCACTCCGCCACAGGCCATGCATTATGAACAGATGCTCGATGGTGTTGAAAGATGCAATCGCCATTCCCAAATTGCTCTTCAACAGTGGGAAGCAAGAAGCTGCTTAAAACATCAATATAGGCCTGTGCTGTGGTAGTGTCACGCAAAACAACAAGGGGTGCTAGCCCCCTCCATGAAACACACGACCACACCATAACACCACCACATTCAAATTTTAACGTTCCACTACACACGCTGGCAGATCAAGTTCACTGGGCATTCGCCATACCCACACACTGCCTTCGGATCGCCACATTGTGTAGTGTGATTCGTCACTACACACAACGTTTTTCCACTGTTCAATCGTCCAATGTTCACGCTCCTTACACCAAGCGAGACTACGTTTGGCATTTACCGGCGTGATGTGTGACTTATGAGCAGCCGCTCGACCACGAAATGCAAGTTTTCTCACCTCCCACCAAACTGTCATAGTACTTGCAGTGAATCCTGATGCAGTTTGAAATTCCTGTGTGACGGTCTGGATAGATGCCTGCCTATAACACATTACGACCATCTTCAACTGTCGGCGGTCTCTGTTAGTCAACAGACGAGGTCGGCCTGTACGATTTTGTGCTATACTTGTCCCTCCACGTTTCCACTTCACTATCACATCGGAAACAGTGGATCTGTGGATGTTTAGTATTGTGGAAATCTCGCATACAGACGTACATGTTACACCCATACACCTGACTGCGATCAAAGTTCGTGAGTTCCGCTTTCTTATTCTCTCACAATGTCTAATGACTACTGAGGTCGCTGATGTGGAGTACCTGGCAGTAGGTGGCAGCACAATGCCCCTAACATGAAAAACTATGTTTTTGGGGGTGTCAGGATACTATTAAAAACATTCGTGGTAAGGTCTTATAGTACCAAACTACTTAGGCCATCGGTCCCTAAGCCTACATACTACTTAAACCAACTTACGCTATGGACAACACACATACCAAGGCCCGCGTGCGGACTCGAACCACGGACGGGGGTAGCCGCACGGACCGTGACAATGCGCGCAGATATCGCGCAGCATTCTTTTGATCACATAGCGTGTATAATAATTTTCCGCGCAATAACAATGGCTATGCCACTGATGACAGTGCCTCTAAATCAGAGTTATTAAACACGGTTTTCAGAAACTCGTTCACCAAATGAGGCGAAGTAAATCTTCCAGAATTCGAATCCAGAACACCTGCCAACATGAGTTTCTTAGAAGTAGATATCATCAGTGTAGTGAAGCATCTTAAATCACTTAATAAAGGCAAGGTATCCGGTCCAAATTGCATACCAGTCGGATTCCTTTCAGCAACAGTTCCGCATCTAACAATGATACACAAACGCTCGCTCATTGAAAAATCTGTACCTAAAGACTGGAAAGTCGTACAATTCGCATCGAGGAAGGAAACATGAGTAATCCGTTGAATAACAGACCCCTATCACTAACGTCCATTTGCAGTAGGTTTTTGGAACGTACTCTGTGTTCAAACATAATGAATTATGTCGAAGAAAACGATTTACTGACTAATAGCACGGATTCAGGAAACATCGTTCTTGTGAAACACAACTAGCTCTCTGTTCTCATGAAGTAATGAGTGCTGTCGACAGGGGTTGTTAAACTGATTCCGTATTTTTATATTTCCAGAAGGCTTTCGGCACCGTTCCTCACAAGTGTCTTCTAATCAACTCCATGCCTATGAAGTATCGTGTCAGTTGTGCGGCTGGATTCGTGTGTTCCTGTTGGGCAAGTCACAGTTCATAGTAACTGATGTAAAATCATCTAGTAAAATAGAAGTAATGTATGGTGTTTCCCAAGGAAGTGTTTAGGCCCTCCTACATTGTTTGCAGAAAATACTGACATTTACCGTCTTGTAAGTCAAAAGATGACCAAAAGGAATTCGATAAAATATCTGTATGGTGCAAAAAGTGGCAGATGAGCCTGAATAAAGAGAAGTGTGAAGTTATTCACATGAGTACTAAAAGAAATCCGCTAAATTTCGGTTACACTATGAATCACACGAATCTAAAGGCTGTAAACTCAACTAAATTCTTGGGGATTACAGTTACGAATAACTTCAGTTGGAATGGTCATATAGATAATGCTGTGGGTAAAGCAAACTGAAGACTGCGATTTATTGCTAGAGAATGTAGAAAATGCAACAGATCGACTAAAGAGACTGCGTACACCTTGCTTGTGCGCCCTCTTCTGGAGTATTGATGTGCGGTGTGTGATCCGCATCAGGTGGGACTGACGCAGGACATCGAAAACGTTCAAAGAAGGGCAGCTCGTTTTTCATTGTTGCGAAATAGGGGAGAGAGTGCAGCGCACATGATGCCCGAATTAGGGTGACAGTAATTAAAAGGCGCTTTCCGTTGCGGTAGAATCTTCTCGTGAAATTTCGATCACCAACATTCTCCTCCGAATGCGAAAATATTTTGTTGGCACCCACCCACATAGCGAGAAATCATAATCATGATCAGAGCTCGCACAGTGCTCGTTTTTCCTGTGCGCTGTTAGACAGTGGAACCGTACAGAAATAGCTCGAAGGTGGTTCGATGAACCCTCTGCCACGAACTTAATTGCGAAGTGCAGAGTAATCATGTAGATGTAGATGTAGACAAGTGGGATGTTTCTCGTTCTTGTTGATGTCGGCTAACCACAATAGAGCACATACTCTGAGACAAGAAATCAATGTGAGCTCGTAGCAGACCGTTCACTATGTTATCATTAAAACTTGTTGAGGTACGACTGTGCAAACAAATGTCGGCTATGAATAATGTGGTATGCTGAGTTTTCTATTTTGTCTTTGACACATTTCCTAGTTCCTGGTAACACCTCTTCTCGTGAGACTACATTTAAAAACCACATACTCAACAGGAATAAGTCGTTAATAGCCCAGAACCACATGAATCATGTGTAAAGGTTGCTTTTTATGAGAATAAACAAAGGGTTTTGCAAAAGTTTATTTCTTTATTACGCAAGTATGCAACAAACAAAGGAAAAGTAAAATTTGACATCTCTTTCGCGTGCATGTTTAGCTATCGGTGTAACGAACTGTCAGCTAAAAATTTAAAGTTGCGGCACTGAGTCAAGCAAAAACGAATTTCGAATCTTTGGACTTTATAAATAGCTGGTCTTTATAAATGGATGGAAGAATTTGGCCATAATTTCTAAAAACATACAGGTCGACAGAGGGCTACTGCAATCGACGTTGCTATTTACAAAACAGTACATTACTCGAATTCATATATTATATTTTGAGCTCATGTCAAAAATCTGTACGACTGATACGTAGGTTTTAGTCATGTTCGCTACGAGATTGTTTTTCCCGCCACGTATATTTACTCTTTGATTGTTTTCCCGCAACGTATTAATTACTCTCTGTTTTCCCGCAAGGAATAACTGCTCTTTGAATGGTGTATGTATACAAGTAGCTGTCACTACGCAAGACTTGTCTTTTTTGCTCCGCCTTCGACAGTTACATACAAGGCGAATTCGAAACTTCCAGTATTCTATAAAGGACTTCCGTTACAGAAGATTTTCTTTTCTGTTTCCACCGTCCAGCAGAAATCTACTCGGCATGAAGGTAAGAGATACTCCTCTTTTGTAGCCCAGGATGAGACTGACGTATTATCATTAGCGGCTGTGCTTACAGGTACTTGCAAAAATTTCTCATGTTTCTGTTCTTCGAGGGTGTTAAGTTTGTTGGATTTGTATTAGACATTTTTTACATGAAAAAATTATGCGGGCGCATTGTACGCATTGTCGATTGAAAGTAATCGATCGTCACGCTTGCGGTGCAACGCTGACATCCAAGCTGTACCTCCGAGGATGCCTCCCGTAGTCGGGGACGAAACGTCAGGGGAGAGTTTTATACATCGACCACTGTTTCATTACAGGGCAGGGAAGAGGGTGCAGAGCACAATACATTTTCTTTCTTTGGTAAGCATTTTTTTCTGTTTTATACTTTTGGAATTTTAGTTATTCATGTTAATTTTAAAATGACCTTTTTCATGTATGAAATGTACTAACTCGTTTCTTCCTCACAGCGGGTAACTTGTGTGTGTGGGTGCAACATTACGCTCCCATTGAGTACATTTTTGGAGAAAGGGACATCTTTTGCACCACAGGCCAGGGAGGAGGGTGCGAAGCACGATACATTTCCTTTCTTTGGTAAGCATTTTTTTGTGTTTTATACTTTTGGAATTTTGGTTTTTCATGTTGATTTTAAAATGACCTTCTTAATGTATGAAATGTACTAACTCGTTTTTTCCTCACAGCAGGTCGACTTGCGAGTGTGGTTGCAACATTACGGTCCCATTGAGTACATTCTTGGACAAAGGGACATCTGTTGCACCACAGGGCAGGGAGAAGGGTGCGGAGCACGATACATTTTCTTTCTTTGGTAAGCATTTTTTTCTGTTTTATACATTAGGAATTTTTGTTTTTCATGTTGATTTTAAAATGACCTTTTTCATGTTTGAAATGTACTAACTCGTTTTTTCCTCACAGCAGGTATATTTGTGTGTGTGGTTGCAACATTATGCTCCCATTGAGTACATTTTTGGAGAAAGGGACATCTGTTGCACCACTGGGCAGGGGGGAGGGTGCGGAGCACAATACATTTTCTTTCTTTGGTAAGCATTTTTTTCAGTTTTACACTTTTGGAATTTTAGTTTTCCATTTGATTTTAAAATGACCTTTTTCATGTTTGAAATGTACTAACTCGTTTTTTCCTCACAGCAGGTCAACTTGTGTGTGGTTGCAACATTATGGTCCCATTGAGTACATTTTTGGAGAAAAGGACATGAGTTGCACCACAGGGTGGGAGGAGGGTGCAGAGCACGATACATTACTTTACTTTGGAAATCATTTGCTTGTGTTTTATACGTTTGGAAATTTGGTTTTTAATGTTGATTTTAAAATGTCCTTTTTCATTTTTGAAATGTACTAACTCGTTTTTTCTTGACAGCAGGTCAACTTGTGTGTGGTTGCAACATTACACTCCCATTGAGTACATTTTTGGAGAAAGGGACGTGAGTTGCACCACAGGGTGGGAGGAGGGTGCAGAGCATGATACATTCCTTTTCTTTAGTAATCATTTGCTTGTGTTTTATAATTTTGGAATTTTGGATTTTAATGTTAATTTTAAAATGACCTTTTTCATGTTTGAAATGTACTAACTCGTTTTTTTCCTCACGGCAGGTCAACTTGTGTGTGGTTGCAACATTACACTCCCATTGAGTAAATTTTTGGAGAAAGGGACATCAGTTGCACCACAGGGTGGGAGGAGGGTGCGGAGCACGATACATTTTCTTTCTTCGGCAAGCTTTTTTTTGTGTTTGATACTTTTGGAATTTTGGTTTTTCATGTTGATTTTAAAATGACCTTTTTCATGTTTGAAATGTACTAACTGTTTTTTCCGCAAAGCAGGACAACTTGTGTGTGGTTGCAACATTACGGTCCCATTGAGTACATTTTTGGAGAAAGGGACATTAGTTGCACCACAGGGCGGAATGAGGGTGCAGATCACGATACATTTTCTTTCTTCCGTAAGCATTTTTTTGTGTTTGATACTTTTGGATTTTTGGTTTTTCATGTTGATTTTAAATTACCTTTATCATGTTTGAAATTTACTAACTCGTTTTTTCCTGACAGCAGGTCAACTTGTGTGTGGTTGCAACATTACAGTCCCATTGAGTACATTTTTGGAGAAAGGGACATCAGTTGCACCACAGGGCGGGAGGAGGGTGCGGAAAACGATACATTTTCTTTCTTCGGTAAGCATATTTTTGTGTTTGATACTTTTGGAATTTTCGTTTTTCATGTTGATTATAAAATGACCTTTTTCATGTTTGAAATGTACTAACTCGTTTTTTCCTGACAGCAGGTCAACTTGTGTGTGGTTGCAACATTATGGTCCCATTGAGTACATTTTTGGAGGAAGGGACATCTGTTGCACCACAGGGCAGGAGGAGGGTGCGGAGCACGATACATTTTCTTTCTTCGGTAAGTATTTTTTTGTGTTTGATACCTTTGGAATTTTTGTTCCTCACGTTCATTTTAAAATGACCTTTTTCATGTTTGAAATGTATTAACTCGTTTTTTCCACACAGCAGGTCAACTTGTGTGTGGTTGCAACATTACGGTCCCATTGAGTACATTTTTGGAGAAAGGGACGTGAGTTGCACCACAGGGTGGGAGGAGGGTGCAGAGCACGATACATTCCTTTTCTTTGGTAATCATTTGCTTGTATTTTATACTTATGGAATTTTTTTTTTCATGTTGATTTTAAAATGACCTTTTTCATGTTTGAAATGTACTAACTCGTTTTTTCCTCACAGCAGGTCAACTTGTGTGTGGTTGCAACATTACGGTCCCACTGAGTACATTTTTGGAGAAAGGGACATCAGTTGCACCACAGGGCAGGAGGAGGGTGCGGAGCACGATACATTTTCTTTCTTCGGTAAGCATTTTTTTGTGTTTATACCTTTGGAATTTTGGTTCCTCACGTTCATTTTCAAATGACCTTTTTCATGTTTGAAATGTACTAACTCGTTTTTTCCACACAGCAGGTCAAATTGTGTGTGGTTGCAACATTACACTCCCATTGAGTACATTTTTGGAGAAAGGGGCATTAGTTGCACCACAGGGCGGAAGGAGGGTGCAGAGCACATTTCATTTTGTTTCTTCGGTAAGCATTTTTTTGTGTTTGATACTTTTGGGATTTTGGTTTTTCATGTTGATTTTAAAATGACCTTTTTCATGTTTGAAATATACTAACTCGTTTTTTCCTCACAGCAGGCCAACTTCTGTGTGGTTGCAACATTACGGTCCCATTGAGTACATTTTTGGAGAAAGGAACATCAGTTGCACCACAGGGCGGGAGGAGGGTGCAGAGCACGATACATTTTCTTTCTTTGGTAAGAATTTTTTTGTGTTTGATACTTTTGGAATTTTGGTTTTTCATGTTGATTTTAAAATGACCTTTTTCATGTTTGAAATGTACTAACTCGTTTTTTCCTCACAGCAGGCCAACTTGTGTGTGGTTGCAACATTACGGTCCCATTGAGTACATTTTTGGAGAAAGGGACATCAGTTGCACCACAGGGCAGGAGGAGGATACGGAGTACAATTCATTTTCGTTCGCGGTAAGCATATTTTTGTATTTGATACTTTTGGAATTTTGGTTTTTCATGTTGATTTTAAAATGACCTTTTTCATGTTTATAATCTACTAACTCGTTTTTTCCTCACAGCAGGTCAACTTGTGTGTGGTTGCGACATTACGGTCCCATTGAGTACATTTTTGGAGAAAGGGACATCAGTTGCACCACAGGGCGGAAGGAGGGTGCAGAGCACAATTCATTTTCTTTCTTCGGTAAGCATTTTTTTTTGTTTGATGCTTTTGGAATTTTGGTTTTTCATGTTGATTTTAAAATGTCCTTTTTCATGTTTGAAATGTACTAACTCGTTTATTCCACACAGCAGGTCAACTTGTGTGTCGTTGCAACATTACACTCCCATTGAGTACATTTTAGGAGAAAGGGACATCAGTTGCACCACAGGGCGGGAGGAGGGTGCAAAGCACGATACATTTTCTTTCTTCGGTAAGCATTTTTTTGTGTTTGATACTTTTGGAATTTTGGTTTTTCATGTTGATTTTAAAATTACCTTTTTCATGTTTCTAATGTACTAACTCGATTTTTCCTCACAGCAGGTCAACTTGTGTGTGGTTGCGACATTACGGTCCCATTGAGTACATTTTTGGAGAAAGGGACATCAGTTGCACCACAGGGCGGAAGGAGGGTGCAGAGCACAATTCATTTTCTTTCTTCAGTAAGCATTTTTTTGTGTTTGATACTTTTGGGATTTTGGTTTTTCATGTTGATTTTAAAAAGACCTTTTTCATGTTTGAAATGTACTAACTCGTTTTTTCCTCACAGCAGGTCAACTTGTGTGTGGTTGCGACATTACGGTCCCATTGAGTACATTTTTGGAGAAAGGGACATCAGTTGCACCACAGGGCGGAAGGAGGGTCCAGAGCACTATTCATTTTCTTTCTTCGGTAAGCATTTTTTTTTGGTTGATACTTTTGGAATTTTGGTTTTTCATGGTGATTTTAAAATGACCTTTTTCATGTTTGAAATGTACTAACTCGTTTTTTCCTCACAGCAGGTCAACTTGTGTGTGGTTGCAACATTACGGTCCCATTGAGTACATTTTTGGAGAAAGGGACATCAGTTGCACCACAGGGCGGGAGGAAGGTGCAGAGCACGATACATTTTCTTTCTTCGGTAAGAATTTTTTTGTGTTTGATACTTTTGGAATTTTGGTTTTTCATGTTGATTTTAAAATGACCTTTTTAATGTCTGAAATATACTAACTCGTTTTTTCCTCACAGCAGGTCATCTTGTGTGTGGTTGTAACATTACGGTCCCATTGAGTACATTTTTGGAGAAAGGGACATCAGTTGCACAACAGGGCAGGAGGAGGGTATGGAGTACGATTCATTTTCTTTCTTCGGTAAGCATATTTTTGTATTTGATACTTTTGGAATTTTGGTTTTTCATGTTGATTTTAAAATGACCTTTTTCATGTTTGAAATGTACTAACTCGTTTTTTCCTCACAGCAGGTCAACTTGTGTGTGGTTGCGACATTACGGTCCCGTTGAGTACATTTTTGGAGAAAGGGACATCAGTTGCACCACAGGGCGGAAGGAGGGTGCAGAGCACGATACATTTTCTTTCTTTGGTAAGAATTTTTTTTTGTTTGATACTTTTAGAATTTTGGTTTTTCATGTTGATTTTAAAATGACCTTTTCCATGTTTGAAATGTACTAACTCGTTTTTTCCTCACAGTCGGTCAACTTGTGTGTGGTTGGAACATTACGGTCCCATTGAGTACATTTTTGGAGAAAGGGACATCAGTTGCACCACAGGGCGGGTATAGGGTGCAGAGCACGATACATTTTCTTTCTTCGGTAAGCATTTTTTTCTGTTTGATACTTTTGGGATTTTGGTTCTTCATGTTGATTTTAAAATGACCTTTTTAATGTTGACATGTACTAACTCGTTTTTTCCTCACAGCAGGCCAACATGTGTGTGGTTGCGACATTACGGTCCCATTGAGTACATTTTTGGAGAAAGGGACATTAGTTGCACCACAGGGCGGGAGGAGGGTGCAGAGCACGATACATTTTCTTTCTTCGGTAAGCATTTTTTTGTGTTTGATACTTTTGGAATTTTGGTTTTTCATGTTTATTTTAAAATGACCGTTTTCATGTTTGAAATGTACTAACTCGTTTTTTCCTGACAGTAGGTCAACTTGTGTGTGGTTGCAACATTACGGTCCCATTGAGTACATTTTTGGAGAAAGGGACATCCGTTGCACCACAGAGCGGGAGGAAGGTGCAAACCACGATACATTTTCTTTCATCGGTAAGAATATTTTTGTGTTTGATACCTTCGGGATTTTGGTTTTTCATGTTGATTTTAAACTGACCTTTTTCATGTTTGAAATGTACTAACTAGTTTTTTACTCACAGCAGGTCAACTTGTGTATGGTTGCAACATTACGGTCCCATTGAGTACATTTTTGGAGAAAGGGACATCAGATGCACCACAGGGCAGGACGAGGGTGCGGAGTATGATACATTTTCTTTCTTTGGTAAGCATTTTTTTGTGTTTGATACTTTTTGAATTTTGGTTTCTCATGTTGATTTTAAAATGACCTTTTTCATGTTTGAAATGTACTAACTCGTTTTTTCCACACAGCAGGTCAACTTGCGTGTCGTTGCAGCGTTACAGTACCATTGAGTACATTTTTGGAGAAAGGGACGTGAGTTGCACCACAGGGTGGGAGGAGGGTGCAGAGCACGATACATTTTCTTTCTTCGGTAAGAATTTTTTTGTGTTTGATACTTTTGGGATTTTGGTTTTTCATGTTGATTTTAAACTGACCTTTTTCATGTTTGAAATGTACTAACTAGTTTTTTACTCACAGCAGGTCAACTTGTGTATGGTTGCAACATTACGGTCCCATTGAGTACATTTTTGGAGAAAGGGACTTCAGTTGCACCACAGGCGGGAGGGGGGTGCAGAGCACGATTCATTTTCATTCTTCGGTAAGCATTTTTTTGTGTTTGATACTTTTGGGATTTAGGTTTTTCATGCTGATTTAAAAATGACCTTTTTCATGTTTGAAATGTACTAACTCGTATTTTCCTCACAGCAGGTCAACTTGTGTGTGGTTGCAACATTACGGTCCCATTGAGTACATTTTTGGAGAAAGGGACATCAGATGCACCACAGGGCAGGACGAGGGTGCGGAGTACGATACATTTTCTTTCTTCGGTAAGCATTTTTTTGTGTTTGATACTTTTGGAATTTTGGTTTCTCATGTTGATTTTAAAATTACCTTTTTCATGTTTGAAATGTACTAACTCGTTTTTTCCACACAGCAGGTCAACTTGCGTGTCGTTGCAAAGTTACAGTCCCATTGAGTACATTTTTGGAGAAAGGGACATCAGTTGCACCACAGGGCGGTAGGAGGGAGCAGAGCACGATACATTTTCTTTCTTCGGTAAGCATTTTTTTGTGTTTGATACTTTTCGAATTTTGGTTTTTCATGTTGATTTTAAAATGACCTTTTTCATGTTTGAAATGTACTAACTCGTTTTTTCCTCACTGCAGGTAAGCTTGTGTGTGGTTGCAACATTACGGTCCCATTGAGTACATTTTTGGAGAAAGGGACGTGAGTTGCACCACAGGGTGGGAGGAGGGTGCAGTGCACGATACATTCCTTTTCTTTGGTAATCATTTCTTGTATTTTATACTTTTGGAATTTTTTCTTTTGTCATGTTGATTATAAAATGACCTTTTTCATGTTTGAAATGTACTAACTCGTTTTTTCCTCACAGCAGGTCAACTTGTGTGTGGTTGCAACATTACGGTCCCACTGAGTACATTTTTGGAGAAAGGGACATCAGTTGCACCACAGGGTAGGAGGAGGGTGCGGAGCACGATACATTTTCTTTCTTCGGTAAGCATTTTTTTGTGTTTATACCTTTGGAATTTTGGATCCTCACGTTCATTTTCAAATGACCTTTTTCATGTTTGAAATGTACTAACTCATTTTTTCCACACAGCAGGTCAAATTGTGTGTGGTTGCAACATTACACTCCCATTGAGTACATTTTTGGAGAAAGGGACATTAGTTGCACCACAGGGTGGGAAAAGGGTGCAAAGCACGATACATTTTCTTGCTTCGGTAAGCATTTTTTTGTGTTTGTTACTTTTGGGATTTTGGTTTTTCATGTAGATTTTAAAATGACCTTTTTCATGTTTGAAATATACTAACTCGTTTTGTCCTCACAGCGGGTCAACTTGTGTGTGGTTGCGACATTACGGTCCCATTGAGTACATTTTTGGAGAAAGGGACATCAGTTGCACCACAGGGCGGAAGGAGGGTGCAGAGCACAATTCATTTTCTTTCTTCGGTAAGCATTTTTTTGTGTTTGATACTTTTGGGATTTTGGTTTTTCATGTTGATTTTAAAATGACCTTTTTCATGTTTGAAATGTACTAACTCGTTTTTTCCTCACAGCAGGCCAACGTGTGTGTGGTTGCAACATTACGGTCCCATAGAGTACATTTTTGGAGAAAGGGACATCAGTTGCACCAGTGGAGGGTGCAGAGCACGATACATTTTCTTTCATCGGTAAGAATTTTTTTGTGTTTGATACTTTTCGAATTTTGGTTTTTCATGTTGATTTTAAAATGACCTTTTTCATGTTTGAAACCTACTAACTCGTTTTTTCCACACAGCAGGTCAACTTGTGTGTGGTTGCAACATTACACTCCCATTGAGTACATTTTTGGAGAAAGGGACATCAGTTGCACCACAGGGCGGGAGGAGGGTGCAAAGAACGATACATTTTCTTTCTTCGGTATGCATTTTTTTGTGTTTGTTACTTTTGGAATTTTGGTTTTTCATGTTGATTTTAAAATGACCTTTTCATGTTTATAATGTACTAACTCGTTTTTTCCTCACAGCAAGTCAACTTGTGTGTGGTTGCGACATTACGGTCCCATTGAGTACATTTTTGGAGAAAGGGACATCAGTTGCACCACAGGGCGTAAGGAGGGTGCAGAGCACAATTCATTTTCTTTCTGCGGTAAGCATTTTTTTGTGTTTGATACTTTTGGGATTTTGGTTTTTCATGTTGATTTTAAAATGACCTTTTTCATGTTTGAAATGTACTAACTCGATTTTTCCTCACAGCAGGCGAACTTGTGTGTGGTTGCAACATTACGGTCCCATTGAGTACATTTTTGGAGAAAGGGACATCAGTTGCACCATAGGGCGGGAGGAGGGCGCAGAGCACGATACATTTTCTTTCTTCGGTAAGAATTTTTTTGTTTGATACTTTTGGAATTTTGGTTTTTCATGTTGATTTTAAAATGACCTTTTTCATGTTTGAAATGTACTAACTCGTTTTTTCCTCACAGCAGGTCAACTTGTGTGTGGTTGCAACATTACGGTCCCATTGAGTACATTTTTGGAGAAAGGAACATCAGTTGCACCACAGGGCGGGAGGAGGGTGCAGAGCACAATACATTTTCTTTCTTCGGTAAGAGTTTTTTTGTTTGATACTTTTGGAATTTTGGTCTCTCATGATGATTTTAAAATGACCTTTTTCATGTTTGAAATGTACTAACTCGTTTTTTCCTGACAGCAGGTCAACTTGTGTGTGGTTGCAACATTACAGTCCCATTGAGTACATTTTTGGGGAAAGGGACATCAGTTGCACCACAGGGCGGGAGGAGGGTGCGGAAAACGATACATTTTCTTTCTTCGGTAAGCATATTTTTGTATTTGATATTTTTCGAATTTTGGTGTTTCATGTTGATTATAAAATGACCTTTTTCATGTTTGAAATGTACTAACTCGTTTTTTCCTGACAGCAGGTCAACTTGTGTGTGGTTGCAACATTATGGTCCCATTGAGTACATTTTTGGAGGAAGGGACATCTGTTGCACCACAGGGCAGGAGGAGGGTGCGGAGCACGATACATTTTCTTTCTTCGGTAAGTATTTTTTTGTGTTTGATACCTTTGGAATTTTTGTTCCTCACGTTCATTTTAAAATGACCTTTTTCATGTTTGAAATGTATTAACTCGTTTTTTCCACACAGCAGGTCAACTTGTGTGTGGTTGCAACATTACGGTCCCATTGAGTACATTTTTGGAGAAAGGGACGTGAGTTGCACCACAGGGTGGGAGGAGGGTGCAGAGCACGATACATTCCTTTTCTTTGGTAATCATTTGCTTGTATTTTATACTTATGGAATTTTTTTTTTCATGTTGATTTTAAAATGACCTTTTTCATGTTTGAAATGTACTAACTCGTTTTTTCCTCACAGCAGGTCAACTTGTGTGTGGTTGCAACATTACGGTCCCACTGAGTACATTTTTGGAGAAAGGGACATCAGTTGCACCACAGGGCAGGAGGAGGGTGCGGAGCACGATACATTTTCTTTCTTCGGTAAGCATATTTTTGTGTTTATACCTTTGGAATTTTGGTTCCTCACGTTCATTTTCAAATGACCTTTTTCATGTTTGAAATGTACTAACTCGTTTTTTCCACACAGCAGGTCAAATTGTGTGTGGTTGCAACATTACACTCCCATTGAGTACATTTTTGGAGAAAGGGGCATTAGTTGCACCACAGGGCGGAAGGAGGGTGCAGAGCACATTTCATTTTGTTTCTTCGGTAAGCATTTTTTTGTGTTTGATACTTTTGGGATTTTGGTTTTTCATGTTGATTTTAAAATGACCTTTTTCATGTTTGAAATATACTAACTCGTTTTTTCCTCACAGCAGGCCAACTTCTGTGTGGTTGCAACATTACGGTCCCATTGAGTACATTTTTGGAGAAAGGAACATCAGTTGCACCACAGGGCGGGAGGAGGGTGCAGAGCACGATACATTTTCTTTCTTTGGTAAGAATTTTTTTGTGTTTGATACTTTTGGAATTTTGGTTTTTCATGTTGATTTTAAAATGACCTTTTTCATGTTTGAAATGTACTAACTCGTTTTTTCCTCACAGCAGGCCAACTTGTGTGTGGTTGCAACATTACGGTCCCATTGAGTACATTTTTGGAGAAAGGGACATCAGTTGCACCACAGGGCAGGAGGAGGATACGGAGTACAATTCATTTTCGTTCGCGGTAAGCATATTTTTGTATTTGATACTTTTGGAATTTTGGTTTTTCATGTTGATTTTAAAATGACCTTTTTCATGTTTATAATCTACTAACTCGTTTTTTCCTCACAGCAGGTCAACTTGTGTGTGGTTGCGACATTACGGTCCCATTGAGTACATTTTTGGAGAAAGGGACATCAGTTGCACCACAGGGCGGAAGGAGGGTGCAGAGCACAATTCATTTTCTTTCTTCGGTAAGCATTTTTTTTTGTTTGATGCTTTTGGAATTTTGGCTTTTCATGTTGATTTTAAAATGTCCTTTTTCATGTTTGAAATGTACTAACTCGTTTATTCCACACAGCAGGTCAACTTGTGTGTCGTTGCAACATTACACTCCCATTGAGTACATTTTAGGAGAAAGGGACATCAGTTGCACCACAGGGCGGGAGGAGGGTGCAAAGCACGATACATTTTCTTTCTTCGGTAAGCATTTTTTTGTGTTTGATACTTTTGGAATTTTGGTTTTTCATGTTGATTTTAAAATGACCTTTTTCATGTTTCTAATGTACTAACTCGATTTTTCCTCACAGCAGGTCAACTTGTGTGTGGTTGCGACATTACGGTCCCATTGAGTACATTTTTGGAGAAAGGGACATCAGTTGCACCACAGAGCGGAAGGAGGGTGCGGAGCACAATTCATTTTCTTTCTTCAGTAAGCATTTTTTTGTGTTTGATACTTTTGGGATTTTGGTTTTTCATGTTGATTTTAAAATGACCTTTTTCATGTTTGAAATGTACTAACTCGTTTTTTCCTCACAGCAGGTCAACTTGTGTGTGGTTGCGACATTACGGTCCCATTGAGTACATTTTTGGAGAAAGGGACATCAGTTGCACCACAGGGCGGAAGGAGGGTCCAGAGCACTATTCATTTTCTTTCTTCGGTAAGCATTTTTTTTTGGTTGATACTTTTGGAATTTTGGTTTTTCATGGTGATTTTAAAATGACCTTTTTCATGTTTGAAATGTACTAACTCGTTTTTTCCTCACAGCAGATCAACTTGTGTGTGGTTGCAACATTACAGTCCCATTGAGTACATTTTTGGAGAAAGGGACATCAGTTGCACCACAGGGCGGGTAAAGGGTGCAGAGCACGATACATTTTCTTTCTTCGGTAAGCATTTTTTTCTGTTTGATACTTTTGGGATTTTGGTTCTTCATGTTGATTTTAAAATGACCTTTTTAATGTTGACATGTACTAACTCGTTTTTTCCTCACAGCAGGCCAACATGTGTGTTGTTGCGACATTACGGTCCCATTGAGTACATTTTTGGAGAAAGGGACATTAGTTGCACCACAGGGCGGGAGGAGGGTGCAGAGCACGATACATTTTCTTTCTTCGGTAAGCATTTTTTTGTGTTTGATACTTTTGGAATTTTGGTTTTTCATGTTTATTTTAAAATGACCGTTTTCATGTTTGAAATGTACTAACTCGTTTTTTCCTGACAGTAGGTCAACTTGTATGTGGTTGCAACATTACGGTCCCATTGAGTACATTTTTGGAGAAAGGGACATCCGTTGCACCACAGAGCGGGAGGAAGGTGCAAACCACGATACATATTCTTTCATGGGTAAGAATATTTTTGTGTTTGATACCTTCGGGATTTTGGTTTTTCATGTTGATTTTAAACTGACCTTTTTCATGTTTGAAATGTACTAACTAGTTTTTTACTCACAGCAGGTCAACTTGTGTATGGTTGCAACATTACGGTCCCGTTGAGTACATTTTTGGAGAAAGGGACTTCAGTTGCACCACAGGGCGGGAGGGGGGTGCAGAGCACGATTCATTTTCATTCTTCGGTAAGCATTTGTTTGTGTTTGATACTTTTGGGATTTAGGTTTTTCATGCTGATTTAAAAATGACCTTTTTCATGTTTGAAATGTACTAACTCGTTTTTTCCTCACAGCAGGTCAACTTGTGTGTGGTTGCAACATTACGGTCCCATTGAGTACATTTTTGGAGAAAGGGACATCAGTTGCACCACAGGGCAGGACGAGGGTGCGGAGTATGATACATTTTCTTTCTTTGGTAAGCATTTTTTTGTGTTTGATACTTTTTGAATTTTGGTTTCTCATGTTGATTTTAAAATGACCTTTTTCATGTTTGAAATGTACTAACTCGTTTTTTCCACACAGCAGGTCAACTTGCGTGTCGTTGCAGCGTTACAGTACCATTGAGTACATTTTTGGAGAAAGGGACGTGAGTTGCACCACAGGGTGGGAGGAGGGTGCAGAGCACGATACATTTTCTTTCTTCGGTAAGAATTTTTTTGTGTTTGATACTTTTGGGATTTTGGTTTTTCATGTTGATTTTAAACTGACCTTTTTCATGTTTGAAATGTACTAACTAGTTTTTTACTCACAGCAGGTCAACTTGTGTATGGTTGCAACATTACGGTCCCATTGAGTACATTTTTGGAGAAAGGGACTTCAGTTGCACCACAGGCGGGAGGGGGGTGCAGAGCACGATTCATTTTCATTCTTCGGTAAGCATTTTTTTGTGTTTGATACTTTTGGGATTTAGGTTTTTCATGCTGATTTAAAAATGACCTTTTTCATGTTTGAAATGTACTAACTCGTTTTTTCCTCACAGCAGGTCAACTTGTGTGTGGTTGCAACATTACGGTCCCATTGAGTACATTTTTGGAGAAAGGGACATCAGATGCACCACAGGGCAGGACGAGGGTGCGGAGTACGATACATTTTCTTTCTTCGGTAAGCATTTTTTTGTGTTTGATACTTTTGGAATTTTGGTTTCTCATGTTGATTTTAAAATTACCTTTTTCATGTTTGAAATGTACTAACTCGTTTTTTCCACACAGCAGGTCAACTTGCGTGTCGTTGCAAAGTTACAGTCCCATTGAGTACATTTTTGGAGAAAGGGACATCAGTTGCACCACAGGGCGGTAGGAGGGAGCAGAGCACGATACATTTTCTTTCTTCGGTAAGCATTTTTTTGTGTTTGATACTTTTCGAATTTTGGTTTTTCATGTTGATTTTAAAATGACCTTTTTCATGTTTGAAATGTACTAACTCGTTTTTTCCTGACAGCAGGTAAGCTTGTGTGTGGTTGCAACATTACGGTCCCATTGAGTACATTTTTGGAGAAAGGGACGTGAGTTGCACCACAGGGTGGGAGGAGGGTGCAGTGCACGATACATTGCTTTTCTTTGGTAATCATTTCTTGTATTTTATACTTTTGGAATTTTTTCTTTTTTCATGTTGATTATAAAATGACCTTTTTCATGTTTGAAATGTACTAACTCGTTTTTTCCTCACAGCAGGTCAACTTGTGTGTGGTTGCAACATTACGGTCCCACTGAGTACATTTTTGGAGAAAGGGACATCAGTTGCACCACAGGGCAGGAGGAGGGTGCGGAGCACGATACATTTTCTTTCTTCGGTAAGCATTTTTTTGTGTTTATACCTTTGGAATTTTGGATCCTCACGTTCATTTTCAAATGACCTTTTTCATGTTTGAAATGTACTAACTCATTTTTTCCACACAGCAGGTCAAATTGTGTGTGGTTGCAACATTACACTCCCATTGAGTACATTTTTGGAGAAAGGGACATTAGTTGCACCACAGGGTGGGAAAAGGGTGCAAAGCACGATACATTTTCTTGCTTCGGTAAGCATTTTTTTGTGTTTGTTACTTTTGGGATTTTGGTTTTTCATGTTGATTTTAAAATGACCTTTTTCATGTTTGAAATATACTAACTCGTTTTTTCCTCACAGCGGGTCAACTTATGTGTGGTTGCGACATTACGGTCCCATTGAGTACATTTTTGGAGAAAGGGACATCAGTTGCACCACAGGGCGGAAGGAGGGTGCAGAGCACAATTCATTTTCTTTCTTCGGTAAGCATTTTTTTGTGTTTGATACTTTTGGGATTTTGGTTTTTCATGTTGATTTTAAAATGACCTTTTTCATGTTTGAAATGTACTAACTCGTTTTTTCCTCACAGCAGGCAAACGTGTGTGTGGTTGCAACATTACAGTCCCATAGAGTACATTTTTGGAGAAAGGGACATCAGTTGCACCAGTGGAGGGTGCAGAGCACGATACATTTTCTTTCATCGGTAAGAATTTTTTTGTGTTTGATACTTTTCGAATTTTGGTTTTTCATGTTGATTTTAAAATGACCTTTTTCATGTTTGAAACCTACTAACTCGTTTTTTCCACACAGCAGGTCAACTTGTGTGTGGTTGCAACATTACACTCCCATTGAGTACATTTTTGGAGAAAGGGACATCAGTTGCACCACAGGGCGGGAGGAGGGTGCAAAGAACGATACATTTTCTTTCTTCGGTATGCATTTTTTTGTGTTTGTTACTTTTGGAATTTTGGTTTTTCATGTTGATTTTAAAATGACCTTTTCATGTTTATAATGTACTAACTCGTTTTTTCCTCACAGCAAGTCAACTTGTGTGTGGTTGCGACATTACGGTCCCATTGAGTACATTTTTGGAGAAAGGGACATCAGTTGCACCACAGGGCGTAAGGAGGGGGCAGAGCACAATTCATTTTCTTTCTGCGGTAAGCATTTTTTTGTGTTTGATACTTTTGGGATTTTGGTTTTTCATGTTGATTTTAAAATGACCTTTTTCATGTTTGAAATGTACTAACTCGATTTTTCCTCACAGCAGGCGAACTTGTGTGTGGTTGCAACATTACGGTCCCATTGAGTACATTTTTGGAGGAAGGGACATCTGTTGCACCACAGGGCAGGAGGAGGGTGCGGAGCACGATACATTTTCTTTCTTCGGTAAGTATTTTTTTGTGTTTGATACCTTTGGAATTTTTGTTCCTCACGTTCATTTTAAAATGACCTTTTTCATGTTTGAAATGTATTAACTCGTTTTTTCCACACAGCAGGTCAACTTGTGTGTGGTTGCAACATTACGGTCCCATTGAGTACATTTTTGGAGAAAGGGACGTGAGTTGCACCACAGGGTGGGAGGAGGGTGCAGAGCACGATACATTCCTTTTCTTTGGTAATCATTTGCTTGTATTTTATACTTATGGAATTTTTTTTTTCATGTTGATTTTAAAATGACCTTTTTCATGTTTGAAATGGACTAACTCGTTTTTACCTCACAGCAGGTCAACTTGTGTGTGGTTGCAACATTACGGTCCCACTGAGTAAATTTTTGGAGAAAGGGACATCAGTTGCACCACAGGGCAGGAGGAGGGTGCGGAGCACGATACATTTTCTTTCTTCGGTAAGCATTTTTTTGTGTTTATACCTTTGGAATTTTGGTTCCTCACGTTCATTTTCAAATGACCTTTTTCATGTTTGAAATGTACTAACTCGTTTTTTCCACACAGCAGGTCAAATTGTGTGTGGTTGCAACATTACACTCCCATTGAGTACATTTTTGGAGAAAGGGGCATTAGTTGCACCACAGGGCGGAAGGAGGGTGCAGAGCACATTTCATTTTGTTTCTTCGGTAAGCATTTTTTTGTGTTTGATACTTTTGGGATTTTGGTTTTTCATGTTGATTTTAAAATGACCTTTTTCATGTTTGAAATATACTAACTCGTTTTTTCCTCACAGCAGGCCAACTTCTGTGTGGTTGCAACATTACGGTCCCATTGAGTACATTTTTGGAGAAAGGAACATCAGTTGCACCACAGGGCGGGAGGAGGGTGCAGAGCACGATACATTTTCTTTCTTTGGTAAGAATTTTTTTGTGTTTGATACTTTTGGAATTTTGGTTTTTCATGTTGATTTTAAAATGACCTTTTTCATGTTTGAAATGTACTAACTCGTTTTTTCCTCACAGCAGGCCAACTTGTGTGTGGTTGCAACATTACGGTCCCATTGAGTACATTTTTGGAGAAAGGGACATCAGTTGCACCACAGGGCAGGAGGAGGATACGGAGTACAATTCATTTTCGTTCTTCGGTAAGCATATTTTTGTATTTGATACTTTTGGAATTTTGGTTTTTCATGTTGATTTTAAAATGACCTTTTTCATGTTTATAATCTACTAACTCGTTTTTTCCACACAGCAGGTCAACTTGTGTGTCGTTGCAACATTACACTCCCATTGAGTACATTTTAGGAGAAAGGGACATCAGTTGCACCACAGGGCGGGAGGAGGGTGCAAAGCACGATACATTTTCTTTCTTCGGTAAGCATTTTTTTGTGTTTGATACTTTTGGAATTTTGGTTTTTCATGTTGATTTTAAAATGACCTTTTTCATGTTTCTAATGTACTAACTCGATTTTTCCTCACAGCAGGTCAACTTGTGTGTGGTTGCGACATTACGGTCCCATTGAGTACATTTTTGGAGAAAGGGACATCAGTTGCACCACAGGGCGGAAGGAGGGTGCGGAGCACAATTCATTTTCTTTCTTCAGTAAGCATTTTTTTGTGTTTGATACTTTTGGGATTTTGGTTTTTCATGTTGATTTTAAAATGACCTTTTACATGTTTGAAATGTACTAACTCGTTTTTTCCTCACAGCAGGTCAACTTGTGTGTGGTTGCGACATTACGGTCCCATTGAGTACATTTTTGGAGAAAGGGACATCAGTTGCACCACAGGGCGGAAGGAGGGTCCAGAGCACTATTCATTTTCTTTCTTCGGTAAGCATTTTTTTTTGGTTGATACTTTTGGAATTTGTTTTTCATGGTGATTTTAAAATGACCTTTTTCATGTTTGAAATGTACTAACTCGTTTTTTCCTCACAGCAGGTCAACTTGTGTGTGGTTGCAACATTACGGTCCCATTGAGTACATTTTTGGAGAAAGGGACATCAGTTGCACCACAGGGCAGGAGGAAGGTGCAGAGCACGATACATTTTCTTTCTTCGGTAAGAATTTTTTTGTGTTTGATACTTTTGGAATTTTGGTTTTTCATGTTGATTTTAAAATGACCTTTTTAATGTCTGAAATATACTAACTCGTTTTTTCCTCACAGCAGGTCAACTTGTGTGTGGTTGTAACATTACGGTCCCATTGAGTACATTTTTGGAGAAAGGGACATCAGTTGCACAACAGGGCAGGAGGAGGGTATGGAGTACGATTCATTTTCTTTCTTCGGTAAGCATATTTTTGTATTTGATATTTTCGGAATTTTGGTTTTTCATGTTGATTTTAAAATGACCTTTTTCATGTTTGAAATGTACTAACTCGTTTTTTCCTCACAGCAGGTCAACTTGTGTGTGGTTGCGACATTACGGTCCCATTGAGTACATTTTTGGAGAAAGGGACATCAGTTGCACCACAGAGCGGAAGGAGGCTGCAGAGCACGATACATTTTCTTTCTTTGGTAAGAATTTTTTTGTGTTTGATACTTTTAGAATTTTGGTTTTTCATGTTGATTTTAAAATGACCTTTTCCATGTTTGAAATGTACTAACTCGTTTTTTCCTCACAGTCGGTCAACTTGTGTGTGGTTGGAACATTACGGTCCCATTGAGTACATATTTGGAGAAAGGGACATCAGTTGCACCACAGGGCGGGTAAAGGGTGCAGAGCACGATACATTTTCTTTCTTCGGTAAGCATTTTTTTGTGTTTGATACTTTTGGGATTTTGGTTCTTCATGTTGATTTTAAAATGACCTTTTTAATGTTGACATGTACTAACTCGTTTTTTCCTCACAGCAGGCCAACATGTGTGTGGTTGCGACATTACGGTCCCATTGAGTACATTTTTGGAGAAAGGGACATCAGTTGCACCACAGGGCGGGAAGAGGGTGCAGAGCACGATACATTTTCTTTCTTCGGTAAGCATTTTTTTGTGTTCGATACTTTTGGAATTTTGGTTTTTCATGTTTATTTTAAAATGACCGTTTTCATGTTTGAAATGTACTAACTCGTTTTTTCCTGACAGTAGGTCAACTTGTGTGTGGTTGCAACATTACGGTCCCATTGAGTACATTTTTGGAGAAAGGGACATCCGTTGCACCACAGAGCGGGAGGAAGGTGGAAACCACGATACATTTTCTTTCATCGGTAAGAATTTTTTTGTGTTTGATACCTTTGGGATTTTGGTTTTTCATGTTGATTTTAAACTGACCTTTTTCATGTATGAAATGTACTAACTAGTTTTTTACTCACAGCAGGTCAACTTGTGTATGGTTGCAACATTACGGTCCCGTTGAGTACATTTTTGGAGAAAGGGACTTCAGTTGCACCACAGGGCGGGAGGGGGGTGCAGAGCACGATTCATTTTCATTCTTCGGTAAGCATTTTTTTGTGTTTGATACTTTTGGGATTTAGGTTTTTCATGCTGATTTAAAAATGACCTTTTTCATGTTTGAAATGTACTAACTCGTTTTTTCCTCACAGCAGGTCAACTTGTGTGTGGTTGCAACATTACGGTCCCATTGAGTACATTTTTGGAGAAAGGGACATCAGATGCACCACAGGGCAGGACGAGGGTGCGGAGTATGATACATTTTCTTTCTTTGGTAAGCATTTTTTTGTGTTTGATACTTTTTGAATTTTGGTTTCTCATGTTGATTTTAGAATGACCTTTTTCATGTTTGAAATGTACTAACTCGTTTTTTCCACACAGCAGGTCAACTTGCGTGTCGTTGCAGCATTACAGTACCATTGAGTACATTTTTGGAGAAAGGGACGTGAGTTGCACCACAGGGTGGGAGGAGGGTGCAGAGCACGATACATTTTCTTTCTTCGGTAAGCATTTTTTTGTGTTTGATACTTTTGGAATTTTGGTTTTTCATGTTGATTTTAAAATGACCTTTTTCATGTTTGAAATGTACTAATTCGTTTTTTACTCACAGCAGGTCAACTTGTGTAAGGTTGCAACGTTACAGTACCATTGAGTACATTTTTGGAGAAAGGGACATCAGTTGCACCACAGGGCAGGAGGAGGGTACGGAGTACGATTCATTTCTTTCTTCGGTAAGCATATTTTTGTGTTTGATACTTTTGGAATTTTGGTTTTTCATGTTGATTTTAAAATGACCTATTTCATGTTTGAAATGTACTAACTCGTTTTTTCCTCACAGCAGGTCAACTTGTCTGTGGTTGGAACATTACGGTCCCATTGAGTACATTTTTGGAGAAAGGGACATCAGTTGCACCACAGGGTGGGAAAAGGGTGCAGAGCACGATACATTTTCTTTCTTCGGTAAGCATTTTTTTGTGTTTGATACTTTTGGAATTTTGGTTTTTCATGTTTATTTTAAAATGACCGTTTTCATGTTTGAAATGTACTAACTCGTTTTTTCCTGACAGTAGGTCAACTTGTGTGTGGTTGCAACATTACGGTCCCATTGAGTACATGTTTGGAGAAAGGGACATCCGTTGCACCACAGAGCGGGAGGAAGGTGCAGAGCACGATACATTTTCTTTCATCGGTAAGAATTTGTTTGTGTTTGATACTTTTGGGATTTTGGTTTTTCATGTTGATTTTAAACTGACCTTTTTCATGTTTGAAATGTACTAACTAGTTTTTTACTCACAGCAGGTCAACTTGTGTATGGTTGCAACATTACGGTCCCATTGAGTACATTTTTGGAGAAAGGGACTTCAGTTGCACCACAGGGCGGAGGGGGGTGCAGAGCACGATTCATTTTCATTCTTCGGTAAGCATTTTTTTGTGTTTGATACTTTTGGGATTTAGGTTTTTCATGCTGATTTAAAAATGACCTTTTTCATGTTTGAAATGTACTAACTCGTTTTTTCCTCACAGCAGGTCAACTTGTGTGTGGTTGCAACATTACGGTCCCATTGAGTACATTTTTGGAGAAAGGGACATCAGATGCACCACAGGGCAGGACGAGGGTGCGGAGTACGATACATTTTCTTTCTTCGGTAAGCATTTTTTTGTGTTTGATACTTTTGGAATTTTGGTTTCTCATGTTGATTTTAAAATTACCTTTTTCATGTTTGAAATGTACTAACTCGTTTTTTCCACACAGCAGGTCAACTTGCGTGTCGTTGCAAAGTTACAGTCCCATTGAGTACATTTTTGGAGAAAGGGACATCAGTTGCACCACAGGGCGGTAGGAGGGAGCAGAGCACGATACATTTTCTTTCTTCGGTAAGCATTTTTTTGTGTTTGATACTTTTCGAATTTTGGTTTTTCATGTTGATTTTAAAATGACCTTTTTCATGTTTGAAATGTACTAACTCGTTTTTTCCTCACAGCAGGTAAGCTTGTGTGTGGTTGCAACATTACGGTCCCATTGAGTACATTTTTGGAGAAAGGGACGTGAGTTGCACCACAGGGTGGGAGGAGGGTGCAGTGCACAATACATTCCTTTTCTTTGGTAATCATTTCTTGTATTTTATACTTTTGGAATTTTTTCTTTTTTCATGTTGATTATAAAATGACCTTTTTCATGTTTGAAATGTACTAACTCGTTTTTTCCTCACAGCAGGTCAACTTGTGTGTGGTTGCAACATTACGGTCCCACTGAGTACATTTTTGGAGAAAGGGACATCAGTTGCACCACAGGGCAGGAGGAGGGTGCGGAGCACGATACATTTTCTTTATTCGGTAAGCATTTTTTTGTGTTTATACCTTTGGAATTTTGGATCCTCACGTTCATTTTCAAATGACCTTTTTCATGTTTGAAAAGTACTAACTCATTTTTTCCACACAGCAGGTCAACTTGTGTGTGGTTGCGACATTACGGTCCCATTGAGTACATTTTTGGAGAAAGGGACATCAGTTGCACCACAGGGCGGAAGGAGGGTGCAGAGCACAATTCATTTTCTTTCTTCGGTAAGCATTTTTTTGTGTTTGTTACTTTTGGGATTTTGGTTTTTCATGTTGATTTTAAAATGACCTTTTTCATGTTTGAAATGTACTAACTCGTTTTTTCCTCACAGCAGGCGAACTTGTGTGTGGTTGCAACATTACGGTCCCATAGAGTACATTTTTGGAGAAAGGGACATCAGTTGCACCAGTGGAGGGTGCAGAGCACGATACATTTACTTTCATCGGTAAGAATTTTTTTGTGTTTGATACTTTTCGAATTTTGGTTTTTCATGTTGATTTTAAAATGACCTTTTTCATGTTTGAAACCTACTAACTCGTTTTTTCCACACAGCAGGTCAACTTGTGTGTGGTTGCAACATTACACTCCCATTGAGTACATTTTTGGAGAAAGGGACATCAGTTGCACCACAGGGCGGGAGGAGGGTGCAAAGAACGATACATTTTCTTTCTTCGGTATGCATTTTTTTGTGTTTGTTACTTTTGGAATTTTGGTTTTTCATGTTGATTTTAAAATGACCTTTTCTTGTTTATAATGTACTAATTCGTTTTTTCCTCACAGCAAGTCAACTTGTGTGTGGTTGCGACATTACGGTCCCATTGAGTACATTTTTGGAGAAAGGGACATCAGTTGCACCACAGGGCGTAAGGAGGGTGCAGAGCACAATTCATTTTCTTTCTGCGGTAAGCATTTTTTTGTGTTTGATACTTTTGGGATTTTGGAGTTTCATGTTGATTTTAAAATGACCTCTTTCATGTTTGAAATGTACTAACTTGTCTTTTCCTCACAGCAGGTCAACTTGAGTGTGGTTGCAACATTATGGTCCCATTGAGTACATTTTTGGAGAAAGGGACATCAGTTGCACCACAGGGCAGGAGGAGGGTGCAGAGTACGATACATTTTCTTTCTTCGGTAAGCATTTTTTTGTGTTTGATACTTTTGGAATTTTGGTTTTTCATGTTGATTTTAAAATGACCTTTTTCATGTTGAAATGTACTAACTCGTTTTTACTAACAGCAGGTCAACTTGCGTATGGTTGCAACATTACGGTCCCATTGAGTACATTTTTGGAGAAAGGGACATCAGTTTCACCACAGGTCAGGAGGAGGGTGCGGAGTACGACACATTTTCTTTCTTCGGTAAGCATTTTTTTGTGTTTGATACTTTTTGAATTTTGGTTTCTCATGTTGATTTTAAAATGACCTTTTTCATGTTTGAAATATACTAACTCGTTCTTTTCTCACAGCAGGTTTAATTGTGTGTCGTTGTAACTTTACAGTCCCATTGAGTACATTTTTTAGAAAGGGACATCAGTTGCACCACAGGGCGAAAGGAGGGTGCGGAGCACGATACATTTTCTTTCTTCGGTAAGCATTTTTTTGTGTTTGATACTTTTGGGATTTTGCTTTTTCATGTTGATTTTAAAATGACCTTTTTCATGTTTGACATGTACTAACTCGTTTTTTCCTCACAGCAAGTCAACTTGTGTGTGGTTGCGACATTACGGTCCCATTGAGTACATTTTTGGAGAAAGGGACATCAGTTGCACCACAGGGCGTAAGGAGGGTGCAGAGCACAATTCATTTTCTTTCTGCGGTAAGCATTTTTTTGTGTTTGATACTTTTGGGATTTTGGTTTTTCATGTTGATTTTAAAATGACCTTTTTCATGTTTGAAATGTACTAACTCGATTTTTCCTCACAGCAGGCGAACTTGTGTGTGGTTGCAACATTACGGTCCCATTGAGTACATTTTTGGAGAAAGGGACATCAGTTGCACCATAGGGCGGGAGGAGGGCGCAGAGCACGATACATTTTCTTTCTTCGGTAAGCATTTTTTTGTGTTTGATGCTTTTGGAATTTTGGTTTTTCATGTTGATTTTAAAATGACCTTTTTCATGTTTGAAATGTACTAACTCGTTTTTTCCTCACAGCAGGTCAACTTGTGTGTGGTTGCAACATTACGGTCCCATTGAGTACATTTTTGGAGAAAGGGACGCGAGTTGCACCACAGGGCGTAAGGAGGGTGCAGAGCACAATTCATTTTCTTTCTGCGGTAAGCATTTTTTTGTGTTTGATACTTTTGGGATTTTGGTTTTTCATGTTGATTTTAAAATGACCTTTTTCATGTTTGAAATGTACTAACTCGTTTTTTCCTCACAGCAGGTCAACTTGTGTGTGGTTGCAACATTACGGTCCCATTGAGTACATTTTTGGAGAAAGGAACATCAGTTGCACCACAGGGCGGGAGGAGGGTGCAGAGCACGATACATTTTCTTTCTTCGGTAAGAGTTTTTTTGTTTGATACTTTTGGAATTTTGGTTTCTCATGATGATTTTAAAATGACCTTTTTCATGTTTGAAATGTACTAACTCGTTTTTTCCTGACAGCAGGTCAACTTGTGTGTTTTTTGCAACATTACGGTCCCATTGAGTACATTTTTTGAGAAAGGGACATCAGTTGCAGCACAGGGCGGGAGGGGGGTGCAGAGCATGATACATTTTCTTTCTCCGGTAAGCATTTTTTTGTGTTTGATACTTTTGGGATTTTGGTTTTTCAAGTTGATTTTAAAATGACCTTTTTCATGTTTGACATGTACTAACTCGTTTTTTACTCACAGCAGGTCAACTTGTGTATGGTTGCAACATTACCGTCCCATTGAGTACATTTTTGGAGAAAGGGACATCAGTTTCACCACAGGTCAGGAGGAGGGAGCGGAGTACGATACATTTTCTTTCTTCGGTAAGCATTTTTTTGTGTTTGATACTTTTGGAATTTTGGTTTTTCATGTTTATTTTAAAATGACCTTTTTCATGTTTGAAATGTACTAACTTGTCTTTTCCTCACAGCAGGTCAACTTGAGTGTGGTTGCAACATTATGGTCCCACTGAGTACATTTTTGGAGAAAGGGACATCAGTTGCACCACAGGGCAGGAGGAGGGTGCAGAGTACGATACATTTTCTTTCTGCGGTAAGCATTTTTTTGTGTTTGATACTTTTGGAATTTTGGTTTTTCATGTTGATTTTAAAATGACCTTTTTCATGTTGAAATGTACTAACTCGTTTTTACTAACAGCAGGTCAACTTGCGTATGGTTGCAACATTACGGTCCCATTGAGTACATTTTTGGAGAAAGGGACATCAGTTTCACCACAGGTCAGGAGGAGGGTGCGGAGTACGACACATTTTCTTTCTTCGGTAAGCATTTTTTTGTGTTTGATACTTTTTGAATTTTGGTTTCTCATGTTGATTTTAAAATGACCTTTTTCATGTTTGAAATATACTAACTCGTTCTTTCCTCACAGCAGGTTTAATTGTGTGTCGTTTCAACTTTACAGTCCCATTGAGTACATTTTTTAGAAAGGGACATCAGTTGCACCACAGGGCGAAAGGAGGGTGCAGAGCACGATACATTTTCTTTCTTCGGTAAGCATTTTTTTGTGTTTGATACTTTTGGGATTTTGGTTTTTCATGTTGATTTTAAAATGACCTTTTTCATGTTTGACACGTACTAACTCGTTTTTTCCTCACAGCAAGTCAACTTGTGTGTGGTTGCGACATTACGGTCCCATTGAGTACATTTTTGGAGAAAGGGACATCAGTTGCACCACAGGGCGTAAGGAGGGTGCAGAGCACAATTCATTTTCTTTCTGCGGTAAGCATTTTTTTGTGTTTGATACTTTTGGGATTTTGGTTTTTCATGTTGATTTTAAAATGACCTTTTTCATGTTTGAAATGTACTAACTCGATTTTTCCTCACAGCAGGCGAACTTGTGTGTGGTTGCAACATTACGGTCCCATTGAGTACATTTTTGGAGAAAGGGACATCAGTTGCACCATAGGGCGGGAGGAGGGCGCAGAGCACGATACATTTTCTTTCTTCGGTAAGCATTTTTTTGTGTTTGATACTTTTGGAATTTTGGTTTTTCATGTTGATTTTAAAATGACCTTTTTCATGTTTGAAATGTACTAACTCGTTTTTTCCTCACAGCAGGTCAACTTGTGTGTGGTTGCAACATTACGGTCCCATTGAGTACATTTTTGGAGAAAGGGACGTGAGTTGCACCACAGGGCGGGAGGAGGGTGCAGAGCACGATACATTCCTTTTCTTTGGTAATCATTTCTTGTATTTTATACTTTTGGGGTTTTTTCTTTTTTCATGTTGATTATAAAATGACCTTTTTCATGTTTGAAATGAACTAACTCGTTTTTTCCTCACAGCAGGTCAACTTGTGTGTGGTTGCAACATTACGGTCCCACTGAGTACATTTTTTCAGAAAGGGACATCAGTTGCACCACAGGGCAGGAGGAGGGTGCGGAGCACGATACATTTTCTTTCTTCGGTAAGCATTTTTTTGTTTTTATACCTTTGGAATTTTGGATCCTCACGTTCATTTTCAAATGACCTTTTTCATGTTTGAAATGTACTAACTCATTTTTTCCACACAGCAGGTCAAATTGTGTGTGGTTGCAACATTACACTCCCATTGAGTACATTTTTGGAGAAAGGGACATTAGTTGCACCACAGGGTGGGAGGAGGGTGCAAAGCACGATACATTTTCTTGCTTCGGTAAGCATTTTTTTGTGTTTGTTACTTTTGGGATTTTGGTTTTTCATGTTGATTTTAAAATGACCTTTTTCATGTTTGAAATATACTAACTCGTTTTTTCCTCACAGCGGGTCAACTTGTGTGTGGTTGCGACATTACGGTCCCATTGAGTACATTTTTGGAGAAAGGGACATCAGTTGCACCACAGGGCGGAAGGAGGGTGCAGAGCACAATTCATTTTCTTTCTTCGGTAAGCATTTTTTGTGTTTGATACTTTTGGGATTTTGGTTTTTCATGTTGATTTTAAAATGACCTTTTTCATGTTTGAAATGTACTAACTCGTTTTTTCCTCACAGCAGGCCAACTTGTGTGTGGTTGCAACATTACCGTCCCATTGAGTACATTTTTGGAGAAAGGGACATCAGTTGCACCAGTGGAGGGTGCAGAGCACGATACATTTTCTTTCATCGGTAAGAATTTTTTTGTGTTTGATACTTTTCGAATTTTGGTTTTTCATGTTGATTTTAAAATGACCTTTTTCATGTTTGAAATCTACTAACTCGTTTTTTCCACACAGCAGGTCAACTTGCGTGTCGTTGCAACGTTACAGTCCCATTGAGTACATTTTTGGAGAAAGGGACATCAGTTGCACCACAGGGCGGGAGGAGGGTGCAGAGCATGATACATTTTCTTTCTTCGGTAAGCATTTCTTTGTGTTTGATACTTTTGGAATTTTGATTTTTCATGTTGATTTTAAAATGACCTTTTTCATGTTTATAATGTACTAACTCGTTTTTTCCTCACAGCGGGTCAACTTGTGTGTGGTTGCAACATTACGGTCTGACTGAGTACATTTTTGGAGAAAGGGACATCAGTTGCACCACAGGGCAGGAGGAGGGTGCGGAGCACGATACATTATCTTTCTTCGGTAAGCATTTTTTTGTGTTTGATACTTTTGGAATTTTGGTTCTTCATGTTGATTTTAAAATGACCTTTTTCATGTTTGAAATGTACTAACTCGTTTTTTCCTCACAGCAGGTCAACTTGTGTGTGGTTGCGACATTACGGTCCCATTGAGTACATTTTTGGAGAAAGGGACATCAGTTACACCACAGGGCGGAAGGAGTGTGCAGAGCACAATTGATTTTCTTTCTTCGGTAAGCATTTTTTTTGTGTTTGATTCTTTTGGGATTTTGGTTTTTCATGTTGATTTTAAAATGACCTTTTTCATGTTTGAAATGTACTAACTCATTTTTTCCTCACAGCAGGCCAACTTGTGTGTGGTTGCAATATTACGGTCTCATTGAGTACATTTTTGGCGAAAGGGACATCAGTTGCACAATAGGGCGTGTGGAGGGTGCAGAGCACGATACATTTTCTTTCTTCGGTAAGCATTTTTTTGTGTTTATACTTTTGGAATTTTGGTTTCTCATGTTGATTTTAAAATGACCTTTTTCATGTTTGAAATGTACTAACTCGTTTTTTCCACACAGCAGGTCAACTTGCGTGTCGTTGCAACGTTACAGTCCCATTGAGTACATTTTTGGAGAAAGGGACATCAGTTGCACCACAGGGCGGGAGGAGGGTGCAGAGCATGATACATTTTCTTTCTTCGGTAAGCATTTCTTTGTGTTTGATACTTTTGGAATTTTGATTTTGCATGTTGATTTTAAAATGACCTTTTTCATGTTTATAATGTACTAACTCGTTTTTTCCTCACAGCGGGTCAACTTGTGTGTGGTTGCAACATTACGGTCTGACTGAGTACATTTTTGGAGAAAGGGACATCAGTTGCACCACAGGGCAGGAGGAGGGTGCGGAGCACGATACATTATCTTTCTTCGGTAAGCATTTTTTTGTGTTTGATACTTTTGGAATTTTGGTTCTTCATGTTGATTTTAAAATGACCTTTTTCATGTTTGAAATGTACTAACTCGTTTTTTCCTCACAGCAGGTCAACTTGTGTGTGGTTGCGACATTACGGTCCCATTGAGTACATTTTTGGAGAAAGGGACATATGTTACACCACAGGGCGGAAGGAGTGTGCAGAGCACAATTGATTTTCTTTCTTCGGTAAGCATTTTTTTTGTGTTTGATACTTTTGGGATTTTGGTTTTTCATGTTGATTTTAAAATGACCTTTTTCATGTTTGAAATGTACTAACTCATTTTTTCCTCACAGCAGGCCAACTTGTGTGTGGTTGCAACATTACGGTCCCATTGAGTACATTTTTGGAGAAAGGGACATCAGATGCACCACAGGGCAGGAGGAGAGTGCGGAGTACGATACATTTTCTTTCTTCGGTAAGCATTTTTTTGTGTTTGATACTTTTTGAATTTTGGTTTCTCATGTTGATTTTAAAATGACCTTTTTCATGTTTGAAATGTACTAACTCGATTTTTCGACACAGCAGGTCAACTTGCGTGTCGTTGCAACGTTACCGTCCCATTGAGTACATTTTTGGAGAAAGGGACATCAGTTGCACCACAGGGCGGGAGGAGGGTGCAGAGCACGATACATTTCCTTTCTTCGGTAAGCATTTTTTTGTGTTTGATACTTTTGGAATTTTGGTTTTTCATGTTGATTTTAAAATGACCTTTTTCATGTTTGACATGTACTAACTCGTTTTTTCCTGACAGCAGGTCAACTTGTGTGTGGTTGCGACATTACGGTCCCATTGAGTACATTTTTGGAGAAAGGGACGTGAGTTGCACCACAGGGTGGGAGGAGGGTGCAGAGCACGATACATTCCTTTTCTTTGGTAATCATTTGCTTGTATTTTATACTTTTGGAATTTTGTTTTTTCATGTTGATTTTAAAATGACCTTTTTCATGTTTGAAATGTACTAACTCGTTTTTTCCTCACAGCAGGTCAACTTGTGTGTGGTTGCAACATTACGGTCCCACTGAGTACATTTTTGGAGAAAGGGACATCAGTTGCACCATAGCGCGGGTGGAGGGTGCAGAGCACGATACATTTTCTTTCTTCGGTAAGCATTTTTTTGTGTTTGATACTTTTGGAATTTTGGTTTCTCATGTTGATTTTAAAATGACCTTTTTCATGTTTGAAATGTACTAACTCGTTTTTTCCACACAGCAGGTCAACTTGTGTGTGGTTGCAACATTACACTCCCATTGAGTACATTTTTGGAGAAAGGGACATCAGTTGCACCACAGGGCGGGAGGAGGGTGCAGAGCACGATACATTTTCTTTCTTAGGTAAGCATTTTTTTGTTTTTGATACTTTTGGAATTCTGGTTTCTCATGTTGATTTTAAAATGACCTTTTTCATGTTTGACATGTACTAACTCGTTTTTTCCTCGAAGCATTCCAACTTGTTTGTGGTTGCAACATTACGGTCCCATTGAGTACATTATTAGAGAAAGGGACATCAGTTGCACCACAGGGTGGGAGGAGGGTGCAAAGCACGATACTTTTTCTTTCTTCGGTAAGCATTTTTTTGTGTTTGATACTTTTGGAATTTTGGTTTTTCATGTTGATTTTAAAATGACCTTTTTCATGTTTGAAATGTACTAACTCGTTTTTTCCTGACAGCAGGTCAACTTGTGTGTTTTTTGCAACATTACGGTCCCATTGAGTACATTTTTTGAGAAAGGGACATCAGTTGCAGCACAGGGCGGGAGGGGGGTGCAGAGCATGATACATTTTCTTTCTCCGGTAAGCATTTTTTTGTGTTTGATACTTTTGGGATTTTGGTTTTTCAAGTTGATTTTAAAATGACCTTTTTCATGTTTGACATGTTCTAACTCGTTTTATACTCACAGCAGGTCAACTTGTGTATGGTTGCAACATTACGGTCCCATTGAGTACATTTTTGGAGAAAGGGACATCAGTTTCTCCACAGGTCAGGAGGAGGGAACGGAGTACGATACATTTTCTTTCTTCGGTTACCATTTTTTTGTGGTTGATACTTTTGGAATTTTGGTTTTTCATGTTTATTTTAAAATGACCTTTTTCATGTTTGAAATGTATAAACTTGTCTTTTCCACACAGCAGGTCAACTTGAGTGTGGTTGCAACATTACGGTCCCATTGAGTACATTTCTGGAGAAAGGGACATCAGATGCACCACAGGGCAGTAGGAGGGTGCGGAGTACGATACATTTTCTTTCTTCGGTAAGCATTTTTTTGTGTTTGATACTTTTGGAATTTTGGTTTCTCATGTTGATTTTAAAATGACCTTTTTCATGTTTGAAATGTACTAACTCGTTTTTTCCTCACAGCAGGTAAACTTGCGTGTCTTTGCAACGTTACAGTCCCATTGAGTACATTTTTGGAGAAAGGGACATCAGTTGCACCACAGGGCGGGAGGAGGGTGCAGAGCACGATACATTTTCTTTCTTCGGTAAGCATTTTTTTGTGTTTGATACTTTTGGAATTTTGGTTTTTCATGTTGATTTTAGAATGACCTTTTTCATGTTGAAATGTACTAACTCGTTTTTACTCACAGCAGGTCAACTTGCGTATGGTTGCAACATTACGGTCCCATTGAGTACATTTTTGGAGAAAGGGACATCAGTTTCACCACAGGTCAGGAGGAGGGTGCGGAGTACGATACATTTTCTTTCTTCGGTAAGCATTTTTTTGTGTTTGATACTTTTTGAATTTTGGTTTCTCATGTTGATTTTAAAATGACCTTTTTCATGTTTGAAATATACTAACTCGTTCTTTCCTCACAGCAGGTTTAATTGTGTGTCTTTGCAACTTTACAGTCCCATTGAGTACATTTTTTAGAAAGGGACATCAGTTGCACCACAGGGCGGGAGGAGGGTGCAGAGCACGATACATTTTCTTTCTTCGGTAAGCATTTTTTTGTGTTTGATACTTTTGGAATTTTGGTTTTTCATGTTGATTTTAAAATTACCTTTTTCATGTTTGAAATGTACTAACTCGTTTTTTCCTCACAGCAGGTCAACTTGTGTGTGGTTGCGACATTACGGTCCCATAGAGTACATT
Organism: Schistocerca cancellata; assembly: GCF_023864275.1. Lineage (NCBI taxonomy): Eukaryota > Metazoa > Arthropoda > Insecta > Orthoptera > Acrididae > Schistocerca > Schistocerca cancellata. Next base: position 765,365,769 of record NC_064630.1, read on the forward strand.
TTTGGTGAAAGGGACATCAGTTGCCCCACAGGGCGGAAGGGGGGTGCAGAGCACAATTCATTTTCTTTCTTCGGTACGCATTTTTTGTGTTTGATACTTTTGGGATTTTGGTTTTTCATGTTGATTTTAAAATAACCTTTTTCATGTTTGAAATGTACTAACTCGTTTTTTACTCACAGCAGGTCAACTTGTGTATGGTTGCAACATTACTGTCCCATTGAGTATATTTGTGGAGAAAGAGACATCAGATGCACCACAGGGCAGGAGGAGAGTGCGGAGTACGATACATTTTCTTTCTTCGGTAAGCATTTTTTTGTGTTTGATACTTTTTGAATTTTGGTTTCTCATGTTGATTTTAAAATGACCTTTTTCATGTTTGAAATGTACTAACTCGTTTTTTCCACACAGCAGGTCAACTTGCGTGTCGTTGCAACGTTACAGTCCCATTGAGTACATTTTTGGAGAAAGGGACATCAGTTGCAGCACAGGGCGGGAGGGGGGTGCAGAGCATGATACATTTTCTTTCTTCGGTAAGCATTTCTTTGTGTTTGATACTTTTGGAATTTTGATTTTTCATGTTGATTTTAAAATGACCTTTTTCATGTTTATAATGTACTAACTCGTTTTTTCCTCACAGCGGGTCAACTTGTGTGTGGTTGCAACATTACGGTCTGACTGAGTACATTTTTGGAGAAAGGGACATCAGTTGCACCACAGGGCAGGAGGAGGGTGCGGAGCACGATACATTTTCTTTCCTCGGTAAGCATTTTTTTGTGTTTGATACTTTTGGAATTTTGGTTTCTCACATTGATTTTAAAATGACCTTTTTCATGTTTGAAATGTACTAACTCGTTTTTTCCTCACAGCAGGTCAACTTGTGTGTGGTTGCGACATTACGGTCCCATTGAGTACATTTTTGGAGAAAGGGACATCAGTTACACCACAGGGCGGAAGGAGTGTGCAGAGCACAATTGATTTTCTTTCTTCGGTAAGCATTTTTTTGTGTTTATACTTTTGGAATTTTGGTTTCTCATGTTGATTTTAAAATGACCTTTTTCGTGTTTGAAATGTACTAACTCGTTTTTTCCACACAGCAGGTCAACTTGTGTGTGGTTGCAACAATACACTCCCATTGAGTACATTTTTGGAGAAAGGGACATCAGTTGCACCACAGGGCGGGAGGAGGGTGCAGAGCACGATACATTTTCTTTCTTCGGTAAGCATTTTTTTGTGTTTGATACTTTTGGAATTTTGGGTTTTCATGTTGATTTTAAAATGACCTTTTTCATGTTTGACATGTACTAACTCGTTTTTTCCTCGCAGCATTCCAACTTGTTTGTGGTTGCAACATTACGCTCCCATTGAGTACATTATTAGAGAAAGGGACATCAGTTGCACCACAGGGCGGGAGGAGGGTGCAAAGCACGATACTTTTTCTTTCTTCGGTAAGCATTTTTTTGTGTTTGATACTTTTGGAATTTTGGTTTTTCATGTTGATTTTAAAATGACCTTTTTCATGTTTGAAATGTACTAACTCGTTTTTTCCTGACAGCAGGTCAACTTGTGTGTTTTTTGCAACATTACGGTCCCATTGAGTGCATTTTTTGAGAAAGGGACATCAGTTGCAGCACAGGGCGGGAGGGGGGTGCAGAGCATGATACATTTTCTTTCTCCGGTAAGCATTTTTTTGTGTTTGATACTTTTGGGATTTTGGTTTTTCAAGTTGATTTTAAAATGACCTTTTTCATGTTTGACATGTTCTAACTCGTTTTATACTCACAGCAGGTCAACTTGTGTATGGTTGCAACATTACGGTCCCATTGAGTACATTTTTGGAGAAAGTGACATCAGTTTCTCCACAGGTCAGGAGGAGGGAACGGAGTACGATACATTTTCTTTCTTCGGTTACCATTTTTTTGTGGTTGATACTTTTGGAATTTTGGTTTTTCATGTTTATTTTAAAATGACCTTTTTCATGTTTGAAATGTACTAACTTGTCTTTTCCACACAGCAGGTCAACTTGAGTGTGGTTGCAACATTATGGTCCCATTGAGTACATTTCTGGAGAAAGGGACATCAGATGCACCACAGGGCAGTAGGAGGGTGCGGAGTACGATACATTTTCTTTCTTCGGTAAGCATTTTTTTGTGTTTGATACTTTTGGAATTTTGGTTTCTCATGTTGATTTTAAAATGACCTTTTTCATGTTTGAAATGTACTAACTCGTTTTTTCCTCACAGCAGGTAAACTTGCGTGTCTTTGCAACGTTACAGTCCCATTGAGTACATTTTTGGAGAAAGGGACATCAGTTGCACCACAGGGCGGGAGGAGGGTGCAGAGCACGATACATTTTCTTTCTTCGGTAAGCATTTTTTTGTGTTTGATACTTTTGGAATTTTGGTTTTTCATGTTGATTTTAGAATGACCTTTTTCATGTTGAAATGTACTAACTCGTTTTTACTCACAGCAGGTCAACTTGCGTATGGTTGCAACATTACGGTCCCATTGAGTACATTTTTGGAGAAAGGGACATCAGTTTCACCACAGGTCAGGAGGAGGGTGCGGAGTACGATACATTTTCTTTCTTCGGTAAGCATTTTTTTGTGTTTGATACTTTTTGAATTTTGGTTTCTCATGTTGATTTTAAAATGACCTTTTTCATGTTTGAAATATACTAACTCGTTCTTTCCTCACAGCAGGTTTAATTGTGTGTCTTTGCAACTTTACAGTCCCATTGAGTACATTTTTTAGAAAGGGACATCAGTTGCACCACAGGGCGGGAGGAGGGTGCAGAGCACGATACATTTTCTTTCTTCGGTAAGCATTTTTTTGTGTTTGATACTTTTGGAATTTTGGTTTTTCATGTTGATTTTAAAATTACCTTTTTCATGTTTGAAATGTACTAACTCGTTTTTTCCTCACAGCAGGTCAACTTGTGTGTGGTTGCGACATTACGGTCCCATAGAGTACATTTTTGGAGAAAGGGACATCAGTTGCCCCACAGGGCGGAAGGGGGGTGCAGAGCACAATTCATTTTCTTTCTTCGGTACGCATTTTTTGTGTTTGATACTTTTGGGATTTTGGTTTTTCATGTTGATTTTAAAATAACCTTTTTCATGTTTGAAATGTACTAACTCGTTTTTTACTCACAGCAGGTCAACTTGTGTATGGTTGCAACATTACTGTCCCATTGAGTATATTTGTGGAGAAAGAGACATCAGATGCACCACAGGGCAGGAGGAGAGTGCGGAGTACGATACATTTTCTTTCTTCGGTAAGCATTTTTTTGTGTTTGATACTTTTTGAATTTTGGTTTCTCATGTTGATTTTAAAATGACCTTTTTCATGTTTGAAATGTACTAACTCGTTTTTTCCACACAGCAGGTCAACTTGCGTGTCGTTGCAACGTTACAGTCCCATTGAGTACATTTTTGGAGAAAGGGACATCAGTTGCAGCACAGGGCGGGAGGGGGGTGCAGAGCATGATACATTTTCTTTCTTCGGTAAGCATTTCTTTGTGTTTGATACTTTTGGAATTTTGATTTTTCATGTTGATTTTAAAATGACCTTTTTCATGTTTATAATGTACTAACTCGATTTTTCCTCACAGCGGGTCAACTTGTGTGTGGTTGCAACATTACGGTCTGACTGAGTACATTTTTGGAGAAAGGGACATCAGTTGCACCACAGGGCAGGAGGAGGGTGCGGAGCACGATACATTTTCTTTCCTCGGTAAGCATTTTTTTGTGTTTGATACTTTTGGAATTTTGGTTTCTCACATTGATTTTAAAATGACCTTTTTCATGTTTGAAATGTACTAACTCGTTTTTTCCTCACAGCAGGTCAACTTGTGTGTGGTTGCGACATTACGGTCCCATTGAGTACATTTTTGGAGAAAGGGACATCAGTTACACCACAGGGCGGAAGGAGTGTGCAGAGCACAATTGATTTTCTTTCTTCGGTAAGCATTTTTTTGTGTTTATACTTTTGGAATTTTGGTTTCTCATGTTGATTTTAAAATGACCTTTTTCGTGTTTGAAATGTACTAACTCGTTTTTTCCACACAGCAGGTCAACTTGTGTGTGGTTGCAACAATACACTCCCATTGAGTACATTTTTGGAGAAAGGGACATCAGTTGCACCACAGGGCGGGAGGAGGGTGCAGAGCACGATACATTTTCTTTCTTCGGTAAGCATTTTTTTGTGTTTGATACTTTTGGAATTTTGGGTTTTCATGTTGATTTTAAAATGACCTTTTTCATGTTTGACATGTACTAACTCGTTTTTTCCTCGCAGCATTCCAACTTGTTTGTGGTTGCAACATTACGCTCCCATTGAGTACATTATTAGAGAAAGGGACATCAGTTGCACCACAGGGCGGGAGGAGGGTGCAAAGCACGATACTTTTTCTTTCTTCGGTAAGCATTTTTTTGTGTTTGATACTTTTGGAATTTTGGTTTTTCATGTTGATTTTAAAATGACCTTTTTCATGTTTGACATGTACTAACTCGTTTTTTCCTGACAGCAGGTCAACTTGTGTGTGGTTGCGACATTACGGTCCCATTGAGTACATTTTTGGAGAAAGGGACGTGAGTTGCACCACAGGGTGGGAGGAGGGTGCAGAGCACGTTACATTCCTTTTCTTTGGTAATCATTTGCTTGTATTTTATACTTTTGGAATTTTGTTTTTTCATGTTGATTTTAAAATGACCTTTTTCATGTTTGAAATGTACTAACTCGTTTTTTCCTCACAGCAGGTCAACTTGTGTGTGGTTGCAACATTACGGTCCCACTGAGTACATTTTTGGAGAAAGGGACATCAGTTGCACCATAGCGCGGGTGGAGGGTGCAGAGCACGATACATTTTCTTTCTTCGGTAAGCATTTTTTTGTGTTTGATACTTTTTGAATTTTGGTTTCTCATGTTGATTTTAAAATGACCTTTTTCATGTTTGAAATGTACTAACTCGTTTTTTCCACACAGCAGGTCAACTTGTGTGTGGTTGCAACATTACACTCCCATTGAGTACATTTTTGGAGAAAGGGACATCAGTTGCACCACAGGTCAGGAGGAGGGTGCAGAGCACGATACATTTTCTTTCTTAGGTAAGCATTTTTTTTGTTTTTGATACTTTTGGAATTCTGGTTTCTCATGTTGATTTTAAAATGACCTTTTTCATGTTTGACATGTACTAACTCGTTTTTTCCTCGAAGCATTCCAACTTGTTTGTGGTTGCAACATTACGGTCCCATTGAGTACATTATTAGAGAAAGGGACATCAGTTGCACCACAGGGTGGGAGGAGGGTGCAAAGCACGATACTTTTTCTTTCTTCGGTAAGAATTTTTCGTGTTTGATACTTTTGGAATTTTGGTTTTTCATGTTGATTTTAAAATGACCTTTTTCATGTTTGAAATGTACTAACTCGTTTTTTCCTGACAGCAGGTCAACTTGTGTGTTTTTTGCAACATTACGGTCCCATTGAGTACATTTTTTGAGAAAGGGACATCAGTTGCAGCACAGGGCGGGAGGGGGGTGCAGAGCATGATACATTTTCTTTCTCCGGTAAGCATTTTTTTGTGTTTGATACTTTTGGGATTTTGGTTTTTCAAGTTGATTTTAAAATGACCTTTTTCATGTTTGACATGTTCTAACTCGTTTTATACTCACAGCATGTCAACTTGTGTATGGTTGCAACATTACGGTCCCATTGAGTACATTTTTGGAGAAAGGGACATCAGTTTCTCCACAGGTCAGGAGGAGGGAACGGAGTACGATACATTTTCTTTCTTCGGTTACCATTTTTTTGTGGTTGATACTTTTGGAATTTTGGTTTTTCATGTTTATTTTAAAATGACCTTTTTCATGTTTGAAATGTACTAACTTGTCTTTTCCACACAGCAGGTCAACTTGAGTGTGGTTGCAACATTATGGTCCCATTGAGTACATTTCTGGAGAAAGGGACATCAGATGCACCACAGGGCAGTAGGAGGGTGCGGAGTACGATACATTTTCTTTCTTCGGTAAGCATTTTTTTGTGTTTGATACTTTTGGAATTTTGGTTTCTCATGTTGATTTTAAAATGACCTTTTTCATGTTTGAAATGTACTAACTCGTTTTTTCCTCACAGCAGGTAAACTTGCGTGTCTTTGCAACGTTACAGTCCCATTGAGTACATTTTTGGAGAAAGGGACATCAGTTGCACCACAGGGCGGGAGGAGGGTGCAGAGCACGATACATTTTCTTTCTTCGGTAAGCATTTTTTTGTGTTTGATACTTTTGGAATTTTGGTTTTTCATGTTGATTTTAGAATGACCTTTTTCATGTTGAAATGTACTAACTCGTTTTTACTCACAGCAGGTCAACTTGCGTATGGTTGCAACATTACGGTCCCATTGAGTACATTTTTGGAGAAAGGGACATCAGTTTCACCACAGGTCAGGAGGAGGGTGCGGAGTACGATACATTTTCTTTCTTCGGTAAGCATTTTTTTGTGTTTGATACTTTTTGAATTTTGGTTTCTCATGTTGATTTTAAAATGACCTTTTTCATGTTTGAAATATACTAACTCGTTCTTTCCTCACAGCAGGTTTAATTGTGTGTCTTTGCAACTTTACAGTCCCATTGAGTACATTTTTTAGAAAGGGACATCAGTTGCACCACAGGGCGGGAGGAGGGTGCAGAGCACGATACATTTTCTTTCTTCGGTAAGCATTTTTTTGTGTTTGATACTTTTGGAATTTTGGTTTTTCATGTTGATTTTAAAATTACCTTTTTCATGTTTGAAATGTACTAACTCGTTTTTTCCTCACAGCAGGTCAACTTGTGTGTGGTTGCGACATTACGGTCCCATAGAGTACATTTTTGGAGAAAGGGACATCAGTTGCCCCACAGGGCGGAAGGGGGGTGCAGAGCACAATTCATTTTCTTTCTTCGGTACGCATTTTTTGTGTTTGATACTTTTGGGATTTTGGATTTTCATGTTGATTTTAAAATAACCTTTTTCATGTTTGAAATGTACTAACTCGTTTTTTACTCACAGCAGGTCAACTTGTGTATGGTTGCAACATTACTGTCCCATTGAGTATATTTGTGGAGAAAGAGACATCAGATGCACCACAGGGCAGGAGGAGAGTGCGGAGTACGATACATTTTCTTTCTTCGGTAAGCATTTTTTTGTGTTTGATACTTTTTGAATTTTGGTTTCTCATGTTGATTTTAAAATGACCTTTTTCATGTTTGAAATGTACTAACTCGTTTTTTCCACACAGCAGGTCAACTTGCGTGTCGTTGCAACGTTACAGTCCCATTGAGTACATTTTTGGAGAAAGGGACATCAGTTGCAGCACAGGGCGGGAGGGGGGTGCAGAGCATGATACATTTTCTTTCTTCGGTAAGCATTTCTTTGTGTTTGATACTTTTGGAATTTTGATTTTTCATGTTGATTTTAAAATGACCTTTTTCATGTTTATAATGTACTAACTCGTTTTTTCCTCACAGCGGGTCAACTTGTGTGTGGTTGCAACATTACGGTCTGACTGAGTACATTTTTGGAGAAAGGGACATCAGTTGCACCACAGGGCAGGAGGAGGGTGCGGAGCACGATACATTTTCTTTCCTCGGTAAGCATTTTTTTGTGTTTGATACTTTTGGAATTTTGGTTTCTCACATTGATTTTAAAATGACCTTTTTCATGTTTGAAATGTACTAACTCGTTTTTTCCTCACAGCAGGTCAACTTGTGTGTGGTTGCGACATTACGGTCCCATTGAGTACATTTTTGGAGAAAGGGACATCAGTTACACCACAGGGCGGAAGGAGTGTGCAGAGCACAATTGATTTTCTTTCTTCGGTAAGCATTTTTTTGTGTTTATACTTTTGGAATTTTGGTTTCTCATGTTGATTTTAAAATGACCTTTTTCGTGTTTGAAATGTACTAACTCGTTTTTTCCACACAGCAGGTCAACTTGTGTGTGGTTGCAACAATACACTCCCATTGAGTACATTTTTGGAGAAAGGGACATCAGTTGCACCACAGGGCGGGAGGAGGGTGCAGAGCACGATACATTTTCTTTCTTCGGTAAGCATTTTTTTGTGTTTGATACTTTTGGAATTTTGGTTTTTCATGTTGATTTTAAAATGACCTTTTTCATGTTTGACATGTACTAACTCGTTTTTTCCTCGCAGCATTCCAACTTGTTTGTGGTTGCAACATTACGGTCCCATTGAGTACATTTCTGGAGAAAGGGACATCAGTTGCACCACAGGGCGGGAGGAGGGTGCAAAGCACGATACTTTTTCTTTCTTCGGTAAGCATTTTTTTGTGTTTGATACTTTTGGAATTTTGGTTTTTCATGTTGATTTTAAAATGACCTTTTTCATGTTTGAAATGTACTAACTCGTTTTTTCCTGACAGCAGGTCAACTTGTGTGTTTTTTGCAACATTACGGTCCCATTGAGTACATTTTTTGAGAAAGGGACATCAGTTGCAGCACAGGGCGGGAGGGGGGTGCAGAGCATGATACATTTTCTTTCTCCGGTAAGCATTTTTTTGTGTTTGATACTTTTGGGATTTTGGTTTTTCAAGTTGATTTTAAAATGACCTTTTTCATGTTTGACATGTTCTAACTCGTTTTATACTCACAGCAGGTCAACTTGTGTATGGTTGCAACATTACGGTCCCATTGAGTACATTTTTGGAGAAAGGGACATCAGTTTCTCCACAGGTCAGGAGGAGGGAACGGAGTACGATACATTTTCTTTCTTCGGTTACCATTTTTTTGTGGTTGATACTTTTGGAATTTTGGTTTTTCATGTTTATTTTAAAATGACCTTTTTCATGTTTGAAATGTACTAACTTGTCTTTTCCACACAGCAGGTCAACTTGAGTGTGGTTGCAACATTATGGTCCCATTGAGTACATTTCTGGAGAAAGGGACATCAGATGCACCACAGGGCAGTAGGAGGGTGCGGAGTACGATACATTTTCTTTCTTCGGTAAGCATTTTTTTGTGTTTGATACTTTTGTAATTTTGGTTTCTCATGTTGATTTTAAAATGACCTTTTTCATGTTTGAAATGTACTAACTCGTTTTTTCCTCACAGCAGGTAAACTTGCGTGTCTTTGCAACGTTACAGTCCCATTGAGTACATTTTTGGAGAAAGGGACATCAGTTGCACCACAGGGCGGGAGGAGGGTGCAGAGCATGATACATTTTCTTTCTTCGGTAAGCATTTTTTTGTGTTTGATACTTTTGGAATTTTGGTTTTTCATGTTGATTTTAGAATGACCTTTTTCATGTTGAAATGTACTAACTCGTTTTTACTCACAGCAGGTCAACTTGCGTATGGTTGCAACATTACGGTCCCATTGAGTACATTTTTGGAGAAAGGGACATCAGTTTCACCACAGGTCAGGAGGAGGGTGCGGAGTACGATACATTTTCTTTCTTCGGTAAGCATTTTTTTGTGTTTGATACTTTTTGAATTTTGGTTTCTCATGTTGATTTTAAAATGACCTTTTTCATGTTTGAAATATACTAACTCGTTCTTTCCTCACAGCAGGTTTAATTGTGTGTCTTTGCAACTTTACAGTCCCATTGAGTACATTTTTTAGAAAGGGACATCAGTTGCACCACAGGGCGGGAGGAGGGTGCAGAGCACGATACATTTTCTTTCTTCGGTAAGCATTTTTTTGTGTTTGATACTTTTGGAATTTTGGTTTTTCATGTTGATTTTAAAATTACCTTTTTCATGTTTGAAATGTACTAACTCGTTTTTTCCTCACAGCAGGTCAACTTGTGTGTGGTTGCGACATTACGGTCCCATAGAGTACATTTTTGGAGAAAGGGACATCAGTTGCCCCACAGGGCGGAAGGGGGGTGCAGAGCACAATTCATTTTCTTTCTTCGGTACGCATTTTTTGTGTTTGATACTTTTGGGATTTTGGTTTTTCATGTTGATTTTAAAATAACCTTTTTCATGTTTGAAATGTACTAACTCGTTTTTTACTCACAGCAGGTCAACTTGTGTATGGTTGCAACATTACTGTCCCATTGAGTATATTTGTGGAGAAAGAGACATCAGATGCACCACAGGGCAGGAGGAGAGTGCGGAGTACGATACATTTTCTTTCTTCGGTAAGCATTTTTTTGTGTTTGATACTTTTTGAATTTTGGTTTCTCATGTTGATTTTAAAATGACCTTTTTCATGTTTGAAATGTACTAACTCGTTTTTTCCACACAGCAGGTCAACTTGCGTGTCGTTGCAACGTTACAGTCCCATTGAGTACATTTTTGGAGAAAGGGACATCAGTTGCAGCACAGGGCGGGAGGGGGGTGCAGAGCATGATACATTTTCTTTCTTCGGTAAGCATTTCTTTGTGTTTGATACTTTTGGAATTTTGATTTTTCATGTTGATTTTAAAATGACCTTTTTCATGTTTATAATGTACTAACTCGTTTTTTCCTCACAGCGGGTCAACTTGTGTGTGGTTGCAACATTACGGTCTGACTGAGTACATTTTTGGAGAAAGGGACATCAGTTGCACCACAGGGCAGGAGGAGGGTGCGGAGCACGATACATTTTCTTTCCTCGGTAAGCATTTTTTTGTGTTTGATACTTTTGGAATTTTGGTTTCTCACATTGATTTTAAAATGACCTTTTTCATGTTTGAAATGTACTAACTCGTTTTTTCCTCACAGCAGGTCAACTTGTGTGTGGTTGCGACATTACGGTCCCATTGAGTACATTTTTGGAGAAAGGGACATCAGTTACACCACAGGGCGGAAGGAGTGTGCAGAGCACAATTGATTTTCTTTCTTCGGTAAGCATTTTTTTGTGTTTATACTTTTGGAATTTTGGTTTCTCATGTTGATTTTAAAATGACCTTTTTCGTGTTTGAAATGTACTAACTCGTTTTTTCCACACAGCAGGTCAACTTGTGTGTGGTTGCAACAATACACTCCCATTGAGTACATTTTTGGAGAAAGGGACATCAGTTGCACCACAGGGCGGGAGGAGGGTGCAGAGCACGATACATTTTCTTTCTTCGGTAAGCATTTTTTTGTGTTTGATACTTTTGGAATTTTGGTTTTTCATGTTGATTTTAAAATGACCTTTTTCATGTTTGACATGTACTAACTCGTTTTTTCCTCGCAGCATTCCAACTTGTTTGTGGTTGCAACATTACGCTCCCATTGAGTACATTATTAGAGAAAGGGACATCAGTTGCACCACAGGGCGGGAGGAGGGTGCAAAGCACGATACTTTTTCTTTCTTCGGTAAGCATTTTTTTGTGTTTGATACTTTTGGAATTTTGGTTTTTCATGTTGATTTTAAAAAGACTTTTTCATGTTTGAAATGTACTAACTCGTTTTTTCCTGAGAGCAGGTCAACTTGTGTGTTTTTTGCAACATTGCTGTCCCATTGAGTACATTTTTGGAGAAAAGGACTTCAGTTGCACCACAGGGCGGGAGGGGGGTGCAGAGCACGATACAATTTCATTCTTCGGTAAGCATTTTTTTGTGTTTGATACTTTTGGGATTTAGGTTTTTGATGCTGATTTAAAAATGACCTTTTTCATGTTTGAAATGTATAACTCGTTTTTTCCTGACAGCAGGTCAACTTGTGTGTGGTTGCAACATTACGGTCCCATTGAGTACATTTTTGGAGAAAGGGACATCAGATGCACCACAGGGCAGGAGGAGAGTGCGGAGTACGATACATTTTCTTTCTTCGGTAAGCATTTTTTTGTGTTTGATACTTTTTGAATTTTGGTTTCTCATGTTGATTTTAAAATGACCTTTTTCATGTTTGAAATGTACTAACTCGATTTTTCGACACAGCAGGTCAACTTGCGTGTCGTTGCAACGTTACCGTCCCATTGAGTACATTATTAGAGAAAGGGACATCAGTTGCACCACAGGGCAGGAGGAGGGTGCAGAGCACGATACATTTTCTTTCTTCGGTAAGCATTTTTTTGTGTTTGATACTTTTGGAATTTTGGTTTTTCATGTTGATTTTAAAATGACCTTTTTCATGTTTGACATGTACTAACTCGTTTTTTCCTGACAGCAGGTCAACTTGTGTGTGGTTGCGACATTACGGTCCCATTGAGTACATTTTTGGAGAAAGGGACGTGAGTTGCACCACAGGGTGGGAGGAGGGTGCAGAGCACGATACATACCTTTTCTTTGGTAATCATTTGCTTGTAATTTATACTTTTGGAATTTTGTTTTTTCATGTTGATTTTAAAATGACCTTTTTCATGTTTGAAATGTACTAACTCGTTTTTTCCTCACAGCAGGTCAACTTGTGTGTGGTTGCAACATTACGGTCCCACTGAGTACATTTTTGGAGAAAGGGACATCAGTTGCACCATAGCGCGGGTGGAGGGTGCAGAGCACGATACATTTTCTTTCTTCGGTAAGCATTTCTTTGTGTTTGATACTTTTGGAATTTTGGTTTCTCATGTTGATTTTAAAATGACCTTTTTCATGTTTGAAATGTACTAACTCGTTTTTTCCACACAGCAGGTCAACTTGTGTGTGGTTGCAACATGACACTCCCATTGAGTACATTTTTGGAGAAAGGGACATCAGTTGCACCACAGGGCGGGAGGAGGGTGCAGAGCACGATACATTTTCTTTCTTAGGTAAGCATTTTTTTGTGTTTGATACTTTTGGAATTCTGGTTTCTCATGTTGATTTTAAAATGACCTATTTCATGTTTGACATGTACTAACTCGTTTTTTCCTCGAAGCATTCCAACTTGTTTGTGGTTGCAACATTACGGTCCCATTGAGTACATTATTAGAGAAAGGGACATCAGTTGCACCACAGGGTGGGAGGAGGGTGCAAAGCACGATACTTTTTCTTTCTTCGGTAAGCATTTTTTTGTGTTTGATACTTTTGGAATTTTGGTTTTTCATGTTGATTTTAAAATGACCTTTTTCATGTTTGAATTGTACTAACTCGTTTTTTCCTGAGAGCAGGTCAACTTGTGTGTTTTTTGCAACATTACGGTCCCATTGAGTACATTTTTTGAGAAAGGGACATCAGTTGCAGCACAGGGCAAGAGGGGGGTGCAGAGCATGATATATTTTCTTTCTCCGGTAAGCATTTTTTTGTGTTTGATACTTTTGGGATTTTGGTTTTTCAAGTTGATTTTAAAATGACCTTTTTCATGTTTGACATGTACTAACTCGTTTTTTACTCACAGCAGGTCAACTTGTGTATGGTTGCAACATTACGGTCCCATTGAGTACATTTTTGGAGAAAGGGACATCAGTTTCACCACAGGTCAGGAGGAGGGAACGGAGTACGATACATTTTCTTTCTTCGGTAAGCATTTTTTTGTGGTTGATACTTTTGGAATTTTGGTTTTTCATGTTTATTTTAAAATGACCTTTTTCATGTTTGAAATGTACTAACTTGTCTTTTCCACACAGCAGGTCAACTTGAGTGTGGTTGCAACATTATGGTCCCATTGAGTACATTTCTGGAGAAAGGGACATCAGATGCACCAGAGGGCAGTAGGAGGGTGCGGAGTACGATACATTTTCTTTCTTCGGTAAGCATTTTTTTGTGTTTGATACTTTTGGAATTTTGGTTTCTCATGTTGATTTTAAAATGACCATTTTTATGTTTGAAATGTACTAACTCGTTTTTTCCTCACAGCAGGTAAACTTGCGTGTCTTTGCAACGTTACAGTCCCATTGAGTACATTTTTGGAGAAAGGGACATCAGTTGCACCACAGGGCGGGAGGAGGGTGCAGAGCACGATACATTTTCTTTCTTCGGTAAGCATTTTTTTGTGTTTGATACTTTTGGAATTTTGGTTTTTCATGTTGATTTTAAAATGACCTTTTTCATGTTTGAAATGTACTAACTCGTTTTTTCCTCACAGCAGGTCAACTTGTGTGTGGTTGCAACATTACGGTCCCATTGAGTACATTATTGCAGAAAGGGACATCAGTTGCACCACAGGGCGGGAGGAGGGTGCAGAGCACTATACATTTTCTTTCTTCGGTAAGCACTTTTTTGTGTTTGATACTTTTGGAATTTTGGTTTTTCATGTTGATTTTAAAATGACCTTTTTCATGTTTGAAATGTACTAACTCGTTTTTTCCTCACAGCAGGTCAACTTGTGTGTGGTTGCAACATTACGGTCCCATTGAGTACATTTTTGGAGAAAGGGACATCAGATGCACCACAGGGCAGGAGGAGAGTGCGGAGTACGATACATTTTCTTTCTTCGGTAAGCATTTTTTTGTGTTTGATACTTTTTGAATTTTGGTTTCTCATGTTGATTTTAATATGACCTTTTTCATGTTTGAAATGTACTACCTCGTTCTTTCGGCCACAGCAGGTCAACTTGCGTGTCGTTGCAATGTTACCGTCCCATTGAGTACATTTTTGGAGAAAGGGACATCAGTTGCACCACAGGGCGGGAGGAGGGTGCGGAGAATGATACATTTTCTTTCTTCGGTAAGCATTTTTTTGTGTTTGATACTTTTGGAATTTTGGTTTTTCATGTTGATTTTAAAATGACCTTTTTCATGTTTATAATGTACTAACTCGTTTTTTCCTCACAGCGGGTCAACTTGTGTGTGGTTGTGACATTACGGTCACATTGAGTACATTTTTGGAGAAAGGGACATCAGCTGCACCACAGGGCGGAAGGAGGGTGCAGAGCACAATTCATTTTCTTTCTTCGGTAAGGATTTTTTTTTGTTTGATACTTTTGGGATTTTGGTTTTTCATGTTGATTTTAAAATGACCTTTTTCATGTTTGACATGTACTAACTCGTTTTTTCCTGACAGCAGGTCAACTTGTGTGTGGTTGCGACATTACGGTCCCATTGAGTACATTTTTGGAGAAAGAGACGTGAGTTGCACCACAGGGTGGGAGGAGGGTGCAGAGCACGATACATTCCTTTTCTTTGGTAATCATTTGCTTGTATTTTATACTTTTGGAATTTTGTTTTTTTCATGTTGATTTTAAAATGACCTTTTTCATGTTTGAAATGTACTAACTCGTTTTTTCCTCACAGCAGGTCAACTTGTGTGTGGTTGCAACATTACGGTCCCATTGAGTACATTATTGCAGAAAGGGACATCAGTTGCACCACAGGGCGGGAGGAGGGTGCAGAGCAAGATACATTTTCTTTCTTCGGTAAGCATTTTTTTGTGTTTGATACTTTTGGAATTTTGGTTTCTCATGTTGATTTTAAAATGACCTTTTTCATGTTTGAAATGTACTAACTCGTTTTTTCCACACAGCAGGTCAACTTGTGTGTGGTTGCAACATTACACTCCCATTGAGTACATTTTTGGAGAAAGGGACATCAGTTGCACCACAGGGCGGCTGGAGGGTGCAGAGCACGATACATTTTCTTTCTTCGGTAAGCATGTTTTTGTGTTTGATACTTTTGGAATTTTGGTTTTTCATGTTGATTTTAAAATGACCTTTTTCATGTTTGACATGTACTAACTCGTTTTTTCCTTGAAGCATTCCAACTTGTTTGTGGTTGCAACATTACGGTCCCATTGAGTGCATTATTAGAGAAAGGGACATCAGTTGCACCACAGGGCGGGAGGAGGGTGCAAAGCACGATACTTTTTCTTTCTTCGGTAAGCATTTTTTTGTGTTTGATTCTTTTGGAATTTTGGTTTTTGATGTTGATTTTAAAAAGACCTTTTTCATGTTTGAAATGTACTAACTCGTTTTTTCCCGACAGCAGGTCAACTTGTGTGTTTTTTGCAACATTACGGTCCCATTGAGTACATTTTTTGAGAAAGGGACATCGGTTGCAGCACAGGGCGGGGGGGGGTGCAGAGCATGATACATTTTCTTTCTCCGGTAAGCATTTTTTTGTGTTTGATACTTTTGGGATTTTGGTTTTTCAAGTTGATTTTAAAATGACCTTTTTCATGTTTGACATGTACTAACTCGTTTTTTACTCACAGCAGGTCAACTTGTGTATGGTTGCAACATTACGGTCCCATTGAGTACATTTTTGGAGAAAGGGACATCAGTTTCACCACAGGTCAGGAGGAGGGAACGGAGTACGATACATTTTCTTTCTTCGGTAAGCATTTTTTTGTGTTTGATACTTTTGGGATTTTGGTTTTTCAAGTTGATTTTAAAATGACCTTTTTCATGTTTGACATGTACTAACTCGTTTTTTACTCACAGCAGGTCAACTTGTGTATGGTTGCAACATTACGGTCCCATTGAGTACATTTTTGGAGAAAGGGATATCAGATGCACCACAGGGCAGTAGGAGGGTGCGGAGTACGATACATTTTCTTTCTTCGGTAAGCATTTTTTTGTTTGATACTTTTGGAATTTTGGTTTCTCATGTTAATTTTAAAATGACCTTTTTCATGTTTGAAATGTACTAACTCGTTTTTTCCTCACAGCAGGTAAACTTGCGTGTCTTTGCAACGTTACAGTCCCATTGAGTACATTTTTGGAGAAAGGGACATCAGTTGCACCACAGGGCGGGAGGAGGGTGCAGAGCACGATACATTTTCTTTCTTCGGTAAGCATTTATTTGTGTTTGATACTTTTGGAATTTTGGTTTTTCATGTTGATTTTAAAATGACCTTTTTCATGTTTGAAATGTACTAACTCGTTTTTTCCTCACAACAGGTCAACTTGTGTGTGGTTGCAACATTACGGTCCCATTGAGTACATTATTGCAGAAAGGGACATCAGTTGCACCACAGGGCGGGAGGAGGGTGCAGAGCAAGATACATTTTCTTTCTTCGGTAAGCATTTTTTTGTGTTTGATACTTTTGGAATTTTGGTTTTTCATGTTGATTTTAAAATGACCTTTTTCATGTTTGAAATGTACTAACTCGTTTTTTCCTCACAGCAGGTCAACTTGTGTGTGGTTGCAACATTACGGTCCCATTGAGTACATTTTTGGAGAAAGGGACATCAGTTGCATCACAGGGCGGGAGGGGGGTGCAGAGCACGATACATTTTCTTTCTTCGGTAAGCATTTTTATGTGTTTGATACTATTGGGATTTTGGTTTTTCATGTTGATTTTAAAATGACCTTTTTCATGTTGAAATGTACTAACTCGTTTTTTACTCACAGCAGGTCAACTTGCGTATGGTTGCAACATTACGGTCCCATTGAGTACATTTTTGGAGAAAGGGACATCTGTTGCACCAAAGGGTGGGAGGAGGGTGCAGAGCACGATACATTTTCTTTCTTCGGTAAGCATTTTTTTGTGTTTGATACTTCTGGGATTTTGGTTTTTCATGTTGATTTTAAATGACCTTTTTCATGTTTGACATGTACTAACTCGTTTTTTACTCGCAGCAGGTCAACTAGTGTATGGTTGCAACTTTACGGTCCCATTGAGTACATTTTTGGAGAAAGGGACATCAGTTTCACCACAGGTCAGCAGGAGGGTGCGGAGTATGATACATTTTCTTTCTTCGGTAAGCATTTTTTTGTGTTTGATACTTTTTGAATTTTGGTTTCTCACGTTGATTTTAAAATGACCTTTTTCATGTTTGAAATGTACTAACTCGTTCTTTCCTCACAGCAGGTTTACTTGCGTGTCGTTGCAACTTTACAGTCCCATTGAGTACATTTTTGGAGAAAGGGACATCAGATGCACCAAAGGGCGGGAGGAGGGTGCAGAGCACGATACATTTTCTTTCTTCGGTAAGCATTTTTTTGTGTTTGATACTTCTGGGATTTTGGTTTTTCATGTTGATTTTAAAATGACCTTTTTCATGTTTGACATGTACTAACTCGTTTTTTACTCACAGCAGGTCAACTTGTGTATGGTTGCAACATTACGGTACCATTGAGTACATTTTTGGAGAAAGGGACATCAGTTTCACCACCGGTCAAGAGGAGGGTGCGGAGTACGATACATTTTCTTTCTTCGGTAAGCATTTTTTGTGTTTGATACTTTTGTAATTTTGGTTTTTCATAATGATATTAAAATGACCTTTTTCATGTTTGAAATGTACTAACTCGTTTTTTCCTCACAGCAGGTCAACTTGTGTGTGGTTGCGACATTACGGTCCCATTGAGTACATTTTTGGAGAAAGGGACATCAGTTGCACCACAGGGCGGAAGGAGGGTGCAGTGAACAATTCATTTTCTTTCTTCGGTAAGCATTTTTTTGTGTTCGATACTTTTGGGATTTTGGTTTTTCATGTTGATTTTAAAATAACCTTTTTCATGTTTGAAATGTATTAACTCATTTTTTACTCACAGCAGGTCAACTTGTGTATGGTTGCAACATTACTGTCCCATTGAGTACATTTTTGGAGAAAAGGACTTCAGTTGCACCACAGGGCGGGAGGGGGGTGCAGAGCACGATACATTTTCATTCTTCGGTAAGCATTTTTTTGTGTTTGATACTTTTGGGATTTATGTTTTTCATGCTGATTTAAAAATGACCTTTTTCATGTTTGAAATGTACTAACTCGTTTTTTCCTCACAGCAGGTCAACTTGTGTGTGGTTGCAACATTACGTTCCCATTGAGTACATTTTTGGAGAAAGGGACATCAGATGCACCACAGGGCAGGAGGAGAGTGCCGAGTACGATACATTTTCTTTCTTCGGTAAGCATTTTTTTGTGTTTGATACTTTTTGAATTTTGGTTTCTCATGTTGATTTTAAAATGACCTTTTTCATGTTTGAAATGTACTAACTCGTTTTTTCCACACAGCAGGTCAACTTGCGTGTCGTTGCAACGTTACAGTCCCATTGAGTTCATTTTTGGAGAAAGGGACATCAGTTGCACCACAGGGCGGGAGGAGGGTGCAGAGCACGATACATTTTCTTTCTTCGGTAAGCATTTCTTTGTGTTTGATACTTTTGGAATTTTGGTTTTTCATGTCGATTTTAAAATGACCTTTTTCATGTTTATAATATACTAACTCGTTTTTTCCTGACAGCAGGTCAACTTGTGTGTGGTTGCGACATTACGTTCCCATTGAGTACATTTTTGGAAAAAGGGACGTGAGTTGCATCACAGGGTGGGAGGAGGGTGCAGAGCACGATACATTCCTTTTCTTTGGTAATCATTTGCTTGTATTTTATACTTTTGGAATTTTGTTTTTTCATGTTGATTTTAAAATGACCTTTTTCATGTTTGAAATGTACTAACTCGTTTTTTCCTCACAGCAGGTCAACTTGTGTGTGGTTGCAACATTACGGTCCCACTGAGTACATTTTTGGAGAAAGGGACATCAGTTGCACCACAGGGCAGGAGGAGGGTGCGGAGCACGATACATTCTCTTTCTTCGGTAAGCATTTTTTTGTGTTTGATACCTTTGGAATTTTGGTTCCTCACATTCATTTTAAAATGACCTTTTTCATGTTTGAAATGTACTAACTCGTTTTTTCCACACAGCAGGTCAACTTGTGTGTGGTTGCAACATTACGGTCCCATTGAGTACATTTTTGGAGAAAGGGACATCAGTTGCACCACAGGGCAGGAGGAGGGTGCAGAGCACGATACATTTTCTTTCTACGGTAAGCATTTTTTTGTGTTTGATACTTTTGGAATTTTGGTTTTTCATGTTGATTTTAAAATGACTTTTTCATGTTTATAATGTACTAACTCGTTTTTTCCTCACAGCAGGTCAACTTGTGTGTGGTTGCGACATTACGGTCCCATTGAGTACATTTTTGGAGAAAGGGACATCAGTTACACCACAGGGCGGAAGGAGTGTGCAGAGCACAATTCATTTTCTTTCTTCGGTAAGCATTTTTTTTGTGTTTGATACTTTTGGGATTTTGGTTTTTCATGTTGATTTTAAAATGACCTTTTTCATGTTTGAAATGTACTAACTCGTTTTTTCCACACAGCAGGTCAACTTGTGTGTCGTTGCAACATTACACTCCCATTGAGTACATTTTTGGAGAAAGGGACATCAGTTGCACCACAGGGCGGGAGGAGGGTGCAAAGCACGATACATTTTCTTTCTTCAGTAAGCATTTTTTTGTGTTTGATACTTTTGGAATATTGGTTTTTCATGTTGATTTTAAAATGACCTTTTTAATGTTGAAATGTACTAACTCGTTTTTTCCTCACAGCAGGTCAACTTGTGTGTGGTTGCAACATTACGGTCCCATTGAGTACATTTTTGGAGAAAGGGACATCAGTTGCACCACAGGGCAGGAGGAGGGTTTGCAGTATGATTCATTTTCTTTCTTTGGTAAGCATATTTTTGTGTTTGATACTTTTGGAATTTTGGTTTTTCATGTTGATTTTAAAATGACCTTGAGCATGTTTGAAATGTACTAACTCGTTTTTTCCTCTCAGCAGGTCAACTTGTGTGTGGCTGCAACATTACTGTCCCATTGAGTACATTTTTGGAGAAAGGGACATCAGTTGCACCACAGGGCGGGAGGGGGGTGCACAGCACGATACATTTTCTTTCTTCGAGAAGCATTTTTTTGTGTTTGATACTTTTGGAATTTTGGTTTTTCATGTTGATTTTAAAATGACCTTTTTCATGTTGAAATGTACTAACTCGTTTTTTCCTCGCAGCATTTCAACTTGTGTGTGGTTGCAACATTACGTTCCCATTGAGTACATTTTTGGAGAAAGGGACATCAGATGCACCACAGGGCAGGAGGAGAGTGGGGAGTACGATACATTTTCTTTCTTCGGTAAGCATTTTTTTGTGTTTGATACTTTTTGAATTTTGGTTTCTCATGTTGATTTTAAAATGACCTTTTTCATGTTTGAAATGTACTAACTCGTTTTTTCCACACAGCTGGTCAACTTGCGTGTCGTTGCAACGTTACAGTCCCATTGAGTACATTTTTGGAGAAAGGGACATCAGTTGCACCACAGGGCGGGAGGAGGGTGCAGAGCACGATACATTTTCTTTCTTCGGTAAGCATTTCTTTGTGTTTGATACTTTTGGAATTTTGGTTTTTCATGTTGATTTTAAAATGACCTTTTTCATGTTTATAATATACTAACTCGTTTTTTCCTGACAGCAGGTCAACTTGTGTGTGGTTGCGACATTACGTTCCCATTGAGTACATTTTTGGAAAAAGGGACGTGAGTTGCATCACAGGGTGGGAGGAGGGTGCAGAGCACGATACATTCCTTTTCTTTGGTAATCATTTGCTTGTATTTTATACTTTTGGAATTTTGTTTTTTCATGTTGATTTTAAAATGACCTTTTTCATGTTTGAAATGTACTAACTCGTTTTTTCCTCACAGCAGGTCAACTTGTGTGTGGTTGCAACATTACGGTCCCACTGAGTACATTTTTGGAGAAAGGGACATCAGTTGCACCACAGGGCAGGAGGAGGGTGCGGAGCACGATACATTCTCTTTCTTCGGTAAGCATTTTTTTGTGTTTGATACCTTTGGAATTTTGGTTCCTCACATTCATTTTAAAATGACCTTTTTCATGTTTGAAATGTACTAACTCGTTTTTTCCACACAGCAGGTCAACTTGTGTGTGGTTGCAACATTACGGTCCCATTGAGTACATTTTTGGAGAAAGGGACATCAGTTGCACCACAGGGCAGGAGGAGGGTGCAGAGCACGATACATTTTCTTTCTACGGTAAGCATTTTTTTGTGTTTGATACTTTTGGAATTTTGGTTTTTCATGTTGATTTTAAAATGACCTTTTTCATGTTTGAAATGTACTAACTCGTTTTTTCCACACAGCAGGTCAACTTGTGTGTGTTTGCAACATTACGGTCCCATTGAGTACATTTTTGGAGAAAGGGACATCAGTTGCACCACAGGGTGGGAGGAAGGTGCAAAGCACGATACATTTTCTTTCTTCGGTAAGCATTTTTTTGTGTTTGTTACTTTTGGAATTTTGGTTTTTCATGTTGATTTTAAAATGACTTTTTCATGTTTATAATGTACTAACTCGTTTTTTCCTCACAGCAGGTCAACTTGTGTGTGGTTGCGACATTACGGTCCCATTGAGTACATTTTTGGAGAAAGGGACATCAGTTACACCACAGGGCGGAAGGAGTGTGCAGAGCACAATTCATTTTCTTTCTTCGGTAAGCATTTTTTTTGTGTTTGATACTTTTGGGATTTTGGTTTTTCATGTTGATTTTAAAATGACCTTTTTCATGTTTGAAATGTACTAACTCGTTTTTTCCACACAGCAGGTCAACTTGCGTGTCGTTGCAACGTTACAGTCCCACTGAGTACATTTTTGGAGAAAGGGACATCAGTTGCACCACAGGGCAGGAGGAGGGTGCGGAGCACGATACATTCTCTTTCTTCGGTAAGCATTTTTTTGTGTTTGATACCTTTGGAATTTTGGTTCCTCACATTCATTTTAAAATGACCTTTTTCATGTTTGAAATGTACTAACTCGTTTTTTCCACACAGCAGGTCAACTTGTGTGTGGTTGCAACATTACGGTCCCATTGAGTACATTTTTGGAGAAAGGGACATCAGTTGCACCACAGGGCAGGAGGAGGGTGCAGAGCACGATACATTTTCTTTCTACGGTAAGCATTTTTTTGTGTTTGATACTTTTGGAATTTTGGTTTTTCATGTTGATTTTAAAATGACCTTTTTCATGTTTGAAATGTACTAACTCGTTTTTTCCACACAGCAGGTCAACTTGTGTGTGTTTGCAACATTACGGTCCCATTGAGTACATTTTTGGAGAAAGGGACATCAGTTGCACCACAGGGTGGGAGGAAGGTGCAAAGCACGATACATTTTCTTTCTTCGGTAAGCATTTTTTTGTGTTTGTTACTTTTGGAATTTTGGTTTTTCATGTTGATTTTAAAATGACTTTTTCATGTTTATAATGTACTAACTCGTTTTTTCCTCACAGCAGGTCAACTTGTGTGTGGTTGCGACATTACGGTCCCATTGAGTACATTTTTGGAGAAAGGGACATCAGTTACACCACAGGGCGGAAGGAGTGTGCAGAGCACAATTCATTTTCTTTCTTCGGTAAGCATTTTTTTTGTGTTTGATACTTTTGGGATTTTGGTTTTTCATGTTGATTTTAAAATGACCTTTTTCATGTTTGAAATGTACTAACTCGTTCTTTCCTCACAGCAGGTTTACTTGCGTGTCGTTGCAACTTTACAGTCCCATTGAGTACATTTTTGGAGAAAGGGACATCAGTTGCACCAAAGGGCGGGAGGAGGGTGCAGAGCACGATACATTTTCTTTCTTCGGTAAGCATTTTTTTGTGTTTGATACTTCTGGGATTTTGGTTTTTCATGTTGATTTTAAAATGACCTTTTTCATGTTTGACATGTACTAACTCGTTTTTTACTCACAGCAGGTCAACTTGTGTATGGTTGCAACATTACGGTACCATTGAGTACATTTTTGGAGAAAGGGACATCAGTTTCACCACCGGTCAAGAGGAGGGTGCGGAGTACGATACATTTTCTTTCTTCGGTAAGCATTTTTTTGTGTTTGATACTTTTGTAATTTTGGTTTTTCATAATGATATTAAAATGACCTTTTTCATGTTTGAAATGTACTAACTCGTTTTTTCCTCACAGCAGGTCAACTTGTGTGTGGTTGCGACATTACGGTCCCATTGAGTACATTTTTGGAGAAAGGGACATCAGTTGCACCACAGGGCGGAAGGAGGGTGCAGTGAACAATTCATTTTCTTTCTTCGGTAAGCATTTTTTTGTGTTCGATACTTTTGGGATTTTGGTTTTTCATGTTGATTTTAAAATAACCTTTTTCATGTTTGAAATGTATTAACTCATTTTTTACTCACAGCAGGTCAACTTGTGTATGGTTGCAACATTACTGTCCCATTGAGTACATTTTTGGAGAAAAGGACTTCAGTTGCACCACAGGGCGGGAGGGGGGTGCAGAGCACGATACATTTTCATTCTTCGGTAAGCATTTTTTTGTGTTTGATACTTTTGGGATTTATGTTTTTCATGCTGATTTAAAAATGACCTTTTTCATGTTTGAAATGTACTAACTCGTTTTTTCCTCACAGCAGGTCAACTTGTGTGTGGTTGCAACATTACGTTCCCATTGAGTACATTTTTGGAGAAAGGGACATCAGATGCACCACAGGGCAGGAGGAGAGTGCCGAGTACGATACATTTTCTTTCTTCGGTAAGCATTTTTTTGTGTTTGATACTTTTTGAATTTTGGTTTCTCATGTTGATTTTAAAATGACCTTTTTCATGTTTGAAATGTACTAACTCGTTTTTTCCACACAGCAGGTCAACTTGCGTGTCGTTGCAACGTTACAGTCCCATTGAGTTCATTTTTGGAGAAAGGGACATCAGTTGCACCACAGGGCGGGAGGAGGGTGCAGAGCACGATACATTTTCTTTCTTCGGTAAGCATTTCTTTGTGTTTGATACTTTTGGAATTTTGGTTTTTCATGTCGATTTTAAAATGACCTTTTTCATGTTTATAATATACTAACTCGTTTTTTCCTGACAGCAGGTCAACTTGTGTGTGGTTGCGACATTACGTTCCCATTGAGTACATTTTTGGAAAAAGGGACGTGAGTTGCATCACAGGGTGGGAGGAGGGTGCAGAGCACGATACATTCCTTTTCTTTGGTAATCATTTGCTTGTATTTTATACTTTTGGAATTTTGTTTTTTCATGTTGATTTTAAAATGACCTTTTTCATGTTTGAAATGTACTAACTCGTTTTTTCCTCACAGCAGGTCAACTTGTGTGTGGTTGCAACATTACGGTCCCACTGAGTACATTTTTGGAGAAAGGGACATCAGTTGCACCACAGGGCAGGAGGAGGGTGCGGAGCACGATACATTCTCTTTCTTCGGTAAGCATTTTTTTGTGTTTGATACCTTTGGAATTTTGGTTCCTCACATTCATTTTAAAATGACCTTTTTCATGTTTGAAATGTACTAACTCGTTTTTTCCACACAGCAGGTCAACTTGTGTGTGGTTGCAACATTACGGTCCCATTGAGTACATTTTTGGAGAAAGGGACATCAGTTGCACCACAGGGCAGGAGGAGGGTGCAGAGCACGATACATTTTCTTTCTACGGTAAGCATTTTTTTGTGTTTGATACTTTTGGAATTTTGGTTTTTCATGTTGATTTTAAAATGACTTTTTCATGTTTATAATGTACTAACTCGTTTTTTCCTCACAGCAGGTCAACTTGTGTGTGGTTGCGACATTACGGTCCCATTGAGTACATTTTTGGAGAAAGGGACATCAGTTACACCACAGGGCGGAAGGAGTGTGCAGAGCACAATTCATTTTCTTTCTTCGGTAAGCATTTTTTTTGTGTTTGATACTTTTGGGATTTTGGTTTTTCATGTTGATTTTAAAATGACCTTTTTCATGTTTGAAATGTACTAACTCGTTTTTTCCACACAGCAGGTCAACTTGTGTGTCGTTGCAACATTACACTCCCATTGAGTACATTTTTGGAGAAAGGGACATCAGTTGCACCACAGGGCGGGAGGAGGGTGCAAAGCACGATACATTTTCTTTCTTCAGTAAGCATTTTTTTGTGTTTGATACTTTTGGAATATTGGTTTTTCATGTTGATTTTAAAATGACCTTTTTAATGTTGAAATGTACTAACTCGTTTTTTCCTCACAGCAGGTCAACTTGTGTGTGGTTGCAACATTACGGTCCCATTGAGTACATTTTTGGAGAAAGGGACATCAGTTGCACCACAGGGCAGGAGGAGGGTTTGCAGTATGATTCATTTTCTTTCTTTGGTAAGCATATTTTTGTGTTTGATACTTTTGGAATTTTGGTTTTTCATGTTGATTTTAAAATGACCTTGAGCATGTTTGAAATGTACTAACTCGTTTTTTCCTCTCAGCAGGTCAACTTGTGTGTGGCTGCAACATTACTGTCCCATTGAGTACATTTTTGGAGAAAGGGACATCAGTTGCACCACAGGGCGGGAGGGGGGTGCACAGCACGATACATTTTCTTTCTTCGAGAAGCATTTTTTTGTGTTTGATACTTTTGGAATTTTGGTTTTTCATGTTGATTTTAAAATGACCTTTTTCATGTTGAAATGTACTAACTCGTTTTTTCCACACAGCAGGTCAACTTGTGTGTGGTTGCAACATTACGGTCCCATTGAGTACATTTTTGGAGAAAGGGACATCAGTTGCACCACAGGGCAGGAGGAGAGTGGGGAGTACGATACATTTTCTTTCTTCGGTAAGCATTTTTTTGTGTTTGATACTTTTTGAATTTTGGTTTCTCATGTTGATTTTAAAATGACCTTTTTCATGTTTGAAATGTACTAACTCGTTTTTTCCACACAGCTGGTCAACTTGCGTGTCGTTGCAACGTTACAGTCCCATTGAGTACATTTTTGGAGAAAGGGACGTCAGTTGCACCACAGGGCGGGAGGAGGGTGCAGAGCACGATACATTTTCTTTCTTCGGTAAGCATTTCTTTGTGTTTGATACTTTTGGAATTTTGGTTTTTCATGTTGATTTTAAAATGACCTTTTTCATGTTTATAATATACTAACTCGTTTTTTCCTGACAGCAGGTCAACTTGTGTGTGGTTGCGACATTACGTTCCCATTGAGTACATTTTTGGAAAAAGGGACGTGAGTTGCATCACAGGGTGGGAGGAGGGTGCAGAGCACGATACATTCCTTTTCTTTGGTAATCATTTGCTTGTATTTTATACTTTTGGAATTTTGTTTTTTCATGTTGATTTTAAAATGACCTTTTTCATGTTTGAAATGTACTAACTCGTTTTTTCCTCACAGCAGGTCAACTTGTGTGTGGTTGCAACATTACGGTCCCACTGAGTACATTTTTGGAGAAAGGGACATCAGTTGCACCACAGGGCAGGAGGAGGGTGCGGAGCACGATACATTCTCTTTCTTCGGTAAGCATTTTTTTGTGTTTGATACCTTTGGAATTTTGGTTCCTCACATTCATTTTAAAATGACCTTTTTCATGTTTGAAATGTACTAACTCGTTTTTTCCACACAGCAGGTCAACTTGTGTGTGGTTGCAACATTACGGTCCCATTGAGTACATTTTTGGAGAAAGGGACATCAGTTGCACCACAGGGCAGGAGGAGGGTGCAGAGCACGATACATTTTCTTTCTACGGTAAGCATTTTTTTGTGTTTGATACTTTTGGAATTTTGGTTTTTCATGTTGATTTTAAAATGACCTTTTTCATGTTTGAAATGTACTAACTCGTTTTTTCCACACAGCAGGTCAACTTGTGTGTGTTTGCAACATTACGGTCCCATTGAGTACATTTTTGGAGAAAGGGACATCAGTTGCACCACAGGGTGGGAGGAAGGTGCAAAGCACGATACATTTTCTTTCTTCGGTAAGCATTTTTTTGTGTTTGTTACTTTTGGAATTTTGGTTTTTCATGTTGATTTTAAAATGACTTTTTCATGTTTATAATGTACTAACTCGTTTTTTCCTCACAGCAGGTCAACTTGTGTGTGGTTGCGACATTACGGTCCCATTGAGTACATTTTTGGAGAAAGGGACATCAGTTACACCACAGGGCGGAAGGAGTGTGCAGAGCACAATTCATTTTCTTTCTTCGGTAAGCATTTTTTTTGTGTTTGATACTTTTGGGATTTTGGTTTTTCATGTTGATTTTAAAATGACCTTTTTCATGTTTGAAATGTACTAACTCGTTTTTTCCACACAGCAGGCCAACTTGTGTGTGGTTGCAACATTACGGTCCCATTGAGTACATTTTTGGAGAAAGGGACATCAGTTGCACCATTGGGCGGCTGGAGGGTGCAGAGCACGATACATTTTCTTTCTTCGGTAAGCATTTTTTTGTGTTTGATACTTTTGGAATTTTGGTTTTTCATGTTGATTTTAAAATGACCTTTTTCATGTTTGAAATGTACTAACTCGTTTTTTCCACACAGCAGGTCAACTTGTGTGTCGTTGCAACATTACACTCCCATTGAGTACATTTTTGGAGAAAGGGACATCAGTTGCACCACAGGGCGGGAGGAGGGTGCAAAGCACGATACATTTTCTTTCTTCGGTAACATTTTTTTGTGTTTGATACTTTTGGAATATTGGTTTTTCATGTTGATTTTAAAATGACCTTTTTAATGTTGAAATGTACTAACTCGTTTTTTCCTCACAGCAGGTCAACTTGTGTGTGGTTGCAACATTACGGTCCCATTGAGTACATTTTTGGAGAAAGGGACATCAGTTGCACCACAGGGCAGGAGGAGGGTTTGCAGTATGATTCATTTTCTTTCTTTGGTAAGCATATTTTTGTGTTTGATACTTTTGGAATTTTGGTTTTTCATGTTGATTTTAAAATGACCTTGAGCATGTTTGAAATGTACTAACTCGTTTTTTCCTCTCAGCAGGTCAACTTGTGTGTGGCTGCAACATTACGGTCCCATTGAGTACATTTTTGGAGAAAGGGACATCAGTTGCACCACAGGGCGGGAGGGGGGTGCAGAGCACGATACATTTTCTTTCTTCGGGAAGCATTTTTTTGTGTTTGATACTTTTGGAATTTTGGTTTTTCATGTTGATTTTAAAATGACCTTTTTCATGTTGAAATGTACTAACTCGTTTTTTCCTCGCAGCATTTCAACTTGTGTGTGGTTGCAACATTACGGTCCCATTGAGTACATTATTGGAGAAAGGGACATCAGTTGCACCACAGGGCGGGAGGAGGGTGCACAGCACGATACATTTTCTTTCTTTGGTAAGCATTTTTTTGTGTTTGATACTTTTGGAATTTTGGTTTTTCATGTTGATTTTAAAATGACCTTTTTCATGTTTGAAATGTACTAACTCGTTTTTTCCTGACAGCAGGTCAACTTGTGTGTGGTTGGAACATTACGGTCCCATTGAGTACATTTTTTGAGAAAGGGACATCATTTGCAGCACAGGGCGGGAGCGGGGTGCAGAGCACGATACATTTTCTTTCTTCGGTAAGCATTTTTTTGTGTTTGATGGTTTTCGGATTTTGGTTTTTCATGTTAATTTTAAAATGACCTTTTTCATGTTTGACATGTACTAACTCGTTTTTTACTCACAGCAGGTCAACTTGTGTATGGTTGCAACATTACGGTCCCATTGAGTACATTTTTGGAGAAAGGGAAATCAGTTTCACCACAGGTCAGGAGGAGGGTGTGGAGTACGATACATTTTCTTTCTTCGGTAAGCATTTTTTTGTGTTTGATACTTTTGGAATTTTGGTTTTTCATGTTGATTTTAAAATGACCTTTTTCATGTTTGAAATGTACTAACTCGTTTTTTCCTCACAGCAGGTCAACTTGAGTGTGGTTGCAACATTACGGTCCCATTGAGTACATTTTTGGAGAAAGGGACATCAGATGCACCACAGGGTGGGAGGAGAGTGCAAAGCACGATACATTTTCTTTCTTCGGTAAGCATTTTCTTGTGTTTGATACTTTTGTAATTTTGGTTTCTCATGTTGATTTTAAAATGACCTTTTTCATGTTTGAAATGTACTAACTCGTTTTTTCCTCACAGCAGGTCAACTTGTGTGTGGTTTCAACATTACGGTCCCATTGAGTACATTATTGCAGAAAGGGACATCAGTTGCACCACAGGGTGGGAGGAGGGTGCAGAGCACGATACATTTCTTTTCTTTGGTAATCATTTGCTTGTATTTTATACTTTTGGAATTTTGTTTTTTCATGATGATTTTAAAATGACCTTTTTCATGTTTGAAATCTACTAACTCGTTTTTTCCTCACAGCAGGTCATATTGTGTGTGGTTGCAACATTGCGGTCCCACTGAGTACATTTTTGGAGAAAGGGACATCAGTTGCACCACAGGGCAGGAGGAGGGTGCGGAGCACGATACATTTTCTTTCTTCGGCAAGGATTTTTTTGTGTTTGATACCTTTGGAATTTTCGTTCCTCACGTTCATTTTAAATTGACCTTTTTCATGTTTGAAATATACTAACTCGTTTTTTCCTCACAGCAGGCCAACTTGTGTGTGGTTGCAACATTACGGTCCCATTGAGTACATTTTTGGAGAAAGGGACATCAGTTGCACCACAGGGCAGGAGGAGGGTGCAGAGCACGATACATTTTCTTTCTACGGTAAGCATTTTTTTGTGTTTGATACTTTTGGAATTTTGGTTTTTCATGTTGATTTTAAAATGACCTTTTTCATGTTTATAATGTACTAACTCGTTTTTTCCTCACAGCAGGTCAACTTGTTTGTGGTTGCGACATTACGGTCCCATTGAGTACATTTTTGGAGAAAGGGACATCAGTTACACCACAGGGCGGAAGGAGTGTGCAGAGCACAATTCATTTTCTTTCTTCGGTAAGCATTTTTTTGTGTTTGATACTTTTGGGATTTTGGTTTTTCATGTTGATTTTAAAATGACCTTTTTCATGTTCAAATGTACTAACTCGTTTTTTCCTCACAGCAGGCCAACTTGTGTGTGGTTGCAACATTACGGTCTCATTGAGTACATTTTTGGAGAAAGGGACATCAGTTGCATCATAGGGCGGGTGGAGGGTGCAGAGCACGATACATTTTCTTTCTTCGGTAAGCATTTTTTTGTGTTTGATACTTTTGGAATTTTGGTTTTTCATGTTGATTTTAAAATGACCTTGATCATGTTTGAAATGTACTAACTCGTTTTTTCCTCTCAGCAGGTCAACTTGTGTGTGGCTGCAACATTACGGTCCCATTGAGTACATTTTTGGAGAAAGGGACATCAGTTGCACCACAGGGCGGGAGGAGGGTGCAGAGCACGATACATTTTCTTTCTTCGGTAAGCATTTTTTTGTGTTTGATACTTTTGGAATATTTGTTTATCATGTTGATTTTAAAATGACCTTTTTCATGTTTGAAATGTACTAACTCGTTTTTTCCTGACAGCAGGTCAACTTGTGTGTGGTTGCAACATTACGGTCCCATTGAGTACATTTTTGGAGAAAGGGACATCAGTTGCACCACAGGGCGGGAGGAGGGTGCAGAGCACGATACATTTTCTTGCTTCGGTAAGCATTTTTTTTGTGTTTGATACTTTTGGAATTTTGGTTTTTCATGTTGATTTTAAAATGACCTTTTTCATGTTTGAAATGTACTAACTTGTCTTTTCCTCACAGCAGGCCAACTTGAGTGTGGTTGCAACATTATGGTCCCATTGAGTACATTTTTGGAGAAAGGGACATCAGTTTCACCACAGGTCAGGAGGAGAGTGCGGAGTACGATACATTTTCTTTCTTCGGTAAGCATTTTTTTGTGTTTGATACTTTTGGAATTTTAGTTTTTCATATTGATTTTGAAATGACCTTTTTCATATTTGAAATGTACTAACTTGTCTTTTCCTCACAGCAGTTCAACTTGAGTGTGGTTGCAACATTACGGTCCCATTGAGTACATTTTTGGAGAAAGGGACATCAGATGCACCACAGGGCAGGAGGATGGTGCGGAGAACGATACATTTTCTTTGTTCGGTAAGCATTTTTTTGTGTTTGATACTTTTGTAATTTTGGTTTCTCATGTTAATTTTAAAATGACCTTTTTCATGTTTCAAATGTACTAACTCGTTTTTTCCTCACAGCAGGTCAACTTGCGTGTCGTTGCAACATTATGGTCCCATTGGGTACATTTTTGGAGGAAGGGACATCTGTTGCACCACAGGGCGGAAGGAGGGTGCGGAGCACAATTCATTTTCTTTCTTCGGTAAGCATTTTTTTGTGTTTGATACTTTTGGGATTTTGGTTTTTCATGTTGATTTTAAAATGACCTTTTTCATGTTTGACAAGTACTAACTCGTTTTTTCCTCACAGCAGTTCATCTTGAGGGTGGTTGCAACATTACGGTCCCATTGAGTACATTTTTGGAGAAAGGGACATCAGTTGCACCACAGGGCAGGAGGAGGGTGCGGAGTACGATACATTTTCTTTCTTCGGTAAGGATTTTTTTGTGTTTGATACCTTTGGAATTTTGGTTCCTCACGTTCATTTTAAAATGACCTTTTTCATGTTTGAAATATACTAACTCGTTTTTTCCTCACAGAAGGCCAACTTGTGTGTGGTTGCAACATTACGGTCCCATTGAGTACATTATTGGAGAAAGGGACATCAGTTGCACCACAGGGCGGGAGGAGGGTGCAGTTCTTTCTTCGGTAAGCATTTTTTTGTGTTTGATACTTTTGGAATATTTGTTTATCATGTTGATTTTAAAATGACCTTTTTCATGTTTGAAATGTACTAACTCGTTTTTTCCTCACAGCAGGTCAACTTGTGTGTGGTTGCAACATTACGGTCCCATTGAGTACATTTTTGGAGAAAGGGACATCAGTTGCACCACTGGGCTGGAGGGGGGTGCAGAGCACGATACATTTTCTTTCTTCGGGAAGCATTTCTTTGTGTTTGATACTTTTGGAATTTTGGTTTTTCATGTTGATTTTAAAATGACCTTTTTCATGTTTGAAATGTACTAACTCGTTTTTTCCTCGCAGCATTTCAACTTGTGTGTGGTTGCAACATTACGGTCCCATTGAGTACATTATTGGAGAAAGGGACATTAGTTGCACCACAGGGCGGGAGGAGGGTGCAGAGCACGATACATGTTCTTTCTTCGGTAAGCATTTTTTTGTGTTTGATACTTTTGGAATTTTGGTTTTTCATGTTGATTTTAAAATGACCTTTTTCATGTTTGAAATGTACTAACTCGTTTTTTCCTGACAGCAGGTCAACTTGTGTGTGGTTGCAACATTACGGTCCCATTGAGTACATTTTTGGAGAAAGGGACATCAGTTGCATCATAGGGCGGGTGGAGGGTGCAGAGCACGATACATTTTCTTTCTTCGGTAAGCATTTTTTTGTGTTTGATACTTTTGGAATTTTGGTTTTTCATGTTGATTTTAAAATGACCTTGATCATGTTTGAAATGTACTAACTCGTTTTTTCCTCTCAGCAGGTCAACTTGTGTGTGGCTGCAACATTACGGTCCCATTGAGTACATTTTTGGAGAAAGGGACATCAGTTGCACCACAGGGCGGGAGGAGGGTGCAGAGCACGATACATTTTCTTTCTTCGGTAAGCATTTTTTTGTGTTTGATACTTTTGGAATATTTGTTTATCATGTTGATTTTAAAATGACCTTTTTCATGTTTGAAATGTACTAACTCGTTTTTTCCTGACAGCAGGTCAACTTGTGTGTGGTTGCAACATTACGGTCCCATTGAGTACATTTTTGGAGAAAGGGACATCAGTTGCACCACAGGGCGGGAGGAGGGTGCAGAGCACGATACATTTTCTTGCTTCGGTAAGAATTTTTTTTGTGTTTGATACTTTTGGAATTTTGGTTTTTCATGTTGATTTTAAAATGACCTTTTTCATGTTTGAAATGTACTAACTTGTCTTTTCCTCACAGCAGGCCAACTTGAGTGTGGTTGCAACATTATGGTCCCATTGAGTACATTTTTGGAGAAAGGGACATCAGTTTCACCACATGTCAGGAGGAGAGTGCGGAGTACGATACATTTTCTTTCTTCGGTAAGCATTTTTTTGTGTTTGATACTTTTGGAATTTTGGTTTTTCATGTTGATTTTGAAATGACCTTTTTCATATTTGAAATGTACTAACTTGTCTTTTCCTCACAGCAGTTCAACTTGAGTGTGGTTGCAACATTACGGTCCCATTGAGTACATTTTTGGAGAAAGGGACATCAGATGCACCACAGGGCAGGAGGATGGTGCGGAGAACGATACATTTTCTTTGTTCGGTAAGCATTTTTTTGTGTTTGATACTTTTGTAATTTTGGTTTCTCATGTTAATTTTAAAATGACCTTTTTCATGTTTCAAATGTACTAACTCGTTTTTTCCTCACAGCAGGTCAACTTGCGTGTCGTTGCAACATTATGGTCCCATTGGGTACATTTTTGGAGGAAGGGACATCTGTTGCACCACAGGGCGGAAGGAGGGTGCGGAGCACAATTCATTTTCTTTCTTCGGTAAGCATTTTTTTGTGTTTGATACTTTTGGGATTTTGGTTTTTCATGTTGATTTTAAAATGACCTTTTTCATGTTTGACAAGTACTAACTCGTTTTTTCCTCACAGCAGTTCATCTTGAGGGTGGTTGCAACATTACGGTCCCATTGAGTACATTTTTGGAGAAAGGGACATCAGTTGCACCACAGGGCAGGAGGAGGGTGCGGAGTACGATACATTTTCTTTCTTCGGTAAGGATTTTTTTGTGTTTGATACCTTTGGAATTTTGGTTCCTCACGTTCATTTTAAAATGACCTTTTTCATGTTTGAAATATACTAACTCGTTTTTTCCTCACAGAAGGCCAACTTGTGTGTGGTTGCAACATTACGGTCCCATTGAGTACATTATTGGAGAAAGGGACATCAGTTGCACCACAGGGCGGGAGGAGGGTGCAGTTCTTTCTTCGGTAAGCATTTTTTTGTGTTTGATACTTTTGGAATATTTGTTTATCATGTTGATTTTAAAATGACCTTTTTCATGTTTGAAATGTACTAACTCGTTTTTTCCTCACAGCAGGTCAACTTGTGTGTGGTTGCAACATTACGGTCCCATTGAGTACATTTTTGGAGAAAGGGACATCAGTTGCACCACTGGGCTGGAGGGGGGTGCAGAGCACGATACATTTTCTTTCTTCGGGAAGCATTTCTTTGTGTTTGATACTTTTGGAATTTTGGTTTTTCATGTTGATTTTAAAATGACCTTTTTCATGTTTGAAATGTACTAACTCGTTTTTTCCTCGCAGCATTTCAACTTGTGTGTGGTTGCAACATTACGGTCCCATTGAGTACATTATTGGAGAAAGGGACATTAGTTGCACCACAGGGCGGGAGGAGGGTGCAGAGCACGATACATGTTCTTTCTTCGGTAAGCATTTTTTTGTGTTTGATACTTTTGGAATTTTGGTTTCTCATGTTGATTTTAAAATGACCTTTTTCATGTTTGAAATGTACTAACTCGTTTTTTCCAGACAGCAGGTCAACTTGTGTGTGGTTGCAACATTACGGTCCCATTGAGTACATTTTTGGAGAAAGGGACATCATTTGCAGCACAGGGCGGGAGTGGGGTGCAGAGCACGATACATTTTCTTTCTTCGGTAAGCATTTTTTTGTGTTTGATGCTTTTGGGATTTTGGTTTTTCATGTTGATTTTAAAATGACCTTTATCGTGTTTGACATGTACTAACTCGTTTTTTACTCACAGCAGGTCAACTTGTGTTTGGTTGCAACATTACGGTCCCATTGAGTACATTTTTGGAGAAAGGGAAATCAGTTTCACCACAGGTCAGGAGGAGGGTGCGGAGTACGATACATTTTCTTTCTTCGGTAAGCATTTTTTTGTGTTTGATACTTTTGGAATTTTGGTTTTTTATGTTGATTTTAAAATGACCTTTTTCATGTTTGAATGTACTAACTCGTTTTTTACTCACAGCAGGTCAACTTGTGTATGGTTGCAACATTACGGTCCCATTGCGTATATTTTTGGAGAAAGGGACATCAGTTTCACCACAGGTCAGGAGGAGGGTGCGGAGTACGATACATTTTCTTTCTTCGGTAAGCTTTTTTTGTGTTTGATACTTTTGGAATTTTGGTTTCTCATGTTGATTTAAAAATGACCTTTTTCATGTTTGAAATGTACTAACTCGTTTTTTCCTCACAGCAGGTCAACTTGTGTGTGGTTGCAACATTACGGTCCCATTGAGTACATTTTTGGAGAAAGGGACATCAGTTGCACCACAGAGCAGGAGGAGGGTGCGGAGCACAATATATTTTCTTTCTTTGGTAAGCATTTTTTTGTGTTTGATACCTTTGGAATTTTGGTTCCTCACGTTCATTTTAAAATGACCTTTTCCATGTTTGAAATGTACTAACTCGTTTTTTCCACACAGCAGGTCAACTTGTGTGTGGTTAAAATATTACACTCCCATTGAGTACATTTTTGGAGAAAGGGACATCAGTTGCACCACAGGGCGGAAGGAGGGTGCAGAGCACAATTCATTTTCTTTCGTCGGTAAGCATTTTTTTGTGTTTGATACTTTTGGGATTTTCGTTTTTCATGTTGATTTTAAAATGACCTTTTTCGTGTGTGAAATATACTAACTCGTTTTTTGCTAACAGCAGGCCAACTTGTGTGTGGTTGCAACATTACTGTCCCGTTGAGTACATTTTTGAGGAAAGGGACATCAGTTACACCACAGGGCGAGAGGAGGGTGCAGAGCACGATACATTTTCTTTCTTCGGTAAGAATTTTTTTGTGTTTGTTACTTTTGGAATTTTGGTTTTTCATGTTGATTTTAAAATGACCTTTTCATGTTTATAATGTACTAACTCGTTTTTTACTCACAGGAAGTCAACTTGTGTGTGGTTGCGACATTACGGTCCCATTGAGTACATTTGAGGAGAAAGGGACATTAGTTGCACCACAGGGCGTAAGGAGGGTGCAGAGCACAATTCATTTTCTTTCTTCGGTAAGCATATTTTTGTGTTTATACTTTTGGAATTTTGGTTTTTCATGTTGATTTTAAAATGACCTTTATCATGTTTGAAATGTACTAACTTGTTTTTTCCTCACAGCAGGTCAACTTGTGTTTGGTTGCAACATTACGGTCCCATTGAGTACATTTTTGGAGAAAGGGACATTAGATGCACCACAGGGCGGGAAAAGGGTGCAGAGCACGATACATTTTCTTTCTTCGGTAAGCATTTTTTTGTGTTTGATACTTTTGGAATTTTGGTTTTTCATGTTGATTTTGAAATGACCTTTTTCATGTTTCAAATGTACTAACTAGTTTTTCCCCACAGCAGGTCAACGCGTGTGTGGTTGCAACATTACGGTCCCATTGAGTACATTTTTGGAGAAAGGGACATCAGTTGCACCACAGGGTGGGCGGGGGGTGCAGAGCACGATACATTTTCTTTCTTCGGTAAGCATTTTTTTGTGTTTGATACCTTTGGAATTTTGGTTTTTCATGTTGATTTTAAAACGACCTTTTTCATGTTTGAAATGTACTAACTCGTTTTTTCCTGACAGCAGGTCAACTTGTGTGTGGTTGCAACATTACGGTCTCATTGAGTACATTATTAGAGAAAGGGACAGCAGTTGCACCACAGGGCGGGAGGAGGGTGCTGAGCACGATACATTTTCTTTCTTAGGTAAGCATTTTTTTGTGTTTTTTACTTTTGGAATTTTGGTTTTACATGTTGATTTTAAAATGACCTTTTCATGTTTATAATGTACTAACTCGATTTTTTCCTGACAGCAGGTCAAATTATGTGTGGTTGCACATTACGGTCCCATTGAGTACATTATTGGAGAAAGGGACATCAGTTGCACCACAGGGCGGGAGGAGGGTGCAGAGCACGATACATTTTCTTTCTTCGTTAAGCATTTTTTTGTGTTTGATACTTTAGGAATTTTGGTTTTTCATGTTGATTTTAAAATGACCTTTTTCATGTTTGAAATGTACTAACTCGTTTTTCCTTCGCAGCATTTCAACTTGTGTGTGGTTGCAACATTACGGTCCCATTGAGTACATTATTAGAGAAAAGGACATCAGTTGCACCACAGGGCGGGAGCAGGGTGCAGAGCACGATACATTTTCTTTCTTCGGTAAGCATTTTTTTGTGTTTGATACTTTTGGAATTTTGGTTTTTCAAAGTGATTTTAAAATGACCTTTTTCATGTTTGACATGTACTAACTCGTTTTTTCCTCGCAGTATTTCAACTTGTTTGTGCTTGCAACATTACGGTCCCATTGAGTACATTATTAGAGAAAGGGACATCAGGTACACCACAGGGCGGGAGGAGGGAGCAAAGCACGATACATTTTCTTTCTTCGGTTAGCATTTTTTTGTGTTTGATACTTTTGGAATTTTGGTTTTTCATGTTGATTTTAAAATGACCTTTTTCATGTTTGAAATGTACTAACTTGTCTTTTCCTCACAGCAGGCCAACTTGAGTGTGGTTGCAACATTATGGTCCCATTGAGTACATTTTTGGAGAAAGGGACATCAGTTTCAACACAGGTCAGGAGGAGGGTGCGGAGTATGATACATTTTCTTTCTTCGGTAAGCATTTTTTTGTGTTTGATACTTTTGGAATTTTGGTTTTTCATGTTGATTTTGAAATGACCTTTTTCATGTTTGAAATGTACTAACTTGTCTTTTCCTCACAGCAGTTCAACTTGAGTGTGGTTGCAACATTACGGTCCCATTGAGTACATTTTTGGAGAAAGGGACATCAGATGCACAACAGGGCAGGAGGAGGGTGCGGAGAACGATACATTTTCTTTCTTCCGTAAGCATTTTTTTTTGTTTGATACTTTTGTAATTTTGGTTTCTCATGTTGATTTTAAAATGACCTTTTTCATGTTTGAAATGTACTAACTCGTTTTTTCCTCACAGCAGGTCAACTTGCGTGTCGTTGCAAAGTTACAGTCCCATTGAGTACATTTTTGGAGAAAGGGACATCAGTTGCAGCACAGGGCGGTAGGAGGGTGCAGAGCATGATACATTTTCTTTCTTCGGTAAGCATTATTTTGTGTTTGATACTTTTGGAATTTTGGTTTTTCATGTTGATTTTAAAACGACCTTTTTCATGTTTGAAATGTACTAACTCGTTTTTTCCTCACAGCAGGTCGACTTGTGTGTGGTTGCAACATTACGGTCCCATGGAGTACATTATTGCAGAAAGGGACACCAGTTGCACCACAGGGCGGGAGGAGGGTGCAGAGCACGATACATTTTCCTTCTTCGGTAAGCATTTTTTTGTGTTTGATACTTTTGGAATTTTGGTTTTTCATGTTGATTTTAAAATGACCTTTTTCATGTTTGAATGTACTAACTCGTTTTTTCTCACTGCAGATCAACTTGTGTATGGTTGCAACATAACGGTCCCCTTGAGTACATTTTTGGAGAAAGGGACATCAGTTTCACCACAGGTCAGGAGGAGGGTGCGGAGTACGATACATTTTATTTCTTCGGTAAGCTATTTTTTGTGTTTGATACATCTTGAATTTTGCATTTTCATGTTGATTTTAAAATGACCTTTTTCATGTTTGAAATGTACTAACTCGTTTTTTCCTCACAGCAGGTCAACGCGTGTGTGGTTGCAACATTACGGTCCCATTGAGTACATTTTTGGGAAAGGGACATCAGTTGCACCACAGGGCGGAAGGAGGGTGCGGAGCACAATTCATTTTCTTTCTTCGGTAAGCATTTTTTTGTGTTTGATACTTTTGGAATTTTCGTTTTTCATGTTGATTTTAAAACGACCTTTTTAATGTTTGAAATATACTAACTCGTTTTTTGCTCACAGCTGGCCAACTTGTGTGTGGTTGCAGCATTACAGTCCCATTGAGTACATTTTTGAGGAAACGGACATCAGTTACACCACAGGGCAAGAGGAGGGTGCAGAGCACGATACATTTTCTTTCTTCGGTAAGCATTTTTTTGTGTTTGATACTTTTGGAATTTTGGTTTTTCATGTTGATTTTAAAATGACCTTTTCATGTTTATAATGTACTAACTCGTTTTTTCCTGACAGCAGGTCAACTTGTGTGTGGTTGCAACATTACAGTCCCATGGAGTACATTATTGGATAAAGGGACATCAGTTGCACCACAGGGCGGGGGGAGGGTGCAGAGCACGATACATTTTCTTTCTTCGGTAAGCATTTTTTTGTGTTTGATACTTTTGGAATTTTGGTTTTTCATGTTGATTTTAAAATGACCTTTTTCATGTTTGAAATGTACTAACTCGTTTTTCCCTCGCAGCATTTCAACTTGTGTGTGGTTGCAACATTACGGTC
Organism: Schistocerca cancellata; assembly: GCF_023864275.1. Classification (NCBI taxonomy): domain Eukaryota; kingdom Metazoa; phylum Arthropoda; class Insecta; order Orthoptera; family Acrididae; genus Schistocerca; species Schistocerca cancellata. The sequence continues at coordinate 765,405,542 of NC_064630.1, forward strand.
CCATTGAGTACATTATTAGAGAAAGGGACATCAGTTGCACCACAGGGCGGAACAGGGTGCTGAGCACGATACATTTTCTTTCTTCGGTAAGCATTTTTTTGTGTTTGATACTTTTGGAATTTTGGTTTTCATGTTGATTTTAAAATGACCTTTTTCATGTTTGACATGTACTAACTCGTTTTTTCCTCGCAGCATTTCAACTTGTTTGTGGTTGCAACATTACTGTCCCATTGAGTACATTATTAGAGAAAGGGACATCAGTTGCACCACTGGGCGGGAGGAGGGTGCAAAGCACGATACATTTTCTTTGTTCGGTAAGCATTTTTTTGTGTTTGATACTTTTGGAATTTTGGTTTGTCATGTTGATTTTAAAATGACCTTTTTCATGTTTGAAATGTACTAACTCGTTTTTTCCTGACAGCAGGTTAACTTGTGTGTGGTTGCAACATTACGGTCCCATTGAGAACATTATTAGAGAAAGGGACATCAGTTGCACCACAGGGCGGGAGCAGGGTGCAGAGCACGATACATTTTCTTTCTTCGGTAAGCATTTTTTTGTGTTTGATACTTTTGGAATTTTGGTTTTTCAATGTGATTTTAAAATGACCTTTTTCATGTTTGACATGTACTAACTCGTTTTTTCCTCGCAGTATTTCAACTTGTTTGTGCTTGCAACATTACGGTCCCATTGAGTACATATTTGGAGAAAGGGACATCAGTTGCACCACAGGGCGGGAGGAGGGTGCAAAGCACGATACATATTCTTTCTTCGGTAAGCATTTTTTTGTGTTTGATACTTTTGGAATTTTGGTTTTTCATGTTGATTTTAAAATGACCTTTTTCATGTTTGAAATGTACTAACTCGTTTTTTCCTCACAGCAAGTCAACTTGTGTGTGGTTGCAACATTACGGTCCCATTGAGTACATTATTGCAGAAAGGGACACCAGTTGCACCACAGGGCAGGAGGAGGGTGCAGAGCACGATACATTTTCTTTCTTCGGTAAGCATTTTTTTGTGTTTGATACTTTTGGAATTTTGGTTTTTCATGTAGATTTTAAAATGACCTTTTTCATGTTTGAATGTACTAACTCGTTTTTTCTCACAGCAGGTCAACTTGTGTATGGTTGCAACATTACGGTCCCATTGAGTACATTTTTGGAGAAAGGGACATCAGTTTCACCACAGGTCAGGAGGAGGGTGCGGAGTACGATACATTTTCTTTCTTCGGTAAGCTATTTTTTGTGTTTGATACTTTTTGAATTTTGGTTTTACATGTTGATTTTAAAATGACCTTTTTCATGTTTGAAATGTACTAACTCGTTTTTTCCTCACAGCGGGTCAACGCGTGTGTGGTTGCAACATTACGGTCCCATTGAGTACATTTTTGGAGAAAGGGACATCAGTTCCACCACAGGGCTAAGGAGGGTGCAGAGCACAATTCATTTTCTTTCTTCGGTAAGCATTTTTTTGTGTTTGATACTTTTGGAATTTTCGTTTTTCATGTTGATTTTAAAATGACCTTTTTCGTGTTTGAAATATACTAACTCGTTTTTTGCTCACAGCTGGCCAACTTGTGTGTGGTTGCAACATTACAGTCCCATTGAGTACATTTTTAAGGAAACGGACATCAGTTACAGCACAGGGCAAGAGGAGGGTGCAGAGCACGATACATTTTCTTTCTTCGGTAAGCATTTTTTTGTGTTTGATACTTTTGGAATTTTGGTTTTTCATGTTGATTTTAAAATGACCTTTTCATGTTTATAATGTACTAACTCGTTTTTTCCTGACAGCAGGTCAAATTGTGTGTGGTTGCAACATTACGGACCCATTGAGTACATTACTGGAGAAAGGGACATCAGTTGCACCACAGGGCGGAACAGGGTGCAGAGCACGATACATTTTCTTTCTTCGGTAAGCATTTTTTTGTGTTTAATACTTTTTGAATTTTGGTTTTTCATGTTGATTTTAAAATGACCTTTTTCATGTTTGACATGTACTAACTCGTTTTTTCCTCGCAGCATTTCAACTTGTTTGTGGTTGCAACATTACTGTCCCATTGAGTACATTATTAGAGAAAGGGACATCAGTTGCACCACAGGGCGGGAGGAGGGTGCAAAGCACGATACATTTTCTTTGTTCGGTAAGCATTTTTTTGTGTTTGATACTTTTGGAATTTTGGTTTTTCATGTTGATTTTAAAATGACCTTTTTCATGTTTGAAATGTACTAACTCGTTTTTTCCTCGCAGCATTTCAACTTGTGTGTGGTTGCAAAGTTACGGTCCCATTGAGTACATTATTAGAGAAAGGGACATCAGTTGCACCACAGGGCGGGAGCAGGGTGCTGAGCACGATACATTTTCTTTCTTCGGTAACCATTTTTTTGTGTTTGATACTTTTGGAATTTTGGTTTTTCATGTTGATTTTAAAATGACGTTTTTCATGTTTGACATGTACAAACTCGTTTTTTCCTTGCAGCATTTCAACTTGTTTGTGGTTGCAACATTACGGTCCCATTGAGTACATTATTTGAGAAAGGGACATCAGTTGCACCACAGGGCGGGAGGAGGGTGCAAAGCACGATACATTTTCTTTCTTCGGTAAGCATTTTTTTGTGTTTGATACTTTTGGAATTTTGGTTTTTCATGTTGATTTTAAAATGACCTTTTTCATGTTTGAAATGTACTTCTCGTTTTTTCCTGACAGCAGGTCAACTTGTGTGTGGTTGCAACATTACGGTCTCATTGAGTACATTTTTGGAGAAAGGGACATCAGTTGCAGCACAGGCCGGAGGGGGGTGTCCAGCACGATACATTTTCTTTCTTCGGTAAGCATATTTTTGTGTTTGATACTATTGGGATTTTGGTTTTTCAAGTTGATTTTAAAATGACCTTTTTCATGTTTGACATGTACTAACTCGTTTTTTACTCACAGCAGGTCAACTTGAGTATGGTTGCAACATTACGGTCCCATTGAGTCCATTTTTGGAGAAAGGGACATCAGTTTCACCACAGGTCAGGAGGAGGGAGTGGAGTACGATACATTTTCTTTCTTCGGTAAGCATTTTCTTGTGTTTGATACTTTTGGAATTTTGGTTTCTCATGTTGATTTTAAAATGACCTTTTTCATGTTTGAAATGTACTATCTTGTTTTTTCCTCACAGCAGGTAAACTTGCATGTCGTTGCAACGTTACGGTCCCATTGAGTACATTTTTGGAGAAAGGGACATCAGTTGCACCACAGGGCGGGAGGAGGGTGCAGAGCACGATACATTTTCTTTCTTCGGTAAGCATTTTTTTGTGTTTGATACTTTTGGAATTTTGGAGTTTCATGTTGATTTTAAAATGACCTCTTTCATGTTTGAAATGTACTAACTCGTTGTTTCCTCACAGCAGGTCAACTTGTGTGTGGTTGCAACATTACGGTCCCATTGAGTACATTATTGCTGAAAGGGACATCAGTTGCACCACAGGGCGGGAGGAGGGTGCAGAGCACGATACATTTTCTTTCTTCGGTAAGCATTTTTTGTGTTAGATACTTTTGGAATTTTCGATTTTCGTGTTGATTTTAAAATGACCTTTTTCATGTTTGTAATGTACTAACTCGTTTTTTCCTCACAGCAGGTCAACGCGTGTGTGGTTGCAACATAACGGTCCCATTGAGTACATTTTTGGAGAAACGGACATCAGTTGCACCACAGGGCGGGAGGGGGGTGCAGAGCACGATACATTTTCTTTCTTCGGTAAGCATTTTTTTGTGTTTGATACTTTTTGAATTTTGGTTTTACATGTTGATTTTAAAATGACCTTTTTCATGTTTGAAATGTACTAACTCGTTTTTTCCTCACAGCAGGTCAACGCGTGTGTGGTTGAAACATTACGGTCCCATTGAGTACATTTTTGGAGAAAGGGACATCAGTTTCACCACAGGTCAGGAGGAGGGTGCGGAGTACGATACATTTTCGTTCTTCGGTAAGCATTTTTTTGTGTTTGATACTTTTTGAATTTTGGTTTCTCATGTTGATTTTAAAATGACCTTTTTCATGTTTGAAATGTACTAACTCGTTTTTTCCTCACAGCAGGTCAACTTGCGTGTCGTTGCTACGTTACAGTCCCATTGAGTACATATTTGGAGAAAGGGACATCAGTTGCACCACAGGGCGGGAGGAGGGTGCAGAGCACGATACATTTTCTTTCTTCGGTAAGCATTTTTTTGTGTTTGATACTTTTGGGGATTTTGGTTTTTCATGTTGATTTTAAAATGACCTTTTTAATGTTTGACATTTACTAACTCGTTTTTTACTCACAGCAGGTCAACTTGTGTATGGTTGCAACATTACGGTCCCATTGAGTACATTTTTGGAGAAAGGGACATCAGATGCACCACAGGGCAGGAGGAGGGTGCGTAGTACGATACATTTTCTTTCTTCGGTAAGCATTTTTTTGTGTTTGATACTTTTGGAATTTTGGTTTCTCATGTTGATTTTAAAATGACCTTTTTCATGTTTGAAATGTACTAACTCGTTTTTTCCACACAGCAGGTCAACTTCCGTGTCGTTGCAACGTTACAGTCGCATTGAGTACATTTTTGGAGAAAGGGACATCAGTTGCCCCACAGGGCGGGAGGAGGGTGCAGAGCATGACACATTTTCTTTCTTCGGTAAGTATTTTTTTGTGTTTGATACTTTTGGAATTTTGGTTTTTCATGTTGAATTTAAAATGACCTTTTTCATGTTTGAAATGTACTAACTCGTTTTTTCCTCACAGCAGGTCAACTTGTGTGTGGTTGCAACATTACAGTCCCATTGAGTACATTATTGCAGAAAGGGACATCAGTTGCACCACAGGGCGGGAGGAGGGTGCAGAGCACGATACATTTTCTTTCTTCGGTAAGCATTTTTTTGTGTTTGATACTTTTGGAATTTTGGTTTTTCATGTTGATTTTAAAATGACCTTTTTCATGTTTGAAATGTACTAACTCGTTTTTTCCTCACAGCAGGTCAACTTGAGTGTTGCTGCAACATTACGGTCCCATTGAGTACATTATTAGAGAAAGGGACATCAGTTGCACCACAGGGCGGGAGGAGGGTGCAGAGCACGATACATTTTCTTTCTTCGGTAAGCATTTTTTTGTGTTTGATACTTTTGGAATTTTGGTTTTTCATGTTGATTTTAAAATGACCTTGTTCATGTTTGACATGTACTAACTCGTTTTTTCCTCGCAGCATTTCAACTTGTTTGTGGTTGCAACATTACTGTCCCATTGAGTACATTATTAGAGAAAGGGACATCAGTTGCACCACAGGGCGGGAGGAGGGTGCAAAGCACGATACATTTTCTTTGTTCGGTAAGCATTTTTTTGTGTTTGATACTTTTGGAATTTTGGTTTTTCATGTTGATTTTAAAATGACCTTTTTCATGTTTGAAATGTACTAAGTTGTCTTTTCCTCACAGCAGTTCAACTTGAGTGTGGTTGCAACATTACGGTCCCATTGCGTACATTTTTGGAGAAAGGGACATCAGATGCACCACAGGGCAGGAGGAGGGTGCGGAGAACAATACATTTTCTTTCTTCGGTAAGCATTTTTTTGTGTTTGATACTTTTGTAATTTTGGTTTCTCATGTTGATTTTAAAATGTTCTTTTTCATGTTTGAAATGTACTAACTCGTTTTTTCCTCACAGCAGGTCAACTTGCGTGTCGTTGCTACGTTACAGTCCCATTGAGTACATTTTTGGAGAAAGGGACATCAGTTGCAGCACAGGGCGGTAGGAGGGTGAAGAGCATGATACATTTTCTTTCTTCGGTAAGCATTATTTTGTGTTTGATACTTTTGGAATTTTGGTTTTTCATGTTGATTTTAAAATGACCTTTTTCATGTTTGAAATGTACTAACTCGTTTTTTCCTCACAGCAGGTCAACTTGTGTGTGGTTGCAACATTACGTTCCCATTGAGTACATTATTGCAGAAAGGGACACCAGTTGCACCACAGGGCAGGAGGAGGGTGCAGAGCACGATACATTTTCTTTCTTCGGTAAGCATTTTTTTGTGTTTGATACTTTTGGAATTTTGGTTTTTCATGTAGATTTTAAAATGACCTTTTTCATGTTTGAATGTACTAACTCGTTTTTTCTCACAGCAGGTCAACTTGTGTATGGTTGCAACATTACGGTCCCATTGAGTACATTTTTGGGGAAAGGGACATCAGTTTCACCACAGGTCAGGAGGAGGGTGCGGAGTACGATACATTTTCTTTCTTCGGTAAGCTATTTTTTGTGTTTGATACTTTTTGAATTTTGGTTTTACATGTTGATTTTAAAATGACCTTTTTCATGTTTGAAATGTACTAACTCGTTTTTTCCTCACAGCAGGTCAACGCGTGTGTGGTTGCAACATTACGGTCCCATTGAGTACATTTTTGGAGAAAGGGACATCAGTTCCACCGCAGGGCTGAAGGAGGGTGCAGAGCACAATTCATTTTCTTTCTTCGGTAAGCATTTTTTTGTGTTTGATACTTTTGGAATTTTCGTTTTTCATGTTGATTTTAAAATGACCTTTTTCGTGTTTGAAATATACTAACTCGTTTTTTGCTCACAGCTGGACAACTTGTGTGTGGTTGCAACATTACAGTCCCATTGAGTACATTTTTAAGGAAACGGACATCAGTTACAGCACAGGGCAAGAGGAGGGTGCAGAGCACGATACATTTTCTTTCTTCGGTAAGCATTTTTTTGTGTTTGATACTTTTGGAATTTTGGTTTTTCATGTTGATTTTAAAATGACCTTTTCATGTTTATAATGTACTAACTCGTTTTTTCCTGACAGCAGGTCAAATTGTGTGTGGTTGCAACATTACGGTCCCATTGAGTACATTACTGGAGAAAGGGACATCAGTTGCACCACAGGGCGGAACAGGGTGCAGAGCACGATACATTTTCTTTCTTCGGTAAGCATTTTTTTGTGTTTGATACTTTTGGAATTTTGGTTTTTCATGTTGATTTTAAAATGACCTTTTTCATGTTTGACATGTACTAACTCGTTTTTTCCTCGCCGCATTTCAACTTGTTTGTGGTTGCAACATTACTGTCCCATTGAGTACATTATTAGAGAAAGGGACATCAGTTGCACCACAGGGCGGGAGGAGGGTGCAAAGCACGATACATTTTCTTTGTTCGGTAAGCATTTTTTTGTGTTTGATACTTTTGGAATTTTGGATTTTCATGTTGATTTTAAAATGACCTTTTTCATGTTTGAACTGTACTAACTCGTTTTTTCCTCGCAGCATTTCAACTTGTGTGTGGTTGCAAAGTTACGGTCCCATTGAGTACATTATTAGAGAAAGGGACATCAGTTGCACCACAGAGCGGGAGCAGGGTGCTGAGCACGATACATTTTCTTTCTTCGGTAACCATTTTTTTGTGTTTGATACTTTTGGAATTTTGGTTTTTCATGTTGATTTTAAAATGACGTTTTTCATGTTTGACATGTACAAACTCGTTTTTTCCTCGCAGCATTTCAACTTGTTTGTGGTTGCAACATTACGGTCCCATTGAGTACATTATTAGAGAAAGGGACATCAGTTGCACCACAGGGCGGGAGGAGGGTGCAAAGCACGATACATTTTCTTTCTTCGGTAAGCATTTTTTTGTGTTTGATACTTTTGGAATTTTGGTTTTTCATGTTGATTTTAAAATGACCTTTTTCATGTTTGAAATGTACTAACTCGTTTTTTCCTGACAGCAGGTCAACTTGTGTGTGGTTGCAACATTACGGTCTCATTGAGTACATTTTTGAAAAAGGGACATCAGTTGCAGCACAGGCCGGAGGGGGGTTAGCAGCACGATACATTTTCTTTCTTCGGTAAGCATATTTTTGTGTTTGATACTATTGGGATTTTGGTTTTTCAAGTTGATTTTAAAATGACCTTTTTCATGTTTGACATGTACTAACTCGTTTTTTACTCACAGCAGGTCAACTTGAGTATGGTTGCAACATTACGGTCCCATTGAGTCCATTTTTGGAGAAAGGGACATCAGTTTCACCACAGGTCAGGAGGAGGGAGTGGAGTACGATACATTTTCTTTCTTCGGTAAGCATTTTCTTGTGTTTGATACTTTTGGAATTTTGGTTTTTCATGTTGATTTTAAAATGACCCTTTTTATGTTTGAAATGTACTAACTTGTCTTTTCCTCACAGCAGGCCAACTTGAGTGTGGTTGCAACATTATGGTCCCATTGAGTCCATTTTTGGAGAAAGGGACATCAGATGCACCACAGGGCAGGAGGAGGGTGCGGAGTACGATACATTTTCTTTCTTCGGTAAGCATTTTTTTGTGTTTCTTACTTTTGGAATTTTGGTTTCTCATGTTGATTTTAAAATGACCTTTTTCATGTTTGAAATGTACTATCTTGTTTTTTCCTCACAGCAGGTAAACTTGCATGTCGTTGCAACGTTACGGTCCCATTGAGTACATTTTTGGAGAAAGGGACATCAGTTGCACCACAGGGCGGGAGGAGGGTGCAGAGCACGATACATTTTCTTTCTTCGGTAACCATTTTTTTGTGTTTGATACTTTTGGAATTTTGGAGTTTCATGTTGATTTTAAAATGACCTCTTTCATGTTTGAAATGTACTAACTCGTTGTTTCCTCACAGCAGGTCAACTTGTGTGTGGTTGCAACATTACGGTCCCATTGAGTACATTATTGCTGAAAGGGACATCAGTTGCACCACAGGGCTGGAGGAGGGTGCAGAGCACGATACATTTTCTTTCTTTGGTAAGCATTTTTTTTTTAGATACTTTTGGAATTTTCGATTTTCGTGTTGATTTTAAAATGACCTTTTTCATGTTTGAAATGTACTAACTCGTTTTTTCCTCACAGCAGGTCAACGCGTGTGTGGTTGCAACATTACGGTCCCATTGAGTACATTTTTGGAGAAACGGACATCAGTTGCACCACAGGGCGGGAGGGGGGTGCAGAGCACGATACATTTTCTTTCTTCGGTAAGCATTTTTTTGTGTTTGATACTTTTGGGATTTTGGTTTTTCATGTTGAATTTAAAATGACCTTTTTCATGTTGAAATGTACTAACTCGTTTTTTACTCACAGCAGGTCAACTTGCATATGGATGCAACATTACGGTCCCATTGAGTACATTTTTGGAGAAAGGGACATCAGTTTCACCACAGGTCAGGAGGAGGGTGCGGAGTACGATACATTTTCGTTCTTCGGTAAGCATTTTTTTGTGTTTGATACTTTTTGAATTTTGGTTTCTCATGTTGATTTTAAAATGACCTTTTTCATGTTTGAAATGTACTAACTCGTTTTTTCCTCACAGCAGGTCAACTTGCGTGTCGTTGCAACGTTACAGTCCCATTGAGTACATATTTGGAGAAAGGGACATCAGTTGCACCACAGGGCGGGAGGAGGGTGCAGAGCCGATACATTTTCTTTCTTCGGTAAGCATTTTTTTGTGTTTGATACTTTTGGGATTTTGGTTTTTCATTTTGATTTTAAGATGACCTTTTTAATGTTTGACATTTACTAACTCGTTTTTTACTCACAGCAGGTCAACTTGTGTATGGTTGCAACATTACGGTCCCATTGAGTACATTTTTGGAGAAAGGGACATCAGATGCACCACAGGGCAGGAGGAGGGTGCGTAGTACGATACATTTTCTTTCTTCGGTAAGCATTTTTTTGTGTTTGATACTTTTGGAATTTTGGTTTCTCATGTTGATTTTAAAATGACCTTTTTCATGTTTGAAATGTACTAACTCGTTTTTTCCACACAGCAGGTCAACTTGCGTGTCGTTGCAATGTTACAGTCGCATTGAGTACATTTTTGGAGAAAGGGACATCAGTTGCCCCACAGGGCGGGAGGAGGGTGCAGAGCATGATACATTTTCTTTCTTCGGTAAGTATTTTTTTGTGTTTGATACTTTTGGAATTTTGGTTTTTCATGTTGAATTTAAAATGACCTTTTTCATGTTTGAAATGTACTAACTCGTTTTTTCCTCACAGCAGGTCAACTTGTGTGTGGTTGCAACATTACAGTCCCATTGAGTACATTATTGCAGAAAGGGACATCAGTTGCACCACAGGGCGGGAGGAGGGTGCAGAGCACGATACATTTTCTTTCTTCGGTAAGCATTTTTTTGTGTTTGATACTTTTGGAATTTTGGTTTTTCATGTTGATTTTAAAATGACCTTTTTCATGTTTGAAATGTACTAACTCGTTTTTTCCTCACAGCAGGTCAACTTGAGTGTTGCTGCAACATTACGGTCCCATTGAGTACATTATTAGAGAAAGGGACATCAGTTGCACCACAGGGCGGGAGGAGGGTGCAGAGCACGATACATTTTCTTTCTTCGGTAAGCATTTTTTTGTGTTTGATACTTTTGGAATTTTGGTTTTTCATGTTGATTTTAAAATGACCTTTTTCATGTTTGACATGTACTAACTCGTTTTTTCCTCGCAGCATTTCAACTTGTTTGTGGTTGCAACATTACTGTCCCATTGAGAACATTATTAGAGAAAGGGACATCAGTTGCACCACAGGGCGGGAGGAGGGTGCAAAGCACGATACATTTTCTTTGTTCGGTAAGCATTTTTTTGTGTTTGATACGTTTGGAATTTTGGTTTTTCATGTTGATTTTAAAATGACCTTTTTCATGTTTGACATGTACTAACTCGTTTTTTCCTCGCAGCATTTCAACTTGTTTGTGGTTGCAACATTACTGTCCCATTGAGTACATTATTAGAGAAAGGGACATCAGTTGCACCACAGGGCGGGAGGAGGGTGCAAAACACGATACATTTTCTTTGTTCGGTAAGCATTTTTTTGTGTTTGATACTTTTTGAATTTTGGTTTCTCATGTTGATTTTAAAATGACCTTTTTCATGTTTGAAATGTACTAACTCGTTTTTTCCTCACAGCAGGTCAACTTGCGTGTCATTGCAACGTTACAGTCCCATTGAGTACAATTTTGGAGAAAGGGACATCAGTTGCACCACAGGGCGGGAGCAGGGTGCTGAGCACGATACATTTTCTTTCTTCGGTAACCATTTTTTTGTGTTTGATACTTTTGGAATTTTGGTTTTTCATGTTGATTTTAAAATGACCTTTTTCATGTTTGACATGTACAAACTCGTTTTTTCCTCGCAGCATTTCAACTTGTTTGTGGTTGCAACATTACGGTCCCATTGAGTACATTATTAGAGAAAGGGACATCAGTTGCACCACAGGGCGGGAGGAGGGTGCAAAGCACGATACATTTTCTTTCTTCGGTAAGCATTTTTTTGTGTTTGATACTTTTGGAATTTTGGTTTTTCATGTTGATTTTAAAATGACCTTTTTCATGTTTGAAATGTACTAACTCGTTTTTTCCTGACAGCAGGTCAACTTGTGTGTGGTTGCAACATTACTGTCTCATTGAGTACATTTTTGGAGAAAGGGACATCAGTTGCAGCACAGGCCGGAGGGGGGTGTCCAGCACGATACATTTTCTTTCTTCGGTAAGCATATTTTTGTGCTTGATACTATTGGGATTTTGCTTTTTCAAGTTGATTTTAAAATGACCTTTTTCATGTTTGACATGTACTAACTCGTTTTTTACTCACAGCAGGTCAACTTGAGTATGGTTGCAACATTACGGTCCCATTGAGTCCATTTTTGGAGAAAGGGACATCAGTTTCACCACAGGTCAGGAGGAGGGAGTGGAGTACGATACATTTTCTTTCTTCGGTAAGCATTTTCTTGTGTTTGATACCTTTGGAATTTTGGTTTTTCATGTTGATTTTAAAATGACCTTTTTTATGTTTGAAATGTACTAACTCGTTTTTTCCTCACAGCAGGTCAACGCGTGTGTGGTTGCAACATTACGGTCCCATTGAGTACATTTTTGGAGAAACGGACATCAGTTGCACCACAGGGCGGGAGGAGGGTGCGGAGTACGATACATTTTCTTTCTTCGGTAAGCATTTTTTTGTGTTTGTTACTTTTGGAATTTTGGTTTCTCATGTTGATTTTAAAATGACCTTTTTCATGTTTGAAATGTACTATCTTGTTTTTTCCTCACAGCAGGTAAACTTGCATGTCGTTGCAACGTTACGGTCCCATTGAGTACATTTTTGGAGAAAGGGACATCAGTTGCACCACAGGGCGGGAGGAGGGTGCAGAGCACGATACATTTTCTTTCTTCGGTAACCATTTTTTTGTGTTTGATACTTTTGGAATTTTGGAGTTTCATGTTGATTTTAAAATGACCTCTTTCATGTTTGAAATGTACTAACTCGTTGTTTCCTCACAGCAGGTCAACTTGTGTGTGGTTGCAACATTACGGTCCCATTGAGTACATTATTGCTGAAAGGGACATCAGTTGCACCACAGGGCGGGAGGAGGGTGCAGAGCACGATACATTTTCTTTCTTCGGTAAGCATTTTTTGTGTTAGATACTTTTGGAATTTTCGATTTTCGTGTTGATTTTAAAATGACCTTTTTCATGTTTGAAATGTACTAACTCGTTTTTTCCTCACAGCAGGTCAACGCGTGTTTGGTTGCAACATTACGGTCCCATTGAGTACATTTTTGGAGAAACGGACATCAGTTGCACCACAGGGCGGGAGGGGGGTGCAGAGCACGATACATTTTCTTTCTTCGGTAAGCATTTTTTTGTGTTTGATACTTTTGGGATTTTGGTTTTTCATGTTGATTTTAAAATGACCTTTTTCATGTTGAAATGTACTAACTCGTTTTTTACTCACAGCAGGTCAACTTGCATATGGATGCAACATTACGGTCCCATTGAGTACATTTTTGGAGAAAGGGACATCAGTTTCACCACAGGTCAGGAGGAGGGTGCAGAGCACGATACATTTTCTTTCTTCGGTAAGCATTTTTTTGTGTTTGATACTTTTGGAATTTTGGTTTTTCATGTAGATTTTAAAATGACCTTTTTCATGTTTGAATGTACTAACTCGTTTTTTCTCACAGCAGGTCAACTTGTGTATGGTTGCAACATTACGGTCCCATTGAGTACATTTTTGGAGAAAGGGACATCAGTTTCACCACAGGTCAGGAGGAGGGTGCGGAGTACGATACATTTTCTTTCTTCGGTAAGCTATTTTTTGTGTTTGATACTTTTTGAATTTTGGTTTTACATGTTGATTTTAAAATGACCTTTTTCATGTTTGAAATGTACTAACTCGTTTTTTCCTCACAGCATGTCAACGCGTGTGTGGTTGCAACATTACGGTCCCATTGAGTACATTTTTGGAGAAAGGGACATCAGTTCCACCACAGGGCTGAAGGAGGGTGCAGAGCACAATTCATTTTCTTTCTTCGGTAAGCATTTTTTTGTGTTTGATACTTTTGGAATTTTCGTTTTTCATGTTGATTTTAAAATGACCTTTTTCGTGTTTGAAATATACTAACTCGTTTTTTGCTCACAGCTGGCCAACTTGTGTGTGGTTGCAACATTACAGTCCCATTGAGTACATTTTTAAGGAAACGGACATCAGTTACAGCACAGGGCAAGAGGAGGGTGCAGAGCACGATACATTTTCTTTCTTCGGTAAGCATTTTTTTGTGTTTGATACTTTTGGAATTTTGGTTTTTCATGTTGATTTTAAAATGACCTTTTCATGTTTATAATGTACTAACTCGTTTTTTTCCTGACAGCAGGTCAAATTGTGTGTGGTTGCAACATTACGGTCCCATTGAGTACATTACTGGAGAAAGGGACATCAGTTGCACCAAAGGGCGGAACAGGGTGCAGAGCACGATACATTTTCTTTCTTCGGTAAGCATTTTTTTGTGTTTGATACTTTTGGAATTTTGGTTTTTCATGTTGATTTTAAAATGACCTTTTTCATGTTTGACATGTACTAACTCGTTTTTTCCTCGCAGCATTTCAACTTGTTTGTGGTTGCAACATTACTATCCCATTGAGTACATTATTAGAGAAAGGGACATCAGTTGCACCACAGGGCGGGAGGAGGGTGCAAAGCACGATACATTTTCTTTGTTCGGTAAGCATTTTTTTGTGTTTGATACTTTTGGAATTTTGGTTTTTCATGTTGATTTTAAAATGACCTTTTTCATGTTTGAAATGTACTAACTCGTTTTTTCCTCGCAGCATTTCAACTTGTGTGTGGTTGCAAAGTTACGGTCCCATTGAGTACATTATTAGAGAAAGGGACATCAGTTGCACCACAGGGCGGGAGCAGGGTGCTGAGCACGATACATTTTCTTTCTTCGGTAACCATTTTTTTGTGTTTGATACTTTTGGAATTTTGGTTTTTCATGTTGATTTTAAAATGACGTTTTTCATGTTTGACATGTACAAACTCGTTTTTTCCTCGCAGCATTTCAACTTGTTTGTGGTTGCAACATTACGGTCCCATTGAGTACATTATTAGAGAAAGGGACATCAGTTGCACCACAGGGCGGGAGGAGGGTGCAAAGCACGATACATTTTCTTTCTTCGGTAAGCATTTTTTTGTGTTTGATACTTTTGGAATTTTGGTTTTTCATGTTGACTTTAAAATGACCTTTTTCATGTTTGAAATGTACTAACTCGTTTTTTCCTGACAGCAGGTCAACTTGTGTGTGGTTGCAACATTACGGTCTCATTGAGTACATTTTTGGAGAAAGGGACATCAGTTGCAGCACAGGCCGGAGGGGGGTGTCCAGCACGATACATTTTCTTTCTTCGGTAAGCATATTTTTGTGTTTGATACTATTGGGATTTTGGTTTTTCAAGTTGATTTTAAAATGACCTTTTTCATGTTTGACATGTACTAACTCGTTTTTTACTCACAGCAGGTCAACTTGAATATGGTTGCAACATTACGGTCCCATTGAGTCCATTTTTGGAGAAAGGGACATCAGTTTCACCACAGGTCAGGAGGAGGGAGTGGAGTACGATACATTTTCTTTCTTCGGTAAGCATTTTCTTGTGTTTGATACTTTTGGAATTTTGGTTTTTCATGTTGATTTTAAAATGACCTTTTTTATGTTTGAAATGTACTAACTTGTCTTTTCCTCACAGCAGGCCAACTTGAGTGTGGTTGCAACATTATGGTCCCATTGAGTACATTTTTGGAGAAAGGGACATCAGATGCACCACAGGGCAGGAGGAGGGTGCGGAGTACGATACATTTTCTTTCTTTGGTAAGCATTTTTTTGTGTTTGTTACTTTTGGAATTTTGGTTTCTCATGTTGATTTTAAAATGACCTTTTTCATGTTTGAAATGTACTATCTTGTTTTTTCCTCACAGCAGGTAAACTTGCATGTCGTTGCAATGTTACGGTCCCATTGAGTACATTTTTGGAGAAAGGGACATCAGTTGCACCACAGGGCGGGAGGAGGGTGCAGAGCACGATACATTTTCTTTCTTCGGTAAGCATTTTTTTGTGTTTGATACTTTTGGAATTTTGGAGTTTCATGTTGATTTTAAAATGACCTCTTTCATGTTTGAAATGTACTAACTCGTTGTTTCCTCACAGCAGGTCAACTTGTGTGTGGTTGCAACATTACGGTCCCATTGAGTACATTATTGCTGAAAGGGACATCAGTTGCACCACAGGGCGGGAGGAGGGTGCAGAGCACGATACATTTTCTTTCTTCGGTAAGCATTTTTTGTGTTAGATACTTTTGGAATTTTCGATTTTCGTGTTGATTTTAAAATGACCTTTTTCATGTTTGAAATGTACTAACTCGTTTTTTCCTCACAGCAGGTCAACGCGTGTGTGGTTGCAACATTACGGTCCCATTGAGTACATTTTTGGAGAAACGGACATCAGTTGCACCACAGGGCGGGAGGGGGGTGCAGAGCACGATACATTTTCTTTCTTCGGTAAGCATTTTTTTGTGTTTGATACTTTTGGGATTTTGGTTTTTCATGTTGATTTTAAAATGACCTTTTTCATGTTGAAATGTACTAACTCGTTTTTTACTCACAGCAGGTCAACTTGCATATGGATGCAACATTACGGTCCCATTGAGTACATTTTTGGAGAAAGGGACATCAGTTTCACCACAGGTCAGGAGGAGGGTGCGGAGTACGATACATTTTCGTTCTTCGGTAAGCATTTTTTTGTGTTTGATACTTTTTGAATTTTGGTTTCTCATGTTGATTTTAAAAAGACCTTTTTTATGTTTGAAATGTACTAACTTGTCTTTTCCTCACAGAAGGCCAACTTGAGTGTGGTTGCAACATTATGGTCCCATTGAGTACATTTTTGGAGAAAGGGACATCAGATGCACCACAGGGCAGGAGGAGGGTGCGGAGTACGATACATTTTCTTTCTTCGGTAAGCATTTTTTTGTGTTTGTTACTTTTGGAATTTTGGTTTCTCATGTTGATTTTAAAATGACCTTTTTCATGTTTGAAATGTACTATCTTGTTTTTTCCTCACAGCAGGTAAACTTGCATGTCGTTGCAACGTTACGGTCCCATTGAGTACATTTTTGGAGAAAGGGACATCAGTTGCACCACAGGGCGGGAGGAGGGTGCAGAGCACGATACATTTTCTTTCTTCGGTAACCATTTTTTTGCGTTTGATACTTTTGGAATTTTGGAGTTTCATGTTGATTTTAAAATGACCTCTTTCATGTTTGAAATGTACTAACTCGTTGTTTCCTCACAGCAGGTCAACTTGTGTGTGGTTGCAACATTACGGTCCCATTGAGTACATTATTGCTGAAAGGGACATCAGTTGCACCACAGGGCGGGAGGAGGGTGCAGAGCACGATACATTTTCAATCTTCGGTAAGCATTTTTTGTGTTAGATACTTTTGGAATTTTCGATTTTCGTGTTGATCTTAAAATGACCTTTTTCATGTTTGAAATGTACTAACTCGTTTTTTTCTCACAGCAGGTCAACGCGTGTGTGGTTGCAACATTACGGTCCCATTGAGTACATTTTTGGAGAAACGGACATCAGTTGCACCACAGGGCGGGAGGGGGGTGCAGAGCACGATACATTTTCTTTGTTCGGTAAGCATTTTTTTGTGTTTGATACTTTTGGGATTTTGGTTTTTCATGTTGATTTTAAAATGACCTTTTTCATGTTGAAATGTACTAACTCGTTTTTTACTCACAGCAGGTCAACTTGCATATGGATGCAACATTACGGTCCCATTGAGTACATTTTTGGAGAAAGGGACATCAGTTTCACCACAGGTCAGGAGGAGGGTGCGGAGTACGATACATTTTCGTTCTTCGGTAAGTATTTTTTTGTGTTTTATGCTTTTGGAATTTTGGTGTTTCATGTTGAATTTAAAATGACCTTTTTCATGTTTGAAATGTACTAACTTGTCTTTTCCTCACAGCAGGCCAACTTGAGTGTGGTTGCAACATTATGGTCCCATTGAGTACATTTTTGGAGAAAGGGACATCAGATGCACCATAGGGCAGGAGGAGGGTGCGGAGTACGATACATTTTCTTTCTTCGGTAAGTATTTTTTTGTGTTTTATACTTTTGGAATTTTGGTTTTTCATGTTGATTTTAAAATGACCTTTTTCATGTTTGAAATGTACTAACTCGTTTTTTCCTCACAGCAGGTCAACTTGAGTGTTGCTGCAACATTACGGTCCCATTGAGTACATTATTAGAGAAAGGGACATCAGTTGCACCACAGGGCGGGAGGAGGGTGCAGAGCACGATACATTTTCTTTCTTCGGTAAGCATTTTTTGTGTCTGATACTATTGGAATTTTGGTTTTTCATGTTGATTTTAGAATGACCTTTTTTATGTTTGAAATGTACTACCTCGTTTTTTCGTCGCAGCATTTCAACTTGTGTGTGGTTGCAACATTACGGTCCCATTGAGTACATTATTAGAGAAAGGGACATCAGTTGCACCACAGGGCGGGAGGAGGGTGCAGAGCACGATACATTTTCTTTCTTCGGTAAGCATTTATTGTGTTAGATACTTTTGGAATTTTCGATTTTCGTGTTGATCTTAAAATGACCTTTTTCATGTTTGAAATGTACTAACTCGTTTTTTCCTCACAGCAGGTCAACGCGTGTGTGGTTGCAACATTACGGTCCCATTGAGTACATTTTTGGAGAAACGGACATCAGTTGCACCACAGGGCGGGAGGGGGGTGCAGAGCACGATACATTTTCTTTGTTCGGTAAGCATTTTTTTGTGTTTGATACTTTTGGGATTTTGGTTTTTCATGTTGATTTTAAAATTACCTTTTTCATGTTGAAATGTACTAACCCGTTTTTTACTCACAGCAGGTCAACTTGCATATGGATGCAACATTACGGTCCCATTGAGTACATTTTTGGAGAAAGGGACATCAGTTGCACCACAGGTCAGGTGGAGGGAGCGGAGTACGATACATTTTCATTCTTCGGTAAGCATTTTTTTGTGTTTGATACTTTTGGAATTTTGGTTTCTCATGTTGATTTTAAAATGACCTTCTTCATGTTTGAAATGTACTAACTCGTTTTTTCCTCACAGCAGGTCAACTTGCGTGGCGTTGCAATGTTACAGTCCCATTGAGTACATTTTTGGAGAAAGGGACATCAGTTGCCCCACAGGGCGGGAGGAGGGTGCAGAGAATGATTCATTTTCTTTCTTCGGTAAGTATTTTTTTGTGTTTGATACTTTTGGAATTTTGGTTTCTCATGTTGATTTTAAAATGACCTTTTTCATTTTTGAAATGTACTAACTCGTTTTTTCCTCACAGCAGGTCAACTTGCGTGTCGTTGAAACATTACAGTCCCAATGGTTACATTTTTGGAGAAAGGGACATCAGTTGCACCACAGGGCGGGAGGAGGGTGCAGAGCATGATACATTCTCTTTCCTCGGTAAGTATTTTTTTGTGTTTGATACTTTTGGAATTTTTGTTTTTCATGTTGATTTTAAAATGACCTTTTTCATGTTTGAAATGTACTAACTTGTCTTTTCCTCACAGCAGGCCAACTTGAGTGTGGTTGCAACATTATGGTCCCATTGAGTACATTTTTGGAGAAAGGGACATCAGATGCACCATAGGGCAGGAGGAGGGTGCGGAGTACGATACATTTTCTTTCTTCGGTAAGCATTTTTTTGTGTTTGATACTTTTGGAATTTTGTTTTTTCATGTTAATTTTAAAATGACCTTTTTCATGTTTGAAATGTACTAACTCATTTTTTACTCACAGCAGGTCAACTTGCATGTGGTTGCAACATTACGGTCCCATTGAGTACATTTTTGGAGAAAGGGACATCAGTTTCACCACAGGTCATGAGGAGGGTGCGGAGTACGATACATTTTCGTTCTTCGGTAAGCATTTTTTTGTGTTTGATACTTATTGAACTTTGGTTTCTCATGTTGATTTTGAAATGACCTTTTTCATGTTTGAAATGTACTAACTCGTTTTTTCCTCACAGCAGGTCAACTTGCGTGTCATTGCAATGCTGCAGTCCCATTGAGTACATTTTTGGAGAAAGGGACATCAGTTGCACCACAGGGTGGGAGGAGGGTGCAGAGCACGATACATTTTCTTTCTTTGGTAAGCATTTTTTTGTGTTTGATACTTTTGGGATTTTGGTTTTTCATGTTGATTTTAAAATGACCTTTTTCATGTTTGACATGTACTAACTCGTTTTTTACTCACAACAGGTCAACTTGTGTGTGGTTGCAACATTACGGTCCCATTGAGTACATTTTTGGAGAAAGGGACATCAGTTGCACCACAGGGCGGGAGGAGGGTGCAGAGCATGATACATTTTCTTTCTTCGGTAAGTATTTTTTTGTGTTTGATACTTTTGGAATTTTGGTTTTTCATGTTGAATTTAAAATGACCTTTTTCATGTTTTAAATGTACTAACTCATTTTTTCCTCACAGCAGGTCAACTTGTGTGTGGTTGCAACATTACAGTCCCATTGAGTACATTATTGCAGAAAGGGACATCAGTTGCACCACAGGGCGGGAGGAGGGTGCAGAGTACGATACATTTACTTTATTCGGTAAGCATTTTTTTGTGTTTGATACTTTCGCAATTTTGGTTTTTCATGTTGATTTTAAAATGACCTTTTTCATGTTTGAAATGTACTAACTCGTTTTTTCCTCACAGCAGGTCAACTTGTGTGTGGCTGCAACATTACGGTCCAATTGAGTACATTTTTGGAGAAACGGACATCAGTTGCACCACAAGTCAGGTGGAGGGAGCGGAGTACGATACATTTTCTTTCTTCGGTAAGCATTTTTTTGTGTTTGATACTTTTGGAATTTTGGTTTTTCATGTTGATTTTAAATTGACCTTTTTCATGTTTGAAATGTACTAACTCGTTTTTTCCTCACAGCAGGTCAACGCGTGTGTGGTTGCAACAATACGGTCCCATTGAGTACATTTTTGGAGAAAGGGACATCAGTTGCACCACATTGCGGGAGGGGAGTGCAGAGCACGATACATTTTGTTTCTTCGGTAAGCATTTTTTTGTGTTTGATACTTTTGTGATTTTGATTTTTCATGTTGATTTTAAAATGACCTTTTTCATGTTGAAATGTACTAACTCGTTTTTTACTCACAGCAGGTCAACTTGCATATGGTTGCAACATTACGGTCCCATTGAGTACATTTTTGGAGAAAGGGACATCAGTTTCACCACAGGTCAGGAGGAGGGTGCGGAGTACGATACATTTTCTCTCTTCGGTAAGCTTTTTTTTGTGTTTGATACTTTTGGAATTTTGGTTTTTCATGTTGATTTTAAAATGACCTTTTTCATGTTTGAAATCTATTAACTCGTTTTTTCCTCACAGCAGGTCAACTTGTGTGTCGTTGCAACATTACAGTCCCATTGAGTACATTTTTGGAGAAATGGACATCAGTTGCACGACAGGGCGGGAGGAGGGTGCAGAGCACGATACATTTTCTTTCTTCGGTAAGGATTTTTTTGTGTTTGATACTTTTGGGATTTTGGTTTTTCATGTTAATTTTAAAATGACCTTTTTCATGTTTGAAATGTACTAACTTGTCTTTTCCTCACAGCAGGTCAACTTGAGTGTGGTTGCAACATTACGGTCCCATTGAGTACATTTTTGGAGAAAGGGACATCAGATGCACCACAGGGCTGGAGGAGGGTGCGTAGTACGATACATTTTCTTTCTTCGGTAAGCATTTTTTTTTGTTTGATACTTTAGGAATTTTGGTTTCTAATGTTGATTTTAAAATGACCTTTTTCATGTTTGAAATGTACTAACTCGTTTTTTACTCACAGCAGGTCAACTTGCGTGTCGTTGCAACGTTACAGTCACATTGAGTACATTTTTGGGGAAAGGGACATCATTTGCACCACAGGGCGGGAGGAGGGTGCAGAGCAATATACATTTTCTTTCTTCGGTAAGCATTTTTTTGTGTTTGATACTTTTGGAATTTTGGTTTTTCATGTTGATTTTAAAATGACCTTTTTCATGTTTGAAATGTACTAACTCGTTTTTTCCTGACAGCACGTCAACTTGTGTGTGGTTGCAACATTACGGTCCCATTGAGTACATTTTTGGAGAAAGGGACATCAGTTGCAGCACAGGGCGGGAGGGGGGTGCAGAGCACGATACATTTTCTTTCTTCGGTAAGCATTTTTTTGTGTTTGATACTTTTGGGATTTTGGTTTTTCAAGTTGATTTTAAAATGACCTTTTTCATGTTTGACATGTACTAACTCGTTTTTTACTCACAGCAGGTCAACTTGTGTATGGTTGCAACATTACGGTCCCATTGAGTCCATTTTTGGAGAAAGGGACATCAGTTTCACCACAGGTCAGGAGGTGGGAGCGGAGTACGATACATTTTCTTTCTTCGGTAAGCATTTTCTAGTGTTTGATACTTTTGGAATTTTGGTTTTTCATGTTGATTTTAAAATGACCTTTTTCATGTTTGAAATGTACTAACTTGTCTTTTCCTCACAGCAGGCCAACTTGAGTGTGGTTGCAACATTATGGTCCCATTGAGTACATTTTTCGAGAATGGGACATCAGATGCACCACAGGGCAGGAGGAGGGTGCGGAGTACGATACATTTTCTTTCTTCGGTAAGCATTTTTTTGTGTTTGATACTTTTGGAATTTTGGTTTCTCATGTTGATTAAAAATGACCTTTTTCATGTTTGAAATGTACTATCTTGTTTTTTCCTCACAGCAGGTAAACTTGCGTGTCGTTGCAAAGTTACGGTCCCATTGAGTACATTTTTGGAGAAAGGGACATCAGTTAACCACAGGGCGGGAGGAGGGTGCAGAGCACGATACATTTTCTTTCTTCGGTAAGCATTTTTTTGTGTTTGATACTTTTGGAATTTTGGTTTTTCATGTTGATTTTAAAATGACCTCTTTCATGTTTGAAATGTAGTAACTCGTTGTTTCCTCACAGCAGGTCAACTTGTGTGTGGTTGCAACATTACGGTCCCATTGAGTATATTATTGCGGAAAGGGACATCAGTTGCACCACAGGGCGGGAAGAGGGTGCGGAGCACGATACATTTTCTTTCTTCGGTAAGCATTTTTTTGTGTTTGATACTTTTGGGATTTTGGTTTTTCAAGTTGAATATTAAAATGACCTTTTTCATGTTTGAAATGTACTAACTCGTTTTTTCCTCACAGCAGGTCAACTTGTGTGTGGTTGCAACATTACAGTCCCATTGAGTACATTATTGCAGAAAGGGACATCAGTTGCACCACAGGGCAGGAGGAGGGTGCAGAGCACGATACATTTTCTTTCATCGGTAAGCATTTTTTTGTGTTTGATACTTTTGCAATTTTGGTTGTTCATGTTGATTTTAAAATGACCTTTTTCATGTTTGAAATGTACTAACTCGTTTTTTCCTCACAGCAGGTCAACTTGTGTGTGGCTGCAACATTACGGTCCCATTGAGTACATTTATGGAGAAACGGACATCAGTTGCACCACAGGTCAGGTGGAGGGAGCGGAGTACGATACATTTTCTTTCTACGGTAAGCATTTTTTTGTGTTTGATACTTTTGGAATTTTGGTTTTTCATGTTGATTTTAAATTGACCTTTTTCATGTTTGAAATGTACTAACTCGTTTTTTCCTCACAGCAGGTCAACGAGTGTGTGGTTGCAACAATACGGTCCCATTGAGTACATTTTTGGAGAAAGGGACATCAGTTGCACCACAGGGCGGGAGGGGGGTGCAGAGCACGATACATTTTCTTTCTTCGGTAAGCATTTTTTTGTGTTTGATACTTTTGGGATTTTGATTTTTCATGTTGATTTTAAAATGACCTTATTCATGTTGAAATGTACTAACTCGTTTTTTACTCACAGCAGGTCAACTTGCGTATGGTTGCAACATTACGGTCCCATTGAGTACATTTTTGGAGAAAGGGACATCAGTTTCACCACAGGTCAGGAGGAGGGTGCGGAGTACGATACATTTTCTCTCTTCGGTAAGCTTTTTTTTGTGTTTGATACTTTTTAAATTTTGGTTTCTCATGTTGATTTTAAAATGACCTTTTTCATGTTTTAAATGTATTAACTCGTTTTTTTCCTCACAGCAGGTCAACTTGCGTGTCGTTGCAACGTTACAGTCCCATTGAGTACATTTTTGGAGAAAGGGACATCAGTTGCACCACAGGGCGGGAGGAGGGTGCAGAGCACGATACATTTTCTTTCTTCGGTAAGGATTTTTTTGTGTTTGATACTTTTGGGATTTTGGTATTTCATGTTAATTTTAAAATGACCTTTTTCATGTTTGAAATGTACTATCTCGTTTTTTCCTCACAGCAGGTAAACTTGCGTGTCGTTGCAACGTTACGGTCCCATTGAGTACATTTTTGGAGAAAGGGACATCAGTTGCACCACAGGGCGGGAGGAGGGTGCAGAGCACGATACATTTTCTTTCTTCGGTAAGCGTTTTTTTGTGTTTGATACTTTTGGAATTTTGGTTTTTCATGTTGATTTTAAAATGACCTCTTTCATGTTTGAAATGTACTAACTCGTTGTTTCCTCACAGCAGGTCAACTTGTGTGTGGTTGCAACATTACGGTCCCATTGAGTACATTATTGCAGAAAGGGACATCAGTTGCACCACAGGGCGGAAAGTGGGTGCAGAGCACGATACATTTTCTTTCTTCGGTAAGCGTTTTTTTGTGTTTGATACTTTTGGAATTTTGGTTTTTCATGTTGAATTTAAAATGACCTTTTTCATGTTTGAAATGTACTAACTCGTTTTTTCCTCACAGCAGGTCAACATGTGTGTGGTTGCTACATTACAGTCCCATTGAGTACATTATTGCAGAAAGGGACATCAGTTGCACCACAGGGCAGGAGGAGGGTGCAGAGCACGATACATTTTCTTTCTTCGGTAAGCATTTTTTTGTGTTTGATACTTTTGCATTTTTGGTTTTTCATGTTGATTTTAAAATGACCTTTTCATGTTTGAAATGTACTAACTCGTTTTTTCCTCACAGCAGGTCAACTTGCGTATGGTTGCAACATTACGGTCCCATTGAGTACATTTTTGGAGAAAGGGACATCAGTTTCACCACAGGTCAGGAGGAGGGTGCGGCCTACGATACATTTTCTCTCTTCGGTAAGCTTTTTTTTGTGTTTGATACTTTTTAAATTTTGGTTTCTCATGTTGATTTTAAAATGACCTTTTTCATGTTTTAAATGTATTCACTCGTTTTTTCCTCACAGTAGGTCAACTTGCATGTCGTTGCAACGTTACAGTCCCATTGAGTACATTTTTGGAGAAATGGACATCAGTTGCACCACAGGGCGGGAGGAGGGTGCAGATCACGATACATTTTCTTTCTTCGGTAAGGATTTTTTTGTGTTTGATACTTTTGGGATTTTGGTTTTTCATGTTAATTTTAAAATGACCTTTTTCATGTTTAACATGTACTAACTCGTTTTTTACTCACAGCAGGTCATCTTGTGTATGGTTGCAACATTACGATCCCATTGAGTACATTTATGGAGAAAGGGACATCAGTTTCACCATATGTCAGGAGGAGGGTGCGGAGTACGATACATTTTCGTTCTTCGGTAAGCATTTTTTTGTGTTTGATACTTTGGGAATTTTGGTTTCTCATGTTGATTTTAAAATGACCTTTTTCATGTTTGAAATGTACTATCTCGTTTTTTCCTCACAGCAGGTAAACTTGCGTGTCGTTGCAACGTTACGGTCCCATTGAGTACATTTTTGGAGAAAGGGACATCAGTTGCACCACAGTGCGGGAGGAGGGTGCAGAGCACGATCCATTTTCTTTCTTCGGTAAGCATTTTTTTGTGTTTGATACTTTTGGAATTTTGGTTTTTCATGTTGATTTTAAAATGACCTCTTTCATGTTTGAAATGTACTAACTCGTTGTTTCCTCACAGCAGGTCAACTTGTGTGTGGTTGCAACATTACGGTCCCATTGAGTACATTATTGCAGAAAGGGACATCAGTTGCACCACAGGGCGGGAAGACGGTGCAGAGCACGATACATTTTCTTTCTTCGGTAAGAATTTTTTTGTGTTTGATACTTTTGGAATTTATGTTTTTCGTGTTGATTTGAAAATGACCTTTTTCATGTTTGAAATGTACTAACTCGTTTTTTCCTCACAGCAGGTCAACGCGTGTGTGGTTGCAACATTACTGTCCCATTGAGTACATTTTTGGAGAAAGGGAAATCAGTTGCACCACAGGGCGGGAGGGGGGTGCAGAGCACGATACATTTTCTTTCTTCGGTAAGCATTTTTTTGTGTTTGATACTTTTGGGATTTTGGTTTTTCATGTTGATTTTAAAATGACCTTTTTCATGTTAAAATGTACTAACTCGTTTTTTACTCACAGCAGGTCAACTTGCATATGGTTGCAACATTACGGTCCCATTGAGTACATTTTTGGAGAAAGGGACATCAGTTTCACCACAGGTCAGGAGGAGGGTGCGGAGTACGATACATTTTCGTTCTTCGGTAAGCATTTTTTTGTGTTTGATACTTTTTGAATTTTGGTTTCTCATGTTGATTTTAAAATGACCTTTTTCATGTTTGAAATGTACTAACTCGTTTTTTCCTCACAGCAGGTCAACTTGCGTGTCATTGCAACGTTACAGTCCCATTGAGTACAATTTTGGAGAAAGGGACATCAGTTGCACCACAGGGCGGGAGGAGGGTGCAGAGCACGATACATTTTTTTCTTCGGTAAGCATTTTTTTGTGTTTGATACTTTTGGGATTTTGGTTTTTCATGTTGATTTTAAAATGACCTTTTTCATGTTTGACATGTAGTAACTCGTTTTTTACTCACAGCAGGTCAACTTGTGTATGGTTGCAACATTACGGTAACATTGAGTACATTTTTGGAGAAAGGGGCATCAGTTGCACCACAGGGCGGCTGGAGGGTGCAGAGCATGACACATTTTCTTTCTTCGGTAAGTATTTTTTTGTGTTTGATACTTTTGGAATTTTGGTTTTTCATGTTGAATTTAAAATGGCCTTTTTCATGTTTGAAATGTACTAACTCGTTTTTTCCTCACAGCAGGTCAACTTGTGTGTGGTTGCAACATTACAGTCCCATTGAGTACATTATTGCAGAAAGGGACATCAGTTGCACCACAGGGCGGGAGGAGGATGCAGAGCACGATACATTTTCTTTCTTCGGTAAGTATTTTTTTGTGTTTGATAATTTTGGAATTTTGGTTTTTCATGTTGAATTTAAAATGACCTTTTTCATGTTTGAAATGTACTAACTCGTTTTTTCCTCACAGCAGGTCAACTTGTGTGTGGCTGCAACATTACGGTCCCATTGAGTACATTTTTGGAGAAACGGACATCAGTTGCACCACAGGTCAAGTGAAGGGAGCGGAGTACGATACATTTTCTTTCTTCGGTAAGCATTTTTTTGTGTTTGATACTTTTGGAATTTTGGTTTTTCATGTTGATTTTAAATTGACCTTCTTCATGTTTGAAATATACTAACTCCTTTTTTACCCACAGCAGGTCAACGCGTGTGTGGTTGCAACAATACGGTCACATTGACTACATTTTTGGAGAAAGGGACATCAGTTGCACCACAGGGCGGGAGGAGAGTGCAGAGCACGATACATTTTCTTTCTTCGGTAAGCATTTTTTTGTGTTTGATACTTTTGGGATTTTGGTTTTTCATGTTGATTTTAAAATGACCTTTTTCATGGTAAAATGTACTAACTCGTTTTTTACTCACAGCAGGTCAACTTGCATTTGGTTGCAACATTACGGTCCCATTGAGTACATTTATGGAGAAAGGGACATCAGTTTCACAATAGGTCAGGAGGAGGGTGCGGAGTACGAACCATTTTCTTTCTTCGGTAAGCATTTTTTTGTGTTTGATACTTTTGGAATTTTGGTTTTTCATGTTGATTTTAAAATGACCTATTTCATGTTTCAAATGTACTAACTCGTTTTTTCCACACAGCAGGTCAACTTGTGTGTGGTTGCAACATTACTCTCCCATTGAGTACATTTTTGGAGAAAGGGACGTCAGTTGCACCACAGGGCGGGAGGAGGGTGCAAAGCACGATACATTTTCTTTCTTCGGTAAGCATTTTTTTGTGTTTGATACTTTTGGAATTTTGGTTCTTCATGTTGATTTTAAAATGACCTTTTTCATGTTTGAAATGTACTAACTCGTTTTTTCCTCACAGCAGGTGAACTTGTGTGTGGTTGCAACATTACGGTCCCATTGATTACATTTTTGGAGAAAGGGACATCAGTTGCACCACAGGGTGGGAGGAGGGTGCAGAGCACGATACATTTTCTTTCTTCGGTAAGAATTTTTTTGTGTTTGGTACTTTTGGAATTTTGGTTTTTCATGTTGATCTTAAAATGACCTTTTTCATGTTTGAAATGTACTTACTCGTTTTTTCCTCACAGCAGGTCAACGCGTGTGTGGTTGCAACATTACGGTCCCATTGAGTACATTTTTGCAGAAAGGGACATCAGTTGCACCACAGGGCGGTAGGAGGGTGCATAGCACGATACATTTTCTTTCTTCAGTAAGAATTTTTTTGTGTTTGATACTTTTTGAATTTTGGTTTTTCATGTTGATTTTAAAATGACCTTTTTCATGTTTGAAATGTACTAACTCGTTTTTTCCTCACAGCAGGTCAACGCGTGTGTGGTTGCAACATTACGGTCCCATTGAGCACATTTTTGGAGAAAGGGACATTAGTTTCACCACAGGTCAGGAGGAGGGTGCGGAGTACGATACATTTTCTTCCTTCGGTAAGCATTTTTTTGTGTTTGATACTTTTGGAATTTTGGTTTTTCATGTTGATTTTAAAATGACCTTTTTCATGTTTGAAATGTACTAACTTGTGTTTTCCTCACAGCAGGTCAACTTGAGTGTTGTTGCAACATTACGGTCCCATTGAGTAAATTTTTTAGAAAGGGACATCAGATGCACCACAGGGCGGGAGGACGGTGCAGAGCACGATACATTTTCTTTCTTCGGTAAGCATTTTTTTGTGTTTGATACTTTTGGAATTTTGGTTTTTCATGTTGATTTTAAAATGACCTTTTTCATGTTTGAAATGTACTAACTCGTTTTCTCCTCACAGCAGGTCAACTTGTGTGTGGTTGCAACATTACGGTCCCATTGAGTACATTTTTGGAGAAAGGGACATCAGTTGCACCACAGGGCAGGAGGAGGGTGCGGAGAACAATACATTTTCTTTCTTCGGTAAGCATTTTTTTGTGTTTGATACCTTTGGAATTTTAGTTCCACACGTTCTTTTTAAAATGACCTTTTTCTTGTTTGAAATGTAGTAACTCGTTTTTCCACACAGCACGTCAACTTGTGTGTGGTTGCAACATTACACTCCCATTGAGTACATTTTTGGAGAAAGGGACTTCAGTTGCACCACAGGGCGGAAGGTGGGTGCAGAGCACAATTCATTTTCTTTCTTCGGTAAGCATTTTTTTGCGTTTGATACTTTTGGGGTTTTGGTTTTTCGTGTTGATTTTAAAATGACCTTTTACATGTTTGAAATATACTAACTCGTTTTTTCCTCACAGCAGGCCAACTTGTGTGTGGCTGCAACATTACGGTCCCATTGAGTACATTTTTGGAGAAAGGGACATCAGTTGCATCACAGGGCAGGAGGAGGGTGCAGAGCACGATACATTTCCTTTCTTCGGTAAGAATTTTTTTGTGTTTCATACTTTTGGAATTTTGGTTTTTCATGTTGATTTTAAAATGACCTTTTTCATATTTGAAATGTACTAACTCGTTTTTTCCACACAGTAGGTCAACTTGTGTGTGGTTGCAACATTACTCTCCCATTGAGTACATTTTTGGGGAAAGGGACATCAGTTGCACCACAGGGCGGGAGGAGGGTGCAAAGCACGATACATTTTCTATCTTCGGTAAGCATTTTTTTGTGTTTGATACTTTTGGAATTTTGGTTTTTCATGTTGATTTTAAAATGACTTTTTTTATGTTTGAAATGTACTAACTCGTTTTTTCCTCACAGCAGATCAACCTGTGTGTGGTTGCATTATTACGGTCCCATTGATTACATTTTTGGAGAAAGGGACATCAGTTGCATCGCAGGGCAGGAGGAGGGTGCAGAGCACGATACATTTTCATTCTTCGGTAAGAATATTTTTGTGTTTGATACTTTTGGAATTTTGGTATTTCATGTTGATTTTAAAATGACCTTTTTCTTGTTTGAAATGTACTAACTCGTTTTTTCCTCACAGCAGGTCAACGCGTGTGTGGTTGCAACATTACGGTCCCATTGAGTACATTTTTGGAGAAAGGGACATCAGTTGCACCACAGGTCAGGAGGAGGGTGCGGAATACGATACATTTACTTTCTTCGGTAAGGTTTTTTTTGTGTTTGATTCTTTTGGAATTTTTGTTTTTCATGTTGATTTTAAAACGACCTTTTTCATGTTTGAAATGTACTAACTCGTTTTTTCCCCACAGCAGGTCAACTTGTGTGTGGTTGCAACATTACGGTCCCATTGAGAACATTTTTGGAGAAAGTGACATCAGTTGCACAACAGGGCGGGAGGAGGGTGCATAGCACGATACATTTTCTTTCTTCGGTAAGCATTTTTTTGTGTTTGATACTTTTGGAATTTTGGTTTTTCATGTTCATTTTAAAATGACCTTTTCATGTTTATAATGTACTAACTCGTTTTTTCCTCACAGCAGGTCAACTTGTGTGTGGTTACGACATTACGGTCCCATTGAGTACATTTTTGGAGAAAGGGACATCAGTTGCACCACAGGGCGGAAGGAGAGTGCAGAGCACAATACATTTTCTTTCTTCGGTAAGCATTTTTTTGTGTTTGATACTTTTGGGATTTTGGTTTTTCATGTTGATTTTAAGAAGACCTTTATCATGTTTGAAATGTACTAACTCGTTTTTTCCTCACAGCAGGCCAACTTGTGTGTGGATGCAACATTACGGTCCCATTGAGTACATTTTTGGAGAAAGGGACATCAGTTGCACCATATGGCGGGAGGAGGGTGTAGAGCATGATACATTTTCTTTCTTCGGTAAGAATTTTTTTGTGTTTGATACTTTTGGAATTTTGGTTTTTCATGTTGATTTTAAAATGACCTTTTTCATGTTTGAAATGTACTAACTCGTTTTTTCCTCATAGTAGGTCAACTTGTGTGTGGTTGCAACATTACGGTCCCATTGACTACATTTTTGGAGAAAGGGACATCAGTTGCACCACAGGGCGGGAGGAGGGTGCAGAGCACGATACATTTTCTTTCTTCGGTAAGAATCTTTTTGTGTTTGATGATTTTGGAGTTTTGGTTTTTCATGTTGATTTTAAAATGACCTTTTTCAAGTGTGACATGTACTAACTCGTTTTTTACTCACAGCAGGTGAACTTGTGTATGGTTGCAACATTACGGTCCCATTGAGTACATTTTTGGAGAAAGGGACATTAGTTTCATCACAGGTCAGGAGGAGGGTGCGGAGTACGATACATTTTCTTCATTCGGTAAGCATTTTTTTGTGTTTGATACTTTTGGAATTTTGGTTTTCATGTTGATTTTAAAATGACCTTTTTCATGTTTGAAATGTACTAACTTGTCTTTTCCTCACAGCAGGTCAACTTGAGTGTTGTTGCAACATTACGGTCCCATTGAGTACATTTTTGGAGAAAGGGACATCAGTTGCACCAAAGGGCGGGAAGGGGGTGAGGAGCACGATACATTTACTTTCTTCGGTAAGCATTTTATTGTGTTTGATACTTTTGGGATTTTGGTTTTTCATGTTGATTTTAAAATGACTTATTTCATGTTGAAATGTACTAACTCGTTTTTTACTTACAGCAGGTCAACTTGTGTATGGTTGCAACATTATGGTCCCATTGAGTACATTTTTGGAGAAAGGGACATCAGTTTCACCACAGGTCAGGAGGAGGGTGCGGAATACGATACATTTTCTTTCATCGGTAAGCTTTTTTTTGTGTTGGATACTTTTGGAACTTTGGTTTTTCATGTTGATTTTAAAATGACCTTTTTCATGTTTGAAATGTACTAACTCGAGATTTCCAAACAGCAGGTCAACTTGTGTGTGGTTGCGACATTACACTCCCATTGAGTACATTTTTGGAGAAAGGGACATCAGTTGCACCACAGGGCGGGAGGAGGGTGCAAAGCACGATACATTTTTTTCTTCGGTAAGCATTTTTTTGTGTTTGATACTTTTGGAATTTTGGTTTTTCATGTTGATTTTAAAATGACCTTTTTCATGTTTGAAATGTACTAACTCGTTTTTTCCTCACAGCAGGTCAAGTTGTGTGTGGTTGCAACATTACGGTCCCATTGAGAACATTTTTGGAGAAAGGGACATCAGTTGCACCACAGGGCGGGAGGAGGGTGCAGAGCACGATACATTTTCTTTCTTCGGTAAGAATTTTTTTGTGTTTGATACTTTTGGAACTTTGGTTTTTCGTGTTGATTTTAAAATGACCTTTTTCATGTTTGACATGTACTAACTCGTTTTTTACTCACAGCAGGTCAACTTGTGTATGGTTGCAACATTACGGTCCCATTGACTACATTTTTGGAGAAAGGGACATCAGATGCACCACAGGGCAGGAGGAGGGTGCGGAGTACGATACATTTTCTTTTTTCGGTAAGCAATTTTTTGTGTTTGATACTTTTGGAATTTTGGTTTCTCATGTTGATTTTAAAATGACCTTTTACATGTTTGAAATGTACTAACACGTTTTTTCCACCCAGCAGGTCAACTTGTGTGTGGTTGCAATATTACACTGCCATTGAGTACATTTTTGGAGAAAGGGACGTGAGTTGCACCACAGGGTGGGAGGAAGGTGCAGAGCACGATACATTCCTTTTCTTTGGTAATCATTTGCTTGTATTTTATACTTTTGGAATTTTGGTTTTTCATGTTGATTTTAAAATGACCTTTTTCATGTTTGAAATGTACTAACTCGTTTTCTCCTCACAGCAGGTTAACTTGTGTGTGGTTGCAACATTACGGTCCCATTGAGTACATTTTTGGAGAAAGGGACATCAGTTGCACCACATGGCAGGAGGAGGGTGCGGAGCACAATACATTTTCTTTCTTCGGTAAGCATTTTTTTGTGTTTGATACCTTTGGAATTTTAGTTCCACACGTTCTTTTTAAAATGACCTTTTTCATGTTTGAAATGTAGTAACTCGTTTTTTCCACACAGCAGGTCAACTTGTGTGTGGTTGCAACATTACAGTCCCATTGAGTACATTTTTGGAGAAAGGGACATCAGTTGCATCACAGGGCAGGAGGAGGGTGCAGAGCACGATACATTTTCTTTCTTCGGTAAGAATTATTTTGTGTTTGATACTTTTGGAATTTTGGTTTTTCATGTTGATTTTAAAATGACCTTTTTCATGTTTGAAATGTACTAACTCGTTTTTTCCACACAGCAGGTCAACTTGTGTGTGGTTGCCACATTACTTTCCCATTGAGTACATTTTTGGGGAACGGGACATCAGTTGCACCACAGGGCGGGAGGAGGGTGCAAAGCACGATACATTTTCTTTCTTCGGTAAGCATTTTTTTGTGTTTGATACTTTTGGAATTTTGGTTTTTCATGTTGATTTTAAAATGACCTTTTTCATGTTTGAAATGTACTAACTCGTTTTTTCCTCACAGGAGGTCAACTTGTGTGTGGTTGCAACATTACAGTCCCATTGATTACATTTTTGGAGAAAGGGACATCAGTTGCACCACAGGGTGGGAGGAGGGTGCGGAGCACGATACATTTTCTTTCTTCGGTAAGAATTTTTTTGTGTTTGATACTTTTGAAATTTTGGTTTTTCATGTTGATTTTAAAAAGACCTTTCTCATGTTTGAAATGTACTAACTCGATTTTTCCTCACAGCAGGTCAACGCGTGTGTGGTTGCAACATTACGGTCCCATTGAGTACATTTTTGGAGAAAGGGACATCAGTTGCACCACAGGTCAGGAGAAGGGTGCGGAATACGATACATTTTCTTTCTTCGGTAAGGTTTTTTTTGTGTTTGATTCTTTTGGAATTTTGGTTTTTCATGTTGATTTTAAAACGACCTTTTTCATGTTTGAAATGTACTAACTCGTTTTTTCCCCACAGGAGGTCAACTTGTGTGTGGTTGCAACATTACGGTCCCATTGAGAACATTTTTGGAGAAAGGGACATCAGTTGCACCACAGGGCGGGAGGACGGTGCATAGCACGATACATTTTCTTTCTTCGGTAAGCATTTTTTTGTGTTTGTTACTTTTGGAATTTTGGTTTTTCATGTTGATTTTAAAATGACCTTTTCATGTTTATAATGTACTAACTCGTATTTTCCTCACAGCAGGTAACTTGTGTGTGGTTACGACATTACGGTCCCATTGAGTACATTTTTGGAGAAAGGGACATCAGTTGCACCAAAGGGCGGGAAGGGGGTGCAGAGCACGATACATTTACTTTCTTCGGTAAGCATTTTATTGTGTTTGATACGTTTGGGATTTTGGTTTTTCATGTTGATTTTAAAATGACTTATTTCATGTTGAAATGTACTAACTCGTTTTTTACTTACAGCAGGTCAACTTGTGTATGGTTGCAACATTATGGTCCCATTGAGTACATTTTTGGAGAAAGGGACATCAGTTTCACCACAGGTCAGGAGGAGGGTGCGGAATACGATACATTTTCTTTCTTCGGTAAGCTTTTTTTTGTGTTGGATACTTTTGGAATTTTGGTTTTTCATGTTGATTTTAAAATGACCTTTTTCATGTTTGAAATGTACTAACTCGAGTTTTCCACACAGCAGGTCAACTTGTGTGTGGTTGCGACATTACACTCACATTGAGTACATTTTTGGAGAAAGGGACATCACTTGCACCACAGGGCGGGAGGAGGGTGCAAAGCACGATACATTTTCTTTCTTCGGTAAGCATTTTTTTGTGTTTGATACTTTTGGAATTTTGGTTTTTCATGTTGATTTTAAAATGACCTTTTTCATGTTTGAAATGTACTAACTCGTTTTTTCCTCACAGCAGGTCAACTTGTGTGTGGTTGCAACATTACGGTCCCATTGAGAACATTTTTGGAGAAAGGGACATCAGTTGCACCACAGGGCGGGAGGAGGGTACAGAGCACGATACATTTTCTTTCTTCGGTAAGAATTTTTTTGTGTTTGATACTTTTGGAATTTTGGTTTTTCGTGTTGATTTTAAAATGACCTTTTTCATGTTTGACATGTACTAACTCGTTTTTTACTCACAGCAGGTCAACTTGTGTATGGTTGCAACATTACGGTCCCATTGACTACATTTTTGGAGAAAGGGACATCAGATGCACCACAGGGCAGGAGGAGGGTGCGGAGTACGATACATTTTCTTTCTTCGGTAAGCAATTTTTTGTGTTTGATACTTTTGGAATTTTGGTTTCTCATGTTGATTTTAAAATGACCTTTTTCATGTTTGAAATGTACTAACACGTTTTTTCCTCCCAGCAGGTCAACTTGTGTGTGGTTGCAATATTACACTGCCATTGAGTACATTTTTGGAGAAAGGGACGTGAGTTGCACCACAGGGTGGGAGGAAGGTGCAGAGCACGATACATTCCTTTTCTTTGGTAATCATTTGCTTGTATTTTATACTTTTGGAATTTTGGTTTTTCATGTTGATTTTAAAATGACCTTTTTCATGTTTGAAATGTACTAATCGTTTTCTCCTCACAGCAGGTCAACTTGTGTGTGGCTGCAACATTACGGTCCCATTGAGTACATTTTTGGAGAAAGGGACATCAGTTGCATCACAGGGCAGGAGGAGGGTGCAGAGCACGAAACATTTTCTTTCTTCGGTAAGAATTATTTTGTGTTTGATACTTTTGGAATTTTGGTTTTTCATGTTGATTTTAAAATGTTCTTTTTCATGTTTGAAATGTACTAACTCGTTTTTTCCACACAGCAGGTCAACTTGTGTGTGGTTGCACATTACTTTCCCATTGAGTACATTTTTGGGGAACGGGACATCAGTTGTACCACAGGGCGGGAGGAGGGTGCAAAGCACGATACATTTTCTTTCTTCGGTAAGCATTTTTTTGTGTTTGATACTTTTGGAATTTTGGTTTTTCATGTTGATTTTAAAATGACCTTTTTCATGTTTGAAATGTACTAACCCGTTTTTTCCTCACTGGAGGTCAACTTGTGTGTGGTTGCAACATTACAGTCCCATTGATTACATTTATGGAGAAAGGGACATCAGTTGCACCACAGGGTGGGAGGAGGGTGCAGAGCACGATACATTTTCTTTCTTCGGTAAGAATTTTTTTGTGTTTGATACTTTTGGAATTTTGGTTTTTCATGTTGATTTTAAAATGACCTTTCTCATGTTTGAAATGTACTAACTCGATTTTTCCTCACAGCAGGTCAACGCGTGTGTGGTTGCAACATCACGGTCCCATTGAGTACATTTTTGGAGAAAGGGACATGAGTTGCACCACAGGTCAGGAGGAGGGTACGGAATACGATACATTTTCTTTCTTCGGTAAGGTTTTTTTTGTGTTTGATTCTTTTGGAATTTTGGTTTTTCATGTTGATTTTAAAATGACCTTTTTCATGTTTGAAATGTACTAACTCGTTTTTTCCTCACAGCAGGTCAACTTGTGTGTGGTTGCAACATTACGGTCCCATTGAGAACATTTTTGGAGAAAGGGACATCAGTTGCACCACAGGGCGGGAGGAGGGTGCATAGCACGATACATTTTCTTTCTTTGGTAAGCATTTTTTTGTGTTTGTTACTTTTGGAATTTTGGTTTTTCATGTTGATATTAAAATGACCTTTTCATATTTATAATGTACAAACTCGTTTTTTCCTCACAGCAGGTCAACTTGTGTGTGGTTACGACATTACGGTCCCATTGAGTACATTTTTGGAGAAAGGGACATCAGTTGCACCACAGGGCGGAAGGAGGGTGCAGAGCACAATTCATTTTCTTTCTTCGGTAAGCATTTTTTTGTGTTTGATGCTTTTGGGATTTTGGTTTTTCATGTTGATATTAAAATGACCTTTTTCATGTTTGAAATGTACTAACGCGTTTTTTCCTCACAGAAGGCCAACTTGTGTGTGGTTGCAACATTACGGTCCCATTGAGTACATTTTTGGAGAAAGGGACATCAGTTGCACCATAGGGCGGGAGGAGGGTGTAGAGCAAGATACATTTTCTTTCTTCGGTAAGAATTTCTTTGTGTGTGAAATTTTTGGAATTTTGGTTTTTCATGTTGATATTAAAATGACCTTTTTCATGTTTTAAATGTACTAACTCGAATTTTCCACACAGCATGTCAATTTGTGTGTGGTTGCAACATTACTCTCCCATTGAGTACATTTTTGGAGAAAGGGACATCAGTTGCACCACAGGGCGGGAGGAGGGTGCAAAGCACGATACATTTTCTTTCTTCGGTAAGCATTTTTTTGTGTTTGATACTTTTTGAATTTTGGTTTTTCATGTTGATTTTAAAATGACCTTTTTCATGTTTGAAATGTACTAACTCGTTTTTTCCTCACAGCAGGTCAACTTGTGTGTGGTTGCAACATTACGGTCCCATTGACTACATTTTTGGAGAAAGGGACATCAGTTGCACCAAAGGGCGGGAGGAGGGATTAGAGCACGATACATTTTCTTTCTTCGGTAAGAATCTTTTTGTGTTTGATGCTTTTGGAATTTTGGTTTTTCATTTTGATTTTAAAATGACCTTTTTCGTGTTTGAAATGTACTAACTCGTTTTTTCCTCCCAACAGGTCAACTTGTGTGTGGTTGCAATATTACACTGCCATTGAGTACATTTTTTGAGAAAGGGACGTGAGTTGCACCACTGGATGGGAGGAGGGTGCAGAGCACGATACATTTTGTTTCTTCGGTAAGCATATTTTTGTGTTTGTTACTTTTGGTATTTTGGTTTTTCATGTTGATTTTAAAATGACCTTTTCATGTTTATAATGTACTAACTCATTTTTTCCTCACAGCAGGTCAACTTGTGTGTGGTTGCAACGTTACAGACCCATTGAGTACATTTTTGGAGAAAGGGACATCAGTTGCACCACAGGGCGGGAGGAGGGTGCATAGCACGATACATTTTCTTTCTCCGGTAAGCATTTTTTTGTGTTTGAAACTTTTGCAATTTTGGTTTTTCATGTTGATTTTAAAATGACCTTTTTCATGTTTGAAATATACTAACGCGTTTTTTCCTCGCAGCATTTCAACTTGTGTGTGGTTGCAACATTACGGTCCCATTGAGTACATTATTAGAGAAAGGGACATCAGTTGCACCACAGGGCGGGAGGAGGGTGCAGAGCACGATACATTTTCTTTCTTCGGTAAGCATTTTTTTGTGTTTGTTACTTTGGAATTTTGGTTATTCATGTTGATTTTAAAATGACATTTTTTCTGTTTGAAATGTACTAACTCATATTTTGCTCACAGCAGGTCATTTTGTGTGTTGTTGCAACATAACGGTCCCATTGAGTACATTTTTGGAGAAAGGGACTTCAGTTGCACCACAGGGCCGAAAGGGGGGTGCAGAGCACAATTCATTTTCTTTCTTCGGTAAGCATTTTTTTGTGTTTGATACTTTTGGGGTTTTGGTTTTTCGTGTTGATTTTAAAATGACCTTTTTCATGTTTGAAATATACTAACTCGTTATTTCCTCACAGCAGGCCAACTTGTGTGTGGCTGCAACATTACGGTCCCATTGAGTACATTTTTGGAGAAAGGGACATCAGTTGCATCACAGGACAGGAGAGGGTGCAGAGCACGATACATTTTCTTTCTTCGGTAAGAATTTTTTTGTGTTTGATACTTTTGGAATTTTGGTTTTTCATGTTGATTTTAAAATGATCTTTTTCATGTTTGAAATGTACTAACTCGTTTTTTCCACACAGCAGGTCAACTTGTGTGTGGTTGCAACATTACTCTCCCATTGAGTACATTTTTGGGGAAAGTGTCATCTGTTGCACTACAGGGCGGGAGGTGGGTGCAAAGCATGATACATTTTCTTTCTTCGGTAAGCATTTTTTTGTGTTTGATACTTTTGGAATTTTGGTTTTTCATGTTGATTTTAAAATGACCTTTTTCATGTTTGAAATGTACTAACTCGTTTTTTCCTCACAGCAGGTCAACTTGTGTGTGGTTACAACATTACGGTCCCATTGATTACATTTTTGGAGAAAGGGACATCAATTGCACCACAGGGTGGGAGGAGGGTGCAGAGCACAATACATTTTCTTTGTTCGGTAAGAATTTTTTTGTGTTTGATACTTTTGGAATTTTGGTTTTTCATGTTGATTTTAAAATGACCTTTTTCATGTTTGAAATGTACTAACTCGTTTTTTCCTCACAGCAGGCCAACTTGTGTGTGGTTGCAACATTACGGTCCCATTGAGTACATTTTTGGAGAAAGGGACATCAGTTGCACCACAGGCGGGAGGAGGGTGCAAAGCACGATACATTTTCTTTCTTCGGTAAGCATTTTTTTGTGTTTGATACTTTTTGAATTTTGTTTTTTCATGTTGATTTTAAAATGACCTTTTTCATGTTTGAAATGTACTAACTCGTTTTTTCCTCACAGCAGGTCAACTTGTGTGTGGTTGCAACATTACGGTCCCATTGACTACATTTTTGGAGAAAGGGACATCAGTTGCACCACAGGGCAGGAGGAGGGTGCAGAGCACGATACATTTTCTTTCTTCGGTAAGAATCTTTTTGTGTTTGATGCTTTTGGAATTTTGGTTTTTCATGTTGATTTTAAAATGACCTTTTTCGAGTGTGACATGTACTAACTCGTTTTTTACTCACAGCAGGTCAACTTGTGTATGGTTGCAACATTACGGTCCCATTGAGTACATTTTTGGAGAAAGGGACATCAGTTTCACCACAGGTCAGGAGGAGGGTGCGGAGTACGATACATTTTCTTCCTTCAGTAAGCATTTTTTTGTGTTTGATACTTTTGGAATTTTGGTTTTTCATGTTGATTTTAAAATGACCTTTTTCATGTTTGAAATGTACTAACTTGTCTTTTCCTCACAGCAGGTCAACTTGAGTGTTGTTGCAACATTACGGTCCCATTGAGTACATTTTTGGAGAAAGGGACATCAGTTGCACAAAAGGGCGGGAGGGGGGTGCAGAGCACAATTCACTTTCTTTCTTCGGTAAGCATTTTTTTGTGTTTGTTACTTTTGGAGTTTTGGTTTTTCGTGTTGATTTTAAAATGACCTTTTTCATGTTTGAAATATACTAACTCGTTATTTCCTCACAGCTGGCCAACTTGTGTGTGGCTGCAACATTACGATCCCATTGAGTACATTTTTGAAGAAAGGGACCTCAGTTGCATCACAGGGCAGGAGGAGGGTGCAGAGCACGATACATTTTCTTTCTTCGGTAAGAATTTTTTTGTGTTTGATACTTTTGGAATTTTGGTTTTTCATGTTGATTTTAAAATGACCTTTTTCATGTTTGAAATGTACTAACTCGTTTTTTCCACACAGCAGGTCAACTTGTGTGTGGTTGCAACATTACTCTCCCATTGAGTACATTTTTGGGGAAAGGGACATCAGTTGCACCACAGGGCGGGAGGAGGGTGCAAAGCACGATACATTTTCTTTCTTCGGTAAGCATTTTTTTGTGTTTGATACTTTTGGAATTTTGGTTTTTCGTGTTGATTTTAAAATGACCTTTTTCATGTTTGAAATGTACTAACTAATTTTTTCCTCACAGCAGGTCAACTTGTGTGTGGTTGCAACATTACGGTCCCATTGATTACATTTTTGGAGAAAGGGACATCAGTTGCACCACAGGGTGGGAGGAGGGTGCAGAGCACGATACATTTTCTTTCTTCGGTAAGAATTTTTTTGTGTTTGATACTTTTGGAATTTTGGTTTTTCATGTTGATTTTAAAATGACCTTTTTCATGTTTGAAATGTACTAACTAGTTTTTTCCTCACAGCAGGTCAACTTGTGTGTGGTTGCAACATTACGGTCCCATTGAGTACATTTTTGGAGAAAGGGACATCAGTTGCACCACAGGTCAGGAGGAGGGTGCGGAATACGATACATTTTCTTTCTTCGGTAAGGTTTTTTTTGTGTTTGATTCTTTTGGAATTTTGGTTTTTCATGTTGATTTTAAAATGACCTTTTTCATGTTTGAAATGTACTAACTCGTTTTTTCCCCACAGCATTTCAACTTGTGTGTGGTTGCAACATTACGGTCCCATTGAGAACATTTTTGGAGAAAGGGACATCAGTTGCACCACAGGCGGGAGGAGGGTGCAAAGCACGATACATTTTCTTTCTTCGGTAAGCATTTTTTTGTGTTTGATACTTTTTGAATTTTGTTTTTTCATGTTGATTTTAAAATGACCTTTTTCATGTTTGAAATGTACTAACTCGTTTTTTCCTCACAGCAGGTCAACTTGTGTGTGGTTGCAACATTACGGTCCCATTGACTACATTTTTGGAGAAAGGGACATCAGTTGCACCACAGGGCAGGAGGAGGGTGCAGAGCACGATACATTTTCTTTCTTCGGTAAGAATCTTTTTGTGTTTGATGCTTTTGGAATTTTGGTTTTTCATGTTGATTTTAAAATGACCTTTTTCGAGTGTGACATGTACTAACTCGTTTTTTACTCACAGCAGGTCAACTTGTGTATGGTTGCAACATTACGGTCCCATTGAGTACATTTTTGGAGAAAGGGACATCAGTTTCACCACAGGTCAGGAGGAGGGTGCGGAGTACGATACATTTTCTTCCTTCAGTAAGCATTTTTTTGTGTTTGATACTTTTGGAATTTTGGTTTTTCATGTTGATTTTAAAATGACCTTTTTCATGTTTGAAATGTACTAACTTGTCTTTTCCTCACAGCAGGTCAACTTGAGTGTTGTTGCAACATTACGGTCCCATTGAGTACATTTTTGGAGAAAGGGACATCAGTTGCACAAAAGGGCGGGAGGGGGGTGCAGAGCACAATTCACTTTCTTTCTTCGGTAAGCATTTTTTTGTGTTTGTTACTTTTGGAGTTTTGGTTTTTCGTGTTGATTTTAAAATGACCTTTTTCATGTTTGAAATATACTAACTCGTTATTTCCTCACAGCTGGCCAACTTGTGTGTGGCTGCAACATTACGGTCCCATTGAGTACATTTTTGAAGAAAGGGACCTCAGTTGCATCACAGGGCAGGAGGAGGGTGCAGAGCACGATACATTTTCTTTCTTCGGTAAGAATTTTTTTGTGTTTGATACTTTTGGAATTTTGGTTTTTCATGTTGATTTTAAAATGACCTTTTTCATGTTTGAAATGTACTAACTCGTTTTTTCCACACAGCAGGTCAACTTGTGTGTGGTTGCAACATTACTCTCCCATTGAGTACATTTTTGGGGAAAGGGACATCAGTTGCACCACAGGGCGGGAGGAGGGTGCAAAGCACGATACATTTTCTTTCTTCGGTAAGAATTTTTTTGTGTTTGATACTTTTGGAATTTTGGTTTTTCGTGTTGATTTTAAAATGACCTTTTTCATGTTTGAAATGTACTAACTAATTTTTTCCTCACAGCAGGTCAACTTGTGTGTGGTTGCAACATTACGGTCCCATTGATTACATTTTTGGAGAAAGGGACATCAGTTGCACCACAGGGTGGGAGGAGGGTGCAGAGCACGATACATTTTCTTTCTTCGGTAAGAATTTTTTTGTGTTTGATACTTTTGGAATTTTGGTTTTTCATGTTGATTTTAAAATGACCTTTTTCATGTTTGAAATGTACTAACTAGTTTTTTCCTCACAGCAGGTCAACTTGTGTGTGGTTGCAACATTACGGTCCCATTGAGTACATTTTTGGAGAAAGGGACATCAGTTGCACCACAGGTCAGGAGGAGGGTGCGGAATACGATACATTTTCTTTCTTCGGTAAGGTTTTTTTTGTGTTTGATTCTTTTGGAATTTTGGTTTTTCATGTTGATTTTAAAATGACCTTTTTCATGTTTGAAATGTACTAACTCGTTTTTTCCCCACAGCATTTCAACTTGTGTGTGGTTGCAACATTACGGTCCCATTGAGAACATTTTTGGAGAAAGGGACATCAGTTGCACCACAGGGCGGGAGGAGGGTGCAGAGCACAATTCATTTTCTTTCTTCGGTAAGCATTTTTTTGTGTTTGATACTTTTGGGATTTTGGTTTTTCATGTTGATTTTAAAATGACCTTTTTCATGTTTGAAATGTACTAACTCGTTTTTTCCTCACAGCAGGCCAACTTGTGTGTGGTTGCAACATTACGGTCCCATTGAGTACATTTTTGGAGAAAGGGACATCAGTTGCACCATAGGGCGGTAGGAGGGTGTAGAGCACGATACATTTTCTTTCTTCGTTAAGAATTTTTTTGTGTTTGATACTTTTGGAATTTTGGTTTTTCATGTTGATTTTAAAATGACCTTTTTATGTTTTAAATGT
This sequence comes from Schistocerca cancellata, assembly GCF_023864275.1. Classification (NCBI taxonomy): domain Eukaryota; kingdom Metazoa; phylum Arthropoda; class Insecta; order Orthoptera; family Acrididae; genus Schistocerca; species Schistocerca cancellata. Next base: position 765,448,480 of record NC_064630.1, read on the forward strand.
ACTAACTCGAATTTTCCACACAGCATGTCAATTTGTGCGTGGTTGCAACATTACTCTCCCATTCAGTACATTTTTGGAGAAAGGGACATTAGTTGCACCACAGGGCGGGAGGAGGGTGCAAAGCACGATACATTTTCTTTCTTCGGTAAGCATTTCTTTGTGTTTGATACTTTTTGAATTTTGGTTTTTCATGTTGATTTTAAAATGACCTTTTTCATGTTTGAAATGTACTAACTCGTTTTTTCCACACAGCAGGTTAACTTGTGTGTGGTTGCAACATTACGGTCCCATTGACTACATTTTTGGAGAAAGGGACATCAGTTGCACCACAGGGCGGGAGGAGGGTGCAGAGCACGATACATTTTCTTTCTTCGGTAAGAATCTTTTTGTGTTTGATGCTTTTGGAATTTTGGTTTTTCATGTTGATTTTAAAATGACCTTTTTCAAGTGTGACATGTACTAACTCGTTTTTTCCTGACAGCAGGTCAACTTGTGTATGGTTGCAACATTACGGTCCCATTGAGTACATTTTTGGAGAAAGGGACATCAGTTTCACCACAGGTCAGGAGGAGGGTGCGGAGTACGATACATTTTCTTCCTTCGGTAAGCATTTTTTTGTGTTTGATACTTTTGGAATTTTGGTTTTTCATGTTGATTTTAAAATGACCTTTTTCATGTTTGAAATCTACTAACTTCTCTTTTCCTTACAGCAGGTCAACTTGAGTGTTGTTGCAACATTACGGTCCCATATAGTACATTTTTGGAGAAAGGGACATCAGTTGCACCAAAGGGCGGGAGGGGTGTGCAGAGCACGATACATTTTCTTTCTTCGGTAAGCATTTTATTGTGTTTGATACTTTTGGGATTTTGGTTTTTCATGTTGATTTTAAAATGACCTATTTCAAGTTGAAATGTACTAACTCGTTTTTTACTTACAGCAGGTGAACTTGTGTATGGTTGCAACATTATAGTCCCATTGAGTACATTTTTGGAGAAAGGGACATCAGTTTCACCACAGGTCAGGAGGAGGGTGCGGAATACGATACATTTTCTTTCTTCGGTAAGCCTTTTTTTTTGTTGGATACTTTTAGGATTTTGGTTTTTCATGTTGATTTTAAAATGACCTTTTTCATGTTTGAAATGTACTAACTCGAGTTTTCCACACAGCAGGTCAACTTGTGTGTGGTTGCAACATTACACTCCCATTGAGTACATTTTTGCAGAAAGGGACATCAGTTGCACCACAGAGCGGGAGTAGGGTGCAGAGCACGATACATTTTCTTTCTTCTAAAGAATTTTTTTGTGTTTGATACTTTTGGAATTTTGGTTTTTCATGTTGATTTTAAAATGACCTTTTTCATGTTTGACATGTACTAACTCGTTTTTTACTCACAGCAGGTCAACTTGTGTATGATTGCAACATTACGGTCCCATTGACTATATTTTTGGAGAAAGGGACATCAGATGCACCACAGGGCAGGAGGAGGGTGCGGAGTACGATACATTTTCTTTCTTCGGTAAGCAATTTTTTGTGTTTGATACTTTTGGAATTTTGGTTTCTCATGTAGATTTTGAAATGACCTTTTTCATGTTTGAAATGTACTAACTCGTTTTTTCCACACAGCAGGTCAACTTGTGTGTGGTTGCAACATTACTCTCCCATTGAGTACATTTTTGGGGAAAGGGACATCAGTTGCACCACAGGGCGGGAGGAGGGTGCAAAGCACGATACATTTTCTTTCTTCGGTAAGAATTTTTTGTGTTTGATACTTTTGGAATTTTGGTTTTTCATGTTGATTTTAAAATGACCTTTTTCATGTTTGAAATGTACTAACTCGTTTTTTCCTCACAGCAGGTCAACGCGTGTGTGGTTGCAACATTACGGTCCCATTGAGAACATATTTGGAGAAAGGGACACAGGGCGGGAGGAGGGTGCATAGCACGATACATTTTCTTTCTTCGGTAAGCATTTTTTTGTGTTTGTTACTTTTGGAATTTTCGTTTTTCATGTTGATTTTAAAATGACCTTTTCATGTTTATAATGTACTAACTCGTTTTTTCCTCACAGCAGGTCAACTTGAGTGTTGTTGCAACATTACGGTCCCATTGAGTACATTTTTGGAGAAAGGGACATCAGTTGCACCAAAGGGCGGGAGGGGTGTGCAGAGCACGATACATTTTCTTTCTTCGGTAAGCATTTTATTGTGTTTGATACTTTTGGGATTTTGGTTTTTCATGTTGATTTTAAAATGACCTATTTCATGTTGAAATGTACTAACTCATTTTTTACTTACAGCAGGTGAACTTGTGTATGGTTGCAACATTATGGTCCCATTGAGTACATTTTTGGAGAAAGGGACATCAGTTTCACCACAGGTCAGGAGGAGGGTGCGGAATACGATACATTTTCGTACTTCGGTAAGCTTTATTTTGTGTTGGATACTTTTAGGATTTTGGTTTTTCATGTTGATTTTAAAATGACCTTTATTCATGTTTGAAATGTACTAACTCGAGTTTTCCACACAGCAGGTCAACTTGTGTGTGGTTGCAACATTACACTCCCATTGAGTACATTTTTGGAGAAAGGGACATCAGTTGCACCACGGGCGGGAGGAGGGTGCAAAGCACGATACATTTTCTTTCTTCGGTAAGCATTTTTTTGTGTTTGATACTTTTGGAATTTTGGTTTTTCATGTTGATTTTAAAATGACCTTTTTCATGTTTGAAATGTACTAACGCGTTTTTTCCTCACAGCAGGTCAACTTGTGTGTGGTTGCAACATTACGGTCCCATTGAGAACATTTTTGCAGAAAGGGACATCAGTTGCACCACAGAGCGGGAGGAGGGTGCAGAGCACGATACATTTTCTTTCTTCTGTAAGAATTTTTTTGTGTTTGATACTTTTGGAATTTTGGTTTTTCATGTTGATTTTAAAATGACCTTTTTCATGTTTGACATGTACTAACTCGTTTTTTACTCACAGCAGGTCAACTTGTGTATGGTTGCAACATTACGGTCCCATTGATTATATTTTTGGAGAAAGGGACATCAGATGCACCACAAGGCAGGATGAGGGTGCGGAGTACGATACATTTTCTTTCTTCGGTAAGCAATTTTTTGTGTTTGATACTTTTGGAATTTTGGTTTCTCATGTAGATTTTGAAATGACCTTTTTCATGTTTGAAAGGTACTAACTCGTTTTTTCCTCCCAGCAGGTCAACTTGTGTGTGGTTGCAATATTACACTGCCATTGAGTACATTTTTGGAGAAAGGGACGTGTGTTGCACCACAGGGTCTGAGGAGGGTGCAGAGCACGATACATTCCTTTTCTTTGGTAATCATTTGCTTGTATTTTATACTTTTGGAATTTTGGTTTTTTATGTTGATTTTAAAATGACCTTTTTCATGTTTGAAATATACTAACGCGTTTTTTCCTCGCAGCATTTCAACTTGTGTGTGGTTGCAACATTACGGTCCCATTGAGTACATTATTAGAGAAAGGGACATCAGTTGCACCACAGGGCGGGAGGGGGGTGCAGAGCACGATACATTTTCTTTCGTCGGTAAGCATTTTTTTGTGTTTGATACTTTGGAATTTTGGTTATTCATGTTGATTTTAAAATGACATTTTTTCTGTTTGAAATGTACTAACTCATATTTTCCTCACAGCAGGTCATTTTGTGTGTTGTTGCAACATTACGGTCCCATTGCGTACATTTTTGGAGAAAGGGACATCAGATGCACCACAGGGCAGGAGGAGGGTGCGGAGTACGATACATTTTCTTTCTTCGGTAAGCAATTTTTTGTGTTTGATACTTTTGGAATTTTGGTTTCTCATGTAGATTTTGAAATGACCTTTTTCATGTTTGAAATGTACTAACTCGTTTTTTCCACACAGCAGGTCAACTTGTGTGTGGTTGCAACATTACTCTCCCATTGAGTACATTTTTGGGGAAAGGGACATCAGTTGCACCACAGGGCGGGAGGAGGGTGCAAAGCACGATACATTTTCTTTCTTCGGTAAGAATTTTTTGTGTTTGATACTTTTGGAATTTTGGTTTTTCATGTTGATTTTAAAATGACCTTTTTCATGTTTGAAATGTACTAACTCCTTTTTTCCTCACAGCAGGTCAACGCGTGTGTGGTTGCAACATTACGGTCCCATTGAGAACATTTTTGGAGAAAGGGACACAGGGCGGGAGGAGGGTGCATAGCACGATACATTTTCTTTCTTCGGTAAGCATTTTTTTGTGTTTGTTACTTTTGGAATTTTCGTTTTTCATGTTGATTTTAAAATGACCTTTTCATGTTTATAATGTACTAACTCGTTTTTTCCTCACAGCAGGTCAACTTGAGTGTTGTTGCAACATTACGGTCCCATTGAGTACATTTTTGGAGAAAGGGACATCAGTTGCACCAAAGGGCGGGAGGGGTGTGCAGATCACGATACATTTTCTTTCTTCGGTAAGCATTTTATTGTGTTTGATACTTTTGGGATTTTGGTTTTTCATGTTGATTTTAAAATGACCTATTTCATGTTGAAATGTACTAACTCATTTTTTACTTACAGCAGGTGAACTTGTGTATGGTTGCAACATTATGGTCCCATTGAGTACATTTTTGGAGAAAGGGACATCAGTTTCACCACAGGTCAGGAGGAGGGTGCGGAATACGATACATTTTCGTTCTTCGGTAAGCTTTATTTTGTGTTGGATACTTTTAGGATTTTGGTTTTTCATGTTGATTTTAAAATGACCTTATTTCATGTTTGAAATGTACTAACTCGAGTTTTCCACACAGCAGGTCAACTTGTGTGTGGTTGCAACATTACACTCCCATTGAGTACATTTTTGGAGAAAGGGACATCAGTTGCACCACGGGCGGGAGGAGGGTGCAAAGCACGATACATTTTCTTTCTTCGGTAAGCATTTTTTTGTGTTTGATACTTTTGGAATTTTGGTTTTTCATGTTGATTTTAAAATGACCTTTTTCATGTTTGAAATGTACTAACGCGTTTTTTCCTCACAGCAGGTCAACTTGTGTGTGGTTGCAACATTACGGTCCCATTGAGAACATTTTTGCAGAAAGGGACATCAGTTGCACCACAGAGCGGGAGGAGGGTGCAGAGCACGATACATTTTCTTTCTTCTGTAAGAATTTTTTTGTGTTTGATACTTTTGGAATTTTGGTTTTTCATGTTGATTTTAAAATGACCTTTTTCATGTTTGACAGGTACTAACTCGTTTTTTACTCACAGCAGGTCAACTTGTGTATGGTTGCAACATTACGGTCCCATTGATTATATTTTTGGAGAAAGGGACATCAGATGCACCACAAGGCAGGAGGAGGGTGCGGAGTACGATACATTTTCTTTCTTCGGTAAGCAATTTTTTGTGTTTGATACTTTTGGAATTTTGGTTTCTCATGTAGATTTTGAAATGACCTTTTTCATGTTTGAAATGTACTAACTCGTTTTTTCCTCCCAGCAGGTCAACTTGTGTGTGGTTGCAATATTACACTGCCATTGAGTACATTTTTGGAGAAAGGGACGTGAGTTGCACCACAGGGTGGGAGGAGGGTGCAGAGCACGATACATTCCTTTTCTTTGGTAATCATTTGCTTGTATTTTATACTTTTGGAATTTTGGTTTTTTATGTTGATTTTAAAATGACCTTTTTCATGTTTGAAATATACTAACGCGTTTTTTCCTCGCAGCATTTCAACTTGTGTGTGGTTGCAACATTACGGTCCCATTGAGTACATTATTAGAGAAAGGGACATCAGTTGCACCACAGGGCGGGAGGGGGGTGCAGAGCACGATACATTTTCTTTCGTCGGTAAGCATTTTTTTGTGTTTGATACTTTGGAATTTTGGTTATTCATGTTGATTTTAAAATGACATTTTTTCTGTTTGAAATGTACTAACTCATATTTTCCTCACAGCAGGTCATTTTGTGTGTTGTTGCAACATTACGGTCCCATTGCGTACATTTTTGGAGAAAGGGACATCAGATGCACCACAGGGCAGGAGGAGGGTGCGGAGAACAATACATTTTCTTTCTTCGGTAAGCATTTTTTTGAGTTTGATACTTTTGGAATTTTGGTTTTTCATGTTGATTTTAAAATGACCTTTTTCATGTTTGAAATGTACTAACTCGTTTTTTCCTCACAGCAGGTCAAGTTGTGTGTGGTTGCAACATTACGGTCCCATTGAGTACATTTTTGAAGAAAGGGACTTCAGTTGCACCACTGGGCGGGGGCAGGGTGCAGAGCGTGATACATTTTCTCTCTTCGGTAAGCATATTTTTGTGTTTGATACTTTTGGAATTTTGGTTTTTCATGTTGATTTTAAAATGACCTTTTTCATGTTTAAAATGTAGTAACTCATATTTTCCTCACAGCATGTCAACTTGTGTTTGGTTGCAACATTATGGTCGCATTCAGTACATTTTTGGAGAAACGGATATCAGTTGCACCACAGGGCAGGTGGAGGGTGAAGAGCACGATTAATTTTCTTTCTTCGGTAAGCATTTTTTTGTGTTTGATACTTTTGGAATTTTGGTTTTTCTATTTTTTTCAAATGACCGTTTTCATGGTTGAAATGTACTGACTCGTTTCTTCCTCACAGCAGTTCAACTAGTGTGTGGTTGCAACATTACGGTCCCATTGACTACATTTTTGGAGAAAGGGACATCAGTTGCACCACAGGGCAGGAGGAGGGTGCGGAGTACGATACATTTTCTTTCTTCGATAAGCATTTTTTTGTGTTGATACTTTTGGAATTTTGGTTTTTCATGTCGATTTTAAAGTGACCTTTTCCATGTTTGAAATGTACTAACTCGTTCTTTCCCGACAGCAGGTCAGTTTGTGTGTGGTTGCAACATTACAGTCCCATTGGTTACATCTTTGGAGAAAGGGACAACAGTTGCACCACTGGGCGGTAGGAGAATGCAGAGCACGATTCATTTTCTTTCTTCGGTAAGCCTTTTTTGTGTTTGATACATTTGGAATTTTGGTTTTTCATGTTGATTTTAAATGACTTTTTTCCTGTTTGAAATGTACTAACTCTTTTTTTCCTCACAGGAGGTCAACTTCTGTGTGGTTGCAACATTACGGTTCCATTGAGTGTATTTTTGGAGAAAGGGACATCAGTTGCACCACAGGGCAGGAGGAGGGTGTGGAGTACGATACATTTTCTATCTTAGGTAAGCATTTTTTTGTGTTTGATACTTTTGGGATTTTGGTTTTTCATGTTGATTTTGGAATGACCTTTTTCATGTTTGAAATGTACTAACTCGTCTTTTCCTCACAGCAGGCCAACTTGTGTGTGGTTGCAACATTACGGTCCCATTGAGTACATTTTTGGAGAAAGGGACATCAGTTGCACCACAGGGCGGGAGGAGGGTGCGGAGTACGATACATTTTCTTTCTTCGGTAAGCATTTCTTTGTGTTTGATACTTTTGAAATTTTGGTTCCTCATGTTAACTTTAAAATGACCTTTTTCATGTTTGAAATGTACTAACTCGTCTTTTCCTCACAGCAGGCCAACTTGTGTGTGGTTGCAACATTACGGTCCCATTGAGTACATTTTTGGAGAAAGGGACAACAGTTGCACCACTGGGCGGTAGGAGAATGCAGAGCACGATTCATTTTCTTTCTTCGGTAAGCCTTTTTTGTGTTTGATACATTTGGAATTTTGGTTTTTCATGTTGATTTTGGAATGACCTTTTTCATGTTTGAAATGTACTAACTCGTCTTTTCCTCACAGCAGGCCACCTTGTGTGTGATTGCAACATTACGGTCCCATTGAGTACATTATTGGAGAAAGGGACATTATTTGCACCACAGGGCGGGAGGAGGGTGCAGTGCACGATACATTTTCTTTCTTCGGTAAGAATTTTTTTGTGTTTGATACTTTTGGAATTTTGGTTTTTCATGTTGATTTTAAAATGACCTTTCTCATATTTGAAATGAACTAACTCGTTTTTTCCTCACAGCAAGTCAACTTGTGTGTGGTTGTAACATTACGGTCCAATTGAGTACAATTTTGGAGAAAGGGACATGAGTTGCATCACAGGGCGGGAGCAGGGTGCAGAGCACGATACATTTTCTTTCTTCGGTAAGAATTTTTTTGTGTTTGATACTTTTGGAATTTTGGTTTTTCATGTTGATTTCAAAATGACCTTTTTCATGTTTGAAATGTACTAACACGTTTTTTCCTCACAGCAGGTCAACTTGCGTGTCGTTGCAACATTACAGTCCCATTGAGTACATTTTTGGAGAGTGGGACATCAGTTGCACCACAGGTCAGGAGGAGGGTGCAGAGCACGATTCATTTTCTTTCTTCGGCAAGCATTTTTGTGTTTGATACTTTTGGAATTTTGGTTTTTCATGTTGATTTTAAAATGACCTTTTTCATGTTTGAAATGTACTAACTCGTTTTATCCTCACAGCAGGTCAACTTGTGTGTGGTTGCAACATTACGGTCCCATTGAATACATTTTTGGAGAAAGGGACATAAGTTGCACCACAGGGTGGGAGGGGGGTGCAGAGCACGATACATTTTCTTTCTTCGGTAAGAATTTTTTTGTGTTTGATACTTTTGGAATTTTGGTTTTTCATGTTGATTTTAGAATGACATTTCTCATGTTTGAAATGTACTAACTCGTTTTTTCTCATAGCATTTCAACTTGTGTGTGGTTGCAACATTACGGTCCCATTGAGTACATTATTAGAGAAAGGGACATCAGTTGCACCACAGGGCGGGAGGAGGGTGCAGAGCACGATACATTTTCTTTCGTCGGTAAGCATTTTTTTGTATTTGATACTTTTGGAATTTTGGTTTTTCATGTTGATTTTAAAATGACCTTTTTCATGTTTGAAATGTACTAACTCGTTTTCTCCTCACAGCAGGTCAACTTATGTATGGTTGCAACATTACGGTCCCATTGAGTACATTTTTGGAGAAAGGGACATCAGATGCACCACAGGGCAGGAGGAGGGTGCGGAGTACGATACATTTTCTTTCTTCGGTAAGCATTTTTTTGTGTTTGATGCTTTTGGAATTTTGGATTTTCATGTTGATTTTAAAATGACCTTTTTCATGTTTGAAATGTACTAACTAGTTTTTTCCTCACAGCAGGTCAACTTGTGTATGGTTGCAACAGTACGGTCCCATTGAGTACATTTTTGGAGAAAAAGACATCAGTTGCACTACAGGCCTTGAGGAGGGTGTGGAGTACGATACTTTTCTTTCTTCGGTAAGCATTTTTTTGTGCTTGATACTTTTGGAATTTTGGATTTTCATGTTGATTTTAAAATGACCTTTTTCATGTTTGAAATGTACTAACTCGTTTTTTACTCACAGTAGGTCAACTTGTGTGTGGTTGCGACATTACGGTCCCATTGAGTACATTTTTGGAGAAAGGGACATCAGATGCACCACAGGGCAGGAGGAGGGTGCGGAGTACGATATATTTTCTTTCTTTGGTAAGCATTTTTTTGTATTTGATACTTTTGGAATTTTGGTTTTTCATGTTGATTTTAAAATGACATTTTTTCTGTTTGAAATGTACTAACTCATTTTTTCCTCACAGCAGGTCAACTAGTGTGTGGTTGCAACATTACGGTCCCATTGAGTACATTTTTGGAGAAAGGGACATCAGTAGCACCACAGGGCAGGAGGAGGGTGCGGAGTACGATACATTTTCTGTCTTCGGTAAGCATTTTTTTGTGTTTGATACTTTTGGGATTTTGGTTTTTCATGTTGATTTCAGAATGACCATTTTCATTTTTGAAATGTACTAACTCGTTTTTTCCTCACACAGGCCAACTTGTGTGTGGTTACAACATTACGGTCCCATTGAGTACATTTTTGGAGAAAGGGACATCAGTTGCACGACAGGGCGGGAGGAGGGTGCAGAGCACGATACATTTTCTTTTTTCGATAAGCATTTTTTTGTTTTTGATGCTTTTGGACATTTGGTTTTTCATGTTGATTTTAAAATGACATTTTTCCTGTTTGAAATGTACTAACTCGTTTTTTCCTGACAGCAGGTCAACTTGTGTATGGTTGCAACATTACGGTCCCATTGAGTACATTTTTGGAGAAAGGGACATCAGTTGCACCACAGGGCAGGTGGAGGGTGCGGAGTACGATACATTTTCTTTCTTCGGTAAGCATTTTTTTGTGTTTGATACTTTTGGAATTTTGGTTTCTCATGTTAATTTTAAAATGACCTTTTTCATGTTTAAAATGTACTAACTTGTTTTTTTCCTCACGGCAGGTGAACTTGTGTGTGGTTGCAACATTACGGTCCCATTGAGTACATTTTTGGAGCAAGGTACATCAGTTGCACCACAGGGCGGGAGCAGGGTGCAGAGCACGATACATTTTCTTTCTTCGGTATGCATTTTTTTGTGTTTGATACTTTTGGTATTTTGGTTATTCATGTTGATTTTAAAATGACCTTTTTCATGTTTGATATGTACTAACTCTTTTTTTCCTCACAGCATTTCAACTTGTGTGTGGTTGCAACATTACGGTCCCATTGAGTACATTATTGGAGAAAGGGACATTAGTTGCACCACAGGGCGGGAGGAGGATGCAGAGCACGATACAATTATCTTTGTTCGGTATGCATTTTTTTGTGTGTGATACTTTTGGAATTTTGATTCTTCATGTTGATTGTAGAATGACCTTTTTCATGATTGAAATGTACTAACTCGTTTTTTCCTCACAGCAGGTCAACTTGTGTGTGGTTGCAACATTACGGTCCCATTGATTACATTTTTGGAAAAAAGGGACATCAGTTGCACCACAGGGCAGGACGAGGGTGCAGAGCATGTTTCATTTTCTTTCTTCGGTAAGCATTTTTTTGTGTGTGATACTTTTGGAATTTTGGTTTTTCATGTTGATTTTAAAATGACCTTTCTCATATTTGAAATGAACTAACTCGTTTTTTCCTCACAACAAGTCAACTTGTGTGTGGTTGTAACATTACGGTCCAATTGAGTACAATTTTGGAGAAAGGGACATCAGTTGCATCACAGGGCGTGAGGAGGGTGCAGAGCACGATACATTTTCTTTCTTTGGTAAGCATTTTTTTGTGTTTGATACTTTTGGAATTTTGGTTATTCATGTTGATTTTAAAATGACCTTTTTCATGTTTGATATGTTCTAACTCTTTTTTTCCTCACAGCATGTCAACTTGTGTGTGGTTGTAACATTACGGTCCAATTGAGTATAATTTTGGAGAAAGGGACATCAGTTGCATCACAGGGCGCGAGGAGGGTGCAGAGCACGATACATTTTTTTTCTTCGGTAAGCATTTTTTTGTGTGTGATACTTTTGGAATTTTGGTTTATCATGTTGATTTTAAAATGACCTTTCTCATATTTGAAATGAACTAACTCGTTTTTTCCTCACAGCTAGTCAACTTGTGTGTGGTTGTAACATTACGGTCCAATTGAGTACAATTTTGGAGAAAGGGACATCAGTTGCACCACAGGGCGGGAGCAGGGTGCAGAGCACGATACATTTCTTTCTTCGGTAAGCATTTTTTTGTGTTTGATACTTTTGGAATTTTGGTTTTTCATGTTGATTTTAAAATGACCTTTTTCATGTTTGAAATGTACTAACTCGTTTTTTCTCACAGCATATCAACTTGTGTGTGGTTGCAACATTACGGTCCCATTGAGTACATTATTCGAGAAAAGGACATCAGTTGCACCACAGGGCGGGAGGAGGGTGCAGAGCACGATACATTTTCTTTCTTTGGTAAGCATTTTTTTGTATTTGATACTTTTGGAATTTTGGTTTTTCATGTTGATTTTAAAATGACCTTTTTCATGTTTGAAATGTACTAATTCGTTTTTTCCTCAGAGCAGGTCAACTTATGTATGGTTGCAACATTACGGTCCCATTGAGTACATTTTTGGAGAAAGGGACATCAGATGCACCACAGGGCAGGAGGAGGGTGCGGAGTACGATACATTTTCTTTCTTCGGTAAGCATTTTTTTGTGTTTGATACTTTTGGAATTTTGGATTTTCATGTTGATTTTAAAATGACCTTTTTCATGTTTGAAATGTACTAACTCGTTTTTTCCTCACAGCAGGTCAACTTGTGTATGGTTGCAACATTACGGTCCCATTGAGTACATTTTTGGAGAAAAAGACATCAGTTGCACTACAGGCCAGGAGGAGGGTGCGGAGTACGATACATTTTCTTTCTTCGGTAAGCATTTTTTTGTGTTTGATACTTTTGGAATTTTGGATTTTCATGTTGATTTTAAAATGACATTTTTTCTGTTTGAAATGTACTAACTCATTTTTTCCTCACAGCAGGTCAACTAGTGTGTGGTTGCAACATTACGGTCCCATTGAGTACATTTTTGGAGAAAGGGCCATCAGTAGCACCACAGGGCAGGAGGAGGGTGCGGAGTACGATACATTTTCTATCTTCGGTAAGCATTTTTTTGTGTTTGATTCTTTTGGGATTTTGGTTTTTCATGTTGATTTTAGAATGACCATTTTCATTTTTGAAATGTACTAACTCGTTTTTTCCTCACACAGGCCAACTTGTGTGTGGTTACAACATTATGGCCCCATTGAGTGCATTTTTGGAGAAAGGGACATCAGTTGCACCATAGGGCGGGAGGAGGGTGCAGAGCACGATACATTTTCTTTCTTCGGTAAGCATTTTTTTGTTTTTGATGCTTTTGGAATTTTGGTTTTTCATGTTGATTTTAAAATGATATTTTTCCTGTTTGAAATGTACTAACTCGTTTTTTCCTGACAGCAGGTCAACTTGTGTATGGTTGCAACATTACGGTCCAATTGAGTACATTTTTGGAGAAAGGGACATCAGTTGCACCACAGGGCAGGCGGAGGGTGCGGAGTACGATACATTTTCTTTCTTCGGTAAGCATTTTTTTGTGTTTGATACTTTTGGAATTTTGGTTTCTCATGTTCATTTTAAAATGACCTTTTTCATGTTTAAAATGTACTAACTTGTTTTTTTCCTCACGGCAGGTCAACTTGTGTGTGGTTGCAACATTACTGTCCCATTGAGTACATTTTTGGAGAAAGGTACATCAGTTGCACCACAGGGCAGGAGCAGGGTGCAGAGCACGATACATTTTCTTTCTTCGGTATGCATTTTTTTGTGTTTGATGCTTTTGGAATTTTGATTATTCATGTTGATTTTAAAATGACCTTTTTCATGTTTGATATGTACTAACTCTTTTTTTCCTCACAGCATTTCAACTTGTGTGTGGTTGCAACATTACGGTCCCATTGAGTACATTATTGGAGAAAGGGACATTAGTTGCACCACAGGGCGGGAGGAGGATACAGAGCACGATACAATTTTCTTTGTTCGGTATGCATTTTTTTGTGTGTGATACTTCTCGAATTTTGATTCTTCATGTTGATTGTAGAATGACCTTTTTCATGTTTGAAATGTACTAACTCGTTTTTTCCTCACAGCAGGTCAACTTGTGTGTGGTTGCAACATTACGGTCCCATTGCGTACATTTTTGGAGAAAGGGACATCAGTTGCACCACAGGGCAGGAGGAGGGTGCAGAGCATGTTTCATTTTCTTTCTTCGGTAAGCATTTTTTTGTGTGTGATACTTTTGGAATTTTGGTTTTTCATGTTGATTTTAAAATGACCTCTCTCATATTTGAAATGAACTAACTCGTTTTTTCCTCACAGCAAGTCAACTTGTGTGTGGTTGTAACATTACGGTTCAATTGAGTACAATTTTGGAGAAAGGGACATCAGTTGCATCACAGGGCGTGAGGAGGGTGCAGAGCACGATACATTTTCTTTCTTTGGTTAGCATTTTTTTGTGTTTGATACTTTTGGAATTTTGGTTTTTCATGTTGATTTTAAAATGACCTTTCTCATATTTGAAATGAACTAACTCGTTTTTTCCTCACAGCAAGTCAACTTGTGTGTGGTTGTAACATTACGGTCCAATTGAGTACAATTTTGGAGAAAGGGACATGAGTTGCATCACAGAGCGGGAGCAGGGTGCAGAGCACGATACATTTTCTTTCTTCGGTAAGCATTTTTTTGTGTTTGATACTTTTGGAATTTTGGTTATTCATGTTGATTTTAAAAAGACCATTTTCATGTTTGATATGTACTAACTCTTTTTTTCCTCACAGCAAGTCAACTTGTGTGTGGTTGTAACATTACGGTCCCATTGAGTACATTATTAGAGAAAGGGACATCAGTTGCACCACAGGGCGGGAGGAGGGTGCAGACCACGATACATTTTCTTTCTTCGGTAAGCATTTTTTTGTGTGTGATACTTTTGGAATTTTGGTTTTTCATGTTGATTTTAAAATGACCTTTTTCATGTTTGAAATGTACTAACTCGTTTTTTCTCACAGCATTTCAACTTGTGTGTGGTTGCAACATTACGGTCCCATTGAGTACATTATTAGAGAAAGGGACATCAGTTGCATCACAGGGCGGGAGCAGGGTGCAGAGCACGATACATTTTCTTTCTTTGGTAAGCATTTTTTTGTATTTGATACTTTTGGAATTTTGGTTTTTCATGTTGATTTTAAAATGACCTTTTTCATGTTTGAAATGTACTAACTCGTTTTTTCCTCACAGCAGGTCAACTTATGTATGGTTGCAACATTACGGTCCCATTGAGTACATTTTTGGAGAAAAAGACTTCAGTTGCACTACAGGCCAGGAGGAGGGTGCGGAGTACAATACATTTTCTTTCTTCGGTAAGCATATTTTTGTGTTTGATACTTTTGGAATTTTTGATTTTCATGTTGATTGTAAAATGACCTTTTTCATGTTTGAAATGTACTAACTCGTTTTTTACTCACAGCAGGTCAACTTGTGTGTGGTTGCGACATTACGGTCCCATTGAGTACATTTTTGGAGAAAGGGGCATCAGATGCACCACAGGGCAGGAGGAGGGTGCGGAGTACGATACATTTTGTTTCTTCGGTAAGCATATTTTTGTGTTTGATACTTTTGGAATTTTGGTTATTCATGTTGATTTTAAAATGACCTTTTTCATGTTTGATATGTACTAACTCTTTTTTTCCTCACAGCATTTCAACTTGTGTGTGGTTACAACATTATGGTCCCATTGAGTACATTATTGGAGAAAGGGACATTAGTTGCACCACAGGGCGGGAGGAGGATGCAGAGCACGATACAATTTTCTTTCTTCGGTATGCATTTTTTTGTGTTTGATACTTTTGGAATTTTGGTTTTTCATAATGATTGTAGAATGACCTTTTTCATGGTTGAAATGTACTAACTCGTTTTTTCCTCACAGCAGGTCAACTTGTGTGTGGTTGCAACATTACGGTCCCATTGAGTACAATTTTGGAGAAAGGGACATCAGTTGCATCGCAGGGCGCGAGGAGGGTGCAGAGCACGATACATTTTCTTTCTTTGGTAAGCATTTTTTTGTGTTTGATGCTTTTGGAATTTTGGTTATTCATGTTGATTTTAAAATGACCTTTTTCATTTTTGATATGTTCTAACTCTTTTTTTCCTCACAGCATGTCAACTTGTGTGTGGTTGTAACATTACGGTCCAATTGAGTACAATTTTGGAGAAAGGGACATCAGTTGCATCAGAGGGCGCTTGGAGGGTGCAGAGCACAATACATTTTCTTTCTACGGTAAGCATTTTTTTGTGTGTGATACTTTTGGAATTTTGGTTTTTCATGTTGATTTTAAAATGACCTTTCTCATATTTGAAATGAACTAACTCGTTTTTTCCTCACAGCAAGTCAACTTGTGTGTGGTTGTAACATTACGGTCCAATTGAGTACAATTTTGGAGAAAGGGACATGAGTTGCATCACAGAGCGGGAGCAGGGTGCAGAGCACGATACATTTTCTTTCTTCGGTAAGCATTTTTTTGTGTTTGATACTTTTGGAATTTTGGTTATTCATGTTGATTTTAAAAAGACCATTTTCATGTTTGATATGTACTAACTCTTTTTTTCCTCACAGCAAGTCAACTTGTGTGTGGTTGTAACATTACGGTCCCATTGAGTACATTATTAGAGAAAGGGACATCAGTTGCACCACAGGGCGGGAGGAGGGTGCAGACCACGATACATTTTCTTTCTTCGGTAAGCATTTTTTTGTGTGTGATACTTTTGGAATTTTGGTTTTTCATGTTGATTTTAAAATGACCTTTTTCATGTTTGAAATGTACTAACTCGTTTTTTCTCACAGCATTTCAACTTGTGTGTGGTTGCAACATTACGGTCCCATTGAGTACATTATTAGAGAAAGGGACATCAGTTGCATCACAGGGCGGGAGCAGGGTGCAGAGCACGATACATTTTCTTTCTTTGGTAAGCATTTTTTTGTATTTGATACTTTTGGAATTTTGGTTTTTCATGTTGATTTTAAAATGACCTTTTTCATGTTTGAAATGTACTAACTCGTTTTTTCCTCACAGCAGGTCAACTTATGTATGGTTGCAACATTACGGTCCCATTGAGTACATTTTTGGAGAAAAAGACTTCAGTTGCACTACAGGCCAGGAGGAGGGTGCGGAGTACAATACATTTTCTTTCTTCGGTAAGCATATTTTTGTGTTTGATACTTTTGGAATTTTGGATTTTCATGTTGATTTTAAAATGACCTTTTTCATGTTTGAAATGTACTAACTCGTTTTTTACTCACAGCAGGTCAACTTGTGTGTGGTTGCGACATTACGGTCCCATTGAGTACATTTTTGGAGAAAGGGGCATCAGATGCACCACAGGGCAGGAGGAGGGTGCGGAGTACGATACATTTTGTTTCTTCGGTAAGCATATTTTTGTGTTTGATACTTTTGGAATTTTGGTTATTCATGTTGATTTTAAAATGACCTTTTTCATGTTTGATATGTACTAACTCTTTTTTTCCTCACAGCATTTCAACTTGTGTGTGGTTACAACATTATGGTCCCATTGAGTACATTATTGGAGAAAGGGACATTAGTTGCACCACAGGGCGGGAGGAGGATGCAGAGCACGATACAATTTTCTTTCTTCGGTATGCATTTTTTTGTGTTTGATACTTTTGGAATTTTGGTTTTTCATAATGATTGTAGAATGACCTTTTTCATGGTTGAAATGTACTAACTCGTTTTTTCCTCACAGCAGGTCAACTTGTGTGTGGTTGCAACATTACGGTCCCATTGAGTACAATTTTGGAGAAAGGGACATCAGTTGCATCGCAGGGCGCGAGGAGGGTGCAGAGCACGATACATTTTCTTTCTTTGGTAAGCATTTTTTTGTGTTTGATGCTTTTGGAATTTTGGTTATTCATGTTGATTTTAAAATGACCTTTTTCATTTTTGATATGTTCTAACTCTTTTTTTCCTCACAGCATGTCAACTTGTGTGTGGTTGTAACATTACGGTCCAATTGAGTACAATTTTGGAGAAAGGGACATCAGTTGCATCAGAGGGCGCTTGGAGGGTGCAGAGCACAATACATTTTCTTTCTACGGTAAGCATTTTTTTGTGTGTGATACTTTTGGAATTTTGGTTTTTCATGTTGATTTTAAAATGACCTTTCTCATATTTGAAATGAACTAACTCGTTTTTTCCTCACAGCAAGTCAACTTGTGTGTGGTTGTAACATTACGGTCCAATTGAGTACAATTTTGGAGAAAGAGACATCAGTTGCATCACAGGGCGCGAGGAGGGTGCAGAGCACGATCCATTTTCTTTCTTCGGTAAGCATTTTTTTGTGTGTGATACTTTTGGAATTTTGGTTTTTCATGTTGATTTTAAAATGACTTTTCTCATATTTGAAATGAACTAACTCGTTTTTTCCTCACAGCAAGTCAACTTGTCTGTGGTTGTAACATTACGGTCCAATTGAGTACAATTTTGGAGAAAGGGACATCAGTTGCATCACAGGGCGGGAGGAGGATGCAGAGCACGATACATTTCCTTTCTTCGGTAAACATTTTTTTTTGTTTGATACTTTTGGAATTTTGGTTATTCATGTTGATTTTAAAATGACCTTTTTCATGTTTGATATGTACTAACTCTTTTTTTCCTCACAGCAAGTCAACTTGTGTGTGGTTGTAACATTACGGTCCAATTGAGTACAATTTTGGAGAAAGAGACATCAGTTGCATCACAGGGCGCGAGGAGGGTGCAGAGCACGATCCATTTTCTTTCTTCGGTAAGCATTTTTTTGTGTGTGATACTTTTGGAATTTTGGTTTTTCATGTTGATTTTAAAATGACCTTTTTCATGTTTGATATGTACTAACTCTTTTTTTCCCCACAGCAAGTCAACTTGTGTGCAGTTGCAACATTACGGTCCCATTGAGTACATTTTTGGAGAAAGGGACATCAGTTGCACCACAGTGCGGCGGCAGGGTGCAGAGCACGATACATATTCTTACTTTGGTAATCATTTTTTTGTGTTTGATACTTTCGGAATATTGGTTTTTGATGTTAATTTCAAAATGACCTTTTTCATGTTTGAAATGTACTAACTCGTTTTTTCCTCACAGCAGGACAACTTGTGTATGGTTGCTACATTATGGTCCCATTGAGTACATTCTTGGAGAAAGGGACATCAGTTTCACCAAAGGTCAGGAGGAGGGTGCGGAGTACGAAACATTTTCTTTCTTCGGTAAGCATATTTTTGTGTTTGATACTTTTGGAATATTGGTTTTTCATGTTGATTTTAAAATGACCTTTTACATGTTTGAAATGTACTAACTTGTCTTTTCCTCACAGCAGGTCAACTTGTGTGTGGTTGCAACATTACGGTCCCATTGAGTGTATTTTTGGAGAAAGGGACATCAGATGCACCACAGGCAGGAGGAGGGAGCGGAGTACGATACATTTTCTTTCTTCGGTAAGCATTTTTTTGTGTTTTATACTTTTGGGATTTTGGTTTTTCATGTTGATTTTAGAATGACCATTTTCATTTTTGAAATGTACTAACGGGTTTTTTCCTCACAGCAGGCCAACTTGTGTGTGGTTGCAACATTACGGTCCCATTGAGTACATTTTTGGAGAAGGGGCATCAGTTGCACCACAGGGCAGGAGGAGGGTGCAGAGCACAATACATTTTCTTTCTTCGGTACGAATTTTTTTGTGTTTGATACTTTTGGAATTTTGGTTTTTCATGTTGATTTTAAAATGACCTTTTTCATGTTTGAAATGTACTAACTCGTTTCTTCCTCACAGCAGGTCAACTTGTGTGTGGTTGCAACATTACGGTCCCATTGAATACATTTTTGGAGAAAGGGACATCTGTTGCACGACAGGGCAGGAGGAGGGTACGGAGTACGATTCATTTTCTTTCTTCGGTGAGCATATTTTTGTGTTTGATACTTTTTGAATTTTGGTTCTTCATGTTGATTTTAAAATTACCTTTATCATGTTTGAAATGTACTAACGAGTTTTTTCCTCACAGCAGGTCAACTTGTGTTCGTTACAACATTACGGTCCCATTGAGTACATTTTTGGAGAAAGGGACATCAGTTGCACCACAGGGCGGCAGCAGGGTGCAGAGCACGATACATTTTCTTTCTTCGGTAAGCATCTTTTTGTGTTTGATGCTTTTGGAATTTTGGTTTTTCATGTTGATTTTAAAATGACATTTTTTCTGTTTGAATTGTACTAACTCGTTTTTTCCTCACAGCAGGTCAACTTGTGTATGGTTGCAACATTACGGAACCATTGAGTACATTTTTGGAGAAAGGGACATCAGTTGCACCACAGGGCGGGAGCAGGGTGCAGAGCACGATCCATTTTCTTTCTTCGGTAATCATTTTTTTGTGTTTGATACATTTGGAATATTGGTTTTTGATGTTAATTTTAAAATGACCTTTTTCATGTTTGAAATGTACTAACTCGTTTTTTCCTCACAGCAGGACAACTTGTGTATGGTTGCTACATTATGCTCCCATTGAGTACATTTTTGGAGAAAGGGACATCAGTTTCACCACAGGTCATGAGGAGGGTGCGGAGTACGATACACTTTCTTTCTTCGGTAAGCATATTTTTGTGTTTGATACTTTTGGAATTTTGGTTTTTTATGTTGATTTTAAAATGATTTTTTTCATGTTTGAAATGTACTAACTTGTCTTTTCCTCACAGCAGGTCAACTTGTGTGTGGTTGCAACATTACTGTCAAATTGAGTGTATTTTTGGAGAAAGGGACATCAGATGCACCACAGGGCAGGAGGAGGGAGCGGAGTACGATACATTTCGTTTCTTCAGTAAGCATTTTTTTGTGTTTGATACTTTTGGAATTTTGGTTTTTCATGTTGATTTTAAAATGACCTTTTTCATATTTGAAATGTACTAACTTGTCTTTTCCTCACAGCAGGTCAACTTGTGTGTGGTTGCAACATTACGGTCCAATTGAGTGTATTTTTGGAGGAAGGGACATCAGATGCACCACAGGGCAGGAGGAGGGAGTGGAGTACGATACATTTTCTTTCTTCGGTAAGCATTTTTTTGGATTAATACTTTTGGAGTTTTGGTTTTTCATGTTGGTTTTAAAATAACCTTTTTCATGTTTGAAATGTACTAACTCGTTTTTTCCTCACAGCAGGTCAACTTGTGTAAGGATTGCAACATTACGCTCCCATTGAGTACATGTTTGGAGAAAGGGACATCAGTTTCACCACAGGTCAGGAGGAGGGTGCGGAGTACGATACAATTTCTTTCTTCGGTTAGCATTTTTTTGTGTTTGACACTTTTGGAAATTTGGTTCTTCATGTTGATTTTAAAATGACCTTTTTCATGTTTGAAATGTACTAACTTGTTCTTTCCTCACAGCAGGTCAACTTGTGTGTGGTTGCAACATTACGGTCCCATTGAGTGTATTTTTGGAGAAAGGAACATCAGATGCACCACAGGGCAGGAGGAGAGAGCGGAGTACGATACATTTCGTTTCTTCGGTAAGCATTTTTTTGTGTTTTATACTTTTGGGATTTTGGTTTTTCATGTTGATTTTGGAATGACCATTTTCATTTTTGAAATGTACTAACGGGTTTTTTCCTCACAGCAGGTTAACTTGTGTTCGTTGCAACATTACGGTCCCATTGAGTACATTTTTGGAGAAAGGGACATCAGTTGCACCACAGGGCGGGAGCAGGGTGCAGAGCACGATACATTTTCTTTTTTCGGTAAGCATTTTTTTGTGTTTGATACTTTTGGAATTTTGGTTTCTCATGTTAATTTTAAAATGACCTTTTTCATGTTTGAAATGTACTAACTCGTTTTTTTTCCTCACGGCAGGTCAACTTGTGTGTGGTTGCAACATTACGGTCCCATTGAGTACATTTTTGGAGAAAGGGACATCAGTTGCACCACAGGGCGGGAGCAGGGTGCAGAGCACGATACATTTTCTTTCTTCGGTAAGCATTTATTTGTCTTTGATACTTTTGGAATTTTGGTTATTCATGTTGATTTTAAAATGACCTTTTTCATGTTTGATATGTACTAACTCGTTTTTCCTTCACAGCATTTTACCTTGTGTGTGGCTGCAACATTACGGTCCCATTGAGTACATTATTGGAGAAAGGGACATTAGTTGCACCACAGGGCGGGAGCAGGGTGCAGAGCACGATACATTTTCTTTCTTCGGTAAGCATTTATTTGTCTTTGATACTTTTGGAATTTTGGTTATTCATGTTGATTTTAAAATGACCTTTTTCATGTTTGATATGTACTAACTCGTTTTTCCTTCACAGCATTTTACCTTGTGTGTGGCTGCAACATTACGGTCCCATTGAGTACATTATTGGAGAAAGGGACATCAGTTGCACCACAGGTCAGGAGGAGGGTGCAGAGCATGTTTCATTTTCTTTCTTCGGTAAGCATTTTTTTGTGTGTGATACTTTTGGAATTTTGGTTTTTCACGTTGATTTTAAAATGACCTTTCTCATGTTTGAAATGAACTAACTCGTTTTTTCCTCACAGCAAGTCAACTTGTGTGTGGTTGTAACGTTACGGTCCAATAGAGTACAATTTTGGAGAAAGGGACATCAGTTGCACCACAGGGCGCGAGGAGGGTGCAGAGCACGATACATTTCCTTTCTTCGGTAAACATTTTTTTGTGTTTGATACTTTTGGAATTTTGGTTTCTCATGTTGATTTTAAAATGAACTTTTTCATGTTTGAAATGTACTAACACGTTTTTTCCTCACAGCAGGTCAACTTGTGTGTGGTTGCAACATTACGGTCCCATTGAGTAATTTTTGGAGAAAGGGACATCAGTTTCACCACAGGTCGGGAGGCGGTTGCGGGGTACGATACATTTTCTTTCTTCGGTAAGCATTTTTTTGTGTTTGATACTTTTGGAATTTTGGTTTTTCATGTAGGATTTTAAAATGACCTTTCTGATGTTTGAAATGTACTAACTTGTATTTTCCCCACAGCAGGTCAACTTGTGTGTGGTTGCAACATTACGGTCCCATTGAGGGTATATTTGGAGAAAGGGACATCAGATGCACCACAGGGCAGGAGGAGGGAGCGGAGTACGATACATTTTCTTTCTTCGGTAAGCATTTTTTTGGGTTTGATACTTTTGGAATTTTGGTTTTTCATTTTGATTTTAAAATGACCTTTTTCATGTTAAAATGTATTAACTTGTCTTTTCCTGACAGCAGGTCAACTTGTGTATGGTTGTAACATTACGGTCACATTGAGTACATTTTTGGAGAAAGGGACATCAGTTTCACCATAGGTCAGGAGGAGGGTGCGGATTACGATACATTTTCTTTCTTCGGTAAGCATTTTTTTGTGTTTGATGCTTTTGGATTTTTAGTTTCTCATGTTGATTTTAAAATGACCTTTTTCATGTTTGAAATGTACTAACTCGTTTTTTCCTCACAGCAGGACAACTTGTGTATGGTTGCTACATTATGGTCCCATTGAGTACATTCTTGGAGAAAGGGACATCAGTTTCACCAAAGGTCAGGAGGAGGGTGCGGAGTACGAAACATTTTCTTTCTTCGGTAAGCATATTTTTGTGTTTGATACTTTTGGAATATTGGTTTTTCATGTTGATTTTAAAATGACCTTTTACATGTTTGAAATGTACTAACTTGTCTTTTCCTCACAGCAGGTCAACTTGTGTGTGGTTGCAACATTACGGTCCCATTGAGTGTATTTTTGGAGAAAGGGACATCAGATGCACCACAGGCAGGAGGAGGGAGCGGAGTACGATACATTTTCTTTCTTCGGTAAGCATTTTTTTGTGTTTTATACTTTTGGGATTTTGGTTTTTCATGTTGATTTTAGAATGACCATTTTCATTTTTGAAATGTACTAACGGGTTTTTTCCTCACAGCAGGCCAACTTGTGTGTGGTTGCAACATTACGGTCCCATTGAGTACATTTTTGGAGAAGGGGCATCAGTTGCACCACAGGGCAGGAGGAGGGTGCAGAGCACAATACATTTTCTTTCTTCGGTACGAATTTTTTTGTGTTTGATACTTTTGGAATTTTGGTTTTTCATGTTGATTTTAAAATGACCTTTTTCATGTTTGAAATGTACTAACTCGTTTCTTCCTCACAGCAGGTCAACTTGTGTGTGGTTGCAACATTACGGTCCCATTGAATACATTTTTGGAGAAAGGGACATCTGTTGCACGACAGGGCAGGAGGAGGGTACGGAGTACGATTCATTTTCTTTCTTCGGTAAGCATATTTTTGTGTTTGATACTTTTTGAATTTTGGTTCTTCATGTTGATTTTAAAATTACCTTTATCATGTTTGAAATGTACTAACGAGTTTTTTCCTCACAGCAGGTCAACTTGTGTTCGTTGCAACATTACGGTCCCATTGAGTACATTTTTGGAGAAAGGGACATCAGTTGCACCACAGGGCGGCAGCAGGGTGCAGAGCACGATACATTTTCTTTCTTCGGTAAGCATCTTTTTGTGTTTGATGCTTTTGGAATTTTGGTTTTTCATGTTGATTTTAAAATGACATTTTTCCTGTTTGAATTGTACTAACTCGTTTTTTCCTCACAGCAGGTCAACTTGTGTATGGTTGCAACATTACGGAACCATTGAGTACATTTTTGGAGAAAGGGACATCAGTTGCACCACAGGGCGGGAGCAGGGTGCAGAGCACGATCCATTTTCTTTCTTCGGTAATCATTTTTTTGTGTTTGATACATTTGGAATATTGGTTTTTGATGTTAATTTTAAAATGACCTTTTTCATGTTTGAAATGTACTAACTCGTTTTTTCCTCACAGCAGGACAACTTGTGTATGGTTGCTACATTATGCTCCCATTGAGTACATTTTTGGAGAAAGGGACATCAGTTTCACCACAGGTCATGAGGAGGGTGCGGAGTACGATACACTTTCTTTCTTCGGTAAGCATATTTTTGTGTTTGATACTTTTGGAATTTTGGTTTTTTATGTTGATTTTAAAATGATTTTTTTCATGTTTGAAATGTACTAACTTGTCTTTTCCTCACAGCAGGTCAACTTGTGTGTGGTTGCAACATTACGGTCAAATTGAGTGTATTTTTGGAGAAAGGGACATCAGATGCACCACAGGGCAGGAGGAGGGAGCGGAGTACGATACATTTCGTTTCTTCAGTAAGCATTTTTTTGTGTTTGATACTTTTGGAATTTTGGTTTTTCATGTTGATTTTAAAATGACCTTTTTCATGTTTGAAATGTACTAACTTGTCTTTTCCTCACAGCAGGTCAACTTGTGTGTGGTTGCAACATTACGGTCCAATTGAGTGTATTTTTGGAGGAAGGGACATCAGATGCACCACAGGGCAGGAGGAGGGAGTGGAGTACGATACATTTTCTTTCTTCGGTAAGCATTTTTTTGGTTTAATACTTTTGGAGTTTTGGTTTTTCATGTTGGTTTTAAAATAACCTTTTTCATGTTTGAAATGTACTAACTCGTTTTTTCCTCACAGCAGGTCAACTTGTGTAAGGATTGCAACATTACGCTCCCATTGAGTACATGTTTGGAGAAAGGGACATCAGTTTCACCACAGGTCAGGAGGAGGGTGCGGAGTACGATACAATTTCTTTCTTCGGTTAGCATTTTTTTGTGTTTGACACTTTTGGAAATTTGGTTCTTCATGTTGATTTTAAAATGACCTTTTTCATGTTTGAAATGTACTAACTTGTTCTTTCCTCACAGCAGGTCAACTTGTGTGTGGTTGCAACATTACGGTCCCATTGAGTGTATTTTTGGAGAAAGGAACATCAGATGCACCACAGGGCAGGAGGAGAGAGCGGAGTACGATACATTTCGTTTCTTCGGTAAGCATTTTTTTGTGTTTTATACTTTTGGGATTTTGGTTTTTCATGTTGATTTTGGAATGACCATTTTCATTTTTGAAATGTACTAACGGGTTTTTTCCTCACAGCAGGTTAACTTGTGTTCGTTGCAACATTACGGTCCCATTGAGTACATTTTTGGAGAAAGGGACATCAGTTGCACCACAGGGCGGGAGCAGGGTGCAGAGCACGATACATTTTCTTTTTTCGGTAAGCATTTTTTTGTGTTTGATACTTTTGGAATTTTGGTTTCTCATGTTAATTTTAAAATGACCTTTTTCATGTTTGAAATGTACTAACTCGTTTTTTTTCCTCACGGCAGGTCAACTTGTGTGTGGTTGCAACATTACGGTCCCATTGAGTACATTTTTGGAGAAAGGGACATCAGTTGCACCACAGGGCGGGAGCAGGGTGCAGAGCACGATACATTTTCTTTCTTCGGTAAGCATTTATTTGTCTTTGATACTTTTGGAATTTTGGTTATTCATGTTGATTTTAAAATGACCTTTTTCATGTTTGATATGTACTAACTCGTTTTTCCTTCACAGCATTTTACCTTGTGTGTGGCTGCAACATTACGGTCCCATTGAGTACATTATTGGAGAAAGGGACATTAGTTGCACCACAGGGCGGGAGCAGGGTGCAGAGCACGATACATTTTCTTTCTTCGGTAAGCATTTATTTGTCTTTGATACTTTTGGAATTTTGGTTATTCATGTTGATTTTAAAATGACCTTTTTCATGTTTGATATGTACTAACTCGTTTTTCCTTCACAGCATTTTACCTTGTGTGTGGCTGCAACATTACGGTCCCATTGAGTACATTATTGGAGAAAGGGACATCAGTTGCACCACAGGTCAGGAGGAGGGTGCAGAGCATGTTTCATTTTCTTTCTTCGGTAAGCATTTTTTTGTGTGTGATACTTTTGGAATTTTGGTTTTTCACGTTGATTTTAAAATGACCTTTCTCATGTTTGAAATGAACTAACTCGTTTTTTCCTCACAGCAAGTCAACTTGTGTGTGGTTGTAACGTTACGGTCCAATAGAGTACAATTTTGGAGAAAGGGACATCAGTTGCACCACAGGGCGCGAGGAGGGTGCAGAGCACGATACATTTCCTTTCTTCGGTAAACATTTTTTTGTGTTTGATACTTTTGGAATTTTGGTTTCTCATGTTGATTTTAAAATGAACTTTTTCATGTTTGAAATGTACTAACACGTTTTTTCCTCACAGCAGGTCAACTTGTGTGTGGTTGCAACATTACGGTCCCATTGAGTAATTTTTGGAGAAAGGGACATCAGTTTCACCACAGGTCGGGAGGCGGTTGCGGGGTACGATACATTTTCTTTCTTCGGTAAGCATTTTTTTGTGTTTGATACTTTTGGAATTTTGGTTTTTCATGTAGGATTTTAAAATGACCTTTCTGATGTTTGAAATGTACTAACTTGTATTTTCCCCACAGCAGGTCAACTTGTGTGTGGTTGCAACATTACGGTCCCATTGAGGGTATATTTGGAGAAAGGGACATCAGATGCACCACAGGGCAGGAGGAGGGAGCGGAGTACGATACATTTTCTTTCTTCGGTAAGCATTTTTTTGGGTTTGATACTTTTGGAATTTTGGTTTTTCATTTTGATTTTAAAATGACCTTTTTCATGTTAAAATGTACTAACTTGTCTTTTCCTGACAGCAGGTCAACTTGTGTATGGTTGCAACATTACGGTCACATTGAGTACATTTTTGGAGAAAGGGACATCAGTTTCACCATAGGTCAGGAGGAGGGTGCGGATTACGATACATTTTCTTTCTTCGGTAAGCATTTTTTTGTGTTTGATGCTTTTGGATTTTTAGTTTCTCATGTTGATTTTAAAATGACCTTTTTCATGTTTGAAATGTACTAACTCGTCTTTTCCTCACAGCAGGTCAATTTGTGTGTGGTTGCAACATTACAGTGCCATTGAGTACATTTTTGGAGAAAGGGACATCAGCTGCATCACAGTGCGGGAGGAGGGTGCAGAGCATGATACATTTTCTTTCTTCGGTAAGAATTTTTTTGTGTTTGATACTTTTGGGATTTTGGTTTTTCATGTTGATTTTAGAATGACCTTTTTCATGTTTGAAATGTGCTAACTCTTTTTTTCATCACAGCACGTCAACTTGTGTGTGGTTGCAACAGTATCGTCCCATTGAGTACATTTTTGGAGAAAGGGACATCAGTTGCACCACAGGGTAGGAGGAGGGTGCGGAGTACGATACATTTTCTATCTTCGGTAAGCATTCTTTTGTGTTTGATACTTTTGGGATTTTGGTTTTTCATGTTGATTTTAGAATGACCTTTTTCATGTTTGAAATGTACTAACTTGTCTTTTCCTCACAGCAGGATAACTTGTGTGTGGTTGCAACATTACGATCCCATTGAGTACATTTTTGGAGAAAGGGACATCAGTTGCACCACAGGGCAGGAGGAGGTTGCGGAGTACGATTCATTATCTTTCTTCGTAAGCCTTTTTTGGTGTTTGATACTTTTGGAATTTTGGTTTTTTATTTTGATTTTAAAATGACCTTTTTCATGTTTGAAACATACTAACTCTTTTTCTCCTCACAGCACGTCAACTTGTGTGTGGTTGCAACATTACGGTCCCATTGAGTACATTTTTGAAGAAAGGGACATCAGCTGCATCACAGGGCGGGAGGAGGGTGCAGAGCACGATACATATTCTTTCTTCGGTAAGAATTTTTTTGTGTTTGATACTTTTGGAATTTTGTTTTTTCATGTTGATTTTAGAATGACCTTTTTCATGTTTGAAATATACTAACTCGTTTTCTCCTCACAGCAGGCCAACTTGTGTGTGGTTGCAACATTACGCTCCCATTGAGTACATTTTTGGAGAAAGGGACATCAGTTGCACCACAGTGCAGGAGGAGATTGCAGAGAACGATACATTTTCTTTCTTTGGTAAGCATTTTTTTGTGTTTGATACTTTTGGAATTTTGGTTTTTCATGTTGATTTTAAAATGACCTTTTTCCTGTTTGAAATGTACTAACTCACTTTTTCCTCACAGCAGGTCAACTTGTGTGTGGTTGCAACATTACGGTCCCATTGAGTACATTTTTGGAGAAAGGGACATCAGTTGCACCACAGGGCAGGAGTAGGGTGCGGAGTACGATACATTTTCTATCTTCGGTAAGCATTCTTTTGTGTTTGATACTTTTGGGATTTTGGTTTTTCATGTTGATTTTAGAATGACCTTTTTCATGTTTGAAATGTACTAACTCGTCTTTTCCACACAGCAGGATAACTTGTGTGTGGTTGCAACATTACGGTCCCATTGAGTACATTTTTGGAGAAAGGGACATCAGCTGCATCACAGGGCGGGAGGAGGGCGCAGAGCGCGATACATTTTCTTTCTTCGGTAAGCATTTTTTTGTGTTTGATACTTTTGGAATTTTGGTTTTTCATGTTGATTTTAAAATGACCTTTTTCCTGTTTGAAATGTACTAACTCACTTTTTCCTCACAGCAGGTCAACTTGTGTGTGGTTGCAGCATTACGGTCCCATTGAGTACATTTTTGGAGAAAGGGACATCAGTTGCACCACAAGGCAGGAGGAGGGTGCAGAGCATGTTTCATTTTCTTTCTTCGGTAAGCATTTTTTTGTGTGTGATACTTTTGGAATTTTGGTTTTTCATGTTGATTTTAATATGACCTTTCTCATGTTTGAAATGTACTAACTCGTTTTTTCCTCACAGCAAGTCAACCTGTGTGTGGTTGTAACATTACGGTCCCATTGAGTACATTTTTGGAGAAAGGGTCATCAGTTGCACCACAGGGCGGGAGGAGGGTGCAGAGCACGATACATTTCCTTTCTTCGGTAAACATTTTTTTGTGTTTGACACTTTTGGAATTTTGGTTTCTCATGTTGATTTTAAAATGACCTTTTTCATGTTTGAAATGTACTAACTCGTTTTTTCCTCACAGCAGTACAACTTGTGTATGGTTGCAACATTATGGTCCCATTGAGTACAATTTTGGAGAAAGGGACATCAGTTTCACCACAGGTCAGGAGGAGGGTGCGGAGTACGATACATTTTCTTTCTTCGGTAAGCATATTTTTGTGTTCGATACTTTTGGAATTTTGGTTTTTCATGTTGATTTTAAAATGACCTTTTTCATGTTTCAAATGCACTAACTCGTTTTTTCCTCACAGCAGGTCAACTTGTGTATGGTTGCATCATTACGATCCCATTGAGTACATGTTTGGAGAGAGGGACATCTGTTTCACCACAGGTCAGGAGGAGGGTGCGGAGTACGATACATTTTCTTTCTTCGGTAAGCATTTTTTTGTGTTTGATACTTTTGGAATTTTGGTTCTTCATGTTGATTTTAAAATGACCTTTTTTATGTTTGAAATGTACTAACTTCTCATTTCCTCACAACAGGTCAACTTGCGTGTTGTTGCAACATTACTGTCC
This sequence comes from Schistocerca cancellata, assembly GCF_023864275.1. NCBI lineage: Eukaryota > Metazoa > Arthropoda > Insecta > Orthoptera > Acrididae > Schistocerca > Schistocerca cancellata. The sequence goes on from NC_064630.1 coordinate 765,478,259, forward strand.
CATTGAGTGTATTTTTGGAGAAAGGGACATCAGATACACCACAGGGCAGGAGGAGGGAGCGGAGTACGATACATTTTCTTTCTTCGGTAAGCATATTTTTGTGTTTGATACTTTTGGATTTTTAGTTTTTGATGTAGATTTTAAAATGACCTTTTTCATGTTTGAAATGTACTAACTCGTCTTTTCCTCACAGCAGGTCAATTTGTGTGTGGTTGCAATAGTACCGTCCCATTGAGTACATTTTTGGAGAAAGGGACATCAGTTGCACCACAGGGCAGGAAGAGGGTGCGGAGTACGATACATTTTCTATCTTCGGTAAGCATTTTTTTGTGTTTGATACTTTTGGGATATTGGTTTTTCATGTTGATTTTAGAATGACCTTTTTCATGTTAGAAATGTACTAACTCGTTTTTTCCTCACAGCAGGCCAACTTGTTTGTGGTTGCAACATTACGGTCCCATTGAGTACATTTTTGGAGAAAGGGACATCAGTTGCACCACAGGGCAGGAGGAGGTTGCGGAGTACGATTCATTATCTTTCTTCGTAAGCCTTTTTTGGTGTTTGATAGTTTTGGAATTTTGGTTTTTTATTTTGATTTTAAAATGACCTTTTTCATGTTTGAAACATACTAACTCTTTTTTTCCTCACAGCACGTCAACTTGTGTGTGGTTGCAACATTACGGTCCCATTGAGTACATTTTTGAAGAAAGGGACATCAGCTGCATCACAGGGCGGGAGGAGGGTGCAGAGCACGATACATATTCTTTCTTCGGTAAGAATTTTTTTGTGTTTGATACTTTTGGAATTTTGTTTTTTCATGTTGATTTTAGAATGACCTTTTTCATGTTTGAAATATACTAACTCGTTTTCTCCTCACAGCAGGCCAACTTGTGTGTGGTTGCAACATTACGCTCCCATTGAGTACATTTTTGGAGAAAGGGACATCAGTTGCACCACAGTGCAGGAGGAGATTGCAGAGAACGATACATTTTCTTTCTTTGGTAAGCATTTTTTTGTGTTTGATACTTTTGGAATTTTGGTTTTTCATGTTGATTTTAAAATGACCTTTTTCCTGTTTGAAATGTACTAACTCACTTTTTCCTCACAGCAGGTCAACTTGTGTGTGGTTGCAACATTACGGTCCCATTGAGTACATTTTTGGAGAAAGGGACATCAGTTGCACCACAGGGCAGGAGTAGGGTGCGGAGTACGATACATTTTCTATCTTCGGTAAGCATTCTTTTGTGTTTGATACTTTTGGGATTTTGGTTTTTCATGTTGATTTTAGAATGACCTTTTTCATGTTTGAAATGTACTAACTCGTCTTTTCCACACAGCAGGATAACTTGTGTGTGGTTGCAACATTACGGTCCCATTGAGTACATTTTTGGAGAAAGGGACATCAGCTGCATCACAGGGCGGGAGGAGGGCGCAGAGCGCGATACATTTTCTTTCTTCGGTAAGCATTTTTTTGTGTTTGATACTTTTGGAATTTTGGTTTTTCATGTTGATTTTAAAATGACCTTTTTCCTGTTTGAAATGTACTAACTCACTTTTTCCTCACAGCAGGTCAACTTGTGTGTGGTTGCAGCATTACGGTCCCATTGAGTACATTTTTGGAGAAAGGGACATCAGTTGCACCACAAGGCAGGAGGAGGGTGCAGAGCATGTTTCATTTTCTTTCTTCGGTATGCATTTTTTTGTGTGTGATACTTTTGGAATTTTGGTTTTTCATGTTGATTTTAATATGACCTTTCTCATGTTTGAAATGTACTAACTCGTTTTTTCCTCACAGCAAGTCAACCTGTGTGTGGTTGTAACATTACAGTCCCATTGAGTACATTTTTGGAGAAAGGGACATCAGTTGCACCACAGGGCGGGAGGAGGGTGCAGAGCACGATACATTTCCTTTCTTCGGTAAACATTTTTTTGTGTTTGACACTTTTGGAATTTTGGTTTCTCATGTTGATTTTAAAATGACCTTTTTCATGTTTGAAATGTACTAACTCATTTTTTCCTCACAGCAGTACAACTTGTGTATGGTTGCAACATTATGGTCCCATTGAGTACAATTTTGGAGAAAGGGACATCAGTTTCACCACAGGTCAGGAGGAGGGTGCGGAGTACGATACATTTTCTTTCTTCGGTAAGCATATTTTTGTGTTCGATACTTTTGGAATTTTGGTTTTTCATGTTGATTTTAAAATGACCTTTTTAATGTTTCAAATGCACTAACTCGTTTTTTCCTCACAGCAGGTCAACTTGTGTATGGTTGCATCATTACGATCCCATTGAGTACATGTTTGGAGAGAGGGACATCAGTTTCACCACAGGTCAGGAGGAGGGTGCGGAGTACGATACATTTTCTTTCTTCGGTAAGCATTTTTTTTTGTTTGATACTTTTGTAATTTTGGTTCTTCATGTTGATTTTAAAATGACCTTTTTTATGTTTGAAATGTACTAACTTCTCTTTTCCTCACAGCAGGTCAACTTGCGTGTTGTTGCAACATTACTGTCCCATTGAGTGTATTTTTGGAGAAAGGGACATCAGATACACCACAGGGCAGGAGGAGGGAGCGGAGTACGATACATTTTCTTTCTTCGGTAAGCATATTTTTGTGTTTGATACTTTTGGATTTTTAGTTTTTGATGTAGATTTTAAAATGACCTTTTTCATGTTTGAAATGTACTAACTCGTCTTTTCCTCACAGCAGGTCAATTTGTGTGTGGTTGCAATAGTACCGTCCCATTGAGTACATTTTTGGAGAAAGGGACATCAGTTGCACCACAGGGCAGGAAGAGGGTGCGGAGTACGATACATTTTCTATCTTCGGTAAGCATTTTTTTGTGTTTGATACTTTTGGGATATTGGTTTTTCATGTTGATTTTAGAATGACCTTTTTCATGTTAGAAATGTACTAACTCGTTTTTTCCTCACAGCAGGCCAACTTGTTTGTGGTTGCAACATTACGGTCCCATTGAGTACATTTTTGGAGAAAGGGACATCAGTTGCACCACAGTGCGGCGGCAGGGTGCAGAGGACGATACATTTTCTTTCTTCAGTAATCATTTTTTGGGGTTTGATACTTTTGGAATATTGGTTTTTGATGTTGATTTTAAAATGACCTTTTTCATGTTTGAAATGTACTAACTCGTTTTTTCCTCACAGCAGGACAACACGTGTATGGTTGCAACATTATGATCCCATTGAGTACATTTTTGGAGAAAGGGACATCAGTTTCACCACAGGTCAGGAGGAGGGTGCGGAGTAAGATACATTTTCTATCTTCGGTAAGCATTTTTTTGTGTTTGACACTTTTGGGATTTGGTTTTTCATGTTGATTTTAGAATGACCTTTTTCATGTTTGAAATGTACTAACTCACTTTTTCCTCACAGCAGGTCAACTTGTGTGTGGTTGCAACATTACGGTCCCATTGAGTACATTTTTGGAGAAAGGGACATCAGCTGCATCACAGGGCGGGAGGAGGGTGCAGAGCATGATAGATATTCTTTCTTCGGTAAGAATTTTTTTGTGTTTGATACTTTTGGAATTTTGGTTATTCATGTTGATTTTAAAATGACCTTTTTTATGTTTGAAATGTACTAACTTGTCTTTTCCTCACAGCAGGTCAACTTGTGTGTTGTTGCAACATTATGGTCCCATTGAGTGTATTTTTGGATAAAAGGGACATCAGATGCACCACAGGGCAGGAGGAGGGAGCGGAGTTCGATACATTTTCTTTCTTCGGTAAGCATTTTTTTGTGTTTGATACTTTTGGATTTTTAGTTTTTCATGTAGATTTTAAAATGACCTTTTTCATGTTTGAAATGTACTAACTCGTCTTTTCCTCACAGCAGGTCAATTTGTGTGTGGTTGCAACTTTATAGTCCCATTGAGTACATATTTCGAGAAAGGGACAACAGTTGCACCACAGGGCGGTAGGAGGGTGCAGAGCACGATTCATTATCTTTCTTCGTAAGCCTTTTTTTGTGTTTGATACTTTTGGAATTTTGGTTTTTCATGTTGATTTTAAAATGACCTTTTTCATGTTTGAAATGTACTAACTCTTTGTTTCCTCACAGCGCGTCAACTTGTGTGTGGTTGCAACAGTACCGTCCCATTGAGTACATTTTTGGAGAAAGGGACATCAGTTGCACCACAGGGCAGGAAGAGGGTGCGGAGTACGATACATTTTCTATCTTCGGTAAGCATTTTTTTGTGTTTGATACTTTTGGGATATTGGTTTTGCATGTTGATTTTAGAATGACCTTTTTCATGTTTGAAATGTACTAACTCGTTTTTTCCTCACAGCAGGATAACTTGTGTGTGGTTGCAACGTTACGGTCCCATTGAGTACATTTTTGGAGAAAGGGACATCAGTTTCACCACAGGTCGGGAGGCGGTTGCGGAGTACGATACATTTTCTATCTTTGGTAAGCATTTTTTTGTGTTTGATACGTTTGGAATTTTGGTTTTTCATTTTGATTTTAAAATGACCTTTTTCATGTTTGAAATGTACACCTTGTCTTTTCCTCACAGCAGGTCAACTTGTGTGTCGTTGCAACATTACGGTCCCATTGAGTGTATTTTTCGAGAAACGGACATCAGATGCACCACAGGGCAGGAGGAGGGAGCAGAGAACGATACATTTTCTATCTTCGGTAAGCATTTTTTTGTGTTTGATACTTTTGGAATTTTGGTTTTTCATGTTGATTTTAGAATGACATTTTTCATGTTTGAAATGTACTAACTCGTTTTTTCTCACAGCATTTCATCTTGTGTGTGGTTGCAACATTACGGTCCCATTGAGTACATTATTAGAGAAAGGGACATCAGTTGCACCAAAGGGCGGGAGGAGGGTGCAGAGCACGATACATTTTCTTTCATTGGTAAGCATCTTTTTGTGTTTGAGACTTTTGGAATTTTGGTTTTTCATGTTGATTTTAAAATGACCTTTTCATGTTAGAAATTTACTAACTTGTCTTTTCCTCACAGCAGGTCAACTTTTGTATGGTACAACATTACGGTCCTATTGAGTACATTTTTGGAGAAAGGGACATCAGTTTCAACACAGGTCAGGAGGAGGTTGCGGAGTACGATACATTTTCTTTCTTCGGTAAGCATTTTTTTGTGTTTGATCCTTTTGGAATTTTGGTTTTTCATGTTGATTTTAAAATGACCATTTTCATGTTTGAAATGTACTAACTTTTTTTTTCCTCACAGCACGTCAACTTGTGTGTGGTTGCAACATTACGGTCCCATTGAGTACATTTTTGGAGAAAGGGACATCAGTTGCACCACAGGGTGGTAGCAAAGTGCACAGCACGATACATTTTCTTTCTTCGGTACGCATTTTTTTGTGTTTGATACTTTTGGAATTTTGGTTATTCATGTTGATTTTAAAATGACCTTTTTCATGTTTGAAATGTACTAACTCGTTTTTTCCTCACAGCATTTCAACTTGTGTTGGGTTGCAACATTACGGTCCCATTGAGTACATTATTGGAGAAAGGGACATTAGTTGCACCACAGGGCGGGAGGAGGGTGCAGTGCACGATACATTTTCTTTCTTCGGTAAGCATTTTTTTGTGTTTGATACTTTTGGAATTTTAGTTTTTCATGTTGATTTTAAAATGACCTTTTTCATGTTTGAAATGTACTAACTCATTTTTTCCTCACAGCAGGTCGACATGTGTATGGTTGCAACATTACAGTCACATTGATTACATTTTTGGAGAAAAGGACATCAGTTTCACCACAGGGCGGAAGGCGGGTGCAGAGCACGATACATTTTCTTTCTTCGGTAAGCATTTTTTTGTGTTTGATACTTTTGGAATTTCGGTTTTTCATGATGATTTTAAAATGACCTTTTTCATGTTTGAAATGTACTAACTCATTTTTTCCTCAGAGCAGGTCAACTTGTGTGTGGTTGCAACATTACGGTTCCATTGAGTACATTTTTGGAGAAAGGGACATCAGTTGCACCACAGGGCGGGAGCAGGGTGCAGAGCACGATACATTTTCTTTCTTCAGTACGCATTCTTTTGTGTTTGATACTTTTGGAATTTTGGTTATTCATGTTGATTTTAAAATGACCTTTTTCATGTTTGAAATGTACTATTTCGTTTTTTCCTCACAGCATTTCAACTTGTGTTGGGTTGCAACATTACAGTCCCATTGAGTACATTATTGGAGAAAGGGACATTTGTTGCACCACAGGGTGGGAGGGGGGTGCAGAGCACGATACATTTTCTTTCTTCGGTAAGCATTTTTTTGTGTTTGATACTTTTGGAATTTTGGTTTTTCATGTTGATTTTAGAATGACATTTTTCATGTTTGAAATGTACTAACTCGTTTTTTCTCACAGCATTTCAACTTGTGTGTGGTTGCAACCTTACGGTCCCATTGAGTACATTATTATTAGAGAAAGGGACATCAGTTGCACCAAAGGGCGGGAGGAGGGTGCAGAGCACGATACATTTTCTTTCTTTGGTAAGCATCTTTTTGTGTTTGATACTTTTGGATTTTTCGTTTTTCATGTAGGATTTTAAAATGACCTTTTTCATGTTTGAAATGTACTAACTTGTCTTTTCCTCTCAGCAGGTCAACTTGTGTGTGGTTGCAACATTACGGTCCCATTGAGTGTATTTTTGGAGAAAGGGACATCAGATGCACCACAGGGCAGGAGGAGGGAGTAGAGTACGATACATTTTCTTTCTTCGGTAAGCCTTTTTTTGAGTTTGATACTTTTGGAATTTTGGTTTTTCATGTTGATTTTAATATGACCTTTTTCATGTTTGAAATGTACTAACTCTTTTTTTCCTCACAGCAGGTCAACTTGTGTGTGGTTGCAACATTACGGTCCCATTGAGTACATTTTTGGAGAAAGGGACATCAGTTGCACCACAGGGCAGGAGGGGGGTGCGGAGTACGATACATTTTCCATCTTTGGTAAGCATTTCTTTGTGTTTGATACTTTTGGAATTTTGGTTCTTCATGTTGATTTTAAAATTATCTTTATCATGTTTGAAATGTACTAACTCGTTTTTTCCTCACAGCAGGTCAACTTGTCTGTTGTTCCAACATTACGGTCCCATTGAGTACATTTTTGGAGAAAGGGACATCAGTTGCACCACAGTGCGGGAGGAGGGTGCAGTGCACGATTTATTTTCTTTCTTCGGTAAGCATTTTTTTGTGTTTGACACTTTTGGGATTTGGTTTTTCATGTTGATTTTAAAATGCCCCTTTTCATGTTTGAAATGTACTAACTCACTTTTTCCTCACAGCAGATCAACTTGTGTGTGGTTGCAACATTACGGTCCCATTGAGTACATTTTTGGAGAAAGGGACATCAGCTGCATCACAGGGCGGGAGGAGGGTGCAGAGCATGATAGATATTCTTTCTTCGGTAAGAATTTTTTTGTGTTTGATACTTTTGGAATTTTGGTTTTTCATGTTGATTTTAAAATGACCTTTTTTATGTTTGAAATGTACTAACTTGTCTTTTCCTCACAGCAGGTCAACTTGTGTGTTGTTGCAACATTATGGTCCCATTGAGTGTATTTTTGGAGAAAGGGACATCAGATGCACCACAGGGCAGAAGGAGGGAGCGGAGTACGATACATTTTCTTTCTTCGGTAAGCATTTTTTTGTGTTTGATGCTTTTGGATTTTTAGTTTTTCATGTAGATTTTAAAATGACCTTTTTCATGTTTGAAATGTACTAACTCGTCTTTTCCTCACAGCAGGTCAATTTGTGTGTGGTTGCAACATTACAGTCCCATTGAGTACATATTTCGAGAAAGGGACAACAGTTGCACCACAGGGCGGTAGGAGGGTGCAGAGCACGATTCATTATCTTTCTTCGTAAGCCTTTTTTTGTGTTTGATACTTTTGGAATTTTGGTTTTTCATGTTGATTTTAAAATGACCTTTTTCATGTTTGAAATGTACTAACTCTTTGTTTCCTCACAGCGCGTCAACTTGTGTGTGGTTGCAACAGTACCGTCCCATTGAGTACATTTTTGGAGAAAGGGACATCAGTTGCACCACAGGGCAGGAAGAGGGTGCGGAGTACGATACATTTTCTATCTTCGGTAAGCATTTTTTTGTGTTTGATACTTTTGGGATATTGGTTTTGCATGTTGATTTTAGAATGACCTTTTTCATGTTTGAAATGTACTAACTCGTTTTTTCCTCACAGCAGGATAACTTGTGTGTGGTTGCAACGTTACGGTCCCATTGAGTACATTTTTGGAGAAAGGGACATCAGTTTCACCACAGGTCGGGAGGCGGTTGCGGAGTACGATACATTTTCTATCTTTGGTAAGCATTTTTTCGTGTTTGATACGTTTGGAATTTTGGTTTTTCATTTTGATTTTAAAATGACCTTTTTCATGTTTAAATGTACAACTTGTCTTTTCCTCACAGCAGGTCAACTTGTGTGTCGTTGCAACATTACGGTCCCATTGAGTGTATTTTTGGAGAAACGGACATCAGATGCACCACAGGGCAGGAGGAGGGAGCAGAGAACGATACATTTTCTATCTTCGGTAAGCATTTTTTTGTGTTTGATACTTTTGGAATTTTGGTTTTTCATGTTGATTTTAGAATGACATTTTTCATGTTTGAAATGTACTAACTCGTTTTTTCTCACAGCATTTCATCTTGTGTGTGGTTGCAACATTACGGTCCCATTGAGTACATTATTAGAGAAAGGGACATCAGTTGCACCAAAGGGCGGGAGGAGGGTGCAGAGCACGATACATTTTCTTTCATTGGTAAGCATCTTTTTGTGTTTGAGACTTTTGGAATTTTGGTTTTTCATGTTGATTTTAAAATGACCTTTTCATGTTAGAAATTTACTAACTTGTCTTTTCCTCACAGCAGGTCAACTTTTGTATGGTACAACATTACGGTCCTATTGAGTACATTTTTGGAGAAAGGGACATCAGTTTCAACACAGGTCAGGAGGAGGTTGCGGAGTACGATACATTTTCTTTCTTCGGTAAGCATTTTTTTGTGTTTGATCCTTTTGGAATTTTGGTTTTTCATGTTGATTTTAAAATGACCATTTTCATGTTTGAAATGTACTAACTTTTTTTTTCCTCACAGCACGTCAACTTGTGTGTGGTTGCAACATTACGGTCCCATTGAGTACATTTTTGGAGAAAGGGACATCAGTTGCACCACAGGGTGGTAGCAAAGTGCACAGCACGATACATTTTCTTTCTTCAGTACGCATTTTTTTGTGTTTGATACTTTTGGAATTTTGGTTATTCATGTTGATTTTAAAATGACCTTTTTCATGTTTGAAATGTACTAACTCGTTTTTTCCTCACAGCATTTCAACTTGTGTTGGGTTGCAACATTACGGTCCCATTGAGTACATTATTGGAGAAAGGGACATTAGTTGCACCACAGGGCGGGAGGAGGGTGCAGTGCACGATACATTTTCTTTCTTCGGTAAGCATTTTTTTGTGTTTGATACTTTTGGAATTTTAGTTTTTCATGTTGATTTTAAAATGACCTTTTTCATGTTTGTAATGTACTAACTCATTTTTTCCTCACAGCAGGTCGACATGTGTATGGTTGCAACATTACAGTCACATTGATTACATTTTTGGAGAAAAGGACATCAGTTTCACCACAGGGCGGAAGGCGGGTGCAGAGCACGATACATTTTCTTTCTTCGGTAAGCATTTTTTTGTGTTTGATACTTTTGGAATTTCGGTTTTTCATGATGATTTTAAAATGACCTTTTTCATGTTTGAAATGTACTAACTCATTTTTTCCTCAGAGCAGGTCAACTTGTGTGTGGTTGCAACATTACGGTTCCATTGAGTACATTTTTGGAGAAAGGGACATCAGTTGCACCACAGGGCGGGAGCAGGGTGCAGAGCACGATACATTTTCTTTCTTCAGTACGCATTCTTTTGTGTTTGATACTTTTGGAATTTTGGTTATTCATGTTGATTTTAAAATGACCTTTTTCATGTTTGAAATGTACTATTTCGTTTTTTCCTCACAGCATTTCAACTTGTGTTGGGTTGCAACATTACAGTCCCATTGAGTACATTATTGGAGAAAGGGACATTTGTTGCACCACAGGGCGGGAGGAGGGTGCAGTGCACGATACATTTTCTTTCTTTGGTAAGCATTTTTTTGTGTTTGATACTTTTGGAATTTTGGTTTCTCATGTTGACTTTAAAATTACCTTTTTCATGTTTGAAATGTACTAACTCGTTTTTTCCTCACAGCAGGTCAACTTGTGTGTGGTTGCAACAATACGGTCCCATTGAGTACATTTTTGGAGAAAGGGACATAAGTTGCACCACAGGGTGGGAGGGGGGTGCAGAGCACGATACATTTTCTTTCTTCGGTAAGCATTTTTTTGTGTTTGATACTTTTGGAATTTTGGTTTTTCATGTTGATTTTAGAATGACATTTTTCATGTTTGAAATGTACTAACTCGTTTTTTCTCACAGCATTTCAACTTGTGTGTGGTTGCAACCTTACGGTCCCATTGAGTACATTATTATTAGAGAAAGGGACATCAGTTGCACCAAAGGGCGGGAGGAGGGTGCAGAGCACGATACATTTTCTTTCTTTGGTAAGCATCTTTTTGTGTTTGATACTTTTGGATTTTTCGTTTTTCATGTAGGATTTTAAAATGACCTTTTTCATGTTTGAAATGTACTAACTTGTCTTTTCCTCACAGCAGGTCAACTTGTGTGTGGTTGCAACATTACGGTCCCATTGAGTGTATTTTTGGAGAAAGGGACATCAGATGCACCACAGGGCAGGAGGAGGGAGTAGAGTACGATACATTTTCTTTCTTCGGTAAGCCTTTTTTTGTGTTTGATACTTTTGGAATTTTGGTTATTCATGTTGATTTTAATATGACCTTTTTCATGTTTGAAATGTACTAACTCTTTTTTTCCTCACAGCAGGTCAACTTGTGTGTGGTTGCAACATTACGGTCCCATTGAGTACATTTTTGGAGAAAGGGACATCAGTTGCACCACAGGGCAGGAGGGGGGTGCGGAGTACGATACATTTTCTATCTTTGGTAAGCATTTCTTTGTGTTTGATACTTTTGGAATTTTGGTTCTTCATGTTGATTTTAAAATTATCTTTATCATGTTTGAAATGTACTAACTCGTTTTTTCCTCACAGCAGGTCAACTTGTCTGTCGTTCCAACATTACGGTCCCATTGAGTACATTTTTGGAGAAAGGGACATCAGTTGCACCACACTGCGGGAGGAGGGTGCAGTGCACGATACATTTTCTTTCTTCGGTAAGCATTTTTTTGTGTTTGATACTTTTGGAAATTTGGTTTTTCATGTTGATTTTAAAATGACCTTTTTCTGGTTTAAATGTACTAACTCGTTTTTTCCTCACAGCAGGTCAACTTGTGTGTGGTTGCAACATTACGGTTCCATTGAGTTTATTTTTGGAGAAAGGGTCATCAGATGCACCACAGGTCAGGAGGAGGGTGCGGAGTACGATACATTTTCTTTCTTCGGTAAGCATTTTTTTGTGTTTGATACTTTTGGAGTTTTGGTTTTTCATGTTGATTTTAAAATGACCTTTTTCATGTTTGGAATGTACTAACTCATTTTTTCCTCACAGCAGGTCAACATGTGTATGGTTCCAACATTACAGTCACATTGATTACATTTTTGGAGACAAGGACATAAGTTTCACCACAGGGCGGAAGGCGGGTGCAGAGCACAATTCATTTCCTTTCTTCGGTAAGCTTTTTTTTGTGTTTGATAGTTTTTGATTTTTGGTCTTTCATGTTGATTTTAAAATGACCTTTTTCATGTTTAAAATATACTAACTCATTTTTTCCTCTTAGCAGGTCAACTTGTGTTTGTTTGCAACATTACGGTCGCAATCAGTACATTTTTGGAGAAAGGGATATCAGTTGCACAACAGGGTAGGAGAAGGGTGAAGAGGACAATTCATTTCCTTTCTTCAGTAAGCATTTTTTCGTGTTTGATACTTTTGGAAAATTAGTTTTACTATTGATTTTAAAATGACGTTTTTCATGTTTGAAATGTACTAACTCGTTTCTTCCTCATTGCATGTCAACTTGTGTATGGTTGCATCATTCAGTCCCATTGAGTACATTTTTGGAGAAAGGGACATCAGTTGCACCACAGGGCAGGAGGAAGGTGCGGAGTACGATACATTTTCTTTCTTCAGTAAGCATTTTTTTGTGTTTGATACTTTTAAATTTTTAGTTTTTCATGTTGATTTTAAAATGACGTTTTTCATGTTTGAAATGTACTAACTCCACTTTTCCTCACAGGAGGTCAATTTGTGTCTGGTTGCAACATTACAGTCCCATTGAGTACGTTTTTGGAGAAAGGGACAACAGTTGCATCACAGGGCGGTAGGAGGGTGTGGAGCGCGATTCATTTTCTTTCTTCGGTAAGCCTTTTTTTGTGTTTGATCCTTTTGGAATTTTGGTTTTTCATGTTGATTTTAAAATGACCTTTTTCATGTTTGAAAGTACTAACTCGTCTTTTCCTCACAGCAGGCCAACTTGTGTGTGGTTGCAACATTACGGTCCCATTGAGTACATTTTTGGAGATAAGGGACATCAGTTGCACCACAGGGCAGGAGGAGGGTGCGGAGTACGATACATTTTCTATCTTTGGTAAGCATTTCTTTGTGTTTGATACTTTTGGAATTTTGGTTCTTCATGTTGATTTTAAAATTACCTTTATCATGTTTGAAATGTACTAACTCGTTTTTTCCTCACAGCAGGTCAACTTGTCTGTCGTTGCAACATTAGGGTCCCATTGAGTACATTTTTGGAGAAAGGGACATCAGTTGCACCACAGGGCGGGAGGATGGTGCAGAGCACGATACAGTTTTTTTCTTCGGTAAGCATATTTTTGTGTTTGATGCTTTTGGAATTTTGGTTTTTCATGTTGATTTTAAAATGACATTTTTCCTGTTCGAAATGTACTAACTCGTTTTTTCCTCACAGCAGTTCAACTTGTGTATGGTTGCAACATTACGGTCCCATGGAGTATATTTTTGGAGAAAGGGACATCAGTTGCACCACAGGGCAGGAGGAGGGTGCGGAGTACGATATATTTTCTTTCTTCCGTAAGCATTTTTTTGTGTTTGATACTTTTGGAATTTTGGTTTCTCATGTTAATTTTAAATGACCTTTTTCATGTTTGAAATGTACTAACTCGTTTTTTCCTCACGTCAGGTCATCTTGTGTGTGGTTGCAACATTACGGTCCCATTGAGTACATTTTTGGAGAAAGGGACATCAGTTGTACCACAGGGCGGGAGCAGGGTGCAGAGCACGATACATTTTCTTTCTGCAGTACGCATTTTTTTGTGTTTGATACTTTTGGAATTTTGGTTATTCATGTTGATTTTAAAATGACCTTTTTAATGTTTGAAATGTACTAACTCGTTTTTTCCTCACAGCATTTCAACTTGTGTTGGGTTGCAACATTACGGTCCCATTGAGTACATTATTGGAGAAAGGGACATTAGTTGCACCACAGTGCGGGAGGAGGATGCAGTGCACGATACCTTTTTCTTTCTTCGGTAAGCATTTTTTTGTGTTTGATACTTTTGGAATTTTGGTTTTTCATGTTGATTTTGAAATGACCTTTTTCAGGTTTAAATGTACTAACTCGTTTTTTCCTCACAGCAGGTCAACTTGTGTGTGGTTGCAACATTACGGTTCCATTGAGTACATTTTTGGAGAAAGGGACATCAGTTGCAACACAGGGCAGGAGGAGGGATGCAGAGTACGATACATTTTCTTTCTTCGGTAAGCATTTTTTTGTGTTTGATACTTTTGGGATTTTGGTTTTTCAAGTTGATTTTAAAATGACCTTTTTCATGTTTGACATGTTGTAACTCGTTTTTTACTCACAGCAGGTCAACTTGTTTATGGTTGCAACATTACGGTCCCATTGAGTACATTTTTGGAGAAAGGGACATCAGATGAACCACAGGGCAGGAGGAGGGAGCAGAGTACGATACATTTTCTTTCTTCGGTAAGCATTTTTTTGGGTTTGATACTTTTGGAATTTTGGTTTTTCATGTTGATTTTAAAATGACCTTTTTCATGTTTGAAATGTACTAACTTGTCTTTTCCTCACAGCAGGTCAACTTGTGTATGGTTGCAACATTACGGTCCCATTGAGTACATTTTTGGAGAAAGGGACATCAGTTTCACCAAAGGTCAGGAGGAGGGTGCGGAGTACGATACATTTTCTTTCTTCGGTAAGCATTTTTTGGTGTTTGTTACTTTTGGATTTTTAGTTTTTCGTATTGATTTTAAAATGACCTTTACCATGTTTGAAATGTACTAACTTGTCTTTTCCTCACAGCAGGTCAACTTGTGTGTGGTTGCAACATTACGGTCCAATTGAGTGTATTTTTGGAGATAAGGGACATCAGATGCACACAGGGCAGGAGGAGGGTGCGGAGTACGATACATTTTCTTTCTTCGGTAAGCATTTTTTTGGGTTTGATACTTTTGGAATTTTGGTTTCTCATGTTAATTTTAAATGACCTTTTTCATGTTTGAAATGTACTAACTCGTTTTTTCCTCACGTCAGGTCATCTTGTGTGTGGTTGCAACATTACGGTCCCATTGAGTACATTTTTGGAGAAAGGGACATCAGTTGTACCACAGGGCGGGAGCAGGGTGCAGAGCACGATACATTTTCTTTCTGCAGTACGCATTTTTTTGTGTTTGATACTTTTGGAATTTTGGTTATTCATGTTGATTTTAAAATGACCTTTTTAATGTTTGAAATGTACTAACTCGTTTTTTCCTCACAGCATTTCAACTTGTGTTGGGTTGCAACATTACGGTCCCATTGAGTACATTATTGGAGAAAGGGACATTAGTTGCACCACAGTGCGGGAGGAGGATGCAGTGCACGATACCTTTTTCTTTCTTCGGTAAGCATTTTTTTGTGTTTGATACTTTTGGAATTTTGGTTTTTCATGTTGATTTTGAAATGACCTTTTTCAGGTTTAAATGTACTAACTCGTTTTTTCCTCACAGCAGGTCAACTTGTGTGTGGTTGCAACATTACGGTTCCATTGAGTACATTTTTGGAGAAAGGGACATCAGTTGCAACACAGGGCAGGAGGAGGGATGCAGAGTACGATACATTTTCTTTCTTCGGTAAGCATTTTTTTGTGTTTGATACTTTTGGGATTTTGGTTTTTCAAGTTGATTTTAAAATGACCTTTTTCATGTTTGACATGTTGTAACTCGTTTTTTACTCACAGCAGGTCAACTTGTTTATGGTTGCAACATTACGGTCCCATTGAGTACATTTTTGGAGAAAGGGACATCAGATGAACCACAGGGCAGGAGGAGGGAGCAGAGTACGATACATTTTCTTTCTTCGGTAAGCATTTTTTTGGGTTTGATACTTTTGGAATTTTGGTTTTTCATGTTGATTTTAAAATGACCTTTTTCATGTTTGAAATGTACTAACTTGTCTTTTCCTCACAGCAGGTCAACTTGTGTATGGTTGCAACATTACGGTCCCATTGAGTACATTTTTGGAGAAAGGGACATCAGTTTCACCAAAGGTCAGGAGGAGGGTGCGGAGTACGATACATTTTCTTTCTTCGGTAAGCATTTTTTGGTGTTTGTTACTTTTGGATTTTTAGTTTTTCGTATTGATTTTAAAATGACCTTTACCATGTTTGAAATGTACTAACTTGTCTTTTCCTCACAGCAGGTCAACTTGTGTGTGGTTGCAACATTACGGTCCAATTGAGTGTATTTTTGGAGATAAGGGACATCAGATGCACACAGGGCAGGAGGAGGGTGCGGAGTACGATACATTTTCTTTCTTCGGTAACCATTTTTGTGTGTTTGATACTTTTGGAATTTTGGTTTTTCATTTTGATTTTAAAATGACCTTTTTCATGTTTGAAATGTACTAACTTGTCTTTTCCTCACAGCAGGTTAATTTGTGTGTGGTTGCAACATTACAGTCCCATTGAGTACATTTTAAGAGAAAGGGACAACAGTTGCACCACAGGGCGGTAGGAGGGTGCGGAGTACGATACATTTTCTATCTTCGGTAAGGATTTTTTTGTGTTTGATACTTTTGGAATATTGGTATTGATGTTGATTTTAAAATGTCCTTTTTCATGTTTGAAATGTACTAACTCGTTTTTTCCTCACAGCAGGCCAACTTGTGTGCGGTTGCAACATTACGCTCCCATTGGGTACGTTTTTGGAGAAAGGGACATCAGTTGCACACAGGGCGAGAGGAGGGTGCAGAGCACGATACATTTCCTTTCTTCGGTAAACATTTTTTTGTGTTTGATACTTTTGGAATTTTGGTTTCTCATGTTGATTTTAAAATGACCTTTTTCATGTTTGAAATGTACTGACTCGTTTTTTCCTCACAGCAGGTCAACTTGTGTGTGGTTGCAACATTTCGGTCCCATTGAGTACATTTTTGGAGAAAGGGACATCAGTTGCACCACAGTGCGGCGGCAGGGTGCAGAGGTCGATACATTTTCTATCTTCGGTAATCATTTTTTTGTGTTTGATACTTTTGGAATATTGCTATTGATGTTGATTTTAAAATGTCCTTTTTCATGTTTGAAATGTACTAACTCATTTTTTCCTCGCAGCAGGACAACTTGTGTATGGTTGCAACATTATGGTCCCATTGAGTACATTTTTGGAGAAAGGGATATCAGTTTCACCACAGGTCAGGAGGAGGGTGCGGAGTACGATACATTTTCTTTCTTCGGTAAGCGTATTTTTGTGTTTGATACTTTTGGAATTTTGGTTTTTCATGTTGATTTTAAAATGACCTTTTTCATGTTTGAAATGTACTAACTTGTCTTTTCCTCACAGCAGCTCAACTTGTGTGTGGTTGCAACATTACGGTCCCATTGAGTACATTTTTGGAGATAAGGGACATCAGTTGCACCACAGGGCAGGAGGCGGGTGCGGAGTACGATACATTTTCTATCTTTGGTAAGCATTTCTTTGTGTTTGATACTTTTGGAATTTTGGTTTTTCATGTTGATTTTAAAATTACCTTTATCATGTTTGAAATGTACTAACTCGTTTTTTCCTCACAGCAGGTCAACTTGTCTGTCGTTGCAACATTAGGGTCCCATTGAGTACATTTTTGGAGAAAGGGACATCAGTTGCACCACAGGGCGGGAGGATGGTGCAGAGCACGATACATTTTTTTCTTCGGTAAGCATATTTTTGTGTTTGATGCTTTTGGAATTTTGGTTTTTCATGTTGATTTTAAAATGACATTTTTCCTGTTCGAAATGTACTAACTCGTTTTTTCCTCACAGCAGTTAAACTTGTGTATGGTTGCAACATTACGGTCCCATTGAGTATATTTTTGGAGAAAGGGACATCAGTTGCACCACAGGGCAGGAGGAGGGTGCGGAGTACGATACATTTTCTTTCTTCCGTAAGCATTTTTTTGTGTTTGATACTTTTGGAATTTTGGTTTCTCATGTTAATTTTAAATGACCTTTTTCATGTTTGAAATGTACTAACTCGTTTTTTCCTCACGTCAGGTCATCTTGTGTGTGGTTGCAACATTACGGTCCCATTGAGTACATTTTTGGAGAAAGGGACATCAGTTGCACCACAGGGCGGGAGCAGGGTGCAGAGCACGATACATTTTCTTTCTGCAGTACGCATTTTTTTGTGTTTGATATTTTTGGAATTTTGGTTATTCATGTTGATTTTAAAATGACCTTTTTAATGTTTGAAATGTACTAACTCGTTTTTTCCTCACAGCATTTCAACTTGTGTTGGGTTGCAACATTACGGTCCCATTGAGTACATTATTGGAGAAAGGGACATTAGTTGCACCACAGTGCGGGAGGAGGATGCAGTGCACGATACCTTTTTCATTCTTCGGTAAGCATTTTTTTGTGTTTGATACTTTTGGAATTTTGGTTTTTCATGTTGATTTTGAAATGACCTTTTTCAGGTTTAAATGTACTAACTCGTTTTTTCCTCACAGCAGGTCAACTTGTGTGTGGTTGCAACATTACGGTTCCATTGAGTACATTTTTGGAGAAAGGGACATCAGTTGCAACACAGGGCAGGAGGAGGGATGCAGAGTACGATACATTTTCTTTCTTCGGTAAGCATTTTTTTGTGTTTGATACTTTTGGGATTTTGGTTTTTCAAGTTGATTTTAAAATGACCTTTTTCATGTTTGACATGTTGTAACTCGTTTTTTACTCACAGCAGGTCAACTTGTGTATGGTTGCAACATTACGGTCCCATTGAGTACATTTTTGGAGAAAGGGACATCAGATGAACCACAGGGCAGGAGGAGGAAGCAGAGTACGATACATTTTCTTTCTTCGGTAAGCATTTTTTTGGGTTTGATACTTTTGGAATTTTGGTTTTTCATGTTGATTTTAAAATGACCTTTTTCATGTTTGAAATGTACTAACTTGTCTTTTCCTCACAGCAGGTCAACTTGTGTATGGTTGCAACATTACGGTCCCATTGAGTACATTTTTGGAGAAAGGGACATCAGTTTCACCAAAGGTCAGGAGGAGGGTGCGGAGTACGATACATTTTCTTTCTTCGGTAAGCATTTTTTGGTGTTTGTTACTTTTGGATTTTTAGTTTTTCGTATTGATTTTAAAATGACCTTTACCATGTTTGAAATGTACTAACTTGTCTTTTCCTCACAGCAGGTCAACTTGTGTGTGGTTGCAACATTACGGTCCAATTGAGTGTATTTTTGGAGATAAGGGACATCAGATGCACCACAGGGCAGGAGGAGGGTGCGGAGTACGATACATTTTCTTTCTTCGGTAAGCATTTTTGTGTGTTTGATACTTTTGGAATTTTGGTTTTTCATTTTGATTTTAAAATGACCTTTTTCATGTTTGAAATGTACTAACTTGTCTTTTCCTCACAGCAGGTCAATTTGTGTGTGGTTGCAACATTACAGTCCCATTGAGTACATTTTAAGAGAAAGGGACAACAGTTGCACCACAGGGCGGTAGGAGGGTGCGGAGTACGATACATTTTCTATCTTCGGTAAGGATTTTTTTGTGTTTGATACTTTTGGAATATTGGTATTGATGTTGATTTTAAAATGTCCTTTTTCATGTTTGAAATGTACTAACTCGTTTTTTCCTCACAGCAGGCCAACTTGTGTGTGGTTGCAACATTACGCTCCCATTGGGTACGTTTTTGGAGAAAGGGACATCAGTTGCACACAGGGCGGGAGGAGGGTGCAGAGCACGATACATTTCCTTTCTTCGGTAAACATTTTTTTGTGTTTGATACTTTTGGAATTTTGGTTTCTCATGTTGATTTTAAAATGACCTTTTTCATGTTTGAAATGTACTGACTCGTTTTTTCCTCACAGCAGGTCAACTTGTGTGTGGTTGCAACATTTCGGTCCCATTGAGTACATTTTTGGAGAAAGGGACATCAGTTGCACCACAGTGCGGCGGCAGGGTGCAGAGGTCGATACATTTTCTTTCTTCGGTAATCATTTTTTTGTGTTTGATACTTTTGGAATATTGCTATTGATGTTGATTTTAAAATGTCCTTTTTCATGTTTGAAATGTACTAACTCATTTTTTCCTCGCAGCAGGACAACTTGTGTATGGTTGCAACATTATGGTCCCATTGAGTACATTTTTGGAGAAAGGGATATCAGTTTCACCACAGGTCAGGAGGAGGGTGCGGAGTACGATACATTTTCTTTCTTCGGTAAGCGTATTTTTGTGTTTGATACTTTTGGAATTTTGGTTTTTCATGTTGATTTTAAAATGACCTTTTTAATGTTTGAAATGTACTAACTTGTCTTTTCCTCACAGCAGCTCAACTTGTGTGTGGTTGCAACATTACGGTCCCATTGAGTACATTTTTGGAGAAAGGGACATAAGTTGCACCACACTGTGTGAGGGGGGTGCAGAGCACGATACATTCTCTTTCTTCGGTAAGCATTTTTTTGTGTTTGATACTTTTGGAATTTTGGTTTTTCATGTTGATTTTAGAATGACATTTTTCATGTTTGAAATGTACTAACTCGTTTTTCCTCACAGCATTTTAACTTGTGTGTGGTTGCAACATTACGGTCCCATTGAGTACATTATTATTAGAGAAAGGGACATCAGTTGCACCAAAGGGCGGGAGGAGGGTGCAGAGCACGATACATTTTCTTTCTTTGGTAAGCATCTTTTTGTGTTTGATACTTTTGGAATTTTGGTTTTTCATGTAGGATTTTAAAATGATTTTTTTCATGTTTGAAATGTACTAACTTGTCTTTTCCTCACAGCAGGTCAACTTGTGTGTGGTTGCAACATTACGGTCCCATTGAGTGTATTTTTGGAGAAAGGGACATCAGATGCACCACAGGGCAGGAGGAGGGAGCAGAGTACTATACATTTTCTTTCTTCGGTAAGCATTTTTTTGGGTTTGATACTTTTGGAATTTTGGTTTTTCATGTTGATTTTAAAATGACCTTTTTCATGTTTGAAATGTACTAACTTGTCTTTTCCTCACAGCAGGTCAACTTGTGTATGGTTGCAACATTACGGTCCCATTGAGTACATTTTTGGAGAAAGGGACATCAGTTTCACCACAGGTCAGGAGGAGGGTGCGGAGTACGATACATTTTCTTTCTTCGGTAAGCATTTTTTGGTGTTTGTTACTTTTGGATTTTTAGTTTTTCGTGTTGATTTTAAAATGACCTTTACCATGTTTGAAATGTACTAACTTGTCTTTTCCTCACAGCAGGTCAACTTGTGTGTGGTTGCAACATTACGGTCCAATTGAGTGTATTTTTGGAGATAAGGGACATCAGATGCACCACAGGGCAGGAGGAGGGTGCGGAGTACGATACATTTTCTTTCTTCGGTAAGCATTTTTTTGTGTTTGATACTTTTGGAATTTTGGTTTTTCATGTTGATTTTAAAATGACCTTTTTCATGTTTGAAATGTACTAACTTGTCTTTTCCTCACAGCAGGTCAATTTGTGTGTGGTTGCAACATTACAGTCCCATTGAGTACATTTTAAGAGAAAGGGACAACAGTTGCACCACAGGGCGGTAGGAGGGTGCGGAGTACGATACATTTTCTATCTTCGGTAACCATTTTTTGGTGTTTGATACTTTTGGAATTTTGGTATTGATGTTGATTTTAAAATGTCCTTTTTCATGTTTGAAATGTACTAACTCGTTTTTTCCTCACAGCAGGCCAACTTGTGTGTGGTTGCAACATTACGCTCCCATTGGGTACGTTTTTGGAGAAAGGGACATCAGTTGCACACAGGGCGGGAGGAGGGTGCAGAGCACGATACATTTCCTTTCTTCGGTAAACATTTTTTTGTGTTTGATACTTTTGGAATTTTGGTTTCTCATGTTGATTTTAAAATGACCTTTTTCATGTTTGAAATATACTAACTCGTTTTTTCCTCACCGCAGGCCAACTTGTGTGTGGTTGCAACATTACGCTCCAATTGAGTACATGTTTGGAGAAAGGGACATCAGTTTCACCACAGGTCAGGAGGAGGGTGCGGAGTACGATACATTTTCTTTCTTCGGTAAGCATTTTTTTGTGTTTGATACTTTTTGAATTTTGGTTCTTCATGTTGATTTTAAAATGACCTTTTTCATGTTTGAAATGTACTAACTTGTCTTTTCCTCACAGCAGGTCAACTTGTGTGTGGTTGCAACATTACGGTCCCATTGAGTGTATTTTTGGAGAAAGGGACATCAGATGCACCACAGGGCAGGAGGAGGGAGCGGAGTACGATACATTTTCTTTCTTCGGTAAGCATTTTTGTGTGTTTGATACTTTTGGAATTTTGGTTTTTCATGTTGATTTTAAAATGACCTTGTTCATGTTTGAAATGTACTAACTCGTTTTTTCCTCACAGCAGGTCAACTTGTGTGTGGTTGCAACATGACGGTCCCATTGAGTACATGTTTGGAGAAAGGGACATCAGTTTCACCACAGGGCAGGAGGAGGGTGCGGAGTACGATACATTTTCTTTCTTCGGTAAGCATTTTTTTATGTTTCATACTTTTTGAAATTTGGTTCTTCATGTTGATTTTAAAATGACCTTTTTCATGTTTGAAATGTACTAACTTGTCTTTTCTCACAGCAGGTCAACTTGTGTGTGGTTGCAACATTACGGTCCCATTGAGTGTATTTTTGGAGGAAGGGACATCAGATGCACCATAGGGCAGGAGGAGGGAGCGGAGTACGATACATTTTCTTTCTTCAGTAAGCATTTTTTTGTGTTTGATACTTTTGAAATTTTGGTTTTTCATGTTGATTTTAAAAGGACCGTTTTCATGTTTGAAATGTACTAACTTGTCTTTTCCTCGCAGTAGGTCAACTTGTGTGTTGTTGCAACATTACGGTCCCATTGAGTGTATTTTTGGAGAAAGGGACATCAGATGCACCACAGGGCAGGAGGAGATTGCGGAGTATGATACATTTTCTTTCTTCGGTAAGCATTTTTTTGTGTTTGATACTTATGGAACTTTGGTTTTTCATGTTGATTTTAAAATGACCTTTTTCATGTTAGAAATGTACTAACTTGTCTTTTCCTCACAGCAGGTCAACTTGTGTATGGTTGCAACATTACGGTCCCATTGAGTACATGTTTGGAGAAAGGGACATCAGTTTCACCACAGGTCAGGAGGAGGGTGCGGAGTACGATACTTTTTCTTTCTTCGGTAATCATTTTTTTGTGTTTGATACTTTTTGAATTTTGGTTCTTCATGTTGATTTTAAAATGACCTTTTTCTTGTTTGAAATGTACTAACTTGTCTTTTCCTCACAGCAGGTCAACTTGTGTGTGGTTGCAACATTACGGTCCCATTGAGTGTGTTTTTGGAGAAAGGGACATCAGATGCACCACAGGGCAGGAGGAGGGAGCGGAGTACAATACATTTTCTTTCTTCGGTAAGCATTTTTTTGTGATTGATACTTTTGGAATTTTGGTTTTTCATGTTGATTTTAAAAGGACCGTTTTCATGTTTGAAATGTACTAACTTGTCTTTTCCTCACAGTAGGTCAACTTGTGTGTTGTTGCAACATCACGGTCCCATTGAGTGTATTTTTGGAGAAAGGGACATCAGATGCACCACTGGGCAGGAGGAGATTGCGGAGAACGATACATTTTCTTTCTTCGGTAAGCATTTTTTGGTGTTTGTTACTTTTTGATTTTTAGTTTTTCGTGTTGATTTTAAAATGACCTTTACCATGTTTGAAATGTACTAACTTGTCTTTTCCTCACAGCAGGTCAACTTGTGTGTGGTTGCAACATTATGGTCCAATTGAGTGTATTTTTGGAGATAAGGGACATCAGATGCACCACAGGGCAGGAGGAGGGTGCGCAGTACGATACATTTTCTTTCTTCGGTAAGCATTTTTTTGTGTTTGATACTTTTGGAATTTTGGTTTTTCATGTTGATTTTAAAATGACCTTTTTCATGTTTGAAATGTACTAACTTGTCTTTTCCTCACAGCAGGTCAACTTGTTTATGGTTGCAACATTACGGTCCCATTGAGTACATTTTTGGAGAAAGGGACATCAGGTTCACCACAGGTCAGGAGGAGGGTGCGGAGTACGATACATTTTCTTTCTTTGGTAAGCATTTTTTTGTGTTTGATACTTTTGGAATTTTGGTATTTCATTTTGATTTTAAAATGACCTTTTTCATGTTTGAAATGTACAACTTGTTTTTTCCCCACAGCAGGTCAACTTGTGTGTGGTTGCAACATTACGGTCCCATTGAGTGTATTTTTGGAGAAAGGGACATCAGATGCACGACAGGGCAGGAGGACGGAGCAGAGTACGATACATTTTCTTTCTTCGGTAAGCATTTTTTTGTGTTTGATACTTATGGAATTTTGGTTTTTCGTGTTGATTTTAAAATGACCTTTTTCATGTTAGAAATGTACTAACTTGTCTTTTCCTCACAGCAGGTCAACTTGTGTATGGTTGCAACATTACGGTCCTATTGAGTACATTTTCGAGAAAGGGACATCAGTTTCAACACAGGTCAGGAGGAGGTTGCGGAGTACGATACATTTTCTTTCTTCGGTAAGCATTTTTTTGTGTTTGATACTTTTGGATTTTTAGTTTTTCATGTTGATTTTAAAATGACTTTATTCATGTTTGAAATGTACTAACTCGTCTTTTCTTCACAGCAGGCCAACTTGTGTGTGGTTGCAACATTACGGTCCCATTGAATACATTTTTGGAGAAAGGGACATCAGTTGCACCACAGGGCGGGAGGAGGGAGCAGAGCACGATACATTTTCTTTCTTCGGTAAGAATTTTTTTGTGTTTGATACTTTTGGAATTTTGGTTTTTCATGTTGATTTTAAAATAACCTTTTTCATGTTTGAAATATACTAACTCGTTTTTTCCTCACAGCAGGCCAACTTGTGTGTGGTTGCAACATTACGCTCCCATTGGGTACGTTTTTGGAGAAAGGGACATCAGTTGCACACAGGGCGGGAGGAGGGTGCAGAGCACGATACATTTCCTTTCTTCGGTAAACATTTTTTTCTGTTTGATACTTTTGGAATTTTGGTTTCTCATGTTGATTTTAAAATGACCTTTTTCATGTTTGAAATGTACTAACTCGTTTTTTCCTCACAGCAGGTCAACTTGTGTGTGGTTGCAACATTTCGGTCCCATTGAGTACATTTTTGGAGAAAGGGATATCAGTTGCACCTCAGTGCGGCGGCAGGGTGCAGAGGTCGATACATTTTCTTTCTTCGGTAATCATTTTTTTGTGTTTGATACTTTTGGAATATTGGTATTGATGTTGTTTTTAAAATGACCTTTTTCATGTTTGAAATGTACTAACTTGTCATTTCCTCACAGCAGGTCAACTTGTGTGTGGTTTCAACATTACGGTCCCATTGAGTGTATTTTTGGAGAAAGGGACATCAGATGCACCACAGGGCAGGAGGAGGGAGCGGAGTACGATACATTTTCTTTCTTCGGTAAGCATTTTTGTGAGTTTGATACTTTTGGAATTTTGGTTTTTCATGTTGATTTTAAAATGACCTTTTTCATGTTTGAAATGTACTAACACGTTTTTTACTCACAGCAGGTCAACTTGTGTATGGTTGCAACATTACGGTCCCATTGAGTACATGTTTGGAGAAAGGGACATCAGTTTCTCCACAGGTCAGGAGGAGGGTGCGGAGTACGATAGATTTTCTTTCTTCGGTAAGCATTTTTTTGTGTTTAATACTTTTTGAACTTTGGTTCTTCATGTTGATTTTAAAATGACCTTTTTCATGTTTGAAATGTACTAACTTGTCTTTTCCTCACAGCAGGTCAACTTGTGTGTGGTTGCAACATTACGGTCCCATTGAGTGAATTTTTGAGAAAGGGACATCAGATGCACCACAGGGCAGGAGGAGGGAGCGGAGTACGATACATTTTCTTTCTTCGGTAAGCTTTTTTTTGTGTTTGATACTTTTGGAATTTTGGTTTTTCATGTTGATTTTAAAATGACCGTTTTCATGTTTGAAATGTACTAACTTGTCTTTTCCTCACAGTAGGTCAACTTGTGTGTTGTTGCAACATTACGGTCCCATTGAGTGTATTTTTGGAGAAAGGGACATCAGATGCCCACAGGGCAGGAGGAGATTGCGGAGTACAATACATTTTCTTTCTTCGGTAAGCATTTTTTGTGTTTGTTACTTTTGGATTTTTAGTTTTTTGTGTTGATTTTAAAATGACGTTTACCATGTTTGAAATGTACTAACTTGTCTTTTCCTCACAGCAGGTCAACTTGTGTGTGGTTGCAACATTACGGTCCCATTCTGTACATTATTGGAGAAAGGGACATCATTTTCACCACAGGTCAGGAGGGGGGTGCGGAGTACGATACATTTTCTTTCTTCGGTAAACATTTTTTTGTGTTTGATAGTTGTGGAATTTTGGTTTTTCATGTTGAATTTAAAATGACCTTTTTCATGTTTGAAATGTACTAACTCGTTTTTTTCCTCACGGCAGGTCAACTTGTGTGTGGTTGCAACATTACGGTCCCATTGAGTACATTTTTGGAGAAAGGGACATCAGTTGCACCACATGGCAGGAGCAGGTTGCAGAGCACGATACATTTTCTTTCTTCGGTAAGCATTTTTTTGTGTTTGATACTTTTGGACTTTTGGTTTTTCATGTTGACTTTAAAATGACCTTTTTCATGTTTGAAATGTACTAACTTGTCTTTTCCTCACAGCAGGTCAACTTGTGTATGGTTGCAACATTACAGTCCCATTGAGTACATTTTTGGAGAAAGGGACATCAGTTTCACCACAGGTCAGGAGGAGGGTGCGGAGTACGATACATTTTATTTCTTCGGGAAGCATTTTTTTGTGTTTGATACTTTTGGATTTTTAGTTTTTTATGGTGATTTTAAAATGACCTTTTTCGTGTTTGAAATGTACTAACTCGTCTTTTCCTCACAGCAGGTCAATTTGTGTGTGGTTGCAACATTACAGTCCCATTGAGTACATTTTTGGAGAAAGGGACAACAGTTGCACCACAGGGCGGTAGGAGGGTGCAGAGCACGATTCATATTCTTTCTTCGGTAAGCCTTTTTTTGTGTTTGATACTTTTGGAATTTTGGATTTTCATGTTGATTTTAAAATGACCTTTTCCATGTTTGAAATGTACTAACTTTTTTTTTCCTCACAGCACATCAACTTGTGTGTGGTTGCAACATTACGGTCCTATTGAGTACATTTTTGGAGAAAGGGACATCAGTTGCACCACAGGGCAGGAGGAGGGTGCGGAGTACGATACATTTTCTATCTTCGGTAAGCATTTTTTTGTGTTTGATACTTTTGGGATTTTGGTTTTTCATGTTGATTTTAAAATGACCTTTTTCATGTTTGAAATGTACTAACTCGTTTTTCCTCACAGCATTTTAACTTGTGTGTGGTTGCAACATTACGGTCCCATTGAGTACATTATTATTAGAGAAAGGGACATCAGTTGCACCAAAGGGCGGGAGGAGGGTGCAGAGCACGATACATTTTCTTTCTTTGGTAAGCATCTTTTTGTGTTTGATACTTTTGGAATTTTGGTTTTTCATGTAGGATTTTAAAATGATTTTTTTCATGTTTGAAATGTACTAACTTGTCTTTTCCTCACAGCAGGTCAACTTGTGTGTGGTTGCAACATTACGGTCCCTATTGAGTGTATTTTTGGAGAAAGGGACATCAGATGCACCACAGGGCAGGAGGAGGGAGCAGAGTACTATACATTTTCTTTCTTCGGTAAGCATTTTTTTGGGTTTGATACTTTTGGAATTTTGGTTTTTCATGTTGATTTTAAAATGACCTTTTTCATGTTTGAAATGTACTAACTTGTCTTTTCCTCACAGCAGGTCAACTTGTGTATGGTTGCAACATTACGGTCCCATTGAGTACATTTTTGGAGAAAGGGACATCAGTTTCACCACAGGTCAGGAGGAGGGTGCGGAGTACGATACATTTTTTTCTTCGGTAAGCATTTTTTGGTGTTTGTTACTTTTGGATTTTTAGTTTTTCGTGTTGATTTTAAAATGACCTTTACCATGTTTGAAATGTACTAACTTGTCTTTTCCTCACAGCAGGTCAACTTGTGTGTGGTTGCAACATTACGGTCCAATTGAGTGTATTTTTGGAGATAAGGGACATCAGATGCACCACAGGGCAGGAGGAGGGTGCGGAGTACGATACATTTTCTTTCTTCGGTAAGCATTTTTTTGTGTTTGATACTTTTGGAATTTTGGTTTTTCATGTTGATTTTAAAATGACCTTTTTCATGTTTGAAATGTACTAACTTGTCTTTTCCTCACAGCAGGTCAATTTGTGTGTGGTTGCAACATTACAGTCCCATTGAGTACATTTTAAGAGAAAGGGACAACAGTTGCACCACAGGGCGGTAGGAGGGTGCGGAGTACGATACATTTTCTATCTTCGGTAACCATTTTTTGGTGTTTGATACTTTTGGAATTTTGGTATTGATGTTGATTTTAAAATGTCCTTTTTCATGTTTGAAATGTACTAACTCGTTTTTTCCTCACAGCAGGCCAACTTGTGTGTGGTTGCAACATTACGCTCCCATTGGGTACGTTTTTGGAGAAAGGGACATCAGTTGCACACAGGGCGGGAGGAGGGTGCAGAGCACGATACATTTCCTTTCTTCGGTAAACATTTTTTTGTGTTTGATACTTTTGGAATTTTGGTTTCTCATGTTGATTTTAAAATGACCTTTTTCATGTTTGAAATATACTAACTCGTTTTTTCCTCACCGCAGGCCAACTTGTGTGTGGTTGCAACATTACGCTCCAATTGAGTACATGTTTGGAGAAAGGGACATCAGTTTCACCACAGGTCAGGAGGAGGGTGCGGAGTACGATACATTTTCTTTCTTCGGTAAGCATTTTTTTGTGTTTGATACTTTTTGAATTTTGGTTCTTCATGTTGATTTTAAAATGACCTTTTTCATGTTTGAAATGTACTAACTTGTCTTTTCCTCACAGCAGGTCAACTTGTGTGTGGTTGCAACATTACGGTCCCATTGAGTGTATTTTTGGAGAAAGGGACATCAGATGCACCACAGGGCAGGAGGAGGGAGCGGAGTACGATACATTTTCTTTCTTCGGTAAGCATTTTTGTGTGTTTGATACTTTTGGAATTTTGGTTTTTCATGTTGATTTTAAAATGACCTTGTTCATGTTTGAAATGTACTAACTCGTTTTTTCCTCACAGCAGGTCAACTTGTGTGTGGTTGCAACATGACGGTCCCATTGAGTACATGTTTGGAGAAAGGGACATCAGTTTCACCACAGGGCAGGAGGAGGGTGCGGAGTACGATACATTTTCTTTCTTCGGTAAGCATTTTTTTATGTTTCATACTTTTTGAAATTTGGTTCTTCATGTTGATTTTAAAATGACCTTTTTCATGTTTGAAATGTACTAACTTGTCTTTTCTCACAGCAGGTCAACTTGTGTGTGGTTGCAACATTACGGTCCCATTGAGTGTATTTTTGGAGGAAGGGACATCAGATGCACCATAGGGCAGGAGGAGGGAGCGGAGTACGATACATTTTCTTTCTTCAGTAAGCATTTTTTTGTGTTTGATACTTTTGAAATTTTGGTTTTTCATGTTGATTTTAAAAGGACCGTTTTCATGTTTGAAATGTACTAACTTGTCTTTTCCTGGCAGTAGGTCAACTTGTGTGTTGTTGCAACATTACGGTCCCATTGAGTGTATTTTTGGAGAAAGGGACATCAGATGCACCACAGGGCAGGAGGAGATTGCGGAGTATGATACATTTTCTTTCTTCGGTAAGCATTTTTTTGTGTTTGATACTTATGGAACTTTGGTTTTTCATGTTGATTTTAAAATGACCTTTTTCATGTTAGAAATGTACTAACTTGTCTTTTCCTCACAGCAGGTCAACTTGTGTATGGTTGCAACATTACGGTCCCATTGAGTACATGTTTGGAGAAAGGGACATCAGTTTCACCACAGGTCAGGAGGAGGGTGCGGAGTACGATACTTTTTCTTTCTTCGGTAATCATTTTTTTGTGTTTGATACTTTTTGAATTTTGGTTCTTCATGTTGATTTTAAAATGACCTTTTTCTTGTTTGAAATGTACTAACTTGTCTTTTCCTCACAGCAGGTCAACTTGTGTGTGGTTGCAACATTACGGTCCCATTGAGTGTGTTTTTGGAGAAAGGGACATCAGATGCACCACAGGGCAGGAGGAGGGAGCGGAGTACGATACATTTTCTTTCTTCGGTAAGCATTTTTTTGTGATTGATACTTTTGGAATTTTGGTTTTTCATGTTGATTTTAAAAGGACCGTTTTCATGTTTGAAATGTACTAACTTGTCTTTTCCTCACAGTAGGTCAACTTGTGTGTTGTTGCAACATCACGGTCCCATTGAGTGTATTTTTGGAGAAAGGGACATCAGATGCACCACTGGGCAGGAGGAGATTGCGGAGAACGATACATTTTCTTTCTTCGGTAAGCATTTTTTGGTGTTTGTTACTTTTTGATTTTTAGTTTTTCGTGTTGATTTTAAAATGACCTTTACCATGTTTGAAATGTACTAACTTGTCTTTTCCTCACAGCAGGTCAACTTGTGTGTGGTTGCAACATTATGGTCCAATTGAGTGTATTTTTGGAGATAAGGGACATCAGATGCACCACAGGGCAGGAGGAGGGTGCGCAGTACGATACATTTTCTTTCTTCGGTAAGCATTTTTTTGTGTTTGATACTTTTGGAATTTTGGTTTTTCATGTTGATTTTAAAATGACCTTTTTCATGTTTGAAATGTACTAACTTGTCTTTTCCTCACAGCAGGTCAACTTGTTTATGGTTGCAACATTACGGTCCCATTGAGTACATTTTTGGAGAAAGGGACATCAGGTTCACCACAGGTCAGGAGGAGGGTGCGGAGTACGATACATTTTCTTTCTTTGGTAAGCATTTTTTTGTGTTTGATACTTTTGGAATTTTGGTATTTCATTTTGATTTTAAAATGACCTTTTTCATGTTTGAAATGTACAACTTGTTTTTTCCCCACAGCAGGTCAACTTGTGTGTGGTTGCAACATTACGGTCCCATTGAGTGTATTTTTGGAGAAAGGGACATCAGATGCACGACAGGGCAGGAGGACGGAGCAGAGTACGATACATTTTCTTTCTTCGGTAAGCATTTTTTTGTGTTTGATACTTATGGAATTTTGGTTTTTCGTGTTGATTTTAAAATGACCTTTTTCATGTTAGAAATGTACTAACTTGTCTTTTCCTCACAGCAGGTCAACTTGTGTATGGTTGCAACATTACGGTCCTATTGAGTACATTTTCGAGAAAGGGACATCAGTTTCAACACAGGTCAGGAGGAGGTTGCGGAGTACGATACATTTTCTTTCTTCGGTAAGCATTTTTTTGTGTTTGATACTTTTGGATTTTTAGTTTTTCATGTTGATTTTAAAATGACTTTATTCATGTTTGAAATGTACTAACTCGTCTTTTCTTCACAGCAGGCCAACTTGTGTGTGGTTGCAACATTACGGTCCCATTGAATACATTTTTGGAGAAAGGGACATCAGTTGCACCACAGGGCGGGAGGAGGGAGCAGAGCACGATACATTTTCTTTCTTCGGTAAGAATTTTTTTGTGTTTGATACTTTTGGAATTTTGGTTTTTCATGTTGATTTTAAAATAACCTTTTTCATGTTTGAAATATACTAACTCGTTTTTTCCTCACAGCAGGCCAACTTGTGTGTGGTTGCAACATTACGCTCCCATTGGGTACGTTTTTGGAGAAAGGGACATCAGTTGCACACAGGGCGGGAGGAGGGTGCAGAGCACGATACATTTCCTTTCTTCGGTAAACATTTTTTTCTGTTTGATACTTTTGGAATTTTGGTTTCTCATGTTGATTTTAAAATGACCTTTTTCATGTTTGAAATGTACTAACTCGTTTTTTCCTCACAGCAGGTCAACTTGTGTGTGGTTGCAACATTTCGGTCCCATTGAGTACATTTTTGGAGAAAGGGATATCAGTTGCACCTCAGTGCGGCGGCAGGGTGCAGAGGTCGATACATTTTCTTTCTTCGGTAATCATTTTTTTGTGTTTGATACTTTTGGAATATTGGTATTGATGTTGTTTTTAAAATGACCTTTTTCATGTTTGAAATGTACTAACTTGTCATTTCCTCACAGCAGGTCAACTTGTGTGTGGTTTCAACATTACGGTCCCATTGAGTGTATTTTTGGAGAAAGGGACATCAGATGCACCACAGGGCAGGAGGAGGGAGCGGAGTACGATACATTTTCTTTCTTCGGTAAGCATTTTTGTGAGTTTGATACTTTTGGAATTTTGGTTTTTCATGTTGATTTTAAAATGACCTTTTTCATGTTTGAAATGTACTAACACGTTTTTTACTCACAGCAGGTCAACTTGTGTATGGTTGCAACATTACGGTCCCATTGAGTACATGTTTGGAGAAAGGGACATCAGTTTCTCCACAGGTCAGGAGGAGGGTGCGGAGTACGATAGATTTTCTTTCTTCGGTAAGCATTTTTTTGTGTTTAATACTTTTTGAACTTTGGTTCTTCATGTTGATTTTAAAATGACCTTTTTCATGTTTGAAATGTACTAACTTGTCTTTTCCTCACAGCAGGTCAACTTGTGTGTGGTTGCAACATTACGGTCCCATTGAGTGAATTTTTGAGAAAGGGACATCAGATGCACCACAGGGCAGGAGGAGGGAGCGGAGTACGATACATTTTCTTTCTTCGGTAAGCTTTTTTTTGTGTTTGATACTTTTGGAATTTTGGTTTTTCATGTTGATTTTAAAATGACCGTTTTCATGTTTGAAATGTACTAACTTGTCTTTACCTCACAGTAGGTCAACTTGTGTGTTGTTGCAACATTACGGTCCCATTGAGTGAATTTTTGAGAAAGGGACATCAGATGCCCACAGGGCAGGAGGAGGGAGCGGAGTACGATACATTTTCTTTCTTCGGTAAGCTTTTTTTTGTGTTTGTTACTTTTGGATTTTTAGTTTTTTGTGTTGATTTTAAAATGACGTTTACCATGTTTGAAATGTACTAACTTGTCTTTTCCTCACAGCAGGTCAACTTGTGTGTGGTTGCAACATTACGGTCCCATTCTGTACATTTTTGGAGAAAGGGACATCATTTTCACCACAGGTCAGGAGGAGGGTGCGGAGTACGATACATTTTCTTTCTTCGGTAAACATTTTTTTGTGTTTGATAGTTGTGGAATTTTGGTTTTTCATGTTGAATTTAAAATGACCTTTTTCATGTTTGAAATGTACTAACTCGTTTTTTTCCTCACGGCAGGTCAACTTGTGTGTGGTTGCAACATTACGGTCCCATTGAGTACATTTTTGGAGAAAGGGACATCAGTTGCACCACATGGCAGGAGCAGGTTGCAGAGCACGATACATTTTCTTTCTTCGGTAAGCATTTTTTTGTGTTTGATACTTTTGGACTTTTGGTTTTTCATGTTGATTTTAAAATGACCTTTTTCATGTTTGAAATGTACTAACTTGTCTTTTCCTCACAGCAGGTCAACTTGTGTATGGTTGCAACATTACAGTCCCATTGAGTACATTTTTGGAGAAAGGGACATCAGTTTCACCACAGGTCAGGAGGAGGGTGCGGAGTACGATACATTTTATTTCTTCGGGAAGCATTTTTTTGTGTTTGATACTTTTGGATTTTTAGTTTTTTATGGTGATTTTAAAATGACCTTTTTCGTGTTTGAAATGTACTAACTCGTCTTTTCCTCACAGCAGGTCAATTTGTGTGTGGTTGCAACATTACAGTCCCATTGAGTACATTTTTGGAGAAAGGGACAACAGTTGCACCACAGGGCGGTAGGAGGGTGCAGAGCACGATTCATATTCTTTCTTCGGTAAGCCTTTTTTTGTGTTTGATACTTTTGGAATTTTGGATTTTCATGTTGATTTTAAAATGACCTTTTCCATGTTTGAAATGTACTAACTTTTTTTTTCCTCACAGCACATCAACTTGTGTGTGGTTGCAACATTACGGTCCTATTGAGTACATTTTTGGAGAAAGGGACATCAGTTGCACCACAGGGCAGGAGGAGGGTGCGGAGTACGATACATTTTCTATCTTCGGTAAGCATTTTTTTGTGTTTGATACTTTTGGGATTTTGGTTTTTCATGTTGATTTTAAAATGACCTTTTTCATGTTTGAAATGTACTAACTCGTCTTTTCCTCACAGCAGGTCAATTTGTGTGTGGTTGCAACATTTCGGTCCCATTGAGTACATTTTTGCAGAAAGGGACATCAGTTGCACCACAGGGCAGGAGGAGGGTGCGGAGTACGATACATTTTCTATCTTCGGTAAGCCTTTTTTTGTGTTTGATACTTTTGGAATTTTGGTTTTTCATGTTGATTTTAAAATGACCTTTTTCATGTTTGAAATCTGTTAACTCTTTTTTCCACACAGCACGTCAACTTGTGTGTGGTTGCAACATTAGAGTCCCATTGAGTACATTTTTGGAGAAAGGGACATCAGTTGCACCACAGGTCAGGAGGAGGGTGTGGAGTACGATACATTTTCTTTCTTCGGTATGCATTTTTTTGTGTTTGATACTTTTGGATTTTTAGTTTTTTATGTTGATTTTAAAATGACCTTTTTCATGTTTGAAATGTACTAACTCGTCTTTTCCTCACAGCAGGTCAATTTGTGTGTGGTTGCAACATTACAGTCCCATTGAGTACATTTTTGGAGAAAGTGACATCAGTTGCACCACAGGGCAGGTGGAGGGTGCGGAGTACGATACATTTTCTATCTTCGGTAAGCATTTTTTTGTGTTTGATCCTTTTGGGATTTTGGTCTTTCATATTGATTTTAGAATGACCTTTTTCATGGTTGAAATGTACTAACTCGTTTTTTCCTCACAGCAGGCCAACATGTGTGTGGTTGCAACATTACGGTCCCATTGAGTACATTTTTGCAGAAAGGGACATCAGTTGCACCACAGGGCAGGAGGAGGGTGCGGAGTACGATACATTTTCTTTCTTCAGTAAGCATTTTTTTGTGTTTGATACTTTTGGAATTTCGGTTTCTCATGTTAATTTTAAAATGAACTTTTTCATGTTTGAAATGTACTAACTCGTTTTTTTCATCACGGCAGGTCAACTTGTGTGTGGTTGCAACATTACGGTCCCATTGAGTACATTTTTGGAGAAAGGGACATCAGTTGCACCACAGGGCGGGAGCAGGGTGCAGAGCACAATACATTTTCTTTCTTTGGTAAGCATTTTTGTGTGTTTGATACTTTTGGAATTTTGGTTTTTCATGTTGATTTTAAAATGACCTTTTTCATGTTTGAAATGTACTAACTTGTCTTTTCCTCACAGCAGGTCAACTTGTGTATGGTTGCAACATTACGGTCCCATTGAGTACATTTTTGGAGAAAGGGACATCAGTTTCACCACAGGTCAGGAGGAGGGTGTGGAGTACATACATTTTATTTCTTCGGTATGCATTTTTTTGTGTTTGATACTTTTGGATTTTTAGTTTTTTATGTTGATTTTAAAATACCCTTTTTCATGTTTGAAATGTACTAACTCGTCTTTTCCTCACAGCAGGTCAATTTGTGTGTGGTTGCAACATTACAGTCCCATTGAGTACATTTTTGGAGAAAGGGACATCAGTTGCACCAAAGGGCAGGAGGAGGGTGCGGAGTACGATACATTTTCTATCTTCGGTAAGCATTTTTTTGTGTTTGATACTTTTGGGATTTTGGTTTTTCATGTTGATTTTAAAAAGACCTTTTTCATGTTTGAAATGTACTAACTCGTTTTTTCCTCACAGCAGGCCAACATGTGTGTGGTTGCAACATTACGGTCCCATTGAGTACATTTTTGGAGAAAGGGACATCAGTTGCACCACAGGGCGGGAGGAGGGTGCAGAGCACGATACATTTTCTTTCTTCAGTAAGAATTTTTTTGTGTTTGATACTTTTGGAATTTTGGTTTACCATGTTGATTTTAAAATGACCTTTTTTATGTTTGAAATGTACTAAAACGTTTTTTCCTCACAGCAGGTCAACTTGTGTGTGGTTGCAACATTATGGTCCCATTGAGTACATTTTTGGAGAAAGGGACATCAGTTTCACCACAGGTCAGGAGGAGGGTGCGGAGTACGATAGATTTTCTTTCTTTGGTAAGCATTTTTTTGTGTTTGATACTTTTGGAATTTTGGTTTTTCATGTTGATTTTAAAATGATGTTTTTCATGTTTGAAATGTACTAACTTGTCTTTTCCTCACAGCAGGTCAACTTGTGTGTGGTTGCAACATTACGATCCCATTGAGTGTACTTTTGGAGAAAGGGACATCAGATGCACCACAGGGCAGGAGGAGGTGGTGGAGTACGATACATTTTCTTTCTTCGGTAAGCATTTTTTTGTGTTTGATACTTTTGGAATTTTGGTTTTTCATGTTGATTTTAAAATGATCTTTTTCATGTGTGAAATGTACTAACTCGTTTTTTCCTCACAGCAGGTCAACTTGTGTGTGGTTGCAACATTACGGTCCCATTGAGTGTATTTTTGGAGAAAGGGACATCAGATGCACCACACGGCAGGAGGAGGGAGCGGAGTACGATACATCTTCTTTCTTCGGTAAGATTTTTGTGTGTTTGATACTTTTGGAATTTTGGTTCTTCATGTTGATTTTAAAATGACCTTTTTCATGTTTGAAATGTACTAACTCGTTTTTTCCTCACAGCAGGTAATCTTGTGTATGGTTGCAACATTGCGGTCCCTTTGAGTACATTTTTGGAGAAAGGGACATCAGTTTCACCACAGGTCAGGAGGAGGGTGCGGAGTACAATACACTTTCTTTCTTCGGTAAGCATTTTTTTGTGTTTGATACTTTTGGAATTTTGGTTTTTCATGTTGATTTTAAAATGACCTTTTTCATGTTTGAAATGTACTAACTTGTCTTTTCCACACAGCAGGTCAACTTGTGTGTGGTTGCAACATTACGGTCCCATTGAGTGTATTTTTGGAGAAAGGGACATCAGATGCTCCACGGGGGAGGAGGAGGTGGCGGAGTACGATACATTTTCTTTCTTCGGTAAGCATTTTTTTGTGTTTGATACTTTTCGAAATTTGCTTTTTCATGTTGATTTTAAAATGACCTTTTTCATGTTTGAAATGTACTAACTCGTTTTTTCCTCACAACAGGTCAACTTGTGTGTGGTTGCAACATTACGGTCCCATTGAGTACATTTTTGGAGAAAGGGACATCAGTTGCACCACAGGGCAGGAGGAGGGAGTGGAGTACGATACATTTTCTTTCTTTGGTAAGCATTTTTTGGTGTTTGATACTTTTGGAAATTTGGTTTTTCATGTTGATTTTAAATTGACCTTTTTCATATTTGAAATGTACTAACTTGCCTTTTCCTCACAGCAGGTCAACTTGTGTGTGGTTGCAACATTACGGTCCCATTGAGTACATTTTTGGAGAAAGGGACATCAGTTGCACCACACGGCGGTAGGAGGGAGCAAAGCACAATTCATTTTCTTTCTTCGGTAAGCCTTTTTTTGTGTTTGATACTTTTGGAATTTTGGTTTTTCATGTTGATTTTAAAATGACCTTTTTCATGTTTGAAATGTGTTAACTCTTTTTTCCACACAGCACGTCAACTTGTGTGTGGTTGCAACATTACAGTCCCGTTGAGTACATTTCTGGAGAAAGTGACATCAGTTGCACCACAGGGCAGGTGGAGGGTGCGGAGTACGATACATTTTCTATCTTCGGTAAGCATTTTTTTGTGTTTGATCCTTTTGGGATTTTGGTCTTTCATATTGATTTTAGAATGACCTTTTTCATGGTTGAAATGTACTAACTCGTTTTTTCCTCACAGCAGGCCAACTTGTGTGTGGTTGCAACATTACGGTCCCGTAGAATACATTTTGGGAGAAAGGGACATCAGTTGCACCACAGGGCAGGAGGAGGGTGCGGAGTACGATACATTTTCTTTCTTCGGTAAGCATTTTTTTGTGTTTGATACTTTTGGAATTTCGGTTTCTCATGTTAATTTTAAAATGAACTTTTTCATGTTTGAAATGTACTAACTCGTTTTTCTCCTCACGGCAGGTCAACTTGTGTGTGGTTTCAGCATTACGGGACCATTGAGTACATGTTTGGAGAAAGGGACATCAGTTGCACCACAGGGCGGGAGGAGGGTGCAGAGCACGATACATTTTCTTTCTTCGGTAAGCATTTTTTTGTGTTTGATGCTTTTGGAATTTTGGTTTTTCACGTTGATTTTGAAATGACCTTTTCCTGTTAGAAATGCACTAACTCGCTTTTTCCTCACAGCAGGTGAACTTGTGTATGGTTGCAACATTACGGTCCCATTGAGTACATTTTTGGAGAAAGGGACATCAGTTGCACCACAGGGCAAGAGGAGGGTGCGGAGTACGATACATTTTCTTTCTTCGGTAAGCATTTTTTTGTGTCTGATACTTTTGGAATTTTGGTTTCTCATGTTAATTTTAAAATGACCTTTTTCATGTTTGAAATGTACTAACTCGTTTTTTTCATCACGGCAGGTCAACTTGTGTGTGGTTGCAACATTACGGTCCCATTGAGTACATTTTTGGAGAAAGGGACATCAGTTGCACCACAGGGCGGGAGCAGGGTGCAGAGCACGATA
Organism: Schistocerca cancellata; assembly: GCF_023864275.1. Taxonomy (NCBI): domain Eukaryota; kingdom Metazoa; phylum Arthropoda; class Insecta; order Orthoptera; family Acrididae; genus Schistocerca; species Schistocerca cancellata. Next base: position 765,516,548 of record NC_064630.1, read on the forward strand.
CATTTTCTTTCTTTGGTAAGCATTTTTGTGTGTTTGATACTTTTGGAATTTTGGTTTTTCATGTTGATTTTAAAATGACCTTTTTCATGTTTGAAATGTACTAACTTGTCTTTTCCTCACAGCAGGTCAACTTGTGTATGGTTGCATCATTACGGTCCCATTGAGTACATTTTTGGAGAAATGGACATCAGTTTCACCACAGGTCAGGAGGAGGGTGTGGAGTACATACATTTTCTTTCTTCGGTATGCATTTTTTTGTGTTTGATACTTTTGGATTTTTAGTTTTTTATGTTGATTTTAAAATACCCTTTTTCATGTTTGAAATGTACTAACTCGTCTTTTCCTCACAGCAGGTCAATTTGTGTGTGGTTGCAACATTACAGTCCCATTGAGTACATTTTTGGAGAAAGGGACATCAGTTGCACCACAGGGCAGGAGGAGGGTGCGGAGTACGATACATTTTCTATCTTTGGTAAGCATTTTTTTGTGTTTGACCCTTTTGGGATTTTGGTTTTTCATATTGATTTTAGAATGACTTTTTTCATGTTTGAAATGTACTAACTCGTTTTTTCCTCTCAGCAGGCCAACTTGTGTGTGGTTGCAACATTACGGTCCCATTGAGTACATTTTTGGAGAAAGGGACATCAGTTGCACCACAGGGCGGGAGGGGGGTGCAGAGCACGATACATTTTCTTTCTTCAGTAAGCATTTTTTTGTGTTTGATGCTTTTCTGATTTTGGTTTTTCATGTTGATTTTAAAATGACCTTTTTCATGTTTGAAATGTACTAACTCGTCTTTTCCTCACAGCAGGTGAACTTGTGTGTGGTTGCAACATTACGGTCCCATTTAGTACATTTTTGGAGAAAGGGACATCAGTTGCACCACAGGGCAGGAGGAGGGTGCGGAGTACGATACATTTTCTTCCTTCGGTAAGCATTTTTTTGTGTTTGATACTTTTGGATTTTTGGTTTCTCACGTTGATTTTAAAATGACCTTTTTCATGTTTGAAATGTACTAACTCGTTTTTTCCTCACAGCAGGCCAACTTGTTTGTGGTTGCAACATTACGGTCCCCATGAGTACATTTTTGGAGAAAGGGACATCAGTTGCACCACAGGGCAGGAGGAGGGTACGGAGTACGATTCATTTTCTTTCTTTGGTAATCATTTTTTTGTGTTTATTACTTTTGGAATTTTGGTTTTTCATGTTGATTTTAAAATGACCTTTTTCATGTTTGAAATGTACTAACTCGTTTTTTCCTGACAGCAGGTCAACTTGTGTGTGGTTGCAACATTACGGTCCGATTGAGTACATTTTTGGAGAAAGGGACATCAGTTGCACCACAGGGGAGGAGGAGGGTGCAGAGCATTATTCATTTTCTTCCTTCGGTAAGCATTTTTTTGTGTTTGATACTTTTGGAATTTTGGTTTTTCACGTTGATTTTAAAATGACCTTTCTCATGTTTGAAATGTACTAACTCGTTTTTTCCTCACAGCAGGTCAACTTGTGTGTGGTTGCAACATTACGGTCGCATTGAGTACATTTTTGGAGAAAGGGACATCAGTTTTACCACAGGGCGGGAGGAGGGTGCAGAGCACGATACATTTCCTTTCTTCGGTAAACATTTTTTTGTGTTTGATACTTTTGGAAATTTGGTTTTTCATGTTGATTTTAAAATGACCTTTTTCATGTTTGAAGTGTACTTACTCGTTTTTTCCACACAGCAGATCAACTTGTGTGTGGTTGCAACATTACGGTCCCATTGAGTGTATTTTTGGAGAAAGGGACATCAGATGCACCACAGGGCAGGAGGAGGGAGCGGAGTACGATACATTTTCTTTCTTCGGGAAGCATTTTTTTGTGGTTGATACTTTTTGAATTACGGTTTTTCACGTTGATTTTAAAATGACCTTTTTCATGTTTGATATTTACTAACTCGATTTTTCCTCACAGCAGGTCAACTTGCGTGTCGTTGCAACATTACAGTCCCATTGAGTACATTTTTGGAGAAAGGGACATCAGTTGCACCACAGGTCGGGAGGAGGGTGCAGAGCACGATACATTTTCTTTCTTCGGTAATCATTTTTTTGTGTTTGATACTTTTGGAATTTTGGTTTTTCATGTTGATTTTAAAATGACATTTTTCCTATTTGAATTGTACTAACTCATTTTTTCCTCACAGCAGGTCAACTTGTGTGTGGTTGCAACATTACGGTCCCATTGAGTACATTTTTGGAGAAAGGGACATCAGTTGCACCACAGGGCAGGAGGAGGGTGCAGAGCACGATTCATTTTCTTTCTTCGGTAAGCATTTTTTTGTGTTTGATACTTTTGGAATTTTGGTTTTTCATGTTGATTTTAAAATGACCTTTTTCATGTTTGAAATGTACTAACTCGTTTTTTTCTGACAGCAGGTCAACTTGTGTGTGGTTGCAACATTACGGTCCCATTGAGAACATTTTTGGAGAAAGGGACATCAGTTGCACCACGGGGGAGGAGGAAGGTGCAGAGGATTATTCATTTTCTTTCTTCGGTAAGCATTTTTTTGTGTTTGATACTTTTGGAATTTTGGTTTACATGTTGATTTTAAAATGACCTTTTTCGTGTTTGAAATGTACCAACTCGTTTTTTCCTCACAGCAGGCCAACTTGTGTGTGGTTGCAACATTACGGTCCCATTGAGTACATTTTTGGAGAAAGGGACATCAGTTGCACCACAGGGTGGGAGGAGGGTGCAAAGCACGATACATTTTCTTTCTTCGGTAAGCATTTTTTTGTGTTTGGTACTTTTGGAATTTTGGTTTTTCATGTTGATTTTAAAATGACCTTTTTCATGTTTTCCTCACAGCAGGTGAACTTGTGTGTGGTTGCAACATTACGGTCCCATTTAGTACATTTTTGGAGAAAGGGACATCAGTTGCACCACAGGGCAGGAGGAGGGTGCGGAGTACGATACATTTTCTTCCTTCGGTAAGCATTTTTTTGTGTTTGATACTTTTGGATTTTTGGTTTCTCACGTTGATTTTAAAATGACCTTTTTCATGTTTGAAATGTACTAACTCGTTTTTTCCTCACAGCAGGCCAACTTGTTTGTGGTTGCAACATTACGGTCCCCATGAGTACATTTTTGGAGAAAGGGACATCAGTTGCACCACAGGGCAGGAGGAGGGTACGGAGTACGATTCATTTTCTTTCTTTGGTAAGCATTTTTTTGTGTTTATTACTTTTGGAATTTTGGTTTTTCATGTTGATTTTAAAATGACCTTTTTCATGTTTGAAATGTACTAACTCGTTTTTTCCTGACAGCAGGTCAACTTGTGTGTGGTTGCAACATTACGGTCCGATTGAGTACATTTTTGGAGAAAGGGACATCAGTTGCACCACAGGGGAGGAGGAGGGTGCAGAGCATTATTCATTTTCTTCCTTCGGTAAGCATTTTTTTGTGTTTGATACTTTTGGAATTTTGGTTTTTCACGTTGATTTTAAAATGACCTTTCTCATGTTTGAAATGTACTAACTCGTTTTTTCCTCACAGCAGGTCAACTTGCGTGTGGTTGCAACATTACGGTCGCATTGAGTACATTTTTGGAGAAAGGGACATCAGTTTTACCACAGGGCGGGAGGAGGGTGCAGAGCACGATACATTTCCTTTCTTCGGTAAACATTTTTTTGTGTTTGATACTTTTGGAAATTTGGTTTTTCATGTTGATTTTAAAATGACCTTTTTCATGTTTGAAGTGTACTTACTCGTTTTTTCCACACAGCAGATCAACTTGTGTGTGGTTGCAACATTACGGTCCCATTGAGTGTATTTTTGGAGAAAGGGACATCAGATGCACCACAGGGCAGGAGGAGGGAGCGGAGTACGATACATTTTCTTTCTTCGGGAAGCATTTTTTTGTGGTTGATACTTTTTGAATTACGGTTTTTCACGTTGATTTTAAAATGACCTTTTTCATGTTTGATATTTACTAACTCGATTTTTCCTCACAGCAGGTCAACTTGCGTGTCGTTGCAACATTACAGTCCCATTGAGTACATTTTTGGAGAAAGGGACATCAGTTGCACCACAGGTCGGGAGGAGGGTGCAGAGCACGATACATTTTCTTTCTTCGGTAATCATTTTTTTGTGTTTGATACTTTTGGAATTTTGGTTTTTCATGTTGATTTTAAAATGACATTTTTCCTATTTGAATTGTACTAACTCATTTTTTCCTCACAGCAGGTCAACTTGTGTGTGGTTGCAACATTACGGTCCCATTGAGTACATTTTTGGAGAAAGGGACATCAGTTGCACCACAGGGCAGGAGGAGGGTGTGGAGTACGATACATTTTCTTTCTTCGGTAAGCGTTTTTTTGTGTTTGATACTTTTGGAATTTTGGTTTTTCATGTTGATTTTAAAATGAACTTTTTCATGTTTGAAATGTACTGACTCGTTTTTTCCTCACAGCAGGCCAACTTGTTTGTGGTTGCAACATTACGATCCCATTGAGTACACTTTTGGAGAAAGGGACATCAGTTGCACCACAGGGCAGGAGGAGGCTATGGAGTACGATTCATTTTCTTTCTTTGGTAAGGATTTTTTTGTGTTTGATACTTTTGGAATTTTGGTTTTTCATGTTGATTTTAAAATGCCTTTTTTCACGTTTGAAATGTACTAACTCGTTTTTTCCTGAGAGCAGGTCAACTTGTGTGTGGTTGCAACATTATGGCCCCATTGAGTACATTTTTGGAGAAAGGGACATCAGTTGCACCACAGGGTGGGAGGGGGGTGCAGAGCACGATACATTTTCTTTCTTCAGTAAGAATTTTTTGTCTGATAATTTTCTGATTTTGGTTTTCCATGTAGATTTTAAAATGACCTTTTTCATGTTTGAAATGTACTAACTCGTTTTTTCCTCACAGCAGGTCAACTTGTATATGGTTGCAACATTACAGTCCCATTGAGAACATTTTTGGAGAAAGGGACATCAGCTGCACCACAGGGCGGGAGGAGGGTGCAGAGCACGATACATTTCCTTTCTTCGGTAAACATTTTTTTGTGTTTGATACTATTGGAAATTTGGTTTTTCATGTTGATTTTAAAATGACCTTTTTCATGTTTTAAATGTACTAACTCGTTTTTTCCAGACAGCAGATCAACTTGTTTGTGGTTGCAACATTATGGTCCCATTGAGTACATTTTTGGAGAAAGGGACATCAGTTGCACCACAGGGTGGGAGGGGGGTGCAGAGCACGATACATTTTCTTTCTTCAGTAAGCATTTTTTTGTGTTTGATGGTTTTCTGATTTTGATTTTTCATGTTGATTTTAAAATGACCTTTTTCATGTTTGAAATGTACTAACTCGTTTTTTCCTCACAGCAGGTCAACTTGTGTATGGTTGCAACATTACAGTCCCATTGAGTACATTTTTGGAGAAAGGGACATCAGTTTCACCACAGGTCAGGAGGAGGGTGTGGAGTACGATACATTTTCTTTCTTCGGTATGCATTTTTTTGTGTTTGATACTTTTGGATTTTTAGTTTTTTATGTTGATTTTAAAATGACCTTTTTCATGTTTGAAATGTACTAACTCGTCTTTTCCTCACAGCAGGTCAACTTGTGTGTGGTTGCAACATTACGGTCCCATTGAGTACATTTTTGGAGAAAGGGACATCAGTTGCACCACAGGGCAGGAGGAGGGTGCAGAGCACGATTCATTTTCTTTCTTCGGTAAGCATTTATTTGTGTTTGATACTTTTGGAATTTTGGTTTTTCATGTTGATTTTAAAATGCCCCTTTTCATGTTTGAAATGTACTAACTCGTTTTTTCCTGACAGCAGGTGAACTTGTGTGTGGTTGCAACATTGCGGTCCCTTTTAGTACATTTTTGGAGAAAGGGACATCCGTTGCACCACAGGGCGGGAGGAGGGTGCAGAGCACGATACATTTCTTTTCTTCGGTAAGCATTTTTTTGTGTTTGATACTTTTTGAATTTTGGTTTTTCATGTTGATTTTAAAATGACCTTTTTCGTGTTTGAAATGTACCAACTCGTTTTTTCCTCACAGCAGGTCAACTTGTGTGTGGTTGCAACATTACGGTCCCATTGAGAACATTTTTGGAGAAAGGGACATCAGTTGCACCACAGGGCAGGAGGAGGGTGCAGAGCATTATTCATTTTCTTTCTTCGGTAAGCATTTTTTTGTGTTTGATACTTTTGCAATTTTGGTTTTTCATGTTGATTTTAAAATGACCTTTTTCATGTTTGAAATGTACTAACTCGTCTTTTCCTCACAGCAGGTCAATTTCTGTGTGGTTGCAACATTACAGTCCCATTGAGTACATTTTTGGAGAAAGTGACATCAGTTGCACCACAGGGCAGGTGGAAGGTGCGGAGTACGATACATTTTCTATCTTCGGTAAGCATTTTTTTGTGTTTGATCCTTTTGGGATTTTGCTCTTTCATATTGATTTTAGAATGACCTTTTTCATGGTTGAAATGTACTAACTCGTTTTTTCCTCACAGCAGGCCAACTTGTGTGTGGTTGCAACATTACGGTCCCATTGAGTACATTTTTGCAGAAAGGGACATCAGTTGCACCACAGCGCAGGAGGAGGGTGCGGAGTACGATACATTTTCTATCTTCGGTAAGAATTTTTTTGTGTTTGATACTTTTGGGATTTTGGTTTTTCATGTTGATTTTAAAATGACCTTTTTCATGTTTGAAATGTACTAACTCGTCTTTTCCTCACAGCAGGTCAATTTGTGTGTGGTTGCAACATTATAGTCCCATTGAGTACATTTTTGGAGAAAGGGACAACAGTTGCACCACAGGGCGGTAGGAGGGTGCAGAGCACGATTCATTATCTTTCTTCGGTAAGCCTTTTTTTGTGTTTGATACTTTTGGAATTTTGGTTTTTCATGTTGATTTTAAAATGACCTTTTTCATGTTTGAAATGTGCTAACTCGTTTTTTCCTCACAGCAGGTCAACTTGTGTGTGGTTGCAACATTACGGTCCCGTAGAATACATTTTGGGAGAAAGGGACATCAGTTGCACCACAGGGCAGGAGGAGGGTGCGGAGTACGATACATTTTCTTTCTTCGGTAAGCATTTTTTTGTGTTTGATACTTTTGGAATTTCGGTTTCTCATGTTAATTTTAAAATGAACTTTTTCATGTTTGAAATGTACTAACTCGTTTTTCTCCTCACGGCAGGTCAACTTGTGTGTGGTTTCAGCATTACGGGACCATTGAGTACATTTTTGGAGAGAGGGACATCAGTTGCACCACAGGGCGGGAGGAGGGTGCAGAGCACGATACATTTTCTTTCTTCGGTAAGCATTTTTTTGTGTTTGATGCTTTTGGAATTTTGGTTTTTCACGTTGATTTTGAAATGACCTTTTCCTGTTAGAAATGCACTAACTCGATTTTTTCCTCACAGCAGCTCAACTTGTGTATGGTTGCAACATTACGGTCCCATTGAGTACATTTTTGGAGATAGGGACATCAGTTGCACCACAGGGCAAGAGGAGGGTGCGGAGTACGATACATTTTCTTTCTTCGGTAAGCATTTTTTTGTGTCTGATACTTTTGGAATTTTGGTTTCTCATGTTAATTTTAAAATGACCTTTTTCATGTTTGAAATGTACTAATTCGTTTGTTTCATCACGGCAGGTCAACTTGTGTGTGGTTGCAACATTACGGTCCCATTGAGTACATTTTTGGAGAAAGGGACATCAGATGCACCACAGGGCAGGAGGAGGGAGCGGAGTACGATACACTTTCTTTCTTCGGTAAGCATTTTTTTGTGTTTGATACTTTTGGAAATTTGGTTTTTCATGTTGATTTTAAAATGACCTTTTTCATGTTTGAAATGTACTAACTTGTCTTTTCCACACAGCAGGTCAACTTGTGTATGGTTGCTACATTACGGTCCCATTGAGTACATTTTTGGAGAAACGGACATCAGTTTCACCACAGGTCAGTGTGAGGGTGTGGAGTACATACATTTTCTTTCTTCGGTATGCATTTTTTTGTGTTTGATACTTTTGGATTTTTAGTTTTTTATGTTGATTTTAAAATACACTTTTTCATGTTTGAAATGTACTAACTCGTCTTTTCCTCACAGCAGGTCAATTTGTGTGTGGTTGCAACATTACAGTAACATTGAGTACATTTTTGGAGAAAGGGGCATCAGTTGCACCAAAGGGCAGGAGGAGGGTGCGGAGTACGATACATTTTCTATCTTCGGTAAGCATTTTTTTTTGTTTGACTCTTTTGGGAATTTGGTTTTACATATTGATTTTAGAATGACCTTTTTCATGTTTGAAATGTACTAACTCGTTTTTTCCTCACAGCAGGCCAACTTGTGTGTGGTTGCAACATTACGGTCCCATTGAGTACATTTTTGGAGAAAGGGACATCAGTTGCACCACAGGGCGGGAGGAGGGTGCAGAGCACGATACATTTTCTTTCTTCGGTAAGAATTTTTTTGTGTTTGATACTTTTGAAATTTTGGTTTACCATGTTGATTTTAAAATGACCTTTTTTATGTTTGAAATGTACTAAATCGTTTTTTCCTCACAGCAGGTCAACTTGTGTGTGGTTGCAACATTATGGTCCCATTGAGTACATTTTTGGAGAAAGGGACATCAGTTGCGCCACAGGGCAGGAGAAGGGTACGGAGTATGATTCATTTTCTTTCTTCGGTAAGCATATATTTGTGTTTGATACTTTTGGAATTTTGGTTCTTCATGTTGATTTTAAAATTACTTTTATCATGTTTGAAATGTACTAACTCGTTTTTTCCTCACAGCAGGCCTACTTGTGTTTCATTGCAACATTAAGGTCCCATTGAGTACATTTCAGGAGAAAGGGACATCAGTTGCACCACACGGCAGGAGGAGGGTACGGAGTACGATTCATTTTCTTTCTTCGGTAAGCATTTCTTTGTGTTTGATGCTTTTGGAATTTTGGTTTTATATGTTGATTTTAAAATGACATTTTTCCTGTTTGAAATGTACTAACTCGTTTTTTCCTCACAGCAGGTCAACTTGTGTGTGGTTGCAACATTACGGTCCCATTGAGTGAATTTTTGGAGAAAGGGACATCAGATGCACCACAGGGCAGGAGGAGGGAGCGGAGTACGATACATTTTCTTTCTTCGGTAAGATTTTTGTGTGTTTGATACTTTTGGAATTTTGGTTCTTCATGTTGATTTTAAAATGACCTTTTTCATGTTTGAAATGTACTAACTCGTTTTTTCCTCACAGCAGGTCAACTTGTGTATGGTTGCAACATTACGGTCCCTTTGAGTACATTTTAGAGAAAGGGACATCAGTTTCACTACAGGTCAGGAGGAGGGTGCGGAGTACGATAGATTTTCTTTCTTCGGTAAGCATTTTTTTGTGTTTGATACTTTTGGAATTTTGGTTTTTCATGTTGATTTAAAAATGATGTTTTTCATGTTTGAAATGTACTAACTTGTCTTTTCCTCACAGCAGGTCAACTTGTGTGTGGTTGCAAGATTACGGTCCCATTGAGTGTATTTTTGGAGAAAGGGACATCAGATGCACCACAGGGCAGGAGGAGGTGGTGGAGTACCATACATTTTCTTTCTTCGGTAAGCATTTTTTTGTGTTTGATACTTTTGGAATTTTGGTTATTCATGTTGATTTTAAAATGATCTTTTTCATGTGTGAAATGTACTAACTCGTTTTTTCCTCACAGCAGGTCAACTTGTGTGTGGTTGCAACATTACGGTCCCATTGAGTGTATTTTTGGAGAATGGGACATCAGATGCACCACAGGGCAGGAGGAGGGAGCGGAGTACGATACATTTTCTTTCTTCGGTAAGATTTTTGTGTGTTTGATACTTTTGGAATTTTGGTTCTTCATGTTGATTTTAAAATGACCTTTTTCATGTTTGAAATGTACTAACTCGTTTTTTCCTCACAGCAGGTAAACTTGTGTATGGTTGCAACATTGCGGTCCCTTTGAGTACATTTTTGGAGAAAGGGACATCAGTTTCACCACAGGTCAGGAGGAGATTGCGGAGTACGATACACTTTCTTTCTTCGGTAAGCATTTTTTTGTGTTTGATACTTTTGGAAATTTGGTTTTTCATGTTGATTTTAAAATGACCTTTTTCATGTTTGAAATGTACTAACTTGTCTTTTCCACACAGCAGGTCAACTTGTGTGTGCTTGCAACATTACGGTCCCATTGAGTGTATTTTTGGAGAAAGGGACATCAGATGCTCCACAGGGCAGGAGGAGGTGGCGGAGTACGATACATTTTCTTTCTTCGGTAAGCATTTTTTTGTGTTTGATACTTTTGGAATTTTGGTTTTTCATGTTGATTTTAATATGAATATTTTCATGTTTGAAATGTACTAACTCGTTTTTTCCTCACAACAGGTCAACTTGTGTGTGGTTGCAACATTACGGTCCCATTGAGTACATTTTTGGAGAAAGGGACATCAGTTGCACCACAGGGCAGGAGGAGGGAGTGGAGTACGATACATTTTCTTTCTTCGGTAAGCATTTTTTGGTGTTTGATACTTTTGGAAATTTGGTTTTTCATGTTGATTTTAAATTGACCTTTTTCATGTTTGAAATGTACTAACTTGCCTTTTCCTCACAGCAGGTCAACTTGTGTGTGGTTGCAACATTACGGTCCCATTGAGTACATTTTTGGAGAAAGGGACATCAGTTGCACCACAGGGCGGGAGGGGGGTGCAGAGCACGATACATTTTCTTTCTTCAGTAAGCATTTTTTTGTGTTTGATGCTTTTCTGATTTTGGTTTTTCATGTTGATTTTAAAATGACCTTTTTCATGTTTGAAATGTACTAACTCGTCTTTTTTTCACAGCAGGTTAACTTGTGTGTGGTTGCAACATTACGGTCCCATTTAGTACATTTTTGGAGAAAGGGACATCAGTTGCACCACAGGGCAGGAGGAGGGTGCGGAGTACGATACATTTTCTTCCTTCGGTAAGCATTTTTTTGTGTTTGATACTTTTGGATTTTTGGTTTCTCACGTTGATTTTAAAATGACCTTTTTCATGTTTGAAATGTACTAACTCGTTTTTTCCTCACAGCAGGCCAACTTGTTTGTGGTTGCAACATTACGGTCCCCATGAGTACATTTTTGGAGAAAGGGACATCAGTTGCACCACAGGGCAGGAGGAGGGTACGGAGTACGATTCATTTTCTTTCTTCGGTAAGCATTTTTTTGTGTTTATTACTTTTGGAATTTTGGTTTTTCATGTTGATTTTAAAATGACCTTTTTCATGTTTGAAATGTACTAACTCGTTTTTTCCTGACAGCAGGTCAACTTGTGTGTGGTTGCAACATTACGGTCCCATTGAGTACATTTTTGGAGATAGGGACATCAGTTGCACCACAGGGGAGGAGGAGGGTGCAAAGCATTATTCATTTTCTTCCTTCGGTAAGCATTTTTTTGTGTTTGATACTTTTGGAATTTTGGTTTTTCACGTTGATTTTAAAATGACATTTTTCCTATTTGAGTTGTACTAACTCATTTTTTCCTCACAGCAGGTCAACTTGTGTGTGGTTGCAACATTACGGTCCCATTGAGTACATTTTTGGAGAAAGGGACATCAGTTGCACCACAGGGCAGGAGGAGGGTGCAGAGCACGATTCATTTTCTTTCTTCGGTAAGCATTTTTTTGTGTTTGATGCTATTCTGATTTTGGTTTTTCATGTTGATTTTAAAATGACCTTTTTCATGTTTGAAATGTACTATCTCGTTTTTTCCTCACAGCAGGTCAACTTGTGTATGGTTGCAACATTACAGTCCCATTGAGAACATTTTTGGAGAAAGGGACATCAGCTGCACCACAGGGCGGGAGGAGGGTGCAGAGCACGATACATTTCCTTTCTTCGGTAAACATTTTTTTGTGTTTGATACTATTGGAAATTTGGTTTTTCATGTTGATTTTAAAATGACCTTTTTCATGTTTGAAATGTACTAACTCGTTTTTTCCAGACAGCAGATCAACTTGTTTGTGGTTGCAACATTATGGTCCCATTGAGTACATTTTTGGAGAAAGGGACATCAGTTGCACCACAGGGTGGGAGGGGGGTTAAGAGCACGATACGTTTTCTTTCTCAGTAAGCATTTTTTTGTGTTTGATGCTTTTCTGATTTTGGTTTTTCATGTTGATTTTAAAATGACCTTTTTCATGTTTGAAATGTACTAACTCGTTTTTTCCTCACAGCAGGTCAACTTGTGTATGGTTGCAACATTACAGTCCCATTGAGTACATTTTTGGAGAAAGGGACATGAGTTTCACCACAGGTCAGGAGGAGGGTACGGAGTACAATACATTTTCTTTCTTCGGTAAGCATTTTTTTGTGTTTGATACTTTTCGAATTTTAGTTTTTCATGTTGATTTTAAAATGACCTTTTTCATGTTTGAAATGTACTAACTTGTCTTTTCCTCACAGTAGGTCAACTTGTGTGTGGTTGCAACAATACGGTCCCATTGAGTGTATTTTTGGAGAAAGGGATATCAGAAGCACTACAGGGCATGAGGAGGGTGCGGAGTACGATACATTTTCTTTCTTCGGTAAGCATTTTTCTGTGTTAGATACTTTTTGAATTTTGGTTTCTCATGTTGGTTTTAAAATGACCTTTTTCATGTTTGAAATGTACAAACTCGTTTTTACTTCACAGCAGGTCAACTTGTGTGTCGTTGCAACATTACAGTCACATTGCGTACATTTTTGGAGAAAGGGACATCAGTTGCACCACAGGGCAGGAGGAGGGTGCAGAGCACGATTCATTTTCTTTCTTCGGGAAGCATTTTTTTGTGTTTGATACTTTTGGAATTTTGGTTTTTTCATGTTGATTTTAAAATGCCCTTTTTCATGTTTGAAATGTACTAACTCGTTTTTTCCTCACAGCAGGTCAACTTGTGTGTGGTTGCAACATTACGGTCCCATTGAGTACATATTTGGAGAAAGGGACATCAGTTGCACCACAGGGCGGGAGGAGGGTGCAGAGCACGATACATTTCCTTTCTTCGGTAAACATTTTTTTGTGTTTGATACTTTTGGAAATTTGGTTTTTCATGTTGATTTTAAAATGACCTTTTTCATGTTTGGAATGTACTAACTCGTTTTTTCCGCACAGCAGATCATCTTGTGTGTGGTTGCAGCATTACGGTCCCATTGAGTGTATTTTTGGAGAAAGGGACATCAGATGCACCACAGGGCAGGAGGAGGGAGCGGAGTACAATACATTTTCTTTCTTCGGTAAGCATTTTTTTGTGTTTGATACTTTTTGAAATACGGTTTTTGACGTTTATTTTAAAATGACCTTTTTCATGTTTGAAATGTACTAACTCGATTTTTCCTCACAGGAGGTCAACTTGCGTGTCGTTGCAACATTACTGTCCCATTGAGTACATTTTTGAAGAAAGGGACATCAGTTGCACCACAGGTCGGGAGGAGGGTGCAGAGCACGATACATTTTCTTTCTTCGGTAAGCATTTTTTTGTGTTTGATACTTTTGGAATTTTGGTTTTTCATGTTGATTTTAAAATGACATTTTTCCTATTTGAAATGTACTAACTCATTTTTTCCTCACAGCAGGTCAACTTGTGTGTGGTTGCAACATTACGGTCCCATTGAGTACATTTTTGGAGAAAGGGACATCAGTTGCACCACAGGGCAGGAGGAGGGTGCAGAGCACGATTCATTTTCTTTCTTCGGTAAGCATTTATTTGTGTTTGATACTTTTGGAATTTTGGTTTTTCATGTTGATTTTAAAATGCCCCTTTTCATGTTTGAAATGTACTAACTCGTTTTTTCCTGACAGCAGGTGAACTTGTGTGTTGTTGCAACATTGCGGTCCCTTTTAGTACATTTTTGGAGAAAGGGACATCCGTTGCACCACAGGGCGGGAGGAGGGTGCAGAGCACGATACATTTCTTTTCTTCGGTAAGCATTTTTTTGTGTTTGATACTTTTTGAATTTTGGTTTTTCATGTTGATTTTAAAATGACCTTTTTCGTGTTTGAAATGTACCAACTCGTTTTTTCCTCACAGCAGGTCAACTTGTGTGTGGTTGCAACATTACGGTCCCATTGAGAACATTTTTGGAGAAAGGGACATCAGTTGCACCACAGGGCAGGAGGAGGGTGCAGAGCATTATTCATTTTCTTTCTTCGGTAAGCATTTTTTTGTGTTTGATACTTTTGGAATTTTGGTTTTTCATGTTGATTTTAAAATGACCTTTTTCATGTTTGAATTGTACCATCTCGTTTTTTCCTCACAGCAGTTCAACTTGTGTGTGGTTGCATCATTACGGTCCCATTGAGTACATTTTTGGTGAAAGGGACATCAGTTGCACCACAGGGCAGGAGGAGGGTGTGGAGTACGATAAATTTTCTTTCTTCGGTAAGCGTTTTTTTGTGTTTGATACTTTTGGAATTTTGGTTTTTCATGTTGATTTTAAAATGAACTTTTTCATGTTTGAAATGTACTGACTCGTTTTTTCCTCACAGCAGGCCAACTTGTTTGTGGTTGCAACATTACGGTCCCATTGAGTACATTTTTGGAGAAAGTGACATCAGTTGCACCACAGGGCAGGAGGAGGCTAGGGAGTACGATTCATTTTCTTTCTTTGGTAAGCATTTTTTTTTGTTTGATACTTTTGGAATTTTGGTTTTTCATGTTGATTTTAAAATGACCTTTTTCATGTTTGAAATGTACTAACTCGTTTTTTCCTCACAGCAGGTCAACTTGTGTGTGGTTGCAACATTACGGTCTCATTGAGTGAATTTTTGGAGAAAGGGACATCAGAAGCACCACAGGGCAGGAGGAGGGTGCGGAGTACGATACATTTTCTTCCTTCGGTAAGCATATTTTTGTGTTTGGTACTTTTGGATTTTTGGTTTCTCACGTTGATTTTAAAATGACCTTTTTCATGTTTGAAATGTACTAACTCGTTTTTTCCTCACAGCAGGCCAACTTGTTTGTGGTTGCAACATTACGGTCCCATTGAGTACAGTTTTGGAGAAAGGGACATCAGTTGCACCACAGGGCAGGAGGAGGGTGAGGAGTACGATTCATTTTCTTTCTTTGGTAAGCATTTTTTTGTGTTTGATACTTTTGGAATTTTGGTTTTTCATGTTGATTTTAAAATGACCTTTTTCGTGTTTGAAATGTACCAACTCGTTTTTTCCTCACAGCAGTTCAACTTGTGTGTGGTTGCAACATTACGGTCACATTGGGTACATTTTTGGAGAAAGGGACATCAGTTGCACCACAGGGCAGGAGGAGGGTGCGGAGTACGATGCATTTTCTTTCTTCGGTAAGCATTTTTTTGTGTTTGATACTTTTGGATTTTTGGTTTCTCACGTTGATTTTAAAATGACCTTTTTCATGTTTGAAATGTACTAACTCGTTTTTTCCTCACAGCAGGCCAACTTGTTTGTGGTTGCAACATTACGGTCCCATTGAGTACAGTTTTGGAGAAAGGGACATCAGTTGCACCACAGGGCAGGAGGAGGGTGAGGAGTACGATTCATTTTCTTTCTTTGGTAAGCATTTTTTTGTGTTTGATACTTTTGGAATTTTGGTTTTTCATGTTGATTTTAAAATGACCTTTTTCATGTTTGAAATGTACTAACTCATTTTTTCGTGACAGCAGGTCAACTTGTGTGTGGTTGCAACATTACGGTCCCATTGAGTACATTTTTGGAGAAAGGGACATCAGATGCACCACAGGGCAGGAAGAGCATGCGGAGTACGATACATTTTCTTTCTTCGGTAAGCATTTTTTTGTGTTTGATACTTTTCGGATTTTAGTTTTTCATGTTGATTTTAAAAAGACCTTTTTCATGTTTGAAATGTACTAACTCAATTTTTCCTCACAGCAGGTCAACTTGTGTGTGGTTGCAACATTACGGTCCCATTGAGTACATTTTTGGAGAAAGGGACATCAGTTGCACCACAGGGCGGAAGGAGGGTGCAGGCCACGATACATTTTCTTTCTTCGGTAAGCATTTTTTTGTGTTTGATACTTTTGGAATTTTGGTTTTTCATGTTGATTTTAAAATGACCTTTATCATGTTTGTAATGTACTAACTCGTTTTTTCCTCACAGCAGGTCAACTTGTGTGTGGTTGCAACATTACGGTCCCATTGAGTATAAATTTGGAGAAAGGGACATCAGTTGCACCACAGGGAAGGAGGAGGGTGCGGAGAACGATACACTTGTTAGCTTCGGTAAGCATTTTTTTGTGTTTGATACTTTTGGAATTTTGGTTTTTCATGTTGATTTTAAAATGCCCTTTTTCATGTTTGAAATGTACTAACTCGTTTTTTCCTCACAGCAGGTCAACTTGTGTGTGGTTGCAACATTACGGTTCCATTGAGTACATTTTTGGAGAAAGGGACATCAGTTGCGCCACACGGCGGGGGCAGGGTGCAGAGCACGATACATTTTCTTTCTTCGGTAAGCATTTTTTTGTGTTTGATACTTTTGGAATTTTGGTTTTTAATGTTGATTTTAAAATGTACATTTTCATGTTTGAAATGTACTAACTCAGTTTTTCCTCACAGCAGGTCAACTTGTGTGTGGTTGCAACATTACGGTCCCATTGAGTACATTTTTGGAGAAAGGGACATCAGTTGCACCACAGGGTGGGAGGAGGGTGCAAAGCACGATACATTTTCTTTCTTCGGTAAGCATTTTTTTGTGTTTGGTACTTTTGGAATTTTGGTTTTTCATGTTGATTTTAAAATGACCTTTTTATGTTTGAAATGTACTAACTCTTTTTTTCCTCACAGCAGGTCAACTTGTGTGTCGTTGCAACATTACGGTCCCATTGAGTACATTTTTGGAGAAAGGGACATCAGTTGCACCACAGGGCGGGAGGAGGGTGCAAAGCACGATACATTTTCTTTCTTCGGTAAGCATTTTTTTGTGTTTGGTACTTTTGGAATTTTGGTTTTTCATGTTGATTTTAAAATGACCTTTTTCATGTTTGAAATGTACTAACTCTTTTTTTCCTCACAGCAGGTCAACTTGTGTGTCGTTGCAACATTACGGTCCCATTGAGTACATTTTTGGAGAAAGCTACATCAGTTGCACCACAGGGCAGGAGAAGGGTGCGTAGTACGATATATCTTCTTTCTTCGGTAAGCATTCTTTTGTGTTTGATACCTTTTGAATTCTGGTTTTTCATGTTGATTTTAAAATGAACTTTATATATGTTTGAGATGTACTAACTCGTTTTTTCCTCTCAGCAGGTCTACTTGTGTGTAATTGCAACATGACGGTCCCATTTAGTACATTTTGGAGAAAGGGACATCAGTTGCACCACAGGGCGGGAGGAGGGTGCAGAGCACGATTCATTTTCTTTCTTCGGTAAGCCTTTTTTTGTGTTTGATACTTTTGGAATTTTTCTTTTACATCTTGATTTTAAAATGACCTTTTTCATGTTTGAAATGTACTAACTCAATTTTTCCTCACAGCAGGTCAACTTGTGTGTGGTTGCAACATTACGGTCCCCTTGAGTACATTTTTGGAGAAAGGGACATCAGTTGCACCACAGGGCGGGAGGATGGTGCAGAGCACGATACATTTTCTATCTTTGGAAAGCATTTTTTTGTGTTTGATACTTTTGGAATTTTGGTTTTTCATGTTGATTTTAAAATGACCTTTTTCGTGTTTCAAATGTACTAACTTGTTTATCCTCACAGCAGGTCAACTTGTGTGTGGTTGCAACATTACGGTCCCATTGAGTACATTTTTGGAGAAAGGGACATCAGTTGCGCCACACGGCGGGGGCAGGGTGCAGAGCACGATACATTTTCTTTCTTCGGTAAGCATTTTTTTGTGTTTGATACTTTTGGAATTTTGGTTTTTAATGTTGATTTTAAAATGTACATTTTCATGTTTGAAATGTACTAACTCAGTTTTTCCTCACAGCAGGTCAACTTGTGTGTGGTTGCAACATTACGGTCCCATTGAGTACATTTTTGGAGAAAGGGACATCAGTTGCACCACAGGGTGGGAGGAGGGTGCAAAGCACGATACATTTTCTTTCTTCGGTAAGCATTTTTTTGTGTTTGGTACTTTTGGAATTTTGGTTTTTCATGTTGATTTTAAAATGACCTTTTTATGTTTGAAATGTACTAACTCTTTTTTTCCTCACAGCAGGTCAACTTGTGTGTCGTTGCAACATTACGGTCCCATTGAGTACATTTTTGGAGAAAGGGACATCAGTTGCACCACAGGGCGGGAGGAGGGTGCAAAGCACGATACATTTTCTTTCTTCGGTAAGCATTTTTTTGTGTTTGGTACTTTTGGAATTTTGGTTTTTCATGTTGATTTTAAAATGACCTTTTTCATGTTTGAAATGTACTAACTCTTTTTTTCCTCACAGCAGGTCAACTTGTGTGTCGTTGCAACATTACGGTCCCATTGAGTACATTTTTGGAGAAAGCTACATCAGTTGCACCACAGGGCAGGAGAAGGGTGCGTAGTACGATATATCTTCTTTCTTCGGTAAGCATTCTTTTGTGTTTGATACCTTTTGAATTCTGGTTTTTCATGTTGATTTTAAAATGAACTTTATATATGTTTGAGATGTACTAACTCGTTTTTTCCTCTCAGCAGGTCTACTTGTGTGTAATTGCAACATGACGGTCCCATTTAGTACATTTTGGAGAAAGGGACATCAGTTGCACCACAGGGCAGGAGGAGGGTGCAGAGCACGATTCATTTTCTTTCTTCGGTAAGCCTTTTTTTGTGTTTGATACTTTTGGAATTTTTCTTTTACATCTTGATTTTAAAATGACCTTTTTCATGTTTGAAATGTACTAACTCAATTTTTCCTCACAGCAGGTCAACTTGTGTGTGGTTGCAACATTACGGTCCCCTTGAGTACATTTTTGGAGAAAGGGACATCAGTTGCACCACAGGGCGGGAGGATGGTGCAGAGCACGATACATTTTCTATCTTTGGAAAGCATTTTTTTGTGTTTGATACTTTTGGAATTTTGGTTTTTCATGTTGATTTTAAAATGACCTTTTTCGTGTTTCAAATGTACTAACTTGTTTATCCTCACAGCAGGTCAACTTGTGTGTGGTTGCAACATTACGGTCCCATTGAGTACATTTTTGGAGAAAGGGACATCAGTTGCGCCACACGGCGGGGGCAGGGTGCAGAGCACGATACATTTTCTTTCTTCGGTAAGCATTTTTTTGTGTTTGATACTTTTGGAATTTTGGTTTTTAATGTTGATTTTAAAATGTACATTTTCATGTTTGAAATGTACTAATTCAGTTTTTCCTCACAGCAGGTCAACTTGTGTGTGGTTGCAACATTACGGTCCCATTGAGTACATTTTTGGAGAAAGGGACATCAGTTGCACCACAGGGTGGGAGGAGGGTGCAAAGCACGATACATTTTCTTTCTTCGGTAAGCATTTTTTTGTGTTTGGTACTTTTGGAATTTTGGTTTTTCATGTTGATTTTAAAATGACCTTTTTATGTTTGAAATGTACTAACTCTTTTTTTCCTCACAGCAGGTCAACTTGTGTGTCGTTGCAACATTACGGTCCCATTGAGTACATTTTTGGAGAAAGGGACATCAGTTGCACCACAGGGCGGGAGGAGGGTGCAAAGCACGATACATTTTCTTTCTTCGGTAAGCATTTTTTTGTGTTTGGTACTTTTGGAATTTTGGTTTTTCATGTTGATTTTAAAATGACCTTTTTCATGTTTGAAATGTACTAACTCTTTTTTTCCTCACAGCAGGTCAACTTGTGTGTCGTTGCAACATTACGGTCCCATTGAGTACATTTTTGGAGAAAGCTACATCAGTTGCACCACAGGGCAGGAGAAGGGTGCGTAGTACGATATATCTTCTTTCTTCGGTAAGCATTCTTTTGTGTTTGATACCTTTTGAATTCTGGTTTTTCATGTTGATTTTAAAATGAACTTTATATATGTTTGAGATGTACTAACTCGTTTTTTCCTCTCAGCAGGTCTACTTGTGTGTAATTGCAACATGACGGTCCCATTTAGTACATTTTGGAGAAAGGGACATCAGTTGCACCACAGGGCAGGAGGAGGGTGCAGAGCACGATTCATTTTCTTTCTTCGGTAAGCCTTTTTTTGTGTTTGATACTTTTGGAATTTTTCTTTTACATCTTGATTTTAAAATGACCTTTTTCATGTTTGAAATGTACTAACTCAATTTTTCCTCACAGCAGGTCAACTTGTGTGTGGTTGCAACATTACGGTCCCCTTGAGTACATTTTTGGAGAAAGGGACATCAGTTGCACCACAGGGCGGGAGGATGGTGCAGAGCACGATACATTTTCTATCTTTGGAAAGCATTTTTTTGTGTTTGATACTTTTGGAATTTTGGTTTTTCATGTTGATTTTAAAATGACCTTTTTCGTGTTTCAAATGTACTAACTCGTTTATCCTCACAGCAGGTCAACTTGTGTGTGGTTGCAACATTACGGTCCCATTGAGTACATTTTTGGAGAAAGGGACATCAGTTGCACCACAGGGCGGAAGGAGGGTGCAGGGCACGATACATTCTCTTTCTTCGGTAAGCATTTTTTTGTGTTTGATACTTTTGGAATTTTGGTTTTTCATGTTGATTTTAAAATGACCTTTTTCATGTTTGTAATGTACTAACTCGTTTTTTCCTCACAGCAGGTCAACTTGTGTGTGGTTGCAACATTACGGTCCCATTGAGTATAAATTTGGAGAAAGGGACATCAGTTGCACCACAGGGCGGAAGGAGGTTTGATACCTTTTGAATTCTGGTTTTTCATGTTGATTTTAAAATGAACTTTATATATGTTTGAGATGTACTAACTCGTTTTTTCCTCTCAGCAGGTCTACTTGTGTGTAATTGCAACATGACGGTCCCATTTAGTACATTTTGGAGAAAGGGACATCAGTTGCACCACAGGGCAGGAGGAGGGTGCAGAGCACGATTCATTTTCTTTCTTCGGTAAGCCTTTTTTTGTGTTTGATACTTTTGGAATTTTTCTTTTACATCTTGATTTTAAAATGACCTTTTTCATGTTTGAAATGTACTAACTCAATTTTTCCTCACAGCAGGTCAACTTGTGTGTGGTTGCAACATTACGGTCCCCTTGAGTACATTTTTGGAGAAAGGGACATCAGTTGCACCACAGGGCGGGAGGATGGTGCAGAGCACGATACATTTTCTATCTTTGGAAAGCATTTTTTTGTGTTTGATACTTTTGGAATTTTGGTTTTTCATGTTGATTTTAAAATGACCTTTTTCGTGTTTCAAATGTACTAACTCGTTTATCCTCACAGCAGGTCAACTTGTGTGTGGTTGCAACATTACGGTCCCATTGAGTACATTTTTGGTGAAAGGGACATCAGTTGCACCACAGGGCGGAAGGAGGGTGCAGGGCACGATACATTCTCTTTCTTCGGTAAGCATTTTTTTGTGTTTGATACTTTTGGAATTTTGGTTTTTCATGTTGATTTTAAAATGACCTTTTTCATGTTTGTAATGTACTAACTCGTTTTTTCCTCACAGCAGGTCAACTTGTGTGTGGTTGCAACATTACGGTCCCATTGAGTATAAATTTGGAGAAAGGGACATCAGTTGCACCACAGGGAAGGAGGAGGGTGCGGAGAACGATTCACTTGCTAGCTTCGGTAAGCATTTCTTTGTGTTTGATACTTTTGGAATTTTGGTTTTTCATGTTGATTTTAAAATGCCCTTTTTCATGTTTGAAATGTACTAACTCGTTTTTTCCTCACAGCAGGTCAACTTGTGTGTGGTTGCAACATTACAGTCCCATTGAGTACATTTTTGGAGAAAGGGACATCAGTTGCACCACAGGTCGGGAGGAGGGTGCAGAGCACGATACATTTTCTTTCTTCGGTAAGCATTTTTTTGTGTTTGGTACTTTTGGAATTTTGGTTTTTCATGTTGATTTTAAAATGACCTTTTTCATGTTTGAAATGTACTAACTCGTTTTTTCCTCACAGCAGGTCAACTTGTGTGTGGTTGCAACATTACGGTCCCATTGAGTACATTTTTGGAGAAAGGGACATCAGTTGCACCACGGGGCAGAAGGAGGGTGCAGAGCACGATACATTTTCTTTCTTCGGTAAGCATTTTTTTGTGTTTGGTACTTTTGGAATTTTGGTTTTTCATGTTGATTTTAAAATGACCTGTTTCATGTTTGAAATGTACTAACTCGTTTTTTCCTCACAGCGGGTCAACTTGTGTGTGGTTGCAACATTACGGTCCCATTGAGTACATTTTTGGAGAAAGGGACATCAGTTGCACCACAGGGCGGGAGGAGGGTGCAGAGCACGATACATTTTCTTTCTTCGGTAAGCATTTTTTTGTGTTTGATACTTTTGGAATTTTGGTTTTTCATGTTGATTTAAAAATGACCTTTGTCATGTTTGAAATGTACTAACTCGTTTTTTCCTCACAGCAGTTCAACTTTTGTGTGGTTGCAACATTACGGTCCCATTGAGTACATTTTTGGAGAAAGGGACATCAGTTGCACCACAGGTCAGGAGGAGGGTGCGGAGTATGTTTAATTTTCTTTCTTCGGTAAGCATTTTTTTGTGTTTACGATACATTTTCTTTCTTCGGTAAGCATTTTTTTGTGTTTGATACTTTTGGAGTTTTGGTTTTTCATGTTGATTTTAAAATGACCTTTTTCATATTTGAAGTGTACTAACTCTTTTTTTCCTGACAGCAGGTCAACTTGTGTGTGGTTGCAACATTACAGTCCCATTGAGTACATTTTTGGAGAAAGGGACATCAGTTGCACCACAGGGCGGGAGGAGGGTGCGGAGTACGATACATCTTCTTTCTTCGGTAAGCATTATTTTCTGTTTGATTCCTTTTGAATTTTATTACAGACACTGTCTCTTTGACTATTCAGAGATATCACTAACCCTGCCCAAATATGAAAACTTCCATGTATGAGCAGCGCCTATTAGATGGAGGTGGTCCGACAGTCGATCATTTCCAATCATTCCACTAGGAAGGAGGTACACGACTTGTGTTGTCTGTATTTGTACAGCCATTACGGCTTCCAATGACCACTAGCAGGGATTTTTCTGAGCAAGCTATGTGTGATGCAAATGCATACTGCAGGGATTTCACCGTACTGTTGAATACTGATTTGAACAAATGGTATTATTTGACAAAGGGAAGAAACTATAAGGAATTTATAAGCGAGAACTAGCATATGGTTATCGTAGTGTGAACAATTTTATATTGAAAGAGTGAAGAAGGATGATTCAGACAGGTAACAAACTGTCTGGTTATGGGGCTGGTGTCAAAACTAAAGCGGAATCCGAATGAGGATAATAAAAGGAAGTGATCATGGGTATTTCGTATAATTTTCAAACTTGTTCATTTAGAGATAATTTCCGTAAGACAGAAACGATGCAATTCATCACAAAGACAAGTCATCACAAGTTAACGAAAGAACAAACTAATTACTTTGTGGAAGTTACAGAACTCCAGTACAAGATTATTTGATTACATGGAACTTGTTTGCATGGCATAGGAACTTTAACTAACTTTCACTTGCAGTTAAAACTCAGTTCTGAAATTCAGTAAGATCTCATATAAAACAGAGCCAGATTAAATAATATGAATAGTTAAAAGATTTCAATTGTGCTCGGGCATTGATAATTTACAGTCAGCCGTCTGGTAATATCTTAGCTCGTTCCTTATTCGAATCCGAGAAATACATTTCAGTACATCTGCTACGTTGATAACGAGTCGATCAACAACAGAATCCACGAAGCCCCATCCAGGTGCTGCATTTTCTCTTCTTTTATGACGTACCGTTCTATATCCCGCCAACGTTCGGCAGTGACATGTAAAAAACCTGCGTGCGTTCGTTCCAATACGAGGCCTACGAGAAAGACAGGCTGCGGCGCGTACGTCACGAAGGTAGTCCTGCACTCGCTCGTTCCAATCAGATGGGAAACCCATGGGCCTACTTATAATTTGTTACCTACTGGCGTACAATAAAATAAAATCATGTTAAAATGATTATCAGTTGCATAAGGCAGGGGTAAAATACAGGTAGCGAAAGGCTATTTATAATTTGTACAGAAACCAGATGGTAGTTATGAGAGTCGACGGGCATGAAAGGGAAGCAGCGGTTGGGAAGGGAGTGAGACAAGGTTGTAGCCTGTCCCTGATGTTATTCAATCTGTATATTGAGCAAGCAGTAAAGGAAACAAAAGAAAAATTCGGAGTAGGTATTAAAATCAATGGGGGAGGAAATAAAAACTTTGAGGTTTGTCGATGACATTGTAATTCTGTCAGAGATAGCAAAGGACTTGGAAGAACAGTTGAACGGAATGGACAGTGTCTTGAAAGGAGGGTACAAGATGAACATCAACAAAAGCAAAACGAGGATAATGGAATGAAGTCGAATTAAGTCGGGTGATGCTGAGGGAATTAGATTAGGAAATGAGACACTTAAAGTAGTAAAGGAGTTTTGCTATTTGGGGAGCAAAATAACTGATGATGGTCGAAGTGGAGAGGATATAAAGTGTAGACTGGCAATGGCAAGGAAAGCGTTTCTGAAGAAGAGAAATTTGTTAACATCGAGTATTGATTTAGGTGTCAGGGAGTCGTTTCTGAAAGTATTTGTATGGAGTGTAGCCATGTATGGAAGTGAAACGTGGACGGTAAATAGTTTGGACAAGAAGAGAATAGAAGCTTTTGAAATGTGGTGCTACAGAAGAATGCTGAAGATTAGATGGGTATATCATGTAACTAATGAGGAGGTAGTGAATAGAATTGGGGAGGAGCGGAGTTTGTTGCACAACTTGACAAGAAGAAGAGACCGGTTGGTAGGACATATTCTGAGGCATCAAGGGATCACAAATTTAGCATTGGAGGGTAAAAATCGTAGAGGGAGACCAAGAGATGAATACACTAAGCAGATTCAGAAGGACGTAGGTTGCAGTAAGTACTGGGAGATGAAGAAGCTAGCACAGGATAGAGTAGCGTGGAGAGCTGCAATAAACCAGTCTCAAGACTGAAGACAACAACGACAACAAGGCACCACTTCCAGCATGTTATGAGTACTGTTACGCAGAAGAGACTAAATGCTATAACCAAGCCGTTATACCATTTATATCGAGTATTGATCTTGAATTTTGCTGTAGTACTGTTAATCAGTAAGACTTCATAATAGTAGTTTCCAGTGGAAGATAAAATTCTCGTTAGTACTTACACGCCAGCTGCGAGTTAACAGGTTTAGAATCGCATTTTGTCTGCTGAGCTGAGCGAGCGAGCGAGTTCAGTACTACGCTCGTGACGTACGCGCCGTGGTCTGTCTTGCTCGTGGGCCTCGATTCCAATACGTCTGGCAGCTTAACAGTCTTATTTCTCGGGCCAAAATCCCTTAAATTGACTCCAGATCACTTCCATTTAGTTCATATTGTAATGGTACAGTGGCAAATGTAAAAATGCATCATTTGTACGGTGCTCTCGATGCTGTGAAAATGATTGTTTTTCCTGTTTCTTCGACGCGTACCTACATCTGTGGTATAAAACAATGAACATAGTCCAAATAAAGACTGTTTAGTTTTTCATTTTTGCCTTAAATAGTTAAATTTTTATGTTTTCTTAATTTAAACAACCTTTATTAACTGCATTTCATAAAATATCGATAATTGAGAATTTATATTTGAAATGAAAAAGGCAATGTCACGAGCAATATATTAGTAGAAACACGAAGGCTTGCATTATTCATAAAAAATGATGATGATTTTTACAATTACGAGATGTAGGTAATTCAAATTGAACGAGGAAAAAAAAAAAACTTGACTCGGGTGAGACTTGAACCAGTGAACCATTTACGGAGTAGTTTATCTAGCTGCTACGCTACCTCCTCCGCTATACCGTTTTTGCTCTCAGCAGTGTACTTTGGCTGATATGTTTGGATGTGTGCGGACGTTACTCGCATGCGTTCAAGTTGATCGTTGATTCCTTTACTTATTTTTTTATTTTTATTACAGAGAGCAAGCTGCCCTCTGACCGAACATACTGAGCTACCGTGTCGGCCTTGACGGTTGCTAATACATTTGAATATCTTACAGTTTCGCGTAACGTAATTTAGTAATAATATATGTAATACATAAGTAGGACCTACCTCATGAGAGCAACAACACGAGTGTACATGTGCTACGGCTTCCGAACAATCATCGCGTTTGTGTTTGTTTACATCAGGTTTATTCTTATGGTGAACGGAGTATATAACTCGCTCAGCTACGATGAACAACATCCTCTCTCCTCCATTCTGGCACATGGCTACACAGTTTCTTATTTCAGAGTTAGCGCCGTGTACTGAACCGCGCTGGCAGCCAGTCGGCAACCAGTTGCTGATCTAGATCGCCTGCACATTGCGTTCCTCTTCAGTCGCTCTGTATGCAGACGACTTGGAGCTGCCACGCTGGTATCGCCCGCCCGCCGTGGAGAGGACCCCATGTTGGCGTATGCGACGAGGTGGGGAACCTAACAACAGGCGAGGCTGAGCCACACGCACCCTGCCATTCGACCCGAGGGGAGCTAGGGAACGCCTGAAAACCTGCTTCAGGGTGCACGCCAACATGCGCTGTATGCGCCCTTAGAGAGACAGGAGGGGCCGAAGGGTCGACCTCCATCGAGCCGGGGCACCCGACGGGCGAAGGCGACAGATGGTCCGGAGCGGGCAAGAGTTCCATGGCGGAGGACAACTGGTCACGGGAAGCAATCGGCGGCGCGTGACCCAGGGAGGCGCCCGGCGGTTGCAGCGATGCGTCCACTGCGGGCGTCGCCGGCGAGAGAACAGGCGGCGGCGGCGGTGGCGGCGCGTCGCCATGGGGCAAAATGGAAGGCAGCGTCGATAACACCTGGGGCTGAGGCGATCCAGTAGATGGGTCCCCAGGGCGCTGACCGGATGGCACCGTCGCTGAAAGCAGACGGGGAGCGGCAGATCCCGTGCGACGACAGAGGCGCAGCTGATTGAGATGCCGACGCACCTCACCAGAGGCCCCCAAAACCAGATACATAGCGCGGCCGAGGCAGCGAAGAATGCGCCCTGCGAGCCAACGCCGTGAACCGCGACAGTTGCGATAATAGACAATGTCGCCTGGAGCAAAAGCAGGTGGCCGCCGCTGTACAGGAACCTAATGCGGCGGATGTAGCAAAGACATCAAGGTTCGATGAGGGCGATCGTGAAGCAACTCAGCCGGCGAGTGACCATCTCGGGGCTGAGAACGATACGAGGAC
Organism: Schistocerca cancellata; assembly: GCF_023864275.1. Lineage (NCBI taxonomy): Eukaryota > Metazoa > Arthropoda > Insecta > Orthoptera > Acrididae > Schistocerca > Schistocerca cancellata. The sequence goes on from NC_064630.1 coordinate 765,543,853, forward strand.
AAAAAGAGCAATAACGCATCCTTCCGAGAATGCGACTCTTTCAACTTCAACATCTGTGACTTGAAAGTCCTGACCAAACGTTCAGCGGCACGGTTTGACTGTGGCGAAAACAGCGCGGACGTCAGATGTTGAATACCATTGGCCTTGCAGAATGACTGAAATTCTGCGGACATGAATTGTGGGTCATTGTCGGAAACAATAGTCTGTGGTAGACCGTCAATGCAAAAGATAGCGGATAACGCTTGGATGGTGGCAGATGACGTCGTGGAAGACATCTGGACAACAAAAGGAAAATTACTGAATGAATCGACCACAACCAACCATCGAGCATTCCAGAATGGACCAGCAAAATCGATGTGTATGCGTTGCCAAGGACAGTGGCTTTTGGCCATGCAAAGAATTTCCGCGGTGGTGCTGATTGTTGTTCGGCACACACCATGCAAGAAGAGCACATTTGTGTAATCGCAGCATCGATTCCGAACCAAGTACAGTGCTGACGAGCAAGTTGTTTCGTTCCCACTATACCCCAATGTCCTTTGTGGAGAAGCCATAATACAGAGGACTGTAACGAACGTGGGACCACGACCCTGGACTGATCATTATCAGAACGCAACAGCAAAACACCACGTCGTACACAAAGTCTCTCCTTGTGAGCAAAAAATCGGCGAACCACCGGATCCTCGACAAGGGCCTTGACAAGGGCCCTTGACAAGGGCCATTGCGTAGCAACAAAACGCAGAACGGTAGCAAGGACAGGGTCGGCAGCTGTGGCTGTAGCTGCACGAAGAAAATCAATCGGAAACGAATCGACCACGTCATCGGTTTCTGAATCAATGAACATGCAAGCAAGTTCGGAGGAATCGAATGCTCTATCCTCAGCAACAGGCAAACGGGACAACGCATCGGCGTTTCCGTGCTTAGCAGTGGACCGATACAAGATATCGTAGCGGTACTGCGAGAGGAAAATAGACCAGCGAATGAATTTCTGCGCTGTACGTGGAGGTACAGGCTTGGTCGGATGAAAAAGCGATGTCAAATGTTTGTGGTCGGTGATGATGGTAAAGTGACGACCATACAAGAAATCATGTAACTTTGTAACACCAAATACGAGAGCCAATGCTTCTTTCTCGATCTGTGAATAATTTCTTTGCGCAGACGAGAGCAATTTGGACGCAAAGGCAATAAGGCGATCGTGCGAACCCTCTTTTTGCGCAAGCACAGCACCGATCCCGAAATCCGATGCATCCACCATCAAAAAAAGGGGTTTCCGGGGATCGAATGGCGTAAGGCAATTATTGGAAAGCAACGCCGATTTCAACTGGCGAAAGGTGCGTTCGCATTCCGTCGTCGAGACGAACGGAACACCTTTACGGCGTAAGCGATGAAGCGGAGCTGAAATGGAAGAGGCGTGTGGAACACATTTGTTATAGTAATTTATTTTTCCCAGCACACTCTGTAGCTGCTTCAAATTCTGTGGCGAAGGCAAGTCTTGTATGGCACGGAGGACTGGGATGTATGCCGTGGGCATTGAGTACGTGTCCCAGATAGGGTAAGTCACGAGCAAAAAACACACATTTGTCCTTCCACAAGCGAAGACCATTTTGTCGCAAGACCTGAAATAATATTCTGAGAGTGGTTAAATGTTCTTCTTCCGTCTTTCCGGAGATCACAATATCGTCCAGATAGTTTGCTGCAGTAGGGACCGACGCACAAACAGTTTGTAGATATTGCTGAAACAATTCAGGGGCGGATGCACACCCGAATGGCAGTCTTTTGAATCGGTACAAACCAAGATGCGTGTTAACCACCAATACGCGCTGGGATTCTTCGTCCACCGGTATTTGCAAGTACGCATCTGCTAGGTCCAACTTCGAAAAATATTTACCCGGGCACACTTTGTCAAAAAGATCTTCCGGGCGGGGTAAAGGAAAAGTTGCATTCACTAGTAAAAAAGGTACGTAGCTTCTGGAATACTTAACTTTAATCCATAATTGGTGAACATCGGTCTGACGGTACATGCATCACAAGATAAATAGCAAATGATAATGGCGCCTTGCTAGGTCGTAGCAAATGACGTAGCTGAAGGCTATGCTAACTATCGTCTCGGCAAATGAGAGCGTAATTTTGTCAGTGAACCATCGCTAGCAAAGTCGGCTGTACAACTGGGGCGAGTGCTAGGACGTCTCTCTAGACCTGCCGTGTGGCGGCGCTCGGTCTGCAATCACTGATAGTGGCGACACGCGGGTCCGTTCCGTTCCGTTCGCAAATCACGGACTATCATCTGTCCGGTGGTGGTGGAGGCTAAGCAGCAGTGCTGCTATTCCTCCGTTGACAGCTCTGTTGAATCAGTGTGGCCTCTCGCTAGAATGGGCCTCTGGATGCTTCGCTAGTTCTAGTCTGGCGAAGTATTCGACTGCTGGAAGATCTTCTGGGGCAGGCTGCTGCCTGCCGGAGCGCCACTCTTCCCTCAACCACTTCGTTGTGATGTGGTCCCAGTCCGAAGGGGTGAAGATGGGGCGGCTGTTCAGCAGTTTGAGCTCCTTCCGGGTTATCGCCTCATGCAACATGCCACGCGAGAAGCGTAGGTCGCACGGTACGTGCGGAAGAGGTGGTTTCGCGTGCGCCGGCGTGAAGGGGTACGGATTGTCCCCGTGAGGGTACGTCCCGTCCTTCAGCGACGCCACGATCTTCTTCAGGAAGGGCTGCACACTCCGCTCGTCTGGGAGCGGGAGGGGCAGTCCTTCGTCGGTGTCCGTCTCTTCGTCGTGTGAAGAGGCGGACGGCAACTCTTCGTCGGCTGGCTTTTCTGCAGCTGTCTCCAGGTGAGAAGACAGTGCAGCCGTCATGACGTCCACTTCCATGCGGGACGCCGCCTGCATTGCTGCAGGGGGCGAGTCGGTTGACGTCTGAGTGGCGGCATCTGCCACCAGTGGCCGCCTCACAGGGGCGGGTCCGACGTATACTAACGGACCGCGGCCGATTTAAAGGCTACCACCTAGCAAGTGTGGTGTCTGGCGGTGACACCACAGATGCTGTGTTCCAAGATGACAGAGCCCCAATTTGCATCATCCAGGACAGATTTTGTGAGCACGAGGATGAATTATTGCATCTCCCCTGCCCATCACAGTCACCAAATATCAATATTAATGAGCCTTCGATGTCTGCTTTGGCAAGAATAGTGTGTGATCGCTATCCACATCCATCATCCTTACCACTATTTTGCAGGAGGGTGCTATAAGATTCCCTTGAAAACCATACAGGACCTGTATTTACTTATTTCGAGACGACTGGAAGCTGTTTTGCGTAGTAACAGGTTTCCTACACCATAGCAGGCATGCTGATGTATGGTGTTTTTGTTGTTTCCATATTTTTGTCCGACCCCTGCACATAGGGAAGTTTCGACGGGTCATTGGTTGCTGCCTCTGGATAACGGGGTCCCGAGTTCGATTCCCGGCCAGATCTGGAATTCTTCTCTGCCGTGGACTGGGTGTTTGTATTGTCCTCCTTATTTCGTCATCATTCGGGAAAGTGGAGAGACTGAACAGTGACAAGATTGGGAATTTGTACAGGTGCTGATAACAACACAATTGAGCGCCTCACAAACCAAATATTATCATATCATCATCATCATCATAATCATCATCATGAGATCATTGTTTGGGCGTAGTTTGTTCACTCATATCAGACACTTTTTTCGGGGCCGTAATCTACATATGTCGAGTTTCATCTGTAGCTTATGTGAATAGATGATACGTGAGACAGCAGTGCATGTTATGTCCAGCGCAGTAGCTTTTACATTTCTTTGCAGTTAATTGTGAGCCGTTTTGGCTGCTCCCGCTTGACAACTGGATTATACAGGAGCGGCTTGCATGCTCATGTTTGTGAATTGTTTTATTCTATTTTTTTATTATCGAGCTGCATACCTTTTGGTTTAATTACCATTTGCATTGCTGTCTGGTGTTTTGTAGCTTTTGTTATTTTTAACAAAACCGTCTCCTCCTTATATTTTATTCTACACACATCAAAAAAAGTTTTGCATCAACTCGGTTCCGAGAGTTCCGGAATCTATATAGAAAATTGGAATATAGATCAACATAAACATCATTTCTTCACTTTTTAGTGATCTTGTAAACCACACATTGTATGTTGTACCACCATATAGCAATTCCTTTAGAGGTGGTGGTCCAGATAGCTGTACACATCAGTACCTCTAATACCCAGTAGCACATCCTCTTGCATTGATGCATGCCTGTATACGTCGTGACATACTATCCACAAGTTCATCAAGGCACTGTTGGTCCAGATTGTCCCACTCCTCAACGGCGATTCGGCGTAGATCCCTGAGAGTGGCTGGTGGGTCACGTAGTCCATAAACAGCCCTTTTCAATCCATCCCAGGCATGTTTGATAGGGTTCATGTCTGGTAAACATGCTAGAACCGCTCGGCCACAATGGCCGGCTCTGAAGGAAGTCATTCACAAGATGTGCACAATGGCGGCGCGAATTGTCGTCCATGAAGACGAATGCCTCGCCAATATGTTGCCGATATGGTTGCACTATTCGTCGGAGGATGGCATTCACGTATCGTACAGCCATTACAGCGCCTTCCATGACCACCAGAGGCGTACGTCGGCCCCACATAATGCCACCCCAAAACAGTAGGGAACCTCCACCTTGTTGCACTCGCTAGACAGTGTCACTAAGGCGTTCAGCCTCACCGGGTTGCCTCAGAACACGTCTCTGACGATTGTCTGGTTGAAGGCATATGCGACACTTATCGGTGAAGAGAACGTGATGCCAATCCTGAGTAGTCCATTCAGCATGTTGTTGGGCCCATCTGTACCTCGCTGCATGGTGTCGTGGTTGCAAAGTTGGACCTTGGCACGGACGTCGGGAGTGAAGTTACACATCATGCGGCCTATTGCGCACAGTTTGAGTAGTTACACGACGTCCTGTGGCTGCACAAAAAGCATTATTGAAAATGGTGGGGTTGCTGTCAGGGTTCCTCCGAGCCATTAATCGATAGGTAGCGGTCATCCACTGCAGTAGCAGCCCTTGGGCGCCCTGAGCGAGACATGTCATCGACAGTTCCTGTCTCTCTGTATCTCCTCTATGTCCGAACAACATCAATTTGGTTCACTCCGAGAATCCTGCACATTTCCCTTGTTGAGAGCCCTTCCTGGCACAAAGTAACAATGCGGACGCGATCGAACCGAGGTAGTGACCGTTTAGGCATGGTTGAACTACAGACAACAAGAGCCGTGTATTTCCTTCCTGATGGAATGACTGGAACTGATCGGCTGTCGGACCTCATGAATGGTTGTTTACATCTTTGAGCGAGTTTAGTGACATCTCTGAACAGTCAAAGGGACTGTGTCTCCATCATCATCATCATCATCATTTAAGACTGATTATGCCTTTCAGCGTTCAGTCTGGAGCATAGCCCCCCTTATACAGTTCCTCCATGATCCCCTATTCAGTGCTAACTTTTGTGTCTCTTCTGATGTTAAACCTATTACTTCAAAATCATTCTTAACCGAATCCAGGTACCTTCTCCTCGGTCTGCCCCGACTCCTCCTACCCTCTACTGCTGAATCGATGAGTCTCTAGGGTAACCTTGCTTCTCCCATGCGTGTAACATGACCCCACCATCTAAGCCTGTTCGCCCTGACTGCTACATCTATAGAGTTCATTCTCAGTTTTTCTTTGATTTCTTCATTGTGGACACCCTCCTGCCATTGTTCCCATCTACTAGTACCTGCAATCATCCTAGCTACTTTCATATCCGTAACCTCAACCTTGTTGATAAGGTAGCCTGAATCCACTCAGCTTTCGCTCCCATACAACAAAGTTGGTCGAAAGATTGAACGGTGCACAGATAACTTAGTCTCGGTACTGACTTCCTTCTTGCAGAAGAGAGTAGATCGTAGCTGAGCGCTCACTGCATTAGCTTTGCTACACCTTGCTTCCAGTTCTTTCACTATGTTGCCATCCTGTGAGAATATGCATCCTAAGTACTTGAAACCGTCCACCTGTTCTAGCTTTGTTCCTCCTATTTGGCACTCCATCCGTTTATATTTCTTTCCCACTGACATTACTTTCGTTTTGGAGATGCTAATCTTCATACCATAGTCCTTACATTTCTGATCTAGCACTGAAATATTACTTTGCAAACTTTCAATCGAATCTGCCATCACAACTAAGTCATCCGCATATGCAAGACTGCTTATTTTGTGTTCACATATCTTAATCTCACCCAGCCAGTCTATTGTTTTCAACATATGATCCATAAATAATATGAACAACAGTGGAGACAGGTTGCAGCCTTGTCTTACCCCTGAAACTACTCTGAACCATGAACTCAATTTACCGTCAACTCTAACTGCTGCCTGACTATCCATGTAAAGACCTTTAATTGCTTGCAAAAGTTTGCTTCCTATTCCATAATCTTGTAGAACAGACAATAACTTCCTCCTAGGAACCCGGTCATATGCCTTTTCTAGATCTATAAAGCATAGATACAATTCCCTGTTCCACTCATAACACTTCTCCATTATTTGCCGTAAGCTAAAGATCTGGTCCTGACAACCTCTAAGAGGCCTAAACCCACACTGATTTTCATCCAATTGGTCCTCAACTAATACTCGCACTTTCCTTTCAACAATACCTGAGAAGATTTTACCCACAACGCTGATTAAAGAGATACCTCTGTAGTTGTTACAATCTTTTCTGTTTCCATGTTTAAAGATTGGTGTGATTACTGCTTTTGTCCAGTCTGATGGAACCTGTCCCGACTCCCAGGCCATTTCAATTATCCTGTGTAGCCATTTAAGACCTGACATTCCACTGTATTTGATGAGTTCCGACTTAATTTCATCCACCCCAGCCGCTTTATTGCACTGCAATCTATTGACCATTTTTTCCACTTCCTCAAATGTGATCCTATTTCCATCATCATTCCTATCCCATTCTACCTCGAAATCTGAAACATTACTGATCGCATTTTCACCTACATTGAGCAACTCTTCAAAATATTCCCTCCATCTGCCCAAGGCATCCACAGGATTCACCAGCAGTTTTCCTGACCTGTCCAAAATACTTGTCATTTCCTTCTTACCTCCCTTTCGAAGACTGCTAATTACACTCCAGAATGGTTTTCCAGCAGCTTGACCCATAGTCTCCAACCTGTTTCCAAAGTCTTCCCACGATTTCTTCTTGGATGCTGCAATTATCTGTTTGGCTTTGTTTCTTTCTTCAACATAACTTTCTCTGTCTACCTGGGTTCTGGTATGTAGCCATTTTTGATACGCCTTCTTTTTCCTTTTACTGGCTGCCTTGACTGTATCATTCCACCAAGCTGTTTGCTTCATCCTACTTTTACACACTACTGTTCCAAGACATTCTTTAGCCACTTCTAGTACTGTGTCCCTGTACCTTGTCCATTCCTTTTCCAATGACTGTAATTGACTACATTCAACTAACTGGTACCTTTCTGAGATCGCTGTTATGTACTTGTGCCTGATTTCCTTATCCTGAAGTTTCTCCACTCTTATCCTCCTACATATGGACCTGACCTCCTGCACTTTCGGCCTCACAATCCCAATTTCACTGCAGATTAAATAATGATCAGTGTCATCAAAGAATCCCCTGAATACACGTGTGTCCCTCACAGCCTTCCTGAATTCCTGATCTGTTATTATATAGTCAATGACAGATCTGGTTCCCCTGCCTTCCCAAGTATACCGGTGAATGTTCTTATGTTTAAAAAAGGAGTTTGTGATTACTAAGCCCATACTGGCACAGAAATCCAAGAGTTGTTTCCCGTTCCTGTTGGCCTCCATATCCTCTCCAAATTTATCCATAACCTTTTCATACCCTTCTGTTCGATTTCCAATCCTGGCGTTAAAATCACCCATGAGCAGAACACTGTCCTTGTCCTTTACTCTTACAACTACATCACTGAGTGCCTCATAAAAACTATCCATCTTATCTTGATCTGTCCCTTCACAATGCGAATATACTGACACAATCCTAATTTTCTTGCTAGACACTGTCAAAGCTATCCACATCAGTCGTTCGTTTACATACCTTATTGCAACTATGCTGGGTTCTATTTCTTTCCTGATGTAAAGCCCTACACCCCATTGTGCTATTTCTGCTTTGACTCCTGACAGGTAGACCTTGTATTCTCCCACTTCCTCTTCTTTCTCCCCCCTTACCCGAATGTCACTAACAGCTAAAACGTCCAGCCCCATCTTACTTGCAGCCTCTGCCAGCTCTACCTTCTTCCCAGAGTAGCCCCCATTGATATTAATAGCTCCCCATCTCATTACCATTTGTTTGCCAAGTCGTATCTTAGGAGTCCCTGATTTGTCAGTTAGAGGTGGGACTCCGTCACCTCCAAAGGTCCGAGGCATTTTGCTCTGATTGTTGCCAGCATCATATTTACAGTACCAGGGAAGCAGGTTGCTAGCCTTACTTGCCCCGAGTCCCATTGGGTTTTACCCCTAACGGCTGAGGGACTAACCGGTGGATTTGGTAGTCTTTGCCGTATGAGCACATAGGTGACCACGACTCAGAATATGTCCGAGATGCCCAGCCTTATTCCGAAGTAACCGGTATCCCGACTGTCGGGACCACTTACTTGGCCACTCATACGTTGCCCGTGGTTCATGAACTAGGACATGACTACAGGAACCCACGCCATGAACCACGGGACTGTGTCTGTGATAGAATAATCAAAAATGGTTGAAATGGCTCTGAGCACTACGGGACTTAACTTCTGTGGTCATCAGTCCCCTAGAACTTAGAACTACTTAAACCTAACTAACCTAAGGACATCACACACATCCATGCCCGAGGCAGGATTCGAAACTGCGACCGTAGTTCTCACGCGGTTCCAGACTGTAGCGCCTAGAACTGCTCGGCCACTCTGGCAGGCCTAGAATAATCACAGTCAACGTCTATCTTCAGGAGTTCTGGGAGCCGGGGTGAAGCAAAACTTTTTTTGATGTGTGTATAATAAGTAAAGGTAATGATCTGCGTATTTCGTCTATTTGCGTTGACTGCTGCTAGAAAGATTTCGTACACTTCATTAAAAATAATATGTTGTTGTTGAAATGATGGGAACTGACGTGCAGCAACAAGATCTTGAGTCCCAGAATAGAGGCAGGTTCCTCGCCTCTGCACTGCAGTCTAAAGCTAGAAATACACGTGAGAGCTTTTTGCTTTCAGAGACCTTTTGCGAGTAATATGTAACGTGTAAAGTGTAAACAGTGCAGAGAGTCAGCTCGCCGGCAGTGAGACAAGATCTCAGTCGTGCTCTGCGAATTTAGTCAGACCTCTCTCGAGAGCTGCTCGCCATAGCTCATATTCAAGAAAAACTATACCGGCGTCGCTGGGAGAGTTGAGAGTGGTCGTTGAATGGTGAGGCGCCATATTGCGTCCACGACGTGTGTCTTAGTTTAAGTTTTTACGCTAACATATCTTGATATACATTTTACCGTGATCATACACACGAAACTGCGTATTTTGAGTTATAATTTGTGGCCACAGCGCGTTTCTGAGCGAAGAAACCTCCTTTTTTACCTCTTACGCGAAGAATACGATCAGTTATAATATTTCGAAAGCTCTAGAGTTAAACAATGCGCCACATAAAATACCTTTTAAGACTATCATAGACATTTACATAGAATTAATTGACGAAAAATAATTCCCACCGAGGAGACTCGAATCTATATTAATATGAATGAGAATCTAGCAGGTTACCCATTATGACTCATAGATACTGCATTCAGGGTTTCTATAACGTTTACCGGCATTGTCAGTACAGCTGAGACTACTATCGCGCTGGATACACACAGTAAAGCGGATGTCAGCGATGTGTCGGCAAAAAAAGTGATGAAGAAAGACGTGGACTCAGGACGAAGCTGTGTTTTTAATTAGTTTGGACGAGGAAAGGCCAGACTTATGGAATGTACAATTACTGGATTACAGGAACCGAAATAAGAAACAAAGTTTGTTGGCTGAAATAGCTCCAGGTTTTAACACCTCCACAGAAGAAATTTACTGGGATATCCACAATTTGAGGAATCGGATTGATTTGGGGGGAGGAGACCAAACTGCGAGATCATCGGTCTCGTCAGATTAGGGAAGGTTGGGATAGGAAGTCAGCCGTGCCCTTTCGAAGGATCATTCCGGCATTTGCCTGAAGCGATTTTGGGTAATCACAGAAAACCTAAATCAGGATGGCCAGACGCGGGATTAAGCCGTCATCCTCCAAAATGCGAATCCAGTGTGCTAACCACTGCGCCACCTCGCTAGGTGAGGAATCAAAGTAGTTTTATAACATAGAGAGAAAGAAAGTGAAATTAGGTTTGAAACTAATCATTTAAGTCGGAAAATTGTCATTTAACTCCAAGTAATACAGCCGTATACGAAATTTATCATGAAGTGGTATTTATTGATGATGTTATTATGTTGGATGCCGAAGAACAGATCTTCAGGAATTTACGAGTGGTTTCTTAAGTCAATACAAGTAAAACGTTCAAATAAATGTATGTGTGGAAATGCTTCGTTTATCGGATATCCACCCTGTTTTGCTGATGACTGAGTATGGGTATCAAGATGAAATCTAGTATAATATATTTCATCGTAATTGTTACTTAACGAAAATAAAAGAGAATAAATATAGAAGGGGTGCTCAAAAGGGAAAAAAAAGAAACAACACTGTGGTATAACTGAAGTCTTTATTCAAAAGTAGTCGTGGCACAACTATTCCAATGTTTCACGACCCGCAGAGGATTCCCTTCTCCCAGAATTCCTGTGCTGTGACAGGAGCCAGTCATCCACTGTCTTCTTCAGTTCGTTGCCTAGTTGAAGCGCTTCCCTCAGATGCTTTTTTAGCGGATCAAACACATGCACGTCGCAGGGCGACATGTCCAGAGTGTAGGCCGGATGCTCAAGGTGGTCCCACTTGAACTAGGTTGTTTCACTTTGTGTGTCTTGGAGACGTGCGTAAGCGCGTTATCGTGCAGCAGAAGCACTCCCTCCGAATGCAGCCCAGGACGTTTGCTCTTGACAGATTTACAAGGCCTACAGAGTGCCTTACAGTACACATTACTGTTGATGATTTTCCGTGCTCGAGGACGTCGAAAAAGACGGTGAACATCACCTTGTCCGTTGAGGGCACAGCTTCGCAGTTTTTAGGGGGGCGTGACGACATACGTTCGCGCCACTAGATGTGTCATTACATTTCCCAAAGTGGCATACGCAAATTTCATCTGGTTTGGCTATTAAGACGTTTCGGACCTTTTCATTTGAACATTCCCTGTACCTGATGCTGCAAATCTTAGTAACAAAACCAGTCTGTCCTTAACACTAATCTATTTAAGCATAATAGTGTCTAGCATGGGAATTTTGCGTCTAATTACAAGGAGTTTTTCACCCATCTCCGTCGCTGTCATTCTCGTAAAATTTCCATATTGATGTGGATCTTCCATCAGAAGCTCTACAATGAAATTCTTGCATGTTCCAAAATCACCCCGCCACCTAATCCACTCTTATGCAACATAAGTGCAGCAGCCCTACATTCTTTCATTGCAACCTCTCCATTTATTTGCAGATTTTGAAAAGTATTATCAGTTATTACTGTCCAATGCTTCATAGTGTCTCAGAGACACCACAGATTTCTTGTGTATCATCCAGCTTTTCCTTAGAACTGCTCTTTGCGTGTCTGTATCTGTTGAGATCAAGCATCAGCTCTTATCGCCTGTAACGACAACTGTTTGCACATCCAGGGACAACGTATTTGTAAAGCATTGTGTAGTGTTATTTAATTAACAAAAATAATAATACCTGTCTACTGCATGTGCAAACTAAGTTCACAGTCGGCGAAGTGGCAGGTGGGAGAGCACACCATAAAGGTACAGGTCGTTTCAAAAAGGACTTTACAACTTTGAAAATGCGTATAAATTAATTCATAGTACTGTAGCGACGCTGCGTGCGCTAATTCAAGCTCGCCGGTGTGTATGTGTGCTGTGCGCGTGCGTCAGTGCAGTGGTGTGCGGTCGTAATTACTTTACGCGACGTTTGTGTAGTTCCGCGCCCAGCCTCTAGAGGCGCTGTGTTTTCTAGCTTTTATATACGTTCTGTTTATTATTATTATTATTCCTTGTTTTTTGAGTTAGTAGTAGTTCCGTGCCTCCTGACTTGTGTGGACGAGTACTGTTTTCTCTCCTAACTACGGAAGTTTTCCGAGGATTAAGGATCCTCTGTATAGGCCGGAAGCAAATTTTATAGCTCCGATCGGTCCAAACATGCCGGGCGTCGTCAGATACGCGCTCGCAATAAAGTTATTGTTGCGCAACTGAAGGTCTTCATTCCGCTGAATCACGTTAAGCAAAGGTCGGACAGCCACCAGTTTAGCTGAAACCGACAGTACCTACAGAGGTGATTGTACTGTCATTTGTAGGGAAATTGTCTTGCGTAGTTCGCTAGGTCCGAATCGCACCCTATCCCTTAAATGCACAGTGTAGCTGATCAGCTACAAACGATTCCTCTTCGATTCAAAGCGCATGAGTTTCTTACTTACTCGTAATATGTGGCGTTTTCGTTTGTATACTTTCTCAATTCGACTCATAGCACAAAAAAAGTCCAACAGATGGCACCACAAGGCTGCTACAATCGATATTTCGTACAGTTGCGTCGCTGCTGAACCGCGCGTTGTTTGTGAAAACGGAAGTCGAGAAAGTGTTTTTGTACGCCGCTTACTGCGTTAAATTTTTTTTGAGACATTAGTAAGGTATGTGGAAACTATTTAAATCACAATATGTTTATATTCTAATGGTTAAAAGGAGAAAATACTGGAATACTGTTTGCAGCTCTTCAGTTACAATGTGCATTTACCGCATTTCAAAAAGCAACCTAAGCATGAAAAGAAGAGATCAGAAGAATGATATATTGGAGTGGCTGGAGATCCCTTTATGCAGTGAAGATAGTTTGGACTTATCATTTGATGAACCTTACTAGACCCAACTTACATTATGCAAGAATATGAAGATTCTGGCAACTGCTGTGTTAAAAGAAAAGACTCTGTTGTCAGTATCTTTATTCTTTGCTTTTGTATAACTTCTGTGTGTTTTTTTAGTAAATGTGTCTTTTTCGTATCCATGGTGTAATTATAAAGTTAATAAAATGTTTTCTTACCTTTAAAATAATATTTTTCATCAGGTTATGGGCCCAGTACACGTATAAGGGCCGGCCGGAGTGGCCGAGCGGTTCTAGGCGCTACAGTCTGGAGCCGCGCGACCGCTACGGTTGCAGGTTCGAATCCTGCCTCGGGCATGGATGTGTATGATGTCCTTAGGTTTGTTAGGTTTAAGTAGTTCTAAGTTCTAGGGGACTGATGACCTCAGAAGTTAAGCCCCATAGTGCTCGGAGCTATTTGAAGCAACATGTGTAAAGGCAAACAACATAGTTTAATTGAAACAATATTTGAAATGAGCCTATGTCTGTAAAGAAACATGATTGCTAGCGGCGATTATAAGGCCAGCATTGATAAGCTTGAAGGACCTGAGGACTGGGCCAAATGGAAATGGCATATTTCTATGGTGCTGCGTTCATATTGGCTAGAAGATATTAGTAACGGTACGCGTGAACGTGTAGAGTTGCCGCTAGATGCGACAAGTGCACAAAAAGAAGCATATGTGGAACGGCACAAGGACGACGCAAAGGCAGCAAGTCTTATAGCAAGTGCGCTAAGTAAATCTGTTGCAGAACTCGTCTTAACGTGCAAGAATGCTAAATAAATCTGGGACAAATTACGCGCCCGATTTGAACGTAGCAGTATTCAGCGTTTGAATATGTTGATTGAAACGTTTTTCCGTGTTAAACGTGATGAAACGTAAGATATTAGTGCACATGTGGACAAACTGCAAAAGTTATTTGTGGACCTGAACGATGAATTTGCAAAAGCATGAAGAAAATACGCTATCTGAAAGAATCTTAAATGGTCGAATTTTGTCTACACTGGGAAAAGACTATGACAATTTTAAGGATCTCTGGGATACGATACCGACAGAAAAGCAAAGCATGAATTTATTAATCGAGAAACTTTGTACTATTGAACTGCGTGAACAAGACATTAATGGAAGTGCAGTTTCGTTGTTTCTAAAAGAAGAAAACGGCAAACAAGTAATCAGCAAGTAAAGATGATGAAGTCACAATTAAAACAGAAGTTTCCGTGTAATATATGCAAACAATTAGGTCACTGGGCAGCAGAGTGTCCACAGAACACTCGTGACAGCAATAAAAGAAAAGAGAAGACGCGAGAAAGTGAACACGGTGCATTTACTTCATACGCTATGGGTGTGTGTACCAGTAATCACATTGACCCAAATAAATGGTATTGCGACAGTGGCGCTACAAATCCTGTCACTCCCAACGACAGTATTTTGTTTCGCATAGTGAATTTGATGCTCCTCAAGTAATTTCATTGGGAAAACAAAATGTCAAAATGTGTGCGTACGGTCAAGGTACAGTTTACATCTAAATTCGACGAAACAATAAATGGTACAATGCTAGAATGGACAACGTTTTGTACGTCCCTGGTGCAAGTGCTAATCTGTTCTCTGTGAGAGCCATTGCCTGCAGAGGTTACAGTACTAATTTTAGTTATAATAATGTCTGTGTTCGAAAACAAGTTATCACAGCTTATGCGAAAAATGGACTTTATGTGTTGAACATGCGTGTTGTTAGAAATGCAAAAATGAATATGTGAACTTGATGACTTCATGCGAAACATTGCAAGTGTACCATGAAAGGTTTGGTCATCAGAATAAAAAACATGTGAAGAATATTTAAAAAGGAACGAATATTAATGTGGAAGATGCCAAGAGTGAATTTTGTGACGGTTGTGCGGTCTGAAAGATGCATAGGCTGCCATTCAAAACACGAACAATCTGGTGAATTAATCCACGCAGATGTCAATGGACCAATGAGCACGAAATCTTTTGGAGGTAAGCATTATTATGTATGTTTCAAATACAATTTTTGTAAATTTCGTCTAATTTTCTTTTTAAGACACAAAAGTGAAGTGTGTACTGTGCTTAAGTAGTTTTTAAATGAAGCACGAACTAATGGACATGTTGTCAACTTTAGATGTGATGGTGACAAAGAATTTAACAATAAGAATGTCAGTGAACTGCTTGCAGACAGGGGAATAGAGCTTCTGATTCCTCCTCCTTACAGTCCTGAACAAAATGGTGTGGCTGAACGAGAAAATAGGGCCATTGTTGAAGCTGCCCGGTCAATGCTAAATCTGAGTAATGTAATACAGCAGTCTACTTAATAAATCGCACTGGAAAATCTTCAGTTGAAAATAAAACTCCTTATGAACTATGGTTTAATCGACCAGTAGGCTGCTATGTTCACATTAACAAACAATACCGTTCCAAGTTTGATGATAAGGCAGTTTTTGGACGACGTGTTGGATATGTTAATGACAAGGATGGGTTTAGAGTTTGGATTCCATCTAAAAGAAAAGTGGTGTTGAGTCACGATGTGAAATTTAAGCCAGAAATTGTTTGTGATCTACATAGTGATCATGTTGAATTTCAAGTCCCTCAGGAAGAATTTGATGATCCAAATTCATCTAAAGATGACCAATGTAAATCTCCTAGGCTGTACACTTCTGGTGGAAGTCAAACTCAAGAAAGAATTGGCACTCTCGATTCTAGAGAAAGTCAAGAGTCGAGTGAATCTGCTGAAAATAAAGAATTAACAGAATTTCTAAAAGCAGAAGCTGCTGAATCTTCTAATGAAGAGAAACAGAAGGATAAAAGACAACAAAGAAAACCAACCTGGATGGAAAGTGGTGAATTTTGTATGGCAACAAAAGTTGATGCACTTGAATACAAAGATCCAACTGTTTTTCAGAAATAGACATGCAAGAGACAAAGCAATAATTTCATGTTTTTTTGTTTAGGAGGAAGTGTGAAAAGAAAAGAAAAAACATTCCTTGAGGTCTATGTTTATGTGCTGCTCCATGACTCTGCTGTCAATATCTTTAATCTTTGCTTTTGTGTAACTTCTGTGTTTTTTTTAGTAAATGTTTTTTTTCGTATCCAGGGTGTAATTATAAAGTTAATAAAACGTTTTCTTGCCTTTAAAATAATGTTTTTCATCATGCAGTAATAGTGAAAGACGAAGTATGGGAACAATGCAGACTTCATAAAGCTTACAATCTACTCCTGGGACAGTGCTACCTACTTCTTCCGGAAACAGTGCATCGATAATATCACCATATAGCGAAAGAAATAATCAGGAATCTGCAAATACTAACAATGAATCCGATTTCACAAGTACGAGTGCGCCAAATAAATCCAGAAATGTTGTTTGGAAAGAGGAACATTTAGTTATTTCTGAAAGCCAGTCAGAATTTCATGGTACCACAGAGTTACCAGCTGAAATAATGAACTTAGATACTCCTTATCACTTTTTTACCCACACATTCTCACCAGATTTTTTTGAAATAATTGTTGAGGAATCACACAGGTGCAGTCTTCATAAATATCCCAATAAACCGTTAGCTATACCCTGTGATGATGTGAGAAATTTCATTGGTATCTCTATTGTAATGTCTGTAGTACATGTGCCTAGCACAAGAGATTATTGGGATACTGTCACTGGTGATAATTTGATTAGCTGCACAATGTCAGTAGACAAAATCTCCTTTTCAATGACAAAAGTAACATGATTCCTGGGGGAGAAAGTGGACATGATAGACTTTTCAAGTTGAGGCGTACAACTGACTGCTGAGATCTCGATTCCAAACAGTTCCAATTGAAGAATGCTTGTTTGTCAATGAGCAAATGTGTTCCATAAAAGCGAGGAGTTATCTCAAACAGTATATGCCAAATAAGCCACATAAATATGAGTACAAGCTATTCATTATTAGGGTTGGCATATGATTTTGAAATTTTCACTGGTGATGAAATCTGTCCTGAGAAAAGATTGCCTGGGGAAGAAGATTTAGGGGCCAGTGCAAATACTTTTGTTCACCTTAGCCGAGTACTCCAAAGAAATGTAAACCATAAACTTTATTGTGACAGTTACTACACATCATTAGCACTTTTGGTTTACTTACATAAATGGGGCATATATTGTTTAGGAATTGTGAGAATAAACCGAGGGACAGATTGCAAGCTTCCATACAAAGAAGGTTTGAAAAAAAAAAAAAAAAACTGGAAAGAAGTATGTGTATTGAATGTGTGGCAACTGTTGAAGGAGTTGAAGTATCCAATGTTGCTTAGAAAGACAGCAATAATGTTGCCCTTCTTTCTACTCTTGCTGGAGAGGAACAAGTGGGGGAAGTTAGCAGGTATAATAGGAAAACAAAACAAGAGTAACAGTGCCATGTCCTCAACTGTAAAAAGTTTTACAATAAACATATGAGAGGTGTAGATTTATTAGAGAGTATTGTGGGCAGACATAAAATTCTTACAAGATCTCAGAAGTGATATCTTAGAATATTCTATCTGTTAGATATGGGCATAGTAAATGAATAGATTTTGTACAAAAGAGTAGCAGAGTGCAAAGGCATTCAAAAGACCATAAAGCTAAGCACATTCTGCATGGGGGTTGCTGAATGTTTATGCCATGCTGGGACTACAACACCAAAATGTGGGAGACCAAGCAATGAATTGGATCAACAAATCCAAGCAAAGAAGAGTAGAGGACCAACTGCTCATATGCCACCAAAGGATGTAAGACTGGACCAAGTGTGTAATCTCACTTGGAAATAAGGCAGAGATGTAAATTTCCTGGATGTAATGGATTTACATGGGTTTATTGTGAAAAGTGTGTAGTACCATTATGCTTTCACAAAAATAAAAATTGCTTTAAAGAATACCATATGCAATAGGACTGTTGCATATTCCAAATTAAATGGAAAATTTTTAAATGAATTCTGTGCACCATTTAAATGAATTTTTGTGCTGCTTTCGTAACCTACTAAAGCTTATGTAATTTTATTATTATTATTTTCGATTATTCCCATTTAAAGAGAGTGTTTGAACTTGAATTCCTTTATGATGATTGTTTATGTTTTTTTCTGAGCCCAAATTTTCTTCATGTGTTCACTGTGTTGTTTCGTTCGCTCCACTGTCCATTTGCATCCTGGTCTCTTCTGTGTTGTGGTGTCAAATTCATGTTTTTTGATGATGTTCCTGAATTAAGTTCTATTTTCTGCATCATTTACTGTTATGTGTGCTTGTCTGAGGTCCTCTTCAACTTCTTTTATCCATTTTGTTTTTCCCCTGCCTGAGTTGATGACTTTAAGAATTCGCTTTGAAATTCTGTTTTCATTCATCCTGTGGATATGTCTGTAGAACTGCATTCTTCTTTTCCTTATTGTATCCGTTATCATGTCTGTGTATTTATATAATTCTGATGTTGGTCTCTTCTTCCAGATTCCTTGCTCTTGTATCGGGCCAAAAATTTTCCTGAGAATTTTCCTTTCTTGTTTCTCTATTTCTTTGATTTGTGTAATTTTATTATTATTATTATTATTATTATTATTATTATTCCTTGCTTAGTGTCAGTGAATAAGTCTCTGAGAGTGTGTATGGACAATGTTCACTTTTGCAATGGAGCAGGATTCCCAAGCACCAGTTGATGTAAAGTTGTCACTGTGCTATGTCAATTAACTGCTAAATGCATTTTGCAGCTTATCAACTACAAACCATTAATTTGTATCTAAGAGCCCCAAATTTTGAAATAATTTTTTTAACTATTTTTCTGGCTTTTAACATCCCTAAATACAACAATGGGAATGTTTTCAGTAAAAATAAAAAATTCGTGAATTTAAGGGATATTAAGCGCTAGCGGCAGTTTCACTGGACCCAAGCGTGCTAGCTGTTAGTTTTGGTTTGAAGAATCGAAGTTGGCGACAACAGTTCAGCGTAATTTCCGTACGAAGTACGCTGAAGGTCCACCTACAATTTATGAGTGGCATAAATGTTTTGTAGAAACAGGGTGCTCGGCAACACATGGGAAATCATGCGGTCATCCAAGTACATCTGACGACGTCGTTGAGCGAGTGAGACAACGTTACAACTTTTGATACCACATATCGATGAGGAAGACCAAGAACGAAATGTTTACTTCTTGCAAGATGGTGCACCACCCCCACCTGGCTAACGTCCGGGATTTTCAGTGGATTGGCTGTGATGTTTCAACTGCATGGTCCCCACGTTTCTCAGACCTGAGATTTTTTTTTGGGGGGAGGGGGAATTCATCAAGGATATCGTGTTTGTACGTCCTGTGCCAGCTTCTCTACCTGAACGTAGAGTAAGAATTTACGCCGCCACAGAGCAAGTTACACCTGCAATGAGTGAGTTAGGGAAGAAATGACTTCCGATGGGATTTGTGTGGGGTATCCAATGGTAACCAATTGAAGCCATATACAACATCTTTAGTTTAAGATAAAAAACATGATATGTTTCCCTATAATATAACACTAAATCCAGCTCTATATCTTCTTTCAATAAATTTAAATGAATTTTTAAAGTTGTAAAGTCCTTTTTGAAACACCCTGCATTTCCCACGATCATGATTCCCATTTCCCTGAATGCAATACTGCGTCTATAGTAGGCCATCTTCACAGCGTTGTCACTTCACATGACTCTGGCTTGTGTAAAGTTGGTTGTGCTTCCGTCTTCAGTAGCTTGTTCTCAGAATTGGTAAATAAAAACACAATGCACGTGTCGCCAAGTCTATGACGTCGTCTTGTGAACTGGCGTTCTCGCCGTCTCTCGCTCAGAAAGTTGTGGTGGCCTCCATCTGGTGGTGCTGCAGTTGGTGTGCAGCTGTAGCTCGACAAATATTAACGCCTGTCTCTCGCTTTTCATGAGGATACACTGGTGGGAAAAGAATCGCAACACCAAGAAGGACTTATGCGACATAAACAAAAGTTTGTAAGCGTGTTTCTACATCTGAAAGATGATGTCTCTTGTAATTTCGCGCCAGTCGCAGAAGAGTGTCGCTAGTAACGCCACTATGAGGATGTAAATCAGGTATGCTTTAAACACATGCGCTAACGGTCGTGAGCATTAGTATATGACTCCTTATGGCTTGCCTCACACATGTGTAGTGTGTTCTTGCCAAGTTCTTGTCATTGAGGTTACATACCAATTTTTGAGTTTTATCTTCATCTGTTATCACTTTGTTTATACCAAATCATTCCTATGTAGCACTGAACAAAGCCTGTACTTCTTCATGAGCCATGCTGGCATCAGTGCCTTTCGAGAACAGGGTTGTGGCAACTGCGGATTGCAAGCACTGTCCATGAGAGCTTAAATCATTTACAAAAGCTGGGAACAAGAGGGGCCTTTACCGATCCCTGCGGCACGCTGTATCCCAATTTCTGTTCACATGATAGTGCTCCTTGGACTGATACAATTTGCCTTTTATTTTCCGAATAAGATTTGAGGGTTACCACAAAAGCGCCTCCAACTCCATACTTACTGAATTTTTTTAGGGGTACATTATGATGAATGCAGTCAAACACCTTACTAAGGTCACAAAGTATCAGTGCTACACATTCTTTTCTCTCTTTTGTTACACAGCTTTACCCTAGTAACCAGAACTAGTGCTGCTGTTGTTTTAGATTGGCCTTTTCGAAAACCATGCATTGCGTATGTGAAAAGTTCATTAACTTCAAAGTAATTTCATATTTGGTCTTTCAATCCAGTCTCAATGACTAGCGAAGCCTGGAATTATTGAGACTGTTCTGAAGCTTGCCACCATGGGCGAGTCACCCTTTTTGTAAACTGACACTGTCCGTGCAAATTTCAGAAGCTCTAAAAATACATCAGCAGTGAAATACTTATTAATTACCTTAATTAATTGTGTGAGTTGAGCGTGAAAGTTGATATTACTTAAAGTTGGTATTTAGTCATATTGAAACTTCCCAGAGGTTAGCTTCGTATTTATTAAGCAGTTATTGTTATCTTGTGCTGCTATGATGCAATTTCGATATGTTTATAAGAGTTATGGACTAAAGTGCTCTTTTTACGTCGTATGGGTACAAGCAACTGATTATCTGTGTTTACGTTTCACAGCATTTCAGACATGGAAGACGTGATTATCCGTGCAGCGTCTGCCGTGACAGTGCATGTATTAGTCGCTAGAAGAATAGTGAATAGTGTTTTATTCGTCTCATAACATACAATTTCTAATCATATGATTAGTGTAGAGGAGACGCATAAAAAATGGATAACACAACTTAGGCCTAATTGGTACAAAGAATTTTAACATTAATAAAAACTTTTATTTTTCTGTCCTCCCTTTTGTGAAGGACAGCTACATTTACACACAAGACTATATGTAAATTTATCCTGCTCAAGTGTTCAGTTCATCCTTCAAGAGCTCCTCAACAGTGTAGTAGCAGCATTTGACAAATATATCATATAGCTTTGTTTTCAGTGTCTGTAGGTTCATACTCAGAACATTCTTTCCTTTTAGCTTGTTATGCATTTTCATTGCCATATACTGAGGAGACTGCACATATAGGTTTAAGCGACGAGTGGGAAGCATAAAATTGTCTTTGTTTCTCGTGTTATACGTGTAATTCAAACAGTTTTTCTCGAATAATTCTAAATTGCTGTGTAAGGAGGGAACTGTTAATAACTGTTGTTTTTGAAATAGTGGGCGACATGCTGTCCTTGGATGGGCAGTACACATGTTCCTTATTATTCTTTTCTGTAACTTTAGTATGCAGAACGACGGCGTAATGCCAGGAGTAGGAACTGGGTTCGACCCTGACTGGGAAAAAAGAGGTGAAGGCTGGGATATATACTCCCTGTTAATGAAGGAGCTGAGGCCCGAAGACCTACAGGAATTTGGGTGCTTCGTCAGACTGCATGTGCCTTGTCGATCATACATGATGGGATTCGCGTAAGTGACACAGTAATGACGGAAGCTATTTCACAATTGTGCGATCGCAACAGTCGTCAATGGTCGCCGCCAGCACAACAGCTCTGACTCTTGTGGCTATTCTCTTAACACTATCCTTCCTGATATGCTGAAATAATACACATGATGCAACCAAATCAAACACATGCAGTACTTTTACCTATTATGCGATATGTATACACATTGAAAGTATGCACATGTACATGTAACACATAGAGACAGAATCAAACATTTGTAGACGACCTAATTATGCTACAGCGACTGTGGTACAGCGTACCTAGAGGATCATATTTACTCTTTTGCTTGGTGTATGCTTCAATAAGCGCGCTTATCCTTCCTTTGTTTCATTCCATTACTTCAATAAGAAGCTAACGTTAGATATATAGCTTTTTTCAACGGCAATACAAAAAAGAGAGTTTTCATTTGTTTTATTGCTATGTTTATGGAAAATTACTCACTGAAAAAGTGTTGAATAGCTCGCATAATAGCCAAAAGAGTCCTCAACTGTTCACGTACCGTATTTCTTGTCTGCAGACCACCAGTCAAAACAATAACAAATAGAAAGCTCACCGGAAATGCTGCGATCTCCGTGTCTGTGCGTACACTTCTAAACTTCTACAGTCTAACATACTGTGCTACAAGTACACAGTTATGGTCTTCAGTGTGAAAACTGGTTTGATGCAGCTCTCCATGCTATTCTATCCTGCGCAGTACATCATGTACTAAAGGCCCGTCCACACGCAACGATCTGTCTGCGCAAATGTCTGCGCACATCACTTCTGCGCAGACAGATCGTTGCGTGTGGACAGAAGATTTGCGCCAACCTGAGGTGTGTGCAAACCTGGAAGTTGGAGTTGGAGGTTTGAGCGAAACCTCTCAAATCTGTGGGTTCAAACCACATCTGCGCAGACAAGTTGGAGCATGTGGACAGGAGATCGCCGCAAATCTGGCGCGAAACAGCTGTTTGCTCAGTCTAGTGTTTGTATTTGTGCGCACAGGGCATTAAAATGACTGATATTCGTCAGTATTCTCGAGAGTTTGTAAGCGAATTCATTGAAATATATAGAAACTACCAATGTTTGTGGAAGATTAAAAGAAAAGAATATAGTGACCGAGACAAAAAGACAGCACCATTCAATGCTCTAATTGAAAAATTGCGGGCAGTTGACGCCTCGGCAAACAGAGAAACGGTAATAAAAAAAATTCGTTACGAACTGGCGAAATTATTTGCAGATGGATGTCGAAACTTATAATTATCTGTTAAACCTTGTAACCCCTCATATTATGAGAAAAAAATACTTGTATGAGAAGGGCAATTTCTTCTCATAAACGGCTGGCGTAACATTAAGATTCCTAGCAACAGGAAGGAGCTACAAGGATTTGGAATTTTCAACTGCAATATCGAAACAAGCGTTGAGTAAAATAATACCCAACACATGTGAAGCTATTTACGCTGTCCTGAAGGATGAGTGCATGAAGGCAAGTCAAGTAAATTAAGTCTGTCAGCGAACTGATTACCGAAAAGAGTTATCCAAAGCTCAGAAATCTAGAAGATCTGGTGTAAGAGTATATCAAGTATACCAGCCCACGTTATGGTATTTTGATGTGCTTGGCTTTCTTAGTGATCAAGAAACACCAAGACCAAGCAGGAGTACAATTGAAGATGAAATTGGAGTGTCAATGTGCCAGGAAATGGAACACGAGGTAATGTAAAACAAAACAGGTTCGCCCTGCAACTCTCACAGTAAATGAACGTGAGAAAACTGCTTTCGCTTTAGCAGCCACTGTCTACACCATTTTGACCTCCTCCTCTGTTTCCTGCGGTTGGTCTGAATGTTTTTTGCAACACAAGTTGCGAACACAGACCACAACAGAACTTCCTCCATTTCTATATTTCAAAATAATTGAATTAAGTTTTTGACGTTTACGGTGAGCGTAGTCGCTTGCCACTGATATTTCTTTTCTACACCGACAGATGGCGGGCGAGTAGTAGATTGGGGTTTGTGTCGTGTGAACACACCACATTTGCAGCGATCTTTTGCATGTACAGACATCTGCGCCAATGTCTGCGCAGACAGATCGTTGCGTGTGGACCGGGCTTAAGGAAGAAGGAGAAGAAGAAAAAGAAGATGAAGATGACGAAGAATACGGAGCAGGGGTGTTTAAACAACTGTATCCTGACAGCAGTGCATGCAGCTAAAAGCGCTCCGAAGCATAAAGGAACAGTTAAGCACCCAGGGTTCTGCCGCCACCCAAGACGTCGTGTGGAATTATTCATTTTCTCTTTCCGGCCCTCACAAGTCTCTCTACAGTGGGTCTCTGGCTGGTGGTATTGCAGCTATTTCCAGAACAGCCAGGAACACACACAACTCCCAGGAGCAGCTAGAGGAAGCAAGAAGGTATAATCTTACGATGGAAGCAGTAGCCATCTGGTAAGGACAATACCTGAAACCATACAGGGAAGGCTATGTCTCTTCATAAAAAAATAAAATAAAATGAAATAAACCTCAGCCATCCTACAGGATAAAGCGCCTACAAATACAGATCTGTTTAAGTTTGTTAGAAACAATTCAACTTTCCAAGATTCTGTGATGTGTCAATGCGGAATACATTACTGAAGACTATGTGGATATCCAGAGAATGTGGAAAGGGCGTACCCAGGATCTGAACTAGGGTGGTGGGGAGGGGGGGGGGGAGGGGGCAGGTCATACTAGTATCAGGAAACAAGGACTCGAGACAACATACAGCACTTCTTATTAAATAAAACAGTAAACCAGTGAAAAACTGCTTTTAATAAACATTTTAAATACTTGAATGCACTTGTACAATCCAAGAAAACATGCAGCATTTATTATTAAATAAAACAGTAAACTAGCAAAAACTGCGAATATCTTCTGGGGGGAGGGGCAGCTGCCCCCTCCCCCCCCCCTGCCCCTCGCTGGGTACGCCCACGTGTGGAATTGTAAATTTAAATGCTGCTGGAGGACCTAGAACCCACTGGGTGGCGTATGTTAAAATAATACAAATAACGTTTACTGTTTCTACTCCTTTGGTAACTTTCAATCTCTAGATGAATTACAACGATACTTCATCAGCAGGAGACAAGTATTCTACAATTTTCAACGCGACCAAGACTTTAATACTTACCTGTGTGGTCATCTATGAATCATGATTCTCCTAACTTTTACGAAGAAGAAATATATATGAGGAAGTGCATTAAGCATCCAATCACCTGTTGAGGTTTAGATGCAATGTCATATACTCAGACGAAGGAGGACATATAAGGAGGAAAGATCGTCTGTATTACGTGTGAATTACTTACCACTGATTGATTTAAGCATTGGAGAATGGAGTATTACACTGATTGGGTTGGAGGCATACAACAGTATCCTGGATATCAAAGAGTCTAACAATAAACTACAGCCGGCCGTAGTGGCCGTGCGGTTCTAGGCGCTACAGTCTGGAGCCGAGCGAGCGCTACAGTCGCAGGTTCGAATCCTGCCTCGGGCATGGATGTGTTGATGTCCTTAGGTTAGTTAGGTTTAATTAGTTCTAAGTTCTAGGCGACTAATGACCTGAGAAGTTAAGTCGCATAGTGCTCAGAGCCAATAAACTACATCTGGAAATTAATGGTAAAAATGGTAGCTTTTGAAGAGAGAGTCTAATAAATTTTGCAGACCTAATCAGACTGTAGATATAATCTGTATTGAGTGTAACATTGCAATGAACTCCTGTCTCAATGATAGATTCATTCATACAGTTTACGAATTCCTCCCATCAGTTGGATCAGAGTGTAAGAGTGTTGAGACTCCCATCAACTCTATATACCTTCCAGTGACAGCGTAGACATTGTACTATCTGAAGCTGAGTATTGTGGACCAGAATAATCAACTTGTTGACTTTGGTAGTGAGGAAATCATAGTGCGATCACATCTAAGACAGGATGGATTTAAGGTGTAAAACCAGTACACACAACCCACAGCACAACACTACACAGCAGAACCATATGCCACGCGGGGTAGCTGGGCAGTCTAGAGTGCCTTTTCATGGTCCGTGCGACTCCCCACGTCAGAGGTTTGAGTCCTCCCTCGGGCATGGGTGTGTGTCTTGTCCATAGCATAAGTTAATTTAAGTTAGATTAAGGAGTGTGTAGGCTTAGGGACTGATGACCTCAGCAGTATGGTCTCTTAAGGCCTTCCACAAAATTTCCAAATTTCCAGATCCACAAAATGACAACATGCTTGAACTATGAGTTTCTTAAATCAGCAGACCTGAACCCCTGCAATGACTTCACTCAATATAGCGGTCCCTGTTGAATATAATGAGCGAATTATATGCCAGGAATACTGTTCACATAAACCTTATGCTTTAACCATATTTAACAAGAAAGACAAAATTAGGATTGTCATCCAGCACCAAACCGTTTTAACCTTCCCACACAAGAGTTTCATATGTTTGTATGGTGTATTTAGGAAAAATGATGTTTCTCCCACAGTGAGATTGAAGCATACACATAAGGCTTTGCCATTCCTCTTTCAGGAGATAATATGTGAACTGAATGGGGTTTAGATTACCCTTTTGTACGTGTAATATAAGCTGAGCATCAAACTTTAACACATATATCTCTGCCTTGCCCGCAAATTTGGGAGGTTTAGAAAATGCAGGATGGTTCATAGACAAGCTGTGTAGAACAGTGGAAGAGTACCAGAAATTTACTGCATACATACGTCTAAACATGCTTATGGGATACTTCAATGACATGTAGCGAATTATTACGAATGCTAATCATGAACTTATACTGGTATGGAGTGTGGAAGGTTAGAACTCACACATTCAAGGACCCCTAGAGGAGAATGAGAGAATCATCAATGAAATAATATGGAGACTATCTCACATCACTGTAGCAGATGAGGAGCATTTGCAGTTTTTAAAAGTTCTGAATCGTGATGCATATCTGCCATTAGGTGTCTGTTTAAGGGGGATTTTTGAATATCCAATGCTACTGATGGCAACCAAACAAATGTGGGCTATTAAAACCTCTGTTCAATTAGAGGCACCAAGACTCGAACTCAGGACCTTTCACAGGCAAGTGCTTGGTAGAGTATTTGCCCATGAAAGGCAAAGATCCCAAGTCCGAATCTCGTCCGGCACACATTTTTAATCTGCCAGGAAGTTTCTTATTGGCACACACTCCGCTGCAGAGTGAAAATTTCATTCTTGACCCAGATTAATTATAGTTGCATTTCAAACCAATAGAAGTAGGAATATAGAAAATCATTCCACCACATTTGACAATTGCAATTTAACTAATGCCAAAATCTACTTCAATTTGGAATGCTATCCATATGACAATTGACTGCTACAATGGTGTGAAAATGTATAGACTGTAGAATTTTACTTGTATGCAAAGTTCCTTGCTTCTTACTATGAGGGTGCTGACAAGTAAGGATGTCTACTCGGCCCATGGAAATTCAGTTAGCTGGAACCAATCATCATAACAAAATTCCCAAAGCAGAATGAGATAATTAAATCAGGGCTGATAGCTATATCAACTGAATTTGAATCTTCATCAAATGTCACAGACCAAACTGTGGCATGTGCTCTCGTTTTACATACCCATTAAGATGCCAGTGTAGTAGAGACATTCTCAGTAAACATTGCATCACCAAGGTCTTTCAGGGATATGAAGTGTGTTAAAATGTGAATGAGTACAAATTGGTTAACACGTTTCTTCCATGGAAGTCACTGGGACAATCCTGGCATACACTGTGAAGATACAGTGACATCAGTTCGATTATTTGATTACATGGACACCATCACCTATGTCAAAGGGAAGGAGAGGATCACATGGATGCATCGAATCTTCATCAGTGCAACTATCAAGACATGGAATTCTGTGGGTGCCCTACTCTCAATCAACTCAAGAAGAAAATGTGTTTGCTTATTAAACTGTGAAATTACCTGTAAATTGGATGAGAAATATATGAATTTTTACCTTACATTCTGTGTACTTTTTTTACAGATTTCATCCTGCACACACTTTGATAGTTATTTAGTATGCAACTTTGTCCAGGTACTACATCAACGGTTCTCCTCAAGCACAGGTGATATAATTTTAGACATGTCTGCTATATGTCTCTGGAAGTGGATACCATCACATATCATTTCCTCCCATAACCCAATACATGCAGCACGATAGGTGAAGATCCACACAATCAATACATATATTTTGTTGTTCTCCATCTGAAACTTCACCTCCTTAACAGCACTCATGTTGAGAACTACACTCCTGGAAATTGAAATAAGAACAACGTGAATTCATTGTCCCAGGAAGGGGAAACTTTATTGACACATTCCTGGGGTCAGATACATCACATGATCACACTGACAGAACCACAGGCACATAGACACAGGCAACAGAGCATGTACAATGTCGGCACTAGTACAGTGTATATCCACCTTTCGCAGCAATGCAGGCTGCTATTCTCCCATGGAGACGATCGTAGAGATGCTGGATGTAGTCCTGTGGAACGGCTTGCCATGTCATTTCCACCTGGCACCTCATTTGGACCAGCGTTCGTGCTGGACGTGCAGACCGCGTGAGACGACGCTTCATCCAGTCCCAAACATGCTCAATGGGGGACAGATCCGGAGATCTTGCTGGCCAGGGTAGTTGACTTACACCTTCTAGAGCACGTTGGGTGGCACGGGATACATGCGGACGTGCATTGTCCTGTTGGAACAGCAAGTTCCCTTGCCGGTCTAGGAATGGTAGAACGATGGGTTCGATGACGGTTTGGATGTACCGTGCACTATTCAGTGTCCCCTCGACGATCACCAGTGGTGTACGGCCAGTGTAGGAGATCGCTCCCCACACCATGATGCCGGGTGTTGGCCCTGTGTGCCTCGGTCGTATGCAGTCCTAATTGTGGCGCTCACCTGCACGGCGCCAAACACGCATACGACCATCATTGGCACCAAGGCAGAAGCGACTCTCATCGCTGAAGATGACACGTCTCCATTCGTCCCTCCATTCACGCCTGTCGCGACACCACTGGAGGCGGGCTGCACGATGTTGGGGCGTGAGCGGAAGACGGCCTAACGGTGTGCGGGACCGTAGCCCAGCTTCATGGAGACGATTGCGAATGGTCCTCGCCGATACCCCAGGAGCAACAGTGTCCCTAATTTGCTGGGAAGTGGCGGTGCGGTCCCCTACGGCACTGCGTAGGATCCTCCAGTTTTGGCGTGCATCCGTGCGTCGCTGCGGTCCGGTCCCAGGTCGACGGGCACGTGCACCTTCCGCCGACCACTGGCGACCACATCGATGTACTGTGGAGACCTCACGCCCTACATGTTGAGCAATTCGGCGGTACGTTCACCCGGCCTCCCGCATGCCCACTATACGCCCTCGCTCAAAGTCCGTCAACTGCACATACGGTTCACGTCCACGCTGTCGCGGCGTGCTACCAGTGTTAAAGACTGCGATGGAGCTCCGTATGCCACGGCAAACTGGCTGACACTGACGGCGGCGGTGCACAAATGCTGCGCAGCTAGCGCCATTCGACGGCCAACACCGCGGTTCCTGGTGTGTCCGCTGTGCCGTGCGTGTGATCATTGCTTGTACAGCCCTCTCGCAGTGTCCGGAGCAAGTATGGTGGTTCTGACACACCGGTGTCAATGTGTTCTTTTTTCCATTTCCAGGAGTGTATGATCATATTTGTGTCTCGCACATGCTTTATATGTACAATACACTGGGGGATAGGTTTTCTGTAAATAACACAGATATATAGATACTACTTTGTTCTTTTGATGCAACTTGATTATTTTTTCACAACACTGATACAATTTGGCTCTTGAGATACAATTTGATTGTTCAGATACAACTTGGTTCTTTTTCATAACACTGATACAAATTAGTTCTTCAAATACTGTTTGGTTCTTTTACACAACTCTGATACAATCTGAATCTTCTTCACATTTTTGTTCAGTGTAGAGATACCTTTTTATTTACAAACTACTATTAATACTAGTGACTATGACTTGAAAGAAAACCCACAGTCCACCTGACAGTAGTACTGGTTGAGAATTTACAATTTTTGGGGCACACAAGCACTGGTTGAAAATATTAACAATCATACATGTATGACTGACAGCACAAGAAACTTAAAAAGTGTTTTATTTAGGTGATGTGCAGGAATTATTTTACAAGTGTACACATTTTGAAGGGCTATTTACAAGTATGAATTCTGTCAGTATACATGATTTGCATATATTTTACACAATTTTTGCTGTATTTTCGTTATCACCGCACACATGGTGTGCATATATTTGCAAGTGCAGAACTATGTCAGCATATGTGGTATGCATATACATTTATACTAAAAAAATATTTAGACTATGATAAACGGATCATGCCATTCCACATACAACCACTACTCACGTGCAATCTCCCTCTTTCTCATTCACACCACTCTCATTAAGGGAATATTGTGAGTACGGGCGAGTTTCAGTCCCCACAAAGACAGGTGTCTTGAATTATATTTGGAATCTTTGCCATTCCACAGCAACTAAGTTGTTATTGAAGATAGTGACTCTTTTAAAATTTGGTCTGCCAATTCATTTCCTTATACCTCAATGCCCAAGCCATTGTGTTCTAACCAGACTTTCGTGATTAATATAAGAAAATAGTTTCCAAAACCATTCTTTGCGGAAACCCTCTGCTTGGTATCTAAATCAATATACTCCTTTAACCAGAGTGACTGCTTGAAGGAGATAGCATGGGTGATTTCAAACAGATCCATCTCTAAGCTGGGACACTACTGCAGGTTTCTGTAATGCATGACATATCTCTGCATGCCCCCAGCGATATCATCAGTGTGGGGATGGAGTCTCCTTGCAAAACTAGTTGCTCTGGATATAGCGGCAAATCGCTTTGTGCATCACGCAAACTAACAAGGTCATTGAGAATGAGATTTTCACTCTGCAGTGGAGTGTCCGCAGATATGAAACTTCCTGGCAGCTTAAAACTGTGTGCCGGACCAAGACTTGAACTCGGGACCTTTGCCTTTCGCGGGCAAGTGCTCTACCAACTGAGCTACCCAAGCACGACTCACTCCCTGCCCTCACAGCTTTACTTCTGCCAGTATCTCGTCTCCTACCTTCCAAACTACTGGCAGATTAAAACTGTGTGCTGGACCGAGACTCTAACTCGGGATTTTTGCCTTTCGCAGGTAAGTGCTCTACCAAATGAGTTACCCGAGCACGACTCACGCCCCGCGTGCTCGGGTAGCTCAGTTGGTAGAGCACTTGCCCGCGAAAGGCAAAGGTCCCGACTTCGAGTCTTGGTCTGGCACACAGTTTTAATCTGCCAGGAAGTTTCAAGGTCATTGGGGTCTGCATCCACAACATACTCTATGTCAGAATCAGCCGCCACGCTATGAATACTTCTACCAAATCACTTGTATTCGTTTTCGGACAGCCATCAAAACTTGCCAGTCAGCAGCGATTTTTGCATAGCGTGCCCACATACCTTATTTACATCCCCACAGATCTCATACTTGAAGAAAGGAAGCATGTATTGGTCAGTAGTTCAATGTCGACTTTCGTTTTCTTGCACATAGCTTCCCAAGACAAACCAGGTGCCATTTGACGAGTTTCTAATCAGGAGCGAATTATATAATTTTATATTTGTGCTTTGATAATTTAGTTTTTGAATTTCTGCATGTTAATTTACTATTTATTAGACACAGATCTCGCGTTTTAGTTTGTGTCGGAAAGTAACCGATTTCGTGATATTTTAAGAGTTCCTAATGAGGAGCGTATTATTCAGTCATCGCTGTGCTTTGGTACTTTAGATTCTGAATCTCTGCGTCTTAATATGGTTTAGCAGACACAGTTCTTACATTTGCGTCAGTATCTACAACAGAGTTCCGCAGCGCGTGTCGATAGTCGTTCGATTGTCTGTGTAGTGTTGTTTTCCACCGTCTTTTGTACGGATAGGGACTGTGTGAATGCTATGTGCGGATGCGAACTGAGTAGGTGACACTTCACTCTCAGCTCCAGGTTATGTTGGCTTCAGTTACACAGCTTGAAGGTGCACTAGCAACAGCGGTCCAGCAACGACTTTATGGAACTACCATATATATCAGAAGGACCAAGTCTTACAGACTATATGTACACACATACCATCTAATAAGCGATGTCATATGTTAACAGCTACATTATTGTCTCTGCAATGCTGTACCAATGCTAAGTGTTTTTTGCTCATTTCTTTCAGCATTTCTATTAAAATAGCAATGATCGTTTTTCCCATTTGTTATTAAAACGCGGTATTTAAAAACAATACGAACTTTATGAATAAAAATTCTTCAATTTTAAAAGTGGTTTATTTAAAAACAAAAGAATTTACACTGCTGCTATGGCGTATTGATATTTCGTTTTTTTTACCCAGTTATTAGCAAAAAATAAAGAACATCCGATATAACTGAAACCAAATAAATACCGAAAAAAACTGGTTACTTAAAATCAGAATACTGGTATCAGATATAACCGTCTGTTTTCCCATCTCTTGGTTGCAGTGGATAAGCATCCCTGTTGTGGACCGCCTGTGGAAATCCAACGGATGTACAGCATGACCCATGAGTCCGCCGATCAATCCACATTGATCACCAGCCAAGTTACTGCTCACACTGAAGTTGTCCTCTCACCTGTGGCCTAGTGGGAGGTCGCCTTAAGACATGGCAGGTTGCAAAAAACTTCCTGAGGATGATGAGCCCGCCGAAGTGGCCGAGCGGTTCTGGGCGCTACAGTCGCAGGTTCGAATCCTGCCTCGGGCATGGATGTGTGTGATGTCCTTAGGTTAGTTAGGTTTAAGTAGTTCTAAGTTCTAGTGGACTTATGACCTCAGCAGTTGAGTTCCATAGTGCTCAGAGCCATTTGAACCATTTTTGAGGATGACGAACATAAAGCCTCCCAGTATTGTCTGACAAACAGGTTATTGAAAAAGTGTTCCTTTCAAAACTAATTACATTCTTCGACAAGAATAATATTATTTCTGGATGTAAACATGGCTTCAGACCACAGAGATCAATTGAAACTGCCACTTTCAATCTGATAAACCATGTCTTAAATGCAGTGGACAACCACAGAAATATCTCAGGTTTATTCTTGGACCTAACAAAAGCTTTTGATGTGATTGATCATTCAATACTCCTGAGGAAGCTCGAATGGTATGGTGTAAGAGGTGTGCCAAATCAGTGGATCAAATCATATTTGGAATATCGTTCTCAGGTAACTGAAATTAAGTACACAGAATGAAATGAACTCCAGGTACACGTTTCAGAACCATGTGGACTAACTCATGGTGTTCCACAGGGCTCCATTGTAGGTCCCTTTCTTTTTTTGGTCTACATTAATGATTTCCCATCACACGTTGTGATTCTGAACCAGTACTGTTTGCAGATGACACCAGTCTATTGATTGAAGGGAATAATGAAGAAAATCTTACTGCATCTGCAAAAGATATTACAAAAGGAGTGTCTGAATGGTTTACCAGAAACAGGCTAATAGTTAATCCCCAAAAAACGGTACTCATGAATTTCCACATTGATCAAAATAAAAATCCGGCACAACCTGTAATATGTATAGATAACCAAAACATTAGTTCTGTCAATGAAACTAAATTTCTTGGGATTCATATCCAGGAAAATCTTAAATGGAACACTCATATCACAGCCCTAAATTCAAAACTAGCAAAAATGAGCTATGTGGTAAGAATTCTCTGCAACACTACTAGTGCAGAAACAGTTAGGGCTGTATACTTTGCTCGTGTACATTCAATACTGAAGTACGGTATCATTTTCTGGGGAAAGTACATCAGGCCATAACAGTTTTCAGGAAACAAAAGGCAATTATAAGAATAATGAAACAAGTGAGCAGCAGAAAATCATGCAAACCTTTCTTTAAAGATCTAAAGATCGTACCCCTTCCCTGCATTTATATACTGGAAGTAGTCACGCATGTCAAAAAAAGCATACTGAGAAAAGAAAACCTTTTTCCTCAAAACAAAAGTGTCCATGATTACAGTACCAGGTCAGACAGTGACATACATGTCAATCATTGTAACACCACATTATGCCAAAAAGGTGTATATCATGCAGGAACAAAACTTTACAACAGATTACCAAGACATATAAAATCCCTTACTGAACTACAAAGCTTTAAAAAGTCTGTGACATCCTACCTTCTGAGAAACTGCTACTATTCAGTCTCACAGTATCTTATGAAAGAAAAAAATGTAATTTGTATCTTTAATCGTAGAAATAAGTTATAAATATACAGAATTTCAAAAATTTGTAATTATTAACTGTATAGATCCAATTTGTCATAAAAATTTATAAAATTTATGTTTGATATTTGAAAATCCAATAGCTAAAAAGGTTTTATGTCCAATATCCTGTGTACAATATATGTACTTAAAAAGAGATTTATATGGACAAATAAATAAATAAATGAATATCGTTCTTGCGAAACACAACTCATAAGAGGTGTTGAGTGTTATCGACAAGGGATTTCAAATTGATCTCGTATTGATAGATTTCCAGAAGACTTTTGACACCAAACCCACAAACGGCTTGAAATCAAATTTCGATTTTCTGGAATATCCAGATAGAAATAATGAAGTGCATCGAGAAAGTTCAAAGAAGGGCAGCACGTTTTGTATTATCGAGAAATAAGGGAGAGAGTGTCACAGACATGATACAGGATTTTGTGTGGAAATAATTGAAATATATATATATATATATATATATATATGTGTGTGTGTGTGTGTGTGTGTGTGTGTGTGTGTGTGTGTGTGTGTGAAAGTATATATATATATATATATATATATATATATATATATACTACGAATAAAAACAGAGAAGAAGTCGAGGACATCTGCATTGGCATTCTGAAAGTATTATTTTGTACATCCGTCATACTGGAAGTCTTTATATACACAGTTTTACATTTGTTGTAGTTTCCCTTTGCAATGTATACTGACACACTATTTAATTTTTTATTTGAAGATATTCTTTAACACTGTAAGGGCAAATACTGTTCAGATGTCTTTTTAATTTTCTTTCAAAAAGAGATATATTTTCCATCATCTTTATACACTGCAGTAAACTGTTGTACATTATGTGTCCAGCATTGACATGTTATTTGTATGTTAATTTTAGCCTACTTCCTTCTACATGATAGTCATTTTTTCTTCTTGTATTATGTTCATGATATTCTCCATTTAGCAATGCAGTGCAGTTAATTTTAATTAGATAATTGTTTGATATATATTTATATATACAGTAGAGCGTTGATTATCCGAACGTTGGTCAACCGAACGACCGCTTAACCGAACTGTGTACTCGCTCGCACCTGTTACTCTCCCACGATTTTTATGAAGTGGTTTCTGAACGTTTTCGTACCCTCTGTAAAAGCTCATCAGCTAAAGAATGGGAAGAGGGAGAAAACACTACTTCTCCTTGACAATGCACCAACTCATCCGTCATGTGATATTTTAAACGAAAAAGACGAGTTCATAAATATTTCTTCCACCTAACGTAACCTCATTATTACAGCCCATGAATCAAGGCGTTATTGAGACTTTCAAACTATATTACAGGAAATAATTGTTGCATAAGTTATTGTTAGAAAGAGAAGAAGATGGAGAAGAAAGTCTCTTAAGAAATCATAAGAATATTGACTTGAAAGACGCGTCCTACATGATCAGCACAGCATGGAATAGTGTAGAGGAAGAGAATTTGAAGAAAGCCTGGAATAAAATTTTGGACACAGCAGAAAATTCACAAGGTATGATTCAAAATGTCGAGCACAATGATATGTCCGAAATACTCGGTATGCTAAAAGAAATAGATTGCCACGAATGTGATGAAGACGTTCATGAATGGATGAATATCGATGATGCAGATCCAGGATACCAAATCATGCAGGACAGCGAGATTGTAAACGTCGTCACTGATAAAGATGACGCCGCCAGCATCTCATCAATTAGTCCTCCAGAAAGTGAAGATGGAAGTATACCAACAGCTTCTGAGGCGTTCACTTGTTTAGATACTGCCTTGCGATGGTTTGATGCCCAAGATGAAAGTGACCAGTTTCAGGTATCTGTAATGAAAAAAGTACGTGACTTAGCTGCTCTTAAGCGTGTAGGCTTGCTTAGACAGACCAAAATAAAGGATTTTTTTAAACGTTAATTTTGTATACTGTGTGTATTGTTCATGCAAAATGCGTATGTAATATGTATATATTTTTGTTTAATAAACTGTGCCACATGCTATATATTCCAACTGAAGTTGCCTTTGTATGTTACTTCGTAATACACTCCTGGAAATTGAAATAAGAACACCGTGAATTCATTGTCCCAGGAAGGGGAAACTTTATTGACACATTCCTGGGATCAGATACATCACATGATCACACTGACAGAACCACAGGCACATAGACACAGGCAACAGAGCATGCACAATGTCGGCACTAGTACAGTGTATATCCACCTTTAGCAGCAATGCAGGCTGCTATTCTCCCATGGAGACGATCGTAGAGATGCTGGATGTAGTCCTGTGGAACGGCTTGCCATGCCATTTCCACCTGGCGCCTCAGTTGGACCAGCGTTCGTGCTGGACGTGCAGACCGCGTGAGACAACGCTTCATCCAGTCCCAAACATGCTCAATGGGGGACAGATCCGGAGATCTTGCTGGCCAGGGTAGTTGACTTACACCTTCTAGAGCACGTTGGGTGGCACGGGATACATGCGGACGTGCATTGTCCTGTTGGAACAGCAAGTTCCCTTGCCGGTCTAGGAATGGTAGAACGATGGGATCGATGACGGTTTGGATGTACCGTGCACTATTCAGTGTCCCCTCGACGATCACCAGTGGTGTACGGCCAGTGTAGGAGATCGCTCCCCACACCATGATGCCGGGTGTTGGCCCTGTGTGCCTCGGTCGTATGCAGTCCTGATTGTGGCGCTCGCCTGCACGGCGCCAAACACGCATACGACCATCATTGGCACCAAGGCAGAAGCGACTCTCATCGCTGAAGACGACACGTCTCCATTCGTCCCTCCATTCACGCCTGTCGCGACACCACTGGAGGCGGGCTGCACGATGTTGGGGCGTGAGCGGAAGACGGCCTAACGGTGTGCGGGACCGTAGCCCAGCTTCATGGAGACGGTTGCGAATGGTCCTCGCCGATACCCCAGGAGCAACAGTGTCCCTAATTTGCTGGGAAGTGGCGGTGCGGTCCCCTACGGCACTGCGTAGGATCCTACGGTCTTGGCGTGCATCCGTGCGTCGCTGCGGTCCGGTCCCAGGTCGACGGGCACGTGCACCTTCCGCCGACCACTGGCGACAACATCGATGTACTGTGGAGACGTCACGCCCCACGTGTTGAGCAATTCGGCG
The DNA here is from genome assembly GCF_023864275.1 of Schistocerca cancellata. NCBI lineage: Eukaryota > Metazoa > Arthropoda > Insecta > Orthoptera > Acrididae > Schistocerca > Schistocerca cancellata. The sequence goes on from NC_064630.1 coordinate 765,581,289, forward strand.
GTACGTCCACCCGGCCTCCCGCATGCCCACTATACGCCCTCCCTCAAAGTCCGTCAACTGCACATACGGTTCACGTCCACGCTGTCGCTGCATGCTACCAGTGTTAAAGACTGCGATGGAGCTCCGTATGCCACGGCAAACTGGCTGACACTGACGGCGGCGGTGCACAAATGCTGCGCAGCTAGCGCCATTCGACGGCCAACACCGCAGTTCCTGGTGTGTCCGCTGTGCCGTGCGTGTGATCATTGCTTGTACAGCCCTCTCGCAGTGTCCGGAGCAAGTATGGTGGGTCTGACACACCGGTGTCAATGTGTTCTTTTTTCCATTTCCAGGAGTGTATTAAAAGAGATGCCTGTTTTTGTGAATAAATTTAGTGTACAGTACTTTTTGGCAAATAAACATGTACAGTTCGATTATCCGAACAAACCAGTTTTCCGAACACCCATGTCCCCCAATTACTTCGGATAATCGATGCTCTACTGTATTTCTTTCTTGTATTATGTTCATGATATTCTCCATTTAACAATGCAGAGCAGTTAATTTTTAAGTACCATACATAATTGTTTCATATATATACTGATGCTACTGTTAAAATTTTTAGCTCCCTGAATTTATTTCTGCAGGATTCTCTATATGATAATTTGAATCTTAATACCCTTTTTGTGCTCACATTTGCAGCATTTCCCCAAACCAGGATGCCATATGAGAGGTGCAAATGGACTGGTCCATAGTTCATTGTTTGTAGAGTGTATCTATTTACTGACCACAACATTTTTCTCATCAGAAATATGCTTGAACCTATTTTGGTGCAAATGTTATTTATGTGATTCTCCCATGTCATATGCCTGTCCACTGTTACACCTAGAAATTTATAGCTGTCTCTCTCCTTTAGTTCTAGGTCTCCACACTCGACAGTAATGTTGTCCCAAGTGTGTTTTTTGATTGCATGTAACTGAATATATGTTGTTTTGTTCCCATTTATAAAGAGATTGTTTTCCCTGAAATAAATGTTCCTGCTTTTTGTATTTTGCGAAGACTTGTCGTTCAGGTCATCTGTTGTAGAACTGGTATAACAAATGAAGTGTCATCTGCGTACATAACTACACTATCGGATCGTTACAAAGTAATAAAAAGGGGAAGCTCACACCTTCAAAATCGCCAAAGACAGAAAACAAGAAACGGGTTCCATCGAGAGATTCAAAACCCTTCTTACTCAGCCTGCGACATCGCTTTCACAGTAACAACTGACAAGCCGACGGACAGTTTCATGGCAGAGGTTACAGCAGACCTCGAACACACCCTTCTGCTACCAGACCGGCGCCCAACTACGCAATCACTGTTTACACGAGGACCGGTCGGGAAGTAAACTGTATGTTCCCTCACGTACAAAAAAAAAAAAAAAAAAGGTTGGGGAGGTGGACGTGATATTGAGACGTCAAACAAACGATTTACCACAGATAGCGAATAGTGTTCACTGTGAAGTTTAAAAATATGGTCTATGACGCTGTCGGTATAGTAACTGATGCTGAATTTCATATATCTGTTCGTAGTGTGTGTTTTTTGGAGGTAGAAATAAATATTTATTTGAAGCAACCTTTCGTATTCATGACGAGTATCCCACTTTATAGTGGTTCTCAGAGTATAGATATAGATGTAGTTTGTCCTTTCCTTGTTAAGTTCGGCAAGTTAGTTTTCTGTCATCACTACAAAAACCGACGTGGTGAATTTTCGTGCAGAACATTTCTGCACCATTGAGAAATTACTGTAGCTAGTTTGTTTCGTGTATCATATGCATCATTTTGCATGACAAATTATTTTATCGCAAATTATTTGTAAATACAGCTGTACGCTGAACATTTATGAGTATTTTTTCCCAAAGGAAATAGTCACAAGTTGTCACACATCGTAGAGAAAACAATAGTTAACGCAACAATAGGCTGTGATGAGCAACGTTTCAATGCGACGTCGTTGTTGTGCGCATTAAGGAAGTGTGCTGTCGTGTTTGCTGCGTTCGTTTTAAAACGGTTGGAAGAAGAAAGGAAGTGGATTGGAGGAAGATTTAATAATTTAGAATGTCGACGGTTAGTTGTAACGTATTCTCTACTTTATATGTACTTTCAAGAATTAATAAAGTATGTCTGTCATATTTTTATCAAAAAAATGCACCTCGAAATGTGAACACCATTTTAGAGTCTTGGTTGAATGTAAAATGTAGAGCTAATACGCATACTGTTTGAAGTAAAAAACAAACGCATCGTTTCGTTATTCACAATTTTATCTATTTCATGAGAGAAATATTGGTGCTGACATTTTATTTTTTCTTTGGTGTAGAACTGCCGGAAACATTGTGGTGAAATTGAATTAGCAGTCGCATGTCAGAAATGTTGGCCAAATTTCTCGAACAGCCGTTCATGTTGCTATATTTTCATTGACATTTGTTGATGTACCCATGCTACGCTATTTGCCGAATCATGATATGCTAATATCATTAACAAATGACGAAAGTGCACATTGCCTACTGCAGCCATTTCCTTACAGTTATTAATGTTATTGTCACCCTATATGACATTTGAATCAAAGATTCCATCAGCCACTAAGGGAGTAAGTGCGTTAATGTGGTTGCAACGTAATCAACAAATGTACAGTTAGGCACCCTGACAACATCGTGAAAGCAATCTTCATTTACTCTCCTATGAAGTTTGTTATCAACAATAAATCTCATTTCGCAAACAACAGTAACATTTATAAATGTGAAAGTTCTGTGTTCAGAAACTTTAGCACTTTTTAGTAAAGCAAGAAAATTTCTGTTGATAAATGATTGGTTACCAACTTTTTTCTTGTAATAAAGACTGAATCAACAGTTGATGGTAACCTTTAAAGGAGAGATAGTCATCCTTTTTTTTTTTACCTACCATCCACTTTTCTACCTCTGTTAGTAGTAAAATTTTGTAATCACCCACCAGATGTTGTAGGAAAGTAACTTCATAACATTTACAAAAGAATGTTACAGCAAGTTAAAGCATATAATAACAATTACATACCAAATACCCTATCTCAGAATTTTATGAAAAGATAATGAAATTTTAAATTTTAAAATCTGCTGCATACTGCTCACCGTGATAGCTATAATGCCCAGTAGTGGACGGTAGGGACCAGGTTAACTTCCATTACTGTAAAGTGTTTTTTATTTTAAAAATGGTGAAATTATTTATAATATATTGTCTCAGGTAGTTCAGCTGATAGTAACAAATATAAAGTACAGTAGTTGTGACACACTGTAACACTCGTGTCTGTTGCCGATGTATATATTTTTTTAAAATTATGTGTGCACCTGCTTCCCAGTTCTGCCAGTCTCCTGTACTCCTTAGGCTACTGTTTTCATTTGATGCCTTTGATGAACATCTTCTCACAATTGATTTTCTTAGATGGGTTATTTTTCTAGACTTACAGAACCAACTTTTAATGTGGTTTACATGTTATTAGGACGAACTAATGTTGCAATTTGTAGCATTAGCAGCCAAGATCACTTGATGTGAAATAGTTTATTTCATGACCAGTTTTGACAGTAACTAGCTGTCATTATTAGATTCTCTGATCTCCAAGAAATATAATTACTCATCAGTCTTATTGATATACTGAGAACGTGCTCCAGTTATAATACAGCTCCACACTGGTTTGTGAATTATATAACACTTGAGAGTCAACCTAAGTTGTTGTTGGCACATCATCTTTACTAATGTACCAGTTTTTGCTCCTGTACTCATTATTGTTGCTATGAATATTTTGTTTTATAAGTTCTGCATATTTGAGAAAACATTGTGGAGCTGTATTATAATGGACCGTGTTCTCAGTAAGTCCACGAGACTGGATGTGTAACTATATTTCTGAGAGATCTGAGGATAGCTAGTTACTGTCGAAACTAGTCATTAATTAAACTGTTTCACTTCAAGTGATCTTGGCTTCTAATATTATAAATCAACTTCAAAGTTGTTAGTGACTGATGCATTAAAGTTTTGTTCTTGTTCTGCAGTGGAATATAATATATGTAGATGAATGAATGAGAGGTATTCTCTGTCTCTGTCTGTCTCTCTCCCCAGACCTACTTGAAAGGAAAACAGTTTTCAAACACGGTGATAGCTTAATAAATTTGTTTTACTTCTCATCCTTGTGAAGAGTGCAGTAAATATCTTTTCAGTTCTTGTCGTAGTGCAATTTTGTAAAGTACTAAAATTATGCCTTTTGGAAGACATGAAATCAAAAGGGGCGGGGGATTGTAAGAATAATTATATTTTAACATCCTCATTGATATAAAGGTCATTAGAGACTAAGCTCAGATTGAACCAAGATAGGGAAGGAGTTGATTGTGTCCTTTATGAAGGAATGAACCTTGCATTAACCATATGTGCTGAGTAGCCATAGTTGAGTAGCGATGTTAGACAGTTGCTACAAAAGCAAAAAAGCTTCATCTTAGATTTAAGCTGAGTCAGATCATAGCTGACTGACAGAAGTTGAATGAAGTGAAAAAGAGTGTAAGGAGAGCAGTGATAAAAGTATTAAATGAATTTGAAAGTAAAGTTTTGCCAACTGATTTGATTGAAAACCATAAGAAGTTTTGGTCTTATGAAAGGCCAGTAAGCAGCTTGAAATCGTCTGTTCAATTGCTCAGTGACCACACTGACAACAAAATTGAAGATGATAAATAGAAGGCCAAAATACTGAATTCGGTCTCCTAAAACTGTTTCTTTGTGAACGATTGTAATATGAATCCTCCTTTCAATTATTGCCTGAATACCGAAATCTTTGACCAATTAGTGTGTCAGTAAAAATTTAAATCATCCAGTTGTTTTTTCACAATACACACGCAATTTAGAAATCATCATAGAAATCAACTGTTTTATTGGGTTTGTGTCAGCAGTGTTGTAACAGAAGGAAACTGATAGTAGCAAAGAGATTGATTTAACAGAAATGATAACTCTGAATAAAGCTGATATTGGATTACTGAAACTGTTAAAATATTTATAGTGTTATTTTTTCTCACCGAAGGCTCTATTTGTGATCAGTTGAAGACATACAAAGAATTTGCTGTGACCCTTTAGAAGCATGAGGAATTATTTGAAAGTTGTTTCTTTAACCATGGGAAGGAAGTATAAAAATATTGGACATATTCCAGGTTCTAAAGTTTGTATAATGTGCTGTTGTAAGGCAGTTTTATCTCCTACATTACATAGCTTACCAAGGATGGATGGATGTGTGGTTGAAGACCCAGAATAAACGCCAGATCCTTCTTCAGCCATTGAAAAAATGAAAGTTGTGAATGACTTAAATTTTCATCATTTAAAATTACCAAAAGAACAAAAAAACAGGTGTCCAGAATATACATCTGATCTAAGTCTTGTTGCTTAGCAGTAAAATTCAGTATACAGCATCAAGTGCCACATGTTCCAATAGCAAATGTGTCTGAAGAACTTGGTAGTTCTAAATGCACAGACTGTGTAATTTAATGCAAAAAAAGAAAAAAAAGGGAAAAAGCTACACATTTGTAGCACTACTGAATACACAGTAAAGAAATCAAGGGTACTACTAAAAGAAAACGGCATTTTGTAGAAAGACAGCAATAAAGTGCGAAATGTAATAGTTAAGGTTGCAGGAACACATATCCAGATTTTTTCCTGTGATGGTGATGTAAGTCGAATATCTGCTAATAAGAGAGACTACCTGTCTGTCCTTTCAGAAAATGGCAAAAGAATGTAAGACAAAAAGACCCATTTGTATGAGAAGGATATTTTCTTATCCTTCAAACAAAAACTATCCTATTTGTTTTACAAAGTCTGTGAAGTTCACACAATAGAATGAGTTACTGTAAGCACTTGCAGAATGCATAACATATGTGTTTGCATTTATCACCAAATTGTAAAACTATTAATGCACAACACTGAATAGTTATAAAAACTTGTTTGCAATCTGGAAAATGAGAAGTGCATGCTGCAACACTGTTCTGAGTGCTGAAGAAAATGAACTGCATACATCTTTACTGGAGCTGGAATCCTTACAAGATTCTGAAAATTGTTTTTTTAAGCTGTGGATCCAAACTGATCAAACTACACTGGACACAGTGATGAATACAGTCAGTGCATTTGTTGGGTATCTCATTCAGAAACTTCAAAACTTGCCAAAGATCATTACGTACCAAAATCTAAGAATCCCTGCTTAACATCAAGCAAGGAAACCGATGTAACTTCACTCATGATGCACACAATTTCAGAGAGCATATGTTCATACAGTTCACAGACCCACTTATAGCGGCCACATGGGTCGGCCACCTGGTGTGTTCTGGAGGGCCGCCAAAGAAATAGCATTATTTAAGCAAGTTTGTTATAGAAAGAACAAACATAATTTATGGAACATAGTACTTTATAGAGCAACATGTAAGATGCAAGTTGTGTGTAGCACTGAACACACTGACTAAACAATGGTAGTAAGGAATAGGCTGAGCACTCATTTGCAATCACTTAAATAATGCTAATTCTTTGGCAGCTCACCAGATTGTGCCAGGGGGGCTGACCCAGGTGCCCTTCATCCTTTTGTCATGTACTATAATACAGAGGTCTGCATTAAATAATGTCATTACATTGTGTATGTGATTGTATGCAGCATGTCACACACACACACACACACACACACACACACACACACATACATGCACAAACACACACTGTGTTTTTTCAGAAAACTGTTCTCACCTATATACTGAAGCAAATATCTCACACCCAACATACAATTTACTTCACTGATGGCAGTTCTGTTCAATAGAAAAACTTTAAGAACTTTGTAAATTTGTGCCACTACAAACAAGGTCATGGTATAACCGCAGAATGGATTTTTTTGCTACTGGCCGTGGCAAAAATGCACGTGATAAGTTGCTGAGACTATATCACATGTAGTCACAAGAGCTAATATACAGTGTCCTTTTGCCAATCACAGCTGAAGTCTAAAAGATCTGTTTAAATTTGCCAAAACTCATTTTCCAGGAGTACAATCATTTTGGAGGTAACAAAATTCAAAAATATGTTACAAAAATAGTATGAAACTGGTTCTACCATACCTGGGACAAGGGTTCATCTTTTTTCAATTCACTGGATGGCAGGTTGCTGATAAAGCATGTTTCATCATATACTAAATTCATACAAGCTCATCTTTGGCTTCAAAAGAAGGCCTCTTATCCTATTAAAGAAAAAAAAATGTTCATCTCAGCTACCCATGACAACCAGTGATGGTTTTGAAAAATTATGGAGACCAGTGAAGAACATAGAAATGCAAAGGTCAGATTCATGAGACCAAGTGGACTCTCTTCAGTTTATTTGTGGCCACTGCATGCTGATGCTCCATCAATACTTTGTTTAACAGAATAAAGAATTTTTAGACTTTTATGGATGACTTTAAGTGAATTAAAGATCATTTGATGTACACCTGCTAAGACACACAGAAGGAAACTAATATGTTTTGATTTATGTTATTTCAGTTTTAGATCACTAAACAGTACAAACACCCTTCTCATTCTTTTTTATATTGAAAAGTATGATAACAGATATGAAATGGACTGTCTACAATTAGTGCCATTCAAAATGTTGTGTTATCTGCTCTATGTGGCTTTGAATATAGACAACATACCTATGCCACTCTGTTAGATCTTTGACACTGTTTCACATACTATTTTAATAAACGAAATAGAACATTATGGAGTCTCTAGAGGAAAGGAGGCGTTCTTTTGGTGAATCGCTACTGAGGAAATTTAGAGAACCAGCGTTTGAGGCTGACTGCAGTACAATTTTACTGCTGCCAACTTATATTTCGCGGAAAGACCACAAAGATAAGATAAAAGAGATTAGGACTCATACAGAGGCATATAGGCAGTCATTTTTCCCTTGTTCTGTTTGGGAGTGGAACAGGGAGAGAAGATGCTAGTTGTGCTACGAGGTACCTGCTGCCACGCACCGTATGGTGGGTTGCGGAGTATGTATGTAGATGTAAAATAAAAGGCAATGAACTGGCATTTTTGAGATCATATTTATCTAACAGAAAACAAAGGGTGACCATAAATCAAAATAGAAAAAATGTGATTTTCAGAATGTTATGTATGGAGTCCCATAAGGTTCTGTACTGGGACCCTTCCTGTTTGTTATATATGTAAATGACTTGCCAAGTATGGTGCCATGTAAAGTAGTGATGTATGCAGATGACACCACTTTCATTACATCTGATTCAGATGGAAAGGTTGTGATACAAATAAATGAACTAATGATGGAAGGGGCTAGTGAGTGGTTCAGGGACAACAGATTAAAGGTAAATGATGATAAAACAGAACACAAACTTCTCTCCCTCAGGAATGTTGATACTGACCTGTGCAAACTCAAGGAAAAGTCAGTGAAATTTTTAGGCATCCATCTTGAGAGTAAGTTATGTTGGAATGCCCAGACAGAAAAAGTTTGTAATAAATTATCAAGGGCAGTGTACCTGATAAGAAAATTAAGAAGCTGTGTCAATCAAGACCTCCTCCTTATGGCCGGTTATGCATTTTTTACACACATTTGAACAATGGGATAATACTCTGGGGGAACTCTGCTGGGCCTAAGAATGTCTTCCTGTGGCAGAAGAAAGTAGTGAGGTGCATTTTTGGTCTACAAAACACATCTTCCTGCAAAGAATACTTCACCAAATACAAAATACTTACTGTTCCCAGCTTGTACATATTGCGAGTTCCTGTCTACGCCAAAGAGAATGCTCTTATATATGAAACTAGGCCTAATGTTCAAACTTATTGGTAAATGTCCCCTGGACTAGAATAACCGAGATCAAAAACAATTTTACACACATTGGCAAAGTGTTTCGGAACAAAATACCACATAGTTTTAAGGAACTGCCACATAATAAATTTAAAATGGTGATGGAATCATGGCTAAAAAGAAAGGCTTTCTCTAATGTTCAGGAATTTTTATGTAATACTATAAATGATTTATCTGTAATGTGAACTAAATTATGTATACTATAAACTGGACAATATAAAAGTGTAAATTGAAATTTATATAAGTTTAATATTATCAAGAATCTGGGGATCTCAAAAGGTAGTAAGTCAACAGTTACAGCAAATAAAAAGACAATGTTTTTGTACCCAGTTACACATCCAGAAGTAAGAAATGCAATTAATAACCTGAAAAATAAAATGTCCTGTGAATTTGATGCTATTCCTGATAAGGTCATAAAACACAGTGCAAACAAAATAATAACTGAACTAGTTGATATTATTAATACATCATTTGAAAATCGTGAAATCTCCTCCGTACGCAAAAAACAGTAATAAAGCCACTTTATAAAAAAGACTGTCAATATACCATACACCATATAAAACTATAGACCACTGTCACAACTGTCAGGTTTGCTAAAGTAATTGAGAGGATTATGTATGAGAGACTGTTGAGTTTCCTAAACAAATGCAAAATTCTAACCAATGCACAGAATGGGTTCAGGTAAAACAGATCTACAGAAACAAGTGTATATCACTTCTTGGAACAGGTTTTAACTGCAATGGATAATGAGAACTTAAACTGTGGAATATTTTTAGATCTATCCAAGGCATTTGACCTCATCAGCCATATCTTGCTAGAGCAACTGTATTCCTATGGAGTATGTGGAAAAGCATACAGCTGGTTTCAATCGTATCTGTGCAACAGATATCAAAGCGTTGAAATAATACATAATGGCACAAAATATTACTCAACATATCTGAAAGTTAACTGTGGTATACCTGAGGGGTCCTGTTCTAAGCCCTCTGCTCCTCTTGGTTTTTATTAATGATTTTCCTAACCATCTAACAAGAGCAAAATCAGTATTTTTTGCAGGCGATACAAGCCTTTTTATCAAGGGAGTTAGTGAAGCTGACCTACAAGAAAAAATAACTTCAACAATGAATGAGGCAGCTGAATGGTTAAGAACAATTACTTAATTATAAATGACGAAAAAACCCTTGGATGAAGTTTAGGCACATAAGGAACAAAGTAAAAAATAACATGCGTAGAGATTGGGAAATGTCTGATAGAACAAACTTCTTTTACAAAGGTTTTAGGTGTATGTGTGGACAATAACTTGAGATGGGAAAAACATGTTGAAGTATTGAATAAAAAACACAATAAATACTGTTATATATTAAGAAAGCTTAAAGAAAATTGGAATTTTGAAATAGTACTATGTGACTTCCTGGCAGAATAAAACTGTGTGCCCGACCGAGACTCGAACTCGGGACCTTTGCCTTTCGCAGGCAAGTGCTCTACCACACAGTTTTAATCTGCCAGGAAGTTTCATATCAGCGCACACTCCGCTGCAGAGTGAAAATCTCATTCTGGTAGTACTATGTGGCTACTACTCGTACATACATAGTAATCTAAGATATGGTATTATATTTTGGGGGGAATACAGGTTTCACAAAAAGTTGTTTTGAACTCCAAAAGAGAGCTATTTGTATTCTGAAGGGTGTTGCCTACAGGAGTTGAAAATTTTCACCTTCCTAGTTTATTCATCCATGAATCAGTGTGTTTCCTGAAGTCAAATCAAGAATTCTCTTCTCTAAAGAGTGAAGTACACAACTATCAGACCAGAAACAGGCATGACTTCCATAGAAACGTACATTCAAAATCCCTGTACCAAAACAGTGTGATGTATCTACCCAAAATAATGTTCAATGCCTTACCAAAAGAAATAAAAAGCATTCAAAACTTACATATATTTAAAAAAGAATTAATGAGGCTACAACTAGGTCAGAGTTTCTATAATGTTGATGAATTTCTTTGCTATCTAAACAGTTAGTGCTGATCTTTTGATTTTTCAGCATAAACCTTCGTTTTTCCAACTTGCATGTTAAAAGAAGATGAAGTAAGTAAAGTGTAATTAAGAAAAAGTTATTTCCCTTAATAGATTTTTTTTGTGTAAACCCTGTAATTTTTTTTCATCTTGCATGCAAAAAGAAGAAAAAATATGTAAATGTTTGTTAAAAAATATGTAAAGTGTAATTAAGAAAATGTTATTTCCCTTAAGTATTAAAAATATAAATCATCTCTCTCTCTCTTTCTATATGAAAGTTCCTATATCATTTATATGATGAAATGGATGATAATAAATGGAATTGAATTGAAACAAAAATCTGAGAAATACCATTATTTTAGATTTGTAAATATTTTATGGATATTTCCAGCATGTTAATAATTTTGTATCGTACTTGGTACCTTTATTTTTCTAATGATATGAAGTTGGAATGAAACTGATTCATAAATAAAAAAGTTATAGTAGCAACAAATGTTTAACCTATCACTCCTACTAACACCACTTTACAAAAATGAACCAAATTGCAAAATTATACTGCAGCCATGGTTTCGATTCAAAAATTTGTGAAAAAAATGTTTTAACCCTCTTTCATTTTGTACTTTCTTACACCAATGCTTCACTAACTTATGTGACATGAGGGCAACAAAGTTTCTTTGTTTTGTGTGATTTTAAATGAAATGAACCTTATGGAACTAATGTTATGCTCATATCTTATGACCTATTTAGAGTTTGAAAATCACCTGTACAGAAACCAACTGGCTTCTGCAAACAGAGGTCTTGCAAAACTTAGCTCAATCCGTTTCTCTGTGAGACCCAGAGTGGTGTAGACATTGGTGCGCAGCAAAACACCATGTTTCTTGACTTTGGGGAGGAATTTAATGCAGTTCTACACTGTCATTTAATGAAGAAAATACGAGTTTACTGAGTACTGGACCAGATTTGTTATTAGATTTAGGGCTTTCTTGCAGATAGAAGTCAACATATCAGTGCAAAATTAACATTTGTAAAGATAATTTCAGGAGTACTTCTAAGGAACTGTGATAGGGTTATTGTTGTTTACAACGTGTATGGAAATGATGTAGTGGATAACATCAGAAGTTTGATAAGGCTGTTCACTGATGAAGCAGTTGTCTGTAAGAAAGTAACAATGAAAAAGACTGTAGTGTGTTGTCTAGAAGAAAGTAGCAATGCCAGAAGACTAGCAAAATGCAGATAGCCCTGCAGCAGATTGATGATTGGTGCAGGATTGGCAATTGACCCTGAACATAAATATATGAAATGTATTCTGCATAAATAGGTGAAGAAATCACCAACTGTGTGACTATGCTATGGGTGACAAAACACTGGAAATGGTAACTGCTGTAAATATTTAGAAGTAGCCATCCAGAGCAACTTAGTTGAATGGCAATGTAAAATGTAGAAAAAGCAGTTTGCCAGGCTGACATTCATTGGAAGAACCTTAAGGAAATGTAATTCATCCATGAGAGGCTTGGCTTACAAAGCATTTATTCAATCAATTCATAAGTAGGTCTATTCATTGTCAGTCTGGGAACCTTACAGGGTTGGACTGATAAAAAGAGTTACATCAGATCCAAGGAAGAGTGATGCTTTTCATCACAGGATCATTTAGCCACTGTGAGATCATTATGGGGATTAATAAAGGCCAGTTGAAAGGCAGATAAACAGGAGATGATTGTACGTAAAGTCTATTAGTGGCACCGAAGTTAATGTGCAGTCCCTAGCAAATGAGCCGGGAACTGAAACTGAGGTAACAAAGAAAAAGCTGAAATGCTTAACTTTGTTGTCAAATGCACCTTTACAAAGCAGAATGCAGGAGACTTCCTAATTTAATCCTAATACCACTGAGAGGATGAATGAAATAGGTATTAGTGTCAGTGGTATTGAGAAACAGCTCAAATTGTTAAAACTAAACAAACCTCCAAGCCCAATGGAATCCCTGTCAGATTGTGTACTGAATTTGCAGCTGAGGTAGCCCTTCTTATAAGTATAAACAAAAAATGTGCCCAATAGTTGGAAAAAACAACTGGTCACACCCACCTACAAGAATTGTAGTAAAGGTGATTCACAAAACTACCCTCCAATATCCTTGACATTGATTTGTTGTAGATTCTTATAACATATTCTGAGCCAAACCTAATGAGATATCTTGAACAGAATGACCTGCTCAGTGCCAACCAGTATGGATTCTGAAAACATCGATCATGTAAAACTCAACTCACACTTTTCTCACTTGACATACTGAAAGCTTTGGATCAAGGCAAGCAGCACTTGACCTACTGAAATCTTTGGATCAAGGCAAGCAGGTAGATGCAGTATTTCTTGATTTCTGAAAAACATTTGGCTCAGTACCACATCTATGCCTATTGTCAAAAGAATGATCATATGGAGTATAAAATGAAATTTGTGATGGGATTGAGGACTTTTTAGTTGGGATGTAGCAAGTTATGTTGTATGGAGTGTCATCACCAGACGTGGAAGTAACATCAGGTGTGCATCAGGGAAGTATGTTGGGACCTTTGCTGTTCATGTTGTATGTTAATGAGCTGGCTGACAATATTAATAGTAACATCAGACTTTTTGCTGGTGGCACAGTTATGTGTAATGAATCTGATAGAAGCTGCATAAATATTTAAACAGATCTTGAAAGATTTCAAAGTGGTGCAGAGACTGACAACTTGCTTTAAATATTCAGAAATGTGAAATTGTGCACTTCACAAAATGAAAAAAAAGTAGTATCCTATGACTATAATAACAATGCATCACAGTTGGAATTGGCCAACTCATACAAATACCTGGGTGGAACACTTTGTAGGGATATGAAATGGAATGATCACATAGGCCCACTTGTGGGTAAAGCAGGTAGTAGACTTAGGATTATTGGTAGAATGCTGCAAAGTGCAATCAGTTTACAAAGGAGATTGCTGACACATCACTCATGCAACTGGTTGTAGAATATTGCTCAAGTGTGTGGAACCTGTACCACATAGGACTAACAGGAGATATTGAACATATACAGAGAGGGGTGGCACGAATGGTTGAATGTTTGTTTGGTCTGTGGAAGAGTTTTCACAGCGATAATGAAGGAACTGAATGGAAGATGCCTGGAAATAGAAGTAAACTATCCTTAGAAAGTTTGTTAACAAAGTTTCAAGAATTGGCTTTAACTGATGACTTTAGGAATGTACTACAACTCCCTATCTATTGCTAACAACCCCTATGTATTACTCACATAGAGATTGTGAGGATAAGATTAGAGTAATTACTGCACACACAGAGAAATTCAACCAATCATTTTTCCCGTGTTCCATATGTGAATGGAATGGTATGAAACCCTAATAACTGCTACAATGAGATGTATTTTCTGCCATGCACTTCATGGTGGTTTGCAGAGTATAGATGTAGATGTAGGCAGTTGGTAAGCTGTACGAGTAATGAGGTGGTGGGTGTGGAGTCTGAAGCATGTTAGGAGAGATAGTGTTTGATATCAGCAAGGCCATGTGCATTGCAAGGGATCATTTATATTTTAAGTTACCTTGTTGTGATCTTCAGCTCAGAGAAGTCTGTGAACACCCGACTTGTTAATTATAATTATTCTTCTTATTTGTAGAATAACTTAATGTTTACCAAAAATTCAGGACTCGGCAGCTCTGATCTCTTAAGGCTTTTATTGCATCTTTAGGTACAACTCATATTAGATGATGATAAGTATCTAGTTACAGGAGACCTTCTGGGTAAAGAAGACAAGCACTTTTTCAATGCATACATATATAAACTTCTGGTCATTGGTATTCCTTGACAGTGTGGCTGCTGCAGAAGACTCTTTGCTGCTCTTGACTTCTTTGCCTGTCAAGACTCCCAGTACATCTTCAGCTCTCTTGAACAGCACAGAGACCAGGTGGAATACCTCATGCACATAATAAAATACATGAAACAGGACTTTTCCCCAATAAATTGTCTTACATAATAATTTTAAACTTTGTATTCTGAATGATTATTCTGGATAATAGGAATGCATATCATCCTACGAAGAAAGCTTGTTCATTTATATTCAAAATTAATATTAGATTGCACTTCCACTCATCAAAACTATGTATCCCCAAAGGTGGTATCAGCAGTGATGAGTAGGGGTCCAGGAGTTAAAGGAATGGGGTTGATGGAAAGACAGTGAAGGAATTGGTTATGATCTTTGATGTGTGAGGACAGGTTTCTTGCAATTGTTTGGTGGTTTTGAGCAACAAGAGCGGAAATTCTTTCAGGGGGGAGCACTATAGCCAGTGTCAATGGGACATCCAGGGTTATTGGGTTTGTGGATTTTGGGGAGCATGTGGGTTTATCCACCTTCTGCATGTTTCCCAAAATCCACAAATCCAACACTCCTGACGTGGGTGTGCCCAACTTCTTTCTACATGCTCCTCAATATTCACAAACCCAATAATCCTAGATGTATCATTGTAGCTGGCTGTTGTGCTCCTATTGAAAGGATTTCTGCTCTTGTTGACCAACACCTCCCACCAATTGCCCAAAACCTTGTCTCTTGCGTCAAAGATATGAACAACCTCCATTGCCAACTTTCCACCATCCCCTGCCCTCTTTATCTCCTGCTGACTCCCTATTTGCCTACTCATCGCTGTTGATGTCACCTCCCTGTACACCAACATCCTTCATGCCCATGAACTTGCTGCTATCGAATACTACCTCTCCCAATATCCTTTAGGTTCCAAACCCACCACTTCATTCCCTATATACCTTACCAAACGTGTTCACTTTTTCTTTGAAGGGAAGGTGTACAAACAAATCTTGCCACAGTTGTGGGCACCCACATGTCATCCTCCTATGCCAACTTGTTTTATGGGCCCTCTTGTGGAAACTTTCCTAGCCTCTCAGAAAAGTTCGCAATGCCTTGTCTGGTACAAGTTAATTAATATCTTTATGATATCCACTTAGGGCCAAGAGATCCACCCACTTCCTTTCAGAATCTAAACACCTTCTCCTCCATCTCCTTCATATGGTCCCTTCTTCTTTCAACGCACCAACTTCCTGGACGTTGACCTCAACCTCTGATGGCTCCATCCACACCTTTGCCCAGATTATACCCATGAACACTACCTGCATTTTGACAGCTGCCATCCCTTCCACACAAAAAACTCTCCCATGCACCATAGCACCTTTCCCAGTGCACTGAAGGCTGCCCGACGGCCTTCACAGACAGGCAACACCTCCCAAAACTAGTCCACAAACAAATTTCTCATGCCATATCCTCACACACCCTGAATCCTCCCACCACCCCCAAGAATCAGCTACAAAGACGCACCACCTTGCCACCCAGTATCTCCTGGAACTGTAACAACTGAACCATATTCTTTGCCAAGATTTTGTTTTATCTCTCATCCTGCACTGAAATGAGAGACATCCTAGTCAAGATCCTTACCACCCCTTCTAGATTATTTTTCCGTTGCCTACCCACCTGAACAACATCCCAGTTCATCCTTATGCCAATCCCACTCACAACACTCTTCCACAGAACTCATATTCCTGTGGCAGATGGAGCTGGCTAGGATCATTGTTGTGTGCAATGTGTATTTAAATGATGTGGTGGATAACATCAGAAGCTCGAAAAGGCTGTTTGCTGATGAAATGGTTTCCTGTAAGAAAGTAACAGGTGCCAAACGACTGGTGGGTTGTCTGTATGAAAGCAGCAGCAAAATGCAAACTGATCTGCAGGGGTTTGGTGATTTGTGCAGGGGCTGGCAGTTGACCCTGAATATCAATATATGTAACATATTCTGCATACAAGGTCGGTTCAAAAACTTCCGAAACATATCTAATTTTGAGCCAATGGTGTGTTGGAGCAAAATGCAGTTAGCATGCCCTACACACACTTGTGTTTAATGCGTAACTGCCAGAAGTTTCATTATTGTTTGTTTGTTAGTTATTGTTCACTGCTGTACTGAGTACAATGTTGTGTCACACAGTTTGCGAATTTCGAGATGGCAGAGTTAGAGAAGCAACATATCTCCATTAAATTTTGCCTGAAACTTGAGAAAATTATTACAGAGACACATCAAATTCTGCAGGAAGCCTACTGCAATGAGTGCTTAAGCCATTTTTGTTGTTACAAATGGTTCACACAGTTTAAAAATGGCCAGGTGGAAGTTAAAGATGAACCCTAGTTCAGGACGCCCTTTGATGTCTACTGACGATGCTTATGTCCGGAACATCAGCAAAATTGTGCGCACCAATCAAAGGCTGACTGTCTGAGAGATTGCAGAAGAATGTAACATTTCAGTTGGATCATGTCATGAAGTCCTGACACAAGATCTTGGAGTGCATCGTGTCGCCACCAAGTTCGTTGCATGGCTCATGCGTCAAGACCAAAACGACCTCCACCTCCCAATCTGTGAAGAGCTGTTGGATCGCGCAAATGAGAACAAAGTGTTCCTTAAGATGATCATAACTGGTGATGAGACATCGGTCTGCAGTTACGATGCTGATGCTGACGTGGTTCAGTCTTCCCAATGGTTCGAGGAATATTCTCCAAGATCAAAAAAAGCTCATCAGGTCAGATCAAATGTCAAAGCTGTGCTGACTGTTTTCTTTGACTTCAGAGGATTAGTTCATTAGGAATTTGTGCCACAGGGACAAACTGTTAATTGATGGTACTATTGGGATGTGTTGCAATGCCTCACAATAATGCACCCACACATTCATCCCTGTTTGTGTGTGACTGTTGCACAAAAAATGAAATTACTGTGCTGCCTCATCCTCCACACTCTCCAGACTTGGTCCCTGCAGACTTTTTTTTATTTCTATACCTGAAAACTCCGTTGAAAGAACAGAAGATTTCTGGTGATAGGCGAGATAAAAGAAAATTTGCAGACAACGCTTTGTGCGATCCATCAAGAGGCTTACCAAGACTGCTTTTGGAAATGGAAATGGCATTAGGAATTGTGCACCAATTGAGGAGGAGAGTATTTCGAAGGAGACCATATGCAAGAAGTGAATGGTGAGTGTAGAAAAATATTGTGGACAAAGTTTCAGAATATTTTGAACAGATCTCGTATATAGGTGAAGAAGTCAGCCACTGTACAAATACATTGCTGGGCTGAGATTCAATGGAATAATCTTAAGGAAATGTAATTCATCCACTAAAGAAGAGGCTTACAAAGCACTCTTTATATTGACTCTTGAGTAGGTCTACTGCTCTTTAACGCAATCCACCCACCCAGCACCTCCTACTCCCAGCCTGTCATAGGTTTATCCTACCCCATCAAAAGCTGGGTCACCTATGAAAGCAGACAGTCACATACCAACTCGGATGCAAATACTACACAGATTTTTATATTGGTATGACTACCAAACAGTTGTCTTCCACGATGAATTGCCACCAACAAACTATTGCCAAGAAGAATGTTAACTGTCTCATGCCACAACATACAGCTGGGCACAGCATGTTCAATTATAATGGCTGCTTTGCAACCCAGGCCATCTAGATCCTTCCCTCCACCATCGGCTTCTCTGAACTACACATATAGGAGTTATCCTTACAACACGTACTCCACCTTCCAAAATAACAACATTGTCACTTAGTCCACCCGGCACCATGTAGGGATATGGACGTGTGTGTGTGTGTGTGTGTGTGTGTGTGTGTGTGTGTGTGTCAACACGTACTCCACCTTCCAAAATAACAACATTGTCACTTGGTCCAGCTGACACCAAGTAGGGATATGGACGTGTGTGTGTGTGTGTGTGTGTGGTGGTCTTCCTTTTTCTTCAGTTTACATTTCACTTTGGCTCACGAAGGAACAACTCAGAAAGCTAGCAAGTTTTCTTCCTTTGTGTGTACCTATCGATAAACCAGTTCTGCTTTTCAGTGAGTGTTCTCCTTTAGTCCAAAGGTATTTACATTCGACAGGAACATCTCTGCAAGAAAAAAATTTTATATAACAACAAAAACAATCAATTATTGACAAAATTATTGAATTGAATAGACAAAAAAATACTCACCAAGCGGCAGCAGAACACACACGTAAATGACTGTTGTAATTGGCAAGTTTTTGGAGCCAGTGGCTCCTTCTTCAGGCAGAAAGGTTGAAGGGGAAGGAAGAAGGGTAAAGGAAAAGGATTGGAGAGGTCTAGGAAAAGGAATAGATTTCAGGAAAGTCACCCAGAACCACGGGTCAGGGGAGACTTACTGTACGGGATGAAAAGGAAAGATTGATTGTTAGGGACTGCATCGGATGAGATCTGAAAATCTGAGAGCTTAAGGGGGGATGCAGTGGAAAATTTAAACATTTATTTAAAAATCATTACAGCCATATTTATTAATGTACAAATCTAAAATTTTGCATGTGTAAACCAAAAGATTGTGTTTTAATGGAAAAATATAATAAAATATGCAGGATTAATTTTTTGCCAGAAATTTGAATTTAAAATTTTTTTTATTGTCTCTTTTTATAAAAAGCCATAACTCAAATTCTAATCATGCAATTAACCAGAAAATTTTGTTGTAGTGCCCAGAGAAGATTATAAGACCACTAAACTACAATTATTAATTTATGGTACAAATTGTATCATTAACAGAGTTTTTAATTTTGCACATCCAAAATTAATTTTTTTTCTACATGCAATCATCTAAAAATCAGGATGTAATTGCAGGATCTCATCTTTTTTAGTTACAGGGAGACAGCAAGATGTTCCGAACAGTTCCTGAAAATATCATAGCATTAGCACATATACTTTTTGAGAAAAGGTTTCTATTAATGTAAAAATTGTAAAACAGAGAAAATGGGGTTCAAAGTTTTTCTG
Organism: Schistocerca cancellata; assembly: GCF_023864275.1. Classification (NCBI taxonomy): domain Eukaryota; kingdom Metazoa; phylum Arthropoda; class Insecta; order Orthoptera; family Acrididae; genus Schistocerca; species Schistocerca cancellata. Next base: position 765,600,984 of record NC_064630.1, read on the forward strand.
CTCATACTTCTACATGCAATAAGATTACCTTAATTTTAAAATCCTTCATACTTATACTCCTCATCCTCCAGGTGTCTCTTCTCGCCTCTTTGAATCTGCCTGGCCTGTATTTGCTGGTAAGACACATCTGTTAACTTTCTTGACCCTGCTCTCGTTAATGGTGTAAAATACTTTTTTTTGTCCACACACCAGGATCTATACCAACTCTCTTCCGCACTTCAATTTTACCATTATTTCCGTTATTGTAGCCTAAAACTGCATCATAGACACCTATTTTGTGTTCTTTAAGTCCATAGAATGTCATTTTTGAGCATCTAATTCACATTAAATTATTGAGGCCTTCATTTGCATTTTGTGTCTTTCCGTGAAGACACTTCCTCAGTAAATCAGGGTTTGCAAGAAACCTGAATGTGGACTTAATTGCGTTCATAACAGATTCTGGTAATGAGTGTTTATGTGAAATCATCTCATTTCTGTTGTTGAACTTACACGAGTCGTCTTTCAGACACAGATTGTGGATTGGTGTTTGGTCAGTGGATAGTTGGTGGAAAAAAATTGTCTACACAGCACGGCTCATTGCCTCTAAATTATGTGTGTTTTTCCTGATATCTTCCCATAAAATAACTGAAGAGAACCTTTTGTTCAGAGTAAGCCTGCCTTTTCCCCCTAGTGGTTTTCCATCCTTGAATACTTCACCTTTCTTCTCTCTCAGCAAACGAAGCCTACCCCCAAACCTCTTTTGGATGTGGCCAACACATTCCAACTTTTCTGTTGTTGTGTTATATGGATTTTTATCTGTTACTGCATTGAATGAAGAAGAGTGTCCATCACCAAGATATTGAGTATATCTAACACCATACTGGTCCTCAGATCTGGAGAACATCCTCGCAACCAGATCGGGTTGACGGAGGAGATAGAGAAGATCCAAAGAAGAGTGGCGCGTTTCATCACAGGGTTATTTGGTAACTGTGATAGTGTTACGGAGATGTTTAACAAACTCAAGTGGCAGACTCTGCAAGAGAGGCACTATGCATCGCAGTGTAGCTTGCTGTCCAGGTTTCGAGAGGGTGCGTTTCTGGATGAGGTATCGAATATATTGCTTCCTCCTACTTATACCTCCCGAGGAGATCACGAATGTAAAATTAGAGAGATTAGAGCACGCACAGAGGCTTTCAGACAGTCGTTCTTCCCGCGAACCATACGCGACTGGAATAGGAAAGGGAGGTAATGACAGTGGCACGTAAAGTGCCCTCCGCCACACACCGTTGGGTGGCTTGCGGAGTATAAATGTAGAATGTAGAATTGCAGCAGCCTCCATGCTCGCGCTATAATTTTTAGAGCATGCTACTGCATGCTTTTTTTGCTGCAGTTTCTCACTGTCTTCATTGTTGGACATTTTCCTTGTTGCGCACTGGTGGCAGTATTTAGATATAATTCTACATCTAAAACTTTACCTGAGTCAATACCAATAACAGATGCAACTCCATACACAGATGTATGACCCCTTTTCATCCAGGTCCCATCTACAGACATACAAAGGTCAGTAACATCTGTAGGAGATTCACTGTCATGAATGTGTTCCACAAAAAATAAAGGTTTGGTATTTGTGAAAAGTATCCCCATCAGTCCTGGTGCAAACCAGCTAGCAGGGGAAAGGTTTCGCCCCTAGCCGACAAGCCTGACCCTCCCCCCAGGGGGTAGCCATGGAAGGGAATGCCGAAGGGGCAGGGTACACTACTCCAGGTACCCCCAGGGGGCGCGCGGTCCTGTCGTGAGTATGTGCGCGGCAAGCACAGGGCCCCAAGCTATTGCAGCCTTCCTTCTTTCCTGGGCTGCATTTCCTTTCCCTTTCCCTTTCCGTTTCCCTTTCCCTTCCCCTTCCCCTCCTTTCCTGTCTTTGCTCCCTCCCCTCTGCCCTCTCCTCTCCCTCTCTTGCTGTCCTTGTTTATGTTGGCCCCGCTATCCTCCTGGTTATGCTGGCTTTGCGATTTGGTTTTGTTGAGCAATTACCTCATCCTTTTGGCATTCTCTGGTCCCCCTCTGGGGTTTGACTTCCATTACTAAATTTCAATTCCGTAGTGTGGGCCATTTGGGGAAGAGCACCTTACCTAGTGTCTCTGGCATGTGCCCTCCTAGTTCCTTCCATCTTTTCCTTCATGTTGTTGTCTGATGCTAGGGTACATAGCCAGCATGGTAGCCACCCTCTTGTGGTGGGATCGCTATGTATCCTTTTGGTAGAGCCCCCTGAAAACACAGGGATCACGTTTCTGATACCTGAGCTGTCACCTCCTCATGTAAGCCTAGGAGTGGTTGCTTATCATCCTGGAGCATCGGAACTCCCGGCAATGGCTGCCATGCCAGACGGCCCTTGCTGTGGTTGGGTGGTGCCCGTGGGGAGAGCCCCTGATCTGAGTGGTATCAGGGCGAACACTATGCAGATGAAACACATACGGGTCCAGAACTGTGGCCATTCTTCTACGGCTGTCTCTTTGAATGGAAATGATTCTTTTAGTGCTGCATCTTCTGCCCCTTCGGCCTTCCCTTCCATGGCTACCCCCTGGGGGGAGGGTCAGGCTTGTCGGCTAGGGGCGAAACCTTTCCCCTGCTAGCTGGTTTGCACCAGGACTGATGGGGATACTTTTCACCAATACCAAACCTTTATTTTTTGTGGAACACATTGAAGACAAGTTTGGCGAAGTGGACTCTCTGAGCTAGCTGCGGTCAGGTTCGTTATTGATCAAAATTGTTTCAGCTGCCCAGTCTGTGACCCTTTGTGCCTGTGACCATCTTGGCACAATTCCTATGTCCATTACCCCCCACCGGTCTTTGAATATGGTTCAAGGTGTAATTTTTCACAGGGACCTCATCCTTCAAACTCTCCCCTCCCAGGACCCCCCCTTCCCGGCACCTTCCAGGCCAAAGGTCTGCTGCCACACAACAACCACAAGAACCACAATCTGTGGGCCCCCAGGTCACCCGCTCTCTACCTCTGTTCCAGATCTTGCTGCAGCTGGCTCCCTTTTGCAGCACAGCCCTCCTCGATCTCAAACAGAAAAGAAGAAGAAACATAAGTCCCGGGAGAAGGAGCCTCTGGTGTTGCCAAGGGTCCCATCCCCACCTTTGCAACCTGACTCTGACCTGCTGTTCATGGATGTTGCCCCCTTCTTGTCGGTGATGGTTGGTGACGCGGTGGCATGACTGGCTTTAGCCTGTTCATCCCTCATTTGAATCATCTTTCTGTGGTTATCCAATGGAATTGTAATGGGTATTACGATCACCTTCCAGAGTTGAAATCCCTTATTTTGTTTTACTCTGCAGCTTGTGTGGTTCTACAGGAATTTCATTTTACTGATGATCACTCACCAACCCTCTGTGGTTTCCGCACTTTCTGTCGCAATCAGGTCAGCCCCCTGCAGGCCTCTGGTGGTGTTTGTACATTGGTCCGTATGGACATTGCTAGCATGTGGATTCCTCTTCATACTACATTGGAAGCGGTTGCTGTTAGGGTCCACCTGGACTCTGGGGGCACAGTTTGCAATCTTTATCTCCCTCTCGACAGGACTCTTACACCTGATGCATTAACTGCCCTTCTTCAGCAACTTCCTCCTCCCTTCCTCCTTCTTGGGGATTTTAATGCTCATTGTCCCTTGTGGGGCAGTGCATTTCTGTCTAGTCGGGGTCTTCTCATAGACCAGTTTCTTGAAGACCACGGCTTGTGCTTTCTTAATGATGGCTCCCCTACCCACCCATTTCAGTGCCGGTCATGGTACCTTTTCTACCATTGATCTTTCTTCTCCCTCCCTCCCTTTCTTCATTACACTGGTCGCCACATGATGACCTTTGCAGTAGTGACCACTTCCCATGGATTCTCTCTCTCCCTTCCCGCTTCCCGATGGACAGATTACCTCGTTGGTCTTTCCAATGCGCCTGTTGGCCTCTGTATACTGCAAAGGTAGTTTTTTCTCCCTCTTTGTTGGGTTGTATTGATGACGTCCTACGTGACATGTCTGATGCAATTGTTCATGCTGCTATCCTTGGTATCCGATGCTCATCTGGACCATTTTGCCATCGGCAAGTCCTGTGGTGGAGTATGGCCATTGCCATTGCCATCCGTGATTGCCGTCGAGCTTTGCAACACCTTAAGAGGCACCCATCCGCTGCCAATCTTGTTACCTTTAAACACATTTACACCAAAGCCCATTACTTAATCAAATGGAGCAAATGGGTTGTTGTGAATGCTTTGTTTCTTCCCTTGGCTCTACTGTCCCTATGTAATGGGTATGGGCTACACTTCGCTCTCTCCAAGGTTGCCATCGGCAGTCTACTCTCCCGGGCCTTGCTCTCCAGAATGGCCTTTGCACGGACCCGTTGATTCTCGCAGAAAATCTTGTGACCCATTTTGGAACAGCATCAGTATCAACCTCCTACCCGGCTGCTTTCCTTCAGCAGAAACTGCAGGCCAAAGCATCTGCCTTATGTTTTACCCCTTGTCAGTCAGAATCTTACAACGAACCTTTTACTGAATGGGAACTTCTTTCTGCACTTTCTTCTTCTCATGATACGGCCCTTGGCCCAGGCTCCATTCATAACCAATTGCTTCAACATCTCAGTGCGCCACAATGATGACATCTTCTCTGGGTGCTTAACCGTATTTGGCTCCAGGGTGACTTCCCTTCTCAGTGGAGGGATAGCATCATGGTTCCCGACCTTAAGCCTGGTAAGAACTCCCTGTTTGTCGAAAGGTATTGGCCAATTAGCCTGACAAACGTTGTTTGCAAGTTAACTTGAACGGATAGTAGCCTGTTGGCTCAATTGGGTCCTTAAATCTTGGGATCTATTGTCCCCTTATCAGTATGGCTTCTGAGAGGGACGGTCTCCGATTGATCATTTACTTTGATGGGAATCCACAGTTCGGCAGGCTTTTTCCCAGCACCGCCATTTGGTTGCAGTATTTTTCAACCTTCGAAAGGCCTATGATACGGCTTGGCTCCATTGTATCTTACTTACACTTCATGAGTGAGGTCTTCGGGGCCCACTCCCGATTTTTATCTGCCAGTTCATATTCCATTAGTCGTTCAGGGTTCAGGTTGGTACTGTTTTTAGTTCTCCGTGGACCCAGGAGAATGGCATACCCCAGCGTTCTGTATTGAATGTACTTCTTTTCCTCATTGCTATAAATGGACTTGTGGCCTCTGTTGGTCCTTTGGTCACCCCTGCTCATTATGTACATGATTTCTGCATTTCGGTTATTTTCTCTTCGATGACCTCTGCAGAGTGGCAGCTCCAGGGTGCTATATGGCGTGTCTCTGTGTGGACCCTCTCACATGGGTTTCAATTCTCTTCTTTAAAATTGTGGGTGATCCACTTCTGTCGCCGTACTACGGTCCACCCCGATCCGGAGCTCTACCTCGATGCACAATGATTACCTGTGGTCCCACAGTTTCGTTTCCTGGGTCTTCTTTTCGATACCAAGCTCACTTGGCTGCCTCATATCAGACTTCTGAAGATAGGAACGTTTCCGTAAACTTGATGTCCTTCGCTTCCTTGCCCACACCTCTGGGGGTGTGGATCATACCACTGTTCTCTGCCTTTATTAGGCTTTAGTGATGTCTCACTTGGACTATGGTTGTCATGTTTATAGTTCGGCTGCTCCTTCCACACTGTGCCTCTTGGATCCGGTTCACCATCATGGTATCCGTTTGGGCACCGGTGCCTACCCTACTAGCCCTGTTGATAGTCTCCTGGTTGAAGCCTGAGATGCCCCCCCCCCCCCTTCTGTTCGGTGTTCCCAGCTTCTGGTTTCATATGCAATTACTGTCTGTTGCTCTCCCAGTCATCCTTCCTATTCTATCCTGTTCCCAGTCCAAGGATGTCGCCCACCTGATTCCCACCCACGGGCGGGTTTAACGGTTGGGCTCTGCCTTGCGTCTCTTCGCCATGATTTTCAGCTTCCTTCTTTGTCCTGTATCCCACGTTCCCCGGTTAGTTCCTCAGCCCTGGATTCGGAGGGATCTCTGCTGAGGTCCAAAAGATTCCGTTCCCCTGATGGTGTTCCATTGTTTTTTCCGCCAAATTTTATGTGAGTTTCAGGATGCTGTTGTTTTTTATGCCGATGTCTCTAAATCTGCTGATCATGTGGGATATGACTTCACGTCCTCTGTTGGCATAGAAAATCATCTCCTGTCAACTGCATGTGGGGTGTTTACTGCGACAATTTCCCAGGCCCTTACCTTTATTAAATGGTCCCAACTGAACCGCATTTTGTTATGTATGCACTCAGTGAGTGGCCTTTGGGCTATTGACTGGTTTTTCCCACCATCCCTTGGTCTCGCCCATCCATGACCATCTCGCTGATCTTCACCATGCTCCTTGTTCCGTTGACCTCCTTTGGGTCCCTGGCCATGTGGATATCCCAGGTAATGAGCTTGCTGATCATTTGGCTGGGGGAGCAGTTACTTATCCCCCCTTCTCTGTAACCCCTCCTGCAGCAGATTTTCTGCTTCATATCCCACTTCACACAATCATGGGCCAACTCTGTCTAATAAACTTCGTGCGGTTAAGGTGACACCTGTCCCGTGGCTTTCTTCCTTCTTCCTCTCTCATAAGGACTCGACCACCCTGTGTCGTCTCCGCATCAGCCATACCAGGCTGACCCATGGTTTTCTTTTGCGTAATGAGCCACCCCCACTTTGTTGTTGTGGAGCCTTCCAGTCAATAGCCCACATTTTAGTGGAATGCCCCCTCTTTTGGCTCTGTGTACTAAGTACAGACTTCCCCTCACTTTACCTTTAATATTGACGGATGATTCCTGGATGGTTGAACTGGTTCTCAGTTTCCTCCATGAAAGTGGTTTTTATTTCCAGTTCTAAGGTTTTAAATATACCTCTGGAGTATGGACAGGGTGGTGAGGGTTGGGGTGTCTCTCACTGTAGCTGTGTTTGGAGATTCCAGACTCCCCTCCCTGGCCAAGATACTCTTTTTTTTCTCTCGTTTACTCTGCTTTTATCGCTTTTTAGATTTGGTTAGTCTTCTTTTACAATACGCATTTTTACATTCTAGCAGTTGAATGCTTTTGAATAGCAGGTGGTCATGCCTATACTGAATCAGAGGTGGGATATTTCCTACCTCTAGCATAGCCTTGGGGTTGCCCACTTGCTGAGTTCCCTTATTTTGTTTTCACCACTGACAACACGACTGCACTTTTACATTTTTTAGCCCTTTACCTTTTATCATTTTGACTCCTCTGAGATGTAAAACCATCCGAATGGACCACCTTGACACAAGGGACTAATGACCTTGCTGTTTGGTCCCTTAAGCCCAATCAACCAATCTACCCCAGGTTCTATTTCTTTTTGGTTTATTTCCACCAATTCCTCCACCGCTTTCTTCCTCGAAACTTTGGCAGTATCACATACAGCATCAGACTTTTCTTTATTTATTTTTTCAATCCTTGCACCAGGTGGAGGCATGTCCAGAAAACCACACAATAAATTACGTCCTTCCCTGCCCTGTTCAAGACATCTCAGAGCATATGCTAACCTAAAATTGCTTTCATATGTACCAGTGTAAATTTTTTTGGTGGAGGAAAATGAAAATTCATAGCCACACGAATTACAAATTAATTTAAAATCACAACCTATTCCCACTCTTCTTTCTTCAGCAACAATAATGTATTCCATATTTTTACAGCTAACATATGAACATGAAAACTATATAGCCTGGCAGAGAAGCTCTAAATCAATAAGTATGAATCCAGTGGAATCCATATCAATATCATTCACTCACTGTACAATTCTCCTGTCCCAAGTTTCGATGCTGAAGCTGAGAGCTTATGTTCCTCATTTCGAGCTGCTTCCTCTTTTTTGTTGGTTAACCGATTCCATGAAACCTCCGTTTCCTAAACACAGTTTTTCCAATACCTATTATGCAAAAATCTTGACTTCCATGTAAAGGTTTGCGAATTCAACCTTCCACCTACTAATATGTGTTAGTATTGTCAAAACATAAATAAACCACATGCAAGAAAGTTTTCAGCCAGAGATATAGATGCCAGCCAAAGATATCGAAAGAAAATAGCCGTCTTACTGACAAACATTCCGCTGAAGCAAGCAGTTTCCCAAATGTCGGAAAAGTGGAGTTAATCAGTTTAACAATTAAAAGGCATTTGTAAAGCTGCTATAATGATAAAATTCACACGCAACATAGATTTAACTGTGTAGATCAAGAAAATAATATTTTTTGAAAAATTGATTTTTTTACCAAAATCCATTACATCCCCCCTTAAAGATGGAAGACAGGGTAATATGCAGACAGATATTACTTCTTAAACATCATGCATGAGTTAATAAGAGTGAAAAGCTAAGTGAAATGTACGTAACAGAGGTGAGAGGGAGGTGGTGAGTAATAGATGGGAAAGACAATGAAGGATGTAGAAAACTAAAATGGAGTAAAATAAGGAGTAGTTACGGTTAAGAAATGCTGAGATGGAAGAAAATGTGAATTAAGGCCAGGTGGATAGCAAGAATCAAGGACATGTTGTAGTGTTAGTTCCCACCTGCGGACTTCTGAGAAACTGATGTCTGAGGGGAGAATCCAGATGGCATGTGTGGTGAGACAGGCACCGAGGTCATGAATGTCATGTTGTAAAGCATGCTCTGCAACAGGATATTGTGAGTTGCTAGTATACACCCTGTACCACAAAATTATCAATTAGGATGAATGGGCAAAGGCTGAGGTTGAGGCCTCAACCTTCGTTATTCATTGTCCTCACCCATCCAGCCCCTTCCATGTTCCCATTCCAGGACTACACAATCCTCATTCCACCATCACACCCAGTCTTTTTACTTCTCTCCTTTTCTACTGCAACCTATATCCTTCTGAATTTGCATACTGTATCCCTCTCTTGATCTCTCTGTACCTTTTTTACCCCCAATACTGCCCTCCAGTACTAAATTAGTGATCCCTAGATGTCACAGAATGTGTCATATTTTCTCTCCAGTTTTCAGTGCCTTCTCATTAGGTACGTGATCTACCCATCTAATTTTTAACACCCTTCTGTAACACCACTCTCTTCATGTCCAAATTGTTTATAGTCCATGCATCACTTCCATACATGGCTATACACTGTATGAATACTTTCAGAAAACACTTCGTAACATTTAAAGCTATATTCCATGTCAATAAATTTCTCTTCTTTAGAAACGTTATTCTTGCCATTGCCACTTTGCCAGTCTACTTTTTAAATACTCTCTCGCTTGGCTATCATCAGTTAGTTTGCTGCTCAAATAACAAAACTCATCTACTGTTTTAAGTGTCTCATTTCCTAAAATAATTCACCTGATTTAATTTCACTACATTCCATTATCTTTGTTGTGCTTTTGTTGATGTTAGTCTTCTGTCCTCCTTTCACAACACTGTCTACTCTGTTTAACTGCCTTCCAAGTCCTTTGCTGTCTCTGACAGAATTAAAATGTCATTGGCAAATTGTTATTTCTTCTCACTGAACTGCATTTTTTTCTTTTATTTCCTGTACAGCTAGCTCAATGTACAGATTGAATAGCATCAGCAATAGGCTACAACCCTGTCTCACTCTCTCTCAACCAGTGCTTCCTTTTTTATGTCCCTCGTCTCTTATGGTTTTGTCCTCTAGTTTGTGTACAAGTTGTAAACAGCCTTTCACTCCCTGTATTTTACCCCTTCTACCTTCAGAATTTCAAAGAGAGTTTTCCAGTCAACATTGTCTAAAGCTTTCTCTAAGTCTACAAATTGTATAAACGTAGATTTGCCTTTCCATAACCTATCTTCTAAGGTAAGTCATAGGATCAGTACTACCCAGTGCATTCCTACATTTCTCCGGAATCTATACTGGTCTTCCCCGAGGTCAGCTGCTACCAGTTTTTCCCTTCTTCTGTAAAGAGTTCATGTAAGTATTTTGCAACCATGACTTGTTAAACTGTAGTTCGGTAATATTCATGCTTGTCAGCACCTACTTTCTTTGGAGTTATTATTAGGTTCTTTTTGATGTCTGAGGGTATTTTGCCTGTCTCATATGTGTTGCACACGAGGTGGAAGAGTTTTGTTGTAGCTGGCTCTCCCAAGATTGTCTGTAGTTCTGATGGAATCTCATATACTCCCAGGGCCATGTTTAGAATTAGGTCATTCAGTACTCTGTCAAATTCTTTTCACTGTATTGTATTTCCATCTTCTCTTCATGTATGTCCTCTTCTGTGTATACAGGGTGAGTCACCTAACGTTACCGCTGGATATATTTCGTAAACCACATCAAATACTGACGAACCGATTCCACAGACCGAACGTGAGGAGAGGGGCTAGTGTAATTGTTTAATACAAACCATACAAAAATGCACGGAAGTATGTTTTTTAACATAAACCTACGTTTTTTTCAATGAAACCACGTTAGTTTTGTTAGCACATCTGAACATATAAACAAATACGTAATCAGTGCCGTTTGTTGCATTGTAAAATGTAACCTAAAGTTGATGCTTGAAACCTCCGACGTTCAGTTGCGTGTTTAACAAAGATGGGCCACGGTCAGCGAGCAGCATCTGCAGGGACATGTTTATGATGACGACCGTGTTTCTCCTGATCTTACACCTCTGGACTTCTTTCTGTGGGGTACGTTAAAGGAGAATGTGTACCGTGATTTGCCTACAACCTCAGAGGATATGAAACAACGTATTGTGGCAGCCTGCGGCGACATTACACCAGATGTACTGTGGCGTGTATGACATTCATTACGCCAGAGATTGCAATTGTGTGCAGCAAATGGTGGCCACCACATTGAACATCTATTGGCCTGACATGTCGGGACACACTCTATTCCACTCCGTGTGTACGTGTACCTCACCCCTCATGGTAATGTACATGTGCATCAGTGAAAAGACCAATAAAAAGGTGTTAGCATGTGGATGTAATGTGCTGTTCCAGTCTCTTCTGTACCTAAGGTCCATCACCATTCCCTTTGGATCCCTACGTAATTCAGTGCTCTCCGATACACACGATCGAACAGCAGAGGAGTGGTACTCAAGCGTCAACTTTAGGTTACAATATCTCCGGATGTAATTAACATTTTACAATGCAACAAATGGCACTGATTACGTATTTGTTTATATGTTCAGATGTGCTAACAAAACTAACGTGGTTCCATTTAAAAAAATGTAGGTTTGTGTTAAAAAACATACTTCCGTGCATTTTTTTATGGTTTGTATTAACCAATTACACTAGCCCCTCTCCTCACGTTCGGTCTGTGGAATCGATGCGTCAGTATTTGATGTGGTTTATGAAATATATCCAGTGGTAATGTTAGGTGACTCACCCTGTATAATATTGCCTTGAAGTTCAACTCCCTTGTAGACACCCACTATATGGGGTCATTTCATGCCAAGTGGTTTAATTTCAGAAAAAGTTTCCACATGATGACCAAGGGTTTTGCTGAACTTTAGTCATTTGTGTAACCCCATCGAGCAGTTACCAACAGTACACGCGTGAGTTTTCGACAACTTTGAGATGTAATATCTCCAGTCATATATTCTTCAAAGAAACAAAACCAGGCCATCTTTTACAAATTTTGCGTTCTATTGAACAAAATAATAATAATAAAAAAGATTTCCTGAGCAATTTGCCTATGGATAATTTGATGCAAAATCAGACAAAGAAATAGACACTTGAAAAACGTGTGAAGTTAACTTTTTATTTATCTGAAAGTAATTGTGAGGTAAATCTGAAACTTTGCATATAATAACTTGGTCTAGTGCATGGACTTATAATGTCAAGTTTCATTATCCTACTTCTTTTCAGTAGTTTACAAATTGAAGACATAGTTGACCATAATTCTAAAAACACCAAAAATGGCTATTTTTGGCCCACTTTATTGAGAAATAATCTTCTGTGATTGCTTTCAAACCATCTTTCTTAGAGAGTCCAGATTCTAAACCACCTAAAAAACTATATTTGGTTTTGCAGTGTGAGATATAAGGATGTTGTTGTTGTTGTGGTCTTCAGATAGTGAAGGGAGATGAAAATTTAATAGTCATGGGTGACTGGAATTTGATAGTAGGAAAAGGAAGAGAAGGAAACATGTTGTTGTTGTTGATGTTGTTGTAGCTTTAGTCCTGAGACTGGTTTGATGCAGCTCTCCATGCTACTCTATCCTGTGCAAGCTTCTTCATCTCCCAGTATCTACTGCAACCTACATCCTTCTGAACCTGCTTTGTGTATTCATCTCTTGGTCTCCCTCTATGATTTTTACCCTCCACGCTGCCCTTCAATACTAAATTGGTAATCCCTTGATGCCTCAGAATATGTCCTACCAACCGATCCCTTCTTCTAGTCAAGTTGTGCCACAAACTTCTCTTCTCCCCAATCCTATTCAATACTTCCTCATTAGTTATGTGATCTACCCACCTTATCTTCAGCATTCTTCTGTAGCACCACATTTCAAAAGCTTCAGTTCTCTTCTTGTCCAAACTATTTATCGTCCATGTTTCACTTCCATACATGGCTACACTCCATACAAATGCTTTCAGAAACGACGTCCTGACTCGATGTTAACAAATTACTCTTCCTCATAAGTGCTTTCCTTGCCATTGCCAGTCTACATTTTATATCCTCTCTACTTCGACCATCATAAGTTATTTTGCTCGTCAAATAACAAAACTCCTTTACTACTTTAAGTGTCTCATTTCCTAATCTAATTCCCTCAGCATCACCCGACTTAATTCTACTACATTCCATTATCCTCGTTTTGCTTTTGTTGATGTTCATCTTATATCCTCCTTTCAAGACACTATCCATTCTGTTCAACTGCTCTTCCAAGTCCTTTGCTGTCTCTGACAGAATTACAATGTCATTGGTGAACCTCAAAGTTTTTATTTCTTCTCCTTGGATTTTAATACCTACTCCGAATTTTTCTTTTGTTTCCTTCACTGCTTGCTCAATATACAGGTTGAATAACATCGGGGAGAGGCTACAACCCTGTCTCACTCCCTTCCCAACCACTGCTTCCCTTTGATGCCCCTTGACTCTTATAACTGCCATCTGGTTTCTGTACAAATTGTAAATAGCCTTTCGCTCCCTGTATTTTACCCCTGCCACCTTCAGAATTTGAATGAGAGTATTCCAGTCAACATTGTCAAAAGCTTTCTCTAAGTCTACAAATGCTAGGAACTTAGGTTTGCCTTTCCTTAATCTTTCTTCTAAGATAAGTCGTAGGGTGAGTATTGCCTCATGTGTTCCGATATTTCTATGGAATCCAAACTGATCTTCCCCGAGGTCGGCTTCTACTAGTTTTTCCATTCATCTGTAAAGAATTCACGTTAGTATTTTGCAGCCGTGACTTATTAAACTGATAGTTCAGTAATTTTTACATCTTTCTTGGGTTCTTGGGTTCTCTGGGGAAGGAGGCCAGACATCGAGGTCATCGGTCTCATCGGATTAGGGAAGGACGGGGAAGGAAGTCGGCCATGCCCATCCAAAGGAATCATCCCGGCATTTGCCTGAAGCGATTTAGGGAAATCACGGAAAACCTAAATCAGGATGGCCGGACGCAGGATTGAACCGTCGTCCTCCCGAATGCGAGTTCAGTGTCTAACCACTGCGCCACCTCGCTCGGTGTTTCACATCTTTCAACACCTGCTTTCTTTTGGATTGGAATTATTATATTCTTCTTGAAGTCTGAAGGTATTTGGCCTGTCTCATACATCTTGCTCACTAGATGGTAGAGTTATGTCAGGGCTGGCTCTCCCAAGGCTGTCAGTAGTTCTAATGGAATGTTGTCTACTCCCGGGGCCTTGTTTCGACTCAGGTCTTTCAGTGCTCTGTCAAACTCTTCATGCAGTATCATATCTCCCATTTCATCTTCATCTACATCCTCTTCCAATTCCATAATATTGTCCTCAAGTACATCGCCCTTGTATAGACCCTCTGTATACTCCTTCCACCTTTCTGCTTTCCCTTCTTTGCTTAGAACTGGGTTTCCATCTGAGCTCTTGATATTCATACAAGTGGCTCTCTTTTCTCCAAAGGTCTCTCTAATTTTCCTGTAGGCAGTATCTATCTTACCCCTAGTGAGATAATCCTCTACATCCTTACATTTGACCTCTAGCCATGCCTGCCTCGCCATTTTGCACTTCCTGTTGATCTCATTTTTGAGACGTTTGTATTCCTTTTTGCCTACTTCATTTACTGCATTTTTATATTTTCTCCTTTCATCAATTAAATTCAATATTTCTTCTGTTACCCAAGGATTTCTACTAGCCCTCATCTTTTTACCTACTTGATCCTTTGCTGCCTTCACTACTTCATCTCTCAAAGCTACCCATTCTTCTTCTACTGTATTTATTTGCCCCATTCGTGTCAGTTGTTCCCTTATGCTCTCCTTGAAACTCTGTACAACTTTTGGTTTGGTCAGTTTATCCAGGTACCATCTCCTTAAATTCCCACCTTTTTGCAGTTTCTTCAGTTTTAATCTACAGTTCACAACCGATAGGTTGTGGTCAGAGTCCACATCTGCCCCTGGAAATGTCTTACAATTTAAAACCTGGTTCCTAAATCTCTGTCTTACAATTATATAATCTATCTGAAACCTGTCAGTATCTCCAGGCTTCTTCCATGTATACAGCCTTCTTTTATGATTCTTGAACCAAGTGTTAGCTATGATTAAGTTGTGCTCTGTGCAAAATTCTACCAGGCAGCTTCCTCTTTCATTTCTTAGCCCCAATCCATATTCACCTACTATGTTTCCTTCTCTCCCTTTTCCTACTGACGAATTCCAATCACCCATGACTATTAAATTTTCATCATACATGTCTTCAATTTCTTTGTCATCTGCAGAGCTAGTTGGCATATAAACTTGTAGTACTGTAATAGGCGTGGGCTTGGTATCTATCTTGGCCACAATAATGCATTCACTATGCTGTTTGTAGTAGCTTACCCGCATTCCTATTTTCCTATTCATTATTAAACCTACTTCTGCATTACCCCTATTTGATTTTGTGTTTATAATCCTGTAGTCACCTTACCAGAAGTCTTGTTCCTCTTGCCACCAAACTTCACTAATTCCCACTGTATCTAACTTTAACCTTCCCATTTCCCTTTTTAAGTTTTCTAACCTACCTGCCCGATTGAGGGAATGACATTCCACGCTCCGATCTGTAGAACGCCAGTTTTCTTTCTCCTGATAATGACATCCTCTTGAGTAGTCCCCGCCTGGAGATCCGAATGGGGGACTATTTTACCTCTGGGATATTTTACCCAAGAGGACGCCATCATCATTTAACCATACAGTAAAGCTGCATGCCCTTGGGAAAAATGATGGCTGTAGTTTCCCCTTGCTTTCAGCTGTTCACAGTACCAGCACAGCAAGGCCGTTTTGGTTAGTGTTACAAAGGCCAGATCAGTCAATCATCCAGACTGTTGCCCTTGCAACTACTGAAAAGGCTGCTGCCCCTCTTCAGGAACCACACATTTGTCTGACCTCTCAACAGATACCCCTCCGTTGTGGTTGCAGCTACGATATGGCTATCTGTGTCGCTGAGGCACACAACCCTCCCCGCCAACGCCGAGTTCCATGGAAAAAAAAAAAAAAAGAAAAAGAAAAAGAAGAGAATGACAATGTGGAGGTGCATTGAAAATGCGCCCATATTTCGCTGGTACTCAAATTAAGCCTGACATCTGTTATTATGTTCTTCAGTTGTTTGGTACTCTTTGTGGCAAATAATAAAAGTCCTGATGACTAGGAAATGAGCTGAGTCAAAAAAACTGGAAGTAAGTAGCCTCTTTTTGTTTTTGATTTTTTAGGCATCTCTACATCACTCAGCAGTGCAAAATTATTTTTATAAAAAATCAAATGGGTCAAAGAGTCCAGCAAAGAAGAGTTCTTTTTTTCTTTTTTGTGGCATTAATAATTTAAGGTAATCATATTTGAAAAATGCATTTTTCTGGGTTCTGTCTTGTAAAAGTTTCTTCCCAAACAGTCTCATCAGTGACATCATCTGGCTTGCAGTACAGTTTTCCTCATAACATTCTACAGCAAATTAATGAAATCCTTATAAAATATAAGTAGCTTGAAGTAAACATAAGCTTAAGATCCTAAAAGAGACATCTTCTAGCTTTGGCTTCTGACATAGAAATGTATCATCAGCTTGGGATCCTGTGTAAAGAAACCATTATCAGATTTGGAGAACCTGTGGCAAAGAAACTCACCTGTAGCTGCTGTTGCACAGCTGTCAGACATGGCTTCTGTGGCGATTGGGATGCTGGTTTTCTCACTTTAAAAGGAACCAACAGTGGTTAAGCCACGCTGCACCATACCAACTCATTTATACAATTTTTCACATGTACACTAATGTTCCTCTTTGACTGTAAACTGTGGTAACACAAGCTATATTATATCTTACACCAGAAGTAAACAAACACAGCAATAGCAGTATAGCATAAAAAGATATACATAAGAACAATTATCTATAACATGAAACCATTCCAGACACAAAAGGTCAGAAAGACTGCTCTTCACTAAAATTTACACAATGTGGTAGTGGTGTAAAACCTGAAGGCTCATTATAAAATATGTGCTGCAGCTATTGTACAACGAGTTTACTACCATTATCTCCACTGACTTGGTTGTGCACAGTCAGACTGAGAAGTTTATAATCAGTTTGATTTTTCAGTTATAGCAGCAAAACAGACTAAAATATTTCATGATGAGTCTTGACAAAAGACCCTTGTTTTTTGAAATTTTTTGCCTCTTATTTGGACTTTATTTCGCTTCCTAATGATATTGCTTTCCCCAGAGGGGACTAAACAGTTGTAGAACGTAATAAAATATGTCAAATTTAATTTGAGTACCAGTGGAATGTGTGCCTATTTCCAATGAACCTCCACCTTGTTCTTTTTTAGCACCTTATATACAATGCAAATCCGAATGTAGCTTTTGAGAGAGATTTAGAATATGACAACATGGCCTTTCTAAAAAAATGGTTTAAAAGAGGTTTTCGAATTAACAATATGCAAATCGTTCAGAAATCTTTTTTTTTATTATTATTTCGTTCAAAAGACTGGAAAAGTTGCAAAAGGTGGGCTAATTTTGTTTCTTTGAAGAATATATTGCTGGAGATATTATGTCTAAAAGTTGTTGAAAACTCTCACATGCACCGTTGATAATTGTGCATGGTTTCAAAGAAATGACTATATCTCCAGAAATAATGAGTTAATGATCTTGAAACTTTACCAGTATTCATTGGGATCATACGCAATTGTTCATACTAAATTTCATTGAAATCTGTGTGGTCCTATGGGAACATCTAGATCACTTGGCATGGGAAGACCCTATACTCCTTCCACCTTTCACATTCCCTCCTTTGCTTAGCACCTGCTTTCCATCTGAACTTGTTGTTGTTGTTGTGGTCTTCAGTCCTGAGACTGGTTTGATGCAGCTCTCCATGCTACTCTATCCTGTGCAAGCTTCTTCATCTCCCAGTACCTACTGCAACCTACATCTTTCTGAATCTGCTTAATGTATTCATCTCTTGGTCTCCCCCTACGATTTTTACCCTCCACGCTGCCCTCCAATACTAAATTGGTGATCCCTTGATGCTCAGAACATGTCCTACCAACCGATCCCTTCTTCTGGTCAAGTTGTGCCACAAACTTCTCTTCTCCCCAATCCTATTCAATACTTCCTCATTAGTTATGTGATCTACCCATCTAATCTTCAGCATTCTTCTGTAGCACCACATTTCGAAAGCTTCTATTCTCTTCTTGTCCAAACTATTTACCGTCCATGTTTCACTTCCATACATGGCTACACTCCATACAAATACTTTCAGAAATGACTTCCTGACACTTAAATCTATACTCGATGTTAACAAATTTCTCTTCTTCAGAAACGCTTTCCTTGCCATTGCCAGTCTACATTTTATATCCTCTCTACTTCGACCATCATCAGTTATTTTGCTCCCCAAATAGCAAAAGTCCTTTACTACTTTAAGTGTCTCATTTCCTAATCTAATACCCTCAACATCACCCGACTTAATTCGACTACATTCCATTATCCTCGTTTTGCTTTTGTTGATGTTCATCTTATATCCTCCCTTCAAGACACTATCCATTCCCTTCAACTGCTCTTCCAAGTCCTTTGCTGTCTCTGATAGAATTACAATGTCATCAGCGAACCTCAACCATGGATTTTAATAGCTACTCCGAATTTTTCTTTTGTTTCCTTCACTGCTTGCTCAATATACAGATTGAATAACATCGGGGAGAGGCTACAGCCCTGTCTCACTCCCTTCCCAACCACTGCTTCCCTTTCATGCCCCTTGAGTCTTATAACTGCCACCTGGTTTCTGTACAAATTGTAAATAGCCTTTTGCTCCCCGTATTTTACCCCTGCCACCTTCAGAATTTGAAAGAGAGTATTCCAGTCAACATTGTCAAAAGCTTTCTCTAAGTCTACAAATGCTAGGAACTTAGGTTTGCCTTTCCTTAATCTTTCTTCTAAGATAAGTCGTAAGGTCAGTATTGCCTCACGTGTTCCAGTATTTCTACGGAATCCAAACTGATCTTCCCCGAGGTCGGCTTCTACTAATTTTTCCATTCGTCTGTAAAGAATTCGTGTTAGTATTTTGCAGCTGTGGCTTATTAAACTGATTGTTCGGTAATTTTCACATCTGTCCACACCTGCTTTCTTTGGGATTGGAATTATTATATTCTTCTTGAAGTCTGAGGGTATTTCGCCTGTTTCATACATCTTGCTCACCAGATGGTAGAGTTTTGTTAGGCCTGGCTCTCCCAAGGCTGTCAGTAGTTCCAATGGAATGTTGTCTACTCCGGGGGCCTTGTTTCGACTCAGGTCTTTCAGTGCTCTGTCAAACTCTTCACGCAGTATCGTATCTCCCATTTCATCTTCACCTACGTCCTCTTCCATTTCCATAATATTGTCCTCAAGTGCATCGCCCTTGTATAGGCCCTCTATATACTCCTTCCACCTTTCTGCTTTCCCTTATTTGCTTAGAACTGGGTTTCCATCTGAGCTCTTGATGTTCATACAAGTGGTTCTCTTATCTCCAAAGGTCTCACTTACTGCATTTTTATATTCTCTCCTTTCATCAATTAAATTCAATATTTCTTCTGTTACCCAAGGATTTCTACTAGCCCTCTTCTTTTTACCTACTTGATCCGCTGCTGCCTTCACTACATCATCCCTCAAAGCTACCCATTCTTCTTCTACTGTATTTATTTGCCCCATTCGTGTCAGTTGTTCCCTTATGCTCTCCTTGAAACTCTGTACAACTTTTGGTTTGGTCAGTTTATCCAGGTCCCATCTCCTTAAATTCCCACATTTTTGCAGTTTCTTCAGTTTTAATCTACAGTTCACAACCGATAGGTTGTGGTCAGAGTCCACATCTGCCCCTGGAAATGTCTTACAATTTAAAACCTGATTCCTAAATCTCTGTCTTACCATTATATAATCTATCTGAAACCTGTCAGTATCTCCAGGCTTCTTCCATGTATACAACCTTCTTTTATGATTCTTGAACCAAGTGTAAGCTATGATTAAGTTGTGCTCTGTGCAAAATTCTACCAGGCAGCTTCCTCTTTCATTTCTTAGCCCCAATCCATATTCACCTACTATGTTTCCTTCTCTCCCTTTTCCTACACTCGAATTCCAGTCACCCATGACTATTAAATTTTCGTCTCCCTTCACTATCTGAATAATTTCTTTTATTTCATCATACATTTCTTCAATGTCTTCGTCATCTGCAGAGCTAGTTGGCATATAAACTTGTACTACTGTAGTAGGTGTGGGCTTCGTATCTATCTTGGCCACAATAATGCGTTCACTATGCTGTTTGTAGTAGCTTACCCGCATTCCTATTTTCCTATTCATTATTAAACCTACTCCTGCATTACCCCTATTTGACTTTGTGTTTATAACCCTGTAGTCACCTGACCAGAAGTCGTGTTCCTCCTGCCACCGAAATTCACTAATTCCCACTATATCTAACTTTAACCTATCCATTTCCCTTTTAAAATTTTCTAACCTACCTGCCCGATTAAGGGATCTGACATTCCACGCTCCGATCCGTAGAATGCCAGTTTTCTTTCTCCTGATAACGACATCCTCTTGAGTAGTCCCCGCCCGGAGATCCGAATGGGGGACTATTTTACCTCCGGAATATTTTACCCAAGAAGACGCCATCATCATTTAATCATACAGTAAAGCTGCATGCCCTTGGGAAAAATTACGGCCGTAGTTTCCCCTTGCTTTCAGCCGTTCGCAGTACCAGCACAGCAAGGCCGTTTTGGTTATTGTTACAAGGCCAGATCAGTCAGTCATCCAGACTGTTGCCCTTGCAACTACTGAAAAGGCTGCTGCCCCTCTTCAGGAACCACACGTTTGTCTGGCCTCTCAACAGATACCCCTCCGTTGTGGTTGTTGCTACGGTACTGCTATCTGTATCGCTGAGGCACACAAGCCTCCCCACCAACGACAAGGTCCATGGTTCATGGGGGGAGGAACTTATGATATTCATACTCTTTAATTTTCCTGTAGGTGATATCTATCTTTCCCCTAATGAGATATGCTTCTAAATCCTTACATTTGTCCTCTATCCCTTCCTGATTTACCGTTTTGCACATCTCATCAGTCTTATTTTTTTGACATTTGTGTTCCCTTCCCCCTGCTTCATTTTCTGCATTTTTATATTTTTTCCTTGCATTAGTCAGATTCAATATCTCCATGAAATCCAAGTCATAATCCACGTACATCCCTGGAAATGTCTTACAATTTATGTTTTGTTCCAAAATTCCTGTCTTACCATTATATAATCAGTCTGAAACGTCATGGTGTCTCCAGGTCTCTTCCAGGTATACAACCTTCATTCATGATTCTTAAACCACGTGTTAGCCATGATTAAATTTTGCTTTGTGCAAGATTCTACCAGGTGGCTCCCTCTTTCATTCCTTTGGATATTTGTGGTAAGGTCTTATGGGACCAAACTGCTGAGGTCATTGGTCCCTAATCTTACACACTACTTAATCTAACTTAAACTAACTTACGCTAAGGACAACACACACACACCCATGCCCGAGGGTGAGCCGCGTGGACCATGACAAGGTGCCTCAGACCGCTCGGCTACCCTGCGTGGCTTCATTCCTTTCAAATGGTTCAAACGGTTCAAATGGCCCTGAGCACTATGGGACGTAACATCTGAGGTCATCAGTCCCATAGAACTTAGAACTACTTAAACCTAACTAACCTAAGGACATCACACACATCGATGCCTGAGGCAGGATTCGAACCTGCGACCGTAGCGGTCACGCGGTTCCAGACTGAAGTGCCAGGAACCACTCGGCCACCATCATCCCTTTACCCCAGTCCATATTCACCTATAATTTTTCCTTCTCTTCCTTATCTTACTGTTGAATTCAGTCTCCTATCACAATTAAATTTTTGTCTCCCTTAACTATCTGAATAATTTCTTTTATCTTACCATACATTTCTTCGATCTCTTCATCATCTGCATAGCTAATTGGGATATAAGGTTGTACTGCTGTAGTAGGTGATTGCTTTGTGTCTATCTTGGCTGCTACAATGCTTTCACTATGCTGTTCATAGTAACTTATCCACATTCCTATTTTCTTAATCATTATTAAACCTGTTTGATTTTGTATTTTTAATCCTGTATTCACCTGATCAGAAGTCCTGTTCCTCCTGCCAGTGAACTTCACTAATTCCCACTATATCTAACTTGAACCTGTTATTTCCACTATATCTAACTTCAACCTCTTCATTTCCCTTTTTAATTTTGCACAGCCTACCTGCATGAGAAAATGATCTGATATTCCTCACTCCAATCAGTAGAATGCCAGTTTTGTTTCTTCTGATGACGATATCCTCCTGAGTAGTCCCCTCCTGGAGATCTGAATGGGGGACTATTTTAACTACTACACAATATTTTAGCCAAGAGGTTGCCATATTATTTAACCATACAGTAGAGCTGATCCCCCTGGGAAAAATTAGGGCTCTAGTTTCCCCTTGCTTTCATCTGTACACAGCATACTTGTACAAATTTATTATGTTACAATTTCTAATTTTTAGAATGCTAGTTGTAATAAAACATTGATAACATAAATTGTTCTTGTACCATGAACTTGTGTGGATGCCTTACCACTTGCATTTAGTTTTCAATAAATTTAAGGCTAAAATTATGTCATTTACATTCTTCACAATAAAGGATGACAGCCAAAACCAGTTGCAGGATAAAATTTATTAAAATTCTTGACCAAGGTTTCGGTACATATAAATATACCTTCATCAGAAGTAAAACTACCTGAACAGAGAGACACATTCATTAGAAAAGCCATATCAACGAAAGTGAGAAACAGAAGCTTAAGTAACAGTGAAATTACTACAGTAATGTAGGCACAAAATCATTAGTACTTACTAAAATTACATCATGTAATGGAGAATAATAAAAACAATTATGCCAAAGGCGTCGTCAGTAATTAAAACCTCATCTCCATTTGTACAACATGCGTAATGAGCACAGGGTCAAAGCGAACAGTATTAGCAGCATTACTTCACTTATGAACTATTGAGACATGAGTGTGACAGCACTAGGGCAGATGGTTTCGCCTAGTGCTGTCACACTCATGTCTCAATAGTTCATAAGTGAAGTAATGCTGCTAATACTGTTCGCTTTGACCCTGTGCTCATTACGCATGTTGTACAAATGGAGATGAGGTTTTAATTACTGACGACGCCTTTGGCATAATTGTTTTTATTATTCTCCATTACATGACGTAATTTTAGTAAGTACTAATGATTTTGTGCCTACATTACTGTAGTAATTTCACTGTTACTTAAGCTTCTGTTTCTCACTTTCGTTGATATGGCTTTTCTAATGAATGTGTCTCTCTGTTCAGGTAGTTTTACTTCTGATGAAGGTATATTTATATGTACCGAAACCTTGGTCAAGAATTTTAATAAATTTTATCCTGCAACTGGTTTTGGCTGTCATCCTTTATTGTGAAGAATTTTAACAGTTGCTGCCACAGCCATGTTTAAAATCATGTCATTTACATTCTTCAGTATAGTTTTTTCATATAATAATTTAGTTGAAATAAACGAGTGTCAAACCTAAATTCAGTGAACTTCTCCATTATTTCTGTTTATGTGCACCATCACATTTTGACATCGATAAAAATAAAATTGTTATAGGATTTGTACAAATCCTAGGATTTTATATGTGCCAGCCTGACACCACACATTTCAGCTATCTCACCAGTGTGACAACCACTGCTTCTTTAATGTACAGTAAGTAAATTCATTGTATCCTCTTTCCAAGGAAAATAGCTCATGAACATAAGTCTATCAGGGTCAATGGCTGTATTGTGTAACTATGTGACCATTTGGTCCATTCTTAAGTCCCCATTTCCAACTCTGTGTCCTCATATTGTGGAAAAGAAATCATTCTGCCTGTGAAATTTGTTTTTAAAAGGCTCCAGAATGAATAAGTTATGTACAAATGAGATAAAATATTTCCATAAAAGGCAGATTACATTAGATTTTTATAATTATACTGTAAATAAATGCTAGTGACTGAGCAGTACTTTGAAATAAAAGTGCCAATCTGTTTCTGATTGTTACGTTATTCAGGGCATTTAGCATACAGGTGTGTAGTATGTGGCAGTGTTCTGTTCATAATATTACTGTAATATACACTGTTTCCACCACCTCTTAGTTTCTCAAGTGTAAAAATGATGGTAATGCTTGTGGTCAGGTCTTCAGTTCATTTATTCCGATTAAATACAATGATTGTGAGAATAGGATGGTAGATGTCTTATCATCTGTAGTTCATACTAAAAAATTTTAAAGGCCTATGAAATTGAAATGTGTTATTCTCTACAGCTTTTGCATTTGTGATAGCAAGATATCTCATTAACTGCAAATTCACTGCATTAGTAAACAGTTAGTAACACAATATCTGTATCTTCCCTACCAATGTGTGCTTCTGAAAAAGATTTTTTATGCTATCCTCTTCACATCCTTTTCCCTAAGTTGATGAATCTTCTCGAAAATTACATACTATCATTTTGTTATAGAAAGCTGAAACTATCATTTGCAACTGCCACTCTCACAAATAAGGTCCACCAAAATGATGATTTTACCACCAGCCACACTAGTTGCTTGCTACCCAATGGTTTTTTGTAGTTTCCTTATCAAGTGCTATACCCGTTTTTGGTATATTTCTGGATCTTATAGATCACATTCTAGCGGTGGCATCTGGTAGAACACTGGGCCCTATACTTCATCCTGCCACACTATACATCAGTTGCCCTCTGATAAGATCTACTTCATCAAAGTGGTTGTCAGTAAAACATCATGTGGTACAGACCTGTTGGCATGCTACCACTTTATGTCAACAAAAATAAATTGACATTGACAGCCTGTATTAGTGTCTATGCACAGGTCACATTAGTGTGTTAGATTAGATATGATTAATACCTGTTCCATACATTGTGAATATTTATAATGATGTGGTACATGTTGATTTAACAAAAAAATTCTTTACCTGTCATAATTCAGCATCTTTCTTTCTTTCTTTCTTTTTTTAAATTAACTGTGTGATTACTAATTTATATCTAATAACTCATCTATTGAGTAGAAGAAGTTGTCAATTAGAAATTCTTATAATTTGTTATTAAATGATGTTTGGCTATTTGGTAAATGACTAAAGACTTCTGTGGTAGCGTAATTCACCCCTTTCTGTACCAAAGTTAGAAGGCAGAGAATGCTTAGCCTTGCTACACTGCTGCTTTGCTGTGAGGTGAAGTTTGGATATGTCCCAGAAATATACCTGACTGCTTTGTAGGTGAGAATTTACTCTACAGTGGGTGCTTGGTTCGTGCGTAGTAGTATGACTGGACAACTGTCTGCATTTAATTAGGCAGTGCTCTGTCCACCTCCTTTGTGTGTGTGTGTGTGTGTGTGTGTGTGTGTGAGAGAGAGAGAGAGAGAGAGAGAGAGAGAGAGAGAGAGAGAGGGAGAGGGAGAGAGATATAAGGGGGGGGGGGGGATCCTATGATAGCTTCGTTTTGTTGCTGGTCTCGCATTGTTAATAATGTGCTTAACACTGACTGAACTATCTTATTTAACAGTATTAAAGATTCTTGTTAGCCACATGTTAAGCTCCTGATGTTACAAATATAGAAAATTGTTGTTATATAATAAATAGCAATGTTGTTATGTAAAAATTAAACTAACAGTAAGAGATAAACAGTAGCTTTTTAATGGAACTATGGAAGCAGCAGTGTTTTTCAATAGCAAAGGCTTTTCTGTTACTGTTATTTTGTTCAGTTTAGTTTGATTATGCATTTACTGAGTCTCTGAGAAGTTCCCATACCTTTAGGTCAAAACAGTACACTGATTAGCCAAAACATTATGACTAATAGCTTGTTTGTCCACCTTTGGAATGAAATACATTACTTATTCAGTGTATCAGGGATCCGACAGATTATTGGTAGGTTTGTGGAGACATGAGGCATTAGTTGCCTATGCACAAGTCATGTAATTCACATAAATAATGGGCCATAGATTTGTGTACTCAGTGATGGCGCCTGATAGTGTCCTAGATGGGTTCCATAGGATTTACATCAGGTAAATTTCATCGCCAAGTTCACTATAATGCTCCTCAAACCACTGCAGCATGTTCCTGGCTCCAAGACACTGTAATAAAATGTGGCGAAAATGTTTTTGGTAAAGTTTGGGATGTATTTTGTTGTTTAACACAAGAAAAACAATGTTCAATATACCACGTCTTAAGACATTTTTTCTCCACAAATTGACACATGGAATGTATGTAATAGTTTCAATAAGTTTCAGTGTTTCGTGTTTACGGTAGATTTTATTTCACACACTAGACATTCGGCAGTGAATGTAAAACTGTAGAGTTTGACCACATGCTGTTGATACCATATTTGGTCTGAGACTGAAGTAAGACTGACCCAAGACTGACATATGATGGTGTACAAATTGCCTCTGTTTATATAGTTTTAAATAATGGCTATCATTGTTACATACTGAATTTTGGATTTATACAATTAAAGGTTTTACACACATCTTCCAAAATTACATAGAAATGTACATGGAACAAAAGTGAATAATTTCATACAAAGACAGGAAAGAATCTGTTTCTATTAAGACTATAAATTACATGTTTTATCATTGCAACAATATATTTCTTTAATTTGCATATATTATTTTACTGACTTACAGGAATATCATCCTATCATTTTCAGGTGAACTTAGTGATTAGTTTTATTCAATAAAAGTCCTGGATTCAATTAATCAAGTTTTGTACAAGTAAAATTTTACATTTCTATATGATTGTAATTACAGTCCTGTTAACTAACACCAATTAAAACATAAGTACGCTTAATTCTGACTAAAAAATCATTGTGTCATATTTCTGCTAGGGATACAAACAATTTCTAGCTTGAAAACATAAAAATAGCTGTATCTCGATGACTTGGGTATATGAGAATTTTAATCATTAATTGCTCCATAATCACAATAGCAAAATTATTCCTACCATGTGCCTGAAGTTTGCATTGCGTGTAAATTATGATGGTACATTAATTTTTAATCCAATATGTTTCCTTCATTCTACACTACTGGAAATTGAAATAAGAACACCGTGAATTCATTGTCCCAGGAAGGGGAAACTTTATTGACACATTCCTGGGGTCAGATACATCACATGATCACACTGACAGAACCACAGGCACATAGACACAAGCAACAGAGCATGCACAATGTCGGCACTTGTACAGTGTATATCCACCTTTCGCAGCAATGCAGGCTGCTATTCTCCCATGGAGACGATCGTAGAGATGCTGGATGTAGTCCTGTGGAACGGCTTGCCATGCCATTTCCACCTGGCGCTTCAGTTGGACAAGCGTTCGTGTTGGACGTGCAGACCGCGTGAGACGACGCTTCATCCAGTCCCAAACATGCTCAATGGGGGACAGATCCGGAGATCTTGCTGGCCATGGTAGTTGACTTACACCTTCTAGAGCACGTTGGGTGGCACGGGATACATGCGGACGTGCATTGTCCTGTTGGAACAGCAAGTTCCCTTGCCGGTCTAGGAATGGTAGAACGATGGGTTCGATGACGGTTTGGATGTACCGTGCATTATTCAGTGTCCCCTCGGCGATCACCAGTGGTGTACGGCCAGTGTAGGAGATCGCTCCCCACACCATGATGCCGGATGTTGGCCCTGTGTGCCTCGGTCGTATGCAGTCCTGATTGTGGCGCTCACCTGCACGGCGCCAAACACGCATACGACCATCATTGGCACCAAGGCAGAAGCGACTCTCATCGCTGAAGACGACACGTTTCCATTCGTCCCTCCATTCACGCCTGTCGCGACACCACTGGAGGCGGGCTGCACGATGTTGGGGCGTGAGCGGAAGACGGCCTAACGGTGTGCGGGACCGTAGCCCAGCTTCATGGAGACGGTTGCGAATGGTCCTCGCCGATACCCCAGGAGCAACAGTGTCCCTAATTTGCTGGGAAGTGGCGGTGCGGTCCCCTACGGCACTGCGTAGGATCCTACGGTCTTGGCGTGCATCCGTGCGTCGCTGCGGTCCGGTCCCAGGTCGACGGGCACGTGCACCTTCCGCCGACCACTGGCGACAACATCGATGTACTGTGGAGACCTCACGCCCCACGTGTTGAGCAATTCGGCGGTACGTCCACCCGGCCTCCCGCATGCCCACTATACGCCCTTGCTCAAAGTCCGTCAACTGCACATACGGTTCACGTCCACGCTGTCGCGGCATGCTACCAGTGTTAAAGACTGCGATGGAGCTCCGTATGTCACGGCAAACTGGCTGACACTGACGGCGGCGGTGCACAAATGCTGCGCAGCTTTCGCCATTCGACGGCCAACACCGCGGTTCCTGGTGTGTCCGCTGTGCCGTGCGTGTGATCATTGCTTGTACAGCCCTCTCACAGTGTCCGGAGCAAGTATGGTGGGTCTGACACACCGGTGTCAATGTGTTCTTTTTTCCATTTCCAGGAGTGTATATACTGATGCAAACAATGTCAAAACAATAGTTTAAATTAGTGTAAATTACTAATATTATATACATATGCCCTCTTTGGGAGGGGGAAGATGAGATTGAATTAGGTAGGGGATCCCAAGGGATTGTGGTATTACAACACGGGCAATGATACTGCTGAAAGATGACATCGCCATTGTGGAAGATGTTATGCATGAAGGAATGCAGGAGGTTCACAGCTGTCAGCATATCTATGATTACTACCAAAGGTCCAATGCAAATGCAGGAGAATGTCACCCATAGCATAGTATTGCTCTCAGCAACCTACATCTGTAGTGCATTGCATGTTTCGAGCCGCCATTCACCTCAATGACGGCATTTGTGGAGATGACCATTGACCTATTGTAGGAAAAATTGTGATTTAGCAGAAGAGCTGACATGTTTCCATTGATCAACAGTCGAATTATGATTGTCCTGTGCCCAATGCAATCGTAATTGATGATGTCATTGTGTGAGCATGTCAATGTGTAGGGCTGGTCTGCTGCAGATCTCCATGTTCATTTATTTATTTATTTAGTCCTTCAAATCCTATATGTATAGAATATATACAAGGATATTGGACATGGTTAGGTATTTACAAGATAAAATACAGTCTGTATTGCAATCCTAAGGACTAGATATTGAAGTAATTTAGCAAAGATTCATACATACAACAAACATTAGAGGCAACATACAAAGTAGAATATTAATAATGCATCTTTATTTTTGTTGTTTGGCTTTTATTCTGTCAGACTGTAAAAGCAATGATCAATTAAAAATGCCTTTACTTCAGCCTTAAAACTACAGAGTTTACCTATTGATTTAATATGGTTAGGTAGATTATTGAAAATCTTTATCCCAGTATGTAGTGTGCCTTTTTGGCACAATGATGTTCTCACCTGTTTCATATGAAGGTCAGATTTTTGCCTTCTATTGTGTGCATGTATATCTTCATTTTTTAATAAGATATCTGGGTGTTTATCGATATATCGTTTGATGAAAACTGATGTTTCGCAGATAAAAATGCAAGGAAGAGGAAGAACAGACAGTTTTTTGAATATAGGTCTGCATGATTTCGTATTGTTTACCCCTTCAATAATTCTTAGGATTCTCTTTTGCATCCTGAAAAGTTTAATATTCGTTGTTGTATTGCCCCAGAAGATTATGCCATATTTTATTACAGAATGCACATAGGAGTAGTATATGTTTAACAGGCTGGCTTTGCTGCAACAAGTTTTTAAGATCCGTATCATGTAACAGGTTTTGCTTAGTTTTCTTTGCAAATATTCAATGTGTACCTCCCATTTTGTGTTGTTCTGGAGCCAGAGTCCCAGAAATTTAGTGCTGTCAACACTTTCAAGAACTCTGTCCCTAAGTTCTATTTCTATGTTTGGGTGATGTCTTCCTTTTACATTATAGAAGTTCAGTGCTACTGTCTTTTATTTGTTTACAATTAGCTTGTTATAGCTGAACCACTGTTCTACACTGTTCATTGTTTGGATAGTGGAGTCTTTAAGTTTTTCTTCTGTTTTACCACTAATAAGGAAGCTTGTATCGTCTGCAAATTGGAGGGTAGTTTGGCAATACTTGTTGTACATAAGGTCATTGACATAGAGGAGAAACAGAATGGGTCCTAATACTGATCCTTGAGGGATGCCATATTTCACATTTTCATATCCTGCATAGTAGTAGCTGATTTTGTTATGGTCAGTATATTGCACTTCAACCACCTGTTTGTGACCACATAGTTATGTCTTGAGCCACTCATTGGATATACCTCTAATTCCTAATTCGTCAAGCTTCTGCAGTAGGGCATTACGGTCAATGACGTCAAAAGCTTTAGATAAATCAAGACATATGCCTGTCACAAACTCACTTGCATCCAGTTTAGTATAGATTTCATTAAGAAATTCAAATATTGCACTTTCAGTTGAATAGCTTTTCCTGAAGCCATGCTGTGAAGGAGAGAGAATTTTATTTTTATTTAGGAATCAGACAATCTCTTACAAAAAACTTTTTCTAAAATTTTTGAAAATACAGGCAGTAGGGCTATTGGTCTATAATTTGAAACACATTCTGGATTTCCTTTTTTGAACAGTGGTTTCAGTTTTGCTGTTTTTAAGCATGAAGGGAAGGTTCCTGATGCCAGTGAGCTGTTGCACAAGTGTGTCAAGGGTTCAGCTAAGGCAAGACAGCATTTTTTAATAATTGCATCTGGTATTCCATCAATTCCACATGAGTACCCTGTTTTCAAAGTTTTTATAACTGATAAAATTTCTTCAGTATTTGTGGGGGAAAGGAACAAAGATGTAGACACATTTCTCACACTATTGCATGATGGAGGTGATATTTTGTTGTGTTCTTCCAGTCCACTCACCAACTGTTCACTTATGTTTGCAAAATATTTGTTGAACCTCCCTGCAATTTCTGTTGGGCAAGAAATCATTTGTCCTTCATAACGTAAGTTCATATTTTTATATTGTTTGGTTTCACTTGTTGTTTGATTTTTATAACTTCCCATATAGCTTTAGATCTGTTTTTTGAATTTTCAATGTATTTGTCATTTGCCATTGTTGTAGCTTTCCTTACAACGTTTTTGAGTATCCTCTTGTAATTTTTCAGGTACAAATGAAATTCAGGAGGCATGTTCTGTGTCTTTGCTATATCGTGTAATCTTCTTTTCTCTGCACAAGAGATTCTAATACCTGTTGTAATCCATTTGTTGTTTTTGAAGTTAGGTTGACATTTTTTTAATGGAAATGCAGCTTCAAAGTATGACATGAAGATTTCCATGAATTTTTCAAACTTTTTGTTAGTATTTTCACAAGTATACACTTCATACCAAGTTTCTTCACTCAGTCTCTGCACAAAAAAGTTTATATGTATGTTCGTGAATTTCCTTGCTTCTTTTACAAGTTCCTCTTTCTCAATTGTTTCACTTGGGGTGTGCAAAGCAATAAACTGTGCATAGTGATCACTGAAGCCAGTATTAAGATTTCCGGCACAGAAATTGTGATTTACATTTGTGTTTATTAATATCTGATCAATTGTTGAGTTAGTTGTTGGTATAACTCTTGTAGGAGAGTCTATGGTGGCTTTTATGTTATATGTTTCCAGTAGGGTCATCAAGCTTTGCTGGTCTTTTGAGATTTCTTGAAAATCAATATTAAAAGCTCCACATATGATCACTGTTTTGTTGAAGTTTTTTATAGTATTTAAAGCTGCTTCTAGTTGATGACAGAAATAATTTAAGTTCCCATCAGGGCTCCTATATACACAGATGATTATTAATTTTAATGCAGAGTGTTCAACTGCGGATACTTCAAAAACTTTCTCTTCAGCTAACAGTTCAATGGGTTTTATGTTACAATAATCAATGCCACTTTTAACAAATATACATGACCCTCCATGACTGGATGTAATTCTAGAAAATGATGATGAAAGATTGAAGTCTGCAAGTTTTGTGACTGACTTTGCCTCTTTATGCAGCCAAAGTTCAGTTATACACATTACAGAAGCGTTTTTTAGCTCATCAGTACATAAAATTTCAACTTCATGTAATTTGTTTAGCAGTGATTGGACATTTTGATGAATCTGCACGAAATTAAAGTATTTGTTAGGCTTTGGCATATTGTTAGGCTTTGGCATATTTAATTCATCACTTACCTTTACCTTGTCAATAAAAAATCATTCAGGTGTGCTGGAAGTACTGCTTTTCTTTTCCCGACTGCACCTAATCTTCTATTATCATCTGCAGCAGAGTTTTCTTCTGTGTCTGGCTCCCCTGGTAGTTGTTCAGCTGCTGATCGTACTGTTGATAATATTGCTGCTGGGTGTTAGAGCTGGGTCTGCAATTGGTAGAGCTGTTACTGCATTCATTGTTGTTGCTGTGCCTGAATATTGGAGGCACCTTGGTCTTCCTTTTGTTGTTGATGTTGGTGAGTGAGGCCTTGCTGGCGTTGTTTCCTTTGAGTATTTGGGGGGCCAATCCAGGATGATTTTACTTTTGAGTGTTTGATGCCTCTTGATGATGATGATGATGTTTGGTTTGTGGGGCGCTCAACAGCGCGGTTATCAGCGCCTGTACAATTTCCCAACCTTTGCTCAGTCCAATTTCGCCACTTTCCTGGATGATGATGAAATGATGAGGACAACACAAACACCCAGTCATCTCGAGGCAGGTGAAAATCCCTGACCCCGCCGGGAATCGAACCCGGGACCCCGTGCTCGGGAAGCGAGAACGCTACCGCGAGACCACGAGCAGCGGACATGCCTCTTGATGATAATTTCTTCAATTTTTCCGACGAGCAGTTTTTTTCCCATATTGCTAACGTGCAATCCATGTAATGTGTGGAATCTGCGCCCAATATTGTTAACATTTACGAGTTGTACATTTCTGAAATGAAAGTAATGAAATTTGTTGGTTGGCATTGATTATTTCTTTATTTATGCAAGACCAAGACGGTAACTCATGCCGATGTGGGATGTTCAGCACTAAAACATTTGTGTGTGTCAACTCTCCTAAGCACCTTTTTAGTTCTTGTTTTGCTTTGTGTGTTTCGTTTTTATATACGTCACTTGACCCACCAATTAGCACAACAAAGTCTTCAGAGGATAAGTCAGCAACGTCTGTGGATCGTACATAATTGCAAATTTCTGACATAGAAGCACCAGGCTTTATGTAAGCGATTGTTTGTACACTAGACTGACTGTTCAGAAGGCGAGCAATTCCACGACTATGACTGTCTGCCATCACAACTACTTTTCTTCGTTTAGGTTTCTCTGCATGTATAGAAGGCCCACCAGCGTTAGGGCCAAACAATTTAGTATCAGCGCTGGACAAATACTTGATATTTAGGTCACGCAAGTGTTCAGGTCTTTCAGTTTCATTTCCTTTCATAACAGTAGTTAAGTTGTTAGGCATTCTTTTGAATGTATCACTCCGCGTATTTGTAGTTTCATATTCAGCTCGGAAGTTAGTTTTATCACATGCACAATGTTTCTTATCTTGCACAGTTGATTGCATACTGAACCTGCTTGTAAACGCGATATTAGGCTCATACAATAAGCTTCGTTGAGAATGAGGCACTTTGTTTTTCACTTTGCCTGGAATTTCGTGATTACTGTGAGGCAAGTTTGATGTAAGTTCACACTTTCTGGACGTAAGTTTTTTTAGTTCGCTCATCAGAGTATTAATGGTTAGTTGCAGACTACTTACACGATCATTTAACTTTATGATTTCATCGCTACAATTTGTGCACATGCTGTTTTTATCTGTGTAATTTTCACTTTTTTTTCGCATGAACACTATGCATATCAACACAAGGCGTCCAGCACTGTATGATGAATAGTGTGTTCTGAATCACTTATGCATGGACCAGCATTCTGCTCCTTTGGTAGAGATGCCACAGAGCACCACCTATTCTGCTACGCTGTCGTGATACCGGTATAGTTCCCAAGTTTTTAAAAGTGAGAAGAATGTTTCATTCGGCACAAGCTAACCGTATTTATTCTTGTGGTAGTTTCACTGTCCTTCTACCTCTTTCTGTAGACACTCTTCTACGTCTTTCTGTAGACACTCATGACAGTAGCACGTGAACATTTGACCAGTTTTGCCATTTTTGGTATACTTGTTAATAGGCTCCATGTAATAATAATCTGCCCTTCATCAAAGTCACTTGTCTCAATGGATTTCCCCATTTACAACCCATATCTTCGCTAGGGTGATCCCCTGTCCATGTCTGCTCCACTTATGTTCTTCTGTTACTGGATCACATGCCCACAATGCCACCAGGCAGCATCTAACATTGTAGTGGCAGTGATCATAATGTTTTAGCTTATCAGTCTATATTATATATTGGAGTACTTATGTATAAAAACTAAGAAGGTCAGTTCGTATGCCATCGTACTATACACCCATACACAGAGATCTGTGTCTCTCCATGGACTCCTCATCATCTTGCAGAGCTTCACAGGAGTTGTGCTTCAAAATGATTTCTCAATTCTGATGCACAAATCTTTATTAGTCTTGTCTTGTACTGACTCTGAGTCACATGGGACTTGATAATTCCGCATAATGACTTATCTGCTGTGGTAAGGTTCAGGCTATGGCATGCCATTTCAATACAGCTAGATATGTTGCTTAACCATGCATGTGCAGCAGCCTGAAACTTGTCCATCAAGGAATTCATGCATGTGAATTAGTAATCTGTGCTGGAGCTCCATGCTGTTCTAAACCGCTTATGACATCTGATTCTCTTCTCATGAAGCTGAGGTATAAATCATGTTTGCAATGTGTCCAAATAAGAATGTACATTCACACAATCTTCCAAAAATATAATATACTGGTGACATCCTGGTGCATATCATAACATGGGGCAGATTCCTCCTCAACTGTTGCATAAAATGTGAATTTTCCGTAGACCAGAAAACCACATTCCTCATGTGTGAAGTGAAAAATAACTCTTGAACAAGAAACACATTTGGAAAAGCCCAGCAGATTGCAACTTGCTGCTCTTTCAGTTGGAAGAAGCTGAGAGAATTTGCATTTCATGGAATATGAGTGCCAGCTTTGAAAAACAAAAGAGCATAAAAGGCTTTAGTCGGCGTCGAGAATTGAACTTGGGTATAAATAGCAGTGTGAGACCAACAATAGCTCACACTCTGGTTGGTGTCCACACAGTGAGTACACAAAAGAGCAAAATTCACAGCATCTGAAGAAGATGGCTGTTTGTTGAAATACTGTGCATAAAATGCAAACAACAACTTTCCAGAACACCTAGAAGCATACATACTATTGAAGCATACATACTATTAATCAACCTGAGTGATCACATCATTCTTAGTTTTCGGAACTATTGCTGCCTCAGAGTCACAGAAGGATAATTTGGGAAGGATGGAAGGAAAGAGAAGGGCACTCATATTGCAGAATGGGAGGGACTTGCTGCCTGTTGTGAGAACTCATTCCTTCCTGAGGACGGAACTAATAGTCTTGTAAGCTAGGAATAGTCCTTTCACTTTTAAATGTGTGTACCAGAAGTACTGGAATCTCAGCTCCTGAAGATAAGTGGTTACCAGTAATTCTATTTCTTTGTAGTTTGTAATTTACTTATGTGAACTTTTCTTTAGGTACAATATAAAAGCATTTTTGTTCACAGCAAATAAAGCCATTAGTAGAGTGCAACTATTTGCACCTGATATTTACTTTGGTGGCAATATGTCATTTTGGAGCTTTGTTTGCAGTTGTTCAATTAACTTTCAACTGAAAATTATGCTAAAAACTAAGTACAAGGTCCCAAACACTATGTGTTCCCAAGAAACAATATAATCTAATAGAAGTCATATCACATATCATATCTGGTTACAAAAAAATTTTAATTTTATTGTCTTTTCTGTTTCATGTGATGTTTACTTTGAAGTACTGTATAATTAGCAGAGTGATGAAGGCATGTAATTAAAATTTCAGTCAAATGATGTAGGGAATGTTACACACAAATTGTCCCCCTTTAGCTAAGAAAGAACTTTTTGTTGAGTAGGATTATCCAGCCTCTGAGAAGATGTCTGTCATTTAACAATATAATTCTTTTAGTGTAAGAGACTATGTTTTTTTGAAAATGATATCAAACAAAAATTATCTTTTGCTGGGGGAAATTCATTGCATTATATGACACACTGAATATCAGCATCACATATAATTGATCTTGATACACTGGATGTAAGTGATGTATTGTTTCAGTTTCTAAAAAGTGCTATTATTCTAAACATCAGCAGAAAAATTTGGCAACCTTGGTAGTTTTATTTCTGTTGATATATGATCAATTACCATATGTGTCTATAAAATTTCTTTCCTGCTTCAGGTTTCTGTCCAGAATGCAGCAAGTTGTGAAAGAAGAAAAAGAAAATCAAAAGTCACAAGCAATTTCGAAAAAACTGAGGATTGGGCAAATGAAGAAAAGTGTCAACTGTTGCAAGCACTTAGGAAGTATGGACACTTGGACATGAAGAATCTGTGTAAATCAGTGCCCACTAAAAACAAAGAAAATATAAAGCTTTTTATCAACTTGTTATGGGATACTGCTAACAAATCATCAGGAAACTACACAAAAAAGTGCCATTCAAAGAGAGGGGGAAATGCAGAACTAGAAAAATTGTCTGTTATTGACAAATGGCTTCATTTGCTTCTATCTGCCCAGCCAAGGAAAAAATACAGTGAAATAAAATGCCTTCCTATAGCAAGAGCATTCTACTTCATATCACAACTTGAGAAGCATCCAGCTCCAGTGTACTGTAATGGCATTGATTTCAGGTAAGTTCCAATCTTCATCATTCAGCTCCGGTTTTGTGAATAATGATCAGGTCAAGCAATTTTTTTTTTTTTTTTTTTTTTTTTTTTTTTTTTTTTTTTTTTTTGCGAAATGTACCACTACAAGGCAGATCTGGCATCACACACTAAATCTATTAAATATTCTGCCCAGCTGTATATGAGAAAAGGCATAATTCAACAAACACTGAGTGATGCCATAATATCTTAACTTTTTCACGATACAATTGTATTATAATTGATGGGATTACAAGCAAAACCCTTTTATATCTGAATTCATGCTGTAGTGAAATTCAGAGTATAATGTTTAGTTACCTGTGTGTAAGATTTAGTATTTTTGTCATAAGAAAACATTTCTTCCTGAAGATAACCAAACAACACTTCATTCACTTATAAATGTAAATGGAAACAGACAGGCCAAACAACACTTCATTCACTTATAAATATGAATAGAAACAGACAGTGTAAGTACAATTTTTATTGTTATCATTAGTTTAAAAATATGCAGAATGTGGTGATACCATATGTCAGTGTGTGATAAACTTATAGCTCTGTTTTGAAGATATAGTGAGACTAATCAAAGTTGCTTCATGGTAAAATGTTTTATTTTGCCTTCAAATTTCATATAAATGATATGGGAACTTACGGATTATCATAGTGATTGGAAATTTATTTTGAGTGATTATTAACATTCTCAGTTACAACAATAAATAGTAAAGAAGAGATTGCAAAAATCTGCCACCCAGCTGCAAACCAAAGGTTTAACCCTTGGTCTAGGTTTTGATATTTGTAAAAATGTCTTCTTCAGAAGGAGTGGGCCTTGTTATACTGTGGTAAATTATATTATCTGAAGCCAAGCGGCTCTTGTCGTCAGCTTCACCCTATGCAATTTACCAGTATGTGATATAAACAAGGCCCATTCCTTCTGAAGAAGATATATTTATAAATATCGAAACATAGGTCAAGGGCTAAATAACCCTTTGGTTTGTAACTGGTTGGCTGATTTTTTTCAACCTCTTCAAATTTATACAGTTGCTGAATCGCAGTCATGTTTAAGATTTTGATAAACAGTAAACTGATATTTAGAAAAAAATGTGGAAATATATAAATATTAACACATATTGCTTAGAGCTCAGATCATCTGGAGAAGATGTGAATCACACAACAGAAATACTAGTTGTCCATAGCATTTCAGGCAATGCTACAAGATTTTTTGTAAATAATATTGCTATATCACACATGGAAAAACAGGTAGAAGCCGATCTTGGGGAAAATCAGTTTGGGTTCCGTAGAAATGTTGGAACACACAAGGCAATACTGACCCTAAGACTTATCTTAGAAGATAGATTAAAGTAAGGCAAACCTACATTTCTTGCATTTGTAGACTTACAGAATCTGTATATTGAGCAAGCAGTAAAGGAAAGAAAAGAAAAATTTGGAGTAGGTATTAAAATCCATGGAGAAGAAATAAAAACTTTGAGGTTTGTCGATGACATTGTAATTCTGTCAAGGACGGAAAAGCACCTGGAAGAGCAGTTGAACAGGATGGACAGTGTCTTGAAAGGTTTTAGAGGAACATCAACATAAGCAAAACAAGGATAATGGAATGCAGGCGAATTAAATCAGGTGATGGCGAGGGAATTGATTAGGAAATGAGACATTTAAAGTAGTCGATGAGTTTTGCTATTTGGGGAGCAAAATAACTGACTATGGTCAAAGCAGAGATAAAATGTAGACTGGCTAGGGCAAGGAAAGCATTCCTGAAGAAGAGAGGTTTGGTAACATTGAGTATAGATTTAAGTGTGAGAAAGTCTTTTCTTAAAGTATTTGTATGGAGTGTAGCCATGCATTGAAATGAAACTGGACATTAAATAGTTTAGACAGGAGGAGAAAGAAGCTTTTGAAATGTGTTGCTACAGAAGAATGCTGAAGATTAGATGGGTAGATCACGTAACTAATGAGGAGGAACTGAATGGAATTGGGGAGAAGAGAAATTTGTGGCACAACTTGACTAGAAGAAGAGATCGGTTCGTAGGACACATTCTGAGGCATCAAGGGGTCACAAATTTAGTACTGGGGGCAAGCGTGGAGGGTAAAAATCATAGAGGGAGAACAAGGGATGAATACACTATGCAGATTCAGTAGGTTGTAGGTTGGAGTAGTTACTCAGAGGTGAAGAAACTTGCACAATATAGAGTAGCGTGGAGAGCTGCATCAAACTAGTCTCTGGACTGAAGACCACAACAATATCACACATCTGTGCAAAAGCTAACAAATGTTTCTTTTTTGTTGTTGTTTTAATATTATTGTGAGCTAAGCCATATCTTCATTAGAAACATCCAAGTCTAGTCTGTTTCCATAGTCCTTATAAGAATCAAGAGCAATGAGAGCCCAGTACTAACCACACTAACAACTGGTTGGATGGGTCTATATAGCACTTACATGGAATAGCAATGCATACAAAAGCAAGTTGGCTTCTTTTGACATCCTCTGTTGTGGCAATTAGTGCCATGGGATTTCTCTATGTAACCATGTTCCAGCACTCTTATTGCCAGCATCTTTT
The DNA here is from genome assembly GCF_023864275.1 of Schistocerca cancellata. Classification (NCBI taxonomy): domain Eukaryota; kingdom Metazoa; phylum Arthropoda; class Insecta; order Orthoptera; family Acrididae; genus Schistocerca; species Schistocerca cancellata. The sequence continues at coordinate 765,639,995 of NC_064630.1, forward strand.
GCAGCTCACTTGCACCCACAATGTCTTGCAGTAATAATCCTTCCCCTTCCCTCACAGAGGGCTGAAATGCCCAGATTTGTGCACCCCTCCATTTGGGTGTGGGTATAGAAGAATTTATACCTGTGAGGAGTGTGTTGTGATCTGTAAGACCTAAGTTCGCCTTTAGTACCTCAGTAACATCATTTTCTATGTTTGTGAAGATATTATGTAATAGGAAAGATAGCAACTCTGTTATTTTACTGGGTTCTGTAAACAGTGGTTTCATGTGAAAGGTTTTTTGTGATACTCAGCAGTGGTCTATTTTCTTCTTTTTCAATCAGCATGTTAATGTTAAAATCCCCACATAAAAAAATTTCACTTCATTATTATATAAAGTGCTTAACACTGTCTCCAGCATTAAAAAAAAAAAAACAAAAAAAAACAAAAAAAAGCAACATGTTTTTATCACCCAGTGGTGATCTATATGTTGATATGACAATTAGCTTTTTACTCTTCTCCTCAGATTTTATCTCTATGGCACATGATTCAAAATGTCTCTTGACATTGAGATGCTTCACTTCTGTTTTTGCTTTAAACTATAATCCTGTTCTTGTACAAATGCGTATTCTTCACCACTTTTACACACACTGCAGCAGTAATGAGATGCTAATTTAAATTTATTTGTATTTATAGGTCTTAGTTCATCTTCCTTGCACCAGTGTTCAGGTAGACAAATACATAAGACATCACCAAAATTATTTAAAGCTACTTCTAAATTTAACACTTTGTTCTTGAGGCAATGTAAATTTTGTCACATTATCCTGAACATTTTGCAAGTATTTTTGTTTTCATCATTATGTGGTAATGTTCTGCTTTTTTCCTGATGTTTGTCACTTACCTGCAAATTTTCAGCCTGATTTGTCACAATCTTTCCCTTTTCTTGGTTTGAGGCCATAAAAAAATTCTCATTAATTGGAGTTGATGTACCTTGTCTTTGGCTCTTCCTTAAGCAGTGATGTGCTCCTACTACTGTTCTTGTTGCTGTTGGTGCTGATGCAGATGGGATTCTTTGGACAGTAGCTGTCTTTGCTTCTTTTACTGATGCTGCTGGTGCTGCTGATGTTGGATCTGCTGTTTTTGTGAATAGTGAATAGTGAATAATGAATAGTGTTTTATTCGTCTCATAACATACAATTTCTAATCATATGATTAGTGTACAGGAGACACGTCAAAAAATGGATAACACAACTTAGGCCTAATTGGTACAAAGAATTTTAACATTAATATAAACTTTTATTTTTCTTTCCTCCCTTTTGTGAAGGACAGCTACATTTACACACAAGACTATATGTAAATTTATCCTGCTCAAATGTTCAGTTCATCCTTCATGAACTCCTCAACAGTGTAGTAGCAGCGTTTGACAAGTATATCATATAGCTTTGTTTTCAGTGTCTCTAGGTTCATACTCAGAACATTCTTTCCTTTTAGCTTGTTATGAATTTTCATTGCCATATACTGAGGAGACTGCGCATATAGGTTTAACCGATGAGTGGGAAGCATGAAATTGTCTTTGTTTCTTGTGGTATATGAGTGATTGAAACAGTTTTTCTCGAATAACTCTAAATTGCTATGTAGAAAGATGATAATATCATAGATGTATAAGGAGGGAACTGTTAATAACTGTTGTTTTTCAAATAGTGGGCGACATGATGTCCTTGGATGGGCGGTACACATGTTCCTTATTATTCTTTTCTGTAGCTTTAGTATGCGCAATATATTGCTTGAATTTCCACAAAAAATAATACCATACCTTACAACTGATTGAAAGTAGCTGTGGTATGCAATTTTCCTCGTATTCATGTCTGTTGCACCAGCTAATATTTGCATAGCAAATGCAAAGCTACATAATTTGTTTAACAGGTAGTCAACATGTTTATTCCAATTTAAATTTTTATCTAGGTTTAACCCTAAAAACTTTACAGAATCTACTTCCTCTATATCCTGATTTTTATGAGTTATTTTAATTTCTTGGGGCTTTGACTGTTTTGTTCTGAACTGGACCATGTGGGTTTTGGGGATGTTCAATCTCAATACATTCAGTTGGAACCATGTTTCTAGTTTGTTCATTGTGTTTATTATGTAGAGAGGGATGTTTTCTGTCTCCTGGTTTTCAATTAATACAGATGTGTCATCTGCAAATAAAATCGATGGAGCATTTATATTGTTCGGTAAATCATTAACATAGAACAAGAACAAAATAGGTCCTAGAATCGAGCCTTGAGGGACACCTTGGGCTACTGTTTTCCATTTTGAATAGTAATTTGCTGAATTTGATGAGACAATCACTCTTTGTTTCCTATTTGATAAGTATGAAGTAAGCCAATTTAGAACATTACCCTTGATCCCATACTTGTCAAGCTTATAGATAAGCAGTGCATGATTTACAGAGTCAAAAGCTTTTGTGAGATCACAAAAGATTCCTGCAACTTTATTATGGTTGTCTAATGATGTGCTGATCTTGTCGATAAACTTGTTAATTGCATCAGTAGTACTTTTGCCATGCTGGAAACCAAATTGGTTTTCCGTAATAATATCATATTTCTCGATAAAATTTCGAATCTGCATAGCAGCAGCATTTTCAAAGATTTTTGAAAGGACTGGAAGGAGGGAGATGGGACGATAATTCCCCATATCCTCTCTTGATCCTTTTTTGAGCAACGGTTTTACTTCTGCATACTTCAGTACCTCTGGGAAGCTTCCTTGTTCAAAGGATTGGTTTATTATTTTAGATAGTGGGTATCCTATTATTTTACACACAGATTTAAGGACTTTTGCTGGTATTCCATCCCAACCTGCAGAATTTTTGTTTTTTAGTTTTAATATAATTTTTTCTACATCTATTGTTGAAACTGTTTTGAATTTTGTGAGGCATTCAGAATTATGATTTAGTCCAAAGGGACATACATTGTTCCCATAATCTGCAACATTAACCTCTGGTTTCACTACATTAATGAAGAACTCATTGAAGCATTCTGAAATTTGAGCCGGATTTACAATGATCTCATCTTCAAGCTTAATTGTACTAATTCCATGTCTAGATGCTTTGATACCTAATTCGTGTTTTACAACTGACCACACTGCCTTTGATTTATTCTCATGTTTTAAGATTAATTTATTATTTGTCATTTGCTTCGCTGCTTTGACAACTTTCTTAAATGTACTTTTGTATCGTTTAACATATTCAATAAATTCAATTTTTTTATTATGTCTTAGTTCCTTATGTAGCTGCCTTTTCTTAGCACTGGAGGTTTTTATACCTTTAGTGATCCATTTTAATTTTGTCATTTTATTGAAATAAGTTTTTTGTGGAAACATTTCATTGAAAACACTTAGAAAATCCCTTAAAAATGCATCAAAATTTGCCGTGCATGAAATATTTTTATCAAAGTGCCATTCTGTCTCCTTGAGCTTATCATGGAATAGAGTCAAAGTTTCTTGGTTGAAGATCCTTTTTACATAAGCTTTTTTACATGGGACTTCTCTACCTGCTCTGGGTAGCTCAATGAATAATGCTGAATGATCAGTAATTCCTAGATCTAGACAAAATTTATATCCATCTTCAAATACGTAATTCGTTAAAATATTGTCAATGCATGTGGCTGACTGAGCATTTTCTCTTGTAGATTCAGAAAAATTTAATTTGAAGCCATGTTTTTTTATTAAGTCTGTAAATTTTGATACCTCACATGTTTCATTCAACACATTGATATTGAAATCAGCAGCAACTACAATTTTTTTCCTCTTTTCTTTACTGAGGTATTCTAACAAACTCTGAAATTTACGTAGGAAATGCTCAGTTGTCACCTTCCCTGGGATTCTATAAATTGATATTATAACAACATTTAAGTCCTTTAACTCAACACAGCAACTTTCAAAAATACACTCTTCATTAAAACAATTTAAGTCACATCTTACATGGTAATCTAAATCAGAATGAATGAGTATGCATGAACCTCCTCGTGACTTATTTATCCTACAAAAGCTGGTAGCTACCTTGAAATTTTCAATTTTATTTAAGATTTTTATGGTATCATTACTAAGCCAGTGTTCATTTAAACAAATTACTTTAACACTTAGAAATTCAGATAAAAAAACTTGTAGCTCATCTAACTTAGAGCTTCTGTCACATGAGTATTCAGCACTTAAACCATTTATATTACAATGCATTATATAGTTACTACTAAGATCATCAATTTTATTTTTTAAAGACCTAATATTTAATAATGAGCCATCCTCACAAAAGGGTAGGTCTGGATTCTTCTGTAGCAGCTCATCACCTTGCTCACTTGGCTTGTATATTTCTTTGTCACTTTGATGTTGTGTACTTACATCCATAGTTAGATTATTGATGGCACTGGATCTGGATGGTGCTGGAGTGATTTCCCTGGTGCCAGCCATAAAAAATCACTGTTCCTCTCTGGAGCTTTCCTTGTTCTGGAAGACACACGTACAGCAGCTTGTTTGTCTTCCAGTATTTTTGGAGCTTGCAAAATTTGTGCTTCATTTCTTTTTGGCTTGAACCATTTCGTAATTTGAGTTTGAGTTTGTTTCCCAGCTTGAATGTTACTTTCTGGCCTATTGGTTTTAAACCATTTCGTGATTTGACACTGATTGATGGCTATATTGTTTGCTGCATGAAAAGAACGCTTTGTTACTTGCGATCGATTTCCACTTGTCCTGGGTACTTCATTGCACCGCGAAATACGAGTAACAATTTTTTCTGTAAGTACCTCCTTTCCTAATGCATTCAGATGAAGACCGTGAACTGTATGGAGCCTTCGCTCCAAACTGTTTATGTCAATAACGTCTGTATTTACAAAGTGAGAACATATTTCACTGAAACTCTTGTTAGCGGCATGAATTTCACTGTTTACACACGACCACCTCGGTAAATCGTGACGATGCGGGATATTTACAACGAGTACATTCGTGTGAGATAAAGTATTGAGGCATTTTCTCAATTCTGTTCTAGCCTTGAACGACTCATTTCTATATACGTCATTTGATCCTCCTAGCAATACAACAAGGTCATCCTTACACAAACTAGTTACTTCACGTAATTTTGTAAGGTTTTTCAGTTCACTCAATGGAGCCCCCGGCTTCACGAAACCGTTTGCCCTGTAATTGTATTTTTCCGTTAGCACTGCGGCAATTCCACGGCCGTGGCTATCGCCTAACACGCATATTTTTCCGTATTTTACAATGTTAGCAGTCGGAAGTTCACCGTGCAACGGTTTGTTTATTTTTTGTGGTTCATTTCGTAACTTTTCGACTTCGGCTGGCGTGTTCATTGAATCTTCAGTAGTGAATACTCCCACAAGGTCGTTATACATTCTAGTTTGACAGTTTTTATGCATTAAAGTTTCACTGTTTATACACATTGAAGTTTCACTGCTGCTTTGAGATTGTACTTTATGAGTGCAGTTTTTATGCATTAAAGTTTCACTGTTTATACACATTGAAGTTTCACTGCTGCTTTGAGGTTTTACTTTCTGAGTGCAGTTTTTATGCATTGAAGTTTCACTGTTTATACATACTGAAGTTTCACTGCTATTTTGGGATTGTACTTTCCGAGTGCAGTTTTCTCCCAACATTGTTTGCCACTTGTGTGCAGAGGTCGAGTCTTCTTGCTTCTTCGGCGACTCACGTTTTTCGGCATGAAGTTTCTGTATGTCCAGCTTTAAAGAACCGATTATCATTTGTAAACTGGATATTCGTTCGTTTAGCTTCGAGATCTCGCCCTTACAATTTACACACGTATTCTTTTTACTACCGAAATTTACTTTTTTTCGCGGGGATACACGAATTACTTTTACACTCGCCGCCATCTTGATGCTGGTTTTGCCCCTGCTGATGGTTTTGTTGCTGTTACTGATGATGTTTCTAATATTTTTGCTGAACCTTCTGCTGTTACTTATGTTGGTCTTCTTGTTGTTGCTAATTCTGTTATTATTGCTAATTCTGTTGTTGTTGTTAGTGGTGGTCGTGGTGTTACTGCTTCTGCTACATATTTCGGTTGTATCAGCTGTTACCGATGTTTGTGACGTTACTGGTACTGGCTCTGGCACTGTTAATGCTACTGCAGATGCTTTGCTGGCCGGAGGGGCCGAGCGGTTCTAGGCACTACAGTCTGGAACCGCGCGACCACTACGGTCACAGATTCGAATCCTGCCTCGGGCATGGATGTGTGTGATGTCCTTGGGTTAGTTAGGGTTTAGCAGGTCTACGTTCTAGTGACTGATGACCTCAGAAGTTAAGTCCCATAGTGCTCAGAGCCATTTGAACCATTTGTGCAGATGCATTTTTGTGCTTATTGATTTTTTCCAATAATTACTGTGTCACAATTTGCTTCATTAAACCATTCCAGTGAAGTCCATGTGAAGTGTGAAATCTGCGCCCAATGTCAACAACACAGACATTTTTGAACTATTTGCACACAGTCAAAAAACATTCATTAGCAGCACTGATCTCCTTGTTTACACAAGACCAATGTGGCAATTCATAATGGTGTGGGATGTTCATGAAGAGAATATTTGTGTGTGGCAAAATGAGCCAGGTGACACTCTGATTCAGTGCAATCTGTGGATGTTTTGTTCTTGTATACATCATTTGAGCCGCCAAACAGAGCTACAAAATCATTTGAAGACAGCTTGATAATTTCTTCAAGGTGGAAATTTTTGATTATCTCAGAGAGCGATGCGCCAGGCTTGACAAAACTAGTGGATTTCACAATTGATTCTTCATTAAGATATGAGGCGATTCTGCAGCCATGACTGTCAGCTAGAAAGTGCAGGTTCACTAGGTGATTATGATGGAAATATTGGAAATGGTCAATGCACTGTTCACACCAAATAGTAAAAGCAGATAATATGACATGAAATTGCGTTAAATGACATTTCTTCTGAACAGAGGGAAGATCCAGCTCTGCTGACAACCATAGAAACCTTGAAGGAAGAGGAACTGACCAAAGGAGAATTCAAACTAATTAATGGGGTCTTGTATAAGAGAAATTATGATTCAATGGGGTGGAAATAGTTACTTGTCATCTCAGCTCATCTACGGCCCACTATCCTGAAGTATTCCCTTGATGCTCCAATATCTGGTCACATAGACAGAATCCAACACATGTAAAACTGGCCAAATCTTTACCAATCCATTAGACACATTGTGAACCACTGTAAGGAATACCAACAATGAAAGTATGTGCTTGAATTACCCTGGGACACCTGATACTAATCCTGCCATGTGCCTGAATTACCCTGGGGCACCTGATACCAATCCTGCCTGCAACACCATCATACCATTGAATTGGAATCAACCTCTTGGGAAGGTTCTTGATCACAATAAACAGTAATCAATGGGTAGTAGTACACACTGACTACCTATGCTCTAGACGGTCATTAAAGCTGTATCAACTGCCAAAGCTCTGGAAATTTCGAAGTTCATTGTAGAAGACATCATTTCATCATTTTTGAGCATCCCATGTGATGATTTGTGATTGTGGAAAAATTGTCCAGTCAAGACTGGTATCAGACATATTTTACTTGCAACATCACACACAGGATGACAACTGCCTACCAGCCACAGAAAATTGACTCACTGCCATCCAAGATTACATACTGTGTCCTCCGTACCAAAAGGTCCTCAATCCAGTCAGAAATTTCACTTTATACCCAATATGACTACTTTTGGCAATAAGTGTAGGTTTGGTACTGAATCAAAGCTTTTTAGAAATCAAGAAGTATTGCATCTATCTGACTGCCTTGATCCAAAGATTTCAGTCATGTGAGAAGAATGTGAGTTGGGTTTCACACATGATTGATGTTTTCTGAATCCATGCTGGTTGGCATGAAGGAGGTCATTCTGTTTGAGATACTTCATTATGTTTGAGGCCAGAATATGTACCGGTACTAAGATTATAGAACAAATTGATGTCAAGGATATTGGAGCATAGTTTTGTGGATCACTTCTACTATCCTTCTTGTAGATGAGTGTGACTTGTGCTTTGTTTCCAAGACATAGGCAAGGCTTTTTGTTCAAGGGATCAATGATAGATGATAGTTAGAAGAGGAACTAACTCAGCCTCAAATTAGGTATAGAATCTGACAGGGTTTCCATTGGGCCCTGCGGTACATATGAGGATTAAATTAGGGCAATTTTCCTGGGTTTCCTTTGTAAAAGAACACTTGAAAACAGAGTTAAGTATTTCAGCTTTTCTTTGCTACCCTCAGTTTCAGTGCCTGTCTCATTCTCTGTGGACTGGAAACTAACTCTGGTGCCACTAACAGCTTTTAGGTATGACCAGAATTTCTTTGGGTTTTCTGAAAGTTCATTTTACAGTATTCTGCTATGATAGTCATTGAAGGCATCATGCATTGCTCTCTTGACAGCTAAAAGTGTTTCATTCAGCATCTCTTTGTTTATAGCTCTTTGCTTTGTTTTATGCCTATTATGCAATGATGTCTGCTTCTTTAGAAGTTTCTTTGCAGTCAGTTTGACTGTATACCATAGGGGCTCCCTCATTTGGTAGTCATTGTTGCCACAACTGCATCATGGTCATTGATGCCAGTTTCGATGTCGCATCCTTAAAGAGGTCAGGTCTGTTTGTTACAATTAGGTCCAGTATGTTCCTATCATGAGTGGATTTCTATCTGTTCTAGATAGTTTTCAGAGATGGTATTTAGTACTGCCCCGACCGGGCGACCACTCACTGAGTTCTCTTACTGGTGGAGTGGAAAGACTCTCATTTTGCCGGCTTTAAAGGTTGATCCGAATGAAAGACATACTAGCACTCCGGATGACAGACAGACACTAACTGCCTTACAAATGTGGATGAGAGACAGACTAGCAAGCTGGGGACGAGAGACTGACCCGGACTGACTGACTGGCGAGCTCATAGCACCCCTTAAATGCATGTGAACAAGCAATGTTTCCCCTTTCCCACCAGAGGGAGACACCAAAGCTGCGATTGCCACAACGGTGCCACCGCCAGAAACTGAGGGCGACTGCTTCACACTACGTGCTGCGGTGCGCTCTTCAAAACAGCAATTTTTACCACAGCTTAGCGCACTAAAACTGTTACACAGGAACTGACGAGTTCACATCGTTATTGTATACGTTCTGCCCCTCTGTATAACTGACAGTCTAGGAATTGTGAATGAATTTTATCATAAATCTTGGGTGGTAGTAGAGTTAGTATTTTCTGTGTCAATCTATTGTTTATCTTTGCTGATGTTTCTGTTGTATTTTTGTCTCAACCAGGCCGTAACAACAAAAAAATTTTTCTAAGTGTTGCATTTGTGCTGTTCTTGTAAAGTTTCCTCTGTGCCGTACAGTTTTTTAAAGTGTTAGTTTGTTATTATTGCTGCCATTGGATTGTTGCTATGTGCAATAGTCTGTGCCTTATGGACATCTGGACTTTGTCAAATATGGCAGCCACACAGCCAACGACTGTGTTCTAATGTGGTTGTACCTCGGTTCCACATGACTGGCAAACCCTGTGCTACTAGTGCATCTCTACTTTTACACTTGTATGTTACACACACTCTGTTATCCCACAATTAACTGGTATGACCTTTTCAGTCTCGTTTTGTTCTTTTACTTGTCCTTCTATATTTTATTATCTACCTGTATTACGGAATGGCATTGCCATATGTTTGCATTATTTCACTGTGTTAAAACATTGTCACCTTGTAGTTTTCACTGCTGTCAGGTATGGTGAAGTTATGTTCAAGGTTTACAGAATTTGAAAGATCCCATTCTACACTGAACCGAACCACCTATTGTTTAACTGCCACCGAATAAGCACAACCCAGCACTGCTCCATGTGCCCTGTCTCGGAGTAGACATTGGTGACATGGTGAAGCATCTTTTGTGGACTCCGTTTCTTCTTGGAACATATTGAAGACAAGTAACAAATTCAGCTTGTCCCAGAATTAACTGTTCGAATTAACACAATCTTTGTTCCGTGGCATAAGATTCAGCTAGTTGATCACTGTTCCATACCCCATTCAGGTTTCATCTGTGTATTGAAATTGGAATTTCTCTCCCCATGCATACCGAGTAATGCTACTTAATAGCAGACTTCTACTCAGAGCATTCATTTACTATATCCTGGAACATGAATTTCAGTTCCCCACACAGTTGAAAGAAACTTTGAGTGCCACTATCAAACCATTCTTGTTATTCATATGGAATGTAACTTCTCCCTCAGTGCACATCGTACCTTATAAGTTCTTCCAGATATTAACAGTAGTGAATTGCGTAAGTCTTTGGATTACTTGGGGTGGCACAGAAGCACCAACAAATTGAGCTGCCATCCATTTTACAGTATTCTACCACATTGTACTTAATATAACTGTTCTCGCAGTGGTTTCCACCCTGCTTTCTATTCTAAAACTGAACATGCCTATATACTGATGTTTCACAAGCAATTTATGTAGGAGAACACGTACAGCCACTCCAGCTTACCATGTGCTTTGGCAAAGTTTCAGTGCAAAAGTTATGATGACTTTTATTTTCCTGTTGTAATGAACTGTAATTTTGTAGTCTCACTTTGGATTGTATTCTTTAAATAAACCTATTATCTTGTATTTGTCTTATGAAGTGCTTGCTTTTGTGACTTTCAAACACTAGTCCTTTATTATCATGCTTATTTGTTCATTTGATATTGTTTTGTTGTCATGAGTTATTTTTACAATCTGTCTGTTCAATTTTACTGGTCTTAATTGCTTACGTTGCTTTTGTGATCTTGTAAATTTGGGTCAAAGGAATCACTCTTCAGGTGTTTATTGTAAATGATTTATGAGCCACATTGATACAGTGGGAAGCATCTTGTTATGCAGTTGTCATTTTATAGTTTTATTAGTCAAACCTGTTTAATTTTGGATGATGCTCAGAAAGATTTAATCAACTAATTGACTAGGTGCTTTCTGCACATTAATATATTTTCAGTTTGCTTAGCTTTTGTTGGGGCAATTAGATTGTTACTTAGAGGATGTAGTCATGGTAATAAAGAATTTGAAATAAATCTGACTTACAATGCTTCTGTCCTCCATGATTACAATTACAACAAGGGTTGCCATTCATCCCAATGTGTAGGGACCATCAGCGTTATGAATCTTCTTGTCATGACATACTGGCAACATAAGCATTTCCAGTCAATGATCAGTTCAGTTGGATCAGAGGATCCAGTCCATTCCATTTAAACACAGTCCACACCATCATGAAGCCACCACCAGGTTGCACAGTGCTTTGTTGACAATGTGGGTCCATGTCTTTGTGGGTTCTGTGCCATGTTCAAGCCCTACCCTCATCTCCTCCCAACTCATTTGACCACGCCACAGTTTTCCTGTTGTCTAGTGACCAACTGATTAGGTCGCAAGCCCAGGAGGTGCACTACAGGAGATAATGTGCTCTTAGCAAAGAGACTTGCGTTGGTTGTTTGTAACCATAGCCCATTAACGCCAAATTTTGCTGGACTGTCCTAACGGATATGTTCATGATATGTTTCCACATTTATTTCTGCAGTTATTTCATGCAGTATTGCTTGTCTGTTAGCACAGACAACTGTATGCAATCACTGCTCCTCTTGGTCATTAAGTGTAGGCCATTGGCCACATTCTTGTCCATGGTGCTCTTGGCACACACTTGAAATTGTGTATATCAGAATATTGGTGATTTCTGAAATGGAATGTCTCGTGGATCTAGCTCCAACTATCATTCCACATTCAAACTCTCTTAATTCCCATTGTGTAGCCATAATCGCATTTGAGACCTTTTCACATGGATCACCTGAGTACATACAAATGATACCTCCACCAGTGCACTGCCCTTTTATACATTGTGTGCACAATACTGCCACCATCTGTACAAGTGAATGTTGCTGTTCAATGACCGCTGTTGCCTCAATGTAATTATAAATGTCAGTGGTGTTGAGAAGCAGCTGAAATTGTTAAAATTGAATGTAGCTCCAGGTCCGATGGAATCCCTATCAGTTTTTATACTGAATTTGAGGCTGTGTTAGCCCCTCTTCTAACTACAACCTCTCATAGATCCTTAGAACAAAAAGCAGTGCCCAATAATTGGAAGAAAGCTCAGGTCACAACCGTCTACAAGAACGGTAGTACAAGTGGTCTACAAAACCATCCTCCAATATCCTTGACATCAATTTGCTGTAGAATCTTAAACATATTCTGAGCTCAAACATAATGAGGTATCTCAAACAGAATGACCTCTTTCATGCAAACCAGCATGGATTCAGAAAAAAATTCATCATGTGAAATGCAACTCACACTCTTCTCACACGACAGAAATCTTTGGGTCAAGGCAAGGTAGATGCAATACTTCGTGATTTCCAAAAAGCATACCACACCTACACTTATTGTCAAAAGTACAGTCATATGGGCTGTCAAGTGAAATTTTTGACTGGATTGAGGATTTTTTGGTAGGGAGGATGCAACATTTTATCTTGGATGGAGAGTCATTGTCAAATATAGAAGTAACTTCAGATGTGCGACAAGGAAGTGCATTGGACCCTTGCTGTTCATGTTGTTTATTAATGACCTGTAGACAGTATTAATAGTCACAGACTTTTCATGGATGATGAGTCACAGTTAGAAGCAGCCAATTCATACAAATACCTGGGTGTAACACTTTGTATGGATATGAAATGGAACGATCATAGGGGCTCATTCATGGGTGAAGCAGGAGGTAGATTTCAGTTCATCGGTCTCCAAAGGAAATTACTTACAAATTACTCCTGCAACCCACTCTAGAATACTGCTCAAGTTTGTGGATCTCATACCAAATAGGACTAACAGGTAATATTTAACATATACAGAGAAGGACAGGATGAATGGCCACAGGTTTTTTTGGCCCACAGGAGTATCTCTGGATACTGAACAAAGTGAACTGGCATAGTCTTCAAGATAGACATAAAGTATCCCAAGAAAGTCTACTAACAAAGTTTCAAGAATTGGCTTTAAATGGGGGGGGGGGGGGGGGGGGGATCTGTTGAGAGGCCAGACAAACGTGTGGTTCCTGAAGAGGGGCAGCAGCCTTTTTAGTAGTTGCAGGGGAAACAGTCTGGATGATTGACTGATCTGGCCTTGCAACATTAACCAAAACGGCCTCGCTGTGCTGGTACTGTGAATGGCTGAAAGCAAGGGCAAACTACGGCCGTAATTTTTCCCGAGGGCATGCAGCTTTATTGTATAGATAAATGATGATGGCGTCCTCTTGGGTAAAATATTCCGGAGGTAAAATAGTCCCCCATTTGGATCTCCGGGCGGGGACTACTCAAGAGGACGTCGTTATCAAGAAAAAGAAAACTGGCGTTCTACGGATTGGAGTGTGGAATATCAGGTCCCTTAACCGGGCAGGTAGATTAGAAAATTTAAAAAGGGAAATGGATAGGTTAAAGTTAGATATAGTGGGAATTAGTGAAGTTCGGTGGCAGCAGGAACAAGACTTTTGGTCAGGTGAATACAGGGTTATAAACACAAAATCAAATAAGGGTAATGCAGGAGTAGGTTTAATAATGAATAAAAAAATAGGAGTGCGGGTAAGCTACTACAAACAGCATAGTAAACGCATTATTGTGGCCAAGATAGACACGAAGCCCACACCTACTACAGTAGTACAAGTTTATATGCCAACTAGCTCTGCAGATGATGAAGAAATTGAAGAAATGTATGATGAGATAAAAGAAATTATTCAGATAGTGAAGAGAGAAAAATTTAATAGTCATGGGTGACTGGAATTCGAGAGTAGGAAAAGGGAAAGAAGGAAACATAGTAGGTGAATATGGATTGGGGCTAAGAAATGGAAGAGGAAGCCGCCTGGTAGAGTTTTGCACAGAGCATAACTTAATCATAGCTAACACTTGGTTCAAGAATCATGAAAGAAGGTTGTATACATGGAAGAATCCTGGAGATACTAGAAGGTATCAGATAGATTATATAATGGTAAGACAGAGATTTAGGAACCAGGTTTTAAATTGTAAGACATTTCCAGGGGCAAATGTGGACTCTGACCACAATCTATTGGTTATGAACTGTAGATTAAAACTGAAGAAACTGCAAAAAGGTTGGAATTTAAGGAGCTGGGATCTGGATAAACTGAAAGAACGAGGTTGGACAGAGTTTCAGGGAGATCATAAGGGAACAATTGACAGGAATGGGGGAAAGAAATACAGTAGAAGAAGTATGGGTAGCTCTGAGGGATGAAGTAGTGAAGGCAGCAGAGGACCAAGTACGTAAAAAGACAAGAGCTAGTAGAACTCCTTGGGTAACAGAAGAAATATTGAACTTAATTGATGAAAGGAGAAAATATAAAAATGCAGTAAATGAAGTAGGCAAAAAGGAATACAGACATCTCAAAAATGAAATAGACAGGAAGTGCAGAATGGCTAAGCAGGCATGGCTAGAGGACAAATGTAAGGATGTATAGAGGCTTATCTCACTAGGGGTAAGATAGATACTGCCTACAGGAAAATTAAAGAGACCTTTGGAGAAAAGAGAACCACTTGTATGAATATCAAGAGCTCAGATGGAAACCCAGTTCTAAGCAAAGAAGGGAAAGCAGAAAGGTGGAAGGAGTATATAGAGGGTCTATACAAGGGCGATGTACTTGAGGACAATATTATCGAAATGAAACAGGATGTAGCTGAAGATGAAATGGGAGATACAATACTGTGTGAAGAGTTTGACAGAGCACTGAAAGACCTGAGTCGAAACAAGGCCCCGGGAATAGACAACATTCCATTAGAACTACTGATGGCCTTGGGAGAGCCTGTCCTGACAAAACTCTACCATTTGATGAGCAAGACATATGAGACAGGCGAAATACCCTCAGACTTCAAGAAGAATATAATAATTCCAATCCCAAATAAAGCAGGTGTTGACAGATGTGAAAATTACCGAACTATCAGTTTAATAAGTCACAGCTGCAAAATACTAATGCTAATTCTTTACAGGCGAATGGAAAAACTGGTAGAAGCCGACCTCGGGGAAGATCAGTTTGGATTATGTAGAAATATTGGAACATGTGAGGCAATACTGACCTTACGACGTATCTTAGAAGAAAGATTAAGGAAAGGCAAACCTATGTTTCTAGCATTTGTAGACTTAGAGAAAGCTTTTGACAATGTTGACTGGAATACTCTCTTTCAAATTCTGAAGGTGGCAGGGGTAAAATACGGGGAGCAAAAGGCTATTTACAATTTGTACAGAAACCAGGTGGCAGTTATAAGACTCAAGGGGCATGAAAGGGAAGCAGTGGTTGGGAAGGGAGTGAGACAGGGCTGTAGCCTCTCCCCGATGTTATTCAATCTGTATATTGAGCAAGCAGTGAAGGAAACAAAAGAAAAATTCGGAGTAGCTATTAAAATCCATGGTTGAGGTTCGCTGATGACATTGTAATTCTATCAGAGACAGCAAAGGATCTGGAAGAGCAGTTGAATGGAATGGACAGTATCTTGAAAGGAGGATATAAGATGAACGTCAACAAAAGCAAAACGAGGATAATGGAATGTAGTCAAATTAAGTTGGGTGATGCTGAGGGAATTAGATTAGGAAATGAGACTCTTAAAGTAGTAAAGGAGTTTTGAAATTTTGGGAGCAAAATAACTGATGATGGTCAAAGTAGCGAAGATATAAAATGTAGACTGGCAATGGCAAGTAAAGCGTTTCTGAAGCAGAGAAATTTGTTAACATCAAGTATAGATTTAAGTGCCAGGAAGTCTTTTCTGAAATTATTTGTATGGAGGGTAGCCATATATGGAAGTGAAAGATGGACAATAAATAGTTTAGACAAGAAGAGAATAGAAGCTTTTGAAATGTGGTGCTACAGAAGAATGCTGAAGGTTAGATGGATAGATCACATAACTAATGATGAAGTATTGAATAGAATTGGGGAGAAGAGGAGTATGTAGCACAACTTGACAAAAAGAAGGGACCGGTTAGTAGGACATGTTCTGAGTCATCAAGGGATCACAAATTGAGCATTGGAGGGCAGCGTGGAGGGTAAAAATCATAGAGGGAGACCAAGAGATGAATACACTAAACAGATTCAGAAGGATGTGGGTTGCAGTAAGTACTGGGAGATGAAGAAGCTTGCACAGGATTGGATGGAGGGTGTGGACACCCTATCCACATTCCTCCAGACCTCAACAACTTCTCCGCCATTTGCTTCACCTTGTCCTACTCAACCCAACAAGCCATCTTCCTAGATGTTGATGTCCACCTCAAAGATGGCTACATCAATACCCCTGTCCATATCAAACCTACTAACCACCAGCATTACCTTCACTTTGACAGCTGCCACCCCATACTTATACGTCCCTTCCCATACAGCCTAGCCATCCATGCTCGTTGAATCTGCAGTGACGAGTGGTCCCTCTCAAAATATACCGAGGGTCTCACTGAAACCTTCACAAAATGTAATTATCCTCCCAACCTTGTATAAATGCAAGTCTCCCATGCCTTATCTTTCCAGTCTCCCACCACCTCACATAGTCCCACTGTCCAACCACAAAGGAGCATTCCCATTGCAAGTCAGTACCACCCAGGACTAGAGCAACTGAATTACATTCACTTCCAGATTTTCAACTACCTCTCATCAAGCCCTGGAATGTGAAATGTCTTCCCCACTATCCTTCCCACCCCTCCCACAGTGGTATTCTGCTGTCCACCAAACCTACACGGTATATTCGCCCATCCCTACACAACCTCTGCTCCCAACCCATTGCCTCATGGTTCATACCCTTGTAATAGACTTAGATGCCAGATCTGTATTATACATCCATCCACCACCACCTACTCCAGCCCCATCACAAACATCACCTATCCCATCAAAGGCCAGACTGCTTGTGAAACCAATCATGTGATCTACAAGCTAAGCTGCAACCACTGTGCTGCATTCTATGTGGGCATCTCTTCATTATTGGCCACCGACAAACTGTGGCCGAGAAATAAGTGGACCACCCTGTTGCTGAGCACGCTACCAAACATGACATCCTTCATTTCACTGACTGCTTCACAGCCTGTGCCATATGGATCCTTCCCACCAACACCAGCTTTTCTGAATTTTGTAGGTGGCAACTTTCCCTGCAATATATCCTACGTTCCTGTAACCCTCCTGGCCTCGACCTTCATTAGTCAGTGTCCTCTCCCATCCAGCCCCTTCTCTGTTCCCATACTAGCACTACACAGCCCTCATTCCACCATCGCACCCAGTCTTCTTTTCCACTATTCCCCTGCTCCACCTCTCCGCTGCCCTCTTCTAACCTCCCAACTGCATATAGCTGCCCTACCCTCTTTTCACTTCATCCCTGTATGCTCCAACAGCACTTCACTGTCTGCCACCCCTACCCTACTATTCCTCCCCATCCTCACCCCAGCATCCTTCTTACCCCCACCCAGTCACCATTCCCACCATGCTCTGGTGCTACTGGTTGCAGTGTGGCCTCAGTTGCCTGAGAGAGCAGTTGCGTGTGTGAGTTACGGTTCCGTGAGTGTGTATGTGTGTGTTTGTCATCTAATTTTGACGAAGGCTCTACTGCCTGAAAGCTATATTTGTGACATTGTTTTTGTTGTTCCTATGTGCAACTCAGCATCTCCGCTATATTTTTAACAATTAAATAGGGATTTGAACCAATGTGTTGAGTTCTTCCTAACTTAGTGTCTAGTTTTATTTCACACATCACTAGTTGGTGATAACTAGAAAGCCAAAGATTCACAGGGACAGTATTTAGTAAAGAAACTACTATATATCTTATAACACATAATTTAGGTAGAAAGTAACAGAAATTTCCTTTTTTTGCAGATCTCTGTATGAAACACTGTATAATATGCTGTGTGGTTATCCTATCAGAAATATGGATACACCAACAAGTCAGTTCTTGCTGAAGTCATTTAAAGAACTAGGGCAAGATATAAAGCAACAGAATTTGGATAAGAGAATACAATTTCTTAATGAGCTGAAATTTGTGAATTATGTAGATCGTTACAGCAAAAACAGTCTGCCAGACATAAAGGTAATATATTTGTGTGCTTTATCTTTCAAATTTTAATGAATATATTTTGAGTCCTGTGGGAAGCTAGGATATAATATCATAATTGGTTATCAAAGTGAAGTTGATTGTGACATCTAGCAACAAACTCTTATAGCACCTGAATTTAGTGTTTGACGTATACATAAGATATATCCATAACAACAGCTCAACATTGCTGACTGCTGATTCCATAATGCCATACTATTCTTCTCAAATGGTGTTTCAGGATTCCTCTAATAAATTCATATTTCTAGTGTTGAGATCAGTTTAATTCATTAGCTATATCTTGCTACATGAATTATAACGACCAAGTACCATAATGGGGGTTATAGGAGGACCTATGCATTTAGCTAAGTCCAAAATTGTGTCATGTATTATTAAAGGAAACTGTTGCTAACTATTAAAATTCAGTTAAATGACAGTTTTGAAAAGTAACGGTTATTGAACTGATACTGGAGAACAAAAAATCGCATTTTAAACATGCAACTGTAACCCAAGATCATCAGTTGAATTAATAATGCTAAAATATAAGTCATAATTAAATTCTCTATAACTTCAGAAATGTTACAGACTTGCAGAACCTAATAGTAGATTTGGAATCAGCTGTACAAGGTGCTCCCAGGCCCTGCACACAAGAAATTTTTATGAGGCATGTTCAGAAAGTAAGTGTACCATGGCCATAACGGGCTGTGGTTTTTTTATATTTTGATGGCTGATGGTTGGGTGGAGGGAATACCCTGATCAGAGCAAGCTTTACAGGAACATGGGTAGTATGTAAATCACTTTGTTTTGCCCAGTTACGTGAAAAATGTTGGTTAAAAAATCTCATCAAGTGCGAGCTAAGTGGTGTGATCTGCTTCCTACTCACAGAAGGAATAACACCAGCCAGAATTTTTTCATGAATCAAAATAGTTTACAGCAAAAGTGTTATGAACAGAATGAATGTGTTTAAGTGGTGTATGGAGGTTTTGGAAGCAGAACAAATGTTCATGACAAACAGAGGAGTGAAAGACCTTCCATTTTGACTTATGAATTGGTGCTAAAATATTGAGGAAACTGTTTATGAAGACTGCTGATTGACATTGAATGAAATTTCTGTTATGTTTCCACAACTTCTCAGAACTCTCTTATAAGAGACACTCATAGAAGCGCTGGAATACTGGAAACTGTGCGCAAGATTGGTCCCAAAACAGCTGACAAGAGCACCACAAGAAAAATCAGATCAGTAGTGGCCACAGATTTCTTGAGTGATTTGAATTGGAAGGTGAGGGTTTCCTGAGCTCTGTTGTGACTGGAAATGAAATGTGAGTGGCTCATTACATGCCTGAGACATAAAAACTGTCATCACGGTGGTGTCACACCAATTCCCCATCTGCCAAAAAATTCAAAACCACAATTTTGAGGAAAAAACAACATGGTCTAAGTGTTTTGGGACTGAAAAGGCATAATTTTGTTCAAATTTCTGCATAAGGGGGAGACCATCAATGCACAATGATATTATGAGTCTCAAAAGATGCATTTAAAACAAAACAAAATAGAAGAGAATGCTGATGAGAGGGTGTGTTTGTTGTGTTGTACGACAATGCCCATCCTCACATGTCCTTAGCTACGATCCTACAGATTATCATCTTTTCACCTCCCTGAAGGCACACAAGAGTGGAATTACATTTTCAGCTGATGAGCAGTTGCATAAAGAAGTTTTCAAGTAGGGGGAGGGGGAGCTGTCTTCTACAAAATAAAAAAAAAATATCTAGTACACTTACTTTCTGAAAATGCCTCTTATTATTTAAATTTTATAAAGAGGATGCCTTTTTTGTCCATAATTTTTCATTTGATGTGACAATAATTGACTGGTTCATGCCAGAATAGGCCCACTCTCTGTTAGCAAAGCTTGCTTGCCAATAAAATCACATCACACAATTACCTGAGACTGAGGAGGACTTTTGGAGGGTGGTTTATGGCAGCATGAAAATTCTTTGAGATGGGGCACGTTACATGTCATTTTAAATTTATTATATTTTGCTAAGATGACAGACAGGTTTGTGAAAATAGCAGCATATGCTAGTATGGTTGCTGCCACATTTACATATATTCAAACTAATTTAATATGTAAAGTAAAAACTCCTTTATGTTAATAGTCATATAAATTGAAAAGTACTTGCCTTCAGGCAATGTAATTCTGTCATTAATTACATGTTTAGACTTCATTATGGGAGGGGAGAGGGGTGTCTTTAAATAGATTTTATGGAGATTTCAAAAAGCAGTTCAGAATAAACTGATGATGTGGTAGGTCATGTAAACCTACAATTCTTTTAATTCCTGTGAATGACATCCAAATGTAGGTTGACAACTGTGCATAAACATGTCCAATGTCAATTGTTTATGTAATAAATATTGTGCAATGAAGACATGTTTTGCTTTGTGAATTACTAAAACCTGATAGCACAACTGAATTTACAACTGAGCCATTCCATACCATATCATCAAAAAATATTAAGAAACCTTGAAATCTTGTGTCATAGTAGTTTATCTAGATCAATGAACATTTCCAAAATTTAAAAGTTGTGGGTTAAGGACTATTTCAGCTCTGGTGGAAAGAAATTATATAGATTCGAGAATTCAGGCTTCCATAGACGAGCACTTGTAAAATTTAAAATTGCAATAGTTCCTGCTGTTTTTGCAGTAGAAGCTTGACTTTTTTTTAATTTTAAAGGAAGGTTTATATTTTTATATTCTTTCTTCGTATACTGAATATCCATAATCTATGTAATTTGTAAACAATATATTTAAACAAAGTGGCATTACCACGTTTTTAAGGTAAGGCCCTTTCATAGATTTCTTTGAAAGTTTTGCAATATAATTATAAATGCTTCTTTATGAATATAATAGAGGGAAACATTCCATGTGGGAAAAATATATTTAAAAAGAAAGATGATGAGACTTACCAAACAAAAGCGCTGGCAGGTCGATAGACACACTATCGACCTGCCAGCGCTTTTGTTTGGTAAGTCTCATCATCTTTCTTTTTAAATAAATGTTTCTTTATGTTACATAAAAAGAATAAATTTGTAGAAATGATGGGAAGATTGTAAAAAATATATATATTTAAATTGGGTGGGTTACATTCTGAGTCATGTGTTCTCTGAGGATGCAGTTCTGAGATCTTGTACTGAGTTGAAGCGCATCATTAATTGTTGGACATAAAGTTTGTAGGTGCAATTTTTCAACTGTTCTGTCCTAAAATAAAGGTAGATATTATCTATTGTATGAATGGTGGTGTTTGTTCTTTAGGAGAAATCTAAAATAAGTAATCATGGAGGACATGGATGACGTACGCGGATAGGTGGCGCTAGGTGGGAGTTTGAGTCAGCCGGGGATCATGCCGAGATAGTCTGTATATTTACAATGAACAGACACTTGTGTCTGGGTTATGCAGTGGTTAATACAATTGCCTAGTAAGCAGAAGATCAAGGGTCGGAGTTCCGGTCTGGTACACATTTTCACTCATTGCTGCTGATTCCACACAAAGTCCTGATGCAGCTGATATTGTAAGTTCCTTCCTTTTCCTTTACTTTCTCCCTCTCCTCCCCCTTCAATTTACATAATAAGTTGAAAATAGTAACAGTTATATATATATATATATATATATATATATATATATATATATATATATATATATATATATATATATATTCCTTCTCCTTCCCTCTTTCCTGACGAGGCAACCGTTGGTTGCGAAAGCTAGATTTTGTGTGTATGTTTGTGTTTGTTTGTGTGTCTATCGACCTGCCAGCGCTTTTGTTTGGTAAGTCTCATCATCTTTCTTTTTATATATATATATAAAAAGAAAGGTGATGAGACTTACCAAACAAAAGCGCTGGCAGGTCGATAGACACACAAACAAACACAAACATACACACAAAATTCTAGCTTTCGCAACCAACGGTTGCCTCGTCAGGAAAGAGGGAAGGAGAAGGAAAGACAAAAGGATATGGGTTTTAAGGGAGAGGGTAAGGAGTCATTCCAATCCCGGGAGCGGAAAGACTTACCTTAGGGGGAAAAAAGGACAGGTATACACTTGCACACACACACACACACATATCCATCCACACATACACAGACACAAGCAGACATTTTCAAAAAAAAAAAAAAAAAAAATATATATATATATATATAATTCCTTCGTGGAATGTTTCCTTCTATTATAACTATATATATATATATATATATATAGTACAGTGGAACCTCACTTAATGAGCACCTCCCATAATGCACAATTCACAAAATGAGCAAGACAAATTGTAAAAAATGACTACTTAACAAGTGATGTTTTACATAACAAGTGTAAATAATGACTCTCTTATTGAGGGATGTTTTGCATAGCAAGTGGCTACAATTTAGTGTGATTTAGTATGACATTACATTCAACAATATGAACACCTTTCATTGTCAGCAGCGTCATATGCACAATGTCTGTAGTACGTACTGCAGTCTGGGTTTAGTGCTCTTTCTGCTACCATCTTAGTGCAGCTTGTGATCACACATTTTTCTAAATGTGTGTTCACACAGTGTTCTTTTGTGCGCAAATTTTAATAGCCTTTGTAGAAGCGTCCCTGAAAATAAAGCCGCAAGAAGACGACTGTAAGAGAAAGAAATCAGAGCTCACAAGGATAGATTTATAACTTCATTTTCTTCATGTCCTGTTCAAGACAAGAATAATAGAGAATTATTGTGAAAGTGTCAGTTAAATTTGATTTGCACAGTATCCATGTAGATGTAGAAAATGTCCTTAGAAATGAAATGTAAAATAATTGAAAAACGTGAATGTGGTGTGAGCAATGCTGATTTAGCATGCACATACAATGGGTCTACATCAACTATTTGCACTATCCTCAAGAACAAGGTCAAGATTAAGGAGATAGATGCTTTAAAGGGAGTGACAAGAGTATCTAAACAACGGTTTTGTATTCTGGACTATGCTGAAAGTTGCTGCTTATATGGATAAATGAAAAGGAATTGCAAGGCAACACTATTAATGAGAAGGTGAGAGTGATGTTCGCCAACCTCATTAAGAAGACGCCAGGATCATCAGTGGCAAAAGAAATGTTTAAGGGAAGCCCGAATGGTTCGAGAAGTTTAAGAGAACAACCACCATCCACAGAGTCATGGAGCACGGGGAAGCAGCCAGCTCCGACACAAAATCAGCAGAGAACTTCATCAGCAACTTCAAGATGCTCGTAGATTCTGAGGGTTATCTGCCACAACAGGTTTTTAATAGTGACAAGACAGGTCTATTCTGAAGAAAGATGCTGAATCATATCTTTATAACCACAGAGGATAATGCATTGCCCAATCACAAGCTGTGTCATACTGCTGTTCTGTGCAAATGCAAGCAGTGATTAGAAAATTAAATTGCTGCTTGTTTACCATTCAGAAACGCCACAAGCCTTCAAGAAGCATAAAGTCCAGAAGAGCAGGTTGAATGTGATGTGGAGGTCCAACAACAAGGCTTGGAAGACACGGTGATCTTTTTTGTGATTGGATCAATGAGATGTTTGGTCCTTCAGTGAAAAAATATTTGCTTCAGATGAATCTGCCACTCCGTCTTGCTTGTTATTGACAACGCTCCTAACTATTCTCCAGGCCTACAAGACCACATTCTCAAAGAACTTCAATTCATCAAGATCCAATTTCTGCCTCCCAACACCACTCCATTACTCCAGTCTATGGACCAGTAGATTATTTATAACTTTAAGAATCTCTACACTGAAACACTCTTCGAACATTGCTTTGAGTTGACTGAAGCTATCAAGCTCAATCACAGAGAGTTTTGGAAATATCACTTCAACATCGTTGCCTGCATCAAGATGATCAAAAAGGCATGAGAAGGGGTTACCAAGGGAACTTCACTTCTGCTTGGAAGAAACTTTGGCTGGAGTGTGTTGTTGAATGTGACTCTATGAGGCATTTGAGTCAGTATCTGTGGAGCATGTAGTCAATGATATTGTGTCTTTGACCAAGAGCATGGGACTAGAAGGGGATAACAAAGATGTCGATGAGCTGGTGGAAGATCACAGCCAAGAAATGACCACAGAAGAGATTATAGAGTTGCAATTTGTTTCACAACAGGAAGTTGTGAGAGGAGTTCTTCAGAGGAGGAGGAGGAGATAGTAATAGCAATGCAGTAATTTTCTGATGCAATAAGAGAAATGCTGAAAGCATGGGAACTGGATGCATCGTACATTGAAAATCATCACACCAGTAAAGCAGCGGCTATATGCTCTACAAAATTATTTGATGATAATGCTATGTCGCATTTTCTCCAAGTGTTGAAGTGAAGTGTCAGCTATAGATAGTTTCCCAGTAAAAAAGAATTAGTTATGTATCGTGAATAATAAAGTACATAATACCAAACGAGAAAGGACTGGTAGTAGACACAATAGAAAACACATTTATTGTGTCTATCTACCAGCACTTTCTCGTTTGGTAAGTTACAGCATCTTTGTTTTTTATATGTTGTTGTTGTTGTTGTTGTTGTGGTCTTCAGTCCTGAGACTGGTTTGATGCAGCTCTCCATGCTACTCTATCTTGTGCAAGCTTCTTCATCTCCCAGTAACTACTGCAACCTACATCCTTCTGAATCTGCTTAGTGTATTCATCTCTTGGTCTCCCTATACGATTTTTACCTTCCACGCTGCCCTCCAATACTAAATTGGTGATCCCTTGATGCCTCAGAACATGTCCTACCAACCGATCCCTTCTTCTAGTCAAGTTGTGCCACAAATTTCTCTTCTCCCCAATCCTACTCAATACCTCCTCATTAGTTATGTGATCTACCCATCTAATCTTCAGCATTCTTCTGTAGCACCACATTTCGAAAACTTCTATTCTCTTCTTGTCCAAACTATTTATCGTCCATGTTTCACTTCCATACATGGCTACACTCCATACAAATACTTTCAGAAACGACTTCCTGACACTTAAATCTATACTCGATGTTAACAAATTTCTCTTCTTCAGAAACGCTTTCCTTGCCATTGCAAGTCTACATTTTATATCCTCTCTACTTCGACCATCATCAGTTATTTTGCTCCCCAAGTAGCAAAACTCCTTTACTGCTTTAAGTGTCTCATTTCCTAATCTAATTCCCTCAGCATGACCCAACTTAATTCGACTACATTCCATTATCCTCATTTTACTTTTGTTGGTGCTCATCTTATATCCTCCTTTCAAGACACTATCCATTCCGTACAAATGCTCTTCCAAGTCCTTTGCTGTCACTGACAGAATTACTATGTCATCGGCAAACCAGAAAGTTTTTCTTTCTTCTCCATGGATTTTAATACTTACTCCGAATTTTTCTTTTGTTTCCTTCACTGTTTCCTTAATGTACAGATTGAATAACATCGGGGAGAGGCTACAACGCTGCCTCACTCCCTTTCCAACCACTGCTTCCCTTTCGTGTCCCTCGACTCTTATAACTGCCGTTTGGTTTCTGTACAAATTGTAAATAGCCATTTGCTCCCTGTATTTTACCCCTGCCACCTTCAGAATTTGAAAGAGAGTATTCCAGTCAACACTGTCAAAAGCTTTGTCTAAGTCTACAAATGCTAGAAATGTAGGTTTGCCTTTCCTTAATCTATCTTTTAAGATAAGTCGTAGGGTCAGTATTGCCTCACATGTTCCAATATTTCTA
Organism: Schistocerca cancellata; assembly: GCF_023864275.1. Classification (NCBI taxonomy): domain Eukaryota; kingdom Metazoa; phylum Arthropoda; class Insecta; order Orthoptera; family Acrididae; genus Schistocerca; species Schistocerca cancellata. The sequence goes on from NC_064630.1 coordinate 765,665,785, forward strand.
CGGAATCCAAACTGATCTTCCCCGAGGTTGGCTTCTACTAGTTTTTCCATTCATCTGTAAAGAATTTGCGTTAGTATTTTGCAGCCGTGACTTATTAAACTGATAGTTTGGTAATTTTCACATCTTGCTCACCAGATGGTAGAGGTTTGTCAGGACTGGCTCTCCCAAGGCTGTCAGTAGTTTTAATGGAATGTTGTCTACTCCTGGGGCCTTGTTTCAACTCAGGTCTTTCAGTGCTCTGTCAAACTCTTTACGCAGTATCATATCTCCTATTTCATCTTCATCTGCATGCTCTTCCATTTCCATAATATTGTCCTCAAGTACATCACCCTTGTATAGACCCTCTGTATACTCCTTCCACCTTTCTGCTTTCCCTTCTTTGCTTAGAACTGGGTTTCCATCTTAGCTCTTGATATTCATACAAGTGGTTCTCTTTTCTCCAAAGGTCTCTTTAATTTTCATCTGTATACTCCTTCCACCTTTCTGCTTTCCCTTCTTTGCTTAGAACTGGGTTTCCATCTGAGCTCTTGATATTCATACAAGTGGTTCTCTTTTCTCCAAAGGTCTCTTTAATTTTCATGTAGGCAGTATCTATCTTACCCCTGGTGAGACAAGTCTCTACATCCTTACATGTGTTCTCTAGCCATCCTTGCTTAGCCATTTTGCACTTCCTGTCGATCTCATTTTTGAGACGTTTGTATTCCTTTTTGCCTACTTCATTTACTGCATTTTTATATGTTCTCCTTTCATCAATTAAATTCAATATTTCTTCTGTTACCCAAGGATTTCTAGCAGCCCTCGTCTTTTTACCTCTTTTATCCTCTGCTGGCTACACTACTTCATCCTTCAAAGCTACCCATTCTTCTTCTACTGTATTTCTTTCCCCCATTTCTGTCAATTGTTCCCTTATGCTCTCCTTGAAACTCTGTACAACCTCTGGTTCTTTCAGTTTATCCAGATCCCAGCTCCTTAAATTCCAACCTTTTTTGCAGTTTCTTCAGTTTTAATCTACAGTTCATAACCAATAGATTGTGGTCAGAGTCTACATTTGCCCCTGGAAATGTCTTACAATTTAAAACCTGGTTCCTAAATCTCTGTCTTACCATTATGTAATCTATCTGAAACCTGTCAGTATCTCCAGGCTTCTTCCATGTATACAACCTTCTTTTATGATTCTTGAACCAAGTGTTAGCTATGATTAAGTTGTGCTCTTTGCAAAATTCTACCAGGCGGCTTCCTCTTTCATTTCTTCCCCCCAATCCATATTCACCTACTACGTTTCCTTCCTACCTTTTCCTACTACCGAATTCCAGTCACCCATGACTATTAAATTTTCATCCCCCTTCTCTATCTGAATAATTTCTTTTATTTCATCATACATTTCTTCAATTTCTTCGTCATCTGCATAGCTAGTTGGCATATAAACTTGTACTACCGTGGTAGGTGTGGGCTTCGTGTCTATCTTGGCCACAATAATTCGTTCACTATGCTGTTTGTAGTAGCTTACCCGCACTCTTATTTTTTTATTCATTATTAAACCTACTCCTGCATTACCCCTATTTGATTTTGTATTTAGAACCCTGTATTTGCCTGACCAGAAGTCTTGTTCCTCCTGCCACTGAACTTCACTAATTCCTGCTATATCTAACTTTAACCTATCCATTTCCCTTTTTAAATTTTCTAACCTACCTGCACGATTATGGGATCTGACGTTCCACACTCAGATCCGTAGAACGCGTTTTCTTTCTCCTGATAACGACGCCCTCCTGAGTAGTCCCAGCCCGGAGATCCGAATGGGGGACTGTTTTACCTCCGGAATATTTTACCCAAGAGGACGCCATCATGATTTATCTATACAATAAAGCTGCATGCCCTCGGGAAAAATTACGGCCGTAGTTTGCCCTTGCTTTCAGCCGTTCGCAGTACCAGCACAGCGAGGCCGTTTTGGTTAATGTTGCAAGGCCAGATCAGTCAATCATCCAGACTGTTTCCCCTGCAACTACTGAAAAGGCTGCTGCCCCTCTTCAGGAACCACACGTTTGTCTGGCCTCTCAACAGATACCCCTCCGTTGTGGTTGCACCTATGGTACAGCCATCTGTATCGCTGAGGCACACAAGCCTCCCCACCAACGGCAAGGTCCATGGTTCATGGGGGGGTGGGGGAGTGGTTATATATAAAGTACATAATACTGTATGCATAATTTTCTTTGAATGAATGGCATGGGTAAGATAAAACTTTCACTGCCTTTTCAGCATGGAAGGCATTATCGTATTTTACATTGATTTATATACAATAAATTGTTTCACTTAACAAGTATTTTGCACTACATAATATTCTGTAATGAATTATGCTCGCTATGTGAGGTTCCATTGTACTTTGCAATGAAATATAATGAATATAATTATTCAATCACTTTTTAGGTTAGGCTGACATATTTTGTATTATTCATGACAAATGGTGATTTTATTCATCAGGCAATATGGAAAGTACTAGTAGGCAGCATTTTCTTGGGTAGTCCTTCAAGTTTTCATACGATAGTGTCCTGGCAAGTGGGAATGAACTGACTGGTGAAGAAAAAAACACTTTATTATGGTGATGTGGTATTCATTCACACTGTTTATCTGATTATATGTGTGTGTTAAACACAAACACGTGTGCCGATTCTCTCTGCATAAGAAAATTTGCTGTGATCCCTTTCTTCCCATAAAGGATCTGTTCATCTAGAGTGCATGAAGTTAGTTTAGAAAAGTCAAAGAACATTAAAATTAGAGAATTTAGCATTATTCCTGGAGAAAAAAATGTGCCTAATCTGTACGAAGCCTAGAAGTGAAAAATGAGTAAGTGATGACATTTTCTCAGATGACATAAATGTCAGTGATGAGAACATGCAGACTACTGAAAATTCTGTGCTCTATTCTGGCTTAACTAGCCTAGAAATATCTCGTGTAAAGTGGCATCGGTTGCTGGGGATAGTTAGTATGCAGCAGCCAAACATGCCTGTTAGTTGAAATCAGCAACTAGGGCATTAAAAACTAAAATTTCACATGTGTATCAGGATTAGAATGCTACTGATTGAAGTAATACCCCAGTTGGTTTTTGATAGTACTTGAAGAACAGCCAAAACATCACAGTGAACACATGGATAAAATAAAACAGAAAATTGAACATGCAAATAATCATGAAAAAATTCAATTACTGACACATGTGCCACAAACCTGCTCTCGACAAAAAGTCAATTACACATTTAAGATTTTCTTTGGTGCTACAAGCAAGAGCTCTTGTAATTGAGAAGGGTATTTTATTGATGTCTGAGCAAAAAAGAGGAAAGGCATAACCAATAGATGATGAAAACTAAGTGCCTGGGGAAAAAGCGAAATGAGCATCAGCAAAAATATATATGAACAAAAGCACTTTGTATTGTGTAATATAACTGAAGTATGTTCTTTCTATGAAGAAAAGTAGCCTGAAGTCAAAGTAGGTTTTTAAAAATTTGCTTCTCTTTGACCAAAACAGTGTATACTCACGGGATTATCAGGATTGCCTACCGCACGTGTCTGCACTTATCACTAAAATGTTAAATTGCTTCTAAATTACATTTCTATTAAAGAAACAAACCAAACTCTAATTAAATTATAGCATTATGTAAATAACCGAGCCTGTATACGTTGTCTGGGTGATAAATGACCCACCAGTTCTTTACTTCAAACACACAGAAAATGAAATAGAAGACTATGATCCTGATGAGATGATTCAGATCAGTCAGTGAGTATCAACTGATAGAATGACTTTAAGTGTTCAGATCACTACTCTTTCAGAATTCTGTGACATATTAATTAAGAAAATTGAAAAATTAACACCACACTCTTTTTATTTTCAATCACAGTCTGATTACTTGAAAATGAAGAAGGAAACACAGGGTATCATTGAAAAATATTACCTGTAATCTTCATGTGTTTGTTTGCTTTTTTAATATGCAAAAATTTTTGTCTTCTTTCTTATGATCTGGAACATATTGTGGCTCTGTTATGTCAGACTCATAAATGTGGTTTTCTTGAAATTTCTCTTGCTTCTGCTGAATATTTCAGTGATGGATGTGCTGCACAGTACAAAAATTGTGAGACTTCCAGAAATATCTGCTACCATGAACAGGATTTCAATTTGAATTTTGTGCAACCAGCCATGACAAATCTCCATGTGATGGTATTTGTGGCACTGTTAAAACACTTGTCACAAAAACAAGTTTTCAAAGATTATATAAATATCAAATACTACAGTATTGCAGGTATTTCAATTCTGCTGGGAGAAACTACAGAGCATACAAGTCACAAATTTTCTTTTTCCACGCTTTGAAAGTGCAGACACGTTTCCTGGAACACAGTCCATGCATCACATTATACCAGTTTCTACAACCAAGGTTGTAGGAAAAACAGCTAAGCTGTGATACTGATTTTAGTATCAGACATGATTTCTATGCACTTCTGCCAGTAATTCCAGAATGCTCGTTGCAGCCCAACTGCTATCTTGAATCTGGCTGTGACTCTTCGTGATATTTGGGGATTGTTGAGGAAGGGAAAGGTGAGGAAGGCGATGTTACAGTAAGGTTTGTGCATCGCCATGGAGCCTTCCTGACCTTCTACTGACCCTATAATGATGTTTGTGATGTCCCACTCTCTCATATCCTGTATGAAGTTGATGTCACCATAGCAGCAAGCTGAACTTATTCTCTAAGCGAAGAGTCTTCAAGGTTGGTGAAGGAAAAATAGTCCTCATAAAAAAATATTAAATTCGAATCGTTAATCTGTCTTCTCACATGTATAGTTCCAAATGAACTTTAATGTAGATTGCAGCAGCAGCATTTTGTGTAGTGTTGAAATAGTATTGATTTTTGATAACTGTTCAGTCACTATAAACAAAGCTCTAAGTATCATTGCATTGAGTTAATTCACTTATGATATAGCAGTTATTGTTATAACAAAGTTATTGTTCATATGTTCCGTAATGTATGACTACATACTATAGTTTGTAATTTTGTTTTATATTGCACTTTTTGTTCCATTTGTTGTTAATGTTTCTTTGGTAGTTAATATTATTTTTCTATAGGATATTGTATGAACGATAACAGCTGAATGGAACTGTTTCCAAATTCAAGACAAATTATTATTCTTTCTTTTGTGAGCACCATTAGGTTCTCAAAACTGATTTTATTGTGATGAAACTTTATATTACTTGTAGAATACTTTCTAATTCTAACACTAATGACAAATTATTATTATTTTTTTGTGAGTGCCATTCATTTCTCAAAACGGATTTTTTTATGATGAGACTTAACTCTTTGCAGTACACTTTGTAATTTTTTTTAGTGATTTTCATGGGGGCAAGTGTCAAGTTTAATTTTTTATTTAACAAAAAAATAAAATAAAATTAATCTAAAAAATCTTATAAGGCCAAGTCTTTCATGTTTTTGTGAATCTATATGTCAGAAAAGATATGCAGCGAAAAAATTGTCAGCCTACTTTTTCCACTTATAGTTGCAACCAGTTTTCGGATTTTCGCAGTTTACTTTAAAATAACCAGGGTGTATACGACCTGGGAGAACAGGAAAAAACCTGGGAACTTTTTTCATCCGGGAGAAAACCGGGAAAAACCCGGGAATTTTTCATTGTTTTAGCTTTCAGTTAAATTTTTGACTTTTAAGAACTGATTCTATAGCAAAGAATGTTACTGTATCCTGCTGCTGGAGAATGATACTGCAGCAATAAAATATAATGTTGTTGTTGTGGTCTTCAGTCCAGAGACTGGCTTGATGCAGCCCTCCTTGCTACTCTATCCTGTGCAAGCTTCTCCATCTCCCAGTACCTACTGCAGCCTACATCCTTCTGAATCTGGTTAGTGTATTTGTCTCTTGTCCACCCTCTATGATTTTTACCCTCCACGCTGCCCTCCAATACTAAATTGGTGATCCCTTAATGTCTCAGAACATGTCCTACCAACCGATCCCTTCTTCTAGTCAAGTTGTACCACAAGCTCCTCTTCTCCCCAATTCTATTCTATACCTCCTCATTAGTTATGTGATCTACCCATCTAATCTTCAGCATTCTTCTGTGGCATCACATTTCAAAAGCTTCTATTCTCTTCTTGTCTAAACTATTTATTGTCCATGTTTCACGTCCATACATGGCTACACTCCATACAAATACTTTCAGAAACGACTTCCTGACATTTAAATCTATACTCGATGTTAACAAATTTTTCTTCTTCAGAAACGCTTTCCTTGCCATTGCCAGTCTACATTTTATATCCTCTCTACTTCGACCATCATCAGTTATTTTTCTCCCCAAATAGCAAAACTCCTTTACTACTTTAAGAGTCTCATTTCCTAATCTAATTCCCTCAGCATCACTCGACTTAATTCGACTACATTCCATTATCCTTGTTTTGCTTTTGTTGATGTTCATCTTATACCCTTCTTTCAAGACACTGCCCATTCCGTTCAACTACTCTTCCAAGTCCTTTGCTGTCTCTGACAGAATTACAATGTCATCGGGGAACCTCAAAGTTTTTATTTCTTCTCCATGGATTTTAGTACCTACTCCGAACTTTCCTTTTGTTTCCTTTACTGCTTGCTCAATATACAGGTTGAATAACATCGGGGATGGGCTACAACCCGGTCTCACTCCCTTCCCAACCACTGCTTCCCTTTCATGTCCCTCGACTCTTTATAACTGCCATCTGCTTTCTGTACAAATTGTAAATAGCCTTTCGCTCCCTGTATTTTACCCCTGCCACGTTCAGAGTTTGAATGAGAGTATTCCAATCAACATTGTCAAAAGCTTTCTCTAAGTCTACAAATGCTAGAAACGTAGGTTTGCCTTTCCTTAATCATTCTTCTAAGATAAGTCGTAAGGTCAGTATTGCCTCACGTGTTACAACATTTCTACGGAATCCAAACTGGTCTTCCCCGAGGTCGGCTTCTTTTTCCATTCGTCTCTAAAGAATTCGCGTTAGTATTTTGCAGCTGTGACTTATTAAACTGATAGTTTGGTAATTTTCACATCTGTCAACACCTGCTTTCTTTGAGATAGGAATTATTATATTCTTCTTGAAGCCGGAGGGTATTTCGCCTGTCTCATACATCTTGTTCAATATAAACAAGAGGAAAAAATAAAACTTTAGTGTTAAAGGGAATGCACAATTTACTACAACAAAACACCGTGCACGCACAAGCGTTTGCAAATAGCAAAAATATGTCAAAGGCCGTAGGGTGAAGGCTATGTAATTCTTCGTAACAATAAACTGCTTGCTATGAGCATGACATCACAACTGTTCACATTAGGTTCGTTTGACCAGTTGCCAGCGGGCTGTTGCGCATGCGCAGTTCAATCGCGTATAACCAGTACCTTCCCCTGCTACTTGAATTTTGGCTTTTAGCCTAGCCGTATAGGCAGTAGCAGCAAGCAGCTAGATGCAAACGAGAAAAATTTTTCTCGCGCGCCCTAGCTGCCAGATTCGCGCATACACAGAGTTGTCTGAGTTGTAGTGGGTAGGGGGTTAGTCTCCACGTGACCTGTGTTTACGTTAAGTGATTCCGCTGCTTCTCTTCGTGTACAGCTCCCACGTCAAATGAAAACAAAACGGATTTCTGTGGCCGGGAGCTATCAAGTAAATTAAAATACATTCACATAATTACGGAGAGTTGTCTGAGTTGTAGTGGGGAGGGGGTGTGTCTCCACGTGACCTGTGTTTACGTTCAGCTCCCACGTTAAATGAAAACAAAACGGAATTCTGTGGCCGGGGGCTATCAAGTAAATTAAAATACATTCACATAATTACGGAGGGCAAAAATAAATTATTAGTTTCAGTTTTCTGATTTTATTTCCATGTTAGTAGCAGTCAAGCATTAATCGCTTTGCAGAACAATTAAGTTATTTTTGCAAGTTTACTAATGAAATTTATTTTTATTAATCTTTCCAATGAGGCAATCATTTTATTTGAAACGAAGTGTTTCATTCTACAGTATTGGCTAGTTCCAAATGTTCGCAGAATTTCAAGTGCACGTTATCATCTTCTGCCATGTATGGCATTATGCCATAATAAAGATCCAAAAATGAGTTCGTAGGGTACTGGTACTCCAAGAAAATTTACATCCCAAACACCACACTGAAAAGCTTAATATCAGATGGGACCTACTTCATAGTGAATCTGGAAAAAGCCAATTTTGGTATGGTTTACGAAATTCCGATGCTCTTTGGAGTATCCTCTGATGCCCTGTTTCTTTTGTGGTGTAAATGTGCGTTTACACTGCCATTTGTATCAGCACATGTATGAGATACATGTATATGCGACTTTGCGAAATATATCGTGACTTGTATGAGTTGACAAGTATCGACCTCATACATGTATGAGCGTGCGTTTACACTGGTTGATATGTATCACTGTGCGATAGCTTTCGACGACGATTTGGAAGATTTAACATTTTTATGTGCTGGTACACTTGATCTTTTGGAAGATGATACGAAGAAAAGGCGGAGGAAGCATAGATGGTGGCAGAGAGAGTTTCTCGCGAATTAACGCTAAAGGATGGCACATATTTTTGAAATTATGTTAGGATGAGTATGGAGGATTTCCGTGGTTTGTTATCACTTGTGGCTCCTCTTGTGTCCAAAACCAACACAAACTTTCGGGAAGCGATTCCACCAGAGGATCAGTTGGCAGTAACACTCCGTTTTTTGGCCACTGGGGATTCCTCTTGAAACGAAGATTTCATTACAAAACATTTGCATTGTCGTGCGATTGCTAATGCCAACGTCTCACACACGATTGTCGGCATCCGTTGTCAACATTATCACATGAGGCCGCCGGAATAATAGCAAAAAATTGATATACGTGCCAGATGCATGAAAAAATTATAGAATGTATTACATACTCTGATATATATAAAACTTTTACCTTCACTTCTTGGAATAAAACTTGCACAATGGCCTCGCAAACACGAAGAATAATGTTGCATATGGCACTTTTTGATGTTCTATGCAGATACATTAACGTCGAAACAATAGTCGACACCTCCAAAACTCAAACAGCCGCCAAAGAGCCTGGTACTACGCATGCGCTAATCGTCAAAATAAGCGGCAGATGACAAGACGACAGGAAATGATAGTACTGCGCATGCGCGAGTTCAAATGTCGCTCATACATGTCGTGTATATGGCCAAAAAGCGATATACAAAATGTATACGCGACATGTATGAGCTCGAGGGTCCGCATACAAGTTCCGTGAATTTTTGTATGAGGTGATGTATCGCGACATGTCAAATTGAAGGTACGTTTACACTGGGATACATGTATCGCGACATGTATGAGCGACATGTCAATTTGACATGTCGCGATACACCACCTCATACAAAAATTCACGGAACTTGTATGCGGACCCTCGAGCTCATACAAGTCGCGTATACATTTTGTATATCGCTTTTTGGCCATATACGCGACATGTATGAGCAACATTTGAACTCGCGCATGCGCAGTACTACCATTTCCTGTCGTCTTGTCGCCTGCCACTTATTTTGACGATTAGCGCATGCGTAGTACCACGCTCTTTGGCGGCTGTTTGAGTTTTGGAGGTGCCGACTATCGTTTCGACGTTAATGTATCTGCCTAGAACATCAAAAAGTGCCATATGCAACATTATTCTTCGTGTTTGCGAGGCCATTGTGCAAGTTTTTTTCCAAGAAGTGAAGGTAAAAGTTTTGTATATATATCAGAGTATGTAATACATTCTATAATTTTTTCATGCATCTGGCACGTATACCAATTTTTTGTTATTATTCCGGCGGCCTCGCGTGATAATGTTAACAGATGCCGACAATCGTGTGTGAGACTTTGGCATTAACAATCGCGTGACAATGCAAATGTTTTGCAATGAAATCTTCGTTTAAAGAGGAATCCCCAGTTGCCAAAAAACGGAGTGTTACTGCCAACTGATCTTCTGGTGGAATCGCTTCCCGAAAGTTTGTGTTGGTTTTGGACACAAGAAGAGCCACAAGTGATAAAAAACCGCGGAAATCCTCCATACTCATCCTAACATAATTTCTAAAATATGCGCCATCCTTTAGCGTTAATTCGCGAGAAACTCTCTCTGCCACCATCTACGCTTCCTCCGCCTTTTCTTCCTATCATCATCCAAAAGAGCAAGTGTACCAGCACATAAAAATGGGAAATCTTCCAAATCGTCGTCGAAAGCTATCGCACAGTGATACATATCAACCAGTGTAAACGTACGCTCATACATGTATGAGGTAGATACTTGTCAACTCATACAAGTTGCGATACATGTCGCAAAGTCGCATATACATGTATCTCATACATGTGCCGATACAAATGGCAGTGTAAACGCACCTTGACATGTCGCTCATACATGTCGCGATACATGTATTCCAGTGTAAACGTACCTTAATGTAAGCTGTCTTAGTGCTTTATACACACGAACATGCGGGCTTCCTACACCACTGCACTTGCACACGCACAATAATGCCTGTTTTCTGGCGCTCTCTGGCAACTGGTAAATCGAACCTATTTCTAAGTCTCCTGATAGTATTGCGAACGGTGGTTACAAAAGCGTTACTTTCAAAGTAAATTTCTTTTTACGCAAGATGAACTATGTTATGTGTGAGAAAGTGGGATGGATTTCTAAATCACAGAACATTCGAAACTGAACAGTTTTACAAGAATTTCAAGCCGAGACATTTATGTCATAATTTTTAATTTACTGGCACATTTGTGTGATGTATCTTAAAGTATAACACACGCAAAAAAGATCAGTATTAAATGTAAAAGCTTAGCTTCTGTTGTAGCGTGTTAATCTTAGAGACCAATATTATATGTGAAAGCTTAGCTTTTCTTGTAGATATACGGTACTGTGTACATTACTGTAAACCCTTAACTTTTCCTCTTGTGTGTTCGCGCTATGTAACCAGTGATCTTGTTATTGGCTGACTATAACACGTGTCCTATACTCTGAATAGCTGCTGTCATCGGCTGGCATGATCTCGTGGCTTGATCGGCTGGCATGATCTCGTAGCTTGAGATATGACTGGCTTACAAAAGGACATCGCAACTTCGGTTTCAGCGCTCCGGAAGCTAACGCGCTGTGTTTGGTGCAATTCGAATTCATACTTTTGTAATATGAAAATATGCAGCGTATATGTTGCTGCAAATCTAAAGTCTTTCTAAAACTTTTCTCCTTTTTTATTAAAAGTGTCTCCAAAACTTCTCTCCCCCGTTTTTTTTTTCCGGGAAGTTCTACGCGATTGTATAAAACGTAAACGATTCAAAGGATTGATAAGTTTTACAGTTCCGAGGGAAAATCTAAGGAAAACCTACTGTCACTTAGCACAGAAAAAGTGTATTTTCGCCTGGGAAAAAGCATATTTTTTAAACGGGATATCCGCGAGAAATCCGGGAATTTTTTTTCCTTGTCCCTGTATACACCCTGATAATGCATTGCATCAATGTTTCTGCAGTTACTACCAACAGAATTCATATAAAGCAAAAATAGCTGGTATAAGTTTATGAAATTAAGTACAATAGCAGTACACAAAATCTAAGTTCTCAGGTAGACTACTGAGTGTCTGGTCTGGATGACTTGACATGGAAAGACCCACCATTAAAATTTGTCATGTGACATTGATGAAATCCACAAGTGGGATATGTGGCATGATTGAATTTGTATTGACAGAAGATGCACCACTAAATTGAATATGTGTTACCATTGGTGGGATGAAAGTGGTAGGTCAGATGAGAGCTCCTCATATAAAGTTCTCTATTTAAATTTTTAAACGACTTAGGCTGTGAAGGACTGTTAATTGCATGGGTTCTTTGTATGTAGATAAACAAATTGCAACACCAAGCAATTGGCTTTTATTACTCAGTTGACTTGGTTTGGGCAGTCATTTCATTGATTACACAATCCCATTTTTATCAAGTGGTATTCTGTGGAGGCAGTTAGTGTGTGAATGGTATTTTAAGAATAACAGAAATTATGAGCAGCGGTGTCGGCTTCATTACTGTTTCTAGTACAAACATTACGTTGTAATTAAAGAGAAATTGCAGCCTCAGTATTAATGTCCAATCACATGTAGGAAATCCCATGAAATTAAAGGTTATTAGTTAATTAATTAAGGTGCGTGGTTTCTAGGAGTTTCAATATCAGTAACAAAGATGAGTAGAAGTATCTTGAAATGTCTTCTGAATTCAAATTCAAATAAAAAGCACTTCATTGTGCTCTTAAATGTAAAAATTTTAGACGAGATCAAATCCAGATCTTAACTGTACAAGAGACCAAATTCCTAGACAGCAACAATGTCAAAACTAAACTCTCACTAATCCAATATCTCGGTAATCCAGCCCACATCCAGCCTCTAGTTGCTCAAGCATAAATGAAATGTACAATATTTAATTCTTGTATGCAGCAATGTTGTTAGTTAATTATAAAGTTAAACAGTGGTATACATGTTTGAAATTTTGGCTACCATTCTGTATTGTCCTTCTAGAAGGAAACACATTATGCTAGACCTTAAACAGAAACTTGAAATTAGAGATGATTTGAACTCAGGTTCTTCACAGGAAGCCATTGCTGCCAAGTACTAAGTTGTAAGAGATACTATATCTGCATAAACTTTAACAGAAAAAGGAATAATCAAAAGCATACAGGAAATGTATAATGAAAGTGATGAAGAAGAGCGCACAGGAAGATGGAACTTGAAGATACCTCTCACTGCTGATATTTCCCTGCAGCACACTATGCAACAATAAGAAAGTGTAGTACCAGTGTAATTCTTGTAAGGCCATTGTGTAATAAAGCATACTGTCGTCACATACCATCATTGTGACAACTAAAAATTTTGGGACATGTTTCATAGTGAGTGATACTACTCTCTATGCACACACACAAGGACTAAGTTTTCTATGTAAATAAATGTACATTTGGATTTAATAAAGTAAATCCCTATATGTTTACACTAAATTTAAAACTCTTTCTACAATCTGACATTTCCAGTAGTCTGGAACCCATGTGTGCAAGAAATAGCCAGATTAGCAAGAGTCTAGTGTATTCAAAAGAAAACTGACAGCAAAAAGTAATGATGAACATGCCTCTGCTTGAGATTGCCTTTTACATAACCAGAAAGACAGGCAATAGTGTGCCTATAAATTTACACCAAATTTAAAACACACTCAATAATCCAACACTTCTGCTAATCTAGCATCCATGTGTGCAAGAAATTGCTAGATTAGCAAGAATCTATTGTGTTCAAAAGAAAATTGGCAACAAAAATAATGAGGAACAAGCTTCTTATTGAGACTGCCTTTTACATAAACGGGAAGATAGTGAATAGTGTTGCAGAGCTCATACTAAACTCCAAAAGATTATCACTGCTTACATCAAATGCAAAACCCAAAGTACACTCAACTGTCAGTGAAGGCAAGAAGAAGACCACAAAAAGTGGACAATTTCAGAGATCTTTTGCAAACTGAAATCTCATTGATACATCAGGAGAACTGGGAATTACAAAGATATTGTAGTAGAACACTTGGAATATTAATAGTAGAATACTTTAAATATAAGAAAACAAATAGGAACAGGGAAAGAGTTGTAGGACTTAGTAGAGCATTCAGGTTAGACTGCAATCAACACATTTCAGTAAACTCCTGAGAGAAACCTGCATATCCATAGCTCCAGATCTAGGAAGTTCTTTGTCTGGATCATGTAGCAATATCTAGGAAAAATTCAAAAGAAGTGACAAATGTCAAGGTGATCGGAAATGCTGAATTTGATTCTGAGCACTACATTTCAAAAGTCAAAATCTGTTCCCTCCCACTAGGCCAAAATAGAGACCCACCCAGAATAACTAAAATAACTAAATGCAGTATAAATGATGATATCCAAGGTATCACTAAAGAGTTCAGGGAATAAGTATGTAGCACTAAAAAGCAAAGCTGTCAAGAACTCTGTACAAGAATCAGTGAAGCCACAGTGAAGGTACTGTAGCTTGTGTCAATTGGTATAAGGGTATGCTCAAAACATTTGAACAAAGAAATGAAAAATCCATGTACAACATTGTAATGGGAGCCCTGTTTGGGTATACCTGTCGTTTATAATTAAACTGACAGTGTTCTGAGTGCTGCAGTATGGGCTGCATATATTAAAGGCATGTTCATTAATCAGAGTGCTTATGGAGTATGCTGCAAAAATAATACTTCCACTTTCTGTCACCAGGTGAAGATCTGGTGCTGTAAGTAGTCAAAATGTGGTGTGGGTGCAGCAAATTGGAGGAATGATCAAACACGTGATAATGGTGGTTCTAGCACGTTACACTGATTAGGATATGGTCACAAGATACAACATCTGTTCAATACGGTCTCTGGACTCAGCAACATGCTGTGCCCAAAACACAGCATGGTGTACAATTGTTTGCAGCATATCCAGTGTCATTGGAGTGATATGTCATTGTATGCTGTTCTTCAGACCAGGAAGAGTCTGGATCCTGCTGACCAGGAAGAGTCTGGATCCTGCTGACATCATCTTTCAGGTATCCCCACAACCATAAATATCGTTGATTTAGGTCAGATGATCTGGATTATCACACTTATTGAAATTTCTTAGAGATGATGTGATCATTTTCAAAGGTTTCTCAAAGCAACTCTTGCACCTCGTGAGCAACATGTAGTGTCATCCCACCTTGAATGAAAATTTTGGTGTGAATACTGTTGTGTTCTTGTAAAGCTGGAACTATGTGTTTCACAAGGAGGTCCTTACGATATGAAGAAGTCACTGTACACCTAACAGGTCTGTGAAGCATCATCTCCTCAAAGAAAAGCAGACCAAGGATGAAGCAGCTTGTGAAACCACACGACACAGACAGATGAAATGAGTGCAGTGGATGTTCCTGCACAACATATTGGACTGTGACCCCATATGCAACAGTTTGTTTATTCCCGGCACTGTGTAGAGTAAAATGTGCCTCGCCTGTCCAAAGGATATTCCCTGTCCATGTGTCAACCATATAATACAAGCATGCCAAAAAAGGAAGGGTAAATCCACAACTGTGCTATCTTTGGTGCACATTCTGAATGGTGTGAGGATACCAATGTAAAAGGGGCCACAAAACTTTTGAGCTGTTGAGCAGGGTAGAGACAATTCTTGTGACACAGCTCGAGCACTGGCTGAAGGATTTGAGGCATGTGCTGCATAGTCTATTGTAGCTACAGCAACTACATAACAACCACTGCCGTGGGAATGGACTGCCTCCCTCTTTGTGTTTCACCACCTAATTCACCATATGCTTTAGTCCATTTACTGACACAGGGCACCTTCACAGCTGTTTCTGTCAGTGATATTCCCACAGTGCAGTGCTGCTATTGCTGTCGTTGTGCTATAACAGCTTTACCAGAAGTGCACTGTTTCTTCTCAGTAGCCATTGCATTTCATACAGAAAACCAATCTCCTTAACCTTTTACATCAACAGTCATTTACCTGATATTTGCATGAGCTGGAAACTAAATCCTGTGTGTTCCAAGATGAACCAAAACCAAAAAATGTGGCTTGTCCATGAAGCACTTCCAGAAAATTATTGCTTGTTTTGTTGGTTGCACTGGGCATGTTACAATTGTTGTTTTAGGGGATCATAGAACAGTTAATACTGTGAATGTTTTACAAAAGTTTGTTTGCTCTAGTCATTGATTAAACCAAGAAAAACAACAGAAAACACGGCAACATTCTTCACTGTGAAATTACCAGTTGGCATGCAGCACAGCCGGCCGGTGTGACCGAGCAGTTTGAGGCACTTCAGTCTGGAACCGCACGACCGCTACGGCCACAGGTTCGAATCCTGCCTCGGGCGTGGATGTGTGTGATGTCCTTAGGTTAGTTAGGTTTAAGTAGTTCTAAGTTCTAGGGGACTGATGATCTCAGATGTTAAGTCCCATAGTGCTCAGAGCCATTTGAACTATGCAGCACAGTAAATAGTTGAATACTTGATGAAGAGAAACATCGAATTAATGTTTCATTCCACATGTCCACATAATTTGTCATCAAATAGCTTATTTCTGTTTCTTTATGTGAAACAAAAAATATGTGTACAATGATTTTCATCACATCAAGCCACGTTTTTGCAGTACCAACACAAGGGGCAGAAAAAAATGTCTCCTTAAGTGGTTTGAATGCATGCAAAAATGTATAAATTTTAAATGTGAATATTTTGAGGGACAATAAAATGATTTGTACAAAATGTTTTGTAAAAAGGCAGCCCTTGCAGTCTTGTACTGCACATGTAATATTCCTGTTCTAGTTGGAGTGCGGTAAAGGTGTTCCGTTCGTCTGGGCGACGGAATGTGAACGCGCCTTTCGCCAGTTGAAATCGGCATTGCTTTCCAATACTTGCCTTATGTGATTCGATTCCCAGAAACCCCTTTTGTTGATGGTGGATGCATCGGATTTCCGGATTGGTGCTGTGCTTGCACACAAAGAGGGTTCGCACGATCGCCCTATTGCCTTTGCGTCCAAATTGCTCTCGTCTGCACAAAGAAATTATTCACAGATCGAGAAAGAAGCTTTGGCCCTCGTATTTGGTGTTACAAAGTTTCGTGATTTCTTGTATGGTTGTCACTTTACCATCATCACCAACCACAAACCTTTGACATCGCTTTTTCATCCGACCAAGCCTGTACCTCCACGTACAGTGCAGAAATTCATTCACTGGTCTATTTTCCTCTCGCAGTACCGCTACAATATCTTGTATCGGTCCACTGCTAAGCACAGAAACGCCGATGCGTTGTCCCGTTTGCCTGTTGCTGAGGATAGAGTATTCGATTCCTCCGAACTTGCTTGCATGTTCATTGATTCAGAAACCGATGACGTGGTCGCATCGTTTCCGATTGATTTTCGTCGTGTAGCTACAGTCACAGCTGCCGACCCTGTCCTTGCTACCGTTCTGCGTTTTGTTGCTACCCAATGGCCCTTGTCAAAGCCACAGATCGAGGATCCGTTGGTTCGCCGATTTTTTGCTGACAAGGAGACTTTTTGTACGACGTGGTGTTTTGCTGTTGCGTTCTGATAATGATCAATCCAGGGTCGTGGTCCCACATTCGTTACAGTCTTCTGTCTTACGGCTTCTCCACCAAGGACATTGGGGTATAGTGCGAACGAAACAACTTGCTCGTCAGCACTGTACCTGGTTCGGAATCGATGCTGCGATTACGAATATGTGCTCTTCTTGCATGGCGTGTGCTGAACAACAATCCGCACCACTGCGGAAATTCTTTGCATGGCCAAAAGCCACTTCCCCTTGGCAACGCTTACACATCAATTTTGCTGGTCCATTCTGGAATGCTCGATGGTTGGCTGTGGTAGATTCATTCAGTAATTTTCCTTTTGTTGTCCGGATGTCTTCCACGATGTCTTCTGACACCATTCAAGCGTTGTCCGCTATCTTTTGCATTGAAGGTCTTCCTCAGAATATTATTTCCGACAATGGCCCACAATTCATGTCCACAGAATTTCAGTCATTCTGCAAGGCCAATGGTATTCAACATCTGACGTCCGCGCCGTTTTCGCCACAGTCTACCAGTGCCGCTGACCGTTTGGTCAGGACTTTCAAGTCACAGATGTTGAAGTTGAAAGAGTCGCATTCTCGGGAGGACGCGTTATTGCTCTTTTTGTCATTGTATCCTTGCTACCGTTCTGCGTTTTGTTGCTACCCAATGGCCCTTGTCAAAGCCACAGATCGAGGATCCGTTGGTTCGCCGATTTTTTGCTGACAAGGAGACTTTTTGTACGACATGGTGTTTTGCTGTTGCGTTCTGATAATGATCAATCCAGGGTCGTGGTCCCACATTCGTTACAGTCTTCTGTCTTACGGCTTCTCCACCAAGGACATTGGGGTATAGTGCGAACGAAACAACTTGCTCGTCAGCACTGTACCTGGTTCGGAATCTATGCTGCGATTACGAATATGTGCTCTTCTTGCATGGCGTGTGCTGAACAACAATCCGCACCACTGCGGAAATTCTTTGCATGGCCAAAAGCCACTTCCCCTTGGCAACGCTTACACATCAATTTTGCTGGTCCATTCTGGAATGCTCGATGGTTGGCTGTGGTAGATTCATTCAGTAATTTTCCTTTTGTTGTCCGGATGTCTTCCACGATGTCTTCTGACACCATTCAAGCGTTGTCCGCTATCTTTTGCATTGAAGGTCTTCCTCAGAATATTATTTCCGACAATGGCCCACAATTCATGTCCACAGAATTTCAGTCATTCTGCAAGGCCAATGGTATTCAACATCTGACGTCCGCGCCGTTTTCGCCACAGTCTACCAGTGCCGCTGACCGTTTGGTCAGGACTTTCAAGTCACAGATGTTGAAGTTGAAAGAGTCGCATTCTCGGGAGGACGCGTTATTGCTCTTTTTGTCATTGTATCCTTGCTACCGTTCTGCGTTTTGTTGCTACCCAATGGCCCTTGTCAAAGCCACAGATCGAGGATCCGTTGGTTCGCCGATTTTTTGCTGACAAGGAGACTTTTTGTACGACGTGGTGTTTTGCTGTTGCGTTCTGATAATGATCAATCCAGGGTCGTGGTCCCACATTCGTTACAGTCCTCTGTCTTACGGCTTCTCCACCAAGGACATTGGGGTATAGTGCGAACGAAACAACTTGCTCGTCAGCACTGTACCTGGTTCGGAATCGATGCTGCGATTACGAATATGTGCTCTTCTTGCATGGCGTGTGCTGAACAACAATCCGCACCACTGCGGAAATTCTTTGCATGGCCAAAAGCCACTTCCCCTTGGCAACGCTTACACATCAATTTTGCTGGTCCATTCTGGAATGCTCGATGGTTGGCTGTGGTAGATTCATTCAGTAATTTTCCTTTTGTTGTCCGGATGTCTTCCACGATGTCTTCTGACACCATTCAAGTGTTGTCCGCTATCTTTTGCATTGAAGGTCTTCCTCAGAATATTATTTCCGACAATAGCCCACAATTCATGTCCACAGAATTTCAGTCATTCTGCAAGGCCAATGGTATTCAACATCTGACGTCCGCGCCGTTTTCGCCACAGTCTACCAGTGCCGCTGACCGTTTGGTCAGGACTTTCAAGTCACAGATGTTGAAGTTGAAAGAGTCGCATTCTCGGGAGGACGCGTTATTGCTCTTTTTGTCATTGTATCCTTGCTACCGTTCTGCGTTTTGTTGCTACCCAATGGCCCTTGTCAAAGCCACAGATCGAGGAGCCGTTGGTTCGCCGATTTTTTGCTGACAAGGAGACTTTTTGTACGACATGGTGTTTTGCTGTTGCGTTCTGATAATGATCAATCCAGGGTCGTGGTCCCACATTCGTTACAGTCCTCTGTCTTACGGCTTCTCCACCAAGGACATTGGGGTATAGTGCGAACGAAACAACTTGCTCATCAGCACTGTACCTGGTTCGGAATCGATGCTGTGATTACGAATATGTGCTCTTCTTGCATGGCGTGTGCTGAACAACAATCCGCACCTCTGCGGAAATTCTTTGCATGGCCAAAAGCCACTTCCCCTTGGCAACGCTTACACATCAATTTTGCTGGTCCATTCTGGAATGCTCGATGGTTGGCTGTGGTAGATTCATTCAGTAATTTTCCTTTTGTTGTCCGGATGTCTTCCACGATGTCTTCTGACACCATTCAAGCGTTGTCCGCTATCTTTTGCATTGAAGGTCTGCCGCAGACTATTATTTCCGACAATGGCCCACAATTCATGTCCACAGAATTTCAGTCATTCTGCAAGGCCAATGGTATTCAACATCTGACGTCCGCGCCGTTTTCGCCACAGTCTACCAGTGCCGCTGACCGTTTGGTCAGGACTTTCAAGTCACAGATGTTGAAGTTGAAAGAGTCGCATTCTCGGGAGGACGCGTTATTGCTCTTTTTGTCATTGTATCGCTCTCAGCCCTGAGATGGTCGCTCGCCGGCTGAATTGCTTCACGGTTGCCCTCATCGAACCTTGATGTCTTTGCTACATCCGCCGCATCAGGTTCCTGTGCAACGGCAGCCACCTGCTTTTGCTCCAGGTGACGTCTATTATCGCAACTATCGAGGTTCATGGCGTTGGCTCGCAGGGCGCATTCTTCGCTGCTTCGGCTGCGCTATGTATATGGTTTTGGAGGCCTCTGGTGAGGTGCGTCGGCATCTCAGTCAGCTGCGCCTCTGTCGTCGCACAGGATCTGCCGCTCCCCATCTACTTTCAGCGACGGTGCCGTCCAGTCAGCGCCCTGGGGACCCATCTACTGGCTTGCCTCAGCCCCATGTGTTACCGACGCTGCCTTCCATTTTGCCCCATGGCGACGCGCAGCCGTCGCCGCCGCCGGTTCTCCCACCTGCGACGCCCGCAGTGGACGCGCTGCTGCAACCGCCGGACGCCTCCCTGGGTCGCGCGCCGCCGATTGCTTCCCATGACCAGTTGTCCTCCGCCACGGAACTCTTGCCCGTTCTGGACCATATGTCGTCTTCGCCCGTTGGGTGCCCTGGCTCGATGGAGGTCGACCCTTCAGCCCCTCCTGTCTCTCTAAGGGCGCATACACCACATGTTGGCGTGCACCCTGAAGCAGGTTTTCAGGCGTTTCCTAGCTCCCCTCGGGCCGAATGGCAGGGTGCGGGTGGCACAGCCTCGCCTGTTGTTAGGCTCCCCACCTCGTCGCATACGCCAACATGGGGTCCTCTCCACGGTGGGCGGAAGCCTTATACCACAACTGTCCGCTGATTTGCGGGGGAGGAATGTGGTGTCACCGCCAGACACCACACTTGCTAGGTGGTAGCCTTTAAATCGGCCGCGGTCCGTTAGTATACGCCGGACCCGCGTGTCGCCACTATCAGTGATTGCAGACCGAGTGCCGCCACACAGCAGGTCTAGAGAGACGTCCTAGCACTTGCCCCAGTTGTACAGCCGACTTTGCTAGAGATGGTTCCCTGACAAATTACGCTCTCATTTGCCGAGACGATAGTTAGTATAGCCTTCAGCTACGTCATTTGCTACGACCTGGCAAGGCGCCATTATCATTTGCTATTTATCTTGTGATGCATGTACCGTCAGACCGATGTTCACCAATTATGGATTAAAGTTAAGTATTCCATCAGCTACATACTTCATTTGCCAGTCTCAATCCCTTTAACTGTTCCAGACCTCACGCCAGCCTGCGTGAGCTTAAACGCGTGCCTTTCGGCTTCCTCATAGTGGCTTGGCTGTCTTGCCAAGTCACAACATCATGTAGGTCGCAGTTCTGTTTATTGCATCATACAGTTGAGACTGTAAGAGTTGTCAGCATGAAAATTATGCATGTGTAAAAATGTATATTGGGTGAATTGAAGGAGTGTAGTCTGCATATTTTAGAATTTTAAATGGAAAAATAAACATTAACAAGCCCAGCCAAATGTATAAAATTCCAACGAAACCAATTAAACAGGGTTCATGATCATCATGTTTAAACACAAGATGGTCAGCCAGCTTTTGGTGCTATAGAAGAAGGGTATGTGTTTCTTTGGGATTTTGTAAAGCAAATTTGTGATCACATATTATTGCTCTTAAACTTCCTTTGTATGTTATTCTGAATTTAGTATTAAAATTTAATTATTATGCCATATGTGTTTTTCAATTATTGATAAAGTTTCATAACAGTTAAGTCACTCCAGAATCATAAACAAACCACTGTTCATCAGATATCAGACAGTTGGTCAACGTCATCCCCAGGTGGGGGGAACTTGACCAATTCAGTTGTTTTTTAAAATTTTATGATCTGTTAAGCAAAAGGTAATATCGACCAAAAATATTAATAGTACTCCATGTAAAGGGACACCCTCCTCTAACATTACTTTTATTCAACAGAAGTTATAGATACCAAAAATACTTTCTACCTTTTAAACAGGTTAATATTATCTCAGCTGTTAAACTAAAATAATTCCATATGACTATCTATATATATGATGTATTGTATTTCAGGCTAAAATGTATGAAAAGAAATTACTTCATTTTGTTTGTTACAATCATTATGTACTAGCTCTATATGTACAGTTAAAATTACTCTTCTTTTAGAAACATTTCAAGTTAGGAAATATTTGATACACCTAAAATTCCTATTATTAATTATGCAATGTGACACTAATTATTAAATTTATTTCTGGATTCATTCATGAAATAATAACAGAAATTAATAGAAAATCAATTGTCAACAAAATTTGTAAACTCTTCAGAATATTGTTAGTACTGCAAAGTGAAGGAGTTCTGGGCATGCCTCTGATGTGGCCAGGTGTGTTTATAATTTTGGCAATAACAATGTAATTTTTGCTTTTAAAGTGGAAATTGCATAGACAGTGTGATATAGAAAAATGTGAAAAAATAAAAGCAAGTTAAAAATAGCCAATTCTTCAGTAGTTATTATGAAAATTGGAACCATGAGAATCAAATAATATCAAAACTTTCAGCTTCAAGAATCAACTCCTAGATGTGAAGAACTGGAGCCAACTATGAGAAAAGAAGATAAGTAAAAAGTTTATTGTAAATCTTGCTCCTCTCGTAGCTTATTAAATGCATTTATTGTGAAATGCGTGACAGTCAACAGGTGATGTGAGGGAGGGTAAGATTACAATTGGCATCGTCGTCTGGGATCAGTTGACTGATAATGAGGTTTTGTCTGTGTTATCTTAAGTTGTGTAAGCTATACCATAACAGAATTACTTGTTGGGCCTTGGTTTTAAAGCAGGTCAATTATGAAATCAGATACATTAAGGGCACAGACACTAGTTGCTGATGCTTTATGTAGGCTTCCTTTAAGGGGAGAATCATCTAAGAACTTTGGAGAAGGAGAAAGAGTTTAAAATTATGTAGTTGAGAGGTGTTAAAGCGGAAAAAGGAATCTTGAAAATTTGCAAACACATCTGCAGGTATCAAAATCATGATCAGAATTGGAAATTGGTTAAGAGCATGTTGGGTAAGAAAGGAGGAGGAAACATGGCTCAGTATTAAAAAGGTACACAAGGAGGATTTATTCAGGAGACACAAGACTGACTTGGAGGATTGGAAACTATGGTTGGCCGGAACAGTGTATTGATACTTTAATTACTTATACACATGAGAATTTTAATTATTGTGGATCAACCAGCTGCACACAAAAGATCCAGGGAAACATTTTATAACAGAAGGAGAGTCAAGAAGAAGATTACTGGCTGTGGCAGATTTTAAAGAGTGAAGGTAAGTAACTGAACAAGTAGAGGCCAAATGCAAAACATACTGCCTAATAGTAACCTAGATCTCATGTCTGTGAATGTTTATGGACCTTTGCCTAAATCTAAGAATGGATTTTGTTATTTTTTTGTGGTGGTTGATGCGTTTTCGAAGTTCATAAAGCTGTTTCATCTTAAGAAAGTTACCAGTAAGCAAATCATATCTAAGTTTGGAAACACATATTTCCATCAGGTGGATATTCCTAAAACAATTTTATATGATATGGTTCTCTGTTTACATCACAAGCTTGGAAACGATTTATTGATCATACAAAAATAAGGCATGTTCTAACCTCAGTAGGAGGAGGAGAGTAATGTTTAACGTCCCATCGACAAGGTCATTAGAGACAGATTAGGGAAGGATGGGGAAGGAAATCGGCTGTGCCCTTTCAAAGGAACCATCCCGGCATATGCCTAAAGTGGTCTAGGGTAATCACGGAAAACCTAAATCAAGATGGCTGGATGCGGGATTGAACTGTCATCCTCCCGAATGCGACTCCAGTATGCTAACCACTGCGCCACCTCACTCAGTTCTAAACTCAGTGTACCATCTTTTAAGTAACCCTGCAGAAAGATATATGAGAGAGATTGGAAGACTGTTTAGAACGTATTGTAGCAAGAATCATACCAGTTGGATAGATTATGTCAATGATCTTGAGGATATTATGAACAGCTAACAACAGTTTTCAACAGGTTTTTCACCATCTGAAGTCATGTTTAATAGCAGACCAGCTAACCTTATTTCTGAGAATGTTGAGTTTCCACCATGTAAAATTCTGTCATCACAAGAGAGGAAAGTGTGTGTTAGGGAGACAATAAAAAAAACAGAGTGATACGAGCAAGCAGAGATCTGTTGAGTGAGTTTTAGGTAGGAGATCTTGTGTTGGTGAAAGCCAAAGAGAATTCTAAAGTGTTAATTTTGTGTTAACAGAAGAACCAATACCGTGTTACGAGTGGAGGCCGAAATGCACACATTTTAGCTCACGCAGACTGGCGTGAGGAGGGAAGAACTATACTGACATGAGGTCTGGAACATGACAAGGAATGAGAATTCAGAAAGCGGACGTAATTAGTTTGATACTTAACTTTAATCCATTAATGATGAATGTAGCTCTTGACGGTACATGATTCACAATATTATCTGTTCAGAATACATTCTTGAAGATAGTAATTATAGTAACTGAATATGGTGCCTTGCTAGGTCGTAGCAAATGACATAGCTGAAGGCTATGCTAAACTGTTGTCTCTGCAAATGAGAGCATATGTAGACAGTGAACCGTCACTAGCGAAGTTGGCTGTACAACTGGGGTGAGTGCTGGGAGTGTCTCTAGACTAGACCTGCCGTGTGGCGGCACTCGGTCTGCCATCACTGATAGTGGCGACACGCGGGTGTGACGTATACTAACAGACCGCGGCCGATTAGAGGCTACCACCTAGCAAGTGTGGTGTCTGGCGGTGACACCACAGTTAACATCTGAGATAAAGAAATTTTTCAGTATTTATATTGGACCACTTGAAATTCTTGAAAATCCAAAACCGAATGCATACAGTCATGTATATCCTAAATCTAAGAAGTAGTTTGGATTATGCAATATCACTGAACTGAAAGTGTATAGACATGATCCATAAGTATCTAAACCTTTTGTTTATTTGTTCATTTTCCTTTGTCGTGATTGTAGTAGGTAAGATGATGTGATTTTTAAATCTGTTGAGTGAGTTTAAATCTGGTTGCAGATTTATATGACTGTGTGATTGTGTTTTGTTTGTCATGAATTTAGTATGTAAGATGATGTGATTTCTAAAGTTGTGTCTTATCTATTGACTGGGTTAAAATCTATGATACACTATATAATTGTGTTTTGTAATAGATTTGTGCTTTAGAATTTGATACATATATGTCATGAGACTAAATGAGATGATCCTTTTGCAATTTTGAAATGGGACAATGTTCATAATTTGTAATGCAAAAATTGTGAATAGTATCTTTGTATATCTGTGTTTATCACCTTGTTAGTTCATTTCTTAATTGCATTTAACTCTCTTTCTTAATGTTTCATATGTGAATACTTTTTAATCTTATCTGCCGTAAATCCTACATAATTGCTTTTGCAATATAAACAGGGAGAGCATATGACATGTAATGTGAAGAAGGTATTCAACAGCATATTTAGTACACAAAACAATGTTTCAGGATTTGATGTGAATGCTAGACAGGATGTTACTTATTTGTTGGAGTGTGTGATGAGAACTCTAGGGAGGAAACTGAAAAATGCGGGCAGATCCAGTCTCCACACAGCTGTATGGCTGTACCTTGTTGGACCAGTTGACTTATGATAGACCAAAGGTGCTGAGTAATGTCCTCAAGCATCACTTTTGTGACTGACATTTGTAAATTGTTAGTCAAGACTGCCAAAGACAATGTTATTTCACATAAATGTTTGTTTTTTTCAAATAGGGGGATTGACTTCTCAATACATTGTATAACTTTAAATCAATATGTAGTGGACAATTGGTAAATAGTGTGGAAGACATTTACTAGTATAGAAAATATAACAAGTTGTATAAATGTCTGCTTTCATACACTGATTTTGGTCCTCAAGCTACTCAATTATGTCATCATT
Source organism: Schistocerca cancellata (assembly GCF_023864275.1). Taxonomy (NCBI): domain Eukaryota; kingdom Metazoa; phylum Arthropoda; class Insecta; order Orthoptera; family Acrididae; genus Schistocerca; species Schistocerca cancellata. The sequence goes on from NC_064630.1 coordinate 765,691,706, forward strand.
CAAAGCTATTTATTACTGTTAACCTGTATTTATCCCGAGCACTGCAATATTGTATCTGACTGGAACTTGAGTTGTGGGCAAACTCATGCTTAATTCTTGTTTTGGGTACGCCTGGTCATAACGACTCTGTGTGTGTGTGTGTGTGTGTGTGTGTGTGTGTGTGTGTGTGTGTGTGTGTGTGTATACTCCACGATTGTGTGTGTGTGTGTACTCAAGGTGACTGTACAACTATTGATTGAGACTAGATGCTATGATTGTAGTCATTCATACGATTATGAGCTTTATTAATTTTGCTGTCTTGAAATGTTTTTTGCTGCTTTATGCGTCTTGTGGTTTGGATTCATCGGTTGGTCTCCACATCGTAACCTTAGGCCCTAACATTTTTTTCATTATTTTGTCCTTTAATGAGTCAACATATCCTTAAATACTTTGGTTTATGTGGCTGATTGATTTTGTGCTATATTCCTGCTCAGGATTGAGTTTACTCTTGTGGTCTGTACCCGTCGTTGTGTTTTTCAAGTTGCCTCACACAACAAATACTTAAGCTCTGATTTTTTTTCTCTTCTCTTTTGATGACTTTGAAAGTGTTATTTTATGGATGTAAACCTACAATTTGTATTTCTAGTAATTTACCTTGTCTCTGTAGTTATTCCTGTAGGATAGTGGAGCAATGTTGTAGTTTTGACTTTGTATCAATTGTCTTGTGACAGAATGTTCCACAGATCTGAAAATCTGAATGCTATGTTCTGATATATGCACAGATTATGACTTGTTTAGTAGATGTTATTCTTATGTTTTCTGTAATATATTATGTATCAGATGCTTCTATCATTTGCATTCTATCTTTTGGCATCACATTGTACACCGATTGGCAAACATTATAGTCTGTCACAAAATATTGTAAACACATTGTTTCCAAATTTTGTGAGTGGGTATTGTAAAGGGACTCCCTCCTCTAACATTATCTTTTTCAACAGAAGTTGTTGACACCAAAAATGCTTTCTACAAACTCTACCAGAATGAAGGAGTTCTGGGCATGCCTCTGATCTGATCAGGTACATTTTTAATTTTGGCAGTAACAATGTAATTTTTGATTTTGAAGTGGAAATTGTTAAGACAGTGTGATATAGAAAAATGTGAAAAAATAAAAACCAGGATAAAAGCAGGCAATTCTTCAGTAGTTATTATGAAAATTGGAACCATCAGAATCAATAGTATCAATAATTGCAGCTTCAAGAATCAACCCCTAGACATGAAGAACTGGAACCAACTACGAGAAAACAAGCTAAGTAAAAAGTTTATTGTAAATCTTACTCCTCTCAAAGCTTATTAAGTGAATTTATTATGAAATGAGTGATAATCAACAGGTGACTTGAGGGAGGGTAAGATTATAACCACAACACTATTCCTCTGAAAGACAAACCAATACATTATATTAATTTTTATTCAATTTATAACATTCATGTTAAAAGCCCAAAATTTTAGTGTACAGCTCATGTAAATGCCCTAATTCTTCTCTTTTCAGCAAATGTATTCCTTTATTCAAAAATTTCCAATTCAAAAAGTTATTTGCATTTAAAATTCAATCGAATCTTAAATATTAATTATTATCAAGTATCACGGTTTTGTGGAAAGATTTTTCTGATTAAAAATATCCTGGGTTTTGCTAAAATAACTTGTTATATTGTTAATTCCTGTGTTTGTAAACTTTCACCTTCTTGAAATATTTTGGTAGGCTATGGGAATGCCTGCATAAATAGAAATGATTTTCATAAAATGGTATGTAGTTTTGCCATTTTTCTGGTTATACACCTCGCAGACAAACAGATTTAGTGTTTTATGGATTGTAATTTTGTATTCTTTGATTTTGCTGTCTTTCATGTTAATATTTAAAATGTAATGACAAATTTTGATTAGTATTGTACAATGTGGCAATAAATAAGCACATTGTATAATGATTGAGTCAGTCAGTTTATTTATTTATTTATCCATTCGTAGACAATTGGGATTGTATTGATGTTGTCAACATAAATATACGCAATAGGTACACAAATTTATAATTATCACAATCGTAATTAATAAATATTGTAACATAAAGATACATTTTTAAGTCACGTAATAACACAGTTGATAATTTTTACATATATCTATACATTTATATCATTCCAAGTAATCCTTGACAGTATAAAAACACTTTTCCAAGAGAGATTTTTTTAGCGATTTCCTGACGTTATGTATTTCGCTTATATCTTTGATCCCTTGTGGAAAATTTCTGTACAATTTAATTCCGTTATATAACATGCTATTTTGACTTTTTTATTTGTTTTTCCTCTAGAGGTGTAAGTGTTGTCTGTGTCTGGTTTCATGTGTATGTATGGAACTCTTTATCGGCAACTGATCAATGTGTTTTTTTTTATGTATATTACTGTCTGCAAAATGTATTCACCCGGAACTGTCAATATACCCAAAGATCTGAATAACTACGTGCAATGGGATCTATTGTGATTTGTACAGCCCTCTTTTGCAACTTAAATATTTTTTTCTGTTATGCTCTGTTGATCCCCAGAAGTATATACAGCACTCCGTCTTCAGGCCACAAGTGGCCTATTGGGACCATCCAACCACCGTGTCATCCTCAAATGAGGATGCGGATAGGAGGGGCACGTGGTCAGCACACCGCTCTCCCGGTCATTATAATGGTTTTCTTTGACTGGAGCCACTACTATTTGGTCGAGTAGCTCCTTAAGTGACATCATTAGGTGGAGTGCACCCCGAAAAATGGCAACAGGGCATGGCCATGCCCGACAGCGCTTAACTTCGGTGGTCTGACGGGAACCGGTGTATCCAATGCGGCAAGGCCGTTGCCCCAGAAGGATATGCCATAACTAATTATAGAGTGGACATACGCAAAATATGCAGTTCTAGTACACAAGCTACTACATACTGAATTTATTATCCTAAGTGCACAGCATGTTGAAGCTATTCGCTTTCCAAGTACTGTGGTGTACTCGGTCCAATTTTCAGGGTGTATACGACCTGGGACAACCGTGAGATCCGGAAAAAACCTGGGAAGTTTTTCATCTGGGAGAAAAATGAGGAAAATACAGGAATTTTTTAGAATTACGGGAATTTTTCATTGGTTTAGTTTTCAGTTAAATTTTTGTAATTTTGACTGGTAAGACCCAATACTCCAACAAAGGATATTACTGTATCCCACTACTTTAGAATAATACTGCAGCATTAAAACAAGAACGAGAGAAAAAACCGAAAATAAAACTTAAATTTTAAAGAAAATGCACCATATAAAATAACACAGTGCACGTACAAGTGTCTGCCAACAGCAAAATGTGTCAAAGGCTGTAGGAAGACTATGCAATGCATCATAATGACAATTGCCTCTGATGAGCGTGACATCACAACTGTTTATATTAGATTCATTTAAGCAGTTATGAGTGGGCTCATGCACACGCGCAGTTGAGTCACGTATGAGTAATACTTTCTCCTGCTTCTGGTTACAGAAATGTGGCTGTTGGCTGTGTAAGCAACATGGGGTACCCAGAAAAATTTTACTGGCGCACCCAGATCTAGAGGGAGGAGGGGGAGGTGGCAAATTCGGGGTATCTGAGCCTGGCAGCAATTTCTGGGAGGGGGGGGGGGGGGGCAAATTCATATTCTTGAGGAAAAATACCCTGTTTCACAAAGCACCTAGCATCCAACGCACGTCGGTCTATTGATTATTCATATGATTTTGAAACACACCCCTGCTGGTTTTTGGATATTTTTGAATGTGTGCGTAGTGTACGTGATGTCTCTGCCAGGGGAATCCTCGTCGCAGCTAGAAATGAACTTTCCTGCAGACAAAATGGGATGGGGCTATGCTAGTTGAGCAGAATAAAGCCGAATTGGTGAATGCCAACTGCTGCTTGTTTATGTGGTTGATTTGGTTTGCAAATGTACAGCGTTGTCATAATTACTAGCGAAATCCATAGATTCAGACTACCACAGTGGAAATAAACGACTAACAGGAATAACAGTTAAGAAAGTTTATGTATTATCTTCTCGGTGTATCCAAGAAAGTGAAATTCTGACAGAAAATTTTTGCCCTGATCGCTACACTAGACAGGGCCAGTTGTAGTCCCTGGCTAGCAGCTGCTTAAGTTCCGTTCTGGGAGTAGCATGGAAAAAGCATTGTACAAACACGTAACAATGTCTAACCAGAGATTAATCACTGGATAACTAAACCTGTGATTGTGGCAGGGTTAGTAAAGGTAACTGGAGAATGAGTTTTGACAGTGGTAGGAATAGTTACAGAATTAGTGATGACAAGATTGTTTGTTGGAACGAGGTTCAAATGGCTCTATTCACTATGGGACTTAACATCTGATGTCATCAGTCCCCTAGACTTAGAACTACTTAAACATAACTAACCTAAGGACATCACCGCATCCATGCCCGAGGCAGGATTCGAACCTTCGACCATAGCAGCAGCGCAGTTCCGGACTGAAATACCTAGAACCGCTCGGCCACAGCGGCCAGCTGTTAGAACGAGCAAGGAGAAGAAACGGGGACATCACACAAACTATAGAAGAATATGACAATTGAGTCATTCCATGTCAAATCAACGCACTTTAAATAAAAATTTTACCTCACCCTCTTAGATTTTTCTGAAAGTTGGTATACTTATAGTGTGTGCTGAAACTAAGAAAAATACAAAATTTCAATTTTTTACCTCAAACCATTCCTGAAATATGGTCATGTAAACTTTTCAAAAACTGGCCAAAAATGTGTGAACGGACTTTTTTTAAATTGCCCTAGGAGCTGCCCTAATTGAGCTAGAGAACTGGGAAAGGTGTCATTTTGCAGCATTTTTCATGCTTTTTCTAGTGATAGGCAAAAAAATATAGCTTCTAATTAATAACCTTTTTCAAAATGATAATTAATATTTTGATTTAATTTTTTTACAAAAAGTACATAATTGAAAATTTGCAAAATATTTCCATAACTACTTCATACTGTTGTAAATCACATGGCAAAATATAAATGTGGGATGATAATGGGTTCATTGTTAAAAAAAAATTATTCCGGACTCGTGTTTTTCACTAACGGCCCTAGTTTGACCAAACTGACATTTAAGGTAGTACGTCAGTAGAGGACCGTATACATAGGGCTTGATGTCTGTACAATAATTCAGAGACTGGAGCCATTTTTGAGATGATGTATTCTGCATTGTTACCTTCTAAGGCTTTGTGTACCTACAGCATTATTGTGCACTGTGGTTTTAGTGCAAATCAGTTGTTACTTCTGTGTTGACCAGTCTGTATCTATTATATTTAATAGTTCATTTTCAGTAAATCTATACATTGAAGGACAGTTTATAAGTGGTTTTTGTATAAATATGGAACCAAGTAAAAAGTGCAGTGCTGTAAGAGTGCAGTGTTGTAATCCATTGAAGAAGGCAAATCATTTTATTAGATACAGAAAAAAACTGAGAAATGTCACAACATGGATGCCCAAATTATTTCCTCAAATACCAAGTGATGCCAAGATTTGTGATAAATGTAAGAAAGATGTAACCAAATTGAAAAATACACCAGAGCCCATCAGTGATGAAAGTGTTGAAGAAGAAACTTCTGGATCAGAGAGATTCATCCGAGACCAAGACCCCGACTTCACTCCAACTTCAGAAGCTGTTAAGACATTTAACACAACACTTCAATAACTAGGTGAGTCCCCAATTGACAAGAGAAAGCCAACATCTAGGAATTACGCCAAATCAAAAGTGAAGAAAATCTCATCAATGACACGTAAACTTTTTGTTGCTCCTGAAACTTCTTCATCAGATACTGATACTGATGAAGCCGTTCTTGAAAATCTTAAAAGAAACTTTAAAAATTATAATAAGTAGAGCAAAAAAACTAATGATTCTTACAAGTTTACCTGAAAAGTGGAGTGTCAGGAAAGTAATGAGGGAATTTAATACTCCTAGTTACATTGTTCGGCAGTCCAAAAATTTTGAAAGAGGGAGGATTCATGGAAGGTCCAAACCCAAAACTGTCAAAACTGTACATTCATTTTATGAAAATGATGAAGTTAGCGGGGCAATGCCAGGTATTAAAGATTGTGTGACAATTACAGAAACAAGTGGAAATAAAACAAAAATATCAAAAAAGACTTATTTTGTGTAACCTTAAAGAAGCTTACAAACATTTTAAAGACAAGTTTCCTAACATAAAAATAGATTTCTCTAAATTTGCTGAGTTGAGACCAAAACATTGTGTATTAGCTGGCCGGAGTGGCACACACACTGTCTGCGTTTGCACAACTCACCAAAACATAAAATTAATGATAGAAAATGCCAAACTAAATACAGTAACAAACAGCAGCTTAAACAATTATAAGCAGTGCATTGCAAAAATGCTTTGCAACCCATCATCAGTTGATTGCAACATAGGAAACTGTGAATACTGCCCAGGAGAAACTGTCATATGTAAAATTTTAAAAGACTCTTTTCATGAAAACTTAATTGAACAAGTTCAGTTATGCCAGTGAATGTCAGTTGACCGATGTAATCTGGAAATTGTTCAGAAAACTTCTGAAGAATTCATAGATTTATTTTATAGTAAGATGTCGACTTTGATTCGACATGACTTCTTTGCCAAGCAACAACGAACATTCCTTAACTCCACAAGAGAAAACCTTATGGAATCTGAATTTGTTGTCATATGTGATTTTTCAGAAAATTATAGTATAGTTCTACAGGATGAAGCTCAGAGTTTCCACTGGACAAGACAAGAGACTACCATTCATCCTTTTGTTATATATTACAAACAGGAAGACAAAATTGAGCATATGAGCTTTGTCATTGTTTCTGATTCCCTGGAGCACAATACAACTGCGGTTTACACCTTTCAAAAGAAGCTAATTTCATATCTAATAAATAAATTTCAAAAGATTCCGTAAAAGATATACTATTATTCTGACGGTTCTGCCGCTCACTATAAAAATAAGAAAAACTTCCTGAACCTTTGCCTTCACGAGGAAGACTTCAACATAAAAGCTGAGTGGCACTTTTCAGCCACAGCACAGGGGAAAGGGCCTTGTGATGGAGTAGGGGGTTCAGTAAAGAGACTGGCAGCTCGGGCAAGTTTGCAAAGGCTATACCAAAATCAGATCCAAACTGCATGAGATCTATTTGAGTGGGCAGTAGATAATATCACAAATGTTGATTTTGCATATTCCACTCAAGAAGACAACGCTGCTTCAGGAATATTCTTAAAAAGCCGACTTGAAGAGGCATTGACAATCAAAGGAACGCAGCAATTTCACACTTTCATTCCCAACACTACATCAAAATTAATAGTCAAATACTTCTCAGGTGATATGCAGAGTTGGGAGAGGGAAGTAACTACACCACCAGACAAACTGAAGTTACAAGATGTATCAGGCTATGTCACCACTGTATATGGCAGAAACTGGTGGTTTGGGTACATTTTAGAAAAAAAACAAAGAACTTGATGAAGTGAAAATAACTTTTCTTCATCCATGTGGACCAACTAAGTCATTCTCTTATCCTGCACATGCAGATGTCCTGTGGGTGTCAGTTGTGTATGTTCTCACAAATGTGAATCCATTTACTCCGACAAGGAGAACATACATTCTTAATGAAAGTGATGTTAACCAAACCCAGTCAGCTTTATTAAAATTTAATATGTGAAATTCCAAGACAATTTATTGGGAAACTGCTTTCAACTCAGAACTTAATTTTTGTCTCAGGTTAGTGTTAATGTATATTTTATAGAAAGTTGTTTCAAAATTATTGTTAGTACCTACTGAGTTAAATTTAGCTATGTGCAGATACCTGTTACTCAAAAACAAGCATTACATATTTAATTTGTTTAATAGTTCCATTTCAAACATCATGGACCAGAACTATTATGTAATTACTTGTACTTATTCATACTTTATTTCAGTTTGTAGTTAAATGCTCAATTTCTTGTTTTTGTTATATCAGTTAATATACTGTTAGTGAAGTTGTATGAAATTAAAATAAGCAATCAACTTAATTATAAAATATGCTGATTAATTTTGGTTTAATAAGGTGATGTTTTGATATTTCTAATACTTTTTTTACTTACCTTTCAGTATATTTTAAAGAAATACCTGTTTGTTAAAGGTCAATTTGGTCCGGAATAATTTTTTTTAACAATGAACCCATCATCATCCCAGATTTATATTTTGCCATGTGATTTACAATAGTATGAAGTAGTTATGGAAATATTTTGAAAATTTTCAATTATGTACTTTTTGCAAAAAGTTAAAATTAAATCAAAATATTAATTAGTATTTTGAAAAAGGTTATTAATTAGAAGCTATGTTTTGTTGTATATCCCTGGAAAGAGCATGCAAAATGACACCTTTCCCAGTTCTCTAGCTGAATTAGGGCAGCTCCAAGGACAATTTAAAAAAAGTCCGATCACACATTTTTGGTCAGTTTTTGAAAAGTTTACATAGCCATATTTCAGGAATGGATTGAGATAAAAAATTGAAATTTGGTATTTTTCGTAGTCTCTGTGCCCACTATAAGTATACCAACTTTCAGCAAAATCTAAGAGGTTGAGGTAAAGTAGGTGTGTTGATTTGACATGGAATGACTCTATTCCAAACTTATAGAAAAATTTCGTTCTACCACTTTTTGGTCTCGTGCTTGCGAGACTGGAGTGTATTAATGAAATGTAAAACTATTTCCTAACATAAATGTTTTTGATTGTAGTAGGCCAAATAGGTATTTCGTATTGGTACTTCATGAATTATGTTGTACTATAAAAATGATCATTATTGCCAAAGCAGTTGTGTGTGTTACAATTGCTGCAATGTTATAAAGGCCTATTTGGTTTTATCCAGCACACAGTGACAAAATAGACATAATGAGGTTGAGAAACCACACCAGTCTAGGGTACTATTTGTATTAACAGCTTTTTCAGTATTAGACGATGACATTTTGATTTTTCATGTAGCAAAACATTTGACAAACTTTGTTGATGAGGTAATAGTTCTTTCGCAGAAAAGAAACCGTGCCATGTAAAGCCATAGCAAGATTAGAGAGAAAAATCGCTAGGACCTAACGACTGAAGAAATGTGTACTGTCTCTTGTCTTTACTGGTTTTAGGTATCCTATATTTAATTTTATGTCACACAGAAAGCAGGTTATTAGCTAATAGGCAATAAAGAGTCCAGATTTTTTGAAGAGTTCCTGTTCTGCCAGTTACAAATAATCCCATGCAGTATTAATTGTGATTTTTTTTCTTTATTTTTAAGAGGGCCGACTGGGAGCAGGAGAGGCACTACATGACATTTTAATTTACACTGTCCTGAAATAGCTTGATGGTGTCAATTACGAAATATACACGTTTGAGTTCCACAGAGCTAAATACAGTGACGTGCGGTATGTTTGAAGAGGTGTGGCACTGCACTTAGGCACACTTGAGACCAAATAACATGTCTTACATTTCCTCAAAGATATATGATTTATGTATCAGACTCTTTAGAAAGATGAGTGCTACAAAATGATTCTAAATTTTTGATGTTCTGATGTGCAGAGCAGTCTGAGTTACAGTGGTGGAGAGATTTGGAGGGGGGGGGGGGGGGGGGCAGTCTCCACGTGCCCCGTGTTTACTTTTGAGACCAAATAACATGTCTTACATTTCCTAGAAGATATATGTTTTATGTATCAGACTCTTTAGAAAGATGTGTGCTACAAAATAGAATCTGAAAAGTCTTTTTTTTAAGTTTTTGAAGTTCTGATGCGCAGAACAGTCTGAGTAATAGTGGTGGAGAGAGAGAGAGAGAGAGAGAAAGAGAGAGAGAGAGAGAGAGAGAGAGAGAGGGGGGGGGGAAATGAGGAGGGGAAATGGGGGGTTAGTCTCCACATGACCCGTGTTTACATTTATTGATTTTTCTGTTTTCTCTTTGTTTACTGCTCTCACGTCAAATGAAAACAAGACGGATTTCTGTGGCTGGGAGCGATCAAGTGAATTAAAAGTACATTCACATAATTATGGAAGGCTAAAATATGTTACTATTTTATTTCCACCTTTCTTACAGTCAAGCGTTAATTGCCTTGCAGAACAATGAAGCTGTTTTTGTTGGTTTGCTAAAGAAATTTGGCTTTTATTAAGCTTACCTGCTGTGGCAGTTAATTTATTTGAAACGAAGTGTTTAATTGCACACTATTGGCTAGTTTCAACTGTTTGCTGCATTTCAAGTGCATGTTTTCATCTTCTAGCACGTATGGCATTATGCCATAATAAAGAAGCAAACATGTGATGATGCAGTACTGGTACTGCAAGAAAATTTACATCCTGGAAACCGCACTGAAAAGCTTAATATCAGGTCGAGGCCTACGTCATTGGGAATCTGGACATACGAATGTGTGCTTTAAGGCGAAATATGTATTTTAGTATGGTTCATGAAATTCCAACGCTCTTGGAGTATCCTCTGATATCTTGTTTCTTTTATGACATAATGTAGGAGAGATCTTTTAATGTTTTAGATGTACGAACTTACGGGCTTCCTGTGTCACTGTAGCTGCACAAGCGCGGCGACGCCTATTATCTGGCACTGTCTGGCAACTGCTGAAATGAATCTATTTCTAACAGGTCATGGGAAAATATTTCGAATTGTGGTTCAAAAAGTGTTATTTTCAAAGTAAATTTCCTTTTACGCAAGATGAATTATGTGCGAGAATGTACAATGAATTTCTTAAATCACAGAGTGTTTACTCTCATTTAAAAATCATCTCTTTGATGAAGAGCCATTTAGAAGAATTTCGAGACCAGAAGATCAGAGATTTATGTCAGTATTAAAAATTTTACTGGTGTATTTGTGTAATGTATCTTAAAGTGTAACATGCACTAAACAGATCAACATTATATGTGAAAGCTTAGATTCTCTTGTAGCTTATTAATCTTTGAGACAAATATTATATGTGACAGCTTTGCTTTTTGTGTAGCAACACTATGTATATTAACTTAAACCATTTTTTCCTGTTGGTGAATTTCGAATTTATACTTTCGTAATATGAAAATAAATAGCGTACATGTTGCTGCACATCAAAGATCTTTCCAAAACGTGTTTTTTTCCCCTGAGTTTCATTTTCTAAAGTACCGAGAAATTCTACGCTGCTGTATAAAACCATATCCATTCAAAGGACTGACAAGTTTTCCAGTTCCGACAGAAAGTATACTGTCACTTACTATGGAAAAAGTGTATTTTCACCCTGGAGGAAATGTATTTTTAACTTGAGATTCGGGAAAAATCCGGGAATTTTTTTTTCCTTGTCTGCGTATACACCCTGTAGTTGAGAGTTAACATGCATACCTAAAAATTTTGTTGATGGTACACATTCTATGTGCTTGTCATTAATTTTTAGCTTGGTACTGTTCAGTTTTCTGTTTAAGTGTCAACTAATACTTTTTTTTACATTTAGGGTTAATTTATTAGTCTCTATCCACTGGCATACATGCTTAAGTATTTCCTCAGCTTTTTCGTTGAGTACACTTTGAGACTCAGCTTTGATTAAGATATTACTGTCATTGGCAAACAGTACTGATTCACCATGTTTAACACTTTGTGGAAAATCGTAGATCTATATTAAAAAGAGGATTGGGCCCACCACACCTCCTTGGGGGACTCCTATGTTGATGTATTCTGGGTTTGAAAGGTATGAAAAGGTATGATTGGAGTTAGTTTGAGTGATCTCCACCTGTTGGACCCAGTTTTGCAGGTATGAATGAAACTGCATGTTTGTTACTCCTCTTACTCGTAGTGCATTTAGTTTGTTTAGCAAAACTGTGTGGTCTGCGGTATCAAATGCTTTGGTCAAATCAAGGAAGATCCCTGTTACGTGGTCTCCTTTTCTAGTGCTTTGAGGATAACATTTGAGAAATGAGCTACAACTGAATTTGTACTTTTGCCAGCCCAGGAACCAAATTGCTCTTTACTCAGAAGATTGAATTTTGATAAGTACCCCATGAGCCTGTGTTTCATTATGGTCTCTATGACTTCTATGACTTTTGAAAAGTATGCCAGTAATGAGATTGGTCTGTAATTTTCTATGATTTCTGGGTCACCTTTTATATATATAGGTAGGATTTTTGCATGCTCTAGTATTTCTGGGAAGCAACCTGTGGAGAAGTATTCATTGATGTGCACTAAAGGGTCTTTGATGTTGTCTATACAGTCCTTCAGTGACCACACAGGTACTTCATCCATGCTTGCTGAATTTTTGCATTTTAGGTTACTCACAACATTGCATACTTCTTCTGCCGTGCTTGGTCGTAGTATCATTGTGTGTGGTATTTTGTTCAGCGTCTGTAAGTGCTTTGTTTTGTTGAACTTCTGTTGTAGTTTGGTTGCTATGTTGCTGAAATACTTACTGGCAAAGTTTGCTAGTTTTTTGGCGTCATTTATTTTGGTATCAATGTGTAGAAACTGTATGTTTATTGGCTTTAAATTTTTCCTATTAGTTTCCTGTTTGGTGATTTTTCCTTATTGCTTTGATTTTATTATCAGCCTTTTCTATAAATTTGTCATTTTGGTATCTTTTAGCCGCTAATAATGATTTTCTATAGATCTTTCTGTAAGTATGATAATAGTTATGAATTGCTGAATCGTTACGGTAGTTTTTCATTGAGCTAAGGTGCTGGAGGGTTTCAGAGGATTGCCTTATCCCATTGGTTACCCAGCTGTTGTTGCTGCATGATTGAGTGATTCTTAGAACTTTAGGAAACACTTCTTCAAATCTTCATTTATTGCGCAAGTCCATTTGTGTGTCACAGTCAGTCAGTTGATTTGTGTTCAGCTATGAAAGTATTAAATCAGTCAGTTAATTCATGTTCACCTATCAAAGTATTAACTTCTTTGTGACTTACCTGTGAAAAATGTACATTTTTTTTTTATCCAGACAGGATGAATCTACATATCAGTATGCCACCAGATAACTGTGTCCACCCCCAGTAGTTGAGTGCTCAGTGCAAAAGAATGCCAATCCTACGGGTCCAGGTTCAATTCCCAGCTGGTTCGGAGATTTTCTCTGATCAGGGACAGGGTGTTGTGTTGCACTAATCATCATCATTTCACCCCCATCGACGCGCAAGTCACCAAAGTGGCGTCAAATCGAAAGACTTGCAACCGGCGAACAGTCTACCCAATGGGAGGCCCCAGTCACACATTTAAATTTATTTACCAGATAACTGTGTAATATAGTGTTAATGATATAGTCTTTATGAATGTACCTATTCACCTGGCTCTTATGCTTATTGCTTCTGACAAATCTGAGCTCCAGACAATGAACAGTGGTGGTAAATAAACATGAAAAAATAAAAAATTAATAACTACAGTATGGTGTACATTATTTGATATATGTCTCTAAAATAGTTTCATAACAGGAAAATCATTAACTCTGACATGGCATGGACTGGAATTTACTTGGTAATATAGCCTTAAAGTAGCTCACACTACACGTAATAGCATCTTGTGTATAGTATATCTTTTGTTGTGGATATACTCCATGGTTTGTGTGCATATGTAGTAGGCCGCCTTTAACTAAGTCGTGACGATTTGGGTCGAGTGACACATGCAGTTGTACTTTGAACAATTTTTTAATTAAGTGTGGCTTTTAATTGTGGCATTTACAGCAACTCTTAATGCAAACTGCACAGTCTTATCAGGAACTAATGACAGCTACACTGCAGGTAGTGTAAGTGTTAGCGAATCTAAGTAGGACATCTTCTGTGCCGCTGTGTTTGTGGCCATTCAACCATACAAGCAACCTGAAAAGTATGGACCTTTACCATCACCAATTGCATTTGTATATTTTTTGTTGTCAAATTTCTGATGTAGTGAGACAAGACTGTACTGGGAAAATTACAGCCATTAACAAATCTTGAATTTTGTAGGTTGTTTTCTCTGCGGCAAGAACATTTTTCAACAAAGAAACATATTATTGTGGCCAGATTAGAATTTTCCAGTGAAAAAAAGTTCCCAGTTAATTGTATATGGGCTGGGCTGCAGATCTACATCTACATCTACATCCATACTCCGCAAGCCACCTGACGGTGTGTGGCGAAGGGTACCTTGAGTACCTCTATCGGTTCTCCCTTCTATTCCAGTCTTGTATTGTTCGTGGAAAGAAGGATTGTCGGTATGCCTCTGTGTGGGCTCTAATCTCTCTCATTTTATCCTCATGGTCTCTTCGCGAGATATACGTAGGAGGGAGCAATATACTGCTTGACTCTTCGGTGAAGGTATGTTCTCGAAACTTAGATAAACTCCAGTGGAAGACTCTGCAGGAGAGATGCTCAGTAGCTCGGTACAGGCTTTTGTCAATCATCTCCGTAACGCTTTCGCGATTACTAAATGATCCTGTAACGAAGCGCGCTGCTCTCCGTTGGATTTTCTCTATATCTTCTATCAACCCTATCTGGTATGGATCCCACACTGCTGAGCAGTATTCAAGCAGTGGGCGAACAAGCATACTGTAACCTACTTCCTTTGATTTCGTATTGCATTTCCTTAGGATTCTTCCAATCTGTGTGGATTAAGTAGGAATTACAATTTTAAATATTTGTGTGGACAAAATTACAATTGCTCTCCAATCAGAAATTGTTGTAGTATGTTTAACATCTCCAGCCCACTAATCTGCACACTCAGTCCAGAGTTTTATGGTAGAAGAAGACATTATGGCAGTCAGCTCACAGGCACGAGTTATGTGGGAAATCACACCACCTCTGGTGGGGCCCTCACATACTCCACAGCATGAGCAACCTTATAAACCACCACATCACGACAATGGCCCACATCAGTGTGAGCGCCATTGCCTGATTGTGAATATTGTTTCCTTCATTCCACCATTCTGTTGAATCCCGCAGAAGAAGTGTGATATCCTTTTTAATGTCACTGAAATATATTTGACGATATTTCTTCTGCCATTTTCTTCTTGTCATTATGAACCAGATTATAGTGCTGTTCACAAACTGGAGGCACACTATGTCGTTTAATACAGGGACTTCTTCTTGTAAAAATGCTGCTATTCTTTTGTCTTTCATCTGTAGAATTCTAATATTCATCTGAAATAGTCCCTTCTGAAGTCCCATGTGTTGACACAATTTTCTGTTTTGTAAAAGAAAACTTAAAATGGGTTTCAGTCAGTGGAAGTAAAATGTTTGGTAAAGCGTTGTAGCTTAAGGGGAGTGCATTGACAGAAGTTAACTTACCAGTTTGTTAAACTGATCTGCTTTTGTTGCTGTTCTCTTTGTAGTTAGCATTGGTGGCATTGATGTTGCTGTTGTCATTATCAAATTTTTATTAAAGAAGAGCTGTGAAATGTTTCCTTTGTACTCACCCATTACACTGATGGCAAGTAGTTTGTATTTGATGCTGTAGTTGACTGAAGATTATCTATTGATAATGGCATACATTTCTACAATATTGTGTATAAGCATGTGTTATTTCATTGAAGATGTGTGCACCTAAGAAAGTATTTGGAAAATATATAATGTGTCTTAAAAACCAAGAAAGCAAAATGGTGTGGATTTGAGAAATTAAAAAAAAAAGTTAAATCAAACAATTGAAAGTGCAGAATTGAATAACAACAATACAGAAAGCATACACTCCTGTTCTCCACATAGAGGAGGCATTGACCCACAGCTAGGCGCAATGAAAAAGAATGCTAGAAATATTTCACGTTTTGGACAAAGCCCTCATTCAGAAGCCTGAAGTCTCCCCACACACACACACACAGACACACACACACACACACACGCACGCACGCACGCACACACGCACACGCGAACACACACACACACACACACACACACACACGACCACTGTCTTCAGGCACTAAGAATTGACTTGGTCCCTAACATCTGGACACAGTGGTCACATGTGCATCAATTTCTCTTGTGTGAATGTGTGTCTTTTCTCCTTCTGAAGAAGGACTTTGTCCGAAAGATGGAATATTTCTAGCATTCTTTTTCATTTTTCCTGTCTGTGACTCAACACTTCCTCTATACGGTGACTAGCAATAACAGTAAATGCTAGATAGAAACTCAAAACATAATATCAGAACTGTTTGAAATGGAAACTGTACATCTACTTACCAGCTGTTGAAACATGAATGATTTTACCATGTTTGTCTCTCTCTCTCTCTCTCTCTCTCTGCCCCCCCCCCCCATACCCACCCACTCAGCCACCCACCCACTCACACACACACACACACACACAAATGGGAAAGGAAGACATGATGACCTAATTTTTGAAATGTTTTAAATCATCATCCTTTCTCTTCTTTGTGTGTGTGTGTGTGTGTGTGTGTGTGTGTGTGTGAGAGAGAGAGAGAGAGAGAGAGAGAGAGAGAGAGAGGATCAGGTTGGAATGGATGGAGGGAATAATAATAATGATAAATGTCCAAATGATATCATGATGAAGGCATTGCTATAAATATCACAAATTAGAGGTTCAGCAGCCTCCTACCTTGCCATGCATCAGTATTTGTTGGCTATACTTCTATCTTCCTGTTTCAGATGCTGACATGATAACTGTCACTCAGATGAAGAGAAAAATGATCACACTGTATTAGCAAATTTTTTCCTTATGCCTACTACTTTTGTAGTTCCCCTGTGCTTCTATGAACTTTTGAGTTTTAGGAACTGCTTAGTTTGGTATCTAATTAGTATTTCAGGAGTAATTTGGGCTGGCATTGATCTTTTGTGTGTCTTTCTTGTTGCTCACTGAAACCACTTACTTGCCTGTCAAAATTGCAGTATGCTCGTAAATAATAAAAATATGTTTTCTGTTTCACATATGGGTGCAGAATGCTGGAAAATGCATAACGGCATTATCTCGTGTACAAGGCTACAACCCACTGGTTGTTCCAGTTAGTCTTTTAAGACTGATTAAATGCAGGTCAGTTTTCTTAAAATACTGTGTAAAATTATTTGAATCTAAACAGTAACATTTATTTACACAGAGAAAATATGCATCCAGTTACAATTTTTACATACAGTTAGATTTCTCATGCATTTAATATATAACTAAATTCACTCTAACAGACCATTATATTATTTATATATGTATATATACTTTATATCTGTATATATAGCAGTGAATTTTAAACTGTGTGTGTGTGTGTGTGTGTATGATTATAATCACCCTGATCCAAACATTAGTTGAAGATATGTAACATTTCCAGGCAAAACATGTCAATGAAAAGTAATTATTAAAATATTATGTTATTCAATTTGCAGACAATATTGATGTTATGACTTTATGTTTGGTAACAAAAAACTCATCAGTCATCTATTTTCAAGTGCAGTTTACAATTGCAACTTTGCCTTGGAGGATAGTATATTTGATGAAAATAACTTTTCTTTAGATTTCATGATTTCTTCAACTTTTTAAAATTCTAAAAGAGAATGCTTGTCCTTGCAATTATGATTTCTCAAATAACCAAACACTGGCACACATGATTATTGTGATTGATATCACAGGAATTGCAGTAAAACCCTGATCTTGCGTTTGTCATATAAAAAATGAAAAAAAGGAAATGCTAAAAAATTTAACTGTGCAAAGAAAGTATTATAAGCTGATTTGGATGGAAGACTTAAAATCTACTGTGTAGCTACATTCTTAAATCCTACTGGATTTAAGGGGAAGGATAAAAAATAAGATAATTGTTGTCCAGTGATTTATGCAAGAAGAAACAGAAGTCTTTGTTGCTATTTCAGATACTCAGTGTTATGCATAACTTAGAACTTTGTCTATGGAAATTAGAGCAAGAACACCATAAGCTGTGGAAATTAAAGCAAGAACACCATAAGCTACATTTTTAATCTAAAAAGCCATTTTGTTAAGCCTGTAAAGCTTTACTTGCAGAATAGATGAGTAGTATGCTTGTAAATTGCTTTTATATAAAGGGAACATTCAGTACCAGTATCATTAATTGTTTTTGTTTTCAGATTAAACATGAAATGTGTGTAAATGCTTTTAAAGAATATGAATACTTATTATCAGTGTCATACTGATGTCTGAAAAGTTTACTATTCACATGTGCATGTGTTGCTTGACAAGGAATACAAACCATTCTTCAACTGAGAGATCAGTAGCTAAATATATGTCTTATGAAAAAAGAAACTAAAGTTTGAGAATTCATTAATAAGTTGAAAATTAGTTGTGAGATCACAATTATTACATTTTTGTTCACAAAAAGCAAGCTATCAAGAATAATTCATTGTTAATTTGTGGAGCACATACACAGATTGCCTTGTAATTTGTGAGCACCATGAGAGCACAGATTTTTCCAACATATACTTGTACTGCTTATCTCCAAGGGCTTTATGTGAAGTTTTGTGCCCATAATATATTGTGGCAAAGAATAGTTCAACAGTGTGGTGTCCTTTTTTTTTTGTAGGTAAGGAAAATGCTACAGATTCTTTGTCATCAGGCTCAAGAGCAAGTTATGCAGAAATGGAACACAGCAGCTAGTAAAAAGTGGAACACCAAGGCCAATGAAACACAATGATTAGTTACATATCATGTGACTAGCAATGTAGATGTAGTTTTGTTTTGTGTTGTAGTTTTTTTATACAGTTGTGTATTCATTAACAATAATCATAAGTGCAAGAAATTAAGATAGAGGAACGTACCAGAAATTAGTTTTAGCTGAACCCAACACTGCTGTACCTCTTTGTTAAACCATTGTTGAATATGTGAGTTTTATGATATCCATTTTTTAAAATAAATAACTAACCATGCATTTGTATATATATATATATATATATATATATATATATATATATATATATATATATGTGTGTGTGTGTGTGTGTGTGTGTGTGTGTGTGTGTCCTTTTTTGTAATCCTGTTGCAGTTTGGTGTGATGAGATTGTCATCATATTTTTGCAACACTACATATCAGATTGTCATATGGCAAAACATCAAGATACATTTTTTAAAAATATCAGTTTTCATACTTCAGTCATTACTCTATGCCAATAAAAAAGATTTGCTATGTCAGCTAGGTCATACTTTGAGCAAATAGCACAACCATTGGAGCATCAGCAAGTAGGAAGAGAGTTTGTGTAAATCACATATGTTGTGTACAATTTTAGAATTTTAGGTACATACAAAAACATATGCATACATGATTGTATTAGTGTATCTGAGGATTGAAATAGGAGACAAGGAAGTTATTTTTTTCTGTAAATTGACAACTGATTGGCTAAAAATAATATGCATTGATAAAAATATATTATTAATGTATTAGTGTGTCTTTTCAATACATAACAAATTTAACCCATCTGAAATATTTGGTTTTAATTAGCATTCCTGTGTATAATTAAGTTATATAAGTAAGTGTAAAGATTTCTAGCATAATACATATTAAAAGAGCAGCCTTCAAACAGTTTATTACAGTTGTATAGTTAGTTTTTTGAAATATTGAAGAAAGACTAGGAGTGCATTTTAATGTTTTGAGTAGTAGAAAAAATAGTCAAGTTTGATATAAAGCTTTGGTCACAGATGGATTGTCAAGGATTTGTAAAAGGCAGGTGAAAATTTTGTGAGTTATAAGATGTATAACATTAGAATGCTTAACTTCAAATAGGTTTGGAACATTTAACAGTATATTTCTGATTCCAAGTAAAGTTTTGTTTAACACATATGGATGTTAGCTTGTGTTAAATTGGAACCTACAAATGAAAACTGTTACAAAGTTTTAGAATCTTTTTGAGAGAAGTGACAAGAGACTTCAATATGTTTAGTGGAAGGAAATATACAGCTTTAAAAGATTACTTTTATTTCTTTTACTAGATTGCTCTTACTACCACATGCAGTTGAGGAAAGCATAATTTTTGTGGTTGTGAAATGCCCAGTCTGTAATAGGTTACTGTATATTTAAAATTCATTTCCCCCTTATGAAATCTCCTTCCACCAAATAAACTATTTTGTTCCACTACAATATTCTACTGAAAGTAGGAATTTTATGTTACTGTTTATGACAAAAGACTTAATATCTAAAATTATTATTTCAGTTAAACTGTTATGTGATTTTCATAATGTCTAATGTGCAGATGAGATCAGAGAACCTATAATTCCCTGAGGTTATGGTATGTCAGCATTTGGCAAATATGAAAAATGAACTCAGGAATGTACCATAGCTGAAGTAATTGTTGTTAAATTGAAATTCTGTTGCTATAACATTGTTTTAAGGCAGCTGTAGTTTTTATAACAGGAAAGGCCATGAGCTATAATAAAACTCAAAACTGTTTGGTTACTTATTGTAAAAGTGACAGATCAAACATTGTTTCACACTGTGACAATTAGAAATGACATCATCTACCTTACAGTGCATACACTTTTACAAATTTCAGATTGTGATACTTGTGATAGAGAGCAAGTTCTGTTAATAACACTGGGCATTATAAAAAACATAGAAATTTTGTAGGAGCATAAGAGTGTGATTTATGAAGTAAAATTATTGTCATGGTGTATTTTAATATGTATAATTATTTTTCTGAAATATCATCAGGTGGTATTAATTATTGTTTAACAAAACTAACTGATTGTGATTAGAGATGCCTGTTTCATATTTTCATTTTGCAAGGAAACAGAATACTGAAAACAATTAATATGGTTTTATTAGTTATTTAATTGAAAGAGTTCTGGTTAAATAGATGTATTGTTATGCATAGTGTATGCACATATTTGTTCATTTTATGTTTAGAAAGCTTTATTATGCTTCACTACATCATTAAACATATTTTAGTTGATATCTTCATAAAGGTATAAAGGTATTAAATTCCTTTACTTTGATAAGGCAATGCCTAAATAAATCATGTTATATCAATATTGATTGTTTGAAACTGAAGATCTTGCTCATTATTAGTTAGGTACAAGTGTGGGGGTTGTGTACCATGCTCTGCTATTGTAACATAACATATTCTATAAATGGTAATATTCAGAATTTTTAGGAAGTCAATTTAAGTTGCTGTTTTGAAGTGCATAGTAGCTTTAATGGTAATTGTTT
This sequence comes from Schistocerca cancellata, assembly GCF_023864275.1. Taxonomy (NCBI): domain Eukaryota; kingdom Metazoa; phylum Arthropoda; class Insecta; order Orthoptera; family Acrididae; genus Schistocerca; species Schistocerca cancellata. The sequence continues at coordinate 765,712,788 of NC_064630.1, forward strand.
TGCATGAAAACATCTGTTGCATGGAAGAGAGATTGTGTTCTGTAAAGACATTATTAAGTAATATCAGAAAGTGTTATTGCTGCTGTTGGGTTGTGATTCCCTCTCTGACCGACTTTCCCTGAATATATTTACAGCTGTTCTTATAATAAGGATGTCTAAACAATTGCAGGTACTGAAAATGTTTATGAAACAGATTGTAGACCTAGTATTTATTGATGGCTGAAATATTATAATGTGGGAACGGAAGAAGAAGGTGTTTCAGGGAGATGGGTGAAGAAATAAAGTAACTGGAGAATAACTTAAACTGTGTGAAATGTTTTACAGAATTATGCCGACATTCATTTAAAAATGAATAAGAATGCAACAATGACAGATATTCATAAAAATAATAATACAGGAACAATAACAGTAGTTATAGTTTTAAAAGAATAAATAAGGTACAGAGTAGACAGTTGAATTTGAAATTCTAGGTTTCATCAAATGTGATTAAAGATAACTGTGTAGGAGAAGATTGGAAAAGTGTGAGATGATGTTGAGCAAAATGGATATAAGAAACTGATAGGCGGTAGATTAAATACTTACTGACAAACAACAAATATAAAACGGCTCAGAACCAGATTCTAGTTAGTGATGCCACGATGGCTAAATACTACACTCAATTAGCACTGGATCAAAATAAAATGATACAGGGCAGTGAATCAGTGTTTCATAGAATTTTACAGACTTGAGTGCAGCAAAGGCAAGAGAAGATCATTAGATAAATTTAAAATAATCTCATATTTAAAAAATAATGGTGAGATAGTGCAAAAGCTATTGCATGATTTTAAATAATACCATTATGTTAGAACAATATGTATATGTATAAATGGAAACAAACCTTGATTTTCAAATGGAAATTCATGAAAAATTGTGACTGAAAACCTATAGGGCATCCACAACTTAATAATACCAAATAGTGTCTGTTTCAGAGAAAAAGTTATAAATGACAAATGACTTGATGGGAAGTAAAGCACAGCCAGTTGAGAACTACAGGTGCATAAAGAAATTAATGGCACTGGACGTAGTGCAGCCGTAATTGAAGCAAGGACAAAACTCTCAAGTAATATCATAAACATTGTCAACTTTCTATTGTCTTGCAACATAAGATTGCTGAAGGAATGATAAAAGGAGTGATCAACTAAAATATCTAAAAAATGCACAAAAAAGGATTGCTATATTCTGATACATTTGAAAGTTAAGTAAAATTTGGTAGTATGCAATGAGATGAACAAAGCACAGAAAGTGGAGGAACATGTAGTTGAAATACAGGGTTGCAGATGGAAGTGCACTAAAAGAAAGGGCAAAGGGGAAACAAACCCATCAGCATCATGAAAGACAATCACAATATGACAATGGCAACAATAAAGCACACAAAAGATGAGTATCTCAGGAAGAAGCAGCAAACCTTTCAGACTACTTGAAGGGGAAAAAATTATCTACAAAGTCATTACCAATCATATAAAATGTTACGTAGGTGTACATATTATTATTTTAGGCTGGAAGCAATGTGTTTAATTGGAAAGAAGTTGAGGCCATTGGTATAAATCGAAAAGGATGTAACTGTACATCAATTAAACCGCTGAATGTGATGTTCTTTCTGTCCTTGCTCATGTGTGTGCGTGTTTGTGTGTGTGCAGGTCTTCTTACTGTCCTTCTATCAGAAAGTTCTTGTATATTGCTCAATACAAAGCAAAACATAAAACTACAGAACACAACAATGGCAGTGTAGCAATTCTTCATTTCCCCCATTTTTAAATTAAAAGTGCTTTGGTAACATAACTTATGTTACACTACTACATATAAATTTGAAGAATACAAATTCTCTAGATAGTGGCTTATTATGGCATAATAATTAATGATATATTTTATCTGAGTAAAATCAGTTTCTCTTGTAGACTGTGGCAGATCAAAAATAAGAAAGATATGTGTGAATTAACCAATTCAAGTATGTCCCCTGAAAAATTGATACATTTATGAAGTTGTGTTTCACTCTTACATTTAGTTCACAAATTATTTTAACTGAACTTGGAGGGTATTTTGGATGCTTAATAAGACATGGCTTGGCCACAGCCATAAATATGTCTTTCACAGTTTCATTTTATCATGTTTAGAAAAGTGAATATTTACTCCAAATTTTTCAGCAGTCTTTTTATTTTTGTTTACTTAATTATTGTGTTTTTCCCAGATTTTTATCCATGCCCTGTATAAATATTGCATATGATGGTGCTATTTTTGTATAGTATCACAAACTGGAGTAACTATTGTACATTCCTGGGCAATAAAATTTTGGTTTTTGGACCCTGATTTAACATTATTGCTTTCCTGATTTCAATCTAATTTGAATTTTAAGTTTTTATAATCTGCATTTATAAGAAACCAAAAGTCACAAAATTGTAATAATTGATGGAGTGGTTAAATGAATAAATTTTTCAATTAAAAGGCACTCTACGATAAATTGATTTGTGGTAGTATTCTAATACAAATAAAGCCAATTGCTTATTGCCCCAGTGTTGTAATTAAACATTATTTGAAGTCACAGATGCAATAATGTGTGACCTAGCAACATGATGTTAGAATATTTATATATAAGAATAAATTATCTTACATATTAATTGGTGTATGCATTATTGGAGATATATTCCTATATTATACATTTTTAATACCATGACAATAACTCTTAAAAAATATTTTTACACAAAGATATGACTTCCATTCAGAAATCACTAAACTATGTATGGAGTTGTATCTGAGAACTGTTTTTTTTTCCTTATAAAGAGCAGTAATACTAATAGGAAGTAACAATTGGTGTATTCAGTCATTGACTGAGATAAAACTGCCTAAAATTATCAGCTACCTACAGACAGAAATATTAGATTAAATAATAACCTAAGCTGATAAAGATATTTTGAGTTCCAGTTGAAACATTTTCTTTAGCTGACATTGTGTTGCCTTCATAGTTGTTGTATTTTTATGAAAATTATTGGTTGTAAAAGCCTCCAAGCATGCTGTAAATGAGAACTGAGAACTGTCATATAGCTTTGATATAAAGTAATGTCATTTTATTAGTTTAAAATATAGCACTGGTGTTCCTGTACTAAAACAATTCGATATATTAAGTACCCTCCCTTAACCGAGGTGTTCCTATCATTTTCATGGCACAATCATTTTACAATGACTTGTGGTTTTCAGAGGCTGTGCAACTGTCTGACAGTAGTTTGCTTATTCTCATTCATTGTGAGAGCACTGCACTACTAATAAGGGTGACTTGTAGAATAAAATGTTCCATTGTGCATCCAGTCCTGTTAGGAGTAGTACAAACTAAGATGTGGTTTACATACTGCCACAGGTGTACTGAATACCTTAAAATTTATAATCTGTCTTTCTGCATTTGTTGTGTATCAGTGGGTGGTTTTGAATCATTAGAAAGATTTCACGTCATCTCCACAAGTTCCTGTAGCAATAAATGACAGTCTTTGTAGAGTATTGATACAGAATGATCTGTTTAAGCCATTCTTCCAAATATTTTTGAACTCATGTTCCATACTTGATTTGCATGCTTATATCTAGTACGAAGAAGTGAAGTAGTGCTCTGTGCCATGGTTTTCCTGCTGATTATTATTGCTTTTTTAAAAGAAGTTGTTATCTTATGCTTTTTTGGGTTTAGAGCAAAGTTGTGTAATTTTTAATTTGTTATCAAGTATTAGCATTTACACGAAATGAATGAAAGACAGGACAACATAGAAGAACAACTTCAAAAATTAAGAGGTGAAAATTGGAAAGTATTGCATTGAGGGACAAGACACAAAGTATTCCTTTCTTAATGATAGGATGAAAGAGCCTTTTTTTAAATCTTAAATCTAGTGTTTCAATAAGTTCATTGCAACTGTTAGTATTAGTTCTATGAGCCATATCTTTGTTTGTTGAAATTTAAGGAATGCAAAGGCTACCTAATATGGATCTTTATGGGTAGCTTAATTTTTGCAGTGTTACTTGTATGTTAATTGCCTGTGATGTACTGCTGAATGTCTCTAATGGACAGTGTTCATTGCACAGAAACTGTATTTTATTTTTGCCCATCATGTGTTTCTGCCTAAATAATGTTCTGTCATGTATCCAAGTTCAAGAATGATGTTGAATTGAAACATGTAGAAGATAGATTAGCAGGTGGTGATCATTATGAAAAGAAACATGCAAAGACATGTTGCGGTTAAAATTACATTTATATTGTTTAGAAGGAATATTGTGTAAATAACATTCTATTATATCTAGTCACATATAAAGACAAACTCTCAGTTTTGTAAATAAAAAAATCTTAGAATAAATAAAGCATTTAACAGTGCAGAAACTGAAATATTGCTGTATTTGTAATGTGATTTATCACAAAATATAAATACAAAAAGTAATCATTGCAACTATATATCATCACAGCCACAACACATAGGACACAGTCAGTGTTGCACCAGATTCACAAATTTGGATCTGTGACAAGGTAATTATCTAAATTCTCTGGAAAAAGACACATATTATTCTGTTTTATTTATAGTTAATAAATCACTAGAAAAAATAACTTGGAAATGAAAAGCACCATGGTGCCAGTTATGTTAACAAGGAAATATGGCACTGACAAAAGAAAGGAAAAAAAAAACTTAATTAAAGTGGTTTGGAGTATTCACTTTCATGTTACATGTAAATTGAGTGTTTACAGCAGAGAGTTTCAAACAAGAAATATGTGATGCCTTCCAGCAGGATAAATTAGCACAGGAGAAGTCAGAAGTGCAACAGTAGTAGTACGAGAAGATGGTGACAACATTAATAATGGACCATTTTAGCCTAAAATGTACAGTTTGAGAATATCAAATCTTAATAAAGAAGAAAATAATAAAATAAATTGTACTGTGTGATGTTCATACAAATGGCAATTTCTATAAAAAATATTACTGAAAATATAGGCAATGAATAATGTGCAGAGGTAAATAAATCACTCTCTTCGACCAATGTGAGAAAGTCCCTCATTTAGAGAGAAAAAATTAATAAACATAAATACAGTCACTGGATTTTGCTGCAGAAGGGAGAAGTCCTAAGAATCAACAAGTAGGAAGCAAAATGAATAGCTATCCAGAAAAACTGAAACAGTAATGAGATCAGAATATTATTCGCTTATGAGAAGTTCTTCGGCAACATTATCACTACCATTCATTTTATAATGTTGACCTCTAATAACAATAGTTCTATTTAGAAAACACTGCTGTATCCAAATGCTCAATGGTGCAAGGGAATTGTTGACAGTACTATTGTAAATGGCAGCAAAAGACAGAGAACTGTATGCTGTCTTTTCATTTTAATAATGTAGTGTGCTGTCATGTAAAGTCAATGAAGTTACAGTGTGTATGAATCATCATAATGCATTCTGAAGACTTGTCATTGCTGAATCACATTGAAAATGTGGACTGACTTTGTAAGCAGCTTCATGACTCAATCTGTCTTTCCTTCTGTTACATGTTTTCTCAAACTATAATTGATTTTATTGTTGTGCATCTGTATCTCTTCTATGAATCCATTCTTGCACAGAAGCACATATTTTTATCTAGTCCATTTCTTTCTATTTGAAAGTGATGTAGGAAAAGAGAGTATAAAGCTTTAAGAGGAAGATAATGTACACTTAGAAATAATATTTCTTTCTTTAAGAAAACTTGGTATGATTAAGAATTTACATTTGAGGAGGAATGGTTAATAGCACATAGAATTTCAATTCGTCAGAGACTACTAAATTCCTGTGCACTTCATATGGGAGTCAGTAGAAATGGGCTAAATCTCTTTAGTAGTCAGGGTAAAGTCTCTTTCTGAAGCCCTATTATTTGGTCCTGAGAAATTTTATTCACACAGGTTGATCAAGGTTATTTGATTTAATACCAAATGATTTTTCAAATTGAGTTGCTGCCAAATGTTGAAAGTGGAACTTAGAAGTTGAAAATATCCACCAGTGACAGAGATAACGTGTTCCAATTTGATATCCATAAGTATGCAATAGAGAACATATAACTTCAGATTTTGTGCCATACTAAGTGAGTGGACCATAATTAACTGTGTTTACTAACTGTATTTGAATGATTCAACATGATCATCACACAAGGGGGGAGTCCAGAAAGTGTGCATAAACTCATCAACACATCAGCTGATAGTGTAATAGCCAGTGTAAACCAGGAAATGACCCTGAATGAATATGTTAGTCTTCATATTGACACATTTTTCATGATTTCATAGCAATGAAATGTGATGCATGTACATGTTGGCAAATTGCAGTGTTGGATTTTGGCAAGTTATTTTTTAGGCGACTAGATGTCTGAAGCTTTAGTGTTATATATATTTACAGTTCACTAACTGTTTACTTGTGGCTTGAAAGAAACTATGTTAACATTTAAGAAAGGAAGATTTGGACTGGTTTTCCCCATCTATTGGAGATAGAGTTGTTATCTAACAAATTGTAAATGACTATTCATTACAATAGCTGTATAATCAGACAAGAGTGAAGTCTACTACCAAGATCACTATTTAATTTCCCTTAATGCTTCACCATCACCTTGTAAGAAACGTGTGAATGATTTGTGCCATGTGTGATTTCTTTTCCTCCCAAAAATGTACAGGTAAACTGGAACTTGTCATTGACTGTACTATTCATATAATCATGTAATAGTTTGAGTTATTTGTGAAAATAGGTGATCCTCCAGTTAAATATATTGAATCAAATATATTACAGATAATAGAATAATGGGCTATGAATTAATGCGGAAATTTGCCCATAAAAATATTTCAAGAGAATAATTTCAGCCAGAACTCAAAAGAACATTATCAGCTTGCTACATAAAAATTCAAAAATATTTTTTTCCAATATTTGTTTATCTGTAGCCCAATCTAAGCATAATTTTCAGCTCTGTATCCTTCCACTGCAATTATAAATATGGTCTTCTTTAGCCATCTTCATTTACTAAATACACACACATCAAGTTTGGTTATACATCACACATTTCAAAAAAGATATGTTAAATCACTAGGTTTTTTGAGGTCTGTGTCTTTATTGCAAGAAATATTTTGGTTTGCATAGTCTTCGCATAATCACTGATCTGTCTATGATCTTCCAGAAAATAGCTGATACTGAAACATTAATGAAATCAATTAACATACAGACAAAGCTTATGTTTCTTGGAAACTACACAGGACTAAGGGGAATGTATAATGCAAATAATGTACTCATATGCACTGTCTTACATTTGGCACTACAAAATACTTCTAACTGTGGGAATCAGGTCACACCCACGTGCGCGCGCACACACACACACACACACACACACACACACTCTCTCTCTCTCTCTCTCTCTCTCTCTCTCTCTCTCTCTCTCTCTCTCTCTCTCTATGCCAGCTTATGCTACATTCAGTACTGCTGAAGAAACTACAGAGCTAGTATTTGCTGTTATTGGCAATGGTAAAATAGGTAAAATCCTGCATAATTTGTGGCAGGCTTTGAAACTCCAAGATCCTCTAGTACATTAGTGGCCTCAAGAAATGGCAGCACTTTAAATAAATGACTGCTGAGCAGAATGCAGTTGGCACAGTCGTTTTGAATATAACTTAAGAAGACTGTATGTAATTTTTCAGAATTTAGGTCTTTCTTTCTTAGGAATTTCACATCAGTGTAAAGATAAAGTAAGTGTAAAGCATGCGTACTACCAAAATGCACAAACAGATATGATGGTGAATTTACTTGTAATGATTCTACAACAATTTATAGTGATTCTGTACCATAATTATATTTTTTATAATCCTACTGGAAACTAGACAGGTACACAAGTTGCAGTTCATTTCTGAAGGTATGGTGCTTACTGTATTAAAAGTGATTTTATCTCTGTCTGTGATGCAGGGTAGTTAAGTTTATGTATGCTATAGTCTGCCTCAGCATAGCAGTAAACTGAGGGATGCATGCATGTATTAACTACATTTATTGATCTAGTGATCAAAAGTATTTTATTTAAAACTATGTAATGGTGAAATACAACCAAAGAGAAGCCGCCTACGTCCAGGGTCCAAATGGAAAATGTTACCTATAAAGATGTTAATGTGTGTGGTGGGGGGCAGGGGGTAGCATTTATAAGTGAAATGGCTCAGACAGGATTTCTGCCATGTTGTCTGCCAGTTATTGCTTAATTTAAGAAAATTCATACCAAAAGCTCATTTGTATTCTGGAAAAATAAGTAAACTGATTGTAAATTATGGGTCATTTGCAAGGTTTCATTACTGCTAGTTTCTTCATTATTGTGCAAAAATTATTATAGTATTTATAGTACTTGGTTGTGTGTAATCTTTCTATCACATTCAGTGGTAATCACATATAATTTGCAATAATCTAGTAAATACTTTTTTGCATTTACATTAATAGCTTTGTAGAGTTGTATCTTTTCTTCTAGGTCATTAAAAGTGTACTGATATAACGGTGTATGGAAAGTTCTGGTTGAGGATTACAAATTATTTAGGAATAAAGGAGATGACTTGCAGAAAGGCAGAAGCACTGTGTCGTCAATAGGTATGGAAACAAAAGCTTTGCTAATTTTTGGAATGAACTTCCTTTTTCAGGCTTGTAGGAGAAACATGCGCACCATCACACACGCACTCACTCACATGCACATGCCTATCTCCTAACATATACTTTTGGAATGCACTTCCTTTTTCAAGTTCATAAGAGAAACACCTGCCCCACTGCTCCTGCCCAATTAAATCACATGACCAGCCATCTGCCACCTGCCCCTCTACCTGCACCCGTGGCTAATCCACAGATTACTCCCCACTCTGCCACGAGCCACTAGACACTTTCCCCTGACCTCTCTATGCCTCCCACCTTGCTTCATCCCTCACCCCACCCTACCCCACCCTGCACCCCCATCTTACCCTGGTACACTTACCGTGGGCCAGGAAAGAGCTGGTAGTCAGCTGAGCATGGTGCAGGGAGACAGGCATGTGCATGTGATTGATTGTGTGTGTGTGTTTGTGTGCATGTTTCTCCTACAAGCTTAAAAAAGGAAGTTCATTCCGAAAGCTAGCAAAGTGCTTTACCTTTTGTTTGTGTACCTATTGACGACACAGTGGTTCTGCCTTTTGGTGAGTTGTCTTCTTTATTTCTAAATAATCTGTAAAAGTGCACTGATGTTGCCAAATGATGGCACACTGCCACATCATTATATGTTCTTTTATATAACTACATTTCTATTAATTTTTACTTTCAGTCATTGTTACCGTATATATAGGCCAAAACTTTATTGTCTCTGACCACTGTGGGGTTGAACGCCATTTGGTGGCCTTGCAAGCACATGATGCAGTACGAAAAGTTGTAATGGAACTGGTATCGATCCTGTACTTGATGGATTAAATATGCCCTTACGCTTCTTTGCTGCAGCACAACTGCATCACGTACAGGGGTGCCCCATAGTTCTAGAAGGGACAGCGTGGCACCTCAAGATCATATGGCATGAAGGAGTGAATCAGTTGTGCTAGAGTCATCACACAAGTAGGATGAGCATGTATGTGGGAAACTTGACTGTTTTGAAATTAAAATGAAATAAAAAACTATGTCATACAAAAATGTTCACATATTGCAACATCGTCATTTACTATTAGAATACTTTGCAAAGGACTGAATTACAGAACAGTGTGGAAGAATAGATAGGGCACATATCACATGCACACAATCAGAACTTTAATTATTGGCACATGTACCTTGGGGAGTAAGTTCACCCTCCAAACTGACTATGTCCGACACTTATTTTTGTAGTGAGCCAGGCTATGGCAAGTGATAATCAAATAATACAAAGTGGTGCCTTACAAAGTATGTTAGCAGAACAGACAAATGCAGAATGATTCCATGGATGGTATAAGGGTTGTAACGGGGGAAACCCACTGACCTAAGCAACTCTGACAGAGGACAGATTGTTATGGCCCAGTGCCTAGGAATGAACAGCTTGAAATGGTGAAACTGTTAAGCTGCTGACACTGCTATCAGCAGCATCTATGGAAAGTGGTTGAAGGATGTTGAAATCACAAATAGGTGACAAAATGTTGGATATCCATGCCTCATTACAGAACTTAGAAGACAGGGACTTTTCCACTGCATACATTTGTGCTTGAAGCCTTGTCTGACAGAGATTCCATCTTCCAGCAGGATAACTGTCCATGCCACAATGTGTTAATCATGCTACATTGGTTTGAGGAGCATGATCAACTCACGTTGATGCCTTGGCCACTAAACTCATTTCATCCGAACCAAACAGAACATATCTGGGATGCTATTGGATAGGAATATACGGCTGCAAACCACCAGCCCATAATTTACAGGATTTGTGTGGTACATAGACACCTAGAGCCACAAACCTCAGAAAACCCACTGAGGATTTGTTGAATCCATGTCACACAGCATTTCTGCTGTATTGCATTTTGCACATGGACCACCATTTCATTAAACAGATGGTCACACTGTTTTGATTCCTCAATGTAGGGAGGTCAAGAGATTGTAAAAACGTAATATATCTCAGGAAGACTTACGAAGCTCAGTGCTTGATGCAAAGACTGGTATTTCTCCCTTGATTTAAGAAAATGTAACATTATGCACCTAGATATATCTAAAAATCCAATATCATTGAACTACATAATTACTGACTATTCACTGTTCCACTCAACCATCAAATATCTAACAATATCTGTCTGATGTGTTAGTTGAATGACCACGTCAATACAACTGTAGGGAAGGCATCGGACAATTACTTAAAAAGAAAATACTAGAGGAATACAGTTCACTAAATACTGCTCTCTCCTCCCACCCCTTGTTAGTCTGCTTATGCATCATGCAAATGAAAGAAAGATTGTTGGTTTTAAAATAAACCATTATTCTTTATTTGTCTGTTGTGTTTTAAATACATTTAGAGACACAGAAAGTAAAATGTTTAATGTCATATACAAATAACTGTATGACAAAGTGATTGTGCGGACATCACCTACTTTTGATGATGTGTGTAGACAAATGTTGGTGCAATCTGATATCAAATTTCCTCTGGATGTATAATATGAAATATGGAACACATTCAAATGTTTTGACCACTAATGCAGATGACAGTCAGGGTGAGAATCTGTATTACGCTATATGCTATTGCATTCTCCTGCCCCTATTATCATGTGATGGGTGTGTCACCAAACTTGTTTTGTGGGGGATGGTAGGACAAGAGTGTGGTCTTAGGTTAATTTATTTATTTGATAAAAGTCAAATCAAAAGCAGTTTATAGAAAATTGGAGGAGGGCATAGATGATTGTCTTAATTTATTGATAACAAGCTTGAATTACCCAGTACAAATCAGATTAAGAGCAATGTATAGAAAGCTATATTGGTACTAGACCAGTACTGGGTAGTATAAATTGATCCCATGAAGAAGGTAATTTACAATATGGTCAGAATGTTGGCTTTCTTACACACTCTTGGAAGAATTTATTGAAACTCAGGATAGAGGTTCAGAAACAAACCTGTGTGAATTATAGAGGAAACCAGGTATTTGATGAGTAGATTTATGTCTTTTAAACATTAGTATTTTTGGCTAACGTTAAGGAAGAATCTCAGTTCAAAAACGGCAAAAAACTTTTTGCTATAAATGCAGATAGAGTATGATCATTCTAACCATGGCTCGTTATCAGTGTCAACTACATAACTTAACAATACTTGTATTTTTATAACCTTAAAACACAATTTTTATTATTTATTCATAAATTATTGGACCAAATTGCTGTTAGTACATCATGTAGTTTTTTACTGTGCATTGGATGCAGAAAATTAAGGAAGGTAACCACCAGAGAATGTGAAGCAAAGAAAACAGCAGGGACAACATGTTGATGACTCAAATAACTACCATTTAGTATTGGATGATTTTGGAAGGAGAATATGAGAAGAAAATTAGTCAAAGATATTGCTTTAGAAGGCTTAGTTGTAGCTCATAAGTAATGCCATATAAGTGTGTATTATAACATCTTAACTCTTTAGAGTCTTGCAGCAACAGATTTCAATGATGTATCATAATCACTCATATGCCAGTGAACGTACTTGACTCACAATGAAATGATTCACATATGAAAAATGGTTGTAAAGCCCAATGTAGAATGATAAGTCACTCTAGTGAGAAGACAGTGACATTTAATGTTAAGTCAAAATATCACTACAAATTGAACTTTTTCTAGGATTCATCAACATTGTACATGTAAAGAAAATCTGAATTTCATGTTAACCTTGATTGAAAAGGTTGCTCTTTTTACAGTACATGGTTAAAAGATGTGTGTTAATTCAATGTGACAAAAGTTGAGATTGTGCAATACAATACATGCTACATTCTTCTCAATTCCATTTCTTATTATATTATATCAGACCTCTTTCCTACCATTGTAAATATTGCAACACGTTCTATCACAGCATAGTAGTTAACTATTTTTTTTTTATATATTTTATCACTGTTGGAAATATTCTGGCAGTAATTGTACAAAGCTCTTGTAGCTGCCTTTAATTCAGCTTTGTAAACATGAAAGAAACATTGTAATGTGTTTCCCACACACTGAAAAACATGTGGCAAATGTGTGCTATTAGCAGCATAGAATGATTATACTGGGAGAGCTTCCTGAAAGTGTGACCTGCAGCTTCCAGAGAGACAGGATGAATAGTTTACTTTCAATGCACCAAAATGTATGGCACAGTTTGTACATAAAAAGCCTCGAGAAGGCAACATTTTCAAGCAGTATTTAAGTGGAAAGTTCTCCGTATAGCAAATTGTAGATTTTGAAACAAATATTATCAATAGCATTTTAAACATGAATTATTGATTAACTAACTATAATGTGCATAGTGGCCATAGTTTCTGGAATTCAGAGAGGCAGAGTTGTTATTTCTGTGATACTGTGACTTTCCTAGGATGGCGGCAATTGAAGTAGTCTTGTTACTATGGATTAAGACTACATTGTATTATGGAGGGTACTTTTCTTAAATTTTTGTACTTGAAACTGATGTTCTATTTGTACAATAAACAACCAATATCATAAGGACTTTCATTGTCATTTGAACAATAGTTGCTATCCATTACAGAAAAAAGAGAATGCTGCAGCTCAAACAGCTGAACCAGTACTGTAGATGATTAATCGTGATGGCTATTTGTTCAAGAATTCTTGTTAGGAAAAAGCTTTGCAAGTGCATGGTAGAGGCACCACTCACAAGTTTTGCTTCCTTTCAATTCCATCCACATCCATAAGTAGAGTTCTATAGTTGATTATCAGCAATAGTACCACACATTTAAAAGTGAATTGTCAAACAAGTGGTTGATAAGTATCTTGCATACTTGTTAGATGTGACTTATACTTGGCAGAACTAATGTGATATTATCTGTAAAGAGACTGGTTCTATTTAGATGCAAGGGTCCAAACACATAAATTATAACTTACTGTTAATGACACTTCTCACAATTGTACAATCATATATTTTTATGTTAATTATTCCTGTTTCTGTTATTAGCAATATAAGGCCCCAGAAAGTGGAGAATATAACTTAAAAAACGACCTGCAACCACATAAAAGGAGTTATAATTAATTCAGCTCCCACACAAAACTATTGTAGGTTCTATTCCACAATCTGTTTTGAGTTTGGCCTGTATTTTGCACTTCTGGATGGTGCTTCTAAGTAATGTACATAATGCGCTAATAATAATCTTGTACTTTCTGATTTTGGATTCATATATATTCTAAAATTCACTCTATTTTGAGGAGGTAGTGATTTAGAGCCTCTGTAACTTTTTAGGACAATGATGGTTTGCACACAGTTGTATTGTCACTTTATTAAACAACATTGTATTGTCACTTTATTAAACAACACGCCTTCAGGCGAAATGTGACATTATTAATCATCTGCATGACAGGTCATAAATATTAACAAACATCATACCATAAACCAATATACCACACAATAGGTGATATGCTCCAATGTTGTAGCTGGATTTAACATGTTGGTGGTGTGATCCTTGTTAGTACGAGGGTAATCCCAAAAGTAAGGTCTCCTATTTTTTTATAAGTACTTAGACCTGTTTATTTCTACAATGGTTTACATCAGTTTACAGCTTGAACATTTAGCTATTTTTCGACATAATCACCATTTCTGTCGATGCATTTTTGTAGACGCTGTGGCAGTTTTTGTATGACCATGTCATACCAGCTTGCTGCCATGCTGTTCAGAAAGTTATGAATCTCTTCTTTCACCTCATCGTCAGAGCTGAATCGCTGGGACCACAGTTAACGCTGACAGGTACTGTGGGACTCTGAAAAAACTCAAACGGGCAATTCAGAACCGGAGAAGAGGAATGTTGAGCAAGGGCGTACACATTCTCCATGACAATGCTCACCCACACATTGCTCGCAAACCGTTGCTGTCCTGCAACAGTTTCAGTGGAACATAATCGCCCACCCACCCTATAGTCCTGACTTGGTTCCCAGTGACTATCACCTGTTCCCTAGGTTAAAAGAACATTTGGGAGGAAAGCAATTCAGCTCCAATGACGAGGTGAAAGAAGAGGTTCATAACTTTCTGAACAGCATGGCGATGAGCTGGTGTGACATGGGCATACAAAAACTGCCACAGTGTCTACAAAAATGCATTGACAGAAATGGTGATTAATGTCGAAAAATAGCTAAATGTTCAAGCTGTAAACTGATGTAAACCATTGTAGAAATAAACAGGTCTGTGCACTTATAAAAAAAATAGGAGACTTAACTTTTGGGATTACCCCCGTAGTTATGATTTCTCATGCATCTCATTAATGATGTCACATTATACATGAAGACAGTCTGTTTACAACACCACCCAGTTGTTAATACAATACAGCTTTGTACAAACCATGACTTTCCTAAAATTCTAAGACTGTTTGACATTATAAAATGAAAGTACTTAGTTCCAAATATTCTTATGTTGTGTGCTTTTCAGTGTTCAGATGAGTTGTGGATTCCATTTTCATTCATAATATTATGACAACTGACCTATTTGTCTGTTTCAGGTGCTGCGAGCTGTGTTATTATGCATATTTGCACTGGGATTTCAACCAGGCTATGGAATGTTGTTGTCATATCACTATTTATATCTGAATTTGACCCCTGTCATCCTCTATGCTTCTGCTTATTAGGTTTTTGGAACATCTACTGATATTCCATGATGCACACATTCTTTCAGTGTTTTCCAGCTTTGATTGATGAGATGGCCAAAGAGATCTTAAGAAACTGTATGCTAGATCCAAAGTTTTCTTTAAATTGAAATTTCTGTCATGATTTTATTAGGTTTTGTATCATCTTTATTTTGAGAGACTTCTTAATTACACTGGCCCAGAAACTTTTGTTTCATTTCATGATTACATTTGAGGCATTGCTTGGCAACAGGTGATTTATTCAGTTGTTTTAGTCAGGGGTATTGCTCATTTTCTCTGCATTTCTTCTTGACTAGTCTAATAGACTGCCCTCACATAAGACATACCACTTTCAAATGGAACACAGAACACACCCAGCTTTTGGAGACATAGTCAACTTTAACATTAAAAATAAAACTTTGTACCCTTGCCGACGAGAGCAAAATACACTGAATGCTGTTTTTCCATTGGAGTCTATTGATCTTCCTAGAGATTTGTTCAGTGTAAGCGAAATAAGTGATACTTGGCTTTTATTTATGTTATGAAAGACCAGTATTGTCATGCAAATGCCACGAGATCCAGCACTCCATTTAGATATTACCAGCCATCCCGTCAATCAGAGCAGGAAAACTCTGAATGTGATCTACAGAATAACAGATTATGCTGTGAAAGAGAAATGAACATTAAACTGTATATGACACGCTTCGAGTCAAACTCAGCTGTAAATAGTCTTGTGGCACCAACAGTATTCCACATGCTGATTGGAGTCAAGATAGTGAGTGCAAAATAATATAAGTTGCAGGATCCAATGATGATGTCTATGTCGGTTGCTGAAAAATAATGCAGAAAGTCTAAATTGACAACTTGTCTGAAGACCCAGAGATAATAAAAAATAAATAGCAATATTATGAGAAGGAAAGTTGCTACTCACCACATAGCAGAGATGCTGAGTTGCAGATAGGGACAACAAAAAGATTTTCACACTTAAAGCTTTTGGCCAATGGCCTTTGTCAACAATAGACACACATAAGCACACACACACACTCAATGCAAATGCAACTCACATGCACGACTGCAGTCTCAAGCAACTGAATCCACACCATGAGCAGCAGTACCAGTGCATGATGAGGGTGGTGACTGGGTGTGGGAAAGGAGGAGGCTGGGGTCGGAGGAGGAGGGATAGTGTGGTGAGGATGGTGGACAGTGAAGTGCTGCAGGTTGGGTGTCGGGCAGGGGAGACGTTGGGGGGGGGGGGGGGGGAGGAAGTAGCAGAAAAGGAGAGAAATAGAGAGAAATAAATAAAAATTTTTTAAAAATGAAAAAAAGACTGGTTGTGGTGGTGGAATGACGGCTGTGTAGTGCTGGAATGGGAGCAGGGAACTTCACTGTCCACCATCCCCACCACACTAGCCCTCCCCCTCCTCGTCCCTGCCTCTCCCTTTCCCCTACCCAGTTGCCACTCCCATCATCATGCACTGGTGCTGCTGCTCACAGTGTGATTCCAGTTTCATGAGATTGCAGTCGTGTGTGTGAGTTGTATTTGAATGAGTGTGTGCGTGCTTATGTATGTCTATTGTTGACAAAGGCCATTGGCCGAAAGCTTTAAGTGTGAAAATCTTTTTGTTGTGCTTATCTGCAACTCAGCATCTCCACTATATGGTGAATAATAACTTTCCTTCTCATAATCATGTTACATTCCATCCTGGATTTTCCATTGTTTAAAAAATAAATAAAATTTACATGAACAAAAGTACATTAGGTTTTTTTTATAAAAAGATGAATACTGTGATACTAAGAAACAATGAATTAAAGAGGATACACGAAAGAAAGTGGGTGAGAACCCTGGCAGTGAAAAAGTCAAGTAAGTAGCGTTAAGGCACAGAGAAAAGGTGCAACTTATACTAAGGGTGTTTGGGTGGGGCAAGGGGGGGGTGGGGTGGGTGGGGAGCACACATGTCCCTCAATTACATTATGTCAGTATCTTGGAAAAATAATATAATAGTGAATGAATGCAGAGAACAGATTTGGGTATTGGATGTGCAAGCACAAGCCATGTTGTTGCTGTGACATACCTATGTTTTTGTCATTTGAGACCACATTTATTTATCCACCTGCTGAAGTGACATTGGACTGAATTATTTGTACCAGAGAGAAGGCCTGTTGGTGACTATTTCAGCCATCATACTACTTGGATAGCATCATCAAAGATTAAAATATTTATGTGTCAAAATTATTAGATGAGTCAGCTCATCTGGAAGTTTGCTTGCTATTTTACCATTCTAAACTTGGATAAATGATCATGAAATGGGCAATATTCAATACCTGAAAACATTCAGTGATACAAGAAAAAATTAGAGTACTTGCTGGAGTCAACTGTTGGAGATGCTGCCAAATTTCCAATACAAGCTCTTCCAGATCTCTCCAGTATATTCTTATTTTATGCAGGCAGTTTCCTTATGTTTCTTATACCTTTACTCCATATGGTTCTATATGTCCTTTTATTTCCTGACTTTTGTCTTTATTCTTGTCAGCCCCCAAGCATTCCCCATGTTTACTGCCATGTACGGTATTGTTTCTCCCCTACAACCATCCATTCATGTATAACATTTTCCTTTTCTCTGTTTCTCACTTTAGCTCATGTCAGTAATTTAATTTCTAGTATTTTGATTCACTTCACCACTATAATCTCAGTCCTTGCTCCAGTTAAGAGATCTGATCTGTCTCATTCAAGATTTAGCAGTTGGAAATCTTCCTTCTAAGGACTGTCATTGATTTTCTCAGCATCTTAACCAATCCTTTCAAGCTTATTTCTTTCTTATCATTTCCTTCTCTTGTGTGTAACGTGCCTTTCTTCATTTACAGCATATTATCTTTCTTTAGGTTATAGGCTCATAGGTTTCTTTTCCTGTATCCATGAAATGGGGGGAAAATTCGAAAGAGGGATAGTGAGTACTGTAAAACAGAAATGAATTCTAAACAAATGTTTAGCTCACAGTAACTGGTTATAATTAATATTTATGATACAACATGAAAGTCATGTCTTCCTATTTTCACTATATATTGTTATCAGTAAACACCATTGACCTGTAATGTTGATGAAAAATGAGGACAAAAATATGGTTAAAAAAAGCAGTGGACAGTCAAGGAGTAGACTGTGAAAGAAGAACGTCAAAGGTATATTTCGACTGCTTATGAAAATCAGTATCTGAGTTTTTCAACACATGTTATGGAACTATTTTACTGCAGATCTCATATTTCTTATATGAGGCTCGAATCATGCAAATAGCAGAACTAAGACATGCTCATAAATTGTGTATTTTGTGAGAACACCAAATAGGAAGAAAAGCAATGGTTATAATGGATTTCATCAGAACTGACTCAGATTTGATTTTGTGTATTCAGTATTATACTTGAATTTCTAAAAGATATTTGAGTTTCATGTAACGAAACTGTAACTGATGCTGTATATGTTAAGATTTACAAATGATTTATGAACTATTTTAGTATACAGGGTGTTTATAAATGAATATCGGGGTTTTAACACTTTATAATATTTATTATATTAAACTTACAGTTACAAATGATATGTCAAATGAAAGACCAACTGAAACAGTTTTACCAAGAACCTTATAAATGTTAAATAATAGTGAAGTACGCAGCTGGTTGAACTTCACTGTACTCAAGTGCTGGATAGGCCACAAGGTGCCCAATGACAGGGCTTGCTTTGCATGGCCTCCACGTTCACCCGACCTAATGCCATGTGATTTTTTCCTTCATCAAGGATCATGTGTACGTGCCTCCCCTACCAACAGACCTCCCTGAATTAAGAAATCGGATTGAAGCAGCTGTTGCTACAATCACTGAAGACACACTTATCAATGTTTGGGAAGAACTCGACTATGGACTTGATGTGTGCCGTGCGACAAATGGTGCTCACATTGAAAATTTTATTAGGTTCTTGGTAAAACTGTTTGAGTTGCTCATTCATTTGACATATCATTTATAACTGTAAGTTTAATATAATAAATATTATAAAGCATTATAACCCCAATATTCATTTATAAACACACTGTATTATTTTTAGGATTACTATTTGAATGAATAACTAATATCTGATAGACCAGAAGTACAAGGCATTAGATTTTCTATTTTGCTGCAAGTGTATTTTTAGATGATAATGGAGACTACAGACTTAAAAGTGTCTGCAATTTTGTTGCAATATTTATCAAGTAATGATATGAATATAATAGAGGGAAACATTCCACGTGGGAAAAATATATTTAAAAATATTTTAAATATATTTAAATATTTATATATTTAAATATTTTAAATATATTTAAATATTTATATATTTAAATATTTTAAATATATTTATCAAGTAATACATAGATGTTAAAGATTATATTTTCTTGTGCTCAAAACGTCTTATCAGCATTGTAGAATATTTAATTATATGTAATAAGAAAAGTGTGCAATGAGAGTGAGGTAAGTGATTCATTCTTCAATACAAGATGAAACATGAGAATGAGACAACCCATAGCAAAATTCTATCAATAATTTATAGTTTTTTCTATTTATATGGCAAAACTATGTAACACTCCTAAAACCAATGCCTTGCCTCAAAATGGTACATTTCTCAATATGTGGGCTAATTACCTAGTTGTTCACACTCAATTAAACTGTTGATTTCTTTTGTTGTGCAACATTGCTGTATATTTTCTGACTGTTATATTTGTTAGTCACATATAAGCATACTGTTTTCTTTGTAATCAACAAACGTAGGTACAAGTTTGCTAATGGTGTGTACGCTTTTTTTTACTGTAAACTAGAAATAATGTTTTTTTTTATTATTTACAGCTGTGCCTTTCTCTTGTCAATTAACTTTTCACCAGTTATCTTTCATACTGTTCTCAATGTTTGTCTTTCAGCCCAAATCGATTTATCACTGTTAAATTTTTGTCTGGACAGCATCACCCGCGAAAAGCCACATGGAACTTCCAACACTATCTACTAGGTCATTTATATATATTGTGAAAAGCAATGGTCCCATATGGTCCCATAACACTTCCCTGTGGCATGCCAGAGGTTACTTTAACGTCTGTAGATGTCTATCCATTGAGAACAACATGCTGTGTTCTGTTTGCTAAAAACTCTTCAATCCAGCCACACGGCTGGTCTGATATTCTGTAGGCTCTTACTTTGTTTATCAGGCGACAGTGCGGAACTGTATCGAACGTCTTCCGGAAATCAGGGAAAATGGCATCTACCTGGGAGCCTGTATCTAATATTTTCTGGGTCTCATGAACAAATAAAGTGAGTTGGGTCTCACACGATCGCTTCCGGAATCCATGTTGATTCCTACAGAGTTGATTCTGGGTTTCCAGAAATGACATGATATGCGAGCAAAAAACATGTTCTAAAATTCTACAACAGATCGATGTCAGAGATATAGGCCTATAGTTTCGCGTATCTGCTCGACGACCCTTCTTGAAAACTGGAACTACCTGTGCTCTTTTCCAATAATTTGGAACCTTCCGTTCCTGTAGAGACTTGCGGTACACGGCTGTTAGAAGGGGGGAAAGTTCTTTCGCATACTCAGGTCCAGTGGACTTTCCTCTGTTGAGTGATTTCAGTTGTTTTTCTATTCCTTCCACACTTATTTTGATGTCAACCATTCTTTCGTTTGTGCGAGGATTTAGAGAAGGAACTGTAGTGCGGTCTTCCTCTGTGAAACAGCTTTGGAAAAAGGTGTTTAGTATTTCAGCTTTACACATGTCATCCTCTGTTTCAATGCTATTATCATCCCAGAGTGTCTGGATATGCTGTTTCGATCCACTTACTGATTTAACGTAAGACCAGAACTTCCTAGGATTTTCTGTGAAGTCAGTACATAGAATTTTACTTTCGAATTCACTGAACGCTTCAGCATAGCCCTCCTTATGCTAACTTTGACATCGTTTAGCTTCTGTTTGAGAGGTTTTGGCTGTGTTTAAATTTGCAGTGAAGCTCTCGTTGCTTTCGCAGTAGTTTCCTAACTTTGTTGTTGAACCACGGTGGGTTTTTCCCGTCCCTCACAGTTTTACTCGGCACGTACCTGTCTAAAACACGTTTTACGATTGCTTTGAACTTTTTCCATAAGCACTCAACATTTTCAGTGTCAGAACAGAAATTTTCGTTTTGATCTGTTAGGTAGTCTGAAATCTGCCTCCTATTACTCTTGCTAAACAGATAAACCTTCCTCCCTTTTTTTATATTCCTATTTACTTTCAAATTCAGGGATGCTACAATGGCCTTATGATCACTGATTCCCTGTTCTGTGCTTACAGAGTCAAAAAGTTCGGGTCTGTTTGTTATCAGTAGGTCCAAGGTGCTATCTCCACAAGTCGGTTCTCTTTTTAATTGCTCAAGGTGATTTTCGGATAGTGCACTCAGTATACGGTCATTCGATGCTCTGTCCCTACCAGCCGTCCTAAGCATCTGAGTGTCCCACGCTATATCTGCTAAATTGAAATCTTCCCCTAAGACATGCTGAGGAGATTGAGTGTCCCAGTCTATAGCTGGTAAATTGAAATCTCCACCTAAGACTATAACATGGTGAGGAGATTTATGTGAAATGTATTCCAGATTTTCCCTCAGTTGTTCTGCCACTAATGCTGCTGAGTCGGGAAGTCGGTAAAATAAGCCAATTATTAACCTAGCTCAGTTGTTGAGTATAACCTCCACCCATAATTATTCACAGGAACTATCCACTTCTATTTCACTACAGGATAAACTACTACTAACAGCGACAAACACGCCACCACTGGTTGCATGCAATCTATCATTTCTAAACACCGTCTGTGCCTTTGTGAAAATTTCGGCAGAATTTATCTCTGGCTTCAGCCAGCTTTCTGTACCTATAATGATTTCAGCTTAGGTGCTTTCAATCAGTGCTTGAAGTTCCGGTACTTAACCAATGCAGCTTCGACAGTTTAAAATTACAATACCGATTGCTGCTTGGTCCCCACATGTCCTGATTTTGCCCCGCACCCTTTGAGGCTGTTGCCCTTTCTGTACTTGCCTGAGGCAATCTAACCTAAAAAACTGCCCAGTCCATGCCACACAACCCCTGCTACCCATGTAGCCACCTGCTGTTTGTAGTGGACTCCTGATCTATCGAGCAGAACCCAAAACCCCACCACCCTATGGTGCAAGTCGAGGAATCTGCAGCCCACACGGTCGCAGAACTGTCTCAGCCTCTGATTCAGACCCTCCACTCGGCTCTGTACCAAAGGTTCGCAGTCAGTCCTGTCGACGATGCTGCAGATGGTGAGCTCTGCTTTCATCCTACTAGTGAGACTGGCAGTCTTCACCAAATCAGATAGCCACCGGAAGCCAGAGAGGATTTCCTCCAATCCATAGTGACACACATCATTGGTGCCGACATGAGCGACCACCTGCAATGGGTGCATCCTGTACCCTTCATGGCATCTGGAAGGACCCTTTCCACATCTGGAATGACTCCCCCTGGTACGCACATGGAGTGCACATTCGTTTTCTTCCCCTCCATTGCAACCATATCCCTAAGGGGCCCCGTTACGTGCCTGATGTTGGAGCTCCCAACTACCAGTAAGCCCACCCTCTGTGACCACCCAGAGCTTGCAGACTGAGGGGCAACCTCTGGAACAGGACAAGCAGCCATGTCCGGCCGAAGATCAGTATCAGCTGGAGACAGAACCTGAAACCGGTACATCAGACAAACTGGAGAGGCCTTCCGTTCAGCCCTCTGGAATGTCTTTCGCCCCCTGCCACACCTCGAAACGACCTCCCACTTTACCACGGTAGAGGGGTCAGCCTCAATGTTGGCAGTATCCCGAGCAGCCACAGCCGTAGTCCGATCGGGGGGATGCATGGAACGAGCTGGCCGTACCCGACAAACCCCCATCCGGACACCCACAGTGATGCCCATTGGCAACAGCCTCAAGCTGTGTGACCGAACCCAACACTGCCTGAAGCTGGGAGCGAAGGGATGCCACCTCAGCCCGCATCCAAACACAGTAGGCGCAATCCCTATCTATGCTAAATACTGTTGTGCAAAGAACGTCTGAACTAATCTACAGAGAGCACAAACAATTCGACACGGTTATTAAAATACAGGACCGCCTAGCAAATCCAGTAATGCTGCTACTTGCGCACTGCTGACACACTGGTCCGCGGCAGATGGCTAACTGTACTGTCAGTAATGTACAAAGACTATTTGAAAGAAATAAACAAATGACACATGACTACACAACTTTACACATCACAGATATAAAAATGCAAATCTGCCCCTGCTAATTACGAAATTACATAATGATTTGACGGATTTTGAAGGCATCAGTATTTAAATAACTGGAACATTTTTTTAATGAGGAACACCTGTATTCCAAAATTGGCAGAATATATTCCAAAAGAAAAGCTATAATGAACAAGACATTGAGTTAATGCTCTGCAAGAAACAATTTCAAGGTGATTCATGTAAACTACCATTACTCAACTGTCTGTTGAAGTACATCTAACAAAATAGACAGCATTATGGGTAGATATGAAAGTCACCCATTTTCTGACAACCCAAGAGGATAAAAAGCACACTCTGCCCAATAAAAGACAGTCTTGGTCTGAGGGTTCCCCAGATTTGTAACACTCCTAGTGGGCGCAGAAATAGTTTGGTCTCTTCATACATACAGTTTCAGGATATTGTGCTGATCACTGACACCACACATATATTGAGATTTGAACAAATTAGCAGTTGTTGGGCATTGTCTCTCTAGAAAAGTGTGGAATTATATTGGATGAGATGTAAACCTTGTTCATTGCACCATCTTTCTGGTGTCTGGTCTTGAGAATGCTATTATGCTTAGAATGAACAAAAAAACAACAGCTACTTTAACAGCAGAGATACTCTTAGTGGAATATAGGAACATGCTTTCAATTTTGAGTGGCAACACAGAGGTATGCTGTGTTTTTACTTTTCCACATGATGTGTGGTGCTAAAACTATTTCTTCACTGTTAGCATCAATGTAATTGGTGGTTGTATATACAAATTCTTTTACTTCTGCACATCATCATTTTGATGCATGTTGCCCAGTTGGTAGATACATTACATGTTGATTTATGATAGTTGGATCTTGATTACAACAGAGGAAATTGATCATTGAGGCCTGACTTGGCAAGAAAACTGAAGATTTCATTCAAGAATGTTGTTGCAAGAAACTGTGTTCCCAGATAGGCTTTCTTGCAGTAAGAAAACTCTCTGTGTGATCTCATTGAATTACAATTAGTTTCTGGATAGGTATGGATTTTGCAATTGTTTGCTCACTGTTGTAGTGCAGACATTGGAAGTTTCATTGGTAACAATAGAAGAAATATGACTGTTTAGGTAATAAATTGTCAGTGTTCTTTCACAGGATGTTAAGAATTGTGAGTTTGCTTACTGCTCATGGAATTATTGGGATGAGAGTTGCCTATAATGTTCTTTCTTTTCCTGTGTGCAGTGAACAGAAGAGTAATGGAAATATAAAATGAAAATAATATTTTGAGAAGCAAATGATGAGTCTTGAGCACCAGGAGTTTTTTGGATGACCAGATGGTATCACCCAGAGATAAAGATAGGAGTACAGATTAATGGGAAAAGAAAGAGGTTATGAAACTGTAACCGGTATTTAAGTAAGAACATCATGAAATTAGTTTTTCCTTGCTATATGTCATTAAAAATGTACTGGAAGATATTTTCTGACTTTCCCACACTTATCTGCTGAAAACCAAAAATTGAATTTTGGCTACTTGTCACATGATGAAAAGTGGAGAAGAGTTTCTTTAAATGTCATGGAGGCTTTCAAATTTTAAGGAACTTCTCGAAGTTTGAAATTAAAACTTACCACAGTAGATTGTCGAAATATAATTTTCTGAGACGTGTAAAAATGCTCTCTTCTTGCGCTGCATTTTATGCAATAAGGCTATTTTAAAGTATACAAATGTTCTGATAAAGTAAACAGTAATCACACTCTGATACATATCTTTCTGGATACTGGTTATATTAAAAAGTGTTGGGTAACTTTACCGATTATGTACAAAAAAATTAGATACGCACAATGATTAGATTAATGTTGTTTATTTAGTTGATTTATGGTTCTTTCATTCCTCACATTATTGTTGAAATTCTTGGAGAATTACTTGTCTCTTTACATTGCATGTACCTGCAAAACCATTTTATTTTCATGCGTGACGTTGGTTGTTCATTGCTATCCTAAAGAATTTTTTTATTTATGGTATGTCCTATAAGTACATGGATAACAATGAAAACTGATGTTGTAAATATGTTAATATAAAGTATGTCAAACCATTAACTGTAAATACTGACATTTCAAAACACTGATACACCTTTAACAATTTTTCATTACATCTAGTCTGTATACAGTAATTTTGAATAGTAAAAATATGGACCACATTTCAAAATACTGAAGATATGTTGTCCTGAATCACTATTCATTTTCATTACTAATGGAAGTGTATAACATGAAACAGATCCTTTTCTCACTGTACCACAAATAAGATTGAGGAACAATATTTTACAAGGTATGTATGTCAAAAGTCATTGTTGGCCATTTTAGCTTGACATTGGATTTGATGTTTGTTTGATTGAAGTTGTTATTTTATATTCCAAGTGACAGCTCAAAAATAATTGAGATAATAATACCTGTATGAATTATTACAATGTATACTTGCTTTTGAAAAAGTAACTAATTAACTGTTGGAAGTAGAACTTAATAATTCCAGCCTTGAAGAAAATATCGTAGTGATGGTATGATATGCAAGTATTTCTCTTTCTCTACAGCAGAGGCACACATAGTAAATCAAAGTGGCTATATATTCATTTTCTGAAGGCACACATTTTGTTGTATCTCCTTTACATAGGATTTCTTTAACTGAATCTGTTTTTATTTCACAGGAGTAGTTCTTTTATGCATTTTTCTCTGATTCTGTTGTATCTACATGTGTGTGAGTACAATATTGTGCTCTTTTAATCAAATTAATGGGTGATTCTGTCAGTCAGAGTTTTAGCTGAAGATGACCCAAATACATGGAAAATCTAGTGGAACTGATGATATGTGTACAATTTATTATTCTTTTCTGTTCACATGAGAATGTATTACTGGAAAGGAAGAATCAGATAGCCTATGTAGCTCTGTAAACACTCAGAGCCTCTCTTAATTTGTATTCCAGACTCATTCAGATGATATTTTAATCTGCTAACTTGAATTGGGGCATTATTTGCCAGAGCAGATTGAAAATGTGAATCCCATTCTCTGTCACTCTACTTCTATTTTTGCTGTGGTGTTGTGTGTACATGTACATTAGGATTTCCTTTTCAGTGCTAATGTTCCCAAGTTATTTAAAAATAGTTGCTTTCTCTTATTGTCTTTGAGTTCTTCCAGCATTGGATTAATCATTTTATTCTTGTGTTGTCTTGCTTACGCAGTTAGGTGCTTTAGTCTGCACAGTAAACTAGCATAACTCACATACAGTGTAATACTGCATTTAAAGTATTTATGTTTTATGTAAAAATAAATTTTTCCTGTCTGTCAATTTAAATTCTTCAAGGTATTGTACCATATCATTGTATAAAATATATTAATTACAATCTGCAAAACTAATTTTTTGACCATATTAGAGTGGCCTTCCTCATGGCAAGACTTGTTTTGGTGGAGGAAGGGTGGCTCTATTTAAAGCAGATGATTGGTGTCAGTACATCACATTTGTGAACTTTTATTATTGGCCTTAGAATATAATAGGCTAGTCAAGACCTATTGGGAGAAGGCAGGAAAGAAGATATTTGTGGGCTAGCCAACTTGTCAGTGATTGGTGACAGCAAATCAGCTCTTGGCACCTGGTGGGCATGTTTTCTTCCTGGTATGTATGAAAATGCAGTGACAATTCTCTTGTAGGTGTTTGGTTAGGGTGTCACATCCGTGTCCAGTGAGGCTTCTGCTCTGCAACCACTCATGGCCTCCTGGACAGGGATAGTCGACATCCAGGATAGCATAAACTTATAGCCATCCACTCTGTTAATGTTACTTGGTGTTAAATAATTTCAGGCACCTCTCGAATTTTACTTTGGCACATTCATGACATTTTTGCCAGCACATGGGCTTCCTGGAACAAGAAAGGTTGTCCACAGTGATAGTGGTGTTCCACTATAGTCGATTTCTTATGCTGTGCTAATCGCACAAACTGTTCATGTTCTGCTACTTGTGTGATAACGTTCTTGTTGCCTCCCCTATGTAGGCAGCTCCCCACTCACAACATAATTCATATGCTTCTGTAGTGTTTATTTTGTTGACTTCATCCCTGGTGGAACCTATGATGTTGTGGTGCCTGTGGCTGCTGTGGAAAATAGGTTTAACTCCTCGTCGGCAGAAGATGTTGCCTAGCCATTCACTGATGCCATTCACACATGGTAAGCACACTAGCAGAAGCTTCTCTTCCTTGCTTTCTTCTCTCGGTTTATTTCACTTGGCCTTGGTTATGTTCCTTACAACATTCTTGTCATAATTGTTGATGCCAAATGGGTGGTGTAACGACTTCAATTCTTCTTTGGTGCTTTTAGTGTCACTTATCAGACAGGGACGGGTAGTCAGTGTGTGCAGAGCTGAATGGATTCTGAGCTGAGTGATGGTGGCTGTCAGCATGCAGGTACCGATTTGTGTGGGTTGGCTTCTGGTTCACTTTGTATCCTAGTGTACCATTCACAGTTCTGTATATCTCCTTGTCCAAAACTGTGGATGGTAAGTGTACTGGAAGCCGACTCAAACAAATTGGTACCTGCACGTGGAGAGCCACCATCACCCAGCTCAGAAGTATTCAGTTCTGCACTTGTTGACTACCTGTGCATACCATGTAAGAGACACTAACAAGAGAAAAGAAGAATTGAGGAAGCTACACTACATGTTTAGCAGCAACGGTTATGACAGCAATATTATAAGAAAGGCAACCAAGGACATATGAAATGAAACGAGAGAAGAGGGGCAAGGAAGAGAAGCTTCCAGTAGAGCACTTACCATGTATGGAGGGTGTCAGTGAATGACCAGGCAATGTCGTCTCTGACAAGGTTTCAAACTAATTTTCCGCAGCAGCCACATGACACAAAACATGGTAGGTTACACAGGGATGCAGTCAACAAACTAAACACTGCATGCGTATACAACCTATGTAGTGAGTGTAGAGTTTCCTACTTAGGGAAGACAGGAAGGCCAGTCAGCACACGAGTAGCACAAAATGAATGGAATGTGGGATTAGCAAAGTATAATAAACAGGCAATAGCAGAACACTAGCATGACAGTGCACAGCGTACCTTCTTCCAGGACGCCTGTTTGCTGATGAGAGAGTCATGGAGGCACCAACGCAAAGGTCGAATGTTAACTGAAGTTATTAATAAGGCAACCAGACACCATCAATAGAGAAGATGGCTACAAACTTCTGGTACTCTGGCTGCTAGCTACCCCTGTCTAATGGGTCATGAGTGGTTGTGGCACAGACACAATAGACATTTTTTTTTATACAGCTATAGGAGAACACCACAAGAATGCAAGTGGTGATTCGCTGACTCTTGCCAGTAACTGACAAGTGGCTAGCCAATGAATAGCTTCTTTCCTACCCTCTTCCCTTTTATCATGAATCGCCTATAATATTCTAGGCCTAATAAAATTTCACGAGAATGATATATTGACACCAATTGTGTGCAATAAACTTTCATCCACCAAAATGAGTCCTGCCCTGAGGAAGGCCCTGGTAATATAGTTGAAATGTTGGTTTTACTGTTCATAATTAAAGTATTTTGTACAGTGACATGGTACAAAACTTAGAAGAATTTTAATCATCATGACACCGGCAGTAGAAGCCTACATAGTTATTGTCCTGTCTGTGTTTATCATCAGGAAAATAAATTTTTACAAGATATTTTTTTTAAGAAGCTGTAAAATGGCAAAATTATCTCAATTATCTTTTAACAGAGAAAGCAGAATATAAAACAACAGGAGGAGTGGGAGAACATGCAGTAGTATACTGTACTACTTTATGGGAAACATGAAATTGAATTCAACTGGATCTCTACCATGAAATTAGTTGGTTCTCTATGAGATATGAGCCGAATAATGTTATACCCAAAGGTTGTTTCAAAGATATACAGGGGCTGTGATATTTGTACACCTACTGTCATGCTCTCGACTTTCTAATAATTGCATTCCATGATTGTCAAATGCCAAGCAAAAGCAGCCATATCACAAATGAGCTGAATCAATATTTAACCATCTACAGCATAAAATCTCTGAGCTGTAACAGTCTTATATAATTATCTATCAACCAACAATCAATGCTAAAATATTTTTCCATATTAATAAATATTACCATCAGATAAACAGTAGGAGTAAAGACTCAACAAGAAAGATCTCAGTGTTAATTTACACATATATGATGCTTGAAACAAGAGTAAGGTAAGTTTTTTAAAGTGAGATACATGTCTTAGGCACAAAAGACACAACACAGAACAACAAGTTAACTTCCTATATAAGGTAAACATTCCATTTAACTGTTACATGGAATTTGTCATGTTACAATTGCCTTTATCTTCAAGTACATTTGAAAATTTATCATTTTAAAATATATTTTTACATTTGTAGAAGAAATATATGTATATATATACTTTTTGATTTCATACTAAGATATTCTGCAGGTGTGAATGCTAGGTTCAACTGGCAAACACAGTGGCAAGAATGCAACTTGTATAGTATTTGCTTTCTGTGAGGATGCAAGTTTTGCTGAAAATCATGTTGTTTACTACATATGTTTAGCTTCTTGGAAGATGTCCAAAACACACTTTCTTTCATTTTAATATATTGGTTTCATAGTCAGTCATATTTGTGAAATTTACCTATACCTTATTTTGCTTGACAAATACTTACTTTTGGAAATTGCAAATTCAGAATAATTATGTAAGGTATTTTATGTTTGTAATTGAATATAATTTATCTCTCTGTCTTGTGTATCTAAATCACAAATTTGACAAAAACAAGGTTGTTTGCTGTTGCTGTATACTTGTTGTGTATCTGTAGAGACTGTTTCAGCAGTTGGGCTCTAATGTAGTATATTAAGCATTCGCTTGTCAACTTGTCTACAAGAGAACATAAATAATTTTGATTGGTTATAATGGGCTGTATTTTGCAACTAATGGATAACACAGATGCATAATTGCTTCAAAAGGCAATTAAATTTCAGTGTTATGAGTATGCCATGTTAATGGATGCTTCTCCATTTCATACTGACTCCTCAGATCTTTGTTTTTCATATCCATTTGTAAATATCACAGAAATAGTTGCCGGTTACCATGTACAGATTATTTTAGTTTCATTTTTCATGCCTTGCTTCGGCTTATAACAATTGTACAGAAATAATAACAGGCATTCTTACACAAACTAAAAATATGACTTGAAATCATAATATTATGTTAATGCTACCTGAGACTTATAATTGTGCTCTCATCTTTCTGTTCTTATTTTCCTTTCTTGGTGTATTCCCATGTTAGGGCAGGACCAAGTTGTCAGTTTCCAGTCAGAATTGTCATTGAATACCATTTTGAGTTCAGTAATTGCTTAAACTAACATAGCTGGCAGTGTTGTAGCTAGGTGGCTCAGCTGGTGTAGCATCAACATAGGAACACAAAAGGTTTGTGCTTGATTCTCACATAGTCCAGACATCCTTTTTTCATATAACTTGATCTCCATGTCAAATCATGCTTTATTATGTCAGCAAGACATGGTAAATTGTATCATGTTGTATTCTGTGTTGAAACTGTCAATACCTCAACAGCTGTTGGGCTGAACTGGTTTTCAACTCATTGCTATACAGGAACATATCAGCTGCTATATTACCAAGCTTAGTAAAATACTGTTCTGTTCAGAACAATGTAGAGTTGATGAACATTTTTAAACCAATGTTATACTCTCAGCTATTTTATGAATTCTGATTGACAAAGCTAAGAGGTGTAAAGCGCAACAGAAGGAGAAATCCGGCAAAAGATATGAAATGAGTAAACACAAATAACCATTCTATGTACTGAAGAGGCATTGAATAGCCTAATGAATAGTTAAATAAAATAGAAGTGGAACATCAAAACTCAGCATATGTCCATCCACCATTTACTGTGAACTAATTAATATCTAGCAAAATACGAAGTTGATACTTATAAAGCACATACAATAATATGATTACGGATTTTTTAAACAAGATAACCATATTTTGTCTGTCTTCTCCCTTTATCTTGTTGAAACAAAGGCCCTCAAGCAGGGAGATAAAAATGTATGAGTAAGTATGTCTGATAACAATTTATGACGAAGTATATGTCATAAGAATGAAGAGTAAAAGATATAAGTGGTTGTATAGACAATGCAGATAGTTAAGAGTATGCTACTTAGTGGCAGTATTCAGCCAACACAAAATTTACTTCCAGTCGTTGTTTAGCTACTAAAACCAGTTACAATAAAACAGAAACTAGTAAACATTTTAAAGTACTCAAAACAAAAAATAATATAATTACTGTTAGAAAAATCTGAGAACTGAACTCTCCAATTCATTGTCCCACAACTATGGAGTCTCCAGGATCACATACTTTTTAGTAAAACGGGACAAAAGAAGTAACTGTGTGGACTGCAGGTGCAAAAAGACAATTCCCTCATCAATCAGACAGATATATCTTAAGTTATTTGCCATGAAAGCACTATTGTTTTTGAACAAGCTGTTCTTTCATTATTTCCGGTAATCCAAAACCAAAAACTGTTTTAAGAAACATCACAAATGAAATAGTTATGTAATGTAATGTTAAATGCCCTGTTTTGTGCTGCTATCAGTCATTAAGATCACAAGCATTTAACAGCATCTTGAAATTAAGTGAAACATATCAGTCTCAAAAGTATTTACTTAAAGAGTGAAGTAAATCATTTAGTATGTCCATCTTCACCTAAGAATGGTTTCCTGATCTGTACCGATGGTAGTATTTGATGTTAAATGAATTTTTATCTTGCTGAATTATCAAACAAGATTGAATAAAACAGCAACTTTACATACAGGGGCACTGGATGTACATAAAGCAATGCTGAATACTGAATGAACAAGAGTGAGAGGAGCGGTACGATGTTTGCATCCAGAAGGTAAGGTAAGGTGAATGCTAAAAAATGAAGACTCTTCAATACATAATGAAAGCATATATAAGACAGATATTTGTAAACAAATGTACTGAGCATAATTAAAGAGTATGAGACAGGATAAAAAGGGAGAAATCTTTAAGGGCAATTATATAGGCAGTAAGGAAAAAGATAAAAATATAAATGAAGAGAGAATGAAGAAGAAAAAGAAAGTGAGCAAGGGAATGAATGTACATATTGCATGTAGCAATGTAGGGTGCAGGAAAGAGTAATAATAAGTTGTCAGCACTTGCTATTGAGCCTCTCATTTCTTTTGCTATTTCTGTTCAACTGATTACATATTCCTTATAGGTATTATAATATTATGAGGATATTTTTTCTTTACAGTTATCTTATGCATTTGCAATTTTCATTTATGATGTTTCCTATCCTATCTGCATTTCTCATTGCTTGTTGTTCATTTCTGTGCTGCTGAACTGGGACTCTTAATTACATGTCATTTATACTTCACCTTCCTTGCCTTGCTCTGGAATGTAGGCCATTGATTAGTAACTGACAAAGCTCTTCCTTTCACATATACTGTTGTGATTTATTTTATTTTATTCTGCATAAGGAAACTTACATGAGATCCTATGTGAGCAAACAGTTATCAATGTTTCTTTGCACTTGTTTGCTGTGCTGTGATCTCATTTTGCAGAGCAATACATCTTTCTTCTGGAAGCTTTCATTTTAGTATCTCATATTTGTTACTCTTCTGAATGGATACTTCTAAACTTGTTTGCAATCTTATATGTTATGTTGTCAGAGTTTTACACTCAGTGAAAAATAAAACTTATGGGAAGACTTTTGCTGGTTATTAAAGCTTTAAGAGATGACTATATCTATTTTGATACAATAAGGTTTTTCACTTTCTATTTGCTAGGAGAAGAACATGAAAATTATATTATGTAAGTTTCTGTTGGTTTTTGGATGACTAAGCCAATATTAACATATGTTACATAACAAAATTAGGAAGTCATCCATAGTTACTTGATTTATATATATAAAGGGACAGATTTTAGAAAATTATGCTATTAATAACAACAAATATTTTTAGATATTTGAAGCCTCTATTAAATTAAGGGCATTCAAGACAGTTGAGGTTTTGGTTTTGGAAGTCATGAGATTTTTGTGAAATAGTAACCCTGAGAGATATAGAGTTGGTAATTATCAATTTACCAGTTTGTGCTGATATTTCAAACAAGCTGTATGTGTAATTATTTTAATAGATAAGAGAAATCTAACTTTTGACTGAAATCGGATGTTAGGTACTAAATATGTAGGACAGGCACAATAATTGTTGTGGCATGATTTGGTCACTTTTATTAAAGATATGCTTTAAGAAAATTATAGTATATTGATTGCATACACACTGGCCATGAGTGCACTACATTAACTGTAAGAAGAGGAATTCTCACTGCCAATAAATAATGCACTCACTGTACTTAGAAGGAACAGGTATGAGAAAAAATGTGAGTGTAGTGTGTTTAGTGATGAGAGCTAAAATACAGTTATTAAAAAGTCATTTCTTCCAAAAATTATTGATTTCACACCATATTATGCACAGTGACACAGATATGTATTAGTAAAATTGAAATGCTAGAGGACGGAAAGAGAAAAGGCATCAAAGACTGGAATGTCAGTAGAGATCCATGTATTAGATTAGAGGCACACAATCTGAAGTGTAATGCCAAATTTTGGTTATTTCTACTGTTACCACATTTCAGGAAATGCAGGTACACTGGAAATGTAGGTGCTGGAAATAGTACAGAAGAAGGAGCAAGCAATATGTCATTTGATATCAATGTTAACAGTTGCTAATATGTAGTCATTATTGGAAACAAGACAGCATGGTTTGACTAAAGAGTTCTGTCTCCTAATTAGTATCAAAAGCTATCAGAATAGACTGATGCAAAAAATATTCTGTTGAGAAATATTAAAATTGTGTTGTCCAACCTCATTTCTCATGGATTCATACCTGTTATGATTGAATTATTAAGTGTTACATTTATATAATAGATACTTTTTGTAGGAAAGTAGCATTTAATGTCATTATTGGTCTAAGATTTCTACCAGTCTAGGTATCTAATGAATTTCCATTATATGTGTGTGTGTGTGTATATGTATGTGTATGTTTGTGTGTGTATATAAATATTCCTCTTTGAAAAAATAAATTTGTATTTTTTATAAGTATATTGTTGCATACAGTCAGTGGGATTATGAAGTGGACTGTATCACTCACTTTTTACAGATAGACTTCATGCAACAAAGACCAGCTTGATGGAAATGTATCAGTTTTATGCATGTAAATGTCAGTGTATAAAATATACGTATGTAACTCAAGTGTGTATGTCCAAAAGTTAAAAACATAATTGTAGCAAAACTTGCACCACTATTTTTTTAATCTGTTTCATTTTCTACATCCAAGAAGGACATTTCCTGACACTAGCAGTCGTGGGTAATGCCCTTCCATTCACAGGATGGTGGTAAGAGGGTCCTAGTGTAATCTGTCTTACCATGCCTGATCCGAGCTGCTGCAGTAGTCCTGATCCTTGAGAGCTGGACAAGCATGCGGATGGTCGCCGTGAGCGTATGCTGCTCATACTGGAACTCAGCAAGAATGGAACACTGCTGCTTGTGTTTGGCATGCTTCCCCCCTGCATAGGACATGAATACAATGTTTTATTAGCTGTACATATTACATATGTATAGGTGAATCATTTGTGTTAGTGCATGTGCACGCAGATGTGTTTTATTCTGCACAATATGATTTACTGACTGAAAAGTTTCATTAGTTTACAATAGTATGCTAACTTATTTATTGTTTGTATGGAATAATGTTGCTAGCAGATTTTATTTTGATATTACCAAAGATTATTTCACCTTGTATGATCAGTTACCAATAAAGATTCTTTACTGTAGATGGTCATTTACTTCACTGGCATGTAGTATGTTGAAGTACACTGATGTTATTCTTACTGCTTCCTTGCTCAATGATAATATAGTTATTATATGTTATTTTTCTGTATTTACATTTAACTAAAATGTGCAGCTTGTGTTATAAGACAATATCAGAGTATCAGGATGATGACTACATGTTCACACCAAGTACAAAAGTATGAATATTAGGTTAGATTGCTATGTACCACAAAGAGAAGGTGTTAAACAGCAGACTTGTACATTTAATAGTAGATGGTTAGATTTGAGCTATGAAAACAGTTCATCAAATGGAGAAACACACACAGACACACACACACACACACACACACACACCTCCTGGAGACGACAGTGGCCATACATGTGTTGTTGTTGTGGTCTTCAGTCCAGAGACTGGTTTGATGCAGCTCTCCATGCCACTCTATCCTGTGCAAGCTTCTTCATCTCCCAGTACCTACTGCAACCTACATCCTTCTGAATCTGTTTAGTATATTCATCTCTTGTTCTCTCTCTATGATTTTTTCCCCCCATGCAGCCCTCCAATACCAAATTGGTGATCACTTGATGCCTCAGAATATGCCCTACCAACGGATCCCTTCTTCTAGTCAAGTTGTGCCACAAATTTCTCTTCTCTCCAATTCTGTTCAATACCTCCTCATTAGTTATGTGATCTACCCATCTAATCTTCAGCATTCTTCTGTAGCACCACATTTTGAAAGCTTCTATTCTCTTCTTGTCTAAACTATTTATCGTCCACGTTTCACTACCATACATGGCTACACTCCATACAAATACTTTCAGAAAAGACTTCCTGACACTTAAATCTATACTCGATGTTAACAAATTTCTCTTCTTCAGAAACGCTTTCCTTGCCATTGCCAGTCTACATTTTATATTCTCTCTGCTTCGACCATCATCAGTTGTTTTGCTCCACAAATAGCAAAACTCCTTTACTACTTTAAGTGTCTCATTTCCTAATCTAATTCCCTCAGCATAATCCGACTTAATTTGACTACATTCCATTATACTCGTTTTGCTTTTGTTGATGTTCGTCTTATGTCATCCTTTCAAGACACTATCCATTCCGTTCAACTGCTCTTCCAAGTCCTTTGCTGTCTCTGACAGAATTACAATGTCATCGGCGAACCTCAAAGTTTTTATTTCTTCTCCATGGATTTTAATACCTACTCCAAATTTTTCTTTTGTTTCCTTCACTGCTTGCTCAATATACGGATTGAATAACATTGGGGAGAGGCTACAACCCTGTCTCACTTCCTTCCCAACCACTGCTTCCCTTTCGTGTCCCTCGACTCTTATAACTGCCCTCTGGTTTCTGTACAAATTGTAAATAGCCTTTCGCTCCCTGTATTTTACCCCTGCCACCTTCAGAATTTGAAAGAGAGTGTTCCAGTCAACATTGTCAAAAGCTTTCTCTAAGTCTACAAATGCAAGAAATGTAGCTTTGCCTTTCCTTAATCTATTTTCTAAGATAAGTCGTAAGGTCAGTATTGCCTCACGTGTTCCAACATTTTTATAGAATCCAAACTGATCTTCCCCGAGGTCGGCTTCTACAGTTTTTCCATTCGTCTGTAAAGAATTCGTGTTAGTATTTTGCAGCCATGGCTTATTAAACTGATAGTTTGGTAATTTTCACATCTGTCAACACCTGCTTTCTTTGGGATTGGAATTATTATATTCTTCTTGAAGTCTGAGGGTATTTCACCTGTCTCATACATCTTGCTCACTAGATGGTAGAGTTTTGTTAGGCCTGGCTCTCCCAAGGCTGCCAGTAGTTCTAATGGAATGTTTTCTACTCCTGGGGCCTTGTTTCGACTTAGGTCTTTCAGTGCTCTGTCAAACTCTTCACGCAGTATCATATCTCCTATTTCATCTTCATCTCCATTCTCTTCCATTTCCATAATATTGTCCTCAAGAACATCGCCCTTGTATAAACCCTCTATATACTCCTTCCACATTTCTGCTTTCCCTTCTTTGCTACGTATCAAGTGTGTTTGTGCCCCCACCCCCCCACCCGCCCCCCATCCTCCCCCTAACCCTCTGCCCTCTTACTCTCCATCTGATGAAGGACTTTCTCTGACAGCTCAATCTAACAGCCCTATTAAATGTGCCTGTCTGCTGTTCAATGCCTCATCTATATGGTGAATAGCAATCTATCCTAAGATTCATATTGTTATTGCATTCTGAATTTTCCATTGTTTGATTTTCCCAGATATAAATATGTTGTAATAGCTTATCAAATCTTTTTTTATTTGTATCCTGCTGTGTTACTCAAGAGTTCGTTTTATTAACAATCCTCTCACATTGTGAAAATATTTCTGATTATTTTATTTGTAGCAGTAATATATTTTTGACAACGTATTCAATGTTGATTCATGATGCTTACTGTCATTCTGACAGTTACCTTCATTTTGTCTGTCATCTACACATAATTTCTGGAGCAACATTGTCTTCGTTAGCCCTTTTGACTTCCAGTGAATGAAGACATCCTCTACTCTTTCCATGCATTGCAGTCTTCAGTTATGAGTATACATTTTTGGGATATCTACATCCAAATTGAAATTAAAATAGTGTGTTTCAGTGGACTGGGAATTCTATGTCTGTTTAATTAAGATCAGACACAATCTCATATTTTTTCCTTGTGTGAAAAGTAAGTTATGAAAAAAGTACTCAGTTTCTTTCTGAACAGTAAGAATTTTATATTTCACACTGACTAATTTTTTCTTTCAGTCTTACTTATAAAACCCGATTTATTGTTCTAGTTCATATAGAAACAAACATGCAAAAAGTTAGCTGTTAGTTTGACCTCATTTTTTAGTTGAAACTACTGCCTTACCTTGCACCAGAAGTAAATCTGCAGGAACAGAAATCTGTAAGAAAAAAAGGTTCTACCCCTCCTCTTGCTAGAAACAGCTTCTGTGATACACAAGCACTCGCGAGCGAGCGTGCGCGCACGCTCATGCACGCATGCACACACACACACACACACAACACACACACACACACGCATGGGCAGAATTTTGCATTCACTTAAGAAGAAATTATTATTTACAAAAAATTACTGAACTGTCCACTGTGTATTTAATCTACACATGAAATTAAGAACTGCTTTCAGTATTTGTAGTAGTTGTCAATGTTAAGCACTGAATGTGTAGTATTCTGATGAATCTGTCTTTCACCTACATTAAATCTCCCTTTTATCTATTGTTACCTTGTTTGAAACTATCCACTGTGTCAGTCTTTCTGTTTCTCATGTTGTTTTCCTGTTGCTTCCCTTCTTTGATTTATTCATTCTAACATGCACACTATCTGATCATAAGTATCCAGACACCTATTAGGTAGTAGACGTCAATATGGGAAGTGTCCACCCTTCACTTTTATGACAGCTTATGCTCCACTGGGGACACTTTCATTGAGATACAGGAATGTCTATGGAGGAATGGCAGCTAGTTCTTCTCAAGAACCACAACCAGAGATGGAAGTGATGTTAGATACTGGGGCCTGGAGTGAATTCAATGCTCTAACCCCAAAAATGTTCCATTGGGTTTAGGTTGAGGCTTTAGGCAGACGACTTTTTTTCATGAATGTTATTAGCCACAAATCATCGCTTCACAGATGCTACTTTATGACAGTGCATTTCCATGCTGATACAGTCAGTGTCTGATTGTTCCTCTACTGAACATAGTATGCAGTGCTATAAGTGGCCTCCATATCCTTCTTAATTTAGTGTCTTCTTAACTGGAATAAGGAGACCACACCCTAACCACAAAAAACATCCCTACATTGTAACACCAGCTCCTCTGTACTCCAGCACTGGCACTATGAGTAATGGCAGATTGATTATAGAAATGTGTGGCTTATGAGAAGCTGCTTGACCATTGTACACTGTCCTTTTTAACTCCTTCCATACAACCACTGTCCTAGCTGAACTGCTGGTAGCTCTTTGGAACTCACGAGCAATTCATTCTGCTGATTTAAAGTGATTTTATACAACCAACCTCCGTCGTGCTTGATGAACCATGTTGGATAGTAGATGAGTTTTACCTGGTCTTGGTTTAGTTATGACTGTTCCTTCATGTTTTCACTTCAGAATCACATGACCAACAGTCAGTTTGGGTAGCTTTAGAAGAGTTGAAATGCCGTGGATGGATTAATTACTCAGGTGACAGCCAATGACCAGTCTGTGTTTGAAGTCTGAGCTTTCCTGACAGACCCATTATGCTGGTACTGATTCAGTACTGACAACACAATTCTCCTTGCCTCTTCTTATATTGGTAGGTCTGCATCTTGTGACATCTAGTGACCAATTTTGCATTACATAGGATGTCCAGTTACTTTTGATCAGATAGTGTACCTTGTTCTAAAGTTGTTCTACACTTTTCAGGCTTGATTCCTTGTCCTGCTCATATAACTTTTATAGTTTTATCCAATTTATTGGTACTAATTTGTAACAATTCAGTAATCTGGAAGAGACATTTACTTCCATTGAATCTTTATGCTTAATTTGATGCATCACGTATTCAGTTTTTTATTTATGTGTCACATTTTGATTTTGTGTTTCGCATTACTGTATTGACCACTAATGTTGGGGGATCTACTGTTGTTTCTTTCTGTGACCAGTTATCAGTAAAGCTTTTTTGTTCCTTTCTCAGTGACTCTTTTCTACACCAATTTTCATTGTCACTTAATTCCGTTTTTATTTTGATTCCTATTTATTTTGAAAGCCTGATGTTTTCCTGTATTTAATTCAAATGAAGAATTTCCCATGACCCCTTATCCCTTGATAGATTTTTATTTTTCAACATTTCTGTATATCCTCAGTTTTAGCTACTGTTTCCTCATCTTTCCATTTCATCCAATTATCAATGCAGCTAAATATTATCTTTAGTCTTTTTATATGCAAGCTTTCCCCTTTTATAAAAAGTACCCATTTATTTCAATTTTCCAAATCTTGGGATGTGTGGTACCATAAAAATTAAACACCTCTAGCTGAATACATTTCTGTACCAAATGTTGCTGTTCCTCATTACAACCATAAAATTGTTCATTACCGTATTTACTCGAATCTAAGCTGCACTCGAATCTAAGCCGCACCTGAAAAATGAGACTCGAAATAAAGGAAAAAAAAAAAAAAAAAAAAATCCCGAATCTAAGCCGCACCTGAAATTTGAGACTCAAAATTCAAGGGGAGAGAAAAGTTTTAGGCCGCACCTCCAAATCGAAACAAAGTTGGTCCATTGTAAAATGAGACACAATTTAGGTCGAATGAATGACGATACAGCTTCAGTAGTTTGGTTCGAGTCGTAAGCTTAGCAGTTAAGCTTTACCACATAGCCATTGCTATGCGTCAGGCGCTCCGTCCGTATTTATACGGGTACCCTTCCTTTTTCACGTGCTTCGTCTGGTTTGAATCGATTGCTTATTTTGCTTTGATCTGATAAGTGCCGTTTTCTTTGTTATAGGTGTCTGCATCACTCTTAAGCTGAAAATGCATTACTGCACTATGTCGTGCATTCTTTGTCGCATTCTAATAGTGCGTGTTTACGGCCTGTCGCGGCTCGCGGCATGGCTTGCTTTTGTACGCGCTACCGCCGCGTACAATTAAAAAAAAAAAAAAAAAAAGAGGAATCGTCTCATTAGCGAAACAATGGCAAGAGACTGCTATTTGTTGTTACTTACACTGCTGCTTTCTTTGATAATGATCAACAAGTATCAAATAATAGACTGCGTATGATAGGACATGTTCTGAACGAGAGTTAGGCGAAAATTTTTCTCCGTTTGAAAATCTTTGCGGCCGCTTCTTTATTACATCAAATTCTGCACAGAAATTAGTCATCTTAGATTTAAAAATGTAGTCACTTGCCGTGCTTCATTTCTGACTGCATCACTATTAGGCATAAGAATAATATGAATATAAACATGACATGATATGTATATTCTTCCGCGTTTGCTTTTGTCTCACTCTAGTTTCGTAGTTTATTAGGCAGACAGGATTTAAATGAGATAGCAGCAAACACGAAAGAATACATGGCAAAATGTTTATATTCATATTATTCTTATGTTGAAGAGAATACTGTATGTGATTCAAATTTCATCAGGTTCCTATTAGCAACCATCTCTTCTCACAGATAGGAAAAAATTCAGAACGTAGAGTTGGCCATATTGACAAACATCCCAAACAGTCTTGCCAGTCAGATTTTCGTAAAACACTGAAATTGTGCCCACATTCTAAGATGAACAATATGGAATTTGTATTTACTTTGTTGGATAATGTATGAAAATGCAGTGGTCGAAACTCGCGGCGGAGAAAAAAAGCTCGTCTTCCACTTCTTTTTAAAAAAATTTATTTACTGACGCAGAGGTTTTGGCACCAGTATTTATCTTTGTGCCTACAAAGCATGCCTGCATAGCGCTACATATATTCAACGGCAGAAGTTAGTTGTGGCGGCACGTACCAACATGTTTCATAACTTCAGCTTGCTTTGCACTCGATTCTAAGTCGCAGGCGGTTTTTTGGATTACGAAAACTGGAAAAAAAGTGCGGCTTAGATTCGAGTAAATACGGTAATCTTACTATTTCATTAGTCATTTTAGACATACATAACATTGCTAGTCTAGTGTATAACATTGTATATGCAAGTGTAGTCAGAATATGGGTTTGCTTCTCTTGCCAGTGGCAACATAGTCCATATTGGTTCATGTCAGTATGTGTAGACTTGCTGTATATAATGCGCTCATTTAATTCCTCATTTTTGCATACAGCTGAAATCAGGGCTGGTTTGAGAACATATCTCCACACAAGCAAATTATCATTCGGCAGCGTCGCTTCCTCCTTTTCCCTCATACATTTCCCCCAGTGCCTATTTTCACTACTAATTGTGATATACTGTGTATACAGATCTTGTACTTGGGTGCCCCTTGGCACCCATCTCTGCTTGGTGCCTCAAGTGGCCATTCTAATTGTGATTAGAAATCTTACAGTTGTGGTGCTGCTGGCGCCGCAAGTGGCGGCTTGTGTTGCTTGGTTAGTGGCTGGAATATCTGGTAACAGAATGTACTTCTCACTTTCATGGTAGATGTTAACATGTCCTTTACTTAGCCCAAAGGCACCACATATTTTTAGTGGAGCCACATACAGAACTGAACCATAAACTGAAACTTCCTGGCAGATTAAAACTGTGTGCCCGACCGAGACTCGAACTCGGGACCTTTGCCTTTCGCGGGCAAGTGCTCTACCAACTGAGCTACCGAAGCACGACTCACGCCCGGTACTCACAGCTTTACTTCTGCCAGTATCTCGTCTCCTACCTTCCAAACTTTACAGAAGCTCTTCTGCGAACCATGCAGAACTAGCACTCCTGAAAGAAAGGATATAGCGGAGACATGGCTTAGCCACAGCCTGGGGGACGTTTCCAGAATGAGAT
Organism: Schistocerca cancellata; assembly: GCF_023864275.1. Lineage (NCBI taxonomy): Eukaryota > Metazoa > Arthropoda > Insecta > Orthoptera > Acrididae > Schistocerca > Schistocerca cancellata. The sequence goes on from NC_064630.1 coordinate 765,755,677, forward strand.
TTTCACTCTGCAGCGGAGTGTGCGCTGATATGAAACTTCCTGGCAGATTAAAACTGTGTGCCCGACCGAGACTCGAACTCGGGACCTTTGCCTTTCGCGGGCACTTGCCCGCGAAAGGCAAAGGTCCCGAGTTCGAGTCTCGGTCGGGCACACAGTTTTAATCTGCCAGGAAGTTTCATATCAGCGCACACTCCGCTGCAGAGTGAAAATCTCATTCTGGAAACGTCCCCCAGGCTGTGGCTAAGCCATGTCTCCGCTATATCCTTTCTTTCAGGAGTGCTAGTTCTGCATGGTTCGCAGAAGAGCTTCTGTAAAGTTTGGAAGGTAGGAGACGAGATACTGGCAGAAGTAAAGCTGTGAGTACCGGGCGTGAGTCGTGCTTCGGTAGCTCAGTTGGTAGAGCACTTGCCCGCGAAAGGCAAAGGTCCCGAGTTCGAGTCTCGGTCGGGCACACAGTTTTAATCTGCCAGGAAGTTTCATATCAGCGGACACTCCGCTGCAGAGTGAAAATCTCATTCTGGAAACGTCCCCCAGGCTGTGGCTAAGCCATGTCTCCGCTATATCCTTTCTTTCAGGAGTGCTAGTTCTGCATGGTTCGCAGAAGAGCTTCTGTAAAGTTTGGAAGGTAGGAGACGAGATACTGGCAGAAGTAAAGCTGTGAGTACCGGGCGTGAGTCGTGCTTCGGTAGCTCAGTTGGTAGAGCACTTGCCCGCGAAAGGCAAAGGTCCCGAGTTCGAGTCTCGGTCGGGCACACAGTTTTAATCTGCCAGGAAGTTTCATATCAGCGCACACTCCGCTGCAGAGTGAAAATCTCATTCTGGAAACGTCCCCCAGGCTGTGGCTAAGCCATGTCTCCGCTATATCCTTTCTTTCAGGAGTGCTAGTTCTGCATGGTTCGCAGAAGAGCTTCTGTAAAGTTTGGAAGGTAGGAGACGAGATACTGGCAGAAGTAAAGCTGTGAGTACCGGGCGTGAGTCGTGCTTCGGTAGCTCAGTTGGTAGAGCACTTGCCCGCGAAAGGCAAAGGTCCCGAGTTCGAGTCTCGGTCGGGCACACAGTTTTAATCTGCCAGGAAGTTTCATATCAGCGCACACTCCGCTGCAGAGTGAAAATCTCATTCTGGAACCATAAACTGATCGGCAACAACTGGTGACACAAAATGTTGTCAGTCTGGATTTTATATCCTCTCTACTTTGGCCATTGTTAGTTATTTTGCTGTCCAAATAACAAAACTTTGCTACCACTTTTAATGTGTAATTTTGTATTCTAATTCTGTCAGGATTACCTGATTTAATGTGGGTACATTTCACTACTTACATTTTACTTTAATTGACATTCATCTTACAACTGCTTTTCAACACACTATCCATTCTATTCAACCACTTTTCCCAGTTCTTTGATGTCTCTGACAGAATTAAAGTGTCATCCAAAAACTTCAAAATTTTATTTTTTCTTCTTGAACATTAATTCACTTTCCAAAATTCTCCTTGTTTTTCATCACAGCTAGATCAGGGCTTGAATAACATTGTGCATTGGAAATGGGGTAAAATCATGTCTCACACCCTTCTCAACTATTGTTTCCCTATCATGTCCTATAAATTTTTATCAACAGTAATTTGGTTTCTGTACAAGTTCATATATAATAATGCAAATACTATGTGTTACGTCATCTCACTGCACCAAAATGGCTAATGGACTCTTTGTGTTGCAATGTACTTGCCATGATAATCTGTTGCTGCTGTATGTGAGACTAAAAGTGTTTCACTTACCTCAGTATCAAACAGAGATCTCATCATTTATTGAGCTATTGCATTTTTATTTACATTTTATTTGATTATAAATTAATAGCAATATAGTTCTGACATTGTGATTTGTTGATTTTGTATGCAGATATAAATGAATAATTGAAAATCCAGGATGGAATAATGACAATATTATGAAAAGGATAGATTGCTACTCACCGTGTAGTGGAGATGTTGAGTCGCAGACAGGCACAACAAAAAGACTGCCAAACAAGTCAGCTTATGGCCAAAAGCCTTCTTCTGAAGTAGAGAACACACTTACATTCACACAAATACAACTCACACATGCCTGACCACTGTCTCTGGGTGCCAAGGACAGACGGCGAGCAGCTGTGTGTGGCAGGAGAAGCAGTCTGGATGGTGGGGGTAAGGAGGAGACTAGGGTGGGGAGGTGCATATATAGCGTGGTAGGAGTGGGGATGGTGAAGTGCTGCTTGTGGAAGCATACAGGGGCATGGTGGGGAAGGGGTAGGGCAGCTTGGTGCCATCTGGGGGGGGGGGGGGGGGGAGTGGTAAAGGAGAGAAGTAAAAAGATTGTGTGAGTGTGAAGCAGAAGGTGATATAGTACTGGAGTGGCAAGAGGGAGGGGGATACCTGGTTGAAGAGCAATGATTAACGAAGGTTGAGGACAGGGGGGATTATGTGTATGTAGGATACATTGCAGTGAGAGTTCCCACCCATTCAATTCAGAAAAGTTGGTGTTGGTAGGAAGGATCCAGATGGCATGGCTGTGAGGCAGACATTGACATGAAGAATGTTGCGTTTGGCAGCATGCTCATTAACTGCGTGGTCCAGCCATTTCTCAGTCACAGTTTGTTGGTGGCCATCCACGTGGGCAGACAGCTGTGTTGCTGTCATGCCCACATAGGGCACAGAACAGTGGCTGCAGCTTAGCTTGTAGATCACATGACTGCCTTCACATGTGCCCCTGCCTTTCATGGGGTAGGTGGGTGTGGGAGGATGTATGGAACAGGTCTTGCATCTACGTCTGTTACAAGGATATGAGCCATGAGGCAAGGGTTTGAGAGAAGGGCTTGAGTAGGGATGGATAAGGATATTGTGTAGGTTCAGTGAGTGCTGGAATATCACTGTGGCAAGGGTGGGAAGGACAGTGGGTAGGAAATTCCACAGATCTCATATTGTTTCCCCATACTTAATCCATTCTGTCATTTTTGTTTCTTTCTTCCCCATATTTTTGCAAATTTTTTCACATGTATTTCTAGGTTATTTGCAAATTTTTATGTGTTTTTATCCTCCACGTTTGTTCTCCTTGGATTCTTACTCTTTCCATCTGAGCTAATACAGAAAATTTTCCTTATCCCTAGGCAGAACAGTCTCACACACTGTTTATGCAGTGTTGTCTGGCTCATGGAATCCCCCCATAAATGACCTTACCATTGAATTACCCATCTCTGCCTACAACCTCTCCTTCCACTATGACGTCCATCAGTTTAGATTTTGCCAGCTCTTAACCCTCACCAACCTAGCCCTGCAAAACCAAGTAAATCAAGCCCAAACCTCCTCGCAGTATCCCCTCTCCATCCATAAAATTCTCCTACTGTGCATCCCAAATTCCTGTATCCCATCTCTCACATCAGACTCTTGCCCTACAGAAACTAGAGCAGTATGTGCATTGCCACCTTGAAAACTGTGGAACCTGTTCACCTCCTACTCCTCCCTTGGACTAGCACTATTCACTGCCTCTACAACAGGCTCCAAACCACTCCCACATGCCCTCATAGCTGACAAACACTGCAATGTTTAGCACACCCTTGAAAACTCCTTCCCACCACCATACAGAATCCAGAACCTAAACAGACTTGGAACACAGTCATGAACCTTCCCTACAAAAGTCTAAGTCCCTCGCTACAGTGGAAACACCTTTTCACCACCAATCCTACCGATCAGACTCAACTCAAAACCAATGATGAACTCCATTCATAAAATTCTCCTACTGTGCATCCAAAATTCCTGTATCCCATCCAATTGTGATCCACCACCACTGCCCCAAAACCATGCCTTCTTAACTTTTCAGAATTTCTTAACCTTGAACCTTGCCTCACGATTATTCCCCAAATCCTTCAACATGCAAGCTAAGCTTTGTGCGCAGAAAGAACTGCAGTCCCCCACCTAAAAACTGACCCTGACATTGTAATTATACCTGTTGCCAAAGGCTCCATCACTGTGGTTTTGAACCCAAGGACTACCTGGCAGAAGGACTCTGCCAGTTGTCAGGTGCATCCACCCACAAACCCTGCCACAGTGACCCCATTCCAGAAATCCAACAGGATCTCTGGTTTCTCCTCAAATCCTTAGACCCATCCCAGAACCTTTCCCCTGAGTCTCTCTCTCTCCTCACCCCCACCACTCCCTGCACTCCTACCTTCCACATGGTTCCTAAAGTCCATAAACCCAACCACCCAGTATACTTTTGGCCGCTTACCATTGCCTCCACTGAGAGAATCTCTGGTCTCACAGACCAACATCCTTAGCCTGTTATCTGAAACCTTCCCAAAAGATACCAATCATTCCTCCACAGACTCTACATAGTTTCTGTTGCTTTGCCACATGATGCCCTGCATGTCACTATTAATGCCACCTCCCTCTACACTAACATTCCAAATGCCCATGGCTTTGCTGCTATTGAACTCTACCCTTCCCAGTGCCTGATGCTTCCAAACCTACAACCTCCTTCCTGGTCAACATGGCCAACTACATCCTCACCCATATGTACTTCATCTTTGAAGACAACACCTACAAACAAATCCATGGTATGTCAATGAGTACCTACATGGCACCATCCTATGCCAATCTATTCATGGGCCATCTAGAGGAATCCTTCCTAACCATCCAGAATCCTAAACACGTCACCTGGTTCAGATTCATGGATGTCATCTTCGTGATCTGGATCGAGGGTGAGGATACCCTATGCACATTCCTCTGGAACCTCAACACCTTCTCTCCAGTTCTCTTCTCCTGGTCCTCCTTGACCAAACAAGCCACCTTCCTCAATGTTGACCTCCACATCAAAGATGGCTACATCAGCACCTCTGTTCATATCAAATCGGCCAACCACAAGTAATACTTCCACTTTTGACAACTGTCATCCATTCCATACCAAGAAGTCCCTTACATACAGCCATCCCACATGTGACCATCACATCTACAGTGATGATCAGTCCCTCTCGAAATATAACAAGGATCTCACTGGGGCCTTCACAGACATAAATTATGCTCCTAACCTTGTACAGAAACATGTCTCCTGTGCCTTATCTCTCCAGTCACTAACCACCTCCCAGAGTCTCACTGTCCATCCCAAAAGAGTATTCGCCTCATGACTTAGTATTATTATGCAGGACTGGAACAACTGAATCACATTCTCTGCCAAGGTTTTGAATACCTCTCACCATGCCCTGAAATGAGGAATATCCTACCCACTATCCTTCGCACCCCTCCCACAGTGGTATTCCATCACCCACTGAACATTCACAATATCCTCGTGCATCCCTATTCCAACTCCGCTCCCACCACCTTGCCTCATGGCTCATATCCCTGTAACAGACCCAGGTGCAAGAACTGTTCCACACATACTCCCATCACCAGCTACTCCAGTCCAATCACAAGCATCGTATTATCCATCCAAGGCAGGACTACCTGTGAAAACAGTCATGTGGTCTACAAGCTAAGCTGCTAGCACTGTGCTGCATTCTATGTGGACATGACAACCAACAAACCATCTGTCTGCATAAGTGGCCAGTAACAAACTGTGGCCAAGAAACAGCTGAGCTACCCAGTTGCTGAGCACACTGACCAATACAACATTCTTCATTTCAGTGACTGTTCCACAGCCTGGTCATTCAGAATTACGCAGGTGGGAACTCTTGCTGCAATATAATCTATGTTCCCATAACCCCCCTGGTCTCAACCTTTGTTAGTCACAGTTCTTCATGCACATATCCCCTTTCATGTTCACACCCCAGCACTACACAGCCTCCTACTCAACCAACACACCCAAAGTCTTTTTACTTCTCTCCTTTTCCACTCCCCCCCCCCCCCCCCTCTACCCCTCTCCTCTCTCCCTTCCCTGCCTGCACTGCACCAAGCTGCCCTACCCTCTCCCCAACACACCCCTGTATGCTCCCACATGCCCATTAGCCTTACCCCTCCATAGCCCAACCTCCTCCTTATCCCCACCATTCAGATTGCTTTTCCCATCATGCAAAATCGCTCGCAGTCTGACCTTGGCGGCCAGAGACAGTGGCCGCAAGTGTGTGAGTTGTGTTTGTGTGAATGTGTGTGCATTGTCTACTTCAGAAGAAGGCCTCTTGGTCAAAAACGTACTAGTTTAGCAGTCTCTTTGTTGTGGTTGTCTGAGACTCAACATCCCCACAGTATAGTGAGTAGCAATCTATCCTTTTCATAATATTTGTGCAGATGAGTATAATGTATGGTGTGTGTGTGAAATTGTTTTGAAGTTTTGCATTTTCTGACACGATACAGAAAATCATCTTATAAATGTCATTTAGAGTTTGAGTCTTATACCCCATATGTTTCCACAAAATGAATTTATATGTACTGTGGCTCCTCAAACTGTTCAGCATGGTATTTAAGAGACAGATGCATTCTTATATTTGGGCAATAATTAAAAGTAACTGCATAACTACAGTGTGCTGAGTCTTGTGAGACAGCAACTGATTTTAGATTGTGAGGCAAAAATAGAGAGCCAGAGTTGCAACAAAAATGGATGTTTATTTAGTTGGCGAACAGTTTTGGGCTATGCCTGTTCATTAATGAACATTAGTTGGGACTATACACATATGTACCCACTTTATTTACTGCTATTTTGGATGGACATTTTAACTGACATACATTGGTTGGTTTGAGAATGGGCATGTTCTGAAGCCATTCACCAACTAAATAGACATTCATTTTAGTTGCAACTCTGGCTGTCTCTTTTTTGCTTCACAATTAAAAGTACAGTGAACTGTACAAGCTTGAGCTTGTATTGGTCAACATGTGTTCATGTAAAAGTGCCTCTGAAGTCAGATGGAAAATTAATGTACACCATAGTAATGACAACTACAAATGTTTACGTCTATATTTTGTTGTGATTTCGAAAATAATATTCATTTTACAATAATAAGTACATCACGATACTTTCATTTTTAAGGAAAAATTTTGATTGTTCTCCTTCAAAGGGTACAATAATATAGCAAAAATTGGAACAACAGAAATATTAGATAATGATGGAAACATTCAGTAGCAAGCAAGACTTTTCACTACAATCTCTACTACATCTATTTCTATAGTTTTCAGAAGGTGTATTAACTAAGAAAGCAAGCATTTCAAGCCACAGTTATTAACACTGTTAGATTAGCATGCCTCTGTGTTCACAGTGCTAGGTATTAACTAATGGGACATTTGACTGAATCAGTGGTACCACTGGGGAGAATCACATACAACCATCAGTGTAGCCAATATTTCCATTTCATTCTCTGCATGAAACATGGAAAACATTGTTTTGTTATTGTTGCTGAAATTAATGCTAACAAAGGAAAACAGATAGGTTGAACCACAGAATATAAAGTTTCCAAATAACTTCATCCCTTTAAAAATATTAAGTACTGTAGAATTCTCACAGTTTATAGAAACAACCAGATGACTTGGGGCAAATAGGCAGATAAATCTCACACAAAAATAAACTGCAAGACTTTTTTAGATGCAGGACAACAGATGATATAATTACAAGGTAATATTCGAATTATACTGGCAAGTACCTTTCTTGATTAGATGCATTCATTATGATCAAGTTCTCTTATTGTGTGTTATTTAAAAGCAAACAACATGAATTTTGAGCTAGGCAACAAGAACTTGGCTAATATATAGGGAATATCATACTGTTATAGTTCACAAAAACTGTCTAATAATATTTTTTTGGAGCTCCCAGTTTGTATGCTTGGTTAACAAATATATCAATTATAAGTGACACTGGACCAGGTAAGGGAAAACAAAAATTTTGTGAAAAATTTTTCGTTGGGTAGTATGAGTGTTGTCTGGGGAGTAAACATTCATTTCAAAGAAAATTTTTCTGAAGCTATATTTATTTTCTCTATACCCATCAATGTCCATAAATTTTGTGTGTCCAGGGTATGAGTTTTGCTTTTCAATATTCCATGTGCTTGCTCAGTTACCCTTTTTACCACCTCTCATTATTAATTGTTATCTATTTTATTCTTCACTCATTTCTTGAAGTTTGTAAATAAGTGAAACTTGACTATGTGTCAAAGCTTTCCACCTGAGGGAGAGGACTGTTCCTGGGTGCTACATCAGTTTGCGGGTAGGTGTAGGTATGCTGCATTTCAGGTTGTCTGTTTTATCAGTTCGGTACTGTTTCTGTAACACTTCACAACAAACATTATCTTGATTTGAATTTTTCTTTGACACTGAGTTTGTGTACCATTCTGCTTCTACTTGTTCTTCTTCTATCTCTCTCTCTCCCTCCCTCCATTTCTTTCTTTCTTTCTTTTTTTTTAAGAAAAGGTGTGTTGTGACTTTCCCAAACTCCCCTTTCACTGTATAACACAGAAAGCCATTTCATTGTCTCATCACAGTCAGACTCTAAAAAGTACTAATATTGGCTGTAAAATCCTGGTTTTAATGTACTTTTTGAGCACAACAGTAGTGCATAATAGCTGTGGATAATGGTGGTGCATCATGCAAACAACAGTGTAAAAAGTAGTGGCAATGATTGTGACAAGTAAGTTTCCTTTTGATTGTATCAGGTTTGTATTTTTACTTTCTGTGCAACCATAATATTAATCAAAGAAGTCAACTCATATGACATAATTGGCTGGGGGACCCCAAGGGGTAGGTACAGCCACCTAGTAGGAGAGGTTTTTCCTATCCTTCACGCACACTTCCTTTACAAAGTGGTAGCTTTGTGTGCATAAGTGTATCTGATACATTCAGTTGACTGTAATGTGTGTGTGTGTGTGTGTGTGTTTTTTTTTTTTTTTTGTGTTTGTAATATGGTATCATGTTTGCCATTCAGTTGACTGTAATGTGTGTGTGTGTGTGTTGTGTGTGTGTGTGTGTGTGTGTGTGTGTGTGTGTGTGTGTGTGTGTTTTTGTGTTTGTAATATGGTATCATGTTTGCACTGTACAATGATGAGAGAAGGGAGTGGGTGCAACCAGTGCCAGCACATGGCCTACTTCTCTCAAACAGCACTAAGAGAGCCACCGACCTTAATGTTACCATCCAATGAACATATCAGCATCATCAGTGTCATGTGCACTCCCTCTATGAGACACTGTGGAGAGATTTGGAATTTAATACAGGACATTGGCGCAAAGTCTGGTGGTCAGGAACTTAACACCACCACCCCTCGTCCATTTTGCTGGAGAGGCAAAGGGAAAATTGCCAAAAGTGTTGTGACATATCTGTGTGGTTACCCATCCAAGTACTGGCCATGCCTGGCATTTCTTAACTTTAGTGATTTGGTGGAAGCCAGAGCGAAAAAGCCATTGGAATCATATTAATGAATGCATGGTTTAATAAAACTGATTCTCTGCTACAGTTTAATATCAGTAATACCAGTACGCAGAAAGAAGTAAGAATTCTTACACGCCAGGCACCATAATGTAATAATTTTAGGTAGCAGCAATTCATCTGTATTCATAATCTTCAAATAATTATGAAGTGTACCAGAGGAAACTTTTATTTTATCATTTGTTAGTGTCTCTCACTATTCTATTCACACGCCAAGCATGAAAACAGATCGAGAGTGATTGGTTAGTACCCAAATTCTATCTTCAACATCTCCACAGCAAAAGTATGAAAATGGATGAAAAATATACACTACTTATCTTTGTAGTAATTTGAGCAGGGTTTTGCAGGATGTATTGCATCATTATTTGAGTGTCTGCCTTTTCCTTCTTTTTTCTGCTGTATTTTTGTAGGTGACTATGACCTGTAATATTTTATAATTCCTGAGAACTGATTTGATTCTCATTCCTGCAGTGGTGCAGTACTTCATTCAGAAAGGAACATTTGAAGATAGAACTCAACTCTTTTTCTGTTCACAGCACCTGTGGTATTAGTTTTGTCTAATCATTTAGTTTGCTTACTTTATTAAATGATGACAGCTCTTTTGATTCTTTAAGATTTTCAGTTAATCCTGTCTGTCAGTAAGATATGCATAGGGATGTGTTAGTTAGATCTCTGTGGCAACAATATTGGCCCATTGGTGCCTGTACCTATAATTGCTGATATAGATGCACTTTCTGATGTGTTTTATCTTGCCAGTTAATCTTCTTTCAAAGGTGAACAGTGAACAATTCATGTGAAGGATATCTGGGTGAAAGCAAATGTGGGTACTGGTCTCATGACTGTTCCTGTTCACCATAATATCAGATAAAGGGTGTTGCTGGTATGATGCCTGGACCAACACAAGTTGCTTCATCCAGTGAGAATTCAGCAGGACTTGCACAAAGAGAAGGGTTTCCTCATGAGTGAGGATGACATAGGTGACAGAGACTCCAAGGAAAATAGTTGCTATCGTAGGAAGAAGATCACTGAACAGGGTGGCAATTCTTCTGGAAAACCTGTAAATCTCAGGGAATTACTTATTACTTGGAAAAATTGAGGAAATCTTAGGGAATTTCATAAAATCTCAGGGAATTCTGTGTTTATAACCAAGCTTGGGATTTAATTTTGGTGAATTTTACAAGTCACAAACTTTAAAATACTTAATATTTCAAAGTATGTTAATCATATGAATATTATCTCATATAAATTATTGATGTCTAACAACTGTGGTCAAACTATTGCTTATGACTAGTATCTCAGTCATGAAGAAAGAAAAGTCTTCACTGTGAAACTCTGACCCCTCCCCCCCTCCCCCTTGCCTCCCATTAAATTATCAGGGACCTGTTCAAACAAATTTCAGGCTTGCAGCCGGTCGTCGTTCAATACTTCGTGCGATATTTCAAGTGGGCACCTGCCAGTCATCTTCAGGTGAGCCGTCACAGACTGCCGATAATGTCCTCCGCTCCGCAATATATAGCATACTGTAACTATTCTGCGCATGCGTTGAAAACTTGATAGTTGAACCAACACTGCCCGCCGGCAGCGCCCTCGCTGGTGGAATAGCGGAACTCAGTTGCCCTCTGCGTTGCTGTTTGCCACGGCCGTCAACGCACTCTGTCGTCTTCGATTTGAGCAAATCATGGAGATGATGGGATTCCATGCACTGTCCAGCTGGTAGCCGCTGTCACGGTTTAACAGATTTTCTGCCAGTCGTATTTCTACGGATTCTTTAATAATGGAGTCCCAGAAAGACGTTGCTGTGGAAAAAATCATTGTTTTCTCATACTCCATTGAATGTCCAGTAGAAATACAATGTTAAGCAATAGCGGACTTGCTTGGCTGCAAAAGGCGGGTGTAACGTTGATGTTCAGTGCAGCGTTCTTTTTTAAGCAAACTCATGGTTTGCGATGGGTGATGGCAACTCGATGCTTGCAGGTATAAATCAGTATGAGTGGATTTCCGGTAAACTGAATGCCCTAGAGAACCATCATTCTTCCTTCGAACCAGGACATCCAAGAAAGGCCAACAACCATCTTTCTCTATTTCCATGGTGAACAGGATGTTGCTATGAATGGAGTTGAGGTGATGTAGAAACTCCATTAATTTATCTTCTCCATGAGGCCACACTATGAAAGTGTCATCCACATACCGCCAAAAAACTGTTGGCTTCAGGGTAGCTGATTCAAGCGCTCTCTCTTCAAAATCCTCCATAAAAAGGTTGGCAACCAAAGGAGACAGGGGGCTACCCATGGTGACACTGTCAGTCTGTTCAAAATATTCTTGATTAAACATAAAATAAGTTGAGGAAAGTGCATGCCTGAACAAAGCAGTGATATCAACAGGAAACATGTTACCAATCAGTGTCAAAGAATCTGCAAGAGGAACTTTTGTAAAAAGTGAGACCACATCAAAACTTACTAGAAGGTCTACACTGCTAAGACGAAGAGCCCCGAGTCTATTGATAAAATCAGCTGAGTTTTGTATGTGATGTGAGCACTTGCCTACGAAAGGTCTCAGTAAGGAAGTGAGATGTTTAGCTAAATCATCATATGTAGGAGCTCCAATGTTGCTCACTATTGGACGCAGAGGAAGACCCTCTTTATGAATCTTTCGAAGGCCATACAGTCTTGGAGGTACACAACCATGTGGTTTTAACCTCTTGATGGTCTCTTGTGGTAAGGAGGAGGAATTTAATAGTGCTGAAGTTTTTCGTTGCACACGTCCTGTAGGATCGTAATCAATCCTCCTACAGGTAGAGTCACTTAGCAGACAATACATCTTATCTTTATACACACCACGAGGTAACAAAACAGTTGCATTACCTTTGTCAGCTTTCAATACCACTACGTCAGGGTCCTCTCAGATTTTGTAATGCAGCCCTTTCTGCAGAGGTTAAACTACTGCATTGAGTAGGAGCCTTCAACAGAGCACGGCAAGTTTCCCTTCTTATTTCGTCTGTGGCATCCAAAGGAAGACGTCGTACAGCTTCTTCAACACCACTCAAAATACTTATTAATGGTGGTGCTGTAGGTGTAGGTGCAAAATTGAGTCCCTTGCTTAATACAGACAGCGTAGCGTCATCCAAATTCTTCTCCGTGAGATTGACAACGGAACGTCGTACCATTATCCCTTCTGGCAACAGCTTCTGTGGCAACAGTCAATCAAATTTTGATATCTGCCGACAATTAGCATCATTGTGGATCCACTCGACCTTGGCCGAAGTCACTCCATCAACTCAGTCCCATGATACAGGAGAAAGATGCCTTGCAACCTTCAGATGTAACTGGTAATGTTCTGCTGAAATAGCATCTAACCTTCGTCTTGTATAGCAAATCCTCTCCTTGACAATAGCATGACTAGCCTCCTCAGTAATCTTCCGTGCAGTAGCGGTCTTAATGAAATGAGTCACTCTAGCAAATTTTGGTATTATGCCATGGTCCCGACATCTCAATAAAAAGGTTAATGAACTTAAAAGCTTTGCTCTTTTACCATGTAGCTTCTCGAAACTTCGGATATGTGAAGCCATCTCCTCGCCATAAAGGCGTCTGATGTGAATTTTAAAATTGCAAGGCATCTTTCTCCTGTATCATGGGACTGGGTTGATGGAGTGACATCAGCCAAGTTCGAGTGGATCCACAATTATGCTAATTGTTGGCAGATATCAAAATTTGATTGACTGTTGCCACAGAAGCCGTTGCCAGAAGGGATAATGGTACGACGTTCCGTTGTCAATCTCACGGAGAAGAATTTGGACGACGCTACGCTGTCTGTATTAAGCAAGGGACTCAATTTTGCACCTACACCTACAGCACCACCATTAATAAGTATTTTGAGTGGTGTTGAAGAAGCTGTACGACGTCTTCCTTTGGATGCCACAGACGAAATAAGAAGGGAAACTTGCCGTGCTCTGTTGAAGGCTCCTACTCAATGCAGTAGTTTAACCTCTGCAGAAAGGGCTGCATTACAAAATCTGAGAGAGGACCCTGACGTAGTGGTATTGAAAGCTGACAAAGGTAATGCAACTGCTTTGTTACCTCGTGGTGTGTATAAAGATAAGACGTATTGTCTGCTAAGTGACTCTACCTGTAGGAGGATTGATTACGATCCTACAGGACGTGTGCAACGAAAAACTTCAGCACTATTAAATTCCTCCTCCTTACAGCAAGAGACCATCAAGAAGTTAAAACCACATGGTTGTGTTCCTCCAAGACTGTATGGCCTTCGAAAGATTCATAAAGAGGGTCTTCCTCTGCGTCCAATAGTGAGCAACATTGGAGCTCCTACATATGATGATTTAGCTAAACATCTCACTTCCTTACTGAGACCTTTCGTAGGCAAGTGCTCACATCACATACGAAACTCAGCTGATTTTATCAATAGACTGGGGGCTCTTCGTCTTAGCAGTGTAGACCTTCTAGTAAGTTTTGATGTGGTCTCACTTTTTACAAAAGTTCCTCTTGCAGATTCTTTACACTGATTGGAAACATGTTTCCTGTTGATATCACTGCTTTGTTCAGGCACGCACTTTCCTCAACTTATTTTATGTTTAATCAAGAATATTTTGAACAGACTGACAGTGTCGCCATGGGTAGCCCCTGTCTCCTTTGGTTGCCAACCTTTTATGGAGGATTTTGAAGAGAGAGCACTTGAATCAGCTACCCTGAAGCCAACAGTTTTTTGGCGGTATGTGGATGACACTTTCATAGTGTGGCCTCATGGAGAAGATAAATTAATGGAGTTTCTACATCACCTCAACTCCATTCATAGCAACTTCCTGTTCACCATGGAAATAGAGAAAGATGGTTGTTGGCCTTTCTTGGATGTCCTGGTTCGAAGGAAGAATGATGGTTCTCTAGGGCATTCAGTTTACCAGAAACCCACTCATACTGATTTGTACCCGCAAGCATCGAGTTGCCATCACCCATCGCAAACCATGAGTTTGCTTAAAAAAGAACGCTGCACTGAACATCAACGTTACACCCGCCTTTTGCAGCCAAGCAAGTCCGTTATTACTGAACATTGTATTTCTACTGGACATTCAATGGAGTATGAGAAAACAATGATTTTTTCCACAGCAACGTCTTTCTGGGACTCCATTATTAAAGAATCCGTAGAAATACGACTGGCAGAAAATCTGTTAAACCGTGACAGCGGCTACCAGCTGGACAGTGCATGGAATCCCATCATCTCCATGATTTGCTCAAATCGAAGACGACAGAGTGCATCGACGGCCGTGGCAAACAGCAACGCAGAGGGCGACTGAGTTCCGCTATTCCACCAGCGAGGGCGCTGCCGGCGGGCAGTGTTACTTCAACTATAAAGTTTTCAACGCATGCGCAGAGTAGTTACAGTACGCTATATATTGCGGAGCGGAGGACGTTATCGCCAGTCTGCGACGGCTCACCTGAAGACGACTGGCAGGTGCCCAGTTGAAATATCGTGTGAAGTATTGAACGACGACCGGCTGCAATCCCGAAATTTGTTTGAACAGTCAATTCGCCGGGAAAATTTTAAAATTCAGTTATCAGGGACATCTTAGGACACCATCATGCTCCCCATACCTGGAAATCTCAGGGAGATTTTTTTTTTGCAAGTTTGAGTAGCCACCCTGATTGTATTCTTAATATACCTAATTTGATATTTAAGAAGTTTCTACTGACAGCTGTTACACGCATTAGGTCCAAGATTCTTGTTACAACTACATACACATCTACAACCTGCAAACCACTGCAAAGTGCATGGTAGAATGTACTTCCTGCTGTACCAGTTATTAATGCTTCTTCGCTTTCCATTCATGTAGAGAGCAGGGAAAGAATGATTGCCTAATCAGTTCTGTGCCCTGTAACTAGTCTAATCTATGCTATGTGTAGCGGGTTCTATGTTTCTATATTTCTCACTTAAAGCTAGTCCTTAAAATTTTTGTAATAACTAGATAGTTGTCTACCTGTGAGTACCTGCTAGTTCAGGTTTTCTAGCATCTCCATGGTGCTCTCCTGATGGTCAAACAAATCTGTGACTATTCATGCTGTCCTTCTTTGTGTTTCTACAACATCCCTTAATAGTCCTATTTTGTGTGGGATTCACATACTTGAGCAATATACTAGGATGGCTGGCACAAGTGCTATAAAAGCAGTTTCCTTCATAGCCATATTGCATTTTTCTAGTAGATTCTTCCAATGAATTGAAGTCTGCTACCTTCTTTACCTAAGACTGAGGCTACATGATTCTATTTCATATTGCTACAAATTCTATGTCCAGGAATTTGTATGAGTTAATCGACTAAAGTTGTGATTCATTGATAAAGCAGTCCTAGGATACTATGTTTTTTTTTCCATTTTATGAAGTGCACCATTTCAAATTTCTGAAGATTGAAAGCAAGGTGCTAATTCTTACACCACTTTTAAATCTTATCAATATGTGACTGAATATTTGTACAGCTTTTTTAGACAGTGCTTTATGCAAATAAATGCATAATTTGTGGAAAGTCTGAGGTTACTACTAATGTAGCTGCAAGGTTTTTAATATAAACCATGAACAGCAAGGGTCCCTATGGCACACATTAAGCTACTTCTACAGCTTGTCAATGACTTTTCATCCAAGATAATATCCTGCATTATTCGTATCAATCACAGATTTCATAAGATACCACATATGATCATACTTTCAGTACTAAGCACAAGGGTGGTAATGAGTCAAATGGTTTATGAAGAAAAGATATTCTGTATCTACCTGATTGTTTTGATCCATGGCTTCCAGGATGTCATCTGAGAAAACTATGATTTGGGTATCACACAAATGACATCTTTCGGAATCCATGCTGGTTGGCATGGGGGAGGATATTATTTTTGAAATACCACATTACATGTGAGCTCATAATGTATTCTAAAATTGTACAACAGACAGCTGTCAAGGATGTTGGATGGTAGTTTTGTACTGGTACATTCCTGTACTTTCATTCAACTACAGACACAATTTCTTGTTCAAGGTATATGTGGTTTTGGCTAACTCTCAAATTCAGCATAGAAACTCATACGGATGCTATAGAGCCGTGGAGCTTTGTTCAGCTTAAGTGACTTCAGCTGTTCCTCAACACCACTGACACTAATTCCAGTTCACTCATCTTTGCTGTGGTGGATAATTGTACCAATACTCCTGGATTTTCTTTTCTAAACGAACATTTGAAAATGGAGTGTAGCATATTTATATTTGTTTTGCTACCCTTGATTTCATCTCCTGTGTCATCAAATGAGTGTTTGGACACTAACTTTGGAGTCACCAACAGCCTTTACATGTGACCAGAGTTTCTGTGGGATTAGTGAGATATCTTTCAATAATTTTCTGCTGTAGCAGCCAGTGATGGCTCCACACATTGCCCACATGTCGTTCAAACACATTTCATTCAGCATCTCTCTTGTCTCTAGGTTTACGCTTTGTTTGATGTCTATTGTGCAGCAGTCTCTGTTACCTTGGAAGTTTCTTTACAGTGTCTACATATTTTGGAGGGTCCTGTTCTATTAGGTATACATCTGTCAATTACATGATCAACTATTCTTTTAAACTTAAATGGCAGTTCTTCTACATGCTCTCATTTATAGTTAAGTGCTTCAAGTTCTTCATTCAGACATAACATTACTGCCTCTCTATCTAGTTTGTACAACATATAAATCCTTCTACCTGTTTTAGCTGGCGTTTGTGTATTTGGTTTATTTGTTACTGTTAGATCAAATATACGCTGGAAAAAAATAAATTGCAACACCAACGAAATAATTAATGTAGAGTAATGAAATTTTCGGAATACATTTGTCCAGATAAGCGATCAACATTGCGAGGTAAGCCACTATAGATGTGAAATGCTGGTACATAAATAACTGGAATAACCACCAGAATCTTGAATTCAAGCATGCAGACATGCATGCATTGTGTTTTACAGGTGCCGGAGGTCAGTTTGTGGGATGAAATTTCTTACTTGTTGCTCTTGGTCAATACAGGGAAGGTTACCTAATGCTATTTGTGGACTGTGCCGGAGTTGTCGTTCGATAATGTGCCAAATGTGCTCAATTGGAGACAGATCCTTTGACTGAGCAGGCAAAGGTAACTTGTTGACACTTTGTAGAGCATGTTGGGTTACTCAATGCTATTCACAAATGATAGCACGGCGGGTCAAATTACCAGATGGACGCACAGTTTTGTAGTCAGAGAGCATGGGATAACCACAAGAGTGCTCCTGCTGTCACAAAATCACACCCAATACCTTAAGTCCAGATGTAGGTCAGTGTGTCTCACATGCAGACAGGTTCATTGTCGCCCTCAACTTGCCTCCTCCTAACCTACACACAGTGATCATTGGCATCGAGGTACATCCAGATTTCATCAGAAAACACAACAGACCGCTCCCTGCCCTCCAGTGAGTTCTCACTTGACACCAATGAAGGTGCAAATGATGATGATTTGGGTTCAGTGGAATGCACACAACAGGGCATCTGGCTTGGAGCTGTCATTGAAGTAACTGATTTGTAACAGTCTGTTGTGTCACTGTGGTGCCAACCATTGTTCAAATTTTTGTGCAGAGGCAGTACAATGCACCAGAGCCATATGCCAAGCACAATGGTCCTCTGTCTTGGTAGTATCGCACCGCTGTCTGGAGCCGGTCTTCTTCTGTCCGTACATTCTCATGATCACCACTGCCAGCAATCATGGACAGTGGCTACATTCCTGTCAAGTCTGCCTGCAGTATTGCAGAAGGAACATCCAACTTCTTGCATTTCATGAACTCATTCAAACTCAGTGAGGTGTTGATATTGGCGTCTTTGTCACCTTAAAGGCATTCTTGACTAACATCAGTTCACCAGGTGCAATCTCAAAGGTAACTAGCACTCATGACCATTACAGTGTGTATTTAAAGCAGACATGATATGCCTCCTCATAGTGGTGCTATTAGTGCCACTCTTTAGTCAGTAGTCTCCTTCTCCAGCATTCTGTCCTCCCTTCCCACCTACCTCTGCCCCATTTAGTAGTGCACAAAACACTACTATCTTGAGCTTTTACTGGTGCTGCATTCCTAACTCCATTTCTCAATGGGTCTTTCATCTCGTAAACCGTACCCCTCTCTTCTGTTTTCCTTTTTTTTTTTTTTGGTTGGGTTTAAGGGCGCTCAACTGCTGAGGTCATTAGCACCCAGTCACTGTTGTTAGAGCACATGGAATCTGGTAAAACTCAAGGGGATGGATGGGACACCAGAAGGACCCGACAAAGATGCAAACAAAATAAGTAAAAAGATTAAATGTCTTTGGACAAGCCAGTTAAAGTTATAAAACGCAGAATACGAGCAGCTGCTCGAGCGTCATCAGCTAAAACATCTGGTAAAGTAGATGGCAGGGACAGGACAACACGAAATTGACTAAAACGGGGACACGACAATAAAACATGGCGCACTGTTAATGCCTGACCACAAGGGCACTGCGGGGCTGGGTCACCGGAGAGCAGGTAGCGGTGGCTAAACCGGCAATGCCCAATCCGCAACCTGGTCAGAAGGACCTCCTCGCGCCGAGATGGTCGGGAGGATGTTGTCCAAGCAGTTGGTAGCGGTTTTACTGCCCGGAGCTTGTTTCCTTGGAGGGATGACCAAGCATCCCACCACAACGACACAAGCCTCTTACAGACATCCCCACGAATGTCGGATGACGGGACACAATGGGAGGCTGGCTGAGGCAGGAGGACTGCAGCCTTGGCTGCAGCATCCGCAGCCTCATTCCCAGGCACTCCCACATGTCCGGGAACCCACAGAAAGCTGACAGAACCACCGTTATCAGCGAAAGAATGGAGGGACTTCTGTATCCGTTGAATCAAGGGATGGACCGGATAGGGAGCTCCAAGACTCTGAAGAGCACTGAGTGAGTCAGAGCAGAGTACATATGATGAATGGTGGTGGCGGCGGGCGTACTGAACGGCCTGATGGAGAGCAAAAAGCTCGGCCGTAAAGCTGGAACATTGGTCGAGGAGCCGGTATTTAAATGTGGCGGCCCCGACGACAAAGGCACAGCCGACACCATCGTCAGTTTTGGAGCCATCGGTGTAAATAAAGGTGTGACCGGCAAGTCGAGCACAAAGTTCGGCAAACCGTGAGCAATACATTGCAGCCGGAGTACCATCCTTCGGGAGTGAGCTGAGGTCGAGATAAATATGAACCGGAGCCTTCTCACCCTCTCTGAAGGTGGTAGGGAGGGCAAAATCCAATTGTCGAAGCAGGCGACGGAAGCGGACTCCGGGGGGCAGCAGGGCAGACACATACAACCCGTACTGACGGTCGAGAGAATCGGCGAAGAAGGACTTGTAAGAGGGGTGGTCGGGCATAGACGACAGCCGGCAGGCATACTGACACAGCAGTACGTCGCGCCGGTAGGTCAACGGTAACTCGGCAGCTTCAGCATAAAGACTCTCGACAGGACTAGTGTAGAAGGCTCCGGTCGCAAGACGTATCCCCTGATGATGGATGGAGTTGAGCCGGCGTAAGAGGGACGGCCGAGCAGACGAGTAGACGAAGCTCCCATAATCCAGCTTCGATCGGACTATGGACCGATACAAGCGAAGCAGGACAGTGCGATCCGCTCCCCAAGATGAACCGCTAAGAACTCTGAGGACATTAAGGGAACGTGTACAACGGGCTGCCAAATAAGAGACATGTGGAGACCAACACAGTTTCCTGTCCAACGTGAGCCCTAGAAACTTAGTTGTGTCCACGAATGGGAGAACAACGGGACCGAGATGTAAGGATGGCGGAAGGAATGCTTTATATCGCCAAAAGTTGATACAAACCGTCTTTTCTTCAGAGAACCGGAAGCCATTTGCCACGCTCCATGAGTAGAGGCTGTCTAGACAACGCTGAAGGCAGCGCTCCAGGAGGCATGTTCTCTGGGCACTGCAGTAGATCGCGAAGTCATCGACAGAGAGAGAGCCTGAGACATTAGGTGGAATGCAATCCATAAT
Organism: Schistocerca cancellata; assembly: GCF_023864275.1. Taxonomy (NCBI): domain Eukaryota; kingdom Metazoa; phylum Arthropoda; class Insecta; order Orthoptera; family Acrididae; genus Schistocerca; species Schistocerca cancellata. Next base: position 765,776,050 of record NC_064630.1, read on the forward strand.
TGAATTGATCGCGATGGCAAAAAGGGCTACGCTCAAGACGGAGCCCTGAGGCACTCCGTTCTCCTGGAGGAAGACGTCGGACAATACGGAGCCCACACGTACCCTAAACTTTCGATCCGTTAAAAAGGAATCAATAAAAAGGGGCAGGCGACCGCGTAGGCCCCACCTGTGCATAGTGCGGAGGATACCTCCTCTCCAACAGGTGTCATAAGCCTTCTCCAAGTCGAAGAACATGGCTACCGTTTGGTGCCTTCGCAAAAAGTTGTTCATGATGAATGTCGACAATGTCACGAGGTGGTCAACAGCGGAGCGGCGGCGACGAAAGCCGCATTGGACATTAGTAAGTAGCCGTCGAGATTCAAGAATCCAGACTAACCGAGCATTAACCATGCGCTCCATCACCTTACAGACACAGCTTGTAAGAGAAATGGGGTGGTAACTAGAAGGAAGGTGTCTATCCTTCCCGGGTTTGGGTATAGGAACAACAACGGCGTCACTCCAACGCATGGGGACTTGACCTTCGGTCCAGACGCGATTGTAGGTACGGAGAAGGAAGCTTTTGCCCGCCAGAGAAAGGTGTGCCAGCATCTGAACGTGAATGTCATCCGGCCCCGGAGCAGAGGACCGGGACAGTGCAAGCGCACGTTCGAGTTCCCGCATAGTAAAGGGGGCATTATAGGTTTCCAGATTCAGCGAGTGGAAGGAAGGTCGCCGAGCCTCTTCTGCCTCTTTCCTGGGAAGGAAGGCAGGATGGTAATGGGCAGAGCTTGAAACCTCCTCGAAAAAGCGGCCAAAGGCGTTGGAGACAGCCACCGGATCAACAAGGACCGCATTACCTGAGGTCAGGCCAGGTACCGAGGAGTGGGCCTTAATGCCCGACAGCCGGCGCAGGCTACCCCAAACGACGGAAGAGGGAGTAAAACTGTTAAAGGAGCCGGTGAAAGAGGCCCAACAAGCTTTTTTGCTGTCTTTGATGACTCTACGGCATTGCGCTCGGAGTCGTTTGTATTCAATACAATTCGCCAACGTAGGATGGCGGCAGAAGGTGCGTAAAGCACGTCGTCGAGCACGGATAGCGTCCTTACAAACCTCGTTCCACCAGGGGACGGAAACACGACGTGAAGAAGTAGTACGAGGAATGGAACGTTCGACAGCATGGATGATAACAGCCGTGAGGTATTCGACCTGACTGTCACAACTGGGAAAATCGTGGTCCGGAAAGGTCGCCAGGGATGAGTAAAGTCCCCAGTCAGCTTTCAGTTTGTTCCAGCTCGAAGGACGTGGGGATGGGGTGTGGTGCAGGAGACGAACGACACAGGGGAAGTGGTCGCTCGAATAGGTGTCAGAAAGGACATACCACTCGAACCGACGGGCAAGAGTGGTAGAACATATCGAGAGGTCCAAGTGGGAGTAGGTATGAGTGGAGTCCGAGAGGAAAGTCGGGGCGCCGGTATTGAGGCAGACAAGATTGAGATGGTTGAAGACATCTGCCAAGAGTGAGCCTCTTGGACAGGATGCAGGAGAGCCCCAAAGGGGATGATGGGCATTGAAGTCGCCAAACAATAAAAACGGCAGGGGAAGCTGAACGATCAGGTGCATCATGTCAGCCCGACTAACAGCAGACAACAGTGGAGTGTAGATGGTACAAACTGAAAAAGTAAAAGCAGAAAGAGTAATGTGGACAGCTATTGCTTGGAGTGGGGTGGTCAATGGGATGGGATGGTAATAGACGTCGTCCCGAATGAGCAACATGACCCCACCATGAGCTGGGACACCGTCCACAGGGGTGAGGTCATACCGCTCCAAGGTATAGTGGGTAAAGGCAATATGGTCAGTCGGGCGCAACTTGGTTTCCTGGAGTCCAAGGACGAGCGGACAGTGCAGGCGGAGGAGCAGTTGTAATTCCTCCCGATGAGATCGAATACCTCTTATGTTCCAATGAAACAACGCCATCGCTAGTCAAAAAGTTGGGGGAACGAGACGGGGGAAGAGCTGGTCACCTCGACGGCCGCGGAGGGCCAGGTTGCGAGGGAACAACGCTACAACCGACGGGAGGCGGATCTGGTTCCATCGACTGGTCGCCAGCTGCGGCCGCTGTCCCTGGTTGTGTAGGAGGGGCAGCATCATTTGCCGATGAAAGGCCAGCTGAGCGCCTGGCAGCAGAGCATCCCGGCGAAACTGAGGACGGCCGGGAGCGGCGACTCACGGATGGAGCGTCAGTCGAAACGCGCCGGGGTGGAGAGGGGGATAGAGACTTCTTCTTAGAGGCCTTCTTGGAAGGCCGAGGAGGCACAGGGATGGTGGGCTGGACCCGAAGAAGGTCCTCACGCGCGGGGTCCGTTTTGGAACGCCGGACCTCGGAAGCCGGGGTCCGGAACGTTTCCCCGATGGACGCCTGAGAAGAGGATCGCTTCTCAGGTGGTGTGTGGGGAGAAGGAGGAGGAAGGGTGGCCCCTGGGGCAGAGGGGGTGGGGGCCACGGGGGAGGAGGATTTGGAAGGGAGGGATTTGGGAGGCGGAGGCAGAGCCCCCTGATGGGCGGAGGAGGCGAAGGGGGGACAGGAGAGGGGTGAGGATACCGCGGAAGGAGTGGACACAACTGAGGCAAACGAAGTGGTCAATGGCACGGGATGGAGGCGGTCGTACTTCTTCCTGGCCTCAGAATAAGACAGCCGATCCAAAGTTTTGATTTCTTGTATCTTCTTCTCCTTCTGATATGCGGGGCAGTCTGAGGATCTAGGCGAGTGGACGCCAGGACAATTAACGCACCGAAGTGGTGGGGTGCATGTATGTTCCTCACGAAGAGGACGTCCACAATCGCCACAGAGGGGCTCAGCCTCACACCGTGATGACATGTGCCCAAAGCGCAAACACCTAAAACAGCGCATAGGAGGCAGAACGTAGGGTCGCACGTCACACCGGTAGCACATTACCTTTACCTTCTCCGGGAGAACGTCCCCCTCGAAGGCGAGGATAAAGGCCCCAGTGTCAATGCGACGGTCGTTGGGGCCGCGCTGGACTCGCCGGACGAAATGCACGCCTCGGCGCTCCAGGTTGGCCCTGAGCTCCTCATCAGATTGTAGCAGGAGGTCACGATGAAAAATAACCCCATGCGTCCTATTGAGTGCCAGATGTGGGACAATGGAGACTGGGATGTCCCCTAGGCGGTCGCACGCCTGGAGCGCCGCCGACTGTGTGGCGGACGTGGTCTTGATAAGAACGGACCCTGAACGCATCTTGCTGAGAGCCTCGATTTCCCCGAAGAAGTCCTCAATGTGCTGAACAAAGAACATGGGCTTGGAGGTGGCAAATGTCCCCCCATCGGTTTGAGAACAGACCAAATAGTGGGGGAAGTACTTCGCTCCATGGAGTGGCCAAGGGGGAAGGGGCAGGAGAACCAGAACTAGAAACGGTACCTTTTCTTTTGAAAGACTCGGCCGCAGAGCGACCCGATACGTGGTGACGTTTCATCTGCGAAACGTCCGCCCCGATACCACCCACTCCGACCAGGGGCTCTCCCCATGGGCGCCACCCAGCCGCAGCAAGGGCCACCTGGCAGGATGACCATTGCCGGGAGTCCTGATGCCCCAAGGAGACGGGCATCTACTCCTTGGCCGACTTGGGGAGGGTGCAGCTCAGGTATCGGCAGTACGATCCCTGTGTTGTCAGGGGGCTACAACCTAGAGGGTACATGACGACCCCACCACAACGGGCTGGCTACCGTGCTGGATTTCTGGTGCCATGGAAAGTCCATCATGATCACTGGTGCAGATGGAGACGCACTATGGGCGTAACTGGGACAACCCAAAAGGCGTTTAGGCCCAATTTGAGTAATAGTGGGTATGGTTACAACGCTGGTGCAATGCTGAGTGCCAAGGTCTTAGTGCACTTAGGACCAGTGGTACACCACGTAAGGTGTCCTTCCCCAAAAGGCTCATACTTCTGTAGAAATTTAGAAAAATGGAGGTCAAACCCCAAGGGGGACCAACACATGGAAGGCCGAAACGGTTGAAACTCCTTTTAGTCGCCTCGTACGACAGGCAGGAATACCTCGGGCCTATTCTTACCCCGGACCCGCAGGGGGCCTTCTGTTTTCCTGTTCTCTACTGGTCTCATCCAGTCATCTTCCTCATTCATGTCATCTACTCCACACAACACTAACATTTGCCACAGATAGATTGCTGGACCAAAACACTGACCAATCGTACAGTAAGCATAGGTGGACACTTTAACCACCCAACACTCAACTGGAAAAATCACAATTTAGTTAGTGGTGAATGTGATTAGCCATCCTGTGGAACATTACTAAATGATTTCTCTGTGCTCTCTGTTAAAAAGGAGGTGCTCTATACATATCTACATTTATTGTACATTAACTTTGTTTTTGAGTTTGCTGACAACTATAATTAACCTCAAAAAGTTTCAAGAAACCAACAATTTTTACCACAGGTTTTTCTGTTGCCATAATATAAATCTTTTTTTTTGTGTATTTGCTTCAGTTCTTACAGGTAATTAGCAATTATTTAGCTCAAGAGATTAAAGATGGTCTGATCAGCAGGATTAAATTAAAGTTATTTTTTGACTGCCTTATAATGCACCAGCTGAAATGCAGCCCCGCTGTGAATGATGTCCTTGAACATGAAATGAATTGTTGATATTTGTAAGAAGCTGGAAATCACCCTGACTACTTTCAAATGATTGGCAGCTGCTATGAGCTGATGTGTTGGAAGAGCTCCTGAGAGTCATGTACCTGTGGTACCTGTACTAGACTGTGAGTGGCATTCCAATGGTACAGCTAGTGATCCTGTAAGGGTGGATGGGGACCTAGGAGGTCTCAGGGTGTTGTACCAATTCCCATAACAACAAGTTTGAGGTGGTGCCTTTCACTGAAACTGAAACTAAGCCATTGGGACAGAGTTCACCTGTTTTGAGGAAACCTGTTTTGTCCATTGTCAAGAGGAGGCAAACTCAGAAGGGTAAGGGTCTATTAATTGCCAGCAGTTCAAACGTATAGCAGATGATAGTACCCCTTAAGGAAGTGACAGCAAGGGACAAGAAAGGACACCGAGTACATTCAGTGTGTATGCCAGGGGGTCTCATTCAATATGTTGAAGAGGCTATTCTGTGGGGGAACAGGGTGCAATGAGCTGCAGATTGTGGTTCACATTGATACCTGTTGTCTGGGCTCCAAGGTCATACTTGAGTCATTCAAGCAGCTGGCAGAGAAGGTTGACAAGACCAGCCATGTGCATTTTGGTTTTGAGTCAAATCACAGGACTGACTTGGATACTTCGAAGGTTCTGTGATGAGCTAGACTGCACGTTCTGGACTTGTTGAGAACTATAGGATCCCCCTAAATGGGTCATGGGTGCAGTACACATCAGAATCTGCTACTCAGGTAGCTGACTGTATATGTGCTACACGTGGCGGCCTTTTAGATTAGATGAAACTTCATTCAATCCAAATAACAATAGCTGTAGGAAAACCAGAAGAATCAATGTAAGATTGAAAGAAATGCCTCCCACAGGTGAGAGTTTTAAAATCCTAGTGATTAACAGCCAAAGCATTCACAACAAAGCACCAGAGTTTGAAGTGCTCCTGAAAATCAGTGAATCTCACACAATACTAGGTACAGAAAGCTGGATAAATTTGAAATTGCCAGCAGTGAGATATTTGGAGAAAATTTAAGTGTATATTGAAAGGATAGGCATATTGGAAATGGAAGTGGTGTGTTTGACACTGTAGGCAAGGAATACAAATCCATCAAGATAGATATTGAAATTGTGTGTGAGATTATTTGGGCAAGACTCACTATTATGTTTGGGCATAAAATGATAATTAGATCCTTCTATCGCCCACAAGTCTCATATACTAATGTAACCAAAAAATTCATAAGTTGACCAATCATACATAAGCATAGATGGACACTTTAACCACCCATAACTCAACTGGAAAAATCAGTTTAGTTAGTGGTGAATGTGATTAGCCATCCTGTGAAACATTACTAAATGATTTCTCAGAAAATGATCTGAAACAGACAGTTCAGAATTCCTCTCATGATGGAAATATATTGAATCTAATGGCAACAAACAGATTCGACTTCTTTGAGGATGTCTACATTGAAACTGGTATGAGTGACTATGACACAGTTGTGGAAACAATGATTACCAAAGTACAAAGGACAACTTAACCAAGCATATATATATATATATATATATATATATATATATATATATATATGTCTGCTTGTGTCTGTGTATATGCGGATGGATATGTGTGTGTGTGTGCGAGTGTATACCTGCCCTTTTTTCCGCCGACACCCCAGGAGCAACAGTGTCCCTAATTTGCTGGGAAGTGGCGGTGCGGTCCCCTACGGCACTGCGTAGGATCTTACGGTCTTAGCGTGCATCCGTGCGTCGCTGCGGTCCGGTCCCAGGTCGACGGGCACGTGCACCTTCCGCCGACCACTGGCGACAAAATCGAGGTACTGTGGAGACCTCACGCCCCACGTGTTGAGCAATTTGGCGGTACGTCCACCCGGCCTCCCGCATGCCCACTATACGCCCTCGCTCAAAGTCCGTCAACTGCAAATACGGTTCACGTCCACGCTGTCGCGGCATGCTACCAGTGTTAAAGACTGTGATGGAGCTCCGTATGCCACGGCAAACTGGCTGACACTGACGGCGGCAGTGCACAAATGCTGCGCAGCTAGCGCCATTCGACGGTCAACACCGCGGTTCCTGGTGTGTCCGCTGTGCCGTGCGTGTGATCATTGCTTGTACAGCCCTCTCGCAGTGTCCGGAGCAAGTATGGTGGGTCTGACACACCGGTGTCAATGTGTTCTTTTTTCCATTTCCAGGAGTGTATATATATATATATATATATATATATATATATATATATATATATATATATATATATATATATATATATAGAAACAGATTCGACTTCTTTGAGGATGTCTACATTGAAACTGGTATCAGTGACTATGACACAGTTGTGGAAACAATGATTACCAAAGTACAAAGGACAACTTAACCAAGCACAAAGATATATATATATATAGTTATAATAGAAGGAAACATTCCACGTAGGAAAAATATACCTAAAAACAAAGATGATGTGACTTACCAAATGAAAGTGCTGGCAGGTCGACAGACACACAAACGAACACAAACATACACACAAAATTCAAGCTTTCGCAACAAACTGTTGCCTCATCAGGAAAGAGGGAAGGAGAGGGAAAGACGAAAGGATGTGGGTTTTAAGGGAGAGGGTAAGGAGTCATTCCAGTCCCGGGAGCGGAAAGACTTACCTTAGGGGGAAAAAAGGACGGGTATACACTCGCACACACACACATATCCATCCACACATATACAGACACAAGCAGACATATTTAAAGACAAAGAGTTTGGGCAGAGATGTCAGTCGAGGCAGAAGTGCAGAGGAAAAGATGTTGTTGAATGACAGGTGAGGTATGAGTGGCGGCAACTTGAAATTAGCGGAGATTGAGGCCTGGTGGATAACCGGAAGAGAGGATATATTGAAGAGCAAGTTCCCATCTCCGGAGTTCGGATAGGCTGGTGTTAGTGGGAAGTATCCAGATAACCCGGACGGTGTAACACTGCGCCAAGATGTGCTGGCCGTGCACCAAGGCATGTTTAGCCACAGGGTGATCCTCATTACCAACAAACACTGTCTGCCTGTGTCCATTCATGCGAATGGACAGTTTGTTGCTGGTCATTCCCACATAGAATGCATCACAGTGTAGGCAGGTCAGTTGGTAGATCACGTGGGTGCTTTCACACATGGCTCTGCCTTTGATTGTGTACACCTTCCGGGTTACAGGACTGGAGTAGGTGGTGGTGGGAGGGTGCATGGGACAGGTTTTACACCGGGGGCGGTTACAAGGGTAGGAGCCAGAGGGAAGGGAAGGTGGTTTGGGGATTTCATTGAACCCTGCCTGGAACAGTTTCGTCCTCTGTCACAGCGGGACCCACCTCCTCTTCCTCAAAATCACCCACTCCAAACCTTCCAGGAATTTCTGACTTCCAGCCTTGCCTCTCAATCCTTCTTAAAAAACCTTAATCCTACTCCGAACATCACCACTGCTGAAGCCCAGGCTATCCGTGATCTGAAGGCTGACCGGTCCATCGTCATTCTTCCGGCGGACAAGGGTTCCACGACCGTGGTACTTGATCGTCGGGAGTATGTGGCTGCGGGACTGCGTCAGCTTTCAGACAACACCACATACAAAGTTTGCCAAGGTAATCCCATTCCTGATGTCCAGGCAGAGCTTCAAGGAATCCTCAGAACCTTAGGCCCCCTACAAAACCTTTCACCTGACTCCATCAACTTCCTGACCCCACCGACACCCCGCACCCCTACCTTCTACCTTCTTCCTAAAATTCACAAACCCAATCATCCCGGCCGCCCCATTGTAGCTGGTTACCAAGCCCCCACAGAACGTATCTCTGCTTACGTAGATCAACACCTTCAACCCATTACATGCAGTCTCCCATCCTTGATCAAAGACACCAACCACTTTCTCGAACGCCTGGAATTCTTACCCAATCCGTTACCCCCAGAAACCATCCTTGTAACCATTGATGCCACTTCCTTATACACAAATATCCCACACGTCCAGGGCCTCACTGTGATGGAGCACTTCCTTTCACGCCGATCACCTGCCACCCTACCTAAAACCTCTTTCCTCATTACCTTAGCCAGCTTCATCCTGACCCACAACTTCTTCACTTTTGAACACCAGACATACCAACAATTAAAGGGAACAGCCATGGGTACCAGGATGGCCCCCTCGTACGCCAACCTATTCATGGGTCGCTTAGAGGAAGCCTTCTTGGTTACCCAGGCCTGCCAACCCAAAGTTTGGTACAGATTTATTGATGACATCTTCATGATCTGGACTCACAGTGAAGAAGAACTCCAGAATTTCCTCTCCAACCTCAACTCCTTTGGTTCCATCAGATTCACCTGGTCCTACTCCAAATCCCATGCCACTTTCCTTGATGTTGACCTTCACCTGTCCAATGGCCAGCTTCACACGTCCGTCCACATCAAACCCACCAACAAGCAACAGTACCTCCATTACGACAGCTGCCACCCATTCCACATCAAACGATCCCTTCCCTACAGCCTAGGTCTTCGTGGCAAACGAATCTGCTCCAGTCCGGAATCCCTGAAGCATTACACCTACAACCTGACAACAGCTTTCGCATCCCGCAACTACCCTCGCGACCAGGTACAGAAGCAAATAACCAGAGCCACATCCTCATCCTGTCAAACCCAGAACCTCCCACGGAAGAACCACAAAAGTGCCCCACTTGTGACAGGATACTTTCCGGGACTGGATCAGATTCTGAATGTGGCTCTCCAGCAGGGATACGACTTCCTCAAATCCTGCCCTGAAATGAGATCCATCCTTCATGAAATCCTCCCCACTCCACCAAGAGTGTCTTTCCGCCATCCACCTAACCTTCGTAACCTCTTAGTTCATCCGTATGAAATCCCCAAACCACCTTCCCTTCCCTCTGGCTCCTACCCTTGTAACCGCCCCCGGTGTAAAACCTGTCCCATGCACCCTCCCACCACCACCTACTCCAGTCCTGTAACCCGGAAGGTGTACACAATCAAAGGCAGAGCCATGTGTGAAAGCACCCACGTGATCTACCAACTGACCTGCCTACACTGTGATGCATTCTATGTGGGAATGACCAGCAACAAACTGTCCATTCGCATGAATGGACACAGGCAGACAGTGTTTGTTGGTAATGAGGATCACCCTGTGGCTAAACATGCCTTGGTGCACGGCCAGCACATCTTGGCGCAGTGTTACACCGTCCGGGTTATCTGGATACTTCCCACTAACACCAGCCTATCCGAACTCCGGAGATGGGAACTTGCTCTTCAATATATCCTCTCTTCCGGTTATCCACCAGGCCTCAATCTCCGCTAATTTCAAGTTGCCGCCACTCATACCTCACCTGTCATTCAACAACATCTTTGCCTCTGCACTTCTGCCTCGACTGACATCTCTGCCCAAACTCTTTGTCTTTAAATATGTCTGCTTGTGTCTGTATATGTGTGTGTGTGCGAGTGTATACCCGTCCTTTTTTCCCCCTAAGGTAAGTCTTTCCGCTCCCGGGACTGGAATGGCTCCTTACCCTCTCCCTTAAAACCCACATCCTTTCGTCTTTCCCTCTCCTTCCCTCTTTCCTGATGAGGCAACAGTTTGTTGCGAAAGCTTGAATTTTGTGTGTATGTTTGTGTTCGTTTGTGTGTCTGTCGACCTGCCAGCACTTTCATTTGGTAAGTCACATCATCTTTGTTTTTAGGTATATTTTTCCTACGTGGAATGTTTCCTTCTATTATATATATATATATATATATATATATATATATATATATATATATATATATATATATATATATATATATATATATATCTTTGTGCTTGGTTAAGTTGTCCTTTGTACTTTGGTAATCATTGTTTCCACAACTGTGTCATAGTCACTGATACCAGTTTCAATGTAGACATCCTCAAAGAAGTCGAATCTGTTTCTATATATATATATATATAAATATAATAGAGGGAAACGTTCCACGTGGGAAAAATATATTTAAAAAGAAAGATGATGGGACTTACCAAACAAAAGCGCTGGCAGGTCGATAGACACACAGACAAACACAAACATACACACAAAATCTAGCTTTCGCAACCAATGGTTGCCTCGTCAGGAAAGAGGGAAGGAGAGGGAAAGACAAAAGGATTTGGGTTTTAAGGGAGAGGGTAAGGAGTCATTCCAATCCCGGGAGCGGAAAGACTTACCTTAGGGGGAAAAAAGGAGGGAAAAAGGGACAGGTATACACTCGCACACACACACACATATCCATCCTCATATATGAGGATGGATATGTGTGTGTGTGTGCGAGTGTATACCTGTCCCTTTTTCCCTCCTTTTTTCCCCCTAAGGTAAGTCTTTCCGCTCCCGGGATTGGAATGACTCCTTACCCTCTCCCTTAAAACCCAAATCCTTTTGTCTTTCCCTCTCCTTCCCTCTTTCCTGACGAGGCAACCATTGGTTGCGAAAGCTAGATTTTGTGTGTATGTTTGTGTTTGTCTGTGTGTCTATCGACCTGCCAGCGCTTTTGTTTGGTAAGTCCCATCATCTTTCTTTTTAAATATATATATATATATATATATATATATATATATATATATATATATATATATATATATATATATATATATATATATATACACACACTCCTGGAAATGGAAAAAAGAACACATTGACACCGGTGTGTCAGACCCACCATACTTGCTCCGGACACTGCGAGAGGGCTGTACAAGCAATGATCACACGCACGGCACAGCGGACACACCAGGAACCGCGGTGTTGGCCGTCGAATGGCGCTAGCTGCGCAGCATTTGTGCACCGCCGCCGTCAGTGTCAGCCAGTTTGCCGTGGCATACGGAGCTCCATCACAGTCTTTAACACTGGTAGCATGCCGCGACAGCGTGGACGTGAACCATATGTGCAGTTGACGGACTTTGAGCGAGGGCGTATAGTGGGCATGCGGGAGGCCGGGTGGACGTACCGCCGAATTGCTCAACACGTGGGGCGTGAGGTCTCCACAGTACATCGATGTTGTCGCCAGTGGTCGGCGGAAGGTGCACGTGCCCGTCGACCTGGGACCGGACCGCAGCGACGCACGGATGCACGCTAAGACCGTAGGATCCTACACAGTGCCGTAGGGGACCGCACCGCCACTTCCCAGCAAATTAGGGACACTGTTGCTCCTGGGGTGTCGGCGAGGACCATTCGCAACCGTCTCCATGAAGCTGGGCTACGGTCCAGCACACCGTTAGGCCGTCTTCCGCTCACGCCCCAACATCGTGCAACCCGCCTCCAGTGGTGTCGCGACAGGCGTGAATGGAGGGACGAATGGAGACGTGTCGTCTTCAGCGATGAGAGTCGCTTCTGCCTTGGTGCCAATGATGGTCGTATGCGTGTTTGGCGCCGTGCAGGTGAGCGCCACAATCAGGACTGCATACGACCGAGGCACATAGGGCCAACATCCGGAATCATGGTGTGGGGAGCGATCTCCTACACTGGCCGTACACCACTGGTGATCGTCGAGGGGACACTGAATAGTGCACGGTACATCCAAACCGTCATCGAACCCATCGTTCTACCATTCCTAGACCGGCAAGGGAACTTGCTGTTCCAACAGGACAATGCACGTCCGCATGTATCCCGTGCCACCCAATGTGCTCTAGAAGGTGTAAGTCAACTACCCTGGCCAGCAAGATCTCCGGATCTGTCCCCCATTGAGCATGTTTGGGACTGGATGAAGCGTCGTCTCACGCGGTCTGCACGTCCAGCACGAACGCTGGTCCAACTGAGGCGCCAGGTGGAAATGGCATGGCAAGCCGTTCCACAGGACTACATCCAGCACCTCTATGATCGTCTCCATGGGAGAATAGCAGCCTGCATTGCTGCGAAAGGTGGATATACACTGTACTAGTGCCGACATTGTGCATGCTCTGTTGCCTGTGTCTATGTGCCTGTGGTTCTGTCAGTGTGATCATGTGATGTATCTGACCCCAGGAATGTGTCAATAAAGTTTCCCCTTCCTGGGACAATGAATTCACGGTGTTCTTATTTCAATTTCCAGGAGTGTATTTTTTTTTTTTTTCAGTAAACTAGATAAACAGTCAGCTGTGTCATATCTCAATGAGGAACTTGAAACTTCCAGCACAGGGTAGGAGCATGTAGAGGTACTATGGCTGAAGTTCAGTTGAAATGCACTGGACAGATATGTATCCAGTAGAACAGTTCATGATAGGAGGGACCCCTATGGTAGACAGTCACTATAAAGAAACTTCTAAAGAAACATAATAGGTGTAATACAAAGCAGAGGGCTACAGATAGAGATATGCTGAATGACATACATTTGGCTGTCAAGAGAGCAACGCATGAAGTCTTCAGTAATTACTGTAGTAGAATGCTGTCAACGCATTTTTCCCAAAATGCAAAGAAATCCTGTTGTGTGTAAAGGCTAATAGTGACACCAAAGTTAGTGTCCAGCCACTAATGAAGGGACAGGAATTGAAATAGAGCTTAGCAAAGGAAAGGCTGAAATACTTAACTTGGTGTTCCTTTACAAAGTAAACCTCAAGATAATTGCCTCAATTTAATCCTTCTACCACTGAAAAGATGAGTGAAATAAGCATTTGTGTCAGTGGTATTGAGAAACAGCTGAAATCATCAAAACTAAAGAAAGCTGCAGGACCTGATAGTATCCCTATCAGTTTCTGTATTGAATTTGCAGCTGAGTTAGCCTCTCTTCTAACTGTAATCCATCATAGATCCCTCAAACAGAAACCTGTGCCCACATACCTCAAGATAATTGCCTCAATTTAATCCTTCTACCACTGAAAAGGTGAGTGAAGTAAGCATTTGTGTCAGTGGTATTGAGAAACAGCTGAAATCATCAAAACTAAAGAAAGCTCCAGGACCTGATAGTATCCCTATCAGTTTCTGTATTGAATTTGCAGCTGAGTTAGCCTCTCTTCTAACTGTAATCCATCATAGATCCCTCAAACAGAAACCTGTGCCCACATATTGGAAAAAAGTGCAGTTCACACCCATCTACAAGAAGGGTAGTAGAAGTGATCCACAAAACTACCATCTAGTATCCTTGATGTCAGTTTGTTGTAAACTTTTAGATCATATTCTGAGCTCAAACATAACGAGGTATCTTGAACAGAATAACCTCGTCCATGCCAACCAGCATGGATTAAAAAAACATCAGTTATATGAAATCCAATCTTGACTCCTGGAGAGCATTTGACTCAATACCATACTTATGTTTATTGACTGGACTGAGGACTTTTTGTTAGGGAGGACACAACGTGTTTATCTTGGATGCAGAGTCATCATCAGATGTAGAAGTAGCTTTGGGTGTGCCCCAGGGAAGTGTGTTGGGATCTTTGCTGTTCACATTGTATATGAATGACCTTGCAGACAATATTAAGAGTAACACCAGACTTTTGGCACATGATGGAGTTATCTACAATGACATACAGTCTGATAGGAGCTGCATAAATAATCAGTCAGATCTTTTTTAAGAGTTCAAAGTGGTGCAAAGGTTGGCAACTTGTTTTAAATGTTCAAAAATGTAAAATTGTACACTTCTAAAAAAAACCTGTAATATATGAGTCACTGTTGGAATAGGCCAACTCATACAGGTATGTAAGTGTAACACATTATAGGGATATGAAATGGAATCATCACATTGGCTCATTTGTGGGTAAAGCAGGTGGTAGAATACTGATAAAGTGCAAGCAGTCTACAAAGGAAATTGCTTACAAATGACTCATGTGACTGGTTCTAGAATATTACCCAAAAGTGTGGGGCCTGTATCAAACAGGCCTAACAAGTGTATTAAACATATACAGAGAAGGACAGCATGAATGGTCATGGGTTTGTTTGATCCATGGGAGAGTGTCACAGAGGTACTGAGGAAACTGAACTGGCGTACTGTTGAAGATAGATGTAGACTATCCCAAGGAAGTGCACTAACAGTATTTCAAGAACTGGCTTTAAATGATGGCTCTGGGAATATACTACAACACACTATATATCGCTCATGTAGGAATCGTGAGGAGAAGAATAGAATAATTACATGCACAGAGATGTTCTTCCTACACTCCATATGTGAATGGAATGGGAAGAAACCTGAATAACTGGTAGAAAGGGAGATACCCTGTACCATGTACTTCACGGTGGTATGCAGAGTACAGATTTAGCTCTAGCTGTAGAACACAATTTCTGGAGCTGAGATAATTATTCCAGCTCTTGTTTATGTGTCTGTCTACCACATATTGCTTTCAGTGTAAAGTGGTTATTGTTACTCATTCCATTCTTTGTATTTCAGCCACCACTTTCCAGTACTGGTATCATTCATTGCTTCATCTCTAACATGTAATTAGACATACTGTACAGGCATAATCACTGTGTATGATGAGGGGGGGCTTATGAATTACAGTATGTGTGTGTGTGTGGGGGGGGGGGGGGGGTTGGGTGTGGGTGTAAAAGTATTTTTGGGTACATCTGGTGATACCTCTGCAACTACCCACCACTAGACATTGGTTTTTGTATTTGATGCTATCCTTCAACCCCTCCTTCAATAAAAAAAATTGAAAAAGAAAAAATATGAAAAATATTTAACTCCAATGATACAGTGATGTACCAAGATAAAAGTGTCAACTTCCCAACAGAATTACTAAATCTGTTCAAGGCCCCTAGTATGGTCTTACAAAAAAGCTTCTAAAAACCATCATAGAAACAGAAATATTAAACAAAAAAAAAGAGGGATGTCATTTATGAATTCCACTCAAGTCAAATAACTTACCATTCAGCTATATAAGTCTCAAATTCCCAGTAAAATTAATGTGTAGTATAATGTCAATGAAGCACAAGGGCAAATATTCCATTGCTGTGGAGTGCATTTAGAAGACTCGTTTCTTCTGCCATGGACAACTTATTTGTCTTTGCACCCAAAAGCTTAACAGCAAATTTAGTTTATAAGACTGTACTTCGAATAAGTTATAGCTTATACCAATGAGATGGTCAACTGCACATTTTTCCAGTGCAGGAAACAAATGGGAAAAAAGACTTAGTAATATACCCTTTTTCAGCTAGTAATGAAATGAAAAGGTCTGTATGTAAAAAGGAAAAGGGCTGTCAATAATTGATGAACAAACTGACAGCATAAAAGTACTGTGTGTCTAGTAGGCATCTTTAGGGTCTTTATAAGTATGATACGGGATAAAGTGTACTAACTTCAGTGGTGAATGGGGGTTGGACATTTTCTGGTGAAAATCGTCACTAATTTTGGAGAAGGAAAACTAAAACAAGAAAACTGCTTGACTTTATGGTTAAAGTGAGGAAATGAGCTGTGCAGTGTGTTAAAAAGCAGCATATTTGCACTCACCTTTGTAAACAAGGCATAACATCTTAATTAGATGATATACTTCAAAATTACTTGAGGCAGCAATGGTAATAATTGTGACTGAAATGCAAACATCAGCAGACAACACCAAAACATACAGCATTGCTGTTTCCACAGAGATGGTACTCACGATCATGCTCCGTGCAAGCTGGATAGAAAAGAACAGATAAGCAACAATCAGAGAACATAGAACATACAACTAGCACTCTGTCTTTCATACAGTGAAACTCTAATTTCATATTTGAGACACTGGAGTTTATAAGCCTTTTCTCTTTTTTCCCCTGGATATTTCAAGGTCAAATAACACAAGGAAAAACAAATTATGATAAACATATTTAAAATGTGTGATATTACTGTTGAATATATTTTCTTTGTGTCCTTGAGCAATAAAGAAAAATGTTTGTCATTTGAACTGATACAAAACCAATAAAATTAATATGTGCATACTGAAACAACAAATAATAAAGTCACCAAGGAACATCAACTCAAGACAAAGACAAAGGACAAACACATACGCATTTGAACCCAACTTGGATCATAAAAGTTTTCTAATAGATCTTCACATTCACACACACAGATACACACATAGACAAAACATCAATGGCAGAACACATAGGACTGCCCTGTAAGGCTTGAGTTGACTACAGGAAGTGCTCATCTGTTGCAATGGTGACTATCACCAACATTTATATTACAGCTCCAGATGCTGCATTAAAAGGTGAAATTGTGAGAAATGGGTTCTGTCATGCTTGTATTACACTAATACTTGTAGCTAGATAAGTCTGAAGCATATTTTATTTATAAAGACAAATGTATTTCATAAAAATATATATTGCATGACCACTGAGCACAGTTGTACACATTTATTGTTATATTTCATTGTCTTTGAATGGATTAAGACATTGATGTCTTTTGTGGAAGTTTTTCCATTGAACACTATGTACTTTTAATGCTCTGCTTTGACAGTAATGTTCCAATATATTTGCTCACATGTGATATTTTAAGTTTAATTTAAGGGTCTATCATATTTTCTCTTTCATAGTGCTATTCTTCAATTGTCAAAAAATTTTGCTGTTTACCATATGGATTTTTGTTACATCTTTCCTTTTTCCCCAACAATTTGCAAGACCTTTCTTTTGTCTAAATTTACTGGAATGTGACTTTCAACTGTGTAGCCAATTAAATATAATGAATTGTTGCTTTTGTTCCCTATTTGTTGGAAATGGTTAACATTTCTCTTTGTAGTATCATTTCAGAAATATAAAGAAATTAAATAAATTCTGATGTTACATCTATTGTTACAGTGAAGAATACAAAAGTGTCTTAAAAACACCTGCCTCTTACTTCAAGAAAAGCTTTTTGTTTTGAAAATTAAAAGTGGAAAAGTAATCCAAGCATCCTGCAACTCAAGCCATACAGGAAAGTATTTTGTGTGCTAACTGTGAGCTGGAAGAGAAAGAAAATAAATGACGTCACAGGAACACAGGACACACATTGCGTTCGTTGTGACTTACATACGTCGATGGCACAGACAGACTGGAACCTTCCCTGGACACTGAACTGTAGTGGAGGCCCTGTAGGGGACAACATCAAATTCAGACCTGCATGTAACCTCATTCACGCAGAGCCAGTAATCAGATAAAGAGGGGGGAAAATATATACATATATATGTGTTTGTGTTTTGTGCATGAGAGAATTACAGATAAATAGATAAAAGGAGAGACAGAGAGAGAGAGAGAGAGAGAGAGAGAGAGAGAGAGAGAGAGAGGGAGAGAGAGAGAGAAGCACACACAGAGGCACAGAGAGAGAACAATTTATGTACATCATATACGCTCACATCAGAATGTTATGTATATTTTCAGTGATGGTAGAGAATGGTATTGTACTCCTTACAAGCAAATATTGTCCGTAATGTTACAAACAAGAGATAACAACCTGGACTATCTCTGTAATTTGACAGAAAAGAGCAGCAAATTTCATTTGAAAGTGGTGTTTTGCTTCTCTACATTTTTTATCTTATGTTTTCTTGTACATTCTAATTTAATGGTATGCATTTTATTATGGGACTGAATTTAACTTTTTATATTCATACAATATTTGCTTGAATCTCAAGTATGAGAGACAGCCTTCAGATCACATTCTTTCCTTTATAATTGTTTCAATTCTTAGCCTGCTTCTGCATCAGTGAAAGAATAGTTATTCTCAAAGATCACAGATAATAAATCAAAACTGTTATGACAGTGGATGATGTCGTATGTAGACACATTTTTACATTACATCTACTAGAAACAATGAGAATTTCACTTTACATTTCCATTTTATGTGTACAGATTGTGGCTATAACATATGAAAAAAATTATGTTATCTTTGTAATGAGACACGAAACATTTAATATGTGTTTTGCAAGATACAAATACTGCTTATTCCTTTGTAAATGTTTCAGTTTTATTGTTCATCAGATATTTTCCCTTTTCATTGTTGTCATACATAAACTTCTATGTAAGTATCCATTACCTCTGGGAATAATTTATAGCATACCAAACAGTTCTCATTTTTATGTCAATAGCAAAAGTGGTAATGAAAAGTACCTGGATATTCTCATGCCTCACAGCTTTTTTGGATTAGCTTTGTTCTTTTTCAGTTTTTGTTGAAAGTAACATATGCACACTTCCACAATTGTTTATGTACATGTTATTTGATGTAATTGTAGAGTAATCTGTAAGGGAGAGACTCTTTTCCTTTGTAACAAGCTAAATCAAATTATTATAAATAACAGTTATATATTCAAGTTCAACAATCTTGCCAGTATCAACTGTGCTTAAAGTTACAACTTAAGGATAATATAATTCACTTAATAGTATTAAATTAATCTGTTCAAAACACATTTATGAATTGAACTCTTAGCACATGTAGTCAGAAAAATACTTTTTAGAATTTTGAAATTAAATGGTAATAAATATGAGTGAAAATTATTTGTATTGTATATAAAATTGGGAATATTGATCATATACTAGGCACTGATTGAAAAGAAATGAAAAGTGCTATTGTATATTCACCCCACTTTATAGAAAGAATGTAGGTACACTTGGTTGGTGGTAAAATCTCACCTGAAAATGGCTAATAATGCATAAATAAAGAAAAGACTAAAAAATATCTCTGGTCAAAAAAATGCTTCATTGCTTCCGCATCTTTTTCTTCAGGAGAAGGCTTATGACCAAATCTCTCAGACAGCCACCTTGTAACCAGAACAATAACATAAGGAAACAACAACATAGGGAAAATGAAGAAGGAAACAAAGGTAGCTACATTTGATTTTTTAAAGTTTTCTTGAAGAATCTGAAAAGATGGAGGAGAAGATGACATAACTGTGGCAAAATTTAATTAATTAATTTTCATTTTTTGTTGGATATTTGTTCTTTAGCAAGTCCTCCATCAGTTAATTTTGGCAGTTTTGTAACTTATTCTGTCTGTGGCGGTAACTGTAGTGATACCTGAAGGTTTTTGTATTATTTGGAGACAAGTAAATGGCTACACAACATACCATATTTGGATTGTAGAATGTACATAGGTCATCCATAAGGTTTCCAGAATAAATTTTCAGTGTGTAGCCACTAGTACTAACTCTGACTTCTCATAGATACTGTGTCCTGGAAACGTTGTTGAGCAGTTGTTTCTATTGGCATGGTGGTGACTGTTGTGAGGAGTGAGGCACAATTTCTTTTTTTCCTTTTGTTGCAGCATATCTGTTCACCACTGTTGGAAAATGGACCAGCATGCAGCTATCATGTTTTCATATGAATGTGTGAAAACTGCACTGAACGTATTTAAATGATGATAGTGTTTCTTGCATTTGAATTTGCCTGAGTGGTACAAGCAAACAAAAAGTGCGCACCCATAATGTCACTGTAAGGCAAAAAGCATGGGTAAAATTTATGCTACATTTCCTTATACACAAACAAAAGTGATTCTATCAAATAGCCAGAGCCTAATTCCAATTTTATTACGTTCTTAATCAGTCATAATAAAACATGGTGCTTTCAGTCTGATCCATACACATTACACTTAACTAGTGAAATAAGAAGAGGAAAACAGATACCCAACAAAAATGAGAGGTGTGAAATGACAAACGGTCTTTGTCTTCCACAGTGTCATTTACACAGACTGACAGACTGTTACTGTTGAATTCTCCAATGACAGGTATCATCTCTTCAAAAGATTAAGATGTATGTAGAGCTCAAAATTTAGAAAAGCATGGAATGTTTAGTACAGCACAAAAATGCTTTGGTGTATGCCTCAACTACCATGGCTCTGTCTCTAATCAAAAATCAAGTGATGCACTGCTCTGTTTCTGTGTCACTTAATTTGGCACTTACAGACTACTTTCTTTTCCCAAAACTGAAGGGTCCCCTGAAAGAAACCAAATATGAGTAAATCTCTAGCTTTAAAAGGCAATGATCAATTACCTGTAAGTTTAATCTCCAACTTTAAAAGGCAATGATCAATTATCTGTAAGAAATCTAAAAAAAGACCTCTAAAATGCATTTAAAAATTTTCTCAAATGATAAGAACTGTGTCTTGACAGAGAGCGTGATAATACAGAAAGTAGAATGAATACAATTTTTTCTAAACCCTTGTTCCAATCTTGGAAATTCTCTGAAGAAAATGAGCATAATTCACATGTGTAAAAATTGCTGCACAAATAAGGAGAATGTGTGACCTGCAAATGAGTTTTCTGGAGGGTTGTAGCAATGAGGATAGAAAGTGGAAGAGATAAATGACAATCAGATATTTGAATATCTGATACTTGACCTTCATATGCACAGAAAGATTGGAATATAACTTACAGAGGATTGAATCATATCTGTGCACAGATTGCCATATTAGAGAATTATTGTTGTAGAACCTGAGCTAGCTGAATTTTAGGTGAGCACTATTTAAGATCTACCAGTAAAAGACAACAAAATTAAAGTTTTAGAAATAGAAGTATTTTCTAGAACATACCAGAAACAAGTATTGTAATCATTATGTAACTTGAAATGATACATTGGTAATGTGATGTAGGATACTGCTATCAATGAAAATTTGTCTTATAATTTGATCCTTTGTGTAATATGGATGAAATTGCATGTCAATGCAAAGCAACATTCTAGAAAACAGTATAAAAATTCTAATGAAGCACAGTGATATGTCACCACAGCTATCACTGATAACTGTCACAATATAGCATGGAGTGACACATATTACGATTTTTATGAATAATATTTAGTCACTGGACTGTGTATACTACAGCAATAAAATTAGAACATGATTCCTGTGTGCACATAAGAGAGCCAAAATTTAAGTTCTCAGAGAAACAATAAAAGAAAGCTGTTTTGATACATACTGAAACTGGAAACAAGATTTCCATTCTGATTTTGATGCTTAAGGGGGAAAAAAATAGATAAAAAATAAAATAAAAAAGAAAGCATTTTCGCAAGATTCAACAGTTTTGTGAGGCGCTTAAGATGATTGTACACACAATTGTTATTTCATCTGCATCCATACTCTGCAAACCACTGTGAAGTAAATGGCAGAGGGTAAATCCCATTATATCAGTTCTTAGGGTTTTTTTTCTCACTCCATTCACCTATGGAGCATGGGGAGAATGATTGCTTAAACATCTCAGTGTGTCTTGTAATTAATCTCGTCTTCACAGTCCCTGTGGTAAGAATACATAGGGGGCTGTACTATATGGCTAGATTCATTCCTTAAAGTTTGTTCTACAAACTTTCTATGCAGGTTTTTGTGGGACAGTTAGTGTCTTTCTTAAGCATCTGCCAATTCAGTTCTTTCAATATCTTCATGACACTCTTCCATTAGTTGAACGAACCTGTGACCATTTGTGCTGTCCTTCTTTGTTTCTGTTTAATATCCTTTGTTAGTCCTACTTGTTATGGATCCCACACATTTGGGCAATATTTGTGGACAAGCTGCATTAATATTTGGTATGCAGTCTCTTTTGTAGACTGATTGCATTTTCCTAGTGTTCTACCTATGAATTACAGTTGCCACCTGCGTTACCTACAAAAAAAGTTTTCAATCCAGTTGCAAATGTCACTTGATACCGCATATGATAATAAACATAACTGTGGTACAGAGTCAAATAGTTTTTGGAAATAGTGGACTACTGCATCTGTCTAGCTGCCTTGATATAAAGCTTTCAGTATGTCATATGAGAGAAGTGCAAGTTCATTTTCACATGATCCTTGTTTTTTGGAATCCATGCTGGTTGGCATGGAGGAGGTCATTCTTTTCAGGATACTTCATTACATTTGATCTCAGAATATGTCAGATTATACAACAAATTGCTGTCAAGGATATGGGACAGTAGTTTTGTGGACAGGTGTCACCTGTGCTGTCTTCTGATTACTGGGCATCATTTTTTGTTTGAGAGATCTATGGTATATTATAGTTAACCTAAGAGCTTTGTTCACTTGTAACAGTTTCAGCTGTTTCTCAACGCCACTGACTTTAATATTTATTTCAGTAATTTTTTTTTGGGGGGTATCAGGATTAAATTTGGGCAATACTTTTGGGTTTTCCTTTGTAAAGGAATGTTTGAAAATGGAATTAAGCATTTCTGCTTTTGCTTTGTTACTCTAATTTAATTTCTTGTCTTGTCCATGAATGATTGGTCTCTAATTGCCACAAACAGCTGTCATATGTGGCCAGAATTTCTTTGGGTTTTGTAAAAAGCTTTTGACAATATTGTGCTACAGTAGTCATTGAAAGCTTCACCTATTGCTATCTTGACAACCAAACACATTTCATGTAACATCTCTCTACCTGTAGCTATCTTTGCTTTGTTTGACATTTATTATGCAGCAGTCTGTGTTCCTTCAGGAGTTTATTTACAGTGACTGAATACCATGCAGGGTTCCACCAGTCATGAAGTATTCTATAGGGTATGTATCTATCCAGTGAATGGGCAACTATTCTTGTAAATTTGAGCCATAGTTTCCCTGAATGCTCCTGTCCCAATCTAAAAGTTTCAAGTTCTACATTGAGATACAACACTTCTGCTCCTTTGCTTAACTTTTTGATCATGTAAATCTTTCTACTTGTTTTAGCTGCTCTTTGTATTTTGGTTATCTTTGTTGCTATAACTGCCTCTTTGTCACTGACACCAGCTTTGGTACAGAGGTCTATTTGTTGCCATTAGATTGTATATTTCCATCATGAGTGGGATTCTAAAGCATGTGTTCTAGGTAGTTTTCAGTGAAGGCATTCAGTACTGACCACTAAAAAATGTTGGATGCTTAAACCCACCTCTGGTAATAACATTATGATTGGGAAACTTACTTTCTAGTAAACTGAGATTGTCTCTAAAGTTTTCATTTACATCAGGAGGTGAGTCTTTTGGCTGACAGAAAGATCCAATTATAACTTTATGCTCATACATAATACTGAGTCATACCCAGATGATCTCGTGTGCAGCTTTAGTTTCTATCTCAGTAGAGTTACGTTTCTTGTCTACTGCAACAAATACACCACCTCCATTTTGCATTTGCCTATTGTTTCAATATGCACTTGAATTTTCCCCAAAAATCCCACTGCTTTCAGCTTCAGGTTTTAACCAACTTTCTGTACCTGATGTTATGAGGGCTTCACTGACTTTTAGGAGTGTTTAAAATTTTGATACCTTGTTGCAAATGGTTCAGAAGTTATCATACTGAGTTATCAGAATGTCTTTCCATTCCCATTCCCTTCACATATGGGACACGAGGAGAATGATTGCTTAAACACATCAGTGCCCATTGTCATTTGTCTAACCTTGTATTCAGGAGTCCTATGAGAGTGATGTGTGGAGGGATATAGTACACTGAAGAGCCAAAGAAACTGGTGCACTTGCCTAATGTTGTGTATGGCTCCTGTGAGCATGCAGAAATGATGCAAAATGATGTAGCATGGACTCGACTAATGTCTGAAGTAGTGCTGGATGGAATTGACACCATGAATTCTGTAGGGCTGTACATAAATCTGTAAGAGTACAACAGGGTGGAGATTTCTTCTGAACAGGACGTTGTAAGGCATGCCAGATATGCTCAATAATGTTCATGTCTGAGGAGTTTGGCAGTGGGTGGAACTGTCTAAATGCAGAAGAGTGTTCCTGGAGCCATTCTGTAGCAATTCTGGACATATAGAGTGTTGAATTGTCCTGCTGGAATTGCCCAAGCCCATCAGAATGCACAATGGACATGAATGGATGCAGGTAATCAGACAGGATGCTTATGTATGCATCACCTGTTAGAGTTGTATCCAGACATATCAGAGGTCCCATATCACTCCAAATGCACATGCCCCACGCCATTATAGAGCCTCCACCAGCTTGAACAGGGTACATGGAGTCATGAGGTTGTCTCCATACCTGTACACATCCATCTGCTTGATACAATTTGAAATGAGACTTGTCTGACCAGGCAACATGTTTCCAGTCATCAATAGTCCAATGTCATTGTTGACAGGCCCAGATGAGCTGTAAAGCTTTGTGTCGTGCAGTCTTGTTGATGGCACAGCACTGAAATCTGCAGAAATTTGTGGAAGGATTGCCCTTCTGTCACGTTGAATGATTCTCTTCAGTCACTGTTGCTCCTGTTCTTGCAGGATCTTTTTCCAGCTGCAGCAATGTCAGAGATTTGATGTTTTTCCAGATTCCTGATATTCACGGTACACTCATGAACTGGTCATACAGGATACTCCCCACTTCATCACTACCTCGGAACTGCTGTGTCCCTTCGCTCCAGCTGCGACTATAACACCATGTTGAAACTCACTTAAATCTTGATAACCTGCCATTGTAGAAGCAGTAACTGATCTAACAAATGTGGCAAACACATGTTGTCTTATATAGGCACTGCTGACCACTATGCCATATCCTGCCTGTTTAAATGTCTCTTTATTTGAAAACACATGCCTATACCAGTTTCTTTGGCACTTCCATGAATATTCCTAGAGGCCTCACTTAAAGCTACTTCCTGAAACTTTGTAAGTAGCCTTTTATGGGATAGTTTGCATCTGTCTTCACACATCTGCCATTTTACATTTTCCAGCATCTTCATGACACTTTCCCATGGGTCAAACAAACCTGTGACTATTCATGCTGTTCAATATCTATGTTAGACCTGTTTGGTGTGGGTCTCACGTACTTGAGTGATATTCTATGGTGGGTTACTTAAGAGTTTTGTAAGCAATCTCTTTTTTGTAGACTAATCACATTTTCCTAGTATCTTACCAATGAGCCAGTATCTGCCATCTGCTACACCAATGACTGTGCCTGTGTTATTGTTCCATTTCATATCACTACACATTGTTTCACCCAGTCAACTGATTCCAGTTGTGGTTCATTTCTGAACATTTAAAGCAATTTGCCAAACTTGACAACATTTTGAAAATTTAACATAACCCAACTGATTATTTGTGCAACTTTTTTCAGAGATTACTTCATAACAGATAAACACATCGTCTATGAGAAGTTTGAGCTTACTATTAATATTGTCTGTGATGCCTTTAATATACAACAGTGAACGTCTGAAGACACTGCCCAAGGGCATACCGGAAGTTAGTTTTACATCTGATGATGACTATTCATCCAAGATAACATGCTGCATCTTCCTTACTAAGAAGTCCTCAATCCAGTCACAAATTTCACTTGATACCCTTTGAAAATAAGAGTTGGTGTGCCACTCAGTCAAATGCTGTTCAGAGTCAAGGATGCCACAATAAATCACCCAACAAAAACCTTCATGTGAAATTTCCTTTTTTTTCACGAGTAGTTGCTTTAAACACTCACTGTAAAAAAGCTACTCGGCTATTCTTTATAATCCTTCATTTCAACAATAAATATGACAATTTTTAAAATTACATGAATGTAGCATCACAATAGTGCCATGCATGGTTATTTGTAAAAATGTAAAAGGTGACCCTTGTTGTTAGGGCCAGCAGCCAGAAGACTGGTTTCATGTCGCTCTCTGCATTAGTCTGTCCTGTGGAAACCTCTTCATCTCTGCACATCTATTGCAGCCTACAAACATCCTACTTCTGTCGCCCCTTCCCTGCTCACACACACTTCCATCTATATTAACTATTCCTGCATATCTCAGGATGTGATCTTCCAACTGATCCCTTCTTTTAGTTGTATTTCAAAAGCTTTTAAACTCTTCTTACTGTGTTCCATTCACGTATTGAGTGCAGGAAGAATAACTGTTTGAATGCCTCTGTGTGTGCAGCAATTATTCTAATCCTATCCTCACTAACTCTATGTGAGCGATACATAGGGGGTTGTAGTAAATTCCTAGAGTAATCATTTAAAGAGGGTGTTCTGGAAAAAATTGCCCCTTTGGTAACTAACAGTTATCAAAAACATTGTTCTGATATTTTGCAGGTTTATGACATATTTACAGTGTCCGCTCTCCATGGCATGTCCTGGACATCTTGAAAAATGATGCTGCAGCTACATTTTCTTGAGAGTTGCTTGATATTGCTTGCTCTTTCATGACATCCATAAGTTGACTTCTTTCAGTTAAGTTTCTTCAGGCCAGTTATTTGTCTGGTGTGATACCTTTCAAAAAACTATTTTGTTTATTAGTCACTAACAGTAATGTATGTGGAGAAACCAGAATTTGCCAGTGTGCCTGCAGGTCTTTCACTGAGAAAAATGTTTTGTTTTCACTCATTATGAAATTCTCTGTAAGTTCCAAAGATTTCATCAAAATCAAATGTACACAGTTTCTTCATCAGACATTGGTGCTTAACTATCTCCAAATGCACATATTAACTTTACCATTCCACTGTAAAGGGCAGGTCACAAGTCCCAGTATCCCTGTAATTCCATGTAGTATAAAATGTTATTATGCAGGTTGGAAGCTACGTTCCTTCTTACCTTCATATTTGCATGTTTTTGCAGTTGCAGTCAAGTTTTAATTTGTAGCTATGGCAGATGTGAGTGGTTACAGCTACACTGTTGAGGAGTACTTAGTGACAACAGTGTGAGTGCACAAATCACAACACACAGGGAAGACAATGAGACAGATTATGAGAGCATTCTAGGAAAGATTTAATGACATGAAAGGCAACACTTTTGGACTGCGAAAGATGTGCTTTTGCTTTTGGCAATGTTAAAAAGACAGGCCGTGGAGTGGAAGGAAGAAAAAACATGTGCCACAATCTCTGCTTCAATTGCACAATCTCATTTGAAGTCAACACGTAAAGATGCTTCAGAATTCAATACACTGAGGACAACAATATGCCATATCACTTGAAAATAGACCTCAAGCTCAGACAATTTTGACCAATGTTCATAAACAAGTTATTGGCTACAGACCGGAATGAGCGTGTTTTAGCGTGCTGTGCTTTATTAAATCAATTTCAGGTGTAGTGAACTGTACCAAGGTTATACTTTCAGATGGATGTGCTATTTATCACAACTCACATGCTAGAAATATTGTCATGTGGACCAAAGCACTACCACCTCAGCTTGAGGAAAGGGGCGTTGCATATGGTTGCAGCCAGATGGAGTGCCTCCTCATTACACTCTTGCAGTGTGTGTGTTTCAAGGACAGTTGTGGTTCATCAGCAGTGCCAGCTCCCTTGAAATGGTCATCAAGAAGGCCTGACCTTACCACACTTGACAACTCATTTTGGGGAGTCATTAAGGCACATACAGGGTGTTTCAAAAATGACTGGTATATTTGAAACGGCAATAAAAACTAAACAAGCAGCGATAGAAATACACCGTTTGTTGCAATATGCTTGGGACAACAGTACATTTTCAGGCAGACAAACTTTCGAAATTACAGTAGTTACAATTTTCAACAACAGATGGCGCTGCGGTCTGGGAAACTCTATAGTACGATATTTTCCACATATCCACCATGAGTAGCAATAATATGGCATAGTCTCTGAATGAAATTACCCGAAACCTTTGACAATGTGTCTGGCGGAATGGCTTCACATGCAGATGAGATGTACTGCTTCAGCTGTTCAATTGTTTCTGGATTCTGGCGGTACACCTGGTCTTTCAAGTGTCCCCACAGAAAGAAGTCACAGGGGTTCATGTCTGGCGAATAGGGAGGCCAATCCACGCCGCCTCCTGTATGTTTCGGATAGCCCAAAGCAATCACACGATCATCGAAATATTCATTCAGGAAATTAAAGACGTCGGCCGTGCGATGTGGCCGGGCACCATCTTGCATAAACCACGAGGTGTTCGCAGTGTCGTCTAAGGCAGTTTGTACCACCACAAATTCATGAAGAATGTCCAGATAGCGTGATGCAGTAATCGTTTCGGATCTGAAAAATGGGCCAATGATTCCTTTGGAAGAAATGGCGGCCCAGACCAGTACCTTTTGAGGCTGCAGGGATGATGGGACTGCAACATGGGGCTTTTCGGTTCCCCTTATGCGCCAGTTCTGTTTATTGACAAAGCCGTCCAGGTAAAAATAAGCTTCATCAGTAAACCAAATGCTGCCCACATGCATATCGCCGTCATCAATCCTGTGCACTATATCATTAGCGAATGTCTCTCGTGCAGCAATGGTAGCGGCGCTGATGGGTTGCTGCATTTGAATTTTGTATGGATAGAGGTGTAAACTCTGGCGCATGAGACGATATGTGGACGTTGGCGTCATTTGAACCACAGCTGCAACACGGCGAACGGAAACCCAAGGCCGCTGTCGGATCACCTGCTGCACTAGCTGCGCGTTGCCCTCTGTGGTTGCCATACGCGGTCGCCCTACCTTTCCAGCATGTTCATCCATCACGTTCCCAGTCCGTTGAAATTTTTCAAACAGATCCTTTATTGTATCGCTTTTCGGTCCTTTGGTTACATTAAACCTCTGTTGAAAACTTCGTCTTGTTGCAACAACACTGTGTTCTAGGCAGTGGAATTCCAACACCAGAAAAATCCTCTGTTCTAAGGAATAAACCATGTTGTCTACAGCACACTTGCACGTTGTGAACAGCACACGCTTACAGCAGAAAGACGACGTACAGAATGGCGCACCCACAGACTGCGTTGTCTTCTATATCTTCCACATCACTTGCAGCGCCATCTGTTGTTGAAAATTGTAACTACTGTAATTTCGAAAGTTTGTCCGCCTGAAAATGTACTGTTGTCCCAAGCATATTGCAACAAACGATGTATTTCTATCGCTGCTCGTTTAGTTTTTATTGCCGTTTCAAATATACCGGTCATTTTTGAAACACCCTGTATATCTGAATGTAATTATGCTATAAAAACATTGCACAATACTGTTGAGGATGTGTTCAGCACCACAACACTAGACATACTAAAAAATACGTCAAGAAGAATATGGTGTGATATGGAAATATGTTTACAGTACGATGGTGAACATATCAATTCACTGGACACTTAAAACACAAGTAAGTACTTTTTCCAAAAACACTCAAATCAATTAGAATCACATTTGATTCAAGAGGTGTATGTGGCACATACACGGTTCAAGAACCAAAAGAGGAGGCTCTACACTTGGAAATCACCAGGGGATAAATACAGAAACCAAATCAATTTTATACTGGTAGAAGAAAGATACAGGAATGGAATCAAGAAGGTGCACACATTAGCAGGTGCAGATATTAATAGCAACCACAATTTACTTATGGCAGAAATAGAAATAAAATTGAAAAAACTGAAGAAGGCGACCATGGTGAAGAAGTGGGATCAAGAGAAGATAAGATTCAACAAAGAACAAATTATAGAAATGCTGTCACTTGTGTTTCTAAACACATTATGAGACAAAGAACCACCTGATAATGTCAATGAGTACTGGAATATGTTGAAAGAAGGAATCATTAAAGCAGGACAGCAAAATATAGGATATGTTAAAAGAAAAGCATGGGTCTCACAAGAAATGATTTCCAAGATGGAGGAGAGAAGAAAATTTAAAAAACAAGAACACTGAAGATAGAAGAAAGATGTACTGGAGGTTAAATAATGAACTGCCAAGAGAAGCAGAAAAAGAGGAATATGATGCAGTTGAAGAACTGGACAGGAAGGGAAGATATGACTTACTATACAACAGAGTAAAGACTACGACATGGGATTAAAATAGAGCAGGAAGTGCTGCTGTTGCTATGAAAATTTTGTGTAAAGGCAAAGAGGTAGTGTACAAAGATCATTACGATGTCCTCCAGAGATGGGAAGAATATCTAAAAGAGCTGTATGACACAGATCGCAAACCAGAAACTCTGGAACTTGAATGATGAGAAAGGACCAACCATCATAATGGAAGAAGTAAAGTCTGCCATAGCTGCAATGAAAAATGGCAAAGAGGTAGCACAGATACAATACAGGGAGAAATATTAAAATGCTTGAACCAGGATGGAATAAGAGAAATATTGAGGTTATGTAATAAAATATATGACAGTGGTGAATGGCCTGAGAACTTTCTGACAACAGTAATGATTCTATTACCAAAAAAACAAGGAACCAAGAAATGCAGTGAGAACAGGACAATTAGCCTCATTTCACATGCAGCCAAAGTGATGTTAAGAATAATTAATAAGAGACTTTGTAGCATTACATGAGTATGTCCAATATAGTCGGATCTACTTTGCATCACATGAATGTAGGGGAGTTGAAAAAAGCAGTGACCCATGACATCATACCAACTTGAGATTTTATTTATACATGCAATTCATTTCTAAATTTAATGATTATTTGCAGAGTAAAGAATATGATTATGTACAACATTTAATAGATAATGAGTTTTAATGAGATAGATATAAATATGTTTTGACATAGCAAATCACCTTGTTGCATTATGCATGATACGATTTCTCTTCTGCCGTGTTGCTCGAGTGCACGATCATGTAGTCGTCGAGTGCAGATCTGCTGTAACTTTCGTGAATGGGCATAGAATTGTTAATTTACAACCCAAATTGATTTAAAAATTATTCAAGGGACCACGGCTCAACTTCGGTGCAAACAAATCGCACGCGAATTCTCAAGTATCAGCGCGGAGTTTCAGATATGCGGCTGGATATTGGGCGTTACTGTCATGTGTAGGATTCAGTAACATTAACTGCAATTTACAGACGTTAGCTTGATAATAACTATCAAAGACTTATATGAGTGGCATAGTAATTGTATTGATGCTTAAAGCAAGCGAGAAGCGATTTACTGTCGGAAAACAGCAAATATTAATCATTGCATAGTTAGCTTGTTGATACATAGCTTAGCGACTCATAAACGGACTGTGATAGAATTACTGAAATGATCTTTTAAGTATCAATGACCACTACACACACATCAAAAACTAATTACTCTAACAGTGAGTGACTTCTGGATTGGACGAGTCTTTTTTCTATTTCAGCTAATTGGTATTAATAAACTTCTTTTGAGGTTGAAACTTCATCAATGGTGTCACACTCATTCAGTTTAGTAGAACGAAAGATAGTACTAGCTACACTGCTATTTATAGTTTTAAAAGAAAAGAGAGTACATACCTGTTTTTATTCTGAGAAATGTTTGTACTTCAGCCATCAGTCTTCTCAAACCAGAGGCACAAGTGATGCTCCCTCACGGCACTACGATATTATGAACCACCACACACATGTGCCCCCTTCTCACTACATTTTTGCATTGAAAACCCTGAGATACAGCCGCGGTATGAAGAAGGAAGAAACAAGAGGAAAGATCAGTGAAAGAAGTGGAGCAAAGAGAGAAGTGGAGGTCACAACTTGAAAAAGTAATGGAGGAGAATTTTGGCAAGGAACAGTTTGGCTTTAGTTGGAATATGGGCACCAGAGATGCAATAGGGCTCCTACAAATATTTGGAGAAAGGTTTATTGAAAAAGGGAGAGACCTCTATATGTGCTTCATTGATCTAGAAAATGCATTTGACAATGTGGCTTGGGGCAAGCTGGCAACTATAATTAGGGGAAAGAGAGTGGACTGGAAAATCAGAAGACTTGTAAACTCATATCTGAATCAAAAAGCCTGAGTTAAAGTGAGAGGAGAAAGTACAAACTGGATTGGACTAGGAAAAGGAGTAAGACAAGGATGTTATCAATCACCTACCCTTTTCAACTTCTACTTGGAAAATATGATTGACCAATGCTTATTAGATGACAAAGGAGAAGAAATTGGAGGAACAAGAGTAGGGTGTTTTAGGTTTGCTGATGACTTGGTCCTTCTGGCCACAGGGGAAAAATAATTACAGGATTTAATGGAACCCACTGAAGCTAAGGGAAAAAATTATGGAATGAAAATTAACCAAAGAAAACAAAAGTATTGGCACTAGGAGGGAATACAGAAATAAAAATTATGCTGAATGGTGAATGGTGAAATATTAGAACAGGTGCAAAATTTTAAATATCTTGGAAGCAGGTTAGACACCAACTGGAAGTGCAGCACAGAAATTAAAACAAGGATAGCAATGGCAAAAGTGAAATTTTATTAAATAAAAAAGAGGAGAATTTTCTGCAGCAGTCTGGACAGAGAACTGAGGAAAATACTCATAAAATGTTTTGTATGGAGTGTTCCTCTCTATGGCACTGAAACATGGACTTTGAGGAAGAAAGTCAGAGAAAGGCTGGAGGCTTTTGAGATGCGGACATGGTGGAAGATGAAAAGAATAAGTTGGATGGACAGAGTAAGAAATGAAGAGGTACTGAGAAGAGTGGGAGAGAAAAGACAGTTACTAGATGTAATAAAAAGAAGAAAAAGAAATTGGATTGAGCACATATTACAAAAGAATGACGGACTGATAAAAACAGTGTTAGAAGGTTATGTAAAAGGGCAAAAGATGCAAGGAAGGATAGATTTCAGATACAGGATGGCGTGATGGACAGTACAACATACAGCAGCCTTAAGAAGGAAGCAATAGATAACTGGAAATGGAGAGGCAAAGGACCTGCTAATTTAGCAAAAAACTGATGATGATGATGTGTATTGGGATTTCTTGCCCACCCTGTGCAGTGCATGAAAGACCTGTTTTGCATATGGTGAGAGTAAAAAATTACTACGTAGGCATCCTTATTTGCCCTGATTGCGTTAACTTGATACTCATGATCACTGTATTAGATGTAGGCATATCATGGAGGCAGTGGAAATATTGCACAGTCTGGCTCAGGTATCAGTTCTCTAATAATGTGCCATTTCTTCTAGTGATTCCAATTGCAGTTCTGTTAGCATGTGTATTGCACATTAGCATGAGTTACCAGTGTGGCCCTATCGTCACAGTACAGCCCTAAGTTACTTTGACATCTTCCGTCAGATCAGTTTCATAACCACGAACACTAAATGAGAACTTTACAGAAGGTAACAACAGAGTTTGTATGCTGTTTCCTTTATGGATGCACTGCACTTTTCCACATTCCTGCTATGTATCAATAGTTGTTTGCTAGTCATGCACATCTTCATGGTACAATGTTAGGTCTGCTTTTAACAATATTATGAAATCGAAAGTTGCCACTCCCCATATAGTGGAGCTACTGAGTCGCAGGTAGGGACAACAAAAAAGACTTTCACAAATGGCCAACACCAACACACACACACACACACACACACACACACACACACACACACACACACACAGACAACTGAATGTGGTCTCAGTTGCCTGAGACTACTGTCGTGTGTAAGAGTTTGCATATATGTGTGTGTGTCTATTGTTAATGATGGCCTTACTGACTGAATGCTTTATTTGTGACAGTTTTTTTGTGCCTGTCTGTGACTCAACATCTCCACTATATAGTGAGTAGCAGCTTTCCTTTTCATAATATTGTTACATTTCATCCTGTATTTTCCATTGTTAGGTTTCCTTTTACTAACACTGGTGTTTATGGTGGTCAGAACTGTTTTACTGTTGCTGTAGTTTGTATTGACAAGACTAATGCTCCAGGAATAATAGAGACATTGTTGAATGTGCCGTCCCCCTCCATGCTGTTACCTCCCTTTTGCATTTTCGTGTTATGCGTCAATGGGAAGAGGAGTGGCTGGCAGTCGGTGAAACTAAGCTGCGTCTGGTCAAGGCCACCACGCGGCCATGGCGTACGTCCTACCAGTCATGCAGGCGGGATGAGGTTCTCCTCACTCGCCTCCGCATCGGGCACAGTCCCTTAACGCACGGTTTTTTACTCCGGCGGGAGGACCCCCCAATCTGCAGTGCTTGTGGCGTCCAGATTATGGTCCGCCACATTTTACTTGACTGTCCTTTATTCTCTGACCAGAGGGCGGTGGTTTCCTTGCCACCGGATTTGCCCTCTATTCTGCAAGACGACGCGACTGTGGTTAAGTTGTTACGGTTTTGTGTCCTGTCCAATTTGTTGCCTCGGATTTTAGGGAGAGGATTTTAATGTGCTGCTGGGTGACTGGCTCACCCAGGCTTTAGGTAAGAGGTCCGCCAGTCACGATTACCTACTTGTTTCACTTCGATTTCTGTTCTCTTTTCCTTGTGTTTCCTTTCCTCTTTTAGTGTGTTTCTTCTCCTCTTGTTTTGCCTCTGTATGTGAGGATTTGGAACTGCGTCAGGTCTGTGTCTTTTAGCCGTTCTCCTTGTTCGGTGTCCGTCTTCATCCCTTCACTGCATGTGTTCCTGTTTCTATGCGTTTGGGCACTGATGACCACGCTGTTTAGCGCCCAAAAACCTCAAACCACACACATACACACACACACATTGTTGCTCACAATATGTTAATGTTGAGTGAAGCAGTACAGGCTTTTTCTGGTAATGCCATTGCAAATCTCCTTACTGATTTTACATGTTCTTGCTGTCTGACATCATTTTTTGGCATAATGTTTGAAAATTTTGAAGATGTGTCAGTTCCTGTAAGTTTACCAGTAATGTTGTAATCAGAGATTATTGACTCATCTTCCCTTTTTCATGAGCATTATTTTGCATTTATGAATATTTCATAGAGCGACATGATGTTTAATGCCCTTAGTGATCCTGCTTCCGTCTTAGTCGTTCGGAAGCCACTTCTCTCATGTTCAACATCTACATACATACCCACAAGACACCACATGGTGCATGGCAGAGTGTACCCTGTACCACTAGCAGTCATTTCCTTTCCTATTTCACTCACAGGAAGAGCAAGAGAAA
The DNA here is from genome assembly GCF_023864275.1 of Schistocerca cancellata. Taxonomy (NCBI): domain Eukaryota; kingdom Metazoa; phylum Arthropoda; class Insecta; order Orthoptera; family Acrididae; genus Schistocerca; species Schistocerca cancellata. The sequence continues at coordinate 765,811,196 of NC_064630.1, forward strand.
AATGACTGGCTATATGTCCCTGTAGGGGTCCTAAACTCTCTAATCTTATTTTCGTGTTCGTGACACGAAACATACACCAGCAGTCAGCTTCAAATTCTGCTTCTCTAAATTTTCTCAATACTGTTCCCTAAAAAGAATATCATCTTTCCTCCAGGGGTTCCCAACTGAGGTGCCAAAATATCTCCATAGTACTTGCACGCTTTTCAGACCTACTGGAAACAAATGTAGCAGTCTGTCTCTGAATTGCTTCAATGTCTTCCTTTATTCCCACCTGGTGCAGATCCCAAACACTTGAACAGTACTCAACAATGGGTCACACTAGTGTCTATGAGTGGTCTCCTTTACAGATGAACCACAGTTTCCTAGAATCCCAATAAACCAAAGTTGTCCATTCACATCCCCTACTACAATCCTTACTTGCTCATACTATTTCATATTGCTCTGCAGCATTATGACTACATATTTAACCATCATAACTGTATCATGCAACACACTATTAATGCTGTACTCAAACATTATGGGCTTGTTTTTCCTTCTCATCCACCGCAACTTACATTTTTCTGCAATTTTTCTACCATTTAGAGCTAGATGCCATTCTTGACATCAACCAATATATGTCAAAAGTTACCATTGTGCAAAAAGTATAGAAACAAAAAAGTTTTGTGTAGAGAAACATATAGAAGCATGTGCCTGTGAGCTTAAATTAAAGAAAGGCACATTTATAATTCTAACTGTATATAGGTCCCCATCAGGAAATTTTCATCTATTTCTGAAAAATTTGGACTCCTTGTTGTGCTATCTGTCAGACAGGGGGAAGCAAATTATTATTTGTGGGGACTTCAATGTAGATTCTCTGAAAGAGGGTAATAGGAAAAATGACCTTGAAGTATTACTCGGTTCTTTCAATTTGACACCCGTTATTGATTTTCCTACTCGGGTGGTAAAGGATAGCAGCTCACTGATAGATAACTTCTTTATAGACCAAGATAAGTTTAACCAGATAAATGCTCAGCCTGTTGAGAATGGTCTTTCTGATCATGGTGCACAGCTAGTTACAATATATGACATAGCTCCATTCAGCAATACTAAACAGTCCTCCAAAGTAGTATGTTCAGTCAACGATTTAACAATTGCAAATTTCAGGGAAAGCCTACAGCAGTTAGACTGAGATGAGGTGTACCGTGAACCTGATGCCAATTTAAAATATAATTTATTTCATGACATTTTTGTAAATGCATTTGAAAACTGCTTCCCCAAGAAAATAGTTAAATATACTCGTAAGAAACCTTGTAACAAACCATGGCTTACTAAGGGTATAAAAATATCTTGTAACCGGAAAAGGAAAATGTATCTGACAGCAAGAAAGAGTAGTGACCCAGAAACTATCAAACATTATAAAAACTACTGTGTTATATTAAGAAAAGTTATTAAAAAATCCAGAAGTATGTGTAACATGTCTGAAATCAGCAACTCTGATAATAAAATTAAAACAGTTTGGAATATTATTAAAAGAGAAACAGGTCAACCAAGAGCACAGGAAGACAGTATTACCATCAAATTGAATGAAAACTTTACGAACAAAAAGTCAGAAGTTGAAAATATTTTTAATAATCATTTTCTAAATGTTGTGGATATAGTAGGAGCCAGGTGTTCATTAGAAGATGCTAGGCTGTTAATGGAAGAGGCCATACCTATGCAATTTGATACGATTGAAATCTCACCCACTTCTCCCTCTGAAATTAGGAAAATAATAAACTTGCTTAAAAGCAAAAACTCACATGGAATTGATGGCATTTCCAGCAAAATACTAAAAGCATGTTCTCAACAGATAAGTAAGATTCTCAGCCACCTGTGTAATAGCTCTCTGGAACAGGGCATTTTCCCTGATAGACTGAAATATGCTATTGTTATACCTTTGCATAAAAAGGGGGATAGATCTGATGTCAACAATTACTGTCCAATCTCCCTTCTAACAGCTTTATCCAAAATTTTTGAGAAAATAATGTATTCAGGAGTAGCTTCACATATCTGTAACAATGAAGTACTAACAAAATGTCAGTTTGGTTTCCAGAAAGGTTTTTCAACAGAAAATGCCATATATGCTTTCAGCAATCAAATTTTGAATGATCTGAATAACCGAACACCACCCATTGGGATTTTTTGTGATCTCTCAAAGGCTTTTGATTGTGTAAATCATGAAATTCTGCTAGACAAGCTCAAGTATTGTGGCATGAGTGGGACAGTGCACAAATGGTTTAATTCATACCTAACTGGAAGAGTGCAGAAAGTTGAAATAAGCAGTTCTCATAATATGCAAAGATCAGCACATTCCTCAAACTGGGGAACTATCAAGAATGGGGTTCCACAAGGGTCAGTCTTGGGTCCTTTGTTGTTCTTAATATATATTAATGACTTGCCATTCTATTATTCATGAAGAGGCAAAGTTAGTTCTCTTTGCTGATGATACAAGTATAGTAATCACACCTGACAAACAAGAATTAACTGATGAAATTGTCAATACTGTCTTTCAGAAAATTACTAAGTGGTTCCTTGTAAACGGACTCTCACTGAATTTTGATAAGACACAGTACATACAGTTCTGTACAGTGAATGGTATGATGCCATTAATAAATATAGACCTTAATCAGAGGCATATAGCTAAGGTAGAATATTCCAAATTTTTAGGTGTGGCCATTGATGAGAGATTAAATTGGAAGAAACACATTGATGATCTGGTGAAACGTTTGAGTTCAGCTACTTATGCAATAAGGGTCATTGCAAATTTTGGTGATAAACATCTTAGTAAATTAGCTTACTACACCTATTTTCACTCGTTGCTTTCATATGGCATCAATTTTGGGGTAATTAAGAAGTCTTCAAGCCTCTCGCATACCTGGGAACCTATTATGTATGCTTGTTGCTTCTTTAACAGTCAGCAATGTGGGATAGTGTCAAATGCTCTATGAAAATCTAGGAATATGGAATCTGCCTGTTGCCTTTCATGCAGGATCTCGTGTGAGATAAGGACAAGCTGAGTTTCACATGAGTGATGGATGCTTTCTGAACCTTGCTGATTTGTGGGCAGGGGCTTTTCTTTCTCAAGGAAATTTGTTATAGTTGAACTGTGAATTTGTTGAAGGATTCTGCAGACAACCAATGTCAAAGATATTGGTCTGTAATTCTGTGGGTCCGTTCTTTTACCTTTCTCACGCACAAGAGTCACCTGGGCATTTATCCAGTCACTTGGTACTTTGGGCTGGACAAAAATTTGTGATTAATTCAAGCTAATTAGGAGACCAATGATGTAAAGTACTCTTTGTAAAACCAAATTGGAAATTCCATCAGGATCTGGTGACTTATTTTCTTTCAACTCTTTCAGTTGTTTCTCTTCACTAGGTATGCTTATTACTATGTCCCCACACAGGAGTCTGTGAGGTTGTCAAAGAAACATATATTTTTATGATTGTCCTAAGTGAATAATTTCATAAATGCAAGATTTAAAGCTTCAGCTTTACTTTTGCTGCCTTCTACTGTCACATCAGACTGGCCAGTGAGTGACTGGGTAGGAGCGATTTTACATAGCATTTTGTCTATCCAGTTACATTATATTTTCAAAAACTAATGAATGATTATTTTTGTTGATGAAATAAAAGGTTTGATAATTATGAGACATATTTTTCTCCTGGAACTTCAGATCAAATCAAAGACCCACAACTGTACAGATGGCCATTTCCAGACCTGATGCAGAAGAATGGAGACATGCTATGAACAAAGAGATACAAGATTTTGAAGACAACAGTACTTGGTAAATCACAAATTTTCCAGAAAGTGGCAATGTTGTGCAGTGTAAGTGGTGTTCCAGATAGGAGTCAGCAGTGAAGGTAAAGTGTAGCATTGTGCTAAGTTTGTGGTAAAACTCAGAAACCAGACTCCTGGGGGTGATTCCGATGAAACCATGATAAGGTGTTCTACACTTAGAATTATAATGGCTATATCTGTTGAACTAGATTTAAACATCACACATATTCATGAGAAGGTGGCTTTTTTAAATTGCATTCTCAAAGAGAAAACCTTATCAAAGCAATCTGAAGGGTATAATCTTTATAATAATAAAGATCAAGTTTTGAAGTTCAAAAGGGGTATGGGTTAAAACAATCATCCAGAGTGTGGAATAAAAGGGTAAATGATGTTTTTAACTGTTTTGGGTACAAAACGTATAGACTAGTACCTTGCTAATTAATAAAACACAAGTTGCTACAATCTTATTTGTTGATGATTTCTACACTTTTTCAAATGATGCCTGTGAGAGTGAACTCTTGAAAAATTAAGCTTGGTTTGAAGCAAAGGGCTTAGGAATAGCTAAAACCTGGTTTGCGATGGAAATTAAATGTGATAAGATTAGTGAAGTGTTAGCTTGAAATCAAGAGAAGTAAACTGATCAGCTGTTGGAAAGGTTCAGTATGACAAATTGTAAAATTGCAAAAACTACTATTGGATCTATACTTGATTTTCTGATTTGAAAAGAAAATAAGACTGATGATTTCCTTTATGAAGCCCTAATGAAAAGCTAGATGTATTTGTCAGTATTCATAAAACCAAATATTTGTTTCCATGGGACTTTAATAATTCATATTATGATAAAAATTGGAAATGTGCTAAGACATTTTGATATATTTGAAGGAAACTAAGACTCATTATCTATAATTTACAAAAGCTGATTTAGAATTCTGTTGTTTTGTAGACGCAGACTGGGCAAATTGTTATTTAGATAGAAAATCATGTGCTGCTTTTATTGTTAAGTTTTGTGACTCTGTAGCTTGATGCAAAGTGCTAATCAGGCAACTGTTGCTCTTTCTAACACAAAGGCTGGGTATATGGTTCTTTCTGAGGCTTGTAGAGACTTATTTATTGAAGAAGCTTTTGTATGAGCCGATAAGCTATAATAAGCATACAACTTTATTTATAGCCAGAGTGCATTAAATCTTCCTGTCAATCCACCAAAGCATAAAAGGTCAAAGCATTCTGATAATGTTCGAATCATTAGTACATGGGAAGACGTATCCAACAAAACTGTAAAAATACTTTACTTACAGACAAATGATATGCCAGTAGTAGAAAGGATTGAGGAAAAAGAAAAACATTATGAATTTGTGGACTAAATGAGTCTAGGTATTTTTGAAGATGATTATTTAAATGTTTTGAAGTGGGAATGTGTTAAGCTTTGCCAAATAATTTAAATGAGTATCTGTGGTCTCACTGTATATATTGTGAGCCACTATCTTTTGTATGTTCTCTTTCATTTAATATGGTTGTTTTTATCTTTGCTTCTGATATGTATGAAACTTTTGGTGTACATTGTACAGTGCAGAAAATGTGTGAATCCTTCTTCACATGAAGACTTCTAATAAAGTTTTAAGTGATATGTCAATCAGTCTTCCCAATACAACAAAATAATGACAGAACCCTTAACATTTAGCAGACACCTCAGCAAAGGTTATGCCCCACACAGAAATCAAATTGATTGGCAAAAAAGAAAGACACTTCATCTGTATTATTGTCCATTGAAGAATTTGAATTAAGTATGCTATCTATATAGTTGACATTTGCTGAAAGCTATACAGAAGCTCATACACAGCAAATTATTCATAAAATACTTTCACTATTGTATAATTATCAGTTCATAACTTATTTAGAATCAACAATGATTTTCCTAATGAAGTAATGATTTCCAAGTTATTAACAAAAGGAAAAGTCATTAAATGCATGAAGAGCAACATAATGGAAAACATAATGATTTTGTGCCTATATGCTGTCCAGAGTTTTTCAGCTTTATCAGTGCTGTCCAAAGGCTTCATATGAATACAGGTTTTGATCTGAGAAAATGTATCTGGAGTAAAAATGTTTCAAGTGTATCAGAAGATGCTGCACTTCTTTCAGCTGCTGCATTTAATCTGTTTGTGAGCTGTCATCAAATGCAAAAGTGCTTAATTAACAACATACTATGAATTCATTTCAGTGTACCTTCCAACAAATCTGAACTATATAAACATAATTGACATGCCGACACACTTTACCATTACTTTTGATATCCACACTTATGTTCTATACTGTCCTCATATCATACCTTAACAAGAAAAACATGAGCCATTAATTAGAGTATGAGGATTAGTTGTAACATATTTAGATACATAGCACTAGCTAAGAGATCTCAGTAGAACTAAATACTATTATATCATTCTGGGCTTCCAACAACATGAGCTGGTTCAAACTTCATAAACTTTTGGCTAAAGACTGCACAGTCATCTTTAGACAATGGTTGATGTTTACCATGTAGCTAACAGTATCAGTCTAATGCAGTGATAATGCTGCTTGTGAATGACTGCTGTCTACACAATAATTACACAACTGCAGCAGGCCACTGTGTTTATTGAGGGTCATATGTTACAAGGCTTTAAAAGTTGGCAGACTTTTCATGGAGCCATGGGCAGTAGCAATTCCTGTCTTTCCAGGAACATAATTGGAATTAACCAAATTTAATTAACTGACAAAATAACTGACATAAAAAATTCAGATTCTCTAAATTTCAATCACCTATTCTCCTTTAACGACTGCAAGGTTTTGAACTTTGACAATATAACTATATTACCATATTTTTTTGAATCAAACAATACCACTCACTAATTAATTCAGCCAATAATTGGGATTTTGAATAGTTTAGAATCATGAAATGGTTATTTCACAGTGGATGCCATACTTACAAGTAGGGGATTTTAGATGAGACATAATAACAATGTTCCCTGTACTTTTGTGGATAACCTGAAATATGTTATTCATAAGCCAACCTAAAATCAAGTCTTATGAGTCCATATTATGTGATGTATCTTCACTCATGATGTGCATAATTTCAGAGATCATGCATTCATACAGTCCACATTCTGCTTATAGAGGCCACCTGGGTCAGCCCCTTGACACAATCTGGTGAGCCACCAAAGAAACAGTATTATTTAAGTGATTTCTAATGAGCGCTGAGCCTATTCTGTAACCCATCTTACTGTTGTTCAGCCAATGTGCCTGGTGCCATTCACAACCTGCATTTTATTGCATCTTACACATTTCTCTATAAAGTACTATGCTCCATAAATCGTGTTTGTTCTTGCTATAGCAAACTTGGTGACAAATGAGGGTTACGTTTTGTCTGCATGTTAGCATCAGTGCTAAGTCACCCGATGAATGTCTCAATGGAATAAATATTCCAACCTATCATTGCTCACCAGCAAGCTTTTGTAGAACAACAGCAGGCTCTCGCCACTGCCCTAAGTCAAGTGGCATCTCCATGTTCATGGCAGGTCACTCTCCCATCTGTGCAGTGGTCATCCTTCCCTGGCATTCGATGAATGGCCGAAGTCTGGGACTCTTATGAGACACAGTTATACCAACATTTCTAGCTTTTTCATGTTAATGATGCAAACCTGTGTAGAGCTTTCTTCCTTTCCTGTCTTTCACCATGTGTTTATCAATTGTTGTGCCAGCTTGTGCCTGTGCAAGAACTGGCCAGCTTATCATTTGATGAAATGTGCAAGCTTCTCTCAACCTATTACTGTGACAGAATGCATGTGACTGATGTGATGCATGTATTGGAAGCTGCTCAGTCAACCCCTGTTAGGCACATTGTAGGTGTTCAGGATGTCAAGGAAGCGATTGCAGCAGTACAACCTTCAACTCAGCATCACAGGGGCTTCCAGTTTTCAGGCCCACATTACCGTGAAAGAGTCTTCCCATTTTGGTTTTTTTTGGCACGACAGATGCCTGTCACATTTTGCAACTCTGTCAAGGCTGAATAGACTGACATTGCTTGATGTCATTTGGCCTATTTCTTCCAATGAATGGGCTACACCACTGGTCATTGTTAAGAAGCTGACGGGTAAGCTACAGCTCTGAGGGGACTTCAGTGTCACAATTAATGCACAGTTCATGACAGATATATTCTTTTTGCCCCACCCTGATGAGTTGCTCGCAAAATTGTGAGGTGGCCACTACTTTTCCAAGAGTGATTTGTCAGAAGCATACCTCCAGCTCCCTTTGGATGTGGCCACTAGATGCCTTCTTGTTGTCAATACAACTTTCTGCCTGTGCCAATATCAATGCTTGCCTTTTGGTGTCACTACCATGCCCACTATTTTTCAGCATTTTTTAGAACAGCTGATAGCCTCTGTACCTGGCTGCATCAATTATCTATCAATTACCTATCAATTGTTTTGGGTTCTTTCATCAAAGACCACCTCACCCATCTCGATTGTCATTTTCTTTTTTCCAGTCTGCGGGTCTCAAGTGCAACCTTTCCAAATCTCAATTTTTTCAGCCATCAGTTGAGTAGTTTCTTGTACAGGGGTCAAGCCATTGCATCATCATGTTGACACAATTGCAGCTTTGCCACAGCTGACCTCCATTAAGGAACTAGGGGAGTGTCTAGCTAAAGTTGCGTACTACCATATGGTTTTACTGATTGCATCCACTGTTGCTCAACCCCTGCACACACTTTTGCATTATATTGTGCCTTTTTTTGCTCCCCAGCTTGTGACCAAGTATTCATTTTGCTTAAATCGAAGCTTCAATCTGCCTTGCGTCTGGCCACTTTTCAGCTGGGTCAGCATCTCATGTTGGCTACAGATGCCGCTCAGAATGGTCTTGGCATGTTGTTGGTGCAAAAATATATGGACAGATCTGAATGACTCATTGCTTATGCTTCTAAAACTTCAACTCCTCCTCAGCAGCAGTATTCTCAGATTGAAAAGGGGGCTTTAGCAATTGTGTATGCCCTCAAGAAATTTCACGTCTTCTTGTATGGCTCTAAGTTCCATTAACCCCAGATCACAAGCTGACAGTTGCTGTTTTTAACCCTTCAGCTTCTGTTTCGGACAAGGCAGTACATTGTTTGCAGTGGTGGGCTCTCTTCCTCTCCTGTTATCATTATCAGATCCATTACCAGCTGATGTCGCAACACACCAATACTGATGCCTTATTTCGCCTTCCAATCAGGCCAGCCCCAGTGTTTGATGAGGACGAGTTGCTTTGTTTCTGTTTAGATATTGAGAAGCTGAATGCTGTCTATAGTTTTCTGATCACTAGTGCCACAATGGAATTGACCTTTGCCGTGGATGCTGTACTAAGTGGATTCTCTCTTTTGTGCAGCACAGCTGGCCAGAAAAACCTCCAGGCCCTGCCTCGGATCTCTTGCATAAGTATGTCTCCCTCCAGCTCTGCCTTTCTGCATCTGATGGGGTTCTATAGTTAACTGTGAAGGATACTGCTCCCCTGTTGAGATTCTTACTTCCTAATGCTGTAATGCACTGTGGCTTCTGCATGTCAGTCATTAGGTGACCACTCACATCACAGATTTGGCTCCTGGCATGTGTGCTGACCGCACACAGATGGGGACATTACATGCCTTATTGCCGCACTTATGCTCACTGTTTTCGGCAACATGTGGTCATGACAGCATCTTTTTCACCCTGGCCAATGCCACAGCATCTGTGGAAGTGTCTACATATTGATTTTGATGCGCTCTTCAGTATCGGCTCATTGTAGTGGATGACTGTTCCAAGTCTTCCTACATGGTGCACTGTTCATCCATGTCCACAGTGGCCACTATTTCGGCCCTTTCTAAGATTTTTGCAATTGAGGGACTTGTGCATACTGTGGTTTATTTCTTGAGAATTTGTATCTTTTTGTCAGGCTACTGGTGTTCATCATCTCACAACTCCTCCATTTCATCCTCAGCCTAATGGTGATACTGAACACGTGGTGTGGATGTTTAAAACTCAGATGCAGAAGAATATGTGGGGCAGGTCCCCGGAAGCTGTTTTAGATTGTTTTTTGAATTTGTACCATTTCATTCCAGTGGGAGACAAGAGCCTGGCAGAGCTGATAAACGGATGCCAACCATGGACCCTCCTTCAATATGTAATAAAATCTAACCTGGCCAAATCTCAAAAGACTAAGTAGTTTCAGAAATCACATCATGTTCTTACACTTGTCTTTAAATAGCCACCCCTCTCCCAAAATTGGCTGTCTGCAACTGGCCAGCACACAGATATCTCTGTAACAGATTTCATTAGATTCTGTGATATGCAAGCATTCGGATAACACTGTTATGTTAGTTTGACTGAAAGACTGTGCCTACATAGCATGATACTAACATTGTATCTGTGAAAGTTCATTCTGCTCCCCAGCATAATATTCATGACAAATACATTTGTAAATAGTCTGAAACTGAGGAATATCTTTGTGTCTTAAAATCTTGGGTGAACTAGTAAATATGCAGCCTAAAAATGTTCTTCTAGTTACTGGACCATGTCATTAATGTTGTTCATTTTACTGCAAATTATTTCATGTGCACTGTCACTTTCATTGTTCTGTCACTGCATATTATGCCACTGTGAAACTTAACAAATACTGTGACTGTGATTAATGTTTGGGCGAGTTTTCACTCTTATTTGTTCACAATGGAAGAGATGTGCATCCATTTACTTGTATAAACTGGAAACTGTAAAACTGGAACAGGCCATCAACTATGGTATATTGCAAAAAAAAGTGAGATAAATATCTTTTAAAATTCATTTCTTGTTCAGTCTAATCATTTGATAATATCCTTCATATCATTAGTTTCCTGGATATATTTACAGTACAGCATGACATGAAACTTCACGTTATCACAGAACAAGTGCAATGTCAGACTACAGGTAAGTGGGCCATCACAAGATGCGTTCCTTACTTTAGTGAACTCAGCTGTGGAGGCAGATAGCTTGAAGAAACAGCAATAAATGTAGCATTCCTCATGTTCTGGGGCTCACAGATGGGAAAAGAGTAAATGTACAGAAGTCACTCCACTATCAAAACCAGAGGACCGTGAACCTTGGAGGCATTGTATATCATTTGAGTAGCTACTCAGTTAGCCTCACATGGCTGAGTACTCCTCTTTCCAGTCCTCAAACAAGACAAAATCCCTGGCAGTACAAAGAATTCAGCCCATGTCCTACACATGACAGACACACTGACAGCTCAGCTACAGAGGTGGACATGTTGAAGAAAGACATTGATAAATCAGATTTCAATCCTCCACAATAATCTGTCAACTGCTGAAGCCTGTAAAGGGCGATCTTCGTCAAACACTGTTGTTTGCAGCAGATGAGGAGCAAAAACACTGACTTATACAGGGTTATTCATAAGTAGCTCTGGGGTTTCAAAAGACAACAACATGAAAAGTACAAGACATATAGAAAATAACCAGGTATCAGTGGATGGTACAGCTCTCCAAGTTTTTAACTCACATTACAGTAGCTGCTGCAAGTCATTACAAAAGCAAAAACAAAGCTCATTGTGTCATATAGTCAGCATTCAGTTCTCTGCTTGCACTTGTCATCAGTTTCTTTGAGCTCCTGATGAATGATTTCCATACGAACTTCACCTTCTCTGATGACAATTGCCATGACCCACCTGTTATTTCCTCCATATAAGCAGCCAATTTCATGGAATGTGTTGTACTACCTATTGACTGTTTTGTCTGTTGGAGCCTTTACCTGATATCTGGTATGAAATTGACCTTGAACTGTCACAACTGACTTGCATTTAGTGAATTCAGGAACACAAAATGAATGTGTCACTCTTATAGATGTTGTGTTCCTACATGCCTGTGCCCCCCCCCCCCTCTCCCTCCAGTGATGTAATCTGAAACATCACCACAGTGTGTATTAAGAGTCAAAACTTTGAGAGGTGCTCCTTCCACTGATATGTGTCACTTCTCTCTGTGTCTTTTAATTTTTGGGCAGACGTCTTCTGAAACCCCAGAGGTATTTATGAATAATACTATATTTTTATAATAGAAGGAAACATTCCACGAAGGAAAAATATACCTAAAAACAAAGATGATGTGACTTACCAAATGAAAGTGCTGGCCGGTCGACAGACACACAAACGAACACAAACATACACACAAAATTCAAGCTTTCGCAACAAACTGTTGCCTCATCAGGAAAGAGGGAAGGAGAGGGAAAGCCGAAAGGATGTGGGTTTTAAGGGAGAGGGTAAGGAGTCATTCCAGTCCCAGGAGCGGAAAGACTTACCTTAGGGGGAAAAAAGGACGGATATACACTCGCACACACACACATATCCATCAACACATATACAGACACAAGCAATGTCTGCTTGTGTCTGTATATGTGTGGCTGGATATGTGTGTGTGTGCGAGTGTATACCCATCCTTTTTTCCCCCTAAGGTAAGTCTTTCCGCTCCCGGGACTGGAATGACTCCTTACCCTCTCCCTTAAAACCCACATCCTTTCGTCTTTCCCTCTCCTTCCCTCTTTCCTGATGAGGCAACAGTTTGTTGCGAAAGCTTGAATTTTGTGTGTATGTTTGTGTTCGTTTGTGTGTCTGTCGACCGGCCAGCACTTTCATTTGGTAAGTCACATCATCTTTGTTTTTAGGTATAATACTATATTTTGATTGACAAGGCAGCAGTGATGACATGGCAAACAGGAGATGTGGTGTAGTAAGCTGCAATGGCATGCGGGGTAGAAAGCCGCAGTCTCTATTAGTTTGAACCACATGGTATGGCTGGAAGTCCAGAAAATTTTTGAATAAGTGTGATGTGACAGTGATGAGAGCAGCAGAGTCTGAAGTGGCGACTGACCGTTGGTGGCGACAGGTTGACAGCAGACCCACGCCGCTCCTGTGGGCCAATGCTGGAATGCCGGCGCACGGGCAGGCCACCGCCAGGCGTGCCACCAGGCGATGAGGCGCAGCTAGGTGCCACGCGGATCTTGGGTGGCATCATGAGTGCATTGTCCGACAGCCGCCGGTTGGGGAAGGCATTATGTACACGCAGGAAGTTGCTGTCTGGCGATGATGGTGATGCACCAAACCACCAGCCACCTAGCACACCTGAGTCTGCACACAGTACATTTTGCCAAAGTCAGAGGTAGACAGTTTTGTTTATAAGCATTTTTAAAGGGTAGGAGTGGACCTGGAACAGAAAATATCTACATCTATATCTGTAACCTGTAAACCACCCCGAATTGCATGGTGGTGGGTACATCTCAATATACCAGCTATTAGGAGTTTTCCCCAGTCTGTTGATGTATGGAGTGTAGGGACAAATATTGCTTAAATGCCTTTGTGTGTGCTGCAATTAATCTAATATTGTATTCAAAATCCCTATGGGGACAATATTTAGAGGGTTGTAATATATTACTACATTCATCACTTAAAGTTGGCTCAAAACCTTTCTAAATAGGTTTTCAGAGGATAGTTTTAGTCTTTCTTCAAAAGGCTGCCAGTTCAGTTCTTTCAGCATCTTCATGACACTCTTCCAAGGGTCAAACAAACCTGTGGGCCATTTGTGCTGCTCTTTTTTGTATCCATTCTCTATCCCCTGTTAGTCCTATTTGGTACAGGTCCCACACACTTGAGCAGTATTGTAGAATGGGTTGCATAAATATTTTGTATGCAGTCCCTTTTGTAGACTGATTACATTTCCCTACTATTTTACAAATGAACTGCAGTCAACCACCTGCTTTACAAATAACTTCTCGTACATGATCATTCAGTTTCATAACCCTACAAACTGTTCCACCCAGATATTTGTATGAGTTGAACAATTTATGCAGCTTCTTTCAGACAGTACTCCATTACTTCATCATCTACAAAAAGCCTTAATTACTATTAATAGTGTCCACATTGTAATAAATATACAAAATGAACAGCAAGAGTCCCAACAGACTTCTCTTGGGCACACCTGAAATAACTTCTACATCTCATCCATGTTGTGTCCTCCTTACCAAAAAATCCACTCACAAATTTTGCTTGATATTCCACAGAATCATACTTTTGGTAATAAGCATAGATGTTGTACTGAGTCAAATGCTTTTCAGAAACCAAAGCATCTATGTGACTGCCTTGATCCATGGCTTTCAGTACATCATGTGAGAAAACTGTGAGTTGGGATTCACACGATCAATGTTTTTGGAATTCATGCTGGGTGACTATGAGGAGCTCATTCCATTTGGGCTCAGAATAAGTTCTAAAATTCTACAACAAATTTATGTCATGGGCTTGCTTTGTGGCACAAAAACATATGCTTCTTTGCTTTGCATTACAATAATGCTTGTATCATGAACAAATAGGAGTAATATTCTGCCTCCTGATTAAAAAACAGTGGATCAAACTAGTAAATCATCAACATAATGGACAAACAAGACTGGGCCACTGATTAACACTGCAGAGCTCACATTGTAATTTCTCTCCGTGTGGATGACGTAGACTTCATCCTTGTATTACTTGGAACAGTATAGTGTAACTGTCTGCATTCTGTTTCTTAAATAAGAACTAAGCAAGGCATATGTGGAATTTCATATTCCTTAAAGAATTTAACTTCTGTAATAGAATATTATGATTAACACAGTCAAATGTCTTTGATAAGTTACAGAAGAGCTGAACTGGTGATATTTTGACATTATTATGTGTTTAGTGAATGAATAAATAGCTGACTCAGTATAGTGGCTCTTTTGACAAATATATTGTTTGGGAGGAAACAGTTTCTTGCTATTGTTATAATCTTTTTATATATATATACACACCAGCAGTGTCACTTCGATTCATTTGAATGGGCATATTTCTGAGAGTATTTACTCTAGAAGACTGTGATTTATGTTGTTTTTTAGTGGATAGCTTGTTCAACAGAGTTTGGTTTAAAGTCTTTTTTAGTCTGTTCCAAATTTATCCTCATGAATTTTGATGAAAATTAAGCTGACAAATACATATTTTAGCTTCATAAACAGTTAAATTCAACTAGTTTTGCTGTAGGTCTTAGAAATAAAAATAAATATTGATATTTTTGTGGTGGATACAAATAATACAATTTTAATTTACTGCAACTGCTGTTCAAAAATCTTTTTTCTTCCAATATACAAGATCTTCTTATCAAAAAACAAAGGTGCTGTGACTTACCAAAAGAAAGCGCTGGCAGGTCGATAGACACACAAACAAACACAAACATACACACAAAATTCTAGCCCTTGCAACCAACGGCTGCTTTGTCTGGAAAGAGGGAAGGAGAGGGAAAGACGAAAACACACACACACACACACACACACACACACACACACACACACACACACACAAACACATCCATCCACACATATACAGACACAAGCAGACATATTCCTGTCTGCTTGTGTCTGTATATGTGTGGATGGATATGTGTGTGTGTGTGTGTGTGTGTGTGTGTGTGTGTGTGTGTGTGTGTGTGTGTGTGTGTGGAGTGTATACCCGTCCTTTTTCCTCCTAAGGTAAGTCTTTCCACTCCCGGGATTGGAATGACTCCTTACCCTCTCCCTTAAAACCCACATCCTTTCGTCTTTCCCTCTCCTTCGTCTCTTTCCTGACGAAGCAGCCGTTGGTTGCAAAAGCTAGAATTTTGTGTGTATGTTTGTGTTTGTTTGTATGTCTATCGACCTGCCAGCACTTTCTTTTGGTAAGTCACATCACCTTTGTTTTTAGATATATTTTTCCCATGTGGAATGTTTCCCTCTATTATATTCAGATCTTCTTATCAGAAATAGGTGGCATCAATATTTCTTGTGACTCAACAAGGTAGATGCCTGATTCCTTGAGCCTTCTACAACCAACTACAGTGGACAAAAATTATACAATTCATGTGTTATGTAATAGTTGTTGAGTACTAAATGCATAAAATATAATGTATTTTGATTCAGTGCAAGTGTTATGCAACTGAATCATCTTTGTGAAAAGTTTCATTGTTTAAAAACATTCTGTAAGAATAATATCTACAATCGTTTTTAAATAAATTATTGCAGTAGTGAAAATTTTAGAATATAAACATCAAATAACAACCACTCATCTGTCAATAGCATACTCTTAAGATGACCACACTGAACAGTATTACAGAACAAGATACAAGCACTGAAAGGGTCTAATGGTCAACTTTTCTATGATTTTCCAACCTCTCTGCTGTACAATTTCATTGAGACCAAGTGAAAGGTATGGCTTGACATTATCACTCTGAATCATATAGTTGTTCATGAAAGAGAATGTTAAATCCACAAAATTGTAAAATGATCTGTATAGCTGGCACTGACAGTGTTGTTCTTATGAACTGGATCATGATCGAAATAATCTTAACTTGGAATTCTAATACATCATATGGAGTATAAGGCACTCTGTCTTCAGGCCACAAGTGGCCCATCGGGACGATCCGACCGCCGTGGCATCCTCAGTTGAGGATGCGGATAGGAGGGGCGTGTGGTCAGCACACCGCTCTCCTGGTTGTTACGACGGTTTTCTTTGACCGGAGCCGCTACTATTCGGTCGAGTCGCTCCTCAATTGGCATCATGAGGCTGAGTGCACCCAGAAAAATGTGACCAGTGCATGGCGGCCTGGATGGTCACCCACTCAAGTGCTGGCCACACCCGACAGCGCTTAACTTTGGTGATCTCACAGGAACCGGTGTATCCACTGTGGCAAGGCCGTTGCCTCTACGGACTATAAGACACACCTTAATTTTTAAGCAATTTTTAAAAAAATAACATTTTTATTATTGGATTGCAAAACCAGACTAAAAAATTCTTAGTTTATAAAACAAAAATGACCTTTACAGTCCCTGAAAATATTCATATTTCTTGTTCTTGTTGTTCTTCCTTCTTCCTCTTCATCCTCATCATTATCCTATTCATATATAAGATGGTCTTCACTGCCATCGAGAGGGTTACTATGCCACACTTCTTGAAAGATTTAGCAATAATGTCTTCTCTCACTCTAGATCATGACAGTTCTATCCATTGACACACTAGTTTGATTGTCGGTTGTTTTAAATCTCGCTTCGGGATGAATTCATGTTGCATTTCATCCATCATCCATTTGTTCCATTCCTCTCTCATACACACTGTAAATGATTTATTTAGTGAGAAATCAAGTGGTTGCAGCTGTGAAGTAAGTTCTCCCAGAGTAACAGCAAGCTCTGTATTTATGTGTCTCAATTTCTCTTTCACAGAATTTTTCAAATGACTCCTAAACTGATCTAGCACAAGAAGAGAACTCTTATTCAATAAAGCACCTTTCCTTCTCTCCCCCACTCTGTTTATCCATAATTTCATACCAGCCTCATCCATCCAGTCCTTGTCATGTATATGAACAACAACACCTGGTGGTATTTCTGAAGGTTTTGGCATTCTTTTGTGCTTGAAAATATTCATTGGAGTAAGTTTAGTACTGTCAGTGCCACATGAGAGGACAACAGTGCAGTGAATTTTTCATGTACCCTTGTTTTTATAGTTACAGTTTTAGCACCTTTCACGGCAATATTTATATTACTTGGCACATCATGTCAGAGGAGTTTTACCCATATTTGCTGTTTGGGTTAGTTCCACACTGATTTTCTTTTGATGTTGAATAATAAAGCAACGGAAAGATAATATTATCTCATCATACTCCTGTGGCATTTTCTGAGATATTTTGGTTTGGGTTCACGTGGTAAGTGCATGATGCTTCATAAACCTGTAGCACCAACCAGCTCCACCCTTGAAGCCTGTTAAGTACCATTGCAGCACTAGCTTGCAAATCAAATTGTATTTGAATCATTTTTGTATTAATTCCAATGCCATTTTGACGGTGTCTTTCAATGCATTTCAATACATCATCTTCTAGTTTTGGCCATTTTGTGATTAGTCCTCTGTTTGCACATTTAATCTTCCATATTTTCTTCAATTCTTCTTTACTAGCCTGCCAATTGTGAATGGTTTTTCTGTTGGTAGAGGGCTGAAAAGCCACTCAGCTGCTCTGTTTCAATGTTCGTCTACATATGCCATTACTTTCAACTTATAGCCTTCATCTTTTTTTTTTTTTTTTTTTTTTTCCTTAATGAAACTAGCTGTTAACAAAGATATTATTCTGTTACCAATAACACAAATCACTTGTAATTTAAGTTCACTTGCACTGTAGACTGCAATGACATATCATGGGCCAGACTGTTCTGGGTCTTTGATGGTTGGGCACAAGGGAGGCAGTGTTAGCAATGTTGTGAATCCACCCACAACTTATGTTTGTCAAGTCAGTACACTGCTGCTGCCAGTTGAATTCAATGTTTCCAGGTAGAGATAAGTTCCCTGCGGCATCAAATATTTGGCCATTTTTAAAACTGGCAGGAATTTTAAATCAAACAAGTGACATTTTTATATTAATTTTGAATATAAGATGCACCTGAATTTTGGAGGCAATTTTTTGAAGAAAGGTCATATTAAAGTCCATAAAACACAGTAATGGCATTATAAGGTTACAGATTTTGTAAAATTTTGCACATTTGTGGTGATCCAACATGGTACCATACTAGTTTGAAAGTCACATTAGTTTAGGCTCATCAACTTAAGTAATATGAAATTGTTAGCAGACTATTTATGAATGGTAGATATAAAAACAACAACGAAGGCAATATGAGGATATGTGCCAACACATAATCACAGTGGACAAATATGTCACTCCCCTAAAAGAGCTTACTGTTCACTTTTAAGTATTGTAAATGGTGTAGAACTTATACCACAAAGTCATGTGACACTTGATGACACAAGTCATAGCAGTAAAATACGTGCCAGTCAGTTGTACCGAATTAGTGCAGTAATATGGGTTGATGTGGAGACTTGATACAGTGGCAGCTCCTGCCATGTTTCGATGTGCCCACAAGAAGATGAAATGTTTGAAGTAATAGAACAGAGGCATGATGATGTAAAAATTATTTTAGTGGGAATAGTACAATTTTTTAAATAAGAGTTTAATTGAAAATCAGGAACAATTTCAAAATATGGGACAATCAATTATGAGTGTTAATTAGTCAGTTGCTAATCTCTAACTGTCTACAGACTAGAAAGTTGCAATTCTTGAACAGCTATTTGGAAATCAGATTCATAATCTTGGAGAGAAAGTAGGGGGTTTGGAAATTAGAGTTTTGGCTGTAGAAATGAATATGGGGGAAGTAGAATCTTAACTGAGTAGTGAACTTAAACAAATAATAGAAATAATTAGAGCAGACAGAAATGAGTCCAAATTAACACTGTAAATAGTTATGCCGAAATCAAAAATATAGATGAAAATTTCAAAACTTGTACCACTAATGTTAAAACTAATATCAAATGAAATGTTTTCCTGTTGTGAAAGATAAACTCTTACCTGAACTATCAAAAAGAGATGAACTTCCAACCTTAGTTATTGATAAATGTTTGGAATTTGTCACTTTAAAGGATTTGTATGGAAAGAAGTATCTGAAATTTTCAAAACTGTATCTGTTTTTCAAAGATTATTAAGGTTTCACATTCAGTTACAGCTTAACTGCTGGTCAAAGTACCTGAATGAATTATTTTTCGGTAGCCATTTTATAAACAGCTGTATACAGGTTTGTAGTAATCCTATGAATGGATATATACACAACATCAAGTTCTGAGCTGAAATTCTGTAATTTTCACTCACATATTTGAGTCACTGATAAGAAATTACACAAACTTATTTTGAAGCAATACTGTAACAATGCTATTGAGTGATGTAACTAATTTGTATGGAATGCTTGTTTTTAATGAAAAATGTTGTTACTTTTAGCTGACACTTGTTTCAAGAGAGAAAGAGAGTAACCATAACACTGTTCGACATGGGTTCTATTTCTGATATTAAAGTATGTGCTTTTAGACCATTTTACCGTGGTAAACAAAATATCGTTGTCAGAGATACTTTTTATGTAATATGTATGTATATATATGTATATTCACAATTCATGGCAAACACAGAGACGATATAGAGAAATACGGGTATGTTTCCGCATCCAGTAGCGATAGAATGTGATAATTTCTTGTGCAACAGCAGGTGGGAAGAATCAGACATCATTAGGTTATCCCCCGCCACACCTGCCATTAAGACCACCTGAAACATCTCATTAACTCGAACGGCGACAGCCGGTCGCTGCCTCGGCAGTAAAGCTTCCTAGGGGCAGCTGCATCGAGTTTACAACAGTGGTGTTAGCCGCAATTTGTGTCAGTCTTAACGAGTGGGTGTTTTTGCTGACAAATAACTGTCTATCATATTTCCGAGCATGGTTGAAATTTTTAGTTCCTGTGTGTAAACTGATTGAGCCTGGTGCTGAAGGTAAAACGACTGCTTGTTTTTACACATCAGCGTTCCTCTAGTTCCCTACTATTAATTTAATACAGGTGTATTACCAAAGTGGTATTTTTAAATTTGCAGAAATGCCACTTCGTCCTGGATGTTGATATATGCCGGACAACTTCTGCTACATCTGTGGGAAGTTCTCTTTTGCCAGAAATAGGAAGAAAATTTCTTCAGTCATGAAGAAAGCATACAAACATTACTTTGGAGTAGAGGTAGGAGACCAAGATAAAGAATGAGCACAACATTTCTGTTGTGCTACATGTTACTGCAAACTAATTCAGTGGTGGAAAGGTAAAGAGAATGTGGCGTTGTTTGCTGTTCCCATGGTGTGGAGGGAGCCTAAGGACCATGTTACTGATTGTTATTTCTGTCTAACAAAAATTCAGGGTTTTACAAACAAAAAGTCGAAGAGGCACATTGTTTACCCAGATCTGCCTTCAGGGAGAATGCCAGTACAGCATTCCGACAACCTTCCAGTACCTTCAAGAGCTCGAGGTCAAATTCTGAGTGACAATGAAATAAGCAGTACTGAAGAAATCACAGATGATGATTCTTTATATCACTGCACAAGTGAGTCATCGCCACATTTGTTAACACAGGCAGATTTAAGTGATTTTGTATGTGATCTAGGACTAAGTAAACAAAAGGCGCAGCTGCTTGGTTCAAGATTACAAGAGTATAATCTACTGCATGAAAGTACTAAAATCAGTGTGTTCAGGCACAGAGAACATGCCTTTATTTCTTATTTTTCAACTGACGAAGCACTGACATTTTGCAATGACATTGCTGGCCTGATGAAAGTGCTGAACTTCACTTATATTTCACAGGAGTGGAGACTTTTCATAGATGAAAACAAGTCTGAAGGGTGTTTTGCTCCATAACGGAAATAAAATACCCTCTGTTCCAGTAGCTTACGCTAGTTTGACAAAAGAGAATTACAAATTCGTACAAATGATGCTAAATTCATAAAAATACAATGAACACAAATGTAAAATATGTTCAGATTTCAAGGTAATTGCTATGGTACTGGGAATGCAACAAGGCTACACAAAGTATGCCTGTTTTCTTTGCGAGTGGGATAGTCAAGACCGAAATTCTCACTACGTGAAAAAGAAATGGCCTAGGCTAAGATGGAAAGTTGGCGAAAATAATGTACAACATGAAAGTCTGGTAGCTCCTGAATATATACTACTTCCACCGCTTCACATCAAACTTGGCCTGATGAAACAATTCGTGAAGGCCAACAGGCTGGGGGTTTGCATATCTAGCTACCAAATTCCCCCGTCTTTCAGCTGCAAAAATAAAGGAAGGTGTATTTGTGGGCCCACAAATCAGGGAGCTGCAGAAAGATGCAAATTTTGAAGCATGTTTAACTGATAAAGAAAAAACCGCATGGGACTGTTTCAAGATGGTGTCAAATGGTTCAAATGGTTCTGAGCACTATGCGACTTAACTTCTGAGGTCATCAGTCGCCTAGAACTTAGAACTAATTAAACCTAACTAACCTAAGGACATCACACACATCCATGCCCGAGGCAGGATTCGAACCAGCGACCGTAGCGGTCGCTCGGCTCCAGACTGCAGCGCCCAGAACCGCACGGCCACTCCGGCCGGCCAAGATGGTGTCGGAAAACTTCCTCTGAAGAAGAGGAGCTACTCACTACAAAGCAATGGTGAAGGATATGATCAAAGCATATCAGGATTTGGGGTGCAATATGTCTTTGAAGGTACATATGATGGACTCTCATCTGGACTACTTCACAGAGAGTTGTAGTGACGTATCGGATGACCATGGCGAAAGATTCCATAAAGACATTTCGACCATAGAAAGGTGCTATGAAGGGAAGAGGGTACCTTCTATGTTAACAGATTATTGCTGGAATATCATTCGAGAGAAGAAAGATTCACAATGCAAGAGATAAAAGTGATGTGCATTACAAGGCAGTGGCTCATTGTTTGTCAATTTTCTGTAATTTCTCATGTCAAATAAATGCTTCAAAGTGTATACACAAAGGTTACTGTGTTATATGTTAGATCCCACCCTCCATTAATGTGATGAACTTATAACATCATAAATATGTGCATTTGTTTGTCGAATTTCACCTCACATTTGCTGCACTGTATCAGAAACTGAAAAGAGAAATAAAATTGCGATTACTCATAAACTATCCCTGACAGAAAAAAACCAAAAACATTTTTCAATTCAGCACTCAAATGCAACTGGGATCACAATATTTTTTATCAGAAATAGAAAAAAAAGGTTTTTTTGTAGAACAGTGTAATCGGTGAAAGTAAAGCCATATCAATTTTTGTTCAGATGTGATGTAATTTTAGTATGAAAGCAAATTTTAAAAAAATGCTCAAATGTGTTAGAAATCTTATGGGACTTAACTACTAAGGTCACCAGTCCCTAAGCTTACACACTGCTTAACCTAAATTATCCTAAGGACAAACACACACACCCATGCCCGAGGGAGGCCTTGAACCTCCGCCGGGACCAGCTGCACAGTCTGCAGCGCCTTAGACCGCTTGGCTAATCCCATGCAGTGCAAATTTAAAGAAAGGATTAATAGTACAATATGAGAGTAAATGAAAGAAGCCATCTAACATCACTGGGTATAGTGTAGTATATCAATTTGTGTTCGTAAGAGAACAAGTTACTTTCTTCCTTTTGCTATGGTGTGGGTAGTGCATGAATCTATATCAGTGGGTAGTGCATGAATCTAGGTCATATAGTACACTTTAATGATTTTGTTAAGTACTATCTAAATGATTTACTACCCTGTTCTATATGAACTGATGGACGATTTTGTATGATTTGGGCAAGGCTAATGGAGAGATTTTAAATATTTAATGTTTTCTCTCATATTTAAATTTTCTTTGAAAACAAGATTAGCTATACTGTGCAATTTTTAAATTAATGTATGTAGTGGACAGTATACAAAAACTTCGGTAATCTTGGGGTAACTTGCGAACATTAGATATAGTAATAAAGCTAATGATTGAAGGAAGAAAACAGAAGTTACCAAAGCTAGTATTGAAGGCAGGGACCTCAGTGAAAGTAGTTGTGGAACTAATTATGGTAAACAACAAGGTGTATGGTTTGAGAATGGGTGAGTTAGCATGTAACTGGTGACTACTGTAGCAATAAATTGTGTATTCATGCAATTGAGACTGATAAAATAAAAATTTATCAAATTTTTCTCTATATTATACAGTTGTGGACCTTCCATTCCAAACCAGCATGTCTCGAATCAGCAAAACATTATTTTTCAACAAAATTTGTAGTGTTTATTGAACTGATCTCATTCTCACACATAAAATATATTTCACACATATTAATATATTTCACATGTTTTCATACACATATTTCACCTGTATGTCTAGCGAATTTTGCCCTGCAATCTCATAATGACGTAGCTCAACTTTTATGGCATTGTATGTCCCGAACTATGTGCTGTAAAGTGATATAATTTTGCAGGTACATCCAGTGGTATATGTGGCTACTGTGTGCTAAATGTGCTTGAATAGAAATAGTAGTAAAGAAATATTCAATTAAAATGTCATGTATGATGCAGCAGTATCTCGTGTATCTCGGTGTTTATGATGTCATATCTTTGGAACTATGTGTTGTACAATGCTATATTTTTGTAAGTACTTTCAATAAAAAATGTGGATACTATAAGCAAAAGTTCTTTCAAATAGAATAAGTAGCAATGAAGTAATGAATTTAAGCCTCTTGCATGATGCTGTAGTTTTAGATCCATTCTGTGTTTGTCATATCTCCCAAACTAATTGTCGCAAATGATGTAACATTTTTGGTAAATTCAGTGCATACTATTAGAAAAATGTGTCAATCATACTGTTGCTAGTAAAAAAGTAATAAATGTCTTGCTTTATGTGGCAGTTTTACTGCATGAACAGTGACAATGTAGTAAATAAAAAACTTTTTTACTTTCATAATTTTATGGGGCTGTCTGTATGAAAAATGTTTGTAAAGATTTGAAACCGTGTGTAAAGTTTTTTGGGAGTCTCTAAGTCTCTCATTCTCAAATAATGAATGAGTAAATTATGGGTATTCTCATGCCGTAGCTACATTGCTTTTTCTCCCTCACCCCCCTTACCTTTGACACGTAGGTGGTTCTTACCTCCACAGTGATTCTTCCCAGGTAGTAAATGATATGTGTACCATGTTTATTTGAAATTGATCTAGCGGCCTAGAGGAGATGTGGAACATACGCATGTACATATATACATACAAATGTACACTCAGGTGACACAAGAAATGGGATAACCTCTAATATCATGGCAGACCTCCTTTTACCTAGCATGATACAGCATGGACTCAACAAGTCCCCTGCAGGAATACTGAGCCTTCTGGCATAATAGCTACTCTTAATTGCAAAAGTGTAGGTGCCACAGGATCTTGATTATGTCCCATAAATGTTCAATGGGATTCATGTCAGATAATCTGGGTGGTCAAATCATTTGCTCAAATTGTCCTATACGTTCTCCAAAACACTCATGAACAATTGTGGCTCGGTGACATGGCACATACTCACCCATAAAAATTACATTGTTGTTTGGAAACATGGAGTCCATGAATGGCTGCAAGTGGTCTCCAAATAGATAAACATAACTACTTCCAGTCAATGTTCTGTTCAGATGAATCAGAAGATTAAGTCCATTCAATGTAAGCAGAGCTTACAGTGTTCTGGAACCACTACCAGCTTGCACAGTGCCTTGTTGACAACTGGGGGTCTATGGACTCATGGGGTCTGTGCCACACTCAAAACCTACCCTCAGTTCTTACCAACTGAAAGTGGGACTCATCTGACCAGGGCATGGTTTTCCAGTCATCTGGGGTCCAAACAATATAGTCACGAGTGCAGGAGAGGTGTTGCAAGTGGAGTCGTGCTATTAGTAAACACACTCACATCACCTGTCTGCTGCCGTAGATCATTAACACCATATTTCACTTCACTGCCCTAGTGGGTATGTTCGTCATACATCCCACATTGATATCTGTGGTTATTTCGTGCAGTGCTGCTTGTCTGTTACCATTGACAACTCTATGCAAACACCACTGCTCTTGGTCATTAAGTGGAGGCCATCAGCTTCTAGGTTATCCTTGGTGAGACTTAATGCCTGAAATTGGTATTTTCACCACACTTGACACTGTGGACATCAGAATAATGATTTCCCCAATGACAAAAAGGAATGTCTCATGCATCTAACTCCAAATACGATTCAGCATTAAAAGTCTATTAATTCCTGCCATGAAGCCATAATCACGTAAGACACATGAATCACCTGAGTACTGGGTGTTGTGTGATGTCCTTAGGTTAGTTAGGTTTAAGTAGTTTTAAGTTCTAGGGGACTGATGACCACAGATGTTAAGTCCCATAGTGCTCAGAGCCATTTGAACCATTTTTTTCACCTGAGCACAAATGATGGCTCTGTCAATGCACTGCCCGTATATACCTTGTTTATGCAATACTACTGTCATCTATATATGAGCATATTGCTATCCCAAGACTTTTGCCAGCTTGGTGTATAAATTGTAGTGGGACACCTTCCTCTAACATAATCTTTTTTTTATAGAAATAAATGATACCAGGAATATTTTCGAATCTTGTATAAGTTAAAATTATCTCAGCTGTTTGACTATAAGAGTTTCACTTGATTTTGAATATGATACATTATATTTCAGGCTAAAATCTAAAAAAGAAATTCATTTATTACAATCAATATGTATGAACTCTATATGTATGGTTCAAATTACTCTTCTTTTAGAGTATATAATATATTGAAATATCTGGTATACTTAAAATTCCTATTATTATTTATGCAATCTAATGCTAACTATTAAATTAACTTCTGGATTCATGTACATCTACATCTACATCTACATTTATACTCCGCAAGCCACCCAACGGTGTGTGGCGGAGGGCACTTTACGTGCCACTGTCATTATCTCCCTTTCCTGTTCCAGTCGCGTGTGGTTCGCGGGAAGAACGACTGTCTGAAAGCCTCTGTGCGCGCTCTAATCTGTCTAATTTTACATTCGTGATCTCCTCGGGAGGTATAAGTAGGGGGAAGCAATATATTCGATACCTCATCCAGAAACGCACCCTCTCGAAACCTGGCGAGCAAGCTACACCGCGATGCAGAGCGCCTCTCTTGCAGGGTCTGCCACTTGAGTTTGTTAAACATCTCCATAACGCTATCACGGTTACCAAATAACCCTGTGACGAAACGTGCCGCTCTTCTTTCGATCTTCTCTATCTCCTCCGTCAACCCGATCTGTACAAAATAAGGATATAATTTGGTGAAGATCCTTCTTTTGTCAAGAAAGTCTGTAAACTCTTTGGAATATTGTTAGTACCGCAGCATGAGTTAAGGGTACTGAGTATGCCTCTGATGGAATAGGATGTATTTTTATGTTTGGCAATAACAATGTCAGTTTGTGTTCTAAAGTGGAGATTGTAAAGTCAGTGTGAGAGGGAAACATTCCACATGGGAAAAATATATCTAAAAACAAAGATGATGTGACTTACCAAACGAAAGTGCTGGCAGGTCGATAGACACACAAGCAAACACAAACATACACACAAAATTCAAGCTTTCGCAACCAACGGTTGCTTCATCAGGAAAGAGGGAAGGAGAGTGAAAGACGAAAGGATGTGGATTTTAAGGGAGAGGGTAAGGAGTCATTCAAATATCCCGGGAGCGGAAAGACTTACCTTAGGGGGAAGATGATCTCTGCCCAAACTCTTTGCCTTTACAAATGTCTGCTTGTGTCTGTGTATATGCGGATGGATATGTGTGTGTGTGTGCGCGCGAGTGTATACCTGTCCTTTTTTCGCCCTAAGGTAAGTCTTTCCGCTCCCGGAATTGGAATGACTCCTTACCCTCTCCCTTAAAACCCAAATCCTTTCGTCTTTCCCTCTCCTTCCCTCTTTCCTGATGAGGCAACCGTTGGTTGCGAAAGCTTGAATTTTGTGTGTATGTTTGTGTTTGTTTGTGTGTCTATCGACCTGCCAGCGCTTTTGTTTGGTAAGTCTCATCATCTTTCTTTTTAGATATATTTTTCCCACGTGGAATGTTTCCCTCTATTATATTCATATCATTAATTTGAACCCAACAATTACGTTTGTTATTGTCACTGTTACATTTCGTAGTCTTTTCTGTCGTCTTATTTCCTCCTCCTGTTTCTGCCAGCAGTTTCACTTTCTATTCACCTTCTCCTTTTTTACCGTAATCCAGTATACAATTTTATCCCGCCGATATATACTCAATAATACGTAATAATACGTAACCCACTTCCAAACCATAACAAAAAAAAAAAAAAAAAAAAAAAATTCCGCTTTCAACACTACCGCTGCTATAAAATCCACCGTTTCTTGTTCACAAACAGTTCCTTTCAGCTATTAAACAACCTTTTCGGCTAGTTTTAATAACTTTCACTTTATTTCCATTTCCGTTTTTCTCGCATCACCCATCATTTTTAGCCGCTTCCCACAGGTTTTAACGTCATTATTTCTTCATCAGACAATTGTTAGCGTCATTTCCATAATCTGCCACCACCAAACCACTCCTTTTAATACATCCTCACGTAGTTATTTCGAAATTTTCCCGAATTTCTCCACCCTTTAACGTGTTTTGGTGGCAACACAACCACCTAAACTTTATGCACATCATTATCTACCTACACAAGTTCACCAAAGGATCAACATAGCCCAGCTCTAACCAACCCTTTTTCGCCTTTTTTCACACCAGATCTACATTTGCTTAAATAAAAGATCTCTGCCCAAACTCTTTGCCTTTACAAATGTCTGCTTGTGTCTGTGTATATGCGGATGGATATGTGTGTGTGTGCACGAGTGTATACCTGTCCTTTTTTCCCCCTAAGGTAAGTCTTTCCGCTCCCGGGATTGGAATGACACCTTACCCTCTCCCTTAAAAACAAAAATCCTTTCGTCTTTCCCTCTCCTTCCCTCTTTCCTGATGAGGCTACCGTTGGTTGCGAAAGCTTGAATTTTGTGTGTATGTTTGTGTTTGTTTGTGTGTCTATCGACCTGCCAGCGCTTTTGTTTGGTAAGTCTCATCATATATATATATATATATATATATATATATATATATATATATATATATATATATATATATATATATAATAGAGGGAAACATTCCAGAATTTCCTCTCCAACCTCAACTCCTTTGGTTCCATCAGATTCACCTGGTCCTACTCTAAATCCCATGCCACTTTCCTTGACGTTGACCTCCACCTGTCCAATGGCCAGCTTCACATGTCTGTCCACATCAAACCCACCAACAAGCAACAGTACCTCCATTATGACAGCTGCCACCCATTCCACATCAAACGGTCCCTTCCCTACAGCCTAGGTCTTCGTGGCAAACAAATCTGCTCCAGTCCAGAATCCTTGAACCACTACACCAACAACCTGAAAACAGCTTTCGCATCCCGCAACTACCCTCCCGACCTGGTACAGAAACAAATAACCAGAGCCACTTCCTAATCTTCTCAAACCCAGAACCTCCCACAGAAGAACCACAAAAGTGCCGCACTTGTGACAGGATACTTTCCGGGACTGGATCAGATTCTGAATGTGGCTCTCCAGCAGGGATACGACTTCCTCAAATCCTGCCCTGAAATGAGATCCATCCTTCATGAAATCCTCCCCACTCCACCTAGAGTGTCTTTCCGCCGTCCATCTAACCTTCGTAACCTCTTAGTTCATCCCTATGAAATCCCCAAACCACCTTCCCTACCCTCTGGCTCCTACCCTTGTAACTGCCCCCAGTGTAAAACCTGTCCCATGCACCCTCCCACCACCACCTACTCCAGTCCTGTAACCCGGAAGGTGTACACAATCAAAGGCAGAGCCACGTGTGAAAGCACCCACGTGATTTAGCAACTGACCTGCCTACACTGTGATGCATTCTATGTGGGAATGACCAGCAACAAACTGTCCATTCGCATGAATGGACACAGGCAGACAGTGTTTGTTGGTAATGAGGATCACCCTGTGGCTAAACATGCCTTGGTGCACGGCCAGCACATCTTGGCACAGTGTTACACTGTCCGGGTTATCTGGATACTTACCACTAACACCAACCTGTCAGAACTCCAGAGCTGGGAACTTGCCCTTCAGCATATCCTCTCTTCTCGCTATCCACCAGGCCTCAATCTCTGCTAATTTTTAATTTCAATTTGCCGCCGCTCATACCTCACCTGTCTTTCAACAACATCTTTGCCTCTGTACTTCCACCTCAACTGACATCCCTGCCCAAACTCTTTGCCTTTACAAATGTCTGCTTGTGCCTGTATATGTATGGATGGATATGTGTGTGTGTGCGAGTGTATACCTGTCCTTTTTCCCCCCTAAGGTAAGTCTTGCCCTGAAATGAGATCGATCCTTCATGAAATTCTCCCCACTCCCCCAAGAGTGTCTTTCTGCCATCCACCTAACCTTCGTAACCTCTTAGTTCATCCCTATGAAATCCCCAAACCACCTTCCCTACCCTCTGGCTCCTACCCTTGTAACCGCCGTCGGTGTAAAACCTGTCCCATGCACCCTCCCACCACCACCTACTCCAGTCCTGTAACCCGGAAGGTGTACACAATCAAAGGCAGAGCCATGTGTGAAAGCACCCATGTGATCTACCAACTGACCTGCCTACACTGTGATGCATTCTATGTGGGAATGACCAGCAACAAACTGTCCATTCGCATGAATGGACACAGGCAGACAGTGTTTGTTGGTAATGAGGATCACCCTGTGGCTAAACATGCCTTGGTGCACGGCCAGCACATCTTGGCGCAGTGTTACACCATCCGGGTTATCTGGATACTTCCCACTAACACCAACCTATCCGAACTCCGGAGATGGGAACTTGCTCTTCAATATATCCTCTCTTCCCGTTATCCACCAGGCCTCAATCTCCGCTAATTTCAAGTTGCCGCCACTCATACCTCACCTGTCATTCAACATCATCTTTGCCTCTGCACTTCTGCCTCGACTGACATCTCTGCCCAAACTCTTTGTCTTTAAATATGACTGCTTGTGTCTGTATATGTGTGGATGGATATGTGTGTGAGTGCGAGTGTATACCCGTCCTTTTTTCCCCCTAAGGTAAGTCTTTCCGCTCCTGGGACTGGAATGACTCCTTACCCTCTCCCTTAAAACCCACATCCTTTCGTCTTTCCCTCTCCTTCCCTCTTTCCTGATGAGGCAACAGTTTGTTGCGAAAGCTTGAATTTTGTGTGTATGTTTGTGTTCGTTTGTGTGTCTGTCGACCTGCCAGCACTTTCATTTGGTAAGTCACATCATCTTTGTTTTTAGGTATATTTTTCCTATGTGGAATGTTTCCTTCTATTATAACCATATCATTAATTTGAACCCAACAATTACGTTTGTTATTGTCGCTGTTGCATTTCGAAATCTTTCCTGTCGTCTTATTTTCTCTTTATTTTCTCTTTCTGTTTTTA
Source organism: Schistocerca cancellata (assembly GCF_023864275.1). Taxonomy (NCBI): domain Eukaryota; kingdom Metazoa; phylum Arthropoda; class Insecta; order Orthoptera; family Acrididae; genus Schistocerca; species Schistocerca cancellata. The sequence continues at coordinate 765,841,930 of NC_064630.1, forward strand.
CCAGTAGTCTCACTTTGTATTCACCTTCCCCTTTTACCGTAATCTACTATACAATTTTATCCCGCCTATATATGCTCAATAATACGTAACCCACTTCCAAACCATAACCAAAAAAAATTTATTTTCCGCTTTCAACACTACCGCTGCTATAAAATCCACCGTTTCTAGTTCAATTACAGCTGCTTTCACGTATTAAACAACCATTTCGGCTAGTTCTAATAACTTTCACTTTATTTCCACTTCCGTTTTTCGCACATCACTGATCATTTTAGCCGCTCTCCACAGGTTTTAACGTCATTATTTCTTCGTCAGACAATTGTTAGCCCCATTTTCGTAATCTTGCACCACAACACCACTCCTTTTAATACGTTTTTTCGAAATTTTCCCGAATTTCTCCGTCCTTTAACGTGATTTAGCGGCAACACAACCACCTAACATTTATGCACATCGCTGTCTACCAACCCAAGTTCACCACAGGATCAACTTAACCAACACTTTTTCGCCTTTCTTCAGACCAGATCTCCAGTTGCTTTCTAGTTCACCTTTATCTCTCCCCATAGATTTCTATCTTTCATTTTCATTTCAACCTCATGTTAAACTTTCCACCTTCTAATACCATGTCACCCTCACAACACCCCCACAAAGACCCCATTAAGTTTTATTTACATTCCCTCCGCAAACATGCCTCCACCCTAGCCAGATTACGCTCGCACATGTTATTTTCTCAGAATTGTCTGACATTTGGCATAACCCCCAAAGGCCTCACACTTAAAGTTCCCATCTCTGGCTGCAACCCTTCTTTCCATCAGTCCCTATACCAGTTCCAAACTGAACAATCCATTGCCCTCACCCACCTAATCCTTCACCTACACATCAACTCAGCCAATGAACACACCCGTCAACTCCTATCCTTAATAAAAGTCCTGAATCTTTCCTCTCCCACATCCACACCGGCTATTCAGAGCATCCTCCTACAGGCCAACCGCAAATTAGAACAGCATGCCACCCTTCACCTCAAAAAACTATCCAATCTCCTGGTTTCCCACCTCCGGAAAGGCAACTCACTCACCCTTCACAACCTTTCCAGCAAACCTCAACCACCTCTCATTGCACACAAACCCAGTCTCTCCCATGTACTCAATCTCCCACTTCCAGCTCCACTCCCTCCAAAACCTCAAAATTCCAATCAACACAATCTGGTACCACAACGCCCTAATTCAGTAGTTAACCTTTCCTCCAAACCTCTCTCCCAATCCGAAACCTCTGTCCTATCCAAAGGCCTCACCTTCAGCCCCACTCCCAGATTCAACCAAACAGCCCTCGTCAAAGATTTACTGTCCTGCACTCGTACTCTCTGCTGGAAGTATCACTTTGCCACAAAGAAAAATGATGCTAATCCTACCCCTAATGATCCAACTCCCCAAGACACTATCCAAATTGAACCCTGCCTGGAACAGTTCCGTCCTCCGTCACAGCGGGACCCACCTCCTCTTCCTCAAAATCACCCTCTCCAAACCTTCCAGGAATTTCTGACTTCCAGCCTTGCCTCTCAATCCTTCTTAAAAAACCTTAATCCTACTCCCAACATCACCACTGCTGAAGCCCAGGCTATCCGTGATCTGAAGGCTGACCGGTCCATCGTCATTCTTCCGGCAGACAAGGGTTCCACGACCGTGGTACTTGATTGTCGGGAGTATGTGGCTGAGGGACTGCGTCAGCTTTCAGACAACACCACATACAAAGTTTGCCAAGGTAATCCCATTCCTGATGTCCAGGCAGAGCTTCAAGGAATCCTCTGAACCTTAGGCCCCCTACAAAACCTTTCACCTGACTCCATCAACCTCCTGACCCCACCAACACCCCGCACCACTACCTTCTACCTTCTTCCTAAAATTCACAAACCCAATCATCCTGGCCGCCCCATTGTAGCTGGTTACCAAGCCCCCACAGAACGTATCTCTGCCTACGTAGATCAACACCTTCAACCCATTACATGCAGTTTCCCATCCTTCATCAAAGACACCAACCACTTTCTCAAACGCCTGGAATCCTTACCCAATCTGTTACCCCCAGAAACCATCCTTGTAACCATTGATGCCACTTCCTTATACACAAATATCCCGCACGTCCAGGGCGTTGCTGCGATGGAGCACTTCCTTTCACGCCGATCACCTGCCACCCTACCTAAAACCTCTTTCCTCATTACCTTAGCCAGCTTCATCCTGACCCACGACTTCTTCACTTTCGAAGGCCAGACATACCAACAATTAAAGAGAACAGCCACGGGTACCAGGATGGCCTCCTCGTACGCCAACCTATTCATGGGTCGCTTAGAGGAAGCCTTCTTGGTTACCCAGGCCTGCCAACCCAAAGTTTGGTACAGATTTATTGATGACATCTTCATGATCTGGACTCACAGTGAAGAAGAACTCCAGAATTTCCTCTCCAACCTCAACTCCTTTGGTTCCATCAAATTCACCTGGTCCTACTCCAAATCCCATGCCACTTTCCTTGATGTTGACCTTCACCTGTCCAATGGCCAGCTTCACATGTCTGTCCACATCAAACCCACCAACAAGCAACAGTACCTCCATTACGACAGCTGCCACCCATTCCATATCAAACGGTCCCTTCCCTACAGCCTAGGTCTTCGTGGCAAACGAATCTGCTCCAGTCCGGAATCCCTGAAGCATTACACCAACAACCTGACAACAGCTTTCGCATCCTGCAACTACCCTCCCGACCTGGTACAGAAGCAAATAACCAGAGCCACTTCCTCATCCTCTCAAACCCAGAACCTCCCACAGAAGAACCACAAAAGTGCCCCACTTGTGACAGGATACTTCCCGGGACTGGATCAGATTCTGAATGTGGCTCTCCAGCAGGGATACGACTTCCTCAAATCCTGCCCTGAAATGAGATCCATCCTTCATGAAATCCTCCCCACTCCACCAAGAGTGTCTTTCTGCCGTCCACCTAACCTTCGTAACCTCTTAGTTCATCCCTATGAAATCCCCAAACCACCTTCCCTACCCTCTAGCTCCTACCCTTGTAACCGCCCCTGGTGTAAAACCTGTCCCATGCACCCTCCCACCACCACCTACTCCAGTCCTGTAACCCGGAACGTGTACACAACCAAAGGCAGAGCCATGTGTGAAAGCACCCACGTGATCTACCAACTGACCTGCCTACACTGTGATGCATTCTATGTGGGAATGACCAGCAACAAACTGTCCATTCGCATGAATGGACACAGGCAGACAGTGTTTGTTGGTAATGAGGATCACCCTGTGGCTAAACATGCCTTGGTGCACGGCCAGCACATCTTGGCGCAGTGTTACACCGTCCGGGTTATCTGGATACTTCCCACTAACACCAACCTATCCGAACTCCGGAGATGGGAACTTGCTCTTCAATATATCCTCTCTTCCCGTTATCCACCAGGCCTCAATCTCCGCTAATTTCAAGTTGCCGCCACTCATACCTCACCTGTCATTCAACAGCATCTTTGCCTCTGCACTTCAGCCTCGACTGACATCTCTGCCCAAACTCTTTGTCTTTAAATATGTCTGCTTGTGTCTGTATATGTGTGGATGGATATGTGTGTGTGTGCGAGTGTATACCCATCCTTTTTTCCCCCTAAGGTAAGTCTTTCCGCTCCCGGGACTGGAATGACTCCTTACCCTCTCCCTTAAAACCCACATCCTTTCGTCTTTCCCTCTCCTTCCCTCTTTCCTGATGAGGCAACAGTTTGTTGCGAAAGCTTGAATTTTGTGTGTATGTTTGTGTTCGTTTGTGTGTCTGTCGACCTGCCAGCACTTTCATTTGGTAAGTCACATCATCTTTGTTTTTAGGTATATTTTTCCTACGTGAAATGTTTCCTTCTATTATAAATATATAAAGATGGTGCAGCCAACAACGAGAAAATGAAGATAAGGAAAAAAGTATTTTGTATATCTTACTCCTCTCAAAGCATTTGAAACTAAGCAATTAATCTCCCTGAAGAGACTGAAAAATTTACTGATGATGTGTGGGAGGATAAGATTACAATTGGGGGCTCATCTGGGATCAGTTAACTGATAATGAAGTCTTATCTATTGCAGAAGGATAAGGGACAGTAAGTTGTGTCATTTGCAGTTTATATATAAATGAAGTCCCAGTCACGCGAAGCAAGAAGACCCGAAGACTGCCCGACAAAGTTGTATCAACAGTGACAAGATACTATCAACAATGACGGAACAGATAAATTGGAAGAGGACTTTACAACTATGACGAAGGACATTAAAAAGCAAAGATAAATATAAATTACTTATGAATTCTTTTTTATTTTTTTTTTTTTTTTTTTTTTTTTTTTGTGGACTCATGTGATTACTACGAAAATGAATAGAGACAGGGGTAGCAGTGATGAAGTGAAAGCTGTAAGACCCAGCCAGGACATGTTTGAACAAAGTGAATGTGATGTCAGCAAAGAAACAGTAACAACTGATATTTTGCAGTTGATTTTCGCAAAACTAGAGGAAATGAAGATGGATAAAAATAACAAATTTAGTGCAGTTGATGATCAGTTAACTGAAATAAAAACAGATAACAATAGCAAATTGACTGCAGTTAATGAGGAGTTAACTGAAATAAGGACGGACAATGACAACAAATGTACTTCACTACAAGGACAATTAAGGTACTTAAAAACTGAGAACAATAGTAAAATGGATAGGGTACAATGTCAAATTAGTATCAGGTTTCAGAGCTTAAAAATGGCTTGTCAGAGGAATTAAAAGGTGTGAATGAAAAAGTTGATGTCTTAGAATATAAATTTATTGTTTTGGAAAATGAGCTAGTAAGTGAATCTGCATGACACACAAAGAATGTTAATGATGCCAGAGTTGAAAAGAAGGCTGTAGCAGAAAAAAATGGAATAGAACTTGAGTAGTTTGGACCAAAAATTTTTTTAATGTTGAAAACAGTATGCAAACTGATGTAAATGTTTTAGATAAAAATATTTCAGCAGTTCAGGAAAATTGTATTCACAATAATCTGTATTCAAAAAATGGTACTGCATGGTCCAACATTCCAATCAAAAGTTTTCCATCAGACAATTTACATCCAGTGGATTTTCCGCACCACTGTAAAGATAGTTTTATGTCAGGTATGAGTGACAATCAAAAAATTAAATTTGTTAAAGGATATCTTGAAGGTGAAGCTCTGTCTTGAGTGAATCTAAATTTAGGTCAGTGGGAAACGTATCAAAGTTTCGAAAAAAGTTGGTTGGAAGCTGAACAGGGGAGAATTAAAAGTGAATTTTTGGATATAATAGGGATGGTACTTTGAAAGAGTTTTGTAAGAACCAACTTAAGAAATTAACACACCTTGACAAACCGTTTGATGAAATGACATTGACTGATGCACTAAAAAGGAGATTACCAGAAAGGTTGCAGTAGGATTTAGTACACAGACCTGATGATTGCCTTGAACAATTTTTACGATATGTTGACAGGCTGGATAGAGCATTAGAAAGAAGCATGTACCATAACAATCAGAATGATACAGATCACAATGGTAATAACTACAGAAACAGAGATAATGATAATTTATATCAGGGTCAAAACGGGAATAGATAAAGAAATTTTGAACTTCGCCAGAATGGGAATAAAGGAGGTAACCATGGGCAATTTAATAGGAGAAACAATCATATAGGTAACTATTTGGGAAACGGCAGCCCACCTCAATGAAGGTCCACAGTTTTGGGGCAGGAAACACAACAGCCACATTACCCATAAATTACACTTGCCATTAGATCATAATAACAGTGTTAATAATGTGGCACAAGTATCTGAAGTTGAACAGAAGGAACATTGAATTTCTCATTTATGTGAAAATCAAAAGTTTTTGGATATTATGTTTAATTATAGTGATGTACATACCAATCAAAAACTAGAATGTGAGAGTAATGAGAATTTTGATGTTGTGTGTACTAACGATTTCTTCTCTTGGTCAGAAAACAGTGTTATTGATGTATGTAAAACAGGCAATGACTGTATTGGATCTGAATTAGGTGGTATTTTTGATGTACAGGTATAACTGGGGTCTGTATGTCTGAAACTGGTAGCTTACTGCAAATGAATGTAGCTGAGGTGTGTGACTTAGATGGTGATGAGACTTGTGTTGCTAATGGTGTTGTTGATGAAGTAATTTTGGAAGAATATGGTGATGATAATGATGAGTATCAGGTAGTTGTGCAGTTTAAGAATAATGAAGTTTCAGAATTGCTTGCGAATACAGATAAGGTAAGTGATGTGTGTGATGATGTAAGTAAGAGTCATGGTATACCAGTCCAGTCAAAACAGTTTTTCATTAAGGTCATGCAAAGTGATGATCCAAACAGTAAAGGTGAGTTACCTGTAAGCTAGAGAATGGAGCTGAAAACTTTTTGAAATTTGTTTGGGACCAGACTGATGATAACATATATAAATGTGCATTCTGGAATAAGCTAGCTGTGGTTAGTCAAAATTTGTATCAAAATTGGTGGAATGAATTGAACGAAGATCTAAGTAGGATGTGTAATTTTGACAGTAACATATTTTGTGTTCCTTCTGTAATACGTGATGTTAGTTGTGCTATGGAATACATTCATTGTGTTCAATCTTTACATGAGTAACTAAAGTAATTCTATGATACCAGCAAAAATGATAAAGCCTTGCAACAAATGTGTGGATGTAGCATTGGATAAAATTGACAGTGATATGTACATGAAGTATCTAATTTTTTGTTTTGTTTGTTTGTTCTTTTTCCATTGTCATGAATTCAGTATGTAAGATGATGTGATTTCTAGAGTTCTATCTTATCCATTGACTGAGTTTAAATCTATTTGTAGATTCATAAAACTATATAATTGTGCTTAGCTTGTCATCAGTTTAGTATGTAAGATGATATGATTTCTAAAGTTTTGTCTTATCTATTGAGTGAGTTAAAATCTATGATACATTATGTAATTATGTTTGGTAATGGATTTGTGCTTTAGAATTTGATACATATATGTCTTGAGACTAAATGAGTAGATCCTTTTACAATTCTGGAATGGGGCAATGTTCATAATTTGTACTATAAAAATTGGGGATAGTATCTTGGTATATCTGTATCACCTTGTTATTTCATTTTTTTTCCATTGCATTTACCTCTGTTTATTAATGTTGCATATGTGAACACTTTTTAATCGTACCTGACATAAATCCCAAATAACTGACTTTGAAAAGTGAAAAGGGAGAGCATATATTGTGTGATATGAAGAAGGTATCGAACAGCATATTTAGTACACAAAACTATGTTTCAGGATTTTGATGTGAATGCTAGACAGTCAATTACCTATTCATTGGAGGATGTAATGAGAACACTAGGGAGGAAATTAAGAGATGTGGGGGATCCACTCCCCACACTGCTGCCCGCTCCATGAGCGATTAAAATCTGTATGAACTTAACTGTGTTCCATTTGAGCTCTAAACTAGGGAAGCAGTACCATCCCATCTGCTAGGCAGTATTTTTTGTATATCAGATTTAAATTTGTCTACCACTACCTGAATGACTTGGTTATCTTCAGCAAGAATTTTTTGAGCATGTTAGGCATGTCAAGGAACTCTTGTGTTGGTTAAAGGAGATGGGGCTCACAGTCAGCCTTCTACGGAAAAATTTTCTGTCAGACACCATTTTTGAACACATAGTTTCTCTCCAGGGCATTACTATCAATAAGAGCAGTATTGAAGCTATTCGTAACTGTGAAGCACCTGAGTCCCAAGGATGAAAGGTTCATCAGGATGATAATTTTTTTTGGTAGTTCATACCTAACATCACCTAAATTGCAGATTCGTTGAGTGAACTGAGAAAGAAAAGAAGCAAATTTGAGTGGTGTCCTTCGCAAAAAGTGATCTTTGAGGGTCTTAAGATGGCGCTAGCAACATTGCCTTATTAACAATTCCTAAGTTTTCAAAGTAATTTATAGTTCAGTCTGAAGCACCTGTGATGGGTGTGGCAGCTATCTTTCTGAAAGAACACCCATTAGGGAGATGCCAGACAGGGTATGGCTCTTGCAGTTTGTTGACAATAGAAGTTAAATATTCAGTTTACAAATTAAAATTGTTAGGTTGTGCTGTTTGCCCTCAAGAAATTCTAGATATATCTGGACCATCATCAATTCATTCTTGAAATGGATAACCAGACCCTTAGCTGGGCACTAGGAAGACCGAGGTGGACGGAGTACATTGCCAGATGCGCAGTCTGGATCTCCACCTTCCAGTTTACAGTGAATCACATACACAAAGTGGAAAGTGTTATTGCTGATGCCATTAGTTGTATGTTTGTGGAAGACAATAATGAACACTCTAGTAGACAGACATGTCAAGGAAGCAGTCAATGGGAAATAATGTTCATTAGTGCTGCACACACCCATGTGCGAGGGTTGTTTAAGGACATTGTGGAACATCAGGATTCTAACATTAGGTTAAGGGAAATTAAGGTAAAAATGAAGGTAATTGGAAGAACGAAGTCCTATAATTTAAAAGGTAATGTTCTGTGTTGTCCTGTGAGGCAAAATAAATGGATCAAAATAGTTTTACTGTCTGAACTAATACCAGTCATATTTATTACTACAAGTCACCAACTGGTATTCGTTTCTAGACACTTGAAACCCAGATGAATGCAGAGAATTTTTTGTGGCATATCATGGACAAAGAGATCAAGATGTGGGTCCAGTCTTCTAAAGTCTGTGCAGTAAGTAAACCAACACTGAGTACCTGACAGGGATTTTTACTTCCATGGAGAGGGGTGTACATATATTATGTACATAGATTATGTAGGCCCCTTTCCATAGTCATAAGCCAGAAATAGGTTCATTCTGTTTTGTATAGATGCCTTTACCCACTTTTCCTGTTTGTTACTAATGCATAATGCTACCATGCAAGGGAGCATCAATTGTTTGCAGTTCTTGTTTGACACTTTCTGGTAATTCTCTTATCACACCACAGCATTCATCTTGATGCTATTTTGTGGCTTACATTGTGGAAGGGGAATTGCGCATACCACTGCAATCTCATATTACCTTAAACCTACATTCCAGGGCATGTTAATCACAGTTTGTACTCTGCCCTCATAGCCTACCACCATCAGGTTCATTCCAGGTGGAATCAGTCACTTAATTGGTTTGCTTTTGTCTTCAATATTGCTGCCCAAGAATCTCATAAGCAAACTTCTGCCAGCCTTATGTTTGCATGCAAGTCCAAATCACTGATAGACAATATGTGATGGTTCTACCAACTGTTGCCTAAACAAATTGATGCAGTGCAAAATTGTGACATTTGGAAGTGGGCAAGTGCTAATCTGAAGCATAGTGTTTCGCTGAGATGTCCAGAGATACAAGAGGAGGTGGCGTTATGATCTCAGTCTGGGTGGCAGGGTCTGGGTGCAGAACTTTCTGGTGGTGACTAAGGAGAATTTAAACAGTAATTGGGAAGTTGCTGCCATAGATTATGTAGCTGGTACAAATTCTCTGGTCGAAAACCCACAAAGCAGAAGATTTTTGTGTGTTTATTTATCCCAAACTAAACCTGTAAGAAATAGTCTAAGAAGTAATTTATATGGATTTTGAGCCTATGTAAGGAAAACAATGAACTTATTAAAATTGTTGTGCCTATTTGAACTGCCACTGATTTATGTATAAACATGGATTTTTAACGTACATTAAATTTCATATTACTAAAGAAGTCATGATAGCTCCTTAAGCTCTAACCCAATCTCAACATGTGCTATTTTTTGTATTTTTTTTAAAGCTTACACCTTTATAATTAACTGGAGTCACAAAAATGGTATTATAAAGAAAGAACTGCTTCAGTAAGGTCATTTGAACAATATGTCTTAACTGTAGTCCCACCATTGAGTACAGAAATTAACACTGTTTGTCTGAATTGCCCTGCCCAGAAACTTGCTCCCATGGAGATGTTTTGAGGGTAGGAGGATGTGCTGTGATGGACACAGCACCATGACACTAGTACCCCATGGGCAAGTTTAGGAGGTTGTACTGTCATGGACACAGCACCACTACACTTGTGCCCTTTGGGCAAGTTTGAATTTTGCAGTGGCCACCTCGACTACCTACTGAGTGATAGGGGAAATAAGGTCAGTATGGGCCTTAGAGCAGCGATCGCAGACAGTATGACTCCTGGGCCTGAGCTGAAAACATTGGATGCGTGGTTCGGTCAGTGATTGCTTCCAGGTAGCACAGGTGACACACTTGGAAGTCTTGTCAAGTGTGGTGGAGGTTCTCTTACATGACCACATTAACAAGTTTAAAGATGCAACTGCCACATGCTAATAAAGGATAGCAAGAAGAGCTTTTGTAATCATGCGTTAAGGGTAACCCTGAGTATGTATACTGTAAAATTGCCATTTGTCTTTTTCTTATTGGAGTACTGGTGCCATTGGCAGCTTTAATGTGGCTTTTCAGTTTTGGCTGTGATACCTATCCAGTTGAATCCTATCTGTTAAATTCTGATGTTGTCCACAAAGTCTATGCCTTTTTTTAATTTGGCCATTGGAAATAACAAACTTGTTTGTGTTTTTAAAACTTGTACGGATTGGAGGCAATATCTGTGTTGATTGTTTGAATATTGTTATTAAGTCTTGTACTAAGTTGGTTGTTCTAGTAAAATTCATTACAAATAACCCATTTAAGCATCCAGCATTTCCACCCTTCTGTTACTCTGTTGCAATGTTAAAATTCAAAATTCATGACTATATATCTGTTATTATGATGTCTACAACTAAGTACAGGGTGTAACAAAAAGGAATGACCAAATTTTCAGGAAACATTCCTTATGCATAGAGGAGCTTGGATTATCCAGCAAAAGTTGTGTTTCTGATGATTAATGTGATTTTGAAGAGAAGTAGAAATAAGCTCTAACATCAAAGTGTTTGTGGACCCATGTCCATATAATATTCTTCCTTCTTCTACATGTGAGAAATGTTTCCTGAAAGTTTAGCCATGCCCTTTTGTTACACTCTGTATATCTGAAATTATATAAGTCTGTAATTATGTAGCTTATTCGCAATCGCGAATGAAGATAAAGATTCTGATTCTGATGAGTGTCATGCCATATCAATGACAACCGGTTTCAAACTATACAGGAGTTACTGTTGTCAGTGTATGTAAAAGCATCTCAGACAGTGGTCCAGTGATAATTGTGAAGAGAGCTTGCAATCGGGTCCTTCACAAAAGGCCATTGCTCACAGTGACCTTTAAAATTGCACATCTTCATTGGGCCAAACAACACAGAAACTGAATAGTAACTGAATGATGGCATGTAGTTCAACCTGATGAGAGTAGTGATTTTGTCTGTTTTCAAATAAAGCAATATTATTGCGTGTTCAACTCACAGTGTGTGGATGCCATAATTCAGGACGGAGGTGGTTACGAGATGTTTTGGGGGTGTGCTATGACTGGAGCTCACGCCTTTGGGTTACCATGGACGCAAACCAGGTTGCTATTTTAGCATACTTGGTGACCAAGTGCTGCTCTTCCTTGTACATTTTGATGATGAGTACACCGTGAACACTACTGTCCTCTAAGATGAAAACAGTCATGTTGAAAAGGCTGTATGCATACATTCCTCATTCGACAAACACTTAGGCTCCCTGTTGCACCTTGACTGGCCTGGTAAAAAGCCCAATCATTATCTGATAGAAACTGCTTGGGTCTATTTGGAACAATGGGTGAGATGATTTCTGCTCTCTCTCAAAGCTCTGCTGGATCTAATCATCAATGAGTAACTTCAGCTGGATTAGCATACTGGTGGAAACTTGTGAACTCTCTTCCTCAATGAACTGAGGCCATTATCAATGCTAGAGGCAGTGTTACAAGGTATTAGTGTTGTGTCCCCAGGTGGTGACTAATTTCTTGTGCAGTATGTTTAATATACATGATGTCTAGAAATAATTAGTGGGTATCCATATATAATTTGCATTCTGTTGATTCCTGAGTCAAAGGTCTCTTTATCAGAGAGTTTGGGCTCTCTTGACTTGCGTATATATTTAGTCTGTCTACTTGTTTTATTTTAGTTGGATTGTTCAGCAATGAATACTCTTTATGCAGACTTGATGTTTATTGTGAGCTGTGAGGTGCAAATGTTGCATCCATAAGAAGTTAGGAGATGTCTTTAGCAGCTGCATCAAGAGAGAGTGAAACAGTTACAATTTCATCTGGAAGTGCTAAACAGTAAATTATCAGACACTTACACTTTACAGCTTAACATCAACATTGTCAACATCTTTCCTAATCATTTCAAGTGAGCAATTTTTACTTGAACAGAATAGCAGTGGTTATATAGTATCTTGTTATGTCTGTTTGCAATGTAATCATAAAAACATTAGTTTGGTATGGAAATTACTGTTGTCCATGTATAATGCTTTCTGAACACAGATTATGGTACCTGTATCTCATATTAGTTTATTGAACGTCAATGAAAGTTATTTTGAATGTCGATGAAAGACAGATATTTTCTCTCACACAGTACTTGAACAATATAGGATTATGAGTACACTGAGTCGTGAGTACAAGTCTCAATGGGATGACAAACATTAGACAAGTAAAATACACAGTGTGAGCTTGTATAGTCAAAGTTGTCTCACCAGCTGAGTTCTTGCGTGCCATGTCCTCAGCACTGGAGGTCTTGCGCTGCTCGATGCGCAGGTTGGGGATGTTGAAGGGTGGCACGTGCATGTTATCTGAGCTGTACTGGTGACGCAGTGGGCGGTGGCGCTCTGGGCTCGGCAGTGTCAGGTTGTCCAACTTCAGTTTGTTGCGCTGGTTCCTGTGGAAAACACACATCCACATCACTACTCGAGTCCTCACTCTCCACTGTTGCAGCCTGTGGCTAATGACTTGTTTGTCGATATGATTGTGTGTGTATATATATATATATATATATATATATATATATATATATATATATATATATATATATATATATATGATGAGACTTACCAAACAAAAGCGCTGGCAGGTTGATAGACACACAAACAAACACAAACATGCACACAAAATTCAAGCTTTTGCAACAAACGGTTGCTTCGTCAGGAAAGAGGGAAGGAGAGGGAAAGACGAAAGGATGTGGGTTTTAAGACAGAGGGTAAGGAGTCATTCCAAGACTTACACGTGTCTGTGTACATGCGGATGGATATGTGTGTGTGTGCGAGTGTATACCCGTCCTTTTTTTCCCCTAAGATAAGTCTTTCCGCTCCCGGGATTGGAATGACTCCTTACCCTCTCTCTTAAAACCCACATCCTTTCATCTTTCCCTCTCCCTCCCTCTTTCCTGACGAAGCAACCATTTGTTGCGAAAGCTTGAATTTTGTGTGTATGTTTGTGTTTGTTTGTGTGTCTATCGACCTGCCAGCGCTTTTGTTTGGTAAGTCTCATCATCTTTGTTTTTAGATATATTTTTCCCACGTGGAATGTTTCCCTCTATTATTTATATATATATATACACACACACACACACACACACACACACACACACATTATATATACTGACGGAAAAAGAAAAGGAGTTGTGCGACATAAACTAAAGTTGGCAGCCATGTTTCTACATCTGAAAGATGTCTAGATGCTATTCAGGTTTGCTTTAAAGGCACACTATAACGGTCGTGATTATTATTTATCTTTGCAATCGGACATGGTGAGTTGATGTTAGCCAAGAATGCCTTTAAGGTGACAAAGACGCCATTATCAACACCTCACTAATTTTGAACAAGGTCATGTAATAGGGCTACCGGAAGCTGGTTGTTCCTTCTGCGATACTGCAGAAAGACTTGGCAAAAATGTTGCCATTGTACATGTCATCTGGCAGCTATATTCACGAGAATGTACAGTCGCAACGAGACCATGTTCTGGTTGACACGTGTCACTGTCGAGAAGGAAGACCATCGTGTTCGATGTGTGGCTGTGGCGCATCGTACTGCATCTGCAGCAGCGATGTGAACAGCAGTTGGCGCCACAGTGACATAATGAACTGTTACAAATCGGTTACTTCAAGGACACTTCCAAGATAGAATGTAATGTGCATTCCGCTGACCCTAAACAACTGCCATTTGTGAGTACAGTGGTATCAAGCGACAGCTTGCTGGAGGATTTCTGTTGTGTTTTCTGATGAAGGGTGGTTCTGCCTTGGTGCCAATGATGTACATGTTAGTTAGAAGGGGCCCAGTTGAAGTCTTGCAATCAACCTGTCTTCGTGTTAGACACACTGACCTACACCAGTAGTTATGGTCTAGGGTGCGATTTCATATGACAGCAGGAGAACTGTCATTATTTCACGCAAATTTTATGTCGGTCAGTTGGTTCGACCTGTTTTACTGTCATTCATGCGGCATTCCAGGATATTTTCCAGCAGGACTGCGTGGCTCCTCCCACCGGAGGTTCGAGTCCTCCCTCGGGCATGAGTGTGTGTGTGTTGTTCTTAGCATAAGTTAGTTTAAGTAGTGTGTAAGTCTAGGGACCGATGACCTCAGCAGTTTGGTCCCTTAGGAATTTACACATATTTGAACTAAAAAGATTAAGAAACAGTACTTCTACTTGCTAAATTTCATTGCTCTAGTAGACAGTATTACCGAATTACAGTAGATCTGATGTACTATTTGAGTGTCCTTTTTTGCTATTTACAAAACTAGCTAGAAGAATGATTACAGTTTTTTTGACAGTGGAATTGTGATTCTATATACACTCCTGGAAATGGAAAAAAGAACACATTGACACCGGTGTGTCAGACCCACCATACTTGCTCCGGACACTGCGAGAGGGCTGTACAAGCAATGATCACACGCACGGCACAGCGGACACACCAGGAACCGCGGTGTTGGCCGTCGAATGGCGCTAGCTGCGCAGCATTTGTGCACCGCCGCCGTCAGTGTCAGCCAGTTTGCCGTGGCATACGGAGCTCCATCGCAGTCTTTAACACTGGTAGCATGCCGCAACAGCGTGGACGTGAACCGTATGTGCAGTTGACGGACTTTGAGCGAGGGCGTATAGTGGGCATGCGGGAGGCCGGGTGGACGTACCGCCGAATTGCTCAACACGTGGGGCGTGAGGTCTCCACAGTACATCGATGTTGTCGCCAGTGGTCGGCGGAAGGTGCACGTGCCTGTCGACCTGGGACCGGACCGCAGTGATGCACGGATGCACGCCAAGACCGTAGGATCCTACGCAGTGCTGTAGGGGACCGCACCGCCACTTCCCAGCAAATTAGGGACACTGTTGCTCCTGGGGTATCGGCGAGGACCATTCGCAACCGTCTCCATGAAGCTGGGCTACGGTCCCGCACACCGTTAGGCCGTCTTCCGCTCACGCCCCAACATCGTGCAGCCCGCCTCCAGTGGTGTCGCGACAGGCGTGAATGGAGGGACGAATGGAGACATGTCGTCTTCAGCGATGAGAGTCACTTCTGCCTTGGTGCCAATGATGGTCGTATGCGTGTTTGGCGCCGTGCAGGTGAGCGCCACAATCAGGACTGCATACGACCGAGGCACACAGGGCCAACACCCGGCATCATGGTGTGGGGAGCGATCTCCTACACTGGCCGTACACCACTGGTGATCGTCGAGGGGACACTGAATAGTGCACGGTACATCCACACTGTCATCGAACCCATCGTTCTACCATTCCTAGACCGGCAAGGGAACTTGCTGTTCCAACAGGACAATGCACATCTGCATGTATCCCGTGCCACCCAACGTGCTCTAGAAGGTGTAAGTCAACTACCCTGGCCAGCAAGATCTCCGGATCTGTCCCCCATTGAGCATGTTTGGGACTGGATGAAGCGTCGTCTCACGCGGTCTGCACGTCCAGCACGAACGCTGGTCCAACTGAGGCGCCAGGTGGAAATGGCATGGCAAGCCGTTCCACAGGACTACATCCAGCATCTCTACGATCATCTCCATGGGAGAATAGCAGCCTGCATTGCTGCGAAAGGTGGATATACACTGTACTAGTGCCGACATTGTGCATGCTCTGTTGCCTGTGTCTATGTGCCTGTGGTTCTGTCAGTGTGATCATGTGATGTATCTGACTCCAGGAATGTGTCAATAAAGTTTCCCCTTCCTGGGACAATGAATTCACGGTGTTCTTATTTCAATTTCCAGGAGTGTATTTTGTAACAAAACAAGACCTACAAATTTGGAAGGGCAGTTGAGGGTATCTTGAGAAGCACCACGAGGTTAGTAACTCAGGTCTGGAAATGTCGTCCAGCGATACTGCATACTGTCGAATCCGTAGAGACAGCGCCTGTCACGAGGCCACCCATCCGGCAGCAAACATCGGTTTGGACGCTGACGTGTCGTAAGCAGACTCGACGTTAAATCCTGAGCTTTCTGGGGTAGCAGCGAGGGTCCCGAGAAAGACTCGTTCGCCTCGGGTCGCAGGTCGCGACGTGAGCCGCCAAGTACCTGACGTTAGATGACAAACTCAGCGAGCTGTTCTTTTCAAGACGTCAAAATGACTGCAATGTATTTAAGTTATTGTCGGACTTGTTGCGCACAGGCATATTTCTGCACTCTACTCAGACAGCAGGCTGTATAGATTTTATGTCTGTGAATGTATATATGAGCTTTCATCTGACAAGGGGACTTGATGGACTGGCTATGATCGATTTCCTTTACGTGTATTCGTAGAACATGAAAGTCTGTGCCCAGCCATCAGTTTACTAAATCAGTGCGACACAGTTTAAAAAGGCAAAACATTTCAAAGGTGTTTCACAGAATGTGTAACGTCGAAGACTGGACATGGAAGAGTCTCTGGTTTGAATCTTCTTAACAGCATTCTTTTCTGCTTTTATTTAAATTCTATATTTTTTTTCAAGTGCAAATTATAATACAGAAATATTGAATTATAATTTTCTACCGAAAAGAATAATTGTTTTTCAATATGGATCACATAGAACATTGAGTGACTCATATACATCAATAATACTGCAGAACGAATTTTCACTTTGCAGCGAAGTTCCGCTAAAATGAAACTTCTTCAGAGATTAAAACCAGATTATTCTGACAGGTAGTTTTGTCAATAATACTGGCGCATTTCACATGCTCGTTTCTCCATGGGGTGAAGAAAGAAACAATAATGGATATTAGCTGTAAACACAGGAGATATAGAGACAAATTCACAGGCGAATATTATTGATGTATGTAAGTCATTTCACAGGTCTACATCAAATTTCAATTTGTTTCATATGACCCATAATTTAAAATAAAATGATGTTACTATCATTAGAAAATTACGATTCTGTATTTCTTTATTACAATTTCAACCTGACAGAAATACAGAATTTAAATAAAAGTAAAATAAATTACAGGTCATTCGAACCAGAAACCTTTCCATCACTGGTCTGCGACACTACGCACCCAGCTACAGGCATCTACAAAACAGGTGTAAAATGTTTTGCAGCCCAGTATGCGCTGATATGAAATGTGAAATGCTTTGCACTTAACAGCTATCGGAAATCATTTTCAGAGGCAACTTGTTTGAGTTTTTCTTTTCTTGAAGAATTGTGCAGCACTGTTTTAGGAAACTGATGCCTGGGCACAGACTTTCAGATCCAATAATATACGTAAAGAAAATTGGACATGAGCAGTCCACAAGGTGCCCCTAAAAGCTTACATATACGTTGACAGCTTAAAATCCATACAACTGGCTTTCCGACCGGAATGTCACAATAATTCAAATACGTTGCAGTCATTATCACATTTCGAAGAGAACGATTGGCTGAATGCGTCTCGGGAAATACAGATCTTTCACCGTGTGGTTTCCATCTTTTTGCCAGGGTGAAAGTACATCAGGGGAGAAGAGGCTCTGCATCGAAGAGAACTTTCACACAGCACTTCTCGAATGACTCCGCACCAATGGTAGGATTTCTATCGTCGAGGGACTAAGTAATTGATAGAAGCAGAATGTTGTGACCGTTCTTTGCAGAGACTTTGTGACTATGTTGAAAAATAATGTCGTGTGTCGGCATCACTTTGAAGTGTAGCGCAGTATTCTATAAAAGCTACTTGGCCTGCCATAGCAATGGGTAATTTACTATATTATAAGTCACTTCCAAGTCAAAAAGTGTTATTATTACTAGCGAAATACTGTTATTTGTATGAACATGAATCTCAGCCTTTTCGTTCTCCCTCTCTTTCTTTAAACATTTACTTATAGCATGTTAACAAATCCGACTGAGAAACTTAATGATTTCAGTTTTCTCCATGTATTTTAATCTCGTCAGTTCACTAAATCACAAATTGTGTATTGAAATTTTATAATAAACCTTAAATGTTCCGTTATATGCTTTCTTCTAAAATGCTATTTTGGTGGGTTAATTATAATACACTTTTGTCTGGTGGGGTCCATACCACAGGTTCAACCTACGGTTAGAAAGATTGCAAATACTGCCCTGTTCTGGGCACGAGCTCCTTATCTTGAGTCTGTTCCTCATGATATCTTCTATAATCCCTTAAAACTTGTCAGTATCGACCGGAGTGAGGTAAGACACTCCGCCAACTTCGGTGATCTCACGAGAACCACTGCGGCAAGGCCGTTGCCCAGTGAGGTAAGACAGCCAGTGCAAAACGTTGACTTTCCTGAACGGATCTCGGTGTGAACCTGTAGTGGTGGCGAGGGAGGAGGGGGGGGGGGAGAGGGTCGCGTGAAGGCTATCTGTACGCACCTGTCGATGTGGTCGAGCATCTCCTGCAGTACCTCGAGGAGGTTGGTGAACTGGTCGAGGTTGAGGCTGGGGTTGACCGTCTGCGGCAGCAACGACGGCATCACGCGGGTCGCCATCAGGTTCACCGACAGGCCGTACTTCTTGTCGCTCAGCATTAGCCGGTAGATGTCTGCAACACAAGCACCCCTCCTCACCGCGTGCTCCTCTGTTTCACACTACTTGCTGCATTCTCATACACAAATGTTAGTAAGAGCTGCAACACAGAGAAAGGATGAATCCTAACTCAGATATCTAGATGACTGTACATCTACACGTACACTCCGTAAAATACCTAAGTGTGCATCACTCCCCCTCCCCCCGCCCCCCTCTTTTCCTGTTCCCATCACAAATGGTGCGTAGGGCCACGATCGTTGCTAGACCTCCATGTAAGCTCGAATGTCTCTAATATTACCTTCAAGATTTTTTTCGAGATACACCTAGGAGAAGGTAATACAGTGGTCGACTCTTCTAGGAGCGTACACCCTCCATTCTAATTAAACAAACCTGTGACGAAACAAGCGTCTGTTTTTCGGATATACTCGATTTCCTCTATCAGTTACATATGGGAAGGATCGAAACAAGGTCCCTGGCCTTAACGGTATTCCATTAGAACGACAGATATCTTTGAGAGAGTCAGCCACGACAAAACTATTTCATCTGGTGTACATTATGAGGCATCAGAAACACCACCAAATTTCAAGAAGGTAATACGCTGTAAGAAAGAAAAGTAAAAAAAAAAAAAAAAAAAAAAAAAAAAAAAAAAAAAAAAACGACGCACCTCAAAGGAGTTATCCGAATGGGATGGAAATCAGTAGACTGATATGCATGTACAGACAAACAAATGATCATAATTTCAGAAAAAATGGGATGATTTATTCAAGAGAAAAAGCGTCACAAGTTGAGCAAGTCAATAACACGTTGGTCCACCTCTGGCCCTCATGTAAGCAATTACTCGGCTTGGTATTGATTGACAGAGTTGTTGGATGTCCTCCCAAGGGATATCGTGCCAGATTCTGTGCGACTAGCGCATTAGATCGCCGAAGTCCCTAGCTGGTTGGAGGTCCCTGCCCATAATGCTCCAAACGTTCGCAATTGAGACATCTGGCGATCTCGTTGGCCAGGGGAGAGTATGGGAATCTCGAAGACAAGCAGTCTCTCACCGTGTGCAGGTGGGCATTATTCTGCTGAAATGTAAGTTCAGGATGGCTTTCCATGAAGGGCAACCAAAGGGGAGTAGAATATCATCGATGTACCGCCGAGCTGTAACGGTGCCACGGATGACAACCTAAGAGCTCCTGCTATGAACAAATGGCACCACAGAAGGTTGTCGGGCCGTATGGCAAGCGACAGTCAGTTTGGTATCTCACAGTTGTCTGGGCATCTCCAGACACGTCTTCGGCCTGGAATCTCATTGACTGCAGTAGAATTATCTTCAGTGATGAGTCCCGCTTCGAACGGAGCAATGATGCTCGACGAAAGCGTGTCTGAAGACGTCCTTGACAGCTGTGGGATACCAACATGATTGTTTGTTGAACCGCAAGATTCACTTTTTTTACGTTCACCTTGATTATATACCTGAAATTTTGATTAATGTCACTGAGGAACAAAGTGAATACTTTCACGAAGACATCATGACGATATCAGGGCCACTTGAGTAGCAGTATTGTTGGATACTACTGCTGATCACTTCACCGAGCAGCAGAACAATCAATTCACTGGAGGAAAGCGGTAATAGATGCTTTACGGGAAGAGAGAAATGAAATAGTCATCAGTTATCACATGATACTTATTAATCAAGAGGTTCATGCTGAAAAAATTAAATTAGTGTTACAAAATTTCCGTTTTATAACGAAGTCATATTGTGACAAAACTACGTGACAGAAAAATCAAACTGAGGTGAGACATTGATTCGGTGCCCTAAACGCCATAGAATTAATCTGTCACATAAAAAATAGTGATAATAATATTTTTTCGTTGCCCTGTGTAATTACACATTTTAACTGACAGGCGAACCGGTTCTTGATTGCCGGCCGGTGTGGCAGAGCGGTTCTAGGCGCTACAGTCTGGAACCGGGGCACCGCTACGGTCGCAGGTTCGAATCCTGCCTCGGGCATGGATGTGTGTGATGTCCTTAGGTTAGTTAGGTTTAAGTAGTTGTAAGTTCTAGGGGACTGATGACCTCAGAAGTTAAGTCCCATAGTGCTCAGAGCCATTTTGAACCAGTTCTTGATTTCAAGTGTAATTTTTCTGGATGTAGCGTGTGACTAATTACGTTGATACAGTTATACTTCGTACTTTGAGCTGCTACTTCCGAAACAATTCTTGGTGTCATATCTTTAAATGATGATCGGTAATGTGGCGAACCTCCTTCATCTACCCCAGTGATTCCCAAAGTGGTCTATATCGACCTCCATGATCGATTCCACCTTCGACGGGTCCATTTCAGCGGAAGAAAAAGGGGTGCATTAGATGCACTGAGGACAAAAATTAAGCTATTTAGGAAAATATGATGATAAGACATAGCAATCACAGTCAACCCTCAAAGCTCTGCTACCACTTGCCATTCTCCGCGAAGCAGAAAGAGTATTTTACGCTGCTTGTGATGGGCCAGGAACCGCTTCGTCACACATCAAGAGATGTGTTAATTTTGAACACGACACAAAGGGCATAACAAGGGCGGTCCACGAGAGTGGATCCCATTTAGGCGGCCGGCCGAAGTGGCCGAGCGGTTCTAGGCGCTACAGTCTGGAACCACGCGACCGTTACGATCGCAGGTTCGAATCCTGCCTCGGGCATGGATGTGTGTGATGTCCTTAGGTTAGTTAGGTTTAAGTAGTTGTAAGTTCTAGGGGACTGATGACCTCGGAAGTTAAGTCCCATAGTGCTCAGAGCCATTTGAACCATTTGAACCCATTTAGGCAGGTTGCAATCAAAATTCCAGATTCTTCTCACAGAGTTGAAGCTCGCCCATAAGTGTGTCACTGTTTGTCTCATCTGCTGAGAGAGGGGTGGAGCAAATTTTCATTTTCGTTCTCCTGCAGACAACATAATGCGACATTATTAACAATTTTGCTAGCTTCACTTCATAAGTACTGTCCATAGTCCTTCTTCGAGAGGTAGAAAGCGTATCTGGCACAGCCGATGTTGGGCCAGTAACCGCTTCATCACACATCAAGAGATGTATTAAACTGGAACACGGCAAAAACGGCACAACAATGGCGACATACGAGCAATTAATTTTCGCAGCCATTGAAGAGGTTTTAAAAACTGCTGTACACAAACCTGCTTATGATATACCGGTACCCAAAAGAATACCTTTGAGCAGCAACACATTTCACAGGCGTACTGATGAAATGAGTTCTGATGCTGAAAGCATATTGTGTAATTATGCATTTCTCCATACAGCTGAGCGAGTCAGCTTGCCTGATGATGATGCATTTTTACTGGCAATGTTCGTTTTGTTATGGACCAAGAAATCGATGAATAACTGCTCTTCGCGAAAAGTATGACACCAGACACCAAAGATGAATCAATATTTAATGTTTTGAAAGATTATTTGATGGAAAAAGCGATCCCTCAATGCAACATAATATTAGCCATAGAAAATGGAGCACCAGCCGCTGTCGTGGGTTTATAAACAATATAAAACTAAACGCGCAGGTGATGACTGCAATATATTGCGTCGTCTCTCAGCAACATTTATCTGCTAAAAATATAGGTGGTAGACTGCATCAATCTTTTGAATTTTTCGTTAATGTTATAAACAAAATTCAAAGCAAAGCGTTGAATTCTAGGTTATTTACGCGGTTATGTGAAGAAAATGATGAGAACTTCGATTCATTGCTCCTCACTGAAGTGCACTATCTATCAGAAGGCTTATGATTGACAAAGTTTTTCTCACTTTTTGAGACTGTGTTAGAATTTTTGGATGCATCAGATCCAATTTTTAAAGAAAATTTAATCACGTGGAAACGTGCCATTGTTTATTAAACATATCTGTTCATTAAATTTAATGAGGTTAATGTGGTGTCACCGCCAGACAACACACTTGCTAGGTGGTAGCCTTTAAATCGGCCGCGGTCCGGTGGTATACGTCGGACCCGCGTTTCGCCACTATCAGTGATTGCAGACCGAGCGCCGCCACACGGCAGGTCTAGAGAGACTTCCTAGCACTCGCCCCAGTTGTACAACCAACTTTGCTAGCGATGGTTCACTGATAAAATACGCTCTCATTTGCCGAGACGATAGTATAGCATAGCCTTCAGCTACGTCATTTGCTACGACCTACCAAGGCGCCATCTTCAGTTACTATTGATATTGTGAATCATGTACCGTCAAGAGCGACGTTCATCATTAATGGATTAAAGTTAAGTATTCCACCAGGTACGTCCGTTTTTTTTTTAAAGTCTAATTTCCTTGTCCTGTTCCAGACCTCACGCCAGCCTGCGTGAGCTAAAACGCGTGTCTTTCGGCCTCCTCTAGTAACACGGTGTTGGCTCTCCTGCCAACCACAACAGTTAACATGCAATTACATGGTGACACACAAAATTTAGTAAAAAAAAGTCCATCATTTCAGATTTTCTTGCCAGAATGAAACTAATGAAGCAAAATATTGACAAACTGCCAGGATGATGATGTTTTAAGCTACGTTCAACATTTAAATGTTCTTCTCACACACTTCGAAACGAAGTTTGAAGATGTTTTGGCTGTGGAAATACAGTGTATTATCAGTCCATAAAGTGATATTGAAGAAAAGGATGTCGTATTGCATGAAGAACTAATCGGAATAAGTACTAACGAAGAACTCGAGGTATTGTTTGGAAAGTGGTATCAGCAATTCTGGCTTCAGAGACACACACCTGTTACTTATTGCATAGGCCTATTGGGCTGTTATAGACTACCGTAAGAAAGTTTTGATAACTTTTCAACCTTCATACCTCGTGGAAACGTTTGGGGACATCAGATACACACCACTGTGTAATTTTGTGAGTTTTGGGACTCTAACCCAAACACGTCCAGTTGATGGATTGACCGTACTTACGAAAACATTTGCAAATGACGTGACAGCCAACACTGGCGACAATCGAAAGTAAATAAAGCTATGTTTTCATCCATTCAATGACAGCCAGTGTCGTAAAAGAACATTTTTCGGACAGTTTATCACGGTGTTGACATTAGTAGTGTATTTTCTACCGCACTAATGTTTTCTAAAACAGATATGTTAAAAAGTAGTTCTAAATTTGTCCGGGATAACTACATGCCCCAGGGAGCAATATTTACACTGTTTCTTCTTTCCCATTTAGTTTCAGAACTGTTTATTGTCTAGCTGCTAGCAAGTAAATAGCTGTTTAATTGGGCAGCAGCTGTTTCCTCGGCATGCAGTTCCATCTGTGCATCACATTCGCGTTAGTTGTTCGAGCACGTCGCAGTCCGCGTTGTGTAACTAACATCCCATAGAACGGAGATCGAAAAATAGTCTTAACGTGGTAACCAACAGCTGCCAATAAGCCGATAACTCAACAGCCGTTTGGGAAAATGTACACAAGAGCCAGCCGCTAATTACGATTTACCGATCACAAATGGAGACTCACCCCTGCGGCAGGCACCAACATGGAACACGACTGTCTATTTTAATTTATTAAAAGAATGCTGAAAGAACGCAATTCGCTTCCAAAAAAAGAAAAGAAATAAATAAATTAGGCTTTAAATGTCTATCAGAAGTTTCCAACGATGAAATATCCTTCATCAAATTTCTCAGATTTTGTTCTTCGTGTCGAAATCAACTGTTCCAGAACTTGAATATAAAATTTAGCTGCCGCCCAAATTTGAAGATCTTTTTACTGGTGACCACCTTCTTTTCACAGAATCTTGAAATTGAAACCGAGCGAGGATTCGCAGCAGCTAACGCACAATATCGCAATTCCATCATCGCAATTGAAGTTTCCCGAAGTTTCTCTATGTCGATTAAAATTCGAGGTTGACCAGTCCTTGCCCAAATCAAGACTGTGTGTTGACCTTAGTGATCGCGTTGTTGGCGCGACGTTTTGACTTGGGAAAGCGAAGTTAGACTTGATCAAACACAATTTGCGAGCTGATTCAATCATATATAATTGATAACGTTCATACGATAACGGAACAGCTCGGTGTTAGCAGTGTACGGAACTGTGCAAATTCCGACTGCCCCAGAATCTTCATTTATTTATGAATTGTCTGCTATACGACAGTAAGACGGCGTTTGCAAAATCTTTGATATCCGATAGTTTTAAACCCACCAAAAGAGTTATCCCCCTCAGTCAGAATGAAACAACTCGGCGATCGTGGGATCCTGAAGGCAAGCTACCTAAGGCACCCCTGAACGGTATTCTCTCATTTCTGTATTGCACTACTTTCTGAAAGGATAAGTCTATAACGCTACTGGGAACAGAACCCACTCACTGTATGATTCGTTTAGCAGTCAGTTATGGTGACGATTACATCGAAAAAAGACATGTCAGAAATGAAGTTGATGCACATGAATATCGAAAAATATTTTAAAATACAATATGACTATATTTTTAAAAGTTTAAATGTTTCATAGGATTATGCTGTTATTTATTCCAATAATGTAATTTTATAAATAATAATCAATATTTTATTAATTTTAAAACATCTCTTTATAACCATCAATATGCTTTACTTGCTTCTCAGTATCCTAGTTCCAGTCTCTAGGAAGGCACCATCCCTTTCATCTATCGAATGGACTGGTTCAAAGTTCATCAAGACACAAAAAATAAGTTCTATGCATAGGTTGCTTCAGATCGAGAATAAGGCATGGACTGTAGAAAACGTGATGAAATATTTTCCTATAGTGGTAGTTAATGACATTTCCCATGTGCGGCGAGCGTTTCCGTGGGGAATAAATACTGCAGCTCTAGGAAAGCGGTGCCCATTTTCGTGCGTTGCACTGGGTAGTTTTCGCATGAAACCACAATAGCGAACTGCTGTGACATATGTTACATACAGAACTTTTCAATTCATGATGACGCGTTGGCAATCACAGGCAAATTTAATTATCAGCTCTGGCTAAAAGTCGCAACACAAGTTTCACCAGTACCGAATACTTGATCTCGAAGTCGAATCTTAGTTTCAGTATGGGTGCAGGCAAACTCTTACAAACTATGTGCATGGCTTGATGTATCTTGGAAGCGGCGGGAGGGAGGGGGGGAGGGGGGGAGGGGGGAGACGGTGTTACGTAGTCTAGAAAAAAGTTATTTTAATAGCGGACAACCTGATTTCGTCTGTATTAAAATTAAGCCTAGTATTGTAGCTCTTTACCATAGCCCTACAGAGGATAGCGCCAATTCATTTCAGGGACAGGAAGTTTACCTCGGAATCAAGCCGTCAGATCAGTACGTTATGTTAATTCACGTATCTTGTATGATCAGATTTTTCACAAGTAAGGGTTCTTAGACTGACATCTAAAAATAACCAATCGTTCTTGAGGTTTGGGGTTGATAACAATAATTTGCTGAAAAGTACTAAAAGCACCCATTAATAGGAGCATGTAGGGGAACGATGTTTGTCACATTAATATGACCACCTGTCAAAAGCCTGAATAACCAGCTTTTGCAGCGCAGGCCGCTGCGAGACATACGGGAAGAGAGTCACTGACGTTCTGGAAGATACCAGAAGGGATTTGGAGCCATGACTAAACCAGTGCTGTGCCCAGCTGCGCCATGTTTCTCGGTTGAGAACCCATGGCGCATACAGTGCCATTGAGGTGGGCACGTAGACTCTCGATTGGGTTTAAATCCGAGAGCTCTGGTGGCCAAGTAAGTACGTTAATCTCATCCAGATGCTCTTCAGACCGCGTACGTAGACTGCGAGCCGTGTGACAGGTAGCATTGTCCTGCTGGTAGATGCCATCGTACCGACGAAAAACAAACTGTGTGTACTGGTGGACATGGTTCCCAAGGATAGATGAATACTTATGTTGATCCATTGTGTCTCCCAGAATGACGAGATCACCCAGGGAATGCAACGAAAACATTCCCCACAAGATACTCCTGCGTCCTCCGTCCTGGATCATTCAGAAGATTGTTGCAGGATATTTGCTTTCACATGTATCACGCCGTACACGCCAACGGCCACCTGTGCGATGGAGCAAATAACGTGATTCCTGTCAAATCGGCCATCCAGTTGCGGTACTGGCGTGAAAATTCCAGCCTTCGTCGTCGTCAGCATGAGACGCCTGCTGCGGAGGCAAAGTTCGCTGGTCGTTGAGGAGACACTATTGGTAGCCCCTTGGCTGACCCGAGTGGTCAGTTGCTCAACAGTTGCAGATCTATTAACGCGTCGCATCCACACCCCTGTCATCTAAGGCGCGTGGTGCGCCGCAGTTGCCTCGGCGCCAGTTTTCGACAGCGCCATTTTGCCATACATGGTATGCTTCAACCACTGCGACATGCGAATAGCTTACAGCCTTAGCCGTTTCGGAAATGCTTCCATCCTTGGGCCGAAAGCAGATGACCACGCTCTTTTGTACGTCTGATAAATCGTTCCCTTTCCGTATTACGAAAAGGACTGCACTGTTTTTCCGCGTCCCTCGACACGGTTTATATACCCTCCACTGCTAGTGCTGCCGTCTGTAAGTGGTTAATACAAGCTAATGCCGAAGATAGGCGATGGTCACTTTAATGTGAGTGGACTGTGTATTTACGAACTGTTTAACAAAGACTGCAGGCATCTTCTATTTGCGTTTTCAATAGGCTTTTGCTTGAGTTGATGGCTGTTCATGACCAACAGGGGTTTCCAATACGGGCTTCAAACATTTCCTCTTGAAAGATTGGTACTATTTTCTGCAAGAATAATATGTGTCAAGCTTAGTGTCTTATGCGAATGTAATTCACTGTAATCAGTGGAAAAGTAGCCAATAATATTAATATTCTAGTCATGGGTGAGTACTTTAGGTCAGTTTGACTGCTGAAGGATCTTCCCTCATTAAAATTTGATTGGACTTATGGAAGTAAGTAGAAATAAACTGGAAGGTTATTAAAAGTTCTACGCGTTCTATGTACATCAAAACACACAGTTTGAGTCTGCATAATTTTGACGCTGAAGGATGGGAACCCTCCCTTAATTTTAAGTACGAGAGCGATACTGTTGTTCTACATCCATGTACGTACACCAAAAGACAGGGTACTCAGCGTGGTAGCGCGTGTGACTTCAGGCTACAATCACGTGTGGAGCGCGGAAGGAATGGCTCCTTAAAAGCTACTGTATTAATTACTCGGATTCTTTCTTCACGGTATGATACACAGAGGGACGAAGAATATCTCTAGATGCTTCACATAGGCTCCTGAAATTTGGTATGTAAGCTTTTGTGGGAGCATTACGCAATCTACCAGTTTAGGTACTAAACAGTCCTCCAAAGTAGTACGTCCAGTCAACGACTTAACAATTGCAAATTTCAGGGAAAGCTTACAGCAGTTAGACTGGGATGAGCTGTACCGTGAACCTGATGCCAGTTTAAAATATAATTTATTTCATGACACTTTTGTAAATGCATTTACCCTGATAGACTGAAATATGCTATTGTTATACCTTTGCATAAAAAGGGGGATAGATCTGATGTCAACAATTACTGTCCAATCTCCCTTCTAACAGCTTTATCCAAAATTTTTGAGAAAGTAATGTACTCAAGAGTAGCTTCACATATCCGTAAAAATGAAGTACTAACAAAATGTCAGTTTGGTTTCCAGAAAGGTTTTTCAACAGGAAATGCCATATATGCTTTCACCAATCAAATTTTGAATTATTTGAATAACCGAACACCACCCATTGGGATATTTTGTGATCTTTCAAAGGCTTTTGATTGTGTAAATCATGAAATTCTGCTAGACAAGCTCAAGTATTGTGGCATGAGTGGGACAGTGCACAAATGGTTTAATTCGTACCTAACTGGAAGAGCGCAGAAAGTTGAAATAAGCAGTTCTTATAATATGCAAAGATCAGCACATCCTCAAACTGGGGAACTATCAAGAATGGGGTTCCACAAGGGTCAGTCTTGGGGCCTTTGTTGTTCTTAATATATATTAATAACTTGCCATTCTATATTCATGAAGAGGCAAAGTTAGTTCTCTTTGCTGATGATACAAGTATAGTAATCACACCTGGCAAACAAGAATTAACTGATGAAATTCTCAATAATGTCTTTCAGAAAATTACTAAGTGGTTCCTTGTAAATGGATTCTCACTGAATTTTGATAAGACACAGTACATACAGTTCCGTACAGTAAATGGCATGACGCCATTAATAAACATAGACCTTAATCAGAAGCATATAGCTAAGGTAGAATATTCCAAATTTTTAGGTGTGTCCATTGATGAGAGATTAAATTGGAAGAAACACATTGATGATCTGGTGAAACGTTTGAGTTCAGCTACTTATGCAATAAGGGTCATTGCAAATTTTGGTGATAAACATCTTAGTAAATTAGCTTACTACGCCTGTTTTCACTCATTGCTTGCATATGACATCATATTTTGGGGTAATTCATCACTGAGGAATAAAGTATTTATTGCACAAAAGTGTGTAATCAGAATAATAGCTGGAGTCCACCCAAGATCATCCTGCAGACATTTATTTAAGGATCTAGGGATATTCACAGTAGCTTCTCAGTATATATACTTTCTTATGAAATTTGTTATTAACAACCAAACTCAATTCTAAATTAATAGCAGTGTGCATAACTACAATACTAGGAGAAAGGATGATCTTCACTACTCAAGATTAAATCTAACTTTGGTACAGAAAGGGGTGAATTATACTGGCACTAAAGTCTTTGGCCACTTACCAAATAGTATCAAAAGCCTGACAGATAACCAACAAGTATTTAAGAAGAAATTAAAAGAATTTCTGAATGACAACTCTTTCTACTCCTTAGAGGAATTTTTAGATATAAATTAAGAAAAAAGAAAAACCAAAGAAAAAAATTATAAAAAAATAAAAAAATTGTTATATTAACTTAATTATGTTGTTAAATTAACTTAATTATGTCATGTATTGGAAAATTTGACTCGTTCCACATCATTACGAAATATCGTATTCATGATCCATGGAACTAGTATTAATCTTATCTAATCTGACATTCTGTGAGTCAAAAAACATGTGACCATTCTTTGTATGTGTCTGAAATCCCCACTTCACTTGGTCCTGTCTGGTATGGGTCCCGCACACTGTGGCAGTATTCTAAGACGTCACGCACAATTCATTTGAAAGCAGTTTCCTTTGTAGTCTGGCCACGTCCTCCCAATATCTTGTCAACGGACCGATGCCCGCCAACTGCTTTCCGTATAACTGAGCCTAAGTGATTGTTCCATACTGTCTTATCCAGGTATGTGTGTCGCCGACAGATTCTAATTGTGAATTATAAATAATGTATTCATGTGATACTACGTTTTTTTCATTTTTTCAAGTCCAGAATTTTAAACTTCAGTACATATAATGTAAAGTGCCAAGTTTTGTACGGTTAGAAACTTTATCAAGATCTTGTTGAATGTTTCTGCAGCCGTTTCTCAGACAGTAGTACAGGGTGATTCAAAAAGAATACCACAACTTTAAAAATGTGTATTTAATGAAAGAAACATAATATAACCTTCTGTTATACATCATTACAAAGAGTATTTAAAAAGTTTTTTTTCACTCAAAAACAAGTTCAGAGATGTTCAATATGGCCCCCTCCAGGCACTCGAGCAATATCAACCCGATACTCCAACTCGTTCCACACTCTCTGTAGCATATCAGGCGTAACAGTTTGGATAGCTGCTGTTATTTCTCGTTTCAAATCATCAATGGTGGCTGGGAGAAGTGGCCGAAACACCATATCCTTAACATACCCCCATAAGAAGAAATTGCAGTGGGTAAGATCAGGGCTTCTTGGAGGCCAGTGATGAAGTCCTCTGTCACGGGCTGCCTGGCGGCCGATCCATTGCCTCAGGTAGTTGACGTTCAGGTAGTTACGGACAGATAAGTGCCAATGTGGTGGCGCTCCATCCTGCTGAAATATGAATTGTTGTGCTTCTTGTTCGAGCTGAGGGAACAGCCAATTCTCTAACATCTCCAGATACTGTAGTCCAGTTACAGTAGCACCTTCGAAGAAAAAGGGACCAAAAACTTTTCCCTTTGCACAAACACCCATTCTCTGTAAACTGTTTATACCAACGTTTAATACACCACCTATCAGGTGGTTTAACACCATAATTCGTTCGAAATGCACGCTGAACAACTGTCGTCGATTCACTTCTGCCGTACTCAATAACACAAAAAGCTTTCTGTTGAGCGGTCGCCATCTTAGCATCAACTGACGCTGACGCCTAGTCAACAGTGCCTCAAGCGAACAAATGTACAACTAAATGAAACTTTATAGCTCCCTTAATTCGCCGACAGATAGTGCTTAGCTCTGCCTTTTGTCGTTGCAGAGTTTTAAATTCCTAAAGTTGTGGTATTCTTTTTGAATCACCCTGTATTATGAGTAATAGCATCATCTGCAATTATCCTTACGAAGTAAGTGACTGTCTGCTTTCTCACCGCTTGGAACGCTAGTATCGCTTCAGCTATGGTAACAACTTTCGCAACTGAGAGTGTCGTGACTGTATTATTACATTGCGATAGCAGATCCTCAGATACGCTAATTCACTCACTATGTACTGTAGTAAAATTAGATCGGACATCTGTATACGTTGAAGATGGACTGACAATAAACCTATCTTGTCGGTTTCTGAATGATTTATATTATATTGAGTTATGAATTTTTTCATGCAGTAATCCATTTGAGGCGCTAAGAATCATAACGGCCTGAAGCACATCACCGTCGATTGTGAGATTCTAGCATTTATTCGTGCTTCTGAAATCTGTTGATGTTGTCGTAAGTCAGGTTTATCTGTGCTATAAAGCCTCCACTGTGCACATGAAAATTCACAAAAAAGCTGTATCACTGTTTTCTCTGATATCCACTTAAATGTGAGATCGACGGCGGTGTGCTTTAGACCCTTATGGATCTCAGCTCCTCATTTGTATTCTAGTCAAATGACCGTGTTGGTAGATATTACTATTTGAGATTATTCATTTTGACAAACGGCAGTTTGTGTTTGGAGTTTGTTGTTTACTGTGCAGTAATCGGCTTTCGTCTGCAGTGCAAACATGAACTATGTTGAATCTATTTTAAATGCTAATAGAAAAATGAAGCTGCGAGGGAAGGTCGTGAGTCGTGCCGGGGTAAATCAGTCGGTAGAGCACTTGCCCGTGAAAGGCAAAGGTCCAGAATTCGAGTCTCAGTCCGACATACAGCTTTAACCTGCCAGGAAGCTTCATATCAGCGCACACTCCGCTGCAAAGTGAAAATCTCATTCTGGGAACAGAAGAGTAACTTACCAGAAAAAGTTAGCCTCAAAGGAACTAGAGTCTCCGAGAACAGATCCTTTGATTGAGAGAGAGAGATGAAATTAAATAAGCCTGATTACAAGCGAATATTTAATAAGGAAGTGCACGTTGTTTTGTGGGTGCAGAGTAAGAATATCTGACTTTCAGCCGGGAAGTACATTCGTGAACTAATACATCTGTTAGGGATCTTGTACATTTGCCCGGAAAAAATGGAAGAGCATGAAAACTACCACTTATACAAAAATGTGAAACGGAGAGTTGCGAAAGCTTACACATTATTTCGTTAATGGTTCAAATGGCTCTGAGCACTAAGGGACTTAGCATCTATGGTCATCAGTCCCCCAGAACTTAGAACTACTTAAACCTAACTAACCTAAAGACAGCACACAACACCCAGCCATCACGAGGCAGAGAAAATCCCTGACCCTGCCGGGAATCGAACCCGGGAACCCGGGCGTGGGAAGCGAGAACGCTACCGCACGACCACGAGATGCGGGCTCATTA
The DNA here is from genome assembly GCF_023864275.1 of Schistocerca cancellata. Classification (NCBI taxonomy): domain Eukaryota; kingdom Metazoa; phylum Arthropoda; class Insecta; order Orthoptera; family Acrididae; genus Schistocerca; species Schistocerca cancellata. Next base: position 765,874,630 of record NC_064630.1, read on the forward strand.
TTTCGTTATTGCTTAAATTTAGTTATGTGAAAAAACAACAAAATTCCACGACAACAATTATTTCTTTTGTCAGATTAGTTATGCATTTTATTATTATTATTATTATTATTATTATTATTATTACTGGCAGCGGTTGTAGTTGTATGGACTTGTTGATAAGCATAATTTGTATATAGCAGATGCTATCAATTTCACACTCTCAAATTTACCTGAATCTAAAAATCTGTGAACTGCAAGATTGTAAACTCACGAGCTGCCACTGCTCGTATAGTTAAAATTAGAGCTAACTCAGCTGCCATTATAGAATCTGATATGGATCCTATGCTGATGAGAGTAACGCGATGTGTAAGACAAATGTGTGGCGCTCGGCTGGTAGCACTGTAGGACAGAAAGGCGAGCCGGCCGTGGTAGGCTCAGCAGCGGCAGCGGCGGCCGCGCGGGTCGATGTATCGATTGTCGACGCCGCGGGCCCGCCGCGCCGCCCAATTAATCTGCGGCACAATGGCCCGTCACCAGGGCAGCGCGGCAGCGCGCTGGGCAGCCTGGCAGCCAGCAACAGGTAGAGGGGCGGCTCAGCCCGCGGACAGGGGAGCTCACCGAGGCTACAGTCCTCCGGGATTTCATTCAGATCTCGTATCTCGATGAGATGATGTACACCCGGTTTATAAGAGACAAAGATCATGTTGTGTAAAGGTAGGATGAAGCAAACAGCTTGGTGGAATGACACAGTCAAGGCAGCCTGTAAAAGGAAAAAGAAGGCGTATCAAAAATGGCTACATACTAGAACTCATGTTGAAGAAAGAAACAAAGCCAAACAGATAATTGCAGCATCCAAGAAGAAATCTTGGGAAGACTTTGGAAACAGGTTGGAGACTTTGGGTCAAGCTGCTGGAAAACCATTCTGGAGTGTAATTAGCAGTCTTCGAAAGGGAGGTAAGAAGGAAATGACAAGTATTTTGGACAGGCCAGGAAAACTGCTGGTGAATCCTGTTGATGCCTTGGGCAGACGGAGGGAATATTTTGAAGAGTTGCTCAATGTAGGTGAAAATACGATGAGTAACGTTTCAGATTTTGATGTACAATGGGATAGGAATGATGATGGAAATAGGATCACATTTGAGGAAGTGGAGAAAATGGTCAATAGATTGCAGTGCAATAAAGCGGCTGGAGTGGATGAAATTAAGTCGGAACTCGTCAAATACAGTGGAATGTCAGGTCTTAAATGGCTACACAGGATAACTGAAATGGCGTGGGAGTCGGGACAGGTTCCACCAGAATGGACGAAAGTAGTAATCACACCAATCTTTAAACATGGAAACAGAAAAGATTATAACAAGTACAGAGGTATCTCTTTAATCAGCGTTGTGGGTAAAATCTTCTCAGGTATTGTTGAAAGGAAAGTGCGAGTATTAGTTGAGGACCAATTGGATGAAAATCAGTGTGGGATTAGGCCTCTTAGAGGTTGTCAGGACCAGATCTTTAGCTTACGGCAAATAATGGAGAAGTGTTACGAGTGGAACAGGGAATTGTATCTATGCTTTATAGATCTAGAAAAGGCATATGATCGGGTTCCTAGGAGGAAGTTATTGTCTGTTCTACGAGATTGTGGAATAGGAGGCAAACTTTTGCAACCAATTAAAGGTCTTTACGTAGATAGTCAGGCAGCAGGTAGAGTTGACGGTAAATTGAGTTCAGGTTCAGAGTAGTTTCAGGGGTAAGACAAGGCTGCAACCTGTCTCCACTGTTGTTCATATTATTTATGGATCGTATGTTGAAAACAATAGACTGGCTGGGTGAGATTAAGATACGTGAACACAAAATAAGCAATCTCGCATATGCGGATGACTTAGTTGTGATGGCAGATTCGACTGGAAGTTTGCAAAGTAATATTTCAGAGCTAGATCAGAAATGTAAGGACTATGGTATGAAGATTAGCATCTCCAAAACGAAAGTAATGTCTGTGGGAAAGAGATATAAACGGATTGAGTGCCAAATAGGAGGAACAAAGTTAGAACAGGTGGACGGTTTCAAGTACTTAGGATGCATATTCTCACAGGATGGTAACATAGTAAAAGAACTGGAAGCGAGGTGTAGCAAAGCTAATGCAGTGAGCACTCAGCTACAATCTACTCTCTTCTGCAAGAAGGAAGTCAGTGTCAAGACTAAGTTATCTGTGCACCATTCAATCTTTCGGCCAACTTTGTTGTATGGGAGCGAAATCTAGGTGGATTCAGGTTACCTTATCAACAAGGTTGAGGTTACGGATATGAAAGTAGCTAGGATGATTGCAGGTGCTAGTAGATGGGAACAATGGCAGGAGGGTGTCCACAATGAGGAAATCAAAGAAAAACTGGGAATGAACTCTATAGTTGTAGCAGTCAGGGCGAACAGGCTTAGATGGTGGGGTCATGGTACACGCATGGGAGAAGCAAGGTTACTCAAGAGACTCATGGGTTCAGCAGTAGAGAGTAGGGGGAGTCGGGGTAGACCAAGGAGAAGGTACCTGGATTCGGTTAAGAATGATTTTGAAGTAATAGGTTTAACATCAGAAGAGGCACCAATGTTAGCACTGAATAGGGGATCATGGAGGAATTTTATAAGGGGGACTATGCTCCAGACTGAACGCTGAAAGGCATAATCAGTCTTAAATGATGATGATGATGATGAAAGATCATGTCAGCCGTAAGTTGCACTTTTCTCAAATGACGTCCTGAAAGTCATAGATCGGGGCTGTAGAATGTAGGAGACTTCTAGCGATTCTACATTTGATTACGATGTGTTTGTACAGCCTCAGGTAACGGCTAGGGCGGATTAACAACATTTTCGAGGGAGAGGGTGGGGGCGGTTGGCTACAAGAGAAAGAAGACTCAGGGGTCCTCCCCTTGAAAGTCAAGGGAAAAAGCGTTCAAAAACTACAGTTTAAAGCTGTTTTGAAACAATTGCTTCACTATCATTCACATTTTTATTCTGATCCAGATGTAGACGTTCAGAAAAATCCAAGAAAATATATAAACTATCACTCACTCAAGAGGGTTCATTACATCAACAAGTGCGTCTATCCATGAAAACTCACTTTTCACTGCCTAAGTAAATACAGTAAAACTAATTAATTTCATCAATTAGTTTGATCCATGGCGGTGTACCACGACCCGTTGTGTGAATGTTCAGACGCTGCAGAAAAGCACTTCTCGGTGGCGTCACCTGAAGGCGCCCGAAGTGTTTGGAGATGCTCCTGAATTCTGGACAAGCAGTCTAACAATAGTAGCAATGACAACAATTTGGGGCAAAGTAGATAGTGCCCTAAGGGACTCGTCAAGCGCGTGCTGCTTTGGCAGATTAGGAAGCCCTGCTAATATTTGGTGTCCACAATTCGGACAGGACAGTGAGCACAAACCACTGGTACAGGTAGTACATTCTCTCAGGCACACAAAGTAAGGTGGTTTGAGGTATGCTGAAATAAATAAATCCACTAACCAAGACTCTAGCGTGCTTAACTTCGGCCCAGATTACGAAAATTACCATTTAATTTTAATTTAATTTCAACATTCGGTGGCGGAAGGGGAGGGGGTGATCACCCCCTCCGCCTGCCCCCCCCCCCCCCCCCCCCCCCCCGTCCTTTAATCTGCCCTTTGGTAATGGGCAGACAAGTGATGGCAGCTGACGTTACAAATAGTACTGCACCGAACTACAAATTATGTTCTTTCTTCTTCAATGTATCGCTATTTAATAATTTTAGGACGCCCACATTTTATTTTAGTACCATCACCAACATATGTCAAGTCAAAAGTGCTGATATTCGTAAACAGCTCGTGGCCTTGTGGCTGGTGTTACTGACCCTCGATCACGGGATGCTGGGTTTAGTTCTCGTCCTTGTGCTGGTGTAAGCTGGCCCCAGCACACCAGGCGGCAAAGAGGTTGCGAGAAGATCGATAGAGACCAAAGACAAACTCACAGGAAACGTGCTACCAATGTCCTCTCGTCCGCCTGTATTTAGATCGCCACCGCGACCAGTCATTTCCAGTCTGTCATCCAGTGTACATAGAGGATTTGTACTTCAGCAGCAGTGAGGCTAACGTGGTCTACTTCGGGAGAGCTTGTACCACAACTCCTGGACTATCTTGAGTTAAATAACTTTCTATTCTTATGAATAAAGAACCCAGTTAATATATGCAGTTTGTGTTATAGAAAGAGGATACCGGCCACCAATCAGCGTCCTCTCCTTGCTTCCCGTAGTACAAAGACTATAGTGAAAACGAGGCGATACAAAAGTCCTCATATTTTTATAATTATACATGTGCACATCGATGAAGTGGCATCAAGTAAGACTTTCACTGAGCGGCGCAACATCCCAAGTGGCGGTTTCCTGTCAATTAAAGCCAAAACCACATTACCTTTCATTTTACTGATATACGAGTGCAGCCACGGGTAACCGGTGGAATATAATGCTTATACAATATCAGCGTGTTAAATCCACAGTACTATTACTAAATGCAAAAGTATCCCTGTCGATTAGGTTTTCACGACTAAACCGTTGAACTGTTCTTGATTAAATGTGGCATGGAGATGAGAGGAACCCTGAGGAAGAGCGCAGACTACTTTAAAATGAAAGAAAAAATCGGTCCTTAAGATGGTTTGGTAAGGAATGGAACATCTATTTTTGCGTCAGTTAACATAAACTATGCTAAAAAAATTATTAACTTGTTCCATAATGTACATGTTGTATAACGTGTACGTGCCCACGCCACTCCACACACACACACACACACACACACACGCACACACACACACACACACACACTGCTCGATAGCGATCCTGCGCATACTGTGTGATCGTGTGTTGGAACAGGCGAGGGGTGGGTCCTGATCTATGGTTACCCAAACAAGCAAACATATTAGGGCTGCTGACGTCATTGCATGTACAAAGCTTACTTACGAATACCCATCGTAATGAAACTTTTGATACGCAAATGCAGCCGAAGCCAACAGCTAGTTGTGAATAATTCTTTCTCATTTGCTAACAAGACGTTTTACACATCTGTTTCAAATGTTCATCTATTTTTAAGCTTTTAGGTAGTGAAACTAAAAATATATTGCTTTTATTAGAAGATACGTGTTTCATTGTTCATTAGTTAAGATTTACATTTAATAACAAATAAAGAACGTAAATAAATGTGAAAACAGTTACTACTACCGAGAATCGAACTTTCGATCTCACAATTACAAGACGTTTATGCACCACACTCAGGTATGGGCATTCTTTTATACTGTTCAAAATGTTTCGTACCTAACATCGCTTGCAAATATTTCAATTCTTAAAGCTCGTTTATCAAGTTTATTGAGAACTGCGTCGTATATCCAGGCACTGAGCTTCAAATTCTATAAGCACGAAGAAGATCGAACAAGGCCTGTCTGTAAGGTCAACTTGTAAAGTAAGCGTATGGCGGGCAGCGCTTGTCAGTACTGTTAGGGTTAGGTCACCCAGGTAAAATTCATATCTGTATTACAGTGCCGCTATCCCAGAACATAATTTCAGTAGCAGCTTGCCTATCTAACGGCTTCCTGCGGCCACAAACATTAGATTTTCAGTATTGCGCATAACTATTGACCAAATTTAAACATTTAAAATGCTGTCATAATCTACTCATTGAAAGGTATAACCTTGTGTCAAAAGTTTAACTCAATAAGACAAGTGTTACAGTTAGAAGCTGTCTCTTTTCCTCGAGGCCGTCTAATTGACAGTGCACAGATACCCAGATTACATTTGTGCAGTATTTGAGAATGAGAGCACTTAGCAACTTCGATCAAACCTTTCCTAAACCGTGGAAACATTTCCGAAACGGCAAAATTTGTAAACTGTTTCCGTGCCGCTGTGGTTAAAGTATACCGTGCATGGCAAAATGACGCTATCCTAAACCGGTAACGAGGCAACAGTGGTGCTCCACGGGCTTTAGATGAAAAGGGTGAATGGCGGCTGTGGAGATGTACGGGCGAATAGAGATGCAACGGTAGAGCAACTGACCGGAGCTACCCGAGTGTCTCGCCAACGTTGCTGCCTGGGGGCCTCCCCTGCAGCTGCCTGGAACACGCACCCCTGCTGTGTGCTGCTCTTGCCGACGAAGACTGCAATTTTCACGCCACTACCACAACTGGACGTCCAGTCTGTGGCAAAACATGGCTCTTTCAGAGGAATCACGTTTTATGCTACATCGGACTGGTGACAGTTTTTCAACAATCGTCGGAAGGGCCCAGGTGGGAGGAAGAAGCGCTATGGTCTGGGGAACATTTTCGTGGCATTCATTGGATGATCTCGTCATTCTGGAAGGCACAATCTATCAGCACAAGTATTCAGCACAAGTATTCATTTATCCTTGGCGATGATGTCTACTCCTACAGGCACTTTATTTTTCCTCAGTACAATGGCACCTACCGACAGGAAATGCAAACTGTCACACTGAAGCGTTGCTTTTGTTTCAGTTCATTTCGTTACTTTCGAGTAATAATAGTTTTGATATTGAAAACTGTGCTATCAATAACCATTTCGTACTGTTCATTGATATACTTCGCATGGCGAAAGAAAAGTTGGACTCTCTTGTTTATTTTCTGTTACGTGCCACATTCCCTTTTCTCCTTTCCCTTCCTTGTACGAGTGACCTTGTAAGAATAAGTGCATGTTGAATTTAGCGGGTAAGGGTGGACCAGAGGTAAAGAAAGCAGGGATAAGATCAGCAAAGGGAAGGTGGCACCAAAGATAACCCAGCTGGCAGAGTGAGAGTCCTCAGGTTGGTCTCAGGAGAGGTCGTCGCACCCCCACTGCCAAAGGCCAAAGTCTGGATAGCCGTTGTCGGGGAGCACGCTACGTCCTAGGCTAACGGGACCTGGAGGATGAACGGACGCAACTTGGTGCAGCTCTTCATATCTGGATCACAAAGGAAGGTATTACAATGTACTATTTCGTAGTGAAGAACGCGAATGATATGGGTTTTAAGCTTAATTTTGTCAATGAAAGTTTAAATTTCGGTAAAAATTTTCCCATTACATCGTGGCAAGCTGTTACAGCAACCGGTTTAAAAGTGTTTTAGAATAAAAACAGATGGGCTGCGAAATAATACAATATCAATGACGCGTTTCATCCTTTTGGGGCATCATCAGATTGTGTACAAGAACAAGAAACCAATAAATACGACATAAATGGAGGGACAGCGCGTGGTCCTATCTTGCACGGCTACGCAGACAAAGTGAACTAAAAGTAATAAAAACATAAGTAAAAGTAGCTGGATACATAACCCATCAGTCATAAAACAACATATAAAATAGACACCAAGGCAACTGGATACATAATTCATTCGTTATGAAACATTTAAACCATGCAGTGGACCTAGTGAAAGGAGAGAAACAGCAAGAATAACAACGAAAGAGTAGAAATACGTGGCGGAAAAATTTTCTACGCTTATTGTAGCATACCAGCCGGCTCCGCCTTGGCAGTATAACACAGAGTCACACTTACAAAACCGTGGTAAGAGCCGCATACGGCACAATGTCTGTATTGGAGCACATAGAAACATTACTATGACAAACTGAGATACAGGTGCTGCGTATAGTGCGGCAAGAAGTACACAGGTGGCACGCATGACCGATTTGAGGCAGATTTTCGAAAAACAAAAGTGCGTAAAACTAGTAATAAAATCCATATAAGCAAACCAGTGCAGACACATAAAATGCAAAAATAAAATAGAAGTATCCCCATACGAAGCACAAAGAATAGATAAGATGATTAGACGAAAAACAACGAATCAAAATATGCCATTAAAACTTCGTCACACGAAGTAAAACAGCTAAATTTTGGAGTACATTCATAGTGTACGCATTCTGAATCGATAAAACTTCAGTATACCAACTTCGGGGCCAGTATTAAGCATCGCAAACAAGAGACAAAAATATACTTAGCAGTTAAAATCAGGAAACGTAAGTTTTAATATGTAAAGAGGTAAAGACAGCTGCAATAAAAAACATCTACAATTAAATATTCACTGAGAAGCTCCCTTTTAAATATGGTCCCCCCAGTTTGCCACACAAAAACCAACAAATTGAGATTGATGCTCTCGACATAAAATAATCACTGCAGCGATATTCGGAACACTGGTAACACTGTATCATAATATATTTGATTACTGCTAATCGGTTGATCGTTCAGCTACCTGTCTTCGTCAGCATCGAGGTGTTTAACCGTTTCCAGCTCCTCTAATAGACTCAAGTTTTTCCCTTCTGAGCAAGGTGTAGTATCCTTAGGTTTTGTAGTGTGGGGGAATTGGTGGACATTAGATGCTCAGCAAACACGGAATTACGACCATAGATGTTAAGTCCCATAGTGCTCAGAGCCATTTGAACCAAACGCGGAATTTTACTTAGTCTGACCTTCCTTAGCTAACAAGTGCTCCCTGAACCTGGTCTTGAACCTTCTGTCAGTCTGTCCTGTATATTGTATCTAATGGACTGGTTTCTTGTCTTTGCAGACAATCTGATCATGCCCCAAAAGGATGAAACGCGTCATTCACGATAAATAATTTCGCAACCAATACAGCTTTTGTTCTGAGAAACTTTTAATTTCGGGTTAATTATCATGATTTTGTTGAAATAAGTGGTAGAAAGTAGAGATTTAGTCTTGAGGGGACGTGCAGTGTGGGCCTTCAGTTCTCGCCGTTGTTCCTTTTGCTAGAAGTTTTTATTTCTTTTTCATTTATGTAAAATGTTTTCCTGTTGCTGTAACAATATAATGTTGGTACATTAGTTAAATAATTTTAAGCCTTTTCTTTGCATGAAAATGTACTTGGGCACATGTTGGCACCATTTGTTGCATGCTTTCTGAAGTGTGGTTAAACTATAATGGTATGTCTCTTCCATCGAGTTGTAAACTCAGTTAAAGCCAATAGTCACAACTACAGTAATTTTGAGGGGCAATTTTATTTAATTTCACTGTTTCTTTCATGATTTGTGACTGAGACTAAGTTTGCAACTTTTGCCTTACGTGATCTTATTTAGTCTGGGATTATATTTTGTTGTTACCACATTTCATTAAAAGTAAAGTAAATTCAGAATCTTTCGCGAAGCAGTTTCTGGGGGAATGTTAGTTTATTTGAGCAGCTTTCTTTGTGTGTTGTGGTCAACCATACATCTATTCCATTTTGATGTTAAGGTCCCTGCAAACTTATTTATGAGAATACGAGCTATGTCAGAGAGGTTAGTCGTGAGAATTTTAGTTATTTGTATAGTGTTCCTCGTGCCTGGTGTATGACTGCACGTCGTGTTAGTTACATTACGTAAAAGTTACATTATACCCTTCTGCAATTCTATATAAAACATTGTAGTGTCGATCCATATTACTTGAGATACAATTACAATGAGTGATACATTTTAGCCAGGAAAGTTGGTAATTTTAGAGATTGTTTAGAAGTTAACAGACTGTGTTCAAGCATTCCACCTATTTCATATCTTCCCATGACATGTACTGTTTTAATAATTTTTCTGCATTAAAGTAATCTTTAATATCAGATCTTGCCCCGATTTGAGGGAAGGTAAAAGCACCAGAGAGGCAATTCTGACATTGCGGTTGGTAATGGAAGTAAGACTAGAGAAACACCAAGACATGTTCATTGCATTTATCGACCTGGAAAAAGGGTTCGACAATGTCAGATGGTGCAAGATGTTCGAATTCTGCGAAAAATATGGGTAAACTATAAGGAAAGTCTATTAATATACAATATGTAAAAGAACAAGAGCGAACAATAAGATTGGAAGACTAAGAACGAAGTTCACGGATTAAAGATTGTGTAAGACAGGGATGTGGTCTTTTGCCGCAGCTATTCAGTCTATAATTCGAAGTAGCAATGGCGGGAATAAAAGAAAGGTTCAAGAGTGGGATTAAAATTCAAGGTGAAAGGATATCAATGATAAGATTCGCTGCTGACGTTTCGACCCTCAGTGAAAGTAAAGAGGGATTACAGGATCTGTCGAATGGAATAAACAGTCTAATGAGTATGGAACATAGTTTCAGAGTAAATCGAAATAAGACGAAAGTATTGAGCAGTAGCAGAAATGAGAACAGAGAGAAACTTAACATCATAGTTGGTGATCACGACGTAGATGAAGTTAAGGAATTATGCTCCCTAGGCAGCAAAATAACGCATGACGGGCGGAGCAAGGAGGACATCAAAAGAAGACTAGCACTCGCAAAAAGGGCATTCCTGACCAAGAAAAGTCTACTAGTATCAAACATAGGTCTTAAATTTAAGGAAGAACTTTCTGAAAATTTACGTTTGGAACACAGCATTGTATGACAGTGAGACATGGACTGTGGAAAAACCGGAACAGTAGAGAATAGAAGGATCTGAGATGTGGTGCTACACAAGAATGTAGAAAATTAGGTGAACTTATAATGTAAGAAATGAGGAGGTTCTCTGCAGAATCGGACAGCAAAGGAATATATGGGAAGAACTAACAAGAAGAAGAGGCAGAATGACAGGACATCTGTTGAGAAGTCAGGAAAGGGTCCTTCCGGATGCCATGAAGGGTACAGGGTGCACCCATCTGCAGGTGGTCGCTCATATCGGCACCAATGATGTGTGTCGCTATGGATCGGAGGAAATCCTCTCTGGCTTCCGGCGGCTATCTGATTTGGTGAAGACTGCCAGTCTCGCTAGCGGGATGAAAGCAGAGCTCACCATCTGCAGCATCGTCGACAGGACTGACTGCGGACCTTTGGTACAGAGCCGAGTGGAGGGTCTGAATCAGAGGTTGAGACGGTTCTGCGACCATGTGGGCTGCAGATTCCTCGACTTGCGCCATAGGGTGGTGGGGTTTCGGGTTCCGCTGGATAGGTCAGGAGTCCACTACACGCAACAAGCGGCTACACGGGTAGCAGGGGTTGTGTGGCGTGGGCTGGGCGGTTTTTTAGGTTAGATGGCCTCGGGCAAGTGCAGAAAGGGCAACAGCCTCAACGGGTGCGGGGCAAAGTCAGGACATGCGGGGACCAAGCAGCAATCGGTATTGTAATTGTAAACTGTCGAAGCTGCGTTGGTAAAGTACCGGAACTTCAAGCGCTGATAGAAAGCACCGAAGCTGAAATCGTTATAGGTACAGAAAGCTGGCTGAAGCCAGAGATAAATTCTGCCGAAATTTTTACAAGGGCACAGACGGTGTTTAGAAAGGATAGATTGCATGCAACCGGTGGTGGAGTGTTCGTCGCTGTTAGTAGTAGTTTATCCTGTAGTGAAGTAGAAGTGGATAGTTCCTGTGAATTATTATGGGTGGAGGTTACACTCAACAACCGAGCTAGGTTAATAATTGGCTCCTTTTACCGACCCCCCGACTCAGCAGCATTAGTGGCAGAACAACTGAGAGAAAATTTGGAATACATTTCACATAAATTTTCTCAGCATGTTATGGTCTTAGGTGGAGATTTCAATTTACCAGATATAGACTGGGACACTCAGATGTTTAGGACGGGTGGTAGGGACAGAGCATCGAGTGACATTATACTGAGTGCACTATCCGAAAATTACCTCGAGCAATTAAACAGAGAACCGACTCGTGGAGATAACATCTTGGACCTACTGATAACAAACAGACCCGAACTTTTCGACTCTGTAAGTGCAGAACAGGGAATCAGTGATCATAAGGCCGTTGCAGCATCCCTGAATATGGAAGTTAATAGGAATATAAAAAAAAGGGAGGAAGGTTTATCTGTTTAGCAAGAGTAATAGAAGGCAGATTTCAGACTACCTAACAGATCAAAACGAAAATTTCTGTTCCGACACTGACAATGTTGAGTGTTTATGGAAAAAGTTCAAGGCAATCGTAAAATGCGTTTTAGACAGGTACGTGCCGAGCAAAACTGTGAGGGACGGGAAAAACCCACCGTGGTACAACAACAAAGTTAGGAAACTACTGCGAAAGCAAAGAGAGCTTCACTCCAAGTTTAAACGCAGCCAAAACCTCTCAGACAAACAGAAGCTAAACGATGTCAAAGTTAGCGTAAGGAGGGCTATGCGTGAAGCGTTCAGTGAATTCGAAAGTAAAATACTAGGTACCGACTTGACAGAAAATCCTAGGAAGTTCTGGTCTTACGTTAAATCAGTAAGTGGCTCGAAACATCATGTCCAGACACTCCGGGATGATGATGGCATTGAAACAGAGGATGACAAGCGTAAAGCTGAAATACTAAACACCTTTTTCCAAAGCTGTTTCACAGAGGAAGACCGCACTGCAGTTCCTTCTCTAAATCCTCGCACCATCGAAAAAATGGCTGACATTGAAATAAGTGTCCAAGGAATAGAAAAGCAACTGGAATCACTCAACAGAGGAAAGTCCACTGGACCTGACGGGATACCAATTCGATTCTACACAGAGTACGCGAAAGAACTTGCCCCCCTTCTAACAGCCGTGTACCGTAAGTCTCTAGAGGAACAGAAGGTTCCAAATGATTGGAAAAGAGCACAGGTAGTCCCAGTCTTCAAGAAGGGTCGTCGAGCAGATGCGCAAAACTATAGACCTATCTCTCTGACGTCGATCTGTTGTAGAATTTTAGAACATGTCTTTTGCTCGAGTATCATGTCGTTTTTGGAAACTCAGAATCTACTATGTAGGAATCAACATGGATTCCGGAAACAGCGATCGTGTGAAACCCAACTCGCTTTATTTGTTCATGAAACCCAGAAAATATTAGATACAGGCTCCCAGGTAGATGCCATTTTCCTTGACTTCCGGAAGGCGTTCGATACAGTTCCGCACTGTCGCCTGATAAACAAAGTAAGAGCCTACGGAATATCAGACCAGCTGTGTGGCTGGATTGAAGAGTTTTTAGCAAACAGAACACAGCATGTTGTTCTCAATGGAGAGACATCTACAGACGTTAAAGTAACCTCTGGCGTGCCACAGGGGAGTGTTATGGGACCATTGCTTTTCACAATATATATAAATGACCTAGTAGATAGTGTCGGAAGTTCCATGCGGCTTTTCGCGGATGATGCTGTAGTATACAGAGAAGTTGCAGCATTAGAAAATTGTAGCGAAATGCAGGAAGATCTGCAGCGGATAGGCACTTGGTGCAGGGAGTGGCAACTGACCCTTAACATAGACAAATGTAATGTATTGCGAATACATAGAAAGAAGGATCCTTTATTGTATGATTATATGATAGCGGAACAAACACTGGTAGCAGTTACTTCTGTAAAATATCTGGGAGTATGCGTGCGGAACGATTTGAAGTGGAATGATCATATAAAATTAATTGTTGGTAAGGCGGGTACCAGGTTGAGATTCATTGGGAGAGTCCTTAGAAAATGTAGTCCATCAACAAAGGAGGTGGCTTACAAAACACTCGTTCGACCTATACTTGAGTATTGCTCATCAGTGTGGGATCCGTACCAGATCGGGTTGACGGAGGAGATAGAGAAGATCCAAAGAAGAGCGGCGCGTTTCGTCACAGGGTTATTTGGTAACCGTGATAGCGTTACGGAGATGTTTAACAAACTCAAGTGGCAGACTCTGCAAGAGAGGCGCTCTGCATCGCGGTGTAGCTTGCTCGCCAGGTTTCGAGAGGGTGCGTTTCTGGATGAGGTATCGAATATATTGCTTCCCCCTACTTATACCTCCCGAGGAGATCACGAATGTAAAATTAGAGAGATTAGAGCGCGCACAGAGGCTTTCAGACAGTCGTTCTTCCCGCGAACCATACGCGACTGGAACAGGAAAGGGAGATAATGACAGTGGCACGTAAAGTGCCCTCCGCCACACACCGTTGGGTGGCTTGCAGAGTATAAATGTAGAATGTAGATGTAGAATAGCTTCCATCGTACTATGGGAAGCTGTACAGAGCAGAAACTGCAGAGGAAGACAGAGATTGGGATACCTCCAGCAACTAATGGAGGACGTATGTTGTAAGTCTGAGAAAAAAAGGTTGGCAGGGGCATCAAACAAGTGAGAAGACTGATGACTCAAAAAAGGAAAAGAAAAGAAATGCAGAATGAGGAGGGCGTTACTGCTATCTAGTCCTAGGTGAAATGCTGTTGATTTGCGTAGCCGAGCACGTAGCTTGCACATTTGAGTTTTGAAGGGTGCCGCTTTTATGGCGTTGCACTTTCAATGGCCAGGTTTGTACACTTTTGTCTCCTAGACTATTCATCCACGCGGACGTGTTGTCCGCGCCCGCTTCGTTAAAGACCATGTTGCTGCAACACGAGGGAACGACGGCTACTGACCTACCCCCTACGTTGAAGCGGATTTAGCACGCGTGGAAGAGATTGTGACGGAAGTTTCTCAGCGGGTGGTAGAAGAGCGGCGCTTGTCCTGCAGTGGTATGCCGACCTTATGAAGAGACTCCACCTCTAGGAGAGGTGCAGCAGAAGCAGAGGGGGTGGGGGAGGGGGAGGGGCGGCGGCGGCTGCGGCGCGCTGCCCGCCTCGTCGCCTTATTAATTTAATACTCGGCCGGCAGAGGGGAGAAACTCGGCCGTTATTTCCACGGGCCGGCTGTGAGGCGCGCCGGCTAAATTGCGCTAATGAAAGCCCCTCCGTGCTCCGACGAGATAACCTCTCTCACTGCCGCGCCTCTTCTTCACTCAACAGGCAGCCCGAGATTCTCAGTCGTGCTGTCGCTGCCTGCTTACTACTTGCGCTGACAAAGACTTTAACGTTCTAAAAGGTGTCTCAAAAGGAACGGAACTTTTAGAATGGCTGCCATCTCTGTTGTCTTTGTGGTTACTGTTATGCAGACACTATATCGTGGCAGTTTTAGATGGGGAGTGGTTTGAACTATGGTTGCGTAAGATACAAGTAGAGGTCGAGCCTGAAATATCTCTCCCAAACGCAGAAAACAGTTGCGCCGTAACCATTTCCAAATGCTTTGTGTAGTCCAGTTTGGTTTGACTTATGGATTGCATGTTTTTCTTATTTTGAAATGAGTAAGAGACTAATTCTGGTGCATAAAGGAATTCGAATGCTACTCTCACCATAACAAAAAGGAATCAGCGATCCCTACAACCGTTATGTCAGTTCTCCTTTCGTGGAAGCACAGAACGCGGAAGTGGATGGCAGCCGTGTGGGAGGGAGGCGGGGCCTGTTCCCCCTCACCGCTCCTCTCCCCCGGGGCGGTCTAAGTTATCGTTTGTTACGGTCGCGGCCGACTGCCACGATATACTATCCGTATAATAATGGAGCGCTTTAAAACGGAACTGTGTGTTGTCATTGTGAAGACATATTAAAAATGTGGTGAATGATGTGCAGAGGCTGTCTGCAAGTTCCGTGGAGTATTTGGTCAAAGTAATGCACTGAATAAGTCGACTGTCATGAGTGACTGATAAATTTGACAAAACCGGTTCGCTTGTGGCCATCAAACCATCGAGAGTTCTTCTGAGCGGACTCAATGGTTCAAATGACTCTGAGCACTATGGGACTCAGATTCTGAGGTCATTAGTCCCCTAGAACTTAGAACTAGTTAAACCTAACTAACACACACATCCATGCCCGGGGCAGGATTCGAACCTACGACCGTAGCGGTCTCGCGGTTCCAGATTGCAACGCCTAGAACCGCACGGCCACTTCGGCCGGCTCTGAGTGAACTATTGGGAAAGAAAGGTCTCATCGGTCGCGAAATGGAAACCACAGTGAAAGTAAAAAACAGTTTATTTGCAACTCTTCGCTACACCTTCAAACTACTTCTCTACATACTCGCCACTCAGACTTAGACAGCTGTCGTAGCGTTGTACCAACTTTCCAATAACCTCTTTATAGAAGGCAGCCACTAGTGCTTTTCGCCAATTCTCTACGCTGGTCTACAGCTCGTTGTCTGTGCCAAAATGTTGTCTTTATAGCCAGCTGTTCGTGTGAGCAGAGATGAAACTCAGGGCAATTAATTACGGGTTGTATTGTGGATGATCAAACATTTTCCATCCGAAACGCTGGCGCGTATTTTCATTCATTGCACCTGCAGAGAGCGGCCGAGAATTTTCATGAAGAAGGAAACGCATGAAAGTAACGTTTTGTGGGTTGCATGACATCCGGCGATATCTCTCACCAGGGTTTCATACTTGGCGGGAGACATTATTTTCTAGGCATCTTTAGGTGCTCACTGTGCGCCCAGAACTGAAAAAAAAGTACGTGGTGCGATTGACAGGCATGCTAGAGACACAGACCAAAACATCTGTGCAAAGCTTCAACGGATATTCACTGTGGTTTTCATTTCACGATCGATCGGGCTTTACTTTGCGGATAGTCCTCGTATATCTCGGCGGAGCGCCTATACGCATCGGCCACCTGCGCAACAGATCCGTCAGGCGGGTCCCGGGCCAAGTAGGAGGGAGCGTGTCGGCCGCCAAGCTCACCGGGAGCCGGCAGCAGGCGTCAGATACGCCGCTAGAGGTCGCGACGCACAAGGACTAGTTTACTGCGCGTAGACAACGTGACTGAAAATAGTGCGCAGAGTATTCTGCCACAAGCAGCCCATTTAAGGCCGTGCACGGACAACAGTATGCAGCCCCCCCCCCAAATTCTATAAGTCCCTCCACATCCTTGAGCGTCATGCACTCCGCCTCGCCTTCCGTATATGCCTCCCGTCCCCCACGCGGATCCTCTATGATCTCATTCCTTTCCCCCATCTGCTCCTATTCCTCGAACATATCCGCATCCTCTACACCTCCCGCCGTCTTGAACCCCCTCACCCCCTGGTTGCTCCTCTCCTCTCCCATCCCCGCCCCCTGCCACGTCTTCACCGTTGTGTCCCCCCTGCCCTCCACCTCTACACCCTACATCTCCTTTCCCAAGGTGGCTTCCATCAACTCCCCCTCCCGGATGATGCCCTATCTCCCTCCATTTATCCCTCTGATCCTCACCCCCCTCCTTTCCTCCGTCCTTTCCCTGGGCTCCCTCTTCCTCCCCCCCTTCCATCCTGTGTTTTCTCCCGACCTACCCTCTCCCTATCTCCTTTCTCCCCCCCCCCCCCCGCGTCCTTTTAGACTCCCCTCCTCTGCCTTCCCCACTCCCAGGCACGTCTGCTCAGCACCCCCCCCCCTCTTATGTATCCTCATCTTCCATTGGCTCCTTTCCCCCCTCCCCCTTCACTTTTCCTCTCCTCCCCCCCTTTTTCCCGTCATCTGACCAGTTTCCCCCCACCTGCTCTCGGGTGTGGTATGTCATATTTGTGCCAATTTTTTAGTGCAGTGTTTAAGTAAGTGTTCAGTGTTGTGTGTCTTTCCACAGTGTTGCGAAGAGAAATCATGCTGTCGCTGGGTGTGCTTTTTATATCTCTTGCGAACAGAAACCAGACTGTCGCCGTGTTTTTTTAATTGTCTGTCTATTATTTTTTCTGCGTCCTGTGTATTTTATTAGCATCATCCACTCTGTGTTTTATGTTTTAAGCTCCAGTATTTTCTGCCATTTTAACTTTAAGTCACCGATTTTATCGCCAACTGTTATTATTTTTATTATGTTCATCTTTTTAAAACAAATTCTGTAGGCTGAAGAGCGGCGTAATAGGCTGCTGCCAGCCCGCCCCCTTTAGGGGGAATCGAAACTCAATAAAGGAAAAAAAAAAAAAAAACAGAATGCAGTCTTCGCCGCGTAGCTGACTTTGGGTTTTGTTTTAGGGCGCAAAAACAGCTGTTGTCATAAGCGCCCATGTCATAACCTTACAACACCAATATGTAAAAGAAGTTAAAAGCGACTACACATTGAGCCCAATCGATGGAAGGAAAGAGAACTGAAAACATAAACTTCCCCTTGAAGGAAGAACTACAAAATACGCTGTAGAGATTAAACGTTGTTCGCCTTGTTGCCACGACGGCTAAGAAGTAACACGCGGTCGGCAACCCGTGCGCCTTCGCTAACACGGCCAGTAACTCAGTGCATCCGGGAAGACGCGTTGTAGTCCACCGTCGCTGCCCTGCCGATTCGTGTATCTGGGGCCACCACTACAATCCGGACCATTATCAGTCAACGTGTGGCCTACGACACCGTACCAGCAGTCTGGATCACCTATCAGCGATTAACGTCCAACTCCAGAAAACGTAACTGACGTACTCGACTATTTTTTGAATTACGATGACAGCCTTTTCCAGCCTTCCACCAGACTTTTAACGGGGGCATTAACTATTGCTGCCGGCCGTTGTGGCCGAGCGGTTCTAGGCCCTTCAGTCCGGAATCGCGCACCTGCTACG
This sequence comes from Schistocerca cancellata, assembly GCF_023864275.1. NCBI lineage: Eukaryota > Metazoa > Arthropoda > Insecta > Orthoptera > Acrididae > Schistocerca > Schistocerca cancellata. The sequence goes on from NC_064630.1 coordinate 765,892,832, forward strand.
GTCGCAGGTTCGAATCCTACCTATGGCATGGATGTGTGTGATGTCCTAAGGTTAGTAGGTTTAAGTAGTTCTACGGGACTGATGACCTCAGATTTCAAGTCCCATAGAGCTTAGAGCCATTTGAGCTATTTTTTACCTGTTGTTCTATTAGAACTGGCCTTCTGCCAAGAGTTATTTTGTTGTCTGGGCATTTAGCCAGAATTTATTTGTTATTGCCGTAATTCGGCCACCGGCCAGTTGTTGTTTCTTATTTCGGCCTTCAGCCAAGGTTACCACCACTATAAAGGAATTTGCGTTTACTGGCAGGAAATAAGCACTGTTTCATTAACTAAATAAACACTGTTTTCTGCCTTGTTTCACAAATTTTATTATGGTTACTGTACAACCTGGGTTTCGGGTTGTAAGCCCATTTTCAGGCACATTACTGATTCCAAAGATACTAATGCAAAGATAAACATGATGATAAGGCAAAGAAAGTTATTTCAACTTCTTAATGTATCGATCTTCGGCTTAATGTAAAATTATTTCAATGTTCAGTTGGGACAAAACGTATGGAATTACACAATTCAGCAATTACACTATCGTGACTAAACATACCTAAGAATAAAGTTATCCATCAGCCAAGAACTTTTTATCTATTCCTAGGTATGTTTAGTCACGTTAGTGTAAATGCTGACTTGTGTAATTCCATATGTAATTTGTCAAAAATGGTCATTGTAGTAATTTTACATTAAGCCAATGATCGCTACATTAAGAAGTTGAGACAAGTATCTTTGCCTTATCATCACGTTCATCTTCGCATTATCGTCTTTGGAATCAGTAATGTTCTTGAAAATGGGCCTATAACTTCAGTCCGGAACCGCGTGATTGCTACGGTCGCAGGTTCGAATCCTGCCTCGGGCATGGATGTGTGTGATGTGCTTAGGTTAGTTAGGTTTAAGTAGTTCTAAGTTCTAGGGGACTGATGACCTAAGATGTTAAGTCCCATAGTGCTCAGAGCCATTTGAACCATTTTTTTGGGCCTATAACCCTAAACCTATGTTGTGCGGTAACCATAATAAAATTTGTGAAACAAGGCAAAAAATAGTGTTTGTTAGTTAATTTACAACGTTTCACCAAAAAACCACGGCCGATTAAATCAAAATGACTAAAACTCTGTTTCTTTACGCCCTGAGAATCGTTCTTGTCCCCTAACCGCGAATATAGCATCCTCGTGTTACTCTTTATGCGGAAAACTTCGCCATCGTGAGTGGTAATGTTGCAGTAAGTCCGCAAAATCTAACTCGCCGACGACCACGACGTTTGGATACTCTCGGAGCCAGCACGCAACGAATTCTGAGACAAGTTCTGCACCTTTGGGCCTATGAAATTTAATCGACATAAGAACTGAAGCCATATGATCACGAAAAGCCCCGAGCATTTGTCACTTGGGTATTTGCGGAACAAAGAATGGACAAAAATACGAGGGCAGTTCAATAAGTAATGCAACACATTTTTTTTCTCGGCCAATTTTGGTTGAAAAAACCGGAAATTTCTTGTGGAATATTTTCAAACATTCCCGCTTCGTCTCGTATAGTTTCATTGACTTCCGACAAGTGGCAGCGCTGTACGGAGCTGTTAAAATGGCGTCTGTAACGGATGTGCGTTGCAAACAACGTGCAGTGATCGAGTTTATTTTGGCGGAAAACCAGGGCATCTCAGATATTCATAGGCGCTTGCAGAATGTCTACGGTGATCTGGCAGTGGACAAAAGCACGGTGAGTCGTTGGGCAAAGCGTGTGTCATTATCGCCGCACGGTCAAGCAAGACTGTCTGATCTCCCGCGTGCGGGCCGGCCGTGCACAGCTGTGACTCCTGCAATGGCGGAGCGTGCGAACACACTCGTTTGAGATGATCGACGGATCACCATCAAACAACTCAGTGCTCAACTTGACATCTCTGTTGGTAGTGCTGTCACAATTGTTCACCAGTTGGGATATTCAAAGGTTTGTTCCCGCTGGGTCCCTCGTTGTCTAACCGAACACCATAAAGAGCAAAGGAGAACCATCTGTGCGGAATTGCTTGCTCGTCGTGTGGCTGAGGGTGACAATTTCTTGTCAAAGATTGTTACAGGCGATGAAACATGGGTTCATCACTTCGAACCTGAAACAAAACGGCAATCAATGGAGTTGGCTCCGACATCGACCAGTGGAATGATACCGTGCAGGCATACAGGCCCTCATTTCAAGGTGGCGTAAGGCCGTAGCATTGAATGGAGATTACGTTGAAAAATAGTGTTGTGTAGCTAAAAGATTGGGGAATAACCTGGTGTATTTCAATGCTGAATAAAACAACCCCTGTTTCAGAAAAAAAATGTGTTGCATTGCTTATTGAACTGCCCTCGTATCATCGTGAAAATTACGGACGCTGATGAGGCGCTCTTTGTGTTGAATAGCCTCGTGAACAAGCAAAAGCAAAATTACGGCATTTGGGGCACTGAAAACTCTCGTGTAATATTGGAGAAACCATTATATCCATAACGAGTGACTGTGTGGTGTGGAATTTGGGCTGAGAACGTAATTGGACCGCACTTCATCGCAGGTCGCGCCGGAATGGCGTTTACAATGGAAGACGAACACTGTCGCAATATGTTAAGAGCGTTTGGTAGTCTAACATTTTTGATGATTATACGTCCATCATCAGATGGATCGATGTTTATCAGTAAGACATCGGCGATTTGTTTCTAACACTTTTGGGAAGCCTGTGGCACTCACTGTCTTTGAGGGGCCGCAAGCTGCTTTTCCAGTCGTATTTGCGTTTCATAGTGTTTCTGTCAGTTGAACCAAGTAAAAAATATCGTAGTACAATAAGGTAGGGCAACTGTTTATCCAAACGTTATATGTGCAAATCGTCCATGCTTTATAAGCTGACATAAATCCACCTGGTAATAGAGGCGTAGTAAGAATAATAATAAATGTGGCAGGTTATAGTAAACTTTATTTTCGGTTGATGTAAAATACGTAGGTCAAACTGAATACTGTATGCTACATACTTATGTCCTGCATTGGAGGATTTTCTCGCTTGATTACTCCGTAAGTCCAAAAGCTTCTGGACTGGGGTAGTAAAAAGAAAAAAAAAACAAAAAAAAAAAAAAACGAAAAGTTAAGATGGTGGCGCTTGAGCTGTTCTACGTAGTCTTCTCCTACTTGAGTACAACGCACAGAACGTTCACACAACCATGTGAAAATAGTCCTTCTTTTGGATGTTCAATTCGCGCGTCGTATCCGCACCTTCTTCGGTCTTGGTGAACCATCAGGGACCCATTCTGAAAGTTGACTTTTTGCAGTAGGCTCGTACTGTATTGATAACGCTAATTCGCGTCATATGTGATGATTTTTTCCGGTAAAGAATTCTCCACATTTGCATTTCAGTCAAGTCGCAGTAGGTGTACACGAGTCGCTTCTTTTCTTTTTTTTTCTTTTTTTTTCAGGCACCAGTATGCACGGAACAAAATTTGTACACAGTTTTTCTTTCTGCAAAATATTCTGGGAAATGTCCCGAACACTTGATTTAGAGATGTTCAGTGCATTGCTCAATTGCGATACAATGTTGACGTATTCTGACCGCAAGTCCACTACCTACCACTGCGTGCTCACAAGTGACTAGTCTAATGCTCAACTGCTGTTTACGAAATTCGTTCTTGACGGCTGCAGGTCATCTATGGTATCTGTTCTTTCGGAAATGTCCGAAAGAACAAACACCATATCCATATAAGCATATAAGTATACTGCTGTTTACAGTTGTCATTCCAAGCTACTGCCGTAGCTAGTGCGCTGACATCGCTTGCACGAGAACAGTAAAATCAGTTTCGGAACCTTTTGGACGGAATGTGTCCTATCAATAGTCGAGTGAGAAGAACTAAATGTCGACCTTATGGTCGGAATGAGGTACTACATGGCTGACTAGGTGGTTTTATCAGCCACAGCCTACTGCCCGTCACATCCAGACGCTCTCCTTCCCACAAACGCATGTCGCTCTACTTGTCGTGTCCTAACACAGGATTGAGGGAAGACAGGTGATTTAAGGTCAGTCTGCAATTTCCGAGCAGTGAGAAGCAAATGCAGAAAGACAAATTCCCAGTGAAGGCAGGTCGATGAACTGGATCAGCGCCGAACACTGTCACAGGCCATCTACGAGCGATGTGGATTCTGGGACTCGACAGGGTGCTTGCAACAGGAGAATAATGAAATTCAGTGGTCCGGTTAACACTATTTATTTGCGACCAGACTAATTCTAAACATTGCAAAAAAGCAAAGGAGGCAACTGGCTGCACAACAGGAGTCATACGGGGCTGGTGATAACAGTAGCGAACACTAGCAGCACGTTAAGTACAAACTTGTCTGGTACCGCACGGCGCGGAATTTGAATCCCCGCCAGACGTCATGGACGTCGAAGACCCCTAGAGGTCTCTGCACCATCGCCGTAAGCTGTGGCGGCGCACGACTCCTGGCCCGCTTTTAGTGTGAGGGCGCCACAGTGGAACACGTGGTTCCAGCGGCCAATAGCGGCGCCCCCGATAGAGTACTTAAACGCCTGCCTCTCGCTCAATCAGCCCCTTTAGGGGGAATCGAAACCCAATAAAGGAAAAAAAAAAAGCTCAATCACTTGCCACGTCTTCACCGTTGTGTCCCCCCTACCCTCCATCTCTACACCCTACATCTCCTTTCCCAAGGTGGCTTCCATCAACTCCCCCTCCCGGACGATGCCCTCTCTTCCTCCATTTATCTCTCCTATCAACTCTGATCCTCACTCCCCCTCCTTTCCTCTGTCCTTTCTCTGGGCTCCCTCTTCCCCCCTTCCGTCCTGTTTTCTCCCCACTAAACCTCTCCCTACCTCCCTTCTCCCCCCCAAGTCCTTTTGCATTCCCCTCCTCCGCCTACCCCACTCCCTGTCGCGTCTGCCCCCCACCCCTCTTATGGGTCCTCATCCTCCATCAGCTCCTTTCCCGGTCCCCCCTTCACTTTTACTCTCCTTTCCCCCCTTTTTTGTTTTCCCATCATCTGTCCAGTTTCCCCCTGTTCCCCCCCCCCCCCCCCCACCAAATTATTTAAGTCCCTCCAGATCCTTGAGCATCATGCTCTCCACCTCACCTTCCGTATACACCTCCCGTCTCCCAAGCGGATCCTCTATGACCTCATTCCTTTCCCCCATCTGCTCCTATTCCTTGAACATATCCGCATACTCTACACCTCCCGCCACCTTGATCCCCTCACCCTCTGGTTGCTCCTCTCCTCTCCCATCCCTGCCCCCTGCCACATCTTCACTGTTGTGTCCCCCCCCTACCCTCCATCTCTACACCCTTCGTCTCCTTACCCAAGGTGGCTTCCATCAACTCCCCCTTCCAGATGATGCCCTCTCTCCCTCCATTTATCCCTCCTATCAACTCTGATCCTCACTCCCCCTCCTCTCCTCTGTCTTTTTCCCGGGCTCCCTCTCCCCCCTTCCATCCTCTTTTTTCCCCACCTCCCCTCTCTCTGTCCCCTTCTCTCCCCAAGTCATTTTTCCCTCCTCTGCCTTTTCCCATTCCCTCTTGCGTCTGCCCTGCCCCTCTCCCCTCTTATGAGTCCTGTCCCTCCTTTGGTTCCCCCCTTTTTCGTTTTTTCCTCTCCTCCCTCCTTGTCTTCCCCCTCCTCCAGGTCCCCCACCCCATCTGCCCTTGGCTAGGGAGTGTCATCTTTGTGCTGGCATTTTCGTGCAGTGTTCTACAGTGAGTGTTTTACAGTGAGTGTTTACCAGTGAGTGTTTACCAGTGAGTGTTTACCAGTGAGTGTTTTACAGTGAGTGTTCCGTGTTGTGTGTCTTTTGGGAAGTGTTGCAAACGGCCATCATACTGTCCCTGGAAGTGATTTTTTTATCTCTTGCAAACAGAAACCAGACTGTCGCCATGTTTTTTAATTGTGTGTCTACTATGTTAGTTGTCTGATTCCTGTGTATTTTATTAACATAGTCAACCTCTTTGCTTTCTGTTTTAACTTTCCACAATTTTCCGCCATTTTACACTTTAAGTCCCCATTTTATCGCCTGTTTTTCTTGTTTCTTTTCTTCTTCCATTTTTTTAAAAGTCTGTAGGCTGTAGAACAGCGTACTAAGCTTCTGCCAGCCCGCCCCTTCGGCGGGGGGGAACTGAAATTCAATAAAGGAAAAAAAAAAAAGCTCAATCAGCTCAGCTCTGATCCTCGCCCCCCCCCCCCCTCTCTCCTTTCCTTCGTCCTTTCCCTGAACTCCCTCTTCCCCCCTTCCCCCCTTCTATACTGTGTTTCTCCCCGCCTCCATACCTCCCTTCTGCCCCCCTCCCCGACTTCCTTTGTATTCCCATCCTCTGCCTTTCCCACTCCCTGTCACATCTGCGCAGCACTCCCCACCCCTCTTATGGGTCCTCATTCTCCATTGGCTCCTTTCCCCCCTCCCCCCTTCGCATTTCCTCACCTTCCCCCCTTTCTTATTTTCCCATCATCTGTCCAGTTTCCCCCCGCCTGCTCTCGGCTGTGGTATGTCACATTTTAGTGCAGTTCGAGTGAATGTTCAGTGTTGTTTCGTCTTCCCAAGTATTGCGAACAGAAACCAGGCTGTCGCTGGGTGTGAATTTTATGTCTTTTGCAAACAGAAACCAGACTGTCGCCGTGTTTTTTAATTGCCTGTCTATTATTTTACCTGTCTGCTTCATGTATATTTTATTAGCATCATCATCCCTTTGTTCTACGTTTTAAGTTCCACGATTTTTTCGCCATGTAATCCTTTAAGTCTCCGATTTTATCGCCTGTTTTTTATTACATATTATCTCCTTTTTAAAACAAAGTCTGTCGGCTGAAGAGCGGCATACTAAGCTGCTGCCAGCCCGCCCCCTTTGGGGGGAATCGAAAGTCAATAAAGGAAAAAAAAAGAGCTCAGCCAGCCAATCTAATCTCGCATACGTCTGTGGACACATCGCCTGACGTTAGACAGCTTACTTATCTTTTTGTTCTGTGTACGAGTGGACGTGTTTGTTAGGTTTCCTTGTGACTCCGTTGTTCGATCTTGTTGTTGTTCGTTCTGTCCTTCGTTGGTCGTGTCTGTGGTGTCACCGCCAGACACCACACTTGATAGGTGGTAGCCTTTAAATCGGCCGCGGTCCGTTAGTATACGTCGGACCCGCGTGTCGCCACTATCAGTGATTGCAGACCGAGCGCCGCCACACGGCAGGTCTAGAGAGACTTCCTAGCACTCGCCCCAGTTGTACAACCAACTTTGCTAGCGATGGTTCACTGACAAAATATGCTCTCATTTGCCGGGACGATAGTTAGCATAGCCTTCAGCTACGTCATTTGCTACGACCTAGCAAGGCGCCATTACCAGTTACTATTGATACTGAATCATGTACCGTCACGAGCGACGTTCACCATTAATGGGTTAAGTATTCCACCAGCTACGTCCGTTTTTTTCTAAATTCTAATTTCCTTGTCCTGTTCCAGACCTCACGCCAGCCTGCGTGAGCTAAAACGCGTGCCTTTCGGCTTCCTCTAGTAACACGGTGTTGTCTCTCCTGCCAATCACAACAGTGTCCGTCCTGTCCCGTTGTATTGTTGTTCGCGGGCCTCTCCGCGGGTCCCGCCGCGCCTTCCGTCATTCGAATCCTGCGACCGTCCCGGTCGCATTTACAACAACTTGAGTGCTCCACTCCAAGTGAGAAAAACAGACATGTCGGAGTTTACCGTGGCTGGCCACGAGCGAGTCGGCGCCCCAGCGACCTGAGAACTCCCTCTAAATACACGACCACGGGTTTTTAAAGAACCGTGTCGGCGCACCATTTATCCCTTCCTATAGTCGACCGATCAACACACTGGTCAATCTGGCGAGTCGTTCTACGTCTCCAGGGCGCCTCTGGCCAACCAGATTTCGATTCGTCCCCTTCTCCTGCTCGGTAGGTAGGGATGCTTCTGGACATTACATTAACCAACGCCAAGTTTGGTATCAATAGCGTTCAGCTGAAATCTAAAGGTCACTGCCACTCCTATTATGGCTAGCAACAACAGTGTTTTACGTCACTTGGCCTCGCCCTCATTGTTTTTGTGGGTGGGGACTGTAGTAGCACTCTAACCTGTGTAAGCCACTGACGTTGCAGTATCAAGCTTGCTGCTTTTGCTATGGCGTGCCTTTTCGTGGCCATCTTCTACAGAGACGCCTTACGGCAGCGTCTCGGCTGTGGATTGAGTTACCAGTTAATTCTCTGAAGTGAAAAGCGTCTGCAATTTGCAGGGCTCTAGTGTACTATTTTCTCTGCTAACCTTAAACGCTACCACTTTTGCCTGCTCTTTGCATTGTGTCTCTGATTTGCTATCTTGGAGTGCTCCTTATGGCTCCAAATAGCCTTAAGCGTAACAACGTACAAGTCATTATGACGTCAATATATGACGTACGTCAAGATCGAGGATACATCATGTAAAGAGACGGCAGACTGAGTCACACGATTTTGAATACATGCTTTCTTGGCTGCTGTATCCGATCATTCATTTCTATGAAATTTCAGGTGCCTTGCTACACACCACGATGATAGTAGCTTCTTCTTTGTAGGTGGAGAAGGGAGCCCTGCATGTTTTGGACATGCAGTGTTCAAGGAAGGAAGTGAAGCACACAGAAGGCATTGTCGGATTAGTTCCGGGGCATATATCGGCATGTATGTAAATGACTGGAGTTTCAACTGTCTGTCACAGGTAGAATGGCCCCAGCCTGCGTTAGTATATACTGGACATTAAAATTGCAACACCAAGAACAAATGCAGACGCTAAACGGGTATTCATTGGACAAATATATTATACTCGAACTGACATGTGATTACATTTTCACGTAATTTGGGTGCATAGAACCTGAGAAATCAGTACCCGGAACAACCACCTCTGGCCGTAATACCTTGATACGCCTGGGCATCGAGTCAAACAGAGTTTGGATGGCGTGTACATGTACAGCTGCCCATGCAGCTTCAACACGATACCACAGTTCATCAAGAGTAGTGACTGGCGTATTGTGACGAGCCAGTGAGAGATCTCGAGAATGTGCTGGCCAGGGCAGCAGTCGAACATTTTCTGTATCCAGAAAGGCCCGTACAGGACCTGCAACACGCGGTCGTGCATTATCCTGCTGAAATGTAGGGTTTCGCAGGGATCGAATAAAGGGTAGAGCCACGGGGCGTAACATATCTGAAATGTAACGTCCACTGTTCAAAGTGCCGTCAACGCGATCAAGAGGTGACCGAGACGTGTAACCAATGGCACCCCATACCATCACGCAGCGTGATACGCCAGTACGGCGATGACGAATACACGCTTCCAATGTGCGTTCACCGCGCTGTCGCCAAACACGGATGCAACCATCATGATGCTGTAAACAGAACCTGGATTCATCCGAAAAAATGACGTTTTGCCATTCGTGCATCCAGGTTCGTCGTTGAGTACACCATCGCAGGCGCTCCTGTCTGTGATGCAGCGTCAAGGGTAACCGCAGCCATGGTCTCCGAGCTGATAGTCCATGTTGCTGCAAATGTCGTCGAACTGTTCGTGCAGGTGGTTGTTGTCTTGCAAACGTCTGCATCTGTTGACTCAGGGATCGAGACGTTGCTGCACGATCCGTTACAGCCATGCGGATAAGATGCCTGTCATCTCAGCTATTGATACGTGGCCGTTGGGATCCAGCACCGCGTACCGTATTACCCTGCTGAACCCACCGATTCCATTTTCTGCTAACAGTCACTGGATCTCTACCAACGCGAGCAGCAGTGTGGCGATACGATAAACCGCAATCACGATAGGCTGCAATCCGACCTTTATCAAAGTCGGAAACGTGCTGGTACGCATTTCCTCTCCTTACACGAGGCATCACAACAACGTTTCACCAGGCAACGCCGGTCAACTGCTGTTTGTGTATGAGAAATCGGTTGGAAACTTTCCTCATGTCAGCACGTTGTAGGTGTCCACCACCGGCGCCAACCTTGTGTGAATGCCCTGAAAACCTAATCATTTGCGTATCACAGCATCTTCTTCCTGTCGGTTAAATTTCGCGTCTGTAGCACGTCATCTTCGTGGTGTAGCAATTTTAATGGCCAGTAGTGTATGTAAGGAAATGAAAGACTTCCAGCCGTCCTTATGATGTCGTTTGTTGTATGGATACCAGTTCCATTGCTGCAGTGCACCATCTTCAGTCCTTAGCTGATGCAGAGGGGGTTGAACACCATCCGTATACGCGATGCATCAGTGGCCAACATCTGTAACTGGTTTTCGCATACTACCTCTAACTGCAATGTTGTCTGTTGTAACGGAACATATTAAAGGCTTTACTGTACCGAAGTATGCGATACCCTCCAAATTCAACCAGTTTAACGAGTATTTATGATTATAGAAAAGTTATTGTGTATGTTAACAATGATTGCATAACATGTCTGCATAAACAGTCAACCCATTAAATTATACTGAGTAACTGACCCACACAAAAGTTTATATCACTTGATCACTGACACAGCAAGTGTCATCATGTAAAAACACTAAGTTCATCTTAAATAATTAATATGAAGTACGAAAAATAGTGGCCAACTTAGGTATTTTGGATCTCCTTAAATAAAAATCACCCAGTGAAACCTGTTTGTTCACTAGGAGCGTTTTCACTCAGTATTCACGAAATCAATCCTATTTTAGACGAAAACCAATGTAATTCTTAATAATTCATGTTATTTACTTATTTATGCAAATTAGAGAAGTCAATTGACAAACTTCTAAAAAACGGCCTTTTTGTAACAAAGAATTATTCTGTCAAGTCAACAAATATGTCTGTCATTTTAATAACATGTTAAATTATGTCACTCGATGCAAATTAATAACTTTTCTGCACAAATTATGATAACAGATGTACATGTGTCTTGTAAACTATATCTCTTTTTAGTAGTTCTTTGACAATGTTATAAATACAAGCAGCAAGAACGGTCGGGGGGCAGTCGGAATGTCACTTTGGTAAAGTGTGTTTGTGTGTTATTGTTTGAGGTGGATAAACAATGCAAAGAACATGTAACGGAAATACTACTTTGTGTTGTGTCATGGTCTTTGGTGGACAGTGGAATTAAGATGGCCACCAGAGTAATAAATATTTGAAGTTTACATATTTGTTGGTTTCGCTCGTTCTTTATCATCAAAAGCACATAAAAAACACGGGACCTCATGTTTTTAACCCTAGACAACCAAATGTAGAGCCAGCATTAGCATCGAGAGACAGCAGCGACCCAGCAAGTAGCAGCGATTACTACAACACAATGCATTTTAATGGCGCCAACCTAATATCAAGTGTTAACAAGGTCCGTAAATGGGAGTGAAATAGTGCGATTATAGCAATTAGCAATATCTACGACCAGGCGACCATTACACTGTCCAACCATCAAGTATCAACTGAAGCACCGGAACTGGTAGTCATACAATAAGGACGGCTGTAAGTGTTTCATTTGCTTAGATAAGTGAACGGCCGTAGCCCCGGAGACCTCCGATCACAAGGATGAACATACAAAAACACGCTAGTACTATTCGTTTCTAATGTTGTTACCAGGCTTGGAAGGGTATATGAGGGGCGTGAACAGACTTTGCGTGATCACTGTGAACGACATGGAGGCACCACGTATCCGTGTGACACCGCATCACCGGCACCTGACTCAGTTTTTCAAGAAGCCTCACTGTTGGTCTCATTTGGCAGGCTAGTCGAATCGGGTAACATTCAGATTTGTCAGGTATTCGGATGCGACAGTAGCCTGACGTCGGAGTGTGAGGGAATATGAGGGCAGGCGTACTCGTCATCGAGCTTCTGGTCAACTACGTCTGACCATCACAACGGGCGATCGTCGTGTTGTACATCAAGCACGTGCTAAGCCCTCCCTCCCCTCCCCACACGTACAAGTAATGGGCTCCCTGTAACATTCAGTGTCCCCACACACTACTGGTCAGAGACTGGTAGCAGCGAGAGCAGGCTATTGTAGTCCCATGCGTAAGCTGCCATTAACATCAGTGTGCGTTAGGAGTGGTGGACTACTGATGAACGGCGTCGCACGGTGTTCAGCGACGAATCATTGTTCGCTCTACTCCAGATGGCCATTGTCGGTGACCTGGATGGAGGTCCCATTCTTCGTATGCTTTGGACAGGCACAACAGTGTTACTCCTGGCGTCTCGGTGTGGGGAGCTATTGGGTATGACTTCAGGTCGTGACTGACAGTGACTGAGAAAACTCTGACGGCACGGACACGCCGCGTCCTCACGTGTTACATCTCGTGCGACAGTACCGTGGTGCAATTCTTCAATAGGACAATGTTTGACCACAAACGGCTCCTGGTATGTCAGCTGGCTGCGTAGTCTTGACGCACTCCCGTGCCCAGAATATTGACAGATCTGTTCCCAGCAGAACATGCACCAGCTCCGATGCCACCTCTCTCCCAGTGCAAGTATCCGAGGTGTCCCGAACCAGTTACAGCAGCTGTGGGCCGGCTTGCCTAAGGAGAGGCTATAATGGCTTTATGACAGCCTTCGCAACCGAATCAGTGCATGCATTCAGGCAACAGGTGGTGCAACGTCATGCTGATAAGTGGGCTCATACCATAAAGTTTGCTGTAAATTTGAGTCGATTTTGTGATCACTGATATAATATGGCATACCCTCTCAAATCGTGAAGCTTCATTTCCCGTCACCCTCATCTCCATGGTGCTCTACCGTATCTTCCTTCGCCGTCAGCGTTGTCGTTGTTACCGTGAGACACCGTTATACCAAGAGGAAAGGCGCGTCGATCTTAGAGCATGAGAGATGATGACCTTAAGCCATTGACAACACACAACGGTCACGGTAGCACCTGATTCCAGAATAGCTGCAGTAGTTAAGATCTACGAACTATCCCCTGTTGACCAGGTTCCCAAAACTTAACTCGTAACGAGATCCCTTCAAAGCAAATGGTCATAACGATCGTCTATAAGGGCTTCGTACAACGAGAAGAAATGTTACGGTTGATGGAATAATAACAGATACGACCAAACTGTCTTGTCTCTTCTGCTTTATTTAACATAACTTCGTTCACAGTTTCATTTCGCATTCACCACTCATTCACCGAAACCTTTTGATGAACAGTTTTGGTTGCTTAACACCAACAGTCAATGATAATGATACAGCTTTTCTCCTTTTTATAAATTGAAGCCCGCTCTCCGTGATATAATAAAAAAAACCGGTCTCAATACCGCGTCCCTCGTGAGATGCGAATAGACTTATCCCGGAATTGACCGCCCTGTAGGTGTACTCAATTTAATGACCACACTTCGCTGTCCGCTATTTCGCGTAACTGAATGTCCATTTGTTAGTCTGATTATACACTGTAGCTATTTAAAATTCGCCCCTATATTTCTCACAACGCACAATTAGCACTTCGTTACTTGTTTTTTTTTTTTTTTTCTAAGAGTAAACGGAAAAAAAGACGCCGTATCATGGGCTTAGTCGACATAAAGCAAAACACCTTAATATGCCCAATTTCACCTCTTCTTATAGGATCGGCTACCTTACTCATTAATTTACTACATATTGTTTCCAATAACACTAAACAGGTATCGCCGTTATATTTTAATTGTATTCAAAAGCATGTTACTACTATTATGACCAACCAAATCGTCACAAATCGCGCGGCGTGCGTTTTTAATGATAACTTTATGCTATTCAATTAAATCGCGCGGCGTGCGTTTTTAATGATAACTTTACGCTATTCAATTTCCGTTACAGCTATCTTGACTCGTAATGTTACAGTGCTTCCTTTCTCTTGTCAGGCAGTGTATTTGCACGCTTGGCATTCAGGTAGTCACAGCAGACGAGGGATTTCTCGGTACAAATGCATTCCACCTTCTCCAGTTTCTCGAGATTGACAGCGTCAGTATATGCAAATGAAACAGAAATTTATTCAGTAATCCTTCTCGGCATTTCACAGACAATAGTACTCAAGTACAGTGGTGTGTAAAATTAAAGCAACAAACTGAGCTTCTCCCGTCCTGTTTCTAATTCACGGTATAATGATAGAAACTGTCAACAGATGTCGCCACGATGGTGTTCTGAACAGAAGGTGGCATTCCGATCAACGGACAACCACGGCAGCAATGACATCAGGGCGACCTATTAAGAGGGGTTGTGTTTGTAGGGTAGTCTCACATCCACAATCGCTGTGTACAGTGTCTCAGGCGGTGCAGTGTGTCACAGAGAAGAGGCCTACCAGGCTCTGTGCTGTGGAGGGCCATAGTGAAACGGAACTTGTTGTCACGTTCCATATTTTTCTCAATAAATTCCGGTACAGTAGAATTATAGCGAGAGTGTTTTTACTCTGCAGAAGTAAGTCTGTGGGTAACAATCAGAAGAGAATGTGTTTTTTATTTATTCATTGATATTTTGTTTCGTGTGTGCCACGTTTCCTTGTATTCTTTCCCTTATGCGACCTTGGACTATATGAATAAGATATTATGTGAAGTATCTGAAAGCTTTGGTCCGAGGTCGTAGCATTGCATGAGTAGAGTGGTTCTTGTCGTGTCACCGCCAGACACCACACTTGATAGGTGGTAGCCTTTAAATCGGCCGCGGTCCGCTAGTATACGACGGACCCGCGTGTCGCCACTGTCAGTGATTGCAGACCGAGCGCCGCCACACGGCAGGTCTAGAGACACTTCCTAGCACTCGCCCCAGTTGTACAGCCGACTTTGATACCAATGGTTCACTGACAAATTACGCTCTCATTTGCCGAGACGATAGTTAGCACAGCCTTCAGCTACGTCATTTGCTACGACCTAGCAAGGCGCCATTATCCTTTGCTATTTATCTTGTGATGCCTGTACCGTCAGACCAATGTACACCAATTATGGATTAAAGTTAAGTATTCCAGAAGATCCGTACTTTGTTACTAGACTAAACTCCTATAACTGTTCCAGACCTCACGCCAGCCTGCGTGAGCTTAGACGCGTGCCTTTCGGCTACCGGTCATAATGGATTGGCTGTCTGGCCAGTCCACTACAGTTCTGTGGTAGGATAGTACCAAACACCTAAACGCGAACAAGTTTGGCAAAGATAGTGTGCAAGACAGGTCAAGTTTGGCAAAGATAGTGTGCAAGTCAGGTCAGAGAGGTCGCGAAGGCACGAGTATTGGTTCCGTCAGGTTGGCGATCCGTCCCCTCCACCACCTTTTGAACGAACAACGGTTAGGCGAGGTGTTCGCAGGCCCACTTGTTCCTGGGTAGCGGCGCTGGACAGACGTGGATTTTGGTAATGTTAACAAAGGTACCAGAATGTCTCAAAACTGCTCTTTGATAAAGCCCAGATGTTGAAATCAGGCGTGAGATTATCACCAAACCCCCATAAGGGAGTTCATTTTCATAATTTAGTCAAATTTCAGCAAGAACTTTCCGTTTGTGCCTTGGTCAGGCGACGCACGATAGGCCTTAATCTCAAGGTCGTATTATGGCTCTGTGCTTAACAGAAGTTCATTCATTCAATATACTTTAATGTGATCTTTCTTTTACAGTAATTTTTTTTTTTACTTTTTCGATGTTTTCTTTGTGTACTTGCTTTTCTGCCACGTGGCCGGTTGGAGCAACCGCCACATTGGTGGAGTCCAATTTCGGTCTGAATATGTATCGTAGACGAGTGAATAACCATACGGTAGTGGGTGAGTGTAAGATAGGGAACGAATAATCTTGTGTGTCCGTATCTTTTGCATTTCTGTTGGCTACTGCAACTTCGCAACGTGTGTGGAATAGCATTAATGTGATAATGAGTTAATGTTTCTGTGCACCCACAACTATTTGATTTGCTGGCAAGGTTGTAGGTTACATAAAGTATACGGGTTAAACTCTTGTATCTAGGAGCGTTCATATTTTAATGCCCATTGATGGAATAAAGACTTGAAATTTTTTCCAGACATATGATAGTAAATGTTCTTCCCCCCAGCTCAGTAACGTGGTGTTGTTTCTGACCGCAAGATAAAACCAAAATTTACAGTCATAAAGTGCACCACTTGCTACCGCCTCTTCAACTTACGTTTTAATGAAAATTGAAATATTTAGGCAGATACTCTTCCGCCCTGACCGAGTTCGCTCGTAGAGTCTTTGCTGAACTTGTTCTGTGTTACCTATAGTAATTGAATATAATAAGCAAGGGTTTAAGTATAATTGTGTGCCTGTATAAAATTACATTGAAGCTAGGTCTGCGCTTCCCTCTCCCTTCCCATAATTACGTGGCGAAAGTGAATCATGTTAACGAGACCAGTAGTGATGATGTATATTCAGACAGATACACGGCTAGTTGTTTAAACGCCATCGGAACTGAATAAATATCAATTAATCTATAACCTCGACTGATTATTTCCTCCCCTCAAATGGTTCAATTGGCTCTGAGCACTATCGGACTTAACATCTGAGGTCATCAGTCCCCTAGAACTTGGAACTACTTAAACCTAACTAACCTAAGGACATCACACATATCCATGCCCTAGGCAGGATTCGAACCTGCGACCGTAGCGGTCGCGCGTTTCCAGACTGAAGCGCCTAGAACCGCTCGGCCAAAACGGACGGCTCTTTCCTCCCCTCATCATAAAGAATATGTGAAAGTCAGTACCACAGTGGAATGCTGGACCATGAAAGTAAACAAAGGCTCTATGCTGCCCATTAAGTCCTGCATAGGTGCCTTCTGTAGTAGTTCTAAAAATATTGCGTTATCCTTTGCGTTCAGTTTTTTACCGGTTGGTTAAAACCTCTCGCTAGAAGTTCTTAATACCCCGGCAATAACCCGCAGGGGGCTTTAATTTCGTGGACCGCACGAGTTTGTTAAACCATTACTACAGAGGATAGCTCGCAGGGGCTGTAGGACATGACAAGTGTCGGTAATCTTCCTACCAGGTGCGGGTTTTAACATTAACAATACCGCCGGTAGTAAAAAGATTACATTGCAATAGGAAGAATTGAAGCAGCACAGTCGCAAATTCATGTGGCCTGGTGGGTTAATGTGAATCGTTTTGTTCTTTCTCGGATGAGGCGACAGTGTACAGAGACCGAAACTGTATCCCGAAGACCACGGCAGGGCGACCACGTGTGACTTCAGAAAGAGTGGACCGTTATTTGGCTGCAAGGGCACGACCGTACCGCCTTATTACCGCATTGCAACTTACATCTGACCCCAGAGCATTCCCTGCACGAGTTGTGGCGAGGAAAACGGTGTGCAGAAGGCTTCGGCAGAGCGGCCTTTGCTACTGGAGACCTGCTGCTGTCTGTTTACCTCTGGCGTGTCTTCACACAAGGGAACGTCTGTAGCAGAGCCATCAACATGCCTCCTGGACGGTCCAACGGTGGGCCAATGTTCTTCTCACAGATGAGTTCCGATTTGGTCTGGAGAGTGATTCTCGACGGATTTGCATCTGGAGGGGAAGGCGGAACACGATTTCGTGACAGAAGCATTGTGCAAAGAAACCGATATCGAGGAAGATTCCTAATGGTGTGGCTAGGGATTATGTTGACTATTGGAACACCCTTTCATGAAATTGTACAGGTGAATTGGAAAGGTTTCACTGCTGTCATTTATCGTGACGAGGTTTTGGGACCTCATGTGCGGTTGTTTCGAGGTGCTGTGCGCCCAGACTTCCTATCGATGGAGGATAATGCTCGACCTCATAGAGCATTGGTGGTTGATGTTTTTTTTGGAATCGGAAGATATTGCACACGTGGCGTGGCCTGCCCGCTCTCCCGATTTAAATCACATAAGGCATGTCTGCGTTGCACTTAGGGGACGGGTTGCAGCACATCAACACCTACAAACCACTCTCCAAGACTTGTGAGCTGCTCTGCAGGAAAAATGGCGTTATTGCTTCAACATGAGAGTGATGACACCATTCACACCATGTCCGTCGTATCCAGGCCTGTACTGCTGCCGGAGATGGTCACACCGCTTGCCCAGCACATCAACCAGTTGTCAGAATGTGCGTGCAAGTTCTGTAGGTTGTAAAAAAAACGAAGAACATTTTTGCCTACCGTTATGCACGTTGCAGTTGATTACGTTCTCCATTCTTTGCGTTGTTTCTACTTTACTATCACCTATTTATACTGGTATGTGGCAAAATAAACGCAACTTTGCAAAATTTCTGTTTGTTGCTTTAATTTTTAATACTAGTGTAGAATCTGTGCATGCTGCTCACAAGTCTTTAAAACTGGTTGGTGGATGCTGACGTGGTGCTACCTGTCTCCCTAGTGCATCCCAGATATGCTCTATGGGATTTAAATCGGGAGAGCGAGCAGGCCACGCCATGTGTGCAATATCTTCCCTTCCGCTCCCCCCCCCCCCGCCCCCCCAACACCGGCCGCGGTGGTCTCGCGGTTCTAGGCGCTCAGTCCGGAATCGCGCGACTGCTACGGTCGCAGGTTCGAATCCTGCCTCGGGCATGGATGTGTGTGATGTGCTTAGGTTAGTTAGGTTTAAGTAGTTCTAAGTATAGGGGACTGATGACCTCGGATGTTAAGTCCCATAGTGCTTAGAGCCACTTGCGCTCGTAGAATGCACAGACAAGTTACCACTTGTTTCTAACGTCTGTTGCGCGCCACTAGACGACTGGGGGTGGGGACGACGGAGTCAAGCGCCAACCCTTCCTTTCCCATTTCTTTCTTCTCTACTTCTTCTTGTTGTTGGGCGAAGCCTTCGCCTTAGACGGCGTCGTCGCCTTCTTCGGGCGCGGCGCCTTCGGCTTCTTCGTCGGAACCTTGGCGGCCTTCTTCGCCTTCGACGGCGACTTGGCCTTGGCCGGCTTGGCAGCAGCCGCCTTCTTCGCACCCGCGGGAGCGGCCGACGCCGCAGACGCCTTCTTGGCGGCGCCCGCCTTCCGACCAGTCGCCGCCTTCACGCCACCAGCCTTCTTTGCGCCGGCCGCACGGGCGCCCTTCTTCTCCTTGCTGGCCGGAGCGGCGCACTACTTCTTGGCACCGCCAGCACGAGCCTTGCCGCCCTCGGCAGTATTGCCAGTTAATACGACGGAGTACACAAAAAACGGAATTATTTTTTAAAAGCTATATATTTTCAAACTGAGAGACAATCTCCACTCCTTACAAAGTAACAATGTACCGGTAACTGTGGACTACATGTGGCTTGTATTCACAGAAATAGTATTGAAAGCAATGGAGAGCTTGAACCAAATAAATTAGCAAACGACGGAGCTGATCCCTTTTAGCACACAAAACGGGTCAGAACACTGTTGCAGAAGGAACGAAAAAAGCTTGCCAAATTTAAACTTTTTTGTTCCTGGAAATTTGTGTTAAGTTCCTAGGGCACCAAACTGCTGAGGTCATCGGTCCCTAGGCTTACACACTATTAAATCTAACTTGAACTCCGACATGGGGAGCCACACGAACCGTGGCAAGGCGCCTCAGACCACGCGGCTACCCTGCGCGGCCAAATTTAAACGAACGCAAAATTTCCGAGATTGGCGATCTTTTACAGAAGTTCGAAATTTGGCTCGGATTTCAATGTGAATGTTTACAATAATTTCCACACCGAAACTGTCTCGAAACCTGGCAGAAAATCCAAGACATTCGGGTCGTAAGTAAAATGTGCTAGTGGCAAGACACAATCAATGCCTTCTCTGCGCGATAGCAATGGAAATACTATCGATGACGGTGCTGCTAAAGAAGAGTTATGAAACAGAACCTTCCTAAATTCCTCCACCAAAGAAGACGATGTAAATATTCCAGCATTCGAATCAAGAACAACTAATAACGTGAGTAACTTAGAAGTAGGTATCCTCGGAGTAGTGAAACAACTTAAATCACTTAACAAAAGCAAGTCTTCCGGTCCACACTGTATACCAATTCGGTTTCTTTCAGTGCATGTCGCTGCAATAGCTCCGTACTTACCAATCATATATAACCGCTCGCGCCGGCCGCAGTGGCCGAGCGATTCTAGGCGCCTCAGTCCGGAACCGCGCTGCTGCTACGGTCGCAGGTTCGAATCCTGCCTCGGGCATGGATGTGTGTGATGTCCTTAGGTTAGTTAGGTTTAAGTAGTTCTAAGTTCTAGGGGACTGATGACCTCAGATGTTGTCCCATAGTGCTCAGAACCATTTGAAGCACCCACTCTGCATCACATTAAAACATCCAGCCTAAAAGCATTAGAGTGGGGAACACAAAGGGACAAAGGACATGCGTGAAAACTTATGTAGAATGATCAAAGCCACCGTCAAGTATAAAACGTAAAACTAAATTAGCCGATACGTTATCATCTAAAATTAATGGCAACGTGTCAGGTAACGGAAGAGTCCGTCGCGGGGCAGCCAAAGAAGGACAGCTCAACAAGATATGGGCGCCGACACTGAGGCGGGTCATCACGGCGCAGCAGGTAGCCGTGTGTCACCCAAGCATGGCCAATGCGGAGCCGGCAGAGAACGACAGAATCCCTGCGAGAGACCCCGGTGGAGGTCCTCCACACATACGTAGTCTCCTTAATGGAACGCAGTTTGTTGTGCGTACTGAGGTTATGCCATTCCGTCTCCCAAAGCCGCAAAACCTTGCAGCGTAGTACTGAACGCATGTCAGTTACAGAGAAGCCGCTCTCCATAAGCGGTTTCCGCGTAGCCTGTTTGGCCAGCCTGTTGGCAAGTTCGTTGTCTGGGATTCCGACGTGACCTGAGGTCTAGACAAACACCACTGAACGACTGGACCGTTCGAGGGCATAGATGGGCTCCTGGATGGTCGTTACCAAAGTATGACGAGGATAGCACTGGTAGATAGCTTGTAGGCTCCTCAAGGAGTCAGTACACAGAAGAAATGACTCCCCAGGGCATGAACGGATGTGCTCAAGAGCACGAGATAGAGCCACTAGCTCGGCAGTGAAAACACTGCAGCCATCGGGCAAGGAATGCTGTTCAGTATGTACTCCACGGACATAAGCGAAGCCGACGTGGTCATCGGCCATCGAGCCGTCGTTGTAAACCATTTCGTGGCCTCGGTGCATGTCAAGAATCGAGAGGATGAGGCAGCGGAGAGTCGCGGGTTTAACTGAGTCCTTAGGGCCATGTGTAAGGTCCAGGCGAGGCCGCGGCCTAGGTGTACATCATGGAGGTGTTCGTGAATGTACCTCAAGTATAGGTGGTAAAGGAAAGGACTCCAGTTCGGAAAGAAGGGATCGGACACGAACTGCAATTGGAAGCCCTGACCTCGGCCGTCGATGCGGGAGATGAACCGCCGTGGATGAGAAAAGGAGACAGTAATTCCGATGCGCAAAACTACGAGCGTGTGCAACTTAACTGGCCAGCAGTTGTGCACGCTTAACCTTCAATGGATGGACTCCGTCTCCACCAGGACGCTTGTCACCGGACTCGTCCTAAAAGCTCGTGTCGCTCGGCAAACGCCACAGTGGTGCACTGGATCGAGTAAACGCAACGCTGAGGGCGCCGCCGACCCATAAACCAGACTTCCATAGTCAAGGCGGAATTGAACAAGGGCTCTGTAGAGCTGCAGCAGCGTAGAGCGCTCTGCACCCCAGTTGGTGCTGCTCAAGCAGTGGAGGGCATTGAGGTGCTGCCAGCACTTCCGCTTAAGCTGACGAAGGTGAGGAAGCAATGTCAATCTGGCGTCGTAAACCAGTCCTAAGAATCGATATGTCTCCACTACAGTGAGTGCATCGTCATTAAGGTAAAGTTCTTGTTCCGTATGAACGGTACGATGCCGACAGAAGTGCACAGCACACGACTTTCCGGTCGAAAACTGGAAACCGTGGGCTAGAGCCCATGACTGCGGCTTGTGGATGGTTCCCTGTAGGCGCCGCTCAGCAACACCAGTACTGGAGGAGCAGTACGAAATGCAGAAGTCGTCTGCATACAGGGAAGGTGAGACAGATGGCCCTACAGCTGCTCCTAGACCATTAGTGGCCACTAAAAATATACACTCAATACAGAGCCCTGCGGGAGCCCCTTCTCCTGGATACGGGGGGAACTATGGGAGGTACCAACTTGGGCATGGGAAGTTTGAAGCGACAGAAAATTTTGGATAAAAGTCGTGAGCGGGCGCCGGGTACCCCACTCGTATAATGTTGCAATGACATGATGTCGCCAGCTCATTTCATACGCTTTTCGTAAATCAAAAAAGACGGCAACCAGGTGTTGACGTCTGGAAAAGGCTGCTCGGATGGCAGACTCGAGTGACACAAGATTATCAGTGGTAGAGCGACCCTGGCGGAAGCCGCCCCGACATGGAGTCACGTGACATGGCCACGTGACTCCAGGACCTATCCCAACTGCCGACCCACCATACGTTATGTGTACTCGGAGTCTTTCGCGACGGCATACGTGCGTAAAACGTTCTCGGTTTTCAAGCCGCGGCAATTCGAATAAAATCCCTGAGCTTTCGATGACCATCTCCGCCATCGTCGTCAGGAGTTGACTGACTGCCGGGGCTGCTACGGTTTCTCGCTTGTATAGGCATGATGACATCATCAGCAGCCAATCAGATAGACCCTATGTGGCGCGCGCGCCTAAGTCGACCCGGGCAGCTAGCAGAGCTGTTGCCCGTGGCAGCACCAGTGACGTCAGGTGGCGCCAGGGGCAGGAGCCACGTTTGAAACTGCCGCTCCCGCGTTGCGCATCTGTCTTTGCTTTCTTTCGATGTCCAACGGCCGTCCCCATGCCCTGCCGTGTGTGTACCCCTGGTCTCTGTTGAAACTGTTGTTGTTTAAACGAATCTCGGCCGCTTCCTTTATAAAGGAGCCCCAATATGTAGAAGCATGAGCCAACGCTTTTGTATTTTCGAACTGTATTTTATGTCCGTTCTCTAGGCAATGCTCCGCTATGGCCGACTTGTCAAGCTCCCTTTGTTTTATATGGCGCTTGTGCTCAGCACAACACTCCGCAACCGAGCGAATTGTTTGTCAGATATACATTCTGCCATATACGCGCCGAAGAGCGATGTCGTCTTTAACAGGGTGCAACATATCTCGTATCTCGGGGGCGGGCCGGAACACTGGTCTTAACCCATGTTTCTGCAGCAGACGTCCTAACTTGCTGCTAGTTGCTCCACAGTACGGCAGGAACGCAGTCCGTTTGGCCTCTTCTACTGATTCACCAGGCGTCTTTCGTCTGCAGCCCTTGACAGGGTGGTGGAAACTACTGGCGTTCAAGTACCGATCAATGTATGTTGGTTTCCGGTACACTGAATGACCAAGCTGTCCTCCTACCTTACGGTCAACCACAACATCCAAGAATGGTAGCTTGCCGTGCTTCTCCATCTCGACAGTAAATTTAATGTTGAGATGGACACCATTCATGTGTTCGACGAACTGCTGTAGTGTATCTTCACCATGAGGCCATATCAGGAAGGTGTCATCAACGTATTGTAGAAAGCATGACGGCCGTAATGTCGCAGTTTGCAGAGCCTGCTCCTCAAAGTGCTCCATGAAGAAATTTGCGACTGCTGGGGACAGTGGTGATCCTAAGGCTGTGCCGTCCGTCATCTCATAATATTCATCGCAGTACAAAAAGTACGTTGTCGTTAGGACGTGACGGAACAAGTTAATGATTCCAGACGGAAAATGCTGGGCCAAAAGATCCAGGGCATCTTGTATTGGCACAAAATCCAGGCTAACCATTAATTGGTTTGGGCCTATCTTAATTCTCTTGAGTGTCTCAACAAATTTCTGTGAGTTGACAACATGGTGCTCACAATGTCCCAGTTTTGGTGCTAATAATCCTGCGAGATGTTTAGGAAGTCTGTAGGTGGGCGAACTGATTGCGTTAACAATGGGTCTCAGAGGAACACTTTCCTTGTGTATCTTTGGTAATCCATAAAGCCTGGGAGGTCTGGCAGCGCGAGGCGTTAATTTCTTCACCACTTCATCTGTTAAACCATAATACTTTAATAACTTCCCTGTCTTTCTGACAATGGCCTGGGTGGGAGCACGACTAAGCTTGCGGTACGTGGCATCTTCTAATATATGTAGCATCTTCAGGTGGTAGCCTGCAGAGTTCATAACCACTTTTCATAACAGTTCAAAAGATTTTGGAGCCTATTTTACACTGGTATCCCTACAAGATTCAGAATGCACACCAAATGAAACCCCAGGTAAGCTACAACGCTATGGCTTTGCGCTTCGTTTTTTGGCATGCATGGAAATGAAAGACATGTGGCCGGGGAATATTCTTTGGATGGATGAGGAACATTTTACTCTGCAATGTGCTGTGAATGCACAGAACAGTCACGTATGGGATTGTATTCCATCACATGTTGCGCAGGAACATCCAATGCACTCGCTTATGTTACTGCCTGGTGTGGTTTCACGCAGTCCTGTTAGGCGTACAGGGACGTCTGCATGTTATAAGGACCTCCTTGTGATTCCAGCTACGCAAGAAAGGAGCTGTGTTCACACCACTATTTTGATGCAAGATCGAGTGACACCACATATTGATTACCAGGTGAAAAAATTACTTCGGGAAACTTTCAGTAACGACTGCATCATCTCCAGGCGATTTCAAGACGTGTGGCGTTACAGATTCTCTGACTCAAATACATGTAATCGTGTCTATCAGGGACTTTCCGTACTCCACCTGATCTGAAGGATAGCATACGACGACAAATCGCTCTGATTACACCAGATATGCAGCAAGCAACTGTTGACGACGCCATGTTCCGGATGGAGCATGTTGCTGTGTCGGGAGACGGTGTTGGACGCATTTGTAACTGGTGACTATATCCAAATAAAGCTGCCACAGTCACCGTTGTAATGCGTTTGATCGTCCCTCCTTTCTTCCTGCACACGCTCTGCATTTTGACTCAACTGGTGGTAGAAAGTGAAACTACACTCCTGGAAATGGAAAAAAGAACACATTGACACCGGTGTGTCAGACCCACCATACTTGCTCCGGACACTGCGAGAGGGCTGTACAAGCAATGATCACACGCACGGCACAGCGGACATACCAGGAACCGCGGTGTTGGCCGTCGAATGGCGCTAGCTGCGCAGCATTTGTGCACCGCCGCCGTCAGTGTCAGCCAGTTTGCCGTGGCATACGGAGCTCCATCGCAGTCTTTAACACTGGTAGCATGCCGCGACAGCGTGGACGTGAACCGTATGTGCAGTTGACGGACTTTGAGCGAGGGCGTATAGTGGGCATGCGGGAGGCCGGGTGAACGTACCGCCGAATTGCTCAACACGTGGGGCGGAGCCCGTCGACCTGGGACCGGACCGCAGCGACGCACGGATGCACGCCAAGACCGTAGGATCCTACGCAGTGCCGTAGGGGACCGCACCGCCACTTCCCAGCAAATTAGGGACACTGTTGCTCTTGGGGTGTCGGCGAGGACCATTCGCAACCGTCTCCATGAAGCTGGGCTACGGTCCCGCACACCGTTAGGCCGTCTTCCGCTCACGCCCCAACATCGTGCAGCCCGCCTCCAGTGGTGTCGCGACAGGCGTGAATGGAGGGACGAATGGAGACGTGTCGTCTTCAGCGATGAGAGTCGCTTCTGAATTGGTGCCAATGATGGTCGTATGCGTGTTTGGCGCCGTGCAGGTGAGCGCCACAATCAGGACTGCATACGACCGAGGCACACAGGGCCAACACCCAGCATCATGGTGTGGGGAGCGATCTCCTACACTGGCCGTACACCACTGGTGATCGTCGAGGGGACACTGAATAGTGCACGGTACATCCAAACCGTCATCGAACCCATAGTTCTACCATTCCTAGACCGGCAAGGGAACTTGCTGTTCCAACAGGACAAAGAACGTCCGCATGTATCCCGTGCCACCCAACGTGCTCTAGAAGGTGTAAGTCAACTACCCTGGCCAGCAAGATCTCCGGATCTGTCCCCCATTGAGCATGTTTGGGACTGGATGAAGCGTCGTCTCACGCGGTCTGCACGTCCAGCACGAACACTGGTCCAACTGAGGCGCCAGGTGGAAATGGCATGGCAAGCCGTTCCACAGGACTACATCCAGCATCTGTACGATCGTCTCCATGGGAGAATAGCAGCCTGCATTGCTGCGAAAGGTGGATATACACTGTACTAGTGCCGACATTGTGCATGCTCTGTTGCCTGTGTCTATGTGCCTGTGGTTCTGTCAGTGTGATCATGTGATGTATCTGACCCCAGGAATGTGTCAATAAAGTTTCCCCTTCCTGGGACAATGAATGCATGGTGTTCTTATTTCAATTTCCAGGAGTGTATTAGTCTTCTGAGCATACTCTACGAGCGCCCTGATTAATGAACATCCTGCAATTTATACAACACGCGTTGCAGCACTCGGAAACATCGTCAGTTTAATTATAACCAGCCGGTACAGCTGCGCTGTCTTCTGTAACGTCGCTATCGCACTCTCTAACTCCATACATGTTTTGGTGGCGAGAGCACTGCGCCCTCTTCAACCTTATGATGGTTGGGCCCCAATTTGTGCTTATCTGCAAGCCGCCGTCTTTATTGAGGACGTTTTCAGCAAGTTTTATCTCTATCGTTCTCTTATAGCATATGTGTCCGTTTAATGACAGATGCTTCCTCAAATGAAATTCGGTGTTTGTTTTCTAGAGCATGCTGTGCTATTGCTGATTTCTCGGGATACCATAAGCGGATAGCTGTCTTGTTCTGTCCGGTGCTGTTCAGTAGTGCTCCACGCTCACTCGGTTTTCTACATATTCCTAGCATTCCACGGCTTCCAAGGTCTTTCACAGGCCTCACTAGCTGTCGAATTTTCTCTGGACCCCTGAAGACTGAATCATTTTTATGCCTCCTTAGCAGATAGCTTATATTTCTTGTTACAGAGCCACAGAACAGCAAAGACGCAAGCTACTTCGCATCGTCCTCGAGGTGCCTTCTGCTTACGAGTTTTTGATGAAATAGCTTGCGAAATTTGTTGGTTGTTGCAGCCGTTCTATTTGAAAACTGTCCGTAAGTGGGTCACTTCTTTCGGCAGGTTTCTCAGCGACTGATACGCCTGCTACTGGATGCAACGACGTCCTCAAAAGAGATCGTTTCTGTGCTGGATCATGGTAGCTGGTAAAGTGCAGATACCGTTACATTTGGTATATCACACAACACACCGTATTAAAACTAAACTAAACTGCGTCCGAAGAGGCGTCGGGAGGTCCGTCGTTACTGACCGACCGCCCTGTCATTCTATGCCAATAGGCGTCACTGGATGGTTTTATAGAGGGGCGTGTGGTCGGGATACAGCTCTCCCGGCTGTTGTCAGGTTTCGCGACCGGAGCCCCTACTTCTCGAGCAAGTAGCTCCCCTGTTTCCCTCACAAGGGCTTGCCAACAGCCCTCGGGATATCGGACAGTCAGTCACCCATGCAAGTGTCAGCTAAGCCCGACAGCGCTTAACTTCGGTGATCTGACGGGAACCATTGTTACCACTGCTGCAAGGCCGTTTTAGTTGTCAAAGTAAAACGCAAAACCAATTATTGTCCGCTGGGAACACTAATTAGTTCTTTTACAATGCGACGTTCTTATCCTAACAGCTACTGTTCTTAAGTGAAAGGCGAAAGATTATGTTCCACTCGTGCCAGCGAAATAGCTGAGCATGAATCCTATTACAGTCAGTTGAGTAGCACTGAAATATTTGGAGCAGAAGGTAAGACTTGGAAGTGATCAAACACTGGAACTCAAATTTAAATTTATAATGTTGTAGCAGGTTTGTATATTGATGGAACAAAGGATTGTTGTAAGCGCATGCTGTCTCCTACCTACAATATTTCCAAACAATTTAAACTGCGCGAACAGTTGCCTGATGCAATTAATGATATAAAATGCAAGATATAGTGTGTTTCAAATAAGGCATTTTTCTCTGAGCTTGTAAAATGATAAGTGAAACGGATGTTTTTTAGATCGATAAATGGAGGAAACGTTACTCTTTCTGCTGACTTAAGAACCAAGCTTACTTTGTTATTTTCCAGAGGTATCGCAACGATATATTATTTTTTTAAATAGGATATTATTTTAATCGTGTAATTGACGTACTTAAACCCTTTGTGAAAAAATGGTTCAAATGGCTCTGAGCACTATGGGACTTAACTTCTGAGGTCATCAGTCCCCTAGAACTTAGAACAACTTAAACCTAACTAAGGACATCACACACATCCATTCCCGAGGCAGGATTCGAACCTGCGACCGTAGTGGTCGCGTGGTTCCAGGCTGTAGCGCCTACAACCGCTCGGCCACCCAGGCCGGCCCCTTTGTGAACAAATCTACTTAAATTAAATGTCTGTCAATTTTAGTTAGGAAGCTGAAAACGTTGAAAGTGTTGTACACAACTAGCTGTGCTCAGATTTGTGTTCTGGTTCCTAAACGCTTAAGTCCATTTTTCCTGAATGCAATGAGATGGAAAGTTACACGTGTCGCGGAGCGAGAAGCTTCCTCGATGTGCTGTTTGAAGTCATATTCGGTTATAATGCATGCCTATTGTCTACGCTGCCATATGCAAGGCAGATCGCAGTGCAAAAACAAAGGAGGTTCGTCCTGACACGTACACTAACGCAGAGTAGTAAATGTGGAGCACACGCGTTCCGCGAGTGCGGCTACGTGCCAGCAGACCGTTTATCTGAACACTGGCATTTATAGGCAGCGCATTACATCCAACCCTCAAACTTTCAACGTTTCTAGCTTCCTAACAAAAACTGTTACAAATGTAATTTAAATTGATCCGTAACAGTTGTACTAAATACAGGGTGATTCAAAAAGAATACCACAACTTTAGGAATTTAAAACTCTGCAACGACAAAAGGCAGAGCTAAGCACTATCTGTCAGCGAATTAAGGGAGCTATAAAGTTTCATTTAGTTGTACATTTGTTCGCTTGAGGCGCTGTTGACTAGGCGTCAGCGTCAGTTGATGCTAAGATGGCGACCGCTCAACAGAAAGCTTTTTGTGTTATTGAGTACGGCAGAAGTGAATCCACGACAGTTGTTCAGCGTGCATTTCGAACGAAGTATGGTGTTAAACTTCCTGATAGGTGGTGTATTAAACGTTGGTATAAACAGTTTACAGAGAATGGGTGTTTGTGCAAAGGGAAAAGTTCTGGACGGCCGAGAACGAGTGATGAAAATGTAGCACGCATCCAGCAAGCATTTGTTCGCAGCCCAGGAAAATCGACTCGCAGAGCTAGCAGAGAGCTGCAAATTCCACAATCAACTGTATGGAGAGTCCTACGAAAAAGGTTAGTTATGAAACCTGAACGTCAACTACCCGAGGCGATGGATCGGCCTCCAGGCAGCCCGTGACAGAGCATTTCATCACTGGCCTCCAAGAAGCCCTGATCTTACCCCCTGCGATTTTTTCTTATGGGGGTATGTTAAGGATATGGTGTTTCGGCCACCTCTCCCTGCCACCATTGATGATTTGAAACGAGAAATAACAGCAGCTATCCAAACTGTTACGCCTGATATGCTACAGAGAGTGTGGAACGAGTTGGAGTATCGGGTTGATATTGCTCGAGTGTCTGGAGGGGGCCATATTGAACATCTGTGAACTTGTTTTTGAGTGAAAAAAACCTTTTTAAATACTCTTTGTAATGATGTATAACAGAAGGTTATATTATGTTTCTTTCATTAAATACACATTTTTAAAGTTGTGGTATTCTTTTTGAATCACCCTGTACATCACCTACACGATATCGAAAATAATGTTATATTAAAACAATGCAATTTGTTGCGGTAACTGTCTACAAAATAACTGAATAAACTACATTTATAAGTCCACAGAAAGAGTAAACTTACTTATGTTTACCTGTAGAGCAACTCACAGTAACCAGAAGACCCCAGTTGTGCTGTTCAGTTGTGTTCTCGTTACCTTGTAAGCCACAGAAGAATACGCCTCATTTCACACATCCTGTATGAAGCTTAACAGTCAAATGCAGCGACTATAATTAGCGTTTCTACATGCAGTCCGAAATGACACGTAACAATGTGATAAACGTGAAGAATATAAAGTATATACTTCAATTGCGATGAATATACGCCTACGAACACTGACTTCGCAGTGGTATGGTTCCAATTGTAAATGCTTGGTAGATCACATAAGGCGAAACAAAATAGAACAGTCGAGAAATGCAAATGAAAGAAAGGGTCATGCTATCACTGTGAAGTATACGTTCAGTTTTAGTTTTAAGCAAATCTGATTATGCGACGAAAGGCCCCGAAATCTATAATCTATGGTACTATATAAAGACAAGCCGATGTTTAACGTTGTTACCAAAAATATCGAAAAGTTCTTGACCGACTTACTTCAAATTTTTACACGACACAGTGATAAAAATTCGGACGGACGTAGGCTCTACATTCTCTTAAACAACAGTGATTAGGTTTTCTATTAAAACAGTCTGCGAGACAGAAAATGTTTTGCCATACTGTGCTGGGAAGACGTGCGGTTTCGTTTTATTTCTCGCAGTCACTTTTAACTACAATAGGAACAGGGCATCTAAACCACTGGACTAATTCTCTCATATGTTCTCTTTCTTCTTATATGTAATTGCAACTAGGTGCCGTATGGTTTTCTTCCTCGCAGTCAATATCAAAAGAAAAGTAGAGTTGTACTAATGGTTTATCGGCTTATGATTAGAATAGTAGTGAAGAATCTGAATCATCCAAAACTTTGTAATCCTACCCGTTTGCAGATTAAAAGTGTGCGAAATACTGTCATTGAAGTTACTACTCTGTGATCCCCACCGGTACATCCATTTATTTTAAGCGATTTCAATTCCCAATCGAGGTTTCTTGGGTCTAACAATAAACAATGCTGATGGTCAGCGAGAGGGGTGGGGGGAAGAAGAAAAGGAACAGAGAGGGGGAGGGCGGAATGGACACAGAGAGGGGAGAGGACGAGACGTACACACACACACACACACACACACACACACACGAGGACAGAGAG
Source organism: Schistocerca cancellata (assembly GCF_023864275.1). NCBI lineage: Eukaryota > Metazoa > Arthropoda > Insecta > Orthoptera > Acrididae > Schistocerca > Schistocerca cancellata. Next base: position 765,923,759 of record NC_064630.1, read on the forward strand.
AGAGAGAGAGAGAGAGAGAGAGAGCCCTATATCCATTGGCGGGTCCGCTAGTCTGAAATAAATTCAGTACAGCGCAATCTGGAGGAGTCAGCTGAGTGAGGCAACGATGAACAGTGTATCCGTCGGAGACTTGAGAATTGTTGCTACGAAGACTGGTAGAAGTGTTGGTCGTGTATAGAACCTCGAGAGGACTGTCTGGTAACGACCACGTGTATATGGTTCTCATTCCAGTGAAAGTGTTTTAACGTTATTGTACGGCGTCGAGACTTTATAGGCTTTAAATATAATTCGGAAAACCGTGATGCGGTACAATAGCTAAATCCTACTCCTTACCAGTATCGGTTAGACAAGAAACCACCGCCAGACATTTACATCCAGCTTCTGACCCGCCCTAGGTTAGCACGGGTGGCACCAACCATCTACGGCCGGACGACTTGTCTGGGGCAGCGGTGATAAAGTGTACAAACAAACCTGCCTCGTGAATCAGTCTACCCAACAGTAAACCCCCTATTCTTTCAAGAATCGAACAACCATGTATAAAAAAAGCTTCAAACGTCTCATTACTTTACAAATGAGTTAGTAATTAAATATTTGTCGTTAAGTATGTAAATGAGAATTTTTTTTTTGAAATTATGTTTTTAGTTTGTCGGAAGTCGTTAAGTGTTCCCTTTGTGAAACTATGGATCACTGTGGTCATGGCAATTCGCACCGCATTGTAAGAAAAAGATTGTTTTTCGTGCATCTTAAAGTTTGTGTCATAGCGCCAGAATTATATGTTGTACAATGATATAATTTTGCAGATGCATTCAGTGGCATACGTGAATACCGTCTGCAACATCTGATGCGAACAGAGTTCGTACTAAAGAAGTAATGCTTAAATTTATCCATGTTATATGGAATGATTTGAGAACTGCTACTGTTATTTTTATGAAATAATTTCTACCTCTTCAAACAGTTGTTAGTAACGTGTTTCGGCAGCGTGTTGCCATCATCAGGCGCATTGCAGTTACATGTTCATTACGTTACTTGGAAGTGTGATCAGATTCATTTGCTGTGTGTACCAGTGAAGTTGTTGTGCTTCGAAATACTATTCTGCATATATATATATTCTTGGAAACTTAGTTGTCTGGCACACACAGCACAGTAAAAAATACGTTACTGCTTAACTGTTTAACAGTGAAATGTTTACATGATTCTAAAACGTTTATCATCAAGATAAAGTAGTTTCCATTGCTAAGAAAGTAATATGCAGTGAAGATGAACCTTTTTCTAGTTAGATGCATTTATGTCTTGGGTAATATTAGATACTACGATTAATGCCAATTATTTATTATTAAAGAAAATGTTATTCCAATAAAATAACCATTCAGTATTGTAGAAGTTTTTGAAGAAATTAATACTGTTGTTTTCTAGTTTATCATTTAGTGACATACACTCCTGGAAATTGAAATAAGAACACCGTGAATTCATTGTCCCAGGAAGGGGAAACTTTATTGACACATTCCTGGGGTCAGATACATCACATGATCACACTGACAGAACCACAGGCACATAGACACACGCAACAGAGCATGCACAATGTCGGCACTAGTACAGTGTATATCCACCTTTCGCAGCAATGCAGGCTGCTATTCTCCCATGGAGACGATCGTAGAGATGCTGGATGTAGTCCTGTGGAACGGCTTGCCATGCCATTTCCACCTGGCGCCTCAGTTGGACAAGCGTTCGTGCTGGACGTGCAGACCGCGTGAGACGACGCTTCATCCAGTCCCAAACATGCTCAATGGGGGACAGATCCGGAGATCTTGCTGGCCAGGGTAGTTGACTTACACCTTCTAGAGCACGTTGGGTGGCACGGGATACATGCGGACGTGCATTGTCCTGTTGGAACAGCAAGTTCCCTTGCCGGTCTAGGAATGGTAGAACGATGGGTTCGATGACGGTTTGGATGTACCGTGCACTATTCAGTGTCCCCTCGACGATCACCAGTGGTGTACGGCCAGTGTAGGAGATCGCTCCCCACACCATGATGCCGGGTGTTGGCCCTGTGTGCCTCGGTCGTATGCAGTCCTGATTGTGGCGCTCACCTGCACGTCGCCAAACACGCATACGACCATCATTGGCCCCAAGGCAGAAGCGACTCTCATCGCTGAAGACGACACGTCTCCATTCGTCCCTCCATTCACGCCTGTCGCGACACCACAGGAGGCGGGCTGCACGATGTTGGGGCGTGAGCGGAAGACGGCCTAACGGTGTGCGGGACCGTAGCCCAGCTTCATGGAGACGGCTGCGAATTGTCCTCGCCGCTACCCCAGGAGCAACAGTGTCCCTAATTTGCTGGGAAGTGGCGGTGCGGTCCCCTACGGCACTGCGTAGGATCCTACGGTCTTGGCGTGCATCCGTGCGTCGCTGCGGTCCGGTCCCAGGTCGACGGGCACGTGCACCTTCCGCCGACCACTGGCGACAACATCGATGTACTGTGGAGACCTCACGCCCCACGTGTTGAGCAATTCGGCGGTACGTCCACCCGGCCTCCCGCATGCCCACTATACGCCCTCGCTCAAAGTCCGTCAACTGCACATACGGTTCACGTCCACGCTGTCGCGGCATGCTACCAGTGTTAAAGACTGCGATGGAGCTCCGTATGCCACGGCAAACTGGCTGACACTGACGGCGGCGGTGCACAAATGCTGCGCAGCTAGCGCCATTCGACGGCCAACACCGCGGTTCCTGGTGTGTCCGCTGTGCCGTGCGTGTGATCATTGCTTGTACAGCCCTCTCGCAGTGTCCGGAGCAAGTATGGTGGGTCTGACACACCGGTGTCAATGTGTTCTTTTTTCCATTTCCAGGAGTGTAGTATCACGCACTGTGCCATAGATGAAAATTCCTAATTCTTGATTCCATTTGATTTCCCCTATGCAATGGATGAAGGTCTTTCATGAAACAGGTGGCCAGTGTCCTTTATGTGTGTGATTTTTGCTGATTTATTGTAATTGTTTGAGTGGTAAGCATTTATATGTTCGTTGTATATTTTCTGGAAGTCTCCCAAGTTTGGCCTACATACAGATCTTTTTATGTAGTACATACCGTTTTATAAATGCCTGATTGTGTGTGTGTGTGTGTGTGTGTGTGTGTGTGTGTGTGTGTGTGTGTGTGTGTCTGTTCAAATGGCTCTGAGCACTATGGGACTTAATATCTAAGGTCATCAGTCCCCTAGAACTTAGAACTACTTAAACCTAACTAACCTAAGGACATCACACACATCCATGCCCGAGGCAGGATTCGAACCTGCGACCGTAGCAATCGCGCAGTTCCGGACTGAAGCGCCTAGAACCGCTCGGCCACCGTGGCCGGCGTGTGTGTGTGTGTGTGTGTGTGTGTGTGTGTGTGTGTGTGTGTGTATGTGTGTGTGTGTTAATGTTGAGTCTCTGTGTGGGTTTCAGTTAGTTATCTGTTGTGAAGGCATTGTTAATCTCGTGCAGTCTGCAAATGTTTGCTGTTTTGTAGGGGAGTTTGCTTGTGGATGATAAGCAAGCAATGGGTTTCTTTTTCATTTTCTGTGGGGCAGTTGTTAACTAGTGCTCTTTATGAAGCACATTTGTGTGTCTCAGGGTGGCAAAGTGAGCTGTGTAAGTTGGTGTCTGTTGTTGCAGTTTTTCTGTTGAATTTGAAGGAATTTGATGTTACCATTCTTTTCATATTCCACAATGAATTTTATATTTTGGCCCTGTTTATTGAGTGTATCGGGTACGTAGTTAATATCATTTGCGCGACCATCACTATACGTGGTAATATGTTACTACATTTTAAGCTAGGATAAAACTTCTTCAAAGACTTCTTTATGTTGAATGCTGATTTTATTGAAAAAAATTTTTTCTTTAGTAATAGGAAATTGTCTTTACCAAGTAATCAAATTATCCAATAGTGCCATGATGTAAATGCATCTAGACAGAAAAGATTTCGTCTTCACTGCATGTGACGTGTTCGGTATTGCGCTCAGTGCGCCAGATAACCAAGTTTCCAAGAAAAATGTAAGTAAACGCACTAATGAAATGATCTAAACACGCAAATCACTTAACGTACACACTGAAATATAAGCATCTTTCTGTACATGATTGCATTTCGATACATAACCTCACTGGTACACACAGCAAATGAATCTAATTACCGCTTCAGATTAACGTAATGTAGCCTACATGTAATTGGAATTCACCTGATTATGAGAGCAAGCTGCTGAAACGTGTCACACTAAATAAATATTAGTAAAAATTGACCGAAGCACTAATAATTATTTAATAAAACAAGAAATAAATTAAAACGTAATGCCAGAGCCGAAGTTAGACAGCAAGAACTGCAAAAATATACTAAGTGACAAACTTTTTCCCTTTCATCACTTTGTGGGAATTGTCAGCGAGAAACGTGTTGATAAAAGTTTGAAACTATGTTTAAAGCTTGTTGGAAGTCTCGAAGTGCTCTCATCCCAAATACTGCATGAATATAGTTGGGGTAATTTGTGTGTTTGTAACCGTAATAGTTGTCCCACTGTGTTAAAACTGTAACACAAGATGATACCTCAGAATGAGTAGATTATGACAGCATATAAAATTTTTTAGATTCGATAAGTAACCATACTAAGAAACTATGAACCAGGTTTGCTTTTCAGTAATACAGATTAGTTGGTTGGTTGGTTGTTTGGGGAAGGAGACCAGACAGCGTGGTCATCGGCCTCATCGGATTAGGGAAGGAAGTCAGCCGTGCCCTTTCAGAGGAACCATCCCGGCATTTGCCTGGAATGATTTAGGGAAATCACGGAAAACCTAAATCAGGATGGCCGGACGCGGGATTGAACCGTCGTCCTCCCGAATGCGAGTCCGGTGTCTAACCACTGCGCCACCTCGCTCGGTACAGATTAGTGAAAACCGTGTAAAATCCCTACGCCAGCGACCTAGCAGCTGTAGTCTCAAAATTGCGTGGTGGAGCTAAACGTTGCAGTTTCTGTTGGCAGCACCGAGCGTCGATTACGTCAGCATTTTCCCCCACACTTTTCCATCCACCGCAAAGACCATTGTTGTCATTTAGATTTTTGTTCGTTAGTTTCAGCATCTGTTTCTAAAAAATGCCAATGTGAAGAAATAGCACAATAGTTGCTTTAAAAATTGTTTTTCAAAGCAACTGGTTTACTATTTCCTCACGTCGGACACATCGTTCTTCCATTCACACCGCCAACCCCCTCCAGTGTGAAAGTTCAAATGTGTGTGAAATCTTATGGGACTTAACTGCTAAGGTCATCAGTCCCTAAGCTCACACACAACTTTACTTAAATTGTCCTAAGGACAAACACGCACACCCATGCCGGAGGGAGGACTCGAACCTCCGCCGGGACCAGCCGCACAGTCCATGACTGCAGCGCCCGAGACCAATCGGCTAATCCCGCGCGGCGCCCCTCCAGTGTAATCGGACTTCTTGTTTGTACCACCTTATACTTGCTTGAGACACTCATAAAGAAAGACGGGACGTGACGAAAGCTCAAAAAGTAGTAAAGTTCTTTCACACACTGAACGTGAAATTATGTTCTGCTACAATGTTAAAAGAACAGCTTCAAATATTTATCGAAAACTGCGTAAAAAATATAATATAAAGATATCGCCTCTCGATATAGCCGTTTCGATATCGATATATCGGTGTATTGGTGAAAAGTATCTCCGACACATATCGTTACATTTCGGAAAAGGCGTCGATATATCGATACGGCCTCCACAGCTGTCCTCGCTTCATTGAGTCGACCCCTGCAGCGTGTGGCTGTGGAGGATGCTAAGTTCACCCAACCTGGATATGATGTGACGTCATTATGACGTATATACACTTTAGTCGATTAACACACCTATCGACTTTTACGAACGTTCGAGATTCTAAACTGTCGTCAGCTAGTGGTTTGTTTTGACACATGCGATTCTGATAACAGCTCAGTGTGGCAGCGTATATGTATTTCGCCAAATCAAAAGTAAAAGAGCTGGATATTAATAGAAATATTCCTGACCGTGGCCTTGAAAACACCACGGACATCACGTTTCGTAAAAAAGTGAAGCCTTCTTATGTCCCGACCAGATTAGATTGTGTGATTGTTGTATTGAACGCTTACGCCGAAAATAATATTTATTTATTATCAATATTTTAGTATGGTTTCATACAATTGGTCTTGTCAGTACAGATTAGATTGTAGCAGCATACTCTTGCTGACTTTTTTTTCTTAATTTATATAGCTGAAAAAGAACTCGTGCAAGTTTGTTAGCTAAGTAATTTATATGTCCGTCCCAAGATAGTCTTTTATCAACCATAATTCCAAGTAATTTTACACTCGGGCCGCAGAGACAGGTACCTTAGTGTCCAGTAATGACTGGTGTGTAGAATGATTGAATTTCGAATTTAAAAAGAAAAATATGAGGCATTGTTGAAGAAAAATCGTCGGCCGGAGATGAAATACGAGGGGAAGTGGATTTCTCAATGTAATCTTAACCAAAGGTTAGTATCTTGACGCATCTAAAGATTTTGGCTGCTCAGTGCTTCTTCTCACCGAGTACGAATAACCGACGCACTTCAACTGGGTCAGAAGTACATCAATTTCTGCTTGAGATTCACAATAACCACGCAATTGCCCGTCCTCATCGATGCTGAACTCTTTCAGCTTTTCTCTCATTAGTCTCTCTGTTGTGTCTATACAAGACAGTCTAGACACAGGGTGAGGTTACCGATAGGCACGCGTACACACACGCCGGCTGGCGTGAGTTCTGGAACAGGATACTTAATTAATGCTATAAGAAAAGTATGCAGCTTCTTGAATACTTAACTTTAATGCATCCTTGTGGTACATCGCTATTGACGATACAAATGAGTCTATCTCCAGATACGGTTAATTACAATCACTGTAAGGCTAATGGCGCCTTGCTAGGTCGTAGTCATGTGCTTAGCTGAAGGCTATTCTAACTGTCTCTCGGCAAATGAGAGGAAGGCTTCGTACGTCTAGTCGCTAGCAATGTCGTCCGTACAACTGGGGCGAGTGCTAGTCCGTCTTTTTAGACCTGCCATGTGGTGGCGCTAGGTCTGCAAGTACTGACAGTGGCGACACGCGGGTCCGACATGTACTAATGGACCGCGGCCGATTTAAGCTACCACCTAGCAAGTGTGGTGTCTGGCGGTGACACCACACTCTCGAATGCTGAACACATAATTAGAGACGAGCAAACGAAAAACAACGCACAGGACACAAACACAGTACAATACACGATTTAAACGCAAGGAGCGCAAAACACATTTAGACGAATGGTGCAGAGTACAGCGCTACCCTGTCACAACCTCTCGAAAGTTCACAAAAGTAGAATAGTCGATATACGGTTTCTATCGTTTTCGATGTAGCGTGTATACGTCATAATGACGTCACATCGTAGCCAAGTCCGGTGAACTTAGCATCCTCCTGCGGCTGTGCGGCTGCGGCGCGCGACAAGATGGCGGCGGCCGCTCGGCTACTCGGCTACTCACTGACGACGCGGATGGTGATCTCGGGGTCGGCGAGGCGGACGTCCCAGAGTAGCGGCAGCACCTCGTCGATGATCTGCGACTTGTCCAGCTTGTCCAGCGTCTTCTCGATGCAGCTCAGCACGTTCATCACGAGCTTGAGGTCGGCCGTGTTCTTCTCGTAGACGGCCTTGGTCTTGGGCAGCACCATGCGCCGCACGGCCGTCTCGTCCAGGTACTCGGACACGTTCGTCACCGCCACCAGGGCCGCGCTCTGCACACGCACACAAACGTACACACATATACACAGGTGTCGTGTGCACCAGTCACCACGGAAGTCATGCACGCCAATGGCCCAAAGCGAACCACACTTGTGGAATGAGAGTGTAGTTCATGGAAGGGTTACAGAATGAGGTACAAATTCATCATAAAACGTTTAGCATACAAAATTCAAAAGTCGAAGGCATACACTACTGGTCATTAAAATTGCTACACCAAGAAGAAATGCAGATGATAAAGGGGTATTCATTGGAGAAATATATTATACTACAACTGAAATGTGATTACACTTTTTACGCAATTTGGGTGCATAGATCCTGAGAAATCAGTACCCGGAACAACCACCTCTGGCCGTAATGCCTTGATACGCCTGGGCATTGAGTCAAACAGAGCTCGGATGGCGGGCACAGGTACAGCTGCCCATACAGCTTCAACATGATACCACAGTTGATCAAGAGTAGTGACTGGCGTATTGTGACGAGCCAGTTGCTCGGCCACCATTGACCAGGCGTTTTCAATGGTTGGGGAGATCTGGAGAATGTGCTGGCCGGGGCAGCAGTCGAACATTTTCTGTATACCGAAAGGCTCGTACAGGACCTGCAACAAGCGGTCGTGTGTTATCTTGCTGAAATGTAGGGTTTCGCAGCGATCGAATGAAGGGTAGAGCCACGGGTTGTAACACATCTGAAATGTAACGTCCACTGTTGAAAGTGCCATCAATGCGAATAAGAAGTGACCGAGACGTGTAACCAATGGCACCCCATATCATCACGCCGAGTGATACGCCAGTATGGCGATGGCAAGTACACGCTTCCAATGTGCGTTGATGCTGTAAACAGTATCTGTATTCATCCGAAAAACTGGCGTTTTGCCATTCGTGCACCCAGGTTTGGCGTTGAGTACACCATCGCAGGCGCTCCTGTCTGTGATGCAGCGTCAAGGGTAACCGCAGCCATGGTCTCCGAGCTGATAGTCCATGTTGCTGCAAACGTCGTCGAACTGTTCGTGCAGATGTTTGTTGTCTTGCAAACGTCCCCATCTGTTGACTCAGGGATCGAGACGTGGCTGCACGATCCGTTACAGCTATGCGGATAAGATGCCTGTCATCTCGACTACTAGTGATACGAGGCCGTTGGAATCCAGCACGGCGTTCCGTATTACCCTCCTGAACCCACCGATTCCATATTCTGCTAACAGTCATTGGATCTCGACCAACGCGAGCAGCAATGTCGCGATACGATAAACCGCAATCGCGATAGGCTACAATCCGACCTTTATCAAAGTCGGAAACGTGATGGTACGCATTTCTCCTCCATACAAGAGGCATCACAACAACGTTTCACCAGGTAACGCCGGTCAACTGCTGTTTGTGTATGAGAAATCGGTGGGAAACTTTCGTCATGACAGCACGTTGTAGATGCCGTCACCGGCATTTTCTTTTGGTCCAACAACACAGTTCATGGCGGTGGGTTTTCGATTCTTCATTGTAAAGTACATGAGGAGTAACATTGCCTTTTTAATCAGAATAACAAAGTCGCTTGGGATACATTCAATTTTTATACATAAACATAATTATAAACAAGAACCGCAGTGGTAATTATCGCAAAAACAAATGAAGCAATAATTTTTGCGACTACTTGCGCAAAATATAAAAGCGGATTTTTTACAATCGCAGGGCGTTTGCAATAAATCTGTACAAAAACATGCCCCATTAACATTTACGAAAATGTTTCGAGTTTCTGATAATTTTGAGGCAAACCAGGCATACTGAATCATGTCTCGGAATATTGATGGTCAGTTATAGAATAAATTTTTATAAAATCTTCCCGGGAATTAATTTCACGATTTTCCTGTAACAATGCGCTGCAATTTTGCAAGCAACAGAAGGAAAAAAAAGTGCCGGAGGAGGAATCAAACCCGAGACCTCTGGCGTAAAGGTGCGAGCGATAACCATGTATGCCAGACGGCGGTTCAGCAATGGACTAACATTTTATACTCATAAGGCACGTAAGAAACTTTGGATAGATTTTTCACGGGATTTTCCGAGTAGCGCGTCCTAATATTTTAACCACGTGAGGTGTTAGGGGTCCTCTCTCACTACACAAAATTGCGGACAGATCCCTGACCCCACGGTCGTGCCGTCTCCTTGTCAGACAAACGACAAAACACTGTTGCAAACATTGAATGTTGTGGTTGTTGTCGGCGGGTATACGTCTCCTGATACAACCTTGATGCCTGTGACCATTGCCGTTTGTCTCTCAGTAAGTAAACGCCTTGTCGACAAGGTCTCGATTCGAATACGTAACCATTGTGAACAACGCTGTGTCATATCCACTACAAGGTGATTCAGCAGGAAAAGTGAATCGTACACAACATTACCAATGAGTATGGCAGTAGAGGACTCTAGGGAATGGTGCATGAGAAACAGTACCACCCTCTACGAGCAAACCATGCATACTGTGACTATGGCTGGATAGTACAGAGCGTATTAGATCGCAGTCTCTGTAACAAAGTAGGACTGAATAAATGGTCTCTAGCATGGAAACCCTGCATTTCCAGACGTAAGTTTATTAGACCGTTTTTGTTCTACATCCTCTCATTGATGAATCCCTAGAGTGTGTGCACGGTGGAAAAAAATCAGGCTCTAGAGATGTGTGACATGCATAGACGAGTATTGTCCTGTTGAAAAATTGCACCATGATACTATCGCTTGAGGGGTGAGTGGTTCAAATGGCTCGGAGCACTATGGGACTTAACTTCTAAGGTCATCAGTCCCCTAGAACTTAGAACTACATAAACCTAACTAACCTAAAGACATCACACACATCCATGCCTGAGGCAGGATTCGAACCTGCGACCGTAGCGGTCACGCGGTTCCAGACTGTAGCGCCTAGAACCGCTCGGCCACCCCGGCCGGCAACGCTTGAGGGGTAACGCATGAGGACGCAGGATGTGTGTGACGTAGCGTTGTACCGTCAGAGCTCTGGTAGTCACCAGCAGCTCGACTTGAAACCATATTCGATGGCTCCCTACACCACGACACCAAGAGTAACACCACTGTGCCTGTCCAAAACTTTGTAAGAATGCCACCTGTCCCCATATCGCCTCCATACTCACCGAAAATACTCATCCGGCTTTGTGCAGTACCTCGATTCGTTGATGAACACAACATAACGCCATGCACCAGCAGTGCATGCTTCCCGGTTATAGGACCACTCCAGACGCGGTCGTTTATGCTGTGGTGTTGACGACAGCCTACGCACTGGATGGTAATGCCCTATTCCAGATGCTGTTAATCTCCAACCAATAATGCGGAAAGACACGTAATGCTGCTGGGAATCTATTACCTGTTCCCAGATGGCAGACACGGATCTATCTGGGTGGCGATATGCCTGGTGCACAGTATTGTGAGCCGGTGGTCAGATTTGTCCAACGGAACTTCGATAACGGGTGTGTCTGCGCTCACGTTCCTACGCAATCACTATCGAACCACTGTCGTATCACGTCCAAATGCCCCAAAAATCTGGGTATTGCACGATTCGACCAGGTGACGAAATGGAGACCTATAATGACGCCCCTTCCAAAATCTGTCAGGTTGTGGATAGCGCTGTTTCATATCAGTACCCTGCATCACCGTGTCCTTCACACCGATCACTCAGCATCTGACGATATTCGTGCCCCTTACATACCCCACTACACGTGGAAGCAACTCTAAAAGCTAACATCAGTAATGCACTTGTGATATGCGTTTTGCATGTCACAGAGAGTTGCCCACTCTAACCATTTACATAACCGCCGATGCAGAGTACGTGTACGTAGTTACATGTCTTCTGGGTGCTTTTCTTCTCTTGTCAGGAGAGTATATTGACGCGTGATAATATTTTTGTGCTACATTCGACGCGAACATGACGTTCATCATAGGGGTTCTGATATTCCCGAGTCGCAGGTTCGAATCCTGCCTCGGGCATGGATGTGTGTGATGTCCTTAAGCCGTCGGCACACGGACCGTGCATCCGAACGTTGAGCGTTGAGCATGCCGAGTTTTTGACGTCATAGCGTGGAATAGCACGCTCGGGAGTCTTTCCGAACGTGCAGAGCAATATCTGGCATGTCAGATATTCTGAGCGTGCGTCTGAGCGTTGACCAATGAGATGGCACAACGCCACCTACGTCACAAGCACTCCGTCTCCCTTCAGTACAGAGTTGTGAGGCGCCATATTGGCATTCATTTCAAGCCTATATGTATATATGCCGTTTCTGAGCACCAGCAAATTGAGAATCACAGGAAAACCCGTTGTTAACTGTGTAATTCGTTACAATAAAATAATGAGAAACATCATATTCGTGGCAAAAGAATTATTGTAACTTGCGTATTGTCAGAGTAGGCTATTTGAAGGCAGCGACACACTGAAGATCGACCCAAAACGTATTTTTCTTGGTACAATTTGTTGTAATAAAATTTCAGTTAGTAACATATCTACGATTAAGGATTTCAGCAAGGGGTAAGACAACCTGATTAGTTGATGGAGATGTGATGTTGGTTTAGAAGTACTTGCTTCGGCAGTACATATACTAAAATTGGAACGATACAGAGAAGATTAGCATGGCCCCTGCGCAAGGATGACACGCAAAATCGTGAAGCGTTCAGTCTGGCGTTAGCTGCCGCAGCGGTCGCACGCTCCTCAAGTTTGCCCCGTGAACGTACAGTGTTTACGCCAGTGTTTTCGTGTTTTGTGACGTTTTGCACGTGAATTAAGCGTTATCAATTGCGCATTTGGTCTTCTTTCGTGTCATCTTTCTACGAAGTGCCGTTGGGATTTCGGCGTTGTCCGAGATTTCTTCGCTGCAGAACACCATGGCAAACTCCGTGAGAAAAAACACCGTGATTTTCACCTTCGACAAGTACACCCGTCGAGTACAGCCCTCTGCACTTGAAATACACGACTGGATTACCGAGGTAATTGGCCTTCATTCTGGATCTGTTCATACCATGCAGCTGGACTCTGATGAATACTGCATTTTTGTAAAGTTTAACGATTCCGCGAGTGTAGACCGCTTTCTGGCAAAATTTGGTTATGAAACGGAATTTATACACCGTGATGGTACTAAAAGTACTGTCAAACTCCGGAATACCGAGTCTGTAATTAGGAATGTTAGGGTTTTGAATATTCCCATAGAAGTAGACAATTCGAAAATTAAAGATGTCCTATCAAAGTATGGGGTTGTCAGGCAAATAGTCAACGAAAGGTGGGCTTCGCATTTCAAGCTGCAGTGCTTTAACGGCATTCGCTCCGTGGAGATGGAAGTGAAAGCAAACATTCCCTCCCACATCTTTGTTGACGGGCACAAGGCGCATGTTATGTACTCAGGGCAAACCCCTACATGTCATGTATGTAACGAGTCTGGTCACCTCCGTCAGGACTGCCCTCGCCGTGTATTTGTGCTAACAAATAACCTTACGCAACACCGGAAATTGACACTCAACGATTTGTTGCCAGCCAGTAATACAACAGAGCCGGCGGCGGTCGTGGATCCTGTTACTACCTCTGAAAATGTTGCACTTAATGTTAATGACTTTCCGTCTTTAAAACCTGCATTAACTGCTGAAATTCCGTCCCGTGACAGCGAGATTCCCACAAAAAAGCGTCCTCTAGAGGACACTGAAAGAAATGTTGATGAGGACTCTTCCTGTGAAACACCCGTTGCCAGGAGGCCGAAGCCCAGTCCTGAAGATCTGTTAGAAGTGGAAAAAGGAGATGGAATGACGGTCGATGTGGCTCCCACTTCCGCACAAGGACTTACACCGCCACGAACAGATAGTGACGCAGCGGATAGTGATTTTTCACGGAAATGTGACCCTGAGCCTGAGGTCACGGCTGAAATAACCGCATCAAGTGCACAACCCATACAGTGCAAACCGTACGAGGAAGTACCAGGTAAAGAACCTGCTGACTCCGAAGCGCAACGCCGCGCCGAAGGAGGAAATACACAAGCATCACCGCCTCGCCAGCAAAACAACACAGCAGACACCACGCCGGAGCCGAACATTGACGACTCGCAAGCCACGGCCGTTGCCCCATTTAGCCACCGCCGGCGGCTGCGACAGACACCGGGTCTTGCTGTCACGCGTCATCAAGCGAAAGTCACACCAGAGAAGAAAGACATAAAGAAAAAGAATATTAAATATGAAGTCATCAGGGCCAACACTGACGAGGAGAAAGAGAATGGCCACAGTGACTTATAGCAATGCGTTGTCAGGATTTCAGGATACTTTTCTTCTCAAGCTATTTGTTTAAAAGCAATGCAAATTTTTGTAGGCAGTTAGTACATGTAATGAGCACACAGCTTGTAAAGATCGTGCCTTGTAGGGAAGCACGTTTGCTGCTATAATCATACCTAACCTCATCTCAAATAGCTTCTTCCGGTATGTCTGTGCTGCAAGCTTATAGCATTACTACTATAAACATTAATAAAATACAGTCACCCTTGAAATTGGCAGCACTAAAAGAATTCTTGTACCAGTCCGGAACAGATATCGCGTTGCTACAAGAAGTTGCGATAGCGGAATTTCGGATCCCAGGCTTTTTTGAAATTGTTAATGTTTCTACGGAAGCCAATATCGGTACAGCCATTCTTATAAGGGAAGGCATTCCGGTGACTGAAATCGAACGACTAGAATCAGGAAGAGCAATAGGCATAAAAATTTTCGATGTGACAGTGATTAACCTTTACGCCCCATCAGGAACTTCCCACAAATTGGATCGTGCGAAGTTTTTTCAAGATGAACTGATTTATTTATTGAGGAAAAATCCGTGTTCTCTTATACTAGGTGGAGATTTTAACTGTGTTTTAAACCAGAAAGATCAACAACCCAACTTCAACTACTCGCCACAGTTAAAAAAGTTAGTAAGTGATCTACACCTTAAGGATGTGTGGGAACTTCAGCACCCGACGTCAGTCGGGTTCACGTATATAACCAGCCACTCTCGCAGCAGACTAGATAGAATTTACGTGTCATCAAATTTGCAAAATTATTTATTAAACGTTGAGACTATTCCAGTGTATTTTAGCGATCACAGTACACTTTTAACTTGCTTTAATCTAAGTGTACAGCCAACCCGTCGATTCAGAGGCCAATGGAACTTAAATATCTCTGTTTTAACTGACGAAGAACTGGAACAGGAAGTAAGGTTTGCGTGGACTATGTGCCTCCGCACAGTAGACAAGCACCCAACAGTCATTGACTGGTGGACAAGGAGGGCTAAACCAAGGCTGCGGAAAGTTGTCATGCAGTATAGTGCAGCGAGGCACAGGGAGTTGAGGAATACAATGGAGTTTTATTATAAGGTTTTAAGAGACTTATATAAACAGGCACATGATTACGTAATTCGTCTGAATGATATCAAAAAAATAAAAGCCAAGTTATTAAGCATTAAACGGCAACAGATGGAGGGACTAAAAATTAAATCGAAAGCCATATCAGTCATAGCAGATGAAACAGCTTCTCTGTATCACTTGGTGCGGCATGCTAAAAATAGACGTCAAACTTTTATTGATGAAGTCCAGACGCATACTGGTACAAAGCTCACATGCCAGAAAGAAATACTGGATGAAGTCCACAGGTACTATGAAACCTTATATGCCCCTACCACAGTGGAAGATGCAGCTCTCGTGGATTTTCTCACTATTTTAGGTCCACAATTGTCGGGAACAGACAACGCTGACATCCTGTCACCTATTACTAAAGATGAAGTGCATGAGGCAGTGCGTAACTCACCTCTCAAAAAATCTCCGGGACTTGATGGCCTCCCTGTGGAGTTTTATGCCCGCTACTGGTCTATAATTGGGGATAAGATCACTTCCATAGCAAATGAGGTCCTGAACGGAAAAACGGTCCCTGCAGAGTTTAAGGAAAGTAAAATAGTACTGATTCCTAAGAGTAAAGGCAAAACCAACTTAAACAATTTTCGGCCTCTTTCGCTACTAAATTCTGATTACAAAATAATTTCGCGTATTATCAACAAAAGACTCTCTGCCTTTTCCAACAAAATATTGAGTCATCACCAATCTTGCTCTCCGACCAGAACGATATTCGAAAGTCTATCTGCATACAGAGACGTCATTGCAATTACCTCAGTGACAAGTATAAAATGTGCTTTAATCTTTATAGATTTCAACAAAGCTTTTGACCGCGTTAGTCATAGATACCTCTTTGCGACGCTGTCAAGAATGGATTTCCACCCCCAGATTGTGAACATGCTAAGGAATATTGCAACAGGTGTAAATGCGAAAATAGCAATCAATGGCCAAACATCTAAACCCATACAGATAAGGCGAGGGGTTCCACAGGGCAGTCCCTTATCAATGTTTTTATTTTCAGTATCTTTAGAGCCCTTCCTCCGCACTGTCCACGCAAGATTAACAGGCATAACATTGAGTGGTGAGAAAACTGTCATACGAGCTTATGCTGATGACGTGGGCGTTGTAATAAGGAATAAGGAGGAGACAGTTACACTGGAAAGAGAAATCCAAAGATATTGTCTAGCGTCGGGAGCGACAGCAAATGAAAACAAAAATCAAATATTGAATCTACGGGGCCTAGATCACCTTCGACTGGCATGGGCAAAACAAGGCAACAAACATAAAACTTTGGGAATCACCTTAATGGCATGTCCGATGCGGATGGCTGCTTTTAACTGGACGGAAACTAGGAGGAAAGTTCATGGTGCTGTAATGGAGAACATCCATCGAACTATGGACCTCGTGCAAAAAGTCAGATTCATCAACTCCTGCGTTTTGTCTAAAGCGTATTTCACTGCGCAGGTATTTCCAATCCCTAAACTAGTAGCGAAAGGGATCATGTCCACTGTTACCAATTATTTATGGAGAGGAGACATATTCAGGGTTGGTGCGACTACGGTTATACTGGATGTCAGAAACGGGGGCCTCGGTTTGGTGGATATTCGCAATAAAGCGTCTGCTCTGTTCCTCAAACGGACTTTCCATATACTCAGAGAACTTCCACAATGTATAACCGCAAAGCTCTTTGAGGCTGTGACACCCCATAGCCTGCAAGCACCGATTGATGTGCGAAGGATTAATGCCCGTCTGCAGTATGTGAGGAACTTTTTCCTCGAAGCAAGTTATCTTAGTGACGAAATCAGAAGCAACACACGTATCACAGCGCGCGACATCATACTTGAAAGGAAGTTAAATGAGGGTAGAAACAAAATTGAAACGAAATTCCCAAATTGTGACTGGAAAGCTGTATGGCGGAACATCAACTATGCCGGGCTATCTACAGACGCTATTTCCGCATGGTACAAAACAGTTAATAATGTCATCAGCACCAACGAGAGACTATATGGGATCGGTTTAAACCAGACACACCTTTGTGGAAAATGCAATCTGGTGGATACACTCAGCCACAGATTCACCTGTGGTGGCAATGTGCATAACTGGAATTGGATCAGGCAACAAATCGCCTTTCTCACCAGATCCTCTACGCAATATATAACGCCGTCGCTCCTCATGAGACCGGACATGACATACTTTCCGAAATTAAAAACCAACGCCATTAGCTGGTTAATGGGAAAATATGTTAGTTATGTCATCCACACACTTGGGTCGGACAACGAGATAGAATTCCGCGTTTACATGAAGTGTGAATATGCAAAAATCAGCACGTATCGCAACCACAAGAAGCACTATGGCAACATGCTGAAGATCATTTTTGAAAGAATGGGTGTTGGTTAAATATGTGAAACCATTACAACACCTTGAACGAGAACGAACAGAAGAAAAATAAGTCACTTGGTTCCTTATTATTATTTACTTTAACCTTGCTTCCGGAACTTTTTCATTTTTTTTTGTATTTTTGTTTTTTTTGTGTTATTGTATGTGTTTAAACTGGTTCATAGTCAAGAAAACTGGTATTAAATATGCTATTATTTTTTATTCAATGGACAGTTTACAAATTAAACAGTGAATTCAACTTTGAAGACAAACCCACTGATTGGGTGACAATAGTTTGCACCTAGAATAATCTCAGTTATCTTGAGCAAAGTTATACTGTAACCACTTTTAAAGTTTGTTTTACCATTATTACTGTATTAGACATATTTAGCATATAAATAGTTTAAAACTGGTTCTTTTTTTTAAAGTTGCAAATGGTTTAATCATTAATTGTACTGTTGAATACTTGAAATGTATGTTTTAGTAAAATACAATAAAAAAAAAGCGTAATGAGTAGAGTCACTGACTAGAGATGAGTTTTATAACGAGGCCGTGGTTCGCGTCTTGACTCTCCCGAAATTTTTTTCCTAACATTCGTGCTTTTATTAGGTTCTGATACTTTATTATTAGTTTAATATAAGCAAATATTATAATATTTGATGTTATGTAAATATAAGTTCACCTTTTTTTAGGGGTGACTTTGTTGGATTGGCTTAATCTACAGGACAGCTTGCGCTACTTATATGAAGATATTTTGTTCCTTTTTCTTTTACGCCTCGTAGTTCACATGTTGCAAAGTTTCTGCTACTGTGTAGGAACAGTGATCAAGTAAGACTGACCTTGGGGTTTTTACTAAAATGTAGGAATGATGAAATCTTATGCGGAGAAGTAATGCACTGTTTGTAATGGAACGTCCATAAGCCTGTGTCCTTATTGATTGGACATGGTACTTTCCTTTTCGTGGACGATGGAGGAAATGTGCGTTTTAATAGAACTAGCGTGGAAATTTTACGCGCTCCCGTTGAGTAAACAGTGTGATTACGAACTAGAAGCATCCCTCAACTGCCGCTGGAGTGCGTTGTGATCGCGTATACCACGTTGGGGCCCACGCATCGTATGCACAAGTCGCATCGTTCCTGAGCGTTGAGCAGCACGTTGAACTTGTCACGCTCCACGTTAACGTTCAACAGCACGGTCCGTGTGCCGACGGCTTTAGGTTAGTTAGGTTTAAGTAGTTCTAAGTTCTAGGGGACTGATGACCACAGATGTTAAGTCCCATAGTGCTCAGAGCCATTTGAACCATTTGACATTCCCGAAAAAACTGTCATTTTCATCTAGAGTAACAGGGAACAAATAGTCCACATAAACAATACCAAGTCACAGTGGTAGCGACCAAAATGTTGGTAGTTTGATGACCTCACGACGTGGTGACACATCCAGCAGAATTTTACTGAAATCTTTTCTGGCAGTGAAAGGTATGCTCATATACAGAGTGGACAATGTACAAATGGCCCAGAAGATACACTGCTGGCAAAAATACGGCACCGCCAAGGACAAGGCTATTTCACTGAGAAGTGGTGTGACAGGTAGTCCATCAAATTCAGATTAAATGAAACACTCATTGTCACAGTGAAGGGTACCCGAACAGTCGCCTCAGTACACAGTGTACACACACCGCTATGGCGGCAACAGAGGCGTATATTCTCGTACGCAAACGATCGTATAGGTGCCGAATAACATTCTGCGATAGATTGCACCTTTTTTTGCAGGCTCTGGAGAATGATTAAGTTCCCTTTCCACTATGTCCCATATGTGTTCGTTTGGGGAGAGATCTGGTGATAGTGCTAGCCAAGGCAGCTGTACACCATGAAGAGCACGTTGCGACGCAGCAACCGTATACGGATGTGCACTGTCCTGCTGAAAAGCACATCACCCTCCTGTGGAGGAAATGGCAGCAGCACGGGGATAAAAACATGTGCTATGGAGCGGGCACTGCAGAAACACCAGTTGTGTAACCGTGAGTTTTAATCGAAACTTCCCCTCTAGCCTCCCCCCTCCACCTACACATACACACCATGAAGCATGGGATGGAACCTGTCGTGGGCGAATACACTCCGTAATATTCCGCTCACCAGGTACGTCGTACACGTGTGCGTCCATCGCCCGCGCACAGACAGGAACTACTGTCATCGCTGAATACAACAGAGCGCTATTCCACTCTTCAGTCAGCTCTTCCACAACGTCAGAGTCATCGTGTTTGGCAGTGTCGTAGTGTCAGCGGTGGCCTGCCCAGAGGGAGACGTGACTTTAGTGCTGCTGGAAGCAGACGGTTTCCACGGTCCTCGGCGACACATCAGATGCAACACTTGAACATATTTCTTTCCTGGATGATGTCTGATCGGTTACTGCTGCTTTCGTAATGTCTAATGTTGATGTGCGTCTGTACTGTAGGGAATTCCAGGACCTGGTGTGCAAGTGTAGGAGTGTATCACTGACCACCGTTGACAGCAACGACACACCACCCATAACTTGTGCCCTATATGCAACCGGCCGATATGTCTACAGGGTGGTTTGGTTGGTTTGTTTGGGGGAAGAGACCAAACAGCGAGGTCATCGGTCTCATCGGATTAGGGAAGGATGGGGAAGGAAGTCGGCCGTGCCCTTTCAAAGGAACCATCCCAGCATTTGCCTGGAGAGATTTAGGGAAAACCTAAATCAGGATGGCCGGACGCGGGATTGAACCGTCGTTCTCCCGAATGCGAATCCAGTGTGTTACCACTGCGCCACCTCGCTCGGTACAGGGTGGCCCATTGATCGTGACCGGGCCAAATATCTCACGAAATAAGCGTCAAACGAAAAAACTACAAAGAACGAAACTTGTCTAGCTTGAAGGGGAAAACCAGAAGGCGCTATGGTTGGCCTGCTAGATGGCGCTGCCGTAGGTCAAACGGATATCAACTGCGTTTTTTTAAATAGGAACTCCCATTTTTTATTACATATTCGTGTAGTATGTAAAGAAATATGAATGTTTAAGTTGGACCACTGTTCTCGCTTTTTGATAGATAGCACTGTAATAGTCACAAACATATGGCTCACAATTTTAGACGAACAGTTGGTAACAGGTAGATTTTTAAATTAAAATACAGAACGTAGGTACGTTTGAACATTTTATTTCGGCTGTTCCAATGTGATACATGTACCTTTGTGAACTTATCATTTCTGAGAACGCATGCTGCTACAGTGTGATTACCTGTAACTACCACATTAATGCAATAAATGCTCAAAATGATGCCCGTCAACCTCAATGCATTTGGCAATACGTGTAACGACATTCCTCTCAACAGCGAGTAGTTCGCCTTCCGTAATGTTTGCACATGCATTGACAATGAGCTGACGCATGTTGTCAGGCGTTGTCGGTGGACCACGATAGCAAATATCCTTCAACTTCCCCCACAGAAAGATATCCGGGGACGTCAGATCCGGTGAACGACCAATCCATCTGTCATGAAATATACTATTCAACACCACTTAAACCGCACACGAGCTATGTGCCGGGCATCCATCACGTCGGAAGTACATCGTCATTCTGTCATGCAGTGAAACATCTTGTAGTAACATTGGTAGAACATTATGTAGGAAATCAGCATACATTACACCATTTAGATTGCCATCGATAAAATTGGGGCCAACTATCCCTCCTCCCATAATGCCACACCATACATTAACCAGCCAAGGTCGCTGATGTTCCACTTGTCGCAGCCATCGTGGATTTTCCGTTGCCCAATAGTGCATATTATGCCCGTTTACGTAACCGCTGTTGGTGAATGACGCTTCGTCGCTAAATAGAACGCGTGCAAAAAATCTGTCATCGTCCCGTAATTTCTCTTTTGCCCAGTGGTAGAAGTGTACACGACGTTCAAAGTCGTCGCCATGCAATTCCTGGTGCATAGAAATATGGTACGAGTGCAATCGATGTTGATGTAGCATTCTCAACACCGACGTTTTTGAGATTCCCGATTCTCGCGCAATTTGTCTGCTACTGATGTGCGGATTAGCCGCGACAGCAGCTAAAACACCTACTTGGGCATCCTCATTTGTAGTAGGCCGTGGTTGACGTTTCACATGTGGAAGAACGTTTCCTTAAATAACGTAACTATCCGGCGAACGGTCCGAACACTTGGATGATGTCGTCCAGGATACCGAGCAGCATGTACAGCACACTACCGCTGGGCATTTTGATCACAATAGCCATACATCAACACGATATCGACCTTTTCAGCAATTGGTAAACGGTCCATTTTGACACGGGTAATGTATCACGAAACAAATACCGTTCTCACTCGCGGAATGATACGTTATAGCACGTACTTATACGTTTGTGACTATTACAGTGCCATCTATCACAAAGCGAAAAAAGTGGTTCAACTAAAACATTGATATTTCTTTACGTACTACACGAATATGCAATAAAAAATCTGGGTTCCTGTTTAAAAAACGCAATTGATATCCGTTTGACCTATGGCAGCGCTATCTAGCGGGCCAACCATAGCGCCATCTGGTTTCCGCCCTTCAAGCTAGACGAGTTTCGTTCATTATAGTTTTTTCGTTTGACGCTTATTTCGTGCGATATTTGGCCCCGTCACTATCAATGGACCACCTCTGTACCTACACAGATACTTCGCAAGCCACCGTACGGTGCGTGGCGGAGGGTACCCTGTACCACTACTTGCAAATAGAGCGAGGGGAGAACGACTGTCTGTATGCCTCCGTATGAGCCCTAATTTCTCGTACTTTATCTTCGTGGTCCTTACGAGCATTGTATGTTGGCGGCAGTAGAATTGTTCGGCAGTCAACTTCAAATGCAGGATCCCTAAATTTCTTCAATAGTATTTCTCGAAAGGAACGTCGCCTTCCCTCCTGGCATTCCCATTTGAGTTCCTGAAGCATCTCAGTAGCACTTACGAGTTGCTAGAACCTGCCGTTAACAAATTTAGCACCCTGCCTCTGAACTGCTTCGATGTCTTCCTTCAGTCCGGTCTGGTACAGATCCCAAACACTGGAGCATTAACTGACGCCCGAACAACAGGTAAGTGACATACATCGAGACTAGAAAATAGTGCACTGATAATGGCTAGGCACTAGCCTAAATCTGGATTTGCCAAATAAAACCTGCAAAAAAAAAAAAAAAAAGACGACTGATTGCCCCGTAATTTATAACTCGAGCAGTACTCAAGAATAGCTCGCGCCAGAGTCCTATATGGGGTCTCCTTTACAGGTCGACAACTTTTTCCTAAAATTCTTCCCATAACCAGTCAAACATTAGCCTTCTCTTCCACAGTTCTCACATATTGCTTTGCAACGTTACGCCAGTTCTTTGAACGACTGACTGTGTCAAGCTGGAGACTAGTAATACTGTATCCGAACATTACAGGTTTGTTCTTCCTACTCATTCGCATTAACTTACATTTTCCACATTCAGGGCTAGCTGGCATTCGTCACATCGACTGGACATTTTGTGTATTCCGTTTTGTATCTTCCTGAAGTCACTCAACTTCGATACCTTACCGTGCACCACGGCATCATCAGCAAACAACCGCAGATTGCTGCAAATCCTGCCAGCCAAATCATTTATGTATACAGAGAACAACAGCGAACTTTGTATGTAAAGAACAACAGCGGCCCTATCACGCTTCCCTGGGGCACTCCTGATTTGTCTCTGATGAACACTCGTAGTCGAGGACAACATACTGGATTCTATTATTTAAGATCTTCGAGCCACTCACATATCCGTGAACTTATTTCATGCAGCTTCCTGCAGTACCATAACGCGACTGTGTTTAAATGGCTGAAATTGTGCAACAGGAGTACATACTCGTCGTCGGAACATGTTGTACCATAGAATGAATGAGCCGTGCTTGGGTCGTGTTCCCACCATCGTGTATTTTACACCCTGTTTTTAACGTACTTCCACCTCACTACGTTAATTTAAATTACTACTGTCACTGAATTGCTGCTTTGCCTGACCGTGAGTCGCACTAGCAGCGCATGTCAATATATCCCCTCTCGTAGTATCTTTGCTCGACTCCTATTACTTCCCGGTCGTTGTCTGTCGTAAACCGAGTTCGGGCTGCCAGTCAGTTGGAACGCGTCTGGAGCGCAGTCCGGACCTGCCAGTCGGGGAGTTGCAATGCGGCACTAGTGCAGTCGGGTTGGAGCAGTGAGATCTGTGTCGACATGGATCGCCCGACCATTGCCGCCACGCATCACTTGAGCCGGGCCACGGTCTTGGTGGATCGTCAGTCGGTCGTCCTACCGGACGACGCGTTTTGGCTCGCCGATCGTACACGAGTCGGCTGTGTGTGTGTGTGTGTGTGTGTGTGTGCATCGACTCGTGATTTGTCGTCGTGCGTGCTCAGTTACTGTTGGGTATCATTCAGGTCTTCGTGCAAGGGTTTGTCAGGCTGTATGTGTAGTCGGCGTTATTTCCACTTACGACTATTTTAGATGTTGTCGACATTCTGAGGGTAGTCGTCAGTTGGTGCGGACCAGGGAGGATATCTCCATGCAGCGCAGTCCGCTGGGTCTGTTGGTGGTCCCTGCGAAATGTCAGAGCGTGTGTGGAGCTGTCCGATCGCTACGAGCATCGTGGTTCACCGACCAAGGACGTCAAAGTTGAGTACTGCTTTCAGCTACCCAAACCACGTCCATTCATGTTGTGATGGTTCGTTTCGGTGGTTTTCTGTTACGGACGTTTTCCTGTGAGCAACACCGAGTGTTTCTACTGCTGAAATTTAGCCATCATGTGATGCAATTAACTATTTTGGCCGACTACAATTTGAGAACACCAGTGGAATTTTCTGTCTTGTGGTCGTTAGTGTTCTGGTTACAGGCCCTGGGCACTGACGTAAAATTCAGACAGTGTTATTTTGAGTGAAGTTAACTATATTACCATGTTCTAAATTCAAGTGTACTAGCGGAATTTTCTGCCTAGTGGCCGTTAGTGTTTCGGTTACCTGCCCTGGCCACTAAAGTAATTTCAGGTAGTGTCGTTTCCTCACCTGTTGTCACTGTCCAACACGGTGTGTAGTTTTGACAGCTTGATAGGTATTTCATTGTGGATAATCACGTCCGTAACAGTTTGGTTTTTGAGTTTTTATGTACCGATTGGTGGCAAGCAAGTCGTTTGGTCCGTCGGTCCGTGAATGTCCCCTGTTTGGGTTACCGACGGATCAAGTGTAGTTGGGCCCACCACCTGCCTCCCTAAGTGAACGTTAATGTTTCGAGAGCAGCCCCCCTTCCCCTAACCCTCCCCCCCCCCTTCCCTGGAGGCGTCTGAGTGCCGTTGTCTATACTGTCGTTTTCATGGGTGTAAGGAAGTTTGAACTCTGGCAAGTGGATATTTTGCTGAAAATTATTGTTGTTGTGCTATCCTTTTATTTGGCGCGCTGTCAGCCACTTAAAACTTAATGATTTAAGGTATTTTGAATTTTTTGTAAAATCAACTGTGGGCCTTCAGCCGCTTAAAGCCTTATTCTTAAAATTTCCCCCTAAGGGAAAACGTTGCGGCCTTCTGCCTTAAAAGATGATGGTAATACATTTTAAAGTTTTGAAATTTAATTGTGGCCTTTAGCCGTTTGTATTGAACCTTGTTTATGTTTGTTCTATCCACTTTTGTCTTGAAGCTTTCAGCCTAGCTGTGACATATATTAATTATTTTATTTGCGATTTTAACTGCGTGTCTTCAGTCACTTGAAATTTATCTTGTTGATTTTTAAGATTTCTTGTTTGGAGGCCTTCAGCCGTGAAAGAATTGGATTTTGAAACTCGTAGTTGTAAAGGTTCGGTTATGTGCCGTTTTGGTTTAAATGTGTTATTGTTGTTGTTGTGGTCTTCAGTCCTGAGACTGGTTTGATGCAGCTCTCCATGCTACTCTATCCTGTGCAAGCTTCTTCATCTCCCAGTATCTACTGCAACCTACATCCTTCTGAATCTGCTTAGTGTATTCATCTCTTGGTCTCCCTCTACGATTTTTACCCTCCACACTGCCCTCCAATGCTAAATTTGTGATCCCTTGATGCCTCAAAACATGTCCTACCAACCGATCCCTTCTTCTAGTTAAGTTGTGCCACAAACTTCTCTTCTCCCCAATCCTATTCAATACCTCCTCATTAGTTACGTGGTCTACCCACCTTATCTTCAGCATTCTTCTGTAGCACCACATTTCGAAAGCTTCTATTCTCTTCTTGTCCAAACTAGTTATCGTCCATGTTTCACTTCCATACATGGCTACACTCCATACAAATACTTTCAGAAACGACTTCCTGACATTTAAATCTATACTCGATGTTAACAAATTCCTCTTCTTGAGAAACGCTTTCCTTGCCATTGCCAGTCTACATTTTATATCCTCTCTACTTCGACCATCATCGGTTATTTTACTCCCTAAATAGCAAAACTCCTTTACTACTTTAAGTGTCTCATTTCCTAATCTAATTCCCTCAGCATCACCTGACTTAATTTGACTACATTCCATTATCCTCGTTTTGCTTTTGTTGATGTTCATCTTATATCCTCCTTTCAAGACACTGTCCATTCCGTTCAACTGCTCTTCCAAGTCCTTTGCTGTCTCTGACAGAATTACAATGTCATCGGCGAACCTCAAAGTTTTTACTTCTTCTCCATGAATTTTAATACCTACTCCGAATTTTTCTTTTGTTTCCTTTACTGCTTGCTCAATATACAGATTGAATAACATGTGTTATTAAATTACAATAAATTACAATTTTGAAGTGAAACTGACCGCCACCTTATTCGGCCCTTTCCACAATCCTAATCACCTGCTCTGCCCTGCGGGTTTAGCGGGCGTTTCAATGAATGCTGCAGACACTGTTCACCTCTAAACTCAGCACAGTAACTGCCTGCGTGCTGCGTGGTTAAAACAGAGGCGACGCAGACAGGGCACCTGAGCGCCATCTGATCGCCAATGGGCATGACAAATGAATCACCAAAACTACAGCCCCTCGGTATGCAGACATTACACCCCTGAGCCACTAAACACAGCCCTTGAGGGTGTTGTACTTTTTTTTACGGCTGTCTATTTCATGCACACCAAGACAGGCAAAACCAACTTATATCATCCTGGCAGGACCCCGCTTTGAAAACTATGTTACCTACTTTGATGGATATATTTTGATGTTACTTTTCATAACGTGAGGGCCACAAATTTTCAAAAATGGCCCGCAA
The DNA here is from genome assembly GCF_023864275.1 of Schistocerca cancellata. Lineage (NCBI taxonomy): Eukaryota > Metazoa > Arthropoda > Insecta > Orthoptera > Acrididae > Schistocerca > Schistocerca cancellata. The sequence continues at coordinate 765,950,525 of NC_064630.1, forward strand.
GGAAATCTCAGATCATAATATTCTTCGACGCTGGATGAATGTAATCTTAGTGACCCGGTGACCCGGAAGGTAATTTGATTGAGCGTGATGGGCCGCATGGGGTAGACGCGCGGTCTGGGGATCCTTGCCAAGGTTCGCGCGGCTCTTCCCGTCGGAGTTTCGAGTCTTCCCTCGGGAATATGTGTGTGTGTGTGTGTGCGTGTGTTTTGTCCTTAGCGTAAGTTAGTTTAAGTTAGATTAAGTAGTGTGTGAGCCTAGGGACCGATGGCCTCAGCAGTTTGGTCCCATAGGAACTTGCCATCAACTGAACGTGATGAGGACTTTATTCCAGAACAAGAAGGGTCGGAAGATAACATTGAGGCGGATTCAGAAGAAAGTCACGTTGCCAGCAGAAATTCTTATGCGGATTCCGATGAAGAAGATGAGTCTGTTGTAAAGTGGGGACGCAAGTTAACAAGTTCCATGCCCCCGGTTGTCTCGCTGTCGTCAAACATTTGAAGTGGATCTCCCGGGTCAATGCACGCAACTGATCTTGCACTCATAATGTCAGAATTTTTCAACACGTTCTTTGATGACCGAATTGCAGACATTGCACGCACCTTCACCAATGCTGAAGGGTAACGTGTTGTTCTGCATTACGGTGCAAATACTACTGCGAACCGAACGAGAATTTTGGATAGATGAAGATTCAGTCAAACTGAGAGTGTTTCTTGGTGTGGTACTGATTGCTGGTGCTGTTCGCTCCTGAAAGGAATCAATTTCCGAAAAGTGGACAACAGACGAAAATGAGAGTCATGTAGTTTCTGTTGCTGGCTTGGCAAAGAATCGATTTGCGTAGAGAGTGTTTCCGTAAAAGCGTGCACAAATTTGACAGGACATAGAGGCTGCTCCACTGAACAATTTGAGATAGGGAACCTGGGGTCGGAGAAGCCAGCTTAAGGAGACAACAGGAATAAAACCACAGTACTGTGTACTTTTTTATTTACAGCAGTTAAGTGCAAATACCATCAATGACAATTTGTACTGTATCTTACAAAGTGTGCTGAAACTGACGGTCATCAATATCAGTGCAAGCATGACATCGGCGAACAAGATTGTGACGCACCCTCACAAATATCTCTGGTGTGTTTCGAATCCCATCACAGGCAGCTACAATTCTGGCAACTAATTCCATCTCCGATAGGATAAGTGACTTTAGATATTCTAACATTCTGCGTGCTGTCTGTTTGTTCTAAGTCGTGTCTCCCTACCACTTTCGCGCAACGACGCTCTGAGCGTGTTTGTTAGGGAATTGACTAGTTTGAACCTGGGACCTGTTGCTAGTAAGGAGACGCCAGACCACACATGACATGTAGAATTCAGAAGAGTTCAGTGAGACTAGCGATGATGTAACCAAATACTTAATGATTTCAGCGTCAGCACCACTGAACTCCCTGTAAAAGAATCTTAATACTAACTAAATTTAGAGGAAGGGGTTCAAGGCTTTCCTATTTTAGTTAGCTGGTAAAATAACGTCGAAAAAGCAGTTAAGTTTACCACTGGAAATTTTATTCTACTCACAAAACATTGTTTATAAATTGCTCTATTGATAAAAGGAAATGTTTTAATACAGGATGGTAAAAACCAACTGCGTTCAACAAAAAATGTGAACGTATATTCCCTGAATGGGTTTCCAAGTTCTACAATGGATCGAAGGATGACCTATGCCATATCACATCTATAATCTAGGTTTAAATTAAGTTTCACAAAAGAGAAAACTATCAAAATGGTCTACAGTGACCCTCAATTATCTTTAATTACTTATCTAACTTGTCGTAAATTACAGTGGCTGATGTGGCTTCTCAATAACTATATAACAGAAAAATCATTGCGTTTCAGATTTTTACTTCAAGTGGCAAATGTGAACACCATGAGCTTTAATTGACGATCGACACTAGTATTACGCAAAAAGGGGGTGTAACAGATGAGACTTCTGCAGTTCTGAGTGAAGCTTTATGCACTGTTATGCGGAATCGCGTACGTTCATTACCTTGTCGGTGTTCGTCTGAGGGCGGTGGACAGCACAGCTCTGCTCACCTCGCCGTCTCGGAAGCAACTCTCGTCCTACAATTTACCGAAGTTGGTTTAAAAAAAAACTATCTGGCTGTGTTTTCATCTGACCAATCAGGGTCTCAATGTTAACCTTAAGCTCCGCCTACAAAAATTCTGTTTGTACAATGAGAAACGTTATACTTTTCGTGGTGGGGCAATGTTTTTAAAGTTTGCAACGTAACAGAGCCGCGAAAAAGTCTCACGCTAAAACTTGCGGGTGGTGTGGCCCTTTTTGTGTTATCGTAAGATCTATACTGTTCTTCTGGAGGGCTCTAGCTTTTAACATGGGCTGGGGGGTGGTCCTGACGTAACAGAGACGCGAAAAGGTCTCACGCTAAAACTTGTGGCTGGGGTGTGGTCCTAGCGGTTAGCTGGCGACGTGGGTGTCCGTCCCTTATCGTAGGACCATCAGCTTAAAACGGTTCTGCTCTCGGCTTCTGTTCTCGTTTCTCCCCTCGGAACTGCGTCTGTCTCACGGAGGGAAGGTATGACATGCATTTAGGCATTCTTGTGTTAGTCTGTGGTACTCCATTTGCTCACTCGTTACTCGTATTACTTTGGTTAATTTAATGTCACGATTTATTCGGAGCTATGTGACATACTACTGGATTTGCTTATCATGTCAGGGTTTTCATGGAAGGTGTCGGATTTGCCTGACACCTTACAATATACCCACAGGAAATTATCCAGGGGATTCAGGTCAGGTGACCTCGAAGGCCATGGAATAGGACCTCCCCTTCCAATCCAGCGACCAGGAAATACTGCACCGAAACCGCTCCATCGAATTGTACTGTACGTGTCTGCATAGCACTGAGTGATGAACGGGTCTGTCGTTGATTCATAGCACGTTCTGCCATGGGACAATGTAAATACAATACAACAGAGTCAAATTATGGGCAAGTAAAACAAACAAAACCTGAATGAGTTTTTCACTCTGCAGCGGAGTGTGCGCTGATATGAAACTTCCTGGCAGATTAAAACTGTGTGCCGGACCGATACTCGAACTCGGGACCTTTGCCATTCGCGGGCAAGTGCTCTACTATCTCAGCTACCCAAGCACAACTTACGCCCCGTCCACATAGCTTTACTTCCGCCAGTACCTCGTCTCCTACTTTCCAAACCACACAGAAGGAGGCTTCTGTGTAGTTTGCAAAGTAGGAGACGAGGTACTGGCGGAAGTAAAGCTGTGAGGACGGAGCATGAGTTGTGCTTGGGTAGCTCTGTTGGTAGAGTACTTGCCCGCGAAAGGTCCTGAGTTGGAGTCTCGGTCCGGCACACAGTTTTAAAAGAAATGTTCAAATGTGTGTGAAATCTTATGGGACTTAACTGCGAAGGTCATCAGTCCCTAAACTTACACACTACTTAACCTAAATTATCCTAAGGACAAACACACACACCCATATCCGAGTGAGGACTCTAACCTCTGCCGGGACCAGCCACACAGTCCATGACTGCAGCACCACAGACCGCTCGGCTAATCAGGCGCTGCCACAGTTTTAATCTGCCAGGAAGTTTCATATCAGCACACACTCCGCTGCAGACTGAAAATCTCATTATGGAAACATACCCCAGGCTGCGGCTAAGCCATGTCTCCGCAGTATCCTTTCTTCCAGGAGTGCTAGTTCTGCAAGGTTCGAAGGAGGCTTCTGTGTAGTTTGGAAAGTAGGAGGCGAGGTACTGGCGGAAGTAAAGCTGTGAGGACGGGGCGTGAGTCGTGCTTGGGTAGCTCAGATGGTAGAGCACTTGCCCGCGAAAGGTAAAGGTCCCGAGTTCGAGTCTCCGTCCGGCACACAGTTTTAATCTGCCATGAACTTTCAAACAAAACCTGCATCACGGCATCCTGGCAATAAGGCTCGTCCTCCTCCTCTCCTTGCAGCAAATAAAGAATGTACATGTAAATAAACAGCACAGTACGTGTAAACAGGTACGAATGTTACTTGTAAATAAGTTGGAAAACAGTAATACTACACAAAGGGGTAGACAAGTTTACTTTATTCCCCTGCCTCCTTAAGCTGGCTTCTCCGACCACAGATTCCCTACCTCAAATTTTTCAGTCCTGTTACTTTTTTCAAGCCCTTACGGAAACGCGTTGTATATTCATCAGTTTATCAAGCAATGCGTCAACAGCGCGTTTTTATTTTAAATGTATTTTTAACATCCAAAGAACCTAGTCTGAGTAAGCTTCTGTAATACCAAGCTGCGAAATTAGGAAATTAATTAAGGGGTCCCCCGAAGATTCCAGCTTGTTAAATAACGTTGACGCCTTACGCTCTGTATGTTAAGGCGCACGAAATATTTTCGGGCCAGTCGTGTTTTGTCGCAGGAAAGCGTGACGCTTACTAGAAGTGCAGCAGGCGAGAGGAGAGTGCTTTGGCAGGGCAGGCTGACCCGGCGGGCAAAGTTTGCGCACGCGGCCCGCTCGGGTTGCGGCCCCCACCCCCACCCTCACCTGACGCCCCCGCGGCCATCGGCGCCTCTCGACAGCTCTTTGTCTCCGCTGCGCTGCTGGCGTCCGATGACAGCCCGTGGCGGGCGTCGCTTTCCCAGATCCTGCCCAGCCCTCCCCCACCTGCTGCCTGCGCAGCGAGAGCACTCAGCCGTGAAGCGGCGTCTCCCACCCTGCAGAGGCAAGGCAAGCGCGGGGTGACCAGATGTAGACGCATAAAAGAGAGGAAAAACAGCTTCAAAAAGGAGGACAGGGTCAGAAGAGAGAAGACACACGGAAACACAAGCTGAAATTTAATAAATTAATCAATTAACAGACATAACATACATTCCTTAACTTCTATTGGTACTTCCCTGAAGATACAGTTTTCTGCAGAAGTATTGGCTTGCTTAGCAGATAGCTGTGAAAAGATACGCAAGGGCCGGCCCAAGTGGCCATGCGGTTCTAGGCGCTGCAGTCTGGAACCGCGAGACCGCAACGGTCGCAGGTTCGAATCCTGCCTCGGGCATGGATGTGTGTAATGTCCTTAGATTAGTTAGGTTTAACTAGTTCTAAGTTCTAGGGGACTAATAACCTCAGAAGTTGAGTCCCATAGTGCTCAGAGCCATTTGAACCATTTGAGATACGCAAGGAAATTCTTTTAAATTGTATTAGACCTGTAACACATTCAAGGTTCAGTCTGTTCCTGTCATCAGTCCACTGTGTTGTAATGAGCGGAAAACACGTCTTCTGCATTTACATTGTGCCCTGATATACTGCAAAAGTATTCCGCAAGTTTTAACAATTCTCAATGAAAATCAACAGACCCATTTTCTCAAAAATACTTGGCCCATTTATTATTACAAGTTAGCTCACTAAATTCAGGATAGTTACTATTCTGTTTCAGAAGCTGCCCAAAATGACAGAATTGGTCATAACATTTTACACCTTAAATTTCGAAAGCTTTACATTTATCTTGCAAATATGGTTCAAATGGCTCTGAGCATTATGGGACTTAACATCTGAGGTCATCAGTCCGCTAGAACTTAGAACTACTTAAACCTAACTAAGGACATCACACACATCCATGCCCGAGGCAGGATTCGAATCTGCGACCGTAGCGGTCGCGCGGTTCCAGACTGAAGCGCCTAGAACCGCTCGGCCACACCAGCCGGCTCTTTCAAATACAAAACACTTTTTTAAACATCACTGGAGTTAACATTTTTTTTAAGAGACATCCATTTCAAACAGCAGAAGTCGTGAACAGGCAGAGCAATAGTTTCAAAAATTCATGGCATAATTTACACAACGACACACATTCCTTCATAGACACTTTAATTTTTTGTCAAAGCCTTATTCTGCTGCAATTTCCAGCTTATGTATTACCTTTAGTCAAACAAATTTTTCGTTTATTCGGTCCTCAGGCTCGTTACATGCAGAATGTAAGATATGAATCACTTCAAGCACAGAACTGTTCTCCTTTTCTACTTGAAGAGCCGGCCGAAGTGGCCGTGCGGTTAAAGGCGCTGCAGTCTGGAACCGCAAGACCGCTACGGTCGCAGGTTCGAATCCTGCCTCGGGCATGGATGTTTGTGATGTCCTTAGGTTAGTTAGGTTTAACTAGTTCTAAGTTCTAGGGGACTAATGACCTCAGCAGTTGAGTCCCATAGTGCTCAGAGCCATTTGAACCATTTTCTACTTGAAGAACATTCAGTGAAACGGACATCAATGAATGCAATGCCATAATTAGGTTTCACGTAAACTATTCTCAAAAAACCGAAACAAAAGTTTGGTGGCATGCTTTTAGACAGAAAGTAAGATTTCAGAACTGGATACATTTACAATACCCCTTCAGTGGCTGGGAAAAGAGAGAACCATCGAGTTTTCATATGAGACAGGACTTGTTTGTAAATTACCTCAACAAATTCGCAGAAGGAGTGTAGCTGCTCCGTTCCAACAGAGTAAATAGAAAAAAAATAATTATGAATTTTCATGATGACACACAACGAATCAACAGGAAGATCATCAGCTCCATGCTGAATTGCATTATGTAAAATGTGATCTATAATATCGACGATCCTGCTGTCATCTATAGATGAGTTATTTAAGGAATGAGCAACAGAACGGAAATAATAGTAAATATAAATTTATTACGGTGAACTTCGCGAAAAAGGAGGACAATGCAAAAATGCGTCCGGACCCCAGGCAAAGAGACAAATAGGAGAACTTGTCTGGATCTGTCTGGACGTGTCGTCATGCTATGGAGGCGCATACACAGCATTTGGAAAAAAAACCCTAATCGCCCTATTGTAGACAACTGACTTCCAGAGATTATTTTCTGTAAGTTCTAACGCAGTTGTCACGTATACAGTTGGCATCGACGGTGCACAGTATGCATTACTATACGGTCTATCCAGACATACTTTAAGATTTAACACACGCGGAGGCGCGGACCACACTTACCATATCAAATCCGCTACACACGCCCAATCTTGCATTTCATTCAGCTCGCTCAGAGTCAATGTAAAAACATAGAACTCGTATCAGCGCCTTCCGGACGTGTTTCACAATGTTTTCATTTAAGTTTTATCGGTGGTAATAAACTTTTAAGACGAGAAACAGAAAGTTTACGAGGATGCACTCTTGACGACGTTATAGAAATATTTGATCTGCAGTAAACTCTTTTGTTATTGAACTTAGGTGAATTTGTTACAGGAAAGAAATCTGAAGAATACATATATTTTAATCTACTCCAAACCAGAACTCCCTCACAATACTCTGACGCGAGATAATTTGAGTTAAGCTGCGAGGTGTGTGAGAAAAATAATGAGGCTGACCACACTGTGAGTGGTCCGGCAACGCTGTGTTGTTCCACTTACGTAGACGGGTGTGTTCATCCCATCCAGATGCTCAGTCCGAGTTGCAGCTCCGTACAGCCATCAAGTGATCTTTGAGAGCGCCATCACTGAAGCTGTGTTTTTGTTGTGTGTTACGAAAATGGAACAGCGGTATTTTGGAGCAACGTTACGCAGTCACGGGTGTGACCTTTGAAAAGTTCAGACGGGCCTATGGGGAACATTCTTACCAAGAGCTCTTGGTTTTGAAATGCCGAGAACAATCTGACGATGTACCTCGCCAGGCAGACCTTCAAAAACCGGCGTGAACGTCGAACGAGCGTACTCTCCTCAGATCAGGCCGACGCTTAGCAATACGGATGATGGATGACCAGTTGAATTTAAGCACTTTCACCGTACATCAAATTTTGACCGAAGATTTGTACATGCGAAAGGTTTGTTCCAAAATGGTGCAGAAAAGCCTCACAATTGAGCAGGACAATCGAAGAAACGTGTGCGTTTATCTTCTTCAGAGGACTGCCAATGACGAGGAATGGTTCAGCCGTGTGATGACAGGCGATGAATACTGAATTTTTTTTAGTAGGAAACTTAGACAAAGCGGCAAAGTGAGGAGTGGCACACTAAGACCTTTCCTCGGCCGAAAGAAGCTGGGATGAGTAATTCAAAGAAGTATCGTGTGTAAAGAATTTATTCCTCCAGGACAAACTGTCAACCAAGTGTTTTACAAAGATCTCCTGGAAAGGCTCAGGAAAAAGGTGAATCGAGTGAGACCAGATATTGCACGCAAGTGGTGCTGCACCATGACAACACCCCGCATGTCACAGGGCCACTTCCATCGTGCAATTTTTGACCTCAAAAGTCATTCCTATTGTTCCACAGACCACCTGTTCACCTGATATGAGTCTTTTCGATTTTTATTTCCCCAGAATTGAAAAATGTCTCGAGAGGACGTCATTTTGGGACTCTGAAGAACGTTCAAAAGAATGTGACCTACATCTTAAAGGCCCTACCAGTTGAAGATTGGGAACGATGACTCCGCCGCTGTATTGCTACCGAAAGGAACTACTTTGAAGGGGACACTATTATCGTTTGAAAAAAAATAATAAAAAGTGTGGCAGATAAAAAAAATCTGTCTCATTACTTTTCTCAGACACCTCGTATGACGAATGATGTGCTCGTGATCTCAAACTTCGGCGGTTGTCCGTTTCATTTTCTTGAGAGAAACAGAGCACCATGTTCATAAGTAATCTGTTACTCCGTTTTCTGGTCAAATTTTCTACTTACTTCTACTATCATAAAAATGTACCTACTAACTGAAGCGATGAAACTTACGTTACATATTTGGAAGAAAGTAAAATGGACAAAATACAGTAACACAGTACTGAAACAGTTATAATGCGAACAGGAGGGGAACACCTTAGGCGAGATGAAGTCTGAGTGCCACAGACGAAACTCCTTTGGATTCAGTTACTAATATCAGTCTTTTCATTTATAGTCCAAACTTATGCATATATAATATTGCTGTGCAGGTACTTATACCACACGCCCCAGACAGTCAGCTGAATCCATCTGCAACATTTTTTTTTTGTGATGGCAGAGGGAGAACACTACTGTGACCGCTCTCGCCTCTGTCAGAGGTGCTTGAAGTGGGTGTCTCAGTCACTGCCGTCATTTAATGACGCGATAGTTCCCTATAACGACTGATTTCTTAAAAATAACTTCCTTCCGGCAAGCTTTTTGCACCATACGCTGCGTTTGATTGACGGCTTCCTTCCTGTCTTCAGAGGTGACTCTCGTGACAGCTTCGTTGCTGACTGCCTTGACTGCAGACAGCGTAACTTTTTAAATTCATCACTTAATTCCACGTTTCGATGGTGAAAGCATTATAAATAACAATTATTCGCGTGCACGCACGAAACGCTCAAACTATTTGTCTCGACTTACCTTGCACGGCAGTCCTATGGCCAAGAGAGCTATGTGGAGATTTTCCACTGAATATGTTTGACAACCTTCCCTTTGTAGTGTCGCGGAATAGTAAATAGTTGGAAACGTGGAATATTGTCAAAGTTTTGTTGCCTATGCCGAGAGCCAGAGGCATTGGTTAGCCAAGAGTTAAGAGGATTGCACATGTGTCGTCACGCAGGGGCAGTGGCCTGGTTACACACAACAGGCGAGAGAGAATAGCTTAGCACGCGGGTTTGTGTTAGACGGAGACTTTCGTAGAGTGCAAGACAGAGGTATAGCGTCAGCTGTACTGCATTTCACAACTTCGCGTAAGTCTGCCGTAACAACACGTAACTCTGTCGCAAGAACACCTAAGGGGCGAGTACGACAGATGAATCAGCAGTATAAGTGGAACGAATGCGTTCATTGAAAACGAGCATGACGTCAGGACGTCGCTCGTGCTCCCTTTAAATAAGCCAGCTTTGGTAGCAACAAGGCACTCGCAGTTAGATGTGTACTGGGTCGCTGCGTAGCGCTCAGCTCGGTGATCGACATGTTAATCTTTATTAAGGAGATGTTGCAGTAAGGGTGGCCCATCCAGCAGCAGACGTGAGGGGACAGTACCAGCTCTGATCCTCTCTGCTGCCGCTGTCATTCATCAACCCAGGATTAGCAGACATCGCGGCAGACTCGCTCGCCGCCAATGCTGACCACATCAGTGAGCCATCGTCGAGATAGTGCGGGGCCTAGGCTCTGTGCATCCGCCATCACAACCGGGTGAGCCGACGATGCTGGGGGACTGCAGCCCGTTCCGCCCGTCCACCGCGGACGAGCCACCAGGAGGAGCAGGGAAGAAGGCGGGGTGGGACAGAGTACACTCTGCACTACGAGAACGCCTCTCGTGCCTACAGCGCCGGGACTCCAACCCGGAGCCTCCTACGCGCAGCGGCTTGCTGTCCGCAGCCGAGCCGGCCAGCCAACCGGGCGCCACCAGCCACGCGCGGCCGAAGTACGAAGTACGGACATTCCTTCGCTATATCACAGCACGCGGTGCTGCGCTGGCAAGACTGTGCGGCCCGGAGCTGGTGTCATCGCTACGAGTCAGCGAGGACTTGGGAAGGTCATTGATATCACCAAACCACATTGTATTCGGCAGGAATAAAGGTGTTATTAATTCATAATGTTTCTTTGGCGTATCTGACGCTTCTACAGCCATTTCCTAGCATCCTGACAACTGGAGAGGTCACTGCTCGGTCTCCAGTCCACCGTAGGCGACCGGAACCACCGGGGCGCCTTCACCTCTGACATTGTCCAGTATCACACAACAGAAATAAAAGATAAACTGTTTACCGCACAACTGTAAGAAATTAAAGCAAAATGTTAGTGGGCAATTGCCGATGTCGCAAGACAGCGAGTTGCCAGCATGTGACAAGTGCTACAGTGCTGGTGATGAAGGTATAGGCGTCCGTAAGCAACGGGGGACGAGGGAGGAGAGGGCAACAATGGGCGTCCTCGAATCCGGAATGCACAGTTTTTATTCATTACAGAATTCTCAGACACGTCTAGAAGTGATTTACTGTGGCCCCGTTAAAAATCTCGTTTGGCCAGTTGTAGCATTTCGTGGCTTATGGCATCATGCATCTCCAGCCTGACCAGCTCTTTATAAGAAAAATGGCCAATTTTTAGTCTTGCTGTCCCCTCCCACCCCCTGTTAACGGCACGGAGCTGCTACAGATACAAGGCGTTACTCGTTGGTTCGCTCAGTGCTTGTGATGCCTTCCCCCCCCCCCCCCCCCCCCCCCCCCCGCCCTCGCTCCACTATATCCTCCAAAGCTGTCAATCCTAAAGAAATCCCGAACAGACCACAATGTAGTTATCCGACGCAACGAAACCGCTGTAGTCTTGGTCAGCTAGCAAAATTCTCAAGTACCCTGTGATGTAATTAGATGGTGTCAACTGGATTTGCAGCTTTTGTGAAACACATAACTGTAAAATCTAAAATAACAGTATATTCGCCGGTCTAAAATGTTCGGCGATTCCCAAACACTAGTCCGCTCTGGAAATGCGTTTAAATACGTGCCTTTTGGGGATAGCGGGGTTCAGTCTCGGGTGTAGGTCTTTACCGTCCTGTTCTCATCTACAGGAGAAACACCTGGTGAAGTGAGACATGCACTTTGCAACTGTTTTTTTCCCGACCCATGAGTCTTCTGACTGGTTTGATGCAGCTCACCGCGAATTCCTCTTCTATATCAACTTCTTCATCTCAGAGCAGCACTTGCAACATGCATCTCTAATTATTTGCTGGATGTATTCCAATCTCTGTCTTCCTCTACAGTTTTTGCCCTCTACAGCTGCCTCTAGTTCCACAGAAGTCATTGACTGATGTCTTAACAAATGTCCTATCATTCTGTCCCTTCTCCTTGTCAGTGATTCCCACATATTCCTTTCCTCTTCGATTCTGCACAAAATCTCCTCATTCCTCACCGTACCAGCCCTAATTTTCAACATTCGTTTGTAGCACCACGTGTCAAAGGCTTCGATTCTCTGCTGTCCGGGTTTTCCCACAGTCCATGTTTCACTACCATAGAATGCTGTGTTGCAAACGTACATTCTCAGAAACTTATTTCTCAAATTAAGGCCTATGTTTGATACTAATAGACTTATCTCGGCCAGGAATGCCTTTTTCGCCAGTGCTAGTTTGCTTTTGATGTCCTCCTTGATCCGTCCGTCACTGGTTATTTTATTGCCTAGGTAGCAGAATTCCTTAACTTCATCTACTTCATGACTATCAATCCTGATGTTAAGTTTCTCGCTGTTATCATTTCTGCTACTTCTCTTTACTTTTGTCTTTCACCGAGCGAGGTAGTGCAGTGGTTAGCACACTAGATTTGCAATTGCGATGACGACGGTTGAAAACCTGTGTCCGGCAATCCTGATTTAGGTTTTCCGTGATTTTCCTAAGTCGCTTAGGGAAAATACGGATTGTTTCAAGGAAAGGGCACAGCCCATTTCCCTCCCTATCCTTCCCCAATCCGAGCTTACCGCCCGAGTGGCCGAGCAGTTGTAGGCGCTACAGTCTGGGACTGCGCGACCGCTACAGTCGCAGGTTCAAATCCTGCCTCGGGCATGGATGTATGTGATGTCCTTAGGTTAGTTAGGTTTAAGTAGTTCTACGTTCTAGGGGACTGATGACCTCAGCAGTTAAGTCCCATAGTGCTCAGAGCCATTTGAACCATTTGAATCTGAGCTTGTGCTCCGTCTCTATGGGACGCTAAACATTAATCTCCTCATCCTTCCCTTTCGTCTTTCTTCAATTTACTCTCTAACCATATTCTGTACTCGTTACACTGTTCATTCCATTCAGCAGGTTATGTAATTCTTCTTCACTTTCACTCACGATAGCAATGTCATCAATGAATCATATCATTGATGGCCTTTCACCTTGAATTTTAATTCCACTCCTGAACCTTTCTTTTACCATGAGATAAAGATTGAACAATCAACGAAAGGATAACGTTCTACGAGTCGGAGCGTGGGATGTCAGAAGCTTGAACGTGGTAGGGAAACTAGAAAAGCTGAGAAGGAAAATGCAAAGGGTCAGTCTAGTTATAGTAGGGGTCAGTGAAGTGAAGTGGAAAGAAGACAAGGATTTCTGGTCAGATGAGTATAGGGAAATATCAACAGCAGCAGAAAATGGTATAAAGTGAGTAGGATTCGTTATGAATTGGAAGGCAAAGAGTGTGTTACTGCGAACACTTCAGTGACAGGGTTGTTGTTACCAGAATCGACAGCAAACCAACACCAACAACGATAGTTCAGGTATGTATGCCGACGTCGCAAGCTGAAGATGAAGAGATAGAGAAAGTGTATAACGATATTCAAAGGGTAATTCAGTATGTAAAGGGGGACTGTGGTGTGCGTACTGTAAGACCTTCTGTACACACACCATCAGATTATTTGACTTGTCACTCTAATGAAGTAGGCGAGTGTCAGCAATATGTCTCGTGGTCTTATTGTGGCGTGTTTATCTTCTGCCGTTAGGTCAGACGATAGAAATGCCACTTGCACGCTTAGAGTAGCAGATTGACAGTGACCAACATTAAACAGAACTTGATTAATTTTCACATTCATTTATTAAAATAATAACAAACATAAACATTAAGTAACTTGATTTCGGATGCTGTTTACAATTGACAATCTGAAGTTCCTCTGGCCTTGGTACGTTACTCTTATTCTCACACATCTCTGATACTTGACAAAGTGTCTATACATTTATCTCCATGGCTATGTACAGGAATATGATAATCCTCTTAGGTGCAGACTGAAACTTGACTGTAGACTGGTACAGACTGGTACAGACTGGTGCAGACTGGTGCAGACTGGTACAGACTGGTGCAGACAAATGCAGACTCGCTAATCGGTGGTCTGTACACTCGTTATAATACCTCGCGCGTTCAGGTATCACTGCGCGAGTGTGATCCGCGAGGATAAAAGGTTCTACGTTAGCAGCAATCTCATTGGCTGCGTTACATATTAATACGTGGATCAGTGGAAGCAGAATTTGGTCCGCCTCTAAGGCAGCGCAATCTCGTAGTGCGGAGACGGACGAGCGCTGCGCCTGCGCTGTTGTGCTTAGCAGGGCGCACTCTATTGGGAAAGTTGTGTACGCGCTGGCTACGCGGAACTATGTACACAACAGGGATGAAAATCAAATAGTCATGGGGGACTGGAATGCAGTTGTAGGGGAAAGAGTAGAAGAAAAGGTTACAGGAGAGTATGGGCTTGGGACAAGGAATGAGAGACGAGAAAGACTAATTGAGTTCTGTAACAAGTTTCAGCTAGTAACAGCGAATACTCTGTTCAAGAATCAAAGGAGGAGGAGGTGATACGGGAAGAGTTCAGTTATAACATCATGGTCAGGCAGAGGTTCCGAAATCAGATACTGGACTGTAAGGTTTACCCAGGAGCTGATATAGACTCAGATCACAATATAGTAGTGATGAAGGGTAAACTGAAGTTTAAGACATTAGTCAAAAAGAATCAATACCCAAAGAAGTGGGATACGGAAGTACTAAGGAATGACGAGATATGGTTGAAGTTATCTAAGGATACAGATACAGCAATAAGGAATAGCTCAGTAGGCGGTACAGTTGAAGAGGAATGGATATCGCTAAAGAAGGCTGTCACAGAAGTTGGGAAGGAAGACACAGGTACGAAGAAGGTAACTGCGAAGAAACCATGGGTAACAGAAGAAATACTTCGATGAAAGAAGGAAAAACAAAAATGTTACAGGAAGCTCAGGAATACAGAAACACAAGTTCAAATGGTTCAAATGGCTCTAAGCACTATGGGACTCAACTTCTGAGGTCATCAGTCCCCTAGACTTAGAACTACTTAAACGTAACTAACCTAAGGACACCACACACATCCATGCCCGAGGCAGGATTCGAACCTGCGACCGTAGCTGTCTCGCGGTTCCAGACTGCAGCGTCTAGAACCGCACGGCCACTTAGGCCGGCAAACACAAGTCGCTGAGGAATGAAATACAGTGCAGGAAAGCTAAGATGAAATGGCTGCAGGAAAAAGGTGAAGACATCGAAAAAGAAATGATTGTCTGAAAGTCAGACTCAGCATACAGGAAAGTCAAAACAAACCTTCGGTGGCATTAAGAGCAAGGGTGGAAACATTAAGAGTGCAACGGGAATTTCACTGTTAAATGCAGAAGAGAGGACGGATAGGTGGAAAGAATACACTGAAAGCCTCTATGAGGGGGAAGATTTGTCTGATGTGATAGAAGAAGAAACAGGAGTCGGTTTGGAAGAGGTAGGGGATCCAGTATTAGAATCGGAATTTAAAAGATCTTTGGAGGACTTAAGATCAAATAAGGCAGACGGGATGGAAAACATTCCATCAGAATTTCTAAATTCACTGGGGGAGGAGGCAACAAAACGTCCGCTCACGTTAGTGTGTAGAATGTATGAGTCTGGCGACATACCCTCTGACATTCGGAAAATCTTCTTCCACACAATTCCGGAGACAGCAAGAGCTGACGAGTGCGAGGATTATCGCACAATCAGTTTTACCGCTCCTAAAATAACGCAGCAGAATGGAAAAGAAAATTGAGGATGCGCTAGACGACGATCAGTTTGGCTTTAGGAAAGGTAAAAGCACAAGAGAGGCAATTCTGACGTTGCGGTTAATAATGGAAGCAAGACTAAAGAAAAATCCAGAAAAGTTCATAGGATTTGTCGACCTGGAACAGGCGTTCGACAACGTAAAATGTTGCAAGATGTTCGAAATTCTGAAAAAAGTGGGGATAAGCTATAGGCAGAGTCGGGTAATATACAATATGTTCAAGAGCCAAGAGGGAATAATAAGATTGGACGAACAAGAACGAAGTGCTCGTATTAAAAAGGGTGTAAGACGAGGATGTAACCTTACGCCCCTGCTGTTCAATCTGTACATCGAGGAAGCAATGATGGCAATAAAGTAAACGTTCAGGAGTGGAATTAAAATTCAGGGTGAAAGGATATCAATGATACGATTCGATGATGAAATTGCTGTCTTGAGTAAAGGTGAAGATGAATTACATGATATGCTGAACGGAATGAACAGTAATGAGTACAGTGTACGGATTGAGAGTAAATCGAAGAAAGACGAAGGTCGTGAGAAGTAGTATAAATGAGAACAGCGAGAAACTGAACATAAGGGTTGATGGTCTCGAAGCAATGAAATTAAATAATTCTGCTACCTAGGCAGTAAAATGACCAATGACGGACGGAGCAAGGAGGGCATCAAAAGAAATGGCAAAAAGGGCATTCCCGGCCAAGAGAAGTCTACTAATATAGGCCTTAATTTGAGGAAGAAATTTCTAAGAATGTACGTGTGGAGTACAGCATGGTATGGTAGTGAAACATGGACCGTGGGAAAACCGAAACAGAAGAGAATCGAAGCATCTGAGGTGTGGTGCTACAGACGAATGTTGAAAATTAGGTGGACTGATGAGGTAGGTTCTGCTCAGGTTCGGAGAGGAAAGAAATATGTGGAAAACACTGATAAGGAGAAGAGACAGCATAATAAGACATCTGTTAAAACATGAGGGAAAAGACTTCCATGGTACTAGAGGGAGCTGTAATGGAAGACAGAGGTTGGAATACGTCCGGCAAATAATTGAGGACGTAGGTTGCAAGTGGTACTCTGAGATGAAGAGGTTAGCACAGGAGAGGAATTCGTGGCGGGGCGCATCAAACGTCTCAGAATTCTGATGAAAAAAATATAAATAATAAATAAATATGTATCTGTGCGTAGGCACTGGCCGTTAGAGTTCATGGTGGTCAAGCGGTTAGCATCGAGCTTTGTAAGACGAACAAGTATGGAGCGCCTATTCGACTCCCACGCAAATTTAATTTTTAATCTATATTTTTTCATCACTGGTCATATTATTTAATTTCTATGACATGTCAGAGGTAATATAACTTTAAAAAAACCACGTGTATTTGATGACATTTTAGCGAATTTCACGTTATTTGAATACTTTTTATTTGTAAATTTAATTGTTAGATCAAACATATTTATAATTGTCGACAACTAAACGAACAAACGGATAGAGGTTTCGTGAACATGTATGCCAGTCGTAACTTACGAAATCCCGTATACATTTAATCTGGTAAGGTACCCGAAACCACTTTGCACCTCGACGCCTCGAGCTTCAGACACATCGGCAGGCCCCATTCGGCAGTTCACTTGCGCAGCGGTGAGACGTTGCTAATACAGCAAGAACGACTAGTGTAGTTGCAATGTTTTGGAATATCATAGAAATTGCACTTGTACTACAAAATCTAAGGTTTGAGCAGGAGTCGAACCGTCGTCTCATTACGTTCGTCTTGTGAAGCTCGAACGCTAATAATTTTTTTTTTTTTTTTGCATTTGTTCGTTATTTTTCGTTGTATTTGGTCGTACTGAAAGTCACATGACATTCGTTGAAGTTCGTTGTTGATCCCTTCACTAAGTCTTTTTTTTATTACAGAGACCAGCCAGCTCTCTGACCGAACACGCTGAGTTAGCGTGTCGGCGTCCACTTGGCTCAAATGGCTCTGAGCACTATGGGACTTAACATCTATGGTCATCAGTCCCCTAGAACTTAGAACTACTTAAACCTAACTAACCTAAGGACATCACACAACACCCAGTCATCACGAGACAGAGAAAATCCCTGACCCCGCCGGGAATCGAACCCGGGAACCCGGGCGTGGGAAGCGAGAACGCTACCGCACGACCAGGAGATGCGGGCGGCGTCCACTTGACCACCGTGCACTCTGACATCCTGCACCTGCGTGTTGTGCACGCCTGACCTATTCAGGGGGACCGTGTTCGAAGGTTTGGAGTCAATACGCCCGCGCAGAATTATCCTTCCCAACATCATACGACATGGACCACGTAAACGATAATAATGTACGACAGTGTTCCTGCGTGCATTACGTGTTGCGACCGCTCGCCAGAATCACTACCTATACTGAATCTAAGCTCATCCGAGAAGAGCACATGACCCCACTCCTCGTCGGTCGTTTCCTGATGCCCTCGCCACCGTCGGAAACTGTGCCGCCGATGTCCGGGTGTCGAAGAAGCATAACGGACTGGTCGTCGGGCAAAGAGACCATCCCGAGCAGTCGCTGGACCACTACGGAGAGAGGGACTGCCTGCCCTGCAGACCTGTTAAGTGTGGTTGCAATTGCATCCGCTATTTGGCGTACGTCGTTTCTTGCCTGTTACACAACGTAGCGGTCATCTGCTGCTGTAGCTGAGCGTGGTCGGTCATCTCCTGTCGTTCGCAGCAGACTTCCTGTGGTTCGGAACGCTCCTGCTGCACGTGAAACAATGTTACGAGCAACACCAAAACTCATGGGCTACACTCGTCACACTTCGCCCTTCTTCCAGTTTGCCGACAATTCGTCGCCGTGTTGAAACAGATCTACTGGGAGTTTATTATAGTAGAGTCTCGATCATCCGACCCAAACCGGCCGCGGCAAGGTCGGATAAGCGGGAAGATTGGATAACACGGAAAATAATACAAAAAAAAAACAACACAAAAATGAAACTAAAGTAGGCCAAATAAGTTAAACATTTAATACAATACAATTAGACTGAATAGATATTTACTGTGTGAAGAAGTTAGTAATTGTCTTTTGTTTGCCGCTTTTTGCCGCTAATTCACGTAGTCTCTTACGAAGTAAAATCTCGGTAGACGATTTTTCCTCCAGTTGCTCTACATATTTTAAAGCAGTTTCTAAGGCCTTGTGTCCTTCGTTGTGAGAAATCTCGGTCGCACTTTCCTCACTACATCCGCTTCTTCGTCTTCTTCTTTTTCGTTTACCATGTTGACTATTTCTTCATCTGTCACTTCAAATTCTTCATCTTGGACAATCCATTCATTTATGTCATCTTCTGTGGTGTCAGCACATACCGAACTTTTCGTAACAATGAAAGCAGGGTAGTACATTTTGGTTAGGTCTGCTGTTGTACATTTTCATCGTCTGGAGAATTTTCTTGATTTTCCTGTAGCAAAATTTTCCAGGATTTTGCAACTGTATTTGCTCCAACACTCTCCCTAGATTGGGCCACGTCATAAGCTACGTCTTTCAGATTAATACGGCGCAACTGCTCTGGCATGTCTTCTCCCTTGTCCATAGCATTAATTAAAGAGGAAAGCAAGTTTCTGCGGTAATTTCTCTTCAGTGTCTCTAAGGTCACTTGGTCCATAGGCTGACATAAGGATGTGACATTTGGAGGCAAAAACATGGCCTTTATATCTTGATCTTGAAGTTCATCTTCATTAGGATGACAAGCGGCATTGTCTTGAAGCAACAGTGCTTTGCGGGTAAAGTTGTTGGCTTGCAAAAACTTTTCAGTTTGTGGCATGAACTCATTAAAAAACCATTCTTTAAAAATGTCTGCGCTCATCCAAGCATTTTTGTTGTTGTAATATTTCACCGGTAAAGCATTTTTAGATACATTTTTAAATGCTCTCGGTTTTTTGGCTTACCTAACATAGACAGTTTCATTTGCAAATTTGCTGTGGCGTTACTGCATGCAAGAATTGCCACTCTTTCTTTGCTACGTTTGTAACCTGGCGCTGCCGTTTCGGCCTTTGACGCTAATGTTTTTTCCGGTAAGATTTTGTAATTGAGACCAGTTTCGTCGCAGCTAAAAATTTGATCACCTGTTAAGTTTTCCTTCTCCAATACCTTGTGAAGTTTATTCCTAAACAATTGAACAGCTTCAAAATTTGCTGAAAGCTTTTCACCACAGACATTAAGTTGCCGAATTCCGTATCTTTTCTACCATCTATCGAGCCAGCCTACACTAGCTGTAAAATCAGGTTCATCTTCATTTAGTTCGTTACGAAACTTTAAGGCTTTTTCCTGCAAAATAGGTCCCGACATGGGTACACCTTTATCTTTATGTTGAGTAAACCATAGGAACAAAGCTTCACTTACTTTTTCATAATTACATTTTTGCATGGTTTTCCGTTCTGACAAAACAGCCGAGGCTGCTCGCTGCGAACACCATTCTCAATTTCATTTCGGTTCCTTTTCCAGTCTCCAACTGTTGTTTTCACGACGGTATAACCTTGCGCCACTTTTAATAAAGTTTCACTATTGTCTATTCTTGTTAAAGCTCTAAGTTTTTCTTCCATTGAAACGACCACCTTTTTCCGTTTTGAAGCCATCACCACAAATTTTTACAATAAAGAAAGTGCAACGCGTCCCCTCCACTACAGATCTAAGTTAGCACTGAGGAGTGAGGAGCAGCAGACGGCGACAATGAACAACACGTTAGTCACTGACCAGTCGCCGGCTGGCGCACGGCCGGCGCGGTGAGAGGGTCGGATAACACAGAAGGTCGGATAACCGAAGATCGGATAATCGAGACTCTACTGTACTTGCACTTCTGGAATTTGTACACACTTTGGATGTCTCAAACGCTAAGAGACAGTTTTGAATCGCTTATTATTCGGGCGCAGTCCTTGGACAGAGTAGCTGTGTTGCTGGAAGAGTTGTTTGTTTTGTCATCGCTGCTTGGCAGTGAGGAGTGCGCGAGTTCTGCCGTGATGGTAGTAATGAGACAGACACCGAGCAGAGGACTCGTAGGAATGTAGATGTAAAGGTAAGCGTATCTGCGTTTAAGTAAAATGATTTTGGTTGAATATTGTGAAATACGGGAGAAAGAGTTGATTTGCAATATAGACCAAAATGAGATATATGAACGAAAGGGTATGAAGAGGAATGAAGGAAATACTTTTTATTCAGTGGCACTACTGTAGTGCATAGTTAGGATTCATTGTTCAATGAGACATCCATATCACGGAACTTTAGATTTTTCATTAAAGATTGTGTAATTTTCACTGAAGGTATTTGTTGTGTTCATTAATTATTTGTCTGACTATTGTGAGAGTAAGAGTTCCATATCAATGTTGCCCTTTGTCAATGTTAATGAGTGTTATAACATGTATTTCATACAAGTAATCAGATAATTAAAAAAAACAATTTTTAAAGGAATATTTCACTCAAAAACATTTTCCACATCCTCGATACAAGTCACTTTTTATTTAGAGAGTGTCTCACTCAATAACGGGTATAAAATAGTTTACTTGTTGTCTGGAGCATTGCACTAAGCTCTCGACAGTGGTAGTTAGACATTTGCAACTGGTACAGATAGAGCAGCAAGCCGCCTTTCCACGCAATTGTATTATGAGGTAAGGTATTTTCATTTCAGGATCAGTTTGCTACGAAAATTATCAATGTACAGGGACCATTTCATGAAGAGCATTGTTAGGCAGACTAGAGATGGGGGATCCGCTCCTGAACTAATTCATAGAGTTGAATCTTTCAAAGGAGTGAACAATCAGTGATTCAGAAAAAAAGAACGGTAGCTCCAAACGTTTCCCACGGCAGAGAGAGAGAGAGAGAGAGAGAGAGAGAGAAGGAGAATATCAGCGCCGCCTCTGCTGGTCAGAGCACAGTGCACGCCACACAACACAGCCGGGGCCGGCCTCTGCCCTGCTTCTACCTTGGCTGCCTGCATTGTGCAGTGCCCCATTGGATTTTGTGTTTCACATATGCCGTGCCGTCTCTGTGCTTCCTCTGCCGCGTGCAGTGTCTGGCACAGCTTAACTTAGCATTGCACTCTGTCGGCGATCGTTTCAGTCGCACGTCCTGCCCTCTGGACAGTTGATGCGAGCAACAGGACAGAGAGCCTCCTAGCGGAGAACATAAGAACTACTTGCAACAAACTGCTCGCAAGAGACAGACGATTTGTCTCAGAGCGGGTGACTGGTGGCCGTTCACCGCTCCCCCCACCCTCAGAACTCACCCACTCAACGCTCACCCCACCATTCTCGACTCAAGCCAGAGCGTTGAGCAAAGCAACTCAGGTGTCACTCCGGTCTCTGCGGTCTTAGCTCACGCAGTAATACAGCTCGTGGCTCGACCTGCTCGACTCAGCGCTTCTGCATCGGAGTTCGTCTCTACTGGATATTGTTCTTCGTAGTAATATCGCTATGTATATTAAATTATTATGTTATGTACACATCATTTGTTTTTATTTTATTTTTATTTGTTTAAACTGATCAGATTAGGTTCCTGATGACTCCTCTTACTATAGGATTTTTATTATGGACACTCGAATTTACGCTTTAATTACGAGCGAACTGATAAACGTATCGCAAAATGTGATACACCAATATTTTCCTTGTTTTATTCTGCGTAATGCTATATGCAGAACTTTAGTCTTACAGTCAAATTTATATATTTTTTTCTTATTCTGGTACGGATTTTGCGATTTTAGGCGTCTTCGGAAGGAAACGTTCACTTTAAAAATATATGGCTTGCGATGTATTTGTACGAGGTTAATGAAATTTTAATACATTATAGCCAAATATATTGTTAATGTAAATGTCAAGTTACAACATTTTCTGATCACCCAAAAACCACGATAGTGCAAAATAAATCAATAATCAAAAACTTTGTCATATCATGGAAATTTCAACAAACAATACAAAATTCTTACTCATTATCTGTGTTACTTCAAAATAGGATCAAATAAGATCGAAATACAGGTATAGTACTGGAATAAACCAAGTTTAAAGGGCAATGTGCTTTCCATTTATTTTCTATTGTGAATGAGTGGTGACTCATGAAAAAGAGCTAGTTCATTTCAGGGAGTGAACAGTTCTGATCCGATCTCTGAAAAGAACAGTTTTGCCCATCTCTAAGGCAGACCATTAACGCACAGGGCCCACTGTTTAATTAAAGAGATTAATAGTAAAATTCTGGATTTAATAAGTTTGCACATTTTTTTAGAAAGAGTAAAAACTGGGCCAGAGTCACGTTGTATTGTCGCAGGTAGATATATTTGGTTTCTATTGCAGTTGGAAATGCACAAATTTACCCAAAGCTAAAGAACAGCAAAGTTACAACCGAGCAAGCCAGTACGAGTTCAAAATGAAACGAAAATGAACATTTAAAGGATCTTTCAGTGTGAAGTCATCCTAATGTTGTTTGCGGGCCATGTAGCAGGGGAGAACACCACCACAGTGCAATGCAACAGCTCGCTCATTGATACACACACTGCGTTTTTCCCGTTCCTTCAGCTGCTTCGCGTTGCGGTGCCAGCACCAGCGCTCGCCTTACGCCACGTGACGTCCGACTTCGCGTGCACGACTGGGAGACCTCTGGCAACTTGCTCCCACACTTTCAGTCATTCCCACCGAATACTTTAAGTTACTTTATGTATCTCGTTCTTAAATTTTGCACAACTGTGTACTATCAAACATAGGCCTTAATCTGAGGAAGAAATTTCTGAGAATGTACGGTGGAGGACAGCATTGTGTCGCAGACAGTGGTAACACCGGAAAAGAAGAAAATCGAACCTTTTGGTATGTAATACAGTAGAGAAATATTGAAAATTATGTTGGACTCATAAGTGAGGAATGAGGAGATTCTCCACAGACTTGCTGAAAAATACTGACAAGAAGAAGGTATGGGATGCTTGTAAGGTGTCAGACAAATCCAACACCTCCCATGAAAACCCTGATATGATAGCAAATCCGGCAATATGTCACATAGCTCCGAATAAATCCTGACATTAAATTAACCAAATTAATACGATCAACGAGGGAGCAAATGGAATACCACAGACTAGCACAAGAACGTCTATATGCATGTCATACCTTCCCACCGTGAGACAGACGCATTTCCGAGGGGAGAAACGAGAACAGAAGCCGAGAGCAGAGCCGTGTACGCTAGAAGGCCCTACGATAAGAGCGGGACAATGGGACCCCCGGATCGCCAGCTGACCACCAAGAGGTCAAGCCCCCAGCCCATGTTAAAAGATAGAGCCCTCCATAAGAAAAGTATCGATCTTACGATAACACTAAAAGGGCCACACCAGCTGCAAGTTTTAGCGTGAGACTATACGCGCCTCTGTTACGTAGTAAACATTAAAAACATATCCCACCATGAAAAGTATAACGTTTCTCATAGGATAGGCAGAACTTTTGTAGGCGGAGCTTAAGGTTAACATTGAGATGCTGACTGGTCAGTTGAAAATACAGCCAGACACGTTTTTCCTAAGCCAACTTCGATAAACAGCAGTAAGGATAAGTTTGAGAGAGCTGCTACCGAGACAGCGAGGTGTGTGGAGCTGCGCCCCCAGCCGCCCCTGACGCTGCCTAACTACCAACAAGGAAATGAACTCACGCGATGACGCATAAGAGGGCATAAGGCTTCACTCAGAACTGCAGAAGTCTCATCTGTTACGTCCCCTTTTTATGTAATACTAGTGTCGGTCGTCAATTAAACTTCGTGGTATTCACATTTGATACTTGAAGTTAAAATCTGGATCGCGATGATTTTTCTGTTATATAATTACTGAGAAGCCACATCAGCCACTGTAATTTATGACAAGTTAAATAATTAAATATAATTGAGGGTCACTGTAGGCCATTTTTGATAGTTTCTTATTAAACTTAATTTAAACCTAGATTATAGATGTGATGTGGCATAGGTCATCCTTAGATCCATTATAGAACTTGGAAACCCATTCAGGGAATATTCGTTCACGTTTTTGTTGAACGTAGTTGCTTTTTATCATCCTGTATTAAAATATTTCCTTTTATCAATAGTACAATTTATAAGCAATGTTTTGTGAGTAGAATAAAAATTCCAGTGGTAAACTTAACCGTTTTTTCGACGCTATTTTACCAGCTAACTAAAAATAGGAAAGCCTTGAACCCCTTCCACTAAATTTAGTTAGTATTAAGATTCTTATGCAGGGAGTGCACTGGATCTGACGCTGAAATCATTAAGTATTTGATTATATCATCGCTAGTCTCACTGAACTCTTCTGAACTCTACATGTCATGTGTGGTCTGGCGTATCCTTACCAGCAACAGGTCCTAGGTTCAAACTAGTCAATTCCCTAAAAAACACGCTCAGAGCATCGTTGCGCGAAAGTGGTAGGGTGACACGACATAGAATAAACAGACACCACGCAGAATGTTAGATGCTTGGAGATGCGTTAAGACATCAGAAAATAACTTCTGCGGTACTAGAGGGAGCGGCAGAGTGTAAAAAAAAATGTTGGGGAAGACAGAGGTTGGATTGGGTCTTATTTGATGACCAAGCTGTCTTTTGATCATGTCACGAACCTTGAGCAAACAGCAGACTCGATGCCGCTCTGTCCCGAAGTGGATCTGGCGCCCTGTTTCCCAGGGTGGAGGTTCTCCAAGGATTTGCAGCGCGGTCTGTCCGGCTGGCGGGAAGTGCTGTCGCACCTGGCCTGCCCCCCCCCCCCCCCCGTCGCCTCTCCCCTAAAAACCATCCGGTGTGACGTTACGTTACAGACTCGCGAAACTCGTACCTCTCTCCGACGCCTGTCTGCTGTCTGCTACTCTTGCGTGTCAGCCGCCGGCAACTTGCTGCAGAAAGCTTGTTATTAGTTCTGTTGCAGTCGCTTCTTCCAGCGGACGGCTCCCACCGGCTCTCTACGTCGCCGGCAGAACATTTGTTTAAAGTTGATGACAGGGCGAATAACTTGCCTCGTCAGAAACAAAAGACGGTAAAAAGGCCACTGGGAAGAGCTACTGAGCTCAGACACGACACGGAGGCGCACTGGCCTAGCTAGCGTCTCATCGCTGACGTCATGCAACACGCCGGTAAAGAAAACGAACACACACTGGGTATATTGCCTACGGGAGCACAGCGGCCGTATCGTCACATGTTTTTATCACACACTCTGCCTGCAAAAAAAGAAAAAAAAAAAAAAAAAAGGGTACCAGCGAGAAGGCACGGTCGGATGTCAGTGTAAAGCCGTCGGCACACGGACCGTGCTGTCGAACGTCAACGTGCTGATAAACGCTCAGAACCGATGTGACTTGTCCGTACGGTACGTGCGCACCAACGTAGTATACGTGATCACAACGCACTTCAGCGGCAGTTGCGGGATGTTTCTAGTTCGTAAATCACACTGTTTGCTAAACGGGCGCGCATAAAAATCCCACATTAGCACTGTTAAAACACACATTTCCTCCATTGTCCATATGCTAGTCACGTTGTTCTATATGTACTAGACACAAATAAAAACTTCAATATCCATGTACATGTTTTAAGACGGAAAGGAAAGCACCATGTCCTATCAATAAGCACACAGGCTTATAAACGTTCCATTACAAACAGCGCGAACCAAATTTGCAATAGTTCTCCTCATAAGGTAAACATTATTTCATCATTCCCACATTATATTAAAACCCCAAGGTCATCCTTACTTCATCACTGTTCTTACCTAGTCGCAGAATCTTTGCACATGTGAATTACGAAACGTAAAAGAAAAATAGCTTTATACAAGTAGCGCAAACTGTCCTGTAGATTAAGCCAATCGAACAAACTCACTGCAACATCAAATATTATAGTATATACTTATATTAAACTAATTGTAAAGTATCAGAACCTATTAAAAACGCGAATGTTAGGAAAAAAATAGGTGGGAAGGGGGGGAGACGCGAACATCCAACATCTTATTCAACTTGTTTCTTGTTTTAGAATCAGTCACACTACTCACTACGCTGCACCGACAACACGTATGGGGTAGCCAATAGTAGCATGTTGCTACTTGGTAAAAGATTTAATCGTAGCTATGCTACTAATTGAAATTTAACTATAACAAATTGTACCAAGAACAATGCGTTTTTGGTGGATCCTCAGTGTGTTGTTGCCTTCAAATGGCACAGTCTCATTATACGCAAGTTACAATCATTCTTTTGTCACGAATATGATGTTTCTCATTATTTTGCTGCAACGAATCACACAGTTAACAGCGTGTTTTCGAATGAGACTCAATTTTTCTGGTGCTCAGAAACGGCATATATATGAATGCCAATATGGCGCCTCACAACTCCGTGCTGAAGGGAGATGGCGTGCATGTGACGTAGTGGCGTTGTGCCACCTGATTGGTCAACGCTCAGACGCACGCTCAGAATATCTGACATGCTAAATATTGCTCTTCACGTTCGGAAAGACTCCCGAAATTGCTATTGCACGCTATGACGTTAGAAACTCGGCACGCTCAACGCTCAACGTTTGGATGCAGGGCCCGTGTGCCGACGGATTAACGTCGTACACGTATACGAGGGAGTACCCAAAAAAACCGGAATTATTTTTTAAAAGTTACATATTTTCAAATTCTTTACAAAATAACCTTATACCCTTCAAAATACTCTCCATTACAACTAAACATTTGTCTCACCGGTGCTTTCACTGTTCGTAATATTTTTTGTAGTCACCTTTAAGAATGACTGATGGCTGGTCACTCTTTTCTTGACTTCTTCAATGTTGTCAAATACGTGTACTTTCATGCTCTTTTTCACGCGTGGAAATAAGAAAAAGTCGCACAGAGCCAAGTCAGACGAGTAAGGTGCGTGGGCAACGGAACCTTGCCATTCTTAGCCAAAAGCTGTGTAATAGAGATGGCTCTGTGAGCAGGTGCGTTGTCGTGGTGGAACAACCAGTCTCCTGTCTGACACAAAGCGGGTGTTTTCTTGACTTAACCGATCTCCAAGATAACCCACTAATCTCTGACAGTTGATCAATTGCCTGCCGACGGTGTGTGAACTCAAGCTCTCGAATGTTTTCAATATTTTCGTCGATTCGGGCAGCTGATGGACGTCCAGAACGAGGTTTGTCATCAATCGACATGTCGCCGTTTTTAAATCTAGCATACCACTCGCACACTTGAGTTTTTCCCATAGCGTCATATTGGTAAACTGTTTTCAACATTGACACAGCTCCAGAGCATTTTTACCGCGTAGAAAACAAAATTTCACAGCTGCACGTTGTTTGGCATCACAAAAAACGAAACAAGAACAAAATACCGCTAGCAAAAACTATCACTGCAGATGAAGAGAACACGACAGGTCGACAACACAGGCGTCACTGAGCTGGCAATGAGTTGCGCTGTACACGTCTAGCGGCAGAAATGCGTACTACACAAGTTTCGCCCACGGCACAGTTACTCTGTTTTTTTTTTTTTTTTACGTTGAATTTCACTATCCGTGCGTACGTAAATGATTACAGACTTGGAATACTCTGTGACAGGCAGAACAGACAAGAGTGTGCGTTAGTACTGTTCGTGTTTAGTGCTGGTACCAGGCCTGCTAGGGTATCTTGTAACCGGAAAAGGGAAATGTATCTGACAGCAAGAAAGAGTAGTGACCCAGAAACTATCAAACATTATAAAAACTACTGTGTTACATTAAGAAAAGTTATTAAAAAATCCAGAAGTATGTGTATCATGTCTGAAATCAGCAACTCTGATAATAAAATTAAAACAATTTGGAATATTATTAAAAGAGAAACAGGTCAACCAAGAGCACAGGAAGACAGTATTACCATCAAATTGAATGAAAACTTTACGAACAAAAAGTCAGAAGTTGAAAAAATTTTTAATAATCATTTTCTAAATGTTGTGGATATAGTAGGATCCAGGTGTTCATTAGAAGATGCTAGGCTGTTAATGGAAGAGACCATACCTATGCAATTTGATACAATTGAAATCTCACCCACTTCTCCTTCTGAAATTAGGAAAATAATAAACTTGCTTAAAAACAAATACTAAAAGCTTGTTCTCAACAGATAAGTAAGATTCTCAGCCACCTGTGTAATAGCTCTCTGGAACAGGGCATTTTCCCTGATAGACTGAAATATGCTATTGTTATACCTTTGCATAAAAAGGGGGATAGATCTGATGTCAACAGTTACCGTCCAATCTCCCTTCTAACAGCTTTATCAAAAATTTTTGAGAAAGTAATGTATTCAAGAGTAGCTTCACATATCTGTAACAATGAAGTACTAACAAAATGTCAGTTTGGTTTCCAGAAAGGTTTTTCAACAGAAAATGCCATATATGCTTTCACTAATCAAATTTTGAATGATCTGAATAACCGAACACCACCCATTGGAATTTTTTGTGATCTCTCAAAGGCTTTTGATAGTGTAAATCATGAAATTCTGCTAGACAAGCTCAAGTATTGTGGCATGAGTGGGACAGTGCACAAATGGTTTAATTCGTACCTAACTGGAAGAGTGCAGAAAGTTGAAATAAGTAGTTCTCATAATATGCAAAGATCAGCACATTCCTCAAACTGGGGAACTATCAAGAATGGGGTTCCACAAGGGTCAGTCTTGGGTCATTTGTTGTTCTTAATATATATTAATGACTTGCCATTCTATATTCATGAAGAGGCAAAGTTAGTTCTCTTTGCTGATGATACAAGTATAGTAATCACACCTGACAAACAAGAATTAACTGATGAAATTGTCAATACTGTCTTTCAGAAAATTACTAAGTGGTTCCTTGTAAACGGACTCTCACTGAATTTTGATAAGACACAATACATACAGTTCTGTACAGTGAATGGTATGACGCCATTAATAAATATAGACCTTAATCAGAAGCATATAGCTAAGGTAGAATATTCCAAATTTTTAGGTGTGTCCATTGATGAGAGATTAAATTGGAAGAAACACATTGATGATCTGGTGAAACGTTTGAGTTCAGCTACTTATGCAATAAGGGTCATTGCAAATTTTGGTGATAAACATCTTAGTAAATTAGCTTACTACGCCTGTTTTCACTCGTTGCTTTCATATGGCATCATATTTTGGGGTAATTCATCACTGAGGAATAAAGTATTTATTGCACAAAAGCGTGTAATCAGAATAATAGCTGGAGCCCACTCAAGATCATCCTGCAGACATTTATTTAAGGATCTAGAGATATTCACAGTAGCTTCTC
Source organism: Schistocerca cancellata (assembly GCF_023864275.1). Classification (NCBI taxonomy): domain Eukaryota; kingdom Metazoa; phylum Arthropoda; class Insecta; order Orthoptera; family Acrididae; genus Schistocerca; species Schistocerca cancellata. The sequence continues at coordinate 765,980,186 of NC_064630.1, forward strand.
AGTATATATACTCTTTTATGAAATTTGTTATTAACAACCAAACCCAATTCAAAAGTAATAGCAGGGTGCATGACTACAATACTAGGAGAAAGGATGATCTTCACTATTCAAGATTAAATCTAACTTTGGCACAGAAAGGGGTGAATTATACTGGCACTAAAGTCTTTGGTCACTTACCAAATAGTATCAAAAGTCTGACAGATAACCAACAAGTATTTAAGAAGAAATTAAAAGAATTTCTGAATGACAGCTCCTTCTACTCCATAGAGGAATTTTTAGATATAAATTAAAAAAAATATTAAAAAAATAAAATAAAAAATAAAAATAAAAAACAAAAAAAAATGAAAAAGTTGTTATATTAACTTCAGTATGTTGTTAAATTAACTTAATTATGTCATGTATTGGAAAATTTGACGCGTTCCACATCATTACGAAATATCGTATTCATGATCCATGGAACTAGTATTAATCTAATCTAATCTAATCTAATCTCTAATCTGTAAACAGTCAGATGTCGAGTGATCACTGTGAAGCACACTGAGATGCCATGTGAGACAGCGTTACCACCACCTGACCGCGGCTGAAAGCAGAGCATCATTGTGGGTCTCCATTTGGCCAGCTTATCCAATTGTGCAATACCCAGAATTTTGGGGGATTGCCGGCCGCGGTGGTCTAGCGGTTCTAGGCGCTCAGTCCGGAACCGCGCGACTGCTACGGTCGCAGGTTCGAATCCTGCCTCGAGCATGGATGTGTGTGATGTCTTTAGGTTAGTTAGGTTTAAGTAGTTCTAAGTTATAGGGGACTGATGACAACAGACTGATGACCTCAGCAGTTAAGTCCCATAGTGCTCAGAGCCTGATGACAACAGATGTTAAGTCCCATAGTTCTCAGAGCCATTTGAACCATTTTTCTTGGGGGGAATTCGGGTATGACAGGGGCTGGATGTAGGACTGCATAGCAATACGAGCGCAGGCGACGTCGTGAGAGTCTTAAGATTCTGTTCGACCACGTCTGACCACGACAGTGCAGGATCGCCGAATTATGCACGAAACACATCGTCGCCTCCTCAGATTTGCGTCTGACTCCCCGCAACATTCAGTGTCATCCCGCGTCGCTGGTCGGAGACTAGAAGGAGCGGGACTAGGGCGTTACCGTCCTGTGCGTAGGCTGGCATTATCACCACAACACAGACGGCTGAGTCTGCAGCGGTGCAGTCACCGGGAAGCATGGACTGCTGGCGAGTGGCGACGCACTGTGTGTTCGGCGATGAGTGCTGGTTCTGCATTGCCCCGGATGACCGCCTTCGGCAGGTATGGCGGAGACCTAGGAAGGAGGTCTCATTCTTCCAGTACTTTGGAGAAGCACTGCTGTGTTTATCCTGTCCTCATGGTGTGGGGAATCATCGCGTATGGCTTCAGCCAGTCAGTACAGGGTTATTACAAATGATTGAAGCGATTTCACAGCTCTACAATAACTTTGTTATTTGAGATATTTTCAAAATGCTTTGCACACACATACAAAAACGCAAAAAGTTTTTTTTAGGCATTCACAAATGTTCGATATGTGCCCCTTTAGTGATTCGGCAGACATCAAGCCGATAATCAAGTTCCTCCCACACTCGGCGCAGCATGTCCCCATCAATGAGTTCGAAAGCATCGTTGATGCGAGCTCGCAGTTCTGGCACGTTTCTTGGTGGAGGAGGTTTAAACACTGAATCTTTCACATAACCCCACAGAAAGAAATCGCATGGGGTTAAGTCGGGAGAGCGTGGAGGCCATGACACGAATTGCTGACCATGATCTCCACCACGACCGATCCATCGGTTTTCCAATCTCCTGTTTAAGAAATGCCGAACATCATGATGGAAGTGCGGTGGAGCACCATCCTGTTGAAAGATGAAGTCGGCGCTGTCGGTCTCCAGTTGTGGCATGAGCCAATTTTCCGCGGGCTACGCGTGAAACTTGCCCGCACGCGTTCAACCGTTTCTTCGCTCACTGCAGGCCGACCCGTTGATTTCCCCTTACAGAGGCATCCAGAAGCTTTAAACTGCGCATACCATCGCCGAATGGAGTTAGCAGTTGGTGGATCTTTGTTGAACTTCGTCCTGAAGTGTCGTTGCACTGGTATGACTGACTGATGTGAGTGCATTTCAAGCATGACATACGCTTTCTCGGCTCCTGTTGCCATTTTGTCTCACTGCGCTCTCGAGCGCTCTGACGGCAGAAACCTGAAGTGCGGCTTCAGCCGAACAAAACTTTATGAGTTTTTCTACGTATCTGTAGTGTGTCGTAACCATATGTCAATGAATGGAGCTACGGTGAATTTATGAAATCGCTTCAATCATTTGTAATAGCCCTGTAGTGACTGGAGGAACTCTGATGGCACAACGGACATATGCAACCTCTTAAGCAACCTCTTATGTGACAGTACCGTGGTGGTTTTTCCACTTGACAATGGTTGTATACACATGGAAAACTGGTAGAAGTCGACCTCGCGGAAGATCTGTTTGGACTTTGGAAAAATGTAGGAGCACAATTGTCAATATTGACCCTACAGTCTCTCTTAGAACACAGGTTAAGGATAGCGAAACCTACGTTTATAGCTTTCACAGACTTACAGAAAACTTTCCATTATTTTGAATGAGATTCTGAAGGTAGTAGGGCTAAAATATAGGGAGCGAAAGGTTATTTGCAACTTGTACAGAACCTAGGCGGCAGTTATGAGAGTCGACAGGCATGAAAGGAAAGGACTTTTTCAGAAGGGAGTGAGACAGGTTGAAGCCTATCCCCAGTTTATACAATTTGTACATTGAGAAGCTCTAAAGGAAACTACAGAAAAATTTGGAGACGGGATTATAATTCATGGAGAAAAAACAAAAACTTTGAGCTTTGTCCATGAGACTGTATTTTTGTCAGAGACTCCGAAGAGAAATTGAACGGAATGGGCATTGTCTTGAAAGGGAGATACAAGATGAACATCAACAAAAGCACAACAAGGTTAATGGAATGTAGTCGAATTACATCAGGTGATGCTGAAGGACTTTCATTAGGTAGTGAGATATTAAAATTGGTAGATAACTTTTGCAATTTGAGCAGCAAAATAACTGATGATGGCCGAAGTAGAGGTGATGTACAATTCATGCTAGCTGTAGCAAAAAAATAATTTCTGAAAAAGAGCATCTGTTAACATCTAATAAAAATTTAATTGGCTGTATGTATTTTTAAAGTTATTCGTATAGAGTTTAGCCTTGTACGAAAATGAAACTTGCACGTTAAGCAGTTCAGACAAGAAGACAATAGAAGCAAGTGTGGTGCTATAAAAGAACGTTGACGATTAGAGGGGAAGATTCTAAAACGAATTGGAGAAAAACACATTTATCGCACAACTTGACACAAAGAAGGCACCAATTGTCAGGATAAATTTGGTACGTCAAACTGCAGCAGTTAACGTTACCTAATAACTACAGAAAAATCGAGACACGTTCATAGGATTTTCGACCTGGAAAAAGGTTCAACAATGTAAAATCTTGCTAGATGTTCGAAATTCTGAGAAAAATAGGGGTAAGATACAGGGAGAGACAGGTAATATACAACATATACAAGAGCCAAGAGAGAATAATAAGGATGGAAGACCAAGAAAGATGTGCTTGGGTTAAGAAGGGTGTAAGCCAGGGTTGTAGTCTGTCGCCCCTACTGTTCAGTCTATACATCGAAGAAGCAACGATGGAAAGAAAAGAAAGGTTCAACAGTGGAATTAAAATTCAATGTGAAAGGTATCAATGACAAGATTCGCTGATGGCATTGCTGCCCTCAGTCAAAGTGAAGAAGAATTACAGGATCTGCCGAATGAAATGGTCGAATAAAAACAGGATATGGATTGAGAGTAAATCGAAGGGAGACGAAAGTAATGAGAAGTAGCGGAAATGAGAACATTGAAAACCTTATCATCAGGATTGACGGCCTCGAAGTAGAAAAAGTTAAGGAATTCTGCTACCTAGGCAGCAAAATGATCCATGACGAATGGAGCAAGGAAAACATCAAAAGCAGATTAGCACTGGCAAAAATGGCCTTCTTGACCAAGAGAAATCTCCTAGTATCAAATATAGATATTAATTTGAAGAAAAGATTTCTTAGAATGTACGTCTGGAGCAGAGCATTGTATGGTAGTGAAACATGGACTCAGCGAAAACCGGAACAGAAGAGAATCGAAGCATTTGAGACGTGGTCCTACAGACGAATGTTGAAAATTACGTGGACTCATAAGGCGAAGAACGAGAAGATTGCAGAATTGGAGAGCAAAGGAATATGTGGAAAACACTGACAATAAGAAAGGACAGGATGATATGACGTCTGCTTAAGACATCAGGAATAACTTGCACGGGAGCTGTAGAGGGTAAAAACTTCACAGGAAGACGGAGATTGAAATACATCCACCAAATAATTGAGGTAGGTAGCAAGTGCTTCTCTGATACGAAGAGGTTGGCACAAGAGAGGAATTCGCAGTAAAAGACTGATGACTAATATATATATATATATATATATATATATATATATATATATATATATAACCGCTGGATATATTTCGTAAACCACATCAAATACTGACGAATCGATTCCACAGACCGAACGTGAGGAGAGGGGCTAGTGTAATTGTTTAGTACAAACCATGCAAAAATGCACGGAAGTATGTTTTTTAACACAAACCTACGTTTTTTTAGAATGGAGCCCCGTCAGTTTTGTTAGCACATCTGAACATATAAACAAATACGTAATCAGTGCCATTTGTTGATTTGTAAAATGTTAATTACATCCGGAGATATTGTAACCTAAAGTAGACGCTTGAGTACCACTCCTCCGCTGTTCGATCGTGTGTATCGGAGAGCACCGAATTACGTAGGGATCCAAAGGGAACGGTGATGGACCTTAGGTACAGAAGAGACTGGAACAGCACATTACGTCCATATGCTAACACCTTTTTATTGGTATTTTTCACTGACGCACATGTACATTACCATGAGGGGTGAGGTACATGTACACACGTGGTTTCCATTTTCAACTACGGAATGGAATAGAGTGTGTCCCGACATGTCAGCCCAATAGATGTTCAATGTGGTGGCCATCATTTGCTGCACACAATTGCAATCTCTGGCGTAATGAATGTCGTACACGCCGCAGTACATCTGGTGTAATGTCGCCGCAGGCTGCCACAATACGTTGTTTCATACCTTCTGGGGTTGTAGGCACATCACGGTACACATTCTCCTTTAACGTACCGCACAGAAAGAAGTCCAGAGGTATAAGATCAGGAGAACGGGCTGGCCAATTTATGCGTGCTCCACGTCCTATGAAACACCCGTCGAACATCCTGTCAAGGGTCAGCCTAGTGTTAATTGCGGAATGTGCAGGTGCACCATCATGCTGATACCACATACGTCGACGCGTTTCCAGTGGGGCTTTTTCGAGCAACGTTGGAAAATCATTCTGTAGAAACGCGATGTATGTTGTAGTGCTCTCCGATACACACGATCGAACAGCGGAGGAGTGGTACTCAAGCGTCAACTTTAGGTTATAATATCTCCGGATGTAATTAACATTTTACAATGCAACAAACGGCACTGATTACGTATTTGTTTATATGTTCAGTTGTGCTAACAAAACTAACATGGTTCCATTTAAAAAAAAACGTAGGTTTGTGTTTATAAACATACTTCCGTGCATTTTTGTATGGTTTGTACTAAACAATTACACTAGCCCCCTCCTCACGTTCGGTCTGTGGAATCGGTTCGTCAGTATTTGATGTGGTTTACGAAATATATCCAGCGGTAACGTTAGGTGACTCACCCTCCTATATATTAGTCATCATATATATATAAGGTGCGGCAAATCAAAGTGAGCCGGGCGAGTGAATACATTTTGAAACCACTTGTGGTTGCATTGATATAGAAGGAAAAGACCTGCAGCTACTTCCAACGGCATGGAGCAACTGCCCATACGGCCGGCTGAACGTTGACATTTACACAATCTTCACAACTGACAGAATTGTTGGGAGAGGTCAGTCCGGTCGCGGCCCTAGACGGCCACCCAGGTCAGCTGACCCGTCAGTGTGCGATTTCTTTGTGATGGGAGCCCTCAAGTCTCAAGTGTATCGCAACAACGCTGACAGCCTTCACGTACTGAACTAGAACATTGCGGATGAGACTGCAGCAATTCCAACAGTCCAGTTTATATCCGCGTTCAGCAACTTGTTGACAAGGCCCCAAAACTGCCAAGGGATGAATGGTGATCACTTTCAACATGTACTCAAGTCAGGTTAGTGTTGTATTTCCTTTCCTCTGCTGGGTCTCTTTCTACATCTACATCTACATCCATACTCCGCAAACCACCTGACGGTCCGTGGCGGAGGGTACTTTGAGTACCTCTATCGGTTCTCCCTTCTATTCCCGTCTCGTATTGTTCGTGGAAAGAGAGATTGTCGGTATGCCTCTGTGAGGGCTCTAATCTCTCTGATTTTATCCTCATGGTCTCTTCGCGAGATATACGTAGGAGGGAGCAATATAGTGCTTGACTCCTCGGTGAAGATATGTTCTCGAAACTTCAACAAAAGCCCGTACCGAGCTACTGAGCATCTCTCCTGCAGAGTCTTCCACTGGAGTTTATCTATCATCTACGTAATGCTTTCGCGATTACTAAATGATCCTGTAAGGAAGCGCGCTGCTCTCCGTTGGATCTTCTCTATCTCTTCTATCAACCCTATCTGGTACGGATCGCACACCGGTGAGCAGTATTCAAGCAGTGTACTGTAACGTACTTCCTTTGTTTTCAGATTGCATTTCCTTAGGATTCTTCCAATGAATCTCAGTCTGACATCTGCTTTACCGACGATTAATTTTATATGGTCATTCCATTTTAAATCACTCCTAATGCGTACTCCCAGATAATTTATGGAATTAACTGCTTCCAATTGCTGACCTCCTATATTGTAACTAAATGAAAAGGAAATTTCTTTCTATGTATTCGCAGCACATTACACTTGTCAACATTGAGATTCAGCTGCCATTCCCTGCACCATGCGTCAACTCGCTGCAGATCCTCCTGCATTTCAGTACAATTTTCCCTTGTTACAACCTCTCGATATACTACAGCATCATCCGCAAAAGGCCTCAGTAAACTTCCGATGTTATCCACAAGGTCATTTATGTATACTGTGAATAGCAACGGTCCTACGACACTCCCCTGCGGCACACCTGAAATCACTCTTACTTCGGAAGACTTCTCTCCATTGAGAATGACATGCTGCATTCTGTTATCTAGGAACTCTTCAATCCAGTAACACAATTGGTCTGATAGTCCATATGCTCTTACTTTGTTCATTAAACGACTGTGGGGAACTGTCTCTTTGTACCCTGGAACTATGTTCCCGGGCCTCGTTTACTTGCCCCACCCTGTAGCATTCTTTTGAATTTTAGATTGATTTGTGAAAGAGGGTGGACGATGAAGCTGCTGAGACTTGGGAAAAAATGGTGTCTAGAATATATTTCTATAAGAAAAATTTCGTGCTACTTACTATTAAAAAAAACATACAGCTGTTTTTGTACGCATAATGCAAGATGCTACAATTGACTTAGGCGTCTCTCGTGTTGTGTGCTATTTAAATATCGTGTATGCTTACATACTGAAAAAAATAATTATTTTGCTGCTACCATCATTCTGACATTTCCTGGAAAACCACTCTTGCTAATTTGTACTTAAATAGTCTGAAGCGATTTAAGGGAACTGTGGACGTAGCGACCCACCTGCACTTGTATGGTGGTGCTCTCGAAGGCGTTGTAGAGCATGGGCAGCACCTCGCTGCGGATGTCGTCCCGCGGGGTTTTCTCCAGGATGACGTGCAGGTTCTCCAGCAGAGTCACCGTCGCCTGGATCGACTTCGGGATCGAGAAGACGCTCCTGCAAAAATTTGAAACTTTCTGTGGCTGCCGCATGGAGCGCAGAGTAGAAATAGTGCACGCATAGGGTAAAAACAAGTGTCCACTAGAAAGGAAATAGTGGTACACGCTTGAAAACATCAAGACAAGTTTTATTTACAACACTATTACCTGAATACATATAGACTGCTAATCAAGTCTACGGGAAGTGTGAATCAATACATACATGCTGATATGCAAAACTTTCAACGTAATCACTGTGCCTTTCAAGATACGCTTTGGTTAATTCAAGAAATTATTGCATTGTATTTGAGAAGTTTTCGGCAAATATGCATGTTAAGTCGTTAGATGGACCTGTGTGTGGTTCTCATACCAGGATGCTTTAGTTCCGAGAAAAGAAAGATGTCAGCAATTGCCAAATGAAATTCTATAAAGTTTAACGTTAACAATCCATCTATAAGGGACGAGCTGTCTGAGGATGATGCCGGAGCAGCCACAGAACACCACCCGACTGACACCCCTCACCGGACTGCCACGAACGTGTGCTGTGCTGGGCGATAAATCCATGATTACGAGTGTACTGTAAAGCGGCTTAATGGCAGTATACGATGTGATCAAAAGTTAAACAAGAGTATGTTTCCAGAATGAGATTTTCACTCTGCAGCGGAGTGTGCGCTGATATGAAACTTCCTGGCAGATTAAAACTGTGTGCCGGACCGAGACTCGAACGCGGGACCTTTGCCTTTCGCGGGCAAGTGCTCTATCAACTGAGCTACCCAAGCACGACTCACGCCCCTCCTCACAGCCTTACATCTGCCAGTACCTCGTCTCCTACCTTCATATCAGCGCACACTAAGCTGCAGAGTGAAAATCTCATTCTGGAAACATCCCCCAGGCTGTGGCTAAGCCATGTCTCCGCAATATCCTTTCTTTCAGGAGTGCTAGTTCTGCAAGGTTCGCAGGAGAGCTTCTGTAAAGTTTGGAAGGTAGGAGACGAGGTACTGGTAGATGTAAAGCTGTGAGGACGGGGTGTGAGTCGTGCTTGGGTAGCTCAGTTGGTAGAGGACTTGTCAGCGAAAGGCAAAGGTCCCGAGTTCGAGTCTCGGTCCGGCACACAGTTTAAATCTGCCAGGAAGTTTCAAGAGTATGCTTGTCCTAAAAAATGTAAATTATGTCCTCTGCAGTGTATAGTTCCCCTATATCTCGTCATCTGAATTTTCTCAATTTCTATCACCTATCCCCAATTTATAAACAATTTCTATCAACAGTTTTCGTTTTATAAACAATCTCCATCAACAATTTCCACTAATATTACGTCCTCTGAATTGAAAATTGAATTTTACAGTGAAAATACGATTTTACCTCACAAATTCAGGATTACCACCAAAATTTGGAATTCCTGCCAATTGGACAGGTGAGGGAGGGAGATGGGATAGAGGGGAGAGGAGGGGGAGAGTGGGCACCCACGAGATGGCTGGGGAGAGCCTGTGATATCTTCCAGGAGTGGGAGTATGGGCGGGGTGGGATGGGGACAATTAATTGATCCATTAATTAATTTTCATATCAACTTGATAGCAAAAGCGCACCAGAAAACCCATCATCACACTACTCACAGCACCACATCCCGCTATTGGTAGTGTGCTACAGTATAATCAAAACCCAAACTGAGACTCGGTGTGCTGCCTTTTTAAGATGCTGGTCTTTGCTAACATAGCATGTATGTGACAGTTCGGTGAAGTGTGCCACGCACCTGAAGATTCTATTGGGCATTTATTTAACTGCAGTGTAATGGGTCTATCTTTTTTAACCTAATATGTCTTGCTTTTCTTGCAAAGGAATGTAGCGGCACCATTGCTGCAATATTTGGGACATTCGTCATAATGCTACAGATGTTCACTAAAATTGGCACCAACCACATAGAATAAATATTGGATCTTAATTAACCAACGCATCAGGGTGTGGACATGGCAGAATCGGCCATTGTGATTGGTAAAATGGCAATGGTCCAATAGACCAAGTGAGTATGAAATGCGACTTTTCCTGAGATCCATAGATTTAGAGAAAATCCAGGATTCAGCTGGAACAAAATACACTGGAGTGCAAAACGTATGGACAGAAGTAACTTTTGCATGACATATCACTGCTAAGTAACAGGTCTCGATGAAATTTGGACCATACATAGGAAGAACTGTCACAAAATAGTACTGAAAGAAATACGCACTGAGACGAACAGAAATTACACTTTTATTCAAAGACAATAACTGCACTGACTTCAACGAGATTGACGATGGTCCTGCGGCATGGCGGGTTATAAATGTTTGCTCTTCGTCGTACTGTCCACTGAAAAAGTTCCACCTACCTCAGTATGGCGGCAGATCACCACCTGACCGTTTCTCTGTAAACGTAATTACTGCACTGACGACGTAAAAGCAGCGTTGAAGAAAACGCCGTCAATACTTACGTTGCAAAGGCCGCGTGAACTCTGGTAGCAAGCTATCCTGTAAATTCTTATAATACTTTTTCGGGTGGAAAGTGGTTGCTTCGTTCTCTCAGTAAAACATCAAAATACTGAAACGAGTCTTTTATTCTGTTTGAGTAAAAAAAAAAAGTACTTGCTGTCAGCCCACATGTAATTAGCGAACAACATCACAGTCCTCAGTTCACAGTTCAGGCAACCCAGTACACACGCAAGGCAACCAGAAATGTACTTAAATCCAACCCGAACAATTAAGCGATTTCACAGCAATACTCTGCTACTATATCTGAGTTTCACATTCAGTCCTTTTCAGTGGATTTCTATTAAATAAATTGCTCGCCAAATATTAGATATACGGATACGAAAAATGCCACGTGGAATTTTACAAAGGCCGAAAGTTCACACGCGTTTATCTTTCCAACAAAACAATTCTAGAACTTCCAAATTTCACAAAACTTTCCGTAAATGCAACTGCTTCTACGGCAACACAATCTGGATGCGAAATTCTAATAACTTCTTCATTTTACACATTATGACGACTGAAACGTTCAACACGACCTGCACGTCCAATAGCTGACTAGCGACTGCTTCATGCTGCTGCTTCAACAGCCTACAACTACCTGGCAGTGCGCGGGAACTGTTAAACTCTGATTGGTTGATGCCAATCAGAACAGTCGTTCGAGATCATTCTCGAGCCAAAATTGTCCTAAGCCAATCACTATTCCCAGTTGCAATCACATCATTTCAATATGCAAATATTAATACACTCCTGGAAATTGAAATAAGAACACCGCGAATTCATTGTCCCAGGAAGGGGAAACTTTATTGACACATTCCTGGGATCAGATACATCACATGATCACACTGACAGAACCACAGGCACATAGACACAGGCAACAGAGCATGCACAATGTCGGCACTAGTACAGTGTATATCCACCTTTCGCAGCAATGCAGGCTGCTATTCTCCCATGGAGACGATCGTAGAGATGCTGGATGTAGTCCTGTGGAACGGCTTGCCATGCCATTTCAACCTGGCGCCTCAGTTGGACCAGCGTTCGTGCTGGACGTGCAGACCGCGTGAGACGACGCTTTCAAAGCAGTCCCAAACATGCTCAATGGGGGACAGATCCGGAGATCTTGCAGGCCAGGGTAGTTGACTTACACCTTCTAGAGCACGTTGGGTGGCACGGGATACATGCGGACGTGCATTGTCCTGTTGGAACAGCAAGTTCCCTTGCCGGTCTAGGAATGGTAGAACGATGAGTTCGATGACGGTTTGGATGTACCGTGCACTATTCAGTGTCCCCTCGACGATCACCAGTGGTGTACGGCCAGTGTAGGAGATCGCTCCCCACAGCATGATGCCGGGTGTTGGCCCTGTGTGCCTCGGTCGTATGCAGTCCTGATTGTGGCGCTCACCTGCACGGCGCCAAACACGCGTACGACCATCATTGGCACCAAGGCAGAAGCGACTCTCATCGCTGAAGACGACACGTCTCCATTCGTCCCTCCATTCACGCCTGTCGCGACACCACTGGAGGCGGGCTGCACGATGTTGGAGCGTGAGCGGAAGACGGCCTAACGGTGTGCGGGACCGTAGCCCAGCTTCATGGAGACGGTTGCGAATGGTCCTCGCCGATACCCCAGGAGCAACAGTGTCCCTAATTTGCTGGGAAGTGGCGGTGCGGTCCCCTACGGCACTGCGTAGGATCCTACGGTCTTGGCGTGCATCCGTGCGTCGCTGCGGTCCGGTCCCAGGTCGACGGGCACGTGCACCTTCCGCCGACCACTGGCGACAACATCGATGTACTGTGGAGACCTCACGCCCCACGTGTTGAGCAATTCGGCGGTACGTCCACCCGGCCTCCCGCATGCCCACTATACGCCCTCGCTCAAAGTCCGTCAACTACACATACGGTTCACGTCCACGCTGTCGCGGCATGCTACCAGTGTTAAAGACTGCGATGGAGCTCCGTATGCCACGGCAAACTGGCTGACACTGACGGCGGCGGTGCACAAATGCTGCGCAGCTAGCGCCATTCGACGGCCAACACCGCGGTTCCTGGTGTGTCCGCTGTGCCGTGCGTGTGATCATTGCTTGTACAGCCCTCTCGCAGTGTCCGGAGCAAGTATGGTGGGTCTGACACACCGGTGTCAATGTGTTCTTTTGTCCATTTCCAGGAGTGTATAATGTTTAACAAAACCAAACGATAGGAAAAGTAGTCTGTGAATTTATTTAGGAAACTATTACTCTGCAAATGCTATTCTGGCTGCCATCTTATAAAAGCCAGTACTCTTAGAAATACATCATCAGAAATGAGGGGAAAACGCAACTTTCCCACTACACAGTTACGTAATGTGGTACGTTATATAATATTGAATTTCTGCGTGTGTCCGACTTATACACTCTCACTCATTCTCATTCATTCCACAACGACAAAACAACTAGATATTATTTAAATAATAATCTTTTCTGAATTTTATATTACGAAAATGAAAAGTAGTACGGTTTTTAATATGAAAAATCCAAATAAATTGACCTGAAATTTTGTGAACTCCAGTAATTATATGAAATGATACTAAAAGACAAACTGTTATTATTCCTAACTGAGTTTTTTAGTCCAAGATTCGGTTTGGGGTGTTTTGGGTAATTTCCTCTAACTCCGAAACTATGACAGATAGAAGGCTGAAATTTTTATACCATATTCTATTGAATAACAAAAGGCAGTGTATCGGCTTTAAACAATATTAAATAATATTTAATATAGTTTATTTAGATTCTTAAGGGTTTGAATATTCAGTCGCTCGAAGTGACACAGATACCGCTTCCCACGGCTAGCATAGCGACAGATGCGAATGAGTCATTGCTAAGACACAACTGGCTGTCTCCTTCACAGCCAATGGCTCCAATGCTACGGGCTGTTCTGCAAAGTAGTTTACTGCAATAAAGTTATCGCGACGTTACAAGCTGTGGGACATGGTTTTTAATAGCGTGTGTGAACAGCGCGGGCGGCAGTGCATATTCTAAAAAGTGCTCTCAAGGTGGCCACAAGGTTGGTAGAGAGTTGTTTTGCTGTGGTGTGCCACTTCTCCACCAGTGCAGTTGACGATTGCTGAATGGCCGTTGCTGCACGTGACGTGGACGTACTGCAATACGCCTCCCCAACACATGCCATATGTGGTCGATGGGATTCAAGTCATGTGAACAGGCACGCCAGTTCATTCACCGAATATCCTCTCATTACAAGAGCTCTACCACCTGCACTGTTCGATGTGGTCCTGCATTGTCACCCACAAAAATGAAGTCAGTGCCGAATGCACCGCTGAAAATACGCACGTGGGGGACGAATACAGCGTCACAATAACGTTAGCACGTGAACCTACTGAGTTTTAAGAATTTGGTCATTACCCTCGTACCACATTGTGGCTCTCCACATTGTAGTATCTGGACCACCAAAACGATCATGTGCGACAACATTCCTTCGCGCATTATGTGTTCCCACCTCTCACCGTATGAGGGTACGTCCAGAATCACCACTCAGACTGAATCTGCTCTCGACTGAGAAGAGCACGCGACCCCACGCCTCGTCGGTCCAATCCCTACGCTCTTGGAACCATCACAAACGGCGCCGCCGATATGCGGATGTCATCGGAACACAACATTTTGTATCCCGCCTGGAAGGCGGTGCGTGGGTATGCTCCTGAAAACTGAAAGGTTGGCCGAATGAAGGAAGCGAGTGGGAGCAGGTGGAGCTAAAACACGTCGGTACTGCGTGTAAAATTATAGATGTTTACTATAGGCAAAAACAGGCTAATAAATGTGGGACCTGAGTCCCTCCTGGCGTATACAACTTTCAAAAAACTTCCGGGAATTCAGCCAGGTGACACTTTCAGCGACCGCCGATATTTCGGCGGGAGTATAGAGGGTCTATACAAGGGTGATGCAGTTGAGGACAATATTATGGAAATGGAAGAGGATGTAGATGAAGATGAAATCGGAGATACGATACTGCGTGAAGAGTTTGACAGAGCACTGAAAGACCTGAGTCGAAACAAGGCCCCCGGAGTAGACAACATTCCATTGGAACTACTGACGGCCTTGGGAGAGCCAGTCCTGACAAAACTCTACTATCTGGTGAGCAAGATGTATGAAACAGGCGAAATACCCTCAGACTTCAAGAAGAATATAATAATTCCAATCCCAAAGAAAGCAGGGGTTGACAGATGTGAAAATTACCGAACAATCAGTTTAATAAGTCACAGCTGCAAAATACTGACACGAATTCTTTACAGATGAATGGAAGAACTAATAGAAGCCGACCTCGGGGAAGATCAGTTTGGATTCCGTAGAAATACTGGAACACGTGAGGCAATACTGACCTTACGACTTATCTTAGAAGAAAGATTAAGGAAAGGCAAACCTACATTTCTAGCATTTGTAGACTTAGAGAAAGCTTTTGACAATGTTGACTGGAATACTCTCTTTCAAATTCTAAAGGTGGCAGCGGTAAAATACAGGGAGCGAAAGGCTATTTACAATTTGTACAGAAACCAGATGGCAGTTATAAGAGTCGAGGGGCATGAAAGGGAAGCAGTGGTTGGGAAGGGAGTAAGACAGCGTTGTAGCCTCTCCCCGATGTTATTCAATCTGTATATTGAGCAAGCAGTAAAGGAAACAAAAGAAAAATTCGGAGTAGGTATTAAAATCCATGGAGAAGAAATAAAAACTTTGAGGTTCGCCGATGACATTGTAATTCTGTCAGAGACAGCAATGGACTTGGAAGAGCAGTTGAACGGAATGGACAGTGTCTTGGGACGGAGGATGTAAGAAGAACATCAACAAAAGCAAAACGAGGATAATGGAATGTAGTCGAATTAAGTCGGGTGATGCTGAGGGAATTAAATTAGGAAATGAGACACTTAAAGTAGTAAAGGAGTTTTGCTATTTGGGGAGCAAAATAACTGATGATGGTCGAAGTAGAGAGGATATAAAATGTAGACTGGCAATAGCAAGAAAAGCGTTTCTGAAGAAAGTCATTTCTGAAAGTATTTGTATGGAGTGTAGCCATGTATGGAAGTGAAACATGGACCGTAGATAGTTTGGACAGGAGGAGAATAGAAGCTTTCGAAATGTGGTGCTACAGAAGAATGCTGAAGATTAGATGGGTAGATCACATAACTAATGAGCAAGTATTGAATAGGATTGGGGAGAAGAGAAGTTTGTGGCACAACTTGACCAGAAGAAGGGATCGGTTGGTAGGACATGTTCTGAGGCATCAAGGGATCACCAATTTAGTATTGGAGGGCAGCGTGGAGGGTAAAAATCGTAGGGGGAGACCAAGAGATGAATACACTAAGCAGATTCAGAAGGATGTAGGTTGCAGTAGGTACTGGGAGATGAAGAAGCTTGCACAGGATAGAGTAGCATGGAGAGCTGCATCAAACCAGTCTCAGGACTGAAGACCACAACAACAACAACAAACAACCACCCCCCCCCCCCCTCCATTTTCAAGGCAAACTGCAACGGACAGGCGACGATCATGCAAATTTTTAAGTTAATAGATGGTTACATAACTTTGCACAGATGAGCGGAGCGTTAGACCCGTCGTAAGTAGTACAAAGTCTCAATATGAAGCGAAGTGTTCCGCCCGTCTGCTCTTGATCAAATGGGTGAATCCGGAGCGACACTCGTAGAGCTCCACAGCGCCGGCTAGAGGGCGCTGTCGTCGGTGTCTCGTAGTGCCAACTTATGAACTTACACCTACGCCGTGGCATCGTTGCTATCGATACCACACAACACACTGACCGTCGGGCAGATGCAGTCGCCGCAGCACTGTGGAGCGAAAGGTTAAGTGCCTTGCGGTCCTCTTAAATCTGACTGCAACTGCACCCGCTGTTTGACGTGGTTCCCTTCTCGCCCGTTGCACAATGTAGCGGTCATCTGCTGCTGCAGTTCACCACGCTCGACCACCTTCTCTCCCTCGGGCAGCAGTGCCTGTGATTCGGAGTGCTCCCAACGCACGTCAAATAATGCTGCGAAGAATACCAATCCTCCTTCCAGTTTTCCAAAGAGTCTTCCCATGTGAAATGATGAAAATGTAACCTCCCCCTTGGCAGTCCCCTCCCGGAGATCCGAATGGGGGACTATTCCGGAATCTTTTTGCCAATGGAGAGAGCATCATGACACTTCTTCAATTACAGGCCACATGTCCTGTGGATACACGACTTGTGGTAGCCATTAAATGTCGCCTTTGTTCAATTTGGAGGTCATAGGTTGGCCTTTCTACCAATCCGTCTTAGGTGGGGACCTTGCGAAAGCGCAGAGTCGGCTGGCGTGCTTGCTGCGTGTTGGTGCTGCGTCCTCCGGATGATACGGTGCACAGCCCACATAGAAGAAACTGCCTACAACTCAGTTTCAACATTGAGAGGGCGCACAGGATACGGACTTTGTTATGCCTCCCTCCTACATCAAACAAATTATTAGCACAAGACATCAATCCGCAAACGTGAACATGAGCACACACACTGTTTGAAGTACCGCAAGTCAATCGTGAGACAACCCCATTCAGTATAAGGTCAGTGTCTCAGCGAGTATCTCAGGACTCATATACAGTCTCCACTTAGATGAGCCAAAAGGAACATTATACAAGTGATGTTAATCATAATTCAGTGTATTTAGAATTATACCAGTGTTTAACGGCAGATCAGTGCAAGAGAACTTTGAACTATATTGACACGCACTATCTTCATGCTCCAGTTGTCTAATTAAATGTTCTACCAATTAATAACTCGAAATTGTTGCTAATCTGTTTTGCCAGCTACTTTTGTATAGCTGTCGCCTAACCCTGCTTGGTGCTGTCAGCCTAGCCAACAAAGACCGAAATCTGTCGACTGAGAGAAAAACTAGTGTAGTCTCAAATTTTTATACAGGAGTAGGAGGGGGCACCAGAACTATGAAGAACATACTGAGAAGTCCTGACATGTGGGGTTGTGTGGATGGGGGTGAGGGGGTGGGGTAGGCGTGTAAAGGTCACTTTTTTCGGTTTTACTTCAACATCTCGACAACCGCGAAAATGTCTCCCAGAATAAAACTATATTAAATTTCCTTCAACAATTTTTTCTCCTGGACTAACAATTCCTGTGTTCCAGGACACGGAAAAATCGTTGTTGTTGTTGTGGTCTTCAGTCCTGAGACTGGTTTGATGCAGCTCTCCGTGCTACTCTATTCTGTGCAAACTTCTTCATCTCCCAGTATTTACTGCAACATACATCCTTCTGAATTTGCTTAGTGTATTCATCTCTTGGTCTCCCTCTACGATTTCTACCCTCCACACTGCCCTCCAATGCTAAATTTGTGATCCCCTGATGCCTCAGAACATGTCCTACCATCCGGTCCCTTCTTCTTGTCAAGCTGTGCCACAAACTTCTCTTCTCCCCAATTCTATTCAATACCTCCTCATTAGTTATGTGATCTACCCATCTAATCTTCAGCATTCTTCTGTAGCACCACGTTTCGAAAGCTTCTTGTCCAAACTATTTATCGTCCATGTTTCACTTATATACATGGCTACACTCCATACAAATACTTCCAGAAACGACTTCCTGACACTTAAATCTATACTCGATGTTAACAAATTTCTCTTCTTCAGAAACGCTTTCCTTGCCATTGCCAATCTAGATTTTATATCCTCTCTACTTCGACCATCATCAGTTATTTTGCGCCCCAAATAGCAAAACTCCTTTACAACTTTAAGTGTCTCATTTCCTAATCTACTTCCCTCAGCATCACCAGACTTAATTCCATTACATTCCATTATTCTCGTTTTGCTTTTGTTGATGTTCATCTTATATCCTCCCTTCAAGACACCATCCATTCCGTTCAGCTGCTCTTCCAAGTCCTTTGCTGTCTCTGACAGAATTACAATGTCATCGGCAAACCTCAAAGTTTTTATTTCTTCTCCATGGATTTTAATACCTACTCCGAATTTTTCTTTTGTTTCCTTTACTGCTTGCTCAATATACAGATTGAATAACATTGCGGAGAGGCTACAACCCTGGCTCATTCCCTTCCCAACCACTGCTTCCCTTTCATGTCCCTCGACTCTTACAACTGCCATCTGGTTTCTGTACAAATTGTAAATAGCCTTTCGGAAAAATCGTAGATTATTAACAATAGTGTTTTAATGGTATTAAAGTGGCGTTTATTGTTAAACGAAGTTGGTTAAGAATAAATATTAAATTTCTGTACACATCTAAGTACAGTAGAACCATATTAAGGGATAAATTGCGTCCCGAGGGTGTAGCTGGGTCTAAAATCAGAGGTGGAGGTTAGAAGCGTGAGGGAAGCTAGGTCGCCGGGTGGTGGTCGGGCACTTCCCTCTTTTATGGTAGGTCTGAAAAATGAAGAGCGAACAGGCAGTTCCTCATCCTCTCAACAGAGAGGCCACTGCAGGGCCTTTCACAAAATTATACTGTTCCTTCCGCTGCTCGTCTTATTAATCACCGGCGATGCAGTGCGCATACATAGTTGGGAGTCTTTGCTTTCCACACAGCGCGTTAACACTACTGGGGTACTGATGTGGATTACTAATAATAGTAACGCAACAAACGCATATGGACAAAATCTACGTAAATCTCTGCACACTCTTTTTCAATGTTAGAGAGAAATTGATTCAGTCTTCCTGTAGCTTTCTTCGAGGACAGGCAATTTCCCCCACTTAAGTTTACTAACACTATAATCTCCCAGCATTACATGTTTCGCTCTCCTATATGGACAAAATGAGTTCACTGAACTCGTGTTTATATAGTCGAGTAATTTTTAGTTTACTGAGAATTTATTTGAGAGAGGTTTTACGCAAAATACCTTCCTATAAACAATGGCTCACAAGTGCTTGATATGTAAATGTGATGTCGTCAGTGACCTGTATAATGTTGGTGGGAAAGGGGCTGGACTGGTAAATATAGCATCTTGCTAATGTCTTTTGTAGACAGCATTCTGTAAACCCATATGCCGCGTTGTAGTTAGTTGCTGGTGAATTATGAATGACCAGAAACTTACTGCATTTCTCTCACCATTAATTGTCTTAGTGGTAGACTGCAAAAAAACTCTCCCATTCAGGAATCCAACGCGGAAATTATTAGTCCTAGAGAAAACATAGACATGATATTTTGTGTTGCAAATTTAATGTACTTTAATTTTTCACCGGTAAACATTTTTGCTGGAAGCAGCGGTTTTCGAGAAAAAACATAAAGAGTCACCTTTAAATGCCTCCCCTCCGATACACTCACACCTAACCGTCACGATTTTTAGTATGCTGTTCATGGCAGTCCCTTCTACCACTATAAAAATTTGCGACTACACGAGTTTTTTCCCCTCAATTTTCCTTCGTTGACTAAGTGAGGAGTCTGTATATGTGCTGTATGTAAGCAAGCCACTTCGTTAACAACAGTGACTTCGGTGGTGGGGGCTCTGTTCGTACCACATTTGCATGTTTCATGTAGAATGAAGTTGGTGAATGCGACAGGAGGCAAGTCGTGTGTCCTCTGAGGTGGAGGTGGTGTTCTAAAGTATTCAATACTTAACTGGGGAATTAGTTATTATTCATCATCAATGAAGTCATTCTTCCTATAGCGAAACTAGGATCCAAAAGAACATTCCCTTTTGCGGATGTGTATTGCTGTTTAGTCGTTTTCTGACTTTTTAGGTGAGTTCAAAAATTGGTTCAAATGGCTCTGAGCACTATCAGACTTAACATCTATGGTCATCAGTCCCTAGTACTTAGAACTACTTAAACCTAACTAACCTAAGGACATCACACAACACCCAGTTATCACGAGGCAGAGAAAATCCCTGACCGCGCCGGGAATCGAACCCGGGAACCCGGGCGCAGGAAGCGAGAACGCTACCGCACGACCACGAGCTGCGGACTTTTTGGTGAGTCCTGCCGTTCATTGAGACTGCATGGGATCGATGGGGAGCGGCGTCACATCAGATCCGATAGCCGTCAGCACGTGGGTTCTGTCTAAATTTACGGACTTGGTGCAGTCTCATTGAAAGCAAAAAAAATTATACTTCTTTCTGTAGTGTCTTGTAGCGTGGCGTTTTTGTGACTTTTGGATCTTAATTTGGATTGTTATGCAGCTTTGTGTGTGTGTGTGTGTGTGTATGTGTGGGGGGGGGGGGGAGGAGGTGGAGGTTCTTCGTTTAAGATAGCAGCCAGCTGCAAGCGGAGTATGAACTGTCAGTGCTCTACATATTCCAGTCCAGTGACCGGACCTCGGAAACTTTCCATGTGTATATAGGTAACTGGAGCGCACGAATCCTTTGGTTTTGGGAGCAGCGGCAAGTTTATTCCTGTCTCGCAGGTCGAGGGGAGGCTGGCGACCCATATTCAGACTGACTTTATAAGTTTAACGGCGGAGAAAATTGATCCAGGTTCGCCAACAAAATTTACGGAGCATATCTGCAGGCAAAAGGAATGCGTAATTTGTCTGGCGCGCGGCACGCCGCTCCAGTTTGCGCGGTTTGTGGCCGCGGCAGCGAGCGCTACTGCACGCCACGGGAGGCGAGGCTGAGCGGCGGGTCTGACCTGAAGGCGGGCAGGATGATGGACTCGTACTCCTCGATGGTGCACTCCTGGACCAGGAAGATGATGGGCTGCAGCACGGCGGCCAGCACCTCCTGCGTCTTCATCTCCTGCTGCAGGCTCGGCCACACGTGCTGGAACCACAGTTTCTGCAACAAGCGCACCGCGCCACACTCCGTTAGTACAGAGCGCACAGGGGTCACGCTAGCAGATATAAGCCAGAGACACTGTAAAGACTGGCAGTTCAGCTAAGCTCTTACTGCCTTAATCCTTTCGGTAGAGGAAGTAGTGCAAATATAGAATGCCATTTTGTTTTTCGTTCACAAATTTTTAAGTTTTTCACGTTAAGCAAACAAAATATCTGTAGCTCATACTGCGAGATGTACTTCAATGCTTCCCGTGTCTTCGCATACATACTACATTAGGAAAATTTCTAAATTAGGCTTAACACAAAGTTTGTCAGTTTTGCCTCTTAAGATTTTGGGGTACAAACATACACTACTGGATATTAAAATTGCTACACCAAATGCAGATGATATTCGGGTATTCATTGGAAAAAGATATTATACTGGAACTAACATGTGATTACATTTTCATGCAATTTGGGTGCACTGATCCTGAGAAATCAGTACCCAGAACAACCACCCCTGGCCGTTAAAATGGTTCAAATGGCTCTGAGCACTATGGGACTTAACATCTATCGTCATCAGTCCCCTAGAACTTAGTACTTAAACCTAACTAACCTAAGGGCATCACACAACACCCAGTCATCACGAGACACAGAAAATCCCTGACCCCGCCGGGAATCGAACCCGGGAACCCGGGCGTGGGAAGCGAGAACGCTACCGCACGACCACGAGCTGCGGACCCTCTGGCCCTAATAACGGCCTTGATACGCCTGGGCATTGAGTCAAACAGAGCTTGGATGGAGTGTACAGCTACAGCTGCCCATCCAGCTTCAACACGATACCACGGTCCATCAAGAGTAGTGACCGGCGTATTGTGAAGAGCCAGTTGCTCGGCCACCATTAACCAGATGTTTTCAGTTGGTGAGAGATCTACAGAATGTGCTGGCCAGGGCAGCAGTCGAACATTTTCTGTATTCAGAAAGGCCCGTACAGGACCTGCAACATGCGGCCGTGCATTATCCTGCTGAAATGTAGGGTTTTGCAGGGATCGAATAAAGGGTAGAGCCACGGGTCGCAACATCTGAAATGTAACGTCCACCGTTCAAAGTGCCGTCAATGCGAACAAGAGGTGACCGAGACGTGTAACCAATGGCACCCCATACAATCACGCCGGGTGATACGGCAGTATGCCGATGGTGAATACACGCTTCCAATGTGCGTCCACCGTGATGTCGCCAAACACGGATGCGACCATCATGATACTGTAAACAGGATTCATCCGAAAAAAAATGTCGTTTTGCCATTCGTGCACCCAGGTTCGTCGTTGAGTACACCATCGCAAGCGCTCCTGTCTGTAATGCAGCGTCAAGGGTAACCGCAGCCATGGTCTCCGAGCTGATAGTCCATGCTACTGCAAACGTCGTCGAACTGTTCGTGCAGATGGTTGTTGTCTTGCAAACGTCCCCATCTGTTGACTCAGGGATCGAGACGTGGCTGCACGATCCCTTAAGCCATGCGGATAAGATGCCTGTCATCTCGACTGCTAGTGATACGAGGCCGTTGGGATCCAGCACGGTGTTCCGTATTATCCTCCTGAACCCACCGATTCCATATTCTGCTAACAGTCATTGGGTCTCGACGTACGCGAGCAGCATTGTCACAATATGATAAACCGCAATCGCGATAAGCTACAATCCGACCTCTATCAAAGTCGGAAACGTGATGGTACGCATTTCTGCTCCTTACACGAGGCATTACAACAACGTTTCGCCAGGCAACGCCGGTCAACTGCTGTTTGTGTATGAGAAATCGGTTGGAAACTTTCCTCATGTCAGCACGTTGTAGGTGTCGCCACCGGCGCCAACCTTGTGTGAATGCTCTGAAAAGCTAATCATTTGCATATCACAGCATCTTCTTCCGATCGGTTAAATTTCGCGTCTGTAGCACGTCATCTTCGTCGTGTAGCAATTTTAATGGCTAGTAGTGTGGAATAGTCAATTTCTTTCAAAGTTGTTAAAGTTAAAGCAAAAAATGGAGAACCAAATACTGTACAACATAATAAAACAACAAAAGAACATGAAATATACCATTTTCATTTATTAAATATTCTCACATTTTCTCTTGTGAAACCTAGAGCTCTATTAAACGAGGCTGCTGTGGGTTTTCGAATCGAAACATCCCTTCTGTGCCGCTTCAAGGAAAGGCGTAACCACTCTCTTCCAGCGTCTTCACCCAAAAATGGATTCTGGATATTATTGGCTTTGGCAAACTGAAATGCGATCTGTTGAAGACACTTTAGGGTAAGTCCAAAAAATTTAGTTTCAGTTGTCATGCTGTATTCAATCAGCTGCTCTTCCTGTTCGTAAGGTAGACCAGTTTTTCGTACAAGTTCGGTCTCTGAGGCTAAATCAGCTGGTAAATCTGATTTTACTAGCCCACGTAGAGTGGCCCTACGAATTTGGGAAGTTTTTGCTGCCTTTAAGAAGTGCATCTTCTTTTCTCTAACATATTTAAGTCTTGTATGAATACAGGGCCTCGCGGCGATAACATTGAATAAAATGTTCTCGGGTTTCCAACCGCGTCAACTGCTTAAAATTACACGAGCTTTCGGCCAAGCACTCCCTGGCCATTGTCAAGTGGTATGACTGCCAGTGGGCTGCTGGTGCGCCCTTTTATACGGTAGCTGCCGGCTGTGACGTCACTGGTGCCCGTGACATTGCCATATATGGGCATGTTTTGAGTCGGCGTTCGATGTGCCCTCTTCAACCGCGAGATCGCTGGATCCCACGCAAGTCACCGTCTCTATTCAGGGTGGTTGCGGTAATTTTTATTTCAACAGCTTCCTTTATTAAAGTTCTTTTTATTACAGTTCTGGGACAGTTTCTCTTCTAGAAACCTACCGTTCACCGCTGCACGAAGGGGGGCAAGTTCCTTCGCGTACTCTGTGTGAAATCGAACTGGTATCCCATCAGGTCCAGCGGCCTTTCCTCTTTTGAGCGATTTTAATTGTTTTTCTAGCCCTCTGTCATCTATTTCGATGTCTATCATTTTGTTATCTGTGCTATAATCTAGAGAAGGAAGTACAGTGCAGTCTTCCTCTGTGAAACAGCTTTGGAAAAAGACATTTAGTATTTCGGCATTTATTATGTCATCCTCTGTTTCAGTACCATTTTGGTCACAGATTGTCTGGATATTCTGTTTTGATCCACCTGCCGCTTTGACATAAGACCAAAATTTCTTAGGATTTTCTGCCAAGTCAGTATATAGAACTATTTTCGAATTCGTTGAACGCCTCTCGCATAGGTCTCCTCACACTACATTTCGCTTCGCGTAATTTTTGTTTGTCTGCAAGGCTTTGGTTATGTTTATGTTTGCTGTGAAGTTCCCTTTGCTTCCGTAGCAGTTTTCTAACTCGGTTGTTG
Source organism: Schistocerca cancellata (assembly GCF_023864275.1). Lineage (NCBI taxonomy): Eukaryota > Metazoa > Arthropoda > Insecta > Orthoptera > Acrididae > Schistocerca > Schistocerca cancellata. Next base: position 766,004,724 of record NC_064630.1, read on the forward strand.
TACCGTGGTGGCTCTTTTCCATCTCTTACGATCTTGCTTGGCACATACCCATCTAATGCATATTGTACGATGCAGCTGTATTTCCTTTGACAGATAGGTTTTTCCTCCTCAATGCAATGACTTACTCTGCAAGTGGGGTAAGAAAATCAAAAAGTGGCTTGTTTATGGCGATACATCTAGGGAGCAGAGAGTTAACAATGAAACTTGAAGGTAGCATAGCCTAAAGATTCAGTCTGTAACTGGCTGTTTCTGTAAACTACTAGAAGGCTTCTCTTTACCCTAGGGATACTCAATCATAGCCATAACATGAAACAAATTCCACTGGTTCTCAGCTACCCTATCACGGGACACAAACGTCCCAATGGTATTATGGTTCTGAAAGGATTAACGGATACTAAGGCTCAAAAGTGTATCTGATAATGGCAGTACAAGTTTCATAAGCAGCGAGTAAGAAAAAATCTTGGTTTTAAAAAATACGTCAAGCCGCGTTTATTTGCCGACCTATATATGCGGGATGTAGCAAAAAACATACGGCGAGACTTAAAGGCGTTCCACAGAGCGTCTTGAGGAATAGATTGACGAAACGTCATGCAGCGACGCTACAGAGAGCAGAAGCTACAGGGGTCAACACTTGCTGCTAGGCCACCTATTCGGCAGCAGACGTGAGTTTGTACTCTAAAGAACCCCTACTGGTATCCCTGGCAATGGGTCTGATATCTGGGAAGAATACCGAACAAGCTCTTACACCATTTCATCTGTTGGGGGTGCGTCCACATTTACTTTGGGGGTCTGTTTCATGTTCGCTCCACTTCTCTTCAACATTTATACCAACGACCAGCAGTTGACCCCGAGCACGAGGAGATTCTTAATATGCAGATGACATAGCCCTTGCTTCGCAGAGCTCATGCTTTGAAAATTTGGAAAGAAACCTGACAACTGCACTTAGAACACTGTCAAGCTACCATAGTCGGAACCAACTCAGGCCAAACCCTTCGAAGACACAAGTGTGAGCCTTTCACCTAAGAAACAATGGTCAGGCCTCCATCTGCAGCATTATCGCGCCCCTAAGTACTTGGGAGTCACTCTCGATAGAACGCTGACATTCAAACTCCATTGCAAGAACACCACTCGAAACAACCTAATTCGCAAACTAGCAGGGTCACAATGGGGCTCACACCCACAAATTATTCGCTCTTCTGTAGTGGTACTGTACTTTTCTACTCCCGACTATGCTTCCTCAGTATGGTACAGGTTATCTCATACAAGTCTAGTAGATATTGGTTTCAACGAAACCTGCAGGTTGATCACAGGTTGCTTAAGACGTACCCCAACCGACAAGCTCTACTATCTGGCTGGAATAGCGCCACCATGGGTACGCAGAGCAGTCGCTGCCAACAAGAAATTTGGAACAGAATAGTATCCATCCACTGCAAGAGCATAATCCACCACCACAGCAACGGCTGAGCTCGCGAAAGAGCTTCCTGAGGACATCCGAGAAGCCCACCGTTTCACCAGAGAAGGCAAGGCTGGAGTCATGGAAGAGGTCGACGCCTCACCTGCGCGGGTGGATGCCAGAAGCTGGACACAATGAAAGCTGGCTGGTGTGGAAATCAGTAAATAGATAACGATCAGGAGCTGGACGATCCAGAGACAACCTGAAGAGATGGGGCTTCATAACGGAAGACACGTCCTGTGATTGTGGAAAAGGACAAACCACAAGCCACATGCTTCAGTGCCCGTAATTTTTTTTTTGGTCATCAGTCTACTGACTTGTTTGATGCGGTCCGCCACGAATTCCTTTCCTGTGCTAACCTCTTCATCTCAGAGTAGCACTTGCAACCTACGTCCTCAATTATTTGCTTGACGTATTCCAATCTCTGTCTTCATCTACAGTTTTTGCCCTCTACAGCTCCCTCTAGTACCATGGAAGTCATTCCCTCATGTCTTAGCAGATGTCCTATCATCCTGTCCCTTCTCCTTATCAGTGTTTTCCACATATTCCTTTCCTCTCCGATTCTGCGTAGAACCTCCTCATTCCTTACCTTATCAGTCCACCTAATTTTCAACATTCGTCTATAGCACCACATCTCAAATGCTTCGATTCTCTTCTGTTCCGGTTTTCCCACAGTCCATGTTTCACTACCATACAATGCTGTACTCCAGACGTACATCCTCAGAAATTTCTTCCTCAAATTAAGGCCGGTATTTGATATTAGTAGACTTCTCTTGGCCAGAAATGCCTTTTTTGCCATAGCGAGTCCGCTTTTGATGTCCTCCTTGCTCCGTCAGTTATTGGTTATTTTACTGCCCAGGTAGCAGAATTCCTTAACTTCATGACTTTTCTGGAGAGAACATACCTTCACCGAAGAGTCAAGCAGTATATTGCTCCCTCCTACGTATATCTCGCGAAGGGACCATGAGGATAAAATCAGAGAGATTAGAGCCCACACAGAGGCATACCGACAATCCTTCTTTCCACGAACAATACTAGACTGGAATAGAAGGGAGAACCGATAGAGGTACTCAAGGTACCCTCCGCCACACACCGTCAGGTGGCTTGCGGAGTATGGATGTAGATGTAGATTGACTTCGTGACCATCAATCCTGATGTTAAGTTTCTCGCTGTTCTCATTTCTACTACTTCTCATTACCTTCGTCTTTCTCCGATTTACTCTCAAACCATTCTGTGTACTCATTAGACTGTTCATTCCGTTCAGCAGATCATTTAATTCTTCTTCACTTTCACTCAGGATAGCAATGTCATCAGCGGATCGTATCACTGATATCCTCTCACCTTGTATTTTAGTTCCACTCCTGAACCTTTCTTTTATTTCCATCATTGCTTCCTCGATGTACAGATTGAAGAGTAGTGGCGAAAGGCTACAACCTTGTCTTACACCCTTCTTAATACGAGCACTTCGTTCTTGATCGTCCACTGTTATTATTCCCTCTTGGTTGTTGTACATATTGTATATGACCCATCTCTCCCTATAGCTTACCCCTACTTTTTTCAGAATCTCGAACAGCTTGCACCACTTTATATTGTCGAACGCTTTTTCCAGGTCGACAAATCCTATGAGAGTGTCTTGATTTTTCTTAAGCCTTGCTTCCATTTTTAGCCGTTACGTCAGAATTGCCTCTCTCGTCCCTTTACTTTTCCTAAAGCCAAACTGATCGTCACCTAGCGCATTCTCAATTTTCTTTTCCATTCTTCTGTATATTATTCTTGTAAGGAGCTTCGATGCATGAGCTGTTAAGCTGATTGTGCGATAATTCTCGCACTTGTCAGCTCTTGCCGTCTTCGGAATTGTGTGGATTACGCTTTTCCGAAAGTCAGATGGTATATTGCCAGACTCATATATTCTACACACCAACGTGAATAGTCGTTTTGTTGCCACTTCCCCCAATCATTTTAGAGCTTCCGATGGAATGTTATCTATCCATTCTGCCTTATTTGACCGTAAGTCCTCCAAAGCTCTTTTAAATTCCGATTCTAATACTGGATCCCCTATGTCTTCTAAGTCGACTCCTGTTTCTTCTTCTATCACATCAGACAAATCTTCACCCTCATAGAGGCTTTCAATGTATTCTTTCCACCTATCTGCTCTCTCCTCTGCATTTAACAGTGGAATTCCCGTTGCACTCTTAATGTTACCACCATTGCTTTTAATGTCACCAAAGGTTGTTTTGACTTTCCTGTATGCTGAGTCTGTCCTTCCGACAATCATATCTTTTTCGATGTTTTCACATTTTTCCTGCAGCCATTTGGTCTTAGCTTCCCTGCACTTCCTATTTATTTCATTCCTCAGCGACTTATATTTCTGTATTCCTGATTTTCCCGGAACATGTTTGTACTTCCTCCTTTCATCAATCAACTGAAGTATTTCTTCTGTTACCCATGGTTTCTTCGCAGCTACCATCTTTGTACCTATGTTTTCCTTCCCAACTTGTGTGATGGCCCTTTTTAGATATGTCCATTCCTCTTCAACTGTACTGCCTACTGCGCTATTCCTTATTGCTGTATCTATAGCGTTAGAGAACTTCGAACGTATCTCGTCATTCCTTAGTACTTCCGTATCCCACTTCTTTGCGTATTGATTCTTCCTGACTAATGTTTTGAACTTCAGCCTACTCTTCATCACTACTACATTGTGGTCTGAGTCTATATCTGCTCCTGGGTACGCCTTACAATCCAGTATCTGATTTCGGAATCTCTGTCTGACCATGATGTAATCTAATTGAAATCTTCCCGTAGTTCCCGGCCTTTTCCAAGTATACCTCCTCCTCTTGTGATTCTTGAACAGGGTATTCGCTATTACTAGCTGAAACGTGTTACAGAACTCAATTAGTCGTTCTCCTCTTTCATTCCTTGTCCCAAGCCCATATTCTCCTGTAACCTTTTCTTCTACTCCTTCCCCTACAACTGCATTCCAGTCGCCCATGACCATTAGATTTTCGTCCCCCTTTACATACTGCATTACCCTTTCAATATCGTCATACTCTTTCTCTATCTGTTCATCTTCAGCTTGCGACGTCGGCATGTATATCTGAACTATCGTTGTCGGTGTTGGTCTGCTGCCGATTCTGATTAGAACAACCCGATCACTGAACTGTTCACAGTAACACAACCTCTGCCCTACCTTCCTATTCATAACGAATCCTACACCTGTTATACCATTTTCTGCTGCTGTTGATATTACCCGATACTCATCTGACCAGAAATCCTTGTCTTCCTTCCACTTCACTTCACTGACCCCTACTATATCTAGATTGAGTCTTTGCATTTCCCTTTTGAGATTTTCTAGTTTCCCTACCACGTTCAAGCTTCTGGCATTCCACGCCCCGACTCGTAGAACGTTATCCTTTCGTAGATTATTCAATCTTTTTCTCATGGTAACCTCCCCCTTGGCAGTCCCCTCCCGGAGATCCGAATGGGGGACTATTACGGAATCTTTTGCCAATGGAGAGATCATTATGACACTTCTTCAAATACAGGCCACATGTCCTGTGGATACTCGCTACGTGTCTTTAATGCAGTGGTTTCCATTGCCTGCTGCATCCTCATGTCGTTGATCATTGCTGATTCTTCCGCCTTTAGGGGCAATTTCCCACCCCTAGGACAAGAGAGTGGCCTGAATCTCTATCCACTCCTCCGCCCTCTTTGACAAGGCCGTTGACAGAAAGCGGCTAACTTCTTATGCCGGAAGTCTTCGGCCACCAATGCTGATTATTTATCTAGATTTAGCAGTGGCGGGGATCGAACCCGGGACCGAAGATGTTTTTATTATGAATCAAAGACGCTAAACCATGGGTACACCTAGACCTGTAATATAAATACAATTTTTACCTATATGTATATGTTTATTGATGTGTATGGCTGCTGTTAATTTGTATGTTTCTGATTCGAGAATAGTAATAATTGATGGTGATTGACTCATACCGAGTTTGGTGTTTATGGCCAACACGAGCTCTACTGCAGGTGAAGCCACCGTGGAGAACTCGCCGAGACCTTCGCTTTTGCGAACGTGTCGCAAGGACTGGCTACAGAAAATGAATGGCAAAATTTTATGTACGTACTAAGCAATCAACCATTACTTCAGGGCGTCATTCCAGTCCAAAACCGGTTAGAAATCAAATAGCAAATAATTTCTAGAATGAAATTTTCAGCCGGCCGCGGTGGTCTCGCTGTTCTAGGCGCGCAGTCCGGAACCGCGCGAGTGCTACGGTCGCAGGTTCGGATCCTGCCGCGGGCATGGATGTGTGTGATGTCCTTAGGTTAGTTAGGTTTAAGTAGTTCTAGGGGACTGATGACCACAGCTGTTAAGTCCCATAGTGCTCAGAGCCATTTGAACCATTTTTGAAATTTTCACTCTACAGCGGAGTGTGCGCTGATATGAAACTTCTTGGCAGATTAAAACTATGTGCCGGACCGATACTCGAACTCGGGACCTTTGCCTTTAGCGGGCAAGTGCTCTACCAACTGAGCTACCCAAGCACGACTCACGTCCAGTCCTCACAGCTCCAATTCCGCCAGTACCTCGTCTCCTACATTCAAAACTTCACAGAAGCTCTCCTGTCCCGAGTTCGAGTCTCGGTCCGGCACACAGTTTTAATCTGCCAGGAAGTTTCATACCAAATAATTTGTTTTCGAATTTACTAGCTTCCTGATTGATTCCATGCGGCCAGCCACGAACTCCTCATCTCAGTGTAGCTTTTGTACCCTATATCCTCAATTATATGTTGGATGCATTACAATCCCTGTCTCGCCCTATTTTTTCCTCTACAGCTCCCTGTAGTACCACGTAAGTTATTCCCTGATGATAACAATGTGCGACCGCACCGAAGAGCACAAATGGGGGAGCTCTTGGAACGAGACGACATTCCGCGAATGGACTGGTCTGTCCATTCACCTGACGTAAATCCTATCGCGCACGTATTACAGCACATGCACTGTCGACCATCTAGAAATTTTAAACCGCGCTGGTGAAGGAATGAAACGCCCTATCAGAACTCCTTACCGACGTTGTGGCCGGCGTCGGAGCTCCTTTCACAACATGCGGTGCCGTCCGTGGTGAGGACACACCGTATTAAGAACCATTTCCCGCCTTTTGTAATGTCCAGAGGACCATAATGAATCTCGGTGACTTCAATGTAATTACTGTTCAAAATGGCTCTGAGCACTATGGGACTTAACATCTATGGTCATCAGTCCCCTAGAACTTAGAACTACTTAAACCTAACTAACCTAAGGACATCACACAACACCCAGTCATCACGAGGCAGAGAAACTCCCTGACCCCGCCGGGAATCGAACCCGGGAACCCGGGCGCGGGAAGCGAGAACGCTACCGTACGACCACCAGCTGCGGACTGTAATTACTGTGTTTGAATAAAAGTGTCAGTCGAGCGAGGTGGGGCAGTGATTAACACACTAGACTCTCATTCGGGAGGATGACGGTTCAAATGCCCGCATCTCGTGGTCGTGCGGTAGCGTTCTCGCTTCCCACGCCCGGGTTCCCGGGTTCGATTCCCGGCGGGGTCAGGGATTTTCTCTGCCTCGTGATGGCTGGGTGTTGTGTGCTGTCCTTAGGTTAGTTAGGTTTAAGTAGTTCTAAGTTCTAGGGGACTTATGACCACAGCAGTTGAGTCCCATAGTGCTCAGAGCCATGTGAACCATGAACGGTTCAAATCCGCGTCCCGCCATCCTAATTTAGGTTTCCCGTGATTTCCTTAAATCACTTCAGGCAAATTCTGGGATGGTTCCTTAGAAAGGGCATGGCCGACTTCCTTCCCCATTCTTCCCTCACCCGATGAGACCGATGACCTCGATGTTTGGTCCCCTCCCCCAAATCACCCACCCTAAAAGTGTGAGTTCTATTCTTTCCTTTGCGTATTTGTTCCAGATATCTCCTGAAGTATACTGTAGGAGTTCTTTGCAGTTATAGTCCAAGTTTTATAGAGCTGTAATACTTGGCAGTGTTACATCATGCGGGCCGGCCGCGGTGGTCTAGCGGTTCTAGGCGCTCAGTCAGGAACCGCGCGACTGCTACGGTCGCAGGTTCGAATCCTGCCTCGGGCGTGGATGTGTGTGATGTCCTTAGGTTAGTTAGGTTTAAGTAGTTCTAAGTTCTAGGGGACTGATGACCACAGATGTTAAGTCCCATAGTGCCCAGAGCCATTTGAACCATTTGAACATCATGCGGAAGTTACCGTCATCCTTAAGTTTTGCCCACCTGTGTATACGGTATACGTAGTTTTAAAAATATGTAGAATTTTACTCGACATAAAATTCTGTTCCTGAAGAATCAAAAATCTCTTCCAAATAGCTATAACATTTTATACAGAACTTCATGTACACAACTCAAAATACCTAAAGATTCTCCACAAAACACTCGTCATATCTAGCAACAAAAGCAGTAGAAAACGCCGGAAACCGCTTATGCCGGCCTGTTGTGCGGAACGCTTCACACGATTCCGAAATCGATCACTGGATTGAAATATGGACCAGGAAACGTCACGTGTTTCAGGCACAAAGTGCTCGGGGTCCAAAGCTTCTCCGTACCTTCGAAATTCGACTCAGGGAAAGAAAACTAATTCGGAAATAAAGATGGCTTGAAAAATTACAAATAAGTTAGAAATGTGGCCATGAAATGAAATTCAAACGTCTGCAGTTAACATAACAGATGAGAAGCCCACGCGGTTTGCAATAAATGGTTCAAATGGCTCTGAGCACTATGGGACTCAACATCTGAGGTCATCAGTCCCATAGAACTTAGAACTACTTAAACCTAACTAACCTAAGGACATCACACACATCTATGCCAGCGGCAGGATTCGAACCTGCAACCGTAGTGGTCGCGCGGTTCCAGACTGAAGTGCCTAGAACCGCTCGGTCACACGGGCCGGGTTTGCAATAAACAGCTAAAAGAAGGGGCAGAAGGAATAAACCCCTGACATATTTTCATGCTCATCTATAAGACAGCTCCAAAAAACGTCTTGTTCTGGAGGTACAGACAGTAAATTCTTTCCCGAATAATACATTTAATTACTACTAAACTGATACCAAATTCATACGCAAATGATCCGAAACAAATTTATCAGTTTTCTGTCAAATGCTTTTGGGAATCGTCTATAGGATAAAGACGGTGATGTTTTATGACGGTAATTCTGCCGGCCGTGATGGCCAAGTGGTTCTAGGCGCTTCAGTCTGGAACCGCGCTGCTGCTACGGTCGCAGGTTCGAATCCTGCCTCGGGCATGGATGTGTATGATGTCCTAGAATAGTTAGGTTCAAGTAGTTCTAAGTCTAGGGGACTGATGACCTCAGATGTTAAGTCCCATAGTGCTTAGAGCCATTTTTGAACGGTAATTCTGGAATGGACCTCCGTCATTAACTGAGGTGCCACTGTATTTCTTAAGTCGAAATCTGCTATGAATACTTTTCCGAGTAAGTATGGATACGTAGCTAGAAAAGAAAAAAGCACAAGGCGGAGAGCGCTTTTTAATTATGCACGCGGAGCGAGCTGACTTGTTTTCAGTAATTTGCAAGTGAAATACGCCTCTTAAAACTGCTATAAGCGCGCTGAATATTTAAGCACGAAAGTGAAAGACCAATTTCCTTTTGGTTCATTCCAGAGGCATAACTGAGTACTATGATAAAAACGCAGTCTCATCTGTTACCTACACTTGGCAATGATAATCATGATACCCAAACTGAAAGTTCATGTAATCCTATGAATAAAATCATTGTGCCCAAGAGTCCACTGCCACACTTATGGTAGGAGAAATTGGAAATAATGGAGGAAAAAGATAAGAGGATTTTATGAAAAATTCTGGGACCCACCATAGACGAAACTGGCAACTACAAGTTAAGAAGAAACAAAGAACTATGCAAAAATTATCAAACTCTCGCTTTAAGATGCAATCCAGAGAAGGATAGATTAACGGAAAGAATACTGCAATATTTCAACTACAAAAATAATAAGGATTAAATGAAAAGAAAAATAAAGAAAATAAAATATCCACTGTGCGGCTGGTCCCGGGGGAGATTCGAGTCATCCCTCGGGCATGGGTGTGTGTGTTTGTCCTGAGGGTAATTTAGGTTAAGTAGTGTGTAAGCTTTGGGACTGATGACCTTTTGCAGATTTCACACACATTCGAACAACATAAAATATCCAAGGCCAGTTCTGTGTGCAATGTCACTACATAGAGGTTGTGTTTACTATAATCTCTGCAGGATACTTTCGCGTTTGAACAGGACTGCCCATTAGAATGTAATTCTGGTAGCCTAAATAGATCCAGTTATTTGTATGGCTGTTTTCGTCTTGAGCACTGTAATCAGCCTACCGTCAGTCTAAACTCACTACGATGACCCAGCTGTAGCTACGGCAATCTGTCCGTTGCTATATGTCCATATAGCTACGCTAAATCCTAACCGCTTGTTTGCTGTTCGTTGTTCCCATATTCAGAAATGTCACCTGAATTACTAAAGACCTTTGATTTTTGTGAGGGATTTTCTTCTGCGAATAAATACTATATTATATGTCTACAACATTGTCATTTTGTTACACTATAACGTCAAAGTAATATTTTTTTATATTTTTTGAAGTATCATTTTATACAAGCAAAAATATTTGTTTTCCTGTAGCTACGAAATTTCACCTGTGAGTAAAACAAAATATGTTTCAAGTATCTGATTCGCATTTTGTGAAGTGATCATTAACAACCGCTGCAATTTTATGCAAGTTATTATTACACCGAGTGTGCCAGTAGGGAACTGTTAGAGTTAAGTGTTTTTACATTTGTCAGTGAACTATGAGATCCATTTCACGCATGCCTGGCAGACGTCTACAAGGAACCGTGTAAAAGGCCGTGATATGGAGAGCTATAGCGCGGTTAAAATTAGTTGCGCCTTCTGACAGATCAGTACGGAGCGAGTGGGGGGAAGCGTGGTTGCTAACAGGTTCGTTTAAAAACCTGCCACACTGCTACTTTCAAGAACTAAAAAAAAAACAAAAAAAAAACAGGCTTTAGTGCGCATGCGCAGGTATGTAGAAATCCGTTTTTGGTCTTTGAACTGCTTAAGCGCATCTCGTCTCACTTCTGGTTAGATTCCCTCGCACAGTGGTGGATAAACAGTTGATTTTTATTATCAGTGAAGCGTAAACGTGAAATAGCCGATCGCGGGACCTGCAAAAGCTTCGAAACGATTGAAAAACTCGCCACAGACAAAACACGAGACACGTGAATGGTACAGCCACTCTAACTCAGACAGCTATGCACATGCGCGAATCCGGTAGCTTGGCAGCGCCAGAAAAATTTTTCCGCGTAGGTTCTGGCTGCTTGCTCTCACTGCTTGCACACCAAACAGCCGTACACCAAGCAGCCAGGAGCGGGAAGTCGCGTTACTTATACGCGATTTCAGCTCTGTGCATGCGATTCAAGCTGTCTGGAAACTGCTTAAACGAACCCAGCACGTGCTGAGCGCGTCGGCAGGTGACAGTAACGCCACGCCAGCTAAGTGCTGAAACTATCTGGTCTGATTGACTGCATGTATAGCAAGTCGCGCAGGCCGGTCGATCTGCAATGTTTCTCAAACGATTCTAAAGAAACTGTTCGGTAGTAAACTCTGATTGTTTACAGCTCAGTTCGTCAGTTTCGTGATGAACTGCATATCATTTCGGTAATCGTCATAGTTATTGAATGGCAATGCGGGGTCGGCCTTATTACTATTGATTTGGTAGTGTTAGTTGCAGAGGGTGGGCGGATGCCCTTCCTGCCGCCACCCCGGGACGGAAGTAATGTACCCCAGCTCTCTGTGTCTGGTGTAAGCCGTGGAATAGTCGAACGTGTTTCAAACGTCTGCGATTCGTGCAACTGAGGTGGAACGTGGGGACCAGCCCGGTATTCACCTAGCGTGATGTGGAAAACCGCCTAAAAACCACATCCAGGCTGGCTGGCATACCGGCCCTCGACGTCAATCCGCCGGGCGGATTCGATTCGGGGCCGGCGCGCGCCTACGCGAGTTCAGGAAGTGGCGCCTTAGCACCTTCGGTTACCCTGGCGGATCACTGATAATAATCCAGATATTTATGGTTATTCCTCTACTCATTATTCTTCGTGTTTTACTGCTCCTCTTAATTCATATTGATAAAACAAATATCGCACAAGACTAATTTGTAACCGCTCAGTCGAATGTTTTTAACAGGAAACGAACCGAAGCAAACGAACCGACGCTTACCGTCGACACGGGCGTCGTATAAATGATGTGATGAGCCGTAATAGTCTGGGCCGAGTCCAGCTACACCCTGCAAAAACCAAACTGCAAGATCCAGAGACAATGCGCCTGACAACGCTTAGGAGGGACCCTCAGTATAGTTGGTGTGTAAATCGTGCGCTACACGCGGAGTTGGGTCGCACTGGGGTAAAGTCACATTTTACGAGGTGCAGTGGGACCATCGCATGTGGGAACATGAATTGAGCTCAAAATAACATCAAGAGGCTGCCCTGAAGTCATCTTCAATTAACCACTCTGTTCTCATAACGACGAGACAATTGAATATTGTAGACGCCAACACCGTTGCCTCGACAACATAGAGAACCCATAAGAGTGTTCACAAGAGATTAGCTTAGAACTTTGTTAAGGATATCCATTGAATTTCATTGAACGTCGGTAACTGAATGAAACACTAGTCCTGTACCTATGGATCTAACTACACGGTCTTTTCCATAAACTCAGTCATTTATATACTCTTCACGGGTATGCCGCCGTATATGATCGTCTTCATAGGTCTTAAAGGTTTTCCTTTAAGCAAGATATGGAACCCTATTTTATCTGACAGAAAACAACAACGGTCGGGTTTTCGACCCGCTACATCTTAATTTGCGTTGTAACACTTTCGCCACTTTCCACCACCGGCGGCGCTGCATTTCTCCGCTTCGCAGGGGGCAGCTCTTCCGCACCTCGCGCAGGCGTAGTGGCCTGGACCCGGGGTATAAAGCGCCTTCCGTTTCTGATGTGCATCGAGTTCCGGCGTGAGTGCTCGCACCTGAAGATGACGGTGAGATAAATCACCGAAATATCGTGTTGTGAAGACGATCATATCCGGCGGCATACCCGTGAAGAGCGTATACGTACAAGAGCGCCGGGCGTGAGTGTGTATTCAGTGCTCGCACCTGAAGATGACGGTGAGATGGATCACCGAAATATCGTGTTGTGAAGACGATCATATCCGGCGGCATACCCGTGAAGAGCATATACGTACAAGAGCGCCGGGAAAATCTATGGAATCACAACCTTAGTCATTGTTACTTGGGCTAGGATCCTGCATCTTTTCTACTGTAATGAGACGAAGATCTAATTTGTCAATTAAAAAAGAAAAGGAATATATTTCTGAATTATGTCAGTTTTTCTTTATTGGACAACTAGCCAACTTGTTCAGCAATATCGTTTCAATCAGATTGTTCAGTATACAATCAGAGACAGTGAAGATTATTGTAATGTAAATGAAAGTGCGATGAAATTATTGTAACATAATTGAAATGTAATAATACTGGTAAACTTTTCATTTCATGATTGAGTTTGTAAAAGTTGGCACGCTTGATACTTCGTGTTTTCAGTGTTGCAACGTATTTAAATTTTGGTTATAATTATTTCACGCAAAGAGTGAATTATTTAAAAGCTATTTGTGAAGCTCATGAGTTTTGTCTGTGCAGGTAAAGATTACTGTGAGGAAACCAGTTGTGTCTGTAAGCGCCAGAGCTCATCATTTAACTATTTCTGTAACAGCAATTTGAATTTTTTTCCAAATTATTGCATCAGATTTTCTTCAGTAATTTAAAACCCTAGTTAGTACTCGTATATTTCGTTGTTAATAAAATTATTCTGTTGGTAACGTGTGAGAATTATTTAATAATACACGTTTGTTGAAATTATTATGTACATAATAATTTTCTTTTCTGGTAACCAACTAGTCAAAAACGGTGTTTTTCTCCAGTTGGAATGATGATGAAATTAAAAACAGCTTCATCGGTTTGCTGTGGGTTGCTTAAATTTTCGTCGAGCTTTTCTTTGTCTTTTGCCGTGCACAATTTGTTCAACTTCATAACGATCTTTCAGAAGTAACGTACCAAGAAGTAGGAGTAGATATTTGTAGCGGAACTTGTTGCACACCTCAGCCGCTATTATATCTAAAACGATCACCTGATCCGATTAGGCTCACACGAATCACAGTCATTTTCATACCCGGGTAAAGAGGTTACAGTGTGTCTCATTTAATATTTAAAATCTCAGTATAGGACCTAATTCAGCTTCGATAATTAAACACTAGCAAATATGATTTCTTGCAGAATACTCTGGAAAACAGCATCGCGTTTATTCTGGTGTTTAAAATATTTAACTAGGTCTCGTAATTATTTTCCTAGCTCTAGGCTACAGTGTCTTTTCTACAATATACTTTGTTCTCAATCTGAAGGGACTTCATTCCATCCAAGTTGGGAGCGACGGGGTAATGCCAAAATCCGCGGCTCTCCAGCGTTTAACCGTATTTAATTTGGAAGAACGTCACAGGATATTAAAAGCCCTGCACTGCGATGGCAAAATCTCGTTTAATAACGCACATTACTGGCTTATTACATATTCATAGAAGGGCGGGCTCTGAAAGCACGTCCACCCTCTCCCAGATGAATAATGCAGTATCATCTCTATAGTACTACGTATTTTAAATGAGACATCGATCCTGCTCAGTTCTGTTTCGTTTTCATAAATAATTAGTTTGATAAATTGTGATACACTGTTAATGGGGCTCGGGGTAAATGTGGGGTATATGGATCTGTTGATAAACTCGATATTATAAAAAAAAACCTAAAAAATAACGTCAGAAGAGTATCCGCTGCAGTAAAGAAACGATGACGTTAACGCTCTGTTGCGAATTAGGGCTCTGTGAAATTTTAGTGGGCATTTCTGTAAAATATGAAACAAGGCTGTGTACGGAACGTAAGAGGATAATGGAGCGTACAGTCATAAATAAGTCATAGTTGATGAATAAATAAAAGACTGACGTCTGTATCAGGGTCGCGAATAAATATGGGCGGAGACAATGTCAGATCTCTTGTCGCCCAAGCGTATGTCAGTTAAGCCAGTAAATGTTCTTACTTGGTTTGATGAGTTTGAAAAGTAACTTTCTAAATCGCTGGGAAGTATGTATGTGTGAATAATATCTGCACTGTGTGACGTACTTAATTGTGTGTTGTGTGTTGAAATGGTATTTTTTCAGAATGTACCTGTGTGGCGATGATTTCATGTACATTATAAAATAGGTGATCACCTATTAGATACCTAAAGCGTATATGTCATGTACCATTCGGTAATGGTGTATACTGGTCAGGGATGAGACGGGTGTTGTTCTTCAGGAGTTTGTAAGGACACGTTTGTAAGACAAGGCTTCCCGTTGAAAGCTCGGAGGTGAAATTAGGCGATAATTACAGGATAGGATGAATACTGTATAAGGATTAGGTAGGGTGGACGTCCTGCAATTTCTTTTCTATGACGCATTCATATAACCGATTCGCCTCGATGGGCAATGAGGCGCTTCAGTCTGGAACCGCGCTGCTGCTACGGTCGCAGGTTCAAATCCTGCCTCGGGCATGGATGTGTGTGATATCCTTAGGTTAGTTAGGTTTAAGTAGTATAAAGTCTAGGGGACTGATAAACTCAGCTGTTAAGTCCCATAGTTCTAACAAGGGAACCTCCCCATCGCACCCCCCTCAGATTTAGTTATAAGTTGGCACAGCGGATAGGCCTTGAAAAACTGAACACAGATCAATCGAGGAAACAGGAAGAAGTTGTGTGGAACTATGAAAAAATAAGCAAAATATACAAACTGAGTAGTCCATGCGCAAGATAGGCAACATCAAGGTTAATGTAAGCATATGTGCGCAGTGGTCTCGTGGTTAGCCTGAGCAGCTGCGGAACGAGAGGTCCTTGGTTCAAGTCTTCCCTCAAGTGATAATTTTACTATCTTTATTTTCGTAAAGTTATGATCTGTCCGTTCGTTCATTGACGTCTCTGTTCACTGTAATAAATTTAGTGTCTTTGTTTTGCGGCCGCACCGCAAAACCGTGCGATTAGTCGACGAAAGGACGTGCCTCTTCAATGGGAACCGAAAACATTCGATCGCAAGGTCATAGGTCAATCGATTCCTCCACAGGAAAACACGTCTGATATATTCTATACGACACTGGTGACGGCATGTGCGTCACATGACAGGAATATGTTGTCGACCCACCTAACTTGTACACTTGGCGAATGGGTAAAAAGATTCTTCTACCTTTCCCGATTTAGGTTTTCTTGTGGATGTGATAATCACTCCCAAAAAAGTGATGAAAACATAAGAGTTTGTAACATAAACTGAAAACAAAAAATTAAAATTTCCACTCGAGGGAAGACTTGCACCAAGGACCTCTCGTTCCGCAGCTGCTCACGCTAGCGACATGACCAAAGCGCTCCTCAGCTCACATAGCCCTTGAAGTTGTTCATATTGCGCATGGACTATTCAGTTTATATATTTTGCTTATTTTTTCATAGTTCCACTTCTTCCTGTTTTCTCGATTGATCTGTGTTCAGTTTTCGAAGGTCTATCCACTGTGCCAACTTAGAATTAAATCTGAGGGTGGTGCGATGGGGAGGTTCCCTTGTAAGAGCCATTTGAACCAATTACTGTAAATGGTCTCCAAGTAGCCGAACATAAGCCTTTCCAGTCAATGATCGGTTCATTTGTACCAGAGGACCCACTCCATACCTTGTAAACAAAGCCTTCATCATTACGCAGCCACCACCATCTTGCACAGTGCCTTGTTGACACATTGCGTGCACGGCTTCACGAGGTCTGCGCCACACTCGAACTCTACTATCAGCTCTTACAAACTGAAATCGGGCCTCCCAGATCAGGCCACGATTTTCCAGTCGTGTAGGGTCGAATCGATACGGTCAAGAAACCAGTTAGAGGCGCTGCAGGCTATATCGTGCTGTTAGCAAAGACAATCGTGTCGGTAGTTTGCTGCCAAAGCTCATTAATGCCAAATTTCGCCAGTGCCCTAACGGATACGTTCCTCGTACGTCCCACATTGTTTTCTGCGGTTGTTTCACGCAGTGTTGCTTGTCTGTTAGCACTGACAACTCTACGCAAACACCGCTGCTCTCGGTGGTTATGTGGACGCCACTGTGTTGTCTGTGCTGTGAGGAGATGCTTGAAATGTGGTATCCTGGGCATACTTCGACAATGTAGAACGCAGAATATTAAATTTCCTAACGATTTCCGATATGGAATGTCCCATGCGTCTATCTCCAACTAACATTGGGCGTTCAGTATGTTCATTCCCGTCGTGCGGCCATAACAACGTTGGAAAACTTTTTCACGTGAATCGTACAGATGAAAGTTCCAACTGCCCTGTTCTTTTATACCTTGTGTACGCGACACTATCGCCATCTGTATATGTGCATATCGCTGTTCCACGACTTTCGTCACCTTAGTGCATTTTTGTGTCTTGCAAAATTTCACTTATTAAACTATCCTTGCGTTGTGCTTTTAAGTCAGTCCCGCGTGGCAGAGAGCATAAAACATATGAAACACAACGTAACAGTGTTGTGACAGCTTATACTTACAAGATCGTATGCGAGTAACTGTTTCGTTACGGGCGATAGTGGCAAGCTGGTCGGAAATATTTAAGGTCTCGTGAACTCCTCCAATTCTGATAAACTCACTTCTAGCTTTGAGCAATTGATGTAATAAATGTGCACCAAACCGGAGACTACTGAACCTCAACAATAAGTTAAGTTTTTGCCAGATTCGTTTGATAGTCGTTTACCGCCATATCATCCTCTCCCAGAGTGCTGTTGTCTTACAGTCATTCACCACCATAGTTCATATGATTGAGAACAGCGCACTCGCAACCGCACAGCAGATAAGGTCGAGGAAGTGCGGACAGACACGGACGACACGGTACCAGCAGGTACTGGCCATTAAAATTGCTACACCACGAAGATGACCTGCTACGGGTGCGAAATTTAACCGATAGGAAGAAGATGCTGTGATATACAAATGATTAGCTTTTCAGAGCATTCACACAAGGCTGGCACCGGTGGCGACACCTACAACGTGCTGACATGAGGAAAGTTTCCAACCTATTTCTCATATACAAACAGCAGTTGACCGGCGTTGCCTGGTGAAACGTTGTACTGATGCCTCGTGTAAGGAAAGAAATGCGTACCATCACGTTTCCGACTTTGATAGAGACCGAATTGTAGCCTATCGCTATTGCGGTTTATCATATTGTGATATTGCTGCTCGCGTACGTCGAGACCCAATGACTGTTAGCAGAATATGGAATCGGTGGGTTCAGGAGGATAATACGGAACACCGTGCTGGATCCCAACGGCCTCGTATCACTAGCAGTCGAGATGACAGGCATCTTATCCGCATGGCTTAACGGATCGTGCAGCCATGTCTCGATCCCTGAGTCAACAGATGGGGACGTTTTCAAGCCAACAACCATCTGCACGAACAGTTCGACGACGTTTGCAGCAGCATGGACTATCAGCTCGGAGACCATGGCTGCGGTTACCCTTGACGCTGCATCACAGACAGGAGCGCCTGTGATGGTGTACTCAACGACGAACCTGGGTGCACGAATGGCAAAACGACATTTTTTCGGATGAATCCAGGTTCGGATGAATCCTGTTTACAGCATCATGATGGTCGCATCCGTATTTGGCGACATCGCGTTGGACGCACATTGGAAGCGTGTATTCACCATCGCTATGCTGCCGTATCACCCGGCGTGATTGTATGGGGTGCCATTGGTTACACGTGTCGCTCACCTCTTGTTCGCATTGACGGCACTTTGAACAGTGGACGTTACATTTCAGATGTGTTACGACCCGTGGCTCTACCCTTCATTCGATCCCTGCGAAACCATACATTTCAGCAGGATAATGCACGACCGCATGTTGCAGGTCCTGTGTGGGTCTTTCTGGCTACAGAAAATGTTCGACTGCTACCCTGTCCAGCACATTCTCCAGATCTCTCACCAAATGAAAACGTTTGGTCAATGGTGGCCGAGCAACTGGTTCGTCACAATAAGCCAGTCACTACTCTTGATGGACTGTGGTATCGTGTTGAAGCTGCACGCCTGAAGCTGCACCTGTACACGCCATCCAAGCTCTGTTGGACTCAATGCCCAGGCGTATCAAGGCCGTTATTACGGTCAGAGGTGGTTGTTCTGGGTACTGATTTCTCAGGATCTATGTACCCAAATTGCGTGAAAATGTAGTCACATGTCAGTTCTAGTATAATATATGTGTTCAATGAATATCCGTTTATCATCTGCATTTCTTCTTGGTGTAGTAATTTTAATGGCCAGTAGTGTATGTTACAACTGAGTCTTGTACCCCTGTTAGGCTTCAGTTTCCTGGTAAAGGCAGTTATTTCTACATTGTGCTGCTGGTTAGGTTTTGTACAGTTATTTTCTCTCGATATAGAACCATATGTTTTGTTGCAGTTGACGCGAAATAGCCTAAATTCAGTTAACTACAAACACAATTGGAAGTAAAGATGTTCCAAATATGTGGAGAATATCTAGAATGCTGTCGTGTGGATAAAATAAATTCCCTGTGTGGATGTATTTCGATCTTGTATACACTATGTGATCAAAAGTATCCGGACACCTGGAAGAAAATGAGAAGTTCGTGGAGCCCTCCATCGGTAATGTTGCAATTCAGTATGGTGTTGGCTCATCCTTAGCCTTGATAACAGCTACCATTCTCGCAGGCATACGTTTAATCAGGTGCTGGAAGGTTTCTTGGCGAATGGCAGCCCATTTTCTTCACGGAGTGCTGCACTGAGGAGAGATATCGCCGTCGGTCGGTGAGGCCTGGGACGAAGTCGGCGTTCCAAAACATCCCAAAGGTGTTCTATAGGTTTCAGGTCAGGGCTCTATGCAGACCAGTCTATTACAGGGATGTTATAGTCGTGTAACCACTGCGCCACACGCCATGCATTATGGACAGGTGCTCGATCGAGTTGAAATATTGCAATCGCCATCCCCGAATTGCTCTTCAACAGTGAGAAGCGAGAAGGTGCTTAAAACATCAATGTAGGCCTGTACTGTGATGGTGCCACGCAAATCAACAACGGGTGCAAGCCACCTCCATGAAAAACACAACCACACCATAACACCACTGCCTCCGAATTTTACTGTGGCACTACACACGCTGGCAGATGACGTTCACAGGGCATTCGCCATACCCACACCCTGCCGTCGAATCGCCACATTGTGTACCGTAGTTCGTCGGTCCACACAACGTTTTTCCACTGTTCAGTAGTCCAATGTTTATGCTCCTTACACCAAGCAAGGCGTCGTTTGGCATTTACGGCGTGATGTGTGGCTTATGAGCAGGCGCTCGACCATGAAATCCAAGTTTTCTCTCCTCCAGCCTAACTGTCATAGTAGTTGCAGTCGATGCTGATGCAGTTTGGAATTCCTGTGTGATGGTTTTTATAGATGTCTGCCTATTACAAATTACGACTCTCTTTATCTGTCGGCGGTCTCTGTCAGTCAACAGAAGAGGTCGGCCTGTACGCTTTTGTGCTGTACGTGTCCCTTCCTGTTTTCACGTCACCATCACATCGGAAACAGTGGACCTAGGAATGTTTAGGAGTACAGATGTATTACACAAGTGACACCCAATCACCTGACCACGTTCGAAGTTCGTAAGTTCCGCGGAGCGCTCCATTCTGCTCCCTCACGATGTCTAATGGCTGCTGAGGTCGCGGATATGGAGTATCTGGCAGTAGGCGGCAGCATACTGCACCTGATATGAAGAGCGGATGTTTTTCGTGGTGTCCGGATACTTTTCATCATATAATGTATAGACTCTGATGCTTCAGTTGCTTCAGAAGGGTTTTCAAAGAAACTGTCGGAAAGAAGGCGGTGTTGTCATGTGAGGATTTGCCGGATTAATAATTTTTGAGAACTTGTCTCTCTGGAGTATAGCGCTTTATTTATTACTTAAAAATGAAAATGATAAGTCAGGACCGCAATAAACTTTTTTTATTTAAGTTTACTGGTTACAGTTAGTGTAGGTGTAGCACCTGCTCCGTTCACAGCCACCATCTACCATCGTTGTTTAAGATCTGAAGATGGTCTAAAAGAGACCGAAACCGGTAACCTTAAAAAAAAGTGTATTGTGGGTGAGACTGTTCATATTCATTTTTGCTGGATTAGTTCACGGAAGCCATCCGTCTCAAGACCTGTTACGTCTCCCACGAATAAGACGTGCTACTGAATTCCAACAAATATAGTAACGCTGTGGATAATTTCTGAGAGAAGTGCCAAGACCGAAAACTTGAGTCCCACGAAGATAGTTGATACTGTAGGTATATGTAAAAAGATTCATATGGAAAGAGACGGATAATGGCAAGTACCTTTATGTAGTTGTCAAAGATGTCTGTCATGTTGCCTAATAGCAAACTTCCATTATGTAAACATGTAGGTTTTGACGATCAAAAGGACTTCCCTCTGAACCAATAGATTTGGAATGGAATGAATAGTAGCAGTCCACATCGGATTTATGGAAAGAGCGGAGATTACAACACAGTATATCCCATTGTCATGAATGACTAGTAGAAATAGCGAAACAGCCTCGTCTATTGTCAATTTATGTTCCTTCGTTTGGCTCATAGCTTACATTGAGGATACCAAAATTCTACACTCCTGGAAATGGAAAAAAAAACACATTGACACCGGTGTGTCAGACCCACCATACTTGCTCCGGACACTGCGAGAGGGCTGTACAAGCAATGATCACACGCACGGCACAGCGGACACACCAGGAACCGCGGTGTTGGCCGTCGAATGGCGCTAGCTGCGCAGCATTTGTGCACCGCCGCCGTCAGTGTCAGCCAGTTTGCCGTGGCATACGGAGCTCCATCGCAGTCTTTAACACTGGTAGCATGCCGCGACAGCGTGGACGTGAACCGTATGTGCAGTTGACGGACATTGAGCGAGGGCGTATAGTGGGCATGCGGGAGGCCGGGTGGGCGTAGCGCCGAATTGCACAACACGTGGGGCGTGAGGTCTCCACAGTACATCGATGTTGTCGCCAGTGGTCGGCGGAAGGTGCACGTGCCCGTCGACCTGGGACCGGACCGCAGCGACGCACGGATGCACGCCAAGACCGTAGGATCCTACGCAGTGCCGTAGGGGACCGCACCGCCACTTCCCAGCAAATTAGGGACACTGTTGCTCCTGGGGTATCGGTGAGGACCATTCGCAACCGTCTCCCTGAAGCTGGGCTACGGTCCCGCACACCGTTAGGCCGTCTTCCGCTCACGCCCCAACATCGTGCAGCCCGCCTCCAGTGGTGTCGCGACAGGCGTGAATGGAGGGACGAATGGAGACGTGTCGTCTTCAGCGATGAGAGTCGCTTCTGCCTTGGTGCCAATGATGGTCGTATGCGTGTTTGGCGCCGTGCAGGTGAGCGCCACAATCAGGACTGCATACGACCGAGGCACACAGGGCCAACACCCGGCATCATGGTGTGGGGAGCGATCTCCTACACTGGCCGTACACCACTGGTGATCGTCGAGGGGACACTGAATAGTGCACGGTACATCCAAACCGTCATCGAACCCATCGTTCTACCATTCCTAGACCGGCAAGGGAACTTGCTGTTCCAACAGGACAATGCACGTCCGCATGTATCCCGTGCCACCCAACGTGCTCTAGAAGGTGTAAGTCAACTACCCTGGCCAGCAAGATCTCCGGATGTGTCCCCCATTGAGCATGTTTGGGACTGGATGAAGCGTCGTCTCACGCGGTCTGCACGTCCAGCACGAACGCTGGTCCAACTGAGGCGCCAGGTGGAAATGGCATGGCAAGCCGTTCCACAGGACTACATCCAGCATCTCTACGATCGTCTCCATGGGAGAATAGCAGCCTGCATTGCTGCGAAAGGTGGATATACACTGTACTAGTGCCGACATTGTGCATGCTCTGTTGCCTGTGTCTATGTGCCTGTGGTTCTGTCAGTGTGATCATGTGATGTATCTGACCCCAGGAATGTGTCAATAAAGTTTCCCCTTCCTGGGACAATGAATTCACGGTGTTCTTATTTCAATTTCCAGGAGTGTATATGTTTTATATACTATTTAACTGACAGATCTGGGTATGTTATAGTCCACTACGTAGAGTTCACGCTATCGAGGTTGCTGTCTACAGGAAGACTTCCGGTATCCCCTCTTGGTATATCGAAGGTCTACTTTCCTTACATACGGATGAATGTAAAATAATGCTTAGACAGGACATAAAGAACGAATAATATGAGATGACAACATTACCAGGAAACCCCTGGACACTGTGGCGTCATTTAAATACGTAAGGGGACGAAGTGATATGACATGAAAACGAATCCGTGAAGCCAGTAGGAAGGAAGGCGTATGGAAGGCTTTTTTTTTTTTTTGGTAGCATATCGAGATACCGTAGTGTATCTCTAAAGGAAACGCATACGTAACGCTACTACGATCAATTCTGGAGCACTCACTGCCCCAGCGTTCCGAGTTCTTATCGAGCAGTCTTGACTGCAGACGTCGGATCACAAGACTTGGTTTGCATTCAACACGATAAGAACAAACAGCGGAACAAGTGCTGACTCATTGTACAAATGGGGGTAAACAACAGCACCAGCTGTGGTTGTGGTGCAGAACGACGAACTGTTCAGCATATCTTAGATGAGCATCCGAAACGATCATTCCCTGGCAATCCGGGGGACTTCCTAATGACAAGCAAAAATATCAGTTGAGCATATTCAACAACTGGATGTATGCATGTGACCTTCTGTTCTTTGTAAATACGGTAAATTTAATTAAATTATAATGATAAACTTTTCTTTGCGTTAAATAAGTGTAATTGTATTGTTAAAGACAAAAGTATTCTTGTTTAACATGATAGAAGCTACACAAAAAGAAAATAGATCTGATGTCCACGGAGACGCGCTGCTAGGGTCGTAATAAGTAATTACAGCTCATTTGAAATTGCAGTAGAGGAGCTCAGGAGTCTTAAATGGACATCTTTGTAAGATGACTCGGGTCGTATAAGGAATCCTGCTGAGCAAATTTACAAAAGTGCTATTCGTGGAAGATTGTAAAACAATTCTGAATTGACCATCGCATATCTCTGGCACAGATTATGAGAAAGTAATAGAGATTACACATTTTCCCACGCTCGATTTGCTATTGAAATAGAAGAGGAAGCGATTAATGTTGGTAAGACAGACCCTTAATCACGTATTACACAGAGAGAGAGAGAGAGACAGAGAGAGAGAGAGAGAGAGAGGGAGAGAGAGAGAAGAGAAGTGAGACAGAGAGAGAGAGAGAGAGGGATACCACACGGTTGGGGGGGGGGGGGGAGGGGTCAAATTGAACATGCATCTCATCGTATCTGTACGTGGCAAGAATTTAACAAAGCATTGCAAATTTCGAAAAAAATGAGAAACCCCCAAGAGAAATTAAGTGAAAAGCCAGAGAAAAAGGCAAACAGCTGTGTACAGAGAGGCGGAAGCCAAACGCAAGTGGTTCATAGCGTCGGGCAGTAACAGTGTGGGTACAGGCGGAGGGCAGGTTAAAACACAACAGGGGTGGTATTTGCCGTGGCTGGCCTTGTTTGTTGAGCAAACACCTGCTGTACCTGTGGTATTGTTGCAGTCCGGGACCCACTGCACATGGTCTGGCGAGAGCTCTCGGAGCGTGTTTGAACTCTGCGGCAACGTTTAAAAGGGTTTACACTTCGCAGCCCCGATGAGAGGTAAAGTTACAGAATGTAAAACGCGTGGTAGATAGGATCTTGTAATAAGCGCGAATAACTCAAGTAGCTCAATTTGACTTCTTTTGCTATTGGAATTAGTTCATAATGTCCAATAACTCTACCTATTAATATTGTCCATAATGTCTCAACATATTTAAACACAGTAAATATTTACTTTTAAAGACGTACTATTCAACCTTTCCTCCTTTGGCGCACACTGAAGTACGTTTTAAACTGTTCAACAGCCATATCCGTTATTTTTTCCTTGGATGCAAAATACATTTAATACATTTTTTAATTGGTGGAACGACCATGACATACAAATTTTACAAATTTGTTACGTAAGATTCTTCAAAAGGAACATATGAACATAAACATAAGACATTCAATAAAAGAAAATTATTGCTCTTAAGCAGGATTATAAAAAAACAGTGAACACTGAGCCGTGGTAAAAATGTAAGTAGGCTGTTTATGTTTTCTTTATGTAAGTAGGCTGTTTATGTTTTCTTATTGGCAACGTTACGTAGCGCTCTGTATGAAAATCACTGGCTGTGCTGTGTGCAGTCTGTGGCTAGTTTGCATTGTTGTCTGCCATTGTAGAGGGGCAGCTGGATGTTAACAGCGCGTAGCGTTGCGCAGTTAGAGGTGAGCCGCCAGCAGTGGTGGATGTGGGGAGAGAGATGGCGGAAGTTTTGAAATTGAACTGCTATATATATTATGATTATTAAGGTAAATACAGTGTTTGTTCTCTATTAAAATCTTTCATTTGCTAACTATCCCTATCAGTAGTTAGTGCCTTCCGTAGTTTGAATCTTTTATTTAGCTGGCAGTAGTGGTGCTCGCTGTATTGCAGTAGTTCGAGTAATGAAGATTTTTGTGAGGTAAGTGATTTCTGAAAGGTATAGTTTAATGTTACTCAGGGCCATTCTTTTGCAGGGATCTTTGATAGTCAGATTGCGTTGCGCTAAAAACATTGTGTGTCAGGTTAAGCACAGTCGTGTATAATTGTTCTAAGGGGACGTTTCAAAAATTGCTGTTTTGAAGAGCGCGCCGCAGCGCGTAGTGTGAAGCAGTCGCCCTCCGTTTCTGGCGGTGGCGCCGCTGTGGCAATCGCAGCTTTGGTGTCTCCCTTTGGTGGGAAAGGGGAAAGGTTACCTGTTCACGTGCATTTAAGGGACGCTATAAGCTCGCCAGGGGGAGTGAAATTGAGGAGTTTGGTCAGTTGGTCAGCCAAGTCATTCTGGCTCTGTCTCTCGTCCGCTTTTGTGAGGCAGTTAGTGTCTGTCTGTCGTCTGGAACGCTAGTATGTGTTAGGCCGCCAGTCTGCTCGATTTTGTTCAGGCAATGGTCATTGGCTGTTGGATCGATCGATTGGTCGGTCGCGTAATGAGGCACAAGATGACTTCTCCGTGTTGAGCGTCGGCGCATTTGAGGTCGCCACGTCAGTCCAGGGGGCCGCGCCGTATAGCGAGGAGTAGTGGCTTCGCGGTCGACACGAGAGCAGCAGCAGTCAACTCACGACATCGGTCTGGCCGGAACGAGCTGCGACGCCATGAGACGGGAAATCGGCGCGCCTTCCTGCGTCCGTTGGAGCGGCTGGCAGCGGACGGTTCGGGAGAGCGTTTTGGGAGTGCTGCGCCGGGTCTTCACCAGAAATCGCCGTTTATTAGAAGTTAAGTGATTGCTGATATGTTGTTTCATTAACTTGTTAAATTCTACTTGTTTTCTTGGTCAGTCTCTCGTCCCCAGCTTGCTCGTCTGTTTCTCGTCCGCATTTGTTAGGCAGTTAGTGTCTGTTTGTCTGTCGGTCTGCCGTACGTTAATAGCTGCCTATGTCATGTTTGTCGGATTCGGTGTTAACGAATTTATTGTTTAAGGTGTAAAGGCCGAATTCCTGAAGTATGTTTTTATCTTGCCTATCATGTTGAGAGGCGGTATATGTGTAATGCAGAGCATGTTTGTGTATTTTGTGTAAGACTGCATTTCATGGGTTTTTATTTAAATGGTCATTTTAGTATATAAAGT
The DNA here is from genome assembly GCF_023864275.1 of Schistocerca cancellata. Classification (NCBI taxonomy): domain Eukaryota; kingdom Metazoa; phylum Arthropoda; class Insecta; order Orthoptera; family Acrididae; genus Schistocerca; species Schistocerca cancellata. The sequence goes on from NC_064630.1 coordinate 766,031,104, forward strand.
TGCCACCCTTCCACCGTAAGTGTTTTCTTTAAAAACAAGTTGCATTTTCGGTGGCAAGTAATTTACTATTTTTTTTTAAATGTGCGTGTTTTGTATCATTTCCATCCCTCCTACGGGGTGCATAGTTAATGTGTTTGTGTGAGTTGTTAAAATTTTTAGTTTAAAGTAATCTGGTGTGTTGCAGATTTGCACCAGTGTAGTCTTTCAGAGGTTGTTGTGAGCGGTCGTGACTACGGCCGTGTTAAAAGGGAGTGGCAAGGTTCTCAGCCCGAAGCTCATACTGTCAAAAAATTGTTATTTCTTCCTCTGAATAAATTGTAACTTGATATTTACAGGGTGCTTTATGATTATAATTTTTAAATCTGTTTTTTTAAAAAAAAAAAAAAGAAACGAAGGGTTTTTAGGAATAAATTTTCCATTTGTTGAAATTTAATTTGTTTTCCATCAGTTACCCACTGGCAACTACTTCCACGCTCACGCAGTGTGATTAAATGTGTTAATTTTATTGATGAATCGTTAGTAAATAAAGTAAATTCGTTAAGAAAAGATTTTGAAAGTAAATCCACGGTTCAAACACATTAATTACATACAACACATTTTTCGTCATTATGAGACGACTATGAAATAAAAATGATTCACTTCTCATGGTCAGGGTTCACACTCCACGTTGTGTATCCACCGACATCTTTTACTGACGCAGCTGACAGTGCCGACGAAGAGTCAAAGACAACGACGGTCACGTGACAAAGAATCAGAGGGTATCGCCTGCCGCAAAAAAATTTCTGCCAACTCCCAAGATCATGAACAGCTTCTCGAATCAGTTCTCACTGGTATCCAAGATACGGGAGTGGTCATTAAAGAAGACCAGTCTCAGTTGCAGAGGACTGAGGTGACCCTTCTCTGACATGTCGTCAATGATGATGGTGTCAAACCCATGGAGCTTGTTCGACAGTCACTAACCCCACAGACTCATCACAAACTACAATGTTTTTTAGTCATCTTTAACTTTTACTAACATCAACTACTGCATGCGACGGCGATACAGGCTCCTTTCACTTAGGCCGTCGCTGGACCGAATGCACAAGGAAAGAGGAAACTTGCGTGGCCTTCTAACATGCAAGCTGCAATCGACCACGACTTATACGGCCTAGCGGAAGCGGCCGCCCTGGCAAACTTGAAATCGGACGCGCAACTCACTGTCACAACGGACGTTAGCGGTTTGGCCGTCAGGGTGCTTTGAACCATGTAGTTGCAAGAGAAATGCAACCACTTAGCTTCTTCTCCAAGAAAGTCACAGCTCAAAACATGGATCGAACATGGGGCAAAATGATCCGTGTTCGATCGTCAGTTACTTGCAGTGTCGAAGAACTTCGATATTTCAGTGCAGGTATCGAAGGCAGACATGTTGCTATCCATACAGGCCACAAACCACTCGCCGATTCAATATGTCAACCATCGAAGAATGGTAAGTCCAGCCGCCTTTGCCGCCTCGATCTCATCACACAATACATAACGGACATCTGTCATTTACATGGAGCCGACATCATCATCGCCGACTACCTTTCGTGGATTAGAGCTATTTGACACCTCCTCGACTATGCCGCGCTGGTGGACGAACAAGACCGTGATCCATCCATCACAGATTTACTTAACGGTGACACCTCTAATTAGCTCATCGGACAATGAGGGATTCCCGCCACTGACGCCTGAATCCTCTGTGACTCCTCAAAGAATGAAATACGACCTATCATCGCTAAATACTTAAACTGCCCAGTCTTCGACTAGTTTCACAACCTAGATCAACCGATTGTTCAAACAACAGTGTGGCTTGTAACTAAATGGTTCTTTTGGCCGGTTGTCAAACGCGATTGCCTGGATCTGGTTGCAGATGTGGCTGATATGCCAACGTAGCAAGGTTGGTCGCCGTGCACAAGCTCCCCTCGACTGCTTCGGCATATTGCATGCTCTGTTCTCGCACGTCAAACCTGAGCATCATCATGTCTCTCCTGGAATCGGAAGGCTACAAATATGTGTTGTCTATAAGTGAGAGAGGAGGAGGAGGAGGATATTAGTGTTTAACGTCCCGTCGACAACGAGGCCATTAGAGACGGAGCGCAAGCTCGGGTGAGGGAAGGATGGAGAAGGAAATCGGCCGTGCCATTTCAAAGGAACCATCCCGGCATTTGCCTGAAGCGATGTAGGGAAATCACGGAAAACCTAAATCAGGATGGCCGGAGACGGGATTGAACCGTCGTCCTCCCGAATGCGAGTCCAGTGTGCTATAAGTGAGAGAGTCGAATACTGTGTAGAAGTTGGTGTGTTGGCAGAAGAGCCAACACCGTGTTGCTAAAGGAGGCCGAAATGCACGCGCTTAAGCTCACGCAGACTGGCGTGAGGTCTGGAACATTACCATGTCATTAATATAGCAAATAAAGTACGTAGTTGAAGTAATACTTAACTTTATTCCATAATTGGTGAACATCGCTCTTGTTGATACATTATATCATCTCAATATAAACTGGTCATGGCGCCTTGCTAGGTCGTAGCAAATGACGTAGCTGAAGGCTATGCTAACTATCGTCTCGGGAAATGAGAGCGTATTTGTCAGTGTAGCTTCGCTAGCTAAGTCGGCTGTCCAACTGGGGCGAGTGCTGGTACGTCTCACTAGACCTGCCGTGTGGCGGCGCTCGGTCTGCCATCACTGACAGTGACGACACGCGGGTCCGTCGTATACTAGCGGACCGCGGCCGATTTAAAAGCTACCACCTAGCAAGTGTGGTGTCTGGCGGTGACACCACAGAAGTCCTGCCTACAAAAGGCATCACAGCGAAATCTACCACTCGGTTGTCCAGAAACTATTACCACAAACCAAGGGAGGCAATTGGAATCCTCTCTGTTTGACACCTTCTGCCACTTATGTGGCATTACTCACAATCATACAACTGTGTACCAGCCACAGAGTAACAGGCTGGTGGAGCATTGGGATTTCACTCTCAATACTGCACCCATGTGTCACGTCAGACAGTGGACGGAGTCCTTGCAATGGGCGTTGCTTGGCGTTTGTGTAGGGCGACCTATGAGCTTCCCTGGTGGAAGTCCTGTATGGCCAATCCCTTAAGCTCCCAGTACAGTTTTTCCTCCCGACACTAACTTCCGACTAGGCAGGTCTCCCAGCGTTAGTGCAAAGTGTGGAGCACCATTTCCACATTTCACTGGTACCAACCGCTACTACACAGGCGAACCTGAAAACATTCATACACGAAGTGCTATCAGATTCCGACTCTGCCATGCTACGTGGTAAAACGATCCAGCCACCGCTACAACCACCATATGCTGCTCTCTTTCCAGTCGTCAAGTGCGGCTTAAATAACTTCGACATCTTGCTCATTGTGAGAACGACGATGGTCTCCTTGCATAGTTTCAGAGCAGCAAGGGTCTTTCGTGATGCCAGCTTTACATGCACCACGAATCTGAATCTCTCTCAAGATGACCACTCTGCAATTGACACCCTCCCGGCCACATCACCATCTGACAACCCGGCAGTCACCAACCTTGGTGTGCAGGACTTCCAGCCTGAAGATATCAACGTGACTCTCGTCGATGATAACACTAAAAATCGCGCGCCACGATGCCTCTGACACACTCGTTGCAGTGATCGCTCGCTTCCTCACCCGTGTCTACCTACTACTGTCATCTGTGGATGTTGTGCTCACTATCATTGCACCTACACAGGCTTCCTGCCAAAAGTTACTTCATATTATACCACAGACTCTGCCAGACTCTGCCTCTATTACCTCCCATGCCCAGTTACCATCTGCAGCCAGTGTATCCCACTTCGGCTACCCCCAACGACCCATGGCTCAACTGCGACCCATGGCTCACTTTGGGGCCATAACAACTCTACACCACTACCGCTAGGCAGCAGATGCAGAGAAACAGCACTGCAGCCAGCTACGATACTACTGGGCACATACACCTGCTCGTGGTTCACATAACCGACGGCTCTTAGCACCATCACTTCCCACAGTGCTCACCACTACAGGGGGGAGGGAGTAGGCTCTGTGGGGACATCAGCGCCACAGATACCGCTGACCAGAGAGTTCTCATGCTGATGTGGAGTATCTGTGAGCAACGTGAGCAAGATGGTATGATCTAGAACTTGATGTAATGTGGTTGTGTTGTCCTTTGTACTAATAAAGGCATGTTACACTATATTGTGCCGACTACATTTGTAGTACGTCTCCTTATACGAGTTAGGGAAATCTACCACACTTTCAATGTGGCTACGCGATTTTAGCCTGCGTTTTCTCATATCTGAAGAAATGTTGATATACATTTCAATTTCCTTATTTGCTTATAATGTTTATCTTCCTTCTTCAGAATAACTTGGACCCAAAATTTTCCTGATTACTTTTCTTTCTCTCTTATGGAATATTTTAATGTCTCTCTATCTAAAATAAGTGTTCCAGTCCCATTAAGACAGTCTGGTTTGATGACTGTGTTGTACTGTTTTAGTTTTGAATGTTAAATTAGATGCAGTTTTGTTATGGATATCAATAGTACGCCTGAAAATTGTTTCCATTTTGAGACGATGAATTCCATAACCAATCTTTTCCAGGTCTGTTTCTTGATGGTTCCGCTTAAATATGTGAACTGAGGAACTCTTGATTTTTCCTAGATTTGCTTATTAGGACTGTGTGTGCCAGGTAGTTGCTACGGCTGTATTTTGATTTTTCAAATGATATTTGGATTTCTACTCTTTTTGTTGTTTCTTTAAGGCATTTCTATTTGTGCTGTTTGAATGTCCTAACGTAGGATTTCGAGGGGGGCCTGTAAAAGATATTCTATCCTGATACCGATTCTTCCTAATTTGATTGATTTGTCAATTCTAAGCTTCTCCTGGATAACTGTTTGTAAGACACAGCTGAAAAACAGTGGTGTCCATCACCTTGTGTCACTACTGTTTTAATTTCAAAATGCTCTGAAATATAGTATATGTATTTAAGAATGTTACAAATGGTTTTTAATGTGTATTTTTAAGTATTTAAATCTTAGTTGAAAGAACAAAAATGTTTACATATTTCGCCGCGTAAAAACTATAAAGACGGTATTGTTGTTTGTGTAAATATGCACATTTAATGTCCCTTTTATGTGTAGTATGATACAGTAGAATATAATATGTTATAATAAATATTGAATATCTGTCTGTAAAGTTTTAAACATGGCTGCGTGGTCAGCGACGGTTTACAAATTGAAATTAAAGCAATTACAGCCCTCGGTCACAAAAATTAAGACTTTTGACCTGGTTTCGACACTTCTACGAGTGCCTTCATCAGAAATAAAATATTCAAACTGGCCTATAACATAAGTACAAAAATTATGGGATTTTTTTTTTATAAAAGTGTAAGTGCTGACTAACAGTACAAGAAAGAAACAGTACTTACATGTCACGTAAGCTTTAGTCACAAAATCTCTTTAGAAGAGAATACATGAGAGGCACACCACTATCGGCTGCTCACACAAGGCAAGGCACAGGTAGCAACAGACTGAGGCGCCCGCGTTAGCAGCTGCGAGCTCGTGGACGTTACACCAAGAGTGCCATCTAGTAGCCGCAAATATAAGTAGGCTACTTAACGTTCAAAATATACACAGAAGACTGTTAACATGAACATTATTTAGTACATGAAGTAAAAGGCAATGTTTTATTTGACAGCAGCAGACATGGTAACTTTTAGTCTACGTAAAATCGTAGAAGTACAGTTTTAAGATTGAAAACTGATTAACAGTACAAAAAGAAACATTACTTACGTGTCACGTGTAAGATAAATATCAAACTATAAAGCTATAGTCACAAAATGTTTGAAGTAGAAGACGTGGAAAGAAATTTGTGAGCAGGCTGTAGTGGCTTGCTTTCCACGTATTGTACTTTAAAAATTTTGTGACTACAGTTTTATCGCTTGATATTTATTTTATACGTGACATGTAAGTACTGTTTCTTTCTTGTACTGTTAGTCAGTACTTACACTTTTATAAAAAAATATTCGCATAATTTTTGTACTTATGTTACAGGCCAGTTTGGATATTTTATTTCTGATGAAGGCACTCATAGTAGTGCCGAAACCAGGTCAAAAGGCTTAATTTTTGCGACCGAGGTCTGTAATTGCTTTAATTTTAATTGAATATATATCTATGTTTCTCAAGATGTTCTCGCAAGAGTTCTCATTAGCAATTTGTTCAAGCGAGAATACATGAGGAATTGAAAAGAAAAAGCTGGAACTGTTTTCTTCTGAGTTGCTGTTGACTAAACAGACATGCGACCGGATTGCTTACGGACGTTCATTAAATGAGGCAGTCAGAAATGGAAAGCGTGCTGCTGTGTCTAGTAATGGAAGCGAAGAAACTGCATTGTGGGTATTATAAGTGTTCGTTGAAATTGTGGTTAGCTGTATGTATTCCTCTTGGCAACAATGGTCACTCGCGAACTTGGAAAAAAAAACCTAATACAATTTCTTCAAAATATGAAACGAATCCTCAGAAACTTACTGCCAAAAGGGTTAAAAACAACTCTCACCCTAAGTATCTGGAATGACACTGGGTCGTTCACTATCATTTAGGGCTCATCTCACGTCGCCTGCAGACTAGTTAAAGACCAGGAACAACATTATTCGGAAACTAGCTCAAACATCTTGGGTGACTCAAGCTACACATTCCGTACAGTGGCCTTGTCTCTCGAATATACTGTGGCCGAGTACTGTTCACTAGTATGGTACAAGAGTGTGTATGTTAGTAAGATGGATGTTCATCTGAACGACACGATGAGCATCATAACATGTACCCTGAGACCAACTCCTCTGTTATCAGTAAAATTGCTCCCACCACACTTGAGACGAGAAGAAGCAGTGACCAGAGAATGAAAAGAGTTTTCCCGGAGGCTACTTGTCCAGAAAATTGTTCTAAGTCCATCCAGCAAGGAATGATAACATAGGCTCATTTGTGGATAAAGCATGTGGTTCTGTTTATTGCCAGAATACTGGTGAAGTGCAATCAGCCTACAAAGGAGATTGCTTACAAATCACTCGTGCGACCCGTTCTAGAATATTGCTCACTCCTGTGGGACTCGTATCAGATAGGACTAACAGGAGAGATTGAACGTATATAGAGAATGGCAGCACCAATGGTCACATGTTTGTTTGATGTGTGGGAGAGCGTCACAGACATACTGAAGGAGCTGAGCCCGATGACTCTTGAAGGTACACGTAAACTATCGAGAAAGTCTCTTAACAAAGTTTCAAGAAAAAGATTTTAATGATGACTCTAGGAATATACTACAAACCCCTACGTATCACTCACATGGGCGTCGTGAAGATGAGATTAGAATAACTACACGATGAGCAGAGGCATTGTAACAATCATTCTTCCCGCGCTCCATACGTGAATGGAATGGGTAGAATCCCTAATAATTGGTACAATGGGATGTTGCCTCTGCTATGCACCTCTCACTGGTTTACAAGCGTAGACGTAGATGTAGATGCGTCTCAAGGAAACCATTCTGGAAAGTTCGTGAGACCCAACCACTGAAGACTGAAGATGTGTGGAAGGAGACATGGAAAGATAGCACCAGCATACGTCGTTATGGCCTTGAAGACACCACACGCATACCAGGCATACAATTGCCTAGAAGAGCTTTGTGCCAGCAGATCAGAAACCGATGTGGACTGAGAAGAACTAAGTCCTTCGTATACAGATGAGTACTCTTGGACACCTTACTGTGTAACTGAAGCTTGAGAGCAGACCGTTGACCACGTTGTAGAGGAATCTCCCAAAAGATGTTTCAGTGGAGAGGAGAAGGATATCATCATTGTCTCTCCAACAGAAATGCAACGGACATACTCTTCTGGCATCACATTTTAAGGTCAACTGAGACCAAAGCTCTTGGATATTCCTTTCTTACTTCGTTGTGTAAATGTTGCTGTCAAGTGTACATGTGTAGCGATACGATAAATAAATAAAATGACTGATTGCCAAATTGTATATTTGGATTCAAGTACGACACATTCAGAATGGTATCCCACATTTATGTGCTTTGTTTTACATTAAACTAGTTACTACCCCAGAGGCAAATCCCATCTGCTAGAAATATGTCAGGCCCAACAACATACGTTGTGCTCGAGTGTTAAGCTTTGCTGCAACTGCATCGAGGTGTCCTAGGTTCAAATGGCTCTGAACACTATGGGACTCAACATCTGAGGTCATCAGTCCCCTAGAACGTAGAACTACTTAAACCTAACTAACCTAAGGACATCACACACACCCATGCCCGAGACAGGATTCGAACCTGCGGCCGTAGCGGTCGCGCGGTTCCAGCCTGAAGCGCCTAGACCCGCTCGGTCACGACGACCGGCTCCTAGGTTCGATCTGAGGCCGAGTCAGAGATTTTCTTCACTCGAGGACTGGATATTTTTCCTGTTCTAATCATTTCATCTCATCATCATCAACGTACAATTTTCAGAAGTTGCATCAAATAGTAATACTTGCAGCAGCGCCTGACGGACCCCAGACGGGGTTTCCTGGCCAATAATACTATACGAACATTTCGTAGAGTAATGGATACTAAACACGAGATATACCAACGATTCGATAATTTATTCTGTGTTCCTTTGTGATTAAAACATTTTCATTGGTAAATTGTGACCTGTGGCGGCGTTGTTCTCTCTTTGGACCCTCTGACTGATTGGCGTCCCGGTTTCTTATTCTTTCTTTCTTTTCCCCTTTTTTTTAAGTTAACAGTTTCACATAATAACAGAGAACAAACTAAGAAACAATTATATGAATTATAACACTCCTGGAAGATGTCGCGAGTGCCGCACTGATTCTCTCGGTTTATCGTTGTTTACGAGTGAGGAAAAGGCGGGACCCGTGCCGCGGTTGGAGGTGGTGTTGTTGGTAGGAAGTGGCAGCAGCTACGGATTGGGGGCCAGTGTTTTGACATGGTGGCCGTTGGGACCTCTCGGTGTATTCGGAGCCGTATGCACGATAGCATACGTTGTTGCTGATTTCTGGGTTTTGGAGAGAGGGTGCACCACCAGTTTGCCTTCTGCAACGTTCTCGCCGTGTGCAGACTGGATGCTGGCAGCCGGATTAGGCTTTGAGTAATGACATATGGAGTACTAAACAAGTTGTGGCGCGTATTGTGTTTATTCCCTCAGTACACCTCGCTTGAGTGTAACTTTGCTGATTTGCTTAGTGATTTCTATTTATGTGTGTATAAGAAGTGTTGTACTGGCACCTGGTGTGTTACAACCTCCGAGTCGGTCTTGGGTTACATGAGTGGTTGCTTACATGGCCCACTGACTGAAGTGGTAAATTTGTCTTTGAACTCTTTTGCTCCGATTCTGGTGGCGGTACTTAATGTGCACTGGTATTTACATTTGTTGTTCCTTACCCTTAAGTCATTATTTATCTGTTGTAAGTTTTGAGCAATGTTGAATCAGCTTTTGATGTTCTAAACTGACGTTCTTTTAAATTTGTTTTAGATGTGTTTAACTCTTGAGTGTCTGCAACCTCAGTCTTATCTGTACATTTTCAGCCGTAAGTCCGTGCCCTGCAGGCAGGTAAGCTTGTATTTATTATTATATCTTGTATCTACTATTTCGTAGTTTCAAAACAGCTTTCAATGTCTGTTGGTAAATCTACTATTGGTTATCACAAGTGTCTTATCCTTTTATATGAGCAGTTTTAGTACAGTAATTAAAATGTCTGCTAATAATTAAAAGGTTCAAGCCTTATTTACTTAACTTAGGGTTAAGTAATTGCTTAGCGACCGTTGCGTTATTTTAAGAGCTTCATTAATTCTTGAAAGACCTGAAGACCTATTGCCGGAGCTCTTGACTTGGAATGTTGTAATGCGGATGCTACTTGTTGACGGCTTTGGCTTCTGAGCCGTTCGGCCTGTGCATGCACGCGGAAGGCGTCTCCAGTTGCTCTCGCTGGAGTTTTGATTCCAGCTGCAGCTGCTAAACAGGTCAAGTTTCCGGATATTCTATTTGATCGGTGGTTTTAACTAACTGCATTCTCGGTCTTTCCCTGTCTTGTGATCTAACCTAACGAACCTAAAAATCTATTTTCTGTACCTGAGTTTACGAACACGCATCTGCTTTTCACTGCCCTTGGTAATCATCTTGGCCTAATTTGGTTGCACACTTTTTGTAACTCATTGCAAGATTGGCAAACTTGTAGATTTGTCCTCTTTCTCGGAGCATTTATTCTTGTTTTTGATTGTTGTGTAATTTAATTTACGAACCTTTACTTAATTCCACTGCTATACTTCTGTGGGGGCCTTATTCCTGTTTAAAAATTTGGGTTACTTGTTGTCTGAGTTTTACAGAGTGGCCCGTGCGGGGGGAAGGGTGCTTCGACCTACTCATTGTCATAAACAATTATTGTTTCTCCGTTTTAAATTCGCTTTTGTAAGCGAAACTTGTTGTTTAAATTCATAGTTCTCTTGTCTTCAAGACCGCTTATGTAAGACAAACTTGTTGTTGATTATTATATATCAGGTGCAAGAGAAAATTGAGGTTTTAATTATCATTCGGATTGATGGCATATTTTGAATCTAATTTGTAATTTCTTAATGAAAAATGTGCTCAGCTTGCGTTCGCCCTTCCACGTCACCTATCCTTTATCCGTCCTACGTTCGGACATTTGAATTGTTTCTGCAAGAGTATTAACATGATACTATGTGAAATGGATGTAAACGACTATTATGTGAGTGGTCATGGAAAGTGTTCTTTAAAATGTCACTTACGTGAAATTTTTTCCGTATTTTAGAGCGGTAATTAGACTCAACGATGACAGTCTAGTTTCACATGTTTACCAGAATTTTTTTATTGACTGTTTCTAGGTGTATTAAAAAATCAATGACATAGCGAGTCCGTAACTAAACAAAGCCGATGCATGCCTGCAATGTTAACTGTTCTTTTCCTGTTAGCGCGTATGCTTTCCACTTTTAAGTTTGCGTAGCCACGTTCGAGAGCTGAGGGACAGTATCGATAAGTCCACATAGTGTGTACATATTATGAGCACTGACTTCGGTCAGCTTCGTTAGTCGCTGTTACTGCGTCAGACGTTAATTTTAATTGAACAGTGTTCCCACAAATATAAGAAAATGTGTGACATTTTGATAGATGTTTGTTATTCCGAGAAGTTGTGCTAGTACGTTACACTGCCGAATTGCGAAATGCTTGTCTCGCGGCTACTTCACCCAGCACACGGTCAAGTCATTACGTCCACGTCTACATCTAAATCTACGTACATACTACGCAAGTCACCATACGGTGGATGGTTGAGGGTTCCTTGTACCACTACTAGTGGTACCACTGTTCCACTCGTAAGGAAAAGTGTCTATCGATATGTCTCCGCATTTTTTTATGTTGTCATCGTGGTACTCTGGCGGTAATGGAATCATTCAACATTGTCTTAAATGCCGGTTCTGTCAACTTTTTCAGTAGTATTTCGCGAAAAGAACGTCGTCTTCTCCCCGGAATTCCTGTTTGAGTTCACCGATGATTTCCGCAATTAATCGCGTATTCATTGAACCCTCTGAGTTGCTTCGATGTTTTTGCGGGACACCCGATCAGTACTCGAGAGTGGGTCGCACCAGTACTCTATAAGTGATCTCTTTTACAGATGGGCCGAGTGGTTCTAGGCGCTACAGTCTGGAGTTGCGCGACCGCTACGGTCGGAGGTTCGAATCCTGCCTCGGTCATGGATATGTGTGATGTCCTTATGTTCAAATGGTTGAAATGGCTCTGAGCACTATGCGACTTAACTTCTGAGGTCATCAGTCTCCTAGAACTTAGAACTAATTAAACCTAACTAACCTAAGGACATCACACACATCCATGCCCGAGGCAGGATTCGAACCTGCGACCGTAGCGGTCGCTCGACTCCAGACTGTAGCGCCTAGAACCGCGCGGCCACTCCGGCCGATTGTCCTTATGTTAGTTAGGTTTAAGTAGTTCTAAGTTCTAGGGGACTAATGACCTCAGAAGTTAAGTCCCAAAGAGCTCAGAGCCATTTATTTTTACAGATGTGCTACACTTTCTGCAATTCTCCCAAATATACAGAAGTCGACCATTCGCTTTCCCTGCAAGCGACCTTAAGGGGTCGTTCCATTTTATATCGCTGTACAACGTCGCACCTGAATTTTTATCAGACGCTATTGTGCCAAGCAGCACACCACTAATATGATGTTCGAACACTGGAGGATTTGCTTTCCCATTCATCCTATTCACGTGTAAAACTTGCATCTGCAAAGTTCAGTGAAAGGTCTCAGGGAAAAAAGGAAACAAGGCAAAGGTCCCGAGTTCGAGTCTCGGTCCGGCACATAGTTTTAATCTGACAGGAAGTTTCATATCAGCGCACACTCCGCTGCAGAGTGAAAATCTCATTCTGTACAGGAAACAAGAGCTAGAAACAAAGTACCTTTACTGGTCTCCAAAGTAATCACCATTAGCTACAAAGCGTTTCTATTTTAAAGCTTCTGGCAACTGCCGGTAATAGCTTGTTTTGGAATCGCTCGAAGCAGCGTCTTCACGCATTGTTTTATGCCTGCATCAGTACACGAGATGAGACCTGATGCTACCAGTACGGTCTGGAGATCAGGCGACAGTGAATAGCATGGTGTTCATCGTCTTTCCCACCTCCCACGGTTACAAATTCGTAATGGATCAAGCCCTTCTGTCGAAAGATTTTGGATGTTTGTCAGCCCAACTTTTTTGGTAGGTGGGAAAGATGACTGACACCACGCCAATGACTATCGCTTGGTCTTCCGTTCGTATTTTTAGCGCCAAGTCTCATCTCTTGTAATGATGCGGATATCCAGCAACAGTGCTTCGAGCGATTCCACAAGACGCATTTGCTGACAACTTCCAACACATTTAGACTCGATGTCAGACTGTGTTGTATCTAACGCTGATCACTTCGAAGGCCAGTAAAGATATTTTGTTTGTGACTCGGGTGTTCTCTCTATTTCCTGAGACCATGCATCGAATTTTTCGGACGCAGCTCTTATTTTTCTACCTTTAGAGCAAGCTACCATTCGTCAGAGTAGATACAACTCCTGTCTACGTCTTGTTGTACTCTCCTACAGTTATTCAACCTACACACTCTCTCGTACACTCCGGCGTCATCGGCAAACAATCAGTTTTCTGCTCACCCTATCACTCAGGTCGTGCGTGTATACAGATAAGAAGAGTGGTCCTACGACACTTTTCTGGGTCACTCCTCATGCTTAGACCTCGGATTTTAGGTAAAAACCTATTTTGTTTCTCGTTAAATGAAGGCAATAAGAGCTGTACGTACACGAATTACGCCAATTTATGATCGTAAACACCAGTCTTATAGCAGCTAAAAACACCTAGTTTCAGGTTAGTACCTGATTGTAGCTCATTTTTAATAATCCTAAAAATACCTAATTTTATTTTACAGCGTAATTTTTAAAAATCCAGTCAAATAAAATTTGTATGACTTAAACTACTTGAGCCGTGGCGGGACTGGTGCCACGGATATCTTTGGTTACGCACTATAAATTCCCTCTGGCAGAAGTTTGTCTCTGGAACCTGGGCCAGCCCAGGATATAGCGGGCAGTTCCGAGTGGAAAGTGACAACAGCGTTGGGCACGGCACGCGAAAGTGCGCGTATTAGCAAGACGTTGGAGAGACGACAGCGAGCACGGTGTACTCGAGTACGGGCGGCAGTTGGCGCCTGATCGTACTGGGGTCAGTAACAGCGGGCCGGCGCTGTGGCTTCTTGGCAACCTCGTGAAGCTATGTATGTGCTCGCTTCCGTGAAGGAACACGCTGTTACTATCGGACTAAGCAACGTCTGGTGCCTTCGCCACATCGATCCAGCAGCTGGCATCAAGTTAAGTAATTCAAGTCCTACCAACGATTAGTGAAATATAATGATGATTGCTCTTGAGGCAGCAAAGCGTTGCAAGACCTGTGATATGATATTTCATGCCTACTATTAAGTGTGTGCTTCGCTCCTTAATAGTATTGTTCTTACTTCAGCTGGCAAGTGTCTAAAACATTGATCGTGTGCGCAGCCTTACCGAACGATCTATATTCCGTGTCTAAAAATTGCCGTGTGATACCTTACAGGCCACATAAGGTGAAGCAAGGGTTGTTTGATTCCCTGTTGTCGCTTCTGATTTAGTTTTCAGAGATCGGATGCAGTGGGCCACCGAAGTGCAGAGCCTCCCCTTTTAAATTACTAGCGGGCTACGGGCGGTGGACTTCGCCTGAGCTAGCGCGTGCTGTTTGGTTCCGATTTCGGTGTTCTGAACGGGGTGGAAGTACAAACGGAGTCCACGTCTCAATTCGAAGTTAAGTACTCAGTCGCCTCCACCGTTCGTGGCCAAGTCACGGCCTCACAATCTAGGGCCTCAATTGTTGTACAAGCTGCAGTTTTTTTAAAGCTTGTGGTGGGTCTGCAAGGTTGCCCGGACTAAAAGTTCTAAATATTTGTCTTAAGAATTTTGAGGAATATCTAGAAGAAGGTGTCTTAATTGAAACCGTTTTCTAAAATTGCGGTGCAATTCAGCCTTAGTGGCTTATGTCAGTTTTGATGGAGAAATAACTGGGTTATTATTGATAAAACTGTCTATAACCTTGTAAAGTTGTTTGTTAATATCTCACCCGGGAGGGGCGGTTTTTCCATCTATGTGGAAATAATAATTGATTTCCTGGTTATTTGATGAAACGTTTATTTTAAATGATTTACTTGGCCCGAGTGGTGTTTTTTTTTAAATGTTTGTAAAGAGATTAATTCGCTTGTGGTTTCATATAACAAGCAGTTTGTAAAATTGGCCTGAGTGGCGTGTTTTTAAATGTTTGTAAAGAGATTAATTCATTTGCGGTTTTACATAACACGCAGTTTGTATAGTTTGCCTGAATGGCGTTTCTTAAAGAAATTATTATCTGTTTTATGACTGTAATTCTCTTAATGATTTACCTATGATGCAAATAAATATGTTGAAATGAAATGGTCACTGTATGGGTCAAGTCCTTCCACTCCCTTTATAGTAAAGGTTAAGGAAATTGCAGTTCAAAAAAGGAAACGACGTACCACTACTCTTCAGGTCTACCCAGCTACTTAGAAAACAGTAACTCAATGATAACTGGTTTGTTTGTAAGCGGGAACGCCAATCGCGAGTCAGAAGGCGACGGCGTACGCCAGGCTGTTCCAGCCCGCCCTGCTCCTCAGATCTTTGTCGCTCCGTGCGAACCGTCAACCGGGCCGTCACGCCATGGAGCAGCCTCGTGACCTGCCTCCGGCGCCTTCCTGCCCTGTGGGAACAGCCCGTTTAAAACACCTGCGCTGACTTCATTCAGTCGCTCAGCGTGCTGTCTGCATGTAGTGAAATATTTCACAGCGACAGTGTATCTGTGGAAAGTCAAGCATGCCGAAAGTAGCCAGCGCCAAATCATCTGTGATTCGTCGGTGGTTACAAGAATTTCCTGATATCTCTACAGACGGAAGAGCTATTCACTGCAATGTGTGCTACAAAGACGTAAGTAAAACGTTAACCCACTCAGAGAACAGCGATGCCAGTGCTTTTCCCGGGTTAACTTGGACCAGACACATGCGAATGCAAAAATATAGTTTCTAAATCCTTAATGTAGGTTAATTTTGCCAAGCAGATCTCATACGTAAATTCTACCACAAAGTATTTCTTATTTCTTTTTGTTTGATACGTTCTGAGCAAAGGTCGCATTTAAGTCAGCATGTTGCAGGTATTAAACACCAGGCAAATTTAAAAAATAAATCAAGCTTGAATCAAACGTTTGTAACTAAACCAAGTGCAACAAACATAAACGAATTTCATCTTGACCTGTGTCGAGCCATTTTTGCAGCAAATATGCAATTCAATGCAGTTGAAAGTAGGTTGGTCAAAAGTTTTCTAGAGAAATACTGTCACCGCGGCATTCCATCAGAATCCACACTCAAAAAGAACTATTTAGATACTTTATATGAAAATACATTGAGAAGGATAATTGAAGATATAGGCGATTCATACATGAGGATCTGTGTCGATGAGACAACAGTCAGACAAGGTCGGAATGATGATGATGATGTTTGGTTTGTGGGGCGCTCAACTGCGTGGTTATCAGCGCCCGTACAATTACCCAACCTTTGCTCAGTCCAATTTCGCCACTTTCCTGGATGATGATGAAATGATGAGGACAACACAAACACCCAGTCATCTCGAGGCAGGCGAAAATCTCTGACCCCGCCGGAAATCGAACCCGGGACCCCGTGCTCGGAAAGCGAGAACGCTACCGCGAGACCACGAGCGGCGGACAGACAAGGTCGGGATGTGGCTAATTTGATTGTTGGAAAGTTAGATCCTGACACTCACTCTGTACCTCATTTGATCTGCAGCAAGGAGCTAAAAAGGACTAACCAAGAAACAATTGCTCACTTTGTTAATAAAGCGCTCAAATTACTTCTCCTGAACAGTCTAGATGAAAACAAAGTAGTTGTAACCTACACTGATGCAGCCATATACATGACTGCTGCTATTAAATTGGTGAAAGTATTTTACCCACCCTTGTTCCATATCATATGCTTTCCTATGCCATGCATAGTGTAGCTGAGACTACAAGTCTCCAATTTCCACATGTAAATAAGCTACTTTCAACCATCAAAAACGTTCTTATTAAAGCACCTACAAGAATCCAGTTATTTCGAGAGGAACTTCCCAACGTACCACTTCCACCATAACCTATACTTACTCGCTGAGGAACATGGCTGGAGGACGTGGAATATTACAGCGAGCATTTGGAAGACGTGAAGAATATTGTTCTTAAATTGCGGGAAGAGGAAGTGAGCATTACTTCAGCTAAAGATCTTCTAAAGGACCCAACAATTTCCAACGACATTGCATAAATCAAATCTCATTATGCTTTTTTGGACCCTATTATCAAAGCTATAGAGTGTTCAGGGAAACCAGTCTACACGCAACTCCGATTGATAGAAGAGGTGACAGAAAAAATCTACTTGGTCTCAGGTTCTAATGGTATGAAAGTTAATGAGAAACTAAAGACAATGCTTTTTTTTAAAAAAAAAGAGCAGGAATGACTACCCTCTGCACAGTGGCTGACATTTTATCAGGTAAATCAACAAAGATGAGTGTGCGGTCCCATTGCGCCTAATACCATCATTTAAATATGCTCCGGTGAGATCTGTTAACGTGGAACGCTCATTCTCGGCATATAAGATGCTATTAACAGACAAGAGATGCAGTTTGTCAGCGGAAAATGTGGAGAAAGTTATTTACTGTGACTGTAATTATGGACATGGACAATAACATAATGTGGATTTTTGTCTACCTATTTATCTTTCTATAATAATAAAATGTCAGATTTTGGTTACCTCTTCTGATTTTTATAACCAATTCTGTAAGTGATAGAGCCTATTTTAAGTACCTAATTTAAGATTTTTAGAACCTAAAAGTCCGAGGCCTACTGATGATATCTTTGTCTGTGATGAGAAATCGAAGTCCGGCACAACGTACTGGGTTCTACCAAGCACATCAGCGTCAACGCGTTACACGTGGCAACGTTTGATGGACAACGCAGTGCCTAAATTTGTCCCAGATCGTTCTAAACCTCAAACAGTGGCTGACGATGGAGTTTGGCAGGTAAGACAATAGAAGTGTAATTATCCATAATAAGTGACGTGAAGAGCACAGAACTCCACAGCAGGGATGTCGAAACTAGTAAGGACGTGTAAATATCCTGAGAAATGCAGAAAGGAAGTTCAGCAAGAAAATTTGGTTGAAATGCGCAACAAGACGTAAAACTTGACTTGAAAATGCTATCTGGCGTAGTAATGAAGCAAGGTATCATAGACTATGATTTTGCAGATTTTGACTGTACTCAGCAATCAGAATCAGAGTAAAATCTGAATTTATCTAGTAACTTTAGTGCACTGATGAAAAGACTCGTTCTACGATTAGTTATTTTATGTGACCTATCTAAGGCATTTGACTGTGAAAATCATAGTATACTCCCCGATGACCAATCAGTGCATAATTCATATCTAACCAAAAGAAGGTAGAAAGTTGTAGTTACGGATTCAACCAATACAGTACGGGGACGTTATTTCAACCGGGGAGAAATCACATATGGGGTTTCCCAAGGCTCAGTTTTGGGTCCACTATTGTTACTCATGTATGTAAACTATCTCCCGACTGATATATAAGTAGCAGAATTAGTTATTTATGCAGATGACACTAGTATTGTAGTCAACCCATGAATACATACAGCAACAGAAGAAATGGTAAACAATGTTCTTAAAAGTATCATTGACTGGTTTTCTGCGAATGTTTTCTCTCTCAGTTCAAAAAAGACACAACGAATTTAGTTCTCCACATCTAGGGGTATTACACCAGTAGTAAGTGTAACCCATGTTGACGGAATAATAGACAGTGAGGGGGGAGGGGGAATTTAAATTGGAAGTAGTAAATTTTGGAACTCCTAAAACAACTTTGTTTAGTGAGCTTTACACTTCGAATCATTACGAATCTTGGGGAGAGTCAAATCAGTAAGTTGACATTTTTTCATATTTTCATTCAATAACATCATACGGAATAATATTGTGGAGTAGCTCATCCTTAAGAATGAAAGTCTTCATAGCTAAAAAACGTGCTGTAAGAATAATATGCGGTGCTCAATCACAGTCATCTAGGTAGACATCCGTTTGAAGACTCGGCATTCTGCCCATTGCTTCAAAGTATATTCATTTCCTCATTTGTTCATTTGCTCAGGGCTTGAAACTTGACTTGCTATCACTCGGTCACCAGCGTATAATAAATATTAGCATTCTTCATTTATGTGTTTGTCGTTTTTGTAGATTTTAAACTTAATCTGTTTGATCAGTCTATGCCTGCAGATAATTCTGTGACTGAATCAGTATTGCCTGAATTACTGTCTCGTTTTCATAGTCTGAAATGAAGTTTGTTGTAAATAATCGACTGCAGCTCAAAAGGAACAATGATGTACACAACTACAACACCGGATGGAAAAAATGACATTACTCCACATTGGTGTTGTCTTTAGTACAAGAAGGGGTCCACAACGCTGCCCTAAAATATTTGATCCCTTACCCAGTGATACAAAATGGCTGACAGACAGCAAAGTAAAATGTGAAAACAAACTGAGAAAGTTTCTCCTTGACAACTCCTTCTACTCCGCAGAAGACTTTCCATTATTGTAATGTGTAAAAGGTGGTCGGTAGAAATTACTTACTCGAATTTTATGTTTTTTTAAAGAAAATAAAAAAATTATAATTGTGCAGCATGTAAACATATTTACAAATTAATTTGCGATTTGAAAGTAAGATGATTCGTTCCACATCATAACGATTTGTTGTGCGAAATGATTCATGGAACGTGGAACTAACTTACTTACTTAACTAATCAGATAATTCCATGTTTAACTAATTAAATAGCTCATTAACGGCTGATTTGGGCTCCATACCCAATTCCCTGAGCAGAAAAACTGACTCGTCCAATTATAAAATGGAAAAGGCTCTGAAATGATAGCGTGGAAGAATTACCACGGAAGTAGGCTTGTGCTAAGAAAGAATGAGTACTTTTCGAAACGAAACTGAACCAGTCATTAGTAAACATTAGTAAGCATGCGTCGTGTATACAGGGTGTTGTTCACAGGTTATATGAACGATGTGTTGTCAGATTAAAATTGTGAATGAAAATACGACGAAAATGAGATAGTAGTTCAGTTAATACTGATTCAGTCACAAGACAATCTCCAGGTGTAGACTGATCAAACAACGGATTAAGTTTAAAATCCACAAAAACAACGAAGTCTTAAATGACGAATGCTAATATTTATTATACGCTGGTGACCAAGTGATAGCCACTCAGGTTTCAAGCCATGGGCAAATGAACGACTACCTGAGAGGATTACAAGGCAAGTGTGTGACCTCTATCGACGAGAAGCGCACGAAAATGTGTTTAGAATCCAAATCGCTCATCCCAAAAACACAGTGGTGTGAACCATTCGTATACAGAATCGAGCGTCTTACGACGAGAGAAGTCTGAATGATCACATGTTCAAGATCTAAGAGACGAACTTTGATAACGCAAAGAAATAAAATGTCCGCATAATGGAACAAAGAACACACGCCTTGTGATATTGTGACGTGTTGCTATATTTTCCTCTGCTTAAAGTAATTACTCTGTTTGAACAACAAACTTTTTCTACTGGCCTGATAAATGATAATGTTGCACTGCCATTCAGTCTCCAAAGTGAAGGTGTGTTCAATGACGCGATCAAAGCAAAGTGCGACGGAACAGTATACACACCGACTAAATCCACTTTTCTGCATTCAATATTATTTCTGCTTTCAAGCAGTCCAGTATCAGACGCAACACTAACTATATTTTCAAATAATAATATTAGTGTGTCAATGTCACCTGGCTTTGGCAAGCAAAATATAATATAGGCTGGTACATCGATTAGAAAGTTGATTGTGTAACACAAAGTAATGGAGTCCGAGGATGAAATAACGATCGTGTAACATTACTCGAGGTTTTTCGCATCCAAGTCTTACAAAATCAACGAACTTTCTCATGTAGAACTTATATTGCCTAAATAAGTATACATTAAGAGGTTGGTACCATTTCGTTGTCTTCGGTGCAAGCGTATCGCTTTATACGGAAAACTTTGATTTAACAGAGAACGACCTTAATAATCCGGACAGCAATGGCGCTAAAAGACAACAGCTGCGTTTTGAATGCGAGTGTATCATTCAACTGTTTTCAAGATGAACGATTTATATTCTACGCGCATTGTTGTGCGATTCTGAGCATTCGATGTCACTCACTTGCCTTGTCAGAACTACAGACACTCACAAATCAAACTCCACGATGCTCTAAATCTGAAGCCTGAAAATTGCTATGTAGTTCGAGAAAGGGGCCACTTTTTACTGTACTATAAAATACCACCACATTTGTGAATGAATCGTGGGAAGAATGTTTTGTTATAAAACTGCATTCAAGTTTTCGATTTGCTTTATCTCGACGAGAGAATTACGTATACCTTTTTGCGAATTTTTGACCGATTAATCCCTGAAACCAAATTTTCTGCTGCGTAGGTTTCCTATAGATATTAGACGTCTCCCTGCGGGTGCCTCTCTTCTGATATTTTTCAGTATTTCCGATAGAGTACAGTATTTCGTGAGAATCTACATCTACGTGATTACTCTGCTGTTCACAATAAATTGCCTTCAAGCTGTCTCTCTCCCTTTGATTTTATCCATACTGGATGAGAGGTCGTGGTTGTGAATGTCAATGTGAAAAAATATGTCGGCTCAACCAACACTATAAACAAATGGTTGAGCCGACATATTTTTTAAGATTGTCTCTATACCGTTTCAATCTCGAACGGCACGCGGGAGAAACGAGCACTTAAATTTTTCTGTGCGATCCCTGATTTCTCTTATTTTATCGTGATGATCATTTCTCCCTATATAGGTGGGTGCCAATAGAATGTTTTCGCAATCGGTGGAGAAAACTAGTGATTGAAATTTCATGAAATGATCCCGTCGCAACGAAAAACGCCTTTGTTTTAATGATTGCCAGTCCAGTTCACGTATCATGTCCGTGGCACTATCTTCCCTATTTCGCGATAATACAAAACGAGCTGCCCTTCTTTGTACTTTTTCGATGTCATCCGTCAGTCCCACCTGATGCCGATCCCACACCGCACAGCAATACTCCAGAATAGCGCGGACAAGCGTGGTATGAGCAGTCTCTTTAGTAGAGCTGTTGCACCTTCTAAGTGTTCCGACAATGAATCGCAGTCTATGGTTTGCTCCACCCACAATATTATCTATGTGATCGTTCCAATTTAGATTATTTGTAATTGTAATCCCTAAGTATTTAGTTGAATTTACAGCCTTCAGATTTGCGTGACTTATCGCATAATCGAAAGTTGGCTGATTTCTCTTAGTACTCACGTGAATAACTTCACACTTTTCCTTGGTTCAAATGGCTCTGAGCACTATGGGACTTAACTTCTGAGGTCATCAGTCCCCTAGAACTTAGAACTACTTAAACCTAACTAACTTAAGGACATCACACACATCCATGCCCGAGGCAGGATTCGAACCTGAAACCGTTGCGGTCGCGCGGTTCCAGACTGTAGCGCCTAGAACAGCTCGGCCACTCCGCCCGGCAAACTTTTCCTTATTCAGGTTCAATTGCCACTTTTCACACCATACAGATATCTTATCTAAATCATTTTGCAAGTCGATCATCTGATGATTTTACAAGACAGCATCATCTGCAAACAATCTAAGACGGCTACACAGATTGTCTCCTATGTCGTTAATATAGATCAGGAACAAATAATCCGTGACTGCTGCTCTTGGCGGTGGTGGTGGTGGTGGTGGTGGTGGTGGTGGTGGCGGCGGCGGTGGTAGTGGTAGTAGTAGCAGAATTCATCTGTGGATTACTTTTACAAGGATGTTAGACATGTCATGCTGTTACAGTTTAAGAACAAAGAAAAGGATAATTCATATATGCAGGCGGTTACGTACTTACGGATCTAGTTTCACAAGAGTGGGACAAGTAGTTGGTCGTGTGCTGTGTGCTGAAAATAGCTTAACCTCACTCGGTTTATCCCTAGTGTACAGTACCGTTTCACAAAGATGTTATTCAGTAATGTGAAAAGCTAGTGCTGAACTTATCATTCATTTCTTCACTTTGTGTTTCTCAATTCCTGTCCACGCTTTTTCCAGCATTCAAGAAGTGGAAGTACGTCAGATGCACGCCATTTTTGAGATTACACTTGTTATTTACCCTACACCTGAGTGCAGTAAACATATTAAGTGCTGTAAACATATTTTTTTGCCTCCTCTGCAGGCCGATGGATCTAGACGTGAATCAGCTGGAACAACTGATACAGACATGGTGCTTACCTGTCCCTGCAGCGCGACCTAATGTAATGTTATGTGTGCCTCACTGGTTTTTTTTAAAACTAATTTGTGCCTGATTTTATTCTGAGAAGCTCAATAATGTATATATACACCGTAAATGTAAATGTGATTCAAAAAGTACTTGAAATGAAGTGAAGCGCAGCTGAATTACAAGAAACTCTTTAGCGCGGAATCCCCGCAACGATAGTATTAGAGAATCTTTGAGTATGGACTCTAAAAAAAAAAGACAATTGATTTTATTTAAAAAAGACTGTTAATCTGTATCTTGTGGAAAGAGGATGTGTTGCTATGCCGTCGCTCAGAAAGTATTGTTATATTTAATGAAAATTGATATTTTAGTGATAAAACCGAGTGAAGTATGTGTAAGAGTTGCCAAAGATTTACGTATACAAATTTTCTGGAAGTGAAGAATAGAAATATCTTGTTTTTGGAAAAGAAGGTGAACTTCATTGTCGTTGCCGTCTATCAATCGACAGAATTGTAAGTGTACAAAGTTCACTAAAATACAGGAAAAGAAATGCATTCTCTATAGTTTTCATTCAATAAGTAACAACCTCTCATAATTTCTTAATTACAGTAACTGGATTATGTTCTTGTACAATAGTATGGTGCTGAACTCCCTGACCAATTTTGATGTAGCAGGGCGTGTAGTTTGGTAGAAAATCCGAAGAAATTCTGGTCGTATGTAAAGTACACAAGCGGCAAGACGCAGTCAATACCTCCGCTGCGCAGTGCCGATAGTACTGTTACCAACGACTGTGCCGCTAAAGCGGAGTTATTGAACGCAGTTTTCCGAAATTCCTTCACCAGGGAAGACGAATGGAATATTCCAGAATTTGAAACACGAACAGCTGCTAGCATGAGTTTCTTAGAAGTACATACCTTAGGGGTTTGAAGCAGCTCAAATCGCTTGATACGGGCAAGTCTTCAGGTCCAGATTGTATACCGATTAGGTTCCTTTCAGATTACGCTGATACAATAGCCTCCTACTTAGCAATCATATACAACCGCTCACTCACCGATAGATCTGTTCCTACAGATTGGAAAATTGCGCAGGTCGCACCAGTGTTTAAGAAGGGTAGTAGGAGTAATCCATCGAACTACAGACCTATATCATTGACGTCGGTTTGCAGTAGGGTTTTGGAGCATATACTGTACTCAAACATTATGAATCACCTCGAAGGGAACGATCAATTGATACGTAATCAGCATGGTTTCAGAAAACATCGTTCTTGCGCAACGCAGCTAGCTCTTTATTCGCACGAAGTAATGGCCGCTATCCACAGGGGATCTCAAGTTGATTCCGTATTTCTAGATTTCCGGAAAGCTTTTGACACCGTTCCTCACAAGCGACTTCTAATCAAGCTGCAGGCCTATGGGGTATCGTCTCAGTTGTGCGACTGGATTCGTGATTTCCTGTCAGGAAGGTCGCAGTTCGTAGTAATAGACGGCAAATCATCGAGTAAAACTGAAGTGATGTCAGGTGTTCCCCAGGGAAGCGTCCTGGCACCTCTGCTGTTCCTGATCTATATAAATGACCTGGGTGAAAATCTGAGCAGTTCTCTTAGGTTGTTCGCAGATGATGCTGTAATTTACCGTCTAGTAAGGTCATCCGAAGACCAGTATCAGTTGCAAAGCGATTTAGAAAAGATTGCTGTATGGTGTGGCAGGTGGCAGTTGACGCTAAATAACGAAAAGTGTGAGGTGATCCAAATGAGTTCCAAAAGAAATCCGTTGGAATTCGATTACTCGATAAATAGTACAATTCTCAAGGCTATCAATTCAACTAAGTACCTGGGTGTAAAAATTACGAACAACTTCAGCTGGAAAGACCACATAGATAATGTTGTGGGGAAGGCAAGCCAAAAGTTGCGTTTCATTGGCAGGATACTTAGAAGATGCAACAAGTCCACTAAAGAGACAGCTTACACTACACTCGTTCGTCCTCTGTTAGAATATTGCTGCGCGGTGTGGGATCCTTACCAGGTGGGATTGACGGAGGACATCGAAAGGGTGCAAAGAGGGGCAGCTCGTTTTGTATTATCACGTAACAGGGGAGAGAGTGTGGCAGATATGATACGCGAGTTGGGATGGAAGTCATTAAAGCAAAGACGTTTTTCGTCACGGCGAGATCTATTTACGAAATTTCAGTCACCAACTTTCTCTTCCGAATGCGAAAATATTTTGTTGAGTTCAGCCTACATAGGTAGGAATGATCATCAAAATAAAATAAGAGAAATCAGAGCTCGAACAGAAAGGTTTAGGTGTTCGTTTTTCCCGTGCGCTGTTCGGGAGTGGAACGGTAGGGAGATAGTACGATTGTGGTTCGATGAACCCTCTGCCAAGCACTTAAATGTGAATTGCAGAGTAATGATGTAGATGTAGATGTAGAAGTTTGTGTGCCATGCAATCTCCTTTTCTCACGAAAAGTAGATTGCTGTTTGATCTTACTTACTTACAACAATGGTCCCTTAGGTATGAAAAACTACGAAGACTTGGGCTCAAAGCTATCCGCAATACGGCCAAGTAACTGACAGAGTCGTATTTTAATCCTTAAAGAACGGTAACTTCCTCCAAATTGCAATATGTCAACAACTGGTGCAGAAGCTGATCATTCAAGGAGGCAGCAACTAAAATTCAGCTACCAGTTACGACTTAAAGTAAAAATCTCAATCAAAAATCCATCTCTCTCTCTCTCTCCAAACACATATTTAAATATTGATATTATTATTTAAAAAAAGTAGTTTTAGACTACAGTGTAGGCAGGTGGGCCGGTACTCACCCTGGGCACGTAGGGCAGCACGTCCTTGAGAGTGTTGCGGTAGAAGTGCGACTTCTGGGTGGGGTCCTTCATGTTGATCACGTCCAGGAACTGAAGCGCGTGCACCGAGGGGTCGCTGCAACAAACAGTTAGTAACGAATTACGCGCGACTGCTTGCGTCCGAACATCTGACCGTGATTATCAGGACGAGAAAAATATTGCCAGCGATAGGGTGACATTTGTCGACAGACAGCGTAATGGCAGGCGCAGCGCACGTCACTTTGAATCGATGTTAGTAAACGGCTGACCCGTTGCACGGCGTACAGACCCATTTGCAGGTGGTTCAAAATGGCTCTGAGCACTATGGGACTCAACTGCTGAGGTTATTAGTCCCCTAGAACTTAGAACTAGTTAAACCTAACTAACCTAAGGACATCACACACATCCATGCCCGAGGCAGGATTCGAACCTGCGACCGTAGCGGTCGCGCGGTTCCAGACTGTAGCGCCAGAACCGCTCGGCCACCAGCGGCCGGCTTTGCAGGTGGTCTACCTGCTTCCGGCCGCAACAAAAAATTGATTTTTCAGTATCTCGCATAATTACTGAACGAATTTCGAAATTTAAAATGCCGTCATACTCTTCTCATTAAGAGGCATAATATTATGTCAAAGATTTAACACATTAAAACAAGTATTACAGTTGGAATGCGCGTACATGTCTCGAGGCTGTGTAACTCACGACTCGCATATCACTCTGACTATATCGATCCAGTACTTCGAAATTAAAGCACTTAGTGACTTCCAACAAGGTTAGACATGATTTCAACAGTTTTCTCACTTGCAAGCTTATCCTTAATATGTAACGCATTAACTCAATTGGCCTGCCGAAGTGGCCGTGCGGTTCTAGGCGCTGCAGTCTGGTACCGCGAGACCGCTACGGTCATGTCATCCTGATAAGTATAAAAAAAACATTTTTTAAGTCTATGATACACCGAATACTAAAATTACCGCTAGAAGCTAATGAGATCAAAAAAGAAATGACCATCTTAAAACAAATTGCAAAAACCAATTCTTTCGACACACGACAGGTAGATTTCATTTTTAATAAAGTGCAACAATCACAAAGTATTCCACTGATAGGTAGTCCAAAATATATGAAGATGGCATATATGGGAAACATATCAGATAGAATTACTAATTTATTCAAAAATTCTGGAATAACAATAGCATTTACAACTGACAATACTCTACAACAAAAATTAAGACATACCGTAAGTAAAGATAATGGAAAATTTACCAGGTCAGGAGTGTACAAGATCCAATGTAGAGACTGTGAGAAAATATACATTGGCCAAACAGGTCGAAATTTTGCAGTAAGGTACAAAGAACATACGTCGGGTACCTCACGAACAAAGTCTGTATTCGGCCATCATATAGCATTCAATAATCATGCTGAGGGGACAGTAGAGCAGAATTTACAAGTTCTTCAGTATGCAAATAAAGGCTTACTTATGAATATCATAGAAGAAATCGAGATATATGCTCATTTGAAAACCAAATCATCAATGCTGCTCAATGAACAATTAGATTTTCGCGAAAAATATTTTTATGACCTTTTTGACGAAATTTTATAATAAAAGCACCTACTCGTTTGTTTTAAAATATAAGACTACTTATACCCATGGCAAAAGCTATGTATGTAAAATATGTTGTACAACATAAAAGTTTTATTAAATTGACATTGATTATTATAAAAACTATTAGATCAATGAGTTCTAAAAAAAAATTTAGTCAGCAGTCTCATCAGTTATTCAGACATACATAATGCGGAACGTACTCTTGGCTGCTACCCTACTGCTATAAAGAATATTGCAATGAAACTACAGTTAAAGTAAGACGATTCTACAACATCCAACAAAGATGTAATTGTGATGTAGGCGACTCGATATAATCGATATATACCACAACTCCAAGGACTTTCACATCCTTGATGTAACTGACACTGTAATAGTATTAAGGTTACCCATAGAGGGCACAACTATTACACATTGTAGTTTACTGTTTTTGTCTAAAATATAAATAAGCTGTACACATACTAACTATCCGTTAATCAAACATTTTAAATGAATCAATTTTATGTTATTAGTGTATTTCCTAGTTTTATATACTTTGACAATGGCGTCATATTATGAACGCTGATTGGCAGTTGTGAAGCAGTGTGACAGGAAGTAGGCGGAGCTTCTGCATATTTAAGCTCGTGCTCAGCACTCATAACCATCAGTTGACTTCGTAGCAGCTGAGGAGAGCTCCGCATACCATCCTAAGGGAGCCATGGGTATAATTAATTTTATTTTATCTTGTTAAATTTTGACGCCATTTGACACTTTCATTTTATTTAAAGATTGGTTTCTAGTATTTCCTAAAATTAATCCACAGGTCTGATGATGGTTGTGTAAAAATAACCGAAACCGGTTACCTATGTCATTGAAACATATATGGTGTGATCAAGACTGAACTTTAGTCAAAATATAATAATATATCGATCACTGTATTCCAAAAATGTTTACCAAAATTGTACAAAGCTTTGTGTTGTGCAATAATCAAGGGTACACGAGTGGGTCTTCGGCTCCGAAAGCCCATATCAACAATGTTTCGTTGAATGGTTCGCACGCTAACACTTGTTGATGGCTCAGCATTGAAATCTGCAGGAATCTGCGGAAGGGTTGTATTTCCGTCACGTTTAAAGATTCTCTTCATTGGTCGTCGGTCCCGTTCTGGCAAGATCTATTTCTGGTGGCAGCGATGACGGAGACTGCATGTTTTACCGGATATTCACGGTACGTTCTTGAAATGGTCGTAGGGGAAATTCTCCACTACATCGCTAACTCGGATACGCTATGTTCCCTCGCTCATGCGTCGACTTTAACACCACGTTCAAACTCGAACTTGCCATCTACAGCTGCGTCAGACACTTGTCTTACATAGACGTTGTCGACCGCAGTACCGTATCCCGCCAGTAGTTTACATATCTCTGTATTTGAATACGCATGCCTATACCAATTTCTTTGGCGCCTCAGTGAAGCTACGTCTTTATTCCAAGGTTTCCCATTTAAGTCCCTCTAACATTTCTGTTACAGTTTCGTATCTGCCATATCGATGCGTTGCGACGCTAGTAGTGGGTCTGTGAATTCATTCAGTGCGTGCTTTCTCCGCTACTTTATGAGGACCCCAATCACTGGGACAATAGTCTAGAATTCGATGCACTAGTGTCTTGGCAGAAGCGCCACACTTTCCCGGAAAACTTCGAGCGTTTCTAAGTCTTCCTTTCGACTACATTAATTCCCATTTTTAATGACCGTCCCATTTCGTACTGCTTGTTTTTACTGTAAAGGGCGGACTTTCCGTGGACTGCCTACAAGGCCTGCGTTTAGCCTCTACCACAGAATGGTCCAACTCAGTGACAAAGGGATAGCGCGCCAAGTAAACTAAATGAATAGTATTAATATTCGATTGGAGTTATTCAGAAAATTACGTTTCGTTTGATATGCGTCACGTGTTAATTAAATTGTTATTTCAATAGTCGTCATAGTTAACCTTCAGTTACTCGCTATGAAACTATTTTCCCCGACGATCAGAGATGATCATCTTAGTTGACTTAATCCGCATAAACTGTGCTTCATCAGACGGACAAGAAAAAGTTCAGACTTTTGGAGCTGAATGTTTTCTTTGTGTCTACTAAATCTACCAAACATGTTTCGCCTATTCGTACTAAGCATCTTCAGTGGTCTATAATAAAAAGAAATCTATTTCATTATGTTTATTTACAGGAAATCTGTAGTGATTATTGACAGCTCATTAGAATTATCTAACATTTACAAATATGAGGAAGGAGCGGAAAGTAACGCACAAAACCTTTTTATCCTCTGGTTTTGGGGATAGTATACTGAAATTTCACGACGGGATGGTTTAAAGTTGGCGCTACAGAGTGTATTTCGTTTTCACGTGTAGCTCCAGCGAGAGCAGACCGAACTAAGAAATAAACATGGCGCGCATGTTACTGTCGTCAACTTACGATGAGCAGCGGAGTGTAGGCCGATATTTGTGTGCCGAAGAGTGTAAACCCAATTAAGTTCACAGGTACATATGTGGCGTATATGAGGACGACTGCATGGACCGTAGCTATATCTCCAGATGGTGTGGATTATTCCAAGAGCACCGAGTGAACCCTAGTGATACACCACGCTCCGCGCAGTAACAGCTGCAGCCCCGCGAAACGTCGGAGCTATTCAGGCAGCAATTTTAAACGACAGGCGTGTGCTACTACGAACCTTATAGCAGCAATTCAACGTTTCTGGTGGTGCGTTGTACGATATTGTTCGTAAAACGTTGAGATTTCGTAAAGTTACTGTTAGCTGGGTGCCTAAGAACCTGACAGACATCCACAACGGCCAGTGAATTACGACAGCCTTGGTCCACTTAACGCTGTATTTTATCTCTGTCTTCTCTTCAGGATTTCCAAGAGAGTGTTCCAGTCAACAATGTCAAAAGCTTTCTCTAAGTCTACAAACGCCATAAACGTAGGTTTGCGTTTCCTTAGCATACCTTTTATAAGAACTCGTAGGGCCAACATTGCCATGCGTTCTCCTAAATTCCTCCGGAATCCAAACTGATCTTCCCGA
The DNA here is from genome assembly GCF_023864275.1 of Schistocerca cancellata. Classification (NCBI taxonomy): domain Eukaryota; kingdom Metazoa; phylum Arthropoda; class Insecta; order Orthoptera; family Acrididae; genus Schistocerca; species Schistocerca cancellata. The sequence goes on from NC_064630.1 coordinate 766,061,574, forward strand.
AGGTCAACTTCTACCAGTTTTTCCAGTCTTCTGTTAAGAAATCGAGTTAGTACTAGCATTGTGCGAACATGACTTATTCAATTGGTAGTTCGGTAACATTCGCATGTGCCAGCACCTGCTTTCTTTGGAACTGGAATTATTACATTCTTCGTGAAGTCCAAGGGTATTTCGCCCGTCTCATACGTGTTCCACATCAAATGGAAGAGTTGTCATGGCTGGTACTCCTAAGGCTATCACTAACGCCGGCGGAGTATCGTCTGCTTCTGGGGACTTGTTGTGACTTAGATCTTTCAGTGCTCTGACAAATTCTTCTCGCAGTATCATGTCTGCCATCACATTTTTATCTACTTCATCTTCCATTTCAATAATATCGTCCTCAAGTACATTTTCTTTGTATAGATCCTCTATATACTCCTCCCACCTTTAAGTTTTCCGTTCTTTGATTAGGACTGCATTTACATCTAAGCTCTTGATACTCACACAGCTGCTTCTCTTTAATTTTCCCGTAGACGGCATTTATCTTTCCCCTAGCGATATATGCTTCTAAATCTTTACATTTGTCCTCTAGCCATTCCTACTTAGTTATTTTGCACTTTTTATCAGTGTAATTTTTAAGACGTTTATATTTTCTTTCGCCTGTTCCGTTTACTATATTTTTATATTCTCTTATTTCATCGATTAAATTCAATATCTCCTCTGTTATCAAAGGATTTCTGTTAGGCATCGCCTTTTCGCCTATTTGATCGTGTGCTGCTTTCACTATACCATCTCTCAAAGCTACCCATTCGGATTATACTGTATGCCCTTCCTCTGTTCCTGTCAGTCGTTGTGCAATGCTCCCCCTGAAACTCTCAAAAATTTCTCGTTCTTTCAATTTTACCAGATCATATCTACTTATTTTCTTACCTTTTTGCAATTTCTTCAGTTTTAATCTACAGTTCATAGCCAATAAATTGTAGTCAGAGTACACATTTGCCCCTGTAGACGTCTTACAATATAAAATCTGGTCCCGATATCTTATATTATTATTTTCTTACCTTATTATATACCGAAGGCCAAAGAAATTGGTATAGCCATGCGTTCAAATACAGAAATAGAGAGGCATGTAAACAGGCAGAATACGGCAGTGCGGTCGGCAACGTCTATGTAAAACAACAAATCTTTGGCGCAGTTGTTAGATCGGTTACTGCTGCTACGATGGCAGGTTATCAAGATTTAAGTGAGTTTGAATGTGACGTTATAGTCGGCGCATCTCCGAGGTAGCGATGAAGTGGTGATTTTTTCCCTTAGGACCATTTCACGAGTGCACCGTGGATATCAGGAATCCGGTGAAATATCAAATCTCCGACGTCGCTTCGACCGGAAAAAGATCCTGCAACAGCGGGACTAACGACAACTGAAGAGAATATTTCAACCAGACAGGAGTACAACCCTTCCGCAAATTGCTGCAGATTTCAATGCTGGGCCGCCAACAAGTGTCAGCATGCGACCCATTCGACGAAACGTCATCGATATGTGTTTTCGGAGCCGAAGGCCCACTCGCGTATCCTTGCTGACTGCACGACAAAAACTTTTGTGCCTCGCCTGGGTCTGTCAACAGCGACACTGCGCTGTAGAGGACTGGAAACACGTTGCCTGGTCGGACGAGTCTCGTTTCGAATTGTATCGAGCGGATAGACGTGATCGGGTATGGAGACAACCATGAATCCATGGACCCTGCATGTGAGCAGGGGACTGTTCAAGCTGTTGTGGGGCGTGTTCAGTTGGAGTGCTGTGGGATCCCTGATAGGTCTAAAAACGATGTGACAGCTGAAACGTACTTAAGAATCCTGTCTGATCAACTGCATCCATTCGTGTCCGTTGTGCGTTTCGACGGAAATTGGAGATTCCAGCAGGACAATGCGACACCCCACACGTGCAGAATTGCTACAGGGTGGCTCCAAGGGCATTCTTCCGAGTTTAAACAGTCCGCTGGCCACCAAACACCCCAGTGATGAACATTATTGAGCATACCTGCGATGCCTTTCAACGTGCTGTTCAGAACAGATCTCCACCCGGTCCTACTCTTACGGATTTATGGACAGCCCTGCAGGATTCATGGTGTCAGTTGCCTCCAGCACTACTTCAGACATTAGCCGAGTCCTTGTAACATCGTGTTGCGGCGCTTCTACGTGCTCGCGGGTGCCCTTCAAGATATTAGGCGGTGTACCATTTTATTTGGCTTTTCAGTGTATAACAAATCTGAAACACTCTGTTGCCTCATGGTGTCTTCCACGTGTACACCCTTCTTTCATGATTCTTAAACCAAATACCAATTACCCATTCGAGATAGACTCGAAGCCCACGCCTACTACAGTAGTACAAGTTTATATGCCAACTAGCTCTGCAGATAATGAAAAGAAATTGATGAAATGTATGATGAGATAAAAGAAATTATTCAGGTAGTGAAGGGAGACGAAAATTTAATAGTCATGGGTGACTGGAATTCGATAGTAGGAAAAGGAAGATAAGGAAACATAGTAGGTGAATATGTATTGGGGGTAAGAAATGAAAGAGGAAGCCGTCTGGTAGAATTTTTCACAGAGAATAACGTAATCATAGCTAACACTTTGTTCAAGAATCATAAAAGAAGGTTGTATACATGGTAGAATCCTGGAGATACTAGAAGGTATCAGATAGATTATATAATGGTAAGACAGAGATTTAGGAACCAGGTTTTAAATTGTAAGACATTTCCAGGGGCACATGTGGACCACAATCTACGATACTGCGCGAAGAGTTTGACAGAGCACTGAAAGACCTGGGTCGAAACAAGGCCGCGGGAGTAGACAACATTCCATTAGAACTACTGACGGCCTTGGAGGGCCAGTCCTGACAAAACTCTACCATCTGGTGAGGAAGATGTATGAGACAGGCGAAATACCCTCAGACTTCAAGAAGAATATAATAATTCCAATCCCAAAGAAAGCAGGTGTTGACGGGTGTGAAAATTACCGAACTATCAGTTTAATAAGTCACAGCTGCAAAATACTAACACGAATTCTTTACAGACGAATGGAAAAACTGGTAGAAGCCGACCTCGGGGAAGATTAGTTTGGATTCCTTAGAAATATTGGAACACTGACCTTGCGACTTATCTTAGAAGAAAGATTAAGGAAAGGCAATCCTACGTTTCTAGCATATGTAGACTTAGAGAAAGCTTTTGACAATGTTGACTGGAATACTCTCTTTCAAATTCTAAAGGTGGCAGGGGTAAAATACAAGAAGGGAAAGGCTTTTTATAATTTGTACAGAAACCAGATGGCAGTTATAAGAGTCGAGGGGCATGAAAGGGAAGCAGTGGTTAGGAAGGGAGTGAGACAGGATTGTAGCCTCTTCCGATGTTATTCAATCTTTATGTTGAGCAAGCAGTAGAGGAAACAAAAGAAAAATTCGGAGTAGGTATTAAAATCCGTGGAGAAGAAATAAAAACTTTGAGGTTCGCCGATGACATTCTAATTCTGTCAGAGACAGCAAAGGACTTGGAAGAGCAGTTGAATGGAATGGACAGTATCTTGGGAAGGAGGATGTAAGATGAACATCAACAAAAGCAAAGGATAATGGAATGTAGTCGAATTAAGTCGGGTGATGCTGAGGGAATTAGATTAGGAAATGAGACACTTAAAGCAGTAAAGGGGTTTTGCTATTTGGGGAGAAAAATAACTGATGATGGTCGAAGTAGAGAAGATATAAAATGTAGACTGGCAATGGCAAGGAAAGCGTTTCTGAAGAAGAGAAATTTGTTAAGACCGAGTATAGATTTAAGTGTCAGGAAGTCTTTTCTCAAAGTATTTGTATGGAGTGTAGCCATGTATGGAAGCGAAACGTGGACGATAAATACTTTGGACAAGAAGAGAATAGAAGCTTTCGAAATGTGGTGCTACAGAAGAATGCTGAAGATTACATGAGTAGATCACATAACTAATGAAGAGGTATTGAATAGAACTGGGGAGAAGAGGAGTTTGTGGCACAACTTGACAAGAAGAAGGGACCGGTTGGTAGGACATGTTCTGAGGCATCAAGGGATCACAGATTTAACATTGGAGGGCAGCGTGGAGGGTAAAAATCGTAGAGGGAGACCAAGAGATAAATACACTAAGCAGGTTCAGAAGGATGTGGGATGCAGTAAGTACTGAGAGATGAAGAAGCTTGCACAGGATAGGGTAGCATGGAGAGCTGCATCAAATCAATCTCAGGACTGAAGACCACAACAACAACATTCGAGTAACCTTTCGATATTCATTTATATTGAACCCAAAAAGTCATTGCTGTCAAGTTTTGTTTTAAGTAACTTTCTCTGCCTAGAGTTCAAATGGCTTTGAGCACTATGGGACTTAACATCTATGGTCATCAGTCCACTAGAACTTAGAACTACTTAAACCTAACTAACCTAAGGACATCACACAACACCCAGTCATCACGAGGCAAAGAAAATCCCTGACCCCGCCGGGAATCGAACCCGGGAACCCGGGCGTGGGAAGCGAGAACGCTACCGCACATGCCTAGTGTTGTGTGAGTTCAACTGCTTTTTAGGACTGCTTAGAACTTTGGGACTTTTTTACTAAATATTCGCCAGTTAATCACCACGATTTTAATAGTCTTGTCTGAAAGAGAATTTCTTTGGCTCTTGGGTCTTACACGAACACTTCTGGAACTTCAATAACTCTCATTAGTAATCAATACGAACATGCTCCCGGTTTCGAAACCTACCAGAGCTTAAATTTTGATTAATGATCAGCACTGGCGGCCGAAGACTTCTGGCATAAGAAGTCACCCTCATTCTTTCAGGGCAGTCTCTTTTTCTTGGGGTGGGAAACTGCCCCTAAAGGCGGAAGTGTCAGCAATGATGATGAGGATGCAAAAGGCAATGGAAATCACTGCATTAAAGACGCTTGACGTGTATTTACATTACATGTGACCTGTAATTGACAAAGGATTATGATGATCTCCTCAGTGGCAGAAGATTCCGGAATAGTCCCCCAATCAGATCTCCAGGAGGGGACGGCCAAAGGAGAGGTGACCGTGAGAAAAAGAGTGAACAACCAACGAAAGGATAATGTTCTATGAGTCGGGGCGTGAAACGTCAGAAGCTTGGACATGGTAGGGGAGCTAGAAAATCTGAAAATGGCTCAATCTAAACGTCTCGCTCCCAGAAACAATTCACGCACCCAGGGAAATCGTTGCAGAGAAGTAATTCCTCTGATCTGGGGGTTTCCCTTACACCTATTGATTTTTCGACTTTCCCTTGCGATCCCAGCTCTGCAGCGCTGTAGTGACTTGTCTTGCTGTACGTTTGATGAAGTCCTCCAGCTCTCTGCCACCATCATAGCGAATAGGGTTTGATTCCCCATATATACTGGCCCAGTACGACGCTGTGAATCCACGGCTTCGTGCCGTTCCGGGACACGATTGTTTGATGCATCTACACTCCTGGAAATGGAAAAAAGAACACATTGACACCGGTGTGTCAGACCCACCATAGTTGCTCCGGACACTGCGAGAGGGCTGTACAAGCAATGATCACACGCACGGCACAGCGGACACACCAGGAACCGCGGTGTTGGCCGTCGAATGGCGCTAGCTGCGCAGCATTTGTGCACCGCCGCCGTCAGTGTCAGCCAGTTTGCCGTGGCATACGGAGCTCCATCGCAGTCTTTAACACTGCTAGCATGCCGCGACAGCGTGGACGTGAACCGTATGTGCAGTTGACGGACTTTGAGCGAGGGCGTATAGTGGGCATGCGGGAGGCCGGGTGGACGTACCGCCGAATTGCTCAACACGTGGGGCGTGAGGTCTCCACAGTACATCGATGTTGTCGCCAGTGGTCGGCGGAAGGTGCACGTGCCCGTCGACCTGGGACCGGACCGCAGCGACGCACGGATGCACGCCAAGACCGTAGGATCCTACGCAGTGCCGTAGGGGACCGCACCGCCACTTCCCAGCAAATTAGGGACACTGTTGCTCCTGGGGTATCGGCGAGGACCATTCGCAACCGTCTCCATGAAGCTGGGCTACGGTCCCGCACACCGTTAGGCCGTCTTCCGCTCACGCCCCAACATCGTGCAGCCCGCCTCCAGTGGTGTCGCGACAGGCGTAAATGGAGGGACGAATGGAGACGTGTCGTCTTCAGCGATGAGAGTCGCTTCTGCCTTGGTGCCAATGATGGTCGTATGCGTGTTTAGCGCTGTGCAGGTGAGCGCCACAATCAGGACTGCATACGACCGAGGCACACAGGGCCAACACCCGGCATCATGGTGTGGGGAGCGATCTCCTACACTGGCCGTACACCACTGGTGATCGTCGAGGGGACACTGAATAGTGCACGGTACATCCAAACCGTCATCGAACCCATCGTTCTACCATTCCTAGACCGGCAAGGGAACTTGCTGTTCCAACAGGGCAATGCACGTCCGCATGTATCCCGTGCCACCCAACGTGCTCTAGAAGGTGTAAGTCAACTACCCTGGCCAGCAAGATCTCCAGATCTGTCCCCCATTGAGCATGTTTGGGACTGGATGAAGTGTCGTCTCACGCGGTCTGCACGTCCAGCACGAACGCTGGTCCAACTGAGGCGCCAGGTGGAAATGGAATGGCAAGCCGTTCCACAGGACTACATCCAGCATCTCTACGATCGTCTCCATGGGAGAATAGCAGCCTGCATTGCTGCGAAAGGTGGATCTACACTGTACTAGTGCCGACATTGTGCATGCTCTGTTGCCTGTGTCTATGTGCCTGTGGTTCTGTCAGTGTGATCATGTGATGTATCTGACCCCAGGAATGTGTCAATAAAGTTTCCCCTTCCTGGGACAATGAATTCACGGTGTTCTTATTTCAATTTCCAGGAGTGTATTTTCACAAAAAAAAAAAGGTTCAAATGGCTCTGAGCACTATGGGACTTAACATCTGAGGTCATCAGTCCCCTAGAACTTAGAACTACTTAAACCTATCTAACCTAAGGACATCACACACATCCATGCCCGAGGCAGGATTCGAACCTGTGACCGTAGCAGTCGCGCGGTTCCGGACTGCTGCGCCTAAACCGCGCGGCCACCGCGGTCGGCCTATTTTCACAGTGGCCACATCCTGTCCTTTCATGTTCTTTCCCCTCTTCTTAAACTACTTTATCAACTTCAAAACTACTTCTGTTTGTTGCAGAATCCTTGAAAATGTTCTCAGTTCGAATATAATAAACTTTATTGAGGCTGAAAAGCTTGTGTGAACGAATTTACATGGATTTAGAAAGCATCGCTCGTGCGAAACTCAGCTTGCCCTTTTCTCACTCGATATTGTATTGCATTGAACTGAGGACCTAGAAACGACGGAGAGATTTCGTCCCCGCCGTAGCCCTCAGTGGTACACAACCCCACAACAGGCTACAGCAGTCCACTCACCCCACCGCCGCCCCACACCGAACCCAGGGTTATTGTGCGGTTCGGCCCCCAGTGGACACCTCCATCCCCGGGAACGTCTCACACCAGACGAGTGTAGCCCCAAATGTTTGGGTGGTAGAGTTATTACGGTGTACACGTACGCGGAGAAAGTGTTTGCGCAGCAATCGCCGACAGAGTAACTGAGGCGGAAATGGGGAAGCAGCCCGCATTCGCCGAGGCGGATGGAAAACCGGCTTAAAGATCATCCACAGACCGGCCGGCACACCGGAACTCGACACTAATCCGCCGGGCGGTTTCGTGCCGGGGACCGGCGCTCCCTCCCGCCCGGAAAGCAGTGCGTTAGGCTAACCGGGCGGGCTCTCACATGGTATATGGTTCAAACGGCTCTGAGCACTATCGGACTTAACGTCTGAGGTCCTCAGTCCCCTAGAACTTAGAACTACTTAAACCTAACTAACCTAAGGACATCACACACATCCATGCCCGAGGCAGGATTCGAACCTGCGACCGTAGCGGTCGCGCGGTTCCAGAATGTAGCGCCTAGAACCGCTCGGCCACAACTGCCGGCTCACATGATATACTGAGACATGTGGACAAAGGGCATACTTCTAGATTTTTGGAAAACATTTCACACGGTGCCCCATTGCAGGCTGTTAACGAAGGTACGAGCACATGGAATAAATTCACAGACATGTGAGTGGCTCGAAGACTTCTTAAATAATAGAACTCAGAATGTTGTACTCGACGGCGACCGTTCGTCAGCGACAGGGGTATCGTCAAGAGTGCACCAGGGGAGTGTGATAGGACCGCTGTTGTTCTCTGCATGCATAAATGATTTGTCTGACAGGGTGGACAGCGATCTGTGGTTGTTTGCCGGCGATGCCGTAGTGTACAGTGAGGTGTAGAAGTTGAGTGACTGTAGGAAATACAAGACGACTTACTCAAAATTTACAGTTGGAATGATTAATGGCAGCTAGCTCTAAATGTGGAAAACAGTAATTTAACGCCGTTGAATAGGGAGAACAAGCCTGTAATGTTCGGATACAGTATTACTAGTGTTCTGCTTGACACAGTCAAGTCGTTTAGATAACTGGGCGTAACGTTGCAAAGCGATATGATTTTGTGACGGCTCCCAAACCCACGGTCCTCGGCGGTACTTTTGGAGCAGCCACCACAAGTTGTATAAAGCGTGGGTAGTGACCAGGATGTACCTATGTTTGTTGGCCGAAAAATAATTAATGACAAGAATTGCGCCAGCTACAATGAAGAGATAACTTATCTTTATTTCTGACGAAATGTGCACCAGCAATACAAGTCCAAGTAATATCCAAGAGTAACCCGTGTACTGAGCCTAGTCGAATACAATAGCAAACATCACACTGCAATGGCTCCGCTATAAACTCCACTAAAGGCTAGCAATAGACAATAGACTGTCCGTCTCGGGTTTTTTTTCCTTTATTGTAATTTTAATCACCTATACAGGCGGGCTGGCAGCAGCACATTACGCTGCTCTTCATCCTTAAGTGGAAACAATAACATGACATAGAGGTGATACAGACAATACAAAAAACGGCGGGCAAAAAATGGAGATACAAAAAAAACAATAAACATGAAGCCGTTCACGTTGGACGATAGAAACACTAACACTTGTGGACACGGCGCACAAAACACGGAGAACGGCGATGGCACATGTGAACAGTGGAGTCGTAACTGCACGAAACACAAAACGAAGCCCACACACGAGATACTGATGGCGATGATCTCCGGCGCGCGAATGTTCACTGAGCGTGTACGAGTCTGGGGACCTGCCAAGAGAGGAGGAGGAGGAAGGGGAGAGGGAGAGGGAGAGCGAGAGGGGAGAGCAGAGATGCCACAGGCAGGGGAGATAGGGGGGAGGGAGGAAGGGGGAGGGGGAGGGGAAGCCCGGGGGAAGAGGGGTGAAGGGAGGGGATGGGGGAAAAGGAAAAAGAAGGGAAGAGAAGAGAAGGGAGGGAGGGTGCCGAAAGGAAAGCGGAAGTGGGGGAGGGGCAGGGTCAAAGTTGATAGGAGGGGTAGATGGAGGGGACGAGGACATCATCAGGGAGGGGGAGCTGGCGGAAGCCACCTTGGGAGAGGGTAAGGAGGGTGGAGAGATGGAGACCGGGTGGGACGTGCGAATACAGACGCGGCAGCGGGCGGGGGTGGGAAAGGATCGGGGAGACGAGAGGGTGAGGAGGATCAAGTTTACGGGAGGTGTACAGGATCCGTATCCTCCGTCTCGGGCCAGCGCTCCTCCTTATATGCAAAAGGCAGAGGGCGCTGCGGACCCGAGCTCAGCCGTGGCGCGACCTCTTCTGTCGGCGGTGACGCCCTGAGACGCCGACGGCCGCGACGGGAACTGTGGCCAGCGATGTCACGGTCAGGGCGCGCGTGCGCGAGTTGGTTGGTTGGTTGGTTGGTTGGTTGGTTGGGTCCGTGGATACAACATATGAGATTGAACGAGCATGTGAGAACTGTGCTGGAGAAGGCGAGTGGTCAAAGTCGGTTTATTGGAAGAATTTTCAGGAAAGAGTGGTCCACCTATAAAGCAGATCTGATATAGGACGCTGGTGCGAACTATTCTTGAGTTTACTGCTCATTCTTGAGCATACTGCTCGACAGTTCGGTATCCGTACCAGAACGGATTGAGGAAACATACCGAAGCAATTCAGAGGCGGGCTGCTAGATTTGTTAGCAGTAGGTTCGGGCAACACATAAGTGTTACGGAGATTCCTCGGAAGCTGAAATGCGAATCCCTGGAGGGAAAGCGACTTTGTTTTCCGAGAAACATAACTGAGAAAATTTAGAGAATCGGCATTTGAAGCTGACTGCGGAACAATTCTACTGCGCGTTAAGGACCATGAAGATAAGAAAGGAGAAATTAGGGTCTGTACGGAGGCATACAGACAGTCGTTTTTCCCTCGTTCTGTTTGCGAGTGGAACAGAAGAGGAAACGGCAAGTAATGGTACAGGGTACCCTCCGCCACTCACCGTACAGTAGCTTGCGAAGATGTAGATATAGAACTGGTGTCAGCTTCTCGTAATAGACGCACCGGGGAGTATAAAATTATACAAGTGTGTCTCGTGCATTATTGGCCACAATTTCACGAAAATTTTTGGCTACAAAAATTTTTGCAAGTGCGTTGTTATATTTATGAACTGACTCTGATTTCAAGTAAGGTTGTAATTTCTCATCTTTCGAGTCATTCAAAAAGTTTTCAAATGTCTCTATCGAAAAATCTTCGTCAGTGACAGCTTTTAATTATTCGTGTTACAATGGACTAACACTGCTTTGTCACTTTTCACATAATGTCGTCGTGTGCTTCACCACAGTTCTATTGTGTACGTAAGTGCTCCAGATTAATACTTGGGTTAACACGGTGGTTTATGACACGATGGTTGTTATTTTGTTGGTTATTTTTTGTGATACATCTGATTATGATGTCAGATTACACCCGAAGACGGCCCGTTTATGATCGATATTGGTTGCTTAATAAGTGACACTACAGCTGTGCGGAAACTATGACTTTTGTAGTCAGACCAAAGACATTGAAAACAGTGCTCAACGTCTGTCTACAGCGTCGTGTGTGTCCAGTTGAGTGTAGTTCACGACAGCCTGTACCACGATGTGAATCAGGCTGTACAGGGGTGCGCAGAATCGTTCAACATGAAGCGGGAACACAGGACTGTGGGTTGGCGAGGCGTGCCCGACGATATAAATAGAGAGGAATGAGATGGGGGTGGGTGTGCGGGATGGGGGGGGGGGGGGTATGGCGATACACGCCAACGCGAGGAGACCACCGAGCCTTTTTACGGGGCAGCTTATGGAACAGCCATTTGGCGCTGAATTATTCAGTTCTATCGTCAGGCTACGAAGCCCTGGCGGATAAAAGCATTTGGGCGGGGCGTGTTTTAATGAAGGCGGTCAGAGCGCGCAGGTGTGTCCGCCGCACGTGTTCCGTACTGCTCCCCTTTGCCGCTGGTTCTACACCGAGCTGTTCGCTTCGCGGCGCTTGTGTGTGTGTGTGTGTGTGTGTGTGTGTGTGTGTGTGCGTGTGTGTGTGTGCGTGTGTACCCGCCGTCCGATGTCATTTACTGGCACCGGAACTAGGAACAAACGTGATCCGAAGGTAGAAAACTAATTCTTCTGCACCAACTAATGTAACCGCGGAATAAATACTTTCTCGTTTGCTCGTGTGTAGGTGCAGGGTGTCTCAAAAATGACCGGTATATTTGTAACGGCAATAAAAAATAAACGAGCAGCGATAGAAATACACAGTTTGTTGCAATATGCTTGGGACAACAGTACATTTTCAGGCGGACAAACTTTCGAAATTACAGTAGTTACAATTTTCAACAACAGATGGCGCTGCAAGTGATGTGAAAGATATAGAAGACAACGCAGTCTGTGGGTGCGCCATTCTGTACGTCGTCTTTCTGCTGTAAGTGTGTGCTGTTCACAACGTGCAAGTGTGCTGTGGACAACATGGTTTATTCCTTAGAACAGAGGATTTTTCTGGTGTTGGAATTCCACCACCTAGAACACAGTGTTGTTGCAACAAGACGAAAACAAGACGAAGTTTTCAACGGAGGTTTAATGTAACCAAAGGACCGAAAAGCGATACAATAAAGGATCTGTTTGAAAAATTTCAACGGACTGGGAACGTGACGGATGAACGTGCTGGAAAGGTAGGGCGACCGCGTACGGCAACCACAGAGGGCAACGCGCAGCTAGTGCAGCAGGTGATCCGACAGCGGCCTCGGGTTTCCGTTCGCCGTGTTGCAGCTGCGGTCAAAATGACGCCAACGTCCACGTATCGTCTCATGCGCCAGAGTTTACACCTCTATCCATACAAAATTCAAACGCGGCAACCCCTCAGCGCCGCTACTATCGCTGCACGAGAGACATTCGCTAACGATATAGTGCACAGGATTGATGACGGCGATATGCATGTGGGCAGCATTTGGTTTACTGACGAAGCTTATTTTTACATGGACGGCTTCGTCAATAAACAGAACTGGCGCATATGGGGAACCGAAAAGCCCCATGTTGCAGTCCCATCGTCCCTGCATCCTCAAAAAGTACTGGTCTGGGCCGCCATTTCTTCCAAAGGAATCATTGGCCCATTTTTCAGATCCGAAACGATTACTGCATCACGCTATCTGGACATTCTTCGTGAATTTGTGGCGGTACAAACTGCCTTAGACGACACTGCGAACACCTCGTGGTTTATGCAAGATGGTGCCCGGCCACATCGCACGGCCGACGTCTTTAATTTTCTGAATGAATATTTCGATGATCGTGTGATTGCTTTAGGCTTTCCGAAACATACAGGAGGCGGCGTGGATTGGCCTCCCTATTCGCCAGACATGAACCCCTGTGACTTCTTTCTGTGGGGACACTCGAAAGACCAGGTGTACCGCCAGAATCCAGAAACAATTGAACAGCTGAAGCAGTACATCTCATCTGCATGTGAAGCCATTCCGCCAGACACGTTGTCAAAGGTTTCGGGTAATTTCATTCAGAGACTACGCCATATTATTGCTACGCATGGTGGATATGTGGAAAATATCGTACTATAGAGTTTCCCAGACCGCAGCGCCATCTGTTGTTGACAATTGTAACTACTGTAATTTCGAAAGTTTGTCTGCCTGAAAATTTACTGTTGTCCCAAGCATATTGCAACAAACGGTGTATTTCTATCGCTACTCGTTTAGTTTGTATTGCCGTTTCAAATATACCGGTCATTTTTGAAACACCCTGTATGAATTTATGTAGCGTGCGGCAATGTGAACTGAAGTGCACCTAACATGTAGGAATTTTACAAAATAAATAGGACTAAGACAGTAAATCTAAAAATTACTATCAAAGATTTTAATCCATTCAAGGAATACTTATGTTGCTTCGAAGGAATCTTTTAGATTTCTATGGTAAGCTCGTGCGCTACAGCTTGTTACAGTGTGTGTGATGGTCTGATGTTCGTTGCCACAGTCACATGGAGAGAATGATGGCTTTCCCTACGGGGGAGACTTTCCGCATAGATACCGCGGCCTGTACGAATCTTGTCAGTTTCTTCCAAGCACGTCGCGTTAATTCCATGTCGACTGGTCTTGTACCAAGGCTTACGAGGGTGTGATATTTCTCGCGGGCTATGTTACTGATGTGTCGGCAGAAGTGCCAACACTGTTTTGTATGAGGAGACCGATTTGCACGCTAAGCTCACGCAGGCTGGCGTGAGGTCTGAAACAGGATACGTAATGAATGCTATAAAGAAAAGTACGTAGCTTCTGGAATACTTAACTTTAATCCACATTTGTAGAACATCTCTCGTTACTGTACAGGCTTTATAATCACAATATCAATTGGTAATGGCGCCTTGCTAGGTCGTAGCAAAAGTAGCTGAAGGCTATGCTAACTATTCGTCTCGGCAAATGAGAGCGTAATTCTCAGTGAACCGTGGCTAGCAACGTCGGCTGTACAACTGGGGCGAGTGCTAGGGAAGTCTCTCTAGACCTGCCGTGTGGTGGCGCTCGGTCTGCAATTACTGACAGTGGCGACACGCGGGTCCGTCGTATACTAGCGGACCGCGGCCGATTTAAAAGCTACCACCTAGCAAGTGTGGTGTCTGGCGGTGACACCACAGTTATTCCACGTGCCTGACAACTGCCTCCTCGTTTGGAAATACTCTGCTTACAGCGATTCTGCCAATATTATAGTTGGCTGCCTGGACTGTAACCTGCTCATTCCAAGTGCAGGTACATTAGAATGAATTGGGAGATACGGGATTTAATTAGATTTCCCATAGTTCTTGAGAAGCGCATTCTGCTTCCGAGATCCTGTGGCTGAGTGTGCCTCAGAGATGGTAACTGTTGAAGCGGGGTAAATCTGACGGAACCTGTTATTGTCCTCATCGCTACATGTCGTATAAGGGGCGTTCGAACAGAAATGAGCCGGGGGCATAATTACAGAAACCAGTACCTGTATGTTACAACTTTTGACCCTGGCTGTCGAGACACTTGTCCCACTGTGACACAAGGCGGTTAATGGCTGTCTCATAAAATTCCCGGGGCTGTGATGTGAACCGGTTCCCCACGTATAGCTGGGCATCGTCGTTCGAGGTGAATCGTTTGCCCCTCGGAGCCTTTTTAAGGGGACCAAAAATGGCCTAATCAATTTCGGCAGGAGTGCCGCGACCGTGTTGGCCATATGAGGCTTTGCATTGTCATGGAGCAGAATGACCCCATGGGTGGGATTGCCTGGTCTTTTTGATTTGATCGCTTGGCGAAGGGTGGTCAAGGTTTGCGAGTAACGCTGGGCATTCACTGTTGACACGTGCTGTATGAAGTGAATCAGAAGGGGACCATCTTGGTCAAAGAAGAACGTCAGCATAACCTTTCCTGCACTCGTGTGGTGGTGACCCTGGATGCTTCCACTGGAGACTTTGTTGCTTTGATTGTGGTTCGAAGTGATGGCACCATGACTCATCTGTAGCCACCACTCGTGCCAGGAAACCATTCCCTTCCCGAAGATAGCGCTGCAGATTAGCAAGACGTCGCGTTGGTGTGGTTGAAGACTGTGGGGCACCCTTTGGGCACACACTTTGCGCATGTGCAGTCCTCGCACACTTTGCGCATGTGCAGTTCCTTCATGATGGTGTGAACACTTCCAACGGTCAATCCGACCACGGCGTCTATGTCTTTCACTGTCACTCGGCGGTCCTGGGTAATGAGTGCATCCACCAGCTGGACGATGTCATCGGGACATGCAGTGTTCTCCGTACACTTCCGCTGTCAGAAAACGAACAACATCTCTTTGCTCTTCTTTTTACGCCTCTACGTCAGTGTTTGTAATGCGACTGGAAGCGTTGGATGACTGATGCATGCTGCTGCTAGCTCTGTAGAGTGACGTAAAGTGCGCGCGTGCCCTCTAGCGACGGGCTGTGAACTTCCACGCTCTGGTCGGAACCACACCTCCTTACACACGCCACGATATTACCCTCCTGTCACCGGTTTGCGCATTCCACACTCCTGCTCGTTTCTTTTTGAGCGCCCCTTACGGCTAAACATCGATTTTTTTCTCATGTAAACCATTAAGCGACAAAGGAGCACGGTACTGGGCAGCAAAGTAGATGAGTGCTTAGGAAGAATATCGAAATGTTATAGCTGTTGTGCTCTGATCCTCAATCCCCCTCCTTTCCTCTGTCCTTTCCCTGGGCTCCCTCTTCCCCCCCTTCCGTCCTGTTTTCTCCCCACTAAACCTCTCCCTACCTCCATTCTCCCCCCCCCCCAAGTCCTTTTGTATTCCCCTCCTCTGCCTACCCCACTCCCTGTCGTGTCTGCCCCCCACCCCTCTTATGGGTCCTCATCCTACATCAGCTCCTTTCCCGGTTCCCCCCTTCACTTTTACTCTCCTTTCCCCCCTTTTTTGTTTTCCCATCTTCTGTCCAGTTTCCCCCCACCTGCTCTCGACTGTGGTATGTCACATTTTCCAACTTTTTAGTGCAGTGTTCCAGTGACTATTCAGTGTTGTTTGTCTTTCTCGTGTTGCGAACAGAAACCATGCTGTCGCTAGGTGTGAAATTCCGAAGAAGGAAGGTGAGCCATATTCGACTTCCGTGGACTACAGCAGTGCCATATACTCCGACGGTTGAGGGTGATGGTTCAAATGGTTCTGAGCACTATGCGACTTAGCTTCTGAGGTCATCAGTCGCCTAGAACTCAGAACTAATTAAACCTAACTAACCTAAGGACATCACACACACCCATGCCCGAGGCAGGATTCGAACCTGCGACCGCATGGTCGGAAAACGCTATGGGCCGCACACTTCGGCAGCTCTCGTTCCCCTAACAATGGAGTGCGAAACGTAAACTCGATGAATGCCTAGTATAGTGTGTAAAGCGAGACCGATCTCCATGAACGTCTTTCCATGAGTCCACAAGCCGGAGGTTATCGACAATTGTGGCAAGATCAGCTCATGGAGAATGAAGCAGTAACTGGTCTTTGGGCGTTAGAGTGCAGTTTAAATCCCAGTACCGAGGCGTCCTGCCGTCCCAGAATGAGGGCCACGACCCCATCTAAGAAAAAAAGTAGTTAGATCCCGACGCCGACCCGATCCCGGTGACTCGTAATATGATTCCTTTAGATAGTAAGATCAGTACTTCTGGCGTCAGGGAGATGGCGTTGTCAGCAGCTACACCCTCACGGAGGAGGACCGCAACTCCACTACAGTGGCAGACACAAGTGAAACATAAGTCAAGTACCTGAATGGCCGTGTGAAATCTTCGACAAGCACCTCCCGAAGACGGACAGCGTCAATGTAGTGTGCGTTGAGTTTATCTAGGAGCGTGGGCGGTTTATGGCGTGCACGTTTGTTAGTGATACGAGGGCAGGTCAATAAGTAATGCAACACATTTTTTTTCTCGGCCAATTTTGCTTGAAAAAACCGGAAATTTCTTGTGGAATATTTTCAAACATTCCCGCTTCGTCTCGTATAGTTTCATTGACTTCCGACAGGTGGCAGCGCTGTACGGAGCTGTTAAAATGGCGTCTGTAACGGATCTGCGTTGCAAACAACAGGCAGTGATCGAGTTTCTTTTGGCGGAAAACCAGGGCTTCTTAGATATTCATAGGCGCTTGCAGAATGTCTACGGTGATCTGGCAGTGGACAAAAGCACGGTGAGTCGTTGGGCAAAGCGTGTGTCATCATCGCCGCAAGGTCAAGCAAGACTGTCTGATCTCCCGCGTGCGGGCCGGCCGTGCACAGCTGTGACTCCTGCAATGGCGGAGCGTGCGAACACACTCGTTCGAGATGATCGACGGATCACCATCAAACAACTCAGTACTCAACTTGACATCTCTGTTGGTAGTGCTGTCACAATTGTTCACCAGTTGGGATATTCAAAGGTTTGTTCCCGCTTGGTCCCCCGTTGTCTAACCGAACACCATAAAGAGCAAAGGAGAACCACCTGTGCGGAATTGCCTGCTCGTCATGTGGCTGAGGGTGACAATTTCTTGTCAAATATTGTTACAGGCGATGAAACATGGGTTCATCACTTCGAACCTGAAACAAAACGGCAATCAATGGAGTGGCGCCACACCCACTCCCCTACCAAGAAAAAGTTGAAAGCCATACCCTCAGCCGGTAAAGTCATGGTTACAGTCTTCTGGGACGCTGAAGGGGTTATTCTGTTCGATGTCCTTCCCCATGGTCAAACGATCAACTCTGAAGTGTATTGTGCTACTCTTCAGAAATTGAAGAAACGACTTCAGCGTGTTCGTAGGCACAAAAGTCTGAACGAACTTCTCCTTCTTCATGACAACGCAAAACCTCACACAAGTCTTCGCACCCGAGAGGAGCTCACAAAACTTCAGTGGACTGTTCTTCCTCATGCACCCTACAGCCCCGATCTCGCACCGTCGTATTTCCATATGTTTGGCCCAATGAAGGACGCAATCCGTGGGAGGCACTGCGCGGATGATGAAGAAGTTATTGATGCAGTACGACGTTGGCTCCGACATCGACCAGTGGAATGGTACCGTGCAGGCATACAGGCCCTCATTTCAAGGCCGTAGCATTGAATGGAGATTACGTTGAAAAATAGTGTTGTGTAGCTAAAAGATTGGGGAATAACCTGGTGTATTTCAAAGCTGAATAAAACAACCCCTGTTTCAGAAAAAAATGTGTTGCATTACTTATTGAACTGCCCTCGTATTAGTTGTAGCCAGGCGTTAAGTCTGATCGGTCGCCACTTCCAGTAAGTTGTTGGGCACAGCGTTTGCGGCCACCAGGGTCAGCTTCATCAAAGCTGCCGATGCAGCCGCGGTTACTGTGACGTCACGGTGCCAGATACAGCAGAGGGGGCGCCTCCGCTATTGTCGTCCACAGGGCACTCTGATTCTTCTTCGTGTCGCCCGCCCGAGACTCAGATATGACACTCGGTAGCCGCTGGAGAGTACCGTCAGTGGAGGGCTCCGCCAACACCGACTCAAAGGAAGGCCTCAGCGCTTGTTCGTGACGTCACGTCAGCTAGGCACGGCCAACGCCAGGTCTGTTGGAGGCATACTCATAATTGCGGTGTCTCCCTCTCTGACGCAGGAAAATGTGAAACTATTGGCGGTAGTTGACCAACACTCATTGTTCTGAGGGATTTCTGCAATCAATTAATTGTGCAATTCATTACACTTCTTAACAAATAGTGTACTGCTGAACTTAAATTTCCACCTGTTTTAAGGATTGGCATACAAAAACAACTTCACGGTCCAGCAGCAACATAATTCGTGCTTCTTTACCTTATTTGTAAATCTGAGGAAGTTACGTTTGTACTGGGTTGCTTTTACAAGAAACTGTGAACATATTGGTGCTCTTCTTTAGGTATCTTGGTTGACTATGGGGTGAGGAGCACTGAATGTTAGTGAAATATCTTGTACATGTTGGGAGAGGGGGTGGGGGACAGAAGAAGAGGAAAAAAAGAGATACTTGTTTTATCAAATAAAATTTTTTTATCTTATGAAGTTTCTCCTTTCAGTTGCAAGAGGGGAATATTTATCTTCTCTAATGTACATGTTTAAAAAAGTTTAAGCTCAGCAGTATTTTCGTTGTATGAAGCTATTTTGTTTCCTGTTTAGAATTCCTTTCGTTAAAAACGACTGTAATCTAATGACTGGCAACAGTTGGACGTTTACACATATAAATTAGTTCACATTTCCAGTGACGATGTCAAACGAAAATAAATAAATAAATAAAGGAAACGAGTTAATTGTAAGGGGGTTGGGGTAAGTTTCGATAGCAAAAATGGATCAAGTAAATATAGTTACTTGAATGTAAAATTTCCGAAGTTTGCAATGGGGCAAAGCATCTTCTCATATTGATCTACGTTTGTTTCGACAGGATTCAGTAATACAGAACTATGATCTTCATTTGTAGTTTTACGATAGTAAGAAAATCTTTCATCTAAATAAAACTGCAGAATCCAAAACAATACCAAACATTTTGTCCAAAAATAAGAGATTTATAGTGATAAGCACGCCGAGGCGTTTCTGCCTGCAACAGCCCTGGCGTTGGCCGTGCCCAGCTGACGTGACGTCACCAACAAGCGCCGAGGCCTTCCTTCGAGTCGGTGTTGGTTCCGCGCATGCTCAGTGGCAGCAGGCGGACAATCGCCGGCAGGCGAGGGCACTGCAGTCGCTGCGACATCGTGATGACAGGGGTGGGCTACCACGTTAGGGACGGGGTATACTTCTATAGGACGCCTGGGTGACAGTCTTTTGCATCATCCGATGGCGAGTCCTCGTCCTGTTTATGCATTCGAAGAAGCCAGTGATTCAAAAATGGCTCTAAGCACTATGGGGCTTAAAATATGCGGTCATCAGTACCCTAGACTTAGAACTACTTAAACCTAACTAACCTAAGGACATCACACACATCCGTGCCGGAGGCAGATTTCGAACCTGCGACCGTAGCAGCAGCGCAGTTCCGGACTGAAGCGCCTAGAACCGTTCGGCCACAGCGGCCGTCAAGGCAATGATTGGATGCCGTACAGCTGTGCTTCGTGCACTTTCGCGGGGACCGTCGTTTGTGGACCTGCTGCTCCGTGTCGGACTGCGGGCGGCAGTCATCCGACGCTACCTCGTCGGGAGGAAGACGGAAGTCGCTACAGCTCCTGGTTCAGCAGCCATCTTCTCAGGAAGGTCAGCCTGTGGGTGCGAGTCGTCGTTTTGCTTAGGCAGCTCAGTGGGAGAGAAAATGGAAGGATGTGTCTGGCCCGCCGTGCTGACGGCGGTTTCTGTTGTGGCACAACCCAAGTGTTTAGGATCTTTGGTAGTGTTAACTCTACCGCGTGGAGCGCGGGCAGAGCAGAGAGAGTCTGCCTGGAGTGTCAGTGGAGCAGGTGTGTTGTGTGACGCTCCAGCGAGTTGCCGCGCTTCCGGGGTTTGGCAGCGTGTAATTGCGCTCAATTTGCTATGATAGTTTCTGACACGGTGTCGCGGACGGGAAGCATTAGCTGGCGCACATCGAGAGCCCGTTCCGCCTGGTGACCGTGTCGAGAAGGAGGCGCGCCAACATCCAGCTTCTGCAACAGCGACGGCCGACAATGAGTGAGTGTCGCCACCTCCTCGATCGTCGGCTTCAAACCTTCAATCAACCAACAAGGAAGACTGGAAGCACGTAAAGTTTTAGAACTGTATGGCAGACCTCAGCTTTTAAAACTGTTCAAATCACAAAATTACAGCAACGTAGCATGAACCTTTGTTGCTCATTGTCCCAATTGCATTACCAAGCAGGGTCCCTTCCTTTTCCGGAATGAACCCGAGTGTCGTTGAAATTCAAACGCCAGCATTAAAGCAATATTATTCTATTTCACTGCTTTAATTTCAAAGTTCAGTTAAAGTATTCATAGCTGGCTACAATATTTAGATTACACAAGCACAAATTATGAGTGCGAGTTTTGTTACCATATTTTAGGTTACCTGTGACTGCAGCTCAGCTTGGTACGTACTAAATTTTACTATTGTTAATTGTTCAGAATCATTTAATTAAAGTTCAAAGTTAAATCTCTTATTTCTAAATTGCGTAGATTCAAGTAGCTTTTGAAATGATTGTTGAGGTAGTCCAAGACTAACCGTATTTTACTGAATTTCGATGTGCTTCAGAAAGAAAGCTCACTATTAACTTCAGTCACTAAATTAACTTCCAGTTTTCCGGTTTTATTAATTCTTTTGCTAAATTAAGTCAGAGTGTAGCGAAATTTAGTTCTTCTGACAAACTTTCAGTTTTCACACTACACGTGTCAACCTTCAGTTGCCACGCTTCAAGTGCTAATTATATGTGTAATAACCTTTCTTTTTCAGTTACTATAGTAATTGTCCTTAGGACTGGCGACCGTAATTTCACCCAAATCTCAAATACACTCCTGGAAATTGAAATAAGAACACCGTGAATTCATTGTCCCAGGAAGGGGAAACTTTATTGACACATTCCTGGGGTCAGATACATCACATGATCACACTGACAGAACCACAGGCACATAGACACAGGCAACAGAGCATGCACAATGTCGGCACTAGTACAGTGTATATCCACCTTTCGCAGCAATGCAGGCTGCTATTCTCCCATGGAGACGATCGTAGAGATGCTGGATGTAGTCCTGTGGAACGGCTTGCCATGCCATTTCCACCTGGCGCCTCAGTTGGACCAGCGTTCGTGCTGGACGTGCAGACCGCGTGAGACGACGCTTCATCCAGTCCCAAACATGCTCAATGGGGGACAGATCCGGAGATCTTGCTGGCCAGGGTAGTTGACTTACACCTTCTAGAGCACGTTGGGTGGCACGGGATACATGCGGACGTGCATTGTCCTGTTGGAACAGCAAGTTCCCTTGCCGGTCTAGGAATGGTACAACGATGGGTTCGATGACGGTTTGGATGTACCGTGCACTATTCAGTGTCCCCTCGACGATCACCAGTGGTGTACGGCCAGTGTAGGAGATCGCTCCCCACACCATGATGCCGGGTGTTGGCCCTGTGTGCCTCGGTCGTATGCAGTCCTGATTGTGGCGCTCACCTGCACGGCGCCAAACACGCATACGACCATCATTGGCACCAAGGCAGAAGCGACTCTCATCGCTGAAGACGACACGTCTCCATTCGTCCCTCCATTCACGCCTGTCGCGACACCACTGGAGGCGGGCTGCACGATGTTGGGGCGTGAGCGGAAGACGGCCTAACGGTGCGCGGGACCGTAGCCCAGCTTCGTAGAGACGGTTGCGAATGGTCCTCGCCGATACCCCAGGAACAACAGTGTCCCTAATTTGCTGGGAAGTGGCGGTGAGGACTCCTACGGCACTGCGTAGGATCCTACGGTCTTGGCGTGCATCCGTGCGTCGCTGCGGTCCGGTCCCAGGTCGACGGGCACGTGCACCTTCCGCCGACCACTGGCGACAACATCGATGTACTGTGGAGACCTCACGCCCCACGTGTTGAGCAATTCGGCGGTACGTCCACCCGGCCTCCCGCATGCCCACTATACGCCCTCGCTCAAAGTCCGTCAACTGCACATACGGTTCACGTCCACGCTGTCGCGGCATGCTACCAGTGTTAAAGACTGCGATGGAGCTCCGTATGCCACGGCAAACTGGCTGACACTGACGGTGGCGGTGCACAAATGCTGCGCAGCTACCGCCATTCGACGGCCAACACCGCGGTTCCTGGTGTGTCCGCTGTGCCGTGCGTGTGATCATTGCTTGTACAGCCCTCTCGCAGTGTCCGGAGCAAGTATGGTGGGTCTGACTCACCGGTGTCAATGTGTTCTTTTTTCCATTTCCAGGAGTGTATCTAATTAGCGCCAATTAATTGTTAACGTGACGACCGCACATTTACTTTCTTTATTAACTTTACCCCTTTTAAAAATTAATTTCCATCGGTTTCATTTGCATTTTTCCTTTCATTTAGATGTAACCCTTTCCTCCCTATTTGCCGACAAATTAACTTCGATGACGATTGCTTTTCCCAAATTTCCATTAGGTACACGCGGTTTAATTTTTCACTGTCATTAAGGTCGATAAGTGAGGGGGAGGTTACAAAGAGACAATCAAGACTGGACCCATTTCTTTAATCATAACGTCCCAGCATTTTTACTCTCTTGCTACAGCTTTCCTTTGTGCGAAATAATCTATTATTTCATCCAATCCCTTCAAACGGTTTGGTACATGAAAAATGAAAAAGTCGTTGTCTAATATTGAAAAAGCTGTTAATAAGTATTGTACCCAAGACGGGTGTGGTTTCTCAGTGTAATTACATATATTTCTCCACTGTCTGTTAGATAAACGAAATAGGCCTGTGTCATACTGCACCAGTAGTAACACACGGGAAATAAGCAAGACTGCTGTGGCACAAACGGTCATATTTATCTACCTCAATTACATAAAGTAACACGACAGAATATAATTCATGAAGTACCAATATGAAATGTCTATTAGGCCCACTACAAGCAAAAAGTTTTATGTCAGGAAATAGTTTCACTTTCCATTCATACGCTCCAGTTTCTCAAGCTTGAGATCGAAAAGTAGTAGTACACACATAAAAAAAAGTTTTGCATCTGCCCAGTTTCCAGGACTCCTGGAGATAGACGTTGACTGTGGATATTGTATCACAGACACAGACCCTTTGACTATTCAGAGATGTCACTAAACCCGCCCAAAGATGTAAACAACCATACATAAGCAGTGCCTATTAGACCGATGAGGTCTGACAGCCGGTCAGTTCCAGTTATTCGACCAGGAAGGAGGTACACGGCTCATGTTGGCTGGTTAAAATGGCTCTGAGCACTATGGGACTTAACATCTGTGCTCATCAGTCCCCTAGAACTTAGAACTACTTAAGCCTAACTAACCTAAGGACATCACACACATCCATGCCCGAGGCAGGATTCGAACCTACGACCGTGGCAGTCCCCCGGTTCCGGACTGAGCGCCTAGAACCGCTAGACCACCGCGGCCGACTGGCTCCTGTTGTCTGTAGCTCAACGATGCCTAGGACGATCAGTATCGTGGTTCGATCGCGTCCGCATTGTTACTTTGTGCCAGGAAGGGCTCTCAACAAGGGAAGTGTTGAGGCGTCTCGGAGTGAACGAAAGCGATGTTGTTTGGACATGGAGGAGATACAGAGAGACAGGAACTGTCGATGACATGCGTCGCTCAGGCCACCCAAGGGCTACTACGGCAGTGGATGACCGCTACCTACGGATTATGGCTCGGAGGAACCCTGCTGAATAATGCTTTTCGTGCACCAACAGGACGTCGTGTTATGACTCAATCTGTGCGCAATAGGCTGCATGATGCGCAACTTCACTCCCGACGTCCATGGCGAGGTCCATCTTTGCAAACACGACACCATGCAGCGCGGTACTGATGGGCCCAACAACATGCCGAATGGCCCGCGCAGGACTGGCATCACGTTCTCTTCACCGATGAGTGTCGCGTATGCCTTCAACCAGACAATCATCGGAGACGTGTTCGGAGGCAACACGGTCAGGCTGAACGCCTTGGGGACACTGTGCAGCGACTGCAGCAAGGTGGAGGTTACCTGCTGTTTTGGAGTGGCATTATGTGGAGTCGATGTACGCCGCTGATAGTCACGGAAGACGCCATAGTGGCTGTACGGTACGTGAATGCTATCCTACGACCGATACTGCAACCATAACGGCAGCATATTGGTGAGGCATTCGTCTTCATGGACAATAATTCGCGCCCTCATTGTGCACATCTTGTGAATGACTTCCTTCAGGATAACGACATCGCTCAATTAGAGTGGCTAGGATGTTCTCCAGCCATGACCGCTGTCGCACATGCATGGGTTAGATTGAAAAGGACCGTTTATGGACGACGTGACCCACCAACCACTCTGAGGGATCTACGCCGAATCGACATTGAGGTGTGGGACAATCTGCACCAGCAGTGCCTTGATGAACTTGTGGATAGTCTGCCACGACGAATACAGGAATGCATCAATGTGAGAGGACGTACTATTGGGTTTTAGAGGTACCGGTGTTTACAGCAATCTGGACCACCATCCCTGGAGATATAGCTACATGGTGGTACAACACGCAATGTCTGGTTTTCATGAGCAATAAAAAGGGAGGAAATGATGTTTATGTTGATCTCTATTCCAATTTTCTGTACAGGTTCCTGAAGTCTCAGAACCGAGGTGATGCAAAACTTTTTTTGATGTGTGTAGTATGAAATTTTTATATGAATGTGGAATCGTCATATTGTTCCATATAATTTGTGTGAAGTCACCGATTCTTCTCCTTCCTTGTTCTAACAAACAATCGCGTCATCACTAATTCTCTAACTATTTCTGCTATTTTGAAAACTTATTCTCCGGTTAACTTCGCTAACACGTGATCGTTTTCCGAACTCTTCCCAGAATAGAACTGAAGCGGCTGCTGACCGGGCACTTTACAACTGGCTTTCAGTAGTGTAGCGATGTGGCAAAAACTTTCTGTCAAAATTTCATTTTCTTAGATACATCGAGAAGATAATATGTAATATTTTGTTCCTGTTATTCCTTTTAGCCGTTTATTTCCACTCAGGTAGTCTGAATCTATGGATTTCGCTAATAATTATAACAATGCTGATTATTTCCACACCCAGTCAACCACATAAACAAACAGCGATTGGCATTCACCCGTTCGGGTTTATTCGGCTCAACTGGTATAGCCCCGTCCCCTTTTGTCTGCGGAAAGTTTTCTATTTATAGATGCGACGGGATTCACCTAGCAGAATCACGAACACTATGCACGCATTCAAAAATAAACTTATGATTCGTTCAGAAATCAACATTCAAAAATGTTCAAAAACCAACAGGGGTGCGTTTCAAAATTATGTGAATAATAAATAGACCAACGTGCGATGGATGCTAGGCGCTTTGTGAGGCAAGGTTTTTTTCTTCAAGAATATGAATTTGGCCCCCGTGAAATTGCCTCTCGGAGCAGATACTCCTGTTTGCTCCCCCCCCCCCCCCCCCCACTAGGATCCGCGCCGGCATTTGGTGTGCTAATGTTGGCTTTCCTCACACGCGTTACTCCCTATCGGGTACGTGCGCAACCGCTTTTCTTCACGGATGAAGAAAGACAGTCCTCGAGGTTTGGAACTTCATGCACGAACGACACTATGCAGTCGTACAGAACCACAAATACCAGCAGTACTTGACAAATTTTCTCCGGAGCACATTTCATAACCCACATCTCAAGTGGATTATCCATGACAGGAGAAGTCCAACCACGAACCGTTCTTTTTATTTGTTAAGATTCAACTACCAACGGCTACAACATTGATAAGAGAAGATATGCATCGATGATTCCGCAGAGAATAGTACGTAGAGCGTCCTCACGTCGTAACGAAACGACCTCTTTTGTTTTTCTTGTTGCTTGGTAGCCGACTGGCTTTGATTTACCTTCGCCTCGATGTTACGAGACATGCCATAGTAAGAGCTTTTGCAACAAGTTGGTCATGGTTAACAAAATAAATAAAAATTAAAAAAAATATATTCTTTCTTCGTTTTCCTTGATGCATTTTGGCCCTCTTGGATACTATGCCCTCCACCCTTTTTAGTTCTGAGGGGGGAACGAGGCATCGTGGCCAGGCCTCGGGCTGCGACCCATGCCCACTTTGCCCCCGACCCCGCCTTAGCAAATACGACGGTCCTGGGTTCGAACCTTACCAGTTCTTAAATTTTGAATAAAATTCACCAGCAACGGCGGCCGATGATTTCCGGCACAAGAAGCCACCCCGTACTGCCAACGGACTTGTCAAAGAGGGCGGATAAGCGAACAGAGGTTCAGGGCACTCAGATGGTTCTAATGGCTCTGAGCACTATGGGACGTAACATCTCAGGTCATCAGTCCCCTAGAACTTAGAACTACTTAAACCTAACTAATCTAAGGACATCACACACATCCATGCCCGAGGCGGGATTCGAACCTGCGACCGTAGCAGTCGTGCGGTTCCAGGCTGAAGCGCCTAGAACCGCTCGGCCACAGCGACAGGCTTCAGGGCACTCTCTTGCCTTTGGGGTGATAACCTGCCGCTAGAAGGCGGAAGAATCAACAATTATCAAGGGCATGAGGATGCGGAAGGCAATGGAAACCACTGCATTAATGACACATAATATGTATCAAATGGTTCAAATGGCTCTGAGCACTATGGGACTTAACATCTGAGGTCATCAGTCCCCTAGAACTTAGAATTACTTAAACCTAACTAACCTAAGGACATCACACACATCCATGCCCGAGGCAGGATTCGAACCTGCGACCGTAGCAGTCGCGCGGTTCCGGACTACAGCGTCCTAGAACAGCATGGCCACCGCGGCTGGCCATAATATGTATCCACAGGCCATGTTGCCTGTAATTAAAAAAAGTGCCATGATGGTCTCTCCACTGGCAAAAGATTCCGCAATAGTCCCCCATTCGGATCTCGGGGAGGGGATCGGCAAGGGAGAGGTAACCATGAGAAAAAAATTGAATAACCAACGAAAGGGTGGAATGTCGGAGTTTGAACTTGGTAGGCAAACTAGAAAATATTAAAAGGAAAATGCAGAGGCTCAATCGATGTATAATGGAAATCAGTGAACTAAAATGGAAAGAAGACAAGGGTTTCTGGTCAGGTGAGTATTGGGTAACATCAACAGCAACAAAAATGGTATAACGGAAGTAGGATTCGCTATGAATAGCAATGTAGGGCAGAAAGTGTGTTACTGTGGACAGTTCAGTAATAGGGTTTTTCTTATCAGAATCGACAACAAACCATCACCGACAACGATAGTTCAGGTATACGTGCCGATCTCGTAAGCTGAAGATGAAGAGACACAGAAAGTATATGAGGATACTCAATGCAGTACGTAAAGGTAGATGAAAATCTAATAATGATGGGAGATTGGAATGTGGTTGTACAGGAGGGAGTAGACGAAAGGGTTGCCGAAGAATGTGGGTTTGGTAGTAGGGACTGGAGAAGAGAAAGACTAATTGAGTTCTGCAATGAATATTAGTTAGTAATAGCAAATACTCTGTTAAGTTAAGAGTAGGAGGTTTACTTAGAAAAGGGCGAAATATACGGGAAGATTTCAGTTAGATTACATCATGGTAAGACAGATGTTCCGCAGCAGATACTGTATATTAAGGCATACGCAGGAGCAGATCACAATGTACTAGTGATGAAGTATAGGCTGAAGATAAACAGATTTGTCAGGAAGAATCAATAATCAAAGAAGTGGGATACTGAGGTGCTAAGGAGGAAGACATACGCTTGAACTTCTCTAAGGCTATAGTAACTGCAGTAAGGAATGGCTTGGCAGGCAGTACAGTTGAAAAGAGATGGACACCTCTAAATAGGGCAATCACAGAAGTTGGAAAGAAAACCATAAGTAGAAGCAAGATAACTGCGAAGAAACCCTGGGTAACAGAAGAAATAATTCAGTCGGTCGATGAAAGAAAGAAGCACAAAAATGTTCAGAGAAATTCAGGAACTGAGAAATACAAGTCGCTGAGGAATGAAATAAATAGGAAGTGTAAGCAAGTCAGGATGAAATGGTTGTATGAAAAATGTGAAGAAATCGGAAAAGAAATGATTGTCAGAAGGTCTGACTCAGCACACAGAAGAGTCAAAACAACCTTCGGTGGCATTAAGAGCAAGGTTCATAACATCAAGAGTGCAACGGGAATTCCACTGTTAAATGCAGCGGAGAGAGCGGACAGGTTCAAATGGCTCTGAGCACTATGGGACTCAACATCTTAGGTCATAAGTCCCCTAGAACTTAGAACTACTTAAACCTAAATAACCTAAGGACATCACACAGTAATAGGAGAAGAGAGGAATAGACTCAGAAGAGACAAGGGATCCAGTATCAGAATCAGAATTTAAAAGAGCTCTGGAAGACTTAAGATCAAATAAGCAGACGGGACGAAGGATAAAATTCCATCATAATTTCTAAAATCATTGGGGGAACTGGCAACAAAACGACTATTCACAATCGAGTGTAAAATATATGAGACTGGCCTTATACCATCAGACCTTTGATAAAACGTCATCCACACAATTCGGAAGATAACAAGAGCCGACAAGTGCGAGAACTATCGCGCAGTCAGCCCATGCATCCAATTTGCTGACAAGAACGATATACAGAAGAATGGAAAACATTATTGAGGATATGTTACGTAACGATCACTTTGGCTTTAGAAAAGTTGTGCCTTCCACTTTGCTAAACAGAGGCAGTTCTGACGCTGCGACTGATAATGAAAGCAAGACCGAAGAAAAATCAAGTTACGTTTATTGGATTTGTCGATCTGGAAAAAGCGTTCGACAATGTAGAAAGGTGCAAGATGTTCGAAATCCTGAGATAAATAGGGGTAAGCTATAGGGAGAGACGGGTAATATACGTACAATAATCAAGAGGGAACAATAAGAGCGGAAGACCACAACGAAGTGTTCGGATTAAAAAGAGTGTATGGCAGGGATGTAGTCATTCACCCCTATTGTTCAATCTATAGATCGAGGAAATAATGAGGGAAATAAAAGAAAAAATCTAGAGTGGGATTAAAATTCAGAGTGAAAGGATACTAATGATAAGATTCACTGTTGACATTGGTACCCTCAGTGAAAGTGAAGAAGGATTATAGGATCCGATGAATGGAAAGGGCAGTCTAATGAGTAGACAATATGGATTGAGAGAAAATGAAAGTAATGAGAAGTAACAGAAATGAGAACATTGAGGAACTAAACATCAGTATAGGTGATCACGGAGAAGATGAACTTAGGGAATTCTGCTACCTAGGCAGCAAAATAACCCATTACGGACGGAGGAAGGAGGACATAAAAAGGAGACTAGAACTGTTGAAAAGGACATTCCTGGCCAAGGGACGTCTGCTAGAATCAAACATAGGTCTTAGTTGGAGGAAGAAATTTCTGAGAATGTGCCTCCACAGCACAGCTTTATATGGTAATGAAACATGGACTGTGGGAAAACCGAACAGAAGTTAATCGAAGCGTTTGATATGTGGTGGTGCATAAGAATGTTGAAAATTAGGTGGACTGATAAGGAGTGAGGTGGTTCTCCGTGGAATCGGCAAAGAAAGGAACGTATGGAATACGCTGACAAGAGGAAGGGACAGGATGATAGGACATGTGTCAAACAGCCGCATCGTCTCCGAACAGATACTGCAGCCTACGTCCGTTTGAACCTGCTTATTGCATTCTCACGTATGTCTCCCGCTAAAATTTTTTCTCCCAAGCACTTCATTCTATTACCAAATTAACGAATCCTTGATATCTCAGAACGTGTCCTATCAAGCATAGAGACATAAGCGACTAGACTGTCCGCATTAGTTAGCAGTTCTCAAAAGGTACAGGGTCTTAATGACGTTAGTGAAGGCAACAACATCAAAAACCAGTTATACGTTGACGACGTAGAAGGATCTCATGATACAGATAATGAGCCATTTAGAAATAAGTTATATTGCTGGAGGATGTTGCCTTATGTTCTCATCCTGCGAGTTTGTGCGGTGTACACGGAATAAAGCTCCTAACAACTATGTTAGCAAAATTCGTTGGTATCGTTGCAGAATTCATATGCTTTTTCGATATCTGTAAGTCACTTTTCATTATCAACTAGGCCTTAACTGGTGTACAGCAATATGATTTCTTCTTGCCTTGTGTCTGCTGAACCGCGTATACTAACAGCGTAAGAAAGTTAAACAGCTAGTTAATGAGACATACGAATATGAATGAATTTGTTCTGATGTTACAGTCTACAAGATATTGCTATCGCTCACCCTGTTGGGTTCAATTATTGTGAGTTTAAGGAAGCATTGGGGATCTAAAAGATCTAACACCACACTGCCCCGCCTGATAGCTCAGGTAGAATTCCTAGAAACAA
Organism: Schistocerca cancellata; assembly: GCF_023864275.1. Taxonomy (NCBI): domain Eukaryota; kingdom Metazoa; phylum Arthropoda; class Insecta; order Orthoptera; family Acrididae; genus Schistocerca; species Schistocerca cancellata. The sequence continues at coordinate 766,092,450 of NC_064630.1, forward strand.
ACTGTCAGAAGTTAAGAGCGCCGTCATTCAGACGGAATATTACACCACGCCCTGCAGCCGTACTAGAGCAGAAAGTTACGAACTTTTCACCTCACGGCTTCCTACCGTGAATTCTGTATTTCAGCATGTAGAATAAGTAGGCAGTGAAGCCAGCAGGATAGACTTGGTGAACACTTAGCATTTTGTTTAAACTCTCTGTTGTTCCGGGAACTGCAATTTTTTTCATAAGAAGCAATACACTAGATGGCTACTAGGACTGTTGATATTTTTAAAAATATCGGGAATCTGATACAAAGATATTTAAAGAGTGTCATTATCTGACCAAGATGTGTCGAAAAAAGTTATGTATGTATAGATATATCGACGACAAAAATATCGACGTAAAGGCCAAAAAAAATATCCGCTGCATATTGTAAATACAGGGTGATTCACGAAGATATGCGAATATTTTAGTATGTTATTCTACAAGTATAACTAAAGAAAAAAGTTCATAGAAACATAGGTCTGCAAATGTTTAGTTACGGAGTTACTGCTCGTAAAAGAGTTTGCCAGAAATGTAAGAACTTCGCTAATTGTGAAGCCATCGCAAAACCGTACGAGGGTTAAGTAAAGCACGATTTCTATTTATTTCATTGTTATTGATCTGGTGAATCTAATAAAATATGTTCCAGACGTGTATCTGCAGTTGTTTTCCAGAACGTCCAGATTATGAACGCTATGGAGGGTACCTGTCTCCCGTAACATTTGAAATACTCCACTAATGTTTCGTGCATTCGGAATCCTCTGAGTTGGATAACGTACGCGATATTCGTTAACTGCAGCCCTAGCATTACCGTCACATTTGCCATGAATAAACACCACATCGGCGTATTCCTCTGTCGTAAATTTGAAAGGCATTCTTATTTCATAAATTATCCACAAACTACAACAGTCACTACGTGTTTTCACTTAAATACACTGTTGGTATTATGTTCTCTCACTGAACAATTCAGAAAACTAACTCGTTTCAAGATTAGGAAACGACTGAAACTGCTCACTAATGGTCGCCAACAATGACATAAACGTTTCTATATTCTTAATGGAAACTAAACAGATTTACTTGTATAATAATTTTTGATTCTCTGGCTGTTCCGGAAAACTATTGCAGATACACGTCAGGGACATGTTTTAATAGATTCACCAGACCAATAACAACAAAATAAATGGAAATTGTGCTTTACTTTAACCTCGTACAGTTTTCTGATGACTTCATATTCAAATGGTTCAAATGGCTCTGAGCACTATGGGACTCAACTGCTGAGGTCATTAGTCCCCTAGAACTTAGAAGTAGTTAAACCGACCTAACCTAAGGACATCACAAACATCCATGCCCGAGGCAGGATTCGAACCTGCGACCGTAGCGGCCTTGCGGTTCCAGACTGCAGCGCCTTTAACCGCACGGCCACTTCGGCCGGCTGACTTCATATTAGCGAAGTTACTAAATTTCAGGCAAAATCTTTTACGAAACGTAACTCCGTAACTAAACATTTCTGGGCCTATGTTTATATATAAACTTTTTTTTTTAGTTTTACTTGTAGAAAAACATATTAAAATATATTGCGTATCTTCGTGAATCGCCATGTATATTTCCATTTTTAAAGCTGTACATTTAAGTACCGATTTATTATTAGATACTCTGTACATCGCCGGCCGTGGTGGCGAAGCGGTTAAAGGCGCTACGGTCGTAGGTTCGAATCCTGCTTCGGGCATGGATGTGTGTGATGTCCTTAGGTTAGTTAGGTTTAAGCAGTTCTAAGTTCTAGGGGACTGATGACCTTAGAAGTTAAGTCCCATAGTGCTCAGAGCCATTTGAACCATTTTTTTTGAACTCTGTACATCAACAAGCTAGCAGCCTGCAAATCCCCCCAGAGGAAGAACTCAAAGGAAAACAATGCACATTCACGCTTGGAGACAACCACTTTGCTAATAATGGTAACTGCAAGTAAGTGGCACAGCAAAAGATGTCGTTCGGTTTCGTCAAATATCGGATTTGTCCAGAACACTTCATGCCGACTTCCCTGTTTTTTCATTTCTACAAACAGCTACCTAGCAGTTGTAGTGTCAAAATTGCATGGGGAAGCTAAACGTTGTATGTTCAAAATGTCTCTCCGCGGTGCCGTATGATTGTTAGCCGCGCGTGCCGTATGATTGTTCGTTTGCTTGGGTTACTTCCCTTCAAGTGGACTCTCCCAACATTCCACTGTTTCGTTTATCTCAGTAAAAATGTATATTCAATAAATTAATAACTTGTATTTCACCGAGTTTCATTTCGGTATTTTCACTGCGGCATACGGCACGAGCGGCTAACAATCATACCTCACTGTGGAGAGACTTTTTGAACACCCCGTACTTTCTGTTGGTAGCGCCGTTCGCCGATTACGTCAGCATTTCCCCCTCACACGTCTCCGCCCACTCTTATCATTTAGATTTTTGTTCATCAGTTTCAGCAACTGTTCTTGAAGAATGCCGTTGTGAAGAAATAGCACACTAGATGCGTTAAAATTGTCTTTTAACGCAAGTAATGTGTTATTTCTTCACATAGGATATTTTATTATTCCATTCACACTGTTACTCCCGAGTGCGATCGGATTTCTTCCATGTGCCCCCCCCCCCCCCCCCCCATATTTGCTTCAGTCAAAGAGAAGGACAGGACGTGATGAAAGCTAAAACAGTAGTAACAGTTCTTCAAGCAGTGAAAGTAAAATTATTTTCTTCTACAATTTAAAAAGAATAATTTCAAATATTTATCGAAAATTGCAAAAATAGACAATATAAATTAAAAATATCCGCACTTGATATTGTCATTTCGACATCTATATGTCGATATATCCGTGAAGGGAATACTGCAGATATGGAGTCTTTTGGAGGAAATATTGATATATCGATACATCTAAATTTAGTAGCAGCCCTAATGACTGCACAAGGAGTAACCCGATTACAGAAGCAGGAACACTGCAAAAGCAGACGTCCCGCACAGCGGAAGGGAGACACCGGGACTTGTGTGTGCTGTCATCAACCACCGTTGTGAACATCGATGATAAAAAGTAAGTGTAACAACACACTGTACTTCTCGGGAATGTCCTGCAAGCCCATTTTATAACAAGGAGATTGATAAATGTTAATAAAAACCATCACAGCTGAATTTAAGGTACGTATCTTACGCCACAACCGGTTTGGTCTGAAATATGGCTGCGATTGTTTTTATTAAAGGGATTTAATTTCAGTTGAAGGTGGAGGGGGCAGAAGGGAAAGGAAAGGGGAGGGACTTCACGCAGAATCAGCGGTGAGGTGTGAAAATGTAGGCTAGACCAGGATTCGAACCCAGGATCTCCCGCTTACTGAGAGGCAGTTGTGTTAAACACCACGCCACTCGGACACTGTGGACTGCTTCGGCACGCCTCCCGGTCGACCCACACTCCCACCCAGCGCTACTTAACCGCAGTCCCCCGTCCACGTCCTCCGTGCTCGCTACTTTGAGATTCCGCAAGAAGATGGTCGATTCGTTGCCCATCAAGGCGCATCAATCATGTGGATGCGTGGTGTCTGCTCTTTTGGACACGTTCGAAAGAACAAACACCATGCTGTCACACTTTATGTGGGAACGTGCAGACATGGTGCTCAAAGATTTGATAACTGCAGATGTGAAAATAACCTACTTACTATAGGCGACGTCATGGCGACATCAAAGAATGAAGCAGTATCACTGGACTTCGAATAGTGTCCAGCGTGTAACACCCGCCCCCATCACAACCGATTCTTTAAGCAATCGAACGCTTATGTATAAAACAGCTTGAAACGTCTGATCGCTTAACCAGTGTGTTAATGTGTTTATATTTTTTACGTTAAACATGTAAAACCTTGATCATTGAAGACACTGTAGTTTTTCAGAAATCTCATTGTTTATGAGGTCATACCTGCGAACACGTTCATTTATATTTGTGGATATTGCCTGCAAAATCTATCGCAAATAGAACTAGCAGTAAAGAAGTAACAAAATTAAAATGCCATATCCGATGCTGACGGTTTACTGCATGAACAGTGAAAATGTCTGAAGCCATAAACTTTTTTCTGTCATTGTTTTCCTGGGAATATCAACGAGAAAAAGTTTCAGTGTGGTTAAAAATTACGTGTAAAATCAGTTGGAAGCCTAAGTGTTCTGGCTATCAAACACTGACTGAATGTAGTCTGGGTGATTTCTGAGATGTCAGTCTCGTTGCCTCAGGACGTACAGACAGTTTCTAACATTAATGTATTAAACATTTAACGTAGTATAACAACCTCTTAATACACTACTGACCATTAAAATTGCTACAACAAGAAGAAATGCAGGCGATAAACATGTATTCATTGGACAAATATATTATACTAGAACTGACATGTCATTACTTTTTCACGCAATTTGGGTGCATTGATCCTGAGAAATCAGTACCCAGAACAACTACCTCTGACCGTAACAAAGGCCTTGATACGCTTAGGTATTCAGTCAAACAGAGCTTGGATAGCGTGTACACGTTGAGCTGTCCATGCAGCTTCAACACGATACCACAGTTCATCAAGAGTAGTGACTGGCGTATTGTGACGAGCCAGTTGCTCGGCCACCATTGACCAGACGTTTCCAATTGGTGAGAGATCTGGAGAATGTGCTGGCCAGGGCAGCAGTCGAACATTTTCCGTATGCGCTGTTCAAAGTGCCGTCAATGCGAACAAGAGGTGACCGAGACGTGTAACCAATGGCACCCCATACCATCACGCCGGGTGATACGCCAGTATGGCGATGGCGAATACACGCTTCCAATGTGCGTTCACCGCGATGTCGCCAAACACGGATGCGACCATCATGATGCTGTAAACAGAATGACGTTTTGCCATTCGTGCACCCAGGTTCGTCGTCGAGTACACCATCGCAGGCGCTCCTCTCTGTGATGCTGCGTCAAGGGTAACCGCAGCCATCGTCTCCGAGCTGATAGTCCATGCTGCTGCAAACATTGTCGAACTGTTCGTGCAAATAGTTGTTGTCTTGCAAACGTCCCCATCTCTTGACTCAGGGATCGAGACGTGGCTGCACGATCCGTTACAGCCATGCTGATAAGATGCCTGTCATCTCGACTGCTAGTGTACGAGGCCGTTGGGATCCAGCACGGCGTTCTATATTACCCTCCTGAACCCATCGATTCCATATTGTGCTAACAGTCATTGGATCTCGACCAACGCGAACAACAATGTCCCGATACGATAAACCGCAATCGCGATAAGGTACAATCGGGCCTTTATCAAAGTCCGAAACGTGATGGTACGCATTTCTCCTCCTTACACGAGGCATCACAACAACGTTTCACCAGGCAACGCTGGTCAACTGTGTATGAGAAATCGGTTGGAAACTTTCCTCATGTCAGCACGTTGTAGGTGTCGCCACTAGAGCCAACCTTGTGTGAATCCTCTGAAAAGCTAATCATTTGCATATCACAGCATCTTCTTCATGTCGGTTAAGTTTCGCGTTTGTAGCACGTCATCTTTGTGGTGTAGCAAATTTAATGGCAAGTAGTGTAAGCAGATTACGATATTAATTTAAATTTGGAAATTCGGTCAATAATAAGGAGAAATACAGGAAGAAAAACTGCTATCGTCCCTGTGAGCGGTTAGACAGGCAACCTGCAGCTTATTCCGACTGACCAGGCAATTACTTGAAGGTTTCAGCAGTTTGTTGATACACAGGTAGACAGGTGTAGCAGTTTCAATGGCCAGTAGTGTAGCTTCAAAATAACTGGAAGAAATTTGCATATCAAAGCATCTTCTTCCTGTCGGTTAAATTTCACGTCTGTTGCACGTCATCTTTGTGGTGTAGCAAATTTAATGGCCAGTAGTGTAAGCAGATTACGATATTAATTTAAATTTGGAAATTCGGTCAATAATAAGGTGAAATACAGGAAGAAAAACTGCTATCGTCCCTGTGAGCGGTTAGACAGGCAACCTGCAGCTTATTCCGACTGACCAGGCAATTACTTGAAGGTTTCAGCAGTTTGTTGATACACAGGTAGACAGGACTAGGAGCAAAATGGCTCAGGAACTAGTATCACACAGTCGTACAGGTAAGTCCGTATGTCAACCGTCGACGACAAAGTGGGACAACAGGTAACGGAATGGGACAATGAGGGCCCCAGAATACTCTTCCATCGTCCCATTCCGGTGCATTCACTTCGTATTAGAAACAGTCCAAAGAAAGACTGTGCAGTGGCGGAACTGAGATTAACAATGAAATTGATCAGGAAACTGCTACCTCGTAGGCAAAATAACGTGTAACGTGTTGAGCAGGGAGAATATTAGAGACTAGTAAAGGCAGAGAGAGTGTTATTCCTCGGTTAAAGAAGCGTCCTAGTATCTAAGGTCATAGTTTGTGGAAGACACGGGAATGAACGTCTGGAGCAAGGTGTTGTATGGAAGTGAATCGCGAGTGGCAGGAAAATCTGAAAATGATGTTTGAGATGATGCATTACAGCACAATATAGCAGGTGAAACTGTGTATCTAAAATGTTAGACATCCAGAAATACAAAAAAGCTATTAGCCTTTGCGTGGGTAATTTGTACCGATGTTTCATGTTCTAACTTTATTTAATAATAATTTTATGTATTAATACTTGTAGATAGATTTGAATAACGTAATGCAAAACGGGCAAGAAAGAATTAAGTAGTTGTTTTCACGAGCGATTGCCTTTCCGATTCGTCCAATATATTAAAAAAATGTAATCAGAAAATAGATAAGTGTGCACAGAACTGTGAAATATTTTTGTTTTAAGTATTTGTATATTGTAAAAAGTATTTGCAAACGAATGACGGTCTGGTATATGGTGGTGGTGGTAAGTTCCTATGGGGCCAAACTGCTGAGGTCATAGGTCCCTAGGCTTACACTTACACTAACTTACGCTAAGGACAACACACCCACACACCCCCATGCCCGAAGGAGAACTCGAACCTCCTATGTGGGGAGCCGCGCGAACCGTGGCAAGGCGCATCAGACGGCGCAGCTACCTTGCGCGGATCTGGTATATGGATGTTAATTTGACTAGAGTAGTTTATCACGTGAAAAAAAAAACGCGGGAAAAGGACACAAGGCAGAGACCGTGATCTTTGGCGTGCTGGGAGCCGTGCGGGTAGGGTGGGCTAGAACGGCCTGGGGCCACAACTGTTTTGATACCGAGGCAGGATTAGGCCTAAAGGGCTCTTCAGAAGTTTGTCTTCGTCTTATAAGTTTGTGAGCTGTGAACAGAGTGAAATTGCTGTGACTGTGATGCAGTGAGGTGTTTCTTGCCCGTCACTGCTGTGCTAAAACTATTTATAGATTCGTTCGGACCATTGTGTGTAGGACCATCATTCATTGATAAGAACGTTTCTATAAATAAAGCAACGATATAAATCTAACGTGTGCGAAACATACATTGATATCCTTAATTCTCGAGTTCATTGCTCAGTTTACTCTTAGACACCCGTATTTCAATTACTGACCTCATAGGCCAACTTAATAATCGTTTATGTAAGGACATAAAGTATCGGTGTGCAACGAAACCCCAGTGCACTCGCCATCTGCTGGACTGCCAGCAGCAGTAGTTACCGCTAACTGTAGGTGATGTTGCAACTGGAGAATGCTCAAAACTGAATGGACTGATAGAAAAAGAAATGAGAAGCTCCTTAATAGGACTGACGAGGAACATACGGAAAATACGGAGTAGAAGGGACAGGTATAAACTGTAGGGAGAGACAGTTCCAAGTATTGCAGAATTACCGCATCTTGCGTCTGCCACCAAGTTCTCCCCACGGACAGCTCCACGTTGGCTGCTCGCGTGCATACAGCGCCAGAGGTCTCTGCATATACACAGAGTCTCGAAATGTTGTTTACAGAGACGTATCACAGTAAATTTCTGGCTCTCCATACACACCAAGACAATTACGATGTGTTCCGTGCCGGGCACGTCGCAGACAGTTGTGAAATTACTTACTCCCTCCCCCGGCACGTTTCGTAATTCTCTACTCGGTCGCGCAAATATATTTTCCTCGAGTAAACGAGTAACTTGTGACCAAGATGTATTCTGTCAGCCTCTCCTATCTTTTCAGATTTTTTTCCGAAGTGCGGTTTCCTGAGCCGCAAGTGGCTCGCTCATCAATATGTACAAGGGATAACTTTTGTAATGGCGCATACGCGTGGGTGGTGAGCTTCGGTATTAACCGCGAGTTACGCCGCGGGGTGGAGCGAGTAATATAATAATTTTAAATTCAGTGACATTTACTATTCAATTCATTGTCGTTTGTTAAAGAAATGCATTGGACAACTGAACGCACGTAACAGTAGACTGGTGATGCAAGAGCTTCGAAGGGAGGTGGGGAAGAGGAGGTCTGATGTGCTCTGCCTACAGGAGCCGTACTCTCAAGCTGGGGAACTACCCTCTGCAGCCGCTACATGGCAGATTGTCAGCGGTGGGGATGCCCCCAGAGCGGCAATAGTCGTCACCAACCAAACCCTACGGGTAACAACACTCTCGCAACACCCCGACAGTCACTGCACCGCCGTGGAGATACAATCTCCTGAGGGAGTTATAACTATCATAAATATGTATTTCCAGTATGGAGATAACATTGAACAACACTTGGGACAATTAACTAGAGTAGCCACGGCGTTGCGGGGGCGAAAATGGCTATAACAGCTGACATAAATGCGAAATCCCCTCTATGGTACATTGGCACAAGAGATGAAAATGGTGGCAAAGTGGAGGAAATGATCATGCCTGTACAACTTGTGGTGACTAATAAACATAGTAATCCTCCCACCTTGCGGCGGGAGGGGGCCAAGATACCAACATCGATATGACACTAGTCACACCGAACGCTGCAAACATGATACATAACTGGAAAGTCGAAGAGAATGCCACAACAAACGATTATAATCTTACTACCTTTACTTTAGGAGACAGAGAGTGCCACTGGGCCATGGGGTGGGAGCTGAAACTGAATTACAGAAGAGCAGATTGGGAGCGACTAGCAAGAGAGTGCGACATTCCTCCGTTGCCAGAAGGTGACTTGCAACAGGACCTAGACGTAGACAAGAGGGCTGAAGAACTGGTGAGTGCAGTATCCAGAGCGGTGAAGGCAGCCGTTCCAACCAGGAGGAGGGCCGTGGCGGCCTCCCCGTCACCATGGTCAGCTGAGCTAGAGGACTTGCGTCAGTCTGTCAGAAGGCTGAGGAGGCACTACCAGCGCAGTGTCGTCTGGTGGGAAAAGCAAAGATGGCTATTGCAATACCGGGAGGCAAAAGAGAAATTTCAAAAAAGAACTTCGAGCAGTTAGAATACAGAGTTGGGAGAGCTTTGCATTAAATCAATTAGCATTGGACCCATGGGGTGTACGCTGTAAACTAGTTAGGGAAAAGATCCGCTCCCCAATGATGATATCAACGATCAGGCTTAGGGACGTTATGACGGAATTCTGGCGGAGACTGCCGAGGTCCTTCTCGGGTCCCTGTTGCCTGATGACGATATGATTGGAGATACCGGAGATCAGTATCAACTACGGAATGAGGATCTTGACAGACTTGTAAACGATAGTGCAGTCTACCCCTTTTCCGAAGAGGAGGTGGCTGCCCACATTAAATCACTGAGAAGAGGGAAAGACCCCGGGCCAGACGGCATTGTGGCGGAGGTTGTGCAGTTCCTAGCACCCCATCTGGTAGCACCACTTACCCACTTATTCAATGAATGTCTTAGAGAAGAAAAATTCCATAAGATCTGGAAGGTAGGCAATGTAGTAATTATTAAAAAAGGACCTGATAAAGACCCAGCTGAAGCTAAGTCTTACAGACAAATTTGCCTATTAGACATTTTTGGAAAATAATTTGTAAAATTGCTAGCTGACAGACTGACCGCACACCGAGTGCTGTGCGGGATGAGCAGCAGGCAGTTCGGCTTCAGGCCGGGGCGATCGGCAACTGATGCAATCGCCCTGGCGGCTGAGGTCTGTGGCTCTACCCCGTATAAGTACGTTGTTGGCGTCATAGCTGACATCAGTGGCGCCTTTGACAACCTGTGGTGGCCTTCGCTCTTCTCCTGCTTGCGGGAGAAAGAGTGTCCAGGGCCGCTATATGGTTCCCTGAGAGGCTACTGTGAGGGTCCGGAGGTCTGGCTATCCTTCCATAGCGGTAAAGTTGGAAAAACCTTAACTAAAGGAAGTCCCCAGGGTTCCATTTCAGGTCCCCTATTTTGGGATATCCACATGGAACCACTTCTAGACAATTTGCAACAGAGTGAAGAGGTGCAAGAGGTGATAGCCTACGCAAATGACCTCCTTATGCTGGTTGGCGGCCGGAGCCGCGGAGACATAGAATCAGAAATCGAAGGGACCTTGGCGAAATTGCAACTATGGTGCAATAAGATGTCTATTTCACGTACCAAATCAGTATACCTATTGATGAAACGATAGCTAGTAGTAAGTAAACCTACAGACGACTTGAGACTCGCTACTTGGTAGTTACCATCGATGAAAGGTGGAACTTCGGGAAGCACATTGAATACGTAACCCAAAGAGCATTACAAGTACTCAATAACCTCATCTCCTTAGGACACAAAAGATTTCACCTCCCCCCCCCCCACCTAATAAAATTGTACCATAACAGTACACTAACTTCAATAGTGGGTTACGGCTCGGGAGTCTCGGCACACAGGCTTGCAAGGGTGGTGCCTGCCATGACAGTGCGAAGAGTACAGGGAACATGCTGTTAAGATCTGTGGGGTAGGGTAGCGTCTTTGATTCATAATCAAAACGTCTTCGGTCCCGGGTTCGATCCCCGCCACTGCCTAAATTTTGATAAATAATCAGCATTGGCGGCCGAAGACTTCCGGGATAAGAAGTCAGCCTCATTCTGCCAACGGCCTTGTCAAAGAGGGTGGAGGAGCGGATAGAGGTTCAGGGCACTCTCTTGTCCTAGGGGTGGGAAATTGCCCGTAAAGGCGGAAGAATCAGAAATGATCAACGACATGAGGATGCAGAAGCCAATGGAAGCCACTGCATTAAAGACACGTAACGTGTATCCACAGGACATGTGGCCTGTAATTGAAGAAGTGTCATGATGATCTCTCCATTGGCAAAAGATTCCGGAATAGTCTCCCATTCGGATCTCCGGGAGGGGACTGCCAAGGGGGAGGTTACCATGAGAAAAAGATTGAATAATCAACGAAAGGATAACGTTCTACGAGTCGGGGCGTGGAATGTCAGAAGCTTGAACGTGGTAGGGAAACTAGAAAATCTGAAAAGGGAAATGCAAAGGCTCAATCTAGATATAGTAGGGGTCAGTGAAGTGAAGTGGAAGGAAGACAAGAATTTCTGGTCAGATGTGTATCGGGTAATATCAACAGCAGCAGAAAATGGTATAACAGGTGTAGGATTCGTTATGAACAGGAAGGTAGGGCAGAGGGTGTGTTACTGTGAACAGTTCAGTGACCGGGTTGTTCTAATCAGAATCGACAGCAGACCAACACCGACAACGATAGTTCAGGTATACATGCCGACGTCGCAAGCTGAAGATGAACAGATAGAGAAAGTGTATGAGGATATTGAAAGGGTAATGCAGTATGTAAAGGGGTACGAAAATCTAATAGTCATGGGCGACTGGAATGCAGTTGTTGGGGAAGGAGTAGAAGAAAAGGTTACAGGAGAATATGGGCTTGGGACAAGGAATGAAAGAAGAGAAAGACTAATTTTCTGTAACAAGTTTCAGCTAGTAATAGCAAATACCCTGTTTAAGAATCACAAGAGGAGGAGGTATACTTGGAAAAGGCCGGGAGATACGGGAAGATTTCAATTAGATTACATCATGGTCAGACAGAGATTCCGAAATCAGATACTGGATTGTAAGGCGTACCCAGGAGCAGATATATCCTCAGATCACAATATAGTAGTGATGAAGAGTAGGCTGAAGTTCAAGACATTAGTCAGGAAGAACCAATACGCGAAGAAGTGGGATTCGGAAGTACTAAGGAATGACGAGATAAGTTTGAAGTTCTCCAACGCTATAGATAAAGCAATAAGGAATAGCGCAGTAGGCAGTACAGTTGAAGAGGAATGGACATGTCTAAAAAGTGCCATCACACAAGTTGGGAAGGAAAACATAGGTACAAAGAAGGTAGCTGCGAAGAAACCATGGGTAACAGAAGAAATACTTCAGTTGATTGATGAAAGGAGGAAGTACAAACATGTTCCGGGAAAATCAGGAATACAGAAATACAAGTCGCTGAGGAATGAAATAAATAGGAAGTGCAGGGAAGCTAAGACGAAATGGCTGCAGGAAAAATGTGAAGACATCGAAAAAGATATGATTGTCGGAAGGACAGACTCAGCATACAGGAAAGTCAAAACAACCTTTGGTGACATTAAAAGCAATGGTGGTAACATTAAGAGTGCAATGGGAATTCCACTGTTAAATGCAGAGGAGAGAGCAGATAGGTGGAAAGAATACATTGAAAGCCTCTATGAGGGTGAATATTTGTCTGATGTGATTGAAGAAGAAATAGGAGTCGATTTAGAAGAGATAGGGGATCCAGTATTAGAATCGGAGTTTAAAAGAGTTTTTGAGGACTTACGGTCAAATAAGGCAGAAGGGACAGATAACATTCCATCAAAATTTCTAAAATCATTGGGGGAAGTGACAACAAAACGACTATTCACGTTGGTGTGTAGAATATATGAGTCTGGCGATATACCATCTGACTTTCGGAAAAGCATCATCCACACAATTCCGAAGACGGCAAGAGTTGACAAGTGCGAGAATTATCGCACAATCAGCTTAAAACCTCATGCATCGAAGCTGCTTACAAGAATAATATACAGAAGAATGGAAAAGAAAATTGAGAATGCGCTAGGTGACGATCAGTTTGGCTTTAGGAAAAGTAAAGGGACGAGAGAGGCAATTCTGACGTTACGGCTAATGATGGAAGCAAGGCTAAAGAAAAATCGAGACACTTTCATAGGATTTGTCGACCTGGAAAAAGCGTTCGACAATATAAAATGGTGCAAGCTGTTCGAGATTCTGAAAAAAGTAGGGGTAAGCTATAGGGAGAGACGGGTCATATACAATATGTACAACAACCAAGAGGGAATAATAAGAGTGGACGATCAAGAACGAAGTGTCGTATTAAGAAAGGTGTAAGACATGGCTGTAGCCTTTCGCCCCTACTCTTCAATTTGTACATCGTGGAAGCAATAATGGAAATAAAGGAAAGGTTCAGGAATGGAATCAAAATACAAGGTGAAAGGATATCAGTGATACGATTCGCTGATGACATTGCTATCCTGAGTGAAAGTGAAGAAGAATTACATGATCTGCTGAACGGAATGAACAGTCTAATGAGTACACAGTATGGTTTGAGAGTAAATCGGAGAAAGACGAAGGTAATGAGAAGTAGTAGAAATGAGAACAGCGAGAAACTTAACATCAGGATTGATGGTCACGAAGTCAATGAAGTTAAGGAATTCTGCTACCTAGGCAGTAAAGTAACCAATGACGGACGAAGCAAGGAGGACATCAAAAGCAGACTCTCTATGGCAAAAAAGGCATTTCTGGCCAAGAGAAGTCTACTAATATCAAATACCGGCCTTAATTTGAGGAAGAAATTTCTGAGGATGTACGTCTGGAGTACAGCATTGTATGGTAGTGAAACATGGACTGTGGGAAAACTGGAACAGAAGAGAATCGAAGCATTTGAGATGTGGTGCTATAGACGAATGTTGAAAATTAGGTGGACTGATAAGGTAAGGAATGAGGAGGTTCTACGCAGAATCGGAGAGAAAAGGAATACGTGGAAAACACTGATAAGGAGAAGGGACAGGATGATAGGACATCTGCCAAGACATGAGGAAATGACTTCCGTGGTACTAGAGGGAGCTGTAGAGGGCAAAAACTGTAGAGGAAGATAGAGATTGGAATACGTCAAGCAAATAATTGAGGACGTAGTTTGCAAGTGCTACTCTGAGATGAAGAGGTTAGCACAGGATTGGAATTCATGGCGGACCGCATCAAACCAGTCAGTAGGCTGAGTCTTCCTCAGAATTTACACCAAAGAATGGTCTATAACATGGTCACAGAATTATGACTAAAAACGTATGATACAAATTATAAGTACGGAATTATCGTGAAAGACTGGCAGTACTTATATGTCATTTATAAAATAATAAATATGCCAAAAGGCCATTAGCCACAAAGATATTTAAGATAAAAAAAACTGATGGCGTGCCACTTAGGGCTCCTCTTTACTTGCGTGGTGCTGTACTACGGCTTTGCAGTCTGCCAGAACGGTTTGAAACTTCACCGGCGCACAGAACAAACACCAAATGTGAAGCACCAACAAGGACGTTTGTCTGTGTATATTGATGGCTTTTTTTTTTAAAAAAATGTGGGTCATAACTTATTGAAAGACCCTCGTATGTTGTGTGATTCTGCCGAACGACGCCGATGGTGTTAAGTTGTTCGCATCCTATCCTATCTGACCTACTCGTGAAGCTCCTAGAACTCGGATGCAATATATCTAGAAGTGCCACGTATATTCGCTTGCTCCCCAGGAAACGGAGCACTTCCGAGGCGTGTTGTGACCCAGCTGCCCACAAGCCGATTATAAAACTGGACATCCAGACGAGCATTTTGTGTCTGCAATCCAAAGATCTCTGGAGACAGTCAGTTCAGTCCTCAGTGCAGATAAAGTTATTTCTTTGTCTCAAGATGATAAAGCGGATGCCGCCATTGGGATAACTGCAGCGAACACGTAGCAAAATCGCTCATGAACATAGATTACAAAGTTCTCTGCCGGACCACGACTTCATGCTTGCTTCTCAACATAAATTAATTCCAAATATGTATGCTGTCTGTGAAATTAATGAGCTGTTACTTACAATGGGCCACAATACTTCGCTATCTGGAGTTCCAAGCACTGTTAAGAGAGGTCAAGTCACTCTTTCGTTTGTTTTCATATTCAATGCTATTCTTACCTCTAGACGCCAATTTTTTGTGAGATGACAGGAAGTTATCATCAGAGGGCACTGATGGTAGCACGTACATTGTTAATGCATATGGGACTTTCATGATACCTCTCCCATGAATAGTATTTTCTGGAGTTGAGAGGAAGCAAGCAGTTTGGTTGTTCAACAGTAAACGTTGCAGTGGGCATTTGGGGCTTGGAAGCTACGTGCAGCTGGTAGGGAGATGAAAATCTCAAAGTACTTGCTGGGGACGGAATACTGGTCCCAAGAATTTCTTGCACCAGTGTGCAGACAATGCCTTCAGCCGAAAAGACGAAAAACTGCCTACCTGGAACTACCTGTTAGGCGTTTCTGGCCACGGCAGGTACAGGGGCGTAGGAGAGAATGCGGGCCACCTGGACAATTCGATTCGACAGTGTCTTAAACTACCATTGTGTAAAGAACTGGCGTCCACAAAAATACGCAAATTGCTGTGTTCGTCTTGGATTGGACGCTATAGATGGAGCCGTCAGGTGCTGTCATCCCTCAGCCTGCCGAGTTTTTGGGGAAGCCTGGGGTCTCCGGAAAAATCTTTGGACGGAACGCAACGTTTATGGTAGCTCTGAAATAGTACACTACTTGCCATTAAAATTGCTACACCACGAACATGACGTACTACAGACGCTAAATTTAACCAACAGGAAGAAGATGCTGTGACATGCAGGTGATTAGCTTTCAGAGCATTCAAACAAGGTTGGCGCCGGTGGCGACATCTACAACGTGCTGACATGAGAAAAGTTTCCAACCGACTTCTCATACACAAATAGCAGTTGACCTGCGTTGCCTGGAGAAACGTTCTTGTGATGCTTCGTGTAAGGAGGAGAAATGCGTACCATCACATTTCCCACTTTCATAAAGGTCGGATTGTAGCCTATCGCGATTGCGGTTTATCGTATCGCGACATTGCTGCTCGCGTTGGTCGAGATCCAATTACTGTTAGCAGAATATGGAATCGGTGGGTTCAGGAGGGCAATACGGAACGCCGTGCTGGATCCCAACGGCCTCGTATCACTAGCAGTCGAGATGACAGGCATCTTATCCGCATGGCTGTAACGGATCGTGCAGCCACGTCTCGATCCCTGAGTCAACAAATGGGGACGTTTGCAAGACAACAAGCATCTGCACTAACAGTTCGATGACGTTTGCAGCAGCATGGACTATCAGCTCGGAGACCGTGGTTGCGGTTACCCTTGACGCTGCATCACAGACAGGAGCTTCTGCGATGGTGTACTCAACGACGAACCTGGGTGCACGAATGGCAAAACGTCATTTTTTCGCATGAATTCATGTTCTGTTTACAGCATCACGATGGTCGCATCCGTGTTTGGCGACATCGCGGTGAACGCACATGGGAATCGTGTATTCGTCATCGCCATACTGGCGTATCACGTGGCGTGATGGTATGGGGTGCCATTGTTTACACGTCTCGGTCACCTCTTGTTCGCATTGGCGGTACTTTGAACAGTGGACGTTACATTTCAGATGTGTTACGACCCGTGGCTCTACCCTTCATTCGATCCCTGAGAAACCCTACATTTCAGCAGGATAATGCACGACCGCCTGTTGCAGGTCCTGTACGGGCCTTTCTGGATACAGAAAATCTTCGACTGCTGCCCTGGCCAGCACATTGTCCAAGTCTCTCACCAATTGAAAACGTTTGGTCAATGGTGGCCGAGCAACTGGCTCGTCACAATACGCCAGTCACTACTCTTGATGAACTGTGGTATCGTGTTGAAGCTGCATGGGCAGCTGTACCTGTACACGCCATCCAAGTTCTGTTTCACTCAATGCCTAGGCCTATCAAGGCCGTTATTACGGCCAGAGGTGGTTGTTCTGTGTACTGATTTCTCAGGATCTATGCACCCAAATTGCGTAAAAAAGTAATCATATGTCAGTTCTAGTATAATATATTTGTCCAACGAATACCCGTTTATCATCTGCATTTCTTCTTGGTGTAGCAATTTTAATGGCCAGTAGTATATACGTTGGGACACAAAAGCACTTCTCTTAGTTTAGCCGAGGACTTTGGACGGATATGCTGTAACGTTTCGCCCATGATAATGATCTCTGTGATAAATGTGTTGCTCACTTTAGGCCTAAACGCAAACTCTCAAAACATGCTTCCTAAAGTAGGCATGGGAAACAGAATTCGGGAGCGTCATATTTTGTCCTTGCTGTGCGGAAATTTTTGAGTCAGAGTTGGTTGGTTCCCCAGCCGGGAAGCATTGGACAGGAGGTAGAGCTGACGAGGGGAGACGGGGCACTCGTAGAATCTTGTGATTGGCACAACACCTGTGCGGGGGCGGTTGTGGTGGTGCACTTTAGGAGTTTATGCAGTTTTGATGGAAGGGAACAAGTTGAGAAAGAGGGTTTCTAATTTAGCCTCCGGTCTGCAGAGGTGACTCTAGTCTTGACTCTCGTTATGAGTGTGTCGGTTGCACTTGGCACACTCGTCATGAACGTAACTTCGCACATGCGCTGGACATGACTGGGTAGCCGTACCGGCTGTTTAGAACCCAGTCATCTCGGACAACTCGCTGTGCCGAGGACAATCTTATTGGTGTCAGGCCTGCCGCATTGACGTTTGGTCTCCTTGTGTACACTGCCGTGTAAGTGAGTGAAGTTGGTCCACGGAATGACTGGCATGTGGGAGTGTCACACGCTGGAATCTGCAGAGATTTAAGGTCTCCGTTAGAGAGTAATTGTGTTCCGTCTAACAGATCACCCGCCACGACTTTGTATTTTTCGTCTCTGTGATAACGAATTACAGGCGCCGCAGATCGCTATTCTGCAGATGACTGCCGCACGAGCGTCACTTGAGACAGCGCTAGACGTCGAGAAATGAGTGTAGTATTGCTGCACCAGCTTGTTAGCGCAAACAGCACCACGGTCTCGCCACTTGTTCTCAGCTTCTGTGTAGAATAGATCCATCAAAGTCTACTCTTCAGTTTTGAGCAAGGATGAATAGATTAAACAGATAAACTTTAGTCTTTGCCAACCAATCGCCACCCAGTGGAGTGCTAACTATTTGTTGCTTCTGTTTGCGTTGCCAACGGTTCATGATTTGTGTATCATCTCGCTTAACTTGTGTTGTTTGTCCCATTTCATGATTAATAAACTTTTGTCAATTTTTTATATAAAAGATTAACCCCATGTTGATATATTAACCACCCATCAATAACTGGCTACAATAATGATAGGGCCACCATATCATTAAATTTTTCTGGGGATTCAAGTTTTATTTAAAATTCCGATAAAATTGATGACCGCGAATGCAGGATAGCGATAACAGCTACTGTAAGAGGGCAGACTCAGTAGATGGATGGCTAGGTGGACAAGTGGAAGACTGACAAGTTAAAGTGATCGCTGTCAGAGTCGCCCGCAGTCTTTTGAATTAATCCGCAATACCAGCGTAGTCTTGCACTGTCTACGGCGACATCTCATTTTGACGCTTTGAAAACGTTTTTGTCTTGTAAGGCTTTTGCAGCATCTATAAAGGGTAGTCAAGGCAAAGTGAAACCCATTCTTATTATTTCACGCTGTGGTGTTGTAAGGTGTCAGGCAAATCCGTGAAAACCCTGAAATGATAAGCAAATACAGTAGTATGTCACATAGCTCCGAATAAATCGTGACATTAAATTAACCAAAGTAATACGAGTAACGAGTGAGCAAATGGAATACCACAGACTAACACAAGAATGCCTAAATACATGTCATACCTTCGCACCGTGAGACAGACGCAGTTCCGAGGGGAGAACCGGAACAGAAGCTGAGAGCAGAACCGTGTTAAGTTAGAAGGCCCTACGATAAGTGACGGACACCCACGTCGCCAGCTAACCGTTAGGACCACCCCCAGCCCATGTTAAAAGCTAGAACCCTCCAGAAGAACAGTATAGATCTTACGATAACTCAAAAAGGGCCACCCCCAGCCGCAAGTTTTAACGTGAGACTTTTTCACGTCTCTGTTACGTCAGGACCACCCCCCAGCCCATGTTAAAAGATAGAGCCCTCCAGAAGAACAGTATAGATCTTACGATAACACTAAAGGACCACACCAGCTGCAAGTTTTAGCGTGAGACATTTTCGCGTCTCTGTTACGTTGCAAACTTTAAAAACATTGCCCCACCACGAAAAGTATAACGTTTCTCATTGGATAGACAGAATTTTTGTAGGCGGAGCTTAAGGTTAACATTGAGACCCTGATTGGTCAGATGGAAACACAGCCAGATAGTTTTTTTTAAACCAACTTCGGTAAATTGTAGTAAGGAGAAGTTAGGACGAGAGTTGCTTCCGAGACGGCGAGGTGAGCGGAGCTGTGCTGCCAGCCGCCCCCTGACAAACACCAACAAGGTAATGAACGCACGCGATGCCGCATAACAGCGCATACAGCTTCACTCAGAACTGCAGAAGTCTCATCTGTTACACCCCCTTTTTGCGTAATACTAGTGTCGATCGTCAGTTAAAGCTCATGGTGTTCACATTTGCCACTTGAAGTAAAAATCTGAAACGCGATGATTTTTCTGTTATGTAGTTATTGATAAGCCACATCAGCCACTTTAATTTACGACAAGTTAGATAAGTAATTAAAGATAATTGAGGGTCACTGTAGACCATTTTGATAGTTTTCTCTTTTGTGAAACTTAATTTAAACCTAGATTATAGATGTGATATGGCATAGGTCATCCTTCGATCCATTGTAGAACTTGGAAACCCATTCAGGGAATATTCGTTCACATTTTTGTTCAACGCAGTTGGTTTTTACCATCCTGTATTAAAACATTTCCTTTTATCAATAGTGCAATTTATAAACAATGTTTTGTGCGTAGAATAAAACTTCCAATGGTAAACGTAACTGATTTTTCGACGTTATTTTACCAGCTAACTAAAAATAGGAAAGCCTTGAACCCCTTCCACTAAATTTAGTTAGTATTAAGATTCTTTTACGGGGAGTGCAGTGGAGCTGACGCTGAAATCATTAAGTATTTGGTTATATCATCGCTAGTCTCACTGAACTCTTCTGAATTCTTCATGTCATGTGTGGTCTGGCGTCTCCTTACCAACAACAGGTCCCAGGTTCAGACTAGTCAATTCCCTAAAAAACACGCTCAGAGCGTCGTTGCCCAAAAGTGATCGGGAGACACGATATAGAACAAACAGACACCACGCAGAATGTTAGAGTGTAATGGGTGAAAATGGTTACACACGCCATAATTCACTTCAAAGAGAACTGCTTACGGGCCATATTATTAGTGACCAATGCCATATTGAGAAGTGTTTTTAAAAAAGTGGAAAGGCGAATGTCTGCTTTGAACGCTTATTAACAGCATATTACTGAGAGCGCACCTTAGAACTGGATAACTTCCAGAAAGCAGGCGAGATTCTGGGCAAAATGTGGAGATCGATATATTCGACTACCCTTTCTGCCTTATAACACGCTAATCGACGTTGAATTTTTTATTTATGTATACTACAGACATCACTAATACACGGACAAGAGAGTATTTGTGCGTATTAATAGGACTAACGTAGGAATTTTATGCCCATCCAGTTTCATAAAATTTGCAAGCCAGATACAGCTGACCACTGCCGCTGGAAGACGCTGCAGCAGGAAATCGAGCGGAGGAAACGTGTTCTGTGTGAGGTATCAACTCGTTTCTAGCGAGCACCAGCCGCAATGTAATCCAGGCGTGGCGTGCTGCACGATGAAAAACGCCCCATATGAGGACAGCTTTAGGCTAGGCGCCATAACACGTGTGACGTGACACGACACTACAGCGCAACACGCACGTGCCGCACGAGTCGCGCGGGTGAAGAGCATATTGCGACGCGTACACCATACTTCGCACACGCCGACTGGCGACGTTCTGCGCTGACAGAACCGAAGCGCGCGCAGCCTGTTATCTTCCTCAAACGATTTTACAGAAACTATTCACTGAAAATGTTTGATTTTTGTCTTACTTGTAGCGTTATATGTCAGCTTCGTGCCGAAGTGTCAATGATCTCGCTAATGACCATTCTTATATGATGTACACATTATAGTAAGACACTACGAAAAACTCAAAAAGTTTGCAACGAAAATTAAGGGTCGCGTTTGGTGCGTATTACTCCATATGTTTCTGCGTATGAAATTTAGCTCACATGTTGAATTTTTGTTTAGACTTGGGAGGAGGTCTCTATCTGCTTCCGATCTCGAGAAAAAAATAGATCCCTAGTAGCGCGCTCACTTCTGATCTCACGCCCGCGGGAATGAAACACTCGCAACATCTTTCATATCTCCTAAACCGCTCGAGACATCGAAACGAAAGCACACAAGGAGGAGAGTGTTTTGCCAATTCTTAAACACATGGAACTTTCTTATCCATATATCAGTACTTATCTATATATCAGTACTTATACTTCCCTTTTTATTTATTTCACTCCAGTGACTAATTTTTTATGAGTTATCGACAGCTAGCGAAACAAGAGCTTACTAGTATGAAAATAAACATGAAATTTCTTCTTTTATGTTCCTGCAAACCGACACTATGAGGTTTTCCGTAAGCTATTGACCTCTGTTGTTGCCAATTACTTGTTTAATGAGGCACTCCATTTCGGGATTCTGTCTCAATATCTGCTGTGAGATGACTTTGGCAAATTACACTCTGACAAAGAAAGTAAATTAAACCAGTCACCAAGAGAAATGTGGCCGTTACTCACAAACGGTGATGCTTCTTCGAATGAGAAAAGGTTAACAACTCACACAAAAATAGATTGCTAACTCTGTTGGAATTTTGGTAGAATCCCCGTAAACCATCGTATTTTTAACACTGAGCAACTGGAATGGAAACTTGCCAATGAATTTTATTCCTCCTCTTGATCTGAGCAGTATTAAAATAATGACGAGCGTTCCTTCAGGCGGAATGATAGGCACATGCCAGATACTGGTTACTCACCTTCGGCTTGCCAAACCGACAATGTGTGATCGCTAATAAAACAGTTGTTATTGAGAAAAATAAACAATGATCTGTCGCAAAACAGAATGTTCAAAACATGTGTGTGAAATCTTATGGGACTTAACTGCTAGCGTTATCAGTCCCTAAGCTCACACACTACTCAACCTAAATTATCCTAAGAACAAACACACACACACATGCCTGAGGGAGGACTCGAACCTCCGCCGGGACCAGCCGCATAGTCAATGACTGCAGCGCATGGATCGCTCGGCTAATCCTGCGCGGCCAACAGAATGGTCCGTGTATTCTCACCAGCGGAGGATAATGGGTGCGACAGGAATGCAGAAGCTAGCCATGTGTGCCTTGTGAGTTAGAGTTCGAAAAACATTGTCATGAAAGTAGATCTGCCTTTGTCAGCAGTCCATTTCAACAAATTAAATATATCTAATCATAACACACTTTTAGGATATTTCTACTTTCGTAATAATACCGATCATTTTCTTCATTTGTGTAGCATGTTGTATAATTAGTTTGTTGATGCTGATAATGTGCATGCAACAACTTAAATGCTTTTTCTCATCATGGCGAACCAATCAAAACATTGTTATTTGTAAGTGCTTTTCGACTGTTTCTAGCTTACAGTAGAAATGTGATGTTCACATGCATTTAGTACAGTGTGTCATATTGTATTATTACATCCATATCAAAGTAATCACAGTGAGACTTCTATACTTCACATCTTGGACGCTTTTTACCAGGAGCACGGGATCACACCTGTGGAGATTATCCTTTTACAAATTTATGTAAGATATCGCACAGATACGCCAGCATACTAGGCAGCGAAGAGATAACCTTGTTTTCCTTTCCTGCCTTGCTTCTTAATTACATAATTTTATAATATTCCTTGCTTCCTTATTCACTACCCTCTGTGCCTTCTTGTGATCTGAAAACATCACGGAGGGATATGATACAATTCCAGCGGCCAATGGCTCACCAGTTACTGAAGTATGCATTTTTCTTGACAGAAGAAAAACAATACAAAGCAAAACTATACATATACAAATAACAGAAAAGTATAATGTACTAACGAAGAAAGCTGGAGGGTTTAAATGGCGAAAAACGAAACACTACCCAAAGGCAATAAAATTTAGTATACAGTAAGACAAAAATTCTCGTATTCGCAATACTACCACTGCTCATATGCGCAGTTCCGATGTGAGCATATGGCCGGGCTACTTGTCCGCTCCCCGCCTCAAATTCCCCACGGTGGTAGCGAGGCACGCGCGACGCGCGGCGCGAGAAACTGCGACTCACCCGCAACGCCGCGCGACCTGGCGCAGACGCGTGTCGCGTCCCAGTCGCGTCGCGTCACAATTTACGCGGCCCCATTTGAACCTGTGAAGTTACAAAAATGCGCGCTGCGCTGCGCTGCGTCGCGCCACGCGCGCTATACGCGTCTCAATTTGCACCTAGCCTTAAGGCTTTCCACTGCATTTCCACTGCAAGCTAGAAACAGTCGAAAAGCAGTCACAAATAACAATGTTTTAATTGGTTCGCCGTGATGAGAAAAAGCATTTCAGTTGTTGCATGCACATTATTAGCATTAATAAAGTAATTATACAACAGGCTATACAAATGAAGGAAATGATCGGTATTATTACGAAAGTAGGAATATCCTAAAAGAGTGTTACGATTCGATATATTTAATTTGTTGAAATGTACACATGACAAATGCAGATCTACTTTCATGACAATATTTTTCGGACTCCAACTCACAAGGCACACATGGCTAGCTTCTGCATTCCCGTCGCACGCATTATCCTCCACTGCTGACAATACACTGACCATTGTGTTTTGCGACAGATCAGTTGTATTTTTTTTTCTAAGTAACAACTATTTCATTCGCGATCACACATTGTCAGTTTGTCAAGCCGTAGGTGAGTAACCAGTGTCTGGCATGTGCCTATCATTCCGCCTGAAGGAACGCTCGTCATTATTTTAACACTGCTCAGATCAAGAGAAGGAATAAAATCCTTTGGTAAGTTTCCATTCCAGTCGCTCAGTGTTAAAAATACGATGGGTTACGGGGATTCCAACAGAATTGGCAATCAATTTCTTTTTCTCATTCGAAGAAGCATCACCGTTTGTGAGTAACGGCCACATTTCTCTTGGTGACTGGTTTAATTGTACTTCCTTTGTCACAGTGTAATTTGCCAAACTCATCTCACAGCAGCTATTGAGACAGAATTCCGAAACGGAGTGCCTTATTAAACAAGTAATTGGCAATCACAGAGATCCAAAGCTTACGAAAAACCTCATCGTGTCGGTTTCCAGTAATATAAAAGAAGAAATTTCATATTTATTGTCATACTAGGAAGCTCTTGTTTCGCTAGCTGTCGATAACCCTTAAAAAATTAGAGTCACTGGAGTGAAATAAATAAAAAGGGAAGTATAAGTACTGATATATCGCCATCGATAAGAAAGTTCCGTGCCGGCCGCGGTGGTCTCGCGGTTCTAGGCGCGCAGTCCGGAACCGCGCGACTGCTACGGTCGCAGGTTCGAATCCTGCCTCGGGCATGGATGTGTGTGATGTCCTTAGGTTAGTTAGGTTTAAGTAGTTCTAAGTTCTAGGGGACTGATGACCACAGCAGTTAAGTCCCATAGCGCTCAGAGCCCATTGAACCATTTGAAGAAAGTTCCGTGTGTTTAAGAATTGGTAAAACACTCTCCTCCTTGTGTGCTATCATTCGCCAAACTTTCGTTTCGATGTCTCGAGCGGATTAGGAGATATGAGAGATGTTGCGAGTATTTCATTTTCGCGGGCGTGAGATCGGAAGTGAGCGCGCTACGTAGGATCCATTTTCTCGAGATCGGAGGCAGATTTAGATCTCCTCCCAAGTCTAAACAAAAATTCAGCATGTTAGCTAAATTTCATACGCAGCAACATATGGTGTAATACGCACCAAACGCAAAATCATAGCGACCCCTAATTTTCATTGCAAACTTTTTGAGTTTTGCGTAGTGCCTTACTAAAATGTGTACACCACAATACGAATGGTCATGAGCAAGGTGATGGGCACTGCGCCACGAAGCTGACATATAACGCTACAAGTAAGGCAAAAATCATATGTTTTCAGTGAATAGTTTCTGTAAAATCGTTTGAGAAATATAACAGGTTGCGCGCGCTTCGGTTCTGTCAGCGCAGAACGTCGCCAGTCGGCGCGTGCAAAGTACGAGTATGGTGTACGCGTCGCAATAAGCGCTGGCTGGGCCCGCGCGACTCGTGCGGCAGGTGCGTGTCGCACTGTAGTTTCGTGTCACGTCACACGGGCTATACGCGTCTCAATTTGCGCTTAGCCTTAAGGGGCTCCGGAAAGGCTCAAAATCATGAAAAGTTCAATTTTTACTTTTCTGCGTTTTCTGAATCTGCAGACTATTACCTTTTAATAGATATATAATTTATTCAATTCCGATAACTACAACTATTTTTAAATTTTTTTTGAAATGTGTTCTACATGGGCGTGACCCACTGAGGCGCTGTTAAACTGCTGTCAAATGGTGTTGTTATTAACGTCCGTGTTCATCAGGTACATTTTAGTGATGTGAGATAAAGTATGTGTTGTGGCTAACCTGTGATGGTTCAATATATATCGCTGGTGTGATTGTCGGTTGTTTCATGTTTATTTACTCTGTCGTTATCTCGAAAATATTCGTAATTAATTCTGTTTCTTGAGTCTCTGTTTTGTTGAAGTATAATAATGAGTAAAAGTAAAGTTATTAGAAATTAGAAATCCAAAGTGTCGACGAAATGAAGAAGGCTGTTTGGGCTCTTTTTTTTCATACTTCTTCAACCGATGAAAATCCCCAAAATAGCTTGTGTCCCAAAGAAGAAAGTTGGTGTAAATATAACAAAGGATTGCTAACTGGTGAAGTGTACACTCATAAGCATAGTCTGCCTCATGCAATAATGGAGGTGATAAAATGTATTTTCAGAGACTTAGCAGCACCTGAACTGTTGAAAAAGTGTATTCACGGAAAAACTCAAAACCCCAATGAAAGTGTAAATAGTGTTATATGGTCGAGAATCCCCAAGACTGTATTTGTTGGAATAGAAACACTTCACTTTGGTGTGTATGATGCTGTTGCGACTTTCAATGATGGCAACATTGTAAGGTGCAAGATATTTAGAAATATGGGAATGAAGATAGGTTCTAACATGGTACGAGCGATGCTTGCTTTAGACAAGGAACGCCTTCGGGCTGCAGACAGGGCTGTAAAGAGTCTAGAAATACAAGCAAGAGTAAACAGGGGGAGGAACAAGAGGAAGCTGGAGGAGGAGTTTGCAGAGGATGAAGATAATCTATCCTATGGACCTGTAATGCACTAAAAAGTTAATCCAATCTTTGTCGCTCGATTCCCAAAACTTTTATTTTCTCATACTAATTACATGTTTTCTAAGGATCTTCCGAACATATTTGTTTCAAACTTTCAGTAAATGCTACACAGTACCTTCTGCATAATTTAACACAGCCTTTTTCCAAAAAACTGTATATTTTTGAATATATAAATAAAAAATTGCAAAAAAATTTTGTGAATTTTCATTACAATTGAAAAAAAATCATCTTTAATAACTGAACTAAACTTTTCTAAAATCCCTGTGTTAAGTAGTAGCCCATATTCCAATAAATAATCTGTAAAAAGTTCAACTTCCTACCTCAAATACTTTGTGAGGAAAGATGAAATTTATAAGCGTTATTTTAACATTGCAAGTATAGGGCGTTCCGGAGCCCCTTAAGAGATGCAGAGCGCCGGTGGTGAGCGGGCTGCCGAGGTTGACGGCGCGGTAGCGAGCACTCACCTGAAGTACTTGATGAGGGAGAGCAGCTGCGCGGTGGGCCGCTGGCGCGTGTCGCGGCTCAGCAGGCGCACCACCGCCTCCTGCAGCGGCACCGGCACCCGCGGCAGCACGTTGTGCACCTGCTCCTCCAGCTGCAACAGCACCACAGCAGCTGTCAGTGGGGGCGCCAGTACAACAGCTCGGCAGGTGTAGTGGCGCCGGAACACGACGCATCAGGCTGTGTACTGCCTGATCCAGACGCAATAACAAACACGAGAGTAGCTCCAGTTAGCGACACCCACTGTACTGTAGTTTGTTATTGAATACCAGGGTGGTCTGTTAAGTATGGCTAATTTCCATGAAACAAATTAACGTTTTTGTTCCGTCTTCAAGGTTAGTAAGTTTGATTATTCCAAGGATTGTATAAAGAATTTCAACTATGTACAGTGAAAAGTTCATTGTTCACAACGATCTGAATCCCCTGGTTGTTGCGGGTGGCGGAGTTGCCATTGGCCACCTCCGCCATCCCCCTGTTCGACCTCAACCTCTCTTCAATGATCCTGCCGAACACCTGATCCTCAGTCTCTTCTTCCCTGGCCTTACCGTCACCTGTGACACCATTTACATCCGCCCTAATACCCCGGTCCCATATGATTTCCTCGCCTACATAGACCTAGGTGATTGCCGGCGATCTCAACATCCACAGCCGCACACCAGCACAGTTACGGCGGTGGCATTGGTTTATTGCCACCCTCCAACGTGACCTCCTGCCTCTCCCTCAACATACTCACCCAGAATCCAATACCACTCCTGATGTAACCCAAACCTCATTAAGCGCATTACTGCGGATGTCCTTAACCCTATAGGTAGCGATCACCTACCCATCTTGCTCACCCTATCAGGTGGACCTCGCCCACTCTCTGCCCACGACCCAGACCCACCCCTGAGACTCGTCCATGATTACTCCCGTGCCAACTGGGATGCTACCGGGATACCATCGATACCCAGGTTGGACGACACCCCTCACCTGCCAACACCCTGATGACATCACCCATGCCTCTTCCTTTCTCCACTGGACTTTGTCGGAGGCTGTCGAGGCGCACGTTCCCACCAAAGCCATCAACTCTCACCGCCCTACCTTACCACCACAGGCCGTATACCACCTCCACGAATCCCGTCGCGTCCACTCCTTCCTCTGTACCCGGGACCGGTACACACTCCTCCACCACAGGCAACTCCAACGCCATATTAGAAACTTCTTCGCGGCCAGAAGACGCTGGACCTGGCGACAGACATGCACCTGTCTTAATTCTTCACTGCCTATTAACTCCTCCAAGTACTGGTCAGCCTTCCACCGCCTTAATGGCACGAAACCTTCTCCCCACTATCCTCTCCTACACGATGACCACTCTTTGCCTCCCACCTGTCTGACGTCCTATCCATCCCTAAGATCCCATATTTGATTACTCCCTCTTCCCTGACATCCAAGACTGCACTGACACCTCTCTCTGCCCACTTGCTCCTAGCTTTCAGGACTTGGAGGCCGCACCACCATCTGATCTCAACACACCCACTATCACACAAGACATCGTCACCACACTTTGCACCAAACGCAACACGGCTCCCAGTCACGACTGTATTGCGTATCGCCATCTCGAAGAAGCCCACCCTCTCCTTCCTTACAGTCCTAGCCACTCTCCACCAGCTTCTTCCCAAACCTGCCAAACCCCCTTCTCACACCTACTCCTATCGCCCTATCAGCTACATGTCAGTCTTCAACAAGGTCCTGGAGTCCATCCATACCCGCTGCATTCACCACCACCTCCACTAGCACCGCCTTCTTCCCTTGGCCCAATGTGGCTTCTGACCTTATTTCTCTGCCGATGATCTCCTCCTCCACCTGACACACCTCCTTTCCAGTCACTTCAATTCCCATCGCTCCACCATCTTTGTGTCCCTTGACCTTGAACGTGCCTACGACCGTGTATGGCATCCTGGACTCCTCTTCAAACTCTAGACTTATGCCCTCCCCATCAACTATGTTTGGCTGATAGCCTCCTTCCTCTCTCACTGCCCCCCCCCCTATGTTACCATCCACAACTCCAACTGTTATGCCTTCTACCCCTCCACTGGTGTGCCCCAAGACTCCGTCCTTTCCCCTCTTCTCTAACTCATATACACGGCGGACATGCTGCAGCCCCCACCACCCTTCTATCTCCTGCAATATGATGATGATACCGCCTTCCTTGCTCTTGCCCCCCCCCCCCCATCTAAAGTTACCAGCGCCTCCTCTAGTCCCACCTTGACCTGTTCACCGCATGGTGCAACCAATGGCTCCTTAAGATCAATCCCTCCAAGACCCAGGCAATCATCGTAGGCCTCACCACCCCCCACCCCCTTCCACCTCCTAGATATCTACCTTACTATGGTCGACCTATTGCCCTCACTCCCACCCTCAAGTACCTTGGCATCACCCTCGACCACCGCCTTTCCTGGACCACCCATCTCCTCACAGTCCAAGCCAGGGCATGTAACTGTCTCTGTCTCCTCAAACTTCTCTCTGGTCGAACATGGGGATTAGACTCTTCCACTATCCTACATACCTATAAGTCCCTCATCTGCCCCATCCTAAGTTATGCCCACCCCTCTTGGATCTCTGCCCCCTCAACTACTACAAATCCCTCCAAATCCTTGAGTGCCATGCACTCCACCTCTCTTATCGCATCCGTCTCCCATCCCCCATGCGGATCCTTTATGATATGATTCCCTTCCCCCATCTTCTCCTGTTCCTAGAACGACTGCGGATCCTATATGTCTCCTGCAAACTGCATCCCCCCCATCCTTTGGTTTCCCCCATCCTCTCCCACCCTAGCTCGCTGTACCACAGTGTCCTCCCTGGTCTCCATCTCCACATGCTCCATACTCTCGCCCAAGGTGGCTTCCACCAATTCTTCTTCCCGATGATGTCCTCGTGCCTTCCATCTGCCCCTCCTACCAGATCTAATTCCTCCTACCCCCCCCCCCTCCTCAGGGCTGCGCTCCCACTTTCCCTACCTCTCCCCCTTCCCTTCTTCCTCCTCTTCCCCTGCCACACACCTTCTTTTTCCTTTTCACCCACCCCAGTCTTCCAGCTCCTTTCCTTCTCCCCTCCACTGCCCTCTTCCTACCCCCTCCTGGCTTACCACTACCGCCTCTCCCCCTTTTCTTCCCCCCTCCTCGCTTCACCTGGTTGTATGTCCTCTTCCGTGCAGTGATTTTTAACGTTTTCATTGTAGTGTAAGTGTCACTCCAGTGCTGTCTGCAGTGCTATGCTCCACCAGCAACAGCAGTGTCCACAGCGTAGTTCATTTGTGTTCCCACTGTGGTGTTTCTTTGTTTTCATGTCGACTCAGTGTTCATTCTCCGCATGTCTGCATGGCTCTCGTCTATGTTGTTTTTAAATCTACCATTTCTACTCATCTATTTTTGTTCTTGTTTACTCATCACTTTATACCAAATCCCTGTTATGTGTTATTTCTCACTTGACTGTGTTTTTTCTCTGTAACTCTCTTGGCTGAAGAGTGGCGTATTATGCTGCTGCCAGCCCACCACATTTTGGGGAGTGAAATAACAATAAAGAAAAAAAACCATCTGAATTTGTCATTGTGTCGACTGCGATTGAAAATGGGGAAAACCGAGTTTTGTGCTGTTATAAAACATTTACATTTGAAGGTTTGGACTGCCACACAAATCAAAACAGAACTGAATGAAGTTCACACGGACTCTGCACCATCACTGAAGGCCATTTACTTTTGGACTGCTGTATTTAAACGTGGTAGGACAAGCACCAAGATGGCACTCACTCTGACCGTCCACTTGAGGTCTTCTGAAAGGGAACAATTGTCAAAATCTGTGATATGCTGATGCAAGATCTCTGAATAAACATTCGCGAGATTGCTGAGACTGTTCAGTATCTCAACTGAGTGAGTGCATTACATCCCTCGTGAAGAATTGGTTGGGAAGAAGCTGTGTGCGATGTGGATGCTATGGTTGCTCACACTCGATGAAAAGTCCGTCTGGCATATCACTTCATACAATGTGTGGAGATGTTTAATTGCAGTCCGCAAGACTTTTTGCGCCGATTTGTGATTGCTTATGAAACCTGGATCGGAGTCAAAACGGTATTCAAAACCATGGTTAATGCTGCAAGAAGTTCAGCAAAGAAGGCAAAGACCATTTTGTCAGCTGGTGGTGGCCATTATTTTTTTTGGATTCCTAACGAATGATCCTCATAGATTTCTTGGAAAAATGATGTCAGAGAACACTTACTTCAGGAAGACCAGAGAGAAGAGACATACTGTCGGGAGGCCGAAGAAAGTACTTGCTTCAGAGAGATGGGTCATTGGAGACAACTACCGAGAGGGACGTCTCTGACTTGAAGCACAGTGCATAGGTTGAGCTGGACTCAGAACTCCCAACCATTACTGCCGCTGTATTCCACACTCAAACCAGATAAGTCTGGAAATCATGAGTTGGTGCTGCAATAACCTAGTTCAGGCAAATTCCGCGTCCGGCCATCCTGATTTAAGTTTTCTGTGATTTCCCTAAATCGCTCCAGGCAAATGCCGGGATGGTTCATTTCAAAGGGCACGACCGACTTCATTCCCCATCCTTCCCTAATCCGATGAGACCGATGACCTCGCTGTCTGGTCTCCTTCCCCAAAACAACCGCAACCTATGTCTGTGCACACTTGGGAAAACACAGTTAATCATAAAAGCATTCTTGTTGTTTGGAAAGAGACTACTGTCTAAGCACAGATGGGGGCGGGATCAGAACAATTACGCAAACAGTATGCTAATGCTGGGGATTTACGGGATCCTACAGACGCTGGTCTGGAGATGTCCTAATGCCACAGTGGTGGATGAGTGCCGGCAACCCCACCAGAGATGAACAGTCTGCTTCAACTTGTCTTTGAACACTTGCTTTCTCATAACTTTCTGTAGATACGTAGCCTCAATCTTGTTCGAAACAGTTTGTAGATGCTCCTATTCCATACCACGAAGGACATCTTGTGAATGAATGGATCATTCTGATCGGCCCTTACTGAATTTACCCATCAAACTGCTGCTGCTGCTGCCAGTGTGGGAGCACAGTCAGCCATTGTTTTCTGCAGACGAGACTTTCAGTAGCAGATCATCATGTTGCACTGACAGTTAAACCAGGCAAAAGTGCCATACAGATCGTTAAATACTGGCAGACTCTTACTCAATTACACTGCTCTGCCACTGAGGACGGAAGCTTGAATATTAGAGCGTAAAATCTGCCTCCAACCCGACAAAATATTACCGCATACTGCGTCAATGTAGTAAACATACAGTTCGAATCCTGCGCCACACAAAATCGGCCCTTTTCCGTCATTCATATAGCTATCGACCTCCAGACACTCGTAAATATACCGCAAAGACAGACAGTACCGTGTATACTCCTCGCTGCACTAGATATTTCCTTCGAGGTCGGGCGGTTATCCACGCCCAACGGGTGACCAGAGCGACCTCAGTGGACTGAAGTCACTCGCAGAACTGTTGTACAAAGGCTGGGTCTGTCCCATCGACACAAAGACATTACTGTCTATGGTCCCGAACTGCTTGCTTGTTTGCTTGCTTTTCTACGCCCATCTCCAGGCCGTGGGATTACAAGAAAACACGTATTTTTTCACCTGGTTTGCTGGAATATTATACCATTTACGCGATACTTCTCGATATCGAGATGTGCGAGTGCCAGAAATATGGTTCACAAGTGGCTGTAATCATTAAAGGACTTCTCCATAGGATCCAACGCATGTATGTGGTTGAATGGAAAGACTTGATTCCAAATCATAGAAAAAATTTCTACTGAAAGCGTAGCACTAGAGATCTGAAAAGCTAGTGTACCTTTCTTATGACCCCAGTCAGCACACCGTCTACTACTGTTTGTGATCCTTCTCAGTCAACTATCGCCTATAACCCAGTCGATATATCGCACAATCTCTGACATGGCATCGAGACACAATGCATTACAAATACTAAAGGAATACCTAGCGGCGGTGGAGTGAGGGAGTTTGCAAATACCAGTTTCATACCGCAATCCTTAGACGAATCACTTGGAAAATTCGGTAATTTTGTTACGAGGGGGCATCGTTGGTGATGTGTAACCGCACTGTTGGTCTGATACTACACACTCCGGCGATCACCGTCAATATTCAGTGTCTGGAAAAACCATGTAATTCGTAGGTAATGCCATATGGAAATTTATAAAGCTAGTGTAGCTTCAAACATGGATACTTGTGTCCACCTGTAGAAATAAGAGCGCTTGTGATGGTAATATGGGTGTGTTTTTTTAACATATAACGGTTGCAACTCTTTCTAAGACACAATGGCAGCACTCACAAGAAAAACTTATGATACATGTCCACACATCATTGATTTTCGGTCAGTATTATTTCGAATTGCTGATAATCAATCATTGGCGAAGTATCATACTTAGTAGAAGGGGGTGTGTGATAGGTTCGCCTTCAGCATCAGGCTTATAAAGTATGTGTTTGTGTTCCGACATGTGCAAAGGAACTGACTATGTCCAGTCGTAAGGAAGCTATGAATTTGATGTGGAATACTGTGATAGCAAAGAGAAGAGTAGGTCAAGTCATAAGAATAGTACAGATATTTCCATTTCCAAAGCTACAGCCGTCAGCAGGGTGTATTTCTGATACTTCGCTCATTGTCGAACGTCATTCAATTGAGACTGCGATCGTAATATTTAATTGTAAGTACAGGGATAAAATACATATGAGGCCGGTTTCTTTTTCTATAACGATTACATTTGTGTGTGCTTGGCGAGCAGCGCCGGTGACCTGTGGTGGGATGATTCACGTTTCTGGCTAATGGTAGAAGCTGTCTCAATGGAGAGGCCTGCTGGGGTGTAGGAATGTAGCTGACTTAAATGTGTCATTATCGAGACAGCCGAATAGCGGCCTAATACTTGGTATGTGTTGGAGCACTTTCGTGATCTCGTTGAAGTTTGAGAAGATTCAATAGGGACTTGTGTTTGCGCTGGACCGTTATACCCTCCCATGTAAATTGTTTTGTTGACTGCTTCTGCACATTGTGCGCCTTCATTTAGTTGAGGAAACATCGATTGTGGTGTGTGCATCGAGCAGGTGAAAGACAGGTGTACAACATGTTTGCTGCTTCTCTAGACATGAGAAATACCTTAGTTGTCTTTGTAAATTATAGGAATGATTTGGAATCTGTCATATCACCGACATTGGTATTCGCGAGTGGAAATATCAGGTTCCTCTAATTTTTTTTCGAATTCTCACGTAAAGGTCTTTGCTGATGGGATAACTTTATAGTTACTCAGTGGTTTACAACACGCTCCACTTCGCTAAAGTTTCGTGTTTGTACAGAAATAATTCCCAGTCTATATCTTTGGAATTACGTTGCGTGAGAGATCGGTAGGATACTGCTATGTGCTTGATGTAGAGAAGTATCGCGTAAATGGTATAATATTCTGGCAAACCATATGAAAAAATACATATGTTCTTGTAATCCCAGAGCCTGGAGATGGGTTGTTGTGTACATAGTTGTGTATAGTCAGCGCATACACAACTTTCCCACTAGCGCGCGCCCTGCTAAGCACAACAGCGCAGGCTACGAGATGGCGCTGCCATAGAAACGGACCAAATTCTGCTTCCACCGATCTGCGTATTAACATGTAACGCAGTCAATGACATTGCTGCTTACGTAGAACCTTTTCTCCTCGTGGATCACACTCGCGCAGTGATACATGAATGCGTGAGGTATTATAACGAGTGTACAGACCTCCAATTAGTCAGTCTTCATTTGTCTGCACCAATCTATACTCAAGTTTCAGTCTGCACCTAATAAGATTACCATATTCGTGTACATAGCCATGAAGATAAATGTACAGACACTTTTGTCAAGTATCAGATATATATGTGAGAATAAGATTAACGTACCAGTACCAAAGGAACTTCAGATTGTCAATTGTAAATAGCATCCAGAACCAAGTTAAGTAATTTTTGTGCTTGTTATTCTTTTAATAAATGTGTGTGAAAATTAATCAAGTTCTGTTTAAAGTTGGTCAGTGTCAATCTGCTACTCTAAGCATGCAAGTGACATTTCTATCGTCTGGCCTAATGGCAGAAGATAAACACGCCACGATAAGATCACGAGACACATTGCTGACACTTACCTACTTCGAGCGACAAGTCAAATAATCTAATGGTGTGTGTACTGAAGGTCTTACAGTACGCACATCACGTGGGTGTAGAAAAGCAAGCAAGCAGTTCGGGACCAGAGACAGTAATGTCGTTGTGTCGATGGGACAGACCCAGCCTTTGTACAACAGTTCTGCGAGTGACTTCGGCCCACTGAGGTCGCTCTGGTCACCTGTCGGGCGTGGATAACCACCCGTCCTCGCCGGAAATATCTAGTGCAGCGAGGAGTATACACGGTGCTGTCTGTCTTTGCGGTATATTTACGAGTGTCTGGCGGTCTATAGCTGTATGAATGACGCAAAAGGGGCGGCTTTGTATGGCGCAGGATTCGAACTGTATGTTTTCTACATTGACGCAGTAAGCGGTAATATTTTGTCGGGTTGGAGGCAGATTTTACGCTCTAAT
Organism: Schistocerca cancellata; assembly: GCF_023864275.1. Classification (NCBI taxonomy): domain Eukaryota; kingdom Metazoa; phylum Arthropoda; class Insecta; order Orthoptera; family Acrididae; genus Schistocerca; species Schistocerca cancellata. The sequence continues at coordinate 766,127,960 of NC_064630.1, forward strand.
ATTCAAGCTTCCGTCCTCAGTGGCAGAGCAATGTAATTGAGTAAGAGTCTGCCAGTATTTAACCATCTGTATGGCACTTTTGCTGGTTTAACTGTCAGTGCAATATGACGATCTGCCACTGAAAGTCTCGTCTGCAGAAAACAATGGCCGACGGTGCTCCCACACTGGCAGCAGCAGCAGTTTGATGGGTAAATTCAATAAGGGCCAATCAGAATGTTCTATTAATTCACAAGATGTCAAATGATTCAAATGGCTCTGAGCACTATGGGACTTAACATCTCAGGTCATCAGTCCCCTAGAACTTAGAAGTACTTAAACCTAACTAACCTAAGGACATCACACACATCCATGCCCGAGGCAGGATTCTAACCTGCGACTGTAGCGGCCTCGCGGTTCCAGACTGAAGCGCCTAGAACCGCTCGGCCACCATGGGCCGGCTACAAGATGTCCTTCGTCTTATGGAACAGGAGCATCTACAAATTGTTTCGAACAAGATAGAGGCTACATATTTACAGAAAGTTCTGAGAAAGCAGGTGTTCAAAGACAAGTTGAAGCAGACCGTTCATCTCTGGTGGGGATACCGTTACTCATCCGCCACTGTGGCATTAGGACATCTCCAGATCAGTAGCTGCAGGATCCCGTATATCACCGCCATTAGCATTCTGTTTGCGTAATTGTTCTGATCCCCCCCCCTCCCCCCAATCTGTGCTTAGACAGTGCTCTCTTTCCAAACAACAAGAATGCTTTTATGATTAACGGTGTTTTCCCGAGTGTGCACAGACATGATGAAGGCTTTTAGCGGTGAGAACATTTAACGTTTCTGAGATGTATGTTGACAGCAGGACGAACATTTCATTGAAATACGTCAGCCATGCTGGGCAAGTAAAGTAAGCATACGTGTCCTGCTAGACACAGCTCGCATATCCCGTTAGGATCACTAGGAAGAATGCACTGTGTGCTATTCTGGGAAGCATTGGAATGGGTTTCTATAGCGCTGGATCTGCAGCTCTGCATCACCGTGCCAGCAACTGTGCCTACGTGAACATGTATTTCGACAGGGATGCCGCCGCCACATCCTTGCGGAGTGAACTGACACCTGAGCATGGTCCAGCAGCTGACGGCCGCGTCGTCACTTCACGGAGGCTGTCGGTGCATCCTGACTCTTGGGAGTGTGTGCGGTAGCGTCCTGCGTGGTCCAGTGGACAGGGGATGGGGGAATGTGTCTTTTAGTAGCAATCTTTTGTTCACTCTATATTCCATCAATTTCACTGGACGATAGGATGTTGCAAATTAAAGAAACCGACCCCATACATGTGAAGAATATAGATTTAATTAATTTGCATAAATTTTTTATATCAACATGTTGTTAGCAGTACAATACTTAAGGGGAGGGTGTGTGTGAGTGGGTGACATGGAGCAGAGCAGGTGTTAGGTGCAGAATACTAGGTTAATTTGCATAATTGTTATGTAAAACACAGTACAATAGTTTAAGGGGGTGGGTGACAAGGAAGAATGCTCCAGAAATGGCGTTCAAAAGCATGTATAATTTGAAAAGTGTACTAGAAAATGTTGGGTGGACATAACTAATTACTTAATTTGGTATGAAAGGCGGTACAATAGTTTAAGGAAATGAGGGTGACATGGAAAACCACTTAATAGAATAATAGGTTAAGTGTCAACAAAAGGCCAAACATTATGACATTAGACACCCAGAGTACAGTGCTGAACATTGGGTTATGCAACATGTTTGCCTCAGAGTTGTTTGTGTCTCTGCACATCAGTCTGCTGCATTATTTACAAGTAGTTTGCAATTACTGTTGTAATGGTACTTTGACTTCCGCGCCTCCGCCAATACAAAGATATAATTTACGATCGCGCACGCAGAAGAGCGCTGTGTCAGCGCCCGATTTTTATAAATAATTTTGTTCATCTTTTTACTTTTGCGTAGGTTTTTTGTTTTGAACAACTAATTGATGGGACTCTCTCTCTCTCTTGTCTTCATACGAAAGACGTGTATTTTCGGCGATGTGTTGAATGTGCTTTTCGGTGGAAATTAAAATTACATTACAAAGCGAGGTTGTTTCAATAGTGATTCGAGGTGGTTATCATCAAATTTTTAAATTGATCATGACAGTGACAACTTGAAGAAGTTTTCAACAGACGGAGAAAAGTGAAAGATGGGTCGTCCTAAAAGAGAAATTAGGAAGACAGCCATGAAGACTATATTGTAATTAGCACTGCGTATCTAACAAGATTATAAGGTAAACTTCAGTTAGATTCTGATGCTATTTCCGTACAGTCGCTTTTTGTAGTGTTGCCGACCCAGTCTGCCATGCAGGGTCAAATTACAGCACGATCTCAATCAATAATACGAAGTCCGCCTTATCCGTAACTGAAACCACCAAAATTCCAAACCCAGTCAGATTTTCTATTTTATATTTTTCATGGCAGAGCCCCGAGGAGAAGGGAACACTACACTGTGACCTCAAGCATATCAGGGTGAGTGTTTTGGATCAGTGTATTAAATATACTATGTCAAATCCGTCTCTAAATAAAGTGTTCCAAAATAAATAAAGCACACTCCTTCCTCTCTCCAGGGGGCCAGAACAGGCTGAGTCATTTTCTCCCCATTTTTCCCCCTCCAGACCGCCGTCTTGGATTACGTCACGGGAGGCACAACAGTGTCCTCTGGTGGCAGTACTGTATACTAGGTCAGTTGGACTCCGGACCTCATACTGGACACACTGGATGTCTGTACTGCCTCAAACTGTTGAAATAAAGACTGCCTGCAAGATAAAGACTTACATCCATCCTATCCAGCACAGGCTCAGTCCTTTTCCCGTCAATTCCTAGAAAGAGGTGGCAGACGGATGATGTAGGTTAGTGCAGGTAGCCCAAGTGACCTATTTTTCCATCATTTTCTTAGGATAGTGGAGGTGCCTGTGGTGTGCTGCATTGTGCTGCTGGAATTTGAACTTCCCGCCATTATCTGGTGGAAGGGGGATGGTAGGGTGTTAGTCAAATTGATAAGAGGGAGATGGGCTATTCAAATAATTCAGACCTCAAAGTATACCTGTAGCAGAGAGAGGGGAGGTTGGGGGGATGGAGGGGATGGGGAGGGGCTGGGGTACAATGTACTAAGTGCCTGTGAATCAAAAGGAAGGATCCTTTTAGCAGAAGAATAGGTTAAGGACCAAGAACAATACGTTTGCCCTGAGTGCATACCTGCACCTGATGTCGGCAACCCGCACTAACTAATTGCCCTGACGCCTGCTTTGCTCTGCTACTAACATTACCAACGTGATAATTCAACCAACATTTTAGTTCCTGCAGTAAATGAGCTGTTTAAGCTCTAGAAGGGGCAGAGTTGAATCAAGTTTCCACCTCACAGTCTTGCAAAAACAGTTTTCTGTGTAGAGCTTACCTTCACCTCATCGTCCACTGCATTAAATTCAGTACTGGAATTTATCCTTCAAGTATGAACTTGGGTTTGTTGTAAGGGTTCACCTCCGTGTCTTATCTGTGCTGGGTACTCCTCAATACGCTGTTTTGTGTCCATTCACTGGTTTGTAATAGCGCATTACATAAAGGTGCAGCTGGCCGCGGTGGTCTAGCGGTTCTGGCGCTGCAGTCCGGAACCGTTGGCCTGCTACGGTCGCAGGTTCGAATCCTGCCTCGGGCATGGGTGTGTGTGATGTCCTTAGGTTAGTTAGGTTTAAGTAGTTCTAAGTTCTAGGGGACTTATGACCTAAGATGTTGAGTCCCATAGTGCTCAGAGCCATTTGAACCATAAAGGTGCAGGTACAGTTGATTGTGGCTATATTTATATACGTATATACTTATGGAAAATATTTTTTTACGTTTTGCTCGAGTACTTCCAGGCCTGTGCCCCATCACGCATTTAATTTCTGCTCCGTATTATGTAATTTATGGAGCTGCTTTTAATTTCCTATAATACGCCGCTTTTTCAGGATGTTTTCCAAGTTCCTGTTTCGTCACATATTTCAGATGATCTGGCATGTCCCTTCATTTTTTCATTTTATAATATATTTACATTTGGCTATAAATCCATATGTCAGTTCATTCATTTGATGGATCAATGCTGTTTCTAGTTACACACCACACATTAATGTTGAATGTAAATATTTTTAATTACGTAATTATGTTTTGTGTTTAATTATAAATTGACAAATTTTGCTGCTCCCATTGTGACAGATTTGTCATAGGCTATGCGCTTGACTTTAGTTCTATTCACGATGTTCTATAATGGATTCCGAATTTTCCGGCTGCGTTTGGTTACGGTACAAGGAAAGTACAAGGAAAGTAAGAGCAAGTTTGTGTACATGAACCATGGACCTTGTCGTTGGTGGGGAGGCTTGCGTGCCTCAGCGATACAGATGGCCGTACTGTAGGTACAACCACAACGGAGGGGTATCTGTTGAGAGGCCAGACAAACGTGTGGTTCCTGAAGAGGGGCAGCAGCCTTTTCAGTAGTTGCAAGGGCAACAGTCTGGATGATTGACTGATCTGGCCTTGTAACAATAACCAAAACGGCATTGCTGTGCTGGTACTGCGAACGGCTGAAAGCAAGGGGAAACTACGGCCGTAATTTTTCCCGAGGGCATGCAGCTTTACTGTATGATTAAATGGTGATGGCGTCCTCTTGGGTAAAATATTCCGGAGGTAAAATAGTCCCCCATTTGGATCTCCGGGCGGGGACTACTCAAGAGGATGTCGTTATCAGGAGAAAGAAAACTGGCGTCCTACGGATCGGAGCGTGGAATGTCAGATCCCTTAATCGGCCAGGTAGGTTAGAAAATTTAAAAAGGGAAATGGATAGGTTAAAGTTAGATATAGTGAGAATTAGTGAAGTTCGGTGGCAGGAGGAACAAGACTTCTGGTCAGGTGACTACAGGGTTATAAACACAACGTCAAATAGGGGTAATGCAGGAGTAGGTTTAATAATGAATAGGAAAATAGGAATGCGGGTAAGCTACTACAAGCAGCATAGTGAACGCATTATTGAGGCCAAGATAGATACGAAGCCCACACCTACTACAGTAGTACAAGTTTATATGCCAACTAGCTCTGCAGATGACGAAGAAATTGAAGAAATGTATGATGAAATAAAAGAAATTATTCAGATAGTGAAGGGAGACGAAAATTTAATAGTGATGGGTGACTGGAATTCGAGTGTAGGAAAAGGGAGAGAAGGAGACGTAGTAGGTGAATATGGATTGGGGCTAAGAAATGAAAGAGGAAGCCGCCTGGTAGAATTTTGCACAGAGCACAACTTAATTATAGCTAACACTTGGTTTAAGAATCACCATAGAAGGTTGTATACATGGAAGAACCCTGGAGATACTAAAAGGTATCAGATAGATTATATAATGGTAAGACAGAGATTTAGGAACCATGTTTTAAATTGTAAGACATTTCCAGGGGCAGATGTGGACTCTGACCACAATCTATTGGTTATGACCTGTAGATTAAAACTGAAGAAACTGCAAAAAGGTGGGAATTTAAGGAGATGGGACCTGGATAAACTGAAAGAACCAGAGGTTGTACAGAGTTTCAGGGAGAGCATAAGGGAACAATTGACAGGAATGGGGGAAAGAAATGCAGTAGAAGAAGAATTGGTAGCTTTGAGGGATGAAGTAGTGAAGGCAGCAGAGGATCAAGTAGGTAAAAAGACGAGGGCTAGTAGAAATCCCTGGGTAACAGAAGAAATATTGAATTTAATTGATGAAAGGAGAAAATATAAAAATGCAGTAAATGAAGCAGGCAAAAAGGAATACAAACGTCTCAAAAATGAGATCGACAGGAAGTGCAAAATGGCTAAGCAGGGATGGTTAGAGGACAAATGTAAGGATGTAGAGGCTTATCTCACTAGGGGTAAGATAGATACTGCCTACAGGAAAATTAAAGAGACCTTTGGAGATAAGAGAACCACTTGTATGAACATCAAGAGCTCAGATGGAAACCCAGTTCTAAGCAAGGAAGGGAAAGCAGAAAGGTGGAAGGAGTATATAGAGGGTCTATACAAGGGCGATGTACTTGAGGACAATATTATGGAAATGGAAGAGGATGTAGATGAAGATGAAACGGGAGATACGATACTGCGTGAAGAGTTTGACAGAGCACTGAAAGACCTGAGTCGAAACAAGGCCCCCGGAGTAGACAACATTCCATTGGAACTACTGACGGCCTTGGGAGAGCCAGTCCTGACAAAACTCTACCATCTGGTGAGCAAGATGTATGAAACAGGCGAAATACCCTCAGACTTCAAGAAGAATATAATAATTCCAATCCCAAAGAAAGCAGGTGTTGACAGATGTGAAAATTACCGAACAATCAGTTTAATAAGCCACAGCTGCAAAATACTAACACGAATTCTTTACAGACGAATGGAAAAACTAGTAGAAGCCGACCTCGGGGAAGATCAGTTTGGATTCCGTAGAAATACTGGAACACGTGAGGCAATACTGACCTTACGACTTATCTTAGAAGAAAGATTAAGGAAAGGCAAACCTACGTTTCTAGCATTTGTAAACTTAGAGCAATGTTGACTGGAATACTCTCTTTCAAATTCTAAAGGTGGCAGGGGTAAAATACAGGGAGCGAAAGGCTATTTACAATTTGTACAGAAACCAGATGGCAGTTATAAGAGTCGAGAGACATGAAAGGGAAGCAGTGGTTGGGAAGGGAGTAAGACAGGGTTGTAGCCTCTCCCCGATGTTATTCAGTCTGTATATTGAGCAAGCAGTAAAGAAAACAAAAGAAAAATTCGGAGTAGGTATTAAAATCCATGGAGAAGAAATAAAAACCTTGAGGTTTGCCGATGACATTGTAATTCTGTCAGAGACAGCAAAGGACCTGGAAGAGCAGTTGAACGGAATGGACAGTGTCTTGAAAGGAGGATATAAGATGAACATCAACAAAAGCAAAACGAGGAAATGGAATGTAGTCGAATTAAGTCGGGTGATGCTGAGGGAATTAGATTAGGAAATGAGACACTTAAAGTAGTAAAGGAGTTTTGCTATTTGGGGAGCAAAATAACTGATGACGGTCGAAGTAGAGAGGATATAAAATGTAGACTGGCAATGGCAAGGAAAGCGTTTCTGAAGAAGAGAAATTTGTTAACATCGAGTATAGATTTAAGTGTCAGGAAGTCATTTCTGAAAGTATTTGTATGGAGTGTAGCCATGTATGGAAGTGAAACATGGACGGTAAATAGTTTGGACAAGAAGAGAATAGAAGCTTTCGAAATGTGGTGCTACAGAAGAATGCTGAAGATTAGATGGGTAGATCACATAACTAATGAGGCGGTATTGAATAGGATTGGGGAGAAGAGAAATTTGTGGCACAACTTGACTAGAAGAAGGGATCGGTTGGTAGGACATGTTCTGAGGCATCAAGGGATCACCAATTTAGTATTGGAGGGCAGCGTGGAGGGTAAAAATCGTAGGGGGAGACCAAGAGATGAATACACTAAGCAGATTCAGAAGGATGTAGGTTGCAGTAGGTACTGGGAGATGAAGAAGCTTGCACAGGATAGAGTAGCATGGAGAGCTGCATCAAACCAGTCTCAGGACTGAAGACCACAACAACAACAACAAGGATATTTTGTATATGTGCGAGGTGCGTCTAAAAAGAAACAAAACTGTAATTGGAGAGATACAAAACTGTAATCGGAGAGATGTATTCGCAAATTGGGAATACGATGAAACGTCAGCTGTAGAATTTATTGGGGATACGTGGAAATATGTGCCGGAGTGATACTCGAACCCGGATTTCGTGCTGAATGTGAACGATCGCCTTAACTGCTTGGGCTATCCACACACACTTCCCAGACCGATTCAAACTTCATACGTCTCTTAGTGCTCGCATATTTTCTGCAATTCTCGCACAGGGAGAGACATTATTACTATAGTCGTTCCCGCCTGGTGTGACATGTAACACAATTTTGCAATGTATTTTCCAGTGTCTGCCTGTTGCCTGAAGAACATTGCAAAGTAGTATGCACACACTGAAGACGTAACTGAGCAGTAGAGGACTAGGCAAAATTGAGTAGTCAAAAGGGAGCGCTGTGAGTGGCAACTGGAAAATTTTGCTTCAAAAACACGTCACACTTCCGAATAACTAGAATCTGCACTGATGTGGAAGTTTTTTTAATTGGAGTGAAGTCAGAAAGGCAACTTGGGGCAGCAAGCAGAAGGGTTAGTGTGTAACGAGCCATTGGAGAAGAACGGTTTCTTAAAACTATTCGGGGAACGATCACATCAACAAGCTATCGAAATCTATCAATAGCATTAATACTTAGTAAATATTTAGGGTAGAAACTGCCTTTCTTTCCTTCACATGCTACTCATCTGGCTCTTATGCTATTCTCTGTCCACCTCCAGTTTATTTCACTACTCTTTATCCTCATATTAAGAAACAGTCTTCGAAGACGAAAGTAACACATAACTGACGGAGGATATAAAATGCACACTAGCGGAGGCAGAGGTAGTCAGATGGGGATACCGAAATAATACTTCTGTTGTGTGATAGACAATAATGAGAAAACTGAAAATCAAAATCGTAACAGACACATCAGAAGCGATGCACAATCATACGTGACGGCAGGTCACACGGCGTGTCATCTCGTTTCAGTCCGTGTTGTCTCACGTTGTTGATTAAAGTACATAATGATTCATATCAGCTTCTCTCACCAGTGGCATTGCAGCTATTCAGCGGATGGTGCAGGACACTCCATAGGTTAATTTATAAAATGGTGACTGTATTATGGGTGCCAAACAACAGCCTGGTCCCGCTGATAAAGACAACACCAGAAATCAAAAACCTGTTTGAGGTCGTCAGGGTAGAAATATTTCACTGCCTGGCCGGGGAGCCACAAGACTGCATTCGTCCGAGTCCCGGGTGGAACGTTTCATCCGGCAGAAGAAACATTCGTGCGTTGATATGGAGCGGTGTTGCACCTATGATATACGCTAAAAACTGGCACACAAGATACCTCATTGCTCTGCATCCCCACGGGTGAGCAAGCGTTCGTTGGTATTAACTTCTTGGCATTTCGGGCAAGTGAGTGTGCCAGGTTGATCTTATGAAGGCGTTCGTTTGTCTTGCTGTTGACAGAAACATACCATGCAGCTTGTGCATCAGAGTCTCTCGGCAGACCAGACGGTCACGCATCCGGGTCTTATCCCAGCTCAACGGCTGTGTTACCACTGCAGCAAAGCTGTTGGCCTATGAGGAGTAAGGAACAATGTTATTTGGTACAATTTGAAAAGGTTGCTTTGAGAATTTACCACATTTTCTAATCAGTTATTTGGGATTCTTATGGTTATGAGGCACCAACGCCTGAACTGTATGAATTTATGTATGATGTGCTGTTCTTCGTATGACTTGCCACGATATATTACGATATTTGGATTCGATCACGTGCGGCCGGCGGTTTCACTGTATTCACAGAAGAGTTGTTTTGCTACAGCCAAAGGTGGTGTTAGGGTTACTTGGGGTAGGTAACTGCGGTACACACAGAATCGCCCAAGATGAGTGAAGGGAGTTCGGAGGTCTTCTAACGTAATTGGTGGGTCAAGAGAGGCTGGTTCCACAGCAATCAGTAACGTGCTTGTAAGGCATCTACGACACAGCTTTATGTGGGCACTTATGTAGATGGCCACCGCCCTGTCATAGACGCTGATCAGCGTGAGCCCCTCTCTGTGCTTGAGTAGGGTGAGCGAGCCGTGAATTACGTGGCAGCTGGTCGCTAAGTGCATGCTTACAATTGAAGTTTCCACATACCACCATGTCTACCCGTCGACCCTGGAAGAGTTGCACTACGTCCTCTGTGAATAAACGTAAACGCTCCCTGTCCCCCCAAGCCAGAAGAAGCGTAGATGTTAACGAGACGCACGACGTTGGTCGTAATGGCCATGCCCCTTGCATTTGGGAGGTATCGCACACCAGTGGCCGACAAATCCTCACGTAGAAGACGGGTAATCCCACTGTCTCTGGGGAACGCATGTGAGACACAAGCCGTATATCCAAAGAAATCGGGAGAGCTTGCTACATACACTCCTGGAAATTGAAATAAGTACACCGTGAATTCATTGTCCCAGGAAGGGGAAACTTTATTGACACATTCCTGGGATCAGATACATCACATGATCACACTGACAGAACCACAGGCACATAGACACAGGCAACAGAGCATGCACAATGTCGGCACTAGTACAGTGTATATCCACCTTTCGCAGCAATGCAGGCTGCTGTTCTCCCATGGAGACGATCGTAGAGATGCTGGATGTAGTCCTGTGGAACGGCTTGCCATGCCATTTCCACCTGGCGCCTCAGTTGGACCAGCGTTCGTGCTGGACGTGCAGACCGCGTGAGACGACGCTTCATCCAGTCCCAAACATGCTCAATGGGGGACAGATCCGGAGATCTTGCTGGCCAGGGTAGTTGACTTACACCTTCTAGAGCACGTTGGGTGGCACGGGATACATGCGGACGTGCATTGTCCTGTTGGAACAGCAAGTTCCCTTGCCGGTCTAGGAATGGTAGAACGATGGGTTCGATGACGGTTTGGATGTACCGTGCACTATTCAGTGTCCCCTCGACGATCACCAGTGGTGTACGGCCAGTGTAGGAGATCGCTCCCCACACCATGATGCCGGGTGTTGGCCCTGTGTGCCTCGGTCGTATGCAGTCCTGATTGTGGCGCTCACCTGCACGGCGCCAAACACGCATACGACCATCATTGGCACCAAGACAGAAGCGACTCTCATCGCTGAAGACGACACGTCTCCATTCGTCCCTCCATTCACGCCTGTCGCGACACCACTGGAGGCGGGCTGCACGATGTTGGGGCGTGAGCGGAAGACGGCCTGACGGTGTGCGGGACCGTAGCCCAGCTTCATGGAGACGGTTGCGAATGGTCCTCGCCGATACCCCAGGAGCAACAGTGTCCCTAATTTGCTGGGAAGTGGCGGTGCGGTCCCCTACGGCACTGCGTAGGATCCTACGGTCTTGGCGTGCATCCGTGCGTCGCTGCGGTCCGGTCCCAGGTCGACGGGCACGTGCACCTTCCGCCGACCACTGGCGACAACATCGATGTACTGTGGAGACCTCACGCCCCACGTGTTGAGCAATTCGGCGGTACGTCCACCCGGCCTCCCGCATGCCCACTATACGCCCTCGCTCAAAGTCCGTGAACTGCACATACGGTTCACGTCCACGCTGTCGCGGCATGCTACCAGTGTTAAAGTGCGATGGAGCTCCGTATGCCACGGCAAACTGGCTGACACTGACGGCGGCGGTGCACAAATGCTGCGCAGCTAGCGCCATTCGACGGCCAACACCGCGGTTCCTGGTGTGTCCGCTGTGCCGTGGGTGTGATCATTGCTTGTACAGCCCTCTCGCAGTGTCCGGAGCAAGTATGGTGGGTCTGACACACCGGTGTCAATGTGTTCTTTTTTCCATTTCCAGGAGTGTAGATTTCTCGTAAGAACGCAACCTCTACAGGGTGTTACAAAAAGGTACGGCCAAACTTTCAGGAAATATTCCTCACACACAAATAAAGAAAAGATGTTATGTGGACATGTGTCCGGAAACGCTTAATTTCCATGTTAGAGCCCATTTTAGTTTCGTCAGTATGTACTGTTCTTCCTCGATTCAACGCCAGTTGGCACAATTGAAGGAAGGTAATGTTGACTTCGGAGCTTGTGTTAACATGCGACTCATTGCTCTACAGTACTAGCATCAAGCACATCAGTACGTAGCATCAACAGGTTAGTCTTCATCACGAACGTGGTTTCGCAGCCAGTGCAATGTTTACAAATGCGGAGTTGGCAGATGCTCTTTTGATGTATGGATTAGCACGGGGCAATAGTCGTGGCGTGGTACGTTTGTATCGAGACAGATTTCCAGAACGAAGGTGTCCCGACAGGAAGACGTTCGAAGCAATTGATCGGCGTCTTAGGGAGCACGGAACATTCCAGCCTATGACTCGCGACTGGGGAAGACCTAGAACGACGAGGACACTTGCAATGGATGAGGCAATTCTTCGTGCAGTTGACGATAACCCTAATGTCAGCGTCAGAGAAGTTGCTGCTGTACAAGGTAACGTTGACCACGTCACTGTATGGAGAGTGCTACGGGAGAACCAGTTGTTTCCGTACCATGTACAGCGCGTGCAGGTACTATCAGCAGCTGATTGGCCTCCACGGGTACACTTCTGCGAATGGTTCATCCAACAATGTGTCAATCCTCATTTCAGTGCAAATGTTCTCTTTACGCATGAGGCTTCATTCCAACGTGTTCAAATTGTAAATTTTCACAAATAACATGTGTGGGCTGACGAGAATCCGCTCGCAATTGTGCAATCACGTCATCAACACAGATTTTCTGTGAACGTTTGGGCAGGCATTGTTGGTGACGTCTTGATTGGGTCCTATGTTCTTCCACCTACGCTCAATGGAGCACGTTATCATGATTTCATACGGGATACTCTACCTGTGCTGCTAGAACATGTGCCTTTACAAGTACGACACAACATGTGGTTCATGCACGATGGAGCTCCTGCACGTTTCAGTCGAAGTGTTCGTGCGCTTCTCAACAACAGATTCGGTGACCGATGGATTGGTAGAGGCGGACCAATTCCATGGCCTCCACGCCCTCCTGACCTCAACCCTCTTGACTTCTATTTATGGGGGCATTTGAAAGCTCTTGTCTACGCAACCCCGGTACCAAATGTAGAGACTCCCCGTGCTCGTATTGTGGACGGCTGTGATACAATACGCCATTCTCCAGGGCTGCATCAACGCATCAGGGATTCCATGCGACGGAGGGTGGATGCATGTATCCTCGCTAACGGAGGACATTTTGAACATTTCCTGTAACAAAGTGTTTGAAGTCACGCTGGTACGTTCTGTTGCTGTGTGTTTCCATTCCATGATTAATGTGATTTGAAGAGAAGTAATAAAATGAGCTCTAACATGGAAAGTAAGCGTTTCCGGACACATGTCCACATAACATATTTTCTACTTTCCTGAAAGTTTGGGCGTACCTTTTTGTAACACCCTGTATATCTGCTGCATGGAGTATTTGTTGGAGCAAGGTCAACTTATGTCGCATCCAGACTGTATTAATATTAATAGTGGCTAACCAAAGGTTTGTTGTCTACGTCCACCAGCTGGAGGTGTTAGTTCAAAGTGGCTCTATGGGACTTAACATCTGAGGTCGTCAGTCCCCTAGAACTTAGAATTACTTAAACCTAACTAACCTGATGACATCATACACATGCATGCCCGAGGCAGGATTTGAAACTGCGACCGTAGCGGTCTCGCAGTTCCAGACTGAAGCGCCTAGAACCGCTCGGTCACAAGGCCGGCTGGAGGTGTTGCCACAGCAGACAAATGGGAGAAGAGAGAAGATCCGTGAACTTCACAGCCTGCAACTGCAGTTAAAGGAGCTGGTGGTCGGAGGTGGTAGGCGAATGCCATGACCCTCTATCTCCCCCAACACTACATCATCAGCATTCTCAACGTTATCAGCCCATGGGACAAGAGATGGTATTGGTTTGAGTGGTGACTCAACATTCCCTTTATCATGCACTGCTATTTCATTTGATGCCAGCTCTGGCTGGGGGGGGGGGGGGGTGATTTGATGCCTGTAGCGTGACCAAGGTGGGGACATGGGCATTCAGTACCGTCCTTCAGCGTGTCTTCCGAATCAGAATCGTGATTGCTGTTTATGGACATGGACATCTAGGTTTGTGTGTTGTGGACATTCTGTTGCTGCCTCATTATCTGTAAGGAAGGTCGATATTGGCACAACCCTAGCATCCACGTCAGTCTTCTTCTGAGATAAAGCTACAGGCAGCTGGTTGTCTGTGGAGACAGTAAGCGTCGTAAAGTAGAGGGAGAATCGTGGTCTGCAAGGCTATGACAACATCCTGTGGAGGAGAGCTCGTAAGATGATACTGAAGGCACGTCGACCTAACATGGTCTCCTTGCCCATAGATGGAGCACGTTTGGGGTTGGCTGTCATACATCATGACGCCACGACATCCACCCATGGTCATGTTTGATGATTCCAGAGATCGATTTTCACCTGACATACTCCGTTGTAGACCTTGGACGTTTCGAAAGTTTGACATTTTTCCGCCATATGTCCGATCACATTGCCATTCGATCGAAAAGCTGCCATGACAACATCTTCTAGCACCTCAAAAGGAAGCGCAAATACTGCCAAGCCCTACGTGGTCCACCGTGAAGGCTGCGATATGACCTTTGGAGTGTCTGAACTTAGGGGTTTCGATGTACTTTTGACCATGTAAGTGCATGTGGCTGCAGAAATCATCTTTACATAAACGGTATTGGCTGTGACGGAAAACCGTAAGTGTTGGATCCACTGTCAGTTGGTCTCGAAGGTATTACTCTACTTCATAAGCATATGGTTAAGCATGGTTTGGTTGAAAAGTGATATTTATTCTGTCATGCCTATAGGGATGTGCAATAGTGCGCTGAATGGAAAACAAGAACAACCCTCACGTGACAAGGAAATGAACAGACACTACTCACAGATGGCCCCACAGGCAAGATGCAGCAGACATCCTCACTTTGCCACTGTTAAAAGCCGACTGTGGTATGGAAGTGCCCACTGAAAATTAAATGACTTGATAAAAAATAAGAGGTTCTCTGCTGGATCGCTGGGAAATATTGCCTGTTTAAAAAAAGTGCCACATACTCTTACATGAGGTAAGTAGGTAAACTCTGATATTATGACACAAAGTAGACCACCAATCGAAATTCATACACAAAATAACCTCACTAGAATAATAATCTGGGACACAAAAATAGCATTATATTTCCTGGGAAATACACTCCTGGAAATGGAAAAAAGAACACATTGACACCGGTGTGTCAGACCCACCATACTTGCTCCGGACACTGCGAGAGGGCTGTACAAGCAATGATCACACGCACGGCACAGCGGACACACCAGGAACCGCGGTGTTGGCCGTCGAATGGCGCTAGCTGCGCAGCATTTGTGCACCGCCGCCGTCAGTGTCAGCCAGTTTGCCGTGGCATACGGAGCTCCATCGCAGTCTTTAACACTGGTAGTATGCCGCGAGAGCGTGGACGTGAACCGTATGTGCAGTTGACGTACTTTGAGCGAGGGCGTATAGTGGGCATGCGGGAGGCCGGGTGGACGTACCGCCGAATTGCTCAACCCGTGGGGCGTGAGGTCTCCACAGTACATCGATGTTGTCGCCAGTGGTCGGCGGAAGGTGTACGTGCCCGTCGACCTGGGACCGGACCGCAGCGACGCACGAATGCACGCCAAGACCGTAGGATCCTACGCAGTGCCGTAGGGGACCGCACCGCCACTTCCCAGCAAATTAGGGACACTGTTGCTCCTGGGGTATCGGCGAGGACCATTCGCAACCGTCTCCATGAAGCTGGGCTACGGTCCCGCACACCGTTAGGCCGTCTTCCGCTCACGCCCCAACATCGTGCAGCCCGCCTCCAGTGGTGTCGCGACAGGCGTGAATGGAGGGACGAATGGAGACGTGTCGTCTTCAGCGATGAGAGTCGCTTCTGCCTTGGTGCCAATGCGTGTTTGGCGCCGTGCAGGTGAGCGCCACAATCAGGACTGCATACGACCGAGGCACACAGGGCCAACACCCGGCATAATGGTGTGGGGAGCGATCTCCTACACTGGCCGTACACCACTGGTGATCGTCGTGGGGACACTGAATAGTGCACGGTACATCCAAACCGTCATCGAACCCATCGTTCTACCATTCCTAGACCGGCAAGGGAACTTGCTGTTCCAACAGGACAATGCACGTCCGCATGTATCCCGTGCCACCCAACGTGCTCTAGAAGGTGTAAGTCAACTACCCTGGCCAGCAAGATCTCCGGATCTGTCCCCCATTGAGCATGTTTGGGACTGGATGAAGCGTCGTCTCACGCGGTTTGCACGTCCAGCACGAACGCTGATCCAACTGAGGCGCCAGGTGGAAATGGCATGGCAAGCCGTTCCACAGGACTACATCCAGCATCTCTACGATCGTCTCCATGGGAGAATAGCAGCCTGCATTGCTGCGAAAGGTGGATATACACTGTACTAGTGCCGACATTGTGCATGCTCTGTTGCCTGTGTCTATGTGCCTGTGGTTCTGTCAGTGTGATCATGTGATGTATCTGACCCCAGGAATGTGTCAATAAAGTTTCCCCTACCTGGGACAATGAATTCACGGTGTGCTTATTTCAATTTCCAGGAGTGCATTAACCACAGTCACCAAATATGTATCTACTATAAAAATATGGAAGGGAAAGAAAATATTTTTCCTTTCTTTTTCCTAAGATTTCCTTGAGAAAATAAGGGAAACGAATTGATTTATGAGAAAAGAGATTTTTTATATATAAATCTTTTATCTTTTTTCTTTCCCAAGAAACAATTTGGACATCCATCAAGATTCTGTAAGAATTTAGTGAGATGTGGCTCAGTTAAGAAAAAGTAAAATTTTGTAAAAATTGAATTAAATTTCTTATAATTTTTGAACAGTTTTCAGTTGCTGGCCTCATATTTCCTGAAAGTCCATAATGAATAAAACACAAAATATCATCCATAGTCAATAGCAGTAGTGCAGAGCTATTGATTTCATGTTCATTTTTGTTGGTGTCCATTCATAGTGCACTGCCTTTTTCCTATATGATCTTTGCTATCGATTTGATGCTCTTTCTTTTCTGTTCATTTATAGAGCAGAGCTATCGATTTCATGCTCATTTATTTTGCTGTTCATTTAAACCACAGTGCTTTTTCCCTCTATGATTCTTTGTTATTCATATTTGCTATCAATTTGATTCCTTTTTTTGTTCCTGTTGATTTATAATATAGAGATATCGATCTGATGTTCATTTTTTTGCTGGTAATTTATAATGCAGTGCTTTTTTCCTGTATTTTTTTTATATTTCGTAAGAAATGTATAGGTTAAATATTTAAAGGTTGAACATAGAAATTAAAACCATTTTGTAAACTATCTACCTTTTTTCTGTTTCAAATAATTTTCCTCAGCTCATAAAATATCTTGTTAAAGCATAAACCGGTTTTCCATAATGAAGATAATTCTCATTTTCTGTTTCCCAAAATGTAATATGTTACTTATATTATGTAATGATGTGGCCTTAAGTTTCATCATCTTCGAATTTTTTATTATCAATTTTAACAACTTTACAGTTCTCATTCTAAATTTAAACATTTATTCTTTATGATATCTGTATTTAATTAGAAAAATTTTTGATTACATTAAACCTTAATTCCCTTATTAAATTTTTATTCTATACAAATGAATAAAATTTCTACTGTTATTTACCAATTGTGTGAACAAGAAAGAAAAGTTCATAAACAGATCAACATGAGAAAAAAAATTTATCTTCGAACAGTGGGTGTGTTAATTGCATTAAAGAGAAACTGTATAAGTATAGAGAAATTTATTTAGAGTAAAGCAAGGAACATTTCTTTGTAAAATTTGAAAAAAAGTAGATAAGTATAATGATTTATGAAGCAGAAATATGATTTAAACCTGTCAAAAAAAGGCAATATATGAAAGGAAGAAAGCGTTCAGAGTGTGATAAGAATTGTATTTCTAAAAAATGTTCCATACTCATATTCATTTGGAATTTCCCTTATCGTTTTAGGAGTGAAATACTTTGCATCCTCCCATTCAAATCCTCCAGTGGCATACATTGTGACATTGCCCATCCACATGGGTTTTTTGTGTCTATATATATCAAATAGTTCGATTTTTTGCTAGGATCATAATTTTGCACATACTTAGTGTACGTTTTTGCATATTGTTTAATGCTTTGCGAAGTACCACCATGAATTCCTTTCTAAATCATTATCATAATGCATTATCATTATCATAATTTGATAACTGTAGTTCAATTTTAGTCATTTTTAGCAAAGCATCCCATAGTAGGCCTTGTGTTGTCAAATACAATGAAAGATCAGGTTTATAATCATTAATACATGTATTCCTAAAATTTTCAACTATGTCTGTTAATATTAATACATCTGTTAATTTTTAACTGCATCTAAATACTTTTATCTGTCAGCAATTCTTTTATGAACAATGAATATCATAATTGGCAATATTGTGAATATGTATTAGAAGAAAAGAATGCTTTTGATAATTAATATTTCAGATTGTGTGAGTCACGCCTTTAAATTTTCCAGTAAAATGATGATGATCCAGCATTTACGTTTCTGTCTTAGTAAAGTTTTCTTTAGAAAAATGACATTTTATGATTTTTTATTTACTCTCTTTGTTATAATGTGAACATTTTGTTTGTACAGCTCTTTGGTTTTCCTGGATTCCTGTTTAAGCATTTCTACAAACATTTTTGGAATATCTTGTCCCATGTATGGACTATGTGATCAGAAGTATCCTGACACCTGGCTGGAAATGACTTACAAGTGCATGGCGCCCTCCATCGATAATGCTGGAATTCAATATGGTATTGCCCCACCCTTTGCCTTTATGACAGCTTTCACTCTCGCAGGCATACTTTCAGTCAGGTGCTGGGGAATGGCAGCCCATTCTTCACAGAGTGCTGCACTAAGGAGAAGTGTTGCTGTCGTTCAGTGAGGCCTGGCACGAAGTTGCCATTCCAGAATATCCCAAAGGTGTTCTATAGGATTCAGGTCAGGACTCTGTGCAGGCCAGTCCCTTGGGACCTGTGCAGGCCAGTCCATTACAGGAGTGTTATTGTTGTGTAACCACTCCACCATAGGCCATGCATTATGAACAGGCGCTCGATCATGTTGAAAGATGCAATCGTCATCCCCTAAATGCTCTTCAACAAAACGTCAATGACCAGTGCTCTGATACTGCCACGCAACATAAGTGATGCAAGCCCCCTCGATAAAAAACACAACCACACAATAACACCACAGCCTCCGAATTTTACTGTTGGCATTACACACACTCTGGCAGATGACGTTCACCATGCATTCGCCATACTCACACCTTGCCATAGGATCGCCACATTCTGTGCCGTGATTTGTCATTCCACACAACGTTTTTCCACTGTTCAATCATTCAATGTTTACGCTCCTTACACCATGTGACGCGTCGTTTGGCATTTAGCTGTGTGATGTGTGGCTTATGAACAGCCACTTGACCACAAAATCCAATTTTTGTCACCTCCCATCTAACTGTGATAGTATTTGTAGTGGATGCTGATGCAGTTTGGAATTCCTGTGTGATGGCCTGCATAGCTATCTGCCTGTTACATGCTACAATCCTCTTCAACTGTCGGCAGGTTCTGTCAGTCAACAGACGAGGTCGGCCTGTATGCTTTTGTGCTGTATGTGTCCCTTTACGTTTCCACTTCACTATCTCATTGGAAACAGTGGACCTAGGTTTGTTTAGGAGTGTGGAAATCTCACGCACAGATGTATGATACAAGTGACACCCAATCACCTGACCACATTCGAAGTCTCTGGGTTCTGCGGAGCTCCCCATTCTGCTCTCTCACGGTGTCTAATGACTACTGAGGTTGCTGAAACGGAGCAGCTGTCAGTAGGTGGCAGCACAGTGCACCTAATGTGAAAAACGGATGTTTTTGGGGGTGTCCATATACTTTTGATCACATAGTGGCTTATATTCCATGAGAATATTATATGTAGTAGCAATTTGAGTTTGGCGTATACTTTTGGTATTTGTGTGTATAAGACTTGCATTTCATGTTTAATTCTGTTGTGTCTAGACAAGACAGTCTAGACACAGGGTGAGGTTACCGAGGGGCACGCGTCACACACACGCCGACTGGCGCGAAGTCTGGAACAGGACAAGTAATGAATGCTAATAAGAAAAGTACGTATCTAAGTTAATACTTATCTTTATTCCATCATTGTGGTACATCGCTATTGACGATACAAGTGACACTATCTTCAGATACGGTTAATGGCGCCTTGTTAGGGCGTAGCCATGGACTTAGCTGAAGGCTATTCTAACTGTCTCTTGGCAAAGGAGAGAAAGGCTTCGTCAGTGTAGTCGCTAGCAAAGTCGTAGTACAACTGGGGCGAGTGCTAGTCCGTCTTTCTAGACCTGCCATGTGGTGGCGCTAGGTCTGCAAGTACTGACAGTGGCGACACGCGGGTCCGACATGTACTAATGGACCGCGGCCGATTTAAAGCTACCACCTAGCAAGTATGGTGTCTGGCGGTGACACCACAAATTCAGTGTTGTTAATTTGTTGGCTATATCTTTCTCGTAATATTTCTATGTAAATTCCAGTATCTGTCTCATCCTGTGTTACAATATCATAGTTTATAATTAATTCATATTTATGTAAATATTTGGTATCAGAAGAGCTAATAATTTTTAATAAAACTTTCAGAATCTGCATAATATTCATGTGGAACTAAGTGAATGACTGAAATTTTCAAATTTTATTGTATGACCTTTTATGAGCATTAGTTTTTTTACTTATTTTTAAAAGTTACAATCGTTTTCATGTTTATCTAATTTTTTTTGACAATAATAGTATCACAGACATCTATCAGAATAATAACATTCCCCTTTATGTTTATATATTTGACAGGTATCCGATCTAGATAAACCTTTAAGCCAATAATAATATGAGGTAACTTCATTTTTATCAGAAGTAGATTAACATGGCTATATTGTTTGTTTCTGTGTGATAAAGTGGATATACCACAAAATCGTGAAAATCTTCTTCATAAGTATAAACATTGACTGACATAATCCATTTTGTGTCACATTTTTCAATACTTCCTATTTTTATGCTAAATTATATCTTTGATCTTTGAGAAATCTTGTTGAGCTGTATACCACTATTTCTGTATTTGGATACTCTCTGCACATCATGTCCTGCTGGATATAAAGCTGATTTTATTGCATAGAGAAGACTTTTTTGATCACTTTTTGTAACATTTATTACAGCTTTCTTATCCTTGATTTTTGTTCAGTAGATCAATACATGCAGATCCAAAAATTGGGTTATGTTTATTAATGCTCAGTTCAAAACTGTTTATTAAATGTAGAGCCCAGACAATTTCGAATATCAGTTAATATTCTGTCTGTAGAACTGTAGTAATATTCTTTGATACTTGTTGATCTTAATATCAATTAATTTTTCTGTTTTAAAATTAAATCCTTATCTTTCTTCATGTCTTATGAATGTGCAATAAAATGTAATATTGTCTGTTATTGATATTTCAGGTGTTAAAAGTTTTTTATTTTTTAATTACAGAATCCTTAAGTCGATTAAAAATTCTTCTCGTTTATCAATATTATTGATCTGAAATGTGTAGATTCAATTTTTGGATGCTGTAGCTTTTCTATTAATATTTGCAGTTTTATTATATAGAAATCATAATCCAAAGTTCTTTATAAATTGGGTATATGGTATTCTATATTCTGATTTTTGAAAGTATTCTGATTTTTGATAATATAATGTTTACAATTCTTTATGAAAGCAGTTTCATGATCTTCTGTAAGTTTGATTGTTGGAATTTTTTAAGGTTAGAATGACCATTGATGCCTCCATTCTTACAAATATTTTTAAGTTCTCTTACAGTTAATGTGCTTTATGGTAGTTCTGGTAGCACATTACAATTCTTGCTGACAATTTAAATGAGTTGAGATTCAGTAAGTTTGTAATATCCTTGAATTCGCAAAATTTTATCTCTAGCTTTCAGCTCAGTTTCTTTTTGAGTTCTCAAGTTGCACATTTATACATGACCAAAATTTATTAGACTAGTGAGAAAATGAAATTCAAAAGAAGATTTAACATGATTTCATCATCTTCTTCCTAATCTCACTGAGAAGGTTTGCACTTGCAGAGAATGAGTTTTTTTATTTTTTTTTACCATAGCATAAATTTTTTCTATGTAAATTGATGACTGCTCAAGAAGGTCAATAGTGCTACATCTCTTAAGAAATTAATGAGCTATAAGTAAATGTCTTGTATAATATTACTGGTTGTGAATATTTGAATACCAGATATGGAAAGAAAATTTGTATGGAGCTCGATAATTAGTTTTTATTTTGCCAGATAGATATTTGAAACTGATCAATGGTCAGGATTTTCAAGTTTCTGAAGGGAATGAGAATATTTAGAAATAACGATAATGAATTTGCAGATTTGTAATTTTTAGTATAAATGCAACTGGTGCTCAGTTCCATTCGAATTTTTACCATACTTATTGACCTTACCTTATTTTATGTGAAAGGAAAAATGTATAGATTATTAATGATATTTTATACTTCATTTATTATGCAATTTTAGGCAATGGGAGACCAGTGCCCGAAAATTATGAAAAATTGAAAGAAATTATTTCAATATTGAAAAAAAGTGAGCCAGGTCTGATTTATTTCTTACAAAATCTTGATGGATGATCAAATTATTTTTTCAAGAAGAAAGAAATATAAAAAAAATTTATAAGGAAAAACCATTTTTCTAATAAATGAATTCATTTCCTTTATTTTCTTAGGAAAATGTTAAGGAAAATAAAGAATAAGAAATGGTTATTTTCCCTTGAATATTTTTTATAGTAGATACACATTTCGGGATTGTGGCTAATTTTCCCAGAAAATGGTAATTCTATGTTTGTGTGGCAAATTATTTGTTTAGTGAGACTATTATAGATATTGATTTCGAATGGTGACCTGCTTTGCTCCAGAACTCTGAGTGTTTACTACTGAGGTGTCATTGGTCAAAACTGGAAGGATGTGTCCTATAGTAATATGTCCAGAAATGAATACCTGCTCATATATATGGGCCATTTTACGTGTGACTAATAGCCTGTTCCATCCGGTGGTGAAGGCCATCTCACAGCTCCAGTTCATTGCACGTGTCTGCATGGCTGTAATATAAATCCCCAAGCAACCATGGGGGTGTGGCATCAGAATGGTTTTAGTATCAATATATGACATGAAATGTTGTTGACAGACTCATAGTGGCATAAACTTTAACTAACTGATTAACAAGTGCTGTGTATCATCAAGTACTGTGCCATGAACTACCAGCGCTATTGGAGAACACACCATAGCAAAAAGACGACGACTGTGTTTTATGCACGGCAGGACACCAAGCCATTTTCTGCGGATCGCGCAACAGTGAGTTACTGCAACGTCTGATGAGGGACGGATTGTGTTTACCGAAGTTGACTCCGTTAGCTGAAAGCGTTAGTTTATATCCAACCCATCGACAATTTGCAGACATTACAGGAGAGGTGATCAATGTGTGTGATGCTATCCAAATGGAGCCAGGTGCATCTAAAAGAGTGCATGATTAACTGCGAACAAGAGCCAAGGGATGCATCAGGATGCATGCTAACCACATGCAGCAATGACTGCATGTCTTCTTCTACATGCCAAACAGACAGTAAGGGGACAGACTGGCCCATGTCACAGCAGGCACAGGGTTCTGGACACATCATTACAGAAATAATTGTTCTAGTTTTCACCAGAACTAACTCCTGTAGGGATACGTGACGCGTTTTTGAACTCCATGTATCTGGGAAACGAACAAGAAATAGGGTAGGCGTGTTAAGACAATAATATTGTACTAGATGGAGCTTCAAGGGGGAAAACTTTGGGGGAAGACAGAGGTTGGAATACGTCCAACAAATAATTGAGAACGTCAGGTGCACAGGCTGCTCTGAGATTAAGAGGTTGGCACGGGAGAGGAAGTCGTGTCAGACCGCGTCAGACCAGTTAAAAGGCCATTGATTACATACAGGTATAAGTTCTCAGTGTTAACGTTCTTCTACTGTAGCTTTTGTTCCTTCTCAAAGAGATATTGACTGTACCTGAATGCCGGCCGGAGTGGCCGAGTGGTCTAGGCGCTACAGTCTGGAACCGCGCGACCGCTACGGTCGCAGGTTCGAATCCTGCCTCGGGCATGGATGTGTGTGATGTCCTTAGGTTAGTTAGGTTTATGTAGTTTTTAGTTCTAGGGAACTGATGACCTCAGCAGTTAAGTCGCATAGTGCTCAGAGCCATTTCTGTAAAAAAAAAAAAAAAAAAAAATTACCTGAATGCACCCTATGATATAATACTCCTTACAAACCGTTCCTTACAGTTCAGTTGGCTGGTGGCCGTATCACGTTACAGCTACATCTACACTCATACACTGCACATCATACTTAAGGGCCTGCAGAGGGTTCATCGAACCTCCTTCTCAATAATTCTCTATTAGTCCACTCTCGAACAGCATGCGGAAAAAACGAACACCTATAACTTTCCGCGCGAGCTCTGATTTCCCTTGTTTTATTATGATGATCGTTTCTGCCTATGTAGGTCAGCTTCAACAAAATATTTTCGCATTCGGTAGAGGAAGTTCGTGATTCAAATTTCGAGGGAAGATTCCACCGCAGCGAAAAACGTCTTTGTTTCAATGATGTCCACCCCAAATCCTGTATCACGTCCGTGACGCACTCTCCCTTATTTCGCGATCATGCAAAACGTGCTGCTCTTCTTTGAACTTTGTCGGTGTACTCCGTTAATCCTGTCTGGTAACGACTCCAGACTGCGCAGCAGTACTCCAAAAGAGGACGGACAAGCTTAGTGTAGGCAGTTTCTTTAGCAGATCTGTCGCATCTTCTAAGGGTTCTGCCATTGAGAATCACGGAACTACTGGCGGACACTACAGCTGAATGTACTGCATGTGATTGTAACATTTCCATCTATCGTTCAACTCCTCCACTATAGAAATCCGCTTCTCGGTCATAATTGCTGTATGAGCCTCCTAATTACTGGACAACCTGTTTCTCCCCAGACGTTCTCTCAGGTTGCCGATTGCCTGGACACTGTTGCTGGCCGATTTCGATGGCCTTTCTTTCTGATGAGTAATCACCCATGTTTGTCCAGCCTCGGTCAAGTTGTTGGCACTGTTTCACTACTACTGGACGCGACATTGCATTTGATCCGTGCTGCTACAAAATTTCGAGATGAATCTGTCTGCAATTTAGCGGTTTTACCAAGAAGAATTGTACTGTCCCCCGTACCTTGGAGTACGTTCCCAGCTGCCGCACCATTTCCACACTCACACTATGACGCACGTGTCACCCGTAGAGCAGCAGAATTGCCTCTAGAGGAAACCCAGAAGACGTACTTCAGCTGACAGTATTCAAGGTTCTGTAATATTTAGTAATTACTACAGTGTAGAGTTTACTGTCTTCATTGGTACAACTGTAGAGATAAGTTACTGAAAGATAGTTTTAATCTTTGAGGGCTAGCAACAATGGACATGAGGGAAGGGGTGGCAGGGAAAGAGAGAAGGAGACATATGATAAAGTACAATATTATGAAGATGGGGAAAAACGGTAGCGTCGCTGGGTGGGAAATGATCAGAACAAGAAACGCAAATTTGCTTTAGTGCCTGACAGAAGAAAAACTCGTTAACTTTTGGGGAACCGTTATGGAGGTGACAGGGGAAAGTATTTCAGCTTTTTCCACAAAGCAACAGCGCAATTAATTATGCGCAGAGCTTGTTACAGAGGCGGGCGCCAGCAACAGAGGCAGACACAGAGTTTACCAACGTTTTTGTTTCAAGAATGGCCACAGCTGTGGTGCTAGATGAGTGAGCCATTGTGTTCCGAGTGTGATGCGGTGACAGGTACTTAACATCTGATGCTTCTGCACTGGACGCCGAAGAAGTACACACAGCGCGAGGTAGTCTTGTAACTTGTTTTGCCGCAACCAAACTAACTGAAAGCATGAAGCACGGCCAGTGTCACACAGCCGAATGTTCCAGATGTAACGCACACAAGGGTCCATGTCTAACGGTATTTCATTACGGCCAGTGTTCGTCACAGGCAATGTACCGTAAGGAGTGCCCCAGGGAAGTATGGCAGAACCGGCGTTGTTCTCTATACATGGCGTTTCCGTAAGAGCGAACAGAAATTTAATAGGACATAGAAGATGCTCCACTGAACAATTTGAGGCAGGGAACTTGGTCTCAGAGAAGCCAGTTTAAGGAGATAATAAGAATAAAATCACATTACAGTGTACATTTGTTCTTACGTTAGTTACAATTAACTGGCACTATGAGCGTAGCATTAGTACTGTATCTTACAAAATATGCTGGAACTGACGGTCGTCAACTTCAATGCAAGCATGACATCGGCGAACAAGATTCTAACGCACCCTGACAAATATCCTTCACATCATAGGCAGTTACAATTCTGACAACTAATTCCATCTGCGTGTCCACTGCGGTCTCATACACAAATGACTTAAGATATAAGCATACGAAATAATCAAGGCGATTCAGGTCAGGTGACGTCTCAGGCCATGGAGCAGGAACTACGTTTCCAATCCAGCGACCACGAAATACAGCAATGAGATGGTTTCGGACATACATACTGAAGTGAGGCGGTGCACCGTCATATTGTATCAACATCCCCTCACGAACAGCCAAGGCGATAATGTAAACGCGATAAAACAGAGCCACCTTATGGACAAGTAAAGTAAACAAAAACTTCATGATGACTTCCCAGTCATCGGGCTCGTCCTGCTTGTTTCCTTGCAGGAAATAAAGGGTGTATATGTAAATAAACAGCACAGTACTTGCAAACTTGTTCTCATGTTACTTATAAACAAACTGGAAAACAGGAATGCCAGATAAAGCTCTAGAGAAGTTTACTTCCATATTTCCTTAAGCTGGCTTGTCCGACCCCTGGTTCCCTATCTCAAATTGTTCAGTGGCGCATTCGCTATGTCCTGTTACATTCTTGCACACCCTTACGGAGGAATCCTGTATACATAAGTGGTTTGGCTGACAAGGTGGGCAGTACTCTGCTGTAATTTGCTGATGATGATTGAAACGTCACCTTTGAACATTTATACATGACTGTGCTTAAACTGACACACAATATTTTTTAGCGCAACGCAATCTGACTTTCAGAAATCCCTACAAAGGAATGGCCCTGACTAACATTAACCTGTACCTTTCACAAATCACTTACCTCACCAAAAATCTTCGTTACTCAAGCTACAGCAATACAGCGAGCGCCACTTATCAAATCATTATTGGCCACTGCCCAAAACAATTTGTAAAAATTTTTGTGGGGAGCATGGGGGCTATGTAAGTAGGCTGTTTATGTTTTCTTATTGGCAACGTTACGTAGCGCTCTGTGTGCTAGTTTGCATTGTTGTCTGCCATTGTAGTGTTGGGCAGCGGCAGCTGGATGTGAACAGCGCGTAGCGTTGGGCAGTTGGAGGTGAGCCGCCAGCAGTGGTGGATGTGGGGAGAGAGATGGAGAAGATTTGAAATTTGTAAGACTGGATGGCATATATATTATGACTTTTGATGATATTAAGGTAAATACATTGTTTGTTCTCTATTAAAATCTTTCATTTGCTAACTATCCCTATCAGTAGTTAGTGACTTCCGTAGTTTGAATCTTTTATTTAGCTGGCAGTAGTGGCGCTCGCTGTATTGCAGTAGTTCGAGTAACGAAGATTTTTGGTGAAGTAAGTGATTTGTGAAAGGTACAGGTTAATGTTAGTCAGGGCCAATCCTTTGTAGGGATTTCTGAAAGTCAGATTGCGTTGCGCTAAAAAATGTTGTGTGTCAGTTTAAGCACAGTCATGTATAAATGTTCAAAGGGGACGTTTCATGATGCCGTGCTGTACTATAAGGTGTCGAATTTGAGTGACTGTAGGAAGATACAAGACGACCTAGACGAAAATTTCCAGTTGGTGTGATGAATGGCGGCTAGCCCTAAATGTGGAAAAATGTAAGTTAATGCGGATGAGTAGGAAGATCAAAACTGTAATCTTCGGATACAGTATTACTAGTGTTCTGCTTGACACAGCCAAGTCGTTTGAATACCTGGGAGTAGCATGGCAAAGCGGTATGAGGTGGAACGATCATATGAGGACATTGGTAGGGAAGGCGAGTGGTCGATTTCGGTTTATACGGAGAATTTTGGGAAAGAGTGGTTCATTTATAAAGGAGACTGCATATAGGACGCTGGTGTGACCTGTTCGTGAGTATTGCTTCTGTAAAAAATAATTGAAAAGCCACGATCGCTTCAATCGTTTATTAGATGACCGGTTTCAGCATTCTGAAGGTGCCATCATCAGATCTGAAACGTGGATTAACATTTATAAAACCATATGTACATCATGGCATATGAGGCAGACTATCTAATAAAGTCATTGTCACACCCAATAAAAATAATAAAAAACTGCTCTCATGGTCGTCCTTTCCATAAAGTATAAAACTGAAGTCACCAGATAAAACTACCACTGCTCGCCTAACACTTTCAGCATCACCAACCGGTGTTAGGCGATGCCGGCCGGAGTGGCCGTGCGGTTCTAGGCGCTACGGCCGCAGGTTCGAATCCTGCCTCGGGCATGGATGTGTGTGATGTCCTTAGGTTAGTTATGTTTAAGTAGTTCTAAGTTCTAGGGGACTGATGACCTCAGATGTTAAGTCCCATACCGCTCAGAGCCATTTGAACCATTTTTTGTTAGGCGAGCAGTGGTAGTGTGATCGCCCCACGACACACCATGTGTTCACTGCAAAATACGAGGGCAGTTCAATAAGTAATGCCACATATTTTTTTCTGAAACAGGGGTTGTTTTATTCAGCATCGAAATACACCAGGTTATTCCCCAATCTTTTAGCTACACAACACTATTTTTCAACGTAATCTCCATTCAATGCTACGGCCTTATGCCACCTTGAAATGAGGGCCTGTATGCTTGCACGGTACCATTCCACTGGTCGATGTCGGAGCCAACGTCGTACTGCATCAATAACTTCTTTATCATCCGCGTAGTGCCTCCCACGGACTGCGTCCTTCATTGGGCCAAACATATGGAAATCCGACGGTGCGAGATCGGGGCTGTAGGGTGCATGAGGAAGAACAGTCCTCTGAAGTTTTGTGAGCTCCTCTCGGGTGCGAAGACTTGTGTGAGGTCTTGCGTTGTCATGAAGAAGGAGAAGTTCGTTCAGATTTTTGTGAACAATTCTGACAGCACTACCAACAGAGATGTCAAGTTGAGCACTGAGTTGTTTGATGGTGATCCGTCGATCATCTCGAACGAGTGTGTTCGCACGCTCCGCCATTGCAGGAGTCACAGCTGTGCACGGCCGGCCCGCACGCGGGAGATCAGACAGTCTTGCTTGACCTTGCGGCGATGATGACACACGCTTTGCCCAACGACTCACCGTGCTTTTGTCCACTGCCAGATCACCGTAGACATTCTGCAAGCGCCTATGAATATCTGAGATGCCCTGGTTTTCCGCCAAAAGAAACTCGATCACTGCCCGTTGTTTGCAACGCACATCCGTTACAGACGCCATTTTAACAGCTCTGTACAGCGCTGCCACCTGTCGGAAGTCAATGAAACTATACGAGACGAAGCGGGAATGTTTGAAAATATTCCACAAGAAATTTCCGGTTTTTTCAACCAAAATTGGCCGAGAAAAAAAATGTGTTGCATTACTTATTGAACTGCCCTCGTAGTATGCCGCCCCAGGCAGTGGGACATATTTACGCCTTGTTATAAGGATGATGCCGACCGGTGTTAGGCGAGTAGTGGTAGTTTTATTTGCTGACTTCAGTTTTATATTTTATGGAAAGAACGACCATGAGAGCAATTTTTTATTTTTATTGGTTGTGACAATGACTTTATCAGATGGTCTGCCTCATATGCCATGATGTCCATATGGTTTTATAAATGTTAATCCAAGTTTCAGATGTGATGATGGCGCCTTCAGAGTGCTGAAACCGGTTATCTAATAAACGACTGAAGCAATCGTGGCTTTTCAATTATTTTAAAAACATAGTGATCGCCCCACGACGCACCATGTGTTCACTGCAAAATATTGCTTACGTGTTTGGGATCCGTACCAGGTTGCATTGAAGGAAGACATCGAAGCAGTTCAGAAGATGGCTGCCAGATTTGTTACCGGTAGGTCCGAACAACACGTAGGTGTTACAGAGATGCTTCGGGAACTCAAATGAGGTTGCTGGAGGAAAGCCGATGTTCTTTTCCAGAAACACTATTTAGAGATCCGGGATTTGAAGCTGACCGCCGATCTATTCTACTGGCGCCAACATACATTAGGAGTAAGGACCACGAAGATAAGAGAGAGAAAGTAGGGCTCATATGGAGCCATACAGACAATCGTTTTTCCCTCGCTCTATTTGCGAGTGGAACAAGAAAGGGAATGACTAGAAGCGGTACAGGATACCCTACACCACGCACCGTACGGTGGCTTATACAGTATCTATGTGGATGTAGATACAGACGTACATTGCAATAGTGGGGTTTCGGCTGAAAGAGTGATTGCACAATCACAACCACAACCACAGTCAGAATTTCACATCCTGCGGAAACACGTCCCGAAACATTTTAAGGACATAGAGGCAAGCGCAAATCTTCCTTCGTGTGGCAACCAGCTGAAATGCTCGTAAAAAGTTGACAGTTTCTCGATAAGGTATTGCAATACCTTGATGAGATATTGGTAGAACAGGTATTAGTCGATGAGGAACTTTCACAACCAGCGAGGCGGGTAGACACAGCCGGTGTGTGTGTGTGTGCGCATGCATGCAGGGGTATCTCGGCCCCCTGTGCAGCGGGAGCCTGTACACTGCCCCCGGCGCCGCCCCCGGCGCCGCCCCCGGGCGCTCACCTGCGGTCTGCCGCCGTCCCCAGTAATGCAATCGCTGTCCGCCCGTCCAAACAGACGACCCAGGGCCTCTCTGTTGTCAAAACCGCGGATAATACCGTTTATCACATCACAGGTAGTAATTACTTGCCGCTCAAATTCCGTATTTATTAATTAATTTATCGCCTCTGTAATCAACTCCCAAACGCTATTGCATCACACGAGTGAATTTAATACGCTGTTAATTAATATATAAATCCATTAACTTTTTTCATATTGCAGTATTTTCGTGGTGCGATGTATGACCATCGACAAAAAGAAAAAAAAACAACAGAAAATCATTAAATAATTTCTATACCCTGATCCCCGAAACTTTAATAGAATAACTATGATGATACTTAACGTCCTTCGTCAAGGATTATCTTCTGAGCATATTGAGACTGTAACCCCTTCAGTAAATTTTCCGTGACGCCTTGTCCGTTATTTACCGAAGATGTGAAGCGCTTTAAAACCGTGCAACCTGGAGGTCCACACCCTACGCGGTCTACTATTCGTGGCTCCTCAAGCGGCCAATAAGAGACACCAGCGAGCTGCCCCATGGGCCTGTCCGCAGACTTCAAGTGTTTGA
This sequence comes from Schistocerca cancellata, assembly GCF_023864275.1. NCBI lineage: Eukaryota > Metazoa > Arthropoda > Insecta > Orthoptera > Acrididae > Schistocerca > Schistocerca cancellata. Next base: position 766,159,271 of record NC_064630.1, read on the forward strand.
GCAGCTGCGAGACACATCGAATCGTGCTGTGCTAAACTCTCTGCCTCAGTTACACCGCACCTTTGTGACCCGCCTGCTTACTGTTTCTGACTGCTGTGCTACGAAGTATTGGCGGATTTTCTGGACCCTGGACTATCCCAATTATTCTATTGGCGTGTTCTACAATGCACGACGACCCGGCACAGATTCGAATTGTGAATTATCAAGTGATTACAGTAGAGGAAGAAGTGAAAATGTTGAATGGAGGTATTAATATGGAATACTATGATTTCTCGCCTTGTAAGTGCTGCACTATAGTTAGCTGCTTAAAAACTAAACTTAGCGACTGTAGACTGTTTCGGGATGCATTCGAATTAAGGCCGACAGCCATTGTCAGTGAGTGTAGCCGTTTTAACGAATTCACCAGGAGGCATAATTATTGCAGGTTGCTGATTTAATTCTTGTCATAACATATTGTTAACATATTTTGTAAAGAGACGTTTAGGTAATACATTAAGCCGTAAAATGGCGAGTTTGTTGCCTGTTTAAGTTTGATTTTCGATTTTATTTGCTTTTCTGAATTTCAAGATGGCTGTACCACTATTATGGAATACTGGTATTCCATATTTGTATCATAGAATTCCGTATTTGTACCATACCTCCACAACCTCTTTTACATAGAGGAATTGCTATAGAAATGACTTCAAGAGCTAGAATGCAGTGGGATGAGTCTGCTAAGCAAACAGGTATTAAAAAGGTTAAAGAAAAAAAATGGGCCACTCCAGAAACCTGGATGTTATAAAAACTTGTACGCGAAACCATGTCAAAAGCTCGTGTCTGTCTCCTCACGCTTTCCACAACATGCGACCGCTGGATAGAATTTTCTTCAGTCCTTTGAAAGTCTATCATTCTGAACTGGTACCCGTATGGATGAGGGGAAATGCAGGTCGATTAACAAACATGGACAACGCCGAACAGAATGGGAAGGTCTATCTCAAGTGCTAGCAGGGGAGATTGGAGTTTAGGGCGACAGGTATATACCCTGTGTGCCGGACCGAGACTCGAACTAGGTCCCGAGTTCGAGTCTCGGTCCAGCACACAGTTTTAATCTGCCAGGAAGTTTCATATCAGCGCACACTCCGCTGCAGAGTGAAAATCTCATTCTGGAAACATCCCCCAGGCTGTGGCTAAGCCATGTCTCCGCATTATCCTTTCTTTTAGTAGTGCTAGTTCTGTAAGGTTCGCAGGAGAGCTTCTGTAAAGTTTGGAAGGTAGGAGACGAGGTACTGGCAGATGTAAAGCTGTGTGGACGGGGGGGGGGGGGGGGGGGCGTGAGTCGTGCTTGGGTAGCTCAGTTGGTAGAGGCAAAGGTCCCGAGTTGGAGTCTCGGTCCGGCACATAGTTTTAATCTGCCAGGAAATTTCATATCAGCGCACACTCCGTTGGAGAGTGAAAATCTCATTCAGGTAAATACCCGTTAAACCCTCATATTTTCACGTATGCGGATTTCATTGACAGCAATGAAGGAATAATTAACGATTTATCTAGTGATCCAATCAATGAACAATCTGCACGAGCGATGGCCTCTAAAAGTGGAAAGGCCAATGTTGAAGTAGAGGGCGGAACATCTGGTGCTACATCTGAAAGTACATCTTCACAAATCTCATCCACTGGACAAATAAAGAAGAGGCCAGGAATGATGTCTCCGTACAAGAGATCTCTTGAAGTATCGAAGACAGCAACAGGAGACGAAGAAGCAGAGGCGACCAAAGCCTAGGAGCCGAGAATCATCTGATTCTGAGGATGATGTTTCTAGTGTGAGAGATAATTCGTCCACCCTTAGTAGCGTTCTGGACAACAGTGTACCCACTAATGAAGACTGGAATTGTCTCTTTTTCTCAGGTAAATTTTCGCAGATGAAGCCAGGGGAAGAATGGGTAATGTGTTTAATGTGCAAAATGTGGGCGCACAGTGAATGTAAAGGACGATACGTGTGTGACTTCTGCTGGTGAAATTACTTAGATTAAGGTGTTTAATAATTGAAAATGTTACAGTTCGTGTGTTTTTCTATTGTGCTGTTATGCTTTATAGTTTTTTCTTCGACAATGAATTATTAGATTTTCCATTATTTGTTTTAACTTTAAAGAGCTTGAAACGGATGAGTATTCCATGGTTGTACCCTATAATCTAAGGTGCTAGAAATGTAAAACTCTTTGTTCAGCCTAATTTAGAAATATTCCTAATGTAGTATGTATTCGAAAGTATAACAAGCATTAAAATATATTCCAAAGTATGTGCTACAGGCATTTTGTCTGCTTAATGTAAGAAACTGAGAAATTTATGAACGAAAAGCAAAATGGTATTCCATATTTGTATCACTATCTCCAGTATGTTGCATCATAGTAGGTTTTGCAGTGGATACCAACCTCGTAGCAGTAGTTGTGTGAGGATCAGTCTTAAGACTGAAGAGCGCAAAAATCAACAACGCTACACCATCGTCCGCAAAAGAACTGAAACTCGCAGAAGATATGAATGTAACCTTGTACTCTTACACACCGTCGGCAGGTATGTAAATGATCACCAGTCCAATTCTCTTTGATAGTACAACGACCACCAGAGAATATTAGTGTTGTTGTCGTTTGGTATCGTTACTGGGAGGTAGGGTAATAAGGGGGTTGGACAGCACGAGATGTTGACTGGTCTCTGTGAAGGACATGGAACTGCGTCATACTCGCGTGTCATCCCCTGGGAGAGGTTGAAAGAGGCCTCACTGGGGGTGTGCAATTGGCCAGCTCGTCGGATCGTGCGGTGCCCAGATTTGTGGGACATTCTAATATGACAGTGGCTCGATATTGGACGGCATTCAGGACTGGTGTACTTCTCATCGACGTTCTGGTTGATCACGTCTGGCCATCACAATGGAGAATCTTTGTATTGTGCTCCGTGCACATCATAACCCCATGGCATCTGCACCTGCCATCTGAGAACACGTAGTGGACTGCCTACAGCCTTCTGGTCATCTCGCTCCATTGGTCACCGGCTAACAGCAGTCGGACCAGGAAATAACCGTCCCATGCATAGGGTGCTGAGAGCACCACAATACGGACGGCTACTTTTGGAATGATGCCGTGTTTGGGAAACATGGACTGCCGATGAAGGCCGTCGCCTTCTGTTCAGCGATAAACCGCGTTCCTGCACTATTCCTAATGACCATCATGAGTGAGTGTGGCAGTGAGCCGGGGAGAGCTGCCATTCTTCCAATGTTCTAGAGAGTGGCAGCAGTGCTGCTCGTGGCGCTGTGATGTGAGGACCCAACAGGTATGACTTTAGTCACGGCTGCTAGTGACTGAGGGAACGCTGAAGGGATAACAATGCGTCAGGGATATACCGCATCCTCATCCTCCTCCTGTAACAGTAAGGTCTACAGATCCGTCGCCAAACATGTGACGGACCAGCTGGGGCGTCAGTTCCGTTCTCCTGCCAGTATTCACATTATCGAGGGCCAATTACGTCTGTTATGGAAAAGGTTTCCTCAAGAGAGGGTACAAGGGCTGTATGACATCCTTTGCAACCCAATCAATGTGTGCACCTGGGCACGGATGGTACAACGCCACACTGGTAAAGTGGTCTCATGCTGTCAGCTTCTTTGTATAGTTGAGTTGATACTGTAATTAATGAATTGTAGGGCTGTTTATAAATCATCGATATATCGTTATCTTCTTCCAAAAAGTAACGATGAATATCGGCGATATTATCTCCCCTGAGATATCGATATCCAGTGTCGATATTTTTATTTTATATTATTTTTTCCACAATATTCGGTAAATATTTGAAGCTGAAGTTAAAATCTTCTGGGTTATTAGGTCGCATAATGTTTCTTCTAAAATGTCCGATGTTTCGACCCCTCTGCTGGAATCTTCCTCAGGATCTTTTGGTGTCCACTACTGCTAGAGCACCAAAAGATCCTGAGGAAGATCCCAGCAGAGGGGTTGAAACGTTGAACATTTTACAAGAAACATGACGCGGCCTAATAACCCAGAAGATTTTTAACTTCAGTGACAACGGGCGCGAAAGCTTGCAGACTTACACAATATTTGAAGTTAATCTTTTGGAACTGTACTAGAACATAATTTTACTTCAATGTGTGCAGAAGTCTTACTACTTTTTGAGCATTCATCACGTCCATTCTCTCACTTTGACTGTGTGAAGCAAGTATATGTGGCAAAAAAAGAACAAGAAGTCCGATTGCAGTGGTGGGGAGGAGTGGTGAATGGAGTAACAAGATTTCCGATATGAAGAAATAGCACACTAGTGACGTTAAAAAGAATTTTTAACGCAAATAGTGTGCTATTTCTTCACATCGGCATGCTGAAAATGATTAACAAAAATCTAAATAACTAAATTAGCGTTTGCGGTGGGCGGAGTCGTGTGGGGGGAAATGCTGATGTGATCGGCGCTACGAACAGAAACCGCAACGGTTAGGTGGTGGTGGTGGTAAGTTCCTGTAAGACCAAACTGCTGAGGTCACCGGTCCCTTAGTTTACACACCAGCTAATTTAAACTAACTTACGCTATGGACAGCACACATGCCCATGCCCGAGGGAGGACTGGAACCTCCGACTGGGGGAGCCACGTGAGGCAAGGCGCCTCAGACGTTTAGTTTCGCCACGCAATCAATTTTGGCACTAGAATTGCCCGCGTCCGGCCATCCTGATTTAGGTTTTCCGTGATTTCCCTAAATCACTCCAGGCAAATGCTGGGATGGTTCCTCTGAAAGGGCACGGCCGACTTCCTTCCCCATCTTTCCCTAATCCGATGAGACCGATGACCACGCTGTCTGGTCTCCTTCCCCAAAACAACCAACCAACCAACTAGAATTGCTAGGTCACTGGCGTCGGCAGAAATGAAAAAATAGGGAAGTCGATACGAAGTGTTCCGATCAAATCCGACATGTGACGAAAACGAACGACAGACCCACTGGGCACATTTTATTGTGCCACTTACGTACAGTTACCATTGTTAGCAAAGCGGTTATCACCAAGCATGAACGAGCATCGTTTTTCTTTCAATTCTTGATCTAAGGGGGATAGGCAGGTTGCTAACTTGCTGGTGTACAGCGTATCTAATAATAAAAATAGTTAAATATGCAGCTCTACAACCGGTGGTATACTTACAACGTGCACACAATATTTTTATATGCATGTACGTCGATGTTTCTTTCGTTGGTATATCGATATACCGATACTTTCTCGATGTGTAGAGTGCTGCTAAGTTTATTTTTTTTAAATGTTGATATATCTGATTCCAGATATTTTTAAAAATATCGGCAGTCCTACACTGAAGTAAATTCGCATACGCTTCCAACCCGTGATAATTCATTTCGTATCTTTCTCTTCTCCCGGACGTTTCACTGTGTCATGCGTGTAGTTTTGAAATTTATATATAGTATATTAAAAACAGGTATAAGGTATTAAGGCTTTTTAATTTTTTGTGTAAATAAGATGATATTTTACTATTTGAAAAGACCTATGCTTATGTGGTAACATAAACAAGGTTAAAAATTCGCTTAGAAACCCACAGTCCCTCACTGAATCTTGTAAACGGAACCCTGTCTAAAACTATGATGACCAAACTTGCTTTCGTAGCTGTGCTACATTTTGCAGTTTAAACGAGTTATCACCGATTATTGGTGTATACTGGGTGTTTCAAAGTCAATGCTACGACCATCTGGAGGTAATGGATCACGTAATGTGGTACAACTTTTGTTACAGACAAAATATTCGCTGACGCTTCCTAGCGACGGCAGGCATCTTTTATAATTGAAATGAGGTATTTACTTAATAGGGAGGTTAATTGAGACCCTAAAAAGTTGGTCCAAAAACAGAAAAGCCGGACTCAGTATTATTCCGGCCGGCATTGTTGACGGCTTGCACTCGCTGTAGGTGATATGGATAGAGTACTTGCCGATGTAAAATCCGCCACACACTACAGTGATTAGGAGACCCTCTTGGGTAGCAATCGTCTTTGAAATGGCTCTGAGCACTATGGGACTTAACAGCTATGGTCATCAGTCCCCTAGAACTTAGAACTACTTAAACCTAACTAACCTACGGACATTACACAACACCCAGTCATCACGAGGCAGAGAAAATCACTGACCCCGCCGGGAATCGAACCCGGGAACCCGGGCGCGGGAAGCAAGAACGCTACCGCACGACCACGAGCTGCGGACAGCAATCGTCTTTGTTGAAGTACTCGGACATTAGTGTACAAAGCGTAACACCCTTCCCTCAACGTCGGGTATTATGGGTCTGGGTCGAACTTCTCGTACATGTTGTGCGAAACGCACGGTTTATCTAAGACGCTAACGTAACCGGCTAAATGTACGCCTGTCGGGCTGCCTGTGGAGAGTGAAAGCTTTTCCGTATAATCGTGCAGCTTCAAGGGCACTGCCATTCGCTTTGCCGTACAGGAAGTGCATGTCAGCGTACTCTTCACTGGTGTAGCCTCTGTCCACGGTGCCTTCACGTTCGTAACTGATTGTGAGGCCGGTACGAGACAGTGCACTGAGCGGGAAAGGGAAGTAGTTGCAAACAAATAGATAGTCGATCCTAAACCTGGAGATACCAACGTAAATACCGCGGTATCCAGGGACTCTTACAGTTGGTTCCAAACTCGAATTAATGCGATACCTAGGCAACGGCTGATTTGCAGACCCATGTTTATTAGAGCTTTCTGTCTACTTTTTGCCTGTACTTTCGATGTGTGAATTATGACATCACTTCTGAAACACCCTGTATACTTACGGCTTGTTTACATACTCCTCGTTATGATCACTCCTCGCGCATACATTATTAGCTTGGAACAGGCCATTGTTGTGCGTTCTCTACATCGTCGTTAAGAAGCCTAACAAAAGCCACAGAGGCCGGACTTGTGTATATTTAGACGCAAACGAGCGAAAAAAGCGGGACACATCCGGTTGATGCCGGAAACTTGAAACCCTAGGAGCAGCTGTTCCTCACGTCCTCCACAACCATTCACGTATCTCGACTATGTATACCTCTCTGTGCCAACGTCTAAGCGGAGTTTTAGTTCTGGAGACAACTTTGTTACCGCCAGCAGCATTTTGCGCTTTCTACTTGGAAACTGCCAGCAGCCCTGCCAGTTGTCATGGTTCTTCTTTCGCCCTTGCAAGTATGGGAAGGGTTTAGCATGAGTTTGAAGCGACACAAAATGGGAACGTGATAGATTACACCAAATTTAACAAAAAAAAAAAAAAAATGGTTCAAATGGCTCTGAGCACTATGCGACTTAACTTCTGAGGTCATCAGTCGCCTAGAACTTAGAACTAATTAAACCTAACTAACCTAAGGACATCACACACATCCATGCCCAAGGCAGGATTCGAACCTGCGACCGTAGCGGTCGCGCGGTTCCAGACTGTAGCGCCTAGAACCGCACGGCCACTACGGCCGGCTATTTAACAAAACCATTCAGAAATATCTTTTATATCATGTGAGAAAACATCGCAATTTTGTCAAATAAAGATATGATTGGAGTTCTCGGCTCTTATATCATATAAACTGTTGATGGTATATAGCAACCAGCCACAAACTGGATTTAGATTACTTTATTAAAAAAGTACTGTTATTGCTTTCGAATTTTTCACAATTCGTCATCAGACGGTTTTTTCATGCTTTCATCAAAACAAGTTATACATTGATTTTCTGTGAGTTGCCCTAGGATAAACAATAATTTTCAATCGCAAACGTGTAACTGTAATGGTGGTGCTACGTGTTTGTGTTGAAATGCAACTTCCATGAAACGCCCATCTGGAGCATTTGTATTTTCAGTTTTCTTGCAGTTAAATACATTCTGAAGGACGCCTGTATTTTCACATTCACAAACGTTGGACTTCATTGTAAACCACTTTTCTTCGGTCACAAAACGAATTCTCAATGTGCACCACATGTTATGACTTACAACAAATCCACATTTTACATATAAACAGCTTACAAATACACAATTTCAAAGATGCTGCAATGCAGTCATACAAAGATATGGAACTTTTTGGAAAAGAAAGCGTAAATTACTGTTATGTTGGATTGAAAAAGTGTCTTACATTTATTCTAAGGCACTAAATGCAGACAGAAACGATAAATGCATGAGATTTTGTGAGCTATTGGGCTACAGACCTATTTTATATACTGATAGAGATGCAGATATTGGCAAGAAGTGTTTGAAATCTTCATGAGCTAACAATGTTCATTATTGTAGACGCAAACAATATTTTAGATTAGTTACTTGCTCTGCGGATAGGTGTACAAATATTATTTATAGGAAACATGTAAAGCATTGTTTGGCAGTTTTTCAGGAAAGGAGTGTTAGCCAATTCATTCTGCTCATTAAGGATATTATCGCAGGAAGTGTTTTGTGTGTACGTACTTCTACAGGGTTATTACAAATGATTGAAACGATTTCACAGCTTTACAATAACTTTATTATTTGAGATATTTTCACAATGCTTTGCACACACATACAAAAACTCAAAAAGTTTTTTTAGGCATTCATAAATGTTCGATATGTGCCCCTTTAGTGATTCGGCAGACATCAAGCCGATAATCAAGTTCCTCCCACACTCGGCGCAGCATGTCCCCATCAATGAGTTCGAAAGCATCGTTGATGCGAGCTCGCAGTTCTGGCACGTTTCTTGGTAGAGAAGGTTTAAACACTGAATCTTTCACATAACCCCACAGAAAGAAATCGCATGGGGTTAAGTCGGGAGAGCGTGGAGGCCATGACATGAATTGCTGATCATGATCTCCACCACGACCGATCCATCGGTTTTCCAATCTCCTGTTTAAGAAATGCCGAACATCATGATGGAAGTGCGGTGGAGCACCATCCTGTTGAAAGATGAAGTCGGCGCTGTCGGTCTCCAGTTGTGGCATGAGCCAATTTTCCAGCATGTCCAGATACACGTGTCGTATAACGTTTTTTTCGCAGAAGAAAAAGGGGCCGTAAACTTTAAACCGTGAGATTGCACAAAACACGTTAACTTTTGGTGAATTGCGAATTTGCTGCACGAATGCGTGAGCATTCTCTACCGCCCAGATTCGCACATTGTGTCTGTTCACTTCACCATTAAGAAAAAATGTTGCTTCATCACTGAAAACAAGTTTCGCACTGAACGCATCCTCTTCCATGAGCTGTTGCAACCGCGCCGAAAATTCAAAGCGTTTGACTTCGTCATCGGGTGCCAGGGCTTGTAGCAATGTAAACGGTAAGACTTCTGCTTTAGCCTTTTCCGTAAGATTTTCCAAACCGTCGGCTGTGGTACGTTTAGCTCCGTGCTTGCTTTATTCGTCGACTTCCGCGGGCTACGCGTGAAACTTGCCCGAACGCGTTCAACCGTTTCTTCGCTCACTGCAGGCCGACCCGTTGATTTCCCCTTACAGAGGCATCCACAAGCTTTAAACTGCGCATACCATCGCCGAATGGAGTTAGCAGTTGGTGGATCTTTGTTGAACTTCGTCCGGAAGTGTCGTTGCACTGTTATGACTGACTGATGTGAGTGCATTTCAAGCACGAAATACGCTTTCTCGGCTCCTGTCACCATTTTGTCTCACTGCGCTCTCGAGCGCTCTGGCGTCAGAAACCTGAAGTGCGGCTTCAGCCGAATAAAACTTTATGAGTTTTTCTACGTATCTGTAGTGTGTCGTGACTATATGTCAATGAATGGAGCTACAGTGAATTTATGAAATCGCTTCAATCATTTGTAATAGCCCTGTATTTCCTCTAACATGTTCATATGGTTCCTTTTCTGTTAAATGTAATATTTTCGTGTTGCTTTCAATGTTTGTTACTGTATGGTTTTCTTCTGCAATGTGGGATGCAAATGTAGATTTGTTCAAGTTTCCATGACTTAAGTCACCCAGGTGTTCTTTGCTCCTAATCTTCTCCGTGTCTGATCAGTGTACAGTTTTGGGCATGAATGACATTGGAGCTTGTATACTCCTGATCTACTGTAGGGGGCCTTGGAAAGATTTACATCACGGATCACTTTCTACTTTAATTTACTACTTGTAGAGAAGGTCATATTTATATTCTTCTTTTTAAGTAAGTTTGCAGTTAGGTATGGTATTGGGCCTACGCGGCGATAACTGTATATTTAGATTTGGCATATGCACGAGGGTAGTTTGTTTTGGACTGAACACAGTGTGACCTGCTGTTTTGTGGAGCTGTGGCTCTTGTGTTTATTTTATTGTGGAATTTGTCTATTATTATAGGATCATAGCCATTATTACGAGCAACTGTTTTAATTAAAGTGATTTCATTTTGTGGATCTGTGTGACTCAAAGGTACTTTTTACATTCGGTGTACCATGGCTGTGAAATATGACGTTTGGTGTTAATGGGGTGAAATGAGAAGTTATCAATGCTGACGTCTGTGGTGGTGGGTTTCAAGTAGATGCTTATTTGATGCTTATGGTTATTAGCACAGTTTTTAAGATAAAAAATTATGCTCAACTGTGATTTTAATATTTTATGTATTTTGCTGAGGTCTGTTGCCAGTCCATCAGTGTCACTGTTTGTACCATCAAAAAGCAGGACTGTGTCATCAACATATCTTCTGTAGTATATTATTTTGTTGGTGATTAGTTTGGAAGTATTTTTGTTCTATGTGGTTGATACAAATGTCAGATAATATCCCAGCTAAGCTACTTCCCATTGCCAAATCATCATCTTTTTGGTAAAACTTGTTGTTGAAGCTCAAATAATTGTGCTCCAGGATGACTGTGAGCATTTCCATGAATTCAGAAAACTCTTCAGTTCTAATTTTCTTATAAGTAAGCAGATTTTTTCTCATAACGTTAATAGACTCTTTAGCAAGGATGTTTGTGTATACACTGACTATGTCTAGTGATGCAAATTTAGTTGAGAGTGCGCTGTGTATGTCTTCAATAGAGACTGTGAGTTCATGTGTGTTGTGAATGGTGTAGTTGTTTTCAAAGATATAATATTTGGCAAAGAGGTCTTTCAGCTCACAGCTTGTAAAATATGTAGGACAGTTTCTCCAGAATATGACAAAAGAGCTTCCTTTATCAGCCTTTACTACGAGTGCTTTATTTTCAGATAATTTGATGTTGATATTTTTCATATCTTTTACTTCAGTATTTCTGTGGGTATTACTTGCTTTTTGCTGCTTCATTATCAATTTGTTTGGCAGAAGGAGGAAATGGAAATAATATTGTGAAGAAAACAAAATAGATACCTACGCTGGATAGGTCCGCAGCTCGTGGTTTTGCAGTAGCGTTCTCACTTCCCGCGGACGGGATCCTGGGTTCGATTCCCTGCAGGGTCAGGGATTTTCCTTGCCTCGAGATGACTGGGTGTTGTCATGTCGTCATCATCATCATCATCATCATCATCATCATCATCATCATCATCTTCACCATTCATCGCTATTACGGTCGACGGAAGGCAATAGCAAACCACCTGCGCCAGGACCTTGCTCCTCGGAGTATGGGACCTCATGTTGGATAGATATAACAGTGTGAGAAATTTAGAACTAAACCACAGTGAAAGTGTACGTGTGAGTGTAAGAAAGTGTAAATCACAAAAACTGTTCTCGGGAACCAAATTTGAAGTGTTCGGGTGTTTCTTCTTCTTCTCCAGTGTTTGTTCTGCAATATAGCGGGTCCGCTCTTTTGGGTTTCTGTCTCCACGTGACGTGATCTTGCGCTTGGGCAGTGCGGAGGTGCGCTATTGTACGACGGGAGGCGTTGTGTCTCTCTCACACATGGTAGTGTGTAATGTGCTGCGAATACACAGAAAGATAGATCCTTTATCATTTAGCTACAAAATAGCAGGTCAGCAACTGGAAGCAGTTAATACCATAAATTATCTGGGAGTACGCATTAGGAGTGATTTAAAATGGAATGATCATATAATGTTGATCGTCGGTAAAGCAGATGCCAGACTGAGATTCATTGGAAGAATCCTAAGGAAATGCAATCCGAAAACAAAGGAAGTAGGTTACAGTACGCTTGTTCGCCCACTGCTTGAATACTGCTCAGCAGTGTGGGATCCGTACCAGATAGGGTTGATAGAAGATATAGAGAAGATCCAACGGAGAGCATCGCGCTTCGTTACAGGATCATTTAGTAATCGCGAAAGCATTACGGAGATGATAGATAAACTCCAGTGGAAGACTCTGCAGGACAGACGCTCAGTAGCTCGGTACGGGCTTTTGTCAAAGTTTCGAGAACATACCTTCACCGAAGAGTCAAGCAGTATATTGCTCCCTCCTACGTATATCTCGCGAAGAGACCATGAGGATAAAATCAGAGAGATTAGAGCCCACACAGAGGCATACCGACAATCCTTTCCACGAACAATACGAGACTGGAATAGAAGGGAGAACCGAGAGAGGTACTCAAGGTACCCTCCGCCACACACCGCCAGGTGGCTTGCGGAGTATGGATGTAGATGTAGATGTATTAGACCCTTCACGCCAGCCCATCTTCCATTATTATGTTTGAGTCTGCATGAATGCTAGCAGCCTTTAATACGCGATGGAAATACTTCGTTATGCAAATCAGTGCTCGGATGTTCTCTACCAACAAGTAAGGGAAATAAACCTTGCGACCGCTGTAGATGTGTCAGCTGCCAGTTTAGAGCGTGGTCGCCGAGGGGAGAAAGCTGACGGATTCCAGAGCCAATCCGCAGTTGCACAGACTAGGGGCGGGCGAGGCTGCTGGCCACAGGATAGGAGCCCAAAACGTCGCCAGCGGCTCACCTTCTGACGTCAGCACTCGGCGGCTAGCGGACGGCCTGGACACCGTTTTACGGGACCGAAAGCTGTTGTCCAAAGCGGCGCGTTTTGAGACAGAGGACGGGGGACAGACGCTACGGCCTGTGGACCTGCCTGCTGGGACTTCGCTGAAGCGGGTGTCCATATCGACAGGGGGTGCGCCACTCAGTTCGCGTCTCCAAAATTAAAGCAACAAGCGGAAATTTTGCTAGATTGCTTTTATTTTGGGATAAAAAGTGTAATCAGGTGATAGTAAAGTAGAGACGGGAGAATGAGGACAGGCAAAAGTTAGTAGAGATTCGTGCTGCTGTAAAAAGAGCGACGCGCGAAGCATACAACCACTACCACCGTCATACCTTAGCAAAAGATCTTGCTGAAAACCCAAGGAAATTCTGGTCTTACGTAAAATCGGTAAGCGGGTCTAAGGCATCCATCCAGTCACTCACTGATCAGTCTGGCCTGGCAACGGAAGACAGCAAAACGAAAGCTGAAATTTTAAATTTAGCATTTGAGAAATCTTTCACGCGGGAGTATCGTACAAACATACCGCCGTTTGAGTCTCGTACAGATTCATCGTATGGAGGACATAGCAATAGACATCCCTTGGGTTGTGAAGCAGCTGAATGGGTTGAAAATAAATAAATCACAGGGTCCTGATGGGATTCCAATTCGGTTTTACTGAGAGTACTCTACTGCATTGGCTCCTTACTTAGCTTGCATTTATCGCGAATCTCTCGCGTAATGCAAAGTCCCGAGCGACTGGAAAAAAGCGCAGATGACGCCTGTACATAAGAAGGGTGGAAGGACGGATCCTCAAAATTACAGACCAATATCCATAACATCGGTTTCTTGCAGGATTCTCGAACATATTCTAAGTTCGAATATAATAAATTTCCTTGAGACAGAGAAGTTGCTGTCCATGCATCAGCACGGCTTTAGAAAGCATCGCTCCTGCTAATCTCAACTCGCTCTTTTTTCACATGACATCTTGCGAACCATGGATGAAGGGTATCAGACAGATGCCATATTCCTTGACTTCCGGAAAGCGTTTGACTCGGTGCCCCACTGCAGACTCCTAACTAAGGTACGAGCATATGGTATTGGTTCCCAAATATGTGAGTGGCTCGAGGACTTCTTAAGTAATAGAACCCAGTACGTTGTCCTCGATGGTGAGTGTTTATCGGAGGTGAGGGTATCATCTGGAGTGCCCCAGGGAAGTATGGTAGGTACGCTGTTGTTTTCTATCTACATACATGATCTTTTGGATAGGGTGGATAGCAATGTGCGGCTGTTTGCTGATGATGCTGTGGTGTACGGGAAGGTGTCGTCGTTGAGTGACTGTAGGAGGATACAAGATGACTTGGAGAGGATTTGCGATTGGTGTAAAGAATGGCAGCTAACTCTAAATATAGTTAAATGTAAATTAATGCAGATGAATAGGAAAAAGAATCCCGTAATTTTTGAATACTCCATTAGTAGTGTAGCGCTTGACACAGTCACGTCGATTAAATATTTGGGCTAACATTGCAGAGCGATATGAAGCGGGACAAGCATGTAATGGCAGTTGTGGGGAAGGCCGATAGTCGTCTTCGGTTCATTGGTAGAATTTTGGGAAGAAGTGGTTCATCTGTAAAGGAGACCGCTTGTAAAACACTAATACGACCTATTCTTGAGTACTGCTCGAGCGTTTGGGATCCCTATCAGGTCGGATTGAGGGAGGACATAGAAGCAATTCAGAGGCGGGCTGCTAGATTTGTTACTGGTAGGTTTGATCATCACGCGAGTGTTACGGAAATGCTTCAGGAACTCGGGTGGGAGCCTGTAGAGGAAAGGAGGCGTTCTTTTCGTGAATCGCTACTGAGGAAATTTAGAGAACCAGCATTTGAGGCTGACTGCAGTACAATTTTACTGCCGCCAACTTCTATTTCGCGGAAAGACCACAAAGATAAGACAAGAGAAATTAGGGCTCGTACAGAGGCATATAGGCAGTCATTTTTCCCTCTTTCTGTTTGGGAGTGGAACAGGGAGAGAAGATGCTAATTGTGGTACGAGGTACCCTCCGCCACGCACCGTATGGTGGATTGCGCAGTATGTACCACTGGCGACAACATCGATGTACTGTGGAGACCTCACGCCCCACGTGTTGAGCAATTCGGCGGCACGTCCACCCGGCCTCCCGCATGCCCACTATACGCACGTCCAGCACGAACGCTGGTCCAACTGAGGCGCCAGGTGGAAATGGCATGGCAAGCCGTTCCACAGGACTACATCCAGCATCTCTACGATCGTCTCCATGGGAGAATAGCAGCCTGCATTGCTGCGAAAGGTGGATATACACTGTACTAGTGCCGACATTGTGCATGCTCTGTTGCCTGTGTCTATGTGCCTGTGGTTCTGTCAGTGTGATCATGTGATGTATCTGACCCCAGGAATGTGTCAATAAAGTTTCCCCTTCCTGGGACAATGAATTCACGGTGTTCTTATTTCAATTTCCAGGAGTGTAGAAAAATTATTGATTCATCAAACGAATAAACTGACAGTATGGATTTATAGCCAAATGTAAATATACTATAAAATGAAAAAATGAAGGAGCACGCCAGTTCATCTGAATTTGTGACGAAACAGGAACTTGGAAAACATCCCGAAAAACCGGCGTAATATAGGAAATTAAAAGTAGCTCCAGAAATTACATAATCCGGAGCAGAAATTGTATGCGTGGTGGGACACAGGCCTGGAAGTACTGGAGCAAAACGTAAAAAAATATTTTTGGTAAGTAAATACGTATATCAATATAGCCGCAAATCAACTGTACCTGCACCTCTATGTATTGCGCTATTACAAAGCAGTGAGTAGACACAAAACTGCGTATTGAGTATTACCCAACACGCATAAGACACGAAGGCGAACCCTTACAACAAACCCAAGTTCTTACTGTAAGGATAAATTCCAGTACTGAATTTAATGCAGTGGACGATATACATAAACGTACTAAGGTAAAGGTAAGCTCTACATGGAAAACTGTTTTTGCAAGACTGTGAGGTGGAAAGAAGGAATAAATGACGATGGAATATTACTCAGACGTTGTTCTGTTTGCTTTATCTCACGTAAACGTAATGGTAGAACAAAGACGAATGATTGTACACTAGCCTGATGATCAGTTCAGTAAGATAAAAATAATGTGTATTCAGTACATCGAAAAGAAAATTAAAAATAATAATAAAATTGCTACAGTGGCTTACAGGTTTTTGCTTTTAGGGCGATTGGAGTCTATGATTCCTTGTGGAGCAAAGTAAATAAACATGGTATAAAACAGATGGAATACTTTTAAGCAAGTAAACAGTGTTTCCATAGTTAATTGCCTAATGCTGTAACGTGTCTAGAATGGAAAATTAACATACACTGTGTATTAGCCATTTTGACTAACAGCAGTGAAAGATGGACTTTAAATGTTGAAACCACTTAACTACTGCGTTTTTCTCACTGAACAGTGGAAAGAAGAATACTGGAAAAACTAGAAGGGACGTATCACGGACCGGACTGGAAGTAGAGACGTACTCGTAATTACAACAGCGGTAAAAATGAACTGGCGGTAGACAGGACACGTAGTTGTGGTTAGAATGGATGATATTGCGCAAGACTTTTCATAATCAAATTCTGCTAGTAGAATGAACCATACTCTCTCACTCTGTCTTGTGATATGCCCTGAAACACCTCTGGTTTCACTTTGACTCGTTTCGTTGATAGATTAACATGGCGCTGTCCTGTCTCCACACGGTCCTATATGGTGACCTGACGGGAGGCGTGATATATCTTGTGGGATTCTCTTTGGTTAGCGATGGCCAATCTGGAGGTTGTCTCAGTTGCTCGTGAGATTTGCACACCTTTTTTACGATACTGGCTCTGTTGAGTCACGTGGGGGCAGGTTGCTGTTCCACATCATGCTGCCACAAAACTGTTGGGATTGCTACATGTTATTGATTAAGCAATGCATTGCAGATATAATCTGTTGCATTCACGTAGGACGAGTCTGTTTTCTGATGTCGCGTTTAGGCACAGTCACTCTCTTGCCAGTGTTTGTCTTTCAATAGAAAACGGTGCTTAGTTTCTGTGTGGGTCGATTTGAGTTTCAGGTGGATCGGAATATCCATCAAGCTAACGCCATCCATGATCATGCTAGATACTGCAACTTCCTTTCATTCGGTAAAAGTTAGTTCGATTCTTTCACGTCGTTATATTTGCGCATCGTAGAAAGCTCTGTTTCAATTTCGCTACTGATAATGGAGTCGTGTGCATATTTTGTAAAATGAATGGCTTTGTGTCTTTTTTCCCCCCCAACTACGTGCTCATACAAACTCACGGCATGCGACAGGCACACAACGATTCCATGCCCTTTTTAATTCTACTGCCGCGCACAAATGTCTGTATATTTCGCCACATCTCACCACTAGTATTATGACGTATTATCTGATTTTTCAAAATTTTTCGGTAAGCACTCGTACAGCAGACTGATGGCAATATAACAACGTAGTCAGCATACGCTGCAGATCAGCTTTATCAAATGCTGTCAGAAAAACTCTTTTGTGCTCAGAGGCCAGAGTTTTTGAATTTCAGTAATATTTAGAGTTGTTTCATATTATATAATCTGTGCAGTGCGAGGAATCGTCTAAAAGAGTTCATAATCTTTGTTCCCCTTAATTCCAGTTATTCTTCTTGTTGTACTAACTAATCATTTCTTTCTGAGACACGGGAATCTCCGTTGCACTTGGAAGGGTTATCTGTTGTCGGCACCTTAATTATAGTCACATGCGTTTACATTGGGACTTGCCAGAGAATCGGCTGTAATTAATAATTCATATACTTTGTTTGAGACAACAGTGAGGCTTCAGCCTGTGCCATATGATTGTTCACACACCATTAACCACGACAGTCCAGTGAAGGAACAGACTACATATAAATATTCTCCATCTTTGGCTGAATCTCGGTTTTCGATAAACAGTTCAGACAATGTGTTTCAGATTGCCAGTTTCACCATATGACAGAAAACAGAACTACTTATACGTACCAAATAAAAACAATTCCGCAGATCAAGTTACTGACTTATCTGAGAAGGCAATGTCACAACAATATAGTATCAAAATTTCATTGTCAGCCACATCATTTCTGTCAACTGTTCTCGTAGGAATGTGATCTAACGCGTTCAAGACAACAGCAAAACATCTTGCGGCGTAACTACACTACACGTCTTACACAGTTTCATATTTTTTTGTTGAGTATCTATTTGTTTAATAGCGGTTATTGTATTAATCGATTCCATGTCATCATTGTAACTTTCTTGCTTCTTTTTTTACGTATCAGTAGGAATGTGTAGCAATTGCACCAAGGAAATTATCATTTCCCCTGGTTAGGCAAATAATATGTTAATGTTTATATCTGTGTGTATCCTGACGCAACAAGGTGGGGAAACCCCTGTAAGATAGATGCGCGCTGCATGTTGGCGTGCGCGTAAAATGTTCAGTACCCGACAGTCCGTAGTGTTGTGTGCTCCAGGAAAGACATACGGTAGCTATTCTGCACTGCGTGCGAGGCAATAAGTAGCCTTAGGGAAAACACAATTTGGCTGACGTCATCGTAAGATAATGATGATTAACCTCGGTTTCCTGTAATAAGTACCACAACCATCGACCATAAAAAGAAAGAATTATTATTTATTTCTTTTTATTTTCCTAATATGGCGTGATTAGCGTTATTCTAGAATTCTATAACATATCACGTGTCACATTCAAAGTGGTAAAGTAATTGAAATCTACCCTATTATCCAAGCTATAATTTGTATCCTACTGATATGAACGAGTTTCATTAAGCATTTGTTTCATCAACGGTACAGAGAAATCCGAAATTACCGTTGCTGCTTCATAGATATGAAGTTCAGTGTGCAATGCAAATTGCAAACTTCTTATGGACTTAGTAGAAGGGGCTTCAGCCATGCATTGTTCTGATGTCCTACTTAAGTAAGGAATCAATTCCAATGCAGCCTTGCAAACTACACTGGTAGCGAATGGATTGTTTCTCCTTTCTTGACGTTCAATCAAAGAAGACAAAACTAAAATTCAATGCAAGATTTCTATCGCATTTCCAAAAATATAAACCTGTCTCGTGGAGTGTCTAATGGTAAATACTGGCTTCTGTCTTTGCCTGTATGCACTACACTACCGCAAGACTGTGATGATGTTAAGTGAAATGATGATATAGGAAATGACATATACATTTAACAGCCATTGTTCGATGTGTCGGTGTGTCTTCAGAATTCGCTTGCTTTAGCACTGTGAATACGTCACGATTTAGCGACACAGTAACTGTTTCATTAGGTAGCTAGTCAGATACTGAGATAAAGTGCGGATAGATTACAAATATGTCATTTTATTACTAATGTAAATTAATTCTAAACATAAAATGACACCAGTAAGTGGCGTAAAAATGAATGCACGGTTCTAACGGCACTGAAAGTTCACATAATAATCCCAACTCATTTGGCGTCAAAACAAGAATAAAAAAGGATAAAAGCAAGGGATAGATAATAAAATTGTAACACTGATTAAGGAAACCTTAACCGACACTATCACTAAAGTTCATGGGAGAAATTTCAAACCATGTGATATAAAGACCGCTGTTAGACAAGGAGATGGACTCTCCCCATTAGTGTTTAACAGTGTTTTGGAAAACGTATGGCGAGAGCAAAAGTCGAGTCAAAATATAAATCAATCAATCAAATTAAGTGGAACTAATATTAGAGTAGATTCCCTCGTGTTTGCAGATAATCTGCAAATTCTAACTAGTGATATTACCACAGCTCAGAAACAAATAGAAATTCTTAAAGAAGTTGCAGAAAAAGTAGGACTACAAATATCATTCGGAAAAATGAGAATATATGACATGCAACAAACAAGAACCAAAGTTTTTGAACACGAAATATGGAAAAATAAAAAGGGTTTCTCAATTTAAATACGCGGGGGAAATCAAACAAGAAAACGATCTGGAAAAAGCTGCAAACGAAGTTCGCTGTCAAAAAATGGCAACTACGTTCATATTAACACAACATATTCAAGATAAAAATCACTTTCTACATTCAGTAAACTTACGCATTATAGCAATATAATGAAACGTGAATGGCTTTATGGAGCAGAAACTTTAATTTTAAGTAGAAAGAGGGATACTGAAGGACTTCAAAAGAGAGAAAGATAATTAGGAAAATATTAGGCCCCAAAATCACTGATGGAGAAACTGATATATAGGCTGAGAAGTAATGAGGTAGAAGAATACACAAATATACATGGTGACATGAGAAAACGGAGACTTAAATTTTTTATGGGCACATTAAAAGAACAGCACCCACTAGGTTGAGAAAACTAATAGTAGAAATCTACGAAAACAGACGTAAGGCCAAAACTGAGCCAATTAAATAGATCGCTGTGATTAAGTAGGATTTTAAAGTAACCATTATAGCTCAGGCAGACGTTACAGATAGAAAAACATTCAGACAAAAGATATTTGATTGGAAAGTTGGTCAGAGGGAAATTAGAAAGCGGACTGGAGCACCGTGGTCTGATGAAAGAAAGAGACTTCATTCTGAAAGGGTGAAACAAATTTGGACACCAAGGAAGCGCGACCATCAAACGCGACATTGATTGCTTGTACCTCGCGTCGTCTTATTGGGCCCATACATGAATAATAATAATAACAAAATTAATACACTCCTGGAAATGGAAAAAAGAACACATTGACACCGGTGTGTCAGACCCACCATACTTGCTCCGGACACTGCAAGAGGGCTGTACAAGCAATGATCACACGCACGGCACAGCGGACACACCAGGAACCGCGGTGTTGGCCGTCGAATGGCGCTAGCTGCGCAGCATTTGTGCACCGCCGCCGTCAGTGTCAGCCAGTTTGCCGTGGCATACGGAGCTCCATTGCAGTCTTTAACACTGGTAGCATGCCGCGACAGCGTGGACGTGAACCGTATGTGCAGTTGACGGACTTTGAGCGAGGGCGTATAGTGGGCATGCGGGAGGCCGGGTGGACGTACCGCCGAATTGCTCAACACGTGGGGCGTGAGGTCTCCACAGTACATCGATGTTGTCGCCAGTGGTCGGCAGAAGGTGCACGTGCCCGTCGACCTGGGACCGGACCGCAGCGACGCACGGATGCACGCCAAGACCCTAGGATCCTACGCAGTGCCGTAGGGGACCGCACCGCCACTTCCCAGCAAATTAGGGACACTGTTGCTCCTGGGGTATCGGCGAGGACCATTCGCAACCGTCTCCATGAAGCTGGGCTACGGTCCCGCACACCGTTAGGCCGTCTTCCGCTCACGCCCCAACATCGTGCAGCCCGCCTCCAGTGGTGTCGCGACAGGCGTGAATGGAGGGACGAATGGAGACGTGTCGTCTTCAGCGATGAGAGTCGCTTCTGCCTTGGTGCCAATGATGGTCGTATGCGTGTTTGGCGCCGTGCAGGTGAGCGCCACAATCAGGACTGCATACGACCGAGGCACACAGGGCCAACACCCGGCATCATGGTGTGGGGAGCGATCTCCTACACTGGCCGTACACCACTGGTGATCGTCGAGGGGACACTGAATAGCGCACGGTACATCCAAACCGTCATCGAACCCATCGTTCTACCATTCCTAGACCGGCAAGGGAACTTGCTGTTCCAACAGGACAGTGCACGTCCGCATGTATCCCGTGCCACCCAACGTGCTCTAGAAGGTGTAAGTCAACTACCCTGGCCAGCAAGATCTCCGGATCTGTCCCCCATTGAGCATGTTTGGGACTGGATGAAGCGTCGTCTCACGCGGTCTGCACGTCCAGCACGAACGCTGGTCCAACTGAGGCGCCAGGTGGAAATGGCATGGCAAGCCGTTCCACAGGACTACATCCAGCATCTCTACGATCGTCTCCATGGGAGAATAGCAGCCTGCATTGCTGCGAAAGGTGGATATACACTGTACTAGTGCCGACATTGTGCATGCTCTGTTGCCTGTGTCTATGTGCCTGTGGTTCTGTCAGTGTGATCATGTGATGTATCTGACCCCAGGAATGTGTCAATAAAGTTTCCCCTTCCTGGGACAATGAATTCACGGTGTTCTTATTTCAATTTCCAGGAGTGTAGGTGCCGTTACAATCTCTGATGGAACTTTTCCCACGAAATTGTTGCGTGTTTCCGGCACTACC
Organism: Schistocerca cancellata; assembly: GCF_023864275.1. Lineage (NCBI taxonomy): Eukaryota > Metazoa > Arthropoda > Insecta > Orthoptera > Acrididae > Schistocerca > Schistocerca cancellata. Next base: position 766,181,299 of record NC_064630.1, read on the forward strand.
CTCGCGGCGGAACTGGGTTCCAGCTGCGTTCCTCAGCGCACACGTGTTGTGTGAGATGACACAATTATGGGCAGTGGGCACCTACTGTGGCTGGTGTTTGCGTCGGGTACTCACCACTTCTAGCTGCTTGAGATAGGTGGACGCGCTGTGGTTCGCCTGTATGAGCGGACGGCCCTGGTTGAAGATGGAGCAGATGACCATGCCCAGCGAGAACATGTCGCTCAGGATGCTGCACGACGACGTCGTCTGCACCTCGGGCGCTGCAACACACAACAGGTACTCGATCAGCTGTGGACCATGTACACCGAGGTGTAGCTGCGTAAACCTTCCCGCTGCATTAACTGCATCCTTGCTGGTCCTGCAGTAGGATCGCGCAATCACGTTGACACGATATTTCAGCGCTCCATCTGGCCAGAGGCTGCATGTCCTGTAAAGCAGAACGGGCTAGGGCAGGCTGTTCCAGCTCGTCGGCTCTGTTGTGAGCCGCAGAGCGCTCCCAGCTCCAGGGAGCCGTGTCGCTCGCTGTGACCATTCAAGTGGACCGGCTCGCCGGCATGTGGCACGGCGGGCTGAGGCAGGCGGCAAGGCAAGCGTTTCGATATGCCAGCTGCGTCTTACAAGATTCACTAACAGTTTTAAAAATGTCACATCCTGTTGCGGTGTAATCGAGTGGTACAACATTCAAGAGGTCTTCAGTTACTTGCAGCTCCATGTCGACACCACGCACAAAGACTACAAGCTGAACACAATCCGATATGTCAGTGCTTTCGTCAAGCGCTAGCGAAAATGCAACAAAGCTCTCCGCCTTTTTCCTGAGTTGTGTCTCTAAATCCGCTGCCATGTCCAGGATTCGACGAGACATTGTTTGCTTCGACAGGCAAACCCCTTCAATTGCCTGCACCTCCCTTGGAAACAAACAGTCTGTAACTGCTACCATGCACGATTTTACGAGTGGTCCCACCGAAAACGGCTTGCCACTCGTCGCAACGATGTGAGCGACCCTGTAGTTTGCTGGAATTGCAGATTCAGTAGTGTTTTCTCCGCTGTCATTCACCTGAAAGTTATAAACGCATTACAGAACTATGTTGCATGTTTGGATATCCTCTGTATTACGAAACCGTTTTTAAATTTACGTCTCCTGGTATGTCGTTTTTAAGCCTGGCTACCAGTTCTCTGCGTGCAACGGCTTCTACCTGATCGTAGTGCGCTGCGTGAAAAGGTGTATAATGTCGTTGTATATTGTACCTCTTCGCAGAATTAAATACTTTATAACATACAAGACACTGTGGACGACCATCCCTCTCAATGAATAGAATGGTATCCTCCAATAGAGGTACAGGGCTCCCGCGGCTAGTCATAGCCGTCATTGAACATGGATTATTGCGTCAGTTGCGGCTGCATGCGGCCAGGGGGCAGTGAGTTCGCTTTCCCCCTCCACGCTGGCTCCGAGCTGCCGCAGTGAGCGCTCCAGAGCGCTCCGGCTCCCTGGAGCTCGGTTGGAACAGCCTGGGCTAGGGCTTGTGGCGGGATGACGACAAAGCACAGTGCCGGTGGAGGCCCAAGTGTTATTGATCACACCGTTCAGAGCACACTGTTCAGTATCGGACTCTGCTGCAGGTGTCTCCCTCATGTACCCACGCTGGCCCAACGGAATCTTCAGTTATGACTGCAGTCGGCAATGGATCACAGAGACTGGCCGGGGACCAATTGAAGGGTGGCTCTTGATCGAATGAACCACGTTTCTTGGTACGCCAGGTCAATGGTCGTTCCCGGAAGGGCCTCATCCACGAGAACGGCTGCGTGAACGCGCTCTGTGCCACGGAAGCAGGCCGGTGGGGACAGTGTTATGCTATGAGGGTCACTGACCTTGATTTCCATCGGACTAAAGCTACTAATCGGAGGCACCATGAAAGCTGTGGACTACGTGTTCAAAACTGTGCACCACCAGCATTCGCTCCTTTATCGATGTCTTCTCGTACAGCGAAAGCATCTCCCACCAAGTTAACTCTGCGTATAGCAGTGCTATAGTGGTTTGAAGAGCTTTATAGCAAACTGGCTATTATTGGCCAACAGATTCGGCTGTTCTGAACCAAATGGAACACAACTGGAGCGCTATCTGCGCCAGTTGAGTGTCCACAGACCACCGGCTCGTAATCTAAGAGATCGGCGTGACGTGTGCGTAGATACTAAACCTAATGATGGCGGGCAAATGGACCGCTGAAATATAGCGATACTATCCAGGTGTTTAAAAAAGGAGGGAGACAATGTCAAAAAATGGTTCAAATGGCTCTGAGCACTATGGGACTTAACAGCTATGGTCATCAGTCCCCTAGAACTTAGAACTACGTAAACCTAACTAACCTAAGGACAGCACACAACACCCAGCCATCACGAGGCAGAGAAAATCCCTGATCCCGCCGGGAATCGAACCCGGGAACCCGGGCGTGGGAAGCGAGAACGCTACCGCACAGAGACAATGTCAGAAGTCTGCGTTTGTAATGTATTATTTCTGACATTCATGGAAAAACATTTCTAGCACCTGTTGCATTATGTTAAAAATATTACCCAGTGGAGAAACAGTGGACAGATAATTTTAAAAAACTGTGTATTTTCCGATTGATTTTAGGTACACAGACTGTGGCCAGCAATTCCTTGTTACGCGGTGTGGCAGATCGCTTTTAAGCCATTTCATCGGGAGGCATGTGTGGATTGTTGGAATCAATTTCCCCAGTATCGAGTTTTCACTATATATATATATATATATATATATATATATATATATATATATATATATAAACGAGCACAGTTTGGCTATCACTAAGGTTTCCCGTGCATGCTCATAGGTTCCGGGTACGTTTGACCTCAGAGACAGATTTATAGAGACGTCAAACGAGTGTGTTCAGGACTTTATGCTGCCATCACTAATAATGAGATCTCAGGCAGACGTGTGCAGTGAGTAAAAGAGAGAGCAGCAAACATAATAATGTTGGACCCCTTAAAGGCTTAAGGGCGTAAAGCGATGGGTGTTGTACTGTCGATAACTTTTTCAGAGGCTGCAAATATGCTCCAGTGGGACAGGTGGGAGCACGATTTAACAACATACAGGGAATGAGATGTCACTCTTACGATCCACTTCACGATTAATGTGGACGAGGTCTCTGGAGAGATTTGATTCTCCTTTATAGTGAGTGCGTGAGATATTTTTATGGCAATCCTGTGTTTGGCCGCAAGCATAAGCTGCGAAGAAATCTTTGTCCGAAGGAAGGAACATCTAGAGTGGGGTAACGTAAGTAAACTGTGATTTTTCTGAAGGAACTAACAAACCTACATTTGAGTAATTGAGGCTGACAATCCTGACTGCAACTTTCTGATGAACACAACACTAGAAGCAGCTCCACAAATGTTTTCTTTGACACCGCGGGGCAAGTGCACACCGTTTCGTTTTCGCGTCCGCCGCATGTGGACGACATATAACACGAAACCCTTCACCTCGGTCAGCTCCGAGAAATTAAAGGCCGTAGTTCTGCTCCGCTAGGGACGATCAAACAAATTCATTCGGAGAAACATTCTCGCTGGTTAGTCCCAGAAAGTGTCGCAGCTGCCTGTGACAGTGAACGTGAGACGTTGTGCCACTCGAGGCAGGTTCGTCCGATCTTGTTCCGTTAGCCACCACAAGTAAAATTAGATGGGTTTGGAAAGGAATCAGGCAACACTATGATCCTATGAAAATCGAGAAGATCTCCGCTGTTCAGCCGATTACTTTTCTAGAGGATTGGTTGTGTGACACAACATCAGTAGAAGCCTCATTGCGAATCTCGTAATACTTACCTTCAGCCATAGCAACCATTCATCTCACTGTCAAAAACATTGTGAATAACCTCGAAAGCAGCTGCAGCCATGAATTTATCGCTAACACAACTTTTACTCTTGTCATGTTCCAAATGTGAAGATGACATATAAGAAATAAATGTTTTTCGATACTTTCCGGGATGAATACATAGTCCTAAACTCTTTCGCATAGGGGCTCGGTAATTTATTATTACTTCTTCTGATATTTGTCCTACCAGCAGCCAACAGCGTAATCAGTGCAGTGGAGTGTCTTTGACTCATTTCAGACAACGATGCTATGCTTCTTTATTCTTTGAGTAACCAGCATGATTAAACAAAGAAGTCACAGATAACATGCAGTATACGTCGTTTACAAGCGTAATCGGTATTTGGAAGAATATAGATGACAGAGTTTCACTCATTGTCTAAACTGTAACTTATTGTATGTTATCTGTGATATTTTACTTTAATGACACTGGCGTATCAAGCCTTGAATAGGCACTGAATGCTACTAAGAAGTCATTTAAAATCTTTCCAATAGATTGCTTGAATGATTTGAATCGAACTATTGGAAGAACACGTTATGCACTGAAGAGCCAAGAAACACTAAAAAACTCGTGAGACACTCGCTACATAGACACAATCACGCAACAGACCTATCAAATATATGCTCTGGCTCTGCTACTCGCTACAATACTACATAACTAAACTTATTGTTGCGCCGCTTGAAATAACATAGCGTTGACCTACTCTACCTCAGTTACGTCTTGCAGTAATAGTGTTGCTAACAATGATTTTGAGATTTCGTTAACTTTGCAGGACGCTTTCGTGAAGAATGTGCAGCGACATACTTTTTTGTCGGTGAAATTCGCCAGAATAAAATACGCCAGAATTTTGGTCAGGTGCGTCCACCAATCAAAATTATGTAATTAAATAAAAATCGTAGTTTGTTTCAGTGCTAGCTATTCCCACAACCTCAGATTTTTGCGATTTCATCTTTCCTTTAGCCTTACATTACGGTGATCATGGAGTGCTAGGGTGCTTTAATCCCACTAGGTAGATCTTGGCCCTTATGACTTCGTGGAGGAATCAATGTGGCCCGCGGACTAAAAAGTTTGGAGACCCCTGGTTTAAAGGATAGTGAGAGCACAACCCGCCCCTGTGCACACGCTACCAAACAGGTTGACTGGTGCCAGGTACGGTCAGTTCCTATCAAACGAGTTGCCTGAATGACAGAGGAGGTACCATTGCAGAAACGGCTGGAAATGCATGCATGATGGAGCACCAGCCCATTTCCTCCGAAATGTTCTGGAACACCTGACACAGACAGTTGATGGGCTATGGATTCGAATGTGTGGTCCAGTTATTTTGGGTAGCTCGTCCCACCGATCTTAATCCGTAGCATTTTTGGACACCACACTGAACAGCCATTTAGCGATGGCTCCAAGTGTAGGCTGCACATGACAGCAATCAGATATCAGTATAAGCTCGACGGTTTCGCAGTAACAAAACAGTGGGTTCTCATTTGTTTACTGCATTTTGCAGGGCGCGCGTAGCAGCACAGAGCTTGCAGAGGAAGAGGCGTGTTTCCACCATGGCGAACCTCGTAAGGTATGCATTTTCGAGCCCATGCTTACTGGATATTTTTGTCTAGTTTTGGTCCATACTGTCACCTCGTAAAATATGGAATATTTTCTTACCGAGCGGGGTGGCGCAGTGGTTAGACACTGGACTCGCATTCGGGAGGACGACGGTTCAATCCCGCGTCCGGCCATCCTGATTTAGGTTTTCCGTGATTTCCCTAAATCACTCCAGGCAAATGCCGGGATGGTTCCTCTGAAAGGGCACGGCCGCCATCCTTCCCCATCCTTCCCTAATCCGATGAGACCGATGACCACGCTGTCTGGTCTCCTTCCCCAAACCAACCAACCAACCAATATTTTCTTTTTTAGCATCTTGTATAAGCGCTGAAGAAACGGATGGAGAATCACCTGTGCCCCAACTAAGCAGACAGTAGTACCCCACTTGAAGTAAATTGCCAAATATCTGTCGCCCCCCCCCCAACCTGATGCCAACCAAATGTAAAAAGATGTCGTCTAAACCTTCTCAGGCGACCCTGGCAGTAAATGCCATAGAAGTAAACATTGCACTTAACTCCTTTTGCAAATAGGCTGTTTAGGTTTTTATGTTGGTAACGCCAAGTAGCGCTCTGTATGAAAACCACTGACTGTGCTGTCTGCAGTCTGTGGATGGTTGGCATCGTTGGAATATTCGCTATTGTAGTGTTGGGCAGTTCGATGGGAACAGCGCATAGCACTGCGCAGTTGGAGGTGAGCCACCAGCGGTGGTGGATGTGGAGAGAGAGATGCCAGAGTTTTAAGAGGTTGCTATAAGCGGACGACCTGGAGGTTTGTCTGCCAGAAAAAGGATGTTTGTAAAGATGGATGTCATGAATTGATAGATATGTATATATGATGACTTTCGAACATTATTAAGGTAAATACATGGTTTGTTCTCTATCAAAGTCTTTCATTTGCTAACTATGCCTATCAGTATTTTTTAGTGCCATCAGTAGCTAGAATCTTTCATTTAGCTGGCAGTACTGGCGCTCTCTGTATTGCAATAGTTCGAGTAACGAAGATTTTTGTGAGTTAAGTGATTCATGAAAGGCATAGGTTATTGTTAGTCAGGGCCGTTCTTTTGTGAGGATTATTGAAAGTCAGATTGCGTTGCGCTAAAAATACTTTGTGTCAGTTTAGTGATGATCAGAATAAGTTAAGAGAAAAATGTCTGAGTACTTTCAGTTTTGCTCAGCTGTTAGAAAATCAAATAACCTTTTCCAGCACTGTCATTTTTAAATTTTTCTAAGGGGACGTTTCATATGCTGGAAAACCTCTTACGTTATTTGATTTTTTAACAGCTGAGCAAAACTGAACGTACTCAGACATTTCTCTCTTTACTTATTCCGATCTTCACTAAACTGACACACAGTATTTTTAGCGCAACGCAATCTGACTTTCAATAATCCCCACAAAAGAACTGCCCTGACTAACAGTAACCTATACCTTTCATGAATCACTTAACTCACAAAAATCTTCGTTACTCGAACTATTGCAATACAGAGAGCGCCAATACTGCCAGCTAAATAAAAGATTCTAACTACTGAAGGCACTAACTACTGATAGGCATAGTTAGCAAATGAAAGATTTTGATAGAGAACAAACCATGTATTTACCTTAATAATGTTCAAAAGTCATCACACACACACACACACACACACACACACACACACACACACATATATATATATATATATATATATATATATATATATATATATATCAATTCATGACATCCAGTATTACAAATTTCCGTTTTCTGACAGACGCACGTCCAGATCATCCGCTCTCAAAACTCTGCCATCTCTCTTCCCACATCCGCCAACCGCGCAACGCTACGCGCTGTTCCCATCTAACTGCCCAACACTACAATAGCGAACATTCCAACAATGCCAAGCGGCCACAGACTGCACACAGCACAGTCAGTAATTTTCATACAGAGCGCTACGTGGCGTTACCAACATAAAAACCTAAACAGCCTACTTACACTTTTAAAGAAAGAAGAAAGCGACCTTATGGAATCATTGTAGCGATGAAAGGGGGTGGAAATGGGGTAATTGACTGACATAAACGACTTCAACCAAGGGCAGATTGTCATGGCCCAGTAACTGCAAACTAGCATCTCGAAAAAGCCAAAGTTTGTCGGTTGTTCACGTGCTGGTGTCGTGATGAGCGCTGTAAGTGCGAGTAGGCGACGTTTAGTCTGGACGTGCATGCCTCCTTCCAGAACGGGAAGGGCGAAGGCTTGCCTCCTCTGTAAAGGAGGACAGCCGTCGAACCGTGGCACTCGATATGGCGACAGGGTACAATGGTGGTGCAGGCGAACGCATTTTGGAGCACACCGTTCGACGAATGTCCTCGAACATGGATCTCCGCAGCGGACGCTCTCTACGTGTTCCCATGTTCCCGAGTATCGTTAGTTACGATGGCAATGGGAACAAACTCTTTGAGACTGTGCCGCGGACTGATGGACACATGGCATGACGAATGAAGTTTCTTATTACAACACGACCATGGCCTAGTCCGTCCAGAGGAAAGGCTGCTCGAAACACGCACCGCCTCACGGAAGCAGACCGCTGCGGGCAGTATTATGATATGGGGGACATTCATCTGGACTTCCGTGAAACCTGTGATGACAATCTAAGGCAGCTGTGGACAGAACTACGGGCCACGTGCATTCCTTCATGCTTATCGTTTTCCCAGACAGCGATGGCATCATCCAGCGGCTTAACTGCCCGTGTGACAGGGCCAGAATCGTGCTAGAATGGTTTGAGGAGTATGATGGTGAGCTCGCGTTCATTTCTTGTCAAACAGATTCTCCTTATCTGAAGCCGATGAAACATTTCTGGGACGCTGTGGAGCACAAACTCCGAACCGCAGATGACCGGTCTGTAATTTACTGGAATTGCGTAATACGTATGTAGACATCTGGGTAGCCACAAAAGACTTTCGGAATACACTACTGGCCAATAAAATGGCTGCACCACGAAGATGACGTGCTACAGACGCGAAATTTAACCGATAGGAAGAAGATGCTGTGATATGAAAATGATTAGCTTTTCAGAGCATTCATACAACGTTGGCACTAGTGGCGACACCTACAATGTGCTCCCATGAGGAAAGTTCCCAACCGATTTCTCATACACAAACAGCAGTTGACCGGCGTTGCCTGGTGAAACGTTGTTGTGATGCCTCGTGAAAGGAGGAGAAGTGCGTACCATCGCGTTTCCGACTTTGATAAAGGCCGGATTGTAGTCTACCGCGATGGCGGTTTATCGTATCGCGACATTGCTGCTCGCGTTGGTCGAGATCAATGACTGTTAGCAGAATATGGAATCGGTGGGTTCAGGAGGGTAATAATACGGAACTCCGTGCTGGATCCCAACGGCGTCGTATCACTAGCAGTCGAGATGACAGGCGTCTTATCAGCATGGCTGTAACAGATCGTGCAGCCACGTCTCGATCCCTGAGTCAACAGATGGGGACGTTTGCAAGACAACAACCATCTGCACGAACAGTTCGACGACGTTTGCAGCAGCATGGACTATCAACTCGGAGAGCATGGCTGCGGTTGCCCTTGACGCTGCATGACAATCAGGAGCACCTGCGATGGTGTACTCAACGACGAACCTGGGTGCACGAATGGCAAAACGCATTTTTTTGGATGAATCCAGGTTCTGTTTACAGCACCATGATGCTCACACCCGTGTTTGGCGACAGCGGGGGAACGCACATTGGAAGCATGTATTCGTCTCGGCGTGATGGTATGGGGTGACATTGGTTACACGTCTCGGTCACCTCTTGTTCGCATTGACGGCACTTTCAACAGTGGACTTTACATTTCAGATGTGTTACGATCCGTGGCTCTACCCTTCATTCGATCCCTGCGAAACCCTACATTTCAGCAGGATAATGCAAGACCGCATCTTACAGGTCCTGTATCGGCATTTCTGGATACAGAAAATGTTCGGCTGCTACCCTGGACAGCACAGTCTCCAGATCTATCACCAATTATAAACGTCTGGTCAATGGTGGCCGAGCACCTGGCTCGTCACAAAACGCCAGTCACTACTCTTGATGAACTGTGGTAACGTGTTGAAGCTGCATGGGCAGCTGTATGTGTACAAGCTATCCAAGCTCTGTTTGACTCAATGTCCAGGCGTATCAACGCCGTTATTACGGCCAGAGGTGGTTGCTCTGGGTACTGATCTCTCAGGATCTATGTACCGAAATTGCGTGAAAATGTAATCACATGTCAGTTTTAGTATAATGTATGTATCCATTGAATACCCGTTTATGATCTGCATTTCTTCTTGGTGTAGCAATTGTAATGGCCAGTAGTGTAAGAGTCCGAAACAGGCCGTCTTGTAAGTAGAAAGAACCTTACAACTGAATCGGTATTTTCAACCTCTGCTAAAATTAAAGAGGTTCGATCCACACAGAGGCAACAATCCATCTTCCCGCCAACAATTCGCGAGTAGAGCAGGAAAGGGGTGGGAAGTGGCTATGGTGCTCAAAGTACCCACGGTTACATATCACGAAGTGCCTTGCGAAGCGTAGATGTATACGAATGAACAGTTTCCCGCCTGCTCGCAGTACGACGTACTCCCGAGCAGCGAGCGTGCGTTAGCTGTGAAAATTCAGAGCGTTCCGAAGAGGCCGTAACTCGCTCGCTCGGCCGTGCACCCTTCTGCAGTGGAACGAGCACCCAGGCGACACGCGGGCCGCGCAACTTGGAACGCGGCCCGCCAAGTTTAGCACGCAGCGCCACAGTGGCGTCGCGACGCCCGCGCCGGCCGTCGTACTTGGCTCGGAAGTCTGCGCGGTTCGGCCGCACTCGTGTGTGAGTCGCCTTGCCCCGCTTCGCCCGGCGTTCGGCGCCTCTGCTTTTCCTCTACTTTTCCCCCCTCCCCTCCTCCGCCACCGGCAGTCCGACACCGCGGCGCCTTCCCTCCGACAGCAAACTGCAGCGAGCGCCAAAAGTCGAGCAACGCAATTGCTCGTGTATCCGAGACGTCGCGCGCGTCTCCAGCGCCCCGATGGCCGAGAGAGTTCCCGTGGCTGCAGCCATAAAAAGAAGAGGGCAAACCCGCTGACTTTGAAAAGTGTCGTAGGTTTTCTCACGAGCCACCCGAACATAACTCATGTGGAAGTGTTTAGGTAACCGCCTTTCGGTTCCGTAAACAAAACAAAAAAGTCGAAGTCAAAGATCATGGCGCGGAATCTGCTTCAAAGCACACGGACTGCTGAATTTGAACCACATTCTTCCGTCCGCGTTTGCTTGTAAATAAATTTGTTTTCGGATATGTTCCGCATGGACCCACTGCATCTTGAGTGTTTTTTATTCCCTTTCTATCAAGTAGCAAGAAAAATTATTCTTTACTGTCTGTACATATAGAATTTCAGTTTTTTAACGAATTCACTTGCTGAGAAAGGAAAAAAAAATTATACCTCTTCAACAAGTCAAGTTAAATAAGTCACGGTTACAAAGTGTAAGTAGGCTTTTTAGGTTCTTATATTGGCAGCGTTACGTAGCGCTCTGTATGAAAATCACTGGCTGTGCTGTGTGCAGTCTGTGGCTAGTTTGCATTGTTGTCTGCCATTGTAGTGTTGGGCAGCGGCAGCTGGATGTGAACAGTGCGTAGCGTTGCGCAGTTGGAGGTGAGCCGCCAGCAGTGGTGGATGTGAGGGGAGAGATGGAGTTTTGAAATTTGTAATACTGGATATCATGAACTGATATATACATTATGACTTTTGAACACTATTGAGGTAAATAAATTGTTTGTTCTCTATTAAAATCTTTCATTTGCTGACTATGCCTATCAGTAGTTAGTGCCTTCCGTAGTTTGAATCTTTTATTTAGCTGGCAGTAGTGGCGCTCGCTGTATTGCAGTAGTTCGAGTAACGAAGATTTTTGGTGAGGTAAGTGATTTGTGAAACGTATAGGTTAATGTTAGTCATGGCCATTCTTTTGTAGGGATTTTTGAAAGTCAGATTACGTTGCGCTAAAAATATTGTGTGTCAGTTTAAGCACAGTCATGTATAATTTTTCAAAGGGGACGTATCGTAAAAGTACTAACACGAATTCTTTGCAGACGAATAGAAAATCTGGTAGAAGCCAACCTCGGGGAATGTTGAAGCACACGAGGCAACACTGACCCTACGACGTATCTTAGAAGATAGATTAAATAAAGTTAAACCTACGTTTTTAGCATTTGTAGATTTAGAAATGACTCTGATGAGCACTATGGGACTTAACATCTATGGTCATCAGTCCCCTAGAACTTAGAACTACCTAAACCTAACTAGCCTAAAGACATCACACAACACCCAGTCATCACGAGGCAGATGTAGACTTAGAGAAAGCTTTTGACGATGTAGACTGAAATACTCTCTTTCAAATTCTGAAGGTGGCAGAGGTAAAATACAGGGAGCGAAAGGCTATTTACAATTTGTATAGAAACCAAATGGCAGTTATAAGAGTCGCGGGGCATGAAAGTGGACCACTGGTTGGGAAGGGAGTGAGACAGGGTTGTAGCCTATCCCCGATGTTATTCAATCTGTATATTGAGCAGGCAATAGAGGAAACAAAAGAAAAGTTCGGAGTAGGTATTAAAATCCATGGAGAAGAAATAAAAACTTTGAAGTTCGCCGATGACATTGTAAATCTGTCAGAGACAGCAAAGGACCTGGAAGAGCAGCTGAACGGGATGGAGAGTGTGTTGAATGGAGTATATAAGATGAACATCTACAAAAGCAAAACGAGGATAATGGAATGTAGTCGAATTAAATCAGGTGATACTGATGGAATTAGATTAGGAAATGAGACACTTACAGTAATAGATGAGTTTGGGGAGCAAAATAACTGATGATGGTCGAAGTAGAGAGGATATAAAAATGTAGATTGCCTATGACAAGGAAAGCGATTCTGAAGAAGAGAAATTTGTTAACATCGAGTATTGATTTAAGTGTCAGGAAGTCTTGTATGAAAGTATATGTATGGAGTGTAGCCATGTATGAAAGTGAACATGGACGATAAATAGTTCAGACAAGAAGAGAATAGAAACTTTCGAAATATAGCGCTGCAGAAGAATGCTGAAGATTAGACGGGTAGGTAACGTTGCAAAAGGAGGAGGTTCTGAACAGAAATCTGCAGTCTTAGGGAATTTAATATAAATGGTGTTTCCGTAAGGGCGAGTAAAGAGTTAACACGACATAGAGGATGCCCCACTGAAAAATTTGAGGTAGGGAACGTGGGGTGTGAGAAGCCAGCTTGAGGAGATAATACGAACAAAATCACTTTACTGTGTACATTTTTGTTTACATTAGTTACAGTTAACGGTAAATACCCTCTTTGACACAATGAACGTATCTTACAAAATGTGCTGAAACGGTCATCAACCCCAGTGCAAGTATGACATCGGCGAATAAGACTCCGACGGACCCTGACAAAAATGGTTCAAACGGCTCCGAGCACTGTGGGACTTAACTTCTGAGGTCATCAATCCCCTAGAACTTAGAACTACTTAAACCTAACTAACCTAAGGACATCACACACATCCATGCCCGAGGCAGGATTCGAACCTGCGACCGTAGCGGTCGTACGGTTCCACACTGTAGCGCCTAGAACCGCTCGGCCACTCCGGTCGGCGGACCCTAACAAATAGCACTGGTGTCTTTCGAATCAGATCACAAGCAGCTACGGTTCCGCAATTAAATCTCCGTATCCACTGCGTCCTCATGCACAAATGATTTCAGATATCCCCATAGGAAATAGTGAAGGGGATACAGGTCAGGTGACTTCGCAGACCATGGAATAGGACCTCCCCCTCCAGCGACCAGGAAATATAGCATTGAGATGGTTGCGGACATCACAGCGAAGCGAAGCGGTGCACCGTCTTGTTGTATCTACTTCCTCTCACGAATAGCCAAGGATACGTTCTGCAACGACGTCAAGTACAGGTGGCCATTCAGACAACCTACTGCATCATGACTTCCTACTTATCAGGCTCGTACTCCTTGTTTCCTTGTAAGAAGTGAAGAATGTATACCTAAATAAACAGCACAGTACGTGTCAACTTGTACGCAAGTTGGCTGTAAATAAGCTGGAAAATAGTAATGCCAGAGAAATCGGCATACAAGTTTATTTTCATTTCTCATTGAGCTGGCTTCTCTGACCCGAGGTTCCCTACCTGAAATTGTTCAGTGCAGCATTCTCTGTGTCCTGTTACATTTCTGCACGCTCTTACGGAAACACTCTGTAGAAAACTTATTTACAACCAAAATTCTGCGATGTTAAACTTCCAGACAGAGAGTTTTAATATAAACCACAATAGTTAATTTCCAAATCCAACCAAGCCCTATTAGCGCAGCTCGAACAGCTGTGGCTTGAAAATGAACAAGTCGCCAGCATAACTAAACGCAACTGGGACAAAATTACAGTAAAATATGTGTTTCTGTTTGTCTCGTACTTTTCTCGCAGTCGTCTTCCGTAACATCGTAGGTGCCAGTGAATCACAGTCTTACCGTTTTGCATAGCTAATATTCTCAGATGTGTAGCGGCTGTGTACAGTGCGGAGTTTAAGGAAAACAGTGATGAAAGTGAAGCGACGTATGCGGAAGCTACGGCACCTCGCAATCTGCAGCGGGTTGGGCTCGGCAGCACGCAAGCAGGCAGCGAGGCGGGTCGCCCGAGGTGGCCGGGCCAGCAGCTGTGAGCGCCAAGCCGGAAAATCTCCCTCGCCTCCACCCCCCCAGCTGCTGTTCAGTGGGCCCACTCAGCCTGTCCACTCCACTCCTCACCTCTCCAACAGCTCCAGTGCTGTCGCGCCACTCATCGCAGAGTGGATATCCCGGCCGCTTGCTCCTCCTCAGCTAGCAATTTGTGACGTCACAGCGCGATCATCGTTCTCTCGCAGCACCTTTATTGCTAAGGCCGGTAATACACTATCAAATTTCTTTGTCCAATATCTTTGTCAAAGATATTTGATAGTGTAATAGGGACTTTGTCAAATGTCGTCCAATATTTGATCAAATCTAGGGCCTCGCTGTATATTTGATCAAAGAAACCGCTTGTCTTCTGTTCACTGTAATGTGACATGTTACCATATGGAGCGCTAGCATCGCCGCAGCGTTCTGTCGTCTGTAGTGTTTTTATAACCATTGCCGGTAAATACAATTGGTGTGTGCCGACAACTACAAAATTAATAAAGATGTCTGAAGCTGATGAGGCGCTTTACAACGTGAGGCACCCTGAATACAAAAATAGATTAGGAAGATTGGAGACCTGACCAGAACTGACTTGACCTGACCTGACCTGACCTAACCTAACATAACCCTCTCCTGTAGCAAGGAATCTGAGTGTTACAGCGAGCCTGTCTTCTGAAGATGTAGCAGTTCTTAAGTGAATATTGTGCTTTGTGATATGAGGATACATTTCATTGAGCACATACAGAAATGTATGCTCATCCATTCTTAAGTAATTGATGTACGACTTGACGTCTTCCACTGTAAGCTCACGTAACAAGTTTTGTTGAATGCTTTTATCGTGTCGTCGTAAAACCCACGGCTTCACCCAAATTAGATTAGTTTTTCGTTCCATAGATCCGTGCTGAGGAGATCCTCGTGGATGTGGAACATGTCGATTTTTTTAAAGCTGAAATAACAATACTAATAGTATGAATAAATACAATCACCATTTGTTTCTATTAAAAATTTCGCCAATGGAGTAGAAGGAGTTGGCTAGTAGTAAGTTTTTCAGGCTCCTTTTAAACTGATCTTTATTTCTAACTAAATTTTTTATGTTTCCTGGCAAATTATTGAAGATGAGTGTTCCTGAGTAGTGGACCCCTTTTTGAACTATAGTAAGTGCTTTTAAGTCCTTGTGCAGATCATGTTTGAACTGAGTTGTTTGTTGGAAAAAGAGATATATTATTTACGACAAATTTCATTAAGAAGTAAATATACTGAGAGGCAGTAGTTAGTATATCCCGTTCTTTGAAGAGGTTTCTGTAGGACGTCTGTGAATTTACTCCACAAATAATACGTATTACACGCTTTTGGACTCTGAAAACTTTTGTTTGACTTCAAGATTTACCCCAAAATAATATCCCATATGACATTATGGAATGAAAGTAGGCAAAGTATGCAAGCTTTTTCATTTTTATGTTGCCTATGTCTGCTAACACTCGAATTCCAAATACAGATTTGTTAAGGCCTTTCTGCAGTTCTGTGGTGTGCTCCTCCCAACTGAATTTATTATCAGGTTGTAATCCCAGGACTTTAAGACTGTCAACCTCGTATGTATGGTTCCATTTTCCCCCCACTTCTTTTCCGCATGTGCACACAATGCGATTGGGGTACGTACAACTGCTGCGGTTAATAACAAGTTGTTGTCAGCCATCTTGAACTTTGACGAAAAATTTGATGACAGTGTAATACCCCTTCTAGCGCTACGTCAAAGATCTTTGTCAAATATATTGGACGGAATATTGGATCACATCTTTGATCAAATCTTTGACAAAGAAATTTGATAGTGTAATACCGGCCTAATAGAGGCAGTGGCACAGAATTATGTCGCTGGGTTCTTGGACGGCTACTTAGTAACACAATTTCATATCTATCAATGAAAAAGCCAGTTGTGGGTACTATACAGGGTGAAGAAAAATTCGCTGGCAATCCAAAAATGTCTCTCCCAAAATTTCTTCCTGCGCGTATTTCGGGCTGTAAATACACGTTAAAGACTGGCAATCTGGCAACATTGTAATCGCCTGTACCGTAACTACCTCGTCACGGGATAGTAGTAGCTCTGTGCAGTTGGTGCAGTGGATAGCGCCTTGGGTTAACATCAGGAATTCGAGGGTTCGATTTTGCGTCTGGGCTTAGTTGTTCTTGTTTGATAAAAGTAGTCCGCGTCGTATGGAATCTAGCGTCTTAATCGTCATACAGTGAGCAGAGTGGGTCATCTACACAACATTTGCACCTACGTACTACGAACAGAGAAATGGAAATACCATCTTTTTCCTGCGCCAGCTTTTAAAGATGCCTTTTGCACGGCGTGGACGCGAATTGTTTCGTGCCGCTGCACCTACTAGATTCCAAACTTGTTTTCTGTGTGTCATCCCCCAATGTTCCCATCGAAGTTATTTGCAGAGCACGTTGCTAGAGCTACTGGTGACGTAAGGCCCTAACGAAATGTAATGGAACGTGGCAAGAATAATAGTTGGTTTTAATCGCTGGAACCATGGGGGGGAGGGTACACGCAAAACAAGCTTGGAATCTAGTTGATGCAGTGGTGTGAAACAATTCGCTCCCACGACATGCAAAAGGCTTCTTTAAAATGCACTTCCATTTCTGTATTCCTATACGTAACAGCAAATATTTTCTGGAAGACCCACTGTACTCGCTGAAGACGATTAAGACGCCAGATACGGAACCACTAAGACTACTTTTAGCAAATAGAAACAAATAGCGTCGACCCAGAATCAACAAATGTTCAAATGTGTGTGAAATCTTATGGGACTTAACTGCTAAGGTCATCAGTCCCTAAGCTTACACACTACTTAACCTAAATTATCCTAATGGCAAACACACACACACACACACACACCCATGCCCGACCGAGGACTCGAACCCCCGCCGGGACCAGACCCACAATCGAACCATTGATTACCTGCATGCCAAGTCTATGCCACTGCACCAACTGCACAGCACTACGCCATCTGCCGACAGAGGTAGTTACTGTACATGTGATTACAGCGTTGCCAGATTCCCAGTCTTAACTTCCATTTACTGCCCGAAATTTGCGGAGGACGAAATTTTGTGACAGACATTTTTATAATGCCAGTATAATTTGTATTGCCATGTGTAATTGTATAATCATGTTTAACTCTCGTCAAAGCATGGATTCTACTGCACATCGATATACAGGATGATTCAAATGTTTGCGCACAAAGTCACAAAGCTGACAGAGGAGCCGGAGGACGACAACTTTGTAATAGGAACTTACAACCTTGGCATTAATCATGTGCCAGTGAAAGCTTTCGAATGTCAGGAACAACAAGGACATCAGTAGACACACACGTTAAGTTCAGCAAGACAATGTACTACTTATGCGAACATTTTTACATTGTAGAAGTTTTTTGGACCTAAAATTAAGCAACAATAATAACTAACACAAAATTGCAATTTAAAGAAAACATACAACGACAGACCTCAGAATGACACTGTTCAAAATGGTTCTGAGCACTATGCGACTTAACTGCGGAGGTCATCAGTCGCCTAGAACTTAGAACTAATTAAACCTAACTAACCTAAGAACATCACACACAACCATGCCCGAGGCAGGATTCGAACCTGCGACCGTAGCGGTCGCTCGGCTCCAGACTGTAGCGCCCCAATGACACTGTAGACGGCGCCGAAGCGGCTCGACAAAGCAACGGGTTTGGAACTATGAAATTGTTACAGTAAACACGGTAAGCGATTTGCACCTCCTGGTTGTCTGTTATTATTTTCAATTTTTCTTTATTTATTCTTCTGATTTTTATAGACAAGTAGAAAGCTATAACATTTTTTCGCCATATCATCTGAAAATGAAACCCATTCATTACACACAAAAAATAAAAAAAATGCAAGATCAAAGCTCAGTTTTGGAGTAATAAAAGAAGTGACAGCCAACACTATGTTTTTTAGGTTTGCTATTGCACTGATTCATATTGTCGAATCTGTTCTAATTAACTACGTTACAATGACCCTGTATAGGACACTGTCTTATGCAGGAATTCTTAGATACACACAAGGATTTGAACCTACATAAATATGAGAAAAATTAATCAGACTGTCATGTATAAGTTTTATATGTCTATGAACATAGCATCAATGTGTATAAATTGACTGGCAGTTTACTTAAACACACTTGGAAATTTATCTAGCACTTGTCTCCTAAACAGATGGCCATAAAGTCGCAGAAATTATCTCTACAATACACGTCTTTTTAATACCGTGTCTCCACATTTTTCAATAAATAAAGTGCCTCATATCAATATGACATTTACAATTATACATTTCTTGTAATTACCTTCGAAAAGAAACTGCTTCTCCTTTTACGCACATCTCTACTTCCGTAGAAACTAAAATACTGCGCCAAAGCTGTTACTAAAACTCAAACGTGCAGAAACGTAGGATATGTAAAACAAGGAGAATATGTGTAATATTCAAGTTTTGCAATTACCACTAACTGTAGACAAGCAGCGTCGCCACAAAATCACGTGATTAGCGCGCTTTGATGTTGGGAACATGAGTAGTAGACTAGGCTCACTCCACAAATATAAATAATCTGTGATCTAAATAATGCACAATATAGCTGGCAAATCATATCTCTGACTACCTAAGATATAATTTGCTTGCATTATTGTAACAATGTGTCATTTTACAAATATTGAAAAAGTAACACTAAATTTCTACAGGAAGTAAATCAGTGACCTATGTTAACAACATAGTACATGAAAGAACTTATGGTCCAAGATGATTTATGGACGTCACTACGTCTAGACGTAAGTATAATGTAAGATAAAATCTCATTCTATTATTATACTGTAATTGGAACGAATCTATCATTTTACAACTGTCAAAAAGATAATACGAAAATCAGCTATTATTCTTCTACAGAAAGTAAGTACGTGACCTATGTTAAGAACGCAGTACACAATACAGTTTGTATTTCAAGATGATTTATAGACGCCACTCAATCTAGATGTAAGTAGAATATAAGATAAAATCTCATAGTACTATTACAAAGACGTAGAGTAAAATGATATATAAATGTAGTGTCGATAGGAACACTTGATAATGCCACATACGCTGTAACAATTCTGTCGTGAACTTATTTAATCAACAAGTAATGAACATCTTACACGTAACTCTGCCAGAAGTAGAAGATGGATGTAATAGTAGCCGGCCGCTGCGTCCGAGCCGTTCTAGACGCTTCAGTCTGCAACCGCGCTGCTGCTACGGTCACAGGTTCGAATCCTGTCTCGGGCGCATGTGTGTGATGTCCTTAGGTTAGTTAGGTTTAAGCAGTTCTAAGTCTAGGGGACTGATGACCTCAGAGCCATTTGAACCATTTTTGATGTCATAGTAGAGACGGTATTCAAGAAGGCGACCACCGCATTCAGTACATTCATAACATCTTCGTAGAAAATTCTAGATCACTATAAAAAGTACAGGAGGCATTGCACGAACCTTATCAGCTGGTGCAAGTATCGTGGGGCGAAGTGTTTCTCAGTTCGAAACGGGTATCACGAGTGTACTGGACTCCGATACGCTCTCACGAAATAAATGAATAAATCAAGACGCATTAGATCACGGAAGCGAGATTGCCAATCACTTGAATATGCCTTCCGCTCCAGCGGTTGGGCTACGTACGTACAGAGTAGCTGGCCTGACAACAGATGGAATGCAATTTAACAAGCAATTGTACGTAGACAGAAGCAGTGCACTATATTTGCTGAACTCACAGTGCGAGCGCATTGCTTCTCCTTGGTATTCCTGATGCTACAAAAGCTCCCACTAGCTGAGGATTACTTCTAAGACCGTAAGTTCCTATTTCAAAGTTACTGTGTCTCTACTCCTATATCAACTGCCTCAATTTTTGCCCAACATTTTGAATCACCCCGTACACAAATGAAACGTATAGTTCTATAAGGTTTTTTACTATTTCTACGAAAGAAACCCATTCGAGAACGAAATTTTTAAGTAACAGCAAGGTTGTTAGATATTTTTCTCTGTCCCGTAAGTATACGAGCCTACGCGACATACCGAGTCAGCGGCCGTGCTCTGCGGTATAGGGCGAGCGTCCTCCTTCACGATTCTAATATTAAATTTATGTATTAGTGAACGTGTAAGTGAGGGCGTTATCAACTACGAAATTGCATCACCCTACGGTACTCAAAAGAACGCGTCACAACTGAACAAAAATGGTCACCTAACGTGGTTTCAAAGTAGCTACACATATGTTTCTTTCATCTCATCCTAGCAGCACTGGCTGGTTAGATCATTAATAACCCTCCGCCGTGCTCCTCATTTTGAAGGGAACCGCGTAACGCTCCTCCTGGTATTCTCCTTGAGTCTTCAAACTAAAGACGTCTCTCTCACAGTAACTCCTGCGTTTAGCAGGCGATATTTCCCCTTTAATACGGCATCGCAGTAACTCTGAATACTTCTCGCAGATGCGCTACTCGTCCACAAATGAAAAGGGTGCCAACAATCTCCGTTGGTTATTATTCTGTTAAAGTCCAGCATGTCTGTAATCAACATCACAATCACCGTAGACATTTTGATAGCACGCATTAGAAGGTACAGTAGGAAGAAAGGAACAAAGGGCCGGTCGGTGTGGCCGAGCGGTTCTAGGCGCTTCAGTCTGGAACCGCGCGACCGCTACGGTCGCAGGTTCGAATCCTGCCTCGGGCATGGATGTGTGTGATGTCCTTAGGTTACTTAGGTTTAAGTAGTTCTAAGTTCTATGGGAGTGATGACCTCAGATGTTAAGTCCCATAGTGCTCAGAGCCATTTGAACCATTTGAATCAAAGGAACAAAGTGAATGCACTGCAGACAAGTTAGAAAACAAGTTCCTCGACTGGCATGATTACGCCATCCTGTTCTTGTTATTTTGCTCAGATTTTCTTAAAATATGTTGTAGAATTCGATTTAATCTTTGTGTTTTTGCCAATTTTTTTGAGTGACCGTCTGTAGACCCCCGCATGGCACCCGCCTCCATAGCCGATGATGATGATGATGATGATGATGATGATGATGATTGGTTTGTGGGGCGCTCAACTGCGCGGTTATCAGCGCCCGTACAAATTACCAATAACCAACTTTTTCTGAGTCCAGTCTCGGCACTTTCATGAATGATGATGAAATGATGGGGACAACACAAGGACCCAGTCATCTCACAATAATCCCTCACCCCGCCAGGAATCGATCCCGGGACCACGTGCTCGGGAAGCGAGAACGCGACCGCGAGACCACGAGCTGCGGACACCATAGCCGAGGTTACTAAGAGATACTTGTGTGGTGGCTCTCGACTCGAATCTTGGTCAATGGAAGGAAATTTTACCGCTGTTATTTGACTTGCAACTGGAGTGGAGGTCGTGACGTTAAGTTCCTGATCGCCAAATTTTGTGACAGTGCCCTGGATTACATCCCAAACCTCTTTTAGCACCTCAAATATCGAAAGCTTTCCCCAAAGTAATAGTATCAGGGGCAGTAAAATGCACACTGAACACTGGCCACTTCTGATAAGGTTCGTGCGATGGCTGCTGAAGTTTTCATAGTCGTCTAGATTTCACCACGACGATGTTATGCCTGTACTGAATGCGGTGGCCGTCATCTTGAACACCTTCTCTAATATGATATCCTCTTCTTTGCACTTCTGGCAAAGTTACCTGTAAGTCATTTATTACTTATTGATTATATAAGTTCACGACAAGCTTGTTTCGGCGTATGTGCCATTATCAAGTCTTCCTGTTGACACTATATTTTATTTTTTCTACGTCTTTGTAATAGTACCACAAGATTTTTTCTTATATTCTACTTACATCTAGACTGAGTGGCGTCCATAAATCATGAAATGAATCCATTCAAAAGTAATCACCGCATGCGTTAAGACATTTATCTCCCTTGGAAACGAAACGATCAATTCCTGTCTCATAGAACGCGGTCGGCCACTGAAAGATCCGCAATCTCATCCACTCTTCCAATTCCATCTCCGACTGAAACCGACGTTGCCAAAGATGTGAAAAGCACACGGAGAAAGATTCTGGCTGCATGGAGGCTCTTGCAGTGTTTCTATACCAAATCGCTGAAGCTTAGCCTTTGTTCGTTTGACACTGTAAGGTCGGGCGTTATCGTGCAACAGGATGATTCCGTCCGGTAGCATTCCTTGTCGTTTTGACTTCATGACGCGTCGCAGTTTCTGTAAAGTGTCTTCATAGCACTTCGCATTGACTGTGATCCCATGCTCGAAGTACTCGACAAGCAGGGGTCCCCTGCAGTAGAAGAAGGTTATCATGACCTGACCGGAACTTTTGTGAATAGCTTCAAATTTCTTTGGTGAGAGAGATGTGGGATGTTTCCACTGTTGGTTTTTGCCGTCCGCTTTCGGTAAGTCGGAATACTATCACATGCAATCATCCTGTTGCACGATAATGTCCGCATCCACATTGCCAACAGGACGGAGGCTATCCTTCAGCGATTTAGTTGAGCAAAACCACTCTGGATCTTTCACTACGTAATTTTTACACATTTGATGACCTGAAGAAAGACATGCTTGGACGTCGGTTTCCCACTCCCGGGTTCCCGGGTTCGATTCCCGGCGGGGTCAGGGATTTTCTCTGCCTCGTGATGGCTGGGTGTTGTGTGCTGTCCTTAGGTTAGTTACGTTTAAGTAGTTCTAAGTTCTAGGGGACTGATGACCATAGATGTTAAGTCCCATAGTGCTCAGAGCCATTTGAACCATTTTTGACGTCGGTTTCTGTCGGATGAGGAATTATAATAGTCGGTGCGATTGTGGGTCTACCAGCGGACGATCTACGAAACAGGAATTGGTCTGCTCTCCCAGTGGGATAAATGTCTTAAAATGTGTGCTGATTACTTTTGAATGGAACCATTAGATGGCCCCGTTGTGGCTGGTGTTCAATTTTCGTTTCTCTGCCCGTCGTATCAGTTAATTAATATACACTAAAGAGGCAAAGAAACTGGTACACGTGCGTAATATCGTGTAGGGTCCCCGCGAGCACACAGAAGTCCCGCAACACGACGTGGCATGGACTCGACTGATGTCTGAAGTAGTGCTGCAGGGAAGTGACTCCGTGAATCCTGCAGGGCTGTCCATAAAATCGTAACAGTAAGGATTCATGAGGTTGTCTCTATACCCTTACACCTCCATCCGCTCGATACAATTTGAAACGAGACTCGTCCGACCAGGCAACATATTTCCAGTCATTAACAGTCCAATGTCGCTGTTGACGAGCCTAGGCGAGGAGTAAAACTTCGTTCGTGCAGTAATCAAGGGTACGCGAGTGGGCTTTCGGCTCCGAAAGCCCATATCGGTGATGTCACGTTGAATGGTTCGCACACTGACACTTGTTGATGTGCCAGCACTGAAAGCTGCAGCAATTTGCCGAAGGGTTGCACTTCTGTCACTCTGAACAGTCGTCATTGGTCCCGTTCTTACAGGATCTTTTACCGGCTCCAGCGATGTCGGAGATTTGATGTTTTATCGGATTCCTGATGTTCACGGTACAGTCCTGAAATGGTCGTACTGGAAAATCCACACTTCGTCGCTACCTCGGAGATGTTGAGTCCCATCGCTCGTTCGCCGACTATAACAGCACGTTCAAACTCACTTAAATAACCTGCCATTTTAGCAGCTGTAACCGATGTAACAACTGCGCCATACACTTACTGTCTTATATAGGCAGCGCCGTATTTTGCCTGTTTACATATCTCTGTATTTGAATACGCATGCCTATACGAATTTCTTTGGCGCTTCAGTGTCAATGAGAGGGCAGTAGTCATACAATTTCAAATAGTTCAAATGGCTCTGAGCACTATGGGACTTAACATTTGGGGTCATCGGTCCCCTAGAACTTAAAACTACTTAAACCTAACTAACCTAAGGACACCACACACATCCATGCCCGAGGCAGACCGCTCGGTCACATCGGGCTGCTAATCATAAAATTTAAATGTAGATATGTCACTCAGCTTAGATTCAAGGAAACTTTATGGTCGAATTATTCATATCTAACTAATTTCTTTGGACTGACGAGGAGAACTATCAATAACATCCTCAGGTGTAGTAATCACTGTACAGTAAGTTCTGATTCGATGGCATTAGTTGCTCATTCATTAACTGAAATCGACAATATGGTGGCCAATGAGAATCATAGAAAGAAGTGAGTGTATTATGACAACTGTACATATTATCTGTAGGGACTGATCGGCGATCATTGTTTCTAGAAATCACACTTATTTTCAGTCTATCGATAAAAGTTTTATTGTCTCAAAATTGCCGGTTTTGGGCAATATCGGTCATCTTCAGATCATAGCTAGAGTGTCATCAATCTTAACGGACACACTACTAATTGCACTGTGATGATCATTTGAGGGTGAAGCTGGTAGTGATCCCGGTAAGTCTTACTACTCTGTAGCTCAAAAAATGTTCAAATGTGTGTGAAATCCTATGGGGCTTAACTGCTAAGATCATCAGTCCCTAAGTTTACACACTACTTAATCTAAATTATCCTAGGGACAAACACACACACCCGTGCCCGAGGGAGGGCTCGAACCTCCGCCGGGACCAGCCGCACAGTCCATGACTGTAGCGCCTAAGACCGCTCGGCTAATTCCGCTCTGCTTACTCTGTAGCTACGAGCGGGTGGTGAAAAGTTATCCCTCCGCATTTTTGCGTGAAAATCCTTACAGCTTTACACATAAAACAAACGTTATTAATATCCTACATCTTTTTTCTTCATGTCCACATATTTGCTGCCCTCTGCCGCTAGAGGGCTGAGAATTGTAGCGTGTAATATGACGGTGTGTACCGTAAGTGTGTCGGTGCGGGAGAAACAACGAGCTGTAATCCAGTTTCGAAACCGAAGAGTCCGCCCACACTTTGAGCACTCTCTCCTTCAGCATGACAATGGTAGACCACACACACGAACGCTGCGACTTCTGGGGTCACTGCCATCGATCATCCTCCATACAGTGCCGACTTGGCTCCATCCTATTTTTATCTGTTTCCTTAACAAAAGACAAAGACTTCACTTTGATGAAGCGAAGAAAGCAGACGTCAGGTGTAGTGGGACGCGAAATTTAAGCGTGACCCATCCACCAGTGTCAGCCCAGTTTGCAGGTGAATATAAGTTTAATTTAGTTTTGTTTATGTATTTCTGTAATATTTTTGTAATAGCTGTGAATTATCTAAAGTTTTTTGTATTTTTTGTATGTTTCATGTACGGAGAGGGCGGCGCAACGAACGGAGACAGCATCTTCGCTGCCGCGACCAGAGAGGAAATTGCTGGCCACTATACGTCGCGGGTCGACAGCCAAAGAGCAACAGAAGATCCTGGAACCGAGTTGTTGCGTCGTGCTTCTAAAAATTGAAAATGAATTTTTTGTACTCTTTTTGTATAACAATGACGTCGTAGAGAGCTTAATCTTATTGAAAATGTCAGTCCTAGTTTGTTAACGGTCAAGTTCACATATGTATGTAGGAAGCTAATAAATTAGTGGAGGTTACTAAAGTTGAAACACGTGTTCTGAGGATTTATTTATGGAGAATTATGTGAACTGATTAATAATATATTTGACAAGATTATTGGATTTTGACAGCGTTCATCGCAATTTCGAATCTGAAAAGTTTAGTCAATGTGTTATTCTGATATCGATTAAGTCAAGATAACGTGTGTCAATATAAGTTCTGAGGAGAAACAAACGAAATTTAAATTGAAAGAGTTTACGCAAACCAATTGGCCCAAGTGACGAAATTCTTTGCTTACGACTCAACTGATGTTTTACAGTTTCGTTCAAGAACCATTCTGTGACAATTTAAAAAGAATATAAATCATTTTGAAGTGGGTTGTAACTGACGTAGGTGACGAAGTCTGCACATGGTCATAGGTCGAAAGAAAACCATTTATAAACAAACCTGTACGTCGTTACACTACACAGGTTGTGGCTCCGTCAAAACGAAGTAAAACATTCTCCAGCGACGGTATCAGCGAACTGGTCTCTCGTTGAGAGAAATGTGTTCGTCGCCAGTTAGAGGGCTCATCGAATCAAATTGACAATAGTTCTCTATTATTCCACTCTCGAACAGCCTGCGGAAGAAACGAGCATGTATATTTTTCCGTGAGAGCTATGACTTCCCTTGTATTATTATGATGATGATCGTTTCTCCCTATGTAGATCGGCGTCAATAAAATATTTTCGCTTTCAGGGGAGAAAGTTGGTGACTGAAATTTTGTGAGAAGATTCCGCACCAACGAAAAAGTCTTTGTTCTAATGGTGTTCATCTCAAATCCTGTATCCTGTCCGTGACACATTCTCCCCTATTTCGTGGTAATAAAAAGCGTGCTGCGCTTGTTTGAACTCTCTCGATGTAGACCCTTAATCCCATCTGGTAAGCATCCCAGACCGCGCAGCAGTACTCCAAAAGCAGATGGACAAGCGTAGTCTGTTTCGTAGATCCTTACATTTTGTAATTGTTCTGGCAATAAAATGCGATCTTTGGTTCGCATTCCCCCACAACATTTTCTATCTGTTCTTTTCGGTTTAAATTGTTCGTAATTGTAAGTCCTAGGTATTTAGTTGAATTTGCAGCCTTCAGATTAGACTGATTTCTCGAGTAATCGACGTTTAACGGATTCCTTTGTGCAACCTCACACTTTTCGTTATTTAGGGTCAATTGCCAATTTCCACACCATTCACATTTCTTATTTAAATCGCTTTGCAATTTGTTTTGATCTTCTGATGACTTTGCTAGACGATAAACGACAGCATCATACGGAAACAACCTAAGACGGGTGCTCAGATTGTCTCCTACAACGTGTATATAGATAAGGTGTTGTGGCGTTGCAAGACAGCCACGCCACTCGGAAGTAGCCGAAATGCACGCGTTAACTCACGCCGGCTTGCGTGAGGTCTGAAACAGGATACGTTATGAATGCTGTAAAGAAAAGTACGTAGCTTGTTTAATACTTAACTTTAATTCATCCTTGTGGTACATCTCTCTTGATAATACAAGTGAGACTCTCAGATATGGTTAATGGCGCCTTGCTAGGTCGTAGAAATGGACTTAGCTGAAGGCTATTCTAACTGTCTCTCGGCAAATGAGAGAAAGGCTTCGTCAGTGTAGTCGCTAGCAAAGTCGCCGTACAACTGGGGCGAGTGCTAGTACGTCTCTCTAGACCTGCCGTGTGGTGGCGCTCGGTCTGCAATTACTGACAGTGGCGAGACGCGGGTCCGACATGTACTAATGGACCGCGGCCGATTTAAAGCTACCACCTAGCAAGTGTGGTGTCTGGCGGTGACACCACATAAGGAATAGCAGAGGGCCTATAACACTCTCTATGGGAACGCCAGAAAGGCTTCTATTTTATTCAATGACTTCCCGTCAACTACCACTAACTGTGCTCTCTCTGACAGGAAATCATGAATCCAGTCACGTAACAGAGACGATATCCCATAAGCATGGAATTTCACTGCAAGCCGCTTGTATGGTACAGTGCCAAAAGCCTTTTGGAAATCTAGAAATACGGAATTAATTTGAAATCCCTTGTTAATAGTACTCAACAGTTCGTGTATGTAGAGAGATAGTTCACAAGAACGATGTTTTCGCAGCAATGTCGTTGATAGCAGTTCCATTGCTATCGCTCAGAGGCGCATTGACTTTTTATTTCTTTTCTTTTCTTGCCGCTAGCATACTTGACATTATTTTCCAGCCCGGCCTTGTACGTAGGGTTACCAGATTTCGGAATACCAAAAAGAGGACTTTTCCATATTTTAGGATGCAAAAAGTGGACACATTCTATTTCTTAAATTTATTACATAAGAAAAACAATAAAAACGTTACACACATCTCACACACCTACGTATTTTTCATTTGACTGAATCTTTTTTAAAACTTCCTTTTCTTGACACAAATATTTAAAAAAAGTTCTGGCAATTCAAATTTCTAAAATTAAATTTCGCCATTGCAATCCCCTTTACAGTGTCAATAGTGAGTCTATTTCTCTCCTTTGTCCACTGTGCCTCTATTAAGGAGAACAACCTCTCCACACAAGCATTAGGAGCTGGCAACGCGAAGAAGAATTGTGCAGTTTTAATTAACTCGCTGAACTGTTCCTCACTGCTACACGACTCAACCTACTTGCACCATTTCTTATGGGCCGGCTATGGCTATGAATTTTTTTAAACTAGAAAACTGATCAAAGCACTTTTCATCGTCAATTTTAATATATTTATTCAACAAAAATTTTATTGATTCTTCCACGTACGACCACGATATATCTGAAAAATCGAGCTACTTAAAACAAGAAAATTCACAAAGTGGTTCCATGCACATATTCAGGTACTCCAAACATCCTTCATTGAGGGCACGAACACGACACTTAAAATCCTTCACCTTCAAAGCATAACCATCATTTTCCATTTGAAACAATCTTTCTTTCACACTCAAAGATATAAAATTTTCATCTTTTCTGTGCTGAAGAACACCACGAAGGGAATACGGTACATTCATGACATCGATAAGGGTGTTTTCTTCCTTTTCTAAGATACTAATATAATTATGCCAACTAAAGACTGGATATGCCATAGATACAGCTCATTGATAGGGTCCATAAAAAATTTCTCTAGGACTGTTGAAGCTTTGTTTTGTGACCGAAAGAACGATTTCAGAGCGGGGAGCATCTCTGTAAGTCTCTGAATGGCTGGAAATAGCCATCGAGTCTTGCTATGGCTGAGAAGTTGTTGGTATTCTATTTCGACAAAATCACAAACATTCTTTAGTGACTCTACACGGACAGTGTATATCGAAAAATGATTATATATTTTCATTATTAATCCTTGTAAGTCAATTTCAAGGAGGTCAGTTCCGTGTTGAATGTAATTATTAAGGACATGAGCAGGACATCCCACTCCAATCAATACCTTGTTAAGTACCCTCTTTAGATTAGCAAATATATTATTTCCATCACCTCTTTTAATGCCACCAAACATTCTGTTGCAACTATCAGCACCAAACGCCACACATGTGTCCTTAATTTTAAACTTGTTAAGCGTATCAGTGATATATGTTGAAAGAGTTTCTGCAGTTTCATTTGGTCTACTTTCTATATTTAGAAGTTTAATTTGCAGTCCTCCAATCCTGTGATCAAAGTGATGAACTATAATGAGGATCATTTTAATATTCCCATGGTTGCTAGCATCTGTCGAGACACAAGCAAAAGGAATCAACTCCAGATCTTTCATGATGCATTCTAGTGAATGAGGTGCTAGAACTGAATTCACTATTGCTTCAGTTTTGGTACGTCCACACGAGATTTTTTATGATATGGACGAGTCATGGAAAATTTCTCTCAACAGTCCGCTGGTACATCAATTCAATGACCGTAGTAAAAAGTACATAAATTGTTGACGGTACGACATGAAAACAAAAATCAAAAGATCTTCATTCCCAAAACCAAAAAATGTGGACGTTAACATAAATCGCAAAAATGTAGGCGGACGCTGCATTTCACGTCGAAATTGACAACATGTCCGCGTAAATGCGGACGTCTGGTAACCTTATTTGTACGTGTATGATGGGCGACACTACCCGAAACAGATAATTTTGAGACAGTGAAAGAGCGATCGACAGACTCAAAATAAGAGTAAATGACGAGGGTGCAGTCGCTCTGGGAACAGTTCGTCATGACGCTGTGCTGCTCTTGCATCTTGAAGCATTCTTGACAACTCTGTGTATGCAGGCTCAAATTAACATTGTTGGATACAAGTACAGACACAGAATTTTAAACTTATTCTCAGAATAAAATTGCGCCCCGGAGAGGGACTCGCCCTGCGACCTCTGCAGGCAAGTGCTCTCCCGACTCACGACCCACCGTCTGCACTGGTTCAGCGTAGATGTTCTCTTTAGGAACACGACACATTCCAACTATTGTTACTGGTCTGCACGTACTTTCAGTGAGAAACATTCGAAGAGGTAACTGTAACGCCAAAATAAACGAATTTCTTTCGTGAAAGGACCGGTAGACCAAGAGTTCAGTCTATCAAAACGTCCAGCAAACAACTCCAACAACGCCTGATAGTTTGTGAGGTCCCGAAGGTGTGGGGAGAGAGAGAGAGAGAGAGAGAGAAGGGAGGAAGCGGTCAGGTGGTGGAGTTCGTTAAGAAGGCTCTAGATTTGTATTCGGGAGATCGTGGTTCGTATCCCTGTGCGGCTGCTCAACTAAGTTTTCCGTGATTTCCATAAATCGCTTAAAAGTGATGCACTAAAAGCAAGACGGCCGATATCAACCCCATTCTCGTCCATTCAGATCGGCCCTCTCTATTAGATTCGTCCCCGACTGGCATTAAACCCTAATTTTCGTTCTTCCCTTCCTTTCTTTGCAGCATTTTACAACTTGTCTTAAACAGTTCAGGTCCCACACTTCGTTGGCGCTATTGACAAGTTTATGCGAAGTTAAGCCTCCATATAAAACGACGAAGCGTAGCAACAAGTAGCTAGCAACAGGTGGCAAAATCAAAGAGAGGAACAACTTCATCACTCGAAACGTTGCTATTATTAGGTAAAGGTAAACGAAAACCTGCGGCAAACATTTTCCGTGAAAAGAAAAAAAAAAAAAACAGGAAAAGATTATGAGACTGGAAATATAGGAGGTAGAAGTAAACTTCCGTTGGCGTTGCTTCGTCTCTGAAATAAATAACGTCTCACGGTGGATATTCAGAATCTGAAGTTCCCATGGTTTGTGCTTCGTGTCATTAAAAGGTACCCTTTCGATACTCCTTCTCCAATCAAATGTATCAGATTCCAGCTGCGAATGATTGCTTTATTTGTTATTTGGCTAACCAAACTACAGGTTCAATAATAAATTTCGACCACCAGTTTTAAGTGTTTTAACACGGAAACGCTCTAAGGTGGCTCACTGCTACTTCCGGTCACACACGCGAGAAATGAGAATTAGTCCTTATCTCCAGTGGAGCACAGAAAATTTTGGTTCGGTGAGACGCAATCCCAAGTATAACAAAATTTGCTACTGACGTTTTCTGTACCATTTGCATTCTGACTGACAGTTTTTTACTTCGTGTTCTAAGTAAGCAAGGAAAGTAAAAGCGTGATTTGTATCCTTATTTGTCATATTTGAATTCGTGTCCAAAGGATAAACTTAAATCTGAAAAAATAAATCGGGAAGAGAAAAAGTGAGCAGCTACCATAAATTACCGTTAAGAATTCTCAACACACCGAAATTGCGCTATATTAATAGAAAAAAGAGTATTCCCTGCTTAGAGCAGTCACGAGACTCAAACGTATCTAATTCATTGCGGTGGACAACGACAGTGTTTCAACTTGTTCTGAGCAGAATGTGGCGTCACGGAGAAGTTTTCAACATAATGGCTCAAAGACGGCATTTGCACTCTGCTTTGCAATGTTCAATCTCGGTTCATTTTGAAGCGAGTATGAAACGTACCGTAGTTACTTCAGCTACCACGCTCGATCTTCTAACATTCCACACCCTGACTCGTAGAACGTTATCCTTTCGTGATCCGAACGGGGGACTATTCCTGAATCTTTTGCCAATGGAGAGATCATGATGACACTTCTTGAATTACAGGCCACATGTACTGTGGATACACGTTACGTGTCTTTAGTGCAGTGGCTTCCATTGCCTTCTGCATCCTCATGTCGTTGATCATTGCTGATTCTTCCGCCTCTAGGGGCAATTTCCCACCCCTAGGACAAGAGAGTGCCCTGAACCTCTATCCGCTCCTCCGCCATCTTTGACAAGGCCGTTGACAGAATAGGGGGTGACTTCTTATGCCGGAAGTCTTCGGTCGCCAGTGCTGGTTATTAATCAAAATTTAAGCAGCGGCGAGATTCGAAACCGGGACCGAACACGTTTTGATTATGAATCAAAGACGCTACCAATTTTTTTTATCATCCGAACGACTTGGTACTATCATGACACTTCAGTAGACCGTAGTCAAATCATCATGTAATATAAGCTGCATATGGGAGAAAAAATTAGTTACGATAACAGAATAATAATAATAATTAAAAAAGGAGAAAGAAACGAGAACGTAGCCGACAAATCACCACCGAGCCGATATGATATGTATCAACAATTATTTTCATATGTTTTTAGTAATATTTTAATTTTGTGTTTTTTATTTATTTTTATAGTTTGTAATAAAATCTGAAAGTTGAAGGAAAACGAAACCAGATTACATTAGAAATAGCAAACTAAGAAAAATCCCAATTTGATTGCAAGGTCTGACGACGCTCATGTGTATCTATACTTCATCTATACACATTTAACAACAGAACTTGAGCGATGCTGAGTCAATACACAAAAGAAAATGAACAGGGAAGCCAGGAGAGGACAGGCCGAAGCAAATGAGATGGGAACATACATAACAAAGAAAAACACTTATCAGAAAAATTAAATTAACCAACACCTTGCCACCGCAGAACACGATTCAACATGTTGGCGAAGAAGTCTCGATATAGAGGCATTCGCAAGCCTGTCCAATAGGCAGTGATCATGCTGTGCATGAAGTTTATATGATCTTCCCCTCGCCTTCTACAACATAATGAACGAAGTGTCCCAGCAACCACATAACGGTATGGGTTTTCGACCGTGGAAAGAAAGAATTATGTGGACGCAATATGATGTCCATAGTGTATGCAGTCTCAGAAGACTGAGTAAGGAAGACCAGTTGTGTCCTGATCCAAGACCAGTTTGCCATATTACCTCCACATCCCATAAAGCGATGTCGTATCGTACCTGCAGACGTACAACGACTACATAAATACGTATGCTAAACCCAATATGGAAAAGTCGCTCGCTTCGTTGGGCTCAAGTTACTTACTACCTTATACCACGAGGACGCTAAGCGCATCGACAAACTCGGAAGACTGATATTGAACCAAACTGTCGTCCAGGTTGTACGCGGGGATTCATTTTCAACGAGGTTCGGGCAAGGGACTGCTTCCCATCGAGTCTTTAGGAATTTCATGATGAGGACAGGTCTCCGTAAGATGTCAGCCCCTAAATAGCTCACCGCAATATAGAAGTCACGAACGTGTTTTAACTTATAATTTATTGGACCAACATCAATAGGGGGTTCAAGACTAACAGGACGTACACAGAGAAATAAATGAGACGTGAATGTGTGAGTTTCTTGAGTCAGCGTCAAAACAGTACGTCGCACATATGGCATCTGCGTACGTCGCACATATGACATCTGCGTCTTCCTTCGTATATCAATTCAATCAGGCCCCTCCCCCCCTCCCCCGAAACAATTGTTGTAGTTCCTTCACCATCATCGAGCCAGTGTACGGACTTTCTGGAGCGCCGCGCCGGGTAGCCGTGCGGTCCATGGCGCCTTGCCACGGTTCGCACGGCTGCCCCCGTCCGAGGTTCGAGTCCTCCCTCTGGCATGGGTGTGTGTGTTGACTTCAGCGTATGTTAAAGTTAGATTAAGTAGCTTAGGGACCGATGACTCAGCAGTTTGGTCCCATAGAACTTACCACAATTTTTTCTTTCTGTGGCACAGTAAGAGAACGCCTTTCATGCTCTAGTATCGCTCCCTGATTTTTTTCCGTAACGAACTTCCAGTTGAGCGTCGCAATTTTGAATGGACAACGATCAATGATGATACCGAGAGACGTATGCCGATGCACCGCAGTAGCCCATGGGACAGCAGCGTCATAAAAACCTCGCAAGGGAAGAAGCTTACATTTACCTTCATTAAGTTTTGCACCTGAACCTCGACAAAAATCATGGATTATAGCCTTCAGTCGAGGTATCTCAGCAGGATTGCGAATTAGAACCATCACGTCATCCGCGTATGCACGAACAGCTTTAGTCCCGCGGGAAAGTGTCCAACCTGTCAGCTGGGATTCTAGCACCCGAAGTAGGAGCTCCAGAGACAACACAAACAAATTCATTGACAGCGGGCTTCCTTGAGGCACTCCCATACGGGCATTTATTGGGGTCGTCAGTTGGCCATTAACAACCACCGAAGCCGAAATACCCGTAAACAGATCTGAGAGAACTCGCCGTGTGTCAACAGTGAAACCAACTGCCTCCAGAATCCGAAGCAGAAATTCGTGATTAACACTATCAGATGCCTTATCGAAGTCTAGAAAAGCAAGGGCACAGGGAGTGGTCGTTACAGCAGCAACCGAAACAACTACACGACACTCGACTATAGGGGTAAGAAAGGTACGACCAGGTACGCAGCTTTGATGTTTTGCAACAACCGTCTCCATCAGAGCCGACATACCTACAGTATGTGTTGAAAATTGTTTCCATGAGCCTCAACGCACGCGTGGACGCAACATGTTTTGTTTCACACGTTCACATCGTCCAGGCTGCACCCGATCAAGGCAGCATGAATATGCTGCTCCACATCTGGAATGGGCTCTGCATACACGATATTTTTGAGATGGCCCCATAACCAGAAATCGCAGGGATTGAGGTACAGTGAATGAGCAGGCCATGATATTGGATCGCCTTGTACGATCCATCGATCACGAAAGAGACGACTGAGATGCGTCTGAACGTTAACGGTGAAGTGGCTGGAGCAGCGTCCTGTAGCAGCCACAGAATACTTCGAATCATCGATAACGCTTCTTCCAGCGTGGGAGGCAAAGCTACCTACAAGAAATGCCGATAGTTCCGATCTTTTAGACGATGTGAAAGGAAGAGTGGTCCCAAAATACAGCTGCCAATTATCCCGGCCAACACATTCCGGCTGCACCGATAGTGATGATGAAAGGTGGCTACACTGAGTCACAGCGCCAGAGATTGCGCCAGAGAGTATTATTCAGCTGCCTCCACAGGCAGTAGTTGTTCAAAAGCGGTGGTAGGCAGTGCTTGTCGTGAAGTCGTCGTGGAGAGTGCTTGTCGAGAAGCGGTGGTAGAGAGTGCTTGTGGAGATGTTGCAGTAGCGTGTCGTTGTTGAGAATATCCCATGGAGAGTGCTTGTTCAGATGTTGTCATATTGCTTTGATGGACTAGAGTGTACTTTCTGTCAATATATATGAAGGTAAAAAAAATTCCTTTTTTTTATTATTTCAAAGTCTTAAACAATAATGCCTCTTGGTAACAGGTTCAGTCAACAAGCATCTGGCTCGTGTTCTTGTATCAGACTGTATTGTGGTTTCTATGTGCAATTATAGTATTTCAGTTTTATTTAATTAATTCAGTATAAATGGTATTTAAAATATCTGGTCTTATTGAGGAAGAACCGTGCCAGATGTGTACGTTGAATCACACTTCCACACACAGAACAGTTACACTTGTGCTTTGTTGTTTTGTAGGTTTTATAGTTGCTGGGGACTTAATTAATTAATTGTGTTAACGGAAGTTTTGTTTCATCGTTTGTTGTTATTTTATGCAGTCAGATTGCGTACTAATACTACTCAGGGCCAACCGGTTACGAGACTGCGTAACCGGACAGACAGTAAAAATTATTTGCATAATATTTAAATATTTAATTAAGCCCCCATGCAATGATTCACTGTCACCATCCCACAGATGACTTATCAAAACTGAAAATACTACTCCGCGTAAAGGTGGCGTCATTGTGAACAGGGTGGGTGACACAAATCCCGGAATCGAGGTAGCTTGGTGAAGAAACCAGTGACAAAACTGCTTCTGGTGTGGAAAGTCTGTCGCTACTAACCCCGACACATGCTGTAAATGATAAGGGTAGTAACAAATGTCATGTTGAATGTTCCACACGGTCATCTGGCTTACATTGCGCTGGTGGGCCAACTGCATGGTACTGACACAGCGGTCGCCTTCCACAGTGTTAATCACATTTTCCCCCAAGTCTGGTGTCCGAACATTTCGGGTAAGTCCTTCATGATTTAGTGCTTCCTGAAACGACCCTGTCTCAGACAAACCGCGAAACACTGTTGCAAACGATGGATACTGTTGTTGTTTTCGGCGGGAGTAGGTCTCCTGATACAACTTTGCTGCCTGCTGCCAGTTGCCATTTGCCTTTCCGTAAGTAAACACCATGTCGGCAAGCTCTCGACTCGAATACGGAACCATTGTGTACAACGCTGTATGACATCCACCACAAGACGAATCAGCAAGATAAGTGAATCGGACACAACATTAACAATTGCTATGGCAGGAGAGGGCGCTAAGGCATGACGCATGAGGAACAGTACCACACTCTGGGAGGAAACCATGCATACTGTAACTGTGGCTGCATGGTACAGCGCATATTAGACCTCTGTCTCTGTATGAAGTACTACTGAATACATGGTCTCAAGCATGGAAACCGTGCACTTACGGACCTTTTTTGTTCCGTATCCCCACATCGATCAATCCCTAAACTTTGTACACGGTGGAAAAAATCACTATGTATATTAAAGATGATGAAAAATATTTTACTCATTGTTGAATTGGTGTTTGCGATGCAGTTTTAATATAAAGACACGAACGTATATTTCTGCTCATAAAATTTCATTTAAATATAAAAATGTATCCAAAGTCAACTGTAAAATTACCATAGTCCTGAATTTATCCTGAGATTAAACCTCTCAGTTGAGGTGTTTCACAATTTTCACATGAAATTTTACAAGTGCTTTATATTGGAAACTTTCCCACTGCAATTTTGATATTGTCAAGACATAACAGATAGTCTTCATATTTATCTAGGTGTCACCACATAATCTAAGGATGGGTTAAGTGTGCTTTATGTCAAAGTCACAGTGAACGTATATAGTATAGGGACGGAACTAGATGTTAACTGCCATCTTTCCACGTCAAATCTTCTGTAATATCCTACTATTAACATGCATATAAAATCAGAAGGAATGCAGCATAAACGGTTACTTTTAAATTTGAGTGATATGTTCAAGATATCGTGCATGATATAGTGGAAGCTAAACGTGCATTTGAAAGAAAATTTGAACTTCAGGAACTCTGAAAGAATGTTGATGTGGAAGAAATGATTGACCGAGTAGTGCGTTCACAGTATGACAGAGCTGTGATGACTGCTCAACACCTATCGATGAGATATCTTAAAATTCACTAAAACTAATTTGAGGTGTAAGAACTATAAAATTGTTCTATCCGACGACAGAAATCTATGAAACGGGATACATCATTATATTTACCGGAAACAAGTATCGTCGAAATTCAGAAGAAAACGCGAGCAGATAATAGTCTGAAGTGTTGGACGAACTGTCGAACTTACACCTGTAAACTTCCGGTTGTAATGGTTCAAATGGCTCTGAGCACTATGGGACTTAACAGCTAAGGTCATCAGTCCCTTAGAACTTAGAACTACTTAAACCTAACTAACGACATCACACACATCCATGCCCGAGGCAGGATTCGAACCTGCGACCGTAGCGGTCGCGCGGTTCCAGACTGAAGCGCCTAGAACCGCTCGGCCACTCTGGCCGGCCAGATTGTAATGATTTGGGTTTAGGGCGCAAGACAGGTAGATCACTAGCGTCCAGTAAATAATGTAACGAGGAGGCTGAAAACCTGAAGAGGTACTGGACAAAAAGCACTAAGATTTCAGAAAAGATAAATATATCAGAGAGTTAATTCGTAGCTCGCATTTAGTAACGATGTAAAGAATGAAGGACATCTTCGTAAGAGTTTTAGACCTAGAGAAACCCACCGACAATGTGAGCTGATGCATAGACGAAATAGTGAGAGACGGAGGCAAAAGTGCAGCAACAGGCCAGAAATACTGAATGCCTAGAAAAGCAAAGTGACAGTAATAAGAGTCATAAATAAATAATGGTGATTCTACGTTAACGAGGAGCGGAAGAAAGAACTGAGAAAATGAAAAAGAAATCATAATGAGAACACATTCAGAATAAAAGCTATGATAAAATTTGCAGACAATGCGTTTCTTCTCGCTAAAACTGAGAAAGATTCAGAAGATTAAAGGAAAGGGACAGAATACCTTATTCAGAATAAGGTTATGGACAAAGTGAGCTAGTAAAGAACACTTGCAGAAAGAAGAATAAGGGTATGTTTACATCAAATCAGGTGGAGATATAGACGAAAGAAAATTAATCAAAGGAACTCTATCGAAAGCAACATGAAACAAGAAGAACGGACAAGGAAGGAAAAAAAAATATGTGCAGAAATTCTGTCAAATACAGAAGTGAATGCAGGAAAGTGTTCATCTGGAGTACAGCTTTGTAAAAGAGGTTAAAGGATGTAAGACGTCGTGGTCTCCTGACCTTCATTGCTAACATATTCCGCCCTCACAGTCATATTCCGCACTGAAATTAGGACAGACGGTGAATCAGAGAATAGGACAGTCGGGGAGCTGCAGAATCAGCAGGCTCAGTTAGACTGGGATAAAATTGAGACAGATCAGACAGATGGGAATCGAAGAGATAACATCGAATTTCCAGAATACGAAATTCCAGGTAGGGCACATTCTGAGCCAGAAATAGACAGCCCACGTAGGAAATGGCAAAGATTAGAAGCGCAGGAAACGCCTTTGTTTGCCGCATGTTCAGGGACAGAATACGCGTCAATACAGTCAATGAACCGGCAGTTAGCTAATGTTCAAAGAGAAGTAGACAGTGAGGAAGAGGGGAAACATTTAGAATACGTCGAACCTATCGTACACATTCTAAATATGCCCCAACAGCAGACACAGAATTTTGCGGAGTTACGAGTGCCAGGAAAAGGTTCCGTAACAGACGCAACTGTACCTGCAAACACAAGACATACACAACAGAGAGGGCAGAATGCGGAGTTGTCTGCGCCACGTAATGGTTCAATGACAAACGCAACTAGTCCTCATCACAGACAGCACGGGTTATTGCAGTTATCAAACCTAGAAACGCCACAGCATAGCCCAGTAAACGACGTAACTGGCCGAGTGGAAAACAATAGATCGAGAATACATAGTTCAGCAGAAGGTAGCGTCAAAGGACAGGACGTGATCATGGAGCTGTTGCAAAAAATGAACGCTAGTATGACGAAACAGAATCAGGAATTGAAACAGGATAATCAAAAATTGAGACAAGAGATTAAGACACAGATCCAACAGGTTAAGATCCAGATGGAAGAAGGGATCGCCAGAATTGATAGTCATATCACTCAGATAAACAAAGACGCGAAAGAATCTAGAGAAAGAATTCAGGTACTAACACAAGGTCAGCAGCAACTACGCACTGACGTGGACAAGGTACAATTGGACATCGTAAACGTTGACAAAAAGGTGGAACGTTTTACGAAAAAAGCCACTCGAACAGCAATACAAATTTCGAAAGAACAAGCAATTCAAAGCAAGGTCGCAAAGGCTGCACTGAAAAAATATGATCAGCGGATCAATAAAATAGAACTTAAGAACAAAGATCAGTTTGAAAAGCTTCGAAGAGAGTTGATACAAACTATCGAAGAAAAGATCGAGACCGATTACACCTGTAGCGAAACAACTGACGCGTCAAGCATTAATTCAGTACACGAACACGCGCCATCTAAGAAAGTTCAAGTAGAACCAAGGCTAGACGTAACACTCGCGCAGAAATCGAAACAGAAAACCCCGATTAAAGTAATACATGACATGCCACAGGACCAGGCACAGTATCTAGAAAAACGGAACACATACATTCAGCCGATACCTATCGAAAGACAGGCAACTGAACCAGTAAATCCAATGACACAACATAATAGCAGCACAGGTACTATACCACGAACGACGAAATACACGAACAACACTTTTGTTCACCAATGATACGATATGACGCGGAGTCAGGAAATTGAGAATAGGCAGACAGGCAGTGGATTACCAGAGAATAAACACGACGACACAAGCAGTGGCAGATTATTTGAGTCCATGAATCAGCCACAAACCGGATTTATGATACAGATCACTTCCTTAAAGTTAGAAAATTTTAACATTTCAAGGAAGAAGACGGTAGCTTGCATGCACGCTCATTCATCGACCAGCTTCAAGTAGGCTTACCAAACCACTGGAGCGTAGCTCACAAACTTGACTTCATTTGTGCACACATGTCAGGGACAGTAGCAGAGGTGATGCGAAAGATCGCGGCTATCTGTACCTCTTACCTACAGTTCAGAACATCATTTCCCGAAAGATATTGGTCCAAGGCGGTGCAAAACAAATACGAGTTACTTCAGATGACACCATATGAAAACTCAGGAGAGAAAAGCGTGGTAAAATTCTTTGATACAATGGACAAAAAGAATCAATGCCTAGACAAACCGTATAGTAACGGAGAGCTGATACGTCTGTGTAGAATGAGTCGGCGCCTTCGAGTATTTCAGTGGGGATCGTCGAGCACAGAAACTGACGCAGCAAAAAAGGAAAAGACTGATATAACACAAATGTAGTTAAGGAAATGATATATTTGTAAAAGTACCTTTTTCCTTTCTTGTAAAAGTAATTACTTTTATTATGTATGTAAGGCCACAATTTGTAGCTATCTTATAACATTTGTAAAGAAACTTAGTTAGTATAGTTATATAATCTCACAAACTCATGGAAAGTCTATTTATTTCTTTTGTATGTAAAATTAGAAAAGGATTTATGCAGGAATTTTCTTGTTTAAGCAACATTCAAAAACACCTTTTCGGGGTAATAATATTAATACCAAGGATAGAATTAAGAGGAAACACTCCTCCATTCATACAAAAAGTACACGTAAAGAAAAAGATAATGCCTAAATAAATAAAACAAAGTAGCACAACAGAGCTTTTACGCAACATTTACGCAAGCTTAACTAAAGAAAAGATATAACCACACTAAAACATGATACACTGTACGCTTACCAGTTTGGAAAAATTAATATTGTAAAAACAAATTTTTGGAAATGAAAAAGAAAAACAGAGACACATACTGGAAACGACAAAGAATAACAACCTTTGTAAAGTCTATATTTGCTTAACAACAAAACATAAATTGTAGAATTAAAAAAATAGAAACAATAACTATAAAGAAATCATTAGAAAAAATTGTTAAGAATGGCTGAGAAAAGTATAATGGAAAATCTAAAAGAACAATTTTTGCCTGACTTTGTCAATGTTTTCCTCGGCATTGACAAACCCCAGACAAAAATTTTGTCAGAAGGAGGGAGGTATGTAAGACATCGTGGTCTCCTGACCTTCACTCCTTACATATTCCGCCCTCACAGTCATATTCCGCACATCAAGATACTTCATTCGAACCCAAACTGGATAAGATAAAGTCAATGTTGTATGAATTCATGTAAACGATATGCAAATAACTAATAAATCGCAAGTGCGCACCGTGGTTGAAATACTCAAGGCTGGCGTACACACATACATTCCAGACATGACGGTCACAAGAGCTTTTAGTTCGAGAGAGGCAACCGCACGCCAGGAGGACAGTCCCAACCCATCTACGTCAGTCGGTGGTCGCCCATGGAGCAGACAGCATTCGCCCGAGGGAAAGGAGGAACGACTCTGTGTTCAGCTTAAAAGCAAATTCCACTTCATTGTGTGGGAGCGGCCAGCCTATGCATTCTTTACATATAACACGCAGTTTCAGAGATTTTCACAGGGAGACAGCAAACGCCAAACGCTGATACTACAGATTTCTGGATTGGTCGCCTTAAACGAGACGTCATTCTCCCGTTTGAGAAGAGCAATGCTGATTGGCAGACAATATTTCTGACGCCTTGAGCTGAAGGAATAATGGAAGAGACCGAAAGACGTACCCCTTCACGTCTGGTGTGGAGAGGCGCCATTCCGTTGTCGCTCTTGGAGCAAGGAACAAGTCTCTCCTCAGTACTTCACTGGGAGAGCACCTCTGTCGAGAGCAACTTGAAGTGCGACTCTACACTGAGTCCTTGCGATTAAGCGTTGTTCACTGTGTTGGACGACACACTTCTTGTGCGGTGTGAATGGACAGAGTTATAGTTAAACGCCTGCGAGCGAATTTTTGAGTGGCATCGCAGTGGACTGGTTATCTGACCAGTGTACCACGCCAATAGTGAGACTAGGGGCGAATAGGAATCCTTGACTTCATCAAGGCGTAGGGAGAGTTTGATTGGCGAAGGTCAATCCAGATAGAACGAGAGTTTTCTTATTTGTCAGCAGCGAGCGGCGCAGAAAGCAGTCATCGCAACTTACTGTATTGTGCCCTACAGCTATTGCGAGCCCCATATTTCCTCCACAACAGTACACTTCACTGCATTTCACATGCGACAGTCGCGACTGTACCTAGCAACATTCTAAAGGATAATTATCCAAGTTGAGTAGGCACACCTCTCAGCCATTCTGCCAAGTCAACAACAATCTTAAACTTCATATAGAAATTTCATTAGCGAATCCTATCCTTGAGAGGTAACTTCAGGTTCCGAAAAGAACCAGGATGTAACTTGTTCAATTCATAAGTAAAAGTGCCATTGTGATTTCTCAGAATTTTTGTAAAATAAATAATAATTTTCGTTAGTTTCATGTTTTTCTTACACTAACTAGCACTAATCCAGTACCCAAGTATCCCACTAATTATGTAAGAAATTTTGTGAATTTTTGTGTCATTTTCTTACAGCGGACGACTCCAGAAGATATTTATTGCTCAAAGTTTTTCAGGCCTTTCTGTTTAGAATATTAGGAGCGTCTATCTGACTTCTGTAATAGTGTGGGGGTGGAAATCGCATCTTGCAGGAGCCACAGGTTAAAGGGTACATCTCAGATAAATCCGTTGCGCAGAATAACAGAATCTCAGATCAACCCCACGCTCACAAGGAAGACTATGGAATAACTGGTAAATAAGCACCTCTAAACGAGGTAGACATTTAGGGAACGAAATGGAGAGTTAATAAATAAGCATATGGGAGGCCACAGATTGGAATGTGTGAAACAGATCATCATTGGGCATTGTAACTGCGGAGATATGAGAGTATGAGAGAATGGGAGACGGAATAAAAATAACTGAAATTCTGATGACTTGAGAAGCAAACTAAGTATAATGTGATCGCCAGCCGGCCGGAGTGGCCGAGCGGTTCTAGGCGCTACACTCTGGCACCGTGCGATCACTACGGCCGCAGGTTCGAATCCTGCCTCGGGCATGGATGTGTGTGATGTCTTTGGGTTGGTTAGGTTTAAGTAGTTCTAAGTTCTAGGTGACTGATGACCTCAGATATTAAGTCCCGTAGTGCTCAGAGCCATTTGAACCATTTTTTATGCCTGTGCGCTTAGATGTATTCCGGTGTATGTTTAGTAATAGAGCAAACCCTACCCTAATGAACATGACGAGGTTGTACAATACAGGTAAGACTGTTTCATAATATTACAATAGTGAACAGTTTAAGTCTGCATCTACATGCGTTCTCCGCAAGCTACTGTACGTACCACTACCAGTCATCTCTTTCCTTTTCCAGTTGCAAATAGAGTGAAGGAAAAACGACTATCTTACGTCTGCGTACTAGCCTCAATTTATCTTATCTTCGTACTTGTTACGCGCAAAGTACGTTGACGGCAGTAGAATCGTTCTGTAGTCAGCTTCAAATGCTGGGTCTGCAAATTTTCTCGATAGAGTTCCTCGAATAGAACGTCGCCCGCCCTCCAAGGATTCCCATTTCAGTTCCCCAAGTGTCTCCGTAACAGAGTCCGCACAGGATACGGTGGCCGATGTGCACTGCCCAGTTCCCGTCCGAAGCGCTGTGTGACTTAATTTGTTTCAGCTGGTCGGCGTTGCCAGAATCGAGGCGCACGCCGTGCAATCTTTCTCAAAAGATTTTACGGAAACTATTCGGCAAAAAAATTATTTTTGCATTTCTTATACCTTTATATGTCAGCTTCACGATCATGTGTCCATCATTTCGATAATGGTCATAGCTAATGTGATGTTTGCATGTAAATAAGACACTGTGCAAAATTCGAAAAAGTTTGCAATGAAAAATAGAGGTCGCTATGATTTTGCGTTTGGTGCATATGATATATGCTGCGTATGAAATATAGTCGATGTACTGAATTTTTGAATTTTTTTTAGGGTTGGTTGGATATCTCTCTTTCCTCTCTATCATCACCAACCTGGAGAAAATTGATGCGGTGTAGCACGGTCATCTGCGATCGCGCGCACCAGCGATAAATCCAGAATGAAACATCCACAACATTCCTTGTATTTCGTAAACGGTTCGAGATATCGAAATGAGATTTTGGCAAATGATAGGAAGCAAACAGAGTATTTTTCCATGTGGTTAGTGTTCAAAGTTTCATTATCTACCATGTTATTCAACTAACTATGGACTTTTTTTAATCTTATCGGGTACGTTCACTGTCAGTAGTTAAAATTTTAACGTAAAATAAATACGCCCTACTCGCAATGATCCCTTTACTTGAAAAAATAATCAAAGAATTATAAGCACCACATGTAATAAATACGTAACTAAAAGAATTTTAATTACATATTAATATAATGAAACAATAAGCAACTATTTGCATAAAAGAAATTTAATTTACTTACAGGTTTCGGGCACTTAGTGCCCTTCGTCAGAAGGTTATGCCTATCGCATTATTTCCGAGAGTCAACAACAAAGAGAATGCAGCTAAATGCCATGGTCTTATGGTTCATAGTATGTGTAACAAAACTAGGAACCTGATTCCTGCAGTACTTTTGCACCAACTTGCAACCTACAATTTATATTATTCTCAATGTAAGGA
Organism: Schistocerca cancellata; assembly: GCF_023864275.1. Lineage (NCBI taxonomy): Eukaryota > Metazoa > Arthropoda > Insecta > Orthoptera > Acrididae > Schistocerca > Schistocerca cancellata. Next base: position 766,226,190 of record NC_064630.1, read on the forward strand.
TGAACTCACAACTTTCTCACTTTTCTCCTTCTGTACCGGCAGTAGTAATAATACCATATTATAATATCATCACCAATACTGTGACTAGACACTGTATTATTGGCCCACTGTACACAAAAAAGCGCGCTACATACGCCATTCGCCCACACCCAATGAGACTGATTTTTCTTTTCGCACCGCAAGTGACGTGGCAGTAGAGACTCGTGTCGTGTCTGTGTGAATCTGATAGGCTATTCGAGTCGTCCAGTGTTCCCATCTCTTGCTTGTCAGGTAGCTGGAGACCTGATTTCAGTATCCCTGTGTGAATAGGGCCTTACTGTGGCTCTTACACACTAGTTGTCCGATAATGTGGTCTTCCGTGTACCGTCATTATTAAATTCTAGTGTACGTACAATTTATCATGTAGCAACGTTATCATACATGTTTGTGTAAGATGCAGAACTTCCGTTGTTGACTGAGTTAAACTACTAGAGCCAACAACTCTGTAGAGGAAGCTGAAAGCGTGAAATGGGTGGCAAGTATTGACGGTGATAATGATTTAGTGATATAATAAAACATCTATTGGCTGGAATACAAACATATTTTGAGTTGCAGCACAGTACAGGGATTAGTTTAGGCCGTTAAGAGATTGCTTCTATCAAAAGTTTATTGGCGTGGACATAGACGCATATTAATACAGGGTGTGCATAAAGTCCGGTAACACTTTCAATTAGTTATTGGACAAGAATGAAACACTGTACAGATTTCATACATATGTCATTTTGAAGAGAAACCCTGAAAGGTTTTTTTTTTTCATCTACAGCGCCACAGCGTAGTTTGGTAATTTGCCGATAGTCAGCGCTAGTCGCAAACATGGCGAGTTCAGGTGCGGAGCGAGCTTTCTGTGTGTTGGAGTTCGACAAAAATAAGTGTGCTACAGCTGTTCAACGGACGTCTAGAACCAAGTACGGTAAGAAACCCTCAACAAGGAAGGCCATTTACAAATGGCACAATAAATTCGTTACGATGGGTTGCTTGTGCCCGGCAAGTAGAAGCGGACGTCCCAGCGCGAGTGAAATTAATGTGGAGCGCGTACGAGAGACATTCGTAAGGACTCCAAAGAAATCGGTGCGTCGTGCATGCCGTGAACTCGAAATGCCTCCAGTGACAGTGTGGAAAGTCCTGAGACAGAAGCTGTCTATGGAACGATTCAAATTGGAGCTAATGCAGAATCTCAATGACGACGACAAAGACAAGCGTGTTGAGTTTTGTTCGCAGTTGAAACAATTGAATGAGGATGATCGCTTAATTTTTAGCGACGAAGCCACTTTTCACACTGATGGGAAAGAGAAAAGGCATAGCTGTCGAATCTGGGGTGGAAAGCATCCACACGAATGCAATGAATTTGAGTGCGATTGCCCAAAGGTAAATGTTTTTTGTGCCTTCTCACGTCGAAAACTGTACAGTCCATTCTTCTTCGCCGAGAGCACTGTCACTGGGTATTCCTACTTGGATATGTTGCAGCAATGGCTGATGCCTCAAATGGAATCGGATTCTCGGTTCATCTTTCTGCAGGGTGGGGCTCCACCTCATTCTCATCGTGAAGTTCGTGGGTACTTGAACACGGATATGCCGCATCGATGAATCGGCCGTGTTAAAGAGGGTTTAATTGAATGGCCCCCCGATCAACAGAGTTCACTCCGTGACCTTTTTCTGTGGGGACGCATTGTAAGATCTGGTGTATGTACCGCCTCTACCACGTGATGTAGCACAGCTCCGGGAGAGAATACGGGAAGCGACTGCCACAGTCGACGTCGGGTATGGCAAAAAAATGGTTCAAATGCCTCTGAGCACTATGGGACGTAACATCTGTGGTCATCAGTCCCCTAGAACTTAGAACTACTTAAACCTAACTAACCTAAGGACATCACACACATCCATGCCCGCGACAGGATTCGAACCTGCGACCGCATGTTCCAGATTGAAGCGCCTAGAACCGCACGGCCACACCGGCCGGCGGGTATGGCAAGAATTCGATTACCGCATTGACATCTGCCGGGTCACTCATGGTTCGAATATCGAATGTTTGTAAAAAGGAAAAAAACTTCCAGAGTTTCTCTTCAAAATGCAGTATGTATGATAACTGTACAATTTTTAGTTCTTGTGCAATAAATAATTGAAAGTGTTCCCGGACTTTATATACACTCTTTTCGTTTCATAAATTTGAACGCCATTTTTTTGCCGGAGTATATATTTATTAATATCCCACACGTGTTTCACGTTTTACGCTAAAGCATTTTTGTGGATTTATGTCGCTAACACAGTCTTGCTTTTATAAGCGATACTTGTAGTTAAGAAAACAGTTCAAGTACTAACTTTTTCATTAATAAATTACTACTTACAGTTTTTCGTTTTTTTCGGCAGAAATGTGCAATTCTTCTCATCTGGGCCGGCCAGAGTGGCCGAGCGGTTAAAGGCGCTACAGTCTGGAACCGCACGACCGCTACAGTCACAGGTTCGAATCCTGCTTCGGGCATGGATGTGTGTGATGTCCTTAGGTTAGTTAGGTTTAAGTAGTTCTAAGTTCTCTGGGACTTATGACCACAGCAGTTAAGTCCCATAGTGCTCAGAGCTAGCCTTCTCATCTGGTCACAGGTTAGAAACTGAAATGTCACTTCAATACGACCATAACGTTGCCAGTAAAACAATTTTGCTCGTTCTTCAATTTTGTAAATACTTAGTTGAAAGTAGTAAATAGCATTTTTCGCGTTGTTTAATATAAAAAAGTTAAAACCCCCTGATGATGCTGAAACTTCAGCGCTAGCTGTCTGGGTAATAGAAGAAAGGAAAAACTGTGTTTTGCTCAAGGCAGATACCATCCAAAACAAATTTAAATAGGTATACATGGTGCTCCCGTAAGAGCGTGCAAAAATTTAACAGGACACAGAGGATGCTCAACTGAACAATCTGAGGTAGGGAACCTGAGGCCGGAGAAACCCCATTAAAGGAGATAACAGGAATAAAATCACATTAGTGTGTACTTTTTCATTTATAATGGTCACAGTTAACTGCAAATACTATCACTGACAAAATGAACGTACCATTTGTACTCTACCTTACAAAACGTGCTGAAACTGACGGCCGTCAATCTGAATGCAAGAACGACATCGGTGAACTGAAACGTCCCCTTAGAACAAATTATACAAGACTGTGCTTAAACTGACATACAATATTTTTAGCGCAACGCAATCTGACTTTCAAAAATCCCTACAAAAGAATGGCCTTGACTAACATTAACCTATACCTTTCACAAATCACTTACCTCACAAAAATCTTCGTTACTCAAGCTACAGCAAAACAGCGAGCGCCACTACTGCCAGCTAAATAACAGATTCAAACTACGGAAGGCACTAACTACTAGTAGGCATAGTTAGCAAATGAAAGATTTTAATAGAGAACAAACAATGTATTTACCTTAATATTCATCAAAAGTCATGATATATACAGCAGTTCATGACATCCATTTTTACAAATTTCAAAACACCGCCATTTCTCTCCCCACATCCACCACTGCTGGCGGCTCACCTCCAACTGCGCAACGCTACGCGCTGTTCACGTCCAGCTGCCCAACACTACAATGGCAGACAACAATGCAAACTAGCCACAGACTGCACACAGCACAGCCAGTGATTTTCGTACAGAGCGCTACGTAACGTTGCCAATAAGAAAACATAAACAGCCTACTTACAGAACAAGATTCTGTCGCACCCTGGCGAATATCCCCGGTGTGTTTTGAATCACATCACAGGCAGCTACAATTATGGCAATTAATTCCATATTAGTATTCACAGGGGTCTCATACGCTTGTGACTTTAGATATCCCCATAGGAAATAATCAAGGGGATTCAGACCAGGTGACCTGGAATAGGACCTCTCCTTCCAATCCAGCGACCGGAAAATGCAGCACTGAGACGGTTGCGGACATCCACACTGAAGTGAGGCGGTGCACCGTCATATTGTAGCCACATACTCTCACAAACAGGCAAGGGTACGTTCTCCAACGACACAGCTAGAAGTATTTGCACGAACCTCAAATACAGGTGGCCATTCAGATGACATCATGACTTTCTAGCAATCAGGCTCGTCGACCTTAATTCCTTGCAGGAAATAAAGAATGTACACTTAAATAAACAGCACAGTTCGTGTAAGCGTGTACGCATGTTTGTTGTAAATAAGCTGGAAAACAGTAATGCTAGACAAAGCGGTAGACAAGTTTACTTCCATATCTCCTTGTTCAGTGGAGCATTTTCAACGACCTGTTACATTTTTGCTCGCTCTTAGGGGAACACCCTGTAGATGGCAGCAAGAAAAAGGCGTTTCAACTAAAAAAAACGAATTATTTCATTCGACGTGTTAATTATTTCTGTGTACAAATACAATGCACAGAAAATGGAACATCTTTTTCGAGGTTACAAGAAGATAAACGAGTGGTGGGAAGATTGTGGAATGGCGTGGTGATGTTTTACCTTTCCTGGCAGGACCGAGCTGACCTGTTGTCGCAGATGAGTTGTGGGCTGACAAGCCTACTGTTAGCAGCCAGTCTCTCACTGGCTCACTGTTCATCACGGCGCAACAGAACTGCGAGTTTGGTGTCAGTCAGTTGAATCTCACAGGCTAAAGCAGGCTGCAGTCCTCCCAGCTTGTCCGGGCAATTTGAGTACGGTCGCTCATTGTGGTGTGTTGGCAGAAGAGCCAACACCGTATAGCTAGAGGAGGCCGAAATGCACGCGTTAAACTCACGCAGACTGGCGTGAGGTCTGGAACAGTAAAGTAGTTGAGTCCAGTAAGGAAATAACGTAGTTGCTGGAATACTTAACTTTAATCCATAATTGATGATACAGAAGTGCAATCTCAATATACACTGGTAATGGCGCCTTGCTAGGTCGTAGCAAATGACGTAGCTGAAGGCTATGCTAACTATCGTCTCGGCAAATGAGAGCGTATTTGTCAGTATAGCTTTGCTAGCAAAGTCGGATGTACAACGTCGCTCTAGACCTGCCGTATGGCGGCGCTCTGTCTGCAATCACTGAGAGTGGCGACACGCGGGTCCGTCGTATAGTAGCGGACAGCGGCCGATTTAAAGGCTACCACCTAGCAAGTGTGGTGTCTGGCGGTGACACCACACATTGCGACACAAACGCCTGTCCGTATAATACACGGACAGTGTGGCCGGTGGCAGGGTCTTCCCACTCTGCTGTACACAACTGATATACCTGCCTAATAACCTGTACGGCACCAGCGAGCATGCATAAGTGCCGCAACAAGACGTGACATGACTCGACTAATGTTTGAAGTAGTGCTGGAGGGAATTGACATAATGAATCCTGCAGGGCTGTCCATACATCCGCTAGAGTACGAGGGGGTAGATATCTCTTCTGAACAGCACGTTGCAAGGCATCGCAGATATGCTGATTAATGTTCAGGTCTGGGTTGTTTGGTGGCCAGCGGAAGTGTTTAAACTCAGAAGAGGGTTCTTGAAGCCAGTCTGTAGCAATTCTGGACGTGTGGGGTGTTGTCCGCAGCTCGTGGTCGTGCGGTAGCGTTCTCGCTTCCCGCGCCCGGGTTCCCGGGTTCGATTCCCGGCAGGGTCAGGGATTTTCTCTGCCTCGTGATGACTGGGTGTTGTGTGCTCTCCTTGGGTTAGTTAGGTTTAAGTAGTTCTAAGTTCTAGGGGACTGATGACCATAGGTGTTAAGTCCCATAGTGCTCAGAGCCATTTGAACCATTTGTGTAGGGTGTTGAATTGTTCTGTTGCAATTACCCAAGTCCGTCGGAATGCGCAATGATCATGAATGGATGCAGGTGATCAGATAGGATGCTTACGTAAGTCTCACCTGTCAGAGTCGTATCTAGACGCATCAGGGGTCCCATACCCCTCCAACTGCACACGCCTCATGCCATTACAGAGCCTCCACCAGCTTGAATAGTCCCCTGGTGACATGCAGGATCCTTGGGTTCATGAGGTTGTCTACATTCCCGTACATATCTATTCGATACAAGTTGAAACAAGAATCATCCGACCAGGCAACATGTTTCCAGTCATCAACAGTCCAATGTTGGTGACCGGCTAAGGCGAGGCGTAGAGCTTTGTGTCATGCAGTCATCAAGGGTACACGACTTCCCCTTCGGATCCGATAGCCCATATCGATGATGTTTCGGTGAATTGTTCACACGTTGTCATTTGTTGATGGCCCATTATTGAAATATGCAGCAATTTGCGGAAGGGTACACTTCTGTCACGTTGAACGATTATCTTCAGTTGTCATTGGTCCCGTTCTACCGGATTACTGGTATTTACTGTACACTTGCGAAATAGGCAAGTACATCACTGGTCTAATATTAGTGATTTTTAGGTTATTGTCATCTGTATGCAACTGAATGAAGTATATTTAAGATTACTTAAAGCACTACAGCTATCACCCCACAAATACAGAGCAAAAATTCAGACACAAGTGTAACAACAACTCACTGCTAACCCTGGCCATAGAGATGACGCACCCTCACACAAATATGAACTTTGCTCATAGTCATTACAGTTTGCAACGTTACATAACATTCAACAGAAGTGAGAGGTGGATAGATCGTGATGGTCCCATCGCATGGACTCCGTGCTCTCCTGGTATCACGCAAGTAGAATTAATCTTGTGGGGTTAGGTCAAGGATCGCGTGCTAATGATCCCAGTCATTGTCATTGCTAACACTCCTGTACAAAACAGTGAAGGAATCAGAACTGTTGAAGCCGCAATGTTGATCTGCACAGAGACATAGCTCGAATAGCGTCATGGCGCTCTAAAAATGATGAGTGGGGCACACAGTGAATTTATGGCGTAACAGAAAAGCACCTTGAGAGCTACTAAACGTTTTACAAATATAGTTTCCAAGTTATGATGTTTTAGAAATCGTTTGTGTCCAGATAACGGCGTTTTGAATAAATGGTCTCGCGGCTGCAAATCACTATCCAACTATTGCCCATCCACTTTACGAACGATCGCACAATACGATCCGTGGTCTTCAGTTCGCCTCCTTCTGTATAGCCGCCCTTGGCGTGGCCACGGAGATGCTGGACTTCCCCCTCCCCCCTCCTCCCTCCATCTGGCTCAGCACGCAGCCTCTGTTATTGGCAGGCGCTTTCCTGTCCGCCGCTCACTCAAAGTAAACAGCCGAGATGCGTTTGTTTAGGTTCGCCCGCAGACAACAATACCAACTTCTGGCTGGAATAAACAGCGCCGCTTGCTTTCAGCTCTGTTGTTTCGGAGCACAATGCGAGTTGACTTTGCAGTGTAGCGGCAGTAGCGGGCAGCTGCCAGAAATCGGCAATGGCGAGCCGCAACCGTACCTGCCTTCAAAACTCTACATCTACTCCGAAAAACATCTTCCCTGCTCCCGCCAACCATCCCCTGCACTAACTGCTCTTCCTTTCCAGAAGCTCGTTAAGTTCTGTTGTCTCTAGTTTCGTCATCGCAGTCATTTACTGCCATGACATTATGACCACGTGCTTAATGGCGCATTGGTCCACCTTTGGAAAGCACAGGTCACGCAATTCCTATAAATTATGGCAGGTGGTTTGTGGGTGAACAACTGCCTCCTGTAAGAGTGAGTAGTATGGTAACAGGGGTTCTACTCCAGTTTCGATATCAAATTGATATGCAAGTTAATCAAATTGTGACAGCTGATTGTTTATGACCTTAAACTATTGTTCTGCTAAGTGGTGTTTCATGTAATTCTTCCCCTCCCCTTAAACTATTGTTCTGTTATTGATTTATGACCCCCAGGGATTGATTTATGACCCCTGGGGACGGTCCATCTTCCTGAGAAATCCCTACCCCACCCTACCCCTTCCCCCTCCTTCTTCTCCACCACCCCTCTGGGAAATTTCCTCCCCAATATAAGCACAATCTGATATCAAATTCATTGACTAATTAATTAAATCGATAAATTAAGACCTCCCCTCTGAGAAATCTCCAGGCTGCCCCTCCCAACCCCAACTCCCCCTCCCCTTTACCACCTAAGAGTTGGCACAAAAAGGACTCTGTGCTGGAGAGGAAGGATCTCATGATGAGAAACTGAAGTCAGTGTCAATTACATAGCAGATGATATATTCTTTACTTATAAAATTCAATTTCCTGGGGTTGGATCTCTGGAGCTCTCTATTTGGTAGGAAAATCTCACATCCAGCAACAAAATGTCCTAATTACAGAATTACACAGCTACAGATTGGAGGTGTTGTCTTTTTGGAAAATTTCTCCAAGACACAGGATACGTTCAGGATAGGAACAGGATAGAGCTCATTAGTGGATTCACCACACACTAAATCAGGAATAGGAGAAGAGCATGGCTCCACCATACATTGTGATCAGGATAGTGTTCGAAGGTGGCTCACCATTAGTTATGGCCACTGATAGTGTTCGGAGGTGTGTCCACCATATATTATGGCTGGTATAGTGTTTGATAGTGGATTCATTGTGTGTTCTGGCTGGTATATGATTTGAAGGTTGACCCATCAGGCGGTATGGCTGAGATAGGGTTTGAAGGTGAATCTACTCTTTGCATGTCTGGGGTGGTGTCTGAAGATGAATTCAATGATGGTAGGTTTGGAGTGTGGTCTGGGGCTCCATGTGAAACCAATATGGGCACACACATTAAAGAAAAATAGCACAGTTCATCTAGATGTTGACAACTTTATTTTATTTCCAAGCAATTTTAAAATATGTGATGAGAAGTGATGTCATGGGCACATGAGCAGAAGTGACATAAAATCGGTAAAATTACAAAAATTGATGGAAGATAAATATAAATTAAGGGAAAATACTCCAAAATGTGGGGAAATTGAGGGGGAATGAGGGAGTACTTGCATGTTTGCTTGGTGCAGGAAAATACTGGTACATTGGAATGAGTACGCAACAGCAAGAGGAACACGAAAGAAAGTTGACATGGAAGCACTGGGAACTTGGGAAATATTCATTTTTCGTGGACAGCAATAAGACTGCTGGAATAGATTGCTTAACGTGGATGATCACCAAATGTAGAGCAATAAATTTATATGGTGTCGTGTATTTTCCGCCCTGTGAAATTTCCGCCCAGAAAATGATGAGGAAGGGCCCACTAATCCCCTGGGGACGCGATCTAGCATGCTCAAGCCATATGGAACTAGACATACTATATGTTGCGTGTAACAATTTCAGTGTTATTAGTTCTGATAAGTATCTCTTTTAACATAGAGAGTTCTTACTGATCATTAAAAAAAAGAAAAAAAAGAGACCCTGTTAATTTATGCAGAAATTTGGTTTAGAATACATACACAATGACGTTGCCCAAGTGGCGCACAAAATAAGTAAATAAATAAATGAACAAGTTAATGGTGGTCAAGTTTTTGAAGGTCTATTTGTTGGCTGGTTCAATGCTGAAACTTGTTAAACTTACGTCATAGAAGCACTTGACCCAAAGTAAATAAAAGAAGGCACAAAAATATTATAGTTCAAGAGTACATTTGTAGATGATCAAAAGATTGACGAGACGAACAAAAATTAAGAACCTATTAAGGAGGTGGTTCTTGATAAAACTGAAGGACTTAAGGAAAATGTAGAAAATCTCGCACATTACTGTCATGCGAAAGAAGATAGTGTATTAGTTGAAGAAAGAGCAAATGAAGAAGAATACAATGAATGTAGTAGTAATATTTTATTTTCTGACATCTGTCAGTGACCTTTGACTGTCTTGGAAATCTAACAATTGAGTCATCAAAATAATAAGTGACAAAAAATTCGAAACAAACACTGCTCATTCGTTTTTGTTTAACAGACAATGAAATAAAAAAAGCGTTAACTAACAGTTAACGTCTGACTCCTTCTATATCAGCCACAGCGTGAGAATGTTTTTAGAATTTCGATGGCACATTCAACTAAAAATCGCAATTTGTACTATTATTGTTGCAGTCTCTTTACCACAGGCACGAGTTTGAACAACGCATTTACTCGTAAATTTGTTAAAAGTTTTCAAGCGTGGTTGAATTTTTAAACGTTAAAACCTTAGGAACTGTAAACAGAAATACTTTACCTAGGCAGCACCTCAAACGGAAGAATGGTCCTATTGGAATTAGTAAATAAATAAATGATTTTGTGAGGATCGTAATTGGTAAGGATGACAGAAGTCCGCGTTGGGTTCCAAAATACATAGCTAAACCACTGAGTAAACATCAGTCTGAAGTAGAACAAAAAGTTCGACTTGTATGTAACAAAATAGGAAATTAATACAGTTCCGCCGGCCGCGGTGGTCTAGCGGTTCTGGCGCTGCAGTCCGGAACCGCGTGACCGCTACGGTCGCAGGTTCGAATCCTGCCTCGGGCACGGACGTGTGTGATGTCATTAGGTTAGTTAGATTTAAGTAGTTCTAAGATCTAGGGGACTGATGACCTCAGAAGTTAAGTCCCATAGTGCTCAGAGCCATTTGAACCATTTTTGAACTTCTGGCCAGTTCCAAATCAAATTGGAGACAATGTTGCAGGGAGGGTTGATTTAAGACAGAGTAAGAGTTATGAGATGTCTAGAGAGAAGCCATCTAGAGTTTTGCTCACGATCTTTAACCGATAGATTGAACTAAGGGGTAGCTCGTTTTGAAATAGAGTTAATGTCAGTTCAACACTTTACACAGATCTCAAAATTATAGAAAACAAAAGTGTGATGGTGTACAAATTTGTAGTCATAGACTGCTTGGATGTGTTACAGCAGAAAAACAATGATCACACTGCTTATGGGACGACAACAGAGGAAGCCTCTCTTGTGACAGAGTCTGTGGGATATGGTACTCGTGCAGTACGGGCGATGGAACTTTACATAGGTTCGTGTAAGCAACTTCGATCACTGGCGCCTTGCTCCAGTGGACCAATACACTTATATTTAATATGCTCGATGCCAATGTGCAGATGGTACTGGTTTTCAATATATCGGAAGATAACACGCCATTTATGTTAACACCGGGAGCACCTGTTGGGGTCTGGTACCCGAAAAACACGTTTGATCTTTGCCCAGACTTGGGAAGGTGACATATGGCACCCAATGGTCGAGACGTATCTCTCCCAACACTTCCGTCGTTTGATAAGTTGACGAACGCGAGCACGGTGCTGCTTAAAGGCTATGAGGCGCTCCAGGGAAGAGTGCCGCTTATGTCGCTGCAGAGCTCGCCGATGCTCCTTAATTGCTTCAGCGACTTCCGGCGACCACCAAGGGACTGCCTTTCGCTGGAGGCATCCTAAAGTGCGAGGGATCGCGTTTTCTGCCGCAGAAAGGATTGTTGTAGTCACCTGTTCAACCATCACATCGATGTTCCCATGTGGGGGAGATTCAACAGTGACAGCAGAGGCGAAAGTTTCCCAGTCCCCATTGTTTAAAGACCATCTGGGAAGGCGTCCGTGGGTCTGATGCTGGGGCAGTGTCAGGAAGATAGGGAAGTGGTCACTACCTCACAGGTCGTCGCGTGGTCTCCAGTGGATAGTTGGGAGAGGTCCTTGGCTGCAAACTGATAAATCAATGGCCGAGTAACTACCATGAGCCACACTGAAAAGTTTGGCGATCCCAGTATTTGAGAGGCTGATGTCGAACTGAGACAGTAAAGTTTCGACATCTCAGGCAGTAAGCACAGTGCCACCTCACAAAGGGTTATGGACGTTAAAATCTCCGAAAACTAGGAAAGGTTTAGGGTGTTGATCAATCAGTGCAGTTAATACATTCAGGGGTTCTGTACCATCTGGAGGAAGATATACATTGCACACAGTTATTTCCTGCATTGTCCTTATTCTGACAGCCAAAGCTTCAAGAGGGGTTTGAAGGGGCACAGTCTCACTACAGACTGAGTTTAGGACATAAACGCGAACTCCACCTGACACTCGGTTATGGTCGCTACTGTTCCTTAGTATCCCTCATAGCCACAGAGGGCAGGGGTCCACAACGCCAGGAACCAGGTTTCCTGGAGGGCAATGCAGAAAGCAGATGTAAAGCTTAACAGCTGCCATAGCTCAGGCAGGCAGTGGAAAAAACCGCCGCAATTCCACTGGAGGATGACGTCATCGTGAAACTGGAAAGGCATGGAACATTCAATGAGGCAGTTTACGAATCAGGGTCACCTGCTGCCACCGAATTATAGCCTTAGCACTCTACATTCATTGTGTCTGAGGGTCCGGCGAGATCTAGGTCCTCAGTGGATGCCAGAATCTCCATCTCACCTGCAGACGCAGAGATTGTATGTAGCGGTGGTGTGGGCGCCTCTGCACATCCCTTGGTCTTGGGAATCTTCTTTTTTGGATTTCTTTCACAGCTCCTTGGGTTTCCCTGGCTGGGAGCACTTCACTGATTCAGTCTCCAGACTGAGGATAAGCGTGAAGCCCTACGACCAGCTGCTTTTGGGCTCTTCAGCCACTGGTGGGTGTTATCTTTCCCACTAGCAGAAACATGGGAAGGGAGTGACCCAAGGCACCCATTCCTTGCGAGAGGAGCCGAAGAAGTTGTACGCTTATCCAACTTAGAAGTGGGGATGGATGTCCCTGATGGTTGGGGGGTGTTGCTCCTGAAGTAGGTGGTGCAGAGGCAACAGGGACAGAAGTGCCCCTCCCCCCCTCCCACCACCATTAAGGGGTCGGGTGTAGACTTCTGGCTCTCAGAAGTGACTGTGATTGGTGGAGCTGATGGGGTTAGAACTGTTGTAGTGGTAGCATAAGATGATGTCATGCATACAGGATGTAGGCATTCAAATTTCCTCTTAACCTCAGTGTAGGTCAGTTGGTTCAGGGTCTTGCACTCCATGATTTCCCTTTCTTTCTGGAGAATCCTGCAGTCTGGCAAGCAAGACGAATGTTGCTCTCCACAGTTGACACAGATGGGTTGCTGGGCACATGGAGTATTAGGATGTGATGGGTGTCCATAATCTTGACATGTGATGATGGAAGTACAGCAGGAAAACATATGGCTGAACTGCCAGCATTTAAAGCACCACATTGGGGGAGGGATATAGGGCTTTACATCACACTGGTAGACCATCACCTTGACCTTCTCAGGCAATGTACCACCCTTGAAGGCCAGACAAAAGGACTGGTGGCAACCTGATTATCCCTCGGACCCTAGTGGAGAAGCTGAATGAAATGTACACCTTGCTGTTCTAAACTGGAGTGCCGCTCATCGTCAGACTGCAAAAGAAGATCCCTGTGGAATATGATACCCTGGGCCATATTTAAGCTCTTATGGGGCGTGATGGTGGTAGAAACACCCCCCCCCCCGCACCCCCCAGCTTGTCACAAGCGAGTAACGCCCATGACTGGGCAGAGGATTCTGTTTTGATCAAGACTGATTTTGTACAGTCTCTCCACTTCCCCAAACTTGTCCTCTGAATGTTTAACAAAAAACTGAGGTTTCATCATCATGAAAGATTCCCCATCAGCTCTCGAACACACAAGGTTCCGGGGCGAATAAGAGTCGCTGCCATTCTTAGCCTGACGTTGCTACCATGGTGTGGCCAGGGTGGGGAACGATTTGGGGTCATACTTCTATGGGCTGAATGAGCCCATGAATGCTTAGAGGCTGACCACCAGCAAGAGATGACATACTACACTTCATCATCTGCCATCCGCCCTGATGCCACCCACTCTGACCAGGGGCCCTACCCATGGGCGCCACCCAGCCGCAGCAAAGGCCACCTGGCAAGATGTCCATTATTGGGATTTCTGATGCCCCATGGGGATAGGCATCTACCCCTTGGCCTATGTGGGGAGTTAATGGTGCAGGCATCAGCAGAGTAATTCCTGTGTGGTCAGGTGCCTACAACCAACAGGGCACATGGCGGCCCCACCATAACGAACTGGCTACCATGCTAGATGTCAGGTGCAAACAAGTCCATTACCATCATCAGTGGAAGAAACGATACTGCACAGTGATTGGAGGATGACCTCGCCTAATAGCAGGAAAATGAGAGGAAGTGCAGATCCACATCGACATAGGATGTGAAAGATCTCAAAACATGATGGACATGATGCACCCTTCACCAACTGGCTGGGAAAGTTTTGAAATTGGAGGTCAAACCCTACAGGGGACCATCACATAAAGCCTGAAACGTGAGAGACTCCTTTTAGTCACCTCTTATGACAGGTAGGCATACCTCAGGCCTATTCTAACCCCCAGACGCGCAGGGAGGTATGGCTCCAGGGACAATTTCTCTCTGGATGACTGGCTAGCAAAGTACCAGTATGCTGGGTGAGCAGCAAGAGAAACGAACATGTGTTTTGCTTGGGAAGATTCAATATGGCTAGTGTTTGCACTGGAAAATTGTTCCCCATCATGTAGACTGATCGGCTGGTTCAAAAATGGTTCAAATGGCTCTGAGCACTATGGGACTTAACATCTGAGGTCATCAGTCCCCTAGAACTTAGAACTACTTAAACCTAACTAACCTAACACATCACACACATCCATGCCTGAGGCAGGAGTCGAAGCTGCGTGCTGTTCCAGACTGAAACCACTAAAGCTGGTGATACTGTCTATGACCCATGAAGGTCTTGTACAGTAGACATGTGAATACCTGGAGATGGTGCTGAACTGTCAGTGTGTTTGACATACTGTAAGTGGCACGGTTATTTCTCCATGGTGCACTGTGGGCACGAGCTCAGTGGCAGATGGCACACTCTTAGCAGTCACAGGTATATGTGCTCTGTTGGAGTTTTTCACCAGATATGCTTAGTAAACACGTTGTGGTGGAAGAGTGTGCTTGTGTTTTTAAACGTTGGTGCATACAAGACCTGAGATATACACTCCTAGAAATTGAAATAAGAACACCGTGAATTCATTGTCCCAGGAAGGGGAAATTTTATTGACACATTCCTGGGATCAGATACATCATATGATCACACTGACAGAACCACAGGCACATAGACATAGGCAACAGAGCATGCACAATGTCGGCACTAGTACAGTGTATATCCACCTTTCGCAGCAAAGCAGGCTGCTATTCTCCCATGGGGACGATCGTAGAGATGCTGGATGTAGTCCTGTGGAACGGCTTGCCATGCCATTTCCACCTGGCGCCTCAGTTGGACCAGCGTTCGTGCTGGACGTGCAGACCGCGTGAGACGACGCTTCATCCAGTCCCAAACATGCTCAATGGGGGACAGATCCGGAGATCTTGCTGGCCAGGGTAGTTGACTTACACCTTCTAGAGCACGTTGGGTGGCACGGGATACATGCAGACGTGCATTGTCCTGTTGGAACAGCAAGTTCCCTTGCCGGTCTAGGAATGGTAGAACGATGGGTTCGATGACGGTTTGGATGTACCGTGCACTATTCAGTGTCCCCTCGACGATCACCAGTGGTGTACGGCCAGTGTAGGAGATCGCTCCCCACACCATGATGCCGGGTGTTGGCCCTGTGTGCCTCGGTCGTATGCAGTCCTGGTTGTGGCGCTCACCTGCACGGCGCCAAACACGCATACGACCATCATTGGCACCAAGGCAGAAGCGACTCTCATCGCTGAAGACGACACGTCTCCATTCGTCCCTCCATTCACGCCTGTCGCGACACCACTGGAGGCGGGCTGCACGATGTTGGGGCGTGAGCGGAAGACGGCCTAACAGTGTGCGGGACCGTAGCCCAGCTTCATGGAGACGGTTGCGAATGGTCCTCGCCGATACCCCAGGAGCAACAGTGTCCCTAATTTGCTGGGAAGTGGCGGTGCGGTCCCCTACGGCACTGCGTAGGATCCTACGGTCTTGGCGTGCATCCGTGCGTCGCTGCGGTCCGGTCCCAGGTCGACGGGCACGTGCACCTTCCGCCGACGACTGGCGACAACATCGATGTACTGTGGAGACCTCACGCCCCACGTGTTGAGCAATTCGGCGGTACGTCCACCCGGCCTCCCGCATGCCCACTATATGCCCTCGCTCAAAGTCCGTCAACTGCACATACGGTTCACGTCCACGCTGTCGCGGCATGCTACCAGTGTTAAAGACTGCGATGGAGCTCCGTATGCCACGGCAAACTGGCTGACACTGACGGCGGCGGTGCACAAATTCTGCGCAGCTAGCGCCATTCGACGCCCAACACCGCGGTTCCTGGTGTGTCCGCTGTGCCGTGCGTGTGATCATTGCTTGTACAGCCCTCTCGCAGTGTCCGGAGCAAGTATGGTGGGTCTGACACACCGGTGTCAATGTGTTCTTTTTTCCATTTCCAGGAGTGTATTTAGCACTGTGATCTATTTGAGGCAGAAATTTAATTACATGGTTAGCGATGTTTTTGTGTGTGATTCGCATACATTTAAAATATTTTTTACTACGAATAAGTATATTGTAAGCTGGTGGTGTGGGTTTCAAATGATCTTTTTGACTCCTGTAAACTGTAAACTATTAATTCGATAGGGAGTGCAAATGGACTAGTTCTCTCTATTTTTGGTATCTAAATTGCATCACCTCTCCCTTTGTCCCCAGCATTAGGAACACAGTATTCTGAGGAGGAATAAAAACCTACATCTGCCTGTTTTGAGACATTGGTTCACACACACACACACACACAAATAGCAAGTAGCCTCTTGAGAGAGGCAGAGACAGGAAGCAAGTCCAGAATTTCCTGATAAACAGGAAGCCACCACGTCATGCTTTGGTTGTTGGCACAAGATTTAGGCCAACAGGCAGGGGTGGGAAGTGCAGATGTGAGCTCTTCCCAAGTGGGCGAGCCCTGTCTCCAGCAAACTGATTAAATAGAGAATACGCCTCTGTATATTACTGGCATTAAGTTGAATTTCGGTCATGAGATCCTTCCTCTTGAGTGCAGACTGATTATTTTTCTCACCATTTTACCTCAGAGGGGTTGGGAATGAGGGGGCGACGGTTGGGGATAGGACATCCTCTGATGGTGGCATTTAGCACTAGTTCAGTCGATCCCTGCAGGTCAAGGGTGCACACACAAAAAAAATTTCGAATAGGACAACACTTCCAATCAGCAGCAAAGTAATAATGTAATTAGATCATGTAGTCGCTGGATGTGATCTTTTTCTCCCAAATAAACAGAGCCAACTCCTTAAAATTGAATTTTATAAATAAACAGTGTATCCTTGCTATGTAATTGACATTAACTTCAATTTCGTATCATGAGATCCTTCCTCTCCAGCACAGACTGAGTCCTTTTCCCACCAATTTCCAGGTGTGGTAGGGGAAGGGGAGTGGAGAATCAATGGGGAGGGCTGAGGAATTTCTCAGTTGGTAGGGATTAATTAATTTATCGATTTAATCAAGCAATCAATTAATTTGATATCGAAGTTGTGCTAGTATTGTAATTTCCCAGAGGGGAAGGGGGAGGAGGGGGAGAGGGAGGGTTAGAGGTTTCTCAGAAGGACGGATTATCCCCAGAGGGTCATAAATCAACCCCTGGGGTGATAAATCAATTAAGGGAACATTAGGTTAAGGGGAGGTGGAAGGTTACATGAAAATACAGTTAGTAGAACAATAGGTTAAGGTAATAAATGAATCAGCTGTCTCAAATTAATTAATTTGCACATCAATTTGATATAAAATGGCGTAGAACCCCTGTTACATTACTACTAGTGTACCACATGTGTTTCATCAGGCTCAGATCAGGCGAATATGGTGGTAGAGACATCAATATGAGTTCACTATTGTGCTCGTTAAACCATTTTACAACGATTCTGGCCTTGTGACAAGCACATTTATCATCCTGGAAGATGTCATTGGCGTTGTGAAAGACAAAGCATGATGGTCCACAGTAATATTCACGTAGTCGACAGCTGTCATGACGCTTTCGTTGTGACCAGATGTATGTCACCTGTAGAATAATACAATGTCCATCAGCCTTAGTCTGTAGCACACTGCATGTTTCGGCAGCCGTGGACGGACCATTGACCGAGTGTCACAATTAACGTTATTCATCCAACCAAGCAATATCTTTTCCATTCATCCTTCCGTCTTGCGAGGGATGAAGATTATCCCCAGAGTTTTGGTGTGACTAAGTTATAGAGATTCGATCAGTGACTGGTGAATGATACATGATTGACTCCCTGTGTCTATGGTAGAAAGTGTCAGTTTACTCCTACCAGCTGGTCGTCTGATGCCCACATAAGAAGTTTGCAAGTATTACATCTTACACGGGATGCCCTTTCCCATTTGAAACACGGCACGATTAAGACGCAGGAATCAACAGTTCTTTTTCTTCAGCATATCTTGAAAGATGTGTGCCTCAGCCGCCTTTCGTGAATGTATTATTTGGAATGATTAACTTGGCCTCCCCTAGTTCAGCTGATTGGTGCTCTACTCTTTGCTTACCATAGAGACACGCCTGGAAGAAGGATAGGGAACCAACTGTATGTTAACCTCTATTCATAACCTAATCACAGATAGCTCCGTGATGTATGAATGTGTGGTTGATGAAGGTGCATGTGCGATCGTAGAATCAGTGAAGCTTTCATGTTTCTAATTCTAGAAGTGTGGGTCTGTCCGTTGAATTTTAGCCTTCAGCGTCGGTTTGTGGCGTCTTGCGATAGATTCCCTACACAATCCTTCTTCCAGACGTGGCTCTACAGTAAGCAAAGAGTAGGCCAATGGGTGAACTGTGGAATTTTCCACCGAACTCTTGTTTCGAATTTCGTTTGGTATCTCTAGCAAGACTTAACGGCCGCTGGCATTTTTTAGCATTCACCCGATTCGGCGAAGCGT
Source organism: Schistocerca cancellata (assembly GCF_023864275.1). Taxonomy (NCBI): domain Eukaryota; kingdom Metazoa; phylum Arthropoda; class Insecta; order Orthoptera; family Acrididae; genus Schistocerca; species Schistocerca cancellata. Next base: position 766,244,920 of record NC_064630.1, read on the forward strand.
TTGGCAACGCGGTGTTGTTTTTCGTGAGAGCAGACCACGCGCCACACCCACTCCGGGGATGTTGCATCAGGCCATAGAGTTGGCAATATTTAGAAAGTTTCGTGATCTCTTGGTCTAGCGCGTACTGCTTCTGAGCGCACTTACGATGAAACATTTTGCTTGCGTTTCCAGCTAATCGTTTCTTAGGTTATTCGCGCAGCAATTACCTTCAGTTATCAAGGGAATTACGTGTCCAAGCTTTGCGTCTATAAATTTTATCGGTTTTCAATTTAGTTTTTGGAAGAGAGATTCGTTTTCATTATCAGGAATCCGATAAAACATCAAATCTCCGACATCGCTGCTGCCGGAAAAAGATCCTGCACGAACGGGATCAACGACGACTGAAGAGAATCATTCAACGTGACAGAAGTGCAACGCTTCCGCGGATGGCTGCAGATTTCATTGCTGGGCGAGTGTCAGCGCGCGAGCCATTCGAAGGCCCACTTGCGCACCCTTGATGACTGCGCGACACAAAGATTTACGCCTCACGTGGGCCGATCAACACCGACATTGGTCTGTTGATGACTCGAAATATTTTGCCGGGTCGGACGAATCTCTTTTCAAATTGTTTCGAGCAGATGGACGTGTACGGGTATGGAGACAACTGCATGAATCCATGGACTGCATGTCAGCAAGAGACTGTTGAAGCTGATGGAAGCTCTGTAATGGTGTGTGGCGTGTGAAATTGGAGTTATATGGGACCCGTGATACGTCTAGACGCGACTCTGACAGGTGAAACGTACGTAAGCATCCTGTCTGATCACCTGCATCCATTTATGTCCATTGTGCATTCCGGCGGACTGGAGCAATTCCAGCAGTACAGTGCGACACCCCACCCGTCCAGTGCTGCTACAGAGTGGCTCCAGGAACAGTCTTCTGAGTTTAAACAGTTCCCCTGGCCACCAAACTCCGCAGAGATGAACATTATTGAGTATACCTGGGATGCCTTGCAACATGCTGTTCAGAAGAGAGCTCCACCCCCTCGTACTCTAGCTGATTTATGGACAGCCCTGCAGGATTCACAGTGTCATTTCCCTTCAGCACTACTTCAGACATTAGTCGAATCTATGTCATGTCTTGTTGCGGCACTTCTTCGTGCTCGCCGGTGCCCTACACGGTATTAGGTAGGTGTACCAGTTTCTTTGGTTCTTCATTATATGTGTATAACTGAGTGAAGGGAACAACGATGAACTTACGTGACGTCCTCTACGACCAAATGTACCGAACAATAACGAAACAGAACGCAGAAAAGTATTTTGTAATCTATATTGTTTATGACACGGGTCACGTTATTTAATTTATATGACATTTGAGAGGTAAATTAGTGGAAAAATCTTCCCACGTGCATTTTTATGAATTTCATATGTTATTTATTTGTTTGCTTGTTTTAAATCAATTTTCAAGGTCTTGGGACAGATTTGGAAAGCCCAAATCAAATCTCGGTAAATAATGATGCGAATGGCGTTATTCACAATCAGTAATATAGTAAGTCACAATGTGCCAGACCACAAGAGTAACAATTACTCACCGGATGTGCTCTCGACATCACGTGTTACAGGTTGGTATTTGTCATACAGACATGGAAGACATAAACTGAAGCTTCATGTTAATACAAGTGTTTCTTTCATTATATTACCTCTCAAATGTCCTATAAATTAAATAATATGACCAGTGACGAAAAACATATAGATTAAAAAATCTATCACCTCACAAACGTTCGTCTTAGAAACCCGAACGCTTCTTAACCCCCATGAGCTCTAACGTTCGGCGCCTATGCACAGATACATAAGGAACATGATAGACGCAGAAAACTTCTCTTACGATTTTCTCGGAATTTCCAGAGTTGTGCACCTTACTACTTGCATAGTATTTTGCTTTAATGGCCTACTAAAGGTATACAAAGTTTGACGTAAGTCTGCGATCCCGGCATCGCGGCCTCCCCTTGTGAGGGCAGACTGGGCTGTTACAGAACGCGTTTCAAGTTCCGCAGCGCGATGAAGCATTAAAGCAACGAGGAGAGGAGGTAGTAAAAGTTTCGGAAAAGGAGGAGTTGCTAACCACTGCCGTTGAGCGACTTCCTCTCTGTGCATATGAAGACTCTCCTTCACCTTGCAGACGAAGAAGAGCGCCAGCGAACTGCAACAGGGAACTGCGTTGGTCGCCCGTTCTCCTAATCTTAAGGCGAGTGACGTAAACATGTGGTGGTCCTGAAGTGCAGTGTCACCGGGCATCAGAACTATGTACCGTCAGGGCTTGCTATTCCGTCTCTTTTACTGTAAAGACCTCTCCGTTTTAAATACGGTTTCACTGTTTTAACGATTTGTATTCTACTTGTATATTTTATGGATAACTGAATGAAATATTATTATAATGTATGTCGTATATTACGGTTTTCCTAAGTGAGGAATGTCTTACAGGGGACGCGCCCATCTAGCAGTCTCTTTAATACATCGGTTACATAGAGTAGTGTAATGGTTACACAGTAGATAAATCCCCAAAGTTGGACTAGGACTGTTGATATTTTTTAAAACATAGGGAATCCGATATATCGTCAATTGAAAAAAAAATAACAAAAAATTACCTGCTCTCATATATCGAAATAAACCATCGATATACCGACGGAAAGAATAAGGCATAACGGCCACAAAAAAATGTCTGCAGTACGTTGTAAATATACTGTCGGTTTTGAAGCTGTATATTGAAGTATTGATTAGATATTCCGTACATCAACAAGCTAGCAGCCATCTTTCCCCCTTGGAGCAAAAACTGAAAGGAAAACGATGCAAGTTCACGCTTGGCGATAACCACTTTACTAACATTGATAAATGGATTTGAGTGGCACAATAAAAAGTCTCCGATGGGTCCATTGTTCGATTTCGTCACATATTGGATTTTTTTTTCCGAAACACACCTTGTCGGCTTCCCTGTTTTTTTTTTCTTTTCATTTTTGCCAACGCCAGCGACCTAGCAGTTGCGGTGAAGTTAAACACTGCAGTTCCTGTTGGTAGCGCCGAGCGCCCATTACGTCATCAATTCCCCTCACACGTCTCTGTCCACCGCAAAGGACAATCTCGTCATTTAGACGTTAGTTCATTCTTTTCAGCAACTGTTTTTGAAGAATGTCGATGTGGAGAAATAGCACACTAATTGCGTTAAAAGTTGCTTTTTAACCCAACTGATGTGCTATTTCTTCACATCGGAAATTTTCTTATTCCATTAACCCCCCCCCCCCCCCCCCCCCGGACTACTTCCTTTGTGCTACTTATTCTTCCTTCACGCAGTCAGAGATTGGATGTGATGAATGCTCGAAATGTAGTAAGACTCCTTCACACAGTCAAAGTAAAATTATGGTCTACTACAATTTTAAAAAAAAGAAAAAGAAAACAGCCTCAAATATTTTCTGAAAATCGTGAAAATAATATGACACAAATAAAAATATCGGCACTCGACATTGCAGTTTTGACATCGATATATCGGTATATTGCGGGGAAGAATATCGTCGATATGTATCGACATTTTTTGGAAAAAAAATTGTCAACAGCCCTAGTTTGGACTGTTGCTGTCTGCTGGATTCTCGAGCTACGTAATCGCTCTGAGCCGTTTTTCGATTTGCTGTTTGACACTGCCTTAGCCGTCGCGTTAGTTTGGCACTGGACGTCTCAGGCTTTTTGTGCCCGAGCATTCCTCTAACTTGCGTTTCCTATTATTCCAAGCACATTTACGGGTCATATAAGACGATTTATAATGTTTTCAATTTTCAATTTAATACTAATTTTCTCTTATACTCCAGGGAATATTTTTGTCTCAGCTCATGTCCTAGTGGTGCTCTGTAAGCGTGAACATCCGGATCAATGTCCTAGTTAAACGCGTTTCCACGCTACATCAATTTACAACTTCAGACGAAGCTAATGCATAACAATCAGGGCATGCACCTACACTGGTACTACTGCATGACGCCACTGGAAAAACAAATACTGCGTGAAGAAGACGTAGAGAGAGAATCTTTCAGTTGCGCGGTCAACCATTTCAAATGGTTCAAATGGCTCTGAGCACTATGGGACTGGGGACTGATGACCACAGATGTTAAGTCCCATAGTGCTTAACATCTGTGGTCATCAGTCCCCTAGAACTTAGAACTATTTAAACCTAACTAACATAAGCGCATCACACACATCCATGCCCGAGGCAGGATTCGAACCTGCGACCGTAGCAGTCACGCGGTTCCAGACTGAAGCGCCTAGAACCGCACGGCCTCACCGGCCCGCGGTCAACCATTGTTTACGCGTTGTTAGTATCGTAGTCATTAGCCATTCAGATCTGAAAGTATTTTGCCTCACAAGAAAGTTCAACCGGCGAGCGAGTACACTTTACACCTCTAAAGCGCGAGAATCTCTTAACACCGGGTTCTTTTCTGTTACATCCCTGATGGTTGCCCCACGTGAATTGGTTTGCGGCCTGGCTGGCTGTAGAAAATATTCCAACCAGGGAAACGCTGACCGTAACTGCCAGCATCGAGGCTGATTCGGATATTGAGTCAACAGCCGGAAAGAGCAAACCACAGGCAGTTGAAGGAACGCAAGACAGAATGAGATTTTCACTCTGCAGCGGAGTGTGCGCTGATATGAATCTTCCTGGCAGATTAAAACTGTGTGCCCGACCGAGACTCGAACTCGGGACCTTTGCCTTTCGCGGGCAAGTCCTCTACCATCTGAGCTTCTGTAAAGTTTGGAAGGTAGGAGTCGAGAAACTGGCAGGAGTGAAGCTGTGAGTGCCGGGCGTGAGTCGTGCTTCGGTAGCTCAGATGGTAGAGCACTTGCCCGCGAAAGGCAAAGGTCCAGAGTTCGAGTCTCGGTCGGGCACACAGTTTTAATCTGCCAGGAAGTTTCGAACGCAAGACAGTCGGTAAGAAAAGTATAGCAGGAAAACTGACTTCCCGGAACGCTGGTGAAAGTGACGGAAAGATACAGAATTCCCACCATTTATACGCTCATTTAGTCGCAGTCTTGTGGGCCTGTCTCCACAGTCTTAACAGCCAGAAAGATGGCCGCGCCTACCCATCATCTCTGATTTCGTACAAATTTGTGGTATTAAGGGGCTCCGGAAAGGCTCAAAATCATGAAAAGTTCAATTTTTACTTTTTTGCGTTCTCTGAATCTGCAGACTATTACCTTTTAATAGATATATAATTTATTCAATTCCGAAGACTACAACTATTTTTAAATTTTTTTTGTAATGTGTTCTACATGGGCGTGACCCACTGTGGCGCTGTTAAACTGCTGTCAAATGGTGTTATTATTAACGTCCGTGTTCATCAGGTACATTTTAGTGATGTGAGATAATGTATGTGTTGTGGCTAACCTGTGATGGTTCAATATATATCGCTGGTGTGATTGTCGATTGTTTCATGTTTATTTACTCTGTCGTTATCTCGAAAATATTCGTAATTAATTCTGTTTCTTGAGTCTCTGTTTTGTTGAAGTATAATAATGAGTAAAAGTAAAGTTATTAGAAATCCTCTGAAGGCTTTTAAGAAAAGGAGAAATGTTGGAAAGCCAAAGGTATGTGTTATTACTGTAAATAATAACATTCTAACATGGTACGAGCGATGCTTGCTTTAGGCAAGGAACGCCTTCGGGCTGCAGACAGGGCTGTAAAGAGTCTAGAAATACAAGCAAGAGTAAACAGGAGGAGGAACAAGAGGAAGCTGGAGGAGGAGTTTGCAGAGGATGAAGATAATCCATCCTATGGACCTGGAATGCACTAAAAAGTTAATCCAATCTTTGTCGCTCGATTCCCAAAACTTTTATTTTCTCATACTAATTACATGTTTTCTAAGGATCTTCCAAACATATTTGTTTCAAACTTTCAGTAAATGTTACACAGTACCTTCTGCATAATTTAACACAGCCTTTTTCCAAAAAAACTGTATATTTTTGAATATATAAATAAAAAATTGCAAAAAATGTTGTGAATTTTCATTACAATTGAAAAAAAATCAACTTTAATAACTGAACTAAAATTTTGTAAAATCCCTGTGTTAAGTTGTAGCCCATATTCCAATAAATAATCTGTAAAAAGTTCAACTTCCTACCTCAAATACTTTGTGAGGAAAGATGTAATTTATAAGCGTTATTTTAACATTGCAAGTATAGGGCGTTCCGGAGCCCCTTAAGAGAGAACTGGTCCAGGATTAGCGGTGGCGGTGTGTAGTGGGCGGCACTCCCTGCCATAGTTCAGATACTTCCGCGTAACTTTATTTCCCACTATTTCGCACGTATTTTCCACGTTTGACTTACAAAATTCATAACCTAATATGAAACATTTTCGTGACATGGATATGCATTTCGCCCCCTTCAAGAGAAATAAATAAACCATCTATTAAGATAAATTACGCCTGATGATGGGCCCACAGTGTCTGAAATGCATCGTGTATTTAGTAAGACATGAAAATTTGTGACTGAAGGCGTTTTGTAATTCATACTCACAGAGTAGTGGATACAGTCCCTTTTGAAGCTGCAAAATATGGATAAAATTAAAAAGAATTATAATCCTTCAGCGTAAGATAATGAAATCAAGGAAGTTGAAAAGTTGAATCGGAAGACAATGTTGACGCTTGACTCAGTTGTCAGCTTGATGTTTACAAGAGATGAACTCACTTTTGACTTCTGCACATACACATTCAGACATCCGCACACCGTCTGTAAGCGATACATACACGTTTATTACACACTTGGTGCTGCAATGGGCGAAGTAGAAACCGTGCCCGGACTCTAACCCTTCCGGCGGCGTCCTGGTTGGCCAACGTCGAGTAGCGGGTCTCGGAGTCAGCGGAGTCATCGTCTGGTGCGTTCTGCAGGTGTCTCAGCTGGTTTTGGGGTCTGCCTCGGAGTTGTTCTTCTGGCCCACGTTCTGGTTTGGTAGCTGGCCTGCTCAGATACGTCTTCACATGTTCGGCGTGCACTTTGATAGAACGAAACGGGGAGATGATTTCAATGACTTTATACGCTGCTTTTCCATGCAATTTCAACTTATGGACGTGACCCTTCTCTGGTACTGGTCTGCTCAAATAAACTAATTCTGCAAAGCAGTATTTAGGTATAACAGCTCCGCAGTCATGTCCAGTGGCCTGCGGGGAAATGACTGATAATTTCGAACCTTTACCTGCTTTCATTACCTGAGGTAGTTTGCTTGTCAACTTTCTGACGTGTTCATTGCTGCTGCCTCTTGCTGACATTGCAAAGTCAAATGGTGAGGTCCTTCATCTGCTATAGATGATTTCTTATAGTCGTGAGTCGCGTGGTGATGCGGGCTTGTGTTGTAAGCACTGAGTACATGTGTTACGCAGGTGTCCCACAAACGTAGTGACTTATTCCCATAAGGGTTTGATGAACTCTTTCCAGTCAGCCAATGCCCCCTAGATGAGCTGGCTTTGTCCTTAGCTGAATGTCAAATCAAACGCCTGTCAGCCGTCTAAATTTCCCAACTGTTTTTTTTTTTTTTTTTTTTATTGGTCTACCCGTTTCGGCGGTATATTATGCCATCTTCAAGCCTCCTGACCGACATGTAGCAAGATTTCAAACTCGCTTCCGGCTAAAACAGAGGTCATCATTCAAAGACCGGTATCTGTAGATTTTTGATACAGCTATCATTTCAAACGTCATGGAACTTTTCAATCCAATTTAAACTTCCGGATGTGAATCTTCTTGAGTACTGGACTATTCAAATGAACTAAGTCCCCAGTGGCCTGCTGGAGAAATGACTGATGATTGCGACCCTTTACATGCTTCCGTTATCAAAAATCTACAGATACTAGTCTTTGAATGCTGGTCCCTATTTTGACCGGACACGAGAATGGAATATTCCTACACGTCGGTCAGGGTACCTGAATATGGCGTAATGTATCGCCAAAACTAGCAGCCCAATAAAATAACAGTTTGAAAATTTAGAAGGCTGAAAAGGCTTTTATTTGACATTTTATACTAAACAGCCGAGTTCCTCCTACCATCTCTGGAAAGATGGACGAACAGAGACTTGTCCTTAGCCTGTCAGATACCAGCAACCTGCATACATGCTGCAGTAAGCCAGAAGAAAATTGGAACCTTGTACTAGTTATAGGAGAAGGTGAACCATATTTCAAAATCCAGTCTTTAGCACATAGATGCTCAACAGTCTCAGCACTTTGGTTGGGACTGGTGTTTTTAATACATATCTCAATAAATCATCCAGAACAGTCGCGATATACCAATTTACATCAGAGCTCTTGATATACATACAGCTGCTTCTGTCTTCCCCAGAGGCCTCTTTAATTTTCCTCTAGGTTTTATCTATCTTTACCCTTGTGAAACATACTTCTGAATCCTTGTATTTGTCCTCTAGCCGTTCCCGATTAACCATTATGTACTTCCTGTCAATCTCTTTTTTTTAAATGTCTGTATTCCCTTTCGCATGCTTCATTCGCTGCCTTTTTATATTTTCTCATTTAATCAATGAAGTCTATTATCTCTTGTGTTATCCAAAAATTTCTACTAGCTCTTCTCTTTTTACCTGTCTGATCCTCTGCTGTCTTCACTATTTCATCTCTTAAAGTTACCCATTCTGCTTCTACTGTCTTTTTTAGTTAACCGTTGCCCAATGCTTCCTCTGAAACTCTCAGCTACATCTGCATCTTTCAACTTATCCATGTCCCATTTCCTTAATTTACTACCTTTTTTCAATTTCTTCAGTTTTAATCTACAGTAAATAGCGGTCAGAGTCTACATCGGCCCCCCGGAAGTGTCTTACAGTTTAAAATCTGGTTCCTAAACCTCTGTCCCACCATTGTGTAATCCGGCGTCTCTAGGTCTCTTCCACTTATACAGTCTTGTTTTATGAATCTTAAACCAAGTGATCGCGGTGATTAAGTTATGCTCAGCTCAAAAATTTACCAGGTGGCTTCCTCTTTCATTCCTTTCAGCCAGTCCATATTCATCTACTGTTTTCCCTTCTCTTCCTTCACCTACTGTCGATTCCAATCTCCCATCAAAATTAAATTTTCGTCTTCTTTAACCATCTGAATAATTTCTTTTATCATACATTTCTTCAATCTTTTCGCCTACGATGGTAGCTATGGGTTTCGTGACCATCTTGACTACGCTATTGGCTTCACTGTGCTGTCCATAGTGGCTTACCCCAATTCCTATGTTCTTATTCGTTATTTAACTCACTCTTACATTACCTCCATTTCATTTTTTATTTATAACCCCGTATTCATCTGACCACGAGTCCAGTTCTTTCGTGCTTCTGAACTTAATTCTCACCATATCTAACTTCAACCTAACCATTTCCCTTTTTAAATTTTCTGAACTACTCGTCCGATTAAGGGATTCCACGGTCTGATAAGTAGAACATCCGATTTGTTCCTCACGATGAGAACATCCTCCTGAGAAGTCACTGTCCGGAGATCCGAATGAGGGACTATTTTAACTCCCCATATTTTACCCAAGAGAACGCCATCATCATTTAACCATACAGTAAAGCTGCGTGCCCTCGCGAAAGATTATGGATGTAGTTTCCTCTTGCTTTGAGCTGTTCGGGCACCACCACAACGCTGTTTTCGATAATGTTACAAGATCAGATCAATCAGTCATCCAGACTGTTGCCCTTCTAACTACTGAAAAGACTGTTTGCCCCTTTCAGGAACCACACGTTTATGTGGACACTCAACAGTTACCCCTCCGTTGTGGTCGCAACTACGGCATGGATATCTCTATCGCTGCGGCACGCAAGCCACTCCATCGATATCAAGGTCTCAGATGGAAAACCATTCCTAAGCAAAGAAGGGAAAGATGGAAGGAGTATACAGAGGACCTATACAAACCAGATAAACATAAAGGCAATATTATATAAAAAAAGGAAAGAGGACGTAAGTGAAGATGAGATGCGAGATATGATACTATGACAAGAATTTGACAGAACTCTGGAAGATCTAAGTCGAAACAAGACCCCGGGAGTAGACGATATTCCATCAGAACTACTGACGGTTTTGGGAGAGCCAGTCCTGACAAAACTCTACCATCTGGTGAGCAAGATGTATGAGACAGGCGAAATTCCCTCAGACTTCAAGAAGAATATAATAATTCCAATCCCAAAGAAAGTAACTGTTGGCAGATGCGAAAATTACCGAACCTTTTTTTTTTTTTTGGTCATCAGTCTACTGACTGGTTTGATGCGGCCCGCCACAAATTCATTTCCTGTGCTAACCTCTTCATCTGAGAGTAGCACTTGCAACCTACGTCCTCAATTATTTGCTTGACGTATTTAAATCTCTGTCTTCCTCTACAGTTTTTGCCCACTACAGCTCCCTCTAGTACCATGGAAGTCATTCCCTCATGTCTTAGCAGATGTCCTATCATCCTGTCCCTTCTCCTTATCAGTGTTTTCCACATATTCCTTTCCTCTCCGATTCTGCGTAGAACCTCCTCATTCCTTACCTTATCAGTCCACCTAATTTTCAACATTCGTCTATAGCACCGAACTATCTTATTAAACTGATTATTAGTGACAGCTGCAAAAAACTAACGCGAATTCTTTACAGGCGAATGGAAAAATTGGTAGAAGCCGACCTCGGGGAAGATCAGTTTGGATTCCGTAGAAATGTTGGAACACGTGAGGCAATACTGACCCTATGACTTATCTTAGAAGAAAGATTAAGGAAAGGCCAACCTACATTTTTAGCATTTGTAGACTTAGAGAAAGCTTTTGACAATGTTGACTGGAATACTCTCTTTCAAATTCTGAAGGTGGCAGGGGTAAAATACAGGGAGCGAAAGGCTATTTACAATTTGTACAGAAAGCAGATGGCAGTTATAAGAGTCGAGGGACATGAAAGGTAAGTAGTCGGTGAGAAGGGAGTGAGACAGGTTTTTACCCTATCGCCGATGTTATTCAATCGCTACCTTGAACAAGCATAAAAGGAAACCAAAGAAAAATCAGTAGTGAGTATTAAAGTTCAGGGAAGAAATAAAAACTTTGAGGTTTGTCCATGACATTGTAATTCTGTGAGAGCAGTTGAACAGAATCGGCAATGTCTTGAAAGGAGGATATAAGGTGCACATCATCAGCAAAAGCAAAGCGAGGATAAGAGACTGAAGTCGAATTAAGTCAGGTGATGCTAAGGGAATTAGATTAGGAAATGTGACACTTGAAGTAGTAGATGAGTTTTGCAATTTTCGCAGCAAAAGAGCTGATAATGGCGAAATTTAAGAGGATAGAAAATGTAGACTGGCAATGGTAAGATAACGATTCCGGAATAGGAGAGATTTGTTAACATCGGATATAGATTTAAGTGTTAGGTAGTCTTTCCTGAAAGTATGTATGTATGGAGTGCAGCCACGTATGGAAGCGAGACATTGACGATAAACAGTTTAGACAAAAAGAGAATAGAAGCTTTCGAAATGTGATACTACGCCGGCCGGAGTGGCCGAGCGGTTCTAGGCGCTACAGTCTGGAACCGCGCGACAGTTACGGTCGCAGGTTCGAATCCTGCCACGGGCGTGGATGTGCGTGATGTCCTTAGGTTAGTTAGGTTTAAGTAGTTCTAAGTTCTAGGGGACTGATGACCTCAGCAGTTAAGTCCCATAGTGCTCAGAGCCATTTGAGCCATTTGTGATATTACAGGAGAATGTTGAAGATTACATGGTTGGATCACGTAATTGGTGAGGAGGTACTGAACAGAATTTGGGAAATACGAAATTTGTGGCACACCTCGACTAAAAGAAGGCGTCGGTTGATGGGACACATTCTGAGATATCGTGGGATCACCAGCTTAGTATTTAAGGGAAGTGTGGGGGATTAAAATCGTAGAGGGAGACCAAGAGATAAATACGGTAAGCAGATTCAGAAGGATGTAGAGTGCAGTAGGTATTCGGACATTAAGAGTTTCGCACAGGGTAGAGTAGTATGGAGAGCTGCATCAAACCAATCTTCGGACTGAAGACCACAACAAACGATTTCCATCGTTCCTATAGCTTCTGGGAGTTCTTTCATGATGACGCTTACTGCCTGAGTCACAACGTGAAACGCCACTGTAAGCATCAGATTTAGAGCTCGGCCACTAACAGATTTGTGCTACTGGTAGGTTAGTTGCTCTTTTGCCACTGTGTCCTGCCAATGGACTATCATGGCATTCTTTCAACAGTTGTTTTCATACTACTTGAGTTCTTTAGCAGTGCTGTTGTACAGTAACCCATCAACATCTTCGAATTTAGGATCTTATTTACAGGACTGACGCCGCATGTCAGCCTCTAGCGCTTTTACTGATTCCCGTCCCCTGCTGGTTGTGAAACGACTTCTCTGCTCAATCGATCTGCATTACTGAGTCATTTCCCACGTCGGTGAAACACCTTCAATTGGTATTCACTTCAACATGAGATCCATCTGAGGTCCTTCAGGTTGAGCAACAATCGTTTACTGCAGTGAATTCTCGGCCGACTGAGAAACACCCGTTGTACTTTATGCCACAGACAACTGCACACAATTCCTTTTTGGTTGCTGAGTGTTATATTCGGTTCTGTTCATAAAATGGGAAGTGAATGGATCTGGGTGCTCTTTTCCATTGATTTCCCGTCATAAAAGCCCCCCACGGTGAAACTGATCCTGTCCATCGTTAGGATGAAGGGTTTTGAGAAGTCTAGTTAAGCCAAAATGGAGCAGTTGTCAAAGCTGGTTCAGTGTTTCCATCGCTTGTGAACATTTGGAACTCCACGTAAAAACTGCTCGTTTTTTCAATAACGAAGTAATTGGTCTTGCTCTGTCAGCATACCCCTGAATGTATCGACAGGCGGCCGAAGTGGCCATGCGGTTCTAGGCGCTACAGTCTGGAACCGCGAGACCGCTACGGTCGCAGGTTCGAATTCTGCCTCGGGCATGGATGTGTGTGTTGTCCTTAGGTTAGTTATGTGACCTCAGAAGTTGAGTCCCATAGTGCTCAGAGCCATTTGAGCCACTTTTTTGTATCGACAGCAGAAATTCACAGTGCCTAGGAATACATGCAGTTCACTCGCATTTGTCAGTTCTGGATAGTTCTTCACAGTTGCTACCAGTTTTAAGTTAGGTTGGACTCTGTGGTTATTGTGTTCTATATATTCCTCTTAAGGAACAGCGAAATGACATTTTGACACATATAGGGAAAGATATACTCTACACAGTCTCTCAGATAAGGCACTTAGTTATTCAGCGCGTTGTTGCATGTCTTGGCTAAAAAGATAAATTCGCCAAGGTAAATCAGAAATTGAATGGGTGTTAATCCTCCGAGTACAGTATCCATCAGTTCTTGGCTGGTGAATCCAAAGACCAAAAGTAAGATCGTTGTTGTTGTTTACACCTGCAGGCATAAAAATTATGTGTTAACTCTGTCGTCTGGATGTACAGTCATCTGACTGTACCTACTGGTAACGTCACAGTCAGAGAATATCAAGATATCAAAGGGGTGTACACTATGTGGCAGTGGATGAATATCCGGTAAAGTTGTCCTCCTCTTAATCAACACAATACCTACTTCTGTTCTCCCTTAGGTGATTTCTTCTTTAGAATTACTGTAGGTAATGTACTAGGTGAATCTGACGGTTCACTAGGTTGAACGAAAACCCACTTCTAGCTGTTCCCTAGTCATATTTTCAACTAAGGCTTGTTGACTATACGGAATTCTATATGATCATTGAGCAATGGGTGCTGCTCATCATGTATGTATCCTGTGTTGAACTATGGTGTTGTTGGAAAGTTACCCTTTTTCAGAAAATATCAGAGTAGCTAAGTAGCACTGCTGAAAGTATTTCCTGGTTCACTGGCGACAAATGATTTACTTTAGTGTGCAGCTCTTGTTAGTGTGAGTGCTTGATCAACTGATTTCCTCGCTCTGTCATTAGCTGGAGAGCTCCATTCTACCACTTCTTGTTGATATAGGTTCAGTACTGTTGCCGCAATAGTTCTTCGTGATAAGTCAGCTCCTGCCTCACTTACGAGTATATTAGGAAGGCTTAGTAGAGCAGGCAGTTCCCTACTCGGTTATTCTTTAGTGACACTGAAGTTCTTGCTACATAGCAATGCCTCTGGTGTAGCAAGTCATCGTTAACTGGTGGCCCTGTCAACAGCAAATTACTTCGCATTGCCCTTTGACAACTTGACGTCGAAATACAGAGTTTTGTGTCGCTGCTGGGCTTGCGTATTACATCAGCGGCGCTAACATTCCTTTGAGTCTGACCTTTAGCTCCTATTACAGCCGTAATCGTTACGACCCAATCGGTTTTTTCTCTGTCACACTGATATGAGCGTGATTAGCTGCCAGGAAATCTAACCTCAATGTAGCTTCGTAGCGTTTCTCTTTGCTCCTTATACTTTGCATTTTGGCCACATATATTGGTCTACTACTTAGTCACAACTTCTTGATAATTGTGCGCCTGGTTGCCATTTAACACTTCAATTGTGAAGCTTGGCTGCCGCTAAGTTTCTTCCTTAATTATGCGGCACCACATCAAAGAAATTTCAGCCCCTGTATCGACTAGGGAATCTACATTTTGCCTTAATGAGCAGACCTTTAGAACTCTCGTCAGTGGAGTTTGCAGTGACTGCTGCTTCCTGGAGGTTGAAGATAGCGGTGACCTTTCCGCCCCCTCTGTCGTTCAACGTACGCCTCCCAAAGCTCTGCACCTTCGGCCTCGAGTTCCCCTTACTGAGGTTTGGTGCTATGTGACCTTCCATCCCAAAGGTCTCTGTAGTTCGTAAACAAATCGAACTGCCGTTAATATTGCCTCTTCAAATGTCTTGGAAGGTGGCAATCTGACAGTTTGGTCGACTTCACCCTGTAGCACTTTCAGACACGTATCTAATGATCATCGTCCAGCTTTTCCCTCGTCGTGCTAATCGTGCTCATACGTGTTAGCATTAACATCCCTAATTCGACCCGCATAATGTTCGATTGATTCTCCGTCATGCTCTTGAGTTTCTCGCTGTAAAACCTTTATGTGCTTTTTCTCTTCTACCGTTGCACAATTGTCTGTGTAAATTCGTCACGGGCAGCTGCATTACTGTACGTAGTATCACACACGACGAAATCGAATGCTTCATCTTGGATTCTTAGTTCTGCCACTGTTATTTTGTCCTAGTCACTCCAGGAGCCTAAACTCAGTGCATTTTCCAGTTTACTAAAAACACGCGAGCATCCTCATCGTATCTGCTGCGGAAGACTGTAATTGTAGGCATCAAAGAAAAGTTCTTGACTACCACTGACTCCATTTTACTTTCACCGATTATACTCTGAGAGTTGCTATTTATGTCAGCCATGTCCCTCCTACATTATTCATTTGCTTGTAACCGCTGGATTTCTGAGAGTAATTACGCTACAACAGTCTGCAATTTCACACTTTTCTGTGTCTCTGTCATGATTTATTACTTGTTTAGTGATAAAAAATTTTGCATTACTGCAGTTCGCATGCATGCCGAGCAAAGCCAGTATCTGCTGCAGTCTTTCCTTCAGTGCTAGGTCTCCCTCCGCTGAATCGCCGAAGAGAAGTGCTATGACAGAGGAATGGTGTCTTCATCAGCCTTGGCTAGTTCCACGTACGAATACCACGTAGGAATCCGGCTAATAATACAGATCACTACTACATGCCATGGAAAACTACGTTTTCTTCTCTCCTCAGGAGTGGTGATGGGAAAGGCACCTGAAGAACTAACTTCCGACATTATTTTTCACGGAATCTGGTTCAGTGTGAGCGGTGGCGGGGTATGGGGTCTTGAGGATGGGCAGGTGATCAGTACTAACAGCCATAGCCCGGTTACTGTTACATAACTTCATTCACAACGCGCCCCCTACATACACTGAGGCGACAGAAGCCATGGGATACTTCCCAGTATCGTTTGCCTGATGTAATGCAGCAACTCGGCGTGACGTGGACTCAACATGTCGCTGGAACTCATACTGAGCAATGCTGCCTCTATAGCCGTCGATAATTGCGAAAATGTTCCGGTGCAGGATTTTGTACACGAACTGACCTCTCGGTTATGTCCCCTAAATGTTCTATGGCAGGGGCGGGCAAACGTTGCACGCGGCTCATGAGCGCACAGCGCTGCACGTGTGCTGCTCGCGTGCAATCGTCGACTGGGGCAGTGGCGACAGCCGGCAGGTTGCGGCAGTGTAGTACCAGGCTAAGCTGCGGACGTTGATGCGTAGCGACCACTACGTAGTCAACGTTGTATTTCAGGAACCGGAAAATGCAGAGTGGAACAAGGAAACGGAGAAGTGGAGATTTGCTATCTTCTAAAAAGTAATGGGAGAATCATTTTTTCTTTGTGCAAAAACGTGAAAATTCAAAATGTTTAATATGTGGCAGTATTCTCGCTGGTCAGCGGAAGTTTAGTATTGAAGGCCATTATAACAAATTTCACAAGGACGAGTACAATTTATTGTCGGATGGGGAAATTGATTGAGCTTAAGAAGAGTGATCTGACGATACTAGATGAATCTGTCGTAGTTGCTGTGCTCACGAGGGATCTGCGACTTCCTTTCGTCATATCTCTCATGTAATTGATTTAACATTTTATGGAGCACCGTTTTCAATTTTTCAGGACGTCAACAATAATAGCCCAGCGGTACGAGCTTAATATAGCGAGAGCTGGAAAACCATTTTCTGAATTAGTAAGTGTCGGTTAAGAGCAAACATCAGTGATGAAAATTTAAGTAGCTGCTTGCGTTTGTCTGTATGTAGACGTTTTGTTCCACCCCACCTGTGATAATTAAATAAAACGTATCGTAGGTAATAGGTACTCTTTCAAAACACGACATCTTTCAAGCACTCCTACTAACCTTATTTTGTTGCACTCCACCTGTGATGATTAAATAAAACGTATCTTAGGTAATAGGTACTCTTTCAAACCACGATATCTTTCAAGCACTACTACTACTAATCTTATTCCTACATTCAATAAAGCAAGCTAGAAAACAAAACGCATTGCAGACGAAGGAGCGGACAGAGGGTATGGTGGGGAGGGGAGATAAGCGGGTGGTCAGCTTGCCCCTGTGTGCACGCAGAACACCTGTTAACTGCACGCGTGCAAGTGCACCGCACACGTGCAGGATTCCTGCCCGCCCCTGTTCTATGGGATTCATGTCGAGCGATCCGGGTAGCCGGATCCTTTGCTGAGATTGTCCAGAATGTTTTTCACATCAATCGCAAACATTTGTGGCCCGGTGACATGAAGCATTGTCATCCATAATAATCCCACCGAAGTTTGGGAGGTCCACGATTGGCTGCAAGTGGTCTGCAAGTAGCCGAAGATAACTAATCGCATTAAATAATCGGTTCAGTTCGACCAGAGAACCAATCCATTCCAGGCAGAAACAGCCCACACCATTATGGAGCCACTACCAGCTCTCACAGAGCCTTGTTGACAGCGTAGGTCCATGGTTTATGCCCGTCCGCGCCACACACGAACCATACCGTCAGCTCTTACCAGCTGAAATTGGGACTCATCTGACGAGGCCGCGATTCTACACTCGTCTCCGATATGGTCGCGAGTTCAGGAGACGCGCTGCAGGCGATGTCGTGCTGTAAGCGAAGTCAAACGCGTCATTCGTCTGCTACCATAGCCCATTACCGCCAAATTACGCTGCACTCTCCTAAAGGATACTTCGTCGTACGTCCCACATTGATTACTGCGGGTATTTCATGCAGTGTGGCTTGTCTGTTAGCACTGACAACTCTACGCCAAACGCTGTCGCTCTCGTTTGTTAAGTGAAGGTCGTCGGCCAGTGCAGTGTCCGAGGCGAGAGGTAATGCCTGTAATTTGGTGTTCTCGGCACACTCTTGACATTGTGGATCTCGGAGTATTGAATTCCCTAACGATTTCAGGAATGAATGTCCTATGCGTCTAGTTCCATCTGACATTTCGCGTCCAGAGTTTGTAAATTCGCGTCGTGCTCCCTGCCGCCCCCTTCTGCCGTAGTAATTGCTAATGTCGTGTCCGAGTCACTTACCTTCCTGACTCACCTTGTAGTGGATGTGATATAGCATTGTGCACAATGGTTCCGTTTTCGAATCAAGAACAATAGAGGTAAATGGCAACGAGCGGCGGCCGGGAATGTTGTGTCAGGAGACCTATTCCCGCCGACAAATACCAAGCGAGGTGGCGCAGTGGTTAGCACACTGGACTCGCATTCGGGAGGACGACGGTTCAATCCCGCGTCCGGCCATCCTGATTTAGGTTTTCCGTGATTTCCCTAGATCACTTCAGGCAAATGCCGGGATGGTTCCTTTGAAAGGGCACGGCCGATTTCCTTCCCCATCCTTCCCTAATCCGAGCTTGTGCTCCGTCTCTAATGACCTCGTTGTCGACGGGACGTTAAACACTAATCTCCTCCTCCCTCCCGCCGACAACAACCACAGGATTCAATGTTTGCAACAGTCTTTCACCGGAGACAGTGTTGCTTCGGGAAGCAGGAAATCGTGAAGAACGTACCCGAAATGTTCGGACACTAAACTTGGTGCAAAATGTGAAACACTGTGGAAGGCGACCGCCGTGTCAGCACCAAGCAGTTGGCCCGCTAGTACAGGGTAAGCCAGACGACCGCCTGGAACATTCTCCAGTAGAACTGTTACTACCCTTATCACCTGCAGCGTCTGCTGGGTTTACTAGCAACAGAATTTCCACGTAGGGAGCTGTTTTGTCACTGCCTTGTTCACCTGGTAAAGATGATTCCGGAATTTATGTCACCCATCATACAAATGATTGAAGCGATTTCACAGCTCTACAATAACTTTATTATTTGAGATATTTTCAAAATGCTTTGCACACACATACAAAAACTCAAAAAGATTTTTTACGCATTCACAAATGTTCGATATGTGCCCCTTTAGTGATTCGGCAGACATCAAGCCGATAATCAAGTTCCTCCCACACTCGGCGCAGCATGTCCCCATCAATGAGTTCGAAAGCATCGTTGATGCGAGCTCGCAGTTCTGGCATGTTTCTTGGTAGAGGAGGTTGAAACACTGAATCTTTCACATAACCCCACAGAAAGAAATCGCATGGGGTTAAGTTGGGAGAGCGTGGAGGCCATGACATGAATTTCTGATCATGATCTCCACCACGACCGATCCATCGGTTTTCCAATCTCCTGTTTAAGAAATGCCGAAAATCATGATGGAAGTGCGGTTGAGCACCATCCTGTTGAAAGATGAAGTCGGCGCTGTCGGTCTCCAGTTGTGGCATGAGCCAATTTTCCGCGGGCTACGCGTGAAACTTGCCCGCACGCGTTCAACCGTTTCTTCGCTCACTGCAGGCCGACCCGTTGATTTCCCCGTACAGAGGCATCCAGAAGCTTTAAACTGCACATACCATCGCCGAATGGAGTTAGCAGTTGGTGGATCTTTGTTGAACTTCGTCCTGAAGTGTCGTTGCACTGTTATGACTGACTGATGTGAGTGCAATTCAAGCACGACATACGCTTTCTCGGCTCCTGTCGCCATTTTGTCTCACTGCGCTCTCGAGCGCTCTGACGGCAGAAACCTGAAGTGCGGCTTCAGCCGAACAAAACTTTATGAGTTTTTCTACGTATCTGTAGTGTGTCGTGACCATATGTCAAAGAATGGAGCTACAGTGAATTTATGAAATCGCTTCAATCATTTGTAATAGCCCTGTACATCTACAGATGAGGCCACCTGTTCGCGAAGTGGTATCTTCAACTTTCATACCAGTACTCGGTGAGATCGTATTAAGGAGCCCCGCATGGTATGATGACAGCGAATCATCAGTATCGATGTAGCCGGATGTGGGTTGCGGTAATTTGAATCTGCATTTTGGGACCAGTCCTCCTTCCACGTCGCCGGAACTACCGGCGTATCTGGCGGGTGACTTTGCTTCCGCTGCTGCAAGAAGTGCCACTGACGATTCTAAGGGTTATGTGGCTATTACGTGATGGTGCTCCGGCCCACTTCGTCCGGATGCATCTAAATCGTGTCTTCCCTAGTCGATGGATCGGACGAGTGCGTCCAGTTTCATGGCCTGCTCGTTCACCAATTCTCAATCCGTACAATTTCTGGTTGTGAGACGATCTCAAAACTATCGTGTATGCAGAGCCCATTACATGTAGAGACACTGGAGCAGCGTATTCATGCTGCCTTTGACACTGTTCGGATGCAGCCTGGCCGATCTGAACGTGTGAGACGAAACGCGCTACGGCGCGTACACACATCCGTTGAGGCACATGGTAACCATTTGTAACACATACTGTAACTGTGGTGTCACCGCCAGACACCACACTTGCTAGGTGGTAGCTTTAAATCGGCCGCGGTCCATTAGTACATGTCGGACCCGCGTGTCGCCACTGTCAGTAATTGCAGACCTAGCGCCACCACATGGCATATCTAGAAAGACGGACTAGCACTCGCCCCAGTTGTACGACGACTTTGCTAGCGACTACACTGACGAAGCCTTTCTCTCATTTGCCGAGAGACAGTTAGAATAGCCTTCAGCTAAGTCCATGACTACGACCTAGCAAGGCGCCATTAGCCTTACAGTGCTTGTAATTAAAGTCTCATTTGTATAGTCAAGAGCGATGTACCACAATGATGGAATTAAAAGTTGAGTATTAACTTAGATACGTACTTTTCTTTAGTGCATTCATACGTATCCTGTTCCAGACTTCACGCCAGTCGGCGTGTGTGTACGCGTGCCTTTCGGTTACCCGTCACTGTGGACTGGCTGTCTTGTCAGGCCACTACAGTAACTATGGCTGCGCGTATTAGACCGCAGTCTCTGTAACAGTGCATGGTCGAACAAATGGCCTCTGGCATGGAAACCATGTATTTCCGGACATAAGTTTCGTATCCTCTCATCGATCAATCCTTAGAGTTTGTACACTACAGAAGAAATCTCTCTGTATTGTATTGTAATTTGATAAAAGGTTTCAAAAAGAAAGGCAAAGGAACGTTTGGCAATGCGAATAAATGTCTTAGATGGGATTGTACTTACAGCGTCCACGAGAACTCTACAAATTACTTTAGAACACGGAATTGCAATTGAAGCGTCCAGGTACTCGTATTCCCTAGTTTCATTTTCACCTCTCAGCAGTCCTCGACAACTAATGCAACGGTTCGTGTCTATTTTTGTCGTCAGATAATTTGATCAAAAAGCTTCAAAACCGCTCCTATATAATTGACAGAAACAAACTTACACCACAAGAAGAGTGCATCAAAATATATTCCACTCTACAGCACTATGTATCCTGACGAATGTTTACTAAATGATGCGTTTCGCATGCTTTAGTGCCAAACCGTGCAATGAGAGAGAGAACCTTTAACGAATGAAAAGCAAGCTTGTTTTTTTCCAGAATCGTTAAAGCAACTACGTAATTGTTAAAATGTGACGTTTATAGCGATTGCAAGATGGCGAGGAATTACTGCTTTCCCTGCTTTTATGAAGAACATCACTCCAGCACGTGTAATTCATCAACTGTAAAATGACGAAAGTATGCAATTTTATACACCAAGTTCCTCGAAATTTATTTCCAGTGTCAAATTTTTGTCTGGCTCTCATTTTCCTGCGTTTTATGTACATATTAATAAATACAATATACTAAGCTTTATTTCGGTTTGCTTGCAGCGTAAGAAACGTAAGAAAATCTTCCTACTCGAGGAGTCAACCCTCGGATTAAAGTTCTGTACTCTTGACAATGTGGAAATGTATGTCTAGAATCTACACAAAATATACGACGTATCTGTTTGAAATCTTGCCCGACCCGAGCCAGAAATGCTATTTTTTCTCAACTTTTGGCCATCTTGAGCTGACTCTTCTGTCACTGTCATTTCTGTGCAGGCACCATAAATTTGGACAGAATCGAGTGATAACGAACAGGCATGGACCGCTTGTAAGGGGAATACTAATAAAGTAATAATCGTATGTGGACACTTCGGTTTTATATGTGAAAGTTGCCATCATAGTTATTACACCACCTGCATGACACAAGTACTTCTAAAACTTTTCGACAAATTCTTTTCAGATGATATGTCGGCCTAAATTAAAGTTTCTTCCAGTTACTTTGAAGCTACACTACTGGCCATTAAAACTGCTACACCAGGAAGATGACGTGCTACAAACGCGAAATTTAACCGACAGGAAGAAGATGCTGTGATATGCAAATGATTTGCTTTTCAGAGCATTCACAGAAGGTTGGCGCCGGTGGCGACACCTACAACGTGCTGACATGAGAAAAGTTTCCAACCGATTTCTCATATACAAACAGCAGTTGACAGGAGTTGACAGGTGAAACGTTGTTGTGATGCCTCGTGTAAGGAGGAGAAATGCGTACCATCACGTTTCCGACTTTGATAAAGGTCGGATTGTAGCCTACCGCGATTGCAGTTTATCGTATCGCCACATTGCTGCTCGCGTTGGTCGAGATCCGATGACTGTTAGCAGAATATGGAATCGGTGGGTTCAGGAGGGTAATACGGAACGCCGTGCTGGATCCCAACGGCCTCGTATCAACAGCAGCCGAGATGACAGGCATCTTATCCGCATGGCTGTAACGGATCGTGCAGCCACGTCTCGATCCCTGAGTCAACAGATGGGGACGTTTGCAAGACAACAACCATCTGCACGAACAGTTCGACGACGTTTGCAGCAGCATGGACTATCAGCACGGAGAGCGTGACTGCGGTTACCCTTGACGTATCAAAGTCAGGAGCGCCTGCGGTGGTGTACTCAACGACGAAACTGGGTGCACGAATGGCAAAACGTCATTTTTTCGGATGAATCCAGGTTCTGTTTACAGCACCATGATGGTCGCATCGGTGTTTGGCGACATCGCGGTAAACGTACATTGGAAGCGTGTATTCGTCATCGCCATACTGGCGTATCACCCGGTGTGATGGTATGGGGTGCCATTGGTTACACGTCTCGGTCACCTCTTGTTCGCATTGACGGCACTTTGAACAGTGGACGTTACATTTCAGATGTGTTACGACTCGTGGCTGTACCTTTCATTCGATCCCTGCGAAACCCTACATTTCAGCAGGATAATGCACGATAACATGTTGCAGGTCCTGTAAGGGCCTTTCTGGATACAGAAAATGTTCGACTGTTGCCATGGCCAGCACATTCTCCAGATCTCTCACCAATTGAAAACGTTTGGTCAATGGTGGCCGAGCAACTGGCTCGTCACAATATGCCAGTCACTACTCTTGATGAACTGTGGTAAAGTGCTGAAGCTGCATGGGCAGCTGTACCTGTACACGCCATCCAAACTCTGTTTGACTCAATGCCCAGGCGTATCAAGGCCGTTATTACGGTCGGAGGTGGTTGTTCTGGGTACTGATTTCTGAGGACCTAGGCACCCAAATCGCATGAAAATGTAACCACGTGTCAGTTCTAGTATAATATATTCGTCCAATGAATACCCGTTTATCATCTGTATTTCTTCTTGGTGTAGCAATTTTAATGGCCAGTAGTGTATTTGCTAAGCACTATTTGAAATAAATTTAATAAAGCCTTTTAATACAATAGTGATACGGTATTATCATTTTTAAAATGCAGTGAGAAACGCGGCCTTTCAACACGAGAGCTGGGGGAGCGGAGGGCGACGCAGTGGCGGGGAGCGGCGGAGGGTATTTTGCGTGGATCAGAGGCGCTTTGTTCCTGGGTCGGCTTTACGACAGGTAGAGAGCCGCGTAGTCGGCGAAGCGTCTCCCATCCAGCGCCGTCGTAAATCAGAACACCGCCCCCAGTCGCTACTGCGCGTATAAAAGTTTTTATACGGCACCAGGTGGGGGCGGATTATAGGCAGGCGTGTGCGGCGTTGCCCACCAACACCCGCACCGCTCCACTACCACCGGGTGTGCGCTCCTGTCGGTCTGATGCAGTTACTGGTCGGGACTGCGGAGGTCATTCTGGTGTAGACAGCAGGCTTACTCTGTACTCGGTGGGGGGTCGGGGGTGGGGGTGGCTGGCGAGGAGACGGGGGCGGGGCTTTGGGGGGGGGGGGGGAGCGCTCCTCTCATCATCACCACCGACCCCACTGTGCTTTGGTCGGTGGACACAGAAGAGGCCGAACAAAACTAATTCATCAGCAAATAATGTACGCTCACTGTTCGCCATGCTTATGCCATGCTTTGGACGGACTGGTTGTACATTGAAGCTCCAAAGAAACTGGTGTAGACGTGTGCATTCAAATACAGAGGTAAGTAAACAGGCAGAATACCGCACTGCAGATTTAAGTGAGTTTGAACGTGGTGTTACAGTCGGCGCACGAGCGACGGGACACAGCATCTCCGAGGTGACGATGAAGTGGGGATTTTCCACGACTATACTGTGAGTATCAGGAATTCGGTAAACATCAAATCTCCGAAGTGCAGCCCTTCCGAAAATTGCTGCAGATTTCAGTGCTGGGCCATCAAAAAGTGCCAGCGTGCGAAACAGTCAACGAAACGCCATCGATATGGGCTTTCGGAGCCGAAGTCCCACTCGTGTACCCTCGATCTGTACTCCTCGCCTGGGCCCTGTAATATTATTGGTATTTCCGTCCTACGAAAGCTTTGAGTACCCTTTGAAAGACATTTGTTTTGTATAATGTACATACTGTAAAGATGCGCATCTAGCGCGGACGCTAATACATCGATTGCGCAGTCAAAGAAACATTTTAACAGAAGCTGAACTGTCGTTCCGCTTCGATCTAAATAAAAGATGACGGTAGAAAACTTTTGTAGATCTTCAGATTTTAATGTGCTTCTGCTTGTTATGTGAAAACGTAAAGGAGGTCGACTTTAAGTTAAAAATGTGAGCGGTCTTGCTAGCGTGCAGACAACATTATTAATTAATAAAATTAAGGTAATTCATGTTCGAAACTGTAAATCAGCAAGTTATTGTTATCGGAGGTGTTGAACAGTGCAAGAATTGTCTTCAACGAAAGGAGAAAAGTAGTGCCTATAATTTGTGACAAACGTGAACCAAGGAGACAGCACAGGACAGGCTGAAATCTGATCGCACCATACTGTTAGAAAAGTAATTATGTAAGTTGTATTGTTTATAAATAAGCTCTAATTTTGCTAGTGAGAATTGTTTGAATATATTTAGTGTTTACCAGACTTCTGTTCTTTTCCTTTATACTTTTTTATCCTCCATGCCATATTATTTTTATAAATGTCAAACAGCCTTTACTACAGCAGAGAATACTGCGGCATCCTGGTCGTAGACAGAAGGCCGCTCCTTGTCTTCTATGCAATTCATAGCTGCCCCATTTACTAATGATTTCATTTGCAAATGCATTTTTTTTACTGTTCATTGTGAAAGGTCCCTTAGGTAATTATAAAATTCATACTAATTACGTAAAGAAATCCGGGTTGTTCTTTTCCCAATAATAGAAGTCTTTGCGTAATCAAAACCTAGCCTCCTTCTGACAACGATCAGGAGCCGACCAGAAGACGGACGTCTTCGACGGCTTTCGTGTCTCCTGTGGCAAAGCTGTGCCAGACTGGAAACACAACATTCTAGTATGAAATACAGATTTAAATTGATAGAATTGAAATATATTTAACGTAATAATAATAATAATTTTTTTTTATCATAGTAGAGCCCGTCAACACCGACTTGGCACTGTTGATGACTGCAGACATATCGCTTGGTCCGACGTTTCAAATTGTATCGAGTGGATGGACGCGTACGGGTATGGAGATAACCTCATGAATGCATGGATCCTGCATGTCAGCAGTGGACTGTTCAATCTGGTGGAAGCTCTGTAATGGTGTGGGACGTGTGCAGTTGGTGTGATATGGACCGCTGATACATATAGATACCACTCTGAGAGGTGACACATACGTAAGCATCCTGTCTGATCACCTGCATCCATTCGTGTCCATTGTGAATTCCGACAGACCTGGGCAATTCCAGCAGAAGAATGCGAGACTCCACACCTCCAGAATTGCTTCAGCGTGGCTCCAGGAACACTCTTATGTGTTTAAACACTTCCGCTGGCCACCAAACTCGGCAGACATGAACATTATTGAGCATATGTAGGATGCCTTACAACATGCTTTTCGACCCCCTCGTACCCTTACAGATTTGTGGACAGCAGTGAAGCATTCGCGGTGCCAGTTCCCTCCAGGAGTACTTCAGACATTAGTGGAATCCAGGACTCGTCTTCAGAGGGGGTCGTTCATGAAATTTGCGATGTCATCATAAGAAATCACTCGTGCGCTGGTCGTCAAAAGCAGGCCAGCTCTAACGTCAGAATCTGCGGCCCCGAGGGTTGGCGCCAGCGTGGCAGCCTGCGTAAAGCCTAGTTTACACGACGACACTAGGTTGCAGGCAACTGCGCTACTGGCCACTGCGCAACTCGTCGGTGAAACTAAACACTTTCGGCGTGTTCCAACTCTGGTGACACTAGTTGCATGAGTTTTGAGGTTATGTGTGTTCGTAGAGTGTAGACAAACTGAAATATGCAGTGCAGAACGGAGAATAATGTTCGATTTCTGTATATCTATGCTTTACATAGGTTTTTGTGGGAATTCAGTGATGCTGATTACAAAAATAAACGATATATTGCTGCTCCTGAGACCTTTACATGCTATCAGAACACAGATAGTTTGACAATATCTGAGCTGCAGGGCAAAATGTATTGAATTAGGAGCACATATACAACTGAATTAAGAAAAATACAAGCAAATGTAATTCTAGCTGTGGAAATGCTTTCATCTACAAGACTTAAATTCCATCGAGTTGGCCGACATTTTTTTAAGGAATTTTGTTGACCGGAGGGAACGCTACACGAATCAAGAAGATGCATACTTTATTTAATATTCACCTATTTAAAACGTTGCAGCAGTGCTCCCCATTCACATATGTTTGAATTTTGAAATGTTGCCACTGTACAGATCTATCTTCAAGAGAGCAGTTTGCCAATCAATCTCTACTTAATGCGGCCTGCTTCGAATAATTACTGCTGTTAATGTTAATTATTATTACTGTTAATGTTTATAATTATTGGTGTTAATGAAAAAGCGTCATCACGAACTAAAACCGCATTATATAGCATGCCGAGTGTTCTCGATTGTAATGCACGCAATGTGATATATAATTTCAGTTCTGGCGACAGTGCTTCATGCATTACGGTTCCTTTATTCCTTATCGTATAATGAACTCTATTTAGAAGAAACGTTAACAGTTCTGGTGACATTCTAAGATAATTAAAAGAACTTCTTGGGTCTTCAATTACAAATTATTTCAGCAAGGATGCTGAGCAACCAAGCTGACGTCTTTTCTTCATCCAGTCACGAATCGAAACCACGTTTCGTATTTTTTTCTTATGCAGCGATTCCACGCAACAAGCTTTAACTCCATCACAACTCGTGCGACGTACAGCTGCCAAAACTTTCATTTTAGACACGACTCAGGAACCCACAAAACGACGAAACAAGCGTATTCTGGTTTCGCCGTGTCTACAGTCAAATATGAGACCATTTGCGTGCAACTCATTCCACGCAACGAGTGGCGCAACCCAATGTCGTCATGTAAACTAAGCTTAAATCAGGCTTCGCACCTCCTCTGGGGGAAGACTACTCGACACCAGCGCCCTCTCCGGCGCTGGCATCAAGGAAGCCGACGATAGCGCTCAGATGCCAGTTCGTCGACACTGGTCTTGTCCTCACCTCGGCTCCTGCTGACGACGTCATAGTTACCTCCGCGAGAACCAACACAACTAGGAAGATAGTTTACTATCGAGTTGGCAAAAGACTTTATTCAGAGAATGGTAATGCTTATAATGTTCTACATGACTGCTTCTCAAAAGAGAAGTAAATGTGTTTGGTTATTCAATTATTCCACTGTCTATCGATATTCTGTAGTTTGCCCATGTACCCTGTACTGTCATCGGCTTCCAAGTCTACAAATCACTGTTGTGAGCATCCGACATGCAACAAAGTTGACCGAAAATGTCAATTTTCAATTGAATCTTTATTTAATTGTAGAACTCACAGACAATAAGTTCCAAAAGTTCTGATGATGAAATCGCATCCAAACTGCCACGTCCACTTTTCGAAGCCTCACTTCAGTACTGGCTGAATAACGGTTCCTTGCATCGCTTTCGAGAAAACTTGAAGGGGTACATGTGGAAGGCTGTGATATATAGATCGTCTGTGACACTGTATCGTATCTGCTGGAGTACGGATTATTGTTCATGTTTTACTGTCCCTTTCAAAACGTATCGATAAAACAAATATCGCACTAGACGAACTTGGGACTGCTCTATGGAATGGGCACGTTAAATTCCACTTTAAAAACAATTTTGTTTGTAATAGGAAATAAACCGACATTTTCCATCTACTCTTAGACATGATGAGCGGTACTTGTGTGGGCTGACTACAGCTACACACTGTCAAAACGACATTGCAAGGTGCACAAAGGTGGCAACGGAAATGTCGCTGTCTCCCTCGAATACCAGCTCTATAAATGTACCTAAAAGAATCTCGTGAGAGATATGTTGTTTTCCTTCCATAGATTCTGATACAAGTTCCCCGAGAGTCTCTGTTACACCTTCATATGGCGTATACCAGCCTGTGGCTCCTGATTCCGTTCCCTAAATAAATGATATAACTACTCGTACATTGTGTAATAACATATGGTTATTAAAAAGACCCGAATTATGGTCAACTGAAAGAAAAAAAAAGATTGCAGTCCACTTTTCTGTCCAACTTCCATTTCTGCTCAGACATGCCCATCTGCATGTAGAGGCCCTGCAAGTCCTATATTGACCACACAACGTGCCTATAATGCAGAGCAGCCAACAAGTGGGGGATAGAAAACATTGGTTTGCCCTGTCACAGCTCATATGAGAGCTAGGAGGCTCTAAGCCCCACATTGCTGGTTCTTATGTAGTAAGTAGAGTATGCATAGAATTTAGTTGAAATCAGTCCAGTTTTTTAAGAGGAGATATATACATACATACATGTTTTTTATTTATATACTAGTCTTTTTCCTGTGGCATACACTTTCAACACATATAATGCACACACCTCTTTTTCCCCACATTCTGTTCGTCTGTCTCCAGCTCCCCCTCCCCACATCTGCCACACACTGTCTCTGTCCATTTCCTCCCCCCTTCTCTCCCCATCCATCTCTTCTGCTGCCTCTCTCTTTTTGCAGCTAATCATCTGCCCTTTTTGTAATCTCATCTCCCATTTCCATCCCCATCTCCTCTTTCCCCACCTCTCTGCCCACCTCCTCTTCCATCCAGTCTGTTCATTAGTTCCACCCCTACCTTTGTCCCTTCTCTCCTTCCTCCTCTCTGTCTATCCTGTCCTAGCCCCTCCCCCAGTCCATTCCCTTTTGCACCCCCACTCTGTTCATTCACAAAACTATCCCTCTCAACTTCCCCCTCCCCCCCCCCCCACAAACTATGCCCATTCCCAGATGTAGCCTCTGTGAAATAGGTTGATGAAGCAGGCGATTATAACTCCCACAATATGCCTGTCATGTGGGATAGCCAACACATTGAGTATTTGCACATTTCATCTGGCACACATCTCCTTACAATGTGTCCTCTTGCCACCCGGACACACACACACTCCACATCTTCCACTTCACACCCTATCTCCCTTCCAGGTACATTCTCATCTCCACTTTCTTTTTGCCTGCTGAATATTTCTTCCCCTTCTTACTGTTCCATCTTCCCACCCACCACTCTTTGTCCATCTTCTTCACCCACCTCTCTTCGTTCACCTCCTCCTACTCACTATCCATTTCCCATTACCCCATTCTCTCTGTATAACTCCTCGTGCCCTGTTCTGTGTGTCTATATCCTCCTCCCCATAATCACTTTCTGCCCATCTCCTCCTTGCCCACAGTCCTCTCCTCCCCCTCTCTACCCATCTCCTACTCCCATCTTTCTACAATCTCCTTCTCCCACCTCTCACTGTCTACTTCAACCCCTATCTCTCTCTCTTCAACCATGTTCTCCCACCTGTTTCTCTGTGTCCATCTCTTCCTTCCCCCTCTAGATATCCTTCTCATCATGGCCTTTGTGTGTCTCTGTCCATATCCTCCTCTCCCTCTCACTATTCACCTCCTCCCATCCCTATCTACCTAACCTTGTCCTCTCTCCCTGTCCAACTCTCTTTGCCCATCTTGGTCCATATCTTTCACCTCCTTCCCCCTCTCTTTTCATCCCCTTTGACACCTACAGTCCTTTCATGTTTTCCTGTTGCTATCCATCCACTTATTCTTCTCTATTTCTGAACACTTCATCCTCCCATCTCTGTTCATCACATCTTTCCACTTTGTATACCCATATCTTCCTTGTGCCAATACCAGACCATCTCTTCCATCTCCTCCCTGACCATCTCTTTCTCCTCTCCTCTCTGCTCATCTCTTAATCCCCCCTCTCTTCTCATCTACTCTCTACCCCTCTCTGCATACCAGCTCCTCCGCAATCTATCTGTCCAATCACTCCTGCCCTCCTCTCTGTCCATTCCCTCCTCCATCCATCTCAACCTTCCCCCACTCAAGCTCATCAGCGCATGTGGCCCCTGGAAAACAGATTGATAAAGCATACTGATATTAATGTCACAAATCACATGTTGTTCAGTGCAGACTACATGTTAAAGGCTTTAAAACTGCTACATGCAGTGCAGGTCTGTAGGCTTCCCTGCATTGCAGGTCCATAAGGCAGTTGCTACTCAACACGTTTGTTGTGCAGAGCAGCCTACAAAGCAGGAGACGAAAAAAACATTCTGTCTGTATATCAGCTCCTGTTGGACATAGGAAGTTGTAAAACTCTTGGTGCTGGTGCTTATGGAGTAAGTTGTTAGTGTACCAGATTTGTTGAAATCGACCCAGGGGTTTGGAAGGAGCTCCTGGACATACACACATGTGTGCTGCTTTACACACATTAGACTTTCTAGCTTCGCCTGTGTACTTGTATGTCACATATAATGTGTACATTTCATGGTCAACCTGCTCTTCCTTCCTCTCTGTCCACCACCTTCCCATATCTTCATATCCTCTTAGCCCATCTCCTCTTCCCTTGCCTTTTCTGTTCATCTCCTCCACCCCCTACCTATTTGTACATCACTTCCTCCCCCTCCCTCCCTGTCTTTATATCCTCATCTTCCCTCTCTCTGCCTATATATAAACTCCTGCCATTTCTCTCCCTCTCCTGTCCATCTCAACCTTCTTCCAGGCACGCACACTGACATATGTAGCCCCTGCAAAAATGGTCAATAAAGCTGGCTAGTGCTGGTCACACAATACACCTCTTGTGCAGCATGACCTGGGCTTGAAAACCGCTATTTTCCCATGACTTGTAGGTTGCCATACAAAGCCAGCCGATTAAGCAGGCTGATACGATTCTAACAAAATATGCCTTTTGTGCTGGGCACCCTACATGTGGTGGGATGGAAAACTGTTTCCTACCACTGATGTGTAGCCTGCTCCGCAAAGCAGGTCGATACTATTACCACAGAACACACCTGTCCTAAAGAGTGGAACAGTTCCAGTACAGCACTCGTGGCTGCCGCATAGCGGTCGCAAAGTGGGCCGAGGAAGTTCCAGATAAGTTTTATAGTCTGACGATAATTTATGGATTTGTAGTTTTAGATTGACGATGTCCACTATGGACAAACAGTAGTTACTGTTATTCTGAAGAAGGTTGGATTATTCCGACTGAAACCTAGGTAAATTATACGTAAACGGTGTAACTGAGGCTGTTGATTATTAAAATTAAAATTAATATTTATACAATTGCTGACAGAGCCGCGAAATGTTGAAATATTTAAGACGGAATTTAGTTATACTTTAAGAAAACAACAAAATTCAAGTAGCTTACGTTTACATTCGAAAAGTGTCTTTATAAACATGTGGATTATCTTGAGGACATGTTCGTTTTTTTAAATTTACATTCGACGCTTATCTCTTCACCTGTTTTCGTCCGTTGCTGCAGAATACGTGCGTAGGTATTTAAATAGCTCAGTGGTAGCTAACTAATAAGAACAATCCCTATCGCATTGGAAGGCAAACTGACGATGGCCTACTCCGTACCGTTTTCACTACTGTCTCCTTTCCGGCGTGGAGTGGTAATTCCTCGTATCATCTTAAATAATAAATTGGCACCCAGTATGAAGTGTATTGGTTTGAAAACGGTGCAAACATTTACGATAAATTCATTTTCGAAATTTGTTTTCAGCCAGTATTCAACGAAACTGGCACACAGATTGCGCAGATCACTCTTACAATTTATCGAACACTTTCGTAGAAGGTGTACAAGGGAGCTAATGCAACAAGCATTACGTTCATTGACGTATCATTCACTTATATGCCTTTATTCATTTCAGTAGATACTTGACTTTAATCACACGGATTACCTTTAGCATAAGCACACTGAGTTTGAATTCATGCACCTATTTCTTTAAAAAAGAAATACGTTGTCCTCAATGCAAATGTTAGTGGGGAGTCCACAGTGCTTTATTAGGCGTGTCGTATTGAAAGTCGTATCCTGTAACCTCCATCCGACCTTCGAAGTGACTTAACTATCCACACAGTTGTAGGAGGACCTGTGCACTCAAAACACCAACCACATGCAGGCCTGGAAAAAGTTTTAATTTTATCTAACATTCACTAACCTCAACTCTTTTTAAACAATATGTTCTAGTCCCTTCTCCAAATAAATACATGATTTCGCTATTGTAGCGTCTCTAGAGAAGAACCATTACGGTTTCGCCAGTACGTGCGTAATATCCAGACTTTTACGGTAGTGTTGGTTAATCCTATGCAACATTTAGTACTTCGGGACGCAGCCTTGAAGGATCTGACTGCGACGGCTGGGATGCCGCTTTCGCAGCTGCGCTGCCGGTACTCACCGATGTAGTCGAGGTCTGGCTGCGCCATCTTGGGCAGGCGGCTCGACCACGGCTGGCACGGCACCGACTCCAGGCCGTCCATGTCGTTCACGCGATCTGCGACACAACATCCACTTCAGCTTTAACCAGTCACCAATGTTGTACATATACAAGAATATGTATGACATCATATTCTGAAATGACAAAAAATTTCCTGCAATAATGATATACGAGGTTTGGAACTTTAATAGTGGCAACTATTTATTTATAGCACGTAGAAAAGAGATACGTGTTTCTAAGTTTTACTGACCTTCAAAGTAGTCACCAGTATTGTTTATAACCAGTTGCTAGCGATGTGGAAGTCGTAGGATACTCTTAGCAGTGCAGGTCCTGCAGAAAGTGTCATCACTTCTGTCTCTAAGCTAGCCGCAGGTTGTGTCCCAAAACTGAGCACGTAGAGACAGAAGTGATGACACTTTCTGCAGGACCTGGCCATCATTTTGCAGGACAATGCTTGAGCACGTACAGTGCAAGCCGTTACTGATTTGTTTGGCTGATGGGGCTGGTAAGTGCTATACCACCTACTGCACATCCCTGACTTGAGCCCTTGTAAGTTCAACTCGATTTCTAAACTGAAGGAAACACTTAACGGCATTTGCTTCAGAACCGCTACAAATTCGTCGGGCAATAGACCGCGCCGCTCGAACTGTCAACGCAAATGGCACTGCTAAGAGTATCCTACGACTTCCACATCACTGGCAGCGGGTTATACACAATGCTGGTGACTACTTTGAAGGTCAGTAAGACTTAGAAACACGTATCTATTTTGTACGAGCTATAAATAATAGTTGCCACTATTAAAGTTCCAACTCTCGTATTAAATCAGTAGAACGTTATTAACAATGGAATCATACTGAGAATTTGCTAAGGCAGCATGACATCCTGAAGCAAATTTTTTTGAACAGTAAATACAGCACGTTAATAGTTCTTACATGTACCACGGAAAACAATGTGTACCTGTTTCCTATCGGCCACGTATCAAAGGACACGCAGAAACAAATTTGATTTCTGAACCACAGTGTTACATGCTGGGTCCCGTGTTGTTTCTGGTCTACAGGGGGAATCACCTAAACTTGCACCACAAATATTGCGGAAATGTAAAGTGTTACTGATGTGCGGTTTTCACAGAATGGATTACAAACCAGGGGCTCGTACTGTCAGCCAATCAATATTGTAATAATTCTTATAAAATACATTTTTCTGCAAACATATGCATTTTTAAATGGAACAATGCCTATTGACATTAACAGTCTAAAAGTATAGTAAATCAGAATGTCAGTGGTGTTTATTGTAGGATTCTGGTGCGACTCGTTTACGAAATTTCATATTTTGACAAGTTTCCACTCCGACACTTGTTTGTGCAGAAAAAACCGACATACGTATGGTGGACGGAGAGCTTAGGATGATTGCAGTTAGTTCTTGTACGTGTGTATGTGGCAATGTCAACCACCTCAACAATTATTTATCAACCTCTTCAATCATTTACATGAAAGCACTACTGTAATATCTAGGCAACGTAACGTTACGGGTTACTGTGTGCTACAACAGATACTGGACAAGTGTCGGTGTGACAACTTCTCCATATACGATACCTGGTAAACGACTGGCACTACAATCCTGCAGCAAACACCACTCACATTATAATTTACACTGATTTTTGTTTGTTAATGTCAGTAGGCATTGTTCCATTTATTAAAGTGTAAGTTTGCACAAAACCGAGCGAGGTGGCGCAGTGGTTAGACACTGGACTCGCATTCGGGAGGACGACGGTTCAATCTCGCGTCCGGCCATCCTGATTTAGGTTTTGCGTGATTTCTCTAAATCGCTCCAGGCAAATGCCGGGATGGTTCCTTTGAAAGGGCGCGGCCGTCTTCCTTGCCCGTCCTTCCCTAATCCGATGAGACCGATGACCTCGCTGTCTGGTCTCCTTCCCCAAAGAACACACACACACACACACACATACACACAAGTTTGCACAACAATACACTTTACAAGTATTTTTTGATTGGGTAACAATACGAGACCCTGACTGCCAATCCATGCGATCTATATAACGATGACCTTTTGCTTTATTGTTAGATGATACAAATTTTAACCTTTCTGCAGATGATGGACATATGAAAATAACCTGTAGGTCCAGTCCTCTTACTTAAGAAGTAGTTGATGATGTAATGGTTCAAAATATTAACAGACGGTTGTAGGTAAATGGATTTTCATTACATTTTACCAAGACTCGGTACAGGCAGTTTACTACTTGTTATAAAACTCTAGAAGCCACATGATTGTCTACTCAAACACTGAAATACAAAACGAGATATTATTATATTTTTTGGGATGGCAGGAAAGTCACATTCCAACTAGAAGAATTATTGAACCAGCTTACTTCATCTACATTTACCGTACACAGTTTTCTTGTTGTAAGTGACTGATGATGACGGAGCTAATTCATGCAGCATAATTCTGTTCACTAACGAGAAATTAATAATTTTTTGAGGATGTTTTCATAACAGAGAGAAAAATCGCTTAAGAATTATATATGATGTTAAGTTAGACTTATTAGACTATAATATAATGAATATTAGCAATAATACTGTACTGTGTCATAGTGTTAAGTCATTTCTTTTTATGTTACAATGAAAAAGATTCACATTTTGACGTTTTCTTTGGCGCCTCATAGACCCACTTCTCGTTATTGATGCACTGCGACCGATGAGGTGCATTCGTTGAAAGCCCAAGATGTATAGGTAAGACAACGGTTAAGCTGACAGTTACATTATCTCATTCCAGATTACCTCGAAACGGTGACTTTCTGTAGCTCTCTGTTAAGTGAAGACGTAAAAATGTCCAGAATAACACATTGGTGATTTCAGTACATTTCAGTCTAGAATTTTTATATCTTGAATGTACGTTTTTGAGTTTCCAGTTAAGTTGACGATCTCATTAGCATACAGTTTTCGACAGCCCTTCTTTTCAGATGTTGCGAGTTGTGGTCTTACGTGTAGACCTACTCGCTGGCTGGGCTTCTGCTAGATCGCTACTTATTAGCAGAGTTTGATTCCAGGCGGCTGCTATGTCGTTAGACGCAGACTTCTCTTTTATGCCCCCCTGTCGTTATTCCACTGACGTCAATTGTATAGTTTATTGGCACCTGGTTCAGATTGCACTATGTAAACTATGTAATTGTAAATGTTTCTTTAGTCTGTAGGCTGATCCATAGATACTGAAACATTATTCTAAAAAGCTATTCTGAGTGAAAGTGAAGAAGAATTACAGGATCAACTGAATAGAATGAAGTCTAATGAGTACAGAATCTGAACTGAGAGAAAATCGAAGAAAGACGAAAGTAAAGAGACGTAGCAGGAATAGCAACAGCAAGGAACTGATTCATAATCACGAAGCAGATGAAGTGAAGGAATTCTGCTACCTAGGCAACAAGTTCAAGACATTAGTCAGAAAGAATCAATACGCAAAGAAGTGGGATACGGAAGTACCAAGGAATGACGAGATACGTTTGAAGTTCTCTAACACTATAGATACAGCAATAAGGAATAGCGCAGTAGGCAGTACAGTTGAAGAGGAATGGACATCTCTAAAAAGGGCCAAGTTGGGAAGGACAACATAGGTACAAAGAAGGTAGCTGCGAAGAAACCATGGGTAACAGAAGAAATACTTCAGTTGTTTGATGAAAGGAGGAAGTACAAACATGTTCCGGGAAAATGAGGAATACAGAAATACAAGTCGATGAGGAATGAAATAAATAGGAAGTGCAGGGAACCTAAGACGAAATGGCTGCAGGAAAAATGTGAAGATATCGAAAAAGATATAATTGTCGGAAGGACAGACTCAGTATACAGGAAAGTCAAAACAACCTTTGGTGACATTAAAAGCAACGGTGGTAACATTAAGAATGCAACGGGAATTCCACTGTTAAATGCAGAGAAGAGAGCAGATAGGTGGAAAGAATACATTGAAAGCCTCTATGAGGGTGAAGATTTGTCTGATGTGATAGAAGAAGAAACAGGAGTCGATTTAGAAGACAGGGGATCCAGTATTAGAATCGGAATTTAAAAGAGCTTTGGAGGACTTACGGTCAAATAAGGCAGAAGGGATAGATAACATTCCATCAGAATTTCTAAAATCATTGGGGGAAGTGGCAACAAAACGACTATTCACGTTGGTGTGTAGAATATATGAGTCTGGCGATATACCATCTGACTTTCGGAAAAGCATCATCCACACAATTCCGAAGACGGCGAGAGTTGACAAGTGTGAGAATTATCGCACAATCAGCTTAACAGCTCATGCATCGAAACTGCTTACAAGAATAATATACAGAAAAATGGAAAAGAAAATTGAGAATGCGCTAGGTGACGATCAGTTTGACTTTAGGAAAAGTAAAGGGACGAGAGAGGCAATTCTGACGTTACGGCTAATAATGGAAGCAAGGCTAAAGAAAAATCAAGACACTTTCACAGGATTTTTCGACCTGGAAAAAGCGTTCGACAATATAAAATGATGCAAGCTGTTCGAGATTCTGAAAGAAGTAGGGGTAAGCTATAGGGAGAGAAGGGTCATATACAATATGTACAACAACCAAGAGGGAATAATAAGAGTGGACGATCAAGATCGAAGTGGTCGTCTTAAGAAGGGTGTAAGACAACGCTGTAGCCTGTCGCCCCTACTCTTCAATCTGTACACCGAGGAAGCAATGATGGAAATAAAAGAAAGGTTCAGGAGTGGAATTAAAATACAAGGTGAAAGGATATCAATGATACGATTCGCTAATGACATTGCTATCCTGAGTGAAAGTGAAGAAGAATTAAATGATCTGCTGAACGGAATGAACAGTCTAATGAGTACACAGTATGGTTTGAGAGTAAATCGGAGAAAGACGAAGGTAATGAGAAGTAGTAGAAATGAGAACAGCGAGAAA
Organism: Schistocerca cancellata; assembly: GCF_023864275.1. Lineage (NCBI taxonomy): Eukaryota > Metazoa > Arthropoda > Insecta > Orthoptera > Acrididae > Schistocerca > Schistocerca cancellata. The sequence goes on from NC_064630.1 coordinate 766,282,804, forward strand.
CTTAACATCAGGATTGATGGTCACGAAGTCAATGAAGTTAAGGAATTGTGCTACCTAGGCAGTAAAATAACCAATGACGGACGGAGGAAGGAGGACATCAAAAGCAGACTCGCTATGGCAAAAAAGGCATTTCTGGCCAAGAGAAGTCTACTAATATCAAATACCGGCCTTAATTTGAGGAAGAAATTTCTGAGGATGTACGTCTGGAGTACAGCATTGTATGGTAGTGAAACATGGACTGTGGGAAAACCGGAACAGAAGAGAATCGAAATATTTGAGATGTGGTGCTATAGACGAATGTTGAAAATTAGGTGGACTGATAAGGTAAGGAATGAGGAGGTGCTACGCAGAATCGGAGAGGAAAGGAATATGTGGAAAACGCTGATAAGGAGAAGGGACAGGATGACAGGACATCTGCTAAGACATGAGGGAATGACTTCCATGGTTTCTAGAAGGAGCTGTAGAGGGCAAAAAGAGTAGAGGAAGCAGAGATTGGAATACGTCAAGCAAATAATTGAGGACGTAGGTTGCAAGTGCTACTCTGAGATGAAGAAGTTGGCACAGGAGAGGAATTCGTGGCGGGTTGCATCAAACCAGTCAAGAGACTGATGACTTGAAAAAAAAATAATTTATGTCTTCTACTTAACAGTTTTTTATGAAGGCATTCGAAAATGGCCAGCCCGTGAAGTGCCCTTGCTAAGACCTCAGTTGTTACATTTAGGTAAATATTAATTTCCCAAGATTGCCAACTAACACTTGACAAAGCGTAACTGTCCTGCATTAGACGTTGCCTTCGCTGTAAACGTTCGCCTGTTTAATTATTCAAAGGGCTTCGTACGTGACCCATCGCAGTTGGACAGATAGTTGGCGGCGCCGTGTTCGCAGCCGATGACATTTGTGAGTCGGGGTAACGAGAGGTGCCGTGAGGGCTGCCTACGGACAAGGGGCGCGGCGTCACGCGAACAGCGCGTTATGCGCTGTGGTGAACCTGCAGAGCCGCGCAGTGGCGGGCGCTGTGCGATGCGATGCGGGGCTGCTGCAGGCGCCTGCGGCCGCGTCACACACACACACACACACACACACACACACACACACAAAGTGAGATACAAAAGAGCCGCCGTGCCGCGCTGGTAGCCACCGGCACTATTCGTCACGCAACAAACGTTCCCGCATTCGCGCTCGAAATACAACCGAAGGCCTGTTTACCGCCAGCAGGTAACGGCTTTGCACGCATGCCTTGGCGTCCAGTTGGTTTAGAGAGGCACAATGCGGTAGCAGAAATATGTCTGCGTGTCGAGTCATTTCGTTTGAGAACTGATTTTTTTATCAGCAAGTGGCCAGGAAAAAAAAGTAAACCTAGACAAGAAACTGGTTGAACGAGTACGTACTGTGCATCAAATTTTGTGTCCGTAGTCTGACAAATCTTGGTCACTTCACTGCCTTGAATTACATCGATGCTAAGCCGACGGCGGAAAAAATTTTTTTTGAAAATTTAAAATGCTGTCATAATGCGCTCATTAAAAGATCTAATCTTACGTTAAAGATTTAAGAAATGAAATGTTTCTTTCTCGACAGTTCATAAAATACCCGTCAAACATTTAAATAATGGTAAAAGACATTAAGATTAAATGTTGTTCTCTGTGTAAATAAATCTGCAAGTAAGGAGAAAAGGTCATAATTTAATATAAAAATGTATTTTTTATACTGTTAATATAAAGAATGTTCCACAGAAACGTTTATCTATCGAAACATGATAAAAGACACTCTGAAAAGCAAGTTTTAGGCAGTCACAATAAATCGTTTCGCCTGTATAAAAGCAGGAGCTGTGATCCTTCTCGGGCTCTCTCGCCTGTTTTTGATTGCTGCCTCATGAAAGGTATATGTCGCTATCGTATCTGTAACTTTTCGTTAAACAGTAAGGTTAATTTAATGATAACAGCCGAGTTTGAATCAAGAAACCTACTTTCAAAAATGGTTCAAATGGTTCTGAGCACTATGCGACTTAACTTCTGAGGTCATCAGTAGCCCAGAACGTAGAACTAATTAAACCTAACTAACGTAAGTACATCACACACATCCATGCCCGAGGCAGGATTCGAACCTGCGATCGTAGCGGTCGCTCGGTTCCACACTGCAGCGCCTAGAACCGCACGGCCACTCCGGCCGGCAAAACCTACATTTATCTCTTCCATTAACGTCACAACTGCATTTACGAGGGTTGCCTAGAAAGTAATGCAACCCATATTTTTTCTCAGCCGAAATAATGCTACGCATGCGAAACGTTACGTATATTTTATTTGAAGTCTCGTGAGTGAGCGCGCAGAGTTTCCGTCAATTCCGACTGATAGCGTAGCTGCAGGACAGTTTCAAAATGGCGTCTGTAGGTCATGTACGTTATAAGCAACGTGCCGTCATTGAATTTCTGACTGCAGAGAAAGAAACTGTGGGGAATGTTCACAAACGCTTGTGCAATGTCTATGGAGCATCTGCTGTCGACAGAAGTACTGTTAGTCGCTGAGCACGGAGGGTCAGGTCATCGAAAGGCGGTTCGGCAGAGCTCCACGATTTGCAGCGGTCGGGGAGACCGTCTACGGCTGTCACACTTGACATGATGCAGCGAGCTAAGTTTGTTTGGGTCATTAAAGGATGCCATTCGTGGAAAACTTTTTGAAGGAGATGTTTCACTCAGTGAAGCACGGGCTCCCCCACCAGGACAAGGATAGGTACCGACAGGGCATTCACGCCCTTGTTTCGCGCTGGAGGATGGCCATGGAACGAGATGGAGATTACGTGGGAAAATAGTTTGTGTAGATAAAACACCATTCTTTCGTGTGTGTAAATCTATGTTCAATGAAGAACTGTTGGAGAAAAAAACGCGGTGCATTACTTTCTGGACAACCCTCGTACTACGTTGCATTTTAGAACTTTTCCGGGTTGCAGCGAAGGAGAGTTGCCAACGAATTGTTTGGTGGCGTCAGCCGAAGGCTTCCATTGTTCAAACGGCATTTGCTATATCAGACTTTTATTTCAGCGTCCCTGACATCTCTTTTACCGATCTTTTCTATCAGCATCCGGGCAAAGTAATAACGCAACCTGGGTAATTATGAGATCGATCGCTGGCCTCTAAACAAAGCCCTGTGTCAACGTTCTCGTCGGTCTGATGGAACTCGGGTCCTTGATGGCGGAGTGCCAATTCATTATCAAGCAAGTAAAATTTTTGTATACAGCAATTTACCATTTCAGAAGCTTTGCCACCATGAGAAGTGATCAAAAACTTTATAATCCACACATCAAAAAAAGTTTTGCACCATCCCGGTTCCCAGAACTCCTGGAGATAGACGTTGACACTGGATATTGTATTACAGATACAGCCTCTTTGACTGTTCAGAGATGTCACGAAACCCGATCAAAGATGTAAACAACCATGCATGATCAGCACCTATTAGACGGATGGGGTCCGACAGCCGAACAGTTCCAGTCATCCTACCAGGAAGGAGGTACACGGCTCGTGTTATCTGTATTTCAACCATGCCTAGACGGTCAACACCGAGGTTCGATAGTGTGCGCATCGTTACTTTGTGCCAGGAAGGGCTCTCAACAAGGGAAGTGTCCAGGCGTCTCGGAGTGAACCAAAGTGATGTTGTTCGGACATGGAGGAGATACAGAGAGATAGGAACTGTCGATGATATGCCTCACTCAGGCCGCCCAAGGGCTGCTACTGCAGTTGATGACTGCTGCCTATGGATTATGGCTCGGAGGAATCTTGACAGCAACGCCACCGTGTTGAATAATGCTTTTCGTGCAGCCACAGGACGTCGTGTTACGACTCAAAATGTGCGCAATAGGCTGCATGATGCACAACTTCACTCCCGACATCCATGACAAAGTCCATCTTTGCAACCGCGACACCACTGCCCGCGGTAAGATGGGACCAACAACATGGCGAATGTACCGCTCAGTATTGGCATCACGTTCTCTTCACCGATGGGTGTCGCATATGCCATCAACCAATCGTCGGAGGCGTGTTTGGAAGCAACCCGGTCAGGATTAACGCCTTAGACACACTATCCAGCGAGTGCAACAAGGTGGACGTTCCCTGCTGTTTCGGGGTTGACATTATGTGGGGCCGATGTGCGCCGCTGGTGGTTATGGAAGGCTGTACGATAAGCGAATTCCATCCTCCGATTGATAGTGCAACCATTTCGGGAGCATATTGGTGGGGCGTTCGTCTTCATCGACGACATTTCGCGCCCCCATCGGCTCATCATGTGAATGACTTCCGTCAGGTTAACGTCATCGCTCGACTAGAGTGGCCAGCATGTTCTCCTGTCATGAACCCTATCGAACATGCTTGGGATATATTGAAAAGGGCTGTTTATGGACGACTTGTCACACCAACCACTCTGAGGGATGTTCGCCGAATCGCCGTTGAGGTGTGGGACAATCTGGACCAACAGTGTCTTGATAAACTTGTGGATAGTATGCCACGACGAATATAGGCATGCATCAATGCAAGAGGACGTGCTACTGGGTATTAGAGGTACCGTTGTGTACAAAAATCTCTGAAGGTCTCGCTGTATGGTGGTACAACATACAATGTGTGGTTTTCATGAGCAATAAAAAGGGCGGAAATGATGTTTATGTAGATCTCTATTCAAATTACTGTACAGGTTTCGGAACTCTCGGGACCGAGACATCAGCAGTATTATGAAAATAACGCAAGCACAAAGCTACTGTAAATGATTCATTTGTTTTCAGAGTTCGATATTTTCTAAAGAATTACATGTAAAATGATGCTAAGTGCAAAGTTAGAGTGTCTGCATTACGCTTGGAGTACATTGAAAAACTGACCATAAACCTAGAAAAGAGTTTTTGTGTGTTGAATATGGAGATGTTTATATGTTACGACAATGCAGTGCGCATTCGGAATGAAGTATGAAGAAGAACCGCAAATACAAACAGAGCGTTGTACGTTGGTATCGACAATTTAGGGACATTGGTTGCATGGTACGTGAATAAAACTTTACTAGTCAAGATCGCTAGAAAGCATTTTACTGGGTGACCGGTTTCGACTGAACCATGCTGTAATAATCGGATGTTATGCTGTAATATTTTAAAGCATAGGAAATGATGATAACAGTCTAACTCTGTCAAAATGGGTCATCCAGTAAAATGGTTTTTCAGTGATCTTGGCTTGTGAAGTTTCCTTCAGTTACCATACATTGCCGATGGCCACCATACTGACAGTGTCAGAAATATATATAATATTGGTTGTTTCTATAAACAAGACAAGCACCAGTCGCAAATTATGCCAGATGCAACCGAGGAGAGGGTGACGGAAAATTTCGTACGCAGCCCTAAAAAATCAAAGGTCCGCGCAAGCTGCGAACTGGAGCAACTGTGCGCAAGGTTTTGCGACGACACATTTCAAACCACACCGTCTGCTGCTCGTGCAACAATTAAAACCACAAGATTATGGCCGATTACTAAAATTTTGCATTACAATGCAGGAAGTAGTTGAGGATGAATATTCAGCCTCCAAGCTGATATTTAGCGGCGAAGCCACCTTCCATTCAGCTGGAAAGGTTACTCGCCACAGTGAGAAAGTATCTGACACTGAACATCTTGACGCGTGAACAAGATTTGTCTAAGGTTAATTTTTTCCGTGCAGTGTCATAGACGAAAATGTACGGGCCGTTTTTCTTCTGTGAGAACAATGTGACAAGTACTTTCTACCTGATTCATCATCCTATATGACGGGCACATGTCAGCAGCATCTGTCTACCTAAACGATGCGCGTCTTTGGATTGGTCGTAATGGTGACGGTGATGTGGCTGTTCTCCCTTGGCCGCCCCAGGTCGTCTGACCGAACACCTTGCTACTTTTCCCTTCACAGCCAAGACCGCTGGAACAGCTCAGAAAACTCCTCGACGCTACTGTGAGACATTTACAGGTAGTTACTACAAAAGGTATGGAACAACTGTCGCTTTTACGTGTCTCGTGTGAAGAGAGCGGCACTCATACAACATTCATACAGTACAAAATGCAAACTTTGTGTTGTGTGAAGCCATGCTGCTCTTACATTTCAACAAGATAATAGCCGCTCGCATACGGCGAAGGTTTCTAGTGCTTGTATTTGTGCTTGCCAAAATGCACCTTGGCCAGCAAGATAGACTGACCTCTCCTAAGCTGAGAGCGCTTGGACCATTATGGGCATGGTCCTCCAAACACCTCGGGATTTTCACGATTTAACGCGCCAATTGGACAGAATATGGCGCGACGTCCCCCAGCAGGACATCCAGCAAATCGGTCAGTGGCAAGACAAATAACTATTTGCATAAGGGCCAGAGACAGACCAACTTGTTATCGATTTTCTCAGTTAGTGAAGACATTTCTCTGGAATACATCATACAATTTTTCTGAAATTGTATTGATTTGTTTGCCTGTACATGTACTTCACATTTACTGGTTTCCGTCCCATTCTGAAAATTCGTTCGTGGCGTGTCGTTTCCTTGTCGAAAGCCCATTTTACAGGAACGACTTCCTGGTCAAACTCTACTACACGAAGTGCGTGCGCCTTTCGTGCCTCCGTTTCAGTTAGCGACCAACCACGATGCGAGTACGTCTGTGATGTCAGTAATCTATTCAGGGTGATTTTTTTCCACCGTGTACAAACTCTAGGATTGATCGATGAGAGGATACGGAACTTGTCCGGAAATGCATGGTTTCCATGCCAGTGGCCATTTATTCAATATAGCGTCCCCAGTGAAGTAATAAGAAAAGACTTAAGAACAGTATTTATGAAGAAGAGACATTTAAAGATTGAATAATAAGTGGACACCAGCCGCTCAGGCGAACATATATTTTTCTCATGTATCCGTATTATAATAATTTCTCTGTGTAAGTTTCGAGGGCAAAGAAATATAACAGAATGATCTAAAGAGACGACGAGATACGCTCTTTTGTTAATTATTTAGAAGCCTTCACGTCTTCTTTTGTCTTGATTGCGTGTAGACGGACATCCTGCGAGAGCTGGCAAATGTAAACATACACTCCTGGAAATTGAAATAAGAACACCGTGAATTCATTGTCCCAGGAAGAGGAAACTTTATTGACACATTCCTGGGGTCAGATACATCACATGATCACACTGACAGAACCACAGGCACAGAGACACAGGCAACAGAGCATGCACAATGTCGGCACTAGTACAGTGTATATCCACCTTTCGCAGCAATACAGGCTGCTATTCTCCCATGGAGACGATCGTAGAGATGCTGGATGTAGTCCTGTGGAACGGCTTGCCATGCCATTTCCACCTGGCGCCTCAGTTGGACCAGCGTTCGTGCTGGACGTGCAGACCGCGTGAGACGACGCTTCATCCAGTCCCAAACATGCTCAATGGGGGACAGATCCGGAGATCTTGCTGGCCAGGGTAGTTGACTTACACCTTCTAGAGCACGTTGGGTGGCACGGGATACATGCGGACGTGCATTGTCCTGTTGGAACAGCAAGTTCCCTTGCCGGTCTAGGAATGGTAGAACGATGGGTTCGATGACAGTTTGGATGTACCGTGCACTATTCAGTGTCCCATCGACGATCACCAGTGGTGTACGGCCAGTGTAGGAGATCGCTCCCCACACCATGATGCCGGGTGTTGGCCCTGTGTGCCTCGGTCGTATGCAGTCCTGATTGTGGCGCTCACCTGCACGGCGCCAAACACGCATACGACCATCATTGGCACCAAGGCAGAAGCGACTCTCATCGCTGAGGACGACACGTCTCCATTCGTCCCTCCATTCACGCCTGTCGCGACACCATTGGAGGCGGGCTGCACGATGTTGGGGCGTGAGCGGAAGACGGCCTAACGGTGTGCGGGACCGTAGCCCAGCTTCATGGAGACGGTTGCGAATGGTCCTCGCCGATACCCCAGGAGCAACAGTGTCCCTAATTTGCTGGGAAGTGGCGGTGCGGTCCCCTACGGCACTGCGTAGGATCCTACGGTCTTGGCGTGCATCCGTGCGTCGTTGCGGTCCGGTCCCAGGTCGACGGGCACGTGCACCTTCCGCCGACCACTGGCGACAACATCGATGTACTGTGGAGACCTCACGCCCCACGTGTTGAGCAATTCGGCGGTACGTCCACCCGGCCCCCGCATGCCCACTATACGCCCTCGCTCAAAGTCCGTCAACTGCACATACGGTTCACGTCCACGCTGTCGCGGCATGCTACCAGTGTTAAAGACTGCGATGGAGCTCCGTATGCCACGGCAAACTGGCTGACACTGACGGCGGCGGTGCACAAATGCTGCGCAGCTAGCGCCATTCGACGGCCAACACCGCGGTTCCTGGTGTGTCCGCTGTGCCGTGCGTGTGATCATTGCTTGTACAGCCCTCTCGCAGTGTCCGAAGCAAGTATGGTGGGTCTGACACACCGGTGTCAATGTGTTCTTTTTCCATTTCCAGGAGTGTATTTGTACCAATTAAGCAGATAATATGCAGTCTGGTGAGGTACCCGGAACTACTTTGCTCCTCGACAGTTCGAGCCACAGAGACAGAGCCAGGCACCAGTTGTGGTGGCGGGGAGACGTTGCTAATGTACCAAGAACGAAAGGAATAGATGTAAATTTTTTGAGTATCACAGAATGTACATTTGTACTACAAAAAGGACGGTTTAAAAAAAATTGTTCAAATGGCTCTGAGCACTATGCTACTTAACTGCTGAGGTCATCAGTCACCTAGAACTTAGAACTAATTAAACCTAACTAACCTAAGGACATCACACACATCTATGCCCGAGGCAGGATTCGAACCTGCGACCGGAGTGGTCGCTCGGCTCCAGACTGTAGCGCCTAGAACCGCACGGCCACTCCGGCCGGCGGACGGTTTGAACAGGACTAGAACCGTTGCCTTATACACGTTCGTCTTACGTAGCTCGAACGCTAACCACTTTTTTATTTATGTTATTTTCTTCGTTATTGTCCGTTGCAGTTGTTCTGGGCGGATGTCTCATGACACGCTTTCGAGTTCATCGGTGACTCGTTCGCGCAGTTCCTCTATTGCAGAGGGCAGCTAACCCTGTGACTGGGCACGCTGAGCTACCGTTCAAATGGTTCAAATGGCTCTGACCACTATGCGACTTAACTTCTGAGGTCATCAGTCGCCTAGAACTTAGAACTAATTAAACCTAACTAACCTAAGGACATCACACACATCCATGCCCGAGGCAGGATTCGAACCTGCGACCGTAGCAGTGAGCTACCGTGCCGGCATCACTTGCCCACCATGAACTTGGAGATCCAGTACCTACGCACAAGTACATCCGCTAAATAATAGAAGCGTAAAACTTCTCTTGGGATTTTCTCGCCGCGCGGGATTAGCCGAGCGGTCTTAAGCGCTGCAGTCATGGACTGTGCGGCTGGTCCTGGCGGAGGTTCGAGTCCTCCCACAGGCATGGGTGTGTGTTTTGTCCTCAGGATAATTTAAGTTGAGTAGTGTGTAAGCTTAGGGACTGATGACCTTAGCAGTTAAGTCCCATAAGATTTCACACACACTTGAACATTTTTGGGATTTTCTCGGAATTGCCAAAGTACTGCGCCTTACTACATGCACACTGTGTTGTTCTACTAAAGGTGTGCAAAGTTTGAAGTAATCCTTCACTCTAAGTCGTGACCTCACCTTCGGAGTCTAGTCCACGCCGAGTCAAATCAGCCTTGATGTGTGTAATTTTTGTGTAACAGGTCCTAAAATGAATTCATTTCATGTTTAATCATCTAATCAATTTGTTACATTCGTTTATTCATCCCTAATAATGATAACCTTTTGTTTTTTTGATTCCATTGAATTATTGACATTACTTAATTATTAGCTCCCAATGCGGAGCAACGTGAGGAATATTCTGAATGCCATTTCATGTAAGACATCAAAGAATTATCAAATCGCTATAATACTTTGTTATCGGAGGTGAATGAGTGCTATCCAGTCAACTATGGCAAGACCTGCAGCCCGTTTCGGATCATATCATGAACTCTTAATTGCAAAATTCCGGCTGTAAGTAAGAATAGCAGACGAAGTTACTCCATCTTACCTTCTGATTGTACTATAGAAGTCAACAACAGATCTAATGCGTTTGAGCAATACGACAAAAACCCACAACAGATGTCGACAGAAGTAGCTTACGCTGTCAAGGAGGAAGCAGAAAAACACTTTCCCAGGAAAACTAATTGCAAAAAAGGCCAGATGGCTATCGGCTGAGGCAGCGCAAATTGCAGAAGAAGCAAAGAAAACCAAAATTGAAGAGGGTAGATTAACAATGTTTGAATTACATCTAGAGTATCGGAAATTAGCTAGAAGAGACAAGAACATCTTCTTAAATGCACAGTGCAAAGACGCTGAAGTGAATCGCAGAATAATTTTTCAGAATCATTGTAAAGAATGCAGTGAAAGCGTTGCATTGAACAGTCAGAAAAAAATGGAGAACAGTGGCCAAAAGACTGGAAAAGCTCAGCATTCATCCCGTTTCCAAATAAGGGAATTTATAAAGACTATTAAAATCACCGAAAAATTGCGCTTATGACACACGCTAGCAAAATCATAATTAAAATCTTACAAAACATATTTCACCAATATATAGAGAACTACGCGAAGAACAAGCTGGATTTCGCAAAGGAAGAGAGGCCAGACATGAAATTGCCAGCAACCGATGGAAATACAGAAATATGTGTATCTCTGTTTATTGATTGTGCTAAAGCCTTTGACTGGGTTGACCGCAATAAATTGTGGGAAGTACTCAAAAACATGAGAGTACCAGAGCTCCTCAATTACTTCATATGGAATTATTAACACTCTGACCAAGAAGGTACAGCAAGGAACATATATGTTGTTGTTGTTGTGGTCTTCAGTCCTGAGACTGGTTTGATGCAGCTCTCCATGCTACTCTATCCTGTGCAAGCTTCTTCATCTCCCAGTACCTACTGCAACCTACATCCTTCTGAATCTGCTTAGTGTATTCATCTCTTGGTCTCCCCCTACGATTTTTACCCTCCACACTGCCCTCCAATGCTAAATTTGTGATCCCTTGATGCCTCAAAACATGTCCTACCAACCGATCCCTTCTTCTAGTCAAGTTGTGCCACAAACTTCTCTTCTCCCCAATCCTATTCAATACCTCCTCATTAGTTACATGATCTACCCACCTTATCTTCAGCATTCTTCTGTAGCACCACATTTCGAAAGCTTCTATTCTCTTCTTGTCCAAACTAGTTATCGTCCATGTTTCACTTCCATACATGGCTACACTCCATACAAATACTTTCAGAAACGACTTCCTGACACTTAAATCTATACTCGATGTTAACAAATTCCTCTTCTTGAGAAACGCTTTCCTTGCCATTGCCAGTCTACATTTTATATCCTCTCTACTTCGTCCATCATCGGTTATTTTACTCCCTAAATAGCAAAACTCCTTTACTACTTTAAGTTTCTCATTTCCTAATCTAATTCCCTCAGCATCACCCGACTTAATTTGACTACATTCCATTATCCTCGTTTTGCTTTTGTTGATATATGGAGCAACTAAATGGGTCCAGGTTCAAAAAGCAGTACACAAGGCAGCATATTGTCACCTTATTTATTCAGTCTCTATGCCGAGCACATTATGAGGAATTGCCGGGTTGGATGAAGAAGAAACCGGAATTAAAAATAGCTGGGATAGCTACGCATAACCCTAGGCACATAGATGAGACCGTGCTGATGGCAGAAAGTGAAGAAGAGTTAAAGTTCCTCTTAGTGAAGATGAAAGACGAAAGTGCAAAGGCTGCAATAATGGTTAATGTCAAGAAAACGAAAATTATGGCTTCTACGCCTTTTACTTCGTGGCTTATAGGAGGAGAAACAATGGAATTACGTAGTTTCTATGTTCAGTTATCTGGCTCTCCTGTTGCAGCCACGAAATCTAGAGATCATTGTCACTTGGTAGAAAGGCAAAGTCCAATCTTGATAACGTTTTTAAGAGCAGAGACATAACTTTAACAAGAAAGATCCGTATAGCATGGGCTATTGTCTTTTTATTTGTGTTGTTTAGATGTAAGACTTGGACCAGAAAAAGGTGAAACGGCATAGGGCAGATTCCTTTGACTTGTGTTGTTGGAGCAAACTCCGTAGAGTTTGTGGACCGCATAGAGAACGAGTAAGTCAGTACTACAGAGAATAAAGCCAGACTTCTCCTTGGTAGCTCTGATACTGAAACAAAAACCGACCTGTTTTGGGTACACTATGTGAAGATGCTATGCAAAGTTGGCAGGAAGTGCAAAATGGCTAAGCAGGATTGGCTAGAGGACAAATGTAAAGATGTAGAAGCATATATCTTTAGGGGTATGATAGATATTGCCTACGGGAAAATTAAAGAGCCATTTGGAGAAAAGAGAACCACCTGTATGGATATCAAGAGCTCAGAAGGCAAGAAGGGAAATGTGAAAGGTGGAAGGAGTATATAGAGGGTCTATGCAAGGGAGACGTACTTGAGGCCTATGTTATGAAAAGGGGAGAGGACGTAGATGAAGATGAAATGGAAGATATGATACTGTGAGAAGAATTTGACAGAGCTCTGAGAAACCAAAGTCGAAACAACGCTCCGGGAGTAGACAACATTTCGTTAGGCCTACTCATAGCCTTGGGAGAGCCAGGCTTGACAAAACTCTTCCATCGGGTGAGTAAGATGTATGAGACAGACGAAATACCGCCAGACTTTAAGAAGATATAATAATCCCAATTCCAAAGAAAGCAGTGGCTGACACGTGTGAAAATTACCGAACTATCAGTTTAATTAGTCACGGCTGCAAAATACTAATACGAATCCTTTACAGAGGAATGGAGAAACTAGTAAAAGCCAGTTTGGATTCCAGAGAAATGTAGCAATGCGCAAGGCAACACTCACCCTACAACTTGTCATAGAACATAGGTTAAGGAAAGGCAATCTTACGTTTACATCATTTGTAGACTTAGAGGAAGCTTTTGGCAATGTTGACCATAATACTTTCTTTCAAATTCTAAAAGTGGCAAGGACAAATTACACGGAATGAAAGGCTATTTACAATTTGTAAAGAAACCAGATGGCAGTCATAAGAGTCGAAGGGTACGAAAGAGAACAGTGGTTGAGAAGGGGGTGAGACAGGGTTGTAGCCTATCCCCGAAGTTATTCCATCTGTACATTGAGCAAGCAATAAAGAAAATCAAAGAAAAATTTGGAGTTGGAATTGAAACAAAAACGTTGAGGTAATTCTGTCAGAGATAGCAAATGGCTTGGAAGAGCAGTTGAATGGAATGGATAGCATCTGGAAAGGAGAATATGAGATAAATAGCAACAAAAGCAAAACGAGGATAATGGAATGTAGTCACATTAAGTCAGGTGGCGCTGAGGGAATTACATTAAGAAATAAGAACTTAAATTAGTAAATGAGTTTTGCTATTTGGGAAGCAAAATAACTAATTATGGTCAAAGTAGAGAGGATATAAAATGTAGACTGGCAATGGCAAGAAAAGCGTTCCTGAAGAAGAGACATTTACTAACATCGAGTATAGATTTAAGTGTCGGGAAGTCCTTTATAAAAGTATTTGTAGGCAGTATAGCCATGTATGGAAGTGAAACATGGACGACAAACAGTTTAGATAACAGAATATAAGCTTCTGAAATGTGGTGCTGCAGAAGAATGCTGAAGATTAGACGTGTAGATCACATATCTAATGAGTAAGGCACTTGACCCCGTCCCGCATTGCCGTTTAATGAAAAAATACGATCTTACGGAGTATTGGAGCAAACCTGCGATTGGATTCAAGAGTTTCTTGCAGACAGAACGCTTAACGCAACTAAATCGACAGGTTGTAAGACGTTGTGGTCTCCGGACCTTCATTGCTTACATATTCCGCCCTCACAATCATATTCTGCACATGTTTTTAAGAACTGAACTCGATAAGATGAAGTCAATGTTGTATGAATTCATGTAAACGATACGCAAATATCAAGTGCGCACCGGGGTTGAAATACTCGAGGCGTACACACATACATTCCAGACACGACGGTCACAAGAGCTTTAATTCGAGAGAGGCAGACCACACACCGGGCGGCCGGTCCCTTCAGAGGATGAGTCAACCTCGGCCGCCCGTGGAGCAGACAGTGTGTGCCTGAGTGAAAGGGGGAATGGCGACTTAAAAGCAAATTCCACTACATTGTGTGGGAGCGTCCAACCTACGCATTCTTTACACACAGCACGCAGTTTCAGAGATTTTCACAGGGAGACAGCAAACGCCAAACGCCGATACTACAGATTTCTGGATTGGTCGCCTTAAACGAAACGTCATTCTCCCGTTTTCGAAGAGCAATGCTGATTGGCAGACGATATTTCTGACGCCTTGAGCTGAAGGAGTAATGGAAAAGACCGAAAGATATACCCCTTCACATCTGGCATGGAGAGGCGCTGTTCCGTTGTCGCTCTTGGAGCAAGGAACAAGTCTCTCCTCATTACTTCACTGGGAGAGCACCTCTGCCTAGAGCGAATCGAAGTGCGACTCTCTATATTGAGTCCTTGCGATTAAGCGTTGTTCACTGTGTTGGCCGACACACTTATTGTGCGGTGTGAACGGACAGAGTTATAGTTAAACGCCTGCAAGCGAATTTTTGAGTGGCATCGCGGTGGACTGGTTATGTGACAGGTGTACCACACCAATAGTTAGACTAGGGGCGAATAGGAATCTTTGACTTCATCAAGGCTTAGGGAGAGTTTGATTGGCGAAGGTCAATCCAGATAGAACGAGAGTTATTTGTCAGCAGCGAGCAGTGCAGACAGCAGTCATTGCAACTTACTGTATTGTGCGCTACAGCTATTGCGAGCCCCATATTTCCTCCACAACAGTACACTTCACTGCATTTCACATGCGACAGCCTCGACCGTACCTAGCAACATTCTAAAGGATAATTATCCAAGTTGGGAAGAATCTTAAGGAAATGTAAAAACAAATGTGTGTGAAATCTTATGCGACTCAACTGCTAAGGTCATCAGTCCCTAAGCTTACACACTACTGAACCTAAATTATCCTAAGGACAAACACGTACACCCATGCCCGATGGAGGAATCGAACCTCAGCTGGGACCAGCCGCAAGGAACTGTAACTCATACACGAAATAAGTGGGAAATAAGGCGCTTGTTCGCCCGATTCTTGAGTAGTGTTCGGCTATCTGGGATCCCTATCCGGTAGGACTGATAGAGAAGATCCAACGAAGAGCGACGAATTTCGTCACGGGATCGTTTAGCTGGCGAGAAAGCGTTATGGAGATGCTAAGCAAACTCCACTGGGAGACGGAGAGGCGTTGTACATCACTGAGAGATTTACTATTGAAATCTTGGGACAGCACTTTTCAGGAGGAGTTGAACAACACATTACTCCCCCCGGACACAAACACATACATCTGCATATTGACCATGAGGAGAAAATTCTTCCCACGCACTATTCGCGACTGGAACAGGGTTGAGGGTTGGTGGGATCAGATAGTGATACCGAAAGTACCCTCCGCCACGTACCATTAGTTGGCTTGTGGAGTATGATGTAGATGTAGGTAGATGTACTGAACAGAACTGGGGAGAAATTTGTGGTACAACCTGACTAAAAGAAGAGATCGGATGATAGGACACATTCTGAGGCATTAAGGGATAACCAGCTTAGTACTGGAGGGAAGCGTGCGGGATAAAAATCGTAGAGGGAGACAAAGATATGAATACAGTAAGCAGATTCAGAGGGATGTAGGTTGCAGTAGTTACTCGGAGATAAAGAGGCTTGCACAGGGTACAGTAGCATGGGGTGCTGCATCAAACTAGTCTTTGAGCTGAAGACCACAACAATAACAATGTGAAAACAAGATTGTCTTGAATCTGGAAAAATGGAAAGGGACAACATGAAGAGGGCGACAAAAGATGAGATGGATGGATGGCACCGCAGTAGCAAAGGATTTCAACTTGGAAAGTCTGCGGGACAAAGTGGCATGCCCTAATTCTAGGGGTCACAGAGGGTCGGAATCGACTAAAGCGATAGAACTAGAGAGGATGGGAATGTGGACTAAAAAACAGGGTTGACGTCGTTGTATTAAGGTTGGAGTTCCCGCGATAAGGAAAACCGAAGAAAAACAGTGGTATGTTACGCGGGCAACGCTTTTGAAGGGAGCGGTGATCGCCAGCGAGGCAGCAAAACACTCCGTTGGCCTGAGCGCCGCCCTGGGCCAGAGGCTGCGGATTAGGCCCGCCTCTGAGCCGTGTTTTCTGAGATCCCCTGGGGATCTGAGGCTCCGGCGACGTAGCCAAATCTGAGCAAACACCGGCACACCGACCCACCCGTCTTGCGCCTGCCGGCTCCGCTCTGGCGAACGATGGCCGCATCTCGGGTGCCTCTGTACGCCGTAGTCTTACGTATCGTCAAGTTGTTATCTACACCTGCAAACTCATTGCACTGCTCAGCACAGGGAACTCTCTAAGCCCGACTTACAACGGAGTGACTAGAGACGAGCAGAATCAACGCACCTCGGGGCAATGAAGCAACTCACATCACTGACTAAAAGCAAGTATTCCGGTTCAGCCTGTATACCAGTTAGCTTCCTTCGAGAGTACGCTGATGCAATAGCTCCATATTGAACTATTATATATAACAGCTCGATCGACGAAAGATCCGTACCAAAAGACTGGAAGGTTGCAGAGGTCACGCCAATATTCAAGAAAGGTAGTAGGAGCAATCCACTAAACTACAGGCCTATATCATTAACGTCGATGTGCAGCAAGATATATATTGTGTTCGAACTTCATGAATTACCTCGAAGGGAACGGTCTGTTGACACACAGTCAACACGGATTTAGAAAACATAGTTCAAAAAATTGTTCAAATGGCTCTGAGCACTATGGGACTTAACTTCTGAGGTAATCAGTCCCCTAGAACTTAGAACTACTTAAACCTAACTAACCTAAGGACATCACACACATCCATGCCCGAGGCAGGATTCGAACCTGCGACCGTAGCGGTCACGCGGTTCCAAACTGAACCGCTTAGAACCGCACGGCTACACCGGCCGGCGAAACATAGTTCTTGTGAAACACAAGTAGCTCTTTACGCATACGAAGTGTTGACTGCTATTGTCAAGAAATGTCAAACTGATACCGTATTTCTAGAATTCCAGAAGGCTTTTGACACTGTACCACACAAATGACTTCTTGTGAATTTGCGTGCTTGTGGAATATAGTCTTAGTTATGTGACTAGATTCGTGATTTCCTGTCAGAGAGGTCACAGTTCGTAGCAATTGACGGAAAGTCATGGAGTAAAACAGAAGTGATTTCTGGCGTTCCCCAAGGTAGGGTTATACGGCCTCTCCTGTTCCTTACAGGGTGAGTCACCTAACGTTACCGCTGGATATATTTCGTAAACCACATCAAATACTGACGAATCGATTCCACAGACCGAACGTGAGGAGAGGGGCTAGTGTAATTGGTTAATACAAACCATAAAAAATGCACGGAAGTATGTTTTTTAACACAAACCTACGTTTTTTTTAAATGGAACCCCGTTAGTTTTGTTAGCACATATGAAAATATAAACAAATAGGTAATCAGTGCCGTTTGTTGCATTGTAAAATGTTGATTACATCCGGAGATATTGTAACCTAAAGTTGACGCTTGAGTACCACTACTCCGCTGTTCGATCGTGTGTATCGGAGAGCACCGAGTTACGTAGGGATCCAAACGGAACGGTGATGAACCTTAGGTACAGAAGAGACTGGAACAGCACATTAAGTCCACATGCTAACACCTTTTTATTGGTCTTTTCCACTGACGCACATGTACATTACCATGCGACGTGAGGTCCACGTACACACGTGGTTTCCGTTTACAGTTACGTAGTGGAATAGAGTGTGTCCCGATATGTCAGGCCAATAGATGTTCAATGTGGTGGCCATCATTTGCTGCACTCAATTGCAATCTTTGGCGTAATGAATGTCGTACACGCCGCAGTACATCTGGTGTAATGTCGCCGCAGGCTGCCACAATACGTTGTTTCATATCCTCTGGGGTTGTAGGCACATCACGGTACACATCCTCCTTTAACGTACCCCACAGAAAGAAGTCCAGAGGTGTAAGATCAGGAGAACGGGTTGGCCAATTTATGCGTCCTCCACGTCCTATGAAACGCCCGTCGAACGTGTACCTCACCCCTCATAGTAATGTACATGTGAGTCAGTGAAAAAGACCAATAAAAAGGTGTTAGCATGTGGACGTACCTAAGGTCCATCACCGTTCTCTTTGGATCCTTACGTAATTCGGTGCTCTCCGATACACACGATCGAACAGCGGAGGAGTGGCACTCAAGCGTCAACTTTCGGTTACAATATCTCCGGATGTAATTAACATTTTACAATGCAACAAACGGCACTGATTACGTATTTGTTTATATGTTCAAATGTGCTAACAAAACTAACGGCGTTCCATTTAAAAAAAGGTAGGTTTGTGTTAAAAAACATACTTCCGTGCATTTTTTTATGGTTTGTATTAACCAATTACACTAGCCCCTCTCCTCACGTTCGGTCTGTGGAATCAATTCGTCAGTAGTTGATGTGGTTTACGACATATATCCAGCGGTAATGTTAGGTGACTCATCCTATATAAACGATGTAGGAGACAATCTAAGCAGCCGTCTTAGGTCATTTGCAGATGGTGCTGTCGTTTGTCCTCTAGTGAAGTCATCAATAGATCAAAACAAATTGCAAAACGATTTAGAATAGTGCAAAATGGTGCAAAAATGACAACTGATCGTAAATAATGACAAGTGTAAGTTCATTCGCATGAGCGGTAAAAGGAATCCATTAAACTTCGGCTACAAGATAAATCAGTCGAATCTGAAGGCCATAAATTCGACTAAATACCTAGGAATTACAGTTACGAACAACTTAAATTGAAAAGAACACATAGAAAATGTTGTGGGGAAGGCAAGCGAGAGACTGCGTTTCATTGGCAGGACACTTAGAAAATATAATGTATCTAACAAAGAGAGAACCTACATTAAGCTTGTCCATCCACTTTTAGAGTACTGCTGTGTGGTGTGGGATCCTTATCAGATAATATTAACGGAGTACATAGAGAAATTTCAAGGAGGGCAGCACTTTTCGTATTATCGCGAAATAGGGGAGAGAGTGTCACTGACATGATACAGGATTCGAGTTGGACATTATTGAATCAAAGGCGATTTTCGTTACGGCGAAATCTTCTCACAAAATTTCAATCACCAAATTTCACCTCCGAATGCGAAAATATTTTGTTGATGCCGACCTTCATAGGGGATAACCGATCATCACAATAAAATAAGGGAAATCAGAGCTCGCACTGAAAGATACGTGGTGTATCAGGGGGAAAGGTACGTGTTTTGATGGGTGATAGAATTAGTCATTCTGAACAAAAAACTTAATGTGGATATATGCCCTGTTCCAGATGGTTTCCGAGATAGAACACTTTTAATGTACATTTCTACTTATTCACTGTATTATTCAAAGTCATTGTTTATGAAGTACCACAGTAATATAGAGGAAGTTGAGATGAACATTTGATACAGGACGCTTGTGGTCTATCAAGTCCGAAAACTACTTCAAACTGGCCTGCAAAAAGCACCTAAGTTACAGCGCACGCGCGTCGCGGGAGATTTTCAATATTCTCACCATCTCTCCGCGCAAGCTGTTAGTCCTAGACAAAAAATTAACAGGACCTTTTTTGTAGCAAATTTAATTTAGTTTAGTTGTGTGCTAAGACACATTTTCGTTGGAGTGTGGGGTTTTCGAGTTATTAAAGAAAAATGCACAAAAGTGATATTAAACATGTTCTGTCTCAGAAACAATTCGCAATAGGGCATATGTCCACATGAAGTTTTTTTTGTTCAGAATCACTAATTCTATCACCCATCTCAAAGCATGTACCTTTCCTCCTGACTCACCTTGTATAAGTGTTCTTATATTTACGTTCGCTGTTCGACATGGGAATAATAGAGAATTATTGTGAAGGTGGTTCGACGAACCCTCTGCCAG
Organism: Schistocerca cancellata; assembly: GCF_023864275.1. NCBI lineage: Eukaryota > Metazoa > Arthropoda > Insecta > Orthoptera > Acrididae > Schistocerca > Schistocerca cancellata. Next base: position 766,302,899 of record NC_064630.1, read on the forward strand.
GCACTTAGTTGTGAGATTTGCAGAGTGTCCAAGTAGATGAAGATGTAGATGTAGAACAAACACAATATGAGATAACGAGCACAGCTACTGAATGCTGCGTTATTGTTCTTTAACGCTAACAATCTTCTTCTTCTTTTGCTACTGCCTTTATCCCGCATTGTGTGCAGGATCGGCAGGGTTAAGTACGGAGTTGGCATGGCTAATTTTATTTATTTTAAGGGGTGGCCGGAAGCCCTTCCTGTCGCCACTCCCTCCCCCCCCCCCCCCCCCCCCCCGGGACGATTAGTGTACCCCAGCTGTCTGCATCTAGTGTAAATCGTAAAAAATTGTGTGAATGTGTTTCAAATTTCTGCGAGTCGAGTAACTGAGGCGGGCCGTGGGGACCAGCCCGGTATTCACCTAGTAGGATGTGAGAAACCGCCTAAAAACCACATCAAGGCTGGCGGCCGTCGTCGTTAATCCGCTGGGCGGATTCGATCCGGGACCGGCGTCCCTACCCGAGTCCAGGAAGCAGCGCGTTATCGCTATCGGCTATCCTGGTGGGTTCTTTAACGCTAACAATCGTCACCCGTAAAACTTTAATATTCTCAGAAGATTATTTCACATGGCGCAGGCACTGTTCTTGACGAAGTAACTGAAGTGGCGTAGGAAAGGAACAATTTGTGTGTCTGGCTTTGTATGTAGGGTTGAAATGGGTGGCGGTAGTTCATTTAACAATGAATTGCACCTTCAACTTTCCTTAACACTATTGCAAAACTTAGCAGAATTGACGGTTGACACATTTTGCTGTCTCATACCAACTTAGGAAGAAACTGAACAGAAGAGCATTAATTAGCGACCACCGTCATAAGAGGTAGAAAGGCTAGCTGATTATTATCGACTGGACATATTTACGTAACTGATTGTTTCGTATTCCAGCAGATACTCTATCTCAAATAGTTTCTGGTATCTGCAGTGACACATGAGAAGCATTTCAACGATTTCATTAAAGTACGTATTTGGAATTTAGTGTCAATAGAATATGATTAATGAAATGTGAAATATACATTCGACCTGTCGCATAGTCATTTAATCTGGTATATATACCGATGGGACTGCCTCGTGATGACTGGGTGTTGTGTGATGTCCTTAGGTTAGTTAGGTTTAAGTAGTTCTAAGTTCTAGGGGACTGATGACCATAGATGTTCAGTCCCATAGTGCTCAGAGCCATTTGAACCATTTTATACCGATGGGGAAAAAATTCTGCAGCAAAAAGGTGTTGTGCCACAGAAACGAAAATTGGTAGGCGTGTTTCTGAAAGATGATGTCTATTCAAATTTCTCGCAGGGATGCAAATCAGGTTTGGTTTAAGAGACGCTGTCAGCGTTAGTTACACTCGATATTAGACGTGGTGGGTTGATGTTAGTCAGAAATGCATTTAAGGCGACAAACAGGCCATTATCAACACATCGCTGAGCTTGAACGAGGTCGTGTAATAGCGTTACAAGAAGCTGGAAGCTGGATGTTCCTTCTGCGATACTGCAGAAACACTTTGCAAGAACGTAGCCACTGTACATGATTGCTGGCAGCGGTGGTCAGGAGAAAATACGGTCGCAAGATGACCGTGCTCCGGACGGCCACATGGGCTACTAACAAGGGAACCTCCCCATCGCACCCCCCTCAGATTTAGTTATAAGTTGGCACAGTGGATAGGCCTTGAAAAACTGAACACAGATCAATCGATAAAACAGGAAGAAGTTGTGTGGTACTATGAAAAAATAACCAAAATATACAAACTGAGTAGTCCATGTGCAAGATAGGCAACATCAAGAATAATGTAAGGTTAGGGGCGCCGTGGTCCCGTGGTTAGCGTGAGCAGCTGCGGAATGAGAGGTCCTTGATTCAAGTCTTCCCTCGAGTGAAAATTTTACTTTATTTATTTTCGCAAAGTCCGTTCGTTCGTTCATTGACTTCTCTGTTCACTGTAATAAGTTTAGTGTCTGTGCTTTGCGACCGCACCGCAAAAGCGTGCGATTAGTAGACGAAAGGACGTGCCTCTCCAATGGGAATCGAAAACATTTGATCGCAAGGTCATATGTCAACCGATTGCTCCACAGGAAAGCACGTCTGATACATTCTATACGACACTGGTGACGGCATGTGCGTCACATGACAGGAATATGTTGTCGTCCCACCTAACTTGTACACTTGGCGAATGGGTAAAATGATTTTTCTACCTTGCCCGATTTAGGTTTTCTTGTGGGTATGATAATCGCTCCCAAAAAGGGATGAAAACATAAGAGTTTCTCACATAAACTGGAAATGAAAAATTAAACTTTTCACTCGAGGGAAGACTTGAAGCAAGGATCTCTCGTTCCGCAGCTGCTCACGCTAACCACGGGACCATGGCGCCCCTAACCTCACATTCTCCTTGATGTTGCCTATCTTGCACATGGACTACTCAGTTTGTATATTTTGCTTATTTTTTTCATAGTTCCACACAACTTCTTCCTGTTTTATCGATTGACCTGTGTTCAGTTTTTCAAGGCCTATCCACTGTGCCAACTTATAACTAAATCTGAGGGGGGTGCGATGGGGAGGTTCCCTTGTAAGAGGGAAGACTGTCGTGTTCAGCACATGGCTTCGTATTGCAACTGTAGCAGCAATTTCAACAGCAGTTGGCACCACAGTGACAAAACGGACCGTTACAAATCGATTACCTCGAGAGCAGCTCCAAGCCGGACGCCTGTAGAGTGCATTCCAGTGACCCAAAACACCGCCATTTGCGACTTCAGTGATGTCAAGCGACAGCTCTCTGGAGGGCGGAGTTCTGTTGTGTTTTCCGATGAAAGCCTGGTCTAACTCGGTGCCAGTGATGCCAGTGTGTTGCTCAGAAGGAGGGCAGTTGAGGACCTGCACCCAATCTCCCTACGTGATACACACACTGGATCTGTCCAGCAGTTATTGTCTGGGGTGCGATTTCGTATGACAGCAGGAGCACTGTCGTGGTTATCCCATGCACCCTGGCTGCAAATTTGTACGTCAGTCCGACCTATTGTGCTGCCGTTTTTTTTTTTTTTTTTTTTGTGGTTTTAGGGCGCACAACTTCAATGGTCATTAGCGCCCTGAGTACTCTAAGAATGCACCGCGAGGCTCAAGTGGACAACAACAACTAAAAGGGAAAACACGATAAAAGACAGACTGACAGGCATAGGATTAAAAAACAGCATCATCAAATGTCCTGAGAGAGGTTTGTCAAATTGATAAAACGAAGAACACGAGCAACTGCTCGTGGGTCATCCGCTAAAATGGCATCTAAAGTACATGGCAGGTTAAGATCTAGACGCAGTGTGTTAAAATATGGACAGGACATTAAAATGTGTCGAACCGTCAGCAAGTGCCCACATGGGCAGAACGGCGCTGGCGCAGCCGTCAGTAGATGGCGATGGCTGAACCGGCAGTGTCCAATTCTTAACCGGGCCAAAACTACCTCCTCCCGCCGAGAAGGGCGTGAGGAGGACGTCCAAGCCACGGGAAGAGGTTTTAAGGCCCGAAGCTTGTTGTCTGTAAGGGCAGCCCAATCGGCATGCCACAGCGACACGATGGGCCGACAAATGACCCTGCTAAAATCGGACGAAGGGACACAACAGGAAGCTGTCCGAGGCTGGAGGACCGCAGCCTTGGCCGCGGCATCTGCAGCTTCGTTCCCAGGGATACCGACATGGCCAGGAACCCACATAAAGCTAACCGGAGAACCGACGTCCACCAGCTGCTGAAGAGAGCGTTGGATCCGGTGTACGAAACGGTGAACCGGGTACGGATCACTGAGGCTCTGGATGGCGCTCAGGGAGTCGGAGCAGATGACATAAGCAGAATGTCGGTGGCGGCAGATGTAAAGAACAGCCTGGTAGAGGGCAAAGAGCTCAGCTGTGAAGACCGAACAATGGCCATGGAGCCGGTATTTGAAACTTTGTGCCCCGACAATAAAGGAACACCCGACCCCGTCATTGGTCTTAGAGCCATCTGTATAAATGAAAGTCATGTTGATGAACTTCGAACGAAGTTCCAGAAAACGGGAGTGGTAGACCGAACCGGGGGTAACCTCTTTTGGGAGCGAGCTGAGGTCAAGGTGAACGCGGACCTGAGCCTGGGGCCAAGGTGGCGTGTGGCTCTCGCCCACTCGAAAGGTTGCAGGGAGTGAAAAATTAAGGTGTTGAAGGAGGCGACGAAAGCGAACTCCAGGGGGTAGCAGGGCAGAGACATACAACCCGTATTGACGGTCGAGAGAGTCGTCAAAAAAGGAACGATAAGACGGATGGTCGGGCATTGACAGTAGCCGACAGGCATACCGACAAAGCAGTATATCGCGCCGGTAGGTGAGTGGCAATTCGCCAGCGTCAGCATGAAGACTCTCTACGGGACTAGTATAAAATGCTCCGATCGCAAGTCGTAAACCCCGATGTTGTATGGAGTTGAGGCGGCGTAAGATGGATGGCCGTGCAGAGGAGTATACGAAGCTCCCATAATCCAGCTTGGAGCGGGCGATCGACCGATATAGACGAAGTAGGACAGTTCGATCCGCTCCCCACGACATACCACTGAGAACACGGAGGACATTTAAAGAACGGGTAGAACGGGCGGCCATATATGACACATGTGGAGACCAGCTAAGTTTCCTGTCAAATGTAAGGCCTAAAAATTTGGTTGTCTCCACGATGCTGCCGTTTATGAACAGCATTCCAGGGGACGTTTTCCAACAGGATAACGCTCTCCCACGTACCTCTATTGTAACCAAATACACTCTGCGGAGTGTCAACATATTGCCTTTGCCTGCTCGATCACCAGATTTGTCTCCAATCGAGCACATATTGGAATTCATCGGACGACATCTCCTGTGTCATCCACAAACAGCATTACGCGTCCCTTTATTGACCGACGAACTGAAACAGGTATGGAAATCCATCTCAAAAACTGACATCCAGCACTTGTACGACAAAATGCATGTACGTTTGCATGTTTGCATGCAACTTGCCTATGGTCACAACAGTAACTGAAGTATCAGCGTTTCACATTTGCAATGGGTTATCTCGAACTTACTTTAACCTGTCATCTTACAATGTTTACCACTTAAATATGTTACCTTGACAAATGTATTCTCGAAATTTCTTTACCGTACATTAATTGTATTTGGCGCTGCGAATTTTTTCTTTCAATGTAGTTTGTTAGATGCCAGACAGCATGATTCCAGGTAAAGCATTTTTATTTAACAACAAAAACTGCCAACGTAACCGTGACACATGAGTCATGTAATTACAGATACCATGAACCGGAGCAACGACAATGACTAGGTTCTTCGTATTTAAAAAAAAATCAATTATTATAATAGATACATATTCGCACTTGTTTACTTTCAATGAAATATATTGTGCCTTCAACAAAGGGGATTACAAAACTCGTGGTTATGCACTTTGTTCCCGTCTCATGCGAGCATCTAGTGAATTTATCGTCTTTTTCAAGTCCCCAGTGCGACCTCTGTGTGTTTTTCGGCAGTTTCCACCAATCGTACTAATTTTCTTTCGGCATTTGTGCTGTGTGTCTCCCACACATCAGAAGCACTTATAATAACCATATCTTTGCGTCAGCAACATTAAATTGTCTTGAGACCATCCATCACTTACCCAACTCAACAAGAACAATAGCAGACTAAGCTTTCTGTACTGCTGGCTGGCGCAGAAGTGGAGGAAACGCGAACTTCCTTTGATGTTTCACTAAAGGACCGACAACCCGCGAAATACGAACGAACACTAGCTGTAGATCGTTGCCTATGTTCGCTGTGGTGAAAACCGGATTTTATTGTTTCGTCCCGTTCCATTCGCGTATGGAGCATGGGCTGAATAACAGCGCAATGCAGTCCGTGCGTGCTGTAATTATTGCAATGTTGTTCGAGAACCCGAGGGGAATACAGCAGTGTGACGTTTTCGAGACTGCCGATACTTGGACAGGTGAAAACGCTGTCATTTTTAAAGATCACTGTGCATGGAAATTTGAATCTTTCCCAGGCAGGGCTACGCCAATCACAACCATAATGCGGCATATGAAGAAGATCAAACCGCACCCACCCACCCTCCCGCCCGCCCACCGACCCACCCACTCACCCACCCACCCACTCACCCACCCACCCACACACCCACCCACCCACACAGACACACACACCCCGTAAAGAACTAGTGCCGCCACACAGTGAATATTAGACATCTATGGTGAGCAAGTAGCATTAAGTCTCTGTCCCTCTGTTGTTTGAGCAGGAAGATAGCAGAATGCCATTCAGAATTTAAGCAAAGGAATCCGTTTGTATTCATAAGGTCACTGTATCCTTAATAACACTATCCTACTACCTGGAAGTGCACGTTGGAATCTCTGTGTTGTTGGATTGCATATGATGAACGGTGCCCGCCGATGATCTGCAATGGCACATGTGGTCGGCTGTTCCAAGTATGTGTGAAGCTTGTGGGCTATACACCTGTCTTCCACGGTCCTGGTGGTCTAACCAATCTACGACGTGACACAGCTGATCGCGAGGCGGTAGACTCGCACCTTACACAAATCGAGACGATCCTTTAAGACCCTGAAAAATCTCTAATCTCAGATGTAGAAGAAAACACTTCATACCAGTTTTTCGCAGAATCTTGTTGCAAATACTACCTGCATGAGCCAAAACGTCTGTAGACGTCAGTGGCACCTCGTTATTTTCATTACTCACCGGATCCAAGGTTGGTCGATAGTGCAACGCCCGTCTGATATGTGTTTCATCACAACTGTTGTGCCGAAAATTTCAAGATAGACGAACTCAGCTGAAAAGCTTTCAAGATATGACATGAACCAAAGTATGACACATTTCTTCACTCCGAGCAAATGGTGACAACTGTTAGCATGAAGATAAAAATCAGTGTGAGTTGACGTCCTATAAATGACATGTCTCAAAGAAACATCCATTCTGCTGACCCAACACATCAAGTCAGAGATGGCACCTACCCTTTCTCTCCTCCGTAATGAAACAAATATTCAGGTGCCTTGAGTTCAAACGTTCTGAGAAGCTGTTCAGATTCTCACTCCCGTGAGGCCAAACCACAAAACTATCATCTACGTATCTAGCACATCTGTTTCAATGCCGCAGATTCCATGACATATTCCTCGAACTCTTCCGTAAACCGATTAGCAATAGTAGGTGACAGAGGGGTCTCCTTCACAGAGCCATCTCTTTGCTCTCAGGACTCAATTCAACACCAGGCCTAACATCAGTTAACTTTAATGAACTAGACATAAGGATAAAAGTAGAGAGAAAAACTACATCAAAACTGACTAATTTCCAGAATCATACAAACGCAAGCCCTCTAATCGATGCAAGAAATCCATCGAGTTTCTGATGTGATGCAGACACACCGACTTCCTAGTAAGTTCCACAGAGCAGGAAACTGTCTTGTAGCACAGTATGTCAGAGCACCAACGTTACTGACAGTAGGCCGAAGAGCGGTCCCTTCCTTGTGGATTCTTGAAAGGCCACATAATGTAGGAGGCATAGCACAATAAAAGACTCTTTGTAATCTCTTGTGGCAACGAACTTTCCAATAAGAGGTTGTTAGTCTTCCACTCAAACGCTTTTGTTGGGTCAACACTGAGGCTGCGATAGGCTGGATCAGATAATAGACGCTGCACCTTCTGATCGTCTTGCTACTTGTCCAACAAAACTGTAGCACTGCCCTTGTGCGCGGATGAGATAAGAATATCAGGATCCACTTGAAGTGAACGCAGAGCAGCCCTCTCATCTCTCGTAATACTGTTGTCTGTCGAACGTGCCCCAGTCGACATAGGATTTGCTTCGCTCCTAAATTCGTCGGTGGCGTCTGGAGGTAGTTTAAAAACGGCTTGTTCGAGAAGACTATTAAAATCAACAACTGGCCAGCAATTAGACACCATTGCAAAGTTCAAACCTTTCCCTCGCACAGATGTGTCGTTTAACGATTTTTCCGCTAGATTGATCACAGAACATCATAATGCGATATCACACTCCGGGCCACAGGAACTTTGAAACGTAGCCGAATGCCAGTCAGACTGTGTCCAAGAAATTCAATCCAGCCAATCCCCAAGAAAATGCCGAAATTGTCGAATCAATCATAAAATCATTTCATAGAAATCAAATCCCACTGTCAGCGAGAATAATGGCCCTCTTGATGAACAAGAGATAAACCAGTTCATTGCTTGATGCTGTTATCGGCAGAAGAGTTAAATGCACAACTTCGGCAAACATCAGAACAATATTATGGTCTTAACACTGTAATACAGACGAAAGTTTACAATGAAATTTCACTCTCTTCTTTCGAAGACAATCTAACTCCCGCAAAGAGCAATACAATGCAATCCCATGGACTATATAGGCAAACAATATTAATGGTTCAAATGGCTCTGAGCACTGGGAGTTAACATCTGAGGTCATCAGTCCCCTAGAACTTAACTACTTAAACCTAACTAACCTAAGGACATCACACACATCCATGCCCGAGGCAGGATTCGAACCTGCGACCGTAGCAGTCGCGCGGTTCCGGACTGAAGCGCCTAGAACCGCTCGGCCACCGCGGCCGGCAAACAGTATTAATCTTGTCTTCGCGGTCCCTGGAAGAGCGATACATATGTGTCTGCTGTATGCTCCTCGATTTCTCACTTACAACTGACTGGTCCCTCAAACTTTGTCAAAGGACAGCTGACGTTCGTCTTCAGTTTCGTCTTGGAGTTTATCGTGACGTTCTCCCACGACCCAAACAAGCCTGTGACGATATGAGCTGCTTTTCTTTGTGCACGTACAGTGTTCACTGTTAGCCCAACTTGGTATGGATCCTACACAATTGAATAAAGCTTTAGGATGAGTCGAGCAGTCGTGTAGGCAATCTCCTTTGTATACTGACTGGATTTCCACAGTATTCCGACAATGAACCGAAGCCTGAAGATTTGCTTTACCTGATACTGAGCTATTGTGATCATTTCATGTCCTCGCAGACTGTTATACTGCGCCGGCCGGAGTGGCCGTGCGGTTCTGGGCGCTACAGTCTGGAGCCGAGCGACCGCTACGGTCGCAGGTTCGAATCCTGCCTCGGGAATGGATGTGTGTGATGTCCTTAGGTTAGTTAGGTTTAATTAGTTCTAAGTTCTAGGCGACTGATGACCTCAGAAGTTAAGTCGCATAGTGCTCAGAGCCATTTGAACCATTTGTTATACTGCAGGATACACAACATCTTCACTCCGATTATTTTAACATACCTATCTTAAGTGTTTTACTTTTCATACACAGTATATGCAACCAAGGTGCTAAGAAGCAGAACCACAGTAAAATAGTGACCGCAGTGTTTGAAATTGCAAGTAGTGGGTAATCTCTGCACCAGATCAGAGAAACATTCATCGGCTCGCGATTCTATTAAACATGTTGAACACTTAGGTGTCTCTTTATAATCATGTGTCTTTAAGGAGATTGTACAGTGTTAAGTCTTAATAGTCTATGACGTACGATGTCGTAATATCTCAGTCTTCACTCAGTATTTATCGCTCAGTACATTGCGTGTAGATGTTTTTCAGTGCAAGGTTGAATAATCGTCCCTAACTTGTCTTTGTCTGCTCTGAACGAGATGCGAGGTGTCTTACGTAAGAGTCGCCAGGCGCACTTTCTCTGGTATTTCAGTAGATATTTTCAACTTCGTTTTCGCACTATGCAGCTGGAGTCAGCCCAGACAAACATTGCTCATCACATCATTCATGCGACACCCATTACGATGGAAAGCGTCAGTTTGTTTCCAGTTGCAAACCAAATGATTTTTAAAGCGGAATTATTCACGCCAATTCGGTAGAGCGGTCCCAGATTACTCTAGTGTGGTATTCATTTTATCGATATATATTGACAGGGACTATAAAACAAGAAGAATAAACAGCAGTTCAGCAGCAACTCACTAGCGAAACTTCCCATCGCAGTCCCCTTAGACTTTGTGGTAAGATGGCCCAGTGGATAGCCCGTAAACTGAACACAGATCAAGAATGAAAACATGTAGAAGGTGTGTTGAACTTAGAAAACGAAGCAAAATAGAAACAGTAAACGTTCCAAAGACAGGAAGTTCAATATACAAAGACGATCGTGAGGTGGTTAAGTGGGTACCGTGTTGGACTACAAAGCAGGCGAGCCGTGTTCGAACCGCCCTTCCACCTTTTTTTTTTTTTTTTTTTTTTTTTGCAGCATTGATACCATCGCGAAGAGCAGGAAACCGGCGTCACGCGGAGGAGGGCGCAGCAAGACGCCAGACTCATTCAGACTATCGACGTATAGGTTTTCCGAGAAGAACATTCAGGTGATCAGAGAATATATCGGTTCTAAGTGTGGAAGAAGCAGGGATCAAGTCTTCATGACAGGAACAGCCCAGCTCTGGGATGGGTTAAGGAGGACACTGCAAAGGAAGTTGGAGAAAAATTGTCTGTCGTTTGGATTGCGGACAACTGCACAATGGTGCCCATTAAGGAACTGCCAAAAATCAAGGATACTTTTCTCGCCATCAGAAATCGAGTAGTGAACTGCGTGTGCACAAATCAGCCTCACAGAGTTCGTCTTTCTCGCGTCCGATAAGAGGAGCAGTTGAGTAGGTATCTGATGAGGAGTCACGTTACCGGCCGACAATTTACGAGAATCTCACGTTAAATGAGAGTAAACACCTGGCCTCACACACCTCCAGAAGGATATGAAGGAAATATCGGATCCACACAACGCCGAATCACTACTGTACTGCGTTTCAAAGGTGGATCAACTAGCTGTATATGCTAGTGCTCGTAAAATGACTTGGCTCATCAGCGTATTAACATAAGAATGAGGTCCCTTGAAACTCACAAATTTATCTTATCAGAACAGCCGATAAAATTACTCCACAGTGTTAGTAACATCAGAAAGGCAAAGGCGTTGTTTTGAAAACCTAGTGGGTAAGGGGCGATGAAAATGCTATGAAACATCTAAACGCCTCACCTAGTAAGCGCTTGGTAGGCCCGTACCCCCGCAGGCGAGAGTATAGAGTGGGTTGCCGCATCGCAGGGGCTTCGCTGCACCCTGCGGCCAGAATCGGCGCGTCCTCGAGTCCTGTTTGCTGGGCTCAGGCGCTTATTAGCCGGTCTGCCGTCTGTAGTGGTGGAGTGGGCTCCTCTCGCCTCTCCACTCCCAGAGACAAAAGCGCCGTTTCAAATTAATTTTAATTTGGCTTCTTTGGCTCGCCCACGCGTTATTAAACTGCTACAAAGTGGACTGCTTTCGCGTCTTCCGCGCCGCTAGCATCTTCTAAAATATTCGCGATACACTTAATTGTATAACCAGTTTTATAAAGAAGTGACAGATTTTTTTACAATCTGTCTTTGCCGTTCAATATCACCATAACCATTTCCCCCTAACTGTTGAGGACTAAATCCGTTTTATGGAGTTCGTTTTTAACGCCTCATTTCTCAGGCATGATTTCGTAGTAGCATACCAGGCCTTCTGTATATCAATCTGGTGTATCATGTGACATAGTGTGATGACGTGTATTATCGCCTTTCTTCAGAAGAGAGGGAGAGAGAGAGAGAGAGAGAGAGAGAGAGAGAGAGAGAGAGAGAGAGAGCAGAACGGTTTCGAGCATCGCCTCAATTATTACGTCTGATGTAGACTAAGTCAGACTGGTCCAATAAACCTAAATCCCTGCTACAGCTACCAAATGGTATGGTGAAATCCTAGAACACCCGACAGCACATTGTTAATATTGGTTTCGCAGAGAACATGCAGTGTCAACCAAAATATGTTGTTGTGGTCTTCAGTCCAAAGACTGGTTTGGTGCAGCTCTCCATCCTACTCTATCTTGTACAGGCTTCATCATCTCTGAGTAACTACTACAACCTACATCTTTCAGAATCTGCTTATTGTATTCATCTCTTGGTCTCCCTTTACAATTTTTACCCCCCCCCCCCCCAACCAGTTTCTCTCCAGTACTAAATTGGCGATCCCTTGATTCCTCAGAATCTACGCCGGCCAGAAAGAAGGACCACACGTGAGCGGCACGGAAACTCAGTTTCGGTGCCGCTCACGTGTGGTCCTTATTTCTGGCCGGCGTAGCTCCGTCTACGTTCGCCTTAATGGTTTTAATTTTGACAGACATAATTTTATGATTATGCGTCTTTATTGTTTTAATTTTTAATCTGTGACATGGCCTGTGTTTGGCTCTCAAAATAAATTAATTTTTTGTTCTGAAGAAGATTCGATTACTGGAATCGAAACCTAGGTAAACGAGTAAAAATTACCTTGCAACTGAAGGCTGAAAAAATTGTTTATTTTCTGTACATTTGACGGTTGCTGACGCGCTGCAATATGTTAAAGATTTGCTAAGGACATCACACACATCCATGCCCGAGGCAGGATTCGAACCTGCGACCGTAGCGGTCACGCGGTTCCAGACTGTAGCGCCTAGAACCGCTAGGCCACTCCGGCCGGCGGAAGCGATCGAACCGCGGCAGGATTGAACTACAGACAACCCGAGCCGTCTACCTCCTTCCTGGTGGAATAACTGGAACTCATAGACTGTCGGGGCCCTGCGTCTAATATGGGTTGCCCATGCATGGTTGTTTACATCTTTGGACGGGTGGGAGGGTTTAGTGACACCTCTGAACAGTCAAAGAGAGAGTGTCTGTGATACAATATCCACCGTCAACGTCTATATTCAGGGGTTCTGGGAACTGGGGTGATTCAAAACTTTTTTCGATTATATATATACTGTTTAGCTACTCAGCATAGACGTGGACAAAATACTAATATGTACTTACTCGACTCGTGCCCCACAGTCTCCTACGAGGGCAACGGAACTAAAAAGTGTTAAAATTTAGCACGGGAAATCTCTATCGAGTAGAGAAGTGACATCAACTGATTCCTCTGCTCTGGATACCGGGATATATTCGAATTAGAGGCAACGAAATTGCAGACCATGTGGTAAAAATGGTGCAGCATGTACTTGCCATCGGCGTACTTCTACTACACACTGATTTTCATTGTAGACTCGTCAACCAAGCAAAAAAGGGACGGACAAAAGTTGTGAACATGGACTGTAACCTCAAAGGCACGTCATACTGGGTGATTCAACAATAGATTTCTCGCCACCCTTGGTTTCTCATCTCACGGAAAGAGTAATTGCTACTATTAACAGACCAAGAACAGGTCTCTTTAATACTAATAAAACATCTTATAATTAAATTTTCCCTGAGACATTAAATTCTCGCCTTTATCTACGATAAGGATAAAAGCTGAAGGAATGACCTGAATTTGCGCCATGGTCGGGACTCGAACTGGAGTCTCCTTACTGACTTGGGTAGTCCGTGCAGCAATATTGACTACAGTGATGCGGTGGTATAAGGGTCAGCGTTTCTGCCTAGTAAATAAGGAGACCGGGTTTCGAGTCCTGGCCTCGGCACAGATTTTAATTCATTTCTTCAGCTTTCATCGTTATTGTACACTAATAAAACAAGTTATTTGTTAAAATGTTTTTCCAGGCTGTGATTTCAGCATAATTGGCGAGGAAATTGTACATATATTAATAGTGATAAATAAGTCATCCAAAGAATAATTACAATGCACAATATTTTAAAAATTAAGGACAATTAGCCTCTTAGAATTTCATGAAAAGGTTAGAGCTTTATGTAGAGGTCTGCTGCCACGTCTATTTGCCACTTTATCGGTCTTTCTGAAACGAAACTTTACAATTAGAGTATCTTTTCTTATTTTTCATTTCGTATTTATAGAACTGTATTTTATGTTCAAATATGGTGTCTTTTTATTGGAATGGTTCAGTGCATCAGTATGTCATTGACTGATCGTATCGTTCAAATATGTTTTTATAAATTGTAATGAATTCAGGCAAATTTCCTGCGTGTATAATTATATGAAGTAATTTATCTGATGAAATTTGATTTGCCTGAAACCAAACAAAATTAATAAGTATAAAAATGAATGAAAATCGGTTCGAGCTGTTGCAAGTGGAGCCTCTCATTCACGAGGTACCGGAACAGTGTCGACTGATTAAAACGAGTAGCTGCTTTCGGAAATTTTTAGTTTATTCCGCTAGCAAGGTAGCGTTATGGAAACAGGAGAGGTAAAGGCTTTACGCCAACATCAGGAAACGTGCTACTGCTCCTCGGATCCCCACCCCCACACCCTCATCACTTCATTTTTTCAACCAATAAGCAATGCATTGCAGTATGTACCCATTAAGAAAGTTAAGTGTGGAAACCTGAAAGAGAAGAGTGAGTTCTAAGAGATTTCCAGAGAATAGGGGAATATTTCAATATACTGAATGGCCAGACGTAGTACGAGTTGTTTTGAATTTACGAGGACAAAACTGTCATTTTTTTCTCCATTTCGAGAAAATATTGGTGACGGGTAATAATTCGTATTGGAGGAATGGTAATAATACTGATTCCATAGAACACAACTTAGAAATCTGACAGTGGATTTTCGACCGATGTGCAATGGACGTGACCAAACAAGATCTAAAAGAAAGCGTTAGACGGAAGGGTGAACCTTTACACTGATTAGTTTTTGAATGATTGAAAATCTAAATACACAGTTTTACTTACTTGTACATGAACTAAATAATATTTTTGCTTTGTGAATTTTAAAGCTAGGAATGCTAAACATTTTTAGTACAGTGCTTAGTTAGTTGCTATACTTTGTTTGAGGATGCTGATTTGATTGTGTCAGAAAAGCTGTGAACCACTGATACAGACGCAGTGGGGCGGTTACCGAGTTGGAGTTGTATTTGCGAGGCGCGGTAGTCATTACCTACCGCAGTTATCCAGTTTTAGGTTCACCACGGTTTACCTGATTTCATTAAAATGCCTGTCCGAACTTGAGGATCTGTAACGATCTCCTTCGACAACTGTTAACGTAATAGTACTCATTCTTCTTTGCTATCCGACTTTTAATTATTGCCTTGAGAGTTTCCTGCTCAGAGATTCGGGGAGTTTAACTGAAATCAGTAGGGCGATAAGTGGGATAAGTGGGGACGTACGGCCTGTTGCTCAGGTCAAGGATTCTCCGAGTGCTGTCAGACAACACCAGGACACTAGACAATGGTAGAGGGGAGCACACTAATTAGCCTTGTGCCGCAGGTCAAAACAAAAACAATTTAATGAACGCAATAGAGCAGCAGGTGGATCCGAACACGCCAATTAAAAACGTTCGCATTCTCTTTCGCGAGAGTAATTGCGTCGGGTCGCGGAGTGGCTTGCGTGATTAAACTGAGGACCACGTGTCCGATAGCAGTGAGAGTTCTTCCGCCACTACGTTGGAAAAAAACATTGACACGTGTCTGCTACTCCTCGTTTCGCGAAAATAGATCACAATTCATGACTTTTATTTCTCAGTGATCTTTCCCCGTGCTAAAGACACTTACAATAAGGGATGTGCACAACTGACGCACGGAATTGCGTATCCGACAGTTGAAAATAATCATGACAAGACGTAATAGTACCTACAGAGCGTTCTAAACGCTGATTACCTCAAAGCATGAATGAAAATGATAATGGGCTGCATGGACTTACGGTTAAGACTATAGGCCTTATTCGCACTCACGAGTTCTGGGAGTAGTGTTTAAAAGGATTTCACTTATCTGATTCTCCTACAAACATACGTTAATGAAACACTTATATTTTTCACACATTAGTTTCAAACGAGATGTATTTTCTACAAGTTATGTGAGAAAATTCCGTAACGAGATGAGGTTCAAACAGAAATGTTACCGAAACTTCAAATTTTCTATCTTTGAATGGAATGTCGTCAATGGAGACTAACGTAAGTCGAAAAGAGAGTTTTCTGGTTAACAATAGCAGCATACAAATCTGCGTTTTATTTACATTTCAGTTTTATTTCTTTTAGAAAACAGGCATAAAAATTAATTAACACTTTGCAACACTGGAAAACGAATGATCTGCTGTTCGCTTCAGTGAGCCAAGAATTAACTTCTCTCGACAACAGTAAGTTGTTTTGAGCAGAATAAGATGTTTTTCACGTGGAACGTAAACCTCCATTCTCCTGAAACTTTACGTCCATATTACTAGCAATGTAATTTTGATATCTACTCTAAAACACCTGCTGTACTATTCTATTGTGGAACAGACAGCTAAGGACGCCCGAGTCAGTCCGCCACTAACTTTCGCTATGACTGCCTCAAGTCTCCAACGGCAGTTGAAACTGGATGTTGACATTTTATCTGTTTGTAGTGAATACCCACAATGGCAGAATAGACGAATAATATTCCTGAATGACACCCAATCACGGGTTACCGATATGCTGCAGAATAGGAAGCAAACGCATCGAGTTATAGAGAACAGAGAAACAAAATTACAAGTGGTGACTGGTTCTTAATATAACAATTATATTAAAGATAGGAAAGTGCACTTGCAGTTTTAACATTAATAACACAAAAAGTACTGTATTTTAAACATAGCTGCGCAACAGCAACGGTTCCACGTAATAAGACTAAAAACAGCCGACCAGTTGCAATGGATAAAGTAATCTTTACCTAGGTTTCGACAGATTTAAATCTATCTTCTTCAGAAGGCGGCAGTATTACATTAATATGGGATGATGTATCATCATCATTTTTACAAATATCTGCATAAATCCATTAGTCCAAATTAAAATATAGCCCTGTAAATAGGGTTTGTCATGTAAATAAAATTTTAGTACATGGATGTTGCAGAGCTAGGGGACGTATGACCTAAGATGTTGAGTCCCATAGTGCTCAGAGCCATTTGAACAATCTTCTGTTCAGTCTACAAGCTGAGCAAAATAAAAGAACCAGAAAAGAAAGTGAAGCACTTGTGTACTTCACAAAACGGAAAAAACCTGGTGTTCTGTAAACATAATATTAGTGAGTCATAATTGGAATCTGTACCCAAATATTTAGTAGGGCCCGGTCGGTGTGGCCGAGCGGTTCTAGGCGCTTCAGTCTGGAACCGTTATTTAAGTTAGAGCGAGGTATGGAAATGAGCATGTCTTCCGTTCAGCCGGCCGCGGTGGCCGTGCGGTTCTAGCGCTGCAGTCCGGAACCGCGGGACTGCTACCGTCGCAGGTTCTAATCCTGCCTCAGGCATGGGTATGTGTGATGTCCTTAGGTTAGTTAGGTTTAAGTAGTTCTAAGATCTAGGGGACTTATGACCTAAGATGTTGAGTCCCATAGTGCTCAGAGCCATTTGAACCATCTTCTGTTCAGTCTACAAGCTGAGCAAAATAAAAGAACCAGAAAAGAAAGTGAAGCACTTGTGTACTTCACAAAACGGAAAAAACCTGGTGTTCTGTGAACATAATATTAGTGAGTCATTTTTGGAATCTGTACCCAAATAGTTAGTAGGGCCCGGTCGGTGTGGCCGAGCGGTTCTAGGCGCTTCAGTCTGGAACCGCACGACCGCTACGTCGCAGGTTCGAATCTTGCCTGGGGCATGGAAGTGTGTGATGTCCTTAGGTTAGCTAGGTTTAAGTAGTTCTGAGATCTAGGGTACTGATGACCTCAGATGTATAGTCCCATAGTGCTCAGAGCTATTTGAGCCAGTTAGTAGGAATATGAAGTGAAACGATCACATAGGCTCAGTTGTAGGTAAAGCAGGTAGCAGACTTCCGTTTATTGGTAGAATGCTAGGGAAATACAGTCAGACTACAAAGGAGACTGCTTACTGCCCATACCAAATACGACTAGCAAGTGCTATTGAGGCCTTGCATGCAAATCTGATGGCACAACACTACGCAACAGACGAGGCGACAGTGCCAAGAAGCCAATTTTCACATGACAGTGCTCTTCTGCCCATGGCACGTGTCTCTTTGGACTGTCTGCCTGATGTTGAGGTTCTCCTGTGGACAACAAAAACCCCAGATCTGTTCCCGACAGAACATGTGTGTGACCATTCCAGACGTCAACTATGTCCCAGTGCTGGTGTCCAGGATATCAACAGTTGTTCATCAGGCTGCCGCAGGAGAAGACGGAATGGTTCCCAACCGGATCATTGCACGCCTACAGCCACACGCGGTGGGATGGGTTGGGTGGGGGGGGGGGGAAGGAGAGTGTGGTGGGGGGCGAGGGGGGGATGCATTGTCTTACTAGTACATGGGTTCCAACTGCAAAGTGTAATCACTGAAATATCCTTTCGATCTGGGATGATTCTGGAGACCAGGAGGTCCTTTGTTAAATGATTACTGTATCCAGCATTGCCTAAGCCTTGTGTCCAGCATCAGTGTGACTGTCTGGAGGAGCGTGTCGATCTGTCTGAGAATGTTTGTTTGTTAGATGCCGATCTACCATGCATTGCTCTTGTTGAGATTACGAAGGTTGACCCCCGATTATCACGGGTACATAAAACAACTTGGGCTTAAGAGTTATATTAACTTGTTTTTTAGCTTGTTCATGCCACAGTACCTGTATTTAAGTGTGGTATGCCCTACACGAATTCTTTACAGACGAATGGAAAAATCAGTAGAAGCCGACCTCGGGGAAGAGCAGTTTGGATTCCGTAGAAATATCGGAACACGTAAGGCAATATTGACTCTACGACTTATCTTAGAAGCTAGATTAACGAAAGGCAAACCTACGTTTCTAGAATTTGTAGACTTAGAGAAAGCGTTTGACAATGTTGACTGAAATACTCTCTTTCAAATTCTGAAGGTGGCAGGGGTAAAATACAGGGAGCGAAAAGCTATTTACAATTTGTACAGAAACCAGATGGCAGTTATAAGAGTCGAGGGACATCAAAGGGAAGAAGTGGTTGGGAAGGGAGTGAGACAGGGCTGTGGCCTCTCCCCGATGTTATTCAATCTGTATATTGAGCAAGCAGTAAAGGAAACAAAAGAAAAATTCGGAGTAGGTATTAAAGTCCATGGAGAAGAAATAAAAACTTTGAGGTTCGCCGATGACATTGTAATTCTGTCAGAGACAGCAAAGGACTTGGAAGAGCAGTTGAACGGAATGGACAGTGTCTTGAAAGGAGGGTATCAGATGAAAATCAACAAAAGCAAAACAAGGATAATGGAATGTAGTCGAATTAAGTCGGGTGATGCTGAGGGAATTAGATTAGGAAATGAGACACTTAAAGTAGTAAAGGAGTTTTGCTATTTAGGGAGTAAAATAACTGATGATGGTCGAAGTAGAGAGGATATAAAATGTAGACTAGCAATGGAAAGGAAAGCATTCCTGAAGAAGAGAAATTTGTTAACATCGAGTATAGATTCAAGTGTCAGGAAGTAGGTTCAGAAAGTATTTGTATGGAGTGTAGCCATGTATGGAAGTGAAACATGGACGATAAATAGTTTGGACAAGAAGAGAATAGAAGCTTTCGAAATGTGGTGCTACAGAAGAATGCTGAAGATTAGATGGGTAGATCAAGTAACTAATGAGGAAGTACTGAATAGGATTGGGGAGAAGAGGCTTGTGGCACAACTCGACTAGAAGAAGGGATCGGTTGGTGGGACATGTTCTGAGGCATCAATTTGGTATTTGAGGGCAAGGGCTTCGGGAGACGCCACGGTGTTGCCAGGTAACCGGCAGTGACCTGCTGGTAGCATAGCTCGGCATTTTGTGGCCGATGCTGGCGTGGGTGCTTTTACGACTTACAGACCCTCTCGCAAGACGGAGCGATCCGCTGAAAATTGTTCTTCTTTGAATCTGAGATGGTCCCCATACTGTTGGATGTCGGACAAGCTTCAGCCAATTCAGCCGGTATATTTTTTTGGAAGCTGGCTTCTCAAGGCAAGTGATTTACAACGGTTGCTAAAAAATAAGCGCCTTGTTTGGGAATCAGGTGATAATATCACGGACGTACCGGTGGCGTCAGTAACTTGTCGTCTTTCTGCTGGGGAACTGGCTTTGCCCACCTCCTGGAGGGAGGCGGTGTGCCTGTTTTTGATTTCGCAATTGGCTAGTAACACATTTCCAGGGGCAGATGTGGATTCTGACCACAATCTATTGGTTATGAACTGCAGATTGAAACTGAAGAAACTGCAAAAAGGTGGGAATTTAAGGAGATGGGACCTGGATAAACTGAAAGAACCAGAGGTTGTAGAGAGTTTCAGGGAACAATTGACAGGAATGGGGGAAAGAAATCAAGTAGGTAAAAAGACGAGGGCTAACAGAAATCCTTGGGTAACAGAAGAAATATTGAATTTAATTGATGAAAGAAGAAAATATAAAAATGCAATAAATGAAGCAGGTAAAAAGGAATACAAACGTCTCGAAAATGAGATCGACAGGAAGTGCAAAATGGCTAAGCAGGGATGGCTAGAGGACAAATGTAAGGACGTAGAGGTTTGTCTCAAGAGGGGTAAGATAGATACTGCCTACAGGAAAATTAAAGAGACCTTTGGATGAATATGAAGAACTCAGATGGCAACCCAGTTCTAAGCAAAGAAGGGAAGGCAGAAAGGTGGAAGGAGTATATAGAGGGTTTATACAAGAGCGATATGCTTGAGGACAATATTATGGAAATGGAAGAGGATGTAGATGAAGACGAAATGGGAGGTAAGATACTGCGTGAAGAGTTTGACAGAGCACTGAAAGACCTGAGTCGAAACAAGGCCCCGGGAGTAGACAACATTCCATTAGAACTACTGATGGCCTTGGGAGAGCCAGTCATGACAAAACTCTACCATCTGGTGAGCAAGATGTATGAGACAGGCGAAATACCCTCAGACTTCAAGAAGAATGTAATAATTCCAATCCCAAAGAAAGCAGGTGTTGGCAGATGTGAAAATTACCAAACTATCAGTTTAATAAGCCACAGCGTCAAAATACTAACGCGAGTTCTTTACAGACGAATGGAAAAACTGGTAGAAGCGGACCTCAGGGAAGATCAGTTTGGATTCCGCAGAAATGTTGGAACACGTGAGGCAATACTAACCTTACGACTTATCTTAGAAGAAAGATTAAGAAAAGGCAAACCTACGTTTCTAGCATTTGTTGACTTAGAGAAAGCTTTTGACAATGTTAACTGGTATACACTCTTTCACAGTCTGAAGGTGGCAGGGGTAAAATACAGGGAGCGAAAGGCTATTTACAATTTGTACAGAAACCAGATGGCAGTTATAAGAGTCGAGGGGCATGAAAGGGAAGCAGTGGTTGGGAAAGGAGTGAGACAGGGTTGTAGCCTCTCCCCGATGTTATTCAATTTGTATATTGAGCAAGCAGTAAAGGAAACAAAAGAAAAATTCGGAGTAGGTATTAAAATTCATGGAGAAGAAGTAAAAACTTTGAAGTTCGCCGATGACATTGTAATTCTATCAGAGACAGCAAAGGACTTGAAAGAGCAGTTGAACGGAATGGACAGTGTCTTGAAAGGAGGATATAAGATGAACATCAACAAAAGCAAAACGAGGATAATGGAATGTAGTCAAATTAAATCGGGTGATGCTGAGGGAATTAGATTAGGAAATGAGACACTTAAAGTAGTAAAGGTGTTTTGCTATTTAGGGAGTAAAATAACTGATGATAGTCGAAGTAGAGAGGATATAAAATGTAGACTGGCAATGGCAAGGAAATCGTTTCTGAAGAAGAGAAATTTGTTAACGTCGAGTATAGATTTAAGTGTCAGGAAGTCGTTTCTGAAGGTATTTCTATGGAATGTAGCCATGTATGGAAGTGAAACATGGACGATAACTAGTTTGGACAAGAAGAGAATAGAAACTTTCGAAATGTGGTGCTACAGAAGAATGCTGAAGATAAGGTGGGTAGATCACGTAACTAATGAGGAGGTGTTGAATAGCATTGGGGAGAAGAGAAGTTTGTGGCACAACTTGACTAGAAGAAGGGATCGGTTGGTAGGACATGTTCTTAGGCATCAAGGGATCACAAATTTAGCATTGGAGGACAGTGTGGAGGGTAAAAATCGTAGAGGGAGACCAAGAGATGAATACACTAAGCAGATTCAGAAGGATGTAGGTCGCACTAGGTACTGGGAGATGAAGAAACTTGCACAGGATAGAGCAGCATGGAGAGCTGCATCAAACCAGTCTCAGAACTGAAGACCACAACAACAACAACAATTGGCTTAAAGAGACCGTGCTGCATGCAGTTGGCGGGACAAGCTTCTGAGCGTGTATCATGTAGAGTGACATTACTCAAAATTGGAGATTGAGGGGAGTTATTTGAGGAGCACGGGAATGAGGATTTCGTTCGGGAAGAATGTGGGGTACACATCGGGGTTCCTTTTGGGAACTCCGAGGAGTGACTACTTCCTTTGAGGATGTATAGTGGCTTCATTCCGGAACTCCAAGGAGTGAGGACTGCATTTCGGGTACGATGTTGTGTACACATCGGGGATCATTCCAGAACTCTGAGGAGAAGAGCTGACTGCAATGTGCAGGCATCGTGGAGATGGTGCTCAAGACGGACGTTCTAGCCTGAGCACGGACTTGCTGCGTGCGGACTTGCAGATTCTTCGTAGCACTGCGCACAGGATTTACCCGTGACGGACAGCTATACGGCTCCGGCACGTAGGGAATCTTCCGTGTTGCTTTACAACCTGAGTGGCATAGCTTTTCAGTTTCACGGTTGGCCATTAGTGTCACATACAGTCATTCAGATAGTTACCGCTGTTTGTGGGGAGGCGTCTGAAAGATAATCTCATCCACTCATCTAACTTTGTCAAGCATGTATTCCTTCTGTGGTCATTCTGATCTACATGTGTTTTGCACGATTTGTTTTCCATATTGTGTAATGTGAACATCAATTCCATACACTATTATGTTGTACTAAATTAGTCATTTCAATGAATAGCATGCACTCTCTTCATTTACTAATTTTAATTCCTTTTTGTGGGGTATTACATGTCAGTTACTGTTTTCTCACAAGTTGCCAACTTAGGTTTCACTGCCAGTGTCAGAAAACATCCATAAGCGTTCAGATATGCCGTTGCTGGATTGCCTGAATAGCACTACGAGAGTCTGAGCAGACAAGAAACATCTCTCCACATAAAAGTCTCTTTTGCTCCAGTGCTTTCTTGATCGGCCACACCTCTACAACGTACACTGAAATGTGTCTTGGTAGACGGGATTTAAAGATACAATGAGGGAGATAGTTAACTAGCCGACATATTCCCCCACGCCTCCCGTTTAGTTTGCCCAGTAAAACACCGTAAAAACATTTTTCCAAAACTATAGGCTGAGTGTGTATCTTGTTCTGCTCCGTCATGTTCACGTTTTATGTGAGCTTGGCAATGATCCAGGAAGGTTGCACCATTGTCTAACAACTGTTAGATACGATTTGTAGAATGCTAAGAAACTCCAACACAGACTGATGAGGCAACTCAGTATGACCGTCAGCTTAGTGTTGATTATTGGTAGGTTTCCGATGGTATCTGACGCCAAATGTCTACGTACAGGTCACGCAATTCCCATAAATTACTGGATGGTGGTTTGTATGTGCAGGACTGCCATGCAATAGCGCCCTGGTTGTGCTCCATCGCGTTCATATCAAACCAAGACATCAACGCGGCATCACTACCGTCCTTCTTAAGCCACTGTAGCACGACTGAGGCCTTATGACACGAACTGTTATCCTGCTGGAAGATGCCATTGCTTTTACGGTGACATCTGTTACTGCTGGAGGTTCGTTGCAAGCCCAGATGACTGTTCCCAATAGCATAATGCTACCCCCATTGGCTTATATCCGCGGTGTGGTGCAAGTTTGGTGCCGACGTCCGCTTGAACGACATATCTCTACTCGGTCCATGAACTGTTGTAACATGAAACGTGATTTACTCGAGCAGGTAATATATTTCATTTATTCCAATCTAGAATCTCTATGATCACTGACCGAGCGAGGGGGCACAGTTTTTAGTATGCTGGAGGACGACGTTTCAAATTCGCGTCCGGCCATCCTGATGTAGGTTTTCCGTGATTTCCATAAATCGCTTCAGGCAAATGCTGGTATCGTTCCTTTGAAAGGGCACAGCCGACTTCCTTCCCCATCCTTCCCTAACCCGATGGGGCCGATGACCTCGATGTTTGGTCCCCTCCCCCAAATAAGCCAGTGAGCCGGTCTATGATCCTACAGCCACTGCAGTCGTGGTTGACGATGTAGTTCACTCAAAATGGGAAGGCATAGATAGTGGTTTGCTGTAGAGCCCCCTGTTCAGTAATATGCACTGATCACTTGTGCTTTCACCAACATTGCACTCTGCCGCTAGTTCCCCACAAAGATCGCCGCCGATCTTGGCTGGGCAAGAGACATGTACGTCCATTAGCTTGTCGCCTTTTCTTAGGTTCACTGTCTCACGACCATTTACCATCGACAGCAGCCTGTGAATAGCAGACCAGCGCCGCCCTTTCCGAGCTGGTCCACCCTGCACCACAAGAATCTGTCTTCTGTCAGTCAATTACGTCAGTGGATTTCTCCATTTGGGACCCAAGATGGAACGAAACAAATTGGTGCAAAGAACAAACGGAAGATACAGTACAGAAGAATAATAAGAAGAATAGAGCCTTTAGGGTATAGTTTCTAGAAATGGGCATTACAAACAAGAGTACCAGACAAGAATGGAGCAGAGGAGAGAAGAGGGTGGACTGAAGAGTGGGCTACAGTGATGGAAGCGGCTAGTAAAGGTTCAAAATGGTCCTGTATTATATGGTTAAAATTAAGATGTTGATTATAGATGGAATAAATTTTAAAAGCGAATAAAATTGTATAAGGAGTAGAAAGTATGGATGGACTCGAGATTATTTGGAGTATTTCGAAGTATTCCTCGAAAAAGACCTGCATAAAGAGAAAGATATTGAGTCGGAATAAGAGGAAATTCAAACAGAAAATGAATTAACACGGAGAGAAATGGAATGGGTATGATGAAGGGAGGGAAGGCACAGGGTTTGGATGAGCTGAGGGTAGTGACTGTGAGGCCAGCATCAGAGGTGGGCATAAAATGACTCCATCCAGAAATTGTGTGGACAGAGAGGAAGACCAAAAAGACTGAAAGAAACGAATAATTAACCAGATTTCCGGAAAGGTGATAGAAAAGAGCTCAAAATCTATTGGGGAACCACACTGAAGACCCACTGTTCAAAGATCTTTGAGAAAATTTTGGAAACACCAATTCGGACGAAAGCAGACGGAAATATGAGAGAACAACAATGTAGTTTCAGTGCAGGAAGTTCGACCGGATAATTTTCGGAAGAGGACAGCTACAGGTACACCACTATGAATATGCAATAAACCTAATGATGGTAATCCTAGACACTGAAGAAGCGTATGATTGTGAGTGTAGAACTAAGGCATGGAAGTCTGCGGGAACAGAAGGGTAGAAAAGGAGACTCTTTGGAGGATAAGAGAAATGTACAATGGGTGTGTGGGAGGAGATAAGGTCAGGTTGGCTGCAGCAGAAGAATGGCTTGAGGCTGTGAAGTGCACTCTCACCTGTGCTCTTCACTGTGCTGACGCTTAACGACCCAAGTAATCGGTGAAGGAATTTTATTAATAAGATTAAGTAGGAATAATTAATATTTGTCATGTTGGAAATAATTGTGGTAGCAGGGAATGTCTGCACCAAAGTATTGTTGGTTGGAGAGACCGCACATTGATATAATTTTAAAAAGGGCGGGAGAGACCGCGTATGGATACATTTTAAGAAAAGAGCGGGAAAGACCGCCCATTGATACATTTTGTAACGGTAGTAGGGATTGTTTGCACCAGAAAGCATTGCTGGCGGGAGAGACCGCACTTTAGCGTTCATAGGAAGTGAGAAGTAAGCGAGATGTGAAGTGAGTCGGTAGCAGGTCTGAAGCGAGAGGTTAAGAGGAGCGGTGTGCCTGCCAGCCACCAGCTATGATTTACAAGAGATTATAAACGGATGTATAGAGACATCAGTTAACTATAAGAGGAACTAATATTATTGAATTATTTTTTTTAGAAACTCAAGACTACTGAAGGTATGTTTGCGCAATGTTAGTTGTAAGATTATTGTAAAAAGTAAGTCCCATTTGAACGTTTATAAAATCATTTCATTCAGAATATAATTAATTTTTGCCAGCAATATTGCATTACTGATTATAATCCATCCCAAAAACCATCAACGTAAAACTTTGCAAAATTTTGTTGTTGTCAAGGAAAAGTTTAACTATGAATTACGTAACTTCAGTCAAATTAATTAAAAAATAGCGTCAACTTTGGTAATAAATACAGCTACTTATTATGACAGCCCACCAGCAGCTAATAGAGTATAGTAAAACAGAGTAAGTATATTCATGTCGCAGTTCGATGTAGCAGTCAGATGGCGATCCAGTAACAGTAAAAAAGGTAAGGAACAGTTTTGGGTTATTGCAGGCAACGACTGAAGGCTACGACGACGATACATTCTATGTTTCGTCGAAATAATCAGAAAATCACTTTTAATAAGCAACATTTAAATTTGTATGCGAAGATTGAGAAAGAGAATTAATTTCAAAGGGAAGATTTCATTTGTTATTATTAAGCAAGAGATATAAATCCTAAGGGAAGGTTTCATAGGTTAAATGATGACTAACTGAAACCCTCAGCTGCCGACAGGTGTAGTTGATATACCTTGTCCGCAGCTCGTGGTCGTGCGGTAGCGTTCTCACTTCCCACGCCCGGGTTTCCGGGTTCGATTCCCGGCGGGGTCAGGATTTTCTCTGCCTCGTGATGACTGGGTGTTGTGTGCTGTCCTTAGGTTAGTTAGGTTTAAGTAGTTATAAGTTCTAGGGTACTGATGACCATAGATGTTAAGTCCCATAGTGCTCAGAGCCATTTGAACCATTTGATACACCTCGATGTGGACAGCTGAAAATGTGTGCCCCGACCGGGACTCGAACCCACGATCTCCTGCTTACACGGCAGACGCTCTATCCATCTTTTTTTTTTTTTCCTCCAATTTATTAGTCATAACATTCCACAGTAGTACATAAGTTTCAACTGACATTTAAAAGTAATAAAACAAACTAAAATTAATTACAGGTTCCTTGGCATTTTAGAAAAAAATCCAAGTCTAAACCAGATAGTGATGTTCGTCACTTGATCGTATTTGTTTTTCAAAGATCAAATTGTCTCTCGTTTCTTCATGTTCTGAATCGCATCATCGGAAATGGAGTTCACATGACTGTTCTTCTGAGGAAATTGGCGTATGTATCATAATAATTATTCATGCGTAGTAGCTTGTGATGCTGGTCGGAAATGTAAGTCCAAAAATCTCCTTCGCTCCTTTCTTTACTGGACAGCAGGTAAAATACCGCGTGTCCCTTCAATCAGTTGACGGCATTTTTCTTCCAGGTGGGGTATAGCTCTTCTTCCGGGTACAAAAGTCACGCTGGCGCTATCAAATACGGCGGTTTTCTCTGCATAGTTGCTAATTTTTTTCTAATTGACAACCATATATTATTAGCATTTCCACAGACAAATTGATGTTCATCTGTATCAATAAGGTTGCAAGTGGTACACAAAGGGGAATCAGCCAGGTGAATGGAATGTAGTCTGGAGTTCGTTGGAAATTTCCTATTCACAAAATAGTACCACAATGACCGCACTTTTGTTGGTAAATACGGGTGGTGTATGTTCCTCCAGACATCATGCCAAGAGTGACCGACGTATTTTTGGTCTATGATGTTCTTGGTCTGAAAGTTCATTTGGTATATTTTCTTGACTTTGATGACATCTTTCTCGGATGATCCCAGTCTAATGTAGCTATATTTTACGAAGAAATGTTTTAGGTGGTAAAGTTCATTTGGGATGTGGTGAACGTCAATTGGGGCGTCCTGGCTGGCCGGCGCTATTTCATTTAACAGAAATGCGGCAACACTGTCGACTGACCGCATCCACAGTTTATATGTTTTACAGAGGTACAGTGATTGTGCTTTATTGTACACGTCTGTAAGATTCAATCCTCCGTTCTCAATCGATAGAGTCAACGTTTGGTACTTGACTTTGAAGATGTGACCGCGGCTCACGAACTGGCCAAAAGCAGCCAAAATCCTGTTCGCCACTTCCCTCGGCATTGGCAGGGCTTGCGCCACGTAATTTAATTTAGAAGACAAATAGATGTTGACGAAAGCCACTCTTTGTATCTCATCAAGAGTACGGAGATTGTGCTGACGTATACAGGCACGGATGGTGTTGAGGATGAGCCACCGAGGACACAGATGAATAGCGCGACTGCAGGGACTTATCCCTCGCACGCTTCCCGTGAGACTCACATTCCCAACTGTCCACAATTCTAGGTTGTTGAAGATGGGAAGGTTGCGTAACAAAAGAGATATGTAGAGGAGACGGGAATGTTTCAGTGTTTGCAGGCGATTTGTTGAGTTGGGGAAACGAGGAGGAGGAAATGCAGGAGTAGTTGGATCTGTAGCAACGAACAGAACGAGGATAAGGCAAGAAATTTAGCATAAGTAATGAAGTGATGATCAGAACCATGAAGACGCAGACAGTTGTAACTGGAAAACCAACTAATGGGGACCGACTGAGAAAAGTAGCGTGTTTCGAGTAAAGGGAATGGAACGAACGACACAGAAATAAATGAGCGGAGAAGCCTGATATGGAACAAAGACGTCCCTCAGAACAGCAAAAGGATTATACAGGGTGTTTCTGTAAGAGCGTGCAAAAATGTAACAGGACATAGAGAATGGTGCACTGAACAATTTGGCTTAGGAACCTGGAGTCGGAGCAGCCAGCTTAAGGAGACATGGATGTAAACTTGTCTACCGTTTTGTCTAGCGTTACTGTCTTCCAGCTTATTTACAACTAACTTCCGTTCAAGTTTACTCGTACTGTGCTGTTTTTCTTATGTGTATTTTCTTTATTTACTGGAAGAAAAGGAGGAGGACGACCTTGCTTACTAGGAAGCCATGATGCAGATTTTGTTTACTTTAATGGTCTATAAAATGACTTTATTGTATCGTACACTCCTGGAAATGGAAAAAAGAACACATTGACACCGGTGTGTCAGACCCACCATACTTGCTCCGGACACTGCGAGAGGGCTGTACAAGCAATGATCACACGCACGGCACAGCGGACACACCAGGAACCGCGGTGTTGGCCGTCGAATGGCGCTAGCTGCGCAGCATTTGTGCACCGCCGCCGTCAGTGTCAGCCAGTTTGCCGTGGCATACGGAGCTCCATCGCAGTCTTTAACACTGGTAGCATGCCGCGACAGCGTGGACGTGAACCGTATGTGCAGTTGACGGACTTTGAGCGAGGGCGTATAGTGGGCATGCGGGAGGCCGGGTGGACGTACCGCCGAATTGCGCAACACGTGGGGCGTGAGGTCTCCACAGTACATCGATGTTGTCGCCAGTGGTCGGCGGAAGGTGCACGTGCCCGTCGACCTGGGACCGGACCGCAGCGACGCACGGATGCACGCCAAGACCGTAGGATCCTACGCAGTGCCGTAGGGGACCGTACCGCCACTTCCCAGCAAATTAGGGACACTGTTGCTCCTGGGGTATCGGCGAGAACCATTCGCAACCGTCTCCATGAAGCTGGGCTACGGTCCCGCACACCGTTAGGCCGTCTTCCGCTCACGCCCCAACATTGTGCAGCCCGCCTCCAGTGGTGTCGCGACAGGCGTGAATGGAGGGACGAATGGAGACTTGTCGTCTTCAGCGATGAGAGTGGCTTCTGCCTTGGTGCCAATGATTGTCGTATGCGTGTTTGGCGCCGTGCAGGTGAGCGCCACAATCAGGACTGCATACGACCGAGGCACACAGGGCCAACACCCGGCATCATGGTGTGGGGAGCGATCTCCTACACTGGCCGTACACCACTGGTGATCGTCGAGGGGACACTGAATAGTGCACGGTACATCCAAACCGTCATCGAACCCATTGTTCTACCATTCCTAGACCGGCAAGGGAACCCGTGCCACCCAACGTGCTCTAGAAGATGTAAGTCAACTACCCTGGCCAGCAAGATCTCCGGATCTGTCCCCCATTGAGTATGTTTGGGACTGGATGAAGCGTCGTCTCACGCGGTCTGCACGTCCAGCACGAACGCTGGTCCAACTGAGGCGCCAGGTGGAAATGGCATGGCAAGCCGTTCCACAGGACTACATCCAGCATCTCTACGATCGTCTCCATGGGAGAATAGCAGCCTGCATTGCTGCGAAAGGTGGATATACACTGTACTAGTGCCGACATTGTGCATGCTCTGTTGCCTGTGTCTATGTGCCTGTGGTTCTGTCAGTGTGATCATGTGATGTATCTGACCCCAGGAATGTGTCAATAAAGTTTCCCCTTCCTGGGACAATGAATTCACAGTGTTCTTATTTCAATTTCCAGGAGTGTATTTACGTTGTCCCATGACAGAATGTGCTACGACTCAACGAAAGACCCATTCACAACTCAGTGCTCTTCAGAGACGTACAGTACAATAAGATGGAAAAGTACCGGTACAGTCTCGCAGAACTCACTGACATGAGCAATCACCTTGTGTACGGGGAAGTACGTTGCAATAATCTCGCTGCTGAATGGAAACCATTTCCTAGTAGGCACAATCCGTCACGACGAGTGTGTATTTCTCTCGATCGATGAGTGCAGGAGACCGGTTTATTGGAAAGAAGAAACGAGGGATCTGGCAACTTGAGGACCACTCGCATACCTGATTTTGAAGAGGAGTTGCTGAAAAGTATTGCAGCGCACCCCACACAGGTACTCGTCGTACTGCACATGATATGGTCGCTACATACTAGCGTGTGGCGACTACTCCACCCGAATCACCCACGAGTCCATGCAGTGCTTGTGACTGAATTTTGGTGCAATGTCGCATTGAGTCAGAAGTTTCTCCAACAATGGATTGATCGAGCAGATTTTCTCCAAATCGTGTTGTTTACTGATGAGGCCTCATTTGATCGTGATGGTATTTCGAACAGCAGGCATAGCCAGCCATGCGTGGTATGAGGAAAACCCTCACGTTGTAGTAGAGTCACACCATCAAGTGTTCCTATCATCCCCAGGTTCACTACCTAAATTTGTTCAGTGGAGCATCCTATACGTCCTGTTAAATTTTTGCACGCTCTTACTGAAGCACCCTCTATATCGGCATACTATGTCCCAATCCCGGCGCATACTTTGGATACCTAGATAACGAAATGAAGAGAAAGAAGGAAGATGCAAGCTGAGACCTTAACTTTTCCCGGCGAACTGAATGTTCAAATAGCTTACGGGTTTGTTGCCGGGTGACGTCGTCGACCACCGCCGATATTTCGACAGGAGCACACCCTGCCATTCTTAAGGCACAACTGGAAGGAGGAAGCAATGTGCAAGGGAATTTTAATACCTCGGTTCGGTTCACAGAGGAGAAACAAGGAAGATACCACACACAGAACAAGTTACCGCAGAGTCAACACACAACCAAAGACAACCAACATCAGAAATGTCGATAGTGACTATTAACGGGTGAGGTAGCACTAATTCTGTCCCTCTGTTTTTTGATGAGAGACAGAGCCGGATTCGAAACAGCATTTTAAAAAAAATACACCATCTCTGTTTATAAGGTTGCTTGATAGTTTGATTTCAATAGCTTCCTTAATAACACTGTCCCAATTGCTGGACGTGCAAGCCAGAATCTCCGTGTTGTTGTATTCCATAGGATGACCGGTGTCAAGGCAATGTCCTGCAATAGCGGATTTGCTTGGCTGTTGTAAGCGTGTTCAGTACACCGGTCTTCCACAGTCCTGATTGTCTGACCAATATATGACATGGCACATCTGCAAGGAATACGATAGACACCAGCTTTACGCAAACCAAGATAATCTTTTACGGACGCCAATAGGGCTTTAAATCTTAGAAGGTAGTCGAAAAACACATATCGCATCATATTTCCGCAAAATACGGCCAGTCCTTTTGGAAATGCTTCCTGCGTAAGGCAAAAAGGCCGTAGACTTAGGTGCCAGTTCGTTGCTATCGTCACTCACCCGTTGCACAGAAGGTGCAACGCACGTTTAATCTGCCTCTCACTATAACCACTCTGGCGAAAGGTGACTTCGGGATGTGACAGCTCAGCTGCCAAACTTTCAGGCCCTGAGATAACGTGGGCGCTGTGGACCAAGGTACGAAGTACTTCTTCACGCTGAGCTGGATGTTGACAACTATCAGCTCGCAGATACATGTCAGTGTGAGTGGGCTTCCTATAAACAGAATGTCCCAACGTACCATCAGTCTTCCTTCTGACCAACACATCAAGGAAGGGAAGACATCAATTTTTTCCACCTCCATAGTGAACTGAATATTAGGGTGGATTGAATTCAGGTGTTCCAAAAACCGATTTAAATTCGCACTACCATGAGGCCAAACAACAGAAGTATCATCTACATATCTGAAAAAAACACGCAGGTTTCAAGGTCGCTGACTCCAATGCACGTTACTCAAAGTCCTCCATAAACAAATTGGCCACAATAGCAGACAACGGGCTTCCCATTGCAACTCCACCAGTCTGTT
This sequence comes from Schistocerca cancellata, assembly GCF_023864275.1. Lineage (NCBI taxonomy): Eukaryota > Metazoa > Arthropoda > Insecta > Orthoptera > Acrididae > Schistocerca > Schistocerca cancellata. The sequence goes on from NC_064630.1 coordinate 766,335,378, forward strand.
TGTAGTACTGACCATTGAATACAAATCAAGAAGTGGAAGTCAGCACATGTCGAAACAAATTTGTGAACTCGACACCAAACTTAACCTCAATTAGGTGCCACGAATCAGAGAGAAGGACGCGAGTGAAAAGAGAAATCACATCAAAACTGACTAAAATATAAGAGTCATTCAAACGCAATCGCTGCAATCGACGTAAGAACTCTGCAGAGTTCTTAATGTGGTGTTCACACCTACCTACTAGTGGGCTCAACAAACTAGCAAGATGTTTAACTACACGATATGTCGGAGCATTAATATTAGAAACAATGGGCCTCAACGCGACTGCCTCTTTATGGACTTTAGGGAGGCCATATAATCTAGGTGGTACAGCACAGTAAGAATTAAGACTCCTGATAGTCTCCTGTGACAATGAACTTTTCTTCAGGGGGTTATTAGTCTTTCTCTCAACACTCTTACTAAGATCAGCACCGATTTTGAGATACTCCGAATCAGAAAGTAGACACAGCATCTTTTGAATGTAATCGTGCTTGTTCAGCAAACCGTGGCATTTCCCTTGTCCGCAGGTAAAATAACAATATCAGGATCCATTCTGAGTGAACGTAAAGCAGCCGCCTCAGCTGCTGTAATGTTACACTTGGGTGGACGGGCCCCAGTCAATACACGACAAGCTTCCCTCCTAAAAAACAGAGGGACAGAATTAGTGCTACCTCACCTGTTGATTAACAGTCACTATCGACATTTCTGATGTTGGTTATCTTTGTGTTGACTCTGCGGTTACTTGTTCTGTGTGTGGTATCTTCCTTGTTTCTCCTCTTTGAACAGAGGTATTAAATTCCCTTGCACATTGCTTCCTTCTTGCAGTTGTGCCTTGAGAACAGCAGGGTGTGCTTCTGTCGAAATATCGGCGGTGGTCGACGACGTCACTCGGCACCAAACCCGTAAGTTATTTGAAGATGCAAGCTGGCGAGATGTCAAAGGTGGACAAGTTAAGGAATGAGAGGACCAGGGAGTTAGTGAAGTAGGAGCCATTACAGGATAGAGTAATCGAGGCTTTGATGATGTTGACATTGGAAGCGAATGAAGCAGAAGACACACACACACATTGTAACGGAACATATTAAAGGCTTTACTGTACCGAAGTATGCGATACCCTCGAAATTCAACTAGTTTAACGAGTTTTTATGATTATAGAAAAGTTATTGTGTATGTTAACAATGACTGCATAACATGTCTCCATAAACAGTCAACCCATTAAATTATACTGAGTAACTGACCCACACAAAAGTTTATATCACTTGATCACTGACACAGCAAATGTCATCATGTAAAAACACTAAGTTCATCTTAAATAATTAATATGAAGTACGAAAAATAGTGGCCAACTTAGGTATTTTGGATCTCCTTAACTAAAAATCACCCAGTGGAACCTATTTGTTCACTAGGAGCGTTTTCACTCAGTATTCACGTAATCAATCCTATTTTAGACGAAAACCAATGTAATTCTTAATAATTCATGTTACTTACTTATTTATGCAAATTAGAGAAGTCAATTGACAAACTTCTAAAAAAACGGCCTTTTTGTAACAAAGAATTATTCTGTCAAGTCAACAAATCTGTCTGTCATTTTAATAACATGTTAAATTATGTCACTCGATGCAAATTAATAACTTTTCTGCACAAATTATGATAACAGGTGTACATGTGACTTATAAACTATATCTCTTTTTAGTAGTTCTTTGACAATGTTATAAATACGAGCAGCAAGAAGGGTCGAGAGGCAGTCGGAATGTCACTTTGGTAAAGTGTGTTTGTGTGTTATTGTTTGAGGTGGATAAACAATGCAAAGCACATGTAAAGAAAGTACTACTTTGTGTTGTGTCATGGTCTTTGGTGGACAGTGGAATTAAGATGGCCATCAGAGTAATAAATATTTGAAGTTTACATATTTGTTAGTTTCGCTCGTTCTTTATCATCAAAAGCACATGAAAAACACGGGACCTCATGTTTTTAACCCTAGACAACCAGATGTAGAGCCAACATCAGCATCGAGAGACAGCAGCGATCCAGCAAGTAGCAGCGATTACCACAACACAATGCATTTTAATGGCGCCAACCTAACATCAAGTGCTAACAAGCTCCGTAAATGGGAGTGAAATAGTGCGATTATAGCAATTAGCAATATCTACGACCAGGCGACCATTACAACATGAAGGGAAGGGAAATAGATCGACAGGTCTGGAAGGAGAGAAGGAGTGTATGCGAAAGGAGGGAGAAGACTGGATCGGGGTGTAGATGGAGAGAAGATGCGATGTTCCTGACAGACCTGGGAACTCAGCAAGGTGATGACCCTCGCTAGAACGATTCCCCATTCGCCTCTGCTCCGCTGATACACTTTCCTTACTAGTTCGCGTGCCCGCGGTGGGCGGTGGTGGTAACGTTCCAGCTCTTCAGTGTAATGGCCCGCTGGCTGACAGTGGGAGGGTGGAGCAGCGCCCGCGCCCGCGGCCGCTGCCAAGAGTTGGGCGCTTGGCGCGGCGCGGCCCGGCCTGCAGGCCGCCTGGGCAGGGCGGCCCTGGCGCAGCTCGCTTACTAAATATAGCAGAGTGCCGCGGAGGCGAGGGCGAGGGCGGCCGATCGATACCTGGGGTCGACACCTGCTGCTCGGGCCCGCTACCTGTGGCGGCGGCCGCCGCCGCGCCGTGCTGGGATTCGTCGCCCGTTTCAGGGGAATTACCGCGTCTTCAGGGCAGCCAACCTGTCCGCGCGTGCAGTTAGCACTCGGGGCGCCGGCGCTGTGCTGTACACGCTTGCTGTGAGGCACCAGGTAGCGCAGCGCACTGGACGCCTACTGTGGGTGACCCGGTGCCGCGGGCGGCCGAGTGAAAACTGGCCCTCAGTGCAGCCAAAGGTCGGGCATTCGTCGTGATTAGTTGCTTGCTCCTAGTCTATTTACGGCCACGGAGCAGCACGGCTAACTTCACAGGTGTCATTTATGACGAGCCTCTCCAACTTTGCACCAGGCATAACTTGGACAGGAATATTTGTTTTGAAAAATTCGGGAACTGGCTGAGAAATGCTTCCTCAGCAGATAAACTGGTTTATACAAAAACTCCCATCACTAGCATAGACAATCTACAGCAGCACCTACATCTGCACGATTACTCTGCAGTTTACAGGGTGACAATTATTGAACTGTATGAAAAAAACGTAAATTAGTTACAAACTGTGGCCTGTACACATATTGAGCCGTGTGTCGGCTCTCAACATATATCGCGCTACTAAGATTGTTCTGAGTCCTTCCATTCCATCATTAATTGATTCTTTCATATTTATCGTTATGCTGCGTACGATTCTGTTGAGATTCTCCTCTGGCGGCGTGTCTGGTCTTATCGATCTTCGAGTCGTTGCTTCCTGTTAGCCATGTGTAAGGGAATAAGTTCTTTGGACGGATGGCCGGTTGGTTGCCTAGCGGTGACGAGTCGGTCGGTCGGTTTTTAAAATCGGGAATTTGAGAACGTCGTACGATGAGACCGCGGCGTGGCGTGGCGGTGGAGAGTTGGCTGTTGTTCCGAGAAGCCGCGTGGTCTATCCTGGTGGTGCGAGACGTGTGGGACGAGTTGACGGGACGAGGCTGTAAGCTCTTGCTGTGATCACCCGGGGCCACGGCCGTGGTTCCGAGTCACTACTTGGTGGGAGCGGCAACGGATGTCTTTAAATTGTCCGTCTGGAGGCGGGAATGATGAAGAGTGGTATTTCGCCGCCGTGGGTGCAGAGAAGACGAGGGCTCCGGTCACAGAGCGAGTGGCTGCGTGTCTATGTCCATTTGGGTACGCTGGCGACGTTGACACGGTCGGGTGTGAGGAACCTTTGCATCGAGTTCACCTGGTGTTTCTCTGATAAACTGCAAGTTAAGGTGGTTAAAGGTTTAGATGTTAATTGAAGAATTTTGGTTTGTGCAACCAGCGTCTTTTCTGCCTTGTGGCCTGCTGCGTTCGGGTTTCCTGTCTCTGTAGACGGTGTATTTATAGACAGTGATCTTTTCCGCTTCTTATTAGTACTGCCCGGTAGGAAGTGTATTTTTGGGCAGGGATTATTGTTTCAGATTACATGTTTTCTGCCTTGTGGCCTCTTGCGTTCGAATTTCCTGTCCCTGTCGCCGGTGTAATTATAGACAGTGATCTTTTGACTTCTTATTAGTACTGCCGGGGAGGAAGTGTATTTTTGGGCAGGGATTATAGTTCCTGATTTGATTCCTTCTCCTCCCCTGGCCTCGCGTGAGGTCGATGTCATTGCTGAATGTGAGGCGTTCTGGGTCTGTTAGTCCGCTTCTAGCCTGAGCATCCTTCGGGAGACAATTGTGGCCGCCCTTGCACCCGGTCGGTTAATTATTTCTATCCCAGGACATTTTGGTGGCAGGACATGGATTAAAGTTGTTAGTTATTCTAAAATGTTAAATGGTTGTATTTTACTCTGATTGTTTTTGGCCACTTTTTACAAAGGTCAAGCTTGCCTTTCATTGGTGAGTTTTTTAAAATTATGTGGCTTTAAAATTGTTAGTTATTGTAAAAGGTGAATGACTGTATCTTTACTTTGATTGTTTTAATCTACTTGGCATCCTTTGAAAATGCTAGTTCTGCCTCCCTGTTAGCGAACCCTTGTAATTTAATATCTTGTTGTGGCAAAATTTAAAAGAAGTGGCTCCCTACACGTTCGGTAGCGAAATTGTATGCAAATTGGTGTTTTTGTTTCATTACTTGGAAAGCTTTAATTTTGTTATTAAATGCTTCATCAAAGTCTGCTTTAATTAAAATGGTTTGGCTATTAACGGTCAACTAAAGTTTGTAATTTAATTACTTGGAAAATTTTGATTTGTTATCAAATGTTTTATCAAAGCCAGTTTTAACTAATATGACTTGGTCGTTAACTGTAAACTAAATTGTTTTGTAAAGGCACTCATGCCTGCTAGCTTTTCTGGATCTGTTCCTGGTCAAGTGGTACGGAAATGACTTTTAATGGTTGAAGTAATCAATAAAGAAATTGTAAATTGCAACTCGACAGTAACCAACTAATTTTGGCCCCGTTTCCCAACTGGGGGTTTTCCTGGATTAATCGTAACATCCGTCTCACATATAAACGTTGCTACAGATTCTCGGATTTAGGTTATGACATATTTGATATGCCTGCCACCATGGGCGATGACGTGCCGCAGAAGAATAGCGAAATTCTGCATGACCCGCTGAAGTGCCAGGAACACCGATGCTTTCGATTACCACCTTAATTTCAGGCTAGCAATGGTTTTGGGGTTATTGGCGTAAAGCTTGTGTTTATTATAGCCCCACAAAAGGAGTCGCTAGGGTTCAGATCCGGAGAATATGGCGGCCAATCAAGGCCCATGTCAGTGGGTGCCCCAGAGCCAGAGTGCGGCCCCTAAAGTGCTCCTCCGTGACGCCAAACATTCCACTTCTTCGATGGCGTCGAGCTCCGTCTTGCACGAACCACATCTTGTCGCTATCAGAGTCACTTTTCACAACGGAGATGAAATCATCTTCCAGAACCTTCAAGCACCTTTCGGTAGACACGGTGCCATCAAAGAATATCGCACCGATTATTCCGTGACGGGACATTGTACACCACACAGTCACCCTTTGAGGGTGCAGAGACCTTCTGAACCGCGAAATGAGGATTGCCAGTCCCACAGATGAGCCAGTTATGCTTACTGACGAACGCATCCAAATGAAAGTGGAATTCGTCGCTAAACCAAATCATACAGCGCATGCCCGGCGGCCAATCGTGCAGTTGGAACGTCGTAAGGCAAGCCGTTCAGCAGTTATAACGATATTATTTTCATACCGTTTAATAACTGAAACGCTCGAAGTGACTTGCAGACGGTTCGTCAAACCACTTTCAAGCTATTTCTCTACTCTTCCACTCTAAATAGTTCAAATGGCTCTGAGCACTATGGGACTTAACTTCTTAGGTCATCAGTCCCCTAGGACTTAGAACTACTTATACCTAACTAACCTAAGTACATCACACACATCCATACCCGAGGCAGGATTCGAACCTGCGACCGTAGCGGTCGCGCGGTTCCAGACTGTAGCGCCTTTAACCGCTTGGCCACCCCGCCCGTCTTCCACTCTCGTTTTAATTACTGCGACCTCAAATTCGCCTATCACATCCGTGGCGCTCTTTCCCCTATTTCGCGGCAGTACAAGACGAGCTGCCCTTCTTTGGGAAAAATGCTTTCTGCTGGAAATGAGGATGCACTGAACTAGCGGGCATAACTTGATCGGTATTAGTGGCTTTCCGAAAAATTCCGAACAAAGTCCGTCGTTGTCAATAGCAATTCTGAGGCGTAAGTAATTACGCTGACGATCGTTATTTTCTAATCTACAAGTGAAACTGATCTTTTCATGAAGTTCCACCGACCCCTCATCATCCTCCCCCCCCCACCCTTCCCTTCTCACACGCACTTGTTCTTAAGTATATACTGATCTCCTGAAAATGGAAGATATTTGCCAGCCTGATCTGTCAAATTTTTATTTTTGACAAGTGTTTACAGTGATTGTTTTAATAATCGCCTGAAAATGGAAGATATTTGCCAGCCTAATGTGTCAAATTTTTACTTTTAACAAGTGTTTACAGTGATTGTTTTAACAATAAAAAATATGTGACTGAGGTGATAAAATATTTAGGCTCAGGCAACGTTTCCAATACAGTAATTATTTTCAGGTTTAAAGGCACAGGAATCAGTAAACTAACATGGAAGGTAACCAATACTGCCTGTAAGTACAGATAAGACGACAGCAGGAGCTTCTGAAATGTGGTACCACATAAAGATGCAGAAGATTATATGGGCGGATCGGTAACTAATGAGGAGCTACCTTGTCGAAATGGAGTGAACAGTAACCTTTATGACGCAACTTGACTAAGAGAGAGGTTGGTAGGGATCGTCCTTGGGCTTTAAGGTATGTGTAAACTGCTACTGGAGGGAAGTATGGTGGGGGTAGTAGTTGTAGAGGGCTGACAACAGAACATAGGCTCAAGTGGCCTTACGTTACAGTAGACATGCAGAGATGATAGATGGACTAGTGCGAAGAACTGTATCAACCTAGTCTTCGCCTTAGCACAACGAAAACAAACAACATACACTCCTGGAAATTGAAATAAGAACACCGTGAATTCATTGTCCCACGAAGGGGAAACTTTATTGACACATTCCTGGGAACAGATACATCACATGATCACACTGACAGACACAGGCAACAGAGCATGCACAATGTCGGCACTAGTACAGTGTATATCCACCTTTCGCAGCAATGCAGGCTGCTATTCTCCCATGGAGACGATCGTAGAGATGCTGGATGTGGTCCTGTGGAACGGCTTGCCATGCCATTTCCACCTGGCGCCTCAGTTGGACCAGCGTTCGTGCTGGACGCGCAGACCGCGTGAGACGACGCTTCATCCAGTCCCAAACATGCTCAATGGAGAACAGATCCGGAGATCTTGCTGGCCAGGGTAGTTGACTTACACCTTCTAGAGCACGTTGGGTGGCACGGGATACATGCGGACGTGCATTGTCCTGTTGGAACAGCAAGTTCCCTTGCCGGTCTAGGAATGGTAGAACGATGGGTTCGATGACGGTTTGGATGTACCGTGCACTATTCAGTGTCCCCTCGACGATCACCAGTGGTGTACGGCCAGTGTAGGAGATCGCTCCCCACACCATGATGCCGGGTGTTGGCCCTGTGTGCCTCGGTCGTATGCAGTCCTGATTGTGGCGCTCACCTGCACGGCGCCAAACACGCATACGACCAGCATTGGCACCAAGGCAGAAGCGACTCTCATCGCTGAAGACGACACGTCTCCATTCGTCCCTCCATTCACGCCTGTCGCGACACCACTGGAGGCGGGCTGCACGATGTTGGGGCGTGAGCGGAAGACGGCCTAACGGTGTGCGGGACCGTAGCCCAGCTTCATGGAGACGGTTGCGAATGGTCCTCGCCGATACCCCAGGAGCAACAGTGTCCCTAATTTGCTGGGAAGTGGCGGTGCGGTCCCCTACGGCACTGCGTAGGATCCTACGGTCTTGGCGTGCATCCGTGCGTCGCTGCGGACCGGTTCCAGGTCGACGGGCACGTGCACCTTCCGCCGACCACTGGCGACAACATCGATGTACTGTGGAGACCTCACGCCCCACGTGTTGAGCAATTCGGCGGTACGTCCACCCGGCCTCCCGCATGCCCACTATACGCCCTCGCTCAAAGTCCGTCAACTGCACATACGGTTCACGTCCACGCTGTCGCGGCATGCTACCAGTGTTAAAGACTGCGATGGAGCTCCGTATGCCACGGCAAACTGGCTGACACTGACGGCGGCGGTGGACAAATGCTGCGCAGCTAGCGCCATTCGACGGCCAACACCGCGGTTCCTGGTGTGTCTGCTGTGCCGTGCGTGTGATCATTGCTTGTACAGCCCTCTCACAGTGTCCGGAGCAAGTATGGTGGGTCTGACACACCGGTGTCAATGTGTTCTTTTTTCCATTTCCAGGAGTGTATTTACAGTGGCTGGTATCCTACAGGATAATGTTTTTAAGTTATTCTAATAGTATTATATGCGGGAAAGTTATTAATTAATGTTAAGTTCTTGGCACACACACATAGATCTTGTAAGTAGCTACACTGCCTGACAGAAAACGTGAAGCACCAAGAAGACGTGGTCCGATGTCCACGTAACGTCGTACACGTAGATACCATCGGCGGGTGTGTAAATGGTTGGAGTAGCGATTGTCTGTGGAAGGCAGAACGGCCACGAGAGCGCGTTAGTGTTGTTCATGGTTAGTGGTGTCATCAGACCTGGTAAGGTAACCAAGAGGAGTGAACAACGTCAGATGCTGAGCGATCACAGAGACGGCGACGGAAATGCTAGGTACTCGTATGAGACAGCGCTATCAGCACCTGATAGAGTTTATAAGGAGTCTCATTGCAGGGCTCCATTGGCAGGCTGGTCGATTCGTCCAGTATTGAGATTTGTAGGGCATGTGCGACCCTATGTGGGAACGAGAGAGGAGCATAATAGTCGCCAAGGGTCCGGTTAGGACTGTTGATATTTTTAAAAAACATCGAGAATCCGATATATCGATATTTAATAAATTACCTTTACTGGCTCACTGTATTAAAAAAATAAATATCGATATGTCGAAAGAAAATGTATCAATCTACTGAGCAGAAAGAAAATATCGGCTGCACATTGTAAATATACTGCCAGTTTTAGAGCTGTATGGCTCACATGGCTCTGAGCACTATGGGACTTAACATCTGAGGTCATCAGTCCCCTAGAACTTAGAACTACTCCAACTTAACTAACCTAATGATATAACACACATCCATGCCCGATCCAGGATTCGAACTTGCGACCGTAGCGGTCGTGCGGTTCCAGACCGAAGCGCTTAGAACCGCTCGGCCACATCGGCCGGCTTAGAGCGGTATATTTAAGTATTGATTTATTATTAGATATTCTGTACATCAACGATCTAGCAGCCTGCTTATACCCCTGAGAGCAAGAATTGAAAGGAAAACGATGTACGTTCACCCTTGGCGATAACCATTTTTCTGACAATCTTAACTGCAGGTAAGTGGTAGGACAACAGGTGTCCAATAGGTCCGTCGTTCGGTTTCGTCACATATCGAATTTGTCCTGAGCGCTTCGTGTCGACTTCCCTGTTTTTTTCATTTCTGCAAACGCCAGCGACGTAGCAGTTGTAGTGTCGAAATTGTGCGGTAATGTTAAACGTCACAGTTTCTGTTGGTAGTGCAGAGCCCACTGCAAAGACCAATATTGCCATTTAGATTTCTGTTCATCATTCTCAGCAACTGTTCTTGGAGAATGCCGATGTGAAGGAATAGCACACTAATTGTGTTAAAAAGTATTTTTTAACAGAACTGGTCTCCTATTTCTTCACATCGGATCTCTTGTTATTCCATTCACAAGGCCACCTCCCAGTACGATCCGAGTTCTTTTTGTCACCTATACTTGCTTCAACCGTCAAAGAGAATGACTGGATGTGATGAAAGCTCACACAGTGGAAGTAAAATTACAATTTCTAAAGAGCAACTTCAAATATTTATCGAAAATTGCGAAAAAAATAAGGTAAAATAAAAGCATCAGCACTCGATACTGCCATTTCGAAATTGATATATCAACACATTTGTGACAAAAATATCGCCGATATATACACTAAAGCGGCAAAGATACTGGTATAGGCATGCGTATTCAAATACAGAGGTATGTAAACTGGCAGAATACGAGACTGTGGTCGGGAGCACCTGTAGTATAGCGAAATAGACGACAGAGGGATAGAGAAACAATTAAAATCGCTCAAAACGGGAAAGACCGCTGGACCTGATGGGATATCAGTTCGATTTTACACAGAGTACGGTGTACCGTAGGTCTCTAGAAGAGCGTAGCGTTCCAAAGGGTTGGAAAAGGGCACAGGTCATCCCCGCTTTTAAGAAGGGACGTTGAACAGATGTGCAGAACTATAGACCTATATCTCTAACGTCGATCAGTTGTGGAATTTTGGAACATGTATTATGTTCGAGTACAATGACTTTTCTGGAGACTAGAAATCTACTCTGTAGGAATCAGCATGGGTTTCGAAAAAGACGATCGTGTGAAACCCAGCTCGTGCTATTCGTCCACGAGACTCAGAGGGCCATAGACACGGGTTCCCAAGTTGATGCCGTGTTTCTTGACTTCCGCAAGGCGTTAGATACAGTTCCCCACAGTCGTCTAATGAACAAGATAAGAGCATAAGGACTATCAGACCAATGGTGTGATTGGATTGAAGAGTTCCTAGATAACAGAACGCAGCATGTCATTCTCAATGGAGAGAAGTCTTCCGAAGTAAGAGTGATTTCAGGTGTGCCGCAGGGGTGTGTTGTAGGACCGTTGTTGCTATTCACAGTATACATAAATGACCTTGTGGATAACATCGGAAGTTCACTGAGGCTTTTTGCGCATGATGCTGTGCTATATCGAGAGGTTGTAACAATGGAAAATTGTACTGAAATGCAGGAGGATCTGCAACAAAATGACGCATGTTGCAGGGAATGGCAATTGAATCTCAATGTAGACAAGTGTAATGCGCTGCGAATACATAGAAAGAAAGATCCTTTATCATTTAGCTACAATATAGAAGGTCAGCAACTAGTAGCAGTTAATTCAATAAATTATCTGGGAGATAGGCATTAGGAGTAATTTACAATGGAATGATCATATAAAGTTGATCGTCGGTAAAGCAGATGCCAGACTGAGATTCATTGGAAGAGCCCTAAAGAAATGCAATCCGAAAACAAAGGAAGTAGGTTACAGTACACTTGTTCGCCCACTGCTTGAATATTGCTCACCAGTGTGGGATCCGTACCAGACAGGGTTGATAGATGAGATATAGAAGATCCAACGGAGAGCAGCGCGCTTCGTTACAGGATCATTTGGTAATGCGAAAGCGTTACGAAGATGATAGATAAACTCCAGTGGAAGACTGCTCGGTACGGGCTTTTGTTGAAGTTTTGAGAACATACCTTCACCGAGGAGTCAAGCAGTATACTGCTCCATCCTACGTATATCTCGCGAAGAGCCCACGAGGATAAAATCAGAGAGATTAGAGCCCACACAGAGGCATTCCGACAATACGAACAATACGAGACTGGAATAGAAGGGGGAACCGATAGAGGTACTCAAAGTACCCTCCGCCACACACCGCCAGGTGGCTCGCGGAGTATGGATGTGGATGTGGATGGATGGATGGATGTAGAAGACGACAAGTGTCTGGTGCAGTTGTCAGATCGGTTGCTGCTCCTAGAATGGCAGGTTATGAAGATTGAAGTGAGTTTGAACGTGGTGCTATGGTCGGTGCACGAGCGATGGGACACACAGTCTCCGAGGTAGCGGTGAAGTGGGGATTTTCCCGTACGACTATTTCACGAGTGCACCGTGAATACCAGGAATCCGGTAAAACATCCAATCTCCGCCATCGCTGCGGCCGGAGAAAGATCTTGCAAGAACGTGACCAATGACGACTGGAGAGAATCTTTCACTGTAACAGAAGAATAGAAGTGCAACTCTTCCTCTAATTGCTGCAGATTTCATTGCTGGGCCATCAATAAGTATAAGCGTGCGAACCATTCAACGATACGTCATCGATATGGGCTTTCGGAGCCGAAGGATCGGTCGTGTACGTTTTACGCCTCGCCTGGGAACGTCAATACCGGCACTGGACTGTTGATCACTGGATATAGGTTGCCTTGTCGTTTCGAACTGTATGGAGCGGGTATTGAGACAATCTCGTGAATCCGTGGACCAGAGTTTCAGCAGGGGACTGTTCAAGATGGAGGAAGATGTGTAATGGTGTGAGGGGTGTGTGTCTGGGACCCCTTATACCTCTAGATACGACTCTGACATGTGACACGTACGTAAGCATCGTGTCTCATCACCTGCATCCATTCACGTCCATTGTGCATACCGACGGACTTTGGCAATTCCAGCAGGACAATGCGATTCCCCACACGTCCAGAATTGCTGCAGAGTGGCTCCAGGAACACTCTTCTAAGTTTAACCAGTTCCGCTGGCCACCAAACTCCCCAGACATGAAAATTATTGAGCATATCTGGGATGCGTCGCAACGTGCTCTTCAGAAGAGATCTCCACCCCCTCTTACACTAACGGAATTATGGACAGCGCTGCAGGATTCATGGTGTCAACTCCCTCCAGCACTACTTCAGTGTTACGGCACTTCTGCTTGCTCGCTGGGGCCCTACACGACATTGATCAGGTGTACCAATTTCTTTGACTGTTCAGTCTAAATCACTGGTTTTTCAAAAAAAAATATCGATAAGTCGATATTTTATTAAAGCACTAGTTCCGGGTAACATCTGACCACTATAAAAAGAAGATCGCCCTAATGGGCAGCAAACACTTGGTAAAGCCTTGACATCTGTGCCTTTCATCTGAGGACAAGTATTGGACTCTTCGCAACATTCTGTGTCATACTTCACCACTGATCGCAAAGCGCCTCTAGCCGGACTAGTGAACTACCGTCTCATGCGTAGGCTGGCGTTAACGCCTCGACACATGCGGCAGCGTTTAGAGAGGAAGTGACCGGGAAGCATACACTCCTGCCGAATGGCACCGCATTGCGTGCAGCGATGGGTCGAGGCTCTGCACTGTTTCGGTTGAACATCGTTGACGAGCATGTTGCCGACTGGGGGAGAGGGCCCGTACTTCAACAGTTTTGGAGACGCGTGGCGGTGTTATACCCATGTCATGATGCGGGGAACCATTGTGTTTGACTTCAGTTCAGGTAGTGATTAACGGTACGTCATGGACATCCTGAATCTCCTTGCGTTACCTCTGAGGCGACAGCAGTGCGGTGCCAGTTTTGAAAAGGACAGTGCCCGTACACGCGTAGCACGTGTATCTATGAACTGTCCGCGTGATTTTGAGGTACTCATGTTGCTCAGAAGCCCTCATATCTGCCCACAATACAATGTGTGTGTGTGTGTGTGTGTGTGTGTGGCACCTTCTCACACAGCAACTTCGTCCACTCGAAGGTGTGGAGGACCAGTAACAACAGTAGTGGCCCAGCTTGCCTCAGCAGAGTACACAACTGCTGTACGACACCCTTGCCAATCCAACCAGTACCGTCAAACGCTGGACTTCATACGTTCATTTTCGAAAAGATAGAAATAAAAATACATGGAACCCTTTTATAACGTGGCTGTTCAAAATGTGAGTTGGTGACGTCATTTTACGTAACGTGGTCATGCCATTTGGTTCTTGTATGTCACCGAGGTGCACATCATAGAGAGAGTGAGAGAGAGAGAGAGAGAGAGAGAGAGAGAGAGAGAGAGAGAGAGTTACGTTACTTTTAAAACAATCTTTGGTCTTGTCACGGCACAGTATTTACTTCTAGGCAGTCTGATACATTCACAGTTGAAGTGTCGCAGGTGATGGACGTATTCAGTTGTGCTGTGTTGACTTGTGATTATATCTGTTAGATAAGGGTTTATTGTCAACGATAACAAGGATGAATATGATATATATAATGAAATGTGAAAGAAATATAAGTTTTGAACAATGCAACTGTTTTTGAAGAGAAGTAGTTCGACGTAAGACTGCAGCAGTGAACAGCTAATTTGTTGGAATGATTACTGTCAGCTAGTTAACTTGCTCAGAGCTGAGAGAAAGACCGCCCCACTTCCTTGAGTCATGGATTAATTGATTAAGCTGTTTGACTTTCATAGAAATTCTTTAAAGCATTGTTCACTTTTTTAGGTATAGTATTGTTCAGACCCTTGTTGTGTGTGAAGATCATGCAAAGTATTACTCTGCCTTTTTGGATATATAGTTCATTCTAAAATCGATGTCTTGGCATATCATTTCCAAGGAATAGTTACTCTCCTCACCCAACTGTTTGTCATTACGCATTACCAAATACAACAGTTTGAATATGTATTTAGAAACAGAAATCTAGCTTAGCCGCTCCCTGCTTTCTGTTTGCTGTTGCGCTTTCGAGAATGTTGTTAAGATGCGAGATAAGTGGAAATTTAGATTACGGCCAGATAATGGGTTTTGTTACCGTTGCGGATTTGGTACAAAAACAAGCTCCAGTCAGATAAGTTACAGTTCAGTTTAGTTTAAGTTCTGTTTAGTCAAAGGTTAGCGTACGAGCGTAGGTTGGATAACAGTTTGTGAATACATAGCTTTGGTAATACGCAGACTTTTATAGGGCGGTGGGTAAAGTTGGGCTGAATTTCATACAGCAATAAGTATAGTGGGGGGGCTACAAAGTTAAGTGCCTACTAGATAACAGTAGCAGTTTCAAATGTAAATCACAAGTGTTTCTTGTTCATAATGCTTCTGTAGGTGTTCAGTTACCTAACTGCAAGTAGCCAGCCATATATATATATATATATATATATATATATATATATATATATATATATATATATATATATATATTACTGAAATATTCGTATCTTTGGTTCCGTTGACTCATTCCAGAATAAAATATTCCTCACGAATATAATTTGAGCAACAAGTTACTAGTTAAAAAAACATCTCCTGCTGCCAGTTTTCCGAACGACTAGGTAATACATGGCCTGGTGCACAGAAAATTAAATTGCTTTCCTGGAACGGCAATCGACACGTGACACACCCAAAAGGTCAGAAAGATCAGAAGTTTTTTCTGCGAAACACACGAGTTCGTATTACTTTGCGAGCTCCGCGTATATACTCACAAGCTTCCTGGTGGCGAGTAGGGAACGGCGGAAATCGCGTGGGGTTTTATGCGAGGCGGCAGCAGTTGAAGCGCAGGTTGTTAAATGTGACTAACGACCCGTGAAATTTATGAATGCGACTGCCGGAACTTTAAATAGGACGTGAAGTTTGGCGTCTAAATAACGCTGCCCCTGGAGACGGAAGTGATATGATCGTAACGTCGTTTATGGAGTAAGGTAGTTTGGCAAAATTATAAGGTATCAAATGACTTTATGAATATGCTTGTAATGAATTTGCACTGAGGAACGTCGTGAGACAAACGGAGATTGTTATCCTTTGGGGAAAATTCGTGGCATGGTTTATGAAAAATCCCAGCTTTTACTTGATATCAAACAACATGGAGAGAGTAATTTTAGGGAGAACTACATGCAGGAGTTGAGTGATGGAATACCGATGACGAATTTAAATGAAATCATCGGATGAAGTAAACCATGAGAGTTCTTAATCAATAAGGAACAGACGTGCCATTAAAATAAATAAATTACAAAAGGACACTTCTGTGAAATTTTATAATAATGAGCCTGCTTGTAACAGAAGTCGCTGAGTTCAACGATATCTCATAACAAACTTGCGATATGACGGAACTGAAGACAGGAATAACCCGAGAGAGTAGTTTGCTGCACTCTAGTAATAAAATGGGAGCAGATCCGTTGTACTAAGGGATTCGAACACTCTGCTACGGCTAAGAATTCTGTTATAGTCACTTAAGACGGAAAGTCTGTTTTATGTCCATGACATATTCATTGAATTTTTAGTATTCTCTTGTAACGCCACATTTCAAAAACTCCAGTTTTCTTCTTGTCTGAAATGTTTTTCGTCCATGTTTCACTTACATCAAGGCCGTTCTCAGAATACCCCTGAAAAGCCTATCTGACACTGAAGTCTATATTTAACAAATCTCTCTTCTTCAGAAAGGTCTTTCTTGGTATCGCCATGCTGCATTTCATATCCTCTCTAATTCGGTCATCGTCGCGTATTTTGCTGCCCTAGTAATGTAATCATCTACTGTTTTCAGTGTCTCATTTCCTAACCCTATTCCCTCAGCATTCCCTGATGTAGTTCGACTGCATGATTTTACCTATGTTTTATTTTTCCTGATGCTCCTTTTGTAACCTATCAATTCCGTTCAACAGCTTTGCCAAGTATTTCGATCCTTGTGACAGAATGGAATTGTCACCGGTAAAGCTCTTAGTTTTAATTTCTTCTCCCTGAATTTAAGTTACCTTTCCAAATTTCTCCATGGGTTTTTTCACGGCTTCTTCAACATAACAATTGAATGACACAGGGGATAGGCTACATCCCTGTCCCATTCCCTTCTCAACCACTGCTTCCTCTTCATGTCCTTCGACTCTTATATCTGGAGTTCGGTTTCTGTCCAAGTTTTAAATAACATTTCACCCTTTGTATATTATTACTGAGTAATATTGTGTGTCCGCCTTCATGCAAAAAACTTATGTTGTTTATTTATTTATTCCTCAAACTCACTCCAGCAACCATATCGCCATCATCAGTACGTTCTTTACTTCTAAAATATGTCAAGAGCAGCAAACTTATAAACATTGTAAAATATTATTACATGAGTGCTGTTTGGTTACAAAATTTCACGTTTTGTTAGCCGTTTCATAATACCTTATGTACTCTACGTCACAGCATGGTTTTTACGTTTGTTGCCGCCGTGTCAGATATTATTTTCTGTGTTTTTTATTGCCCTTTTTCGGTATACAGTATGTTATCTGCAGCTGTATGAGTGGCTGTTAGTAACCAAGTATGAAAAAGTGAACTTACGCATGTCAGAGTTATACTACTACAGTAGTATCGTTTGATGAGTTTTAGTGTGCACTAGGTTGCTATGTAATTTGTCATGTACTCACGTTCGTTGGACGGCATGCAGCTGCTTTTAAACACAGGAAAACATAACTTTTGTCACATCGATCATAATCCAAAACATTACGCCATCTTGATCTTGCTGTTCGTTCCCGAGAATGCATCTCGTATTGCGAGAAGGTTTTGAAAATTGTAGGAGGATTTCTGGCGACTTCTGTTCTTTGTTTATGTCTCCCTCCCTCCCTCCCTCCCTCCCTCCCTCCCTCCCTCCCTCCCTCCCTCCCTCCCTCCCTCTCTCTCTCTCTCTCTCTCTCTCTCTCTCTCTCTCTCTCTCTCTCTCTCCCTCTCTCTCTCTGTGTGTGTGTGTGTGTGTGTGTGTGTGTGTGTGTGTGTGCGTGCGTGTTTTTATGTCTGTTCCTGTCCTATGTCCTGTTTCAGTTGTGTTGTTGCAATGTTTTGTGTTTTCATTTATATTTTTCGCTTCCACTAAAGTCTTTTGCATGTAATAATTTTCTTCTGTTGTTAGTTTTTGGCATAAATTGTAGACGTGTCGCAGAATGTGTAGATCAGTTTCGATATTACTGGGGTTGTGGTTTTTATTCACTAGGTGTTCTCCGATAGTGGAAAGTATGCCGCCACTCTACAGAGCTCTCATGTGCTCTGTGTACCTTGTTAGGAAGTTTGTGCTTGTTTGTCTTATGTATTTCGCCTGACTGGAGTTACATATGACTTGGTATACTCCAGCAATGCTGAATTTTGAGTTTTCTTTGTCTCAGCCTTTGTTGAAGTATGTTGTTTATTCTGAATGTTATCGGGATCCATTGCTTTTTCAATATATTTCCAGTTCTGTGTGCTATTTTACTATTGTTCTTTACGGTGTACCATCTATTTCTTTTTCCTGGTATGATGTGCCCTGCTGTGTTTTCTGTGTTCTGCCACTGTGTTTTCAGACCCTTTGGTTGTGCAGTTGAATGGGTGATCCCTGTTATCATCTTTTATTTTTGACTTGTTGTTGAGTTTGTTTATGTTGTCTGATTGTTGTCCATTTTCAACATCAATTTGTTTGATTATTTGATTATACTTAATTTTTGTGTACCGTTATCCGGTTTAAGAGGTGTTCCCATTATCCTGTGGAGCATGTGTGAGTGAAACCGGCATATTTATAAGCTGTCATGTGGTTGCATGAGCTATGCATGATAGAACTTGTGGATGTGGATTTTCTGTAGAGGGAAAATTCATGGTGACTGTTGTGGTTTGAAATTGTAAGATCGAGAAAATATAGTTTCTTGCATTCTTTTCGATTTCCACTGTGAAGTGCATTTGTGGGTATACTGTGGTAGGTTACTGTGTTACATATTGTTGCTTTTATGCAAACACGGACCAGTGTAAGAGTTTCAAGATAAAATGATTGTTTATTACTGTGGTTCCAAAATTTTAGAGAGAATATTCCAGTCAACAAGTCTTCAGTCTAACGTAAAATGTTAATTTCATCACACGAAAAAGGTCCTCAACGTGAATCATCTAGCCGCAAGGGCTCTCATACACAATATGAAAAAAAAGGAAAAAAAATAAAGCATCCAGGAGGGGAGGAGAAAACGAAACGTAGCTTCAATGGTTGGAAGTGTACGTGATATTATTTCTGTGATTACAAGGCCAACTCGCCGGCCGGTGTGGCCGAACGGTTCTAGGCTCTTCAGTCTGGAACCGCGTGAGCACTACGGTCGCGGGTTCGAATCCTGTCTCGAGCATGGATGTGTGTGGTGTCCTTAGGTTAGTTAGATTTAAGTAGTTCGAAGTTCTAGGCGGCTGGTGACCTCAGATGTTAAGTCTCATAGTGCTCAGAACCATTTGAACCATTTTGGAACAAAACCCACTCAGATTTACAAGGAATTTTGCGGTATGGGCCGACGGCACACGATGTTTTAAGTGACTCTGTATCAAGCAGAAATCTACAGATACCCGCCTTTGAATGCTGTCCCCTATTTTGACGGGAACCGAAGCTCGAATCTTTCTGCCCGTCCATCAGGGGACCTGAAGATGGCATAATAAATCGCCGAAACTGATAGCCTAATGAAATAACAGTTTGAAAATGAGACGGCGGAAAGGTATTGGATTTGACGCACTGTACCCTCAATCGCTACCAACTGCGCCCTGAAGTCGTACTAGTTTTGTTTCGGCGTAACGACAAACGCCGGCATGACGATCAAGAACAGACGAACAGAGAGGGCTGTGAGACGACTCCAGTCAATAGCGCGCTGATGGACCCCTCTCTAGGACGACATCGAGACAGCAGCGGTCTCTACACGAAGAGAATACAAGCGCCGCGCCACCTGGACGCGGCCCGAGTGGAAGACGAGCCATCATACACTCCTGGAAATTGAAATAAGAACACCGTGAATTCATTGTCCCAGGAAGGGGAAACTTTATTGACACATTCCTGGGGTCAGATACATCACATGATCACACTGACAGAACCACAGGCACATAGACACAGGCAACAGAGCATGCACAATGTCGGCACTAGTACAGTGTATATCCACCTTTCGCAGCAATGCAGGCTGCTATTCTCCCATGGAGACGATCGTAGAGATGCTGGATGTAGTCCTGTAGAACGGCTTGCCATGCCATTTCCACCTGGCGCCTCAGTAGGACCAGTGTTTGTGCTGGACGTGCAGACCGCGTAGACGACGCTTCATGCAGTCCCAAACAAGCTCAATGGGGGACAGATCCGGAGATCTTGCTGGCCAGGGTAGTTGACGTACACCTTCTAGAGCACGTTGGGTGGCACGGGATACATGCGGACGTGCATTGTCCTGTTGGAACAGCAAGTTCCCTTGCCGGTCTAGGAATGGTAGAACGATGGGTTCGATGACGGTTTGGATGTACCGTGCACTATTCAGTGTCCCCTCGACGATCACCAGTGGTGTACGGCCAGTGTAGGAGATCGCTCCCCACACCATGATGCCGGGTGTTGGCCCTGTGTGCCTCGGTCGTATGCAGTCCTGATTGTGGCGCTCACCTGCACGGCGCCAAACACGCATACGACCATCATTGGCACCAAGGCAGAAGCGACTCTCATCGCTGAAGACGACACGTCTCCATTCGTCCCTCCATTCACGCCTGTCGCGACACCACTGGAGGCGGGCTGCACGATGTTGGGGCGTGAGCGGAAGACGGCCTAACGGTGTGCGGGATCGTAGCCCAGCTTCATGGAGACGGTTGCGAATGGTCGTCGCCGATACCCCAGGAGCAACAGTGTCCCTAATTTGCTGGGAAGTGGCGGTGCGGCCCCCTACGGCACTGCGTAGGATCCTACGGTCTTGGCGTGCATCCGTGCGTCGCTGCGGTCCGGTCCCAGGTCGACGGGCACGTGCGCCTTCCGCCGACCACTGGCGACAACATCGATGTACTGTGGAGACCTCACGCCCCACGTGTTGAGCAATTCGGCGGTACGTCCACCCGGCCTCCCGCATGCCCACTATACGCCCTCGCTCAAAGTCCGTCAACTGCACATACAGTTCACGTCCACGCTGTCGCGGCATGCTACCAGTGTTAAAGACTGCGATGGAGCTCCGTATGCCACGGCAAACTGGCTGACACTGACGGCGGCGGTGCACAAATGCTGTGCAGCTAGCGCCATTCGACGGCCAACACCGCGGTTCCTGGTGTGTCCGCTGTGCCGTGCGTGTGATCATTGCTTGTACAGCCCTCTCGCAGTGTCCGGAGCAAGTATGGTGGGTCTGACACACCAGTGTCAATGTGTTCCAGGAGTGTACAAACGCTACGCCAGTGACTTATAAACTGTATTGTTTTGCTTGGATTGGAATTGTATTCACCGAAGGACATTGATTATTTGAATGTCGGCAATTGCTTGCGATACACCTTTGTGGATACACAAAGAATTGTCATTTATTTTACTGTAATAAACTTCATCAATACGATTTGCTTGAATTGCTGTCTAGCGACCCGAAAAAGCAGCTTTTGTAGGCATGCTATATCGGACGAGTGGGCAGAACACAACAAGTTTGATGCCATTCGTCAGCAGTCCATCATACACGGTGTCGGCACCACGCGAAGTTTAGTCGTGTGCGTTGTTGTGTCAACGGAAGCCTGCGCCTGGGACCGCAATTTCCTAGTTCGGCTCCTGCTAGTCTCCCACCTATGGTGCGAGATGACACAGATGCCGTGTTTCTTGACTTCCGCAAGGCGTTCGATACAGTTCCCCACAGTCGTTTAATGAACAAAGTAAGAGCATATGGACTATCAGACCAATTGTGTGATTGGATTGAGGAGTTCCTAGATAACAGGACGCAGCATGTCATTCTCAATGGAGAGAAGTCTTCCGAAGTAAGAGTGATTTCAGGTGTGCCGCAGGGGAGTGTCGTAGGACCGTTGCTATTCACAATATACAGGGTGATTCAAAAAGAATATCACAACTTTAAAAATGTGTATTTAATGAAAGAAACATAATATAACCTTCTGTTATACATCATTACAAAGAGTATTTAAAAAGTTTTTTTTCATTCAAAAACATGTTTAGAGATGTTCAATATGGCCCCCTCCAGACACTCGAGCAATATCAATCCGATACTCCAACTCGTTCCACACTCTCTGTAGCATATCAGGCGTAACAGTTTGGATAGCTGCTGTTATTTCTTGTTTCAAATCATCAATGGTGGCTGGGAGAGGTGGCCGAAACACCATATCCTTAACATACCCCCATAAGAAAAAATCGCAAGGGGTAAGATCAGGGCTTCTTGGAGGCCAGTGATGAAGTGCTCTGTCACGGGCTGCCTGGCGGCCGATCCATCGCCTCGGGTAGTTGACGTTCAGGTAGTTACGGACAGATAAGTGCCAATATGGTGGCGCTCCATCCTGCTGAAATATGAATTGATGTGCTTCTTGTTCGAGCTGAGGGAACAGCCAATTCTCTAACATCTCCAGATACTGTAGTCCAGTTACAGTAGCACCTTCGAAGAAAAAGGGACCAAAAACTTTATTGGCTGAAATGGCACAGAAAACGTTCACCTTAGACGAGTCACGTTCATACTGAGTTGTTTCCCGCGGATTCTCGTCGATTCACTTCTGCCGTACTCAATAACACAAAAAGCTTTCTGTTGAGATGTCGCCATCTTAGCATCAACTGACGCTGACGCCTAGTCAACAGCGCCTCAAGCGAACAAATGTACAACTAAATGAAACTTTATAGCTCCCTTAATTCGCCGACAGATAGTGCTTAGCTCTGCCTTTTGTCGTTGCAGAGTTTTAAATTCCTAAAGTTGTGGTATTCTTTTTGAATCACCCTGTACATAAATGACCTGGTGGATGACATCGGAAGTTCACTAAGGCTTTTTGCAGATGATGTTGTGGTGTATCGAGAGGTTGTAACAATGGAAAATTGTACTGAAATGCAGGAGGATCTGCAGCGAATTGACGCATGGTGCAGGGAATGCCAATTGAATCTCAATGTAGACAAGTGTAATGTGCTGCGAATACACAGAAAGATAGATCCTTTAACATTTAGCTACAAAATAGCAGGTCACCAACTGGAAGCAGTTAATACCATAAATTATCTGGGAGTACGCATTAGGAGTGATTTAAAATGGAATGATCATATAATGTTGATCGTCGGTAAAGCAGATGCCAGACTGAGATTCATTGGAAGAATCCTAAGGAAATGCAATCCGAAAACAAAGGAAGTAGGTTACAGTACGCTTGATCGCCCACTGCTTGACTACTGCTCAGCAGTGTGGGATCCGTACCAGATAGGGTTGATAGAAGATATAGAGAAGATCCAACGGAGAGCAGCGCGCTTCGTTACAGGATCATTTAGTAATCGCGAAAGCGTTACGAAGATGATAAATTCCAGTGGAAAACTCTGCAGGAGAGACGCTCAGTAGCTCGGTACGGGCTTTTGTCAAAGTTTCGAGAACATACCTTCACCGAAGAGTCAAGCAGTATATTGCTCCCTCCTACGTATATCTCGCGAAGAGACCATGAGGATAAAATCAGAGAGATTAGAGCCCACACAGAGGCATACCGACAATCCTTGTTTCCACGAACAATACGAGACTGGAACAGAAGGGAGAGCCGATAGAGGTACTCAAGGTACCCTCCGCCACACACCGTCAGGTGGCTTGCGGAGTATGGATGTAGATGTAGAATACTGGAGGAAGACCATTACTTCTTTTCGGATGGTAGGTGAAAACGTGTGCACAATACGGTGACCCACCCTCGTGGTAGTTCGACATGCCTAAATTAAATCTCGACGAGTATGCCTGCTGTAACGTCGTTGTGTCCTGACACAGCAAAGAGGATAGGGGGTCTGAGGTCCGTCTGCAGTTTCCGAGTGCTGAGGAGCAAATTCGGTAAAACAAATTCCCTGTGAAGGCAGGCTGATGATTTGGATCAGCGCCAACAGCGCCAATCACTATCACAGGTCACCTACGAGAGGCGCGGATTCTGGGACTCGACAGACGCCTGCATCAGAAGACTCGTGGAATTCAGCGGTCGGATTAGCACTACGTGTCAGGGAGCAGACTAACCACTGCACTGAAGACCAGTTCTAAACATTAGAAAAAGAAATGATGCAATTTGTTGCACAGCAGAAGACAGTATCTGAAGCCACAGGGGCGGATGCTAAAGAAAGTACCGAACACTAGCAGCACATGAAGTACAAACTTGAGATCAGCACTCCAAATGAGAAAAACAGACGTGTCGGAGCTTACCGATTCAGGCCACGAGCGACTCGGAGTCGGCGTCGCAGCCATCTGACTGAGAACTCCCTCTGAATACAAAAACATGGGTTTTTAAAGAATCGTGGCTCCGCACCGTTTCTCCCTTCCTATAGCCGACCCACACTAATCCACCTAAAGCTTCGGCGAATCTGGCGAGTCATTCTGCACTTCCAGGGCGCCTCTGGCTAACAACATTTAGATCCTCCCCTTCTCCTACTCGGTAGCTAGGGATGCTTCTAGGTAGGGATGCTTCTGGACTTCACATTAACCAGCTCCAAGTTTGGCAGCAACAGTGTATCGCTGAAAGCTAAGTGTCACTGCCACTCCTATTATGGCCAGCAGCAACACTGTTTTACGTCACATGACCCAACCCTCCGCCTTTCTGTGGGTGGGGACTGCTGTAGTAGCACTCTAACCTTACTAAAGCCACTGACGTTGTAGTTCTCAGGAGCAAGTGCCGAGCTTGCTGCCTCTGCTAAGACGTGCCTTTTCGCGACCACCTACTGTGACACCTCACAACGGCCTCTAGGCGATCGGTGGAGTTACTCGTTAATTCTCTGAAATGAAACTTCTTCCCTGGGACAACTGCACGGAGAGTCTGCACTTTGCACGGCTCTAGCGTTACTGTTAAGTCCCGGTAACCTATAATCCGTTCATCATAAGAATAAACCTCGTGTAAAAACTACACTATACATTTTTCCGCGTTTTATGGGACCTCATTGGATTTTGTTTCACTTGGAGCGGAAGCCAAGTTGTCTCGAGTACAGTCAAGCAAGATAATAGGGATACGTTTTATGCTGTGCGTTACGCGTCGACTCGGCGATAATTCGGGGCAACAGCGTTACTGGCGCATTTAACTTGGACAACACTGGCCAGGTAAGTGATCCAACTAACCTGCAGCGATGTGAACAGCTGCAGTAAGGTACTAAAAAGAGACGAGCAGAGAATAATATAGCTTTGAATGTCATTTCATTTTTAAGCAGAAGAAAACAATATATGGTAAAACTCAGGCGATACGCTTGTCAGATGACCGGACGGAAAACATAACATGCTCTCGATCTTAGCTGACAATTATTGTAATTAAAAATAAGAGTGATGAAAATTTTTCTGTATGAACTGTGTGTGGTATAAAAGTGCACTGCTGGGATTTCACCATGTAGATAAATATTGAAGCCACTGAAGGTATTACAGTCAGTCGTCTGGTAATTTCTGAACTCCTTCCATATCGAACTCCGAGGAATACATTTCAGTGCAGCTACGTTGATAACGAGGCGATCAGCAACAGAATCTCAAGCCACAAGAAGTGTCCGCATTTCCCCCTCCTCTTTTATGACGGGCTGTTCTGCATTTCGCCATCGTTCGGCGGTAGGTATCACAAAGCTTCGTGCATTACTTCCAATACGTTTGACAGCTTAAACGACTTGTTATTTCTCGCGACAAATCTCTTAACTTGGCTCCACATAAATTCTATTGCGTTCTGACCGTAATGTTAAAATGACACCTGTAAAAACAAAGCATTTGTACAGCGTGCTCGACGCCGGGAAAATTGCTTTCCGTGTTTCTACGACACTTACCACTCTGGCTCGTGTGAGACCACATATGACCTACAAAACAATGAGCATATTCAAACAGATTTTTTTCATTTTTCTCCAAAAATTTTGCGTAATGTAATGTAATATAAGTGATTCACCATACATTTGATGAATTTCTTATTTAAATGATTTAGGTATTTAAACCGGACAAAAAAATTATAGATCACAGGGAGTTTCGAACCACAGTCCGCCAGCATTCATGTGTATTTAACTACGACGCCAAGCATAAATTAGAATTAGCCTTTTTATGTTTAGTGTCTCTCGACAAACATCAAGCTGATTTTTCTCTGTAATCTTGCGAAAAACGTTAACAACTTATTTCTCTCCATTAATGATATTCTACTTGAGTATTTTAATACGAAGCAGGAAGCAGTGTCGTCCATTTTCGAGCTACGTATGAACAGAGAGATAATCAGATCACAAGTAGCGTTTACAGAAACTGTGACTGTACACGACTTTCGAAATAGAAATTACGTAGCTAAAGTATGATTAGGAAAAACGTTGATGATTGTACAACGTACAAGTTCAAATGGCTCTGAGCACTATGGGACTCAACATCTGAGGTCATCAGTCTCCTAGAACTTAGAACTACTTAAACCTAACTAACCTAAGGACATCACACACATTATACAAACACACATTATACAAACGACGGAACAAGGAAGAGGAAGAGGCCTTCAGGTCGACTGTTTATCTACCATTTATTGGGAATATTTCTTCACAGATAGGCAGAATATTGAGAAAGTATCAAGTGAGAGTCATCTTTCGCCCTCCTTCCAAAATTTCATCACTGGTGGGATCCGTTAAAGACGACCTGGGCCTGAGTAAACCAGGTGTTTACAAAATTCCGTGTGAATGCGGCAAATCATATATAGGGCAAACAACACGAACTGTACAGGAACGCATTGTGGAACACCAACGGCATACTCGCCTTCTCCAACCCACCAAGTCCGCAATCGCCGAACATTGTATTTCCATAGACCATTCCATGAATTACAACGACACAAAAATTTTGGCCCATACATCAAACTTTTGGAGCTCGATTATCAATGAATCTGTGGAAATAAGATTGTCTGACAACGAGACTCTCATCAATCGAGATAGCGGTTATCAGCTGAACTCTGCTTGGAATCCTGTTATAGAGAAACTTCGTAGTCGACGTAGTTATCTGCATAAAGATGGAAATCGACCTGACACCGATACGCCAGGCTTTCGCAGTGGAGGGCGCGAGGCGCGGCGCACGGATCCGTTATGAACTCGCACGCTGAGCAGCGCATGCGCAATGTCACCTCAGAAGGCTTTAAGTAGCGGAGCTCTGCGCGTACTCGCCAGTACTACTACAGTGGCATTCACCTGAAGATGGCCAGAAGACTCTGCGCCGAAATATCGTGGCAGGAAGTTACTGATATCCGGCAGTTCTCCCGTGTTTTTATGGAACAATCACACACATCCATGCCCGAGGTAGGATTCGAACCTGCGATCGTAGCAGTCACGCGGTTCCGGACTGAAGTGCCTAGAACCACACGGCCACCGCGGCCGGCACAACGTAAAAGTCATCACGTCGTCAATATATGACAACGTTCGCATTCAATCCAACATTGGCTCAGTGGTGCATCCGAATGCGCGACACCCACAATAAGGCACTTCTCAAATCTCTCAGGTCTTGACTACGTTGCGCGACACGACATGTGCCATTGCTCACATCCTCTACATGCCCTACCAGATCTGGTAGCAAAACTAAATACGAACGACAGTAATGGACTCTGGTGCTGTTGTCCCTTTCACAGAGAACTGTAACTTTAACCACTTACAAATCCTCCGGTGGTGTGTTCGTGTACGAAGTTACGCGGCCATCCGACTATGTTTTCTTGAAACTTCAGTTCTTTTGTCAGGATTTGTAATTACATTGTAACGAGCATGCTACAGACCACACGTCTGTCCTGAGAGGCTGAACTAAACAAAGCGTTCTTTGAACATGTTCAAATGGCTCCAAGCACTATGGGACTTAACATCTGAGGTCATCAGTCCCCTAGATTTAGAACTACTTAAACCTAAGGACATCATAAACATTCATGCCCGAGGCAGGATTCGAACTTGCGACCGTAGCAGCAGCGCGGTTCCGGACTGAAGCGCCTAGAACCGCTCGGCCACAGCAGCCGGCTTTGACCATGAAACTGAGTAATGACAACAGGTGGTCTGACGTAGTGTAAACATGGTAGGGCAGCGACGCGCTTTCGAGACGATATTTGTAATCTCCTCGATAACACTCGTTCGATGCATTCACATATCGTGCCCAGTTCCGCTACGAATCGTGCCACCAATGAACGTAGAGGGAACGCACAGTATAAGCAGCCTAGTTTACGATGCCGTGTTTAGATCGCTGCACTCGCTGAGATAAAAAGAACTTCAGCGGCACTGCACCGGTCTACGACGCATCGTTATTAGGTAGGTCGTAAACACGACGGTCTGTAATGTCTCTTGCAGCGGTCTCTCCGCGATATTTTCAGAAATTTTATAAATTATATAACTCAGTACATATCTCGAAATATCTCTTCTTACCTTACCGATTATCAATGCAAAGTAGTTTCAAGCCCAATTATTCCTTGGAGCGTCCATTTACTCCATGGAATAGCTTCTCTGCTATCTATGTTTTCTCTTAGGAAAAGAATGAGAACTTCTTGCCGATTAGTCGTGAAAGAAGGAGGATGTACACTCCTGGAAATTGAAATAAGAACACCGTGAATTCATTGTCTCAGGAAGGGGAAACTTTATTGACACATTCCTGGGGTCAGATACATCACATGATCACACTGACAGAACCACAGGCACATAGACACAGGCAACAGAGCATGCACAATGTCGGCACTAGTACAGTGTATATCCACCTTTCGCAGCAATGCAGGCTGCTATTCTCCCATGGAGACGATCGTAGAGATGCTGGATGTAGTCCTGTGGAACGGCTTGCCATGCCATTTCCACCTGGCGCCTCAGTTGGACCAGCGTTCGTGCTGGACGTGCAGACCGCGTGAGACGACGCTTCATCCAGTCCCAAACATGCTCAATGGGGGACAGATCCGGAGGTCTTGCTGGCCAGGGTAGTTGACTTACACCTTCTAGAGCACGTTGGGTGGCACGGGATACATGCGGACGTGCATTGCTTGTTTATTATTCTAAGGACAAAAGTTGTGCAGTCTCCTTTAAGCTTTCCCTCACTGTCAAGAAAGATCTCATCGAATTAGGAACATTGTCACCAAGACTGCATGGCTAACCAAAAATTAACAGACCTCGCTTTACGTTTAAGCCTATTGTTAGTGCTATCGATTGTCCTACCTACGGGGTTGCCAAACACTTATACAGGGTGAAAAGTATTTAAACCGACAAACTCTGGGAGGTTGTAGGGGACATCAAAACAAATATTTTTCCCTATTGTCATTTTTTCCTATGAGGAATATTTAAACCGGTTGAGGAAGATTTCTATGGTGGCAAATTAACTAAACCAACAAACACTTTTCCATTTTTTTATGACCAAGAGGCAACACATTAACACAACCCAATTTCAATTACAGTAGATTTTCAAAAATGCCTCCACTGACACGTAAGCAAAGGTTAGACTGTCGGATCATGTTCTGTCTGACAATGGCAAAAATCCCAGGAGTATCCTGAATTGTTCCTGCTGCTGCTACTATCTGGGTAACCAGATCCTCTTCTGATGCAACAGGAGTTGCATGAACAAGGTTGTGCATTCGCCCCACACAAAAAAGTCCAGAGGGGAAATATCTGGGGATCGAGCAGGCCATGGTACAGGACCACCTCTGCCAGTCCACCTTTCTGACAACCGTCGGTCCAGGAATCGACGCACACGACGACTGAAATGTGCCGGCGCCCCGTCATGTTGGAACCACATGCGTTGTATTGTAGGGAGCGGTACGTCTTCCAGGAATTCTGGCAATGCTCTGACGAGAAAATTGTAATACTGCCTGCCATTTAATGGCCTAGGTAGCAGATACGGCCCAATTAAACAGTCCCCACATTATCGTACCACACATTATCGAAGAACCGCACTTGATGAGCGCTAGTAACTGTGGCATGTGGGTTATCCTCACTCCAAACATGCGAATTGTGCGTGTTGAAGACTCCATCACGCCCGAACGTTGCTTCATCGGTAAATAACACACAGGATGGAAATGTAGGATACATTTCACACTGTTCCAGGTACCACTGCGAAAACTGTGCTCTGGGTGGCTAATCAACTGGTTCCAGGTTGTGGACACGCTGCAAGCGAAATGGACGTACAAATTGCACTCGAAGGACTGTTCTTACATTCTTCTGATTCGTCCCCATGTTACGTGCAATTGCACGAGTGCTGATTGGAGGATCCCGCTCCACATGCTGCAAAACAACTTCCTCAAATTGCAGCGTTCTTACCGTGCGACGTCGTCCCTGTCCAGGTAATCTGCTAAATGACCCGGTCTCATGCACATGTTGGTACACAGCAGCAAAGGTCGTATGATGCGGGATACTGTGATTAGGAGATTGTTGTTGATAAACCCGCTGTGCAGCTCGTCCGTTGTGGTGCACTACGTAATATGCACCAACCATATCAGTGTACTCACTCCAGGTGTATCGCTCCATTAGTAAACACAAACAATGCACTGCTACACTGGTGGACAGCAGTTGCCTACAACTGAAGATCGTAATACGGCCCCTCACGACTGAAGAGCGTAATATGGCCTCCACCGGTTTAAATAATGCTCACAGGAAAAAAATATTAGGGAAAATTATTTGTTTTGGTGTCACCTACAACCTCCCAGAGTTTGTCCGTTTAAATACTTTTCACCCTGTATATACAGGGTGATTCAAAAAGAATACCACAACTTTAAAAATGTGTATTTAATGAAAGAAACATAATATAACCTTCTGTTATACATCATTACAAAGAGTATTTAAAAAGGTTTTTTTTCACTCAAAAACAAGTTCAGAGATGTTCAATATGGCCCCCTCCAGACACTCGAGCAATATCAACCCGATACTCCAACTCGTTCCACACTCTCTGTAGCATATCAGGCGTAACAGTTTGGATAGCTGCTGTTATTTCTCGTTTCAAATCATCAATGGTGGCTGGGAGAGGTGGCCCAAACACCATATCCTTAACATACTCCCATAAGAAAAAGTCGCAGGGGGTAAGATCAGGGCTTCTTGGAGGCCAGTGATGAAGTGCTCTGTCACGGGCTGCCTGGCGGCCGATCCATCGCCTCGGGTAGTTGACGTTCAGTTAGTTACGGACAGATAAGTGCCAATGTGGTGGCGCTCCATCCTGCTGAAATATGAATTGTTGTGCTTCTTGTTCGGGCTGAGGGAACAGCCAATTCTCTAACATCTCCAGATACTGTAGTCCAGTTACAGTAGCACCTTCGAAGAAAAAGGGACCAAAAACTTTATAGGCTGAAATGGCACAGAAAACGTTCACCTTAGGCGAGTCACGTTCATACTGAGTTGTTTCCCGCGGATTCTCAGTGCCCCATATACAGACATTGTGACGGTTGACTTTCCCGTTAGTGTGGAAAGTTGCTTCATCACTAAACACAATCTTTGAAACGAACGATTCATCTGTTTCCATTTGAGCAAGGATAAAATCACAGAAATCGATTCTTTTAATCTTATCAGCTGCAGACAGTGCTTGAACCAATTTCAGACGATAAGGTTTCATAACTAACCTTTTTCGTAGGACTCTCCATACAGTTGATTGTGGAATTTGCAGCTCTTTGCTAGCTCTGCGAGTCGATTTTCCTGGGCTGCGAACAAATGCTTGCTGGATGCGTGCTACATTTTCATCACTCGTTCTCGGCCGTCCAGAACTTTTCCCTTTGCACAA
Organism: Schistocerca cancellata; assembly: GCF_023864275.1. Lineage (NCBI taxonomy): Eukaryota > Metazoa > Arthropoda > Insecta > Orthoptera > Acrididae > Schistocerca > Schistocerca cancellata. Next base: position 766,366,742 of record NC_064630.1, read on the forward strand.
ACACCCATTTTCTGTAAACTGTTTATACCAACGTTTAATACACCACCTATCAGGAGGTTTAACACCATACTTCGTTCGAAATGCACGCTGAACAACTGTCGTCGATTCGCTTCTGCCGTACTCAATAACACAAAAAGCTTTCTGTTGAGCGGTCGCCACCTTAGCATCAACTGACGCTGACGCCTAGTCAACAGCGCCTCAAGCGAACAAATGTACAACTAAATGAAACTTTATAGCTCCCTTAATTCGCCGACAGATAGTGCTTAGCTCTGCCTTTTGTCGTTGCAGAGTTTTAAATTCCTAAAGTTGTGGTATTCTTTTTGAATCACCCTGTATATTAAAGATTCTAGTATTATTATCGACAGATTAAAATTCTTTAGGTTGAATCCAAAAGATGTTATGGTCAGTTTATTACATTGCTGTTTACTATCGTTCTTCATAATGAAGTGATTCACGGTTGGAAATCAGAAGTGGAAAGTATTTTCGCGAAGGATACGGCAGATCTCATTAAACATTGTCCCAAGAACGTACTTTCAATGAGACAAGTAATTCTATGAGCAAACTGATGTGGCTGCTTTGGCGAGTCGACTCAGCGGAGCTGTAGCGAACTTTCGTGCCTCAAAATTTGAAGAAATAGTCTTTCAGCGGGCTAAGAGTGTTGGTTTCGGTACGTTGACAATAGTTCCGTTATGTGGCCTCGTGAAGAAAAAGAAGTATCAGAATTTCTAACTTCTGGCTACGATATGACTTCCAATGCAAAGTTAACTGTGTAAAACGGGAAAGAAGGTCAAATTTAGTTTTTAGATGTACAGGTACCCAGAAAAAGAAACGGAACCTCTGGGCACTTGGTGTACAGAAGGTCAACTCACAGCATCCCTAACGTTCAAGAAGCGTCACTGGCCTAAAGGAATCTGTGAACTATAGATTATTCCCCACAAGAAAAAAAAAAATGTTCATATGTGTGTGAAATCTTATGGGACTTACGGGATTCCGGAAAGGCTCAAAATCATGAAAAGTTCAATTTTTACTTTTTTGCGTTTTCTGAATCTGCAGACTATTACCTTTTAATAGATATATAATTTATTCAATTCCGAAGACTACAACTATTTTTAAATTTTTTTTGAAATGTGTTCTACATGGGCGTGACCCACTGTGACGCTGTTAAACTGCTGTCAAATGGTGTTATTATTAACGTCCGTGTTCATCAGGTACATTTTAGTGATGTGAGGTAAAGTATGTGTTGTGGCTAACCTGTGACGGTTCAATATATATCGCTGGTGTGATTGTCGATTGTTTCATGTTTATTTACTCTGTCGTTATCTCGAAAATATTCGTAATTAATTCTGTTACTTGAGTCTCTGTTTTGTTGAAGTATAATAATCAGTAAAAGTTAAGTTATTAGAAATCCTCTGAAGGCTTTTAAGAAAAGGAGAAATGTTGGAAAGCCAAAGGTATGTGTTATTACTGTAAATAATAACATTCTAACATGGTACGAGCGATGCTTGCTTTAGACAAGGAACGCCTTCGGGCTGCAGACAGGGCTGTAAAGAGTCTAGAAATACAAGCAAGAGTAAACAGGAGGAGGAACAAGAGGAAGCTGGAGAAGGAGTTTGCAGAGGATGAAGATAATCCATCCTATGGACCTGGAATGCACTAAAAAGTTAATCCAATCTTTGTCGCTCGATTCCCAAAACTTTTATTTTCTCATGCTAATTACATGTTTTCTAAGGATCTTCCAAACATATTTGTTTCAAACTTTCAGTAAATGTTACACAGTACCTTCTGCATAATTTAACACAGCCTTTTTCCAAAAAACTGTATATTTTTGAATATATAAATAAAAATTGCAATAAAATGTTGTGAATTTTCATTACAATTGAAAAAAAAATCATCTTTAATAACTGAACTAAAATTTTGTAAAATCCTTGTGTTAAGTTGTAGCCCATATTCCAATAAATAATCTGTAAAAAGTTCAACTTCCTACCTCAAATACTTTGTGAGGAAAGATGTAATATATAAGCGTTATTTTAACATTGCAAGTATAGGGCGTTCCGGAGCCCCTTAACTGCTAAGGTTATCAGTCCCTAAGCCTACACACTATTTAACCTAAATTATCCTAAGGACAAACACAGACACACCCATGTCCAGGACTCGAACCTCCTCCGGGATCAGCGGCACAGACCATGACTGCAGCGCCCTAGACCGCTCGGCTAATCCTGCGCGGCTCCCCACAAGAGGATCCCCATCAGACGTCAGCGAGACTCCTCGATCTTAACTACCTGTCTGGTGACTTCACTAACCGATCGTTGCGTCGATACGAAAAAACAGTTCGGTTTCCTGAGTTTAAGTTCGAAAGTGCTGTTTCAGTCTTGATAGCCTCTGATTATGTCTTCAGCAATGGAAGATGAAACGCTGGGCAGAGAATTGTGCCTTGGACATCGATCTTTTCCCCTTAAAACGAAAATCAGCGATAACGCAAATATCTGTTTTGAAAGCCTGCAATACATTACGCAATAGCGTTTAAAAGAGTACATGCAGCAAATGCACTGCGTGTATAAATGGTCTCGTACCCTCTCAGAGCTCTACTGGTGAGTGCCTCCTTGGACAATTCCTTGCGAGCTCTTCGTTTCGTCCCGCTCTGGGAGGCATCGTCACCCAGGATTCGGGATTGAGCGCGTTATACGCTCGGCCGGGCGCCGGTCCCGGAACACGGGCTGGCTGGGGGCTGAGTGCCGCCCCCGGGAGGCCGTGCCCTGTGCCCGGGCAGGGCCGCCCCCACCCCACCCCCACCTGCACCCTCCGGCCCCCGGAGGAGGCAGGTCAGCCGGCGACTGATTTCCAGGGGCAAACACGGAGGAGGCCGAGGCAGTGAATCGATTCCAGTTTCCAGTCGGGCGCAGCCGGTCTGTTTGCAGCGGCGTCCCGCGCTCCAAACGGAGGTCTCCGCCAGACTCCAGCAGTCTCCCGGGTCGAGCTCTCACAGAGAAGCTTTAAAACTGCCGTGGCCGTTCAGTAAATACACTGCCGTCCAAAGGTTGGAATACACGACAACTGGGAGCACTTTTGTAAAAATTATGTCGGAATCTGCGCTGAGACAATTAACTACTTGTCGTCAGTTTTACATACAAAGATTATAAACTTTTCAATTTTTTACATTTTTGGGCCATCAGGCTTCCGCCTGGATTGTTGCGACCCGTCACCAATTCCTCTCCTGTGCCAACTTCTTCATCTCAGAGTCGTACTAACGCCCTACGTCCTCAACTGTTTGTTGTATGTAATCCAATCTCTGTTTTCCCCCTACAGCTTTTACCATCTACAACTCCCTTTACTGCTATGTTCGCTGATGTCTTAACACATGTCCCATCACACTGTCCCTTCTTCTTGTCACCGTTTTTTATATGTTCCTTCTTCGACGAGTCTGCGGATTATCCTATCGTCCCTTATCTAGTGAGTCTACCTAATTTTCAACATTCCTCTGCAACACCACATCACAAACACTTCGATTATCTTCTTTCCGGTTTCCCACATAGTCCGTTTCACTTCCAATCGATGTTGTTGGGTTGGGTTGTTTCGGGGAAGGAGACCAGACAGCGAGGTCATCGGTCTCATCAGATTAGGGAAGGACGGGGAAGGAAGTCGGCCGTGCCCATTGAAAGGAACCATCCCGGCATTTGCCTGGAGCGATTTAGGGAAATCACGGAAAACCTAAATCAGGATGGCCGGACGCGGGATTGAACCGTCGTCCTCCCGAATGCGAGTCCAGTGTCTAACCACTGCGCTACCTCGATGTTGTGCTACGAGTGTTCCTTCTCAGAAACATCTTCCCCATATTAAGTCCAATGCCTGATACCAGAAGGTTTTGGTGATGAAATCCCTCTTTGCCTATGCTGGTCTGATTTAATGTCCTCCTTACTCTATCCATTATGGGTTATTTTCCTTGCAAGATGGCAGAATTTCTTAACTTCGTCTACTTTGTGGTCAACAATTTTGACGTTAGCTTCTCGCTATTCTCATTTCTGCTGCTCCTCATCACTTTCCCCTTTCTTCGGTTTACTCTCGATCTACATAAATTCTTGTGCTCATTAGACTATACATTGCGTTCTACAGAACCTGTCACTCTTCTTCACTTTCACTAAGAATAGCAATGCCACCAGCAAATCTTATCATCGATATTCTTTCGCCTTGATTTTTAATACCACCCTTGAACCTTTCTTTAATTTCAGTCATTGCTCGTCTTTGTATAGGTTCAAAAGTAATGCAAAAAGAGCGCATATCTGCCTTGCCACTTCTTATTCAGAGTACTTTGTTCTTGTTCCCACTTGATCTTGTACATATCTTTCCTTATAGCTTACTTCTATTTCTTTTCAGAATCCCTGTCATGGCGCGACAGCAACGTATCCTTTTCAATAATATCCGCTCCCTCTCTGCCAACAAGAACCTCTTCCTGCACACCCTTGCCACCCACCGCTTGGATGCGTTCCTCCTCAATGAAACCTTCCTCCAACCCCACCACTCCATCCACACCTCACCCTATCTCCTCCACCGCTCCGATAACCCCCTCCCAATTGCGCGTGGCGGAGTTGCCATTGGTCACCACCGCCAGATCCCCGTTCGGCTCCAACCTCTCCTTCCCGACCCCACCGAACACCTGCTCCTTAGTCTCTTCTTCCCCGGCCTTACCGTTACCTGCGCCACCATCTATGTCCGCCCTACCGCCCCTCTTCCCTTCGACTTCCTCTCCCACATTGACCGTACCTTCTCCTCCTACGTGATCGCCGCCGACCTCAACATCCATAGTCGTTCCGCCGCCCAGTTACGGCGGTGGCATCGGTTCCTCTCCTCCCTTCAAGGCGACCTCATCCCCATCCCCCAGCACACCCGTCCCGAATCCAACTCCACTCCTGATGTTATCCTCTCCTCCCCCAACCTCCTTGGCCGCATAACGGTGGATGTCCTGGAGCCTATTGGTAGCGACTATCTCCCTGTCCTCCTCACCGTTTCAGACGGTTGTCGCCCTCGCCCCGACCCTCGTACTGACCCTCCCCCTACGTTTGTCCACGACTATTCCCGTGCCGACTGGAATGCCTACCGGGATACCCTTTCCACCCAGGTCGCTAGCCACCCCTTCACCTACCACCACCCTGACGATGTCACCCATGCCGCCTCCTTTCTCCAGCAGACCTTGTCTGAGGCCGTGGAGGCCCACGTCCCTACTGTCGCCATCCACCCCCACCGTGCTACCTTACCCCCACAGGCCGTTCTCCTCCTCCGTGAATCCCGTCGTCTCTATTGTGCCTTCCTCCGCACGCGTGACCCGGACACACTACGACGCCACCGGCAACTCCAGGGACACATTCGTAATTTGCTCGCGGTTAAGAAACGCCGGGACTGGCGACAGACATGCACCCGTTTAAATGCTACCCTACCAATCAACTCGTCCAAGTTCTGGTCGGCCTTCCGTCGCCTTACCGGAACTAAACCCTCCCCCTATTATCCTCTTCTCCATGATGATCACCCTTTCCCTGACACCCTTAGTAAGGCCAATCACTTTGCCTCCTACCTCTCCGATGTATTTTCCATCCCCGATGACCCCCGGTTCGATTACTCCCTCTTCCCGGATGTCCGCGATCGAACTGACACCTCCGTCCCTCCCCTCGCTCCTGGTTTCCAGTACTTGGACAACATTGCCCACACGGAATTCAATGCCCCTATCACTACACAGGATCTCATTGCTACACTCCGCACAAAACGCAACACCGCTCCTGGTCACGATCGTGTCACCTACCGTCACCTTCGTGAAGCTCCTGTCTCTTTCCTCTCCACCCTGGCCAGGCTCTACAATGTAGTCCTGTCCACCGGTTACTACCCCGACCTATGGAAAACCTCCCATATCCTCATGTTCCTTAAACCTGGCAAACCGCCGTCCGCCGTCTCCTCCTAGCGTCCCATCAGCCTTACCTCGGTCTTCAGCAAGGTCCTGGAATCTATCCTCACCCGACGCATCCACCAGCATCTCCGCCAGCACCACCTCCTTCCCGTTACCCAGTGTGGCTTTCGGCCGTCCTTCTCTTCCGACGACCTTCTCCTTCACCTCACTCATCTCCTTTCCGAACAGCTTAATTCCCGTCGCTCCGCAATCTTCCTCTCCCTGGACCTCGAACGTGCATATGACCGCGTATGTCATTCTGGTCTCCTCTTCAAGCTCCAAACCTTCACCCTTCCCATTAACTACGTCCGTCTGATCAGCTCCTTTCTCTCCCGCCGTCCTTCCTATGTCACCATCCATAACACCGATCCCTACACCTTTTTCCCCTCTGCCGGTGTGCCCCAAGGCTCCGTCCTCTCCCCCCTTCTGTACCTTTTGTACACGGTGGACATGCCGCCGCCGTCACCCCCCGTCCACCTCCTCCAGTTTGCCGATGACACCGCCTTCCTTGCCCTTGCCCCCACCCTGCAGCGCTCCCAACACCTTCTCCAATCCCATCTTGACCGGTTCACCGCTTGGTGCAACCAGTGGTTGCTCAAGGTCAATCCTTCCAAAACCCAGGCGATCACTGTAGGCAAAACCACTCCTTCCTTCCGCCTCCTTGATTTCTACATCACCATCTCTGGCCGTCCTATCGCCCTCACTCCCACCCTTAAGTACCTTGGCGTCACCCTCGACCGTCGCCTCTCCTGGACTCCCCACCTCCGGACAATCCAAGCCAAGGCACGCTCCCGACTCAGTCTCCTCAAGCTCCTCTCCCGCCGTACGTGGGGTCTGGACCCCTCCACCATCCTCCACACCTATAAATCCCTCATCCGCCCTATCCTTTGTTATGCCCATCCGGCTTGGATCTCTGCCTCCCCTACCTTTTATAAATCCCTCCAAATCCTCGAACGCCATGCTCTCCGCCTTGCCTATCGCATCCGTTTCCCCTCCCCCACGCGGATCCTGTATGATCTTATCACCTTTTCCCACCTCCTCCTTTTCCTTGAAAGGATACGGATCCTGTACACCTCCCATAAACTTGATCCTCCTCACCCTCTCGTCTCCCCGATCCTTTCCCACCCCCGCCCGCTGCCGCGCCTATATTCGCACGTCCCACCCGGTCTCCATCTCTCCACCCTCCTTACCCTCTCCCAAGGTGGTTTCCGTCAGCTCCCCCTCCCTGATGATGTCCTCGTCCCTCCATCTACCTCTCCTATCAACTTTGACCCTGCCCCCCACACTTCCGGTGTCCTTTCCTTTCGGCACCCTCCCTCCTTTCTCTTCTCTTCCCTTCTTTTTCCTTTTCCCCCATCCCCTCCCTCCACCCCTCTTCCCCCGGGCTTCCCCTCCCCCTTCCTCCCTCCCCCCTATCTCCCCTACCCGTGGCATCTCTGCTCTCCCCTCTCGCTCTCCCACTCCCCTTCCTCCTCCTCCTCTCTTGGCAGGTGCCCGGACTCGCACACACATATTGAACATTCGCGCGCCGGAGATCATCGCCATCAGTATCTCGTGTGTGTGCTTCGTTTTGTGTTTCGTGCAGTTACGACTCCACTGTTCACATGTGCCATCGCCGTTCTCCGTGTTTTGTGCGCCGTGTCCACAAGTGTTAGTGTTTCTATCGTCCAACGTGAACGGCTTCATGTTTATTGTTTTTTTTTTGTATCTCCATTTTTTGCCCGCCGTTTTTTGTATTGTCTGTATCACCTCTATGTCATGTTATTGTTTCCACTTAAGGCTGAAGAGCAGCGTACTGTGCTGCTGCCAGCCCGCCTGTATAGGTGATTAAAATTACAATAAAGAAAAAAAAGTCTTTTCAGAGCTTGTTGTCTCACAAGAGCAAAAGAGTTAACAGGTTATATGACACTCCTAGCTGTCACATTTTTTTTTGAGGAACGTGCCGTATTCGATACTACGAGGGATATTCGGAAAGTAAGTTCCGATCGGTCAAGAAATGGAAACCACTGTGAAAATCTAATAACGTTTTACACATATGTGCTCGACAGTGTCTCTAGTACGCCTGTCGGTTGCATCATTTCACTCTTTTCAGTTCTGAGTGCATGGTGAGCACATAAAGACGAGTAGAAAATAGTGTCTCCCGCGTAGTATGAGGTCCTGGTGAAAGACTTCGCCTGCAGTTATGCAACCCACATTACAGAACTGTCATACGGTTCCTACTTCTGCAGGGCAATGAAAAGTCTCCTGCAGCGTTTTCGATGGAAAGTGTTTGATCACCCGCACTACAGCCCCTAATTGGCTCCCTCTATGTTTCATCTCTGCTCGCATTAACTACTGGCTATGAAGACAACATTTTCACACAAATAACGAGTTATAAATGAGCGTAGAGAATTAGCGGGAAGTATAGGCGGCTACCTTCTATGATGAGGTTGGAAAGTTGGTACAACGCTACGACAAATGTCTAAGTCGGAGTGGTGACTATGTAGAGAAGGGGCTGGAAGCTGTAGCTAACTGTTGCAGATAAATTATTTCTGATTATCACAGTTGTTCCCATTTCGCGATCAATCGGAACTTACTTTCCGAATAGCCCTGGTACATGTGTGAAGAGCTGTATCGAAAATCGGTCCTTTCACCTTGAAGCAGTTGTGGGCAAGACTGGATGAGTCCTTGGTGGAGAGAAATCCGTCTCCCATAGTCTTCTACACGTTATGTAGCATTAACATATACAGAAGCGTAATACGGCAGGAAATTATTGCCCTTAATTAGAAGAAAACACGAAATGTGCTGCATGTGTTCGCAGACACGAAGTGTACGCACCACACAACTTCCGTCCGACGAAAATCGACCGAGCGAGGCGACACAGTGCCTAGCACACTGGACTCGCATTCGGGAGGACGACGGTTCAAACCCGCGTCTGGCCATCCTCATTTATGTTTTCCGTCATTTCCCTAAATCGCTTCAAGCAAACGAGAGGAGGGTTCCTTCGAAAGGGCACGGCTGCCTTCCTTCCCCATCTTCCCTAATCCGATAGGACCGATGACCTCGCTGTTTGGAACCCTCCCCTTAACCAACCAACAAATGAAAATCGAATTTCAGATACCGTGCTTCGCTGTGTTACCGATTTCGCTAACCGAATACAAAATTGGTTTTCCGAGCATCAGTTGTTTTACTCGAATCGTGTAAAAACATTTGCGGTTCCAATTTCATCAGCGCGGCGAAGTGAGGTTATCAGTATTTTGAAAACATTTGAAAAATTTTCAAAAGATATTATTTCCTTAGATATCTCAGTGACAAGGAGGAAGTTAAGGAGATTGTTCCGGGCGGTCATAATTAAACTGCAGCTACTCTCGGAGATGTAGTGTGGGCTGTATTATCCTGTGGCAGCGAAATTTGGGACATATGCTAATGCGTTAAAGCGAACCGATTTACGCCGGAAAAAAGATTAGTTACAGTTTCGGCTGCCAGGTGCAAATCTGGCGGTGTACACAAGCTCTCTGACTGTATGCGATCCACACTGTCGTTCAAGAAGCCATAAAGTGAGTGAACAGTTCGGCTTAAAGAAGAGAGACCGTGCGCTATTAGTGAAACTCTAGTATGTGACCTGCCGTAGTTGCAGTGTTTCCGAGTGAAACGTCTGAGGAGAGACTTGATGTCATTAATCGGTTTAAAGAAGATGATAATAAAACTCGAGAACTGGGACGAGCTTGGTGTGGCACCTGAAAGAGAAAAGCGTCCTACCCGAGATTGCTGTCGCTGTAACTGGCCATGCAGCACGCGCCCTGGTAGTGATAGTGGTCGTGCAGTGTCACGAGAATTGCCCATCCCATGGCCGACAACACACAAAGTTTGGCGGTTCTATTTCACACTGGTACCCGCGCAAGGTCCAGACGGTGCAGCAACTGAATGCTCTCGAGCCGCAGCATCATTCTGAATTTGATCTTCAGTTTCTAGCATGAGTTGATGACGTGTAGCTGGGCAACGTTCTTGGAGTGACAAGGCACATTTTTACACTACAGGGTGTAACGAATACACAGAGGTGCTGAATTTGCGGTACTTTTAAACAGCGTGTTGCGCACGAAGAACTATTCCAGTCGCCGAATGTGACTGTGTGATGTGGAGTCACAGGCTGTTTCATTCTCGGTCCGTTTTTCTTTGAAGAGAATACACACAGAGGGCCTGTCAGATGTACCGTTACCTCCCTACGATATCGAGACCTCCTTGTACAGCATGTGATTCCTGCTATGGAAGAGCGGAACTGCGTGGAAACCTCTGTCTTTATGCAAGATGGGGCAACATCTCATTTTGCTCGCCCAGTGAAACAACTGCTTGCTGGAACTATCCACGAACATGTTACCTCCAAGGCTTTTTCAGCTGCGTGGTCTGCAAGAACACCTGATCGCAATCCATGTGACTTCTGGCTCTAGGGGTATCCGAAATAACGCGTTTACCAGGGACACAGTCACTGTACAGGGATACGTTGCTCCGATTCCACCGGAACTTCTGTGAGCAAATGTTGTTCATGTCGTTTTACGGATGCAGCGTCTCGTCGACATCTCCGATGCTACTACTAAACGAGTTTTGTAAGGGGCGGTTTATAATATCAACATTAGGTCTTTCTCACTTGTTTGACCTTCTCTGTCCATGTCCCGTTGCTAATCCATTTCATACGGAAACATTTCTATACGTATTTCTTCCATTCACAGCGCCGGATTTGTACATCGTTGCGAGAAGTGGAACTAATGTTTTTACAGTGTAAATAGGTTCGTTAGCGCATTGGAGTATACTGAGTTTCGCTGCTAAACGACGATTACACCCACACAGGACCTCTGTGAAGGCCGGCCGCGGTGGTCTAGCGCTTCTAGGCGCTCAGTCCGGAACCGCGCGACTGCTACTGTCGCAGGTTCGACTCCTGCCTCGGGCATGGATGTGTGTGATGTCCTTAGGTTAGTTAGGTTTAACTAGTTCTAAGTTCTAGGGGACTGATGACCATCGATGTTAAGTGCCATAGTGCTCAGAGCCATTTGAACCACTTGAACCTCTGTGAATGGATGCACTTTAATTACACTGAAGAGTCAAAGAAACTGGTACACCTGCATAATATTGTGTAGGGTCCCCGCTAGCAAGCAAGAAATGCCGCAACACGACGAGGCATGGAAGTAGTGATGGAGACAATTGATACCATGAATCCTGCTGGTCTGCCCGTAAATACGTAAGAGTACGAGGGGGTGGAGATCTGAACAGCAAGTTGCAATACATCCCAATATGCTCAGCAATGTTCATCCCTGGGGCGTTTGGTGCCCAGCGGAAGCGTTTAAGCTGTGCAGCAATTCAGCACGTGTGGGGGCTGTCGTATTGTCCTGCTGGAATTGCCCAAGTTCGTCGGAATACACGATGGACATGAATGGATGCTGTGATCAGATAGGATGCTTACCTACGTGTGACCTGCTCGGGTCGTTTCTAGACGTATTATGGATCCCTTGAACTACGCACGACCCACACCATTACAGTCTCCACCAGCTTGAACGGTCCCTTACTAACGTGCAGGATCCATGGATTTATGAGGTTGTCTCCATACCTCTACATGTCCATCCGCTCGATACAATGTGAGACGAGACTCGTCCGACCAGGCAACATGTTTCCAGTCATAAACAGTCCAACGTCGGTGTTGACGGGCGCAGGAGACGTGTAAAGCTGTGTGTCGTGCAGTCATCAAAGGTACCTGAATGGACATGCGGCTCACAAAGCCCATATCGATGATGTTTCATTGAAAGGTTCGCACGCTGACACTTGTTGATGGCGCAGCACTGAAATCCACAGCAATTTGCTGAAGGGTTGCACTTCTGTCGCACTGAACGATTCAGTCGTCTTTGGTCCCGTTCTTGCAGGATGTTTTTCCTGCCGCAGCGATGTCGGAGATTCCTGATATTCACGGCACACACGTGAAATGGTCGGACGGGAAAATGCCCACTTCCTCTCTACCTCGGAGATGCTGTGTCCCATCGCTCGTGCGCCGTCTGTAAGACCGCGTTCAAAGTCACATAAATCTGAATAAACTGCCATTGTAGCAGCAGTAACCGATCTAACAACTGCGCCAGACACTTTTCTTATTTTAGGTGTTGCCGACCGCAGTGCCGTATTCTGCCTGTTTACATATCTCTATACTTGAATACGCATGCGTACACCAGTTTCTTTGGCGCTTCAGTGTACAAGAGGAGACGTTTCAGCACCTTATCAATGCCACTTCATGTATCCAAAATGGTTCTGTTACACGGACCCATATCACGCGAGTTGGGAAAAAGTGTGGAGGGATCACTGTTGCCAGATTATTACAGTCAAACATTTTGGGGACTTGAAATGTTAGAAAATTTCCCACTGTGAAAATATACACATTCGTGTTTCTGCTCGCATAATCAGCGAACGTTTTGTTACCAGCCACTGCCTGTGTACGAAAGCCTTTTTCACTAAAACAGAGAGCGCTTACTGAAGTTTACCATTAGCGAGCTGTACAGAATGTAAGGACTTGTCCCAATCCGTTTCGTTTTTACATTTCAGTAAATATATCCTCATCTATTTCCTCCTATAAAGGTTTGTTTGTCTTCAGTTAGTGAGAAAATCGCTTCGTCCATAGTAACCAATATTTTAAAAGCACGTAGTAATCTGATAAACTAAACAGTGTTCAAATGCGGTAAAGTGTTTCATGGAAAAATCGGTTCTGAAAGCTGAAACCCGGCAGCCAAAGTCGCATTTACAGACTGATATTAGCGTTCTCACGATATGCGGCATTACTAAATGCATTTCCTTATTGCAGTTAGCTGGGGAAACTGTTTGTGGTACCATATAGCATGTATATGACCAATGAAATGGCCGCACGCTGGGAACCAACAATTACGTGACGTCAATAATTAAATGAAAGCAAAAACAAAATGTTGTCTTGTTAAAAAGATGACGTATGAATAGAACAGATTGCTTTGATGATTAAAATATGAACGAAATGTACTTGTTTCAGTATTGTTTATATAAAACCAAAATTTACAAATCTCAGGACCAGTTTGACTGGGCGTGGACTCGACTCAGTTATTAAGGGGAGGGACGTGGGAAGAAATCGTCTCGCCACTATTCGTGACCATTCGTCGTGTAGTGGTGTCGGTGGCAGCATCTGTGTCGGCACGATGCGTCGCTTCTAATCTCTGCGGCGCGAGTAGCTGCGTTCATTGGAACCCGCGACTTTGCGGCAAGACACAGGTACGATCTTAAATGAAACAACAAGTTTACTATTACCAGTCACCGTTTTATTTTATTTTTTCCATGACGCGTTTCGAAGGTTTAAACCTCCATCATCGGGTGGATTTACATTAGTTAGTATTACATATGTGTGTATGTTGTGTTACGATTTTGGAGGAACTTGTGGCACTGCCTCCAGTGGTCACAGGTTCCTTTTTCTGTCGTAACACTTCACATGTATACTGCCATATACTGCCACAAATGTGGCAGTATACATGTGAAGTGTTACGACAGAAAAAGGAACCTGTGACCACTGGAGGCAGTGCCACAAGTTCCTCCAAAATCGTAACACAACATACACACATATGTAATACTAACTAATGTAAATCCACCCGATGATGGAGGTTTAAACCATCGAAACGCGTCGTGAAAAAACAAAATAAAACGGTGACTGGTAACAGTAAACTTGTTGTTTCATTTAATGTCAGTAACAGTCACGGTAAAGCCTAACCTAAAAATGTTCGCATCCAGGTGCGATCGTCGCGTTGTCTGCCCTTGTGCGGGTTGCGTGGCCGAAGCAGTGATATCGCGGGGTCGGATGGCGGATGGATGGATGGAGAATACCCTATGCCCTCTTGCTTCCACACTGTCTCACAGAACCCTTCCACACTTCATCCATCTCTCAGCTCCACGGTTCCTCGAAATTTTCTCCTCTCGCGGCGTTCTCGTTGGCGGACTCAGTTTGCCATACCGCCCAGCGACTGACCGCCATTTCGTGACCAGTGCAGTGTGTAAATTGTTTATCTTGCGCGCGCTGGTGTGCAACATGGGAACTGGCATCTTTATCACGATTTCACTTTCTTCCGATGTTTTTCTGCATTCCGAAGTTGTTGTGAAAGCAGCTACACAACACTTCTTTGTAACCGATAGGCCTGCACAGACTCGTGCATGTGCTACATTTCAGAGTCTGCTGGGTTCCGTGATTTACGATGAACGTCCTTACTGTCCAGAAAAGATCTTTTTAAGAACGCTGTCCTCTTTCAAACGCTTCCCTATGCGAATTCTTCACGCTTTGTGACTCTCCTCCCAGCGTGCGTGGGGTCCTGGAATTGTCGACAAGTTCTTGCATTGTAAGGCAGGTAAAACAACTGTTGCCATGCCAGAAGAGTCACATGCTTTCGTGAGTTCATTCTCGCTGTTCCATCCTAATGGCTGCCGGGGTCCATCACTTTTCAGCATGGTATACTAAACGTGAACAACAAAATGGTTCACATGGCTCTGAGCACTATGGGACTTAACGTCTGAGGCCATCAGTCCCCTAGAACTTAGAACTACTTAAACCTAAGTAACCTAAGGACATCACACACATCCATGCCCGAGGAAGGATTCGAACCCGCGACCGTAGCGGTCACGCGGTTCCAGACTGTACGTGAACAACACTAATGCTCTATATGAATATGAAGATGGTTTCTATACATGTCAGAAAGAACAGATACAATCTTCATATAGTTAAGGCTAACCGGCCATTGACTTCCTTCTGTGCGGATGCACAGGCATTGTCCGAACTCCGATGGGACTCGGTAAGATTGTCTGACGTGAGTAACGAGTGTAATGGGCAGGGCCACTACGAATGTAGTGTGTGAAGTTGGGAATGTGGGTCTCACTGGGAGCGTGCAAGGGATAAATCCCTGCAGTCGCACTATCCTCTGTGTCCTCGGTGGCTCAGATGGATAGAGCGAGCGTCTGCCATGTAAGCAGGAGATCCCAGGCTCGAGTCCCGGTCGGGACACACATTTTCAACTGTGTACATCAACGCCTATCGACAGCTTAGTGTCTTGATTTAATTTTCTTCACACTAATGCAACTCTACCGATAGAGCGTACGTGTAGGAAGTTAATTGACATTAGACCTTTTTTCACTTTTTTATCGTCAAGCAGCGTGTAATGTTCGTGGCTCGACGATGGAGTTGAACGTGTGCGTCATCTTGCAAGAGCAGTAGGGAATACGTCACAGCGAGTAAGAGTTCAAAAATGGCGTAAGAGAGCGACAGCTGTGGTATGAGCACTGATTTTGGCCAACAGCTGGTCAAAATAACTTGCTTTTCCTTGATTCCTCGTCTGCGTGTATAAATCATACTCCTTTAGAACAAACTATCCTTTCTGAAAAGTGCGTGACATTGCAGTTCACAATCACATGGAACCACTGACATATTCAGCCTCTGGCTGTTTGTTTTCCTTCTGCGCCTGTAAAACATGTTATTCCACTATCTGCTGTTATGGCTCAAACGATAGCCACTTTCACGATAAGTTCCACGACAGATTCTCTAACATTCGGTTATATGATAACCATTTCGACCAGTTCTCATCACCTCGTTACACCAATATGATTCTATACGCATTCTATGAGAGTGAATACCTAGCTGAACGTCCTACACGGTTTTTAACTCCCAAGGAGTTCGCCTTCGATCCTGATGCTGCGAATTTTTGTGATCTCTGTGGCGCGCCACTTTTCATTCGGTGTTGATTGTGCAAGTTAATGTTCCGTTTTTAACATTTCCTGAGTGTCAATGAAGTACATTTTTGACGTGTGATACATACATCCCACAGAAGGTTGGTCTCTGCACCTTCCGGACACATTTTCTGTCGCCCTCCTGACGCACATGGTGAGGCATTAGAGCTAATATTTTTCCTGTCAGATCTGTTAACTCAACACTTTCAAATGAGCCTTACTAAAGCTTAAAATTGCGACCTCACACTCAAGGGGTTCCTTGTGAGATTCTCACTAAATCATATTAATGGATGCGATACAGAAAATTACATTTAGAGGTGCACAAATTTGTAACTTAACAATACAATATTTTATATGTTACATTTTTGTCACTCTGTTATCATACGGATTGCGTCCCCATATAAAGACTTTGCGACCAACCAGTAATCCCCATTACCAGCTCTTTAAAAAGACTCGAAATCGCATTTATGAAACAGCTCCAAATGCCTGATTACATTACAAACGAGTTAATGTCTGAAGCAATGCTTAAAAAGCTATTCTTTCTCGTATGTCTGTTTGTGACGTCATGTCTCCGGAATTATGTGCCTTACAGTGATATATTCTAATGCATAGGCCTACATTCAGCGGTTTAGGTAGATACTGTCTGAAAAACTTGTTGCGGTTGACCTAATAGTAAATAATCAATAAATTGAAATGTAGTGCTGAAATTATACAGCATGACCAGTGAAAATATAGTAAGCTATAAACTTATTTGCTTTCATTATTTTCTATAGCGTGTCAACGAGGAAAAGTTTCGAAAAGATTTGAAATTACATGTAAAATTTGTTTGATATCGCTAAGTGCGCTCATTCTTAAATAATGGATGAATATAGTCCGGGTAATTTGCGGGCCATGGGCTGCACTGCCGCTGGGGATGACACAGTTTCTAATACTCGACTTTATGTGTTAAACCTTTAACGTAAGATAATGTCTGTTAACGTTTACATTATGACAGCATTTCAAATTTTTAAATTAGACCAGTAATCAAACGAAATAATTAAAATGAAATTTTTGTTGCTCTTGGAAGATGCCGATAGGCAGGCAACCTGAATTTTATCACTTAGGTGATATGGGTAATTATGCAGCTGTTGCTTTATATGTCATGTGTATAATACCTGTTTTGCAAAGCAAGTGCTTTAATTATTTAAAAAATGTTAACTTTGTCAAAACTTGGACACGTAAATAAATAACTGAGCCTCATCTGATGGATCATAATACTATTTTTAATCTTGGTCTCACACCATTCAGTTGGTGAAAGTGCTACGTTTTTTCCTTTGGTGCCTTTTCTAACGTTGGTCCGCAATGTTACGGGAGCACAATTGAGTCCGACGTGGTCAGACGACATTATAGTGGAGTAAAGAAGCAGATACGAGCAGCTAGTTTGCCATTGCAGTGTTGGACGAAGGGTTCAAATGACTTTAATTGCACCAGTAAGCCTCAGATGCAAGATTTTTGGAGGTATAATAAGTTAATGTTGTTCACTCCACAACTTCATCAAACGCGATCGTTAGAGAAAAGCAATACGGTGAGGGGAAGCTATAATTGTTGTAAGAGACAACGAGATACTAGCGCCTACTTGCAGCCCTGTGGAATCTGAGGGGTGGCGAAGGGGTTTGTGTATCCACAGCCACGGACTCCCTCACGGGTTATCTCTGCACAGGCCCATATTTAAAGTGCTCAACAAAGGTGAACGGGTGCCACTGAGTGTGTTCCTGAACTGTGGGGTGTTAGAGGGTATCTTTTCCGCTTCATTAATGCACGTGTCAATATTGCGTGGTGAGGGATCCTTACCAGAAAGGTTTGACGGAGTACATCGAGAAAGTTCAAAGAAGAGCAGCACGTTTTGTTGTATCCCAAAATAGGAGAGTGTCACTGAAATGATGCAAGATTTGGAGTCGACATAATTGAAACAAAGACTTTTTCGTTGCGGCGGGATATTCTCACGAAATTTCAATCACCAACTTTGTCCTCCGAATGCGAAAATATTTTGTCGACGCCGATCTACATCGCGAGAAACGATCACCATAATGAAATAAGGGAAATAAGAGCTCGCACGGAAAGTTATAGGTCATAGTTCTTTCCCCGCGCTATACGAGATTGGAATAATAGAGAATTGTGAAGGTGGTTCGATGAACCCTCTATCAGCCATTTAAATGTGATTTGCGAGTATCCATGTAGATGCAGATTGTAACGGAACATATTAAAGGCTTTACTGTACCGAAGTATGTGATACCCTCCAAATTCAACCAGTTTAACGAGTATTTATGATTATAGAAAAGTTATTGTGTATGTTAACAATGATTGCATAACGTGTCTGCATAAACAGTCAAACCATTAAATTATACTGAGTAACTGACCCACACAAAAGTTTATATCACTTGACCACTAATACAGCAAATGTCATCATGTGAAAACACTAAGTTCATCTTAAATAATTAATATGAAGTACGAAAAATAGTGGCCAACTTAGGTATTTTGGATCTCCGTAAATAAAAATCACCCAGTGAAACCTATTTGTTCACTAGGAGCGTTTTCACTCAGTATTCATGTAATCAATCCTATTTTAGACGAAAACCAATGTAATTCTTAATAATTCATGTTATTTACTTATTTATGCAAATTAGAGAAGTCAATTGACAAACTTCTAAAAAACGGCCTTTTTGTAACAAAGAATTATTCGGTCAAGTCAACAAATTTGTCTGTCATTTTAATAACATGTTAAATTATGTCACTCGATGCAAATTAATAACTTTTCTGCACAAATTATGATAACAGATGTACATGTGACTTACAAACTATATCTCTTTTTAGTAGTTCTTTGACAATGTTATAAATACAAGCAGCAAGAACGGTCGGGAGGCAGTCGGAATGTCACTTTGGTAAAGTGTGTTTGTGTGTTATTGTTTGAGGTGGATAAACAATGCAAAGAACATGTAACGGAAATACTACTTTGTGTTGTGTCGTGGTCTTTGGTGGACAGTGGAATTAAGATGGCCACCAGAGTAATAAATATTTGAAGTTTACATATTTGTTGGTTTCGATCGTTCTTTATCATCAAAAGCACATAAAAAACACGGGACCTCATGTTTTTAACCCTAGACAACCAGATGTAGAGCCAGCATCGAGACACGGCAGCGATCCAGCAAGTAGCAGCGATTACCACAACTCAATGCATTTTAATGGCGCCAACCTAACATCAAGTGCTAACAAGCTCCGTAAATGGGAGTGAAATAGTGCGATTATAGCAATTAGTAATATCTACGACCAGGCGACCATTACAAGATGAACAACTGTTTGATGTTTGTTTGTCCGTCTTAGGAACGAAATATATCACTTATTTTGCTTGTGTCCTTCCGACACTTGGTTGCTAGGTTTGAGGAGGTAAGCGGCATTAGAAGTCAGCGCACAGCTCATACGATTCGCGTAAATGATGGGCTGCTGATCTGCGTAAGCAGCGGTGGCGCCCGACAGCGAGGCAGATTGGTTCCGTAGAATTCATATCAGGCGAGTATGGTCGCCGAGACATCAGTATGATTTCAAAGAAGCTTTTCAAACCACTGCAGCACGGTCCTGGCTCAGAGAAACGGACAATTATACTGCTGAAAGATGAAATGGTTCAAATGGCTCTGAGCACTTAACTTCTGAGGTCATCAGTCACCTAGAACGTAGAACTAATTAAACCTAACTAACCTAAGGACATCACAAACATCCATGCCCGAGGTAGGATTCGAACCTGCGACCGTAGCGCCGGCCGCGGTGGTCTCGCGGTTCTAGGCGCGCAGTCCGGAACCGCGCGACTGCTACGGTCGCAGGTTCGAATCCTGCCTCGGGCATGGATGTTTGTAATGTCCTTAGGTTCATCATCATCATCATCATTATTTAAGACTGATTATGGCTTTCAGCGTTCAGTCTGGAGCATAGCCCACCTTATACAGTTCCTCCATGATTCCCTATTCAGTGCTAACATTGGTGCCTCTTCTGATGTTAAACCTATTACTTCAAAATCATTCTTAACCGAATCCAGGTACCTTCTCCTCGGTCTGCCCCGACTCCTCCTACCCTCTACTGCTGAATCCATGAGTCTCTTGGGTAACCTTGCTTCTCCCATGCGTGTAACATGGTTCATGGTGTGGGTTCCTGTAGTCATGTCCTAGTTCATGAACCACGGGCAACGTATGAGTGGCCAAGTAAGTGGTCCCGACAGTCGGGAGACCAGTTACTTTGGAATAAGGCTGGCCATCTCGGACATATTCTGAGTCGTGGTCACCTTTGTGCTCATACGGCAAAGACTACCAAATCCACCGGTTAGTCCCTCAGTCGTTAGGGGTAAAACCCAATGGGACTCGGGGCAAGTAAGGCTAGCAACCTGCTTCCCTGGTACTCTAAATATGATGCTGGCAATAATCAGAGCAAAATGCCTCGGACCTTTGGAGGTGACGGAGTCCCACCTCAAACTGACAAACCAGGGACTCCAAAGATACGACTTGTCCTTAGGTTAGTTAGGTTTAATTAGTTCTACGTTCTAGGGGACTGATGACCACAGCTGTTAAGTCCCATAGTGCTCAGAGCCATTTGAACCATTTTTTGCGACCGTAGCGGTCCAGACTGTAGCGCCTAGAACCGCACGGCCACTCCGGCCGGCGCTGAAAGATGACATCGCCGTCGAGGAAGACATCACACATGAAGGGATGCAGGTGGTTCGCAGCTGTCAGCGTGTCTTCGACTACCACCACAGGTCCCATGCAAGCACAGAAGAATATCTCCCGGAGTATAATACTGTTCCCTCCGGCTGTGTCCGTAGCGCGCTGCGCGTCTGGAGCCACCGTTCACCTCGATGACGGCATTTGTGGAGACGATCAGCGATCTAGTGCGGCAAAAACGTGATTCACCCGAAGAGTAGACGCGTTTTCATCATTGACTATCGAATCCCGATGGTCCCGTGGCCACTGGAATCCTTACTGACGATGTCGTTGCGTCAACATGTGAACGCACAGTGGTGGCCTGGTCTGCTCTGGAGCTCAAGTTCAACACTGCACGATGAACGGTATGATCCGAAACACTTGTGCATGCGCCAGCATTGTGCTCTTTTGGCAGAGATGTCACACATCACCATCTATCCTACTTTGCGCAGCAGTGAAGCCTACGAATCCCATGTTCTGTGAAGAGACGTGGACACCCAACCATTTTTTTTTTTTAAATCTTTATTCAATTGAATTATTTCTTACATTTTAACCCACCACCTAATACATTAGTGGGTCTTAAATCTACATTACATTTTTATTGAATATTAGCAGCATTTTTACTTCTACTCTAGTGTTAGTGAACTTACTTGCTACAGGAAATGAGGAGTTAGTTTCTTGTTGGGTAAGATCTAATTCTACACTTTGCTAACTAATCTAGGGCCTACTTCCTGCAGCGTTACAGGCGTGCCAGATGTTTTGTATAAACCTACTGTGTGGCCGTGCCCACTGAGCTAATCCCAGTGAGCATGCCCCTGGCACTGGGCTGGCCTTTTTGAAGATCGCTGCAGGTTCTGTTAGGGGTCTTCTATCTACTATCTACTTAAAGGTTAAACTATTACTAAGTCACAATCGGTGCGCAATTGTCAATTTCGGGTGTTGGCGCTCCCTCCCCCTGTTCCAGAGCGTGGCGGATTCCTACCGTCACGGCGATTGGCGAGTCCACGCCCCGGCGGAATGGGATGGGTCGCCTTCAGTCATGTCATGTCCGGTGGTTCATATGTTTTCCCTTAGGTATTCTCGCAGGACCTTTGCTGATACCTCGCTGGCAAGGCGGTTTACTATGTTAAATGTGGTAGGGTCTCTGATTAATTGATATGTGTTGTTGTGAGGCAACTGGTTTCTTAGGTCACTGGCTACATCATCGAAGATAGGGCACTCATAGATCACGTGATCCGGAGTACCCCATTCAGCTCCGCAGTCACACGAGGGGGCAGCCCTTTTCCCGAATCGGCAAAGATATGCCGGATACGGTCCATGTCCTGTGAGGAAGTGCGACAGTCCCTTACTTGGCTGGAAATGCGAGAGTTGGAGACGTTCTTTAATGTTTGGGAGCAGCTGGTAAGCTTCCCAAAGTTCTTGCCATAACTCTTCTTCTCTCCTCTTGATTGCAAACTTGTCCCCCACCCGCACTCCCAAGATGCTTTCAGTCTTTTCTACATCTCCCCTTTTCACCCAATACCAGGCTGCCTGTTCCCGGATTTTGATGTCTAGGGGACACACCCCCATAAGTGTTAGTAGTGCCCCTCCTGGAGATGTTCTGTACGCTCCAATGGAGCGCAGAAGCATGTTGCGCTGCACCCTCCTCACAGACATAGCGGGCACGACCCTCGTGAGCCTGTGCGCCCACACTCCGTATCCGTAAACCATGATAGAAACAAGAATGGTATTGTGGTATAACTTTATGAGTTATGGTGGAAGATGAAATCTACTGTGTCCTATTGTGATTAAGTTGTTTAGGGCTTCTAGTGATCTTTGTGTAACTGTTTCTATGTGTTTAGCAAAATTCCACCTTTCATCGATTATTACCCCTAAATACCGGGCCTCACGACGCCGAATCACTGGTGAGCCCTCGATTCTTACCGTTGGATTTCTGGCCAATTGGCCTTTCAGTAATAGGTATGTTGACTTGTTAGGCGCACATCCAACCATTTAGCGTCTAGTCATCTAGTGGTAGATTCACTGTCCTACCTCTTTCCGTACATGCCCACGACAGCAGCAAGAACATCGACCAGCTTCGCCGTTTACGAGATATTCTTTCACAGGCTCTGCGTAATGATAATCTGCTCTTTGTCAAAGTAGCTTACTTCAATGGGTCTCCCGATTTGTAGTCCATACTTCCGCTAAGGTGATACCCCGTCAGTGTCTGCTCCGCTTACACACTTTCGTTACCGCGTCACGTGCCTGCAACGCCACCAGATGGCGTCCAATATCACGGTGGGCAGTGATGATCATGCTTTGGCTGATAAGTGTAGCACACTTGTGTGAGCCCTTCTTGAATACTGAGGAAGTGTTTGGGATCCATAGCAGATCGGATTAAAGGCAGGCACCGAAGCAATTCACATGTGTGCTGTTACGTTTGTTACTTTCAACGTACGCGAGTGTTGCGGAAATCATTTGCGAACTCAAATGAGGAACTCTGGAGGGAAGACGACATCCTTTTCGCGAAACACTATTGCGAACATTTAGAGAACAAGTATTTGCAGCTGCCTAAAGATGGATTCTGGTATCACCAACGTACAATTTGCGTAAGGAGCACGAACACAAGGTAACATAAATTTGTTGTTGTGTATTCACCAACAGCCGCGTACTTTTAAGATAGTATTTTGTTTTATTCTGTAGGCGACGAGTTTCGGTATTTCATTATGCCATCTTCGGGCCCCTGCATAATACGAGTATACAAGTAATATGGGCTACAAGGTTGTACAAAGCAAGCTTACAGAGAGTGACGGATAATCATAATACCGCTGAAGCGTACAGAGACACATAGAAAGTCGGTTTCCTCTCACTCCATTTACACGAGGAAAAGAAAAAAAAATGTCTACTAATCGTACATGCTATCCTCCGTCATACACCACGCAGTGACTTGTGGAGTATGTATGTAGATGCAGAAATTTCGGGAAATGGCGATAATCTTTGCAATACGCTGTTCAAAAGAATTACAGTAACACGTGTATCAACGTCCAGTATCTATTCCGATATGGATGGTACATGTGCTCTTACTGCAAGACTTGAGATCTTCGCTGTTAACGTAGGCAACAATTAAAATCATTCGCCATCTATTGGCTGAGTTATGCATTGCAGTGTCAAGTGACCCCTTATAAGGAGATGAGTAGTGATGTCTTAGAGTTTTCTAGTGAGATAGACAGTGTAATGGTCGCCTGGTCGTAGATATTGCTAATTGCTATAATCGCACTATTTCACTCCCATTTACGGAGCTTGTTAGCACTTGATGTTAGGTTGGCGCCATTAAAATGCATTGTGTTGTAGTAATGCTGGATCGCTGCTGTCTCTCGATGCTGATGTTGGCTCTACATCTGGTTGTCTAGGGTTAAAAACATGAGGTCCCGTGTTTTTTATGTGCTTTTGATGATAAAGAACGAGCGAAACCAACAAATATGTAAACTTCAAATATTTATTACTCTGGTGGCCATCTTAATTCCACTGGCCACCAAAGACCATGACTCAACACAAAGTAGTACTTCCGTTACATGTTCTTTGCATTGTTTATCCACCTCAAACAATAACACACAAACACACTTTACCAAAGTGACATTCCGACTGCCTCTCGACCCTTCTTGCTGCTCGTATTTATAACATTGTCAAAGAACTACTAAAAAGAGATATAGTTTGTAAGTCACATGTACATCTGTTATCATAATTTGTGCAGAAAAGTTATTAATTTGCATCGAGTGACATAATTTAACATGTTATTAAAATGACAGACAGATTTGTTGACTTGACAGAATAATTCTTTGTTACAAAAAGGCCGTTTTTTAGAAGTTTGTCATTTGACTTCTCTAATTTGCATAAATAAGTAAATAACATGAATTATTAAGAATTACATTGGTTTTCGTCTAAAATAGGATTGATTTCGTGAATACTGAGTGAAAACGCTCCTAGTGAACAAATAGGTTTCACTGGGTGATTTTTATTTAAGGAGATCCAAAATACCTAAGTTGGCCACTATTTTTCGTACTTCATATTAATTATTTAAGATGAACTTAGTGTTTTTACATGATGACATTTGCTGTATCAGTGATCAAGTGATATAAACTTTTGTGTGGGTCAGTTATTCAGTATAATTTAATGGGTTGACTGTTTATGGAGACATGTTATGCAATCATTGTTAACATACACAATAACTTTTTTATAACCATAAATACTCGTTAAACTGGTTGAATTTGGAGGGTATCGCATACTTCGGTAAAGTAAAGCCTTTAATATGTTCCGTTACAACAGGTGACAGTTTTCTTTTGTGGACGTTGTATTCAAGCAAGCACACGCAATGCAACATCTTGAAGCAGTGCAAATTGCAAGGGCGGTCTGTTTGACCCAAAAATGATTGACCTTCGGTCGTATTACTGCAGATGCCAATGTCTCTCCGTGTGTCCGCCGTAGGTTGTGGACACGTTACAGGGAAACAGGGTCACGGACGCATTACTTCGTCTTGTGAAGGCATATCTGGCTATCTCTGTTTTGCCGCGTCCTAAGGATACGGCCAGAGCATTGCAAGACTGTATCGGGAAAGCCACTGGAGCCGTTGTGTCCGATCGCAATTGTGTCCTTACGATCCAGGCGTCCTGCCTGACACATCTTGCAGCTCGCCTTAAGTTCTACCATTCTCATGTCAACTGGCAGCTTCGTCACTTGAGGTCACGAGCCCACATATCTTCTGACGTAATGTGATGACCATGTTCGTGCGCAGAGACCCGTGCTGAGCTGTACCTTCCAAATGTTCACCAGGAAATCAATAGATGTCCAAGGTTTGTGATGTGGGTAGGCTTCATTGTTAACGGCGACATGGATCTTGCAGTGGTCTATATTAGCCTTGGCGCAAGACAGTATATCGAACAGATCCTGTTGGACCATGTAGCGGCTGCTGCATACGGTGATGGCCAGCCCTGAACTCCTTCTACCGCCATGGTCTATTTGGGAGACGTCAACAGTGATGTCTTGGGAAGCCTGGATATTGAAGTATTGGAGTGGCCGGCGGTTAGTCTCGACGTAACCCCGTCATGCGTACGTGGAACATGGCTGACATGTGTTAGTGTTCGTCCTGTTTCACCACAGTCTTTCCAAGAACTCTCATGAGCTGTCATTGAAGAATAGGAACGGATAGCACACGGTGATCTCTGCAGGCTTACATAGAGCAAACCACGTAGGTGTCAGGCAGTGATAAACGCTCACAGCGGGCATACACGTTGTTGAAACTCTCGAAGTCCAACGAAAAGCATCCACATTGAGGATACGAATGATGTTTTCCGCTCTGTTTCCGAGACCTGTAGGGCATTTGAGTTCTTTTTGTGTAAACGATGTTAGATATAATGTTAATTTCTGAAAGATAAAGATATCATTTGGTACCATACCCAGTCCTCAATTATTGCTCAAGTTGTATGGCAGCTGTCCTCATTCTTTTGAGCAGTGTAGTTTGGATAATTGTTAGAACACGTTAAACGCTTTGCTAAATTAAAATCATTGAAGTAATTCTTAAGGGGCTCCGGAAAGGCTCAAAATCATGAAAAGTTCAATTTTTACTTTTTTGCGTTTTCTGAATCTGCAGATTAATAGATATATAATTTATTCAATTTTTTTTTAAATATGTTCTACATGGGCGTGACCCTCTGTGGCGCTGTTAAACTGCTGTCAAATGGTGTTATTATTAACGTCCGTGTTCATCAGGTACATTTTAGTGATGTGAGATAAAGTATGTGTTGTGGCTAACCTGTGATGGTTCAATATATATCGCTGGTGTGATTGTCGATTGTTTCATGTTTATTTACTCTGTCGTTATCTCGAAAATATTCGTAATTAATTCTGTTTCTTGAGTCTATGTTTTGTTGAAGTATAATAATGAGTAAAAGTAAAGTTGCTGTTGCGACTTTCAATGATGGCAACATTGTAAGGTGCAAGGTATTTAGAAATATGGGAATGAAGATAGGTTCTAACATGGTACGAGCGATGCTTGCTTTAGACAAGGAACGCCTTCGGGCTGCAGACAGGGCTGTATACAGTCTAGAAATACAAGCAAGAGTAAACAGGAGGAGGAACAAGAGGAAGCTGGAGGAGGAGTTTGCAGAAGATGAAGATAATCCATCCTATGGACCTGGAATGCACTAAAAAGTTAATCCAATCTTTGTCGCTCGATTCCCAAAACTTTTATTTTCTCATACTAATTACATGTTTTCTAAGGATCTTCCAAACATATTTGTTTCAAACTTTCAGTAAATGTTACACAGTACCTTCTGCGTAATTTAACACAGCCTTTTTCCAAAAAAGTGTATATTTTCCAATATATAAATAAAAAATTGCAAAAAAATGTTGTGAATTTTCATTACAATTGAAAAAAATCATCTTTAATAACTGAACTAAAATTTTGTAAAATCCCTGTGTTAAGTTGTAGCCCATATTCCAATAAATAATTTGTAAAAAGTTCAACTTCCTACCTCAAATACTTTGTGAGGAAAGATGTAATTTATAAGCGTTATTTTAATATTGCAAGTATAGGGCGTTCCGGAGCACCTTAATTCAATACCAGATTCATTAAAAGTAATCACCAAGAGTGTTAATATATCAGTTTCCTAGAATATTCAGATGTTTAGGTTACGTGCCTGTGGCAACTCGAAGTTGTAGCGGGGTGGAGCAAGTAAGCAGGCGCGACTTAACGCTGCAGTGCTGGCAGCTAAATACCTAAAATAAATTTAAATAAGGAAAATGGATCGTTAAAAACTGTCAAAGGTTTTTTTCGACAGTGCTGCAACATTACAGAAATACCCAGTGAGTTCCAATGGTGGACACTGCGAAAGACGAGTTCTGCATCGCAGAGAGCGCTACTCTCAAAACTCTGCGAGTCCACTTGTCAGTACGGAACACCTTCTACACACACACACACACACACACACACACACACACACACACACAGACACTTCATACGATGACCGCATCGATTAAATTAGAAAAAAATCTGCTTATGCACACTGAGATTGAAACGTCCCCTTAGAACAATTATACAAGACTGTGCTTAACCTGACACACAATATTATTAGCGCAACGCAATCTGACTTTCAAAAATCCCTACAAAAAAAAATGGCCCTGACTAACATTAACCTATGCGTTTCACAAATCGCTTACCTCACAAAAATGTTGGTTACTCGAACTACTGCAATACAGCAAGCGCCACTACTGCCAGCTAAATAAAAGATTCAAACTATGGAAGGCACTAACTACTGATAGGGATAGTTAGCAAATGAAAGATATTAATAGAGAAAAAACAATATATTTACCTTAATATCATCAAAAGTCATAATATATATATGAGTTCATAACATCCATTCTTACAAATATCAAAACTCCGCCATTTCTCTCTCCACATCCACCACTGCTGGCGGCTCACCTCCAACTGCGCAACGCTACGCGCTGTTCACATCCAGCTGCCGCTGCCCAACACTACAATGGCAGACAACAATGCAAACTAGCCACAGACTGCACACAGCACAGCCAGTCATTTTCATACAGAGCGCTACGTGGCATTACCAATATAAAAATCTAAACAGCCTACTTACAAGATTAACAGCCGTCCTTCCTATTCACCATAGCTCGAATGGGACGGGAATAGCGGGAAACTGTTCTTTAAGAGCTTGTGGATCCTACTTCACTGTAACGACGCAAATGTTTATTTTCACATGATTCTTTTAGGAGAACGCTGTAGTACTTCGCTTCCAAAATACGCAGAAACTCGATTATTTCCCTCGCAACCCACTGCAGACAAAGAAGACCGAACGAGAATTCTGCCTACGGTGGCTCCGACGCCCTTTCCACTGCCACGGTGGGGAAGCCAGACGATACGCAAAACAAGTCTGCCTGGTGGGGTGGAAATGTAATTGCCGCTAATGCTGTAACGATTGCGTTCCCAGAAACATGACGCGCGGCCAACCCGAATTCTTAATGACGCAACATAGTTTCCACGCTTCTGTTTCCGAGAACAAAGGCACGGCTTCCTTTCTTTGCCACAAAAGAGGCGACATGCAGCGACCAAACCGAGCTAATTTTCTATGCTGTATGCTTGCAGTAAATTCCATCCTCCCAGGGTACGTTTTGTTTATTTACTTTGGTGAAAATTGTGCTTCCCTTTCGAGTAAAATACACATTGCTGACCATCTACTCTTCAACAGCAAGGAGGATAGCAAATAACGAAATTTTACTTATTGTTGGAATACACTGCAGTTGGAAGAATACATGATTAAATCTGTAGGTTATTTGCGTGTATACAGGGTGCGTAATTTACTCCACAGAGGTACCGCCTGTGTGAGAAACAATGGCGGAACACGGCTGGGCTCTAACTAAGCTTGGACGGTACGAACTTGAATGTCATTTCATTCTGCTTGAACTCTACGCCAGCCTAGTGGTGGTGTACCAGTTTCTAAAAAAATTACGTTTATATGTCACATCTGTTTTTATGGTGTATGTCACTAACGCGCTTCTGATAACTGGAAATATCTGTGCTCCAGTTGTATGCGCCGCCTTTTCAACGGCGTTACAGATTTGTCCAGAGTTAACGACGTACAACATCAATGCCTCTTTAAGTCAGTATTTGAGGCAACTGTGTTTGATACATCAGAAACCAAGATGCTAAAACGACCTTTTCTCCAGTACGTACTTACTATCAAGCACGCAACGTATTATAAGAATATTTATCAGTTTTTTGCGATTTTATGTTGACATCAATGCCTCTTTCTTTTACAGTTCCAGATGATGCTCCACATAGACTGAAACTATTCGCACATTTCAGTAAAGTTTTATACATTTATTTGCAGCATGGTACATGTATGCACTGTGCGTGCGTGTGTGTGTGTGTGTGTGTGTGTGTGTGTGTGAGAGAGAGAGAGAGAGAGAGAGAGAGAGAGAGAGAGTGAAAGGAGTCAGCATGAAGCCCTGTGCTGCACCACAATCTACTCCTAGCGAATAGCTCCAAGGTTGCCTCCAAGGCTAACGTCCTTATCCGACGGACAGATTACCACCAACATTCTCACATGCCCTCACTTCATGAGACACTATAGAGAGGTTTGGTATTTAAAGCTGGACATTGGCGCAAAGTCTGTGATGAGGGACTTTAGGCCACCACATCTTCTCCCCTTTTGAGCCAAATACTGGTAGTGAAATTATTTTGCTCCACCAGGATTCGAGCCGGCTTACCCACAGGTGTGCGCCAGAGCACAAGGGTGCGTTAGCGAACTCGGCTGAGGAGGCCGGTTCGGCAAAGTTTATGCAACAACTGTTGTATATTAACATGTCCTTCGCTGAAATACTTGTCTTAGTACATCTTTCACAATAACATTTCTCGAGAACTTGATACTGGGAATATTATTCCCACGATTTTTCACAGATAGAGTGTTGTGTTTTGTTCACTGTTATCTTAAAGAACCTTGCACTTTATCACCGACGTAGACGTGAATTAGTTTACCTTTATGTTCCAAAGAGATGTTTAAATAAAAATAAACATCTATCTATAAAAATAACCAGTTGATCACATTCCTTCTTTAGTGCTTAGATACTTACGAAGGAGTCTGAACTCATATTACCGTCTACAGACTTAGTACAAAACTAACCTAACTGCTAAAAGATAACTATGTGCATCAAGGCAGCAAGCAGCAAGTGCAGGTCAAGCACTGGAAAGAGAGAGAGAGAGAGAGAGAGAGAGAGAGAGAGGAGAGAGACACAAGGTAAAACTGCGTGCTAAAACGCGATCTTGTTCGCAACGCAGTTTAAGGTGCCAAGTGGTTTTTCGGAAAAGGGAATACTGCGCTACAAAATGAAACATTCATTCAAGAACGGATATAATTCAATACAAGCTCATTAGTGTGGTTCAGCTCAGGTTATACTGCGGTTCATCCGAGCAACACCAACAATTTTTGAAGATACAACAAATGATGCGTTTGCCTTGCAGAAAAGACTAATCTGGACTTCACATGTTTCTTAACATTTTTGGGAGCATATTTAAATACGTTTACTGTAAAATATCTTTCCCACAGTAATTACAAGAATCTAAATAAACCAAGCCTGCTTCATTACTTATGGAGCATTGCAACACTAATTCCTTTCCTTATAAAAGCAGCAACGACTCAATTTTTAAAGAAAGAGGATGACACTGACTTAAAACTGTTCGAATAAGGTTTTTACTATCAAAACATATGAGAATTATCTTTTTCATATCACTTCCGATTTACTGGAATCACTTGCTCGAGGGAGATGTTTTGCGGTTGATGTGTTCAAAAATCCTCTTAGATACCCTTTTTTCATTCATTCGAATCACATCACCGTAAAACATCATTCTATGTTTTCTCAGCGTTACATTTAGTTGTTCTATCATCTGGTACAGATCTTCATTACTTAGTTCTGTTTTACTTGCCCCCAATATTTTTCTTAGTGCTATCCTCTCTTTCATTTCCATGTTTTCTATTTCTCGTGTCTTACTCTAATCCAGGCACTCGGCTGCGTGTAAGCATTGTCGTCCGTTGATGTGGAATATGTGCTCGACTGGGAACAGATCTGGTGGTCGAGCAGGCCAAAGCCACATGCTGACACTGTGTAGAGCATTGTTGGGTTATAACAGCGGTATGTGGACGAGCGTTATCCTGTTGGAAAACACTTTCTGGAACGCTGCTGATGAATGACAGCACACCAGGTCGAATCACCAGACTGACGAACAAATCTGCAATCAGGGTGCGCGGGATAGCCACGGGAGTGATCCTGCTGTCCTACGAACTCGCACCCCAGGTCCAGGTGCAGGTCCAGTATGTCTAGCAAGCAGAGAGGTTTGTTGCAGGCCCTCTACTGGCCTACTCCCAACCAACACACAGCCATCACTGGTACCGAGAATGAATCAGCTTTCATCAGAGAACACAAGAGAGCTACACCTTGTCCCCTAATTAGCTCTCGCTTGACACCACTGAAGTTGAAAATGGTAGTGGTTTGGGGTCAATGGAATGCACGCTAGACGGCGTCTGGCTCGAAGCTGTCTTCAAGTAACCGATTTGTTACAGTTGCTTCACTATGGTGCCAACTGCTGCTGCAGATGCAGTACGATGTGCCAGAGACATACGCCGAACACGATGGTCTTTGCTCTCGGTAGTGCCGCATGACCTCCTGGAGCCCGGTATTCCTGCGACAGTACATTCTCTAACGGCACTAGAGAGGGTTCACAGACATCACCGTACGAATTTTCTTGTCTGTTCCGACTCTCTTAGTGCACTGCAAGCGCTTCACCAAATGTATCCGTTAGACCCGCTGATTCAGCTCATCCATGACTGCTTACAGCAGGGGCGGACAGGAATTCTGCACGTGTGCGGTGCACATGCACGTGTGCAGTTAACAGGTGTTCTGCGTGCACATAGGGGCAAGCTGGCCACCCGCTTCTCACCCCTCCCCACCATACCGTCTCTCCGCTTCTTCCTCTGTAATGCGTTTTGTTTCCTGGCCTGCTTTATTAAATGAAGGAATAAGGTTAGCAGGAGTGCTTGACAGAAATCATGGTTTGAAAGAGTACCTATTACCTACGATACGTTTTATTTAATTATCACAGGTGGAGTTTACAATACGTTTAATGTCTGGAACAAAATTTCTACATACAGACAAACGCAAACAGTTACGTAAATTTTCATTACTGATGTTTGCTCTTAACCGAGACTTATTAATTTTCATAACAGAAAAAAATCTCTCACAAAAGTATGTCAAGCCCAACATTGACTATCTTCATGGCTTCACGATGGAGACGAGGAAACTCTTGCTGTGGAAAGTCGTGATAAAAATCTATTACACGTCTTGCCAAAAGGCACTTGTCTCTCAGACGAGAATTACACTGTAGATCTATTAATTCCATTTGCAAACTGAGATGAATATCATCTACAGAAACCAGATTCTCTCGAGAACTATTCAAAACCTTGGGATAAGTAAGATATATCCCCAAATCGCTTGAGAAAATCCTCTTTTATTGTACGAAGAACGGCAACATACTGAAATTTATTATAATGGCGTTCAATATTAAACTTCCGCTCACCAGCGACAATACTGTCACATATTATACATTTCCAATTTTCACGTTTTTCCACAGAGAACAAATTATTCTCCCATTTCTTTTTAAAAGATAGCAAATCTCCAATTCTCCGTTTCCTTGATTCACTCTGCATTTTCCGGTTATTGAAATACAACGTTCACTGCGTAGTGGTCGCTTCGCTTCAACGTCCGCAGCTTAGCCTGGTACTACACTGCCGCAACCTGCAGGCTGTCGGCACTGTCCCGTTCGACGATTGCACGCGAGCAGCACATGTGCAGCGCTGTGTGCTCATGAGCCGCGTGCAGCGTTTGCCCGCCCCTGGCTTACAGCGACTCCAACGCCGTGGCAAGGAGGTGATCTTTTGCTGGGTACCTCGCCACGTTGGGATACAGGGTAACGACATGGCTGATAGAGCTGCCAAGGAAGCATGTTGGGATGGTGCTGTCGATCAATGTCCCATCCCGTTGCACGCCATTATCTCATTTTCTGACAGATGCGTCAGTGGGAGGCTGAATGATTGCAGGTGTCGGACAACAAACTGCGGTCACTCAAACCGACCACGAAAGCTTGGCGGACTTCGTGTCAGCTCCGCCGCTGGAAGGAGGTTTTGCTTACCAGAGTGCGCACCGGGGACAGCCCTTTCACACATGGCTTCATCCTCCGGGGGGGGGAGGATCCACCTTTCTGTGAAGTTTGTGGCGTGCCGCTTTCAGTTCAGCATATGGTGGCTCCGTGTGTCCTGTATACCGATAATAGGGCAGCCCTCGGTCTCGCTGGAGATCTGCCCACCGCCCCCCCCCCCCCCCCCCCAGATACCGACACCAGTGATAACAGAGTGGTGAAATTTTGTAAACTATCAGGCCTCATCCCTAAACTGGTGGGGAAGGGCGGCAGACTTCAGTACGTTATAAACTGCTCTGCATGTGGTGGGGACAGCCTTCGTCCCCACCCGTGAGATTTCCTGTTGATTTTTCGTCAGGGCGCTGATGACCGTGATGTCGAGCGCCCCCTCAACCCAACTCATCATCAGTACATTCTGGTGGCCATCGCTGCCAGCAATGATGTACGGTGGTTACATTCGTGCCACGTCTTTCTTCCAGTTTCGCGTAACCCTACTGCACGACCTCTTCCAAACTGGGTGAGACGTTGATAATGGCGTATTTGTCGCCTTAAAGGCATTTTTGACTAACGTCAACTCACCACGTCCATCGTCTAAGGTAACTAGCGCTCATGACCACTACAGCGCGTATTTAAAGCAAACATGACTCGGACGCTTATAGTGGCGCTACTAATGCCACTCTTATGCAACTGGCGCGAAATCTGAATAGACATCATCTGTCAGATGTAGGAACAGGCCTACCAACTTCTGCTTATGTCGCACAACTCCTCCTTTGTGCTGCGACTTCGTCAGTGTATGTTCTGTTTTTGTGTACGATAATGTATGGCCTGTTGTTTCTGCTGTTCTTTTAAAAATGCTGATGTTTGATGTTTTCGTTGCTACATGTTGTTGTTGTTATGATCTTCAGTCCACAGACTGGTTTGACGCAGCTCTTCATGCTACTCTATCCTGTGCAAGCTTATTCATCTCCCAGTACCTACTGCAACCAACATCCTTCTGAATCTGTTTACTGTATTCATCTCTTGACCTCCCTCTACGATTTTTACCCTCCATGCTGCCCTCAAATACTAAATTGGTGATCCATTGATACCTCAGAATATGCCCTACCAACAGATCCGTTCTTCTAGTCAAGTTGTGCCATAAATTTCTCTTCTCTCGAGCCGCGCGGGAATAGCCGAACGGTCCGAAGCGCTGCAGTCATGGACTGTGCGGCTGGTCCCGGCGGACGTTCGAGTCCTCCCTCGGGCATGGGTGCGTGTGTTTGTCCTTAGGATAATTTAGGTTAAGTAGTGTGAAAGCTTAGGGATTGATGACCTTAGCAGTTAACTCCCGTAAGATTTCACACACAATTGAACAATCTTCTCTCCAATAGCTGCATAGCTGTATAGTCGCCAAAAACTAATCTCTGAATTTTAGATTCTTGTTTTTACAGCCCAGTTCCATCTGGTCATCTCATTGTTGTAAAATTTTGAAGAACGCAGTTCATCAGAACAGGTATACGTTATCATCTTCATATGGTTCAAATGGCTCTAAGCACTATGGGACTTAACATCTGAAGTCATTAGTCCCCTAGAACTTAGAACTACTTAAACCTAACTAACTTAAGGACATCACACAATCCATACCCGAGGCAGGATTCGAACCTGCGACCGTAGCACGCAGAGAGGTTGGATGCAGGCCCTCAACTGGCCTACTCCTATCCAACACATAGCGCCTAGAACCGCTCGGCCAACACCTATTCGCACATGGAAAGCTTCAGATACCTATCCTATTAGTCTGTAAACTAATTATGTGAATTTTGGCTGTAGAGCCAAGATGTTCTAATTGTCACCGACTGACGTATTCCGAACTGTAGGCCTCAGTCAGGCGTCCAAAGAGCGTTATGAATCGTACTGGTATAGTTCTCAGAGTCTCAGGAGCGTTCTTAGAAGAAACTGCGCGAAGGAAGATGGTGGCGCGCCCGCCTCTCTGCCCTCGGGGACAAGAGTGGCGGCAGTGACGTGATACCGGGGTTGGTTAGAGGGGGGGGGGGGGAGCCGGGTGGTAAGGCGCTTACCGCCCACCGCAGGATTACGCGAGCCGCGATCTGCCGCCGCTGTCGCAGGTAAGGGAAAAAGGGAAAAATGGGGCTGGAGGAGAAATACGACAGCCAGCGGGGAGCAGAAACCTGCGCTTGGTCTCGCGAGGCGTAACCCCGAGGGAGCAGGGAGCCCGGGCAAACCTGCAGCGGCGCAAGTCAACAGGATCACCGGCTACCGGGGCGCACCACGCCTCGGCGAGTCTTACGACCGCTTCCGTACCGCAGGCCGTGTCACAGATCAGCTCTTCACGTCTCTCAGTGGAAGCGCTGATATCCCTCACTAACGAATCATTTCTGAGTATAGTCCTACGAGGGTGAGTCAAATGAAAACCTTAAATATTTTTTAAATGTTATTTATTGTGCAGAAGTGGTACAAAGCTGTATCACTTTACAACATAATCTCCCCCGCGGTCAATGCAGGTCCTCCAACGCTTACAATGTGCATAAATTCCTTTAGAAGTTGCAGGCAACTGGTATATTTTGTGATCTGTCAAAGGCATTTGACTGTGTAAATCACAATATCCTTTTAAGTAAACTGGAATATTATAGTGTAACGGGAAATGCTGCAAAATGGTTCAAATCTTATATCTCTGGCAGGAAACAACGGGTGTTATTAGGAAAGAGACATGTATCAAGCTAACAGGCATCATCCAACTGGGAACTAATTACATGTGGGGTCCCACAAGGTTCCATTTTGGGGCCCTTACCTTTTCTTGTGTATATCAATGACCTTTCATCAGTAACATTACCAGATGCCAAGTTTGTTTTGTTTGCCGATGATACAAACATTGCAATAAATAGCAAATCAGTCTTAGAAAGATCAGCCAATAAAATATTTGTGGACATTAATCACTGGTTCCTAGCCAATTCTTTGTCACTAAACTTTGAAAAAACACACTACATGCAGTTCAGAACTTGTAAGGGGTGTCCCAAGAGTATACGTCTAACATATGATGACAAGAAGATAGAAGAAGTGGACAGTGTTAAATTCTTGGGATTACAGCTTGATAATAAATTCAACTGGGAGGAGCACACCACAGAACTGCTGAAGCATCTTAACAAATCTCTGTTTGCAATGCGAATTTTGTCAGACATAGGGGATATAAAAATGAAAAAGCTGGCATACTATGCTTACTTTCATTCCATAATGTCATATGGGATTATTTTTTGGGGTAATTCATCAAGCCAAGCCAAAGTTTTCCGGGCACAAAAACATGCAGTAAGAGTTATATGTGGTGTGAACTCAAGAACATCCTGCAGAAGCCTGTTTAGGGAACTAGGGATACTAACTACTGCTTCCCAATATATCTATTCCTTAATGAAATTTGTCATTAAAAATATATCACTTTTTCAAACCAACAGCTCAATTCATGGAATCAATACTAGAAATAAGAATAATCTTCACAAGGATTTAAAGTCACTTAGTCTTGTACAAAAAGGTGTGCAATATTCAGGAACACACATTTTCAATAACTTGACAGCAGCCATAAAAAGCTTAACAACCAATGAAATTCAGTTTAAGAGAAGCCTAAAGGATTTATTGGTGGCCAACTCCTTCTACTCCATTGATGAATTTCTTAGTAAAACCAACTGATTTGTATATAAGTACAACATAACTTCTGCACAATTTCAGTGCAGTAATGTGTTCATTGAAAATGTGTGTGTGTGTGTGTGTGTGTGTGTGTGTGTGTGTAAGCATAATCTAACTTCTGCACCATTTAACTGCAGTAATGTGTTCATTCTAAATAAGTATTACAGTAGTTGTATTACATGTTTATTACCTTATAAATAAATAAAAAAAATTTATTTTAAATTCAGTGCATTAGTATTTGTAAAATGACTCTTAGTGTTCATTAAAAAATGACGATCATTCCACTTGGGACCTGTGGAATGGTACATTAGCTTACTTGTTTTAGTTGTAAATATTTGTAGTGTATTGTTGTTTTTCTGACATGTTCCACATCCTGGAGGACCTCCTCACTACGGATCAACTGGAATGAAAGTAAATCTAATCTAATCTAATCTAGAAAAAAATTCTTTTGGTAGTCCGCGCAACCACTCATGCACCGCGTGGCGTTCCTCTTCATCAGAACGGAACTTCTTTCCTCCCATTGCGTCTTTGAGTGGTCCAAACACGTGGAAATCACTTGGGGCAAGGTCTGGTGAGTATGGTGGGTGAGGAACTCAAAATGTAGGTCTGTGACTGCTGCAACTGTTGTACGGGCAGTGTGGGGCCTTGCATTGTCATGTTGCAAAAGGACACCTGCTGACAGTAATCCACGTCGCTTTGATTTGATTGAGGGCCGCAGATGATATTTTAGGAGATCTGTGTATGATGCACTGGTGACAGTAGTCCCTCTAGGCATGTGATGCTCCAAAATGACGCCTTTTTCGTCCCAAATAAGTGTCAGCATAACCTTCCCTGCTGATGCTTCTGTTCGAAACTTCTTTGGTTTTGGTGATGAAGAATGGCGCCATTCCTTGCTCGCCCTCTTCGTTTCCGGTTGGTGGAAGTGAACCCAGGTTTCGTCCCCAGTAACGATTCTTGCAAGGAAGCCATCACCTTCTCTTTCAAAGCACCGAAGAAGTTCTGCATAAGCATCAACACGTCGTTCTCTCATTTCAGGAGTCAGCTTCCATGGCAACCATCTTGCAGACACTTTGTGAAATTGGAACACATCATGCACAGTGTGGTGTGCTGACCGATGACTAATCTGTAAACATGCTGCAATGTCATTCAGTGTCACTCGGCGGTTTTACTTCACAATGGCTCCAACTGCTGCAATGTTCTGTGGAGTCACAACTCGATGTGCCTGACCTGGACGAGGAGCATATTCCATTGAAGTCACACCATTTGCGAACTTCCTACTCCATTCGTAGACTTGCTGTTGTGACACAAATGCATCACCGTACTGAAACTTCATTCGTCGATGAATTTCAATAGGTTCCACACCTTCACTACGCAAAAACCGAATAAAAGAATGCTGTTATTCCCTTGTGCAAGTCGCATGTGGGGCGGCCATCTTTATACTAATACTGCGACGGTATGTGTGCCTCTGCACTATGTTGCCATCTACAGACCATTCTGCACGCTGTTCGTAGCACGCTTACCAACTTACAGGATAACGGCTCGAAATTCCGATTTGTTATTACAAATTTAAGGTTTTCATTTGACTTACCCTCGTATTAAAATTACTTCCTGTTTCAGTGTTGCCACACTCCCTGCCCGCTACCGCTCGGTTGTAAGCGACACACAAACACGGCGGAGTAATGTTGGAAGCGGCCGCCGCGAGGTATGACAGAAATGGAGGAGGAAGGAAGATTGCGTTTAACGTCCCGTCGACATCAACGTCATTAGGGATGGAGCACGGCTTCGGATTAGTGAAGGATTGAGAAGGAAATCGACCGCGCCCTATGAAAGAAACCATCCCGGAATTTAGTTGGAGCGATTTATAGAAATCACGGAAAACCTAAATCTGGATGGCCGGATGCTAACTACTGCGCCATCCCGCCCGATATGACAGAAATGAAAGACCAATAACTAAACTGCGGCAAACGACACGTTTTCTTAGACCTGAATTTAAACTCATGATCTAACCTAATCACAACCTCGCGATGTGCAGTGTATCCGAGAAAATGGCGATCAAAAATCTGCGGTAGAACTAAAATAACGATCACTTTCATCGCGGACTTTAAGAGGATAACCTTTACGAGAAAACTCAAGGCAGAAAACTGCGTAATATGTTTCTTTGCATAGCCATCTATCGCAGCGAAATTTAAGTTTTATGGGCAAAAGCAAACTGCAATTTCTCGCTGTCACTGGATACCTGAAACCTTCGTCACTCTGGTTACACGGTATGCCGAGTTACCAACTGATGAGCAGTTCTCATTTGCGCTTAGTTACAGATTATAGACGACACTTGGAGATTCCGAAAGAAAAAAGAGTTATAGGAAGAAAAATAAGGGCAAATAAAAAAGTCAGAAAAATGATGAAAACGGAGCGGGAAAATATTAGAAATAAAAAATTACACTTCACTCATTTAAGTGAATAAAAATAATAAAGTGTTTTGATTAGATTGAGAAAAATAATAAACGTCGTTGCATTTGACAGTATTCAATAGTTTGATCTTCTACACGTAAGTTTTGTACGTACGCTAACGACAATGCTATGCCATTACACTGCGAAACGTTGTCGTATTTATGTCTCTGGTGTCTCAGTCGCAGCATCTGGCAGCCTTCGAAAATGCGGCTTTACGCAGTGTCTTGCGAAGCTTATGTGACATAAGTCGATCTCTGTGATTATAATGGTCCGCAGCTCGTGGTCGTGCGGTAGCGTTCTCGTTTCCCACGTCCGGGTTCCCGGGTTCGATTCCCTGCGGTGTCAGGGATTTTCTCTGCCTCGTGATGACTGGGTGTTGTGTGATGTCCTTAGGTTAGTTAGGTTTAAGTAGTTCTATGTTCTAGGGGACTGATGACCATAGATGTTAAGTCCCATAGTACTCAGAGCCATTTGAACCATTTGATTATACACTCCTGGAAATTGAAATAAGAACACCGTGAATTCATTGTCCCAGGAAGGGGAAACTTTATTGACACATTCCTGGGGTCAGATACATCACAAGATCACACTGACAGAACCACAGGCACATGGACACAGGCAACAGAGCATGCACAATGTCGGCACTAGTACAGTGTATATCCACCTTTCACAGCAATGCAGGCTGCTATTCTCCCATGGACACGATCGTAGAGATGCTGGATGTAGTCCTGTGGAACGGCTTGCCATGCCATTTCCACCTGGCGCCTCAGTTGGACCAGCGTTCGTGCTGGACGTGCAGACCGCGTGAGACGACGCTTCATCCAGTCCCAAACATGCTCAATGGGGGACAGATCCGGAGATCTTGCTGGCCAGGGTAGTTCACTTACACCTTCTAGAGCACGTTGGGTGGCACGGGATACATGCGGACGTGCATTGTCCTGTTGGAACAGCAAGTTCCCTTGCCGGTCTAGGAATGGTAGAACGATGGGTTCGATGACAGTTTGGATGTACCGTGCACTATTCAGTGTCCCCTCGACGATCACCAGTGGTGTACGGCCAGTGTAGGAGATCGCTCCCCACGCCATGATGCCTTGTGTTGGCCCTGTGTGCCTCGGTCGTATGCAGTCCTGATTGTGGCGCTCACCTGCACGGCGCCAAACACGCATACGACCATCATTGGCACCAAGGCAGAAGCGACTCTCATCGCTGAAGATGACACGTCTCCATTCGTCCCTCCATTCACGCCTGTCGCGACACTACTGGAGGCGGGCTGCACGATGTTGGGGCGTGAGCGGAAGACGGCCTAACGGTGTGCGGGACCGTAGCCCAGCTTCATGGAGACGGTTGCGAATGGTCCTCGCCAATACCCCAGGAGCAACAGTGTCCCTAATTTGCTGGGAAGTGGCGGTGCGGTCCCCTACGGCACTGCGTAGGATCCTACGGTCTTGGCGTGCATCCGTGCGTCGCTGCGGTCCGGTCCCAGGTCGACGGGCACGTGCACCTTCCGCCGACCACTGGCGACAACATCGATGTACTGTGGAGACCTCACGCCCCACGTGTTGAGCAATTCGGCGGTACGTCCACCCGGCCTCCCGCATGCCCACTATACGCCCTCGCTCAAAGTCCGTCAACTGCACACACGGTTCACGTCCACGCTGTCGCGGCATGCTACCAGTGTTAAAGACTGCGATGGAGCTCCGTATGCCACGGCAAACTGGCTGACACTGACGGCGGCGGTGCACAAATGCTGCGCAGCTAGCGCCATTCGACGGCCAACACCGCGGTTCCTGGTGTGTCCGCTGTGCCGTGCGTGTGATCATTGCTTGTACAGCCCTCTCGCAGTGTCCGGAGCAAGTATGGTGGGTCTGACACACCGGTGTCAATGTGTTCTTTTTTCCATTTCCAGGAGTGTAATAATGTTATAAATGACGCTGAATCACGTCTTGTACGGAAGGATACACAACAGTGTTTAGTTAGTGCCGTGTATGAAACGTATGTATTTCGTTAGCATCATCGTGTGTGTGTGTGTGTGTGTGTGTGTGTGTGTCTGTAGGTTGGGGGGCGTGTTTTCATGTGTGATGAAATAGGAAATAAAAGTGCCAGACCAAGGATTCGAGATCCAAACACACCAAACACATGAAGAAAGAAAGCCGTATAAGTAACAGGAAGTGAAGTACTGTTGTGGCTGTTTGGCAACGGCGAACGTTTCGGACCTGACATTGAGTGCTCTGATTGGAGAAAACCAGACAGAACGCGTGAAGTATCAACTGTCAAGTAATTTTAATCGGACTGTAGTTAGAATGTGTCACACAGCCCCACTCTTCACATCTCTCAATGGAACAGTTTAGTACCCCGCATAAAGTAACATTTCTGTCAGCGTACTAATCTGATTTTCATTTTGACTTGCGTAGTTAGTTCAATACAATAGGCTGCTCATGAATTGCGAAACTCTTGTTGTTTTCTTCATTTGTGTGGCCAAAGTGGATGTCTATACAAGTAGGAGAAAGCACAAAAGCACTCTGAAGGACGTCACCTCCAACAGTGACCGAAACGTCGGTAGTTTTACGTATTGACAATGCGGTCACAAACACAGAAAAATTTTACTAACATTTCGTTTTACTGATAAAATACATCTTCAGTGATGGCATTTTATATCCAACTTTCGCACTTGGAACGGGATGTAAAGAAAAACACATTTTCTCTGACTTACGCTGCTGCAAAATGTAAGTTGGTTTCATCTCCGCCATTTTCAAGGTTTAGGATTTCCTTAACACAATGGAGATTATTTACCGAGATTACTACAGCTCACGACACTTATATCACGGAGGTTACAACAGCAAGCAGTGTTCTGCTGGTTTTCCAGTGAGGTCATACCAGCCGGCCTGGCGCAGCGTGGAGGCGTTACGCAACCGCTCCTGACGCCATAGCATGCGTCTGACGTCACCATCCGTGACTGATGTCACTCCTCCGACGAACTTGCAGTTAGTTTTGTGCTGCGTGCGCAAGCCTACAAGTGTTTGGAATCGACGCTCGCCTCAGAACTTTCAGTCGCTCGTATGTCACCTTGATAGAGGACAAATCTGTGCCAAAGACCTCACCATAACTGAACAGAACACTTATTGAAACCGTTTTCATCAAACAAGAAAAAGAGATGTGTATATATTAATTTTTTTCCGTTGTGTAAAAGTTGAATGAATACTCACAAAGGAGCAACGAACTGTATCGTAGTCACTCAGGGGACATTGTAATGCCCCTTTTCTAACAACCTACATTTTATGTAAAAATTTGTCTAAAAGTTTTCCAACTAAACTGTCGATGTTGAAATTTGTATTATCCGTGTAACAAAAGAAGGCACAGCCTTCAAATTTTGTGACAGCAGCT
Source organism: Schistocerca cancellata (assembly GCF_023864275.1). Taxonomy (NCBI): domain Eukaryota; kingdom Metazoa; phylum Arthropoda; class Insecta; order Orthoptera; family Acrididae; genus Schistocerca; species Schistocerca cancellata. The sequence continues at coordinate 766,409,343 of NC_064630.1, forward strand.
AGGAGAAGCCTGACTGTGCGTACTTGTCTTCCGGCTCTCAAACTCCGTGATGCAGGAATCGTAAGCTGTAGTTGTATTGATTTCAGAATACACTAACTTATTGTGAGTTACTTATGTGATGTCTTGTGGTAAATCCTCCATTTCATGTTTAATTTAATTGTTCACTCCATCATGAGTTTAATCTTTCAGCATTTCTAGCGGGGAAGACTCAAGACTTCGATATGGTACCGATCCGCCACTGGCGTGATTTCGTTACTAATTTACAACGTTCATTCATATATGGATGTGCGGAACGTGGTATAATTCAGAAGAGAATTCTGAGTTTCTTTTTTTTTATTTATTAAAATTAATCAGACTGGAAGGATGAGCAGATTACACATTTTAAATTTCAATCTGTCCACATCCTGTATTACACCGCCTGCTTCATGTATTTCAAGCTACATGCACCGCTATAATCTTTCTCTTCCACTCCCTCTCTGGTTTCTAGTTGAAAGTTGATGTTTTCGTATTATTCTGTCAAACAATAATTTGTTTCAACATATTAAAGTATTCACTATGTTTATTCCTTCTTCAGCTTTTCTTTATAATACATCTCTGCTTTTTACTTTAGCTATACACAACTTAGGCAGCGCAGGGTCAATCTTAGGACAATAGGTTGGATCTGAGCTTCTAAATTAGGTCCGTGTTTAATTAGTCTTTTATTTACTCAAAATCTCGACAAATACTACATTAAAATGACAGAAAATAACTAAATGAACACAGAGTCTCGTAATATTGACTGAGAAATTAGTCCAATGGAATGAGTCAAATGAAATGCAGAAAGCAATTTTGCACTCTGTTTTCATTTAATATGAGGGTGATTCAGTAATTGGAGGATAATAATGGTACAGATTCCAACAGCAATGTTTATCAAAGTATATTGGGTGACCGTCTTTCTAGCTTCATTTGTTTGTATCTTTTTCTTCAAGTATAACTGTTCACCACCATGCACATAACCAATACACTTCCGCCTTATTGACCGTATTAAATTAATCACCATCCTTTCCGTTGCCAAAACGTTCGTAAATCAGGTCTTCACAGTTGTCAAAACTGCACGCATTGGCGTCAGAGAACCGGTTCCGTGGTCAATGCTTCCTTCGTTGCATTCGTGAGATGTTTAGTGCTGCTTCTAATGGTTCAAGTGTTTATCAGTGTCAAAAATACGTAGTAGACTTTCAGTTTTCTCGTGTTGGCACTCTGGTAGACGCTCAGTCAGCTGTTTCAGGGCTGAGTTAGCATCATTCGGCGTCATTCAGAGACGAATGTTTTTATTGTTCGGTGTAAAGAGAAAATCAGTTTTGTTTGGTATTATTCACATTTAAATCGTCAAAAATGGACCGGAAAGGCGAAGAAATGCGCCGATTCTGTGAAGACAGAGAAGCCGGAGGTGATGCACTCAGCGACAAAAAGGGCTTTGAAGGGGAAAACGAGAGCTCATCAGATCAAAGTAGCCGAAAACGATCGTCCACTAGCCGGGGCCAACGTTATTACCGACCAGACATAAGTTTCAAGCTCTGTCCCTCTTTTTTATATGATAATTACTTGGCAAACTTTAAACGCGTTTTTCTCAAAACCTTCTTTTTCGGCATGGCTGTCGTCCCCCACGCAACATTTTTCCTCCGATTTTAAAGGATTTTTGTTCTCCCTTGAAACAAACAGTTCTCTTCAATTCACTGTAGCAAAATTTTTTATGTTGATATTTAGTATTTTTTCCCACCAAAATAGAGGGTTTGAAAAATGTTCATTATTTCAAATATATATATATATATATATATATATATATATATATATATATATATATATATATATACAGGGTGAGTCACCTAACGTTACCGCTGGATATATTTCGTAAACCACATCAAATACTGAGGAATCGATTCCACAGACCGAACGTGAGGAGAGGGGCTAGTGTAATTGGTTAATACAAACCATAAAAAATGCACGGAAGTGTGTTTTTTAACACAAACCTACGTTTTTGTAAATGGAACCCCGTTAGTTTTGTTAGCACATCTGAACATATAAACAAATACGTAATCAGTGCCGTTTGTTGCATTGTAAAATGTTAATTACATCCGGAGATATTGTAAACTAAAGTTGACGATTGAGTACCACTCCTTCGCTGTTCGATCGTGTGTATCGGAGAGCACCGAATTACGTAGGGATCCAAAGGGAACGGTGATGGACCTTAGGTACAGAAGAGACTGGAACAGCACATTACGTCCACATGCTAACACCATTTTATTGGTCTTTTTCACTGGCGCACATGTACATTACCATGAGGGGTGAGGTACACCTACACACGTGGTTTCCGTTTTCAATTACGGAGTGGAATAGAGTGTGTCCCGACATGTCAGGCCAATAGATGTTCAATGTGGTGGCCATCATTTGCTGCACACAATTGCAATCTGTGGCGTAATGAATGTCGTACACGCCGCAGTACATCTGGTGTAATGTCGTCGCAGGCTGCCACAATACGTTGTTTCATATCCACTGGGATTGCAGGCACATCACGGTACACATTCTCCTTTAACGTACCCCACAGAAAGAAGTCGAGAGATGTAAGATCAGGAGAACGGGCTGGCCAATTTATGCGCCGTCCACGTCCTATGAAACACCCGTCGAACGTGTACCTCACCCTTCATGTGTGGGCGAGCGTTGTCATGCAGAATGTGTACGCCCTCGCTCAACATTCCTCTTCTCCGGTTCTGAACCGCCCGTTTGAGATTTTTCCGACTCTCACAGTACCTTCCAGCGTTAATTGTTGTCCCAGTGGGCATAAAGTAGACCAACAACACCCCTTTCCCATCTCAGACCCGGCTGTCATGACTTTGTCAGCAGACTGTGTTTGTTTGAATTTCCGCGGCTTAGGCGAAAGATGATGCCGCCACTGGCGTGATTGCTGCTTGGTCTCAGGTGTAAAGCGGTATGCCCAGGTTTCGTCACCCGCGACAAGTGAGTCCAGAAAGTTGTCCTGTTCGGCTGCAAGGTGGTGAAGAAATGCGCAGGGAGCATCAACTCGTTGCCGCATGCGGTCCTCAGTCAGGATGTGTGGCACCCGTATTGCACACACTAACCGGTAGTTCAATGTTTCCGTTAAATTCTGTGAGCGGTGCTTCGTGAAACCTCAGGAACCAACGTGCAGAGATCATTCAGGGTGATCCGCCGATCTTCACGCATGCTTTGCTCAACCTTCGTCTCCTCAGAAATTGATGGTCTCCCGCTCCTTTGTTCGTCGTGAATTTCGGTCCGACCAGCTGCAAACGCTCTACACCACTCACGAACATTTTTGACATGCATGCACGACTCGCCATACACTTCCGTCAATTGGCGATGGATTTCAATGGGCGCAGTGCCCTTTGCGTTCAAAAACCGTATAACTGCACACAATTCGCCATTGGCGGTAACATCCAACGGGAGCTCCATTCTCAACGGCTGCCAAGCCAGGACTAAGGGCCTCAGCGCGGCGTGCGCATGTTTACACACAGCACGTGAAGCACTCTTCATAACAGTGAGACCAACTGCCACACAAACAGAGTTCTGTACTTATAAAAAAAATAGGAAACCTTACTTTTGGGGTTACCCTCGTAGGTCAACTGAAGTACGAGATACAAATTTTACAGGTGTTGCTTTTTTCGCCTCCTCTACTACTAGCATCCTGTTCTTCGACAGTACCAGTATCGGCTGAAAAATATCGTAGTAATGGTGGTCCTAGAGAAGGCGTAGTGCAGTTGACGAACTCTGCTTCAAGTCTTCCACATTCATAGGTATAATAGATAAATTATTATTCAGCTCCGGCGACGAGGTGAAAGAAGAGGTTCATAACTTTCTGAACAGCATGGCGGCGAGTTGGTATGACACGGGAATACAAAAACTGCCACAGCGTCTGCAAAAATGCCTCGACAGAAATGGGGATTATGTCGGAAAATAGCTAAATGTTCAAGCTGTAAACCATTGCAGAAATAAACAGGTCTATGCACTTATAAAAAAATAGTGAGCAACATTGGAGCTCCTACATATGATTTAGCTAAACATCTCGCTTCCTTACTGAGACCTTTCGTAGGCAAGTGCTCACATCACATACGAAACTCAGCTGATTTTATCAATAGACTGGGGGCTCTTCGTCTTAGCAGTGTAGACCTTCTAGTAAGTTTTGATGTGGTCTCACTTTTTACAAAAGTTCCTCTTGCAAATTCTTTGACACTGATTGGTAACATGTTTCCTGTTGATATCACTGCTTTATTCAGGCACGCACTTTCCTCAACTTATTTTATGCTTAATGAAGAATATTTTGAACAGACTGACGGTGTCGCCATGGGTAGCCCCCTGTCTCCTTTGGTCGCCAACCTTTTTATGGAGGATTTTGAAGAGAGAGCGCTTGAATCAGCTACCCTGAAGCCAACAGTTTTTTGGCGGTATGTGGATGACACTTTCATAGTGTGGCCTCATGGAGAAGATAAATTAATGGAGTTTCTACATCACCTCAACTCTATTCATAGCAACATCCTGTTCACCATGGAAATAGAGAAAGATGGTTGTTTGCCTTTCTTGGATGTTCTGGTTCGAAGGAACAATGATGGTTCTCTAGGGCATTCAGTTTACCGGAAACCCACTCATACTGATTTGTACCTGCAAGCATCGAGTTGCCATCACCCATCGCAAACCATGAGTTTGCTTAAAACGCTTGTTCATAGAGCTCATACTGTCTCAGATCTAGATAGCTTATCTCAAGAACTCGCCCATCTAAAGACAGTATTCAGCGAAAATGGGTATTCCATCCGGCCGATTAACAGGGCACTAACAGTTAAAACTAAGAAGCAGGAAGTGAATAAAGAGGAGAACATGCCGGAACAATCTTTAGCTTTTCTTCCTTTCGTTGGCAACACTTCGTTTAATATAGCAAGAATGCTCCGAAAATTTAAGGTGAAAGTGGTTTTCCGCCCACCATCGAAGATTGCGGACCTTGTGGGATCAGTTAAGGACAATCTGTTACTACGAAAGGCCGCAATTTACAAGATATCGTGCCAATGTGGTATGGCTTACATAGGTCAAACCACACGCACCGTGAAAGAACGCTGCACTGAACATCAACGTTACACCCGCCTTTTGCAGCCAAGCAGGTCCGCTATTGCTGAACATTGTATTTCTACGGGACATTCAATGGAGTATGAGAAAACAATGATTTTGTCCACAGCAACGTCTTTCTGGGACTCCATTATTAAAGAATCCGTAGAAATACGACTGGCGGAAAATCTGGTAAACCGTGACAGCGGCTACCAGCTGGACAGTGCATGGAATCCCATCATCTCCACGATTTGCTCAAATCGAAGACGACAGAGTGCGTCGACGGCCGTGGCAAACAGCAACGCAGAGGGCGACTGAGTTCCGCTATTCCACCAGCGAGGGCGCTGCCGGCGGGCAGTGTTGGTTCAACTATCAAGTTTTCGACGCATGCGCAGAATAGTTACAGTACGCTATATATTGCGGAGCGGAGGACGTTATCGCGACCCCATGAACGTCTATATGTCCATGCCTTTTTACCTCCATTTTCTCCCCTTACTCTGTTTTATGTTCCCTTTTTTTATCTCCTTATGTATGTATCATTTTATTCTTGTTTTAGTTGTCGTGTCTCTCGGCTCAAGAGCGGCGTATTGTGCCGCTGACAGCCATCCCCTGCCCATATGGGGCAGGGGAATGAAAAAAAAAACAAGACGTTATCGCCAGTCTGCGACGGCTCACCTGAAGATGATTGGCAGGTGCCCAGTTGAAATATCGTGCGAAGTATTGAACGACGACCGGCTGCAAGCCCGAAATTTGTTTGAACAAGTGGGCATATGTTAAATTTGTATCCCGCGCTGCAGTTAACCTACACAGATCAACTGAAGTTGGGGATACAATTCATATATGTCAACTGACGTATTCCATGCTAACGTTTCTAAGCACTAGTATCCTATTTTCAGTTGAGCTGTATAGGTCAGTTGAAAAATACGATACTAGAACTCTAAGTAGCGATAAAGTTAACAGTATATTCGAAATATGAATGTACGTGATAAATGTCTACCATGTATTTTCTGTGTCCTAGATTCCTTTGTTTCTCAACATTCGTCTTTGCTGTTAAATCTGTGCAATACATCATCTCCGGTAACTACTGATGTCATTGCTCAAAGGCGACGGGTTGTATCCCATTCTTCAGTAATCCCGAAACGTTCGCAGGCAAGTCGGCGAACAAATGACGGTGGAAGTGGAAGGCAGAGGCACCAGCGTCCTCTGTGCTGAAGTCGAGACGACCCGTCACCTGCCGCCGAGAGGCGGCGTCGGGGCAGAAGAGAAGCGAGCGGTACTCACCGGTGAACTCGAGGCCGCCCAGCTTCCAGGTGCCCTTCTTGGTGACGAGGATGCTGGAGGGGCAGACGTTGCGGTGCAGCACGTGTCCCGAGTAGTGCAGGAAAGACAGCGCCTCCGTGATCTGCGGCACAACAACAAAGACAACATTACTGGAGCTCAGTCGTGTAGGGGGCGACAGGCAAGCACACAGATGGCCATTAAAATCGCTACACCACGAAGATGACGTGCTACAGACGCGAAATTTAACTGACTGGAAGAAGATGCTGTGATATGCAAATGATTAGGTTTTCAGAACATTCACACAAGGTTGGCGCCGGTGGCGACACCTACAGCGTGCTGACACGAGGAAAGTTTCCAACCGATTTCTCGTACACAAACCAGGTGACCGGCGTGGCCTGGTAAAACGTTGCTGCGATGCCTCGTGTAATGAGGAGAAATGCGTACCATCACGTTTCCGACTTTGATAGGCAGTCGCGATTGCGGTTTATCGTATCGCGACATTGCTGCTCGCGCGCGTTGGTCGAATATGGCAGAATATGGAATCGGTGGGTGCAGGAGGGTAATACGGAACGCCGTGCTGGATCCCAACGGCCTCGCATTACTAGCAGTCGAGATCACAGGCATCTTATCCGCATGGCTGTAACGGATCGTGCAGCCACGTCTCGATACCTGAGTCAACAGATGGAGACGTTTGCAAGACAACAACCATCTGCACGAACAGTTCGACGACGTCTGTAGCAGCATGGACTATCAGCTCGGAGACCATGGCTGCGGTTACCCTTCACGCTGCATCACAGATAGGAGCGCCTGCGATGGTGTACTCAACGACGAACCTGAGTGCACGAATGGCAAAACGTCATTTTTTTCGGATGAATCCAGGCTCTGTTTACAGCATCATGATTGTCGCATCCGTGTTTGGCGACATCGCGATGAACGCACATTGGAAGAGTGTATTCGTCATCGCCATACTGGCTTATCACCCGGCGTGGTGGTATGGCGTGCCATTGGTTACACGTCCTGGTCACCTCTTGTGCACTTCGAACAGTGGACGTTACATTTCAGATTTGTTAATACTCGTCGCTCTACTCTTCATTAGATCCCTGTGAAACCATACATTTAAGCAGGATAACGCACGACCACATGTTGCCGGTCCTGTAGGGCCCTTTCTGGATACAGAAAATGTTCGATTGCTACCCTGGCCAGCACATTCTCCAGATTTCTCACCAATTGAAAACGTCTGGTCAATGGTGGCCGAGCAACTGGCTCGTCACAATACGCCAGTCAATACTCTTGATGAACTCAATGCCCAGGTGTATCAAGCCCGTTATTACGGCCAGAGGTGGTTGTTCTGGGTACTGATCTCTCAGGATCTATGCACCCAAATTGCGTGAAAATGTAATCACATGTCAGTTCTAGTATAATATATTTGTCCAATGAATACCCGTTTATCATATGCATTCCTTCTTGGTGTAGCAATTTTAATGTCCAGTAGTGTAGAATCTTCGTCAGCGTTTTCCTGTTGTACACTGCCTCATAGAAAAGAGTGAAACGCCCAAAACGTGAACAGGAAACGAAATCGAACTTCACGGTTTGATAGGATATATAGAAAATGGTTCAAAAGGCTCTGAGCACTATGGGACTCAACTGCTGTGGTAATAAGTCCCCTAGAACTTAGAACTACTTAAACCTAACTAACCTAAGGACACCACACACATCCATGCCCGAGGCAGGATTCGAACCTGCGACCGTAGCGGTCGTGCGGTTCCAGACTGTAGCGCCTTTAACCGCTCGGCCACTCCGGCCGGCTAGGATATATAGATTGTTTTCGTAAGAGCATGCAAAAATTCAACAGGACATAGATCATGCTCCACTGAACAACTTGAGATATTGAACCTGAGATCGCAGAAGCCAGCTTAAGTGATATAGTAGGAATAAAATGACATCACTGTGCACTTTTTATTTACATTAGTTAGAGTCAACTTCAAATTCTATTACAGACACAATGAATGTACCATTTGTACTGTATGCTACAAAATGTGCTGAAACTGATGGTCATCGACCTCAATGCAAACATGACATCATTGAACAAGATTCTGACGCTCCCTGACAAATATCCGTGGTGCCTTTCGAAGCGCATCAGACGCAGCTACAATTCTCGCAACTAATTCCGTCTCCGTATCCACTGGGGTCTCATGCACGAGTGACTTTAGATATGTCCATAGGAAATAATCAATGGGATTGAGATCAGGTGACTTCGCAGGCCATGGAATAAGACAGCGGCTTCTTCCAATCCAGCGATCAGAAATACAGCATTGGGATGGTTGCGGATATCCACACTGAAGTGAGGTGGTGCACTGTCGTGTTGTATCCACATCCTCTCACGAACAGCCAATGCTACGTTCTCTAACAACTCAGGAAGAACTCTTTGCACGAACCTCAAAAGCAGGTGGCAATTCGGAGGGCTAAAAAATGGTCCAAATGGCTCTGAACACTATGGGACTTACCATCTGAGGTCATCAGTTCCCTACAACATAGAACTACTTAAACCTAACTAATCTAAGGACATCACACACGTCCACGCCCGAGGCAGGATTCGAACCTGAGAGCGTAGAGGTCGCGCGGTTCCAGACTGAAGCACCGAGAACCGCTCGGCCACACCGATCGACTCCGACGGCCAGGTAGAAGATATGGGCCAGTGAGATTTTCGCCTACAATGGCGGCCGAGATATTACCAACAAAACGCGGTTGATGGTTTGATTCTACTACAGCGCCAGGGTTTTCTTCATCCCACACATGGCTATTCCATATGTTCGAAATACCATCACGACCAAGTGAGGCACGATTTGGAGGCCTTGTGGTCGATCAATCCATTGTTGGAGCAACCACTGATACAATGCGACTCTTGGTGCAAAGTCAGTCACAAGCATTGCATGGATTCGTCGTGGGTGATATTGGTGTAATTGTTTTTTGTGGATTACTCGACACATGCTAGTATGTGCAACGCCCATTTCACGTGCAATACGACGAGGTAGTGGGTTCCGCTGCAACAAGTCCCGGCACCTTCTCTTCAAAATCTGGTGCGCGAGTGATCCTCAAGTTGCCATGACCCTCGTTTCTTTTTTTCAATGGACGAGTCTCCCACATTCGTCGATCGGGAGAAACACTCCGTCCTCTTGACGGAGGATGCCTGTTAGGAAATCGCTCCCTGTACAGCTTTTCAGCAATGTAAGCGTTGCAATGTACTTCGTCACACACAAGGTGGATGTCAGTGAGTTCTGTGCCGGCCGTGGTGGCCAAGCGGTTCTAGGCGTTTCAGTCCGGCACCGCGCTGCTGCTACGGTCGCAGGTTCGAATCCTGCCTCGGGCATGGATGTGTGTGATGTTCTTAGTTTAGTTAGGTTTAAGTAGATCTAAGTTCTAGGGGACTGATGACCTCAGATGTTAAGTCCCATAGTGCTCAGAGCCAGTTGAGTTCTGCGAAACTGTACTGGTACTGCTCCATCGTACTGTATTGTACGTCACTGAATACCGCTGCGTAGTGAATAGGTCTGTCGTTGATTGATAGCACGTTCTGTCGTGGGACAATGTAAATACGTCCGCAGCTCGGGGTCTAGGGGCTAGCGTTGCTGCCTGTGGATCACCGGGTCTGGGGCTCGATTCCCGGCCGGGATGGGGATTTTCTCTACCTGGGGACTGTGTGTTTGTGTTGTCCTCCTCGTTCAGAATGGCTCTGAGCATTATGGGACTTAACATCTTAGGTCATCAGTCCCCTAGAACTTAGAACTACTTAAACCTAACTAACCTAAGGACATCACACACATCCATGCCCGAGGCAGGATTCGAACCTGCGAGCGTAGCAGCCCCGCGGTTCCGGACTGCAGCGCTAGAACCGCACGGCCACCGCGGCCGGCTGTCCTCATCGTTCCATCATCATCATCATCATCATCATCATCATATGTGAACGTGACTAGATTGGCTTGTGAAAAGAAAATGGTCTGTGTAAAAATTGGGACTTTCTACGGGCGCTAATGACCGCGGAGTTGAGCGCCCCACAAACCAAACACCACAATGTAAATACAACATAATAACCTTATGGACAAGTAAACAAAAACTGCTAGTGGCCAAGCTCCTCCTCATTCTTTCCTTGCAGGAAATAAAAAAAGTGCATGTAAATAAACAGCACATTACGTGTAGAGTTGTACACATGTTAGTTGTAAATAAGTTGGAAAACTGTAATGTTAGACAAGTTTACTTTCATACTCCTTAAGTTGGCTTCTCTGGCCCCAGGTTCCCTCCCACAAATTGTTCAGTGGAGCATTCTCTAACTCCTGTTACATTTTTGCACGCTCTTACGGAAACACCGTGTATCATGGTACTCGAGGTATTACAAAATCTAGTAAGATTTACAAGGATCTTGGTAGTATGAGCACACTTATCGGTATGACGGTGCGCGCCCTCTTGCCTGCATTGGGAAGGCTGGCATAAGTGCGAAGTATCCTGTGCTGAGACAAGCTCGCCCGTAACTGTTGGAACTGCTCCTTGATGTCCTCGTAACTAGCACAGGAATGGAGTTGACGACCGATCCAGTCTCACACATGTACTATCAGGAAAACATCTGTGGATCCTGCTCTCCATGGGACTACATCAACACCACGCAGACAGTTCATAGAGACTTGTTCAATGTGTGGACGAGCATTGTCCTGTTGAAAATGCCACCAAGATGCTATCGCATGGAGGGTAACACACGAGTGCCCATGATATACTGCTATAAGGGTTCTCTCAATCACTACAGGCCGTGACGTGAAGTTATATAGCTCCTCATATCCGTGACGATAGGGGCAGCATCACTCTGCCTCTCCAAAAAATTGGAAGAATGGGACCTTTTCTCAGGCCGCTGGTATATCAGCCGACGACGCTCATCCTGGGCAGTGCAAAACCACAGTTCAGTGCCGGACACAGCGCGATGCCGTTCATCAGCAGTCCATGTTTTCCAGCCAAGGCCAGCCCACGCGTGGGACGCTAATTCTCTAGTCGGGCTGCTTCTAGTCCTCGATCAGTGGTGCCGGATGACACAGAATGCTGCTGGGAGTCCACTACTTCTTGACAAATGGCAGGCGCACATGTGACGGGGCTACCATCCAATAGCACTGTTGATATATTTAAAAATATCCGGAATCCGATACATCAATATTTAAAAAGCATCGACATCAGTTGTCTTAATATCGACGTCACGTATCGATATATAGCTATACGGACAAACATATCGACGTACCCGCCTATAAAAATGTCGGCTGCTCTATGAAAATATATTGCCGGTTTTAGAGCTGTTTGTTTAAGTATTGATTTATGATTAGATATACACTACTGGATATTAAAAATACTACACCTCGAAGATGACGTGCTACAGGCGCGAAATTTAACCGACAAGAAGAAAATGCTGTGATATGCAAATGATTAGCTTTTCAGAGCATTCACACAAGGTTGGCGCCGGTGGCGACACCTACAACGTGCTGACATGAGGAAAGTTTCCAACCGATTTCTCATACACAAAGAGCAGTTGGCCGGCGCAATTTGGGTGCATAGATCCTGAGAAATCAGTACCCAGATCAACCACCTCTGGTCGTAATAAAGGCCTTGATGCGACTGGCCATTGAGTCAAACAGATCTTGGATGGCGTGTACAGGTGCAGCTGCCCATGCAGCTTCAACACGATACCAGAGTTCATCAAGAGTAGTGACTGGCGTACTGTGACGAGCCAGTTGCTCGGCCACCATTGACTGGACGTTTTCAGTTTGTGAGAGATCTGGAGAATGTGCTGGCCAGGGCAGCAGTGGAACATTTTCCGTATCCAGAAACGCCCGTACAGGACCTGCAATATGCGGTCGTGCATTATCCTGCTGAAATGTAGGGTTTCGCATGGATTGAATGAAGGGTAGAGCCAAGGGTCGTAACAAATCTGAAATGTATCGTCCACTTTTCAAAGTGCCGTCAATGCGAACAAGAGGTGCCCGAGACGTTTAACCAATGGCACCCCATACCATCACGCCGGGTGGTACGCCAGTATGGCGATAACGAATACACGCTTCCAATGTGCGTTCACCGCGATGTCGCCAAACACGGATGCAACCATCATGATGGTGTAAACAGAACCTGGATTCATCCGAAAAAATTACGTTTTGCCATTCGTGCACCTAGATTCGTCGTTGAGTACACCATCACAGGCGCTAGTGTCTGTGACGCAGCGTCAAGGGTAACTGCAGCCATGGCCTCCGAGCTGATAGTCCATTCTGCTGCAAACGTCGTCGAACTGTTCGTGCAGATGGTTGTTGTCTTGCAAACGTCCCCATCTGTTGACTCAGGGATCGAGACATGGCTGCACGATCCGTTACAGCCATGCGGATAAGATGCCTGTCATCTCGACAGCTAGTGATACGAGCCCGTTTGGATCCAGCACGGCGTTCCGTATTACCCTCCTCAACCCACCGATTCCATATTCTGCTAACAGTCATTGGATCTCGACCAACGCGAGCAGCAATGTTGCGATACCATAAACCGCAATCGCGATAGGCTACAAACCGACCTTTATCAAAGTCGGAAACGTGATGGTACGCATTTCTCCTCCTTACACGAGGCATCACAACAACGTTTCACCAGGCAACGCCGGTCAACTGCTGTTTGTGTATGAGAAATCGGTTGGAAACTTTCGTGATGTCAGCACGTTGCAGGTGTCGCCACCGGCGGAAATCTTGTGTGAATGTTTTGAAAAGCTAATCATTTGCATATCGCAGCATCTCCTTCCTGTCTGTTAAATTTCGCGTCTGTAGGACGTCATCTTCGTGGTGTAGCAATTTTAATGGCTAGTAGTGTATGAGGGGGTAAACACCACTGCCGTGGGGTGAGCTTGTGTAGTACGCATTTGTGCCGCCTGGCGTGTACGGAGAAACTCATTGCCAGTTTATTGCCACCTGTGTTGTCCACCTGGCATGTTCTGTTCACCTGCAGTGATTGCTTTTGCTACCGCCGTTTTGTTCTTGTTTCGTTTTTTATGAGGGCAGGTTTACGTGAACAGCGCGCAGCTGGAGAATTTTGTTTTCTACTGTAAAAAAGCTACTGAAACAGCTGACCAAGATGACGCTATGGGGAAACACTCAAGCGTACGAGTGGTTTGCTCGTTTTAAAAATGGCAGCATGTCGACTGGTGACAAACCCCCCCCTCCAGTACACCTCTTGCAATATGCTGATGACACCGCATTCCTCGCCCTCGCTCCTACCCTCCAACGGTCCCAACGCCTTCTCCAGAATCACCTTGACCTTTTTGCTGCATGTTGTAACCAGTGGCTCCTGAAACTCAGTCCTTCCAAGACCCAGGCAATCATCGTAGGTCGTACCACTCGCTCCTTCTGGCTCCTGGATTTCTCCCTTACTGTCTGCGCACGTCCTGTCCGCCTCACCCCCACCCTCACCTACCTTGGCCTCACCATTAACCGTCACCTCACCTAGATACCTCATCTCCGCTCCATCCACTCCAAAGCCCACAACCGCCTCCGACTCCTCAAACTCCTCTCTGGCCGGACGTGGGGGTTGCACCCCTCTACCATCCTCCACACCTACAAATCCTTAATCCGTCCCATCCTCTGTTATGGCAGTCCTGCCTGGATATCTGCCCCCCCCCCAAATTCTATAAGTCCCTCCAGATCCTTGAGCGTCATGCACTCCGCCTCGCCTTCCGTATCCGCCTCCCGTCCCCCACGCGGATCCTCTATGATCTTATTCCTTTCCCCCATCTGCTCCTATTCCTCGAACATATCCGCATCCTCTACACCTCCCGCCGTCTTGAACCCCCTGGTTGCTCCTCTCCTCTCCCATCCCCGCCCCCTGCCACGTCTTCACCATTGTGTCCCCCCTACCCTCCATCTCTACACCCTCCATCTCCTTTCCGAAGATGGCTTCCGTCAACTCCCCCGCTCGGACGATGCCCTCTCTCCCTCCATTTATCCTTCCTATCAACTCTGATCCTCACTCCCCCTCCTTTCCTCTGTCCTTTCCCTGGGCTCCCTCTTCCCCCCCCCTTCCGTCCTGTTTTCTCCCCACTAAACCTCTCCCTACCTCCCTTCTCCCCCCACAAGTCCTTTTGTATTCCCCTCCTCTGCCTACCCCACTCCCTGTTGCGTCTGCCCCCCACCTCTCTTATGGGTCCTCATCCTCCATCAGCTCCTTTCCCGGTTTCCCCCTTCGCTTTTACTCTCCTTTGCCCCCTTTTTTGTTTTCCCATCTTCTGTCCAGTTTCCCCCCACCTGCTCTCGACTGTGGTATGTCACATTTGCCAACTTTTTAGTGCAGTGCTCCAGTGACTATTCAGTGTTGTTTGTCTTTCTCGTGTTGCGAACAGAAACCATGCTGTCGCTAGGTGTGAATTTTATGTCTTCTGCGAACAGAATCCAGACTGTCGCCGTGTTTTTTAATTGTCTGTCTATTGTTTTCCCTGTCTGCTTCGTATGTATTTTATTAGCATCATCATCCCTCTGTTGTTTGTTTTAAGTTCCACGATTTCTTTTCGCCATGTTACTCTTTAAGTCTCCGATTTTATCACCTGTTTTTCATTATTTATTCTCTTGAACTTTCTCGCAAAATCTGTAGGCTGAAGAGCGGCATACTAAGCTGCTGCCAGCCCGCCCCCTTCGGGGGGAATTGAAATTCAATAAAGAAAAAAAAACTGGTGACAAACATCGTTCTGGACGTCCATCAACTGCCCGAATCGGCAAAAATATTGAAAAAATACGAAAGCTTGTCCTCACAGACCGCCGACAGATAACAAATCGAGTGTCAGAGATTAGTGGGTTATCTTGGAGCTCGGTTTGCGAATTTTAACGGAAGGTTTGCTGCCAAGTTTGTTCTGACTTATCCAGATTTTCTGTCAAAGGTCATTAATGGTGATTAGTCATGTTGCAGAAACAGAGCAACAGTCAAGCCAATAGTAGAGGTCATCGTCACCCCGTACATAAAATGTCATCAAGTCAAATCAAACACCGAGCGAGGTGGCGCAGTGGTTAGACACTGGACTCGCATTCGGGAGGACGACGGTTCAATCCTGCGTCCGGCCATCCTGATTTAGGTTTCCCGTGATTTCCCTAAATCACTCCAGGCAAATGCCGGGATGGTTCCTCTGAAAGGGCTCGGCCGACTTCCTTCCCCATCCTTCCCTAATCGCTGTCTGGTCTCCTTCCCCAAATAACCCAACAACCAAATCAAATCAAACATCAGAACAACGCTGATTTGCTGTTTTGATGCTAAGGGCACGATTCATTCAGAGTTGGTTCTCCCAGGTCGCACCGTCAGTCAAACCCTTTATTTGGGATGCGCTAAGTGTTCATATAAAAAATGTGGCAGACAGGAGATTGGTTCAGTCACCACGACAACGCACCTGCACACACACCCATGTCTGTTAGGCAGTTTCAGGCTAAAAATGGCATGGTTCTGCTGCCCCAAGCAACTTACTCTCCTGACCTTCCTCCATGCGACTTTCTCTTATTTACACGCACGAAAAGGAGCATGAAATGATGGATGCCGATTTGACAACACTAAAGAAAAAAAAAAAAATGTTTCGAACCGTGGAAGCACCGGTGGGACAAATGTCTTAGCTGTAATGGAGAGTATTTTGAAGAGAATAAGGTTGTTTCCTAAAAAATTTGAAAGTATATAACTTTTAAAAAATAATTCCGATGTTTTTGGGTACCCCTCGGAATGCATGCATCCAGGCGAGAGGAGGTGTAATTTTATAATGACAAGTCGGCTCATACTGCGAAATTCTTTGTAAATTTGACTTGATTTTGTTGCCACTGAAATAACATCAGATACACTCTCAACCTGTGAAGTTTCATTTCGTTTCTTCCTCTCCTTCTGTTTGCTCCACTTTTTTTTTTTTTTTTTGTCGGACGGTGTAAATATGCGTGTGATCCATCTCCTAGAGTGCATCATGCTCGCCTTTTGAGAATAAAAGGAAATCTTGATTCGCTCACAACGTCTGCACCTGGAGATAGAACGAAACTCGTGCCCGTATTGCTTAATGTATTTCCTCGAGCCGAGTCTCAATTTGTACACGTTCGTTCATGCTTTCGTTTTCAGTTTTGTACTAGATGGTTATACACTCGGACGTGTATAGAGTCTTAAAGAGCTTCATCTCGAAGACTCCAGCTTAGTACAGCAGTTTGGCAATTCAGCGGAGACCACCAACAGGTAGGCTCAACTGCATAGTAGGAAAGGATTTTAACCTATCTTACTTCTGTATAGTGTGTTGCTATATTTGTTTTGTATGATGAAGATGATGATGATGCTGATGATGATGAAAAGCGAGAGGGTGAAACCTGGTGGCGCTAGACGACGCACTCCTGTCGAATAGCAGTAAAGGGGCTCCATGAAGCATTCCGAAGTTAGGGTGTAGCCAATAAGAATTCAACTCCCTCGAAATAACGGGTGTTCGGGAAGTAAGGACGAATTTGAATTTTGCGCCATTTTGTCATTTGACGGTTGGCAGCCGTGGTTTTTTCATGTTTGTTATCTGCGATGCTTCCCATTAATTGCCTGATAGCTTTCGTGTGGTGAGCATTGTTGTCTGATGTTTATTTTCGTCAAGGAGCAGATGAAAACTGAGCAACGTATCCACGTGATAAGAAGTTATTACAAAAACAGTGAAATTCCCACGGCAACCGTGAATTTCATGTAATGATACGCCTACATTATCATCAATTGATCCGGAAGTTTGAGACAGCGGGTTCTGTTTCAAACGTCAAGAAAACAGGACGACCGCGTTCTATCCGAACACACGAAAACACTGCTGTAGTGTGTGATAACGTGACCGTAAGCTCCAGAAAATCAGTTCGCCGACGAGCTCAGCAGTTGAATTTATTACCAAGTTCACAGCATGAGATCCTTTAAAACATCTGTAAGTGCATGCTTGCGTACGAGTTTCAACGTATGCAAGAGTTGAAGCCTGCAGATCACGGAAAGAGACATTGATTTGCTTAGTGGGTCTTGGCTCGACAAGCGGAGTACGAGAACTTCAGAAAAAGAATAATTTTCTCAGATGAGGCGCACTTCCACCTCAGTATGTCAGTAAGCAGAGCTGCAGAATTTAGATTAACGAAAATCCGCGAGTGACTGTGGAAGATGATACGCATCCACAATGCACGACTGTGTGGTGTGGGTTCTGGGCAGGAGGAGTGATTTGTCCGTACTTTTTTGAAAATGATGAGGGAACTGCTGTCATTGAACGGCGGCTGTTACCGAAACATTCCTTCTGATTGGTTTTTTCCTCTAATTGATGAAAATGACGATTTTTTGTTGAAACAAGATGGTGCGACATGTCACACACCCCATGAAACGATTGCTCTGCTCAATCAAAACTTTTCTCAAAACATTGTTTCTTTGAGTGGCAACCAGGACTGGGCTGCTAGATCATGCGATCTTACGCCTTGTGACTTTTTTTTTGTAGGGATTTGTGAAATCAAAAGTGTATGTGAACAAACCAAAAAGAATGAACCAATTGAAGGATGAAATTAAAACGTTTATTAACGGCATCCCACCATATGTGTGTGAAGGCGTCATCA
The DNA here is from genome assembly GCF_023864275.1 of Schistocerca cancellata. NCBI lineage: Eukaryota > Metazoa > Arthropoda > Insecta > Orthoptera > Acrididae > Schistocerca > Schistocerca cancellata. The sequence continues at coordinate 766,427,327 of NC_064630.1, forward strand.
AGAACTTCAATGAATGCATTGCTCGTTGCCGCGCGGCCTTGGGTGTTCACGAGGAGGAAATAATTTTTCATGCATAAATGGGAGAAATTACTTTATAAAATTACGTTTTCAATGCGTTTTGTATGTTCTATAGCACTTTAACATTCGTCACTACTTCCCGGACACTCTCTATTGCTGGAGCACTAAACTTTCGCTTGTACGAACAGAGCCACGACTGATTTTAAAATTCGCACATTATCTGAAGGGAGGAATTGTCCTAGTTACCTGGGGATGTCCCAATGAAATATTTCAATGTTGTTCTGATCTGATAGTTCCCTCCTTCACTACTGTAGACATGGTCGAATGAAGTATGGTTTATACCCGGAGATAAATAAGTATCCTTTAATCAGGTACAGACCTATCGAAACTTGGAAACTTGCCTAACTGTTCTCTGTTACAGCAGGAGGTCACTAAAAATGGAAGTATGGGGTGATTAATATTATTATTTTCATATCCAGTTGGTGCCTTATATCGCTCCTCTCTAGAGCCTGTGCATCGGGAGAATGACTGATGCATGCACAGTGACAGATGGTCTGAAGCGGTTGGTTGGTTGTTTTGGGGAAGGAGACCAGACAGCGAGGTCATCGGTCTCATCGGATTAGGGAAGGACGGGGAAGGAAGTCGGCCGTGCCCTTTGAAAGGAACCATCCCGGCATTTGCCTGGAGCGATTTAGGGAAATCACGGAAAACCTAAATCAGGATGGCCGGACGCGGGATTGGTTCAAATGGCTCTGAGCACTATGGGACTCAACATCTTAGGTCATAAGTCCCCTAGAACTTAGAACTACTTAAACCTAACTAACCTAAGGACATCACACACACCCATGCCCGAGGCAGGATTCGAACCTGCGACCGTAGCAGTCCCGCGGTTCCGGACTGCAGCGCCAGAACCGCTAGACCACCGCGACCGGCGACGCGGGATTGAACCGTCGTCCTCCCGAATGCGAATCCAATGTGCTAGCCACTGCGCCACCTCGCTTGGTGTCTGAAGCGCGTTCAGTCGTGTACGTAGTTCTAATTTTCATCCAAGAGAGTACAGCAGCGGAGAGACACTAAAGAAACAGGTCAAGAGAATGTTGTGTGAATTATTCTGTTTATTTCTGGAAGGTGTTTTTTTTTATTTACGTTTGTACAGATCTGTACGTGCTTTTAGTAGTGTGAATGATGCGTGGATGTGGTCTAAAGTAAATTTCTAGATCATTGTTCGACTGATAAACGCTGTACGAACTTATTGTTGTTGTGATCTTCAGTCCTGAGACTGGTTTGATGCAGCTCTCCATGCTACTCTATCCTGTGCAAGCTTCTTCATCTCCCAGTACCTACTGCAGCCTACATCCTTCTGAATCTGGTTAATGTATTCATTTCTTGGTCTCCCTCTACGATTTTTACCCTCCACGCTGCCCTCCAGTACTAAATTAGTGATCCCTTGATGCCTCAGGACATGTCCTACCAACCGTCCCTTCTTCTAGTCAAGTTGCGCCACAAATTCCTCTTCTCAGTTCTATTCAGTACCTCCTCATTAGTTACGCGACCTACCCATCTAATCTTCAGCATTATTCCTGTCTAATCTATTTATCGTCCATGTTTCACTTCCATACATGGCTGCACTCCATACAAATACTTCCAGAAAAGACTTCCTGACACTTAAATCTATACTCGATGTTAACAAATTTCTCTTCTCCAGAAACGCTTTCCTTGCCATTGCCAGTCTACATTTTATATCCTCTCTACTTCGACCATCATCAGTTATTTTGTTCCCCGTACGAACTAGCGTGAGAAAATTTTAAGAGTGTGTGAATATAGACGACGAGGAATTTTGTATCGTAATTTGTTAAGAAAGTTTATTGTAAAAGAAAAGCTAATGCGAGTGCAAATGAGAATAGTCAATAACGCAAAGATGATGAAAATATCAGAATGTTAAATATTTATTTCGGGAAAAGTACAATTCGAAAGCCTGTATTTTGTTGATTGGTTATCCATGAAAAGTGCGGACTAACGCGGGAGAATAATGTTTTTCTATTGGCCTTTAAGAAAACTGACCAATCAGAACGGAGTATTCTTCGCGCGTCTTTTCTCATGGAGATACAGAATGTTTACAGCAGTGTAAGTGGTCAGAGACCAGCTTTTCAATGGTACGGTCGTGTGTAGTGTGAGCTCCGAAGGATGTTATAATTTGCTGGTTTTAGCTGTGCTACATGCCTCAAAAGTGCTTTAAAGTGAGGGCATGTTTATTCCCGAGTTTTTTTTTTTTTTTGGAAAGTACGAATTTTTAAGTAATTCTGTGTATGAGAAAAGACAGTAATTCCGCGTGGCATATTGAGCAGATGGGTGACTAAAAACTTGATTGCATTAGACACCTATAAACTTACTAGTGTGGCGAGCATTTTCATTTAAGAACAATCCGTGCTTAGTAATTATTCAGATTTCGGCAAATACGTTACTATAAACTTGCTAACGTGAATGAAAAGGTTTGTGCATGAATGTGTTAGGACTAGCACGGGCTTGGCAGTGAACGTGTAATTCTTGACTTCAGAATATACCGAAGTTTTCACCTTTCATTTCAAAATTAAGACCTTTCCCCGATTCTTGGAATAGTTGCATTGTATGCAGCTTAGTGCGAGTTGCAGTACGGTAGGTTTCTGCTCGGCTTTCCTACCGGCGATCTGCTGACACGAGTTCACGGGTAGGTCCTGGTTAAAAGGACGAAAGGAACCGCGCCGTCGCACAGTATAGTGCATTTATTTGCAAACTCAAAACATATCTACTATGTATATCAAAGGTTCAGATATTAAATTGATTTTGAGGCCCAGAATTCGGTAATCTAGATTATTGGGACGTTTCCCGAAACCAGCTGCTCCAGTATACAGACCTCAGGCAACAAGAGAAGTTCAGCATCTTCGCAGGTTGCATGTACAGGAATGTAGATAAACCGCTTCAACTTTGTTTACGCCTAGCCACTGCAATTCACATTGGGTTCAAAACCTTCGTCTGATATGGTAGTAGGAAATTAGCTTAGACTGCCACGCTTTCGGGTCGCGACGGCACGCACTCAGAAGCGTCGTTGGACCAGCCTCACCTCCGGCTCCTGCTCCGACACCTGCCGGACGTGCTCTCGGCAGCTGATCCCGCGTATCCCCACGCGGCTTCATCAATTGCCGCACGTCGCGGACAGCAGAATTTCGCACGTGCGTCCAATTTTGTGTTTTTTTCGCAGCCCTGTTAAGGGAGTTCGTACATCTTATTCTATAGTGTTAAATTTGGAATATTGATGACCCATTATCTCAGAACCTTTGTCAAATAGTGATATGAAATTTTTGGGAAGTATAGTTTCACTGCTTTTCCGTTTACTGTACCAGAATCATAATATACAAATAATTAGTTAGTTATGAGTTTTTTATGATTTATTTTCATTTTTTTTTAAATCCACTTTTGCTTCTGTAAGTAAAAAACCACTATAGGTAGAAACGGTTTGGTGGTTTAGCAGCAGCAGCAGCAGTATACAAAGAGGTAACATAATGTAAAACCAGATATATGTATGTGTAACACTTCGTGAATAATGTGTCAAATATTTAAAGAAATCGTTTTCAGTAAATCAAGTTGAAACTTTTCATTTGATATTAACCCACACACAGAAGCATGGAAGCTCCTAGAAACAGCCAGGCCCGTAATCAGCATTATCTGGATCCTGTTCTTGATCATCCTGCAAACATGAAAATTTCTTTCTTTTCTTGCCTCTCTCTTCTTCAGTCATTTCCTCTCCTGCACGCTGGACTTTCATGAACCTAAGTCGGTCCATTCGCTGGAAGGTTTGCAGTGTGTTGGCTCCTGGAGTGTTACCGAGTTGCTCTAGTACCCCAATTCTTCAATCATTACCATCATTAAAACTTATCACAGCATCACAAACAGCCAAGCATAGAGTTTTAATTCCTACAAAGACAGTTTTTGGTATGCGGGTAGTCAGGTCTCCTGATCAGGGTAGAAAAAAAATATAGGCTTGTGCACACGTTATCAAATGAGAAGCGACAACGGCACTGTAAAGGTTCTAATGAATTTTGTTTGCATTTGAGGTGGTTATTATTACCACGCTTGTATTATTTGTTGGGCATTTCAGGATGGGGTACAACCTTCGTTCCGCTTTGGGATTCAGAAGAACAGACTATGAAACTTTTACCAATAATCACCAATCAACCCAAGATTTTGAACATAACACTACTAATTCTACGCCGGGCCGTCTGAAAGATTCACTTGCGTTTTGCGTTCGACCATCGAGACATTTGGAAAGAAGATCAGGATGAGCTACCTCTCTATATGTTGGTTTAATAGCTTCCATCACTGCAGATGGTATGCTATTTTTGTGCCTAAATTGTTCCTCTGTACCCGCTGTCTGAACTTTGCGGTACCTGCACCATGAATCAGCACTAGGTGGGCAAAGACCATGTATAGGTGTATCATCAGTGGATAATTTGTGGAAGAATGTAGCCCACACTGCTATTGTCATCCCTTGTGAGTCGTGCGTATTGTTTCTTATTGCCATTCCATAATACTGCTGGAGTTCATCAATATTTTTGTCTGTAAGTCTTCCTTTACCATTAATAGCCTCCACAAAATACATGTGCATGTATCGCCATTTCTGTTTACACACTACGTCCAACCTCTTAACAAGAACATTAACATGAATTCAACGAAGAAATAGTTGAAAACGACAGCCTTCTACATTGAATAATTCCCGATAGGTTTTTTTTCTTTTTTTTTTTTACACTTGCACTAATAACTTTGAAATAATAAAACTACGTTTTCAATTGGAATTAAGGGACAAATGCTGCATCAAATTATTCAGGAGAGATCAAATGTTATTAAGAGATAATAATCGGAAAACGTCACACTTTGACCAATTTCACCACACGTACTCCTCAAACGAGAGAACTGCTACCGCTCCTGCCGCGCCGATTTCCCGTGCCGCTTTACCTCGATGGGCTTCGCTTGACTGCGGCTGTTCAAAGTCAGACGCCGGAAGCCCGTTTCGTCGCGATATCAGCACCTGGATTTCTGTGTGCAGTGTACTGTATTGCCGGCCGGAGTGACCGAGCGGTTCTAGGCGTTACAATCCGGAACCTCGAGACCGCTACGGTCGCAGGTTCGAAACCTGCCTCGGGTATGGATGTGTGTGATGTCCTTAGGTTAGTTAGGTTTAAGTAGTTCTAAGTTCTAGGGGACTGATGACCCCAGCAGTTAAGTCTCATAGTGGTCAGAGTAATTTGAACCATTTGACATGTACCTAGGGCGGTAAAGTTCACTGAGCGCCAGGAGTACTACGCGGGTTTATTACCGTTTCATCCCCCAGTATTCTGGTGACCCTTCACTGCCAAGCGCGCCACCGAAACGAGTTTTCTCTCCGACCGTGCTGGCTCCCTTGACCGCCAGGCAAATCCGTCTCATTCTCAAACTTACCGCTTTCTCCTATCCCGTGGATAGACGTTGTTCCAGCGAAACCTTGTGTTGACGTCCCCCTCCTGGCCACTTGTCTTCTCACGCCGCCAGACGACGCCGAACAAAGTATTGTAAGCCATTCATAATTCGCTCTTTTCAAAGAATCTACGACGAGCGAAGATCTACCTTGATTAAGAGGTTATGACCCTTGAAATTTTATTGTAGTCGTTAACTTTTAGAAATAAATATCTCACGAATCAGCTCGCGTACCTCTTTCGGTACGCTTAGTCATTTATTATTGTCTTTAATGACTACTGTGCCTTTATAAACGTGCCACAGAACTTAATCCTTAAATCGTTCCTTCAAGAGTGTTCGAAAGTGACTTCAGGGAGCGTACTTAAACTCCGATACGCTGCACGTAACTTAATCCCGACGTGATTCAACACTGAGGTAATCGTTAGTGATAAAGAAGAAATTACTGGCCATTAAAATTGCTACACCATGAAGATGAAGCGCTACAGACGCGAAATTTAACCGACAGGAAGAAGATGCTGTGATATGCAAATGATTAGCTTTTCAGAGCATTCACACAAGGTCGGCGACACCTACAACGTGCTGACATGAGGAAAGTTTCCAACGGATTTCTCATACACAAACAGCAGTTAACCGGTGTTGCCTGGTGAAACGTTGTTGTGATGCCTCGTGTGCGGAGGAGAAATGCGTACCATCACGTTTCCGACTTTGATAAAGGTCGGATTGTAGCATATAGCGATTGTGGTTTATCGTATCGCGACATTGCTGCTCGCGTAGGTCGAGATCCAGTGACTGTTAGTAGAATATGGAATTAGTGGGTTGAGGAGGGAAATACGGAACGCCGTGCTGGATCCCAACGGCCTCGTATCACTAGCAGTCGAGATGACAGGCATCTTATCCGCATGGCTGTAACGGATCGTGCAGCCACGTCTCGATCCCTGAGTCAACAGATGCGGACGTTTGCAAGACAACAACCACCTGCACGAACAGTTCGACGACGTTTGTAGCAGCATGGACTATCAGCTCCCGGGTTCGATTCCCGGCGGGGTCAGGGATTTTCTCTGCCTCGTGATGGCTGGGTGTTGTGTGCTGTCCTTAGGTTAGTTAGGTTTAAGTAGTTCTAAGTTCTAGGGGACTGATGACCATAGATGTTAAGTCCCATAGTGCTCAGAGCCATTTGGACTATCAGCTCGGAGACCATGGCTGCGGTTACCCTTGACGGTGAATCACAAACAGGAGCGTCTGCTATGGTGTACTCAACGACGAACCTGGGTGCACGGATGGCAAAACGTCATTTTTTCGCATGAATCCAGGTTCTGTTTACAGCATCATCATGGTCGCATCCGTGTTTGGCGACATCGCGGTGAACGCACATTCGTAGCGTGTATTCCTCATCGCCATACTGGCGGATCACCCGGCGTGATGGTATGGGGTGCCACTGGTTACACGTCTCGTTCATCTCTTGTTCGCATTGACGAAACATCGAACAGTGGACGCTACATTTCAGATGTGTTACGACCCGTGGCTCTACCCTTCATTCGATCCCTGCGAAACCCTACATTTCTGCAGGATAATGCACGACCGCATGTTGCAAGTTCTGTACGGGCCTTTCTGGATGCAGAAAATGTTCCATTGCTGCCCTGACCAGCACATTCTCCAGATCTCTCACCAATTGAAAACGTCTGGTCACTGGTGGCAGAGCAACTGGCTCGTCGCAATACGCTAGTCACTACTCTTGATGAACTGTGGTATCGTGTTGAAGCTGCATGGGCAGCTGTACCTGTACACACAATCCAAGCTCTGTTTGACTCATGCCCAGGCGTCTCAAGGCCGTTATTACGGCCAGAGGTGGTTGTTCTGGGTACTGACTTCTCAGGATCTATGCACCCAAATTGCGTGAAAATGTAATCACATGTCAGTTCTGGTATAATATATTTGTCCAATGAATACCCGTTTATCATGTGCATTTCTTCTTGTAGCAATTTTAATGGCCAGTAGTGTATTACTTTCTCGCATTATTCACAGCTACACATGAAAAAAAATGCCTTTCTATTCATTATCGTTCACTATTAACACAGTTGACTAAGCAGACAAATAGCACTACTTAACTCGGTAACGAGAGTCTATGGAAGTCTTATTTAATTCAAAAATCATTGTGAAAGGTGATAACAATATAACACGCATCTGTAAGCAAAGACAGTAGTAAACGTCACAAAACCAACACAGTCGGATACGTTTCTCCCGAGATCAGACAGATATGCTCAGACGACCATGTCCGATGACAGACCCAGTTCAGCCAGACATTATTTGGAAACACCAACGCTGGCGAAAAGACCTTAGGGATGGGGCGAGAGATATGTTGAGCTTAAAAATGACCAACCAGAATCTATCGCTCCGTTATAACTTTTAAATCCTTGTCTGAGCCCGTCTTCCGTTATGTCTGTGTCTCTTTTTTTTTTTGAGTCATCAGTCTGATGACTGGTTTGATGCGGCCCGCCACGAATTCCTCTCCTGTGCCAACCTCAAGCACTTACAACCTACGTCCTCAATTATTTGCTGGATGTATTCCAATGTCAGTCTTCCTCTACAATTTTTGCCATCTACAGGTCCCTCTAGTACTACGAAAGTCAGTCTCCTTCCCCAAACAACCCAACCCAACTACGGAAGTCATTCTCTGGTGTCTTAACAGATCCCTTCTTCTTGTCAGTGTTTCCTGACCGATTCTGCGCAGAACCACCTCATTCCTTATCAGTCCACCTAATTTTCAACGTTCGTCTGTAGCACCATATCTCAGATGCTTCTATTCTCTTTTGGTTTTCCCACACACCATGCTGTGCTCCAAACGTGCATTCTTAGAAATTTCTTCCTCAAATTAAGACCTATGTTTGATACTAGTATACTCCACAGGCTAAGGAAAGCCATTTTTGCCAGTGCTAGTGTACTTTTGATGTCCTCCTTACTCCGACCGTCATTCGATATTTTGCTGCCTAGGTAGTAGAATTCCTTAACTTAATCTACTTCAAGACTGTCAGTCCTGATGTTTTCTCGCTGTTCTCATTCCTGCTACTTCTCATTACTTTCTTCTTTCTTCGATTCACTGTCAGTCCATTTTCTGTACTACTTAGTTTTTTCATTCCATTCAGCAGATCATGTAATTCTTCTTTATTTTGTCTCAGGATGTCGTGAGTGAATCGTATCTTTGATATCCTTTCACCTTGACTTTTAATTCCTCTCCTGTACCATTCCTTTATTCACATAATTGCTTCTTCTCTGTACAGATTGAACAGTAGGTCAGAAAGGCTACATCGCTGTCTTACACCCTGTTTAATTCGAGCACTTCGTTCTTGATCGTCCACTCTTACTGTTCCCTCGTGGCTGTTGTACATATTATCTATTACCCGACTCTCCCTGTAGCTTACCCCTATTTTTCTCTCAATTTCGAACATCTTGCACCATTTTACATTGCCGAACGCTATTTCCTGGTCGACAAATCCTATCAACGTGTCTTGATTTTTCTTTAGCTTCGCTTCCATTATCAACGGCGTCAGAATTGCCTCTCTGGTGCCTTTATCTTTCCAAAAGTCAAACTGATCGTCATCAAACACATAATTAATTTTATATTCAGTATCTACCACCATGCAATCCCGAGAATGGTCCCTCCGTTTAAAAAACTAGTGGGGAGAGATTCAGTGGGTGATCAACCACTCTCTCGCTTCAGGCTCCTTGCAACGTTAATTTTCTAACACCCGCACAATCATTTAACGACAGCCACTCATGAACCAGGATAAAAGGAGTTAAAATAGCAGCCATAGGCATAAATCAAATAAAACTCCTAGTCTGAGCCCTTGTCTCACCAGAGGTTTTAGTTCAGTCTTTCCATGGTGAATTTAACGTGGCAAACTCATCAAACATGACGCGCAAGTGAGAAATTCAGTCAAGTTATATGAAACGAACCAGCGGGTACGATTCAACTTTTTGCCTAGCCACCATACGGCTGTTCAGGCAGGCATCTGTAGAGAAGGCACAATATGTACACATGCTCCGACAGAAGGCATTATATGTACACATGCTCCGACAGCAGAGCTCTCCATCCAGGTAGTACAGAGGTGAGTGACTACCCAATGATGGCATGCTTCTGATACTACTGGCGACATCAAACGTCCAGATAACCGAATTGTTACCGTGCGGGCTATGGTACATAATTCAACGAATTATATTATTTGTTTAAGAAATGTCAGGGCACAACCTGACTGAGGTGACAACTTGCCTACCATTCATGTGCCCGCGCAGTGACCCTGACGGTAAACTGGAATCCTAAGCAGTGTCACCCACTGCGTGAACATTCTATTGATTATGTTTATAGTAAACGTTCGTTTATGTAGTGAGACATAGTCAACATCTTCTCGGTCGTAGATCGCCTTGCAAGCGATCTAGTATTGGCACTAATGAGGCTAGCTCCGTACCACCACAGTTACACTGTTGCATAGTTTTTGAAATAGTGTAGATCGTAGACTTTCCCGGGGCGATTCATGATCACATTGACAAGGCCACGACAACCATTACATCTAGCCTCCATAAACAAAGAGCTGAAGGCACTTAAATTCCGATCACAGCTGTCAAAATTACAAACTGAATGACCAAAATCACCAGTCGATTACATCTGTAGTAAGCAAGTAGGAAATCTTTCCCGCGTATCGACTAACGTAGAAGGTCTGAAAATATCAACGTGTTGTGATATCAGACAGTGATATCTGGACAATTCCGTGACCACGTAAAGCACTTTTGTTACCAATCCCAAAATGGCGATGGCAGTTAGGAATAGCCGTTTACTTTCAAATTTTGTTCGAGGCCCAAACGATCTTCGCGTGGGAACACTTTCATTTGATTTTATCCCTCTTTGTGAGAACCAAGGTTTCACTCCCCGGACAGCAGAGACATCACACCATAGTTTTATAAAACGTCTTTTCTCTTACTCCGTTCTATAATTTTCTATTAATCCGCGCAACAAAGGGAGAGGGGTGGGGTAGGTTGGAAGCGGTACTTCATGCCCATCTTTTGAAAATATTGTTATCTATTCAACTGATATACGTTTTAAAATTTTCAATAACATATTTTCTTGTTTGTAGTGGCCTTATACCAGATTCATTAATTGTTTTAAATGTTTATTTAACACGTAACCCAAAAATTGAAGTATTACTTTTTAGTAGTGAATGCGACGTTTCTCAACATTCGTCATATTCATATTTTCAAGTTCAGGACCCTTCTTATGCATCTGCTTATCTCCAGCAAGTATATTGTGAATAATGGTCAACAACAATTAACGACATCTGCACCTTTTTAATTTTTTTGTTGTGGCCCTGAAGTACCTCTACCCTATATTCCGGAAAATGCGTTTGTGTTGCTAACATTGTGCTAAAAGATATTTTCGTCTTCTGGACCCTGCTTGTAATTAGTACCTATTGAGAAATTATGTCGTTAGTAAACGTTAACACAATTGACGGTATTTGTTTCTTTTTGTAATTCTTTTTTGTAGTGGGCGTAAAGTCTCCCCCCCCCCTCCCCCAATCCCCCTTAGTAGTAAGCGTAGTCGGTAATGCGTAGGGTTAATAGTACCATACATATACTGAATTTTAAGAAACTTGTTACCTTTATCTCTATAACGCTGGTAAATTATGTGGCTTCCAAAGTAATCAAAAGTCTTAACTCATTCAATGACTCTATTACTGATATTAATTTTCGATACGATTGGTTGAACTCCTTTAACTTTCATTACCTTTGTGTCATTAACTGAGATCTTCACATTTTATTCTCTGCGCAACAGATGCATACTGTAACTTACTTTCATCGTCAAATGCAATAAACTGATCGTCTGCTGTTCATGGTTTCATACTGTGATATTTGTAACCCACGACGTATTTCTTGGTTCCATTTTCTTAAGATGTCATTAATGTATAAATTAAATGACGTCGGTGATAAAATGCACCCTTGTCTGACATATTGATTCACAGGTGTCATATTTTAACTCCTTTCTCCTGTTATTATTTTAGTGTTGTGAATGTATTTTTCGCCGGCCGCGGTGGCCGTGCGGTTCTGGCGCTTCAGTCCGGAACCGCGGGACTGCTACGGTCGCAGGTTCGAATCCTGCCTCGGGCATGGGTGTGTGTGATGTCCTTAGGTTAGTTAGGTTTAAGTAGTTCTAAGTTCTAGGGGACTTATGACCTAAGATGTTGAGTCCCATAGCGCTCAGAGCCATTTGAACCATTTTTTGTATGTATTTTCCGCAACCTTTATGACGCGTTTACGACCATGTTTCCCTAGTATGCTCTGTAGTATCTGCCTGTTTACAGGACTGAAGGTTTTTGTGTAATCTAAAAAGGCTGCATGCGTTTCCGGATTAAATTCGCGCCTGTGCACGCCTTTCTCTTTCTGTAATAATTATGTTGTTCTAAGCGGACTGTTTCACTTATCGCTTGAAGTCTCTTGCCAGTCATTTTAGCGTATATCATTGAGGCTGTGTCTACCAAGCTTATGCATCTATAATTAACACAATTATTGCGTTTTTCTTCTTTAAAAATAGTGATGACAACTGCACACACCCATACGCTAGGTAAATGGTTCAAATGGCTCTGAGCACTATGGGACATCTTGGGTCATAAGTCCCCTAGAACTTAGAACTACTTAAACCTAACTAACCTAAGGACATCACACACACCCATGCCCGAGGCAGGATTCGAACCTGCGACCGTAGCAGTCCCGCGGTTCCGGACTGCAGCGCCAGAACCGCACGACCACCGCGGCCGGCACGCTAGGTAAATGCCCGTTCTTCCAGCAAATATTAAATAGATGGACTGTTCTTATCTGTACCACCATATTTTATAAACTCAAAGAGTTCATTCCATCCTTCCTGGCCTTCTTTCTATTCTTTAAACTTGGTAACAGTTTCTTCAAGTTCTTCATATGCCAAAAGATTACGCGAGTAAGGTTCGTCTGTGATATTGTCTACTACTATCTATTTTTCACTGTACCGTAACCCCTTGCAATGCTTCTCCCAATCTTCTTGTGATATTGGGTTTATGTTGGCCGTATCCTTCTCCTTGATAGTAAGATGTTTCATCACTTTATGAGCTGCTTTCCAGCTATGAGGAAGTAGAGCATTAACTGAGACTTAATAACCTACAAAAAATAGAAGAGTTGTTCTTTGCAGCCTAGATTCCGAAACTGCAAAACTCGCGGTGTCGTTAAGAGTGGATAGCGGTAGCGACTGGAGAGAGAGACAGCGGTGTTAATGAAAGACTTAAGGTTCCAAAAGGCAGAGGCGGGTAGGGGTAGCAGTTACGACTCTCCAGAAGTGGGTGGGCGTTCCCGTTGCGCCATTAAAGCCGCAGTTAGGCCGGGTTAATCAGCGCCCCGCTCCACGCGTTTCTCCAGCCGTGAAGAGCTTCCCGCAGTAACCACGGTGCCTCATTGTCTTCCAGCAGAGGACCCTCCTGCACACAGCGGCCACTTCACTGCCAATTCCCGCAGCCGAGAACGTCGTCAAACCAGGCTCTTACAGACACTGTCTCTCAATCTGTGTATCCGTCTACCGACATGACAGTCTGCGTCAGATACACATTTATTCTGTTCCCGCTTTTATTTAGCTCTCAGTATGTCAACTGATGTTTGGGAGATTTTTTTGCTATACTTACCGATTTAGAAAAAAATGAAGCTTCGCAACACAATGTCGATGTGTGACTAAGGCTTCCCGTCGTGTAGACCGTTCGCCGGGTGCAAGTCTTACGATTTCACGCCACTTCGGCGACTTAGGAGTCGATGGGGATGAAATGATGATGAGGACAACACAACACTCAGTCCCTGAGCGGAGAAAATCTCCGACACAGCCGGGAATCGAACCCGGGCTCTTAGGATTGACATTCTGTCGCGATGACCACTCAGCTACCGGGGGCGGACACAATGTCGATCTTGTGGCAGGACTGACTCCGAAGACAATTAAATTCGTAATTTTGAAGTGTTTATAAATACGACTATTTCCAAACTCTTAGTACACATCTGTACACGCATTTCATCAGTTTTTCTAGTGACTTTCGACCCTGCAGTTGCATATGAATTCTGAAAATATTAGTAATTCTGCGTGTAACTGATTGTCGTTTCGGGAAAAAGAAATGTTGCTGGAAACTGAAAAAAAAAGTTCAAATGTGTGTGAAATCTTATGGGACTTAACTGCTAAGGCCATCAGTCCCTAAGCTTACACACTACTTAACCTAAATTATCCTAAGGACAAACACAGACACCCATGCCCGAGGGAGGACTCGAACCTCCGCCGGGACCAGCCGCACAGTCCATGACCGCACCGCCTGAGGCCGCTCGACTAACCCCGCGCGGCCTGGCAACTGATTCTCGGCGGTTTTACACCGTGAGACTGTACGGAGGACGTTAAATGTATTTGTGGTTTTGAGCCATGTGGCATGACCTTTTCCCCAAAACACAATAAGGATGATGCACTGAATGACACAAATGAAAGCCAGAAGCGCTTCATACTTCTAAAGTATCGAAGGCAGCTAAGTAGACGAAAGAAATACCAACAGGCCGTTTCTATATTTCACTCCTTCTCATCGCCACAACTACCTCTGGCTTACTCCCACAGTATTTTTATGTAAATATTATCTTATACATACCAAATATGGGTAAAATTTCTCCAGACATTCCTGATTTATGGTTTTATGTGACAAGTTTTGCTCCGAAACCCTCAGCCATAGGGGTGACAAGATTATCTTACTGTCCGAGTAAATTTTTCTAGTCAGCAAGCGATAGGTTTGCCAACTGTGATAGAAATTCCTCCAGGTATTTCAGAGAGATGCTGATGTGTGACTGTCGTTGCACACTCCCACCCCTCCTATACCCTGTCTGAGGGTCAAACGTCATCGTGTGTCACCACCAACGGGTTTGGTGAGTCCAAAAACTTTGGATTTCAAGCTAATGTTGGTTGTTATCGAATATTTTTACGCTTCACGTCTTCTCAATTTTACGCCGTCCCCTCAGGAGAGATGAAAATGCACTTGGTTGAGGAGCTGGTGACATCAGAGCCTGGAATTCCGCTTTCCACTACACTGAGGAACGTAAAGACTCTGGCACGACAGATTTTTGTATCGTCGAGAGAAACAAGACCAATAAGATGAGACATCGTTTGACGTCATAAACGGAACACAGGGGCCGCCATATCGTATGGCGTTAAACATCGTATTTGGTCGGTTATTTTCTCATATAGTACTTCGTATGAATATAAACCATTTCAAAGCATCAGAAAACTGATAGCTCCTGAAAACGCATAGCTTAATTACGATTTGTTACAGTAAAATGGCACGAAAATATATATCGATAGGTAAAGGCTTACTGTAGTTGATGTTTTCAGGGTTAGAACTTGGGTGGTACGAAAGTATACCGTTACATTGCTGTTGTGCAATGATGATACATCAAAAGCGTGTCTTTTTGGTACAATTTGTAGAAATCAAATAAAGACTGTTGTACATACAGTCTGTAGACAGTGTGTGCCTTACAGGGAGTCACAGCTTGGCTAAGTTGAAACCGTTGTGGAGTTGTACGTGTCGAGAACTGTGAGCTATGAAGATAAGGGTAATAGATTCGTGTCCACCTCTTCCAGTTACTTTTTCTCACCTTGTGTTTTCTAAAATATTCTGGGTTTTTCCTATCATTTCAAAATGGTTCAAATGGCCCTAAGCACTATGGGACTTTGCATCTGAGGTCATCAGTCCTCTAGACTTAGAACTACTTAAACCTAACTAACCTAAAGACATCACACACATCCATGCCTGAGGCAGGATTCGAACCTGGGACCATAGCAACAGCGCGGTTCCGGACTGAATCGCCTAGAACCGCTCGGCCACAGCGGCCAGCGCTATTCATTTACTAGAAGCATTATCTCAAAAGTCGGTGTTATTTATAATACATAATGTATTTGCTGCAATTCTTGTCTTGAAGGACAACGACAGGAATGTTTCTGTAGTGGCCAGAAATCTTAAGGTGGCTGACAATCAACGTCAGATTAGTAAACACGAGTTACACATTTCTGATACTGAAAACTTTGTGTGAAATGTATACAGGTTTGTCTGGGATTAAGGACTGACTCAGGTCTGTATCTTGCCAGCAAATATCTTTCTCAGTGTTGGTGAGCAGCTTCGAGAAATGTCCTCTTCCATTGGAATGAAATTACGGAAAGAATCTCAATCTTGAAATCTGTCCGATAAAGTACCTTATTTTGGAGTCTGTAGCCAATGCAACACAGAGAATGTACGCACAAATTGATGTTAGTCACTTTACCTTAACCATACTCAATTTAAAATCGAAAATGGGATGAAACTTCAAATTAGTTAACGAACGATGGCGGAGGAATTTAAGCTTGTTCTGCGCATCTCCGTCACGTATTCTCAGACAGACAATGATCGTTCATTAATGTTCTCAGTGCTCTGCTGTGAATGTCGTAGCCAATGCGAGCATTAAACTTGATCGTAGCGATTTGTTTAGACAATTTTTATTCCATTTGTGAGAATTGTTACTCCTGGTGGTGGCGGTAAGCGACAAATTCTGCACGTGAAAGCGAGAGACATAATTTGCAGTGCACACGCTTTCTTCAAGTGCAGAGCACGTGTATGCGATTGTCGCAACCGTCGCTTGGAGCCGGCAACAGTGCAAGCCCCCTAAGTGTCTCGACCTGCGCGAACCGCCATCGTTCGTGGATCGGGCTATAGCACGTATCTCGGACCATTGTACAGCAGTACGGTGCGCCCCTCTACCAGCAATTCGCTGTTCAAGCCGTCGAAGAGTCCAGAATCTTTTCATGATATTCTCCGGTCGTCTTCGATAACAGTTAACAGCACAGCTATTTTTTGCGCGTCCCTTTTCGTAAGAAAACTGTGCGGTCTTCGAGCCAAATAAAGCCGAAAACTATCGCCAGAGAGCGCTGAGAGCGCAAATCTCCTTGGCCATCTCGTCCCGTGTGAGGACGGCGCTGTGCGCCTCAGGTGAGGCCGGACGCCACGACCACGCCCACGTCTACGTTAGCTGCCTCGTCCCGTATGAGGATGGCTTCAGCGGTGGCTATCGTAATCACCTGCACAATATTTTTATACAAACTGTGATTCATGTATACGCACAATTTGATTGAAACTGTTCGTGACTTAAGTCTGTGTCACTCCCTTTTCACGCCCTTTCCCCTCCCACCCTGCCTGTAATAGATGGTACGTGGTTCTTACTAGGTTTCTTGATATTTTTAAAAACATCGGTCTCCGGTGTGTTGACATTTAAAAGATATCATTACAAGCCCTCGATATATTCAAAAAATATCGATATATATACGGAGAAAATGTCGATTTATCGCTAAAAAAAAAGGTCAGCTGCTGCTCATTTTTAATATACCGGCAGTTTTAGAGCTCTACATACAAGTACTGATTTACTATTAGATATTATGTATCAATAAGCTAGCAGCCTGCTTATCGCCCTTAGAGCAAGGAAAGCGACGCACGTTCACTCTTGGCGATAACAACTTTGCTAGCGGAATGAGATTTTTACAGCGGAGTGTGCGCTGATATGAAAGTTCCTGGCAGATTAACAGTGTGTGCCGGACCGAGACTCGAACTCGGAACCTTTCCCTTTCGCGGGCAAGTGCTCTACCAACTGAGCTACTCAAGCACTACTCACACCCCGTCCTCACAGCTTTACTTCTGTCAGTACCTCGTCTCTTACCTTCCAAAACTTTACAGAAGCTCTCCTGCGAACCTTGCAGAAGTAAAGCTGTGAGGGCGGGGCCTGGGTCGTGCTTGGGTAGCTCAGTTGGTAGAGCACTTGTCCGCGAAAGGCAAAGGTCCCCAGTTCGAGTCTCGGTCCAGCAGTTTTAATCTGCCAGGAAGTGTCTTAACTTGGCTAACAGTGATAAATGCATGTAAGTGGCACAATAAAAGGTGTCCGGTGAGTACGTCGTTCGGACGCCACATATCGGATTTGTCTGGAACATTTTATGTCGACATCCCTGTTTTTTTCATTTCTGCAAGCGCCAGTGACGTAGAAGTTGTGTCAAAATTGCGTGGTGAAGCTAAACGTTGCAGTTGCTGTTAGTAGCACCGAGCACAGATTACGTCAGCATTTCCCCACGTATGTCTCCGCCCATCGTAAAGAAATATCTCGTCCGTTAGATTTTTGTTCATCAATTTCATCAACTATTTTTGAAGAAAGGCGAAGAAATAGCACACTAGTTGCGTTAAACTTGTTTTTTAACTCAACTGTGTGCTATTTCTTCACATCAGGTATCTTGTTATTCCATTTACATCGCCAACCCCAGTACAATCGAACTTCTTTGTGACATCTATACTTGTTTCACACAAAGAGAAAGACTAGACATGATTAAAATCTCTTCAAGTGATAAGACTTCTTCACACAGTGGAAGTAAAATTATATTCTACTATATTAAAAAAAACTTCAAATATTTATCGAAAACTGAGGAAAATATAGTATAAAATATAAATATCGGTTCTCGATGTTTCCATTCCCGATACCGATGTATCGATGATAAAATCTCCACCCTATATCGTGTTGTGGGTTGGCAGGAGAGCCAACAGCGTGATACTAGAGGAAACCGAAAGGCACGCGTTTTAGCTCACGCAGGCTAGCGTGAGGTCTGGAACAGGACAAGGAAATTAGACTTTAGAAAAAAACGGACGTAGCTGGTGGAATACTTAACTTTAATCCATAAATGGTGAACGTCGCTCTTGACTGTACATGATTCAGTATCAATAGTAACTGGTAATGGCGCCTTGCTAGGTCGTAGCAAATGACGTAGCTGAAGGCTATGCTAACTATCGTCTCGGCAAATGACAGCGTATTTTGTCAGTGAAACGTCGCTAGCAAAGTCGGTAGTACAACTGGGTCGAGTGCTAGGAAGTCTCTAGACCTGCCGTGTGGCGGCGCTCGGTCTGCAATCACTGATAGTGGCGACACGCGGGTCCGACGTATACTACCGGACCGCGGCCGATTTAAAGGCTACCACCTAGCAAGTGTGGTGTCTGGCGGTGACACCACATATCGATATCGTTACGTAAAATTATCGATATTTTATCAACAGCCCTAGTTCTTACCACCACAGAATTATCGTGGGCATGAGCACAAGAAGTCACCACTATATCATCATAATCGTTCGAATGGTGTAGGAGCGCCCATAAGACGAACGAACAAATATTGATTTTTATGTATTACGTGTTTCGCCTGTGTGTTAAGTATATTCTGTTACAATTTATATTTGTTTCTGACTTTGTACCAAATATGAATCCTTTCTATACATGTAATCTGCGAAAATATTGTGTGTGTTTCTGATCGATCAATTGTAACATGACCATAGAGAAAACTGGAGGGAAGTCCGTCTGTGTTATGGAGGCAAAAGAGCACCAATGGGAAACGTGTATGGCACGTGGAGAGCGCACCAGGTGAGGGCAAACCACTAGTCAACAGCCAGCCGTCATAGCGGGCACATCTCGGAACGCGCCAACGGATAAAGTTTGCAAAAATTGCGTGCGGAGTGTAGTTCGGATGGTCTTTAGCTCTGGCAGCAAAAATGTGGAATGTGTAAACAGCTCTGCATCGGAGTAGTTAATTACAAGAAGAGCCATGCGTGGGCGTTGAAAACGCTGCGGCTGAAACTACACAGTATTCGTCGACGCCGACGTAGTGCTTCGCATCTCAGTCTCCAGAAAATGTTCTCTGCACTTTACCATTGTAAACTACGTCGGACGGTATTAACTGCGTGTTGTTTTATCAGCAGAGTTTAGTCTACCCCTGCTTACAAATTCTTGCTATTGTTATACAACTGCGATTGTTTTCTCTTTAAAATTGTCACACAAAGGTAACTTCTTCGGTTTTCCATGGGAACCCATCTTCTCTTAACAATAAGTGTAAGGAATCTGTGTTATCTCGAAAAATAATTTACGAATTGAGTCTGCTTAGAAACGGTCATAAACTTTACCTGTTATGTTATATTGTAATAGAATCAGTTTTTCGTAGGAAGTAAATTAAATCTGACAGTATTGTACAATAATTATTAAAGATGACCGATAATTTTTTGCATTTCACTTTTTTTCAAGGTGTTGGAAGTATATGTTTATTTACGCGTACTTTTGTTTATGAGAGATATGTCTAGAGTAAATAAGGTAGGGGATTAAATTCCATGGTTACTTTACATGCTGGTTAGCTCGAGATCATACACAAAGCTTTCGTAACCCTTAATCTGAGGGAGTAATTTGTTGATTAATGAGTGTTCCACAGTACAGCGCATAACAAGTTTTATACGTCAAAGTTGCTTCAAAAGTTTTCTCACGAAGTAATTAATGCAGGTATTTAATTAGTTAAGAAATTTTAGCTTCAGTTATTGAAAATTGTTTATCCGTTAAGAAGTATGTCCGAATGTCACTGCTTACTATAATTTTACCTTCCTACTATACATTATTACATATTAGTGTGATGTAACAAAAGATTCGTAATCTTCATTGTTTTGTAGACAGGATAAGTTACGTTCTGGAGAAGAATAATTAAGACTGAGTCCTGTTGCTTAACTCCATCGTTAGTGGTATATCCAAAGTCAAATGTTTTGCAAAATAATAGTTCGCGTGGCTTGTATAGTGCTGTGTCTGAGGAGATGTTACACACTACTTGCAGTTTTGTGTAAAAGTGATTCTGCTGCCTCTGTTATCGTGAATTTTATGAATCGTTATAGTTTATGACGAAGAATTTCCGGTAGTAGCTTATTAATGTTGTGGCTAGCAGTGTGTGCAGTTCCTTGAAATTGCTTTTATCACTATAATTGCGCACAGTGCAGAAATGTTTGGTGTTGTTGGCGCGGTTAAGAAAATTTACCATCCTTAGATGTCAGAACTTTCACAGCGGTGCTAAGGAAAATAAAGATACTATTATGGTGCCTAAATTGGTATAAGACACTCTTCATTTAAAACGACTTAGTAAATGGCAATGATCTTGCTAAAATAGCATTTTTGATTTGTGTGGCTTCCTTGCCAAAGAATCTGAAATTTGAATACCAGTATTACTGCTCTTTATGTTAAGATTAGTTATGACGATGCCGCAAATTCGTAGAACTTTTGGAATACTTTAGCCGGAATCTATCTGCAATTTCTAGGATTGATTTAGATTAGCTAATGATTTTACCACAGCTAGAAAGCTACTGTTGTACTGACCGGTGTTCCGTGTCCGTGTCTGAGCGGCATTCGATATTCTCAGGTGAATGACAATGCATTCGTACAGGTAAATATTCGATGTACCACTTAATTTGCGAGTAGGAGTTCTCGTAAACGGATTTAAATCAAAATATTCAGTCATTAACTAGAAATAAATTATTTATTAACCGCTAGCTTAATCGGGAAAAAAGTATTTTATTTAGCCTTGTCAGTATTTACTAGGTAAATCGGCATACAGCACTGAATATGTTTCTTTTATTGCGGGGTGTTCTTTAGATTCTTGTTTTGCCTTCAGCTGCGCCGCTTATGTAACATGCAGGCACGTGAATGCTACCCACGCCATATGTTGTTGTTGTGGTCTTCAGTCCTGAGACTGGTTTGATGCAGCTCTCCATGCTACTCTATCCTGTGCAAGCTTCTTCATCTCCCAGTACCTACTGCAACCTACATCCTTCTGAATCTGCTTAGTGTATTCATCTCTTGGTCTCCCCCTACGATTTTTACCCTCCACGCTGCCCTCCAATACTAAATTGGTGATCCCTTGATGCCTCAGAACATGTCCTACCAAACGATCCCTTCTTCTGGTCAAGTTGTGCCACAAACTCCTCTTCTCCCCAATCCTATTCAGTACCTCCTCATTAGTTATGCGATCTACCCATCTAATCTTCAGCATTCTTCTGTAGCACCACATTTCGAAAGCTTCTATTCTCTTCTTGTCCAAACTATTTATCGTCCATGTTTCACTTCCATACATGGCTACACTCCATACAAATACTTTCAGAAATGACTTCCTGACACTTAAATCTATACTCGATGTTAACAAATTTGTCTTCTTCAGAAACGCTTTCCTTGCCATTGCCAGTCTACATTTTATATCCTCTCTACTTCGACCATCATCAGTTATTTTGCTGTTCTACAGGAAGTGAGGTGACAAAATTCAAGGGATATCTCGTAATGTCGTGTCGGATCTCCTTTTGCCGGCGTAGTGCAGCAGCCCGACGTGACATGGACTCAACAAGTAGGTGGAGCCCCCTGCAGATATACTGAGCCACGCTGCCTCTATAGCCGTCCATAATTGCGACAGCGTTGTCGGTGCAGTATTTGGTGCACGAGCTGACCTCTCTATTACGTCCGATAATTGTTCGACGGGATTCATTTCGGACAATATGAGTGGCCAAACCATTCGCTCTAATTGGCCAGAATCTTCTTCAAACCAATCGCGAACAATTGTGGCACAGTACTGCCATCAGTCAAATTTTCATTGTTGTTTGGGAACATGAAGTCCATGAATGGCTGCAAATGGTGTCGAATCGGCCGAACATAGCCATTTCGAGTCAAGACCGGTTCGGAGAACCCAGTCCATTCAGTTATAAACACAGCCCAGACCGTTGTGGAGCCACCACCAACTGGCACAGTGCCTTGTTGACGACTTGGGTCCATGGCTTCGTCCGGTCTGCGCCACACTCGGTCATCAGGTCTTACCAACTGAAATCGGATTTCATCCGACCAGGCGACGGTTTCCAGTCATCTATGGTCCAACCGATATGGTCACGAGCTCAGGAGGGGCGCTGTAGGCGTTGTCTTGCTGTTACCAAAGGCACTCACGTCAGTCGTCTGCTGTCATAGCCCTTAACGTCAAATTTCGCCGCATTATCCTAACGGATACGTTCGTCGTACGCCCCACTTGATGTCTGCGGTGATTTCACGCACAGTTGCTTGTCAGTTAGCACAGACAACTCTACGCAAACACCAATGCTCGCGGTCGTTATGCAAGGCCGTCAGCCCCAGTGTTGTCTGTGGTGAGAGGTAATACTTGAAGTTTGGTATTCACGGCACACACTTAATACTGTAGATCTCGGAATATGTAACTGTCAAACGATTTCCGAAATGGAATGTCCCTTGCGGCTAGCTCCAACTTCGTTCAAAGTCGACCATAATCACGTTGGACACCTTTGTGCACGGGACACTAGCCGGCCGCGGTGGTCTAGCGGTTCTAGGCGCGCAGTCCGGAACCGCGCGACTGCTACGGTCGCAGGTTCGAATCCTGCCTCGGGCATGGATGTGTGTGATGTCCTTAGGTTAGTTAGGTTTAAGTAGTTCTAAGTTCTAGGGGACTGATGACCACAGATGTTAAGTCCCATAGTGCTCAGAGCCATTTGAACCATTTTGAACGGGACACTAAAGCCACCTGTCTATGTGTATATCGCTAACCATGACTTTTGTCTCCTCACTGTATGCAACCGTTGTATATCGGAAGGAGATCGAGTAAAAAATCACGAGACCTCAGGTCAGGATTAAGTTACTTTATTTAGCGAACATACTCGCCCACAAAAGTTTCGTACTGAAATTGCAGTTCCATGGATTTTACAAAATGGTTCGGCTACGGAAAAGCAATGTTCGTCTGGCAACTCGGGACGTTCAATCAATGTAGCAACGTTTACTGCAATATGTAGAGCTCTCCGATTACATACACGCGCACAAATACACGTGAGCCCGAACATTATGACCACGTCCCAATGTGAGTTTGAATGCCACCTAATTGTGCTGTAGACATCTAGATAAGTATTTAGCAGAGCATACACAAATGGGGAACCATTCTAGCGATGGTACGAGTCATTAGTAAGGAAACTGACATAAAAAGGGAAGACTATTACAACCATTACTGAATAATGGTGACAAAACCAGTGGCTGTATTTGAATCTAACGTCGTTTATTATTTTTAAAACATGCCCGAAAGTAAACTGCCAGTTGTAGTGAACAGAACCGTATACAGGGTGAGTCACCTAACGTTACCGCTGGATATATTTCGTAAACCACGTCAAATATTGACGAATCGATTCCACAGACCGAACGTGAGGAGAGGGACTAGTGTAATTGGTTAATACAAACCATAAAAAATGCACGGAAGTATGTTTTTAACACAAACCTACGTTTTTTTAAATGGAACCCCGTTAGTTTTGTTAGCGCATCTGAACATATAAACAAATACGTAATCAGTGCCGTTTGTTGCATTGTAAAATGTTAATTACATCCGGAGATATTGTAACCTAAAGTTGACGCTTGAGTACCACTCCTCCGCTGTTCGAGCGTGTGTATCGCAGAGCACCGAATTACCTATGGATCCAAAGGGAACGGTGATGGACCTTAGATACAGAAGAGACTGGAACAGCAGATTACGTCCATATGCTAACACCTTTTTATTGGTCTTTTTCACTGACACACATGTACATTACCATGAGTGGTGAGGTAAACGTACACACGTGGTTTCCGTTTTCGACGGCCGCTGGTGGCCAAGCGGTTCTGGCGCTACAGTCTGGAACCGCGCGACCGCTACGGTCGCAGGTTCGAATCTTGCCTTGGGCATGGATGTGTGTGATGTCCTTAGGTTAGTTAGGTTTAAGTAGTTCTAAGTTATAGGGGACTAATGACCTCAGCAGTTGAGTCCCATAGTGCTCAGAGCCATTTGAACCATTTATTTTTGTTTCCGTTTTCAATTACGGAATAGAGTGTGTTCCACTGGAAACGCGTGGATGTATGTGGTATCAGCATGGTGGTGCATCTGCACATTCCGCAATTAACACCAGGCTGACCCTTGACAGGATGTTCGGCGGGCGTTTCCTAGGACGTGGAGGACGCATAAATTGTCCAGCCCGTTCTCCTGATCTTACACCTCTGGACTTCTTTCTGTGGGGCACGTTAAAGGAGAATGTGTACCGTGATGTGCCTATAACCCCAGAGGATATGAAACAACGTATTGTGGCAGCCTGCGGCGACATTACACCAAATGTACTGCGGCGTGTACGACATTCATTACGCCAGAGATTGCAATTGTGTGCAGCAAATGATGGCCACCACATTGAACATCTATTGGCCTGACATGTCGGGACACACTCTATTCCACTCCGTAATTGAAAACGGAAACCACGTGTGCACGTGTACCTCACCCCTCATGGTAATGTGCACGTGCGTCAGTGAAACAGACCAATAAAAAGGCGTTAACATGTGGACGTAATGTGCTGTTCCAGTCTCTTCTGTACCTACGGTCCATCACCGTTCCCTTTGGATCCCTACGTAATTCGGTGCTCTCCGATACACACGATCGAACAGCGAAGGAGTGGTACTCAAGCGTCAACTATAGGTTTCAATATCTCCGGATGTAATTAACATTTTACAATGCAACAAACGGCACTGATTACGTATTTGTTTACATGTTCAGATGTGCTAACGAAACTAACGGGGTTCCATTTAAAAAAACGTAGGTTTGTGTTAAAAAACATAATTCCATGCATTTTTTTATGGTTTGTATCAACCAATTACACTAGCCCCTCTCCTCACGTTCGGTCTGTGGAATCGGTTCGTCAGTATTTGATGTGGTTTACGAAATATATCCAGCGGTAATTTTAGGTGACTCATCCTGTACATTGAGCCAAAATTTACGCTGCATGCGATTTTGTTCACTGCCCCTGAAAACGGTTGTAGACGGCAGTTTACGTTGGGGGCCTGAAGATGACACCATTTGGTGTCGAAACTGGCTTTAAAAAGAATAAAAGACGTTAGATTGAAATACAACCGCTGGTTTTGTCATCACTATTCAAGTACGAGTAAGGCTGCAGTCCCACTTGATGGATTACCAGAGATTACGGCCATTCTCCTTGAACGAGCATCTCGCAAACGACGAAGCTAGTCGGATTTTGGGGTTCTACAGTGGCGATCATCTTTGTAAAGTGGTTGAAGGGCGGTGGAACCACGAGTAGGCGACGAGATGCTGGACGTCTGTATCTCATCACAGAATATAACGTTGGAGCCTTCGCCTATTTTATAAAGCAGGAAGGTCGGTGATCTGTGGGAGAACTGACGGAAGAGTACGAGGTGCATTCAAGTTCTAAGGTCTCCGATTTTTTTTCTCCGGTCTGGAAAGAGATAGGAACATGCGCTTTGTTTTAAAATGAGGCCGCGTTCATTGTCAATACTTCCCAGAGATGGCAGCACCGTACGGCAGATGGAATATTACCGGCAGCGGCGAGAATGAGAACTGTTATAAATACTTAAAACGGCGACGTTTTCCTTATTTGAACGGCGTGCAATCATTCGTTTTCTGAATTTGCGTGGTGTGAAACCAATTGAAATTCATTGACAGTTGAAGGAGACATGTGGTGATGGAGTTATGGATGTGTCGGAAGTCCGTTCGTGGGTGCGACAGTTTAATGAAGGCAGAACATCGTGTGACTACAAACCGAAACAACCTCGGGCTCGCACAAGCCGGTCTGAATTGTTTTGGGGGATCGCCGAATGACTGTTGAACTGATCCCCTCCAGAGTTGGCATTTCGATGGGTTCTGTGCACACAATCCTGCATGACGACCTGAAAATGCTAAAAGTGTCATCCAGCTGGGTGCCACGAATGCTGACGGACGACCACACGGCTGCCCGTGTGGCATGTTGCCAAGCAATGTTGACGCGCACCGACAGCATGAATGGGACTTTCTTTTCGTCGGTTGTGACGATGGATGAGACGTGGATGCCATTTTTCAATCCAGAAACAAAGCGCCAGTCAGCTCAATGGAAGCACACAGATTCACCGCCACCAAAAAAATTTCGGGTAACGGCCAGTGCTGAAAAAAATGATGGTGTCCATGTTCTGGGACAGCGAGGGCGTAATCCTTACCCATTGCGTTCCAAAGGGCACTACGGTAACAGGTGCATCCTACGAACATGTTTTGAAGAACAAATTCCTTCCTGCACTGCAACAAAAACGTCCGGGAAGGGCTGCGCGTGTGCTGTTTCACCAAGACAACGCACCCGCACATCGAGCTAACGTTACGCTACAGTTTCTTCGTGATAACAACTTTGAAGTGATTCCTCATGCTCCCTACTCACCTGACCTGGCTCCTAGTGACTTTTAGCTCTTTCCAACAATGAAAGACACTCTCCGTGGCCGCACATTCACCAGCCGTGCTGCTATTGTCTCAGCGATTTTCCAGTGGTCATAACAGACTCCTAAAGAAGCCTTCGCCGCTGCCATGGAATCATGGCGTCAGCGTTGTGGAAAATGTGTATGTCTGCAGGGCGATTACGTCGAGAAGTAACGCCAGTTTCATCGATTTCGGGTGGGTAGTTAATTAGAAAAAAAAATCGGAGGCCTTAGAACTTGAAGGCACCCCGTACAATGTTGATGGAGGCATAAACGTTTCGGAGCTCACCGCACGGCGGTCTTCGTTGAACTTGGGACACGTTGGCAGGCGAGCCAAACGTGTTCCGATGTTGACGGAATTGCTAAGTGCGATTGCTCTTGGCAAGGGACTGTCGAGATTGGACAGTGTCGCTTGGTCGAGTGAATATCGTTTCTTGTTTGACCAGGTTTGTGGCCGTGATCGTATATGCCGTTATCCAGGCCAACGGCTGCTGGAAACATGCACTGTGCCACAGACACAGGACGTAGTGAGCGGTATTACTTTATGGAGAACATTTATCCGGTCTTCTGTGTGACGTGTGGCAGTGACAGAAGGCACCGCCCTGACAGATGTGGACCACGTGAAGATTACTGCGGACCACCTGCATTCCTTCGTACCTGATTTCTTCCCTACTGACAATAACCTCTTCCAGCAGTATAACGGCCGATGTCGCAAAACCAGAGTCGTGCTACACTGGCTTGAGGAGCGTGGCAGTGAACTCTCGTTGTTGCGTCCGCAACCAAATTCGCTCGAGCTGAGGTCGATGGACGCAGACCACCGCACTGGCTCGCAATTTTAGGGAATTGCAGAGACATAGACGCGTATCATCTATTCGTTTTACTACTGATTTATTTCGTATTTAATATATCGATTAATCGATTATTTATTATCGTATTTAACACTTGATAGCCCAAAATTTCAAATTATACCAGTTTCTTCTTGAATTCCTATGGCTTAAGTTTCACTTCCGCATAAGTCTGTGTTCCAGACATACACTTTCTGAAAATTCTTCTTTTTCATCTCATACCAGTCGAGCTTTTATTGAGGACATGAAAAATTAAGATCAAGAACTCATAGAATTACGAAATTCATTACTATGCGTGAGGATGGCTAAAACAGGATATCGGACAATACTCTGAGGCGATTCCACCGCTCATGTCGATGTCCAAATGTTCGTCCCGACCATCCTTGATGGTGGCATTATACGTGTACATCACATACACACTCCGCAGTCCATCACACGGTGCCTGTCAGGGGACACCTTGTACCACTGTTAGATATTCCTCTTGCTGTTCCACTCGCAAATGCGGCGAGGGAAAAACGACTGTCCATTTTTAATATTGAAACACTATCAAGTAACGTAGTTCATGAAATAAGCTCATGGCTTGTGGAAAATAATTTGATGCTAAATCACAGTAAGACTCAGTTTTTACAGTTTCTAACTCACAATTCAACGAGAACTGATATTTTAATCAGACAGAATGGGCATGTTACAAGCGAGACGGAACAGTTCAAGTTCCTAGGCGTACGGATAGATAGTAAGCTGTTGTGGAAAGCACATGTTCAGGATCTTGTTCAGAAACTAAATGCCTCTTTATTTACCATTAGAACAGTATCTGAAATAAGTGACATTTTAACACAAAAAGTAGTGTACTTCGCATATTTTCATACGCTTATGTCATATGGTATTATTTTTTGGGGTAATTCTTCTGATTCAAGAAGGGTATTTTTGGCTCAAAAACGGGCTGTTCGAGCTATGTGTGGTGTTAAGTTCTAGAACCTCTTGTCGACCCCTATTCAACAGTCTGGGAATTCTGACATTGCCCTCACAGTATATATTTTCTTTAATGTCGTTTGCTGATAGCAATATTAGCTTATTCCCAAGAGTTAGCAGCTTTCACTCAGTTAATACTAGGCAGAAATCAAATCTGCATGTGGAATGCACTTCCTTGACTCTTGTGCAGAAAGGAGTGCAGTATTCTGCTGCATCCATTTTCAATAAGCTACCACAAG
Source organism: Schistocerca cancellata (assembly GCF_023864275.1). Taxonomy (NCBI): domain Eukaryota; kingdom Metazoa; phylum Arthropoda; class Insecta; order Orthoptera; family Acrididae; genus Schistocerca; species Schistocerca cancellata. The sequence continues at coordinate 766,456,034 of NC_064630.1, forward strand.
AACTAAAAAATCTTAGCAGTAGCCCAAACGCTTTTAAGTCTAAACTGAAGAGTTTCCTCATGGCTCACTCCTTCTATTCTGTCGAGGAGCTTCTGGAAGAGCTAAAAAATTAAGCAAATTCCAGTGTTAGATTGTTGATTTTCTTCATTTAAACTAATGACGTGTCGCCTGAATATGTTTCTTATATTTTAATTTATCTGTTTCTACAATTGTGTTATAATTTCATGTATTGACTCGTTCCATGACCATGGAGACCTCTCCTTAATGTGGTCCCAAGGAACAATAAATAAAAATAAATAAATAAATAAATTTCCTTCCGTACGTGCCCAGATCTGATCTTCACGGTCCTTACGCGACATATACGTTACTGGCTGTAGGATCGTTCTGCAGTCTGTGGCACATTTCGGTTCTCAACACTTCCTCAACGACGTTTTTGCTAAAAGAGCATCATCTTCCCTCCAGGGACTCCCATTCGAGTTCGCTAAATATCTCCGTAACACTCGCCTACAGATCGAATATGCCGGTAACAAATCTAACAACACGCCTCTGAACTGCTTGTACGTCTTACCTTAATCCGACCGGCTGGGGATTCCAAACACTCCAACAGTACTCAAGTGTGGCCGGCCGAAGTGGCCGAGCGGTTCTAGGCGCTGCAGTCTGGAACCGCGCGACAGTTACGGTCGCAGGTTAGAATCCTGCCTCGGGCATGGATGTGTGTGATGTCCTTAGGTTAGTTAGGTTTAAGTAGTTCTGAGTTCTAGGGGACTGATGGCCTCAGGTGTTAAGTCCCATAGTGCTCAGAGCCAGCCACTACTCAAGTGTTGGTCGCACTAGAGTTCTATCGCTGTCTGATTTGTAGATGAGCTACGCTCACCTGAAATTCTCGCAATAAACCGAAGTTGACCGTTCGGCTTCCCCAATACCTCCCTTAAGTGCACGTTTCGTTTCATGTTCGCAATGTTACGCCTAGATATTTAATCGATGTCACTGTGCGAAGCTGCACACTACTAACGCTGTATTCCAATATTACGGGAATATTTTTCCTATCATCTGCATTAGCTTACATTCTTCTACTTTTACACCAAGCTGCCAATCATCGCAAGAACAAGAAATTTAGTCTGGAACCGAGCGACCGCTACGGTCGCAGGTTCGATCCCTGCCTCGAGCATGGATGTGTGTGATGTCCTTAGGTTTAGGTTTAATTAGTTCTAAGTTCTAGGCGACTGATGACCTCGGAAGTTAAGTCGCATAGTGCTCAGAGCCATTTGAACCATTTTGAACAAGAAATTTTGTCTAAATCATCTTGTATCCTCCTACACTCACTCAAAGACGATACGTTCCCGCACACCAGCTTCATCAGCGAACAGTCACACATTACTGCTCAGATCATTTACGTACACAATTAAAGCAACAAACTATTTCCCTGTCCTGCGTTTAATTCACGGCATAATCACACAAACTGATGGCCGTACGTTTGATGTTCCACACAGAAGATGGAATTCCGGTCAACGAACAATCACGCCAAAAATGGCGTCAGGACAACTCTCAAACTGAGTTTGCCGGGTAGTCCCACATCCACAATCGATGTTTACACTGTCACAGACGGTGCAGAACGCCACACAGACGACGGTTACCAGACTCTCTGAGGTGGAGGCCCACTGGAAGAATGGAAGCAAGACAGACCCAAACTGATATGGCCCGATGCTTAATGTGAATCGTTCTGTTATTTCTCGGACGTGGCGACAGTCTGTATCCCAAAGACCAGAGCAGGGCAGACCACGTGTGACGTCAGAGACAGAGGACCGTTTTTGGCTGTAATGGCACGGCGGTACCGCCTTAGTACTGCACGGCAACTGGCATCCACTGGAAGTGTCGTATCGAGACAAACGGCGTACAGAAGGCCTCGCCAGAGTGGCCTTTACTGTCGGAGACAAGCTGCGTGTGTAAATCTTGTAAGTAGGCTGTTTATATTTTCTTATTGGCAACGTTACGTAGCGCTCTGTATGAATGAGATGATGAGCTTCAAGGTAGAGAAGATGACCTAGCTATGGGCACTTGTTCAATACAATTGATGTGTTTCTCACCAGCGGAATTGAACTAGCTGAGAGCACTTGTTCAGTAGGAGACACATGTTTTAGAGTAGAGAAGATGTCGAAGTGCTTGTAAGTCTTAAGGTAAGCAGTTTAGAGTCCATGTTAACTGGATCTTTCTGCTTCAAATAACCGTTCCTGTCATATCCCTGTATACTGATTATTTCTCTTGGAGCCAATGCATTGTGACGGCTGCCGACTGATGGCGGTGTGGGAATATTGTGGGACGATTTGGGCCGAAAATTAGAACTACGATGACATAAACGACTTTGTACGTAAACTGAAGGGGAATCACTGCTGTCAGCTGCAGCGGGACGTTAAGAAGGATCAGCGGCAACGGGTGTAAATGTGTACCCGACTGGGATTCGAACCCGGGATCTCCTGCTTACTTGGCAGGTGCGGCAACCACTGCCCCATCCAGAAATACAACGTTGTCGCAACTGCATTTTCTATGTCGGCACGCCTTACGGCCGACACACATTCCCACGAGAGCCCGCTATTCACAGTCCCTGTCCATTATACTCCCGTTCCTACTCAAAGATTCCCACCGGAGGTCGGGCACATTTTTGCATCCGCACTGAATAAGATGGATCCGTTGCCCAGCTTATCAATTATATAAATGTGTGCTGTCTGTGCTTTCTCATGTGTCCGAAAGAATAGACAACAACACGCATTCATATAATTCATATAAACGAGTTTGAAAGAGACCAGATTGTTATGGCCTGTCTGCTGGAACCACACATATCTGAAACAGCAAAGCTGGTAGCCTGGTCCTAAGCCACTGTAACTGTAAGTAGGCTGTTTAGGTTTTCTTATTGGTAACGCCACGTAGCGCTTTGTGTAAAAATCACTGGCTGTGCTGTGTGCAGTCTGTGGCTAGTTTGCATTGTTGTCTGCCATTGTAGTGTTGGGCAGCGGCAGCTGGATGTGAACAGCGCGTAGCGTTGCGCAGTTGGAGGTGAGCCGCCAGCAGTGGTGGATGTGGGGAGAGAGATGGCGGAGTTTTGATAATTTGTAATACTGGATATTAAGAACTACTATATATATTATGACTGTTAAGGTAAATACATTGTTTGTTCTCTATTAAAATCTTTCATTTGCTAACTATCCATATCAGTAGTTAGTGCCTTCTGTAATTTGAATCTTTTATTTAGCTGGCAATAGTGGCGCTCGCTGTATTGCAGTAGTTCGAGTAACGAAGATTTTTGTGAGGTAAGTGATTTGTGAAAGGTATAGGTTAATGTTAGTCAGGGCCATTCTTTTGTAGGGATTTTTGATAGTCAGATTGCGTTGCGCTAAAAATATTGTGTGTCAGTTTAAGCACAGTCATGTATAATATTTCTAAGGGGACGTTTAAATCTGACGCGTCTTCACAGAAGGGAACGTCTAGAGTGGAGTCGTCAACATGCCACCTGGGTAGACGAACAGTGGGCCAATGTTCTTTTTACAGGTGAGCCCGATTTTATCTGGAGAGTGATTCTTAACAGATTTGTATCTGTAGTGAACGTGGAACACGATTTCGGCGTCCAAACATTGTGGTAACAGACCGATATCGAGGAGGATCCCTAATAGTGTGGGCAGGGATTATGTTGATCCCTCGAACATCTCTTCATGAAATCGTACGGGTGAATCGGAAAGGTTTAACTGCCATCAGGTATCGTGACGAAATCTTGGGATCTCGTGTGCGGTTGTTGCGAGGAGCTGTCGGTTGAGACTTCGTACTGATGGACAATAACGATCAACCTCTTAGAGCACAGGTGGTTGATTTTCTTTGGAAACGGAAGATATTGCACGCATAGCGTGGGCTGCTCGCTCTCCCGATTTGAATCCTATAGAGTGTGGCTCAAATAGCTCTGAGCACTATGGGACTTAACATTTCGCATTCGGGAGGACGACGGTTCAGTCCCGCGTCTGGCCATCCTGATTTAGGTTTTCCTTGATTTCCCTAAATCACTCCAGGCAAATGCCGAGATGGTTCCTCTGAAAGGGCACGGCCGACTTCCTTCCACATCCTTCCCTAATCCGATGAGACCGATGACGACGCTGTCTGGTCTCCTTCCCCAACCAACCAACCAACTTAACATCTGTGGTCATCAGTCCCCTAGAACGTAGAACAACTTAAACCTAACTAACCTAAGGACATCACACACATCCATGCCCGAGGCAGGATTCGAACCTGCGACCGTAGCGCTCGCGCGGTTCCGGACTGAGCGCCTAGAACCGCTCGGCCAACGTAGCCGGCTATAGTGTATGTCTGGGATGCACAAGGGAGACGGGTTGCATCACGTCAGCATCCACCAACCACTCTCCAAGTCTTGTGAGCAGTTCTGCAGGAAGAACCGGCATTATTGCTTCAACATGAGACTGATGACATACACTACTGGCCATTAAAATTGCCACACTACGAAGATGACGTGCTACAGTCGCGAAATTTAACCAACAGGAAGAAGATGCTGTGATATGCAAATGATTAGCTTTTCAGAGCATTCACACAAGGCTGGCGCCGGTGGCGACGCCTACAACGTGCTGACGTGAAGAAAGTTTCCAACCGATTTCTCATACAAGAACAGCTGTTGACTGGCGTTGCCTAGTGAAACGTTGTTGTGGTGCCTCGTGTAAGGAGGATAAATGCGTACCATCACGATTCCGAAATTGATAAAGGTCGGATTGTAGCCTAACGCGATTGCGGTTTATCGTATCGCGACATTGCTGCTCGCGTAGGTCGAGATCCAATGACTGTCAACAGAATATGGTATCGGTGGGTTCAGGAGGGTAATACGGAACGCAGTGCTGGATCCCGATCACTAGCAGTCGAGATGACAGGCATCTTATCCGCATGGCTGTAACGGATCGTGCAGCCACGTCTCGATCCCTGAGTCAACAGATGGGGACGTTTGCAAGACAACAACCATCTGCACGAACAGTCCGACGACGTTTGCGGCAGCATGGACTATCAGCTCGGAGACTATGGCTACGGTATTCGTCATCGCCATACTGGCGTATCACCCGGCGTGATGGTACGGGGTACCATTGGTTACATGTCTCGGTCACCTCTTGTTCGCAATGACGGCACTTTGAACAATGGACGTTATATTTGAGGTGTGTTACGACCCGTGGCTCTACCCTTCATTCGATCTCTGCGAATCCCTACATTTCAGCAGGATAATGCACGACCGCGTGTTGCAGGTCCTGTACGGGCCTTTCTGGATACATAAAATGTTCGACTGTTGCCCTGGGCAGCACATTCTCCAGACCTCTCACCAACTGAAAACGTCTGGTCAATGGTGGCCGAGCAACTGGCTCGTCACAATAGGCCAGTCACTACTCTTGATGAACTGTGGTATCGTGTTGAAGCTGCATGGGCAGCTGTACCTGTTCACGCCATCCACGCTGTTTGACCCAATGCCCAGGCGCATCAAGGCCGTTATTACGGCCAGAGGTGGTTGTTCTGGGTACTGATTTCTCAGGATCTATCTACCCAAATTGCGAGAAAATGGAATCTAGTATAATATATTTGTCCAACGAATACCCGTTTTATCATCTGAATTTCTTCTTGGTGTAGCAATTTTAATGGCCAGTAGTGTAATATACAGCATGCCTCACTAGGTCTATGTCGTTGGCAGAGGTAGTCACACCCCATACTGAGCACATTAACCAGTTGTCAAAATTTCTGCTCAAATCCGACAAGTTGGAAAAAAGAAAGAAATTATTGTTTATCGCCATGCATGTTGCAGTTTTTTACGCTCTGTATTCTTTATATTGTTTCTACTTTAGCATCACCTGTTTATATTTTTTTGTGGGAAAAAAAAGACAACCTTGTAAAATTTCTGTTTGATGCTTTTATTTTGGACACCTGTGCATGTAGAGAATAAGAGTCCGCCCCTAACCTTTCCCTGGGGCAGTCTCGATGACACCCTTATCTCTGATGAACACTTACTGTTGAGGACGATGTACTGAGAACCTAATCCATATACCCGGACATTCGTTAACAATCTGCAGTGGGGCACCGTGCCAAATGCTTTCCGGAAATCAAGATATGAGGATTTTGCCTGTTACCCTTCATCCGTGGATTGCAGAGTATCGTGCGGCAAAAGAGGACGGAAGATTTTTCTCTCAGGGAAACATATTTTACTCGGACTTACAATATACTTATTCTGCAGAAAACCAGTGTTAAGGACACCGACCTGAAAATTTGCGTGTCAGTTCCTTTACCCTGGTTATACACGGGAGTCACCGGCGCTTTTTTCCATTCGTCTGCAACTTTCCGCAGGGCGAGAGATTCGCTAGACAAGGAAGCTATGTAAAGGGCCTTTTCGAAGCTGTAAAACCGAACTTGAATTCGTTAGGGACCTGGCAACTTATTTAATTTCAACTCTTGCAGTTGCTTTTCGACGCGAGTGACGCCTATTTCAGTGTCGTCCACTCGTGCTACTGACGGTCTGAATCCCGGCATCTGTAATGCATCGGAGTTTTTTTTTTTTTCTGGAGTCGCGTTCCGACGCGCGAGGGCCAGTGGGGAGCCGTGTAGAGCTCTTGTCGGCTGCACTCTGCGCGTAATGAGCAGCGAGCGCGGGCGGAGTGCCGCGGAGCACATGCTGGCCGCTTCCCACCCCACGCCGCCTCGCGCAATATCAGCGGCGGGCAGCGCGCGCTAAGCGGTCTGGACGGCTGGAGCCTGGAGGCGCGGCGCTGGAGGCGGCGCAGCCCTGCGGCCATCAGGGTCGGCTGCTCTCTGTGGGCGGCGGAGCCCGCAGCATGCGTCAGGCCTTCCTAGTGCTCCAGCCGCCACCTACGCGGAGCGCGTGTTTTAAAAGCAGAGGCCACCCCACAACTCAATCAGTCGCCATCAGTTTATTTGAACAAGTGCACGTCTTCGCAGTTAAGCGGTAAAGTCGCAGACTTTTTCTTTTTTAGTCATTATTGTTCAGAGTGATTCGATGCGGCTCGCTACGAATTTCTCTCTTGAGCCAACTTCTGTACTGTGTCCAGACTAAGCGCCTGCAACTCTCGCTTCCCGCGAAGCAGACCGGTACAGCGGGCCCCGGACCGAATAGGGGTCAGCCTGACCGGTCGTCCCGGAAACATAGACGCTTCCCAGAGACCACCAGGAGGCGTCCACAGCGCCGCAAGAGGTCGCTACAGACGCGAACCTCTTTCCTTCCGCTCGACACGTGACTGAAAATAGAGCCGGCCATATACATGCGCCGAGCAGTATTTAGGCTTGCGCAGGAGCCTGGAGAGGTTCCTTTGTTACGCCCATCCAGCCTGGATCTCCGCCCCCCCCCCCCCCGCCTACCTTTTATAAATCACTCCAAATCCTTGAACGCCATGCTCTCCGCCTTGCCTATCGCATCCGTCTCCCCTCCCCCACGCGGATCCTGTATGATCTCATCCCCTTCCCCCACCTCCTCCTTTTCCTTGAAAGGATACGGATCCTGTACACCTCCCGTAAACTTGATCCTCCTCACCCGCTCGTGTCCCCGATCCTCTCCCACCCCCGCCCGCTGCCGCGCCTGTATTCCCACGTCCCACTCGGTCTTCATCTCTCCACCCTCCTTACCCTCTCCCAAGGTGGCTTCCGCCAGCTCGCCCTCCCTGATGATGTCCTCGTCCCCTCCATCTACCCCTCCTATCAACTTTGACCCTGCCCCACCCCCCACTTCCCGTGTCCTTTCCTTTCGGCACCCTCCCTTCCTTCTCTTCCCTTCCCTTCTCTTTCCTTTTCCCCCGTCCCCGCCCTCCACCCCTCTTCCCCCCGGGCTTCCCCTCCCCCTTCCTCTCTCCCCCCTCTCTCCCCTGCCCGTGGCATCTCTGCTCTCTCCTCTCGCTCTCCCACTCCCCATCCTCCTCCTCCTCTCTTGGCAGGTCCCCGGACTCGCACACGCGTAGTGAACATTCGCGCGCCGGAGATCATCGCCCTCGGTTTAGTGTCTGTGCCGTCGTGTTTTTGAATCAGTGTTTTTCGCCGCCCACGCTCCTTCGTTCGCATGTGTCGTCTAACTCGTCAGTGTTTGTGCACAGTGCCGACAGTTTTCTTGTTTGTTTCGTCGAGTGTGAACGGCTTCATGTTTTTTAATTATTATTGTATCTACTGTTTTTTAACCACCAGTCTGTTACTTTTCTGTCTTCCTTTTCTCTTTTATTGTACTGCTTATGGCTGAAGAGCGGAGTAAACTTTTCCGCTGCCAGCCCACCTTGTATGAGGCGCTAAAATTCCAATAAAGAAAAAAAAAAAAAACCTGGAGAGGTCTTCCGTCCTGTTTTCTCCCCACTACACCTCACCCTACCTCCCTTCTCCCCCCCCCCGAGTCCTTTTGTATTCCCCTCCTCTGCCTACCCCACTCCCTATCGCGTCTGCCCAGCGCCCCCCACACCTCTTATAGGTCCTTATCCTCCATCAGCTTCTTTCCCGGCTCTCCCCCTTCGCTTTTACTCTCCTTTCCCCCCCTTTTTTATTTTCCCATCATCTGTCCAGTTCCCCCCCCCCCCCCCCCCCCACCTGCTCTCGGCTGTGGTATGTCACATTTGCCAACTTTTTAGTGCAGTGTTCCAGTGACTGTACAGTGTTGTTCGTCTTTCTCGTGTTGCGAACAGAAACCATGCTGTCGCTAGGTGTGAATTTTATGTCTTTTGCGAACAGAAACCAGACTGTCGCCGTGTTGTTTTAATTGTCTGTCTATTGTTTTACTTGTCTGCTTCGTATGTATTTTATTAGCATCATCATCCCTCTGTTCTTTGTTTTAAGTTCCACGATTTCTTTTCGCCATGTTACTCTTTAAGTCTCCGATTTTATCGCCTGTTTTTTATTATTTCTTCTCTTCATCTTTCTAACACAGTCTGTAGGCTGAAGAGCGGCATACCAAGCTGCTGCCAGCCCGCCCCCTTTGGGAGGACTTGAAATTCAATAAAGAAAAAAAAAAGAAAAAAAAACCTGGAGAGGCAGTTCACGCCGAGCCAGCCCACTGGTGACATTGTAGCCGCTGCCTATGCCTCGGACTCAGGTGACGCCAACGTGGACGCCGCGCCGCTCTTCACGAGACGCCCGGGGCTTGGTTTGGTGAAGTTGTATGGTTACTACAGACAGTTTATGTTTGGAAGAATCGCTCGTTTAGTTATCGGTAGGCTTGGAGGATCAGTCCTACCTCACGAATATTGTTTTGTAAATTTTGAAGAAAGACTTTAAATAAAACCGCTATAACTCACACTCTGAGATTTTCCTATCCGTGGACGGCGGATATATTATTCTGCATCTCAGAGTAGCATTTGCATTCTAGGTCCTAAATTATTTACCGCATATATTGCTGACTTATTCGAGTGCTTCGTTACAGCATGAAGATCTTTGAGCGTGTTTAGTCCAGGCTCCGCACAATTGTTTCTGTTGTTGTCGTTGTGGTCTTCAGTCCTGAGACTGGTTTGATGCAGCTCTCCATGCTACTCTATCCTGTGCAAGCTTCTTCATCTCCCAGTACCTACTGCAACCTACATCCTTCTGAATCTGCTTAGTGTATTCATCTCTGGGTCTCCCCCTACGATTTTTACCCTCCACGCTGCCCTCCAATACTAAATTGGTGATCCCTTGATGCCTCAGAACATGGCCTACCAACCGATCCCTTCTTCTGGTCAAGTTGTGCCACAAACTTCTCTTCTCCCCAATCCTATACAATACTTCCTCATTAGTTATGTGATCTACCCATCTAATCTTCAGCATTCTTCTGTAGCACCACATTTCGAAAGCTTCTATTCTCTTCTTGTCCAAACTATTTACCGTCCATGTTTCACTTCCATACATGGCTACAATCCATACAAATACTTTCAGAAATGACTTCCTGACACTTAAATCTATACTCGATGTTAACAAATTTCTCTTCTTCAGAAACGCTTTCCTTGCCATTGCCAGTCCACATTTTATATCCTCTCTACTTCGACCATCATCAGTTATTTTGCTCCCCAAATAGCAAAACTCCTTTACTACTTTAAGTGTCTCATTTCCTAATTTAATACCCTCAACATCACCCGACTTAAATCGACTACATTCCATTATCCTCATTTTGCTTTTGTTGATGTTCATCTTATATCCTCCCTTCAAGACACCATCCATTCCGTTCAACTGCTCTTCCAAGTCCTTTGCTGTCTCTGACAGAATTACAATGTCATCGGCGAACCTCAAAGTTTTTATTTCTTCTCCCTGGATTTTAATACCTACCCCGAATTTTTCTTTTGTTTCCTTTACTGCTTGCTCAATATACAGATTGAATAACATCGGGGAGAGGCTACAACCCTGTCTTACTCCCTTCCCAACCACTGCTTCCCTTTCATGTCCCTCGACTCTTATAACTGCCATCTGGTTTCTGTACAAATTGTAAATAGCCTTTCGCTCCCTGTATTTTACCACTGCCACCTTTAGAATTTGAAAGAGAGTATTCCAGTCAACATTGTCAAAAGCTTTCTCTAAGTCTACAAATGCTAGAAACGTAGGTTTGCCTTTCCTTAATCTTTCTTCTAAGATAAGTCGTAAGGTCAGTATTGCCTCACGTGTTCCAGTATTTCTACGGAATCCAAACTGATGTTCCCCGAGGTCGGCTTCTACTAGTTTTTCCATTCGCCTGTAAATAATTCGTGTTAGTATTTTGCAGCTCTGGCTTATTAATTGTTTCTATCACCCTAAATCAATACGGGTTTATCAAAGGAAATGGAACCACAGATGCCATTCATTCATGAAAGTCGGTTACTTACTGACAAACACCTGAAGAAGAACAAAGATATTCATATGTCATTCCTGTATCTGGAAAAGGCCTCCGACCGTGTCCCACATCAGCTTATTTGGCATGTATTACGATCTCACACTGTCCATAAAGGCTACGTCCGATGGGTCCAACTGCTGTATCGAAATGTCTTCAGCAATGTCCGATGTGCAGTGGGAACATCACCCCCTTTTACTATCAATGTCTGAGAACATCTTTCAGCACTGTCACATCTATCGTTTATCCTCTGTATGGACACTGTGACATACGACCTGCAGTCACCACACTCCTGACGATATTTTGCTGGCAAGACGACAGCGTCAAGATCTCCAAGAATAGACATAGCAATGGAATCAATGACTCGGCGTATTTGGTCTTCGACTGAATATCACGATCAGAGAATACATGGTGTGTGGTATTCAAATCAATTGGAGGGCACCTGAAGAAAGTGGAGCAATTCAAGTATCTTGGCTCACTCATATGCAGTGACGCTGTACTTCTACCGGATGTCCGTGCCCTTGTTAACACGACCTGGATAAAATGGCTCCAGGTGACAATCGTCCTGTGTGATCGCCTATGCCTTTAAGTCAAAGATTTACAGGACTGTAGTACGCCCAGTCGCACTTCGTGCGTAGGAGTGTTGGCCAACGACAACGCAGCATGAGCAGGCTCTCCATGTGGCGGAAATGCCTATGCTCCGATGGTACCTTGGCCTGTCCGATATGATCATGCAACGAACGTCAACGTTCAACGGCGACGTGGATCTGCACCTGCCTCAGACAAACTACGGGAAACCAGGTTAAGATAGCACGGACACGTTATGCGCAGTAAAGCAGACTCGGTGGCAAGAACAACTACGCGCCTGGAAATAAATGGCCGACAATCTCGTGGTAGACCCAAGACACGATGGTTGGTTTAAACTTGTTACTGGTGAGCCTCTTTAATTACATATTTATAGAACAGTTTCCACGCCAGATAACAGAGACTAGCCTTTTCAGACCCGCCGTGGGTGGGTAAATTTATTCACATTGGCGGAGGTTTAACGTTTCCTTTACTCCTCATTGAGCTTTACATGCGGTCACTTTTTTTCTATGACATTTTCTGGCAGTTAGACTGAGTCACGAAGATCTGCTCCACGATTTTTCGATCGCCGGACTGAACCTATGAGATGCCTTCGCGTGAGATTTTCGCAAAGATAAACGTCTGAGTCATCAGTATTGCCGCATTAGGGATGAGAAGTGGCTAATTATACTAATAATGATTTTGAAAGTACAAATTTGTGTTACGCAGAAATTAGAGGAACACTACAGAACACTACAGAAGCAGAAGTACTAAAGTGGTAGCTCTTGCTCAAGCCTTTCACTAGCTTGCTTTTCTTGTAACAGTGGTATTATTACTCCCTTTCCTGGCACCCCCGTTCCCAGATCTTCTGAAGATATACGTTGACTGTCGATATTGTGTCAGACACAGTCCCTTTGGCTCTTCAGAGATGTCACTAAACCCGCCCAAAGAAGTAAACAAGCATGCATGAGCAGCGCCTATTAGAGGAAGCGGGGGGGGGAAAGGGTCCGACTGCCGATCACTTCCAGTCATTCCACCAGGAAGGAGGTACATGTCTCGTCTGCAGATCAACCATGCCTAGTCGGTCAATACCACGATTCAACGGCGTCCGCATTGTTACTTTGTGCCAGACCGGACTCTCAACAAGGGAAGTGCCCAGGCGTCTCGGAGTGAACCAAAACGATGTTGTTCGGACACGGAGGAGGTACAGAGGGATAGGAACTGTCGATGACATGCCTCGCTCAGGTCGCCAAAGGGCTACTACTGCAGTGTATGACCGCTACCTATGGCTCGGATGAACCCTGACAGCAACGCCGCCATGGTGAATGATGCTTTCCTCGCAGCCACATATATAAATTTCTCTCCTTCAGTAAAAGATCTAGGAGTGATAATAAATGAAAATCTGAATTGGATTGAGCACATAACTGCAATACGCAAGAAGACATCAGCATCTCTCCATGCCCTACAAAGATATAAAAATCTTCTCCCTCTTGATCTGAAAAAGGAACTTTGAAAAACACTTATACTTCCAATTGTTGATTAAGAGGCTGTTATCCTGCAAGGCATTTCTCAGGACAGCTCACGGTACCTGTAACTGGTTATGAGAACCTGTGTTCGTTATATCTGTGCTGATCAACTGGTTGATTCCCAGAATCCTTTCTGTCCCACTCCATCGTTTAGGCACTTTCCCCATTTCTTTCTCGGTAGCAGGAACAAGACTCAGATAAACTACCGCATTACAGGGTTATTACAAATGATTGAAGCGATTTCACAGCTCTACAATAACTTTATTATTTGAGACATTTTCACAATGCTTTGCACACACATACAAAAACTCAAAAAGTTTTTTTAGGCATTCACAAATGTTCGATATGTGCCCCTTTAGTGATTCGGCAGACATAAAGCCGATAATCAAGTTCCTCCCACACTCGGCTCAGCATGTCCCCATCAATGAGTTCGAAAGCATCGTGGATGCGAGCTTGCAGTTCTGGCACGTTTCTTGGTAGAAGAGGTTTAAACACTGAATCTTTCACATAACCCCACAGAAAGAAATCGCATGGGGTTAAGTCGGGAGAGCGTGGAGGCCATGACATGAATTGCTGATCATGATCTCCACCACGACCGATCCATCGGTTTTCCAATCTCCTGTTTAAGAAATGCCGAACATCATGATGGAAGTGCGGTGGAGCACCATCCTGTTGAAAGATGAAGTCTGCTTGCTTTATTCGTCGACTTCCGCGGGCTACGCGTGAAACTTGCCCGCACGCGTTCAACCGTTTCTTCGCTCACTGCAGGCCGACCCGTTGATTTCCCCTTACAGAGGCATCCAGAAGCTTTAAACTGCGCATACCATCGCTGAATGGAGTGAGCAGTTGGTGGATCTTTGTTGAACTTCGTCCTAAAGTGTCGTTGCACAGTTATGACTGACTGATGTGAGTGCATTTCAAGCACGACATACGCTTTCTCGGCTCCTGTGGCCATTTTGTCCCACTGCGCTCTCGAGCGCTCTGGCGGCAGAAACCTGAAGTGCGGCTTCAGCCGAACAAAACTTTATGAGTTTTTCTACGTATCTGTAGTGTGTCGTGACCATATGTCAATGAATGGAGCTACAGTGAATTTACGAAATCGCTTCAATCATTTGTAATAGCCCTGTATATTAGAGAACTGAACAGCATTTACAATTTAAGAAGATAGTTAAAGACACAGCTACTAAAGCATAAATAATGATTATAACTGTTCCTGTATACATCTTTAACTTTTGAACATCCTTCTTTGTAACCATATTTTCCTCATTTTCCAGTATTCTCTGTTGGTGCAGTCGACTTAAATTTCCTTTCCTCAGATCTCGCTGTATCAGAAAACATATGTTTTATACACATATAAATTCTTTTCAAATCTGCGACAATTATTATTATTATTATTATTGCCGGCCGCGGTGGTCTAGCGGTTCTGGCGCTGCAGTTCGGAACCGCGGGACTGCTACGGTCGCAGGTTCGAATCCTGCCTCGGGCATGGGTGTGTGTGATGTCCTTAGGTTAGTTAGGTTTAAGTAGTTCTAAGTTCTAGGGGACTTAACACCTAAGATGTTGAGTCCCATAGTACTCAGAGCCATTTTTTTTATTATTATTATTTATTATTACTGTTAGTTGTACTAGTGGCAGCAGGAGTAGTACACATACTACACAGTATGAACTTTATTAGTTCAGTCAGCCGGTCGGTGTGGCCGTGAGGTTCTAGGCGCTTCAGTCTGGAACCGCGTGACCGCTACGGTCGCAGGTTCGAATCCTGTCTCGAGCATTGATGTGTGTGATGTCCTTAGGTTAGTTAGGTTTAATTAGTTCTAAGTTCTAGGCGACTGATGACCACAGATGTTAAGTCCCATGGTGCTCAGAGCTATTTAGTTCACAAAAGATGGTTCAAATGGCTCTGAGCACAATGCGACTTAACTTCTGAGGTCATCAGTCGCCTAGAACTTAGAACTAATTAAACCTAACTAACCTAAGGACATCATCCACGTCCATGCCCGAGGCAGGATTCGAACCTGCGACCGCAGCGGTCACGCGGTTCCAGACTGAAGCGCCCAGAACCGCACGGCCACATCAGCCGGCATTTAGTTCAGTCAGTATTATTTACCCACACTGTCACTATAGTCACTTAAATCATTTTAATATTTGATGTCATATTGACATTGTTATTTCCTGGGAAACAACGATTTAAAAAAAGTTACTGTATGTGTGAAACCATAGGCAGATGCAAAAGAGGGCCTGAAGATTATAATCATACGAGGTTAAATAAATAAATAATTAAAACGGTATATTACAGCTGTTTGGAGGATATTCTTCAGTTACTGATGTTTATAGCGAGTAAAATTCCGAATAGTTTACTCGTTGCTGTCCAGGTACGATGTAAATCGTAAAAACTCGCTTTTTCGTTGATGAATGCTATATGATGTTGCAAATTCGATGGTGTGCAGCGTCGAACGCTTTATTTTCTTGGTAGGTACGACTCAGTGACAGCGTTATTTTAATATTTACGTTAAATATCGATCACAGCTGCAAACTGTACTGTGGTTACCAGTCTGGAAGTATACACACATTGACGAGGTTCTGTTTGCTGCCGCGGCGGCCCGTTGCGGTTTCAGTTGCGGAAGGCCACGTAACGGGCGAGCAAGAGTGGTCCGATCGCCAGCAACAGGTGTTGTGTTGACGCCGACCCGCGGTAAGTGGGGTGTGTGTCGCTGCACAGCCATCCCGCAGGCGGGCCGCCTTCGGCGATGCGCGTTGCCTGCTGGTGCGCTCACGTGGGCGCCCCGCCCTTTTGCGTACGCGACAGTCCCTTAGAGCACAACATTAACCGTGGCACATGCCACACTTTCTACACTGGACAGATGGGCAGTTCATTTAACACGAGGTTCAGGGAAATCCTCTTCCTACGACAGCAATGCTGCGTCATTTAACTTTCACCTGCACAGTGAGAGCCAAGTCACTGTAGACAATAGTCACTTTGTTTCCGGTTTCTGTCGTTTTTAGCTGCTTCAAAATTCATGGAAGTATGTTCCGTCTTTGCAGCTAAATGACAGGTAGTTTTGTTTTTGCCATACGCATTTACCTTATTTTATTTACGAACCATCTTCAGTCACTTGTAATAAATGTTTGTTTTTATGTGCACTTAACCACCAAAGAAACTGGTATAGGTATTGATGTGTTGGCAGAAGAGCCAACACCGTGTTGCTAGAGGAGGCCGAATTGCACGCGTTAAAGCTCACGCAGACTGGCGTGAGGTCTGGAACAGTCAAAGGAATGTATAGTAGCAAATAAAGTACGTAGTTGATGTAATGCTTAACTTTAATCCATAATTGGAGAACATCGCTCTTGTTGATACATGATTTATAATCTCAATATAAACTGGTAATGGCGCCTTGCTAGGTCGTAGCAAATGACGTAGCTGAAGGCTATGCTAACTATCGTCTCGGCAAATGAGAGCGTATTTGTCAGTGTAGCTTCGCTAGCAAAGTCGGCTGTACAACTGGGGCGAGTGCTAGGACGTCTCTCTAGACCTGCCGTGTGGCGGCGCTCGGTCTGCAATCACTTACAGTGGCGACACGCGGGTCCGACATACTAGCGGACCGCGGCCGATTTAAATGCTACCATCTGGCAAGTGTGATGTCTGACGGTGACACCAGAGGTATATGTATTCAAATACAGAGATACGTGAACATTCAGAATACGGCAATGTGTTTGACAACGCCTTTATAAGACAACAAGTGCCTGGCGCAGTTGTTAGACCGGTTACTGCAGCTACATTAGCGGGTTATCAACACTGCAGTGAGTTTGAACGTGTTGTTATTGTCGGCGCACGAGCAATGTGACATAGCATTTCCGAGGCAGCGGTGAAGTGAGGATTTTCCCGTGAGACAATTCCACGAGTGTACCGTGAATTTCTGGAATACAGTAAAACATCAAACCTCCGAAATCGCTGCGATCGGAAAAAGATGCTGGAAGAACGGGACCAACGACGACCGAAGAGAATCGTTCAACGTGACAGAAGTGCAACCATTCCGAAAATGGTCGCAGATTTGAATGCTGGGCCATCAACAGCGTCACTGTGAGACCCATTCAACGAAACATCATCGATATGGGCTTTCGGAGTCGAAACCCCCCTCGTGTAGCCTTGATGACTGCATGACACAAACCTGTACTCGTCACTTTGTTTCATCAACATCGACATTGGACTGTTGATGACAGGAAACATGTTGCGTGGTTGGACGAGTCTCGTTTCGAATTGTCTCGAGCGGATGGACGTGTACAGATATGGAGACAACGTAATGACTCCATGGACCCTGCATTTCAGCAGCGGACTGTTCAAGCTGGTGGAGGCTCTGCAGTTGTTTAGGGCGTGTGCAGTTGGAGTGATATAGGACCCCTGATACCTCTAGGTACGACTCTGACAAGTGACATGTACTTAAGCATTCTGTCTAAATACCTGTAGCCATATCCATTCATTCCCATTCTGCATTCCAGCGGTCTTGGGCCATTCCAGCAGGACAATGCGACACCCCACACGTCCAGAATTGCTACAGGGTGGCTCCAGAAACACACTTCTGACTTGAAACACTTACGCTGGCCACCAAAATCCTCAGACATTGCAACACAAGTTTCGTAAGTTTAAGTTACTTAGACAACATAGCTGTGTGGAGATAAGAGTGATTAATTTACCTTAATCAATTATTCAAAATGACAGTCACAATCGCATTAGTTTATTTTGCCGCCAACCGGTTTCAACCCGCGATGGGGTCATCTTCAGGGCAATTTACATCGTTTGGTAGCTCCCTGGAGTTGTCACCCTACCTGTGCACGGTTGGTAACTGTGATAGTTACCAGTCGTGCGCAGACAGGGTGACGACTCCAGCGAGCAACCAAATGTTGTAAAATGCCCTGAAGATGACCCCATCGCGGGTTGAAAACAGTTGGCCGGCCGGAGTAGCCGTGCTGTTCTAGGCGCCCCAGTCTGGAACCGAGCGACCGCTACGGTTGCAGGTTCGAATCCTGTCTCGGGCATGGATGTGTGTGATATCCTTAGGGTAGTTAACTTTAATTAGTTCTAAGTTCTAGGTGACTGATGACCTCAGAAGTTAAGTCGCAAAGTGCTCAGACCCATTTGAACCAGTTTTGAAACCGGTTGGCGGCAAAATAAACTAATGCGATTGTGACTGTCATTTTGAATAACTGATTACTGTTTGTTGTTGATTTCGTGGCAAAGATGACCAGTGAGTTACTGCTTATACTGGTTTAGTCATTAATTCTTTCTTTCTCTTTGCAACGGCTCGTCCATGAAAGTTTTCCTGGAATGTCAGGTGTTTTTTGTTGCTATTGTTAAGTCTCGTAACTTCCATATCCTGTTCCATGCTGTATGGTTCATGTCCATGTTGTTTTAGGTGTTCGGCAAAGATAGAATGGTTGTTTTCATACTTCCAGTTCCTTAAATGTTCCTGATATCGACTTCTGGAATTGCTATTTGTCATTCCCAGATATACTGATTCACGTTATTCGTATTGTAAATGTGATGTACACGCTCCTTGGTATTTATGCTGTTTGCCCATTATTGTTTGTAACTGTGACTGGAGTGGTTTTCCTGTTCCGTAAGCCGTCTGTAATCCTTGTTTCTTCAGTATATTTGCTATTCTGTGTATTGATTTGTGTTTGAATGCTACAGATAACGATGATGCAAAAAGGGGATAAGAGGTGTCTCATTAGTATTTTCGAAGAAATCGAGATTTATAACCACTTAAATAAATACCCATAAAAGATAACAAACGAAAGAAAGGAGTTGAAAAACAGACAGCTGACGACTTCTATACAGCATTGAACGATTTGTAACTGGTTCTTTCCTTTGTTGGTGGAGAGGACCTTCCTGCCAGAAACAGTATGGGATATCATTTTCTCATTTTGATAGTGGACTTCCATGATAGTGGACCTCCATGTCACAGATAGTAAAAAAAAAAAAAAAAAAAAAAAAAAAAATTAAGAATACATTTAAAGCACCATGAACGGAACTGTCATCTTAAAAATGAAGCACTCCACTGTTTATAAAAGTTGCGGGAGTTGCCTTCGAAAAAATGGTCTATTCTTGGAGAGAAAAAGCTATGGCGTTTAGTAGGGAAGCAAGGTGTGGGAAGAAGTATGGATGACAGATTGTATCGATGGAGAAGAAGTGAGTGTTAGAGAGGCAGGAACGGAGAATTAACTATGGGTGTTGGGACTGTCACGTGAAGGAGAAACTCGGTATCAAAAGATTGGAAGGTAAGTGGAAAAAGAGCGGGGAAAACTGAGGAGGGAGAAGAAAGGGAGCCCCAGTGATGTGAGTTGTGTGGGGTAGCATTAACGTTACTACCATGTGTAATGTCAGGAAGGCTTTCATTCTCTGAGAGTGAGACGGTTGAAATTTTGTTAGGAGAGGATGTTAGGCCAACAAAATCAGAGTTCTACCTTCAAAAAATAATTGGAGTTCTGTAAACTGTTTTAATCTCTGAAATAGGCCTTTGGTATGATTAATTTGTGTCTGCCTGGATTCCTGCGTCGAGCATCAGCATTGATGAAAAGAAAACCACCAAAATTTCGGACTTCTCCGTTTTTTTTTCCAACTAAGCCTTTAATCGAAACACCCAAAGTTACCAATAAATTATGCAACTACTGAGACGCTGTTTGATCAAATTTTCCTATATCAAAGCCACGTCAGAGAACAGCAATTTTCACATTTTTCGAAAAATCTCGTTTAGTCTATAAACGTGCAACTTCTCAGAAATGGCCAATTTGACACAAAATTTTGTAGGAGAAGTGCTGTAAGGCTGTAGACTGTGAAATTTAAAAGAAGAAATAGTTCCTATCTCTAACTTGTATGCCATCTAAAACGACAATGCGATACAAGTACATCCCTAATAACGCTGAAACGAGTTTTCACAGATTTGCTTTCCACAAAGGTCCAATGAAGAGCTTCAGGACTGTTTAACTACAAGCTGGCCCAACTCATGTATCTATGTCTGACGACACAGCTCTGCAGAAAGCACAAAAAACTATGTTTTACAAGTTGTTTGACGCCTTTGAAGATACAACTGACTTCGAACGGTGGGAAATGGTTGTAGATGGAGGATTTCTCTCGCGTAGAGTGGCATTGAATGCGAAAGAATATTCTGGTGACATCTCTATTATTGACGAATGTGACATAGGCAATGGCATTTTGGAGGAAGGAAGAGCGATCCCAACCAGGATATGAATACGGAAGAAAGGGACGAATTAGACATAATATTATTTAGACCCTCATCCTCTAAGCGTGTAAAGTGGTAGTGCTGTACAATTAAGAAAACGGATTGTATAAGCCAAACACGAATCTTTTACTCGAAGTAAAGCTACCTATTTTAATTGTATTACTTTAATCCAATTTCATAAAATCAAATCTTATTTAATTTATTGTTATTGAATTCAGTTTCTTTATTCTTTATAAAACAATAATAAACCTAAGATATTTCTTTTCACTAACACCCTAGTAAACCAATTTTTGGCCTTTATATAACATAATTATCCTTATTTCATAGTTTTCAAAACTATAATCTCGACAATGCATGGGTTGGAAAGTATGTAGCAACAGAAAAAATTTAAAAAATTGAATACTGGAAAAATTCATTGAATGGAAAGTAGAAAGTTGGTGTTGGTCGTTAATTATGTGATTTGCATTTAAATAACGGCGGTATTTACTTACCAGCTAGATTTTTGTAACTTTGTTGATACTGTACAACTTTTCTCCCATAAAATTTTCCGTCAAACTGGCCATGTTCAGATGTTGCATGTTTTACAGAGATAAAAGAGTGTCAATCGAAAGGTGTTAAAAATTATCTTCTTTTCTGTAGGAAAAATTGATCAAATAGCCAAGTTTTTCTACTCGATCTATACAAAATTTAAGCCTCTATATTTTTGGTAACTTTGCCTTTTTCGATTAAACGCCTAGTTTTGAAGGAATTTGATTAACAAACACAAGAACTCCAAAATTTTGATGTTTTTATTTTCATCACGGCTGGAGCTCCAGAAATCGGAGCAAATTCAGATTATTCATATCAGAGGCTTGCTTGAGTGATTAAAACAGTTTCCACAATTACAATAACTTTTGGAACGCAACCTCCTTTGTGGACTTAATTTACAAAAGGATCCATGTGGGGTAAGGTAAACGAATGCGGAAGTGAGGCACAGTGCATAACGTTTAAGGATTTGGAGTGACTGATAGAAGTGGAGTGGAATTCCTTGCAGCATTCACATAGGGGACAATGAATCGTATCAAGTTTTTATAGGTGTGGAGCATGTGCAGGGCTGTCGTCCTAGAGTTTTTCCAATGAGTTGTACTAGTAGTCCATTGTCGGCAGCCTGCTGGATGTTTAGTAGGCGAGATTTACATCCTAACTGCCGATCGAGGATTATTCCAAAACACTGTAGCACATCAGTTAACTGGGTAGGGAGGTTGTTAATTGTTGGGGTGGAAATCGTGGAGGCGGAAGTTGCAGGTGGAGTGTCCTATAATATTGCCTGAGTTTTGGTGCGGTTGATCTACAGGAGCAGTGAGCAGGAGGTACTTTGATTGGAATGGATTTGGAGGGATCCTCGGTATTTCTGGAGTGCAGGATAGAGAACAAGGAAAGCGGTGTCACCAGCATACTGAAGGAGGTGGACCAGTGGAGTTGGTTTGGGCATGTCGGCACTGTAGAGGATATAAAGAAGGGCAGAGAGGGCAGAGCCTTGAGGTATGTCTGCAGTGGGAGCGAAGGTACGCGATTTAGTATTCTTAATAGTGACAAAGAATTGGCGACTGTAAAGTCACAATTTTATATCTACAATTTTATTTGTGAAATGACTGACATTGTGCGATGTATGTTGGTATCAAAAGCACTATAATCTTGCAGAAAGATATGAACAATACTATTATCGCTGATCCATATATAATATTTGTTGTTATCTGGAATGTTAATTATTCTGACTGATGTTCTTCGGTCTACTGGTCTCGTTAAGATTATCTTGAAACTACTACAGCTCTATAGATATATTGTATTGTACCAGAAACAAATAAAAAAGCTCATCACAGCTGATTAATAGGTGAGACTCTAAAGAGATTATTCTTCTACAGTTACATTATCATCTATGTTGACGTGCATCTGGAGAAACGCTGAGACGTGGCGAACGAACCTGCAGTCACACAGCGATTCTTTACAGACTAAAGAACTCGCATTTAAATAGCGTCACCAGCGCTTTACTGACATTTTGTCACTAAACATATTACGCAAACGTCTAGTTTAGGTAACTGTACGTTACTTGAAAGCCAACAGTAGAAACCTAAATCTCGTCCAAGTAACATTCCAACACAACATACAACACCACAACAATTTAAATAATATAATGATTCTAGAGGAATTTTCAATAATGTGGACATAGTTAGCTGGAAGTGAGTAAGTCTGGAGTTTGAAAAGGAGACCGGAATGCTGTACACGGCCATAGACTTTCTCCATGTCGACGGAGACAAAAATTGAGGATTTTTCGTTGCTTCGATGGTGGGGTAGAGTGAGTGAGGTACAGCAGATGATCATCGGAGGCGAAGTTGAGACAGAAGCAACACTGGTGAACAGGTAGTAGTTGGTGTTGGTTCAGACGTTCATTGGTGCATCGAGGGAAGATGGATTCAAAGAACTTGCTAAACATTGAGGTGAGACTGATGGGGTTATAGAAGGAAGTATCAGTAGGGGAGGTTCGGGCGGTTTAAGGAAAAGTAGGATCCTCATTTTAAAGCTTCACATGTATTTACGTTTTCTATAAAATAATTTCTGAAAGCAGGTTAGCAGCAGCAGCAGCGATTTGTATCTTATTTTAATGGAAATAATTAATCGTTATAGCAAGTAACGCTTTATATCATTACTGGTGATCGGTTTATGTCTTAGCAGACCGTCTTCAGACCAGAAGGTGAAACAGTTGGTGACCCATATAAACAATGAGCAGTTTTTCTCCCTTTTTAGATACAGGTTTGACGCCTGCATCATACGAGTATGACAATAGTATGAAATATTTTACCTTTTTGGTGTGAATTACGCTAAACATACAGATTGTGTTCATAATTACTGTGGTTGTGTGAAACTGTTGTTAAGGGTGGCACGATATGTTGCTTCCTCACTTTATATATGATTACACTGTTTTACTGTGATGCAAGTAACATGAGTATTTAAATCTTTATACTTTTGTTCTTTTTTCTTGAAGCTGCTTCACTTGTGGTATTGTTTACCAGTAGATAGTTTGATAATGCCCAAGGGGGTGAAATTAGCTACCGGAAATATGATGAAATTAACCGGTTATTTCAATAATAAAACAGCCTACGCAGAAGATGACTACATTAACGAAATAGAAGTCATAAAAGTGAAGTTGAAAGCTGCCTGGATACACCCGAATAAAGTTTCATCACAGTAGCTTTCGAATTTTTTTATTTTGAATGTACTGAAGACACGATCTGTTTTACTTGCTAAAAAAAAAATATATTTATTTATTAAAGGCAACCGATTTCGACAGACTTTGATGTCATCTTCAGGTCTGTAACAAAGCGGATATACATGGAATATGTCAAAACGTAAGATTTAAGACAAAAGTTTTAGTTTGTCATTACAAAAGCCGGAAGTGGAATTGTGCAATTGCATATCTTAAAAATCTTTTCGTTGTAAAACGTGTTCGTTTTACGTTGAACCTCATGCATGTTGTCAAGTGGATAAAACTCAGCACATTGTAAAAGGTTTGTGATAGGTAAAATATTTAAGAACATAAAGCGCATGGTGGAAAAAGCCATGTACGTATAGCCTATAAATCCCTCACGGATGCTTATTACTTCACAAAACAAATTACACAGTAGCGCATCTTCTTACATAAGTTAGAAATAATCTAAGTAGTGAAAATCCACTTTAAATGGCGTATAAGGTACAACTGCCAGGTAGTATTGAAAAGATAACATTTCTATAGCATATTACAGGCACTAGATAGCTCTTACACCGGAAACATGTAACACGCCGTAAATAACTCTCTTTTCATATTTAAAATTAACCACTGTAGCGAGGGATCTTTAAGAATAGTAACGTTTACAAAACTGTACTTTACTTAAAAACTGAAACGCATTTTTAATTCTCACAATCTGCAAGTTCTTATTGCTGCACGCATGACAGCAAATTTAAGATGTTTGCTCTGCAGTAGCTTATTTCCTACTTGGGAGGATTTGTATATGCTTTGCGGTTTGCTGGTGTCTGCTTAAGCTATGCACCGTGACCTCTCCCCATGTGCGCCTGGTCTGAAGTGGTTAAATTTAAATATGAGCAGAATTATTTACGGTTAATTACATGTTTCCGATGTAAGTGCCATCTAGTGGCTGTATCACGCTATAGAAATGTTATCTTTGCTGTTTTACCTGACAGCTGTACGTTATACGCCGATTAAAGTGAATTTTCACTGGTTAAGACTATGTAAAACTTCTGTAAAAAGATGCGCTATGATGTGATGTGTTGTTATGTAACAAGCATCTTTGCACAAGATGCTTTGTATTTTTAAATATCATACTTATGACCATATGTTAATAATGTGCTGATTTTTATCTGTTTGACAACGTAACGTGAGGTTCAACGTAAAATGAACACGTTTTACAACAAAGATTTTTAAAGTATGTAAATATACAGTTTCACTTCCGGTTTTTGTAATGCCGCGCTAAAACTTTTATCTCAAATATTACTCATGTTATGCGATGTATTCCATGTTTATGCACTTTGTTATAGACCTGAAGACGACAGCAAGGTCTGTCGAAACCGGTTGTCTTAAATAAACATTTTATGCGAATTATGCTGCTTTTTTTTTTTTTTTTTTTTCTTTTTAGCACAGTATCTTTCATCACGCTGCCAGTACTGCTTCAGCATGCAGCAGACGAGATGTCTATTGAACTAAAGATACCTCAACATTACCGATAAACTTTAAGCAGGAAAGTCTTTCGAACCGGACATAGAATAGGAATACCTCTGGAGTCAGCATTGTGTTCTGTGCATGTTGTATTCGTAATAGCCGTGGTGAATTACTGTTATTGCTACAAACTCAGAGGGAAATACGTGAAAGAAGAAGTAGTAGGTGCTGCGTTTTTTTGCTCTACCATATTCTGTTGCTTTGGTTGCATTTTTCAATGAATGTATTAAATCTATTACATGTGCAAAATGTGTACGACTGTTGAGCAGCGTCTTCGGTCATTTGCAGCAGTCGTTTATACTAGTGCACTCCGTTTGGATTTTACACACATAAAAAGCAATGAAAATCCACTTCTTGATAGTGATGAAATTGAAAACAGACTACCTGGAAGTTAGACCTTCCGTCCCCAGTTCCCTTACCATAAAGGGAGGTGAGACGGTGCAATTAACCACAACTCTTTACAGAACAGAAAACTGAAAGTAGATAAGAAGTTAAATATGTTCAGCTAGCAATGTGGAATGAAGATCTGTGAACTAAATAAACGCTGTAAGGCATGAAATGTTGTACTGGGTGAAATTTCAGCATGTTTCTTAAATACACGTCCTGTATAATTCTCGTACACAACACTATATACATATTGTGAAACAAATCTCTTCTTATGCTTATCCATTACGGATATTTTAGAACCGTGACTGTATATTAATGTAAATAAGTTATACACAATTGCAACCAGTCACTTTTTTCAATAATAATGCTTTATTACATTAACCGGTTTTCGAACCCTTTCGGGTTCATCTTCAGATGATTTCGGGAGGATCCGGGAAGTTACATCATTACTGATAGTAGCATAATGCTGGGTGCTGGTTCTATGGCAGAAAGATAAGTGTGACCCATCTTCCTGCCATAGAACCAGCACCCAGCATTATGCTACTACCAGTAATGATGTAACTTCCCGGATCCTCCCCAAATCATCTGAAGATGAACCTAAATCTCTTCTACTGCAAGCTCTTTGCTTTCCCTATTTTGGGAAGTGGTAGTATGGATTAAAACAAGAAAAAAAGTCTAGTATACAGGTGCTGTAAAATGCATGCCTTAACAGCTATGAGCACCTGTTTATCTTCGGTTCTTTGGAACAACTCTTCTAATGAACAAGTGATCATAACTTTAAATGTATGCATTTTAGAGCACATGTTTACTGGACAGTTTTTTCTTGTTTTGGTCCATAATACCACTTCCAAAAATGTGGAAAGCAAAGAGCTTGCAATAGAACAGATATGTTTCAAAGTATTGAAAATCAAGAATACCTTATAGTTCTTAAGCTATACATTTTAGAACCCATGTTTACTTGACATTTGTGCTTCTGTTATCGTGCACTTTCAGCCGTGTAAATTTGCGCCATCCTTTTTGATATACCCTGTATATGTATGTATAGACGCAGACCTAGGCCGTGTATTACGCTATGTAAACGGTCAATATGAGATCAAAAATCAAATGACTGAATGCATATCATGATAATGGATACAAAAATAAGACAAACAAAACAAAACACAAAAGCAGTACAACCATTTTAATACATATTAAGCTGCTTTGGTAAAGTTTGCCTTCAGATTAACATGCATCAAATTTTAATACTTAGGATGCCAGCTACCTCTCACATGTGTCATATTTTCCACTTCCTGTGATACTGTTACATTGGCCTGTGATTCAAGAGATGACACTGAAGGGACAACTGGAGAAGAGTGGGATAGTGGACCATTTAAGACCTTGGTTCTGGTGACACAATGATGTGTAACGTAGCTCGAGGTATGTGTTAAATTGGAAGGTGGAAAGTGATAATTATGTTGTTAGTTAGCAAAGCCAATAAATATGAATACGAAATAAATGCCGTGTTAACACATTGACCTGTAGTATATGCTGATATCTAATTAATGCACTTCTCGTTATAAAAATTATACCTTAAAGGAAAATTCAGAAAACTTATACAATGGATAGCCTTGCGACTAGCAATTTGCTGGATTTTGTGCATGAATATCGAACATAATTTACGAGAAATGCAAGGTGCGTCCATCACTTAACTTTTACCAACAAATGTATTATGCAAACTCCGCCCCCCTTTCCCCCCTCCCTCGTCTCCCTCGTCTCTCTCTCTCTCTCTCTCTCTCTCTCGTGTGTCTGTGTGCGTGCTCCTTCAGTTTGCTCTTCAAAGAGCATAGTTCATCCCAGGTACTGTAACGGAGATTTCCTCCGACTCATAACAACAAAGCGCAATTTCAACGATTAACTACATGTGCAATGATGACTATATTTAATTTGCACATCATTAATCCATCTATTTGTGTTTAAGTGTAAATGAAATTTGATGTGTTGTAACATATAACGTAACTCTGATTTTTTGCAATTTATATGTAAAAAAACTTTGAGCGGGCACGTCGAAGACTGACGAATGACAAACGCCAGAGACGTCAACTCTTCGAAGTCCAGCCACGTCCTCCACCTTCCATTATTTGTAAATTCTGTGGTCGTGTGTTTCGTGCTAGGATTGGACTACGTCTTGTAGCAGAGTTGCAAAAAAAAAACAGCAAGTTTGAAGAAGGGAAACAGTTTTTGAGGTTGCCAGTGAAAAAGAGCAGCCGCAGTAGGGGAAGGTTACAACAAAGAAGATAGCAAAATGGAAGATTTAAGACAGCAAAATTTGTCGGTTGTTCGACTTAGAAGAACAGAGGAATCGAGACAGCCAAAGGGGGAGAAAGACGAGATGCCATCACAAAATACGAATATACGGAGAATTCGCTGAGGCACTGTACTGAACAATTATCAGCTCATCTTTTGTTGAAGAGAGTCTGAACTACAGCGGTAATATGCAAAGTGTTATGAAGCGTTAGTGTTTCTCAATCTTTGATGTTTAGAGAATTTGAACTGTGAACACACTAGTATTATGACGACCTGCGTTCTACCCCAAAGTACCGTTATCCAAGATGGCGGCGATGACGTCATCCAAGATATCGACAATCAAGATGGCGGATTTTGGAGGGAATTTTGAATTATGGTGGGAAAGTGCCACGCGCCCCCCCCCCCTCCCTCGCCCAGAAAAATGGCGCGAAGTTCGAATTCCAACTTGATAATGCATCACACCTTAGAAAATGGCGGGAAAAAGGACTTGTCCTTATTATTTAACCAATTTCAAGCAGATGTGTTCGCCGCTGGATCTGGTGCAGCTGGCTTAGTTCATATCAGTGCCAGCAGAGGGGGCCACCGTGACATCAGATCATGACGCAAGTACCGTCATTCAAGAGGGCTGTACCCGATGTGTCCACCAGGAGCTCCAGAGCCCAACTGGCTTAGTTCATATCGTGGCCACCTGAGGATGCTACCATGACGTCGGTTGATGACACAAGATCGTCCGCTCTCTCTCTCTCTCTCTCTCTCTCTCGCACCGCGCCACCGGCCCGCGGGCGTCCGACCGCTTACGTCACACACCCTCGGTCGCCATCGCGCATCTAACCTATCAATTACCTAAGTACTTAATTCCAGTTCAGTCATATTCAATAAATCAATTTACAATTTCAATATTCAATTATCAGATGAGAAGTTCCACATTTTCCCACTATCAGCGCGGTGTTCATTCATCACCTAGCGCACTCCCCTTCCCCCGCCCCACCCCTAGAATGCTGCACTCCTATTGGCTGCTGCATTAGTCACGCGATTTGACTTCATAGAACCTAGAATCGATTTTCACCAATGCCACACCCACCTGGACTTGGAATCGAAGTGTCCACAACGATGCCTGAGTGCACATTGCTCATCACACAGTCGCCCGTTGAAGAGACTTCTCGATGGCGAAATGCGGCTTCTCAGTACCCCAAATGCACCAATTTTGCTTATTGAGAAACCCATCACGTGCAAATATACGACAACAAGGTGCGTGCACATACGAATATTTTGTCCCATCGTAACCCGCGGCCAACCGTGCGCTTTGAACGTCCTAGTGCAAACCGTTCAGAAATTATGACGATTTTATTTCACATAGTTCAATAATTATCACCCTGTATTTCGTGGACACCCTGTATTTGTGATCAATGAAACTAGGAAGGTCTGGAACGGAACTCCACTCGAAGGCAGTCAACACTTGTTGTTCTCCTTATTCTTGTCCTCTCTCTCTTGTTTTAACAGATTCGACGAAGATACTCGTATGTAATCTCACCGTAGTACCAGGAGAAAATACTAGAAAACATGAGAGCTGCGTTTGTCTGGACTCTCGACTGTAACAGAAGGGAGATTAAAGAATGGGTGGTGGTTGGGGCTGAGGGGCTGAGTACTGATCCAATCGATTAGGGCCAGCTCCGGCCGCCTCCGTCTCCGCCCGCAGCTCAGCTCGTATCTGGCACATCAACGGAAAGCCAGCACTCCGAGTTTCGCAGGAAAGTGATTTAATTCCACGGAGATGCATCTGGAATGAGAGCGAGTATACCCGGGGGAAACAGCGCACCCTTTGTCGTGCCTGCCGATGGCGTGGAGAGAACGGAGGTGGGGCTGCAGAGGGAGGAGGGGAGAGAGGGAGGGAGTGGGGGTGAGAACTGAGTCCCGGCGGTGTTTTAAACGCGTTTCAGCGTCTCGCCGCGGTTTTTAGAACTCCGTGCCGAGTGCTTTACTTCTACAGGCTTCCCCCCGCGTGTCTCGGCTGGTAAAACGCGCTGCAGTCGACAGCCAAAGACGTGCTGGCGTCTTAGCAATACGTGACCGACTCACAAACTTTCGCAGTGAGAAATGAAATTCTTTCATTGATTTTTCCAGCTTTTGGTCACATAAATGGCACCATAAAGGATTTGGCTTCGTGGAATGTCGTTGTAAAAGATCTCTTTAAACGGGCCGCTGTGGTCGAACGGTTCAAGGCGCTTCAGTCCGGAGCCGCGCGCCTACTACAGTCGCAGGTTCGAATCCTACCTCAGGCATGGATGTGTGTGATGTCCTTAGGTTAGTTAGATTTCACTAGTTCTAAGTCTAGGTGATTGATGACTTCAGATGTTAAGTCCCAGAGTGCTTCGAGCCATTCGATCTCTTTAAAAATAATGTGAAAAACGTGATTAATAGAATACATTTTCACAGCCTCGCTTCGGGGATCTGTCATGTTGGAAACGTCATGTAAGACGCTGAAAACTGACTCATCAATGATTCTCACTTTTTGCACTATCACCTCTATTGGAGACTTGACATTATAACGATACTTTGCGGGTAGGCGTGTCAATTAGCATCATATTACTTAAAATCGAGGATAAATAGACTTTATTTTCGAAGAATTAAAAAGGGGAAAGTAATACGAAACATTAATAACTGCACAGTATTACTAAGAAGCAATATAATGAAAAGTAATAAAAAGTAAAGTAGCAAAGACCAAGCGGGACACAAAGATAAAGGGGCGCGTTTGTTTTTTAATAAATATAAAAGAACATGTAACACATTATTGAGCTCTCTACCTTCACTTATCGCGATCGGGCTAGTCGATGAAAAAGTGGTACGCGACTGCGAAATTCGTTAAGGAGAGTATGTAAAGACTCTTCAAGCACGTTTAAAATACATTACGTGTGACGAAGTGATCAGAGACGTTTATTGTCGGGTGAAGTGAAAATGATTCCGACAACATAATTCGAACTTTGTGTTAGCTGGAAAAAATACTCTTGGGAAACTATTATGGTTGTGGAACCCACGAAAGTTGTACGCAACGGAAAGCTATAGTTTAGGTAATTCTGCATTTTATAAAATTGTGAAACGCGTGTGCGCGGAACATTAAGAGAATCTTATCCTTGGACGGTTGCGGGGGTAACTGATACAAACAACGCGCTAACATAAAAATAGTTCACTTATTGACTACCAGATATTAATTAACGGGGACCTAAAATACTAAAAACAGTGCATACACCGTTAAATTGAACCCTGCGTGTGAAAGACAATCACATCGAACATTTCGAGAGCGAAGAATAGACATTTAAGTGCCGAATTGAGAGCCTGGGTCGTGTCGATATTTGGACATTACATGACACGCGTTATTCAGAACACGATATTGACTGTTCTAATATTGAAAAGAAGGATAGGATCATCACCTCCAATCCCGATTCATATTTCATATTTAGATAGTGAAAAGAAAAGTGTTAATAAACAAACTACATTTCAATTTTATCCACGATTTTGGCTTCATTACGTAGTCTTGACTACATGATAAACAATATCTGTGGAAGTTGTATACAACGTATCGTCATAATATTTAGCCAACCAATATTGTGGGACACCAAAAATGTAAATGCATGAAATTGTTCTTACAGCGGATGTATAATGTATGAGTGCGACGAACTAGATTGAGAAATTGAACATCCATTGCGTACTTGCATGTTTATCTGCGAAAATAGAATCGCTGGAACATCGCAAACGATTCAGATTAATCGAACATCTAAATACCCAGCCGGCCGAAGTGGCCGTGCTGTTAAAGGCGCTGCAGTCTGGAACCGCAAGACCGCTACGGTTGCAGGTTCGAATCCTGCCTCGGGCATGGATGTTTGTGATGTCCTTAGGTTAGTTAGGTTTAACTAGTTCTAAGTTCTAGGGGACTAATAACCTCAGCAGTTGAGTCCCATAGTGCTCAGAGCCATTTTTCTAAATACCCATAATGCTGGTATCACCAGGATGTGTTCTTTCTCCTGACCCCCGTGGCAGAAATTGAATTAAGAGTCAGCCGGGGATAACATTTAAATCAATTGACGACCATTGAGCTAGCGTCACGAATTTTCAAACGTCCACTGCCATGTATGAAGGAAGGCGAGTGACACCACGAGTGCTAACGTCGATCGAGGGGTGTCGTCGTGATCGTACTGAATGACATTGAGCGGTCACAACATGCTTGACACAGACATCACATCAAACATCACCTGCCGATGGCTGGTCGGCAGATGATGTGTGAAGCGACCGCTGTGTCAGGCAGGAATCTTCAGATACCAGTCTTTGAATGCTGGCCCCTGTTTTGACCGGAACCGAGGTTGGAATCTCCCTGTGCGTCGGTCAGGGACCTGGAGATGACGTAGTGAATCTCCGAAACTAGTAGCAGAATAAAATGACAGTTTGTAAATAGTGTTTGATTTGAAATTCTGTACTGAACAGCCGACTCCTGCAACATCTCTGAAAAGGTGGATGTACAGAGAGAGAGAGAGAGAGAGAGAGAGAGAGAGAAATTCGGTTTGCTTGAGACCATTTGCAGCCTTTCATGTATTTTATTTTCCAAACCAATGGTGGAATTTTTATGAATGACAATGCGCCATGTCACTGAGGCACAGTTGTTCGGAATTGAAGAACGGTCTGGACAGTTAGAGTGAATGACATGGCCATCCTTATCGCCGACATGAATTCCATCAGACATTTATGGGACATTGAAACGTCCCCTTAGAAAAATTATACAAGACTATGCTTAAACTGACACATAATATTTTTTTTGCGCAACGCAATCTGACTTTCAAAAATCCCTTCAAAAGAATGGCCCTGACTAACATTAACCTATACCTTTTACAAATCACTTACCTCACAAAAATCTTCGTTACTCGAGCTACTGCAATACAGCGAGCGCCACTGCTGCCAGCTAAATAAAAGATTCAAACTACGGAAGGCACTAACTACTGATAGGCATAGTTAGCAAATGAAAGATTTTAATAGAGAACAAACAATGTATTTACCTTAATAGTGTTGACAAATCATAATATACATAGCAGTTCATGACATCCAGTATTAGAAATTTCAAAACTCCGCCATTTCTCTCCCCACATCCACCACTGCTGGCGGCTCACCTCCAACTGCGCAAACGCTACGTGCTGTTCACATCCAGCTGCCGCTGCCCAACACTACAATGGCAGACAACAATGCAAACTAGCCACAGGCTGCACACAGCACAGCCAGTGATTTTCATATAGAGCGCTACGTAACGTTGTCAATAAGAAAACATAAACAGCCTACTTACATAAAGAAAAAATAAACAGCCTACTTACATAAAGAAAACATAAACAGCCTACTTACATAAAGAAAACATAAACAGCCTACTTACATAAAGAAAACATAAACAGCCTACTTACATAAAGAAAAAATAAACAGCCTACTTACATAAAGAAAACATAAACAGCCTACTTACATAAAGAAAACATAAACAGCCTACTTACATAAAGAAAACATAAACAGCCTACTTACATAAAGAAAAAATAAACAGCCTACTTACATAAAGAAAACATAAACAGCCTATTTACATAAAGAAAACATAAACAGCCTACTTACATAAAGAAAACATAAACAGCCTACTTACATAAAGAAAACATGAACAGCCTACTTACAACATAATCGAGGGGATAGTTCGTGCACAAAATCCTCCGCCGGCAACACGGACAGACTGAACCATGACAAGTGGTTGGAGATGTTCGGCAGAATATCTCCTAAATAAGCTCCTGGCAGATTACTCACACAAAGGACGAACGACATCACAGTGGCCTTAGTGACGAAATGAAAAACGCGTACGTAAATGAGGGGTATCAGCCTCCCCTTCTCGCAGGAAGAGGTAGCTCTAGCAGTAAATAAACTTAAGAATAGAAAGGTGCCACACATAGGAACACTGAAGAACGCCAGTGTATTGATCACCCCATATTTGATTAACCTTTTAATGAAGCCCTTCTACAAGGAAGAATCCCTGCACTCTGGGAAACTGCAGACGAAATTATTAAAAAGTCCGAAGATAGGGATCCAACAGACCCGAAATCTTACAGACCTATCTGTCTCCTGAACACACCTGTTAAGGTGCAGGAGAGGCTCCTGTGATAGATTACAGGCGCATGGGCGTCTTTTTGGCTTAAAACCCCACCAATATGGGTTTAGAGAACATGAATCGATATATGACGCCATAAACCGCGCCTTACAAATTGGGAAGGGCGGGGGGGGGGGGGGGGGGACACGAAAGAGAAATGTACAGTCGCTGCACTTATTGATATTATCGGAGCTCTTGATAATCTTTGGTTCCCATCACTGTTTGCTAGACTAAGGGAAATTCGAATACCTACTGCTCTAGGTTCCAGCTTTATGGACTACTGCAGGGGAAGAATTGTAGAATGGAGGGCAGAGGCACAGAAGGTGGTTAAGAGAATAACCAAGGGCTGTCCACAGGGATAAATCTGCGGGCCAATTTCTTGGGATATAGCGATTGAGCCTTTGTTGGACATCTTGGATAGGGACACGCGTATAAAAGGTGTTGTCGCCTATGCGGACCTTTCGGTTGTAGTTTATGCACGGTCCAGACTGGAATTAGAAAACAAATGTACACAAAAATGGAGACGATCGATTACTGTTGTAATCAGAACAAATTGAAAATAGCAGGAAAAAACAGTTTACTAATTGCGTAAGGGAGTACTACAGAGGAATCCAAGTATAAAACTGAATACCAGCAATATACAAATAAAACAGGTTACAAGATACTTCGGACATATCTAGATGGACGGCTCTCCTTCAATGAACACGTAAAATTGACTGTAGACAAAGGTGCTAAAATCATGTATAAACTTGCCAGATTAAACTCAATACAGTTCCGATTAGCATTACTGACGATGCATTATAAAGCATTATTTGAATCCATTTCGTGCTTTATTACTATTGCCTGGGCATATTGCCTATGCCTAGCGAGCAACAAGACAATAGTCAGGAGAGGACAAAAAAGTGTGCTACGTAAGATGGCGGGAGCGTTTAGCACAACACCAGTGGAGGCCTTGTATGTAGTCTTAGGAACATGTCCAGTAGGCCTCACTATACGTTATAGAGCTGTCTCATATTAGTTGAAGTAAGGTGAACTAGAAACGGTGTTCCAAATAACAGGGGAAAACATACAAACCAAACAACATTTACACAAATGGAAAATAGACACCTGGCAAAGAGAATGGGAGATATAAGATAAAGGGCGTAGTGTCTTCTCTTCTTTCCAAATATGTCAGAGATACTAAAACTAAAATATGTGGATCCTAGTCGTGGCGCGGTTGACTACTTGACAGGGCATGGACCTTACACAACAAATCTACATCGTATGGGACTGAGGCAAACCGACGTATGTACATGCGGCAGTCCAGGGAACATCTGAACATGTCGTACTAAAGTGTAATTTACTTGACCACGCAAGACCTGCTGTGAGAGGTGACGATGTCTGCACGATTGCCCGAGAACCCGATAAATGGAATACTCTAAATAATCTGGCTGACGCAGTGTCGAGAACACTGCTTGAAATATAAAAAAATAAACATCCTGCTGCTAGAACTAGAACACAGATAGAAACAATACCACAACACAACACATGGCAAGACACAAGTTCCGGCACAGACACGGACACTGGAACAGACATAGACTAACGCTGATACCGACGTTGTAGAAGGGTGAAACTCATTATCACAGCTTCATAAGACTGATTAGTATAAATCAGTTGATATATAATGCAGGTTTCCCTCAGCTGGATCACAACCTTGTCACTTGACTTGCTAGATGTACTATCTGTGTACAATTTTTATAAATTATTATTTATATGTAATCATTCTGTATACATCAATATAAATATAACATACAAACCTAGTTAACAATATATGAACCATGTGTATTTAGTTTCAATTAATTGAATTAATTCAACTATATTTTGAAACATTGTATCCCATATCTAACCTTTTTAGTATATTCAAAACATTTAAGATATATTATCTACAGGGAATTTTCATTACTTGTTCTACAATGTAATATTTTTAATCATTTGCTGTTTTTAATTATTTGTGTCTTTATTTTATGATTTATAAGACAATGTTCGTATTTTAGTAAATCTGTCACTACTTGACAGGGCACGGACCTTACCCAACATATCTACACCGAATGGGACTAATGCAAACCGAGATATGTACACGCGGCCAAGAAGATACAAACGCGAGTGAACCTTGTGAGAAAGCTGGTAGGCAGTACATGTGGAGCAACCACATCAGTCCTCCGAGGAGCATCCCTTGCACTGGTATGCTATGCAGCAGAATACTGTGCTCCAGTCTGGCTCAAAAGCGCCCACATAGTGGAAGTAGACGTCCAACTGAACTCAGTTATGAGAGTAATTAGTGGTGCAGTCCGGTCTACACCTGCTTGCTGGCTACCAGTACTTTCAAACATCTGTCCTCCAGACCTCCGTCGAAAGGCTGCTCTTTACAACCTCTGTCAGCAAGTTTCTGAAGACAACTCGATCCCTCTTCATGGCGATTTGCCATCGCTGCCCAGGAAACGCCTCAAATCTAGAAGATCAGCATATGAAATGGGAGTCCAAATGCCATCCACAGGATTCGACCAGGACGCAGAGTGGAAACGTGAGTGGCAAGCTACAAGAACCCGAATCCACGAACTTGTAGACAATCCAACAGTTCCAGTTCCAGGCTTGCACCAACCAAGGCATGTGTGGGTGCAGTTAAACAGATATCGGACTGAAGAGGGTAGGTGTAAATACAACACGCACAAGTGGGGCTTTCCGAGTAACAGTGTTTGTGACTGTGGTGACACCCAAACAATGAGCCACATTGTGAATGACTGTCCAACCAGACGCTTCCCTGGTGGCACTGAGAAGCTGCATCAAGCATCTCACGAGGCACTCCGCTGGATCGAGTCCATCAACAGCCGAGTGTAGTCTGAGCCGTTTTAAAACTTGTGTACTGTATATAATTTCACATGTTCATTTTTATATATATTTCTTTGTTTCGCTAAACGTGTATTACTGTAATTGATACATGGGATAACAATAATAATAACTAACCATTGTTGATTTTGTAACAATATACTTCATTCACAATTTCATATAGAGAAATTTGGATACGTGCAACTTACAGCTACACGAATATTTTTTTGCATCTAGAATTGTATACGCTTGAATTTAACTTAAGTTGGTTCTAATTATTTTTAAAATTTCATCTTTTATTTTTATTTTTTGTATTATACGTTTATACTTTTATATATTTATATTGTTTCTATTAGTTACGTGGAATTCAAACATCACTGACTGTATTAAATAACATACAGACACACAGACACACACAGAGCAACAGCCACAGCAGAATAATCAGAAACAGGTCCGCCTGCTCCTGGCGGGGAATGACAACGGCATGGCGTGCTTGTCAAGCCAACCGAACTTGGGAGCAGCCTTGATGGCTAAGTGACCTATATGCTGTTTGGCTTGTTACTTGTTTTATGTAGCGCACGGCCCACGTTAGTAACCCATGTGGTGGGCTACTCTTAGTAGCTTTCGCAATTATGGACGGCTATAGGGGCAGCATGGCTCAATATTTACGCAGGGGACTTCCAGCTGCTTGTTTGGTCCATACTACGGCGAGTTGGTGCAGTACACCAGGCAAAAGGAGGTCCTACGCAACATTAGGAGGCATCGCACGACTTTTTGTGACTTCACTATATGTCCTAAAAGGCCTATCAACAACACTAAACGCTAACAACACTGCTGCAATCTGACGGTCGTCCACCTCACAGAGAACTGCAACTGTAATCATTTACATATCCGCCAACGGTGTGTACGTGTATGACGTTATACGAGGTGCATTCAAGTTCTAAGGCCTCCGATTTTTTTTTCTCCGGACTGGAAAGAGATAGAAACATGTGCATTGTTTTAAAATGAGGCCGCGTTCATTGTCAATACGTCCCAGAGATGGCAGCACCGTACGGCAGATGGAATTTTACCGCCAGCGGCGAGAATGAGAACTGTTTTAAATACTTAAAATGGCGACGTTTTCCTTACTTGAACAGCGTGCAATCATTCGTTTTCTGAATTTGCGTGGTGTGAAACCAATTGAAATTCATCGACAGTTGAAGGAGACATGTGGTGATTGGAGTTATGGATGTCTCGAAAGTGCGTTCGTGAGTGCAACAGTTTAATGAAGGCAGAACATCGTGTAACAACAAACCGAAACAACCACGGGCTCGCACAAGCCGGTCTGACGACATGATCGAGAAAGTGGAGAGAATTGTTTTGGGGGATCGCCAAATGACTGTTGAACAGATTGCCTCCAGAATTGGCATTTCTGTGGGTTCTGTGCACACAATCCTGCATGACGACCTGAAAATGCGAAAAGTGTCATCCAGGTGACGGACGACCACACGGCTGCCTGTGTGGCATGTTGCCAAGCAATGTTGACGCGCAACGACAGCATGAATGGGACTTTCAAAAAAATGGCTCTGAGC
Source organism: Schistocerca cancellata (assembly GCF_023864275.1). Classification (NCBI taxonomy): domain Eukaryota; kingdom Metazoa; phylum Arthropoda; class Insecta; order Orthoptera; family Acrididae; genus Schistocerca; species Schistocerca cancellata. The sequence goes on from NC_064630.1 coordinate 766,494,182, forward strand.
ACTATGGGACTCAACTGCTGAGGTCATTAGTCCCCTAGAACTTAGAACTAGTTAAACCTAACTAACCTAAGGACATCACAAACATCCATGCCCGAGGCAGGATTCGAACCTGCGACCGTAGCGGTCTTGCGGTTCCAGACTGCAGCGCCTTTAACCGCACGGCCACTTCGGCCGGCGAATGGGACTTTCTTTTCGTCGGTTGTGACAATGGATGAGACGTGGATGCCATTTTTCAATTCAGAAACAAAGCGCCAGTCAGCTCAATGGAAGCACACAGATTCACCGCCACCAAAAAAATTTCGGGTAACCGCCAGTGCTGAAAAAATGATGGTGTCCATGTTCTGGGAGAGCGAGGGGGTAATCCTTACCCATTGCGTTCCAAAGGGCACTACGGTAACAGGTGCATCCTACGAAAATGTTTTGAAGAACAAATTCCTTCCTGCACTGCAACAAAAACGTCCGGGAAGGGCTGCGCGTGTGCTGTTTCACCAAGACAACGCACCCGCATATCGAGCTAACGTTACGCAACAGTTTCATCGTGATAACAACTCAGAAGTGATTCCTCATGCTCCCTACTCACCTAACCTGGCTCCTAGTGACTTTTGGCTTTTTCCAACAATGAAAGACACTCTCCGTGGCCGCACATTCACCATCCGCGCTGCTGTTGCCTCAGCGATTTTCCAGTGGTCAAAACAGACTCCTAAAGAAGCCTTCGCCGCTGCCATGGAATCATGGCGTCAGCGTTGTGAAAAATGTGTACGTCTGCAGGGCGATTACGTCGAGAAGTAACGCCAGTTTCATCGATTTCGGGTGAGTAGTTAATTAGAAAAAAAATCGGAGGCCTTAGAACTTGAATGCACCTCGTGTATGCTGTTTGGCTTGTTACTTGTTTTAAGTAGCGCACGGCCCACGTTAGTAACCCATGTGGATGGCTACTCTAGTAGGTTTCGCAATTATGGACGGCTATAGGGGCAGCATGGCTCAACATTTACGCAGGGGACTTCCAGCTGCTTGTTTGGTCCATACTATGGCGAGTTGGTGCAGTACACCAGGCAAAAGGAGGTCCTACGCAACATTAGGAGGCATCGCACGACTTTTTGTGACTTCACTATATGTCCTAAAAAGGCCTGTCAACAACACTAAACGCTAACAACACTGCTGCAATCTGACGGTCGTCCACCTCACAGAGAACTGCAACTGTAATCATTTACATATCCGCCAACGGTGCGTACGTGTATGAAGTTATACTGACGTCCGACCATGCCTTGTGCGTGCTTCCGCATTTTTTGTCAGACAGTGTGATAGAAACTTCCTGGAACATTAAAACTGTGTGCCGGACCGAGACTCGAACTCGGGACCTTTGCCTTTCGCGGGTTAGTGCTCTATATCAGCGCACACTCCGCTGTAGAGTGAAAATTTCGTTCTAGAAACATCCCCCAGGCTCTGGCAAAGCCATGTCTCCGCAATATCCTTACTTCCAGGAGTGCTACTTCTGCAAGTTTCGCAGGAGAGCTTCTGTGAAGTTTGGTAGGTAGGAGACGAGGTACTGGCGGAATGAAAGCTGTGAGGACGGGGCGTGAGTCGTGCTTGGGTAGCTCAGTTGGTAGAGCACTTGCACGCGAAAGGCAAAGTTCCCGAGTTCGAGTCTCGGTCCGGCACACAATTTCAATCTGCAGGAAGTTTCATATCAGCGCACACTCCGCTGTAGAGTAAAAATTTCATTCTAGTGTGATAGAGATTGATATCTCTATCCTCCTAAGAGGACGTGAACATACGTGCTGCGTTTGGACAGCGGGAACAAGCAGGCTACTAGCTATTATTGCCGGCAGAATCCAAACGGCTTTGTGTTGGGAACAAGGACCGTAGTAAGGAGTCACTGCAGCAGGCGTCGAGCGTTACGAAGATTCCAGCTGTTGTCGTGCAGCGGCGAGATTAGTCGTGGCCTGAACGTGATTTGGGGGGCAGATGTGGCGCTGGCTCAGTCTACGGGACAGCAAGGCGAACACACGACGCGGCGCGTTACGCAGCACATCTGCGTGGATGATTAATGTCTGCCGCGCTCCTAATCTGCACTCCATCTGCACACGGGGCAGCAGCTGACGCTACAGCCCAGACTGCTACTGCTAGCTTTGTTTCACGCTGGATTTTGGGTACCACCAGCAGTGAGTGCGCCCCACACGGGAACAATACGGCGTAGGGTAACCGCCAGCAACGCTTCGCTGCGTGTGACTCTGGAAACTCTCATCGGATCCTTGCATTCGCGCCCTACGGTGTCTCAGACCGGTCTACGAATACCTGTATACGGACGAAGGGGACCGCCGCGAATTTGAGTGTCGTTTGCTTACTGTAATGTTTCTTCTGCCACGGTCACCAGTTAGATCGCTAGATATTTTTTCCTTATTTGTAGTCCTGCTGATTTGCTACCATTCTTCTCCCTCCTTCTCCATTTTTCAGTCTACGATTTACTCAGAACACCATTAAATATCTCTTGCACTTACTTCAATGTTGGACGTCCCATGCAGTTCTATCTCTTCTCTCACTGTCTGCCTTTTTTTTTCCTTTCTTGTGCTGTCTCAGAATTCCTACTCGCAGGTTTCTTATAAGTCGTAAGACAACCCAGCCTAGAGTCCTCTGTGGTCTAAAAATCCCTTTTTTCCGTCTCTCAATGCTGATTGTTATCTTGAGATAATAAACTTCGGCAGACAGACCTAAAAATATATATATTTTTTTTAAATGAGGACGAAGTACAGCTCCTACCTGACAATTATGGTAAACTTTCTTTTTATATTGTTTAGTTTGTCTTCTACTTTTCACACTTTATCTACCTATACACATTCCAGTATTCCATTTCAGCAACACACCTCGTCATACACTAACTATACATTAAAACAATATATAACTACGAAAACTGTTCATTACGAAACGTCTTCTGACTCATTTATCTTTGGTTGGCTGGTTGATTTGGGGTGAGGGGACCCAACAGCGAGATCATTGGTCCCATAGGATTAGTGAAGTGTGGGGAACAAAATAGGCCGTGCCCTTTCAAAGGAATCATCCCGGCATTTGCCTGAAGAGACTTAGGGAAATCACGGAAAACCTAAATCAGAATGGCCGGACGCGGGTGTAAACCATCGTCCTCCCAAATGCAATTCCAGTGTTCTAACCACTACGTCACCTCACTCGGTCCATTTATGTTTACGCGAGTTATAAGACGCTCCGTACAGGAGTGACACAGGTTTTAGGTGCATAGCGAATGTACATCTGCATAATGTACTTTGATGTGGCAGCTCAGTGACCTATCCTGGATCAGCACGGTTGAAATTTGAACTAGCATGCCAAAGTGGACGGTAAGACAAAGCACACCACAAATTTGTTTCCGGGGCCTCTGCGGCTGGATGCGTCATGCGCGCGCTGCCTCATTTTTCACGGCTCTGATTGACAACTTCTCTAATGTTTGGTTTCGACAGCCTTTCCTTCGCTGCAACAAAACGGAGTTTATAGTGGCGAGAACGTTGCTCCCAAGCGCACTTTGGAGCCGTATTCGCAGAATTATCAGCTTTCGTAGACTTCGTTCCACGCTCAGAGATCAATATTGGCATTTAATTAATTATCGGTGAATGTAGGCCACCGTTAGTATCTCACTGACTTAATGTTATTACCCGGATTAGAAATTATATGGAGCTTACTTTTTTCTATTTTTGGTGCTTTGCTTTCTTGTAAGGCACGTGGTCCCTTAAAGGACATACACTATGTAACGTTGCTACCCATTCGATAAATAATAATTCAAAGTTATGTTACATTCTCTTAAGTCATTTTTCACCCTGATGCAACTTATATTAAATTACTTTTCTCCTGGGTTGTTTCCATGTGATCATTTATTCTTATTTAAATCGGTAGTTGATGCGAGCACAATTTACTAAACATGTTCTTCCTTCAGAGGAATCTTTACTCAGATATGCTGCCGTCTGTTGCAATAGTTTTGATATCTTTGCATGCACTTTACAAGAAGGGTAAGGTAGGTCTGTGTTTCCGAGAACTTCGAGAATTCATTCTGATCCTGGACATGTTGATAGTGACCGTAGTGAGTCATGTTTATCGTGAACGGGTGTTATATCATACAACGTATGGTTTACGTCTCTAAAGCACGGGTTCTCTCTATGAGAGCGGATGCCTCTCAGATCGTACTGCGAGGTTCGAGTGTGTTGGTAATAATTTTGAATTTACTCAAGTACGTTTTCATGGTCCCTTTATATTTACCGATCAACTATGGGAGCCCTTCCTATTCCTGAATTCATCGTCAACCGAAGTCAGACCGCGTTGTTAAAATTCATGGGTCAGAATTTCGTATCAAAAGGGAAATATTTTCAGGGTATTTACAATGAAGTTATACTGGTTACGTACTCAGAAAAAGTTCAAAGATGAGTAGAAGCCTTTCAACCGTTTATTGAAAAACTTGTAATAACTACGTTTTACTTTATAATATAATTTTTTGTTTCATAAGAAATCACACTGCGTTTGCCCAGAATTTACGTCTGACAAAGGTAGAAACGATTGTGAATCTGCTATTAATTCGAGGGTCGGTTTGAGTACTGCAAAATTTCCTAGGCAGGGACCTGTTGGAAGTGGTTTGCACTTGGCATCCTCTGCCATTTGAACTACGCTGGACGTCACTCACCAGGGGAATACAGTTCACTATGGGCTGCAAACCACTGGGCATCTTGGATAGTCTACATCTACGGAAACCACTGCCAGGCACGGAAGAAGCGATAAAAAGCGAGAGAAACCTAAGCCCGACTGAGATTGAAAAGCTTTAGTCTGTAGTCTGAGCTTTACACACTTAGCCGCCGAACGAGTCTACTATACAATCTGTGTACTCTCACGTTAGTGCAGGTGCCGTTTAAGATGTGCATCTACAATCTGCTTCGACAAATAACATCTACGATGAAGAAGATGTTATGTAATTCGCTTTATGGACTTGGATAAAAACTTTTATTAATGTACCTGTTTTGTAATGGATTGTGGAGCCAGCTGTCTCCCAAATTTAACTATACGTTAAGGAAAATGACTTCCTTCTCTAAGGCCGTATCAAAATCTCTACTTGGTTCCGGGATGAAAATAGCAGCGAACTCACCGAATGTGATACCGTGCTTCATGGTTTGCAAACTATAGTGTGCGTTCGCTGTCATTTTCATTTCGACGAGAGCTTGTGTACTTAATCAGAGGTCCTAATAAATACAGCCTAAGTGGAAAATACATCTTTATTCAATAAATTTGTGGATGTTGGGACCACCATGAAAAAGATACGTACCTAGACACACTGAATTTGAAGTAAAGTGACACGTTTGGTTTCTAACTGACAGAAAAAGTTGGTGTCTCTTTGTTTTAAATCAACGAAAGTAGACTGAATATTTTTACGGTTCCGTGCCTAAATATGTAAGAACGTAAGCCTTACAGGATGTCTTTGTTATCCGGTTCTTAAAAACCCTTCTTCTCATGAACAGGCAGACGTATCGAGCTCAAATTTATGTCACATGCTAGGGGCTACGATCCCTTGATGATGTATGAGATTGAAGAGTCTAAGTCAGTGAAATAAAAAGATACAGCCATGTACATCACATATATTGATACTCGCAAACTGACTCATCGGAACCTGTAGGGTACTTCCACCGTTGATCCACAATGAAGAAATTTGGCAAGAAGTAAGGATTCACAGTACAAGTAAAGGAAAAATCCGAAAATTCTTAATTTGTAATTTCACACGAGAAAATATTGCTTTTATCATTTGTTATCTCATCAACCTGAAATTAAAACAATCAGCAGTTCTCTTTTAAGATTGACTGGGTCGCAATGGTAAAAGTCAAACATTAGGCTAGGAATGACTTTATTGTTCATACACTCAAGAGCCAAAGAAACTGGTACACCTGCCTAATATTGTGTAAAGCACCCGTGAGCACGCAGGAGTGCCGCAGCACGACGTGGCATGGACTCGACCAATGTCTGAAGTAGTTCTGGATGGAATTAACGCCATGAATCCTGCAGGGCTGTCCACAAATCCCACGAGTATAAAGGGACGGACATCTCTTCTGAACAGCATGTTGCAAGGCATCACAGATATACTCAATATTCATGTTTGGGCAGTGTGGTCGCCAGCGGAAGTGTTTGAACTGAGAAGACTGTTCCTGGAGGCATTCTGGACGTCTGGGGTGTCGCATTGTCCTGCTGGAATTGCCCAGCTCTGTCGGACAGGAATGGATGCAGATGATCAGCCAGGATGCTTACGTACGTGTCACCTATCAGAGCCGTATCTAGACGTATCAGGAGTCCCACATCACTCCAACTGCACACGCCACACACCACTACAGAGACTCCGCCAGCTTGAACAGTCCCCTGCTGACTTGCAGGATCCATGGATTCATGAGGTTGTCTCCATACCCTTAGACGTCCATCCGCTCCATGCAATAAGAAACTAGACTCATCCGACCAGGCAACATCTTTCCAGTCATCAACAGTCCAATGTCTGTGTTGACAGGCCCAAGCTAGGCGTAAAGCTTTGTGTCCTGTAGTCATCAAGGGTACACGCGTGGACCTTTGGCTCCAAAAGGACATATCGATGTTGTTTCGTTGAATGGTTCGCACGCTGACTCTTGTTGATAGCTCAGCATTGAAACCTACAGCAGTATGTGTATAAGGGGTGCACGTCTGTAACGTTTAACGATTTTTTTCAGTTGTCGTTGGTCTCTTTCTTTCAGATTCTTTTTTCCGGCCCCAGTGATGTCGGAGTTTTTATGTTTTACGGGGTTCCTGATATTCACAATACACATCTATTCCACCACATTCTGACTCACTTAAATCATGATAACCTGTCATCACAGCAGCAGTAACCAATCTAACAACTGCTCCAGACGTTGTCATATAAAGTCCTTGCAGACCGCAGCGCCGTGTTCTGCCCGTTTACGTATCTCTGTATTTGATTACGCATAATTATACCAGTTTCTTTGGTGTTTCGGGATTTATCACATCATCTGAGATCCAGGAGTGATTAATGCACGTCGATAAATGGTTTCGCATACTACCTTGATGTGTCATATCTACGTGCAGTAATCGCTCTTGTATGTCAGATGCTGGATAAATTCCGAAACGCTTCATATGAGCGATAAAGTCATTCCTTATCTGATATCTGACTTTTACCATTGCGAACCCGTCAGCCTGAATGCAAAACTGCTGTTATTATTGAAATTAAAACATTCTCGAAAGTCTTGGAATCCCTGGGACCTATATCTTGACAGTATCGGTGACAATGGCAGTCAAAATGGTTCTGATTCTCGATTTCCCGGTGGATCAACTGTCTGTACTCTTATACGTAATTAAGTTCGTACGGACCTACGAGGCCTACTCGCACGTGGCCAGTTTTATTTGTTGAAATGACGACACCATAGAGACATCTGGTAGTAGGGCGTCACAACACGGCGGATCTTCGTAACAGTCTCAGTTCTGCGAGAGAGAGAAAATCGACGAGCTTCTACAGAAACTCCATATCTTGCTGATGTTACTCATTGGTGATCAGATCTGGTAGCGGTACCACATTGCGGGAATGCTGACTGTTACGTTTCACCCAGTGTTGCAAATGGTCACTGGCGTTTGCTATGGGGTTAATACCGGGTGATTTCGCAAGCCATTCGATTTGTAGTAGCATGCCTGATGAGCGTTCGTCAAATCAGGTACGAGTGCGTGTAGTCCTGCGGAAACACGGCTTTTGTCATCCCGGAAAAGTGGACTGTCCACAGCATGCCCATCACGCTGTTACGCCCAACAAAAGGGGAACAGGTACTAACCGAGAGTCTCGAAATAAACATCCAGGTTCATGTTCACGATGCGTGACTCCGCGTACCGAAGTAGTGATACCAAGGAGAGCCCCCAGAACGTCACACACCTGCGTCTGGGCTGAACTGCACGCTCTGTTAATTGCAGGTTAGAGGCCTCACGGGGCTGTCAGTGCTCCGTGCTCCCGACGCCTTACGTCACCGGGAAGCAGGCCAAATCGCGACTCGTCGAACTGTAACACCCGCCTCCAGTCACGACCTTTCGAGTTTCTGTGTTGTTTGCGTTTTTAACGGCGTTCAGTTTCATTTGCCAGTGTGAACAATGGCCCTTTGGAAGCAATACATCTCCAAATGACCGTTGCACTCAGTTCCCTTCGCAATGTTTGTTAGGGAACTGTTGGAGATCGACCTGCATTGACTGACAACAGCAGTTTCTCTCATATTTGAAACCGATTGTCATCGAAATGGCGCTTGACATTCGACGTAAGTCCCTATGGAATGGGATCTTTCCACGACCATTGTTCATACGCTGTGAGCGGTGCAAAATTGTTAGTAGACACGTGGGACAGTCAGCGTTGATACATCAACGACTCGAGCCGTTTCATTCACGATGTTGTAACTCGCACGTTTAACACGTCCTCGCCGTCATGTACCACCGATGCGTAAACTAGACCATGTACCACCAGTGGCTCATGCTGCACTGTGCCATCGAGCGGCATGTATCACGCTCGACTCTACCAATTATGCTACCACCAATACAATACCGTATAATGTATTCCTAGCGTTGCGCTCTACCAAAACAAGTTCGTTGTTTTCGTACTCTAAATAAATGTAGCAAATGTTAGATTTACCAGCGGTACTGGTGGAATTGGTAGGGAAATAAACATAAATCAATGTGTAACAGAAATACTTGGAGCCGACGACTTCTCTTTCTTTTTTTTATTCGTTTAGTCGTTTATCTGTACAATTAGAACCACAGCCCACTCAGCGTTAGTCCATTGCGGATTGTATATCTTTACAGGACATAAATTGCATGTTAAAAGGAATAAAAATTACTTGATCACATAACTTGTGGGGTGTTATTTAACGAAAGCAATTACTGTTGATTCAGGTGTAGTTTTCATGTGCAATCATAAAAAATATATGGAGTGTTTAATCACTGACAAATCAAATTGCTTAAACAAACAATATACTGCACTGTGAACAGAATAATTTATTTACTTCAGTTTTATCCAGCGGCCCAGCACAGACTGAGTCCTTTTCCTGCCAATTTACAGACAGGGGACGGGATGGGAGGGGAAGGGAGTTGATGTGGGAGGGCCAACAGCGCCCTCTGGTGATGCTGTTGTGAACTGGGTCAGTTGGTCTCCGAAATTCAAGGTGAACACACAAAATTTGAAATCCCAGCTAATAAAATTGAATTTCCCGCCATTTTTAAATTTCCTGTCCAAATTTCAATTTCCCACTATTTACAGGGATGGAGGGGGGAAAGTAGGGATGGGTAGGAAAGGGAAGGGCAAGGGAGATAAGGGGTGGGCAAGAGAGACAAAGAGTGGGCAAGGGTGATAAGGGGTGTGCAAGGGTGAATGGGGTGGGCATGGAGATGTGAGGCGAGTGGAAGGGTGGGGGGGAGGAGGGGGAGGGTAGAGTAGGGGAGTGTGGGTGAGAGTAGGGGAAGGTAAAGCTGGGGAGGGGAAGGGTGGAGAGGGAAGGGTGGGGAAGGAAGGGAGAGGAGATGGAAGGGACCCAATTGCCAGTTGAGGAGAAACCATGACATTATCAGTGGGTGGGGGATAATTGATCAAATTAATTAATTTGCATAATTAATTTGATATCAATTTTGTTCTGGCATGAAGTCAAGCACTGTCATGCCAGTTGGGAACAATAGAGCAGAGAAGGCTGTGAGAAGGTGTCAGTGAATCGCACACTGATCAGACCTCCCTCAGGGATGACAACATGACAGCAACAGCCCCTATGTGAAGGAGACGTAAGTGGCACAACCGACTGGTGATGCCCAGTTATATAGTGGTGTCAACTCTAGTCACTTCGTTTGTAATCCTGTATGTAGCACAGACTTGGGATTGTCTGTATTGAAGAAGATAGTTTATTTTGTATATTGCCCTTTGTTTGTGACTCACCTATGTAATTGCAAAAGTGAAGTATTGTAATTTTCTTATTGTAGTAAAACTCATTAATATGATTGGTTTGATTTGTTTGTCTATGGTCCAAGTATACAGGCGTCCTAGACGCCACAAATTTGACATCAGAAGTTGTCTACAGCTGTCAATCAAAAGAGAGCAACAGTTAAGGTGGGATTATTAATTTGACAACCAAACAAAGTGGGGTGATAATGCCATTCAATCTTCAATAAATTTGGCAACGATGCAGAGTGGGGTGATGCTGGTGTTACCCTGCTACTGAAAGGAGGGTTGAAGGGAAGGCGAAATGTCGACTGCTGTTTGTGCTACCAAAGGATGATGACGATGATGACGATGATGACGATGACGATTATGACGATGACGATTATGACGATGATGACGATGACGACGATGACGACGACGACGATGACGACGATGACGATGATGATGATGATGATGTTTAGTTTGTGGGGGCGCTCAACTGCGCTGTTATCAGCGCCTGTACAAATTCCCAAACTTTGCTGACTCCAGTCTCGCCACTTTCTAATGATGAAGAATTGATGAGAACAACGCAAACCCCCAGTCATCTAGATGAAGGTGAAAATCCCTGACCCTGCCGGGAATCGAGCCCAGAACTCCATGTTCAGAAAGCGAGAACGCGACCGCGAGACTACGAGCTGCGGACAAGGATGGCGGGGGTAGCACTGGTCGATAGCTTATAGGTTGCTCAGTACAGAGAAGAAACGACTTGCCAGGGCATGAGCGGATACGCTCAAGAGCAAGAGAAATGGCCGCCAGCTCTGCAGTGAAAACACTGCAGCCATCTGGCAAGGAGTGCTGTTCAATATGTCCTCCATGAACATATGCAAAGTCAACGTGACCACCAGCCATCGAGCCGTCAGTGTAAACTACTCCAAGGTCCCAGTACATGTCAAGAATCGAGAGGAAATAGCAACGGAGAGCCATGGGGTTAACTGGGTCCTTAGGACCATGTGAAAGGTCCAAGCGAAGCTTCGGCCTAGGTGTACAACATGGAAGTGTACGTGAATGGACCTCGAGTATAGGTGGTAAAGGCAAGGATTCCACTTCAGACAAGAGATCGGACACGAACTGCAATTGTAAGCACTGACCTGGGCATCCTATGTGGGATATGAAAAGGAGGTGGTAATTCCGATGCTCAGGAGAACTATGAATATGTGCAACTTAACTGGCGAGCAGTTGCGCACGCCTAACCTTCAATGGAGGGACTCTGGCCTCCACCAGGACTCTAGTCACTGGACTCTTCCTGAAAGCTTCTGTTGTCAGTCGAACGTCACAGTGGTGCGCTGAGTTGAGTAAATGCAACGCCGAGGGCGCCAACGAACCGTATTCAAGGCGTTATTGAACAAGGGCTCTGTAGAGCTGCAGCAGCGTAGAGCGATCAGCACCCTCAGTCAGCGGAGGGCATTGAGGTGCTACCAGCACTTCCGCTTCAGCTGACGACGATGAATCCACGTCAATCGGGCGTCGAAAGCCAGCCCTAAGAATCGATATGCCTTCACTACAGTGGATCGTTGTTAAGGTAAAGTTCTGATCCGAAGAAACGGTACGACGCCGACAGAAGTGCATGAGACACGACTTCGCGTCTCAAAACTGGAAGCCATGGGCTAGAGCCCATGGCTGCACTCTGTGGATGGAGGAGCAGTCCGAAATGCAGAAGTCGTCTGCATACAGAAAAGGTGAGACCTACGGCCCGACAGCTGCTGCTAGACCGTTAATGGACACTAAAAAATCGAGATACACTCAATACAGAGCCCTGCGGGACCACATTCTCCTGGACATGGGGGCAACTATGGGAGTCACCAACTTGAACACTGAAAGTACGGAGCGATAGGAAATTTTGGATAAAAATGGGGAGTGGGCTCCGGAGAACCCATAATGTGACAAGGATATGATGTTGCCAAGTCGTGTCGTAAGCTATTGATATACATTCCGGGATGTGAGGTCGTGGTCCAAGAACTTTTCTGCTCCTTATATTTCGTCCAGGACTGCGCTGGACTTCCTAAGAGGCGCTGCTCCGCTGAGTCTTGCCGACAGTCGGCCTTTGAGGAAGTCCAGCGCAGTCCTGGACGAAACGTAAGGAGCAGAAAAGTTCTTGGTCCACGACCTCACATCCCGGAAAGTATATCAATAGCCATGTCAACCGGTCGTGAAAGCCTTCATTCTACAATCGTGTCGTAAGCTTTTCGTAAATAAAAAAGACGGCAAATAAGTGTTGGCGTCTGGAAAAGGCTGTTTAGATGGCAGACTCGAGGGAAACTAGATTGTCAGTGGTAGAGCGACCCTGGCGGAAACCGCCCTGGCATGGAGCTAGTGGGCCATGTGACTCCAGGACCCTACACAACCGCCGACTTAACATACTTTATAACAGCTTCCAAAGAATGTTGGTGAGGCTCATTGGCCGATAGCTGTGCACATCAAGCGGATTTTTACCGAGCTTTCCCGCCATTGCGATGGAAAGACGCCATCGCAACATATCCAGTTGAAGATAACGAGATGATGTCGCTTGTAGTCGGACGAGAGATGTTTGATCATTTGACTGTGGATCCGATCTGGCCCGGGAGCTGTGTCGGGGTAATGTGCAAGGAGGAGCTCACTCTCTGTAAATGGAGCGCTTATGGATTTCCTTTCCATCCGCTGTTTGAGGGTGCAAAATACTGAGGGATAATTCTCTGACACGGAGGCTCGAGCATAGCGCTCAGCGAAATGCTGGGCAATTGCATTTGCGTCGGTAGATAACACGCCATTGATGTCAATGCCAGTAACACTTGTCGGGGTCTGGTACCCACAAACTCGTCTGATCTTCGTCCAGACTTGGGAGGATGGCATATGGCACCCAGTGGTCGAGACTTACCTCTCCCAACACTCCTGTTTCCGTATTTTCATAAGCTCGCGAACGTGGGCACAGAACCGTTTAAAAGCTATTAAGTACTCTGGGGAAGGCTGCCACTTACGTCGCTGTAGAGCTCGCCGACGCTCTTTAATGGCCTCAGCGATTTCCGGCGACCACCAAGGTACTGACTTTCGCCGGGGGCACCCTAAAGAAAAAGAGATCGTGTTTTTCGCCGCAGAAACGATCGTCCTAGTGAGTCGCTCAACCACCACATCGATGGTACCATTTGAGGGAAATTCAATGGTGAGAGCAGAGGAGAAAGCTTCCCAGTCTGCCTTGTTTAAAGCCCATCTTGGTAGACGTCCAGAGGAATGGCGCTGGGAGAATGACATGAAGATGTGAAAGTGGTCACTACTACACAAGGCATCGTGGGCTCTCCAGTGAACAGATGGGAGAAGTTCTGAGCTGAAGAGGGGTAAATCAATGGCCAAGTAAGTGTCATGAGCCACACCCACGCTGAAATGTGTGGCGGCCCCAGTATTTAAGAGGCAGAGGTCGAGTTGAGACAGTAACATTTCGATATCTCTATCTCAGCCAGTAAGCACAGTGACACCCCACAAGGGTTTATGGGTGTTAAAATCTCCCAAAAGTAGGAAAGGTTTAGGGAGTTGATGAATCAGTGCAGCCAATGTGTTCAGGGGTACTGCACCATCTGGAGGAAGATATACATTCCAGACAGTTATTTCCTGTGTCGTCCATATCCTGACAGCCACAGCTTCAAGAGGGGTTTGAAAGGGCACAGGTTCACTGCATACTGAGTTCAGGATGTAGACACAGACTCCACCTGACACTCTATTATAGTCGCTACAGTTCTTGTAATATCCCCTATAGACGCGAAGGGCAGGGGTCTGCATTGCTGGGAGCCAGGTTTCCTGGAGGACAATGCAAGAAGCAGGTATAAAGCTTAACACTTGCTGCAGCTCAGCCAAGTGGTGGAAAAAACCGCAGCAATTCCACCGGAGAATGACTTTATCGTGAGGCTGGGAAGGCATGTAGCATCCAAAGAGGCAGGTTACTCCTCAGGGTCACCTGCTGCCACTTATTGAGTATTTTTATCCATTTCTATTGTGCATGAGACATCAGTGAGATCCAGGTCCTCTGGCGCTTCAGTTTTGGGGGCTTGCTGGGGGGACCTCCGAAGTATCTTAGGCACGGCGGAAGACCGTGAAGCTCTTTGTCCAGCAGCTTTTGGTTGCTTTAGCCACTGGCTGTGGCCTTAGTGGAGACTTTGGGAGAGAGGATCTTGAGGGACCTCTTCTGGACGAGAGGAGCTGGAGGAGGCTGTTGTTTCTGCAGCTTGTGGGAGGGGCCGATGTCCCCTTCATTTGGGGGGTCTTGCTCCCGATGTAGGTACTTTGGGACCAAAGGAAGGAGATTTTCCTCCTACCACCAAGGGGGCGGATGTATTCTGGAAGTGTAGAGGTCTCACTGTTCGCAGCACAGAGTGTGGCACGTCTCGTACTTGTCATGGCGATGGTAATGTAGCTGCAGCGTATGTGGACGTCAACTGAACAGAGTGTAATACTTCAAATTTACTTTTAGCCTCTTGGTAAGTCAATCGGTCCAGGGTCTTGTACTCCATGATTTTCTCATATTTTTGGAGTACTGTGCAGTCTGGCGAGCAGGGGGAATGCTGCTCTCCTCAGTTGATGCAAGGGGGAGGAGGTGCACAGAGAGTATCTGGATGCAGGGGACGTCTGCAGTCTCGAATTGTGGCGTTGGAAGTGCAATGGGAAGATACGTGCCTGCACCGCACAGGGGAGTGGGGACGTATGTTTTAAAGTAACAGCGGTGAACCGTCACCTTCATCTTTTCAGGCAGTGAATCACCCTCAAACGCCAAGATGGAGGCACTGCTAGCAACCCTGTTGTCTTTGGGTCTCCTGTAATTGCGCCATTCTAGATTTGCGCGAAGCTCGTCGTCAGACTGCAAGAGAAGGTCGCAATGGAAAATAATCCCCTGGACCGTGTTGAGGCTTTTATGGGGAGTGACAGAAACAGGAATATCACCCAGCTGGTGACAAGCGAGTAACGCCTGGGACTGCTGTCTGAATCTAGACTGCACCACTTCTCATCTTGGACAGCTCTGTCACTTCCCCAAACTTATCCTCAAGATGTTCAACAAAAAATTGAGGTTTCATAGCTAGAAACGAGTCCCCGTCCGTTCTGCTACAGATTAAATATCAAGGAGAATATGGCTTTCTTTCTGTAGCCCTACGTTGCTCCCTTGGTGTACCGAGGGAGGGAAACGAATTAGGGTCATATCTGTCAGCATTGTACTCGATACTCGATTTGTTCTTCTTAGAGACTGCTAGCGCCGTATGGTCACCAGAAAGAGATAGTCTGCTTTATTGCAGATCATCTGCCCTGATGCCACCCACTCTAATCAGGGGCTCTTCCCACGGGTGACACCCAGCCACAGCAGAGGTCACCTGGCATGATGGCCGTTGCCGGGAGTCCTGATGCCCCAGGAAGACAGACCTATATGGGGAATTTACAGCTCAGGCATCAGCAGTGCGGGGGTACATGATGGCCCCACCACAACAGACTGGCTATCGTGCTGGATATTGGGCGCGAAGAAATCCAATACTTTCATGGGGGTGAATGAGGACAGAAGACAACGGAAGAAGATGACGTACACCGGAATAGTTGAATTGCAGGTGAATATGCAAAGCCGTGACAAGAGGATCAGGAGATGGAATCTAAGGGCACTATGGACAGCTCATGCACCTCGTAAGGCGTCATTCCTCATAAGGCTCGCCCTTTTGTAGAATTTAGAAAGTGGCAGGTCAAACCATAAAATGGGACCTGAACTTACAGGGCACAAAAGTGTGAGACTTCTTTTAGTCGCCTCTTGCAACAGGCAGCGATGCCTCGGGCCTATTCTAACTCCTGGACCTGCAGGGGGAGCACCATTTGGTGGCTTTCGGAGTATGTATGTAGACGGAGAAATTACAGTACTCCCGTTGCGCTCTGAACTCGCCTAACCATTTCACCCACTAATAGAGTATCTGCAGCCCCCCATTTAACAGACGCCATCCTGCAACCTCCCACACCATCGGTGGATGCAGTCAGGCTCGGAACGCGGCTTGCAAGGCGAGTCACGTAGGTGTGGATCGCGCTGGCTGCCGAGGATGGCGGGGAGGGTGGCAGAGTAGGGGGGGGGGGGGATGCCGCTTTCTGTGAGCCATCTGTAGGCCGATGCAGGGCGCGTCTGCCGAGTGCAACTTCTCAGGCGATAGCAAAGAGTTTTCTACTTGTAGCTTCCAGGTCGGAATCTTGGGAGGAAAGAGTACGGAGGTGCCACACAGGAAAATAAGGAAAACTATTGCCGCTTCTGCGATGTGGCTTACGTTGGCAAAGTTCGCTGCTAAATCGCCTGTATCAGATTAAACAAATACGATAATTCCCTCTAAAGTAAATTTTTGATATTACGAATATTCAAAGTTTCTTTTCAGGGGAAAGACAATAATGTCTTGGCTCCTGTAAGGTAAACATCTGATAGGGAAATTTACGCGAACAGCTTTTTTCCTGCTGTGCTTGTGGCATGAGATGCACACACGCATGGAAGGAAAAGCGGAACAAGAAATGAGGAAAGAAAGGAAGGAAAGAAAGGAAGGAAGAAAGAAAAAGAGAAAGAAAATGGAGAGAGGCAAAGAGAAAAAAAATCTCGATCAAAAAAGTCAGAGGAAGCGTTATTCGATCTTAATAGCAGAAGTTAAAGGGTGTATTCGACTCCTAAACTAAACCTCTTCTAAAAAGATAATACTCAGTACGCTGTCTGAAACGAAGGAAAAATTGTTTTGGATACAGGTCTGTAGAAATAACAAAAATTTTACAGCGAACTCTAATTTGATAAAATATTCGTTGTTACACTTTCTACACAACTGATGAAAGGCAATCCTCTCTATTTGTACAAGCGTAGAAACGATAGTGGTGCTAAGAATTTGCTGAAAATACACAGACAGTGAGTACGCCTCGGTAAGTGTACTCATTTCGGACAACATTGCTGATCTGATCGTCTCTATAAGTTAAGGACCCATAAAACTAAAAATGATTTTATTTTTCAAAAATCGGCAGTCATCAACTCGGTCACACAGTTAGGTTAAGAGTTATGTGGAAGCCTTGGTCACTACTTGGGACCAAGCCTTACACACCGGTCTCAATAACTGCTCTAACGTACTTCATTTACGATCGCGCATACTGTTACAGAAAATTTAAAATCCACTTTCATTTCAGAAGTGGGCTTCCAAACTGCGCCTTTCGCTCCACGGAGAGCGTCATAACTAACGCACTAAATACTCGAGAGTAGCTGGAGGGCTTTCAGTCTAAACATTGAAGAAAGAAGTAATGATTCCAGAATGAGCGACCGAGAAACGAAGTAACATTAAACCCATAAAAGTCCCACACACTATCAGTACTGCAAGTAAAAACACTTTCCAATAGTCTTTGCTTGCAAAATGCTTTTGCGTAGAGGATTTTATTTCTCCAGAGGGGTCTTTTATGATTATATAGGTGAAGAACTGAACGAAGAGAATTAATGGTCTCCGGCGGCGTGTGGTGCGATGCCAAGTCGTTGTTGACGGCAGCTCCTGTTTCTGGCAGTAAGGCGACGTGATGTGGACGACCCTTTACCGATTGTTCCTACGTCACGAATAAAAGGCAAAGACGTCGTATCCTGCATCAGGGAGAGACGTAACAATACAGAGTGTTTCGGAAGTGATGAACAATATTGAGGAATATGACAGGAATGATCATTCAAAACAAAAATGTCAAGTAAACATAGGCTCTAAAATGCACATCTTAAGAGCTATGAGCAATTCTTGAACTTTGATTCTGTGAAACAAATCTCTCCTACTTCAAGTTCTTTGCTTTCCATTTGTTTCACAGTACAGAAGGTCAAGAATTTCTCATAGTTCTTAAGGTATGCATTTTAGAGCCCATGTTTACTTGACATTTTTGTTTTGAATGATCATTCCTGTCATATCTCTGAATAATCTGAAACACCCTGTATATGTATTTACTATCAAAAACAGTCTTGATCACAATTTATTTATTACGGTGACCGCTTTCGACCACTACTGTGGTCATCCGCAGACCAATGAGTAAGAACCTCCTTCTGGTGGTAAATCGCTAGCGATAGTCATTGAAATAAAAACATAAAATTTTGCTTAATCATACTTTAAAACATAGTATGAAGATTTCCATTTCTTCCTAGCTTGTAATCGTCAATCAAAATTTTTATTTAACGGCTTTTAACGAACGCATACAAACATTTTAATTGCTTGACGGCGTTGTATAGTACTCCATGATAGGCTGATTAATTGCAGTTATCTACACAAGGTCGCAAGTACTGGTACATTTGGCATTTGCAGTGGCTTTCAGGGAACAATAGGCTCCCGTTCATAATGGAAACTTTGTCGCACGCGAGACATATTTTACTGCAGCCGGAGTGCTCAGACCGCTGGCTTTATTTCTTTTCTAGCAGACAAGTACTCAGAGAGTGCTGCGAAATGGCACTCAAAGGGAAAGTCCATCTGCGTTCTGGCTCTGTCAGCGGAGCGTTCTTTCCAAACAATGCAGCACGCAAAACGAGCCACACCTCGCCCCACCACCAGTACCTGTTGCCTCTTCTACCTGCTACTGGTGTCTGGTACCTCGTACCTGGTACCTGGTATGTGCTCGTGGAACAAGAGCGGTAACGATGCGCCTAGCGGGTAGGCAGTCTCGAGCTTTTTGCGTAACTGGGACTGCGGTGTGCCTCAGTTAAAAAAAAAATGGTTCTAATTGCTCTGAGCACTATGGGACTTAAGTGCTGAGGTCATCAGTCCCCTAGAACTTAGAACTACTTAAACCTAACTAACCTAAGGACATCACACACATCCATGCCCGAGGCAGGATTCGAACCTGCGACCGTAGAGAACCTGAGAGATCCCTCCACTACCCACTACACTGTCACTTATAAGCTTTGCCAGCCTCCCCTTCCCATACAAACTGAGGTGCAGGCCATGCCTAGTGAAACCCGATCTACTGACAGGCTCAATTGGCACTACTGCAGTGTGAGCCATGCCCTCTGCCATCACTGCCTTCTCCAGCTCGATGGTAACACGCCTAACAGCAGCATTAAGATGAGGGCGATCATGATGCTGAAACAGCTGCACGAAATGCACATTAGTGCCACCAGTTTGACTAGCTATCTTTACCAGGTCACCCCTTACGTCATATTCCCCGTCCCTACCAAGATTGTTCCCTGCTCCACCCACTATCACTACCTGATCCTCCTTTGTAAAATTCCTACATAACTCCCCTATGCTGCCAATCACCAGAGCCAACCCTGCACTAGGCTTCACAATGGTGGTGACCTGGTATTCACTCCCCAACACTTCCTGCAACTGCTGGCCCATACCTCTACTGTGCGAACTACCTAGCAGCAGAACCTTCTTTCTGTTAGACTGTGCTACCAACCTAGGCCTCCCAACTGCTGGGGACTGCTGCAAGTTCCCTACATCTACAACTACAAGAGGCTCCTCTCCACTCAACTCTGACACTTGGTCAAATCTATTGCATATACACAAAGTACAACTGTCTGAATACCTCGCTACCTTCTTGCCAACTGCCTGTTCCCATTCCCCAGCACCCTTCACCCTCCTCAGGCTATCTAGTTTCTCCTTTACGCACTGTAACTGCACCTGCTCCTCTATCAACTTATTTCTGCTACATATTCTGCACTCCCAAAAGACAAAAGAGGATCTCGCTATAATGCTCACTGGCTTCCCCACTGCATCCCTCCTCCCCCCCCCCCCCCGAATGAAAATACTTTGAACGAATCCCACATCGTAACCCACTACTCACAAACCTATGACAGAGCCCACACTTTTCACTCATGATGGAATTTTACAGTTACTGAAGAAAACTAAACGTCTATGTTTCCTAAGGGCACTTACACCAGTACAACTGTTTATAGAACTAACAATAGTGGTCTCGAAACACCTTTTATTAATACTACTAAACCACAACTAATACCAACACTTTTATTAATACTAATAAATCACAACCAATACCAATACGAACAAAACTTCACAAAATTCATTAGCTAAAGCCAAAAATGGAAGCGCCACTGGAACACTCAACGAAGTTAAAACAGTGAGTAAAATTTGTACTGTAATATTTCACAAGAAACAATAAGATACGTCAGCTGAAAACTTAAGCACGAAATTTACTAAATGACTTAAAAGTACAGAAAACTCTAAAAAACACTGCGAACGAACGTTTCCAAAAGTTTATTAAATCGTTATTTCTCCACAAAGAGCTCGAAAAACCGTTGAAAACTATTAAGTTTAATAACTGTATAACCGTGCACAAACAACTTTGTCAGTACTTAGATTTATAACCGCTACTGCTGCAGTGCACACCACGGAGGCGTGAGGCTTGGACGAACGACGTAAGCACACTCACGAATAATAGACCACTCGAGTCAATAACAGAGAAAGAAAGACTGAGATTAGTGAAAATCCACTAATAAGTTACTTTTACAGCGAATATTAAGGCAAATAAAGTTTAAAATAAGTAACTGAAGACTAAAACATTGTAAAATATTGACGAACAATTTCAAGAGCAGTCCAGTACACGTGACGTCACACCAAAGACGCACAATGCAACTTGTCTTTACATTAAATGCGCAACTGAAATAAAACAATTATCCTGCCCTAATCAAAATTTCCACTTACATCCCGTCTTGGCAACATGGTTGCAGATTTCAGGAAAGCATAGCAGCAAGCAGGCAGCGGGGAAGGGAGGTGTTCTCTCAGCTATGAGCAAGTTAACTATCTGACAATAACCTTTCTTAGCTGCGCAATGCTGCAGCCTTATCTGAAACTTCTTCTTTTCAAAAATAATATTATTCATAATTTATGTTCTTTTCTCCTTTCATTGTATATTTCACTTCCATCCTTGGTGTCCTTTCTTCATCTAATAGATGAAGTCCACACAGCAGTACTAAATACGTCCTTCGCCTACGACACTTTGACTAAGAATGTATCAGATTGCGCCGAGGCAAAGACTGTGCCATGACAAGACCAAAGATTTTTTGACAGTAACATAACTTGCTCTCTCTTTCTCTCTCTCTCTCTCTCTCTCTCTCTCTCTCTCTCTCTCTGTCGTTCGCACCGATTACGCATAAAAATCAAAATCACATGACCGTCTTACAAAGTTGGTGAACAAGTCATCAAAGTGAGATTACCCTCTAACCACTCAGAGCACTGTAGCACGATTGTCTTGTGACACCATCGAGTGTAGTTGGCATCCGGGCTGTGAGTGCACGTAACGGCACAGCTAGCAACACCTGAAGGAGACGAATAAGTCGGTTTTTGGAACATCGTGCAAAAACAGAAACTACTCGGCTGTACAACGTCAGTCAGTCACATCGAGAAAACCGGACAGGTCGCGTGCGTATGTGGAATTGAATGTGGCAGTGACAACGTATCAGTCCTCGTGGCCCAGGGGGCAGGGGGGGGGGGGGGAGATGAAGCGTTTGGTGTACGAGACGCCGACACACACTCCAGAATAGCTGGTTACCCGTTCGGCTAAATCTGCAGCTATTATTCGTGACACGTCTGATTGTCTTGAGTGTATTGACCATCAGTATCAGGCTGTTATCAGTGGAGCATTAATGTAAACGGACGGTATTTTCACAAACGTCTCTAAAACTACATTCATCATCACACGATGGTTTGAACGCTCTCTCTGAACGTCAAAACCTTCATAGATTCCCACCGAGGAAACATTCCTGTCACATAAAAAAGTATTTCTACACATTTCCTCTAAATATTCTACATCCTTCTACACTTACTTTTTTACTCCCTCTGTACTGATACAGGGTGACAATCATAGAACTATAAGAATTAAAAGCATCATAACGTCAGAACGGTTTGCGTTAGGACGTTGAAACTGCGCTGGTCATGATGCGAATTAGTATGGTTTGGTTTAGCGAAGAAGCCCACTTTCATACGGATGGGCTCGTCAATAAGCAAAACTGGGGCGTTTGGAGGACTGTGAATCCCCATTTCGCGATCGAGAAGTTTCTTCACTCTCAACGGTTGATTATGTGGTGTGCAACGTCCAGTCACGGAATAATCGGTGCGCCGGCCGCGGCGGCCGTGCGGTTCTAGGCGCTGCAGTCCGGAACCGCGGTTCGAAACCTGCCTCGGGCATGGATGTGTGTGATGTCCTTAGGTTAGTTAGGTTTAAGTAGTTCTAAGTTCTAGGGGACTGATGACCTAAGATGTTAAGTCCCATAGTGCTCAGAGCCATTTGAAACATTTTTTTGAATAACCGGTGCGATATTTCTAAATGGAATGGTGAGTACCGAACGGTACTTGCAAAAAAATGGCTCTGAGTACTATGGGACTTAACTTCTAAGGTCATCAGTCCCCTAGAACTTATAACTACTTAAACCTAACTAACCTAAGGACACCACACACATCCATGCCCGAGGCAGGATTCGAACCTGCGAACGTAGCCGTCGCGCGGTTCCGGACTGTAGCGTCTAGAACCACTCGGCACCCCGACCGGCTCGGTACGTGCAGGTTTCGGAAAATGATTTCATTCCCATTTTGCAAAGTGGCATTGATTTCAACAAGAAGTGGTTAATGCAAGACGGAGCTCGACCCCATCGAAGCAGGAGAGTCTTTGAGATCCTGGAGGAGCACTTTGGGAACTCTGCGGTATCCAGAGGCCACAGCAATGGGCCCCGATTGGCCGCCATATTCTCCGGATCTGTACACATGTGACTCCTTTTTGATGGGCTATATTAAACACAAGGTGTACAGCAGTAACCCCAAAACCACTGCTGAGCTGAAAACAGCCATTCAGGAGGTCATCGACGGCATCGATATTCCGACACCTCAGCGGCTCATGCAGAATTTCGCCACGCGTCCGCGCCACATCATCGCCAATGATGGCATCCATATCGAACATCTCAAAACCTAAATCCGAATAACTCTATTGACGTTTACATTTTGAATAAAGTATGTACTCGCTATAGTTTGTAACTAATTTGCGTTTTTTTCATATAGTTCAATAATTGTCACCATCTTATTTCAGAGGTCAGAAACATTTTGGATAGTTATACAAGTATCGCAAAACGCAAAGTCACGATGTCGAGAAAGTAATAATATGATTCTGCGTTGGCTTATTTGCCATACTAGTGTCAAAGAAGTCCTGCACTTGTAAAAATCTGCAACTTAAAAGAACCGCTATGCTGTTAAGGAAATTACGGTTTTAGAGATGTTTTAAGAAATATTTCACCTAAATGAATATTTCACTCTGCAGTGGAGTGTGCTCTGGTAAAAAACTTCCTCACAGATTAAAACTGTATGACAGACGGGGGTTAGAACCTGAAACACTTCGCGGGCAATGCTCCACCGACTGAGCTACCCGAGCACCGCTGAAGACCACTCCTCACGACTTTACTTCCGCCAGTACCTCATCTCCCACCTGACAGACTTCACTGAATTCCTCCCAAGAAACTGGCGGCACTAGCGCTCCTGGAAGAAAGGCTACTGAGAGAACATAGCTGAGTCACAGACTCCTGGATTGTTTCCAGAATGAATTTTCACACTGCAGCGGACTGTACTATGATACGAAACTTCCCGGGAGATTAAAACCCTTTGTTGGATGGGGACTCGAAGCAGGATGCCTTGTCCTTAGCAGGCAGATGTCCCAGGTTCGGGTCCGTGTCCAATAAACAGTTTTCATCTCCCGCGAAGTTTTTATATTTTACCTTGCGCAAGCACTAATCGATTGGCAAGTTTAGAGTCAATAAATTGGCCTAGATGT
This sequence comes from Schistocerca cancellata, assembly GCF_023864275.1. Taxonomy (NCBI): domain Eukaryota; kingdom Metazoa; phylum Arthropoda; class Insecta; order Orthoptera; family Acrididae; genus Schistocerca; species Schistocerca cancellata. The sequence goes on from NC_064630.1 coordinate 766,517,907, forward strand.
CACGCTGCTTGTGATACATACTATCTCGAAATGTCGACAGAGAAGGTACCAAAACGATTACACTATTTGTAAGACTGCAGAGTCTCGCGACGGCAACATTTTATTCAGTGTTCTCGGGCCTCTAGCCGCGTCAACTGGTTAAAATGCCACGAACTTTCAACCGAGCTCTCCTCGGCCTTTCTCTATGAATACTTGCTGATGACCTGCCAGTATCACATTACATACGGTTGTGACGTCACTGGCGCTCACAGCATTGGCATATAAGGGCACACATTGGCTCCACGTTTGATGCACCGACTTCAAGCTTGTGGTTACTGGTTCCCACGCAGTGCTGAGCTGAAGACCTCCGTCTCTATTAAGGGTGTTGTCATTGACTTTTATTTAGATGGTTCTTTTGTAATACGCAGTCCCAGAAGCCATTAGTGAGAGCCACTACAGAGGTTTGGCCAAAGTTGATCTAGTGGCCTAGTCTAGAGCGTGCTCAGCTAAAGCTCGTATTTCACGGCAGAGTGACCGATAAAACCCTTTATGCTCCTTCCTGCGTTGTGTACTGCTTATCCGACGTACCGATGGTGGCAATCGCAACGCATCTTGTAGATCTCAGGTGTTCTGAGAACCGCGCGTCTTTAAATGGTGCCAGTCATTGCCGGATTTTTGTCAGAGTCCTGAACAAGTCAAACCGATCTTCAGGATCGAGGAAAATGGCATCAACCTGGATACTGGCGTCTACGGCGCTCTAGATCTGATGAACGAACAGAGCAAGCTGAGTTTCTCAAGATCTCTGTTAGTTAAAGGCATTTTAATTATTACATAGTGGGGATTTCCGTTCTCCAGAAACGTCGTAATATATTATGTGGTCCAAAAAACCAGACACATGTTATTGGACATTAAAATGAGATGTGTTCACCCATTGCCTTTACGACGGCGTGCTGGAGACACTTTCAACGGGGTGTCTGGATGTCTGTGAAGGACTGTCAAGCCCATTCCCCCTCAAGAGTCGAAACCAGAGAATCTAGTGATGTGTGAAGTCAGCAGCGAAATCGATGTACAGCGGAGGCGTGTTCTAATTCATTCCAGAGATATTCCACTGCTTTCTGATCGGGCCTCTGGGCAGGCCAATCCACTTCAGAAAGTATATGAATGTTCTTTCGGGAAGAACAGACACCACACATTCACATAATTGATTTGTCTTGCTGGGAAACGGATCAACCTCCTTCAGTGCGGATGTACAAATACGTTCGACCTCCTGTGGGAATCTCAGGGACTGCGGATAGGTGTCGCTCGACGGGAGTGTGGATCGGCCGTGATGATTGCCGAGGTAGTGAGCTCGGTTGCGATGATGGTGCATACCGGATGCTGCAGTGGTTAACGCACCTGCCCAGTAAGCTGGAGGTCGTGGGCTCGAATCCACGTCCAGTACACATTTTCACTCGTCGCCGCTGATTCCACTTAAGATCTCATGGCAGCTGACAGCAGTGTACCCCTTCCTTTCCTTTCTCCCCCTCTCCAGCTACAATTCACATTTCATAAATGTTATTGTCCACAAACAACTGCCTTTATGAGAGGGTGCATTGTTATGCTGGTACAGTCATTATCTGCGAATGGATCCTCTACCGCAGGGGTTCCCAACAAAATTTTCTCGAGGACCCTGTAATGTCCCCACAGAAAATACCCTCTACCACGCACCAATTAATCATTTTCAATCAAACCATACACATTCATTCACTTTGGAAAAGTTATATGATCTGATTTTCTCGTAATATATGCGGCGACAGCTCGACGACGCCAAAGTATTTTCTAGTGCGTTTATTCTTTGAAATAACAGAGATGCATATATGCATTCTCCATGGTTGTTAGAGTGGTAACTAGGACAGCTTCTGGAGTATCTGTTGAGGGATTGACGTGTTTCTGAGAGATACATATTCTACTTTTCTTCTCGCTAAACCGAGCCAATTAACATTTGTGCCGCTAGCGGTTTGTTTGCGGAGAAAGAGACTGTAAAAGGAAACTAATTAAGGCGTGGAATCACCGGAGATCTGGATATGTAATGGAGATGGATTTAGTACACAATTTCCTCCATAAATAAGGTTTGCGACTTTTTTGTTCTGGAGTAAATGAACGGATGAGTTTTTTTGGATCATTTTATGAGCACGTTGGCCCTGTAATTAGTGGGGAAGTTTCAGCTGTGTCGAAGAGAGCCTGCAATCACTGAGTCTGTGTTAAATCGTCCAAAAAGGCTTCGTACACATTTGGAATTCGCAATCTTTCGTAAAAGGAACAAATTGTTCAAAATATTGATTCTCCCGACTGACTGCAGTGTTTAACAGTAATAATAAATGTAAAGATCTCTTACAGCAAGCCAGCCGCTGATTACCAAGACGAAGGACTCCACCAAAGATCCTATTTGGCTGATTTCACGTAATGAAATATTATATTAAAAACTGTACATAGATAAAGGAGAGAAAGAGAGAGAGAGCGAATGAAAATAGAGATAATACTAATAATCCTCCATTAGTCTAATTTTTCGCCTGTCTTATCACGGATCAGCCAAGAGGCCTTACTTTACTGTATAGATTTATGTGTGAAGGTGAAGGGATCTTAAAGGCAACAGATACACATCTATACAGACAAGACATTACACAGAGATAGCGGCTAGCTGCATTCATCATCTATTCTTAGATAAAGAGACGGCAACTTATTATCCGGACATTTAAAAATGTTAAAACCCCGTAATCGAGCATGATTGGTGCTTGTCATATCGCAGTATCAAGTACCTAAAACAGCCAAATGAAGAGTCTTTTTATACGTTTTATATATTTGGTACTTAGAAAAAACATTGACACATTCATTATTGAAAAAATATTGAGCTTAAAACTTTTTTAATTTAGCCATCATTGTTATTGTTAAGTTTTTGATTATAGCTCAAAATCTTTGTCTTCAAATCTGGGGGTTTAGTATAACAAACTGCTTAGTGTCAGTTATCTCCAGCAAGACGCTAGACGCAGAAGTTAGCGTTCGCTAAAGCTCTGCTCATGCACGAAGCGGCCAAAACAAAAAATGTGTTATCATACGAAATATATTTAATATATTTTTTATTCTAATATCGTGTTGCGGACCTCTCTGACATAGCTCGTGGACCTCTGGGGGTCCGCGGACCACCTGTTAGGAACCACTGCTCTACCGTAGGCAGCACACAAGCTCGTAAAATGTTTACATTCCATTCCACATTAAGCATTTTCTTGAGCGCAATATAGTGAGCACATCCCAAGAAGACCCCCATACAGAGACCTCACCTCCTCTTTACTTCGCTGTTGCCAGTAAACATGACGGCAAGTAACTTTCCCAGGCATTCGCCGATCCCAAACCCTTCCATCGAATTTCCACAGTGTAAAACGCTGTTCATCATTCCGAGTCACTCGTTTCGACGCATCTATTAACCAATGGCGTCGCTCTTTACATCACCTCAAGTATTGCTTTGCATTGACTATAGGAATATGTGGCTTATGTGGAGCAGCTCGACCGTTACATTACTCCCTACGCACGGTACTTGCGCTAGGTGGACTGCTGGTAGCCCTGTGGAACTCTAGAGTGATTTGCCCAAGCTCGTGGTCTAGCGGCTAGCGTTGCTGCCTCTGGATCACGAGGTTCCAGGTTCGATTCCCGGCCGGGTTGGGGATTTTTCTCTGCCCAGAGTCTGAATGTTTGTGTTGACCTCATCATTTCACCATCATCATCATTATTTGTGATAGTGAGTAGATTGGATTGTGTAAAAATAGGACTGTGTACAAATTGGGCTTTGTATAGGCGCTGATGTCTGCACAGTTGAGCGCCCCACAAACCAATCATCATCATCTACAGTGATTTGTTTGACTAATATCACACGATTTTTTACAAGTTCCCTCGGCAATGCTCGATGCCTTCCGACCCTCCATGCATGAGGTCTGGCTCGTTTCGATTTCACGACTACATCACAAGCATTCGCCTTGGGAAGCTGTAGAAGCTTTGAAATGTCCGAGATTTTACTCTTACTCGCATGACACCCATTGTTCGATGGTACTGATCTCTCCTGACCTTCCCCTTCTACTGTTACTGCCTGTCTGCCCACACCCCGCCTCCTTTTATACTGGCGGGTCCGCCTCTCGTGACATCTACTGGCGGGGTGTTCGGATACTTTTGATCACATAGTGTACGTGAGTGTGAAAATTTTTGCATAAATCTACAACACTGACGTCAGCGATATGGGCCTAAGATGATGTGCATCTGTCTTTAAGACTCTTCCTGAAAAACCGGGCGCCAGGTGCCTCAGTGAACCAAGATAAACTCCTACTACAAGCGAAACAGACCTTTGTATTCGACAGGGAGCTGTCTCAGCGACAGATCGAGAACCGCTCGGCCGACTACTGTCTAGTTTCGCATTCCGTAATTACAGGCAGAAACCGCGCTGCGTGACGTCACGAGGTATTTGCGGCGCGGCCGCCGGCAACGCTCCTGGTGGGCGGCGGCGTAATTACCGCCGTAGCCGCAGAGACAAACAAACAGCGCGAGAGCGCGTCTGCGGCGGCCGGCCAGCTTCCGGAAGCGGATTGGCGGCGCCGGAAATCAACGGCGCCGCCCGCTGAGAGCGCTCTCCAGGGGCGGTGGCGAGCCGGCGAACTGCGGGCGGCCGAAACAGCCTCCTTGAACACGTCCAGTGCGGTGGTGCGTGCCGTCCGGCAGTGGGAATTCTGAAGGTGCACCTTCCGTAAATGGCGTATTTATACTAGTGTCCTGATGCACAAAAGAAAAAGAAGATATCTATTTACTGCTTCATTCATTTTTATTTTAAACATCATAACGTTTTAGAAGCATATCATCAACAGGGGGACATCGTGACCACTTCCATTGTATATAAAGAGAAACAACGATTAGGTCACTTTTATATTTTGATGGATAAGCGGCTTCAGTCTTATGGTAATTAACTGAAAGGTCAAAAGAGGGGTACGATCAAGGGCGTCGACAGAAATTTATCTGGGAGTGGGAGGGGGGGGGGGGGGGAAGAAGTGGAAGATTGTGACCGTGGCATTTTTCATATAAATGAGCTGATGAGGTGATTAGTTTCAAGACATATCATGTCATTCCTTTATCTTCCGCCCCCCCCCCTCCCCATCAACCAAACCTTTCCCCCCCATGGGTGCGATGGCACAAAGATAGTCGAAAGCCGACACTAAAAGACACACACTAGCAGTATGAAAAATTAAAATACAATTATGTAACGTAGGCAGCCATAGTCATTAAACCTCATAATGAATTGAAACAAAATTAACCGCAACGGCATGGTGTGAGAAAGGGTCCAAGACGGGTGGGAGTTGGTTATCTAGCTCGTTGGAAACCGTAGTTTTGATCTTTCCTTATTTGTGTCTCTCGCCTTCATTCATGTGCGAGCGTCACTCCAAAAGAAATGCACACTATTTTTGTAAAAATACAGTTTTCATTCTGCATTTATGAAAGTCTTACAGTGTGTAGATACATCCTTGCCGCTTGTTAGTTCAACCTGCTCCCATGAGTGACGCTGTCACAGCATGTCTTCAAGATGGCTGCTACGCTTGACGTTCGTCGGAAGCAACGTGCTGTCATAGAATTCCTGTGCTGTGAAAACGAGACAGTGGGAAACATCCACAAGAGGTTGAAAAAGTATTGAGGATTGTTCTCACAGTGGCAGGTCACGTACTGCACACGCTTGTTAGTTCAACCTGCTCCCATGAGTGACGCTGTCACAGCATGTCTTCAAGATGGCTGCTACACTTGACGTTCGTCGGAAGCAACGTGCTGTCATAGAATTCCTGTGCTGTGAAAACGAGACAGTGGGAAACATCCACAAGAGGTTGAAAAAGTATTGAGGATTGTCCTCACAGTGGCAGGCCACGTACTGCACACACTCCACACAATGTGCAGAGGGTTAACAAATTGGTGACTGCTGACAGACGCATCACAGTGAACGAATTGTCACGCTACATTGGGATAGGGGAAGGAAGTGTTTGCAGAATACTGGAAGTGTTGGCGTTAAAAAAGGTTTGTGCCAGGTGGGTTCCCTGGATGTTGACAGTGGCTCCAACAGATTGGTCCAGAATTTTACCGTGCAGGTATACAGGCGCTGGTTCCAAGATGACGTAAGGCAGTTGAGAAAGATAGAAATTATGTGGAGAAATGAAAATATTGTTCCTAAAGGATGTATCTACACACTGTAAAACTTTCAGACATGTAGAACAAAAGATGGATTTTAAAAAAATAGTTTGCGTTCCTTTTGGAGTGACCCTCGTACTTACGTATGTTTTTTTTTCCCTCGTAGTGCGCCCCCACGTTATTCGCCATGATGTCCATTTTTATTTATTGAGATGGTTTCCCTTCTTCAGTGGTTTAATTTTTCCACTAGGAACTTGGAGTGCATCTCAATAATGTGACACTGTTGCAAGCAAGTTTTAATTTTTATTTTTCTGTCTGTCTGTCTTTACATATGATCGACATGATAGTAGAAAATTTTTCTTAATATTTCTCTAAAAAATGAAAAATTTGTAAAATGTTTTTAAATGATTCTCATAGTATTTGTATTACATGGGATCCTTCTTCTTATATAGTTCACATGAAGATGCTGTTCCCATGAACCGCACCCGGTCGTAACAATAAAAAAATCACCAATTACAGATATCTTGCGGATCATTTTACTTCCACTCATTTCAAACTAAAATACATGAAACAAAATATATCCAATTTTTGCGAATCACAAGTTGTCGGTCGACAATGAATCAGTTAGAACTGCTGACGTTATGAAGCTTGACGGCAGAGAAGTCTACTCACATGTTGTCACCTGGTACAGAACTGACGCCTGTCTCCTCGTTTGTGTTACTACACGGCTAAAATTTAAAACAGTTTAGGAAGTGTAATACACTGTCGGTTCAATATTCTTATTACGGCCGCTGGAAACAGTATTAAGTTTACAGTGTCTGGTCGCCATTTACTGCTCTATAAAGACACATCTAGAACCAGCCGTAGACAGGCCCGGATCTAGGGGGAGGGCAGACCGGGGTATCAGCTCCGGGCGGCAATTTCAGGCGGCGCCAAATCCATATTCTTGAAGAAAAGAGTCTTGTTCCACAAAGCGCCCGAACATGCAACGCGCGTTGGTCTATCGATTGTTCCTATGGTATCGGAACACATCCCAGATGGTTTTTGAAGATTTTTGAACATATTCTAAGTTGATTTCTGAAAGAATCTTGACTTTTGAATGCGTGCATAGTGTACATGATGTCTCTGCGAGGGGAATCCTCATCGCATCTAGAAATACAAGACTTTCCCGCAGACAAAAGGGGACGGCGCTATAAGAGCTGAGCCGAATAAACCCGAGCGGGCCGGCCGGTGTGGCCAAGCGGTTAAAGGAGCTACAGTCTGGAACCGCGTGACCGCTACGGTCGCAGGCTCGAATCCTGCCTCGGGCATGGATGTGTGTGATGTCCTTAGGTTAGTTAGGTTTAAGTAGTTCTAAGTTCTAGGGGACTGATGACCTTAGAAGTGAAGTCCCATAGTGCTCAGAGCCATTCAAACCCGAGCGGGTGAATACCAGTCGCTGTTTGTTATGTGGTTGACTGGGTGTGGGCATGGTAAGTGTTATTATAATTGTTAGTAACATCCACAGATCCGGACTACCAGGGTGGAAATAAACAGGTAATAAAGATTTCATATTCTCGTTGTATCCAAGAAAATGAAATTTTGACAGAAAATTTTCGCCAGATCGCTACACTACCAGTTGTACACTAACCAGTTAGCAACCACTTCAAGTTCCATTCCCAGAATAGTTCGGAAAACGCATAACGGGAGAATAAACGCAGGATAATTGAACCTGTGATTCTAGCAGGGTCAGTGAAGTTGGATGGAGGAAAAGGTTTCACAACGGCAGGTATAACTACAGAATTAATGATGACAAGATTGTTTTTTAGAACGAAGAAGAAGAAGAAGAAGAAAAGGGGACATCACACAAATTATATGGAAGAATATGACGATTCCAAATCTACATACAAATTCCTCCAATATATATGTTTTATATACCAAACTCTTCAGAAAGATGTGAGCTACAAAATATAACGTAATTTTGAATAACCGTTTTTTAAAGATTTTTGACGTCATATCTCAAACGCAAGATGGGGAGGGGGGCACTATCAAGTTTCTGCCGCTGCTCGGAAATATCGTAGATCCGGGGCTGGCCATAGACTAAGTCGGCCACTAACTATCTCCAGGCGCCTTCCAGTTCAAAGGAGTGAGCACCGTTGCCTCGTCGTACAAGAACGGAAATTGGTCAGTTATAATTGCATTGCAGGCTGATGGAAAAATGACGGAAAGACCAAGGAAAAGGTCAAAATAGGCTAAGACGATGGCGTGCAAATTAATATAGGAGGCACATGATACTGGGGGTAAAGGGATTCAAGTACCTACTCGACGGATGAAGAATCAAAGTGCGCGCATAAATATTCGGTTGATGATGAGGGTAAATCTACCCATACATATTATGAAATGTAGATATGTATGCCGGCCGAAGTGGCCGTGCCGTTCTAGGCGCTGCAGTCTGGAACCGCGAGACCGCTACGGTCGCAGGTTCGAATCCTGCCTCGGGAATGGATGTGTGTGATGTCCTTAGGTTAGTTAGGTTTAACTAGTTCTAATTTCTAGGGGACCAATGACCTCAGAAATTGAGTCCCATAGTGCTCAGAGCCATTTTTTTTTGTAGATATGTATGCATGTGTGCATATATTTTCAACATACCAGTTAGTGTCAGAGCAGAATGGCTGTGACGGTTAAGAATCACAAAGTTATGAAAGGATTGGGGGTGGGGGTGAAAAAGAAGTGTAGTCGAAGAGGCACACATACCCAGATTCTGCTCGTCCAGTATTTGAGAAAAAAAGCATTCACCGACTTGAAACACACTTTACACATAATTTCAAGCCTTAACGAAACTCTTTCTCGCTGACAGACCACACAAAATGATGAACGGAAGAACATCGTCTACCGTGGCGACGCTCCCCTTCCAGTTGCTCGCACGTTTTCACGACCCACTTGCCATCGTAGTCTGTTCTGGTCATCAGTTCACTTGGCCAGCTAACATCTGCTCGCTCCACACAGAACGCATGTAAACACTAGAGAGGGGTGCGCGTCAGTGCAGCGTTCAGCTGTAATAATATTTCTTGCCACCAACTAAGCCACAGCTGCGAAATACTAACACGAATTCTTTACAGACGAATGGAAAAACTAGTAGAAGCCGACCTCGGGGAAGATCAGTTTGGATTCCGCAGAAATACTGGAACACGTGAGGCAATACTGACCTTACGACTTATCTTAGAAGAAAGATTAAGGAAAGGCAAACCTACGTTTCTAGCATTTGTAGACTTAGAGAAAGCTTTTGACAATGTTGACTGGAATACTCTCTTTCAAATTCTAAAGGTGGCAGGGGTAAAATACAGGGAGCGAAAGGCTATTTACAATTTGTACAGAAACCAGACGGCAGTTATAAGAGTCGAGGGACATGAAAGGGAAGCAGTGGTTGGGAAGGGAGTGAGACAGGGTTTTAGCCTCTCCCCAATGTTATTCAATCTGTATATTGAGCAAGCAGTAAAGGAAACAAAAGAAAAATTCGGGGTAGGTATTAAAATCCATGGAGAAGAAATAAAAACTTTGAGGTTCGCCGATGACATTGTAATTCTTTCAGAGACAGCAAAGGACTTGGAAGAGCAGTTGAGCGGAATGGATGGTGTCTTGAAGGGAGGATATAAGATGAACAACAAAAACAAAACGAGAATAATGGAATGTAGTCGAATTAAGTCGGGTGATGTTGAGGGTATTAGATTAGGAAATGAGACACTTAAAGTAGTAAAGGAGTTTTGCTATTTGGGGAGCAAAATAACTGATGATGGTCGAAGTAGAGAGGATATAAAATGTAGACTGGCAATGGCAAGGAAAGCGTTTCTCAAGAAGAGAAATTTGTTAACATCGAGTATAGATTTAAGTGTCAGGAAGTCATTTCTGAAAGTATTTGTATGGAGTGTAGCCATGTATGGAATTGAAACATGGACGATAAATAGTTTGGACAAGAAGAGAATAGAAGCTTTCGAAACGTGGTGCTACAGAAGAATGCTGAAGATTAGATGGGTAGATCACATAACTAATGAGGAAGTATTGAATAGGATTGGGGAGAAGAGAAGTTTGTGGCACAACTTGACCAGAAGAAGGGATCGGTTGGTAGGACATGTTCTGAAGCATCAAGGGATCACCAATTTAGTATTGGAGGGCAGCGTGGAGGGTAAAAATCGTAGAGGGAGACCAAGAGATGAATACACTAAGCAGATTCAGAAGGATGTAGGTTGCAGTAGGTACTGGGAGATGAAGAAGCTTGCACAGGATAGAGTAGAATGGAGAGCTGCATCAAACCAGTCTCAGGACTGAAGACCACAACAACACAACCAACTAAAATGGAGTGTTGCCCGAATTCTGCCTGCCACTAAATCAATCAGCGAGTTGGGTGACGAGCAAGTAAGGGTGGCCACGTGCTGCAGATAAAACCGTGCCTGATTGGGCGAGGCGCCCGCTGATTGCGCGAATCGGTTCTTGTCGGGCGATGCTGCCTTTGGACGCATGGCTGGACTCGCCAACTAGATTTGTGATTTGTGAGCACCTCCGCCGCTACACCTGGGGGAGGGGGGGGGGCGCTACCGTCACGCTGCCGGCGGTGTGTGTCTGCCCCGGGGACACGGGGTGCGCGCGTGTAGTCCTGACAGCCATCGAGTACAGTCTGCATCTACAAATCTACAAGCGAGTACAATTCTCTGAAAATCACTGTCAACCCCATCACAGAGGTTACTTCATGGAGTACTACACTACTGGTCATTAAAATTGCTACACCACAAACATGACGTGCTACGGACGCGAAATTTAACCGTCAGGAAGAAGATGCTGTGATATGCAAATGATTAGCTTTTCAGAGCATTCACACAAGGTTGGCGCCGGTGGCGAGGCCTACAACGTACTTACGTGAGGAAAGTTTCCAACCGATATCTCATACACAACCAGCAGGTGACCGGCGATGCCTGGTGAAACGTTGCTGTGATGCCTCGCGTAAAGAGGAGGAGTGGGTACTATCACGTTTTCGACTTTGTAGCCTATCGCGATTGCGGTTTATCGTATCGCGACATTGCTGCTCGCGTTGGTCGAGATCCAATGACTGTTAGCAGAATATGGAATAGGTGGGTTCAGGAGGCCGTGCTTGATCCCAACGGCCTCATATCACTAGTAGTCGAGATGCCAGGCATCTTATCCGCATGGCTGTACCGGATCGTGCAGCCACGTCTCGATCCCTGTGTCAACAAATGGCGACGTTTGCAAGACAACAACCATCTGCAAGAACAGTTCGACGGCGTTTGCAGCAGCATGGACTATCAGCTCGGAGACCATGGCTGCGGTTAACCTTGACGCTGCATCACAGACAGAGGCGCTTGCGATGGTGTACTCAACGATGAACCTGGGTACACGAATGGCAAAACGTCGGTTTTTCGGACGAATCCAGGTTCTGTTTACAGCATCATGATAGTCGCATCCGTGCTTGGAAAGATCGCGTTGAATGCACATTGGAAGCGTGTATTCGTCATCGCCATACTGGCGTATCACGCGGCGTGATGGTATGGGGTGCCATTGGTTACATGTCTCGGTCACCCCTTATTCGCATTGACGGCACAGTGGACGTTACATTTGAGATGTGTTACGACCCGTGGCTCTACCCTTTATTAGATCCCTGCGAAACCCTACTTTTCAGCAGGATAATGCACGACTGTGTGTTGCAGGTCCTATATGGGCCTTTCTTGATACAGAAATTATTCGACTGCTCCCCTGGCCAGCACATTCTCCAGATCTCTCACAAACTGAAAACGTCTGGTGAATGGTGGCCGAGCAACTGACTCGTCACAATACGCCAGTCACTACTCTCGATGAACTGTGGTATCGTGTTGAAGCTGCATTGGCAGCTGTACCTGTACACGCCATCCAAGCTCTGTTTGATTCAATGCCCAGGCGTATCAAGGCCGTTATTACGGCCAGATGTGGTTGTTCTGGGTACTGATTTCTCAGGATCTATGCACCCAAATTGCGTGAAAATGTAATCACATGTCAGTTCTAATATAATACATTTGTCCAATGAATTCCCGTTTATCATCTGCGTTTCTTGTTGGTGTAGCAATTTTAATGGCCAGTAGTGTACATTTTGTTAGTTAATGAAGTACATATTCCATAGATCGCTTGAACAATTCCTTTATCGAAATGACGTGGAACGAATCAATTTACAGAATATGTGTGCAGGATTAGTGTTAACATTAATGACCGCATTATTATTTTATTCCTACTCATGCAACTACATTTAAAAACCAGTCGTTTCTTCTGTTTTCTTGTTTTGTTTTTTGTTTTGTTTTTTAAGGTTTACCAGTCTTTTGATAGAAATTAGTCAGAGGAACATAAGCAGTTGTGAGGACAAATTATTTTAAATTACATTTACAGCTTGCTTCGCTACGTGTCAAACATTTTATGTTAGCAAGCCAATAATCAAAAATATTTATTGTTGCATATTAAACACTTCTCTGAGCTACTGACAGCTTTAACAATGCGTAATAAAAATCATTTTTTCCCCGTGTTGTTGTAGATATGTACGTCACTGTTTTTCTCAAAATGTGATGATTTATTTATGGGGAATTTCATTAGCGAAAATATGTATTGTGACGTGCAGTTAAATTGACTAGTTCCTTGGAAAGGTATTAACATGATGGACATATTGTTCGTACTGCTCGCTTTTGTGCAATCAATACTTGCTTTCTAAGGGATGAATAACACCCGAAACTTATTCCGTACGATATTATTGAGCTGGAATACGCAAAATATGTCAGGAGCTTGATACGTTAGTTTCGAAGGTCTGCAATTATACGAAGAGCAAAAGTATTCGAACCTAGTTCTTTGAGTAGCTCAGTAATACGCTTCTTCCAGTTCACGTTTTCGTCAATATGTACAACAAATATGGAGTATTCCACCCTACTTACTGACTCAAGTACTAAATAAACTGGTGGTATAACTCTATTTGTTGTACGGAACCGAAGGTAGAGTGTTTTTTATTTTTAATTTTTTTTAATTTAGGGAAAATACATTTTCAGAGAAGCACCTAATAATTCATTAGAAAATATCATTTACCAACTCTTCTGTCGCTTCCTCTCTAAGGTTTTTTTTTATAACACAAGTATTGTCTGCAAAAGTAGACATTTTGTTTTTTAAATGTTAAGTGAAAGGCTATTCACATATATAAGAGGTATGAGTGGACCCAAAATTGAACTCTGTGGGACTCCATTCTTTTATTTTTACCCCAATTATTAAAATTTTCTACATTTTCCACATTGTGCGACTTATTCAGCGCAACTTTTTGCATTCTGTTTGCCAAGTATAATTGAAATCAGCTGTGTGAAAAGTGACCAATTCCATGAAACGCGAGGTTTTCAAACATCATATCATGATCTACACAGTCTAAGGCCTTGAAGAGATCACCAAAAATACCAACTGACTATATGTTATTATGTAACGTTTGTACTATTTGATGAGTGAATGTATAAAGAGCGTTCTCAGTCGACCTACCTATATGGAATCAAAACTGTGATTTGCTGGTAAATTGTTTCCTCGTAAGTGTGCAACTACTCTTGGGTACCTTACCTCTTCGAATATTTTGGAAAAAGATGTCAATAAGGAAATTGGACGATAACTGGCTAAATCTGTCTTGTCAACTTTCTCACGAATTGTGTAATAATTACATATTTTAACCTGTCTGGAAAATTCCCCATGTCACTCATGTAGTGCATTTATTACTAAGAACATGACTTACTAAGTTTGTACAAGTTTTCAAAATTCTGTATGAAATTCCACCAAACCCACAAGAGCTTCTGTTTTTTTAGAATGTTTTTAACTGTATTAATTTCAGTGAAGGATTTTGGTGCTACTTCTAGTTGCTTAAAGTTATGTTTAACATATTCTCTTGCTTCTTTAGTTAAACCATTCAATCCTATATGTGCCACCATATCTGGAATGTGGTCGTTAAAAATACTTGCAACCTGTGAATTATCAGTCACAAAAATGTCATTTAGTTTAATTTTTTTGGAATGTAGTCTGACTGATGGTCCTGTCTATCATTTAAAAATGTCATAGATAGTTTTAATCTTATTACCTACCTTATTTACTTCTGTAAGGACATGCATACTTCTGGACATTTTAATGACTTTCCTTATACACACTGTTTTTTTGTGATAGGTAAGTAATGTCGGATCTTTACTTACTCTGACCATTACATAAATTTCCCTCTTCCTTTTACATGAGACTTTAATTCCCTGAGTTACCTATAGCTTACTTGCGTTTTTTAATGGATCTTTTGCATAATTTTTTTGGATAGAAACTTTCAAATATTTACAAAGATTTACTATGGAATAAATTGAATTTGACATTAGCATCTCTTTTTACATATATTTCATCCCACAACACATCTTTTGAAGCATTTAATCCTGTTCTCATTAATAAGCCTTACTACTTTCCATGAACGTGCCTCTGGGATTTAAGATGCTATACTCTTTATTTTCATTCATTTTGCATCATGGTCAGATAGTTCATTAGCAAATGGGTACGCATTAATTATCTCAACCAGAGCACTGTCTATAAAAATATTGTCAATCAGTGTCTTACTATTTACTGCAAATGAGTTGAAAGTTGGCTACTGAAATTAGATTAAAACACGGAATTAACAATTCTGATTCTTTTTAACTGTCCATATCTACATAAAAATCTCCAAAGACTTCTGTTTCTTCTTGTGTGACAGGTAGCTCAATTATGCATCTAGTTTTCTCATAAAGAGCAGAAAGTTTCCTAAATGAGATCTGTAGACTGCTACAACTTTCACAGAGATAATCTGCAGTAACAACTTACATGCATGGCTTCAAGGTTCTGATAAACACAAAATCTATTTGTTTCAGTATGTTTTACGTATGTTTCAACTCCTCTTTTCTTTCTTTGTGTTTGAACTGTAACTGGCTGGTAGTTAATTTCGTTTGTTGGGGTTGTCAGAACCAATGCTGATTATAGCTCTCGATACTAACTTATATCTAGATTATGTGGTATATATAATCAGATATAAGTAGAGGAGAGAGTTGTATGTAGTGGATGGTGTACCTAGAACACGTTGGTTTTTCGCCGAAAATTCAGTCTATGACATGAAGGATTACAGACTAGAGACTATCATATATTCTTTTTGTTACTGTTGAATTTTTTGCAGCATTTGTAAATATTAAATTTTGCAGCACTTGTAAATATTTCGTGTTCTACGCATTTCAAACTTAAGAGCTGTGTAATAAACTCTAAGAAAAAGAAAGGGGAGAGAGAGAGAGAGAGAGAGAGAGAGAGAGAGAGAGAGATGACAAAACACGAAGAAATTATCGGAATGGGAACGAAATCGGTAGATGTGATGTAAATGTACAGACAAGCATATTATTACAAAATCAGAAAAATTGTTTGAGTTATTCAAGAGAAAGAGTTTCACAGATTGAGCAAGTCAATAACGGGTTTCTCCACCTCTGGCCCTTTTCAAGTGGTTATTCGGCTTGGCATTGACTGATATAGTTGTCGGATAATCCTCCTGAGGGATATCACACCAAATTCTGTCCAGCTGGCGCGTTGTATTGTCAATCTCGATCTGGCTGCAGGGTTCCGCCCTTAATACTCCAAAGGTTCACATCTGAGGAGAGATCCGGTGATCTTGCTGACCAAGATAGTTTTTGGCAAGTACGAAGACAAGCATTAGAAACTCTCACCATGTGCAGGTGGGCGTTATCTTGCTGAAATGTAGGACCAGGATGGCTTTCCATGAAGGGCAACAAAACGGGACGTAGAATATCGTCGTCGTATCGCTGTGCTGTAAAGGTGCTGCCGATGACAACCAAACGGATTTAGATACGAAATAAAATGGCACCCCAGAGCATCACTCCTGGTTGTCGGGCAGAATTTGGCACGATATACCTCAGGAGATTCTAAAAATAACCCCAAAAAACTTTGGTCGTACGTAAAATCTATGAACGCTACAAAGAATTCAGTACCTTCTCTTGCTGACAGTGCGGGTAATGTAACGGATGATGATAAACAGAAGGCCGAAATTCTAAACCTAGCTTAAAAAACCCGTTTACGGTAGAGAACTGGAGCACCATTCCCCTTTCAATTATCGAATAAACGTAAGGATGACTGTCAGTGTTTAGTATATCTCGGATTGTAAAACAGTTAAGATCCTTAGATGCCAGGAAAGCATCTGACCCAGACGGTATCCCCGTAAGATTATATGTTGACTATGTTACAAATATAGTACCATTCTTATCCATCATCTATCAGAGGTCATTGGAACAGCGGGAAGTACCATGGGACTGGAAGAAGGCCCAGGTCATAGCAATCTATAAAAAGGGTAGAAAATCGGATGCACATAATTAACGATCAATTTCACTGACATCGATTTGTTGTAGAATCATGGAACATATTTTTTGTTCAAACAAAATGAACTTTCTAGAATCTGAGAAGCTCATCTGCAGCACCCAGCACGGTTTTAGGAAACAGCGGTCATGCAAGACACAGCTGGCCCTCTTTGTGCGTGATATACAACAGGCTCTAGATACCGGCTCCCAGGATATTGCCACATTTCTCGACTTTCGAAAGGCGTTCGACTCATTTCCGCACTGTCGCTTGCTCCAAAAACTGGGCGCTTACGGTCTATCCGATGACATATGCGGATGGATACAAAGTTTTATAACAGACAGAGAGCAGTATGTCGTCCTGAATGGGGTGATTTCAACAGAAACAAGCGTAGCCTCAGGTGTGCCCCAGGGCAGCGTAATAGGTCCTCTGCTTTTTACGATTTACATAAACGATCTGGTTGATGGTATCGACAGCGGCATTAGACTGTTTGCCTATGATGCTGTAGTCTACAGGAAAGTGGTATCACACTAACGTTGTGAACAAATCAATAAGGATTTGCAGAAAATAAATGCGTAGTGTAATGACTGGCAGTTATCTCTCAATATTAGTAAGTTTAACCTACTCCGTATAACAAGGCGAAAATCCCCATTAATGTACGAGTACAAAATAAATGGCCAGTCTTTGGAAGCGGTAACATCCGTCAAGTATCTGGGTGTGACTATTCGAAATGATCTCAAATGGAATGATCAGATTGCACAACTAACGGGCAAGGCGAACTCTAGATTGCGGTTTATTGGTAGAATCCTGAAGCGATGCCTTCCTTCAACAAAGGAAATTGCTTACAATACGTTAGTTCGTCCAGTCTTAGGGTATTGTTCGTCTGTATGGGACCCTTACCAGTTGGGTCTGATTCAAGAAATTGAGAAGGTCCAAAGAAGAGCGGCAAGATTCGTGACTCGTACATTTAGCCATGGCGAGAGCGTTAGAAATCTCATAGAAAGTTTGAAGTGGTACTCACTTGCAGATAGACGACGCGCTAAACGGAAGGGGCTCCTCACTAAATTCCGAAATCCGATCTTCACCGAGGATGTTGAGCATATATTATTACCACCAACTTCTAAGTCGCGCAATGATTACCATTCAAAGATAAGGGAAATTAGAGCTCGTACTGAGGCGTTCAGACAGTCGTTTTTCCCTCGTGCGATCCGCGAGTGGAATAGAGAAAGGGGGGGGGGTGAAATATGACTTTGATGCGAATAGTACCCTCCGCCACACACCGCTTGGTGGCTAGCGGAGTATATGTGTAGATGCTGACCATTATACTTGCAACATACCGTAGAGATCGCCTCTGAACTGCTAATAGCGGTGTATCTGATAGGGACCTCATTATTATTATTAGGAGTATTATTTTATATTATGCGTGATCACTTTTATTGAGCTAGAACTCAAAACATTTGTTTATAGTCATAGTTCCTGATCCCGCTGAATAAATAGATATTAGGAAGATTTTCTTTCATTGAGCACAAGAATAATGCGGACTTACAGACTGGTAATTATAGTCAGTGTGTTCTCCATCGCTTTCTGGCTAACCGCAAAAATAGTTTCCAGACTGTTATAAACGGCGACTATAATTTATCCGCCGCCCCACGCTATGATCGATGTGGTCATGTAGACGTTAAGCCTGCAGTGTGACATAAATAAATGAAGGAGGATCAAAGTTTTCGAAGTAGCGGCTTCCTTTTTAATCTTGCTGTATTAAATAGCTTGGAGAGGGACAAGCCGTCTGGTGTTCCACGTCCCGAAAAAGTCTTCTTCGTGGTGGAGTTTAGGATACATGATGGTCAATCACTTCGATACAGGAATGAGTGTGGTTTTGTCAAAGCTGGGCGAACGGCTACTGGGACCCAGTGCAGCGAGAAATGTTCTTCAGTGTTACCTTGTTCTGGTGACACTCGGATTTCCTGCTCCGTTGTAATCAAACGTATGGTAATTTTGAGGTATGTAAGTGTCTCTATTTGCGGATCTCTCACTTCAGAGGGTAGTGTTCCATCAATATTACACGATACGAAATCTGTGGTGGTTTTCGTTCAGGACAAATACACGCCATTAGAGGCTTGACTCGAATGTGGCAAGCGCGTTTATCACGTATTGTGGAATGGTTTTGCTAGTCTTAGAGAGTGAAGGCTCAGAAGAATTGTTGTTGCTGCTTGGGGTCAAAGGACGCATATATCATTCCAGCTACTAACAGAATTTGATATCTAAATGTTAATGGAGCGTAGTATCACAGTACTAGAATGTTGAATAGTATAGAATATCCGATAACTGTTTGGACGAGCAATTCCTTTCGTTTCTGATATGATCACTGAAAAGTCTGCAGTTACTTTTATGCCAAAATGTTGCAGGCAAAAATACACTCCTGGAAATGGAAAAAAGAACACATTGACACCGGTGTGTCAGACCCACCATACTTGCTCCGGACACTGCGAGAGGGCTGTACAAGCAATGATCACACGCACGGCACAGCGGACACACCAGGAACCGCGGTGTTGGCCGTCGAATGGCGCTAGCTGCGCAGCATTTGTGCACCACCGCCGTCAGTGTCAGCCAGTTTGCCGTGGCATACGGAGCTCCATCGCAGTCTTTAACACTGGTAGCATGCCGCGACAGCGTGGACATGAACCGTATGTGCAGTTGACGGACTTTGAGCGAGGGCGTATAGTGGGCAAGCGGGAGGCCGGGTGGACGTACCGCCGAATTGCTCAACACGTGGGGCGTGAGGTCTCCACAGTACATCGATGTTGTCGCCAGTGGTCGGCGGAAGGTGCACGTGCCCGTCGACCTGGGACCGTACCGCAGTGACGCACGGATGCACGCCAAGACCGTAGGATCCTACGCAGTGCCGTAGGGGACCGCACCGCCACTTCCCAGCAAATTAGGGACACTGTTGCTCCTGGGGTATCGGCGAGGACCATTCGCAACCGTCTCCATGAAGCTGGGCTACGGTCCCGCACACCGTTAGGCCGTCTTCCGCTCACGCCCCAACATCGTGCAGCCCGCCTCCAGTGGTGTCGCGACAGGCGTGAATGGAGGGACGAATGGAGACGTGTCGTCTTCAGCGATGAGAGTCGCTTCTGCCTTGGTGCCAATGATGGTCGTATGCGTGTTTGGCGCCGTGCAGGTGAGCGCCACAATCAGGACTGCATACGACCGAGGCACACAGGGCCAACACCCGGCATCATGGTGTGGGGAGCGATCTCCTACACTGGCCGTACACCACTGGTGATCGTCGAGGGGACACTGAATAGTGCACGGTACATCCAAACCGTCATCGAACCCATCGTTCTACCATTCGTAGACCGGCAAGGGAACTTGCTGTTCCAACAGGACAATGCACGTCCGCATGTATCCCGTGCCACCCAACGTGCTCTAGAAGGTGTAAGTCAACTACCCTGGCCAGCAAGATCTCCGGATCTGTCCCCCATTGAGCATGTTTGGGACTGGATGAAGCGTCGTCTCACGCGGTCTGCACGTCCAGCACGAACGCTGGTCCAACTGAGGCGCCAGGTGGAAATGGCATGGCAAGCCGTTCCACAGGACTACATCCAGCATCTCTACGATCGTCTCCATGGGAGAATAGCAGCCTGCATTGCTGCGAAAGGTGGATATACACTGTACTAGTGCCGACATTGTGCATGCTGTGTTGCCTGTGTCTATGTGCCTGTGGTTCTGTCAGTGTGATCATGTGATGCATCTGACCCCAGGAATGTGTCAATAAAGTTTCCCCTTCCTGGGACAATGAATTCACGGTGTTCTTATTTCAATTTCCAGGAGTGTTTGTCAAAAGTGTTTTTATGCGTCGACGTTGAAGTTAGCAGACATGTAAGAGTACGTCAATAGTTCTTTGATGGGGAAGTAGCAACATTACTGTGAGTCACGGGAATGGCAAATCCTGTGGCTGATTGCCCGTTTTGTCGCCACAAACACGAATTATCGCAACCGAGAAAATTCGTTTTGTTCTATGTCTTTCGTATTTCAGCTACTACTGTATGTGGGAAGTTTCTGAGATGAAAACGGGAAGCATCTGTCTATTTGTTACGCGAACTTGGGAAACCAGTCAAACATATGACTTGTGCTGAGGGTTGTACCAGACAAAGAATCGTTAATCTCAAACATCGTTCAGATCTGGTTGCTGTGAACTTCCCTCTTTTCAGGGGACACATTGGCACTAACATATCCATATCTCTTACGTGTTTTGTTAAATCTCACTAAAATTTTGTACGCTCATTTCGAGGGATCCAAAATGATTTAAATAATTTTTACAAAATTTTTAATAAATTACTGTTCTGTGAGATAATTTTGAATTTTTTTGACATTATTATTTTGCGGCAGACTTTTTCATTATTTATAGGCATATTTTTCTAACTCTCTTATATAGTAAAGTAATCTACACTAGTAAATGTAGATTTACGTGAAGTAGCTCTTTATTATTTCAATTATCTGCTATGATGTTCCTGGTTATGAATTTTTTAAAGACAAATTTTCAGTATATTTCCCCCCGTAAACTGTTTATAGTGTATATACTAAAACTCAGTTCCACTTAAATATTGCATCTCTTTAAAGGAATACGTTTGCCAACTTCAATCTAAGTCGATTCTACAGTTTCTGATATATGTATTCCTCAAAGATGAAAATTTTGTTTTAGAAAAATTAATTTAAATTTTGAATGAAAATTTCTTTAACTGTACCTTAGCAAACCTGCCGATATCCAAATTCCGGTCATTTTTCACCATCTCCTGGTGCTCTTTCAACTCCTCCACTCTTTTGTCTAGGAATTTTTTCTATAATCTGCAGTCGACACTAACGACAGTTGAAATTATTCAGTGAAGTATGTCCCCTCTTCATCCGGGAAACGCCACAGGAAACGGAATATCTTTGCTCTTAGTTGCCCAACAGTTTTCTGGAATAGCCTCCTGAAATGCCACTTTCATGCTCCATTCATCTATATCTGCAACTGCTTTGAGGAGAGTAATGTTCATTGCAGCAAATTTTGGCGGAGCACCAAGCATGTTCATGATATCACATAAAAAGTTTCCACCTTTTCTTGCAAATCTGCACATCTTAGTCCACAACCAAACCTTATATTGGCTTCATAGTTCTACTAATTTCATATGATGTCTTGAATGATATTCTAACATCACAGTTTTGACATAAAATGTGTAATGTACGAGCCAAACCTTTCGTCTTTCCATCATCCACCAAATTCACATTTCCTCCACAAACAGAGCAGTAGCACTCTTTTCTATGTGCCTCTGTTACCAGTTCCAGATTCACAACTCTGAAATAGTTGTTCCTGTCATTATTTGCTTCTCCTGGCACAATACCTGTCTCATGTATTACTTAGTATGCACTCAGTACCATTTTACCTCTTTGTATTCGTATTATGGGACGTATTACGCTTATTAAATAGTTTACCAGGCCATGGCAATGTAAGAAAGGATGAATATATTCACCTTGCATTAAAATATTGCACTAAACAGTAGAAAATTTGTTTCTGAAGCTTAAGAGCAAAAGAAAGATCGAGCAAAAGAATCGTTCCTCCAGTGGAAACCTTAAAAAGTGCGCACCGCACATGATTACACTGTTTAGGCTTCTAATTTTTCATACCATCTGTAGCTCAAATTTCAAAGTAAAAATATGGGCTAATAATCCCAAATATATGTACTTTCAAATAAGCAAATAAAAATATTTTGTGTTTCTTTCATGATGATTACCACCGCCTCCACTTTAAAAATTCGGGGAGCTGATGTTAAGCTATACGGCACAACAATATATATTCGAAATACCACCAGCTGTTCACCAAACAGACAGACAGTTCTGAAATACACAAATTAAAAAGAAGAATGGCTTGAATGCACCAATTGTTCGGACGGATTATGTCGGACCAAATCGCGCATATAGTTGTTGGAAACAGCAGCGCGTAATATTGTCACTGATCGCAGTAGCCAACGAAGCAGGCTAAATGAAACTCACGTGCGATTTAGCGCTAATCTGATGAAATTTCGAGGTTGTTAACTGCTACTCGAATTTTGCAGATAATGTCAAAGCATACCTATTTTTCGCTGAACGCCAAATGTGTTTCAATCAGCAGCCTGTAATACAATACAAGTGACAGTGATCTAATTCTTGCGCTACAAATGACCTTTTGAGTTTCATTAAACAGATTTCCGTCCAAATTTAGCTTCCCTTTATAGGCGATTAGGCTAATCAATCAGCTACTGCGATCCTTGCAGAGTCGCCAACGGCCACCTCCAAAAATTTGTTGCTACTGACTACTTTAGCACAAGCTGAGATCTTCTATTCATTGATGTGTGGACAATTTAGAGCCAATGAAGAAGCACGTTTTGTCAAGGGTCGTGTATTTAAAAAGAAAAAAAAAACGTTGTAGGTTTTGGTTAATATCATAACCAACGAAATGCAATATTTTTGTCTGTTACAATAATACGAGAATCACTTTCAAGAAGTAAAAGTCCAGATCCATGACATAAATTTCTAACAATGCGTGGTATTCATGTTTAGATGTCAAAGAAAGAGAAGCACACTTACAAACCAGGTTACCTGCTTAATGATGTGTTGATCCACCTCTGTAACGCTGCGTAACAGCCATTCTGAGTGTCATGGTTTCGACGAACTGGTGACAGGTTGCGGAGGTATGTGACACCAGATTTGTACTCACAGGTCACGCAGTTCCCGTGAATTACGGGCCGCTGATTTGCGGGCGCGGATCTGGCATGCGATAGCATTCCAGATGTGTTCCATAGCAGTAATTATCTCCCGAAACTGCACATTGTCACTCATGGCACGCCATTTGAGTTATTCAGATATCGCACTATACAGGTATACAATGACAAAGCTGGTCAGTTTCCACCGTTAAGCAAACATCTAAATCCATGCAGCTCCCACAACGAATTTTCACTCTGCAGCGGATTTGAAACTTACTGGCAGATTAAAAGTGTACTTATCTGCAAAAAAGTTTCAAATTAGCACACTTCGCTACAGAGAGAAAATTCATTGTGTAAACAGTGGCCTAGGTTGTGGCTCAAGCTATTACATTCTACGTATTCTTTCTTCCAAAAGTATTAGTCGGGCAGGATATTGAGGAGAATTTGTGTGAAGTTTGGAAGGTACTGTTAGGTGCTGGCGGAAGTAGGGCTGCGACGGCAGGTCGTGAGTAGTGCTTGGGTAGTTCAGTCAGTAGAGCACATGCCCGCGAAGGACAAAGATCCCAGATTCGAGTCCCAATCGGCCATACAGTTTTACTCCTCCAGGAAGTTACATAGCAGCACACACACCGCTGCTGACTGAAAATTCATTCTTGACGTTCTAGTTGTTTCTGCTCCGTAACGCCAGGCTACGATGGCGGATATCGATAGGCAAAATGTATTGCACGGTCCACGAAAACTGGAGTGTTGATTGTCTTCGTACTTCAGTGCTAGTAACAACGGTCCTACTTGTGCTCGCTGCCGTCTGAGGTGTGACGGAGGCGAATGGGTTGGTCTCCAATTCGCATAAAACTGGCGTTTCTACTGCAGCACCACGGCCAAAAATTTAGACGTCTCACTCGCAGCGTGGAAACAGACCTAGGTTCGTCAAAGACCCTCAAACGGTCACTGTCTATGTACGTACTGTGAGCTGAATTTACTGCTTACGTCCTTAATCACTGAAGTTAGAGCACCAATTATCGGTATGTAAATAGGAGGGGAGTTCAGTGACTAATCCAACACTTCTTTTCTCTCGGCCAATTTAGGCTGAAAAAATCGGAATGTATTGTGGGACATCGTGTAATATCCCCACTATAACCTCTACAGTTTCATGAAGTTCCGACAGATGGCGTCGCTATACGTAGACTTCAAAGTTGCCAAAAATATTTATTTTCAGGTGACTGTCAACAGCATCGATATACGTGGAGAAACGCATGATACAGATTGTGCTGTCTTACAAAAACACAGGATAGTGTATATCACTTTTCTCAAAGTAGGTCTACTTCAAAATGTACATCTACATCTACATCTACATGGACACTATGCAAATCACATCTAAGTGCCTGGCAGAGGGTTCACAATTCTTTATTATTCCAATCTCGTATAGCGTGCGGAAAGAATGAACACCTATATCTTTCCGTACGAGCTCTGATTTCCCTTATTTTATCGTGGTGATCATTCCGCCCTATGTAGGTCGGTGTCAACAAAATATTTTCGCATTCGGAGGAGAAAGTTGGTGATTGGAATTTCGTGAGAAGATTCCGTCGCAACAAAAAACGCCTTTCTTCTAATGATTTCCAGCCTAAATCCTGTATCGTTTCCGTGATACTCTCTCCCATATTTCTCGATAATACAAAACGTGCTGCCTTTCTTTCAACTTTTTCGATGTACTCCGTCAGTCCTGCCTGGTAACGATCCCACACCGCGCAGCAGTATTCCAAAAGAGGACGGACAAGCGTAGTGTAGGCAGTCCCCTTTGCAGGTCTCTTACATTTTCTAAGTGTCCTGCCAATAAAACGCAGCCTTTGGTCAGCCTTCCCCACAACATTTTCTGTGTGTTCCTTCCAATTCAAATTGTTCGTAATTGTAATACCTACGTATTTAGTTGAATTTACGGCTTTTAGATTAGACTGATTTATCGTGTAACCGAAGTTTAACGAGTTCCTTTTAGCACTCATGTGGATGACCTCACACTTTTCGTTATTTAGTGTCAACTGCCACTTTTCGCACCATTCAGATATTTTTTCTAAATCGTTTTGCAGTTTGTTTTTATCTTCCGCTGACTTTATTAGTCGATAAATGAAACCGTCATCTGCAAACAACCGAAGACGGATGCTCAGATTGTCTCCCAAATCGTTTATATAGATAACGAAGAGCAAAGGGCCTATAACACTACCTTGGGGAACGCATGGAATAACTTCTGTTGTACTCGATGACTTTTCGTCAGTTACTACGAACTGTGACCTCTCTGACAGGAAATCGCAAATCCAGGCACATAACTGAGACGATATTTCATAAGCACGCAATTTCACTACCAGCCGCTTGTGTGGTACAGTGTCAAAAGCCTTCCAGAAATCCAGGAATACGGAATCGATCTAAAATCCCTTGTCAATAGCACTCAGCACTTCATGTGAATAACGAGCTAGTTGTGTTTCGCAGGAACGATGGCGTATATAACGGAGAGCTATCAAGGAGTTTCTTTTGCCGGAAAGCCAGAGCATCGCATATATTCACAGGCGCTTGCAGAATGTGTAAGGAGACCTGGCAGTGACCAAAAGCACGCTGAGTCGTTGGGCTAGGCATCTGTCGTCATCACAACAAAATCGTGCAAACCTGTCCGATCTCCCACGAGCCGGGCGGTCGACGTGCAGCTGTGACTCCTGCATTGCTGGAAAGTGCGGACAGTCTCATTCGAGGTGATCGACAGAACACAATGAAACACCTCTCTGTACAACTGGATGTCTCTGTTGTTAGTCCTGACACACTCGTCACCACTTGAGAGGTGGCATGAGCCCCCTCTCATATTTCTATCTTACGATTCTCCTCTCTAATTGCATGCGGTGGAAAGTTGCTATTCCTTCACACGCGGACTTCCCACGCAGCGTCTCTCGTCACCCTGGTGGTCCAGTGACAGGCGGGCTCTGCTGATTTTGAAAGGGTAAGCCGACAGGTGTGAGGGAGTCGAGTGAATGCTTTCCAGACGCCGACGTTGTCAAGAGACACGCCCGCAGGGGCCTGAAGTAGTGGCTGGGCTAGAGGTTTCGTTACTTCGCAGAAACTTGGCGAAAACACTTTCTGGCGGGCTACCAGCGAGGCGTGGGAATGACTTGTGTACCCAGGCAGTTGTGGCGGGAAAATTCGCGCGCTTTCTGCAAAATAGTAACTGTGATTGGCTTGCTCAGGGCATAGCTCCGTGACGTAGCAAAATCAGCGAAGAAATTGGCGCCAAGAATCTCCATTGGTGGAATGGTAGTGTTCCGGCAATAGAGTGGAATTTTCCGCCGGTTTTCGAGTTGCTGATTGGAACGGTTAACCACGGTCACTGTCGTGGGGGCGTGAATGTTCTGTGTTCGGTTTTGTACGGGTGCTCTTGTGAGTAGTCGGCTCTCGCCTGTCGGTCGGAGTAGGTTACAAGACTGATCTCTCGCTGCTCTGGACAGCCTGCTTTCCGTTAGCTGTCTAATATACTTTTATTTAATTGTAACTGTTTGACGAAGTTGCTGAAGTTTCGACTTCAACGTAACTTTCCGAGTACAGTTGCAAATTGAGCGTTCTGCGTACAAGCGGCCTATGTTGTCTGTCTGAGCAGTTTTGACTAAAGTTGACTGTATCGGAGTTACAGTGTGACTTCGCTTGTTGAAATCAATCACTGTACCATCAGTGATTGTGTGGCGAGCCTTCTTCGTCTCCCTCAGAGGCGCATTTGTATTGCTAGGAAGTCTTTAGTCTGGAACAACCAAACCAGGATAATTCGTTTCGGGCTATACTCGCGACATTATCATCACCACGAAAGGACGTCGAAGCAACCAGCCATCGCCTCCGGTACGCCAGATCGTGTTCTGGCAGTTAAGAAGACAGTTTGGTAATGTATGTCCGCAGCACTGGCAGATAGGGATTTTCCTAGGTGATAATCAGAGCTCAGCAGAGCGCGCCTGTTCGTCTTTTTCTAACTCTGTTCTGTCCTGGGTAGCAGCAATTAATGTTGGGTTAGCTGTGTGTCTCTCTTAAGATTGAGTGGCAAGGTATTGGCTCCACATACCACTTCGTCATAAACCTCACAATCTAGTTTAGGGACAACTTCACCTTCACAGCGTTTGTTTGAGTATCCAATTTGAGCCAATTTGATGTATTATAAGTGTTTCATGTGTTTTTGTTTATTATTTTGTGTTTAGTCTTAATAAATCATATTGTTATTTTGGACAGAACTTTCATTCTGTTAATCGGTAGAGCAACCCTATCATTTCTCACTACGTTAATGAAACCTTCCTTTATTTAACTCATTTATCAAATTAAATTATTGAAGGTGCCAAACTCTTTTCTACTCCACTTGCAGGGTTGATTACAGTCAGTTCACGTATATTTTTTTATCCATGTGCAACAGCAAAAGTCGGAGTTAGAATAGGGGGGGCTTAGAGCATCATTTACATATGTAGATTCTAGAAGAACTTAGTGTCAAATACACTGCTAGCCGCGGCACCTCGCACACTTACGGTGTGGACCGCTGGATTCCTCGCCGCCTAACGGAAGACCACAAAGAGAGACGAAGGACCATCCGTGTGGGATTCCCTAAACGTTATAAGGTAATAATGACAATTTTTTGTCGAACAGCGTCACAGGCGATGAAACATGGGTTCATCATTTCAAACCGGAAACAAAAAGGCAATCCATAGAGCTGCGGCACATCACCTCCCCTCTGAAGAAAATATTCAAAGCCGGTCCAAGCACGGCGACAGCCTTCTGGTACTCTGAAGGGGTTATTCTGTTATATGTCATGTGCAACGATCCACTCTGAAGTGTATTGTGTTACCCTTAGGAAACTGAAGGAACGACTTCAGCGTGTTCGTCGCGATAAAAATGTAGTCGAACTGTAAGTAGGCTGTTTATGTTTTCTTATTGGTAACGTTACGTAGCGCTCTGTATGAAAATCACTGGCTGTGCTGTGTGCAGTCTGTGGCTAGTTTGCATTGTTGTCTGCCATTGTAGTGTTGGGCAGCGGCAGCTAGATGTGAACAGATGTATATGTTATTTCTATTCTTTTGTAAAGCCGGTATTACTACAAATGTTATCTGTATTGTTATGTTCTTTAATGATGTATTTTGTACCTTTGTTATTGTATTCTTATGTTATAAAATCGTAATTGACACCGGTTCATCATATTAGTAACTTGTAAGTTACATTTCACTGCACACGTTTCTGTTGGTCATAGTATATGGACAATATGTGAGAAGTAGGTACTGTTAGTGTTGGCACGTGTGTTAATAATTCAGCGAGGGACTGGTTAACAGCATTGCTGCTTCTAAGGATAAAAAAAAACTTTGTGAGTGCACAAGTGGTGGTTTCTGGACTTGCTATATTCTCCGCAAGACTCTTTGCTGGTGAATGTGCACCTGCACAGTCGCAACAGATGGCTGCTGGCTGTCTCTACAAGGACTACAGTGGGTCTGCATCTTTGATGACCCACCAATACCATTACTTCTACATGGACTACAGTGGGTCTGCATCTTTGATGGCCCACCAATACCATTATTTCTACAAGGACTGCAGTGGGTCTGCACCTCTGGTGGCCCACCAATACCATACTCTCTACCAGAACTACAGTGGGTCTGCTCTGTGATGACCTACCTACCAATATTCTTCAAAACGTCGAATGACTCTGCTGTGGGTTTGCGCTGTTGTGGCCCATTACCTGTCAGCATGTCAAGAATCAGCACTGTCTTTCCGTTGGAAGGACAAAACTACTTCTTCAAGACTCCATGGAAATCCACTACTTCCGTGTGCATTTTCTTTTACTGCTGAGACTTTGAGGAAAACACTGCAATTTTACAGTGATGAACAATCTGGACTGTCTTTATGGACTGTGAGCAAATTTTAGCTTTTGACCAACATTTTATCAATTAGTGTGTGCATTTGACATCTTTGTTATTGTAATTATGAAAAATTTTATCAAATCATTATTGGCCACTGCCCAAAACAATTTGTAAAATTTTTTGTGGGGAGCATGGGGGCTATGTAAGTAGGTTGTTTATGTTTTCTTATTGGCAACGTTACGTAGCGCTCTGTATGAAAATCACTGGCTGTGCTGTGTGCAGTCTGTGGCTAGTTTGCATTGTTGTCTGCCATTGTAGTGTTGGGCAGCGGCAGCTGGATGTGAACAGCGCGTAGCGTTGCGCACTTGGAGGTGAGCCGCATTTGGAGGTGGGGAGAGAAATGGCGGAGGTTTGAAATTTGTAAGACTGGATGGCATATATATTATGATTATTAAGGTAAATACATTGTTTGTTCTGTATTAAAATCTTTCATTTGCTAACTATGCCTATCAGTAGTTAGTGCCTTCAGTAGTTTGAATCTTTTATTTAGCTGGCAGTAGTGGCGCTCGCTGTATTGCAGTAGTTCGAGTAACGAAGATTTTGGTGAGGTAAGTGATTTGTGAAAGGTACAGGTTAATGTTAGTCAGGGCCATTCCTTTGTAGGGATTTCTAAAAGCCAGATTGCGTTGCGCTAAAAAATATTGTGTGTCAGTTTAAGCACAGTCATGTATAATTTTTCTAAGGGGACGTTTCAGAACTTCTCCTTGTCAGTGGCAACGCAAGGACGCAAGGCCTCACTCAAGTCAGCGCACCCGAGTGGAGGTCACAGAACTTCATTCTGTTCTTCCTCATCCATCCTGCAGCCCGGATCTCGCGCCTCCGACTTCCATCTATTTGGCCCAATGAATGATGCACTCCGCGGCAAGCAGTACTTGGATGACGGAGAGGTTACTGACACAGCCAAGACGTTATCTTCGACGTCTCTCAGTAAAGTGGTACTGTGCGATCGTACAGGTCCTCCCTGTAAGATCGCGTAAGACCGTCGCATTGAACGGAGATTAGGTTGAAAAATACGGTTTTTGTTGCCAAAAGTGTTGGGAATAGTATGGTGTACTGGAAGCCCAAATAAAAGTAACCTGTTTTCAGAAACCATAATGTGTGTTGCGTTACTTACTGAAAGCCTCTCGTAATTGTTTACTACACACAATCAGTTTCATAAATTCCTAAACTCCTGCTGAGGTTATGTGACCACTTTCCACGACTCATCAACTCATTATTCATTTTAAAAGTCTCTTACACCTTCAGACTTGTTTGTCCGACATGGTTTAGAAATTTCTCGAGTGATGTACTTTCAAACTCTTTCCCGATCACAGGAACTTGTCCTTCACTACAATTAAAATTTATTGTTTCATTTAATATCATGCTGTCTTCTGGACTGACATTTTACCATTGAGTCTTCGTGGATTACCCATTCCTGCCCGCCGTCCCAATAGTATAGAAAAGAAACCAGCTGGCTGTACGTCAACCGGTTAGAATTACGGACCCTTCTTGGCTATAATCTTCTGTGTGTTAGGAGGATTCTCACTACAAACGGTGTACAGTGTCGCCCACTCCCACTGAAGAGGAAATCTGTAAGGAAATTCCGTGAAGTGAGATGTCATGAGCGCAAAAACGATTCTGTTACGTTTCACAAACATTCAGAACATAAAAGGCAGCTGATAAGTTTCTTTTCTTTATTAAGGTGAAGGTGTTGGAGAAAACTTTACGTGTTGAGCGCTACAGCATTTCCGAGGAGGAACGTTTGCTCGTGGCTCTCTAATAAAATCTCTGTACTTCTGATACTAGGATCCAAGTGAGGGAGTAGGTGCATGCAAAGAACTATTCCAAATGGGACACTCATAACAATTTACATGACCGTGACTGGGGTTTTGTAATTTGACAGTTTAAGTACGTGAAGATGCACAAATGGTTAGGCTTACAGAAGTGTATATGATCTCTCAAATGGTTTTTTTTATTCCAGTCTTCGATCACAATATTAATTCTTCTGACGATGGCCAGTTTCAGTCAGTAATGACCAAACTCAGATCTTTTCTACACTATGTCCTAAAGCTTTCGAAATGTAGTGCAACAGAAGAATGCTGAAGATTAGATGGGTAGATCACATAACTAATGAGGAGGCATTGAATAGAATTGGGGAGCAGAGGAGTTTGTGGCAAAACTTGACAAGAAGAAGGGACCGGTTGGTAGGACATGTACTGAGGCATCAAGGGATCATAAATTTAGCATTGGAGAGCAGCGTGGAGGGTAAAAATCGTAGAGGGAGACAAAGAGATGAATACAGTAAGCAGATTCAGAAGGATGTAGGTTGCAGTAAGTACTGGGAGATGAAGCAGCTTGCACAGGATAGAGCAGCATGGAGAGCTGCATCAAACCAGTCTCAGGACTGAAGACAACAACGTATTCGAGTTCTAAACAGATTCCAGTCGACTCGAAATTCTTCCTGCAAAATACACTACTGGCCATTAAAATTGCTACACCAAGAATAAATGCAGATGATAAACGGGTATTCATTGGACAAATATATTATACTAGAACTGACATTTGATTACATTTTCACACAATTTGGGTGCATAGATGCTGAGAAATCAGTACCCAGAAAAACCACCTCTGCCCGTAATAAAGGCCTTGATACGCCTGGTCATTGAGTCAAACTGAGCTTGCATGGCGTCTACAGCTTCAACACGATACCACAGTTCATCAAGAGTAGTGACTGGCGTATTGTGACGAGCCAGTTGCTCGGCCACCATTGAACAGACGTTTTCAGTTGGTGAGAGATCTGGAGAATGTGCAAACAACAAAATTCAGCAACACTCATCAACATTCAAAAATATTTGGCAACACTGAACAACAGACAGAAACGCCAAACATATAGGAACACTTGATACGAACAGTCCACAACACTTAGCAACCAGCACTGGACAACACTAAAGGCGTTCAACATCATGTAGTAACACGCAGCACTTGACAGCAACCGTCACCAAGTCTCAACGAGACTTAACATCAGTCGAATTCTGCTTTCCTTATTCGGCGGCACATTATTAACTTTGTAAAAACATAATGTCTGATAGGACAGCAGCAATCAGTGATTTTACAATGTTACTTAAAATCCGTCTTGATTGCAAAATTTTTATTCATATGATCGGTTTCGCTTCATCTAGAACCATCTTCAGATCTGTAACGATAATGATACTAATTTACTATTTCACGAATGCAAATCTTCTTCATCCTATCTAATCAACATCAAATGTACCAGAACGTACCTGATATTTCGGTTACAGGAGCAACCCGTCCAAATCCAGCAACTTCCACTATTCGTGAAATAGTTAATTAGTATCATTATCGTTACAGATCTGAAGATGATTCTAGATGAACCGAAACCGGTCATATGAATAAAAATTTTGCAATCGAGACAGATTATAAGTAACATTATTAACTGCCTCTTTTTAATTTCTGACACAATTCCACGAATGCTATTCGCAAAGTAAGGTCCGATCAGTCGTGAAATAGAAACTACAGTGAAAATAAAAAATATTTTATTTGCAACGGTCTGTTACATCTTCCAGCTACGTCTCTAGGTATTCGCCGCTCCGACTAAGACATTTGTCATGGCGTTGTACTATCTTTCCGTACAAGGCACCTGCCTGTGCTTCCCGCCACTCTCTCCATTGTTCTGCAACTCATTGTCTGTGTGAAAATGATGTCTTCATAGCCATCAGTTCATCTCAGCAGTGATGAACGTCAGACGGAGAGACGGAGCCAAGTCCGGACTGTATGGTGGGTGATCGAATATTTGCTATCGAAAACGCTGCAGAGGCGCCCTCATTGTCCCTGGAGCGTACGGCAATGATTTGTCATGAAGAAGGAGCTGCACGATAGTTACGTTATGTGAGGTTGCATGAAATCAGTCGGAACTTTGCAGTGCACACAATTACTTGGCGGGAGACACTATTGTTTTAGGGATCTTTACATCTTTACGTGCTCAGTGTGTGCTCAGAACTGAAAAGGGCGACGTGACAAGATCGATAGAGGTAAAGAGACACTTCTTTTTCGCGACATATCGGACCATATGATGACTGACTCTTCTCTCGGTTCTTGGTAGAACAACTTCATAATGTTTCTGTAGGTACACTTTTCTTCCTAAGTAAGAGAGATTCTTCGATGAATTTTGCACAGCATACAAGCAGTACTTACAGGTGTATGAAACGCTAGAATTTTCCAAATCTATTAAAAACTGTGTTAGGAATTGAGATAATTAACTATAAAATTTGAGTTTTTTCTAAACAAGAAGTTTAAAATGTAACAGTTCGTTCATTTTTTCATAAATTAAATAAACTCTAGAGTTTCATACACATGTAACTATAGTTTCTGTGCTGTGCAAAACTCATCGAAGAAGCTCTCTTAATTAGGAAGAAAAGTATACCTATAGCAACAAATGCAGCCAGTAGTAAGTGAAAAAATGATGAAATTTCACATGTAAAAAAATGTATTTTGTTACGTTTTTGAGCTTCCACTACTATGAGTATGAATTCTGAATCCTTCCTGATCATGCTTTCAAAGTCTTATGAATTTATTTGTAAAAGTATAGACAGTGGAAATTAAAATGGCCTGTGGTGCCTCTCCTGTTCCAAGTCGGCCCGTTTGACGTCCTACCCCCCTCCTCCCCCCTTAACTGGTTTTCGGATTACAAAGCCAGCTTCAGACTTTTGTTGCAATGTTTCTAAACAACTTGGAAAAGCAGTTACACGTCTACAATGAAGGAGGAAAGTACGGTAAATAACAGCTATGACAGTGTGGTGGTAATGTAATGTAGAAAGTAAATGTTGGACAGAATAAATGTAAACAGAGTAAACAGGAAAAGTTTTAACACAAAACTGGAACAACAAGCCTATATAACAGTTTATAGTAATAAACAAAAGCAATAAAATAAAATTAGTACTTGACAAGGCTACTTCAGGAGGTATAAAACATGGAGAGTGATGCACAAATCAATTGAAAGAAGAAAGACTAAAATGTACGTACTGAGTATATGACGAATTTGAGCAATATCAATAAGATAAACAGAAGTCAATAAATGCAGGAAAATGGAGGAGTGTGAGGGAACATGCAGTAAACGCCATCTTTCAGAGTGTGGTAGTACTGCATTTTAAAAAGTCGAGCAAGATACGAATATAAAATGAGGAATCAGAAAAAAAGATAAACATTAACATTATACTCAAAGTTGTGCTTGTGTAACACTTCGCAGTAAATAAATGAACCAAGTAAAATAAAAGCAGTACTCGATGAGACAGCTACAACAGGTTTTAAATGGCTCTGAGCACTATGCGACTTAACTTCTGAGGTGATCAGTCGCCTAGAAGTTAAAACTAATTAGACCTAGCTAACCTAAGGACATCACACACATCCATGCCCGAGGCAGGATTGGAACCTGCGACCGTAGCGGTCACTCAGCTCCAGACTCTAGCGCCTAGAACCGCACGGCCACTCCGGCCGGCACAAGAGGTATTAATATTAATGCCAGTGTTACACAGTATAATGTTAATGTTTTGCTGTTTGCTCGTTTTATATTCGTATATTGCTCAACTTTTTACTTTCTAAAACGTAGCACCACCAAACTCTGAAAGATGGCATTTACTGCATGTTCCCTCACACTCCTCCATGTTCCTGCATTTAATCACTTCTGTTTAGCTTACTGATGTTGCTTGAGTTCGTGCTACATTCAGTAGTTACATCGATAATCCTTTCCTATTTCAGTTGGTTTGTGTATCACTATCAATGTTTTTTACCTCCTGAAGTAACACTGTCAAGTACTAATTTTATTTTATTGCTTTTGTTTATTAAAATAAACTGTTATGTAGGCTTGTTGTTCCAATTTTGTGTTAAAGTTTTTCCTGTTTACTCCGCTTATAGTTATTCACTGCCTTACCGCCACACTGTCAAAACTGTTATTTACTGTGTTTCTCCTTCAGTGTAGATGGTAACTTCCTTTCCAATGTAGTTTACAAATGTCATAACTTCTTTGGCGACAATAGTCAGTAAATGTCTGAAGATGGCCTTCCAAGCCGTAAACCGGTTAACACAATACAAGTAACACTATAGAACAAAAGCAAACTATCGCCTTTCATTTATTAGCTGACATTGCTTCCCGAAAAGCCCTCACATTTCGAATGAATTAGAATCCTCCTTGTACTTGTCCTTACCGTCATTTTCTGGGAGTCCCCCCTCCCTCCTCCCCACCCCTCCCATCGCACACCAACTTCCACGCCGATATCGTAAGCACACTGGTCGCTGTGAGTCAAGGTTACTAAATAATAAGGTTGGACAGTAAGCGCTCTGCTCTGCCATTGGCTGGCCTCGTGACGTCAGTGTGGGAGCAAGCGCTCACAAGCAGACGACACGGCATGCGCGTTTACGTCAAGTTTTTGGCGGAAGATTTTGTTTATACCAGAAATGAGATGTCTAAACTGCTTTTCTGCTGCTAAAATATTACAGTTAAAACTGATGAGTTATATTCTTTCGCAGCTTATGCCTCACACATCGGTAAAATGTCAGATCACAACCACATTGACACACACTTGAAATTCGAAACCTCGGCTCAAATAAATCAGAAACTATTCATTTAATCGCATTGAAATGAATTTACTTAAGAGCTCGAAGTTGCACACACTTGTTTGTAAGAACAGCATTCCTTCTTTCTAAAGTATTCATGAAAGTATTCATGAAAGTAACTTTATCTGTGTCTGAAAAAACAACTGTCATCTGTACATGTGCTCTTATTATGATGTTTCTTATTTGGTGACAGCTTTTCCAGAGTTTCCAGAGATTTCTTATGTAGTTCTCGTTTCTTATACCGTTTGGTTCTGTCTTCTGTTGCGGGTGACACATTGACAGTCGCACTACTGCACGGCAAATTGCACGAAGGAACTGCTTCTGGCTTGAGCATTCTTTTTCGGGGCAAATTAAGCAATTCAGACTGTAAATCCCTTAAGTAATCTGTTTCTGCGAAATGGCGAGAACATATTCTTGCATGCGCAACACTTAGACTGTCTTTCCTACAACATTTCGACAACCATAGTTTTTGTAATGTTTCATTGCGCGGGAAACTGTGATACATTACGTCAGTTCCCTTTGTGCTCCAGTTGTAGGAAAAACAGCCCGTTACAGCACAGCCTGGCATTGTAAAAAATAATTTTCTCACTCACTTGTAGATTCTCCAATAAGAATTTCACAGGACGAACCATAAACTATAGAGCTGGCGAACACAATGTTGATTCCGCTGTCCACTATCGCTAACTATTTCAGTTCCGAATCAAACATCAATTACAGCAAAAACCGTTAACACTCCCGAATGTTTCCGCTGTTGACTGAGTACCTCAGAAGAAAGAACTCAATCAAAATACTCCTTCAAACACAAAACAACACAAGAAAAACAATCACACACAATTCGAACTGTGTACTGTTTGGCACAGCTGCTTCCACCGTGACGTCATGCGCACAACTGAGAAAACACGTTGCTTTCTGCGCATAGCTTTCTGCGCCGCCCTGGCTGTGAGTTACCACTCGCTCGCACGCTACGCCTCTGACGTTGTCCGGGCAGCCGCGCACTGACCTGCAGGATGCCGTACTTGTACTCGATGTCGAGGAAGCGGTACTCGCGGCCCGCCTGCGGCGCCTGGCCGTCCGGCGTGGAGGCGCCGCCCCCGCCGCCCGCGCTGGCGTTGGCGGCCAGCAGGTTGGCGAGCGAGCCGAGCACGGGCTCGCAGGCGAAGGCGAGCGTGTCGGCGCACTCCTCCACCGGGTGCACCACCTGCACCAGCTTGGGGTGGCGGAAGCGCTCCAGCTGGCGCACGCTGCCGCGCAGCACCTCCGTCACCATCTCCTTGCGCTTCGGCTTGTGCAGCTTCTCCGCGCACCGCTTCTCGAACACGAACACCGACACCTCCTGCAACACGCGAACCCCGCGCTCTTTCACTAACCGAGCAACACATTATTTTTAGAACAAGACGCGCACTTAATAGTGAAGGTACGAGAAAACATGGACAAAGATATTAACCGAAAAATACGAGGGCAGTTCAATAAGTAATGCAACACATTTTTTTTTCTGAAACAGGGGTTGTTTTATTCAGCATTGAAATACACCAGGTTATTCCCCAATCTTTTAGCTACACAACACTATTTTTCAACGTAATCTCCATTCAATGCTACGGCCTTACGCCACCTTGAAATGAGGGCCTGTATGCCTGCACGGTACCATTCCACTGGTCGATGTCAGAGCCAACGTCGTACTGCATCAATAACTTCATCATCCGCGTAGTGCCTCCCACGGATTGCGTCCTTCATTGGGCCAAACATATGGAAATCCGACGGTGCGAGATCGGGGCTGTAGGGTGCGTGAGGAAGAACAGTCCACTGAAGTTTTGTGAGCTCCTCTCGGGTGCGAAGACTTGTGTGAGGTCTTGCGTTGTCATGAAGAAGGAGAAGTTCGTTCAGATTTTTGTGCCTACGAACACGCTGAAGTCGTTTCTTCAATTTCTGAAGAGTAGCACAATACACTTCAGAGTTGATCGTTTGACCATGGGGAAGGACATCGAACAGAATAACCCCTTCAGCGTCCCAGAAGACTGTAACCGTGACTTTACCGGCTGAGGGTATGGCTTTAAACTTTTTCGTGGTAGGGGAGTGGGTGTGGCGCCACTCCATTGATTGCCGTTTTGTTTCAGGTTCGAAGTGATGAACCCATGTTTGATCGCCTGTAACAATCTTTGACAAGAAATTGTCACCCTCAGCCACATGACGAGCAAGCAATTCCGCACAGATGGTTCTCCTTTGCTCTTTATGGTGTTCGGTTAGACAACGAGGGACCCAGCGGGAACAAACCTTTGAATATCCCAAATAGTGAACAATTGTGACAGCACTACCAACAGAGATGTCAAGTTGAGCACTGAGTTGTTTGATGGTGATCCGTCGATCATCTCGAACGAGTGTGTTCGCACGCTCCGCCATTGCAGGAGTCACAGCTGTGCACGGCCGGCCCGCACGCGGGAGATCAGACAGTCTTGCATGAGCTTGCGGCGATGATGACACACGCTTTTCCCAACGACTCACCGTGCTTTTGTCCACTGCCAGATCACCGTAGACATTCTGCAAGCGCCTATGAATATCTGAGATGCCCTGGTTTTCCGCCAAAAGAAACTCGATCACTGCCCGTTGTTTGCAACGTACATCCGTTACAGACGCCATTTTAACAGCTCCGTACAGCGCTGCCACCTGTCGGAAGCCAATGAAACTATACGAGACGAAGCGGGAATGTTTGAAAATATTCCCCAAGAAATTTCCGGTTTTTTCAACCAAAATTGGCCTAGAAAAAAAATGTGTTGCATTACTTATTGAACTGCCCTCGTATTAGTAGCAAAACATAAGGCGATCGAGCCGGTGGGTGTCAGGCGCCAGGCGATATCGATTCTTACTTCCATCTTTGATCGTTGTCTCTGTGCATTGCTCGCTTTGCGTCCTTGAGGCAGGCTGTTTATGGTGGCGCGCGAGCGCAAGTCGAGGGGAGTGGGTCTGCGTATGAGCCGAGTCAGTCTGTGACGTGACATGTCTTCGATCTACATCTACATCCATACTCCGAAAGCCACCCGACGGTGTGTGGCGGAGGGTACTTTGAGTACCTCTATCGGTTCTCCCTTCTATTCCAGTCTCGTATTGTTCGTGGAAAGAAAGATTCAAAAATGGTTCAAATGGCTCTGAGCACTATGCGACTTAACTGCTACGGTCATCAGTCCCCTAGAACTTAGAACTACTTAAACCTAACTAAGGACAGCACACAACAACCAGCCATCACGAGGCAGAGAAAATCCCTGACCCCGCCGGGAATCGAACCCGGGAACCCGGGCGTGGGAAGTGAGAACGCTACCGCACGACCAAGAGATGCGGGCGAAAGAAAGATTGTCGGTGTGCCTCCGTGTGGGCTCTAATCTCTCTGATTTTATCCTCATGGTCTCTTCGCGAGATATACGTAGGAGGGAGCAATATACTGCTTGACTCCTCGCTGAAACTTCAACAAAAGCCCGTACCGAGCTACTGAGCGTCTCTCCTGCAAAGTCTTCCACTGGAGTTTATCTATCATCTCCGTAACGCTTTCGCGATCACTAAATGATCCTGTAACGGAGCGCGCTGCTCTCCGCTGGAGCTTCTCTATCTCTTCTATCAACCCTATCTGGTACGGATCCCACACTTCTGAGCAGTATTCAAGCAGTGGGCGAACCAGCGTACTGTAACCTACTTCCTTTGTTTTCGGATTGCGTTTCCTTAGGATTCTTCCAATGAATCGCAGTCTGGCATCTGCTTTACCGACGATCAGCTTTATATGATCATTCCATTTTAAATCACTCCTAATGCCTACTCCCAGATAATTTATAGAATTAACTGCTTCCAGTTGCCGTCCTCTTTTATTGTAGCTAAATGAGGAGGAGGAGGATATTGGTGTTTAACGTCCCGTCGACAACGAGGTCATTAGAGACGGAGCACAAGCTCGGATTAGGGAAGGATGGGGAAGGAAGTCGGCCGTGCCCTTTCAAAGGAACCATCCCGGCTTTTGCCTGGAGTGATCTAGGGAAATCACAGAAAACCTAAATCAGAATGGCCGGACGCGGGATTGAACCGTCGTCCTCCCGAATGCGAGTCCAGTGTGTTAACCACTGAGCCACCTCGCTCGGTGTAGCTAAATGATTAAGGATCTTTCTTTCTATGTATTCGCAGCACATGACACTTGTCTACATTGAGACTCAATTGCCATTCCCTGCACCATGCGTCAATTCGTTGCAGATCCTCCTGCATTTCAGTACAATTTTCCATTGTTACTACCTCTCGATATACTACAGCATCATCCGCAAAGAGCCTCAGTGAACTTCCGATGTTATCCACAAGGTCATTTATGTATATTGTGAAAAGCAACGGTCCTCCGACACTCCCCTGCGGCACAGCTGAAATCACTTCGGAAGACTTCTCTCCATTGAGAATGACATGCTGCATTCTGTTATCCAGGAACTCTTCAATCAAATCACACAATTGATCTGATAGTCCATATGCTCTTACTTTGTTCATTAAACGACTGTGGGGAACTGTATCAAATGCCTTGCGGAAGTCAACAAACACGGCACCTACCTGGCAACCCGTGTCTATGGCCCTCAGTCTCGTGGACGAATAGCGCGAGCTGGGTTTCACACGACCGTCTTTTTCGAAACCCATGCTGATTCCTACAGAGTAGATTTCTAGTCTTCAGAAAAGTCATTATACTCGAACATAATGTTATCGTTGTGGGGAGTTGGCGACACCATGTCACGTGGCACGGCCGTATGCCGTGAAGACCAGCTGAGTCGGAGGAACGAAGAAGCGCCGGAAAGTAAAAAAGTTGTATTGACACGGCTGGCCAGTGGCGACCAGGATTTGCTAACACCTTGAGAGCTATGTGGATGGATGGCGTGTGAATTTCACATGAAGAAGAAATAATTAATCGCCAAGCTTTCGCGGTGGGTACCTCCTTCTATATACACTCCTGGAAATGGAAAAAAGAACACATTGACACCGGTGTGTCAGACCCACCATACTTGCTCCGGACACTGCGAGAGGGCTGTACAAGCAATGATCACACGCACGGCACAGCGGACACACCAGGAACCGCGGTGTTGGCCGTCGAATGGCGCTAGCTGCGCAGCATTTGTGCACCGCCGCCGTCAGTGTCAGCCAGTTTGCCGTGGCCTACGGAGCTCCATCGCAGTCTTTAACACTGGTAGCATGCCGCGACAGCGTGGACGTGAACCGTATGTGGAGTTGCGGACTTTGAGCGAGGGCGTATAGTGGGCATGCGGGAGGCCGGGTGGACGTACCGCCGAATTGCTCAACACGTGGGGCGTGAGGTCTCCACAGTACATCGATGTTGTCGCCAGTGGTCGGCGGAAGGTGCACGTGCCCGTCGACCTGGGACCGGACCGCAGCGACGCACGGATCCACGCCGAGACCGTAGGATCCTACGCAGTGCCGTAGGGGACCGCACCGCCACTTCCCAGCAAATTAGGGACACTGTTGCTCCTGGGGTATCGGCGAGGACCATTCGCAACCGTCTCCATGAAGCTGGGCTACGGTCCCGCACACCGTTAGGCCGTCTTCCGCTCACGCCCCAACATCGTGCAGCCCGCCTCCAGTGGTGTCGCTACAGGCGTGAATGGAGGGACGAATGGAGACGTGTCGTCTTCAGCGATGAGAGTCGCTTCTGCCTTGGTGCCAATGATGGTCGTATGCGTGTTTGGCGCCGTGCAGGTGAGCGCCACAATCAGGACTGCATACGACCGAGGCACACAGGGCCAACACCCGGCATCATGGTGTGGGGAGCGATCTCCTACACTGGCCGTACACCACTGGTGATCGTCGAGGGGACACTGAATAGTGCACGGTACATCCAAACCGTCATCGAACCCATCGTTCTACCATTCCTAGACCGGCAAGGGAACTTGCTGTTCCAACAGGACAATGCACGTCCGCATGTATCCCGTGCCACCCAACGTGCTCTAGAAGGGGTAAGTCAACTACCCGGGCCAGCAAGATCTCCGGATCTGTCCCCCATTGGGCATGTTTGGGACTGGATGAAGCGTCGTCTCACGCGGTCTGCACGTCCAGCACGAACGCTGGTCCAACTGAGGCGCCAGGGGGAAATGGCATGGCAAGCCGTTCCACAGGACTACATCCAGCATCTCTACGATCGTCTCCATGGGAGAATAGCAGCCTGCATTGCTGCGAAAGGTGGATATACACTGTACTAGTGCCGACATTGTGCATGCTCTGTTGCCTGTGTCTATGTGCCTGTGGTTCTGTCAGTGTGATCATGTGATGTATCTGACCCCAGGAATGTGTCAATAAAGTTTCCCCTTCCTGGGACAATGAATTCACGGTGTTCTTATTTCTATTTCCAGGAGTGTATAATGAATATTATTGTGTACTTAAGTATTCTTCACTGTTGCAGTTGCTCGTGCTAGTTGCCAGCAAATCATTCACTGCAGTACTGGCGAGGCGAGTTATGTTCTGGAAGGGTCACGAAATTATGTTACTAAAGTGGCTAGAAATAGAGCCTCGCATTTGTATGTTTGGATTTGGTGCTTAGTTGCACGCTGAAGGTAGCTGGTTCA
Source organism: Schistocerca cancellata (assembly GCF_023864275.1). NCBI lineage: Eukaryota > Metazoa > Arthropoda > Insecta > Orthoptera > Acrididae > Schistocerca > Schistocerca cancellata. The sequence continues at coordinate 766,560,243 of NC_064630.1, forward strand.
CTTGAACGTCATTTCTTAATTTAGTTATAGATTTAGAATTTTCTGGTTTTACGAATTAGTGGTAGTTGTTGTTTCTTAATAATTTCTTGTGTCTATGGAAGGCAAGTGGCCATGATAAATATACGCCACATCGTGTTTTATGGTCGGATAGAGGCCGTGTGTATTTTGGTCTGCGGCCATCTGGGCCGTGCATACTGCATTAGCGATCTATTGAAGTGACATTAGTTTTCTATTTCAAATACCTATCTGAAGGTTGATTGTCACTTTAGGTACTGCACGTTTGATTTATGTGGTATCAGCCATTCACCAAAGACAGATTATCTTGTAAGTTCCTTAAGTCATTGGGTGTGGACTGACACATCTTTTCACGTAGTATCTAGAATTTTTTTTTTTTTTTTTTTTTTTTTTTGGGGTGGGGGATCAGAGGAAACTAAGCTCCTTAATTCTGTTCATTGGTTAACTTGTAATATGTTTTCTATATATGTATTTGTGTAACTTGTATATACTACAGTGTGTCTGCCGCTCATGTTTCCCTGTTTTCGGAAACGTGTATACTGGTCGAAGCGAGCGAACCTCGCCCCGCGAGCTTGCAGTGTGACGGAAATCTCAGGATTTGAACTCAGGGCCGTCAAGACGCTGTTAACGCGCGATTTCTCTATTCCATTCAAAGAGAGGCTTGTTTTAGGCAGAAGATTTCCTACTGCCCAAAGCTGAGTATACGTTCACCATTTGGATTGTGTGTTGGCCGGCCGGAGTGGCCGCGCGGTTAAAGGCGCTACAGTCTGGAACCGCACGACCGCTACGGTCGCAGGTTCGAATCCTGCCTCGGGCATGGATGTGTGTGATGTCCTTAGTTTAGTTAGCTTTAAGTAGTTCTAAGTTCTAGGGGACTTATGACCACAGCAGTTGAGTCCCATAGTGCTCAGAGCCATTGATTGTGTGTTTGTGAAATCTTAATGTATTAACGTTTGCTCGCGTCCATCACATGTTCATCAAATTGACGTTATGCCTTAAGCTTGCATAAAGTCTAGAATCTTCCGGACGTTGAGTATAGTAGAATGCTAAGTGTAAACAGAACAATTAATAGTACCTTTCAGGTCAGATAGCGTCACATTAATTTTACCTTTTGAGTAAGTGTAAAACTGAGTGAGAAAGGCGATAGCCGACATTGTAAACATTTGGTTATCTATTTCATCTATTATTTTGGTTGTTGTTACCGGCACCCTAAGGGGCCGTTGTCACAAGTGTAATATTGTAAATACTAATTGTGGATAGGGCCTTGATAGGCAAATGTTGTTAATTGATTATTACTGCTGATGAATTCATGTGTATGTGTAATCAATAAAGAAGTGTTGAAACTACAAACTGGTTGCGTTATTGGTATACAAGGTTAGATTGTGCAATCGCCACACCAGCGATAACGTCGTAAATGAAACAAAACTTGAGGACTGAAACAGTTATAAATGTAGACCAAGAATGCAATTTTAATTAGTTTTTACTGCGAGTAATGCCCCGGTAGAATAACATACAGAAGAACGGAAAAGAAAACTGAGGAAGTGTTAGATGACGACCAGTTTGGCTTTACGAAAGGTAAGGGCGCCAGAGAGGCAATTATAATGTTGCCTTTGATAACGGAACGGAGATTAAAGAAAACTCAAGAAACGATCATAGGATTTGTCGACATGGTAAAAGAGTTCGACACAGTAAAATGGTGCGGGATGTTTAAAATTCTCGAGAAGAATAGGAGTAAGTGGGAGGGAAAGACAGGTAATATTCAAGGGCCAAGAGGGAACAATAAGAGAACCAAAAACGAAGTGGTAGGATTAAAAAGGGTGTAAGACAGGGGTGTAGTCTTTCGCCCCTACTGTTCAATCTGTACATCGAATACATCGAAGAAGCAATGATGGAAATGAAACAAAGTTTCAAGAATGGAACTAAAATTCAAAGTGAAAGGATGTCAATGATACGTTTTGCTGATAACAGTGCTGTCCTGAGTGAAAGCGAAGAAGAATTACAGGCTCTGTTGAATGAAATGAACAGTCTAATGATTACAGAATATGGATTGAGGGTAAATCGCAGAAAGACGAAACTAATGGCAAGTAGCAGGAATAAGAACAGCGAGAAACTTATCAGCATCGATGGTCACGAAGTAGATGAAGTTAAGGAATTCTAGTACCTAGGCAGAAAAATAACCAATGACGGACGGGGCAAGGAGGACAGCAAATCACTAGCAAAAATAGACGTCTACTAGAATCAAACATAGGTCTTAATCCCAGGAAGAAATTTATGAGAATGTACGTCTCTAGCAGAGCATTGTATCGTAGTGAAACACGGATTGTGGGGAAATGAAACAGGAGAGAATCGAAAGATTTGAGATGTGGTGCTACAGACGAATGTTGAGAATTAGGTGGACTGATAATGTAAGCAATGGGCATGTTCTGTGTAGAAACGGAGAGGAAAGCAATATGTGGAAAACACTGACAAGGAGAAGGGACCGAATGGTAGGACATCTGTTAAGACATCAGGGAATAACTTCCATGGTGTTAGAAGGAGCATTAGAGAGCAAAAACTGTAGACGAAGACGGAGATTGGAATACATCCAGCAAATAAATGAGAAAGTATGTTGCAAGTCCTTCCGTCATTGATAACTGTATTAGAGACAGTCGCCTATTTGGATCTAGTTACACTAGATTTTTTCCGTGTTGTCAGCAGCTATGCTAGTGCTGGCGACACGGACACGGCTAATTACGAACGCCTTCTGTTGTCAGTCCAATAATGTCTGAACCAGGAGCAAACACATTTTAGACGCCCGGGGTGGCCGAGCGGTTCTAGGCGCTACAGTCTGGAACCGCGCGACCGCTACGGTCGCAGGTTCGAATCCTGCCTCGGGCATGGATGTGTGTGATGTCCTTAGGTTAGTTAGATATAAGTAGTTCTAAGTTCTAGGGGACTGATGACCTCAGCAGTTAAGTCCCATAGTGCTCAGAGCCATTTGAACCAAACACATTTTTTGTTCGCGCATTGTGTTCCGTGAAGTTGCACAAAAACTCGGTGCATCGTGCTCTCCGTTTTTCGCAGTTTATTACAAAACCGGATGTTCATATTTTTCACCACTCCATAATGACACTAGACTAGTGCATTTCACTGCCCACAGCAGGCCAGCATATCAGGTGTCCCTACGTCTCACGCAACGAGGCGCTTCTTAGTGTGACAAATCGTAAGTGTTACTAACAAAAATTTACTATTTTTTTCATCAGTTGTAAGTAGGCTGTTTAGGTTTTTATGTTGGTAACGTCACGAAGCGCTCTGTATGAAAATCACTGATCGCGCTGTGTGCAGTCTGTGGCTGGTTCGCATTGTTGGAATATTCGCTATTGTAGTGTCGGGCAGTTGGATGTGAACTTCCAAATCGTCCATTCAGCTGTCAGTATTGGCGCATGCTGTATTACAGTAGTTTGAGTAACGAAGATTTTTGTGGGGTAAGTGAGTCATGAAAGGTGTAGGGATTATTGAAAATCAGATGGCATTGCGCTAAAAAAATATTGTGTGTCAGTTGAGGGTTGATCAGAATAAGTAAAGAGAGGAATGTCTGAGTACGTTCAGTTTTGCTCATCTGTTTGAAAATCAAATAACGTAAGACGTTTATCAGCACAGTAATTCACTAATTTTGCCAAGGGGATGTACACCGTCAGTTCATCGACCGTTTCCGGGATCCTCTGTGTACGAAACATGAGTGACTTTGGTTATCGGAGTATTTTAGTTAGGAAACCGAGGGAATGTACGCTTTCAGTTGGAGAGCAGTCTGTTGGACCACTGGCACCGTTTGTTCCTCCAACACGGTTCCCCTCGCGCAGCCAGTCTAGCGACACGGCGGTAATGACATTTTGCGGCTTCCTTTTCAGGCAGGGCAACTCTGTCACGCGGGAGCGGCACTCCACTCCAGTCGGCGTCCGGTTTTGCGACTACTAATTTGTTTGACAGCGACGTAATGGCCGTAATGCGGACGTTTGGCGCGCCGGGGCGACTTGTTGATGCGGTGGGCACTCAACAGGTTGCGGCGTGGCCGCGCTCGGCGCGTCCCGGAAAGTTTCGGCAGAGGTCGGTGGGCGGCGGTCGGGCGGCCACAAGTGTTCTGCGGCCGTGTGACAATAAAGGAGCCGCCGACCGCAGCCACAAAGGAGGGGCCGCGCACAAAGCCGCCCGCCGCCCTCTGCCTCGATAAACGCGGCCCTCCGGCAGGTGGGCGGCGGTGGCGCCGGGCACTGTGCAACTAACAGCGCACCCGCTCCACCCAGAAGGGGGACGCATCGGCTTCCCGATGAGGTATCCCACAGGGTAGCGAACAAAGTCTCTCGTGCAACTGCCAACGTATTTGTGCCGAGTAAACTACGAATCATTTTGTCTGAGAAATATTGACCCAGAACTAATGAAACAGTCAAAAACGTTTCCAAACTGAATCTTCAGATCCGTATGACCGTTTTCGCGCAATCGGCCCATCTTGAGATCATTTGTCACAGTTACTGAGTAACCTGTAGAATACGGAGCTGAAAGTTTAATTCTGAAAGTGCAATTATGACAGCGAATTACTGCTCCACATTCGATAGGTTACTCACTAACTGTGCCAAATGATCTGAAGACAGGCAGCTGGCCCAAAACAGTCGTTACGAAATGAAGGAAAACGGTCTGTAGACTCAATTTGGATAATTTATAAGTAACGACCATGGTAACTCCATGAAGACGAAATATAGAGGGATCTTATACACCAGTTCTGATTAGGGCTGTTGATAAGATATCGATATATCGATGCTTTCTTCCAAAAATGTCGATATATGTCGACGACATCTGGCCACGGTATATCAGTACAATAACGGTGGAATCGAAAGCAGATATATACACTACAGGTCATTAAAATTGCTATACCAAGAAGAAATGCAGATGATAAACGGGTATTCATTGGACAAATATATTACGCTAGAACTAACATGTGATTTCATTTTCACGCAGTTTGGGTGCATAGATCCTGAGAAATCAGTACCCAGAACAACCACCTCTGGCCGTAATAACGGCCTTGATACGCCTGGGCATTGAGTCAAACAGAGCTTGGATGGCGTGTACAGGTACAGCTGCCCGTGCAGCTTCAACACGATACCACAGTTCATGAAGGGTAGTGACTGGCGTATTGTGACGAGCCAACTGCTCCGCCACCATTTACCAGACGTTTTCAATTGGTGAGAGATCTGGAGGATGTGCTCGCCAGGGCAGCAGTCGAACATTTTCTGTATCCAGAAAGGCCCGTACAGGACCTGCATTATCCTGCTGAAATGTAGCGTTTCGCAGGGATCGAATGAGGGGTAGAGCCACGGGTCGTAAAACATCTGAAATGTAACGTCCACTGTTCAAAAAGCCGTGCATGCGAACAAGAGGTCACCGAGACGTGTAACCAATGGTACCTCATACCATCATGCCGGGTGATTCGCCAGTATGGCGATGACGAATACACGCTTCCAACGTGCGTTGAACGCGATGTCGCCAAACACGGATGCGACCATCATGAGGCTGTAAACAGAACCTGGATTCATCCGAAAAAATGACGTTTTGCCATTCGTGCACCCACGTTCGTCGTTGAGTACACCATCGCAGGCGCTCCTGTCTGTGATGCAGCGTCTAGGGTAACCGCAGCCATAGTCTCCGAGCTGATAGTCCATGCTGCTGCAAACGTCATCGACCTGTTCGCGCAGATGGTTGTTGTCTTGCAAACATCCCCATTTGTTGACTCAGGGATCGAGACTTGGCTGCACCATCCGTTACAGCCATGCGGATAAGATGCCTGTCATCTCGACTGCTAGTGATGCGAGGCCGTTGGGATCCAGCATGGCGTTCCGTATTACCCTTCTGAACCCACCGAATCCATATTCTGATAACAGTCATTGGTTCTCCACCAACGCGAGCAGCAATGTCGCGATACGATAAACCGCAATCGCGATGGACTACAATCCGACCTTTATCAAAGTCGGAAACGTGATGGTACGCATTTCTCCTCCTTACATGAGGCATCACAACAACGTTTAATCAGGCAACGCCGGTCAACAGCTGTTTGTGTATGAGAAATCGGTTGGAAACTTTCCTCATGTGAGCACGTTGTAGGTGTCGCCAACGGCGCCAACCCTGTGTGAATGCTCTGAAAAAGCTAATCATTAGCATATCGCAGCATCTTCTTCCTGTCGTTTAAATTTCACGTCTGTAGCACGTCATCTTCCTGGTGTCGCAATTTTAATGGCCAGTAGTGTATAAGTGGCACAAAAGAAGAAGCCGATTGCACTGGGGGTAGGCGGTGGAATGGAATAACAAGACTTATGATGTGAAGAAATAGCACACCAATAGCGTGCTGTTTCTTCACTAAAAGTTGCTAGAACAAAAATATAAATGACACGATTGGACTTTGCTGGGGGCGGAGGCGTGTGAGAGGAAATGCTGACATAGAAAAAAAAAAATTAAAAAAACCGGAAACAACATGGACACAAGAAAGGAAGAGATCTCATGGGGAGAAAATGAGGGAATACTGGAAAAATAGGAAACAGCATTTATTGTGCAACTTCCACGCAGTTACCCTTGTTAGCAAAGTGGTTATCGGCAAGCGTGCATTGTTTTCCTTTCAATTCCTGCTCTAAGGGGCACAGGCAGGCTGCTAGTTTGTTGATGTAGAGAATATCTGATAATAAATCAGTACTTAAATATCCAACTCTAAAACCGGCAGTATATTTACAACGTGATTCCGAAATTATTATGGGTCGGTGCGTCGATGTTTCTTTCCTAGACATATACTGTAGATATGTCGATACTTTATCTCAATATATCAGATACCCAATATTTTAAAAAAATATCAACAGTTCCAGTTGTCACCCAGCTTTTCGAGAGGTTGTCATTGATTGTAAGCAGGACCGTACGGAGTGGGTGGCGACATAGGAACAGATGGGACTGAAAAAGAAAGTCATGTGAGAATGGTTAAACATTGTAATTTCATGTGGGAGTGCTTATACAGGGTCAATTTAAATTCCATTTAGATGTTACAGAACAATCCAGATGATTCAAGATTAAGAGGAATACACTTGAGATTCTTTAACTTTCAAAATATTTTTATTTCCCCACTGACAATGAAGTCACTTAGAAAACACCTTTAGTAATATTTACAAGCTTTTCTCCCAAAATACGACACTCAACCAAAAAGCTCATGACTAGAGAAGAGCCCTATGCTGATTTTCATGTATACACACTTTTTGTTACACAGCTACTTAGAACTCCTAATGGAAGCATACTGTACAATCGAAAAAGGTGAGTTACACATTTCAGTTACACACTATGGTTATACATCATACCAATGAACACAACCAAAGCATATATATTTCTTTCTTTAGTGAACCAGTGTGATGTAAGGCACTTTCTATAATGAACCATCGTGACCTACGGTATGTAAGTAGACGTTTCCACATATTTTGTAACATTTTTGTCATTTTCCTATATATTTTCCTTGTAGCATGTATTTATTTTTCTTTTACCGTTTATTTCATTGCCACTTCTTTTTCGAGTGTTAGAATACATTGAATGGCTGCCTAATAGCACCTTATTACATTATTTGACAATATTACCACATTTTTGCTATGCGAGCTGTTATGACGATGCATCACAACCCCTATCTCGTAGACCACCATTTGGCCACGGTAGGTGATCGGGACTGCATATACACTAGACATTGATAGTACGTCAGTGCTACAGCGGCTCTCTGCAGAGATAGCCAACGGCGACGAACTACTTTGCACGTCCTATTATATAAGTCGTGCCCGCGGCGTAACCAGCGTTTGTTATCTAGCAGTATGTTCGACGGAGAGATCCAGCTGTGAGAATCTTCGAGAATGTCCATAGCAGTAGCAACTACAGCTCCAGCCATGCCGTGCATCATACCGACGAGAGGGTGACACTCCTAGACGTTGTTTAGAATGGGACAGAGCCTGCTTTGTGTAATTGGACTTAGTCCCTGGAGGAATTGTTACGGACTTCTAATTTAAACCAATCTTGAAGTTGAGTATTTACGTTCTTTTAATAAAAGTGTATTTTGGAACATTGCACTGTGATAATCTCAGTAGTTATGTTTTACGGCGCTTGCCTGGGAGTAGCGTGCCATTTATACTGGCATCAACATCATCTCGAGAATAGCTGCTGTTTTTATCACATACGGTAGTTGACAAGCCAGTACTAAGATATTTAATTTATCTTACTCGGTACTACAATCTTTTTCTGTACGAGAAAAATGGCAGCCCATGCCGCTAGCTATGTGATTGGCGACGGTGGCGTGTAGCAGAAACCACTTTGACCCATCACTTCGACATTTGCCATCAGATGGAGTTACTATAGTGAAAGCAAAAGCAAGTGCACAATTTAAAACTTTCATTTTTAGGGAATAAAAAAGTATTAAACGAGAGATACTACGGAAGCAAAAGCAGGCAGTGGAAAATTTAAAGCATAAAGAAGTAGTATATTGTATCTGAGCAATATTATTTTGGAAGGGAACAGCCACATTTGTTTGAAACAATTAAACATTACTTTCTACGTACAGGAAGAATGTTTAATTACACACTTCTGTCCTGGCATGACTCAGATGGTGTAATGTATAAAGCTCTTTTGTATTAGCCATTTATGTAAGTTCGGTAAGAGCTGACATAAAAACATAGACATAAAAAATTGTTTAGAGGCAGGAAAGTCTTTACAGTATTTTTTTATGGGGAATAATCATTTTGATTAGTGCTTTTATGAGCTCCTGTGTTTATTATTGAAATGGCATGTTAAACCTATCTCCCTGAACAAGACGCACCAACCTAGGGACATTTTTCCCTGTATGTTAACGGAATTAATAACACTCACAATTATCATGTGCGTATTAAGTGATACCATTGTTTGAATATAATTATTTCATTACATTTTCTTTAAGGTATAGTTGTGCTAGAAAAATAATGTCAAAATTAGTCGTCATTTGCCGGTCTTTAAAAATTTATGTGAGGTGACCAAGACCAAAGGTTACAGATGTAAGTTACTTCAAATATAGGTCTGAAAGGAACATTAATACCAGGATGAAACTTATGTTTCATTTTTACCGAATACGCTCTTCAATTTACTCATGTTAACGTGCAGTGAGCATTTCACATAAAGTTTTTATAGTTTTTGCGAAAGACCCAGTAAAACTTGAGCGCTTATACAGAGCAATAATAACAGACGAAAGAGAGAGAATTATTGGCTGCCTCGAGAAATTATTTCTACTTTTTTGATTTGCATGCAACAGTTTCTTCGATGCTGACTGATGCATACATCTTTATTCTCACAAAGAATAAACATAGTATTGCTAAGCAGTATTGTATTGACAGTACAATACTTGAAAATTTAAATGTGGAATATTATTACTGCTGATGACAAACACTGTGCTTAGCAAAGCGAATACGCATTTCTCATTATAGCACGAGATTCCGCTGTGTAAATATAGAAACGATTTTGAGGTGGAACTAAGGAAAGAATCTGCAACTTGCGGTTCTACAGTTTGTAGAATATTAGAAGCTGGTGCTTAATGTACCTACAGTTTGTTGGTGGCCTCCACTTGTCATTCATTCTCATTAAATTTCATTTTTTTTGTAAATTTTTTTCTCTCTTTCCATCTTCCTGTTATAATTGATTTTCAAAGTTTCCGCTGCTCCTCTCTTCCTCTCAACTTTCTCCATTTTTCTGCCTAAAAATTTCTCAGTCCCTTTTCGATATAATGTGACGACTATCTATTTGCTACGCGCATATGTTTTCTTGCAGTTACGCAACCTACCGATGTTTCCTACTTAGTGCACAGTGATAACTTCGTGGCACCAGCCACATACGGGCCGTTTCACTGCCTTCTAATTCCGTGTACATTTTAATGTGAAGACTTTACGGGTTACCACATATCTAATGGGAATGGTTTTTAATGGATTTCATTTGGTTTTACTGACGTTCACACACATCATGTTATTTGACATGAGCTTCGTAGCTCAGAAATTTGTCGTCCCTAATAAGTGATTTTTACGTGTAAGTAATTTCGTTTATTATATTTTTATCCTCTACAACTTTTAAAATTTTATAATTCTTTTTAATTATAGTAAAAAACTCCTCAATACGTTCACATACTTCTGGAGAAGACATTTTCAGAATTCTTGAGACCATGGTCAAGAGTTGTTAATAAACCATTATACCTGAAACTCATTGGCTGATTTTCTTGAATAATTCATTCACATTCACCGTTGGTGAACAGCAGCTATTTTCAAAATTTTGATAGAAAAGACATGTTTATGTATGCCATCAGCTGTTCTGTAAACATATTGAAATTTAGTATTACTTTTGGTTTGTGTGGATGATCTTCTGGAAGTCTACAAAAAGTTGTGTCAACAGATTACTTTCTGATTTGTTAAAGATAGTTGCATTGATATTGGCATAGACAGATAAACATCAGAATTTATAATACATACCACTAACAAACTTTCGATTGGTGGACACATCTATACTTTTCAGTGGGAGTTTTTATCAAAAATATGTTAGTGACATGAAATAGAAATATTGATGTTTATCTGTTTAAGGCAGCATTAAGGTAAAAACGTTTAATACATCATAAAACAAGGGGTTGAACAACTTTGTGACCAGTGCCAAAAGATGGTCCACACAGAGTAAAAATAGTAGTGCCTCTCAGTAAAGATTACGCTGTAGCTGATGGAGATAACATAAATGGTGGCACTTCTATGATGTTACTTTTAGTTGCATACCTGCAGTACCTACTGCAAAAATATTTTGCACTCCAAACTTTCACTGTGCTGAGAACTTTTTTCTTAAAAATATTTTTGCTAGTGCATAAACTTACCTGCAAAAGCAGCCCTGTTGCTCCTTACACAACATAAATAATACTTATTCCACGTTTTTTGTTGTTGTAGGCGAAGCATAGAAAAAAAGGCCTTGAGTCACATCTATGTAAATACAACCCTCCATAGCAAAATACTACTTGCACATATCTATAGAAATTGTTAAGCGTCCAAGCTCTGCCCAAAGAAACGATAGCTTTATACTTCTGTTATCTCAAGTTGTCACAAATACCTCCACAAGTGACGTGTTGGTTTTAAGTGCATTGGTTTATGTTATTTTACCATGTTATATTGTGTTTGTGCTTTGATCGTCTCCTTTCCTTCAACAGTTCCACGTGTTTTATACTTGTGTCTGTTGTGTCTTACTTTGTGACAGCCTACCTATGGTTTCTCATTCTGGGACTAAGTCAAAAAAAAAAAAAAAATGGTTTAAATGGCTCTGAGCGCCATGGGACTTAACTTCTAAGGTCAGCAGTCCCCTAGAACTTAGAATTACTTAAACCTAACTAACCTAAGGACATCACACACATCCATGCCCGAGGCAGGATTCGAACCTGCGACCGTAGCGATCGCGCGGTTCCAGACTGTAGCGCCTAGAACCGCTCGGCCACCCCGGCCGGCCATACTAAGTCAATCTTTATTTGTATTTCAATGTAAAGGAACTCAACATAGATTTCCAGTGTAAGGTACGGTAGTAGAGTTATTATACACTGATAAGCCAAAGCATTGTGACCACTGCCCACCGCAACGTGGCGGGCACGTGACGCGGTAACAAAAGTATGTGAGCGGAACAGACTCGGACGGGGGATCACCTCACCTCAGAGGAGGTATGGACTGCAAATGTGGAAATCCAATGAGATCCTTACCACACTAAAATATCATAGACTACCCATCGATCGGCAGCTAATGTGGAGCCCTCACCTACCAACTATCAGCAGAAAGCCCACAATGGACTGAAACTGATAAAACTAACAGGCCGAACTTGGGGATTACATCCCTCCACTGTTCTCGACACCTTCAAAATGATTGTCTGACCCATCCTCTCCTATGCAAATGTTGCATGGATTTCCGCCCCATCAAACTTCTGTAAGTCCCTCCAAACCCTCGAAAGCTGTGCGCGCCGCCTCGCTTCCCGCATCTGTTTACCTTCCCCCCACATGGGTCCTCTACCGTCTCATCAAAGTCCCACCCCTCATCACCCACAACGAACACCTCCGCATTTCCTATACTGTCCGCAAACTAGATTCCAATCACTCCATTGTCTCCACTCTGATCACCAACCCTGATATACTGCCGCGTCTTCACAAACACATCCCTCCATCCCTGCACTAAACACGCGCCATATCCCATCGCAACGCAACTTTAATCAAGGCCCTCGAGAGCAGCCCCGATATTTATACCTCCTACCAACTTAAACTCTTTCCCCCCTGTCCCAGTCCACATCGGGGTTCCTCTCTCTTTTCCCTCTCTGTCCATTCCCATCCCTTTCCTCTTGCAGCTACTGTGCTACCCACACGACACACTACTCTTCACCCTCTGTCTTTCACACTGACTGTATTTCCCGCTATCCACCTCAGCTCCTACTTCTCATCTCCATAGTTTTCCTGCCTGACAGACCCCTATGTTTCTACCCTCACTTCTTAACCTTGTGCAACATACACTCTACTTAATGGAGGTCCTTCACATTTTAAGTGGAAGTGCAGTGCTTCTGTGTATTCATCTGCAGAATTTTACCTTTTTGCGATGTGTTTTTAAAATGTATTCCTTTCTGTTTTTTAACTGCTCGTCTTTCTTTTTTAATTAGAAATAGAAAACAGCCCGAAATTTTGTTCCTACTTCTCACTGTAAACTTTTTTTACTTCGCTTGGCTGAAGAGCGGAGAATTGTAGCGCTGACAGCCCATAAGGGAGGACGATGAAGTAACAATAGAGGAAAAAGTGTAGTTCTTTGTTGTGGGCGTGCATGCCGCAAACGCGATAGGCGCGCGAGCGCACGGGTCAAGGTGTTAGACAAAGGAAGGAAGGGGGGGGGGGGGGGGAGAAGGTGGAGCGCGCAGGCCCCAAACCGCAGCACCCACCAAACTTCATACACAATCCAGTCTTAGAAATAATAAAGCACTGTCGGAGAGAGAAAGGGGGGGGGGGGGATTGGGAACATATGCCCCAGACACTAACAAAGTAGAACTTGCAGTGCAGAGGTTCAGTACACATCATCAAACTACAAGTATGTACAAACCTTCCATTGAAGATTATTAAAGCCCTGAGATATAACTATTTACAACAGTTGTATGTAATACAATATAATCCATAATCGTGTACCTGGTGAGACTAAAAGGAACCATAGTTCAAGCATCAGAAGTGTAGAACTGTCCTTTAGTTGGACACGGTTATACTTCATAAAACTTGCTATAGGTAGGTGCAAGACATACTTAGCTATGGTGGGCTGTGCGTACATAGGTGTGAACCAAGTTGTACTGTAACAGAAAATATATAGATATGTATGACAGAGCAGTTGTCACATAAATAGGAGTATGTGACCTACCACAACAAAAACGTGTAGCACATGTTATTTATGTTATGTAGGCTGCAACAAGGCTACTTTTTAAGGTTAGATTATACAGAAATAAAAATGTTTCTTAAGAATAAAGGTCTCATCAAAACGAAAGCATAGAAATACTATCACTTTTGTGGAAAGGACTCAGACATTAAAAAGCAAAAAGGTACAGTCATTTACGATAAAAATACGGCAGGTCTCTACATTGGAAGATATATGAGGTAATAGTAATATCATAAAACATTTAATAATATAATGGACACAGGGGTTTGTTGAATACTATAACATGATAAAAAAATGAAATTATCGTCTGGCATCGTTGGCCGGGAGGCCCCATCCGGGGAAGTTCGGCCGCGAGTGAAAGTCTTATTTCAGTCGACGCCACACTGGGCGTGCTAGTGATGAATCTGAAATGATGGTGAGGACAACACAACACACATCCCGGCCGGGAATCGAAACCGGGCCCGCTGCATGGGAGACATGCACGTTACCTCTCAGCTAAGCAGACGTACTATAACATGATGATATAGCGTGTCTATCTGTATGAAAACTAATTTTGTAAAACAAGGCACATGACGGTCATTAACATACACTGATGAGCCAAAACGCTATGACCACCTGCTTAATAGCTTGTTTGTCTGGAACGAAATACATGGCTCATTCTGAACGTCGGCGATCCGACAGTTTTGGTATGTTTGTGGAAGTATGTGGCATTACATGTCTACGCACAGGCCGCGTAATTCGCGTAAATAGCGGGCCGCTGATTTGCTTACCCCGTGATAGTGCCCGATAGCGACCCAGATGGGTTGCATAGGATTTACACCAGGCAAATTTGGTCGCCGGGACCACTGCTCCGAGACACGGACAGTTAAACTGCTGACAGATGACATCGCCTTTGGGGAAGACATCAAGCATTAAGGAATGTAGGTGGTTTGCAGCTGTCAGTGTGTCTTCGATTACTACCACAGGTCCCATGCAAGGACAGGAGAACGTCTCCCTTAGCAGAGCTGTGCTCCCACCTGCCTTCATCCGTGGCGCGCTGCAGTTCTCGAGCCGCCGTTCACCGCGATGACGGCGTGTGTGGCACCGAAGATCGACCTAGTGTAGCAAAACTTTTATTCACCCGAAGAGGAGACACGTTTCCATTGATCGACGGTCGACTCGCGACAGCCTCGTGCCCTCTGCAATCGTAATTGACGCTGTCTCCGGGTCAGAATGTGAAAATGCAGGCTTTTGTCTGCTGCGGAGCTCCATGTTGAACACTGTGCCATGAATGGTGTGCTCCGAAACATATGTTGTGCGTGCGCCAGCATTGTGCTCTTCCGTCAGAGGTCCCACAGATCACCATTCGTTCTACTTTACGGAACAGACAAGCAGGAATGGAGGGACGGAAACCGTAGTATCTGCCACGGGCGGCAATTTCAGGAGGGAGGGGGGGGGGCGCAAATTCATATTCTCTAAGCAAACGTCCTTGTTTCACTATGGGCCTAGTACCAAGCGCACGTTGTTATCTTGATTAATCATATGATTTTGAAACGCATCTCAATTGGTTTCTGAACGTTTTTAACACGTTCTTTCCGAACGAATCATAAGTTGATTTTTGAATACCTGTACAGTGTACGTGATGTCTCTACCATACAAACACTCGTCGCATACAGAATTAGCAAACCTTCCCGTAGAAGAAAGGGGACGGGGCTATGCAAGCTGAGCCCAATACATCCAAACGGGTGAATGCCGATCGCTTTTTATTTATGTTGTTGATAGGGTGTACGAATGATCAGCGTTATTATAATTACTAGCGAAATCCACAGATTCAGAACACCGGAGTGGAAATAAGCGACTAACAGAAATAACAGGTAAGAAAGATTATATACACTACTGGCCATTAAAATCGCTGCGCCACGAAGATGACGTGCTACAGACGCGAAATTTAACAGACAGGAAGAAGACGATGTGATACGCAAATGATTAGTTTTTCAGAGCATTCACACAAGGTTGGCGCCGGTGGCGACACCTACAACGTGCTGACATGAGGAAAGTTTCCAACCGATTTCTCATACACAAACAGCAGCTGACCGACGCCTGGTGAAACGTTGTTGTGATGCCTCGTGTAAGGAGGAGAAATGCGTACCATCACGTTTCCGACTTTGATAAAGGTCGGATTGTAGCCTATCGCGATTGCGGTTTATCGTATCGCGACATTGCTGCTCGCGTTGGTCAAGATCCAATGACTGGTAGCAGAATATGGAATCAACGGGTTCAGGGGGGTAATACGGAATGCCGTGCTGGATGCCAACGGCCTCGTATCACTAGCAGTCGAAATAACTGGCATCTTATCCGCATGGCTGTAACGGATCGTGCAGCCAAGTCTCGGTCCCTGAGTCAACAGATGGGGACGTTTCCAAGACAACAGCCGTCTGCACGAGCAGTTCGACGACGTTTGCAGCAGCATGGACTATCGCATCCGTGTATGGTGACATCGAGGTCAACGCACATTGGAAGCGTATTTTCGTCATCGCCATACTGGCGTATCACCCGGCTTGATGCTATGGGGTGCCATTGGTTACACGTCTCGGTCTTGTTACATTGACGGCACTTTGAACAGTGGACGATACATTTCAGATGTGTTACGACCCGTGGCTCTACCCTTCATTCGATTCCTGCAAAACCCTACATTTCAGCAGGATAATCCACGGCCGCATGTTGCAGGTCCTGTACCGGCCTTTATGGATACAGTAAATGTTCGACTGCTGCCCTGCCCAGCACATTCTCTAGATCTCTCACCAATTGAAAACGTCTGGTCAATGGTGGCCGAGCAACTGGCTCGTCACAATACCCCAGTCACTATTCTCGATGAACTGTGGTATCGTGTCGAAGCTGCATGGGTAGCTGTACACGCCATCCAAGCTCTGTTTGACTCAATGCCAAGGCATATCAAGGCCGTTATTAAGGCCTGATTTCTCAGGATCTATGCACTCAAATTGCGCGAAAATGTAATCACATGTCAGTTCTAGTATAATATATTCGTCCAATGAATACCCGTTTATTATTTGCATTCCTTCCTGGTGTAGCAATTTTAATGGCCAGTAGTGATTATCTTATCAGTGTACCCAAGAAAACGAAATTTTGACAGAAAATTTTTGTCAGATCGCTATACTACTAATGGCCAGTTGCACAGTCCCCGGTTAGCAGCCGCTTAAGTTCTGTTCTCGGAATCGTGCGGAAAACTCATTGTACGAACACGTAATAATGCCTAATCGGAGAATAAACGCGGGATATCCGAACCGGTGATTTTGGCAGGGTTAGGGAAGTTAACTGGAGAATAAGTTTTGACAATGGCAGGAATAGTTTCAGAGTTATTGATGACTAGGCTATATCATAGAACGATGAAGGAGAAGAAACGCGAACATCACACAGATTATATGGAAGAATATGACGATTCCAAATTTATGTAAAAATATCGTACTACTACTTTTCAATCTCGTGCTTGAGAAACTAGGGTGTACGAATTTCGTAACATAAAACTTTTGACTTGCAGTAGTCCTAATAGGCATTTCATGTATGTACTTCCTGAATTATATCCTGTAGTGTTATTTATGTAAATAAAGAAGATAAAAATGATCATTTTTGCCAAAACAGTCTCGCTTTTTGGTGTGTGTAACAATTGCTGCAACGTTTGAAAGAGTTATTTCGTTTTATCTAGCGACAGTGACTAAACAGACATAATCAAATCCAGAAACCACACCAGTCTTGGATACTATTCGTGTCAGCAACTTTTTAAGTATTGGACAACGACATTTTGATTTTTCTTATAGCAAAACGTTTGACAAACTTCAATGAGGTAATAGATTCTTTTGCAGAAAGAAAAGCAAGCCTTGTAAAGCTGCAGCAAGATATAGAGAAAAAACTTCTGGGACCTAAGAACTGAAGAAATGTCTCTCGTCTTTACTAGTTTTATATTTCCTATATTTAATGTTATGTCACGTAAAAGAAAAAGGTATTAGCTAATAGGCAATAATGAGAGCAAATTTTGTGAATGGTTCTTATTCTCACAGTCACAAATAATCCCACCAAGTATTAATTCTGAGGATTTTTTAAACAATGAGGAGGTGCCGAAGATGTGAAACTAACCGACGGGGAGCAGGAGAGGCATCACAGGACATTCCAATTTCCACTGGCCTAGGCCCGGCTCCATCACAAAATATACACGCTTGAATTCCACAGAGCGGAATACAGTGACATACGGTAGAAGAATGCTGTGGGATGAGACGTGGTGCGGAATACAGTGACACACGGTAGAAGAATGCTGTGGGATGAGACGTGGTGGGAAGAGACGTGGCACTGCTGCTTGGCACACTTGAGATCAGAGAAGAATGCTGTGGGATGAGACGTGGTGGGAAGAGACGTGGCACTGCTGCTTGGCACACTTGAGATCAGATAGCATGTCTTACATTTCCTCGAACATATATGTTTACATACGAAGCCCTCAAGTTTTTGCCCCGGTTCGGAAATATCGTAGATCCGGGGCTGCAGACGAAATTACAAACCCCACGTTTTGTGAAAAATCTTGGGCGTCCAAGTATTTTTCGCCCAATAGTAGTAGCTCCACTCTCCTTCTACCTCTTTCCGTAGATGCTCACGGCAGTAGCACATGAACATTCGACCAGCCTCTCCGTTTTCGAGATACTCGTTCACAGGTTCTGTGGCACTGCTGCTTGGCACACTTGAGATCAGATAGCATGTCTTACATTTCCTCGAACATATATGTTTACATACGAAGCCCTCAAGTTTTTGCCCCGGTTCGGAAATATCGTAGATCCGGGGCTGCAGACGAAATTACAAACCCCACGTTTTGTGAAAAATCTTGGGCGTCCAAGTATTTTTCGCCCAATAGTAGTAGCTCCACTCTCCTTCTACCTCTTTCCGTAGATGCTCACGGCAGTAGCACATGAACATTCGACCAGCCTCTCCGTTTTCGAGATACTCGTTCACAGGTTCTGCGTAATACCTTAACTTTTGTATTACGCATGCAGTATAAAGAAGGTCTGGGAGGGCATTGTGCGAATTAAAAATATGTTTAGTTCTAAGTCAAGTACAGTTTTGTAATTGTTACTATTCTTAAAGGTCACTCACTAAAGTAGTTAATTTTAAATGTTAGAAGTCTGATTGCATGGTAGCAACGGAATAGGCATCTAATGGCTCCGACACTCGATATAAGTGTTATCTTGCGATACTATCTACCCGTTGTACATTATACGCCGTTTAAGATGGACTTTCAAGGCTTAAAATACGTTCACCTTATGTAAACAGAAGTGCTACTGTGCTACAGTGTACTGTAAGACGCGTGCAAATATTTAACAGGACATAGAGGATGCTACAGTGAACAATTTGAGGTAAGGTACCTGGGGTCGGAGAAACCAGCTTAAGGAGATAATAGGAATAAAATCACATTACTGTGTAATTTTTTTATTTACGTTAGTTACAGTTATTTACAGATACCATCATTAACACAATCAATGCACCGTCTGTATCTTACAAAGATACGTTCGTCAAACTCAGTGCTAGGATGACATCGGCGAACAATATTCTGACGCATACTGACAAATATTCCTGGAGGATTTCGAGTAATATCGCAGGCAGCTACAATTCTATCCACTAGGGCCTCATACGTGACTTTAGATCTCCCTGTAGGAATGAAGGAAATTCAAATGAGGTGACTAGGCAGGCCATGGAGTAGAACCTCCCCTTCCAATACAGCGGCCAGGAAAAACATTGAGATAGTTGCGGACATCCACACTGAAATTAGTGATGCCTGTTAGGAAATCGTTCCCTGTGCAGGCTTTGTGCAACGAGAGCACTGCAACATACATCACCATACACAAGGTGAAGTCAGCAAGTTTTGTGAAACTGTGCCGGTACTGCTCCATCGTACTGTACTGTATGTCTATGAAAATCACTAAGTAGTGAATGGGTCTGTCGTTGAGTCATAGTGCGTTCTGTCATGGGACAATGTAAACACGATACAACAGAGCCATCTTACGGACAAATAAACAAAACCGGCATCATGACCTCCTTGTAGTTAGCCACGTCTACCTTGTTTCCCTGCAGGAAATAAAAAATGGTTCAAATGACTCTAAGCACTATGGGACTTTACATCTGAGGTCATCAGTCCCCTAGACTCAGAACTACTTGAACCTACCTAACCTAAGGGCATCACACACATCCATGCCCGAGGCAGGATTCGAACCTGCGACCGTAGCAGCACCGTGGCTCCACACTGAAGCGCCTAGAACCGCTTGGCCACAGCGACCGGCCAGGAAATAAATAATGTGAATAAAGAGCACAGTACGTGTAAACTTGTACGCATGATAGTTGTAAATAGACTGGAGAACAGTAATGCAAGACAAAGCTATGTAGAATTTTACTTCCACATCTCCTTAAGCTTTTCAGCACAAGATTAAGATCCTTAAGCTGGCTTCGCGGACCCCAGGTTGCCTATCTCAAATTGTTCATTGGAGCATTCTCTGTGTCCTGTTACTTTTTGCATGCTCGTACGGAAGCACCCTGAACATGGATATGGCCTTTTGCATGAGGTGCTTTCTGGTTTTAAATACACTCCTGGAAATGGAAAAAAGAACACATTGACACCGGTGTGTCAGACCCACCATACTTGCTCCGGACAATGCGAGAGGGCTGTACAAGCAATGATCACACGCACGGCACAGCGGACACACCAGGAACCGCGGTGTTGGCCGTCGAATGGCGCTAGCTGCGCAGCATTTGTGCACCACCGCCGTCAGTGTCAGCCAGTTTGCCGTGGCATACGGAGCTCCATCGCAGTCTTTAACACTGGTAGCATGCCGCGACAGCGTGGACGTGAACCGTATGTGCAGTTGACGGACTTTGAGCGAGGGCGTATAGTGGGCATGCGGGAAGCCGGGTGGACGTACCGCCGAATTGCTCAACACGTGGGGCGTGAGGTCTCCACAGTACATCGATGTTGTCGCCAGTGGTCGGCGGAAGGTGCACGTGCCCGTCGACCTGGGACCGGACCGCAGCGACGCACGGATGCACGCCAAGACCGTAGGATCCTACGCAGTGCCGTAGGGGACCGCACCGCCACTTCCCAGCAAATTAGGGACACTGTTGCTCCTGGGGTATCGGCGAGGACCATTCGCAACCGTCTCCATGAAGCTGGGCTACGGTCCCGCACACCGTTAGGCCGTCTTCCGCTCACGCCCCAACATCGTGCAGCCCGCCTCCAGTGGTGTCGCGACAGGCGTGAATGGACGGACGAATGGAGACGTGTCGTCTTCAGCGATGAGAGTCGCTTCTGCCTTGGTGCCAATGATGGTCGTATGCGTGTTTGGCGCCGTGCAGGTGAGCGCCACAATCAGGACTGCATACGACCGAGGCACACAGGGCCAACACCCGGCATCATGGTGTGGGGAGCGATCTCCTACACTGGCCGTACACCACTGGTGATCGTCGAGAGGACACTGAATAGTGCACGGTACATCCAAACCGTCATCGAACCCATCGTTCTACCATTCGTAGACCGGCAAGGGAACTTGCTGTTCCAACAGGACAATGCACGTCCGCATGTATCCCGTGCCACCCAACGTGCTCTAGAAGGTGTAAGTCAACTACCCTGGCCAGCAAGATCTCCGGATCTGTCCCCCATTGAGCACGTTTGGGACTGGATGAAGCGTCGTCTCACGCGGTCTGCACGTCCAGCACGAACGCTGGTCCAACTGAGGCGCCAGGTGGAAATGGCATGGCAAGCCGTTCCACAGGACTACATCCAGCATCTCTACGATCGTCTCCATGGGAGAATAGCAGCCTGCATTGCTGCGAAAGGTGGATATACACTGTACTAGTGCCGACATTGTGCATGATCTGTTGCCTGTGTCTATGTGCCTGTGGTTCTGTCAGTGTGATCATGTGATGTATCTGACCCCAGGAATGTGCCAATAAAGTTTCCCCTTCCTGGGACAATGAATTCACAGTGTTCTTATTTCAATTTCCAGGAGTGTATTTTAGTTATGACAAGCCTTTTGTAATGTGCTATTTTTATACACATGTCAATTTGGCGTGAGGACCAACTTAAAACGAACATCTTTCATGACAAATAGATTTTTTAAGGTACAAAAATGTATTGTTCGACTTTGGTTTTTTGTAATGCTAAGATACATCTTTTGACTCAAACGTTACGTCTCAGGTCATGTTATGAGACATATTTCACGTATAAGTACTTTGTTATAGACCCAAAGATGACAGCAAAGTCTGCCGAAACCGATTGTTTTAAATAAAGAAATATTGATGCGATCTTGGTTTTTTTAGTAAGTTCAGTAGATCTATCGTTCTGTGTTTTCAAAATCAGCAAATTCAATAAAATCTTAAAATAAAAAAGCAGCAAAATACAGTGTAACGGTACTCGATAATCCACGAGAAAAAGAAATGTATTTACGCTGACACGCCTATTTAAGTTTGACAACGCTGACGGTACGTGTTATGTTGTGATTAGGTCTGCCTCGGGAGCTGAGGGATCAGCGTGGCTGAAGGTCAAATGAAGGTCCCTGTGTCTGATGCCCGACTGGGTCGGAGATTTTTTTCCCGCTTGGGGACTAGTCGTGTTGTCCTCAGCATCATTTCATCACCACCGACAAGCAAGTCGCCTAAATGGCGTCAACTAAGAAGACTCGCAACTGGCGGTGAGCCGCCATAAGGCAGAGACAGATTCTTGTGACCAATATTCTAAGCGATGAAGTTCACTTTTTTTATACGTGAGTGAAGATAAATGCTGAATGTATTAATTTACTTTCATTTGTCCAAATCTTTCTTGCCTCACTATTTCGGGCGTTAATGCTCATCACCTGCGGCAACAGCATTAAAATGTATCATCGATGTACGCGCCCTCATGTACAACTTATATGGTGTCGTAGGATGAACTTGACACAGATTGTTCGAACGATGAAGCAGGTTGTTTGCTATACCATCACACAAGCTGTGCCTCAGAGATTATAATGGCCGGCTACACGAATGAGACATTTTAGTACCCATTGACTACATATGCTCTATCTGCAGGTGATGGGCGCTAAAACCAGAAACAGTCAAGAAGGTTTGAATAAAAAAAAATGATTAGTACAAACAGTTTTTGTCGACACTTTCTGTCATACACAGGCTTCATCGCGTACATCAAAGCTACACGGCACCAACATAATGTCTTATA
The DNA here is from genome assembly GCF_023864275.1 of Schistocerca cancellata. Lineage (NCBI taxonomy): Eukaryota > Metazoa > Arthropoda > Insecta > Orthoptera > Acrididae > Schistocerca > Schistocerca cancellata. The sequence goes on from NC_064630.1 coordinate 766,582,941, forward strand.
GGTTTTAAGAAACGTAGTGTACTAAGCGAATCACGAAACCCACGTCAGAGAGCGTTTTTGCTGCGCTGAGTGCTCCAGGACGGCCGATATAGGGCGGGGGTGGGGGTTTCTTTGAGAGCGGACGCCGTCGCGCAGCCGGGAGTGGGAGGTGCGGTCTGGTGTCTCATCTTCGCGATTAGGATTCCAGGGCCAGAGTGTCTGTCTGGAGCTGGAGCTGGAGGCAGCCAGCCGCGAAACGAGCCGCTTCAAAGGCGGCGACGGGATTCCTCGTGGCCGCTGCCACCATCACAGAAATAGCGCTGGCACAGCGGCGGTCGTCTTTAGCGGCGCCTCTACACCAATTGGAACTCGCTTACAGGGCCACACCGTTCCACAATCCGTCTCCAAAGGCTGGCCATTTTTCTGTTTACACACATACTTTCCTCGCATCACTTTGATGTGTACTGAGTGCTATCTGTGAAGTACTTTGTTGCAAAATGCTCTTTGGTGTTGTAACATCAGCTAAATGCAGAAATTGGTAAGGTAGAATGGCTATCGTATATCTTTCGGCTAGGACTGAATGAATCTTTTATTATTTCCATTACCTAAGTTTCCAAGTTGCACAGCAAATTAGGTGCTCGAAACGCTGCATTTAAGACCTTTACTTAAGAATTAAAGAAAAATTGCAACGAAACGTTTGATTAAGTTGCTCGTATTACAGAGTTCTAAGGTTCGTTTTCCTCAGTGTAACAAGGAAAGGTGAACTTCTCCTACTCATTGTTATATGGCTCCACATGCCAGTATTATTGTTTTTCCCTTTGTGATCTCTTTTGTTAATAGCACATACACGATGACCACAGGAAATAAGTAAATAAAACATTTTATGTAAAGAGGTATTTGTGATATACTTAACCCATACATCATTTGAACGTAACAAATCAGCTATACTAAAAATTGTATGTTTTAAGATCGACAGAGCACACTTAAAACCCCTCATTTTCGTCTTTTTGACAAACGTCTTGTTGTTGTTGTCTTCAGTCCTGAGACTGGTTTGATGCAGCTCTCCATGCTACTCTACCCTGTGCAAGCTTCTTCATCTCCCAGTACCTACTACAACCTACATCCTTCTGAATCTGCTTAGTGTCTGCAACCTACATCCTTCTGAATCTGCTTAGTGTATTCATCTCTTGGTCTCGCTCTACGATTTTTACCCTCCACGCTGCCCTCCAGTGCTAAATTTGTGATCCCTTGATGCCTCAGAACATGTCCTACCAGCGGGTCCCTTCTTCTTGTCAAGTTGTGCCGCAAACTCCTCCCACGGTACCCGTGGTCTAGGGGTAGCGTCTTTGATTCATAACCAAAACGTCTTCGGTCCCGTGTTCGATCCCCACCACTGCCTAAATTTTGATAAATAATCAGCATTGGCGGCCGAAGACTTCCGGCATAAGAAGTCAGCCTCATTCTGCCAATGGCCTTGTCAAAGATGGCGGAGGAGCGGATAGAGGTTCAGGGCACTCTCTTGTCCTAGGGGTGGGAAATGGCCCCTAAAGGCGGAAGAATCAGCAATGATCAACGACATGAGGATGCAGAAGGCAATGGAAACCACTGCATTAAAGACACGTAACGTGTATCCACAGGACATGTGGCCTGTATTTGAAGAAGTGTCATGATGATCTCTCCATTGGCAAAAGATTCCGGAATAGTCCCCCATTCGGATCTCCGGGAGGGGACTGCCAAGGGCGAGGTTACCATGAGAAAAAGACTGAGTAATCAACGAAAGGATAACGTTCTACGAGTCGGGGCGTGGAATGTCAGAAGCTTCAACTTGGAAGGGAAACTAGAATATCTGAATAGGTAAATGCAAAGGCTCAATCTAGATATAGTAGGGGTCAGTGAAGTGAAGTGGAAGGAAGACAAGGATTTCTGGTCAGATGAGTATCGGGTAATATCAACAGCAGCAGAAAATGGTATAACAGGTGTAGGATTCGTTATGAATAGGAAGGTAGGGCAGAGGGTGTGTTACTGTGAACAGTTCAGTGACCGGATTGTTCTGATCAGAATCGACAGCAGACCAACACCGACAACGATAGTTCAGGTATACATTCCGACGCCGCTAGCTGAAGATGAACAGATAGAGAAAGTGTATGAGGATATTGTAAGGGTAATGCAGTATGTAAAGGGGGACGAAAATCTAATAGTCATGGGCGACTGGAATGCAGTTGTAGGGGAAGGAGTAGAAGAAGTGGTTGTAGGAGAATATGGGCTTGGGACAAGAAATGAAAGAGGAAATAGACTAATTGAGTTCTGTGACAAGTTTCAGCTAGTAATAGCGAATACCCTGTCCAGAATCACACGAGGAGGAGGTATACTTGGAAAAGGCCAGGAGATACGGGAAGATTTCAATTAGATTACATCATGGTCAGACAGAGATTCCGAAATCAGATACTGGATTGTAAGGCGTACCCAGGAGCAGATATAGACTCAGATCACAATATAGTAGTAATGAAGAGTAGGCTGAAGTTCAAGACATTAGTCAGGAAGAATCAATACGCAAAGAAATGGGATACGGAAGTACTAAGGAATGACGAGATACGTTTGAACTTCTCTAACGCTATGGATACAGCAATAAGGAATAGTGCAGTAGGCAGTACAGTTGAAGAGGAATGGACATCTCTAAGCAGGGCCATCACAGAAGTTGGGAAGCAAAATACTGGTACAAAGAAGGTAGCTGCGAAGAAACCATGGGTAACAGAAGAAATACTTCAGTTGATTGATGAAAGGAGGAAGTACAAACATGTTCCGGGAAAACCAGGAATACAGAAATACAAGTCGCTGAGGAATGAAATAAATAGAAAGTGCAGGGGAGCTAAGACGAAATGGGTGCAGGAAAAATGTGAAGACATCGAAAAAGATATGATTGTCGGAAGGACAGACTCAGCATACAGGAAAGTCAAAACAACCTTTGGTGACATTAAAAGCAACGGTGGTAACATTAAGAGTGCAACGGGAATTCCACTGTTAAATGCAGAGGAGAGGGCAGATAGGTGGAAAGAATACATTTAAAACCTCTATGAGGGTGAAGATTTGTCTGACGTGATAGAAGAAGAAACAGGAGTCGATTTAGAAGAGATAGGGGATCCAGTATTAGAATCGGAATTTAAAAGGGCTTTGGAGTACTTACGGTCAAATAAGGCAGAAGGGATAGATAACATTCCATCAGAATTTCTAAAATCATTGGGGGAAGTGGCAACAAAACGACTATTCGCGTTGGTGTGTAGAATATATGAGTCTGGCGATATACCATCTGAGTTTCGGTAAAGCATCATCCACACAATTCCGAAGACGGCAAGAGCTGACAAGTGCGAGAATTATCGCACAATCAGCTTAACAGCTCATGCATCGAAGCTGCTTACAAGAATAATATACAGAAGAATGGAAAAGAAAATTGAGAATGCGCTAGGTGACGATCAGTTTGGCTTTAGGAAAAGTAAAGGGACGAGAGAGGCAATTCTGACGTTACGGCTAATAATGGAAGCAAGGCTAAAGAAAAATCAAGACACTTTCATAGGATTTGTCGACCTGGAAAAAGCGTTCGACAATATAAAATGGTGCAAGCTGTTCGAGATTCTGAAAAAAGTAGGGGTAAGCTATAGGGAGAGACGGGTCATATACAATATGTACAACAACCAAGAGGGAATAATAAGAGTGGACGATCAAGAACGAAGTGCTCGTATTAAGAAGGGTGTAAGACAAGGCTGTAGCCTTTCGCCTCTACTCTTCAATCTGTACATTGAGGAAGCAATGATGGAAATAAAAGAAATGTTCTAGAGTGGAAGTAAAATACAAGGTGAAAGGATATCATTAATACGATTCGCTGATGACATTGCTATCCTGAGTGTAAGTGAAGAAGAACTAAATGATCTGCTGAACGGAATGAACAGTCTAATGAGTACACAGTATGGTCTGAGAGTAAATCGGAGAAAGACGAAGGTAATGAGAAGTAGTAGAAATGAGTACAGCGAGAAACTTAACATCAGGATTGATGGACACGAAGTCAATGAAGTTATGGAATTCTGCTACCTAGGCAGTAAAATAGCCAATGACGGACGGAGCAAGGAGGACATTTAAAGCAGACTCGCTATGGTAGAAAAGGCATTTCTGGCCAAGAGAAGTCTACTAATATCAAATACCGGCCTTAATTTGAGGAATAAATTTCTGAGGATGTACGTCTGGAGTACAGCAATGTATTGTAGTGAAACATGGACTGTGGGAAAACCGGAACAGAAGAGAATCGAAGCATTTGAGATGTGGTGCTATAGACGAATGTTGAAAATTAGGTGGACTGATAAGATAAGGAATGAGGAGGTTCTACGCAGAATCGGAGAGGAAAGGAATATGTGGAAAACACTGATAAGGAGAAGGGACAGGATGATAGAACATCTGCTAAGACACGAGGGAATGACTCCCATGGTACTAGAGGGAGCTGTAGAGGGCAAAAGCTGTAGAGGAAGACAGAGATTGGAATACGTCAAGCAAATAATTGAGGACGTAGGTTGCAAGTGCTACTCTGAGATGAATACATCTACATCTACATCTATACTCCGCGAGCCACCTTACGGTGTGTGGCGGAGGGTACTTATTGTACCACTATCTGATCCCCCCTTCCCTGTTAGGTTAGCACAGGAAAGGAATTCGTGGCGGGCCGCATCAAACCAGTCAGTAGACTGATGAAGGAAAAAAAAAAAAAAAAAACAGTAAAACACGAGTGCCTGGGTGTTACTTTCACTCATAGTGACAATAACACAGAATGCCGAGACAAAGCAAAGTAATTTTGATTTCATTGCATCAGTGTACAAAAAATCAAGTGGCTCACATAACACTGTTACCAAAGTACAATTTTGATAAAAAATATTAATAAATGTTTTTTATTATGTCGTATTTCGTTGTCACATATCTGTTCTAGATCCTCCTTGCCAAGTAATTGTATCAGTAGAAATAAGAAGCAGACAATTAAAAAATTTTGTATTAAATTTTTATAAAACTTTCTGATTTCTGGTAAAATTACCAAATAAAATAAAGCAGAGCAAATGAGTAATTTCTATAATGGAGATGTCACAAGCTGATTATTTTACGTGCATTGCACCGTTTTCAACATCGTGGGAAACGGCAGTGACTTTTTTGTCGTCCCATACAAAAAGAAGGGTGCATAATGCAGCGAATTGCATTATACACTGATGGATCATGCTGTAATTGTATGCTTACTCTTCTTTGATTCTGATTGCTGCTCAAACAACTATCATGACAACAATACCACGTGGTGCATTGCAGTAATCGTGAGATAACTTTCCTGCAGTGTAGGCAGCTTCTGAGAACGCCTACTAGGGGTGAGGTGGGCAGAGGAGAAGCAGTCCTTCCCCTCGCTTCATTCTTCAACTCTGCTGACCATGGTCCGTGTTACTGACGGTCCAAAACAATGTTGCCTCACCACGACATCATTGTCAGCCTTTTTGTGTTTCATTCTTTCTCACTGACAGCCTCCCCTTGCCTTTACTTTTTTCATTCTGTGGTTCAAGATCAAATGCGATTCAGTCGCTGCCTCACGCCATCCCTGAAAAATCTGAATGCTAGTTGTTTCCGGTCTTAGTCTACCGAAATCCACGGGATTACCTGAATTTCGAATCTAATGTCCAGAATGTCCCATGTTGTTAATAAACGTTATGCACTAAACTAACTCACCAAGCCCCCTTACGCAGGCTACACTTCCTTTCAGCATTATGAAATGGTGAAATTAAGAATATCCCAAATGTGTACGAACGGCGATTTATCATTTCTTATTGTGTTACCAGTAGGGTTTTAGAAGTATACAACCTCTTTGTATCCTTTGTTCCATCTCCGTCTTGCTTACTCGTTCACGACACTGTGTATGTAAAATTTGTTTTATGTCCAAATATGTCCTTTGTTAAGCCTATGTCATTTCGTGCTGTTATACGGCTTAAAGTAATTCATACGTTGAATTGTTGAGCAGACTGTAGAATAACATTTCCAGTTTGAGATGGCTGTGTGGGAACGGTCCGAAGGATGACAAATTTAAAAAAAGAATCGAACGTACTCTTTGATGTCTTCTCGCGAAGTCGCCGGCCGCGGTGGTCTAGCGGTTCTGGCGCTGCAGTCCGGAACCGCGGGACTGCTACGGTCGCAGGTTCGAATCCTGCCTCGGGCATGGGTGTGTGTGATGTCCTTAGGTTAGTTAGGTTTAAGTAGTTCTAAGTTCTAGGGGACTTATGACCTAAGATGTTGAGTCCCATAGTGCTCAGAGCCATTTTTTTTTTTTTCTTCTCGCGAGAAAGACGACAAAGCCGCTGTGAAAGCGATCATTAAGCATAGCGCAGTACGCTGGTTCCCGCTCGTGCCGTTGTTCTAACGAAACAATGCTACACGAAGCGCTGTGTTAAGCTATTGTTGGAGACTGGTACGTGGAATTTGATTCCGCTACAATTGCAGTACGCCTTGTAGGCAACTTCAAAATAATACATCGAGGAAGCATGTAAAGGAAGTCGGCACAGCACACAATAGCGGCTTCTTTCAGCATTCGTTTAAACCACAGTACACCGGCATTCTCGTTATTATGGAAGGGATAACGGCCCACAAACGAATGAAGCCCGTGTTCCATAATCGAGTGAAAGTCAATTGTAGTGGAAGCGGAAACGGATGCGGACGAGGGAGGGGAAGTGTATATATTAAGAAAAAAGTAACAGTTGTCTATCAAACACTATTTTCATTATGCAGGATGAATCAAAAAAAATACACTACTGGCCATTAAAATTGCTACACCAAGAAGAAATGCAGATGATAAACGGGTATTCATTGGACAAATATATTATACTAGAACTGACATGTGATTTCATTTTCACGCAGTTTGGGTGCATAGATCCTGAGAAATCAGTACCCAGAACAACCTCCTATGGCCGTAATAACGGCCTTGATACGCCTAGCCATTGAGTCAAACAGAGCTCGGATGGCGTGTACAGCTTCAACGCGATACCAGAGTTCATCAAAAGTAGTGACTGGCGTATTGTGACGAGCCAGTTGCTCGGCCACCGTTGACGAGACGTTTGCAACTGGTAGTAGATCTGGAGAATGTGCTAACCAGGACAGCAATCGAACATTTTCTGTATCCAGAAAGGTCCATACAGGACCTGCAACATGCGGTGGTGCATTATCCTGCTGAAATGTAGGGTTTCACAGGGATCGAATGAAGGTTAGAGCCACGGGTCGTAACACATCTGAAATGTAACGTCCACTGTTGAAAGTGCCGTCAATGCGAACACAAGGTGACCGAGACGTGTAACCAATGGCACCCCATACCATCACGCCGGGTGATACTCCAGTATGGTGATGACGAACACACGCTTCCAATGTGCGTTCACCACGATGTCGCCAAACACGGATGCGACCATCATGATGCTGTAAACAGAACCTGGATTCATCCGAAAAAATGACGTTTTGCCATTCGTGCACCCAGGTTCGTCGTTGAGTACGCCATCGCAGGCGCTCCTGCCTGTGATGCAGCGTCAAGAGTAACCGCAGCCATGGTCTCCGAGCTGATAGTCCATGCCGCTGCCAACGTCGTCGAACTGTTCGTCAGATAGTTATCTTGCAAACGTCCCCATCTGTTGACTTAGGAATCGAGACGTGGCTGCACGATCCGTTACAGCCATGCGGATAAGATGCCTGTCATCTCGGCTGCTAGTGATACGCGGCCGTTGGGATTCAGCACGGCGTTGCGTATTACCCTCCTGAACCCACTGATTCCATATAATGCTAACAGTCATTGGATCTTGACCAACGTGAGCAGCAATGTCGCGATACGATAAACCGCAATCGCGATAGGCAACAATCCGACGTTTATCAAAGACGAAAACGTGTTGGTACGCATTTCTCTTCCTTAAACGTGGCATGACAACAACGATTCACCAGGCAACGCCGGTCAACTGCTGTTTGTGTATGAGAAATCGGTTGAAAACTTTCCTCTTGTCAGCACGTTGTAGGTGTCGCCACCGGCGCCAACCTTGTGTGAATACTCCTAAAAGCTACTCATTTGCATATCACAGCATCTTGCTACCTGTCGGTTAAATTTCGCGTGTGTAGCACGTCATCTTCGTGGTATATCAGTTTTAATGACCAGTAGTGTATAATTATTATGGTATTTGAGATACGTGCATGAGAAACGTAGTGTTGGAAAGAGGAAACTCGAGTTTTACTTGGTTCCCGCTAGGAAGCAGCAGTGAGCGCCCACTGCAAGTCTAGGAAAAATGGTGTCGGGATAACAGAAAGCGTTTTGTGTACTACGGTATGCGCTGTGCGGGTCAGTAATAACTGTTGAGCGTGACTTTCGTAATAGGTAAGGTATGGATCCTCGTACAGTAGAGACCATTAGACGATGGCATGAACAATTCCAAGAAATAGGTTATTTGTCCAAAGGCAAACCGTCGAGGTGTCCGAGAGTGTGTGACACAGACGTCTAACGCATCCGCCATAGTTTCACATGGAGTCCGCAGAAATGCTTTCGCCGTGCATCACGTTAGGTCAAGCCCCCGGTATCTGTCTGGCGTGTGTTGCGTCGAAGTTTACACATGGAACCATAAAAAATTCAGCTGATGCAAGCTCTTTCCGTACATGGCAAACAGCAACGTGTGGAGTTCTGTAATTTCTTTGTTGGCAAGATGGAGAATGGCAGTTTTCTACTGCGCTCAGTGTTTAGTCACAAGAAAAATTCCACTTAAATGGAAAGGAGAACCGTCATAATGTGAGAATATATGGTACGGAACAACCGCATGAAGTTGTACAACGAGAGAGGGACTCTCAAAATTTAATGTACTTTGTATAGTTTCATGGAAAAAGTTATATGATCCATTTTTCTTTGCCGAGAACACTGTTACAGGAAGCACATATCTCGATATGCTTGAGAACTTTGTTTTTGCACAGTTGGAGACTGATTCGAACGGTTTCATTTACCAAAAGGCCGGGCCACGCTGTCGTCAGGAAATGCGGGAATTTTTAAATCGGAGGGTTACTGAACGATGGATCGGTCGCACTGGATCAAATGATTCGGCCTTACATTATGGGGCTCCAAGGTCACCGGACCTGACTGCATGTGATTATTTCTTGTGGAGTTTTATAGAAGACTGTTTATGTGCTTCCTTTACTAACAACAATGAATGAACTGAGGCATCGCATAACAGCAGCTGTGGAAGCTGTAACTCAAGACACGATCGCTACAGATTGGGAACAATCTGAATACCGTATTGACATATGCTGTGCACCTCAAGGAGGGCATACTGAACTCCTATCCTAAGGTATGAAAAAACTTTTTGAGTTTCCCATTCGGCAAAAAACAAAATTCATTGTATATGTTTATTAGTTTCAGAAATATACAGGGCTATTACAAATGATTGAAGCGATTTCATAAATTCACTGTAGCTCCATTCATTGACATATGGTCACGACACACTACATATACGTACAAAAACTCATAAAGTTTTGTTCGGCTGAAGCCGCACTTCAGGTTTCTGCCGTCACAGCGCTCGAGAGCGCAGTGAGACAAAATGGCGACAGGAGCCGAGAAAGCGTATGTCGTGCTTGAAATGCACTCACATTAGTCAGTCATAACAGTGCAACGACACTTCAGGACGAAGTTCAACAAAGATCCACCAACTGCTAACTCCATTCCGCGATGGTATGCGCAGTTTAAAGCTTCTGGATGCCTCTGTAAGGGGAAATCAACGGGTCGGCCTGCAGTGAGCGAAGAAACAGTTGAACGCGTGCGGGCAAATTTCACGCGTAGCCCGCGGAAAATTGGCTCATGCCACAACTGGAGACCGACAGCGCCGACTTCATCTTTCAACAGGACGGTGCTCCACCGCACTACCATCATGATGTTCGGCATTTCTTAAACAGGAGATTGGAAAACCGATGGATCGGTCGTGGTGGAGATCACGATCTGCAATTCATGTCATGGCCTCCACGCTCTCCCGACTTAACCCCATGCGATTTCTTTCTGTGGGGTTATGTGCCAGAACTGCGAGCTCGCATCAACGATGCTTTCGAACTCATTGATGGGGACATGCTGCGCCGAGTGTGGGAGGAACTTGATTATCGGCTTGATGTCTGCCGAATCACGAAAGGGGCACATATCGAACATTTGTGAATGCCTAAAAAAAGAGTTTTTGTACGTGTGTGCAAAGCGTTTTGAAAATATCTCAAATAATAAAGTTATTGTAGAGCTGTGAAATTGCTTCAATCATTTGTAATAACCCTGTAGATGTGCCAAACCGGATGATTCTTCTTGATACACCCACTCTATATTTATGAATGGCAGATTGTATTTAACAAAAACTAATTTTGCCGCTTTTCACCATGCACAATCTATTTCGATGTTCTTTGTATATGAGGCCAGCTCCACTGAATAACTGTTCACTGGCTGCGCTACAGGGAGGAGCTGACAAATACTGGCGAGCTAGTGGCAATAGATGGTGGTGCCTGTGTGCATTTGGTTTACACCACATTAGAGTAAATCTTCTTTTCCTTTTTGTACTCCAGAAGGTTTAACTGTAGCATCGAAAGCAGATTGTCATTTTCGTTAACCATAGTCAGATCTTGCTGATATTCGTTCGTATTTGACATGAATTCTAACGTTTGTAACTATGTTTCTATTTGAGATTCTGTGATTAAGCCACAAATTGTTGAAGGCTGATATTCACTTTCCAATCAGATCCTTACAGAGCCAGTAGCTATGCAGTAATCTTGAGATGAGTTTGGATCTCTTGGCTTTCATCATCATTCAAATTAAGTGTTCGGAACTCAACTTGATCTGTGACGATGCCATTTAAAATCATGGCTGTTATCACGGATCTAAATACGTCGTAATTTTGTACTTATCATTTATGGTCAGTTCTCCAAATCGCATGCTCGTTTTCAATTCATTGCGTAATTTTCTCGTAAAATATTGGAATTGTTCTGTAAAGTGGTCACAAGAACTTGAACTAGCGGTATTGCAACACTATCGACCTATTAGGAGTCGAGACACTTTGCACTAATGAAGCAAAGAATGATATTGGTAAAGTATGTAGTTTATGTGAGTGTCTGCAGAAGACAATATTCTTTGACTATGTAAAGTTTAATGTTTATATGTAATTAACAGATGTTTATAATGCTATGTAAGTAACAATAACTATCTGTTATTGAACTATGTATAATTGTTTGAAAAGTGAAGACAGAACCAGCTCAGAGCTAAAGTCAAATATAGGTGATAACCAGTAGGGATCTCCCGACGTTCTAGAAGGTCGGAAAAGGTGGATATTTTTTACTGTTAACAGAAGCAGGTAGGAGAGGTGAGAAGGGAAGCGGGTCATACAGGCGCAAGATACTGTGGAGGTAGGTGACGAAAGCTGATGCGCGCTTTGCTCCGTAGTATTGTTTAAACAAAGGCAAAATTTTAAGTGGTTAATAGACGTAAGTGAAGGGTAAGTGCTAAGGCACATGTTTGCAACGTTTTAGAAAATTACGTCTGCAACGATTGTTGGTTCCTGGATGCGAAAGGTCTAAGGCATCCATTACTTAGACCGACGCAGATCCCCAGGAAAGCCAAACTCATAATTGCGCTGGTGTAAGTCGCATAATTCGATGCCACGAAGACAAGTAATAATTTCCGTCGTTGCAAAACGGTACATGCCTTCTAAGCATCTAAATCTCCAGCAACTGTGCGCACGACGACAATACTGAAATCAACTGTCCACAGTTCTGTATACGAGCTGTGTTGACAAGTTTTTTGTGTTTTATTCAACAATCATTTAATTGTTTTTTAAACGCAAAACAACTCATTTAACCTAAAATGTTCCAAATAGGGAAGCTTTCCTATATTCAAGAGAAAGAAACCGAGAATCCATTACTGTGGAACATTATTACGCATCTGAGTATTTTCTTTCAAAGTAAATTTAAGTTATCACTCAAATGCAGCAATTAAAGTAAATGTGGAGAATTGTACATTGCATTGAAAGTGCATTAAGTAAATAACAATTCTACCTAGTGTGTGAACTTGGTTATTGGGACCTTTTGCCCAAAAAATTACGTAAAGTAACTTGTTCAATAAAAATGAGAAAAACCAAGTACAAAACCTCTTGCAATCATTTTGTTACTTACAAAAGTATCGTAAAATATTTCTTGTGTATAATACGTGTTTTCAGAAGCAGTGTTGCTGATCTTACCTTCAGAAACGTAAGTAGGTATTATTGTCATTGCGGCGTTATTTTCATGGACCAAAGCTTTCTAAGTGTGTACGTGTGACATATTCCCCAGTCGTTATTTAACTATAGTGATAGAAATTATTAAGAGAAAGTTCTAATAAGAACCAAAATATAGTAAAGGCCAAATTTGGTGAATTTGCTGAATAACGTCAATCGATTCGTCATTTTGGCTGGCGACCGTGTTTTCCAGTATTATCGTCACTCGCAAGAACTAGTTTCGGCATATGAGGTCACCAGCAGTTATTAAGAGGGTAGTTGTGTTTAAGTGCTTCGGTTACCGAAGCTAGAATAACATCTGAGGTTCAAATGGTTCGAATTGCTCTGAGCACTATGGGACTTAACTTCTGTGGTCATCAGTCCCCTAGAACTTAGAACTACTTAAACCTAACTAACCTAAGGACATCACACACATCCATGCCCGAGGCAGGATTCGAACCTGCGACCGTAGCAGTCGCGCGGCTCCGGACTGCGCGCCTAGAACCGCTAGACCACCGCGGCCGGCAACATCTGAGGTACTAAACGTAATTGCAAGACTAGAAACCATGGGTGTTGTAAGCGGCCTTTAGAAAGTGACAGAATAGCACTTACATCGCCATACTACCTTTATAGTATGACTGAAGAAACGCTCGCTTGAGAAATGCTTAAGTTTATAGTAATTTTTTCGAATGGTTTCATTGCTTAAACATTTATCCAGTCTTCAGTTGTGATCATCATTTTAACATAGGTATGAAATTAGTGAATCCTCCAACATTGAAAACTGTTCCATCATACAGAATGTGCTATTCCAGATGGAAATAGAAGAAATTAAATTAACTGACAGGGCCCGCATCTCGTGGTCGTGCGGTAGCGTTCTCGCTTTCCACGGCCGGGTTCCCGGGTTCGATTCCCGGCGGGGTCAGGGATTTTCTCTGCCTCGTGATGGTTGGGTGTTGTGTGCTGTCCTTAGGTTAGTTAGGTTTAAGTAGTTCTAAGTTCTAGGGGACTGATGACCATAGATGTTAAGTCCCATAGTGCTCAGAGCCATTTGAACCATTAACTGACAGGATTTTCATAAAAACAAAACACACTATATTTACTCTAAAGATATACCATAAAATTAAAATTCATTTAAATATATTTCATAATATTTACCACGTTGGGCAATCCTGAATGACAGACAAAGCGTTCCCATCGAATTTTAACTCTGTGCCACCAAGCAATGACTGAAATGAGAGGCAATTTTTTTTTTTTTTTCATTTTAGCAGTAAGTTGCAGGAGCCAGTCCTGTGATTGCACAGCAACCCGAATACAAAGTTGTATCTGATCTATTGCACAACTCACACAATCAAAGCCAGACAGCTACAATATTTTAATCATGTTAGATCCACGAACAATACAGTGTACTGCTTGGTGATATATGCCCCCATCATGAAGTATCGTTTCAAATTTTGCCGATATTACGTCACCTGTATGAAGCTGTCATGATTTCACATTTCAGAATTACGGACATCTTGTGAAAATCGTTTGAAATACCATGAGAAGTCAAACTAAGTAATGAAGTTCCAGAATGGAGATCAGACCATACGTCAGCTGTGAAAATTATTTTTTCAGATTCTTCAAGTAAATTTTTGATTTTTCTTGCCAGCTTATTGAACAATCTATCGCACAAATAGCAAGTACAAAAATCACGACCTTTTAACTTATAATTTGGAAGAGGAGCATTCATTACTCTGCGAACGCAGGCGCCATCCACAAAATTAAACGATAAGTTTTGGACGGAAATAATTTCAGCAATCCCTCGAACCATTTGCTGAGAGTTTAGGTATGAGAAATACCAATAATCATTTACTTGCAGACGTCATTGCAATATAAGTTGTTGCTTATCATCTTTGGCTGAGTAAAAGAAACCAATAACAACGACGCAATAAAAATAGTGACATTTGCGTAGAGTTGTCAGTGCTAACAGACAAGCAACACTCCGTGAAACAAACGCACTAATCACTGTGGGACATACGACGAAAGTACCCGTTAGGCCTGTGCGGCGAAAGTTGGCGTTAATGGGCTATGTATGACAGCAGACGACCGACGCGAATGCCTATGCTAAAAGCACGACATCATCTGCAGCGACTCTCCTGGTCTTAGCGATTGGAACCTAGACGACTGGAAAACCGAGACCTGGTCAGACGAGTCCCGATTTCAGCTGGTAAGAGCTGATGGTAGGTTTCGAGTGTGGCGCAAGACCCCACGAAGCCATTTACCCAAGTAGTCAACAAGGCGCTGTGTAAGCTGGCGGTGACTTCGTAATGGTGTGGTATAGTTTACATGCAATGAACCCGCTTCTGTGGTCCCAATGAACCGATCATTGACTGTAAATGGTTATGTTCAGCTACTTGGAGAGCATTTGCATCCATTCATGGACTTCATATTCCCAAACAACAATGGAATATTTGTGGGTGACAATGAGCTGTGTCACTGACGTACAATTCTTCGCGATTGGTTTGAAGAACATTCTGGACAAATCGAGCGAATAATTTGAGCACCCAGATAGCCTCATATACACTCCTGGAAATTGAAATAAGAACACCGTGAATTCATTGTCCCAGGAAGGGGAAACTTTATTGACACATTCCTGGGATCATATACATCACATGATCACACTGACAGAACCACAGGCACATAGACACAGGCAACAGAGCATGCACAATGTCGGCACTAGTACAGTGTATATCCACCTTTCGCAGCAATGCAGGCTGCTATTCTCCCATGGAGACGATCGTAGAGATGCTGGATGTAGTCCTGTGGAACGGCTTGCCATGCCATTTCCACCTGGCGCCTCAGTTGGACCAGCGTTCGTGCTGGACGTGCAGACCGCGTGAGACGACGCTTCATCCAGTCCCAAACATGCTCAATAGGGGATAGATCCGGAGATCTTGCTGGCCAGGGTAGTTGACTTACACCTTCTAGAGCACGTTGGGTGGCACGGGATACATGCGGACGTGCATTGTCCTGTTGGAACAGCAAGTTCCCTTGCCGGTCTAGGAATGGTAGAACGATGGGTTCGATGACGGTTTGGATGTACCGTGCACTATTCAGTGTCCCCTCGACGATCACCAGTGGTGCACGGCCAGTGTAGGAGATCGCTCCCCACACCATGATGTCGGGTGTTGGCCCTGTGTGCCTCGGTCGTATGCAGTCCTGATTGTGGCGCTCACCTGCACGGCGCCAAACACGCATACGACCATCATTGGCACCAAGGCAGAAGCGACTCTCATCGCTGAAGACGACACGTCTCCATTCGTCCCTCCATTCACGCCTGTCGCGACACCACTGGAGGCGGGCTGCACGATGTTGGGGCGTGAGCGGAAGACGGCCTAACGGTGTGCGGGACCGTAGCCCAGCTTCATGGAGACGGTTGCGAATGGTCCTCGCCGATACCCCAGGAGCAACAGTGTCCCTAATTTGCTGGGAAGTGGCGGTGCGGTCCCCTACGGCACTGCGTAGGATCCTACGGTCTTGGCGTGCATCCGTGCGTCGCTGCGGTCCGGTCCCAGGTCGACGGGCACGTGCACCTTCCGCCGACCACTGGCGACAACATCGATGTACTGTGGAGACCTCACGCCCCACGTGTTGAGCAATTCGGCGGTACGTCCACCCGGCCTCCCGCATGCCCACTATACGCCCTCGCTCAAAGTCCGTCAACTGCACATACGGTTCACGTCCACGCTGTCGCGGCATGCTACCAGTGTTAATGACTGCGATGGAGCTCCGTATGCCACGGCAAACTGGCTGACACTGACGGCGGCGGTGCAGAAATGCTGCGCAGCTAGCGCCATTCGACGGCCAACACCGCGGTTCCTGGTGTGTCCGCTGTGCCGTGCGTGTGATCATTGCTTGTACAGCCCTCTCGCAGTGTCCGGAGAAAGTATGGTGGGTCTGACACACCGGTGTCAATGTGTTCTTTTTTCCATTTCCAGGAGTGTATTTTGAGGTTCATTACAACGACTTTATTCAAATTGATAAATTGATTGTTTTGACAGCTGCCAAATGGCCCTCAAAGATCGCGATTTTTTGAAAATAATTTCTGCAAATAAGTAAATACAAATTAGGCGGCGATACCACCGTCGCTAATTCCTCACTCAGTCGTGTGCTTCCTCTACTGTAATCTGTATAAAACACTCTACTAACGTACACATAAACTGAAAAGCTTTTTATTTGTAACTTCCTGGCAGATTAAAACTGTGTGCTCGACCGAGACTCGAACTCGGGACCTTTGCCTTTCGCGGGCAAGTGCTCTACCATCTGAGCTACTAATCTGCCAGGAAGTTTCATATCAGCGCACACTCCGCTGCAGAGTCAAAATCTCATTCTGGAGCTTTTTATTTGCTTTCCAGTATTTATTAGAAACACTTTAATGAAAACATGTTACTGTAGGAAACTGTATTAAACACTTTTTTAAGACCTTAGATCATCTGCTTTAAACACACCAACCTTGAGCAGGCCCTACTATTCATGTCTATAGCTATCGGACAGATCGACAAGAAGGTTCCTGAAAATAGTAGACACGACTGTTTTAACTGATCGTAAAAAATTGACCTTTTACTGATATAGACTAATGTCACTGAACCTTACTGTTCACATGAAAGACAACATTGTTTGTATCATCTTCCGAGCCTTATTGTTATGTACCTTCTCAATTTCTAAATTAATGTGATGCCTAGGAGAACTCTTGTCAGTTAACCTGAGCAGGAGTTGACAGATGTGAAAATTACCGAACTATCAGTTTAATAAGGCACGGCTGAAAAATACTAACACGAATTCTTTACAGACGAATGGAAAACTGGTAGAAGCCGACATCGGGGAAGATCAGGATGTATTCCGTAGAAATGTTGGAACACGTGAGGCAATACTGACCCTACGACTTAATCTTAGAAAATAGATTAAGGAAAGGCAAACCTACTTTTCTAGCATTTGTAAAGTTAGAGAAAGCTTTTGACAATGTTGACTGGAACACTCTCTTTCAAATTCTGAAGGTGGCAGGGGGAAATACAGGGAGCAAAGGCTATTTACAATTTGCACAGACACCAGATGGCAGTTATAAGTGTCGATGGGCATGAAAGGGAAGCAGTGGTTGGGAAGGGAGTGAGACAGGGTTGTAGCCTTTCCCCGATGTTATTCAATCTGTATATTGAACAAGTAGTAAAGGAAACAAAACTTCTCCATGGAGAAGAAATAAAAACTTTGAGGTTTAATGATGACATTGTAATTCTGTCAAAGAAAGCAAAGGACTTGGAACAGCAGTTGAACGGTATGGACAGTGTCTTGAAAGAAGGATATAAGATGAACATCAACAAAAGCAAAACGATAATGGAATGTAGCCGAATTAAGTCGGGTGATGCTGAGGGAATTAGATTAGGAAATGAAACACATAAAGTAGTAAAGGACTTTTGCTATTTGGGGAGCAAAATAACTGATGATGGTCGAAGTAGAGAAGATTTAAAATGTAGACTGGCTATGGCAAGGAAGGCGTTTCTGAAGAAGAGGAATTTGTTAACATAGAGTATAGATATAAGTGTCAGGAAGTCCTTTCTGAAAGTATAAATAGTTTGGACAAGAAGAAAATAGAAGCTTTCGAAATGTGGTGCTACAGAAGAATGCTGAAGATTAGATGGGTAGATCACATAACTAATGAGGAGGTATTGAATAGAATTGGGGAGAAGAGGAGTTTGTGGCACAACTTGACTTGAACAAGGGATCGGTTGGTAGGACATGTTCTGAGGCATCAGGGGATCACAAATTTAGCATTGGAGGGTAGTGTGGAGGGTAAAAATCGTAGAGGGAGACCAAGAGATGAATACACTAAGCAGATTCAGAAGGATGTAGGTTGCAGTAAGTACTGGGAGATGAAGAAGCTTGCACAGTATAGAGTAGCATGGAGAGCTGCATCAAACCAGTCTCAGGACTGAAGACCACAACAACAACTATAAAATTTAAGGCACTAGGAAAGAACAGTGTGAAGAGAGTTACCATTGGGCAGATAAATGTAAGAAATTTTATTATTTCGGCGATAGCATTCATTGAGCACAGAGACCATTATTTTCAAATTGATCAAGTTTTGTTTTATTACCAGCCCCAATTTCAAATCAACAGTGTTACATGTATACAGTTTGTGTGTTACGTAAATTCACAGAGTTTTGATTTGGTTTAAAGTTATTGACACTTTACATTCTCGCAGCTAAATTAAATTTACATGCTCACAGTCATAAAAGTTCAGTACAGGGCAAAGCACATAAGCGAGAGATAAAATACACGTTCACATGCGATTCCCATTCTAACAGTTATGTTTCAGACTACAATCCGTTACGTAATTTCAATCATATTTCAAACGTGCATGTTTCAGTTTGTCTCGATTTTGGAATAGCTGAAATAACACTGCATACCCTCTCAACCCGTGAAGTTTCATTTCGTTTCCTCCTTCTCTTCTTGGTGCTCCACTTCTTTGTCAGGCACTTATTACTAGATGGCAAAACCGGTTACCTGTCACCTGTTTGCAGTTGCAGTTGGAGTTCTACGTGTACAGGGAAAACGAAAAATTTCAGTATTTCTGACCGAATTTAAAATGGTGTCGTATTCTACTCATTAAGACGCATAATCTTATATTAATGGGTTACCATAAAAAGTGAAGTATTAAAGTTAGAACAGTCTTTATGTCTCGGGGCAGCATAAATCAGGGCACGTAGATGATGCAGACTATGTTCATGCGAACTTAGTGACTTCCTACAAACTTTACAAGTAATTTCAAATCTTTTTGTGATATCTTCTCGCTGACACCACCTACAAAATAATGAAAAGAAAATAGTTTGTGGTTTACTAGATTTTTGCTATTAATGCAATTCAACTTCAACATCTGGCATGACATTTCATTTCTCACTCCTTTACTTCTAACTTTATTCGCAACACCACGCCCGGGTTCCCGGGTTCGATTCCCGGCGAGGCCAGGGATTTTCTCTGCCTCGTGATGGCTGGGTGTTGTGTGCTGTCCTTAGGTTAGTTATGTGTCAGTAGTTCTAAGTTCTAGGGGACTGATGACCGTAGATGTTAAGTCCCATAGTGCTCAGAGCCATTTGAACCATTTTTTTTATTCGCAACACATTTTTGAGTCGGTATCCACATTTGCTACCTGCAGAATTATTTGCATTGTACGACATATAGTTCAGGAGAGATGATGTCATAAATATTGGGATGCGTGAAAAGCTAGTTTTTACGAAAACGAAGCTATTGAAGCTGTTTTACGCAAGGGAATTTCATGCTTCAGAGGATCGGTGGTCGAAGGTGGTGGGGTTACTGGTGTTTGTTGTAAACACAGATCGAGAGCATACACGAATAGAAGATCAGGAGAGAAGTCTTCGGATAAGATAAAACTACTGTGTGACCTGTTTTGCCTGTAGCCAACGAAGGAAAGAAAAGAAAGATTCAGTGAGGTTAAAATTCAAGGCGAAAGGATAGCAGCAAAAACATTTGCTGGTGACACTGGTATGCCTTCTGAAAGTCAGGAAGAATTACAAGCCCGGTAGAACGGAATTGTCTACAGCTTACAGAGTGAGGACTGACAGTAAATCAACGAAAGATAATTGTATTTTGGAAGGGTAAAAATTAGACCAGCGGAACCTAAAAAACTGAAGATCGTATGGTAAGTGAAGTGAAGGAATTCTGCTATCTTGGAAGAAAAATAACACAGGATGGACGCAGCAAGCCCATAAGATACAGATTAGTACAGAAAAAGAAGTCTAGTAGCAGCAAACATGGCTCTTAATTTGATAATGAATTAAAGAGGTTCCGCATTTTTGCAAGAATACTTTTTCTGCTTTGTTTGAACTTCGAACATGTTTCACCAATTCGCCAATGGGCACGGGACAACGCAACAAAACACCGTTATAAATCCTAAAGATGATCTGTAAATAGGAAAGCACATCAAATACTTTTCCAAACGAAAACATCACGAAACATTACCAATTTTTGACTATAAAAACAACAACAACAACAACACATTTATCAGGCACAAAGTGAGCATGTATAACTCAGTTACAGAAATGGTAAGCGCAGGTTCGAATCCTGCCTCGGGCATGGATGTGTGTGATGTCCTTAGGTTAGTTAGGTTCAATTAGTTCTAAGTTCTAGGCGACTGATGACCTCAGAAGTCGCATAGTGCTCAGAGCCAGAAATGGTAAGCGTCGAAACGGGACCTATGGTACTGTTTTACTGGAGTACACCGTTCAGAGGTTATATTCTAAACAACAATTCAGTTTAGACTTTGACCTACGATTCTTGGGTCGCAGGTGACATCCTATATTATAATTGTTGCCGATTTTTATTGGCAGTTACAGGGAACATATAATGTAAGACGAAGCTAATGCCGACATCCAATCTAAGGAACAAAAGAAATCTGATGTCTACCTACAATATTTGTATCAATATGTTTCAGAAACAAGAAAATAAAATAAAAAAGTACAACGCTGAAATTGCCACAACTGTGGAGAAACGTGTTTGGGGATTTTAAAAAAGTGCACTTGCAACAGGGCGAACATTCAAAACCATGAGGTATAAAGAGCAGCAAGATCAGAGACGGATTTAGGAGTGACATATGATATAGGCGAACAGGATTTGGTGACACATACTGGGCAGTTGTATGTGGAATACGACAGAAGACATCCTGAGGAATTCACAGCACTACCTGGAGAAGTAAAAGAAGATTTGCCAATGTAGGAAGTGAATCTACAACAAAAATAGTACGGGACGCAGAGATCGTACAGGAAACAAATACCTTCTACAAAGAAGTAAACAATAAAACACAGACCAGTCATACCCGCGACAGATTTATGAAAGCACTCACTGTACTGGAATAGCCGATGACTCTTACTACACCATTAACACATCTGGTAAGGTATAAGCATCCAGAAGGGGAGTATATTACATTTCCTGTACCTTATATCGTAGATAGAATACATCTCAGAGTGTACAATCTGTCAACAGAAGTGGGAAATCCGGATAAGTTACTGAAGCAGGTTTCTGCCAGAAGACATGAAACATTCTCCTTATTTACTTTGTGCAAGCACTTTGTGATGACGCATGGTCGTATAGCAATCGATTATAGTCGAGTAGGGCAAGACTATCGAATATATACCGTCAGCCATTATGGATATATAGGACAGATTAGTGCCATGAGAAGTGTTAGCGTATTGCATGGGGCTAGAAGAGTGACAGAGGAGTTGCAGTTAGATGTATTGTGCCTCCAAGAACCGTATACGAACCAGGTTACTTTTCGTTAGGAGCGCGAGTGCACTCAACGACTGTTTTATGACTTTCAAATGATGGAGCACAACAATTAGTCGCCCTTTTCTTGCAGGTTTTATTCAGCAAATCTAGATTTCAGATAGTGCCTAGCCATTATCAATGTTCTAGTACGTCAGTCCCCTGTTGTTCGGGTTCTGCCACCGTTCTTTTTCAGAACTGTGACAGAAGCCCGATTGCTGTGTCTCTATCATCTGAAAGACCGTATTAGTATTTTGTAGTTGTGACTTATTAAACTGATTGTTCGGTAATTTTCACATCTGTCAACACCTGCTTTCTTTGGGATTGGAATTATTATATTCTTCTTGAAGTCTGAGGGTATTTCGCCTGTCTCATTAATCTTACTCAGCAGATGGTAGAGTTTTGTCAGGACTGGCTCTCCCAAGGCCGTCAGTAGTTCTAATGGAATGTTGTCTACTCCTGGGGCTTTGTTTCGACTCAGGTCTTTCAGTGCTCTGTCAAACTCTTCACGCAGTATCGTATCTCATCCTCACCTACAGCCTCTTCCATTTCCATAATATTGTCCTCAAGTACATCGCCCTTGTATAGACGTTCTATATACTCCTTCCACCTTTCTGCTTTCCCTTCTTTGCTTAGAGCTGGGTTTCCATCTGAGCTCTTCATGTTCATACAAGTGGTTCCCTTTTCTCCAAAGGTCTCTTTAATTTTCCTGTATGCAGTATCTATCTTGCCCCTAGTGAGATAAGCCTCTACATCCTTACATTTGTCCTCTAGCCATCCCTGCTTAGCCATTTTGCACTTCCTGTCGATCTCATTTTTGAGACGTTTGTATTCCTTTTTGCCTGTTTCATTTACTGCATTTTTATATTTTCTCCTTTCATCAATTAAGGTCCCCGGTATGCCAATAACTGCCCAGGTAATCACAGAAGGGCAGCGTACTATCGCAGCAATAAGAGTACTTACCAAGGCCATAAGAGTGACAAAAATATCACAATATTGTTCAGTACACGTAATCTGAATGAAAGTGTTAACCAGAAGGGAGAGTTGCATCCTGGCTTCCATGTACTTTCAGTGATGAGATCGACGAGCATCTGAGGATATTTGTCACTTAGGGCAAGCTAAGCTTCTTGTGTACTCCGCTGATGCAAATGCGTAGTCAGTATTGTGCCATAGCCTGATGATCGTGGAAGACAGTTAGAAGAAGCCATTAAAGGATTCAACCTTCATGTATTAACTGCACCTCACAATCCGCCAACCTACGAAGGGAGGGTCGGAGCAACGTCAAATATTGGCGTCACTTTGGCGAATACGGCAGGCTGGACAGTTGACAGTGACCATAGTATCACGCGCTGTACCAACACTGGAAGGGAAATCCAAGACGATAGAGAAAACGTGCGCATAAGGCCCAAATATATCATCAAGGACGCCAACTGTGGAGAAGGGTGTTTCAGTGTCTGGGAAGTCCATCGCTGGGTGATAATGTAGACATTAAAGGGCAACAAGTGACAGTGGCTGTACATAAGGCAATGGAGGCATCGATAACTGTCAGCAGAGGTTATTCTAAAGGAGTACCTTGTATCTGGACCGAGGCGCTGTAGAAATTAAGAGCAGCATGACCCAAGAAGAAAGAGTACCAAGGTTGCATAGATACAGGTATATTAAACAACGTTTCAAGTGAGAGTTGTGGAAAAAAATGAAACGATGGAACCAATTCGTGGAGGCTAACTTAGAAACCGATCCCTGGGGTGTATCACATAAAATAGTCTACAAGAAAAGACGATCTCCAACAGTCTTATCCACACTCAAAAGGACTGATGGGACAGTAACAGTAAGTTGAGAACAGTCAGATGTCCTGCTTATGGAAACACTACTTCCTGAAGGTCGATAAGAAGGCGAGACGGATGATCAGCGTAGGTTACGGGTAATGTTATTGGAAGAATAAGGAACAATAAACTTGTGTACCCTTTGCGCAAGAAGAAATTAGGTACATAATATTAAGACTGAAAAAGAAAAAATCTGCAGGTCCGGACGGGATCCCTGTCAAAGTAATACAAGCCTTGTGAGACCAACTAGATAGTTACTTGTCCGAGATGTACAATAAGTGTGTCTCTGCAAGGAAGGGTCCCCTGCACCATGGAAGAACGCTGAAGTGGTAATAATTAGTACAGGGCTAGTTAAGGATCCAATAATACCCAAATTCTACAGAGCAATTTCTCTTTTGGACGGTCCCTGCAAAATATTTGAGAAACTGTTATGCAAAAGATTACAAGATCACAGACTGCTACGCGGGGTGAGCCCCCACCAGTACGGATTTAGAAGTGGCAAGTCAGCTGAAGGCGCCATTAATAAGGCGATTTTGCTAACGCCAGATACTCATTCTACGTACATCCTAGCGATGATGGTTCATATTGCTGGCGCTTTCGATAACCTGTGGTGGCCGACTTTTTTTTTGGTCACCTTTGCGATTTCGAGTGCCCAGAAGTGCTGTATAACTACCGGAGAGATTGTTCCTGGCAGATTAAAACTGTGTGCCCGACCGAGACTCGAACTCGGGACCTTTGCCTTTCGCGGGCAAGTTGGTAGAGCACTTGCCCGCGAAAGGCAAAGGTCCCGAGTTCGAGTCTCGGTCGGGCACACAGTTTTAATCTGCCAGGAAGTTTCATATCAGCGCACACTCCGCTGCAGAGTGAACATCTCATTCTATCGGAGAGATTATTGTCACAGACGACATACTTCTTTAACATGCCTAGGAGAGAAAATAACGAAGACAAAGTAAAAGGCTGTCAGCTGGGATCAGAGTGTGGTGCGGAGCCTTGGGTGGTGGCACTGGAGGCCATACTACAGGAGTTACATGACAGCGGTAACATAAGCGGTCTGGTGGCATTTTGAGATGACGTGCTGGTCGTTGTAAGGGTGACTGCAAAAGAATTTTAGAAGACAAATGTAGTGCGACCCTCCAAGAACTTGAACGCTGGTGTCGAAGTGTTACATTGTATCTAGCACCTTACAAAATAACGTACTTCCTGCTTAAAGGGAACCTAATAAGAAACTCCAATATAAAATTAGATGCTGTAACGATTAGGAGAAGCGCAGTAAAGAGTTGTCTAGGGGTATTTCTTGACGAACGTCATAACTTTACACGTGACATACAGGAAGTAGGCAGGAAAGGTACCAACGTAATGAATAAAATTATAACCATTGCAAATAGGTAATTTCGGCTTCCCTTGAAGACAATCAGAATATACCATCAATCTACAGTACATTAGCATCAGTCGTAGGATGTGGTGATATGGAACGGCTAGTGAAGCCAGAATCAGTAGTGAGAAGAGTTCAAAAAGGCGTGCTACGAGGTGCATACAAGTTCTAAGGCCTCCGATTTTTTTTCTCCGAGAGAAACATGCGCATTGTTTTAAAATGAGGCCGCGTTCATTGTCAATACGTCCCAGAGATGGCAGCACCGTACGGCAGATGGAATTTTACCGCCAGCGGCGAGAATGAGAACTGTTTTAAATACTTAAAATGGCGACGTTTTCCTTACTTGAACAGCGTGCAGTCATTCGTTTTCTGAATTTGCGTGGTGTGAAACCAATTAAAATTCATCGACAGTTGAAGGAGACATGTGGTGATGGAGTTATGGATGTGTCGAAAGTGCGTTCGTGGGTGCGACAGTTTAATGAAGGCAGAACATCGTGTGACTACAAACCGAAACAACCTCGGGCTCGCACAAGCCGGTCTGAATTGTTTTGGGGGATCGCCGAATGACTGTTGAACAGATCGCCTCCAGAGTTGGCATTTCTGTGGGTTCTGTGCACACAATCCTGCATGACGACCTGAAAATGCGAAAAGTGTCATCCAGGTGGGTGCCACGAATGCTGACGGACGACCACATGGCTGCCCGTGTGGCATGTTGCCAAGCAATGTTGACGCGCAACGACAGCATGAATCGGACTTTCTCTTCGTCGGTTGTGACAATGGATGAGATGTGGATGCCATTTTTCAATCCAGAAACAAAGCGCCAGTCAGCTCAGTGGAAGCACACAGATTCACCGCCACCAAAAAAATTTCGTGTAACCGCCAGTGCTGAAAAAATGATGGTGTCCATGTTCTGGGACAGCGAGGGCGTAATCCTTACCCATTGCGTTCCAAAGGGCACTACGGTAACAGGTGCATCCTACGAAAATGTTTTGAAGAACAAATTCCTTCCTGCACTGCAACAAAAACGTCCAGGAAGGGCTGCGCGTGTGCTGTTTCACCAAGACAACGCACCCGCACATCGAGCTAACGTTACGCAACAGTTTCTTCGTGATAACAACTTTGAAGTGATTCCTCATGCTCCCTACTCACCTGTCCTGGCTCCTAGTGACTTTTGGCTTTTTCCAACAATGAAAGACACTCTCCGTGGCCGCACATCCACCAGCCGTGCTGCTATTGTCTAAGCGATTTTCCAGTGGTCAAAACAGACTCTTAAAGAATCCTTCGCTGCTGCCATGGAATCATGGCGTCAGCGTTGTGAAAAATGTGTACGTCTGCAGGGCGATGACGTCGAGAAGTAACGCCAGTTTCATCGATTTCGGGTGAGTAGTTAATTTAAAAAAAATGGGTGGCCTTAGAACTTGCATGCACCTCGTACTAACATTCAAGGGCGCCTACCGCACTACGCCGAATGATGCTTTGTTAGTAATTCTAGAAATATGCCCACTTGACTTGGAAATTGGGAAAAGGGGAGCCTTTTAATTGTTAAAGAAAGGCAGTCAAATGGAAGTACGAACGTGCTTGGAACTGAGGCCAGTTCGGAAAAGGCAATGAAACATCGCGTGTTACGACTGTGGCAAAATGAATGGGATTCTTCAGGCACTGGCAGGAGAACATACGTGTTTCTTCCTAACACCAGGGAGAGAATTAAAAATGAGATTTCTTAACCTATCGAGTGGACTGATACATTACCTGACTGGCCTTGGCCCTTATGCCACGTATCTGTACAGAATCAGAAGACAGATGAACGATAGCTGCGCCTGCGGCATTGTGGGCACACCAGAACACGCGTTATGGGTCTGCGCGCTGGATGAAGACGCAGCGGGTAATGGACGTTGGGTATTAAGGATGTCGGATCCCAAAGCAGCACGAAGGAGCAAGTCGACTTGGTGCATCTTGGACGACATTGCAGCCGCAGTATCCAGGAAGGCCGAGGAAGACTTCACGAGGCATTCAACCATAAGTCAGCATGCTGCCACCCAGGCTAGACAATATACTCTGCAGATGGAGAAAAGATAACAGAGGTCGGTGAGCACCGAGTGAAAGACTGTTCCAAGACTCTCCACTATTTGGTGTAGGTGATCATGGAAGCGTGGATTTTAAGAAGTAACAGTGGTGGGTGGAAGTGCTTGCTAGTGGAAACGCTGCTGACGCGCTGCCCGACACCCAAGGAATCCAGCAACCAGTGGCTGTTGACAGGGGTAGTACGAGGGCGGATCCAGTAGCGGAAACAACCACCTACAAGTAAAATGCACCAAAATAAATGAAGAAAAAGGAAACAAATTCTGTAGTTGATTGTAGTGGATTACTACTGAGTAACTGGTTAAGGAGTTTCATATAGTTTTATAGTAGTAGAACTAGTTGCAGTTTTTTAATCCCTTCTTTAAAAATTAAGTATCGGAAAAAATAGTTAACACACAACTTATAACTATCCAAGGCAATCTGATCTGTATGGCCTATTTTAGCTTCTTAGATAATAGGCTGTGGTTATGAAGAATAAATAAATAAAAATAAATAAATAGATCTAAAACGTCAATACGACGTAATTTGACACGGTATCTCTGAGTAGGACGTTCAAAAACTCTTGCATAAGAGCCAGAGGTGGACTAATTCGTTACTGACTTGCTCAACTTGTGAAGGTCTTTCTCTTGATCAAATCAACCAATGTTTCTGTAACTGTAATCGTTTGTTTGTCTGTACGTGTACATTACATCTAAAAATTTTCATCCCATTCGGATAATTCCTTTGTGGTGCGTCTTTTCTCTCTCTTCTGCACCATAACTAACATACATCGTTCCCTACGGCTGTTACATATCTCGACATCATGTGAGTAGCTGCTACCATCGTTCCAATACTGAATACTGACCACCACCTGTGGTAACGCCGTGCTAAAACACAAATACATACTGCCCATAATTAATACAAATCAACAAGTAGTTCATTTTGTCCCGATTACATCGAGAAAATGCCACTTTTTAGGGCTTACTTCTGAGTTCTAATCTGCCCTGTTACGCATCTTCGAAATTCACCGTAAGATATAACGATTGCTCGGAGCGGGAAACTTCTTTATGGGTTGCAGCCGTCGTTATTAGTCCTTCACGTGCAGAATTTACAATCACTTCAGGTCCTATTTGATCTCTAATGCTGTCAGGCGGTAGCGTAAAAAGGAACGGAGCTGTTTTTTTAGAAAATCTACATGTCGTTGCGTCCACTACTGACCATAATTCTCGGTGTCTATTGTTGTAATAATAATAATAATAATAATAATAATAATAATAATAAAAGGTTGGGTAAAATCTCACAAGAAGCAGCGATAGAGCAATTAGATGAAAAAAAGCAGAAATTGCAAGCATTGGCCAAACGACTTAGAAGATACAAAAAAAGTGAAAATAGAAGGAAACAAAACCAAACATTCAACACAAACCAAAAGAGATTTTACCAAACAATGGATAACACACACATTAAAATAGACAATCCACCAAACATAACAGACATGGAACACTTCTGGAGCAGCATATGGTCAAACCCGGTACAACATAACAGGCATGCACGGTGGATACAAGCAGAAACAGACACATACAAGATGATACCACAAATGCCTGAAGTGATAATTTTGCAACATGAAGTCACCCGAGCAATTAATTCTACACACAATTGGAAAGCCCCTGGAAATGATAAAATAGCAAATTACTGGCTAAAGAAGTTCACCTCAACACATTCACATCTAACTAAATTATTTAACAGTTACATTGCAGACCCATACACATTCCCTGATACACTTGCACATGGAATAACCTATCTGAAACCTAAAGATCAAGCAGACACAGCAAACCCAGCTAAATATCGCCCCATAACATGCCTACCAACAATATACAAAATATTAACTTCAGTCATCACACAGAAATTAATGACACATACAACACAGAACAGAATTATAAATGAAGAACAAAAAGGCTGCTGCAAAGGAGCACGAGGATGTAAAGAGCAACTGATACTAGATACAGAGGTGACATATCAAGCTAAAACTAAACAAAGTTCCCTACACTACGCATACATTGATTACCAAAAAGCCTTTGATAGTGTACCCCACTCATGGTTACTACACATTTTGGAAATATACAAAGTAGATCCTAAGTTGATACAGTTTCTAAACACAGTAATGAAAAACTGGAAAACCACACTCAATATCCAAACAAATTCAGATAACATCACATCACAGCCAATACAGATTAAGCGTAGAATATACCAAGGAGACTCATTAAGTCCTTTCTGGTTCTGTCTTGCTCTGAACCCACTATCCAACATGCTAAATAATACAAATTATGGATACAATATTACTGGAACATACCCACACAAAATCACACATTTGCTATACATGGATGATCTAAAACTACTGGCAGCAACCAATCAACAACTCAACCAATTACTAAAGATAACAGAAGTAATCAGCAATGATATAAATATGGCTTTTGGAACAGACAAATGTAAGAAAAATAGCATAGTCAAGGGAAAACACACTAAACAAGAAGATTACATATTGGATAACCACAGCGACTGCATAGAAGCGATGGAAAAAACAGATGCCTATAAATACCTAGGATACAGACAAAAAATAGGAATAGATAATACAAATATTAAAGAAGAACTAAAAGAAAAATATAGACAAAGACTAATAAAAATACTGAAAACAGAATTGACAGCAAGAAACAAGACAAAAGCTATAAATACTTATGCTATACCAGTATTGACCTACTCATTTGGAGTAGTGAAATGGAGTGACACAGACCTAGAAGCACTCAATACACTTACACGATCACAATGCCACAAATATAGAATACATCACATACATTCAGCAACAGAAAGATTCACATTAAGCAGAAAGGAAGGTGGAAGGGGATTTATAGATATAAAAAACCTACATTATGGACAGGTAGACAATTTAAGAAAATTCTTTCTAGAACGAGCAGAAACTAGCAAAATACACAAAGCAATCACTCATATAAATACATCAGCTACACCATTGCAATTTCATAACCACTTCTACAACCCTTTAGATCACATAACATCAACAGATACAAAGAAAGTAAATTGGAAAAAGAAAACACTACACGGCAAGCACCCGTATCATCTAACACAGCCACACATAGATCAAGACGCATCCAACACATGGCTAAGAAACGGCAATGTATACAGTGAGACGGAAGGATTCATGATCGCAATACAGGATCAAACAATAAACACCAGATATTACAGCAAGCATATTATTAAAGATCCCAATACCACAACAGATAAATGCAGACTTTGCAAACAACAAATAGAAACAGTAGATCACATCACAAGCGGATGTACAATACTAGCAAATACAGAATACCCCAGAAGACATGACAATGTAGCAAAAATAATACATCAACAACTTGCCATAAAACATAAACTAATAAAACAACACGTTCCCACATACAAGTACACACCACAAAATGTACTGGAGAATGATGAATACAAATTATACTGGAACAGAATGATTATAACAGATAAAACAACACCACATAACAAACCTGACATCATACTCACCAATAAAAAGAAGAAATTAACACAACTAATTGAAATATCCATACCCAACACAACAAATATACAGTAGAAAACAGGAGAAAAAATTGAAAAATACATCCAACTGGCTGAGGAAGTCAAGGACATGTGGCATCAGGATAAAGTCGACATTATCCCAATTATACTATCAACTACAGGAGTCATACCTCACAATATTCACCAGTACATCAATGCAATACAGCTACATCCAAACATATATATACAACTACAAAAATCTGTAATTATTGATACATGTTCAATTACCCGAAAGTTCCTAAATGCAATACAACATATACCATACAGTTACAAGGAAGTCACGCTTGACCGAGGTCCGCGTCACGTTCCATTTTTAACCAGACTTTAGTCTGAGAAAAAAAAGTCAATAATAATAATAACTATTATTATTACTGACGATAATTCCAAGTTAAGGAGAATGCTAAAACAATCAATTTTCATGGCTTTTTTATGTCTTTTTCTGTTTTCTTCCCAAAATCTCTGATATATTCACTGTATTTCTTCTTCTCTCCTCTGTTTTCGTTCACCCTATTTCCCTTCTTCTCCTGATGTTGGTTGTAATCGCCTCTGTCTGTTCGTACAGTTCTTTTGTCTGTCTCTTTATCCAGATCTCTCTTTCTGAACTGGCCAGTAGATCTTCCTCGGGATTTTCCTCTCTTGTTTTTCCATCCCCTTATTTTCGTCGTTCCCTTGATTACTGTTGCTTCTGAGGCAGACAAGGCTTCTGGTAAGACTACATTACTGTGGATTTTGCGTGCATGTACTGCGTGTTTTCATTTGAGATTTGTAGTCCTGTTTTGGCTGAGATTTCATGGTCTTTAGAGCTTCCATGGCTTCTTTTATGTTCTTTGTTGTCATGATGGCTACGCCATCGCCAAAAGTCAGCATTTTACGTTGACGGTTCTATCCTTGTGTCTCCCCATAATTACATCGTTGACTCCTTTGTCCCATGTTCTGGTTATTTTCTCCAAAACTGAATTAAATAGGATGGGTGACAACCCCTCTTCCTGCCTCACTCCTGTGTTGATTTAGAATAGTTCCGAAATCTCTTCCATAAACTTCACTGTTTGTTAATGTTTCCTCGATTAGCTTCCTGGTTTTGTTGTCCACTTTCATTTGTTCCAGTACGTTGAAGAGCGTTTCTCTATCTGTGGAGTCGTAGGCGCTCTTGAACTCGACGAATGTTACTGTGGTGTTTACTTGTTGTCAGTATTATTCTCGGTTTATATTGTGATTCTAATAATCTTTTGGGAGTGATCTGCGTCCACAGATGACAGGGGGACCACACGGTAATCGTTTTTTGTACGTTTTTTTATTAAGTTTATGGTGCAAGAAGTTCAAAACTCTAATATTAATACCCCAAAACTGTTCGATGTAACTTTTGAAAAATTCTCTAGAAAATAGAATTTGAAGATTCCTGGCCATCTTTATTATGCTAAAGCAAGGTCGATTTTTCTCGACAGACCTTCTGGCTGTGTGGTAGAATGCTCATCTGCCGTCTAGTGGATTTAGGTTCGATACCTGAGTGATGCACATTTTTAAAAGAGGTACCTGACCTACTAGCAATTCCATGCAGTTTAAAATACATGGAAATGTTGGGAAAAGTCAATAGCTCTTGAGACTGGTTTGAGCCATATTTCGTACAATATTTTTTTCGTTTATTTTCCGTTCAGCCAGATACCAACGTCATTTAAGGATAAAATTAATCAAAAACAGCTACCTAATTGCTACTTTTATGAAAAATGCACGTGTTCTTATTTTTAATTACATATTGCATGCAAGTCCAGTTTCCATTACAAACCTATATTTTTAAATACTGATCTTATATAAAAGATTGTTGAAATAAAAAACACAAATTAAATTCTTTTTCCATCTTTACGTATTTTACGGTTCATGAAAATGTTATTGAAACACGCACCTTTACTTGAAATTTTTGGCAGGGATATGAATCGCACCCGTGTAACACAAGTGGTAGATGAGTATTCTACCACAGGACCACACGACTTGTCGAGAAAAACTGACCTTACTTCGGAATATTAAGTGCGACCGCAAAACTTCAAAGTCGATTTTCTCAAGCATTTTTTAGAGTTGCATCAAACTGCTCTTGTTGTTGTTGTGGTCTTCAGTCCAGAGACAGGTTTGATGCAGCTCTCCATGCTACTCTATCCTGTGTAGGCTGCTTTATCTCCCAGTACTTACTGCAACCTACATCCTTCTGAATCTGTTTAGTGTATTCATCTCTTGGTCTCCCTCTACGATTTTTACCCTCCACGCTGCCCTCCAATACTAAATTGGTAATCCCTTGATGTCTCAGAATATGCCCTACCAACTTATCCCTTCTTCTAGTCAAGTTGTGCCACAAACTCGTCTTCTCCCCAATTCTATTCAGTACCTCCTCGTTAGTTATGTAATTTACCCATCCAATCTACAGCATTCTTCTGTAGCACCACATTTCGAAAGCTTTTATTCTCTTCTTGTCTAAACTACTTATCGTCCACCTTTCACTTCCATACATGGCTACACTCCATACAAACACTTTCAGAAACGACTTCCTGACACTTAAATCTGTACTCGATGTTAACAAATTTCTCTTCTTCAGAAACGCTTTCCTTGCCATTGCCAGTCTACATTTTATATCCTCTCTACTTCGACCATCATCAGTTATTTTTCTCCAGAAATAGCAGAACTCCTTTACCACTTTTAGCGTCTCATTTCCTAATCTAATACCCTTAGCACCACCCGATTTAATTCGACTACATTCCATTATCCTCGTTTTGCTTTTGTTTATGTTCATCTTATATCCTCCTTTCAAGACACTGTCCATTCCGTTCAGCTGCTCTCCCAGGTCCTTTGTTGTCTCTGACAGAATTACAATGTCATCGGCGAACCTCAAAGTTTTTATTTCTTCTCCATGGATTTTAATTCCTACTCCGAATTTTTCTTTTGTTTCCTTTACTGTTTGCTCAATATACGGATTGAATAACATCGGGGAGAGGCTACAACCCTGTCTCACTCCCTTCCCAACCACTGCTTCTCTTTCATGACCCTCAACTCTTATAACTGCCATCTGGTTTCTGAACAAATTGTAAATAACTGCTCTTGAAATAATACAAAACCCGACTGCCATGTGAAGCCGTTGAAAATGGTGTTAGCGCGGTAGCTCCCTGCGTTCAATCAGGGCGGCTGGTCATCCTCTGTGATTAGCACTGTGAATGAAAGTTTTATCGTTACGTTATGAGAGAAGTCTGGCGCTGTCAGCGCAGAACCAGTCTGCCCGAAAAGGAGGGCATCGCGGCCGTGTGGGGGATCCGGGTTCGATTCCCGGTACTGCCTGGGGTTTCTCCATTGTGGGAAACTGATACTGGGTGCATTCAGCTTCTTGAGGCCAACTGAGGATCTGCCCGACCGACTAGTAGCGGTTCCAAGGTAAAGCAGAGCGGCGTGCTCACGTTACGCTCTACCATACCGCACCCAATGACGCCACTGGTAGATGATGACACGGCGGTCGGTCATCTCCGACTGGCTCGTCTTTAACTAACTTAATTAATGTTGTGCAAGTACATGTTCCCTGCTGAATTAGCTAATGCCTACATGTTGCCCGATTTAGTGAGATCAGACCACTCAAGTTGCTACTCGATTATTTTCCATAATTTAAGGTTACCTTTGTACATGGGTCTATAACGAGTGATTTTACAGACCCTGTTGGGT
The DNA here is from genome assembly GCF_023864275.1 of Schistocerca cancellata. Classification (NCBI taxonomy): domain Eukaryota; kingdom Metazoa; phylum Arthropoda; class Insecta; order Orthoptera; family Acrididae; genus Schistocerca; species Schistocerca cancellata. The sequence goes on from NC_064630.1 coordinate 766,617,065, forward strand.
GACGTCACCATAATCGGTATTAGGCGGCGTCACCATAGTCAGTACTACACAGCTGTACCGAGCGGGGTGGCGCAGTGGTTAGACACTGGGCTCGCATTCGGGAGGACGACGGTTCAATCCCGCGTCCGGCCATCCTGATTTAGGTTTTCCGTGATTTCCCTAAATCACTCCAGGCAAATGCCGGGATGGTTCCTCTGAAAGGGCACGGCCGACTTCCTTCCCAATCCTTCCCTAATCCGATGAGACCGATGACCACGCTGTCTGGTCTCCTTCCCCAAACCAACCAACCAACCAACCAACACAGCTGTATACGATGGGCGTTCACTGAGTAACGCAACACTTTATTTTTGTATGAAAGCAGGTTATTTTTAATATATCCGCCGTCCGCGGATAGGAAAATCTCAGAGTGTGAGCTATAGCGTTTTCATTTAAACTAAAGTCTTTCTTCAAAATTTACAAAACAATATTCTTGAGGTAGGACTGATCCTCCAAGCCTACCAATAACTAAATCAGAGATTCTTCCAACCATTGTCTGTAGTAACCATACAACTTCACCAAACCAAGCCCCGGGCGTCTCGTGAAGAGCGGCGCCGAGTCCACGTTGCCGTCACCTGAGTCCGAGGATGGCTCCGGTACGCTGGCGGCGGTGGGCGATGACGCGGCGGCTACGAGGACACCAGTGGGCTCGCTCGGTGTGAACTGCCTCTCCAGGCTCCTGCGCCAGCCTAAATACCTATTGCTTGGCGCATGGATATGGCTGGTTCTATTTGCAGTCACGTGTCGAGCGGAAGGAAAGAGGTCCGCGGCTGAAGCGAACTCTTGCGGCGCCGTGGACGTCTCCTGGTGGTCTCTGGGAAGCGTCTGTTTCCGGGACGACCGGCCAGGCTGACCCCTACTCGGTCCGGGGCCCGCTGTACCGGTCTGCTTCGCGGGAAGCGAGAGTTGCAGGCGCTTAGTCTGGACACAGTAGTTCTTGTTCAGGATTGCAACACAACATATTATTCTCCACTGTTTTGGCTGCAGAGCTCTATTTTTCAACACAATCTCCGTTCAACGCGACAGCCTTACTCCACCTTGCTAAAGGGCCTGTATACCTGAATATTACCACACTAGTGGACGGCATGGGAACCAGCATCTTGCTGCAAAAATAACATCCCTATCATCCACGTAATGCTTCCAGCGGAGTGCGTCGCTCATTGGATCCAACAGATGGAAATCGGAACGTACGAAATTCGGGCTTGTAGGACGGATCCGGAAGAATAATGCAGTGAACTTCTGTGAGATTCTCTCGGGTGTACAGACCTGTGTGAGGCCTTAGTTATCATACAGAAGTTCGTTTACATTTTAGTGACGAGAAAAATGCTGAAATCGTTTCTTCAATTTCATGATGATAGCACAACCACACTTCAGAGTTGATGGTTGCACCATGAGGGCAGACACAGAACGGAATAACCCGTTCCAGAAAACCGTCGCCACAAGCTTTCCGGTTGAGAGATCGACTTTGAACGTTTTCTTCGCAGGAGATGTAGTATGGCAGCATTTCATAAATTGCCGTTCTGTTTCCGTTGAACCCAGGTTTCATAGTCATGTTCGACGAAACTATCGCGATCAGCCTCGTAATGCGCAAGAAATTATTTTCAAATGGTATTTCGTTGCTTTTTATCATCTTCTGTTATGCGGCGAGGAATTCAGCGGGCACACACCTTCGAGCACTCCAGCTGGTGGATGTGAGAATCAGCTTTAACAGAGACGTCCCGTAGTGCAGTGAGGTATTTGTGATCCGTCCATCACCTCGAGTGAGAGTGTCCGCACGTTCCAATGTTGCAGGAGTCACAGCTGTGTGCAGCCGCCGGCACCCGGGAGACTGGACAGGTTTGCGCGACCTTGTTGCGATGATGACAGACGCCGCCTCTCCCAACGACTCGCCGTGCTTTTGTTCACTGCCAGGTCTCCGAAGACATTCAAACTCATTGAGAGCTCTGCTCGGGACGCACCTCCATTACGGACGCCATTTTGAAGTCTACGTATAGCGCCACCACCTTCGGAACTTTGTGAAACTGCGAGGACTGAAGCGGGAATATTCCACGATACCCCACATCAAATTCCACATTTTTTCAACCGAAGCTGACAGAGAAAAAAAATACCTTGCTTTACTTATTGATCCTCCGTCGTGTCTCACAATTATGTCAACTAGTTATTTTCAGGTGTTTGTGCACCGTGACTGCGTGGGATAATTATTTCTTTCAAGTTTCTGTTACCAGTCACTTTTTATTTTATGCTTAATCTGACATAATGCAATGCGTTTCGAACATGTTCTGTTCATCTTCAGGCGTTTATACATACATACATACACACAGAGAAATTTTAATTAAAAATAAACAAACTAGATTAATCTAGAACTCTTTGTTCATTGTCTTTTACTGTAGCTGCTGGTGTGGCATTTGGGGGGAAGGAGGGGGCAGTGTATGGCTAGAAATGGAAATCAGTGATGTCTTCTGCTGGTTTTCTTCCTTGTGGTTGACTATGTATATCACAGCCAGTATCACAGCCTGTATTAACACATAACTGATGAAATCTATCTGCATTCTATACTGGTTGTGATATACATAGTCAACCACAAGGAAGAAAACCAGCAGAAGACATCACTGATTTCGATTGCTAGCCATACACTGCCCCCCTCCTTCCCCCCAAATGCCACACCAGCAGCTACAGTAAAAAACAATGGACAAAGAGTTCTAGATTAATCTAGTTTGTTTATTTTTAATTAAAATTTCTCTGTATGTATGTATGTATGTATGCATAAACGCCTGAAGATGAACAGAACATGTTCGAAACACGTTGCATTATGTTAGATTAAGCATAAAATAAAAAGTGACTGGTAGCAGAAACTTGAAATAAATAATTATGTCAACTAGGAATACTCCAAAAATCAAAACAGGGCTTTTGTCAGTGTTGTCCTAAAAGCTCTGGAGAGTCTACGTAGCGCCCGCACCTGCGTGAACGTGTAACTTTTCAATCTCTCTCCAGCGTGACTAGTTCACTGAAGATTACGCTCTGATATCCGCGGTATTAGACAATCTGCAGCACTTACGCGTGCTATCACGTGAAAACTGTTGACTGCATTCTGCGAAACTGGCTGTGTGTCTAGAAAAAATTTCTTTTCTCATCCAAAAGCACAACAAAGAGATCAACAATTCTGAGGAAATGTAGTCTATTCAGTGGCCTTTGAGCGTTATGTGAAATTTTTACAGCACTGAATTCCTCATCTTATTTACTTCCTCTCCCTTTATGTACGAAGTAACAAAAGAAATGTATCTTTGCGATTGTATACATCTTATCTTGATGCTCCACATTCGTCACCGAATAGCATGTTGTTACATAGCATATTGTAACGTTTCCATTGTCCGTAAACTGCGTTGTGTGTGTGTGTGTGTGTGTGTGTTTGTGTGAAAAGCAGGCAGACTTGTTAACTAAGTCCCGCCTTAATTTTCCGCTTGCCCCACTTCCTCTGTGTTTGCCTTAAGCGGACACACCCTTTTCTCTCCGCCGGCACTCGCGGCGTGCTTTCAGTCTGACCGCGAGTGGTTTTACTGAGAGGGCGTAGTTGGGTGGAGGGTTGGGGAGGGAGGGGAAGCACAGGTAACGGCAGGACCGGACTGCTGGCCTGGGGTCAAGGGCGCTCCACACAGCCCTAACGACCCGGCGCTCGGAACTCAAAGAAGCGCGGGGGCGCATTCACTGTGCGTGACTGGAGAGCGCCAGAGGCCTTTGCTGGCGCAGGGCTCGTAGCCTCCACCCGCGCAGCGTCTTATAATGTTTTACCCCCGAGTACCGCATACCAGAATACTCAGGTCGTGTATCAGTTGGTACAATACTTTATGTCGTGTATCCGGTATTACAATAGAAGCTTCCGCGGCGAAACGTCACCGAATAGTACCAGCAGACGAGTAAATACGTATCAGGATACAATTCTTGATATTTACACTCACGTAATTTTACACTGCTGAATATGTGTTCTCAAGAAAAATTACAATCATGTTTACGACGTACGCACATCGAAAAGTAATATCTTGCGGTGCAATTGAATAATTTTAGATTTTTAACAAAATGATCACATACTGTTTGGAAAAAAAGGAAAAAAAAGCAACATTAAACAAACTATTACAGAACAGAGATTCGTACATAAACTGACGAAACACTTAGCTTCAAAATTTACTTTTTTTTTAATAAGCCACTATCATGAGGTAATTCATGTTTCGTTGAACAACTACGAGGATGGAGTAAGCACAACGTATTTTAGATTACGCCAAAACAGGCTCTGAGCACTATGGGACTTAACATCTATGGTCATCAGTCTCCTAGAACTTAGAACTACTTAAACCTAACTAACCTAAGGGCACATCACACAACACCCAGTCATCACGACGCCAAAACTGTTGAGTTGGGATAAAATCCAAGTATTAAAAACGTACATTGCGTGTCTAATTGAAATTCTAAATCACGACCGATCCGCATAACTGCGGATACTAATATTATATTTAGATTTTTGTCACATTTCAACAATGCAGAAAAATATAGAGTCATGTTCAGAGAAAATTTGTTGTTATGGTTCAGTAAGTACCACAACAACCACCATCGTGGTCCAGTTCCTTCGATTGTTGAAAAGAGGAACGCTGCATTATATTTTTATGGAATGTGATATTCCAAATAAAGAACAATATTTCTTTAAAATTTCCCACCTCTACTGACTAATTAGCAGACATTTAAACAATTATTAATGATCTGCGTAAAGAAGTTAAAATATTTGTTGCATGGAGGAAGGCGTCGCTGACGAGATGTATTGGGATCCAGGTATATTGTATAAATTCTCCTCAAGTTATCGCGTTGCGTAGTTTTACAACCTTTGTTGCAACTTTAGCGCTTCTTAGACATAAAGAGCAAGAAACGAAAATAAATCATGAAGATTATTAAAAGTAGTTGCCAGTTTTATCTACCGCAGTTACATCTAAAAGCAAGTGCCGACAAAGCTGAGACTGCAAGCTCGGAGTTATTAACTACTTAGTTTCAAGTTCCACAGATTATCGACAAGAAAGCGAAGTATACACTACAATCTACATAATAGTCTTAAGAGAATTCGATTATATCCTTCGAATACTCTGGTTCATCTTCAGGTCTAAGTAACTGCACCAGCAACCCGCCTTGTCCGCGTGATAATCGAGTAATACAATCTACAGCTGGGTTAAAAATATTTGCCGTCACGATTTACACACACTGTTTTTCATAAGGATGTAATTGAAAGCCCCAACTCTCTTCGCGTTGTGTTCTTCGGAGTGCTCATTTCATGGACTTTCAGCTGTTTTTTGATGGATTTTTCATATTCTACTGCGCCGACAAACCCTTGATGTGAGCTTTGATCATTTATTTGATTAAACCAGTTATTCATACATTTTTGTCCCCAGTGATGTATTTTGCAGCATTCAGACGACATTTGTTGTAAAATTTGGCGTCACTGCTTCTGATGGGGCAGGCTTTTGCGAAACAAAGGCAGTGTGCCACACGTGGTAAGGCACGCATAAAGGCCTGGAAAATATTTCACGCAACTTAAGGCAGGCAAGCGAACTTATATCATGTATTCCCAACGGAAGGTGTAGTGGAAAACAAAAGAAAATGTGGACAAAAGGCATCAAAGAACTCGTGTGATAGGGGGTGTAAACGTCCAGCATTTCACGGAGGGACACCTTTCATCATGTCACCAGCAATCGGAGACAACCACTCTGTTCGGTTGCATATCATAAGGAGCATGGAATATTTTTCGATGAGCTTTCATTTTTGCCCGCTCTCAGGGTTGATGCTGTAAACTGGATTTCCTGTCTTGAGGTGCATGAAATATTTTCTAGACAACTTTTATTTTTACCAATTTATACCTTGTACCACCTGCTCATTTCCAGTCACGGGTTTGTCAAAGTTCTTAGTTTTGAATGCTGCAACGAACTTGAATACATACACCCATGTTTCTGAGGAGAACTATGCTCCCGTTTCTCCAGCAAACTGCTACGCAACTACTTAGCGCTAATCTCGTCTAGAAGAAAGACATATATCTACTCCAGTGTCTACAAGCTTAAAGGTAATCAAAATGCGAGAGCAAATTTTCTGTACTGATGCCAGGGAGAGTGCTTAAAAAGGTAAATACCCACAACAAAAAAAGTTTTGCATCACCCTGGTTTCCAGAACTTGTGAAGATAGACTTTGATTGTGGATATTGTATCACAGACACAGTCCCTGTAACTGTTAGAGATGTCACTAAACCCACCCAAAGATGAAAACAACCATGCATGAGCAGCGCCTATTAGACGAAGGGATTCCGACTGCCGATCAGTTCCAATCATTCCACCAGCAAGGAGGTATACGTCTCGTGTTGTCTGTAGTTCAACCATGCCTACATGGTCAATACCGCGGTTCGAACGCGTCCGCATTGTTACTTTGTGCCAGGAAGGGCTCTCAACAAGAGAAGTGTCCAGGCATCTCGGAGTGAGCCAAAGCGATGTTGTTCAGACATGGAGAAGAGACAGGAACTCTCGATAACATGCCTCGCTCAGGCCACCCAAGCGCTCCTACTGCAATGGATGACGGCTACCTACAGATTATGGCTCGGAGGAACCAAGACAGCAACGCATGTTGAATAGTGCACTTGGTGCAGCCACAGGACGTCGTGTTAGGCCGCATGAAACGCAACTTCACTCCCGACGTCCTTGGCGAGGTCCATCTTTGCAACCACGACACCATACAGGGCGGTACAAATTGGTCCAATAACATGCCGATGGAGCGCTCAGGATTGGCATCACGTTCTCTACACGGATGAGTGTCGCATATGCCTTCAAGCAACGCCGGAGACGCGTTTGGAGGCAATCCAGTCAGGCTGAACACCTTAGACCCACTGTCCAGCGAGTGTAGCAGGATGGAGGTTCCATGCTGTTTTGGAGGGTGCATTATGTGGGACCGACGTACGCAGTTGGTGGTCACGGAAAGTGCCGTAACGGCTGTATGATACGTGAATGCCATCTTCCGACCGATAGTGCAACCATATCGGCAGCATATTAGCGAGCATTCGTCTTCAAGGGCGACAATTCGCGCCCCCATCGTGCACATCTTGTGAATGACTTCCTTCAGAAAACGACATCGCTCGACTAGAGTGGCCAGCGTGTTCTCCAGATATGAACCCTATCGAACATGCGTGGGATAGATCGAAATGGACTGTTTGTAGACGACGTGACCCACTAACCACTCTGAGGGATCTATGCTGAATCGCCGTTGAGGAGTGGGACAATTTGGACCAACAGTGCCTTGATGATCTTATGGATACTATGGCACGACGAACGAATACAGACATGCATCAATGCAGGAGAACGTGCCACTGGGTATTAGAGGCACTCATATCTGCAACAATCTGGACCACCACCTCTGAAGGTGTCGCTGTATGGTGGTACAACATACAATGTGTGGTTTTCATGAGCAATAAAACGGGCGGAACTAATGTTTATGTTGATCTTTGTTCCAATTTTCTGTATAGGTTCCGGAACTCTCGGAACCGAGGTGATGCAAAACTGTTTTTGATGTGTGTGTTTTGCAACAAAACTTTTCAAACCTTGCAATTTGAAACCGACAATACCGCTTTAAAAAAGTGCAAAACAAGATAAAGTATTCCACTGTCACAGAACAATCAACTGACAAGGGAACCTCCCCATCGCACGCCCCTCAGATTTAGTTATAAGTTGGCACAGTGGATAGGCCTGGAAGAACTGAACACAGATCAATCGAGAAAACAGGAAGAAATTGTGTGGAACTATGAAAAAATAAGCAAAATATACAAACTGAGGAGTCCATGTGCAACATAGGCAACATCAAGGACGTTCTGAGCTGAGGAGCACCGTGGTCCCGTTGTTAGCGTGAGCTGCTGTGGAAAGAGAGATCCTTGGTTCAAGTCTTCCTGTAGGTGAGAATTTTAACTTTTTATTTTCAGACAATTATTATCTGTCCGTCCGTCCGTCCGTCCGACCGTTCGATGGGAGGTAACTGCGCCGTAGTATTGTGACGCTACACCTAAACGGAAAAATTTGAAAACGTCAAAAAAATATGTTTTGACAGAGCACAGGGAAAACCGTGCCACTGTGAAACTGTTGCATTCATTTGTTGCGTTTATCTGACAAACTCTTTATGTTTTCATTACTTTTTTTTGGAGTGCTTATCACATCCACAAGAAAACCTAAATCGGGCAAGGTAGAAGAAACTTTTTACCCATTCCCCAAGTGTACAAGTTAGGTGGGTCGACAACATATTCCTGTCATGTGACGCACATGCCGTCACCAGTGTCGTATGGAATACATCAGACGTGTTTTCCTGTGGAGGAATCGGTTGACCTATGACACTGCGATCAAATATTTTCGGTTCCCATTGGAGAGGCACGTCTATTCGTCTACTAATCGCACGGTTTTGCGGTGCGGTCGCAAAACACAGACACTAAACTTATTAGAGTAAACAGAGACGTCAATGAACGAACGGACAGATCATAACTTTCCGAAAATAAAGTAAGTTTAAGTTAATTCTTCACTCTAGGGAAGGCTTGAACCACGGACCTCACGTTCCGCAGCCGCTCACGCTAACCACGAGACCACGGCGCTCCTGACATCAAACTAACCTTGATGTTACCTATCTTACTCATGGACTAGTCAGTTCGTATATTTTGCTTATTTTTTTCATAGTTCCACACAACTTCTTCCTGTTTTCTCGATTTTGATTTGTGTTCAGTTTTTCCAGGCCTATCCACTGTGCCAATTTATAACTAAATCTGAGGGGGGTGCGATGTGGAGGTTCCCTTGTGAGTATGTGCCACATATGCTTGACATTCCATCTGGAAGGGAGCCAGAGTGACTGATGACGTTCAGTGACAATCCATAGAAATAGCTGCGGAGAGTACTGGAAGGGACGTTGGTGTCAGATGAGGAGTTGCTCAACCGTGTCATGAGTACGAATCATCATGAAGCTCAGTTCAGATGGGCTGCTTCGTCTATGAAGAAAAAATTCAGAGCAGCTGCATCTCTGAAAACTCAGATACGTTGGTATTAGGAACTTGAATCATTTCTGACTGTTCATGAAGAGGGGGCAGCAGTTGTAGTAGTGCAGCGCTGCGGACAGCAACATGAGACCTGTTTAACAGTAGAAACATTAGGCTGTTAGATGTGTGTATGATAGCCGAATGGGGGTAAAAAGAAAAAAAAAATACTTAGCGCCTTGAACATGCCAGAACCTGTCCCTAAAAACGGCATTTGTGGGAAGTGTTACTCTTCTGCTTTTATGCCAAGCAATGTGCTAGAGGGATCGTGTTGAGAACGTGGTCTGTAGGAAACAACAGGTAAAGATTTTTGGATGAGTAACAAAATGCATCCTGGTTGATATGAAGTACCATTAGTTGCTCAAACCGTATCAAACGGTTAATACTGAACGCTACGAACCGCAATTATTCAATTTCTATCACGCGCTTAAAGTCAGACCCCCGCAAATACGCTCCCCAACCGCCAAGTTCACCAGACACTATTTATTTTTGTCCAAGCGGCATGGCCTTTCAGTTCATATCTTTTGGCGCTCTACAAAACGGTTTCTATGGGTAAACCACCTCAAAAGAACCTGATTTTTTTATCGCAGAATCTGTTTGTTACCCAAAATGTGGGAAAGGGTTGTAGCTGTACTACCTTAAACAATTCTGTCAAAACGAACAAGTATTGCGGGCCGGGGTCGCCGAGCGGTTCTAGGCGCTACAGTCTGGAACCGCGCGACCGCTACGGTCGCCGATTCGAATCCTGCCTCGGGCATGGATGTGTGAGATGTCCTTAGGTTAGTTCGGTTTAAGTAGTTCTAAGTTCTAGGGGACTGATAACCTGAGAAGTTAAGTCCCATAGTGCTCAGAGCCATTTTTTGAACAAGTATTTTTTTCCAACGAACAGTGAGAATTAAGTCAAGCAGCCAGTGGTATTCACCTGAGGACCAACGAGGATATAAAGCTTCTGCCCATTAACCTAAATATTACATCACCACTAACGTGGTCTCCTCGAAGCGTATTCTTCTAGCTGCATCAATTTCCATCCCAACTGGCAGCAACGGGAAATATCCGAATTAAGTGAAAATGTAAGTTATGAAGTAAAGAAGAACTTGAAGTGAGTTTGGTAAAATATAGTTTAATATTGTTACTTTCATATGTGTAAGTGTCCAGTGTTACAGGAACGATACGTTCCATTTTTAACGCCGATCTATTCTACGTTCTTTACAGCTATATGTTTATAAACTGCGTTGCTTGTTACGCTGGGGGTATATACGTCGAGATAAATGTGCGAGAAACATCTGGGGAGCTCTGGGAACACCGTTTAAGCCGCCGGGCACGAGGGTCGCGACCAGTCTCCGAGGAAATCAATGTGAGGCGAGGCGTGTAAGGCGAAGTAATCAGCGGAATGGCCGCCGCCGGCGCGCCGGAAAGACGCGCCAAAGGCTGCCGCAGGACAAAGGCCGCCGGCCGCGCGCGGGGAAGTCCCGGACACCGCGGGGGAAGTACCTGGCAGCGTTGGGAAAGTCCCCACTACTGCCGCGCCTCTGGTGGCCGCTACTGGTACGATCTATAGCTTTATATTTATTTATGGCCTTTCGCAACACTGACTATACAATCAGCAATAGTCATAACTGCACAGACGTAACACAGAACTTTCGAGTTAAACTAAAATTGGAGAATAATTTAGCTTTGTGGACTGCACAATATACCAAGGTGATTACATTATGCACACATCTTTTCGTATAGTAGTTTCATATGGAGTATCTTATCTAAGATACTTTGAGTCTACATATACATGTACAAGTTCTTATTTAAAAAAAAATATACAATGAAATGATAATTTGGGTCTTGATGTAAGAATATAAGTTCTTAATTTTGTATATTTTACTGGAGTCATGTGAAATCTGGCATTCTATAGATGTAATGTATAGAATGCCTAAAATCGAATGTCAAATTATGAAAAGACTGATATTTTATACATTCCTTAGGCATTCTATATTTTGCTGGATTGTCTGCTGGAAAAGTATATAATACGTGTTAGCTTCCCATTCCTTTCCCCGCCACCACTGTTTGCAGTGGTGTTTGGTCTTTGTTTAGTGGTTGTGAAGACAGCATATTGTTGTATGACATTGAACTATCATGCCATGAATACCGCCATAATAGTTCTCCAGTGTGTAGCATCCAGCCAAAGTTCCACAGACGCCCTCTCGCCATCCAGTCTCATGCCGACAGGCAATGACAGTTCTGTGATGAATTATCTCATCTAACAGCCAGTGCTGCTGAAAACTGTGTTTCCTAACTGAAACCAGTACCTAAATTAGTCTACAATGTCAAAAACACTAAGACGATCAAAAAGAAGGAACCACTAGTCTACTGGCTGCTAAACATTGTAACATAATGATGGTTAAGAATAAGACTAAGTTGATCTATTATCTCAAAGAAGGTAAGAGTGCTATTCAATTTTATGCCTTAGAATCATTTATTTGACATACTCCATACAGACCCATTTGGCTAATGTTCATGGAGGGTGGGTCAGGATGTTGAAAGAATTATCACTCAAGTGTAAGAACATGACATTGTGTTGTACATCACTTTTGTGAGTCTTGCCAGGAGATGCTACAGGGTGTAAAAAAAGGTGTCGTGGTCAAGCTGATTTTTTTTTTTTTTTGGATTCGGTTCCCATTGTCAAGTCGATCTCATTGATTTGCAATCCCATCCTGATAAGAGAGTACAAGTTCATAACGATCTACCAAGATTATCTCACTAAGGTGGTAGTTCTCAGGGCTCTGACATCAAAGAGAGCGGAAGAATTAGCCTACAATCTCACCGATTTCCTTTTGTTACTTGTTGCTCAAATTATTCTACAATCTGGTAACGGTAGGAAGTTATCAAACAATGTTGTAAGCAGCCTAAAGCAGTGCAGGACCCCCTTGAAGATCGTCCGTTGTAAGCTGTGCCACTCACAAAGGTAGGAGAACTTTTTAGGGCAAATCAGATTGGATGCAAGATGAAAAAGCTAGCTGCTGAAGTGACGAACTGCAGTTTGTCCAAATTATTAAAAACAGTTTTTCACTCTCGGAATAACAGGTCACCATACGAAGCTCTGTCCTGCTGCAGTGCAGACATTTTACAAGAGGAAAAGCTGGAAAAAATAACAGAGAGCACGCAAACAACACAACAGCAGAAAGAAAGACGAGAGGAGTCAATGCAAGAGGCACAGCTCCCTGCAGAAGACGAAGATGAGGGTGCAATCCATGAAAGAGGAAACCAAAACAATAATGAAGGCATCGTTATTGAAGAGCTTCCATTTCTGTGGTTACCGAAAATCGTCCTTGTACTGGTATCTGTTGTATCTGCTTAAAAGAAACCAGCAAGGCTGATACATGTAAAAAATGTAGCCAAAACTTTCATGCCATCTGTGGACAATCTCCTGAAGGCAATGCTGGCGACAATTTGTTGGTGTGGGTTACACACGTTCAGGGGCAGACTTGATTGGTTTATGATCCCTTCCCCCTCCCCTTAACTTATCATTCTGTTAATTGATTGCCCCCATCTCGTGGTCGTGCGGTAGCGTTCTCGCTTCCCACGCCCGGGTTCCCGGGTTCGATTCCTGGCGGGGTCAGGGATTTTCTCTGCCTCGTGATGGCTGGGTGTTGTGTGCTGTCCTTAGGTTAGTTAGGTTTAAGTAGTTCTAAGTTCTAGGGGACTGATGACCATAGATGTTAAGTCCCATAGTGCTCAGAGCCATTTGAACCATTTTTTTGTTAATTGATTAATGACCTCTGGGGGTTGACATATGGCCCCCTGGCCCCCGTTCTGAGAAACCCCCTACCCCTTGACATTGTTACGAGAGAGCGGTTTACTCTCAAGTATATGTGTTGACTATGCATATAGCATGTGCAGTTTTAATATCGTGTTTGCGCTCTGGAAGGGAGAAGATAAATCAAATGCCTGCAGTAGCCTACTTTTCTAGAATAGTACTAATGGGGCAGCTGAAGGACACATCATCATCAGTGTCAGATGAAGGAACCATATCAGACACTGAGGATATGTTTAGGATTTAACACAGAACAATGGCGTCAAGTGAGGCGGTTAGTAACTGTACGTCATCAACTAACTTTCACTTTCTGTCTTTTTTCATTTTTTTTTTCAAGCAACCTGTGTTTCAACTGATTTGACGTTGTTTTCTTACCTGCTGCTAATCTTCACATCGAGAATGATATGAAGCCAGTTTTGCATACTCTACAACTTGTCTATCACAACTACTTTTTCTTCCTACCGCTCCTTCCAGGGCCCAGATAACAGTTCTCGGATGCTGGAGCCGATTTTCCACCAGCCTTTACTTTCTTCAAGTATGTGTTTCCAATAAGTTTACTTCCTCATTTATCCTTTTATCTACTTGTTTTCCACTTAACGTTTAATGGGGTTTTTCCCTCTAGCACGGTCAACGTAATACTTCTGAATCAACTGTCACTGCAATTCCTATCTGCGGTGGATATAGCAATGTAGAACTATCACTTTCACTGACATGTATCTTGGAGCAAAGCAAACATCGTTGACTCTGCTTCATCACTAGTTTTTTTAGCGCTTATATTCCTGACAAACATACTGCAGCGACACAAGTCTAGCGAGGTACCCAGAGCCGCAACTAGGTGTCATTCGCCGCTGACTGCTGCAGTCGATGACCTCTCAGCCACTATTGCACACGATCCTACGACTGTCCCTGCGGACTAGATCTTCCTTTGGGAAGCTTTCACGGGACATAGGAACGCAGCGGCACGACTTCTTCTGCATGGTCAGCTCCAAACAGCAGTGTCTAAACCCCTGGGCCATCCGAACAAACTGTGGGTGCAGCTCGTAATGGTAAACGTCACACTGACGACACAGCCACCACCACCATTTGGTCTCAATTAGCCAACTGGTGCCTGACTGAACAGGCTCTTGAAAGCCAGTGCTCCGACCAAGGCACGACGTGAGGTGTCGTGATGTTCCGCTGCCACCCGCCGCGTTCATCAGACTGGGCACTTCTGCCATCTTCTGCTCGTCTGGGATGCCAGATCCTACCTATCAGCTGTCGTGCTGCTGCCCTTCCATGCTGACAACACAGCAACCGACCACCACAATCCAGAGGTGAAACTAAATGTGCGTGTAGCTAGGGCCTCCCATCGGGAACATTGGTCGCCACTTCGGCGAGTTGCGTGTTGATGAGGGTGAAATGGTGATGAAGACAACACCCAATCTCAGAGATGAGAAAACCTCCGACCCAGTCGCAAATCGAACCCGAGCCCCCGGCATGCCGTTCTGCCTCGCCGACGATTCCTCTACTCAGCCGTGGAGACAGAATTGGCGAAGTAGCACGCTACTGTTCATCTCCTTGAGAGTTGCTTGTATAGGTGCATCTGAACCAGTCCTCTTGGATCTGAGACTCGACAACCGCCGCCTGCCATTTGCCCTCCGGAGGCGCTCTGGTCTACGCTCGTTTATGACAGGAAATAAACAACAAAATATCTGTCACAGTCACTTACACCCTCCTCCAGCAGAGAGCCGCTCGCCTGTACTTTCCTGTCGACAGCCATTGCAATACTGAGAATACTGTAGCATTGACGTGCACTTGACTTGCGAAATGAGAAGCCAAAAATTTCGAAGGGTCGACTGTGATTTTTGAGGTACGTCTTGTAGCGGGAAAAAAACCCGCACACACATTGCTTCAATGATTTGGTTTTAGCCGGCCAGGGTGGCCGAGCTGTTCTAGACGCTTCAGTCTGCAACCGCGCGGCCGCTACGGTCGCAGGTTCGAATCCTGCCTCGGGCATGGATGTGTGTGATGTCCTTAGGTTAGTTAGGTTTAAGTAGTTCTAAGTTCTAGGGGACTGATGACCTTAGATATTAAGTCCCGTAGTGCTCAGAGCCATTTGAACCATTTTGAAGCATTTGCTTTTACGAAAACGCGTCTTTCCTTATGTGATTTTGTAGACATTTTTTTTATTCATTATGAAAATGCTTTGTTTCTCCGAGTGCGGAGTAGAATGTAGGAGATCCACTGTACAAACGTGGCCTATATTTGATTGCTTACATCAATAGTTATGCCAAATTCAACATTATAACTACTTGTCTATTCATGAAACCTTTTTCTAATTCGAAAGCGCCTCGCAATGCAAGCATCTGCAACTGCATTCATAAAAATGGTCCACTTGATCTGAACACTATGGGACTTAACTTCTAAGGTCATCACTCCCCTAGAACTTAGAACTACTTAAACCTAACTAACCTAAGGACATCACACACATCCATGCCCGAGGCAGGATTCGAACCTGCGACCGTAGCGGTCGCGCGGTTCCGGACTGAAGCTCCTAGCACCGCTCGGCCACACTGGCCCGCCAACTACATTCATACACTGAAAATCACTGTGAAACGCGTGGCCGGGGACACTTTCCCCAATAATTTATTAGGACTTGATTACTGAAACGCCTCTACATGTTGTGATGTTACTTTCGCATATCACTATTTGATATTTCATTTTCTGTGCCTATTTCCCGCTTTCCAGTGGGTTTGAGCAGCATTTCTGAAAAAGAAGCCTTGCACCCACCATGGCGGGTGGTTGGCCGCCGGAAGCGTCCTTATGAGTCTGTTGTCGGCAGAAATACCACCGCTGGATCTCATTAGTTTTGGGGAGAATAGACAGTTCGCATAACCCTGAAAACGACCAGGTATGCGGCTACTGAAATCTGTGCTAGCACCTGCATCCTGGGGTTCAGTGTACTCCAGGGCCGCCCTACGTCCTCCAGGGAATTGCTGAGAGCACTATTTCTCCTTTTCTGCCCTCGTGAGTGAATTAGTTCATTCTAAAAATTTGCTTCTGCTATTAGTGTGGTGTCACCGCCAGACACCACACTTGCTAGGTGGTAGCTTTAAATCGGCCGCGGTCCATTAGTACATGTCGGACCCGCGTGTCGAAACTGTCAGTAATTGCAGACCGAGCGCCACCACACGGCAGGTCTAGAGAGACGTACTAGGACTTGCCCCAGTTGTACGGACGACTTTGCTAGCGACTACACTGACGAAGCCTTTCTCTCATTAGCCGAGAGATAGTTAGAATAGCCTTCAGCTAAGTCCATGGCTACGACCTAGCAAGGCGCCATTAACCATTTCTAGAGAGAGTCTCACTTGTATCATCAAGTATGCTGTATACAAATGATGGATTAAAGTTAAGTATTCCAGCAGCTACGTACTTTTATTTATAGCATTCATTACGTATCCTGTTTCAGACCTAAGCAAGCCTGCGTGAATTAAGCGCGTGCCCTTTCGGCTTCCTCGCCTTGTGTCTAGACTGTCTTGTCTAGACACAGCAATTAGTACACTTCGTCTTAGGAAATGTGCATCTTGTATGGAAAAGGAGGAAAGTTACGCATGCTTTCTCCCGCTTTGTCATGGATTTAGCAGCAATTATCGCCCGTTACGCTGGCAACAGAACCTACTCTATGTACAGCTTTCGTGGGCAGCGAGTTGAGGGCCGTGTGAAGTTACATTCTGAACAATCTGCTCTTGGCTGGCGGGGGAACGGCGTTATCTCTGGCTCTGGTTGGTGCTCACTAGCCGTTTAAGTGGATTTCAGCAGCGTAATAGCGTCGGTACGCTGTACTGTTGACTGCTGTTGCCTGTAAGCTCCAAGCATAGCACATGGGTCGACTCGCGCACCCACACGAGCACACGAGACATTCAACTGTTCAGTGTGTTGTGATTAGTTTTGATGTATTCGCAAATTCATCACTTAAAGTTGATTCTTGAAAGTTTGTAAGTTAGCTTTCACTGAATATTTTGCACGTACCTTCAAGTATCTATCAGTTCCGTTTCTTCGCCATCTGTGTGACATTCTCCCATGTGACCATTCGTGACGTCTTTTCTCGTACACATTCAATATCTCCCATTAGTCTATCTGGTACGCGCTCCACTCACTTGAGCACTATTGTAGGCTGGGTCACATGAATGTTTTGGAAGCAATTCCCTTTGTAGACTGATTGCATTTTCCTGTTATTCTGGTAACTGGCCGAAGTCTGCGACACACTTTACCTACAAGTGAGCTTATGTGACGTGTCATCTCAAGTGCCTACAAACTGTTACATCTTATTATTTGTACCAATTGACAAATTCCTGTTGAGACTAATTGATATTGCAGTTTTGAACATGGCTGCTATTCAGCTACCGTATACTAGTTTCAATCTAGGTTTAAACAACCAACCAGTTGCACATAAACGGCACGTACATTGACCTAGGTTTCGACCCTACTTGGGGTGTCTTCATTAGAATGAGATGTTGCTAAATCATAAAATTATATTGCTAAAAAGTGATAGTCAGAATCTGGAGCAGCTACACTTATATCAAAAGTAAAACAACCTGATGTTATTCCCAGGTGGGTACACTTGGCAAAGGCTAGAACGCAATGTTTTACTTTTGATATGAGTGTAGCTGCTTCACATTCTGACTATAGCTTTTTAGCAATGTAATTTTATGCTTTAGCAACATCTCATACTGATGAAAGACCCCTAGTAGGCGTCGAAACCTAGGTGAATTTACGTTCCGTTTTTGTTCAGCCGATTGGCTGTTTAATCCTAGGTTGAGACTCACTGCTATTTTAATCATACTATAATATAATATTTCGTTTTGTGAACTGCACATTTTTATACTGATGAACATTTAAAGCAAGTAGTAAATTTCAACACCACTTTTAAATCTCATCAATATCCGGAGCTTTTCTCTGGCAGTACTTCATTATAGATAACAGAATCACCTGCGAAAATCTGAGATTGCTATTGATAGTGTTCTCAAAGTCATTAATACACAATACGAAGAGCGAAGGAACTTCCCTGGGGCACACCTGATGTTACTTATACACCTGTCGACGCTCTACGCAAGATACCCTGCTGCATTCAAGAAATCCTTCTCCGTCCAGTCACCAATTTCTCTTGATACCTTATAAGATCGTATTTTCGATAGTAGATGTAGCTATTGTACTGACTCAAATACTTTTCGGATGTCGAGATACACTGATTATACCGAACTGCCTCGATCCGTGGCTTTCACAATGTCATGTGAGGAGAGAAGCTCATTTGATGTCAAACATACATGAAAATTTTCGGACCCGCCAGGATAGACGAGAGCGCTAACGGGCTGCTTCCTGTACTCGGGTAGGCGCGCCGCCCCGGATTGAATCCACCCGGCGGATTAACGACGACGGCCGGTGTACCAGCCAGCCAGGGTGTGGTTTTTAGGCGGTTTTCCACATCCTACTAGCTGACTACTGGGCTGGTCCTCACGTCCCGCCTGAGTTACACGACTCGCAGACATTTGACACACATTCACACTATTTCACGATTTACACTAGATGCAGACAGCTGGGGTACACGCATTCCGTCCCGGGGGTATAAGGTGGCGGCAGGAAGGGTATCCGGCCGCCCCAAAAAATTAACCATGCCAAATCTGTACTTAACCCTGCCGACCCTGCGCACGATGCGGGATAAAGGCAGTAGCAAAAGAAAGAAAGAATGAATACATGAAAATTTTCGAAAGGGCAATGAGTTTGACTAGATGTTGCTTGGCACAGAGCGTAAGTCACAGCAAGCAGAAGCACTACGCCCCGAGCTGCTGCAAACAACTGCCGCTCTAGACACTGTGCAGCGGCAGGGGTCAGGGGCAGAGTGAGCACCCTCCAGCCTGTGGTGGGACTGATGTGTTGGCAAATGTGCCAACACCTTGTAGATAGAGGAGGCCGAAATGCACGCTAACTAACGCAGACGGGCGTGAATTCTGGAACAGGATAAGTAATTGAATGCTAATAAGAAAAGTACGTATCTAAGTTAATCCTCAACTTTAATGCATCCTTGTGGTACATCGCTCTTGACTATACGAATGAGACTATCTCCAGATACGGTTAATTACAATCACTGTAAGGCAAATGACGCCTTGCTAGGTCATAGTCATGGACTTAGCTGAAGGCTATTCTAACTGTCTCTCGGCAAATGAGAGAAAGGCTTCGTCAGTGTAGTCGCTAGCAAAGTCGTCATAAACTGGGGCGAGTGCTAGTCCGTCTTTCTAGACCTGCCATGTGGTGGCGCTAGGTCTGCAAGTACTGACAGTGGCGACACGCGGGTCCGACTTGTACTAATGGACCGCGGCCGATTTAAAGCTACCACCTAGCAAGTGTGGTGTCTGGCGGTGACACCACAGGGACGCCCGACCACTTTCCGTCGCGGCACAGCCAGAGGGAAATTGACTTTGTCGGCAGTGAATTATGGGAGCTGTGTTTTAATCTTGGGAGTGGTGCGAGAGACGGTGGCACACTGTAGTCTGTTCAGAATTATTTTGGCGCCGGCAGCTACGAAGCAAGTAATAGGGCGAGGCCCAAGCACAGGACAGCGCACACATTCAGCCAACCTCACGGGAACTACTGTCCAGCGGCAGCAAACACTCGCTGTTGGCAGATCTTCACCCTACCAGTACAACACTACCGGCTTGCAGGTGGCTTGCTCTATTGTGAGATCGTTCGTTACACACTGAGTGTATGTCTACTTTTACTTCTACAGTCGCAGGATTAATATTTTTCTTCATCACTTTGTTGTGTGTGCTGTTATAGTGAACAAAGTCAGAAGCTAGTTCGTCGAACGTTATTCAATGGTTAAGTTCGACGTCTCTCTCTTGGCCAGAGGATCGCTGCTTCGAGGCCAGTCCACAAAAATGGTTTACTTGTTACATGCTTACATCATAAATAATTGTTCTTAAATGGTTCAAATGGTTCCGAGCACTATGGGACTTAACTACTGAGGTCATCAGTCCCCTAGAACTCAGAACTACTTAAACCTAACTAACCTAAGGACATCACACACATCAATGCCCGAGGCAGGATTCGAACCTGCGACCGTAGTGGTCGCGCGGTTCCAGACTGTGGCGCCTAGAACCACTCGGCCACATCGGCCGGCAATTTTTCTTAATTATGCATCCAAACATCATTTTGTTATTTACAAGACGCCAACTACACCATATCATTTTATTTGATTTTTTTGGCAGAGACGCTTGCGTGCGTAGTTCAAACCACTGCAGTCATTTTCCTTCTACTTGCTGGCTATTAGAAACTATAAAAGACACAACGGATATCTTATGAACACCATCACTACAACAGATCTTGGTTAGGCTTCTCTGACACGTTAGCACTTGTTGAATCGGTCAATTATAATACATCTTGAGAAATATTTCATGGTACAGGTTCAACCTCTCATTGTGAGCATAGTGATGAGGAATGCATTCCAGAGTAATATAACTTGTAAAATCAATAAAAGAATCCATAGTGGAAACTTATTTATAACAGTGAATTACTCAGCGACACTTATCACTGCAGTACTTACGAAGTATCAGTTCGACCGGCAATAATTCAAAATATAAGTGTCAGTTCCGTGATCTTATCTAAAAAGCCGGAATCTCAGAGTCGCTACTCAGACTAATCCTTATCTTTTTGATGAGTCAGACGTGTCAGACTTAAACATTTAGGTTTAAGCCTACAATAATTATAAAGCTTGTAAATAACAGATTTCAGCTATCAGTCGTCCTTTAGAATTTTTATTGGAAGATCTAGATTTCAGCTAGAAACTAGCCATTCTCAATGCATTGACCAAAAATGATAGTGCATTGAGAGTGGCTAGTTTCTAGCTGAAATCTAGATCTGCCAATAAAAATTCTAAAGGACGACTGATAGCTGAAATCTATTATTTACAAGTCAAAATAACAGTCGCTGCGTGCAACGGCCTCTGAATGGAGGGTAACCTGATGAAATATGAAGCTTATGCAACGCCACTTGCCGCCAGGTGAGAATGGTGTTGTCGCACTCAGTATTAGCGCTCGGAAACAAAGCACAGTTGTCGTTATTCTCGTAGTAGTCGCAGTTTTGTAATAATGCCTGGTAACCAGTATTACCTTACCATGGCAAAGCGAAAGAAGGAAATGATTGGATTTAGTCTCGAAACGTTGAGTTGACTGTTAGCTTAAGAAAGGTACAGCGTATGGATCTAATATATCTCAATAAACTACGCTTCACACAAACGAAATCGACGAGCTGATAGAAACGTATGGTCACACAGTCATTAGGATGCAGACTTGTCACTGCCATTCCAACTCAGCAGATATGACATGAACTCAATTTAAAGATTAGTCGGGGCAATCAGCGACGTAGCGGTTATTTTTAGTCACTTCTGAAAGTTGGAAGGAAGCCGTCATTAACCAAAGCGCGTCTTGGAAACAGCATGGGTGAAAAAAGCAGTCGTTATAGGAAACGATCACGTCATGAAATGACGGCAGTGACTGAGTCACCATAACCATCTGTAATAGCGGCGAGAGTAATGACAGTAAGTAAGTTTTGATTATCAATAAAAAGGCTGTTATTAGTAACCGAGACCAAAAAGAAGTTCATCTCAGGAACTCACAAAAGAAGTCCCTCTCATGTCTGGATTATAACTGTTGCAATACTTCCAAACAGATATCCTCCCTCTCCTCGATTAACAGGTATATTTTCTATTATGTCAGAAATAAATAGAAAAATGTTAGAAATAAGTAGGTTAATTATGAAGGCAGTCCTTTGTTTGTCTCGATGAAACCAAACGGGCCATGCTGAAATTTTCACTCTCGAGTACATCATTCGCCATAACTCCACGCAAATTATCTCGTGTTAGAGGATTCCGACAGAATACAGATTTGGCGCAGATGAAATTATAATGCAAACTTAACATTTTGCTCCCGCAATGTATTCAACTAAATTCAATGCGACAAAAAGTTGCCTGCATCTCGAAAATTCGGTAATTCCATTGGAAAATGCGTCTTCAGAAACTTCTATGTCAACTAAAAAATTTGTCGCTTTAAATAATCGCTGTGAACGGCGACCGTTACCGAAACATGTACCTGATTGGTTTTTCCCTATTATTGATGAAAATGACGATTTTTGGTTTCAACAAGATGGTGCGACATGTCACACATCCAGTGAAACGAATTCTCTGCTGAATGTAAAGTTTCTTCAAAAAATTATGTCTTTGCGTGACAACCAGCAATTGTCTGCGAGATCATGCGATCTTACGCCTTGCGACTTTCTTTTTTTCTTTTGAGGGGATCTATGAAATCAAAAGTGTACGTGAACAAAACACAAACAATCCACCAACTGAAGGACGAAATTAAAAGGGTTATTAATGGCATCCTACCAATTGTTTGTGAAAGCGTCATCGAGGACTTCAATAAACGCATTGCTCTATGCCGCGCGCCCTTGGGTGGCCATATGGAGAATACAATTTTCGTGTGCATAAATGTGAGAACGTGTTTGTAAAAAAAAAAAAAACATTATATTTATAATAAATTTTGTATGTTTAATAGCACTTTAATATTCATCCCTACTTCGCGGCCACCCTCTAGACACTATAGACCATCAAAGAAGATCATTACAGATCGTCAAAACGTGGAATCAGATCGAAACAACGTGTCGTTACAGATAGTGGATAGCAAAACATCTGCCATTTTAATTCTTTGTAGGTCTAAAGCTACCTCATCGTAAATTGTCATTTCGAGGTAGTTATATGGCAGGAAACAGTCGCTGCGGTGCCTCGTCTTACCACACCATTCATCGGAGCTTTTTGCAGTAAGCTTTTCAGAATTTACGTAATTACTCTGACATTTCCGCACTACTAAAACAATACATTAATAACAGACGCAACTTTATATTCAATATTCTCTGTTTCACGCGTTAATGCAACTTAAGAACGGCCCCTCACTGAGAAATAACAGTCCACGATCAGTGAATAAATTAGCTGGAAGCTAGCGTCCACCTACCAGCCCAGTGCCCTGTTCACCAGTCATATTTTCGCCGATTTCATGACCTGCCACCGTCGTGCAGTACAGTAACGAGAATGCTACAGACCGTGTAGTCCATCTCACACCACGCCGTCGCGTGCGGAGCATAAATGTGAATGTTAATGTTCTGATGTCGATGATTTATCTTGTCTTCCCGTCTCTTGACGATGATAAGCTTACATCTGTGCTCTGTGTACGACTGTAACCAGTGCCTGCGCTACACTAGTATGTGGTGAAGACAAACCCTAGACAGAGTTTTGTCCCTTTATGACTGATGAAACGTAGAAGTGTTCTCAGCATCACACTGTACATAGATTTAAGAGTACAGCACATAGAAACTGGCTGAGTGCGTGCTAGATGTCCACATCTTGCCGGCCAAATGCTACTGGCGGTGTTTGATCCAACACCGAACCTACTGATGGAGAGCCAACACGCCACTGTTGTTCTACATTTCGTGTTCTGACTACAGTAGCACATTTCTTAATGTTAGTTTAGACACCTGTTAAATACACTCCTGGAAATGGAAAAAAGAACACATTGACACCGGTGTGTCAGACCCACCATACTTGCTCCGGACACTGCGAGAGGGCTGTACAAGCAATGATCACACGCACGGCACAGCGGACACACCAGGAACCGCGGTGTTGGCCGTCGAATGGCGCTAGCTGCGCAGCATTTGTGCACCGCCGCCGTCAGTGTCAGCCAGTTTACCGTGGCATATGGAGCTCCATCGCAGTCTTTAACACTGGTAGCATGCCGCGACAGCGTGGACGTGAACCGTATGTGCAGTTGACGGACTTTGAGCGAGGGCGTATAGTGGGCATGCGGGAGGCCGGGTGGACGTACCGCCGAATTGCTCAACACGTGGGGCGTGAGGTCTCCACAGTACATCGATGTTGTCGCCAGTGGTCGGCGGAAGGTGCACGTGCCCGTCGACCTGGGACCGGACCGCAGCGACGCACGGATGCACGCCAAGACCGTAGGATCCTACGCAGTGCCGTAGGGGACCGCACCGCCACTCCCCAGCAAATTAGGGACACTGTTGCTCCTGGGGTATCGGCGAGGACCATTCGCAACCGTCTCCATGAAGCTGGGCTACGGTCCCGCACACCGTTAGGCCGTCTTCCGCTCACGCCCCAACATCGTGCAGCCCGCCTCCAGTGGTGTCGCGACAGGCGTGAATGGAGGGACGAATGGAGACGTGTCGTCTTCAGCGATGAGAGTCGCTTCTGCCTTGGTGCCAATGATGGTCGTATGCGTGTTTGGCGCCGTGCAGGTGAGCGCCACAATCAGGACTGCATAAGACCAAGGCACACAGGGCCAACACCCGCCATCATGGTGTGGGGAGCGATCTCCTACACTGGCCGTACACCACTGGTGATCGTCGAGGTGACACTGAATAGTGCACGGTACATCCAAACCGTCATCGAACCCATCGTTCTACCATTCCTAGACCGGCAAGGGAACTTGCTGTTCCAACAGGACAATGCACGTCCGCATGTATCCCGTGCCACCCAACGTGCTCTAGAAGGTGTAAGTCAACTACCCTGGCCAGCAAGATCTCCGGATCTGTCCCCCATTGAGCATGTTTGGGACTGGATGAAGCGTCGTCTCACGCGGTCTGCACGTCCAGCACGAACCCTGGTCCAACTGAGGCGCCATGTGGAAATGGCATGGCAAGCCGTTCCACAGGACTACATCCAGCGTCTCTACGATCGTCTCCATGGGAGAATAGCAGCCTGCATTGCTGCGAAAGGTGGATATACACTGTACTAGTGCCGACATTGTGCATGCTCTGTTGCCTGTGTCTATGTGCCTGTGGTTCTGTCAGTGTGATCATGTGATGTATCTGACCCCAGGAATGTGTCAATAAAGTTTCCCCTTCCTGGGACAATGAATTCACGGTGTTCTTATTTCAATTTCCAGGAGTGTATTAGCCAGGGGAGGAGCCGGAAAAAAAATCCTGCCGTCTTCCGAGACATCCACATCGGGCCGATTACTCCTCCTGCTCAGAACCCACACAACACACTTGTGCGTTGTGAACGCATCTCATCTGACACAGTGTCCGGCCCCGGTAGCTGAGTGGTCAGCGTGACGGAATGTCACTCCTAAGGTCCCGGGTTCGATTCCCGGCTGGGTCGGAGATTTGGTCCGCTCAGGGACTGGGTGTTGTGTTGTCCTAATCATCATCATTTCATCCCCATCGACGGGCAGGTCGCCCAAGTGGCGTCAAATCGAAAGACCTGCACCAGGCAAACGGTTTACCCGACGGGGGGCCTTAGCCACACGACATTTTTTATCTGACACAGTCACTCGCGGGTTTTCGTTACCCAAAATTCTGCAGTTCTACTTATTGACGTACCCACTGACGTGGAAGTGCGCCTCATCTGAGAAAATTATTCTTCTTGTGAACTTCCTGTTCTCCGCTTGTCGAGCCAAGACCCATTGAGGAAATCGACGTCTCTTTCCATTATCTGCAGGCTTCAACTTTGTGTAACTTCAGTCTTGTGCGCATGCGCGATCTTTTCAGTGTACTGCATGCCGTGAACTTGGTGACAAAATGTAGTTGTTGAGCTCGTCGGCAAACCGATTTTCTGGGGCTTACTGTCACATTGTCACGTTTTCTTGTGTTTCGAACAGAACGCGATCGTTGTGTTTTCTTAACGTTTGAAACAGAACCCGCGGTATCAAACTTACGGATCAACTTCCGAGCAGATTGGAACAGTATTGTGTCACACGCAGTTCACGAATGGTTGCCGTGGAACTATCACTGTTTTTTTAATAACTCTTTATCACTTGGATACGTTGATCATTTGTCAACTGCTCCATGATGAACAATAACAAAATCTATCGGGCTACTAATGGGAAGGATCGCAGATAAGAAACATGAAAAAGCCACCGCTGCCAACCGTCGTATCACAAAATGACACAAAATTCAAATTCGCTCAACAACTGAATTTCGTCACCAAGTTAACGGCATGCAATACTTTGAAAAGATCACGCATGCGCACAAGACTCAAGTTACACAAGAGTTGAAGCCTGCAGAGCATGGAAAGATACATCGATTTCCTCAGTGCTGCGTGTCCAAGATGGTTTCAGGAATGACAGAGTCTGAACATTTGCGCAGGGTTCTTTGATGGACGTGTGACTGGGCCATTCTGTCTTCCATCACATCTAATGGGTGCTGCGTATCTGTTAATCCTTGACGGTGTACTGCATGGGCTCCTGGAAGATATACCACTGGATATGCATCAAGACATGTGGTTCCAGCACGATGGTGCACCACTTCATTTTCCACATGCAGTCTGAAGCATCTGGACCAGCGATTTGAGCAACATTGGATAAGTCGTGGTGGCCCATATTCTTGACTTGCATGTTCTCTCGGCTTACTACCTTTATTTACGGGACCCGTATGGCATGCCAGGAAGACCTACTGATGCGGGCTATGGCTGCAGTGTATGCTGAAGGACCATGGCTTAGTGACCGTGTATACCGGAACATTGTATGGAGGTACTGTATCTGTTGTGATGTCAGCGGTGTAGACCGAGACCTGGTCTCAGGTGACGAGCAGAGAAGTCAGAGGAAAACGAGTGCTGCACAGTGGGAAAATAGTATATTTCAGGATATGAGTTTCTGTGCTAGATTTAACCATTTTGATCTCCACTACAGGGTCAGAAAGTATGTAACAGAAATTCAGATACACTCTGTCTTTTATAACACACATCACCCACCCCCATGAACCGTGGACCTTGCCGTTGGTGGGGAGGCTTGCGTGCCTCAGCGATACAGATAACCGTACCATAGGTGCAACCACAACAGAGGGGTATCTATTGAGAGGCCAGACAAACGTGTGGTTCCTGAAGAGGGGCAGCAGCCTTTTCAGTAGTTGCAGGGGCAACAGTCTGGATGATTGACTGATCTGACCTTGTAACACTAACCAAAACGGCCTTGCTGTGCTGGTACTGCGAATGGCTGAAAGCAAGGGGAAACTACAGCCGTAATTTTTCCCGAAGGCATGCAGCTTTATTGTATGGTTAAATGATGATGGCCTCCTCTTGGGCAAAACATTACGGAGGTAAAATAGTCCCCTATTCGGATCTCCGGGTGGGGACTACTCAAGAGGATGTCGTTATCAGGAGAAAGAAAACTGGCGTTATACAGATCGGAGCGCGGAATGTCAGATCCCTTAATGGGGCAGGTAGATTAGAAAATTTAAGAAACGTTTGTGGCATAATTTGACTAGAAGAAGGGATAGGTTGGTAGGACATGTTCTGAGGCATCAAGGGATCGCCAATTTAGCATTGGAGGGCGGCGTGGAGGGTAAAACTCGTAGAGGGAGACCAAGAGATGAGTACACTAAGCAGATTCAGAAGGATGTAGGTTGCAGTAGCTACTGGGAGATGAAGAAGCTTGCACAGGATAGAGTAGCATGGAGAGCTGCATCAAACTAGTCTCAGGACTGAAGACCACAACTGACACAGCTGCTACATCTGAAAATGGCCACAGGCCAAAACAGTCCAGCAGCGCTATGTTATACCACTAAATGATGCAGTCAAGGCGATCGTGTACAACGAACTTGACAGCCTCCGGTGGATGTTTAAAACAGTTTTATCGTTCACAGATTTCCCATTTGCCTCTGCTCTGCATATGGATCTCCCTCCTCGTGCCTCCTACACCACCAGGCGTCATTCAGCCTCGAGCCCGGCAGCGTCATATTGTTTTGGGTCTTCAGTGTCAGTAAGTCCACCACCCGAACTAAATCCCTCTTCATGCCTGGGATGCCGGGAAACGTGACGTCACAAACACTGAGCCGGCCTCAGGAGACGGCCGTCAGGAGCCAACGGGACGGCAGGTGTTGTGCCTCAGGCCCGCCGCCTTTTAATTAAGGAGTTGGGAACCTCATTCCGGCGGGATGGGCGCCAGATTGAGACGGCCTATGTGCGGCTAATTAGTTTCGCATTAGGCGACGCGGCCCGCGGCTGGCCTAGTGTTTGCCTGCTGGGGCGCCCTCAGCGGTTAAACTCTGCCCCCACCTCACTGGCTGATGCCCGAAGGGGGAGGGGCAGGGTGGGCGCTCCTTACGTAGGCGGTTGAAATTCATCTGCAGTACACGGGAACAGCATAATGTCATGGATAAAAAAAGACAGTGTTTTGATTAACTACATCAGAGCCTTTATCAAAAAATATTCAGAGGACAAACTGCAAACTACACTGAAGCGCGAAAGAAACTGGTACAGGCATGCATATTCAAATACAGAGATAACCAGGCACAATACGGTGCTGCGGTGGTAACGCCTATGTAAGATCTACATCTACATCTACATTTATACTCCGCAAGCCACCCAACGGTTTGTGGCGGAGCGGAGGGCATTTTACGTGCCACTGTCATTACCTCCCTTTTCTGTTCCAGTCGCGTATGGTTCGCGGGAAGAACGACTGTCTGAAAGCCTCCGTGCGCGCTCTAATCTCTTTAATTTTGCATTCGTGATCTCCTCGGGAGGTATAAGTAGGGGGAAGCAATATATTCGATACCTCATCCAGAAACGCACCCTCTCGAAACCTGACGAGCAAGCTACACCGCGATGCAGAGCGCCTCTCTTGCAGAGTCTGCCACTTGAGTTTGCTAAACGTCTCCGCAACGCTATCACGGTTACCAAATAACCCTGTGACGAAACGCGCCGCTCTTCTTTGGATCTTCTCTATCTCTTCCGTCAACCCGATCTGGTACGGATCCCACACTGATGAGCAATACTCAAGTATAGGTCGAACGAGTGTTTTGTAAGCCACCTCCTTTGTTGATGGACTACATTTTCTAAGGACTCTCCCAATGAATCTCAACCTGGTACCCGCCTTACCAACAATTAATTTTTTAGGATCATTCCACTTCAAATCGTTCCGCACGCATACTCCTAGATATTTTACAGAAGTAACTGCCACCAGTGTTTGTTCCGCTATCATATAAAGGATCCTTCTTTCTATGTATTCGCCATACATTACATTTGTCTATGTTAAGGGTCAGTTGCCACTCCCTGCACCAAGTGCGTATCCGCTGCAGATCTTCCTGCATTTCGCTACAATTTTCTAATGCTGCAACTTCTCTGTATACTACAGCATCATCCGCGAAAAGCCGCATGGAACTTCCGACACTATCTACTAGGACATTTATATATATTGTGAAGAGCAATGCTCCCATAACACTCCCCTGTGGCACACCAGAGGTTACTTTAACGTCTGTAGACGTCTCTCCATTGATAACAACATGCTGTGTTCTGTTTGCTAAAAACTCTTCAATACAGCCACGCAGTTGGTCTGATATTCCGTAGGCTCTTACTTTGTTTATCAGGCGACAGTGCGGAACTGTATCGAACGCCTTCCGGAAGTCAAGGAAAATAGCATCTACCTGGGAGCCTGTATCTAATATTTCCTGGGTCTCATGAACAAATAAAGCGAGTTGGGTCTAACACGATCGCTGTTTCCGGAATCCATGTTGATTCCTACAGAGTAGATTCTGGGTTTCCAAAAACGACATGATACTCGAGCAAAAAACATGTTCTAAAATTCTACAACAGATCGACGTCAGAGATATAGGTCTATAGTTTTGCGCATCTGTTCGACGACCCTTCTTGAAGACTGGGACTACCTGTGCTCTTTTCCAATCATTTGGAACTTTCCGCTCCTCTAGAGACTTGCGGTACACGCCTGTTAGAAGGGGGGCAAGTTCTTTCACGTACTCTGTGTAGAATCGAATTGGTATCCCGTCAGGTTCAGTGGACTTCCCTCTGTTGAGCGATTGCAGTTGCTTTTCTATTCCTTGGACACTTATTTCGATGTCAGCTATTTTTTCGTTTGTGCGAGGATTTAGAGAAGGAACTGCAGTGCGGTCTTCCTCTGTGAAACAGCTTTGGAAAAAGGTGTTTAGTATTTCAACTTTACTCGTGTCATCCTCTGTTTCAATGCCATCATCATCCCGGAGTGTCTGGATATGCTGTTTCGAGCCACTTACTGATTTAACGTAAGACCAGGACTTCCTAGGATTTTCTGTCAAGTCGGTACATAGAATTTTACTTTCAAATTCACTGAACGCTTCACGCATAGCCCTCCTTACGCTAACATTGACATCGGTTAGCTTCTGTTTGTCCGAGAGGTTTTGGCTGCGTTTAAACTTGGAGTGAAGCTCTCTTTGCTTCCGCAGTAGTTTCCTAACTTTGTTGTTGAACGACGGTGGGATTTTTCCCGTACTTCACAGTTTTACTCGGCACGTACCTGTCTAAAACGCATTTTACGATTACCTTGAACTTTTTCCATAAACACTCAACATTGTCAGTGTCGGAGCAGAAATTTTCGTTTTGATCTGTTAGGTAGTCTGAAATCTGCCTTCTATTACTCTTGCTAAACAGATAAACCTTCCTCCATTTTTTAATATTCCTATTAACTTCCATATTCAGGGATGCTGCAACGGCTTTATGATCACTGACTCCCTGTTCTGCACTTACAGAGTCGAAAAGTTCGAGTCTGTTTGTTATCAGTAGGTCCAAGATATTACCTCCACGAGTCGGTTCTCTGTTTAATTGCTCGAGGTAATTTTCGGATTGTGCACTCAGTATAATGTCACTCGATGTTCTGTCCCTACCACCCGTCCTAAACATCTGAGTGTCCCAGTCTATATCTGGTAAATTGAAAACCCCACCTAAGACTATAACATGCTGAGAAAATTTATGTGAAATGTATTCCAAATTTTCTCTCAGTTGTTCTGCCACTAATGCTGCTGAGTCGGGAGGTCAGTAAAAGGAGCCAATTATTAACCTAGCTCGGTTGTTGAGTGTAACCTCCACCCATAATAATTCACAGGAACTATCCACTTCTACTTCACTACAGGATAAACTACTACTAACAGCTACAAACACGCCACCACCAGTTGCATGCAATCTATCCTTTCTAAACATCGTCTGTGCCTTTGTAAAAATTTCGGCAGAACTTATCTCTGGCTTCAGCCAGCTTTCTGTACCTATAATGATTTCCGGTACTTTACCAATGCAGCTTCGACAGTTTACAATTACAATACCGATTTCTGCTTGGTCCCCGCATGTCCTGACTTTGCCCCGCACCCTTTGAGGCTATTGCCCTTCCTGTACTTGCCCGAGGCCATCTAACCTAAAAAACCGCCCAGTCCACGCCACACAACCCCTGCTACCCGTGTAGCCGCTTGCTGCGTATAGTGGACTCCTGACCTATCCAGCGGAACCCGAAACCGCACCACCCTATGGCGCAAGTCGAGGAATCTGCAGCCCACACGGTTGCAGAACCGTCTCAGCCTCTGATTCAGACCCTCCACTCGGCTCCGTACCAAAGGTCCGCAGTCAGTCCTGTCGACGATGCTGCAGATGGTGAGCTCTGCTTTCATCCCTCTAGCGAGACTGGCAGTCTTCACCAAATCAGATAGCCACCGGAAGCCAGAGAGGATTTCCTTCGATCCATAGCGACACACTTCATTGGTGCCGACATGAGCGACCACCTGCAGATGGGTGCACCCTGTACCCTTCATGGCACCTGGAAGGACCCTTTCCAAATGTGTAATGACTCCCCCCGGTATGCACACGGAGTGCACATTGGTTTTCTTCCCCTGTCTTGCTGCCATATCCCTAAGGGGCCCCATTACGCGCCTGACGTTGGAGCTCCCAACTACCAGTAAGCCCACCCTCTGCGACCGCCCGGATCTTGCAGACTGAGGGGCAACCTCTGGAACAGGATAAGCAGCCATGTCCGGCCGAAGATCAGTATCAGCCTGAGACAGAGCCTGAAACCGGTTCGTCAGACAAACTGGAGAGGCCTTCCGTTCAGCCCTCCGAAATGTCTTTCGCCCCCTGCCACACCTCGAGACGACCTCCCACTCTACCACAGGTGAGGGATCAGCCTCAATGTGGGCAGTATCCCGGGCAGCCACAGTCGTAGTCCGATCGGGGGATGCGTGGGACGAGCTGACCGTCCCCGACAAACCCCCATCCGGACCCCCACAGTGATGCCCATTGGCAACAGCCTCAAGCTGTGTGACCGAAGCCAACATTTCCTGAAGCTTGGAGCGAAGGGATGCCAACTCAGCCTGCATCCGAACACAGCAGTTGCAGTCCCTATCCACGCTAAAAACTGTTGTGCAAAGAACGTCTGAAATAATCTACAGAGAGCACAAACAAATCAATACAAAATTTAAACGGTTATTAAAATACAAGACTGCCTATTAAATGTAGTAATGATGCTACTTGCGCACTGCTGACACACTGCTGGGCGGCGGAAGGAGAATACGCGATTTTACACTATTCAGGTACTAAAACGCGATGCTAAAACTCTCAAATACTATAATACGCCCGAAATTTATGAATTAAACTGTGGTGTCACCGCCAGACACCACACTTGCTAGGTGGTAGCTTTTAAATCGGCCGCGGTCCGCTAGTATACGACGGACCCGCGTGTCGGCACTGTCAGTAATTGCAGACCGAGCGCCACCACACGGCAGGTCTAGAGAGGCGTACTAGCACTTGCCCCAGTTGTACAGCCGACGTTGCTAGCCATGGTTCACTGACAATTACGCTCTCATTTGCCGAGACGATAGTTAGCATAGCCTTCAGCTACAGTTGCTACGACCTAGCAAGGCGCCGTATTCAATTGCTATAATACTTCTGTATCATCAAGAGCGACTTTCTACAAATGTGGATTAAAGTTAAGTATTCCAGAAGCTACGTACTTTTCTTTATAGCATTCATTACGTATCCTGTTTCAGACCTCACGCCAGCCTGCGTGAGCTTATAGCATGCATTTCGGTCTCCTCCAACAAAACAGTGTTGGCACATCTGCCGACACTTCATAAACAATGCAAGTACCAAAAACACGCAAAGAAATTAAGAATTAAACTATGTAACAAATAAGTGAGCTAAGAGTATACGACATGCTGCTGACAGCTGCTTATCCAATGGCGGCAGGGAGATAAGTGTGTGGCGCACTTGTTGGATCGGTTGCTGCTGCTACAATGGCGGGTTGTGAAGATTGAATTGAGTTTTGTTGTAATCGGTGCTCGAGCGATGGGACACAGCATTTCCGAGGTTGTGATGAAGTGGGGATTTTCCCGTAGGAACATTGCACGATTGTACGGTGAATATCAGGAATCAGGGAAAACATCAAATCTCCGACATTGTTGCGGCCGGAAAAAGATCCTGCAAAAACGGGACCAAAGACGACTGAAGAGAATCGTTCAACGTGACAGAAGTGCAACCCTTCCTCAGATTGCTGCAATTTCAATACTGGGCCATCAAGAAGTGAAGTATTCAACGAAAAATCATCGATATGGGCTTTCGGAGCGAAGGCCCACTCGTGTACCCTTTATGACTGCACGACACAAAGCTTTACGCCTCGCCTGGGCCCGACAACACCGTCTGTTGATAAATGGAAACATGTTGCCTGGTCAGATGAGTCTCGTTTAAAATTGTATCGAGCGGTTGGACGTGTACGGGTGTGAATCCATGGATGCTCCATGTCAGCAGGGGACTATTCAGGCTGCCGGAGGCTCTGTAATGGTGTGCACCGTGTGCAGCTGGAGTGATACACGTCTAGATACGACTCTGACAGGTGACACGTACGTCAGCATCCTGTCTGATCAACTGCATCCGTCCGTGTCCATTTACATTCCGACGGACTTGCGCAATTCCAAAAGGAGAATGCTACGCCCCACACGTCAAGAATTACTACAGAGTGGCTCAAGGAACACTCTTCTGAGATTAAACACTTCCGCTGGCCAGCAGCTTCCCTGGACATGAATATTGTTGAGCATATCTTGCGAAGTGTTGTTCAGAAGTCTCCGTGTATCAGTTTGTTTGGCTCTTCAGTGTATATTCATATCTATACACATCTGCAACCAATCCGTACCATTTTAGTCAGATAATGACGCTTCAGTCTCATTAATCATACTTACGAGCAACTGGGACACAGTCAGTTCCAAAGATGACGTCTACATCTGACAGCCTATAACAGCGACACTACGTCTCTTCTTGGGGCGAACAGTTTGCAAGCAAAATATCGAAATACCACTCCAGTAGTGCCTATCGCAAGATTTCAGTCATGACCGAGGCTCAATATTTTTGGCGCCGATGCATCTGATTAGTTTGGATTATGTTCAGGACAATGCCCATCCTATTGATACGCAAGTTTCCCATGACAGCATTCATGAGGTGTGTGAAAACAAATGGACATTTGTTCGATGGCACTTTGGAACATGCATAGAACTTGCAACCACACATTACACTCGAAGATAATGCTCAACCATAGTTTTAACGCGAACGTCCGGCACCTTACGCCATTGGCAATGAAGTTGCTTCTTAACTCAACAGATTAGAACAAGCTGATGTGTTGAAATCTGTTCATGC
The DNA here is from genome assembly GCF_023864275.1 of Schistocerca cancellata. NCBI lineage: Eukaryota > Metazoa > Arthropoda > Insecta > Orthoptera > Acrididae > Schistocerca > Schistocerca cancellata. The sequence continues at coordinate 766,651,436 of NC_064630.1, forward strand.
TAGTGAATGGCCATCTCCTCTGGTTATTGCAAAAACATCGAACGGGACAGATCAGACCTGGTGACGACTTAAAAGCAGCTGTTAACACTCAAACGGTTTTTGATTCCGGTTTTGGTCATATCACATGACCATCATCAGACCTGGAATTTAATTTAGAAAGTAATAGAAACCTTACTAGATTGACAATAAAATATGACAAAATGCTTATAAGGATAAAATACAATAAGACTTGTTATACCCATGGCATCCTTCGAAGATGGTAGGTGGAGCACTCTTCTCAGCTGCTGTGATTTCAACTGGTATAGTAAAGCTCCGGCCAATGTATATTTTTTTTTACAATCACCACATCGGATCTTGTAAACCCCTGATCTGATGCTATACGATATAAAGAAGATGCATCAGGTACCGCACGAGCAAAATCAGTCTTCGGCCATCACATAACTTTTAATAAGCATGCCGAAGAGACGGTACAACAGAGTTTGCAAGTCCTTCATTACGCTAATAAAGGCTTATTATTAAATATTTTGGAGGAGATCGAGATACGAGGTGCATTCAAGTTCTAAGGCCTCTGATTTTTTTTCTCCGGACTCGAAAGAGATAGAAACATGCGCATTGTTTTAAAATGAGGCCGCGTTCATTGTCAATATGTCTCAGAGATGGCAGCTCCATACGGCAGATAGAATTTTACCGCCAGCGGCGAGAATGAGAACTGTTTTAAATACTTAAAATGGCGTCGTTTTCCTTACTTGAACAGCGTGCAATCATTCGTTTTCTGAATTTTCATGGTGTGAAACCAATTGAAATTCATCGACAGTTGAAGGAGACATGTGGTGATGGAGTTATGGATGTGTCAGAAGTGCATTCGTGGGTGCGACAGTTTAATGAAGGCAGAACATCGTGTGACACAAACCGAAACTACCTCAGGCTCGCACAAGCCGGTCTGACGACATGATCGAGAAAGTGGAGAGAATTGTTTTGGGGGATCGCCGAATGACTGTTGAACAGATCACCTCCAGAGTTGGCATTTCTGTGGGTTCTGTGCACACAATCCCGCATGACGACCTGAAAATGCGAAAAGTGTCATCCAGGTGGGTGCCACGAATGCTGACAGACGACCACATGGCTGCCCGTGTGGCATGTTGCCAAGCAATGTTGACGCACAAGGACAGCATGAATGGGACTTTCTTTTCGTCGGTTGTGACAATGGATGAGACGTGGATGCCATTTTTCAATCCAGAAACAAAGCGCCAGTCAGCTCAATGGAAGCACACAGATTCACCGCCACCAAAAAAATTTCGGGTAACCGCCAGTGGTGAAAAAATCATGGTATCCATGTTCTGGGACAGCGAGGGCGTAATCCTTACCCACTGCGTTCCGAAGGGCACTACGGTAACAGGTGCATCCTACGAAAATGTTTTGAAGAACAAATTCCTTCCTGCACTGCAACAAAAACGTCTGGGAAGGGCTGCGTGTGTGCTGTTTCACCAAGACGACGCACCCGCACATCGAGCTATCGTTACGCAACAGTTTCTTCGTGATAACTACTTTGAAGTGATTCCTCATGCTCCCTACTCACCTGACCTGGTTCCTAGTGACTTTTGGCTTTTTCCAACAATGAAAGACACTCTCCGTGGCCGCACATTCATCAGCCGTTCTGCTATTGCCTCAGCGGTTTTCCAGTGGTCAAAACAGATTCCTAAAGAAGCCTTCGCCGCTGCCATGGAATCATGGCGTCAGCGTTGTGAAAATGTGTACGTCTGCAGGGCGACTACGTCGAGAAGTAACGCCAGTTTCATCGATTTCGGGTGAGTAGTTAATTAGAAAAAAAATCGGAGGCCTTAGAACTTGAATGCACCTCGTATATACCCATTATAGAGATGAATCGTCAGTGCTTCTCAATGAACAGTTGAATTTTCGTGAAATACATTTTTATGATCTCTTTGACGGAATTCTATGAACACGTATGTACTCTTTTGTTTAGAAAATCATAGGAACCAGTTGTATCCATGGCAGAAATGTACCTCAGAACAGTAAGTAAATATTTATATCACAATCTTAAACTTCCAACTAGAAATATTACGAAATATGAATCCCTTTTTAATAAATCACTTTTATGTCATTTTAAAAAGCGTATGTAATATCATAGCACTCTGCAGCCGACCATTCCATTATTACATATACCTCCAGTGGCAAATAAAGTTAATATAAGACAGACAGACTGAATCTAGCAAAGGTGTATACTTGCAGTCGAGTCACAACTCACATATCGATATGATGCCGTAATGCCAAAGACCTTCACAACATCGTTGACCTTGAAAACATTGTGGTAGTACCACCTTAGCCCATAGAGGGCACACTGAGTATACATCGTCTGTACAGATATTTTAAAGCTTTTAATTGATATTTTATGCAATATTTAAGTGGTTTCATCGTTGTAAAGAGATATTTTATACATAACTATTTTTACGTTATTATTGTTCTTTTTTTTACGTTTTGACGGTTATGTGAACCCGTTTTACACTGATTGGTTGACGTGAGGTAGAGGGAGAAGAGGTAGGCGGAGCATCTTCGTATTTAAGCGTAATCCCTTCACTTGCTGGCACAAGTTGACATCGCAGCAGCTGAGAAGAGTGCTCAACCTACTATCTTCGAAGGATGCCATGGATATAATAAGTCTTATTGTATTTTATCCTTATAAGCATTTTGTCGTATGTTATTGTCAATCTAGTAAGGTTTCTATTACTTTCTAAATTAAATTACAGGTCTGATGAAGGTCATGTGATATGACCGAAACCGGTCACCTATGTTCTTGTAGCATACGTGGTGCGATCAAGACTGAATTCCAAAAAGAAAAAAAGAAATTTTAAAATTTTTGGTCGCTGTTCCAAAAATGTTTAGTAAAATTATTATTATTATTATTATTATTATTATTATTATTATTATTATTGTCGTTTAGTTCAGGGATGGCGGTGCCACATGAAAGTCGGCAACGCTTATCGATACTATAGAGGTTAGCGAAGTCTCGCTGCAGTCCTCAGGGACGAATGGAAGGCGCTTCTGAACGCCACGCTTCTACTTTCACCCCCTCGCCAGGAGGTCAATATAGAGCGGAGCCATCTCGTGGTCGTGCGGTAGCGTTCTCGCTTCCCACGCCCGGGTTCCCGGGTTCGATTCCCGGCGGGGTCAGGGATTTTCTCTGCCTCGTGATGGCTGGGTGTTGTGTGCTGTCCTTAGGTTAGTTAGGTTTAAGTAGTTCTAAGTTCTAGGGGACTGATGACCATAGATGTTAAGTCCCATAGTGCTCAGAGCCATTTGAGCCATAGAGCGGAGCTTGCAAGTGCTGTTGCCCAGTGTAGTCAACACCGTAGTGGAGAACCACCGAGTTGTTAAAGGTTCTAATGAACTTCTGAAACGTAGTGCTGTGTTGACCGAACAAGACACAGACTGGGCAAAAGCATCACAGGCGCAAAGATGCGAGCTGGTGGCAGTGCCATAGATACTCGCCACTTGGCCAAGTTCCACCAGCGCCACAGGCGGCGCTGAGGATGAAGATACCGACTTCGCCTCGGCCAATTGACGGCCGTGTACAATCCGCCAGTGACCTGAAGACAACGAACAGAAGCCTACACACAAGATACAAGAGCAGCTCTCGCTCAGTGGGCTATACATCATCGTCCAGCGCTGTCCTAGACAGGAAGGTCGTTTAGCGAACTCTCAGAAGTGAACAGAGAGTTGTTGTAATTGCATTTGTTGTGCGCTGTGTACCTACGATTATCACAATTAGTGGCAGCAGCAGCTGCAGTACAAGGACTGGCAGTATTAACTTCATTGCTTCGTGGTCGGTATTACTTACTCACACTGACACTATATACACTTACTCATTTTAATACCATATGTCATATTAAAACTTTAATTTCTAAGGTAAGTGTGACATAAGGAAAGTGCTGTAGGTGTGAAACCCTGGTCTACGTCTGTACTCTGAAAACCATCGTGAGGTTCAAAAATATGTGTGTGAAATCTTATGGGACTTAACTGCTAAGGTCATCACACACTACTTAACCTAAATTATCCTAAGGACAAACACACACATCCATGCTCCAGGGAGGACTCGAACCTCCGCCGGGACCAGCCGCACAGTCCATGACTGCAGCACCCCAGACCGTTCGGCTAATCCCGCGCGGCCATCGTGAGGTGCATCGCAGAGGGTACGTCCCATTGTACCAGTTATTAGGGTTTTTTCCTTTTCCAATCACGTATGCAGCGTGGCTAGAATGACTGTCTGAATGCCTCTGTGCGTGCAGTAATCATTCTAATCTTACCCTCACGATCCCTGTGTGAGCGATACATGTGGAGTTGTAGTATATCTCCGGAGTAATCATTAAGCCTACTACTACTACTACTACTACTACGTGATCAGGCCCAGTGGACCGCACGCATCTACGAGTTTCCTCCTCCACTGTATTCTGCCCAATGTTGCTATCCGCCATCCATTCACATCTATTGACACTTGGTTTAAATCTTCATAGAGTCCATACCTCCAACGTTTCTTGGGTCTCCCTGGCGGTCTCTTTCCTGTAGGTGTGAAATCCAGGGGCTTCTGAGGCCATCTGTTATCCTCCATCCGGGCCACATGTCCGGCCCACTGCATTCGTTTGTCTTTGACAGTTTCTGCTGTGATGGGCTGCTGGTATAGTTCCTCAAGCTCTTGGTTGTATCTGATCCTCCATTCCACTGTATCTGCATCCAGAACCGGACCGAAGATCTTCCGAAGCACTTTTCTCTCAAAAACGAGGATCTTATGGAAGTCCTGTTTCCGGATACTCCATGTCTCACAGCCATATAGAACAACAGGCTGGATCAGGGTTTTGTACAGTCGAATCTTGAACTTTCTGGAGAGATATTTGGACCGAAGCAGTTTGCTAGGCTGTGGTAAGATCGATTTCCTGCTTGTATTATGGAATTCATCTCTGCTTCACGTGACGAGTTCTCAGTGAAAAGTACCCCTAGGTATTTGAATTCTTGCACTCTCTTTTAGGAATGGTCCTCAACCTGCAGTGATTGTAGATGATCAGCAGTCTGACAATGACCACGCGTCATAACGAGGTACTCTGTCTTGGCTTCATTTATGTTTAGCCCAAATTTGCTGGCAGCCTCCTTTAGTGCTTTGGCCATTTGCTCCAACTCCTTTTCCGACCTGGAGAGTAAACAGACGTTGTCTGCATAGGCTAAGTATGCCAGTCTCTTTCCCTCGATTTCAATCCCTTCGTTCTCTTGGAAGGTCTCGCGTACGATCTTCTCGAGGGCAAAGTTGAAGAGGATAGGGAACAACCCATTCGTTGCCTAAGTCCTGTCACAATTTCAAAGTCCTCAGTTACGTGATTTCCCATCTTCACCTTTGCACGTGTTTCGTTCAGACAGATCTTTATCAGATTGATGAGTTTCTCTGCTATGCCAAACTCCCTTAAACAGTTGAGCAGGCTCTTGCGATGTTTGCAATCATAGACCTTCTTAAAATCAACGAATAAAATATGCAAATCTTTACCATATTCACCCAGTTTCTCAGTGAGCTGCCGTAGACTGAAGATGTGATCTACTGTTGACCATCCTGGCCGGAAACCTCCCTGGTACTCCCCAATCACCGATTCTGCCAATGGCTGAATTCTATGTATGAGGCAATTGGACAGGATCTTATAGCAGACGTTAAGCAGGGTGATTCCTCGATCGTTGTTACATTTCAGTTTGTCGCCCTTCTTATGTATTGGACAAATCAGAGCTGTTTTCCATTCTCCTGGTAGTTCTTCTTTGGTCCATATTGCCTGTATCAGTCGGTGTATTTTTTCTGCCAGTTTCTCTCCTCCTGCCAGGATCATTTCAGCCTGTATTCCATCTTCACCTGGACTCTTATTCTGTTTAAGGTTTCTGATTCTGGTTTTTATCTCATCCAGGGCAGGTGGGGGATAATCTGCGTCAGCTGTAATTGGGTACTGGAAATAAAACTGCAGTTAGGGTTCATCACAATTTAGCAGCTGTCGAAAGTACTCTTTCCATCTGTCAGCTATGTCCCTATCGTTCGTCAGGATCTTATCATGGGAACCTTCGACAAATTTTTGCTTGGCCTGGTGACCTTTGCAGAGGTACTTCACCCTCAGAAACATTTCCCTAGTCTTTTGTCCTCTGAAGTCTGTTTCTGCTTCTATGACGATATCCCTTATATATTTCCTCTTTGATCTTCTCGGAATTCCTTGTGTAGTCTTTCGGACCTCCTCAAATTGTGCTTTGGCCTGTGCCAGATTTGTCCCCTTCAGCCACTTGTTCCTGGCTTCCTTTCTCCTTTCCAGGGCATCTGCACATTCCTTTCCAAACCATATCTTCTTGCCCACTGGGTTTCCCATGAGTGTTTCCTTTGCTGTATCCCTAACTGAGCTCTGGGTGTTTCCCTACATTAGTTCAAGATCCTGATTCGCGTCCATTTCACTGAGTGCTTCAAAGCGGTTACTAAGTTGCAACTGGTATCCGGTCTTCGTTGCCTCATCTTTTAGTTTCTCCACATGGTACCTTTCCACTCTTTTTAACTTAGGCCCCGTTCTTCCTTTACACTGTATGTTTAAAAGGCCTCTGACCAGGAAATGATCACTCCCACCTTCGCCACCCCGCGCTGTCTTAACGTCTAACACCCATCTCTTGGCTCTGAGATAAATGGCAACATGGTCTATTTGATTTACAGTTCTCCCATCTGGTGACACCCAGGTTCCTTTATGTATGTTTTTCCGCTGGAAGTTTGTGCTGGAGATGAACATAAAGCCGGTTCTTGAAACTTTGTTAATAGGCTTTCTCGGGATATTTTACGTACATCTTCAAGAGCCTGCCATTTCAGTTTCTTCAGTCAATCTGAGACACTATGCTATGGATGAAACAAACCTGTGACCATTCGTACTGTCCTTCTCTGTATACGTTCAGTATCTCCTGTTAGTCCTATCTGGTACGGGTCCCACACACTTGAGCAATATTCTAGCACGGGTCGCAAGAGTAATTTGCGAAAAATGTCTTTTACAGACTGACTGCACTTCCTCAGTCTGCCACCTGCTTTACCCACAACTGAACCTTTGTGATCATTCCATTTCATATCTATACGAAGTGTTACACCCAGCTATTTGTGAGTGTTGGCCATTTCCAACAGTGCCTCATTCATACTATAGTCATAAAATACTACGTTCTTTCGTTTTGTGAAGTGCAAAATTTTACACTTCTAACATTTAGAGCAAGCTGACAATCTCTGCACCACATTGAAATCTTATCAACATCTGATTCAATATTTATGCAACTTCTCTTCATTATGGATAACTGCGTCATGTGGAAAAATCCTGATTTTACTATTCACAGCCGGCCGCGGTGGTCTAGCGGTTCTAGGCGCTCAGTCCGGAACAGCGCGACTGCTACGGTCGCAGGTTCGAATCCTGCCTCGGGCATGGATGTGTGTGATGTCCTTAGGTTAGTTAGGTTTAAGTAGTTCTAAGTTCTAGGGGACTGATGACCACAGATGTTTAGTCCCATAGTGCTCAGAGCCAAATACTATTCACATTGACTGCCAGGTTATTAATATACAACATGAGCTGAAAGGGTCCCAACACACTTCACTGCGGCACACCTGAAGTTACTTCTGCATTTGACGATGATTGTCCATCCAGGACAACATGCCATATCCTTCCTACCGAAAAGTCTTCAATCCAGTCACAAATGTCACTTGATACGCCATGTGATCGTACATTTGACAATAAGCATAGGTGCGGTACCGAGCCAAATGCTTTTCGAAAATTAAGAAAAACATCTACCTGTTGCCTTGACGCAAAACTTTCAGTATGTCATGTGAGAAAAGTGCGAATTGAGTTTCAAATGATCGATGTTTTGGAAAACCATGCTGGTTGGCATTGAGGAGGTCATTCTGTTCAAGATATCTCATTATTTTTGAGGTCAGAATATGGTCTAAGAATCTCCAACATATCGATCTCAAGCATATTAGACGGTAGTTTTGTGGAACACTTTTACTACCTTTCTTGTAGACAGGTGTGACCTGTGCTTTTGCCCAGTGGTTTGATATAAAAGCGGTTAAATAAATAAATAAGTAAATAATATACCCCTTCACCTCAGTTTTTAGAGTAGTAATTACACTCAACATCATTAATTGTTTCTTACATATATTGTAATCTGCGTTCTCCTCTGCCGTTCTTGCCTTCTACAGCTCACTCTTGTGTAACGGGAGTTATTTGGCGGTCGTTCCAGTATGAACTAGTGCCCTAAACTGCTCCGAGCTGCACCTATTTACAGCGAACAACAAGAGAGAAAAAAATTTGCTTCCTGATTTGCCTGTGCATTATAATTATTTTTTTTTCTGTACACAGTTTGCCAGGTCTAACCCACTAGGGACGCGTCCGTGCTCGGTGGCATGGGCTCTCTTTGAATGAGAAACAAAAGGCGTGGGCCAATAAAAAAGACTGCAGCGCTAGACAAGTAACTGCTTTGCGTGTGGCTGGATGCCGGCTTTTCAGTTTTAATTACGCGCGTCGCCGCCCGCCATTCGGGCTTTGTGTGGCGCTAGCAGCGTGCATTGTGACGTCACTCCCGATTGTTCGGAACGGCAGCAGCCGCCGCGGGGGTCTCGCCTTGCGTGGCGCATGCGCAGAAGCCGGCGACTGCACACCTGTGGCCACACATCGCTCCGCCACACTACGCAGCCTGCAAAACAAAAACTGCTGCGCCAAAAAACAAAAGAAGTGTAAAGACATGTAAACTCACAAAGATGACGCGTAAATTAAAGTTGAAGGAAATTAACACAAAAATGGAGTCATTATGAATGGACTGCCTTTCACGTACAAAGCCATTCCAGAGTGGTGGCCAGATAGGCCCAGACCAAGCAAACAAGCACAGGGAGCTCAAAAAACTGAAAATTAATGAAATAAACAAGAATGAAAGACTTCATAAATTTCACGGAAGAAGTACGTGAGTTTTCCTACCCTTCCGTTCTAGTCTTCTGCCTACCAGTAGAAACCTTTCCATCGACTCGTGGCTGTAGGTGCAAGTTATTGCCACAGCTTCCATGCTGTGGTATCATGTCGTCCGAGTGACATCTATACATTATTATAAAAACGGATGTATGTATATACAGGGTTATTCGAAAATGAAGAAACAATTTCAAAAAATTATCGCTTCCAAAATACAAAAGATGGAAACACAGTTCCAATGTTCGTGGAAAGAGAAATGTTCAATATTTTTATGCATTCAATGTAGGCACCATGTGTTACACGACAAATATCAAAACAGTGGCTCATTGTCTGCCACACACGAAGCAGCTGATCTCTCGTTATTGAATTTACAGCTTCAGTAATGTGATGTCGCAAACTTTCAAGAGTGTCAGGCACAGGTGGATAAAAACGTGATCTTTTATGTAACCCCACAGATGCAAGTCCTGAGGGTGTGAGGTGTGGGACGTTGGACTGGAAGAGGAGGGGCACAAGTTGAGCTTCATCGCCGGTGGCCTTCCAGGTCTCCAGACGTCACACCTTGTGACTTTTATCTGTGGCGTTATGTAAAAGACCGATTTTTATAACCCCTATCCCTGACACTCTTGAAAGTCTGCGACATTGCATTGTTGTTTCTGTGAATTCGATAGCGAGTGACCAGCTGCTTGTGTGTGTCGCAGGAAATGAACCACCGTTTCGATATTTGTAGGGTAACAGATGTTTCTCCCACTGAATGCATAAACATTTCTTCTGTCTTACAGGAACGTTGGAATTGTGTTTCTATCTTTTGTAGTTTGGAAGCAATAAATGTTTGAAACTTGTTCCTCCTCCTTGAATAGCCCTACATGTATGAATGGATGTATGTATGTCCCACAGCCGGCCGCTGTGGCCGAGCGGTTCTAGGCGCTTCAGTCCGGAACCGCGCTGCTGCTACAGTCGCAGGTTCGAATCCTGCCTCGGGCATGGATGTGTGTGATATCCTTAGGTCAGTTAGGTTTAAGTAGTTCTATGTTCTAGGGAACTGATGACCACAGATGCTAAGTCCCATAGCGCTCAGAGCCATTTTGAGCAATTTAACTCGTTGGGCCTCTTCATACGCTGAGATAACATTGATGCATTTGATACAGGTCATGCTGCGAAAATTATTCTAGCCAGTGATGGTGGGTGGTGGAGGCAATGGAACGGACAAGGCTGAATACATCTTGACAGCGTGTTACACATGGCACAGGTTTTTAACTGTGGCAGACAGTAGACGTCTCCAGCTGCTGAACATTTTTAAGTAATAGCTCACTTAACAACTGCAAGTTATTAAAATCGTTTAAGTAAACTGAAAATTCTGTCTACCCACATAAGAGAACTGGACAGGAAATGCCGGGGAGGTCTAAACAGCCTGTAAATTTAAAAGCTAGAAGTACTCGTGGTGGGGGAAGTTGCCTCTCCCGGAAGAACGCCACAGCCGCCGTAGAAGACGACTAACAAGGAATTTACCCTCTAACAGTGTTGAGCAATGCGCAGATATTACCGTAGACTCTGCCAATAAGCGTTTCTTGCATTGGCGTTATTAGTAGCTCATTCCTGTATTCCATGCACCATTTGATTGACATCCCTCGGCATATATGCATACTGCATAGACAGTGATTCATAAGGCGGGCTGCGGAATGTCGGTAGAATTTTGTGTAGCGTAGTGGGGTAAATAGCGTGGGGAATTACATGCTCGATCTTCGGTGTGCTGACCTGTGGACGAGGGAAGTGCATGAACACAATCCGGCGACTTCCCTTTCCTCGCACTTCTACCCCACACATCTGCTCACCTTCTCTACCCTGTTACACCCCCCAGCACACATTTTATCCCTATACATGGCCCAACTGCGCTGCACTTCTGCGAAGGCAAGAACCACCAGCCTCCTATTTGGGTGGGGATGATAACTTGGAGAAAGAGGGGGGAGGGGGGTGGAAGAGTAGATGACACAGATAGCAAAAGGAAGAAATATTCAAAGATAAACATTAACTTTAAACCGTTAAAGCAATATTTTTAATAATATACACTCCTGGAAATGGAAAAAAGAACACATTGACACCGGTGTGTCAGACCCACCATACTTGCTCCGGACACTGCGAGAGGGCTGTACAAGCAATGATCACACGCACGGCACAGCGGACACACCAGGAACCGCGGTGTTGGCCGTCGAATGGCGCTAGCTGCGCAGCATTTGTGCACCGCCGCCGTCAGTGTCAGCCAGTTTGCCGTGGCATACGGAGCTCCATCGCAGTCTTTAACACTGGTAGCATGCCGCGACAGCGTGGACGTGAACCGTATGTGCAGTTGACGGACTTTGAGCGAGGGCGTATAGTGGGCATGCGGGAGGCCGGGTGGACGTACCGCCGAATTGCTCAACACGTGGGGCGTGAGGTCTCCACAGTACATCGATGTTGTCGCCAGTGGTCGGCGGAAGGTGCACGTGCCCGTCGACCTGGGACCGGACCGCAGCGACGCACGGATGCACGCCAAGACCGTAGGATCCTACGCAGTGCCGTAGGGGACCGCACCGCCACTTCCTAGCAAATTAGGGACACTGTTGCTCCTGGGGTATCGGCGAGGACCATTCGCAACCGTCTCCATGAAGCTGGGCTACGGTCCCGCACACCGTTAGGTCGTCTTCCGCTCACGCCCCAACATCGTGCAGCCCGCCTCCAGTGGTGTCGCGACAGGCGTGAATGGAGGGACGAATGGAGACGTGTCGTCTTCAGCGATGAGAGTCGCTTCTGCCTTGGTGCCAATGATGGTCGTATGCGTGTTTGGCGCCGTGCAGGTGAGCGCCACAATCAGGACTGCATACGACCGAGGCACACAGGGCCAACACCCGGCATCATGGTGTGGGGAGCGATCTCCTACACTGGCCGTACACCACTGGTGATCGTCGAGGGGACACTGAATAGTGCACGGTACATCCAAAGCGTCATCGAACCCATCGTTCTACCATTCCTAGACCAGCAAGGGAACTTGCTGTTCCAACAGGACAATGCACGTCCGCATGTATCCCGTGCCACCCAAGGTGCTCTAGAAGTTGTAAGTCAACTACCCTGGCCAGCAAGATCTCCGGATCTGTCCCTCATTGAGCATGTTTGGGACTGGATGAAGCGTCGTCTCACGCGGTCTGCACGTCCAGCACGAACGCTGGTCCAACTGAGGCGCCAGGTGGAAATGGCATGGCAAGCCGTTCCACAGGACTACATCCAGCATCTCTATGATCGTCTCCATGGGAGAATAGCAGCCTGCATTGCTGCGAAAGGTGGATATACACTGTACTAGTGCCGACATTGTGCATGCTCTGTTGCCTGTGTCTATGTGCCTGTGGTTCTGTCAGTGTGATCATGTGATGTATCTGACCCCAGGAATGTGTCAATAAAGTTTCCCCTTCCTGGGACAATGAATTCACGGTGTTCTTATTTCAATTTCCAGGAGTGTATTTTTCCATCCACTATAGCATCCCCAATGAAATAATACGAAAAGACTTAAAACACAGTATTTATAAAGAAGAGACATTTAAAAATTGAATAATATACATTTTTCTTATGTATCCGTATTATAATAATTTCTCTGTGTAAGTTTCTAGGGCAAAGAAATATAACAAAATGATCTAAAGAGACGACAAGATACGCTCTTTTGTTAATTTTTTAGTCGTCTTCATTTCTTCTCTTGCCTTGGTTGCGTGTAGACGGACATCGTGCGAGTGCTGGTAAATGTAAGCATATTTATGCTAATTAAGCAGATAATATATTGATTTAATATTATTGTTCACTTTTAATTTGTAAGAGGTGATCCCGATTTCATGTCCGCCTTCCTTGAATTAACCTGCATTCGAGTAATTTACAGTGCAACAATCGCAGCGGCCGATGCAGCCAACGACGCCATTACGTGGCGATATTAACTTATAAAATTTAACGGAAGCGAAAAGCTCGCCCGCTATTAACATAATATACATTTTTCTCCACAGCCGCCCGACATTGCAGAAAATACATAGCTTTAAGATTCTTATTTTCAGTACAACAGCCGAGAGCCAGAACCAGGACTCCGACTACAATGCAATGGTTAACGGAGGTAAGAAAATATACTCTTGCGAGTGCGTGGGCCACAATTGTAATTAACAACTAAAGGTTTTTTGCTTTAAAGTGAACTGACTACCCGAGAAAATTAATATGAAAAATTTATTCCATTGTTCAACTTATAAACTCATGTTTTAAGATTCAGCGAGTCTAATTACACTGAAGATTAATATTGTTAAAAAATTTAATTGTAAATCAAAATCGAATGAAATATCATTTTGATTCAGGCCCGACACGTAAGACGGCAACAATCAATATTACCAATCAATTTCTGTAGTAAATAATAAATTAAATTACGACGGCCGGGAGATAGCGCAGAAAGAATTAATAGAACCATTTAAATAAGATATCTAACATAGTTGTAAGATATTTAACACAGTTCAATTTTGCATGTTCACTAGAAACCACAGTTTGGAGCTATTCAAGAAAAATGTTAAAGAAGTAATCTTTAAATGATCCTCCAGCCCAACCACTAGCTGAGTTCTGTTTCTGGCAGAGTGGAAAGACTCTCATTTTGCCGGCTTTAAAGCTTGATCCGGACGACAGACATACTAGAATGACATTTTCACTCTGCAGCGGAGTGTGCGCTGATATGAAACTTTCTGGCAGATTAAAACTGTGTGCCCGACCGAGACTCGAACTCGGTTCCGAGTTCGAGTCTCGGTCGGGCATGCAGTTTTAATCTGCCAGGAAGTTTGACAGACAGACGCTAACTGCCTAACAAATGCGGACGAGAGACAGACTAGCAAGCTGGGGACGGGAGACTGACCCAGACTGACCGACTGCCGACGCTGACGCTGCACAGGCGAGGGTGGACCCCCGACGTGAGTAGGAAGTTCTAGCGCTGGCGGGCTTCGCCTTCCTCGTGGCGGTGTGGCGAGTGGAGTCGTAGCGGTATGGAATGGCACGACGGTGTGCATATGCTTTTTTTTATATCCAAAGACGACAGGAGAGTGAGAGAGAGACAGTAGAAGTGGAGGAAAACGAAAGGCCTCATGTGGCTGGCCAAGTGGTGGTTTTTTTTTTTTGGATAGTAAGAGAGACAGTAAGAAAAGTAGGAAAACGAAAGGCTCAATTGACAAGCCGGTCTTTGAATGAGATTGGAGAGAAGAAGCAGAAGAAAGAATGAGAGAAGAAGAAAGATCAGCAAAACGAAGGCGAACCTAGCCAGTCGGTGACAACTGACGGTGAGGCAGACACGAGCAGAATGAGGGGTGGGAGAACCTAATAAGGGAGAGCAGAGCGGTCCTGGGGGGGAGAGTCTATGGAGGGAGTGGAGGACTAGAACAAGGATGGAAAGAAGGACGAGAGAACGTGGAAGAGGCATGGAGCAGCCAGCAGGGAGGGGGGGAGAAAGAAAGGAAGGGAACGTGGGGAGCGAGGAGGGGAGGGGAGAAGGGGTGAACAGGGATCAGTGGGCAAGGGGGTCAGGCCATCGGGTGGTGGCCAGGCGATGGAGGCAGGTGCCAAGGGAAAGGATGAGAGGATTGGCAGATTGGTGGGAGTGGTGGTAAAAGGAAACAGCAGAGGAGCATATGCGGTCGTGAAGGAGGGGGATACCAGCAAGCAAGTGAAGTTCGCGGGTGGGGAAATGGTACGGGAGGCGGAGGGCAAGCCGGAGAGCGCGGTTCTGCACCGTCTGCAGACGGTGGAGATATGTAGGGGCGGCGTTGCCCCACACAACCAAACCATATTCGAGGATGGGGTAGATCAGGGTCGTGTAGAGGAGGACGCCAAGATGCTGGGGAAGGGAGGAAGTCGGATTGATGAAAGGATAGAACTGACCGAGGCGCCCCAAGGCCTTGCGCCGTATGACCTCAATGTGGGGACGCCAGGTGACGGCCCTGTCCAGGGTGACCCCCAGATATTTGGCGGTCCCTGCCCATGGGGTGGGGGTACTGAGGACAGTGACGGGGTGGGGGGGGGGTTGTAACTGATGGGCCACCGGCGCCGACGCATGATGAGCGCCTGTGTTTTGACAGGGTTAAGGCACCATTTTGTGGCATACTCCATGAGAGTGTCAATGACAGATTGAAGCTTATGACGGAGGAGGGCCTTGCTCCGGGAGCGAGCATAGACCGTCTCTCAGGCTTCGTTTCGATGGGCTTGAATAGCAGCCCGTACCTTGCGTTGCATGCGGTTCACACGGCACTTGGTGGCAAGGTCGCGGTGCGTTGCCAGTTCTTAGCAGTGATGAGGGCACGGATGGCTGGGGGTAGAGGGCACAAGAAGTGGGAGGGTGGGTGAGGAGGATGTGGAGGGGTGGCAGCATCAGCAGCAGCTACGGTGGTATCCGTGAATTGGGCGAGGGTGAGGTCAGCCCCCACCCTGGTGGCGTCGGGGATAGTGGGCAGAGCCACCTCGATGCGTCGCCGATAGGAGTCCCAGTTGATGCCCCGCAAGTCCAAGGAGACACGGGGTGGCTCCAAGGACCCAACAAGGTCGATGCAGTAAATGACGGGGACGTGATCAGAGGCAAGCGCTGCACGAGTGGCGGCGGCGATAGGGATGGGGGAGACCTTTCACAAGGGCAATGTCAAGGACATCTGGAGGGCCACGATGGAGGAAGACGGTGGGGTCGAACGGGCTGACGACGTGGGCAGCTTGCACTTTGATCACGCGAAGGGGGCGACGGCCATGGTTGGTTGTTCGTGAGGCGGCTGTGCCAGGCAGTTTGCTTAGCATTGCAGTCGCCCTCAACGAAGAGGTCGCCGCCTAAAGATAGGACTGCAGCGAAGTCAGGGGCATGGAGTAGGCCGCAGGGCCGACGGTAGAGGGCCGCAAAGGTTATAGGGCCTCGCACAGTGTGCACGACGACGCTGGTGGCCTCAAGGGTGGCAAGGGCTTGGAGGGTAATGGGGTGGTGGCAGAGGGAGGCGCATATATACACAGTGGTGCCACCGAATGCAGTTGGCCGATTGGTCCAGTAGCAGCAGAAGTTGGGGACTTGGACACTGACCCCCGGCTTAAAGTGGGATTCGGTACGGAGGCAAATATCTACCCCTTTGTCAAGAAGAAACTGCCGAAATTCTCCTTGTTGGTGGTGGATGCCAGTGGCATTCTAGATGAGGTCAGTGAGGCCATGGAGTCTAACAGCCATGACGGGGGGTGGGGAGGGTGGCGGTGATGGGGGGAGGGAGTGGGAAAGGGCGGCTGCAATTTGTTGTGCAATGGGATGGAGGTGGGCGTCAAGGGCCCCAGTGACTGCAGAGGTCAAAGCATCTACGACACTGGAGATAAGATCTCCAAAGACCGGGGGACGGGGGAGGAGGGGAGAGGGTGGGGGGAAGGACCAGGATGGGCATGGGGAAGGAGGGGAGGGGGCTGGGGGGGAGCTGGGGTGAACAGGGCTTGCTGCGGGTAGGGGGAGGCGTGGAGGTGGTCAGGAGGGGGGATGGGGGCGGCGAGGAGGGGGGATGGGGAGGGGTGGGAAGTTTACGGGAGATGGGGGGGGGAGGGCTGGAGGGAAGATGGGCCGGACGGACTGGACCATGCAGGAGGACCTGCAGAACCAACCCTGTGGCGCTCCACTTTGGAAGGGGCCGCGAAGTGTCGCTGATGGGCGCTAAACGCTTTAATTTTGGGACAGCCCTGGTAGTTGCCCATGTGGGCGCCACCACAGCGAGCACAGGTGGGGGGGACATCGTGAGGTTTAGAACAGGAGGAGGATTCATGGCCACCAGCTCACTTGACACAACGCACCGCTCGAGTGCAATCACTCGCATAGTGCGCCAGGTCCTGGCACCGGTAGCAACTGAGGATGAGGCGCCGGCAATGGGGTTTCTCCATGGTGACCGAACAATTGTCGATGGCGGTTAGAGTCAGGAGGACTCTATTTGCCGGTGCGTCGTCGGCGGAAACAAAGTAAAGGGGGGTGGGGAGTTTGGTGCTGGGGGAGATGACACGGGAGGTGACAGCAGGGGTAATATTGAGGGCAAGAAATGCCTCCCAGAGGTCATCGGCAGCATATTTGAAAGGGAGGCCGCAAACAACAACCCGAAGCCGCCTCGACCTCTTTGGGGAGGTGGAGCAGCGGATGTTCTGGGCACCAAAGACATGGAGGACCTTCGCGAGGTCGGTGGGGGATCGTAGGTAAAGGCGGTAGAGGTCTTCGCCAGCCTGCTTCACGCAGAAGTCAGATTCAGTGACATGGGTGAGGAGGTTACGGAGATTGGTGTAGGGTTCAGAATATTCTACCAGAATGGGAGGGGGCGGCGGAGGTTTGGGGTGGGAGGGCTGGGAGGGCGGGGGAGGAGTGTCTGCCGCTCCGTCGGAAATAGGCGCAGACTGGTTTTGCAGCGGGACGGTCAGCGGCGCGGTAATGCGGCAGCGGGGCGCTGTCTTGCGGGGGACGGTGAATCCTTCCGCGTCAGATGCTGCCTTCTGCTTCTTGCCCCGAGCAGCGGCGGTGGGGGCGGCTTCGGAGTCGGAAGAGGCCGCAGCAGGCTTCCTCTTGCAGGACTCCTGCTCGACCTGCTTGGTGTCGTCTGCGTCGTCGGCGGCAGCGGCGTGAGGGTACAGAAACCGCCGAGCTCCCAGAGTGGGGTCAAACGGGTACTCTCCCTCCTCCGCAGCCTCACGGAGGGCGGTGAGATGTTCTTCCAGGCCCTCCGTGATGTCGCTGTCGTCCAGGAAGCCATCAAGGGAGTCGCAGTCCGACTGTTCGGAGACATTGACGGCGTCGGAAATGTCCGACATGTCTAGGGCGGACGAGGGACGGGGGAAAGACGCGGAATCCTGCCTTTGCCTCGGCGCGCGCGGGCTGGTCCCACGTGAAGGGGGCCCTGACGCGCCGTGTGCCCTAGCTACTCGCCTAAGGGCGGTGGCATCGATTCCTGAATCGATGCCACATCGCCCAGAAGTGTCAGCAGGAGAGGACGGCGACGGCGGCAAGCCGCCAGCGGAAGAGGCAGCACTCTCAGGCGGAGTTCGAGTGGGGGGCCGGATGGGGCCGCTGACGAAGCTACCTCCGCCAGGCGGCGATCCGCCACTCCCTCAGCTCCAAAACACGCATCAGTCGTAATTGACATCGCAGCTTGACTGACTGCCGAGCTCATAGCGCCCCTTAAATGCACGTGAACAGGCAACCTTTTCCCTTTCCCACCAGAGGGAGACACCAAAGCTGCGATTGCCACAGCGGCGACAACACCAGAAACGGAGGGCGACTGCTTCACACTACTCACTGCGGCGCGCTCTTCAAAACAGCAACTTTTTCCACGGCTCAACCTCATCGGTCAGGATTTTTGGTATGTTGTTCCCAGTACTCCCTCCTATCACTGTACAAAAATTTGAGACTACAAAACTTTTGCCGGCCGGTGTGGCCGTGCGGTTAAAGGCGCTTCAGTCTGGAACCGCGTGACCGCTACGGTCACAGGTTCGAATCCTGCCTCGGGCATGGATGTGTGTGATGTCCTTAGGTTAGTTAGGTTTAATTAGTTCTAAGTTCTAGGCGACTGATAACCTCAGAAGTTAAGTCGCATAGTGCTCAGAGCCATTTGAACCATTTGAACAAATCTTTTCCCCGTTTCACTTACGAAATTCATATTCTAACATAAAACCTTTTCGTGACAGGAATATGCATTTCACCTCATTCAAGAGAAAAAAATAAAGTATGTATTAAGACTAACTACACCTGATGTATCGTGTACTTAATAAAACACGAAAAGTTGTGACTGGAGGCTCTTTTTAATTCATACGTCCAGTCTATCTTACCATTAATCAAGCAATACATTACAACAGACGTCAGTTCTAGACTTGAATGTGATCAGTTCCATTCCAACAGACATCTTGGGAGACCTGCTGTGGATGTGCGATAAGCGGCCCCAGTTCGCCCTACAAGCGCCAGCAATTTATGAGTGGTAAAGATTTACGCAGCGCACCAGTAACAGAACTGGTGGGGAGAGAAGTGCAGTAACTTTCTAGACATTCATTAATTCACCACCAAGTGTCTACATCATAATTACATTGTTTTGCAATATACTGTCAGAGAAAGAAATTAGCAAGGTGCCGACATGTACTAATCCAGTTCATTTCCCACGGATATTACATAGGTCACCGACAACATCGCAGTTGCAGATTCAGCACTTCCCAGACGCTGTTTACAGCAGCGCATTTTACATAAAAACTCACTTCTGCAAAGAAGTAATAATTTAATAAACTGAAAATAATTCCACCGTACATAAGCGAGCTCGGTGAAGTAATATTGTCACTCGCATAGGTGTACTGGATAGGAAAAGCTGGTGAGGTATGGACTGTGAGCGCTTGTGGTGGGGGAAGAACAGTACAGCAGCCGTAGAGGATGACCGGGGTCCAACTTCCCCTCTAGCGTTGTAGAACAGTGTTCAGAGATTTACACAGATTCTGGCAATGTGCCTTTCTTGTATTAGTGTTATTAGTAACCCATATCTGCGTTCCACGTAGCGTTCATTTTGTGGAAAAATTGACACTCTCCGATCATGTCTGCGCACTGTATCACCAGCGATTCTTAAGGCGCGCGTGAAAACTCGGTATAACTTTCTGAAGCACCGTGCGTGTTGTTACATTGTGGGGTAGACAGCGTGGGGAACCACCTGCTCGATTTCCAGTTTGCAGACCTGTGTAGGAGGAAAGTCCATGAACACAATCCGGCAAACTCCTAGAACAATTTATGCCTATATGCGGTTCTACTTCACTTCGACGTGATACACACATTTAATATTTGTTCACAACCCATTTCATTTAACATAAACAATAATTTTACACAGTTAAAACAATGTTTTTAATAATCTGCTATTTTTTCCCTTTCCTCGCAACGCGGAAACTATTATTTCTAGAGAAAAAATGAGTAGGCTCTTTTTTGTACGGAATTAAATGTATGTTAATATTGTGCGGAAAAACCTACGCTAGAGACGCGATTTTCGAGTTATTCACGAAAAATGTAAAAAAGTATCCTTGTAATGTCCTCCCTCCCCTCCCCCCCTACCCCTCTGCCCACAGCTTTCGCCGGGAGTTTCCGCTTGTTGTTCATGGCACTCCTTCACACTAATATAGACGAATTTGCGACTAAACGAGTTTTAACCGATAATTTCCCTTCGTTGGAAATGGTTGACAGCAGTGTATTTGGTTCACCCCACAGCCAACTACACTGACAATGCTGTTCTCGCTGTTTCCCTACCGTATCGTAAGATCGTGGGGGGGAGGCTGAAGAAAACTTCGGTTGGTACGATCTGCTGTGCAAATATGAAAGGATTCAAGAATAGGCAATGTGTGGCTAATTAATAATATTGCGAAATACATTAGTCGTTGTGCCTGCTGACAGCTATAGATTGTATACAGCTAGGTTGGTTCAAATGGCTCTGAGCACTATGCGACTTAACTTCTGAGCTCATCAGTCATCTAGAACTTAGAACTAATTAAACCTAACTAACCTAAGGACATCACACACCCATGCCCGAGGCAGGATTCGAACCTACCACCGTAACGGTCACGGGGTTCCAGACTGAAGCGCCTACAACCGCACGGCCACAACGGACGGCTCCCGTAAACAAATGAATGCTCGGGCATTGGTTGTCGTCAGCATTGCTCAGGCATCTGGAGTCCTAAGACCACTAAAAGTACGAGTAGTAGGAAGTGCGAGTGAGTCTCTGACGAACGCTACAGCATCGGAAGTTTGAAGTCCCTTTCCTAATCACTACCATACTTTAACAAATGAGCTTCTCGTAGCGGGATATAAAATTGTACACTACTGCCATTAAAATTGCTACATCAAGAAGAAATGCAGATGCTAAACGGGTATTCACTGGACAGATATATTATACTAGAACTGACATGTAATTACATTTTCACGCAATTTGGGTGCATAGATGCTGAGAAATCAGTACCCGGAACAACCACCTCTGGCCGTAATAACGGCCGTGATACACCTGGGCATTGAGTCAAATAGACCTTGGATGGCGGGTACAGGTACAGCTGCCTATGCAGCTCCAACACGATACCACAGTTCATCAAGAGTAGTGGCTGGCGTATTGTGACGAGCCAGTTGCTCGGCAACCATTGACCAGACGTTTCCAATTGGTGAGAGATCTGGAGAATGTGCTGGCCAGGACAGCAGTCGAACATGTTTTGTATCCAGAAAGGCCAGTACAGGACCTGTAACATGAGGTCGTGCACTATCCTGCTGAAATTTGGGGTTTCGCAGTGATCGAATGAAGGTTAGAGCCACGGGTCGTAACACATCTGAAATGTAACGTCCACTGTGCCGTCAATGAGAACAAGAGGTGACCGAGACGTATAACTAATGGTACCCCATAGCATCACGCCGGGTGATACGCCAGTATGGCGATGACGAATACACGCTTACAATGTGCGTTCACCGCGATGTCGCCAAACACGGATGCGACCATCATGAAGCTGTGAACAGAGCCCGGATTCATTCGAAAAAATGACGTTTTGCCATTCGTGCACCCAGGTTCGTCGTTGAGTACACCGCGCTCCTGTCTGTGATTGCAGCGTCAAGGGTAACCGCAGCTATGGTCTACATCTACATCTACATCTACATTTGTACTCCGCAAGCCACCCAACGGTGTGTGGCGGAGGGCACTTTACGTGCCACTGTCATTACCTCCCTTTCCTGTTCCAGTCGCGTATGGTTCGCGGGAAGAACGACTGTCTGAAAGCCTCTGTGCGCGCTCTAATCTCTCTAATTTTACATTCGTGATCTCGGGAGGTATAAGTAGGGGGAAGCAATATATTCGATACCTCATCCAGAAACGCACCCTCTCGAAACCTGGCGAGCAAGCTACACCGCGATGCAGAGCGCCTCTCTTGCAGAGTCTGCCACTTGAGTTTGTTAAACATCTCCGTAACGCTATCATGGTTACCAAATAACCCTGTGACGAAACGCGCCGCTCTTCTTTGGATCTTCTCTATCTCCTTCGTCAACCCGATCTGTTACGGATCCCACACTCATGCGCAATACTCAAGTATAGGTCGAACGAGTGTTTTGTAAGCCACCTCCTTTGTTGATGGACTACATTTTCTAACGACTCTCCCAATGAATCTCAACCTGGTACCCACCTTAGCAACAATTAATTTTATATGATCATTCCACTTCCAATCGTTCCGCACGCATACTCCCAGATATTTTACAGAAGTAACTGCTACCAGTGTTCGTTCCGCTATCATATAATCATACAATAAAGGATCCTTCTTTCTATGTGTTCGCAATACGTTACAGTTCTCTATGTTAAGGGTCAGTTGCCACTCCCTGCACCAAGTGCCTATCCGCTGCAGATCTTCCTGCATTTCGCTACAA
This sequence comes from Schistocerca cancellata, assembly GCF_023864275.1. Classification (NCBI taxonomy): domain Eukaryota; kingdom Metazoa; phylum Arthropoda; class Insecta; order Orthoptera; family Acrididae; genus Schistocerca; species Schistocerca cancellata. The sequence continues at coordinate 766,673,846 of NC_064630.1, forward strand.
TTTTCTAATGCTGCAACTTCTCTGTATACTACAGCATCATCCGCGAAAAGCCGCATGGAACTTCCGACACTATCTACTAGGTCATTTATATATATTGTGAAAAGCAATGGTCCCATAACACTCCCCTGTGGCACGCCAGAGGTTACTTTAACGTCTGTAGCCGTCTCTCCGTTGATAACAACATGCTGTGTCCTGTTTGCTAAAAACTCTTCAATCCAGCCACACAGCTGATCTCCGAGCTGATAGTCCGTGCTGCTGCAAACGTCGTCGAACTGTTAGTCAGATGGTTGTTTCCTTGCAAACGTCCCATCTGTCGACTCAGGGAGCGAGACGTGGCTGCACGATGCGTTACAGCCTTGCGGATAAGATGCCTGTCATCTCGACTGCTAGTGATACGAGGCCGTTGGGATCCAGCACGGCGTTCTTTATTACACTCCTGAACCCACCGATTCCATATTCTGTTAACAGTCATGTCGTGATACGATAAACCGCAATCGCGAATGGCTACAATCTGACCTTTATAAAAGTCGGAAACGTGATGGTACGCATTTCTCCTCCTTACACGAGGCATCGCAACAACGTTTCACCAGGCAACTGCTGTTTGTGTATGAGAAATCGGTTGGAAACTTTCCTCGTGTCAGCTAGTTGTAGATGTCGGCAACGGCGCCAACGTTGTGTGAATGCTCTGAAAAGCTAATCATTTGCAAATCACAGCATCTTCTTCCTGTCGGTTAAATTTTGCGTCTGTAGGTGGTGTAGGAATGTTAATGGCCAGTAGTGTATAATAGATTACCCACGGTAAAGAAAACGATTACAAAAATACAGCTGTTTCAGAAGGCAGCTTCGTAAGTAATACATACCACACAATCAAACATTACTTAGGGGTTCAGGGTGGTGGTTGATAATGACAGGGGATGACTACAACACTTTGGCACATTACAATAACGAAAATCAAGTGCCAATATCCTGAGACCAACATTTCGGTAATCATTTGTCGGCGTGGGGGAGGGGAGGGGTAGATGATGGCTCTGTTTTCCCGATAAACTGAGTGGAGAACACAGAGATGTGCATGACGCATAGTAGTACGTTTGTGCTCCTGGAATGAGTTTTCTGGACGGACGGAAGGAAAGGCAAGAGCCATAGCAGCATGCCCGTGCTCCCGAAGACTACATCTACATGGATACTCTGCAAATCATATTTAAGTGCCTGGCAGAGGGTTCATCGAACCACCTTCACAATTCTCATTATTCCAGTCTCGTATAGCGCGTGGAAAGAATGAACACCTCTATATTTCCTTACGAGCTCTGATTTCCCTTATTTTATCGTGGTGATCGTTCCGCCCTATGTAGGTCGGTGTCAACAAAATAATTTTGCATTCGGAGGATAAAGTTGGTGATTGGAATTTCGTGAGAAGATTCCGTCGCAACGAGAAACGACTTTCTTTTAATGATTTCCAGCCCCAATCCAGTATCATTTCTGTGACACTCTCTCCCATATTTCGCGATAGTACAAAACGTGCTGCCTTCCTTTGAACTTTTTCGATGTACTCAGTCAGTCCTATCTGGTGAGGACCCCACACCGCGCAGCAGCATTCTAATAGAGGACGGACAAGCGTACTCTAGGCAGTCTCCTTAGTAGGTCTGTTACATTTTCTAAGTGACCTGCCAATAAAACGCATCCTTTGGTTAGCCTTCCCCACAACATTTTCTATGTGTTCTTTCCTATTTAAGTTGTTCGTAATTGTAATGTTGTTGTTGTTGTTGTGGTCTTCAGTCCTGAGTCTGGTTTGATGCAGCTCTCCATGCTACTCTATCCTGTGCCAGCTTCTTCATCTCCCAATATGTACTGCAGCCTACATCCTTCTTAATCTGTTTAGTGTATTCATCTCTTGGTCTCCCTCTACGATTTTTACCCTCCACGCTGCCCTCCAATACTAAATTGGTGATCCCTTGATGCCTCAGAACATGTCCTACCAACCGATCCCTTCTTCTTGTCAAGTTGTGCCACGAACTCCTCTTCTCCCCAATCCTATTCAATACTTCCTCATTAGTTATGTGATCTACCCATCTAATCTTCAGCATTCTTCTGTAGCACCACATTTCAAAGGCCTCTATTCTCTTCTTGTCCAAACTATTTATCGTCCACGGTTCACTTCCATACATGGCTACACTCCATACAAATACTTTCAGAAACGACTTCCTGACATTTAAATCTATACTCGATGTTAACAAATTTCTCTTCTTCAGAAACGCTTTCCTTGCCGTTGCCAGTCTACATTTTATTTCCTCTCTACTTCGACCATCATCAGTTATTTTGCTCCCCAAATAGCAGAACTCCTTTACTACTTTAAGTGTTACATTTTCTAATCTAATTCCCTCAGCATCACCTGACTTAATTCGACTACATTCCATTATCCTCGTTTTGCTTTTGTTGATGTTCATCTTATATCCTCCCTTCAAGACACTGTCCATTCCGTTCAACTGCTCTTCCAAGTCCTTTGCTGTCTCTGACAGAATTACAATGTCAGCGGCGAACCTCAAGGTTTTTATTTCGTCTCCATGGATTTTAATACCTACTCCGAATTTTTCTTTTGTTTCTTTTACGGACAAGCGTACTGTAGGCAGTCTCCTTAGTAGGTCTGTTACATTTTCTAAGTGACCTGCCAATAAAACGCAGCCTTTGGTTAGCCTTCCCCACAACATTTTCTATGTGTTCTTTCCTATTTAATTGTAATAAGTAGGTGTTTAGTTGAATTAACGGCTTTTAGATTAGACTGATTTATCGTGTATCCGAAGTTTAACGAGTTCCTTTACGCACTCATGTGGATGACCTCACAGTTTTCGTTATTTTGGGTCAACTGCCACTTTTCGCACCATTCAGATATTTTCTCTAAATCGTTTAAAAGTTTGTTTTAATCTTCTGATGACTTTATTAGTCACCAGCGGGTTTCTATACTGTCCACAGTGACAGTGTAGAGATAAGTAGAAAACGATTTCTTCTGTTACAACTTATCTAGTGCGATCTGTGTAACAACGAAAGAACATTGTACAGTAAGGACGAACCGAATGAGGCTGAGCACTTGTTACAATGCTGACGTGTTCTGTGAATCCAATAGTGCCTGACTGTGACACTCGGAATTCTACATACATCGAACTTAAAGGACACACACGGGTCATAGGTGCTTTAGTGGATACTGTTCGCCGCTGGATTAGACAGAATAGTAATTTTTGAATAAGTACTAAGCTGTTCCAACCAAGCTGGCTTTGTAGTCAACAACACCACTGTGAAATGATCGAGGTCGGGAAAGAACTATTGGAATAATATGAAAGCTTCTATGGAAACACGGCATCATATTAATTTCACTAACGTGAAAATGGTTAACACTTTCATTTATAAATATGTCCACTCTTCTGGTTTATACCGAACTCCGTCTGAAAGTCGCATGTGGTAATCGAGGTAGCACACAATAGAATTGTTTTGTGTAGGTGTGCGTGACATCAGCGATGTACGCAACTAACGGAGCTAAATGAATCAGCAGCCTACGAAGACTACCTGAAATATAAAAGTGAAATTAGTGACGGCAAAACGGGTATCGTTGTACGAGATCCAAATTTGCAGCATACCATACTTAAAACGTCTATTGAAATACTCATGTGAGAGTCGTAATAATCAAGGGCAAATCAAACGACATTTCGAGTAAAACATTTTTTGTCGTAATCATTCCGGCCATTGAACCCATGTAAGATTGTTATCATTTTATGATGTCATTGGACGTGTTAATATTTGTAAAGGAAAATGATATATTTGAAGAATTGTGGTTAGGGAAACAGTTGTTAGGCAACAATATCTGTGTCTGCGATGGCAGCCCTGTGGAGTCGTAGAATCTTTCGATAGCCAGTAGTGCAAAGCTGCGGTGTGCAGTAGGCGGATTTTTCGTTGAGTGTACAGTGTAATGCATGGACGCAGTTTTGGAACCAAGTGCGCTGCAGATTTATTACGAGGGGGAATGGTGACTCAGAATATTGGTTGGATAGTATACGAACATAAAACAGGTTTTGAAATGAAGAGGAGGAGGATATTAGTGTTTAACGTCCCGTCGACAACGAGGTCATTAGAGACGGAGCGCAAGCTCGGGTGAGGGAAGGATGGGGAAGGAAATCGGCCGTGCCCTTTCAAAGGAACCATCCCGGCATTTGCCTGAAGCCACTTAGGGAAATCACGGAAAACCTAAATCAGGACTGCCGGAGATGGGATTGAACCGTCGTCCTCCCGAATGCGAGTCCAGTGTGCTAACCACGTTTTGAAATGAAGAACAAGGTATTATTTGATAAGGTAAAAATTTTTTCTATTGTTGATCCACTTCATCCTCGTCGCAGATGAGTTTTCGTCTGTTATTTATTGATGTTCTGAGTTAATTTCCTGTACCATAGAAGTTATTAATTTAAATTAATTTTAATTTTAGAGTCTATAATTTTTTTGCAATGTAAGTTCCTTCCTAACTGTAATTTCAGAACTAGAAGTTTGAGCCATGTGTTTCATTGGCATTCTGTGTCAAGATTTGGAACGCATTTTCCCTGGACCAACTGTAGTTAGTTTTTAGCAGGCGTCTTGCTGTGTTGCTGTTTCTGCTAGTACTTCACTTTGCAGGCGAGATTCATAATACGTGATTGTTTCGTTTCCTTTGCGCAATGTAAAATCTGTCAGTTTCTTTATTTTACCAGGGTCATATGTCAGTGCAGAAATTTTCGGGTGTTTCAGGTTACTTTCTTATACAGGTCGACATTACAGTTTTTTTCTTATTTATACAATTACGTTTTTTTCAAACAGTTCGGACTGACCAACTACTGAGCGTGGAATTATTGGTTTGCTTATTTACTTATGAATGAGATCGGTTTCCACACGCATAGGATTCTTTTCAATTTCATGTAAGTGTTGTGGCTTTTACTAAAAGGAAAGGTCAGTAGCACATCTAGGTTGTCAACTCACATTCCCAGGTTTGTATTTAAGATAACACACACTCAAGAAAATGCTGCTCAGTTAGCCTTATCAAAAACTCCACTGTGACGAGGGTGAAGTGGACCAACAAAACAAGTCTACAAAAATAAAAATAAAATTTTTACCGTATCAGATAACACCTTTTCTTCATTTCGAATCCTTTTTTATGTCCTTATACTCTCCAGCTATTGCTCTGAGTCACCATTTCTCCTCGTAATAAATCTGCAGGTTGCAAGATCCCCTCGTTTTTAACTGATTACTCAGCCGCGAGTCCGTAGAGGGTGGTACATGTGACGCACAGTATGACTGGTCAGCATTTCCACCTGGAATATGTGAGTGTAAGTCGGACCTTCCTTGATCCGCCTTGGTGAGTCGTGTCGTCCGATTTCCTCCTACCTGTGCGCGGTGCAGTTCTCGTAAATGTCGTCCCGTGCAGATTCTTCATTGGCGCATTGGATGTCTCTGTTGGTGGAAGCTAATTATCTTAAATTGCTTTCGGTCAACTTTGGGGTATCTATTTACTCGAAATTAACATTCACAATGCCGTAATATCACTTTTATTCCTATTAGATCAATAATGAAACACTCATGTCACAAACTACTCGTAACCGAGAGCATGGCTACGATCTAACAAGATAGGAAGAGCTCTTAACGCCGACTGCCGACTTTGGCGCGCATTCCGTATCTCTTAATAGTTTCGTCACAGTTCGTGGATTTCCGATCAAGTTCGTACTTACTAAGATATGCATTTGTTAATGAACGGGTGTGAATTTTAACGAGGCAAAATTATGATAAATAGTTTTAAACATCCAGAGGATCCTCCTAGTATTGATGTTGTCATAAATGACTTTAATTATTAAATATAAATAAACAAAATCAGTGAATTTGGCACCAAGATGGCGGTACTTCGCGTCATGTATATTTCCCAGGCTGACGCTTGTTGCTACAGTCCAGCGCCGAGCCCCACCCCACTACGTGCGACACATGGTTGCTTCGTCACCTAGCCAGCCAGCGTGGGAAACGCTCTCCGACTCATGGCCGGCTACGGACTACAGCACTTCCTAACTACCGTGAATACATCAATAAGAGACAATAATTTATTAAAACTGGTAAAATGACTTCCTCAAGTAAGAGGCACCTTACAAGCGCACAAAGTACCAAAAATGCGTCGATGCATTACACCGTACACTGAACGAAAAATCCGTTTACTGCTCACGGCAGCTGTCCACTACTGGCTGTCAAAGATTCTACGACTCTCACATGGATGCCATCGCAGACACAGATACTGTTGCCTAACAACTGCTTCTCTGACAAAAATTCTTCAAATATATAATTTTTCTTTACAAATTTTGTATAAACAGCTGTATAGCAGCAACAACACCAGTTTCCTAGACGGAGTCCAGACAGCGAGCACGTGTAAGAAAATGGCTCTGAGCACTATGGAACTTAACATCTGAGGTCAACAGTCACCTAGAACTACTTAAACCTAACTAACCTAAGGACATCACACACATCCATGCCCGAGGCAGGATTCGAACCTGCGATCGTAGCGGTCACGCGAGTCCAGACTGAAGTGCCTAGAACCGCACGGCCACACCGGCCGGCCACGTGTAAGACCAGTAACAGCAGCAGCAGGTAGCGGAAGTCTTCGAAATGTTGTGCACAAAAATACGGAATGGTCAGCTAATCCAGCACTGTCGGGCACTGCTCAGAAACGGCACCAGGCACTCGGATCAAGGTTTTAGCCAATAGGGGTTCCACCTGATGCAGAGCGTTCTATTCGAGGCATTTGAGCGCGAGTGAACAAAACAGTCACCGAACACTGCGCTCCGACTCAGCACTGTTGGTTTTTATGCTTGAGAAAGCCAAACTATGAAGAGCAGCGTGTGATTCCTTCAACAAATTTTAAAATCAAGTTCTGTGTACCGATCTGTCGAAATAACAGTAGTGGCATTTCTCTTACATAACATTAGTTAATTAATATAAGGGATCTATCAAGTTATCAAACTGGCAGTGAAAGGGAAGATAAAGTGCAGAAATACGAAATACTGGTTTCTGTCTTCCAAAATGGTTTCACTGAGGAAGACTGTACTTCGTATGCACTTGCCTACTGTCGGAAAATGGTCGAAGCGTTAGATATTGACATCCAGAGTGCACCGCTTAAATCCGGACGAATTTAAATTTCAATTCCCCGCCATACCATAGTTCGGCCTAAGGTCGCGATTGGCGTTCTTGAAAGCCAAAGGCATCTAGTAAACCATCAAATGGCCGAGATGTTACGGACAAGTAAGGAGTACAATCAAAGAGTCGGAATTATCGAATGTCTTCGCATTGGGCGTTAGCCCACTGAAGTAGTTCGAGCTTTTGGGTTTCCGAGATCAATTGTTTACGATATTGTGGCCAAGTACCTCTCTCATACAATCATAGACGGCGGTGACTTCAATCTACCCTCGATATGCTAGAAAACATATACGTTTAGTGCCGGCGGCAGCCATAAAACGTCTCCTGAAATTGTACTGAATGCTTTCTCAGAAAATTATTTTGAACAATGAGTTCATGAGCCCACTCGAAGCGTAAATGGTTGCGAAAGCATACTTGACCTTTCAGCAACAAATAATCCTGGACAAATAGTGAGTGTTGTGACGAATACAGGGATTAACGATCACAAGGCAGCTGCTGCTAGGCTGAATACCGTAACACCTTCACCCATCAAAAAGAAACGCAAGGCATATCTCTTTAAAAAAAGCTGATAAAAATGCTCTTAACGCATTTTTAAGAGACAGTCTTCACTCCTTCCGATCTGATCATGTAAGTGTAGAAAAGTTGTGGAATGTTTTCAAAGAGATTGTATCGACAGCAATTGAGAGACATATACCACATAAATTAATAAGTGATGGTACCGATCCCCCATGGTACATAAAACTGGTCAGATCGTTGTTGCAGAAGCTACGAAAAAAGGATGCCAAATTTAAAAGAACGCAAAATCCCCAAGATTGTCAAAGTTACACAGAAGTTCGAAATATGGCTCGTACTTCAATGCGAGATGCTTTTAATAAATTCCACAACGAAATTCCGTCTCGAAATCTGGCAGAAAACCCAAAAAGATTCTGGTCATACATAACGTACACCAGTGGCAAGGTGCAGTCAATAGCTTCACTGCACGATAACAACGGTGAAGTCACTGATGACAGTGCCACTAAAGCAAAGATATTAAACACGGTTTTCCGAAATTACTTCACCAAAGAAGAAGAAGTAAATATTCCTAAATTCCAATCAAGAACAAATGTCATGATGAGAAACATAGAAGTAGATATCCTCGGTGTAACGAAGCGGCCGGCCGCAGTGACCATGCGGTTCTAGGCGCTACAGTCTGGAACCGCGCGACCGCTGCGGTCGCAGGTTCGAATCCTACCTCGGGCATGGATGTGTGTGATGTCTTTAGGTTAGTTAGGTTTAAGTAGTTCTAAGCTCTAGGGGACTGATGACCAAAGAAGTTAAGTCCCATAGTGCTCAGAGCCATTTTGTAACGAAGCAGCTCAAATCACTTAATAAAGGCAAGGCCTTTGGTCCAGATTGTATACCAGTCAGGTTCCTCTCAGAGTATGCCGATAAAATAGCTCCATATTTAGCAATTGTGTACAACCACTCGCTCACAGGATGATCCGTACCTAAAGACAGGAAAATTGCTCAAGTCACAAAAATACCCAAAAAGGGAAGTAAGAGCAATCCGCAGAATTACAAGCCTATATCACTAACGTCGATTTGTAGTAGGGGTTTGGAACATATACTTTATTCGAACACTATGAAGTACCTCAAACAAACGATTTATTGACACATAGTCAGCACGGTTTCAGATAATATCGTTCTTTTGAAACACAAATAGCTCTTTATAATCATGAAGTAATAAGTTATATCAACAGGGGATGTCAAATTGATTCCATATTTTTAGATTTCCAGAAGGCTTTCACACCGTTCCTCACAAGCGACTTCTAACCAAACTGCGTGCCTACGGAGTAACGCCACAGTTGTGTGACTGGATTCGTGATTTCCTTTCAGAAAGGTCACAGTTCGTAGTAATAGACGGAAATTCATCGAGTAAAACAGAAGTAATATCCGGCGTTTCACAAGGAATGTTATAGGTCCTCCATTATTCCTGATCTATACTAACGACATAGGAGACAATCTCAGTAGCCCTCTTAGATTATTTGGAGATGATGCTGTCATTTAGCGTCTAGGAAAGTCATCAGATGATCAAAACGACTTGCAAAATGACTTGATAAGATATCTGTATGGTGCGAAAAGTGGCAATTGACCCTGAATAAGGTAAAGTGTGAAGTTATTCACATGAGTGACTGTGAATTCAACTAAATACTTAGGGATTACAATTACAAATAACCTAAATTGGAACGATCACGTAGATAATATTGTGGGTAGAGCAAACAAAAGACTGTGATTCATTGGCAGAACATTTAGAAGGTGCAACGGGTCTACTAAAAAGACTGCTTACACCACGCTTGTCCGCCCTATTCTGGAGTATTGCTGGGCGGCGTGGGATCCGCATCAGGTGGGACTGACGGATGACATCGAAAAACTGCAATGAAGGGCAGCTCGTTTTGTATTATCGCGAAATAGGGGAGATAGTGTCACAAAACACGATACGTGAATTGGAGTGGCAATCATTAAAACAAAGGCTTTTTCGTTGTGACGGGGTCTTCTCATGAAATTTCAATCACCAGTTTTCTCCTCCGATTGCGAAAACCTTCTGTTGGCACCCACCTTAATAGGGAGAAATGATCATCATGATAAAATAAGAGAAATCAGGGCTCGTACAGAAAAATTTAAGTGCTCGGTTTTCGCGCGTGCCGTTCGAGAGTGGAACGGTAGAGAGACAGCTTGAAGGTGGTTCATTGAACCCTCTGCCAGGCAATTTATTGTGAATAGCAGAGTAATCACGTAGATGTAGATGTAAAATAATAGACAATTGTGAAGGTGGTTCGATGAACCCTCTGCCAGGCACTTGAATGTGATTTGTAGAGTATCGATGTGGATGTAGAAGCATACTGCTTCGAAGAAGTCTGGGGAAGGTTCCGCTAAGCCGGCGAGGAAACCTCATTCGAGGAGACGCGTGTCACGAACTGCGGCAGTCATCGAAAAGGCTCAGGCTCTGACTTCTGAGGGCCTGGGACAATCGCTGATAAAACTGGCGTCAGTACTGAATGTCAACAAGCGAACAATGCGTCGCATGGCAGAGTAAGACCTCATACGAGCCATTTAGTTCTAAACTGGCTCTCGGATAACGTTGACATGTTCTGATGAAAGGAGTTCTGGCCCCCAAATATCCTGGATTTGAACTCCCTCGACTACTGTTTTTGGTGCGTAGGCGAAAGAGTTACTAATAAGACGAGGCATCGTAATGTTGCACCTCTACGCACCGCTATTGAAGCAGCATTCACGAATACGGTCAGTGCTGTTTTACAGAGTGCGCGCGATCGCTTCAGGAGAAGACTTGAGGCCGCCACTGCGGCTGGAGGGGGTTACATCTAGAAAGATACCACTACTTATATGTGAAAGGATTTTCATTTTAATTTCTATTTTGTTTTAATATTTTTGATTTTTCATTTGTCCGGATTTAGGCCACGCACCCTATAAACGCTCAACGAATAGAAAATCGACTAATGTCGCTCAGCGGAGGAGAGAGGGTTGGGTCTCAAAAGGTGCTTATGGAAACGCACCACCCTATTTTTAAACAGCAGTTCCTTGTTGCCGGAAAAATTAAGAAGAAATGGAAGAAAGAGATAATTTCATTACCGTTTCCGTACAGTTTCTATGATCATTCGGTGAACCTATAGTCACATGTTGATGACGTTAGTTTGTGCTAGGCTTGTGGATATGGAGCTACAGAGGACATTTTACGCTCGCGTCATATGACTTTTTCGGTTCCCAACAATGCGAACGCAAGCTGAAAAGTAATTCCTCCCAATTTTTATGTGAAAATTCTTACAGCTTTTTAAATAAAACACACATCATTAGCATTTTAACGGGAACACACCGTGGTTCAGGTCGGAAAAATTTGATTTACGGTTTTCATCATATTTCGATAGATCAAGGTTTTATTTTAGTACTCTGAAAAGGTATTAGCTGAAAAAAAAATTTCCGAGCATTTAAAGAGCATTTTCCTATCACGTGTGTTTATGTGCCACGCCCACTTTTATGTCACCCACTTTTCTGCATATATTATACATCTTCAAATCCCCTACATTGCATATTAGGGATTTTGGGAACAAGGCTGAGAAAACTAACTTGATATGAGAGGAAAAAAAATTTAGAAGATGGAAAATTCTTGACCGGACAGGGTCAGTTAACTAAAACTGAAATAGAAAACTGGCAGGTATACTATGGGCATGCAATTAGGAGAAATAAAGAAAATCTGCAGGCAATGCAGAGAGATGTTTGGGCCATATTCTTCCATAAGTCCTCTACTGATGATAAGCCATGTCATAGATTGTGTCCATCAGGACAAAATTCGTGATGCAAATACAATAGGTCTCAGGCAACTGGAGAATCTTATTCTCACCAGCATTCTCTTCCTGCTGCTGTTATTACAGCAATTAAACCTATTTTCAGAGACTTGGCTCATGCTGACCTTCTAAGGAAATGCCTGAATGGGCAGACACAGAAACCAAATGAATGTTTCAACAGCATAATTTGGAACCGCCTTCCTAAAACTGTATTTGTAGGCATGCATACAAGGAAACTAGGAGTTCATGATGCTGTTATTACATTAAGTTGTGGTAATATTGGAAAGTGTTGGGTACTGAAAAAGCTGGGAATTAATCCTGGTGAAAATATGATCACTGGGCTGCAACAATGCTATCAAATGAGGATATCCGATGCAGACTGGTCTGCATCTAATATGGCCAAGAAAGCAAGACAGACATCCAGGAAGGTGAAAAAGAAGCTGGAAGACCTGCCAGAGGCCAAAGAAGGGCCGTCATATGCAGCAGGACAGTTTTAATTAACTGTAAGTAACAAATTACAAAAGTTTTTTTCTTTTTCAGTTTCCCGCAAACTAAAATTTTCAGTACATGTGACCCATTATATCAGAAACTATCATAGATAATTGAATGAAATTTTCAGAGACTCTGCATAATATAAAAAGTTACCTCTGGCAGTACATTAAGTAATATCCCCCCAATTAGGAAGTTCACAAAGAAATATTTTCTGCAGAAAAAAACTCAATATTTTTGTTAATAAATTTAATAAAATACTTCTTAAAAACTATAAAATGGATAAAGTAGATTTTAGTACAGTTGCCTCTATTAACATCATGTAACATACAGTAAAAATATTAAGGTCCTACATCAAGTAGTGTTTTCAGAAATGGGTCAAACACTTGCCTAAATTAACATGGGTTAGATGGGCAGGGTGTGGTGCCCGTAAAACCTTACTTTTCATGTCTACATATTTGCAGGCCTCAGCCGCTAGAGAGCTCCAAATTGTTGCAAGTAAGACGGCGGTGTGTAACGTTAACTATGTAGGTGCGCGAGAAACAGCGTGCAGTAATCGAGTTTCGCATCTGAAAATGGCAGACCACACGCGAACGCTACGTCTACGAAAATCTGATGCCTCAGGTTAATGTCATCGATGATCTTTCATACAGTCCCGATTTGGCCCCATCCTTTTTTGATATACACTCCTGGAAATGGAAAAAAGAACACATTGACACCGGTGTGTCAGACCCACCATACTTGCTCCGGACACTGCGAGAGGGCTGTACAAGCAATGATCACACGCACGGCACAGCGGACACACCAGGAACCGCGGTGTTGGCCGTCGAATGGCGCTAGCTGCGCGATGCACGGATGCACGCCAAGACCGTAGGATCCTACGCAGTGCCGTAGGGGACCGCACCGCCACTTCCCAGCAAATTAGGGACATTGTTGCTCCTGGGGTATCGGCGAGGACCATTCGCAACCGTCTCCATGAAGCTAGGCTACGGTCCCGCACACCGTTAGGCCGTCTTCCGCTCACGCCCCAACATCGTGCAGCCCGCCTTCAGTGCTGTCGCGACAGGCGTGAATGGAGGGACGAATGGAGACGTGTCGTCTTCAGCGATGAGAGTCGCTTCTGCCTTGGTGCCAATGATGGTCGTATGCGTGTTTAGCGCCGTGCAGGTGAGCGCCACAATCAGGACTGCATACGACCGAGGCACACAGGGCCAACACCCGGCTTCATGGTGTGGGAAGCGATCTCCTACACTGGCCGTACACCACTGGTGATCGTCGAGGGGACACTGAATAGTGCACGGTACATCCAAACCGTCATCGAACCCATCGTTCTACCATTCCTAGACCGGCAAGGGAACTTGCTGTTCCAACAGGACAATGCACGTCCGCATGTATCCCGTGCCACCCAACGTGCTCTAGAAGGTGTAAGTCAACTACCCTGGCCAGCAAGATCTCCGGATCTGTCCCCCATTGAGCATGTTTGGGACTGGATGAAGCGTCGTCTCACGCGGTCTGCACGTCCAGCACGAACGCTGGTCCAACTGAGGCGCCAGGTGGAAATGGCATGGCAAGCCGTTCCACAGGACTACATCCAGCATCTCTACGATCGTCGCCATGGGAGAATAGCAGCCTGCATTGCTGCGAAAGGTGGATATACACTGTACTAGTGCCGACATCGTGCATGCTCTGTTGCCTGTGTCTATGTGCCTGTGGTTCTGTCAGTATGATCATGTGATGTATCTGACCCCAGGAATGTGTCAATAAAGTTTCCCCTTCCTGGGACAATGAATTCACGGTGTTCTTATTTCAATTTCCAGGAGTGTATTTTCGAAACTTAGAGAACACCTTCGAGGACTTCACTTTGATACTGATGAAGCAGTGCAAGCAGAGGTGAAGGTATGGCTCTGTCACCGAAGTCAAACATTCTACAATGACGGTATCAACAAACTGGTCTATCGTTGGGAGGAATGTGTTCATAGACTAGGTGACTACGCTGAGAAACAAATATGTGGACATGAAGAATAAATATGTAGAATGTTAATAACGTTTGTTTTATTTAAAAGCTTGAAGAGTTTTCAAATAAAAAATTCAGAGACGTTACTCTTCAGCACGCCCTCGTAATTAGGAGAGAGGCATTGGCACTTAAATGTGATTTACAAACTGGTACACTACAATAATATTTACATTACATTTTGTTGCGATGCGGCTTTCGGCTTTCTCGGTCATCATTATACAACTTAAGAGTGAACAAACAGTCCACGCAATATCAGCGAATGCATCTAACCAAGCAAAAACTTGACTGAAGGTTACACATTCCAGCTAAGAAAAGTGGATGTTGCGTCATAAACGGACATTAAGTCGTGGGCTGTCCGTGACTGCTAATTATATGTTAGGAATGAGTAAATTAATAATATTCGGTCTTCAGTCACGAATTTTATTTTCTGACTACTGTCCAACGAGTTTCGGAGCTACAACTCCATTTTCAAGGATAGTCTGGGCGTAACAGGCGTTATGTCTGCTTCAGTGTTTCATTTGGCACTGACAAAACGACAAAGCTATTAGGTTTAATGAGAAAACTGGGTCTCAGGCGGGATTAATGAGGGAATGCCAAAGAAACGAGAGAAAATAAAGTTTTGCAACGTATTAACTGCGTTTGTCCACGTAACATTCGTCTTCTGCATTGGTGGGAAACTTCTTTACTAGCACTTAGACTTTCAGACGATTTAATATGTTTATGACAATACCACATAACTAAAATGATGGTTATTTAACCTATGTTACAGTGCTGATGGAGTCTTGAATTTACTATTATTTTCATTTATACAGACAGACAAAATTCGAGCGGATATTCTTGAATTCAGTTCACAGCGGCGTAGCAGCAGCGACGATCTGATAAATGTGCAAAAAAACCTATATTTCCGAAGATAAGCGACAGGAGGAAGAGTATGTATTCATCCATAAGACAAGAAAAAAAATTGTTCAGGAGAAAATATAAAGTAACTGTAACTGTGAAACATCAATATACTATGTTTCAGTTTCTAAGGCGAGTATGTTCAGTAGGAAGTACCGATGGAGAACATTGGATAGCGGATCGGTGTGGCCGAGCGGTTCTAGGCGCTTCAGTCTGGAACCGCGCGACCACCACGGTCGCAGGTTCGACTCCTGCCTCGAGCATGGATGTGTGTGATGTCCTTAGGTTAGTTAGGTTTAAGTAGTTCTAAGTTATAGGGGACTGATGACCTCAGATGTTAAGTCCCAATGTGCTCCGAGCCATTTTTTTTAACATTGCATATTACATATGAATATTTGGAAGTAGAAACGCTGTCGAGTAAAGAAATTCTTCCAATCCATATGTGGCATACAGCAAACCAGTGGTTAACTGTATTCGTTGAAAACAGTATTGGTTGCAGTTTTTATTTTATTTTTTATACTACGCGTTTCGCCTTGTTTAGGCATCTTCAGGTTGATCTTAATTCGGTATTTCTTAGAACGATCCTTTAGACAGTGTAGCCAAAGGGCATCGTCGAATACATCAGGCCAACTTCGCCTTCGTTAAACTCAGTAAAAACTCGCGTCCATCTACAAAAGGATCGTTCTAAGAAATACCAAATTATGATCAACCTCAAGATGCCTAAATAAGGCGAAACGCGTAGTTGAAAAATAAAAAAATAAAATTGCAACCCAGACTGTTTTTAACCAATGCTGTTGAGTAAGTTTAGAGAAACAATATTATGAGGAACCCTGCGCATAAATTCTGATTCCACCACCATGCATGTCGGATGAGGATCATGAGAATTAGATGGCAGTTGTCAGGTTGTCTACTGAGCCATGTAGACAGTAATTCCTCCCCCCCTCCCCCCCACTCCCAAGCTACTTGAATAGAACAGGACAGAATCTGTTGCTATGTATTCTCCAGCAGGCACGGAATAGCGCTGGCAGAGTTTACCGGGCACGCGATACAGACAGAGACATCAAAAACGTTTTGGCCACCATCGAACCGGCAGCGCTGTAAATATGAGCGCTGTGGAACCGAACTTTTCTCTATCCGTTTCACAAGTGAGAAAAACAAGAACATGTTATAAAGTTAATTTTGCTGTCGCAGTTAAGTGTTTGCACATTTCCGGCAGTGCTGTAGACGAAACCTGGAAAATTACTCTGCCGAGCTTGCAGATTGGCACTCCCGTTTTATTGCGTCGTAAAGTGGAAACTCGGGATGGGATGCGAGTTTGTGCTGCTTAGTGCTTTATATGAGGCGCGCGGTTCTGTTGCCGAAACGCACCACGCGCTCCAGCTCGAAATGAAACTAATAATGAAGTGCATCCGCTGTGTAAGGAGGCAATCGCTCTTTGGATTATTGGAGAAGTTACACGAGCTACTACGTTTACTGCAAAAAGGGCAAGTACTGGCAAGTTAGCAACGAATAATGCCCCACAGTTTTTTTTCTCGTGACATATTTCTTCTTAAGAGGTAAAATCCGGTGACAATATCAATCAACATTTCTTTTAAGAGTGCTGATTTCCTAAGTAGTCTCTATCACGTTTTGTGGCCTTACGTCGGCATTTTGTTCCCTGTTGGTAAAGCTTTTGCACTGTGCCATGATTTCGACACGTTTTCGCTGCGCGAATTACGCCCACTTCATCTTCAAAGTGTGTCCCCTTAAGTGGGCCAAGTAGACGAAAGTCCGAGAGCGCCAGATCTGGGTTATAGGATCGACTAAGGCAATGATGTCCGATCCAGTTTGGCGATGGATTCCCGGGTTCTGAGACTTGTGTGTGGGGGTGTGTTGGCATGCTGGAGGAAGATTTCTTTTGGATTCTTGTCAGAGCGAATTCGTCGGAAATGCAATGAATGCAACTCCATCTGGCCGGCCGGAGTGGACGAGCGGTTCTAGGCGCTACAGTCTGGAACCGCGTGAACGCTACGGTCGCAGGTCCGAATCCTGCCTCGGGTATGGATGTGTGTGATGTCCTTAGGTTAGTTAGGTTTAAGTAGTTATAAGTTCTAGGGGACTGATGACCTCAGAAATTAAGTCCCATAGTGCTCAGAGCCACTTGAACCATTTTTTTTAACTACATCTTCTGGTGGAGTGTGGGACTACGGCTGTTCATTGTGCAATAAAAACAATACCAATCGTTGTTGTATAGGTTTATTTCTAGGCAACCAGTTTCGACGTTACACTACGTGATCTTCAGGCCGAAACTACTCCAATCCATTAAATGTTATAGTTATAACACGAAGGTTAATGGATTGGAGCAGTTTAGGCCTGAAGATGACGTATTGTAACGTCGAAACTGGTTGCCTAGAAATAAACGTATACAACGGCGATTGGTATTGTTTTTACTGAAAGTCGGAAATGGTTCTTGAGTTTGTTCAGAGTCTTCACTTATGCCTCTGAATTAATGTCTGAGTTCTTTGGCAACACATCCACGAGAATCACGCTATCACTACCTCAAAAGACTGTCATTGTGACTCAGCTGCCTCAAAGTGCTTCTTGTTTGGAGATTACAGGTGGTGTCACTCCAGTGACTTCCTTTTTATTGTCGCCGGCCGCGGTGGTCTAGCGGTTCTAGGCGCGCAGTCCGGAACCGCGCGACTGCTACGGTCGCAGGTTCGAATCCTGCCTCGGGCATGGATGTGTGCGATGTTCTTAGGTTAGGTAGGTTTAAGTAGTTCTAAGTTGTAGGGGACTGATGACCACTGATGTTAAGTCCCATAGTGCTCAGAGCCATTTGAACCATTTTGAACCTTTTTATTGTCGGTTCAAAGCGACGCACCCGGGTTTCGTCACCCGCACCGATCCGCGGCAAAGATACGTCTCCAGTGGCCTCAGATGAAATGACTTTCCTTTGAATCTTTTGTGAGCTTCCTTGGAACTCATCTTGAGCACACCTTTGAATATCCAACTGTCTCAGTCGCTTCGCACCCACTTGCAATGCTCACCGACCTGCGGAGCAAACTGTCGGGCAGTGATGCGCCGTTCTCACGCGTAGTGAGTGGCGTCATCACGATTTGCTGTGTCGTGAGCGGTGGCAGACACGACATCACGAACGTGGCTGGTGGTCATGAAGCTCAGATTCTGCGCTTCCTGACGCTTTAACTCTCTTTGGCCATCGGGAAAAAGTACTCCTATCGGCTACATCTGCATCTACATCTACATGGATAATCTACAAATCACACTTAAGTGCCTGACAGAGGATTCATCCAACCACCTTCACAATAATTCTCTGTCATTCCGTTCTCGAAAATCGCTCTGAAAAAGCGAACACCTAATCTTTCCGTGCGTGCTCTGATTTCTAGTATTTTATTGTGATGATCGCTTCTCCCTACGTAATACGACATCAAAAAAATATTTTCGCATTCGGAGGAGAATGTTAGCGATTATAATTTCGTGAGAAGATTCCACCGCAACGAAAATGCCTTTGTTTTAATGATGCCCATCCGAAATTCTGAATCATGTCCGCACAAGACGTGCTGCTCTTCTTAGAACTTTGTCGATGTAATCCGTTAATCCTACCTGGTAAGGATCCCACACCGCGGAGCAGTACTCCAAAAGAGAACGGAGAAGCGTTATGCAGGCAACCTTTTTAGTAGATAATTTACATTTTGTAAGTTTTCTGCTAATAAAAAGTAGCCTTTGGTTTGCGATCCCACAACCTTTTTCTGTGTGTTCTTTCCAATTTAAATCGTTCGTAAGTGTAATTCCTAGGTATTTAGTTGAATTTACTGCCTTCAAATTGAGCTTATTTATCTTGTAACCAAAGTTTAATGGATTCCTTTTAGCACTCATGTGGATGACCTCACACTGTTCATTATTTAGGGTCACCTGCCAATTTTCGCACCATATGGATATCTTTTCTACATTGTTTTGCAATTTGTTAAGTCCTTCTTATGAGTTTACTAGACAATACACGACAGCATTATCAAAGGGCCTATAACACTACCTTGGGGAACGCTGGAAATCGCTTCTACTCGATGACTTTCCGTCAGTTATTACACATTGTGACCTGTCTGACAGGAAATCACGAATCCATTCACAAAAGTGAGACGATAAGCACGCAGTTTCACTGTAAGCGGCTTGTGTGGTACAATGTCAAAAACCTTTAGGAACTCAGAAATAGAGAAACAATTGAAAGCCTTCGTCAATAGCACAACATGTGCATAAACAGCTAATTGTGTAGCACAAGAACGATGTTGTGTAAATCCGTGTTGACTGTGTGTCAATAGACCGTTCTCTTCCAGGTAGTTCATAATGTTAGAACACTGTTCCAAAATCCTAATGATATGAGCCTGTAATTTAGTGGATTACTCCTACTACTTTTCTTGGATATTGGTGTTACCTGTGCAACTTTCCAGACTTTGGGTACGAATCTTTTGTCGGGCGGGCGGTTGTAGATGATTGTTAAGTATGGAGCTATACTTTGAAACCTAATTCGTATACAGTGTGGACCAGAAGACTTGCTTTTATGTAGTATCATACATTGCAAACAAGCATTTATGGATGTTGTTTTTCCGCAACAAAGAATTCAGTTACAAAACGTTGTGTATAACGTGTGTCTCGTGCAGACGCCATTTTGATGGTACACTACTGCTCTACCATCTTTCGAAATTATTGGTTCAAATGGCTCTGAGCACTATGCGACTTAACTTCTGAGATCAACAGTCGCCTAGATCTTAGAACTAATTAAACCTAACTAACCTAAGGACATCACACACATCCATGCCCGAGGCTGGATTCGAACCTGCGACCGTAGGTTACATTTGAAGCACGTAAGCGGACGTTTTCGTACGCGAATTAATTTGCTGTGATAATAATCACTCTTGCCGTAAAGTGACAGTGTGCGCAAAGGACCCTTGCTGGTGGTTCGCAAATTGAACAGCGTACGCAAGCCGCAGTGTCCCGTTCACAGATAGAGACACAGTTCTCTCTAATGAATTACCCTGAAAGTACAGCTTTACATTTACCTTCGTCACAAAACAATAAGGAAGTCACGGGCCGAGGATCGGTCGGCGAGGAGTTTACACGAGACGGAGCACAAGCGCGGATTGCGGAAGGTGGTGGTGGTGGTGGTGGTGGTGGGGGTACATTTTTTTGTGGTAAGCTCTCATGGGACGAAACTGCTGAGGTCATCGATCGCTAAGCTTTTTTTTTTTTTTTTTGGTCATAAGTCTACTGACTGGTTTGATGCGGCCCGCCACGAATTTCTTTCCTGTGCTAACCTCTTCATCTCAGAGTAGCACTTGCAAGCTACGTCCTCAATTATTTGCTTGACGTATTCCAATCTCAGTCTTCCTCTACAGTTTTTGCCCTCTACAGCTCCCTCTAGTACCATGGAAGTCATTCCCTCATGTCTTAGCAGATGTCCTATCATCCTGTTCCTTCTCCTTATCAGTGTTTTCCACATATTCCTTTCCTCTCCGATTCTGCGTAGAACCTCCTCATTCCTTACCTTATCAGTCCACCTAATTTTCAACATTCGTCTATAGCACCACATCTCAAATGCTTCGATTCTCTTCTGTTCCGGTTTTCCCACAGTCCATGTTTCACTACCATACAATACTGTACTCCAGACGTACATCCTCAGAAATTTCTTCCTCAAATTAAGGCCGGTAGTTGATATTAATAGACTTCTCTTCGTCAGAAATATCTATTTGGCCTTAGCGAGTCTGCTTTTGATGTTCTCCTTGCTCCGTCCGTCATTGGTTATTTTACTGCCTAGGTAGCATTGACTTCGTGACCATCAATCCTGATGTTAAGTTTCTCGCTGTTCTCATTTCTACTACTTCTCATTACCTTTCTCCGATTTACTCTCAAACGATACTGTGTACTCATTAGACTGTTCATTCTGTTCAGCAGATCAATTAATTCTTCTTCACTTTCACTCAGGATAGCAATGTCATCAGCGAATCGTATCATTGATATCCTTTCCCCTTGTATTTTAATTCCACTCCTGAACCTTTCTTCTATTTCCATCATTGCTTCCACGATGTACAGATTGAAGAGTAGGTGCGAAAGGCTACAGCCTTGTCTTACACCCTTCTTAATACGAGTACTTTGTTCTTGATCGTCCACTATTATTATTCCCTCTTGATTGTTGTACATATTGTATATGACCCGTCTCTCCCTATAGCTTACCCCTACTTTTTTCAGAATCTCGAACAGCTTGCACCATTTTATATTGTCGAACGCTTTTTCCATGTCGACAAATCCTATGAAAGTGTCTTGATTTTTCTTTAGCCTTGCTTCCATTATTAGCCGTAACGTCAGAATTGCCTCTCTCGTCCCTTTACTTTTCGTAAAGCCAAACTGATCGTCACCTAGCGCATTCTCAATTTTCTTTTCCATTCTTCTGTATATTATTCTTGTAAGCAACTTCGATGCATGAGCTGTTAAGCTGATTGTGCGATAATTCTCGCACTTGTCAGCTCTTGCCGTCTTCGGAATTGTGTGGATGACGCTTTTCCGAAAGTCAGATGGTATATCGCCAGACTCATATATTCTACACACCAACGTGAATAGTCGTTTTGTTGCCACTTCCCCCAATGATTTTAGAAATTCTGATGGAATGTTATCTATCCCTTCTGCCTTATTTGACCGTAAGTCCTCCAAAGTTCTTTTAAATTCCGATTCTAATACTGGATCCCCTATCTCTTCTAAATCGACTCCTGCTTCTTCTTCTATCAAATCAGACGAATCTTTACCCTCATAGAGGCTTTCAATGTATTCTTTCCACATATCTGCTCTCTCCTCTGCATTTAACAGTGGAATTCCCGTTGCACTCTTAATGTTACCACCGTTGCTTTTAATGTCACCAAAGGTTGTGTTGACTTTCCTGTATGCTGAGTCTATCCTTCCGACAATCATATCTTTTTCGATGTCTTCACATTTTTCCTGCAGCCATTTCGTCTTAGCTTCCCTGCACTTCCTATTTATTTCATTCCTCAGCGACTTGTATTTCTGTATTCCTGATTTTCACGGAACATGTTTGTACTTCCTCCTTTCATCAATCAACTGAAGTATTTCTTCTGTTACCCATGGTTTCTTCGCAGCTACCTTCTTTGTACCTATGCTTTCCTTCACAACTTCTGTGATGGCCCTTTTCAGAGATGTCCATTCCTCTTTAACTGTACTGGCTACTGCGCTATTCCTTATTGCTGTATCTATAGCGTTAGAGAAGTTCAAACGTATTTCGTCATTCCTTAGTACTTCCGTATCCCATTTCTTTGCGTATTGATTCTTCCTGACTAATGTCTTGAACTTCAGCCTACTCTTCATCACTACTATATTGTGATCTGAGTCTATATCTGCTCCTGGGTACGCCTTACAATCCAGTATCTGATTTCGGATCTCTGTCTGACCATGATGTAATCTAATTGAAATCTTCCCCTATCTCCTGGCCTTTTCCAAGTATACCTCCTCCTCTTGTGAGTCTTGAACAGGGTATTCGCTATTACTGGCTGATACCTGTTACAGAACTCAATTAGTCTTTCTCCTCTTTCACTCCTTGTCCCAAGCCAATATTCTCCTGTAACCTTTTCTTCTACTCCTTCCCCTACAACTGCATACCAGCCGCCCATGACTATTAGATTTTCGTCCTTCTTTACATACTGCATTACCCTTTCAATATCCTCATACACTTTCTCTATCTGTTCATCTTCAGCTTGCGACGTCGGTATGTATACCTGAACTATCGTTGTCGGTGTTGGTCTGCTGTCGATTCTGATTAGAACAACCTGGTCACTCAACTGTTCACAGTAACACACCCTCTGCCCTACCTTCCTATTCATAACGAATCCTACACCTGTTATACCATTTTCTGCTGCTGTTGATATTACCCGATACTCATCTGACCAGAAATCCTTGTCTTCCTTCCACTTCACTTCACCGACCCCTACTATATCTAGATTGAGCCTTTGCATTTCCCTTTTCAGATTTTCTAGTTTCCCTACCACGTTCAAGCTTCTGACATTCCACGCCCCGACTCGTAGAACGTTATCCTTTCGTAGATTATTCAATCTTTTTCTCATGGTAACCTCCCCCTTGGCAGTCCCCTCCCGGAGATCTGAATGGGGGACTATTCCGGAATCTTTTGCCAATGGAGAGATCATCATGACACTTCTTCAATTACAGGCCACATGTCCTGTGGATACACGTTACGTGTCTTTAATGCAGTGGTTTCCATTGCCTTCTGCATCCTCATGTCGTTGATCATTGATGATTCTTCCTCCTTTAGGGGCAATTTCCCACCCCTAGGACAAGAGAGTGCCCTGAACCTCTATCCGATCCTCCGCCCTCTTTGACAAGGCCGTTTTCAGAATGAGGCTGACTTCTTATGCCGGAAGTCTTCGGCCGCCAATGCTGATTATTTATCAAAATTTAGGCAGTGGCGGGGATCGAACACGGGACTGAAGACGTTTTGATTATCAATCAAAGACGCTACCCCTTTTTTTATAGCGCCTTTAACCGCTTTTTTTCTTTTTTTATTTTTTTTATTTAAAAAAATACTTTTCCTCCGCTTTATGGTCCAACAACGCGACCACTTTTTTTTCAGCTATCCTAACCACGTTTTTTTTAACAAAAATGAAAAAAAAGGGAAAAATGATTTTGGAAGGTTGGTTTTTCTGCTTTTTTTATTTTATGTTATTTTATTTTATACAAATGGAGGAAAGGAAGGCCGTTCCTCTTCGGCTACATAAACAGAATAATAGGAAGTCGTCCCGTTACGACAAAGGATGCTCCATACTATAGCCCGCTGCGAATTTTTCGATGACTGTCTTCTCGTTGCTGTGTTGTTTCCATTGTTTGTTCAAATCTCATAAAAAAAAAGGGAATTGGGAAGAGGTGCTATGGTTATCTTCTCATGTCATCGATAATCCAGCTGCGAGGCGGATTATGGAATGCGCTCCAAAGAAAATTAGAAAAATATTGCCTATATTTAGGGTTCCTGACGATCGCACAATGTCGTTCGTTGAGGTAATACCAAAAATCGGGTACTGTCTTTTCGCCATTACCGAAGAGGTAGTGAACAGCGTGGCCGCTGATCCAAGTCACAGAGTTCGTTTTTGCTCTGGGGAAATAAGTCTCATCGGGGAAAAGTAGTGATCGGATAGTTATCCTGTCGGGAGTCGTGCGTGTGAGAAAAGCCAATATCTGACGCACTTAATACCAAACGTCCTTTGCCGACCCGCATTCGAAACGATGTTCATCCGTGTCAATCACTTGGCATGTGGCACACAAGGGTGAATCAGCTAGGTGGATGTGATGTAGGCGGGACTGGCACAACTGTTTCCCATTAACAGTGACGTACCATGCAGATTGCACGTCAGTATCAAGGGTGGTGGCATTCACTGCCTGCCACACAGCGCGCCACTTAGTAGTGGGGTGTTTGCTTTCAATCACATTCGGCGTCCTGTTCATTTGCATGGCAGCATATATCGCCCTCGTCATCATCAAGCGTGTGGGTAGTAGTGCGGTGCGGATGTAGCTTAATTCAAGGAAGAACTGGCTAATGTAGAAGAAAGGTGCTGGGATGTCCGATATCATCACAGGGGGTGCGAGTGAGATTGGTCGTAAGGCCTCCAATAAGAGACTTGTGAGGCACGTCGGACTTCGTCGCCACAGTTGCAGGTGACAGCTGACGAACAGGGCCTTCGCTCTGTTCTGAACATGACAAAGGCCTAAACCCCCTCTGCTCCTCGGGAGGGTTAGGGACTCGTAAACCCCTAGACCACGGGTACCTCCCTACTTAATCTAACTTAAACTAACTTGCGCTAAGGACAACACCCACACCCATGCCCGAGGGAGGACTCGAACCTCCTAGGGGGGGAGCCGCGCGGACGATAACAAGGCGTGTTGGACCGCGTGGCGGGGGTGGAGTAGGGGGTGGGGGGGTGGGGGAGGAGACCTACCATGGATTTCCAAAGGTCCCATCTCGGAATTCACCTTAAGCGATTTATGAAAATCGCTGAGGTGCTACCGAGCGAGGTGGCGCAGTGTCTATCACAGTGGACTCGCATACGTTAGGACGACGGTCCAAACCCGCGTCCGGACATCCTGCTTTTGGTTTTACATCATTTCCCTCAACCGCTTCAGGCAAATGTCGGAATGGTCCTTTGGAAGGGTACGGCTGACTTCCTTATCCATCCTTCCCTAATTCTATGGGATCGATGACCTCGCTGTTTGGTCTCCTCCCACCAAATCAACCAACCAAACAACGAAATGACATCCTAAATCTGGAAGTCGTCACTCTGAATCTTGTACACGAAAGAAGTGGCTTAGAAAATACTTATTCGAACTAATTTTTATTATTGCTCATCAGCCTTGGGACTTTATCAGGTAGAGCTTCCTGACGAGATACAGACAATCGAACGCATAGTGGCACGTCCTGACGGGGTCTCATTCAGTAACCGCGACCGCTGTTACGGAGATCCTAAACGAAGTCCAACGACAGACGTTACAGCTGTGCATCGCTGAGAGTTTCACTGTTAAAGTTTTGAGAGCATACGTTCGCAGAAGAATCGGAAACATATTATTTCCTCCCAAATGTGTCTTGAGAAATGACAGAGAGAACAGGAAATCCCTGAAATTAGAACTCTTGAGGTAATTTATAGACAGTCAGCCTCCAAATGCAACGTCCGATAATGAAACCGATGAGGATGAAAGCGAGTCGAAGCAGAGGCATCCTACGCTACAGATCGTAATGAAGCTTGCGAAGAACAGACAGTTCCGTAGTACGCACGACTGTACGTGGCGACTTCAAGTAGTCAAATGAAGATGGAGGAAAAAAACTATGTAAGTCGTTACGGTGATGCAAAACTTTTTGAGTAGTGTACTTCGGGGAGCTGTACACGTACAGGCGGTGGATAGAAATATGGCTACACCAAAAATACACTACCGTGCGCAGTATGGTGTAGGAAACCCGCTAGCATTCAAAATAACTTCCAGTCGTATCGGAGTGGGTAAGTACAGGTCCTGTATGATTTTCAAGGGAATCTTATGCCATTCTCGTTGCAAAGTACTTTCAAGTTCAGGTAACATTGCTTGAAGTGTGTAGCGATCACGCACACTTCCCTTCAAAGGCTCAACAATATTGAGAGCTGGTGGCTGTGACGGCCAGGGCAGACGGGGCAGTACATCCTCCTGCTCACAAAACCAGTCCTGGACGATGCCAATTGTGTGAACAGAAACCTGTCATCTTGGATCACAGCATCACCACTTGGCGACGACCATTGTACCATGCAATGGACCTGATTGCCGCGCAAGGTAGCCGCACTGTCTTGGGCGGCTTGACTTGTTTCGCGGGGCTCGTGCCGTCGGAGGTTGAGTTGTCCCTCGGGCTTGGGTGTGTGTGTTGTCCTTAGCGTAAGTTGGATTGATTAGTGTGGATGCCTAGGGACCGATGACCTCAGCAGTTTGGTCTCGTCGGAACTTACCACCAACACCATCTCTTATTATCCAGAGAATCTTCTGACAGTAGCGATCCGTGGTAGCAGACGTTGCACATTTCAAGAGGCAGATATAGAATCTTATGGCAGGAAAATCTGTGTGTCATTGCGCGATAATAACCGTGTTCTTCATACTCGCAGACGTAGACGAGAGCTCGCACGCAGTAGCAAACTTACTCACAAATCTTTGAAGGCCGTCTCGAGAAGGTGCTACTAATATTGCACCGTTAGCGAACACGCTCCAGATCGGCTAATGGGCGAGACTTTTTAAGTCTTACACTTCTCGCCTGCGGTAGGTTTAACACTGCGAGAGCGACGTAGAAGCGTGGTGGAAGGCGGCTTCGGCTCGGCGCTGTGCGAACAGCAGGTGTCGCGTAGCGGCGCTTCTCTTCCGCGCCCGCACGGAGGCCTCGTGTCCCGTCTCAGCGATCGATGCAGGTGGAGGACGCAGAGCGACGCTTGCAGCCGTGGCACTCGGGAAAACCGCGGCCGCAACGCGTCCTCTAGCAGTGTGTGTGTGTGGGGGGGGGGGGGGGGGGCGTTCAGCACACCGCAGCCTACCCCTGCTTCCACCGCACAGCTGGTATCTGACCCTGGATTGCGGACATTTTTCTCTCACTTCTCAACAGATACACATTCAACAGCACCAGTTTCATTAATTCATTCATGTTAAGGGGCTCCGGAAAGGCTCAAAATCATGAAAAGTTCAATTTTTACTTTTTTGCGTTTTCTGAATCTGCAAACTATTACCTTTTAATAGATAAATAGTTTATTCAATTCCGAAGACTACAACTATTTTTAAATTTTTTTTGAAATATGTTCTACATGGGCGTGACCCACTGTGGTGCTGTTAAACTGCTGTCAAATGGTGTTATTATTAACGTCCGTGTTCATCAGGTACATTTCAGTGATGTGAGATAAAGTATGTGTCGTGGCTAACCTATTTTCAGAGACTTAGCAGCACCTGAACTGTTGAAAAAGTGTATTCACGGAAAAACTCAAAACCCCAATGAAAGTGTAAATAGTGTTATATGGTCGAGAATCCCCAAGACTGTATTTGTTGGAATAGAAACACTTCACTTTGGTGTGTATGATGCTGTTGCGACTTTCAATGATGGCAACATTGTAAGGTGCAAGGTATTTAGAAATATGGGAATGAAGATAGGTTCTAACATGGTACGAGCGATGCTTGCATTAGACAAGGAGCGCCTTCGGGCTGCAGACAGGGCTGTAAAGAGTCTAGAAATACAAGCAAGAGTCAACAGGAGGAGGAACAAGAGGAAGCTGGAGGAGGAGTTTGCAGAAGATGAAGATAATCCATCCTATGGACCTGGAATGCACTAAAAAGTTAATCCAATCTTTGTCGCTCGATTCCCAAAACTTTTATTTTCTCATACTAATTACATGTTTTCTAAGGATCTTCCAAACATATTTGTTTCAAACTTTCAGTAAATGTTACACAGTACCTTCTGCATAATTTAACACAGCCTTTTTCCAAAAAACTGTATATTTTTGAATATATAAATAAAAAATTGCAAAAAAATGTTGTGAATTTTCATTAAAATTGAAAAAAATCATCTTTAATAACTGAACTAAAATTTTGTAAAATCCCTGTGTTAAGTGTAGCCCATATTCCAATAAATAATCTGTAAAAAGTTCAACTTCCTACCTCAAATACTTTGTGAGGAAAGATGTAATTTATAAGCGTTATTTTAACATTGCAAGTATAGGGCGTTCCGGAGCAACTGAGGACTGAATTATTTGAACAATTTTTCAATCTAAAGATCGAGCTAAAATACAAAGCACTCAGAAACAGCCCAATAATTTGCATATGACTCAGTTGACCGACAAGCATTTTTTTGATATCCTTGAAGAACAAGGGCTAGATCCAAAAACCCTTAACCTCATCGAAGAAACATTGACCAATACTGCCTCCAAGGAGAAATTCATGGGTGAAACATCCGAGCCCTTCCTAACCAAAATTGGCGTCCAACAAGGTGGTGGTCTGTCTCCTCTCCTATTCAATGTTGTGCTCGACAAGGTCATCCGCCAAGAGAAAAGGAATTGAAGAATAAAAACTGCTGGAATCCTTTACAGATCGGGCGAGTCAAGGATGGCAAGAATTTCATGTTTAGCTTTTGCTGACAGCCTTAATAGCGGATGATAAGATAATAGCAATCCAACAGGTTAAAACGCTTAAAGAACGTGCAGAGAAAGTCCGTCTGCAAATATCTTTCCTAAAGTCTGAGTTGATCGCCACAAAACTGACACCCAAAACTTGACTACAAAATACGGTCACATCAATAGGGTCCCATATTTTACATACTTACAAGTCCTTGAACCTATGGGGCAAAAGAAGACAGCACAAAACTTTCCCCTCCAAAAACTAAAGAGAGCGTATGAAAGAACCTACAAGGTGTACAATAAAAAATGCGTCTTCACAAACATTAAAATTAGGCTCTATAATACGGTATTAAAACCTGAAGTCCTGTATGCCAGTGAAACCCTGACAGCGCTCATAAAAGTTGACCTGGAAAACTTATTAAAGGAAGAACGTAAAATAATCAGAGAGATACTAGGGGCAAAGGAAACAGAGGAGGGCTATAAACTACAATCGCTTCAAACAACTGAGAACTTGTACAGCCTTACAGCAGACATTAGAAAAAGGCGATTAAAACTTTATGGGCACGTCTATAGGCTTCCCAAAACAAGACTTACGCACAAAATTCTTAAATACATAGAAGGACTTAAAACTATATCTTGGATACAAGAGGTCAAAAAGGACCTACAAAAAAAAATCAGATAAATTATTCAGATATTTTGGACTGAAAAGTATTTAAGCAGAAAGTTGACAGATGGGATGTTAAGCCAGAGAATGAAGCCCTGAGGAAAGCAGGAACAAAATGGACAAAGGAAAGGAAGAGAGCCCATGCAAAAGAAACGAGAGCAATGTGGAAAAAAAGAAGCTTTGCGTGATCCAACAGGGTCTAGTAGCACCCAATGATATATATTATAGAGGGCGTAAATTTTAAATTGACATACCAGAATAACTCGAAAAATAAGCTACACACGAAAAAATGTGTAGAATCCAAAGTTGATTATTTTCGATGGGGACATCTGCTGCCGCTAAAATTGGACACCCACCCCAGCCTCCTGGGAGTGGGGCGGGAGGCAACTTTAAAATTAAAGGGTAACCCTATTTTTTATTGCAGAATCAGATTCTACATTAAAAACAACATATATTTTGTCTTAAACATTTGTTTTTGGAGCTGTAATTCAAGAAAATCCATGTTCTTCCTTTTGCATGGAAAATGGTTACGGATAAATAAAAAACACTTATTTACTTCGTAAATTTTGATTTGCTGAACCTAAAACTCTCCCTCTCTCCCCATAGGGTGGGGATTGAGAGAGAGGAATTAGAGTTTTACAAATGTTGAGCCAAACTTGGACAGGGAGAATTTTAGGTTTAGCGAATCAAAATTTACGAAGTAAATAAGTATTTTTATTTATTCGTAACCATTTTCCACGCAAAAGCGAGAGCATGGATTTTCTTGAATTACAGCTCCAACTACCAAGAATCAAAACAAATGTTTAAGACAAAATGTACGTAATTTTTTATGTAGAATCTGGTTCTGCAATAAAAAATAGGGGTTCCCATTTGAAATTTTAAAGTTGCCTCCCGCCCAACCTCCAGGGGGCTGGGATGGCGGGCTGATTTTAGCACCAGCAGATGTCCCCATCGAAAATAATCAACTTTGGATTCTACACATTTTTTTGTGTGAAGCTTATTTTTCGAGTTATTCTGGTTTGCCAACTTAAAATTTACACCCTGTATATAATGAAAAGGATAGTTCCTACTCACCATATAGCGGAGATGCTATTCCTCGACAGATATGTAATACATGTTCAGATTATTAATATCTAAAAATTATTTATTATTTTCATAAAATTTACCGTGAAAAATCGGATTGTTCTCTACAACTTTGGAAGTAATTTCCCTATAACTTATTCCTGCATGTACGTTCTAACTGACCACCAGCCAGTTTTCCTGGTTTCTGTGCGGGTAGTGTTCGACCCATCATTAGCCCATTTTCCCGGTATACGTCCAAGTGCGGTACGACTCACCTTGCGAACCCATTTTCCCGGTATTCATGCAGGTAGATTGGAGATAACAGAAACAGCTGCTTTTATACCACCGAGTTTCACTGAGCGAGGTGGCGCAGTGGTTAGCACACTGGACTCGCATTCGGGAGGACGACGGTTCAATCCCGTCTCCGGCCATCCTGATTTAGGTTTTCCGTGATTTCCCTAAATCGCTTCAGGCAAATGCCGCGATGGATCCTTTGAAAGGGCACGGCCGATTTCCTTCCCCATCCTTCCCTAACCCGAGCTTGCGCTCCGTCTCTAATGACCTCGTTGTCGACGGGACGTTAAACACTAAATCTCCTCCTCTCCTCCTCCTCCTCGCCACCGAGTTTCGGTTGGTAAGGAAGAAAGGGAACGTGTTGAGAAACCCAGAAATACTCCATTCGTGGGACAGCGACATAGGTAGGTGCTTACCTACGCTCCAACGCGTCTCATTTTACTTTGTGTATTTCTTTTCAGATGGTCCACATTTACTCTCTATGCTAGATGATATTCTACTGGATCACTCTCTTGGAAGAATTTTTTACGGGTGAAAATAGGTGATCAATACATGCTGAGATCTATAGCTCAGAATTCTACAGAGAGGGTCTGGTATTATTGGGGAGGCGTACAGAGGTCGACAATGACGGAGAAGGCGAGTTAGCGACGAAGATAATGACAGGATCCATTCGAGCGATCAACAGTGATGTCATCACGGTTGAGTCTCACAAGCTATAGCAACGAGTGTCTGAGATGAATAAAGTCGACCCAGATGAACACAAATATAGATGATGAATTCCTTACACCGACATACTGTCTCACAGTTTTGGCACGCGAGTTTTAAAGTAATACTCTCCGATTAGAACACTTAAAAATCCGTGCATAAGACCCGTTATATCTCAGTCTTCCTCCACTTTTACTTTCGTGAGTACAGAGTAGTCATCTGCTGACATTAACAAGTCTGTTTCACAAAGACGAAACTGAACTTGCTTGCTGCAAAGAATCAGTGGACTCAGCCAAGTAATTTACAGAGACTGAAACTGCAGCAACTGTAAATGAATTACAAAGTACCCGCACCTTTTTCTACTATTCTAAAATCGCAACAATTCGTCCCCTTGGGTAGTGGGAAGGAGTCGTAATGTCACGAACATTTTTTTGTATTTGCCGTGAGCCGCGCGGGCATGGGTGTGTGTATTGTCTATAGCGTAAGTTTGTTTAAGTAGTTAGATTACATAGTGTGTAGCCTTAGGGACTGATGGCCTCAGCAGTTTGGTCCCATAAGACCTCACCACAATTTGCCAAATTTGTATTTGCTGTCAGCGTTTCGGCTGGTTTTCAGTGATCTGCCACAACATCCCCTCCTATGTCAATCTCTTCACCTCAGAGCGGCACTTGCAACAAAAGTCCTCGATAATTCCGTGGATATATTCCACTTTCTCCCTTTTCCCGTAGCTTTCCCTAGCTCCCTGGTATTTTGGCACATATCATTTTTCCTCTTCTTCTAGTCAGAGTCTCCTAAATATTCCTTTTACGTAGATTCTGTAGAGGAACTCCTCATTTATCAACTCTTTACCACTTAAACTTCAGCATACCTCTGTAAAGCCACAGAGCAGACGCTTGGATTTCCTTCTTTTCCGGCAGTCTCATAATCTGCACAATTCATGATTTTTTGCCATATAATGCTGTGCTCCACAACTAAGTTGCAAAAAAATTGATCGTCAAATTAGCACTAGCACACTTCTTTTAGCGGGGAATGACCTCTTTCCCCATACTATTCTGCTTCTTATATCTTTGCGCTATGTCTACATGTTGCGTTATTTTGCTTTCATGTAAGGATAATAGCTTTCAATTTGTCCAGTTTTTTACTTTTATAGGTAATCCTACTTCTGCTACCCCTCACTTCTTTCTTCTTTCTTTCGTCTATCCTCAGTCCATATTCTGCTTTCATTAGAATGCTCATTTCAGTCAAGAGATCCAGTAACTGTTACTGAGTCTCACTGAGAATAACTGTGTTACTAGCGGATCTTATCATGGACACACTTTTAGTGCAAATTTTAATCGCAGTCTTTACGCTTTCTTTTATTTTCTTCGGTACTTCTTCTATGTGCAAGTTGAACAGTGGGAAGAAAGCTGGACTACTGCGTCTCATCACACCCTTTTTAATCTTAGCACTTCCCTCTTCCTCTTCCATTATTATTGTCATTCTTTTTGTACCTGTGTTATTCGAAGTTGCTCTGACAGCTGCGTACTACGTAAACGTTATTAGGGAGCTCTGGTATCCCTTCATGCTTGATATCTTCCCCGAAAGCGATGGTATCTTCCTGCAAGATAACTATGTCAAAAGGTCAGTGTCATGCTACATGGTTGGAGGAGGATGATGATAGTGGGCTCATGTTCATGTACTGGTCATGAAATTCACTTCATCTGAGTCCTGTGGGGCATATTTTTTGGCGCTTTCAGGCGCCAACTCAGCTCCCACAAACCAACGGCCCGTAATGCACGGGAAATGCATACCTGTGCGTAGAAATATGGTGCCATATGCCTCGGGAAATCTAGCTAGGACTTGAATGCATGCCACCAAGGATCGCTGATGTATTGCGTTGCAAAGGCGGACCAACACGCTATTAAGCGGCGGACATAATATCTTGGTTCATCGTCGTTTGCTGCAACGAAGCCTCCACATACAGTGATTTGCAAGAGTACGGATGCAGGTGCAGACAACTGTTCTGCCGGAGAAAGATATCAGTGGCAATGGAAAATTTTTTTAAGCCAAGTCCAACCGGGCCAGCGTGCCGTGTAGCAGGCAGAATGACATAAAGGCTGAGAAGCGGTACTCCAAATAACGTGGCACCCACCGGGAGCTATTGTTTCACCTTGCTCGAGAGAGAAGCCTGAAGCGTTAATTTAGCAACGTGACGTCACTGAGGAGGGATCATATCGTCATTCTGCACAGCACAGCAGAATGCTACAAGAACGACAGACATTCCACAGGAACACCTTTCAGCCCACAGACATAGTGTAAAAGCACAAAACTGAAGAACTGAAAGCCACCACTGTGACACCGAGGTGCAACGAAGAATTCTGGTGAGCCCAGAAAACGAGAACACGTACTACCATTCTCGGCAAGACATAACACCGCTGTCTCGGATGGACGGCAGTAACACCTGGGCTTCCGCAGCAATATCTGTTGAGTTACAGTGAGTCAGATATGATTGGTACCTGCGGTGTGCTGCCAACCATTCGACAGATGACCGAGCGGGGTGGCGCAGTGGTTAGACACTGGACTCGCATTCGGGAGGACGACGGTTCAATCCCGCGTCCGACCATCCTGATTTAGGTTTTCCGTGATTTCCCTAAATCACTCCAGGCAAATGCCGGGATGGTTCCTCTGAAAGGGCACGGCCGACTTCCTTCCTAATCCTTCCCTACTTCGATGAGACCGATGACCACGCTGTCTGGTCTCCTTCCCCAAACCAACCAACCAACCATTCGACAGATGACTTCTACCTTTGAGCTACCTGCCTAGTCTGCCGAACCTGGTCACCGTCTCGTCCTCTAATGTGACGTCTTGCTTACTTTTACCTCCGGCTAGCTGAGAATCTGGTGCCCTGTCAACCTGTCACTGTACCCAGGAGGTGTGCGAGATGATGATGGAGAGGGCTGTACGGGCGCCCGACGGCAAAGTCTTCAGTGCCGCTCAGTAACAGATTGAGACACGTGTCAAGAAAATACTCAGAACTGTAAGATGAAACAGAACATAAAACACATGTAAGAAGCTTGGAAAAATATGTGCCTACCCACACCGAAACGTGGGACGAAGCATGCCGTCAGCAGTAAAACAAGGACAACACAAGAAGAAAGTGGTAGAGCGAGCTAAAACAATATAGGAGATGGAAGTGGCTGGCTGACCTCAAGGGAAAAAGAGAGGAGTCAGCTACTTTGCAATACACCAGGTTGTTGCTCCCGACTTGCATCTCTGAGGAGACACAAGCGTTTACGGGCTCCCTGGTGGAGGGGTTGTGCTCTGACTCTACACTATCATCTACATTCCGTGCAGAGCTGCTGGAGTTTGCTCTTCGATTTCCCCTAGAGAGCCCTAGCGACAAGAAGTCGACGATCTGGTTATTGATGCCACTGTACGACTACACCTTCTGCCCACTACCGTGTTACTTGAGCGGCAGTGACAGAGGCAACTGCCTCGAGAATGTGCTGAGATGCACGAGTCAGATTCTTCCGAGCCTGTCTGCTGTGTCCACTGCCCTCGAGGAGACGATTCAATTGCTACTCTGAAATCGAATAAATCTATACACTACTGGTCATTAAAATTGCTACACCACAAAGATGACGTGCTACAACGACGTTTAAAAAAAGGTTCAAATGGCTCTGAGCACTACGCGACTTAACTTCTGAGGTCATCAGTCGCCTAGAACTTTGAACGAATTAAACCCAACTAACATAAGGACACCACACACATCCATGCCCGTGGCAGGATGCGAACCTACGACCGTAGCGGTCGCTCGGTTCCAGACTGTAGCTCCTAGAACCGCACGACGACGTTTGCAGCAGCATGGACTTGACGCTGCATCACAGACAGGAGCGCCTGCGATGGTGTACTCAACGACGAACCTGGGTGCACGAATGGTGAAACGTCATTTTTTCGGATGAATCCAGGTTCTGTTTACAGCATCATGATGGTCGCATCCGTGTTTGGCGACATCGCGGTGAACGCACATTGGAAGCTTGTATTCGTCATCTCAATACTGGCGTATCACCCGGCGTGATGGTATGGGGTGCCATTGGTTACATGTCTCTGTCACCTCTTGTTCGCATTGACGGCTCTTTGAACAGTGGACGTTACATTTCAGATGTGTTACGACCCGTGGCTCTACCCTTCATTCGATCCCTTCGAAACACTGCATTTCAGCAGTATAATGCACGACCGCATGTTGCAGATCCTGTACGGGCCTTTCTGGATACAGAGACTGTTCGACTGCTGCCCTGGCCAGCACATTCTCCAGTTATCTCACCAATTGAAAACGTCTGGTCAACGGTGGCCGAGCAACTGGCTCGTCACAATAAGCCAGTCACTACTCTTGATGAACTGTGGTATCGTGTTGAAGCTGCATGGGCAGCTGTTACTGTACACGCCATCCAAGCTCTGTTTGACTCAATGCCCAGGCGTATCAAGGCCGTTATTACGGCCATAGGTTGTTGTTGTGGGTACTGATTTCTGAGGATCTATGCACCCAAATTTCGTGAAAATGTAATCACATGTCAGTTATAGTATAATATATTTGTGCAATGAATACTCGTTTATCATCTGCATTTCTTGTTGGTGTAGCAATTTTAATGGCCAGTAGTGTATCTTTCTAATGCTGTGGCATTAGCGGCAGCTGGCTTTCATCACTATACTTCACGCCTCACCATTATGCAACTGTAGGGCTCTCAGTCAAGGACCTTACACAATGTATTATTTGATCCGTGAAACGAGGCCTGGACGCTCTCAGTCGTCTAAAGATATAATCTGCGATGTACCATTTCACTAGACTCGTGTTACAAGCGGAAGCTATAACAGAGACGAGGGCACTGGACAGAGATGTAGGAATTCGTTACTTAAAATGGCGGTCCTCTAGTCCTGACGGAACGAGGGTACGTGAGCAGTCAAGTTTATCACGCTGTGTGCACAGTGGTGCAGACGCACGGACCGAGTGCTGGTATTAAAGCAAGTGACCCGGATTACGCCCCTGCACTACACGAAACTACTCGCAGCAACTACTGACAGAGATGTCTCAATTGAAGTCGAGCGCCAGTAACCGGCGTCAGCATAGACACGTATCTGCGCTACCGCGGACAACCATTTATGCAGTGCGGCGGCGCTGCCTTGATGCCTCACTGTGGCGGATAGCCGTAATGAGCGCTGCTGCAGAACAATGGCCACCACCGGACGCCTAATAACAAGTCGGCAGTGGGAGCGCTTTTGTGAGGGGCGCCAGATTACAGGGCCCGGCGACGGCCGCGTCGTCAGCGCCCAGGAGGGCGCGCTGAGGGCCTCTGCAGGCGCCGGTGATCAGGCCTCTGGGAGGCAGGCCGCCGGATATCTGCTCCTCTTTGTCGCTGCGTCCACCGTGGGCGATCGCGGCGGATTTCAGAATCAAAGCAAAATTCAGACAATGAAACTCGGTAGAATCACACAGCTTTTTTCTTTCGTAATTTCCTTCGGCATTGACGAGGCTATTGTTACGCTGAGATTCCGGGCTTTGAAGCAGTCACATTATTATTCCACCTCGGTATCAAAACTCTATCGTTTCCGTTGGTATACAACTTTTTGAATATTGCACTGTTTCACAATGTAAAAAAAGTATACGCAATTACAGTATCCATCTTCTTATCTTATAAATGGGCAACTGGGATTACGCCCGCATCTCGTGGTCGTGCGGTAGCGTTCTCGCTTCCCACGCCCGGTTTCCCGGGTTCGATTCCCGGCGGGGTCAGGGATTTTCTCTGCCTCGTGATGGCTGGGTGTTGTGTGCTGTCCTTAGGTTAGTTAGGTCTAAGTAGTTCTAAGTTCTAGGGGACTGATGACCATAGATGTTAAGTCCCATAGTGCTCAGAGCCATTTGAACCATTTGAACTGGGATTACGCAACAACTTCATTTACGTGACATCTACATTTGCATGAGTACTCTGCAAATTAACGCTTAAGTGCCTTGCAGAAAGTTTTTAGAACAGCCCTCAGAGTATTTCTGTACCTTTCCACTCACTAACAGTGCGTGGGAAAAATGAACTCTTAAATCTTTCCGTACGAACTCTGATTTCTCTTATGTTATTATGATGATCATTTCTCCACATGCCGGTTGGCGCCAGTAAAATATTTTCACGTTCAGAGGAGAAGGTCTCGCCACAACCAAAGCTGCCTTTGTTTAAATGACTGCCACTCAAACCTGCTTATTATATCGGTGACTCGTGATAATAGAAAACGAGCTTCTCTTCTTTGGACTTTTTCGATAGCCTCCTTCAATCCTATATGGTGAGGTTACCACCGCACAGCAATAATCTAGCAGGGGACGAACAAGCGTAGTGTAGGAACTCTCTTTTGTAGACCTGTTACCTTGTTATCTTGTAAGTGTTCTGGGAATAAAACGCAATCTCTGGTTTGACTCCCTCACCCCTGTCTACCTGATCATTCCAATGAAAATTGTTCGTAGTAGCCTTTAAATTTTTTGTGATTTTCAAATTCATGTGGATGACCTCACATTTTTCCTTATACTAAGACAACTACCACTTTACGCACCATACAAGTATTTTGTCTAAATGGTTTTGCAATTCAACTTCTCTTCTTCGTTGTTTCCTATTTTCCCACTGTTTTTTCTTCTTCTCAAAACATTTTCTTAATATATTCCATCTACATATTTCTTTTTTTTACCTGAAAGCCTTCTGGACTTAGTATTTTATTCATAGAATAGATTAACTATAATTTAAACAATAACTGGAACAACAGCCATCTTTTATTGTAATTTAACAAAAACAACCAGCCTAGATCAAGAATGCTCTTTGTAGCTCCTGACATCCCTGAGATAGCTAGCACTTGACATATGCCTGTAAGCATGTACTGCGGCTCAGTGCATCGACCCACGGGCCAGTAGTGAGTATATACAAGTTTTATTTACATTTTGTAACTGTGATGTTTGTTTAATGCCGTATAAGACAGACAGCTGTTCTATTTCTGCTTTCTTCATTTCTGTGGTGTCACCGCCAGACACCACACTTGCTAGGTGGTAGCCTTTAAATCGGCCGCGGTCCGCTAGTATACGTCGGACCAGCGTGTCGCCACTGTCAGTGATTGCAGACCGAGCGCCGCCACACGGCAGGTCTAGTGAGACGTCCTAGCACTCGCCCCAGTTGTACAGCCGTCTTTGCTAGCGAAGCTACGCTGACCAATACGCTCTCATTTGCCGAGACGATAGTTAGCATAGCCTTCAGCTACGTCATTTGCTACGACCTAGCAAGGCGCCATTCATTCACATTTGTTATTTATCTATGGATGCCTGTACCGTCAGACCGATGTACACCCATTATGGATTAAAGTTAAGTATTACATCAACTACGTACTTTATTTGCTATATTAATTACATTGTAATGTTCCAGACCTCACGCCAGCCTGCGTGAGTTAAACGCGTGCATTTCGGCCCCCTCTAGCAACACGGTGTGGGCTCTTCTGCCAGCACAATAATTTCAGAGCTACATACTGTTCTAAAAATGTTGTTTGTATGAGAAACCGGTTATCAGAAAAACAAACATGAGATCTGGACAAACTGTTTTGTTAAAATGATTAGTTCTTATATTCCATATTCAATTATTTTCTTTCTTTTTGGAATTGATACAACTGTTGATTTCTTTTTATTTAGAAATGTACAACCATTTGCAATGTTAGCCTGTTATGATTCACTAGGTAGAAGTATCAAAAGAGATTTACCTTCGTTTTGTTATTACTTCCGATAATTTCTATAGTTTTAGGTAGATTTTCTCACTAGTCTCCATTTTAGAACTCTCTGTTGTTAGTGTTATTGCCGTATTTTTGTAATAATCCCACATTCAAGTGTCCGCATTCAGTGTACCTTAAAGTGTACTGTTAATCTTTATTCCAGCTCGAATTAGGCACGAAGTAATTATAATAACAGACAGAAAACGAAAACGCTACACCACAGTCATAAGACCGGAATGTTTTCGCTGATCTCTGCTGATTCTTGCGCCTTTTACAGATAATTTGTCATCCCAGAGGCAACAGGCTGCTCCAAATCTGTGTCCTCTCCTTTGCCTTCTTTGACGAGGCCTTTCGGAGAACCACAAGAACTACTTACGCCGGAAGGCTTTGGCTGCCGCAGCTGGCAGTTTTTATTGAAAATTCGAGCAGCGGCTATGTTCGCACCCGAGATTTAAAACGCCTTTGATTCCTGTTCGAAGAGGCTACTGCTGACCCACTGTTTGCTGTTATCTAGTATTTATTTAATGTTATTGTATCTATTGATATATTTATCGTGTAAGTTTAGGGCCTTGAGACCGTTCCCTCGGCTTAACACGGTAGGCTACATATTTTACATTACGTTCACCTAACGACACAGATACTATAAAGCACACTATATACACTATAAGGCACACTATATACACTAAAGCACCAAAGGAACTGGTATAGGCATGCGTATTTAAATACAGAGATATGTAAACAGGCAAAGTACGGCGCTGCGGTCGGCATGGCCTATATAAGACAACAAATATCTGAAGCAGTTGATAAATCGGTTACTGCTGGTACAATGGCAGCTTATCAAGATTTAGGTGAGTTTGAACGTGGTGTTACACACTCGGCGCACAAGCGATGGGTCACAGCATCTCTGAGGTAGAGATGAAGTGGAGATTTAACCGTACGACCGTTTCACGAGTGTACCGTGAATATCAGGAATCCGGTAAAACATAAAATCTCCGACATCGCTGCGGCCGGAAAAAGATCCTGTAAGAACGGGAACAACGACGACTGAAGAGAATCGTTCGACGTAACAGACGTGCAACTCTGCCGTAAACTGCTACAGATTTCAATGCTGGGCCATCAACAAGTGTCAGCGGGCGAACCATTTAAAGAAACATTATCGATATGGGCTTTCTGAGTCGAAGGCCCACTCGTGTAATCTTAATGACTGCACGACACTAAGCTCTACGCCTCGCCTGGGCCCGTCAGCACCGACATTGTGCTATTGATGACTGGACGGACGGACGAGTCTCGTTTCAAATTGTATCGAGCGGATGGACGTGTGCGGATATGGAGACAACGTCATGTATCCATGGACCCTGCATGTCAGCAAGAGCCTGTTCAATTTGGTGTGGGCGGTCTGCGGTTGGGGTGATATGGGACCCCTGATACGTCTACATACGACTCTGACAGGTGACACGTACGTAAGCATCCTGTCTGATCACCTGCATCCATTCATGTCCACTGTGCATTCGACGGACTTGGGCAATTCCAGCAGGACAATGCGACAATTGCAACAGAGTGGCTCCAGGAAGACTCTTATGAGTTTAAACACTTCCATTGGCCACCAGAGTTCCCAGACATGAAAATTACTGACCGCATCTGGGATGCCTTGCAACGTACTGTTCAGAAGAGATGTTCACCTCCTCGTACACTTACGGATTTACGGACAGCCGTGCAGGATATGCGGTGTCAATTCCCTCCAGCACTACTTCAGACATTAGTCGAGTCCATGCCACGTCGTGTTGCGGCACTTCTGCGTGCTCGTGGGGGTGCTACACGATATTAGGCAAGTGTACCAGTTTCTTTGACTCTTCAGTATATTTCCTGTCGCGCAAAAACAACGGGTCATACGAGCCCATGTCAGAACTGTTGAACACGAAAACGAGAAAGGACTTAAAAGCGACAACACATTAAGCCCAATCGACCGAAAAAAAGCCAGCCAAAAGTCAGGACTTTCTCTTGGACGAAGGCCCATAAAATACGCGATAGACACAACGTAGGTCCCGAAATGATTAAATGTCCTTCGCCATATTCCTGAGACGGATAAAAAGTAAAACGTGATCGACAGCCCGCGCGTCGTTGGCTAAAACGGCTGATAGCTCAAACGGGAAACATAAATTAGAAGGTATGTGGTTAAAAAAAGGGCCTTCTGTCGGGTATGGCGAACCTTCAAATGGTTCAAATGGCTCTGAGCACTATGGGACTTAACATCTTAGGTCATCAGTCCCCTAGAACTTAGAACTACTTAAACCTAACTAACCTAAGGACATCACACACATCCATTCCCGAGGCAGGATTCGAACCGGCGACCGTAGTAGTCCCGCGGTTCCGGACTGCAGCGCCTAGAACCGCAAGACCAGCGCGGCCGGCGGCGAACCTTCAGTGGTTGACGACAATGGGCACAAAAAAGTGGTGGGGGATCACCACTTAACAAATGGCGATGATTAAAAGGCAGTGTTCAATACGCAACCTATCTAAAATGATCTCGCGGCGAGAGGGCCGATAGCAGGTGTCGGCCAGTGTGCGACAAGTGTGGCGCACTGTCGGAAGACAAAGCAAGGTGTGTTGCAGGTCTCCTGCGGACGCAGCTCTGCAGCGTTAGCGTTGTACGAGGTGCATCACAGTATGCGACTGCAATGGTGTGGCGACAGGAAACGTGCTGAAAAGTTGAAGTGCGGGCAAAATGTCAGAACTGCAGACAGCTTCACTGCGAAATTCTGGCGGTACACGGGCGTCCAACCGCAGTTAACCTGACCCATCAATTAGGGCGCTTCACAGACAACAACTCAAGTACAGCTGTTATTCCAAAATGTTATCGTGGAAGTAGGGGCCAGGAGATACTGGTGAAATAACACACACTGCTGAAGATACCTTTTTATTTTAAACGACTTTTTCAATAATAAATTTTTAAGTCGGGCATTTTTTTAAAAAATAATTTCCAATAGCTGACAAATTTTCTTTATGAAAAGGAGATTGCAAGGTATGACGTTAACAACTTGCCAATAATAAGATTTTTATATAAGACAACAGTTAAAGAAAACTCTTTTAAACAGCTGGCAAATTTTCTCTATGTAAAGGATGTTGCATGGTACGGCGTTAAGAAATTGCCAATAATAAGATATATATATTTGTACTAAAGTTAAAATAGTTGTCTCTTGCCAATTAAAGAACATAAAGATGCGTTCAGGTTAGGAAATTATGACAAATCAGCTGTTGCGAACCATATATATGAAACAGGCCATCCCCTTAATAGCATAGAAGACAATGTAGAAAAATTGCATGTAGAAAAGAAAGGGAGGAAACTTGATTTACTAGAGGAATTCGAGATAGCTATCCATGTAAAGAAACAAAGCAATATTCTAAATGCACAAGACAATTTTAAAGAAATGAGATTTTTTAGCGGGTTTTTAGAATTATTTTAGGGTAGGTATGCGACTTTAAACTTGTAGCATGTCACTGACGGAGTTGCGAGAGGCTAACGATGGCAGACCAATGCAATAAGGAAATAAGGCGCCCAATAGCATTGCGTTACCGTCAAGCACACGGATGTAACCACGCCACAACACCTAGGCACGTCAGTCCACAACAGCTCCCGAGCCGGCACAGTGCGACAGCATATTTGGTAGCTATGGGACGGCCAGCGAGTTGTGTCAACAACTTCAATGTAAGACGAGGACCCACAGTGCAATATACTTTTAATTCTGTTTTACTCTATGGACTTCCAAACTATTTGTGATGGTATTTTGTCTTTTTAGTCCGTTTAATTTCATGACATATACCTTACAACCTGATGATGAGAGCATTGTCTCTTGAAACGCGTTGTTAGAATATATGTATAAGAATCGCGGTTGAATGCTAACAGTGATAACCAACTTATATTACACCTGTCAGTTGTTACAAGACAAATGTGAATAAGCCAGCACACAAACTTTCACATATAAGGCAGTTCCCAAAAATAATTTTCCTTAGCTTGGTGAGGGAGTGACACGTCTAAAGGGGCCCAGATCACAAAAGTCAGAATAGTTACTGGTGGTATACAGGGCCACAGCAGATCAGCACTAAAACTTGCATTACAAGCCACCATCTCCCCGAGTTACCCAAAACCAGAAGATGTAGCAAGGGCGGTGCCTGTACAGACTCTGAATCACAGAGACACACGGCATAGACCCTAAATCACCCAATCAAGGTGTGAATGAAAACGGCCCGACCAAGAAGCAATTACCACATTCCCGCGGACAGGCAAACGAAAACTGTGGTGGAAAGACCCCAACAAAACCACTGGTGAGGTAACTCATACACTTCACTGGAACTTGAAAAATCCCTATAACTCTGTTACATAAAACAGTACTCAACTTCTCACACTCCACCACAGCGCCGGGAACACGTCGCACTTCCTTGTGCTCGTCAGAGCCAACAGCTGCCAGCGGTTTCAACGGCCGATAAGAAGACATACGGCCCCACGCGCTGATCTCCTGCACCACCGCTTCTGACAAGGGAACCTCCCCACACACCCCTCTGAGATTTAGTTACAAGTTGGCACAGTGGATAGGCCTAGAAAAACTGAACACAGTTCAATCGAGAAAACAGGAAGAAGTTGTGTGTAACTATGAAAAAAATTAGTAAAATAGACAAACTGAGTAGTCCATGCGAAGATAGGCAATATCAAAGACCCTGGGAGTATAGGAGCGCTGTGGTCCCGTGGTTAGCGAGAGCAGCTACGGAACGAGAGGTTCTAGGTTCAAGTCTTCCCTCGAGTGAAAAGTTTTATTTTTTATTTTCAGTTTATATGACAAACTCTTGAGTTTACATCACTTTTTTGGGAGTGATTATCACATCCACAAGAAAACCTAAATCGGGCAAGGTAGAAGAATCTTTTTACCAATTCGCTAAGTGTACAAGTTAGGTGGGTCGACAACATATTCCTGTCATGTGAAACACATGCCGTCACCAGTGTCGTATAGAATATATCAGATGTGTTTTCCTGTGGAGGAATCGGTTGACCTTGCGATCAAACGTTTTCGGTTCCCATTGTAGAGGCACGTCATTTCGTCTACTAATCGCACGGTTTTGCGGTGTGGTCGCAAAACACAGACAGTAAACTTATTACAGT
The DNA here is from genome assembly GCF_023864275.1 of Schistocerca cancellata. Classification (NCBI taxonomy): domain Eukaryota; kingdom Metazoa; phylum Arthropoda; class Insecta; order Orthoptera; family Acrididae; genus Schistocerca; species Schistocerca cancellata. The sequence continues at coordinate 766,718,046 of NC_064630.1, forward strand.
GAACAGAGACGTCAATGAACGAAGGGACAGATCATAACGTCGCGAAAATAAAGTAAACTTTTCACTCGAGGGAAGACTTGAACCAAGGACCTCTCGTACCGCAGCTGCTCACGCTAACCACGGGACCACGGCTCTCCTGAGTTCACACTCTCCTTGATGTTGCCTATCTTGCACATGGGCTACTCAGTTTGAATATTTTGCTTATTTTTTTTCATAGTTGCCACAACTTCTTCCTGTTTTCTCGATTGATCTGTGTTCAGTTTGTCAAGGCCTATCCACTGTGCCAACTTATAACTAAATCTGAGGGGGGTGCGATGGGGAGGTTCCCTTGTAAGCTTCATAAGCCACGTACATGCGGGTAAGGCAGACTTAGCCCCGGACAGCCAAGAGGTCGTCCAAAGCACGTGGCGAGCAGCTGACGACCCCCAACAGCAGGACCCCGCCCGTGCCACCACCTCTCTCGGTCACCGCCCAGTACGTACTCCTCGATCATCACACGACCGTACACTTGCTACACCTCCCGCCAGAAGGCGGTAGCGATCCAAAGGGCGCCACCGCAAACACTAGACGACACTATTTGACACTCAATCCGTTTATATTTCTTTCCCACTGACATTACTTTCGTTTTGGAGATGCTAATCTTCATACCGTAGTCCTTATGTTTCTGATCTAGCTCTGAAATATTACTTTGCAAACTTTCAATCGAATCTGCCATCACAACTAAGTCATCCGCATATGCAAAACTGCTTATTTTGTGTTAACATATCTTAATCTCACCCAGCCAGTCTATTGTTTTCAACATATGATCTATAAATAATATGAACAACAGTGGAGACAGATTGCAGCCTTGTCTTACCCCTGCAACTACTCTGAACCATGAACTCAATTTACCGTCAACTCTAACTGCTGCCTGACTATCCATGTAAAGACCTTTAATTGCTTGCAAAAGTTTGCCTCCTATTCCATAATCTTATAGACCAGACAATAACTTCCTCCTAGGAACCCGGTCATATGCCTTTTCTAGATCTATAAAGCATAGATTGTGGACATACGACCGATTTGTCGAATCTCGTTGTCGTAACGAGAATGTAACAACGAGAATACCTCTGGAGTGGGCTGCAGGTGCAGCGCTTCAATATACGGCCAACAAGGATTTTACGTTTGCTGCACCATTATCTTGGGCAAGAAATTTCAAATCGGAATATAAAATTCCTCATCGGCACGTCACTAAATACGTCTCTCATAAGGAGGTAAAAAATATAGAGGATATACAGAAAGTGGCGGCCCTTTTCAGCTCGTAAACGGCGTCACTTATGGCCGGTTTCAAACGTGATTACGTGATCAACACCGATCAAACAGAATGCCAGTATCGGGTGAACATTCGAATCGCGTTACCGCATAAGGGAGAAAATCGAACTCTTGTCGCATTTGGTAGTACAAACAAACAAACACGTTCGTACACGGCGCAATATGCCATCACAGCCTCTGGAAAAGTGTTTCCTAAGGTTTTCCGGTGTACACAAGAAACGAATGTTACATTTCGTCTTCGGGTCGTCGTTTAACCGACTCGATGAAAAATGTTTACATTACCTGCTCCAAATCCGGGAAACTGACGAATGCGGTTTACAGAACATTTCTTGAGAATGTTTTAAAATCATACGTTTCTGATAACAAGTTTTGTCTGATATTGGATTCCTGGAGTGGACAAATTAATACTACAATATATGACACAATGTTTATAGATGGCGAGGGTCAGCCGACGTGCACAGTAAAAGTAATACCGCCGAACTGCACACCTGTGTGCCAGCCGTGTGATGTTTATTTCTATCGCCAGGTTAAAAACTTTATTTCCAGGATTCAGAATTGCAGTGTGCTTCTGGAAACCCAGCGGGAATTGCACAACCGCACGAATGCAATAACTATTCACAGCATAATTCATAACCAACTTTCAGCACCGATTTTTCAGGCAATGATATCGTATGCATGGTACGCATCAAAATTAACTGTCGAAAAAGAGAACGTAAACCAAGTTTGTTTTCCACCGACTATTCGGACTGAACAGTGTAGCTGTCGAAAGATTGCATTCATTAGATGTTCTTGGTGCCGTGAGTATATTTGTTTCGAATATTTATATGACAAGCACCATCCATCTAGTTGTTCGAAGAAAAGTGAGGACACCTAACAGTGACTGGAAGAGCCATTGTAAAGTAACCTGGAGTAACATTTTAGTTGTTTACTATCCCAAGAGGTTTGAGAAATTTACTTGCCTACCTTACTATTATCATTCCTTATTGATTTACTTACCTCATTAACCCTCCTATCCCTATCAATTCAGATATGGAAAAATAAAAACGAGAAGGATAACATCCGCTGGGTTTATTCGAGATTCGAACCCGGGTTCTCAGATTCCCTGCCAGTTACCTTGGCAGAAGCGGCAGTTGTAAAAGTTTCTTACCTCGATTTCTAAAAAAGTATGCGTTTTAGTACCACATACCTGATGATGAAAAATTCTCTATTTACAATTATCTACCGATCCCGCCAATTTTGAGTCGATTGCTCGTCATAACCTTTAGGGGTGATTTTTCTCAAAAACGCGGGACTGTTGACCAAAAATACCTTAGATTCCTCCGTTTTAGGTTTTACACAAGCGACCTGCCAAATTTGAGCCGAATCGGTTGGCCGTGTCTGAGGCCTTCCCTTGTAAGCCCTGACATGGCGGAGGTACTCGCATACGACTGGCCGCACGTGACCCAGTGGATGCAGCAAACGGTCTGCGGGGGGGGGGGGGGGGGGCGTCCCTTGCTCTTCTTCTCTCGTGTACTCGAGGATCCTCTGCGGGCCGGGCTGCAGAGTTCTTGGCTTGCTACACTTTCAACTTAGTACATGTTATTTATCATCAATTTACACACATATTTTGTTCCTAGATGTGATCTGGGGGCCAGCTACGTAACAGGTCTTCATGGCTACTGATTTGTAGGTATGAAAAAAGATTTCAGTCTTGTAGGTGGACGAGGTGCAATAGATAATTGGTAATAGTTTTGTTTGTTATAAAATGATATTTGCTGTTGTTAGAGACGATTAACATTTGTTAATCTTCTGCTTGATACGTTTCTGGAAATAAATTTCATTATCAAATGCGTTTTGAGTATATTAAATTTTTGCTTACAAATTCAAATTCATTGTTCTCCTCTTATGTAGAAGCTCGCACTATATATTATGCATCACACTCTTGGTAGTGCACAAAATGATGTAGGCACATTCCATTCCTTTTTAACACTTTTCTATTAGATCGCTTTCTTTTATGTCGGTTTGTCTGTCTCTTGAGTACAAATTTTATAATTGATTTTAAACTTAATTTCCGATACTTTAAGGGCTTTAAATTTTAACCTTAGCTAATAACTGGATAACGGAGCAATACTGTGGGGTAGGAACCATCTATCAACGATGTGGAGATCGGGTCAGAGTGGAAATAGGGTGACAAAGAAGTACAACGCACAGCGCCACCTCCCCAATTGGAGTTCCTACACTATGCCTATGATGGGTAGATTACGTCACAGCCCCCAGAGGTGCACAACTCATACTATTTCTACCAAACTGGGGACACATAACTTGCAACCCGGAATAAAACTGATTTATTTAGAGAGGGTCTGCATTTCGTTTTTTTTTCTCTGGCATGTTTCGCTCAAATTACAGCATCATCAGAGGGTTTTTATTATATTTCTATAAAACAGAAAAAATAATCTTTACTATGTACATATATAAATTTGAGTTTTAAGTCAGTATTTACGTATTTGAAAAGAGAGACAAAGTTTTGTGTATATTCCTTGCTACCACATTCTGTGAATTTCCTGGATTTTTATGTTATTTAATGCAGTTGTTTTGTTTCACAATTTTTGTAATCTGCAACCATATAGAACTTAATGAGATACAGTATTTGCCGGCCGCGGTGGTCTAGCGGTTCTGGCGCTGCAGTCCGGAACCGCAGGACTGCTACGGTCGCAGGTTCGAATCCTGCCTCGGGCATGGGTGTGTGTGTGATGTCCTTAGGTTAGTTAGGTTTAAGTAGTTCTAAGTTCTAGGGGACTTATGACCTAAGATGTTGAGTCCCATAGTGCTCAGAGCCATTTGAACCATACAGTATTTACTTCGAAAATCTACGTCTGGCATGTTAAGGTAATGCCTACCATTAAATACTATGTGGAAGACTGTGTGTGTGTGTGTGTGTGTGTGTGTGTGTGTGTGTGTGTGTGTGTGTGTGTGTGGTATCCTTGTGGTGGCTCAAAGGTTTATTGTTGTGTCCTTTCACAGTCTGAGACAGCCTTGCTATGTGTGTTGTGGCTTCATCGCCACTTCGCTTGTCTCGTTGGGACCTGCGACAGGTGCTCGAGGTCTACGTCTGAGTTTACTGTGCCGCCTGCGGGCTTGCGCCGCGATTCGTCGGCCGCGTACCAACTGTAATGTATTCATGCTTCCTGTGACAGGGGAAGCTTGAACGGCATTAGATTAAAGTGAGATTCGAGTAAAATTTTATTTCTTAAATTTTATTGATTCTAAAGACAGTGACATTTATCCTACTTGTTTTTTTAAGATTTGTATTGTTCTAAAGATAAGAGACGTTTATGCTTGGACATTGTACATGTTAATCAAGAGTTCTGATGTTCAGTAAATGGTTTATAATGATTGCTAAGTTGCAAGAGGTGTTCAACAAGTTTCCCGGTCTTTCATCTACGACCTGACTGTTGGTGTATTTTATGTTGGTATACGTCCTTGTTTACCGTATCAGGCAGTTAACATTAAACATTTATTTTGATTTAAACAATTATTTTTGAAGAGCGGCCAACATGGTTGCGTAAAACAGAAAAATACTTAGCAAGTACAAAGCTCGTTTTCGGAATTTAAAAAAAAAGAGATGAAAATAATACCAAATAATCTACCAATAATGTGGTTCTGTAATGAGAAAACTGAGAATGTTACCAGTAACAATTGCCTTTAACCTATTTCTTTATCTAAAGAAAGAGATTTTACGACATTTTGAGACGAAAGGAGAGCTTATACAGGCCATAGATGGGTATTTTGCAGGCGTTCCAGAACTCACAAACCGGGTTGGAACTGATTCTTTGGAATGAGGTTGCAGAAAGACCATTGACGTAAAAGCATACTAATTCCTTATGTGGCGTAAGAAGCATACACATTCAGCCAGAGAGGATTCCCTTCATTCTGTCAGATGCTCATATAGCCAAAATATTGCTGATTGACGAATATTTTTATTCGAATACAGTATCCTGCATTTTTAGTGATATGTCTGCGTAAGCAGAAGAAACTAACGATAAAGTCCGAAAACAATTTATTGGACTGTTCAATTAACCAAAACAAATTCTCCAAGTATACCACCAACACAAAACAGTGATCCGTCTTCGAATCACAACTACGAGGTGCATTCAAGTTCTAAGGTCTCTGATTTTTTTTTCTCCGGACTGGAAAGAGATAGAAACATGCGCATTGTTTTAAAATGAGGCCGCGTTCATTGTCAATACGTCCCGGAGATGGCAGAACCGTACGGCAGATGGAATTTTACCGCCAGCAGCGAGAATGAGAACTGTTTTAAATACTTAAAATGGCGACATTTTCCTTACTTGAACAGCGTGCAATCATTAGTTTTCTGAATTTGCGTGGTGTGAAACCAATTGAAATTCATCGACAGTTGAAGGAGACATGTGGTGATGGAGTTATGGATGTCTCGAAAGTGCGTTCATGGGTGCGACAGTGTAATGAAGGCAGAACATTGTGTGACAACAAACCGAAACAACCTTGGGCTCGCACAAGCCCATCTGACGACATGATCGAGAAAGTGGAGAGAATTGTTTTGGGGGATCGTCGAATGACTGTTGAACAGATCAGCTCCAGAGTTGGAATTTCTGTGGGTTCTGTGAACACAAGCCTGCATGACGACCTGAAAATGCGAAAAGTGTCATCCAGGTGGGTGCCACGAATGCTGATGGACGACCACATGGCTGCCCGTGTGGCATGTTGCCAAGCAATGTTGACGCACAATGACAGCATGAATGGGACTTTCTTTTCGTCGGCTGTGACAATGGGTGAGACGTGGATGCCATTTTTCAATCCAGAAACAAAGCGCCAGTCAGCTCAATGGAAGCACACAGATTCACCGCCACCAAAAAATTTCGGGTAACCGCCAGTGCTGAAAAAATGATGGTGTCCATGTTCTGGGACAGTGAGGTTGTAATCCTTACCCATTGCGTTCCAAAGGGCACTACGGTAACAGGTGCATCCTACGAAAATGTTTTGAAGAACAAATTCCTTCCTGCACTGCACCAAAAACGTCCGGGAAGGGCTGCGCGTGTGCTGTTTCACCAAGACAACGCACCCGCACTTCGAGCTAACGTTACGCAACAGTTTCTTCGTGATAACAACTTTGAAGTGATTCCTCATGCTCCCTATTCACCTGACCTGGCTCCTAGTGACTTTTGGCTTTTTCCAACAATGAAAGACACTTTCCGTGGCCGCACATTCACCAGCTGCGCTGCTATTGCCTCAGCGATTTTCCAGTGGTCAAAACAGACTCCTAAACAAGCCGTCGCCGCTGCCATGGAATCATGGCGTCAGTGTTGTGAAAAATGTGTACGTCTGCAGGGCGATTGCGTCGAGAATTAACGCCAGTTTCATCGATTTCGGGTGAGTAGTTAATAAAAAAAAAATCAGAGGCCTTAGAACTTCAATGCACCTCGCACAATCAAGAGTAATATAGAAAACAACTGAAATAATTTCCAACAAGTCTCCGCCAGAGACGTCTCCGATATACCAAGCCTAATCGAGAGATCAGTGAGAAGTTCCAAGCCGGGCTGCCGGGGCGGCAGCTATCCACGTCTGCCGACGGTCGATGAACTGCTGATGTGCGACCGAGCGCCGGCCTTTATAGAGCTTCGGCGGATGAGTATCTCGGAACTATTTTCCATCACGTGGTTTGATGTGCGAAAATAGTTCCGGGATCTGCAGCGACCTCTTCCCTATGTTTATGTGGGCCAGTAGTGGCCCCTAATGGCCGCTGGTGTCTTTGCTGTGTTGTTGTTGTTGTTATTGTGGCCGTTCATCAATATTGCCTGTCGGTTGTGTAGTGCTTCGGTGTGCCTGCGAAGCGGGCAACCCGCGGCTGCAGGCTGTCAGTTTGGTTGCCGATACTCTAGGCGCCATGATGTCTCGTGGAGAGGGCCACAGCATTTACTACAAAACTTCAAGTGTTGACACTAATCTGTACTACGGCCGGCCGGGGTGGTCGAGCGGTTCTAGGCGCTACAGCCTGGAACCACGCGACCGCTACGGTCGCAGGTTCGAATCCTGCCTCGGCATGGATGTGTGTGATGTCCTTCGGTTAGTTATGTTTAAGTAGTTTTAAGTTCTAGGGGACTATAATCTCCCATAATGTTCAGAGCTATTTAAACAATTTTGAACTAATCTGTACTGTTCTCATGAAAATGTAGAACTGGAATACAACGCCGCGACGGCTATAAAGCCTCAAATAGGCTGCAGTTGTTTGAGCCAGAGGGAGAGTGCGCGCCTTAATAGGTTTGCCGCTACGCCTGGGCGGATTCGCGGTGGGTGTAGTTATGGCGGCACTCAGGAGGCAGCCACGGAGATGCAAATCGTCGCCTCGATGCGACATCTGGTATGCAAACTGGCGAGAGTGGGGGTGGCCGCCTCTAAAAGCCTCTCAGCTCTCGCGAGAGACAGACTCTTGCATCGCCTGGATACCGAGGCGTCCCAAATGACGTGCAACCGCTCACTCGTTCCAGTCTGCCGTCGCCGTCGTCTCACCGTGTCACGTAATCGTTTCTGGCAGTACGTCTGCAGTTCATCACAATCACCCTACGCAAGAACACGTGCATGTCATTTAATAATTACTTAATAAAACGCGGCCTCTCCCTACGAAGTTTCGAGTACTCCCTCTGGCATGGATGTGTGTATTGTTCTTACACTACCAGCCATTAAAATCGCTACACCACGAAGATGACGTGCTACAGACGCGAAATTTAACCGGTAGGAAGAAGATGCTGTGATATGCAAATGATTCGCTTTTCAGAGCGTTCACACAAGGTTGGCGCCGGTGGCGACACCTACAACGTGCTGACATGAGGAAAGTTTCCAACCGATTTCTCATACACAAACAGCAGTTGACCGGCGTTACCTGGTGAAACGTCGTTGTGATGCCTCGTGTAAGGAGGGGAAATGCGTACCATCACGTTTCCGACTTTGATAAAGGTCGGATTGCAGCCTATCGTGATTGCGGTTTATCGTATCGCCACATTGCTGCTCGCGTTGGTCGAGTTCCAATGACTGTTAGCAGAAAATGGAATCGGTGGGTTCAGGAGGGTAATACGGTACGCTGTGCTGGATCCCAACGGCCTCGTATCACTAGCTGTCGAAATTACAGGCATCTTATCCGCATGGCTGTAACGGATCGTGCAGCAACGTCTCGATCCCTGAGTCAACAGATGGGGACGTTTGCAAGACAAGAACCATCTGCACGAACAGTTCGACGACGTTTGCAGCAGCATGGACTATCAGCGGTTACCCTTGACGCTGCATCACAGACAGGAGCGCCTGCGATGGCGTACTCAACGACGAACCTAGGTGCATGAATGGCAAAACGTCCCATTTTTTCTGATGAATCCAGGTTCTGTTTACAGCATCATGATGATCGAATACGTGTTTGGCGACATCGCGGTGAATGCACATTGGAAGCGTGCATTCGTCATCGCCATACTGGCGTATCACCCGGCGTGATGGTATGGGGTGCCATTGGTCACACGTCTCGGTCACCTCTTGTTCGCATTGACGGCACTTTGAACAGTGGACGTTACATTTCAGATGTGTTACGACCCGTGGCTCTACACTTCATTCGATCACTGCGAAACCCTACATTTCAGCAGGATAATACACGAACGCATGTTGCAGGTCCTGTACGGGCCTTTCTGGGTACAGAAAATGTTCGACTACTGCCCTGGCCAGCACATTCTCCAGATCTCTCACCAACAGAAAACGTCTGGTCAATGGTGGCCGAGCAACTGGCTCGTCACTATAAGCCAGTCACTACTCTTCATTAACTGTGGTATCGTGTTGAAGCTGCATGGGCAGCTATACCTGTACACGCCACCCAAGCTATGTTTGACTCAATGCCCAGGCGTATCAAGGCTGTTATTACGGCCAGAGGTGGTTGTTGTCGGTACTGATTTCCCAGGATCTATGCACCCCAGTTGCGTGAAAATGTAATCACATGTCAGTTCTAGTACGATATATTCGTCCAATGAATACCCGTTTATAATCTGCATTTCGTATTGGTGTAGAAATTTTAATGGCCAGTAGCGTAGCATAAGTTAGTTTAAGTTAAAGTAATGTGTAAGTCTCGGGACCGATACCTCAGCAGTTTGGTCCCTTAGGAAATCACACACATATGAACATTAGAATTTTAATAAAAATGGATTTTAAACTACTATACCGGAAAGAATTTTTGTAATATAGAGGGCATTATTCACACTACATGACGTAAACTGAGGCTGGTGTACTTGCTGTAACAACAGCTTCACTTTCCTTCTGCCTGTAGGTCATTTAAGTCCTATGGTGACATCTACTGCTGGGAGTAGGATTAAAACTCAATGTTGACTAAAATGGACCACTTTTTGGATACCATAGCGCTTTACTTCTTGTTTTGTGTCACTCATTTCTGAATCTGTGTCTAGCGGTTCTAGGCACTCAGTCCGGAACCGCGCGACTGCTACGGTCGCAGGTTCGAATCCTGCCCGGGCATGGATGTGTGTGATGTTCTTAGGTTAGTTAGGTTTAAGTAGTTCTAAGTTCTAGGGGACTGATGACCACAGATGTTAAGTCCCATAGTGCTCAGAGCCATTTGAACCATCTGATTCTGTAATTTCCGTGTATTCTAACGCTGAAGACAGCTATTTATAGCCGAAATAGTTATAAGCAAGGATATAAAAATCCAGTGACAGTGCGACTGATGGCTGTATTCCTGTCCTTCCTTACAATAACATACAGACGCCGTGCACAACGGTTCGGCGTGGAATCAAAGTTGGTGAAACTTGTTACTGTTATTCAAAATGTACTCAAGTAACTTTAAGAGTGCGTTCAAACTAGAGAATAGAGCCAGAAGCACTTCAGGGTACCAGCATCCGGACTAACACACTGCACATAACACAAGAAGAGAGGAATTTATAGTTCCTTAAAAGCTGCATATGCGGTGTGAGCTCGTGGAAACATGTCTAACAAGACATGTATTGGCCGATCCGGTTAATACCGTGGCCTGCCCTATTCTCTCCGCACTATTTCTTTATTTCCTTACGGAATCCCATGCACAAGACAGAAGTTTTTTATAATCTCAATTTTATGACGTCATCTCTCTTGAACAGTGTCTCATGCAATCAGATACTTAGGCAGATGCGTTCAGTGATGTATGTGGATACTGCCTGCAAAGCATGGTGCGATTGAAGTTGGTGGTAAAGAGGTAATAAATTAAAACGTCATAGTCATGCCTAGTCCCCCCCCCCCTCATGAACCATGGACCTTGCCGCTGGTGGGGAGGCTTGCGTGCCTCAGCGATACAGATGGCCGTACCGTTGGTGCAACCACAACGGAGGGGTATCTGTTGAGAGGCCAGACAAACATGTGGTTCCTGAAGAGGGGCAGCAGCCTTTTCAGTAGTTGCAGGGGCAACAGTCTGGATGATTGACTGATCTGGCCTTGTAACATTAACCAAAACGGCCTTGCTGTGCTGGTACTGCGAACGGCTGAAAGCAAGGGGAAACTACAGCCGTAATTTTTCCCGAGGACATGCAGCTCTACTGTATGATTAAATGATGATGGCGTCCTCTTGGGTAAAATATTCCGGAGGTAAAATAGTCCCCCATTCGGATCTCCGGGCGGGGACTACTCAGGAGGACGTCGTTATCAGGAGAAAGAAAACTGGCGTTCTACGGATCGGAGCGTGGAATGTCAGATCCCTTAATCGGGCAGGTAGGTTAGAAAATTTAGAAAGGGAAATGGATAGGTTAAAGATAGATATAGTGGGAATTAGTGAAGTTCGGTGGCAGGAGGAACAAGACTTTTGGTCAGGTGATTACAGGGTTATAAATACAAAATCAAATAGGGGTAATGCAGGAGTAGGTTTAATAATGAATAAAAAAATAGGAGTGCGGGTTAGCTACTACAAACAGCATAGTGAACGCATTATTGTGGCCAAGATAGACACAAAACCCATGCCTACTACAGTAGTACAAGTTTATATGCCAACTACCTCTGCAGATGATGAAGAAATAGATGAAATGTATGACGAGATAAAAGAAATTATTCAGGTAGTGAAAGGAGACGAAAATTTAATAGTCATGGGTGACTGGAATTCGTCAGTAGGAAAAGGGAGAGAAGGAAACATAGTAGGTGAATATGGATTGGGGGGAAGGAATGAAAGAGGAAGCCGCCTTGTAGAATTTTGCACAGAGCATAACTTAATCATAGCCAACACTTGGTTCAAGAATCATAAAAGAAGGTTGTATACCTGGAAGAATCCTGGAGATACTAGTAGGTATCAGATTATATAATGGTAAGACAGAGATTTAGGAACCAGGTTTTAAATTGTAAGTCATTTCCTGGGGCAGATGTGGATTCTGACCACAATCTATTGGTTATGAACTGCAGATTGAAACTGAAGAAACTGCAAAAAGGTGGGAATTTAAGGAGATGGGACCTGGATAAACTGAAAGAACCAGAGGTTGTAGAGAGTTTCAGGGAGAGCATAAGGGAACAATTGACAGGAATGGGGGAAAGAAATACAGTAGAAGAAGAATGGGTAGCTCTGAGGGATGAAGTAGTGAAGGCAGCAGAGGATCAAGTAGGTAAAAAGACGAGGGCTAATAGAAATCCTTGGGTAACAGAAGAAATATTGAATTTAATTGATGAAAGGAGAAAATACAAAAATGCAGTAAATGAAGCAGGCAAAAAGGAATACAGACGTCTCAAAAATGATATCGACAGGAAGTGCAAAATGGCTAAGCAGGGATGGCTAGAGGACAAATGTAAGGATGTAGAGGCTTGTCTCACTAGGGGTAAGATAGATACTGCCTACAGGAAAATTAAAGAGACCTTTGGAGAGAAGAGAACCACTTGTATGAATATCAAGAGCTCAGATGGCAACCCAGTTCTAAGCAAAGAAGGGAAGGCAGAAAGGTGGAAGGAGTATATAGAGGGTTTATACAAGGGCGATGTACTTGAGGACAATATTATGGAAATGGAAGAGGATGTAGATGAAGACGAAATGGGAGATAAGATACTGCGTGAAGAGTTTGACAGAGCACTGAAAGACCTGAGTCGAAACAAGGCCCCGGGAGTAGACAACATTCCATTTGAACTACTGATGACCTCGAGAGAGCCAGTCATGACAAAACTCTACCATCTGGTGAGCACGATGTATGAGACAGGCGAAATACCCTCAGACTTCTAGAAGAATATAATAATTCCAATCCCAAAGAAAGCAGGTGTTGACAGACGTGAAAATTACCGAACTATCAGTTTAATAAGTCACAGCTGCAAAATACTAACGCGAATTCTTTACAGACGAATGGAAAAACTGGTAGAGGCTGACCTCGGGGAAGATCAGTTTGGATTCCGTAGAAATGTTGGAACACGTGAGGCAATACTGACCTTACGACTTATCTTAGAAGAAAGATTAAGAAAAGGCAAACCTACGTTTCTAGCATTTGTAGACTTAGAGAAAGCTTTTGACAATGTTAACTGGAATACTCTCTTTCAAATTCTGAAGGTGGCAGGGGTAAAATACAGGGAGCGAAAGGCTATTTACAGTTTGTACAGAAACCAGATGGCAGTTATAAGGGTCGAGGGGCATGAAAGGGAAGCAGTGGTTGGGAAAGGAGTAAGACAGGGTTGTAGCCTCTCCCCGATGTTATTCAATCTGTATATTGAGCAAGCAGTAAAGGAAACAAAAGAAAAATTCGGAGTAGGTATTAAAATTCATGGAGAAGAAGTAAAAACTTTGAGGTTCGCCGATGACATTGTAATTCTGTCAGAGACAGCAAAGGACTTGGAAGAGCAGTTGAACGGAATGGACAGCGTCTTGAAAGGAGGATATAAGATGAACATCAACAAAAGCAAAACGAGGATAATGGAATGTAGTCAAATTAAGGCGGGTGATGCTGAGGGAATTAGATTAGGAAATGAGACACTTAAAGTAGTAAAGGAGTTTTGCTATTTAGGGAGTAAAATAACCGATGATGGTCGAAGTAGAGAGGATATAAAATGTAGACTGGCAATGGCAAGGAAAGCGTTTCTCAAGAAGAGGAATTTGTTAACATCGAGTATAGATTTAAGTGTCAGGAAGTCGTTTCTGAAAGTATTTGTATGGAGTGTTGCCATGTATGGAAGTGAAACATGGACGGTAACTAGTTTGGACAAGAAGAGAATAGAAGCTTTCGAAATGTGGTGCTACAGAAGAATGCTGAAGATAAGGTGGGTAGATCACGTAACTAATGAGGAGGTATTGAATAGGATTGGGGAGAAGAGAAGTTTGTGGCACAACTTGACTAGAAGAAGGGATCGGTTGGTAGGACGTGTTTTGAGGCATCAAGGGATCACAAATTTAGCATTGGAGGGCAGTGTGGAGGGTAAAAATCGTAGAGGGAGACCAAGAGATGAATACACTAAGCAGATTCAGAAGGATGTAGGTTGCAGTAGATACTGGGAGATGAAGAAGCTTGCACAGGATAGAGTAGCATGGAGAGCTGCATCAAACCAGTCTCAGGACTGAAGACCACAACAACAACAACATGCCTAGTACTGAAGTTTTGTTGCGAGGGCAGCGGAAATGTAGAGAGGCAGAACCGCACAATAACCCTGAGATCGGTGTGGGGCGGCGGTGAGGTGGGTGGACTGCTGTGGCATGTTGTGAGATTGTGAACCACTGAGGGCTACGGTGGTGGGACGAAGCCTCTCCGTTGTTTCTAGCTCCCCGGTTTAATACATACACACACAAAGGCATCGACAACGTTACTATTCGCAGGTGTTCTCTGATTTGCTTGGATACTGGGAAATGTGGGAGGATGTCACAATTCTAATAACAAGGAAATGGACCAGTAACAAAATGTCGTTGCACTATGAAACAGCACTCAACGAAATACAACATTTGGCCGAGGGCAGCCTTCATTGACTTTACGCCATGATAAACGACACAGAACGCATATATACAGCTAAATACAGAGAAATATGATCAAGTCGGCAGCCGGAGAGGGAGTACTGGGCCAAGAGAGCAGGTCAGAATGAGAAATGGAGAGATTCAGGTGAACCTTATGCACCCCCTTAGACGGTCAATAATATTGCACAATAATATAATGAATATTATTGAAGTTCTCCCTAGACAGTTCAATAATATTGTGGTTCGGAAAGTTGGACGATAAAGGCACTGCTGCCGTCGTAATTGCTGTAGCTTGTTGCAAGCATTAAAAAAAAGATGGATGAAAACTTGGATCAAGGAGCGTAAAATATCACTTACAAAATCTTCCTTAGATATTTGGGGTTGGGAAAAAGATATCATAACTTCTTACGTGTTGATCATTCAACATTTGATATAATACTAACAAGGGTTGCCCTCATATACTGTACAGGAAGGAGCCTCCCAACCCACCCAAACCTCCTGCAGTCTGTGGAGGTTTTATTCACTACAAAATTGCAAAACGATTTAGAAGAAATATCGCAATGGTGCGAAAAGTGACAGTTGACCTTAAATAACGAAAAGTGTGAGGTCATCCACATGAGTGCTAAAAGGAACTCGTTAAACTTCGGTTACACGATAAACCAGTCTATTCTAAAAGCCTTAAATTCGGCTAAATACCTAGGTATTACAATTACGAACAACTTAAATTGCAAGGAACATATAGAAAATGTTGTGGGGAGGGCTAACCAAAGACTGCGTTTTATTGGCAAGACACTTAGAAAATGTAACAGACCTACTAAGGAGACTGCCTACACTACGCCTGTATGGGATCCTTACCAGATAGTACTAACGGAGTACATTTCTCTCCCTATCAATTAATACCTGTATATACGCAGCTACTCCTCTAAAAAATCTAATCTATGAACTGTGTATTCTTTTGATCTGTTGTTCAGCGAGTGTTCCACATTCGCTTCCACACAACAGCGTGGGTACAGTCATCACTTTGAGTAGTTGAAGCAATGTATCTATTTTTAAATGTCGTTTAATTGTGCCACATAGATGGCGACATTTCTCTGTCTTTCCACCCAATAAATAAAAATTTGTTGACGCGATTTATTTGCTTCATGATAAATGACGACTTTGGCACTAACTTGTACACGTCCCATACATATAATTAGTGTTGTTGTTCATTGGCAGTTATTTACATTTATCATTTTGACTTACAGATGAAGCCCAAGTTATAGAATCATCATTATCATCATCTTCTTCTTCTTGGTTGGCTCTACAGTCCTTGAAGAACCTTGGCCTCCTGTATCACTTGCTTCAATATTTCTCTGTCCATCGTCTTCATTCTCCAATTTCTTATTCCCATCGCCTTTAGATCTTCTTCCATATCGTCCAGCCACCTTTTCCTGGGTCTACCTCTTCTCCGTCTCCGTCAGGTTTCCCATGGAAACTTTCTTGACACTCAGAGACACCGCCTTATCGTAGTCACCTTCAGTGCCGGGCGGGAGGGTTTTCGCGCTCTGATGAAGTCGAGAGCTGTGCCGACGGTAGTGTGGCTGCTGTAGGGTCACCCAAGCCGGATTGGTCTCGATGGAGGAATCACACAAAATTGTCCCATAACATAGGGCAGGGTGGGAGGGGGGGGGAGGCCTCCATAGGCGTAGGGAAGCCAACCCTCCTAGGGGAGCAAAACCCTAAAAAAAATCCAGGGGTTTGGCATGAGGCTAACAACCCCACCCCGGAAAAAGTGCTGTTGCGGGTACTATACACATAGAATCATCTTCTGTTGCAACTAAACTCTCTTGGTTGTTCGCAAAGAGTGTTGGGTGTAAAGTAGCGTTATTTATTTTAATATATATTTGGTCACACATTGTATAACTCTTTTTTAATGGTGCGTCAAATTCTTATCCATTTCTAAGCAAGATGAAAACAGTTGTAATCAAGATTTTCTATTAATGATTAAGTGCCCAAGAAATGCCTGTTGCTCACCTCTCCAGGAAATTGTGTACAGCAAACAGCTAGTTATTATGTAAATTACTTAAAGATATGCAGCAACAAGTCACATTTTATACGAAATTATTTCTGACAAGATGATTTTCGATGTCTCGCCATGTCCTAAAATGATGTTATAGAATTATATATTTACTGGAGATGGGTGAGAACCTGTAATGAAACTTGGTATAAATAAAATTATGTAAAAAGTAGCTGGTGGCTCTATATTTCTGCAAGTAATTTAATCCACAGGCATGGAGCTTAGCTACCAGTGTCATGGATAGCATAATGCGGTAAAGGTTGCTGAAGGTTTATTGAAGTATGGACAGTTTACATATGAGTGGCTGAATTCGAACGTACCTTGCTTGTCGTAAAGGGATGTAAATTGAAATAATACCAGATCTAGAAACAGAGACGAAAACACAAAGTAAGACCACAATATTGTACAATGAAGGCGGCAAGATTCAGCGGAAACGGGACCACCTCTGAAGACGTCCAACGCAGCACTGGATGAAATGTCAGGAACGAAAAAAAGCTTCGTGGGCCACCAACATGCAACCTGGAATATTCACTAGCACAGTATTGTTTAATGATGTCTGCGTGTCAGCTAAATTGTTGATTCCCTTTTTCTACACGGTATTTCGACGACCAAACCAGTAGTCTTCTTCAGCTCTCTGAGGCAGTGTCTGGCTGCATTCCAACCGCACCCTACATTAGAATCGTTGCATTATTACAGTCGACGTCCATCCCCATCGCCAGCTATGCCATTCGATGCTCTTCTTTCAGAACCAGCACTGTTATTTCATAAAACGCGTATTATCTCAGCGTTTCCGAGCTGTCATGGATGACATGGCAGGCGAGGTCTTAATAAACTGAGTACCAGTTACCAGTCCTTGCTTAAACTGAAACGTCCGTCCAGGTTAACTATGTTTACCGAAATCTTTATTTCGATAGGTTCTCTATCCAGACTAGGGTGTTCCAGAAACTTGTGCTTTGCACCACGGTAATCACGGTGTTTCATTTCATTATCACACTCAAAACAGTGGTCGGCGACAGCTGATTTGCTGGCCGGGACGTTCCTCACAACTCTTCTCGACTCATCTGTAATGGTCGATCAAAAAGTTTGCCTTTGAGGGCGTTGCTGCAGCATATAAGCAACCCAGAGCGACTCCACTGCGGGTATATAAGCACCGATATGCAAGCAATGACGACTGGATCACTCGTAGAGATACCATGAAAAAGAAACGGAATTAATAACTTAGTTGAAGACAGGAACGCACATCATTAACTAAACACTTTGAGTAAACCTGAGAGACCACAACTCAGTACTGTGTGAATTACCTGACGTCATCGGTATTTCAAGGAGTTAACTTTTAGAAGGCTTTGTGTAACACGCGTGCCGAATTTAATGAATGAAAATGCAAAAAAGAGCTCCCCAGCAAATCTGGTTCAAAATGGTTCAAATGGCTCTGAGCACTATGAGACTTAACATCTGAGGTAATCAGTCCCCTAGAACTTAGAACTACTTAAACCTAACTAACCTAAGGACATCACGCACATCCATGCCCGTGGCAGGATTCGAACCTGCGACCGTAGCGGTCGTGCGGTTCCAGACTGAAGCGCATAGAACCGCTCAGCCACTCTGGCCGGCTAGAAAATCTGGACTGTGTCAAAAACAGACTAACTGATTTTGTGCAGCAATTTGCTTCTGCAAAACATCGGTCTGCCATTTCATGCCAGAAACAAGAAATCAATAAAATGAAGAGTGGAAGCTAAAAGCAGAGCATCAGAGAATATGGTGTGTTTCATATGCCAGAAGTGTTTCAGCAGCAGTATTTTTTTTTTTCGATTTCCTCTGCTGACTACCTTAAAAGCAGTAAAATTATGTGAGGCAAGTCTCCAATGAAAGCACATGTGCATGATAAGAGTCATGAACTGCAAAAGAGGGGAGCTGCTCATTACTGTACTTTGGCAATGGGAAGACTGAAGGCTTTGATATACGATTTACATCTACATTACTAATCGACAGTCCACAAGTGCCTGGAAGAGGAATCATAGAATCACCTTCAGACTATTTCTCAATCTTTACGCAACAGAAAGATATACATGGTGAATGTAAAAATTTTTAAAGTTTTCCCCAGCCAGCACGGAGCCAAGCCGAGACAGGCTCGAGCACAGTGTTGCAATGGTAATGAGATATAGTGCAAATACTGTGACACAGAACCGACGGAATAGCCTAACACTGATCAAACGAGGTATCTGAATCGTCAGTTCAGCAAGATGGCCTTAGTGTGAAGGGAATATGATATTGTGACACCACTGCAGGGTAACAATACGTAAATGTTACCCAGGAATGCCATTCAGCCCACTGACACTGTTCAAAGTGCCTAACTGAAGAGCTGAGAGCCACATCCTCTCCAAGATATAACGACTTTACCTCCAACAGACATCTGTATATACTTGGGCTCCTGAGTCCTTCACCATTCCAATAGCAATGAACCACCTTCGAGATAGGACCTGTGATGTAGGCCCACTGACTACCATTCGCCAGATGACTACAACCTTGAAGATTTCAGCTAGCCTGGTCTGCTGGAACTAGATGTTGTGAGCTGCTGATTTCTCTTTTGTCAAGGACAAGATTTGGTATTGTATTCTACCACCTGGTCACTGGGGACAAACAGATGCTGCTGCCCCCTCACTTAGACACTTGCATCTATGGCCTTCCTCTGATGGAGAGGCCATGACATAACTCTGCACCATCATCGACGTGTCGGTCGTTGTGGCCGAGCGGTTCTAGGCGCTTGAGTCTGGAACCGCTACGGTCGCAGGTTCGAATCCTGCCTCAGGCATGGATGTGTGTGATGTCCTGAGGTTAGTTAGGTTTAAGTAGTTCTAAGTTCTAGGAGACTGATGACCTCAGATGTTAAGTCCCATAGTGCTCAGAGCCTTTTGAACCATCATCGACATCCCATGGAGGGCTGCTGGAAACTTACTGGGAAACTCCCATCGGTGTCTACAAGTGTGCCCTAGTAAAAAAATGTCGTTGCATTGTTGGGCGACACCGTTGGACGAGTAACGCTGGCTACCATGCAAGACGCCGCTCTTGCTGCATTAAATGCTGTTACCTTGCCAATGGCCTTGAGAGACTGCTGAGCTGGACACGTCAGCACATTCCACTCCTGCAACCTGCGTGTGTCGCCCTTTTCACTGCTACTGCAGAGAAGCTAATAAATATATAACTCACTAATTCCATCTCATTAGTGCCCAGGATGCATGACAGGCCCTCACCACTGTGCTCCAAGCTTTATGATAAAGGCTACAACCCATCGACTCCTATATATCTATTCTCGAACTATATGTAGAAAAATGAATACTATATGTAGAAAAATGAATACTTAAACCTCTCCATGGGAGCTCTGACTTCCTGATTTTGTTGTGATGATAATTTTTCCTGGTAGTCACCAAAATATTTTTTTCAGGATAAATTTCAGTCATCCGATGCAAATAAATTTTATAATGCTTTACTGGCTTTGATAAGTTAATGTGTTATCTTCAGAAGCTTAGTTTAGCAGATGTCAATTCTGACTTCGTTTTTGACATCCACTAAAAGAAGCTTCTGAAGATGACAAATTAATTTGTCGAAACTGGCAGAGCATAACAAAATTTATTTTCAACTGATGACTGAAATTCACCTTGAAAAAATAATCCTACAGTTGCTGAAAAATTACAACCATAAATAAAATAACAAACTATTTTGTCTTTCAGAATAGAAAGTTGGTGATTGAAATTGCGTCACCAGATATCGCCATTGAAGAAATGTCTTAATGATTGCCAACCCAACCCAACTCATGCATTCTATCTGTGACACTCTCCTCCCTATTTTGCGATAAAACAAAACTAGTTGAACTTTTTCGATGTCTTCCACCAACCCATCTGCTAAGACTCCATACTGCACTGCAATACTCCAGAAGGGAACAGACCGGCATAGTGTGGGCTATCTCTTTTGTAGATCAGTTGCATATCCTTGGTGTTGAAGCAATTAAACATGGTATTTGCTTCACCTTTTGCTCAATGTCTTCCATGCGATTATTCTAATTTAAGTTGTTTGTAACGTGATTGCTTGATATTTAGTTAAACTAACAGCGTTCAGATTTGTGTGATTTGTAATGTAACTGATATTTAACGGATTACTTTTAGTCCTAACGTACTACACTGGCGGGTTTAGAATCATACAGGTATGTAGCCTAAATTATTTTGCAATTCGTTTTGATTGTGTGAGGACTTTATTAAATGGTAAACGACAGTATCACCTGCAAGATCTAACAGGGCTACTCAGATTATCTTCTAAACCCTTTGTTTGGATTGGGAACTGCAAAGAACTGTAACACTACCTTGGGGAACGCCAGGTATTACTTCAGTTTTAGTCGATCACATTCCACGACTTCCTATGAACTGGTCCAGTATTCATGTCGGGAACAAGCCGAGATGGTACCTGTGTACATCCAAGAAGATGAAAACGGTCGAGAGGCAGCACGACTATACCAAAACAAGTACCCTCACAGAAACGAACCATATCACACAACTTTTCGAGTCCTGTTTGGGTGTTTGTATGATCACGGGACCTTCCAGACAAATGAAACTGCGGTGACCTCTCTGGCAGGACATCACGGATCCAGTTGCACAAGCGAGATGATACTTCGTATGCACACAGCCTAGCTGTTTGTAATATCCACGATATTCAGAAGATTTCGCATCCTTTGATACCCATATACAGAAATACTTATCTGAAAAACTTCTTAATTTTTTATTATTATATATTTCAGCCGCAAGTCAAATAAGTGGTATCATTAATACGAGTAGTTTCGACTTATTATCAAGTCATTATCATATTATATGGATAAAAACAATGAAACTGGTTACAACAAAATACTAGGAAACTGAACATAAGACAAAATTAATTTCCATACACTACCAAATGTACCTGATTATGATGCGTACCGTCAACTATGCTTAGCCTGTGATAGCTACTAAGTTCAAACGAGAAGATTCGAAAGCTGTAGGTGACTTCAGAGTTTAATTCCAGGGATGGGTCACTCAAAAAGGGTGCTGGCAACAAAGGGAATAAGATCTACAAGAATAGAAATTTCGATGTAACTGTTCTCGATCATTCATGATGCTGTCGTGAACATTTTGCAGCAATGTACACTGAGATGACAAATGGGATTGCGATACGCACATATACAGACGACGGTAGTATAGCGCACACAAGGTATAAAAGGGCAGTGCAGTGGTAAAGCTGTCATTTGTACTCAGGTGGTCCATATGAAAAGGTTTACGACGACATCATAGCCTCACGACGGGAATTAACAGACAATAAATGTGGAGTGGTACCTGGAGCTAGACGTGTGGGACTTTTCATTTTGGCAATCGTTAGGGAATTCAGTAATCTGAAATTCAGTCTTAAGAGTCTGCCAAAAATATCAGATTTCATCATGGACTATGCCATGGCCACCGACATTCACATAACGACCGAGAGCAGCGAAGTTTGCGTAGAGTTGTCAGTGCTAACAGACAAGCAACACTCCGCGATACACGGAAACGCCAAAGAAACTGGTATAGCCACGCGTATTCAAATACAGAGATGCTTAAACAGACAGAATACTGCACTGCGGTCGGCAGCGCTTGCATAAGAAAAAAAGTGTCTGGCGCTGTTCTTAAATCGGTTACTGCTGCTACAACAGCAGGTTATCAAGACTGAAGTGAGTTTAAACTTGGTGTTGTAGTCGGCGCACAAGCGATGGGTCATAGCATCACCGAGGCGCTGCAGTCTGGAACCGCAAGACCGCTACGGTCGCAGGTTCGAATCCTGCCTCGGGCATGGATGTTTGTGATGTCCTTAGGTTAGTTAGGTTTAACTAGTTCTAAGTTCTAGGGGACTAATGACCTCAGCAGTTGAGCCCCATAGTGCTCAGAGCCATTTGAACAATTTGAACCTTTTCACGAGTGTACTGTGACTATCAGGAATCGCCGGCCGTTGTGGCCAAGTGGTTCAGGGCGCTTCAGTCCGGAACCGTGCTGCTGCTACGGTCGCAGGTTCGAATCCTGCCTCGGGCATGGATGTGTGTGATGTCCTTAGGTTAGTTAGGTTTAAGACCTCAGATGTTAAGTTCCATAGTGGTCAGAGCCATGTGAACGATTTATCAGGAATCCGGTAAAACATAAAACCTGCAACATCGCTGCGGCCGGAAAAAGATCCTGCAAGACGGGGACCAATGACGAATGAAGAGAATCGCCAATTGTGACAGAAGTGCAACCCCTCCGCAAATTGCTGCAGATTTCAATGCTAGGCTATCGGCAAGTGTCAGCGTGTGAACCATTCAACAAATCGACTTGGTCCTTAGGAACAGAAGGCCAACTCGTGTACCCTTGATGACTGTACAACACAAAGCTTTACACCTCGCCTGGGCGCGTCAAAAACGACATTGGAGTGTTGATGACTAGAAACATGTTGCCTCGTCGTACGAGTCTCATTGGAAATTTTGTTCAGTGGATGGACGTTTATGGGTATGCAGACAACTTCATGAAACCATGGACTCTGCATGTCAGCAGGGGACACTCGATGCCTCTGTAATGGGGTGGCACGTGTGCAGTTTGAGTGATATGGGACCCCTATTACCTCTAGGTACGGTTCTGACTGGTGACAGGTACGTAAGCATTCTGTCTGATCACCTGCGTCAATTCATGTCCACTGAGCATTTCGACTTACTTGAGCCATTCCAGCAGAATAATGCGACACGCCACACGTCCAGGACTGCTACAGAGTGGCTCCAGAAACACTATTCCCAGTTTAAATACTTCCGCTGGCCACCAAACTCCGCATACATGAACATTATGGAGCATATCTGGGATGTCTTGCAACGTGCTGTTCAGAAGAGGTCTCCACCGACCCATACTCATACGGATTTATGGACAGCACTGCAGGATTTGTGATGTCAACTCCCTCCAGCACTACATCAGACATTAGTCATGCCACGCCGTGTTGTGGTTATTCTTGCATGTTAGCGGGGGCCTACACGATTTCTGGGAGGTGTATCAGTTTCTTTGGCTCTTCCGTGCATAATGGCAGAAATCAATGTGGAGAGTATGATAAACGTATCCATTAAGACAGCGTGGCAAAAAACCGACGCGAGTGCCTTTTGTAACAGCACAACTTCACCTGCAGGGCCTCTTCTTGGGTCCTGAGCATATTGGTTGGAACGTAGACAACTCGAGGCCTTGTCAGATGAGTATTTCAGCTGGTAAGAGCCGATAGGAGGATTTGAGTGTGGCAAAGACCCTATGGAGCCACAGAGCCAAATTGTCGAGGAGGCGTTGTGCAAGCTAAGGTGTTGGTGCCTTTGTAATGGTGAGGGCTGTGTTTGAATGGAACGGACTGGGTCCTCTGGCCTTACTAAACCGATCATTGGCTGGAAGTGGTTACGTTCAGCGATATGGAGATCATTTGCTGTCATTCATGGATTTCTTGCTCCCAAACTACGATGTCATATTACTGGGCCACTATTGTTGACTACTTATTTTGAAAGAGATTCTAGACAGTGCGAGCAAATGATTTCGCCTCCCATATTACCCGACATGAATCATATCGAACATTTATTGGACGTAATCGAGAAGTCAGTTCGTGCACACAGTCCCGCACTGGCAACACTTTGGCAGTTATCGCCGGTTATAGAGGCAGCAGCTGGACGTGTCGTGGACTCAACAAGTAGTTGGACGTGATGGTGATGATGAGGTCCCATAATCCTTGACAGAGCGAAGGGGAACAATGCGGAAGACCTGCACCGCCAAACTACGAAAGGTCCTAGTGGAGGTGGTTTGCCATTACCTTCCTCCGACCATAATGGGGACACTTGTGTAACAACACCCAGTCATCTCAAGGCAGGTGAAAATCCCTGAACCCCCCCCCCCTCCCCCAGGAATCGAACCCAGGACCCATGCTCGGGAAGCGAGAAGGCTACCACGAGACCATGAGCTGCAGACTTAGTTGGACGTCTCCTACAGAAATATTGTTTTGTGAATGAATGGAGCATTCTGATCTGCTCTTCCTGAGTTTACCCGCCAAATTACTGATGCTGCCAGTGTGGAAGCACTGTCCACATTTTTCTTTCTTTCTGCGGACGAGACTTTCAGTAGCAAAACTATTTTGTAGAGAATGCCACAATGCACTGACAGTTAAAACTTGCAAAAGTGGCCTACAAATAGTTCAAATGGCTCTGAGCACTATGGGACTCAACATCTTAGGTCATAAGTCCCCTAGAACTCAGAACTACTTAAACCTAATTAACCTAAGGACATCACACACACCCATGCCCGAGGCAGGATTCGAACCTGCAACCATAGCAGCCTTGCGGTTCTGGACTGCAGTGCCAGAACCGCGCGGCCACCGCGGCCGGCAAGTGGCCTTCAGATCGTCAAATATGGAAAGACACTTGCTCAATCACGCTGCTCTGACACTGAGAACGGAAGGTTGAATATTAGAGCGTGAAACCGATCTCGAACCTGGCAATATATTACCGCATTCCGTGTTGATGTATTAAACATACAATTCATATCCTGCGCCATACATAATCGCCCCTTATGCATCATGCATGTAGCTATCGACCGCCAGGCACTCGTACATATACCATGAAGACAGACGGCATAAGCACATTCACCATAAGTACACTCCTCACTGCACTAGATACTTCCCACAAGGTCGGGCGGTCATTCACTGCAGCTGATGGTCATAAGTCATCCACTCCTTACACTTGACCAGAGCACCCTCGGTGGACCGAAATCACTGTCAGATCTGTTGTACAAAGTCGGGGTCGGTTCCCCGTGGCACAAAGGCGTTACCGTTTCTGTCCCCAACTTGCTTGCTTGCATGCTATCTATACCCATCTCCAGACTCTGGGATTACAAAATGGTTCAAATGGCTCTGAGCATTATGGGACTTAATATCCGAGATCATCAGTCCCCTAGAACTTAGAACTACTTAAACCTAACTAACGTAAGGACATCACACACATCCATGCCCGAGGCAGGATTCGAACCTGTGACCATAGCAGTGATGCGGTTCCAGACTGAAGCGCCTAGAACCGCTCATACACACTGGCCAGCTCTGGGATTACAAGAACATATACAATTTCAAATGGTTTGCCAGAACATCATGTCTTTTTCGCGAGACACTCGTACATATACCGCGCAGACTGTTGTAACGAGGATGGGTTGGTTCCCCTTGGCACAAAGGCGTCACTGTTGGTCCTGACCTGCTTGATTGCTTGCTTTCTACACCAATCTCCAGACTCTGGGATTACAAGAACAGTTGTATTTTCACGTGGTTTCACAGAATAATTCTCCATATCAGGCACACAGCACATAGCACGCCGGGCGAAAATGGTCCGACGCAATATTAGAAAGTATTCCGTGATTGTTATCGCCTCAATGTATTTATCAGATGGTTCAAATGGCTCTGAGCACTATGGGACTTAACTGCTGAGGTCATCAGTCCCCTAGAACTTAGAACTACTTAAACCTAACTAACCTAAGGACACCACACACATCCATGCCAGAGGCAGGATTCCAACCTGCAACTGTAGCGGTTCCAGACTGTGGCGCCTAGAACCGCTCGGCCATTCATGTCGACTGTATTTATCATTTACAGATTAGGCTATAAAGTCTTTCAGTGCCGAGGATAAAGAAATAGTTGTAAGAGATCTTGTGTTTAGTAGCCTCTTACGGGAACAAGTGTCGTTTAATGCGTTTCTTTGCCAACTTTAGACGCACGTCTTCATTTATGCGGTGTTACACTGCAGAAGCGCCCTGTCCGACAGAAGCGCAGCTTTGTCGCTGCGAGGCGGCCGTATTGCGTCAGTGGCGAGCCAAGTGACGCGGAAAGCGCGGCGCGCGGCCCATTTGCGTAATTACGCACGTCCGCGTCGACGTCGACGTCTGCGTCCCGCGTGCCGTGCAGGTGCCAGCCGGGCCGCCGCCACCCCGCTGCCCTGCTGAGTAATTATGCGGCTGTTGCAGCAGCCCCAACCCCTCCCTCGCCGGCGGTAATTAAATTTGTGCCATCGAGTTGTGCGACTGGCGCGCGCGCCTCCTGACCAAATCAAATTACCGGCCCCGCAGGTGTAAATAACCGGCGCGGGGGCCGCGGATGGAAACGGCGTAGCGCCGATGCGCTGTTCTGGCGTCGCACGGCGCCGTTTGAGCCGTTTACGTCAAGAGCCAGCCACTGAACTGACTGCGACGTGAGCGCCCGCGCGCATCCGGTCCGTTCTAACCGGGCGAGCGGCCAGTGGAACACTGACGTCAGTGAAAGGCGCGACAGCCAGGGAGAATCCTCCAGACACATGCGGTGGATAAAAATATGGTAACGCCGAAAACACAACACAGTAAGTCGCCTAATTTATTTAAATTCCTGTTGTGGCGTAACAAGACAGCCACGCCACTCGGAAGTAGCCGAAATGCACGCGTTAATTCAAGCAGGCTTGCTGATGTCTGAAACAGGATACGTAATGAATGCTATAAAGAAAAGTACGTAGCTTCTGTAATACTTAACTTTAATCCATCATTTGTATACAGCATTCTTGATGATACAAGTGAGACTCTCTAGAAACGGTTAATGGCGCCTTGCTAGGTCGTAGCCATGGACTTAGCTGAAGGCTATTCTAACTGTCTCTCGGCAAATAAGAGAAAGGCTTCGTCAGTGTAGTCGCTAGCAAAGTCGTCGTACAACTGGGGCGAGTCCTAGTATGTCTCTCAAGACCTGCCGTGTGGTGGCGCTCGTTCTGCAGTTACTGACAGTGGCGACACGCGGGTCCGACATGTACCAATGGACCGCGGCCGATTTAAAGCTACCACCTAGCAAGTGTGGTGTCTGGCGGTGACACCACAATTCCTTTAACTCCTTTTGTGAAGCATAGGGCTGCAACAAAGGATCGCCATCTTGTTCCGTCTTCTAGTAGTATTTTCACTTCTTCCCATCCTACATCTACATCCTGCAATGAACCAGCCACAATCGTCACGTAATCCTTCTACATCTACATCTACATCCATACTCCACAATCCACCTGGCGGTGTGTGGCGGAGGGTACCTTGAGTACCTCTAGCGGTTCTCCATTCTATTCCAGTCTCGTATTGTTCGTGGAAAGAAGGATTGTCGGTATGCCTCTGTGTGGGCTCTAATCTCTCTGATTTTATCGTCATGGTCTCTTCGCGAGATATACGTAGGAGGGAGCAATATACTGCTTGACACCTCAGTGAAGGTATGTTCTCGAAACTTCAACAAAAGCCCGTACCGAGCTACTGAGCGTCTCTCCTCCACAGTCTTCTACTGGAGTTTATCTATCATTTCCGTAACGCTTTCGCGATTACTAAATGACCCCATAACGAAGGGCACTGCTCTCCGATGGATCTTCTCTATATCTTCTATCAACCCTATCTGGTACGGATCCCACACTGCTGAGCAGTATTCAAGCAGTGGGCGAACAAGCGTACTGTAACCTACTTTTCGGATTGCATTTCCTTAGGATTCTTCCAATTAATCTCAGTGTGGCATCTGCTTTACCGACTATCAACTTTATATGACCATTCCATTTTAAATCACTCCTAATGCGTACTCCCAGATAATTTATGGAATTCACTGCTTCCAGTTGCTGACCTGCTATATTGTAGCTAAATGATAAGGGTTCTTTCTTTCTATGTATTCGCAGCACATTACACTTGTCTACATTGAGATTCAATTGCCATTCCCTGCACCATGCGTCAATTCGCTGCAGATCATCCTGCATTTCAGTACCATTTTTTATGGTACAACCTCTCGAAATACCACAGCATCATCCGCAAAAAGCCTCAGTGAACTTCCGATGTCATCTACAAGGTCAATTATGTATACTGTGAATAGCAACGGTACTACGACACTCCCCTGCGGCACACCTGAAATCACTCTTACTTCGGAAGACTTCTCTCCATTGAGAATGACATGCTGCGTTCTGTTGTGTAGGAACTCTTCAATCCAATAACACAATTGGTCTGATAGTCCATATGCTCTTACTTTGTTCATTAAACGACTGTGGGGAACTGTATCAAACGTCAAGAAACACGGCATCTACCTGGGAACCCGTGTCTATGGCCCTCTGAGTCTCGTGGACGAATAGCGCGAGCTGGGTTTCACACGATCGTCTTTTTCGAAACCCATGCTGATTCCTACAGAGTAGGACTCCAGAAAAGTCATTATACTCGAACTTAATACGTGTTCCAAAATTCTACAACTGATCGACGTTAGAGATATAGGTCTATAGTTCTGCGCATCTGTTCGACTTCCCTTCTTGAAAACGGGGATGACCTGTGCCCTTTTCCAATCCTTTGGAACGCTACGCTCTTCTATTCCTTGCTGCTGACCTTCGGCTTCAACTGATCGTCTCCCTGTCTCCATGTTAAATTTAAAAGAACACAAAATCTTTTACAGAAGTTCGCAATATGGCGCGTCTTCAATGCGAGATGCCTTTAATTGTTTCCACACTGAAATAGTGTCTCGAATTCTGGAAGAAAACACAAAGAGATTCTGGTCATACATAAAGCACACCAATGGCAAGACGCAATCAATACCTTCACTGTGCGATAACAACGGTGAAGTCACTGATGACAATGCCACTAAAGCAGAGTTATTAAACACGGTTTTCCGAAACTCCTTCACAAAGAAGACGAAGTAAATGTTCCTGAATACCAATCAAGAACAACTGCCAAGGTGAGAAACATAGAAGTAGATATCCTCGGAGTAACGAAGCAACTTAAATCAATAAACGCAAGGTCTCGGTCCAGATTGTATACCAGTCAGGTTCCTCTCAGAATAGGCTGATAAAATAGCTCCATATTAAACAATTATATACAACCACTCGCTCACAGAAGGATCCGTACCTAAAGACAGGAAAATTGCTCAAGTCACACGAATACTCAAAAAGGGAAGTAGGACTAATCCGCTGAATTGCAGGCCTGTATCACTAACGTCGATTTGCAGTAGGGTTTTGGAACATATACTGTATTCGACATTATGAACTACCTCGGAGGAAACGATTTACTGACACATAGCACGGTTTCAGAAAATATCGTTCTTGTGAAACACAACTTGCTCTTTATACTCATGAACTAAGAAGTGCTATCGACAGGGGATGTCAGATTGATTCCATATTTATAGATTTCCAGAAGGCTTTCGACACCGTTCCTCACAAGCGTCTTCTAACCAAACGGCGTGACTACGGAGTATCGCCACAGTTGTGTGGCTGGATTCGTGATTTACTGTCAGAAAGGTCACAGATCGTAGTAATAGACGGAAAGTCATCGACTAAAACAGAAGTAATATCCGGCGTTCCCCAAGGAAGTGTTATAGGCCCCCTATCGTTCATGATCTATATTATCAGCATAGGAGACAATCTGAGTTGACGTCTTAGGTTGTTTGCAGATGATGCTGTCATTTACCGTCTTGTAAAGTCATCAGATGATGAAAACGACTTGTAAAATGATTTAGATAAGATATCTGTATGATTTGAAAATTGGCAATTGCCCCTCAATAATGAAAAGTGTGAAGTTATTCACATGAGTACTAAAATAAATCAGCTAAATTTCGATTACGCGATAAGTCACACAAATCTGAAGGCTGTAAATTCAACTAAATACTTAGGGATTGCAATTACAAATAACTTAAATTGGAACGATCACATAGATAATATTGTGGGTAGAGCAAACCGAAGACTGCAATTCATTGGCAGAACATTTAGAAGGTGCAAAAGATCTACTAAAGAGACTGCTTACACCACGCTTGTCCGCCCTAATCTGGAGTATTGCTGCGCGGTGTGGGATCCGCATCAGGTGGGAGTGACGAATGACATAGAAAAAGTACAAAGAAGGGCAGCTCGTTTTGCATTATCGCGAAATAGGGGAGATAGTGGCACAGACATGATACGTGAATGGGAGTCGCAATCATTAAAACAAAGGAGTTTTTCGTTGCGTCGGGATCTTCTCGTGAAATTTCAATCACCAGTTTTCTCCTCCGATTGCGAAAACATTCTGTTGGCACCCACTTACATCGGGACAAATTATTATCACGATAAAATAAGAGAAATCAGGGCTCGCACAGAAAAATTTAAGTGCTCGTTTTTTCGTGTGCCGTTCGAGAGTGGAATGGTAGAGAGACAGCTTGAAGGTGGTTCATTGAACCCTCTGCCGGGCACTTTATTGTGAATAGCAGAGTAATCACGTAGATGTAGATGTAGATTCTGGGCCTCCCTTGTCTGGATTGTCACTGCGGGATCCAGTAAAGTGCTTCCTTCGCAATGTGTTTATTTGGCCTCCTAAATGCATGTCGTCACCATCTCCACTTCCTGCTTCTCATTTGCAGCTTAATTGGCTTCTGGCTGGTTCTTTCCTAGAGTGTTTCGTAAGAGATGATATTTAGCGAACATATCCCCACGATGTTCCTGAAACCTCTGTTGTTGAATGTCTGTAGCTTATGGAATAGCTGCTGTGTCACTTTCCATGTTTCACATACGTATAGAAGCACAGATTTCACATTACTTTCAAATATCCGCAATTTGGTCCTCAACGTTATTTACTTCGATCTCCAGGTACAGCGCGGAGTTCTAAAGGCGCCTTTGGCTTTGTTGATGCGACTTTTAATGTCCACTGGTGTAATCCTGCTTCCAAGGTAGCAAAATTTATCCGCCCTTTAGATTATCTGGCTCCCACGCTTAAGCTCTGCGGTGTTGTTATAATTTGCCAGCATGTCTTTTGTATTATTGGGCATTTATTATCGAACCGACTTTCTTTCGCCACAGATGTCCGCAGCTCGTGGTCTAGTGGCTAGCGTTGCTGCCTCAGGGACACGGGGTCACGCGTTCGATTCCCGCCCGGATTGGGGATTTTCTCTGCCTGGGGACTTGCTGTTAGTATTGTCCTAATCATTTCATCATCATCACCACCATTCGTGACGCTGGCTACATTGGACTGCGTAAAAATTGGGACTTTGTACGGGCGCTGATGACCGCGCAACTCAGAGCCCTACAAACCAAACATCACCACCACCTTCACCACAGATTTCAGATCTTCTAGTTTCTCTTTCATGTCGTTGAGTCGTGGGATATAAGGCAAAGGTCATCTGCAAAGTCTAGGTCTTGTAGGCGTGTTCCATTGTTCCATTTTTTTCCTCTCACTTTATCCACTGCTTGCGTCATTACAAGATTCAGTACTATGTTAAACAGTGGCGGTGAGAACTAGCAGCCTTGCTTAACTCCTGTTTTCACTCCTACTGGATGTGAATGCAGACCTTTATGTTGAACCTGGCACGTGTAGTTTTCATACGTGTAGTTGACAAGAGCAATTATTTTATTGGTAATTCCAAAAGCTTGGAGTGAATCTAATACGGCTTAGGACGAACGTTGGCATTCAAAACAGCTTCCATTCGTCTCTGAATCGGTAAGTACAGTTCCTGCATGCTTTTCAAGGGAATTTTGTAGCAACGTTCCCGCGAAATAGAAGGAAGTTCAGGCAACTGTGATAGAGGTTGATACCGAACGCACAATCCTCCCTCCAAAGGAGACCACGACCAGCCCAGTAAACGAAGACCGAAAATGGTCGAGTAGGGGAAAAATTCGTGTAGTCGCAAACTTTTGACCAGTGTTACGGGTGTGTGTCGTGAACAACATCCTAATCGGTGTGGTTTGGGCGTTGGGGTGAGGGAGAGGTTAAAAGTCACTTTTATATATTTTTCTCGAATGACTTTAAAACCACGGCTTCTATCGAAAATATTTGCAAGTGGGGAATTAAAATAAATTAAATACTCTACACATGAGGTCGGTGTAACAGTTTCTGCGTTATAGGGGATGGAAAAATCGGAGATAATTAAAAATATTGTTGTAACGATAAAAGTGAGTTGAAACGAATATTAATGTGCAGCTGCTCGTCGTTTCCGCAGTGAACCGGATGTTGTTATGAATGCAGTTAAGATGATGAAGAAACTCCATCAAGTTATCTCCTCCCTGAGGCCACACTATGAAAGTATCGTTCATATATCTCTACAAACGGTTGGTTGAAGGGCAGCTGATTCGAGAATTTTCTCTTCCAAGTCCTTCATAAAAAGATTGGCCACCAAGACAGACAGATGGCTACCCGTGGCGATTCTGTCAGTGTGATTAAAATGCTGTTGGTTGAACATAAAATAGGCTGAGGATAGAGAATGCCGAACAGAGCAGTGATGTCCATCTGAGACTTTCGGTCAGTTAGCACCAAAGAATCTGAGAGAGAGACCTTTGTAAAAAGTGATATCACATCAAAGCGAACCAAACGGTTAGAACTGTTTAGACAGAGAACCCCTAGTCTCTTGATAAAGTCAACTGAGTTACGAATGTGGTGTGCGTATTTGCCCACCAACGATCTCGGCAAAGAAACGACAAGCTTGGGTAAACCGACGAAGTTCTTTCCGTTATGATAGCCTCCCCAACGGCGGATGTTTAAGAACGCAGTGATCTGTTCTACATTAAAAACGCAGAGAAATTACAGTTTCTCCATACAGCTATTATATGAGGATTTGGTTTGTCACCTCACATAATAACTGAAACAGGAATGGCTGCTCAGAAACTACCCTTACACCATTCTGCATTCGATTGCAGTGTTCTGCAAGCAAGCTATGGATTTCTTTTAATAAGTTAAAGTGGCGTAAGACGTGTATTTAACGATAAACATTATACCAAATCTCCCATGTGATTGACAGTGTAAATGTTTTGCTAAAAACTGCCCCATGCGATACTCGACTCGACGCCAATTGCTGGCTACTAACAGAGACATTTAGTGCGCTGTAGTTCATTAAACTGCCCTGAAGGGTATCTGGACCATGCATCATTTCTTCAAGAGGCCTTTCATGGTGACACATAATTCAGAAAATCACTTGCACAACAGAAAATCTGATTCTTATTACTCGTATAACCAGAAACAATTGTACAAATTAAAAGCTGTCCGTTACAATTGTCGTCTTGCGATTTCTCATGTTTTACTTATCTGTGAACTCGCGAACAGATTTTTCTACGATAACCTGCCCCCAGTGGCCCCATCTGTGGAGCGACCATTCGTAGCTCGGTAGTGGCGGTTCATTTCAAAGAAGCTGTTTGATGAGTGCAGTGGCTCGGCGAATAATAATGTAAAGCGACCAATGAGAAAATCTTAACCTATGTTTTTGGATAACGAAGAAAATTTCTGGGAAATACTTCTACTTTCTACAGTGATGCGGTATTGAGGAAGAAATGTGGCTATTCTGAAATACATCGAGAGAGAAAGAAAGTTGTTGATAAGTGAAATTTCGGAAAAATGATTTTTATGATTATAGTTAAATAAGTTTGTTTTGAGAAAAAAGGCATCACATATGCCACGTCCATCTCGCTCGGCTGATCGGCCACGACTAACCGACAGCTGGCTAACTAAATTGACTACTTCACATTGCAGCTGCCTAGTACTTTATAGTCCAAACTGCTGAGGCCGTCCGCTTATAAGCATTTTTATATTTCATTTGTTACGCTGTAAATCAAGAAACGCTGTGCTCAATTTGAAGGTTGGTTTCAGCACTGCAGTGCTTTACTAGGCATGGTGGTGTTCCCTTGACTTCCTCTCACCTCTGAAGAGATACAGCAAGTTAGAAATATGGTACAACTTAACTTGGCATTGTTATCATTGTTATAGGTGAAAGAAGCGATAAGAACAGAGAAAATCGTAGGACTAACTGGGGATCGAACCCTAAGTTTTGTAGTCTGGAACTGAGCCACAAAGGACATTTCTAAACTAACCATTAATAAGTTATTTATAAAACAGAAATGCGCCGAGACGAGGGAACTAGTTTTTTGTAGAAGACGTAAACAAAGAAAATACAGTTGCAATATACGTTATTCGTTATTTAATTTACAGATAATTTATTGGTTAATAAATTTGTTTAAATAACCTACGTATTTGTGTAATTATCCAGACAGAAATCTATTCAAATAACACTCATCTCCTTTCACCACTACACCATATATTCCCTTTCTCTTTCTGTTCATATTGTCAAATGTAATGAGTCCTATTAGTTCACTAGCTTGATTTACTCCTGAAAGCCTACTATGTAGCTGTATTGATGTTTTCAAGTTAATTACAAACAAAGGAGAGAAATGAAGTCTGTTGTCACATTCTAAATGTAAGTCTTTTTAATTTTTTCTGTTGAAAATACATGAAAATGCCAGTGCAATTTTAGCATTAATCCATCGGCTATTATTTCACCTAAATATAAAGTTTCACAACTGAAATAATGACCAATAACATTCTACATTCGCTTATCACTTTAATTTTTGTTACACCGTGGTAGCACTTGTGAATCTCTGGTGTACAGCGCACAGTTTCTCTGTAGTTAAACACGGAAAACAGACAACTAAAAGAAAATTCTAGTTGTAAGTGCATTTGAATGCTCGCTGGACCCATTAGTGCCGGTACGTTGTGTCGATGCTGTATAGACAGAATCTACAGACGATAGGCAAAATAATGTGAACTGTGGTAGTAATGGGATGGTTGTGTTTGACGCTCAACAAGGCAGGTAAATGCACGTGTCGCGCTGGACTGAGTGCTCAGCACGGTCTAGGCATCAGTGAAGGTTGTTTATGAATAGTGCACGCTTCGTATTTACATTCAGAGGCCGAGGGTGACGCGCAATGAAAGACCTAACAGAGTTCCAAAGAGGGCAGATTGTGGAGGTCCGACTAGCTGGAGTGTCAGTAACCAAAACAGGCAACTTATTGAATGTTTCAAGAGCAACTGTTTCAACACTCATGACAGTCTACACAAAACATGGAAAGACATCATCGTTTATACGTAATATTGGGTGCAAATCAAAACTAAATGACAGAGGTCGTACGCTAACACGAATTGTGTCAAAACAGCACAAAACTACGGCGGGTAAACGGACTGCAGAGCTCAATAGCCATCTTCGAGACCTGTATCTATCGACGCTGTCCGCCGACAACTCCATAAAGCGAATGTTCATTGACGACCTTCTGTAATCATTAGTGACGAGAACCAACGCAAAGAAGCGCAAGACATGGTGTCAGGACGATAAATCCTGGACTGCTGGTCAGTGTAAACACATGGTCCGATGAGTCAACGTTTTCGTTATTTCCAACATCGAGCCAGGTTTACGTCTGGAGAATGACAAACGAAGCCTACAACCCTGACTGTCTGATTCCAACGGTTAAGCGATGATGTGGACGTGTGATGGTGTGGGCAGCCATATCATGGTATTCTGCGGGTCCCATCATTACTCGCAAAGGCCGTGTTACAGCCAAAGATTATGTGAACATGTTAGGTGATCAGGTGCACCTCACGATTCCAATGTTGTGCCCCAGCAGTGATGCCATATTTCAGAACGATAATGCAACCATCCACACGGCCAGAACAGTACAATCGTGGTATGAGGAGCATGCAGCTGAACTGTAGCGTCTTCCCTGGCCAGCACAGTCCCAGGACTTGAACGTTATCGAACCATTGTGGGCGGTATTAGAGGGCAGACTCCGTAGCAGATTTTGACTTGTCTCGTCGCTACTGGATTTAGAAGAGGTTCTGATCGAAGAGTGTCATAACATTCCACTGGAGACACACAGTCGTTATATGCCAGTATTCCAATAAGAATCGCAGCTGCATTACGGGCAAATGGGGGTCCAGCCCGCTATTAATAAACAATTCCCAAGTAAGTGCAGGTGATCACATCAGTTTGCCTATCCCATGTATGTTTCCTTACACGCATGACAAGGCCATGCAGCTGTTGCCCATCACTCAGAGAGTAAGATATTTAGATTCATATTTATGAACCAAGAATGTTCACTGAGCGCGTTTTGCCTAAAAGTTGGGACATATTAAACTTCT
This sequence comes from Schistocerca cancellata, assembly GCF_023864275.1. Classification (NCBI taxonomy): domain Eukaryota; kingdom Metazoa; phylum Arthropoda; class Insecta; order Orthoptera; family Acrididae; genus Schistocerca; species Schistocerca cancellata. The sequence goes on from NC_064630.1 coordinate 766,754,251, forward strand.
GCAAGGTCAAATGGTAATTGTTTGGTTAGAAAACTTAATCATCAAAGTGAATTAAGCTTGTCTGTGTCCAATTATTCCAAAAATGTGATTAGATTCTGTTGTACTGGTACTTTCATGGCTCAATATTCATAGATTTAAAAGGGGAATTTTAATCAGAGCAACTTTCAGCAGGCATTGTTGTTAACTCAGATTAAGTTCAGAAACAGGCAGCTTAAAACTGAATTTGTCTCATTGACATATACTTTCCAGCAAGCCAAAAATGAAGTTCGCCAGAAGAAAACAATGTGACTGTTGATCTAGGACAGCAATACATTCCGAGTGAGAGTACTGTAACCCTTGCCAAGTATACTGCCACCATATGTTGCGGATCGGAGCATCTGCCTTATAAGTTTTCTTAAATGTGACGTCACAGTGAGCTACTTCGGCAAGTATATAATGAAATATTGGTGTAATTTAATAGTTTCGGGTCGATAATCGTAACTGATAAAGCGACTCGACAATCGCTAAGTAAGAAATGTGTATTTTAATACATATGCTGGAGTGGTTAGCACGTTACGAAGAAGGCCGTTGATGTTGCGCAGACTAGAGATCAATACTGGCGATGACCTTTAAAGTAGGTCCGGACAGCTGCGCAAACACTCCGATTGCTATCGGACGCCGGACGTTCCACAGGAATGCAGCGACCCTAACCGCAGCGGAATTAATTGTTGTCTCTTCCAGAGACGATGGTCGCAGTATATTCCGGTACCATCAAGTGAGTTTATAGCTCATACCGGCAGTTGTAACAAGCAAGTAACTGAAATTCGTAGAGAGCTGTTAATGTGGAATGAAAAGCCTGATATCGAACTTCCGTGAACCTATGTATCAACGATAACATGACACCATACAACAGAAAAAAATGAATAATAGAGGAACTATAACAATAATAATAATAATAATAATAATAATAATAATAATAATAATAATAAACACCTGCTGGAGATACTGGCAAGTCGTCTTGTTACAAACATGAACATTTTCTCCTTTTATTGCAAGTGGAATGATTATCACATGCAGATTAGGTAACTTCGGGAAGAGAATCGCTGTTTTTGATGGTCCAAATATTTTTCAAATGATTTTTCTTCCTAGGACTTGAAGATTGTTTAGTACTGAACTACAAATTAGACATTCACTTGCATAAAGACATTCTGGTTTTACTACTGTGTTGTAGTGCTGTATCTTCAAATTTTGGGACAGACACCTTTTGTTGTAGACATTCCTAGTTATTTCATAAGCTTTCTCCGTGTTATGTGCTCTTTCTTCTGTAGTGAATTTTTCTAAGCCATTTTCTTGGATAATTTCTCCCAAATATTTAAATTTGTTTACCCTCTTTATCTGGCCAATATCTGTTGCTAGGGATTCTGGAGCATTTTTTATATTTGTCATAATTTTTTTTTCTACAGATATTCTTAAACCTGCTTTGTTGGCTGTTTCTTCTAAGAGATTGATTTGTATTCCAGCATTTGTTAGATTTTCAGTAAGAATGGCAAAATCATCTGCAAATGCTAAACAGTGAATTTCAATACCTTTGTTTTTAGTTCCCAGTTTAATTGGTGATAGCTTCTCTTCTTTTAGTTTTTGTTTCCATTCTCTACTATTTTCTCTACTACACAGTTAAAGAGGAGTGGAGACAGGCCATCACCTTGTCTTACACCTGTTCTTATGTTCAATGCCTCCGATATTTCACCCTGTAACTTTACTTTTGATTTGGTGTCTGAGTGTTTCACGAATAAGGTTTACTAATTTTGATTCCAAATCAGGAGTGATACCTCACAATATCCACCAGTACATCAATGCAATACAGCTACATCCAAACATATATATACAACTACAAAAATCTGTAATTATTGATACATGTTCAATGACCCGAAAGTTCCTAAATGCAATATAACATATACCGTACAGTTAAAAGGAAGTCACGCTTGATCAAGGTCCGCGTCACTGTCCATTTTTGACCAGACCTAACGCCTGAGAAAAAAATTTAATAATAATAATAATAACATTTTATTAATGAAGGGTGTTTTTTGTCGGTACGCATATCTCCCGTATTGCTTAACAAAAATTAATGATTGAGACTTCATTCTCAAGATTTCTTTCACGAGTAATGACAAGAATAATCTATCACGCGATTACAGTCATACATATCGATGCAAAGTATTCAGAAGGCGCCATCTATTGACAATGTCATTTTATTATTTTATACAACAGCGGTTGGAGTTGTTTACTTTCCTTATGCAAACTTTGTATACTGCTAATTTCTTCTGTACTTCAGATTCCCACGATGGCGTAGGGCACAACAAACAGACCGAAAGTGAGACCTCCAACCAGAGGGCGTTCCACACCACTGGAACGTTTCGCAGACCGCAGAAGGAGAAATGACAGGCAAAGAGACGAACAAAGACAATTTCGACTTCAGTGCAATCGCAGACAAAATCAATTCAGTGCCCAACGGCAACAATCAGTGGAAGACAACTTCTCTATGTTACCCCCATCAAAACATCAGTGCAAGAAGACTACATAAAATTCACAAAACCATATTATTTTTCTATCTTTTCCCTAGAGCTAACGAAGTGCAAACACACAGTACTAGTAACATGGACTACATCTGCGTATGTTGCTCTGCAAGGTTGTTTGCAGGGGAGTTCAGTGAAAATTCAGTTCTCATTTGTTGCCACGAGGGAAAGGTTAACTTTGTTAAGAGTTGGTTAACAGCTTCAATACCTCCCATAACAGAATAATGACTGCACGAAGAACTAGCTTGATGATTTAACAATGATTCGGCATTTGCTTCAGTTCAATTTAACTCGGTTGATGTTCCTGGTAGTGGTCCATCCTTTTTTAAAGAACATGGCTGGCTGTATCACGTGGTAGGAAGTCTGCAACATCCCGCAGGAGTTGCCTCGCGATGCTTGATACAAATGGTTCAAATGGCTCTGAGCACTATGGGACTTAACTTCTGAGGTCATCAGTCGCCTAGAACTTAGAACTAATTAAAGTTAACTAACCTAAGGACATGACACACATCCATGCCCGAGGCAGGATTCGAACCTGGGACCGTAGCAGTCCCGCGGTTCCGGACTGCGCGCCTAGAACCACTAGACCACCGCGGCCGGCGATGCTTGATACACACAAATCTTATGCACAATTGATCAAATTCATAAAACATTAGATCATACTGTACCTGACATTGATTTTTACAATGAGACTATTATGTGCAACTTCTGGCCAAAATATAACAACTTTTATTACTATTACTATTATTTTTCCATTATTACGAGTATAATACTGTCGGTGACTGATCAGGACAGAGTTTGAATTATTTGCACTGGTCAACAAGTGATAGTAATACGCATAGAACACAAGATATAAATTAATTTTGCAGCGGTTAATAATGGTCGAGAATATGGGAAACTGACCGACAAACTCTCGCAGAAGGAACGCTTCTAATATTCGCCTGGAAGAATTTGAGACGGTCGCGGAAAACGTAAATAAAGATAGATTCATCAGCTGAAAAATTATAAATCCAACACATTTTATCAATTTCAAGTAGAAGGCGTAGTCACATATAAGGGGCAATCAAATAAGGACATTTTAAAAAATATAGAAATCGCTTTGGGAGAGGTCGGGCCTCTATGGGGTGTGAGGAAGGACTTCCCGAAGCCTGTGAGTCCCGTATCCCATAGGACGAAAGGAGATATTGAACGTGTATGAAGAAGGAGAGCAGGAATAGTCATAGTTTTGTTTGATCCATGGGAGAGCGTGTCGGAGATACTGAAGAAATTGAAATGTCAAACTCTGCTGAACGGAAACTACCCGGCCAACAGCCTCTTAGAAAATTTAACGGACCAACTTTCTTGGAATTTACATGCTTCTACGTATCGCTTCCATAAGAAGGTTGGACTTACTACAGAGTGCATAGAGGTGTGTAAGCAATCATTCTTTCCACCATATGAGAATAACAAGCCTTAATAACTAATACTCCGTCATGCTCTTCAGACTGGTTTGGAGAGTATGAATGTAGATGAAGACGCAGCCTCTAACGCATCTTACCAGGAACAATTCGCTTAGTTCAAGAAGGAGTAGTAGAGGCGAAAAATGATGGGGGCGGTCCATGAACAGAATGTGGAAAAGAAACTATACATGATACCAGGAGTAATGATTATGTTGATGCGAATGGAGTATCACGGGATAGGAAAATGTGTCACATTTGGATCTCTGTTAACGAATCAACGATCACTGCTGAATGTTAGTGGACCGCCTCTGTAGCGTTCAAGTGGGGAGGTGGGTGATCGTCCGAAGCTGTAATCGTTTCTATGTCTGAAGCTGGTGTAGGCTAGTGCCTGCTTAATTAACGGTCTTTAGGATGACCTGTGTCATAGCGACGCATGCGTGTGAATAGCTTCGTCTTGTCCAAGAATTAAAGATTGTTGATGAATATGCCCTACGAAGCGAAGCGAAAAGTTTGGTATGTGAAGTACACATTGGCCAAATTTGGGAGGCTGCTAGAGAATTGCTGACGCTGGAGGAGGAAAATCATCGTCGCTTATTGTTGAGAACTTTGGTACGATTTGGAGTACTGGATGAAGATCGTATAAAGCTTGTGTTTTGGGTTAGAACGTTGAAGACATCTTAGAGAGAAGTTTACGGATGCAGGTTTTCGTATTAGTTCTTGCTAAATCAATAGATCACGCAAAAGTTCTCATCGACAGTGAAATGTACGTGTTCGCAAGCAGGTTGTCAATATTCTGAACTTAATTGTTAGCGTGGACTCTCCGAAGGACACAGATTTCTCATTGAAGTCTCACTTTCCAAGTGGTCATTCAGACTTTGTCAAGAGGAAGAATCTGAGGGAGACTAGTTCAGTTGGTGGAGTATCAGATCAAGAAGAAGATTAAGTTCTATGAATTTGGCAAATATAAATCATTAATAAAGTACTCGAAAAAATATGTAAACAATGTAACCCAGTGTCTAGCATCCCCATCTCTGATGCAAAAGCAACAGGGTTGAATTCCGGGTACGTATTCTCTCTACTCGGGTATGAATAGGTTGGCACAGGAGAGGATTGGTTGGTTGATCGGAGAGAGGGGACCAAACAGCGAGGTCATCGTTGCATCGGATTAGTGGAGGATGAGGAAGGTTGTCGACCGTGCCCTTTCAAAGGAACAGTCCCGGAATTTGCCGGAAGCGATTTATTGAAATCACGGAAAACCTGAATCAGTATGGCCTGACGCGGGTTTGAACCGCATTCCTCCTGAATGCGAGTCCAGTGTGCTAACCACTTCGCCACCTCGCTCGGTCCCTGTAGTTCTTGACATTTTTTCGAGGTTGGGATCTTGATCGGGTTCCACTCAGCCCTTATGAGGCCAAATGAACAGTTGTTTGAATAAAAAACATCAGCATTATCACGAGTCATCTGCTGGCAATAACGGCTGGAGAGATTGGTCACATGTTCATCGAATGTCCCACGATCCCACATCGCTCCTTGTACTGTCTTGTAGGCAGCAGCGACCCCAAGGACCAAGTCCATGGCTGGTGTTTGCTTTGCTTTAGTTTGGTTCCCAGAGTAAACTATGTTTTACTGGAGCATACCCACCAGAATTACACAAATGCGACTGAGTCTCCGTAATCACAATAATTTCTATTATACTACGATATACACTGCATCCGTATGTGCAGTTATCGCTACGGTAGTGCAGGGTGGACAAAAGAAAACTGCCCTGCAAAATACTTCATGCACCTTAAGATAGGTAAGCCAACTTACATCATCTGTCCGCGGTGTGGGTAGTGTAAGCTGCCCGCAGTGGGGATAGTGCAAGGCTTGTTGCCTACCTGAACTCTTTGACTGTCAATTTTGTGTCAAAAACATTAATGTCTGGTTATTTTAAATAATGTCAGAAGTAACAATATGAGAAGAATACTTCCCCCCGTCGTTTCGTTTTCCAAAGTGGTTGGGGATAGTATCTTCAGTGTGTCAGACGACGACTGCACAGATACTGCAAGACATACTGAAAACAGACACACGTCAGTCGACAAAGCATCTCTGCAAGTTTGTAACTCACACTGCAGGTGCTCAATAAGGGCTTCATTTGTGACGTGGTAGCGTCAATCCGTGGATGCGAGTCACTCACGCGATGTGTCCTGGAAGGTGCGAGCACAGCCTGCTTTGCGGATCTGGCAATTGGTTTGCCTATCTGCAGGTGCGAACTAATTCTATGTGACGATACGGTGACGAGGGTTAAATATGAAGCCTGAGGACAGCACAACATACAGGTGCAATTTGTAACTGTAATAATTCTGCAGACAGTTAGTAGGGTTCCCTTTACCAGTGAGACACTGATACGCAGCAATGAGAAGCAACGAATTCCAATAGGTTCTCTCAAAGCCTATCGTGGGACACGTACGACACGTTGGTCGTCAAAGTATTAAAGTTCACGAAATATTTTGCAGGGCAGTTTTATTTTCCCCGTGGCACCTCCTGAATGCCACAGGGAAACATTGCGAAGTAATTGTATCTCACCACGTAACGACAAACGGAAGTTCATCAACAAACGTAGACTTTTTTCCGTCGTGTATTGCCAGTTCAACGGGCGGTGCTCTGCTTTAAATAGGAAGCGTAGCGTGCGTAATTACGGAAGTGACGAAGTGGAGGTGAAAATGGCCGTCTGCTCTGTGCCAACCCTGCAGAAAACAGCAGCGGGCCGCGGGAGGTCGGAGGTTCCACAGGAGGGCATGCCGCACAAAGGAATGCTTCTTCAAAGGGCGCCCCGTCTTCTTAATTACGGGCCGCGGCTCCAGACAGACAGGGGCGGCTTGCCGGCAAAGTGAGCCAACTTCCTGCGTCCCTGCGGCGCCCGTACACAAACGGAGCTCACAGCGGAGGACCAACTTGTGCACCAGCGAGCGGTTCGTCTCCAGGGTAATACTGTCAGTCGTTCACTACTGTCGAAACTGTCTCCCTGCATGTGGAAGTAACTTCTGACTTCATGCTAAAGAAAAGGCAGTGCCTCGAAAAAAACATCAATATATTCGGCAACTGTTGCCTTCCTCCGAGGAGTATTCTTTCTTCTTCTAAGAGCTTCATCATCACCATCAACATGAATGTCAATGATTAGTTAAGGCTGTTGCGCCTTCATCTCATTATTGGTCTTTCCATCTTTTCTGTGGTCGTGCTCTACCATGCTTCTCTATGGCTATCTTCTCCTTCTATCGTAAAGGCTAGCTAAGAGTCACGTTCATGCTACTAGGTTAGCTACACGCTTTCTCCAAATACTCAATCTACTCAGTTTTTTTCTCTCTTTTCCTCTGCATTTTCTTCTTTGTCTTTTAGGAACTTTTCTCCCAGCTCCTTATTTGCTTTCCCTATCTTGCGCTATGTTCCAATTCTTGTTTAATTATGGTAATTTGTTCTGGGGCTTCATGCTCCTTCTGAAGCCAGTTAGGTTTGCTTTCTAAATTTTGAAACGCGATGTAAAATGTTCCTTGTCCGTCTGCTAGTACTCATTTTTTGTATGTGCACATACAAAACTAATTTTTTTTTCCTAGTTCCATCTGTAATTTTTTTATACGTGATTGTATGCTACTGTGTTACTTCTTAATTTAAATGTGTCTGCTGTTTCCTGATATCTGCCTCACAATCTCCCTTCTCTGTTTCCTGATTTCATCACTTTCTTTCACTTATAAAATCACTGTTTCGGTTGCATACGTACATTCTGGCCGAATTACTGCCTTGTAGTGATGAATTTTTGCCTTTACAGCGAACGATTTTTTTTTTTGTACACAGCTTTTGTTAAGTGAAAAGTTCACGTTTCGTTATCTGGCTGTAACTGCTGCTTCTTCCTCTCTATTAGGCTGGATTTCTCTTAGAGGCTGTGATGCTCTGCCGAAAGTTTTCCCACGCTCTGGTGCCTGCCATCTGCTATATGTGCTCCCAGCCCCACTCATATGCTTTGCTCACCGTCTAAAATACACACCATCCTGGGAATTAATGAAGTCATTCACCGTACACCAACCGACATGAGCCTTTCAAAACGACAATTTTCACTATTTTAAGATCCTGTTTCAAATTTGAAGTAATTTCGAAAATATTAAAAATTACCTAAAAACCAAAATTTATAACTTTTCATTACACTCAACACTGAGGCACTTTAAGGTGTTTTTGTAAGTAAATCAGATGATCACTTAAACCCAGTAATTAGTGAACAAAACAGCTGACTAAACAATATTTTGTTTAACAGTGTAAAATACTAATGTTCTCGGCTTCCAAAAAGTAAATATGTTTTCAGTGCGTTTCATATTATTATTTTCGTCTTTCTTGCTCTCTGAGTGAATCAGGCAATGGATGCGTCACGAATGGGGAGTAGGAGTCGCTGTGATTATGAATTACATACTAAGGCTGAATCATTTTGGGAATCTGAAAGTACTGCCATTGCGTGAGCCAAAAAGATGGGAGAAAATAGTATTTGTTTTTGGTATTTTCTTTAAGATGATTAACCGTAGTATTATTTTTTCCTTTTCTGGAATGGGTTATTATGAGATTTTATTTAAAATAACTTCGAAAAGGGATTGGTTCAAAGAGAAAGAGTATCGGGTCATGTGAAACGAAATACGAAGCTCATCATCTGCTGTGTTTTTCGCCCAGTCACGGGAGAGATATTTCCCACTCTTTGGTACTGGGATAGGAACTCTGCGCTTGCGTCGGGATGCGCTGCCCTTTTTACAGAAGGTCGCGTAGCCTCATTATCACTGGGTAGTAGCAGTTTTTTGAAGAAGATGTATCATCGGTGAAAGTTTGTGGTCGTTCATGGATGACATTTAGGGAACTTTCGGTTTTTATTTAAAACTGAGTCTTTCTTTTGAAGGGTATAAATTCCATGTCCAGTGCTGAGCAGTCATAAGGGCGAACTTTCAGAGTGCAAAGTTGTGACCTGCATAGGACCTGAACGAGGATTAAAAGCTATTAAGTACCGGGTCTTTTTAAAAGCTGTGTATAAAATGATGGAAAGTGCTGATCTTTTAGTATCAAGTCTGAGTTGAAACCTTTATAACTGGCTAGCAGGGAGAGAGAGAGAGAGAGAGAGAGAGAGAGAGAGAGAGAGAGAGAGAGAAAGAAAGTGGGAAAGGATTAGTAAAACCTGTCCTTATTTTCGTTTGTTTATTTCTGGAACCGTATACTAGGACTGACTTTTGAGCAAGAGTGTGTACACAAAGAGAAAGCACAGAACACGTGTTTTGACTGAAAGACTTTTTCTAATTTTGTTGCTACAGCTAGACCTGGTGAATGAAATTACTTTAACAGTGTGATAGAGTTAAACATATCTGTGCACCCCGTTGACACGTGTAGTGCGGCCAATTGTTTACAATTGTTCTCAGATGAGGAACATTATACGTCGCTTCAGGATAGACTGTGCTCCTCAATAAGTCACTAATGTGAGTTCTTTCTATGACATTAGGAAGCGTTAACTGCGTCGTTACAGACAGTTATAACAATTACATATTTCATGTTTAATTCTGATTGTTCAGTTTTGTTGTTTGTAACTACATCTGGTTTTTCTAAGGCTATTGGTAATCCCGACTTTCCTGATGTCTGTTTCAGTACAGTATTTGTATCCGGTATTGCGCTACCTCTATACCATCTGGAAGAATTGCTAACCTATCTGCCTTATGGTATTGTAATTATATGTTATTTTGGGATATCTACTACTGGCCATTACTTCAAAAATGGTTCAAATGGCTCTGAGCACTATGGGACGTAACATCTGAGGTCATCGGTCCCCTAGAACTAAGAACTACTTAATCCTAACTAACCTAAGGCCATCACAGACATCCATGCCCAAGGCAGGATTCGAACCTGCCTCCGTAGCGGTCGCGCGGTTCCAGACTGAAGCACCTACAACCGCTCGGCCACACCGGCCGGCACGGCGGAGAGAATTGCGTTGTCAGAGCATAAGTAATAACATCGTAAATGGCTAGTCAACAGACCTCAGTGGCTCCGAACGTGGACGAATCACTGGTTGTCACCTGAGTAACAAATCCGTCAGGGACATTTCAACCCTTTTTAAATTGCCCATGTTTCTGATCTGCATCTGCAGCGGTATTGCAGAGGAAAAACCACATCCAAACAATGACCTGGTAGACCTCATGTACACGGGAAAATCCAGCATTGCGGAGGGTGGTTGTAAAAAATTGAACTAATCACCGAAGGAATCACTCATTAGTTCCAAAGTGCTACCAGCAGTTCATCTGTCACTATGACTGCGTGTAGAGTGTTAAAAAGAACGGGAAGAGTGGTCGCGCAGCTTCCCATAGGCCATACATTTCTGTAAATGCTAAGTGATAGTTGAGGAGGTGTGAAGGGCGACGCCACTGGTCAGTGGATGACAATGTGAGATATTTTGGAGTGATGAAGCAAGATAAACGAGTCAGACAGTCAGAGAACTCATTCAAAGTGTCTCCGACAGAGTTCAAGCCGTCATAAAAGCGGTGGGTGGGCACGTCACATATTAATGTCTTCTGCTAGATATCCGGATCCCTTCCACCACATGGTGTCCTAGTACGTTGGTTGTTTACGTCAATAAAAAATGAAATATACGTCTCAGACTATTAGTTAGTTATTTAAAGTTGCTTGATTTAGGATCCTCTACCACCTTAAAAATTAAACTAATTTCCACCCGAACAGGCCAAGAAGGCCCAATGGTACCGACCGGCCGCCGTCTCCTCCTCAGCCCACAGGCGTCACTGGAGGCGGATATATGGAGGGGCACGTGGTCAGCACATCGCTCTCCCGGCCTTATGTCAGTTTACGAGATCGGAGCCGTTATTTCTCAGTCAAATAGTTCCTCTGTTTGCCTCACAAGGACTGACTGCACCCCGCCAGCAAACAGCGCTCGGCAAACCGGATGGTCACCCATCCTAGTGCTAGCCCAGCTCGAAAGTGTTTAACTTCGGTGAACTGACTGGAACCGGCTCTCCCAGCTTAAGGGTTTAGAACACCATATAAGAGACTATTAAGATGTAATTTTTCTACGATATTGCGAAAGAGACTTAGAGAGTAGGAGAGAATGAAGCATGAACGTTTGAATAAATGCATTTAAACGGAATGGTCTATAGTTTCGCTGATTTCGAACGTTGAAAAGGGAATAAACAATTGATACATTTCACATTAGAGAGATGACTGTCGATGGCCTATATAGTTCGAAATAGCAGTACAAACTGAGCGCTTATAAAATTCACTGCTCTCACTGAGATCTGGATTGGAGCTAGACCCTCGCCGATTCTCAGACGATGCCTTACTAAAAGAAAACTCGCAGAAATTCCGTGTAGGCCGGATTGTTCTGCTATCGAGCGATATACTACTATCGCAGATGTCATTTGAGTACTTTGTAGGGAAGGGAGGATAGATGTAGCATGAAGTTTGGAGGATAAATGGTTAGAATTTCTGATTCAGTACTGCATAATTTTCCGAGACGACTTGGCTGTAGGGAAGTGTGATACTTACCACGGGTTTGCTCAAACTGTCGAATGGACGCCCCAGAAGTTGTTTAGCGGCAGATTTCTGAAGAGACCGTTGATGCACGTTTGCTAGAAATGAGTGAAGCTGAGTATGACGTACTGACGAAAAGTTACATCTAAAAATGAAACAAGCTGATGTAGAGACCATGTATAAAATGAAGAGAGAGAAGTTCACGTGGTCTCTGCTGTGAATTTGTAGCCCATTCGATACCGAGTAAATCAACTTAAAAGTCGCTCAAGCGTTGTATTTTCGAACAGAGGGTTCTTTTTAAGAAATACATGACTAGCATATACATTATCATCACGAGTCATTTGACGATTTTTATTAGATTTGATCGGAGTAAGGAGAGTCCTGGTCAGATTATTATTGGGTAATAAGAATAACGTAATGAGTTACCTAACAGGTGTTGAGATCATAATGAGTATGGAGATAGATAACGTGCAAGATCAGAAACGTTGTACATCGTTGTCCTGGGCACTTTATCCATGGAGGTAAAAAAAGAAGGGAGGCAGCAAAAAATGGTTCAAATGGCTCTGAGCACTATGGGACTTAACTTCTGAGGTCATTAGTCCCCCTAGAACTTAGAACTACTTAAACCTAACCAACCTAAGGACATCACACACACCCATACCCGAGGCAGGATTCGAACCTGCGACCGTAGCGTTCGTGCGGTTCCAGACTGTAGCGCCTAGAACCGCTCGACCACTCAGGCCGGTATGGAGGCACCACTACACAGACATACGCTGTACGTTGTTTTTAAGGCGGAGTGGACGGGGCCTGCCGCCATTTTAAGAAGCCCAAAACGTTAGCAGAATACTGTTTACGATTGCTTCTTGTTCATTATTTCTGTTGCGTGCACACAGCAGCTGTTTTAAACACTAAAAATTATAGAGCTTACATGAATATCACAGTGTAAGTAAGACAATTTCTAATGTTCTCCTGTTCTTGAACGTGTATATGCTCTAGTAATACGACACATTTGGCGTCCTGAACTTGTTTTTTGCTGCAGAAGGAAGTGATGTGAAAAGCGCGCTTTCATAATCCATTTAATTCCACTTCTACTGTATTTGCATCGATAGCAGATGAAACTGGAACACGAAACCAATTCTCGTTTGCTTACTGGTATCGGTACTGCTCCTTGTTTTTAGTGTTCACGTTTGCAGAAAACTTACCGACGTATTTTATCCTAGCCCATACGCGTATGCAATGAGAAAAGAAGCAAGGCATGCTATCGTATCTTGTGCGTGTCAGCAAAGTAAATGATTGTTGGAATGTCAAAGAAACAGAACTGCATAAAAGTATACCGCCACGTAGAATAGAATTCTCTTGTTTTACTAGATTGTCAGTGCATTAGTCTCTCTATATTTTACCCTTCTTCTCACTCAGAAATCTTACCTATGACGCGTCATTCAGTGTGTGCCCAATATCGGCAACTTACAGGGTAAATAAAAATTAAGCATGTTGTCTAGCATTGTGGAATGCTATAAATGTGATTAAAGTAATGGTCTCAAACACTTAAGACCCATTAAAATGGATATTTCGGTCTAATGTGTATGTCAATAAGTTTTTGGTAACGATAGCCAAACCAAAGTAACACGTAGGTCTATCTTTCCAACAGTAGCCGGTTTGCTTCTTTACACCGAATATTTCTTGCCAGTAACTCTGTCAGTTTTTCAGGAATAACCAAACATAGTACAATTGGAATGTGCGTCTACTTTGATCATCTGCTTGATTTTACTTTTGAATTTCACTTTGAAGTTTTCAGAGTATGTACGTCCATACCATACATTGTGATATACCAATAATTAGTTACTTAGTTTCATGTTCCCTATATCATTTGAACGATAAATCGTAATGATATGGAACGAGTCATTATTTATTGACGTCAACTTCATTTCTTTTAAATATATGCCTCCATGCTGATGAACTCTCTGTCAGGTACTTACGTGTGATTTGCAAAGTATCCATCCAGATGCAGATGCAGATGCGGTTCATTTATTAATTTTTATCTTTTTAATTAAAGACAGATGTTATACAGTAATTCCTACCCATCACTATTTACACATTGCAGTAACAGTAAACAGTGCAACCATAAAGAAAATATCGCTTGAATTGCCCCACTTACGAATGAAATGTGATTCCTTTAAACTTTAAATTACGATCGGGTCGATTAGTACACCCGTAAACAACGAAAGCTGGTATTTTTGATGAAACAACTACGTCTCCACACGATAAAAACTGGAGACGGGCACGTCAGATTGAAGTCACTGGGAAGTTTCACCGAGGTGAACTATGGGGGTATGAATTCGGTGAAGCTAAAGTTTTGGGTTATTGAAGATGACGGAAATCAGCTTTACGTTTGTGACGTAATGACACTTCCGTTCTTTTTTGACCTCCATGACTTCATGCTGTGTTTGTGTAATATCATTGACTGTATTGTTGTTAAAGTTACGTAAATGAACAGTCTGTTAACCGATCGGCTTCTACTTTTTTATTTTCTGAACTCGTCGACAAAATTTCCTTGTGCGGAAATCCGGGGACTGGGAGTTCATGGGCTGTCACTGGACGATACTCTGCCACGGTCTTGCCACTGACGGAGAACGGAGCTGCTACAACATTAAAAGGGTACGATGCGATTGTGCGCTGTGGAGAATGCAAGCGGAACATAATTATGGCCCGCGTAACCTGCTGTTCACGTTAGAAGAACAGTAGGGAGTGTGTTGTCGTCAAAAAAACAAAAAAAAAAGTCATGTGGTTGTGCGTATTTAATTTCAAACTGCTCAATTGTTGCACGCCGTAGGCACTAGCATCTCTGGAGAGCAGCGAGTTGCTTCACATAGTCAGTCTCTGCCACAGATACACATTTCTCGACTGGAAATAACGTATACATTATCGCTGGTGTCCTGAAGCCAGCATTTTATAATTGCAATATAGCGGTGAGCGCAGCGGACGTGTAAACAGCTGTTTATTTACTGATAACTGAATCGTAATAAATGGGGATAAAGTGATATAAGTACGTTACCTTTAGACTTTTGATACGATAGTCAAAACATGCGTCGTATTTTCTGTAATTTTTCGTACAACAGACGGAAGATACAAGGAAAGGAACATGTCTCAAAGCAAGCATAACTAGAAACGTATTTTCGCTTTTGTACTGTGTATATGCCTAAATAATTACATTACAGTTTGTCTTATATGAAATATCGGCAGTGTTTAGTAGCGTTTAAATAGTGTTTAAATAACTGTGAATATTTTAAGGGATTTATTAAGTCTACTGTTAACGGATGTAGCCCAGTGCTGGTGTAACACGATTCCTCAGTGTATGTGTTAAACTCAACTGGTACACATATATTAACTCAGCTGCAAAACTAGCTTAGACTACGTCGTGAAACTCACAACGTCATTTAGTATCGGAAAATCGTAATATACCACACACAAATTTCATGACGCCACCACCTTACCTCAGCTGAAGTCAGGCTTCAGTAAAGGGTGTGCCTTTGCCAGTCTAGTAATGTATGTTTATGATGTTTTCTTACCCGGAACAGGCGAATATTTTGAGAGCATGCTTAGCGTGTTATTTGGAAGCTAAGAACAACAATACCTCTGAAACAGTTACGAGATTTGAAAAGAAAACTATACCGTCAGAGAAGTCTTATCACAAGTCTAGTATCCGCGATTTATCAGATGACACACCGTATGAGGGTATTAAACATCGCAGCGAAGGCTTGGAAAAGGATTTGTAACTTCTCACAGCTGGACGATACTTTAGACAATCACCTCTCGAACGAGAACGCGGACTTAGTTCTTATCGACGAGTATGTCGACAAGACGAAACACGTAATTTTCGAGGGCCGAGACGGTATCGAGAAGAAATTATCACTTCTACCGTGACGCCGTGTGTGACTATCTCGTCTGCGTTTCAAATCCCCACGTCAGCTAACCTGCAGTCAATTAAACTCGAGCCAATCTGTAGCCCAGATTTTGGGAACAGTCTGAAAGCCGTATCGATAGAAATGCTTCCGTGTCCACTAGTAATACGTTCCTACGAAGATACATCGACGTCAGCCCAAACAACTACTTACGAAGACACTAAACGAATTCTTCAGGCAATGTATGAAGATCGCAACCAACCGCTTAATACAGGCCCACTTAGACTACACTCCTGGAAATGGAAAAAAGAACACATTGACACCGGTGTGTCAGACCCACCATACTTGCTCCGGACACTGCGAGAGGGCTGTACAAGCAATGATCACACGCACGGCACAGCGGACACACCAGGAACCGCGGTGTTGGCCGTCGAATGGCGCTAGCTGCGCAGCATTTGTGCACCGCCGCCGTCAGTGTCAGCCAGTTTGCCGTGGCATACGGAGCTCCATCGCAGTCTTTAACACTGGTAGCATGCCGCGACAGCGTGGACGTGAACCGTATGTGCAGTTGACGGACTTTGAGCGAGGGCGTATAGTGGGCATGCGGGAGGCCGGGTGGACGTACCGCCGAATTGCTCAACACGTGGGGCGTGAGGTCTCCACAGTACATCGATGTTGTCGCCAGTGGTCGGCGGAAGGTGCACGTGCCCGTCGACCTGGGACCGGACCGCAGCGACGCACGGATGCACGCCAAGACCGTAGGATCCTACGCAGTGCCGTAGGGGACCGCACCGCCACTTCCCAGCAAATTAGGGACACTGTTGCTCCTGGGGTATCGGCGGGGACCATTCGCAACCGTCTTCATGAAGTTGGGCTACGGTCCCGCACACCGTTAGGCCGTCTTCCGCTCACGCCCCGCCTCCAGTGGTGTCGCGACAGGCGTGAATGGATGGACGAATGGAGACGTGTCGTCTTCAGCGATGAGAGTCGCTTCTGCCTTGGCGCCAATGATGGTCGTATGCGTGTTTGGCGCCGTGCAGGTGAGCGCCACAATCGGGACTGCATACGACCGAGGCACACAGGGCCAACACCCGGCATCATGGTGTGGGGAGCGATCTCCTACACTGGCCGTACACCACTGGTGATCGTCGAGGGGACACTGAATAGTGCACGGTACATCCAAACCGTCATCGAACCCATCGTTCTACCATTCCTAGACCGGCAAGGGAACTTGCTGTTCCAACAGGACAATGCACGTCCGCATGTATCCCGTGCCACCCAACGTGCTCTAGAAGGTGTAAGTCAACTACCCTGGCCAGCAAGATCTCCGGATCTGTCCCCCATTGAGCATGTTTGGGACTGGATGAAGCGTCGTCTCACGCGGTCTGCACGTCCAGCACGAACGCTGGTGCAACTGAGGCGCCAGGTGGAAATGGCATGGCAAGCCGTTCCACAGGACTACATCCAGCATCTCTACGATCGTCTCTATGGGAGAATAGCAGCCTGCATTGCTGCGAAAGGTGGATATACACTGTACTAGTGCCGACATTGTGCATGCTCTGTTACCTGTGTCTATGTGCCTGTGGTTCTGTCAGTGTGATCATGTGATGTATCTGACCCCAGGAATGTGTCAATAAAGTTTCCCCTTCCTGGGACAATGAATTCACGGTGTTCTTATTTCAATTTCCAGGAGTGTATTTTGAAGAACTACGACCAAATCCAGTTGAACTTCCTGAAACGGTTAATGCAACACTCACAGAATGCAATAAATGCATCCGAGTTGTGAAGTACTTGTGTGAGGATATAAATGGCTATGACACGGTTCTCATCGCAAAAATTTTGCGCGCTTTCCCTGCAAACATTTGCCGAAGAAGAGGTACTGCGATTAGTGGAATTTTCAGGGGAAGAAGTCGATGATGCCCTTACTTCACAAAAGGACGTGCCATTCATGAGCACGTATGGTCCTTCCGGCTCATTAAATCCTGCCGCAGCCTCTCTCAACGTTAACTCGAAGTAAGGTCGTTCGAAACACAACACCACACGCACCGTGAAGCCTTACAGCATTTTATGCGGCCGTAACGAGACAGTAAAGGATATTACAGGGTGCCTTAAGGTACTAAGATCGAGCAATCAGTGTTATATTTTTCTCAATTGAGGTCACACTGTGAAAGACTATTCGAAGAAAGGAAGAGGTACCCGCTGTTATTGCTAAGGGAGTCATCCTAGATCAGTTTCCGATGATTCGAACCAACCTAAGCCATCGTGCAAATAATCTGTTCCTCTTTGCCTCCCCGTTAATAGTTCAGCGGGCATTACGGTCACAGGACGCACACCTACAGTCGGCACGTGTGTTTGTAATAGGGTCCACAGGCGAAAGCAGACACACGTGTTGTGTTTTGGATGCAGACAGCCAATTCACTTTCGTCTCCTGAAGTTACATCGATAATATAAACCCATAGATTATCGATACTTGGCCTCTGTCAGTAGATAGATTCGAATCTTCTTTGACATCTATGCCTCTCAAATTTGCGCGTTCCAAGCTAAGCAACGTGTACAAGAAAGCTGATCTTAGACTCAATGCTTTCGAGAGTTTACACAGTTTCACGAAACATTTGGTTGTCCCCAAAGATGTAAAGATAAAGCACAAACCAAACATTTTCATTTGTCGGACCCCACTGAAGGGGAAGGTGATATTCCTATATAATTACTTATTGGAGCCGATCAGTGCTGTGAATCTGTGGGCGACGCTGCGCCATAAAGCATTTATCAGTCTCTGGCATTATTGCCCTCCAAGCTCGAGTGGATTGTCAGTGGGTATTTCCCGGGTGTTTTACGAGGAGTGGCCACGACACTGTGATCACAGATTTACTTCAAAGTTTGTACACCTTTAGTAGGCCATTAAAACAGCGTAATGAGGAAGTATTAAGATGTACTACTCTGGCAATTCCGAGAAAATCGGAAGAGAAATTTTACCCGGGTAGTATGTAACTGATGTGTCTGTTCGAAGTTGCCGGATGTAGAGAGCCATTGTGGACAAACAGCGTTCGCGCTTAGCAAGAGGGTCGTTGACGAGGTGACCCATATTTTTTAATCTTTATTTCCTTTATCGCTGGTCACATTATTTAATTTATATGACATTTAAGACGTAATACAGTGAAAAAAGCCATGTCATGAAGTCGTATGTATTTGACTAATTACTGTTTGTAATTAAATTTTCAAGGGCGAGGGAAAGGCTTGGAAAGCGAATTCAAACCCCGATAAATAATGAAGCGCATGACGTTATTCACAATATAGTAAGTTACGATGTGCCGTACCACAAGACTAATGTGTTGTCGACATCACACGTTGCAGGATGGTAATTGTCATACAGACCTGGGAAACATAAATTGAAACGCCATGAAAATACAAGTGATGCTTTTTTCATTATATTACCTCTCAAATGTCACATAAATTTAAAAAAATATAACCCATGATAAAAAAACAGATTAATAATAAAGTTTGAGTGGGAGTCGAAACACCGCCTCCTCCACGTTACGAAACTCGAACGCTAATCATGTGACCACTATGAACTCTAACGTCAGGCACCTTCGCACAGATATATAAGACACATAATAGATGTGTGCCCCCCACCCATGAACCATGGACCTTGCCGTTGGTGGGGAGGCTTGCGTGCCTCAGCGATAGAGATAGCTGTACCGTAGGTGCAACTACAGCGGAGGGGTATCTGTTGAGAGGCCAGACAAACGCGTGGTTCCTAAAGGGGTGCAGCAGCCTTTTCAGTAGTTGCAGGGGCAACAGTCTGGATGATTGACTGATCTGGCCTTGTAACACTAACCAAAACAGCCTCGTTGTGCTGGTACTGCGAACGGTTGAAAGCAAGGGGAAACTACAGCCGTTATTTTTCCCGAGGACATGCAGCTTTACTGTATGGTTGATGATGATGGCGTCCTCTTGAGTAAAATATTCCGGCGGTAAAATAGTCCCCGATTCGGATCTCCGGGCGGGGACCACCCAAGAGGCCGTCGTTATCAGGAGAAAGAAAACTGGCGTTCTACGGATCGGAGCGTGGAATGTCAGATCCCTTAATTGGGCAGGTAGGTTAGAAAATTTAAAAATGGAAATGGATAGGTTAAAGTTAGATATAGTGGGAATTAGTCAAGTTCGGTGGCAGGAGGAACAAGACTTTAGGTCGGGCGAATACAGGGTTATAAATACAAAGTCAAATAGGGGTAATGCAGGAGTAGGTTCAATAATGAATAAAAAGATAGGAACGCGGGTAAGCTACTACAAACAGCTTAGTGAACGCATTATTGTGGCCAAGATAGACACGAAGCCCACGCCTACTACAGTAGTACAAGTTTATATGCCAACTAGCTCTGCAGATGACGAAGAAATTGAAGAAATGTATGACGAAATAAAAGAAATTATTCAGATGGTGAAGGGAGCCGAAAATTTAATGGTCATGGGTGACTGGAATTCAGTAGTAGGAAAAGGGAGACAAGGAAACGTAGTAGGCGAATATGGATTGGGGCTAAGAAATGAAAGAGGAAGCCGCCTGGTAGAATTTTGTGCAGAGCACAACTTAATCATAGCTAACACTTGGTTCAAGAATCATAAAAGAAGGTTGTATACATGGAAGAAGCCTGGAGATACTGACAGATTTCAGATAGATTATATAATGGTAAGACAGAGATTTAGGAACCAGGTTTTAAATTGTAAGACATTTCCAGGGGCAGATGTGGACTCTGACCACAATCTATTGGTTATGAACTGTAGATTAAAACTGAAGAAACTGCAAAAAGGTGGGAATTTAAGGAGATGGGACCTGGATAAACTGACTAAACCAAAGGTTGTACAGAGTTTCAGGGAGAGGGTAAGGGAACAAATGGCAGGAATGGGGGAAAGAAATACAGTAGAAGAAGAATGGGTAGCTTTGAGGGTGAAGTAGTGAAGGCATCAGAGGATCAAGTAGTTAAAAAGACGAGGGCTAGTAGAAATCCTTGGGTAACAGAAGAAATATTGAATTTAATTGATGAAAGGAGAAAATATAGATATGCAGTAAATGAAGCAGGCAAAAAGGAATACAAACGTCTCAAAAATGAGATCGACAGCAAGTGCAAAATGGCTAAGCAGGTTTGGTTAGAGGATAAATGTAAGGATGTAGAGGCTTATCTCACTAGGGGTAAGATAGATACTGCCTATAGGAAAATTAAAGAGACCTTTGGAGAAAAGAGAACCACTTGTATGAATATTAAGAGCTCAGATGGAAACCCAGTTCTAAGCAAAGAAGGGAAAGCAGAAAGGTGGAAGGAGTATATAGAGGGTCTATACAAGGGCGATGTACTTGAGGACAATATTATGGAAAGCGAAGAGGATGTAGATGAAGATGAAATGGGAGATATGATACTGTGTGAAGAGTTTGACAGAGCACTGAAAGACCTAAGTCGAAACAAGGCCCCGGGAGTAGACAACATTCCATTAGAACTACTGACGACCTTGGGAGAGCCAGTCCTGACAAAACTCTACCATCTGGTGAGCAAGGTGTATGAGACAGGCGAAATTCCCTCAGACTTCAAGAAGAATATAATAATTCCAATCCCAAAGAAAGCAGGTGTTGACAGATGTGAAAATTACCGAACTATCAGTTTAATAAGTCACGGCCGCAAAATACTAACGCGAATTCTTTACAGACGAGGGGAAGATCCGTTTGGATTCCGTAGAAATATTGGAACACGTGTGGAAATACTGACCCTACGACTTATCTTAGAAGCTAGATTAAGGAAAGGCAAAGCTACTTTTGTAGCATTTGTAGACTTAGAGAAAGCTTTTGACAACGTTGACTGGAATACTCTCTTTCAATTTCTGAAGGTAGCGGGGGTAAAATACACGGAGCGAAAGCCTATTTACAATTTGTATAGAAACCAAATGGCAGTTATAAGAGCTGAGGGACATGAAAGGGAAGCAGTGGTTGGGAAGGGAGTGAGACAGGGTTGTAGCCTCTCCCCGATGTTATTCAATCTGTATATTGAGCAAGCAGTGAAGGAAACAAAAGAAAAATTCGGAGTCGGTATTAAAATCCATGGAGAAGAAATTAAATCTTTGAGGTTCGCCGATGACATTGTAATTCCGTCAGAGACAGCAAAGGACTTGGAAGAGCCGTTGAACGGAATGGATGGTGTCTTGAAGGGAGGATATAAGATGAACATCAACAAAAGCAAAACGAGGATAATGGAATGTAGTCGAATTAAGTCAGGTGATGTTGAGGGTATTAGATTAGGAAATGAGACGCTTAAAGTAGTAAAGGAGTTTTGCCATTTGGGGAGCAAAATAACTGATGATGGTCGAAGTAGAGAGGATACAAAATGTAGACTGGCAATGGGAAGGAAAGCGTTTCTGAAGAAGAGAAATTTGTTAACATCGAGTATAGATTTAAGTGTCAGGAAGTCGTTTCTGAAAGTGTTTGTATGGAGTGTAGCCATGTATGGAAGTGAAACATGGACGATAAATATTTTAGACAAGAAGAGAATAGAAGCTTTCGAAATGTGGTGCTACAGAAGAATGCTGAAGATTAGAGGGGTAGACCACATAACTAATGAGGAGGTGTTGAATAAGCTTGGGGAGAAGAGAATTTTGTGGCACAACTTGACTAGAAGAAGGGATCGGTTGGTAGGACATGTTCTGAGGCATCAAGGGATCACCAATGTAGTATTGGAGGGCATCGTAGAGGGTAAAAATCGTAGAGGGAGACCAAGAGATGAATACACCAAGCAGATTCAGAAGGATGTAGGTTGCAGTAGGTCCTGGGAGATGAAGAAGCTTGCACAGGATAGAGTAGCATAGAGAGCTGCATCAAACCAGTCTCAGGACTGAGATGTGTAAAATTTCTCTTGCGATTTTCTCGGAATTGCCAGAGTGGTGCACGTTACAACCATGGACATTGTGTTGTTTTAATGGCCTACTACAGATGTGCAAAGTTTGGAGTAAATCTGCAATCCCAACGTCGTGGCCTCCTCTTGTGAGATAAAAGCACGCAACCGCTAATCTCATTAATTTAGCTGTCTAATTGCTGAATGATGACACTATACGTAGCCTTGGGGACTGAGACTCAAACGGAATCAGCGCCGATCAAGAAAGATTAACGGGAGAGGAAGAGTCAGGGGAGAATTTCACGCAACGGACTTGCTTGCGGACCAGTGGTAAGCAGTTAGCCTCCCTCGAAAATCCGCTGTCTTCCTACCCAACAACTTTCACAGTGCCGAGAGGTGTTATGCTACCTTACAAGAAAGACTATTCAGAAATGATGAGCTAAGATGCGTTTACGACAACGTATTGTTAGAATGCACTAACAACGACCAGGTAGAGGTTTCCCCTACAGAAGAATCTGCGAATACATTTTATTTGTGTCATCAGTTCGTCAAACAAGAAAGACAGAGAACCACGAAATGGGGAATAGTCTTTGACGGTTTCTCACACAAATTAGGTCCAACCTCCCTTAATGACCTAATCGTTGACTGAGGTCCGAAATTCCGCCTGCGACGCCTTGTGGTCATTGACGACAATGTTCTCACTTTTCTACAGCTCTCTCCATATCCTGACGATAGAGACTTACTGGTTTCTTCTCGTAGAATTCCAACAATAACAATGTTAAAGATCACATTAATGCCAGGAAAAGCACATGTTATCGATGTTCACGTCTCCCTTTCGGTCTCAGATGCAGCCCGTTTCTGCTTCCAGCAACCGTTCGTGAACTAACAGGCACTTATCACGTAATATGCCTAGTAACTACATCTAACGCAGTGTTTGCTCCTGTCTCATGCTACATTCAAAACAGAACGTTATTGATCATGAGTATGGCAAATTTTAAATATCGTGATACACCATACTGGGTGACGCATATACGGCATGGCCACAGAGTTGTCCTATTTGTCAAACAGCATGGATGACAGATGTATCTTCCACTGTCCCGCACATTCAGTACTGTCTTGTCTGCACAGATGTCAAAACCTGAACCCACCGATAGTGGCTTGGCATCCGCTTTCACTGCCCACCACTGTTGCCTTACTGTTACTGATGGAACAACATTTCACGGAACGCTGTGCAGGTTGTCACCCATAATGGGTAATGATACCCTTCTCAGGACCAACTACGATTATTGTAATTATCATGACCATTTCAGCGGATTTGGTTGTATAGTCTGGCCCATTTCAACAGTCCACCTTATTTCCGAGGCGTCTCCCACTTCTTGGGTGTGATGGAGGTGGAGCAGAGTGGAACAGGGTAGAAGGGCCGCTATTTCAAATTCATTTTCCATTAATCCTCATTCCTCGTGTTGATCAGTCATTTCAATATTGGAGCTGTACTTAACTGCAAGTGGGAATCTCATTAACTCTACCTGTATCCAGGGTCTATTTCTGTGTTCTAACACCCCATGTCTCACTTCCGTATAACAGTGATTATTTGTAATCGGTTTAAGAATCTTTGTTCTATAGTACCATAAGAGAGTCCTACGTGTTGTGCCACATATTTTATAGAATACCGTAAACCTATCTACAAAAGTTACACTTGTAAGTGGTATCACACCATGTACATTTATAATGTGTGACCGGTTTCGATACCACGTCACCGATGCTGATTATTCAGGCGAGGTCCCAATACATCGTAAGTTGAAAAATTCAAACGCTACTGTAACTAGTGAAACTAAATAGATTGCTTTAGAATTCAACCAAGGGATGTGCATTGCGACCGCTTCATTAAAAAATCTATGAACTATGTGAGGTCTTCGCTGTCTTACATTCAGGTGTTAGCCATCTTCACAATGTTTCTTTTTTCTGTTGTCGATTTAATCTCCTGTCTTCCGAGTTATGGGTCAGGATTTTGTTGGGTAGTCTTTCATTCTATTTACATGTTGCTTTCATGCATCTCTATATTTCGCTTCTTCCTCATGTTCATTCAACTCATTTGGATAGTCTTTCAACGTCTTCTTGTGCAACCATTATGATAATCACTACTATTATCGTAGCACAAATATTTTACTGTGATGCCTGTTCAATTACTTTGCTGTCATTTACTATTTTCTACGGTATTGGTCATTCACACTGAAAGACCATAACATTCGTCTTATGTAATAAAATTTTCAGATAAAAATGTTCAGATTATATTTTGTACATATTTGGTTAACGCAATGTACCGTTAATTGGAGTTCATCTTCACTTTTCTGTACTACAAGGTGTGATCACAAAGTAAGGTTGCAAAGCCTGCAATGAAACTTGTAGATTTTATTTCACCCAATAAGTATGTGGCTGTGTTCGTAGTACACACGTTAGGTTACTTTTCGACATAGTCTCCATATCGATTTAGTGACTTTTCGCTTCGTGAGACGAGTTTGAATATACCCTCCTCGTAAAAATCTTGTTCTTGTGTGTTCAGCTACGTTGTGAAGTTTTTCACCTCCTCGTCTAAAGTGTATAGCTGGTGTCCTAGGTGCTCCTTCAGGTGAGGAAAAATGTGAAAGTGGCCTGGAACGATGTGGCCAGTCTGTAGGGAGGATGGTAGATGATGTCGCAGCGAAACTGATTCACCAGTGTGGTGGTTTTCTGGGCAGTACGAGGTCGCGAGTTGTCGTGACGGAAGATGACGCCCTCGAAGATAAATCGTGGCAGTAAAACGTGCACGGAAATCGAATAACTGAGCGGTTTTCTTTGCGAGTTCAGTTTTCGAAACGAGTCATCATTTGTACAACTAGTGCTGAACGTGGCAGGTGGCTGAAACCCTGCACACTTACCGACTGCGTGTATCAGATCTACGGCACGCTACAAATTTCCCTAAAACGGATGAATCACCAGAAACATAGGCCTTGTAACCTTAGTTCCTGGTCATCCCTGGTATTACTTTTAGACATGTTACTATTTTAAAGTCATCTGTCATGTTTTTCTGTCTGTACCTGAAGGCAAATCTCAGGAATTACTGTAGAGATTTTAATACGGTTTTCACTAATATATAGAGTGATTCACGACGAAGATTTGTGTGTACAATAAAATAAATATTTCGTGCAAACTAACTAAACTATGATGATGATGTTTGGCGATTATATCGCGTCTGCTGAGAACTTTCCTGGTGTGCGCTGGCTTAAATTGTTAAAGTTATACTAGACACGCAGTTACTGTTCCGTTACTTAACGTTGTTCTCTGAATTTTGCAAAATTGGAAATTTGTGGTAACCAAACTGCTCAGGTCATCAGTCCCTAGGCTTACACACTACTTAATCCAACTCAAACGCTAAGGACAACACACACATTCATGCCCGAGAGGGACTCGAACCTGCGAAAGTGGGGTGCCGCACGAACCGTAACAAGGAGCCTCAGACCTCGTGGCTACCCTATGAATTGTAATCTTAACTCTACACACCTGCCCGTAAACAAGCTTATGGCTATGCCAGACAAGTTGTCTGGCTGTAGAAAACTTATGGCTACCCCGTTAGTTATACAGAGATGACAAAACACGCGGGATAGTGACATGCAGACATACAGATGGCGGTTGTATCACGTACGCAAGGTAGAGACGAGTAGTGAATTGGCGGAGCTCTCATTTGTACTCAGGTGATTCAGCTGCAAACGTTTCCAAAGTGATTATGGCAGTATGACGGGAATTAACAAACTTTGAACAGGGAATGGTAGTTGAAGCTAGGCAGATGGGACATTCCATTTCGAAAACCGTTACGGAATTCAATATTCTGAGATACAAAGTGTCAGGTGTGTGCCTAGAATACCAAATTTCAGGCTTTATTTCGCACCATGGACACCTCAGTGGCTGGCTGCCTTCACTTAACGACCGAGGGCGTTCGCGTAGAGTTGTCAGTGCTAAGAGACAAGCAACACTGCGAGAAACAACCGCAGAAACCAGTATGCGACGTGTGGTGAACGTATCCGGCAGTGTTGGGAAATTTGGCGATAATGGACCTATTCTAGCAGACGATCAACGCGAGTGCCTTTGCAAACAGCACGACATCGCCATCAGCGCCTCTCCTGGGCTCGTGACCATATTGGTGGGACGGTAGACGGCTGGAGAACCGTGGCCTGGTCAGATAAATCCAGATTTCGTCGGGTAAGAGCTGATAGTAGGGTTCTAGTGTGGCAGACAGCCCACGAAGCTGTGGATCAAAGTTGTCAACTGTGCAAGCTGGTACTGGTTCCACAATGGTGTGGGATGTATTTTCATGGAATGGATTGTGCCCTGGTCAAACTGAACCGATCATTGACTGGAAATGGTTGTGTTCGGCTACAAGGAGACCATTCATAGCTATTCATGCACTTCATGTTCCTAAATAACGATGATATGTCGCCGGGCCACAATTGTTTTCAACAGTTTTGGAGAACATTCTAGACAATTCGAGCGAATTATTTAGCCACCCAGATCGCTCGACCATGAATCTCATAGAACATTTATGGTTCAAATGGCTCTGAGCACTATGGGACTTAATATCTGAGGTCATGAGTCCCCTAGAAATTGGAACTACTTTAACATAACTAACCTGAGGACATCACACCCATCCATGCCCGAGGCAGGATTCGAACCTGCGACCGTAGCAGCCGCGCGGTTGCGGACTGAAGCGCCTAGAACCGCTCAGCCACCGCAGCCGGCAACATTTATGGGACATTAATTCTCCACCGCCAACTCTTTCGTAATTATGGACGGCTGTATGGCTCAATATTTCTCCAGGGGACTTCCAAAGATTTGTTGAGTCCATGCCACGTTTAGCTGCTGAACGATGCCGATCAAAAGGAGGTCCGACACTGTATTAGGAGGTGTCCCATGACTTTTGCCAGCACGGTGTATATTCCCCACGTGAGTAGCTTACATTTTCTTATCCGTGCAATTGCATGTTGCCTTCTGACCCGCTGAGTTTAAAGTGCAGTATACAGGGTGTTACAAAAAGGTACGACCAAACTTTCAGGAATCATTCCTCACACACGAATAAAGAAAAGATGTTATGTGGACATGTGTCCGGAAACGCTTAATTTCCATGTTAGAGCTCGTTTTAGTTTCGTCAGTATGTACTGTACTTCCTCGATTCACTGCCAGTTGGCCCAATTGAAGGAAGGTAATGTTGACATCGGTGCTTGTGTTGACATGCGACTCATTGCTCTACAGTACTAGCATCAAGCACATCAGTACGTAGCGTCAACAGGTTAGTGTTCATCACGAACGTGGTTCTGCAGTCAGTGCAATGTTTACAAATGCGGAGTTGGCAGATACCCATTTGATGTATGGATTAGCACGGGGCAATAGCCGTGGCGCGATACGTTTGTATCGAGAGAGATTTCCAGAAGGAAGGTGTCCCGACAGGAAGACGTTCGAAGCAATTGATCTGCGTCTTAGGGAGCACGAAACATTTCAGCCTATGACTCGCGACTAGGGAAGACCTAGAACGACGAGCACACCTGCAATGGACGAGGCAATTGTTCGTGCAGTTGATGATAACCCTAATGTCAGCGTCAGAAAAGTTGCTGCTGTGCAAGGAAACGTTGACCACGTCACTGTATGGAGAGTGCTACGGGGGAAGCAGTTGTTTCCGTATCATGTACAGGGTGTGCAGGCACTATCAGCAGCTGATTGGCCTCCACGGGTACACTTCTGGGAATGGTTCATCCAACAATGTGTCAATCCTCATTTCAGTGCAAATGTTCTCTTTACAGATGAGGCTTCATTCCAACGTGATCAAATTGTAAATTTTCACAATCAACATGTGTGGGCTGACGAGAATCCGCACGCAATTGTGCAATCACGTCATCAACACAGACTTTCTGTGAACGTTTGGGCAGGCATTGTTGGTGATGTCTTGATTGGGCCCCATGTTCTTCCACCTACGCTCAAACGAGCACGTTATCATGATTTTGTACGGCATACTCTACCTGTGCTGCTAGAACATGTGCCTTTACAAGTACGACACAACATGTGGTTCATGCACGATGGAGCTCCTGCACATTTCAGTCGATGTGTTCGTACGCTTCTCAACAATAGATTCGGTGACCGATGGATTGGTAGAGGAGGACCAATTCCATGGCCTCCACGCTCTCCTGACCTCAACCCTGTTGACTTTCATTTATGGGGGCATTTGAAAGCTCTTGTCTAGGCAACCGCGGTACCAAATGTAGAGACTCTTCGTGCTCGTATTGTGGACGGCTGTGATACAATACGCCATTCTCCAGGGCTGCATCAGCGCATCAGGGATTCCACGCGACGGAGGTGGATGCATGTATCCTCGCTTACGGAGGACATTTCCAACATTTCCTGTAACAAAGTGTTTGAAGTCACGCTGGTACGTTCTGTTGCTGTGTGTTTCCATTCCATGATTAGTGTGATTTGAAGAGAAGTAATAAAACGAGCTCTAACATGGGAAGTAAGCGTTTCCGGACACATGTCCACATAACATATTTTCTTTCTTTGTGTGTGAGGAATGTTTCCTGAAAGTTTGACCGTACCTTTCTGTAACACCCTGCATATTTTACTGAGAACGTAAATGACCGTAGTAACAACTTATCTTTACGAGCGTGCGTTACCTTTTATTGTGCAGTACGAGCGCTAGGGAGGAGGTGCACTGGGACAAGGGCAGCGGGACGTGAGCGCGGCGGCAGTGCAGCGCACCTGGACAGAGGGCGGGGGGCTGCCACCGCCTCGTTAGGAGCCGGGGTAACGACGGGTCCCTCAGGCCGTCGCCATGGCGACGCGCCTCGTTACGGCGGCGCACTTGTTGCTCTCACTGCCACTCCGGGCCGCCCGCGCCCGGCCTCCCGTTTACACTGTCTTTACTGTGGACACCTCACGCCGGCTGGCGGGGGTACCGCTGCGCGTCCACGCTTTCTCTGTCCGTGGCGAAGCGGCGCGAATTAGGGTCGTAAACCTCCCTCAGTCCTGCTCTGATGTAACTGGCCACAGTCGTCACCTTTCGACGGGTAAATACATCTGTCCGAGTAGCACTAGCTCTCCAAGAGACACATTTGTGTCACCAGTGGTATAACCACGAGGCGCGGCTGTTTTCATCGTAATCACGGAAATTTCGAGATGAATAAGTATTCGATTTCTTATCATTAATATATCGACTGCATTTTCGTTCCCAGTCGACACATTTGGTTCACCAGTGGTATAACCACGAGGCACGGCTGTTTTCATCATAATCACGGAAATTTCGAGATGAGTAAGTATTCGATTTCTTATCATTAATATGTCGACTGCATTTTCGTTCGCAGTATCTGGAACATATTTCCTGGTACTCTCATTTAGGAACACCTCGACGTTTCATGAACAAAGTAAGAGCATACGGACTGTCAGACCAATTGTGTGATTGGATTGAAGAGTTCCTAGATAAGAGAACGCAGCATGTCATTTTTAATGGAGAGAAGTCTTCCGAAGTAAGAGTGATTTCAGGTGTGCCGCAGGGGAGTGTCGTAGTACCGTTGCTATTCACAGTATACATAAATGAACTTGTAGATGACATCGGAAGTTCACTGAGACTTTTTGCGGATGATAAGAAATGGTACTGAAATGCAGGATGATCTGCAGCGAATTGAGGCATGGTGCAGGGGATGGCAATTGAATCTCAATGTAGACAAGTGTAATCTGCTGCGAATACACAGAAAGAAAGAACCCTTATCGTTTAGCTACAATATAGCAGGTCAGCAACTGGAAGCAGTTAATTCCATAAATTATCTGGGATTACGCATTAGGAGTGATTTAAAATGGAATGGTCATGTTGATCGTCGGTAAAGCAGATGCCACACTGAGATTCATTGGAAGCATCCTATGGAAATGCAATCTGAAAACAAAGGAAGTAGGCTACAGTGCACTTGTTCGCCCACTGCTTGAATATTGTTCAGCAGTGTGGGATCCGCACCAGACAGGGTTGATAGAAGAGATAGAGAAGATCCATCGGAGAGCAGTGCGCTTTGTTATGGGGTGATTTAGTAATCGCGAAAGCGTTACGGAGGTGATAGATAATCTCCAGTGGAAGACTGTGGAGGAGAGACACTCAGTAGCTCGGTATGGGCTTTTGTTGAAGTTTCGACAACATACCTTCACCGAGGAGTCAAGCAGTGTATTGCTCCCTCCTACGTATATCTCGCGAAGAGACCATGAGGATAAAATCAGAGAGATTAAAGCCCATACAGAGGCATACCGCGAACAGTGCGAAACTGGAATAGAAGGGAGAACCGACAGAGGTACTCAAGGTACCCTCCGCCACACACCGTCAGGTGGCTTTCGGAGTGTGGATGTAGATGTAGATGTAGACAACTGGCGTGTTGTTACACTGAGAGCAGACGAACTGGTGTAAAGAAGTACAACTACATCGCATTGTATGTAGTTTATCGAAAATCGAACAGATATTGGTTTAAAGTATAATCTAAACTAACAAAAATCAGTAAAAAGCAAAAACTTGCAAAAAACCCGGTCGGCTTCAATTTTAACCTTTCATAAATAATTTATTGTACAATGCTGGAAAAAATTAGTGCATATTGAAAAACGACATCGATTTTGATCCAAGGACAGCATATTTCACCTGGGAGATAGTAGGTGTACTGGCAATGGTTTCAACGTCGTCCACCAACATACAGCATAGTGGTGTAGGTCTCTTTAATGGGGAATTTTGGTAGCAAGAAGGCTCAGTGCGGCGCAGGCGTGTGAAGCAACCGAGGAACAATGCCAGGGAGACGCGGTCGTGCTTCCTGCGGGCAACTGAGAGGGTTTGAAATGATTCAGATTGCGGTGTGGCAGGCTGGTCCTTACGGAGAATTCCCACGAAAGTTAGACGTTCTGCGACAGTTGTGCAGTAATGTTAGATTAGATTTACTTTCATTCCAATTGATCCGTAGTGAGGAGGTCCTCCAGGATGTGGAACATGTCAGAAAAACAACAATACATGACAAATATTTACAACTAGAACAAATAAGCTAATGTACACAGGTCCCAAGTGGAATGATCGTCATTTTTTAATGAAGACTAAGAGTCATTTTACAAATACTAATGCACTGAATTTAAAATAAAAAGTTATTTATTTATTTATAAGGTAATAAACATGTAATACAACTACTGTAATACTTATTTACAATGAACATATTACTGCACTGAAATGGTGCAGAAGTTAGATTATACTTACACACACACACACACACACACACACACACACACACACACACAAATTTTCAATGAACACATTACTGCACTGAAATTGTGCAGAAGTTATGTTGTACTTACATACAAATCAGTTGGTTTTACTAAGAAATTCATGAATGGAGTAGAAGGAGTTGGCCACCAATAAATCCTTTAGGCTTCTCTTAAACTGAATTTCATTGGTTGTTAAGCTTTTTATGGCTGCTGGCAAGTTATTGAAAATGTGTGTTCCTGAATAATGCACACCTTTTTGTACAAGACTAAGTGAAGATTATTCTTATTTCTAGTATTGATTCCATAAATTGAGCTGTTGGTTTGAAAAAGTGATATATTTTTAATGACAAATTTCATTAAGGTATAAATATATTGGGAAGCAGTAGTTAGTATCCCTAGTTCCCTAAACAGGCTTCTGCAGGATGTTCTTGAGTTCACACCACATATAATTCTTACTGCACGTTTTTGTGCCCCGAAAACTTTAGCTTGGCTTGATGAATTACCCAAAAAAAAAAAAAAAATCCCATATGACATTATGGAATGAAAGTAAGCATAGTATGCCAGCTTTTTCATTTTTATATCCTCTATGTCTGACAAAATTCACATTGCAAACAGAGATTTGTTAAGACGTTTCAGCAGTTCTGTGGTGTGCTGTGCTGGTAGTATCAGTGGTCACGTGGACATTCTCTCACCCCTCCAAGTGGTTCTGCACGTCCGAGCAGCATATACGCCATGCAGAATCGTCATAGGGGAGCAGTGGCAGATCGTATAGCTACCACAGCGCAGTGTAAGAGGTATGTGCTGCCTGCGATATGTAAGCTATAAGAGAATCTGAGACCAAAGAGCAGTGTTGACTGCAGTACGAACTGTGTAGCAGTAGCAGTAAGTTGTAACTAGCGAGCAGTCGCCTGTCTGCGCTTGTTAGTCCCGTCTGGTGTATTATGTTGGCTGGGCCGGTCGCGGTGCAGCGATGCCGGAGCCTGAGTATTATTGTATAAGGTAAAAAGCAGCCTCGCGCATATCTAGTAATGTTATGTGAAGTCCCATGTAAATCTTTTAAAAATGTCCTAATAATAATCTTCGTGATATAATTTCTAACAAACATTCATTTCAATTTAAAGAATTTACTAATTTCTTCAATCCATGATCATTCCTATTGTTGCAAAAGAAAAATCAGTTACTTCCTTTCATAAAATGACAAATCTATCGGCCAGCATTGCACAGAGCTGTCCCTGAAAAATTTTATATAAGAGCAGATATATTCGCCGTTTTTATTGAGGTAAGAATTATTCCTTTTATTCAGAATGATCTTACAGGGCCATGACGCAGCGCTGCTGTCGTCCACATTCTACCAGGTTACTGAATTTATTTTTTATTACGAGGTTTAGGAATTTTTCTGTTTCGAGCTTACATTAAATGGGAAACAAATTTTGGGTGGAGGTTAAATGTGAATGAATTTCTGTAGGGAGGTTGTAAATGAGAACCAATTTTGTTCTGAGGTTACACTAAAATTAGAATAGCTATCCATAATAATTATTTTAATTACAATTTTTTTGTGGGGACGTTACAACAGGTAAGAGGGCTTGTGAGCCCAGCCGTGTTAACACGAACTGTTGCGAACCAGTTAGTAGCAGAGCGATGACGTGCACGCACACCTCTAGCCAGTCTTCCACCGACGCCACGGCGTCAACGTCCACGGCTCGACTGGTGCCGTCAGAGGATCACTTGGAAGGTGGAACAGGGCCCGGTGGTCTTCAGCGATGAAACCAGATTCCACCTGCACGCAAATTGTGGTCGTATGCTCGTACGATGTAGACATGGTGAGCGCTGTATCGTAGAATGCGTTCGTCCAAGACACACTGACTGCACCACAGCCCTTATGGCAGGGGCGGGCAAACGTTGCACGCGGCTCATGAGCGCACAGCGCTGCACGTGTGCTGCTCGCGTGCAGGCGTCGACCGGGGCTGTGGCGACAGCCGGCAGGTTGCGGCAGTGTAGTGCCAGGCTAAGCTGCGGACGTTGATGCGAAGCGAGCACTATGTAGTGAACGTTGTATTTCAAGAAACGGAGAAGTGGAGATTTGCTATCTTTTAAAAAGTAATGGGAGAATCATTTTTTCTTTGTGCAAAAACGTGAAAATTCGAAATGTTTAATATGTGGCAGTATTATCGCTGGTCAACGGAAGTTTAGTATTGAAGGCCATTATAATAAATTTCACAAGGACGAGTACAATTCATTGTCGGATTCTGAGCGGATGGGGAATTGACTGAGCTTAAGAAGAGCGATCTGACGATACCACATGAATCTGTCGTAGTTGGCCGGCCGGAGTGGCCGAGCGGTTCTAGGCACTACAGTCTGGAACCACGCGACCGCTATGGTCGCAGGTTCTAATCCTGCCTCGGGCATGGATGTGTGTGATGTCCTTAGGTTAGTTAGGTTTAAGTAGTTCTAAGTTCTAGGGGACTGATGACCACAGCAGTTAAGTCCCATAGTGCTCAGAGCCATTTGAATTTGTCGTAGTTGCTGTTGTCACGAGAGATCTGCGACTTTCTCTTGTAATGACTCTCATCTGACTGATTTAACATTTTATGGAGCACTGTTTTCAAGTTTTCAGGACGACAACAATAATAGCCCAGCGGTATGTGCAAGTTATAAGACTGCGCTTAATATAGCGAGAGCTGGAAAACCATTTGCTGAATTAATAAGTCTCGGTTAAGAGCAAATATCAGTGATGAAAATTTACGTAACTGTTTGTGTTTGTCTGTATGTAGAAATTTTGTTCCAGATATTAAACGTATTGTAAACTCCACCTGTGATAATTAAATAAAACGTATCGTAGGTAATAGGTACTCTTTCAAACCATGATTTCTTTCAAGCAGTCCTACTAACCTTATTCATTCACTCAATAAAGCAAGCTAGGAAACAAAACGCATTACAGAGGAAGGAGCGGACACAAGGTATGGTGGGGATGGGAGATAAGCGGGTGGCCAGCTTGCCCCTGTGTGCACGCGGAACACCTGTTAACTGCACGCGTGCAAGTGCACCGCACATGTGCAGGATTCCTGCCCGCCCCTGCCTTATGGTGTGAGGTGTGATAAGCTACAACTGTCGTTCTCCTTTGGTTTTTTCTGCAGGGCATGCTAAACAGTGTTCGGTACATGCAGAATGATGTTAGACCCATTCATTTGCCATTTCTGCTGCAGGAAGGTGTTATTCCACCAGGATAATGCTTGCCCACGCAATGCCTGTGAAACTCAACGTGCTGTGGAAGACGTGAAGCAACTTCCCTGGCCACCACGATCTCCTGACTAGTCTCCATTGGAGGACGTGTGGGATATGGTCGGACCAGAAGTGACTGGTGCGACTCATCATCCAACAACTGTTACAGAACTACGTGAACAGGTCGGGCAGGCGTGGTATAGCGTATCCCAGGACAGCACTCGCCTCATGGGCGATTGACGGGATGCCAGTGTCAGTCCGGGCACTGCCGCCTGTGGAGGCAGCACCACGCACCATTATGGGTGTTTCAGCATGTGTCAGTACCTGGTACCTCGGAAACTGGTGTTCCATTGATCTGTAAACGTTGTCATGTACTCCATATGCACTGTCTTGTGAATTGGTATCAGCCATATGATCGTTGAAAATGATGTAGTTCGTTGAAACCGCTAGTGCAACACACTATCTTTTTAAAGAAAAACTTTATGTACTGTGACTACGGCTTCACTATTCCAGTGTCAAAAAACCATTTAAGCAACATAAAAATTCTAGTAAATAAAAAGAACGATCTCTGCAGGGCATACAGTCTACGTGAGCAAAGCAGTGGATTCTAAACTAACTGTACAAAATGAAGACGGCAAATGTATGGGCAAAATCTATTGTTGCAATATGAAATCATTGTGTCTAAAGTAAGACTACATTTGTGTACCTGCTTCACTTCTCTTTCTTATGCGACTACTTTTAAATACTCGGTAATGGACTGTGATTCACACAGATACTTTGCTATGGCGTAGGTGTAGGTTACGGACTCCTCTGTAATTTCCTGTTTTTCGTGCGGTAGCTTAGACGTTAGGTATACTTGAAAAAAAGAGACAGCATTGGTCGTATATTTTTTTACTATCGCAAAATCGATTTTCTGTCACTGAGTGACCATCTTCAGTGCTATATGGTCACTCAGTGGCAGAAAATCGATTTTGCGATAGTAAAAAATATACGACCAATGCTGTCTCTTTTCTCAAGTATACCTGTTATCTGGTCGTAGTGCACAAGACAACATGGAGTCGCCAATCAATTAGACGTTAGGAATGAATATAGATATTAACGATTGGAATATGACCTGTTATTTAGTGATTGTGACAATCAGTGTCACTGATGTCAGAATCTTCACATTAATATTGCGTTACACAACAACATAGTGAGATATTTAATAGCACATTGGAGTGAGGGGTTTCAACGCATGGAAGAAACCAATAGCGGATTCGAAATACAATGACCTTCGACTTGTAAAGTTGAGTCTAGGATGAAATAGTGTGATGTTCATAAAGAACTTCAGTTCCATCTTCCAGGAATCCTATCCTACGACTTATTTAATTTACACTCATTTTAAGGCATTACACGGGGTGCACTCAGCCTCGTGATGCCAATTGAGGAGCTACTCGACCGAATGGAAAGAAAACCATCATAACGATCGGGAGAGCGGTGCTGACCGCACGCCCCTCGTATCATCATCCTCAGCTGAGGAATGCACGGCAGTCGGATGGTCCCGATGAGACGCTTGTGGCCTGAAGACGGAGTGCCTAAGGCATTACACGGGCAGCAATGAGTACAATTTATTAAAGATGCGCATATACTGATGAAGGTCACTTCCAATAACGTAGGTAAATTATTCAACTATAGGTGGACTCTTAGTCACCAAAGAACCTACGCACTCATACCTGAATTTGGCCGTTATAAATTATTTTTCTGCACAATGTGAATCTTTTCAGAGGCAGACATCTCCCAGGAATGCTAGGCGCTCAATGTATGCAGGAAAACTTTTGGGTGGTTTCGAAGGTAGGAGATGAGGTAGTGGCGAACGGTTGGTGAACCTTGCTTCGATGCCTCAGACGGTAGAGCACTTGCCCGCGAAAGGCAGAGGTCCCACTTTCGAGCCCGAGTATCTGCAGGGAAGTTTCGAATCAGTTCAGACCGCTGCAGAAGGAAAATTCATTTTGGAAAATATATTTGCAGTATCGGTCATTTTGTCCTGGACCACCACCCCAAACAGAATGTCACAAGGGAAACAGGAAACTTTCTTCCACTCAACACCTAATAAGAGATATAGAATACAAGTGAACTGCCGCATGAATCGGAAATCGTTCGTTGGATAATGATGCGATTTTTAACAGACTTAATAAGTTTCTCTCTTTTTACTTTGACTAGGAACCCACATTAACTGTGACGAAATAGGCACAATAAATATTTAACGAGTACAAAAAAATACATAAATGAAAGAAAAAATACATGCAACAAACAGCTAAAAAACTAGATAGAGGCGAGTGTTGACTGTGACATTCACCACTGGTATAGTGCTCTAACACCCACAACTGCTTTTGTCTTCTTGGGTTTGCCTCAGGTGCACAAAGTGAAGATAAATTACGAAAGGAGGACCTATCTCACGGATAAGTGGGACACTGGAAGCATAATAAAAAGGATGAAAGCGTACTAGTAAAACCTCAGTACACCTGTACTATGTGGTTATTGCACGTTACACATAAGGGCCAAATGACTGGATCAAAATCATGAGTCAACAAAATTAAACGTAGAAAAGTTCGCATTGCAACAGTAAAGGACGATTTCACAAACGGAACTGAACTCAGGCACAAACTTTTAGGTCTGAAGTCCAGGACACAGGGAGAAATCAAATATATAAAAAAAATCTGAAAGTTGTTTTAGCTAATGGGTTGCACAAAAACGTTACACTGGTGAACACGAACTCACTCTTTCTTTCACACTAGGTGTGTTAATGACCCCAGAAGAAGGAGAAGAAGAAGAAGAAGAAGAAGATGTCCTCATTTTCGGCGCGATACTTGCTTAATGAACCACACGACACTGCATACTAGTCGATGCTGACACAGATAGGCGAAGGG
Organism: Schistocerca cancellata; assembly: GCF_023864275.1. NCBI lineage: Eukaryota > Metazoa > Arthropoda > Insecta > Orthoptera > Acrididae > Schistocerca > Schistocerca cancellata. Next base: position 766,791,947 of record NC_064630.1, read on the forward strand.
AACAGTGCGCTTAATAATCGCGTGCTCCGTCTGGAGCTTACGCCGGAAGCGTTATCCTAAGACAACCCAGCCACAGTGTGGCTCAATCGCATCAACTAACTTAGTTCCCTAGTGCTCTATCTGTCTAAGCCACGAGTGGCCAACACGTGCCCAAAGCAAGTATCAGTGTGGACAAAGAAGTCAGCATCCATGAGACGATCGAAAAAAAAAATTCCATAAAATTCCGTTACGAAGAAATGAATATTTTCCATTTGAAACTGCCACCACGCGATGCTGTTCTCTCATTCGTCTAACCCCTTCTTTACATTGCTTCTCGTTCCATACACGAACCCACCGAATCTCATTCTTCCTGGCAGATTAAAACTTTGTGCCGGACCGAGACTCGAACTTGGGACCTTTGCCTTTCGCGGTCAAGTGCTCTACCAACTGAGCTACCCAAGCACGACTCACGCCCCGTCCTCACAGCTTTACTTCTGCCAGTACCTCGTCTGGCAGAGGTAAAGCTGTGAGCACTGGGCGTGAGTCGTGCTTGGGTAGCTCAGTTGGTAGAGCACTTGACCGCGAAAGGCAAAGGTCCCAAGTTCGAGTCTCGGTCCGACACACAGTTTTAATCTGCCAGGAAGTTTCATATCAGCGCACTCTCCGCTGCAGAGTGAAAATCTCATTTTGGCCTCATTCTTACAATCGGCCAGTCAGTCGCGCTACTGAAGTTGCCATTGCGAAACTAAGACACAGCCACACTTTTCGATTTGATACTCTAATTTCAAAATCAATTTCAGGATTCTAGAAAAAATAATCAAATTGTTGCATTTATGTGACACATTTTACAAACAATGTACATAACATGCCAGAAGATTTTCAGGTGGAATGGATAGAGCTACGGTATGACATCCAATAAAAAGAAAAAAATTGATTATGTATCTTCGTGGGACTTAGAGAAATCATACACAGAGAAAAATATCCTTTGCTGCACAGTCACTCATTATATGTCTCATATTTGTTTGGAAGAACGTTTGTTTCTGAACAGTTGTCTTCAAGAATAAAGCAGAAGAAGAGTAAAAATGGAACCAAAATCTGAGATGAACACGTTCAGTCAACTCTCAGAATTGCAACCAATTTAATCGAACCGGATACTGATGCATCAGTTTCCTAACTTCAGAGTAAAATATCAAATTAATTCGATGATTTGAAGTTACTTATATATAAAATTATTAATGAAATCTCATGTAGAATTAAGAACCATAAATTAATAAATTCTAAGTTACTTAAATGTGTTAAATATATACATTTTTCCTCAGTGTTTACTCTTAGTGTTACTTATATTACATATGGCCCAAAAATACTTCTCTTGTTTCAGTGTGGCTAGGTAAGCTAAAAAGTTGCACACCGCAGACCTAAAATCAAAAACGGAAGGAAAGTGTCAGATTACAATTTATGTGTGTGATGAAACGTTGCGAGAGGCTGATTCAATAGTACACCGATAAAGTGCCTGTAGCTCGACTGTGAGGTACATGTTAAGTCGCATGGCATAGTCGACTAGGCAACCTGTGTGGGTTGGAGGATTTGAGGGAGGGGAGGAGGCGCGAGAGGGGGAGATTCAGCTGCCTAACTGGAAAGGATTTTCTTCTTTAGCGAAAAATGGCATGTTTGCTTCATGAAGTATGAGAGCTGTGTGTTTAATGTGCAGGGTGGGCGAAAAATAACAGGCTAGTCAAATATTTCATTCACCTTATGATAGACAACCCAACTTACATTATCTACTTTCGGCAGCCCGGAGTGGCCGAGCGGTTCTAGGCGCTTCAGTCTGGAACCTCGCGACCGCTACGTTCGCAGGTTCGGTATGTACCTGGTGGAACAGCTAGTGATGGTCGAGAATCTCCATTGTATACAGTCTCTATAAGGAAACTTCTAAAGAAACAGGATACTGAAAATAAAGGAAAAAATATCACTGTAGATAGAGAGGGTTTGAATGAAACGTTATTGGCTGTCAGCAGGACAATGCGTCAAGCCTTCAACGACTGCCACAGTAGTAGTAGGATAGAGAAGCGAAAACAGAAATGCTGAACTCAGTTTAGAAAAGAACGTTCAGGACTAATTCTCATTTTGTTGTTCGCAATTCTACAAAAATTAGTTCAAAATGGCTCTGAGCACTATGGGACTTAACTTCTGAGGTCATCAGTCCCCTAGAACTTAGAACTACTTAAAGCTAACTAACCTAAGGACATCACACACATCCATGCCCGAGGCAGGATTCGAACCTGCAATCGTAGCGGTCGCGCGGTTCTAGACTGTAGGGCCTAGAACCGCTCGGCCACCCAGGCTGGCCAAAAATTAGTGGTCTTGAGAAACAGGCTGAAATTTCCAAATCTGAACGAAGCTCCAAGGACCAGTGGACATATTTATCAGGCTCTATAACAATTAGATCTTGTTTTAACGATAGTATACCGTAGATACCCCTAACAAGAAACCGTGTCCAATAGATGAAAAATTAACCAGTGGCGCCAGTCTACAAGAAGGGTAGCCGAAGCGATCCACACAACTACCGCCCAATGTCCTTAACATCCATGTGTTGTAGAATCTTAGAACATATTGTGAGTTCAAACGAAATGAGCTATCTCGAACAGAAGGACCATCTCCATGCCAACCACCACGACTTCTGAAACGGTAAATCGCGTTAAACTCAACTAGCGCTTTTCTCATATGCTACCCTGAAAGTCGTGATTCTAGACAGGCTGGCAGATGCAGAGTTTGCTGAATTCTGAAGAGCATTTAATTGAGTACCACAACTAGTCTTATTACTGGAAATACAGCCATAAGGGGTATCAACGAAATTGGTTCCTGGACTGAAGATTTCTTAGCAGGGAGGGCTGAGCACGTTACCTTGGATCAAGTACCAGTCCCACGGAAGTGTGTTCGGGCCCTGACTTTTCATGTTGTATATTAATGACCTTCCATACAATACTAACAGTAACCTCAGACAGTTTGCAGATGATGCATTTTCTATAAAGAGCTAGTATCTGAAAGAATCTACACAAGTATTGAATCACTTTTTGATAAGGTTTGCAGAGATTCAGGCGTTGGCTTCTTGAACCTGCGACCGTAGCAGCAGCGCGATTCCGGACTGAAGCGCCTAGAACCGCACGGCCACCGCGGCCGGCTCCTCTTATATTCAATGCTTACATCCAGGAAGCTATAGACCAAGTTCGAGAAACTACTGAGGTGGGTATCAAAATTAATGGGCAGAAAGGTAAAACTGTAAACTAAAAAAAACGAGTATGCTACGAGTACATCTCCAATGAGTCAAAAGTGGTGTTGGGCTGGCTATGAGCACTATGGGACTCAACATCTGAGGTCATCAGTCCCCTAGAACTTAGAACTACTTAAACCTAACTAACCTAAGGACATCACACACATCCATGCCCGAGGCAGGATTCGAACCTGCGACCGTAGCAGCAGCGCGATTCCGGACTGAAGCGCCTAGAACCGCACGGCCACCGCGGCCGGCTCCTCTTATATTCAATGCTTACATCCAGGAAGCTATAGACCAAGTTCGAGAAACTACTGAGGTGGGTATCAAAATTAATGGGCAGAACATAGATATGCTACGTTATGCAGACGATATTGCTAAAGAAGATCTAGAGGAAGTCCTCAGAACAGTGGAACAAATTCTATGCAATCAGTGTGGAATTAGAATAAACAAGAAAAAGACTAATGCGATGGTATGCAGTACAGGAGCAGAATACGAACGGCGGGCACAAACGAGTGGTTCTAGGCGCTACAGTCTGGAACCACGCGACCGCTACGGTCGCAGGTTCGAATCCTGCGTCGGGCATGGGTGTGTGTGATGTCCTTAGGTTAGTTAGGTTTAAGTAGTTCTAAGTTCTAGGGGCTGATGACCTCAGAAGTTAAGTCCCATAGTGCTCAGAGCCATCTGAACCGGCCGGCACAAAAGTGGTGTCTACCAATCTGATGATGCCACTATGACCCTAGTACACCAGGACATATTTTTATAATGGTCATTATAGACCGAAACCGGTAGCCTGACGACAAAAAATTTGTGAGCATAGACGTAAAACAAAGGAAATTTATTGGAGATAACAATTTGTAGGGATATGAAATGAAATGACAATAGTCGTAGATAAAGCAGGTGCCAGTCTCTGGTTCATTAGGAGAATACACACTAAGAAGACGCAGTCAATCCTGCAAAGGAGACTGCTTGCATAACACTCGTGGAACCCATTCTAAAATATTTCTGGATTATATGGGAGTCGTACGAAGTAGGAATAAGTGGCGATATTAAACTCCAGAAAGAAGTGCAGCATAATTCCCTCACCTATTTATTTGATCAGTGGGAGAACCTATGTCAAATGGTGGAAAACATTGGTAGACACATTACAGTCTACTTACAAAGTTTCAAGAATCAGATTTAACGGATGAATCTACGAACGTACTGCAACACCCGACGAATCGCTCCCATAGGGATCACGAGAGCGGGCTTACACAGATTAGAGCATACGCACAGACGTCGATGCAACCATTCTTCCCGCACTCCACATGTGAACAGAATAGGAAGAAGTAATAATAATAATACAGTGGGAAGTACTTCGTGTCACAATGATTTCCAGGGTGTGGGTGTAGATGTAAATGTAGATCAACAACGTCACGTACACTTACTTTACGTGGCACTGCATAGGAATTTGGTATTTACTACGGGACATTGGCGCCTGCTTTCTCGATCATGTACTTTGGGTGATCACCTTTCTATCGTTGCCGACCACGTGCTCGAGGTGAACATTATTTACACCAACTGCAGTCATGCCGGTGACGATCGAGTCGAGCGCCAACAGTGGGCCCGCCCTTGCGTTGTGCTGTCGCGTCGACACAGGGACAGTGCATCTGAACGTTAAGCATTGAGGCTGCCTAGTTTCTGATGTCATAGCATAGTTTAGCATGTTGGAAAGTCTTTCCGAAAGTGCAGAGCAATATCTAGTATGTCAGATGCTCTGAACGTTGACCAATGAGATGGCAGAACGCCACCAACATCACGTGCACGCCTTTCGGTGCAGAGTCGTGACGCGCCATCTGGTTTCCAGTTGACGCCCGTATGTATAAATACCGTTTCTGAGGACCAGCAAACTGGGGAGCTCTCGAAAAGCCTCCGTTAATTGTATGATTCGTTGTAATAAAATGACACGAAACAACATATTCGTGCTAAAAGTATTATTATTGATTGTGGGTTAATGAGAGTAGTCCACTTGAAATGACCATCATGTTAAAGATCCATTATAAACGCACTGTCATTGGTAAAATTTGTTATAGTTAAATTTGAATTAGTAGTATAACTACAATTAAAGCTTACAAGATACGGTAGCAATCTATATACGTCGTATGATCATTCGTGGTAGCGGTAGTGCACTGAATAGCGTCACAGTGACATATCGAAATTTTGAAGTGTTGATGGTTTTGATTCCACAACATCAAAAAAAATTTCTTCTTCGCTTTTTTAATATGTTTTTATTAGTTTAATATAAGTGTGTACTCCCGAGCGGGAAGGAGCACCGGTCCCCGGCACGAATCCGCCCCGTGGATTTGTGTCAAGGTCCGGTAAGCCGGCCAGTCTGTGGATGGTTTTTAGGCGGTTTTCCATCTGCCTCGGGAAATGTGGGCTGGTTCCCCTTATTCCGCCTCAGCTACACTATGTCGGCGATTGCTGCGCAAACAAGTTCTCCACGTACGCGTACACCATCATTACTCTACCACGCAAACATGGGGGTTACACTCGTCTGGTGTGAGACGTTCCCTGGGGGGTCCACCGGGAGCCGAACCGCACAGTAACCCTGGGTTCGGTGTGGGGCGGCGGAGGGGTGAAGTGGACTGCGGTAGTCGTCGTGGGGTTGCGAACCACTGCGGCTGCGGCGGGCACGGAGCCTCTCCTTCGTTTCTAGGTCCCCGGATAACATAACGTAACATAAGTATGTACTGTTGTCTTCGATGTTGTGTAAATAAAAGTGCGCTCTTTTTTAAGGGGTAACTTAGTTCGATTGGCTTAATCTACACGACACTTTAACTACTTGAAGTAAGATATTTTGCCCTTTTTTTATTTCAACTTTTGTTATTCGCATGTTGTAGAGATTCTGCTGCTGATTACGAACGGTGATCAAGGAATGACCTTAGTGTTCTACTAAAACGTGACACTGATGAATATTTTTTTATCGTGTGTGAAGAACTATTGTAAATATGTATCGCACTATTTTTAATGGGACTTTTATAAGCCGATGTCCTTGCTGACTGGACATAATACGCCCCTTTTTGTTTTGTAATATTTTCTCGAAGATTGCAGATTTTATTTATGTGTACTACAGACAGAACAACTTGACTAGCATCTGGACAAGAGAGAAAAATACGGTTTAATAGAGCTAACATGGGAATTTTACGCACGTTCATTTACGATCCAGATGCAGCCGACAACTGCCGCTGGAGCGTGTTGCGATCACGTACACCACGTTGGGGCCCACGTACCGTGTGAACAAGGCGCATCGTTTCGGCAACACGTTGATCTCGGCACGCTCAACGTTGGCGTTCGAGTGTACGATCCGTGTGCCGGCGGCCTCAGCGTTCCAAGTTTCGGAGGCGAGAGGAGAAGACAGCTGCTGGGCGGCGTTACGAGTGTAACCGGAGGAAGCGGAGTGAAGTGAGTGAGCCTCGGCAGGTGCGGACGGGCGCAGAGCAACCGCGATTTTTAATTAAGGCGAGTGCCGCCGCCGCCACTGCACGGACAATCATTTTAATGGCGGCGCTCAGGCGAGGGCGTCGGCCGGCCGCGGTTGGCTTTATTCGGCGCCTGAAAGGCCGCCACCCAGCAACACGCACGCCACGCCACACCGCCGCGCAGCGCGCCACTTACATCGACCGACCCACCCGACGATCTGACCGAGGCACCGTGCCAACTGTCGCGCGGTTATTCAGAAACACCTCCGAGGTTTCAAAAGGCGACTGCGGGAAATGTATGTTGTTGTTGTTGTGGTCTGAGACTGGTTTCATGCAGCTCTCCATGCTACTCTATCCTGTGCAAGCTTCTTCATATCCCCGTACCTACTGCAGCCTACATCATTCTGAATCAGCTTAGTGTATTCATCTCTTGGTCTCCCTCTACGATTTTTACCCTCCACGCTGCCCGCCAATGCTAAATTTGTGATCCCTCGATGGCTCAGCACATGTCCTACCAACCGGTCCCTTCTTCTCGTCAAGGTGTGCCACAAACTCCTCTTCTCCCCAATTCTATTCAATACACCCTTATTAGTTATGTGAACTATCCATATAATCTTCAGCATTCTTCTGTAGCAACAAATTTCGGAAGCTTCTATTCACTTCTTGTCTAAACTATTTATTGTCCACGTTTCACTTCCATACGTAGCTACATTCCATACAAATACTTTCAGAAACGAGTTCCTGGCACGTAAATCAATACTCGACGTTAACAAATTTCTCTTCTTCAGAAACGCTTTCATTGCCATTGCCAGTCTACATTTTATATCCTCTCTACTTCGACCATCATCAGTTATTTTGCTCCCCAAATAGCAAAACTCCTTTACTACTTTAAGTGTCTCATTTCCAAATCTAATTCCCTCAGCATCACCCGACTTAATTCGACTACATTCCATTATCCTCGTTTTGCTTTTGTTGTTGTTCATCTTATACCCTCCTTTCAAGACACTGTCCATTCCGTTCAACGGCTCTTCCAAGTCCTTTACTGTCTCTGACAGAATTACAATGTCATCGGCGAACCTCAAAGTTTTTATTTCTTCTCCATGGATTTTAATACCTACTCCGAATTTTTCTTTTGTTTCCTTCACTGCTTGCTCAATATAGAGATTGAATAACATCGGGGAGAGGCTACAACCCTGTCTCACTCCCTTCCCAACCACTGCTTCCCTTTCATACCCCTCAGCTCTTATAACTGCCATTTGGTTTCTATACAAATTGTAAATTTCGCTCCCTGTATTTTACCCCTGCCGCCTTTAGAATTTGAAAGAGAGTATTCCAAGCAACATTGTCAAAAGCTTTCTCTAAGTCAGGGCTTAACAACTGACCGGTTTTGAGCTCGAGTACTCGCGTCTGCTCAGGCCAGCTGCAAGGTCGCGGAGTATGGAAGGAGGGGAAATGCGCGCGCACGTTTGAATAGGGCCGCAGCGTGCCTATTGAATTCGCACCGACTGTGTAACGTTTAAAGTACTACGATCAGCTCTTAACAGTCACTTCGCTGGTTAAGAATCATGTGAAGTTGCCGTCGTGTAACCCCAACCATGCTTTCGCAGTTCAACCCCCATTGGGAGGAATTGTATCTGTTTACTGAAAAAGATGGTGTTGCAAAATATTTAGTATGTCACAAAACGCTGAATTCTTTTACGAAATTTAATTTGCAGCGACATTATATGTCGTACCACGCGAAAGACTACGGACGTGGAAAATGTGATTGACCAGATCGTGCACAGGAAGTTATTAAACTTAAAAGGAAGCTATTCGAAGAAGATCTGGACGACGAAGAAAAATCAACTGAGGCAGCTCTCAGAGTGGGTTACAAAATTGCTTTGCTTTTAGCAAAATCCCTGCGCCCCTTAACTGATGGCGATTTAATAAAAGAATGTTTGGTAGTTGCAGCGGAACATTTGTGTCCATCTCAGGTTGAACAGTTTCGGATTGTGCCATTATCTAACATGACCATTATGCGTCGCATACAGGACATGGCAGACGACGTCCAGAGCCAGCTTGCAAATATCTGTAAAGATTTTATGGCGTATTGTCTAGCTCTGGACGGAAGTGTTGATATCACTGGAACAGTGCAGCTTGCCATATATATTAAAGGTGAGGGAGGAGCTCCTCGATGTAGTCGCCATGAAGAACACTACAACCGGAGGTGATATTTTAAGTAGTGTTGAAGAAAGTGTTGAAAATATAGGATTGTCGTGGAATTCTTTAGTTTCAGTGTCTACAGATGGTAGAGGCATACACTAAGCTAGTAAAATTATGTGGCACGTGTACATTCTCCTTTATTTGTTTCATTTGTCGCAGTAATAATTCGTGAGTGATATCCCTGCAGGTAGCCGCGGATTTACATCGACTGGCGGCAGCTGTTGTGTACCCCACGTGACTCTCCCCACTCTCCGCTCTGGTCCGGTAGTGGGGGTAGCGTGCTCACGCTGGTCCGTGCTCGCGCCTTGCTGCTCACAGCTTGCTCCGCGAGCACGTATGTTGTGAAGCCCTGCTCTAAGTCTACAAATGCTAGAAACGTAGGTTCGACTTTCCTTAATCTTTCTTCTAAGATAAGTCGTAGGGTCAGTATTGCCTCACGTGTTCCAACATTTCTACGGAATCCAAACTGATCTTCCCCGAGGTCGGCTTCTACTAGTTTTTCCATTCGTCTGTAAGGAATTCGCGTTAGTATTTTGCAGCTGTGACCTATTAAACTGATAGTTCGGTAATTTTCACATCTGTCAACACCTGCTTTCTTTGGGATTGGAATTATTATATTCTTCGTGAAGTCTGAGGGTATTTCGCCTGTCTCATACATCTTGCTCACCAGATGGTAGAGTTTTGTCAGGACTGGCTCTCCCAAGGCTGTCAGTAGTTCTAATGGAATGTTGTCTTCTCCCGGGGGCCTTTTCGACTCTGGTCAGCACGAAAAAAACAGTCACATATCAGTGGATAGAGCATCTATCCAAGTTTCTTTCGCAATGGAAATAGTCTGGGTTGCGAAATTATTTAAAGTCAATGGTGCGCTTCATCCTTTTGAGGCATCATCAAATTGAATAACAGTAGCTGGATATGCAACCCATGCGTCGTAGCGCGGCTGACTAAATATCTTCTTCTTCCTTTTCTTTCATTTAGTGTACAACCCTGAGGTTGGTTTGCAGCAGAGCGCCATTCCCCTCTTCTGTCTGCCTTCCTCTTCATTTCCACGCGTGTGTCACATCCAACGTTATTCATGATCTGTTGAATGTATGATATCCTTGGTCGCCCCTGCCGATTCCTTCCCTCAATAGCGATTGTTACAATTATGTTTTTGTGTCGCAGAATGTGCCCTACAAGTTTATCTCTTCTTTTTTGGATGTTCCTCCACAGAGATCTAGTTTCCTGTACTCTTCTAAGCACCTCTTCATTTGTTACTTTGTCTCTCCAGCTGATCATCATCCTTCCATAGTATCACATCTCTAGGGCCTCTCGCCGTCTTCCCTCTTCTCTTCCAATTGTCCAAGTTTCACAATCGTATAGGGCCATACTCCAAACGAAACCTTTCATGATACGTTTCCTTATTTTCAGACTGGTGTTGCTGCTGGTGAGTAAGTTCCTCCTCCGATTAAATGCAATTTCAGCCTTTTGTATTCTGCTAGCAATTTCTTTCCGGCATCTACTGCCGGCCGCGGTGGCCGAACAGGTCTAGGCGTTTCAGTCCGGAACCGCGAGACTGCTACGGTCGCAGGTTCGAATCCTGCCTCGAGCATGGATGTGTGTGATGTCCTTAGGTTAGTTAGGTTTAAGTAGCTCTAAGTACTAGGGGACTGATGTCCTCAGAAGTTTAGTCCCATAGTGCTCCGAGCCATTTGAACCAAAAAGTATCGATATGTATCGGCGGTATCTTTTTCACTGGTATATCGTTATACCGATATTTAAATGGCAGTATCGAGTGCCGATATTTTTATTTTATACTATATTTTTTCGATAAATATTTGAATCTGTTGTTTTGAAATTGTAGTAGGACATAATTTTTCATTCACTGTGTGAAAGCGTGTTACTACTTTTTTAGCTTTCGTTACGTCAGTTCTTTTTTTTAACTGAGTGAAGCAAGTACAGATGGCGCAAAAAAGTAGTCCGATTGCAAGGAGGGAGGGAGGGGGGTGAGCGGGGTGGGAAGGGGTGGTGTGAATGGATCAACAAGATTTCACATGTTAAGAAATAGCACCACAGTTGCGTTAAAATAATAAAAATTATAAAAGAAACAGTTTTAATGAAACAAATTTGCTATTTCTTCAGATCGTCATTCTTCAACTGATGAACTTCTGAAACTGATGAACTGAAATCTAAGTGACGAGATCGGTCTTTGCGGTGGGGGGGGGGGGGGGGGGGGGGGAGACGTTGAGGGGAAATGCTGACGTAGTCGGCGCTCTGCCCTACCAACAGAACAGACAGTGCAACGTTTAACTTCACCACGCAATTTTGGCACTACAAGTGCCAGGTTACTGGGGTTAGAAGAAATGATAAAACAGTGAAGTCGACATGAAGCGTCCAGACAAATCCGATATGTGACGAAACCGAACGACCGACATATCGGACCCCTTTTATTGTGCCACTTACCTGCAGTTACAATTGTTATTGTCATTGAATAGAAGTAGCCGGATGTGGAACCCATCTGTCATACAGCCAAATGAAATGGAAAAATAACGCAACAGCTACTGTTACTGTTACAGCCTTTTTCCACTTGACATGGCTGTATTAGAAATGTCGATATTTTAAAAAATCAGGAATCCGATATATCGATATTTATAGTAAAGTCATTATCGATCTTTCGTGTATCGAAATAGGAAAATATTTCGATGTACTAGTCAAAGGAAATATCGGCTGCACATTGTGAATACACTGCCAGTTTTAGAGCTGTATATTTAAATATTCATTTATTATCAGATATTCTGCACATCAACAACTTAGCAGCCTGCTTATCCCCCTTATAGCAGTGAACTGAAAGGAAAACGAACGTGCATCGACAGTGTATGTTACACTGATGTACAACATTAAATGTATTATCAGATTAAGAAATGTGGTGAATATTCCGTGGACACAAAAGTAACATCATATTCACACAAAGATATCGTCATGCACTTCTTCACCAGTCTCAACATAGAGCGTAAATTGGTTGGCTAAGGGGCCAGAACTACGTAAGTACACAAAAAAATAGTTTTGCATAATCGCAGTCCCCAGAACTCCTGAAGATAGATGTTGACTGTGGATATTGTATCACAGACAATTGACTGTTCAGAGATGACACTAAACACACCCAAATATGTAAACTACCATGCATGAACAGCGCCTATTAGACGGATCAGATCCAGTCATTCCACCAGGAAGGAGGTACACGGCTCGTTCACCCATTCCCAGACGGTCAATACCGCGGTTCGATTAAGTCCGCATTGTTACCTTGTGCCAGGAAGGGCTCTCAACAAGGGATGTGTCCAGGCATTTCAGAGTGAACCAAATGGATGTTATTCGCACATAGAGGAGATACAGAGAGACAGGAACTGTCGATGACATGGCTTCCTCAGGCCACCAAAGGGCTACTACAGCAGTGGATGGCGGCTACCTACGGATTATGGCTCTGAGGATCCCTTACAGCAACGCCAACGCCACCATGTTGAATAATGATTTTCGCGCAGCCACAGAACGTCGTGTTACAACTCAAACTGAGCGCAATAGGCTGTATGATGCGCAACTTCACTCCCGACAGCCATGGCGAGGTCCATCCTTGGAACCACGACACCATGCAGTGCGGAACAGATAGGGTCAACAACATGCCGAATGCACTGATCAGGATTGGCATCACATTCTCTTCAGCGATGAGCGTCGCATATACCTTCAACCATACAATCGTCGGGGACGTGTTTGGAGTTAATCCAGTCACGCCGAACACCTTTGACACACTGTCCAGCGAGTGCAGCGAGGTGGAGTTTCCTGCTGTTTTAGGGTGGCATTATGTGGGGCCGAATTACGGCGTTGGTGGTCATGGAAGGCGCCGTAACGGCTGTACGATACGTGAATGCCATCTTGCGGTCGATCGTGCAACCATGTCGGCAACATATTGGCGAGGCATTCATCTTCAAGTGCGACAATTCGAGCCCCCGTCTAGTGAATGACTTCCTTCAGGATAACGACATCGCTCGTCTAGTGTGGACAGCATGAATCCTATCGAACATGCCTGAGATAATTTGAAAAGGGCTGTTTATGGACGACGTGAGCCAGCAGCCACTCTGAGGGATCCACGCCGAATCGCCATTGAGGACTGGGACAACAGTGCCTTGCTGAACGTCTGGATAGTGTGCCACGACGAATAAAGGCATGCATCAATGCAAGAGGACGTGCTGCTGGGTATTAGAGGTATCGCTGTGTACAGCAATGTGTATGATGGTACAACATACAATGTGTGGTTTTCATGAGCAATAAAAAGGGCAGAAATGATGTTTATGTTGATCTCTCTTCCAATTTTCTGTACAGGTTCGGAACTCTCGGACCAGAGGTGATGCAAAACTTTTTTTGACACGTTATTTGAAGCTCGTCTGAGAGACATCGTGCGAATATCATATTGGCGAGTTAGATCTTCAAAATCCCGAGACAGTTGGAGGGCCCTGCCCTAATATTCCAAACGTTCTCAATTGCGGGTAGATCCCCAAGGTAGGGTTTGTTAACCACGGAGAAAATCATCAGAAACACTCACCGTGTGCGGGCAGGCATTACCTTGCTGAAATGTAAGCCCAAGGCTGCTTGCCGTGAAGGGCAACGAAACGGGGTGTAGGATATTATCGACGTACCGCTGTGCTGTGATGCTGCCGCGGATGACAACACAAAGTGGTCCTGCTATGAAAACAGATGTCATCCTAGGCCATTGGTCCAGGTTGTTGGGTCATATGGCGACTGTCCGTGGTTTCTCCAGACACGTCTTCGCTCGTTATTCGAAGAGGGACTCATTGCTGAAGATAGCTCTACTCCAGTCAAGATATTCCAGGGCGAAGACGTGTCTGGACGTGCCCTAGAAAGCGGTGAGATACCAACCGGACTGTTATGAACTCCGTGCGTTGAGGAACGGACCATCTGAGAACAGCTTTGATTCTGTCGTAGTTTTCATCTAACATGGCGCAGGGAATTAATGTTGTAAGGCAAGTGGCAACACAATTCTTTATTTATAGGCGAATGTACATAAAATAATCTTACTTTTGATACAGTCACGAGTTAGTATTCGTTGTAGGTTTGTAGGAAATTGACGAAGAGAATACTGCCGATGTTGCCTGCAAGTACCCCTATAAGTTTTCGACAGTATTACAGTACAGTTTCATAAACTCGCTCGTACAGTAAGTTTAAAAAAATGCACTTAGAACTATTAATGAAACGTAATTCTTAGATATGATGCCTAAAGCTTTACCTAAGTAATTAAATAAATAATTATTTTATATTACAGGCTGAAACAGAAATGCGTTATGGAAAGTGGAACATAGATGAGCATTATTTAGTTGTAACAGTATATGTAAATGAGAACCATGGATACATTTTTGGCCACAGAAAAAGAGTTTTCCAGCGAAGTTGAAAATGAATTGGAAGGGTATATTCTGACATTTGAGGCGATGCTGTTCGTTTTGTGTGTGTCAGACGTAAGAAACTTTACTCTCGACATTTTAGAAAGAAATATACTGGACCATAATTTCAATGCAGAAAATCCATGGCAGGCAAAAACCGTTCTAAAGGTATCCAACCAAGAAACATCACTGAATTAGAGAGAAATGATAAAAGTTCAAAGCAAAACTTGAAGATCTGATCAAGGAGCCTGTGAGCTCTATGCAAGAAACAAAATTAACCGAAGTAACGGAAGATAAATCTATAACTACAACTTTACCTATGAAAGGAAGTGCCTTGGAGACTGTGGAAAAGCCACCTACAGAAACTCAATCAAAAACTGTGAGTTGTGAGAGGAAGAAGAAATTGAAAAAACAAAAAATGGTCAGACGCATGAAATGCGAAACGTTGGTTCATGAAAAGTCTGCGTGGTTGGCGAAAGAAGATAAAACGCTAAAATGTAATACGTGCAGACAGAAGTGAACTAAAATATGGGACACTTCCTTAAGGCTATAGTAGCACATATCTTTCGGTCAGGGAGACAGATCATAAAGCTGGTACAATTTATGCACCCACTGGTACAAAATAAGAAATCAAGATTCCTAATTTGTGCCATTTGCAGGACTCTATAAAATTAAGTGTAGTGTGATCATTTTTCTCATAACTTCCATTCTGTAAATCATATACCAAGAACGACACCATTTGAGGATGACATTGGTTTAATAATTTTTTAACTTAAATTTAGCCTATACTAAATAAAAACTCAAAAGTGTTACAATTTAGCCAACACTCCCCCTATCAACTGCCCACTGCACACAATGCAGAGACGTATTCCTGTCACTAAAATAACAATGAAAACAATACAACCAGTCAACTAATACGAACAGCTGATTTTAAAAATTTCTGTCAGTATTAAATGAAAAAGGTCGTAGGAATAAGTTAAACATTTCATGGACTCCTGTTGATTGTCAGTATACTGAGAAATGTTGTTAGGTTATAAGTAGACTGCTTATAAAACATTCGTATGTGCCTCAGAATTTGGTTCAAGCGTGTGGTACCCATACTAGAAATGACATATTCAGAGAAGTGTAGCACAAACGGCGACATGTTTGTTTCACCTATAGGGTAGCGTCACGGTGATGGAAGAACATGTACATTTCCACTTAATCTTTTTCTAAGAAATTGTTCCAAGAGCCATAAAAATCTATTGCTTATAACCGTTATTAAGAAAAGATAACGTTTTCTCTGTTCTAGTGTGGGTTCAGTTCGTACATTCTTCAATAAAATTATATTGAATGGCTGCTACATAAGATAATGTGTGAAGGATCTCATTTTCTTCTCTGCCATGAAATGAAAATAAGCAGTAACTATTTCATATCTCTTACAATGTAGTAGCGGCATCTAATATCTGGAATTGGCTGTAGAAGGTATTACGTAACGTGACTATCGGACTTGAAATATGGAGTCGGCCTTCACTTTCCTCCGGTTTCTCTCGTCCATTACAACAATAACGATCGCGGAATATGAAACAGCAATATGAAGCACAATGGTCCTTCTTTTTCACGGAGGAAATGACGTAAACACAAGGTCAAGGTGTATCGGATCCTCTCTCGGGTTTGTAATGGTGTACGGACTTCCTGTGTGACAGTTATTTTCCTTTTCTTTCCCTATGTTAACGTGCCAGTCTTAAGTCTTTCTCATCTGCTGTTTCCTTTCGTATGGTATTCCCCCAGATTGTATCAACGTTTCCATATCACTTCTGCCTTGGAACCCTTTTAGTTTTGAAATTATTCATGTGGAAACGTTTCTTTCCGCTGCTTCTTCTTCTCTTAACAGCTTAATGTTAATATCTTTTCCCAGAGATACTTGAAGATCTGTTTCAGCAACTAATTGTCATTCAGATTCTATAAACGTCCAAAAACATCACCCTTTCTCATAGTGTGTGTTATTTTGTATGTTTCCTTGTATTCCACAATTAGGTCTTATGTATAGGTTGCTGTGCTTCTTATTGGACGTAAAATAATTCTCAAAATATTTTTATCCAATGTCTTTCACGTGTGAGATAAGGAATGACTCATGACAAGCAGAAGTAAAGGTTGTCTTGAAAAAGTTGTAATCCACTGAGGTCGTTAATATCTGTATAACTTACAACTTTTATAACGTGGCAGAACAACGTAGTCCAAGTTTCTATTTTGTAGAGAATAATTATGGGTATTAGGCTGCGTCATTATGAAACGCTAAAAACAACTAAAATAGTGCTCGTCAGGGCAGCAGTTAGTCGCCCTGAAGAGGACCACTAAAAATACAGTCGAAATGTCGATATTTTTCTTGTTCTTAGTGTTCCATAATGACGACGCCTAATACCCAAAATGATTTCATTCAAGCTGGTACTGGCCGTGAAAGCGTGCGAACTTGTGTCTGTTGTTAAACTGTTACGTTTATAAGAAATCTGTGCTCCTTGTAATCGTGGAATGTTTGTGTATGACAGATGAAGGACGAAAATTTAATGTCTGTTGCAAATTTAAGTTTGCAAAAAATGTACAGATTTAACCGTATGTTTGAATACGTATTTAACCAAGAAAGAACTGGAGGCTTGAAACCCAAACATACATTACAACTATGAATGAAGAAGAAGTGGAAGTCACAGAACGATGTATTAGAGCCATTAAGAACATTGTGGTTACATGGTCAGATACGTTAACATCTAAAACTTTATTTCTGCTGTTTACATACTCTTTACGAATATTACTGAAAGCCAGGAATAATTCTCCAGACTTTGGAAAAGGTCTTCACTGAATGTAACCAAACGCTGTCACTTAATGAGGCAGGAGTTGTCTGACAATGACGTTTCGTCCACATGATGTTCCAAGGCATCACAAGCTTTGAGAAAATTCGGGAAAATGAAAACGTACCGTTTGGATATAATCCAGGAGCGGCGAAATGGAACTATACCACTGCCATGTAATCAGTTTTTTAGATATAAAATAAATATTCCGATTATTTTTCCTTTAAGTTACAAAATGTTTTATTCCGAGTAACAATGAAAGACGTGCCACTGTGCATTCTTTGGGAACTGGAATCAATAAAACTGGTCAATATATTATTTATTTCTAAGTCCACCATGACTTACCGTGTGATAAATATACATACCAATATATCTGGAACCAAAATCTGTGCTCCAAAATTTTGAAAAATCTGCAGGAAATTATCATTGTCAATTACTGTTAATAAACATATGTCATCAGGAGGGAGACATTTCCGAAAGGACTGATGTTCGCACCCAACTTTAGACCACGCATGTACATCCAAGTTTGCAACCACTTCAACTCAGAGTTAGTTTCACGACTTTCGTGAAATGTGTCTTCAAGCACATGTAAACAATCTGTCCTCCCTCTACATCTGTTGTTAGACGTTCAACTACTGTTCTACTTGACACTGTAGAAGTGGTTGAAACGATAGAAACAGTAGTTACGGCATCTACATCAGAGTCTCCCCTAAACTCTGAATCTTCGCGTACTTTTCTGTAACCTCTTCTTAGTAGTCCATTTCACGATCAGCTGGAACTTCATCTGCCATGGAACTATACCACTGCCATGTAGTCAGTTTTTTAGATATAAAATAAATATTCCGATTGTCAGTATGATCCTTCTAATTATAAATATCAGGAAAAAATATGTAAGAAATATACCTATCACTATCACGTTTTTGCATAAAGTATTTTCCACATGTTGCGTATTTCCAATAATCATCCTACATGTGCACTGTTAACGGAAACAATTTATATTATCTCAACAGCCAACATTTTCGAGGTAATTTATGAATCAATATTACCTGACATGTATGTTTTTCAATGGAAGAGGCACTTCACAGAGTGTAATCGGTGAAATTATATCCATTATTTACTTGTTCGCTGGTATCTCGAGCCCACGGACACAGAAACATAGAAATGGGACTCATACTCATGAGAGAGACCATTGTGGATATATTGGCAGTTACGTATGAAATCGATCCTTTGTAATAAATAAAGTCGAGGGAAAAGTTACCGTACGTTATCTAGCGTGAGCGGGCAAAACTATTTTTCATGTCGAAACTGCTACGTTCCTGTTATGTAAAGTATTTAAACATTCATAATTTCATTTTGTAAACGTTTGGTTTTATTTACAGTATCAGTTTCAGATTCGACTAAACAATAGATTGAACGTAAAAACCAAAACCGATCGTGTAGCAGAACAAGAAATTTCTAGCAACTAGAGCGGCACGTCTTCAATTCACGACGCAATTCCGGAGCTGCACTACCCTCAACATTGGAGAAACTAATAGTACGGCAAGACCTCGATCAGCTGGGAAGTGACGAGACGACATTCGTGACAGAGATCAGTAGAGAGCGCTGATCAGTGCACGATATCTTCTCTAGTCAATAACAGCAGTATAAGAAGTGCATTCAGAGACTGCAATGTAATGGAATACTCGCACTAGCACGACGAGAGAGTACTGGGCTAAGAGGAAAGCCTGCCAAAATGTCAAGTGCAGGCTTAAGACAAATATTGGCTGGGGTGCAAAACGTGAAGACGAAAGTAGCTTTTTCATGACGTGTCGCTACCAAGCATTATAGCTCTATCAAACGTGGGCCGTAGATGGAAAGCACTGCTAGAGTATAGCACAGAAGATAAGCCAAAGGCGTATGAAGTGAGCCGAAAAGTAATGACACTTTTATTCAGAGACTACAATTGCACTGAAGCCACCGCTGTTGTTGACGGTCCCTTGGACATTATAAAACGCGGGACACGGTGCTTAATAGGGTGTGTGATAATGGACGGTAATGCATGCTCTGCGACGCGCTCCCATCTTGCCACACGGCTGATAAGCTCTTGGCGTAGCGCGTTCCATTCCTCCAACAACGTGGCTGACAACTACTGGACGTGCTGAAATACGAGTCCACAACGAATGTATGTTGGGGGAACACGCAGGCCAGGCCATTTGCAGAGTATCCTCTCGTTCCACGAGCTCTTCCACCTGCGCTGGTCTATGCAGTCTCCAGCTATCAGCCATAACAATGAAGTCAGAGCCGAATGTATCCTTGAAAAGGCGCACATGAAGGAGGAGTGCAGTGTCACAACAAAGCTGTCAATAATGTTCGAAGATTTGGTCAGTATCCCCATTCAACATAATGCTTTCCCACCCATTCCACCTGTATCATCGAAACGATTATGTTCAACATTGCTAGATGTATCTTCAAATGCGAGTGGTGTGAGCACCTCATGGACCTGGGACCATTGTTAAACATGAGCCTCTTCAGATTTTATGGCGTGGGGACGGTACTGACCTCAATATTTGAACTCAGTACATCGCCTGTCGACGTTATTACTTCACCACTCCATGTCCGTTTCGTTCATGGGGTGTCGTGATTTCATTTTTATGGCTGACAATAAGCAGCACCGTCGAATAATGCAGGTGAAGCAGTTCTTAGAATTAGAGGACATTAAGCGAAAGAGCTGGCCTGCCCAAGTCGACATGCGTTAACGACCGTCTGACAGTTGTCAACCACGCTGGTGGAGAAATGGAGCGCTCTACCTGACGAACTCCTTCTAGACTGCATGGGAGGACGTTGCAGAGCATGCGTTGCCGTCAGTGGTGATCACACGTTCTATTAAGGACCGTATCACGTCTTTAACAATATCCAAAGAGCCATCATGAGACACGGTGACTTCAGTATAATCATTGTCTTTGAAAAACAGTGAAATATCTATTTGTCCCATTGAGTATTTGTTTCGGAGACCTTCCGTACTCTGCTGTACTATACTGCTGCAGTTCTTTCTACGTACGGTCCACGTTTCGTCGAGCTGCATGACTTGGTAGTGACACCTCATGTCAAAGTTATCTATGTCCTTACGTTTTGCACCTCACGATAGGAAACTTGGCGGAAGATGTCAGGTCATTCTGAACGCAATTTTTTCTTTCTTTTTTCTTTCCTCTAGCGTATTTTGTATTACAATGGGAATAAGAACCTGAGATTACTTTAGTAAAATTTTCTCGGGCTTCCAGCCGCGTGAGGTGGTTAAAATCCCACGAGCTTTCGACCGAGTTCTCCCCGGTCATTGTCAAGTGGTAAGAGTGACTGCTGTGTCGCCGTGACCGCGGCGTGATATAGCTGGGGTCCTGAACACCGATGAAATGTTATATCGGCTCCTGAAGAGATATAACATTTCATCGGTGTTCAGGACCCCAGCAAAATTTCGTCAGCTCATGAGGCCTCTGAAGTACGATCTAGGGCTTAGAACGCCTGGAGTGTACAAGATACCATGTCAGTGTGGCTGTTACTACGTTGTCCAAACAGTACGCGCTGTGGAGCAACGCCGGACGGAACACGAGAGGTGGTTACGCCTACGCCATCCAGAAAAATCAGCCGTGGCAGAACACGCATTAGAAAGTGGACACCGATTTCTGTTCGACGAAACATCTGTCGTTATGAAGACGAAGGGATTTTGGGATAGCGTCATAAAAGAAGCTATTTAAATAAAAACCTCTGAAAAGACTATCAACAAGGACGGCTGTTTGCAGCTCAGCACAGCCTGAGCCCCGCTATCGCGATGTTAAAACGGGCGCGATGGACACGGGATGAAAACATTACCATATATGGCGAGGAAGACAGCACCAGTGACGTCACAGCCAGCAGTGCGGCTATATAACGACGCGGCCACGGCGACACAGCGCTCAGTCTTACCGCTTGACAATGACTACGGTTAGCTCGGTCGAAAGCTCGTGGGGTTTTAACCGCCTGACGCGGCTGGAAGCCCGAGAAAATTTTATTGATTTATATCGTCGTGAAACCACGCATTCATACATAAAATTATTTTATTTCTTATATACGTCAGTGCTTGGGCATGGATTGTCGAAATTTGCTATTACTAGACAAGGGAGGTGCGCTATGTGAACAATATGAAGAGCGGAGGAGAGGAGATAATAGGAACGACCAGCAGAAAGCAGCAGCTGAACCAGAGAGCATTAATGCTAGAAGCGGATTTTTTAGTTCTACTCAGAAAAATGATGGGTTCAAGGTATTTTTATAAAGGAATCATATGGGTTTAGTTGTAGAGCAACATAAATGGACTGAAGACTTGAAATATTGTATGTAACCAGAAAGATAGCTGTAATAAAATATGTGAAAATGGTAACCTTGATTATTTTATTTGCTTGCTCGTGCAACTATTAAAAAGGTACCCATATTAAATTTGGGCTCATACGGACACGTACAGACAGTCGATTTGCTCGCGCTCTATTTGCGAGTGGAACAGGAGGGGAAAAGACTATTAGTAGTACAGGGTAACCCCTGCCACCCACCGTAAGGTGTCTTGCGGAGTACCTGTGTAAATCTAGATGTAGATGTAGATATATTTCTAGTTAGTAATAAGATTTAAATGATACTCTTTAATTTTTGATTTACTACAGATGCGCGTTGTTATTAACACTGGGTGATCAAAAAGTCAGTATAAATTTGAAAACGTAATAAAACACTGTGAAAGAGGTCTGTCGGATTCCTTTCATGTTAATTTCTTAAATCTGTTGGCATTTACGGCATACATTCCACTTCTAAATTTACTGTGGTGTTTCTGACTATCTGGTAGGAGACTGAGCAGTGAAACGTGTTACTTTTACACATAAACAAGAACGATCTGTTGTCACACTACTACACTTTAAAACACAGTTTATATGTAATTCATGTCATGTCGGAACCTACATCCCCTTTCTTTTTCATGTCGAACAGTCTCATATGGAACCTACATATGCTTTCTTTTATGTACTGTATATGATAAGATACTTTCATCCCTCTTCCCTCCTGTGTGAATGGATGAACAAATGTATTTCTAGTTGCATGCTTGATGGTAGCAGACAAGCCTGTCTGCTAGAGAACAGTAGGACCAACGTCGGAACAGGTAGCTACGCTTTCTAGAAGCAAAGAGGTTTCTATTCTTAGTATGGTCCTGTCCATCCCTTGTCATGTTGGTATAAGAAGCTGCCTCTCTGGTCACTTCCGTTTGTATTTGTGACGCACGCTCGGTAGGAGCCCAGGTCAGTCTGTCCGCGGCGAGCGTCTGAAGTGGTAAGATCGCAAGCTAAGCGCGTGTCTGCTAAGTCCGTAGGGCAGTGGATTTCTTAAGTTCAGCCTAACTGAAAATTTAATCACCTTTCTTTCAGGTTTAGATCTAAAACATCTAATGTTATCTTAAATTGTAACGCAGTGTAATTTGAGTGTGAAGTTCAGAATATCTTCCAGTAGTTGCTTTGTCACTACTTTGTGAGTAAAGTGGAACCACGTGTTGATCAGTAACTCTAACTAAGATCATCAATCTTAAATGCGAAAGTGCGTCAGATTATAACGTCTCGTCGTGACAATATTTTTCAATATAGCAACTTTTCTTTATGTTCAACCCACGTGGGGTGTACTTTGTGAGACCAGTACCACGTGCTTATACAGTTGTTTGACCCATCAGGTTAATAGTAAGACGATAGTTACCAGTTCAAGGTTTTTCTTTTGTAAATTGCTTTTCGATCTAATTTATTTTAATTATCAAAATTATTGTGGAGTTACACTCCTTGTGTTAACCAAGTTGACCACGTGAAGCATGTGGTGTAATCATCAAAGTAGCCCTCAGCTATTCTTTTCGGGAAGAGGAGTTAGTATGAATTTAGTATACCAGTGTGTGGTAATTACATGACGGACAGGATTGCGCTACGAACGTAACTTCTTTGGGTGAAAATTGAATCGGTTGGTTGTGGTTAATTTCCCCTTGCATATGTTTCAATGTTCTTCGTGTGTTATTTTATGAATGCAGTGCTATATGCAGTCTCCCAATCTTGGCTCCATATTTGATGTGTTCCGTAAGATTACAAACTCACATTTTCACAATTCTAAATAAGCCACCAGTTTAGTTATGAATCAAGTTTAATATGCTGAAATTTCGATGATCAATGTTAAAATAAATGTCCAAATATAAACTGATTTATTTGTTTTTATTTAAAATTAAAGCAACAACATTACAACTGAATAATGTAGATAGAGAGGTAAAAATTGACACACATGCGTGGAATGACATGGGGTTTTATTAGAACAAAAAAAAAGTATTGCTAGAAGCGCGTCGTTTGGTGATGATCGTGTGCTCAGCCGCCACTTTCGTCATGCTTGGCCTCCCAGGTCCCCAGCTCTCAGTCCGTGCGATTATTGGCTTCGGGGTTACCTGAAGTCGCAAGTATATCGTGATCGACCGACATCTCTAGGGATGCTGAAAGACAACATCCGACGCCAATGCCTCACCATGACTCCGGACATGCTTTACAGTGCTGTTCACAACATTATTCCTCGACTACAGCTATAGTTGAGCAATGATGGTGGACATATTGAGCATTTCCTGTAAAGAACATCATCTTTGCTTCGTCTTACTTTGCTTTGCTAATTATTGCTATTCTGATAAGATGAAGCGCCATCTGTCGGACATTTTTTGAACTTTGTATTTTTTTTTGTTCTAATAAAACCCCATGTCATTCCAAGAATGTGTGTCAGTTTGTACCTGTCTACCTACAGTAGTCCGTGATTTATTCAGTTTTCAAATTTATACCGACTTTTTGATCACGCGGTATATACAGTGAAGTGAAATTACACACTTTTTTATTACATTTGGAAAGTATGAAACAATTTTATGCCTGTAGTTGGGGGTGTGATGAATCAACGTTAGTATGATATACAGTGCCATTAAATCCTACGTCTCTATGATGCCGTACAGATTGGGTACGAATAAAGTACGTTTCAATGCGTAATCGTAATTGGACGTTTGAAGCAGATTACAGTGCAACCGTCATTTCTTACATCGCAGCCCCAAACAGGGAAAGTGTTGAATTTTACGTCTGACTGGGAGAGGCTAGAGTTCAGAAAAACTAGGAAAGAATGTCGCCAATTTATTGTAACAATGCTTTCAATGGCAGTCAATGGCAGTAACGGACTTGTGGACAACGCAACAGTCAGAACTGTTACGTATCAGTAACGTTTTCGGCAGAGACGACAGAGGGATGAGAGGAGAGGCAGGCGGCGGCACTGACCTTGCCGTCGCTCTTGCGGTAGCCGTCGTGGATGCGCCAGACGAGCTCGGGGCCGGCGCTGGCCACCTGCTTGCCGATCTCGAAGTACTGCGCGATGGGGTTGGCCTCGAGCAGCGACTGGGCGCGCGCGCTGCCGGCGCCGCCGTCGCCGCCGCCTCCGGCGCCGCCGCCGCCGTGCTTGAACTTGGAGAACATGGTGGTGGCCGGCATGGAGACGCGCCGCTTGGAGGAGGCGGAGGGCGCGGGGGCCGCGGCGCTGGCGGGGGCGGAGGGCGCCTGGGGGGCGGAGGGCCGGGCGAGCGCGGCCGCCACCTGCTGCAGCGTGTGGCGCGACGCCGTCACCACCGCGTGGCTCAGCCGCCGCCCCCCGCCGCCCCCACCGCCCCCGCCGCCCCCCTGGCCGACGGTCTCGCCTAGCGCAGACAGCGGGCCCGCGAGCTCTCACATGGGCCGCACCGGACCCGCGCCGCCCCCGTGCCGGGCGGCTGGCAGCTGTTCCGCTCGGTGCTGCTGCGGCTGCGGTTGCGGGCGCGGCTGCTCCCGGGGGCGGTGGCGATCACAGTCGCGATCACGACGACGGTGGGACCGCGCGGTCGATCACCGCAGGCGGCTGCCCGGCTGTGCCCGGCACGGAAGCTGCATCCTCTGCAGTGTGCTGCCCGCCGCTAGCCGCTCATGGCGACCTGCTGTCGCAGCCTCTGCAAAACACACATACGGAACACTTCCATTACTCTCTGCGTCACACTGCTTCTGTCGGCAAAGTCACCTGTGCAACAAACAAATATGTGCCATTTCTCTGGCGCGTTGCGTATCCGGCACTATCGATAGCGACTTGTATTTCTGTCTGGTTCGGCCTGCGCAGGCGCTGTGGCGGCTGCTTTCCTCTGGAGCGTTTTTCGCGGGGGGCCGCGCGCGCTCCGCTCTGCAGCTGGATTCGCACCGAGCTGGTGGTATTTTGCCTTCTGCCCCGGCACGGAGGTGTGGTCTCGTTGTTGGCGGGCCTCGTTGATTTGGCCGTTGTGCGGTGTGGCGTGTTGGTGACGTGCTGTAGTGGACAACTGATGGATCCCCGCACGCGATCGCTCGAGGTTCTCAGCCTCTGAAAAGGGTGCCGAGATATCGCTTGTGTTTCCACACTCAGGAGTTGTAAGGACTGCAGGGCAGGATTTCTGTGTGTATGCTCTGTCCGGTCTGCGTGGCGTGGTTCGTTTCACCTTACTTCAGCTGTTGTTTATATTTTCTGCGTGATTCCGTTTTGGCCGGAGTCTAGGGATCAAATTTTCTGCTGGTGTGTACCCGGTCGTCGCCCCCGTTTTCCCGCCCGGGGGGCAGCCGTATCTCTCGGTGGGAGTTATTTAGCAGTGTATGTTTTGCGTGGACAGGGTGTGCTCACGCCCCCTGATTCTGAGTTGAAGTTACTGTGGTCACGCTGGCTCGGTTGCTGCTGTGTGTGTTATTGGTTTTCTGGCTCGCTGCGGACTGCGCGCGCGCCTGTTCCGTTTTGTGATGTGGCAGCAGTCTGACATTTTTATGTGTGCTTGTTAAGTTGCTAGCAATTGCTTTTAGCCTTGTGCTTACTTATGTTTATTTAAATTGCTGGGCATTGTCATTTGCCTGTTCTTTTACCTTTATTTATTTGTAGTGTCAATTAAGCCTAAGACGATGTCCAAGGTGCTAGCAATTGTTTTTATCCTCGTGTGTACTTAATCCTATTTTAATTCCTCGGCATTGGCATTTGCTTGTTCTTTTACTCTTATTTATTTGTTGTGCCAGTTAGCCCTAAGATGATGTCAGACCTCGGTATCTGTCAACCTTATTTTGGCTACTAGCGCTCAGGTGCAATATTGCCGGGCCTATCCCGGATTTGTCATTAACTGAGATCCTTTTATGCTGTATTTTTAGCAGTAGGTCTGGCAAGTGCACTTGCGTATGGTATTTATTATGTCCCTCTCCCCCCTTTCTTCCTCCTTCGTGAAAACTGATTTTGGTAAGATTGCTAGGTGGCCTGTTCTTTTGTTACCCATGTAAGTTTGCCCGCTGCCGCAGTCGTAACATGTTTTGACCGGCAACCGGCCCAAGCTGGCTAGAGTTTGAATGTGGTCTGCGCTGCTGATGTTGGGCTTTGCCGTACATATATTTATTATTTGAGCTAGCCATGTACATGCTGTTGTGTTAAGGGTTTGAGGGGTTTTTGATTGAGATACCTTTTGGAAATTTTATCACTCTTTTAAAGAAGGTGAACTTCGACTGAAAATTTAATTGTAAATTATACATTTGTGCTTCACATTACAAAATTTAACTGTATTAGGTGAAAGTATGTAGTTTAATGCACAATGATTATTTGTTAATGTATCAAATTGTAAACAGTTTTGAAGTTTCTCTGTTCACCTGTGGCATTAACTTTTTTATTACCTCGTATTGTAAGCAGCTTGATTTGTTTGTGTCACTGTAATTTCTAAGCCACAGTGTAATTTATTACAATTAATTAATTGGTTTGGGGAAATAAACCTTGAATTGTATGTCCCCCTTTTAATTAACTGAATCCCATCCAAATCGTCCGCTCAAAATATTTCTTAAAACTCTAATTGCTGCCTGACTATCTATGTAAAGACCTTTAATTACTTTTGGAAACAATTAAAGGTCTTTACATAGATAGTCAGGCAGCAGTTAGAGTTGACGGTAAATTGAGTTCATGGTTCAGAGTAGTTTCAGAGGTAAGACAAGACATCAACCTGTCTCCACAGTTGTTCATATTATTTATGGACCATATGTTGAAAACAATAGACTGGCTGGATGAGATTAAGGTATGTGAACACAAAATAAGCAGCCTCGCATATGCGAATGACTTACTTGTGATGGAAGATTCGATTGAAAGTTTGCAAAGTAATATTTCAGAGCTAGATCAGAAATGTAAGGACTATGGTATGAAGATTAGCATCTCCAAAACGAAAGTAATGTCAGTGGGAAAGAAATATAAACGGATTGAGTGCCAAATAGGAGGAACAAAGTTAGAACAGGTGGACGGTTTCAAGTACTTAGGATGCATATTCTTACAGGATGGCAACATAGTGAAAGAACTGGAAGCGAGGTGTAGCAAAGCTAATGGAGTGAGCGCTCAGCTACGATCTACTCTCTTCTGAAAGAAGGAAGTCAGTACTAAGTTATCTGTGCACCGTTCAATCTTTCGACCAACTTTGTTGTATGGGAGCGAAAGTTGGGTGGATTCAGGTTACCTTATCAATAAGGTTGAGGTTACGGATATGAAAGTAGCTAGGATGATTGCAGGCACTAGTAGATGGGAACAATGGCAGGAGTGTGTCCACAATGAGGAAATCAAGTGGGAATGAATTCTATAGATGTAGCAGTCTGGGCGAACAGGCATAGATGGTGTGGTCATATTACACGCATGGGAGAAGCAAGGTTACCCAAGAGACTCATGGGTTCAGCAGCAGAGGGTAGGAGGAGTCGAGGCAGACCAAGGAGAAGGTACCTGGATACGGTTAAGAATGATTTTGAAGTAATAGTCTTAACATCAGAAGAGGCACCAATGTTAGCACTGAATAGGGGATCATGGAGGAATTTTATAAGGGGGACTATGCTCCAGACTGAACGCTGAAAGGCATAATCAGTCTTAAATGATGATGATGTTGACGGTGATTAGTATTTCTAATGTCGCGTCGACAACGAGGTCATTATAGACGAAGCACAAGTTCGGATTAGGGAAGGACGGAGAAGGACAGCGGCGTGCCCTTTCAAAGGAATCATCCGGCACTTACCTTAAGTGATTTAGGGAAATCCCGGAAAACCTAAATCAGGATGGCCAGATGCGTGTTTGAACCGTCGTCGTCCCGAATGCGAGTTTAAATATTTGTTACCCACCACCTGATCCTCCCCAAACACTAGCCAAGAACCCTGATTCAGGACTGTGCTGCAGCTTTAGGGGTAGTTCGTATGAATCCAAAGGTCAACTTGGGCATTCGATACCGTCCGTGATGTACTGTTGTGGTGGCTTAGGTCATTAATCAATTACAAATTAAGCATTAGCTTTTCTTGTCTTAATAAAGACCGAAAACTGTGATTACACTTTACAGGCACTTGGAATTATTTACGAATACATTTTCCTTTGTATATGAATTTTTGACTAGCAGGCTACTTGCTTTGGGAGAAGAACGTACAGTTTTATAGGAATGTTAATCTATTAATCACTTGTTTCATTTCGACGCGATTTTTGGCTGGGTATACTAATATAACTTTTTGACTTTTTTTTTATTCTGTTATCAGTTTTTGCCTTTTTGTACTTATGTTGCCGTATAAGTTCAAGTACATTGCTAAAGCGATGTTTTCTATCCCGAGTTTCATTGTTTATCTCGATTTTGGCTATGTGTATTGGTATCGCCTTTTGATATTTTGTGCTGTCGGTTTTTGGGCGTTTGTATTGGCATTGGCGTTCAAATCTTTATTAGTTAAGGTCTTTAAACCAAAATAATTTTGCGGTATCTCAGTCCATTCAGAGGAATATAAGTCAAGCGATATTTTCGACATTGCGTTTCGTTTGTTCTCACAATTTTTTGCTGTGTGTATTCCTGTCGCCTTTTGGCTAGTGAACTGCTATCCACTGCTAGGTTTCTGCATCGCTATGAGCCTTTTCAGTTGAGATATACAAATCAAGTGATTATTTCGATATCACGTTCCGTAAATTGCTGTGATTTACGGGCATCTGTATTGGTATGGCTTTTTCGATGTCTGTATTGCTGGTGATGTTTCGATTTTTACATCGGTATCCGAGTTAAAGTTGACCTATTTAAGTGAAATGATATTTTCGATAAGTCGTTTCACGCCAATTTTGTGTTTTTACGTATTTTACAGTTCTTATTTTAGATTGCCCCGGGCCAAAGCCTCCCATTTTCCGTCCTTCTCCCCTTATCTTTAACATCCAGTATCAATAATTTGTACGTCTCTGTAATTCATGTATGTATTTCGGACTGTGGGAACAGATAATTTCCGTGGTCGCCATTTTGAAATACTTTTGTTTGCATTTTGGGGCTTGTTATGACGTCACTGCTCAATGTCAACTGATGGTTTCGAAGGCTCTGGAAATTGGAAATTTGCGGTAAGGTCCTATGGGACCAAACTGCTTAGGTCATCGGTCCCTAAGCCTACAAACTATTTAAGCTAACTTAAACTACCTTACGCTATGGACAACACACACACCCATGCCCGAGGGAGGACTCGAACCTCCGACGGGGGGAGTCGAAGGCTCTGTTTTATCCAGTACAAATGGTGTAAGAAATCTGCTCCAGCAGTATGTCGCCGAGAAGATGATGAGGAGCGGGCCATCGAGTTCATGATTACGAGACTTTGCGCTTATGTCCATTATTAAACTGAAAACTTCTCTGTAATACCTCACGAAGCGAGAGGTGTAACAATGTTTTTGGTGATCGGTCCATTGATTGGGGACATTAAATTTCAGCGCGGAATTGCCTACTTGGCGGCACAGGCTTTCATTTTCTGCCTTCTTTCGTCATCATACAATGAAAAAACGACACCGCATCACTATCGTAAAAATTGCAGTCACGTATACAGGTACAGTTTGAAACGCCACTGTCATTGACGGCAAGGCATGGAGCCTACGGACGCGGAGGAACAATCAGTGGAGCTCTCTCAGCCAACAATATCACTGGACTCCTTTAAGGAAAACTGACAGCGAGATTATCAACTGTTAAGTACTTAAGAAGCAGTACAAAGAAAGGCAGACGTTTATAATCGAAAGTGTTCAGCCAAGATAAGTATAGCCTTAGAGAGCTATTTGGGAGTACTGCAGATCACCTTTTTTCACAAGGACACGGAACACCTTGGTGACAAGATTAGGCCATCTTCTCGCTGAACAGCCTCACTTCTTTTTTTCGTGCTGCAGCCAAACAGTATTCAACCTCGAAAAGAGAGCGGTACGTACTCTGTGCAGTACCAGATGCGGTGAGTCACCCAAAAGGATGTTCAGAATTACGGAATTTTGTACGCTACGATAGGTACAGAGGTGTCCCAGAAATGTTGCGACAAAAGTCGAGACGCTGTAGAGGGTGTCTTGAGGAACAAATCGGGGATAGGAAATCATGTCCGGAAACGTCATCCAACGTCGCTACAAAGCGTCAAAGTTACAGTCGCCGACACCTGCCACTAAGGCCATCCCTTCGGCAGCAAAGGTGACTTCGTAACCAGACGGACCGCAAGCATAACGTCTCGCAGTGTTGTTTGTTATTCAGTGATCGCGACTGATTGCCACGATCGCCAGTGAAAAGCATGGAGCTAGTTGCTGCTTGAACAGAGCTTCCCTCCTACGAATGCGAATGCTGCCTCGGTGGATAACGGTTTCAGACACGGATTTCAATCCGCAGTTTATTGTTCGCCTAGAGGACTCTAAAATCTCTATTGCTTTTCGGTGTACAGGAGAAAATTACACTACGGATGGAAATTGATGTTCGAAACCGTCATCCACCAAGGCAACAGAGCATCGCATTCGTAGTAATAAGGTTTTTCTAAGCAGCAGGTGACTCCGTCTTCTACACTAGTTATCGTTGCCATTGGTCGCGGTCACGGTCTGTCAGCTTATAAACTCAAGTTTGCTGTCATGGGGATGGCCTAGTGCAAGCCGCTGGCGCTTGTAACTTCGACGCTCGGTAGCGACATTGGGTAACGCTTCTGGACCCCGGTTCTTATCCTCGATTTGTTCCTAGAGACACCCTCTACAATGCCTCTAAGTCTGTCGCGACGTTTCTGGGACACCCTCTATTTATTATTATTATTATTCACATATGGGGCCGGCCGGGGTGGCCGAGCGGTTCTGGGCGCTACAGTCTGGTGCCGCGCGACCGCTACGGTCGCAGGTTCGAATCCTGCCTCGGGCATGAATGTGTGTGATGTCCTTAGGTTAGTTAGGTTTAAGTAGGGCCCCCTACTGCACCAAGCGTCACTTTCAGACGACTTTGTTATAGTTTTTCTTGTCACCCACATCACTGTCACGCTGTCAGAATACGCTTTGTTCCAATCGTCAGTTAAAGCAGTTCCTCCCTTTTTTGGATTTTTCCGCAGGACAACCATGCAGTCGTGAATTTACTGCCTGACATCTTTTCCGCCTAATGTATCAGTTGTGTCGTTGTGTTATTGCTGCTTTCTTCCGGCTTTCTTTTACTGTACCGATCCGTCTTATAGTTTCAGTTCTAGCTTTACTGTAGCTACATAGAATTCCACAACCTGTCTAGTGAATTAGGTTGGTTTCACTCTTTTAATATGTCCGTAGAATTTTATGCAGCGTATTTCTCATACCAAAATAAAAGCTGACATTGTTTTCAATTTATTTACTTTTCCTCCGTCTGTATGTCCCTGCTTCAGTATAGTTCGCACCTAAAATTATCCTGATTACTGCCTGAACGGTAGTTGTGACCGGCTCTTCGAAAAGCGCGCCAGGCGGAGTGCTTTCGCTTCGCGTCTACTGTTTGCGGTGGCGCTTTCGGTTTGGCGCGCTGTTTGGATCGCTACGGCCCTCTGGCGGGAGGTGGAGCAAGTGTACGGTCGCGTGACGATCGAGGAGTTCGTACTAGGCGGTGACCGAGAGAGATGGTGGCACGGGCGGGGACCTGTTGTTGGTGGTCGTCAACTGCTCGCCACGTGTTGTGCCCGACCTATCGGCTGTCAGGGGCTAAGTCTGCCTTACCCGCATGTAGGTGGCTCATGAAGCTTAGAAGCCGTGGTGCAGGAGATCAGCGCGTGGGACCGTATGTCTTCTTATCGGCCGTTGAAACCACTGGCAGCGGTTGGCTCTGACGATCACAAGGAAGTGCAACGTGTTCCCGGCGCTGTGGTGGCGTGTGAGAAGTAGAGGACTGTTTTTATGTAACAGAGTTAGTTACAGATATAGATATAAAAGGGGTTTTTCATGTTCTAGCGAAGTGTATGAGTTTTTTCACCAGTGGTTTTGTTGGGGTCTTCCCACCACAGTTTTCGTTTGCCTGTCCGCGGGAATGTGGTAATTGCTTCTTGGTCGGGCCGTTTTCATTCACACCTCGATTGGGTGATTTAGGGTCGGTGTCGTGTGTCTCTGTGGTTCGGATACTGTGCAGGCACCGCCCTTGCTACATCTTCTGGTTTTGGGTAACTCGGGGAGGTGGTGGCTTGTAATGGAAGTTTTGTGACTGCCCTGTATACCACCAGTAACTATTGCGTCTATTGTGATTTGGGCCCCTTTACACGTGTCACTCCCTCACCAAGCTGAGAAATTTTTTTTGGGAACTGCCTTTAATGTGATGGTTTGTCTGCTGGCTTATTCACATTTATCTTGTAACAACTGACAGGTGTAATATAAGTCATTTAACTGGCGAGAGACAACTATTTTAGCTTTACTACGAACTAGCTACTTAAAGGTGTTTTTTAAAGGAATTGTTCTCTTATAGATGTAACATGTTTAAAATCTTATTATTGGGA
Organism: Schistocerca cancellata; assembly: GCF_023864275.1. Taxonomy (NCBI): domain Eukaryota; kingdom Metazoa; phylum Arthropoda; class Insecta; order Orthoptera; family Acrididae; genus Schistocerca; species Schistocerca cancellata. The sequence continues at coordinate 766,824,878 of NC_064630.1, forward strand.
AGTTCTTATCGTCATACCTTTGCAATATCCTTTACATAGAGAAAATCTGCCAGCTATTTAAAAGAGTTTTTTTAAATAAATTATATATATATATATATATATATATATATATATATATATATATATATATATATATATATATATATATATATGTGTGTGTGTGTCAAGTTAAAATCTTACTATTGGGAAGTTGTTAACGGCATACCTGCAGTCTCCTATTTATAAAGAAAATTTGTCAGGTATTCGAAAATTTTTTGAATTTTTTTTAATGCCGGACTTAAAAATTTATTATTGAGAAAGCGTTTTAAAATAAAAAGATAACCTTAACAGTGTGTGTTATTTCACCAGCACCTCCTGGCCCCTACTTCCACGATAACGTTTTTGGAATAACATGTATACTTGAATCGTCGTTTGTGAACCGCCCTAATTGACGGTTCACTCCCATCCTATCTTTTGGATGAGTTTAGCGCTAGTCTTTCTTGTAAACTGCATGCTTAAGCCTCATAAAGACACTCTGGTTTGGTGACGGTCTCGTAGTGCGCCACCCACATGAAAACCGCGTAATTTCAACAGTGGACTTCGCGATCGTGAATTCAGTCGTAGAGGCGTGCAAAGAACGGATGATATATAGGTAAGAGGAATACCTTCCCATCATGTGACACCTCCATGGTGACATTGAACATTACTTCGGCGAAATTTGGTGCCAATTTGACATTATTAAGGGGCTCCGGAACGCCCTATACTTGCAATGTTAAAATATCGCTTATAAATTACATCTTTCCTCACAAAGTATTTGAGGTAGGAAGTTGAACTTTTTACAGATTATTTATTGGAATATGGGCTACAACTTAACACAAGGATTTTACAAAATTTTAGTTCAGTTATTAAATATGATTTTTTTTCAATTGTAATGGAAATTCACAACTTTTTTTGCAATTTTTATTTATATATTCAAAAATATACAGTTTTTTGGAAAAAGGCTGTGTTAAATTATGCAGAAGGTACTGTGTAACATTTACTGAAAGTTTGAAACAAATATGTTTGGAAGATCCTTAGAAAACATGTAATTAGTATGAGAAAATAAAAGTTTTGGGAATCGAGCGACAAAGATTGGATTAACTTTTTAGTGCATTCCAGGTCCATAGGATGGATTATCTTCATCCTCTGCAAACTCCTCCTCCAGCTTCCTCTTGTTCCTCCTCCTGTTTACTCTTGCTTGTATTTCTAGACTCTTTACATCCCTGTCTGCAGCCCGAAGGCGTTCCTTGTCTAAAGCAAGCATCGCTCGTACCATGTTAGAACCTATCTCCCCATATTTCTAAATACCTTGCACCTTACAATGTTGCCATCATTGAAAGTCGCAACAGCAACTTTACTTTTACTCATTATTATACTTCAACAAAACAGAGACTCAAGAAACAGAATTAATTACGAATATTTTCGGGATAACGACAGAGTAAATAAACATGAAACAATCGACAATCACACCGGCGATATATATTGAACCATCACAGGTTAGCCACAACACATACTTTATCTCACATCACTAAAATGTACCTGATGAACACGGACGTTAATAATAACACCATTTGACAGCAGTTTAACACCGCCACAGTGGGTCACGCCCATGTAGAACACATTTCAAAAAAAATTTAAAAATAGTTGTAGTCTTCGGAATTGAATAAATTAAATATCTATTAAAAGGTAATAGCCTGCAGATTCAGAAAACGCAAAAAAGTAAAAATTGAACTTTTCATGATTTTGTGCCTTTCCGGAGCCCCTTAACCCAACTCACATGAACTTCTGAGCTATGGGCTTTGCTTCGCCTGCGTCGACAGCCTGGTGTGTGATGTGTCGCTGAGCTCGAGGCTGACGTCGCCAGGGCGCCACGCTTTCGCGACAACACAGGTGAATGGTGTAGGCACCTCTGAACCAAATTTCAAACTTTTTCATAGCAATGGGGTGCAATTACGGCGTTTCCAAAAACTGATCCTTTATCTGTGTTGCAGAGTGTATTTTGAAGAAGATCATTTGCAAGACTTCCGACTGTATAGATATCGGAGAAGCGCGTTTCACGGATGGAATGACTCAGTGGAAACGTGCTTTGCAGAGATAAGTCAACATCGAAGGATGATTGCATATTGGAGCTAGGGACAAAGCATCTCACTGTACGAGGTGCATTCAAGTTCTAAGGCCTCCGATTTTTTTTTTCTCCGGACTGGAAAGAGATAGAAACATGCGCATTGTTTTAAAATGAGGCCACGTTCATTGTCAATACGTCCCAGAGATGGCAGCACCGTACGGCAGATGGAATTTTACCGCCAGCGGCGAGAATGAGAACTGTTTTAAATACTTAAACGGCGACGTTTTCCTTACTTGAACAGCGTGCAATCATTCGTTTTCTGAATTTGCGTGGTGTGAAACCAATTGAAATTCTTCGACAGTTGAAGGAGACATGTGGTGATGGAGTTATGGATGTGTCGAAAGTGCGTTCGTGGGTGCGACAGTTTAATGAAAGCAGAACATCGTGTGACAACAAACGGAAACAACCTCGGGCTCGCACAAGCCGGTCTGACGACATGATCGAGAAAGTGGAGAGAATTGTTTTGGGGGGTCGCCGAATGACTGTTGAACAGATCGCCTCCAGAGTTGGCATTTCTGTGGGTTCTGTGCACACAATCCTGCATGACGACCTGAAAATGCGAAAAGTGTCATCCAGGTGGGTGCCACGAATGCTGACGGACGACCACATGGCTGCCCGTGTGGCATGTTGCCAAGCAATGTTGACGTGCAACGACAGCATGAATGGGACTTTCTTTTCGTCGGTTGTGACAATGGATGAGGCGTGGATGCCATTTTTCAATCCAGAAACAAAGCGCCAGTCAGCTCAATGGAAGCACACAGATTCACCGCCACCAAAAAAATTTCGGGTAACCGCCAGTGTTGAAAAAATGATGGTGTCCATGTTCTGGGACAGCGAGGGCGTAATCCTTACCCATTGCGTTGCAAAGGGCACTACGGTAACAGGGGCATCCTACGAAAATGTTTTGAAGAACAAATTCCTTCCTGCACTGCAACAAAAACGTCCGGGAAGGGCTGCGCGTGTGCTGTTTCACCGAGACAACGCACCCGCACATCGAGCTAACGTTACGCAACAGTTTCTTCGTGATAACAACTTTGAAGTGATTCCTCATGCTCCCTACTCACCTGACCTGGCTCCTAGTGACTTTTGGCTTTTTCCAACAATGAAAGACACTCTCCGTGGCCGCACATTCACCAGCCGTGCTGCTATTGCCTCAGCGATTTTCCAGTGGTCAAAACAGACTCCTAAAGAAGCCTTCGCCGCTGCCATGGAATCATGGCGTCAGCGTTGTGAAAAATGTGGACGTCTGCAGGGCGATTACGTCGAGAAGTAACGCCAGTTTCATCGATTTCGGGTGAGTAGTTAATTAGAAAAAAAAAATCGGTGGCCTTAGAACTTGAATGCACCTCGTACAGTGGAGAATCACATTTTCCGTCGCGTAGCTCCTCCCTTCTGTAAATCAGGAAGATAAACAAAGGCGTTAATAAGGTCAGCAGAGTAAACTAGCCCGGGGCATCACTCTCTCTCTCTCTCTCTCTCTCTCTCCCTCTCGCGGACACACACACACCCACACACACACACACAGGCCACGAGTCAACAGACACTTGGTCCAGGCCAGGGGATCGCTTTACAGGTTACGGGCGTCGTGGGACGACGGGCGCTTAGAGGCGTGCGAAGCTGGAGGCCGTGAGCCGGCGGCCACCCGAGGCGGAACGAGAGCCGCTCATTAGCGCCGGGTCGCCGCTCTAATTAACGCCGCACCGCGGCCGTCTCGCTCTCGTTGCGCCGCGTCGCCTCAGGTAGGCGAGCCCTCGGCAGGCCGCCCTACAACCCTCACCCCCACCTGGCCGACTTCCGCGTCCTACAGGGTCGGCGACACTCAACTGATCCGGCAAATACACTACCGGCCATTAAAATTGCTACACCACGAAGATGACGTGTTACAACCGAGAAATTTAACCGACAGGATGAAGATGCTGTGATATGCAAACGATTAGCTTTGCAGAGCATTCACGCAAGGTTGGCGCCGGTGGCGACACCTACAACGTGCTGACATGAGGAAAGTTTCCAACCGATTTCTCACACCAAAACAACAATTGACCGGCGTTGCCTGATGAAACGTTGTTGTGATGCCTCGCGTAAGGAGGAGAAATGTGTACCATCATGTTTCCGACTAAAGGTCGGATTGTAACCTATCGCGATTGCGGTTTATCGTATCGCGACATCGCTGCTCGCGATGGTCGAGATCCAATGACTGCTAGCAGAATATGGAATCGGTGGGTTCAGGAGGGTAATACGGAACGCCGTGCTGGATCCCAACGGCCTCATATTACTAGCAGTCGAGATGACATATTCGTACGGCTGTAACGGATCGTGCAGCTACGTCTCGATCCCCGAGTCAACAGATGCGGACATTTGCAAGACAACAACCATCTACACTAACAGTTCGAGGACGATTGCAACAGCATGGACTATCAGCTCGGAGACTATGGTTGCGGTTACCCTTGAAGCTGCATCACAGATAGCAGCGCCTGCGATGGTGTACTCAACGACGAACCTGGGTGCACGAATGGCAAAACGTCATTTTTTCGGATGAATCCAGGTTCTGTTTACAGCATCATGATGGTCGCATCAGTGTTTGGCGACATCGCCGTGAACGCACATTGGAACTCTGTATTCGTCATCCCCACACTGGCGTATCACCCGGCGTGATGGTATGGGGTGCCATGATTACACGTCTCGGTCACCTCTTGTTCGCATTGACGGCACCTTGAACTGTGGACGTTACATTTCAGATGTGTTACGACCCGTGGATCTATCCTTCATTCGATCCCTGCGAAACCCTACACTTCAGCAAGATAATACACGACCGCATATTGCAGTTTCTGTACGGGCCTTCCTGGATACAGGAAATGTTCGACTGCTGCCCTGGCCAGTACATTCTCCACATCTCCCACCAAATGAAAACGTCTGGTTAATGGTGGCCGAGCAACTGGCTCGTCACAATACGCCAGTCACTACTCTTGATGAACTGTGGTATCGTGTTGAAGCCGCATGGGCAGCTGTATCTGTACACGCCATCCAAGCTCTGTTTAACTCAATACCAAGGCGTATCAAGGCCGTTATTACGGCTAGAGGTCGTTGTTCTGGGTACTGATTTCTCAGGATCTATGCACCCAAACTGCGTTAAAATGCGGCTGGTCCCGACGGAGGTTCGAGTCCTCCCTCGGGCATTTAGGTTAAGTAGTGTGTAAGCTTAGGGACTGATGACCTTAGCAGTTAAGTCCCATAAGATTTCACACACATTTGACATTTTTTTTGCGACAAAATGTAATCACATGTCAGTTCTAATATAATATATTTGTCCAGTGAATACCCGTTTATCATCTGCATTTCTTCTTGGTGTAGCAATTTTAATGGCCAGTAGTGTATTTCTGGCAGCTTAAGGTAGGCAATTCAACAAGCATCATTCACCCGTGTTGCGTATGATATAAGGTGGAGACACCTATTGTAAGTTGCATGCAATATTTTCTCTTCTGGTTTCCTTTTTCCCACCGTGTACAAGTCGAGAGGAGACTGCTACACAAGCCTTAGAGGAGAAAAACCTGTGATACCCAATAAACACAGTATACCTTCTACACTGACGCGCCAAAGAAACTGGTATAGGCATCCGTATCCAAATACAGAGATATATAAACAGGCGGAATATGGCGCTGCAGCCGACAATGCCTATATCATGAATAAAACGTTCTAGGCTTCCCAGCCGCGTCAATTCACTGTCAGTGAACTGACGACGATGGCGGAGATGGCCATCGAGAGCTCGAGGATTTTATTCGAACTGACGCGGCTGGGAAACCGAGAACGTCAGTGAACTCCTGACGACGATGGCGGCCATCGAAAGCTCGAGGATTTCATTCAAACTGACGCGGCTTGGAAACCGAGAACGTTTTATTCATGTATGTCGTCGCGAAAGACTCCGAAGGCACAATGCATATATCGGTTACTGCTCCTACGAGGGTAATCCCAAAAGTAAGGTCTATTTTTTTGTAAGTACATAGACCTGTTTATTTCCCCAATGGTTTACATCAGTTTACAGCTTGAACATTTAGCTATTTTTCGACATAATCACCATTTCTGTCGATGCATTTTTGTAGACGCTGTGGCAGTTTTTTTATGCCCATGTCATACCAGCTCGCCACCATGCAATTCAGAAAGTTATGAACCTCTTCTTTCACCTCGTCGTCGAATCGCTGGGAACACAATTAACGCTGACAGGTACTGTGAGACGCTGAAAAAGCTCAAACGGGCGATTCAGAACCAGAAAAGGGAATGTTTAGCAAGGGCGTACACACTCTCCATGACAACGCTCGCCCACACGTCGCTCGGCAAACCGTTACTCTCCTGCAACAGTTTCAGTGGAACGTAATCACCCAACAACCCTGTGGTCCTGACTTGGTTCCCAGTGACTATCATCTGTTCCCTAGGTTAAAAACAGTTGGCCGGAAAGCGATACAGCTCCGATGACGAGGTGAAAGGACAGGTTTATAACTTTCTGAACAGCATGGCGACGAGCTGGTATGACATGGGCATACAAAAACTGCCACAGCGTCTACAAAAATGTATCGACAGAAGTGGTGATTATGTCGAAAAATAGCTAAATGTTCAAGCTGTAAACTGATGTAAACCATTGTAGAAATAAACAGGTCTATGCACTCATAAAAAATAGGAGACCTTACTTTCGGGATTACCCTCGTACAATGGCAGGTCAACAAGTGAGTTTGAACATGGTGTTATAGTCGCTCGATGCACGAGCGATGCGACACAGCATCTCCGAGATAGCGATGCAGTGGGTATTTTCCCGTACGACCATTTAGCGAGTGTACCGTAAATATCAGGAATCCGGTAAAACATCAAATCTACGACACCACTGCGGCCGGAAAAAAAGATCCACCAATAAGGAGACCAACGACGACTGAAGAGAATCGTTCAACTCGACAGAAGTGCAATCCTACAGCAAATTGCTGCAGATTCAATGCTTGCCCATCAACAACTGCCAGCGCGCGAACCATTCAAAGAAACATCATCGATACGGGCTTTCGGAGTCGAAGGCCATCTTATGTACCCCTGATGACTGCACGACACAAAGCTTTACCCCTCGCCTGGGCCCGTCAACACCTACATTGGACTGCTGATGACTAGAAACTTTCTCGGGTATTCAGCCTGGTAGCGTCGTCCAAAAGGCGCGATATTTCGGCAAGCCGACTCCTACCCATCCTCAGGCGTTCTTGGAGTCTGATTGATCTCTGATCGATGGCGACTTTATGTAATCTCCACCCCTTTCCCCTCAGTCACCGTCTGGGCGCTTCCGAGAGGTCCGCGGCCGATGGTGGAGAAAGGGAGGCGCTGGGTGGTGGGGGAAGCGTGGCGCCCCGCAACAGTCCATGGGCCGCTATCCTTCCGCGGCCACGGCCGCTTGCGGAACTCTGCCGCCGTGCTGACAATGACTCCTCTTGTTCTTCAGGTGTCCTGACAGGAGCGGATTTCCGTGTAGACTGTCGTTGTGTTTTAATCATACTCAAAGCTGGATCCCAGGCCTTGCCTAACTGGAAACCGCTCTTACTAGTTCGTCATGTAGCCAGATCTCCACTGCCTCTTTGAGGATACAGTCCCAGAAGGTGTTCCACTGCTGTAACACCTTTGTGCCATCGTAGTTCATGTCATCTCCGTGTGAGATGCAGTGCTCTGCCACGGCGCACTTGGTCGGCTGTGCGTTATCTGTGTGGCGTTTATGGTCACCACATCTCCTGTACCATCCGGATGGTCTGGCCTTCATACTCGTACATTTTACCGCACTGGCAATGGATGCTGTAAACTCCCGGTTTCCGGAGTCCTATGTCGTCCTTGACTGATTCTAATAATATTTCCGTTTCGGTCGGTGGGCGAAACAAGCACTTGACATCGTATTTTCTGAGGATTCTGGCAATGGATGCTGTAAACTCCCGGTTTCCGGAGTCCTATGTCGTCCTTGACTGATTCTAATAATATTTCCGTTTCGGTCGGTAGGCGAAACAAGCACTTGACATCGTATTTTCTGAGTATTCTGCCGTTCTTTGCCGATTTGTTCCCGACGTATGGTACAATCGCCGTCAAAACCGGTGTGTCTTCGTCCTCGGAAGGCTGCAGTCTCGGTTTTATCTGCCGGTTGTTGTAACCGTTTGCGCGGAACACGGCCTGCAAGTCCTGCAATTCAGCTGCTAGGCTGTCACAGTCCGAGATTTCGCGTGCTCTGTGCACCAGTGTGCTCAGAACACCCTCTCGCTGTGAAGGAGCACGACAGCTGCAGGCATGCAGGTAGAAATCTGTACGTGTCGGCTGACGGTAGACGCTGTGTCCCAGTGTCCCATCCGGTCTAACTTGACGAGTACATCCAGAAATGGAAACTGGTGGTTTCCCTCTACCTCCATCGTGAACTTGATATTCTGGTGCTTTGAGTTCTTATGCTGCAGGAAGTCTTCGAGGTGTACGGCCACATTACGGATGTATCGTCTACTTACCGAAGAAAGCAAGAGGGCTTGTAGACTGCCGACTCGAGAGCATCTTCAAAAGCCTCCATAAACATATTGGGCACAACTGGTGATAGCGGACAGCCCATCGCTAATCCATCTGTTTGTTCGTAGTAGTTCCCATCGAACAGACAGTATGTTGACGGGAGTACGAATTCGGAACATGTTGCGTGGTCGGACGAGTCGCGTTTCAAATTACACTCCTGGAAATTGAAATAAGAACACCGTGAATTCATTGTCCCAGGAAGGGGAAACTTTATTGACACATTCCTGGGGTCAGATACATCACATGATCACACTGACAGAACCACAGGCACATAGACACAGGCAACAGAGCATGCACAATGTCGGCACTAGTACAGTGTATATCCACCTTTCGCAGCAATGCAGGCTGCTATTCTCCCATGGAGACGATCGTAGAGATGCTGGATGTAGTCCTGTGGAACGGCTTGCCATGCCATTTCCACCTGGCGCCTCAGTTGGACCAGCGTTCGTGCGGGACGTGCAGACCGCGTGAGACGACGCTTCATCCAGTCCCAAACATGCTCAATGGGGGACAGATCCGGAGATCTTGCTGGCCAGGGTAGTTGACTTACACCTTCTAGAGCACGTTGGGTGGCACGGGATACATGCGGACGTGCATTGTCCTGTTGGAACAGCAAGTTCCCTTGCCGGTCTAGGAATGGTAGAACGATGCGTTCGATGACGGTTTGGATGTACCGTGCACTATTCAGTGTCCCCTCGACGATCACCAGTGGTGTACGGCCAGTGTAGGAGATCGCTCCCCACACCATGATGCCGGGTGTTGGCCCTGTGTGCCTCGGTCGTATGCAGTCCTGATTGTGGCGCTCACCTGCACGGCGCCAAACACGGATACGACCCTCATTGGCACCAAGGCAGAAGCGACTCTCATCGCTGAAGACGACACGTCTCCATTCGTCCCTCCATTCACGCCTGTCGCGACACCACTGGAGGCGGGTTGCACGATGTTGGGGCGTGAGCGGAAGACGGCCTAACGGTGTGCGGGACCGTAGCCCAGCTTCATGGAGACGGTTACGAATGGTCCTCGCCGATACCCCAGGAGCAACAGTGTCCCTAATTTGCTGGAAAGTGGCAGTGCGGTCCCCTACGGCACTGCGTAGGCTCCTACGGTCTTGGCGTGCATCCGTGCGTCGCTGCGGTCCGGTCCCAGGTCGACGGGCACGTGCACCTTCCGCCGACCACTGGCGACAACATCGATGTACTGTGGAGACCTCACGCCCCACGTGTTGAGCAATTCGGCGGTACGTCCACCCGGCCTCCCGCATGCCCACTATACGCCCTCGCTCAAAGTCCGTCAACTGCACATACGGTTCACGTCCACGCTGTCGCGGCATGCTACCAGTGTTAAAGACTGCGATGGAGCTCCGTATGCCACGGCAAACTGGCTGACACTAACGGCGGCGGTGCACAAATGCTGCGCAGCTAGCGCCATTCGACGGCCAACACCGCGGTTCCTGGTGTGTCCGCTGTGCCGTGCGTGTGATCATTGCTTGTACAGCCCTCTCGCAGTGTCCGGAGCAAGTATGGTGGATCTGACACACCGGTGTCAATGTGTTCTTTTTTCCATTTCCATGAGTGTAGTTCCCATCGAACAGAGAGTATGTTGACGGGAGTACGAATTCGAAACACGTTGCGTGGTCGGACGACTCGCGTTTCAGGTTATATCGAGTGGAAAGACGTGTACGGTTATGGAGAAAACATCATGAATCCATGGACCCTGCATGTCAGCAGGAGACTGTTGAAGCTCGTGGAAGCTCTGTAATAGTGTGGGCGTGTGCAGTTGGAGTGATTTGGGACTCCTGATATGTCTAGATACGACACTGACAGGTGACACGTCCCGGTACGTAAGCATCCTGTCTGATCACCTGCATCCGTTCATGTCCATTGTGCATTCCAATGGACTTAACAATTAAATCAGGACAATGCGTCACCCCACACGTCCACAGAGTGGCTCAAATAACACTTTTCTAGGTTTACACTCTTCCGCTAGCGACCCAAATCCCCAGACATGAACATTATTGAGCATATCTGTGATGCCTTGCAACATGCTATTCGGAAGAGATCTCCACCCGCTCTTACGGATTTATAGACAGCCCTGCAGGATTCATGATGTCAGTTCCCTCCAGCACTACTACAGACATTAGTCGAGTCCATGCCATGTTGTGTTGCGGCACTTCTGCGCACTCGGGGATGCCCTACACGATATTAGGCAGATGTACCAGTTTCTTTGGCTCCTCTTCAGTGTATATAGACGTAGAGAAATCGCTCTGTGGAAACTTGCACAACTTCGTATGCTGAAACAGAACGCATTTCGAAGTTGTAAAAGTGTCATTAAGGCACAGAAATCGGCAATGGACTCAAGAGCCATGTCACGACTAGCAGGAACCCCAAAAGCATTTCTGGTGATGTGCACGTTGTTGGCTACGCTGAGGAAGTCTTCGACACTCCTTAACCGCTACGGTCGCAGGTTCGAATCCTGCCTCGGACATGGATGTGTGTGTTGTCCGTAGGTTAGTTAGGTTTAAGTAGTTCTAAGTTCTAGGGGACTGATCACCTCAGATGTTAAGTCCCATAGTGCTCAGAGCCATCTGAACCATTTGATACTCCTTATCTAGACAGGTACTAAAGGGACACCTACGATATGAAATGCGAGAAGATGGAACACGTCAAGTACCTGTGGTCACTCGGGTCTCACGCATGAGCTCTGGGAAAACCAAACCTGCTTCCGAGCAGCGAGAATGATGGAGACGTAGATGTTGAAGAATTCAGAGACCAGTATTGAAGGAATCATACATAAAAGGCAGATACCATTGCCAGTGAGTTTTTTATTTTACTGGAGAGATAGGTAGTAAGTGTCGCTGGGGTAGAACGAATCGTGGCGTCGTGGAAGCCAATAGAAGAGAAAAGTGTGAGTAGTCGATGAGATGAGGTGTCTTTCCTGAGTCACCACAAATGGCAGATGGTAACCTTCCCTGACGAGCTGATCACAGTAAACTGCCTGCATCCATTCTGAAAATCCATGAAATAGTTTTTGAGCTATTGGTAAACAAGGACTGACACATTCTCCTTCTGCAGCGTACTTATAATTGGATCATACGCTAGTACTGTCCATGAATATATTCATCTTTTTATCTTTTACTTTCATTTAGCACATGTTTCGTAACTTGATGGAGTGGCGTAACACAAAATTTTGCCATTTTGTCCAGACTTTATATGTGTGTAACTACAAAATCGAGGCACGTATCTCGGCCAGCATTAACGCTAATTCCACAAGGAACAGGAGATGAGGCGAAAACTCGATATTCGAAGTGTTATAGTGTGATACTGACAAACGTCGGGGGATGTTGTGTGTGTCATGTGGAACAAATTTAGGATAGGATCCCGTGACCGGTAACGTCATACAACACACTGCATTGATAGGAGCCAAGGCCTTTCTACACAGCTGCTAGCTCCAGCCATTACTTTGGCGATCGTGATCACTGAATAACAAACAAAATAGTGAGGCTTTCCGACTATGCTCCCTCAGTGTATAATTTCACCTTTCATGTCGAAGTGGTGACCCAGAAACAGGCGCTGCCGGCACTAACTTCCACGCACAGTTCGATGAAGAACAGATTAGCTGAAAAGAATTTAAAATGCTGCCTAACGATTCGTTTCTAGTTCTTACTGAATGTTTAGAAAATTCTCAAATGTGCCTCCAACGAAGCTCTACCAATATTGCCAAAAAGTATTTACGCATAAGTTACACTGAAGAGCCAAAGAAACTGGTACACTTGCCTAATGCCGTGTAGGGTCCCGGTGATCATGCAGATATGCCGCCACATGACGTAGCATGGACTCAACTAACATATGAAGCAGTGCTGGAGGATCTGACACCATGATTCCTGCAGGGCTGTCCATAAGAGCATGTTGAAAAGCATTCCAGATATGTGCAATATTGTTCATATGTGGGGATTTTGGGGGGCAGCGGAAGTGTTTAAACTCAGGAGAGTGCCCCTGTAGCCACTCAGTAGCAATTCTGGTCGTGTGAGTTATCGCATTGTCATGCTGGAATTGCCCAAGTCCGTCAGAATGCACAATAGTCTCGAATGGATGCAGGTGATTAGAAAGGATGCTTACGTACGTGTCAACTGTCAGACCTCATCTAGACTACCAGAGGTCCACATCAATCCAGCTGCACACGCCCCACACCATTACAGGGCCTCCACCAGCTTGAACAGTCCCATGCTGACAAGCAGGGTCCATGGATTCATGAGGTTGTCTACCCGTGCACGTCCATCCGCTCGATAGAATTTGGAGCGAAACTCGTCCGACCAGGCAACATGTTTCCAGTCGTCAAAAGCTCAGTGTCGGTTCTGATGGGGCCCAGGCGAGGTGTAAAGCTTTGTGTCGTGCAGTCATCAAAGGTACACGAGTGCCCCTTCGGCTCCGAAAGCCCATATCGATGATGTTTCGTTGAATGTTTCGCACGCTGACACTTTTTGATAGCCAAGCAATGAAATCTGCAGCAATTTCCGTAAGGGTTGCACTTCTGTCGCGTTGAACGATTCTCTTCAGTCGTCGTTTGTCCCGTCCTTGGAGGATCTCTTTCCGGCCGCAGGGATATCGTAGATTTGACGTTTTACCTGATTCCTAATATTCACGGTACACTCGTGAAATGGTAGCAGGGGAATCCCCACTTCATCGCTACCTCCGTGATACTGTGTCCCATCTCTCGTGAGCCGACTGTAACACCACGTTCAAACGAACTTAAATCTCCACAACCTGCTATTGTATCGGAAGTAACCGATCTAACAACTGCACCAGACACTTTTTATATAGGTGTTGCTGACCGCAGCTCCGATTTCTGCCTGTTTACATAGCTCCGTATATGAATATCATGCCTATACCAGTTTCTTTGGTGCTTCAGTGTAGTACCTGTTGGTCTGCCACGTATGCCATACGAGTGCAGCGTTGCTAACACGACAGTAGGGTCCTCGGAGACGCAGCGGTGAATGATAAGAACACTGAGGTGAGTTCTGGCTAGTCGGTGGATACGCTGGTTATCTTAGTTGTGACCGAGTGTTGGCACTTTTGCCGGCCGAGTCCCTCAGAGGACAGTTTCTCCCACCCCCTGCGCCCTAAGCAGAGCGGAGAGCGACTCTTGGAGTCGGCAACTTAGCCACTTTGGGGCTGCCTTTGTCAACAGTCCGCCCTGTAGCAACAGGTGTCCTTCCGCCGAAATCAGCAAATCTGGACGCAGAGGCCGATATCATGCGTCACGGGACGCTGTCGAATGTACAGCAAACACCGCTATATGCAAGAGGCATATCGGAGGGGAGGAAATGAACGGGCGGCGAGAGTCATTTCGCTTCTGCATTCACTCTGTGTGTTACAGTAATACGCGATCCTGCTAGGTTAACAGAGAGATGGCAAGTATTTGTTTCTGAATACACGGCAGTTCCATACCATTTTCCACTTAAATTACCTTTGAACTGTTAAAGGTATGAACCATCTTTTGGAGACCATAGCTAGCAAACATAAGATGGAAAAATATTAGGCATTATCAAAGACGCAATACATTTATTTTTCCCTCTCTCGTGCATGTTTTAGCAGATCATCTCTTATCCGTCTACAAAGAATTCTGGCAGAAGAACAATTGTATCTTGTATAATTTGGAACTATTCTCCAAATTTTGAAAGGTATATATGACAAAATAATGGCCAAAACAGTTTCCTAACCTCATTACTTACAAAGACATAAATACCAACATTTTAAAAACAAGAATGTTGCTTTTGGTTAAGCAACAGCCGAAATTAAATTGTGTGAGTAAAATCAAGAAATTAATTTAGGTATAGGATGTAAGGTATCCTGTGGGTTGAATGTCATATTATTCGAACACACTCGACAATAAATTGCTTGTCTGTAATTGAAGGTAACTGATCGGTTTTGTATTTTTCTTCGTATGATTTTAATGAAACGCACGTTGCGAATCATTATCTATGTAGATCGTATCTCAAGAATTTAATTTACTGGATAAGAATAGTAAAAAATGTACGTAGCCCAGTTTTTAATAACATGTAAATTGCTTTCAGATCTAAAAAAATGGTTCAAATGGCATTGAGCACTATGGGACTTAACATCTGAGGTCATCAGTTGGTTGGTTGTTTCGGGGAAGGAGACCAGACAGCGAGGTCATCGGTCTCATCGGATTAGGGAAGGACGGGGAAGGAAGTCGGCCGTGCCCTTTGAAAGGAACCATCCTGGCATTTGCCTGGAGCGATTTAGGGAAATCACGGAAAACCTAAATCAGAATGGCCGGACGCGGGATTGAACCGTCGTCCTCCCGAATGCGAGTCCAGTGTTTAACCACTGCGCCACCTCGCTCGGTAGGTCATCAGTCCCCTAGAACTTAGAACTACTTAAACCTAACTAACCTAAGGACATCACACACATCCATTCCCGAGGCAGGATTCGAACCTGCGACCGTTCAGTCGCATGGCTATGGACTGAAGCCCCTAGAACCGCTCGGCCATTGCGGCCGGCTTTCAGATCTACAAACATTTTTTCTTACTAGTAGTTTATTGACAGGGTATTACAAAAATGTTATAGAAATCCATCAAGAACGTTTGAATCGAATGCAGGATGGTTTTTGAATTCCGTCATGTGTTGTTCGCTGATATGAATATACTTCATGAATCTGCCAATTTCGTCATTAGAAAATACCCGTTCGAATAATATTATCAAAGGGGCAGCAGAAGACGTGTTTTTTTGTAAGTGCTGTAATACACTCCCATGGTAGCATTTTCAAGTACTGATCTACATATCTTAAAGGCACCGTACAGTATTGAATAAAGTGAGGTTACGAGAATAATGGGTCCCTTTAAAACATTCATAGTCTGCCACAGGCAATTCATATCCAATCAGACGTTTTAATCCTTATGAGGGGGATAAATTTTTGCAAATTTTAATAACTTGTTCGGAAAACTAACTAGATATTCTAAATCCAGTCTCATAACGTAATTTAATGTCACACATAAAAAGGTGCCACGTTGTAAAATTCATTTCTCTGAGGACTACTAGGAATAGCAGTGCTATAATGAATGCGAATTAAATACCCGTATCACAGTGGATGATACGGTTAGATAAGCACGTTAGTCATTACATTATGACTATGTGATTTTGTTTATGTCAACACTCACATCTGTGCTCCAAAAGCCACCTTGTGTACCGGAGGGTACTCCTGCTACCATTACTCGCTCTTTTTGGTTCAATTCGTAAATCAGCGTCAAAAAGCCTCCTTAGGGATTACAGTTTCTGCTGTTACAACGTGACGGTTATTTCACGAGATGGATGTGGGGAAAGAAATACGTCAGTTGTCGTTCCTTGGAACATGCGATCTGGGAGTGTTGACTCTAATCTTTTCCATGATGGACAACCCACGTCTTCGATCACCTGACACCGGTGTTATTGAGCATCTCTGGGACGCTCTCGAATTTATCAAAGGAGTCTAAGCAAAACATACGACTCATTTTTGGATATTGGCACTGCCCTACGTTCTTCCATAACGTTTGTCCTGGGGTTCTCCCAGCAAATCTCCGTACAACTAGTTTTACAGGGTGGCCAGAATAAAAGTGTCCCATAAAAATTTCATGCCCCTTAAGGTAGGCAACCAGACATTCACTCAGAACCCTGGGGCAGAAGATGTATGTTGGGTTGCCTGTCTTTAAGGGCTTGAAATTCTTCCAGGATATTATGCAGTACACAGCTATTCCAGTTCTGACTGGAGGTACTGGCTAAGTAGTGACTGATTCCAGTGCTGTAGGTCCAGTAGTTAGATCAATCTGTAGTGGGCCCTACCCCACTTTAACCATTAACCCTTTCAGTCATGCTTCATTATTTCTGGTATGGATAATTTGTAGTTTTGGATTGTAGCTGAACTTACGTGTAGAAACTTTTTATACAGTACAAATAAAAGTTCAACTACCCAGATCCAAATTATAGATCGTCCACGACAGAGGACAATTATGATTTATAGGTATAAATTTTCATAGTTTTCAGAATTTTTTTAATGTCGGAAATTATTGAAATGTGGTTTTAAAGGAATGGAACATTTAAACAATATTTTGTAAAATAGTTATCAAAATTTATTAGAAGAAAGTTTACAAAACTGAAATGATGATTCAGCCATGGGAGTTCGCGTGCCTTGATTTCAGGCATTATTCACTGACGCAAATCTATTGTAATTTTTCGCTGATTATCTCTGGCAGAGCGAGTCTTAAAGTAGGCCTTGAGTGGCGTTGGTTGGGCAGCCATTTTCCCACTGATATGGCCGTCGGTTTTCTTTGTCATAGTCGTCTGGGAAAGTATGTTGGCAATAAACTGCGGCAAAAATTTTGCAGATTAAATTGTGATCTTAACTGTTTTTACGGATACTGCATTTAATCCTTTGCTTCATATTTTGTTTGGTTTGACAGGAATTTTGTGTAGTTAATACATGTGTTAAAATTGTGTTGTAGATTTCCATGTACAAATAACACGGAAATGAGCGTTGCTTGTAAAATCTGCTTACTAAGTACCTCTCATACAGGTAAGTTTGTTATGTTCCATACATAACTGTTTGGTTCACGCAAGGCACCTTGTCGTGTGGTTTGGCTAAAATACTGTCAGATCTCATGCTCTGGGCATTTATTAAGTTTTCCTGTATCAAATTTAATTCAGCTAAACGGTTTAAAGGACATTACCTTCGCCACACTTACGCATTCTTGATATATTTGGTTAAAAAAAAATTTCGAAATTTGGTGCCATATTAAGAGGCCTTATGCTGAACATTTCTCGAGAAGGTGGCCATTAATATTTGCGTAACTTGTTTGTTTGGCCTATGTTTCACGTAAGTGGTGTTTGTTAACAGACCTACTTAGTTTTCTGAGATTCACTGCCGGCCTAGGGTGGCCGAGCGGTTCTAGGCGCTACAGTCTGGAACCGCGCGACCACTACGGTCGCAGGTTCGAATCCTGCCTCGGGCATGGATGTGTGTGCTGTCCTTAGGTTAGTTAGTTAGGTTTAAGTAGTTCTAAGTTCTAGGGGACTGATGACCTCAGACGGTATGTCCCATAGTGCTCAGAGCCATTTGAACCATTTTGAGATTCACTGCCGGTTTTTCAGTGGCTGGTGGCCTTGGTGTTTACTGACTGCCTTTCAGGCGCGTCATCGATCGCCTAAGCAAGCTGGTTCCCACTGCCGGCTAATAATTTTAAGTTAAGTAGTGTTTGTATTACTTAATGTTCTGATCTGTGGAACCTTACTTAAAGTTTTACTTAAAGCTGTATATCTGCATTGGAATATGATTGTATTGTCCATGTTATAAATTTGTGGTAGCTATGTTTTTTCTAAAGGTGCTTAAGCACAAGATACAGTCTTGATTTTTATCTTAGGGGGATATTTCCAAATTTTCTACCCGTCATTACTGGTCTGAGCCTAAATTTCGACTGTACTTGCCTCACGTGTGGGAAACCTTGGTCTGCTTTGCTGTCTTGGTACCTGAGAAAATTGTCAGCAGATTTTACGCTGATTTTAGCAGTGTGTTTGATCTCCCGCGTATTAAGGGCCTGTTTGATAAAAGAAAAATTATTAGCTTTCCGAAAAGCCTTTGGTGGAATTAACTGATCTTTTCTTAAATTGTGTTAAAGATATCTTTGCTGTTGACCTTTGAGCAGCCTCCATTTCATAAAGATTTTTTTTTTTAAATTACTGTTTTCGATATATCTTGGAACTGTGTTTTGTGGATTGTTGAGGTAAAGTAATTTGTTAAAGACGATTATTGCTGTAAGTAGCTAGTTACCCTTACCCTACCACTCATAATTATTTGTGACTATTCTATTTATTTATTTATTTATGCTATCACGTGGTGGTTAAATAAATGTAAGCACTGAAACGACAAATGACACTGCTATTCTGGGTTCGCCCTTGCGTGCTTTTCTTGTCGTACCCAATCCTACGTTTAGGGATTTCAATGTGGTGACGCTGTATTTACACGCAAAATTTACTTTTTATGGTACTACAGAAAGCAGTTGTGCTCTCTTGCTGTACAAAGATGGAACTTGTACTGGGCACACTGCGTGTGAGATTCAGAATTGCACGAAGGTCTTTCACACCTAGATGAGATTTTCTGCTGATAAAATCATGATATATGGTCCACAGGATCATATCTGATATCCCCTGCTGGTTTTACGTCGTTTCTATGCTTTCAAAGCACATATTCTTGGATAGGTCTGCCTCTCTTCTTTATAGTCCGTTTTGATGCCACAGTCCACGATTCTGCAAATTTATTGTTCAATAAAGACACTATATCCAAGACTTCAGTCAGAAACATATTCTTTTAAAATGTAATTGTCATAGACTGTATCAAAATCAGGCTCACCGGAATGCTTATCTTCATCTAAATCTTCCTTCTTGGGAAAATTTATTGTCTGGGAGAATTCATCATTGTTGTCCGCCACTGAAGAAAAATTTTCATCTTTATCAAGTTCTTCAGTATCAGATATCATCTTTTTCCAGAATTTTTAAAATCTCTTACACTTTATAATTCCTTATAGTTGTTGAGATAATTCTAAGTAATTACTAATAACGATATATTTGTAAAAATATGTGCAAACACTTAGAAGCAGCACACAAGCAACACGTAAATTGTCGTGGGAAACCAAATATGAGGACGGCTAAAACACTTTGCCCGCTGTCATTGACGATTTTTTTTGAAATTTTACTGTGGCAACTTTAATGTCGGTAACTTACTATTGTAAATAGTCTTGAAATTATGGAATCCTCTTTCAACAAGAAAAAGAAACGCCAGAAATTCATTGAACAGTTAGAAACAAATTTATACGTTTCTAAAAGCTGAGTAGTATACACAGCCTCAGTCTTTACACGATCGACACTTTATGCATTAATTGGAAGTTCAAACATCCATTAGTAGATGGCACTGGCATGAAAATTCTTAGAAGAGAATGTCCACTACGAAGCACGTCAAGGCCAGTGTCTTACAAAGCTTTCAGAAAGCGTGTATCTACTGAAAACAAAATCGTTAACTAAAGTGGACAAACACACCGAAGGAATTAATGTGCAATGTGTTACGTTTGTACACATCGTGTGCGAATTTCTGGTACCAGAAGCAGCCACTGATTCTCAGCAGTGGTTCCTGTGCCAGGGTTTTAAGTTTTTGGAGTTGAGACTTCCCTAAGCACAACGGCAGCATTCACGGACAGCCTCGTGGAACGTCAGAAACTGACCACCAGCTCATTTACAGGCATTGTCAGCAGAAACACTACTGTAGCAGTGCCTTGGTGTGAGCGTAATGTGATTTTCATTTGCGGCGATTACTGCCCATTACGAAATACGTCCTGAGTCCTGTTTGGCAGCAAGTCTTTAGTCCAATCACACAGTCTGTATGGTGTTACGCAATCAGTATTCGTTAGTTCCTAAAGTCAAGTACTGCGGTATCAAATTGGGCTCAGTTATAGACTATCATGTGGATCTCATTTACGGAGAGAGAGGGAGAGAGAGAGAGAGAGAGAAAGATAAGAGTTTCACACGATTGTCCTATGTTGGTTCCAGAGGGAATTTACAGTTTTCAAGAAGGAAGTAAAATATGAGGATTTAGCGCGTAGTATATACATCTACAACGCACTGAAGTGAAACGAAAGTCTATAATAAGTCTTTGAAACGTATGAGAAGTTACTGCAGGTGATCACATTACGTGGCTCAGTCTGTATAGGCAGAATGGTTAGTGTTTCATTAAAACTGACGGCAACCTTCAGTGTTGGCTGAATATCAAGGAGGCACATAGTTGAAATCCTGAGGAAGCCATTTCCTGAAGTTAACAAGTCACGACTGATTGAAAGTGACGTAGTTCTCAGTAACGCCGGGGCAAATGGTAATCCCACAGTATAAGACAGACAAAATCAGGAGTTCATTGTCAAGAAAAGCGGACTTGTCAGCGTACGGAAAATATATCCTTCCCTCGCGCAGTTGCTGTTCGAAACCGGAGACCGCATTAGCATTCGTCGAGCAAATGAAGGCAATTAAGAAGGTGCAGCAGCAGTTAATGGCGAAGATGTGGATGGATATTACACGAGGTCATTAAAACCTCACAACCTACATAAAGAAGCATTTCTATTGATGCTT
The DNA here is from genome assembly GCF_023864275.1 of Schistocerca cancellata. NCBI lineage: Eukaryota > Metazoa > Arthropoda > Insecta > Orthoptera > Acrididae > Schistocerca > Schistocerca cancellata. Next base: position 766,845,725 of record NC_064630.1, read on the forward strand.
GACAGAAAGAAACTCTACGCAGGAGGTAGACGCGGTTTATACGGTAGGTGAATAGGCGGTACGCAGTTTCGTCGGATGTGGTCAACAGGCGTTACTTTCTCGAAAGTGAGGAGTCGGACTGTGCGATCTGGCCTCAAATCACCATTGGAAAAGTTACCACAACTTCAAAACGGACTCTGCCATAATGAGATAGTACATCGAAAATGAACCAAAGGCAGCTGTGTGGGAACAAAACGGTAGCTCTGGCACCTCAAGATTTAATGTCGTCTCTGGCCTGCAGTCTCCCCTTATGCACTCGTATGTGCGGCTCTGTGACGAGGTCATGTCTGCACGTGTCAGTCAGTGACACGGGATAGACTGAAATACAGGGTGAACCAGAGGTCAAATGGTTCAAATGGTTCTGAGCACTATAAGACTTAACATCCGAGGCCATCAGTCCCCTACAACTTAGAACTACTTAAACCTAACTAACCTAAGGACAGCACACACATCCATGTCCGAGGCAGGATTCGAACCTGCGACCATAACGGTCGCGCGGTTCCAGACTCAAGCGCCTAGGCCAGAGGTCAACCAGCAAAGTCTGACGCGTCCAGGTCTCCAGCGGCTTGTCACACAGTAGTGGCACTTTGTTTGATTTCTTAACCGCATTTATTTTCGTTCCTGTACTCCACCGAAAATATCTGCAGGAAAGTGCAGATCGCAGTAGTATGCACTGTATGGCTTGTTTGTTTCCACACTTGTTCCATTAACTCACGGTACTTCGCGATGACAATACTCATTCCAGATATCAGTACTGACCAGTTCTGTCTCGGCTTTGTTGGTTGCATGTTAACGGTGATAAAGATACGTATGGATAGGCTTGCTGATAGGAAGTTGTCCAGTAGGCAGCTCATGTGTAGATTCGCTAATTGCAATGGTAAAGCGTAACTACGACGCCACAGAGAGCTGTTTCTGCAGTGATGGTCAACATCACCTAACTTTCACATCTGTCTGAGTAAATGTGTTGATCATTTTAGTAGTTGCAAATTATAGGCTTTATCCCTCATGTGAAAGTATTTTCACAGAAAAAAAGATACTTGGGGTAGCAACCTGAATGAATCACTATTACGTCATTACCTTGTAACTAATCACCAGAAACCAGGCGTGCGAATATCAAAATACCAGAAAATATCCCACAACTCTCTATGAAATTTTATTTGTCGTTTGGAGTTCTTGTTCATCTCGTCTAAAAGTAGTAATAACAAATACTTTGGTCTTCAATACACAGACGTATGATACTGTGACAACATCGGTTTGTTTCGAATTATTCCTGAAAAAAGTACAAAATTGACTTTTCTTGAAGAACTCTGACGTCCAGCGAAGACGTGTCCCAGTAAATTTCCTACCAATAGATCGTGTTCATTTTTTCTGTACGACTAATAGTTTGCACATAGTAGTTTGCGAGAGCATATGAAAATTTCGCGTGTGGTTTTTGAAGGTGTCACAGGTTGCATAGAATTAATCGGTAGGGGCAACTGAATCACCCTTTGAGTACCATGGACTCATGGAATGAGCTTCGAAGAGCACATGCAAGGATTCTCCATCGCTATTGATGGGAAGGTCCTCGTGCGCGATTGTCTTTTTCCGACTTATTATGAAGTGCCAGGTGCGTATCTGTGACTTCTGGATGACTGTGTTGAGTTGTCATACAGTGTAGTGCTGAGTTCTTGTTGTTATGGATGAACGGGAGGAAGGAGTGAAAACCAGTGCCAGGACACATCCTAGGGGTCTCTGAGCTTAACGTACTCATCTGACACGTGGATCGCCGTCGACAGTATCACATGCACTCACTGCATGAAGCACTGCAGAAATGTTTGGAATTTAATTCAAGACATTGGCTCAGAGTCTGATAAGGAGCTCTAGGCCACAAGCCTTCCTCCAAAAAAAAATGGCTCTGAGCACTATGGGACTCAACATCTTAGGTCATAAGTCCCCTAGAACTTAGAACTACTTAAACCTAACTAACCTAAGGACATCACACACACCCATGCCCGAGGCAGGATTCGAACCTGCGACCGTAGCAGTCCCGCGGTTCCGGACTGCAGCGCCAGAACCGCTAGACCACCGCGGCCGGCCAAGCCTTCCTCCACTTCGCTGCAAATGCAAAAGAAAAACTGTCAACAGTACATGGCACACCCATGTGTTTACCCATCCAAGCATTAGCCTCCCTTAGCGATACTATCGTAATTTGCACAGAACTGGTGTACTGAACGTGGCCAGAGATATGATGATGATGTTTGGTTTGTGGGGCGCTCAAATGCTCGGTTATCAGCGCCTGACAGTCCAATTTTTCACACAATCCAATCGAGCCACACTCACGAATGATGATGATGAAATGATGAGGACAACACAAACACCCAGTCCCCAAGCAGAGAAAATCTCCAACCCAGACGGGAATCGAACCCGGGACCCCGTGATCCAGAGAGATGATGAAGGAACGGCAGGGCGCACATTTGGCGACACAGTGGCCGCTTCTTATGGCAGAAAGTGAGAGCGAAGACGTTACGTTCAAACTCGGTAAGGAGACTGAGATATTGTCAGTCTCAGGCCTGGTGCAAAACCTACCTTTTCAGGAAACTGAACAATAATCTTCTGTCATTCCTTTGGGAGGAGCATGGCTCTGGTTCCAATTGAGTTGGCAACAAGGGAGGACCCAGTGATGCGGACTCTGTGAAGCCAACCACCGAAGAGAGGCCAACAATTCTCGGGGTGGATCAAGAGCCCACTTGCAGACACGTGTGGCGCCTCTATGATATATGAGCCTCTGTTTACGACGCTGGCTCAGTGCGTCACTGAGGTTACGGACGCCACTGCACCCACATTACAGTACGAGGGAAAATCCTCTGTGCATAGCAGATCCCAGACGTAATTACTCCTCTCTTTCTTCCCACACTCATTGGACACCTATTAGATTTTCCCGTCATATAACTAGCGCACTGAACTGTTTCAAAGATATAAGCAGCTTACAGCAGGTTTCTTCCGTACATAAATTCTTTTACATGACTAGCCCAAATAATAGATTGTGAGCTGCTGTCCCTATCCACCTTCCAGCTCTGGAATTGGTCCATGGTCACCATACTGTTTTCCAACGCTACAAATAAAATCGAAACAAAGTCGTTTGATTCACAGGGTTTCTTTCTTGATTAATATCTATGGTTATTCTTCTAGAAGGACTGCAGAGCTACGTTAAGCTGACGACGGTACCTTGCGCAATTATTTCATATAGGAGTAGTGGATGCCGTTAGTTATCAGTTTGTTCAGATAGTGACTGGCAGAGCGGTACAACCAAAAATTCGAGACGAAATTCTTGTTATCAAAGTTCAGAGTCAGCGACCAGTAATGACTGAACGACTATGTACATGGTAATGGATAGCACTCAGTCTTTTGTCAGGGACACCCTGTATTTTGTACGTGTCTGTACGCGACAATCGTGTCAAAAGGGGAGCTGAGATTGTCGCAGCCATGGTGGGTTTCTAGAAGAAAAGCAGCCAACATAAAATCTTTGTAAATTTAAGCAGTTCAAAAGAAAAACGTCTGTCGTATGCTGCACATCAAGATTTTTATTTGCCTTACGCACTCATACGCGTTCCGCCTTAGAAGGAATCTTCAGTAAGTCTCCTGAAAGATTACACAATATTTTCATTTACACATATAGATTATCGTTTGAACGTACAGGTTATAGATTTAAAACAGTTCATGGAGTTTTTATAAGATAATGTGGAAGTACTTTCAGATCAGCGTCTAATTCATTATTTGTAAGATAAATATTTTTCTCTCATGTGGGAAATTGACTGAAAATTTGCAGGATTCCTTCTGATAGCTGTTTTCGAAATATAGCTCTGTAACTTTCATTTTTCATCTAGAGTGTCATTCTTTCCTGTACGTGTTGCCAACTTTCTCAGGTTTTGTGTGTGTGTGTGTGTGTGTGTGTGTGTGTGTGTTTGTGTTGTAAAAAGGGAAGGGGAACTGGCAGAGTGAGGGGTACACGGCAGAGGAGTATCTGGTGCTCGTTCGCCAATTACTGGTAACGAATAGACAGCGGAGTGCTCCATTAAGGAAGCAGGGCCGAAGGAGGATGGCTACATTTTTATCCTGAGGGGAGGGGAAATGAGGGCATTGGAGTGCGGGAGGGGGGGGGAGGGGGGGCAAGGGACTACTATTTGATTAGAGCCGGTCTCCGTGGCTGGTTCTCCCGCAAGGAAAAGGCGGAAAGCGGGAGAGATATCGAGAAGCAGCCGGCTGGAAGACAAACCCGCCAGTCTGGGCCTTGGCTGGCGGCGCATAATAAAACGCTCGGATTGGAATTTTCCTTTCTCTACTGCCGTGTCTCCACCCATATAATATTCATGAGACGGAGAAACCCAGCCTCACTCGTGAAACTCTTTGATTAGTTCTCCATAAATGTCTTTGGACGCTAAGATGTACTGCACGACATTTTCATATCGATACTGACATAGTAGTTTTCGACCAGGTAAAACATGCCACATCGAGAAATCTTCTCATATCTGTGCAAAACATTTGAAGATGTACTTGCATAGTTTCGAAATTAGTTTATAGACACATGACTTAGCGCAGAAATGAAATACAGACACTAGAACAACTGAAAGTTCATAAAAATAGCGAAATATATCTGCCTATTACGTTGGCACAGGTAGTGAAGTCCCTTAAACTACAGTATTAGAATAAAGAGCTGAAGAAGAAAATTGTGCTGGACAAAGTGAGTAGGACAACAAAGATGAGTAGGAACGTAATTATTAAATTATACCGAAATGCAATTTCCAATAAAATCCTTATAGTATTAGTTCTTTCAATGGCCAAATTTTAACAGTTGAGAAACCGAAACAGGAATACTAACATTACACATACCATCTACAAATACTTTAATTAAAATGTGGCGACTTTTCATTGCTTTTCGAATGAACTTCGCTGTGAGTGTGTACCTATACAGAAAAATACATGTGGCTTGATTATGAAGCTCAACAAGAAATTGGTATATGCATTCCAAAACTAACAGTATACTGTTTATAGGTTTAAGACAAATTATGAATTTTGTAGGTGGATGATATGTGATAAACATAATAATTTTACATTTGTAGCTCATTATGCTAAAGGTTTCGATTCACAGTTCATATACTCACAACAAAACCAACTACTATCTACACAGGTTCTAAACTGATGTCATTGGAGATAAACCATCTAGAACTGAAAATTATAGATAGCAGCGATTTTGTACAATGCCCTCTTACTAGCTTCCAAAAAACATCTGATTTGAAATAGCTGAAGAAAGTTTACTTCTCACATTTCTTCAATACACAGCAAAATGAAACTTCCATTGGGCCAATTCCTAATATCATATATTATTGTGTTGACACTATGAAACCAAAAGAAAAATAAGTGTTTCTCAAATGGCGTAGTCAAAAAGATCATGAAAATTTGGTGTTCAAAATGAGGAAAGAAATTAACAAATATTGTATTCCTGATGTGGTGATATTGAGGTGGTCTAGAGCTAAGGAAACAATTTCTGGATAGAGCTAATATTGTTCCACTTTGTTATTTAACAAATGCTGGAGTTTATATGGCGGATCTAAATATTTCCCGGGGGAAAGAATTGCTGTACTGGTTAAAGAACAAAAATAAAATTATCATACAGAATCTGTAGCTTGCTTAAATAGTTTAACCACTAATAATATTCAGCATGCTCTTATTGGCAGTGACGTCAATATAAGTGGGGCTAAATTACATGACTTCATTAAGGGATCCAAAATTGTTTATCAATATAGCAGTTATTTTTGGCATAGTTGTAATACATGTTTTAAATGTGAGACAATTAAAAACAAAAATAAAGAAACAGTGGATTGTCTAATCAAAAGACTTTAATAAGAAGTAGTGAAATAGGAAATGCTGCACAATTTAGTGGAAATGTTGGAATATGACTAGCTTAGGAGTGTATAAAAAACTTATGAAATTAAAACAGTTATCTGAAGTTGTCAAAGCATTCAATCAAAGATATTCTCTTTATGGTGGTCAAACTAACACAATAAAATTAAAAGATAAAGCATATGGTGTTTCCACAAAAATAAAATATATCAGTGTATGTAGTCTTTATCCAACTGTGCAGTATCATAATTACTATCCTAAGCAACAACCTAAAAACATATATACCGAGATACTATAGTAAAAATCGTATGGATCCATATAACGTAAAGTATTGGCACCAAGAGGCTTCTGTCATCCTGTTTTGCCAGTATGAATAAAGATTGATCAAAATGAGAAACTGTTGTTTCCTTTGTGTGTCAGATGTGGAGAAGAGAAAATAGTTAAAAGTAATCAAAATGAAGATGAAAGGAGATTCGTTGGAATATGGACAGCTGATGAAGTAAATAAAGCTATACAAAAAGAATACAAAATTTCAGATGCCCATGACATGTGGGATATTAGAAATAAGAACAACATGTAGTTTAAAATTACATGAAAAGCTTTATAAAAATAAAATTAAAAATTAGCTCCCACAATTTTGAAACTAATGAGATGTACTTTTTTTATTTCATTTAATCATATTGTTAGGGTCCCCTGTTGGGCAGACCGTTCACAGAGTGCCGGACTTTGAATCTGGTGCCACTTCGGCGACCTGAACTCGATGAGGATGATAGGACGATGATGAGAACAGCGCAACACCCAATCCCTGGGCGGAGAAAACTCCCCACCCAAGCTGGGAATCGAACCCAGGCTCAGAGGATTGACAATCCGTCATGCTGACCATTCAGCTACAGGGGGTGGACGTGAGATGTACTTAAAACACGTGAAAGAAAACCAGATATTAACTTAGATCCAAAGAGAATATAAGTAAATCCAGGAAAAAGAGCTGTTGCTAAGATATGTGTGAATTGACTATGCAGAAAATTTGGACAAAGGCAAAATATGAGCCAAACTGTGCACGTGACAGATTTACAACAATTTTATCAGATACTATAGAGTGAGATATGGTACGGATGAAGTACAATTTTGAGGACCATTATGTAGAAAAGAATTTAGGTACAAGTATTTTTATAGCAGAATTCATCACATCAAATTTAGGGATTAGGTTGTATGATGTGTTAAATATGCCAGTTTCACACACTTGCTTCACAGGATAAACAGAACACGTCTTAAACCAGAAAACTACGCACAGGAACTAAATATAATCAAACAAAACAGACATCATAAACAAATTCAACAACAAGGAAAAATGGAAACATGCAGTACACACAGACAACACAGCAGACAACACCACTTCAGAAAAAAGAGAGAGATGGTACACACTAACATACAATAAGAAAATATCACATAGAATAGGAAACATCTTGAAAAAGCAAGGGATCCCAATAACATTCAGAACAAACAATACAGTTCAGAAAAGACTAAGACCAGTCAGAAAACCTCAGACAAATTCAGGAATGCTGGAATATATCAACTTACTTGCAACTCCTGTCAGGCCCAATACATAGGACAAACAAGGAGAAATTTCCGAACGAGGTACACAGAGCACATGAGAGCTCTAAAGAGTGACAGCAAAAATTCAACTTTTGCAGAACATCTAATGAACAAAAACCATAACCCCACTAATATCGAAAACGATGTACACATTCTGACAAACAGCAACAGTCTATACTGACAAATAACAATAGAAGAAAATTACTACATGCAAAAGGCTATAGTCGAAGGGAAAAATGTAATAAACGAAAACACAGCACTTTGTAAAAACACACTCTTTACCGCTCTGAGAGAACTGACCAACGACACAGAACAGAAAGCACACACACGCTAAAGAACCACTTCCCCATCACACAAAGAGAGATAAACAATGAACAGAAGTCGTCGTAATTCGCTCTACAGTTTTTCATAGCCTTTCTCGCCACATGCGATACACCTCTCGCGAGACACGTGAACAGCAAGATGGCGTAATTTTCTGGATAAGAAACAGAGTGCGAAAGTTTCGTTTTTCTGTGTAAAAAAAGCAGCCACATACTATCCAACGAACTTGAGTACACGAATAGCCAAGTAACAGCTCAATACACACCAAATAACAGGTTTTCCACAACACTACCCCAATCCCAAGTATATATTGCTGACATACGAAATTCACCTTTTAGTATTTTTGTTTACTAACAGCCACTCACATGTTTGCAGATGACATGATGTTCGTTAAGTAAAAAACGGTAACAGAAACAAAAAGCGCACAGAAAATACGTCGCAGACAGCTACAATTAGTGCTTTAAACATGCTGTAACATACAATAAATAAGGTAGTATAAAAGTGTCCATATGAAAACTATATTTTAAAAAACGAATAGTAAAAATGTAATAACGTGCTACTGTGGTTGTACAAGCATGCTATTTTCTGCATGTTTTAGATTAAAAAACCCACTGATGATGGTGATATATGTCTCCGAAACTAGTTTGGAGAATGAAGAAATAAACGAATAACAAGGTGTTTTGCATCAAGGCGGACTCAATTTTCTGATATTACTATCTACATCTGCATGTATACTCCACAATCTAACATACTCTTTGTGGAGGAGGGATTTGCTTGTACCATTGTCTCTTCGCTCCTTCCCTGTTCCATTCATGAATGGCATGTGGAAACAATATTTAATACTAAAGCTTCGTATGACATCAGATTCTTCTGCATTGTTCGCTTCGTGCGACCCACACATTGTCCGACTCTTCTTGGAATGTACATTCTCCAAACTCCAACAGTAAAACCTCTTGGTGATACACAAAGCGCCGGCCGGGGTGACCGAGCGATTCTAGGCGCTTCAGCCTGGAACCGCGCGACCGCTACGGTCGCAGGTTCGAATCCTGCCTCGGGCATGGATGTGTGTGATGTCCTTAGGTTAGTTAGGTTTATGTAGTTCTAAGTTCTAGGGAACTGATGACCTCAGATGATAAGTCCCATAGTGCTCGGAGCCATTTGATACACAAAGCCGCTCTTGTAGCGTCTGTCAGTGGAGATCACTGAACATCTCTCGCGCCGACTGAATGATCCTGTGACGATACTCGCCGCTCATCGTTGGATCTTTGCTGTTAGTTCTACATGGTAACGTTCCCAGTGTGACGAACAATACTCAGGAATCCGTGGAACTAGTAAGTCGCGTCTTTCGTGAATGAAATACATCTCTAAATTCTCCCAACGAATTGCAGCCTGGCATCTGCCGTTCTTTCTGTTTGCCTTATGTTGTGGTTCCACTTCAGGTCGCTCCGGATAGTTACTCCTAGATAATTTTCGGTAGTTACTGTTTCCAGTTAGTAGTGGATGTCTTCACCTCTATAAGGTGCTGCGTTCTAAAGTAAACTTTACGTTGGATTTTTCACCGATTCTATTACAGGATCCCAGGGATTGTACAGGGAATTAGTAGATATAGTTTCCATGACGAACGTATTTCCGGAAGACTGGAAGACAATGACGTTTGCTGTCATAATTACCGCAGGGGCTGACGGCATCAGCTGTGAAGGTGGGGATTCCAGTGTGATCCAGTCTTGAGACTCATTTCACATCTTAGTCTCTGAGTCTCCTCTACAGTCTCTGCGAGACTGTAATAGGAACTGTGAATCACGGTATAGACACAACGTTGCGCAGTTGTTTTCATGCAGATTTGAACGAAAATGCGAGGTGCTGTTAAGCTTAGTGAGAGCTGGCAATGGCGCTGTTGCATTGTAACTCGCCATTACTCTCTAACATTTCGAGGTTGTTGAGACTTGCGTATCTCATAGTCGATCTCAGTAGTAGAGGACTGCCTTTGGCACATGAGTGGAAAAACGTTTGCGAAGTTAAAGTCTTGGTGAGAACGAGTACTCTTGCGGCGGTTGTCGCGGGGCAGTACGCTGGCTCGTGCGCGTTAGCTAGGGAGTGTGTTGCGAACTGCGGAGTTTGTAATGAAAAAGTTAGTCAAGCCCATGCGTGTAGCGAAAGGCGTGCAGCTTATTTCTTTTTTAACGGGCGAGCGTAGATGTTGTCTCACCTTTCGAATGTGCAATCAATCAAGATTTGCTCTTGTCGTTTCAGGACAAGCACTTGGGCTCTACAGCGGAACTGGAGTATTTATGATTTTGTTTTAATCATCGAATATATCTAAGGTCATAATTAAATCAAATAATAGTTTTGGGTTTATACTAGTTCGCGATCACGACATCGGTACTTGAATATTAATTTGTGTAAAGGCTGACTGATAAGTTGAAGTGTTTTCAGGACTATGCGAATGTCCTTGCTTCTCACATTCTTTATTTTCAATGCCTTACATCTTCCCTTGCCACATTTTTTAAACTTGTAAACTGCTTGATGTGTGATTTGTACCTCAACAACAGGTCTTCAAGTGTTATGATGCTTCAGTTATGAACCACGTATATTCGCACTGATGATTGTAATTGGAACCACCAATTCTTTTTGCTGTTCTTTTAGGCTTACCTATGCATATTCACCGATAAGACTAGTAATATTTCTTTCACATTCTGAATATCATTTTTAGCGACTTCCTGACTAACGTTCCCACGTACACATTCTCACTTGCAATTTATTAATCCACGTCCATTTCACACACTAGTATATTAACGTACTTTCTTTCAGTGTTCATGTTCATTTCCGCCTTATGCGGCTACATGGGAGGTGGGGCACACAGTATCCGTTGTACGAGGGCAGTTCACTAAGTAATGCAACACTTTTTTTTCTGAAGCAGGGGTTGTTTTATTCAGCATTGAAATACACCAGGTTATTCCCCAATCTTTTAGCTACACAACACTATTTTTCAACGTAATCTCCATTCAATGCTACGGCCTTACGCCACCTTGAAATGAGGGCCTGTATGACTGCACGGTACCATTCCGCTGGTCGATGTCGGAGCCAACGTCGTACTGCATCAATAACTTCTTCATCATCCGCGTAGTGCCTCCCACGGATTGCGTCCTTCAATGGGCCAAACATATGGAAATCCGACGGTGCGAGATCGGGGCTGTAGGGTGCATGAGGAAGAACAGTCCACTGAAGTTTTGTGAGCTCCTCTCGGGTGCGAAGACTTGTGTGAGGTCTTGCGTTGTCATGAAGAAGGAGAAGTTCGTTCAGATTTTTGTGCCTACGAACACGATGAAGTCGTTTCTTCAATTTCTGAAGAGTACCACAATACACTTCAGAGTTGATCGTTTGACCATGGGGAAGGACATCGAACAGAATAACCCCTTCAGCGTCCCAGAAGACTGTAACCATGACTTTACCTGCTGAGGGTATGGCTTTCAACCTTTTCTTGGTAGGGGAGTGGGTGTGGCGCCACTCCATTGATTGCCGTTTTCTTTCAGGTTCGAGGTGATGAACCCATGTTTCATCGCCTGTAACAATCTTTGACAAGAAATTGTCACCCTCAGCCACATGACGAGCAAGCAATTCCGCACAGATGGTTCTCCTTTGGTCTTTATGGTGTTCGGTTAGACAACGAGGGACCCAGCGGGAACAAACCTTTGAATATCCCAACTGGTGAACAATTGTGACAGCACTACCAACAGAGATGTCAAGTTGAGCACTGAGTTGTTTGATGGTGATCCGTCGATCATCTCGAACGAGTGTGTTCGCACGCTCCGCCATTGCAGGAGTCACAGCTGTGCACGGCCGGCCCGCACGCGGGAGGTCAGACAGTCTTCCTTGACCTTGCGGCGATGATGACACACGCTTTGCCCAACGACTCACCGTGCTTTTGTCCACTGCCAGATCACCGTAGACATTCTGCAAGCGCCTATGAATATCTGAGATGCCCTGGTTTTCCGCCAAAAGAAACTCGATCACTGCCCGTTGTTTGCATCGCACATCCGTTACAGACGCCATTTTAACAGCTCCGTACAGCGCTGCCACCTGTCGGAAGTCAATGAAACTATACGAGACGAAGCGGGAATGTTTGAAAAAATTCCACAAGAAATTTCCGGTTTTTTCAACCAACATTGGCCGAGAAAAAAAATGTGTTGCATTACTTATTGAACTGCCCTCGTAATTTATTAATCCACGTACATTTCACACACTAGTATATTAACGTACTTTCTTTCAGTGTTCATGTTCATTTCCGCCTTATTCGGCTACATGGGAGGTGGGGCACACAGTATCCGTTGTATCTGGCTACAGGAAAACTTGCACGAGATATCAATTTCAAGTCATAATTCGGAAACATGTTAGGACCGTGTCAGAATCTAGACTGCTTCAGGCGATTAACTCAGATTACTTGGTTTAAGTCACATTACACTGATGTGACAGAAGTCATGAGCTACCTTTTAATTTTGCTCTGGACCTCCTTTCACCCGGCGTAGCGCAGCAACTCGACGTGGCACCGACTCAACAAGTAGTTGGAAGTCCCCTGCAGAAATACTCAGCCACGCTGCCTCTACAGCCGTCCGTAATTGCAGAAGTGTTGCAGTTGCAAGGAATTTATGCTGATCATGTTCCGTAAATGTTCGATTGGATTCATGTCGGGCGACCTGGGTGGCCAAATTATTCGCTCGAATTAACCAGAATGTTCTTCAAACCAATCGCGAACAACTGACTTGGTGACATGGCGCATTATCATCCACAAAAATTCCATCGTTATTTGGAAACATAAAGTCCGTGAATGGCTGCAAAAGGCCTCCAAGTAGCCGAACATAACCATTTCCAGTCAACGATTGGCTCAGTCTGACCAGAGGATCCAGTCCATTCCGTGTAAACACAGTCCACACCATTTTGGACCCACCACTACCTTGCAAAGTGCCTTGTTGTCAACTTTGGCCTATTCCGTCGACGCCACACTAGAACCCTACCATGATCTCCCGCCAAATGAAATCGGGACTCATCTGACCAGGCCACCTGTTCTCCAGTCGTATGGGGTCCACCGCTATGGTCACGAGCCCACGAGAGTCGCTGCAGGCGATATCGTTTTGTTAGCAAAAGCAATCGCGTCGGTCGTCCTGTTGCCATAGCCCACTAAAGTCACACTTCGCCGCAGTGTCCTAACGGAACAGATGAGTTCGTCGTAAATCCCCAGCAGTGTAAGTCTAATATACAGGCTCTGAAAGAACTTAACTGGACATCAAGAGCTGTTGCAGGACGATTTGATTCACGGATCCAGTTATATGGCTCCTTCCGTGTACGGCGATTTTACGACTATGGCGAGTGGCGCCTGAAGATGGCATCAATGTAATGCCGAAACTGGTAGCAGATATAAGTTTATAAAATAAAATAAATTTCTACTATACATACGGCTGTTGGTGAATTATTGCATCAAGAAGTTCATGCCAGCCGTCGTCCCACGATCCATAATGGATCAACGAAGACTAACTATTTTAAGTTCAAGCATAAAAGTTTCATTAGTTTCTACTAATGTAGACTGCGCTTCATTGGACTCCACATCGTCACAGTTCCCAGGTTAAGCAAAGTAGAACTGACCCGGAAAACATTTCACGCACGTTTAGATAGGCAACCCACCTTACATCATCCGCTCTGGATGTAAGTTGCCTATCTTAACGTGCGTGAAATGTTTTCCGGGCCAGTTTTATTTTGTCCGCCCTATGTAAGGTGTTGGTACAGACCTTCCAGTTTTATACGGCGCGCTTGTCATATCGTTTTGAAGGTCCACATTTATGTCCAGAAGCAGGTTCTGACAGTGTGGAGCAGCTGGAGCAGCCCGGAGCGTCGGGCCGTTACTCAGAGTACGGACTGTTTGCAGAGCGCCTGCACAAGTTCTTGAGGCGTGACTCAGCGTCCGGAATACTAATTACCCCACGATTCTGCTGCGGCTGCGTGCCAAATCAGGGCCGAGTTCGGCTTTCGGGCGCAGCCTACGCCGCTGATTAGTGTACAGTGAGTTAAACTAACAGACCTGTTGCCAGTTTTTCCAGAAGTTTTGTATTCGGGTTCTTCGGCATTCCGGTCTAAGAGTAGCACTTGCATCTTGTTTGTTGGATATATAAGGGACGATCAAAAAGCTATAGTTTGAGGGCTCTGCTGCAGCGTATATGCAAGGGATCGCGGCTCCGATAGTTGGTTGGTTGGGTTGGTTGGTTGGAGAAGGGACCAAACTACGCGGTCATCAGTCCCTCCGACGTGAGATTAACTAAAATCGATAGAATCCCACATTAAAACAGGGAGCTACAACATCCATAAAATGATAAACTGGTCGCCGGAGTGGCCGAGCGGTTCTAGGCGCTACAGTCTGGAACCGCGCGGCCGCTACGGTCGCAGGTTCGAATCCTGCCTCGGGAGTGGATGTGTGTCCTTAGGTTAGTTAGGTTTAAGTAGTTCTAAGTTCTAGGGGACTGATGACCACAGCAGTTAAGTCCCATAGTGCTCAGAGCCATTTGATAAATTATTGACAGGGAAGGAAGGACAGAAGACGAGGGGAGGGGAAGAAAGTTAATGAAAAGGGCATGAAGGAAGAAGCACAGGAGACAAGAGAGATGCTCAGGACATAACAGACCAAATGAGGAAAGGAGTGGGAAGGCAGGGCCGGGGTGAACAACCAAGCCCAGTTGAAGCCAATCCAGTCGGCGCGAAGGGAGGAGCATGGAAGCCTAGCATCTACATCTACATCTACATCTACATTTATACTCCGCAAGCCACCCAAGGGTGTGTGGCGGAGGGCACTTTACGTGCCACTGTCATTACCTCCCTTTCCTGTTCCAGTCGCGTATGGTTCGCGGGAAGAACGACTGTCTGAAAGCCTCTGTGCGTGCTCTAATCTCTCTAATTTTACATTCGTGATCTCCTCGGGAGGTATAAGTAGGGGGAAGCAATATATTCGATACCTCATCCAGAAACGCACCCTCTCGAAACCTGGCGAGCAAGCTACACCGCGATGCAGAGCGCCTCTCTTGCAGAGTCTGCCACTTGAGTTTGTTAAACATCTCCGTAACGCTATCACGGTTACCAAATATCCCTGTGACGAAACGCGCCGCTCTTCTTTGGATCTTCTCTATCTCCTCCGTCAACCCGATCTGGTACGGATCCCACACTGATGAGCAATACTCAAGTATAGGTCGAACGAGTGTTTTGTAAGCCACCTCCTTTGTTGATGGACTACATTTTCTAAGGACTCTCCCAATGAATCTCAACCTGGTACCCGCCTTACCAACAATTAATTTTATATGATCATTCCACTTCAATTCGTTCCGCACGCATACTCCCAGATATTTTACACAAGTAACTGCTACCAGTGTTTGTTCCGCTATCATATAATCATACAATAAAGGATCCTTCTTTCTATGTATTCTCAATACATTACATTTGTCTATGTTAAGGGTCAGTTGCCACTCCCTGCACCAAGTGCCTATCCGCTGCAGATCTTCCTGCATTTCGCTACAATTTTCTAATGCTGCAACTTCTCTGTATACTACAGCATCATCCGAGAAAAGCCGCATGGAACTTCTACTAGGTCATTTATATATATTGTGAAAAGCAATGGTCCCATAACACTCCCCTGTGGCACGCCAGAGGTTACTTTAACGTCTGTAGACGTCTCTCCGTTGAGAACAACATGCTGTGTTCTGTTTGCTAAAAACTCTTCAATCCAGCCACACAGCTGGTCTGATATTCCGTAGCCTCTTACTTTGTTTATCAGGCGACAGTGCGGAACTGTATCGAACGCCTTCCGGAAGTCAAGAAAAATAGCATCTACCTGGGAGCCTGTATCTAATTTTCTCTGGGTCTCATGAACAAATAGAGCGAGTTGGGTCTCACACGATCGCTGTTTCCGGAATCCATGTTGACTCCTACATATAGTAGATTCTGAGTTTCCAAAAACGAAATGATACTCGAGCAAAAAACATGTTCTAAAATTCTACAACAGATCGACGTCAGAGATATAGGTAACTGCTATCCCCTCCACTCACCGATAAGGTGGAAGGCCCCTCCTTTAAATAAAGCGATAAAACCCCCATCACGAATAAAACTTAAAACGAGATTCGTCGCTGAAACATTGTCAGGCAACACCCGGGGTGGCGATTCTGGAAAGCTAAAAGTCCGTCGTAGGGTGGCTAAGTTGGGGCAGTCCAATAAGATGTGAGCCACAGTCAACATCGATCCACAAGGACAGAGATGGGGGTCCTCACGACCGAGGAGATAACAGTGAGTCAAGAAAGTATGGCCGATGCGGAGACGTCAGAGGATGACAGAGGCCTTACAAGAGGCCCGTAACGAGGACCGCCATGGAGTTGTAGAATCCTTAATTGCCCTGAACTTGTTCGGCGAAGAAAGAGTGCTCCATTCTGCATCCCAAAGGCCCAAAACCTGACGAGTGCGCGGCTCCGATGCGGGTATACTAGCACCGACTTGTAGGCAAGGGGTTAATGTTGCATTCATGTTTTTCTTCCAAAGTGCATGCGGTAAGAGCGCAAACATGAGCTATGGCGGCGTGATTACCAAATGCGTGAAATTAGAAACGACGTGCTGGTATTCTCTCCTTGGCTGGCGAAGGATAGACTGTGGTGTCACCGCCAGACACCACACTTGCTAGGTGGTAGCCTTTAAATCGGCCGCGGTCCGTTAGTATACGTCGGACCCGCGTGTCGCCACTATGTGATTGCAGACCGAGCGCCGCTACACGGAAGGTCTAGAGAGACTTCCTAGCACTCGCCCTAGTGGTACAACCGACTTTGCTAGAGATGGTTCACTGACAAAATACGCTCTCATTTGCCGAGACGATAGTTAGCATAGCCTTCAGCTACGTCATTTGCTACGACCTAGCAAGGCGCCATTACCAGTTACTATTGATGCTGTAAAACATGTACCGTCAAGAGCGACTTTCACCATTTACGGATTAAAGTTAAGTATTCCACCAGCTACGTCAGTTTTTTCTACAGTCTAATTTCCTTGTCCTGTTCCAGACCTCACGCCAGCCTGCGTGAGCTAAAACGCGTGCCTTTCGGCTTCCTCTAATATCACGGTGTTGGCTCTCCTGCCAACCCACAATATAGACACCGGTAGGCATCCATCGGCCAATGAAGAACGTGTATGGGTGTGCCGGAAACTTCCGTTGTGGAATGGTGAGCCAACGTCCATGCTGCTCGCTATTCGAGCAAAGAATCCGGTCGAACCAACTTCAAACGGGGGGCAGGGGTGGGGAGGAGCGGTGGTTGATGACTCGAGCATCCGCCCTATAGTCCTTACGTCCCTCCATGCGATTATCACGTCTTCGGTCTCTTAAAAAAGGCCTTCGAAGGTCGACGAATCCTGTGTCATGGAGATGTGCATGCGACAGTTTCGGACTTCTTCACGCAGCAGGACACGGTGTTTAACCCAACGGGTATCTTCAACCTGATACTTTGGTGAGACGATTGCCTCAATACTCATGACGATTTTGCACGACTGGCATACCGATTCTGGACTATACTGCCTTCGTTGATCGCTCGTTATATTACAACCCCTACGTTCCGCTACAGTTTTTAACCTCTACAGCTCGCTCAAATAGCTTGGCCGATATTATCTGATGCCGGATAAGCGTAGTGTAGGGAGTGTCTTTAGTATATCTGTTGCATCTTCTAAGCGTTCCGCCAATAAAGCGGAGTCTTCGATTTGCCTTCTCCACAACATTTTCTATGTGTTCTTTCCAGTTTACGTTGTTTGTAACTGTAATTCCTAAGTATTTAGATTCTTTTACGGCCTTTAGATTTGACTGATTTATCGTGTAACCGACGTTTCACCGATTCTATTTAACACTCATGTGGATGACCTCACACTTTCGGTTATTTGATGTCAATCGCCAATTTTCGCACCATTCAGACATCTTTTCTAAATCGTTTTGCAAATTGTTTTGATCTTCTGATGAGTTTTTTAGGCGATAAGCGACGGCACCATCTGCGAACAACCTAAGACGGCTACTCAGATTGTCTCCTAAATCGTTTATATACATAAGGAACAGCAGACTGCCTACAACACTTCTTGTGGAACGCCAGAAATCACTTCTATTGTACTCGATGACTTTCCGTCAATTACTACGAACCTGTCTGACGGGAAATCACGAATGCAGTCACATAACTGAGACGATATTCCATACGTACACAATTTCATTACAAGCCGCTTGCTAGACAGTACCAAAAGACTTCTGCAAATCTACAAATACGGAATCAATTTGAAATTCCTTGTCAACAGCATTCAACAGTTCGTGTGAGTAATGAACTAGTTTTGTTTCACAAGAACGATGTTTTCTAAGTCCGCGTCGATATGTGTCATTAGGCCATTTTCTTCGAGGTAATTTATAATGTTCGAACACAATACATCTTGCAAAATACCGCTGCATATCGACTTTAATGATACGAGCCTGTAATTTAGTGGATTACTCCCACTACCTTTCTTGATTATTGGTATGACCTGTGCAACGTTCGAATCTTTGCGTACGGATCTTACGTTGTATATCATTGATAGGTATGGAGCTACTGCATACTCTGAACGTAACCTAATTGGTATACACTCTGAGTCAGAATACTTTGTGTTATTAAGTAATTTAAGTGGCTTCACTACTCCAACGATATCTACTTCTAAGTTATTCTTCTTTACAGCTGTCCTTGATTCGATTTCTCTAATATTTACTCCGTCTTCTTTGGTGAAGTAATTTCGGAAGGCTGTGTTTAGTAACTCTGCTTTAGGAGTCCTGTCATCGATAGCATTTCCATTGCTATAGCGCAGAGAAGGCATTGAAAGCGATCCGATCTTTAAACTTGTTTTATGTCCAAACGTTAGAGTTCCGTACACGTGTTCGTTATGAAAGCTTTATCTAGTAAATGCTCTCTACAACACCTGGACGTCAATGACATGGACTGTGAAATGCACTGTATAATTAAAGATTTATAAATTATTGTGTCAAAGAACCGATTAATATGTCACTAATTGAAGCTGATAGTGTCTATTTCTCTCGTAACTGACGAAATGGGGTGATAAACATTGACAGACTACGATCGAAAGTGTAATATGGTGTTAGGAGTAACATTGTGAAGTATAGTGAAGGAAAGAACATCACAGGAAAACGCCTGCTGGAATGCCTCGAACAACAGTTGGAGAAAGGATGAAACAACTCAGCTTGTGGCCTTAATGATCACCAAGTACTATTGGTTCATGTCTCAAGCGACAGGCAAAGGAAGCAAAAATATTTCCGAGTATAATACAAGTCACAAAATAAATATAAATGCTCATAAGATGTAAACATCGTTAATTTTTGGTATGTTGTGAGGAACGAATTCGTACTGCCAAATTGACAGTAGAGTTATTTTTTAAATACGTTGCGGGACATACCGGCATACTTGAAGAAAGACAATATTTCATCACTTTCTGAAAAGCGGAAAAAAAAACTTGATCCGTAACACTTTTAACGATTTCGATCAAGTGGAGAGTTTCGCCAAAGCAAAAGACAATAGAATTCTCTACAAATTGCCGATAAATTCCGGCACGAAGTACGCGAGAGAATGGAAGCTTTGGCAATTTCCTGCCAACTGAACTTTTGCAGAACAGTGGATATTTGCGTGTGTCCGTGTCTGCGTCCGTATGAGTGTGTGTGTGTGTGTGTGTGTGTGTGTGTGTGTGTGTGTGTGTGTGGCGTTAGCTCGTGAGTGGGCGGGCGGAGAGAGACGCGTCATGGGATTTAGGGCCAGGGCATCGGACCTTTGATGTAGTTGAGGGGGTCGGAAGGGGGCGGGGGAATTCGACAGCACATTCATTTCATATTTGTCACAATACGCCCGCTTAATGGGTTCCAGTTATTGCTGCAGATAAATAACGATCTCCAGGAATCCATTTCCAGGCCATTCCAAAACAGAACAGGAGCAGCGCTTCAGTTTGGACCGAAATAAATTCGCCATCCTCTCTCCGTCCAGGGACGGAAGTGTGATCCTTAGTGGAAGCTTTGATTCGAACACAGTAACCAAGAAATGCTAAGTGTTCCCGGGAAAGGAAAACTAAAGTTCTTACTGGTTCACTATGTTTAGTGAAGAAGGCATAAACGTCTCTTTTTGTTTCACAGCCCTTAAGGATTTGTTAGAGACCACAATCATGAACATATCAGGCGAATTTGGGCGCCAAGAAATCTGCGTGTGTGCAGTGTTGCGCTCCTCAGATAACTGCAGTACGACTCTGGTACTGCGGCGCAGACAGCTATCCTGCTGAAAAGTTTCGAACTCTAGGCATCTTTTTTAATTTAGTTAAGGCGTTTGATTGTATTGATCACAAAATATTGCTCCAAATGTTGGACCATTATGGAATATGGGGAGTAGTTCACAATTGTTTGACCTCTTACTTTAACAAGAGACTGCAAAAAGCCATTATCCAAGTGTCGAGAATGGCTATGATGTGAGGTCGGAGCGGGGCACAGTCAAATGGTGGAGGGGTGGGGGGTATCCCAGGGATGAGAGCTGGGGCCATTCCTGTTCCTTATGGCCTCTCGTATTACCGGTAACTCTAAAATATTTCTGTTTGCTGGTGATACTAGCTTAGTAGTAAAGGATGTTGTGTACAACAGTGGCTCAGTTTCAAATAGTGCAGATCGTGACAGAATTTCATGGGTTGTAGAAAAGAAACGAACGCTAAATAAATCACACTAAGACTCACTTTTTACAGTTTCTGACACACAATTCAACAAAACCCGATGTTACAATTTCACAGAGCGGGCGTATTATTAGTGAAACTGAACATTTCAAGTTTATACGTTTTCAGACGGATACTAATCCGTCGTGGAAAGCCCACGTTCTGTATCTTGTGCAAAGACTTAATGCTGCCATTTTTACTATTCGAGCTGTATCTGAAGTAAGTGATAGTTCGACTCGAAAAGTAGTGTACTTTGCTTATTTTTATTCGCTTATGACGTATGGTATTACGAGGGTCACTCCAAAAGAAATGCACACTATTTTTGTAAAAATACAGTTTTCTTTCTGCGTGTGTGAAAGTTTTACAGTGTGTAGATACATCCTTCCCGCTTGTTTTCAAACTTAGTTCAACCTGTTCCCGTGAGTGGCGCCGTCACAGCATGTCTTCAAGATGGCTGCTACACTTGACGTTCGTCAGATGCAACGTGATGTCATAGATTTCCTGTGCTGTGAAAACGAGACAGTGGGAAACATCCACAAGAGGTTGAAAAAGATGTATGGAGATGCTGCTGTCGATCGCAGTACTGTTAGTCGGTGGGCAAGCAGGTTACGTGATGAAAGCGGGCACGGAAATATTGAGGGTTGTCCTCGCAGCGGCAGGTCGTACTGCACACATTCCAAAGTGCAGAGAATTAACGAATTGGTGACTGCTGATAGACGCATCACAGTGAACGAATTGTCACGCTACGTTGGGATAGGGGAAGGAAGTGTTTGCAGAATATTGAAAGTGTTGGCGTTGAAAAATGTTTGTGCCAGGAGGATTCCTAGGATGTTGACAGTAGATCACAAAGAAACAAGAAAAACGATATGCAGTGACATTTTGGAATAGTACTAGAATGGTGGAGATGAATTTGTTGGAAGAACTGTGACAGATGATGAAACATGGCTCCATCATTGTCCACCAGAGACGAAGAGGCAATCATGCAAATTCACCCAAGAAAAAAAATTCAAAACCACACCTTCTGCTGGAAAAGTTATGGCTTGTGGACATGATGCCAAGTGGAACCACCATAAATTCTGATGCATATGTGGCGACACTGAAGAAACTTCAAGCTCGACTGAGTCGTGTTCGACCACATCGGCAAAACAGGATGTTTTGCTCTTGCACGACAATGCACGGCCACATGCAAGTCAAAAAATCATGGAAGTGATCACAAAATTCGGATGGACAACACTGAAACACCCGCCTTACAGTCCTGACCTGGTTCCATGTGACTATCATCTCTTTGGGAAATTGAAAGACTCCCTTGTGCACGCTGCCAAAAAGTGGCTCCAACAGGTTGGTCCAGAATTTTACAGTGCGGGTATACAGGCGCTGGTTCCAAGATGGCGTAAGGCAGTTGAGAGGGATGGAAATTATGTGGAGAAATGAAAATATTGTTCCTAAAGGACGAATCTACACACTGTAAAACTTTCAAACATGTAGAATAAAATATGGATTTAAAAAAAAGTGCATTTCTTTTGGAGTGACCCTCGTATATTTTGGGGTAACTCTTCTCATTCTCAAAGGGTATTTTTGGCTCAAAAATGGGCTGATCGGGCAATAAGTGCTGTAAGTTCGCGAACCTCTTATCGACCCCTGTTCACTAGCCTGGGTATTCTGACATTGGCCTCTCAATATACCTATAGTCTTCACTGTCGTTTCTTGTTAACAATATCAGCTTATTTCCAAGAATTAGCACCTTTCAGTCAGTACTAGGCAGAATTCCAGTACGCATTTGGATCGCACTTCCTTTACTCCTGTGTAGAAAGGTGTGCAGTTGACTGCTGCATCCATTTTCAATAAGCCATCATCAGAATTTAAAAATCTTAGCAGTACTTCACGCACGTTCAAACCGATACTGAAGAGTTTACTCATGGGTCACTCCTTCTATTCTGTCGAGGGGTTCCTTGAAAAATTAATCTTTCCTGTGTTATATTATTGACTGCTTTCACATAAACTTATGGCTTGTCTTATTTGGGTTCATAAACATTTTATTTTATCTGTTATTACTTTTATGTTGAAATGTCATGTACTGACACGTTCCATGACCTTGGAGACTTGCTCCTCAATAAAAAATAAATAAATAAATTTAAATGACGACCTTGTTGAGTCAACAAGTGAACATTGAGGGGTCATCTGCCGCGGAACACGAATTACAACAACTTTCACTGAACGTTGTGCTCCGATGTACTTAAACTTGCACTAGTATTCTACTCTGTCTTCAGATGTGCCTATTCTACTTTACAGAGTGTAATGGTCGCCTGGTCGTAGATATAGCTAATTGCTATAATCGCACTATTTCACTCCCATTTACGGAGCTTGTTAGCACTTGATGTTAGGTTGGCGCCATTAAAATGCATTGTGTTGTGGTAATCGCTGCCACTTGCTGGATCGCTGCTGTGTCTCGGTGCTGATGCTGGCTCTAAATCTGGTTGTCTAGGGTTAAAAACATGAGGTCCCGTGTTTTTATATGCTTTTGATCATAAAGAACGAGCGAAACCAACAAATATGTAAACTTCAAATATTTATTACTCTGGTGGCCATCTTAATTCCACTGTCCACCAAAGACCATGACACAACACAAAGTAGTATTTCCGTTACATGTTCTTTGCTTTGTTTATCCACCTCAAACAATAACACACAAACACACTTTACCAAAGTGACATTCCGACTGCCTCTCGACCCTTCTTGCTGCTCGTATTTATAACATTGTCAAAGAACTACTAAAAAGAAATATAGTTTATAAGTCACATGTACATCTGTTATCATAAATTGTGCAGAAAAGTTATTAATTTGCATCGAGTGACATAATTTAACATGTTATTAAAATGACAGACAGATTTGTTGACTTGACAGAATAATTTTCTGTTACAAAAAGGCCGTTTTTTAGAAGTTTGTCAATTGACTTCTCTAATTTGCATAAATAAGTAAATAACATGAATTATTAAGAATTACATTGGTTTTCGTCTAAAATAGGATTGCTTACGTGAATACTGAGTGAAAACGCTCCTAGTGAACAAATAGGTTTCACTGGGTGATTTTTATTTAATGAGATCCAAAGTACCTAAGTTGGCCACTATTTTTCGTACTTCATATTAATTATTTAAGACGAACTTAGTGTTTTTACATGATGACATTTGCTGTATCAGTGATCAAGTGATATAAACTTTTGTGTGGGTCAGTTACTCGGTATAATTTAATGGGTTGACTGTTTATGCAGACATGTTATGCAATCATTGTTAACATACACAATAACTTTTCTATAATCATATATACTCGTTAAACTGGTTGAATTTGGAGGGTATCGCATACTTCGGTACAGTAAAGCCTTTAATATGTTCCGTTACAAGAGGAAGGAAATCCGTCGGTCTCCATGCTCAGTGATTGGGCATGGACGAGCAACCCTCTGTCGTCTAACTCTTGTTTCACCGTCTTTCAACAACTTTCCATAAATGCTCAACGCAGTAGCACACGAACAACCGACCACCTTCACCGTGTCTGAGACGTTCGTTTCAAGGTGCCGCGCCGAAACAACCTGTCCTTACTCAGGCTCGCTAAAGTCAGTGGATTTTTTTCATCTGCAGCCCGTATCTGCCGCTAGAACGGGTCCCACCTTCATCTCTGTCCCGCTTATATACACACATCAAAAAAGTTTTGCATCACCCCAGTTCCCAGAACTCCTGAGGACAGATGTTGACTGTGGATACTGTATCACAGACACAGGCCCTTTGACTGTTCAGAGGTGTTACTTAACTGCCGAAAGATATAAACAACCATGCATGAGCAGCGCCTATTAGACAAAGGGGGGTCAGACAGCCTATCACTTTCAGTCGTTCCACCAGGAAGGAGGTACCCGGCTCCTGTTGTCTGTAGTTCAACCATGCCTAGACGGTCACAACCGCGGTTCGATCGCGTCTGCATTGTTACTTTGTGCCAGGAAGGGCTCTTAATATGAGAAGTGCCCAGGCGTCTCGGAGTGAACCAAAGTGAGACAGGAGCTGTCGATGATATGATTCGCTCAGGCCGCCCAAGAGCTAGTACTGCAGTGGATGACCACTATCTACGGATTATGGCTCGGAGGAACCCTGACAGCAACGCCACCATGTTGGATAATGCTTTTCGTGCAGCCACGGGACGTCGTGTGACGACCCAAACTGTGCGCAATAGGCTGCATGGTGCGCAACTTCACTCCCGACGTCCATGGCGAGGTCCATCTTTGGAACCACGACACCATGCAGCGCGGTACAGATGGGCCCAGTAACATGCCGAATGGTGCGCACAGGATTGGCATCACGTTCTCTTCACCGATGAGTGTCGCGTATGCCTTCAACCATACAATTGTCGGAGTTGTATTTGGAGGCAAGCCGGTCAGTTTGAATGCCCTAGACACACTGTCCAGCGATTGCAGCAAGGTGGAGATTCTCTGATGTTTTGGGGTGGCATTGTGTGGGGCCGACGTATGCCGCTGGTGGTAACGGCTGTACGATACGTGAATGCCATCCTCCGACAGATAGTGCAACCATATCGGACGAATATTGATGCTTTATTGATTGGCGACTCCATGTTGTCTTGTGCACTACGACCAGATAACAGGTATACTTGAAAAAAGAGACAGCATTGGTCGTATATTTTTTACTATCGCAAAATCGATTTTCTGTCACTGAGTGACCATCTTCAGTGCATCTGGCGTGGGAAGTCAGAAGTACCATAGTACTTGCGATAGTAAAAAAATATATATATATATATACGACCAATGCTGTCTCTTTTTTCAAGAATATTGATGCATTCGTCTTCATGGACGACAATTCGCGCCCGCATAGTGCACATCTTGTGAATGACTTCCTTCGGGATAACAACATCGCTCGACTAGAGTGGCTAGCATGTTTTCCAGACATGAACTCTATCGAACATGCCTGGGATGGATTGAAAAGGGCTGTTTATGGACGACGTGACCCACCAACCACTCTGAGGGCTCCACGCCGAATCGCCATTGAGCAGTGGGACAATTTGGACCAACAGTGGCTTGATGATCTTGTGGACAGTATGCCACTACGAATACAGACATGCATCAATGCAAGAGGACGTGCTACTGGGTATTAGATGTATCGGTGTGTACAGCAATATAGACTTCCACCTCTGAAGGTCTCAATGTACATATAGTGATACCACATGCAATGTGTGGTTTTCATCAGCAATAAAAAGGGCAGAAATGATGTTTGCGTTGATCTCTATTCCAATTTTCTGTACAGGATCCGGAACTCTCGAAATCCAGGTGATGCAAAACTTTTTTTGATATGTGCACTTTCCTTACTTGTCACGTGGCCGCAACGGAACCAGGTGACATTCTGTCTCACAGTGGGCAATGGTTATATGTTTTAGCTGATCAGATGCATCCTGGTGTGAAGTAAAATGTAAGTTGTATATTTACAGCTACAAAAATCTATACGAATGCCTGATGACTGTTCTTTCGGACATGTCCGAAACAACACACTTTACGCATTCATTTAAGTGATACGTCTCGAGGGGCAGTTACACATTTACGTTCGACCTCCAGCGGGAATCTAAAATTAGCAAGCACGAAGGACACGGACGGGAAATGCGGATAGGTGGTGGGGCCAGGTGGGAGTGCGGATCGGCCAGTGAACTTGCCGAAATAGTTCGCGCTTCATCGACTGACACTGTGTCCGGTGGCACAGTGCTTAATGTAACTGCCTAGAAAGCAGCAGATCTCGAGTTCGAGCCCTGGTCCAACATATATTTTCACTGGTCGCCGCCTAGGGTCCCGATGCAGCTGATATCATCAGTTCCCTCTCTTTTCTTTCCTTTCTCCCCATCAATTTACAAAATGCAGAAAAAATTGTTTGTTAATGCACACGTACATCGAAATAAAAACGTGGTTAGCGCAGGAAGGTTATTGGCGCATTCATATGCGTAGCCTGATATGTATTTTATGCACCGACTTCTTTTTATGGCTATGTGCCACAATTTACATGTTATTTTACACCCGAAAACATTCGATGTATATTTCTCATGTTTTAGGTGCCGAATATTGTTATATTTTTTACGCTACAATTTACATTTTATTCTACAGCTGAAAACATTCGATGTATATATCTCAAGTGACAGGCGGAACTTGACAACGACGTAATAGTCATGTGGTAGATGTTTATTTTTTTAAATTGTGACAGTAAGTTTTACAATATCGGTGCAACCACGGGTTTAATCGTTAATAACGTTGATAAATATTAAATATCTCAATGCTACTTCTTTAGTAGCTGAATGATAATAAAATAAAAATAAAAAAGACATGAACATAAAATTGGAAATACTAGCAGTCAAATAATCTAAGTTGAACATTAACATTGCCAGCAGTGGGACAAGAGAGGATATCAAATCGACAATGGCGCATCCGCATCTCATGGTTTAGTTGCTGCCTCTGGATCACGGGGTAACGGGTTTGATTCCCGGCCGGGTTTTGGATTTGCTCTGCTCGGGGACAGGGTGTTTGTGTTGTCCTCATCATTCGTGAAAGTGACTGGATTGGACTGTGTACAGATTGGGAATTTGTACGGACGCTGATGACCACGCAGTTGAGCGCCCCACAAACCAAACATCATCATCGTCAATGGCGTGAGAAACAGACGATCGTAAACAGCACAAGTGGAATACGCTCAAGTGAACTCGCATATTACTTAACATTTCGTGTACCAGTGTATCCAAAACATGATTACATTAACACTCACAGGAGGAACATTTAATTTTTACGCTGTATATACGCAGTGTCCCTCCTAAGAGCCGCCAGGTGACTTTTTTCTCGTGATTCTGAAGATATTTCCAGTTCCTTTTTCTGATAGACATTTGGAGTCAGCGAAAAGGTAAACTCCTAACAAACTATTTTTTAGAACGTCCATTATCATAAAAGCTGTTTTGTTTGTATTGTAGTTTAATGATCTATACCGTCCCCAATGAAATACTAAGAAAAGACTTAAAAACAGTATTTATAAAGAAGAGACATTTAAAAATTGTAGTAATTTATCTGTGTAAATTTCGAGGGCAAAGATGCACTCGAAACAAAATGATCCAAAGAAACGACAAGATGCACTCTTTTGTTAATTTTTTGTCGTCTTCACTTCTGCTCTTGTCTTGGTTGCGTCTAGACGGACATCTTGCGAGTGCTGGCAAATTTAAGCATATTTGTACTAATTAAGCAAATAACATATTGATTTAATATGATTGTTCACTTTTAATTTGTAAGAGGTGATCCCGATTTCATGTCCACCTTCCTTGAATTAACCTGCATTCGAGTAATTTACAGTGCAACAATCGTAGCGGCCGATGCTTCCAACGACTCCATTACGTGGCGATATTAACTTACAAAAATTAGCGGAAGCAAAAAACTCGCCCACTATTAATATAAGATACATTTTTCTACACATCCACGCGACGTTGCAGAAAATACTTGGCTTTAAGATTCTTATTTTCAGTACCGCAGCCGAGAGCTGGAGCCAGGACTCCGACTACAATGCAATGGTTAACGGAAGTAAGAAGAAATACCCTCACGCGTGTGTAGGCCGCAATTGTAATTCATAAATAAAGAGTTTTTGCTTTAAAGTGAACTGACCAGCCGAGGAAATTAATATGAAAAGTTTACTCCATTGTTCAACTTATATACTCATGTTTTAAGATGCAGTGAGTCTAACGTTCATTAATTTAACAAATAATTTCCACTGGAGGTTAATATTGTTAATGAAAGAGATAACTGCGCAAAACCATTTAATTGTAAATCAAATTTGAATGAAATATCATTTTGATTAAGGCCCACCATGTAAGTCGCAACAATCACCATTACCAATCAATTTCTGCAGTGAATAATAAATTAAATTACGACGCCCGACGGACGCGAGAGATCCCAATCGATATAGCAACCACAGATTAGTCTTATGGAGTTTTTAGTTCGACTATGCTTGGCAAGAATAACAAAAAATTATTATTCATTCTCACCCTTTTTCAGCAGTTGCTGAAAACGGCACGTCTGAGATACAACCTTCATATGGGACTGTACGGCATAAGAAGCGTTCTATATTGCTGATCAATAAGCTATTTGGCTGTACAAGCAGAAAACGTCCGACTCACGTAGATCAATGGTAACGAAAATTTGACAAAGACATGGACAATCTTTTACGCACATAGAGCGGGAGGTTGATGTAGCGACATACACGAAATTCTCAGAATAACAGCAGAAGGTCAGCACAAAAACGAACATAGCTACGAACAATCAGGGAGGTATAACAAGAACATTATGATAGGTAAGCGTGAATTATAAAAATGTGTTATGCAATTGTGGCACGTAATGCCCGACAGTAAAACTGAAGCAGACACAGAAGGTGATGCGGAAACAAAGTGGAACTTCAAGGGTTGAGAGGGTATGTGGTCATTTCAGAGATTACAAACTCAATTATAGAAAGAACTGGACTGAGTGACTCTAGTTACCAGTATGACGCTGCACCAAACCTGCCCTGGATGCACGCACTATTTCGGTTGGTACCGGCGTCAAAAAGGCGTTGTATCACATCCATAGGCAGGGCGGTGGATAAATGTGGTATCTGGCCCTTGATATCCCCGATACTGGCATTGGGACGGAGTTTAAATCCGAACTGGTACCATTCGGGACATATCTTGGTATTTTGCTGGTCTTGGGAGTATCACGCAGACAGTACATAGAGATACGTGGCGTGTGTGAAACAGCACTGTCCTGTTGAAACTAGACATACCATAAAATGAAGTCTCTTTTTTCGTGTGTCTACAGGAAAGAGTCAGTGAAGCTAAAATGAAGGTTTGCAGAAACTGTAGAATGGAATGCGGAGTGTAGCTACTTAGCCGATTCCTGCGGGATACTCTTCAGGGAACTGTGTACGCTAGGTAAAGGACAGTATCGACATATGCCGCTGAATGTACCGCCAAAAAAAGTTATGTCATTGTACGATACACAGTTCAGGAGATATAATTTCATTGGCAATGAGGTGCGTGAAAAACAAGGTTTTCTTAAAACGGAGCGTAAACTACGCAGTGTTAGTTAGCAGGAGCACTTACCGACTTACAACAGATATTAAATATAATTACAAAGTGTTTCAGTCTTACAGCCCCACAAACTAAAGAAATGGAAACAGTCTATCGTTTACTAAACACCCGTTGACTGTTTCATTAACCCGTGGGTGAATAGTCTGGCACAGATAGAAACTACATAATTAAGGTACTGCGTCTTCAAAGATAAACTTTTCACGTGCTTGAAATCAAATATGTAACCCAATAACCCAAGCAATAATACAGCATTTTTCAAAACTTAATTTTAATTTTAATAACCAACAGCCTCAGTTGCACCGTTTACCTAAAATTTTCCTGGGTTTCAGTCGGGGTAACCGAACCTTCTTCAGAATAACAGTAACTACTGTTTGACCATGGTGGACATCGTCAAGCTAAAATTACAGATCCATAAATTACCGTCAGACTGTAGCAACTTATGTGATACTGCCTCGGCAACACTTCGCGACCGCGATTAGGCAGCCACGAGTGCTGTACTGTGAGTTCCAGTACAGCCGTGGCTGCCGAATCGCGGTCGCGAAGTGGGGCCGAGGCAGTATCAGATACGTTTCTACAGTCTGACGATAATTTATGGATCTGTAATTTTAGCTTGACGATGTCCACCATGGACAAACAGTAGTTACTGTTATTCTGAAGTAGGTTCGGTTATCCCGACTGAAACCTAGGTAAATTGAGGCTGTTGATTATTAAAATTAAAATAATATTTATACTGTTGCTGACAGGGCTGCGAAATGTTGAAGATATTTTTCAAAACGCATGTTACCAAGGGAGGGTGGGGGGGGGGGGGGAGGGGCACTGTATAATGATCGTAAGAAGAAGAGAAGGAAGATCGAAAGAAAAATTCATTATAGATGGTGCAGAAAAATTGTGCCACGAAATTTTAACCCTGACAAGGGAACCTCCCCATCGCACCCCGCTCAGATTTAGTTATAAGTTAGCAGAGTGGATAGGCCTTGAAACACTGAACACAGATCAATCGAGAAAACAGAAAGAAGTTGTGTGGAACTATGAAAAAATAAGCAAAATGTACAAACTGAGTAGTCCATGTACAAGATATGCAACTTCGAGGGTCCTCTATGGTCAGAAGTGCCGTGGTCCTGTGGTTAGCGTGAGCAGCTGTGGTATGAGAGGTCCTTGGTTCAAGTCTACCCTCGAGTGAAAATTTTAATTTTTTGTTTTCCGACTATTATCTGTCTTTCCGTCCGATGCGACCACTTTTTTGGGAGTGATAATCACATCCACAAGAAAACCTAAATCGGGCAAGGTAGAAGAATCTTTTTACCCATTCGCCAAGTGTACAAGTTAGGTGGGTCGACAACATATTCCTGTCATGTGACGCACATGCCGTCACCAGTATCGTATAGAATATATCAGACGTGTTTTCCTGTGGAGGAATCGGTTGACCTATGACCTTGCGATCAAATGTTTTCGGTTCCCATTGGAGAGGCACGTCCTTTCGTCTACTAATCGCACGGTTTTGCGGTTCGGTCGCAAAACACAGACACTAAACTTATTACAGTGAACAGAGACGTCAATGAACGAACGGACAGATCATAACTTAGCGAAAATAAAGAAAGTAAAGTTTTCAGTCGAGGGAAGACTTGAACCAAGGACCTCAATTTCCGCAGCTACTCACGCTAACCACGGGACCACGGCGCCCCAGAACTCACCTTCTCCTTGATGTTGCCTATTTTTCGCATGGAGTACTCAGTTTGTATATTTTACTAATTTTTTCACGGTTCCATACAACTTCTTCCTGTTTTCTCGATTGATCAGTGTTCAGTTTTTCAAGGCCTATCCACTGTGCCAACTTATAACTAAATCCGAGGGGGGTGCGATGGGGAGGTTCCCTTGTGAGTAGCTGATGCCAGTAGGAACCAAAATTACTAATGTTGTGTAGGTCGACAACGCACGGTTTTGAAACTACGGAGACTTGGCGCCACGAGCTCCGATTGCACTGTTACTGGATGCTCTGGACAACCCTTGACTGCGAATGTTTCGCCTGACGCAGATCGCGATGTAGCCAAAGCGGGCCGCTCGCTCTGTTGTAGCGCCCCAGCCTTCCACTCTGGGGGGCCTGGGGGCAAATCCGCCGGGGTACCGACACATCCATTGTAGTTTCATAAGAAAATGTACCGGGGACAAACCCGTCAACAGCTGTTAGTTCGCGTACAGAAAGTCTTTTACAAATTGTGTCGGACCCGGAAAAGGCCTTTTTCATAGCTATGGCATTGGTTACTCATAGCAGGTGCTCGGGCTGGGCCAGCCGGTGTGGCCGAGCGGATCTAGGCGCTTTAGTCTGTAACCGCGCGACCGCTACGGTCGCAGTTTCAAATCCTGCATCGGGCATGGATGTGTGTGCTGTCCTTAGGTTAGTTAGGTTTAAGTAGTTCTAGGTGACTGATGACCTCAAATGTTAAGTCCGCTAGTGCTCAGAACCATTTGAACAATTTTTTAGCTCGAACTGGCGACCATCTGACGCGACACGATCTTGGTAACGTCGAACGGTGTTTTGCCGCACTCTTTCAAAGATTCCTGGCACTGCCCTGATGTGAACCGACAACCATAGCGCTGCCCGTCAACCGATGAACGGAAACAGGGCAGTCCTACTGCCACCTGGAGCGCGTGGCGCCAAGTTTCCGTAGTTTCAAAATGATGCGTTGTCGACCTACACAACATTAGTAATTGTGGTTCCTACTGGCATCAGATATCCAGGGTTAAAATTTCGTGACACAATTTTTCTTCACCCTGTATACTGTTGACTTATGTCAACATTACACATTTTAAAGACGCGCTGCTGTGTGAGCAGTTTCCACTCCAGAATCTGAAAATATCTTTCAGTACAATGTTAACAAAATCAGTACACATTCAGTAATGTGTGCTACAAAGAGGGTGGGGAAGGGTTACTTTATGCCCACCGAAAAAAGTTTAAAAACGCATATTTAATTAATTGTCGTTGATTTTGATTCATTACCATATTGTTTAATGAGGTACTGATGCGTAAATCAAGTCCTGAACCTGAAAATATTCAATGTGACAGTGATTGGGGAAGTGACACGTACTCCTAACACTTAAATCTTTCAGTTAACGATAACTGAAAAAAGGGATATAGTAAAAGAATTCATTAAAATAAATACTTTTTCCTATATTTTAAAATATAAAGTAACTGATTAGATTACAATATTTTCAATATGTGGGCACAAAGTATCTCCCATCCCCGCCTCCCGGCTTACTCCACAACCGCCTCGGTTCAAATGGCTCTAAGCACTATGGGACTTAACATCTGAGGTCATCAGTCCCCTAGATTTAGAACTACGTAAACGTAACTAACCTAAGGACATCACACACATCCATGCCCGAGGCATGATTCGAGCCTGCGACCATAGCAGCGGCGCGGTTCCGGACTGAAGCGCCTAGAATCGCTCGTTCACAACGGCCGGCACCGCCTTCGTATTGCAAGGGTTAACACATCTGTAAAGTAATCGGAGGTTCGAAGCTCTTTTACACGTGTGATTTTGATTCTTTGAACAGTCTAGGATGAGGGTCGGTCGCTTACTGGTAACTGTCCAATTTAGTAGATTCGCTATCGTAAAATACATTGTGGTGTCACCGCCAGACACCACATTTGCTAGGTGGTAGCTTTAAATCGGCCGCGGTCCATTAATACATGTCGGACCCGCGTGTCGCCACTGTCAGTAATTGCAGACCGAGCGCCACCACACGGCAGGTCTAGAGAGACGTACTAGCACTCGCCCCAGTTGTACGGACGACTTTGCTAGCGACTACACTGACGAAGCTTTTCTCTCATTTGCCGAGAGATAGTTAGAATAGCCTTCAACTAAGTCCCTGGCTACGACCTAGCAAGACGCCATTAACCATTTCTAGAGAGAGTCTCACTTGTATCATCAAGAATGCTGTATCCAAATGATGGATTAAAGTTAAGTATTCCAGCAGCTACGTACTTTTCTTTATAGCATTCATTACGTATCCTGTTTCAGACCATAACGCAAGCCTGCGTGAGTTGACGCGTGCCTATCGGCCTCCTCTCCAAATTAGTGTACGTTGTGTTGGCTAATCTGCCGACACAACATACATGAAATCATCGATCAAGTTATAATCAAATTAATTAACGTCGTTGCTAGCCTGAAAGGATTCTTCATTTAGAATTAAGCTAAGGGATAGTAGTTTGCGGCGCCTGGAGGGCGTGCCATCACAGCTCAACAGTCACCAGTTTCGGTCCGCTCCCTCTGATACATTAATTTGTGCAGAGCTGTAGGAGTCCCTCTGACCGCTGAATGTGGAGGTTGGCTTCTTGTCACGCTCGGCATACCGACGCTACAGCGGTGTGCACGTGCCGTTAATACTGTGCGGGTGCACAGGTGCGCCACGTGCGCTGATGGCCGCGGAATGTGAGCTGGAGCCCGTGGGGCCGCGCTAGACACTGGACCACACTAGACGCCAAATGGCCCTACGCCCCACGAAAGACGCCGGCGGGGCGTGTGGGCGCGCTGCTGCGGTAGAGCGTGCCCCGTCTCAAAGCGGCGGACCGCCATTGGACGCGTCGCACAGCCTCTAATGCGGGCTGGAAGGCTCCCGGAGCAAGGGTGGGGGGTGTGACGTCAGGACAAAAGGCCAGCAGTCCCGCGTCCCGCGCTGCCACACTGGGAGCAAGTTGGCTTTTCAGAAGCGAGCCAGCGCTGATGGGCTGCTAGCTGCCGTCCAACTTCGTCCGCCATCCAGTACTAAAGGTTCTCCCCACGAACTCGATACACAACTGGATTGTACGATTCACTCATCTGTCGAAAGTGATCTGGCTACCAACACTATTCATTACGTAAAATCGCCCTTTTTTTGTTGGCTTACACCCAATTCTCCAAATGTCAGACATTCAGATCGGTAACAAAAAATGGTTCAAATGCCTCTGAGCACTATGGGACTCAACTTCTGAGGTCATTAGTCCCCTAGAACATAGAACTAGTTAAACCTAACTAACCTAAGGACATCACAAACATCCATGCCCGAGGCAGGATTCGAACCTGCGACCGTAGCGGTCTTGCGGTTCCAGACTGCAGCGCCTTTAACCGCACGTCCACTTCGGCCGGCGATCGGTAACAAGTGCGGCATGTTGATAATCAACCGAAACGCCTACGTATTTACACTGAAGCGCCAAAGAAACTCGTATAGACATGCGTATTCAAATACAGAGATATGTAAAGAAGGCGCTCCACTCGGCAATGCCTATATAAGACAACAAGTGTCTGGCGCAGTTGTTAGATCGGTTACTGCTGCTACAATAGCAGGTTATAAAGTTTTAAGTGAGTTTGAACGTAGTGTTCGGTGCACGAGCGATGGGACACAGCATCTCCGAGGCACCGATGAAATGGGAATCTTCACGTACGAGTATTTCACGCGTGTACCATGAATATCAGGAGTCCGGTAAAACATAAATACTCCGACACCGCTGCGACCGGAAAAAGCTCCTGCAAGAACGGGCCAACGACGTTTGAAGGGAATCGTTTGCGTGACAGAAGCGCAACCCTTCCGCAGATTGCTGCAGATTTCAATGTTGGACCATCAACAAGTGTCACCATGCGAACCATTCAGCGAAACATGATAGATATAGAAGATCACCACTTCATAGTTACCTCGGAGATGCTGTGTCCCATCGCTCGTGCGCCGAACACCACGATCAAACTCACTTAAAACTTGATAACCTGCCACTATAGCAGCAGTAACCGATCTAACACTGCGCCAGACACTTTTGCCTTTCATAGGCGTTGCCGACCTCAGCGCCGTATTCTGCCTGTTTATATGTCAATGTATTTGACTACCCATGCCTATACCAGTTTGTTTGGCGGATCAGTTTATATCTTCTGCACATCGGCCGTCATCAGTTATTTTGCTGACCAACTAGCCAAACGTGCCTGCTGCTTTAAGTGTCTCGCATCTCATTACCTGTTTGGCGCGCTGCCTGTGCACGTTGTAAAGTTCATTTTCATAAACACTTATACCATATAATTTGTTGCATCCAATTATTGTGAGTGGAAATAAGGGGAGGACAGTGAGTCCTCTCACACCATACACTCAAACTTCAATGTATCACCACGGGAGGAAAAGCCCGTGCGTACATTACCTAATCTAATTGTCTTAGCATCGCTTGATTTAATTCTCAAACGTCCCGTTACAATTGTTTTACTTTTGTTGAGCTCATTTTACAATCTCTTTCCAAGTCACAGGAGCTATTGCTATAACGTTTATATGATTTACGTCAGTGAAAAACTGAATACTAATTTAATAGCTTTAGTTTGTTAACTCAAACTACTGAGCTTAGGAACCTTTACATTGTGAATAACGTTGATCCTAGATATTTAGGATTCAATGTACAACAGATGTTGACGATCTGTGGAAATGTAGAAATTATTCACCGTGACTATCACATTTTTTTATGCAATTAACTTATTTTTCCTGATCAATTTAACTTTTGGCAGTAAACGCGGTTATCTCTCGCTTCTCCGAAGCAGCTACGCTATCTGATCAAAGCTATCGCTACAGCCGTACGTAATGCGGAATACACTACAAGACGGCACAAGAGAGGGAACCACCACTATGAAAGGACATGGACGCTATTGTGTCGTGAGTATCTAAGCAGTAACAGCAGAAAGCTTCCGTCAGCAGAGTTCAATGACGTGGACTAGTCACCGGATGTCACCTGAGTAACGTATCCACAAGCACATTTAATCCTTTTCAAAGCACGCCAAGTCGATCGTGAGGTGGAAACTTGAAGCAACAACAAAAAATAAACAAAAACTAGGCAGCCTCATGTACTGAAGTTGATCATGGGCTGTCGAGTAATCTACATCTACACCTACATTGGTACTCCATAAACCACCGTACAGTGCGTGATGGAAAGTGCCGTGTACGACTGCTTGTCATTTCCTTTCCTTTTCCAGTCGCAAACAGAGCTAGGGAAAAACCACTGCCTACATGCCCTCATATGAGACCTAATTTCTCGTATCTTACCTTCAAGGTCCTTACGTGCATTTGTTGGCCGCATTAGAATGGTTCGGCAGTCAACTTCAGACTTAGTTCTCTAAATTTCCTCAATAGTCTTTCTCGCCTTCCATCCAGGCATTCCCATTCCAGTTCCCGAAGCATCTCGGTAACACGTATTGTTCGAACCTACTGGTAACAAATCTGGCAGCCCGCCTCTGAATTGCTTCGATGTCTTCATTCCGTCCGACCTGGTACGAATCCCAACAGTCGAGCACTACTCAAGAGTAGGTCGTAACAGCGTCCCATATGCGGTTTCCTTCATGGATGAACCACTCTTTCCCAGAATACTTTCAGTAAACCGAAGTCTGCATTCGCCTTCCCTAGTACAGTTCTCACATGCTCATTCACTATCATATTGCTTTGTAAAATTACGCCCAGGTAACTACATTGTATCGGCACATTAGCGGTTTGATCTTCCTACTCATTTGCATTCACTAACGTTTTTCCCCATATTTAGAGCTAGCTGCCGCAAGGGTCGGTCTTGGGTCCTCTGCTGTTCTTAATGTATATTAATGACTTGCCATTCTATATTCACGAAGATGCAAAGCTGGTACTTTTTGCCGATGATACAAGACACCCAACAGACAAGAAGTAACTGTTGAAATTGTAAACGATGTTTTTCAGAAAATCATTAAGTGGTTCTCCGTAAATGGGCTCTCATTAAACTTTGACAAAACCCAGTATATACAGCTCCACACAGTAAATGGAATGACACCATTAATAAATACAGACTTCGATCAGAAATCAGTAGCTAAGGTAGAATATTCAAAATTTTTAGGTGTATGCATTGATGAGGGGTTGAACTGGAAAACATACACTGAAGATCTACTGAAACGTTTGAGTTCAGCTACTTATGCTATTAGGGTTATTGCATATTTTGGCGATATACATCTCAGTAAATTAGCTTATCATGCCTATTTTCATTCTCTGCTTTCGTATGGCATCATATTCTGGGGTAACTCATCATTGAATAAAAGAGTGTTCATTGCACAAAAGTGTGTAATCAGAATAATTGCTGGAGCTCATCCAAGATCATCCTGCATACACTTATTTAAAGAGCTAGAAATCTTCACTGTGGCCTCACAGTATATGTAGTCACTTATGAAATTTGTTACTAACAATCCGAACGAATTCAAAAGTAATAGCAGTGTACATGGCTATAACACTAGGAGAAAGGATGACTTCACTACTCAAGGAGCGGGTAAATTATGCTGCCAAAAAAGTCTTTGGTCACTTACCTAGTAACATCAAAAGTCTGGCAGATAGCCATATAGCATTTAAAAGGAAATTAAAAGAATTTCTTAATGGCAACTCCTTCTACTCATGAGATGAATTTTTGGATATAGTAAGTCGGTAATTTCCTCACCCCACACCCATATAAAAGTTAAAAATATTAAGTGTCATGTGATATTCTGTGTAATGTAATATCTTGCATAGACACCTTTTATTAACTTGACACGTTCCACATCATTACGAAGTGTCTTATTCATGATCTATGGAACAAGTACTAATCTAATCTAATCTAATCTCTAGCTGCTATACCAACTGGAAATTTTGTCTAAGTCGTCTTGTATCTTCCCCCACTCAACGTCGACACCTTGTCGTACACGACGGCATCATCAGCAAACAATAGTAGATCGCTGACCACCCTGTCAGAAAAATTATTTATCTATATAGAGAACAACAGCGGTCCTATCACACATCCCTGGGGGACTCTTGACGATACCCTGGTATCTCATGAACACTCGCCGTCGAGGACAACGTACTGAGTTCTATTATTTAAGAAGTCTTCGAACCACTCACATATCTGTGAACTTGTTCCATTTGCTCGTACCTTCGTTAACAGCCTGCATCAGAGCAGCGTGTCAAATGCTTTCCGGAAGTCTAGAAATAGATATGCCTGTTACCCTTCATCCATATTTCATGTGTGAAAAGGAAAAGCTGAGTTTCGCTCGAGCGATGCTTCTAAAACCATGCTGTTTCGTGGACATAAGCTTCTCAGTCTAATGAAACTTTATAATATTCGAACTGAGAATATGTTTATGGATTATGCAGCAAACAGATGGCTATAAAAAGTGAATTAAATTGTCAGACGGATCGACTCGGAAGTTTCAAAGTGGTACCAGCAGCGTAGATACCACAGTGACAGCGTGTAATGAGTTAAACAGAATGGGGCGTTGTGGTTGAGCAGCTGCCCAGAAGCCACATATTTGTGTAGTCAGTGGTAAGCGTCGTTTGAGGGGGTGTAGAGATCGACGCAACTGCACTGTGGATGCCCGGAAA
This sequence comes from Schistocerca cancellata, assembly GCF_023864275.1. NCBI lineage: Eukaryota > Metazoa > Arthropoda > Insecta > Orthoptera > Acrididae > Schistocerca > Schistocerca cancellata. The sequence continues at coordinate 766,884,785 of NC_064630.1, forward strand.
TGAATGATCTGGTGTGATTGCCTGTAGCAATCCCATGGAAGGACTTAGCTTTGGCAAATGCTTGGAGGCCATTACCAACGACCACGTACAGAACCAAAAGTGAAATACGCACGAGGTGGTCTTACGGTGTGGAGGTATTTTTCGTGGTTATACCTGTGCCGGTGAAACTTTGCAGCTGATAGTTCGCATTACGTCGAGTTAGGTTGTCTACCCTGCAAAAGCGATGTTGTAAAAGCAGTGGTTTTACACACAATAGGTGATACGGTTTTCTAATCCATCTCGTTTGTGTGAGCTATTAAGCAATAACAGTATATATAAGAAATCGTTTTTGACTTGGTATCACAATGACAGCAAATAAACAACCGTGTGCGGTAAGGTGTCGACGTTGAATGACTGTAAGAAGATACAAGACGACTTAGAAAACATTTCCAGTTGGTGTCACAATAATTTAACAAAGAAGTACAGAAAATAAGCATTTGATGATTACCAATAATATGAAAACAATACGGTACATAGTTTACAAAATAGGTATTAACCGAAATTGCAATTTCTTGCTCAATGATGCAATAAATCATCGATATTTGTATCTTTCCACTCGCCATTTTATGTCGACAATGGCGCAAATCCACTCAGCTGTTGTCGGAATCAGCGCCAAGAATTTCTTCACAGTCGCCTCACTAACGCAAATCTAATCTCTTCCCCTACAATTTTCTGCAACAATATGCTTCGAGCTGTAATAGTGTGGACCTTTCGTCACAGTACTTTGCGTCCGTCTTTCGCATTGTAACGGAAATCCGTACTTTTCAGTACCGTTTCTAGCGACAGTTTGCTACCCTCGGAAACTTCACTTTGTTTTAACGATACTAGTAGCTTTGTTACCGGAGGATTCTCTTTTCTGCTGTAGTAAGCATGAATATGTCTGCGAATTGTGCCACTCTTGGAAGACTCTAAGTCGGTGACAGAGGCTGCTTTTTCGTATTTCCAGGAGTCGCTGAAAATATATTATCTGATCCAGATGGCTTGGAAATGTTATGGCTCACTTCATCTTCTTTCAACTTTTGCAGTAATAGTCCCTTGATTACTACTGTTCTTCCACTAACTCCGAGAACCTCTGGTATACCTTCCACAACTTTATCTGCTGGAACGGATGGCTCTGCAACAGCGCTGCTCGCAGGACTCAGGAGTTCTCTGCAGTTATATTCAATGCCTTGCTTTCTAGCGGCAGGCCTTGACCCAAAAATTGCCACTAGGTGATCGAAGTTCTTTAGAGTATCAGAATTTTCTAAAGCACAGCACAAGGCAAGCACACAGTGGAAACGACCACAGCGCACATTGTTTTTGTCGACAGCAAAATACACTCCTGGAAATGGAAAAAAGAACACATTGACACCGGTGTGTCAGACCCACCATACTTGCTCCGGACACTGCGAGAGGGCTGTACAAGCAATGATCATACGCACGGCACAGCGGACACACCAGGAACCGCGGTGTTGGCCGTCGAATGGCGCTAGCTGCGCAGCATTTGTGCACCGCCGCCGTCAGTGTCAGCCAGTTTGCCGTGGCATACGGAGCTCCATCGCAGTCTTTAACACTGGTAGCATGCCGCGACAGCGTGGACGTGAACCGTATGTGCAGTTGACGGACTTTGAGCGAGGGCGTATAGTGGGCATGCGGGAGGCCGGGTGGACGTACCGCCGAATTGCTCAACACGTGGGGCGTGAGGTCTCCACAGTACATCGATGTTGTCGCCAGTGGTCGGCGGAAGGTGCACGTGCCCGTCGACCTGGGACCGGACCGCAGCGACGCACGGATGCACGCCAAGACCGTAGGATCCTACGCAGTGCCGTAGGGGACCGCACCGCCACTTCCCAGCAAATTAAGGACACTGTTGCTCCTGGGGTATCGGCGACGACCATTCGCAACCGTCTCCATGAAGCTGGGCTACGGTCCCGCACACCGTTACGCCGTCTTCCGCTCACGCCCCAACATCGTGCAGCCCGCCTCCAGTGGTGTCGCGACAGGTGTGAATGGAGGGACGAATGGAGACCTGTCGTCTTCAGCGATGAGAGTCGCTTCTGCCTTGGTGCCAATGATGGTCGTTTGCGTGTTTGGCGCCGTGCAGGTGAGCGCCACAATCAGGACTGCATACGACCGAGGCACACAGGGCCAACACCCGGCATCATGGTGTGGGGAGCGATCTCCTACACTGGCCGTACACCACTGGTGATCGTCGAGGGGACACTGAATAGTGCACGGTACATCCAAACCGTCATCGAACCCATCGTTCTACCATTCCTAGACCGGCAAGGGAACTTGCTGTTCCAACAGGACAATGCACGTCCGCATGTATCCCGTGCCACCCAACATGCTCTAGAAGGTGTAAGTCAACTACCCTGGCCAGCAAGATCTCCGGATCTGTCCCCCATTGAGCATGTTTGGGACTGGATGAAGCGTCCTCTCATGCGGTCTGCACGTCCAGCACGAACGCTGGTCCAACTGAGGCGCCAGGTGGAAATGGCATGGCAAGCCGTTCCACAGGACTACATCCAGCATCTCTACGATCGTCTCCATGGGAGAATAGCAGCCTGCATTGCTGCGAAAGGTGGATATACACTGTACTAGTGCCGACATTGTGCATGCTCTGTTGCCTGTGTCTATGTGCCTGTGGTTCTGTCAGTGTGATCATGTGATGTATCTGACCCCAGGAATGTGTCAATAAAGTTTCCCCTTCAAAAAAAATGGTTCAAATGGCTCTGAGCACTATGGGACTTAACTTCTAAGGTCATCAGTCCCCTAGAACTCAGAACTACTTAAACCTAACTAACCTAAGGACATCACACACATCCATGCCCGAGGCAGGATTCGAACCTGCGACCGTAGCGGTCACGCGGTTCCAGACTGAAGCGCCTAGAACCGCACGGCCACATCGGCCGGCATCCCCTTCCTGGGACAATGAATTCACGGTGTTTTTATTTCAATTTCCAGGAGTAGACGGCAACGCGGGAGCTCTGACGTCACGACCGGCAGCGGTCCCCACGCTTGGATTGCTTCACGTCCAAAGTCCTCGCGCTTCTCGTTCTTCACTTGTTTAGCCCGTTTCGATGCCAACTTGAAACGCATATGTCAAGCGCGCCCGGGTATAGCGTGTGGATCCCTTACTTCGCTTAATCAACGGCTAAATGCGGTAAATATGTACAGAATTTTGTACCGCGTGTAGTAGAGGAACATCTCGGAGACTATGACTGATCAACATGCCAATGTATGCTGTCATTAAGCACCTTCTGTGGGTCAACGGTCTGTTGAGAATGATATTCGTGGAATGGACAGGCCTGCCCAAAATCCCTACCTGAAACCAATGAAATACCTCGGAATGAGTCTGAACGTCGACTTCGCTCCGAACCTCACTGTCTAAAATCGTTTACTGGTTTCGGGTCTTGTCGAAAAGTTGCTGCCATATTTGCTTAGATATTCTGTTCTGTTTCGAAGAGAACGGTCGGTTGAAACACAGCTCACATGGATTTAGATGACATCGTTCTTGTGAAACACAACTGGCTCCTTACTCACACGAAATGTTGATTGCTATTGACAAGGAATTTCAAAGTGATTTCGTATTTCAAGATCTGCAGAAGGCTTTTGACACTGTACTGCAGAAGTGGCTTATCGTGAAATTGCGTGCTTATGCAATATCAGCTCAGTTCTGCGACTGGATTCGTGATTTCCTGTCAGAGAGGTCACTGTTGGTAGTAACTGGCGGAAAGTCATCAAGTAAAAGAGAAGTGATTTCTGTCGCTCCCCAAGGTAGTCGTATAGGCCCTCTGCTGGTCCTTATCTATATGAACGATTTAAGAGACAATCTGAGCGGGCGTTTTAGATTGTTTTATGTTGTTTTCCGAGTAGTAAAGTCATCAGAAGACCAAAAGAAATTGCAAAACGATTTAGATAATAGATCTGTATGGTGCAAAAATTGGCAGTTGACCCTAAATTACGAAAAGTCTGAGGTCATCAACAAGAGTGCTTAAAGAGTATTCGTTAAACATTGGTTACACGATAACACATTCAAATCTAAAGGCCGTAAATTCAACTAAATACCTGGGAATTACAATTATGAACAATTTAAATGGGAAAGAACACATAGGAAATGTGTGGGAAAGGCAAACCAAAGACTGCGTTTTATTGGCAGAACGTCCGTTCCTGGTAGTTGGGTGGTCAGTGCGACGGAATGTCATACCTAACGGCCTGGGTTGGATTCCCGGCTGGGTCGGAGATTTTCTGCGCTCAGGGACTGGATGTTATCATCGTCATTTCATTCCCATAGACACGAAAGTCGATGTAGTGGCGTCAACTCGAAAAACTTGCACCACGCCAACGGTCTATCCGACGGGAGACCCTAGCCACACGGCATCTCCATTGACAAAACACTTAGAAAATGTAACAGACCTACTAAAGCGGCTGCATGCACTATGCTTGTCCGTCATCTTTTGGACTACTGCATCGCGGTCTGGGGGGCTTACCAGATAGGATTAATGGACTACATCGAGAAAGTTCAAAGAAGGGCAGCGCGTTTTGTGTTATCGGGGAATAGGAGAGAGAGTGTCACGGATATGATACGGTATTTGAGGTGGACATCACTGAAACGAAGGCGTTTCTCGTTGCAGCGGAAACTGCTCAAGAAATTTCAATCATCACCGTTGTTTTCCGAACGCGAAACCATTTTGTTGACGCAGCGCTAAATAGGGAAAAACAATCATCAAATTAAAATAAGGGAAATCAGTGCTCACACAGAAAGACATAGGTCTTCATTTCTTTCCGCAGGGAGTTCGGATTGGAATAACAGAGAATTATTGTGAAGGTGCTTCTATGAACTCTCTGTCAGGCACTTAAGTGTAGAGGCGATGTTGTTATGGGTGGCCGCTACCCTCTTTCTACAATACAAACGCACGTGTGGGTTAATATGGGCCTTTATTTATATGAACTTGAAACATTTACTTGAGTAGAGTCCATGTGTTGTGTTACAAATTCATTGGTAATAGTCCTCTTGCAGACTGATGTAAAATGCAATTCTGGTTCTACATCTACATTTATACTCCGCAAGCCAGCCAACTGTGTGTGGCGGAGGGCACATTACGTGCCACTGTCATTACCTCCCTTCCCTGTTCCAGTCGCATATGGTTCGCGGGATGAACGACTGCCGGAAAGCCTCCGTGCGCGCTCGAATCCCTCTAATTTTACATTCGTGATCTCCTCGGGAGGTGTAAGTAGGGGGAAGCAATATATTCCATACCTCATCCAGAAACGCACCCTCTCGATACCTGGACAGCAAGCTACACCGCGATGCAGAGCATCTCTCTTGCAGAGTCTGCCACTTGAGTTTGCTAAACATCTCCGTAACGCTATCACGCTTACCAAATAACCCTGTGACGAAACGCGCCGCTCTTCTTTGGATCTTCTCTATCTCCTCTGTCAACCCGACCTGGTATGGATCCCACACTGATGAGCAATACTCAAGTATAGGTCGAAAGCGGGCATGGGTGTGTGTGATGTCCTTAGGTTAGTTAGGTTTAAGTAGTTCTAAGTTCTAGCGGACTTATGACCTAAGATGTTGAGTCCCATAGTGCTCAGAGCCATTTGAACCATAGGTCGAACGAGTGTTTTGTAAACCACCTCCTTTGTTGATGGATTGCATTTTCTTAGGACTCTCCCAATGAATCTCAACCTGACACCCGCCTTACCAACAACTAATTTTATATGATCATTCCACTTCAAATCGTTCCGTGCGCATACTCCCAGATATTTTACAGAAGTAACTGCTACCAGTGTTTGTTCCGCTATCATATAATCATACAAAACGGTAGTCCCACTATAGTCAGTAATGTGGTCGGTATGTACTGTCGTAGCCTGCCGAAGTGACCGTGCGGTCGCAGGTTCGAATCCTGCCTCGGGCAGTAAGGTTCTAAGTTATAGGGGGCTAATGACCTCAGAAGTCCCATAGTGCTCAGACCCATCTGAACCATTTTTTGTACTGTCGTAGGGTGTGATGGTGTGATGTATTAAACCCGCTCTGTGAGTAAACTGACAGACGCCAAACTGGATGACTGAATGAGGCTCTCCGCCAAGCGGCTGCGGCCTAAATACACGCTGTCGACAGGGCGTTGGCGGCGTGTCGCTTGTGGATGTGTCTGTGGCCTCTCTCATGATAGGAGCGCTTGATCCAGAGCCTGGAAACCGAACTTCGAGCTTCATCTTTGCCGACAAGTGTGCTGGCGTCAGCTTATGCCAGCAGAGTATCCACGTAGACATAGACCTGATATTCAGACACCTCATTCATAGAAAGTGTCACCAGCAGAGCTAGAGCCGTTATAGTGGCGAAGCGTCGACGGAATCCGCATCAGTGGCTAACAGCTGTGTGTGGATACCTGGAGCACAGGGGGAGTGTTGTCTGACGGCTGGGACGGATGGCCCGTTGAGGTGGCGGAAGCTCTGGCGTGCGCCCGTGGCTGCGGCAAGCCCTCGACGGCCACTCGGCTGCCGCGCCAGCAGCAGGTGGAGGCGTGGACACAGTGCCGGAACACGACGCCGCGCCGCCCGGCGTCCATCGCAATCGATAGCGGGCGCTGCCGTGGGTGCGCTGAGGCGCATATCGACTGCCTGCACGGCCCGTATTTTTAGCGGTCTCAGCTGCCGCCGGCGCAGCCAGCCACTCGTACGAATATAATAGCCCGTCCTGCCCGCTTTTGCTGCTCCCTTCTTTATAGTAGTCGCTCTAGGTATCCAATGAAATTGTAACGCATGTTGTTGTGGGATACGTTCTTTCGTATTACGAAAATATAGTTAACGATAGGCTATGTATAACTTTTGCAGAAACCACGCTCCATTTCAAAGAATCGTAGGAGCGTGAAAGAGAAGCAGTAGTTGATGGTTCAAATGGCTCTGAGCACTATGGGACTTAACATCTGTGGTCATCAGTCCCCTAGAACTTAGAACTACTTAAACCTAACTAACCTAAGCACAGCACACACATCCATGCCCGAGGCAGGATTCGAACCTGCGACCGTAGCGGTCACGCGGTTCTAGACTAAAGCGCCTAGAACCGCACGGCCACACAGGCCAGCAGCAGTATTTGTTCCCAATGTCCTTCTTCTTCTTCTTCTTCTTTTTCTTCTTCTTCTTCTTCTTCTTGCCGCGCGGGATTAGCCGTGCAGTCTCAGGCGCTGAAGTCATGGACTTTGCGGCTGGTCCCGATGAAGGTTCGAGCCCTCCCTCGGGCATGGGTGTGTGTGTTTGTCCTTAGGATAATTTAAGTTAAGTAATGTTTAAGCTTAGGGACTGATGACCTTAGCAGTTAAGTCCCATAAGCTTTCACACACATTTGAACATTTTTCTTCTTCTTCTTCTTCTTCACTTCAAGCAACAGGCTTATATACTCTTCTGCTTTCACAAAATACACATTTCTGTCCATCTTCCTGTATTTCTCTTTCGTTTATATCTATAATCATTTACTGCTCTCTCTGTCTCCATTCTTTGAATATGCTTCTTCCATTTTATTATCCAGTACTCTATTCTTTCATGAATGGAGACTGTATTCAGTTATTTACTTACTTCAGGATTCTTTATTTGATCTCTTAGAGTACATCCTTTTGCTCTCCTTAAAAAAATCATTTCATCCTACTGTACTCTTTTTTGGTCTTTCTCAATTATTGTCCAGGTCTCACTCCTGTGCGAAGGGACAGGCGTCGCCATTACTTTGTAGAATTTTGCATTTGTATCTTTACTGTTTTTTTTCTTTTTTTCTTTTTTTTCTAATGGTCTATATGTGTAGTGCCACGTACCATTTGCAACTCGTTTAACTTATTGCAGATGTCTTTATCACATTCACGATTTCATCAAAACTTTATAACCGAAAGTGAGATACTTATTCAACTGACTTTCCATTTACCATTATTTTAGAACATAATGGGTGTCTTCTTTCGAAAGACGTAACTGTAGTTTTCTTTCCTGATATTTTCAACCTATAGAGTTTACCTACTAAATACAAGTGATTAGAGCAAATTGTAAATCATCGGTCGTGTTTTGCAAAATTATTTCGTCATCAGGAAAGAGTGTGGAATTTAAATGTGTGTCTCTAGGGAGCCGGCCGCTGTGGCCGAGCGGTTCTAGGCGCTTCAGTCCGGAACCGCGCTGCTGCTACTGTCGAATCATAAGTCGGGCATGGATGTGTATGATGTCCTTAGGTTAGTTAGGTTTAAGTAGTTCTAAGTCTAGGTGATTGATGACCTCAGATGTAGAGTCCCATAGTGCTTGGAGAAATTTGATTTTTGTGTTTGTAGGAATTGATTTCATTCTCGGGTTCTTGTTTCGACTGTCTAAGAATTTCGGCAGTGCATGCTGTCAGGAAACACAAAAAATCCCTTTGTTATTGTTTCGAAGCCTTTATTTCACTCTTTTCAGCATGACTGAATGCAGTAGGCGGTCGAACCCTGTGTAGTAGCTGAGTCATCTCATGGGTGTGTATCCGTGTCCCTCTAGTGGTAAGTGGGGGAATTCAGAGCTCGTATATGGACAGCAACTTGTCCGCAGCTCGTGGTCTCGTGGCTGGCGTTGCTGCCTCTGGATCATTTGTATTAAATGTTTCGGATAACCTCGTCTTTCTAATACATTCCACAGCATCACTCTGTCCAAGGCTATTCTGTAATATAAAAATGCAAAATTAGTCTAAAAAGGACTTTGTTGTCTCTTTTCTGACCAGTCTGTTCCTTCAATAGGTGGGCGTCAGCTATTCTTTCCACTCTGTTATTAATTATTATTTGTGCATATAATATATAGCCAGTGTTCCTCTGTAATTTTAAGTTTTTTTTTGTTTTTGTTTTTTGGTGATATTACTCTCGCCACCCTCCAACCATCGGGTATAATCTTCCATTTCCAAAATTCCTTTAATAAGTGCAACAGCATTAGTTATTCTATCTTTAATTCTCATCATTTGCCAACTTCTGCAGTAGTCGTACCGGATACTGCTGCTGCTTGCCGATGTTATTCAATCTTTGCACTAAGCCATCTCCTAGGGAAACCTAGATGAAATCTGGAAAGGCATTTAAAGTGCAAGGGGGAAGAAGTTAAAGCTTTGAGATCCGCTGATGAAACGGTAGCTCTGTCAGAGACGACGAAAGACTTGCACGAGCAGTTCATCAGAATTGTGTAAGATGAACATCAGCCAAGGTAAACCAAGGTTAATTGAATATAATCGAATTACACAAGGAGATTCTAAAGTAAATCTGGTACCGCGAGCTGCGGAATCTGAATTCGCGCCAGACAGCTTGGACATTGAAGAGCCCTAGAGGCCTCTGCACCATCGCGCCGTAAGCTGTGGCAGCGCGGCCTTCTGGCCCGCATTTAGAGTGAGGGCGCCACAGTGGAACACGTGCTTCCAGCGGCCAATAGCGGCGCCTTCTATCATGTATTTAAGCGGCTGCCTCTTACTCAGCCATCCTATCCACCTCACTCCTACCCTCAAATTCCTTGGCCTCACCCTCGACTGCCACCTCACCTGGACTCCCCACCTCCTTACCATCCAACACAAAGCTCACAACAGACTCCGCTTCCTGAAACTCCTGTCCAGCTGGTCTGTACCCTTCCACCATCCTTCACATGTACAGATCCTTGATCCGCCCCATCTTCTGGATTTCCGCACCTCCCAAGTTCTATAAATCCCTCCAAATTCTCGAACACCATGCGCTCCGCCTCGCCTTCCGCATCCGCCTTCCGTCCCCCACGCGCATCCTCTACGACCTCATGCCCTTCCACCACCCTCTCCTTTTCCTTGAACACATCCACACACTATGTATTGTCCGCCGCATTGATCCCCCTCACCCCTTGATGTCTCCCTTCCTCTCCACCCCCAGCCCGTTGCCGCGCCTTTACCGTTGTGTCCCACCCTCTCTCCACCTCCACACCCTCCGCCTCCTTTCCCAACGCAACTTCCACCATCTACCCCTCCGGGATGATGAGCTTCACCCTGACAACTACCCTTCCTACCAACTCTAAACCCATCTTCCTTGTGCCTCCTCATCAGGGCTCCCTCTCCTCCCCCTCCCTTCTCCCCAGCAGCTTTCCCCTCCTATTCCCCCTCGCTCTCTTGTGCTCCCTTTCAGTGTCTCTTCACTCTCTCCTGCGTTGTCTTCCATCTTCATCACCTGCCCCACCAGTCTCCTGCCTCTTGGTGTACCCGCTGACGCCCCTACTCTCTTCATCCCACCGCCTCCCCTGCTGCCCCTTGCTCTCCCCTCCTTTTCCATCCTCTCCGGCCTCTCCTTCGGCAGGTCCCACCTGGCAGTTTTATTCTTAATCCTGTGTGCTCCAAGTGGGTTTAAAGTTTGTTGTTCTGGAGCGTTTTTAATACTGTGGCCGACTTTTAACCTGTGTGTGTGCCTTCAGGATCTTCTTTGTGTTTTAAGAATCACCAACTGTGTTTTTTAACTTTATGTCGACGTTTTTAATTGTCCCCCCATGAACGTCTCCATGTCAGTGTATTTTTACCTCCATTATCTCCCCTTACTCTGTTTTATGTCTCCCCTTTTTTATCGCCTTATATGTACCTTTTTATTCTTGTATTAGTTGTCATGTCACTATGTCACTCTGCTGAAGAGCGGCGGATTGTGCCACTGACAGCCCTCCCCTGCCCATACGGGGCAGGGGAATGAAATCACAATTAAAAAAAAAAAAAAGCTCAGCCAGGCAGTTAATCTTGCGTGTGCCTCTGGTCATATCGCATCACTTAGACAGCGTATTTACTTTCTTGTTCTGTGTACGATACTGTGGACATGGTTGTCTAGTTACGTTTTCTCGTGACTTGTTTCGTTCTTGTTGTTCGTAAGGTCCTTCGTTGGTCGTGTCTGTCCTCTCCCATTTGTGTTGCTGTTTGCTGGCTGCTCCGTGGGTCCCCCCGCGCTTTTCGTCTCGTCAACCTCGCAACCATTCCGGCAGTTACAACAGTCAATACGTTGAGATACCCGACACTAGCACTAAAACAGTTTTGCTATTTAAGCATCGAAATAACTGACGATAGATAAAGTAGATAGGATACGAGGCTTGCAGCAGCTAGAACAGCGTTTCTGAAAACAATTAATTTGTTAACATCTAATGTAAAATTGAAAGCAAGGAAGTCTCTTCTGAACAAATTTGTCTGGACTACGGAGGTGAAACTTGGACGATAAACAGTTCAGACAAGAAGAGAACAGAAGCATTCGAAATATGGTATAACAGAAGAATACTGAAGAATGGTAGTTCAGGGAAGAAGGAATGTTGTGGTACGATTTTACATTTCATGAGGCATCTTGAGTGTGGTAATGGAGGAACATGCAGGTGGACAAAATAGTAGAGGGGCAAAGTTTGACTACAATAAGCAGGTTCTGCAGTAGTTGTGCAGAGATGAATCGATTTACTCGGGGAAGACTAGCGCGGAGACCTGCTTCTTCAGAGTGGAGATCACAACAATGAAACTGGCATCTGTTATCTGAGTAGAGCGTACGGAAGTGTGTGAAGAAAGGAAGAGTGATCACGTTTTGGCGTCTCAACAGCGAGTGGCGTAAACTACGACTGTTGCTTTGACGATCGACCAAATGTTAGGTATGATGCAGAACATCGTTTGGCAACTACCCTCCCATTTTAGCATTTCACGTCATCCAAAGAGTGTTTTGTGAACTTACATCCAGGCCTAACTCTACGTTTCTTTCGTTTCACCATATAGTAATTGAAGTATCCAGCAACAACACCTATTTTAATGTGTCACATAATATCCTACGTTTCCGATTCATTGTGTATTCTCAGGCATTTTTGTCGTTGAGTCGTTGCAGGACGTCTTCGTTCCCTTCTCGACCAATCCATTTGAGCTTCAAAAGTATAACTCAGTATTTCAAAGGCTACTAATCGTTATATTTCCGTCAACCTTGCTGTCCTTCTTTCAGGTCTACACAGATGTTTGAGCTGAACATTTTGCGTTACTCTTTTACTGGTCTCAAGACTCATATATTTGGATATTCACAGCTGTTTTCTTATGCAGAATGTACCTTTTCTTCGTTGGATCCACGATACTGTGTAATTCCTTCATCTTCTTCCCTTACATGGGGGCATTAAAAAGCGAGCCAATGGCTTGTAAACAGAAACAGTCCGCAACACTGTTGTGACATTTGTCTCACTGCGACAAAAACATCTAAAATTCCTGGCGCTGTGGTGCGAACCAGTTCTGAGGACACCGCTTGAGGTTCTCCTCCAAGATAAATCGTTTGCCTCAGACAGTCTCCCTTAGCCAATAAAAATTAGCGTGGTCTGAGTGAGACAGGTCTGGACCCTATCAAGGGTGACTGAACACCTTCCAGTTTGAATGTCTACATGAGCTGCGTGTCAGCGTTGGCTGTACGGGACCCTGCATTGTCATGGGGCAAAATGACGCCGTGGGTGAGCCGACTCGGTCGTTTAGATTGATCGCTTTGCAAACGGTGGTCAAGGTTTGTGAGTACCGCTGCTCATTCATCATTGTCCCAGGTTGCAGGAAGTCGATTCGAGATGGGGCATTTTGGTCAAAGAAGAAGTGAGTATAGCCTTTGTCGCACTTGTGTGGACAGCCTTTGAGGTTTTCCGTGGCGGCGACCATGCATGCAACCAGTGAAGACGCTGTTTTGACTCGGGTTCGAGATAGTGATGCCATGTCTCGTCTCCAGGGACCTCTTCCTCCCTTGACACAGCGTTGGAGATCTTCAACAGAGGCTCCTATTCGAGCGAGCCCTGTGCTGGTTGAAGACTTGAGAGGTGGCATGAGCCCCCTCTCATATTTCTATCTTACGATTTTCCTCTCTTATTGCATGCAGTGAAAAGTTGCTATTCCTTCACACATGGACTTCCCACGCAGCGTCTCTCGTCACCCAGGTGGTCCGGTGACAGGCGGGCTCCGCTGATCTTGAAAGGGTAAGCCGACAGGTGTGAGGGAGTCGAGTGAATGCTTTCCAGACGTCGACATTGTACAATAACGGCAGACACGCTCTCAGGGGCCTGAAGTAGCAGCTGGGCTAGAGGTTCCGTTACTTCGCAGAAACTTAGCGAAAACACTTTCTGGCAGGCTACCAGCGAGGCGTGGGAATGACTTGTGTACCCAGGCAGTTTTGGCGGGCAAATTCCCGCGCTTTCTGCAAAATCGTAACTGTGATTGGCTTGCTCGGACATATCTCCGTGACGTAGCAAAATCGGCGCAGAAATTGGCGACAAGAATCTCCATTGGTGGAATGGTAGTGCTCTGGCAATATAGTGGAATTTTCCGCCGGTTTTCGAGTTGCTGATTGGAATGGTTAACCACGGCCACTGTCGTGGGGGCGGGAATGTTCTGTGTTCGGTTTTGTACGGCTGCTCTTGTGAGGAGTCGGCTCTCGCGTTTCAGTCAGAGTAGGTTACAACACTGAGCTCTCGCTGCTCTGGACAGCCTGCCTTCCGTTGGCTGTCTAATACGCTTTTATTTGACTGTAACTGTTTAAGGAAGTTGCTGAAGTTTCGACTTCAACGTAACTTTCCGAGTACAGTTGGCAATTGAGTGTTCTGCATACAAGCAGCCTATGTTGTCTGTCTTGGGCAGTTTTGGCTAAAGTTGACTGTATCGGAGTTACTGTGTGACTTCGCTTGTGAAAATCAATCACTGTACTGCCAGTGATTGTGTGGCGAGCCTTCTTCGTCTCCCTCAGAGGCGCATTTGTATTGATAGGAAGTCTTTAGTCTGGAACAACCAGACCAGGACAATTTGTTTCGGGCTATACTCGCGACATTATCATCACCACGACGGGACGTCGAAGCAACCAGCCATCGCTTCCAGTACACCAGATCATGTCATTGCAGCTAAGAAGACAGCTTGGTAATGTACGTCCGCAGCACCGGCAAAGCAGGCATTTTTGCTAGGCGATAATCAGAGCTCAGCAGAGCGCGCCTGTTCGTCTTTTCTAACTTTGTTCTATCTTGGGTGTTCATTGTCTGAGTTCTCAGTAATGTAGCAGCAATTAATGTTGGGTTAGCTGTGTGTCTCTCTTAAGATTTGAGTTGCAAGGAATTGGCTCCACATACCACTTCATCATAAACGTCACAATCTAGTTTAGGGACAACTTCACCTTCGCAGCGTTTATTTGAGTATCCAATTTGAGCCAATTTGATATATTGTAAATGTTTCATGTGTTTTTGTTTATTATTTTGTGTTTAGTCTTAATAAATCATATTGTTATTTTGGACAGAACTTTCATTCTGTTAATCGGTAGAGCAACCCTATTATTTCTCACTTATTTATCAAATTAAATTATTGCAGGTGCCAAATTCTTTTCTACTCCACTTGCAGGGTTGATTACAGTCAGTTTGCGTATCTTTTTAATCCATGTGCAACAGCAAAAGTCGGAGTTAGAATAGGGGGGCCTTAGAGCATCATTTACGTATGTAGATTCTAGAAGAATTTAGTGTTAAGTACACTGCTAGCCCCGGCACCTCGCAGATTGCGACGCACGTATTGGGTGCATAGTCTGCAGAATTTAAATCTGTTCTTAATGAAGGCGTGAACACCACCGACGCTCATTCCGGCGTCTGCGACATTGGCTCCTACCGTAACTCACCGGTCATGAATAATGAGGACATCCAACTGCTGGTCAGTAGCCGCAGTAATACTGTATGGCGTTCCAGACTGTTCATCACTGGCCAGTGACGCCCGTCCTTGGAACTGACATGCAATGCTCTCCGTACACTTGTGCCAGTCTTGGGCGAATCACCGTTCCCCGCACTCCTTCCGCTTTCAGCAAGCTGTCGCTTTGCTCTTTTCAGCATGACTGAATGAACTGGACGGCCCAAGGGTGCGCTTGATAGATGATTTGTCGCGTGGATGTTCCAGAATGTCCCTCTAACGGCAAGTATGGAAACCCAGCACTCTTAAAGGGGCTCCATACCCTTCCGCAAGTAGCGACATTATGATCCACTGAGAGAAAGTCACAAGCCTTTCAAAATTCTCTTGTCTTATTTAGACATTTAGCCGTATAGCACGACAGACTGCTCAACGAATAGTTTTAATTCTTTTCATTTTATACGCTTGGGTATTATAGTCATCGGCTAACACAGATGGTATTTTATTGAATAAGCTATTAAGCTGCTGTCCATTTTCGGAGACCGCTAAAATTTTATTTGTGTTTTGGTGGTTTCCTTCCCTCAGTACCTTTTCAGGGCACAAAGTTAATATCAGCGCTGACAGTGGGCGGTCTTGCCTTACGCATGTCATGATTGCATAATTGCGACCTCCTGCATTTAGTCACAGCTGTTATTCCAGACTGACTTGTGTAATGAGAAACGGTTAGGCTTCATTTTCTACACTTGGTACCTCGCTTCTTAAAAAGGGAAAACATTTCATTCGATTCCCATCTAGGAAAAGAAAAATCAAAATCTCCGAAAGCACTGTACGTTTGCTTGTTACTAAATCTGCCACCTGGTCAAAATTGCTTTTCGTGCACCCCCCACTAGGTCTATTATTAAACTATCGATACATCTATATTATTTCCGAAAAATGTCGATGTATATCGCCAGTATTTATTTTTAGATATGTTGATATGGGAATGGCAATACCGAGAGCCGATGTTTTTGTTTCATATTACATATTTTCGCAATTTTCGATAAATATTTGAACTTGCTCTTTTGGAATTGTAGTAGAACATAATTTTACTTTAACTTGGTTAAGAGTCTTACTACTTTTTGAGCTTTCATCACTTCCAATCTTCGTCTTTGACTGTGTGAAGCAAGTATAGGTGTCACAAAGAAGAAGTCTGACTGTACTGTCAGGGTGGCGGTGTGAACAGAATAACAAGATATACGATGTAAAGAAATAGCAAAAACAAAAATAGCAAAAACAACTACTGTGCTACTCCTTCACACAGGCATTCTTCAAAAGCAGTTGCTGATGTAAGATGGCAAGAACTATGCCCCTTACATGAAGTCATTAAAGATCACCTAACTCACGTTGAGCGAACAGTAGGGCTGAACAAAATGACTGACAAGGCACAATGCATCTTGTAGAGGGTATGGACATAGTGAAATAATTAATGTCAGGTGATGGTTTTAAGGTAAGCCACACGACATGAAAACTTTGTGGAAACGAGTCGATTTACTGGACGCTAGTTTACCCCAGGGAAGCATTTAGAGTTGAGCATGGCCGGCCGGGGGAGTGGCTAAGGGAAGCGACAATAGGCTGCTTAGGGCAGCTCAAGCTCTGAGAAAGCGGTAATGGTGCACGGCCTCCAGCCGCCTTAAGATGAGTGACAGTGAGTGGATGGTTGACTCCGACTCCATGTTGGTGTACTGGGAAACAGACGGAGAACTTTTCGCCTGTTGATAAATGTCTGTCGTCCCGTTTTCTGTGAAACATGCTAGAAAGCTGTGCAAAGCTATGGTGGAGCAGTCAACAGAGGTCAAAATATGCGTGACTATAGCAACTTCACTGTGAATTCACGGTCCACAGAGCCTGAAGTAAATCAGGTGAAGAGTGACAGCATGAAATACACTGGCCTCTGATGGGAATGTAGGACCAAGGAATTTGAAGTACTCTCCTGGGAGTCAGAATTCCAGAAAACTTGGTGTTTGTGCAGACGCTAACCTTGATGGGTGGCCTGGTGGGAGCTAAATAGAAGAAGTTGAGAGGAAGGGAAATTTTTTGGGAATTTGTTCACTTCCAAGAGCAGTCATTGGTCGGCACTGGGAAGTGAGGCATAATTTACGTGACTTGCACTGCAATTGGCGTAAGTGATTTTTCTGGAGGGGAAACCGAGGCGAAGAGTGGACTGGCAGAAGTCTCAGTAGAGGTCTTCCGTTCCCAGATTGCCTATAGTGCAGACGTGGCGTTCTTTACTCAGCTTGCCTGAGAAAGAGTGACCATCTCTGCAGTTTAGGACTTAGCAAATGGAACGATTGAGCTTGGAGATAGAAAGTTTTGGTTCAACTGCGTACTGAGCAAGACAGCTAGGTGTGAACAGACAAGCGCACCCTTGCAGCACCACGAGGTCGGCCGATGTCCACACAACGACGCCGCTCCACCACGCTGTATTCGGTGATATTGCGCCCGCTCCAGCCACTGTTTACTTTGTTGGATCACGTCAGCAAAGTTTCCACGAGGGTTTCATGGGCCGTGTACTGTAGAATTATTCTCGCACTTCGCATTACGCCTGGGTCAGTCGATAGGAATTACTTTGAGTTATCGAGCTTTACTCCATGCAGACGCAATTTATTACCACTGCCTGGTAGGAGAGTCATGTAGTGTGATGATTGAAGGTCGTGAGTTAAAATAAGTTTGTGATAATCGACTGCATCTGTTTTCAATCAGGTAGTTGAAATCCCAAGTCACTTTCTTAATTAATTTTATCTTCAACATTTGCATCTGTTGTTCAATAGCTGCATATAACATCAATGTGCACCCTTTTTTAATTAAAAGTGATCAATTCTGAATCAATTAATGTCAACACTGCCACCGCAGTTCAATCAGGAGCCACAGGGCCTTATTACTTTCTTTGCGTTATCCGATATTGCGGCAGTTTCGCACTCTCTGTTGACCTGTTAGTCAATTAGCTGGGGTGAACACATGCCAAAACCAGATAAGTGACACGTGGGGTGTTACACTGAAACTGGCAAACAAAAATCTAAACGACTAGATTGGTCATTGCAGTGAGCCGATGTGTGTGAGGGAGAAATGCTGAGGTAATCGGCGCTCGGCGCTACGAACAGAAACTGACTTCAGCACGCAGTTTTGACACTATAGTTGCTAGGTCGGTGGTGTTCGCAGTAATGAAAGAAACCGGGAAGTCGACATAAAATGTCGATGTGATTGTCATGTGTAATCACACCTCCATACTTATCAAGAAGGACACTTACTTGTCAACCACATCGCGATTACGGGCAGCATGGGGTTCACGCCTGAGCCTCAGCACGTGCGCTAGAAGCGCATGTCGGGTGTTTCAAGCGTCAACTTCACGTCTCAATATCTCGGGATGTAATGGGAATATTGCGATGCAATCAACGCCATTGTGTATGTGCTTTGTCATGCTATGGATTGCTGAAGAAA
This sequence comes from Schistocerca cancellata, assembly GCF_023864275.1. Taxonomy (NCBI): domain Eukaryota; kingdom Metazoa; phylum Arthropoda; class Insecta; order Orthoptera; family Acrididae; genus Schistocerca; species Schistocerca cancellata. The sequence continues at coordinate 766,902,882 of NC_064630.1, forward strand.
AAATATAGGAAGTCCATTTACAAAAACATAAGTCTGTGTTAAAAAACACATATGCTTTCGTTTTAGAATGTTTCCAAATATGTACATTCATGGGCCCCAGCCCTACATTGATACCGGTGAAAGTCGTTTTCCACTAGCTGTTATTGTTCCAGAGATATTTTGGGTGGACAAGATAGCTGGGACACCCTGCTATTGGATTTCCTTTAAGTTTCATCTTAATACACGACCAAACATTTTCTATCGGACTTACATGCCATTTCATGCCAATTCACCGTGGACACCCCAATGTCACTTCTCCACTCTGTACAGAGACTGCTGCGATGTTTCTGATCATTACCCTCTTGAAGCGCCCAGTTTGCCTCGTTCGAAACAAATAGCTTCTTAACGGATCTCAGAAGGCATTTTTGATAAATATTGCATATTTTTTTAGTGTTTCAATTGGCAGTAAAAAAGTGCAAATAGCCAAAACTGCAACCGAGAAAACATTCAATCTCCCACTGTTTATCTAGACACTGTGCAAAGGCGCATTGAGTACAGATTCGAGACCACTACCAGAGACGTCGCTGCGAACGTTACACTTAAAATTATGTCTACACTTTCTTATGGAAGCGACTGTATTCGACTGATGGAAGACGGTAAGCTCATTAAGCACTCAGAAGTTATACGAGTGTCGCCAGAACCGCATTTGAAAACTCGCCGCGGAGGAGGCTGCCACTGTCATCGAGCTTGAACTAAGCCGTCGTCCGGAGTCGCCATTACGCGCGCCTCGCGGGCTGACTGAGAACTTAGCTTCTGCGCCATAACGCCGAAACAATGCCTTCCTCAGGAGCAGGATGAAAGAGCTTGCGGACCAAGCCCCACAGTAACAGCCGCCGTTATGACGGCGTATACTGTCGGCAGTAAAGAGGCGGAAGAACGCCGCGCAGCCGTAAACATGGGGCGTGCGGGATGGGCGGTCAGCGAGTACACAAGTCGAGCCACGTGACGTGGCAGTGGCGAGCGGAGCAAACGTTAAAACCTGCGAAGATCCCAGCGAGGTTCCCCCCACTCTACCTTCCTGCGACACTCACCCCGCACTCAGCTCGCCCACGACGGGCCCCCACCCCCATACCACGCTCACGAACGGGACCTCACCCCACCCCCTATAGTTCCCTCACAACGGAAGACTGGAAACAGTACCTGCATTTGAGTATGGAAAATACGACTGTCTTCATAACGTTTTTGTTATCAGTATGATTTTTATATTCTTCATTTCTTGAGGTCTAATGAGTCAAGCTACATTTTATAAAACATAAAAATATTCAGTCAAGTGAGGATATTCTAAACAAGTAGGCCTGTCTATTCTTATTAGATTATTGCTTCTATTCAGTAGCAGAATATTTTGGATGTTTGAGATACAGAGACTAGAAACAAGATAGTGAAGCTAATGCAAATAGCACAAGCTGTTTGGTGGATAAAGCTTACACTTATGTCTCTACTGACATAATACAGTATTTTTACTGTGCTGTTTTGGTTTGTGTTTGTTCTGTGTCTTATAATGTGGAAAGATTTTTTTGGATGAATAAAAGAAATAAACTCTGTGGCCATCTGCAGCATCGTAAGCTTTTATTACCGACATACGTAACATTTCCAACCACATTATTTGCGAAGTGTAGTTTTCCCGAAAGATCACGTTATATTAAGCGATTAATTTGATGATAATTGGCTCACATTATAATTAAGAGACAGCACGTTTGTACTTCGCTTTCATTTATTATTTTAAATTATTCGTGATTTTTTGTTCCGCTTGTTATAAATACCATTACGTACCGGAAATCCATTTTAAGTTATAGACACTTCTACTTCATCAATAACACACAGTTATAATCGTAGTCGTGTCTGTAAACGTTTACATTAGTACCTGAAACTTAAAGTCTTTGCATTATACGTTCGAAATTGTTCATTTTCTAGTTCTCGTTCTAGGAGTAACATATCTGCGACGATGTGTATCGTTTTGCTCCGGTTGGGCGGAGCATCTTGCTGATCAGGGGTGGAGCTTAAGTGGGGTGGGCGGGGACTATGTGTCGGGATCTTCGCAGGTTTTAAGCTCATGTGGCGAGCGGTGGTGGTGGGGGTGGTGGGGGGTGGTGGAGGTGGTGGCCGCCGGGAAGAGAGCTCAGGGCTCACCAAGAGCGTGAGAGGTGTCATCCGGTTCTGCGGCGTGTCAATATTTGGCTGCGCCACGGCTGATGGCTGCCCAGCGGGTGCTCGGGATGGCTCAAGGGGACCTGCGACGAGGATGCCCTCTCTTCACCGACACCTGCCGCAGGCCTAATTGCATTACGCAACGGTCACTTTTTCGAAACCTCGTAATTGTCTCCTAATGCAAGACAGAAATTTGAAATTTGACTCGATGGTGCTGACGACGTTTCTCTGTCCTAGCGCCCAGCGACGTCACCTTCCGTTTCGACACCTGCGGTAAAAGGGTCAGAGCTCAGTAGTTCATATGAGGTGAAAGGTGAGTTACTGACGTCATAATGGGACCAAATCTCACAACTGTTCTGCCCAAAGGCACCGTGGACGTGTCACACGAATGAAAGCTCGACACAACTCATGTTACTCATATTTCAGCCATTCTTTTGGCGCTTCTACGATGGAGGTCACGCCCGCGATGCACGGCGTTGAATCCACGCGGGTTTCGTTCACACATGGCCACACGGAATCGACGCGAAAAGGCCTTAGTACGTAGCGTAAGGAGCGTCAATGAAATCACCCCTTGCCTTCATGCATTGATTCCACACATTTCGCAGTCGAAAACGACAGTTTGAAATGCGTTGCTCAACAACCTTTTACACTGCTAATGCCTCCTCCTACACCGCCCTGGCCGATTCATTCCTTCTCTCAGGACATCGTAGGCCTCGAACCCATTAAACGTGGTCGCCCCACTTTGGAGAGCAGCGTAACCACAATTTTTGGTCTGTGCAGATTGGAATTACTAGAAACCGTCCGTTCGCAGCTCGTGGTCGTGCGGTAGCGTTCTCGCTTCCCGCGTCCGGGTTCCCGGTTTCGATTACCGGCGGGGTCAGGGATTTTCTCTGCCTCGTGTTGACTGGGTGTTGTGTGATGTCCTTAGGTTAGTTAGGTTTAAGTAGTTCTAAGTTCTAGGGGACTGATGACCATAGATGTTGAGTCCGATAGTGCTCAGAGCCATTTGAACCATTTTTTAGAAACCGTTCAAAACCATTCGAAGAAATCTGAAAGTCATCCGAAACAAGCAAAGGGTGTTTATCGGTTTTCAGCAGTCCTGTTTCGTGGGCGGGAGCGGGGTGGGGGTGGTGGGAAGATGGGGGAGGGAGGTGCGAAGTAGACGCGTGCGCCAATAAAATGGCAAAGGGTCGCTCTAAGGCTCCCAAGTTCGGCATCACCCTCGGTGGACCTTTGTTGTGAACTTAAAAAATGTTCTTGTACTGAGGCAGTCACTTACTGACAGGCATACCTTTCGACACTGTGTTAACCGAGTGTGCGATATAATACGCGCTGTACCCTGCGGCCACAGTTACAGTACGTGCTGAAAATGGTTTACATTTGCCTCAACGCATGCGTGTATGCTCCGTGGGGTATTCTGTCTCACACGTTTACATCGGCAAATCCGCATACATACAGTGTCAAAAGCAACATGAGCACGCTGCTCCAGTGTCTCCACATCTGGTATGGGCTCGGCATACACAATACTTCTGAGAAGGCCCAATTACTAGAATTGGTTGAGATCCGGAGTACCATCAGGCCATACAACTGAAACCCCTTGTCCGATCCATCGACCAGGGAAGAAATGATTGAGATGCGTCCGGACGTTAACGGTGAGGTGGACTGGAACACCATCATGTAGCAGACACGTGAACCTTCGAATGTTGAACGGCACTTCTTCCATCAGTGGACATAAAGTCACCAGCAAGAAACGCCGATAGTTCGGGCCGTTAGGCGACGTGAAAGGAAGACTGGCCCTGAAATACGGTCGCTAATTATCCCGGCCCACACATTCCTGCACCGATGCTGATGAATCGCCGTCACCACACCATGGTGGTTCTACATACTATCCGACAAATGACTGTTATGAAAGTTGAAGATACCACTCCACGTAAAGTTTGAGAGGTGGCATGAGCCCCCTCTCATGTTTCTATCTTACGATTTTCCTCTCTAACTGCATGCGGTGAAAAGTTGCTATTCCTTCACACGCGGACTTCCCACACAGCGTGTATCGTCACCCGGGTCCGGTGACAAGAGGGCGCTGCTGATCTTGAAAGGGTAAGCCGACGGGTGTGAGGGAGTCAAGTGAATGCTTTCCAGATGCCGACATTGTAGAATAGCGCCGGAGACACGCTCACAGGGGCCTGAAGTAGCGACTGGGCTAGAGGTTCCGTTACTTCGCAGAAACTTAGCGATAACACTTTCTGGCGGGCTACCAGCAAGGCGTGGGAATAACTTGTGTACCCAGGCAGTTTTGGCGGGCAAATTCCCGCGCTTTCTGCAAAATCGTAACTGTGATGGGCTTGCTCAGGGCATAGCTCCGTGACGTAGCAAAATCGGCGCAGAAATTGGCGCCAAGAATCTCCATTGGTGGAATGGTAGTGCTCCGGCAATAGAGCGCACCTGTTCGTCTTTTTCTAACTTTATTCTGTCTTGGGTATTCATTGTCTGTGTTCTCATTACTGTAGCGGCAGTTAATGTTGGGTTGGCTGTGTGTTTCTTTTAAGATTTGAGTTGCAAGGAATTGGCTCCACATACCACTTCATCATAAATGTCACAGTCAAGTTTAGGGAAAACTTCACCTTCACAGCATTCATTTGAGTATCCAATTTGAGCCAATTTGATGTATTGTAAATGTTTCATGTGTTTTGTTTATTATTTTGGTTTTAGTCATAATAAATCATGTTGTTATTTTGGACAGAACTTTCATTCTGTTAATCGGTAGAGCAACCCTTTCATTTCTCACTACGTTAATGAAACTTTCCTTTATTTAACTTATTTATCAAATTAAATTGTTGCAGGTGACAAACTCTTTTCTACTTCACTTGCAGGGTCGATTGGAGTCAGTTCGCGTTTCTTTTTAATCCATGTGCAACAGCAAAAGTCGGAGTTAGAATAGGGGGGGCTTAGAGCATAATTTACATATGTAGATTGTAGAAGAATTTAGTGTTAAATACACTGCTAGCCCCGGCACCTCGCAAGTTGGCCTCATCTGTGAATAGAATGGATGAAACAAATCCCAGAATTGTAGTTGCCTTGTGAAGAAACTAGTGACAAAACTGCTCCCGATGTGGAAAGTTTGTCGCTAGTAATCCCTGCACACGCTGTCAGTGAAAAGGGTAGTAAAAATGGTCATGGAGAATGTTCCACACAGGCGTCTGGCTCACCGTCTATCGGTGGAACAACTGCCTGGCACTGACACGGCAGTAGCCTTCCTCGGTGTTAATCACATTTTCCTCCAAATCTGGTGTCCGAATAACTCGGGTAAGTTCTTCATGATTTCCTGCTTCCTGAAACGATCCTGTCTCAGACAAACGGTGAAACACTGTTGCAAACACTGAGTGCTGTGGTTGTTGTCGGCGGGGGTAGGTCTGCTGGTACAGCCTCGATGCCCGCCACCCGTTGCCATTCGCCGTTCCGTAAGTAAACACCATAGCGGCAAGTTCTCGATTCGAATACGAAACCATTGTGTACAAAGCTATACCACATCCACTACAAGGCGAGTCAGCTAGGGAAGTGAATCGAACTCAACATTACCAATGACTATGATAGGAGAGGGCGCTAGGGCATGACGTGAGAGGAGCAGTACAATCCTCTAGCACGAATCCATGTATACTGTAACTGTGGCTGCATGGTACAACGTGTAGTCAACTGCAGTCTCTATAACACAGTATGATTGACAAAATCGTCTCTAGCATGGAAAGAATGCATTTCCGGACAAACGTTCATTAGACATTTTTTGTTCCATATACTCTCTGTTGTGGGTTGGCAGGAGAGCCAACACCGTTTTACTGGAGGAAGCCGAAAGGCATGCGTTTTAGCTCACGCAGGCTGGCGTGAGGTCTGGAACAGGCCAAGGAAATTAGAATGTAGAAAAACGGACGTAGCTGGTGGAATACTTAACTTTAATCCATAAATGGTGAACGTCGCTCTTGACTGTACATTATTCACAATATCAATAGTAACTGAACATGGCGCCTTGCTAGGTCGTAGCAAATGACGTAGCTGAAGGCAATGCTAACTATCGTCTCGGCAAATGAGAGCGTATTTTGTAAGTGAACCATCGCTAGCAAAGTCGGTTGTACAACTGGGGCGAGTGCTAGGAAGTCTCTCTAGACCTGCCGTGTGGCGGCGCTCGGTCTGTAATCACTGATAGTGGCGACACGCGGGTCCGACGAATACTAACGGACCGCGGCCGATTTAGAGGCTACCACCTAGCAAGTGTGGTGTCTGGCGGTGACACCACACTCTCATCGATAAATCCCTAGAGTTTGTACTCGATGGAAAAGATCACTCTGTGTATTCTACAGAAACTGGTATTTTAATGTTAAAAATATCAATTATTGGTCAGAGGTATGAGAAATATTCATGAACATAATTAATAGTAAGTTGAACTTAAATTATCGTCATAAGACAGAAATAGCTATAACATTTATCAATGTGGGTGTGTGAAGATACGCATCACATTGAGTAAGAACGGCCAATTGTAAAATCAGTAACTCCATGTCTTTCGTTGCAACACGTCAGTCCATAAAGGTCTAGCCAGGATTAATAAAATATCAAACGAAAGTTTAACGGTGGTCCACATAGTCTCCACTACTGCAAAGCACAGAACGTTCGTACAGCCATGTGAACTTGTCAGGGAAGTGCTTCTGGATGTTTTTCGACTCGAGCGCCACATTGGCTCGAGTATCGGTTATGTCATCAAAGCGTTGGCTTTTCAGGTGACTTTCTGCACTTTCTCGTTTTCTGATAGATTCGTATTGCTAACACCAGGTCTCATTACCCGTGATGACTTTTTTCATAAAAGAAACGACCGCGTTTTACATCTGAATCAAGCAATGGCAGACGTGCACAAGCCGTTATTTTTGTCCGGGAGTCAAGTTGTGGAGGGAAAGGGGGGGGGGGGGGGCAAACTTAGCACATACTTTTCTCTTCTTCGAAACAATCTGGAGAATGCTTTGGACACTCGATTTACAGCTGTTGCTGCATTTGTGACACAATAGCGCTAATAATGGAAGCAAGGCTAAAGAAAAATCAAGACACTTTCGTAGGATTTGTCGACCTGGAAAAAGCGTTCGACAATATAAAATGGTGCAAGCTGTTCGAGATTCTGAAAAAAGTAGGGGTAAGCTGTAGGGTGACACGGATCATATACAATATGTACAACAACCAAGAGGGAATAATAAGAGTGGACGATCAAGAACGAAGTGCTCGTATTAAGAAGGGTGTAAGACAAGACTGTAGCATTTCGCCCCTACTCTTCGATCTGTACATCGAGGAAGCAATGATGGAAATAAAAGAAAGGTTCAGGAGTGGATTTAAAATACAAGGTGAAAGGATATCAATGATACGATTCGCTTATGCCATTGCTATCCTGCGTGAAAGTGAAGAAGAATTAAAGGATCTGCTGAACGGAATGAACAGTCTAATGAGTACACAGTATGGTTTGAGAGTAAATCGGAGAAAGACGAGGGTAATGGGAAGTAGTAGAAATGAGAACAGCGAGAAACTTAACATCAGGATTGATGGTCACGAAGTCAATGAAGTTAAGGAATTCTGCTACCTAGGCAGTAAAATAACCAATGACGGACGGAGCAAGAAGGACATCAAAAGCAGACTCGCTACGGCAAAAAAGGCATTTCTGGCCAAGAGAAGTCTACTAATATCAAATACCGGCCTTAATTTGAGGAAGAAATTTCTGAGGATGTACGTCTGGAGTACAGCATTGTATGGTAGTGAAACATGGACTGTGGGAAAACCGGAACAGAAGAGAATCGAAGCACTTGAGATGTGGTGCTATAGACGAATGTTGAAAATTCGGTGGACTGATAAGGTAAGGAATGAGGATGTTCTACGCAGAATCGGAGAGGAAAGGAATATGTGGAAAACACTGATAAGGAGAAGGGACAGGATGATAGGACATCTGCTAAGACATGAGGGAATGACTTCCATGGTACTAGAGGGAGCTGTAGAGGGCAAAAACTGTAGAGTAAGATAGAGATTGGAATACGTCAAGCAAATAATTGAGGACGTAGGTTGCAAGTGCTACTCTGAGATGAAGAGGTTAGCACAGGAAAGGAATTCGTGGCGGGCCGTATCAAACCAGTCAGTAGACCGATGACCAAAAAAAAGCGCTGGCACAGTACGTCAGCACATCCACCATCTAACATTGACTGCTCATCACTAATGACTGGTCGAAAGCACATCTGTTGTCTACAGTTGTTAGGTGAATTTGACACCGCCAGCCGGTGTGGCCGTGCGGTTCTAGGCGCTTCAGTCTGGAACCGCGTGACCACTACGGTCACAGGTTCGAATCCTGCCTCGGGCATGGACGTGTGTGATGTCCTTAGGTTAGTTACGTTTAATTAGTTCTTAGTTCTAGGCGAATGATGACCTCAGAAGTTAAGTCCCACTGTGCTCAGAGCCATTTGAACCATATGAAGTTGACACCATAGTTACTGTGCTGACATCGCTAATATCTCAAGAACAAAATCAGTTTCAGAACATTATAGAAGAACGGCATACTCTCATTTCTGTCTTACTGTTATATTAATGCTTGTGTCTTGTAGTAAGTCCTGCTGTAACTGCTATGTAACGAATAGCATATCACATAGTCTACAATTATAAAATAAAAAGTTACACCTATTCCCGGAACTGAAGTCTCTAATTCCAGCATACTAATGCGTACCTCTGCCCAGTACACTAACTGTGCAGCCCTGCCCCAGACTACCGAGTGAAGATCCTTCTTGTATATGTGGTTACAGTGTTACCAAATTACCTTTCTTTGATGTCTCTCCATCTACCGAAAATATGCACATAACCAAATTTTGTTACAAACTTCCTTTTGTTAGTATACAATGAATCGTACTGTGGCCTCAGAGTGAGTGAATTTTGGCTTACTCAGTATGTATTGGGGAGGGGGTGGGGAGAGAGACAAAAATATGCAGGCCATGCCTAACACGGCGTCATTCTAAACAGCTTCCATTCGCCTCAGAATGTATGGCTTTCAAGGGAATCTTACACTATACTTCCTGAAAAATGGTGCAAATTTATCTAACGACAACGGATGTGGATAGAGATCACAAACCCGCGTTTCCAAATTAGTCCACCAAGTCTCAGTAGTAATGAGATCAGGTGACCGTAGTGATCTGGGGTGATGCGACAATTCATCTCCGTACACAGGAAACCAACCGTGTCGCAGAGGACTATGTGAACAAGTGCCCAGTCTTCTTGGAACGCAGCTTCATCATTGGGGATCAGACACTGTACCATGGGATGGACCTGATCGGAAATAATGGTTGCATAACTTTTGACGGTGACACGACCTTGCGGAGTAACCATGGAGCTCATGCAACGCCACGAAATGGCTGCTCAAACCAACACAGCAACTGGTGGGTCGTAAACTCGGCGACAGTTTGGAAACAGCGTGAAACAAGACTCACGTTGCCAAATGACTGCTGCACCATCAGTCTATATGGCTTCGGCATCCCGTCCTCCAGCTACCAGCATTTACATCACTGATGAGTGGTACTGGAATTCCAGCCCTCCCAGTGATTGCCGGCTCATTTAGATCCCTTCGTGGTGACAGGTTTCGCGAGTGTGACATTCGGTTCGGGAGTGACCTCTGCAGATGTCGTTGTCTTATTTTCCGTCATAAATGTTGTACAGAAATTGTAACACCTTCTAAATTTTTCACGCTAGCTAAAGCCATAGAGGCATGTTCTTTTCTGAATGTACTTCTGACCAAAAGGTGATTCTGGAAGTATATAAACCTGTACCCATAAAAGGTTTTTTTTAATATCTAAACGCGAAGTGAAATACCAATTTTCGTAGATTTAGCTTTAAAAATTTTCTAATATATCGAAAAATTCCCTTAAAAATTTCATCCCCTATTGCTTCCACTTAGGAACTGAATTTTCAAAAACCGTGATACACATTTTTTATTTCTAACAGGGAAGCTAAATACAAATTTTAATGATTTACCTTTGAAAATGCTTTCACAATGAAATGTCTTCCAAACACAGTTCACCCCGTACTTGATCCCTTTAGGAGTTGAATTTCCAAAAACAGTGAACTGTGAAATTTTTTCTTATTTAAAATCTGTCAGTCAGACACCAGTTTTCTTAGATTTAGCTTCAAAAATACTTTAACAGTTTTTTAATAATGAAAAAATTGCACACATTGTTTCACCCATCGGGGGTACAATTTCCAAGATCACGGAAACTAGTGTTTCTTTATCTCTGACCGAGAAACCGAAAGCTAATTTTCGGTAGCTTCAAAATTGCCTTAATAGTAACATATTCTGAAAAGCCTCTCGTCACCTATTTTACCCTGTTTGGGATGGAACAACGAAAAATCCCTTCTTAAAGAACGCCTGCAGTATCAGTGTTCGCGGTTTAGGGTGGACGAGTCAGTCAGTCAGTCACGACACGGCTTTTTGCTCTGAAGCGCCAAAGAAACTGCAATTGGCACGCGTATTGAAATACAGATATACGTAAACAGATGAACACGGCGCTGCGACCAGCGACGCCTATATAAAACAACACTTGTTAGATCAGTTACTGCTGCTACAGTGGCAGGTTATCAAGATTTACATGAGTTTGAACATGTTGTTATAGTCGGCGCGCGAGCGATGGGACACAACATCTCCGAGGTACTGATGAAGTGGGTATTTTCCTATACGACCATTTCACGAAAGCAGAGTGAATATCAGGAACCCGCTAAAGCATCAAACCTCCAACATCGCTGCGGCCGGAGAAAGATCCTGCAAGAACAGGACGAACGACGACTGAAGGGCATCGTTCAACGTGACAGGAGTGCAACTCTTCCGTAAATTGCTGCAGATTTCAATGCTGGGCCATCAACAAGTGTCAGCCTACGAACCATTCAGCGAAATATCATCGATGCGGGCTTTCGGAGCCGAAAGCCCATTGTGTACCCTTGTTGACTGCATGACAAAGCTTTACGCCTCACCCGCACACGTCAACACAGTCATTGGACTGTTGATGACTGGAAACATGTTGCCTGGCCGGACGAGTCTCGTTTCAAATTGCAGATGGACGTGTATGGATATGGAGACAAACCTCAGGAATCCATGGACTCAGCATGTCAGCAGGAGACTGTTCAAGCTGGTGAAGACTCTGTAATAGTGTGGAGCATGTGCAGCTGGCGTGATATGGCATCCCTGATACGACTAGATACGACTCCGACAGGTGACACGTTCGTAAGAATCCTGTCTGATCCATTCATGGCTCTGAGCACTACGGGACTTAACTTCTAAGGTCATCAGTACCCTAGAACTTAGAACTACTTAAACCTAACTAACCTAAGGACATCACACAACACCCAGCCATCACGAGGCAGGATTCGAACCGAGATTAAAGTTGCCACACTAAAATTTCAAAAAAAAAAGAAAAAAATCGTCAATGACAGCAGGCAAAATGTTTTGGCCGTCCTCATATTTGGTTTCCCACGACAATTTACGTGCTGCTTGTGTGCTGCTTCTAAGTGTTTGCACATATTTTTATAAATAATTCGTTATTAGTAATTACTTAGAATTATCTCAACAACTATAAGGAATTATAAAGTGTAAGAGATTTTAAAAATTCTGGAAAAAGATGATATCTGATACTGAAGAACTTGATAAAGATGAAAATTTTTCTTCAGTGGCGGACAACAATGACGAATTCTCCCAGACAATAAATTTTCCCAAGAAGGAAGATTTAGATGAAGATAAGCATTCCGGTGAGACTGATTTTGATACATTTTCTGACAATTACATTTTAAAAGAATATGTTTCTGTCTGAAGTCTTGGATATGGTGCCTTTCTTGAACAAGAAATTTGCAGAATCGTGGACTGTGGCATCAAAACGGACTATAAACAATAGAGGCAGACCTATCCAAGAATATGTGCTTTGAAAGCATAGAAATGACGCGCTTGAAATGCAGTCAGTAAACACCAAGGCACAGCGTAACAGCAAAAGTCCCCGCGGCCACCAGCCACTGAAAAACCGGCAGTGAATCTCAAATTGGTTCAAATGGCTCTGAGCACTATGGGACATAACGTCTGAGGTCAAAATCAAATGGCTCTGAGCACTATGGGACTCAACATCTTAGGTCATAAGTCCCCTAGAACTTAGAACTACTTAAACCTAACTAACCTAAGGACATCACACACACCCATGCCCGAGGCAGGATTCGAAGCTGCGACCGTAGCAGTCGCGCGGTTCTTGACTGTAGCGCCTAGAAGCGCTTGGCCACTCCGACCGGCTGATCCATTCATGTCCACTGTGTATTCCGACGGACTTGGGCAGTTCCAGCAGTACAATGCGACATCCCACACGTCCTGAATTGCTACAAAGTGGTTGCAGGAGCACTGTGAGTTTAAACAATCCCCCTGGCCACCAAACGCCCCAGACATGAGCAGTACTGAGCATTCTGGGATGCCTTGCAACGTGCTGTTCAGAAGAGATCTCCACCCCCAGTACTCTTACTGATGTATGGACAGCCCTGCAGGATATATGGACAGCCCTGCAGGATTCATAGAGTCATTTCACACCAACACTACTTCAGAGATTAGTGGAATACATGCCACGTCGTGTTGCGGCACTTCTGCGTTCTCGCGGGGGCAGTACACGATATGAGACAGGCGTAGCAGTTTCTTTGGCTCTTCTGTGTATGCCCTGTACGTATTGTGCTTTACTTAAGGTGCGATTCCGAACACGACCGCAGACTGCACCGACCGGTTGCAGGCGGCACCACTGGTTACCATTGTTTGCAATGTGAGGCGTGCTGAACGCGGCGGCAGCGTCGTCTGCCTGCTTCGGCGGCAGACCGCACGTCCGGTCAGGACCCAGTAGTGCCGCTGCCGCCGAACCACATAGCGACCGGAGACTGCTTTTTTTTTTCTTGTTTTGGTCATCAGTCTACTGACTGGTTTGATGCGGCCCGCCACGAATTCCTTTCCTGTGCTAACCTCTTCATCTCAGAGTAGCACTTGCAAGCTACGTCCTCAATTATTTGCTTGACGTATTCCAATCTCTGTCTTCCTCTACAGTTTTTGCCCTCTACAGCTCCCTCTAGTACCATGGAAGTCATTCCCTCATGTCTTAGCAGATGTCCTATCATCCTGTCCCTTCTCCTTACCAGTGTTTTCCACATATTCCTTTCCTCTCCGATTCTGCGTAGAACATCCTCATTCCTTACCATATCAGTCCACCTAATTTTCAACATTCGTCTATAGCACCACGTCTCAAATGCTTCGATTCTCTTCTGTTCCGGTTTTCCCACAGACCATGTTTCACTACCGTACAGTGCTGTACTCCAGACGTACATCCTCAGAAATTTCTTCCTCAAATTAAGGCCGGTATTCAATATTAGTAGACTTCTCTTGGCCAGAAATGCCTTTTTTGCCATAGCGAGTCTGCTTTTGATGTCCTCCTTGCTCCGTCCGTCATTGGTTATTTTACTGCCTAGGTAGCAGAATTCCTTAACTTCATTGACTTCGTGACCATCAATCCTGATGTTAAGTTTCTCGCGGCTCTCATTTCTACTACTTCTCATTACCTTCGTCTTTCTCCGATTTACTCTCAAACCATACTGTGTACTGATTAGACTGTTCATTCCGATCAGCAGATCTTTTAATTCTTCTTCACTTTCACTCAGGATAGCAATGTCATCAGCGAATCGTATCACTGATATCCTTTCACCTTGTATTTTAATTCCACTCCTGAACCTTTCTTTTATTTCCATCATTGCTTCCTCGATGTACAGATTGAAGAGTAGGGGCGAATGGCTAAAGCCTTGTCTTACACCCTTCTCAATACGAGCATTTCGTTCTTGATCGTCCACTCTTATTATTCCCTCTTGGTTGTTGTACATATTGTATATGACCCGTCTCTCCCTATAGCTTACCCCTACTTTTTTCAGAATCTCGAACAGCTTACACCATTTTATATTGTCGATCGCTTTTTCCAGGTCGACAAATCCTATGAAAGTGTTTTGATTTTTCTTTAGCCTTGCTTCCATTATTAGCCGTAACGTCAGAATTGCCTCTCTCGTCCCTTTACTTTTCCTAAAGCCAAACTCATCGTCACCTAGCGCATTCTCAATTTTCTTTCCCATTGTTCTGTATATTATTCTTGTAAGCAGCTTGGATGCATGAGCTGTTAAGCTGATTGTGCGATAATTCTCGCACTTGTCAGCTGCTTTTACTGGCCGAATGTACCCATATTTGTGCCTGGCAAAATTTTTGGTGGAGTTATGTTAAACTCCTTGGCGGCTGTTTTCTTGCCCGAATCCGATTTCTGAAATATACCGTTGTCAGACTCTTTTCCGTAAGCACCAACATCATCGCTAATGAATTTACTATTTGCGTCCACAATAGCTATCAGAACAATTGAAAAAAAAATCTTTGTAACTAAAAAACAGAGATCCACTTTTCTCTGGTGCCCTTATGAGGACATGTTTTCCATCTATAGCGCCTACGCAATTAGATATATCGCATTTAAGCCAAAATTCTTCTTCAATACGTCTGAAATCTGATTCAGTAGAAGGTGGCACCAACATGGGCAGCAGCCTTATTCTTAATATCTTCAAAACATTTTTAACAAATCTTGATATGTAAGATGGTGATATACGATAGGAAAATGATAAAGACCGGTAACTTTCGCCTGTGGCCAAGAATCTGAAACAAACGAAAACATACAGCTAATATAATTTCCATTTACAGGTGAAAACTGTAAGAAGTGGAAATTTTTAAGGGACGGTTACCAGAGGTTCAAGAAGAAAAGCAAATTAGGAACGGGCTCTGCTGCCTCAAAAAATTCAAAAACAGAAAGACACAAGCAGCTATCGTTCCTTGACAGTGTTGCACAACAGAGATCTGAAGGAACAAATATTACATTGACATCTTCTCACACAACAATACAAGAAAGCCAAGAAGACAGTGGAGATCGAACTCGTCAACTGGACCTTTTCGGCATCACAGTAAGAAGATACGGCAGAAACACATACGATAGGAAATAGTGGTCAAACATCTGTGGTAACAAACGATGAACGTTATGTGACAGCACGGAAAAGAAAATGCAGTAAAGTTCGTAGTAATGATGATACAATATTACAAATGTGGAAAGAAAGGGGCGAAATTAGGCCAAAGTTACTAAAAACGTTTATGGAACACAAAGATGATGATATTGACTTATTTTTCCGTCACATCAGAACAGTTGTAAGGAGTTTACCTCCAGTTTATAAGGCAGAAGCCAAAAGAAGAATTAGTATGATCGTTTCTGATTGTGAAATAATATCTGCACAGTGCAACACACATCAGCCAAGTGATAACAGCAGCCCTTCAACCTCCACAACTCTGTCACAAAGTGTTGGAACTGCAGCACACTCTAATAATGTACAACATTTTGTGGACTTACCTCAGCGTCAAAAATAATTTTTCTTCTGCACTTATTGCGTTTCTTAGGCCCTGTGGCATTATGTCATCTTTAATAAGCCTGAGCACGAAATTAAACTGTCTTTTATTTAAACGACAGTAGCTCCTGAAGATATTTTCATCACCTAACAAATGTCTTTTTATCAGTTCTGTGTAACTACCTTCTGCAGTTCTACTTTTATATAAAGGCATTACCAGCTTTCATCTTTTCCTAGAATGCAACAATAAAATGTCATCGTGTTCCCCGTCCAACAACAGCGCAATAACAGAGGTGGTGTTAACAGACATCTCGCCTCGCGCAGTTGTTCAAAATGGCTCTGAGCACTATGGGACTCAACTGCTGAGGTCATAAGTCCCCTAGAACTTAGAACTACTTAAACCTAACTAACCTAAGGACATCACACACATCCATGCCCGAGGCAGGAGTCGAACCTGCGACCGTAGCGGTCGCGCAGTTCCAGACTGTAGCGCCTAGAACCGCTCGGCCACTCCGGCCGGCTCGCGCAGCTGTTCCCGGCCACTGCATAGCTTGTCTGTCGCTGCGTTCCGCAACGCACCGACTGCAGGCGGAAGCGTTGCCATCTGTCTTCTGCAGCCGCGGTCGATCGCTGTCGCCGTGTTCGGAATCGCACCTTTAAGGTGACGGGAGAGTGTCCAGCATGTAAACAACAGGGTGCCGCGAGTGAGCGGACGCGTCTGTCGGTAAACTGAAGAGCGAGCGAGCGAGTCCCCACTCTGCCTACCCAGCTACGTCACGAGGCGCTTCTACAGGCTGTTTCACAACCTAGTACCGGTCCTGCCGCGGCGCGCGTTTTAAATCCTTGTCGACGCCGTGTACTGATACGTCCTGGCAGCGTTTATTTTTAGACAAATGCGTTAAGACCATAACGAATCCAAAAGACGATAGCTTCTTCCGAAACACAACATTATAGAGTAAGTACTATTAACGCAGGAACGGAAGTCAGGATTCTGCTACAAATACAGAACCGAATGCCTGTTCATGTGAATGTATGTACCCTCTACTGCTATTCCTAAAACGAACCCCGTATGGTGCAATCAATCTGTAGAATTTAAGCCTTGTTCTTACTTTATTTCTATTAAAAGCTAGAAATTTCCAGGTAAATCCCATTTTACGCTGTGTCTTACGTAAGACATCTTTCAGCCAAAGAAAATAAGATTTTTTTATTTTTTTTGACGGCAGTAAGTAATGTCCATAATGTCGTCATTATTTTTTGGTTTATGTGAAAGTCCTCCATCGTTTGTCGAATGACCGATTTTGTGAAACTGCCTATAACGAAGAGTTTCCTCCCAAAATTATCAGTTTTCCTTCGTGGTGGTTCCAGTAAACCACGCGGTTTATTTTCGCGTGTCTTCCTTATGCGACCTATTGTGGCGAGGCTGACGTTTGCATAAATTGCAGCCCTCTGATTGGGATTGGTAATATTAGCCCGCAGTTCTTTTGTGGCGCCACTTTAACACATGATGTTGTAACATTACAGACAATCAAACGCTCGTTACTCCATAAATACTTCCTCTTCTCCATATTCTGCACATTTTCTTGCAATGCAGGGCGATTATCCATCACTTCCGGATACCGAAGTATATCATCAGTAAGCATACAAAATCAACTGTCTGACACTGGCAATTAAGATCCCACGAACAGAACGACGTGTATCACTGCTCGCTGATCTACACCGCTAGGCAGGTAACGGGCAACTGATTTTGGGTGCCCCTGTAGGCCAGTGGCAGGGTTCTTCTGGGAAAGGCCGCTTCCCCCACCAAAAGCACTGCTCGCTCTTGAGTTTACACACAGACTATAGCTGTGCTGCCGCTGCCAGGCTGACTCCCACCCCCCACCCCCCACCCACACCCTGCTTCCCATTGTCAGTTCCGCAGCAGGCGGCCACCTGCATTCCGCGCCTCCTGCCGAGAAGCGGGCGCCTCCGCCCCCCCCCCCCCCCCCCCCCCCCCCAACCCGCTGTTCATTCAGAAGCGGCTAGCGGCCAGAGAGTTTGTGCAGCTTAACAGTGCCGGAGTTGGCGACTCGCTTTGAAGAAGCGGCAGCCGGCAATTAGGCAAATGGCGCCCGACTCAGTCCCGCAAACAGCCGGAGACAAGGCGGCCCACCGACAACTCGACGCCTTCCGCCCTCAAAGGCCCTCGCGCAATTAGTTTTTTACTTGCCGGCGAGTAGCTCGCTCGCTCCGCGGTACGGGCCGTCTTGTCAACTTTGCTCTCCCTCCGAGGACACAATCTGCAACTCTTTGGACTTCCTCTAAAAAAGTATGAAGTGTCTCGGGTACCTTAGTAAAATGTCGTCTTCAATTCATTGCACAAAGGCAGTTTTTGACAAAGCTACAAGAAACGAAAAATAAAGTGTTAGAAAATGTATTGTACTGTAATGTGATTCACTATTTAACCCTGAATGAGTTCCTGTCAGCTCACACTGCGTAACGCACAGTGCGCTAGGCTGCAAGACACGGAGGTAAGCCCGTACCTGACAACTTATTTAATTCAGTGAAAGGTGCTCATGTTATTTTGCTTTTTGTATGTCATCGGTGTGCACTTCAGACAGAGAGCAGGTTTCTTTACTGTTAAACAATCTTTGTTCATGCCGTGGCATAGTCTTTGCCTCTGTGAAGTCTGACACAGTCTTAGTTCAAGTGTGGTAGGTGATGGACGTTTTTAGTAGTGATGTGTTGACTTGTGATTGTATGTGGTAGATGAACAAAGGACACCAAGGATGAATATGACGTGGACAAAGAATATAAATTCGGAAGAATGTGAATGTTTTCTGAAGAGCAGAAGTTTGAGGTAAGACTGCAGCACTGTGCACCTAATTTGTCGAAACGATTATTATCAGCCACTTAACTTGCTCAGAGCTAAGAGAAAGACTGCCTCACTTTCCTCGAACATGGATTAACGTGTTACTTGATTAAGCTGTTCGATTTTTATAGAAATTCTGTGTTAAATTTTTTCCCTGTTGTTCACATTGTTAAGCATAGTACTGTTCAGACCAATGTTATGTGTCGAGACCGCATGAAGTTTTATTCTGTCTTTTGAATATATAGTTCTTTCTAAAATTGTTGTCTTGGAATATCATTTCGTAGAAAAAAGTTAGTCTCCCCACTCCACTGTTTGTCATCACGCATTATCACCCGCAACAGTTTGAATAGAATTCAGACACAGAACTGTATTTCAGCCGCTTACTGTTTGCTGTTGAGCTTTTGAGAAACCTGCAACAACGTTTTGAAGACGCCCCTTGGGCGTTTGGAAGATTCCTACTGAAAAAAAAAAGAAGTGGTTAGCGTTCGAGCTACATAATGCGTACATGTATGAGGCGACGCTTCGACTCCCGCTCAAATTTTATTGTTGTAGTACAAGTGCAGATCCACTGATATCCAAAAAATTTGCACCTACACTCTTCGTTCTTGCTACATTAGCAACGTTTCACCGTTACACAAGTGAACTGCCACATGGGGCCTGCCTCTGTGTCTGCAGCTCCAAGAGTCGAGGTCTAAAGTAGTTCCGGGTAGCCTACCAGATTACATGTACAAGGGATTTCGCAAATCACGACAGGCACGCATTTCCCAGAAAACTCTATGCAGGTTTTTGATTTACTTGTCGTTAGCTATAAATATGTTTGTTTCAATAATTAAATTCAATTAAAAACAGTAAATATGTGAATACCATGAAATTCACTACTTCAAGCAAAAACACGTATCCTTTTTAAAATTAATTTGCGCGGAACGTCAGAGTATTGCATCTTACTACTTACACATTTCTATCGCTTGCGCCTTTGTCCCGCATTTTGCACGGGGTTGGCTTGGTTAAATCGGATTTGGCATGTTAATTTGAAGGGGTGGCCGGATGCCCTTCCTGCCGCCACCCCGTACTTCCCCCCCCCCCCCCCCATCCCCTGGGACGGAATCAGAGTACCCCATCTGTCTGCGTCTAGTGTAAATCATGGAAAAGTGCGGATGTGTTTCAAATGTCTGTGAGAGGTGTAACTTAGATGGGACGTGGGGACCAGCCCGGTATTCACCTAAAGGGATGTGGAAAACCACATGCAGGCTGACCGGCACACCGGGTCTCATCGTTAATCCGGCGGTCGGATTCGATCCGGGGCCGGCGCTCCTACCCGACTCCAGGAAGCAGCGCGGTAGCGCGCTCGGCTAATCTGGCGGGTCATCTTACTACTTGCACATTATGTTGTTTTAATGGCCTACTTATGGTGTACAAAGTGTGAAGTAAATCTGAGATCCCAACGTCGTGGCCTCCCCTTGTAAGAGTATTGCTTCGGCTGTTCCTACATTACTCCGGAATGCAAATTGATAGTCCCTGTTACCGGATTCTATCAGTTTTCCAATTCTTCTGCAAGCAATTCCCACTAGTATTACTAAACTGACAGTATAGTAATATTCACAGCAGCCAACTTCTGCCTTTTTTGAAATTGGTATTATATTTTTTCGAAGACAGATATTTCGCCTGTGTCACATATCTTGTACAGTGTTTGGAATAGTTTTGTCATGGGTGGCCTCTGCCAAGGATGTCAATAATACTGAGGGGTTGTCCTCTACTCCAGTTCCATTCTTCCGAATTACGTCAAATTCTTCTTGTCTTCATTTACTTCTTCTTCCCTTCCTATAATATTGGTGTCAAGTTCATTTCCTTCTCATGTCGCTTACCCCTCCTTCCATCTTTCAGCATTTCTTGCTTTGGTTGACACTGACTTTTCACGTGAGCTCCTGGTACACGTACATCTGCTTTACTTTTTCTATAAATTTTGCGGTAGTCTTTGTATAACTGAGGAAACTGGTAGGTAAATGGAAGTTGGATTTGTTGTTAACGAGTCATCAGCTGTGGTGAGAGAAATGAAATGCGTCTGCTTATGATAGCGACACCAGCACCATGGCGGCCAAACCAGGCGGAGAGCAGGTGCTACCTGTGGCTGGGGACCTGTTGAACACACACACACACACACACACACACACACACACACACACACACATTGGCCGAGCGGTTTTGTGTGCTTGGCGCTGCTGTGGTCGCGTGACGTGGCAGCGGCTGGCCAATCAGCGACCCTGTCACCTGTGGCTGCTGCACAATCTGCATTTCCAGTTCCGCGTGTGGCTCTGCGGTTACGCTGCCAAAATCAGCATGAAGCAACACAATGCACTGTTCTTCATACAAGACCCGTAGGACGAAAAGGAAAGATTCTTTTTTTTAAAGTTCAGTAAGGCGGACTCTAATTATTGTGACTCAAAGAACATTTATACTGAGGGCGGACAGTAGCGTAACACGAAAGCTATCGTTGGCTGGCAGCGTCAGATGACACTCAAACATGTCGACTCCAAACGTGTCACACGATTAAGTCGAGGAAACGAATCCTGTGCCATTGCAAATAAGATGTAAATGGAATGATATTGCAATGTGTATGGTCATGTTGGCTGGCCACTTGCCTGAAGAGCCGGCCGAAGTGAGTGGAGTTGCCGAGTGGTTCTAGGCGCTGCAGTCTGGAACCGCAAGACCGCTACGGTCGCAGGTTCGAATCCTGCCTCGGGCATGGATGTTTGTGATGTCCTTAGGTTAGTTAGGTTTAACTAGTTCTAAGTTCTAGGGGACTAATGATCTCAGCAGTTGAGTCCCATAGTGCTCACATCCATTTTTTGAACTTGCCTGAAGCTTGCACTAGGGTTCGACGCAATAACCTGTAGAACCCGGTCTTCCAAATCAGGTGTACGCTCAGTCCGCTGCCGCCCTGCATGTTTCTCTATGGGAATGGACTTCACACAAACGCCCAAAAAGGGCTTGAAATGTTGCATCGTGTGTTTGGTGTCTGGGAGAGCACTTGTTTTGGAGTAGCCGTGCTGCCTCTCGACCGTTTATATCTGGTTGGCCGTACACAAACACCATCTCGGCTTGTTCCCGACATCAATAACGGACTATACTGCTACTTGCATTACGCTGCGTCAATGGCCGAGCCAGCAACACACAACGAACACGTAGTAAGCTCCACCTACCGTGGCAACGCTGCATTTCCGAACACATGCTCATAACACCTTTTTTCTTTCATTTCCAGTCAAAAAATGTTCAAATGTGTGTGAAATCTTATGGGACAACTGCTAAGCTCATCAGTCCCTAAGCTTACACACTACTTAACCTAAATTATCCTAAGGACAAACACACACACCCACGCGCGAGGGAGGACTCGAACCTCCGCCGGGACCAGCCGCTCAGTCCCTGACTGCAGCGCCTGAGACCGCTCGGCTAATCCCCCGCGGCCATTTCCAGTCACGGATCCGTCACTGCAGTTTGTCGAGTTTATTAACGTTCAGCCCATACACTCTAGCAGCAGCAAAAAAGTATCTCTGAAAAAGAGAAATTAGTTAAAATTTAATATAAATTTCAGTTTTCAAATGACAAAACTGCCGTCGGTTCGACTGAATGTTTTCTATTACTCCTGCTATCACAATTTCTGGTTTTGATCCATTATGAAGTGCAATCGGGAAAGAAAACAGTAAATCTCAGACAGGTCTGCACAATATGTCCTTGTCAAAAAAAAAAAAAAAAAAATGGCTCTGAGCACTATGGGACTCAACTGTTGAGGTCATTAGTCCCCTAGAACTTAGAACTAGTTAAACCTAACTAACCTAAGGACATCACACACATCCATGCCCGAGGCAGGTTTCGAACCTGCGACCGTAACGGTCTCGCGGTTCCACACTGCAGCGCCAGAACCGCGCGGCCACTTCGGCCGGCCCTTGTCAAAACAGTAGAACTCATATCTGTATAGATAAACCTGATGTCTCGACATACCATAAAGTTTTTTCATAGGTTATAAGCAGACCAATTCATATAGGACAGGTTGTTTGGTTAGGCAGCAGGCAGTCGTTGGACATTCTAGTCTTGACAAAGGGTGAATTTTCATTCGAACGTGCGTGCGTTTTTATAAGAGTCAATTAATCTTTTGAGTGCGGTGGAATCTACAGTTTTGAAATAAATCGTTATAAAATACAGGGGTTAATGTTGATGATATGTAAAACAGGGGAATGCTGGCGAGAGGAAGAATGATCATCTCTAATACGGGTGAAGATATTGCGGCCGGCCGGAGTGGCCAAGCGGTTCTAGGCGCTGCAGTTTGGAACCGCGAGACCGCTATGGTCGCAGGTTCGAATCCTGCCTCGGGTATGGATGTGTGTGTTGTCCTTAGGTTAGTTAGGTTTAAGTAGTTCTAAGTTCTAGGGGACTGATGACCTCAGAAGTTAAGTCCCATAGGGCTCAGAGCCATTTGAACCATTTCTGAAGATATTGCGATAGGGAGTCATGATTGACGTAGTGCCCTGCTTTACAGTGACTGGAATAAGTAAAGGTCACATTCGCGTATAAATAATAAGGAACAGTAACTGTAATATACGACATCTCAGCAATTTTTATTGGTTTTAAAGGGAACACTTTAGCCTAAGATGAAGCACAGTCAAAACGGAATTGTATCTATAGTGGTGGGTGTGATTACGGACTGGAAGTCTTATGGTTGAAAAGCGTGTCACATAAACAGCGAAGTGTTTAATTGTTTTGCTCGTTCTTGATGATATAAGTAAGACCACGCTCATACAATCGGCTGTTTGAATTTAAAATAAATAATGAAAAAGTGAAATTGAAAGAAGAGCGAAGAAGATTGTAAAGTATGGGAACTAAAGAATATTGGATAAGGACGAAGATCAGAAGAAAAGAAGTGTCCCAAATTAAAATGGTCCTCTTATGGACAAAACTAAAAGAAGAAGAAAAGGAATTGAAAATGGATACAAATCACACGGACACCGATCTTAACGCTCACGTGTTTACCT
The DNA here is from genome assembly GCF_023864275.1 of Schistocerca cancellata. Classification (NCBI taxonomy): domain Eukaryota; kingdom Metazoa; phylum Arthropoda; class Insecta; order Orthoptera; family Acrididae; genus Schistocerca; species Schistocerca cancellata. The sequence goes on from NC_064630.1 coordinate 766,926,396, forward strand.
GTATGTGACGTCGGCACTCCTTCCCTCCCCCCTCCCCTCTCTCACCCCGTAAATAAACAATTCCTATTGCCTGAATTAACCTTGCGACCGAACATATCCATGAAACATAGCACGAGAGTACAAGGTATGTGAGTAGCGTTCGAAAAACCACGACAATTTTTTTTCGAAAGAATTTTATGTATTGTCTTCATCAGTGTCATACCATTCATATAGCTCCATCAGATATTATACAGCATTTTCTCCAATTCAGTCTTTGGGATATATTTTATCTCCCTCAGTGGCGCATTGTTAATCTAAGCTTCTAAAACAGCAGGCCCTTAAATTTTTCATTATTTTTGGGACTAGTAGTCACACGGGGTTAATGTAGATGCTGTGCAATCAATATAGTATTGTTTTTGCCTAAATATTCAGCAACAAACAACACAGTGTGATCCATTGTCATGAACTGCTTCGCCAAAAATTCGGGAACTTTTTCGGACTGTTTCACGGAAACGGAGTTGGACTTATCGTTATTGCTCGTAAGACATTGTGGTACGAACTGGTCCTGCACTATGCAGTTAAAAAATCGAAGGAAACAGTAAGCGCATAGGCTCGATGTTTTTCGGTCTTGTCGATCCTGGAAGTTTGCACTTGTACGAATGAATCTTAGTTTCGACATCACTTTCGCAGAGCCTTGTTTCATCGCCTGTTATGACACATTTCAGTAGTTCTGGAATATTGCAGACTTCATCTAGCGACTTGCTTTTGCCGCTGTTTTTGTTACAAATTGAATAGTTTTGGAACAAAACATGAAAAATATCATGGACTGAGCCACCTGAAATGCCAAGATGCCACACTGCAGTGTGGTTCCAGTTGCCTGAGACTGCAGTCGTGTGTGTGATTTGCGTTTGCGCGAGTGTGTGTACGTGTCTATTTTTGACGAAGGCGCTACTGGCCGAAAGCTTTATTTCTGACACTGTTTGTTCTATCTATCTGCGACCCAGCATCTCCGCTATGTGAAGGGCAGCAACTTTCTTTTTCATAATATTGTTACATTTCATCCTTACTTTTCCTATACCAATAGCAATCTTTAACATTTCCAACACTTTCATGCACATTATTCCGTTATTGTGGCAAAATTTAGTACAAATTTTCTGATCCACTATTATGCAAAATAAACGCTCGCCGATACTGTAAGGACATGGGCATTTCCACATTAGCTTAGCAACATTAGTATTAATAATAAAGGGACTGGCAAGGGCATCAGATCATTACTCTATTGAATTACGATAAATATGAGGCACTCTCGAGCAGTACTCCCAACATGTCTGCATGATTGAGCCACTATCTTAAAGCGTTGGTGAAAAGCGTCGGAAGTTGAGAATTGTGGAATGTAAAGTCGTAGCTCGCCGGGCCGCCGTGGGCTGTAGGTAGCGGTCACCGGAAACGTGGGACAGTACGGCGCTTTTGGGGATAGCTCGGCATCCGGAGCCACCTGTGCTGGGCAACACGTGACGAAGACGGGAATTTCGTTTGCCTAGGGGCGTTATGACCTACTCGATCATTGGGTAGATCTCAGGGATCTTGGCGATGATAAAGCGTTCGACATTGGCCGAAACAGAGTATTCTTCCGCCGTGTTTCGTACGCGTGTGAGACAGGAGAATTGTAGAGAGTGAGGACTTCGCCTTCAGCCATCGAGCGGTACGGACTTGGAGACGGCGTCTTGGCCATCGCCTTCGAAGGGAGATATACGGTCTGTATCGCAGCACTGCACGAACAAGTGTTCCGTGCAGAGTACTGCGGTTAGAGCTCTTTGTGTGCTCGGAAGCGAGATTTCCACAAACGCTTAACCACTTCCAACAACTTACCTAATATTCTTGATGTGGTAGTTATCCTTGCGAGGTGCCGAGTATTTATCAACGCAGCTGCCGGTAATAGGGGTGCGTAATTGCAAATTGTTAATGTGCCATTCTCAGGAGTGTGTGGGTGGACAAAGAGATTCACATTTTTTTGTAAATTTTGTCAGTTGTGGGGAATATCAAATTAAAATGCCAATATTACAATCGAATTATCGACTTCATTGTTGCTAGCATTTACCCTGTCCCAGTATGCTTTACATGTACTCTTGTCGCTGCAAAGCTTGCCCAGACGGGTAGGAAAGAAGGTTTGCATTCTTCTATGTCAGCGACGGACAAATAAGTTTACAATACTACCAAAACGTATGTAACCTTTTTGGTAATGACAGACATATCCGTCATGGCCGTCACAGCAGAGTTACTTTGCAGGAAAGTAACGAAACATCAGCGCGAGTCGGGCTAATAAAACGAGAAATTACAAAATTCCCGTTATTTCTTGACCACACTTTGTAGACAAGGGAATGATATCTTCGTTACTCGTTCACTAAAAACATGAATTTAGACACTGTCTCCAGTGGACGACTTTTGACATCTCACCTCTCACGTTTGAAATTTTTGTCACTAATAATGATAATTTCGTGTGTCAATGCTCTGGTGCAAGCCCTCCTATTGGACTGCTCTGCGGTGGCTAGCGTGTCCTTACTCTACCCCTGGTATCCAATGGAATCCGAATCACGTGTCGCTTCTGGCGACCCCTCACCTCGTCGAGAGGTGAAGTCTGTGTTAAATCGCAGTCTGGAAACTCCCTGGTCCTGCCAGGATTCGATGTAGCGGCCTTTCTATTTCCACGAATGGACTTTATCGCTAGACCACCGTGCCGGACAAAATTTTACAGCAAAGGAACGATTGCTAATGCGAACAGAGGGCTGTAGCGCCTCAAGCATTATAACGCTGAAGAAGAATTACGGGGTCGCACCAACTTCCGCCACATGTGAGAGAGTGATCAGCGAGCGGCTCCCGTGTTCGTGTAGTTGAGTCGTCAGCCTTGAAGGAACAAGAATATTAATGAACGCAGAGCCCTCCCCGGGCGTCTCCTGCCGCTGGAGGCGGAGGCTGCGGAGAGGTGGAGCCGCCCCCCCTGCCGGCGCGCGCTATCACTGCCGGGCCGCCTGTTAGGCGTGGAGGCAGGGCCGCGCTAATTGGGGAAGTTGTGCCGCCGCGCCGGTGGGCAGAGCTGCCGGGGTGGCTCACGTCGGCTGCGGGCTACAGCGAGAGGCGCCTCCAGGGCGCCGGCGCCCGCCTGCCCTCGCGCTTCGAGTCTCATCAGATATTTTTTTTAAATATCGGAAATCCGATATATAGATATTTAAGTATATGTCACTAGCGGCTCGCGATATATAGAAAATAACTATCGATATATCGATGGAAAAAATATCGACGTACCGGCCAAAAAGACTATCGGCTGCACATTCTAAATATACTGCTAGTTTTAGAGCTGTATTTTTAAGTACTGATCTGTTATTAGATATTCTGTACATCAACAAGCTAGCAGCCTGCTTATCCCCTTCAGAGCAGGAATTCAAGGAAGTATATGCACTTACAAGCTTGGCGATAACAAGTTTGCTAACAACGGTTATTGCACCGTAAGTGATGTGTTGGCAGAAGAGCCAACACCGTATAGCTAGAGGAGGCCCAAATGCACGCGTTAAAGCTCACGCAGGCTGGCGTGAGGTCTGGAAAATGACAAGGAATTATAGTAGCCAAAAATAGTACATAGCTTCTGGAATACTTAACTTTAATCCATAATTGTTGTACATCGCTCTTGATGATACATAAGTGCAATCTCAATATACACTGGTAATGGCGAATTGCTAGGACGTAGCAATTGACGTAGCTGAGGGCTATGCTAACTATCGTCTCGGCAAATGAGAGCGTATTTGTCAGTGTAGCATCGCTAGCAAAGTCGGCTTTACAACTGGGGCGAGTGCTAGGAAGTGTCTCCAGACCTGCCGTGTGGCGGCGCTCGGTCTGCAATCACTGACAGTGGCGACACGCGGGTCCGACGTATACTAACGGACCGCGGCCGATTTAAAGGCTACCACCTAGCAAGTGTGGTGTCTGGCGGTGACACCACAGTAAGTGCCACAATAGAAGGTGTCCGATGGATCTTTCGTCCGGTTTCGTGACGTGTGGAATTTGTCTCAACACTCCTTGTCGACTTCCTTGTTTTTCAATTTCCGCAAACGCCAGCGATCTAGCAGTCGTAGTGTCACGATTCTACATCTACATCTACGTGATTACTCTACTATTCACAATAAAGTGTCTGGCAGAGGGTTCAATGAACCACCTTAATGCTGTCTCTCTACCGTTCCACTCTCGAACGGCACGCGGGAAAAACGAGCACTTAAAGTTTTCCGTGCGAGCCCTGATTTATTTTATCGTGATGATCATTTATCCCTATGTAGGTGGGTGCCAACAGAATGTTTTCGCAATTGGAGGAGAAAACTGGTGATTGAAATTTCGTGAGAAGATCCCGTCGCAAAGAAAAACGCCTTTGTTTTAATGATTGCCACTCCAATTCACGTATCATGTCTGTGACACTATCTCCCCTATTTCGCGATAATACAAAACGAGCTGTCCTTCTTTGTACTTTATCGAAGTCATCCGTCAGTCCCACCTAATGTGGATCCCACATCGCACATCAGTGCTCCAGAATAGGGCGGACAAGCGTAGTGTAAGGAGTCTCTTTGGTAGACCTGTTGCACCTTCTAAGTGTTCTGCCAGTGAATCGCAGTCTTTGGTTTGCTCTACCCACAATATTATCTATGTGATTGTTCCAGTCCAGGTTATTTGTAATTGTAATCCCGAAGTATTTAGTTGAATTTACAGCCCTCAGATTTGTGTGACTTATCGCGTAATCGAAATTAAGCTGATTTCTTTTAGTACTCATGTGAACGCACTTTTCTTTATTCAGAGTCAATTGCCACTTTTCGCTCCATACAGATATCTTATCGAAATCATTTTGCAAGGCTTTTTGATCATCTGTCTTTACAAGACAGTAAATGACAGCATCATCTGCAAACAATCTAAGACGGCTACTCAGATTGTCTCCTATGTCGTTAATATAGATCAGGAACACTTCCTTGGGGGACGCCGGATATTACTTCTGTTTTACTCGATGACTTTCCGTCTATTACTACAAACTGTGACCTTTCTGACAGGAAATCACGAATCCAGTCGCACAACTGAGGCGATACTCCGTAGGCACGCAGTTTGATTAGAAGACGCTTGTGAGGAACGGTGTCGAAAGCCTTCTGGAAGTCTAAAAATATGGAATCAATTTGACGTCGCCTGTCCATAGCACTGTTGAGTGAAGTTCAACGTTGCTGTTTCTGTTGGTAACGCCGAGCGCCGATTACGTCAGCATTTCCCCTCACATGTCTCCGCCCACCGCAAAGACCAGTCTTGTCATATAGATTTTTGTACATCAGTGTCACCAACTGTTACCGAAGAATGCCGATGTGAAGATATAGCAGTCTATTTGCGTTAAAAAAATTTTTTTTGCTATTTCTTCACATCGCGTGTCTTCCGTTCACAACTTCACTCCGACAGTGCAGCTGGACGCTGTTGTGCCACCTACACTGGCTTCACACAATCAAAGAAAAGACTCGAACTGATGAAAGCTCAAAAGGTAGTAAGATTCCTTCAGAAAGTTAAAGGAAAATTATGTTCTACTACTGTTTCAAAAGAACTATTTGTTCTTTAACGCAGCTGGTGTGCTATTTCTTCACATCGGTTATCTTGTTATTCCACTCACACCGCCACCCCCCAGTGAATCGGACTTCTGCTTTGTGCCACCTATACGTGCTCCACACAGTCAAACAGAAAGACTGGACGTGATGAAACTGAAAAAGTAGTAAGACTCCTTCACGCAGCGAAAGTAAAACATTGTTCTCTGCGCTGGAGTGCCAAAGTAACTGGTATAGGCAGGGTTTATTCAAGTACAGAGATATCTAAACAGGCAGAATACGGCTAACTACTGCCACCTAGAATAACTCCGAAAGAATGATAGTAGCTGAAAAGTTTGTGGGACAAATGATGCATGGGACACCGGGGGCCATAATATGACGTTGGTTTTTTGTTGCTAGGTGGTGTCGCGCAAAAGATATGAAGGTCAACTTTGTTTTTTTTTTAAATCGGATGCTATATTTTCGTACTTATTTTCCGATAGCGGCTATATCTCTGACGCGAACTCACCTACCAACAAAAAACCAAGGTCATATTATGGCCCCGGTTGTCCCATGCAACTTTAGTCCCACAAACGTTTTAGCTCCTATCATACTTTCGGAGTTATAGTAGGTGCAATAATTAGTCACTCACACTGTATAGGACAAAAGTTCAAAAATGTTCAAATGTGTGTGAAATCTTATGGGTCTTAACTGCTCAGGTCATCAGTCCCTAAGCTTGCACACTACTTAACCTAAATTATCCTAAGGACAAACACACACACCCATGCCCGCGGGAGGATTCGCACCTCCGCCAGGACCAGCCGCACAGGACAACAAGTGGCGCGTTGTTATATTTCTTACGGCTGCTACAATGGCAGGTTATCAAGATTTAAGTGCGTTTGAACGTGGTTTGTGGGACAACAGCGCACCTGTGATGGGACACAGCATCTCCCAGGTAGCGATGAAGTGGGGATTTTTCCATTGGACCATTTCACGAGTGTACCGTGAATATCAGTAATTTGGTAAAACATAAAATCTTACGGCATCGCTGCAGCCGGAAAAAGATCCTGCAAGAACGGGACCAATAACGACTAAAGAGAATCGTTCAACGTGACAGAAATGCAACCCTTCCAGTAATTGCTGCAGATATCAATGCTGGGCCATTACCAAGTGTCAGCGTGTGAACCAATCAACGTAACATCATCGATATGGTCTTTCGGAGCCGAAGACTCACTGGTGTAAGTTTTACACTTCGCCTGAGCCCATCATCACCGACATTGGACTGTCGATGACTGGAAACATGTTGCCTTGTCGGACGAGTGGCGATTCAAATTGTAGCGAGCGGATCAACGTGAACCCATGGAGTCCGCATGTCAGCATGGGACTTTTCAAGCTGCTGGAGACTGTAATGGTGTGGGACGTGTACAGTTGGAGTGATATGGGACCCCTGACACGTCTAGTTACTACTCTGACAGGTGACACGTACGTAAGCGTCTTGTCTCATCACCTGCATCCAATCATTTGGATTGTGCATTCAGACGGACTTGGGCAATTCCAGCAGAACAATGCGATATCTCACTCGTCCAGAATTGATTCAGAGTGGCTCCACGGACGCTCTCCAAAGTTTATACACTTTCCCTGGCCACTAAGCTTCCCACACATGAACATTATTGAACATACACTCCTGGAAATGGAAAAAAGAACACATTGACACCGGTGTGTCAGACCCACCATACTTGCTCCGGACACTGCGAGAGGGCTGTACAAGCAATGATCACACGCACGGCACAGCTGACACACCAGGAACTGCGGTGTTGGCCGTCGAATGGCGCTAGCTGCGCAGCATTTGTGCACCGCCGCCGTCAGTGTCAGCCAGTTTGCCGTGGCATACGGAGCTCCATCGCAGTCTTTAACACTGGTAGCATGCCGCGACAGCGTGGACGTGAACCGTATGTGCAGTTGACGGACTTTGAGCGAGGGCGTATAGTGGGCATGCGGGAGGCCGGGTGGACGTACCGCCGAATTGCTCAACACGTGGGGCGTGAGGTCTCCACAGTACATCGATGTTGTCGCCAGTGGTCGGCGGAAGGTGCACGTGCCCGTCGACCTGGGACCGGACCGCAGCGACGCACGGATGCACGCCAAGACCGTAGGATCCTACGCAGTGCCGTAGGGGACCGCACCGCCACTTCCCAGCAAATTAGGGACACTGTTGCTCCTGGGGTATCGGCGAGGACCATTCGCAACCGTCTCCATGAAGCTGGGCTACGGTCCCGCACACCGTTAGGCCGTCTTCCGCTCACGCCCCAACATCGTGCAGCCCGCCTCCAGTGGTGTCGCGACAGGCGTGAATGGAGGGACGAATGGAGACGTGTCGTCTTCAGCGATGAGAGTCGCTTCTGCCTTGGTGCCAATGATGGTCGTATGCGTGTTTGGCGCCGTGCAGGTGAGCGCCACAATCAGGACTGCATACGACCGAGGCACACAGGGCCAACACCCGGCATCATGGTGTGGGGAGCGATCTCCTACACTGGCCGTGCACCACTGGTGATCGTCGAGGGGACACTGAATAGTGCACGGTACATCCAAACCGTCATCGAACCCATCGTTCTACCATTCCTAGACCGGCAAGGGAACTTGCTGTTCCAACAGGACAATGCACGTCCGCATGTATCCCGTGCCACCCAACGTGCTCTAGAAGGTGTAAGTCAACTACCCTGGCCAGCAAGATCTCCGGATCTGTCCCCCATTGAGCATGTTTTTGACTGGATGAAGCGTCGTCTCACGCGGTCTGCACGTCCAGCACGAACGCTGGTCCAACTGAGGCGCCAGGTGGAAATGGCATGGCAAGCCGTTCCACAGGACTACATCCAGCATCTCTACGATCGTCTCCATGGGAGAATAGCAGCCTGCATTGCTGCGAAAGGTGGATATACACTGTACTAGTGCCGACATTGTGCATGCTCTGTTGCCTGTGTCTATGTGCCTGTGGTTCTGTCAGTGTGATCATGTGATGTATCTGACCCCAGGAATGTGTCAATAAAGTTTCCCCTTCCTGTGACAATGAATTCACGGTGTTCTTATTTCAATTTCCAGGAGTGTATCTGCGATGCCTTGCAACATGCTGTTCAGAAGAGATCTCCATCCCCTCGTACTCTTACGGATTTATGGACAGCCCAGCAGGATGCATGGTGTCTGTTCCCTCCAGCACTACTTCAGACATGAGTCTAGTCCATGCCACGTCATGTTGCGGCACTTCTGCTTGTTCACGGGGGCCATACACTATATTAGGCAGGTGTACCAGTTCCTTTGGCTCTTCAGTGTACAATTTCAAAAGAACAGCTTCAAATATTCATCGAAAACTGCGAAAAAATGTAATATGAAATAAAAATATCGGCACTCGCAGTTTCCTTTTCGTTATGGTTATATCGATACATCGGTGAAAAAATATAGCCGACAAGTAACGAAATATTTTGGAGAAATTATCGATATGTCGTTATATCAATATTTTATCAACAGTGCTACCGCAGACTCTCATCCAGGGCAAGAGGCATGTCAAGCACATCTATATCTACGTCTGCATCTGTAATCTGCAAACCACCGTGTGGTGCATGGCAGAGGGTACGTCCGATTGTAGCAATTATTAGGATTTCCTCCTGTCCAATTCACGTATGGAGCACGAGAAGAATGATTGCCTGAATGCCTCTGTGCATGCAGTAATTATTCTAATATTATCGTTACGATCCTCATGTGAACGATACGTAGGAGCTTGTCTTCCTAGCGTCATCATTTAAAGCTGATTTTTCAAAATTTGTTGACAGACTTTATCGGGACAGTTTACGTCTGTCTTCAAGAGTCTTTCATTTCAGCTCCTTCAGTATCTCTGTGACACTCTCCCACGGATCAAACAAATCCTCGACCATTCGTGCTGCCCTCTTCTGTATACGTTCAACATCGCCTGTTAGTTCTATTTCGTAAGGGTCCCACACACTTGATCAGTATTCTAGAACCTGTCGCACGAGTGATTCTTAAGCTATCTCCTATGTACACTGATTGCACTTTCTCAGTATTCTACAAATAAACCGAAGTCTACCTCCTGCTTTGCTCACAACTGAGCCTATGTGATTATTGCACTTGATATCCCTGCAAATTGATACACTCATGTATTTGTCTGAGTTGGCCTATTCCAGGTGTGACTCAGTGATATTATATTCATATGACACTACACTTTTCGTTTTCTGTAATGCACAGTTTTACATTCCTGAACATTTCAAGTAAATTGCCTTCCAAGGTAACACGCTCCGCCCTTCCTACCCTAAAGTCATCACTCCAGTCACAAATTTCGCTTGATACCCCACATGATCGTACTTTTGACAATAAGTGCAGGTGTAGTACCGAGTCAAATGCTTTTCGGAAATCAAGAAATACTTCATCTACCTGCCTGCCTTAATCCAAAGCTTTCACTATGCCATGGGAGAAAAGTGTGATTTGAGTTTCACATGATCAGTGTTTTCGGAATCCATGCTGGTTGGCATTACGTTTGAGCTCAGAATATCGATGTCAAGGAAATTGGACAGTAGTCACGTAGTTCACTTATACTACCCTTCTTGTAGACAGGTGTGGCCTCTGCTTTTTTTCCAACAACTGGACACGGTTTTTCGTTCGAGTGATCTACGACAGATTTTAGTTAGAGCAGGTTCTGACTCGGCCGTAAATTCAGTACAGAATTTAATGTACCTAACTCGGGTCCAAACAGACGCTACACCCATATATCGCACGAAGCAAGGCGCATTATTCTTTTTTTTTTTTTTCTCCAGCTTGTTGAACGTGATGGTTTCATAACTGTAGTAATTACTTGGAAAGATATAGCAGCGCTAGTTGGAATTTTACTTTCAAACGGCAAGACCGGTTTCATCCATCAATGACATTTGCAAGTTGGCCGGCGTAGTCGCCGACTTGTAAGTATCAGGTTTTACGTCTCTGTTACTCGTGAGCAATCTTTGCTGTGATATCTGTGCCTCCTAGTCGATTACCCGTCTGCGTCTGTAGCGCTAGTTTGTCTTAACTAAGGTCTTTGGAGCGAGCGCTGGATGGGCCTATGAGAATTAAATGCGGCGTTGCAGACGGCATGGCTTACGAACTTGGAGTCAGCAAAGTTATTTCTTTCTATTGTGTTCCACGCAAGCTTTCGTCCTCTTTAGTTCATTTGTACGTTACGATGTGTTAAGAAACGTGGTAGGTATGACTTACAGTGAGAAGGAGGAAGAGTGGTATGTGAATGCATCCTATGTTTATACATTGTCAATTAATTTACAATAAGAAATTTGTACAGAATTTCTCCAGGCAGATGCGCTGGAGAAAAAGACAATTTTTTTTTTTTTTTTTTTTTTTTTTTTTTTTTTTTTTTTTTTTTTTTTTTTTTTTTTTTTTTTTTTGGAAATGCAAGCTTGGTGAGCTATATTCTACATCTGCATGGATACTCTGCAAATCACATGCAAGTGCCGATCTCTAACAGCGCACGGAAAAAATGAACACCTGTATCTTTCCGGACGAACTCTGATTTCCCTTATTTTATTATGATGGCCGTTTCTACCTATGTACTCGTAGGTTAGCGTCAACAATATATTTTTGCATTCGGAGGAGAAAGCTGGTGGCTGAAATTTCGTGAGAAGATTCCGCCGTAACGAAAAGCGCGTTTGTTTTAATGATGTCCACATCATATCCCGTATAATGTATTCGATATAATACGAAACGTACTGTTCATCTTTGAACTTTCTCGATCTTCTGTGTTAATCCTATCTGGTAACCATCCGAGACCGCGCAGCAGTTCTCCGAAAGATTACGGACAAGTGTAGTGTAGATAGTCTCTTTAGTAGATCTGTAACATTTTCTGAGTGTTCTGCCAATAAAACGCCGTTTTGGCTTTCCCTTAACCAGAACAATTTCTGTGTGTTCTTTCCAATTTAAGTCATTCGTAACAGTAATTCCTAGCTATTTACTTGAATTTAGGACCTTCAGATTTGACTGATTTACCGTGTAACCGAAGTTAAACGCATTTTTTTATCAGTTATGTGGATGACTTCACATTTTTTAATTGGAAGGAGAGATTTCTGTATGTACCGAAAGAGCCTGAGCAGTGAAGTGAGACCACCAGTGGCGGCTAATGCTGGGCAGTGTCCATTTCCTGTATACAATGTGTTTAATTTGTAATATAGTTGAGCGTTTCTTTCATTTTTGATAGCTTTACGACTTATTTGTAGATAAATTCATTGTCTTACCATGTTGTGTGTACCATGTGGCTCTTTGAATATTAATCACGGTGCCTCCTGTAAACCAACTGCCTCTATTCGGTTTCAGTAATTATTAGGAGCTGCACAATATTTTGCCCCCACCTCCGTGGCCGAGGCCACTAAAGTACACTTGTGCGGAGGCGCTCGACGCTGAGGTAAGCCGCGTCGAATCCTGGTGGTGGGAAAAATATTTTCAGTGCCAGTATTTGGCTCCAAGAGGAGGAAACGTGATGTCGTTAAGATCCTGATCGCCAGACTTAGCGTCCTGTTTTAAATACCAAACCTCTCCGCAGTATCTCACGGAGTGGGGGAATGTGACATTGTTGACGGTGATCCGTCCTTGGCACGGGGGCGTAAGGCTTGGTAGCACCCTTGGTGCTAATCGCGAGGAATGGGCTGTGTGCCGGCACCTTTCTCACCTTCTCCCCTCTCTTACCATTATAGTAAAATATAAACATTACACTACAGTCCGCACGTACACAATACATGCGTACTACACTCAATAGACAAAGAAAGTGGCACATCTGCCTAATATGGAGTAGGGCCCCCGCCGAAGTGCCGCAACACGACGTGGCATGGAGTCGACTAATGTCTGGTGGTGGAGGTAACTGACACCATGAATCCCGCAGGGCTGTCCATAAACCCGTAAGAGTACAAGAGGAGGAGATCTCTTCCGAACAGCACGTTGTAAGGCATCCCAGAATGCTCAATACTATTCATGTCTGGGGAGTTTGGTGGCGAGCGGGATTGTTTAAACTCAGAGTGCTTTTGGAGCCACTCTGTAGGCAATTCTGGTGTGATGTTGCACTGTGCTACTGGAATCGTCCGTCAGGACGCACGATAGACATACATGGATGCAGGTGAACAGATAGGACGCGTACATACGGATTACCTGTCAGAGTTGTATCTTGACGTATCTAGGGACCCACGTCACTCCCACTTCTACACGCCGCACACCATTACACAGCCTCCACCAGCTTGAACAGTCCTCTGCTGTCATGCAGACTCCATGGGTTCATGAGTTTGTCTCTGTACCCGTGCACGTCCATCCGCTCGATACAATTTGAAACGGGACTCGTCCGATCAGGCAATATTTTTCTAGTCATCAACAGTCCAATGTTGGCGTTGATGGGCCCAGGCGAGCTATAAAGCTTTGTGTTGCGCAATCATTATAAGTACACGAGTGGGCCTTCCCCTCGGAAAGCCCATATCGATGATGTTTCGTTGAATGGTTCGCACCTTGACACTTGTTAATGGCCCAGTATTGAAATCTGCAGCAATCTGCGGAAGGGTTCCACTTCTATCACGTTGAACGTTTCTCTTCAGTCGTCGTTGGTCCCGCTCTTGCAGGATCTTTTTCCGGACGTAGCGATGTCGCAGATTTGATGTTTACCGGATTCCTGATATTCACTGTACACTAGTGAAATGGTCATATGGGAAAATCCCCACTTCGTCGCGTAATAGTCTAGTAGATTTCTTTCAGGTTCGAGAAAGTAAGTTTCCATCAAGAACGTCATATCAGATGTTGCAGTCCCATATTCCAGGCAGTGTCTTATAAGAATTCTATGTTCTGAGCTTCTTCATAGAAAAGTGTTTTGATTTACAGTCGAGAGCAAAGCGTGTCTCTTACACTTTTTTGACTATGAGACGTAACATACGAAAAGTTTCTTGGTAGGAAGGCTTCTCATTACAAAATAATAAGTGATCAAGAGGCCCGGTTTTATTGTTCCAGCCGGTCGGTGTGGCCGAGCGGTTCTAGGCGCTTCGGTCTGGAACCGCGCGACCGCTACGGTCGCAGGTTCGAATCCTGCCTCGGGCATGGATGTGTATGATGTCCTTAGGTTAGTTATGTTTAAGTAGTTCTAAGTTCTAGGGGAATGATGACTTCAGATGTTAAGTTCCATAGTGCTCAGAGCCATTTGAACCATGTATTGTTTCGCTTAGTATGTGTGTCTGTGTTATCTCTGCAGTGTAGTGAGACTGCGTCGTGGTATAATTTTTGTTGATCAATTTCCGTAAATAAAAGAGGATAGTTTCCATTAGGGTAGTTTTCCACAGTATCAACTAGTTTGAATCTATAAAAGAGAGCATACGCAAGTGATTATCTTGACAATATTGAAAAACAAGGTACATATAGCGTATGTTATATGAAAAGGAAAGCAACAACCAATATCATCAAAACAAAATAACATCGTAAAATAAATAATATTCTATAATATCTCGTCCGATATTTAAGAAAGTAGCATGCGTAACATAAACCCACAAGCCTTGTGAAGCTACACACACAGACAGACGAGACATGTGAACAGGCATTGCCAAACAGGGAAGGGGTGAATTACAATTTTCATTATTATTACTATTATTATAATTATAATAATTATTATTATTATTATCATCTTCTTCCCCCTCTCCACCTTCCCTTCCCTCTACACCTGCCCTTCACTGCCTCTTCGCATGTTATCGTAAAATAGAAAGTGAAATCAACGTGTAAGCATTTTGTTACTAACTTTGTTTGGAGCTAGTAAGAAAATGAAATTGTAAATATGCTCTATTACAGTCCATCGATGACATTTGATCTCACCAAAAAGAAACGCATTTGATAGCAAAAATACGCACTTTTTCTAGTTGCACATACGAATGTAGAAAATGTTTCAACATTTGTAAAGCAAGTACGGTCTTCAAGGTCCACAAAGGAACAGTCGTCATTTACTTCGTACAACCGTTAAGTTGATGCATGAAGTTGTTCTGAAAGCGGTGCTGATACTGAAGATAATAAAAGCGGGGTAAAAGCTGTGAGCTATCTGGGGACGTAATCCTTGCATTACTGAGCAACTGTTTCACCAGATATCCAGTCAAGTTTACCAAGTTGCCAATCAGACTAACATTAATTATAATCTTTTAATAGTCATCTTACGTCAACCGGTGATTATATATCAAGAGAATTTAAATAAAAAGAAATAAATAAGTTTATATTTTAACATTGATCATTGATCTGTTAAAATTTCAGCATATTAAACTTGAATCATAACTAAACTGGTGCCTTATTTAGGATGGTGAAAATGTGAGTTTGTACTCTTACGGAACACATCAAATATGGAGCCAAGATTGGGAGACTGCATACAACACTGCATTCATAAAATAACACACGAAGAACGTTGAAACATATGCAAGAGGAAATTAACCACAACCAACCGATTCAATTTTCACCCAAAGAAGTTACGGTCGTAGCGCAAACCTGTTTGTCATGAAATTACCACGCACTGGTATACTAAATTCATACTAACTCTCTGTCAAATCTTCGCGAAAAGAATAGCTGAGGGCTACTTTGATGATTACACCACATGCTTCACGTGGTCAACTTGGTTTACACAAAGAGTGTAACTCCACAATAATTTTGATAATCAAAATAAATTACATCGAAACGCAATTTACAAAAGAAAAACCTTGAACTGGTTACTATCGTCAAACTGTTAACCTGATGGGTCAAACAACTATAAAAGCACATGGTACTGGTCTCACAAAGTACACTGCACTTGGGTTGAACATGGAGAGTTGCTATATTAAAAAATATTGTCAAGACGAGACATTATAATCTCACGCACATTCGCATTGAAGACTGATGATCTTAGTTAGAGTTACGGATCATCAACAGGTGGTTCCACTTTGTTCACAAAGTAGTGACAAAGCAACTACTGGAAGATATTCTAAACTTCACACTCAAATTACACTGCGTTACAATTTAAGATAACATTAGGTATTTTAGATCTAAACCTGAAAGAAAGGTGATTAAATTTTCAGTTAGGCTGAACTTAAGAAATCCATTGTCCTGTAGACTTAGCAGAGACGCGCTTAGCCGGAGATCTTACCACTTCAGACGCTCGCCGCAGACAGACTGGCGTGGGCCCCTACCCAGGGTGCCTCACAAATACTATCGGAAGTGACCAGAGAGGCAGCTTCATATACCAACATGACAAGGGACGGACAGGACCATACTAAGAATAGAAACCTCTCTGCTTTTAGAAAGTGTAGCTACCTGTTCCGACGTTGCTCCTACTGTAATCTAGCAGACAGGCTTGTCTGCTGCCATCAAGCATGCAACTAGAAATTCATTTGCTCATTCATCTTTTCACATAGGAGGGTAGGGGGATGAAAGTATCTTATCATATACAGTACATAAAAGAAAGCGGATGGAGGTTCCATATGAGACTGTTCGACATGAATTACATATAAACTGTGTTTTAAAGTGTAGTGGTGTGACGGATCGTTCTTTTTTATGTGTAAAAGTAACACGTTCCGCTGCTCAGTCTCCTCCCAGAGAGTCAGAAACACCACAGTAAATTTAAAAGTGGAATGTATACCGTAAATGACAACAGATTTAAGAAATGAACATGAAAGGAATCCAACAGAGACCTTTCACAACTCATACTCCAGAAACAACGCTTTTATTAATACATTAAAGTCGAACCGATTAACCGTTTTATCGTAATGAACCGCAACATCGCATTTTTCTTTTTACATGCTACTAAAGTAAGATACCTTGAACGGATCACAACAGAGAAGAGCAACCTGTACAATTATGATTGTGAACAGAGATAATAGGAGCATAGTGCTTACCATCCGGCCTGTAATCTTGAACAGCCTTAGCAACGCAAAGCGAGTGGATATTTATGCTGGACATACATGCGAAAAGTTGAACCTTTGCAGGCGCCACAATGACGCCCAGCCTGCGCTACACAATACAAGCATTGTGGAGGGAGGACTTATTCGGTCGGTTGCTTCGAGTGTCTAGGAGTTCCTAGGCCTCAGTAAACTGAACAAAAAGCGCCCCAGCAATAACGCGGCCAGGATTCCGAACGCCCGCCAGAATTCTCACCCCCCAACCCCCCCCCCCCCACCCCCCACCCCCCGCGCTGCTGCCCGCTGCCCAGTACAGTTCCCCACCCTTACGCCTGCCGGCCAGGAATTTCCCAATAAAATCGCCGTGAGAAAGCCGCCCTTCCACCCTTTGTGGGGCAGCCTCGCCTCGGCCACTTGGTGCTAAATGCAGCCTGGCGTGCCCTTTGGTCTCCGCGCCCTGCATGACGCTAGCTGGCCCTTTACTGTGTCATTCAATGCCCTTTATGTCCCTCAGTGAACAGCTCCACGGCTGCCCTGTTCTGCCATATGCACTGCAGGCCCTTTTGTTGCAATGCCAGAAAACATTCCATCAGTTATCGGTTTGGAGTGACGCTGAGTTTTGTCGTATAGTTCAAAAGGGAAAGGTGGTTATCATGGAATTCTGGAATTAACTTCTCCTCGGTATGACGCACGAGATTTACTGAACATGAACTCCAAGTACTCATTTCACACCATAGAACAGGTGGCAGAAACGTCGTTTTCTTTTCAACGTTGTCACCTGTTCAACTTAGTTGATACTGTGTCTCCTACTACCTTGTGGCAATGACTACTGATATCCGCGGTATCCAATGTACTCAACTTCTTCGTTGGTGTCCCTTCCACCCACCCCGTTTTAATACTTCTCCCAGTTCAAAGATAACTGTCTAGAGATACCTTGTCGTATGTAATTTACACAAACTCAGAGAAACTCCTCAAAACCAGCAAGCATCTTGGAGTTTCGCTGGTAGTGATGGAGTAGTTGAGAGCTCAAATCCCAGACAGACATGTCGAGAATTATGTCGTGCGTGATCTATGTAAATTACACCAGGCGAATGCAGAGTGGTGGTTTCGAAAAGATCGAGGCCGATTTCCTAACCAATCTCTCTCCAGTTCGACTTCGTGGTCAACTGTTCCTTAATTTCTGCTCTTCCTTTCTTCCTTCCTCCTTCCTTCCAGGAATCTTTATGTACCACTTTCAGCTGAGAGGACCACTGAATCTGATACGACAACTTGATCCCTGACTAAAGTTTGTCAGAAGAATGTTATTTTGCCTTCAAAACAGCTCAAGTGCAAAGCCATCGTTACACAAATTCTTGAATATTATGACACCTTCGTCCATACATTTTATTTCCTACCATATGGACAATATGCATATTGATAATGGCCATGGATGGAACAGGTGGGAGTGAAGGATAATTCCGACATGCAATAGCCGCTCTGTCACTCCAGCTAATTGACAATATGCGGAGCATAAGTATGACCATTGTTATCAATAATACAATTTCCTGAGTTGCTAGGCTCCATCACGGTTCTCTCATCACTGCTAGAGGTGAAAAGTGTCCATTATAATCGGCCATCTTCCTTGTATTCCGGTTTTAGGTAGCTTTGTCTCGCGAGCGATCGTTCCTACAGGGTGACAGTTATTGAACTATATGAAAAAGAATCGTCAACACTTCTGAACGGTTTGCGTTAGGACGTTCAAACTGCACGGCTGGCAGCGGGGCATGATGGGAATTAGCATGCGCATGCGCTCGCGCCCTGCTGTTGTCGGTCATTTTCACGTGAAAAAGTCACGGCGCAGCGTGCATGAGACTACAGCGCTTGTGGAGGCCTACTAGGCGAACAGTAACAGCCCAACTGCGGCCCAAAGGAAGTTTGTGATCTAGTTCTAACTGAAGATAGCTGGTGCAAGTGTGCTAACAATCAAGAATTTGATTCGCAAGTTTGAGAGAACGGGCAGTGTCCGACATGACAATGTTGGCAATGTCTGTCGTCCAGAAAGGGTGAAAACGCCTGAAAACATCGAGAAGACACGCGCTGTGTTTCAAACCAGCCCCGGGAAATGGATCAGACGAACTGAACAACACGTGGAAATCGACTGGGAGACCCTGCTGTAAATTGTTGCTGATGACCTGCATCTCTTCCCATACAAAATTCAAATCCATCACTACTAAACCGCAGGGCCATGGAACAGAGGATGTGTTTCGTCAACACTATTGTGCACAGAATTGACGAACAGGACTTTGATGTGAATACGGTTTGGTTTAGCGTAGAAGTCCACTTTCACTTGAATGGGATGATCAATAAGCAAAATTGGCCATTTGGGGGACTGAGAATCCGCTTTTCGAAATCGAGAAGTTTCTTCACCTTCAATGGGTGACTGTGTGGTGTGCAGTGTCCAGTCACGGAATAATTGGTGCAATATTCCTTGACGGCATTGGGTCTACAGAACGGTACATGAAGGTTTCGGAAGATGATTTCATACCCATTATCCAAAATGACGCTGAATTCGACAAGGTGTGGTTCATGGAAGACGGAGATCGAAGAAGCAGGAGAGTGAAGTCCTGGAGGAGCACTTTGGGGACCGCACTCTGGCTCTGGGGTACCCAGAGGCCACGGGCGTGGCCTTGATTGGCCGCCATATTCTCCGGACCTGAACACATGCGACAGCTTTTTGTGGGGCTATATTAGAGATAAGGCGTACAGCATTTACCCTAAAACCGTTGCTGAACTGGAAACATCCATTCAGGAGGTCATCGGCAGCATCGATGTTCTGACGCCTCAGAGGGTCATGCAGAATTTCGCTATTCGTCAGCGCCACATCACCGCCAACGATGGCAGGCATATCGACAATGTCGTATCGTCAATCCGAATATCTGTAGTGACGTTTACATGTTGAATAAAGCGTTTTTTTGGCATAGTTCAATAACTGTGACCCTGTAGCACCTGAGCTATCATGGAAAACATGTACAGCTCCTTGCAGGACGGCCAACTAGCAGGCGACGGAGCCTGTAAGGGAGCCGCGTCTGAGCTGGCAAGTAAGCTTGCAGCAAATCTTACTCCGTGTGAGATGGGCTTAAGAAATGTGTTTTTTAGGCTAGTTTTATTAGGGCCATTAAGAAAATCTGTATAATGAAATCCACAGAAGAGGTCATCATTCCCTTGCCTTCGTGAGAAGGTGTACTGATCACAGCACTGAGGACTCAAAGTCACGTCTAGGGGCACGGGCTCACACCCGTGTGACAAAAGAGCGAGAGCCCACTGCACTCAGTAGCGCTGACAACAGAGCAATGAGAGCTTCCAAAGAAGAGAAAAGTTCTTGGAAATGGCTGAGATTTGTCCTCGCCGGTTTTCAATAATAAAGGCATCCACTTGCCGGACAGTCGCATTAGAAATGTGATATGACGTCATTCCAGATCGTGCTTCGTCAACCAATGATATCCATCCTTCCCTGGACTGTCTGTCCCAAGCGTTGATTAAAGCAACATACGAGGGCAGTTCAATAAGTAATGCAACACATTTTTTTTCTCGGCCAATTTTGGTTGAAAAAGCCGGAAATTTCTTGTGGAATATTTTCAAACATTCCCGCTTCGTCTCGTATAGTTTCATTGACTTCCGACAGGTGGCAGCGCTGTACGGAGCTGTTAAAATGGCGTCTGTAACGGATGTGCGTTGCAAACAACGGGCAGTGATCGAGTTTCTTTTGGCGGAAAACCAGGCCATCTCAGATATTCATAGACGCTTGCAGAATGTCTACGGTGATCTGGCAGTGGACAAAAGCACGGTGAGTCGTTGGGCAAAGCGTGTGTCATCATCGCCGCAAGGTCAAGCAAGACTGTCTGCTCTCCCGCGTGCGGGCCGGCCGTGCACAGCTGTGACTCCTGCAATGGCGGAGCGTGCGAACACACTCGTTAGAGATGATCGACGGATCACCATCAAACAACTCAGTGCTCAACTTGACATCTCTGTTGGTAGTGCTGTCACAATTGTTCACCAGTTGGGATATTCAAAGGTTTGTTCCCGCTGGGTCCCTCGTTGTCTAACCGAACACCATAAAGAGCAAAGGAGAACCATCTGTGCGGAATTGTTTGCTCGTCATGTGGCTGAGGGTGACAGTTTCTTGTCAAAGATTGTTACAGGCGATGAAACATGGGTTCATCACTTCGAACCTGAAACAAAACGGCAATCAATGGAGTGGCGCCACACCCACTCCCCTACCAAGAAAAAGTTTAAAGCCATACCCTCAGCCGGTAAAATCATGGTTACAGTCTTCTGGGACGCTGAAGGGGTTATTCTGTTCGATGTCCTTCCCCATGGTCAAACGATCAATTCCGAAGTGTATTGTGCTACTCTTCAGAAATTGAAGAAACGACTTCAGCGTGTTCGTAGGCACAAAAATCTGAACGAACTTCTCCTTCTTCATGACAACGCAAGACCTCACACAAGTCTTCGCACCCGAGAGGAGCTCACAAAACTTCAGTGGACTGTTCTTGCTCATGCACCCTACAGCCCCGATCTCGCACCGTCGGATTTCCATATGTTTGGCCCAATGAAGGACGCAATCCGTGGGAGGCACTACGCGGATGATGAAGAAGTTATTGATGCAGTACGACGTTGGCTCCGACATCGACCAGTGGAATGGTACCGTGCAGGCATACAGGCCCTCATTTCAAGGTGGCGTAAGGCCGTAGCATTGAATGGAGATTACGTTGAAAAATAGTGTTGTGTAGCTAAAAGATTGGGGAATAAACTGGTGTATTCCAATGCTGAATAAAACAACCCCTATTTCAGAAAAAAATGTGTTGCATTACTTATTGAACTGCCCTCGTACATGCAGTACTCTTTGTACATTTGTGCCGATTCCCCGCACTCCTTCCGCTGTCGGGAAACACACACGACCCCACCCGCAGGAGGTTCGAGCCCTCCGTCGGGCATGGGTGTTCTTAGTATAAGTTAGGTTAAGTTAGTTTAAGTAGTGTGTAAGTCTAAGGACCGATGACCTCAGCAGTTTGGTCTCTTAGGAATTCACACACATTTGAACAGTTTCGGAACGCACTATAAGGCTTTAATCTTGTTTCGAAGTCTCGTTTTCTCCGTTGTCAGCGCTACTGAGTGCAATGGACTGTCGACGCGTGCTTTCCCTCTCTGTCGTCACTTAGGCGTGTACCCACGTCCCTCTAGTGGCGAATTTGGACCCTCTGTTCTATAATCGGGACAGATTCTTCCGTGGGCAGTGGAGTGATATTCCCTTCAGCAGTTTTCATTTTACAGCCTCCGGCTCGTTTCTTTTTAAATGACCGTAATTAAGCTAGCCTGGAAAATATGTTATGTGCCCTAAGATGGGCAAACATAGTTGCATCCTCCACACACCAGTATGGATGAGCATAAAACGTAGTGATTTCGGGCTGCGGGGGATATTTAAAGGCTTTGGTGTATTCTACTTGCACATCCATCAACGTCGTGCATAAAGGAATGTGTACGAATGCATGGTAATCAGTGCGAAACATCTGTATGATAGAATAGCCCCTGTCTCAGCCTCTGTTCATTTCGCGACAAAGTTTACTGTTTTCCTAATTTGATCAATACTGCCTTTGTGAGTACGTGAAAAATTATATTGACACACTAAATAAACACTGCGTGACAAAAGAAGTGAAGCACCCAGGGGTAGAGAAGGAAGCAAAATGGAACTTCACGGGTTGAGGGAGTATATAATTACAAAATTAAGAACAATTACTAAGAATTAGTCAGTGTGTGCCTCACTTTCCAGTATGATGTTCCATCCTCTCTAGCTTGGATACATCCACTGATTCGCTTGGAAGGGTCTCAAAAGGCCTTTGTATCCTCTCCTGAGGGAAGGTAGTCCTTAACTGTTGCAACAGGTGCTCGATATTCTGGATAATGGTGCTGTGACAGAGACCGGGAGCCAGCTTATGCCAGATACATTCTATCTGTGACAGATGTGAGTCTCTTGCTGGCCACAGGAGCATCTCAGTACCAAGCAGACATTTCATAGAGACCAATGCTCCGTGCGTACGACCATTGTCCTCTTGAAAAATGACATCAAGATACTGTGACATAAGGGGAATTACATGAGGATGCAGTATGTCAACGACGTACCTCTGAGCCTTCAAAGTTCCCTCAGCCACATTAACTCATACCTGATGACATCCCATACACTGGAGTAACACCGCAGTGGCTCTCGAAAACACGGGAAGAATGGGACATCTCCCCAGGTTGCCACAATACAACCTGAAGATGGTCATTTCACACTGTGCAGAATCTAGATTCATTGCTGGAAACAGTTCGATGTTGTTCATCAGAAGTGAATGCTTCCCAGTCATGGCATCACCCCACACATGAGAATTAGCGTTGTGGTGTTAATGGCAGTCTAGGAATTAGGCGGTATTGTCCTAGTCCGGCTGTTGCTAGCCTCCGACTAATGGCACAGACTGTGGCAAAAGTCCTGTACTTGTTCTCGGATGGCAGGTGCTGAAGTGAAGAGGCTACAATGTTGTTGCGCACAGTACGGTCCATGTAGGACATGTGGACAACGCGCAGGTGACCAAATTTCGTCCAAAGTGCTGGGCGAGTTCATTTGTTTCTTCAGAACGGGAGGCAAACGGTGTCTGAAACCTTACAGCCAGACCGCGATGACTGACTCGAGGCGCATCCCCTACAATCTCTCTCAAACTATTTTACACAATCCGTTTAGTAAATAAAATCATTTTTGCTTCACTTATAGATTTATATGTCAGGTTAATGATGGCATGTCCATCATTTCGTTAATGGTCACAGTCATTGTGAGATTTACTTGGAAGTAAGGCACTGCGCGAAATCAGAAAAAGCTTGCGTTTGGTGCACATTACATAATGCGATGCAGCATATGAAATTTGGTTAACACGGAATTTTTTTTAGACTGGGCTGGAGGTCTTTGTTACCAATCTTGAGAAAACTGATCTGACATAGCACACTCATTGGTGACCACGCTTCGCCAGCGATAGAGCCATAGTGAAATATCCGGAACATTCCTCGTATTTCATAAACGGTTTGAGATTTCGAAATGAGATTCTGGCAAATAATAGGACACAAAGAGGAGAGTATTTTGCGATATGGTTAGTATGCAAAATTTCACTATCTGTCGTGTTATTTTTCAACTAGTCCAGAAATTTTTAAGAGTCATGAGCTAGTGAAAACTGAATTTTGTATTGTGGAAACATGAAATTTCTTTTCTTATGTTACTGTAAACAGACACACTGAAACATAGCAAAGGATGCTTTTTCTACACCTCAGTTCTTTGATATATGAAGAATTACTGCAAATAGCGTACCATCTTTCCATTCCCATCCACGTACAGACTTTCGACGAAAGAATGCAATTTTTAAGGGCCATCGATAGCCGGTGAACAACACACACACCCATGCCCGAGGGAGGACTCGAACCTCCGATGGGCGTGAGCCGCGCGGACTGTGACAAGACGCCTACGAGAAGAGGGAGCAAAGAGAACAAGTGGAATGTATAATATCGATAAAAAGTGGGAAATCGGATGCGGTACGCAGTACTACGATATCTCCAAGGAGGCAAATTAGTCTACAGATGCCAGGCAAAGAAACATCGCTTCGGATTTTAGGCTGTTGAAAAAAAAAAAATAACGGCAGCTACGCAGCTACTTGTGGTCGGTTGGTGACTGGAGATGGGCTCCACCTTGGAGACCGATCTAAGCGTTAGCGCAAATACATACATACATACATATATATATATATATATATATATATATATATATACATATACATATATATATATACATATATATATATATATATATATATATATAGTAACTAACCTGGCTCTACGGGTTATTACGTTATTATTGGGTCGGCCACGACACCGTGTAACTCACTTGGTTACTTCTTATTATTAAACTAAAGCATAGGCAAATGGTCGCTGCCGGCAGTCGTCGTGCGGCACCTGTGAATAAATCGTGTAAGACAGCCGTTTACTTGTTGCGTTGTGTGTGAGTGGCATGAAGCGCCTTTGAGTCAACAAAACGTAGTGCTCGGAACTGTGTCCGAATATTTAAATTTACCAAATGCAGATGGAAATGCTTATTGATTGTGAAATTAACGTGAGAAGATTGGGGTCGCCACCGTCTCTAACCATACAACTAATCAAAGGTTTGGCCGAGTCGGAAAATAAATTAATTTGATCACAGACAAAAAACTCATAAAAATACGTACGTCGTGATATCGCTCATAGGAGATGCGATGTAATTAATAGTATTTCCCGAGCACTGTCCACGAGAATCAACCATTTGAAATAAAATAGTACATGCATATGAACACTGTGCAGATCAGCTCCCAGCAACATAACTGAAAATAAGACTTAATCTAAAGCATTTGTATTAAAATAAAAGGGGAAACTAATCACTGGACCTGTGCGTAAGGAAATGCGTTGGATGTACTAACGAGAAAGCTACGAGGTGAGTGGCTTAGGTACAAAAACGTAACCTCGGAACACAAGAGAAAATAGTGGATTAAATCATTTATTCCTAAGAAATGGATGTGAGGCATGTACACATTTCCTGATAACATTAATTCCTAAGACATGCAAGAAAAGCATCAATACATTCACCGTTATAATCTACACCTAAAATCATTGGTGTGAATCATTCATACAACTGCGGTTACCTGGTAACTGATTACAATAGCTCGTGAAACGGTAAACGTTTCGCAGTACACCCGCGTGCCCACGTGGTTTGTAGAGACGCAATTTCTAGGTATCGTCGCCAAGTTGCAACAATATCAAATCACGCAATCACGAACAGTTAACTTCCTTTAAAACACACATGAGGTCGGACAGTTAGTGATGACAGTAGCCCAACAAACTCTAATGTTCAACCACGTGATGGGCGCCCCACGGACGAAAGATACATAAAGCAAGGAATATTTACGAGAAGGCAAAGCCATTAATATTTAGAAAAATAAAAGCGTATACAGGCACAACAGAAGACAAACAGATATTCATACAGAAGCGAGGGCTCCCTTCTTATAGATGCGACACGTTTGTGTGGCGCTCTTTCGGCGGGTCCAAGTCTGCTATAGAAATTTACTAAAAGAAAAATCTGCAAAAGTTTTTCATTCCTAGCAGCGACAATGTAAAGCAATCTTTCAGAGTTGAAAAGCGAGACCAAAAGCTAACAGCTCTCCCCTCGCCAAGTAACAACGCGCCACGCGGTCAGTCTATAACTCACCCTTCTTCGACCGGAGCACAGCTGTGGACGCTTCCCGTACCGGCGCGGCGGCAGACTGACCTGCAGCGCAAACCTCTTTGCCTACTTGACCACTGTGAGAGTTGGCTACACTGTACAACTGCTGCTGAATCTGTACGACTATCTCAGACTTTCTGCAGCAGACTACGCCACCGTTTAGCAACGTGACACACAACCACATTCATTCAATCAGTTATGAAAAAAGAGAAAGAAGGAAAAGAAAGAGAAATGCTAGTGAAAGTGGGCTACGGGACTAACGAAAGGTTCAATATACCTTTGCCAATGAAATTACTGTGCAGCGAGGGCGGCAAAATACCTGACCAACTCCTGCGACGGCCAAGGAAGCAACTGGCCTAGTCTCTTCCACCCCAGAACTCCTACCTGTCATGAGCGGAATTACACTGAAACGCTAAAGAAACTGGTATTGGCACAAAAATTCAAATACGTAAACAGGCAGAATACGGCGTTTCGGTCGGCAACACCTATATAAAACAAGTGTCTGGAACAGTGGTTAGTCGGTTACTGCTGCTCTTATCAAGATTTAAGGGTCTTTGAACGTGGTGCTATAGTCGGCGCACGAGTGGTGGGACACAGCATCTCCGATGCAGCAATGAAGTTGAAGTGTCGGCAGAATTGCAAACACTGCTTTTAGAGGAGACCGAAATGCACGCTATAAGCTCACGCCGGCTGGCGTGAGGTCTGAAACAGGATACGTAATGAATGCTATAAAGAAAAGTACGTAGCTTCTGGAATACTTAACTTTAATCCACATTTGTAGAACATCGCTCTTGATTATACATAAATATTATAGCAATTGAATACGGCGCCTTGCTAGGTCGTAGCAACTGTAGTTGAAGGCTATGCTAACTATCGTCTCGGCAAATGAGAGCGTAATTGTCAGTGAAACATGGCTAGCAACGTCGGCTGTACAACTGGGGCGAGTGCCAGTACGTCTCTCTAGACCTGCCGTGTGGTGGCGCTCGGTCTGGAATTACTGACAGTGGCGACACGCGGGTCCGTCGTATACTAGCGGACCGCGACCTATTTAAAAGCTACCACCTAGCAAGTGTGGTATCTGGCGGTGACACTACAGAAGTGAGGATTTTCCCGTTCTACCATTTCACAGGTGTACCCTGCATATCAGGAATCCGGTAAAACATCAAATCTCCGACATCGCTGCGGCCGGAAAAACATCCTCCAAGAACTGGGACCAATGACGACTGAAGAGAATCGCTCCACGTGACTGAAGTCCTTTTGAAAATTGCTGTAGATTTCAGTGCTGGGCGATGAACAAGTGTCCGTGTGAGAACTGTTCAACGGAACATCATCGATATGGGCTTTGGGAACCGAAGGCGGACTCGTGTATCGTTGATGACTGCAGGACACAAAGCTTTACGCCTCGCCTGGCCCCGTCAAATCCGACATTGGACTGTTGGTGACTGGAAACATGTTGCCTGGTCGGACGAGTCTCACTTCAGATTCTATCGAGCTGATGGACGTGTACGGGTATGGAGAGAACGTCATGAATTCGTAGACCCTGCGTGTAAGCTGGAACTGCTCAAGCTGGTGGAGGCTCTGTATTGGTGTGTGGCGTGTGCAGTTGGAGTGGTATGGGACGACTGGTACGTCTAGATACGTCTCTGTTAGGTGACACTTATGTAAGCAGCCTGTCTGATCACCTGCATCCCTTCATTGTGCGTTCCAACTGACTTGGGCAATTCGCAGCAGGATAATGTGATATCCAACAAGTCCACAATTACTAGAGGGCGGCTCCAGGAACACTCTTTGGAATTTAGACTCTTCCGCTCGCAACCAAACTCCCCAGACTTGAACATTATTTAGCATATCTGGCATGACTTGCAACGTGCTGTTCAGAAGAGATCTGCACCCCGTCATACTCTTACAGATTGATGGACAGCCCTGCGGGATTCACGGTGTCATTTCCCTCCAGCACTACCTCAGACATTAATATAGTCCATGACACGTCGTGCTGCGGTACTTCTGAGTGCTCGCGGGGACACTACACGATCTTAGGCAGGTGTACCAATTTCTTTTACTCTTCAATGTACGATATACATACATCATACTGCCGATCATGTACATGCCGGTACATACCATCCGATTACCTACTCTGCATGACGATGTAATACCGTAGCAAAATGACAATTTGCTTGTATGGAAATTGAGATTTTAGAAATGCGCGATATGCTGGTTTGTGATGATGATGATGTTTGGTTTGTGTGGCGCTCAACTGCG
Organism: Schistocerca cancellata; assembly: GCF_023864275.1. Taxonomy (NCBI): domain Eukaryota; kingdom Metazoa; phylum Arthropoda; class Insecta; order Orthoptera; family Acrididae; genus Schistocerca; species Schistocerca cancellata. The sequence continues at coordinate 766,954,427 of NC_064630.1, forward strand.
CGGTTATCAACGCCCGTACAATTTCCCAACCTTTGCTCAGTCCAATTTCGCCACTTTCCTGGATGATGATGAAATGATGAGGACAACACAAACACCCAGTCATCTCGAGGCAGGTGAAAATCCCTGACCCCGCCGGGAATCGAACCCGGGGACCCCGTGCTCGGGAAGCGAGAACGCTACCGCGAGACCACGAGCGGCGGACAATGCTGGTTTGTGATCCATAATGTTCTTCACCTATCTTTACCTTCCAAACTTCGAACAAGTCGTCCTGCGAAACTTGCAAGCCTAGCACTCCTGGAAGAAAAGATAGAGCGCAGATGTTGGCTTAGTCACAGCCTGCGGGATGTGTCCAGAATGAAATTTTCACTCTGCAGCGGAGTGTGAACCTTGGTTCAAATGGCTCTGAGGTCATCAGTCCCCTAGAATTTAAAACTACTTAAACCTAACTAACCTAAGGAGATCACACACATCCATGACCGATTCAGGGTTCGAACCTGCGACCGTAGCTGTCGCGCGGTTCCACACTGCAGCGTCTAGAACCGCTCGGCCACTCCGGCCGACGATGTGAACCTTCTGGAGAGATTGATTCTCTGTGCCTCATCGGAACTCGAACCCGTGTCTTTTACCTTTTGCTACCCAAGCACGACTCGCCACCCGTCCTCACACCGTTACTTCTTCCTTCCAACACTATACATTTACTGTGGTACAGGATCACTGCGAGTCAGTGCTACAGCGCTACCGTGAGACACGTTGTGTGACGCTACAAGTAAGCGTTAGCTTGCCATAAATGATGCCCGCTTCCTACGTCAGAGTGGGAGAAGATTAGCGACGCGCAAAACGGCGCACTAACTAGGTTAGCAGCAGCGTAAAAAAGGAGACCAGATCTCGCGAGGTTCAACGGTAATCGAGTTTGCCCCTCAGCATTAGCTGCTTAGCGGGCACGTGCCCTTCTCTGCTCTGTTTTTATTTTCCCCCATTTTTCAGGACGAATAATAAACTCGCAGAGGTCGGCGGTGCGTTGCGAATGCTCGCGAGGTTGGCGCGGGCGTAACCGAGTTAGCCGCGGGTCGGATATGAGTCCCCAATTAAAGCAGCGGCGGCGGTGGCGGCGGCCTTTGAAGTCGCAGCCGGTAATTCGATAAAAGGGCCGACTGGGCGGCGCGCCACGCCTGATTACGCCGCAGCGGGGCGCTTGCAAACGCGCCACACCTGCCCAATCGTATTTCCGGCGCCAGACGCGCGCGCGTGGCGTGGGCCGAGCCTGGGGTGGGGTGGGGTGGGGGGTGTGCGACCGCGTGTGGACGCACGGCGGGCGGTGTGCAGCAGCGACCGCGCGGGGGCGGTGGGGGGAGGGCCGCGGCTCGCCTGCTGGCAGCGGGCAAACAACAAATGAAAACAGAAAGTTATGCTGTCCGGGCGCGCAAAGTGTGTGAGCCGGAGGACACAGCCACCCATAGTTAAACTACACGAGGTGAGAGTCGTACCGAGGTGATCTTGGGACCCCGACAGAACTGCAATAGCTGCCCCCCCCTCCTATCCCCCACATCCTCTCCCCCGAAAAACTATCGTTCCGCAAATTTTTATGAAATTTTGTAATTCGTAAAGTAGGTTTAATAAAAATGAAGCGTTACTGAAAAACATAACTTAAATGAGATACACTTCTGGCCATTAAAATAGCTACACCAAGAAGAAATGCAGATGATAAACGGGTATTCATTGGATAAATATATTATACTACAACTGACATGTGATTACATTTTCACGCAGTTTGGGTGCATAGATCCCGAGGAATCAGTACCCAGAACAACCACCTCTGGCCGTAATAACGGCCTTCAGACGCCTGGGCATTGAATCAAACAGAGCTTGGATGACGTGTACAGGTACATCTGCCCATGCAGCTTCAACACGATACCACAGTTCATCAACAGTAGTGACTGGCGTATTGTGACGAGCCAGTTGCTCGGCCGCCATTGACCAGACGTTTTCAGTTGGTGAGAGATATGCAGAATCTGCTGTCCAGGGCAGCAGTCGAACATTTTCTGTATCCAGAAAGGCACGTACACGACCTGCAACATGCAGTAATGCATTATCATGCTGAAATGTAGGATTTCGCAGGGATCGAATGGAGGGTAGAGCCACGGATCGTAACACATCTGAAATGTAACGTCCACTGTTCAAAATGCCATCAGTGCGAACAAGAGGTGACCGAGACGTGTAACCAATGGCACCCCATACCATCACGTCCGGTGATACGCCAGTATGGCGATGACGAATACACGGCTCCAATGTGCGTTCACCGCGATGTCGCCAAACACGGATGCGACCATCATGATGATGCAAATAGAACCTGGATTCATCCGAAAAAATGACGTTTAGCTATTCGTGCACCCAGGTTCGTCGTTGAGTACACCGTCGCAGGCGCTCCTGTCTGTGATGCAGCGTCAAGGGTAACCGCAGCCATGGTATCCGAGCTGATAAAACATGCTACTGCAAACGTCGTCGAACTGTACGTGCAGATGGTTGTCGTCTTGCAAACGTCCCCATCTGTTGACTCAAGGATCGAGACGTGGCTGCACGATCCTTTACAGCCATGCTGATAAGTTGCCTGTCATCTCGACTGCTAGTGATACGAGGCCGTTGGTATCCAGCGCGGCGTTCCGTATTACCCTCCTGAACCCACCGATTCCATAATCTGCTAACAGTCATTGGATATCAACCAACGCGAGCAGCAATGTCGCGATACGATAAACCGCAATCGCGATAGGCTACAATCCGACCTTTATCAAAGTCGTAAACGTGATGGTACGCATTTCTCCTCCTTACAGGAGGCATTACAACTACGTTTCACGAGGCAACGCCGTTCAACTGCTGTTTGTGTATGAGAAATCGGTTGGAAACTGTCCTCATGTCAGCACGTTGTAGGTGTCGCCACCGTCGCCAACCTTGTGTGAATGCTCTGAAAAGCTAATCATTGGCATATCACATCATCTTCTTCCTGTCGGTTAAGTTTCGCGTCTGTAGCATGTGGTTTTCGTGGTGTAGCAATTTTAATGTCCAGTAGTGTATATACACGAAAAATTGGCACACAACATATTAAATGTATCATTTTAGTAAATAAATTGCAAATTGTAGAGACTTTCTAAAAGAACTGGAAGTAAAACAAATTGTGTGACTTATTGCTTGTGGTAGTTACTGTACATTGATTTTATGGTAACGCACACTACTCACAAAATAGGTGAACATGACCCATTGGCGTCTGCCACAGTCCACTGAGCCATATTAGAAGACAGAGTATGTTACCACATGAAAACTTTACGTTTCACAAATTAATTACATACACTCAGTTCCACAAGAAAGTGCACGCCGTTATCTGTCTGAAATAGCAATGCAAATGAAGTCCCATGCTTCTTGATAGAGCGTAGGGGAACGATGCAGGAGACCCGCACCACCGTACTAGGCAAGGTCCTAACTGAGGTGGTTGGCCGTTGCCTTCCTCCGACCGTAACTGGAATGCATGATGATGATGATGATGATGATGATGATGATGAAGACGACACAACAACACCAAGTCATCTTGGGGCAGGTGAAAGCCCCTGACCCAGACGGAGTTCGAACCCGAGACCGCGTGCTCGCGAAGCGAGATCGCTACCGCGAGACCACGAGCGGCGGACTGTATGAAATAAAGGACACTGTTATAAATACGTGTTTTTACTAATAGTTAATACAATCGCCGCCATTATCGATTATAGCTTTACGGCATGTTTTCCACGAGATTTTCTGCATGTTCTCTCGCTAGCGATCTCCATGTCGTTCTGATTTTATGCAACAGCTGCTTCAAAGTATATATTGGCTTATATGAAGTCTTCACGGATTGTCAGCCGAGTAGCGTCGTCGTTTTGTAGCAACGTTTCGATGGAATGCGTCTCCATCATCTCGATCTTCGCCTGAAGATAATGGAGCCGCATTCCGTCGAAACGTTGCTACGAGACGACGACACTACTCGGCCGACAACCCGTGAAGACTTCATATATGAAATTCGCCGAGAAAGCGTCCACTCACGTATATATATATATATATATATATATATATATATATATATATAGGCTTTACTTTAAGCTTCATCTTAATATACGACCAAACATTTGCGATCAGATTTGCTGCTCGAGGCGGAACCCCAGTGTCTTGCTTCCACGCTGTACAGAGAGGGCTGCGATGTTTCGGATCATTATCCTCTTGAAGCACCTAGTTTGGATCGTTGAAACCAAATAGCTTCTTAACTGACTTCAGAACGCTTTTCTGATGAATGTTGCACAGTTTTTCAGCTTTTAAATTGGCTGTAAATAAGTGAAAATAACCAAAAGCTTTTAGAGAAACATCCCCAAACATGCACACACCGTTTACCTGCACAGACTCAACTCCTACACTCTTTATCTGTACACTGTCCAAAAGCGCACTGAGTACAGATTCGAGGCCACTACCATAGATCTTGCTGCGGACGTTACATTTAAAATTATGGCGTCCACTTTTCTGAGCAACTGAGTGTACATCATTACATCCTTCACCTTTTACACAAAAAAAAAAAAATCTGAAATATCCGACAGCTGTAGAAATAAAGTGGAAACAATCGTTCATCCCGTCATATTGCGTGCATTTCATTGGACTTTTGAGAGCTTCAATAACTGCCTTCCGTCAGCTACGTATAACTCTACAGGCACCCTTTGCCATGTTTTCCCATTCCTCAATGAGGGCCCGTGAGAGTTCTTGGACAGTCTGTGGTGGAACAGAACGATCACGAACATGTCTGTCAAGCATGTCCCACATGCTCAACGATGGGGTTTAGGTCGGGGCTCACCACCGGCCATTCCATCACTTCAATGTCCAGACTTCGCAAAACATCCCTGATGATGCCCGCCACATGGGTCACGGCTTTAAAAGGAATCCAGGGCCGCCACAGTAGGCAGTGGCTGCTAGTCGAATAGGGCCTGTTCGGTGTATTGCCTGGCATTGAGGTTACCGTGGATAATGACCACATCCGTGTGGCTGTCAAAACTGATGCCATCCCAGAACATCATTGAACCTTGGAAATCTGTCGATTACACGATTTTTGAAGCACCACTCACCACGGGCCTCCGCATACGATCAAGGCCATGATCTTGTTCAGAGGGTATCTGGACTCGTCTGTGAATCACACGTTTTGTCCGTGACGCAGCTGCCAGTTGGCATGGAATCGGCAGAACTGACGGCGAGCTGCAAGATTTTGCCTTTCCAAGCGGGGTAGTCGAACGGGACATCGTAAGGTAATTTCTAGTAAGCTATTCATTACAGTCTGATCGGACGCAGCGGCACCAGTGGACCTTCTGAGATCGGTTTGCAGTCGTCTGGCGGAACTCTCGCACGATGCCACAAAACAGAGATGGCCAGATATCTGTCTTCACTTGGGGTAGCAATGCGTCCGCGACCTTGTCTAACTGTCTCTCTGTAGCGTGTGCGCTAGCTATGGATGACATATGGAACAAAACTCCATCCTTCTTGGATCAGACTCCTCTTGCAACTTGCACTGCATCAGGATCTCGCCTTGCGTTTGTTTGTTTCTCAGCAAAAGACAACTGCCACCTGTGTACTCACTAGGAAACAATGGGTAACAGGTGCTGAGCGCCTTCTGAGGAGTCGCCTGACACTGTAATGCACAACACGGCCAATACATGGCGAATGACTTTAATTGTTGCCTTCATTGAAAGCCAAGATCTGAAGCCATGTAATAAGACCACAGGTACCGGCAGTATCAAAACAGATTTAACATACCGGACTTCGATACACGTGATCCCCTAATTCTGTTGAACAATGTGCAAAGTAAAGAACAGATTTTATTTGGTCCTAGTATATTATCAACAGTGTGTGCATATTAATTGGAAATAAAAGAAAAAGGGCTATTATCAAGTGTTGAGAACATATTCCTTTCCAATAACTTATTTTAATTTCACTTTCCATTTCCTTGCTCTGAGGGCATCAAACTCATTGGTAATGTAATTGAGGTCAAGTTTAGCAGATGAGTCGTATTCCGTCGAAAAGACAGCTGAGTTTTTACAGTCTGCTCCACATGTTCTTCACCGTAAGGAGTTTTTATATCGGCTTCACTTTACTGAAACTGCGTTGGAATTGGCAGAAATATCTTCAAAGCTATATCGATTTTTGGATAAGCATATCGTAACCCATACACGGAAAAAAACTGAAAATATCCAAATGGGAATCTTTGTCTTTAATTTTCACCTGCTATTTAGACTGGAAGTGCAAAGACATTGCACGTATAGAAACTTAAAAAGCCATTATAAATTGGGAAATTTTGGATCCAAATTATGAAATTTCATAATGTGGATCAAAAATTTCGCAATTCCTATGTCTAAGTTCTTTAGCCATAATTTATATGTTTCTGTATGAGCAACATCTTTGCACCTCCTATGTCTAGGTTCTTTGACCATAACCTACATGTTTGAATGTAAAGACAGTGTATACCGCAAATTCACGACACGGTAGTGAAATATGCAGCTAAATTAAAAAAAAAAGAAAAACAAACAAACAAACTGAAACGTGGAAGTGGAAGTGGAAATGGTTACAAATGTGCAACTGAGAAAACTGTCACCGCACCATAATTAAAATAAGGATACTTTATGTAAGTACAGATATATTTTCGACAAATGCTGTCTTGCCACTTACAGTTGTCTCACCACTCAACAACAAATAATTTTCTTTGTATTCAGACAGTGATCTCCAGCAATATAAACATGTACATGAATGTATAAACATCTGAGGATAGGCACAAGCCCGAAACCTCGACGACGAATAGATAATCTTATATAGTGACTGGTAGCGGAAATTTTTCAAGGTTCATGAATAGTTCAACATTTTTACTTCATCTTTTGATTAGTTAACAACGTGATAAGTGTTGACATGCCAACAACGTCCTAACAAGGCGCAGAGACGACCGTTAAGAAAATACCAACAGTAGACGTCAGAAAAGACACAAATACAGTAGCAGAATAAAATTATACACAGTAAGGATATCTCCAATGCGAGCAGGGGCTTCTGTGGTGGCAATGTTCTTGTTTCAGTCACGACTGCTACGGTCGCAGGTTCGAATCCTGCCTCGGGCATGGATGTGTGTGCTGTCCTTAGGTTAGTTAGGTTCAAGCAGTTCTAAGTTCTAGGGGACTGATGACCACAGATGTTAAGTCCCATAGTGCTCAGAGCCATTTGAACCATTTTCTAGTTTCAGTACCTTTCAAATGTAGTGAAAAGTTTAAATACCATGCTCATAACAAACATGTACTAAGGACCACACAGGGTCCATCCTAAACACAGACAAACAATCTTTTACCTAACTACTTAGATTAAGCACTTCCTCAAGAAGATCATAACAAAAAAAACACAGAAAAAACGAAGAAGTTAGCAAACAATCTACAGTGTATTAAAAAACTAAAAACCCGCCTCGATTGCGGAAAAAGCACCTAATGTTAACCCAGGTTTCGGCGTAGATAACTACACCTTCTTCAGAACAACAATGAAACCCACCTCACACCAGCCACCTCACACCGGCCTATGTTCGATGGGCCATGACCCGCCATAAGCTTAGCTTTTGAGCTTAGTGTTGTTTAACGTCCCGTCGACAACGAGGTCATTAGAGACGGAGCGCAAGCCCGGGTTAGGGAAGGATGGGGAAGGAAATCGGCCGTGCCCATTCAAAGGAACCATCCCGGCATTTGCCTGAAACGATTTAGGCAAATCACGGAAAACCTAAATCAGGATGGCTGGAGACGGGATTGAACCGTCGTCCTCCCGAATGCGAGTCCATTGTGCTAACCACTGCGCCACCTCGCTCGGTCCGCCATAAGCGTACACTATTAAGTTAAGTAGTGGTTTTGACGTTGTACATATGTACTGTTTGTGTTTCCTTTCCTTTTTCGTTTATAAATGTATAGCTATGGTGTTATTTTAATCATTGACAAAAGTGTTCTTAGGCACTTGTGGGTTTTATTGTTGTTCTGAAGATGTATTTATCTACGCCGAAACCTGGGTTAACACTAGCAGCTTTTTTCGCAATCGTGGCGGGTTTATAGTTTTTTAATGTATTAACCAACGATTGGTGACGCGCTGCGATGTTGAAGTTTTTTAAATCTACAGTGTTACTTTTCAATGTGTATGGAAACGTCACTTAGAGAAATGACAGATAATTTGTAAACGAAAGGTCTTCATTCATTTTCTGTTCGGCCAACATTATAAGCGACAAAGTGTTTTGTCCACAGGACGGCCTGTGAAAGCTAATTGTGGTTGTAACAAGCAAGCACGCCCGGGTGCTGGAGCAGGCAGACACACGAGAGACTACAGGGGATCGTGTCGCCGGTACGTGGGCGGCTACGAATAAGGAAAGCGTGCCGCATTCACTCTACGTTAAGCACCTAGCAGCTGTGCCACTCAACAGCAGAGGAAGTGCGGTCTTTCTAAAGGCGGAATTCCACTGAGGGAACATCTCGTCTACAAGTGTACCCACGTGTACCCAACTCAAAAAACAGCTTGCCACTTGGTGCATTTCCGGGAGGCCGATACAAACAATACGGTGTAGCACTTGGAAAGCGTTCTACAGTCTCATGCGCCATCTGTTGATGAGAACGGACGCGCCAGCTACCTGTCAGTCAGTGTGGACTCATGATTATGTGATGAGCACAATTGTGGAAACGACTTCATTTTTCTGAAGACTGTTTTAACTCACGTGAAGCGCGCAACATGAAAGTAGTACCTACATAAAAGTAGTCCTACGAACTGTGAATTCGATTAGTCTGTTTACCTCACGCAGTCTGACGAATGAATCGGCGAAATCCTGCTCGTGGAATAAGAAATATATCAACCTGTGTTTGCCTGTTTCCTAACCGTCGTTTTCTTCCTTATCTCAAGAGAAATTTTCCTGTCATCATGACAGTGGTAACATCGGAAGTCTTGTCATGATGTAGGTATTTCTGCCAAAATTTGCTGTTTGAATATTACAGACTGTCACAGATTCCCGGTGGTAGTGTTGGTTAAAATTAGAAGAAAACTACCTCTAATGCTATGTCCAGAAAACAGAACCTATTGAAGAACAGTGCAACCTATTGTCTCATTCCCATCTGTCTGTTACGAAGAAGCGCTGATTGTGATTATCACACGACCCCCCCCTTTTTTTTTTTTTTTTTTTTTTTTTTTTTTTTTTTTTAACTGACTCACGCTCTTTCATATACAACTGACTCCATTCGGATTGCGTGACTTGCATTGGTCAAACGCAGCTGAAGCGTCTGCACATTGCTGATGGAGTGAGCAAGATTCACCGCGAAGAGTAGCTGAAGAATGTGCCAGCATACGTGGTAACCACATGCCTCTAGTCTCTACTTCTATGTAACAGACTGGGCCATTTTTCTACAGGTTTTGTGTTCCGAACATATCATTATCGGCGCTTTTATTGTTGGTTTTGACCACCTTCTGCATGACTAGCTGACACTTCTTTTAAACACCATGTACTAGGGCAGATGGGGCGCTTACGGACACGAAACAGATAGCATGGCATTTAAAATAATTTAGATAGACCTACATTCGCCAAACACAAATGAAATACACTGGAGTGCCAAAGAAACTGGTATAGGCATCCGTATTCAAATACAGAGATATGTAAACAGGCTGAATACGGCGCTGCACTCGGCAACACCTATATAAGACAATTGGTTGCCGCAGTTGTTAGATCGGTTACTGCTGCTACAATGGCAAGTTATCAAGATTTAAGTGACAATCAACGTGGTGTTTATAGTCGCTCGGCGCACGAGCGATGGGCCACTGTATCTTCGAGGTAGCAATGAAGTGGGCATTTTCTCACGCGACCATTTCACGAGAGTACCGTGAATATCAGGAATCCGGTTAAACAGCAAATCTCCGACGTCGCTGAGGCCGGAAAAAGATCCTGCAAGAACGGGACCAACAACGACTCAAGAGAATCGTTCAACGTGACGGAAGTTCAACCCTTCCGCAAAATGCCGTAGATTTCAATAGTGGGCCATCAACAAGTGTCATCGTCCGAATCATTCAACGAAACATAATCTATGTGGGCTTTCGGAGCCGAAGGCCCACTCGCGTATCCTTGATGACTGCACGACACGTAGCTTTACTCCTCGTTTGGGCCCGTCAACGCCGACATTGGAATGTTGATGACTGGAGACATGTTGGCTGGTCGAACGAGTCTCGTTTCAGATTGTATCGAGAGGATGGACGTATACGAGTATGGAGACAAGTTCATGAATCCATGTCAAGAGTGGACTGTTGAAGCTGGTGGATGCCCTGAAGTGGTGCGGGACGTGTGCAGTTGGAGTGACATGGGATCCCTGATACGTCTAGATACGACTCCGTCAGGTGACACGTACGTAGGCATCCTGTCTGATCATCAACATCCATCCGTTCATGTCCACTGTGCATTCTGACGGGTAATTCCAGCAGAACAATGCGACACCTCACACGTCCAGAATCACTAAAGAGTGGCTCCAGCAACACTGTTCTAAATATATGCGTTGGCCGCCAAACTCCCCAGACAAACATTAATGAGCATACCTGGGATGTCTTGCAACGTGCTGCCCAGAAGAGATGTTAGCCCTGTCGTAATCGTACCGATTTATGGACAGCACTGTAGGATTCATGGGGTCAATTCCCTGCAGCACTACTTCAGACATTAGTCGAGTCCATGTCACGTCGTCTTGCTCGTGTGGGCCCTACACGATATTAGGAGGGTGTAGCAGTTTCTTTGGTTCTTCAGTGTATAACACAACATTTGATTGGAGGAGCATCTAGTGGACAACGCTGGACTGTCAGTGTAAATTCTCTGTAATACACAGGAAAAAGTTTAAGCTGAAAAAGTATTAAAAAGGCAAAAAAGTTCAGATACTCTAGCACTCAGCATGGAAAAAAATAGGCAAGTGCAAGCTAGACTCATGCTCGGTTTCCTTACAAACTTAATTATGTAAATAGATACATGCAAGGAATCAAGAAGAGGACGATTTTTTCCTATAATTGATATCGATACTGGCAAGATATCAGACCCCGGAATAGTAACTTTTTCCAGAATGTTTTAATTTTAAGTTCAACTCTGTTTATTCGCTATTATAATATTCCATTTAATTCGTTAATTTTTGAGCTATAGTAACATACCACGCTAAACGGCAGTTGCAGATGAGTTGAATTCGTCTGCCCTCGTCCGTGTTGCGATTTCTGTTATGATTTGGTGGAAGTGTCTTGAGAAGGAAATGGCACAGCCTACTGGAGGGTGATTCTTGTGACGCAAATGTCCAATTGTTCTGTGGGATTATTCAAAGGATTTTTTATGGAATATCTAAACCTCATCCCAAACAATGGAGTTACATTCCTGCGTCAGTCATCAGTATTACTTTGCTTTGAAATGTTACACATGCTGAGCTTGTCACTCTCATGGACTACCATAGAACGTTTTCATGTTGGATGACCAGTTCGGAAAGAATCTGTGATGTTATCGTGTGCGCGGGGCGCCAGTCGGATTGTCTTCCACATATCAGCGCTAGGTGTCCAACGCATTATTTTCACAGTGGCAGGCGACTTCTCTTAATCGTAGCTCAACCAATTAGTATGAAGTATTTGTACATTACATACACAAACCTTCCACCTGAATAACTCCAGTTATTACTGAAAACCGGATCAAAATCTCTACAATAGTTCTTAAAAACTTACATTGTGTTTGTAAACCGTCGAAAGTCTCAGAACTACTGTAGAGATTTTGATCCGGTTTTCAGTAATAACTGGAGTGACTCGGGTGGAAGGTTTGTGTATATAATTTACATATATATATATATATATATATATATATATATATATATATATATATATATATATATATATATATATATATATACACCAATTAGTATGAAGTATATATACAGGGTGAGTCACCTAACATTACCGCTGGATATATTTCTTAAACCTCATCAAATACTGACGAATCGATTCCACAGACCGAACGTGAGGAGAGGGGCTAGTGTAATTGGTTAACACAAACCATAAAAAAATGCACGGAAGTATGTTTTTTAACACAAACCTACGTTTTTTTTAAATGGAACCCCGTTAGTTTTGTTAGCACATCTGAACATATAAACAAATACGTAATCAGTGCCGTTTGTTGCATTGTAAAATGTTACTTACATCCGGAGATATTGTAACCTGAAGTTGACGCTTGAGTACCACTCCTCCGCTGTTCGATCGTGTGTATCGGAGAGCACCGAATTACGTAGGCATCCAAAGGGAACGGTGATGGACCTTAGGTACAGAATAGACTGGAACAGCACATTACGTCCACATGCTAACACCTTTTTATTGGTCTCTTTCACTGACGCACATGTACATTACCATGAGGGGTGAGGTACACGTTCGACGGGCGTTTCATAGGACGTGGAGGATGCCTAAATTGGCCACCCCGTTCTACTGATCTTACACCTCTGGACTTCTTTCTGTGGGGTACGTTAAAGGAGAATGTGTACCGTGATGTGCCTACAACCCCAGAGGATATGAAACAACGTATTGTGGCAGCCTGCGGCGACATTACACCAGAAGTACTGCGGCGTGTACGACATTCATTACGCCAGAAATTGCAATTGTGTGCAGCAAATAATGGTCACCACATTGAACATCTATTGGCCTGACATGTCGGGACACACTCTATTCCACTCCGTAATTGAAAACGGAAACCACGTGTGTACGTGTACCTCACCCCTCATGGTAATGTACATGTGCGTCAGTGAAAAAGACCAATAAAAAGGTGTTAGCATGTGGACGTAATGTGCTGTTCCAGTCTCTTCTGAACCTAAGGTCCATCACCGTTCCCTTTGGATCCCTAGGTAATTCGGTGCTGTCCGATACACACGATCGAACAGCGGAGGAGTGGTACTCAAGTGTCAACTTCAGGTTACAATATCTTCGGATGTAATTAACATTTTACAATGCAACAAACGGCACTGATTACGTATTTGTTTATATGTTCAGATGTGCTAACAAAACTAACGGGGTTCCATTAAAAAAACGTAGGTTTGTGTTAAAAAACTTACTCCCGTGCATTTTTTTATGGTTTGTATTAACCAATTACACTAGCCCCTCTCCTCACGTTCGGTCTGTGGAATCGATTCGTCAGTATTTGATGTGGTTTACGAAATATATCCAGCGGTAACGTTAGGTGACTCACCCTGTATATATATACGGTGTGGCGTTTAAATCCGGACAAAAGAAATTTTTTTAAATCACATTTATCGAAAAAATTACAAATAAAAATGAAAATACTTTTACATGTGAGTACTGGTATCTTTCAAGAGTAGCACTACTCGATGTAACCATTTCCAACTGCAATTACCGCCTCCAGTCTTCTCCCGAATCGAACGTATGCACTCTTTAAGACTTCGCTGCTCATATTCGCGAATGCTGCTTCAATAGCGGTGCGCAGAAGTGCGACATAAGGGTGCCTCGTCTTATTGGGAACTCTCTCGACTACGCTCCAAACACAGTAGTCGATGGCTTTCAAGTAAGGGCTGTTTGGGGGCCAGAACTCCTTTGATCAGTACATGTCAAAATTATCCGAGAGCCAGTTTTGTACTAAACGGTTCTTGTGAGGACCTCTTGCGCCATCCGACGCAATGTTGGCTTTTTGACATTTAATACTGACGCCAGTTTCCCCAGCGATTGCCCCGGGTCTTCAGAAATCAGCGCCTGAGTCTTTTCGATGACTGCCGCAGTACGTGACACACGTTTCCTCGAATGAGGTTTCCTCGCCAGCTTAGCGGAACCTTCCCCAGACTTCTTCGAAGCATTATACTTGGCCACAATACCGTAAACAATTGATCTCGGAAACCCGAAAAACTACTTCAGTTGGCGAACGCCCAACACGAAGACTTTAGATAATCGCGGCTCTTCGGTTGTACACCGCACCTGTCCGTAACAACTGTTCAGCTGTGTGTGAACTCCTATGGGACCAAACTGCTGAGGGCATCGGTCCCTAGACTTACACACTACTTAAACTAACTTACGCTTAAGACAACACTCACACCCATGCCCGAGAGAGAACTCTAACCTCCGGCGGCAGTGGCCGCCCGACTCGTGACATGGTGCCTCAAACCGCGCGGCCACTCCACAACACCTCGGCCATTTTGAGGTTGTGACTGTTTGCTAGATATCTATGGCTTTCAAGAACGCCAATCGCGACCTCTGGAGGATCTACGATATGGCGGGAAACGCAAATTGAAATTTTACCGGATTTGAGTGCCACAACCTGTATATATTTAGACGATTACTGAAAGGGTCCTGTAGCCACCTTTCATTAGTCCGGTAGCCCATTTTCACTAGCATTTCTGTTTCCTTTCTTTGTTTATCTTTTCTCATAAATCTCATAGCGGTGTGATTGAATGAATGTGGTTGTGTGTCACGTAAATTTCTATAGCAGACATGGATCCACTGGAAGAGCGCCACACAAAGGTGTCGATAAGAAGTGAGCTCTCGCTTCTGTACGAATGTCTTTTTGCCATCAGCTGTGCCTATATAAGCATTCATTTTTCTAAATATTAATAGCTTTGCCTTCTCGTAAATTTTTTTTTTGCTTTATCTATCTTTCGTCCGTGGGGAGCCGACCAGGTGGTTGAACATTAGAGTTTGTTGGGCTACCGTCATCACTAACTGTCCGGTCTCATGTTTGTTTTAAAGAATGTTAACCGTTCATGATTGTGTGATGTGATATTGTTGCAACTTGGCCACGATATCTAGAAATTGCGTCTCCACAAACCACGTGGGCACGCGGGTGTACTGCGAAACGTGTACCGTTTCACGAGTTACTGCGCTCAGTTATCAGGCAACAGCAGTTGTATGAATAATTCACACCAATGATATTAGGTGTAGATTATAACGCTGTATGTATCGATGCTTTTCTTTAATGTTTTAGGAATTAATGTTATCAGGAATTGTGTACATGCCACACATCCATATCTTAGGAATGAATGATTTTATACACAATTTTCTCTTGCATTCCGAGGTTACGTTTTTGCACCTAAGCCACTCACCTCGTAACTTTCCTGTTAGCACATCCAACGCGTTTGCTTACGCACAGGTCCAGTGATTAGTTTCCCCTTTTATTTTAAAACAAATGCTTTAGATTAAGTCTTATTTGCAGTTCTGTTGCTGGGAGCTGATCTTCTGCACTGTGTTCATGCATGTACTATTTTATTTCAAATGGTTGATTCTCGTGGACAGTGCACGGGAAATACTATTAATTACATGGCATCCCCTATGAGCGATATCACGACGTAAGTATTTTTGTGAGTTTTTGGTCTGTGATCAAATTAATTTATTTTCCGACTCGGCCAAACCTTTGATTAGTTGTATGGTTAGAGTCGGTGGCGACCCCAATCTTCTCACGTTAATTTCACAATCAATAAGCATCTCCATTCCCATTCTTAACGTAATAACCCATAGAAACAGGTTAGTTACATTACAAATTAAGAATTGTATTACTTTTCTGTAACTTGTACTGTGAAATATTGCTTCTTGCCAAATTTCATGATTCTGTGCCAGCTGGAAGCCTCCCATAGATTTTGATTTGTGAGTTTGTGAATATCAAAAAATTATAGTACCTTTTCATTTGTCTGACTCAAATTTATCACCACAAGGATGTAGACATCAGTATGTGACATAAATTTCAACGTCATGTCTCTTCCAGTTCCTGAGAAAAAAAAGGTCGTAACAGTTGGACATCAGAGCTGCCCTTTAAGGATTACTTTTTTACAGACTGAAGTACGAAATCGAGAAAAGAGTAGCAAGATTGCATCACATAACTACCACGCTTGGGTATGGAACAAAGAAAACCAATCGAATTTTAAACGTTCTACGGGGAGAACTATGTGGAGATATAATGACAGTTGTTAACTAGCCATGAAAGTTAAAGAGGTTTTCTGCAAGAGGTGGCACATGCAGTAGCGCTTAGCAGCTTATCGACTGCTCTTAGGTGGCTGGCAGCTCGTGCAGTTGACCGCCTGCCAGTGTGCGTGGCTTCGACCTCGGTGCACGTCGATACCGCATTATCGCTGCGCGACTGAATTAGTGGCGAGATTGGACTCCGGAAGTCTGACTCCATGGTAATTCGGATCAGAGCACGCTATCACATATACCACAAGGTGGCAGTGGTCACGGTACCGAATGAAATATAGGCGCCCGCAAACTAACGAGAAACGAATGAGACACGAACGAGTCGCGAAGGGGAAGTGGTGGGTAGCGGGGTGGGGGGAGCGCGATTTTTGGTTCAAATGGCTCTCAGCACTATGGGACTTAACATCTGAGGTCATCAGTCCCCTAGAACTTAGAACTACTTAAAGCTAAGTAACCTAAGGCCAACACACACATCCATGCCCGAGGCAGGATTCGAACCTGCGACCGTAGCGGTCGCGCGGTTCCAGACTGAAGCGCCTAGAACCGCTCGGCCACACCGGCCGGCGGCGATTCTTGCAGCTGTTTTATAACCTGGGCAGCGTGCTTCCAAGGCTATAAAGCTCTTCTCCCTCCATTTGGTGCCAATACGAGAGTATGCAGGCAATCGGCTCCCTCTGCGACCTTGTGAGCCACGAACAAAGTCCGAACAGCAACAGTTCTTACTAACGCCCAGTGGCATATTGGGTTGTTCAATAAAAGTGAATTTTGGGAATCAAATAGTTATGCGAAGATCAGTGATTGATAGTCCTATCTTAATCAACAGACTGGTAATTTCGGAATTCCACGCGTAACTGATTTACTGGGAGTAATTTACAGATCTGAGGTGATGTGATTCCTTCATATGCATGTAATGGATCCATTATGGCAGTCATTATGTTCATAATTTTATCATCTACATCTACATGGATACTCTGCAAATCACATTCAAGTGCCTGGCAGAGGTTTCATCGAACCACCTTCCTAAAATTCTCTATTATTCCACTCTCGTATAGCGTGCGGAAAGAATGAACACCTATATCTTTCCGTACGAGCTCTGATTTCCCTTATTTTATCGTGGTGTTCGTTTCACCCTATGTAGGTCGGTGTCAACAAAATATTTTCGCATTCGGAGGAGAATGTTAGGATCTGTGATCGGAATTTAGGGTGATTGACATGCTCTTTCTTTATATTGCCTGCTAGTATCTGTGATTGGCATTTTCATGGGGTTGATAAGTCACTTTGGCTTTGCCAACTTGAGGGTGAATAATTCTGGAAAAGCCTCTGACCCACAACTATAATAGATTAAAGAATGATATCTTTGGGCCTATCGTCAAGATATAATTTTGTAACTGCAGTGGCTTGGAAGCAAAGAATAAAATTAAGAAACAGCGGAGAGCATTCCAGTGTAAAGAAAAGCAACCTCTGCAGCCACACGAAAGCAGAGCATCTCATAAGAAAGGTTGAAAATGGCTCACATTTGATCTACTACATTGACTAATTCAAAGTCTTCGCATCAAACGCCCAGGGGTGATAAGGAACAACTTCTGTCAGAGCCAATTCGTCCGCTAATTTCTCCCGGCAATGTTAGGCATTCTTTTGTATTGGTTATGCGCCTAAGAGATGACGTGGCATAGGCAATTTGCGAAGTGTATATGCCTTGTGTGTTGCCTACAATCCAGTAATCTGCTCTATGTGAAATGGGTTTGGTCCAGCAAAATTAAAATTCCTGATTCCCTAGTAAAATAACTTTCTCCGCTTACAGACATTTGTTCTTGAACTTTTCTTGTTGAAAATCGGCATCAGTTTATTGCTGTAGGTAGTACCTGATTAGCAGACCACACAAGTTCAGTGAAACCTCTTCGTACCAGGACCGATGAATACTAAACGGACGCCCAGCCTCGTGGGAAGTGTTAATAACCATTTTGTTCCCCATGACGTGAGCGATCACCTCTAGAAGCTTGATGCAAATACTTCGAAACATTCTGTAAATGCAACGGTTTGGAATGCCACTATTTTTCAAAATTACCTGTACAACATCAAGGAGAATGTGCATTTCAGTTCTCCATATTTATGTTATTCTTGAATATAGCAATGTAGCTACCAATCTAATATCAGCCGTTACTGCCCCAAGATAGTCCGATTATATAGTCTCTGGCATGTTCTCATCCAGCAAGTATCTTGAATCCTGTAAATTAATCTGTTTAAAATTCTCAATAAATCTTCATCGTCACCCGCCGGTTTCTTAGAAAATTCCTTGTCAAAATTCTGGCCTCCAACAAGTAAGTCTTTTTGCCACCCTATCACATTTCTTCTTTTCTTTCCCTTCCGTTATTCATGTTTCTGGCCAACAACGTAGCAGCTGTTCCCGTTTGGAAGAGCATTTTGCGTTATTCTGATGTTTCTTCAGAACTGACTGACGATAATAGGACAGACACATGCAATTTGTAGCATATTCCATCAGGCAACAATATTTTTTCTGGACAACACGTCAACGTTGTTACACGCTTTCATGTCACTTATCCAAAGCTGACAACACCAGACGGCACACCGAGCGAGGTGGCGCAGTGGTTAGACACTGGACTCGCATTCGGGAGGACGACGGTTCAATCCCGCGTCCGGCCATCCTGGTTTAGGTTTTCCGTGATTTCCCTAAATCGCTCCAGGCAAATGCCGGGATGGTTCCTTTCAAAGGGCACGGCCGACTTCCTTCCCCGTCCTTCCGTAGTCCGATGAGACCGATGACCTCGCTGTCTGGTCTTCCCCAAAACAACCCCCAACAACCCAGACGGCACGTAGCATTAGACTTGAGGCAACGTGTCACAAAGCGTTCCCTGGATGAAATTCCATACTGAGGTTACGACAATTTATCACATGAAATGCAATAAACAATACCATCAGCCGTTATATTGATACTGATTTATTAGGCAATCACTTTCGACTTTCGAGTCACATCGTCTTTAGGCCTGTCGCACGAATGGCACCAAGTACCACTCGTGCATATATAAGACGCACCGATACTCGTATCTGGTTCCGCAGATATCCGAACTTCAAGAGCATGTGTGATCTTCCCACATGTGACAGATCTGTGTCATTCATGCTGCAGGCCTGAAGACTGGTTGTCTAATAAAACAATATCAATATAACGGCTGTTGGTATGGTATTATTACATTTGATGAAACAGCCACTGTCCTACGCTCCTGAACCCAGGATGGAGTTCATTACTTGTGTTACTACTTTCGTGCCTCTTGCGACCAACTTAGTTCTTTTAAATACCAGCTCCATAATCATTATAGTGTGATCATTTTAGTTGAGTTAGTTCTTGAAACTACCCGACATAAAGGTGAAGAACCCGAAATACATGGACAGATGTCAATATAACTCTGTACAAGTGCACACTATTGCCAGGTATATACTCGTAAATGATTAAAGCTGCAGTTCTCTGTGGCAGATAGAACGCTCACCGGAGTGCATCGGTATAGTTCGATAGTTCGCATTTTGTTACGTAGGACTTATAAGGAGAGTGAACAGCGTTAAATGTTATCACTGTGAAGAGCACGAAGATACTCGTGTGAGAGATAGTTTGGAAGGTGCATTATTGGGTGTCTCCATTTGAACGGCAGTTTTAATCGTGCTGTATCCAGATTTGTGACGAATGCGATTGTGATAGTGGCCCCATGTAGAAATGCATGGAAACGTGAGGGCAAGCATGCTCTTCAACAAAGTTTCTGTTGGCCATCTCTGACCGCCACAAGAGGCAGTATTGTCGTGCAACAATCACATCATACGACGAATATTCGGAAAGTAAGGTCCGATTGGTGCGCGAGGTGGAAGTCACAGTGGAAATCAAAACTGTTTCATTTGCAGCAGCTTCGTACACTTTATAGCTGCTGCTATACATAATTGCCGCTCCGAATTACACATTTGTCATATCGTTGTACCAACATTCCAACAGCCTCCTCGTAGAAGGCAATCGCCTGTGCTTCCTGCCACTTCTCGACGCTCCTCTGCAGTTCGTTGTCTATGCGAAAATGGTGTCTTCCTGGCCGGCGGTTCATGTGAGTAGAGATGAACGTCAGATGGAGCCAAGTGCGGACTGTAGGGCGGGTGATCAAGCACTTCCGATCGAAAACGCTGCAGGTGCGTCCTCAGTGCCCTAGCAGTGTGCTATCGAGAATTGTTATGAAGGAAATATCCTAATGGCCATTAAAATTGCTACACCACGAAGATGACGCGCTACCGACACGACGTTTAACCGAAAGGAAAAAGATGCTGTGATATGCAAATGATTAGCTTCTCAGAGCACTTACACAAGGTTGGCGCTGGTGGCGACACCTACAACGTGTTGACATGAGGAACGTTTCCGACCGATTTCTCATGCACAAACACCAGTTGACCGGCGTTGCCTGTTGAAACGTTGTTGTGATGCCTCGTGTAAGGAGAAGAAATGCGTACCATCACATTTCCGACTTTGATAAAGGTCGGATTGTAGCCTATCGCGATTGCGGTTCATCGTATCGCGACATTGCTGCTCGCGTTGGTCGAGATTCAATCACTGTTAGCTGAATATGGAATGGGTGGGTTCAGGAGGGTAATACGGAACGCCGTGCTGGATACCAACGGCCTCGTATCACTAGCAGTCGAGATGACAGGCATCTTATCTGCATGGTTGCAATGGATGGTGCAGCCACATCTCGATCCCTGAGTCAACAGATGGGGACGTTTGCAAGACATCAACCATCTGCACGAACAGTTCGATAACGTTTGCAGCAGCATGGACTATCAGCTCGGAGACCATGGCTGCGGTTACCGTTGACGCTGCATCACAGACAGTAGTGCCTGCGGTGGTGTACTCAACGACGAACCTGGGTGCACGAATGGCAAAACGTCATTTTTTCGGATGAATCCAGGTTCAGTTTTCGGCATCATGATGGTCGCATCCGTGTTTGGCGACATCCCGGTGAACGCACATTGGAAACGTGTATTCGTCGTCGCTATACTGGCGTATAACCCAGCGTGATGGTATGAGTGCCATTGGTTACACGTCTGGGTCACCTCTTGTTAGCATTGACGGCACTTTGAACAGTGGACGTTACATTTCAGATGTGTTACGACCCGTGGATCTGTCGTTAATTCGATCGCTGCGAGATCCTACATTTCAGTAGGATAATGCACGACTGCATGTTGGAGGTCCTGTGCGGGCCCTTCTGGATACAGAAAATGTTCGACTGCTGCCGTGGCCAGCACATTCCCCAGATCTCTCACCAATTGAAAACGTCTGGTCAATGGTGGCCGAGCAACTGGCTCGTCACAATACGCCAGTTACTACTCTTGATGAACTGTGGTATCGTGTTGAAGCTGCATGGGCAGCTGTACCTGTACACGCCATCCAAGTTCTGTTTGAGTCAATGCCCAGGCGTATCGAGGCCGTTATTACGGCCAGAGGTGGTTGTTCTGGGTACTGATTTCTCATGATCTATGTACCAAACTGCGTGAAAATGTAATCACATGTCAGTTCTAGTATAGTATATTTGTCCAATGAATACCCGTTTATCATATGCATTTTTTCTTGGTGTAGCAATTTTAATGGCCAGTAGTGTACATGACAATTACGTTATAGGGGATGCAGGAAATCGGCGATACTTCGTGGCGGGCATCATACTTGACAGGAGACACTATTGTTCTACTACTCTTTACGTGCCCACTGTGCGCTCAGAACTGAAAAGAACGAAGTGACACGGTCGACTAGCATACTAAAGAGACACAGCAAAACACATGTGTGAAAAACCATCGGATTTTCGCTGTCGTTTTCGCTTCGGGACCGACCGGACAGTACTTTGCGAATAGCTTTCGTAAATGTGTTCGAGATAGTACTTTAACTACAGTTATTGAGCGGTGGCGTCTGGCTATAGTTATGCTCCACTTGCATCGCTGATATCGACACTCGTCTGGTCTTGTATCTCTGACTGTTCCGCCTTTGGTTTTTTGGCTTGGCGTGTGGGCGGGGTCTTTCTCCGGTCGGCGTTCAACGAGCCAACATGTTTTGAAGGTGGGCCCTCGTCTCTATTCGCTGTGCCTGGTCCTCGCCGTACTTGCCGTTTTGCCGCGCGCCGTGTGCACGGTGCTGATTGGTCGACGCGTTTGCCTGAGAAACGGTGGCGGGTCCGTCATCTCATGCTGGACATCTTCTCATCTCGTAACTGGAAGCATGAAGTTATTTATGATTCATATTCTGCTGTTAACCTGTGAATATTTGTAAAACTTACGGTGGCGTGTTGTATCTACCGGAGATCAGTTAAGGATGGTTTTTGGATAAGAGAGTATTATACGGAAGTTACAAAGTCTAAGGCTTAGAAGTGTTGTTTCCGCGGAGCGGAGTCTAATTATTTCGGCACGTGCAAACCGGAATAGAGTTTTGTGCTTGTTTTAAAGGTTCCTTGCAGTGTTAATTTGATGTAGGATGTTAATTAGTGTGCTCTTTGCTCAGTTTTGGTTTTAGACTTTCTTTTAATATGAAGGGCAGAGCTTTTGTTAAATTGTAATTTCAAATTGTTCTTTTATTCTGTAAATGTCTCAGTTTGGTTTTCAGTTATGTTACAGATAGTCGCGTAGTAAGCCTTGCATGGTCTTGAAAAGGCCGAATCACGAGTTGAATTTGTCGGCCGCGTGGATTGTTTGCTGTTGCGGAAGTGGTCCGGTATGTGGAGCACATGGGGTTTGTCGCCTTGGCGGAAAGGCTGAGATCGTGTGTGTGTGTGTGTGTGTCTGTTCGGCGTGTTTTCTTCCCTGGCTTGTAACCTGATCATCTTTAAAATTGCTTGGCGGTTGCTTTCTACTCGTTTGTGCCGAGTACCACCGTGTGTAAGCCGCGCTTCCATCCTTTAGTTAAATATCCGGCCTGTCCGCCGGGACGGGCGAGATCTTTCCATAAGTAACTCAAGATGAATCATTAGCGTTGTGTAAATTTTGGTTACGTAAGCAATGAACTTGATAGTGTGCTTATGGTGGTGACTGTCTGTGATCCTTTTGTAATCAGATCTAATTATTATCTTTAAATTAATGTTTGTTATATTAATTCATGATCAAATCACATAGTTTTTCTAAGTTTGGTGAAGGACAAGCCTCCGACATTTAAAGACTTTATCTTTAGTGATTCAATTGGTATCTTCTATTTAAAAAAATGGAAAAGGGGCAGACGGTTAAAGGTAGCTGTATACTTTTTTAAGAGAACACAGGACCGAATTAAATTTTTGTATTGTTATTCTGATTTTGTAATTCTGTGATAATGAAATTTCTTCTTTAGTTACAATTAAAATTATGTACCAACCACAAGTTTCTCCTTCAGCAGAGATCCCTAGCTTCCTATCTCCTTTGAGTACCTGTGGTTAGATTGCAATTTTGGTTTCTCTAGCACGTAACTTGAGCAGTAACACAGCTCAGTTATGTAAAAAATAAATAAATAAATAAATAAATAAAAATAAAAAAATGGATGGGAGGCCACTTTGTTCTTTTAAGCTTTCTCTGCCGACTTCTCCTATCAATCTAGTATTTTCGCTGCTTATTCCTAGTTCTTCACAAGCGCTATCGTAATTTTCTTTCCGCAACAGTCGAGTTCCAATACGCACTCTCCTTTTCCCGTACAATCATTTTATCTTATTCCTTACTGAGAGAGATACCACTGCTGAGATGACATCCAGACAGATCGGGTTATATTGTGAGATTATATAGTGGATAGCAATAACTAGCTTTTCCTCTCATTTGTACCCAAATGTAAGAAGCTTTTTGTAATAAGTTTCATATTTGAACATGAAATCTCATTTTTAATGATAATACCACCCGTTCTCGCCCAATAAATAATTAACATATGAGTGTTTGCAAAGCACTTGTTAAGAATTTCATAATTCTTGTCGAGGAAATAACGAAACTTGGAATCATGTCGTTCAGTAGGTCGGGTCTTGCGGTACCAGTGTGTATTGTTTGATGAATTAGATTCATTTCTTCTCCGATCCTGCATGACCCTAGCACAAGCGACAGACCTCTACATATGAATTATTTGTCATTCGTTCTCATGCAAAATTAACGTGTTGCATTAGTTGGCACTAAACCAAAATCCACTTGATATGGTGAAAGTGTATTATTAAGAGAGTTTGAGAGGTGACATGAGCCCCCTCTCATATTTCTATCTTACGATTTTCCTCTCTAATTGCATGCAGTGAAAAGTCGCTATTCCTTCACACGCGGACTTCCCAAGCAGCGTCTCTCGTCACCCGGGTGGTCCGGTGACAGGCGGGCTCTGCTGATCTGAAAAGCGTTAAGCCGACGGGTGTGAGGAAGTCGAGTGAATGCTTTGCAGACGCCGACATTGTCAAAAGACACGCCCAGAGGGGTCTGAAGTAGCGGCTGAGCAAGAGGTTCCGTTACTTCGCAGAAACTTAGCGAAAACACTTCCTGGCGGGCTACCAGCGAGGCGTGGGAATGACTTGTGTACCCAGGCAGCTGTGGCGGGAAAATTCCCGCGCTTTCTGCAAAATAGTAACTGTGATTGTCTTGCTCAGGGCATAGCTCCGTGACGTAGCAAAATCAGCGCAGAAATTGGCGCCAAGAATCTCCATTGGTGGAATGGTAGTGCTCCGGCAATAGAGGGGAATTTTCCGCCGGTTTTCGAGTTGCTGATTGGAACGTTTAACCACGGCCACTGTCGTGGGGGCGGGAATGTTGTGTGTTCGGCCTGTACGGGTGCTCTAGGTAGTCGGCTCTCGCCTTTCGGTCGAGGACGTCGAAGCAACCAGCCATCGGCTCCGGTACGCCAGATCGTGTTCTGGCAGTTAAGAAGACAGTTTGGTAATGTATGTCCGCAGCACCGGCAGACAGGGATTTTCCTACGTGATAATCAGAGATCAGCAGAGCGCGCCTGTTCGTCTTTTTCTAACTTTGTTCTGTCTTGGGTGGCAGGAATTAATGTTGGGTTGGCTATGTGTTTTCTCTAAGATTTGAGTTGCAAGGAATTGGCTGCACATACCACTTCATCATAATCCTCACAATCTAGTTTAGGGACAACTTCACATTCACAGCGTTTGTTTGAGTCTCCAATTTGAGTCAATTTGATGTATTGTAAAAGAATTCATGTGTTTTTGTTTATTATTTTGTGTTTAGTCTTAATAAATCATATTGTTATTTTGGACAGAACTTTCATTCTGTTAATCGGTAGAGCAACCCTATCATTCCTCACTATGTTACTGAAACCTTCGTTTATTTATCTTAACTATCAAATTAAATTATTGCAGGTGCCAAACTCTCTTCTACTCCACTGGCAGGGTTGATTGGAGTCAGTTCGCGTATTTTTTTTATCCTTGTGCAACAGCAAAAGTCGGAGTTAGAAAAGGGGGGGCTTAGAACATCATTTACATATGTAGATTCTAGAAGAATGTTAAATACACTGCTAGCCCCGGCACCTCGCAAGTTATGTTGTGAGATATTAATTATAGTCATTTTAGGCATGTTTCCTATCCTTTACGTTAAATTCTATATCCCTTTTTGATTGAGCGACACAACTCAATGAACGCATCATTTCCTAAAAATCCCATAACGCTACCTCACACTGGCAAGCACCTGTTTTAATACCTCCAAGTTTAAAATTCAAAATACTCGCCGTGGCGTTGACGCATTACGAGACAGGCGAGTCGGAACATGTAGCCGAATTACCCGGTCCGTATTGTTGCCGTGAACTAGTTCGTGCCTGCAAATAGGCAACCGAGCGAATATAGACTGTCAAAGAGGGCTGCAGACGCACCCTCCAGGGAAGTTCGGGTCAGCGACTGCAATGAGCTGTACGTAGTGTAGCGACGTTTGCCGCATCAGCAACGATTCCCGATACTGAGCACCTGTGATGTGAGTCACAAACTTGGAGAGATGCTTCATCCACTGACGTGTGTCTGTTTCAAGTGTGTCTTGTCCTTTTCCTAAAGTCAATTTCTGAATCCCTGGAAGTACTTACGAATAATGTTACATGTCGTAAACATGAGTTGTAGGCGACAGAAGTGGCAATTTGTGAGTAATTTCGAACATCATTTTGACGCCTCAAGTCACCAAGTACAGCGTTTTTCAAAGAGATTGTCCTGATTTCAAACTACAAACATGGGATGAATAGCAAAATCCTCAAAAAGTCGTAAAAGGTTTAGCTAGGTTATTATAAATGCTCTGTGTGTCCATCACTAGCAGCACGAACAACATCTAGACGGTGGCTAGATTCGTTATAAACTGTATGCAGTATTGAGATTTTACAGAAACTATGGCGGCTGTTATTCTGATCTTCACTTTTAATATGTCACGTGGGAAGGCGGAGATGAACACACTTTCCTTCACATATTCCCGCAAGAAAAAATCGCATTGGGTGGCGCCTGCCGGCTTTTGAGGCCAAGAATTCAGCGCGGTGCCTCAGGTTCCCGTGCGCTCTACCCGGTGTTGAGGCAGAGTGGCACTGAGAAACTGACGGACGTTGCTGTGTCAGAGTCGTGGAGCTCCATCGTGTTGAAGAATTAAGTCATCGTCATCCTTCTGAAGACGGGGAAAAATCCAATTCCGCAGCATTCGAAGGTGACTCATTCCAGTCACTGTGTTTTCCTCAAGAAAGAAGGGATCGTACACTTTTTCGCGAGAAATGACACAAAAAACGTTCAGTTTAGGTGAATCTGTTTCGTGCTCAATAATGTCATGAGGGTCTGGAGTCTCCATATACGGACGTTACCGCTAACACGAGATGTTGCTTCATTACTGAAAATTAACCGTGGTAAAAATGTAAAAATATGTTGTTCGTGCTGCCGGACACATAGAGCATTTGTAATAGCATAGATAAACTTCAAGATTTTGTGAGAATTTTGCAATTCATCCCATGTTTGTAATATGTTTTTATCAATGAATATGGGGTGTTGAAATCAAATAATTCTTTTTGAAAATTACTATATTATAAAAATGGATATGTGTATGGATATATGAATACTTCACGTCTAGTCCTAAATCACTCGATCTGTTTAGCGAAACATAGTAAACGTGACGTTTACTACCTGGAAGGCAGCATGGTAGGATACGAAAGGGGTGGAAACAGGGTTCCAGAGAACTCAGGAGCGCCTGGAGCAATTTAACGAAAATTTTATTTACGTGACACATTATTCATAGAATTATTTTCATAAAAATACTCTTGAGGTAATCTACTCCTACCATCCTTAGGGATGCAGGAGAGAAAGTGTGACATGTAAAACTATTCTATAATCACCAATGTTAGTATCCAATCCATAGTTCTGTGTGTCGCTAAGCCGATTGAAGCCCCATGACGTTCCATCTCTACAGACAGGGTGGGGGTGCAAAGATATTGAGATGTCAGCATATGTCAGTAAAACTTGAAGAAATATGTACCGAACTTGGGACTCGCTAAATGAAAAAAAAAAAAAAATACTGTCACAGTAAAGAAAAGCCTTAACACACATATACTGATGTTAGGGGTGAAAAGAAGTGACATAACTGAGGAATATCTAGATCAGTTTGTACCATTTTTAATACATACATAACTAAATATCTGTGTAGCATGTTAAACAAACGTGTAAAATATAGAGAGTGTTAGCAGTATAACTGCTGATATTTTTATTGCTGACTGAGGAGAGTGTACTGAACAACATTACATCAGTATTGCCTTCATTTTCAGACCAATGATTATAGATTTTCAGGAGTGGTATGTTTCTGGGATGGTTATTACCTTTTAGTACATGTGGCAAGAGCAAGCTACGAGGGCTGTTCTGAAAGTAAGGTCTGATAGGTCGCGAAATGGACACAACAGTGTGAAGTTTTGCACAGATGTGTTGGGCAGTGTCTCTAGTGGACCTGTCGACCGTGTCACGTCGCTCTTTTCAGTTCTGAGCAGACAGTAGCACGTAACGTTCCGTGACAAAGATTCGCCGAATTCATGCAACCATAAACAAAATACCTGTCATGCTTTTCCTTCTTCATGACAATTCTCAGCCGCACACTGCAATGGCAATGAGGACACCCCTGCAGTGTTTTCGATGGGAATCGTTTGATCACCCAACATACAGTCCGGAATTAGCTCCATCTGATATGCATCTCCACTCACATGTACGGCTGGACAGGAAGACAACATTTTCGCACAGACAACGAACTGCAGAGGAGCGCAGAGAAGTGGCAGAAAACACAGGCGGCTGCCTTCTATGAGGAGGGTTTTGAAAAGTTGGTACAGCACTACAACAAATGTTTAAGTAGGAGCGACGATTATATGGAGAAGTTGCTGTAAGGTGTAGCAAACTGTTGCAAATAGATCAGTTTGGATTTTCACTGTGGTTTCCATTACACGACCGATCGGCTTTTACTTTCCGAGTGTTTCTGGTATTAACGCTTATTTTGCCCAGGGCAGCAGGTCAAGTGTTGAAAAGTGGGTAAGTGGACGCAAAACGGTTAGTCTATACTGGCAGGCGTAGTTCACTTAGTGGTGCAGTTAGGACCCTGAAGGAAACATTAAGTAGCAGGAAATGTGCATTGGGGGTGGGAACGCTGTTAGATACAGAGCTAAAACAACAAAGATACCGAAGTGCGCACATATTGAGGTACCAGTGATCAAAATACCTACAGTTATACTCCCAACACCCTGAGCATGTGTGTGAAATACAGAGTGTTTCCGGAAGAAGGTGCAAAAATTTAACAAGACATAGAGGGTGCTCCACTGAACAATGTGAGGTAGGAAACCTAGGGTCGGAGAAGACAGTTGAAGGACATAATAGGACTAAAATCATATTACTGTGTACTTTTTTTATTTGCATTAGTTACAGCTAAAAGCAAATACCATCATTGACACAGTGAAGGTACCATTTGTATAGTATCTTATAAAATGTGCTGAAACTGACGGCCACCAACCTAAATGCAAACGTGACATCGGCGAACAAGATTCTGACGCACTCTGAGAAATATCCTTGGTGTGTTTCGAAACACATCACAGGCAGGTTCAATTCTGGCAACTCATCCCATCTGCGTGTCAAAAATGGCCCTGAGCACTATGGGACTTAACATCTATGGTCATTAGTCCCCTAGAACTTAGAACTACTTAAACCTAACTAACCTAAGGACAGCACACAACACCCAGTCAACACGAGGCAGAGAAAATCCCTGACCCCGCCGGGAATCGAACCCGGGAACCCGTGCGTGGGAAGCGAGAAAGCTACCGCACGACCACGAGCTCCGGACTCCATCTGCGTGTCCACTGGGGTCTCGTACACAAATAATAATCAACGGTATTCAGGTCAGTGACCACACCGGCCATGAAATAGGACCTCCCTTTCCAATCCAGCGAACAGGAAACACACACTTGAGATGGTTGCGGACATTCACACTGAAGAGAGGCGGTGCACCGTCATTTTGTATCCACATCCTCTCAGCAGCAACCAGGTAAACCTCAAGTACAGGTGGCCAGGTGGAAGATATGGTCCATCGAGATTATCGCCTACAATGTTGGCCCAAATACGCACAGGAAAACGTACTTGAGGGTTTGACTTTACTATAGGGTGAGGGTTTTCCTCATCCCACACAGGGCTATCCCTGATGTTCGAAATACCATCATTATCAAAAGAGGCGTTGTCAGTGAACAGCACTATCTGGATTAAATCTGGTGTATCAATCTATTCTTAGAGCACAACTGACACAACGCAACTCTTAGTACAAAGTCAGTCACAAGCACTGATATGGTGATGTGTGTGCAACTGCTGTTTGTGGAGTACTTGCCACACGCTAGTATGTGCAGCGCTCATTTCACATACAGTACGACGAGTACTTGTAAGAGCACGCTCCAGCACCTCCTCTTCCAAATAGGATGTGAGAGTGGGCCTCATGTTGGCAGGTCCCTCGTTTCCTCGTTCCAATGAACCCGTCTCCCGCATTCGTCGATCGAGAGAAATAAACACACGCCTTGTCGGGTGAGGTCTGTTAGGAAATCTTTGTCTGTACAGCGAGAGTATTTCACCGTATCTCTCCATACACAAGACGCATCTCAGTGAGTTCTGCGAAACTGCTGCAGCGTATCGTACGGTACGTCTCTGAATAGCAATGAGTTGTCGTTGCAGATGTCTTTGATTCATACCACGTTCTGTCATGGGGACAATGCAAGTATGATAACAATGCCACCTTATAGCCCTGCATCATGACTTCGTAGTAATCAGGCTCGTCCTCCTTGTGTCCTTGCAGAAAACAAAGAATGTACATGTAAATAAACAGCACGGCACGTGTAAACTTGTACGCATGTTTGTTGTAAATAAGCTGGAAAACAGGAAAGATAGACAAAGCGGCAGACAAGTTTACTCCCATATCTCCTTAAGCTAGCTTCTCCGATCCCAGTTTCGTACCACAAATTGTTCAGTGGAGCATTCTTCGCGTCCTGTTACATTTATGGACGCCCTTACGGACACACCCTGTATAATTATGTGACATATGCATATGCATATGTATATGAGGGCAAGTAACTTGTTATCTATGCAAGAGGTCGTCAGCATAATTTGAAAATATAGAGAACTTAATTTCATTCAGAAGAAATGTCTGTGACGGAAGGCTTGGTAGGCGCTATGGTAGTGGCGTAGCACGCTAGGAGGGGTAAAGAAGCAGCCCCACATGAGGATGGTGAGGTATCGTCAGAGTCTAGATAGGATGTCGATTAATGTAGTAGGCAGACGCTTTGACAGACAGAGATCTGCATATTTTTATGGTAACGCTGTATTGTTTTGTATAATTTGAAGGTAGCAACACTGACGTAGTGAGATATTTCCGAATAAACAAACACACACACACACACACACACACACACACACACACACTGGTCATACCGGACTCGAGAGTCCATTACCGCAGCAACGTATTTTCGCCATCTATCCCTGTCTTGGGCTATTTCCTTCCATTCACCTTCAATACCAAGGCTCTTCAAATCAGCCTTCACATTGTCCTCCCATCTACGCCTCGGTCTCCCCACAGGACGTTTAAGTGCCCTACCAGAACTCTGCGCGCTACCCTGCCCTCATCCATTCGAGCTACGTGATTCGCCCATCACAGCCTACGTGATATAATAACACTGGTTATGCCAGGGCTTGAATAGAGTTCGTGAACCTCTTCGTCATGCAGTTATCGCCACTCGCCGCTAATGTCATCCCTTTTCGCTCCGAAAATTTTCCTCAAAATTTTGTTTTCAAATACTCGAAACGGCTTTTCATTTTGCACAGCGAGAGACCAAGTCTCACACCCATACAGCATAACTGGTAGAATAATAATTTTGTATATTCTAATCTTTAAATTCCTAGTCAATATCCTTGATGAAAGAAATCTAGCCGGCCGCGGTGGTCTAGCGGTTCTAGGCGCGCAGTCCGGAACCGCGCGACTGCTACGGTCGCGGGTTCGAATCCTGCCTCGGGCATGGATGCGTGTGATGTCCTTAGGTTAGTTAGGTTTAAGTAGTTCTAAGTTCTAGGGGACTGATGACCACAGTAGTTAAGTCCCATATGCTCAGAGCCATTTTAACCATTTTTTGAAAGAAATCTATTCAGTGAGAAGTAGCGCGCATTTCCCGCACGTAATCTCTTCTTCAGTTCGGATTCAATCTCATTTCTCGAAGTGATGTCCACGCCTAGATACTTAAATGTGTTCACTTTTCCAAACTGCATGTCTTCAGCTCTAAACATTTCCTGATCTACTGCTGTTGGCATTCTAGTAGTAACCAGGTATTTAGTTTTGTCTTCACTTATCCTTAGATCTACATCTTCACTAGCCTTGATTAACGCATTCGCATTTGCTGTTACAGATTCTTTCCTATCGCTAATGATGTTTAGATCATATGCATACTCTAAAACCTTAATATTGCCATTTAACTCCACACCCTGTGAATTATCTTCTGCCATTCGTACAATACATTCTAGGACTAAATTAGAAAGTAGCGGATACAGGACATCTCCCTGCTTAAGTCCGTTCTTTATTACACATTCTTCTGACTCCAATTTCACCACGCGTGCTCTACCTTTTGTGTTTCTCAAACTAATACCCTAATATCTTAATATTTCCATTTAACTCCACACCCTCTGAATTATCTGCTGCCATTCATACAATATATTCTAGGACTAAATTAAAAAGTAGCGGAGACAGTCCTTTCTTTATTACAAATTTTTATGACTCCAATTTCCCCACGCGTAGTCTACCTTTTGTGTTCTTCAAACTTGCTTCTATAAGTCTAACATACTTCTTTGGTATTCCAAGTTCCAAAAGAATTCTGTACAATTTTGATTGCAAAACTGAATTGATTGCAATACTGAATCATATGCTTTTGTAAAATCTATGAAAAGATTATGAACTGGTTTATTGTATTCCCATTTCTTTTCCAAAATTTGACGCAGGGTGAATATTTGGTCTATAGTTGATCTGTTCCTCCGAAAGCCAGCTTGCTAATCCCCCACAATTTCATCTGCGTATGGTGTAATCCTGCTTAGCAGAATATTCGAGAAAATTTTGGAACATACTGGTAATAGCGATATTCCTCTATAATTACTACAATACATATTGTCGCCCTTCTTAAAAATTGGGATCAGAATCGACTCCTTCCACTCTCCAGGTATCATTTCTGAGTTCCATACTTCAGTTATCACTTTATGAACTACTTCCATCAATTTATGTCCCCCATTTTTAACGAATTCTGCAGTTACGCAATCTGATCCTAGTGCTTTGGTGGTTTTTCAATTTGTTGATTGCATCTCTTACTTCCTTTACCGTTGGCTCAGGTATCTGGGGTTCTGCTGTATGTATTTCGTACGCCTGCTCATTTCCTACTTCCTGGTGTACATTTAATAGATGCTCAAAATACGCCCTCCATTTACTTAATACAGCACTGGGGTCAGTATTTCCCCGGCAACCACTCGAAATGCATTTGTCCTAGCCTTGAACCCCTTCCTATACCCATTTTTAAATTTGATTGTTCAAATAATCCCTCTTCTTTGCCCGTAGCCTACGACCAATTTCCCTTATCATGTTCAAGAACTCCTCTCGTTTTCTGTCTCCCATTCTATCCCAATCTAATCGCGCTTTTCTCCTTTCCTCTACCAATTTCTTGCATTCCTCATCAAACCACGGTTTCCTCCTGTTCTTCTTAATTGTACCTATTGTGACCTTCGCTGCCTCTTTGATATTATTCCTCACAGTGATCCACTGTTTATTTAAATCCTCGCATTGATCTTCGTGTGTCCTGAGAGCATCAAACCTATTTGAAACTTCTATCATGTACCTTCTTCTAAAGTTTTCATCATTTAGCTTGTCAGTGTCGAACCTAACAAATTCTGCATTGTGACACCTTGATGTTGCTGTAGATAGCCGTTGGTGAACGTTGGCAACAACGAATTAACAAACAGCTCACAAAATTTAATTTATTACACGGAACCTTGACTATAATTTCATTTGTGGGACTACTACCCCGGACAGTCAACAACCGCTAGATAAGTTTAACCACAAGAATTCTGGATGTGAGATTCTACGGAGTTATTGGAGGGCTCGTATTAATGCAGTTTTTGAGATAAACTTAGGTAGATGTCGACGTGAATCAGAAAGAAATGTGAGAGCCGACGGCGAGGTCTCCGCCTCCGACCGGAGGGAAGAAGCGGCGGCCGCCGCGACGTATTTTCGCCGTCCGCCGCGCGCCGAGCGCGTTTTCGCCCCTCGATCCGGAAACATTTCCGCGGAGGGGACTGCGAGTTGTGAAACTCAATTTCGGGGCGCGTGTGGGCGGATACGGCGGCCGTAGATCACAGCTGGGGGGTGTCGCCAGCCCTTGCTATTCGTTACAGCTGCCGCCGGCTGGCTGGGGGCGAGTGGCGGAGGGTGGCTTCCAGCCGGTGCCGGCACTTCCTCCCCACGGTGGAGAGGACACAGCTCACATTGCGGACGACATCGGTCTTTTCACATCTGCCATTTTTCTTCTTTATTGCTATTCCACTTCCGCGTGAAGGGGTGGCCCGACAGCGAGCACAACAAATTTTCAGCCGACGGTTATACATATTGAATAAAAGTTTTAATAAAATGATGTATTCTATAAAAAGAAAAAAACTGACGGAAACTATTTATGATTATTTGAAATATTTTGCTAACTGTCTTCAAAGGAAATTCTCCAGTTCGCTTCAAAACAATACTAAATGGACAAGGTAGACAGCAGGTGTCAAAACAAAAAAGGATGTCAATAATGAATTAAATAAGTTTCAAATGATACGTGGCACAATACGCAGAACACTGAGCCACAAGACAAGGAAGGATACAAAACTAAAATACAGGGTGATTCAAAAAGAATACCACAACTTTAAAAATGTGTATTTAATGAAAGAAACATAATATAACCTTCTGTTATACATCATTACAAAGAGTATTTAAAAAGGTTTTTTTCACTCAAAAACAAGTTCAGAGATGATCAATATGGCCCCCTCCAGACACTCGAGCAATATCAACCCGATACTCCCAACTCGTTCCACACTCTCTGTAGCATATCAGGCGTAACAGTTTGGATAGCTGCTGTTATTTCTCGTTTCAAATCATCAATGGTGGCTGGGAGAGGTGGCCGAAACACCATATCCTTAACATACCCCCATAAGAAAAAATCGCAGGGGGTAAGATCAGGGCTTCTTGGAGGCCAGTGATGAAGTGCTCTGTCACGGGCTGCCTGGCGGCCGATCCATCGCCTCGGGTAGTTGACGTTCAGGTTTCATAACTAACCATTTTCGTAGGACTCTCCATACAGTTGATTGTAGAATTTGCAGCTCTCTGCTCGCTCTGCGATTTTCCTGGGCTGCGAACAAATGCTTGCTGGATGCGTGCTACGTTTTCATCACTCGTTCTCGGCCGTCCAGAACTTTTCCCTTTGCACAAACACCCATTCTCTGTAAACTGTTTATACCAACGTTTAATACACCACCTATCAGGAGGTTTAACACCATATTTCGTTCGAAATGCACGCTGAACAACTGTCGTCGATTCACTTCTTCCGTACTCAATAACACAAAAAGCTTTCTGTTGAGCAGTCGCCATCTTAGCATCCACTGACGCTGACGCCTAGTCAACAGCGCCTCAAGCGAACAAATGTACAACTAAATGAAACTTTATAGCTCCCTTAATTCGCCGACAGATAGTGCTTAGCTTTGCCTTTTGTCGTTGCAGAGTTTTAAATTCCTAAAGTTGTGGTATTCTTTTTGAATCACCCTGTATTTTAAGCATTCTAATACAGTGTGACATAGAAGGAGTAATCAATAGTCAGGCATATGATGGGTACGATCATTCCATGCTAAAATGTCTGGTAAATATGGGCCATAAAATGCGTATCCTAAGAACTATGACTACTACTCCAACTTCCGTACTCTGAAAAAAATCGCTTTTCCTCCACGCTCTGTGCTTTCCACATTTTGAGAGATGATAGTATGGAAGTTCCATACGGCTTTTCGCGGATGATGCTGTAGTATACAGGGAAGTTGCAGCATTAGGAAATTTCAGCGAAATGCAGGAAGATGTGCAGCGGATAGGCACTTGGAACAGGGAGTGGCAACTGAACCTTAACATAGACAAATGTAATGTATTGCGAATACATAGAAAGAAGGATCCTTCATTGTATGATTATATGATAGCGGAACAAACACTGGTAGCAGTTACGTCTGTAAAATATCTGGGAGTATGCGTGCGGAACGATTTGAAGTGGAATGATCATATAAAATTAATTGTTGGTAAGGCGGGTGCCAGGTTGAGATTCATTGGGAGAGTCCTTAGGAAATGTAGTCCATCAACAAAGGAGGTGGCTTACAAAACACTCGTTCGACCTATACTTGAGTATTGCTCATCAGTGTGGGATCCGTGCCAGGTCGGGTTGACGGAGGAGATAGAGAAAATCCAAAGAAGAGCGGCGCGTTTCGTCACAGGGTTATTTGGTAAGCGTGATAGCGTTACGGAGATGTTTAGCAAACTCAAGTGGCAGACTCTACAAGAGAGGCGTTCTGCATCGCGGTGTAGCTTGCTGTCCAGGTTTCGAGAGGCATGCTGCAACCCCTTTT
Organism: Schistocerca cancellata; assembly: GCF_023864275.1. Taxonomy (NCBI): domain Eukaryota; kingdom Metazoa; phylum Arthropoda; class Insecta; order Orthoptera; family Acrididae; genus Schistocerca; species Schistocerca cancellata. The sequence continues at coordinate 766,990,537 of NC_064630.1, forward strand.
TCGTGTAACTGTGTAGTACTTATGGCCTGACGCAATAGTAATCGGCCACTTTGACCTCCAATAACTGAAGCACTATTCAAATTACATGGCTGTAACTTAGGTTTATACTAATAGCTTTCCTTAGACACGTCGATCAACGAAATCGGATGAAGCGTTTACATTTTGGAAATTCGTTGCTGAGTGTTACTTGTATAATTTACAGTCAGATACTAAACTTTAAACTAATAAAGATATTGAAAATCTGATTACACTATCAGAATCGTCGTGCAAATAATAATAATGTACATGTTTCTTTCTGATGTATCATGATTCATTTGGCTACTACACTCCTGGAAATGGAAAAAAGAACACATTGACACCGGTGTGTCAGACCCACCATACTTGCTCCGGACACTGCGAGAGGGCTGTACAAGCAATGATCACACGTACGGCACAGCGGACACACCAGGAACCGCGGTGTTGGCCGTCGAATGGCGCTAGCTGCGCAGCATTTGTGCACCGCCGCTGTCAGTGTCAGCCAGTTTGCCGTGGAATACGGAGCTCCATCGCAGTCTTTAACACTGGTAGCATGCCGCGACAGCGTGGACGTGAACCGTATGTGCAGTTGACGGACTTTGAGCGAGGGCGTATAGTGGGCATGCGTGAGGCCGGGTGGACGTACCGCCGAATTGCTCAACACGTGGGGCGTGAGGTCTCCACAGTACATCGATGTTGTCGCCAGTGGTCGGCGGAAGGTGCACGTGCCCGTCGACCTGGGACCGAACCGCAGCGACGCACGGATGCACGCCAAGACCGTAGGATCCTACGCAGTGCCGTAGGGGACCGCACCGCCACTTCCCAGCAAATTAGGGACACTGTTGCTCCTGGGGTATCGGCGAGGACCATTCGCAATCGTCTCCATGAAGCTGGGCTACGGTCCCGCACACCGTTAGGCCGTCTTCCGCTCACGCCCCAACATCGTGCAGCCCGCCTCCAGTGGTGTCGCGACAGGCGTGAATGGAGGGACGAATGGAGACGTGTCGTCTTCAGCGATGAGAGTCGCTTCTGCCTTGGTGCCAATGATGGTCGTATGCGTGTTTGGCGCCGTGCAGGTGAGCGCCACAATCAGGACTGCATACGACCGAGGCACACAGGGCCAACACCCGGCATCATGGTGTGGGGAGCGATCTCCTACACTGGCCGTACACCACTGGTGATCGTCGAGGGGACACTGAATAGTGCACGGTACATCCAAACCGTCATCGAACCCATCGTTCTACCATTCCTAGACCGGCAAGGGAACTTGCTGTTCCAACAGGAGAATGCACGTCCGCATGTATCCCGTGCCACCCAACGTGCTCTAGAAGGTGTAAGTCAACTACCATGGCCAGCAAGATCTCCGGATCTGTCCCCCATTGAGCATGTTTGGGACTGGATGAAGCGTCGTCTCACGCGGTCTGCACGTCCAGCACGAACGCTGGTCCAACTGAGGCGCCAGGTGGAAATGGCATGGCAAGCCGTTCCACAGGACTACATCCAGCATCTCTACGATCGTCTCCATGGGAGAATAGCAGCCTGCATTGCTGCGAAAGGTGGATATACACTGTACTAGTGCCGACATTGTGCATGCTCTGTTGCCTGTGTCTATGTGCCTGTGGTTCTGTCAGTGTGATCATGTGATGTATCTGACCCCAGGAATGTGTCAATAAAGTTTCCCCTTCCTGGGACAATGAATTCACGGTGTTCTTATTTCAATTTCCAGGAGTGTATTAATTTCCATACAAACTGTGAAATGTCTGCCATGATGGTTTCACACAGTTTGCCATGTATGGCCGTCCCGGCGCACAGCGTCACCAAGGAATTCCCAGTCACGTGCTCGATGGACCACGTTCTCCGGCCGTTGTGACGCACCACGCGGATGTTAACGAGCTCGGCCCTGCCTCGCGGTGGCCGACAACTCTGAACTTAGAATATTTACAAGGCGCCGCCACTCGCCCGTTACCTCACAACATACTCCGGAATGGATGTATGCACTGACTCGGTTGACAAGTGTGTCCTAAGGCCATTGTATCCTCTCCTGGTACAAGCTGGTCCACAGCTCTGAACATCCTGGGTACTAACACCAGAGCACAGCTGACGTCAGAGCTGATGTCCCACACGTGTTCAGACGGAGATTGGTCTGGAGTTCTTGCTGGACAGGGGTGTAACTCAACATCACGCTGATAATTCATACGAACACATGTCACGTTCGAGCAAGCAATTCCTTGCGAAAATGCCTCCACGGCACTGGCAGATAAGAGGTAAGTCCCGTGGAAGCAGAGTATTCGCGGTGTACCGTTACGCCGTCAGAGTACCCTCAATCTGTACCGGCCGTGACGTACAGGGTGATTTTTTCCACCGTGTACAAACTGTAGGGATTGATAGATGAGAGCAGTGGGGTCAGTGGGTGTCGGTGGTTCGATTCAACGTCCCGATTTGTAGAGTTTCCAAGAGAAACTCAATTATCCATTGGTCGATCATCCATTTTAAAAGAGCTGTCGCTTCATTTCTGGCACTGATTTGTGTTGTTGTTGTTGTTGTGGTCTTCAGTCCTGAGACTGGTTTGATGCAGCTCTCCATGCTACTCTATCCTGTGCAAGCTTCTTCATCTCCCAGTACCTACTGCAACCTACATCCTTCTGAATCTGCTTAGTGTATTCATCTCTTGGTCTCCCCCTACGATTTTTACCCTCCACGCTGCCCTCCAATACTAAATTGGTGATCCCTTGATGCCTCAGAACATGTCCTACCAACCGATCCCTTCTTCTGGTCAAGTTGTGCCACGAACTTCTCTTCTCCCCAATCCTATTCAATACTTCCTCATTAGTTACGTGATCTACCCATCTAATCTTCAGCATTCTTCTGTAGCACCACATTTCGAAAGCTTCTATTCTCTTCTTGTCCAAACTATTTACTGTAAATGTTTCACTTCCATACATGGCTACACTCCATACAAATACTTTCAGAAATGACTTCCTGACACTTAAATCGATACTCGATGTTAACAAATTTCTCTTCTTCAGAAACGCTTTCCTTGCCATTTCCAGTCTACATTTTATATCCTCTCTACTTCGACCATCATCAGTTATTTTGCTCCCCAAATAGCAAAACTCCTTTACTACTTAAGTGTCTCATTTCCTAATCTAATACCCTCAACATCACCCGACTTAATTTGGCTACATTCCATTATCCTTGTTTTGCTTTTGTTGATGTTCATCTTATATCCTCCCTTCAAGACACCATCCATTCCGTTCAACTGGTCTTCCAAGTCCTTTGCTGTCTCTGACAGAATTACAATGTCATCGGCAAACCTCAAAGTTTTTATTTCTTCTCCATGGATTTTAACACCTACTCCGAATTTTTCTTTTGTTTCCTTTACTGCTTGCTCAATATACAGATTGAATAACATCGGAGAGAGGCTACAACCCTGTCTTACTTCCTTCCCAACCACTGCTTCCCTTTCATGTCCCTCGACTCTTATAACTGCCATCTGGTTTCTGTACAAATTGTAAATAGTCTTTCGCTCCCTGTATTTTACCCCTGCCACCTTTAGAATTTGAAAGAGAGTATTCCAGTCAACATTGTCAAAAGCTTTCTCTAAGTCTACAAATGCTAGAAACGTAGGTTTGCCTTTCCTTAATCTAGCTTCTAAGATAAGCCGTAGGGTCAGAATTGCCTCACGTGTTCCAGTATTTCTACGGAATCTAAACTGATCTTCCCCGAGGTCGGCTTCTACCAGTTCTTCCATTCATCTGTAAAGAATTCGTGTTAGTATTTTGCAGCTGTGGCTTATTAAACTGATTGTTCGGTAAAAACTGATTTGTGAAGGGAGGTAAATCCCAGTAGTTCAGTGGCTCAGAGCCATCTGCTTGCCGTAAATGCGTATGCGGAGAAATCGACGTGGGAGTGCCAGTGACACCTCTAATATCGAAATGGACAGCGAACTATTGTCAGCTCAAGCAAAAGGCAATTCAACTGCAGGTGTGTCAGTGTGTGACGTTGCAGGAAGTGGAGACTGAAGCTTCGGTCAGTGTAAGGGTGATGACAGATCGTTGGAAAGATAAATGTGACATGTATACATTGATTGGTTCAATGGCTCTAAGCACTATGGGACTTAACATCCGACGTCATCAGTCCCATAGACTTAGAACAACTTAAACCTAACTAACGTAAGGACATCATCACACACATCCATGCACGAGGCTGGATTCGAGCCTGCGACCGCAGCAGCAGCGCGGTTCTTGACTGAAGCACCTAGAACCGTTCGGTCACAGTGACCGGCTGCATTGACTGGATATATGTTAGTACACTTCATCACGTGAGAAGGAAGTCAGGATTGCAAAGGAGTCAGGCGAGAAGGTCACATTGTTTAAGCTATGCTCAGTAGACCCAGGGAAATTTTTCAGAGAATGAAAAGGAAAAGGTGATAATGAAACGCACTTCGTTTTACCAATAGCAATTACATATTCACCTGAAGACTCAGAGTTCAACAGCCTAACAGAGTTTGTTTTATTGTAACTTTGAAATCAAAAATTTAAAAATTTATCCTTTATATCGTCTCAGTTTCACATTTTATTTTGTGATGATTAGTTTTGATCAGTATTTGATCACATTCGGATCAATGTAGTTGCATAAAGGACCTGTCGTATCCATGTGGAACTACATATCAAAATGCAGCACATTTTGTTGTAGATCACTGTAATTTGCACAAGATGTCTTTCGTCACCCTTTGTTTTAATCACTTGCACGTGACGCTGCGCTTATCTTCTGGTTCCTCAAACGTATTACTTAGTCGAAATGTAGTAGTCTAGCAAAAAATACACACAACAGTGTGGCGAGTGGGAACTCGCTCGCACCGTGTAGTATTGTCGTTTGGCGTAGGAAGCCTGTTTTTGCTAATACCTCTAGTTTTCGCTAATATCGGTTCTTTTTTGTCTTCAGTTTAAGCTGGCTGTTAAAACCGCTCAAAATAACCGGTTTCTGAAATAACGCATTGTCAGTTTTCTTGTTGCTATTATTTCCGATAATAAACGTAGACTTCGAACAAAGACTGAAAAACTCTACTGAAAGTGAAGGAGCAGGAGATCTCGTTCGATACGGGTTTGGGTTCAAAATGGTTCAAATGGCTCTGAGCACTATGGGACTTAACTGCTGAGGTCATCAGTCCCCTAGGACTTAGAACTACTTAAACCTAACTAACCTAAGGACAACACACACAACCATGCCCGAGGCAGGACTCGAACCTGCGACAGTAGCGGTCGCGCGGTTCCAGACTGCAGCGCCTAGAACCGCTCGGCCACTCTGGCCGGCACGGGTTTGGGCTGTGGCAGAAATTGTACTCACTGTCTCCAGAAAGGATGACTAAGTTGAAGGAGACAGCTGCTGCGATAGTTTGAGTGAAATATCACAAATTGATGATTTCCCTGTATAGTCAGTTTTGCATGGTACCAGGTTTTCATCCTGAAGCAACCGCAAAATTAAGGGTTCACCTATTCCAAGTTTATAGCAGGCCAATAAAATTATAGGTACAACAACGAAGTATACCTTCTCTTCCAAGGAGCAGCTTGGCTGTTTTCCCCTTGGATGACGTCACACGTTTGTTTTGCCTGCTTCTACTTTTAATCGTCAAAGCAAATGGAGCACCGTACTTAATTGCTAAGGCACTTCCTAGAAATACTTCCAAACTACGGAGCTGCATTTCTGTGATAATGTCCAAAAATGACAGAGAAAAATACTTATAGAGCACGTCGGGGTATGTTTAGTACCTACATAAGTACCGTCCAATAAGTCACGCCACACGGCAGCAAGCACAGTGAAAGGTCTCTGTTGGATTCTTTTCATGTTAATTTCTTAAATCTGTTGTCATTTACGGCATAAATTCCTCTCCTAAATTTACTGTGGCGCTTCTGACTATCTGGGAGGAGACTCAGTAGTGGAACGTGTTACTTTTACACATAAACAATAACGATCTGTCACACTACTACACTTTAAAACACAGTTTATATGTAATTCATGTCGAACAGTCTCATATGGAACCTACATCCGCTTTCTTTTATGTACTGTATATGATAAGATACTTTCATCCCTCTTCCCTCCTGTGTGAATGGATGAACAAATGTATTTCTAGTTGCATGCTTGATGGTAGCAGACAAGCCTGTCTGCTAGAGAACAGTAGGACCAACGTCGGAACAGGTAGCTACGCTTTCTAAAAGCAAAGAGGTTTCTATCCTTAGTATGGTCCTATCCGTCCCTTGTCATGTTGGTATAGGAAGCTGCCCCTCTGGCCACTTCCGTTTGCATTTGTGAGCCACCCTCAGGAAGGGACCAACGCAGTCTGTCCGTGGCGAGCGTCTGAAGTGGTAAGATCTCTGGCTAAGTGCGTCTCTGCTAAGTCCGTAGGACAATGGATTTCTTAAGTTCAGCCTAACTGAAAATTTAATCACCTTTATTTCAGGTTTAGTTCTAAAATATCTAGTGTTATCTTAAATTGCAACGCAGTGTGATTCGAGTGTACAGTTCAGAATATATTCCGGTAGTTGCTTTGTCACTACTTTGTGAGTAAAGTGGAACCACGTGTTGATCAGTAACTCTAACTAGCATCATCAATCTTCAATGCGAATGTGCGTGAGATTATAACGTCTCGTCTTGACAATATTTTTCAATATAGCAACTTTTCTTTATTTTCAGCCCACGTGGGGTGTACTTTGTGAGACCAGTACCACGTGCTTATACAATTGTTTGACCCATCAGGTTAATAGTAAGACGATAGTAACCAGTTCGAGGTTTTTCTTTTGTAAATTGCTTTTCGATCAAATTTATTTTAATTATCAAAATTATTTTCACAATCCTAAATACCTGGTGAAGCAGTTGCTCAGTAATGCAAGGTTAACTTCCCCAGACAGCTCACAGCTTTTAACACGCTTTTATTGTCTTGAATAGCAGCACCGCTTTCATAGCAAATTAAACCGACAACGGTACAACAGTATTGTCTCAGCAATGCTGTACAGACTCTTGTCAAGTGTTTCTTGCTAGTTTCTGCCGGTGTTATAATCAAAGTAGCCCTGACAGAATTTCTCACGTTCTATATTAACTCAGTATATCGAAGCAATGGAAATTTACACTACTGGCCATTAATATTGCTACATCACGAAGTTGACGTGCTACACACTCGAAATTTAACTGAAACGAAGAAGATGCTGTGATATGCAAATGATTAGCTTTTCAGAGCATTCACCCAAGGTTGGCTCGGGCAGCGACACCTACAACCTGCTGACATGAGGAAAATTTCCAACAGCGTTGCCTGGTGAAACGTTGTGATGCCTCGTGTAACGAGGAGAAATGCGTACCATCACGCTTCCGACTTTGATAATGGTCGGATTGTAGACTATCGCGATTGCGGTGTATCGTATAGCGACAACGCTGCTCGCGTTGGTCGAGATGCAAGGACTGTTAGCAGAATATCGAATCGGTGGCTTCAGGAGGGTAATACGGAACGCCGTGATGGATACCAACGGCCTCGTATCACTAGCAGGCATCTTATCCGCATGGCTGTAACGGATCGAGCGGCCACGTCTCGATCTCTGAGTCAACAGATGGGGACGTTTGTAAGACAACAACCATCTGCACGAACAGTTCGACGACGTTTGCAGCAGCATGGACTATCATCTCGGAGACCTTGGCTGCGGTTAACCTCGACGCTGCATCACGGACAGGACCATTGTGATGGTGTACTCAACGACGAACCTGGTTGCACGAATGGCAAAACGTCATTTCTTCGGATGAATCCAGGCTCCGTTTTCGGCTTCATGATGGTTGCATCCGTGTTTGGCGACATCGCGGTGAACGCACATTGGAAGCGTGTATTCGTCATCGCCATACTGGCGTATCACCCGGCGTCATGGTATGGGGTGCCATTGGTTACACGTCTCAGTCACCTCTTGTTCGCATTGACGGCACTTTGAACAGTGGACGTTACATTTCAGACGTGTTACGACCCGTGGCTCTACCCTTCATTCGATCCCTGCGTAACCCTACATTTCAGCAGGATAATGCGCGACCGCATGTTGCAGGTCCCGTTCTGGCCTTTCTGGATACAGAATATGTTCGACTGCTGCCCTGACCAGCACATTCTTCAGATCTCTCACCAACAGAAAACGTCTGGTCAATGGTGGCCGAGCAACTGGCTCGTCACAATACGCCAGTCACAACTCTTAATGAACTGTGGTATCGTGTTGAAGCTGCACGGGCAGCTGTAAATGTACACGCCATCCAAGCTCTGTTTGACTCAATGTCGAGGCGTATCAACGCCGTTATTATGGCCAGAGGTGGTTGTTCTGAGTACTGATTTCTCAGGATGTATGCACGCAAATTGCGTGAAAATGTAATCACATTTCAGTTGCTGCATAATATATTTGTCCAATGAATACCCGTTTATCATCTGCATTTCTTCTTGGTGCGGCGATTTTAATGCCCGGTAGTGTAGTGAATAAACACTCGTATAAAAACAAAAAGAAATTTAGCTTTGTTGCTATGGTAAACTGATATACGGTTCTCTTCACCCGGTTATTACTAGCAAATGAAAAAGAGTCGTGTTATAACCGAGACGGAACAAATAACGGAAAACACCGATTACTCACAACTGAAATACCAGCATCGGTTTTAACCGGTCGGTTTTTTCCCACCCCTAGTTTTGGCGTCAGCAAGGCACGCTGACGCAGCACTCCGTATCATGGTTAATTTTTCATCTCTTTGATTGTCTGTGTCTGGTACGACATCGATCTCTCACGTGTCACAAGCGAGGGTGATTTTAGGTCCTACACGATGATTATCTCGCTGCAGTATTAATGACCTGGTGCTGGAGGACCGTTCCAAACATTATACGAGTCTGAATTCAATCGGCCCATCTTTCACGGATGACGCAGTTCGCACAGATGACGGCGTGCGACCGTTTCACTCACGCCGTCTGCCCGCGCGCTTTGTGTGCCCGGCTGGAGGTGGTGGGGAGAGCTTCGTTTCACCCGAACGAACTAAGGAAGTGACGTCGAGATGACGTAGCCCAGCGTTCGCAAAGTATATCGATATATCGATCGGCGACTACAAATCGAGCTGACGTAGTGGCGGGAGAAAATCGAGTTGACGTAAAAGTGGCGGGAGAGTCGTGTGTTTACAGGCTCAGTGCTGTAGAGTTCTGCTGCTGCGGCATGTCGCAAACTCCTGTTTCGGGCACTTCTTCGACTATGTCTACTGACCGTGTTGAAGACCGGGAAGTAGATGTGTTCGAGAGGTTAATGCGTTCATCGCTGAAAGATGTACGTATTGACAGAGAAGGCGACATTCATGGATTTTGCGAGACAGAAGAGGATGTTGTCCATCTTCTGAGCAGCTTGCGCGTCCATGGCTACGCATACTCAGTTAGAAGAAGTGCGTATTATCGCCAGCCCCCATCAGGTGCTGCTAAACGTAAGTGAAAGTGTTCCTAATTCGTTTTTGTGTTCAGATGTAACATAATTACATAGTTGTTACATAGATGTATTCCATTTATATCCTTTGGCTGCGTTAAAAATAAATGTAATTATAGTTATTTGTAGTACATAACGTCGTTTGTAAATCAGATCTGTACATTTCTCGAGTTAAACATGTCTTGCATATTTTCATTCTGTGAACACATTACACTTTTCATTCTCGCACTACGTACTGTTCAATCGAGTAAATCAGTCGTAGTAGGATGGGGAAGACAGCAAGCCATGTAGCACACACGAAACAATCGACAAATAACATTAATGGCTATGTAGCTAAAAATATAAATTTGCTTATGGGAATGGATAACTAAGAATGAAATTTCAAAAAGGACAACCATTGTCAAAGTTTGTAGAATGTAGCCTACAAATAGAATTTGTTATTGTAGTGTGAAGGAAACAATTAGTTTTCTCCATATACATCAGAAATGAGAAATGTGAAAAAAACATGCCGTGAAGAAAAGACATGTAGGAAGAAGAAATGAAAGAAATTGATTTTGGAAACATGTAAGACATGCAGGGATTAAAATGTAACTCAAGTGTAGGTACTGATACTTTTTTTTTTTTTTAATTAAGTATTTGTAGCAGCATCAACGCACGAAATGCAAATCTTCCTGCCTCTACTCTGGCAAGATTTTTTACAATGTATCCTAAACCTCACTGACCACAGGCGACTCTGTATTGTATATCTATTGATCATTTGGGTCATTGTTCCTGTACAGTTAAAGCAGCTTAATTTACAAAACTATCTACCTATTAATGAGTGAAAGTACTGCAACTAAGTACTGACATCACTTCCATGCTGTTTGCTTCAGTGGTCAAAGACAACTACCTGTATCCAGTAGTGAACTATATCCATTCGTGTATGAATAAACTGATCTTGATTGTACTAGTTCATGACAAGGTAATTGGTTTTTGCACTAAATTCTGTTGGTTTTTCATGATGCTATCATACATATTTTACATAGGCCTGCTACATAAGTTTCCATGTACATCAGTGGCCTACCCCATATATGTGCAGTGACATGATTGTAGATTTAATTAAAATTCTCTTTTTACCAGACGAGACAGGCTTCTTCTACAGCCACACAAAAGGCAACATACCAATACAGTTTTTTGGCCCTGTCTTCTGTGTGGAAAGCTTAGTGAAAAGAGAATGTACTCTTGGCCCGTTATATCATAAAAAGGAGACTCCTGTTGCAGATCATCTGGTAAGTAAAATAAAGATCTAAGTAGCAATTACATATATTTTCAATAAAAAAGGAATAATTACAGGGACTTATAAAATTTTGTTTATTTTATACATAAAGGTGGACCACGTTAACCCAAAGAAGAAGAGAAAGGTTCTCATGGACACACAAAAGAAAGGCTGTCGGGCAACATTGGATGTTAAGTGTGTCAGGAAATTCCCCGATTATGCGATAAACTCGGCAACAGACAGTTCAAAAAAACGAGTAAGTATCCAACTGAGTAATGTGTGTAGATATATTAGCCTGATAAGTTAAATGTATGTCATTTGGCTAGCTCTTGCATATAAATATTTGTAATTCATTGATAAATTTGTATTGTATTAAAGGTTACTGAGAAACTGAAACTCGACTTGGAGTCGACACAGGTACCAAGCAAGCCGCCATAATCATGGCATTGAATGTGTGAAAACGATTAGACACATACACCCTTTGCTTTCAAAAGAGATCAGGGATATAGTTACAAAGGGGACTAACTCAGTTCGGATAATTAAGTTAGAACTGGAGAGATTTGTGGAAAAAAATTTCACTGGGGAAAACAGACCAGATCGGATGAACATAATGTTTTACCCAACAGATAGTACAATTTATAGCCATATGTATCGGGCTCTGTTTGATTTGAAGAAAACTGTTATTGACCAAGATGCATTAAGGAATCAAATTAATGGGTGGGAAAAGGAATCGAAGGCTGAGAGATTTTTTTTCAGACCGTTTACAGATGACAATGGAAAAGTGCAGCCATTGCTTTTTTGTTACCAGCACAAGTGGCAAAGGGAACTTTTGAAAAAGTATGGTAGGGTATGTTTGCTTGATGCAACATACAAGACAACGAAGTATGACATTCCATTATTTTTCTTGGTAGTGAAAGCTAATGTATGCTATTTAGTAGGTGGGATATTCTTCATTCAAGTAGATAACACTGCTTCAATTAAAGAGGCTCTAGAAATTTTCAAGGCATGGAACCCAGACTGGAATCCAGTTTCATGGGTTACAGATTTCTCTGAGCCTGAGATACTGGCAATTAAAGGAACATTTCCAATGTCAAGGGTTTATCTTTGTTTATTTCATCGAAAGCAAGCCTGGCAATGGTGGCTTAGCAAAAAGAACAATTTAGACATACCGGGTGATAGTGAGCAAATCATGAAGCTATGGGAAGGAATTGCTGAGTCACCATCTGAAGAACAATTCTTAACTGCAAAACAAAACCTTCAATCTCATGAATTATTAACTAGAAATTCTGGTGCACTTGATTATTTTAATAAGCAATGGCTTTCAGTGTCTGAAAGGTGGGTGAAGGCCTATGAGGACAAGGAGAATTTCTTCGCCAATAGTACTACTACTAATGGTGTTGAATCACTAAATAAAAGAGTGAAACATTTTTTCTTAGACATTCAGCAGATATAACATTGACAGGTGTTGTTCAAGTTTTAATAAATGATTTCCTCCCTAGCCTGTTAAAAAAATATTGTCTGAAGAATTCAGCTGTGAAATCTTACAGCAGAGAGATTCCTCACTTCTTGCATAACAAGTCACACGAATTTGTGAATCACGTAATGAAAAGATATTCTTCAGCGCAAACTGAACTTACCGAAAGCTCAGTGAGAGAAATGGGTGAGGGATTATTTTGTGTAGAAAGTGCCGAGGCCAAGGATTGTTAACTATGTGGTGAATTCTGCAAAGCCTAATTGCACATGTGAATACTTCCATGCAAACATTTCTGCACAATTTTCATTTATTACCCTGGCTGGGACTTTCATAAGTTGAATGACAGTTACAAGAACAGCCCTTTCATTTGTCTCGATGGGACCTTTGGGTTTGGCTCAAGCAGCAGTTGGTCTGTACCTGCCAGCCCTGTATTACAAAGTTCAGAGGATACCAGCAGTGAGGAGGCAGTAAACCAAGGCAGTGACAATCCCAGAAGCTCAACTTCATCAGAGGAGCAAGATGCACGGGAATTAGCAAGGCAGGTCATAAACCTGACCTACAACTGTAAAAACAGAGAAGCAATTGCTAGAACGCTGAAGAGGCTTCGAGAATGTGTGGACGATTTAACATCGTCAAACCCACAAGTCGGTGGTCTTCCATTATCAGGATCATAAAAGAGTGTGTGTGTGTGTGTGTGTGTGTGTGTGTGTGTGTGTGTGTGTGTGTGTGTGTGTGTGTGTTTGCTTTGATAATGTTTTGTGAGGGAAATTCAGCTTCTTGGTGTACCACATACTGCCCAAGTCTCGTAATCACACTGTATGAAAATGGATGGAAGGTGTAAGATAACATGCTTTGCTTGAACAGCTGCAATCTGAAGTATCCTACCTCTCTGCTGAAGCAAATTTAGCTCGAAGAATATGTAAGTCAAAATAAATTTATTGTGCATACATTTTCTAAAACTAATGTACTACAACTCTAATCATTGAAAGAACTACTTACTTGCATTGATGCCCATACCAATCACCCTGGACTAAAAGAAGAACATAAATAAAATACAAAATACAGCTCAGCCCCCTGAATCAGTTGGGCATGAACATAGCAAGACAGCCAGTAGTATTTATTTAAATTTAATAAACCAGTTGCTGAAGCCAATTTGATTTTATATAATTGGTGCTAAAATCTAGGTCAGGGCCAGCGATAGTCAGAATGGTGCTTATCCACTGCTCATTGGTTGGCGAGCGACAGTTTTGCGTAGCCAGAAGGATGATTCTTTGACATATTCAATGAGAGACAAGAACAGACACAATATACTTCTAGCGCTGAAATTGTAAAGCATTTTTATGTTTTCTGTTTTTCATTGTATTCATGAGTTTTAAGAAATATTTTGTGATAAGGGGCGCAAGCTATAAATTACTGATTTCAGTGATTGTTCTGCATAATGATGTCATCTGCTTCTGTATATCTCGTGGATTAATTGCAGAGACATGAAAATGTAAGATGTGATGGTGAAATAACGCTTAAAGAGTAAGTGGGTGGAATCGTCTGGAAGTGCAGCATAAGCCTCCACTTTGAGTAACAAGATCAATTTTTTTTTTTTAATTCCATCGTGGAAGAAGGTAGGTGGATCAGTACTCATTGATAGTTGCACGTGTGCTATATTAAAAAGCACCGTTCCACCTACAGTCTTCCATGATTTAAGTAAAAAACATTGATCCACTTACTCATTGTTCTTGTGTACATTGATTGCATACCAACTCAAAGAGGAGAAAAATATTTCACTACTTTCTCGAATACACCTTGGGTTGTGACACTGAATTCAGTTTTCAGATGCTAGCACAGTTTAAATAGCTGTGACTCAAACAGGGAGCAGTTAAATATATGATTATTGTTTACAACAATGTTTCATCCTTTCTTTCAAATGTATTACATTGAAACATGTAGTCTGCCTACTGCTATCTCATTGGCTGTATAACACAGCTGACACACCCTCTTTTGTTCCATTATACTTCACAAGAAGAGCTGAAAACATTCCTGCGCGAAAGGTGTAAGTACGCCACTGGCCCTGTTCTAGATTTTTCACAATAGTTGGTTCAAAACTTGGGCTGCTTCCACATAACACCCATTGTCTACCCCCCTGCGGGTCCGGGGATTAGAATAGGCCCGAGGTATTCCTGCCTGTCGTAAGAGGCGACTAAAAGGAGTCCATCCCCCTCACGGGGGTAGTTAGCGCCTGCGTCCGGAGACGAACGGTTCCACGACCTATGATTGTGGTCTTTTTGGTTTTTCACTTTTCGTTTCTTCCTTCCTTTTGTTGGTTCATTTCTTTGCTCTTCTCCACCTCACTGTCTTCCTTACACTTTCCCTTGACTTCTCCTTGCCTTCTCATTGCCTTCTTCTCCTTGCCTTCTCATTGCCTTCTTCTCCTTGCCTTCTCATTGCCTTCTTCTCCTTGCCTTCTCATCGCCTTCTTCTCCTTGCCTTCTCTGGTCTCCGCCTCAGCGTTTGAGACGGTCTGTCCTCTTTCTCCCTCTCTCTCTTCTTTTTCCTCTTCTTCCTTCCTCCCTGTGCGTGCCTGAAGGCCGACCCACGCGTTCGCACGCGTAACCGGTGACAGGGTAACGCGTAAGTCCCCGCCCTGGGTAGACATGTAAGGCACGTGCGTACCCCCTGGTAAAGGCCAGGCCCGGGGAGGGGTGATTGCCTGAGCTGATACCTTCTGACCATGCCGATTGGTCCCTCCGTCTGTTTCTCGGGAGGTGTGACCTGAGGTGTAAACATTCACCTAAGGCGGGAGTGCCCTCTGAGAGGGTCCCCACAAGGAAGGAGCGCGCCATCGGAGACGCTGGCAATCATGGGGGATTCCTCCGCAATGGATTCTACTCCATCGCTTTCGACTTCGACCCAAAAACGGAAACGTGACCAGCCAACAGTGACAAAAGTACTACCGCCTGCCCCACAGTTCCTCGTAGTTTCTCGATCTGAGGACGGAAAGGATTTTTCCTCTGTCAACCCTTTCGTTATTCAGAAGGGCGTAGATGCCATAGCCGGATCTGTCAAATCTTGTACCAGGTTGCGTAACGGTACCTTATTACTAGAAACTGAGAGTGCCTTTCAGGCACAAAAACTGCTTCGGGCCACACTCCTGTACACGTTCCCTGTCCGGCTGGAGGCCCACCGAACTTTGAATTCGTCTCGTGGTGTAGTCTATACTAGCTCCCTCGACGGATTGACTGACGAGGAGCTTCAATCTTTCCTCGCTGAGCAGGGCGTGACGGCTGTCCATAGGGTCATGAAAAAGGTCAACAATGACCTTGTACCGACCCGGACACTTTTCTTGACCTTCGATAGTGTTAAGCTGCCATCGCGCATCAAGGCGGGCTACGAGGTTATTTCTGTTCGCCCCTATGTCCCGACACCTACGCGCTGCTACCAGTGTCAGCGTTTCAATCACACTCGACAGTCTTGTTCCAATGCGGCTAAATGTGTCACTTGTGGCAGGGATGCCCATGAGGGTGACTGTCCACCTCCGTCTCCTCGTTGTGTGAACTGTCAGGGTGACCATGCCGCATCCTCCCGCGACTGTCCTGTCTATAAGGAAGAACGCTGTATCCAAGAAATTCGGGTCAAAGAGAAAGTGTCCACCTCGGCTGCTCGCAAGCTATTGGCTAGTAGGAAGCCCACGCTGCTCCCAGCGGGGAAATACAGTACTGTCCTCGCCTCTCCTCGGACTACCCGGGAGGTAGCAACCCAGACATGCGATCTGACCTTCAGCACCACGGTCGTCCGTTCGGCCAGTGCTAAGATCGCGCGGTCGACGTCTCCTCTTCCTCCCATCACCCCACAGACACCAGCCCCTTCATCAGCTTCTGCTAAGACGAAGACCCCGAAGTCAGATGCACGGGCCTTCAAGAAGGAACCATCCCGTGCAGACTTCCTCCGTCCCTCGACCTCCCAGCCTTTGACCGGTACTTCCACCAAACGTCCTTCCAAAAAGGCGCATAGGAAGCACAGTTCTCCTTCTCCGCCACGGCGCATTTCTTCTCCTGCGCCACCCAGTGGTTGCCGCCCCAGGCCGTCATCCGTTTCGCTTGGCCGCACCGCTGGTAGCCGTACATCTGGCCGTTCACTGGCGGAGGAAGCTCCCCCTTCCGGCCATCCTCCCGAGATACCCGATGACCCTATAGACCCAATGGACGATGACTGTCCGCCTACTGATAGCGGCGGCAGTGCTCGCTCAAAGCCAGGCCCTAAGCGGCCTTCGAGGTGACCCCTTCTCTCATCTTCCTTTTCTTACGATGGCACTTATTCACTGGAATATTCGCAGCATTCGCTCCAACCGAGAGGACTTGAAGTTGCTGCTCCGCTTGCACCGTCCGCTCGTCGTAGCCCTCCAGGAAACGAAGCTACGCCCATGCGATTAAATTGCCTTGGCACACTACACCTCTGTGCGTTTTGACCTGCCCCCTGTGGTAGGTATCCCAGCTCATGGAGGGGTTATGTTGCTGGTCCGGGATGATATTTACTACGATCCCGTCACGTTGCACACCGGCCTGCAGGCAGTTGCCATCCGCATTACTCTCCCCACTTTTATGTTTTCCTTTTGTACCGTTTACACTCCATCGTCATCTGCCGTTACCAGGGCAGACAAGATGCAACTTATTGCTCAGCTACCTGCACCATTCTGGAGACTTCAATGCCCACCATCCCCTTTGGGGCTCTCCAGCATCCTGCCCGAGGGGCTCCTTGTTAGCAGACCTTTTCAACCAGCTCAATCTTGTCTGCCTCAATACTGGCGCCCCTACTTTTCTTTCGGACACATCTCACACCTATTCCCATTTAGACCTCTCTATATGTACTCCCCAACTTGCACGCCGGTTTGAGTGGTATGCACTTTCTGATACATATTCGAGCGACCATTTCCCGTGTGTTATCCATCTCCTGCAGCATACCCCCTCTCCGTGCTTCTCTAATTGGACCATCTCCAAGGCAAACTGGGGGCTCTTCTCTTCCAGGGCGACCTTTCAGGATCAAACCTTCACAAGCTGCGATCGTCAGGTCGCACACCTCACGGAAGTCATTCTCGCTGCTGCTGAGTATTCCATCCCTCACCCTCCTTCTTCTCCACGTCGCGTACCGGTCCCCTGGTGGACCGCAGCATGTAGAGACGCTTTACGTGCTCGTCGACGTGCTTTACGTACATTTAAACGCCACCCTACAGTGGCGAATTGTATCACTTATAAACGATTACGTGCACAGTGTCGTCGTATTATCAAAGAAAGCAAGAAAGCCAGCTGGGCTGCTTTCACAAGCACCTTCAACAGTTTTACTCCTTCTGTTGTCTGGGGTAGCCTGCGCCGGCTATCTGGCACTAAGGTCCACTCACCAGTTTCTGGCTTGAAGGTCGCGAATGACGTTCTTGTGGCCCCTGAGGCTGTCTCCAATGCCTTCGGCCGCTTTTTCGCAGACGTTTCGAGCTCCGCTCATTACCACCCTGCCTTCCTCCCTCGCAAACAGGCAGAGGAGGCTAGGCCACCTAACTTCCGCTCCTCGAATTGTGAAAGTTATAATGCCCCATTCACCATGCGGGAACTCGAAAACGCACTTGGCCGATCACGGTCCTCCACTCCAGGGCCTGATTCTATTCATATTCAGATGCTGAAGAACCTTTCTCCTGCGGGTAAAGGTTTTCTTCTTCGTACATACAATTGCATCTGGATTGAGGGACATGTTCCCGCATGCTGGCGCGAGTCTATTGTTGTCCCGATTCCTAAGCTGGGGAAGGACAAGCACTTGCCTTCCAGTTATCGACCTCTCTCGCTTACCAGCTGTGTCTGGAAAGTGATGGAGCGAATGGTTAACTCTCGATTGGTTTGGCTGCTCGAGTCTCGACACCTACTTATCAATGTACAATGTGGATTTCGTAGGCGCCGCTCTGCTGTTGACCATCTGGTTACCTTGTCGACCTTCATTATGAATAACTTCTTGCGGAAACGCCCGACTGCGGCTGTGTTCTTTGATTTGGAGAAGGCTTACGAAACCTGTTGGAGGGCGGGCATTCTCCGCACCATGCATACATGGGGCCTTCGCGGTTGCTTCCCTCTTTTTATTCGTTCCTTTTTAATGGATCGACAGTTCAGGGTATGTGTGGGTTCTGTCCTGTCCGACACCTTTCGCCAGGAGAATGGGGTGCCACAGGGCTCAGTTTTGAGCGTCGCTCTCTTCGCCATCGCGATCAATCCAATAATGGATTGCCTCCCAGCTGATGTATCAGGCTCCCTTTTTGTGGACGATTTTACCATCTATTGCAGCGCGCAGTGTACACGTGTCCTGGAGCGCTGTCTTCAGCGTTCTCTTGACCGTCTTTACTCCTGGAGTGTCGCCAATGGCTTCCGTTTTTCTGCCGAGAAGATGGTCTGTATTAACTTCTGGCGCTACAAAGAGTTTCTCCCACCGTCCTTACGACTCGGTCCCGTTGCTCTCCCAATCGTGGAGACAACCAAATTTTTAGGCCTTACCTTTGACAGGAAACTTAGCTGGTCTCCACATGTGTCATATTTGGCCGCCCGTTGTACCCGTTCTTTAAATGTCCTCCGTGTTCTCAGTGGTATGTCGCGGGGAGCGGATCGAACCGTCCTACTTCGTCTATATCGGTCGATCGTCTGCTCCAAGCTGGATTATGGGAGCTTCGTATACTCCACTGCACGGCCATCCATCTTACGCCGCCTCAACTCCATACAACATCGGGGTTTACGACTTGCGATCGGAGCATTTTATACCAGTCCCGTAGAGAGTCTTCATGCTGACGCTGGCGAATTGCCACTCACCTACTGGCGCGATATACTGCTTTGTCGGTATGCCTGTCGGCTACTGTCAATGCCCGACCATCCGTCTTATCGTTTCTTTTTTGACGACTCTCTCGACCGTCAATACGGGTTGTATGTCTCTGCCCTGCTACCCCCTGGAGTTCGCTTTCGTCGCCTCCTTCAACACCTTAATTTTTCACTCCCTGCAACCTTTCAAGTGGGCAAGAGCCGCACGCCACCTTGGCTCCAGGCTCAGGTCCGCGTTCACCTTGACCTCAGCTCGCTCCCAAAAGAGGTCACCCCCGGTTCTGTCTATCACTCCCGTTTTTTGGAACTTCGTTCGAAGTTCATCAACATGACTTTCATTTATACAGATGGCTCTAAGACCAATGACGGGGTCGGGTGTTCCTTTATTGTTGGGGCACAAAGTTTCAAATACCGGCTCCATGGCCATTGTTCGGTCTTCACAGCTGAGCTCTTTGCCCTCTACCAGGCTGTTCTTTACATCTGCTGCCACCGACATTCTGCTTATGTCATCTGCTCAGATTCCCTGAGCGCCATCCAGAGCCTCAGTGATCCGTACCCGGTTCACCCTTTCGTACACCGGATCCAACGCTCTCTTCAGCAGCTGGTGGACGTCGGTTCTCCGGTTAGCTTTATGTAGGTTCCTGGCCATGTCGGTATCCCTGGGAACAAAGCTGCAGATGCCGCGGCCAAGGCTGCGGTCCTCCAGCCTCGGACAGCTTCTTGTTGTGTCCCTTCGTCCGATTTTAGCAGGGTCATTTGTCGGCGCATCTTATCGCTGTGGCATGCCGATTGGGCTGCACTTACCGACAACAAGCTTCGAGCCTCAAAACCTCTTCCCGTGGCTTGGACGTCCTCCTCACGCCCTTCTCGGCGGGAGGAGGTCGTTTTAGCCTGGTTAAGAATTGGACACTGCCGGTTCAGCCATCGCCATCTGCTGACGGCTGCGCCGGCGCCGTTCTGCCCATGTGGGCACTTGCTGACGGTTAGACACATTTTAATGTCCTGTCCAGATCTTAACACACTGCGCCTCGATCTTAACCTGCCAGATACTTTCGATGCCATTTTAGCGGATGACCCACGAGCAGCAGCTCGTGTTCTTCGTTTTATCCATTTGACAAACCTCGCTAAGGACATTTGATGATGCTGTTTTTTAATCCTATGCCTGTCAGTCTGTCTTTTATCGTGTTTTCCCTTTTAGTTGTTGTTGTCAACATGTGCCTCGCGTTGCATTCTTAGAGTAGTCAGGGCGCTAATGACCATTGAAGTTGTGCGCCCTAAAACCACAAAAAAAAAAAAAAAACCCGTTGTCTAGTCTGCACAAGTGCCAGCTGCCCCTTCCTCCTCTCATAGTTTGTCCTACCTTAGCAAAAACTTTTCCTGTTCTAATAATATGTGCCTTATAAATCTTCCTGTAAGCAAATTCTTTCTCTCTCTGCCCCCATTCCCTCCACCTTCTCTCGTACAGTTTTTTCCCCCCTTTTCACTACATATTACTATAATTACTGAAAGGTAGAGGCACCTGGGATGACTCAATCTACATGGTTCTTGTACTGTACTATGGGGTACAATTTTAGATCTTTTCGCTTAAAAGTTTTATTGTTCCACTGTTGTGGAATTTGCTGTGTGCAGTCTGGTGGTGGTCAGATGAAAGGAGCTCTTGTCTTAAGTAGCTAATGCCTCATCACATGCATGAATGGACTAAATGTTGTTGTACAGTTACTCTGACACACAATTAGCTGTTATATACAATTCCCAGAGGTTATTCAATTATTCTACCTATATGTGTATACATATATGAATTTGTCTGAGGCTCTGGTCTGTAGATCCATTAATCACTAAAGTATTGCTATTTTCATTGGTAGTATCATTCCAGTAGCTACTTATCCCCCTGCTTGCCAATCTTCTTGAGAGATCAACACACATTCCTTGAGCTACTCCTAATTTGTTATCCTGCCCCTTTAATTTCTAACAGTGAGATGGTATAGAGCCTCACCTATTTGGAAAGATTTACCTCAGTAGCTCTGACATTTTCATTGACCTATGAAGTGCAGGGATAGGTACGTAAAAAATGGAGACATTAATGTGTTGCATGATACCACTCATTCTATGTGTGCAACTCCTAATATTTTATCAACTCATTGTATAGAGTATAGGGGTGCTTGGTAAAAGTCATGTCACACACAGTGTTCGATTTTTTTCCATACTGAAATTTTAATGACATGTGTTACATCTGCAATTACTTCTGTAAAACAACTTGTTAAGACTACCAACCATGAGGTGAAAGCAACCGTGCAGATAGAGTAAACAATTTAGATAGTGTTGCAAGAGTATCTTTGATGGTTGATAATTAAAGACAATGGGTTAAGCCCTTAGTCACTGCTGATAAACGTATCCTGTAAATTGTAATTTACTACAATGAAATTTGTATGTCATGGCAGGCAGTGTTCTACACTTTGCTAAAGACGAACTGACATGTTGCTGCTAATTCCAGATTCACACAGTATGTTTGACATTCACTATCCAAAAAGTAGAAATTGTATGTTGAAGATCAGCTTTTAATTGAGGACTTCCCAATTGTGGCAGACTTAATGAAGTAGAATATTAACATTACAAAAAGGATACAAAATGTTCTCACAAATTGGTACAATGAAAAGATTGATAACTCTTAGCTTTCAGCCCAAAGGCCTTCATCTGAAATAGAAAAATACACACCCATGACCAATGTCTCTCACTACTGTGGCCGGAATGTGTGTCTAATTTGTATTTCAGATGAAGGAGCTTTGGCTGAAAGCCAAGATGGATAAGTGTAAAATTGTTATTCCATCCTGGGCTTTGCGTTGTTATAATATTACCGTTCTTAGACATGTTATGTGTACTCTGCATCAAGTAGAATGAATCTGTACTATTTACCACAGTTACTCAGTGTACATACAGATTATACTGCAATGGAAATTTTTCTCAACACCTTGTCAGTCATATATAGATTGCAGTAGTGATAGGTAAGAATTGCAATCTATCTTTTATTTTAAAGCTGTGGGTGGTGTGGGAGTTATCCCCTTTTGCAGTTAAACGTGTTACATATGCTTCATCATTAAATATGTATTGTTTACCCTTTTTTTGCTTACATTATTTCATGGTTCACAGGTACTCTGTGTTCTTGTGCCACATTTAAAAGCAGCATTCAGATCAGCTTATTTGGTTCTTTTGTATTGCATGGGAGCAATGGACAAGCCACAAGCAAAATTTACAAAAGAGTTGCAGTTGCAGATCACCTTGGCAACATCAAGGTATGTCAGTATCTGCATTGATTTTTGATTAAAATCACTTGCAAGCCAAGTTATTTTAAAGTTAATCATTGTATTCCCATTCAGGTGACACAGCTGTCTTCTCCCAGCAGCGAGAGGCAATGTTGTGATCATTCCTCTGAACCTCCTTCTCTCGTGGAAAGTGTAATTGACACACAATGCATACCCAGGTGCGGTAGTCCCTACCGTTACAAATAAGGTTGCTGTGGCACATTACCTGGTTGTGTATCATCAAGGTGCGTAATGTGATAACATTTATTTACATGAATTCTTATTACAAGGCAATTTTTTTCAATTAATTTTGCTTTCTGCACTTAGTCAAGACCGTATCAGTCTAAGGGCAAATATAATGAACACAAATGAGTGCTCAGCTACAGTTTCAGACAAATGGCTGAATTTTCCAAGTTTTCTGTACAGTGAACAAATTACCACATGGAGACAAAAGTGAGTATAGTATCTGATTCTGAATTATATTTCTAGGAGCATGTTATTTTACCACTTCACTGTACATGATTTGACAATTTTGTATTGTTACAGGTTGCTGCAGAAGTGGCCTTGGTGTTCAAGTAAGACAGAAAGGCAAATTTCTGATTTTTTTTAAATTTTTTTTTTAAATCATGATGCTATTACATCATCCTCAGGATAAGATGTAGCTAGAGCACACATTCTCAAAGTCTGTTAATGTTTATAGTGCTGTAGGTCAGGTTTATAACCAGCCTAGCTAACTGCCTTTCATCTTGTTCCTCTGATGAAGTTGAGTTTCTGGGATTGGCACTGCCTTGGTTTACTGCCTCCTCACTGCTGGTATCCTCTGAACTTTGTAATACAGGACTGGCAGATTCAGACCAGCTGCTGCTTGAGCCAAACCCAAAGGTCCCATCGAGACAAATGAAAGGGTTGTTCTTGTAACTGTCATTCAACTTATGAAAGTCCCAGCCAGGGTAATAAATGAAAATTGTGCAGAAATGTTTGCATGGAAGTATTCACATGTGCAATTAGGCTTTGCAGAATTCACCACATAGTAACAATCCTTGGCCTCAGCACATTCTACACAAAATAATCCCTCGCCCATTTATTTCACTGACCTTTCGGTAAGTCCAGTTTGCGCTGAAGAATATATTTTCATTACGTGATTCACAAATTCGTGTGACTTGTTATGCAAGAAGTGAGGAATCTCTCTGCTGTAAGATTTCACAGCTGAATTCTTCAGACAATATTTTTTTAACAGGCTAGGGAGGAAATCATTTATTAAAACTTGAACAACACCTGTCAATGTTATATCTGCTGAATGTCTAAGAAAAAATGTTTCACTCTTTTATTTAGTGATTCAAGACCATTAGTAGTAGTTATATTGGCGAAGAAATTCTCCTTGTCCTCATAGGCCTTCACCCACCTTTCAGACACTGAAAGCCATTGCTTATTAAAATAATCAAGTGCACCAGAATTTCTAGTTAATAATTCATGAGATTGAAGGTTTTGTTTTGCAGTTAAGAATTGTTCTTCAGATGGTGACTCTACAATTTCTTCCCACAGCTTCAGAATTTGCTCACTATCTCCCGGTACATCTAAATTGTTCTTTTTGCTAAGCCACCATTGCCAGGCTTGCTTTCGATGAAATAAAGATGAACCCTTGACATTGGAAATGTTCCTTTAATTGCCCATATCTCAGGCTCAGAGAAATCTGTAACCCATGAAACTGGATTCCAATCTGGGTTCCGTGCCTTGAAAATTTCTAGAGCCTCTTTAATTGATGCAGTGTTTTCTACTTGAATGAAGAATATCCCACCTACTAAATAGCATACATTAGCTCTCAGTACCAAGAAAAATAATGGAATGTCATACTTTGTTGTCTTGTATGTTGCATCAAGCAAACATACCCTAAACCCTTTTCAAAAGTTCCCTTTGCTACTTGTGCTGGTAACAAAAAAGCAATGGCTGCACTTTTCCATTGTCATCTGTAAACGGTCTGAAAAAAATCTCTCAGCCTTAGATTCCGTTTCCCACCCATTAATTTGATTCCTTAATGCATCTTGGTCAATAACAGTTTTCTTCAAATCAAACAGAGCCCGATACATATGGCTATAAATTGTACTATCTGTTGGGTAAAACATTATGTTCATCCGATTTGGTCTGTTCCAGCAACACTAAAGTGCACAAACCCCCGAAAATGTTAACGAACAAACTTTAGTTAAGTTTTATTTGCAGCAAGTGTGTTTCTGTATTGCGTCCTGGTCACTCACTGATTTCCTTACAACAAATAAGCTCTGAGCACATGGGTGTAAGTTGTTTAATCTGTGTGGTAAAACAATATTTGAGAAAAGGTTTTTCATTTATAAAACAGTATCAACTCAAAAAACTTATGTACATTGCTCATAATTTGTTGTGTAGTCAGAATACACATGTTGGAATGAATAAATTCAATTATGTAATTATCATTTCCTTTGGCAATGAATCATATGAGCTAAACGTGACATTAGAGGGAATAGCAATTTTCAGATCATATTTTTCAGTGCATACTCTTATGTGTGCATTGTTCCTTTAAGCTTACACACAATCTGTTGTTCAAAATGACTAGTTGTTAGTGTTTTTAAAATGTTTATACTATTGTACATGTCAATGTATTTTATGTTTTGCATTTATGTAAGCACACATGGACTATGTATGTGAATTGGACATATGAAGAAATGTCATTGTGTAATTATCCTTTTT
Source organism: Schistocerca cancellata (assembly GCF_023864275.1). Classification (NCBI taxonomy): domain Eukaryota; kingdom Metazoa; phylum Arthropoda; class Insecta; order Orthoptera; family Acrididae; genus Schistocerca; species Schistocerca cancellata. Next base: position 767,015,586 of record NC_064630.1, read on the forward strand.
GAGTGAAAACTAAACTCCATGTATTTCCTATTACAGATAATAAAACAATGTGGTATCAATAATTATGAAGTTTTCTTAATCATTTGCAATTACCCACTAGAATCCACAGATATGAAAGTGAAGTAGTTTGATTATGGTGCCTGAAAAATGTAACAAAACTAACAAACTTACAGTTTTTAGGTTTATTTACTTCACAAGAGGATTAGAACTTTAAAAATGGCATATACAGTGCCTACTACAGGGAAATTTCTACACCTGGTATTGTCCTCCTGCCCTTTCCTTTTGTATTTCTGGAGACTCTTGCTCACCAGGTAGACAGCAATTCAGTATGGTGTTTTTTGGGAACAATAACTTAAGGCTACTAATTCTGAATGTTATTAGAAATGTTGTTAGTCCAGCAAAACTTGCTACCATTCTATCAAATAATTCATGGTTGTGAGTTTGTTGTAAATCTATGATAGGTATGTTTCAAGTTGTAAATAAACTGTCCTGAGTATCACTGTTACAACTTAAGAAATAATGGTTCTAAAATTCATCTATTTTACTTTTGTAGTTCACGATCTTTTATATCCAATTTGCCATTTTTTTTTACAACAAATCGTGATCTGTCTTGTATGTTATGAGATATATTACATTTCAAATTGTAGATACCACAAGCACTTCAGTTTCATCATTGGCCACTATTGTTTTCCTGTGTAACATTGGCACCAATGTGGTAAGGGTTATAAAAAAAAGTCTGCAACATTTTGATTGTGGTACTTCATATTATTTTAAATAATATTTTCCTTCACTATTGAAGCCAAAACATAAACAAAAATCTATATAAGTGGGCCTGCTTGGCTTCGTATCTCATTACCTGAAAGAACCAAAATGGAAATCCTTTAACACAAGACGGTGTCAACAGAATTCTCACTGTAACTGTTGCATTTCACCCTCAGGAAGTACTATGGTGGGTTATTGGTCTGAGAGATGATATAAATGTTGCTCTAGCACTATTATAAGCAGAAAGCACTCCATAGATTTAATAAGCCTCCACTACACACAATGGAACAAATGGTTTGCGTACCTGACTGTAATGGAACATGCTCCCATTCAACCCGAGTTAAACTTTATCACTTATCTCTCTGTATTGACTAGGTAATTACTGTACAAAATTTCACAAACTGAAGATATATTCCATTTTTTAAACAATGTAATGCAATTGCAACTGGTTAAAACACTGAAGTTTAACACACAGACTGGCACACACTTACTGATGGATATTTCACTGCCAGGCACACAGTGCTAGGTGCTAGGCTCTGCTGTGGCTACGTAGTGTCAGGCATCTAGTTCTACTGTGGCTGCCTGCAGCCACATGGCAGACAGTGTGTTCAAGAAATAAAAAAGTATTTCTTATTGAAGATATAATGGAAAATCTCATTTAAAGATGTGCCCAGTAATAGAGCTGGGCCATCCCCTTGCCGAAAAGCACAACACAAATCTATTCATTGGGTGCTTCAGCAACACAATGGATTGTGCAGACAACGGTCATTTGCTGTGTTTCTCATAATACACCATGGGATGCTACATGGACACAATCATGTAGCCCATTATTGTAGCCTGGATGTGCAATTATTGTGTGCAAACATGTATAGATGTAAAAAAAAAAAAAAAAAAAAAAAAAAAAAAAAAATTAACAAATGATGGCACTCTAGCAATTTTAGGCCTGTACACAGATGAAAATCGATGGTATGCTGGTAAGAGCTGGCAGTTTATGAATCACACATATATCTGTACAGTACATGTATGGTTAAGAAACATACCTGCTACATCTAGTACTAAAAGAGAAATAATGTTGTGGGGAGTTTTTAATGTATGTTATTTAACTGAAAGTGCTAAGAAAGACCTTAGTTGTTCAGTGTTTTTGCAGTTTAGAACCAGTTAGAAAGGTACAGTGAAAAATCTGTAACCATAAACTCTAGCTTATGACAGTCTCCTGTATATAGAGTACGGACAGTTTAATATTAAACATGCATAGATGAGTTTTCATCACAATTTCAAGAGGTATTTCCACAATCACCAAAAAATTGCCAATCTTCATAAATGATGGATTAAGGAAAACAATCGTTAATGCAAAAAAGGAGCTTAATATTACTATTTCAGTATCTAAGATGACAAAGTTATTTGCTTCAAATTGTAGCAATGGTTAGTACTTCAAAAGGAAACTGATGCCTGAAAAATAATGAAAACTCCTTTGGAAACACAGCAGAGAAGCCCAGCCCCATGAAAGTCTGTCCTCCCCTACCCTGGCCATTGCTGTCTTGATCTGCATCCCTTCCTCCATGCCATTCTGTAAAAGTGTAGCTAGGAGCTTTGTCCATACGGGCTTTTGGTTCCCTCATCTCCATGAACATACAAATATGGTCAAAGGCTTAGAATAAAGAGTATTCTGTGCACCCACTGTTTACTGTTACCCTTAATCTCTGTACAGTGCTTGCCAGTGTCTCATGCTAACAGTTATCAAACAATTTTAATCACAATAAATAAAACAGAGAATGATTGACACCAGACTGAATTGAACATTTGATATTCTACTACATTTGTAGAGGAGACCAAGCTCTGCGACTTTTGCTTTCATGCCACGAAGTTGACTATGGTTTTATGCCATCGAAGAATAAAGGTCCTCAGTGTCCTAGCACAAAATACTCCGTCACAAGTGTGGCTAAAACGACTGCAAATAACCCTTCTAAGACTGAGGGAATGGCAATGAACAACATGTACTAAATTCTGTGGGGGTGCACAGAAAAAACAATACTAAAACAATGTTGTCACTCTATTAAAAGAGTCTCCAATATCAGTATCTGGATGCAAACAAATGAAACATACTCGTATGGGCTACCAAGCTATTTTCCAAATAAGCTAACTACTTTCCATTCAGTATTAGCATATGAGGATACATTCCAAATAGAGATGAGCAATTTATAAATGATACAGTACACAAAAAGAAATTCAGTGATGTAATTTTTTTAAACAATACAAATTGTTGCTGTTTACAAAATCCACCCTGCCCCTCAGGGTAAAAAAGGTTCAGAAGCTGCAAATATTATGCCAAGCAAATCACACAGTTACCTCAATATTTAGTTTGTGAATTATGTTTAATCTCCTACTACCACTCAGGTAGCCATATATTATTTTCACTTTTTATTAACACATTATTGCACACTATTGGTACAGTTCTGTATGTATGGAGCCATGATTGAGTGTGGCTGGAGACAGTACACTGCTCTTAATGAAAACAGTAGAATAATACATACACATTCAGAAAAATAGCATTCACATGAGAGTACCCGTAATTGTTTCATAATTTATTTACATTTCTTTTTAATTAGTTCTTTTTTTAAAAATAGTCGTCTGAACATCCACGTTCAATTCTGAAATTGCGGATACGGCGTGGGAATGAATGTTCTAAATGATGTACTGACACGAGTCATTTCATATATTCAGCAGCAAATATAGAGAAAGAACTCTTTGAGTCTGCGACAACTTTCGTTTTTTAATCAGACTTTGGTGAATATGTTGCAACAAACCAATTAACGCATTTTTCGATTCTATGTGCAATTTTCTGGAGTACTCTGTTACTATGGCACATCATTAACCAACTAGGGAAAGCACGTAAAATTTGGCAAATATAACTGGAAGACATGTCGTACGCATATTTTGCCACGGATGAACGAACAGACACAGTATAGTTTATTAGAATACAAGAGAAAACACTCTTATCCACATGTTAACTACATAGTTTTATTGCGTGGTTAACACACAGTCCCCCTCCTCGGACACTCCATTTGAGACTGCACCCTAACGATTGCGTGGTTAACACACAGTCCCCCTCCTCAGACACTCCATTTGGGACTGCACCCGAACAGCCGCGGCTGGCCTAAACTTTCACGTCAACTCGATTTGTACTCGGCGATCGACGTATCGACATACTTCGCAAACGCTGGGCTACGTCATTTTGACGTCACTTCCTTAGCTCGTTCGGGTGAAACGAAGCTTTCCCGGAGGTGGTGGGTGTTAGCGCCTCCGTCGTAATGGTCGGCCATAAATCGCAGACAGCAGCAGCAGCAGCGGTGGCAGTAGCAGCCCTCGCCACTTGCTGCCACCTGCAAGACACAAACAAACGACGGCTACGAGGCGTGAGCGGCAACGCAGGGTCGCCCAGCCGCTGGGAACCGACACCTGCTCCCCCCCCCCTCCTGCTCTGATCCTCACCGTGTCCCACAAAACCCCATACTGATGGCACCAGCCCCCTTAAGGCAGTCTGCGACCCTGAGGTACAGCTCTCCTGGAGTGCTCCCCAGAGAACACACATTTCACCGCAACTCGTTCTCAGACAACGTTTTTCTTTTCTCTACGAATCCTTGACTTTTTTTCATTTTCTTCCGTAGTGTAATATTTCTTTCTTTACGTATTCAGCTACAAGAAGCTCTTCTTAGAGCAGTTGAGAAGGCAGCAGAGGGAAGATGACGTAATGCGGTGTGAGGTACCGTTGACAGACGGTTTGTTCGGTACGGGTATCGTGAAAAAGACCGCCTAAATTGTGACCCTTGTCCGCGTTTGGTTGTTGCATTCGGAAGTTGCGCCACAGTGACAGCCTTCTGTTATTAATACTAGAAAAACTAAACAGCGCATTTACTTGCATTTCATATAAAAGCATCTCCCAACAGCGTGCTATTATTCCACTATTTCCAGAATGAGATTTGCACTCTGCAGCGGAGTGTGCGCTGATACGAAACTTCCTGGCAGATTAAAACTGTGTGCCCGACCGAGGCTCGAACTCGGCACCTTTGCCTTTCGCGGGCAAGTGCTCTACCATCCTTCGCAGGAGAGCTTCTGTAAAGTTTGGAAGGTAGGAGACGAGATACTGGCAGAAGTAAAGCTGTGAGTACCGGGCGTGAGTCGTGCATCGGTAGCTCAGATGGTAGAGCACTTGCCCGCGAAAGGCAAAGGTCCCGAGTTCGAGCCTCGGTCGGGCACACAGTTTTAATCTGCCAGGAAGTTTCATTCCACTATTTGACAAGCATTAATAGATAGCAGAATAATAAACACTTGCTAAAAGAAAAGGCAGACGAAGCACTTTTGTGATCTTCGGATCGCGCCTAACTTGGGTGGTGGGTGAATTGGTTCGGCTGTAAGATTAGAGCTGATTCGGCAGTCTCGGAGAACGGACATGATGTCTGCTGCGGTCGGTGTCGCTTAAGACTTTATTAGAAATTTCTAGTTATGTGGACTTACAGTTGAGAACTATTTGATAGTAACTACGCAAATATGCGGTTCATTGTTTATTTTTATGAAAATGTAACGATAGGAGATTATTTGTGATTCATAGAGTGGAATATAATTATGCAGGTTCTTGTAGTCTGCTAATAAAAAGCGAGTGGCATCCCGTGTGGCCATAGTGGCCGAGCGGTTCTAGGCGCTACAGTCTGGAGCCGCGCGACCACCACGGCCGCAGATTCGAATCCTGCCTCGGGCATGGATGTGTGTGATGTCCTTAGGTTAGTTAGGTTTAAGTAGTTCTAAGTTGTAGGGGACTGATGACCACATCAGTTAAGTCACATAGTGCTCAGAGCCATTATAACCATTGTTGCATCCCGTGTAGACAAACTGATTGGAAATTTAATTATTTGTAAGATAATAGTTCCTCGATAAGAGTTTATTACAGCCTCAAGATAACGGATTCACGACCTACGTGCAGTTTTCTGCGCAGGGGACAACAACTATGGAAGACTGCAGGTCGGTGAACAATTTATTACAACTTACGTAATCCACTCAGGGCGGTGGAAGCAAATACGCACCTCCGGTGTAGTGCAGTCTTAGCGCAAATGAGATCAGTGACACGTCATCTGTGGTAACACAGAGGAGGTATGAAGAAGAGAAGTTTTCGAGGGAGGTGGTTCATCACACGCACGTACATATCACCCTCCCGCTCCCATTCTGTCTCTCCTTTTCAGCTTGCCGAAGTAGTCATATTTATTTGAAATAAAGTAAGTGTTCTTTCTCTGTTTACATACACATTGACATACGGGGGGCGCAAAACACAACTGTCCCGGGATACATTTCGTGGACCTTAAGATGTGCAACCTAACTTGTTACAATTGCCCCAGGGTGCAGATGACGTCACTCGGGTATTCTATGTTAGTTGCGGGTCTTACTGAAGTGATACGATATGCGATGTGGTACCTGATGCGACTCACAACACAGCGTAGAAGCAAAGCAATGCGGCTGCATTCATGATTTCCTGTCAGAGAGGTCACAGTTCGCAGTAAGTGACGGAAAGGCATCGAGTAAAACAGAAGTGCTTTCTGGCGTTCTTCAAGGTAGTGTCATAGGCCCTCTGCTACTCCGTATCTGAATAAATGATTTAAGATGCAATCTGAGCAGCCGTCTTAGGTTGTTTGCGGTTGATCCTGTTTTATCGACTAGTAAAGTAATCAGAAGATCAAAAGAAATTGCAAAACGATCTAGAAAAAATATCTTAAACGTGCGTAAATTGGCAGTTGACCTTAAATAATGTGTGTGAGGTCATCCATATGGGTGCTAAAATGAATGTTAAACTTCGGTTACACGATAAATAAATCAAATCTTAAGGCCATAAATTCAACCAAATACCTAGGAATTACAATGACGAACAATTTAAATTGGAAAGAACACACACAAATCCATGAGGAAGGCAAACCAGTGGCTGTGTTTTGTTGTCAGACCACTTAGAAAATGTAACTGATATACTAAAGAGGTTGCCTACACTACGCTTGTCCGTCATCTTCTGGAGGATTGCTGCGCGGTCTGGTATTCCTACCAGGTAGGATTAACGGGGTGCATCGAGAAAGTTCAAAGAACAACAACATGTTTTGTACTATAACGAAATAGGAGAGAGAGCGACGCTGAAATGATACAGGGTTTGGGGAGGACAATATTAAAAAAGAGGTCTTTTTCGTTGCTGCGGAATCTTCTCACGAAATTTCAGTCAGTGTTCTCCTGCGAATGCGAAAATATTTAGTTGACGCCAACCTACACAGGCAAAAACGATGATCATCACAAAATGAGGGAAAGCAGCTCGCACGGAAAGGTACAGGCGTTGTAACGTTGTTGCTTTATTTTGTGGTGTAAGCGGTGCTGATAGACAATAAAAGCGGTTTAAAAGCTGTGAGCTATCTGAGGAAGGTAACCTTGCATTACTGAGCAACTGTTTCGCCATGTATCCAGTCTAGCTTACCAAATTCCCAACCAGACTAACATTAATTATAATCTTTTAATCGTCATACGACAACCGGTGATATATATATATATATATATATATATATATATATATATATATATATATATATATATATATATATATATATATATATATATATATATATATAAGAGAATTTAAATAAAAAGAAATAAATCAGTTTACATTTGGAAATTTATTTTAACATTGATCATTGAAATTTCAGCATATTAAACGTAAGTCATAACTGAGCTGGTGCCTTATTTAGGACTGTGAAAATGTGAGTTTGTAATCTTACGGAACACATCAATTATGGAGCCAAGATTGGAAGACTGCATACAACACTGCATTCATAAAATAACACACGAAGAACGTTGAAAAATATGCAAGAGGAAATTAACCACTACCAACCGATTGATTTTTCACCCAAAGAAGTTACGTTCGTAGCTCAATCCCGTCCGTCATGTAATTACCACACACTAGTATACTAAATTCATACTAGCTCTCTGTGAAATCTTCCCGAAAAGAATAGCTGCGGGCTACTTTGATGATTACACCACACACTTCACGTGGTCAACTTGGTTTACACAAAGCGTGTAACTCCACAATAATTTTGATAATTAAAATAAATTAGATCGAAAAGCAATTTACAAAAGAAAAACCTCGAACTGGTTACTAACGTCTTACTATTAACCTGATGGGTCAAACAATTATATAAACACGTGGTAGTGGTCTCACAAAGTACACCCTACAGGGGTTGAATATAAAGAAAAGTTGCTATATTGAAAAATATTGTCAAGACGAGATCTTATAATCGCACCCACACTCGCATTTAAGATTGATGATCTTAGTTAGAGTTACTGATCAACACGTGGTTCCACTTTACTCACAAAGTAGTGACAAAGCAACTACTGGAAAATATTCCGAACTTCACACTCGAAATACACTGCGTTGCAATTTAACATAACATTAGATATTTTAGAGCTAAACCTGAAATAAAGGTGATTAAATTTTCAGTTAGGCTGAACTTAAGAAATCCATTGTCCTACGGACACGCGCTTAGCCGGAGATCTTACCACTTCAGACGCTCGCCACGGACAAACTGACCTAGTCCCTTCCTCGAGGGTGGCTCACAAATGCAAACGGAAGTGGCCAGAGGGGCAGCTTCCTATACCAACATGACAAATGATGGACAGGACCAAACTAAGGATAGAAACCTCTTTGCTTTCAGAAAGCGTAGCTACCTGTTCCGACGTTGGTCCTACTGTTCTCTAGCAGACAGGCTTGTCTGCTACCCTCAAGCATGCAACTAGAAATACATTTGCTCATTCATCCTCTCACACAGAAGGGAAGGGGGATGACAGTATCTTATCATATAGAGTATATAAAAGAAAGCGGATGTAGGTTCCGTATGAGACTGTGTGACATGAATTACATATAAACTGTGTTTTAAAGTGTAGTAGTGTGACAGATCGTTATTGTTTATGTGTAAAAGTAACACGTTCCACTACTCAGTCTCCTCCCAGATAGTCAGAAATGCCACAGTAAATTTAGAATAGGAATTTATGCCGTAAATGACAACAGATTTAAGAAATTAACATGAAAGGAATCCAACAGGGACCTTTCAGCGTTCGTTTTACCACGCGCTGTTCGAGATTGGAATAATCGAGAATTTTTGTGAAGGTGGTTCCATGAACCCTCTGCCAGGCATTAAAGTGTGATTTTAAGAGTATGCGTGTAGATGTAGATAAACACCGAAAGGATTTTCTGTCACATCGCCAGGCGCAGCACAGTGTACAGGTTGCGCCAAACAGTATCGTGCGACACACGGGGAAGGAAATTTCAAGTCATCTTATGTGCCTAAAATAAACTTATGTAGATGGAGCAATGATACATCCGTCTACGTCGTTGGTTTCATAGTGAAACTCTTACTTTTCACGAAAAAAAAATCACTGTTTCGGGATTCGCGCGTGTTCTTCGCTATTCAATCTTTGTTACTCGATTTTCATGGAAGTAATCTGAAAAATATTGACCTTTTTGCAGCCCATAGGACGGAATCCCAGCTGGAAATCGTTTTATTTTCGCTGTCACCCGTAGTTAATGAGTAATAGAGAAATGAAGTAAAACACAGCAGAGATTTTGGGAAGTTTGCAGTAAAAATGTAGTCTCTGCTTTAGGTTTAACGCTGGAAGGAGAGCCATACGTCTTCCCTGTTTCGAGTAAATACGTGACATACCTGGAAATTGTCCGCAGTGAGTCTGTGGCTGACTGCTGTCTCTTGTTGTGTGCTGTGGGACACGAATGTCGCACGCGGACGGGTGGCTGTCGCGCTGCACGGTCTCTACTGCGACTTTTTGTATCGCATATCGTCTGGCCTCAGCGAGAATCGCGCCTTAATGTGCGTGAAGTACATTTCAGAACAGTTTTCTTTGGATCACACTGTAGGCCCGTAGTGACTAAAGCTTTTTTTTCTGTCAAGCAGCAGATTTTTTCTTTCGTTTCTGTTTGAATTACGCATCTGCTGGCTGACTATTTCTTCTCCCTCGCGAGCGCTAAGAGAGGATACTCCTTATAACTTTGTAGACCGCAGATATAAATCGTGGCACTGTAAACAATCGTTCGATACAGTTCCGCACTGTCGCCTGATAAACAAAGTAAGAGCCTACGGAATATCAGACCAGCTGTGTGGCTGGATTGAAGAGTTTTTAGCAAACAGAACACAGCATGTTGTTATCAATGGAGAGACGTCTACAGACGTTAAAGTAACCTCTGGCGTGCCACAGGGGAGTGTTATGGGACCATTGCTTTTCACAATATATACACTCCTGGAAATGGAAAAAAGAACACATTGACACCGGTGTGTCAGACCCACCATACTTGCTCCGGACACTGCGAGAGGGCTCTACAAGCAATGATCACACGCGCGGCACAGCGGACACACCAGGAACCGCGGTGTTGGCCGTCGAATGGCGCTAGCTGCGCAGCATTTGTGCACCGCCGCCGTCAGTGTCAGCCAGTTTGCCGTGGCATACGGAGCTCCATCGCAGTCTTTAACACTGGTAGCATGCCGCGACAGCGTGGACGTGAACCGTATGTGCTGTTGACGGACTTTGAGCGAGGGCGTATAGTGGGCATGCGGGAGGCCGGGTGGACGTGCCGCCGAATTGCTCAACACGTGGGGCGTGAGGTCTCCACAGTACATCGATGTTGTCGCCAATGGTCGGCGGAAGGTGCACGTGCCCGTAGACCTGGGACCGGACCGCAGCGACGCACGGATGCACGCCAAGACCGTAGGAGCCTACGCAGTGCCGTAGGGGACCGCACCGACACTTCCCAGCAAATTAGGGACACTGTTGCTCCTGGGGTATCGGCGAGGACCATTCGCAACCGTCTCCATGAAGCTGGGCTACGGTCCCGCACACCGTTAGGCCGTCTTCCGCTCACGCCCCAACATAGTGCAGCCCGCCTCCAGTGGTGTCGCGACAGGCGTAAATGGAGACGTGTCGTCTTCAGCGATGAGAGTCGCTTCTACCTTGGTGCCAATGATGGTCGTATGCGTGTTTGGCGCCGTGCAGGTGAGCACCACAATCAGGACTGCATACGACCGAGGCACACAGGGCCAACACCCGGCATCATGGTGTGGGGAGCGATCTCCTACACTGGCCGTATACCACTGGTGATCGTCGAGGGGACACTGAATAGTGCACGGTACATCCAAACCGTCATCGAACCCATCGTTCTACCATTCCTAGACCGGCAAGGGAACTTGCTGTTCCAACAGGACAACGCACGTCCGCATGTACCCCGTGCCACCCAACGTGCTCTAGAAGGTGTAAGTCAACTACCCTGGCCAGCAAGATCTCCGGATCTGTCCCCCATTGAGCATGTTTGCGACTAGATGAAGCGTCGTCTCACGCGGTCTGCACGTCCAGCACGAACGCTGGTCCAACTGAGGCGCCAGGTGGAAATGGCATGGCAAGCCGTTCCACAGGACTACATCCAGCATCTCTACGATCGTCTTCATGGGAGAATAGCAGCCTGCATTGCTGCGAAAGGTGGATATCACTGTACTAGTGCCGACATTGTGCATGCTCTGTTGCCTGTGTCTATGTGCCTGTGGTTCTGTCAGTGTGATCATGTGATGTATCTGACCCCAGGAATGTGTCAATAAAGTTTCCCCTTCCTGGGACAATGAATTCACGGTGTTCTTATTTCAATTTCCAGGAGTGTATAAATGACCTAGTAGATAGAGTCAAAAGTTCCATGCGGCTTTTCGCGGATGATGCTGTAATATACAGAGAAGTTGCAGCATTAGAAAATTGTAGCGAAATGCAGGAAGATCTGCAGCGGATAGGCACTTGGTGCAGGGAGTGTCAACTGACCCTTAACATAGACAAATGTAATGTATTGCGAATACATAGAAAGAAGGATCCTTTATTGTATGATTATATGACAGCAGAACAAACACTGGTAGCAGTTACTTCTGTAAAATATCTGGGAGTATGCGTGCGGAACGATTTGAAGTGGAATGATCATATAAAATTAATTGTTGGTAAGGCGGGTACCAGGTTGAGATTCATTGTGAGAGTCCTTAGAAAATGTAGTCCATCAACAAAGGAGGTGGCTTACAAAACACTCGTTCGACCTACACTTGAGTATTGCGCATCAGTGTGGAATCCGTACCAGATAGGGGTGGACGGAGGAGATAGAGAAGATCCAAAGAAGAGCGGCGCGTTTCGTCACAGGGTTATTTTGTAACCGTGATAGCGTTACGGAGATGTTTAACAAACTCAAGTGGCAGACTCCGCAAGAGAGGCGCTCTGCATCGCGGTGTAGCTGGCTCGTCAGGTTTCGAGAGGGTGCGTTTCTGGTTGAGGTATCGAATATATTGCTTCCCCCTACTTATACCTCCCGAGGATATCACGAATGTAAAATTAGAGAGATTAGAGCGCGCACGGAGGCTTTCAGACAGTCATTCTTCCCGCGAACCACACGCCACTGGAACAAGAAAGGGAGGTAATGACAATCGCACGTAAAGTGCCCTCCGCCACACACCGTTGGGTGGCTTGCGGAGTATAAATGTAGATGTAGTGGTAGATGCATCTCGTATTCCGAGCTCCAGGTGTATACCTTTCTCACCTCTACAGGCCGAGTACGAGCGAAATTTCCAGGCCTGATGGGCTAGAGATGCTTGCATTTGTCTGCAGCTAATATCTGGTGGACTGGTTTCCCTCTAATACGAAAAACTAGGGCTTCAGGTAACTTTAAAAGTACTGTGGGCTGAGTCTCAGCTTGAGTCTCTTGTTTCAGAGTTATAGACTACTGGCGACGTCTCGGCAACATAAAGGACAGGGTACAAACGTTTCAGAAAGAAGAGGGGGGGGGGGGGGAGGGGCTGGAGAAAATATAATCATGAGTAATTTGGTACGGTAGTAGTTACACACGATACAAGCTGTTACTTGGATAGCACGAGGGAAAGACGTCAGTCTATCAGGCAGAGAGGCTCCAACATCACACGTTGCTGTCCTGGCAGGGCTTTCAACAGCTGTAGAGGAGTGGATGCGTTTGCGAGATAAGAAAAGGCAACAAAGGAAAAATCCGCAGCTACTGCCCGGCCAGATCAGCGGGCAAAAATGCCAAGCGGCAGGTTTTGCGAACTGGGTGTGGGGAATCGGGATACGAATATGAGTAAATCATCTGAAAATGGTTCAAATGGCTCTGAGCAGTATGGGACTTTACATCTGAGATCATCAGTCCTCTAGAACTTAGAACTACTTAAACCTAAATAACCAAAGGACATCACACACATCCATGCCCGTGGCAGGATTCGAACCTGCGACCGTAGCGGTCGCGCGGTTCCAGACTGAAGCGCCTAGAACTGCTAGACCACAGTGGCCGGCAGTAAATCATCTCCATCACTCAATACGTTTGCTGTGTGCTTACTTCTTGTGTCCTTAGAAAGGAAAAATGTACGTTTTCTTGAGAAGAAGACGTTTGGAAACAAACGTGGACACTGAGCAAACATTTGTAATATATGAACGAGCGCTGAAAATCGTTAATATGGTCAGCTGGGGACAAATTTTGATTTGTTATAACTCGAGTGCAAGATTTGTTTCCATATAAAGTGGTAGCGTCTGTAGCTCCGTCAACAATGTTATCTTGACACATCAAACGTATGATTTGCATTGTTGGTCTACCAGGAACTGCACTGGCCCTGTGTATCTCTTACTAGATGCGCTCGCATATCAGTGTTACGATGACTGATAGCGAAAAAATATGCTAATAATTTACAAATATCTTGGTATTCTCCGCTGTGGATATGTACGTGTGTATGAATAAATGTTTCTAATGCTGGTATATAAGTACGTGATGAATCTGTTTTTATTTTTTCTCGTATGTAGAATCGTAGTTAAAAAGTATTAAAACAAGAAAAAATGCTTTCTAATCGATTATTTTTTGTATGATCTTAACCCAACATACTTAGGCTAAAGTGTGGTATTGGTCACACTTTCCCGTTGGTGGCAATTGAGACTGATGTACAACTTATCCCGAAGTGAAGGTTAGCCAACGAATGCGAGTGTCAAATGAAGATTGTAGTAACATAATGACCCGTAGTGTAGCCTAATGTTTACTTTGGCGCCATATTTAACGCAGTTTTCCATGTCTAATGCTCGTTATGCCATAAAAACTAAAGCAAAAAAAAAAAAAAACACATTTTTCGATTATGGACTAGTGTCCGGCGAGTATTTTGCTGCGCATTATTTTCATACGTCGTTTATAAATTACGAAAATGGAAGGGTGGTCTCTTACGAATAATTTACAAAAAGTTAAATAATAAATGAGTTAAAATAGACACTTACAACAGAATGTTTCTATGTTAAAAACGGAAACATGACTTAAGGGGCTCCGGAAAGGCTCAAAATCATGAAAAGTTCAATTTTTCCTTTTTTGCGTTTTCTGAATCTGCAGACTATTACCTTTTAATAGATATACAATTTATTCAATTCCGAAGACTACAACTATTTTTAAATTTTTTTTGAAATGTGTTCTACATGGGCGTGACCCACTGTGGTGCTGTTAAACTGCAGTCAAATGGTGTTATTATTAACGTCCGTGTTCATCAGGTAGATTTTAGTGATGTGAGATAAAGTATGTGTTGTGGCTAAACCTATTTTCAGAGACTTAGCATCACCTGAACTGTTGAAAAAGTGTATTCACGGAAAAACTCAAAACCCCAATGAAAGTGTAAATAGTGTTATATGGTCGAGAATCCCCAAGAATGTATTTGTTGGAATAGAAACACTTCACTTTGGTGTGTATGATGCTGTTGCGACTTTCAATGATGGCAACATTGTAAGGTGCAAGGTATTTAGAAATATGGGAATGAAGATAGGTTCTAACATGGTACGAGCGATGCTTGCTTTAGACAAGGAAAGCCTTCGGGCTGCAGACAGGGCTGTAAAGAGTCTAGAAATACAAGCAAGAGTAAACAGGAGGAGGAACAATAGGAAGCTGGAGGAGGAGTTTGCAGAGGATGAAGATAATCCATCCTATGGACCTGGAATGCACTAAAAAGTTAATCCAATCATTGTCGCTGGATTCCCAAAACTTTTATTTTCTGATACTAATTACATGTTTTCTAAGGATCTTCCAAACATATTTGTTTCAAACTTTCAGTAAATGTTACACAGTACCTTGTGCATAATTTAACACAGCCTTTTTCCAAACAACTGTATATTTTTGAATATATAAATAAAAAATTGCAAAAAAATGTTGTGAATTTTCATTACAATTGAAAAAAAATCATCTTTAATAACTGAACTAAAATTTTGTAAAATCCCTGTGTTAAGTTGTAGCCCATATTCCAATAAATAATCTGTAAAAAGTTCAACTTCCTACCTCAAATACTTTGTGAGGAAAGATGTAATTTATAAGCGTTATTTTAACATTGCAAGTATAGGGCGTTCCGGAGCCCCTTAAACGTATTGGCAGTATTCGCAGATAAACATGTCTATAGAACCGTGATCGAAAATACGCTGCGCCATTCCTACCAACGATGTCGCCTATCACACCAGTAAATGTCAGAGGTCGAAGGACAGTCGTTAGAACGTGAATCGCGTTTCCACGGCGCGCCTTGGCGCCTGCTGGGAGGAGCTGCAGCTGGCGCGCCCTCCACACACCCAGTATCGCAGCGGGCCAGCGCGGCGCCGCTTCCAGCAAGCAGTGCGGTAGTCCGTCCCCCCCTCTGGCAGGGCGGCCCCAGGGACCGTCCGCCGCTCTGCAGAGGGGGCTGCGGGCCCATCCAGGCTGTCCAATACATTCCATCTCCTGGACCATTCACGTACTTAATAGCGACACGTCGATTTCCTCCAAGGTGTCGCAAGGAAAGTGTCCGAGCGCCCCAAGTCCACGCGCCCCAAGCAGGTTGAGGCACATTGCCTCAGCGACAGTTTCACTACCGTGGCTGAAACGTCTTTAGTCAGAAGACAAGAATTGACTTCCAATACCGTTGGTCTTGTGAAACGGTTACGAGATGAGCGAAACCAGCGTGGACTGTCATGCGAGACAAAGCTAAGTTGTTACTTCTACCAATTACAACACTGTGAGTCAAGTATCACTCCACCAGCGGCCCATAGCACCACCACGTCACTGAAAAAAAAATTCTCTCACTCTCTTTTAACTGGTAAAAGAATTAAATTAATAACACTGATTTTTCCGTAAAAACTCCGTATGGTCGATACTGTACCCCAACAATTTATTTGCCTCTATATAACATCATGAGGCAGTGTTAGTGTTGATCGTCTTGGTAGGTATATACAATGAAGCGTCAAAGAAACTCTTATAGACTTCTGTATTCAAACACAGACGTATGTAAAAACGCAGAATACCGTGCTGCTGTCGGCAACGCCCACATAAGACAACATTTGTCTGCCGCTGTTGTTAGGTCGGATTACTGCTGCTGCAATGGCAGGTTATCAAGATGGTTCAAATGGCTCTGAGCACTATGGGGATTAACATCTATGGTCATCAGTCCCCTAGAACTTAGAACTACTTAAACCTAACTAACCTAAGGACATCACACAACACCCAGTCATCACGAGGCGGAGAAAATCCCTGACCCCGCCGGGAATCGAACCCGGGAACCCGGGCGCGGGAAGCGAGAACGCTACCGCACGACCACGAGCTGCGGACGGTTATCAAGATGTAAGTCTGTTTGAACGTGGTGTTGTAGTCGGCGCACGAACGATGGGACACAACATCTCCGAGGTAGCGATGAAGTGGGGATTTTCCGGTACGACCATTTCACGAGTGCACTGTGAATATCAGGGAACCGCTAAACCATCAAATCTCCGACAAAAGAACCGAAAAAAGACCCTGCAAGAATGAGTCCAACGTCGACTCAAGAGAATCGTTCAATGTGACAGCAGTGAAACCCTTCCCCAAATAGCTGCAGATTGCAGTGCTGGGCCATCAACAAATGTCAGCGTGCGAACCATTCAACGAAACATCATCGATATGGGACCGAGCGAGGTGGCGCAGTGATTATCACACAGGACTCGAATTCGGGGGGAAGACGGTTCAATCCCGCGTCTGGCCATCCTGGTTTAGGTTTTCAGTGATTTCCGTAAATCGCTTCAGGCAAATGCTGGGATGGTTCCTTTCAAAGGGCACGGCCGACATCCTTCCCGATCCACTTCTGTGACGTTGAACGATTCCCTTCAGTCGTCGTCGGTCTCGTTCTTGCAGGATCTTTTTCCGGCCTCAGCGATGTCAGAGATTTGATGTTTAACCGGATTCCTGATATTCGCGGTACACTTCTAAAATGGTCATGTGGGAAAATGCCCACTTCATCGCTACCTCGGAGATGCAGTGGCCCATCGCTCGTGCGCCGAGCGACTATAACACCACTATCAAACTCACTTAAATCTTGATAAAACCAGCCATTGTAGCAGCAATAACCGCTTTAACAACTGCGCCCGACACTTGTCTTATATTGGTGTTGTCGACCGCAGCGCCGTATTCTGTCTATTTACATATCTTTGAATTTGAATACACGAGCTTATACCAGTTTCTTTGGCGCTGTAATGTACATCAGCTAAATGTTTCGTAAGTTGCAATGATATTTTTACACCGAGTAGTAAGTACACCAGGTTGACGCTTTGTCTCTGTAGCGCCTTCCAGGTCTTTGTCATTGTTTTCTGCTTGTAACACTCTGCCGGTGAAACGTTTGTCGCTCTGGATAGAACCTTAAGAGTGCTACACACTCCCTTTAAACAGTCTAGTACACAATGTCTTACTATGGGATCCTGTGCAATGCGACCAGCGGTATCCACTGCACGGCCCCGTCCTCTGGAAATTCTAAAAGTACTCGCATTCTCCTCATTAATACACAATTCAATTTCTTTACAGTAGTTTTCTGTGTCGCTAACTACACTAACTGTCAGAAGAGTCGTGAACGATACTTTTCATCACGAGCTGGTTACCTCGGCGTATATTGCCTTCAAACTCTGGCATAGTGAATCTAAAGAGAACACTGTGAAAAGCACGAAAGTTTCAAAATTAAGACGTGAATGTATATGGGAGACAGGCTTTCCTCTTTGGCCCGCTGATTCCTCCGCTATTTCATCCTTAGGTGCTTTGAGCGATGATCTTACTCACTTAAGGCCAGATTTCTCAAGTCGTCAGCTGCAACGAAGGAAAGTTAATGTGCAAAAATAAGGAATTGCAAAGTCACGAATCAACGCTGCCAGGATTGCCTCAGATATTTCTCACTATTGCGGTTGCTTATTGCGGCGTACTTTCATAGATTATCGTCGGTGGCACGGATGAAAAAGAAATTTGATATCTGCTGTGAATAGTTTTTGTAGTTAGGAGAAGCGGGTAGTAGGGGGAGATGTTTACTGTGACAGTGAGTGGGAGCCCCCATAGGAGGGAGGGAGAAGTGCTTTAGCCAGCGGTATTCACATAGTAATGGGGAAAAGAACATTTATTTCAGCATAGGATTTTCTGCGTTCTCTAAACATAATTAATTTCGGAAGTTTTTTGTTTGAGTCCTACGACAGAAATAGTAGAATTTAACATGAATTAACTTAATTAGTAAATTTTTAAGCGATTAGATGGCAAGTGACAGGAGATCTCTGATGTGAGGCTGAAATAAAAGCGAAATTTGTTTCGTGAAAGTAAATGATTTTCAGGGGTAAAAACGATGCCACGATGAAGATATTAGTCACAAAAATGCAGCTTCTGACGCAAGGCTACAACAACAGACATGTACACTGCCGTAACGTCTCCGAAATAGGCTGTATCAGACAGCGCTTTTGAGGGGCGAAACTACAGAAACGACAAAACTATATCCCACATGACCTTGAAAATAAACGGCAAGCGAAATCATAACACTGTTGTAGTAACGATAAACCGCAATCGCGATAGCCTACTATCCGACCTTTATCAAAGTCGGAAACGTAATGGTACGCATTTGTTCTCCGTACACGAGGCATCAAAAGAACGTTTCACCAGGCAACGCCGGTGAACTGCTGTTTGGGTATGAGAAGTCGGTTGGAAACTTTCCTCTTGTCAGCACGTTGTAGGTGTCGCCACCAGCGCGAACCTTGTGTGAATGTTCTCAATAGCTAATCATTTGCATATCACAGCATCTTCTTCCTGTCTGTTGTCGGTGAGAATCGTAAGATACAGGAAACGCCCACACAAACGTGTCTCGGGGATTGACGGGATGTCCAGGCACTCTATGGCGGCCGAGTGCAGGAGGTGGGCTGATGAGTGGCCAGACAGACGGGGATGTCGTGGGGGGGTGGAGGGGGGAAGGGGTGGCGGGAGCTGCTTGAGAGGAGAGGCCTGTGGACCACCTCCTCCCCTTCCTTCCCCCCCCCCTCCCACAGCCCTTCCGTGGCGTCGCTCGAGGGCTCTTGCAGGCAAATTGGTTTCCTTTGACCACCAACACCGCGCCCCTTCCGACACGAGTAGCGGCGTTTCGGGGAGGACAAGTTCTCAACAACCACTTTGCTGCGTTTAGTCTCCTACCTGCAGGATCACCTATCAGAATTGGGTAATTTCGCATCCTGCTGCAGGTAACTGTGACAGCTGTGTATTTATTGATTGTGACATTAGGGCCGTATGGTTCACTATAAAAATTAGCAAGACGTTCTTCATACAGCGTTAGAACTTCAATTATGTCACGTACTTGTTTCCTAACTTAATTGTGGTACGAAGGACACATTTTTCATGTAGCATACAATTTTGTAAGGACAGTACCAGTCAGAAACTAGTGTCTCCTGGTCTTTTTCTCCTTCATTAAGTTTGTAATGTAGTAATAATGAATTTGGTGCACTACCGCAACCCTTCTACAGCCCACTCTAGTAACAGCTACTATAGCAACAGATGGCAGCGCTGTGTAAGTTCAGAAAAGAGACGTTATTTATGTACGTGCAAGATAGCTCTCTGTGAATCAATCAAAACGACAGTCACAATCGCGTTACTTATTTTGTCGCCAACCGGTTTCAACCCGCGATGGGGACATCTTCAGGGCAATCATAGTTACCAACCGTGCACAGGCAGGGTGACAACTCCATCGAGCGACCAGATGGTGTAAATTGCCCTGAAAATGACCTCATCGCGGGTTGAAACCGGTTGGCGACCAAATAAATAACGCTATTGTGACTGTCATTTTGATTGATTGATTATAAGTAAACCAATCGCTGCTATCTCCAAGCAACTATGTTGTCTAAAAATTTATAGCTTTCTGTGACTGAATTCCGCATTTATGAAGGGCTGAAGAAGGTGTATAAAGATGCAACCTCTGCATCTTCATCTACATACATGCTCTGCAAGCCACTGTACGATGGGTGTTGCAGCCTCCTTATGAACCCTAATTACTCATATGTTTCTTCGTGGTCCAAATGCGAAATGTGTGACGACGGCAGTAGAATCGATCTTATATCACTTTCTCATGCAGGTTCTCTTAATTTTCTCGATTGTGTTCCTCAAAAAGAACGTCACCTTCCCTCCAAGAACTCCCACCAGAGTTTCCGAAACATCGCCGTAATGATTGCGTTTGTTCTAACATACCAGAGACAAATACAGCAGCTCGCCTCTGAAGTGCTTCGATTCCTTCCTTTAACAGTGGACATCCGCACCGTTACACGATGGGATCGTCGCTGTAGATAAGCTAAGGGCAAATTCAGTTACCTGATGGAAAGCGGAGCGACACGTCAATTACTGTACGTGTACAGACGTCACGCATCAAACCTGTCGACCAAATCATACGCGATGACCGTAAAAAAGAGATGAATTGTATCACCAAGCTATGCTTCGGTAAAGGCAGCGTAGTAGCTTCTGTTGACAAACTGGGCTTCCCCAAGAATTGTGCGTGCTGGGTACTACAAATGTTGACCGACCAGAACAAAAGGGGCAAGGGCAACGATTGCAACCAATTTGTTGCACATTCAAACTACTGTTCGACCCCCTCAAAGAGGCTCATCAGCGACATCACTTTGAACACTCAGAGTCCTTGAAAAATTGTGTGTGTCACTGGCTGAGTATGCAGGTCCACGATTTTTACAGGACAGCTATACATGTGTCATTGTTTCAAGGTGGAAACAGACAGCATGGAGAAATATGCTGATTATGGTGGAAAATAACAAATTAATGGTTAACCTTGTAGCCGTTATCCTACAAATATGGTATTTGCTTTTCTTCTAAAATAAAAATGAAGATGTCGGCGACGTTATTTTCTGACTGACCTTGGTACAACGCGAACAGCAATCGTATATTTCCGTCAGGAACAGCAGGTATAATGCCACCAAATATTATGATGGCGCAACATACCAACGATGGTTCCACGCAACATGCCAAAGATGGTTCCAACCGAAACTTCCTGACAGATTAAAACTGTGTGCCGGACCGAGACTCGAACTCGGGACCTTTGCCTTTCGCGGGCAAGTGCTCTAACAAATGAGCCACCCAAGCACGACTCACGCCCCGTCCTCACAGCTTTACTTCTGCCAGTACCTCGTCTTTTACCTTCACTCCGCTGCAGAGTGAAATGGTTCCAACCTTTCTTTTTTTTTTTTTTTTTTTTTTTTTTAGGGCTACATTTAGAAACTAGGGCCGCCACCTGATAAATTTTCTGCGTGCCACAGTGCTCCATTCAACCGTACGTGGGCAGAAGCCACAGCTCAAAGCCACGCGGGGTTGCCGTGCTGTCTGAGGCGCCTTATCACGGTCCGTGCGGCTTCCCCTGTCGGAGGTTCGAGTCCTCCCTCGCACGTGGGTGTGTGTGTTGTCCATAGCGTAAGTTAGTTTTTAGGTTAAGTAGTGCGTAGGCTTAGAGACCGATGAATTCAGCAGTTTGGTCCCATAAGACCTTACATAAGACCTTACCATAAATTTCCAATTTCCACAGATCCCATCGCGCAGCGAAATTTGAGTATGCAGCTGAGGGCGCTGGCATCATTCTACATGCAGCGCCACGTGGAAATGGAGATCTTTTGTCCCCAACGATGTTCTTTGTCGGACACAGCAGCATATTCATCTTGAAAATGTAATAAATGAAATCTTGGAACAGAAATTTATGAAGTTTTAATTTTTTAAGAATGCAATGAAAAGAAGATAGGAGACATTAGTATTATAGATAGGCGTCCCTTCTCATTTCACCGGCGCCGCTCAGGGAAGTGGCCTTGGAGTGTGACCTCGTGCTTTACGTCGCTGGGCAGTGTGTCCATTGTTAGTTTAATACATGAGACAAGTCACATCTCGGATGTCGTGAGTCGATCCTTCTGTCGCACTGTTGCTTCAATATCTAAGTTTTGTTAGCGTTTTTTTAATGTATGCGTGTTAATTAGGTATATTACTTACGTTACAGTTCTTCTACGTTAATTTGTTTTAATTACAGGTTTAATGTGCGAACACCAAAATAACCATCCATGATGTAGCGTACTTAATTTATTGATAAGCTTCTATTCTACTTTACCTGAGTGTTACAGTTTCTACATATAGGATCGTCGCCTGTGTATATTGAATGTTATTTTTGTCTCATCATAATATATGTGTTAGTTTGCTGGAGTAGTTTCGTTGCATTATTTCTTCGTTAGTACAGTGTAATGGCCTAATCCATGTTTCAAATGGCGCCTGTCACAGTAGCCGGTCACAAACTATCCAACTTAATCTATTAACAGATTTCTGTTCTGCTTTGTGTGTTACTGTTATAGTGTCATGTACGTGATATTTACATGTCATTCTTAGGTTATCTGGTCGTTGGTGCTAGTGTCAACGTTATCTGTTTTGCTGTAGACTTCGTTTGAACTTACCCATTTGTCTCACTGTCATCTGACTATGTCTATAGGCTCTTATTTGTTTGTAAATAGCGTGTTGAATTTTGGAGATTTGATCAATGTGTTTCTTCAATAGTTCCCATTTGTCTGTATCCATGAGTATGGCTTATGGTGGTAGAGATGACTAACCATTCCGGCTAGCCACAACTCATCCATAGAAGTTGTGATGGAAGGGATTAATATGTTAATAAGAAGTAAGCACGTCAATTGCTCTTGGAATTTTAAGAAGGTATAAGGCCTCTATGAGGCGGAAGATTCGTCTGATGTCATAGAAGAAGAAACAGAAGTCGATTTAGAAGAGATAGGGGATCCAGTATTAGAATTAGGATTTAAGAGAGCTTTGGAGGCAATAATATCATATAAGGCAGAAGGGATAGATAACATTCAGTCAGAATTTGTGAAACGATGAGGGAAGTGGCAACAAAACGAGTATCCACGTAGGTGTGTAGAATGTGAGTCTGGCGACATACCATCTGGCATTCGGAAAAATACCACCCACACAATTAAAAAGACTGCAAGAGGTGACAAGTGCGAGAATTACCGCACAATCAGATTAACAGTTCATGCATCGAAATTGATGACAAGAATAGCATACAGAAGAATGGAAAAGAAATCTGAGGATGTGTTAGATGACGATCAGTTTGGCTTTAGGAAAGGTAAAGGCACCGGATAGGCAATTCTGACGTTGTGGTTGATAATGGAAGCAAGACTAAAGAAAAATCAAGACACGTTCATGGGATTTCTCGACCTGAAAGAAGCGTTTGACATGGTAAAATGGTGCATGATATTCAAAATTCTGAGAGAAATAGGGGTAAGCTCTAGGGTGAGATGGTTAATATACAATATGTACAATAAGCAAGAGGGAATGATAAGAGTGGACGACCAAAACCGAAGTGCTCGGATTGAAAACGGTGTAAGACAGGGATGTAGTCTTTCGCCTGTACTGTTCAATCTGTAGATGGAAGCAGCAGTGATGGAAATAAAAGGAAGGGTATCAACGATACGAGTCGCTGATGACATTGCTATCCTGAGTGAAAGTGAAGAAGAATTATATGATATGCTGAATAACAGTGTAATGAGTACAGAATATGGATTGAGAGGAAATCGAAAAAAGGCGAAAGTAATGACAAGTAGCAGACATGAGAACAGCGAGAAACTTAATATAAGAATTGATAGTCACGAAGTAGATGAAGTTAAAGAATTCTATTACCTAGGCAGGAAAACAACCAATGACGGACGGAGCAAGGAGGACATCAAAAGCAGACCAGCCCTGGCACAAAGGACATTCCTGGCCAAGAGATGTCTGCTCGTATGAAACATAGGCCTTAATTTGAGGAAGAAATTTCTGAGAATGTACGTTTGGAGCACAGCATTGTATGGTAGTGATACATGGACTGTTGGAAAACCAAAACAAGAGAATCGAAGCATTCGAGATGTTTTGCTAAAGGGGAATGGTGAAAATTAGATGAACTGATAAGATAGGAATGAGGAGGTTCTGCGCAGAATCTGAGAGGAAAGAAATATGTGGGAAACACGTATAAGGAGAAGGAACAGGATGGGAGGACATCTGTTAAGACATGAGGGAATGACTCCCATGGTACTAGAGGGAGCTGTAGAGGGCAAAAACTGTAGAGTAAGACAGATATTGGAATAGATCTAGCAAATAATTGAGGATGTAGGTTGCAAGTGCTACTCTGAGATGAAGAGCTTGACACAGGAGAGTAATTCGTGGTGAGCCGCATCAAAGGAATCACAAAGCTGATGGCTAAAAAAAACGACCAAAGACAGAGAGGAAGGGGAGGGGGGGTCGTTTTGCGATGTAGGAGACGGTGTCTTTTGCAACTGCACAATGAAACCACTGTCGAGGGGGACTGTAAGAACCGGACTTCGTGCGGAAAGTCTCCAGGCTGATGCACGACAGTAGACTACTAGGACCGAGGACGATAGGTACGGACGCAGTTGCACTGCTAAAATTACAACCCCTCACTTTTATCTCTCCCCTCTCCTCCTCCCCCCCCCCTCCACACAGGCTAACCTGTGGGCCTTACAGTGTGCTCTCACGTCAATGGGAAGAGCTTGCCCGTTACTGTGAGGGGTTTCAGAGAAGCGCAGTTGACTTCTCTGCGTATGGGGAAGTGTAGGCTCTGGCAACAGAAAACATCTTTAGAAAGCGTACGAGAAATACCACGGTCTGTGGTTTTGTTGCATGGTTGCTGGTCTACCAAACAAACGCCGAGGCAGCAAGCCCTTTTCACTCCTTTTTGTTACTCCACGGTGGTGAAAATGCACCGATGACGAAGCGTGGCCTGACAAAGGTATGCGGCCAGTGACGTAGGTTCACGTAGGTTCTAAGTCCCTCTTTTTAGACTGAGAAGGGTGGTAAAGAAGTTGACTGGGAGAACAGTGTTACAGAGCCACTGGAAGGAGGACATTATTGAATTTTATCATTGGCCAGTGCTTCAGGAAAATCCGATAATTAAACAGAAATTTTAGGAGTACGAAAAGCATTCGCCAGGCGTGGAGGTGCGTGTCTTGTAGTAATTCGAGGTCAGATATTCAGTACACACATTCGCGCTTCGACACTGCAGTACAGCGATTTGTAGACAGACATTCAGAGTGGAGCTTCGGGATCTCGGGAGCTACATTTGCAGGCAGACGGACTTAGAAAAGCGCTCACCCGACCGGCAGAAAAGGAGGGCCCCCAAGATTTATTCAACAACTGTCAGATGACGACCATCGCTGCTTCCAGTAAGAACCCATTGCGATATATGCTTGTCTTCACTCACGACTTGCACTCACTACATACTTGTCATCTAACTTCGAGATTTAATACCAGTAGCAAACTATTGTAACCATTTTGTTACCTCCATCCGTCTCATAACAATGGCAACAGTTACTGCCATTATCGTGATCATCTGTGTACTGCTTGAATCGAAGCAGCTAGTAATGAATGTTTAATCACTTCAAGGTTTAATATGGTAATTGTGGAGTAGATTATAAATGTGCTTCCCACAATGTTTCCTCTTTTTTAGTTAACGAATCGCATGTCCGTAGATTGGTGTGATAGAGAGTTAATTGTGACGCACTCAGAATAAAGTGAATAGGGTCCCAAAACTGATCGCGTTTTATTAAATTCCGTTGTGTAACTTAAATCATTAGCACTGGCTTCTGAGTAGTGATCTGTTCAAATCATCACTTATCGTGACTTGGATCGCATTTTCAACCCCTCCATTTGAATTCTTTTCAAGATCAATGTTTTTGCCTTCACACGCCTGATATCCGCAATTCGCGGAGGGCCGTGATCCGCAGCATCATAAAGTCCATGCATGATGGAATAGTAATATTGGTAAGTTCTCCGAAAGTCTCGCGCTTTGTCAGTACAGAAAAGTATCAAAGTTTGACTGAGCTTCGGTTTTGCCAGCTGTGTCCACCAGTCAAGGATGGAAGAGCACTTGTAGAGTACACTCCCACACATCTCGCATCACGTCATCGAGAGAGGGGTCAGCTACGTAAGGACGTTTAGCATACACGCAGGGCGAAACAATTTGACTGGTTGCCATTCTAGTCTGTCGGTTGTACTCTCAGCACAGTAAACAGTCAAGGCAGTTAGGATAACTTCAACATTAAGAATGCAATCGGGCAGGCAGTCTGAAAAGTAAAACCTATACACCCTGCTACTAGAAGCCGCAGTAACGTCGGATATTTTCATATCCAGACGTCTTGCAGTCGTAAGGAGCGGACCAAGAAATGTAATTCGCGAAATAAATTAAAATTTGGAGATTGATCTGCAGGACGCAGCGCATAGTTAAAATCATCACCTAACAGAATACCCAGAGGACTCTTAGGCAACAGGTAAACAATATCCTCTTTATAAAACCGCAAACGATCCACTACGCGACCAGTGACAGAAGGAGCATATAAAAGGACCAAGGTAAGATAAACCTACGCCCCTGCCAGAATCCAACATTTCCACTTCAACAGTAGGAACGCCTTCGCGAAAAAGTAAGGCGGTCGCCGTAGAAAAAGCGAGTGGTTCAAATGGCTCTGAGCACTATGGGACTCAACATTTAGGTCATAAGTCCCCTAGAACTTAGAACTACTTAAACCTAACTAACCTAACTAATCACACACACCCATGCCCGAGGCAGGATTCGAACCTGCGACCGTAGCAGTCCCGCGGTTCCGGACTGCAGCGCCAGAACCGCTAGACTACCGCGGCCGGCTAAAATGCGAGTGCTACATTAAAGATCACACGAAAACCAAGTAAGGAAAAATGCCTAAATAACAACTCCTATAAGAAGACTATGTCCACACATGAATCATAAATGAACTGACAGAGCGAAGCCAAACGCAATTCTGATTCCACACGATTAACATTTAAGGAAAAAAACGTGTAGGCTTGGGTCATTGTTCACAGCTATACAGGGATGTACGGAACGTCCGAACAGAATTAGGTAGACAGCTGACAGTCAAGGTCTACTGCGTAACACCTTTTTTCTTAGATTTATTACGTGCCACCGCACGGTCAGGTTGTATATGCTGTTTCTTTCGGCTACGTGGCATGTCGGCCTCTGCAGACCGAAGTGTGGGAGGGGTCATAGGCACTGCTTCTTGCCCCTCAGAAAAAGGGTCATCTAATGCAGTTCCTTTCACTAAGGCGGAAGCATTCTGTGGAATTGCAATGCAACAGGTGATACTTGGTCGCTAATTTTATTGTCCTCGGCAATTGCTGAAGGCGACAAATTCAGGAAACCTTCAGTGGCTGAAGACGAAGGAGCCGGAGGACATTTCATCGTCTCAGGCTGTAAGGGAGGACACAAAGACGAAGGGGGGATTCCGCTCCCTCTCCACCCACCGGCAGTTCAGAAGGAGCCACTTCGCGAGGAGGAGGAATGCTGCAGATAACTTCTTCGCCACTCACCATATTACGGACGGGGGGTATCGAGTGGCGCAGGGGACAAAATCGATCCGCAGGAGGTTGGCGCAGAAGGCACAGCCAAATCCTTACCGCCACCATCTCGAGTGGGACGTCGCTTATTTGTCTCCGTTACAGGTTCTGTCCCGGGGGCAATAGGGTTCTTAGCCTGTCGCGGAGGTAACGGCGGATATTCACTGACGCGATAATCAGAATTGACTTTTTGCTCATTATGATCCGAAGCAGAAGCAGGTCCGACGTCGGGAATGGGAGGAACAAGATCAGCAAACGTCAATTTGCGACGCTGCATTTATGACGGCTTTAACACAAAAACCCTCCGCGGGCAATTAGACCGAACGTGTCCACTTTCATTATATAGGAAGCAGATTCCCTCTTGACCGGTATTCATGACACGGACGCGATAACCACACACTTGTAAATGCGATGGAATATTACGTTTGAGATACATTTACCACAGAACGAATTCCACTGTAATCTGTGTTGAGTAGACCAGTCTTCACGACGGACGTTTTTCACGTTACCTTGAGGAGACAATATGTCTTTTAAAAAGTTGTCATCAACTTCCGGCGGAAGCCTGAGCACTCTAACATTGGTATAGTCAATTTCAGCATCTGCGAGTGACACCATACTAACAGAATTATTGCGATTCTTGAACGCGACAGTAATTTTTCAACGTGAAGGGCATCCATAAATTTCACGTTTAACACGTACTCGTCTGCATCAAAATAAGCGGTGTGACCTGATCGGAGTTCACATTAAATGTATCGACAAGCCAATAGTGGACTTCTAGAGACCAGGGCTGCGCAGCACCTTTTCATGGAATACACGTGGAAAGCATGGCAGCCAAAGCGGAGCGGCCGACGGCACTGCAAGTATACGAACACTAAACAGATAGAAATGCGGCACAGTACCTTTTCGTGGAATACACGTGGAAACCGTGGCAGCCATAGCGGAGTGGCCGACTCTGCTGCAAGTATACGAACACTAAACGGATAGAAATGCGGAGAAGACACGCTACGACTCACTCAGCAGACAGTCCAACACTAACGAGGAAAACTCCACACAAGCGACGCTGCGGCAAGTGAAGTAAACAAGAACCTTCCCGCCCGGCGCTCGAAGTGGAACTGATTCAGCTACCCAAGCACAGCTCACGACCTTTTCTCACAGCTGTACTTCGGCCAGTACCTCATCTCGTACATTCCAAACTTTGCATTCATTCTGGAAACATTCCCAAGTTTTGTGGCTAAGACAAGACTCAGTAATATTGTTTCCTCCAGGCGTGCTAGTTTTGTAAGATGGACAGGAGAGCTTCGTTGAAGCTTGGGAGGTGGTAGACGAAGTACTGCCGAAAGAACAGCTGCGAGTCGTGCCTGGGTAGCTGAGTCGGTAGAATACTTGTCCACACAAGGCAAAGTCAAGAATTCGATTCTCTATACAGCAAACAGTTTCAATCTGGCAGGAAATATCATACCAGCGCACACTCCGATGCAGAATGAAACTTTTATTCATTTCTTATATGGAAAGCATCGCTAGCACAGGGAATTTTTCCAGGAACGTTAAAATATCTAGATGACAAGACAGACCTGAAGAATTTCCTTCCAGTCTCCCTAATGACATCGTTTTCCAAAATATTCGAAAAAGTGATGCGTTCGAGAATAGTTTACATTTAAGAGGAAGCAATTTACTAGCGAATCTCAGTTCCAGAAGGGTTGCTCGACTGAGAATGCTATCGACTCATTCACTCATAAGATAGTACAAGCCATAAATAACAAAATATCGTCAGTAAGTTTTCCCTGAGATATTTGGAAGGCATTTGATTCTGTAGATCATGTTACTCTCTTAGAAAATTCAAGTTTTACGAAACTGATGGTTCTATCCACCGCTGGTCGGAATCATACTTAACAGACAGGATGCAAAAAATCGTGCTGAATAATTGAAACAATGTCAGAACGGTAGAATATTTTAGTGACTGCGGGAAAATCACAAAATGTTCAACTTTGAGGCCACCCCTATTGCCTATATATTGGAATGGCCTTCCAGTTAACATTCGACAAGTATAACTGGTAATTTCTGCTGAAGTACTAATGTTATAAGAAATCGCATTAGAGAGAAAGTAAAAAAAGTGACGGTAAATGATATTTTCGGGAGAAAGTAGTTCTCAGAAAAGGGACTCTCCCTAAGTTTCGAAAACGGCGAACACAAACATACTGTAATCACTTCTGTACAACAAATAGGAGTCATACCAACAACTGATGCGGCACATCAGCAGGCGTCAGTGAATAGTGTAGAATGCTTCAAATTTTTGGGTGTCGATACTGATGAAAGCCTGGATCGGAAGAAGCATATTATGAAGCTTCTGAAACTATTAAATTCAGCTACCTTTGATCTTCGTATAACTGGGTACTCTTGGTAAAAATGAATCAATCTCCTGACATATTTTGCCTATATTCATATGTCTTATGAATAATTTTCTGGAGTAAATTATTACGTAGAAATAAAATACTAACCGCAGAGAAGCGAGTAATAAACGTAACATGTGGTGTGCACACACCGATGTAATGTATATACCTCTTGAAGAATCCAAGAATATTATTTGCGCCATCTCAATACGGACATTCGCTAAAGAATTTCGTCACAAATAATCCATCACAATTAGAGAAGAGTAGTGACGCCTGGAAAAATGTGCTACATTTCCGATCGTATCACTGTAGGGATCTATTGGGTGAGAATACTGGGCTTATAGTGAAGCTATCGGCTAGGTTCGTCTGACCCTCTTTATCTCAGTCGTTACCAAATGATTATTACAAGGTCATCTTAGTGACAGTGAAGTTCCTGTAAAGAACAATAATTGCCGCCTTACGATCTCTAGTGATTTTCGTCGCGTGTGGTGGAAGGTAAGTTAGTTGTCTGTTCCTGGCGTATAGATATTATTGGTATACAATGTCTGGTTTATATTCATCTATGAATTAGAAAAATAGCACGGCCACTAAACTACTCATCGTACTTAGCTGTAAGAGGCTAAGAGCCTCAATGCGGTTTCGTGTAAACGAAATATTTCTTAGCTGCTTGTTGTTGGCCAAAGAACACTTTACTCTGGCCTCTGACTTTGTCTCCGTAAATTTTATCTGTATCTAGGTCCACCGACATCCGCGTACATGTCTAATGAAGCAGATCACGGAGATCAAGTGAGTCGGTTGACAGGTTCTGTTCTCTTCACTCACTATCATTCGTTTGTGTGTTCTGTCGTCGGGAAAGAGACAGTGTCTCCCCTTGGATGCGACTGACGGATCAAAAGCGTCTTCCTGGTCTGAAATGTGTCTCTTTGCTCCTGCATACTTAATTTCAGGTTAATTCGATATTTTCTGCTGCTTGTGGTGTGCATGTTCACATTATTGTGGATTAAATCCTGCAACATGTTGGTACACCCGAGTGTGTGTTTATCTTATTATCAATCCTGTTGGTTATCACTACAGTATATGAGTTTTTTAGTGTCTCTGTCATTATGTCCGTCACATGCATGTTTGTCATTTTCTTATTCGTCGCAAGCTTGTTTGTCAAACGCTTGGGTGTTACACGCATTAAACATCTTGTCACTGTTTACCGTATCAAGGCTGGACTGTCTATTATGGATCTACTTGAATTTCGGAACCCACCGGTATAAAAGAACTGGTCATAGTATCGTACGTTTTATGGTTAATCTTTGTGTCAGCATTTTGGAATTTGCATTCACTGTTACGGTCTGTTAGTTGGCTTTCATTGTTTTGTGACTTATTGGTGGGGTTGGAGTTGCCGCCAGTCCTACGCGGGTATTTTCGTATTCCAGCTGTTTTTTCTCAAGTTCCTATATTCTGAGCATAAATGTATTCTGTAAATTTTGCCCACTGATCTAGATCGTTTTAACTGTCGTACAACTGTTCAATGAACCATGCAAAGCCCATATCTTCAGTATAGTCTGTAATGTTAAGGAAGCTCGACTGAGTTACCTCACTGTGGACTACTGAGGGGATTGTGTCACTGTCACCACTTAGTGGTTCTAGAAACCGACCACTCTGGCGGTGCCAAGAGATGCCACGGCGGCTGCTTCTCGTTCTGCTGCAGGTCGATTTGTGTTCTTCCTACTGTGCTTTGTGTAAGCCTTTGAATTGGGCTCAGGGCTTGGGTGGTCAATGAGTGTCACTGCGTTAATTACAGAAGTAGTAGTAACTGTCATAGTCTATTTTTTCAAGCTGTATTACGTAAAGTCTCTTGTAGGTCTGACAATCCACCCTACTGTTTTTACTACACGGAGTTTTGTCTGTCTCTACGTGTGGAAGGTATACATCCAATGGTGTAATTCTCCTGCTGTTACTCGGACCTTCTTAGTCCCTCTACATAGCTCTAAAACATGTCCAAATGACCATAGCTAGCGAGGGTTACTGTTTTTAAAAAGTGGAGAGTTTAAAATGCCTAGTCAATTCCCCCCCCCCCCCCCCAACCCCCCCGCCCCCGCTAGCCCAACCGCTTGATCCTTGTCAGGAGAAGTTGCCAGTTTTGTCTCCTTCAAATTTTTATGCTGACATACACGCAATCATCCAACCAAAAGCATTCATGGTATACGGGATAAAGGAAAAACCGTATCCGCTGGCATAAATGAAGCAAAACGAACAGCATGGCCTTCTTTTCCCCAGAGATTAAGCACAATCTTACCAGGAGAAAAACTAGCATGGCAGACTTGGTACGCGCTCAACAGATATGAGTTGCAAGTCATAAAAAAAGTCAAGTTTCACGAAGGGAATCGATGGACTGTTTTGAACGTGATGAAGATGAAGTAGAACATAAAACGATATCGTTACCTACCGGTTCTGTCTCACATTATAATCTTTTACAACGTGTTATCATTACCCACCGTTAATTTCGTAGCATAGCCCCGTGTCATACATCTAAAATAGAAGATAAAATTACTGTCGACTGTAGTGGCCGGGCCGGCCGCGGTGGTCTAGCGGTTCTGGCGCTGCAGTCCGGAACCGCGGGACTGCTACGGTCGCAGGTTCGAATCCTGCCTCGGGCATGGGTGTGTGTGATGTCCTTAGGTTAGTTATGTTTAAGTAGTTCTAAGTTCTAGGGGACTTATGACCTAAGATGTTGAGTTCCATAGTGCTCAGAGCCATTTGAACCATTTTTGTAGTGGCCGGTTTATAAGGGTTTATGAATAGAAAAACGTAAATGATATTCTGTAAAGGTCTAATATGATCTGTTACCAATCGGTGCAGGATTGAACATGAGATATTTTTACGCATACTGTCACCAGTAAACAATTGTATCAAACTGAGATGGAGTTTTACTAAAAGTATTAGTATTGTATCCGCATTAAACTCTTGAGTACAAAAACAGTTTTAATCATTTAAATGTGCAGAACGATTCCGAGATAATTTGGTTGCAAATAAATGCTGGTACTGGTTCTGCACCGGTCATATGTTGCCCTGGGGACTCGGAAATACCAACTGAAAAATTCAGAACTGCCAGCTGGAAAATCCCTCTCAAAACGCAGGCCGAGGAATTTATTGCCTCCCAGATAAGAGAGCTCGTGTGCAGGACGGCGCCGCGACGCGACCGAGCGTTTCCGAAGCTGATGCATATTCGTGGATCATCCATATGTATTAGCAGCCCTCAGAGGCAGGAATTTCTGAACTGTAAAGAGATTTCGCGGGAACTCTCTCCTCCTCCCTCTTCGCATTTCGTGTTACAGCGAAACCGAACTGTAGGGAGAGATATGCTAGAGCGCGGAACACAAATGGTTTTACTTTCTTTGTGGTATTCCATACGACTGTAATGGATGCTCTTTTATCGCAGTGTAACGACCGCCATAAAATAGGTAAATTACGCTACTACTGGCATGTAAAGGACTCCATTAAAAAGTTCGTTTTCTGAAGCCAAATTGAAGTGTGTGTGACTGCGATTCTACTATCCACGATATCGGGTGCCTGTTTTGCATACCCCGAAGATGATATAAGTCCGATCTCTGGTGGCCTATATGGAAAGGAAGCTCCCCACAATATTATGCAATTTTTAAGCAAATGACAATGTCGTGCAATGGAAACCTCATGTTCAACGATAACATTAGTGGCCCAATCCAGCATGAAAATATGGATACCACACATGAAGATATTAATGAGAGACGGATCGTTTATAACTGAAGAGTGTGGTCACTGTAACAATCAGATACATTACTACAAAGCATCAACATATGAATTACCCATAGCCATAATTAAATGTGTGGTGTCACCGCCACACACCACACTTGCTAGGTGGTAGCTTTAAATGGGCCGCGGTCCATTAGTACATGTCGGACCCGCGTGTCGCCACTGTCAGTAATTGCAGACTGAGCGCCACCACACGGCAGGTCTAGAGAGACGTACTAGCACACGTCCCCAATTGTACGACGACTTTGCTAGCGACTACACTGACGAAGCCTTTCTCTCATTTGCCGAGAGACAGTTAGAATAGCCTTCAGCTAAGTCCATGGCTACGACCTAGCAAGGCGCCATTAGCCTTACAATGCTTGTATTTAAAGACTCTCAATTGTATCGTCAAGTGCGATGTACCACAATGATGGAATAAAGTTAAGTATTCGAGGAGCTACGTACTTTTCTTTATAGCATTCATTAAGTATCCTGTTCCAGACCTCACGCCAGCCGGCGTGTGTGTACGCGTGCCTTTCGGTTACCCGTCACTGTGGACTGGCTGCCTTGTTAGTCCACAACAAAATGAACATTTAATAAGACAATGATTATACAGATAAGAGCCAAAGGAACTGGTACACCTGCCTAATATCGTGTAGGGCCCCCGCGAGCCAAGAAGCGCCGCAAGACAACGTGGCATTGGCTGGACTAATGTCTGAAGTAGTGTTCGATGGAACTGACACCATGAATCCTGCAGGGCTGCCCAGAAATCCGTAAGAGTACGAGGGGTGGAGATCTCATCTGAACATAACATTGCAATGCATCACAGATATGCTCAATAATGTTCATGTCTGGGGAGTTTGGGGGCTAGCGGAAGTGTTTAAGCTCAGAAGAGTGTTCCAGCAACCACTCTGTAGCAATTCTGGACGTGTGGAGTGTCGCATTGCAACGCTGGAATTGTCCAAGTCCATCGGAATGCACAATGGACATGAGTGGATGCAGGTGATCAGACAGGATGCTCACGAACGTGTTTACTGTCAGGGTCGTATCTAGACGTAAAACAATGGACTGGTAACCGAGATCGTAGGAATTCTTTTTATTCCATTATTACCAGTTTCGGCGACACTAAAGCCGCCATCATCGGATCTTAGGACACATACAAGTTACAACGTCAAGATCCGACGATGGCGGCTTTACTTTCGCCGAAACCGGTAATCGTGTAATAAAAAGAATTCCTGCGATCTTGGCTACCAGTTTGTTTTACAAGCATCTAGATCGCTCCCACATGAGCACACTGTGCTCCCTAAACAAAGTATTTAGACCTATCAGGAGTCCCATGTAACTTCAATTGCACACACTCTACACCATTACAGAAGCTTCACCAGCTTGGACATTGCCCTGCTGACATGCTGGGTCCTTGGATTCATGAGGTTGTCCCCATACCCGTACACGTCCATCCGCTCGATACAATTTGAAACGATACCCGTCCGACCAGGCAACATGTTTCCCGTCATCAGCAGTCAATGTCGGTGTTTTCGAGCCCTTTGTGTAGAGCGGACATCAAGGGTCCAAGGGTGGGCCTTCGGCTCCAAAAGCCCATATCGATGATGTTTCGTTGAATGGTTCGCACGCTGACACTTGCTGATGGACCAGCATTGAAATCTTCAGTAATTTGCGTAAGGGTTACATTTTTGTCACGCTGGAACATTGTCTTCAGTCGTCGTCTGTCCCGTTCTTGAAGGATCTTTTGCCAGCTGCAGCGATGTCGGAGATTTGATGTTTTCCGGATTCCTGATATTCACAGTACACTTGTGAAATGGTCGTACGGGAAAATCGGCACTTCATTGCTATCTCGGAGATGCTGTGTCCCATCGCTTGTGTGCAGATTATAACACCACGTCCAAACTCGCTTAAATCTTGATAACCTGCCATTTTAGCAGCTGTAACCGATCCAACAACTGCGCTAGACACTTGTTGTCCTATATAGGCGTTGCCAACCGTAGCGCCGCATTCTGCGTTTTTACATATCTCTGTATTTGAATACGCATGCCTATACCAGTTTCTTTGGCCCTTCGGTGTAATTGTGAACATTGGGTCAGTTGATGTCATGTCCTGACACGGGAATGAGATGAGTTCGCGGGTTTGTGGTCACTCTGCAATTTCCGAACGGTGGGGAACAAATGCAAAAAGACAAATGGCCATTGAAGGCCCGTTGATGATTTGGATCAGCGCCAATTACTGTCACAGGGCATCTACGAGAATTGCAGATTCTGGGACTCGACGGGATGTCTGCAGCGAGAGGCTCATGGAATTCAGGGGTCTGATTAACGCTATTTATATCCGATCAGACTAACTACTACGCTGAAGTCGAATTCCAAACATTAGAAAAAGCAAATGAGGCTATTTGTGCACAACAGAAGTCGATCTCTGAAGCCACGGGGACAGGAGCTAACAGAATTAGCAAACACTAGCGGCACGCTAAGTTTTAACTAAATTCGAGATCAGCACTCCACGTGAGGAAAACAGACATCTCGTAGCTTAACGAGGCTGGCCATGAGCAACACGGAGTCGGTGCCCCAGCGATCTGATTGGATGGTTGGTTTAAAAGAGGGGGGAAGGGACGAAACTACGAGATCATCGGTCCCCTGTTCCTAATACGACAATGCCACTAGTGTAACAATAAAGCAGACGTGACATATAACACAAAACGGAAAGAAAGGAAAAACCACAAGAACGAAGGGGAAGGAGCAGTAAAAGGAACAAAAGAGGACAAGAAAACAGAGACGCTAGAAACAGAAGAGAGTAAAACAAGAAAGCAGATTACAGGACTGGCCGACCACGAGAATAAAAAGGAAAAGCCAGCCACTCTACAATACATTAAAACCTCCAATCAAAAAGAACTGGGGTGGAGGACACATAGGGACAAAGGGCATGCGCTAAAACATAGATCGAATGATAAAACCCACCCTCGCGAATAAAACGTAAAACAGAATCAGCCAATGAGGCGTTGGAAGATAAAATGAGCGGCAACGAATCCGGAAACTCAAGATTTCGTCACTGGGCAATTAAAGTGGGACAGTGCGCCAATGTAGACCATAATGATAGGACTGGCTCTGAAGATACCAATCATGTGAAACACATTTCGTTCTCCTCAGGCGCACAATATCTACTCGTCTTGTGTAGAGATCAGTCGTGTATAATCGACTTTTCTAAATCTTTGAAAAGCTGGAGATTCAGTTCTACACCGATCTCCACTAAAGACAGTAACGTTCGTGTGCACTGTGGGTTCAGGTTGTCCAATACAGTGAACCTTCTTGGCGTGCAACAGGAAGAATCGAGAATCATCTGCAGACGCACTAGTAATTTATATTTAACGTCACGGAAGTGTAGCACAACTACTGCTATTACTGTACATTAAAGACCGAATAGGTAATGGGGCATATTTGTGGCAATATCAGACTATTCACAAATGACAGAAACATTTGCTAGGCACTGTCAGTCGACAGAAATCGTACGAATAATGAGTTAGATATTACCTAAATATAACGTAGGGATGAGCCCGCATCTCGTGGTCGTGCGGTAGCGTTCTCGCTTCCCACGCCCGGGTTCCCGGGTTCGATTCCCGGCGGGGTCAGGGATTTTCTCTGCCTCGTGATGGCTGGGTGTTGTGTGCTGTCCTTAGGTTAGTTAGGTTTAAGTAGTTCTAAGTTCTAGGGGACTTATGACCACAGCAGTTGAGTCCCATAGTGCTCAGAGCCATAACGTAGGGATGACGATTGCTAAATAGGATGTAAAGAAATTTCGTTTCCCACTAAACGTGACGTAAAAACTATAGTAGCCTTAGCTACACTATTAATGAATCAACCATGTCATAAAAATATATGGGAGCAAGAGTGGATTGAGATGTCACAGAAACGATCAGATAAACCCATTTGTAGGTAACTCAAAATGGTCACAGTCTATTCTTTGGTCGGAGAGTGAGGAACGACACTTTGCTTATATAAAGAGATCTTTTACAATAGACCCGTATGGTAAATACTGGAATATTCCTCGACTGATTGGGATAAATACACTCCTGGAAATGAAAAAAAAGAACACATTGACACCGGTGTGTCAGACCCACCATACTTGCTCCGGACACTGCGAGAGGGCTGTACAAGCAATGATCACACGCACGGCACAGCGGACACACCAGGAACCGCGATGTTGGCCGTCGAATGGCGCTAGCTGCGCAGCATTTGTGCACCGCCGCCGTCAGTGTCAGCCAGTTTGCCGTGGCATACGGAGCTCCATCGCAGTCTTTAACACTGGTAGCATGCCGCGACAGCGTGGACGTGAACCGTATGTGCAGTTGACGGACTTTGAGCGAGGGCGTATGTGGGCATGCGGGAGGCCGGGTGGACGTACCGCCGAATTGCTCAACACGTGGGGCGTGAGGTCTCCACAGTACATCGATGTTGTCGCCAGTGGTCGGCGGAAGGTGCACGTGCCCGTCGACCTGGGACCGGACCGCAGCGACGCACGGATGCACGCCAAGACCGTAGGATCCTACGCAGTGCCGTAGGGGACCGCACCGCCACTTCCCAGCAAATTAGGGACACTGTTGCTCCTGGGGTATCGGCGAGGACCATTCGCAACCGTCTCCATGAAGCTGGGCTACGGTCCCGCACACCGTTAGGCCGTCTTCCGCTCACGCCCCAACATCGTGCAGCCCGCCTCCAGTGGTGTCGCGACAGGCGTGAATGGAGGGACGAATGGAGACGTGTCGTCTTCAGCGATGAGAGTCGCTTCTGCCTTGGTGCCACTGATGGTCGTATGCGTGTTTGGCGCCGTGCAGGTGAGCACCACAATCAGGACTGCATACGACCGAGGCACACAGGGCCAACACCCGGCATCATGGTGTGGGAAGCGATCTCCTACACTGGCCGTACACCACTGGTGATCGTCGAGGGGACACTGAATAGTGCACGGTACATCCAAACCGTCATCGAACCCATCGTTCTACCATTCCTAGACCGGCAAGGGAACTTGCTGTTCCAACAGGACAATGCACGTTCGCATGTATCCCGTGCCACCCAACGTGCTCTAGAAGGTATAAGTCAACTACCCTGGCCAGCAAGATCTCCGGATCTGTCGCCCATTGAGCATGTTTGGGACTGGATGAAGCGTCGTCTCACGCGGTCTGCACGTCCAGCACGAACGCTGGTCCAACTGAGGCGCCAGGTGGAAATGGCATGGCAAGCCGTTCCACAGGACTACATCCAGCATCTCTACGATCGTCTCCATGGGAGAATAGCAGCCTGCATTGCTGCGAAAGGTGGATATACACTGTACTAGTGCCGACATTGTGCATGCTCTGTTGCCTGTGTCTATGTGCCTGTGGTTCTGTTAGTGTGATCATGTGATGTATCTGACCCCAGGAATGTGTCAATAAAGTTTCCCCTACCTGGGACAATGAATTCACGGTGTTCTTATTTCAATTTCCAGGAGTGTATGATATCGAACTAGAGTGGGACAGAGATCTTACGTTAGCTGAAAGTTGAGGAAGAAAGATTTTATGGTGGTCCGGAATCAGGATTTGGATATGGATTTCCAGAACACCACCTGGAATCATAACAGAAATAAACGGCGATTTAATTTACGAATTTCAGTATTTTAATAGTGGTGTTTGCCTACACCACTGACCATTTGTGGCCTGAGTCGCTTTCAGATGAGTTCTTGCGGACGGTCTTAAGTCGGCATCAGTATCTAGAGGGTCCCAGAAGCATGGAACGACTGGTTGGTCTGTACGTTTCACACCTGCCACCGCAATGACGTGTCAGCCTAGTGAGTCATTACCGCTGTCGGTATTGACTGTCATACACTTTTGTGGCAGCGTGCCACACTTGTGAGATTGGTCCAAGTTTGCAGCCACTGTGTGTGTCGTGTGGGGTGGTGGTGGTGGGGGGGGGGGTAGGAATGAGTGTCGGAGGTGTGGGGGAGTTACTTTTCAAGGCGCGACGTACGGATGCACAGACGCAGACAGTTTCATAGAATGTCTCACCTAAGTTGCCACGTAATCATGACATTTTTAGTTCCATAATCGAAGAAACATCTTTCACACACATATGTTGGTGCAAATACTGAAGCATTTTTGCAACCTCTTTATGCAGACGTGGAAACTCTACCTGAGGAAAGCAATGTAGACATCCTGGAAAGTTGTATGGTCAAAGGATTTGTCTTTAAGCGGGAATTCATTGTAGATCAGTCAGCTACATCTGCACATGCAAAGCAGCTCTGTAAACCGAAAACAGCTTTAAAAAATATGTGATACTGTCAGTGTCCTCAAAACGTTAAGAAAACTATTCTTAAAATTCTTTCAGGGTAACAAAGTAGTCTTCAAACCTCACTGTTCTTTAACTCCAGTCAGCTTAGGGGACTCGACTGTGTTTGTCAGAATTTGTCCCTTCCATAGTGCTATTTTCTTTTTAAATGTATCCTCATCATATTATAAATAAGTTGTTCTCAACTTGCATGTCTTACGTCTTACTGTGGGCAGCGTGCTGTCAAGTTCACTTAAAATGCGATCCATTCCACATGTTCTAATTTACGTTCCTGCAATCCTCTTCCGTTCAGAAATTCATCAATAGTGAGTCGTAATCGCAAAATCGTCTCAGACGTTCTTCTTGACGAAAGCTATCTACTTACCAGTGATATATCAAGTTTCCATTCTCTTCGTTCATTTCCATCGAAAACTGTTGCACCTGACAGTGGAAATTTCACTGTTCGGACTACATATTTCGTCACGTGCTCCAAGCCTGGAAATTGAGGTACAGAACAAACAATCCCGTCTGTCGATCGTTGTAATTTATTGCTCCTTCACTGTCAACAAAATTTTTGAATCCTTTCTGCGTGGTATTGTCACGTCGTTTGATAGAAAATCTGCAGTAGCCGTCGATTAATCGGCTGGATGATATACACTCAGAATTCCCATCCCTCTCGTCTGTCATTCGCATTCATTTCTAAACGGGTGTGGTGATAGATAGCTATACGGCCTCTTTAATGCAAAAAGTCACTGGGCCTGTGAATGTCCTTCAAGTAGCGAGTGGTAAACAGAGTTAAAATCACGATTCTCCCGAGCTGAAAAGAGTTGTGGCGACCGAGAAATTCACAACGCAGTATTCAATGAAATGTGGCGCTCTTCCGAATACTTCCGAGAAGGAGCGAGCAGAGCCGAGTGACAGGCCGGGACGTGGCCCGCACGGTACACGCGTGAGGTTTGGCATGCTGTGGCTGACCCTGGATTAAATGGACCAAACTGTGCAGATAATTCAGAAATTCAGAGTTGGAGTCTAATGGAAACTACTTATCACGAGCCACTACAAATGGCTCCGAGCACTATGGGACTTAACTTCTAAGGTCATCAGTTCCCCAGAACTTAGAACTACTTAAACCTAACTAACCTAAGGACATCACACACATCCATGCCCGAGACAGAATTCGACGTGCGACTGTAGCGGTCGCTGGTTCCAGACTGTAGCGCCTACAACCGCTCGGCCACTCCGGCCGGCTGTGTC
This sequence comes from Schistocerca cancellata, assembly GCF_023864275.1. Classification (NCBI taxonomy): domain Eukaryota; kingdom Metazoa; phylum Arthropoda; class Insecta; order Orthoptera; family Acrididae; genus Schistocerca; species Schistocerca cancellata. The sequence continues at coordinate 767,056,838 of NC_064630.1, forward strand.
ACTACAGCTTAGGTTGTGAACTACACTACTGGCCATTAAAATTGCTACACCAAGAAGAAATGCAGATGATAAACGGGTATTCATTGGACAAAAATATTATACTAGAACTGACATGTGATTACATTTCCACACAATTTGGGTGCATAGATCCTGAGAAATCAGTACCCAGAACAACCATTTCTGGCCCTAATAAAGGACTTGATACGCCTAGGCATTCAGTCAAACAGAGGTGGATGGCGTGTACAGGTACAGCTGCCCATGCAACTTCAACAGAATACCACAGTTCATCAATACTGGCGTATTGTGACGAGCCAGTTGCTTGGCCACCATTGACCAGACGTTTTCAATTGGTGAGAGATCTGGAGAATGAGCTGGCCAGGGCAGGAGTCGAACATTTTCTCTATCCAGAAAGGCCCGTACAGGACCTGCAACATGCGGCCGTGCATTATCCTGCTGAAATATTGGATTTCGCAGGGATCGAATGAAGGGTAGAGCCACAGGTCGTAACACATCTGAAATGTAACGTCCACTGTGCAAAGTGCCGTAAATGCGAACAAGAGGTGACCGAGACCCATACCATCACGCCGGGTGATACCCCAGTATGGCGATGACGAATACACGCTTCTAATGTGCGTTCACCGCGATGTCGCCAAACGCGGATGCGACCGTCATGATGGTGTAAATAGAACGACGTTTTGCCATTTGCGCACCAGGTTCGTCGTTGAGTACACCATCGCAGGCGCTCCTGCCTCTGATGCAGCGTCAAGGGTGACCGCAGCCATGGTCTGCATGCTGCTGCAAACGTCGTCGAACTGTTCGTGCAGATGGTTGTCGTCTTGCAAACGTCCCCATCTGTTGACTTAGGGATCGAGACGTGGCTGCACGATCCGTTACAGCCATGCGGATAAGATGCCTGTCATCTCGACGGCTAGTGATACGAGGCCGTTGGGATCCAGCACGGCGTTCCGTATTACCCTCCTGAACCCACCGATTCCATATTCTGCTAACGCGAGCAGCAATGTCACGATACGATAAACCGCAATCACGATAGGCTACAATCCGACCTTTATGAAAGTCGGAAACGTGATGGTACGCATTTGTCCTCCTTACACGAGGCATCACAACAACGTTTCACCAGGCAACGCCGGTCAACTGCTGTTTGTGTATGAGAAATCGGTTGGAAACTTCGCTCATGTCAGCACGTTGTAAGTGTCGCCACTGGCGCCAACCTTGTGTGAATGCTCTGAAAAACTAATCATTTGCATATCACAGCATCGTGTTCCTGTTGGCTAAATTTGGCGTCTGTTGCACGTCATCTCCGTGGTGTAGCAATTTTAACGTTCAGTAGTGTATTTTGCCTTTGCTGTCCTGTAAGCTTCCTCTCGAACACAGCGAGTCAGCTGATGCTTCTTCGTCGCACACTGGCAACGGCGGACAACTCTCGCGAGATGCACAAATCTCTACGTCTACCATCTACATTCGCACACCGCAGGCAATCCAATTCTGTGTGATGGAGGGTACTTTGTGTACCAGTGTTCCTCCCCGTGTTCTTATTGCAGTAGCGGATGTTTTGCAGGAAGAACTATTGTCGGGTGAGCTTCTGTGTGAGATAAAATCTCTTCCATTTTATGTTCACAGTTTTCTTGCGATACATACGTAGGAGGAAGCAATATACTGGTTGAATCTTCTACGAATGCACGCTCTCGGAACTGTTAACAGTAAACCACACATGTGATCCAGAATACCGCTCTGCCACCGGACTTGTTGAGGATGTCTGTGACGGTTTCGCGCTTATCAAATGACCCTCTAGCAAAACACTTTGCTCTGCTTTGGTCCTTCAGTATTTCCTCTTTCAATCCTGTCTGCTACGAATCTGCCTTAGGAACAATATTCAAGTACTGGTCGTACGATGGCTTCGTAATCTACCCGATTTGTGGGTGTCTTCTAAGAACTCTTCCAAAGGAATGTCAGTCTGACACCTGCTTTACCTGCGATTACTTTCAAGTGGTCGCTCCGTTGTAAATCGTTCCGTACTCACGCTGCTAGACGGTATACGGACGTGTCTGCTTCCAGTGATTGTTGCTCAATCACGATATCATACAATAATGGGTCTTTCTTCCTATTTATTCACAATTTATTACGTTTGTTTATGTTCAAGGCGAACCGCCAAATCCCTCACAAAGCGTCGACTAGTTGCAGGTCTTCCTACGTCTTGCTGCTTCAAGTAAGCGGTGTTGTGACTGCATCATCCGCGGAAAGCCTCCCGGAACTTCCGGCCTTATCCACTACGTAATTTGTACACGGTGATTTTTTCACCATATAGAAACTCTAGGGACTGATCGATGGGAGGATACGGAACAAGAAAGGTGTGGTGTCACCGCCAGACACCACACTTGCTAGGTGGTAGCCTTTAAATCGGCCGCGGTCCGTTAGTATACATCGGACCCGCGTGTCGCCACTATCAGTGATTGCAGACCGAGCGCCGCCACACGGCAGGTCTAGAGAGTCTTCCTAGCACTCGCCCAGTTGTACAGCCGACTTTGCTAGCGATGGTTCACCGACAAATTACGCTCTCATTTGCCGAGACGATAGTTAGCATGGCCTTCAGCTGTGTCATTTGCTACGACCTAGCAAGGTGCCATTACCAGTTACTATTGATGCAGTGAAACATGTGCCGTCAAGAGCGATGTTCACCAATTATGGATTAAAGTCAAGTATTCCAGCAGCTACGTACTACACTCCTGGAAATTGAAATAAGAACACCGTGAATTCATTGTCCCAGGAAGGGGAAACCTTATTGACACATTCCTGGGGTCAGATACATCACATGATCACACTGACAGAACCACAGGCACATAGACACAGGCAACAGAGCATGCACAATGTCGGCACTAGTACAGTGTATATCCACCTTTCGCAGCAATGCAGGCTGCTATTCTCCCATGGAGACGATCGTAGAGATGCTGGGTGTAGTCCTGTGGAACGGCTTGCCATGCCATTTCCACCTGGCGCCTCAGTTGGACCAGCGTTCGTGCTTGACGTGCAGACCGCGTGAGACGACGCTTCATCCAGTCCCAAACATGCTCAATGGGGGACAGATCCGGAGATCTTGCTGGCCATGGTAGTTGACTTACACCTTCTAGAGCACGTTGGGTGGCACGGGTTACATGCGAACGTGCATTGTCCTGTTGGAACAGCAAGTTGCCTTGCCGATCTAGGAATGGTAGAACGATGGGTTCGATGACGGTTTGGATGTACCGTGCACTATTCAGTGTCCCCTCGACGATCACCAGTGGTGTACGGCCAGTGTAGGAGATCGCTTCCCACACCATGATGCCGGGTGTTGGCCCTGTGTGTCTCGGTCGTATGCAGTCCTGATTGTGGCGCTCACCTGCACGGCGCCAAACACGCATACGACCATCATTGGCACCAAGGCAGAAGCGACTCTCATCGCTGAAGACGACACGTCTCCATTCGTCCCTCCATTCACGCCTGTCGCGACACCACTGGAGGCGGGCTGCACGATGTTGGGGCGTGAGCGGAAGACGGCCTAACGGTGTGCGGGACCGTAGCCCAGCTTCATGGAGACGGTTGCGAATGGTCCTCGCCGATACCCCAGGAGCAACAGTGTCCCTAATTTGCTGGGAGGTGGCGGTGCGGTCCCCTACGGCACTGCGTAGGATCCTACGGTCTTGGCTTGCATCCGTGCGTCGCTGCGGTCCGGTCCCAGGTCGACGGGTACGTGCACCTTCCGCCGACCACTGGCGACAACATCGATGTACTGTGGAGACCTCACGCCCCACGTGTTGAGCAATTCGGCGGTACGTCCACCCGATCTCCCGAATGCCCACTATACGCCCTCGCTCAAAGTCCGTCAACTGCACATACGGTTCACGTCCACGCTGTCGCGGCATGCTACCAGTGTTAAAGACTGCGATGGAGCTCCGTATGCCACGGCAAACTGGCTGACACTGACGGCGGCGGTGCACAAATGCTGCGCAGCTAGCGCCATTCGACGGCCAACACCGCACACCGCGGTTCCTGGTGTGTCCGCTGTGCCGTGCGTGTGATCATTGCTTGTACAGCCCTCTCGCAGTGTCCGGAGCAAGTATGGTGGGTCTGACACACCGGTGTCAATGTGTTCTTTTTTCCATTTCCAGGAGTGTATTTTTGCTAGTCTAATTACCTTGTCCTGTTCCAGACCTCACGCCAGCCTGCGTGAGCTTAAACGCGTGCCTTTCGGCTTCCTGTCTTAATGGATTGGCTGTCTTGCCAATCCACAACAAAAGGTCTAGTGAACCTATGTCCGGAAACGCATGCTTGAGACCATTTATTCAATCATAGTGTGTTACAGAGTGTGCGGTGTAATACTCGCTGTACCATGCTGCCAGTTACAGTATGCATGCTTTCCTCACAGAGGGCGGAACTGTTTCTCATACGTCATGCTCTAGAACCCTCTCCTGCCGTCGTAATTGATGGCTCTCGATCTTCCACCATAATCGAGTCGATCAACATTAGGTGGAAAATATGATGTAGCCAAGGAGGCGGGAACGTGGGTTCTACTATGCCAAGACTGCTTGGTAGCTACAGCGGAAAAACACAAGCAATTAGCAGGAGGACAAAATAAGGAAGTATTTATCACTTAACTTTGCTGTAGTCCATGATCAGTTGGTTGACAATTAAAGAAGACACGACTAGACTGAGCGTCTGTAGAATGACATAATTTACAAGTCACAAATCTTGCAGTGACGAATTAATCTCTCGTAGTCCTGAATGTCGAATCCGGTGAATTTAAAGACTAACTTGGAACGGAGCTGCAAAGACTTGATGGCAGCAATGACTGAGCTGCAGATGAGGACTAACATCGGTGCTGGCTGACCGCTGAGAACGGCTACAAACTGTAGAGTGGCACAACTGCACTACTCTCCTGCTGCACATGAAGTGGCCTAGCGGCGAGCATAAGTACTGCGACTGGCTGTGTACTCTGTGGTGTCACCGCCAGACACCACACTTGCTAGGTGGTAGCCTTTAAATCGGCCGCGCTCCGGTAGTATACGTCGGACCCGCGTGTCGCCACTGTCAGTGATTGCAGACCGAGCGCTGCCACACGGCAGGTCTAGAGACACTTCCTAGCACTCGCCCCAGTTGTACAGCCGACTTTGCTAGCGATGGTTCACTGACAAATTACGCTCTCAATTGCCGAGACGATAGTCAGCATAGCCTTCAGCTACGTAATTTGCTACGACCTAGCAAGGCGCCATTACCAGTTACTATTGATGCTGTAAAACATGTACCGTCAAGAGCCATGTTCACCAATTATGGATTTTTTGCTAAAGTCTAACTTCCTAGACCTGTTCCAGACCTCACGTCAGCCTGCGTGAGCTTAAACGCGTGTCTTTCGGCTTCCTGTCATAGTGGATTGGCTGTCTTGCCAGTCCACAACATACTCTTTGGCTAACACAGCCGTTCTTCTGTTCCGTTTATCGAGAGAATCGCACCCGGCGGTTCGATCTCTCAGGCGGCGGTGCGGTCGTATGACTGACATCACAGTAATTGGCGTGGTTGTGTCCGATTCAGTTCTCTTGATGACTCACCTTGCAGAGGATGTGATACAGCCTTGTACACAATGGTTCCGTATTCTAATCGAGAGCTTGCCGACACGTGTTTGCTTACGGAAACGCAAATGGCAATGGGCGGCGGGCAGCAAGGTTGTATCAGGAGACCTATCCCGGCCGACAACAAACGCAGCATTCAATGTTTGCAACAGTGTCTCGCCGTATCTCTGAGAATATTACCGTTTCAGAAAGCATGAAATCCTGAAAGACGTTACAGAAATGTTCGGACACCAGATCTGGAGCAAAATGTGATTAATACTGTGGAAGGCCACTGCCATGTGAGTACCGGGCAGTTGGCCGGCCAGTACAGTACAGGCCATACGACTGTGTGTAACACTTTCCATGACAATTGACGCTACCCTTATCACTTACAGCGTATGCATTGCTTGCTAGCGACAGACTTTCCACATCGAGAGCAGTTTTGTCTCTGGTTTATCCACCAGGCAACCACGATTCCGGTATTTGTGTCATCCATCTTATCAGTATCTGTATGAGGCCACTTTTGGCTGAGTGGTCTCTCCAACTTTCGTAATAGTCATCTGTAGAATAGTACGCAGAACCTCTACGGTATGGTGACGGTGAGTTGTCAGCATCGGTGCAGGCGGAATGTGTGGGCTGGTACAATTGGCGACTGTATTTCCGGACAGTCTTCCTTCCACGTCGCCTAGAAGGACGGAACTATCGGTGTTTCTAGCGGGTGCCCTTGCCTCCCCTGCTGGAAAAAATTCTATCGATGATTCGAAGCGTTATGTAGCTGCTACACGATGGTGCTCCAGCACGCTTCGCCGTTAACGTCGGGATACCTGTCAATCACCTCTGGTCGATAGATCGGATGAATGGGTCCAGTCGCATGCTCGTTCACCGGACCTCAACCCGTGCCATTTCAGGTTATGGGGACAGTGTAACTTTCCCGTATAAATAAAAAATATAAAATAATGAAATTTGGATAGTTTTATTCTGACGAATGAAAACTGATAAATCATAACTCATGAAAAACTGATAAATTTTGACGTAGGCAGCGCTACGCCATGATCCTGTGAAATCAATCTGAATGTGTCAGTGAGAAATAAACTGAAAAATTCTTACCTCGTGACGGTGTCGCGGGACAACGCTGTCTATATATCTGCTCGTAAATGGCACAGCTTAGTGCAGTGCTGGCCAATCTACTAATACTAGATAACATTTGTCTGAGATCTTAATTACGAGAAAAACTGACTTTACTTAGTGACCAGCTGCACAACTGGTCGTCTGATTACTAAAGAACACATGACTATGATCTGACAAAAATTCTGGAATATTTTAATTTAGATAAATGACTGGATCGGGACTGGCAATGACTTAAGGGGAAATTATACTTTTATAGTTCACTGGTAAAAACAATTATATTCTGAAAATTTTGTATGTTATTGATAAAGATCTACAATCCATTACACGAGAAAATTGAATATACTGTATTACAAATCTGGGACAACTGGTGCTGACGAATCACAAAAGTAAAGATAGAAACAAATTCATATTAACATCTCAGGCAAGTGGCTTAACTACGTGCATTCCAATGAAAATAATAAAATTTACCTTACAGTAGACGGTTGACTTTATTACACTGTTGATTTTTCATTATATTAACTATTATTCATTTGAAATTTCCTGCAGGTTAAAACTGTGTGCGGGACCGAGACTCGAACTCGGGACCCTTGGCTTTCGTGCTCTACCAACTGAGCTACCCAAACACGACTCACGACCCATTCTGCCAGTATCTCGTCTCCTACCTTCAAAACTACACAGAAGCTCTCCTACATACCTTGCAGAACTAGCACTCCTGGAGGAAAGGATATTGCGGAGACATGGCTTCGCCACAGCCTGTGGAATGTTTCCAGAATAATTTTCACTCTGCAGGGGAGTGTGCGCTAATATGAAACTTCCTAGCATATTAAAACTGTGCGCCGGACCCTGACTCGAACTCGGGACCCTTGCACACAGTTTTAATCTGCCAGCAAGTTTCATATCTGCGCACACTCCGCTGCAGAATGAAAATCTCATTCTGGAGTTATTCCTCTGTTCATCATCATCTCATTCCATGGTATCATTTAGCTTTGCGGCTGACCACAATTATTACTCAGTTCCATTTGAAACGAAATTATACAATTTGTTCTGCACTGTGACTTTAACAACTACTAACTATAAACTGTGCTGTACCAGCGACAGACTACAACTACACTGTAGCAGCGAGCGACTGCAACTGCGGCAGAGGCTGCTCTGACTTACGACTCTATTGCAGCTCTCTTTTAACAAGGGTTAAGATATTTTATGTATCAGGCAGCTTCTGTCAATTGTCGTTCTAGCAAGTGAGCAATACATCTACACTCCTGGAAATTGAAATAAGAACACCGTGAATTCATTGTCCCAGGAAGGGGAAACTTTATCGACACATTCCTGGGGTCAGATACATCACATGATCACACTGACAGAACCACAGGCACATAGACACAGGCAACAGAGCATGCACAATGTCGGCACTAGTACAGTGTATATCCACCTTTCGCAGCAATGCAGGCTGCTATTCTCCCATGGAGACGATCGTAGAGATGCTGGATGTAGTCCTGTGGAACGGCTTGCCATGCCATTTCCACCTGGCGCCTCAGTTGGACCAGCGTTCGTGCTGGACGTGCAGACCGCGTGAGACGACGCTTCATCCAGTCCCAAACATGCTCAATGGGGGACAGATCCGGAGATCTTGCTAGCCAGGGTAGTTGACTTACACCTTCTAGAGCACGTTGGGTGGCACGGGATACATGGGGACATGCATTGTCCTGTTGGAACAGCACGTTCCCTTGCCGGTCTAGGAATGGTAGAACGATGGGTTCGATGACGGTTTGGATGTACCGTGCACTATTCAGTGTCCCCTCGACGATCACCAGTGGTGTACGGCCAGTGTAGGAGATCGCTCCCCACACCATGATGCCGGGTGTTGGCCCTGTGTGCCTCGGTCGATGTACTGTGGAGACCTCACGCCCCACGTGTTGAGCAATTCGGCGGTACGTCCACCCGATCTCCCGAATGCCCACTATACGCCCTCGCTCAAAGTCCGTCAACTGCACATACGGTTCACGTCCACGCTGTCGCGGCATGCTACCAGTGTTAAAGACTGCGATGGAGCTCCGTATGCCACGGCAAACTGGCTGACACTGACGGCGGCGGTGCACAAATGCTGCGCAGCTAGCGCCATTCGACGGCCAACACCGCGGTTCCTGGTGTGTCCGCTGTGCCGTGCGTGTGATCATTGCTTGTACAGCCCTCTCGCAGTGTCCGGAGTAAGTATGGTGGGTCTGACACACCGGTGTCAATGTGTTCTTTTTTCCATTTCCAGGAGTGTAGATTACATTTGCTCCAGCAGGGTGGTGAACCCCTTACATCTCGTGTATGCAGAGCCCAGAGCCCAGATGTGGAGCAGCGTATTCACGCTGTCTTTGACAATGTTGGGGTGCAGCCTGGCCGATGTGAACGTGTGAGACATAACATCTGTGGCTGCATGGTACAGAGCGTATTAGTCCGCAGTCCCTGCAACAGTGTATGGTTTAATAAGTGGTTTCTAGCCGGGAAACTACGCATTTCTGGACATAAATTCATGAGACATTTTCGTTCCGTATCCTCTCATCCATGGAGAAGAAATAAAAACTTTGAGGTTCGCCGATGACATTGTAATTCTGTCAGAGACAGCAAAGGACTCGGAAGAGCAGTTGAACGGAATGGATGGTGTCTTGAAGGGAGGATATAAGATGAACATCAACAAAAGCAAAACGAGGATAATGGAATGTAGTCGAATTAGGTCGGGTGATGCTGAGGGTATTAGATTAGGAACTGAGACTCGTAAAGTACTAAATGAGTTTTGCTATTTGGGGAGCAAAATAACTGATGATGGTCGAAGTAGAGAGGATATAAAATGTAGACTGGCAATGGCAAGGAAAGCGTTTCTGAAGAAGAGAAATTTGTTAACATCGAGTATAGATTTAAGTGTCAGGAAGTCATTTCTGAAAGTATTTGTATGGAGTGTAGCCATGTATGGAAGCGAAACATGGACGGTAAATAGTTTAGACAAGAAGAGAATAGAAGCTTTTGAAATGTGGTGCTACAGAAGAATGCTGAAGATTAGATGGGTAGATCACATAACTAATGAGGAAGTATTGAATAGGATTGGGGAGAAGAGAAGTTTGTGGCACAACTTGACCAGAAGAAGGGATCGGTTGGTAGGACATGTTCTGAGGCGTCAAGGGATCACCAATTTAGTATTGGAAGGCAGCGTGGAGGGTAAAAATCGTAGGGGGAGACCAAGAGATGAATACACTAAGCAGATTCAGAAGGATGTAGGTTGCAGTAGGTACTGGGAGATGAAGAAGCTTGCACAGGATAGAGTAGCATGGAGAGCTGCATCAAACCAGTCTCAGGACTGAAGACAACAACAACAACAACAACAACAACATCCTCTCATCGATCAATCTCTAGAGTTAGCACACGGTGGAAAGTAACGGTGCTGAACCATTCACGTGGTGTATACCCGAAGTTGCTCTTGCGTCTGAAGATTACCCTTTGTTGAGGATGACGCGCTATGTTCAGCTTGCTGGAAACTCTTCGCCCCAGCCTCCTCCAGTCTCTCAGCTTCTCCGATATTCAGTTCGCTAGTATTTGGTGCATTAGGCAGCAGTGTGGGACTGTGTGAACACCTTTCGAAAGTTATTGGGTGTTGGACGTCAAACGGGCCGTCTTGGAGCAGGAGAGACTCCACAGGACATTCTGATTTCCACTGTCTGTACATTTAGAAATAAATTCATAAAACTTTGTCAGCATGACCACGAAGGGTACAGGATTCACACACATTTGATCATTTTTTTCACTTACTATTGGCTGGGCTTGTTGCTATAGATCCACTTTTTTCGTAAGTAAGAAAGATCCTTAAATGAATTTTACACGTCATACAAACCATACTTACAGGCGTACGAAACTCTAGAATTTATTTAATTTATGAAAAAAATGATTCAGCTGTTACATTTTAAACTTCATATTTAGAAAAAGCTCAAATTTTATAGTTAATTATCTCAATTTTTGCCACAGTTTTTAATAGATTTGGAAAATTCTAGCGAGCTTCGTGCACCTGTAAGTGTGGTTTGCATGCCTTGCAAAATTCTTCGGAGAATCTCTCTTACTTATGAAGAAAACACGAATGTATTTAGATTACAGCGAGTACGCGCCATAGTGATACTCAGTTATTTAAAACTAGCTACTGCTCACAGTGAACACATGAAACTTCAGGTGCAAAATTTGAACTTCGTTGGACACGGAAAAGAAAACTGAAAACTATACGCGATATTTTTCTGATGAATATTACAGAAAAAAGTATTTATTCGTAACTGTTATCGAAAACAACTCTTGTGTAAATTGTATTGGGAAGTGAATCCGTTACGTACACAGATACGTCACGACAGGAAATTGTTACTTTTGCGTTCTTAGGTCTACATTACGAGCGTCACAGCTTTCATGTGACGCTATGTTGCTCCCGTTGTGATGTGACTCCAAAATAACGACGTCCCACAATATGCATCTACGGACAAGCAAGCAGGCAGCTTCAATTTAATGAGGTGGTGCAGTCTCTTGGAAGGAAACACAGGGTCCTTTTGAAGAGAGAAGAGGCAGTAATGACGGATCCCGACTGGGCATCTGCAAGAGTGTGTAATTAAGGTCGAGAGTTTCCTTAATCTGGGGAACGCTGCAGTGGTTGCTGAAGAGGAAACTATCGCAGCGAAACCCTCTGTGTGCGCAGCGGTTCAGCTGCAGCGTAACTGCTACAGATGGGATACACAGAGGCACGTGTTTCTTTCAGCGACAGGATTACACAGCTATTAGCTTATCACGGACCTACACGCAGAAAAAGCTCCGTGGTGAAAACAGACGCAGGGAGTGTTAGAGGCAGAGTGAGTAACAACGAGGCGCGTAATGAACCCCGTCCGCGTGCCGTGTGGATTCATTGTTAATGACATCCCCGCATTCTCCGCGAATCAAATGAAACTAGCGGCCCGTAATCCGACTGAATGTACGACGGCGACGCGCCCTCCCCAAGCTTCTGTTGTAGCGCGGTTATAAATTGAATACACGGAGCAGTAACAAGGTAAATGAGTTGCTGCTAAATTCGTCCCGCAGTAAAATTTGAAAGTAATTGCCAGCTTCCTGGGAAAATTGGGATGAAACGAGAATTTTCTGCTGCAAGCAGTAATGATTGTCACCTTGTGGCAAGTCAATTAAAATTTTAATTACTGCTTCAGGTAGCGTGCGGATGGGGTGATAAAAAAAAAAGAGTGTGCTCAAATTGCGTAACAACGCGTTTCGAAGCGAAACTCAATCCCATTGATGGTATAGTATAAAAATTGTACAGAAAAAAAGAAATCAGATAATATTAGTTTCCCCATTTTTCAAAGCTAATTGTTCCTATTTCAGAGTAAAAACCCTGTCGAAATTCTCACACGGATTTAGCCTTTACAAGGCGGAATAAAAGTAAGAAGATAATCGAGTACGTGAATACGTCAATCGCCTGCGCAGGTTTTAATTTTCGGACAGGCCGTAGTTACGTATCTGGCTGTTCAAAGCCCAGATTGAAATGTCGATGACTCTTTAAAGGCTATTAAGCAACTTTTTCCTGTAAAAATCCCACCTGTAGCGACCAATGACGCACAAAGCTTTTTGCATGAGTCACACACAGGCACGTTTGAATGCCTCTAGATCCTATGAAGTGCTTCAAAATGTTTATAAGAGAAAGCCGGACGAAAAAAATTTCATTTGCTACCTCTGGTGTATAACATATTGTAAAACATTAAGTCTACTTTATTTAATATATTTGCTTATTCTACATTTATGTGAAGAAAGAAAAATTGTTATTTCACGATGTTAACTTTATAACGAGAGACACAGTTGCGAATTAGTGAATACGAGGTCGCTGTGGCTAAAGTGAATACCCTAAAGTCCACAAAAGTGAACGCCAATTGTAAGTACTAAAAAAAAAGCTGATAAAAACTTTCATGATGCCTTCGTAAGAGACAACCTCCATTCCTTCCACACTCTTATGGCCCGAATGTGGTCAGGCTAAATAAGCGACAAATAAATAAATAAAAAAAAAAGAAATAACTGTGTAAGCATCGATCAAATGTGGCTGAAATACAGAGAAATAATGTAGACGAGAAGTCATAATATTACACCATCTAAATTAATAATAGAAGGAATAGAGCCCCCATGGTCCGTAACACCAAGTCAGGACATGGTTGCAGAAGCAACAGAAAATTATGTTAGATTTAAAAGAAGGACAAGTGTGCAAGACTGACGTTGGCTTATCTTTACTCTATACTTAGTGCTGATTTCAATGTGAGGTGTTAACAATTGTTACCAAAAAGAAACTCTATCTCGAAATCTGGCAAAAGGTCCAAAGGCATTCTATTCATACATTAAGTATACCAGCGGCAAGACAGAATCATTACTTGCATTGCGTGACAGCAATGGTAACACGACGAACTACAGCGCCATTAAAGGGAAGTTACGGAACACTATGGTTCAAATGGCTCTGAGCACTATGCGACTCAACTTCTGAGGTCATCAGTCGCCTAGAACTTAGAACTAATTAAACCTAACTGACCTAAGGACATCACACACATCAATGCCCGAGGCAGGATTCGAACCTGCGACCGTAGCGGTCGCTCGGTTCCAGACTGTAGCGTCTAGAACCGCACGGCCACTCCGGTCGGCACGGAACACTATCTTCCGAAATTTTCTCACCAGAGAAGATCCAGTAAATATTTCAGAATTCGAATCAAGGACAGCTGAAAACATGACAAACTTAGAAATAGATGCCCTCGGGGCGATGAAACAATTTTTGTCACTTAATAAAGGCAAGTCTTCTGGTCCAGATTATGTACCGGTTAGGTACCTTTCACAGTCTGCTGATGAAATAACGAAATTTTCAGCAATTATGGACTCACTCGCTTCACGAAACATTAAATCTAACAATTAAAATTTGCACAAGTCACACCTATACATAAAAAAGGAAATCCGCAGAATTATTGACCATATCACAAACATCGATTTGTAGTGGGCTTCTGATCATATACTGTGTTGTAACATCATAGAATGCATGGAAGAAAGTAATAGTCACATAACCAGCACAGATGCAGAAAATATCTTTCTTGTGAAACACAAGTTGCTCTTCATTCACACGAAGTTGTTATCTACTGGATATCTCCATTCGATTTCGCAGCTGTAGATATACAGTACGTTATTGACGCCTTTCCTCGCAAGCGGTTTCGAATGAATTGTCTCTGCTCTGTGGCTTTCCTGATTTGACGTCGGGAAGGTCACAGTTCGTAACAACAGAAACCAGAATTTATATCTGGAGTTGGCCAGTACTGTAGACCCTCTGCTGTTCTTGATCTATGTAAACGATTTTGGAGAAGATCTGAGCAGTCCTTTTACATTTTTTTTTTTTTTTGCAGATGATGCTGTCGTTTACCATCAAGTGCAATCATTACAATTTCGAGAGGTATTACAAAGTGACTTGCACAAGATATCTGTGTGGAGCCACAAATGGCTGTTCTTTCTGTACAATAAATACTGTGCTACTAAAGACAAGTACTGAAACAATTACGATAAAGTTAGGTTACCACGACAAAGCACACAAATTTAACGATTGTCGATTCAGTTGAGTAGCAATTACGATTAGCGAGAGTTTAAATTGGAACCATCACATAGAAAATGTAGTGGGAAGCCGAACCAAGGACTGGGTATTATTGGGAGAACAATTAGAAGGTGCAACGGATCTACTCCACGACTCTTAGCCGTCCTTTTCTGGAATAATGCCAAGCGGTGTGGGGTCCATACCAGATTGAATTTCCGGAGGACATAGAAAAATTTCAGTGAAGGGCTGTTCATTTTGTATCATAATGAAACGAGGAAGACAGTGGGATGGGTATGACAAGTCAACTGCGGTCGTAATCATTAAAATAATTGAGTTTTTGGATACTGCAAAATGTTTTCACGAAAACATTTTATTGAGTCTCTTCTACGTAGCGAGAACTAACCCTCGTGATAAAATAAGAGTTATAAGATCTCGTACGGGAAGATGTAGGTGTTCACTTTTACAACGTGCAATTTGACAGTGTAACGACGGGGAAATAATTTGGAAGTGTTTCTGTGAACACTCTGACAGACAGTGAGGTGTGCATTTCAGAGTCATGTGGATCCAATATTATTTCACAATGTCCAGACCCAGGACCTTCCAGTCTCTCCTACGTAGTGAGAACTAACCATCATGATAAAGTAAGAGCGATGAAATCTCATACGAGAAGATGTAGGTATTTATTTTTACGACGTGCAATTCGACAGTGTAACGGCAGGGAAATAATCTGAAAGTGTTTCTGTGAACACTCTGACAGACAGTGAGGTGTGAATTTCAGAGTAGTCATGTGGGTACAATATTATTTCACAGCGTCCAGACCCAGGATCCTCCAGTTCTCGATCGGCTGAAGTCGGTTGACTTCGGCCCACAGATTTCCTTGTGAGTGCGGTCTTTACCAGAATTGGCCATCTAATAGTACAGTGTTGTGCCAAACCACATTAAGCACATGTGCGATGCGTGGCCAAGGCGCGCCTCCTCTCGCCGCCTAGCTGGTCCTGTGCCGGGATTCGGTGGGCATGTCCCTGAAAACTCGTTCGGGCCATTTTGAACAAACTACGGCTGTAGTAGAATGACGCACAGATTATACCACATCGTAATATCGCCAGCTGTGTGTCGCCTGATTTCTTTTGTAAGTGGGCTGTTTATGTTTTCTTATTGGCAACGTTACGTAGCGCTCTGTATGAAAATCACTGGCTGTGCTGTGTGGAGTCTGTGGCTAGTTTGCATTGTTGTCTGCCATTGTAGTGTTGGGCAGCGGCAGCTGGATGTGAACAGCGCGTAGCGTTGCGCAGTTGGAGGTGAGCCGCCAGCAGTGGTGGATGTGGGGAGAGAGATGGCGGAGTTTTGAAATTTGTTATACTGGATATTATGAACTGCTATATATATTATGACTATTAAGGTAAATACATTGTTTGTTCTCTATTAAAATCTTTCATTTGCTAACTATCCCTATCAGTAATTAGTGACTTCCGTAGTTTGAATCTTTTATTTAGCTGGCAGTAGTGGCGCTCGCTGTATTGCAGTAGTTCGAGTAATGAAGATTTTTGTGAGGTAAGTGATTTGTGAAAGATATAGGTTAATGTTAGTCAGGGCCATTCTTTTGTAGGGATTTCTGAAAGTCAGATTGTGTTGCGCTAAAAATATTGTGTGTCAGTTTAAGCACAGTCTTGTATAAATTGTTCAAAGGGCACGTTTCATACTTCCTCTTTTTGTTTCCTTGGGGTCGTATCAAAATCATAATTTTGTGACGAAAGAGATCGTGAGTTCCTTATCAGAGTAAATCAAACGGTGTCAGATGCGCACGGAGACACACCCCCTCCCCCCTCCTGGAATATTCTGCAGAACACGTTAGCGAGAACTGTGCGTTCGTAATTCAGCGAGTCGGGGACGCAAATAATTCCGTTTTCTGCGAAGAAGACTAAGAAGGAGAACCGCGTCTCTCATAGTTAGGCTATAGCCTGCTAAGCTATGGGGTAACTACACTTAAGCGCCAAAGAAACTGGTACAGGCATGCATATTCAAACACAGAGGTATGCAAACATGCAGAATACGGCGCTGCGCTCGGGCAACAAGTGTCAGGCGCAGTTGTTAGATCGGTTACTGCTGGTACAATGGCAGGTTATCAAGATTACAGTTGTAGTCGGCGCACGAACGATGGGACACAGCACCAAAAAATGGTTAAAATGGCTCAGAGCATTATGGGATTTAACAGCTGTGGTCATCAGTCCCCTAGAACTTAGAACTACTTAAACCTAACTAACCTAAGGACATCACACACATCCATGTCCGAGGCAGGATTCGAACCTGCGACCGTAGCAGTCGCACGGTTCCGGACTGCGCGCCTAGAACCGCGAGATCACCGCGGCCGGCGACACAGCACCTCCGAGGTAGCGATGAAGTGGGGATTTTCCCTTACCACCATTTCACGAGTGTACCCTAATACCAGGAATTCGGTAAAAACATCAAATAACCGACATCACTGCGGCTGGAAAAATATCCCACAAGAATGGGACCAATGATGACTGAAGAGAATCGTTCAACGTGACACAAGTGCAACCATGCTGCAAGTGTCACGGTGCGAACCATTCACCGAAACATAATCGATATGGGCTTTCGAAGCCGAAGGCCCTCTCCTGATGACTATACGACACAAAGCTTTATGTCTTGCCTGGGCCCGTCAACACCAGCATTCGTCTATTGATTACCGGGAACATGTTGCCTGGCCAGACGAGTCTCATTTCAAATTGTATTTAGCGGATGGACGTATACGGGTATGCAGACAACCTCATGAATCTGTAGACCCTGCGTGGCAGTAGAGGACTGTTCAGGCTGGTAGAGGCTCTGTAATGGTGTGGGGCGTGTGCAGTAGGAGTGATGTGGGACTTACGATACGTCTAGATACAACTCTGACAGGTGACACGTAGGTAAGCAGCGTGTCTGATCACGTGCATTCAATCGTGTCTATTGTGTATTCCAACGGACTTGGGCAGTTCCAGCAGGACAGTGCTCCAACTTACATGTCCAGATTTGCTACAGAATGTCTCCAAGAACACTCTTCCGCGTGTGAACACTTCCGCTGGCCATAGCACTCCCGAAACATGAGCATTACTGAGCATATCCGGTATGCCTTGTGGCGTGCTGTTCAGAAGGGACCTCCACCTGCACGTGAGGACGCTACGTGGGAGCACGTGGTACCAGCAGCCAATAGCGACGTACCGTATCCTGTATATAAACGCCTGCCTCTCGCTCAGCTAAGCAGTCTGATATTCGTGTGAGTCCATCGACATCTCGGTTACAGACAGCGTGTTCACCGTACTTAGTTTCCGTTTGCGAGTCGACGTTGTGGATTCCTTTGGTTGTCGCTTGTGACCCCGTTGCTTCTTGCGGGTTGTCGTTGTAAGGTCTTGCTCGGTAGTCCGTCGTTGTTCGTGTCCGTATTTTTCCCGTTCGTTTGTTTGTTAGCGGGCCGCTACCGTTTGGTCCCGTCGCTCGTTCTAAGCAACCCCACTACCAAAACGGTCGCAGTTACAACAGACAACACAACACCCAGTCCCTGAGCGGAGAAAATCTCCGACTCAGCCGGGAATCTAACCCGGCTACGAGAGGCGGACAGTACATCACAGATACAGCCAGTGACTGCGAGAGTGATTATTGAGGAAAGGACGCCAGAAAAGCGGGTACGAACAACAATAGATTTGCCAAAGTGTGTGATGGTAGCAAGTAGCTGGCTGCGTGTGCACGATGAAAGCCTGATGTAACAAGTTTCACGTCGCCTTTGGGTCAGTGACTGGATCGCCGGTTCATGCTCACCACTCTTAAATGGTGCGAGTATGGAGGACAGCTGCGGTAAGACTGGGAGTTCTGAGTCAAGCTCGGCGTCTGTACTCTCCTCTAAGCTACAGACATCAGATAACTTCACCGTCACGAGCCAGCTAAAGAAAGCTCCCAAGGCTAGAGGAAATAACAGGTCTGTCACACCATAATAAAAGCAAGAAAGAAGTAATTAGTAGTGAAATCACTGGCGGTAGTGAATATTTTCTGCAGTTCCCATGTAGCGTTAAAGAATCGAATGTACAGACTATTCGGATGTGCGTATTACATTATCAGGTTGTCTGTGTGACAGTTTAGGCATAAACTACAACTTAACAATGGCAACCAGCAATAGAGTTAAGAAAGGTAAAAAAATTTTAATGAACTGTTCTCCCTTGCTGTGGTCAACATTGTAATAACAAATGCAGCTGAATTCATTGTCCTAAGGCAGTGAGTGTATGAAATAACTTCCAATGACAGCAAGGAAACCACCTTCAGAAAATTTCTGCCTTTGCCCCCTATGTACACTACTGGCCATTAAAATTGTTACACCAAGAACAAATGCAGATGATAAAAAGGTGTTCATGGGACAAATATATTATACTAGAACTGACATGTGATTACATTTTCACGCAATTTGGGTGCATTGATCCTGAGAAATCGGTACCCAGAACAACCACATCTGGCCGTAATAACGGCCTTGATACGTCTGGGTATTGAGTCAAACAGAGCTTGGATAGCGTGTACAGGTACAGCTGCTAATGCATCTTCAACACGATACCACAGTTCATCAAGGGTAGTGACTGTCGTATTGTGATGAGCCAGTTGCTCGGCCACCATTGACCAGACGTTCTGAATTGGTGAGAGATCTGGAGAATGTGCTGGCCAGGGCAGCAGTCGATCATTTTCTGTCTCCAAAAAGGCCCGTACAGGACCTGCAATACGCGGTTGTGCATTATCCTGCCGAAATGTAGAGTTTCGCAGGTATCGAATCAAGTGTAGAGCCACGGGTGGTAACACATGTGAAATGTACCGTCCACTGTTCAAACCGTCAATACCAACAAGAGGTGACCGAGACGTGTAACCAATGGCACCCCATACCATCACGCCGGGTGATACGCCAGTATGGCGTTGACGAATATACGCTTCCAATGTGCGTTCACCGCGAAGTCGCCAAACATGGATGCGACCA
Organism: Schistocerca cancellata; assembly: GCF_023864275.1. NCBI lineage: Eukaryota > Metazoa > Arthropoda > Insecta > Orthoptera > Acrididae > Schistocerca > Schistocerca cancellata. The sequence continues at coordinate 767,076,159 of NC_064630.1, forward strand.
TTATGATGCTGTAAAAAGAACCTGGATTCATCCGAAAAAATGACGTTTTGCCATTCGTGCACCCAGGATCGTCGTTGAGTACACCATCGCCGGCGCTCTTGTCTGTGATGCAGCGTCAAGGGTAACCACAGCCATGGTCTCCGAGCTGATAGTCCATGCTGCTGCAAACGTCGTCGAACTCTTCGTGCAGATGGTTGTCGTCTTGCAACCGTCCCCATCTGTTGACTCAGGGATCGAGACGTGGCTGCACGATCCGTTACAGGCATGCCGATAAGATGTCTGTCATCTCGACTGCTAGTCATACGAGGCCGTTGGGATCCAGCACGGCATTCCGTATTACCCTCCTCAACCCACCGATTCCATATTCTGATAACACTCAATTGATCTCGACGAACGCGACCAGCAATGTCGTGATACGATAAACCGCAATCACGATAGGCTACTATCCGACCTTTATCAAAGTCGGAAACGTGATGGTACGCATTTCTCCTCCTGACACGAGGCATCACAACAACGTTTTACCAGGCAACGCCGGTCAAGTACTGTTTGTGTATGTGAAATCGGTTGGAAACTTTCCTCATGTCAGCACGTTGTAGGTGTCGCCACCGGCGCAAACCTTGTGTGATGCTCCGAAAAACTAATCATTTGCATATCACAGCATGTTCTTCCTGTCGGTTAAATTTGTGTCTGTAGCACGTCATCTTCGTGGTGTAGCAATTTTAATGGCCAGTGGTGTAGTATGCTAGCTAGCAAACTGGAACATATATGTTTCGCTAGTGTCACGGTATCATTTCACTTATGTGACCATTACACGAGTAGCGTGTCTGAGTAGACGAGATCGCATAACGTGAGCCGTGAAGATCAGACAGAATTTCGTACACTAGAGCGGCACACTGTTTTAGCTCGTCAGGTGGATGGCAGCATAGTGGTATTACTAGCTGCGCATGCATAGTGGGGCAGCGTGATGGATGGGAAGCTTCTCGCAGGATTATAGTATCGTCCGGTAGCTGCGTGTACGATCCGGCCTGTCAGCGCGGTAATGAGAAGAGGGATGAACCAGTCAGCTGGGAGGGGCGTGCGAACACCGCGGCCCAGGCGGTCTGGAATTCGCAAAAGTGAAAGCGAGGATAGAGGGCTGGCCACTGGGTTAGCCGGTTCCTCTGCGACTGGCATTCGTCATATGACACGAGCAAGTTGGTCTGGTTGTTGTTGTCGACGGCTGAAGAATACTTTGATGCAGCTCTACGTGCTAGGCTTCAGTGTACCGCAGTTTACGATGCACTATTTTTACAGAGAGGTAAATAACTTTTTGGTAGGCCTTTGTTCTTTTTTCCATCTGATGACATGTTAATTCACGTCAGCTTCGTTTCTTCCGATCTTTATTCTTGTCCAGTATTTTCATACTTTGTAATCTTCTTCAGCCTTTCCCCATGCTGATTTTGCCCTGTCTCTGTCTTGAAAACATGTGACAGCCTAAATGTTTGATTTGAAAGTCATCCGTATCACCATTAATCTATTAATGCCACCTTTAATGTAGCACGACTCAGTAGCGAAACTGCTGTCTGCTTTCAGCACTGTTGCGGACTTCTGGTTAGGTCCTTGTCGTGGAACCAGGCCGCTGCAGTCGGCTGATAATTTATACATCAACAGAGGGGAAAAATTAAGTGTTTATCTTTCTCTGTGTTTTCTTCGTAGTATACCTATAAAATTTAGTGTTTAGCGGGTTTAATCTTGCGTTTTCGTACCTGTCAATTCATTCAGTCTGTGGCACAGTAATAGCTCATTTATTTTGTTTTGAAGAGAGACACCCGTTCGTTTAGTTAGCGTCACTCAGGCAGCAGCTCTCGGCTGATATGCATCCACAGAGCAGCAAATTAAGTGTTTATCTTTTTCTGTCTTTTCCTCGTGGTATATTTACTAAATTTCGTGCGTGTTACACTCTTTAGGAGGTACAATCGCGCGTTTTGGTAAGGGGAAATTCATTTAGTCTGTAGCACGGTAGTTGCTCACTGTACAGTCAGCTACACAGCTCATTACCGTATCAGCATTCATTGGCGACATATCAGGAGGCTAGCAAGGTTGCATATCTAGGATTCTGCTTTTATACGCTACTGGCCATTAAAATTGCTACACCAAGAAGAAATGCAGATGATAAACGGGTATACATTGGACAGATATATTATACTCGAACTGACATGTGATAATATTTTCACGCAATTTGGGGGCATAGATCCTGAGAAACCAGTACCCAGAACAACCGCCTGTGGCCGTAATAGCGGCCTTGATACGCCTGGGCATTGAGTCAAACAGAGCTTGGATGGCGTGTACAGGTACAGCTGCGCATGAAGCTTCAACAAGATACCACAGTTCATCGAGAGTAGTGACTGGCCAGTTGCTCGGCCACCATTGAGCAGACGTTTTCAATTGGTGAGAGATCTGGGCAATGTGCTGGCCAGGGCAGCAGTCGAACATTTTCTGTATCCAGAAAGGCCCGTACACGACCTGCAACATGCGGTCGTGCATTATCCTGCTGAAATGTAGGGTTTGGCAGGGATCGAATGAAGGGTAGAGCCACGGGTCGTAACACATCTGAAATGTAACGTCCACTGTTCAAAGTGCCGTCAATGCGAACAAGAGGTGCCCGAGACGTGTAACAAATGGCACCCCAAACCATCACGCTGGGTGATACGCCAGTGTGACGAAGACGAATACACGCTTCCAATGTGCGTTCACCGCGATGTCGCCAAACACGGATGCGACCATCATGCTGTAAACAGAACCGGGATTCATCCGAAAAAAATGGCGTTTTGCCATTCGTGCACCCTGGTTCGTCGTTGAGTACACCATCGCAGGCACTCCAGTCTGAGATGCAGCGTCAAGGGTAACCGCAGCCATGGTCTCCGAGCCGATAGTCCATGCTACTGCAAACGTCGTCGAACTGATGCTACAATCCGACCTTTATCAAAATCGGAAACGTGATGGTACGCATATCTGCTCCTTACACGAGGCATCACAACAACGTTTCACCAGGCAACGCCGGGAAACTGCTGTTTGTGTATAAAAAATCGGTTGGAAACTTTCCTCGTGTCAGCATATTGTAGGTGTCGCAACCGGCGCCAACCTTGTGTGAATGCTCTGAAAAGCTAATCATTTGCATATCAGAGCATCTTCTTCCTGTGGGTTAAATTTCGTGTCTGTAGCACGTCATCTTCGTGGTTCAAAAAATGGCTCTGAGCACTATGGGTCTTAACATCTGTGGTCATCAGTCCCCTAGAACTTGGAACTACTTAAAACTAACTAACCTAAGGACATCACACACATCCATGCCCGAGGCAGGATTCGAACTTGCGACCGTAGAGGTCACGCGGTTCCAGACTGAAGCGCCTAGAATCGCACGGCCACACCGGCCGGCCTATCTTCGTGGTGTAGCAGTTTTAATGGCCAGTAGTGTAGTTTATTTCTTGAGTTAGTCTTGCTAGGATGGTTAGGCTGTGTGTTGATGCAAGACGAACTAGCTGCAGTTCGCAACCTGCTGATTGCGTTTTTGGTTGCGGTCAGTTACCTTCTGCGTTGAGGTGTGGCGGTGACGGAGAGTCTGGCACATTGCATGGGGCATCTGATTTGGAGCTTGTTTTGGCCACAGGTTGTGCTTCCGAGGCACCTCCTAGTGTACCCAACGTGGTGGACCTGCCCCCACAGCAGGGTGAACGGCGGTTAGTACCACGTATGAGTCACTCGATGTGGAGATCCAATGTGGAGACTGGCCGCCAGGCCTCGCCCATTCACCCTGTGAGTGAACAGGTGGTCGCTCCTTCAGGCACATGTGGAGAGGGGTTTACTAGTTATCGGGGCTCCAACTGAAGTCCCCTTAGGCAGATAGCGTTCAGGGCTGGTAAGAAAGTCAAAGTGCACTCGGTATGTATGCTGGGGGCACCATCCGAGATGTGGGGGTGGCCTAGCCTGCGCCCATCGAGAGTCAAGGGTGCAGTCGTCCGCAAGTTGTGGCTCATGCCGGCACCAACGACGGCTGTTGCATGGTTTCTGAGGCCATCCTCAGTTCATACAGGAGGCTGTCGATGGTGGTGAAGAGTGCTGGTCACGCGTGTGACGTGCAAGCAGAGCTCGCAATTTGCAGCATTCTTCGCGGAGCTGATCGGTGTACTTTGGGTTGGAGCCGAGGAGAGTCTCAACCAAAGGCTTCGTCGACTCTGGGAAGGTATTGGCTGCAGATATATAGACGTGGGTTGTTGTGTGCGGATTTGTTGGAATCCCCTTGATAGGTCATGGGTGCACTACACAAAGGAAGCTGCTACTCAGGTAGCAGAGTACTTGTGGAGTGCACATGGGTGTTTTTTAGGCTAGGCAGTGGTTTGAGGTGCTCTGATGAACACTCGGCAGTCGATACGCAGCAAGGAAAGTCAGAATGCGTTCAGAGTAAAGACACTCCGACTGTCAAAATTTTATCAGGTAACTGTTGAAGTATTCGTAATAAACTTCCTGAATTCTCTGCCCTCCAGGCAGTTCTCGCTCTCGAATTATTCTTGGAACCTATAGCTGGCTGAAACCCGAAGTGGAAAGCTCTGGGATATTTAACGAGTTGTGGAACGCATATCGGAAAGACAGGATAGTGGCCATATAAGAGGTGGGGGAGTGTTCATTGACGAAAATATTGTGTCTTTCGAGGTCGAAGTTGAGTGTGACAGTGAATTTATCTCATCGCGAATAACAGTTGTAGGTGATATCAAATTAATTGTTGGATATTTTTACCGACTACCCGATTCTGGTGTAACATTTCCTGAGTTACTCAAAGAAAGTCTACGGTCAGTAGCGTGTAAATACCCATGTCACGCAGGACTAGTGGGAAGCGACTTTAACCTATCGAGTATAGACTGCGAAGTCTCTGGATTCATTGTGGGGTTACAGACAAACAGTCGTGCGGAATACTTTTCAACACGATATGTGAAAACAGTCATAAGCAGCTATCTCGGCAGTCCACACGTAGCGGAAATGTCTTGGACCTCATAGTTAGAAATAGGCCGGACCTTTTCGACAATGTCAGTATAGAAACGGATATTAATGACCATGATGTCAGTATAGCGCCGGCCACTGTGGCCGAGCAGCTCTAGGCGCTTTAGTCCTGAACCCCGCTGCTGCTATGGTCGCAGGTTCGAATCCTGCCTCGGGCATGGATGTGTGTGATGTCCTTAGGTTAGTTAGGTTTAAGTAGTTCTAAGTCTAGGGCACTGATGACATCAGATGTTAAGTCCCATAGTGCCTAGAACCATTTGAACCATTTTGTCAGTATAGCAACTATGGTTAGGGAAGTTAATAAATCAGTCAAGAAGGCTAGGAGAGTGTTTCTTCTAGACAGAGCAGGTAAGCAGTTGTTAGTATCTCACTTAGTGAACTGACATCACTTAGTACCAATAAGATGAACGTAGAGGAATTACGGGCAAAGTTTAAGCAGACTATAAATTGTGGACTGAAGAGTTATGTGCCTAGTAAAGGCCAACCATGGTTTAATAACGAGATTCGGAAAGTGCTGAGGAATCAGAGGCTGCTGCACTCTCGGTTTAAAAGAGAACGTACAAATGACGACAAGCAAAGGTTACTAAAGCTTTGTACGTCTGTGAAGAGATCTATGCGCGAAGCTTACAAATATCATCATCATACCTTAGCAAAAGATGTGGCACAGAACCCGAGAAAAATTCTCGTCCTATGTAAAATCTCTAAGCGTGTCTGAGGCTTCCATTCTGTCCCTTGTTGACCAGTCTGGTCCGGCAGTTGACGATAGCAAAACGAAAGCAGAAATTTTAAATTTCACCTTCAGGAAATCGTTCACACAGGAGAATCGTACAAACATACCGTCGTTTGTCCATCAGACAGACGTCCGTATGGACGACCTAGTAATAAGCACCTCGGGCGTAGAGAAGCAACTGAAAGATTTGAAACAACCAAATTGGGCCGGCGCGGCTCTGCGTCCTTCGAGTTCCCAGGGTCTGTCTGTTCGCATCTGAGGTGCTCTTGTCCTGGAGGAGGTGCTGGCCTCGCAGCGGCAGCTCGATTTCAGCGACTGCGGCAGCGAGAGGGCGCGATCGGCAGTACGGCGAAGAAGAGCAGCCGTGTGGAGCGGCTCTGGCTGGACGGAAGTGGCAGCTTGTGTCAGCACGTGGCCGCCAGAACGGACAACAGGAGCCCCGATCGGTTTGTAGAACGACAGACTCACAGGTGTTTGCGTTCGGTTGAAGGGGATCATCGTCCGCCCTGGTCGTTTTTCCACCATTTAGTGACGTTGTTTGGAGGAGTGGCTGGAGTGCTGTGATCCCGGACACGAATTTTGATTCCGCTCGCAAACTCTGACTGATGGCTTAGCTGTTTGCTGGTGTGAATTCCCGAAAGAATGAGCTTGGTGAGTGTCGCCTTCTTTATCCATTGCAACTGGTCGGCTGTTTTTTAATCCTATTAAAATAATTGAGTTTTTGGATACTGCAAAATGTTTTCACGAAAACATTTTATTGAGTCTCTTCTACGTAGCGAGAACTAACCATCGTGATAAAATAAGAGTTATGAGATCTCGTAGGGGAAGATGTAGGTGTTCACTTTTACAACGTGCAGTTTGACAGTGTAACGACAGGGAAATAATTTGGAAGTGTTTCTGTGAACACTCTGTGTTAGTCTGAATCCCCCTCCGGCGGTGTTCTATTCTAGAAATTTCTCAACATTTTTGGGGTAATAGATGGTACCATTAAACTCCACCCTTGAATACTGTACAAGTTATTGTCTTCTTCGGAGTTGATTTAAGTTGGTCGGCTGTTTTATTTAACTTTTGTGTCTGTCAGCCAGCTCTTTTCTGGGTCTCTCAATCGATTTGGTTCGATACGACCGCGTGGGGGTTGGGGGCCTCGGTTTCTATTCGTTTCCTGTCGCGTATCCTGGTAACTCGATGCTTCCATATTGTCTGTGGTTTCACAAAGGCACGGTGCTATTTCGCTCTGAACTTATATTCCCCTCTCGTGTGTGTTTATTAAGACTAGTTCTCGACAAATGGTATGGAACCGGCAATTTAACACACGATTAGTGCGTTCCACTTTTGCCGGCGTGAGGACCACGCCTTGCAGGAGAAGACGCCGGTTTGACGGGGTGGAAGGACAGCTGAGGGGTGACGGCTCTTCCAGCGGATCACCGAATCCAGAGTTACGTAAAGCAGTTTATACATAACTGGAAGCTTGGCTTGAAAGTATGTTTTCGAGGTGTATCTGAAATGGTTCTTTTTCTTAAATGGTTAATACCTTAAGAATTCCCCTGTTGTAAGATCTTATTAAGTATTTGCTTACAGAATAAAATAAAATAATGTCTTAAAGTACACCGCTGTTAGTGAATTTATTGATATTGACAATTGCTTACCCACCCGATGTCCCCTGGTCATTATGGACCAACAGAGATTTAATTAACTAAGGTGGACTCACTGAGACTTTAATATTTTAAAGCAATTGTACCTAACAGGAAGCTTGGCTTGGAAACAACTGTTGGAGGTGTCTCTTGTGTGAACGTGTTTCTTAAATGGTTAATATTCTTTGTTAAAAAAAATCAATTGCTTATTTAATAGAGAGAAAAATGTAGATTACGGTAGGTAGTCTGGTCTTATTGGGAGTTTAATATCTTATGGGAATTGATATATGTCTGTTAATTCGAGTTGAAATCATATTTTTGGGGAGTCCCTTAAATTGTTTCTTTCTCTTAAGAGGTTAACACTCCTTTTAAGAATTGGGCAATTGTAAACCTTTCTCAAGCGCTTCAGTAGGTCTGTAGTTTACCCTATGTGCGTGTGTCTTTTTTTTATTTAAATCTTTTAAAGGTTGTTACTGTATTTTATAAAACAATGTAAATGTTTTCTTATTGAAAAATTTGGGTCTAAGTAAATTGTGTAAGTAAAATAAAGAGTGGAATACGTTTTCCCTGAATCTTCTCTAGCCGTTCCACGTTACCCTCACCTTGTTTCAAAAACTGTTGTTACGTTTTGATTGGCCATGTCTGACTAATAAATGACCAGGTCCGGATGGAATCCCAATTCGGTTTTACAAGGAGTACTCTACGGCACTGACCCTTTACCTAGCTTGCATTTATCGTCAATCTCTCACACAGCACAAAGTCTCAAGCGAGTGCAGAAACCAAAGTTTCAAACCAATATCCGCAACTTTGGTTTGCAGCACACTCAGTGAACATATTCTTAGTTCGAATGTAATAAATTTTCTTGAGACTGAAAAGCTTATGATCAAGAATCACGATGGTTTTAGAAGAAGCATCGCTCGTGCGAAACTCAGCTACCTCGTGCCTCACATGGTCTACGGCGAACTGTGGATGAAGGACAACAAGCAGATTTCATATTTATGGATTCCCGGGAAGCATTCGACACGGTGTCCCAATGCAGGCTGTTAACGAAGGTACGAGCGCATGGAATAAGTTCACAGATATGTAAGTAGGTCAAAGACTTCTTAAGTAATAGAAAGCGCTATGCTCATGAGAGAAAAGGGCATAGTCAGGAGTGTTCATGAGAAGTGTGATAGGGCCGCTGTTGTTTTCTGTATACATAAATGATTTGGTGATCATGGTGAGCAGAAATTTGTGGTTGTTTGCTGATGACACTGTGGTGTGCAGGTAAGGTGTCGACGATGAATGACTGTAAGGAGATACAGACTACTTAGACAAAATTTCTGGTTGTTGTGATGAATGGCTCTAAATGTGGAAAAATGTAAGTTACTGCGGATGAGTGGGAAGATCAAATCCGGATACAGTATTGCTAGTGTCTCCGTGACACTGTCAAATTTCTTACATATCAGGGCGTAACGTTGAAGAGCGATATGAAAGGCAACGAGCATGTGAGATCTGTGGCAAGGAAGGCGACTGGTCGATTTCGCTTATTAGGACAATTTTGGGAAAGTGTGGATCATTTGTAAAGGAGCCTGGATATACACTCCTGGAAATTGAAATAAGAACACCGTGAATTCATTGTCCCAGGAAGGGGAAACTTTATTGACACATTCCTGGGGTCAGATACATCACATGATCACACTGACAGAACCACAGGCACATAGACACAGGCAACAGAGCATGCACAATGTCGGCAATAGTACAGTGTATAATCACCTTTCGCAGCAATGCAGGCTGCTATTCTCCCATGGAGACGATCGTAGAGATGCTGGATGTAGTCCTGTGGAACGGCTTGCCATGCCATTTCCACCTGGCGCCTCAGTTGGACCAGCGTTCGTGCTGGACGTGCAGACCGCGTGAGACGACGCTTCATCCAGTCCCAAACATGCTCAATGTGGGACAGATCCGGAGATCTTGCTGGCCAGGGTAGTTGACTTACACCTTCTACAGCACGTTGGGTGGCACGTGAAACATGCGGACGTGTATTGTCCTGTTGGAACAGCAAGTTCCCTTGCCGGTCTAGGAATGGTAGAACGATGGGTTCGATGACGGTTTGGATGTACCGTGCACTATTCAGTGTCCCCTCGACGACCACCAGTGGTGTACGGCCAGTGTAGGAGATCGCTCCCCACACCATGATGCCGGGTGTTGGCCCTGTGTGCCTCGGTCGTATGCAGTCCTGATTGTGGCGCTCACCTGCACGGCGCCAAACACGCATACGACCATGATTGGCACCAAGGCAGAAGCGACTCTCATCGCTGAAGAGACGTCTCCATTCGTCCCTCCATTCACGCCTGTCGCGACACCACTGGAGGCGGGCTGCACGATGTTGGGGCGTGAGCGGAAGACGGCCTAACGGTGTGCGGGACCGTAGCCCAGCTTCATGGAGACGATTGCGAATGGTTCTCGCCGATACCCCAGGAGCAACAGTGTCCCTAATTTGCTGGGAAGTGGCGGTGCGGTCCCCTACGGCACTGCGTAGGATCCTACGGTCTTGGCGTACATCCGTGCGTCGCTGCGGTCCGGTCCCAGGTCGACGGGCACGTGCACCTTCCGCCGACCACTGGCGACAACATCGATGTACTGTGGAGACCTCACGCCCCACGTGTTGAGCAATTCGGCGGTACGTCCACCAGGCCTCCCGCATGCCCACTATACGCCCTCGCTCAAAGTCCGTCAACTGCACATACGGTTCACGTCCACGCTGTCGCGGCATGCTACCAGTGTTAAAGACTGCGATGGAGCTCCGTATGCCACGGCAAACTGGCTGACACTGACGGCGGTGGTGCACAAATGCTGCGCAGCTAGCGCCATTCGACGGCCAACACCGCGGTTCCTGGTGTGTCCGCTGTGCCGTGCGTGTGATCATTGCTTGTACAGCCCTCTCGCAGTGTCCGGAGCAAGTATGGTGGGTCTGACACACCGGTGTCAATGTGTTCTTTTTTCCATTTCCAGGAGTGTAATACTCTGGTGCCACCTATTCTTGAGTACTGCTGGAGCTTTTGGGATCCGTACCAGGTCGGATTGAAGGAAGACATCGAAGCGATTGAGAGGCTACTGGTTTGTTACCTGTAGCTTTGAACAACACGTTAGTGTTTTTCGGCAACTCAAATGGGAATCCCTGGAGGGAAGGCGACGTTCTTTTGGAAAACACTACTGAGAAAACTTAGAGAACTGGTATATGAAGTTGACTGCCGAACGATTCTACTACCGCCAACATACATTGCGCATAAGGACCTCGAAGATGAGATACTAAAAATTTGAGCTCATGCAGAGGCAAATAAACAGTCGTTTAGGACGCTCTATTTGCGAGTGGAACAGGAAAGGAAAATGACAAGTAGTGGTACAGGGTCCCTCTCCGCCACGCACTGTGTGATATCTATGTAGAGGTAGAATCATTCAAAGGGAGTCGCAGAAGGACCCGGATTACGCTATATTAGTCGGAGACGACTTCAACCTACCTAGCATAGACTGGGACGTCTATGGATTCATTACAGATGGTACAGACAAGCCATCGTGTGAATTACTTTTGAACATATTATCCGAAAACTGTCTTGAGCAGTTAAATCGACAGCCAACGCGTAATGGAAATATTTTAGATCTGGTAGCCACGAACAGACCAGACCTCATCGACGGTGTCAGTGTTGAGACAGGGATTAGTGATCATGATGTTGTCATTACGACTATGGTTACGAAAGTCAAAAAGTCGGTCAAGAAGGCTAGGAGAGTATTCTTACTAGAAAGAGCACATAAGCAGTTGTTAGCATCCCACTTATTAAATGAATCGATTTCATTTACTTCCTGTACGATAGACGGATGGACGTAGAAGAATTATGGGCAAATTTTAAACACTTTGTAAATCACGCATTGGAGAAGTATGTGCCAAAAAAGTGGGTTACGGTCGGAAAAGACCCACCGTGGTTTAACCGCGCAATTCGGAGAATGCTCAGGAAGCAAAGGCAGTTGCACTCGCGGTACAAGAAAGATCGGGAGAATGAGGACAGGCAAAAGTTAGTAGAGATTCGTGCTGCTGTAAAAAGAGCGATGCGCGAAGCATTCAACCTCTACCACCGTCATACCTTAGCAAAAGATCTTGCTGAAAACCCAAGGAAAATCTGGTCTTACGTAAAATCGGTAAGCGGGTCGAAGTCTTCCACCCAGTCACTCACTGATCAGTCTTGCCTGGCAACGGAAGACAACAAAACGAAAGCTGAAATTTTAAATTTAGCATTTGAGAAATCTTTCACGCAGGAGGATCGTACAAACATTCCGCCGTTTGAGTCTCGTACAGATTCCCGTATGGAGGACATAGTGATAGACATCCCTTGGGTTGTGAAGCAGCTGAATGGGTTGAAAATAAATAAATCGCCAGGTCCTGATGGGATTCCAATTCGGTTTTACAGAGAGTACTCTACTGGATTTTCTCCTTACTTAGCTTTCATTTATTGCGGGTCTCCTGCCCAACGTAGAGTCCCGAACGACTGGAAAAAAGCGCAGGTGACGCCTGCATATAAGAAGGGTAGAAGGACGGATCCTCAAAATTACAGACCAATATCATTAACAATGGGTTTGTTGCAGGATTCTCTAACATATTCTCAGTTCGAATATAATTAATTTCCTTAGTAAAATTGCTGTCCATGCATCAGCACGGCTTTAGAAAGCATCGCTCCTGTGAAACGCAACTTGCTCTTTTTTCACATGATATCTTGCGAGCCATGGATAAGGGGTATCAGACGGATGCCATATTCCTTGACTTCCGGAAAGCGTTTGACTCGGTGCCCCACTGCAGACTCCTAACTAAGGTACGAGCATATGGGATTGGTTCCCAAATATGTGAGTGGCTCGAAGACTTCTTAAGTAATAGAACCCAGTACGTTGTCCTCGATGGTGAGTGTTCATCGGAGGTGAGGGCCCCAGGGTAGTGTGGTAGGTCCGCTGTTGTTTTCTATCTACATAAATGATCTTTTGGATAGGGTGGATAGCAATGTAAGGCTGTTTGCTGATGAAGCTGTGGTGTACGGGAAGGTGTCGTCGTTGAGTGACTGTAGGAGGATACAAGATGACTTGTGATTGGTGTAAAGAATGGCAGCTAACTCTAAATATAGATACATCTAAATTAATGCAGATGAATAGGAAAAAGAATCCCGTAATGTTTGAATACTCCATTAGTAGTGTAGCGCTTGACATAGTCACGACGATTAAATATTTGGGCGTAACATTGCAGAGCGATATGAAGTGGGACAAGCATGTCATGACAGTTGTAGGGAAGGCGGATAGTCGTCTTCGGTACATTGGTAGAATTTTGGGAAGATGTGGTTCATTTGTAAAGGTGACCGCTTATAAAACACTAATACGACCTAATCTTGAGTACTGCTCGAGCGTTTGGGATCCCTATCAGGTCGGATTGAGGGAGGACATAGAGGCAATTCAGAGGCGGGCTGCTAGATTTGTTACTGGTAGGTTTGATCATCACGCGAGTGTTACGGAAATGCTTCAGGAACTCGGGAGGGAGTCTCTAGAGGAAAGGAGGTGTTCTTTTCGTGAATCGCTACTGAGGAAATTTAGAGAACCAGCATTTGAGGCTGACTGCAGTACAATTTTACTGCCGCCAACTTATATTTCGCGGAAAGACCACAAAGATAAGACAAGAGAAATTAGGGCTCGTACAGAGGCATATAGGCAGTCTTTTTCCCTCTTTCTGTTTGGGAGTGGAACAGGGAGAGAAGATGCTTGTACCCTCCGCCACGCACCGTATGGTGGATTGCGGAATATGTATGTAGATGTAGATGTAGATATAAAGCTTATAACAATTGTCCAACAACGAAAACATAGCACACTTGACGTTTATTTATACACACGAAGATTTAACAAATATATTTCAAGGAAATATATTCGGAAATGAAACCAAGAGAAAGACAAGAAAATAAATAGTAAATGATTTACTGGAGGTAACAGAGCGCCGAAATTATCTACAAATTACGAGGAGAGCAGAAAATAGAGAATAATGGCTGCAGTGACAGACTTAGGATTTAGAAGATAATGACGAGTCATGCAAGTGTTTCAGGGCTGTGTGGCAGCCATGGGCTTTGTATTCCCTCTCATGACACTGGAGGAAAAGTCGATGGCTAAGCGCTCTCTAAGCGCTCTCTTCGGAAATGGTACGTGGTGAGGCACCATACTACGAGACAAACTGTGGCTCCCTAACACCGTTTCTGTGCATTTGCTTCAAATCGTTGATTCTTCAGAGGATTTTTAATGCGGACATTCAGAAAACAATCGATATTCGTGAGTTAATATATGCTGCAAGGCTATTTTTTTATTTTTTTATGTGCACTAAACAACGAGTTTTTCGATCAATACTGATGTTGTGGAAAACATGGAACCAACGAAAACGGGAACCTCCACGCACCAATACCGCATGATCAGTCGTGACATCAGGATCGCACCGTTAACAATGTGTGATTCTGTGTTTGTAGCGACTACCAGTTTCCTTCGAGAAGCAATGTGTGACGAGTGTAATTCCACAAAACCTACTAGGATTCATCCGTGAAGAGTGAATTTCTATGTTCATCGGTAAACCATACGAAGTGCTGTCGAACATTTTCCGGCCGGTGTGGCCGAGAGGTTGTAGACGCTTTAGTCTGGAACGGCCCGACCGCTACGGTCGCAGGTTCGAATCCTGCCTCGGGCATGGATGTTTGTGATGTCCTTAGGTTAGTTAGGTTTAACTAGTTCTAAGTTCTAGGGGACTAATGACCTCAGAAGTTGAGTCCCATCGTGCTCAGAGCCGTTTGAACCATTTTTGGACTGATGGCCTCAGATGTTATGTCCCATAGTGCTCAGAGCCATTTGAACCATTTGTTGACCATTTCTGCTGCTACTGAATGTCTAGCGCCAACGCAATACTCCCCGTCCTCTTTTGCACTGGTGAAATGGAGTGGTGAGTTCCTCGGTATATACATGTTTCCAGATACTTCAGATAATATATAGTCTACTAGTTGTCTTAGGTGTCTATAAATTTATCGGAACACCTGAGTTTCGTTTTGTAACCGATGAAATTTTTACGAGTCGGTGACCACTCACATTAATTTGTTCGGCAAATGTGGATTTTACATATGTCTCTCCAAGAGCATGTCATAATAGCTTCCTCAGTGTCACTGTTAAGAGTAGTTGTGCACATAGAAGGTAAGATTACAACACTTTGTCTTTAAATCTCCACGAAACAGTTCTTAGACATAATGGTGTTTTCCACTTTGAAGACACACTTGAGATATGTTGCTGTGATATGTATTGTGCAAGTATGGGAAGGAGTGCTTCAGCCGCTGAATGCGCAATGGGCAATGAATATTGTCAGTGATCGATTTCGATGGATATACTTTTTATTTTCTTTCCAGACGGACATGTATTCCGTATAGGTACTGCAGAGAGTTCCTCAAGCAAGACTCCCCACGAGTGTCATATCATAATCTTCCTGCCAGGCTCTGTCAGTGGTTTGCTCCAAACGCTAACCATGGTGTACAGAAAATTAGGATAAAATATATTCAGTTTTCATTTTAAACAGGTAACAAATTGGACTGTTTATGACACATCAGCAACCCCAAAAATCAGTTTGTGCCACGGTTGTTCGTCTTTTCTTTTAGACAGGGAATAAAACACCAAGACATTCAAAGCAATGTAGAACAACTAAAATCACAAGGAACGAGCCACAAAAATCTAGTCTACAATGCCACAATTTATTCATAATATCTGTCCAGACGAGTAATCGTAAAACAGAATAGTTAACAAGAACGATTAGGAGACTTTAACTGAAATTAAATGTTCAAATGTGTGTGAAATCTTATGGGCCTTAACTGCTAAGGTCATAAGTCCCTAAGCTTACACACTACTTAACCTAAATTATCCTAAGGACAAACACACACACCCATGCCCGAGGGAGGACTCAAACCTCCGCCGGGACCAGCCGCACAGTCCATGACTGCAGCGCCTGAGACCGCTCAACTAATCTCTCGCGGCTAACTGAAATTATTTTAATTTAATTTAAAAAAAAGGGGGGAAATGAAAGAAAACCTGGTCGAGCTCTGAACGATGACAGATAACCACTGCCCCGAAACATAGAGCAGAGAGTGTCATGTAGGTGTCTAGGAAAAGTGTATGCTCTCTGGTAATTGCAAACAGTGACCGAGAAAAATCTCTGTCGAATGAATGTGTGCACCCGAAAGCTGAAAACGCCAGCGGATTGGACTCACACTGGATATGAACGCCAGTAAAGTGCCATAAAAGTGAAATTTACGGCCGCGCAGACGACATTAATCACGACTCCAACAATTACCGCCGCTCTGTAAAAGTTGTGGACGGAGACGTGTGTGGCTCTGCCGCAGTAGCGGGCGGTCGTTTTACCTCTCGGACATTCGTTCCGGGGTTTGTGGGTCCGGCGACACCCGTGGTGCGTTATTGCTGGGCCAAACTGGGCCACTAGCGGGACCGTAGCTCCAGCTAGTTGTCGTCAGACGAGCAACACACTGCCCGGTTATCGACCTGCGACCCCTGCACAGTAGCTGCTACGGCCCACTGTCCGCTGGCCGCGGTGCTTCATCACCTCCGGTGTACAGCTACATCCATAAGCTGCAGACGACAGCGAAGTGCATGGCAGAGGGTACTTACAAGGGAACATCCCCATCGCACCCCCCTCAGATTTAGTTATAAGTTGGCACAATGGATAGGCCTTGAAAAACTGAACACAGATCAATCGAGAAAAGAGGAAGAAGTTGTGTGGAACTATGAAAAAATAAGCAAAATATACAAACTGGGTCGTCCATGCGTAAGATAGGCAATATTAAGGGGAATGTGAGGCGAGGAGCGCCGTGGTCCCGTGGTTAGCGTGAACAGCTGTGGAATGATAGGTTCTTGGTTCAAATCTGCCCTCCACTGAAGATTTTGCTTTCTTTATTTTAGCAAAGTTATGATCTGTCCGTTCGTTCATTGACGTCTCTATTCACTGTAATAAGTTTAGTGTCTGTGTTTTGCAACCGCACCGCAAAACCGTGTGATTAGTCGATGAAAGGACGTGCCTCTCCAATGGGAACCGAAAACATTTGATCGCAAGGTCATAGGTCAACCGATTCCTCCACAGGAAAACACGTCTGATATTTTGTATACGACACTGGTGACAGCATGTGCGTCACATGACAGGAATATGTTCTCGACCCACCTAACTAGTACACTTGGCGAATGGGTGAAAAGTTTCTTCTACCTTGCCCGATTTAGGTTTTCTTGTGGATGTAATAATCACTCCAAAAAAGTGATGAAAACATAAGAGTTTTTCACATAAACTGAAAATAAAAAGTTAAAATCTTCGGTCGAGGGAAGATTTGAACCAAGGACCTCTCGTTCCGCAGCTGTTCACGCTAACCACGGGACCACGGACCTCCTCGCATTACATCCCCCTTAATATTGCTTATCTTACGCATAGACGACCCAGTTTGTATATTTTGCTTATTTTTTCATAGTTCCACACAACTTCTTCCTGTTTTCTCGATCGATCTGTGTTCAGTTTTTCAAGGCCTATCCACTGTGCCAACTTATAACTAAATCTGAGGGGGGTGCGATGGGGATGTTCCCTTGTTAGTATCACCGATATCTTCGCGATCCAATAGTGTAGGGGATTCTGGTGAAGATTGACTGCTCAGATGCTTCAGGGCCGCTGGACCCGATGGCATACCAGTTCGATTTTACACAGAGTACGCGAAGGAACTTGCCCGCTTTCTTGCAGCGGTGTACCGTAGGTCTCTAGAAGAGCGTAGCGTTCCAAAGGATTGGAAAAGGGTGCAGGCCATCCCCATATTCTAGACGGGACGTCGAACAGATGCGCACAACTATAGACATATATCTCTAACGTCGATCAGTTGTAGAATTTTGGAACACGTATATTATTCGATTATAATGACTTTTCTGGAGACTAGAAATCTACTCTGTAGGAATCAGCATGGGTTTCGAAAAAGACGATCGTGTGAAACCCAGCTCGCGCTATTCGTCCACGTGACTCAGAGGGCCATAGACACGGGTTCCCAGGTAGATGCCGTGTTTCTTGACTTCCGCCAGGCGTTCGATACAGTTCCCCACAGTCGTTTAATGAACAGAGTTAGAGCGTATGGACTATGAGACCAATTGTGTGATTGGATTGAAGAGTTCCTAGATAACAGAACGCAGCATGTCGTTCGCAATGGAGAGAAGTCTTCCGAATTAAGAGTGATTTCAGGTGTGCCGCAGGGGAGTGTCGCAGGACCGTTGCTATTCACAATATACATAAATGACCTTGTGGATGACATCGGAAGTTCACTGAGGCTTTTTGCGTATGATGCTGTGGTATATCGAGAGGTTGTAACAATGGAAAATTGTACTGCAACGAATTGACGCATGGTGCAGGGAATGGCAATTGAATCTCAATATAGACAAGTGTAATGTGCTGCGAATACATAGAAAGATAGATCCCTTATCATTTAGTTACAAAATAGCAGATCAGCAACTGGAAGCAGTTAATTCCATAACTTATCTGGGAGTACGCATTAGCAATGATTTAAAATGGAATGATCATATAAAGTTGATCGTCGGTAAAGCAGATGCCAGATTCATTGGAAGAATCCTAAGGAAATGCAATCCGAAAACAAAGGAAGTAGGTTACAGTACGCTTGTTCGCTCACTGCTTGAATACTGCTCAGCAGTGTGGGATCCGTATCAGATAGGGTTCATACAAGAGATAGAGAAGATCCAACGGAGAGCAGCGCGCTTCGTTACAGGATCATTTAATAATCGCGAAAGCGTTACGGAAATGACAGATAAACTCCAGTGGAAGACTCTGCAGGAGAGACGCTCAGTAGCTTGGTACGGGCTTTTGTTGAAGTTTCGAGAACTTACCTTCACCGAGGGGTCAAGCAGTATATCGCTCCCTCCTACGTATATCTCGCGAAGAGACCATGAGGATAAAATCAGAGAGATTAGAGCCCACACAGAGGCATACCGACAATCCTTCTTTCCACGAAAAATACGAGACTGGAATAGAAGGGAGAACCGATAGAGGTACTGAAGGTACGCACCGCCACACACCGTCAGGTGGTTTGCGGAGTATGGATGTAGATATAGACTTCCGTAAGAATTCGGGCTTCGTATCCTAGCCGTAAAACCCGTGCATAAAATCGGTAAGATCACGGTATCGAAACCATCTCGGACCGCGGATTTTTGCGCTATGTTTTTTAGTCTACAGTTCACCTTTAAGTAAATTGAAGATTCGCCACAAATGATACGTGGTATGGATTTCAAATTAACTTTAGGTGGCTTTCCGTGTTTGGTAACTAGACACGTCGCCGAAATGGTGTCCAATTCAAACACTTCCTTGAGGCCATTGAGTCATACGATATTATTGCTGTTATTACTATTACTTGAGCAATATTCCAAGATGAGCAGCATGAATGTTTTATTAGTAGTCTCCGTTGCAGACTGATGCATTTTAGCAGTATCCTACTAACGAACCTAAGTCCGCCACTTTCTTTACCTACGTCTTAGCCTACACGGTCTTTCAATTTCACATCCATACAAATTACACCCAGGCGTTTGTACGTTGCCAATCTTTGCTCCATTTTTACATCTGATCACTTTATAAGTATGGCTTTCAACATATCACTTCAGAAGAACTCGGGTTGAGTTTCGCATGACAGACGGTTTTCAATCCGTGATTGTTGGCATGGAGGAGAACATTTTGTTCGAGAAACGCACACGCACGGGAGAAACAGGAAGTATTGCATCACGAAGCATCAGTCTGATACGTCGGACTCTCTGGAGACGTTCATCACATGACTGGTGTTAACTGACTAAACCTACATTCCACTTGCGTCATTCACTTTAGTATTAGATTTGACCCTCATGGACACCAGTAAATTGTTGCATTCTGTGTGACATGTTAGTAAACAGGCTAAGGATTTCATCTTGTGGAACCTTACGCTATGGCTTAAACATAAGCTGTGCCAAGCTACGCAAACTGTTGACTGGATGAGTGTATTCATCTTCCCGCAGTATTTCATACATGCTCTATGGCTGACAAATTAGGTGATAGGGCCAGGCCAGTCGAGGATCCATGCAGTCGTCAAGGCATTTGTGGTACACACTGGGGTCTTGTGTTATCTTCCTGAAATACGTGTAACATTCACAGGAAATTATCTGTCTTCGGAAAAGAATAGGATAAATATAATCCTAACTGCTCTTTGCGATAAATCAAATTTGGTCGGGAGCTTCACCTATATTATGCAAGCTGATCGTTACTGATTGGAACTGCGCCAGAAGAAACCTGAGTGTCATCTTACGGACTGCATGCCTTACAATCAGTGAGATCTTGCTGACAAACTTGGCACTATTCCCCGCCGCCAAGCATAGAGACTATGTTCGGCTGGTAGGAATCTGACACATGAATGAATTCATCTTCACGAGGGCAAATGTACAAGTGTACCTTGAATAGCTGCCATTACAGCGTTGGGAGAAACGAAAGCAAACTGGAGATACCTACAAAAACTTTTCACGATTATTTAACTGTAATTCTTGATGAGGAGACTGTGCCAGAACAAGGGGCAGGAAATACAGGAACCCTGGGCATCATAGTCGTCTGACGCCACAAGGATACTGAACTTAGGACGACGTGAGCTGGCGAAACAGTAAAACCCACTACCAAGACTTCATAGTCGTCATAGACATCTAAGTATAAAGTGGACGTCACACATTCAATAAAGGATATTTTCACAATACTGAAATCGGGGAGACCTTCGGGAAAGAAGGGTGAAAGATTTCCTTCAGAAAAAAACATCTACCTGTGATCTTGATACCGAAGCGTTATATAGTGCAAGATGGACATCAAACTTCTACTCCATGAAGGACACAAATAACGAAATTTTACTTCTTGCGCGTATGCAGAAGAGTTGGAAGAAAGCGCAATTAAATTCCTATGTGATACACGCTTAAAGGATTACAAGTTTAGTACACAGAACAGCAGTAATGTTGCTGAACCTGCTGGTACCGAGCCAGACTGAGGTTCGATGACGAGTACGAGAGGATCATTTCACGCTGTTTAACCTCTGTGCCAGAGATCGTGTATCGTAGTGCCTGGTGGGGGTTGACCTAACTGTCTTTGGGCAATTCACGACCTGATGTTTACAACGTGTGGAGATGTGAAGAACGTGCTGGCCAGGCCAGCAGCCAGACTCACTCTGGTAGGTCAGGACAGGGCGGATCATATGCGGTCTTGCGTCATTTCGTTAAAAGGTAACGCTGCGGAGACCTGGAATATAGTGCATACTCGCCAACTTTAACACGTCTGAATGTAAAGAATGGACGATCACATAACATTAGTTTTCCTTGGAGCTTCCACAGTGCACCCAGAGCGCGGCATCGTCTGCAGAGACCAGGACGCGCTGCTCCGCAGGCCAGCGCTGCCATTGGATCCAGTGCCCACCACTATCGAGGCGCTTCTCAGAGGAAGCCCAACATTGGTCACCACACTGACTGTCCGTGGTGTGTCGTCATCTTGCTACAAACAATGTTATTCTCTGATTGAAGGTAAGTTAAGTGGCTGCAAGACCGTGTTCGGCCGAGCGAACTATTTGCCTATCCTCTCGGGCGCTATTCATCTGGGTAGTCGAGATTCTGCAGGGCATCAAGTATAGCGCTTCCGAAACCATAGGTACCATATTGGCACGACACGAGAGTCATGGGATCCTGACCAACGCGTGCCGATAGAGACATCTGCTTCTTAAACGAGGCATAACACAATCTCCTCACAAGCCACATTCAGATTCGATTTATAATTCCCCTAGATGGCGTTACTGCTGCTGGACTGGAACACCGATAATTTGCATACGCAAGCATGCGGTGCACTGAGATTTGACGTTTATTGCATGTCACCCCCAGGCTGTTGCAGTTTTAGTGGCAAGGTGTGTGACTAAGAAAGCAAGGCAAAACGTTAAGTTCTTTCGTTTCTTCATTTAAATGAAGCAATACCTACAGGAGCTATTCTCTTGTAGTCGCTTATCTAAATACTTGTCTGACGTGTAGCCTTATATAGACATGAACATTAACGATGGATACTACACATAAAAAAGTTTCTAAAATGTGGTCTGGAAAAAAATATGTAGATTTGCATAACTAGTGAGGTGGCAGAGAGCAGAAATAGAAACTGACGTCAGAACATCACCAAGAGAAGGCACTGCTTGGTAAGATGCACCCTAAGATGTTAAGGATTTTTTGTTCGTAATTTGGTGGTGGGTTGGAGTGGGGGGAGGGTCGTAAAAATTGTGCAGATAGGTTAACGCTCTAATGGTGAACACGGATACTTGTAATTGGAGCAATACCATTATGTTTATGTTTGCACATAATCAGTTTACATTTAACATACTGATTTGTAGAGATATTCATCCCACCGAGAAGTGTACACTATGTGATCATAAGTATCCAGACACCTGGCTGAAAATGACTTAAAAGTTCGTGGCGCCCTCCATCGGTAATGCAGGAATTCAATATGGCGTTGGCCCACCCACAGCCTTGATGACAGCTTCCACTCTCGCTGGCATATGTTCAATCAGGTGCTGGAAGGTTTCTTGGGGAATGGCAGTCAATTTTTCACGGAGTGCTGTCCTGAGGAGAGATATCGATGTCTGTCGGTGAGGCCTGTAACGAAATCGGCGTTCCAAAACATCCCAAAGGTCTTCTATAGGATTCAGGTCAGGGCTCTGTGGAGGCCAGTCCATTACAGGGACGTTATTGCAATGCAACCACTCCGCCACAGACCGTGCCTTATGAACAGGTGCAGGATCGTGTTGAAAGATGCAGTCACCATCCCTGAATTTCTCTTCAACAGTGGGAAACAAGAAGGTGCTTAAAACATAAATGTAGACCGGTGCTGTGATAGTGCCACGCAAAACAACAAATACATGACCACACCATAACAGCACCGTCTACGTATTTCATTGTTGGCACTACACATACTGGCAGATGACGTTCACCGGGCATTCGCCATACCCCGGATCGCCACATTGTGTACCGTGGTTCGTCACTCCACACAGCGTTTTCCCACTGTTGAATCGTGCAATGTTTTCGGTCCTTACATCAAGCGAGGAGACGTTTCGCATTTACAGGCGTGATGCGTGGCTTATGAGCAGTCGCTCGACCATGAGATCCATATTTTCTCACCTCCCTCCTAACTTAGTACTTGCTGTGGATCCTGATGCAGTTTGGAATTCCTGTCTGATGGTCTAGATCCATGTCTGCCTGTTACACATTACGATCCTTCTCAACTGTCGGTGGTCGCTGCCAGCCAACAGACGAGGTCGGCCTGATGCTTTTATGCTGTATGTGTCCCTTCACGTTTCCACTTCACTACCACATCGGAAAACGGGGACCTGGGGATGTTTAGGAGTCTGGAAATCCCGCGTACAGATTTATGTTACAAGTGACACTCAATCATCTGACGACGTTCTGAGTCAGTAAGTTCCACGGAGCACTCCATTCTGCTCCCTCACGTTGTCTAGTGACTACTGAGGTCGCTGATATGGAGTACCTGGAAGTAGGTGGGAGCACAATGCACCTAATATGAAAAACGTATGTTTTTGGGGTTGTCCAGATACATTTGATCACATAGTGTATATGCAATATGAAACGAATTGCATGACTGATGTAATAATTTAAAGCATAAGATATGTGGATGACAGCGTAGCTCTGCTGAAATCGGTCATCCAGTAAACTGCTTTTTTGGAGAGATTCTCTTGAAAACAGTAGGTTATTATGGCCGTCTCTGACTATTTCAGGCTATAGATATACTCAAGAATAATAACCATAAGTATTGGGAGTAGTCTACTATTGGTTGCGGAGAAACGCTCTAAGGAGCGTTGAAGGAAAATGGTTCAAATGGATGTGAGCACTATGGGACTTAACATCTGAGGTCATCAGTCCCCTAGAACTTAGAACTACCTTAACCTAAGTAACCTGAAGACATCACACACATCCATGCCCGAGGCAGGATTCGAACCTGCGACCGTAGCAGTAGCGCGGTTCCGGACTGAAGCGCCTAGAACCGCTCGGCCACCAAGGCCGGCGCGTTGAAGAACATCATTCCTAAAAGGCAGATAAGATACCCTTTGTAGTCTACCTACTAGGCTGATACGTAGAGTAGTAGAATTTTTCTCCCTGCTCTTGCCGTGTTATCGCTGAAATATATCTCCAACTATCGATAAATTATTAATAAAGCGAATAACTTGGTGTTATGATTCCGAGGTCGTAATGATCTTCACAAATAGAGCTACGTAGATTGATTAAGGAGTTTCCTGTAATTACATTGAATAATTAATTAAAAATTCTTAAGCAATCTAGGAATGAGGAGGTTAACCCGGCATTGCCGGCGCCAAGTCCGGGGCTCCAGATGGAGCAAGTGATGGGGAAGGAGGAAAGGGTGAAGTAACAACCTCTTAAAAAAACCTGGTCCATCTGGCTCCGGATGGTAGCACCCGGTTAGGGCCCCTACCTAGGGGTGCAGGCGAAGCCCGGCCAACGGTCTCGAAGGCGGAAGAGGAACGTCACTTCCCAACGGCAGAGAAAGCGGAAGAGCCACTGAAACATATCAGGTTGCGGCTGTACTCCATGTTTGGGGCGGCTACCAAAGGCGTCTGTCTCCCCATGTCAGGGGCGGCCTGAACTCAACTTCTGGGGCTAACAACTTCAGTCATATAACTGGACGTACACGAGCCGTCCCATCAAAAATTTTTTTAGCTCATGGAATGGATCGTACTATTGAACTGAGATTACCCCAGGGGGACAATCCTGCACCGACCGAGGTCGACGCAAGCAGGTATTCAGATTCTGGGGGACCTGCCAAAAAGTGCATAAGGGAAGAGTCGGATCTCCCAAGAACCTCAAACAAGATTAAAACTAAAAAGACTTTCAGAATTGGAACCATAAATGTACAGACAATGATTAAGACTGGTAAACTTAAACAGGTAATAGATGAGACGAAAGAAAGAAGCATTGGAATGCTAGCGATGCAAGAAAGAAGATACACTGACGAAGATACAGTGGTGTTAGAAGGCTTCATAATACTGAAATGGAAGCCAGGAGTTAGAGTGGGAAAAGAAAGACATGCATCTACATGCTTTGGTGCGGGTTTATAGTAGACAAGAGGTAAGAGGATGGCATAACTGAAACGAAGAGCACGTCAGAAAGGATATCAACAGTGACATTTCAAGCAGGGAACATAAAGTATACAATAGTGTTGTGTACATAGTTCCGCGTAGTCAGAGCGTACACAACTTTCCCAATAGAGCGCGCCCCGCTAATACAACAGCGCAGGCGCAGCGCTCGTCCGTCTCCGCACTACGAGATGGCGCTGCCATAAAGACGGACCAAATTCTGCTTCCGTCGATCCGCGTATTAATATGTAACGCAACCAATGAGATTGCTGCTAACGTAGAACCTTTTCTCCTCGCGGATCACACTCGCGCAGTGATACCTGAACGCGAGAGGTATTATAACGAGTGTACAACCTCCGATTAGTCAGTCTGCATTAGTCTGCATTTGTCTGTACCAGTCTATAGTCAAGTTTCAGTCTGCGCCTAATAAGATTACCATATTCCTGTACATAGCCATGAAGATACATGAATACTTTGTCAAGTATCAGAGATATGTGAGAATAAGATTAATGTACCAAGACCAAAGGAACTTCAGATTGTCAATTGTAAATAGCATAAAAAATCAAGTTAAGTAAGGTTTATGATTTTTCTTATTTTAATAAATATGTGTGAAAATTAATCAAGTTCTGTTTAAAGTTGGTCGCCGTCAATCTGCTACTCTAAGCGTGAAAGTGGCATTTCTATCGTCTGACGTAACGGTAGAAGATAAACACGCCACGATAAGACCACGAGACATACTGCTGACACTCGCCTACTTCGTTAGAGCGACAAGTCAAATAATCTGATGGTGTGTATACCGATGGTCTTACAGTACGCGAACCACAAATAGTAAGTGGACATGCACCTAAAAATGACAAGAACAGGAAAGACCAGAAAGTTGCAAACAGTTTATGGGAGGAGCTAGATGATACACTGAAAAACATACCACATAGACATGTAAAGATACTCGTAGGAAATTATAATGCACAGATTGGAAGAGAGAAGCAACATAATGGAGTAGTGGGCGAGTACCCTGCACACCAGCTGCCAAACAAAAGTCTAACTGAACTATGTCGAGAACGGAAAATGAGATTGATGACAACACACTTCAGGGCCAAACCGGGTAAGAAAAAGACATGGGGAAACCCACCCACCCGCCTTGGGAATGACAAATTGACCACATAGCAATCAGCTGGACAAACACTAAAGAGATCATGAACACAAAGGTCAGGGAGAACAGAAGAATAGATTCGGATCATTATCTTACAGAAGTTTAGTGCTTTTCGATTCCAAACAGGGAGACTGCCGCAGACGAAGAGAAGAACCGGAAACATGAAGACAAATAGAGACAAACTAAGACACAATCGATCCAAATATGAGAAAGGAATTGAACCATTTACTGAATGAGAGGACATGAAGCGAGATTTGTCGAAACACTTCCATGAACTATGGGGGAAGGAATCAGGTGGTGGAACAAGGAATGTGAGGAAGCGCTAGAGAGTCGCAAGAAAGCCTGGAGAGACTGGAGCAACAAGAAGGATCCGGGAAATGGGAAGTTTTCTTAGGAGCAAGAAAGGAAGCGACCCGAACAACAAGATGGACCAAAAGACAGAAGATGAAGCAGGAACTGGACGAGATTGAGACAAACTTGAGGGAAAACAACAGCAGACACATTTTCGGGAAATTCAATAAGAGTCTGATTGGATACAAGGGTAAAGAACTGTCTATAAGAGATAAGAAATTGAGCTGGCTGTTAGTGCGAAAGAGAATTGTAGGATTTTTGTAGAGTACTTCCACGACCTGCTGAACTGTGAACCACCTGAAGAAGGGCTGAAATTGGGGACTGACACAGAAGAGAGAGAGAGAGAGCCACGCCCTCCAACCAGAGATGAAGTCGCACATGCCATAAGCGATCTAAAGAATAATAAGGCTACTGGAGAAGATGGTATAGCAGCCGAAATAATAAAGTGGGGAGGCAACAAATCAATAGATAACATGACCAACATAATCCACCAGATTTGGAGAACAAATAAGTTGCAAGAAAGATGGAACAATGCAATTGTAGTACCAATACACAAGAAAGGAGGCAAGAGAGATGCAAACAACTACAGAGGAATATCGCTACTAGAGGTCGGATACTAGGTGCTGTCAAAACTCTTGCTGAAGAGAGTAGAAGAACAGGTAGAAAGTACAGTTGGCGACTACAATGCAGGATTCAGGAAGGGAAGAGTATATACAGAACAGATATTTATCCTGAAGCAACTGATAGAACAGAGGGCCTTAAAAAACAAAAAGACAGTAATAACCTTAGTGGACTTTTCAAAGGCATATGACTCCATCGACAGACAGACTCTTGTTAGGATCCTGAAGAACAGAGGACTAGATGGAACTATACAAAAACTCATAAAAGAAATTCTGACAGACACAAAAGTAAGGGTGAGATTCAGAGGAGCATTGTCAGAATAATTTGAGATGAGGATTGATGTTAAATAGGGAAATGGATTGTCACCATCGTTGATCAATATAGCACTGGACGAAGTAATCAGGCAGTGCAGAGCAATAAACGATACAATGGGAATACCAAAGACCCATGTGGGGGACAAAATGGACAACAGGACTCAAGTGGACTTCCTAGCCTTTGCAGACGACATAGCAATAGTAAGTGAGACGGAAGAAGACGCAAAGACACAACTCGACCACTTCAGCAAGGTAGCCAGAAAGGTGGGACTGAGGATCGCCTGTAACAAGACAAAGACATCAAATTCCACTGCAGACTCGGAAACATCGGAAGGCACTGTGCAAATGATGGACAAATTTAAATACCTAGGAGAAGTTATAACAGGAAGGAACAGGAGCAAGGAGGGAATAACAGAGAGGATAAAGAAGATGAGGTCAGCCTTCTGTATGACGAGAGAGATATACAATGGAAAGAATATACCCACAGAGTCAAAGTTAATCCACTGCAAGACAATGGTGAGGAAAACTGTATTATATACTGCTGAGACGATGACACCAGGAAGAAATGGGGCAGAAAACTAGAGAAAGGAGAAAAATACTAGGTCCCAAAAGAGGTGGAGAGAGATGGATTAGAAGACCTAGGAAAGAGCTGTACCGAAACGTGAGAACAATATCCGGGAAATCAGACTCAAAAGGGCAAGGTTTGCTGGACATTTAACTAGGATGAGCATGGACAGAATGACGAAGAGAGTGTTGGAAACAACAGGGAGGGCAAGGGGAAATACGGGAACCAAGTGGGTTGTTGAACTTCGGAAGGACTGGTTGGAATTGGGGATCAGGGTTGAAGGAAAGGAAAACTGGAGGAACAAGTATACACCGACAAATATGCCTGAGATCAACGACAGAGAAGAATACAGGAAAAGATTAGACTGTCACCAGTGGAGTTGATAGGAAAAAAAAACACTGAAGATCTCGGAAGAAGAGTGGGAGAGAAGAACAGAAAGAATGAAGAGGTTCTGGGAGAAGAAGAGGAAAATACAGTCCACGAAGAGGCTACCCGTGGTCCTACATAGGCCGTAACACAAGAGGAAGAAGAAGAAGAAGAATGAGGAAGCTCCACGCAGAATCGGAGAGGAAAGGAATATGTGGAAAACACTGACAAGGAGAAGGGACAGGGTGATAGGACATCTGTTAAGACACCGGGGAATAACTTCCATAGTACTAGAGGGAGCTGCAGAGGGCAAAAACTGTAGAGAACGACAGAGATTGTAATACATCCAGCAAATAACTGAGGACTTAGGTTACAAGTGCTACTCTGAGACGAAGAGGTCATCACAGGAGAGAAATTCGTGGTGGTCGCATCAAACCAGCCAGAAGACTGATACTCAACACTTCCTTGACTTTTGGTTTCGTCGTCACTAGGCGCCGACAGTCGTTGATGTGCCTGTGGTAGAATTTTAGATACAGCTACTAGCAATATTGCGATGTGGTACTGTCATGGAAACACCACGAAATTTACCTGCTCTATACGAAGGTATTCCGATATCGCAGATGAAGGGATGCTTTTAAAACCATGGACTCAGAGGAAAATAAGCAAGGCGACGTGTTTGTCTTATCTTCTCAGCACTGAGCAAAGGGCTCTATGCGCCACAAGCGGTAGAGCTTTGCTCTCGTTATGATTATTGTCATTTATATTCTCAATATTTTGCTTGATGATTGAAGCTATGTGATGTGTAGGAGTTAAATCACATCAGACACATGACTATGAGGCTGTGCTCAACAACCTGTGATTTGTCCTAATTTTAATAGGTAAACCGACATCAAGCAATCAAATAAATTAAATAAAAATTTTGAGAAGGAATTAAAGTTTGCCGAAAACAAATTAAAAATCTGAGATTTGCCAATGGCATTCTAATGCTGTCAAATTTGGCAGTAAACGACTTGGAAGAGGAGTTGAACGGAATGGACAGTGTCTTGAAAGGATAATCAAAGATGAACATGAACAAAAGCAAAATATGGGTAATGGAATGTTGTCCAGTTAAATCAAACGATGCAGAGGGAATTAGATTAGGAAATGGGATACTAAACGTAGTAGATAAGGGAACTACAGTAAATCAAAAGGGCCTCATTGAGAGTATATAACGAAGGCTACAATGACAACGAAACCGTTTCTTAAGAAGGGAAATTGGTTAACATCGAAAATAAATTTATATGTTATCAAGTCTTCTCTGAAGGTATTTGTCTGGAGTGTAGCTACATGCCAAAGTGAGAGGTGGGCGATAAGCAGTACAAACAAGAAGAGAACTGAAACCTTTGAAACGTGGTACAATAGTAGAACGTTGAAGGTTACATGTGTAGATCGCGTAACTGTCAATGAGGTACTGAATAGAATTGTAGCGAAAAGACATTTATGGCAATGCTTGATTAAGAGAAGGGATAGTTGAAGGGGACACTCAGAGCTGACAAGGAATTATCAAGTTGGTACATCTACATCTACATTTATACTCCGCAAGCCACCCAACGGTGTGTGGCGGAGGGCACTTTACGTGCCATTGTCATTACCTCCCTTTCTTGTTCCAGTCGCGTATGGTTCGCGGGAAGAACGACTGTCTGAAAGCCCCCGTGCGCGCTCTAATCTCTCTGATTTTACATTCGTGATCTCCTCGGGAGGTATAAGTAGGGGGAAGCAATATATTCGATACCTCATTCAGAAACGCACCCTCTCGAAACCTGGCGAGCAAGCTACACCGCGATGCAGAGCGCCTCTCTTGCAGAGTCTGCCACTTGAGTTTGTTAAACATCTCCGTAACGCTATCACGGTTACCAAATAACCCTGTGACGAAACGCGCCGTTCTTCTTTGGATCTTCTCTATCTCCTCCGTCAACCCGATCTGGTACTGATCCCACACTGATGCGCAATACTCAAGTATAGGTCGAACGAGTGTTTTGTAAGCCACCTCCTTTGTAGATGGACTACATTTTCTAAGGACTCTCCCAATGAATCTCAACCTGGTACCCGCCTTACCAACAATTAATTTTATATGATCATTCCACTTCAAATCATTCCGCACGCATACTCCCAGATATTTTACAGAAGTAACTGCTACCAGTGTTTGTTCTGCTATCATATAATCATACAATAAAGGATCCTTCTTTCTATGTATTCGCAATACATTACATTTGTCTATGTTAAGGGTCAGTTGCCACTCCCTGCACCAAGTGCCTATCCGCTGCAGATCTTCCTGCATTTCGCTACAATTTTCTAATGCTGCAACTTCTCTGTATATTACAGCATGATCTGCGAAAAGCCACATGGAACTTCCGACACTATCTACTAGGTCATTTATATATATTGTGAAAAGCAATGGTCCCATAACACTCCCCTGTGGCACGCCAGAGGTTACTTTAACGTCTGTAGACGTCTCTCCATTGATAACAACATGCTGCGTTCTGTTGGCTAAAAACTCTTCAATCCAGCCACACAGCTGGTCTGATATTCCGTACGCTCTTACTTTGTTTATCAGGCGACAGTGCGGAACTGTATCGAACGCCTTCCGGAAGTCAAGAAAAATAGCATCTACCTGGGAGCCTGTATCTAATTTCTGGGTCTCATGAACAAATAAAGCGAGTTGGGTCTCACAGGATCGCTGTTTCCGGAATCCATGTTGATTCCTACACAGTAGATTCTGGGTTTCCAAAAACGACATGATACTCGAGCAAAAAACATGTTCTAAAATTCTACAACAGATCGACGTCAGAGATATAGGGAAGTTGGGGTGGAGAGGGGGGGGGGGGGCAATTGCACATGGGGACAAGGGACGAACACAGCAGACAGGTTCGAATGTCTATGGGTTATAGTAGTTATTCCGGGACGAAGAGGCTCACACAGGATAGTGTGGAGAGCTGCAGAACGTTATCATTGTAATTAATGTGTTAGGTGCTACTTAGTAAATTCCATGTTTTTCTAAAACATATAAGTAACTGTATCGTGTAACAGCACATAAAGGATGTATTAGCTGTAAAATTCTATGTGCTGATCTGTCACGCAAGAGATTGGCCTTAATTAAGTCACTCGCGTGTAATGGTAAAACTATTTTCTTATTCTTTTATTTTTATTTATTTCTTTTTTCCACGTCGGTAACGGTAATAAACCTAAAGTCTCGGAGACGTATCAGATTTTAAAGGCACCAAATAGCTTTTGTGAAACACTTACCTCTTCAGAAAGGTATATTTGTTGAATATGATGTAGCAATACAGTACTTCCTGCGAAGATAAATCAACGGTGGTTTCTGCTGAGAAGACTAATCAACGCGCACGAAATATCAGTCTGACTATGATTCATGGGATTCTTAGTGACGTACAGTTATCCTGGGCCAACCCGTGACACGCATTTGGGGGAGTTGCCAATGCACGACGTAAGTCTTGCGTTTTACGGGCAGCTAGTTAGAGAGAAGTCACTAATATCCTCAATACCATCCTATCTGCTTAGTACCCAAGTAAACATCGTCTTGCTCCTTCCATTCTCAAGCCCAGTGACATTATAAACAGTTCCTTTGAAACCCGTTTGAGTGTTTTAGCCACAGTGTATGAAACGAAGCCAGATTCCACGAGCGCAAAACGTGCCTGTAGCGACGAGATCAGATTCTGCCTTCGCGGAATCGATGGCAGCTTGGAAAGGCGGCTTCCACCAGAAGAGCTACCGGAATACGTCAGGCAGCTACACACAGGAGCAAACCGCGGTGTCAAGTTGTGGTAATGCACCTGACAATGGTACCGATCCTTAAGTGTTTGTTGAGGTGACAGAAAAAGGTAGCAGAATATTCATGGGACAATCATATTGCCTTTCCATAGCATCATAGAGGAATTCTCTTCCACAGAACGTAGCTTCAACACAGACTTATTACGTTACACAAAGCGCTCTGCAGAAGGCTCGCCAGCTTCGGCTACCACGATCACAAAGCCTAACCGCCTCTGACGTGTCACGGGGCAACGTCTAATTCACTCTGCATTACCGGCAGCATATCTTGGTCACATTCGGCAACGACAGGAGATAGTATGAAGGAATAAATTCCTAAATTGTATCCGACTGTTCCGTTTTAGCCTTATTGTCAGTGCGAGATTGAAGAATCACATTTACCATAATGGGGGCCTGAAGTTATTGTCGTATACAAATCGTCGATCACGTGGCAAAATTACTCTCACAATTGCGTATAATAACAGCTTTGTGTTAATATCTTTTTCTTCACAGTGTACTGAAGGAACTATTGCAGAGGAGATCGCTAACCAACCCTTGTCTTGGGTCTACCGACACTACTGGTGTTTCTTCCACTTGTTTTTCTTTTGTCTTTTTGTTACATAACCTCAAGGAAAGGAAAACCGATGATTCGGTGGATATCTCAACAGACAACTGCCTAACATGTGAATCGAAGAAGAGGCAGAAGAAGAACGAGGAGGACGAGTTGGAGGAGGAGATGGTGAAGATTGTTGTTCTATCAACCTCCCCTGAATCGAGGGAGGGGTGGGCTCCAAGCAGTACAGATATTCACCTCGTTAGCCAGTCCGTTTAAAAACACAGCAAACAATGTATCCCAAAAAGTATGCTTACACATGTTTGTAAGATTTATGGCTAACTAACCTGATCTCAAATGTAATGTCGTGCAATAGGGCTTCAATCCCAATAATCCACAGCCAACTGCAACGTGATTACAAGACGTGGCTGTTCACGTAAAAACAGTTTCTCACCTCTCATTGGTCGATATTAGCATGGCCTTATATAGTGGCTTTGCCTTCATGGCCAATGATAGGCCAGAAATAAGGGACAGAAATTCCTTGGCAGGTCGACAACGAGTTCAGTGGAGTCGGTCGCAGGGAGTGGTCATCAGAACTCACTAGAAGAGCAAGGCCTGGCCTAAGCGGAAGTGTGTTCACTACTAGAGATACTTATTAACAATACAGTTTTATTCAGCTTTAATTGCATTTCTGCTACACTAGGAATTGTCTGAAATCTTATGCTGCTAAGGTCATCAGTCCCTAAGCTTACACACTAATTAACCTAAATTATCCTAAGGACAAACACACACACCCATGCCCGAGGGAGGACTCGAACCTCCGCCGGGACCAGCAGCACAGTCCATGGCTGCAGCGTCTGAGACCGCGCGGCTAGGAATTGTGGACCAGGAATATCCTCGGTGTATCAATAACTGTTGACAAACTTTGCTTTGGGCTTTGGAAATGTGGAATAAATCCGGCAGAAGACAAAATTTATGTATTTATTA
This sequence comes from Schistocerca cancellata, assembly GCF_023864275.1. Taxonomy (NCBI): domain Eukaryota; kingdom Metazoa; phylum Arthropoda; class Insecta; order Orthoptera; family Acrididae; genus Schistocerca; species Schistocerca cancellata. Next base: position 767,109,508 of record NC_064630.1, read on the forward strand.
CTGGAAAGTACACCTGCTCATTCCTGTAACAGATTCACACAGTCAAATCATCTACGGACCCACGATCGTGCGTGGTCTTCTTCAAGAAGAACTCAGAAGACGTGCACACGTCCACCTGCACCTGCTACGTGAGCTGTTAGATTGTTACAACGAGCCACAACGTAACGTCCATATTGATCTGTTATATGTTCCTAAAATTATATAAAATATTTTTATGGATCGAACAGGTATGAATTAAAATTAAATACCTAATATTTTTCTTTCATACAACAGTAAAGAAAATTGCACGGGGAGGAAACAGTAGTAAGAGTGTTAGGTTTAAGGGTTCAAGTGTGTAGGTGAATGCATGAACGGCAGAGAGACGGAAAGGGAATTAGACATTGGCTCTGAGCAGCACATATTATAAAGAGGAAACATATAAGAAAATATAGTGTAGTGCCAAAGAAACTGGTATAGAGATGCGTATTCAAATACAGAGATACACTCCTGAAAATGGAAAAAAGAACACATTGACACCGGTGTGTCAGACCCACCATACTTGCTCCGGACACTGCGAGAGGGCTGTACAAGCAATGATCACACGCACGGCACAGCGGACACACCAGGAACCGCGGTGTTGGCCGTCGAATGGCGCTAGCTGCGCAGCATTTGTGCACCGCCGCCGTCAGTGTCAGCCAGTTTGCCGTGGCATACGGAGCTCCATCGCAGTCTTTAACACTGGTAGCATGCCGCGACAGCGTGGACGTGAACCGTATGTGCAGTTGACGGACTTTGAGCGAGGGCGTATAGTGGGCATGCGGGAGGCCGGGTGGACGTACCGCCGAATTGCTCAACACGTGGGGCGTGAGGTCTCCACAGTACATCGATGTTGTCGCCAGTGGTCGGCGGAAGGTGCACGTGCCCGTCGACCTGGGACCGGACCGCAGCGACGCACGGATGCACGCCAAGACCGTAGGATCCTACGCAGTGCCGTAGGGGACCGCACCGCCACTTCCCAGCAAATTAGGGACACTGTTGCTCCTGGGGTATCGGCGAGGACCATTCGCAACCGTCTCCATGAAGCTGGGCTACGGTCCCGCACACCGTTAGGCCGTCTTCCGCTCACGCCCCAACATCGTGCAGCCCGCCTCCAGTGGTGTCGCGACAGGCGTGAATGGAGGGACGAATGGAGACGTGTCGTCTTCAGCGATGAGAGTCGCTTCTGCCTTGGTGCCAATGATGGTCGTATGCGTGTTTGGCGCCGTGCAGGTGAGCGCCACAATCAGGACTGCATACGACCGAGGCACACAGGGCCAACACCCGGGATCATGGTGTGGGGAGCGATCTCCTACACTGGCCGTACACCACTGGTGATCGTCGAGGGGACACTGAATAGTGCACGGTACATCCAAACCATCATCGAACCCATCGTTCTACCATTCCTAGACCGGCAAGGGAACTTGCTGTTCCAACAGGACAATGCACGTCCGCATGTATCCCGTGCCACCCAACGTGCTCTAGAAGGTGTAAGTCAACTACCCTGGCCAGCAAGATCTCCGGATCTGTCCCCCATTGAGCATGTTTGGGACTGGATGAAGCGTCGTCTCACGCGGTCTGCACGTCCAGCACGAACGCTGGTCCAACTGAGGCGCCAGGTGGAAATGGCATGGCAAGCCGTTCCACAGGACTACATCCAGCATCTCTACGATCGTCTCCATGGGAGAATAGCAGCCTGCATTGCTGCGAAAGGTGGATATACACTGTACTAGTGCCGACATTGTGCATGCTCTGTTGCCTGTGTCTATGTGCCTGTGGTTCTGTCAGTGTGATCATGTGATGTATCTGACCCCAGGAATGTGTCAATAAAGTTTCCCCTTCCTGGGACAATGAATTCACGGTGTTCTTATTTCAATTTCCAGGAGTGTATATAAACAAGCAGTGTACGACGCTGCTGTCGGTAACGCTTATCTAAGACAACAAGTGTCTGGCGCAGTTGTTAGATCGATTACTGCTACTACAACAGCTGGTCATTAAGATTTAAGAGAATTTGAGCGGTGTGCTATAGTCGGTGCACAGCGTCTCCCAGGTACCGATGAAGCGGGGATTTTCCGGTACAACCATTTCACGAAGGTACCTTGAATATCGGGAATCCGGTACAATATTAGATCTGCGACATCGCTGTGGCAGGGAAAAGATCCTGGAAGAACGGGACCAACGACGACTGAAGAGAATCGTTTAATGTGCCAGAAGTGTAACCCTTCCGCAGATTACTGCGGATTTCAAGACAGGGCCATCAACAAGTGTCAGCGTGCGAACCATCCAACGAAACATCCTCGATATGGGCTTTCGGAGCCGAAGGCCCACACGTGTACCCTTGATGACTGCACGACACAAAGCTCTACGCCTCGCCTGGGCCCGTCAATGTCGACAACTGGCTGTTGATGACTGGATACATGTCGCCTGGTCGGACGAGTCTCGTTTCAAATTGTATCGAGCAGATGGACGTGTACGGGAACGGAGAGAACCTCGTGAATCCTCGGACCCTGCGTGTCAGCAGGGGATTGTTCAAGCTGGTGGACGATCTGGACTGGTGCAGTTGGAATGATACGGGACTCCAGATACGTCTAGACACGACTCTGACAGGTGACACGTACGTAGGCATTCTGACTGATCACCTGCATCCATTCGTGTCCATTTTGCATTCCGATGGACTTGGTAAATTCCAGCAGAACACTGCGACATCCAAAACATCCAGAAGAATTGCAGAGTGGCCCCAGGAGCACTCTTCTGAGTTTAAACACTTCCGCTGGCCACCAAATTTCCCAGACGTGAACATTACTGAGCATATGTGGTATTCCTTGCTACGTGCTCTTCAGAAGAGGTCTCCACCTTCTCGTACTCTTACGGATTTATGGACGGGGCTGCAGGATTCATGGTTTCAATTCCCTCCATCAATGCTTCAGACATTAATCTAGTCCATGCCATATCGTGTTGCGGCACTTCTGCGTGCTCTCGGGGGCCCTACACGATAATAGGCATGTATACCAATTTTGGCTCTTCAGTGTGTATAAGGGGAAAGGGATCCCTGTGTTTGGATAGGATAGGAAGGGAAGAGCTGCATTTAATAGGATATAAATTACGGTGCAAATTTCATTGTTACGAAGACGGAGGTGATTCTAGTCTCGTTATAAGACAGTATGGAGCGTGTGTAGGTGTTCGGTAGGTTCGATACGTCGATATAGGGGTGGCAAAGTGCTTAGATTGTAAATGAAAGGAAAAACGATAGGAAGGTTGAAGTCCAGTTTGCGGAGACTGTAAGCTATGTTGTTATGCTCGAGGTGGTTGAGGAGAAGTGTGATGTAATTGTCGTCGTCCCGGAAGTCTATATGGGAAGTCTATATGAGCGGCCGACCACCAGACAGCGCGCTGGGAGAAGCGTCAACCCCTCCTCTCCCCTCTCCCCTCTCCACACTCCAGTAGCCGTTCCCGGCATCGTAATTTTCACGAGCTAATTGCGATGCTCCTCCGCGTAAAAGATTGTGCCGCAAACTCAATAGCCCGGCGACCTCCCGGCGTGATGGCGAATTACCCGGAGGGCAGGGGCGGCACTACGTCACCCCGCGGCGTCCTGTGGCGGAGCGGAGATGACGGCGACTGAACTACTGCTCCAGCGGCACGAGCCGGCCGCTTGGCAGTCAGGGAGAGCCGTGGGGAACAAGCGGCGTGTTGCACTCACCACCACTCTTGCGCAACTCTTTGCTGAAATGCTCCTGCGTACTCCGCGGGCTTGTCGATAACTGTGTGACTGGGAATCCCTGTCGTGGTTCTGGGCAGCTGCAAACCTTGTTGTTTCGTTACTAACCGTTAGTAAAGAGCCTTCATGTTGTAAGTAGGCTGTTTAGGTTCTTATATTGGTAACGCCGCCGCCACGTAGCGCTCTCTCTACGAAAATCACTGGCTGTGCTGTGTGCAGTCTGTGGCTAGTTTGCGTTGTTGTCTGCCATTGTAGTGTTGGGCAGCTGGACGTGAACAGCGCGTAGCGTTGCGCAGTTGGAAGTGAGCCGCCAGCAGTGGTGGATGTGGGGAGAGAGATGGCGGAGTTTTTAAATTTGTAATACTGGATATCATGAACTGCTATATATATTATGACTGTTAAGGTAAATACATTGTTTGTTCTCTATCAAAATCTTTCATTTGCTAACTATGCCTATAGTGCCTTCAGTAGTTTGAATCTTTTATTTAGCTGGCAGTAGTGGCGCTCGCTGTATTGCAGTAGTTCGAGTAACGGAGATTTTTCGTGAGGTAAGTGATTTGTGAAAGGTATAGGTTAATGTTAGTCAGGGCCATTCCTTTGTAGGGATTATTGAAAGTCAGATTGCGTTGCGCTAAAAATATTGTGTGTCAGTTTGTTGTGGCCCATTACCTGTCAGCATGTCAAGAGTCAGCACTGTCTTTCCGTTGGAAGGACAACACTACTTCTTCAAGACTGCATGGAAGTCCACTACTTCTGTGTGCAATTTCTTTTACTAATGAGACTTTGTGAAATAAACAACTGTAGTTACTATTATGATGAATGATAAGGACTATCTTTATGGACTGTGAGAAAATTTTAGCTTTTGACCAACATTGTATAAATAACTGTGTGTATTTGATTTCTTTGTTATTGTAATTACGATTATGAAAAATTTTAACAAATATGTATTGCCCAGTGCCCAAAACAATTTGTAAAATGTTTTGTGGCGAGCATGGGGGCTATGTAAGTAGGCTGCTTAGGTTCTTATACTGGTAACGCCGCCGCCACGTAGCGCTCTCTCCATGAAAATCACTGGCTGTGCTGTGTGCAGTCTGTGGCTAGTTTGCATTGTTGTCTGCCATTGTAGTGTTGGGCAGCTGGACGTGAACAGCGCGTAGCGTTGCGCAGTTGGAGGTGAGCCGCCAGCAGTGGTGGATGTGGGGAGAGAGATGGTGGAGTTTTTAAATTTGTAATAACGGATATCATGAACTGCTATATATATTATGACTATTAAGGTAAATACATTGTTTGCTCTCTATCAAAATCTCTCATTTGCTAACTATGCCTATCAGTAGTTAGTGCCTTCAGTAGTTTGAATCTTTTATTTAGCTGGCAGTAGTGGCGCTCGCTGTATTGCAGTAGTTCGAGTAACGGAGGTTTTTCGTAAGGTAAGTGATTTGTGAAAGGTACAGGTTAATGTTAGTCAGGGCCATTCCTTTGTAGGGATTATTGAAAGTCAGATTGCGTTGCGCTAAAAAAAATATTGTGTGTCAGTTTAAGCCCAGTCATGTATAATTGTTCTAAGGGGACGTTCCAATGTCTAAGCCAAGGACATAATAAGTACTACGTAATAAATTTAGTTACTTGCAAGTTCTCCTTTTCCACATCTTCCTCCCTAATGAGGGCGAGTTCATAATACCGGCATTGCAGTCAGTCAATCACTGACACGTTTACTTCGGGCCATACATTTACTAAGCATGATTGGTAGCAGAATGCAGGGTGATTGAAAAGATTTCAGTGGTTCATTACAGACAAACTGCACTGAAGAGGCAAGGGAAATTGTTACACCTGCCTAATATCGTGTATGGCACCGCGAGCATGATAAAGCGACGTGGCATGAACTCGACTAATGTCTGAAGTAGTGCTGGAGGGAGTTGACATCATGAATCCGTCAGGGCTGTCCATAAATCCATAAGAGTACGAGGGGTTTGAGATCTCTTCTGAACAGCACGTTAAGAGGCATCGAAGATGTATTCAATAATGTTCATGCCTGGGAAGTTTGGTGGCGAGTGGAAGTGTTTAAACTCAGAAGAGTGTTCCTGGAGACACTCGATGGGAAATCTGGACATGTGGGATGTCGCATTGTCCTCCTGGAATTACTCCAAGTCCATCGGAATTCACAATGGACACGAATGGATACAGATGGTCAGACAGGATGCTTTCATACGAGTCACCTGTCAGAGTCGTATCTAGAATTATCAGGACTCCCATATCACTCCAACTGCACACGCCCCACACCATTGTAGACCATCCAGCAGCTTGAACAGTTACCTGCTGACATGCAGGGTCCATGGATTCAAGAGCTTGACTCCATGCCGTTATACGTCCATCCGCTCGATACAATTTGAAACGAGACTCGTCCGACCAGGCCACTTGTTTGTAATGATTAACAGCCCAACGACGGTGTCGATGGGCCCAGGCGATGTGTAAAGTTTTATGTCGTTCAGGTACTCAAGTGGGCGTTTTTACGGAAGTCCAAATCGATGACGTTTCGTTGAATGGTTCGCACGCTGACACTTGTTGATGGTCTGGCTTCGAAATCTAAAACAATAACTGAGGATTGCACTTCTGCCACATTGAACGAACTTTTGAGTCGTCGTTGGTCCCGTTCTTGCAGGATATTTTCCCAGTCGTAGCGATGTCGGATATTTGATGTTTTATCGGATTCCTGATATTCACGGTACACTCGTGAAATGGTCGTACTCCATTGCTACCTCGGAGATGCTATGTCTCATAGCTCGTGTGCCGATTATAACACCACGTTCAAACTCACTTAATTCTAGACAACCTGCCATCGTAGCTGCAGTAACCTACCTAACAACTGCGGCAGACACTTGTTGTCGTACACAGCCGATGCCTGTGGTCTTGTATAGTCATTCCCTACAGCAACGCTGTTTTCTGCCTGTTTAAATATCTCTGTATTTGAATAGGCATGCCTATACCAGCATCTTTGGCGCTTCACAGTATGAAAGAAATACTTTGTGGAAGGCAGGTTCGAAGTTTATGTTCGCACAAAGACCATACAATACACTCAAAATGAGTACTATGCATTGTTCTAGAAACCTCGAAATGGTAGTCCATTTCATTCCACACACGAATCAACAGGTAGTTGTTTACTGATTGGTTGATTGGTTAGTTAATTTGGGGAAGGGAACCAAACAGCACAGTCATCGGTCCCATCGGATTACGGAAGGATAAAAAAGGAAGTTGACCCATCCCTTTGGAGGGAACCATCCCGGAATTCGCTTGAAGCGATTTAGGGAAATTACGGAAAACCTAAATCAGGATGGTCGGACGAGGTTTTGAACCGTCACCCTTCCAAATGAGTCCAGTGTGCTACCTGTTTATTGAATCGATAGCTGTAACAATTCGAGTTTTCAGTTCTTGTCAGCCATAGGTGAGACAAAACTCTCTCTTTTACGTAACCACACAGACAAAAAAATCGTAAGGCGTGAGGTCTGGTGATCTGGGAAGCCAAAATCAGTGAACAAGGTCTTGTTGCCCATCTCTTCCAATACAACGTTGTGGGATGGTATTGTTAACGCCCCACTTCAAGGTGAAATTTACGCGGGACACCACGTATGAAAATGAAGACATTACAATGTTCGTGAATTTCAGTAAGCAAACAGTTTGCAGCACGTCCAGGAATGACGTTCCTGTCACAAATTCCTGCGCAAATTAAGGAAGGTGCATAAACTTTGTGAGTAGATACGAGGCAAAACACATTCAGTTTCGATGAGTCTCCTTCACGTCGGACGACGTAGCCAGGGTTCCGTTGTCCCCAAATTCTTACATTATGGCGGTTTACTTCACCAGTCAGATGAATCGTAGTCGTTCGGAAAAAGTGTCGTCTGCCATATGCTGCAGTCCTGAAATGCAAAATTCGTACCTTCTGTTACGGTCGTCGGGATGCAATTTCTGCAGTAACTGAAATTGAGTTTGTGAGGATTCATATTCAGGCCTCGTTTCAGAACACGCCACACCGATGTTTGAGGAAGTTGAAGTTCCGGGCCTGTCCGTCTTGTGGACTTCGACGGTTCCGTGTGCACGTTTTCATCCGACGTGCGTAGCCGAACAATACTCTTCCCTTTGCATACGCAACCAACTTCCCAGAATTTTTATGCCAGTAGTAAATCTATTTGAACAGAGGCTGTTTCTTGCTGAATAGACGCGGATTGCAGGTTTCACTTGAACAATGCATTGACTTAGCGCAAATGCCAACTCTCAAAATGGTTCCTCTTGTGGTGTCGTGTTGGTACAAGCAAACAACAGCGCATCTGTGTCAAAACATTGAACCTTCCTCTATAGAGCGACAGGAGCGATGTGTTTTATTTCTATCATAGTTTTAAAGTAATTAAAATTAAAATCTGTTTTTTTTTGTTTTTTTTGTTTTTTTGAATCATCCAGTATAGTGGTCAAGACGTCATTCAGTTCTTGCATTTGTTGGTGCAGTGGCGGTCTTCGATCAGAACTCTGGTAAGATTCAACACTCCACGTACGTATACCTGTGCAGAACTTCTTCATCCTACAGCCATTATAACCTGCTATCTACAGTCAAGCCACGGTCTTTCTCTTCGGTTTTACCGCTCCGCACTGCCTTCCAGTACCTGAATGACTCCTGCTTGATGCCTCAAGGTGTCCCCTATGTCTCGATCTCTGGTTTTAGTTAATCTGTGCCACAAAATTCTTTCCCGTCCTCTTAAATTCCGTACTCTTTCATAGATCTAGTTTACCTAATCTTCAGTATTCCGCAATACCGCTTTTAAAAAGCTTCTTTTACCGTATTCTTTGTAGCCTTTATGGCCTTTGTTTCGTTTCCACGGAACGCTACCCACTAGAGAAATACTTCCAGAAAATATACCATAACATTGTATTCATACACTGAATCGCCAAAGAAACTGGTATAGCCATGCACATTCAAATATAGAGAGATGTAAACAGGCAGAATACGGCGCTACGCCTATATAAGACAACAAGTGTCTATCGCAGCTGTTAGATGGGTTACTGCTGCTACAATGGTAGGTTATCAAGTTTTAAGTCAGTTTGAACGTGGTGTTAAAGTCGGCGCACGAGAGATGGGACACAGAATCTCCGAGGTAGTGATGAAGTGGGGATTTTCCAATACGACCACTTCACGAGCGTACCGTGAATATCAGCTATCCGCTAAAACGTCAGGTCTCCGACATCACTGAGGTCGGAAAAAGATCCTGCAAGAACGGGACCAACGACGACTGAAGAGAATCGTTCAGCGTGACGGAAGTGCAATCCTTCCGAAAATTGCTGCAGATTAGAATGCTGGGCCATCAATAAGTGTCAGCTTGCGAACCGTTCAAGCTTAGATCATCGATATGGGCTCTCGGAGCCGAAGGTCCAGTCGTGACCCCTTGCTGGCTGCACGACACAAAGCCTTACGCCTCGCCTGGGCCTGTCAAGACCGACAATGGAGTTTTGATGACTGGAAACTTGTTGCCTGGTCGTTTTAAATTGTATCGAGCGGATGGACATGTACGGGTATGGAGACAACCTCATCAATCCATGGACCCTGCATGTCAGCAGGTGACCGTTCAAGCTGGTGGAGGCTCTGTACTGATGTGAGGCGTGTGCAGTTGGAGTGATACAGGACCCGTGATACGTCTTGATACGACTCTGACAGATGACACGTACGTAAGAATCCTGTGATCACCTGCATCCATTATGTCCATTATGCACTATATTAGACAGGCGTAGCAGTTTCTTCGGCTCTTCGTTGTAGTAAGCCTATATGTTAACGTATTTATGTTTTTACTTTCGGAAAAGCTTTTCTTACGGTCTCATGTCTGCATTTAATATTATTTATACTTCTGTGAGAGTCAGCTATTTTGTGAAACTCGTCTACTAGGTTCAGTGCGGTTGTTATGGCAAAAATTCTCATACACTGGTGTATCTTTACCAATTATTTTGCGGTCAAAAAAATTCCATACAATCCCACTGATTCTTTATAGTTGTTATTACTATGAATACTTGCAACTCCGTTACATAGAAATAAACATACGCTTGCTGTTGTTCAACTGCAACTTACACATCGTCCTAAATTGTTTTGTCGTGCTTTCCATGAACATTAGCTAGTTTCATAATTTTATAATCGTTGTAACACTATATGTTCTCCGCTATATGTTGATTCAAAACATGATTTCCACGATTACATAAATAAAGCAAAGGTCTTCTTAGTCCGAAGTCTGGTCCGAACACGCCAATGCTTTACTAGGCATGGTTATGTTGTGTTGGAAGTAGTGTGTCCTGCAATGCTTAAAGCGACGCGCCCAATCAATTACAGGGTGACGTATGTAAAATCTTGGTCAACTTGCAACTTGTCTTTATCCTCTACCTTAACATATCATTGCCAGAGATGAGAATGAAAAAGAAAGAAAAATCTTAATGCCCACAAGGACTTGAAACTTGAATTTGTTGCGTGTTTCATATACACTTAATCACCGAGAAGACGATCACATGGTAAACAACAGTGACCCAGAGTAAGCTGGTAGTTTGCAGCTCAACCACAAGAGAGTTTTCTTTTTAATTTACTGATATCCGTTGCCAATTTTCAACAAACACATAGTACGTGATCTGTCTTTACATAAAGGGCAATTTTCCATACACTCATAATACACTTCTCTTCGAAACAAATGTTCTTATAGCGTTATTAGTAATCTGACAGTCGTTCAAAAAAGATTATATATGGACACGATAGAATTCGACTGGCACTAGCGAATTAAGCAATGTCCATTGAATGAGTAGTGTCTGTGCCTTACGTCATTATTCTTACATCAAATGTTGTTTCCTCTGGGAATCTTGACACTCCCACCTCGGAAATGGTTTGGAGCGGAAAGACTTTCGGAGTTTCAGGTGATGTTTCTTAGGAAAATATTGTTGCTTACAATAGGAAGAAAGAGAAGATGGGCAACGAGTGCAGCCTTGCTGCTGCATTCCAGCTTACAAATGATGACATTTATAGCATTTGTGGGAGTACATATAATTTTCCAACACAGTTTTTCTGGAATCAAATTCCAATTCGTAATTAGAGTTATAGCCCTAGGCAGGGATACAAGATCATTCGCGAATACTCCGCACATTACTGTCACCACTGTTATTACCTCAAAATGTGACACAATTAGAAGTGATTTATGGGCGAGGCAATCAGGATTCTGAGGAGCTCGTGTAAAATCACGGTGGTGCACTTCAGACCATAAGGTGGCGTTGTAACCCAGTGTTACAGCCGAGTACGCTGTCAGAATATGCTTTCGAGAACAGTGCATTTATTCATTACTTTTGTTCTACTTTCTTAACCGCATCTTCTTCTACGGTACAACCTTGCTGCTAAGTGAATCGCACTTTGCTGCCCTTCTCGCGTGAAAATAAAATATTACGTGGGAATGATTTGTGATTCGATATGGGAGACCATGAACGAAAGCAAGACATGGGCTTGGGAAACCGTCGTAATATTGTCGTTAGAGGTGTCCCGCAACGTCGGCCAGCCCTGGGCTGTGTGGAAGTATGGTGGTAATAAACCACGTCCTGGCTACGGACTAGAGGATCCACGAAAAAGTGGAAATATTGATGGCCCTGTGGGGATCTCATCCCTGTTCGCCAAAAACGCGAACACTGAGTGCCACCCCTGCGCCATTTCTTTATTCCGTGTGACCAAGAGTCTTCACATCTAAGCAGACAGGCAATCGGCGACCTTCAGCAGGTATATCATACAAAACTACAGAGCCCACAGCTATAGAGAACCCGTGGATTACTTAAAATGTATTTTTGGTTGCCCTCAACTACTAATTCCTTTACGTTACTTCACGATGGTGGGCGTAAGAACGAATCTAATTGTTGTACAATTTTAAAAATGAGAATCTATTGCAGAAAAGTTTACATCGCTCGCTTAGACTTCAAGACAGCGTTTGACATCATCATTCAGAGCAAACTAATGGAAATTCTGATAGTAATTAAACAGAAATACAGAGCAGAGTAAAAATTAAATACACGTAAACATGTAATATATGCCTGTAAGGAATATTGCACAGTTATCAGTAGAAATGCGGAAGAATACAGACGCTTAGGTCCGCAGATGAGAGAGTTCTGCTAACTGTACATCCAGATGAAAGAAATTTCTTAAGGGTCTTAGAAGATGTGGGTGCAGTGCTAAGAGATGAGTACAAAATGGACATTAACTCAAAAATACTCGTGTGTTCCAAGAAATCAGAAGAGGTAAACATTAAAATTTAGAGGAACTACAATTAAATAAATAAGGCCGCAAAAATAATCAAGGAGCAAGATAACAGAAGGCGGAGGAAGAAAAGAAGAGCGGAACAAACCATTAAAGAAATAAAAGCAATGGTTATGAGTAAAAGAACAATGCTTTGTTCAGACAACTGATGGAAGGAAAAGACAGTAATAGCTGGATTTGGGGCGTAGCACTTTATGGCTGTGGAACTTGGACAACAGTGAAAAATTAAATGAATTTTCTTGAAGCATTTAAGGTACATGGTGACAATTATTGAACTATATTAAATAAAATCGTCATAACTTCTGAACGGTTTGATTTAGGAAGTTCAAACCGCACGGTTGGCCGCGGGGAATGGCGGAAATTAGTATGCGCATCATGGTTTAGTTTAGCGACAGAGCCCATTTTAATTTGAATGGGTTCATCAATAAGCAAAATTCCACATTTGGGGGACTGAGAATGCGCATTTCGCGATCGACTAGTCTCTTCACCCTCAACGTGTGTCTGTGTGGTGTGCAACGTCCCCGTCACGAAATAATAGGTGCGATATTCCTTGAAGGCACGGTGACCACCTAACCATGCGTGAAGGTTTTGGGAGATGATTTCATCCCCATTATCGAAAGTGATCCTGACTTCGACAACACGTGGTTCATGCAAGACGGAGCTCGACCCCATCAAAGCAAGAGTGTTTGATGTCCTGGAGGAGCAAACTGGGTACCGAATTCTACCTGTGGGGTGCTCAGAGGCCACTGGAATGGGCGTCGATGGGCCGCCACATTCTCCGAATCTGAACACATGTGACTCCTTGTTGTGGGGCTGTATTAAAGACAAGATGTGCAGCAATAGCGTCCAAACCACAGCTGAGCTGAAAACAGCCATTCAGGAGGTCATCAACAGCATCGATGTTCTGAAACTTCAGTGGATCATGCAGAATTTCGCAATTCGTCTGCGCCACGACATCGCCAATGATGGCAGGCGTATCGAATATGTGATAACCTAAATCCGAATAGCTGTAGTGACGTTTATATTTTTTCATTAAGTTCAGTAACTGTCACGCTGTATGATGCTCGAGACGCCAGTTAAAAATAAGCAGGACGGATAAAACCACCAGCCAGAAAGTTCTGCGAATAATAAGTGAAGGGAGTTCATTCAGGCAAATAATAGAATGAATTCTCTGTATGTCCATCTTTTCACACATGATCTCGCCTGTTCAGTACAGAATGTCAACTCCAACACCCTTCAGTCATCTATATCTCCAAACCGTTATTTTATTGGGCTATCAGTTTCTGTAGGTGATGTTCGAAGTGATCGCTGTCGCAAAAATCTGCGGATACCAGTCGTTGAATCTGACTGGACCAGACGTGGGAAATCTTCCTATACGGCGGTCAGGAGGCCTGAAGATGGCGTGATATATCTCCGAATCTGGTAGCCCAATAAAATAACGGTTTGGAAATTTAGACGGTTGAAAGGTGTTTGATTTGACATTCTATAGAGTCAATTAGCTACATAATACGACACAGTCAGTTCCTTGTAAATACACTCCTGGAAATGGAAAAAAGAACACATTGACACCGGTGTGTCAGACCCACCATACTTGCTCCGGACACTGCGAGAGGGCTGTACAAGCAATGATCACACGCACGGCACAGCGGACACACCAGGAACCGCGGTGTTGGCCGTCGAATGGCGCTAGCTGTGCAGCATTTGTGCACCGCCGCCGTCAGTGTCAGCCAGTTTGCCGTGGCATACGGAGCTCCATCGCAGTCTTTAACACTGGTAGCATGCCGCGACAGCGTGGACGTGAACCGTATGTGCAGTTTACGGACTTTGAGCGAGGGCGTATAGTGACCATGCGGGAGACCGGGTGGACGTACCGCCGAATTGCTCAACACGTGGGGCGTGAGGTCTCCACAGTACATCGATGTTGTCGCCAGTGGTCGGCGGAAGGTGCACGTGCCCGTCGACCTGGGACCGGACCGCAGCGACGCACGGATGCACGCCAAGACCGTAGGATCCTACGCAGTGCCGTAGAGGACCGCACCGCCACTTCCCAGCAAATTAGGGACACTGTTGCTCCTGGGGTATCGGCGAGGACCATTCGCAACCGTCTCCATGAAGCTGGGCTACGGTCCCGCACACCGTTAGGCCGTCTTCCGCTCACGCCCCAACATCGTGCAGCCCGCCTCCAGTGGCGTCGCGACAGGCGTGAATGGAGGGACGAATGGAGACGTGTCGTCTTCAGCGATGAGAGTCGCTTCTGCCTTGGTGCCAATGATGGTCGTATGCGTGTTTGGCGCCGTGCAGGTGAGCGCCACAATCAGGACTGCATACGACCGAGGCACACAGGGCCAACACCCGGCATCATGGTGTGGGGAGCGATCTCCTACACTGGCCGTACACCACTGGTGATCGTCGAGGGGACACTGAATAGTGCACGGTACATCTAAACCGTCACCGAACCCATCGTTCTACCATTCCTAGACCGGCAAGGGAACTTGCTGTTCCAACAGGACAATGCACGTCCGCATGTATCCCGTGCCACCCAACGTGCTCTAGAAGGTGTAAGTCAACTACCCTGGCCAGCAAGATCTCCGGATCTGTCCCCCATTGAGCATGTTTGGGACTGGATGAAGCGTCGTCTCACGCGGTCAGCACTTCCAGCACGAACGCTGGTCCAACTGAGGCGCCAGGTGGAAATGGCATGGCAAGCCGTTCCACAGGACTACATCCAGCATCTCTACGATCGTCATCTCTACGATCGTCTCCATGGGAGAATAGCAGCCTGCATTGCTGCGAAAGGTGGATATACACTGTACTAGTGCCGACATTGTGCATGCTCTGTTGCCTGTGTCTATGTGCCTGTGGTTCTGTCAGTGTGATCATGTGATGTATCTGACCCCTGGAATGTGTCAATAAAGTTTCCCCTTCCTGGGACAATGAATTCACGGTGTTCTTATTTCAATTTCCAGGAGTGTATTTTAAGAGGAATATTACATGGAAAGATAGCCGCAGAATGGCGACAACTGACATATTTAAAACAACTTGTACATCAAATGAAATTAGCTTGTAATAGTTTCAGATGAGAACCGCCAACCAATCGAAAGGTTAATGACCAATGAGAAATATTTAAAGTTATTCCATGTGGGAACATGGAAAGGTCAATACAAGAGGATTATATGAAACACTTGACCTGGAAAATAGTTCAGGAGAGCGATTTTGTCCTGCGCACAGGTTTTAATTTTTAGCGCCGGTGGGGCGTGACGTAGTTACGGCGACACTAAACGAGTTAGTGAACGCTTTATTGATAAATCCTCCAGTAAATCCGATGGACGCTATTAATGGCAACTACACAATCCAGTTTAGCAGCGTATCAAGTTTCGCAGGGCCGAGCGCAGCAGCTGCAACAAAGGCTAAAATACAGCAGCCCTCCTGCAAAGCACTGTACTCACAGTCGGACGCTGTCACCTCGACGGAAGCGTTCTGCAGTCACCGTGTTGTCCTCTACCGACTACTGTGAGGTCTCAGCATTTAGGTCTGTATCTTCAGTTACATATGCATAACGTATACTCCGTTCTTCAATGAACAACGAATTACTAAAGGTCTTTTGTATCAGTAGTAGCAAACACACTTCTCATTCCATTTGACAAATTATGAGACAAAATTACTCTGTGTCCCTTAGTATACAGTCTCATACGTTTTATTTTCACGATAAATATGCAAGATTTCCGATGGAAGTCGCAGAACTGTTGCACATACTACCCCCATTACAAGTTTTCTAAATCTTCCCAAAACTATTTCACGAGAAAAATGACGCCAAATTCATTGAACAAGTTATGTAGACTAAGCTAAGGAATTCCGTTGCTTTGGAAGCAAAATAACACTCGACGGCGAAGCGAGGAGAACGCGAAATGGAGATTAGCACAGGAAAAATGGGCATTCCTGGGCAAGAAAAACTGTACTGGTATCAAACATCGGCCTCGATCAGAGGAAGAAATTTCTGAGAATGTACCTCTGGTGCACAGGTTTGTCTGGTAGGGTATCGTGAACTGTGAGAAAACCGGAAAAAATCGGAAACGAAGCTTTTGAGACGTTGTGGAATAGGAAGATGTTGAAAATTAGGCGGACTGATAAGGAATGAGGAGGTGCTCCAAAGGATCGCTAAATAGAAGAACATATGGAAAAGCAAAGAAGGGAAAGCTGAAAGGTGGAAGGAGTAATGTACTGGGTCTATTCAAGGGAGATGTAGTTGAAGGCAATTTTACAGAAATGGAAGAGGAAAGATGGAGATGGGAGATATGGTACTGCGAGAAGAGTTTGACAGAGCACTGAAAGATGATCCATCAGAGCTACTGGCAGCCTTGGGAGAACCAACCATGACAAAACCCTGCAGTGTGGTGTGCAGGATGTATGAGTCAGGCGAATGGCTAAATGATTTTTCCGTCACCTGTTAATGTTTCGTACTATGATTCAGTCTTTATGTGACTTCGCTCAGAAGTTAACATTTCCGCTATTATTTTGTTGTTGGTATAATAAAGAAGGTAAGGCATTATTCTGTAGCAATCAACATTAATTATTAGTTATTATAGATTATAGATATAGTACATTATGATAATTAGAATTTCGTATGCATTAGTCTCTGCTATTCCTATGAATCAGGTTCATGACACAGTTACAGAAATAGCATCTAGTCTGCGTGGTTGTATTCAGATCGCGTTGAAATAGGTGTACAAATTTTGCACTGTATCGCCTTTATAAAACACCGACCTTCGTATATTACTAATAATATAATAGATTTTTACGCCGTAGGGCTAGTTAAAGCTCTCGATGTAAGACTTCGTCTCGCTATCAAAGTACTAACCCTGTGTGGTGCTCACGTACTCTGGCTTCTCCTCTCAGTTCCATCACAGAAGCTCTGCCGCGGATGGCAACAGCCCCCTGATGTACGTGCTTCTCCTATTTGTCTACTTTGGGTCTCAAATAATAATTATACAATGGAACTATCCAGAACAGTTTACTAGTGCACACTCCAGATTTTCAGCCAGGATTTTAAAATAGTTCTGTAACATGAAACATTTTATATATATATATCTGAAATTATGACAACCGTTTGTATTATGGAAGAGAAAAAATGAAACAGTTTAAGTGCAAAAAGTCATAGTATTGTGTATAACCGTGTTACACGCCATAACTTACCATCATGTAGCTTACGTAAATGAATTTCCAAATATTTAGAAAAGCTTTCAGTAATACTACGCCAGGAAATGTTATATTCTCTAACTTGGAAAAACACTGATATTGTTATTCTGTCTGATATTTGCCTTGCTGAATAATGGAAGTGGAAGTGAAAGTAGCTTTCTTTTATGAAGTACATTATGATAATTAGAATTTCATATGCATTAGCCTCTGCTATTCCTTTGAATTAGGTTCATGACAAAGTTACTGAAATATCATCGAATCTGTGTGGTTGTATTAAGACCGTATTGAAATACTTGACCAAATTTTGCACTGTATCACCTTTATAAAAAATTCGACTTCGTATATTACTAATGAATGAAGCAGGTTCTTGTTTGCATACAGAGAATTTCGATCTGACGAGAAAGCCGACTGATCGTCCACGCCTGCACACAAGCGTCAGCTAGTGCTGTTACTCAATCCACCATCATTTACAAAAATAAGTTCAATTAGAAAAAAAACAGCGTAGTCCATTATTGAATGAAATTCAAGAGTTATTTTACTCTCATTTTATTGAGACAAAACAACTCACCCTTACATCAACGTGAGAGGAGAAAGTACAAACTGGATCAGACTAGGGAAAGGAGTAAGACAAGGATGCTGTTTATCACCTACTCTTTTCAACCTGTATTTGGAAAATATGATTGAGCAATGCTCATTAGATGACAAAGGAGTAGAAATTGGAGGAAGAAGAGTAGGGTGCTTGAGATTTGCTGATGACATGGTCCTTCTAGCCACAGGGGAAAAAGAATTACAGGATTTGGTGGACACCATTGCAACTAACGGAAAAAAAATGGAATGAAAATTAACACAAATAAAACAAAAGTATTGGCAATAGGAGGGAATAAGGAAATAAAAATTGTGCTGAATGGAGAAACACTAGAACAGGTGCAAAATTTTAAGTATCTTGGAAGCAGGATAGACACCGACTGGAAGTGCACCACAGAAATTAAAACAAGGATAGCAATGGCAAAAGAGGCGATTTATAAGAAAAGGAGAATCTTCTGCAGCGGTCTGGACAGAGAACTCAGAAAGAGACTCATAAAATGTCTTGTATGGAGTGTTCTTCTATATGGCGCTGAAACATGGACTATGAGGAGAAAAGACAGAGAAAGGCTGGAGGTTTTTGAGATCTGGACATGGCGGAAGATGGAAAGAATAAGTTGGATGGACAGAGTAAAAAATGAAGAGGTACTGAGAAGAGTGGGAGAGAAAAGACAGTTACTAGATGTAATAAAGAGAAGAAAAGGAAATTGGATTGGGCATATATTAAGAAAGAATGACGGACTGATAAAAACAGTTTTAGAACATTATGTAGAAGGGAAAAGGAAGCGAGGAAGGAAGAGATTCCAGATACTGGATGACATGATGGACGGTACAACATACAACAGCCTTAAGAAGGAAGCAATGGATCGCAGAAAATGGAGAGGCAAAGGACCTGCTAATATAGCAGATAACTGATGATGATGATGACATCAACGTGCGACATCAAATAGAGAGAGAATCAGAATAGCGTACCGAACTACGAATCAAAGTTTTACATCCGTTATAAACATTTGTAATAATTTCTTTGGATTATTGTTACTTTTTGATAAAATATAATGTTATTTCCAGCAGTTTGCTGATACCTTAAATACTTTACACTGTTTATTTCATGAAGGTAACTTCAAGGAAACAGCTTGAAATCCACATTTATTAACGACGGTAAAAAGAGTGCCACAAATCTACTTTAGTGTATGAGGATCAACTTACCAGACGATTTGTGGTACCATGATACAGGGTGCCATGAACGGAAATGACGTTACATCTGTGTCTCTTCCTGGGAAAACACGGGACAGTCCAGGACAGATGCTTAAGCAGGACAACGGAATGACTTCTCGCAGTTAAACTGTATTACCTCCTATCTGCAGCAGCAAGATCACCGCATCTGCCGACCACTTGGCATAGTGTGACGTCCTGTTCGATCCCCAATACTGGCAACATTCAACGCAAACTGGAATAACAGATAGAAATGTACCAAGGTGGCAATTGACACCACTTTCTACGTTTATTTGCACAATTGCAAAGAAAACGTATCCAGAAGGCGTACAAAATACTTAAATCTCTCTACAGGGTGTTCCAATAAGAGTGTGCAAAAATTTACTAGGACATGGAGGATGCTCCATCGAACAACTTGAGGTAGGGAACTTGGGCCCGAGAAGCGAGCGTAAAGAGATAATAGGAATATCATGATATTACTGTGTACTTCTTTATTTACTTTAGTCAACTACAAATACCATCGTTGACAGCCGGTCGAAGTGGCCGAGTGGTTCTAGGCGCTACAGTCTGGAACCGCACGACCGCTACGGTCGCAGGTTCGAATCCTGCCTCGAGCATGGATGTTTGAGATGTCCTTAGGTTTAAGTAGTTCTAAGTTCTAGGGGACTGATGACCTCAGAAGTTAAGTCCCATAGTGCTCAGAGCCATTTGAACCATCGTTGACCAAATGAACGTACCGTTTGTACTGTATCTTACAAAAGTGCTGAAATTGATGGCCATTAACCTGAATACAAGCATGACATCGACGAAAAAGATTCTGACGCACCGTGACAGATATCTTTGGTGTGTTTCAAATCACATCACAGGCAGCTACGATTCTGGCAACTAATTCCACCTCCGTATCCACTGGGATCTCATACACAAGCGACTTCAGATGCCCCCATAGAAAATAGTCAAGGGGAATCAGGTCAGCTGACGTTGCAGGCCATGGAATAGTGCCTCACGTTCCAACCCAGCGACCAGGAAATACTGTACCGGTACTGCTCCATCGTATTGTACTGTACGTCTGTAGACAGCGCTGAGTAATGAATGGCTCTGTCGTTCACCCATAGTACCTAAATATGATACAACAGAGCTACATTATGGACAGGTAAAGAAAAAAAAATCTGCATCATGACTTCCTAGTAATCAGGTTCGTCCTCCTTGTTTTCTTGCAGGAAATAAAAACTGTATTTGTAAATAATCAGCACAGTACACGTAAACTTGTATGCATGTTAGTTGTAAATAAGCTGGACAACAGTACTACTAGACAAAGCAGTAGACAAGCCTACTTCTATATGGCCTTAAGCTGGCTTCTCCGACCCCAGGATCCGCATCTAAAATTGTTCAGTGTAGCATTCTCTGCGTCCTGTTATTTTTTTGCACGCCCTTACGGGAACACCGTGTATAAGTGCAGACTAAGAGACTAAAATCAATTATAATGTGCAACCTGAATAATGTACAGTTTGAACTTCTCTAGTGTTGGAACGCTGCCTGATTTTCGGCAAATGTGTAACCGTATAGTGATTATATTTCTAGAGAATTTTTGGCATTCAGTTCGCGTTCCCCAAGCGCATTCCGTTCCTCGGATCGAAGGCTCGCTCGTGGCCCTGGTGGGCTGTTGGTGGGGGCGGGCACAAGTGGTTCTGCATTGTTCCGTCGCGCTCGCGTGTGGCAGCGCCCCGCACGGAAGGCTGCGGCGCGCCCTCGGCATGCAACCACGCCAGAGGCTGCCTCCAGGCCGACTGTCGGGAGGTGTCATTTGAGAGCGGGCGGGCCAAGAGGCAGCGAAATGCACACCGCGTCAGGGTCCCCGTCGAGTTGTCAGCTACCCGATCAGCTCCGTTTCTGTCGACACCAAGTACAGTGCGCACAAAACGATTTGGCACGAATTTGCGCAGTCGGTGCGCTAGGGGAGCGAACAGCCGTAGCAATGGAGGCTCCTCTGAGAACAAAAAAAAAAAAAAAAAAAAAAATGGTTCAAATGGCTCTGAGCACTATGGGACATAACATCTGAGGTCATAAGTCCCCTAGAACTTAGAACTACTTAAACCTAACTAACCCAAGGACATCACACACACCCATGCCCGACGCAGGATTCGAACCTGCGACCGTAGCGGTCGCGCGGTTCCAGACTTAAGCGCCTAGAACCGCTCGGCCACACCGGCCGGCCTCTGAGAGCAGCCACCGCCTGTAGCATATGCTTAAACGCGTAGTACAGTATCTTATCAAACGTATTCGAGCACCCTTATGTTATTCGGAATTAACCACCGGATCTCACAAGAGTCGGACTTCCAAATAAAAATCACGCAGGGAAAATTGAAGTGTCAGCAAATAAAAATCACGCAGGGAAAATTGAAGTGTCAGTAGAAAAGTACATCGTAGGCCAAAAGTTTTGATCACACTATAAATTTTGCTCGTTTGCGAAATACGTCATAATAAATAAAATCTTTGGTTTAAAAACTGGTTTGTTGACGTCGAAAAAGGCCAAAAACAATGATTCACTTCAAAGCCGCCAGTAAAACATCTGGTGTAATAAAATTTGTCATTTGAAGGTTTTTCGGTGTGCCAATCAGTTCGCTACACTCACTTCCTCTGGACACACATCACTAATCTAGTGCTTTTTGCCTGCTTACATCTGCGACATCGGTGATGGTTCTGCATTATTCCTAAAAGAAACGAACTTAGTTTAGAAAAACGAGTAGAGATAAAGCTTTTCCATGAGCAAGGGAAAACGCAGGTGGAGCTTTCGAAAACTGTGAAATGTTCACGCCGATCTTTACAGTATGCTATTGAGCGATTCACCATACCTGGGTCCCCCAGAATCGGGAGGAAATAGATAACAACAGATCAAATGGCTCTGAGCACTTAACAGCTGTGGTCATCAGTCCCCTAGAACTTAAAACTACTTAAACCTAACTAACCTAAGGACATCACACACATCCATGCCCGAGGCAGGATTCGAACCTGCGACCGTAGCAGATCATGAGAACCGAATAATAGTAAGAGTGTCATTAAAAAGTAGAAAGAAAACCTCTTTAGAACTCTCTGATGAGTAGTCTGAAAATGTTAACAAAACTATATCTTCTCGCACCACTCGTAGCCGACTTGAAGAAGCTGATCTAAAAGAAGCCATGGCCTCACTGACAAGATTAGAAAGGCTCGATATGAGTCGACTCCAAACCACCAAACGTTCATCGAACAAGATTGGTCTAATATCGTGTGGTCCGACTAAGCAAATGTTCAGGTACGTTTGTCAACTCTATGCTCTAACAACATACAC
Source organism: Schistocerca cancellata (assembly GCF_023864275.1). Taxonomy (NCBI): domain Eukaryota; kingdom Metazoa; phylum Arthropoda; class Insecta; order Orthoptera; family Acrididae; genus Schistocerca; species Schistocerca cancellata. The sequence continues at coordinate 767,131,846 of NC_064630.1, forward strand.
CAATTTGGGTAGAAAACAAAATGTATTCATTTAAAAACTCACGAAAAATTCTCTACAATATTTATTCACATTTCAGATTTTGGGTACATCGTGTGTGACCTATGCCTGTCGCCGGATGGGCAAGGAATATAATCCGGAGTATGTGGCACCTACCGTAAAACACGGCGGAGAGAGCGTAGTGATCTGGGGCTACGTGAGCGCTGGAGGATTGGGACAAATGGTCGTATGGGAAGGCCGCATGGAGTCGATAAAGTACGGAGACTTGCTAGAATCTACTTTACTGTCCTTTTTTTACCCTGTTTGGCGATGCTGACTTTTACAACCCTTTTTGACGATACAAACATGGACGGCTTTAAATTCTAGCACGATAATGCAATCTTCATAAATACATCCATACAATGACTTCGTCTTCAGTGCACGAGTGGCCTACCGGGACCATCCGCCCGTCGTGTCATCCTCTCTGGAGCATGCGGATAGGAGGGGCGTGGGGTCAGCACACCGCTCTCCCGGTCGTAATGATGGTATTCTTGACGGAAGCCGCTACTAGTCGGTCGAATAGCTCCTGAATTGGCAACACGAGGCTGAGTGCACCCAGAAAAATGGCAACAGTGCACGGCGGCCTGGATGGTCACCCATCCAAGTGCCGACCACGCCCGACAGCGCTTATCTTCGGTGATCTCACGGGTAGCGATGTAGCCACTGCGGCAAGGCCATACAATGCCTTGGCTTCACGGAAATAACGTCGAGCTTCTGGATGGCCTGATCAGTCACCCAACCTGAACCCCATAGGGCATTCATGGAGTTAATTGAAGCGCAAAGTCCGACAGTACACAATAACATCGAAATTAGAATTAAAAGACCGCCGGCGCCTTGAGTGGAACGCCGTTATTACTGAAGATTGTAAAAGACTTGTGTACTCTCTACCAAAAAGAATTTATGCTGTAATAAGGGCAAAAGGTGGGCAGGTAAAGTGCTAATTTTGTGTTACTAATTAACGCTATAAATTGGTACAAATTGTTTGTACATATTTCATTTTTCTATTTTTCACAACACGCAAAGCTTCCTAGGAGGATCAATGCTTCTGACCAAGGGTGTAGCAAAAGCGCAGTGGGCAGTCAGGGGAAGTCGGTGACCTCGATTGTGTACTAGGAGATTCCAGCCCTTGTGACGACGCCCAGATCGTTTGTTTTAGATGTGATTTTGAAGTGGGAACGAGAACGAACAGTCACGGTTGAACCAACACCAAGCTGACCCCATGCGCTGACGCATGGGGACCGTCGAGCACAGCGATGGATGGTCGTAAAGTAAACCACAATGAACCAGTAGAAGCAATCAGTCTTGACTTCCAGGGTGGTACCAGCAGTCCAGCTAGCCACGACAACTGTTTGTAGTGAGTTAAAAAGAGAATTGCTTCTGAGGCACAAATTCGTGATTATGTGTGATGATGATGATGTTTGGTTTGTGGGGCGCTCAACTGCGTGGTTATCAGCGCCCGTACAATTACCCAATCTTTGCTCAGTCCAATTTCGCCACTTTCCTGGATGATGATGAAATGATGAGGACAACACAAACACCCAGTCATCTCGAGGCAGGTGAAAATCCCTGACCCCGCCGGGAATCGAACCACAAATTCGTATAGTTAATACTATGCGACGCTTGAGGTGGTGTAAAAGGAGACGCCACTGGACACTGGAGGACTGGAAACGAGGGTTTGTGGTGATGGTCAACCACGTTATAAACAGCTGAAATTCGACGGAGGAGTTTGTGTTTGGCCATCGCCTGGACATCGTTTCCTACCATCTCGTGTAGTGCCAACAGTGAAGTATGAAGGAGGTGATGTTAAGGTTTGTGGCTTGTTTTCCTGTTTAGGGCGTGGTTCCATCGTCGCGCTTCCGAAAACGCTAATTGCAGAAGGTTGTGAAATTTCACAGCATTGTGTCCTGCGTGGTGTAAAGGAACAGTTAGGAGAGGATAGTTCTTTGTGTGAGCATGACAAGGAATTCTATCATCAAGCGGCATCCTCGAGGCATTGGTTTGTGAACAATAACGTTCCTGAAATTGAGTGGCCTGCCTTAGGTTGTGATCTGAAGCCAGTGGAACGACTTGGGGATGACTAAGTACCTCGACCTCACTCCACACACCAGCGTCCAACGTCGCTTCCATATCCGGTTTCCGCTCTCGAGGAATGAAGGAATGACATTCCTCCACAAATATTCAGACATCTTACTGAAACAGTCTGCAGCAGAGTACAAGTCGCCATAAAGGCGACATATTAAGTCAATCAACAGGTACCAGTCAACCAACAGGTGCCAGGATACGTCTAGTCTGATGAGATACTGTGTCTCACGTATCTTGTAAGTAATAGCTGACAAGTCTGCAAACGATTGTATCAAAAGGATTATGTTAGTACGCGGAATAACTCGACAAATGTAAAATTCAAAGCCAAACGTTTCTCACTAATAAACAGAAATTGGAATAGTCGCACAAATAAAGGATCAACCGAAGTAAAAGAAGCACTACCACGTGCTACTACAAGGGAAACACGTAAAACGAAAACAGGTGTAAAATAATAGCATGGCAGACAGCATCACTCACTGCGACACTGACAATGTCTAAAAAAGAATATCTGACCTACAGAAACAATGTGTCAGTTCACTGACAATCTGTTTCTCAATATTACACAAAATTTTCTCCGCCTTTTACATCTACATCTACGTAGATACTCCGTACTTGGCGTGGCGGAGGCTGCCCTGTACCACTACTTGTCATTTCTCCTCCTGTTCCATTCGCAAATATCGCGAGGGGAAAACTACTGTCTGTATGCCTCCGTATGAGTTCTAATTTCTCGTATCTTACCTTCGTGGATCTTACGCGCTATATATGTTCACGGTATCAGAATCGTTCGGCAGTCAGCTTCAATTGCCGGTTCTCTAAATTTTCTCAATAGTGTTTCTCGAGAATATCTTCCCTCCAGGGATTCCCGTTTGAGTTTCTTAAGCACCTCCGTAACACGTATTGTTCGAACCCACTTGTAACCAATCCAGCAGCCCGCCTCTGAATTGGCTCGATGTCTTCCTTCAATCCGACCTGGTACGGATCCCAAACCCTCGAGCAGTACTCAAGAATAGGTCACACTCGAGTCCTATATCGAGGCTCCTTTACAGATGAACCAAACTTTCCTAAAATTCTCCTGATATATCGAAGTTGACCATTTACCTTCCCTACGACAGTTCTCACATCCACGTTCCACCTCATATAGCATTCCAACGTTACGCCCGGATTTTTAAACGATTTGACTGTGTCAAGCAGGACGCTAGTAATACTGTGTCCCAACAGTACAGCTTTGTACTTCCTATTCATCCGCATTAACTAACATTTTTCCACATTTACAGCTGGCTGCCATTAATCACACCAACTATAAATTTTGTCTAAGTCGTCTTGTATCTTCTCACATTGAATCAACTTCGACACCTTACGGTACACCACGGCATCATCAGCAACAACCGCAGATTGCTGCTAACCATGTCCGCCAAAACATTTGTGTATGTAGAGAACAGCGGTCCTATCATATTTCCCTGGGGTACTCATGACGGTACCCCTGTCCCTGAGATGAACACTCGCCGTCGAGGGCAACATACTGGATTCTATTCTTTAACAAGTCTTCGAGATACTCATATAATTGTCAACTTATTCCATATACTCGTTCCCTCGTTAACAGCCTGCTGTGGGGCACCACGTCAAATGATTTCCGGAAATCTAGAAATATGGAATCGACCTGTTGCTCATCATCCATAGTTCTGAGTATACCATGAGTGAAAAGGGTAAGCTGAGTTTCGCACGAGCGATTCTTCCTAAAACCATGGTGATTCGTGAATATAAACTTCTTAGTCTCAAGAAAGTTTATTACGTTCGAATTGAGAATATATTCATGGATTCTGCAGCAAACTGGAAATTTGTGGTTAGGACTATGGTACCAAACTGCTCAGGTCATCAGTCCCTAGTCTTACGCACTACTTAATCTAACTTAAAGTAACTTGGGCTAAGGACAACACACACACGCACCCATGCCTGATGGAGGACTCGAACCTCCGACGGGGTGAGCCGCGCGAACCGTGACAAGACGCCTAGACCGCACGGCTACCCCGCGAGGCTCTGCATCAAACAAAAGTATTTGTTGAAGTAGTGAAGTTTTGGGAAGTGCCGACCGGGGTGGCCGAGCGGTTCTAGGCGCTACAGTCTGGAACCGCGCGACCGCTACGGTCGCAGGTTCGAATCCTGCCTTGGGCATGGATGTGTGTGATGACCATAGGTTAGTTAGGTTTAAGTAGTTCTAAGTTCTAACGGACTGATGACCTCAGAAGTTAAGTCCCATAGTGCTCAGAGCCATTTTTTTGAAAGTACTCGTAGTTACCTCTTTCCCACCATCTTTATTTTGCAACTGGAATAGCTAGCAGTTCCTACAACCATTCCAGAACACTTTTTAATAATATTTTTTTCCCTCGTTTGCTCATTTGAGATGCTACTTATAACCGTATCTGCCTGATTACAAGAGACTTTCCCTGCACACAGAGAGCGAGTGTGGACTCCGGTGGTACGTCGTATAGCAAAGTGGGAGCAACGAGAATGTCCGAAGTGCTCCAAATCAGAAGGCGACAGTCAACTGAGAGTACCGCCCGAACGGAACAAGTGGGGTGGAGTCGGCCAGCGGTCAGGATGAGAATTCGTCCGCTGTCCCCACTTCCACGTGGATCCTAAACAGTAGTCTTGAGCTGTATTAGCCAGTACCCGTACGTGAGTAAATTCTGCACCACGACGTGTCTCTTTCAACTGTCTCCGATGGTTGTAGACAGAATCCGCTGAGGTGACAAAAGTCATCGGATAGCGAGGTGCACATTTAAAGACGGCGGTAGTATCGCTACACAACATATAAAAGGGCAGTGCATTGGCAGATCTGTCATATGCACTAAGGTGGCACATGTGAAAAGGTTTCGGACATGATTATGGCTACGCAACGGGAATTAAAAGGCTTGGAATGCGAAACAGTCGATGGAGCTTGGCGCTTGGGACATTCCATTTCGCAAATCGTAAGGGAAGTCAGTATTCGCAGATCGACAGTGTCAAGAGTTTGCCGAGGACACCAGATTTCAGGGGCTACCTCTCACCACGGACATTGCAGTGGCAGACGGCCTTGGCTGGTTCAAATGGTTCTGAGCACTATGGGACTCAACTGCTGCGGTCATAAGTCCCCTAGAACTTAGAACTACTTAAACCTAACTAACCTAAGGACAGCACACAACACCCAGCCATCACGAGGCAGAGAAAATCCCTGACCCCGCCGGGAATCGAACCCGGGAAGAACATCTATTGGCTTGACATGTCGGGACACACTCTATTCCACTCCGTAATTTAAAACGGAAATCACGTGTGTTCGTGTACCTCACCCCTCATGGTAATGTACATGTGCGTCAGTGAAAAAGACCAATAAAAAGGTGTTAGCATGTGGACGGGAATCGAACCCGGGAACCCGGGCGTGGGAAGCGAGAACGCTACCGCACGACCACGAGATGCGGGCAGACGGCCTTGACTTAACGACCGAGATCAGCAGCGTTAGTGTAGGGTTGTCTGTGCTGCACAGAAATCAGTGTGGGACGTACGAAACGTACAACAAACGTATCCGAAAGTGAGGCGAATTCCGTATTAACTGGCTACGGCAGCAGACGACGAAAGTGAGCGCCTTTCCTAACAGCACGACATCGCCTGCAGTGCCTCTCCTGGGCTCGTGACCGTATCGGTTGGATGCTAGTCGACTGTAAATCGTGGCCTGGTCAGATGAGTCACAATTTCGGTTGGTAGGAGCTGATGGTGGGTCCCGAGTGTGGCGCAGACCCCACGAAGCCATGCATCCAAGTTGTCAACAACGCACTCTGCAAACTGGTGATGGCTCCAAATGGTATGGGCTGCAGTTACATGGAATGGACTGGGTCCTCTGGTCCAGTTGAGCCGATCATTAATTGGAAATGGGTTATTTTCGGATACTTGGGGATCTCTTGCAGCAATTCATCGAAGTTATGTTCCCGAACAACAGTGGAATTTTTATGGATGACACTGCGCTATATCACCTGGCCACCGCGATTGTTTTGAAGAACATTCTAGACAGTTCGAGCGAATGATTTGGCCATCCAGATCACCCAACATCAATGCCATAGAACATTTATGGGACATAATCGAGACGTCAGTCGGGCACAAACTCCTGCACCTGAAACACTTTCGAAATTATGTACGGCTATAGAGGCAGCATGGCTCTGTATATCTGCAGGGGCTTCCGGCTACTTCTTGAGTCCGTGCAGCGCCTAATTGCTGCACTACGCTGGCCAAATATAGGTCCAGTACGATATCAGGACATATCTCGTAACTTTCATCACCTCAGTTTACCGTGGCAATATTTTCCTGAAAATAGCTGTCTGAGATGCGGGTATTGTGGTATTTTATAGAAATAGTATTGGAAGTTCGAATGATAATGATTTTATTATCACTGTGAGACGAAGGTACTTCATTATTGCGCGACGACCAAGTAGTTTTCTTAATATACAGGGCAGCTCAATAAGTAATGCAACACATTTATTTCTCGGCCAATTTTGGTTGAAAAAAACGGAAATTTCTTGTGGAATATTTTCAAACATTCCCGCTTCGTCTCGTATAGTTTCATTTACTTCCGACAGGTGGCAGCTCTGTACGGAGCTGTTAAAATGGCGTCTGTAACGGATGTGCATTGCAAACAACGGGCAGTGATCGAGTTTCTTTTGGCGGAAAACCAGGGCATCTTAGATATTCATAGGCGCTTGCAGAATGTCTACGGTGATCTGGCAGTGGACAAAAGCACGGTGAGTCGTTGGGCAAAGCGTGTGTCATCATCGCCGCAAGGTCAAGCAAGACTGTCTGATCTCCCGCGTGCGGGCTGGCCGTGCACAGCTGTGACTCCTGCAATGGCGGAGCGTGCGAACACACTCGTTCGAGATGATCGACGGATCACCATCAAACAACTCAGTGCTCAACTTGACATCTCTGTTGGTAGTGCTGTCACAATTGTTCACCAGTTGGGATATTCAAAGGTTTGTTCCCGCTGGGTCCCTCGTTGTCTAACCGAACACCATAAAGAGCAACGGAGAACCATCTGTGCGGAATTGCTTGCTCGTCATGTGGCTGAGGGTGACAATTTCTTGTCAAAGATTCTTACAGGCGATGAAACATGGGTTCATCACTTCGAACCTGAAACAAAACGGCAATCAATGGAGTGGCGCCACACCCACTCCCCTACCAAGAAAAAGTTTAAAGCCGTACCCTCAACCGGTAAAGTCATGGTTACAGTCTTCTGGGACGCTGAAGGGGTTACTCTGTTCGATGTCCTTCCCCATGGTCAAACGATCAACTCTAAAGTGTATTGTGCTACTCTTCAGAAATTGAAGAAACGACTTCAGCGTGTTCGTAGGCACAAAAATCTGAACGAACTTCTCCTTCTTCATGACAACGCAAGATCTCACACAAGTCTTCACACCCGAGAGGAGCTCACAAAACTTCAGTGGACTGTTCTTCCCCATGCACCCTACGGCCCCGATCTCGCGCCGTCGGATTTCCATATGTTTGGCCCAATGAAGGACGCAATCCGTGGGAGGCACTACGCGGATGATTAAGAAGTTATTGATGCAGTACGACGTTGGCTCCGACATCGACCAGTGGAATGGTACCGTGCAGGCATACAGGCCCTCATTTCAAGGTGGCGTAATGACGTAGCATTGAATGGAGATTACGTTGAAAAATAGTGTTGTGTAGCTAAAAGATTGGGGAATAACCTGGTGTATTTCAATGCTGAATAAAACAACCCCTGTTTCAGAAAAAAAAGTGTTGCATTACTTATTGAACTGCCCTCGCTTCAATACGATATTGTCCGCCCCTGGTAGCTAAATGGTCAGCGCGACGGATTGTCACACCTACCGGCCCGGGTTCGATTTCCAGCTGGTTTGGAGTTTTTCTCCGCTCAGGGACTGGGTGTTGTGTTATCCCTATCATCATTATTTCATCCCCATCGACGCGTCAGGCGCCAAGTTGTCAAATAGAAAGACTTGCACTAGGCGAACGGTCTTCCCGACGGGAGGCGCTAGCCACACGGCATTTCCATTTCAATACGATATTAAAATTTTTTAATCGAAAAACTAACTTCTTATGCGTGAGGCGTTCTTGTGACTATGATTTGAATATCTTTCCTCCTCAGTCCTCGTCACACTTGAATAATTTCACACTTGTCTGAATTGTGTCATGACGTACTTTCTTCGCACCCCTTCTTGCTCTAGTCCATAGGCACATATACTGTTTAGAGTGACCACCGCCTTCCATGAAATTAACTGCCGTCTGCTGGAATTACGGGCACGTACTGTGGTGAGGGAAAAACTAGAGCGTGATCAAATGTAATGCCCCCGAATTTTTTATGTGAAAATCCGTAATATTATGTTCGTCTGTAATTCCACGGCCTCAGAATATATTGAGAAAGAAAACATGGCCAAAGTAAACTGTAATCTATGTATTGTCTATGCTATTATAAAATTTCGACCGTCGCTCATTTTTAGGCACGTATCACAAGGCTCATGCTTCAATAGTCAAGTGTGACGTGAAACATGAGGCGTTTGAAAGTGCTTGAAACTTAACGATGCTCGAAATAAGTAATAGACAGACAGTGAATACAGTCTACTTGGACCGTGTTTTCGTTCTCAGAATTCTTCAAGCTTTTTACATAAAACAAAAATCATTAACATTCTACATCTTCATAATTTATGTTTACGTATTTGTAGCCCTCTGCCGCTAGATGAATTTGAGATGTATCGTCTAACAGAGCGGTGTGTAACGTAACTATGTCGGTGCGTGAGGAACAGTGTGCTGTAGTCGAGTTTCGAATTCGAAGAGTTCTGCCACACAGGTAGCATCCTATCCTTCAGCATGACAATGCCCACACTAGCGTTGCAACACCTGCAACAGTCCGATACCTTGGGTTCACTGCCATCCATCAGCTGCCTTACAGTTCCCACTCCGCACCATTCGATTTTCATTTGTTTGCCCAACCTGGCCGGGAATTCGAACCCGGGACCCTGTGATCCAGAGGCAGCAACGCTCGCCACTAGACTACGAGCTGGGGACGGCATACGTGGCTATTGTCTACGACGTATATTGAGAATAGAGCTAGTAAAGGAGAAGTAATAACCTTAAACGTAATGTGTGATGTGGCAGTTTCATCAGGCGTCTCATTGTTTTTGATGTCATATCTCCAGAACTATTATAGGCAGCTCGTTGTTACTTGCAAAGCGATTTTTCAGCGACATTAAGGGACATGTGTACCAAAGTTGGTTGAAATCGGTCCAGCGGTTTAGGAGGGAATGTGGAACATACAAACATACACATATCCATGCACCTATTTTTGTTATATGTGATGTTTCCTGTTGATATAGCTTCATGTGGTAATCTACAGAGATCTTTATGTTTTTCGAGTTTTGTTCACCGGATAAGACTGTAGAATGAGCTAACGCATGAAGGGAGTTTCACATAATCCTTTGACATCAAGGAACTTTCGACACATCCTCACCTAAAAGTATAACAAAAGAAGAACATAAACCACGATTTAATATGTTTTCTAAATCTTACTTACCATCAAGATATAGACACCAAATTTGGTACTGAAAAACAGCAACGCAGCTTTTGGTGGCGGAAGTATCAGTTACAAGAAGAGATAAATAATTTTGATATAGCTATTTAGTACGTTTGACAGGAAATTAAGCAATGGAAACGCTTTACCGTGCCTTTCTTGAGCGTTGAAGTATTTGCTATCCGAAGATGCATTCGTCCATACCTAAAAAGAATGATATGAAGGCTTTTCTGTAGTCACAAAATTTTAATAATGTAACGTGTGTTTAAAACTGACACAATCAGGCATGACCTTACGCCTTATTTCGACATTGCCTATTATCAGTAAAGTAAATTTATGTAGATTTGGGTGGTTCTTGACTTAAATTTCCACGATATTGAGGACAAACTCTAGCTTTAAATACAACTGCAGTTCGTAGTTCCATGGAATAAGAAGTATTCCCTCTGTATTTTATTCCCATAGGTTAAATTGCTGCAGATGATCTGGAGCGAAAAAGGTGCAGAGGTACTTTAGACAACATCTTTCTCCTAGTGGTTCCTGATGTTACGAAAACACGTTGATCAATTTGTATGTGACTCACAGGAAAGAATTTCCGAAGGAAAGCAGATCGTCAATGTATATGTCCGTTGTCAAATGATATCTGGTAAAAATATGTAGAAGTTGAAACTTCGAATAAACACCTGCACTCTAAACGATGTTGATGTGCAGAGACGTTGTTCGAAGTACCGTGTGACGTGCACCGTTTGAGAGATGCTGTTAAAAGTGTCGTCCGTTTACATTAATGGAAAACAGGCATCTGCGTGCTAATGACTGCCTAAGACTCTCAGAACAATATGATGATTCGCGGATAATAGCTGCAGTTTTGGCCAAACGGGCAACCACCCCTTCCGAAGTGTCTCTTGACGGCTCATAATAAAAACTTATCCTTCTTTGCAGTAAGACTGTTGTAAATCAAATTGAAAACGACGCAGCCAAAACAACAGTGAACATTGACCCGAGGAGGACCGGCGCCAGTGCCTTAAAGGACCCCACAGTGGGTAAGGGATGCACTGTGTCACTTGAGCCACATGAGTGAAGTGTTTCTGTTTATCTGCTGTAGTGCCTCTACAAATTTGTATACATAACTTTCTATACACTGTGGTCCTGATATGTACGGTTGTTATCCAATACAAATGAGCAATTTCATCAACTGACTAGACGAAAAATGACCAATAGCCTACGTTGGTGTGAACGATTTACTAATTACAGCGCGTTATTAACATGTGAATTACAAGATGTAATCATATTTTTAACGGTACTTTAATTCTCAGGACGATTAGATGCCGTGTCAGGAGTCCTCGCCTTCAACGTAACGTTAAACTTGGGTCTTCCTTTCTAGCAGATCTGTGCCCGACCTCATCCACTTTGGCCTGTCATGAATACAACATTTCGTTCCTGAAACTCATCCACCATTTCCATTCCCTGAACGTATTTGAGAAAGAAATTTAAGCGAAAGACCAAGTTTCTTCCTTCATTTTGGCTCCCTTTGGAGAGATATTATCTGGTGCAGTATAATTCTCTTGTTCCTTGCTGAAGGAGATGAGATCAAGCTTAGGTCTCAGTCAGGCCACAAGGGGCTTCCACTTTAAGTACTCGCATAATTAATTCGCCCTACGGAACGCTGAAGCAAATGCTTTTTGTCTTTTGATGCCAGTTTATTGCAGACTTGTCACGTGGTACATCCATGGAAGAATACAATAGCCTATGCTGTTCACAGAAACAGTAAAAGTGAAGGAAACGGCAATAAAACGGTAACAATCGTAATGTATTTCCATGTTGTAACACATATTCGTGAAATTCAGATTTTTCTCATTAAGTTAACGGAAAAGAGCACGTGGACGACCTGAGGTAAAGATCCCGTACAGATGAAACGTTATGGGTAACTATGTACGTATCTATGATTGCATAAGCCTGAAGTTTTATCCATATATTACAAAGTTTGTACACTGTATGTACGATTTGCGTAGTATGTGATAAGGTCTTCATGTATATGGGCACATTGTCGGATGGTATTTGCTTTTTTCTTTGTGTAACCCGATGGCTCAGTGGGTCTAAAGTTAAATAAGGCTGGTTGGAAGCCTTAGCAAGTCTATTCTTCTCTCTCTTATGCCTTATTTGACAACTGCCAATTGTTAAATAAGGTTGGTTGGAAGTCTTACAAAGTCTATTCTTCTCTCTCTTATGCCTTATTAGACCACTGCTAATTGTTCAATAAGGCTGGTTGGAAGTCTTAGCAAGTCTCTTCTTCTCTGTCTTATGCGTTATTTGACAACTGCCAATTGTTAAATAAGGCTCGTTGGAAGCCTTAGAAAGTCTATTCTTCTCTTTCTTATGCCTTATTTGACAACTGCCGATTGTTAAATAAGGCTCGTTGGAAGCCTTAGAAAGTCTATTCTTCTCTTTCTTATGCCTTATTTGACAACTGCCAATTGTTAAATAAGGCTGGTTGGAAGTCTTAGCAAGTCTCTTCTTCTCTGTCTTATGCGTTATTTGACAACTGCCAATTGTTAAATAAGGCTCGTTGGAAGCCTTAGAAAGTCTATTCTTCTCTTTCTTATGCCTTATTTGACAACTGCCGATTGTTAAATAAGGCTCGTTGGAAGCCTTAGAAAGTCTATTCTTCTCTTTCTTATGCCTTATTTGACAACTGCCGATTGTTAAATAAGGCTCGTTGGAAGCCTTAGAAAGTCTATTCTTCTCTTTCTTATGCCTTATTTGACAACTGCCGATTGTTAAATAAGGCTCGTTGGAAGCCTTAGAAAGTCTATTCTTCTCTTTCTTATGCCTTATTTGACAACTGCCAATTGTTAAATAAGGCTGGTTGGAAGTCTTAGCAAGTCTCTTCTTCTCTGTCTTATGCGTTATTTGACAACTGCCAATTGTTAAATAAGGCTCGTTGGAAGCCTTAGAAAGTCTATTCTTCTCTTTCTTATGCCTTGTTTGACAACTGCCGATTGTTAAATAAGGCTCGTTGGAAGCCTTAGAAAGTCTATTCTTCTCTTTCTTATGCCTTATTTGACAACTGCCGATTGTTAAATAAGGCTCGTTGGAAGCCTTAGAAAGTCTATTCTTCTCTCTCTTATGCCTAATTTGACAACTGCCGATTGTTAAATAAGGCTCGTTGGAAGCCTTAGAAAGTCTATTCTTCTCTTTCTTATGCCTTATTTGACAACTGCCGATTGTTAAATAAGGCTCGTTGGAAGCCTTAGAAAGTCTATTCTTCTCTCCCTTATGCCTTATTTGACCACTGCCAATTGTACACTGAGGTGACAAGTCATGAGATAGGGATACGAACATGTACGGATGGCGGCGGTACCACTTACACAGGGTATAAGAGAGCAGTGCATTGGCGGAGCTGTCATTTGTATTCAAGTAGTTCATGTGGAAAGATTGCCGACGTGATTATAGCTGCACGACGGCAATTAACAGACTTCCAACACGAAATGGTACTTTGAGACAGACGCATAGGAAAACCCGTCTCGGAAATCGTTAGGAAATTCAATATTTCGCTATCCACAGTGTCATGAGTGTGCCGAGAGTACCAAACGTCAAGCGTCACCTCTCACCACGGATAGAGCACTGCCCGACGGCCTTCACTTAACGACCGAGAGCAGCGGCATCTGCGTGGAGTTGTCAGTGCTAAGCGACAAGCAACACTGCGTGAAACAACCGCAGAAATCAATGTGGGACTTACGACGAACATATCCGTTCTGAGAGTGCGGTGAAATTTGACGTTATTGGGATGTGGCAGCAGACGACCGACACTTACGGCACAGCAGTACGTCGACAGTATTCTACGTCCCGTTTTGTTGCCCTTCAGGGCAAACCATCATGGGCTTACATTTCAGCAAGATAATGCCCGTCCGCACAGGGCGAGAGTTTTTATTGTTTGTCTTTGCGTTTGCCAGCAAGGTAGCTTAATCTGTCTCCAATTGAGAACGGTTGAAACGTTATGAGTGAACCTGGATTGTGACAATCTAACCAGCCAACTGGACAGAATTTTGCACATACCGCCCAGGAGGTCACCCAGAAACTCTATAAATAAATGCCATGCCGAATAACGAATTGCATAAGGGCAAAAGGTGGACCAACGCGTTATTGACTTCTTCAATGCGTGAAGCTGCCTCTCTTGAATAAATCATCCAAGTTTTCATAAATTGGAATCATTTGGCTGCTTGTACACGTTCGTCTCATCTACATATTTCCGTCCCATTCGGCTAGTTCCTTCATGGTGAATCATTTTTACGTTTTAGATTGCATTCCTGAAATACACTTTCTAAACTGAACTGATACCAGGAAAAAGGAAATCGAGAGAAACTGGTGAGTTAGCAGAGAGCCAAACCGTGTAGTAGAAATATGGAGGGAAATCACGTTACTACAACACAATTTTTTGGATTATTTTTCACTTGAGAATTTAAGGGATAGATAATTCCATATAACTTGGAACAAGAGCTAACGTTGTGAAGCAATTTTATTGTGGGAAGAGAAATCAGTACCCCGAATGACCACCTCTGGACGTAATAACGGCCTTGGTACACCTGGGCATTGACTCAAAGAGAGCTTGGATAGCGTGTACAGGAACAGCTGCCCATGCAGCTTCAACACGATGCCACAGTTCATCAAGATTAGTGACTGACGGATTGTGACGAACCAGTAGCTCGGCCACCATTGACCACACGTTTTCAGTTGGTGAGACATCTGGAGAAAGTTCTGGCGAGGGCAACAGTCGAACATTTTCTGTATCCAGAAAGGCCAGTACAGGACTTGCTGAAATGTAGGGTTTCGGAGGGATCGAATGAAGGGTAGAGCCACAGGTCGTAACACATCTTAAATGTGACGTCCGCTGTTCAAAGTGCCGTCAATGTGAACAAGAGGTGACCGAGAAGTGTAACCAATGGCACCCCATATGGCGACGACGAATACACGCTTCCAACGTGCGTTCACCGCGATGTCGACGAACACGGATGCGACCATCATGATGCTGTAAACAGAACCTGGATTCATCCGGAAAAATGAGGTTTTGCCATTCGTGTACCCAGGTTCGTCGTTGAGTACACCATCGCAGGTGCTCCTGTCCGTGATGCAGCGTCAAGGGTAACCGCAGCCATGGACTCCGAGCTGATAGTCCATGCTGCTGCAAGCGTCGTCGAACTGTTCGTGCAGATGGTCGTTGTCTTGCAATCGTCCACATCTGTTGACTCAGTGATCGAGACGTGGCTGCACGATACGCTACTGCCATGCGGATAAGATGCCTGTCACCTCGACTGCTAGTGATACGAGGTCGTTGGGATCCAGCACGGCGTTCCGTATTACCCTCCTGAACGCACCGATTCCATATTCTGCTAACAGTCATTGGATCTCGACCAACGCACCGAGCGAGGTGGCGCAGTGGTTAGCACACTGGACTCGCATTCGGGAGGACGACGATTCAATCCCGTCTCCGGCCATCCTAATTTAAGTTTTCCGTGATTTCCCTAAACCGCTTCAGGCAAATGCCGGGATGGTTCCTTTGAAAGGGCACGGCCGATTTCCTTCCCCATCCTTCCCTCACCCGAGCTTGCGCTCCGTCTCTAATGACCTCGTTGTCGACGGGACGTTCAACACTAATCTCCTCCTCCTCCTCGACCAACGCGATCAGCAATGTCGCGATACGATAAACAGCAGTCGCAATAGGCTACAGTCCGACCTTTATCAAAGTCGGAAACGTGATGGTACGCATTTCTTCTCCTTACACGAGGCATCACAACAACGTTTCACCAGGCAACGCCGGTCAACTGCTGTTTGTGTATGAGAAATCGGTTGGAAAGTTTCCTCATGTCAGCACGTTGCAGGTATCACCACCGGCGCCAACCTTGTGTGAATGCTCTGAGAAGCTAATCATTTGCATATCACAGCATCTTCTTCCTGTCGGATAAATTTCGCGTCTGTAGCACGGCATCTTCGTGGTTTAGCAATTTTAATGGCCAGTAGTGTATACTGTAGTGATTCAGTGCTTGAGGAGAGTTACTGATTTATTTCACGAGACATATTTAGAGATGTCGCTGCGTACGTGATGAAACAAACAAAATGTGCTTTAGTTGTGTCTACGGATAGTATACAACCACAATATTACTCTGTACTACTGAGTAATGTGAATGTAGAATACAGTGATAGCGATAAATCTCATACAAGGATTTAGGGCGAGCTGAAAGCGTGGGGTAGTCATTATTTTGGCCTGGTTGTAACACGTTTCAGTAGCAATAGACAAGCAGAGCTGGAACATTTACATTACGTGCAGTATCGACCGCATCTTTTTCTTTCGACCGCGCTAG
Organism: Schistocerca cancellata; assembly: GCF_023864275.1. Classification (NCBI taxonomy): domain Eukaryota; kingdom Metazoa; phylum Arthropoda; class Insecta; order Orthoptera; family Acrididae; genus Schistocerca; species Schistocerca cancellata. The sequence continues at coordinate 767,147,881 of NC_064630.1, forward strand.
GGTGGCGTACACATTACGCCACAAGAGGGCCCTAAACTGACAAAGTCACTGTTTGCGACTCTGCCAAATGCAGCTTAACCTGTGAGTTAGATCAGTAGTGCCAGTATCTGAGCTATGTGTATTTTTTATTGTAATAGAACAATGATGAGGAACATGTGTTTCGAACTGTTATGGAAGGAATTTTTATGTGTTTTGATAAATAATACAGTTTCATTTAGGCGCAAAAATCGAATCTTTGTTCACAATCAGTGGATAGTAGGGAACCTTGTCAGTCATTATCTATGCTCTAGTGTTTACAAGGGTAACATATCGTATCTGGAGTATTTCGGAGATATACTTGCATATTAAGAAAATATTCAGTTTAAGTGATACAGTACTTTAAAGAGTCCACCTAAAGGCACCACTTTTAGTATGCTTTGTCGTGCTCAAGTGTGATAAAATGTGACATCACTGGATAAAGTTGTAGGCATTAGTGTTATCAGTTACATTTTTCTAGTGTAGAATACGATGCATCATGTTCTTATCTCGTAAAACGGTGCTTGGTCAGGGGATGAAAATTCGTTTTTGTGTCACCAGTGACAAAGCCTCATTTATGCCAAAGTGAAACTGTTGAAAACTGCTACTTTGCTTGTTTTGCAAGTAAAGTTAGCCTCCTGTTATTTTACTGTTATAAATCAATAATAAAAACAATTTAGAGGCTGAAATAACATTGTAGCACTTAATTATCAGAGCCCACAGCCATGTTTTAGACATCAAGTGCATCTTAACGTGAAAGTTACACAATAACTGCACTCTTCCAGAAGCAGAAAAATTATTTTAGCTAACCTGTTTGTACTACTATACAACACAATTTTGAACACTGAAATATTTTAAATGTGACTCCATCGTGCCCTGCCCCAATTGTGGTGCAATGATCGAACGTTCCTCATTGTTAAGTGGATTTTAACCTGTAAGTTACACAATAATTGCCATCATTCAAACATTATGTACATCGATAAAGAATACAGACAGTTTAGATGTTGAAATACTGCAAGTGACACAGTATAATCAACATCTTTACGGATTTTTGACAATCGTTTTCGACAGCGAAATAACAGTGACCCAATTATTGTGTGTGTGTGTGTGTGTGTGTGTGTGAGTGTGTGTGTGTGTGTGTGTGTATTGCCGACATACCTTTGATAAATATTAAAGATGTGGGGTTAGTATAATTTCCACCCTATACATATTTTTGAGAGAATTTTGTACGTAAAATAACGTGGACATAAAAATTTTGTGTATATTTACAAGTTTTTGATAAATAATACAGATGTGCAAATACAGTAAGTTACATCAGTATTGCCAATATCGTTATACATTTTGATAAATAAGTCAGGTCATGGCGCCAACTTATTCAATTCAGTTTGTTCAGATACTTTGGAACTAGGCTCTAGTTTAAGAAATTCAACTTGTTTGGATTCTTTTCAGCATGGCACCAATTATTCAATTCATATACTTTTGAAGATAGGTCCAGTTTATGCATTTCAAATTATTCAAATACTTTTGACCACGAAGATGACGTGCTACAGACGCGAAATTTAACCGAAAGCAAGAAGATGCTGTGATATGCAAATGATTAGCTTCTCAGAGAACTTACACAAGGTTGGCGCCGGTGGCGACACCTACAACGTGTTGACATGAGGAACGTTTCCGACCGATTTCTCATGCACAAACACCAGTTGACCGGCGTTGCCTGTTGAAACGTTGTTGTGATGCCTAGTGCGTACCATCACGTTTCCGACTTTGATAAAGGTCGGATTGTAGCCTATCCCGATTGCGGTTTATCGTATCGCGACATCGCTGCTCGCATTGGTCGAGAGCCAATGACTATTAGCAAAATATGGAATCGGTGGGTTCAGGAGGGTAATACGGAACGCCGTGCTGGATCCCGACGGCCTCGTATCACTAGCAGTCGAGATGACAAGCATCTTATCCGCATGGCTGTAACGTATCGTGCAGCCACGTCTCAATCCCTGAGTCAACAGATGGGGACGTTTGCAAGACAACAACCATCTGCACGAACAGTGCGACGACGTTTGCAGGAGCATGGACTATCAGCTCGGAGACCATGGCTGCGGTTACCCTTGAAGCTGCATCACAGACAGGAGCGCCTGCGATGTTGTACTCGACGACCAACCTGGGTGCACGAATGGCAAAACGTCATTTTTTCCGATGAATCCACTTTCTGTTTCCAGCATCATGATGGTCGTATCCGTGTTTGGCGACATCGCGGTGAACGCACATTGGAAGCGTGTATTCGTCTTCGCCATACTGGCGAATCACCCGGCGTGATGGTATGGGGTGCTATTGGTTACACGTCTCGGTCACCACTTGTTCGCACTGACGGCACTTTGAACAGTGGACGTTACATTTCAGATGTGTTACGACCCGTGGCTCTATCCTTCATTCGATCCCTTCGAAACCCTACATTTCAGCAGGATAATGCAAGACCGCATGTTGTAGGTCCTGTACGCGCCTTTCTGGATACAGAAAATGTTCGACTGCTGCCCTGGCCAGCACATTCTCCAGATCTCTCACCAATTGAAAACGTCTGGTCAATGGTGGCCGAGCAATTGGCTAATCACAATAAGCGTCACTACTCTTGATGAACTGTGGTATCGTGTTGAAGCTGCATGGGCAGCTGTACCTGTACACGCAATCCAAGATTTGTTTGACTCAATGCCCAGGCGTATCAAGGCCGTTATTATGGCCAGATGTGGTTCTGGGTACTGATTTCTCAGGATCTATGCACCCAAATTGAGTGAAAATGTAATCACATGTCAGTTCTAGTATAATATATGCGTCCAATGAATACCCGTTTATCATCTGCATTACTTTTTGGTGTAGCAATTTTATTGGCCAGTAGTATAGTTGATGCAAGCAGATTTTTATGATGCGGCGGCAGTACAGGAAATGCTGGAACAGTAGTCCTGTACCACAGTGTGGCCCAGTCTGGAGAGGATGGAGGGAGCGGCGCGCTCATTAGGAGACGGCTATTATATTCCGGCGACGGTCCGCGCGGCCTACAGCTCAGCTGTAATGGCTTCGTTACTTAGTGACGCGTGCCGACGCACGCGGCGCTGCGTTGTTAGGCCTTGTCGGCTGCACGCAGTAGGTATGCATCCGGCTGACTGGCTTATGAGGCAGGGTTGCCAACAATAGTCAGACGTGGAGGGGGGACGGGGGGAGGGGAGGGAGGAAGAGAAATATGACACGGGGAAAGTGAGGAAGAACAGGTTTAAAATTTCAACAGGTACGTACAGGAAAGCAGTAAGAGAATAAGGAAAAGCTATTCATTATACCCAGATTTATCCTAAGGTCAGGCTCAACATTTTAGAAACGATTTATGCACTTGTTTACCTGGTAAGCCTGCACAGAAACGGTGTCTCACCTACAGTGGTGATCCATAACATTGCAACAACGAAACCTCCAGCAGACTGGATGGTGTCCGGTGGCGTTACAGGCATGTGTCCCGGTAATTATAGTATACAGGGTAGACGGGTAAAGTGCAGCTATTTCCATTGGTGACAGAGGGCGGTTTTCTGAACAACATTACATCAGTATTTGTTTTATTTGAAGACTAAAAATTTGAAGTGTTACAAGTCATATGTGTGTAGCAAACCTATGTTCCTGGCATTTGTAGACTTAGAGAAAGCTTTTGACAATGTTGACTGGAATACTCTCTTTCAAATTCTAAAGGTGGCAGGGGTAAAATACAGGGAGCGAAAGGCTATTTACAATTTGTATAGAAACCAGATGGCAGTTATAAGAGTCGAGGGGCATGAAAGAGAAGCAGTGTTTGGGAAGGGAGTAAGACAGGGTTGTAGCCTCTCCCCGATGCTATTCAATCTGTATACTGAGCAAGCAGTAAAGGAAACAAAAGAAAAATTCGGAGTAGGTTTTAAAATCCATGGAGAAGAAATAAAAACTTTGAGGTTCGGCGATGACATTGTAATTCTGTCAGAGACAGCAAATGACTTGGAAGAGCAGCTGATCGGAATGGACAGTGTCTTGAAAGGAGGGTATAAGATGAACATCAACAAAAGCAAAACGAGGATAATGGAATGTAGTCGAATTAAGTCGGGTGATGTTGAGGGTATTAGATTAGGAAATGAGACACTTAAAGTAGTAAAGGAGTTTTGCTATTTGGGGAGCAAAATAACTGATTATGGTCGAAGTAGAGAGGATATAAAATGTAGACTGGCAATGGCAAGGAAAGCGTTTCTGGAGAAGAGAAATTTGTTAACATCAAGTATAAATTTAAGTGTCAGGAAGTCATTTCTGAAAGTATTTGTATGGAGTGTAGCCATGTATGGAAGCGAAACATGGATGGTAAATAGTTTGGACAAGAAGAGAATAGAAGCTTTCGAAATGTGGTGCTACAGAAGAATGCTGAAGATTAGATTGGTAGATCACATAACTAATGAGGAAGTATTGAATAGGATTGGGGAGAAGAGAAGTTTGTGGCACAACTTGACCAGAAGAAGGGATCGGTTGGTAGGACATGTTCTGAGACATCAAGGGACCACCAATTTAGTATTGGAGGACAGCGTGGAGGGTAAAAATCGTAGGGGGAGACCAAGAGATGAATACACTAAGCAGATTCAGAAAGATGTAGGTTGCAGTAGGTACTGGGAGATGAAGAAGCTTGCACAGGATAGAGTAGCATGGAGAGCTGCATCAAACTAGTCTCAGGACTGAAGACCACAACAACAACAACAAGTCATATGTTTGTAGGTTCGTTAATACATACAAATATGTGGGGTAAGAGGAAGCCATTACTACTTATTTAGCGTTGGGCGTTGAAGGTTGGATGCGAGGACGCAAACGGTTGGTCTATATCGACAGGCGCAGTCCATTTACTGGTGCAGTTACGAACACTCAGAAAACATCAGGTTGTAAGGTTTGTGATGTGTTTGTGGGAGTACTGTTCGAGGCAGAGAAAAAACTACCATCACACTTATGTGTGTTTATATAAAATACCACGTACAAAAATATCTGCACTTATACAGGTTACACCCTGTACAAGTAGAGCAGAGACTAACTGGGAGTCATTCTAGCGATGACAGGTCTGCACCATGTCCACAGACATAAGTGTAAGTAGGCTGTTTATGTTTTCTTAATGTAAGTAGGCTGTTTATGTTTTCTTTATGTAAGTAGGCTGTTTATGTTTTCTTATTGGCAACGTTACGTAGCGCTCTGTACGAAAATCACTGGCTGTGCTGTGTGCAGTCTGTGGCTAGTTTGCATTGTGGTCTGCCATTGTAGTGTTGGGCAGCGGCAGCTGGATGTGAACAGCGCGTAGCGTTGCGCAGTTGGAGGTGAGCCGCCAGCAGTGGTGGATGTGGGGAGAGAGATGGCGGAGTTTTGAAATTGAACTGCTATATATATTATGATTATTAAGGTAAATACAGTGTTTGTTCTCTATTAAAATCTTTCATTTGCTAACTATCCCTATCAGTAGTTAGTGACTTCCGTAGTTTGAATCTTTTATTTAGCTGGCAGTAGTGGCGCACGCTGTATTGCAGTAGTTCGAGTAACGAAGATTTTTGGTGAGGTAAGTGATTTGTGAAACGTATAGGTTAATGTTAGTCAGGGCCATTCCTTTGTAGGGATTTCTGAAAGTCAGATTGCGTTGCGCTAAAAAAATATTGTGTGTCAGTTTAAGCACAGTGTATAAATGTTCTAAGGGGACGTTTCATAAGGAACTTTGACGAATGGCAGATTGTTATAGCCCTCCGCCTGAGAACATTTTGGAAACTGAAGCAAGTCAGCTCTTTGGGTGCTATTGTCGTGAGCATCTGTGAAAAGTTTCTAAATTATGGCCAAACCATGAATCAGTGATACGGAATTGGGCGCCCACACCTCGTCAGGGAAAGTGAAGGTCGGAAGGTTGACCGCTCAATAAACCAGGATAGCCTTCAATTTGTGGCAGATGTGACGACAGAACGGAATCCTGGTGCAGTCACAAGTGTTTTAAAGCACACTCTGCAGTTCACATTGTTAAACAATGGGCCTGAGCAGCAGAAAATGCCTAGGATAGAATCGTAGGCAGCAGCCAAGGGATCATTTAGACTGGGCCACCGATTAATAAAAACGAGTCGCCTGGTCTGATTAATCACGAAAAGAAGTCAATGGACGTGTGTACATACTTGATCATCCAGGCAAACGGCTGCTTGGAACATGCACCACGCCATGGACATACGTTGGTGGGGTCAGTATTACACTATGGGTGACATTCAGCTGGGCTTCCATGGGACTTGTGGTAGTAACCGAAGGCACCATTGCAGCTGTGGAGTGCGCGAACAATATTGTGAACCACTTGTATTACTTCATGCTCATTACCTTGCCCCGACGGCGATTGGATCTTCCAGCAGGGTAATTTGTCCATGTGATCTTGTCACATGGTCAGTTACAAAACTTGATTGCTCTTCAGTACTGTCTAGCGACACATGACTCGTCGGAAACCAACCGTCTTGAAATCTGTTCACTATACTCTGGGCTACCGTTTGTAAATCACATGATTACTGGACTCCTTACTTCAGCCTGGAAAAGTTGGATGACTTCATGTTGCCAATGCTTTGTGTTCGACTTCTGCCACTAGCAATAATGATATTAATACAGCGTAGAACCTGCAGCATTAAAATTGACGTTACATACTTTCTCTTGTGTTGTGCTGTCAGTTAGTTCGTTTACTGTTGTGAAGGGAATATGGAGGCAATTTATGGCCCATTACTGGAGCTAGACACAATGGGAAGGAGGTGTTTTGCATGAGATATTTAAGCATACGTGATGTATATGTTTCAGTTTTACGGTCATACATGGATGGTGAAAGTAGAAAGTATGTGTGTAGTGGGTGGACTGTGGGAGGAAGATGAGGTTCATACAGCGCTTTCACTAGCTGTTTCCACCACCACTTTGTGCCACGCGTTAGTCCTAGTATTAAAAACATAATTATTGGTAACTTATGTGATCTGTGTTACAGTTGTAAGTAGGCTGTTTAGGTTCTTACATTGGTAACGCCGCCACCACGTAGCGCGCTCTGTATGAAAATCGCTGGCTGTGCTGTGTGCAGTCTGTGGCCAGTTTGCATTGTTGACAGCCATTGTAGTGTTGGGCAGCTGGATGTTAACAGCACATAGCGTTGCGCAGTTAGAGGTGAGCCGCCAGCAGTGGTGGATGTGTGGAAGGAAATGGCGGAGTTTTGAAATTACATATATTATGACTTTTGATGATATTAAGGAAATACATTGTTTGTTCTCTATTAAAATCTTTCATTTGCTAACTATCCCTATTAGTAGTTAGTGCCTTCCGTAGTTTGAATCTGTTATTTAGCTGGCAGTAGTGGCGCTTGCTGTATTGCTGTAGCTTGAGTAACGAAGATTTTTGTGAGGTAAGTGATTTGTGAAAGGTACAGGTTACTGTTAGTCAGGGCCACTCCTTTGTAGGGATTTCTGAAAGTCAGATTGCGTTGCGCTAAAAAAAAAAAAAATGTGTGTCAGTTTAAGCACAGTCATGTATAATTTGTTCTAAGGGGACGTTTCACAGTCTTACGAAATAATAATGATAGTAATGATGTTTTGAATATAATTTAGTTTCGTGACTGAAACACAACTGAACCTCTTTGTTTGGATGCCTTACATAATTCTTTTTACCCCGCAGGGGTAAATACTCCCAGGTTCGGAACAATTGAATTTACGATTCCTATAATTTGAATTTTTTGTACTAAAAATGAGTTTTGCTGTCACTACTCTAAATGATTTTGTTAAATGTTAAAATTCATTAGAAGAGAGGTAACTGCGTTAGTTCCGACGGAAACGGTTTCCAGTGGAATTTAGGGACTATCAAGTTTAGAACAATACTCACAAAACCCATATCGAAAGTAGTAGTAATGCTTTCTATTGAAGCAGGTTGTTTCCACAGAGTGGAAGAGGGAATGGTAATTATAGTCGTTGCTCGATGAATATTTTTCAGACAGCTCAAATTACTTTATCAAAGCTTCAGATGTATATTGTTGTTAAAATTCTGAACTGCAAGACGGAAAGTACTTGCCATAATAGCACATTTGTGTCATTCACGTACGGAACGCGGGAAGAAGGGCTGCTAAATGCTTATGTGCGTACGCTAATTACCGTAACCCTTTCTCCGATATGTATCTGGGTTCTGTACTCGGAAGCTGTTGTATAATCGCCATCAAATACTAGCTATTGAAAATTTGTAAATAATGATTTGCAGAATAGTTGACATCTACCTGCAATCATCTGCTGATTCAGTATTTTTCATCATTTAAGCGAGTGAAACAAAGCTGTGACTATATTTATTTCATTTAATATCCCGTACTAGACCAAACTGCTATGTGTCTCGCTCACTGGAGCAGCGTTGAAGGACAGAGGCCACTAGCAGTTTGTAAGGAATTTTCTTCGAAGACAGTCTTAATTTTTCCTAGTATCCTAGCAATGAACCGACTACTACCGCCAGCTTTACCTAAAGGCGGCACCAGACATCAGGGATTCGGCGAAGACTTACCACCAGCTCTACCTGAAGCCGGGGCCAGAGGTGGATTCGGCAAGGAGCGAACAAGATCTCGCCGAATGCCGAACAGGCGGGGCGCTCACCGAAGTATCGATGGGTTCGCACAGCTGGCGGGTGCCTTGGATTAGCTTGTACATACTGCCGTGCCCCAAGTCTCCTGGGAAACGACGAATTCCTTCAGTACAGGGAATAGAAAGCGAGAGCCCCGTGTTAGTTCAGCTGTTTCTTTAGTACTGCCCTGTGGCAGTAGGTCGAGGAAGAAGAAGAAACCGAAAATAAGCAGACTGTGGGTGTAGTCAGTTAATTAAACAGAGAAACACGGGTATTAACCAGTTAAAGGGAAATTTCTGTTTATGACCTGATTTTTCAACATGGATTTATCGTTTAAACTACCATTTTATGTAGATTTTGGAATTCTATTGAAATCTGTTGCTGCTGTAGTTTCAAATGGCTCTGAGCACAATGGGACTCAACTTCTCAGGTCATCAGTCCCCTAGAACTTAGAACTACTTAAACCTAACTAACCTAAGGACATCACACACATCCATGCCCGAGGCGGGATTCGAACCTGAGACCGTAGCAGTAGCGCGGTTCCAGTCTGTAGCGCCTAGAACCGCTCGGCCACTCTGGCCGGCGTTGCTGTAGGTAAAGTGACACAAACCTAATGACAGACTTACTAACAGAACCATCAGGAAAATGCGAATAATGCTGCAGAATGTCTAATGAAGAGTTCAACTATGTTAACAATAACTAACAGTACAAGGATCATATAAATTCTGCAGACCGGCAGTTTCGTGGTAAAAACTTTTTTGTTACTTTTTCTTTTGGTAATTGTTTACGATAAGTAATCGAACGGAGGGATGTCGAATGTACATTTTTCTGGAGCTATATGTGAGTGGAATACTACAGTGTACGTGAGCTGCAAGGTGTGCATGTAGGTGTAGGAATAGGTTAGTGGTAAATATGAACCACTCAAATTAAGAGTGACTAATGGTATTTTCCAAAGTCATAATTATTACTATTGAAAGAAAATAACGACAGTAAAGTACAAATGAATATTAATTTTATTTGTTGTACAAATATATCAAAATTACGCTCCCACGAGAGTGAATGCTGTAAGAAATAATTGGGTTGATGACTGAATTCTTGCAAGCGTAACCGAATTGTGGTCTGCGTTGATAGGCAGGTTGTGACGGGACAATAGTTTTTGGGTGCCGTCACGGACTTTGATTTGCTTCAGCATATTAACTTCGCGGTTGCCTCGTATTAAATACGTGATGAAGTGTTATAAATGATTGTATGTTGTGTAAGTAAAGTTTCTATGTGCGCAGCTCGCGTAGAAAAGCGACCTTTCGACCGCGCTTGACAGAAGGAGCAAGTTGCGGCATAGTGTCTCCTCGCGCCGGTTGCAGCAGACATCAGCTGTCCGAGCCAGAGATAGAATGACATCGAGCTGGCCGCTGTTCAACGACACAAAGGCCGCCGAAGAACTTACATTTAATTGTTTAAGGGGCTCCGGGACGCCCTATACTTGCAATGTTAAAATAACTCTTATAAATTACATCTTTCCTCACAAAGTATTTGAGGTAGGAAGTTGAACTTTTTACAGATTATTTATTGGAATATGGGCTACAACTTAACACAGGGATTTTACATAATTTTTGTTCAGTTATTAAAGATGATTTTTTTTCAATTGTAATGAAAATTCACAACATTTTTTTGCAATTTTTTATTTATATAACTCCTCCTGTTTACTCTTGCTTGTATTTCTAGACTCTTTACAGCCCTGTCTGGAGCCCGAAGGCGTTCCTTGTCTAAAGCAAGCATCGCTCGTACCATGTTAGAACCTATCTTCATTCCCATATTTCTAAATACCTTGCACCTTACAATGTTGCCATCATTGAAAGTCGCAACAGCACCATACACACCAAAGTGAAGTGTTTCTGTTGTTGTTGTTGTTGTGGTCTTCAGTCCTGAGACTGGTTTAATGCAGCTCACCATGCTACTCTATCCTGTGCAAGTTTCTTCATCTCCCAGTACCTACTGCAACTTACATCCTTCTGAATCCGCTTAATGTATTCATCTCTTGGTCTCCCCCTACGATTTTTACCCTCCACGCTGCCCTCCAATACTAAATTGGTGATCCCTTGATGCCTCAGAACATGTCCTACTAACCGATCCCTTCTTCTGGTCAAGCTGTACCACAAACTTCTCTTCTCCCCAATCCTATTCAATACTTCTTCATTAGTTATGTGATCTACCCACCTAATCTTCAGCATTCTTCTGTAGCACCACATTTCGAAAGCTTCTATTCTCTTCTTGTCCAAACTATTTACCGTCCATGTTTCACTTCCATACATGGCTACACTCCATACAAATACTTTCAGAAATGACTTCCTGACACTTAAATCTATACTCGATGTTAACAAATTTCTCTTCTTCAGAAACGCTTTCCTTGCCATTGCCAGTCTACGTTTTATATCCTCTCTACTTCGACCATCATCAGTTATTTTGCTCCCTAAATAGCAAAACTCCTTTACTACTTTAAGTGTCTCATTTCCTAATCTAATTCCCTCAGCATCACCCGACTTAATTCGACTACATTCCATTATCCTCGTTTTGCTTTTGTTGATGTTCATCTTATAACCTCCTTTCAAGACACTGTCCATTCCGTTCAACTGCACTTCCAGGTCCTTTGCTGTCTCTGACAGAATTACAATGTCATCGGCAAACCTCAAGGTTTTTATTTCTTCTCCATGGATTTTAATACCTAACCCGAATTTCTCTTTTGTTTCCTTTACTGCTTGCTCGATATACAGATTGAATAACATCGGAGAGAGGCTACAACCCTGTCTTACTCCCTTCCCAACCACTGCTTCCCTTTCATTTCCCTCGACTCTTATAACTGCCATCTGGTTTCTGTACAAATTGTAAATAGCCTTTCGCTCCCTGTATTTTACCCCTGCTACCTTTAGAATTTGAAAGAGAGTATTCCAGTCAACATTGTTAAAAGCTTTCTCTAAGTCTACAAATGCTAGAAACGTAGGTTTGCCTTTCCTTAATCTTTCTTCTAAGATAAGTCGTAAGGTCAGTATTGCCTCACGTGTTCCAGTATTTCTACGGAATCCAAACTGGTCTTCCCCGAGGTCGGCTTCTACTAGCTTTTCCATTCGTCTGTAAAGAATTCGTGTTAGTATTTTGCAGCTGTGACTTATTAAACTGATTGTTCGGTAATTTTCACATCTGTCAACACCTGCTTTCTTTGGGATTGGAATTAATATATTCTTCTTGAAGTCTGAGGGTATTTCGCCTGTTTCATACATCTTGCTCACCAGATGGTAGAGTTTTGTCAGGACTGGCTCTCCCAAGGCCGTCAGTAGTTCCAATGGAATGTTGTCTACTCCGGGGGCCTTGTTTCGACTCAGGTCTTTCAGTGCTCTGTCAAACTCTTCACGCAGTATCGTATCTCCCATTTCATCTTCATCTACATCCTCTTCCATTTCCATAATATTGTCCTCAAGTACATCGCCCTTGTATAGACCCTCTATATACTCCTTCCACCTTTCTGCTTTCCCTTCTTTGCTTAGAACTGGGTTTCCATCTGAGCTCTTGATGTTCATACAAGTGGTTCTCTTATCTCCAAAGGTCCCTTTAATTTTCCTGTAGGCAGTATCTATCTTACTCCTAGTGAAATAAGCCTCTACATCCTTACATTTGTCCTCTAGCCATCCCTGCTTAGCCATTTTGCACTTCCTGTCGATCTCATTTTTGAGACGTTTGTATTCCTTTTTGCCTGCTTCATTAACAGCATTTTTATATTTTCTCCTTTCAATTAAATTCAATATTTCTTCTGTTACCCAAGGATTTCTAAGAGCCCTGATCTTTTTACCTACTTGATCCTCTGCTGCCTTCACTACTTCATCCCTCAAAGCTACCCATTCTTCTTCTACTGTATTTCTTTCCCCCATCCCTGTCAATTGTTCCCTTATGCTCTCCCTAAAACTCTGTACAACCTCTGGTTCTTTCAGTTTATCCAGGTCCCATCTCCTTAAATTCCCACCTTTTTGCAGTTTCTTCAGTTTTAATCTACAGGTCATAACCAATAGATTGTGGTCAGAGTCCACATCTGCCCCTGGAAATGTCTTACAATTTAAAACCTGGTTCCTAAATCTCTGTCTTACCATTATATAATATATCTGATACCTTTTAGTATCTCCAGGGTTCTTCCATGTATACAACCTTCTATCATGATTCTTAAACCAAGTGTTAGCTATAATTAAGTTGTGATCTGTGCAAAATTCTACCAGGCGGCTTCCTCTTTCATTTTTTAGCCCCAATCCATATTCACCTACTACGTTTCCTTCTCTCCCTTTTCCTACACTCGAATTCCAGTCACCCATGACTTAAATTTTCGTCTCCCTTCACTATCTGAATAATTTCTTTTATATCATCATACATTTCTTCAATTTCTTCGTCACCTGCAGAGCTAGTTGGCATATAAACTTGTACTACTGTAGTAGGCGTGGGCTTTGTGTCTATCTTGGCCACAATAATGCGTTCACTATGCTGTTTGTAGTAGCTTACCCGCTTTCCTATTTTCCTATTCATTATTAAACCTACTCCTGCATTGCCCCTATTTGACTTTGTGTTTATAACCCTGTAGTCACCTGACCAGAAGTCTTGTTCCTCCTGCCACCGAACTTCACTAATTCCCACTATATCTAACTTTAACCTATCCATTTCCCTTTTTAAATTTTCTAACCTACCTGCCCGATTAAGGGATCTGACATTCCACGCTCCGATCCGTAGAACGCCAGTTTTCTTTCTCCTGATAATGACATCCTCTTGAGTAGTCCCCGCCCGGAGATCCGAATGGGGGACTATTTTACCTCCGGAATATTTTACCCAAGAGGACGCCATCATCATTTAATCATACAGTAAAGCTGCATGCCCTCGGGAAAGATTACGGCCGTAGTTTCCCCTTGCTTTCAGCCGTTCGCAGTACCAGCACAGCAATGCCGTTTTGGTTATTGTTACAAGGCCAGATCAGTCAATCATTCAGACTGTTGCCCTTGCAACTACTGAAAATGGTTATGCCCCTCTTCAGGAACCACACGTTTGTCTGGCCTCTCAACAGATACGCCTCCGTTGTGGTTGTACCTACGGTACGGCCATCTGTATCGCTGAGGCACGCAAGCCTCCCCACCAACGGCAAGATCCATGGTTCATGGACCTTGGACAATAAATAAACATGAAACAATCGACAATCACACCAGCGATATGTATTGAACCATCACAGGTTAGCCACAACACATACTTTATCTCACATCACTAAAATGTACCTGATAAACACGGACGTTAATAATAACACCATTTGCCAGCAGTTTAACAGCGCTACAGTGGGTCACGCCCATGTAGAACACATTTCAAAAAAAAATTAAAAAAAGTAAAAATTGAACTTTTCATGATTTTGAGCCTTTCCGGAACCCCTTAAAGCAATGGAATTGCGAAGTGGTTCAAATGGTTCAAAGGGCTCTGAGCACTATGAGACTTAACTTCTGAGGTCATTAGTCGCCAAGAGCTTAGAACTAATTACACCTAACTAACTTAAGGACATCACACACATCCATACCCGAGGCAGGATTCGAACCTGCGACCGTAGCGTTCGCTCGGCTCCAGATTGCAGCGCCTAGAACCGCTCGGCCACACCGGCCGGCCGAAGTGGTTGTCTAAATAGGTTCTTCTTTGGATTCTGGGATTTAGAAGTTCAGTTCTGATTTAAGTCTTGCTAGGAAAACCTGCCCTAGAGCTGGTAGGCGCAAGTTTTAATTAATTAAAATGTCTAACAATCACTGGGAAAGGCAACGGGTTGCGGAACTAGGTGGGATCGCGACTACGAAATTGTGCGAGAGTATCGTCAAGAGGGTTTATTGAATTATTGAGTTGTCGATCAGAACTCAATGTGACCGAGTTGTTACACGTGTTTACCAGTGTATCTGCTTCAGTTTATGTTGTTCTGCGAGAGAAAGCAGGGCACGTTAAACTAATTGATTTGAGTTTATTTCGGGTCGTAGGGCTGGAGAGATTTTTGCTACTATCGAATACGTGGAGGAATCGGTTAATTGACGCGTCAATAGCGTGGATAAAGCTTACTGGTGTTCACGTGGCGCAGGAAGAAACGCGCTAGAGTGCTGCTGTAATGTTTGTTGGCCCTCCACCGCTTTAACGCATTGCAACACCATTGACGAGAGTGTGTACAGAGTGTGTTCAATTTAGTTGGGACCTGTAACCTGTGTACTTCTGTTTTAGTCGGATGCGTAGTTCGTTCCTATTACATTCACTCAGTAAAACATCTTAGACTATGAAATTTCCTGGCAGATTAAAACTGTGTGCCCGACCGAGACTGGAACTCGGGAACTTTGCCTTCCGCGGGCAAGTGCTCTACCACCTGAGCTACCGAAGCACGACTCACGCCCGGTACTCACAGCTTTACTTCTGCCAGTATCTCGTCTCCTACCTTCCAAACTTTACAGAAGCTCTCCTGCTTCTGTAAAACACAAACACGTGTTCATTTTCCTTGCAACATTTGCCACTGTATGTACTTAAGATTCTACAAAATTTCAGACAACAGAATTCATTTATTTCGTTTTCAACAGAAGTTACATTTCAGATAAATTATACAATTCACTTCTTTAATTTATAATTAGTTGTTGCGGTTACAAATCCATGCTGCTATGAAAGAGCCCCTGGCCCATTGAAATACTCTCGGACTTGTTTCGGCTGTTTCTGCTGATTGTGTTTAGGAAGAAAAGCAATTCAATGACTATACACGAGAGTTTCAGATCGTCGAGACCAGACATGTTCGCTTTTAAGGCTAACTTAGAACTGACGCATCCTGAGTATAAATATTGCCCAATAATGTTGTATCGTTCTTGGCGTCGTCCTATGGCATAGTATATTGACAGAATATTATTGTGTCAACAACTTGAAGCGGTGCGGAATGGCCGTGTGCTTTGAGGCGCCATATCACGGATTGCGCGGCCCCTCCCGCCGGAGGTTCGAGTTCACCGTCGGGAATGGGAGTGTGTGTGTGTTGTTCTTAGCATAAGTTAGTTTAAGTAGTGTGTAAGTCTAGGGGCCGATGACCTCTGCAGTTTGGTCCCTTAGGAATTCACACACATTTGAACGTTTTGAACAACATCGGGTGTTGTGAGGGCTGTGTATAAGCTCACGGATTTTTGATGGAGGTGTAGAATATGTCTCGGTTAGGTGTCTGTAATGACTGAGTTCACGTGCTAACAGCATCTGTTATGAAAACCACTGGAGCAGTGGTTCCCAACAGGTGGTCCGCAGACCCCCAGGGGTCCGCGAACTATGCCAGAGGGGTCCGCAAGATGCTATTGGAATAAAAAATACATTAAATATACTTTGTATGATAACAGATTTTTTTGTTTTTGCCGCTTTTTGCATGAGCTGAGCTTTAGCGAATGCTAACTTCTGCGTCTAGCGTCTTCCTAGAGCCAAGTGGCACATAGAAAACGTATAAAAATACTCTTAATTTCGCTTAGTTTAGGGACTTGATACTGTGATATGACAAGGTACCAATAATGATCGATCTATATCTACATCTACATCCTTACTCCGCAAGCCACCTGACGGTGTGTGGCGGAGTGTGTTCAGTACCTCTATCGGTTCTCCCTTCTATTCCAGTCTCGTATTGTTCGTGGAAAGAAGGATTGTCGGTATGCCTCTGTGTGGGCTCTAATCTCTCTGATTTTATCCTCATGGTCTCTTCGCGAGATATACGTAGGAGGGAGAAATATACTGCTTGACTCTTCGGTGAAGGTATCTTCTCGAAACTTTGACAAAAGCCCGTACCGAGCTACTGAGCGTCTCTCCTGCAGAGTCTTCCACTGGAGTTTATCTATCATCCCCGTAACCCTTTCGCGATTACTAAATGATCCTGTAACGAAGCGCGCTGCTCTCCGTTGGATCTTCTCTATGACTTGTATCAACCCTATCTGGTACGGATCCCACACTGCTGAGCAGTATTCAAGCAGTGGGCGAACAAGCGTACTGTAACCTACTTCCTTTGTTTTCGGATTGCATTTCCTTAGGATTCTTCCAATGAATCTCAGTCTGGCATCTGCTTTACCGGCGATCAACATTATATGATCATTCCATTTTAAATCACTCCTAATGCGTACTCCCAGATAATTTATGGTATTAAATGCTTCCAGTTGCTGACCTGCTATTTTGTAGCTAAATGATAAAGGATCTATCTTTCTGTGTATTCGCAGCACGTTACACTTGTCTACATTGAGATTCAATTGCCATTCCCTGCACCATGCGTCAATTCGCTGCAGATCCTCCTGCATTTCAGTACAATTTTCCATTGTTACAACATCTCGATACACCACAGCATCATCTGCAAAAATCCTCAGTGAACTTCCAATGTCATCCACCAGGTCATTTATGTATATTGTGAATAGCAACGGTCCTATGACACTCCCCTGCGGCACACCTGAAATCACTCTTACTTCGGAAGACTTCTCTCCATTGAGAATAACATGCTGCGTCCTGTTATCTAGGAACTCCTCAATCCAATCACACAATTGGTCTGATAGTCCATATGCTCTTACTTTGTTCATTAAGCGACTGTGGAGAACTGTATCGAACGCCTTGCGGAAGTCAAGAAACACGACATCTACCTGTGAACCCGTGTCTATGGCCCTCTGAGTCTCGTGGACGAATAGCGCGAGCTGGGTTTCACATGACCGTCTTTTTTGAAACCCATGCTGATTCCTACAGTGTAGATTTCTAGTCTCCAGAAAAGTCATTATACTCGAACACAATACAAAATTCTACAACTGATCGACGTTAGAGATATAGGTCTATAGTTCTGCACATCTGTTCGACGTCCCTTCTTGAAAACGGGGATGACCTGTGCCCTTTTCCAATCCTTTGGAACGCTACGCTATTCTAGAGACCTACGGTACACCGCTGCAAGAAGGGGGGCAAGTTCCTTCGCGTACTCTGTGTAAAATTTAACTGGTATCCCATCAGGTCCAGAGGCCTTTCCTCTTTTGAGCGATTTTAATTGTTTCTCTATCCCTCTGTCGTCTATTTCGATATCTACCATTTTGTCATCTGTGCGACAATCTAGAGAAGGAACTACAGTGCAATCTTCCTCTGTGAAACAACTTTGGAAAAAGACATTTAGTATTTCGGCCTTTAGTCTGTCATCCTCTATTGCAGTACCATTTTGGTCACAGAGTGTCTGGACATTTTGTTTTGATCCAACTACCGCTTTGACATAAGACCAAAATTTCTTAGGATTTTCTGCCAAGTCAGTGCATAGATGAGGGGGTCCTCAAGAAAATTTTGTTGGGAACCCCTGCACTAGACAATTGCATGGGGTGTCTCGGCTGCGCAGCTGGGTTGCGCCTGTTGCGCTGGGTTGCCTACACGGGCGGAGCCCAGCGAAGGCAGCGTAGCGAGCAGGCAGCGGCGAGTAGCGAGTGGGGCCGACGGCCGGCCGTGAACAGGTGGTGCAGTGCGCACGCCACGCCACGCCACGCCACGCCACGGCTCAGACTGCCACCATCGATTGCGGGCACGCCCGACGCCCGGCCCTGCAAACCTGGCCGCTCCTGGCCGGGTCGCCACTTGGAGGCCGCGCGGTCTCAGCGCCTAGCGTCTGTCAACTGTCAGTCCGCGCAGCTGACGTGTTCGACTGGCAAAGTTTCCAGAAGTAGTATACGCACATCCTGAAAAATACTGCGGGGTCGGGAGGATTTCTGCTTGTCACTTGCTTTGTTGCTTGCTACATTTTCTTTGCTAGGTCGACTTTTAACACATCCACACCCACATCCACAATTCACAAGCCACCTTGCAGAGTGTTTCAGAGAGTACGTTTGGTTCCACTATCTGTTCACGCCTTCTCAGGTACATTCGCAAGTGACACGTGGGAAGAATATTGCAGGAGCTAAAATTTCACGGGCTTTTTCGCTGTGATCTCTTGGCTGGACATATGTAGGAGACAATGTTATACTGCTCCACTTTTAACAGAACATAGTCTCTCTGTATATGAATAGTCAGCCAATCTGTAATGCACGACACCTCTCTTGCTGCGTCTGCTGCTGGAGCTTGTTCAGCTTCTCCGTAACGGTGTCACTCCGAATAAACGATCTCGTGACGAAACACGCCAGTCTTCGTTTGAACCCGTCTGTCTCTTGAACTAATCAGACCAGGCATGGGTTACAGGCAGACTAGCAATGAACATTTTTGAAAGGTGACTATCAGGAGCCATCATGTAATACAGGGCTATTACAAATGATTGAAGCGATTTCATAAATTCACTGTAGCTTCATTCATTGACATATGGTCACGACACACTACAGATACGTGGAAAAACTCATAAAGTTTTGTTCGGCTGAAGCTGAAGCTCGAGAGCGCAGTGAGACAAAATGGCGACAGGAGCCGAGAAAGCGTATGTCGTGCTTGAAATGCACTCACATCAGTCAGTCATAACAGTGCAACGACACTTCAGGACGAAGTTCAACAAAGATCCACCAACTGCTAACTCCATTCGGCGATGGTATGCGCAGTTTAAAGCTTCTGGATGCCTCTGTAAGGGGAAATCAACGGGTCGGCCTGCAGTGAGCGAAGAAACGGTTGAACGCGTGCGGGCAAGTTTCACGCGTAGCCCGCGGAAAATTGGCTCATGCCACAACTGGAGACCGACAGCGCCGGCTTCATCTTTCATCAGGATGGTGCAGCACCGCACTTCCATCATGATGTTCGGCATTTCTTAAACAGGAGATTGGAAAACCGATGGATCGGTCGTGGTGGAGATCATGATCAGCAATTCATGTCATGGCCTCCACGCTCTCCCGACTTAACCCCATGCGATTTCTCTCTGTGGGGTTATGTGAAAGATTCAGTGTTTGAACCTCCTCTACCAAGAAACGTGCCAGAACTGCGAGCTCGCATCAACGATGCTTTCGAACTCATTGATGGGGACATGCTGCGCCGAGTGTGGGAGGAACTTGATTATCGGTTTGATGTCTGCCGAATCACTAAAGGGGCACATATCGAACGTTTACGAATGCCTAAAAAAACTTTTTGAGTTTTTGTATGTGTGTGCAAAGCATTTTGAAAATATCTCAAATAATAAAGTTATTGTAGAGCTGTGAAATCGCTTCAATCATTTGTAATAACCCTGTATATAATGTGTATCTTTGACCAAGGCTGCTTTTTTATTTAAAACCCAAATATCGACCAGTTTCAGTCACAGACGGTCTTCATGGATTAGAGTTGAAACAGTTTAAGCCACAACATCATATCTGTCATTACATGGATAATGGTCACGTTTCAGACGCAGAGCATGCCACGCCGGGACTTTGGAAGGAATCCATGCGAATAACGTGCGCAAGCACTGCAGTGTGTAACGACAGATGTGATGTTTTAACCGTGATGTCTTGATCCCAGTCTGTGAAGATGGTGTGTGACTAAAAATGGTCGATATTTGGATTTTAAATACAAAAGCACGTGATCGTCAAATACTCATTTTATACATGACGAGCAGTGAGTTGAACTAGTATTCTCTTAGACTCTTGTTGTGGATGGCGGTTCCTTAAAATTCTTCTAATGTATCTTATCCTGGCGTATGCTTTTCGCACAGCCACTTCTATGTAGTCATTGTAGGTCGCTGCCGATGGTTAGCCTGCTACGTGGAATTTGCGAGAAGTTATATTTCCAGTGCTTTGTTACCAGTATCTTAATCGCACTGTAATGAACTTTGTTTATATGCAATACGCTTCATTGATTCAGATTCAGTATCCTCTACCGTCATCGCACCGAAGGTCTTTCTGCGATTCACTGCAATATTCTGGGGTTGCTACATCCTTATAGGGAACCACATGATCCGCGAACAACCTAATGGTACTCCCGACGTTGTCCACAAGGTCATTAATGTACATCATAAACACTTCCTTCGGTTACTCCTGAAATTTATTTGTCGATTTTCGTACGTTAAGAGTGATGTGATTGAATTCTATTTGCAAGGAAGTCCTGAAACCATTGAGACATCTGCTCCAATACTCAGTATTAATTTCACTAAATGACGATGTGGAACTGTTCTAAATGCCTTTCTAAAGTTAAGAAATACAAACTTGAGCTCATATGTCTACAGCGCTCTCGATCTTATGGACAAAAAGTTAATAATAAAGGTCATGCAATGACAAATACAGACTTTCCAGTCGAATAAACAGGTGGCCATGCTGTCAGCGCCTAAAAAGTAAATTCCTTCAGCAAAAAAGACATTTGATATGGATTCAGTACACAAAAGTGGGAAAGCACACCTCTGCAATCTAATAATGCCTAATCATTGGTACCATCGAAAGCAGTTGTTTTATTCCTGTCTAGTTTGCAAAAGTTCGCAAGAACACTATTAGTTAGAAAGATAACAAAGTTCCCCCTTTCATTAAAGATGTGTGCTACTTGTGCCACAAATTATCAGCAACTTGTCTCACACATGGTTTTCGTTATGTACCTTCTTCGTGACAAGTTTATTCGCCCTATCTCTAGTAAAAAAGAAAGCGTGTGCGTCTATATACTTATTTACCCTTGATGCAGTTCCGTTCCACCTCTTTTTCCCACACATGTGAGCACGTGGTTGTATAACCGAGAAGTAGTGAATGATTTTCATAGGAAGAATCTTAAGCAAATGTAACTCATTCCCGAAGGAGAGGGTTAGTCATACCCGATCGACATACCTAAAAGGACAGTTGGTCGGTCTGATGGCCAAAGCGGCCACACACACGTCCACTTTGTCGGTGGGTTAGTGCGTGTGTAGGAGCATTACGTAATGGATGTGTTTTGTTTACTACGCTGTAAGATAACGGACAAAGTATTCTGTAAGGCCGTCTACATTTGATATTTTACTTGGTTCACATTGGTTACTCACCACAACGATGTGTAATACTCGAGAAACATGATTATTAGTTTTTTGTTCTAATTTCGCGTGATTTTTAGGTGCCGTGTGTAGTATGTTTTGTTCTAGGTCGTGATAGTTAGACCCCGAGTCCGTATCAGGCTCCGTGGAGTGAATGAACGAAGTTTTTTGTGGAAGGAATCCACATTCCTCCTATTCGTAAGTTACGCATTCATTTGATATTTAGGTCTAAATTTCGTTGAGGTTTTCTTTTTGTGACTGATGGCTTTTTGCCACCCCGACCACGTTCTCTCAGAGTACTGGTATTTCATTTTAACTATGATGATTGCACAGATATTATCTTTCTGAATTGCGTGAACCATCGTATGTCTGGCTGAACTGAATTGTGAGAATGTTATACACTGAAGAGCCAAAGAAACTGGTACACCTGCCAAATATTGTGTAGGGCCCAAGAGACCAAGCAGAAGTGCCGCAACGAGACTAATGTCTGAAGTAGTGCTGGAGTAAAATGACACCATGAATCCTGGAGGGCTATCAATTGTCCGTAAGAGTATGACGGGGTGGAGATCTCTTCTAAACAGCACGTTGCAAGGCAGCACAGATATGCTCAATAATGGTGATGTCTGGGGAGTGTGGTGGCCAGCGGAAGATTTCAAACTCAGAAGAGTGTTCCTGGAGCCACTCTGTAGCATTTATGGACATGTCGGATGTCACATTGTCCTTATGGAATGCACAATGGACATGAATGGACGTAAGTGATCAGACAGGATGCTTACATATGTGACACGTATCAAGGGTACCATATCACTCCAACTGCTATCGCCCCACACAATTACAGAGCCTCTAACAACTTGAACAGTCCCCTGCTGACATGCAGGTTCTATGGATTCATGAGATTATCTCCATATCCGTACCCGTCCATGCGCTCGATACAATATGAAATGAGACTAGACAGACGAGGCAACTTGTTTCCAGCCATCAACAGTCCAATGTCGGTGTTGACAGGCCCAGGTGAGACGTAAATCTTTGTATCGTGCAATCATGAAGGGTACAGGAGTGGGCCCTCGGCTCGTTAAGTCCATATCGGTGATGTTTCGTTGAACGGTTCGCACTCTGACACTTGTTGATGACCAAGTATCGAAATCTGCAGCAATTTGCCGAAGGGGTGCACTTCTGTCACGTTCGGCGGTTCTTTTCAGCAGCTCAAATCAAATGGCTCTGAGCAATATGGGACTTAACAACTGAGGTAATCAGTTTCCTGGGACTTAGAACTACTTAAACCTAACTAACCTAAGGACATCATACAAATCCATGCCAGAGGCAGGATTCGAACTTGCGACCGTAGCGGTCGCGCGGTTCCAGACTGAAGCGCCTAGAACCGCTCGGCCAAACCGGCCGGCTTTTCAGGAGTCTTTTGTCCCGTTCATATTGGGTCTTTTTTCGGTCGCAGCGATGTCGAAGATTTGATGTTTTGCCGGATTCCTGATATTCACGGTACTCTCGTGAAATATTCGGATGGAGATATCTCCACTTCTTCGCTACCTCGGAGATTCTGTGTCCCATCGCTTGTGCGGCACGTCACGTTCAAATTCACTGAAATCTTCATAGCCTGCTGTTGTAATGTTAGTGACCGATCTAACAACTTTCCCAGGCACTTTTTGTCTTCCGTAGGCGTTGTCGATCGCAACGCTGTACTCTGCCCGTTTGCATATCCCTGTACTTGAATACGCATACCAGTTTCTTTGTGCGGTTCAGTGAATTAAATATGTGTTGCTCATTTTTGCTCACCTAACACCGAGACCTATTGCGAGCGTACTAGATGCTATGGTACTAAGTGTAGCACATAAAGAAATAAGAATTAATAAGCTATAAGTTATACGTTCATACGTGGACATTTTCTGGGTTATGAATAGTTTCCACATTGTCGTGCCTTTGTATATAGTAGCGATGAGTTCAACAGGCACACTAATGCATTTCTACCTGCTGTTAGCAATGAAATCAAGGTTATTCGATACGTTCCATGCCTTTTCAGCCAGAACGTTATAGGTTAACAGTTGCAGGCATCCCTGGTGTAAGTCATGCGTATGAATCCGATTTTATTTCCCATTTAGCCCTACATTTCCCGATAAACCGGACCTCATATGATCGAATTATAGCGTTGCTGACCTATTCCAGATGCATACGTTATGACAGGTAAGTGATAAACGTCTACTGTAAAAGATGGTTATGAAGTAGTGAGAGGATCATGATGTGTGGTAAATCCGTGCCGTAATCAAATGTTCAAATGTGTGTTAATCACTAAGGAAACAAACTGCTTAGGTCATCGGTCGCTAGACTTACACACCACTTAAACTAACTTAAACTTGCCCCCCTTCTAACAGCCGTGTATCGCAACTCTCTAGAGGAACGGAAGGTTCCAAATGATTGGAAAAGAGCACTGGTAGTCCCAGTCTTCAAGAAGGGTCGTCGAGCAGATGTGCAGAACTATAGCCCTATATCTCTGACGTCGATCTGTTGTAGAATTTTAGAACATGTTTTTTGCTCGAGTATCATGTCGTTTTTGGAAACCCAGAATCTACTATGTAGGAATCAACATGGATTCCGGAAACAGCGATCGTGTGAGACCCAACTCGCTTTATTTGTTCATGAGACCCAGAAAATATTAGATACAGGCTCCCAGGTAGATGCTATTTTTCTTGACTTCCGGAAGGCGTTCGATACAGTTCCGAACTGTCGCCTGATAAACAAAATAAGAGCCTACGGAATATTAGACCAGCTGTGTGGCTGGATTGAAGAGTTTTTAGCAAACAGAACACATCATGTTGTTATCAATGGAGAGACGTCTACAGACGTTAAAGTAACCTCTGGCGTTCCACAGGGGAGTGTTATGGGACCATTGCTTTTCACAATATATATAAATGACCTAGTAGATAGTGTCGGAAGTTCCATGCGGCTTTTCGCGGATGATGCTGTAGTATACAGAGAAGTTGCAGCATTAGAAAATTGTAACGAAATGCAGGAAGATCTGCAGCGGACAGGCACTTGGTGCAGGGAGTGGCAACTGACCCTTAACATAGACAAATGTAATGTGTTGCGAATACATAGAAAGAAGGATACTTTATTGTATGATTATATGATAGCGGAACAAACACTGGTAGCAATTACTACTGTAAAATATCTGGGAGTATGCGTGCGGAACGATTTGAAGTGGAATGATCATATAAAATTAATTGTTGGTAAGGCGGGTACCAGGTTGAGATTCATTGGGAGAGTCCTTAGAAAATGTAGTCCATCAACAAAGGAGGTGGCTTACAAAACACTCGTTCGACCTATACTTGAGTATTGCTCATCAGTGTGGGATCCGTACCAGATCGGGTTGACGGAGGAGATAGAGAAGATTCAAAGAAGAGCGGCGCGTTTCGTCACAGGGTTATTTGGTAAGCGTGATAGCGTTACGGAGATTTTTAACAAACACAAGCGGCAGACTCTGCAAGAGAGGCGCTCTGCATCGCGGTGAAGCTTGCTCGTCAGGTTTCGAGAGGGTGCGTTTCTGAATGAGGTATCGAATATATTGCTTCCCCCTACTTATACCATCCGAGGAGATGACGAATGTAAAATTAGAGAGATTAGAGCGCGCACGGATGCTTTCAGACAGTCGTTCTTCCCGCGAACCATACGCGACTGGAACAGGAAAGGGAGGTAATGACAGTGGCACGTAAAGTGCCCTCCGCCACACACCATTGGGTGGCTCGCGGAGTATAAATGTAGATGTAGATGTAGAAATTAACTTATGCTAGGAACAACACACACACACACACACACACACCCATGCTTGACGGAGGACTGGAACCTCCGACGGGAGGGTCGGCGCAGTCCGTGACACGACGCCTGAAACCGCGCGACCACTCAGGGTGGCTCTTGCTGTTAGTTAGCGACACCCACACATTTTAGCCACTTCCACGTCCCCGACATTTAATCGACTCATGAGAGCGAATAGTAATTATCTTGAGCTTTGTAGAAACTGATAAGTATAAGAAAAAAGGCCTCTTACCTCGGTACACGAGGGGGTGCTGGTAAGTCCTTGGCTTTTCCTAGTTAAGACTGATGTAGATTAATTGTCATTAACCTTTCTTCTTTAAATTATATGTCATAGTAATTACGTGGCTATAGCACTCGTTATTACTTTTCTGTGGAGGTTCGAAATGAACATGGAGGAAGAAAATAAAGAATTCACAACGAAAGAGAGTCGTGCTGTGATTAAGTAGTTTAATTTAAAAGACAACACTGTCAAACAAATTTATGTGATACGTCTCGTACATTAGGTGGTGATTGCCCTTGCCAGTCTGATTTCAAGAACTGGTTTGCTGCATTTAAAACAAGATGTAGAGAGCCCTGAAATGTCACCTCATAGTTCCGGAAACAGTGTGTGCTGTTCATTCTACGAAACTGGATGATCGGAGGATAGCCTCCCACTAAAAAGCAAGGTTGGAACCTGAGCGAATCTCTCGAAAGTGTAGGTTACTATTTCATGTAACTTTGGACATGACAAAGGTCGCAGTCAAATGTGTTCTCCAATGTTTCAATCCAGACAAAATGGGTGAATGAATGGTTGCTTCGCAGGCCATTTTCGTGCAACTACGTCAGGATCCTTTGGGAATTGTACATCGTCTCTTCACCATGGATGGAACATGGCTACACACTTATGATCCAGAAACCAAAGAATACTGCAAAGATTGGAGACAGAGGGGTTCTCCACGTTCAGAGTTGTACGAAACACAAAGATCAGCAGACTAATTGCTCGCTTCCATCTTCCGGGATAAGGATGGAATCCTATTTGTTGACTACTTACAGCATGATAAAACCATCAGGGTAAAAACAGTGTTAACTTATCTACCAAATGAACCAAAAATTGCTCTCCAAACGTCGAACAAAGCTGCGAAAAGGAATCTTGTTTCTGCAACACAATTTTCCTCCTCAGAACGCGGGCATCAAGCACCAAAAATTGGAAAATTGGCAGATCTTCTCTTTCAGATCCTCAAACATCCACCCTATTCACCTGATTACGCCAACTCAGACTATTATCTGGTCCCGAACGTCAAGAAACATCTTGAAGGAATACTCTTCAGAACACTAAGGAAGCCAGAAAGACAGCGGATTGGTTTAATGCGCAATCGAATTCGTTTATAAGGGTTAATGAAGCTGGATCATAGTCACCACAGATGTGTTGAGCTCAAGGGAGAATATGAGCAAATAATTTTTTTTCAAACATATAACTGCACTTTTCTTCATAAAGCGAAGAACTTACCAGAATCCTCTTGTATACACTGTTCATGACGTTATCTCCCAGCTGGACCTTTGTGTAAGTCATGTACTCGATCAAGTCATTAAAATCGTTATCCGTCGCGCCACTTTGTGTTCAGTCATCTTGACTTATGCATTCCAAGTATTGCAGCCTTGTCTTGTCCATCGCTACACAGACGACCAAACCCCCCGCAGAGACAAGTCTGCCTACAGCAGGAATTCACGGCCAGCACCTTCACCTAACAATGACTAAGGGGATTAGTTTTTCATCCAAGATAAGAGCTCACACACGATGGGAGTCTTTCAAGTTATTTAGAAACTATGATGAGGATTTTACAGTTGTTCAAATTGAAATAGACATCAGTAATAGATAGTTATTCATTGTAGCAGGTTATTTGTGATGATAGAGCAGGGGGGGGGGGACATTGACTACCCACAAGGGTAAAAGGAATAACCTCCGCTCAAGGCTTGCAAGTACAGATTTACTAAGGCTTGGGAAGTGGTAACCGACGAACATATTACCGCATGAAGATTTGGAAATGGCGGCGAAAGCTTACGGTAGATGCCATCCGTCTTTCTTTTCATGGATGCATCTGTGGTGATTCTACAGTTGGCACAAAAACATTCGCCGAGTAGCCACGGAGGAGCTATTTGCTACGGAGTCTCAAGGCACGTAGTTTAGAATGTCATTAGAAGGAGATTTGAACATTCCTCCGATGTCGACTGTATCACAGGCTGCACAAAAGTAATAATATCTACGTGCACACGCGCAGTTCATTTTACAGATTGCCGGTACATATTTATACAGAGTATGCAGAACTACAGAAAAAAAGCAAGAAGGATATAAGATATAAAACAAACAAACGAAAAAATTAATGAACTAGTGGAAAAGTATAGCAAATTATAGCAAAATTATAGCGAATTATAGCATGTGCAATTACAGAGATTAATTTCAAAGTTCTACGTCCAGGTAGCTTAACCACGCCAATAGCCTTTTCAGAGCACTTCATGATGTCCCTCCAGTGCCCATGAAATCTTTTTATTAACCATTCACAAATAATGCCGTATTCAGGGCTGTGTGCCATCTCCCATTCATAAAGTAAGGCTTTGCATCTTACATGCTCGGTCCTGATGCGATTGAGGTAGTTCCAGACTACTTCATGTTGGTTGCACGCGCGTAGGCAGTAAAGTATCCAGCAAACCGTGCGCTATTAGATCTCCAGAACTGTTGTAAATGGCAAGATGCAGGTCGGTGGGTACTGTTGAGATCCCACACTGACTTTCTAGACTGAAATCTCGACTATGATAGGCGAGAAAGAATTTTTTTGATTGGGGAGTTTGTAGGAACTTATCTATTGTATATCATACTCCTTTCTCGGTCCACTGCCTGTTTTCGTCCGAGAACTGATAGTGTGATATTAAACAAGATAAGAATTCAGGAAACATGCTTACATTACCATTACCGATGTGTCACTAAGTTTGAGGGGCCGATGACCTCACTGTTTGGTGCTCTCCCCCAAACCAACCATCCAACTAACTAAGTTTCAAAACACTCAGTACTAACATTAGCGATTGTCGGATCTGGTAAACAACGTAACACTTCTTCAGAGCGGCGTCTGCGATGTTGTATGATTCAGTTGCAGATGTCGATCATATGTTTTGTATACAACATGTCGTTTGGTTCCTGTGAATTTTAGCTATGTCTGTGCTTTTCACGATACCCATATGTGTCAAATGGAAATGGTTGAAGTTCGTGATAATGTAGTTCTGCTTTAACTAGCAGTATCATTGTCTTTCTTTTGTTAAGTATTTCTTTTGTGGGGCTGTGGTCATTAACTGATGTGTGGCAGGGGCTGACGTGTAAATTAGGTAGTGATTTGAAACTTCAGTTGGAAATGGGTGAAGACAAAGAATGCCTCACGGAAATAATCTATATAAATTAAGTGAGAGACTGGACTACAGGATAACTTGAGAACTACGATTGGTTATAAGGTTTGGTTTGTGTGTTGTTGTAGTCAATCATTACATTATTTTTTTCGTACGTTACGAAACCATGGTTACCTGCCATATTGTGATCTGGTACTTCCAAGAAGGCAATAACATGTATATTATGCAGGAGAACTTACGTGAAGTTTAGAAGGTATTTAAGAAAGAGCAATGGCAAAAGTGAGGGCGGGTCGTGAGTTTTGCTTAGATAGCTCAGTCGGTAGAGCAATTGCCTAGGAAAGGTAAAGATTCCAGTTTCAATCGCGGCCCGGCACACAGTTCAAACTTGCCATGAAGATCAAATCGGCCCACACTCCTCTGCAAGTTAAAAATTCAGTCTGGTCTCGCGTACATTGTCGTCCAAACATCTTACCCTCAAAGAGGTTCTCGTTTCTTTATTTTTTTCGTCAATGTTTTTAGGTTGTTCGTGATGCCATCCAGTGGTCGTTTCTCACGGCTCGAACCTGAACCATCATATACTTGACATCACCTGTCTGTCGTCGCAAATCGTGTCGTGTCCGATTTTCTGTCCCTTTCCGTTCTGAGGAGGAACAAAATAAAAATTATTATGTGCCTCCATATAAGCCCTACTCAAACCTCTGTCAAATTCATGATTCCTAAGCGAGGTGCACTACGGACTAACTAGAATTTTTGCACTGCTGACCGCGAATGTTTTTATCTCTACATTCACCAGAAAAAATATCGTGATATCAACCTCACCGTTCTTCTACAAGGTTCTGTTTAAGTTAACGAAGCAACTTCGTTACACTTTCGTATGGACGACACCGACCTTTTGAAAATTTGCCAGGTCTTGAATCTCAACTCAAGCTGACTACATAATGACTCCAAATAAAGCAACTTTACTGTGACGTAGATTGCCATACATTCCTCTACGTTCTTTCGGTAAGAAAAACGCCGTACTTTCCCCGTATACTCGCAACAAATTTAAATAATGCGCTTCTCATCCTTAATACTAAATTCAAAGGTTTTGCAGTGAACACATGGTGTGTTGAGGGGCGATCACTCTGTTTTTAAAATAATTGAAAAACCACGATCGTTTCAATTGTTTATTAGATGACCGGTTTCAGCACTCTGAAGGTGCCATCATCACATCTGAAACGTGGATTAACATGTATAACACCATATGGACATCATGACATATTGGTTGTGACAATGATTTTATCAGATGGTCTGCCTCATATGTTGGTTTTATAAATGTTGATCCACGTTTCAGATATTATGATGGCACCTTCAGAGTGCTTAAACCGGTCATCTAATAAACAATTGAAGCGATCGTGGCTTTTCAATTATTTTAAATTCAAAGGTACTCACAATTTCGTGTCTTTAATAGTCTTACTCCTTAGCTGTTTACATGATATCATAACTATATTTGCTTCCAGACGTACGTAGGTAGTCTGTAACCCGCCACTCACGTACAAGGGCGTATTCTCTCGCAGGAACCTTTTCCTCCACGTTTTTCCTTTACGAGATGATGGGAAGAAAGAAGAAAGTCAATGCTTGTATCTATACGCATCGTACAACTCTACCTTCGTACACTGGACTCGCATTCGGGAGGACGACGGTTCAATCCCGTCTCCGGCCATCCTGATTTAGGTTTTCCGTGATTCCCCTAAATCGCTTCAGGCAAATGCCGGGATCGTTCCTTTGAAAGGGCACGGCCGATTTCCTTCCCCATCCTTCCCTCACCCGAGCTTGCGCTCCGTCTCTAATGACCTCGTTGTCGACGGGACGTTAAACACTAATCTCCTCCTCCTCCTCCTCTACCTTCGTGATCAATAAATCACGTATAAGCTGCAACGATTATTAGTGAGCACTGCAAGACCTAAATCGAAACAAGCTACCTAGCAGAGGTGACGCTACCTTATATTTACGGACATTGTGAGGAGAATCAATTGTGATAAAACCTTCTACCTGGTATGCGTGATACGTAAGACAGGTGAAACACCCTCAGTCTTCAAGAAGAATATAATAATAACAATTTCAACGGAGGTATGTGTTGACAGATGTCAATATCAGCAAATCACCGTGTTAATAGTACTTGCTTGCATTAAACTGACACGAATTACTTACAGAAGAATGGGAAGACTGGTAGAACCTGAACGCTCTGAAGACCGTTTTGGGTTCCGGAGCAGTGTACCAATTCGCGAGCTAGTAATGACACTACTAGTTACCTTAGAACACGAACTGCAAAAGATTAGTCTATATTTACGGCTTATGTAGACTTAGAGAAAGCTTTTGGCGACGTTGAGTGGATTACATTCTTTGAAGTTACAAAGTTAGCAGGGGCTGGAAGGTTATTTACAGGTTGCATAGAAACCAAACTGCGGTCATAAAAGTAGTTGAGAAGGGAAGGGACAGGGTACTATTCTCTACCCAATGCAACTGAGTCTGTAAACTTCGACAGAAACCCAGATGAAATTTAGAAAGGTAATTCAAGATCAAGCTAGACGGAAATAATACTTAAAGCTTCCCGATGAAACCGTAAGTCTATCAAAGACAGCAAAGGTCTTGGAAGATCAGTTGTATGGAATGGATATTGTCTTCAATATAACTGGATAGAAAAGATACAAAAAAGTGAGAATTCTAAATGGAATGAGTTACTGCTCTACAATGCAAAACAATGATAATGAGATCGATTATCTGTATGTGTGTAGCAGCACTAACACTGAAGTAACAGGGATGCGACCAAAAGAAAATTATTTTGACTTAGGAGTTTGAGATGAAAAACAGAAAACTTTAACGTCCCTAACTACGCACTTCGTTAACCTGCAGTTGAGTTTTTCTAGTGATAATGTAACAATTTGACAATGTTTTAATTCTTTTTACTCGAATAAATCTGAAATTGCTTAATACTAACATCTTAGCAAATGAAGTAAGATAACTTAGGTGTTCTACATAACTCTATGTTTTGTTTTCTCCATGTGTTTTGGTAGCGCATTTATTTTGTATAAAATTGGTTCATAAAATTCCTATTAAATATTGGTATGATAAAGGAATAATGGTCAGTACAGTTTTCAGAATATTAAATATTGATTTTGGCGAGTCAAACATTATTAAAACAAGGTTCTACGTGTGTTACAATCATTCTGAAGGAGGGCGTGAAGGAACCTCAGAAAGAGAAGCACCCTGCACGCTCCAGCAAATCACCAACTGATGAACTCGGGGAAAACGTGAAAGAATGATTACAAACAATTGCCGAGTCACAGTGGAAAACGCCGCTGACGATGATGGGGTATCCATTAGCTCATTGCTTAACTTTCTTCGGCTGTTTTGGGTGAGAACGTGTGACACTAAAGTTTATTCCCAAATTATTCGATATAGATCAAAAACAGCGGCGAAGTCAACAAAGGCATAGAGCTACTGAAACCTGTCACAACAGGCAGTGAAAGATGGGTCTACGTCGAAAGTAAGACTCAGTCGCTCCAGTCAAAACAGTCTGTAAAGCCAAATTAAAAAAAAAAATAAACCACGGGAATTGATTTCAAATGTGAAGGTTACGCTCACTGTGGTTTCAGACTTTAATGGAATAGTAGGCTATGAGTTCTTACACCAAGTTCGATTAGTAAGGACTGTGAAAAAGCACCCGCGCACACTACCTTTTTGTTCATAAATTTTTGGTCAAAAACAACACTGTAATAATGTCCCAGCCTCTACATTCATAAATTGCCACTAGTAATTTTTTTCTGTTTCCAAAAATAAAGAAAATTTGAAGGACCGTCTTTTCAAACGCTCAGGTGAGATTACAAACATGTCGCTGGGAGAGCTAAAAGATGTCTCGAATATCGAGTTCCAGAAGTTTAACTGGGGTCAAAAAAGCGCTAGCATATGTGGATAATGTCTGATAGGGACTATATATAAGGGAGTAACATAGATATAGGAGTGAAACCAGAATTCTTCTGAAAAGATGAAAATTACTGTTACTTTTGAACATTTATCTTCTTAAGGATGGATTGCTCTTGGATGTTTTCCCTAAGAACAATACGAAGTGGAAATTAGCAAAGCATTCACGAAATTATTTCGCTGTAAGAGGGGCTACGATATGGCAAACGCAAGCAGTTCAAATAATCGTAAAAGCGGTTTCTGGAATTATTAACTCTATGTCATACATTAAATTTAACACTCTTTGTCTAAGGTACGACATGTAGAACAGAATACTTTATGCCTTTTATTAACTATCATGTAATATCATACACAGAATTCAGTCGAGCGTTAAAAAGTGTTATTCAGAATGTTTTGTATTAGTGTACGCCTACAAGAATTTATTTTACTAAGCATGCAATCTGCTAAACGAGTTAACTAAAATTCTTGCAACTCAATTAAAATGGTTTGGAAAAGAAATAATGGCTTACTTGTGATTGAATTTTTGGGAAATTCATGAATGAATAAATGGTGATAATTCAAAATTTGAGCCAGGTTGTCTATTGAATCCAGATTACTTGATTATCGTAATATCCACCCGAGCCACGATGTTTGCCCTCCGAGTGCTAGCAACACGTACAAGTACAGTAAAGACGAGACAGAATACCATGTTTACCGACTGCATTGATAAATGATTTTGATCAATTTAGAAAACTTCCTTTAATATGCAGCTACTAGCGAAGCATATACTGTGTTGTGTATCTCGTAATAAATAATAAACCGTTCGTTTGATTGTCTTACTTTATTAGTTATTAATATACCAGCTCTGACTATGTTATTTTCTTATATGATTATGTATTCCTCTATAGCATTTTTTCTGCTAAGCAGTGAGGGCCCCGCTAATTTCCGTACGAATAACGTGACCGTCGAGAGTGGGAGGATTGAATAAGTCTTGTCTTTTCAGAGCTGTTACACTGGTACGTAGCCTTTTCTTATATCTAGCTGGCTACTTTGGATTATACCACATTTCAACAATTCATTTGTGATTTGTCTGCAGCTACGTTCTTCATATGAAATTGCTCCATTAGTTCCTCACTCTTTATTTAAGTTATGTGGCAGTGTGGTTATAAATCCTGACTCGGTCAGTTTCGAAAGAAGGGGAATCTAGTTTGAAGAGCTTTTGGACACACTGACATGTCCCAAGATGCGCCACGTAGAACGCTGCTGCAGCTCTGGGGGCAATTTAGCAAAAAATAGAAGTCGTCCTGAAGAGCGCAGTCACCTATAGGTTCAGTTTTAGTGTCTAGTGGAAACATTCCCCAGGCTGTGGCTAAGCCATGTCTCCGCAGTATCCTTTCTTCCAGGAGTGCTAGTTCTGCAAGGTTCGCAGAAGAGCTTCTGCTAAGTTTGGAAGGTAGGAGACGAGATACTGGCAGAACTTAAGCTGTGAAGAGAAGTCGCGAGTCGTGCTTGGGTAGCTCAGATGGTAGAGCACATCCCGCGAAAGGTAAAGGTCGCGAGTTCAAATCTCGGTCCGGCACACAGTTTTAATCTGCCAGGAAGTTTCATATCAGCGCACACTCCGCTGCAGGGTGAAAATCTCATTCTCCGACTCGAGTAATGTCTGAAGTAGTGGTGGAGGGAATTGACACCATGAATCCTGCAGGATGTCCATAAATCCAT
Organism: Schistocerca cancellata; assembly: GCF_023864275.1. Taxonomy (NCBI): domain Eukaryota; kingdom Metazoa; phylum Arthropoda; class Insecta; order Orthoptera; family Acrididae; genus Schistocerca; species Schistocerca cancellata. The sequence goes on from NC_064630.1 coordinate 767,182,256, forward strand.
TAGAGTATGAGGAGGTGCAGATCTCTTCTGAACAGTACGTAGCAAAGCATCCGAGATATGCTCAATACTGTTCATGTTCCCTTCAGTCGTCGTTGGTCCCATTCTTGCCGAATTTTTTTCCGACCGCAGCGATATCGGATATTTGATGTTTTACCGGATTCCTGATATTCACGGTACACTCGTGAAGTGGTCGTACGGGAAAATCGCCATTTCATCGCTGCCAAGGAGATGGTGTCCCACACCGCTCGTGCGCCGATTATAACACCACGTTCAAACTCACTTAAATCTTGATAACTTGCCATTGTAGCAGCAGTAACCGATCTAACAACAGACACTTGTTGTCTTACACAGCCGATGCCGACCGCAACGCCGTATTCTGTCTCTTTACTTGAATTTGAATACGCATGCCTACACCAGTTTCTTTGGCGCTTCATCGTATAAGCTGTGTAGAAAGTGGTCTTAGCCTGCAATTTTAAAACTATGAACGAGGTGTGTGGAAACTGTACGCGCCAAAAGTTTGCCTCAGTGTTTGCCAGTTGGGCGAGATGAGACGGTCTCCTGCTACTGCATGCGCCCCCGCCTAGCAGCTACTTCGGCTGTGCTCTGCGGGTAATTGCCGGCATTAGCCAGGCGTTCCGTGATCACCCGGTCGCGTCATGTGACGAGCTGGGAGCTGAGGCGAGGCATTAGCGAGGTGCTATCTGCTGCTAGGGTGCGGGGAGATACGCCTACGCTGATAAAGGCTCACATTTAGTGGCCGGCCGGACGCCTTGGCGAGGAAATTTATGAGCTGTCTTCCACACTGCTCCGGCACTTTCGGAACGGACTAATCTGTGTTCAAAGGACTGACGCAAAGGCAGAGTCGTTTGCTCTGGGGACATGAGATGTTACTGAAAATTAATATAAGCTTCTTTCAATTGTATTCGTTTTTTAAGTGCTTGGTGTATCCGAATCTTGATCAATAAGTGATGTGTTATGCAGCGTCATGTCGTACACACCGTGTAGAACCTGTTTCTCTTGAGTACATTGTTCCAGAGCTGTTTCGAGTGAATTAGTTCTTGATTACACTAATGGCGAATGGAACAGCCTATACCATATTACCTACAAACTATTGGAAACGTTGGAAGGTAGAAATCTTAATAACTCTAAATGACTACGTGCTAAATTCGTTTAATTGAGTAGAGCAAGCCCGCATCTCGTGGTCGTGCGGTAGCGTTCTCGCTTCCCACGCCCGGGTTCCCGGGTTCGATTCCGGCGGGGTCAGGGATTTTCTCTGCCTCGTGATGGATGGGTGTTGTGTGCTGTCCTTAGGTTAGTTAGGTTTAAGTAGTTCTGAGTTCTAGGGGACTGATGACCATAGATGTTAAGTCCCATAGTGCTCAGAGCCATTTGAACCATTTTTGAGTAGAGCAAAACAAACGATTTGTTTCGAACTGCAAAGGACTGGGATGTTTTGTACCACTCTGAGTATGTCATTCACGAATTTTTTTGTCGTTTTGTAGGCGAATTGACTTGTTTACATAAAGTAAATGCTGTAGTGAAACAAATGTATTTCTTTCATTCAAAATTTTAATTAATGATTTTCACAATTTTTACAGTGCAAAGATTCTTGGTTCTAAATAGGATACCTTCTTTTCGAAGATACGCTTTTCCCCCAAAAAAAAAAAAAAAAAAAAAAAGAATCTCTTTTGACTACTTTCATTGAACAGTAACTTTAGTTTAACACGATAAAAATGTAACGTGCAGTTACTTTAGTTAACGTACTACGAGTAACTGCTTCACAATTCCGAAACTTAGTGTTTATGGACTCGTGTTGAATCTGGCTTCTTGTTTTTACACGACGAGTTAGGTTTCTAAGTCATTTAAAAACAGTTTCGTTCTTAGCATGCACACTTTTTAATATTTTATTCTATCTATCGCTTGCGCCTTGTCCCGCGGTTACGCAGGGTTGGCCATGGGCAATCGGATTTGGCATGTTAATTTTAAGGGGTGGCCAGATGCCCTTCCTGCTGCCACCCCGTAACCCAGGACCGAATTAGTGTAACCCAACTGTCTGTGTCTAATGGAATCCAGGAAATAGTGTGAATGTGTTCAGATGTGTGCGAGCTGTGTAACTGAGGCGGAATGTGGGGACCAGCCTGGTATTCACCTAACGGGATGTGGAAAACCGCCTAAAAACCACATCCAGGCTGGCCGGCACACTGGCTCCGGTCGGCAATCCACCGGACGGATTCGATCCGGGGCCGGCGATGCAGACTTTTTAATATGGTGAACATTAATTCTCTGGCTAGCTCAGTCATCTCTTTATGCCTACTGTTAACGTGCAACATCGTTCTCTATAGTCACTAACACTTCCACCTCGTTCCACCCTCTCATCCTCCTCCTCCCCCTCCCCCCCTTTCCCCATCCTTTTTCCAGAAGATATGAGTACAAACGTTGATTGCTAGTAATTTCAACATTCTTATTTGTCAGAATACAAAATCATTCAAGCATTTGGTATCTGTACTTCACAGACGTGCCAACAGCCTTGCCGCAGTGGTAACACCGGTTCTCGTCAGATCACCGAAGTTAAGTGCTGTCAGGCTTCTCTAGCACTTGGATGAACGACCCATCCGGTCTGCCGAGCGCTGTTGGCAAGCAGGGTACGCTCAGCCCTTGTAAGGCAATCTAAGGAGCTACTTGATTGAGAAGTAGCGGCTCCGGTCTCATAAACTGACATAGGGCCGGGAGGGCGGTGTGTTGACCACGTGCCCCCTCCGTGCACTGTATTCGGTGATGCCTCGGGATTGAGGATGACATGGCGGCCGGTCGGTACCGTTGTGCCCTGAAGGCCTGTGCAGACGACGTTTGTTTGTCCTTTTTTTCTTAACAGACGTGCAACTATCAAAATTTTGGACAATTTGTAAATAATTTCATAGAAACTTAACTTCGACGAGAAATGAAAGAAGAACATTTGATTTTTTATAAAAAGATTTTCGATTGCTGAGTGAAGTCGAAGTAGCGGCTCCGGTCTCGTAAACTGACATGCGGCTGGGAGGCGGTGTGTTGACCACGTGGCCCTCCATATCTGTATTCGGTGATGTCTCAGGATTGAGGATGACATTGCGGCCGGTCGGTATCGCTGGTCCCTGAAGGCCTGGCTGACGAAGTTTGTTTGTCTTTTTTTTTTCGTAAAAGACGTGTTGCTATCAAAATTTTGGACTACTGCTAAATAATTTCATGAAAACTTAATTTTGAGGAGAAATGAAAGAAGAAGAACATTTGATTTTTCATAAAAAGATTTTCGGTTACTCAGTGAAGTCGAATATCGTAAACTCTTACGAATGACAAATTAAAAACCTTTTTGGAAGTGTCACATTCAACATGAAGAAACCGAGTGCTACAGTCTTCACTATAACAGTCATTTGCACTGGCACTGACAATGAAAAATGAAAGCTTATTTTCACGTTTTTATGTGTTATTGCAAGATATTTTATACCAGTTAACTGCCTTCGACGTTTTTTTCTTTTCTCTGTTGTAGCTTGCAAAATTGTTATTGCGATAAAATAATCTAGAAATTGTATTATCCCTATGAAGAGTTTCTCTACTGGTATTTGTCATTACTTCAAGTCATGAGTAAAAAGGTACAAAATTTGCAATTTATTAAACGTTTACTCGCTCATTCTGTATAAAGCTAAAAGGGTGACTTAATTTACGCTGAGACTGCATATTTTCAGAGAACACAACTCCTGCAGAATTAATCTCCAGCAATTTTGAATGATTCCAGAACCAATTCTCAAAAAACTACCGGCACTGAAAGCCATGAGTGCATTTCGAGTCTTCCGGAGGAATCGAAAAATCGTAATAAAGGAATGGACGTTTTGAGAAGCTGAAACCCTTGCTTGTGGCACATCTCTTTTGCTGTGTGCAACAGCTCTACGTTGCAGTTTGGCGTCTTTCTCGGAACTGTATTACTTAAATGTATCTGCAGTAGCAAATGTCTTCTTCAATGCCTTTTCTTACTACATTTCTGTTCCTCACATATGTATTGACTCACACTATGACTGACAAGCCTTCAGTCAGATGACGCATGTGCAAATACAAAAATGGTTCAAATGGCTCTGAGCACTATGGGACTTAACTTCTGAGGTCATCAGTTCCCTAGAACTTAGAACTACTTAAACCTAACTAACCTAAGGACATCACACACATCCATGCCCGAGGCAGGATTCGAACCTGCGACCGTAGCGGTCGCGCGGTTCCAGACTGTAGCGCCTAGAACCGCTCGGCCACTCTGGCCAGCTGTGCAAATACTTTTCAGAATATTTAGTCTATGTAACGTGCGCAGTTTGTGTCCAAGCTGACTGTGAGGTGCTGAGAACGTAGTTCCCACTGCTGAAAGACACGTCGTCTTCCCCAGCAGGCAACTGTTGTGTAACAGCATCGACAAAGCTGCGAGGCCGCTTCATTTCCCGTCCTGAGATATCATCCGGCACACAGCACGAGGCATTACGAGTTTGCAATAATCAGGCGCGATTTACCAGCACCAACTGTCGTGTATCCCATGTTAGTTCCACCGTCACGACAGTAACGTACTGGCTTCTTTTAACATGATATATAATAGAGGGCATTTCTTCTGGTCACGATCTAGAGATTCGCTGCATAATGCATTCAGGAGTTTATTTTAGTTGTAACATATTTGGTACAAAAGTTACTGCAGTATTTCTGGGATACACTTTTAAACTAATCACTGTCTCGATTCTACGTGGCATCGAGTTTACAAAATGTAGACATTTTCTGGTTCTATCACTCTGAACCACGAACAGCTCGAGGATTCCGTCGTCAGGCCATAATTTTCGGTATTTATCACACGTTCTTCACCAGACTGAGGTCGGGACTATTGCTAGGCCTAGCAAGCACATCAGCACCATTGCCAGTGAATTATTTCTCACTGATTCTATCGCTTGAATATGGTTCTCTATCTTGCTGATAGTTAAAATACGTCACGGATAGAGGGAAGCAATTTCAGCAATAGGAATATTCTACTTGGTACTTTCTCGCGTTAATGTTGGTCTTAACACTTGCAGACGTGCGGTACCATGTTTTACTTTGCAGTGACACACTATAACGCTCAAAAGTGGCAGTATTGCATTCAGACAACCAGTGTACATCTGGTCAAAGATTAATGAACATAATTCCATTACTTCCATAGATGCTGATCTTAGCCTCGTCACTTCACTGACCAGTCTTCTGGCGTCCACGGCCTGTGTGCTAAAGCAGATTGCATACGTTTCTGTTCGGAGAAAGTTTCTTTCTTAAAATCCTAGCTCGCAAACCACTTTCACAAAGTTTCTGTGTGACCGTTCGTTCAGACACTTCAGCCCCTGAAGTCTTGAAGATGGCATTTACCTCTTTTGCGGTACGCAGACAATGTTGCAGAGGAAGACAGCACATTCTACGACAGTCTTGGTCAGTTAATTTTAGTTTCCTGCTTGTTGTTGGAGCAGTTTTGTTGAGTCACTTACGACGCTTGCAGACTTCCCTCACACCCGACTCTGTAGCGCACCCACCCAAACTTTTTGCTGTTTCAGCACAAGCATAACCTTCTTTGCGGAGTGATACTGCCTTAGTCCTTTTATTGCTGTACAGGAAATGTTGTTTTCAACACTGTTTTCCACTTCATTTTACTCACAGTTCAACAACAGTGTATGGCTTACTGTTACAGTTACAACAATGATCAGAAGCTTTTTATCAGAGAATAAAGTGACAAAACCACGCATTTATTGTTTGATTTGTCGGAAGAGTTAAAATGACATATGCTTTGCAGCTACACAAGAACGTAAGACACTTCGTCACTTTAATCTATCTATTTACTTTTAATATAAATAGAACTGATCTCATTTTCGATAAATGATAAATATTCAGTAGATATATCATAAACAAAAGACAGAAGCATAATTCACTGATTTAGCAGAATTATTACAAGTATATCAGAATATTGCCGCTGCCCTTGCTGAACGAACAGATAATGAAACGTTTGAAAATATATCCTTCTAGCTAATTGAACTGTTGCTCATTCTCGACAAAGCTCAATATGTAGAGGTCATTACATACCACAGAACGACATAACCGTACAAACGATTGCGTATAAGAGAAGGCTAGGGTTAAGTTTACAAATTATACATCGATCGTAGCCCCAGCTCTTATACGAGCACTTTAAACTTACCAAGGATCCTTATTTTTGCTTCAGTTGCCTTGCATATAATTAAACTTGCAACTTCTTCGACACGTTTGGACGCACTGATGAGTTACAGTGTTTATCTGTTTCGTTAACTTTGAATACGAAGGTAACATTTCCAGTTTATATAAGGTGTTACGAAAATTGCCTTTCTTCTTAGACCGAAAGCATTCTGAAACGCTTTTGGAAATGTTTCCTATTCTGACAAGATCCGAAACTCACCCATCTACTAAAGACCCTTGCAGTTTCCAGTATTTCTATAGTAAATGTCTTGACTGTAAATCTTGAGACCAGAATCATTCTCTACATATATTTCAGGAATTTAACACTCAAAACAAAAGAATCAGGTACATAAAGATATAAGTGTTCAACAATTTGCGAGGGGATATGAAAAATATCGTCACTGTAATGGAGTTTAAGAGTAAATGATAAAACATGCTGTCGAACAACTTCTACTCGATTAAAGAGTACTCTCCCAAAGATTGTTAAGACCATTACACGTTGTTGCAATTCAGATTAGACACTTCGTAACATTTAGTAGCTTCCTGTATTACTGTATATTAAAATAGACTATAAATGTTTGACTGCTTTCCATATTACATAGATACCTTGCAAGTGAAATTCTTTGTCAAACGTAATTGCAATATAAGTCGATAAATTTCAATAAGGCAGCTGAAGATCCTTAAGCTGACGAATTCTCAGCGGAACATCATCTATGAACTATGCATCATTTTCAGTGCAGTACTAAGTTAACTGGGACAAGAAACCAAGCGAACGGCAATGACTCTGTAACGAGCCACCGAAGATCGTGGGTCCCTGTACCCAAGCAGACAGAAGGTATCCATGAACAGCCTCGGCACAGTTCACCCCGTTCACCTTGTGACCGTATCGCATGTGACCATATCAGATTAAGTTTAATGATGTGTAGATAGACTGCGAAAAATCCTTAACGCTGAACAACATTTGACTTACTTCCTCTGATGTACGTTATAATCCTGAGACTAAGCGAACACTGGAAATGAAATTGGAAGATTTACTTAATTTTGCTAAAATGAAACAGAAACAAGAGTAATTTTAAATATTCCATCATGAAGGCGACAAGAGAAAAGAAAGACGATTAGAGAAACCAGTATTTTTCTTTTGAGAAGAAATGCGCGGAATAAAAGGAGAATTACGAAAAATTGTAGACAGATCGACAATTACAGGTAAAGAGCATCCTTAGGGGTCTACAGAACCAAACGGTCAGGCCTTTCACAAGATCGCTAGAATGGCATTCGTTTCCCGAAATGTTACACTGATACCAGCGAAATACATGAAAACTACTGGGGTTACGAAGTGAAAAGGAGTAAAAATTTACAACAGAAATAAAAATGGTCTATATTAACTGACACACTACGAAATAAAAGGAGAACTTAGAAGTTATGCCTTAACAGTGCAGGTAAATGATGTTTTCATTTTATAATATGTGTTTTCTTACCGTGTCGTATACTATTACTCCCATTTCAAGTGCGGATGCAGATTGGGAAGTGTGTCAGCTTAATGTTTCTGTGCGACCTGATGGTTAATGGTAGACTAATCTTATCTTGCGTTTTATCTCCTCGGTCGATATCGAGCGGTACTAATAGGTCGGCATGATGTTCTTAGTTTCTGCAGCTGTATTGGTAGATGTTCCGCGAACTAATTATTATTGTTTCTCGAGTTCCCGGGTTTCGGAGAACGTTTGCTCTATAAGTGACCTTTCCGAACTGTTCCTGGAAAAAGCACCTGTCGTCTAGGTTAACCCAGTGCGTTATAAATACGACAAATACAATTAACATTTTGTATTTCATACGCTGTCTGTCATCTGCTTCACGATAAACTCTTCGTTCTGTATGAACATAATTTTTGTCATTAGCGTGTGAATGGGATTTTTCTCTGCCTTTACTGAATTTATGTGGGCGTACAGTTTTACAGCTCACAGATTTCAACAACCAGCTCTTTGTTTGCTTTCTCTGTAAGTTTCTGTCTAGTACCGTTTGCAAAGACTGTATTGTTGTACTAAATAATTTAATATCCTTCTACAAACAGAACTTTGCCAACATTACCAACAGGTGGAAAACGTGTTACGCTGTGACAGTATATAGGTCACGTTTTCTCCTGACAAACTACTCTATAGGAAACAACGTCGTCTTTGAAGACGTTGATGTTGTTTGATGTACGACATGAATAGCTAGTGTCTTGGTATGTCTTCTAATATAGATCTGAAGTTGTTTTTGCATATATTTGCGATTAAGTGTGAGTATAAACCAGAATACAGAAGTCGAATCTCCAGCTGTGCATAACTGCTTTGGAGTCTGGACCAGCAAGAGACACTGACGCCATTATTGAAAAACTGTAGTGACCATCGTCATAAAGAGATGTAATGAAATGAGTAGTGTAGATTTTACATGCAGTACTAAAGAACAGAAACTAATGTCTTTGATTCCGACCTGAAACAAAGCTTAAGAGGTGGGTGATCTGGTACAGATTCTATAATAAAGGTCTTTGAAACAATACGCAAAATGAAAGCGAACTGTGATGTATGATACCTGGCTTCAAATATTCGAGTTTTATAGTAACGGTAATGTGAAATGAGACCAGCTACTAACAATTTTTCTACCGTCTCTACACGTCCCGAGACCAAATGGGAGTGTCAGGACAATTCTTTTTGCAAAAAACAGAAATATGCAACTATTCACTACTACAGCACACGGGCATATGAATGTCTTGTGAAACAGTCAAGTTACTTAAAACTAAACCATCAAGTCCTTAAGTAAAGTTACAACAACATACGGAAAGCAAGGAGCCAGAAGAATCTGGGAGGCAAAAATATTTTTAATTCTTCCAATTGCACTTCAGAGGCAAAACTTCTATTGAGATGCAGTCGAGAGTTGTTCTTTTGCATCTACGCAATATGACGACATAAGCACTTGCAGTGTTCATAATGTCCAGCAATAGCTCACCACTGAGTAGCAAATTTTTACGCATGGATTGTTTTAAAAATGTTTTTTCCATTGCTTTCAGTTTGAGACAGAACGTAAATTAAAAGTGACCCGCAGTTCAGAATTTTGACAGGAACATTGAACTTTCGTGTTATAGTGGAACGACAAAAAAGAATTTTGTTACAAAGTTCTTTATACGTTCAGAGAGTGAAAATACTGTCAAGATAAATTCAGTTTTGACCTTAATATGCAGGACAGCAACTCAGAAAATTTATATCTGCTCTTATCTCTGCAGGGTACATTTTTTCTGTGGCTGACAAAACAAATACCAACGAGAATCGTTGCCTTTGTGTTATTTTCTACCCTGAATAACTATACAAACCTCAACTTTTAAACACCACGTGGGCTGCTGCCATTATATACTGAGACTACATACAAGAAATGCGATAGTTGTTACATTAGAATTTAAACAATATGATAATTTTACAGTTCGTGCAATAGTGAGAGTACTGTTAATTGCAGTAAGTAATCTTCGTAAGAAATTATCAGCTTTGGAATGAGACTATTCATCAGAAAATATATAAGATGAAAAGGAAAGCGTCCATAATCTATTTTTGAAAGACAAATATCCACGACAGTTATTATTTCTAACAGTAAGAAGTCGAGGTGTCTTTGAAAATTTTCACTATGTTTAGTTGTAAAGCAAAGAAAATAAGATACAGTTTAATGCATTCCCATTAGAAGCTAGAGTAAAATATTGCTCTGAAATCGATGAAAATTCTGTTGAACAAAATCTGTTGCATGAGTGAACCAGTTTAACGACTGGAATTTTGATAGAGCAATTAAACTGGTGCTATAAATGGATGCAAGAGGAAAGAAATTGTACTGTTGCGTAACTTCAGAGAAGTTATTGAAAAATCAGTGTCGGTAGATGTTTGTAATAGAAAGACAAAAATTATCGATCAGTTTTGAAAGGCCGAAACAAACTGGAAGATCACTTGACATTTTCATACGAAACGTCGTACGTTTCCGAAATTTGTGATACGAAATCAAGATAGAGTATATACGATACGGTATGTGCTTTAGTTGGTCGGAAATGAGTTAAATGTGTGGTAAAGATAAACAATATATGTAATTGTGTATTTTTCCGAAATTCCAGAAACGGGTACAGCCCATACCAATCGGTAAGCAATTGCAAATCGTGACCAGTCAATTGAGAGCCACATTTCATATGTAGACAGTCGATATCAAACTCTTGGAAATAAATGTAATCTGCACTCTGTGAATGTTGAAGACGAAACCAAAGTAAACTACATACACATAATTTGAGTAGGCCTCTGCATAGAGAGTTTGTATTTAATGACTGATTTAATCTGCCAAGAGTAAAGTAATGAGCACTTTACTTGGATAGAAGCAGTATTCTACATATATTGCATTGTAATGGAGATAATATTTGTTATAAGTTGCATGCGTATAGCACAGAGTATTTAGGGATTACTGTAGTGCAGATAAAAATACAATCGTTCCTGAGAAAAGTGACAGTAATGGCGAACTGCGTGCACATACATTTAAACTATGAACTCTAGCAGCATTGGACATTGCAGAATGGGTGGAAGAGGCGATGTAAGAGTGTAGTGATGAATCTCAGTGAAGATAGAAGAAAAGAAGGTTGCGTGAATAATCGAGAAACGAAGACTGGTAGAAGATGGGATCATTTGCTTTACTGTTTTACAGGCAGAAAAACTGACAATATATGTCAGTTTTTGGGGAAACATTATGAGGCTGACAGAAGGAAACGCTTTTCCTTCTTAACAGCAAGAGTGTGTTAAATTGTGGCAAAGTGAAGGGTAGCTGGTCACAGAAGCGGTGGGCAGCAGTTGGCGAGGAGTTTGGCAATGTTCTGGGCACAGCCAGCACAGTAGATAAGTGTGACTCTGTGTCTCGATTATGGCGTGATGACGGATACTTAATGTTTGATACGTGGTACTGCGATGCATGTGCACCGAGGAGCCGATGAAGGGGAGACAGCGTGTGCCAGTCAGGTAACTCAGCTTGTCGCAAGCAACCAAATTGGGCCTACGAAGCACTGGCACGCTCATACTGTCAGATGTTGCAGACGTAGCTCACATACATATTCACTAACAAGGGGAGGCCACGAACTTGGGATCACAGATTTACTTGAAACTTTGCGCACCTTTAGTAGGTCATTAAAACAACGTAATGTGCCAGTACTAAAGTGCACTACTCGGACCATTCCGAGAAACTCACAAGAGAAGTTTTACATGTCCAGTAAGCAACTGCTTAGGTACCGGACATTGCAGCTCATGGTGGTCAAGTGGTTAGCGTTGGAGGAATGCAATATGAAAGTGTATGAATCGATTGTTTGACTCCCATTCAGCCTTTATTTTAATCTATATATTTTTTGCATCACTGGTGATATCATTCAACTTATATGACATTTGAAAGGTAATATAATTTAAAACACCACGTGCATGTGCATGACGTTTTAGTGAATTTGGTGTTATTTGGCTACTTACTATTTTTAATCGAATTTGGTTATTAGAACAAACTTATTTTTAACTATTGACAATTAAATGAAGAGACGTGTAGAGTTTTACTGAAAATATATGTGTGCCGTGATTTGCAGTATCCCTTATTCATGCAATCTGGTGAGGTACCCCGATCTACTTTGCACTTCAATGCTCGGAGGCAGGTCCATTTGGCAGTTAACATGCATAGTCATGAGACGTTGTTACAGTAGTAAGAACGAATAGCGTAGGTGAAAGTTTTTTGAATATCCCCGAATTTACATCTGTATTACAAAAACGAAATTACGAGAGGGAATCGAACCATCGTCTCATATACGTTTGTATTAAGTGGCTCGAACGTTAACCACTTGAGCCCACGAACTCTAAGATCCTGTAAATAACGGGTGTGTAAAATTTCTCTTGCAATTCTCTCGGAACTGTCAAAGTAGTGCACCTTACTACTTGCACATTATATTGTTTTATAGGCCTACTAAAGATGTGCTAAGTTTGAAGTAAATCTGCGATCCCAAAGTCGTGGCCTCCCATTATAAATTTTAATAGCCTCGAGTTCTCATTACTCGTTCTGCACCAGATTACTTGTCAATAGTGAAGGCTAAGCAGAAAGTGATTACCCAAGTTTACTCTTCACATCCCGTGGATATACATTACGAATCTTTTTAAGTTTTTCTGGAAGGTATCCTCCGTGTGGTGACAGAATTCTTTATGCAGCTAAGGTGCTCATCCATTGCTAGACCCAGGTTCTTCGCTGTTTTCTTGATGTTGTAGTGGAATGCAGCTGGGGAGAAGGGAATTAATTTTTGGCTGGTGACCAGAGAGTAAACTAGGTTCGTGATGACAGAGAGTAAAGCTGAGTGATTTAAGAGATAGGTGTCCCCTGCTAGAGCGCAGCAGGGAGAGTCGGGCAGTGTAGCGGGTAGCAGAGGGCAGGTAGCAGGGGCAGGGGCAGGCGGCGGCAGCACGGCGGGTGGTGTGCGGCGGGCGGCCTACCTGTTGCTGGTGCGCGCGGCGCGGCGTCGCCAGGCAGACTGCGGGCTGCGCTGACCCAGTGCCGGCGCTGACCCGGCGCGCCGCGGCCGCCTGTTGCGCACCGCCGCCGCCGCCGACCACCTGCGCTGCGCCGCGCCGCTGTCCGCCAATACCAGCCCTGCTGCCTCTCTCGCCTCCTGCCCGCGCCGCCTGCCGCCTGCGAGGCGCTCCCGGGAGGCGTGCGGAGGCTGTGCAGGCAAACATCCCGAGCCACTGTTTGGCGCGTATTATCACTCCAATAACGCGAGGGACACAGCGCGTCACTATTAAGGGGCTCCGGAACGCCCTATACTTGCAATGTTAAAATAACGCTTAAAAATTACATCTTTCCTTACTAAGTATTTGAGGTAGGAAATTGAACTTTATACAGATTATTTATTGGAATATGGGCTACAACTTAACACAGGGATTTTACAAATTTTTAGTTCAGTTATTAAAGATGATTTTTTTTCAATTGTAATGAAAATTCACAACATTTTTTTGCAATTTTTTATTTATATATTCAAAAATATACAGTTTTTTGGAAAAAGGCCGTGTTAAATTATGCAGAAGGTACTGTGTAACATTTACTGAAAGTTTGAAACAAATATGTTTGGAAGATCCTTAGATAACATGTAATTAGTATGAGAAAATAAAAGTTTTGGGAAAAGTGCGACAAAGATTGGATTAACTTTTTAGTGCATTCCAGGTCCATAGGATGGATTATCTTCATCCTCTGCAAACTCCTCCTCCAGCTTCCTCTTGTTCCTCCTCCTGTTTACTCTTGCTTGTATTTCTAGACTCTTTACAGCCCTGTCTGCAGCCCGAAGGCGTTCCTTGTCTAAAGCAAGCATCGCTTGTACCATGTTAGAACCTATCTTCATTCCCATATTTCTAAATACCTTGCACCTTACAATGTTGCCATCATTGAAAGTCGCAACAGCATCATACACACAAAAGTGAAGTGTTTCTATTCCAACAAATACAGTCTTGGGGATTCTCGACCATATAACACTATTTACACTTTCATTGGTGTTTTGAGTTTTTCCGTGAATACACTTTTTCAACAGTTCAGGTGCTGCTAAGTCTCGGAAAATAGGTTTTATCACCTCCATTATTGCATGAGGCAGACTATGCTTATGCGTGTACACTTCACCAGTTAGCAATCCTTTGTTATATTTACACCAACTGTCTTCTTCTTTGGGACACAAGCTATGTTGAGGATTTTCATCGGTTGAAGAAGTATGAAAAAAAAAAGAGCCCAAACAGCCTTCTTCATTTCGTCGACACTTTCTGTATTTTGCCTAATAGCCATTCCATAATAGTTCCGTATTTTGTCAATTACACTGTCAGTTAACCTTCCCTTCCCATCCAACCCTTTACCATCACTGAGTTTTTGTTTTTTGTACGAAGCTTTCAGTCGCCGAAGTCTTGTTCCCATTCGCTTCTGTACGTGTCCAATACACTCAAATTTCTGCGCTACAACATCATCACCATAGGGCTTCAGTCCTTGAACATGTTTGAAACTTTTAGAATCACCGTCACCAAGGTAATTAACATATCGCACAGCGCCACAGTGGGTCACGCCCATGTAGAACACATTTCAAAAAAGTTTAAAAATAGTTGTAGTCTTCGGAATTGAATAAATTATATATCTATAAAAAGGTAATAGACTGCAGATTCAGAAAACGCAAAAAAGTAAAAATTGAACTTTTCATGATTTTGAGCCTTTCCGGAGCCCCTTAAGGGGGAACGCCAGCCTGACCACCGAAAAAAACTCGAATTATTTTTATTACGGAATTCGAATGTGCAGACACTTCCCCATTATCTCTATGAGACAAAAGAAACTATTACACTGAAGAGCCAAAGAAACTGGTGCACCTGCCTAGTACTGTGTAGGGTCCCTGTGAGCTCACACAAGTGCCGCAACACGACGTGGCGTGGACTAGCCTAATATCTCAAGTATTGCTGGAGGCAACTGACCACCATGAGTCCTGAAAGGGTGTCCATAAATCCATAAGTGTACAAGGTGGTCCCATATGTTCAGTATTGTTCGTATCTGGGGAGTTTACTGGTTAGTGGAATTGTTTCATAAGAATGTTCCCGGAGCCACTCTGTAGCAATTCTGGACGTGTGGTGTGTAGCATTGTGCTGCTGGATTTGCCCAAGTCCATCTGAACTCACAATGGACACGAATGGATGCAGGTGATCAGGCACGATGCTTACTTGCGTCTCACACGTAATAGACGTAGCAAGGGTCCCATATCACTCCAACAGTACACGCCCCACACCAAAACATAGCCTCCACCATCTCGAACAGTTCCCTACTGATATGCAGGGTTCATGTATACATGGGGTAATCTCCATACCCGTAAATGTCCATCCGCTCTGTTCAATTTGAAACGAGACTCGTACGACCAGGCAAAATGTTTTAATTCATCAACAGTCCAACGTCGGTGTTGACGGGCCTACGTGAGATGTAAAGCTCGGTGTCGTGCATTCATCAGGGGTACACAAGTGGGCCTTCAGCTCCGAAAGCCCATATCCATGGTGTTTTGTTGAATGGTTCGCACGCTGACACTTGTTGATGCCCTAGCATTGAAATCTGCGGCAGTTTGTGGAAGGGTTGCGCTTCTGTCACGTTGAACGATTCTCTTCAGTTATCGTTGCTGTCGTTCTTGCAGGATCTTTTTCCGGCTGTAACGATGTCGGAGAGCTGTTTTTTACCGGATTCCCGACATTTGCGGTAGATTCGTGAAATGGTCGGAAGGGAAAATTTCGATTTCATCGCTACCTCGGAGATGCTGTGTCCGATCGCTCGTGCACCGACTATAACACCACGTTCAAACTCACTTAAATCTTGATAACGTGCCATTGTAGCATCAATAACCTATCTAACCACTGTGCCAGGTACTTTTTGTCTTATATGGGCGTTGCCGGCCGCAGCGCAGTTTTCTACCTTTTTACATGTCTCTGTATTTGAACACGCTCGCGTACGCCAGTTCCTTCGGCGCTTAAGTGTATAAATATATATGTATATGAAAATACATGTTATTAGCAATTGCACAACTAGCTAATAGTAAATGCAATCGCCGCCATTATCGATTATAGCTTGGCACCTTTTTGGCGTGCTTTTAACGTGAATTTCTACATGTTTCTCTTTGTAACACTGTCCATATTATCCTGATCGTACATGACAGCTGCTTCAAAGTATATACTTTCTTTCCTTTGAGCTCCATTTTAATATACGAGCAAAGATTTGAAATCGGATTTGCATCCCGAAACATTGCAGGCCAATCCACAGTGTCTTGTTCCCACTCTGTGCAGAGACGGCTGCGATGTTTCGGATCATTATCCTGTCGAAGCACCCAGTTTTCCTCGTTCGAACCAAATAGCTTCTTGACGAATCTCAGGAGGTATTTTCGATAGATATTTTGTTTTCGCGCACGTTAACCCTTTCTTCGGTGAATCATCCACGTTTCCAGCTTCTAAATATCGTTTGACCCACTTCGCAACGAGTGTCTTTGTCTTTGTAAGAATTTTAGCAGCAGCTCCATACGAAAGCTTTGGCCACTTTGGATGATTTAGAAGGAACACTGCCTCGTGACGCTTCAGATATTTTGCACTCAGTTTAAACTGCAACCGACATAACAAAGCATTCAGCTATCACACTGTTTATCTGCACACTGTGCAAAAGCTCGTTGATTACTGATCTCAGACAACTATCAGAGATGTTGCTGCGGACGTTACGTTTAAAGCTGTGGGGTACATTATCTTGTTTGACTAACTGTATATATATTATGGAGTTATTCCCCAAAATACTATGCACGAAGTCCAAAAAGTAACGATTCTGCGAGCCTTTGAAGCAGAGCGTGCAAGGGTCACAGCGGCGTTAGAGAACAAGTTGCCACAAGTCGTTGTCGATGCCATCGCACCTGTTTATACCGATCTGAGTAAACTTGATTTACTGGAGCGTTATTTGGGTGGATTTATAGACGAAATGTGAATGAAAGTTTCAATTGTCTCATTTGCAGATGCGCTCCAAAAATAACATCCAGTCAAACTGTCAACATTGTTCACAATTGTCCGCATACCTTTTCAGTGTAGGCTTACTGCATTAATGCGAGTGGCAAATGTCCTTAAATCGGCGATGAAATGCGCCGATTATGTGAAGATAGAGACGCCAGTGGCGATGCGCTCAGCGACGAAAAGGGCTTTAAGAACGAGTATGAGGTCTTCTCAGGTCAAAGTAACAGACAGCGGCAATCCACTAGCCGCGGGGAGAGTTATTATGGGACAGGCATCGATGATACCCCGTAGGTTTCAAGCTTTGTCTCTTTTTTATGTGATAAATGTTTCTCAAATCATAAACACGCTTTTCTCAAAACCATGTTTTTCGCCATAGTTGTCGTCGCCCATGCTACGATTTTCATCCGATTTTAATGATTTTTGTTGGTCTCCCTTGAAACAGATTGAATTGCCTTTAATTTATCTTATCCGACTTTGCAAACGTTGATATTTAGTACTTTCCGGCCAAAAAAGAAGGGGCCAGAAATGAACATTTTTCAAGTATCTATCAGAGACAGCAAAGGACCTGGAAGAGCAGTTGAACGGAATGGACAGTGTCTTGAAAGGAGGATATAAGATGAACATCAACAAAAGCAAAACGAGGATAATGGAATGTAGTCGAATTAAGTCGGGTGATGCTGAGGGAATTAGATTAGGAAATGAGACACTTAAAGTAGTAAAGGAGTTTTGCTATTTGGGGAGCAAAATAACTGATGATGGTCGAAGTAGAGAGGATATAAAATGTAGAGTGGCAATGGCAAGGAAAGCGTTTCTGAAGAAGAGAAATTTGTTAACATCGAGTATAGATTTAAGTGTCAGGAAGTCATTTCTGAAAGTATTCGTATGGAGTGTAGCCATGTATGGACGCGAAACATGGACGGTAAATAGTTTGGACAAGAAGAGAATAGAAGCTTTCGAAATGTGGTGCTACAGAAGAATGCTGAAGATTAGTTTGGTAGATCACATAACTAATGAGGAAGTATTGAATAGGATTGGGGAGAAGAGAAGTTTGTGGCACAACTTGACCAGAAGAAGGGATCGGTTGGTAGGACATGTTCTGAGGCATCAAGGGATCACCAATTTAATATTGGAGGGCAGCGTGGAGGGTAAAAATCGTAGGGGGAGACCAAGAGATGAATACACTAAGCAGATTCAGAAGGATGTAGGTTGCAGTAGGTACTGGGAGATGAAGAAGCTTGCACAGGATAGAGTAGCATGGAGAGCTGCATCAAACCAGTCTCAGGACTGAAGACCACAACAACAACAACATAATTTCGCCATTTTTTTTTTTTTTGCAAATCCCTAGGATGAATTAAAATTGCTTCTGTAAAGGTCAGAGAGATGTGTCAATTTCATGTTTCAGACAACAACAAGCGGAGATACAGCGACAAACGTCTATCTACGTCCTTTCAGAGTTGCCTTGGAAAAATCCCAATTACACAGTTAATATATTAATAGTTTTCAATAGATAACACCAATAAAAACTTCAACGTACGCTTTCTTCATTGCAGCAAAACCCCTTTTGTCTACTACATTCCAGTACGGAGAAAGAAAATCCTGAGTAATATTTTCGTCCTCGCCCTGTCGTTTCCCCTTAGACGTGCGTTTACGTGGGCAATACTTAACGGCAATTTGTGGCCGCGATAGAGTTGCGATCGACATTGCTCCGACATGACTGCTATACACAGCAATACTGCGCGATGTTCATGCAGTACTGCTTATGTAGTAGACTGCTGCTGCTGCTGCTTGTCGATGTAGTGTAACGTTTATAGGAAACTGGACCAGAACAAGTCGTTCTGGTTTGCTGTGTATGTCTTCTCAATTCGTACTGTTGGGTAGCATGTTGCGTCTTGGTCGCCAGTTGATGCGTGACAGTTCATTTGGGGACTGAGCCTCCATTTATTATAGGCCGATTATGTTTCATATAATCAATTCGCCTCGACCGACAATGGATCCACATCCTTCAATGCAGATACACGTTCACGTTGGTCCTCCAGTGTGAATCTAAAATTGTCGAACATGGAGGACGTGAATGGGTGCTGTGGACAGTGTTGATAGGTGGGAATGCGAGTGGGCCGGCCAGCATGCCGAGATAGCCCGCGATAAGTACTGTTGTAACACTCCCAGTGTATTTGTTTCTGTATGAAACTTAGCCCAACTTCACCTCCCTCTCTATAAAAGTCTACGTCTTAGAAAAACTTTGTACCCAGAAACTGTTATTCAACTCAAAGTCATATTCTAACTTATGTCTAAGCAGAACTTAATTTGAACTGAGCTGTAACTGATCTGAATGCAGCTTGCCTTTATATTAAATTTTGCAGCGGAAGCAAAGCAATTATCTGACCCTAATCAAAATTTCAATTTATCTCGCGTCTTGACATCATTGTTGCAGATTTCTCGAACGCACAACAGTAAACGGCAAGCAGACAGAGGCTAGCTAGATATCTGTTTCTAAATACGTATTCAAACTGTTGTATGTCGTAGTGCGTAATGATAAATAATGGGGTGGGGGAGAGTAACTATTCCTATGAAATCTTATTCCAAGACAACAAATTTAGTATGACGTATATGTTCAAAAACTTCGCGTGATCGTCACACATAACATTGATCTGAACAATACTATGCTTAGGAACTGACCAATGATCTAAAAAGAATGCAGTGTTAACAGAGAATTTCTATAAAAATCGAACAACTTAATCAATTAATATCTTAATTCATGACTCAGGGAAGAGAGACAGCCTTTCTGTCAGCACTGAGCAAGTTAACTGGCTGACAATAATCATTCCTACAGATTAGGCGTTCAGTGCTGCAGTTTAACTTCAAATTTCTTCTCGTAAAAAAAAAGTTACACTATTCAAAATTTATATTCTCTTTGCTTTCTAATGTATCTTATTCATCCTTACTGTCGTTTACGATCAATCTTTCTTCATCTAACATATAGAATAAAGAGTTCACACAGCCCTACTAATTACGTCCATCACCTACCACACTTGAACCAGTAGCGTATCAGACTGCGCAGAGGCAAAGACTGTGCCACTAGACTAAAGATAAACGACAGTAACGTAACTTGCTCTCTCCCTCTGACGTGCGCATCGATGACGTAAAAAAATCAAAATGACGTGACCACCTTAAACTGCGTCCAATGGTGCAGTGGTGGACCCAACTGCCTCCTAAATGGGAGAACCCGCGTTCGAGTCTCGGTACGACACATATTTTTCACTCGTCGCC
Organism: Schistocerca cancellata; assembly: GCF_023864275.1. Lineage (NCBI taxonomy): Eukaryota > Metazoa > Arthropoda > Insecta > Orthoptera > Acrididae > Schistocerca > Schistocerca cancellata. Next base: position 767,202,283 of record NC_064630.1, read on the forward strand.
GCTGATTCCGCACAAAGTACTAGTGCAACTATGAAGGGTTGTCAAATTGTAAGTGTATTACTATTGAGACTTGTAATGTGTCTGCCAATGTGAGAGGTGACATGCCTTAGGTTTCAGACTGCGATAGTTGGTAGAGTGGGCTGTAATGCGTATACCGCTCGAAATACTGGAGGTGTGACAGTCACATATCAATCGAGATGGCATATCTCATTTTTCAGCGTATTTCTTGCCTTTTTTTTTATTAGAAGAGAGCATTGCTTGCTAATTCAGATATGAGGATTCACATTTTCTTGTAGGAAACTAGAGGTCACAAGTGTTCGACCTACGGTCTGACTTGACAACAGGTCAGTCACTGAGGCTCTATATAGGGGGACACGGGTCCCCACGGTACTGCAGTTACCGGAAGTCAGTTGCGGCCACTTCCCCACGCTTCGTCTGCACATTCACCTCACTGTTCACAAATCTATGAATGGGACGCCCTGTCTCTGCTCACACACTGTGAGAAAATTAGTAGCTTTCTTTATTTTTTAATTTTATTTTATTTACTTATTTTTTCTTTTTTTCAATCCTCATGATTCGGTCCGCCACGAATTCCACTCCTGTGTGAACCTCTTCATCTCAGAGCAGCACTTGCAACCTACGTCCTCAATTATTTGCTGGATGTATAGCAATCTCTGTCTTTCTCTACAGTTTTCGTCCTCTATAGCTCCCTCTAGTACCATAGAAGTGATTCCCTGATGTCTCAACAGATGTCCTATCACCCTGTCTCTTCTCCTTTTCAGTGTTTTCCTCATACTGCTTTCCTCTCGTATCTGTGCAGAACCTCTTCACTCCTTACCTTGCCGGTCCACCTAATTTTTAAAATTGGCCTGTAGCACCACATCTCAAATGCTTCGATTCTCATCTGCTCCTGCTTTCCCACAATCTATGTTTCACTACCATACACTGCTGTGCTCAAAACACATTCTCAGAAATTTCTTTCTCCAATAATTGCAAATCTTTGATGTAGTATTTCTCTTGGTCAGGAATGCCCTTTTCGCCACTGCTAGTCTGCTTTTGATGTCCTCCTTGCTCCGTCCGTCATTGGTTATTTTTCTGCCTAGGTAGTAGAATTTCTTAACTTCAGCTACTTCGTGATCATCAGCCCTGATGTTAAATTTCTCGCTGTTACCATTTCTACTATTTCTCATTTCTTTGTCTTTACTCCATTTACTCCATATCCTGTACTCATTATACTGTTCATTCCATTCTGCATATCATGTAATCCTTCTTCACTTTCACTCAGGATAGGAATGTCATCAGTGAATCGTATCATTAACATACAGGGTGATTATAATTAAACTTTCAAAATGCTGTAAAAAACACCAATGGTCAGAATGACGTCAAATTGCAACAGAATGTTATCGGTGAAGGGGGAAACGTATGGCAGAAGAAAAAAATAGTATGAAAATTGATCAATAAATGGCACTGTAAGTGTCGGAATACGTAAATGACAACACCTGTCATGTGCACGACCCATTAACGTTGGTATGAACACGCTTTTTGCATCTGCGACGTTCGCCATGATTGTTTCAGTGCAGGATCGCGCTCTGCTTCTGAAGCTGTATTACAAGAATGATGCATGCCTGTGCACAAGTCGCTCTGCAGAACTTCCGGACACTGAAGGGTTTGAAAAAAGGTGTTGATCCGATGACTGGCGTGCGTGTGTAGAAAATGATTCGGAAATTCGAAAAGACGGGTTCTTCTCGTGTGCAACCTGGTAGAGGAAGCAAACGAATTGATTCGACCTCAGTGGAAGCAGTGGCCACAGCAGTGCGGTGCTGGTGTGCAAACGAGAAGTGCACGGAGAATTGCCCGAACATTGGACATACTCGTCAGCACGGTGCGTAAAATACTACGAAACGTTCTTCTTTGCTATCTATTAAAATTACCCATGTGCACGAGTCGCTTCCTGTTGACCTGCCAGCAAGAGAGACCATTGCTTTGGAATTTATTGCTCGCATGGAAGTGGACTATGATTGGCCGTGAAAGATTTGGTGGACAGACGAAACCAAATTCTATCTGACAGGGTATGTCAATACACAGCACTGTCGAATGTGGGAAACGGAAAACCCACACGAAAATCAACTAGTTCCACTTCATCCTGAAAAGATCGCTTATGGTTCGGATTTACGGTATCATTTATTAAAGGGCCATAATTTTTTTAAGAGACAGGTGCTTCCGCTCTGTTAACTGTACTGTTACTGGTAAGTTCTATGAGTGTCTTTTGCGCGACCACGTAATTCCAGCTCTCCAACACCGTGGATGTGTGGATGGGATCATTTTTACGCAAGATGGCGCAACTGCGCACATTGTAAATCCAGTTAAGCAGCTGCTGAAGATTTCGGAAATGCTAGAATTATCAGCCGCCATTTCCCTACAGCCTGGCTGTCCCGATCGTGTGATCTCAATCCGCGTGACTTCTGGCTGTGGGGCTATCTGAAAGGCGTTGTGTTCAGTGTTCCGACTGCAAACGTAGCTGCATTGAAGGCAAGCACGGCGTAGCACATTCTGAAAGTGACCCCGGAAACACTTCGATCAGTTGTGGAACATGCTGTTTCTCGATTTCAACTTGTTGCAGAAAACGGTGAACAGCATACTGAACATGTTTTGCGGCAGTCACTCGGAAATTAATAATCCGATTTGATTTTGAATGATTCTTTTTATGCGGTTTTTGGCCTCAGGACACATAAAAGACGATGTGATTTATGCTTTTTATGCGGTTTTTGGCCTCAGGACAATTAAAAACCGTTGTGAGTGATGTTTTCTGTGCGCTTTTTGGCCTCAGGACAATTAAAAACGTTTGTGTGATGCTTTTTATGCAGTTTTTAGCCTCAGGACAATTAAAAACCAATTTTTCCCATTCGATGAGATATGACCTTGCCGTATTGGACGGGCTTACTTAACTATCACATCTGTACACCCATGCACACTGAGCAGTACAGTTTGCTTAACGTCAAATGTACACCTTAGGCATTTTAGTATTATTCACTCTATTAAATTATGATACTTACAGTGTCGTCAATTGTTACGTTTTGTAACTATTTATTTTTGTTCTACCTTACATTTTCCCATTTCTCCAGTAATATTCCCAATCAATTTGACGTCATTCTGACTAGGTGGTGTTATTTTTACAGCGCTTTTAAAGTTTAATTATAATCACCCTTTACTTCCAACTTAAATTTTAATTCCACTCCATTTCTATCAGTTCTTAATCGAAGTACAGATTGAACAGTAGGGGCGGAAGACTACATCCCTGTCTTACACACTTTTTAATCCGACCACGTCGTTCTTGGTTGAATATGTATTCCATATTACCTGTCCTTCCCCACAGCTTACCCCTATTTTACTCAGAATTTCGAACATTTTGCACCATTTTACATCGTCGAACGCTGTTTGACGATCGACAAATCCTATGAACTTGTCATGAATTTTGTTTAGTCTTCCTTCCATTCTCAACTCCAACTCCCGAATTGCCTCTTTGGTGCCTTTACCTTTCCTGAAGCCAAACTGACAGTCATCTAACAGGCTCTCATTTTTCGTAGCCTTACACTCCATGTTTTGTTATCCAATCAATTGCATCTTACCCTCGATCGTGCCTCGCCGTGAAGGGACCGACCAGTGAGTGCAACTTGGCTACCAGACAGTACCAACCTCCTGTAAAGATTCGTTGTGTAAGCCAAGAGTGGAACATTTCTGCAGGGTCCCCTTGTATTTACGTAAATGAAGTCGTTTCCGTCATCTCGTTGACACTATACCTTACACAGGAAGTTTTGTAAAGATTGGGAGACTTCTGAACCTGATGCCAAGTAGGGGACATGCCTGCTACTGCTTAGAGGGGCGATATTACATCTGGTGGGTATCGGTGCAGTTCGGCCCCCATTCGCCAGCTTTCGAGTAAGTGTCTAATTTCACTTAAGTGCTATCCACTTTCTGAGCAGCTCACAATTTACTAAGTAACCTGTGTTGCCTTATTAATCGTATCCTTTCGTAGGTCTTGGAGTCATTTACTTTGAATTTGCGAGCTGCACAGATTAGGAAAACTTGTAGAGTTTCCCAGGCAGTCTTCCACGTAAATGAATTCCCTTCCCTCAGTGTTAGTGGAACATTCTTCATTAGATCGGGCTCCCAGAGAGCTTTGTATTTCACTCTGTCAGATGACTTTGTGCTCGTTCTGTTGGAGCAACTTCTCATTCGAGTTTTCGAGGCTTTATGTTTATTTTGTTGGAAACTTGCTCCTTGTCATTTTAATGTGATATCTATTGACATCTTAAAGTAAATAAATGACTTATAAAAATCAGACTTCATTTGAATCTCAGAACCAAGCTACTGTCCTAAAACTGACGGCCATTTCAAAATAAATCAAGTAGTTTATCTGCATTTATTATTATTATTACCAGCAAATGTCCCCATTGAAGAACTGTAAGTGATTTTCAGTCTTTCGTAGGGTTATTCTAATTTTGTATTCTTATTTTCCCAATATTTCTTCAATTTCTCTCCAAACGCCTTCTTTCTTCCTTCGGTCCCCTTTGGTCGGTGTGGTTTTGATTTCGTCTCGGAAGTAGACTTCTGCTTATTACTGTTCCTTCTGAATTTATCCCTGTTTGATGCTTGTGTTACATAAATTTTTGCTTTTCTCAAATCCTCCTTAAATTCAGTTTAGCTAAGTACTAACACTTTAGGTGATGTAACATAGCCCAATAGACGTTTTGTTAGTTTGTTTTCCAGTATGCTGTCTAGGAGACAATAGAACTTCATTCGTCTCTTTCTGATCTCGATTTTGATATTATTTATATTGTTTCGATGGTTTGCAGTCAGTATCCATCTTGTGTATATCGTGATCCCAGAATTTTTTGATGATCTTTCTCTCTGCCTTCTTAATTTATTTTAAATCTGGTTTTCGATTCAGTGAAAGTGTTTCACTTGCATACGTGACTGTATTGTAGTGTCTGATTTTAGTGCCTTTTGGCAAGCATTTTTTGTTGTCCAAACACTTTCTTGACTTACTGCAATCCTTATTGGCTGTTTCTTCAAGTCCTGTTGGTTCAATAATTTCACTGAGATACTAGAAGTGTTAGACCATGTTGATTTCACCATAAATTACGATTCTTCTTAAAGGAGGTTTGCAGGCCAACCTTCTCTGCACATTCTTTGAGGGTATCGATTTGCTTTACTGCTGTTTCTTCACTGTTAGCTACAATCGCTAAGTCATCAGCAAACGCTAGATATGCTATGTGCGATTTTCCTTGACCGCTTCCTAGTTCTATTAACTTCCAAAAGTTTTGTTTCCTCAGTTCCATTTCCTATTCTTTCGTTACTTGTTCCAATACAATGTTGAATAATAGCGGCGAGATCCCATCTCCTTGTCTTATTCCTCTATTAAATAAGAATTTATTTGAATCATTGTGACGGTATTCAGTTCCTATACAGTGGCTAAACCTTCCGATCATTCAGTTTGTAGGCAGATGTAATCAGTTTTCTAATTAATGCATAACGAGCGCTGCTCTCGCTCATCTAGGGTATTGCTGAGAATGTCGTCACTAATATAAGCTCCAAACATTAACTTACTGGAGGAAACTGAACTATTTAAGAGAAAAAAAACTGTAGTCTGTGTCGCTATGTCATTTTTGTCGTAATCTTTCGGCATTACCTGTGGAGACATGGTGTCATTATCACTCTATGATCCGGATAAGGTAAGGGTTATAGCGATAGTAGCATACGCATTTTGGAAAGAGGGAAGATAGAATTGGTACTGCTAATGGGGAAAAAAGGCAAGAAACTATAAAATTAATGCGTTAGGATCGAGAAGAAAAAGGTGACATAGCCCAAAGACAAATTAGTTTGCCACCCCTATGGATAGCCTGTAGGGATCTATTAGTCCTACGCTATTCGTCGTTTACTTGTTGCCATTTGTCCTAACGTCTTTGTCAATTAGCTTTGTGCATCCTAACAACAGTGTGAGTAGTTGTTCATTCTATATAAACCCAACATGTGGTGTCTACTACTGTACTTAAAAAAATTATTACTCAGTTCAGTAGCTAACCTTCCCTATAAAACATACATAACAAAAAAAATGGTTCAAATGGCTCTGAGCACTATGGGACTCAACTTCTGAGGTCGTTAGTCCCATAGAACTTAGAACTAGTTAAACCTAACTAACCTAAGGACATCACAAACATCCATGCCCGAGGCAGGATTCGAACCTGCGACCGTAGCGGTCTTGCGGTTCCAGACTGCAGCGCCTTTAACCGCACGGCCACTTCGGCCGGCCCATACATAACACCCAATGTATTATTTATATTGAAGGAAGAAATTATGAAATCGAACATAATAAATATATAGCAGTATTTGGGATATTTTTATAAAGATTGTCAAAATAAGCACCGGGTTTTATTGTATTCTAGCATTATCTTCAGTTTTTATAGTAAATCTTTACCTTCCTGCAGTGAATTGCGAAGATTATTTTATACTTTGTATTCGATATATAGATGTAGCTGGACCCTTTTAAGAGATACCCTTCGTGTTGGCAAAAAACAGAGGAAGAAGCTCAAAGGCAATTGTGTAGTTAAAGAGGAAGAAATACCCTCATAGAAAACTAAAGTGGAAAGAATGAAGTAATTAACTCGGAAGCTGGCGGTTGTCGCTCCGCCTAATACGCAAAGAGGGCAGATTATCTGTAAATCATTCTTATTATTAACAGTATCGTCTGCGGAATTAGAGACAGCGCCGTTTGTATCTAATTTTTCATGTACTTCTTGCTCTGCCATTTGTTCTAAAGGCTTCTCCAAATTAATTACGATATTTGGATTGCCAGAAATGTCAATAATTTGTTCTTTTTTTTTTTTTTGTTCTAAGATTTCTACTCAATCTTGAATCTCTGAGATCTGATTGCATTTAGTTTCGTAACTGCTCGAAGTTGATTTTTCCGTGTCATGCTACCATTTACATTTGTAAACTGTATTTGAGCCCCTGAGAAGCGAAGTAGTCTAAGTTAAAAAAAAATTTCAATTTTGAGTTATATCACTAAACTTACTCACAGTTCACGGAAATTTGTGGTGGAGAAATGGTAAACGGTAAATCCCACCGGAGCCACTTGAGAGCTCCAGTGCATCCTTCCTCTCACGACATAGTGAAGTGAGTTCACAAAAATAGTGGTATAAGTCAAGCGATACGACGACTTTAGTCTTGTTCTGTGTTTATTTACGCTCTAAAATCGAAAAGACGTCGTAAAGGTGCTAGTAAGTACTAAAATTGTTTTCTTTCTTTAGACTTATAATATCCAGTTGCTATTGTAGCAGAAATTGTCTTTATAAGGGAAATTCACACTCCATGTTGTAGTCTAGGTTAAAGCCTTCGCGAATCAAGGAGTGATGTCTCACATTAAATACATAAACCATAATACTCTCAACAATGCTGTGCAGCCTGTCACCGGCGCAGAAAGGAAAGACGTGATAACACCTCTTCCGTACAACCCTCCGGTGCACCACGCGTTCTTCAACCAACTGACAAACGCAAGTTCGGCTCAGGAAACTGGACCTGGTCATGTCGACCCTTTGGCAGAGGAATATGATGTGGAGGGTGAAATGGAGTAAAGAGACATGCTCCGCTATGAATCATCTTGAAATATCAGCATGAGCAGAATTACATTTTAAGAAATTTCGACATATAAAAACAATAATTTAGTTATTATTCGTAGACGAACGCCCTACTGAAGTATTAGACAGACTTAGTATGTTCCATTCCAGTAGTTAACAACAATAATACAATTATTTAAACTCAATTTGTGAGAGAAAAGTGCATAATGGGAGCAGTAAGTGCAGACTCACATTTACATTTCATAAATAGTTTGCAGTTCTGGAGATTAAAAGACAGCAATTTCCTTCTCAGGTACTCAAATACATCATAACGTCTATAAGAAGGGTGGTACAGCTCTTGATTTATACCACTTTATCTTTCGCTACGAGTAAATTTCTGAGAGAAAAGTGGTACTTCAACTTTTAGGGACAATAAAAAGGAATTTAAGGTACAAATGACTAAGATGTCTGTAGTAAACGTAATTACAATATTTCATTTGCACGTTTCATCAAATGAATCACGAATTATTGTTGTTGTGTTGTCAGAAGAGCCAACACCGAGTTACTAGTGGGGGCCGAAATGCACGCGTTTTAGCTCACTCAGGCTGGCGTGAGAAGGACTCTACTGACGTGAGGTCTGGAACATGACAAGGAATTAGAATTCAGAAAGTGGACGTAATTAGTTTGATACTTAACTTTAATCCATTAATGATGAACGTCGCTCTTGACGGTACATGATTCACAATATTATCTGTTCAGAATAGTAACTGAATTTGGCGCCTTGCTAGGTCATAGCAAATGACGTTGCTGAAAGCTATGCTAAACTGTCGTCTCGGCAAATGAGAGCGTATGTAGACAGTGAACCATCGCTAGCAAAGTCAGCTGTGCAACTGGGGCGAGTGCTAGGGAGTCTGTCTGGACTAGACCTGCCGTGTGGCGGCGCTCGGTCTGCAATTACTGATAGTGGCAACACGCGGGTCCGACGTATACTAACGGACCGCGGCCGATTTAAAGGCCACCACCTAGCAAGTGTGGTGTCTGGCGGTGACACCACAATTGTAAAGCATGAATTTACACTAAACCAAACGTCAAAACATTTCATTTCTCAAAAGCGGAAAAAATGAGTCTCACAACGGCTCATTTCAACTTCTTGTCTAATGTTCGGCTGTTTTAGTTTCGAACTCGTTAGGTAAATTAGCTATGGTTTCCTCTAATCTCGAAATTTTAACAATTTTTATGGCTAAATCGTGGAATCTTTTACTACACTCCTGGAAATTGAAATAAGAACACCGTGAATTCATTGTCCCAGGAAGGGGAAACTTTATTGACACATTCCTGGGGTCAGATACATCACATGATCACACTGACAGAACCACAGGCACATAGACACAGGCAACAGAGCATGCACAATGTCGGCACTAGTACAGTGTATATCCACCTTTCGCAGCAATGCAGGCTGCTATTCTCCCATGGAGACGATCGTAGAGATGCTGGATGTAGTCCTGTGGAACGGTTTGCCATGCCATTTCCACCTGGCGCCTCAGTTGGACCAGCGTTCGTGCTGGACGTGCAGACCGCGTGAGACGACGCTTCATCCAGTCCCAAACATGCTCAATGGGGGACAGATCCGGAGATCTTGCTGGCCAGGGTAGTTGACATACACCTTCTAGAGCACGTTGGGTGGCACGGGATACATGCGGACGTGCATTGTCCTGTTGGAACAGCAGGTGCCCTTGCCGGTCTAGGAATGGTAGAACGATGGGTTCGATGACGGTTTGGATGTACCGTGCACTATTCAGTGTCCCCTCGACGATCACCAGTGGTGTACAGCCAGTGTAGAAGATCGCTCCCCACACCATGATGCCGGGTGTTGGCCCTGTGTGCCTCGGTCGTATGCAGTCCTGATTGTGGCGCTCACCTGCACGGCGCCAAACACGCATACGACCATCATTGGCACCAAGGCAGAAGCGACTCTCATCGCTGAAGACGACACGTCTCCATTCGTCCCTCCATTCACGCCTGTCGCGACACCACTGGAGGCGGGCTGCACGATGTTGGGGCGTGAGCGGAAGACGGCCTAACGGTGTGCGGGACCGTAGCCCAGCTTCATGGAGACGGTTGCGAATGGTCCTCGCCGATACCCCAGGAGCAACAGTGTCCCTAATTTGCTGGGAAGTGGCGGTGCGGTCCCCTACGGCACTGCGTAGGATCCTACGGTCTTGGCGTGCATCCGTTCGTCGCTGCGGTCCGGTCCCAGGTCGACGGGCACGTGCACCTTCCGCCGACCACTGGCGACAACATCGATGTACTGTGGAGACCTCACGCCCCACGTGTTGGGCAATTCGGCGGTACGTCCACCCGGCCTCCCGCACGCCCACTATACGCCCTCGCTCAAAGTCCGTCAACTGCACATACGGTTCACGTCCACGCTGTCGCGGCATGCTACCAGTGTTAAAGACTGCGATGGAGCTCCGTATGCCACGGCAAACTGGCTGACACTGACGGCGGCGGTGCACAAATGCTGCGCAGCTAGCGCCATTCGACGGCCAACACCGCACACCGCGGTTCCTGGTGTGTCCGCTGTGCCGTGCGTGTGATCATTGCTTGTACAGCCCTCTCGCAGTGTCCGGAGCAAGTATGGTGCGTCTGACACACCGGTGTCAATGTGTTCTTTTTTCCATTTCCAGGAGTGTGTCTTGAGATAGTTCATGTACTTTATTTGATTGACTATTGTAATTTCAAGTTCATGTAATATATTTACTTGACTTTCGCTGTTGGAAATAGTTCATGTAGTTTATCTGCTTGACTTTTGCTGTTTTTTTTCTAATTCTTTGAGTTTGTCTAGAATTTCCGAAAATCCATACTAACCATACAGCTAGTTGTAATAGACATGTGATCTAAATTACCGTACAACTTAAAGCGTTTATCACACAAAAAACAATGGTCGTTTACCAACGTATTTACATTGCCACCCAATGCTAATCGACGTCGTTCACAGTCAATTATTGCTTATTAAATAACTACAGACAAATTCTGGAGGCGGTACACTGTACAGCTCACCTAATCTGCCGCACCAGCTGCCGTACTGCTCAGCCGATGCCGTCGTGTGTGTGGCGTAGTCTTGAACAATCGCTGTGAATCCGCTGCCATAGTCAACTGCCGCCAACTGCGAAGAGATGGAGTTTCACAGCACTCGTCGTCGTCGAAACCACTGGACGTAAATCTTCTCTGTAGTCGCCCTATCTTCTCGTGATTTACGTGCCGAGAACGTACTCCAACATGTGAATAATATTCGTTGCTGACTGGTTGATATGGCCTGCTGGTATTCCTTTTGTCAAAAGATCGTGACAATCTCAATTGCGTAAGTCAAGTCCCTTTAGTTTGAATAATATTGCTGTCGTTTTTACCGCTACAGCGTATATGCTTACGACACCTACTTCAAATAGATCTGAACATTTAGTAAAACACGTATCAGAACCAAAATACGTTAATATAGGTGTTCCCTCAAGGTAGCATATTAGGACCAATACCATTCCTGATATACATCAATGACTAGTGTTACTCATGGTGGCCAAATTCTCTTAGCTAATGACAGCAATATTATAGTCGCTGAGAAAAAAAGAGAACTCCTTGCCGAGAAAGCAAATGAAACTCTCAAGAAAGTTTATGATTAGTCAATAAGCAATAAACTGACATTGAACATATGGAAAACTAATGCCATGAATTTCAGTTTGAAGAGGAAAAATGACAATGCTAAATTAGATGGCGATGGCACCTCTATAGACTGCGTAACAAATGCAAAATTTTTAGGAATGATTATTGATTCTCAGATGAAGTGGTGTGAACACACAAAGGTACTTGCAAACAGAACATCATCAACGTGTCATGCCATTAGAATCCAATCATCAGTGTGTAAACCTGCAGTGTCTTGTAATTACATATTTTTCATATGTACACTCAATTCTTAGCCATGGCATTCTTTTTTGGGAAACAAACGCACAAAATATGAACACAGTTTTCAAACTTCAAAAAGGACCGATAAGGATAATAACCAAAAATACTAGTCGAGATCATTGTAAAGATCTGTTCAAAACACTGGGGATTTTAACTGCTCCATGTGAATACATTTACCAGTCAGTTATATACATCAAAAATAAGATTGGTGATTAATGCACAAACAGCTCTGTCCATGACCATGCAAAAAGAGATAGACTCAACTTACATTTACCAAGAAAAAAATAAACATAAAACTCAAAACAGCATTTTCTACCAAGGAATAAAACAGTACAATAAATTACCAAAAGAGATTAAAGAAATTGCAAGAATACACTTATTTAAAAGTAAACTAAAAAGTGCTTGTTAGGCAGTACATTTTATACACTCAGGATTACTTAGACAAAACAGAGTAAGGGTTTGACAAAAAATTTTGTACAAATAAATAAAAATAATAATAATAATAATGATTATAAAACATCCAACATTCCACATGATACCTTCACTTTATGCTTTTTTCCTTCTTTTTCCTTTCTAGCTATGCTTAGCACAATACTGACACCTCTTCCTGTTTCCGAGCTCAAGATCTCAATCATTATGGAGGGATGCTGACTCAGTTTTTTAGGATAGCAAATGGGAAGTTGCGGGACAGGAAATGGACCAGAGATCGCCAGTGTGTATGTGTTTGTGTGTGTGTGTGTGTGTGTGTGTGTGTGTGTGTGTTTGTGTGTGTGTGTAGTGAGTGAAGTGCTATGAAACAATGTGTGCATAGTGTGTGCTGTGACTAATAGTGAGATATGAGTGAACGGTGTAGCATTACATTATTTAATAAGTTATTTGTAAAACAAGTATACCAGGAGTAAATCTAATGATTATCTCTAACTAGAAGTCTGTAAATACATGTGTATACGAATCAGCTTATTTTAAATTGGTCTAAACTTTTAAATACTTTGACATGTCCTATATCCTTGTAAAAAGAGATCTACGGATGAATAATGCTGCTGATACCACTACTACTACTACTACTACTACTACCACTACACAATTCTTGATAGCTGGTTTACTTCTGCCGCCCTACGCAACGACGTATATCTCCCTGTTTTTCTAAAATTTTAGTTTTAATTTCTTGTTCTAGCTCTCTTGTCTTTATTTCCTATCGTTCGAGTCCCTCACTTAGCACGCCACATGGGTTGACTTTAAGTGGGGAAATAGCAAGTCCTTACTCTTTCCCGTTCAATAACAGTTACTTTCTTTCCTGAACTTACCGATCGCTGTCCTGCTTTCTCTTGATGTTGTGGTCCAGCTGTTTCCATAATTCTTCTTATTCGAATAAGTTACCGATTCGCAACAACTGATAATTAAAACAGCTTCTCAGACATGTTCGTACATGATGCTTCATTGCTTCACAAAACCATAAGTTCGTAGTTAACTCGATATAGCATAGCACAGAGTCCATGTAACAACACTGATTTTCCTTTAGTGCTCGGCCATTGTCGTCAGGTCCCTTTCTCCTTTGGAGTCCACAGCACCATCAAAACACGATTGAAGACTGGAAGTTACCCTCACTGGCCAGACCAGATTGCTTTCTGCGCTGTGGCTGCATTTTTTCCCCTCATATCTGACCACAAATTCCAGAAAACCCGCGCACTGTATAAGCACTTTACGCTACTACCAATTAAAGTCGCATTTTTCACACGCACGTCTTTCATCTGTCTATTAAGAGGAAAGTGAGACGTGCTACTGTGCTTTACAGCAATATGTACCACTACAAGATAAGCGAATAGACACTAGTTTTTCACGCACGACCTGTTCCCCCCGTAATACGTGAGATAGCTGATCTTAATTGCAAAGATGCACCACAATGGAGTTATCAAACACGTTTCTGCATGCCAGTGGGTATCACCCTTGGTCATCCTGAAATAGCCTTCAGGTGCTTTACGTTTGTGTGCTGTCTTTAAGGCAACAGTAAACCCACAAACTGTATTGGATTCTTTTCTTCTTCCACGTGAGGAGGAATTGATGAACATAGTGGGACAGAGCAGATGTTTTTAAAGACAGATCTGAGATAGGCATACGTACATTTACCGCTGGACGAACAGTCCAAACTATAGCATCTTGTAAACACTCACGTTTATTTCAAGGACTACCGTTTGGAAATGCTTCAGCTCCTGCACTATTTCAACAGTTCCTAGGACGGTTAACAGCGAAAGTCCCTTCTCGTACTATCTGGATAATATTGTCTTTATGGATCTTAAAGTATAGCAAGTTTAGGCTGTTTGTTTCAAGTTCTTTCTGCAGCTGGCTTAAGGTGCAACAAGGGAAAGGGCCCCTTCTTCTGGAAAAACTCTACTATGAAGGTCACGTTATAGATACACAGGGTATACACTGGACTACATCACACATGTACGGCGCCCCGTAACATTAAGAGGCTCCAATCAATTATGGGGAAGCTCAACTATCATATCAAATTTATTTCTAACGCTGTGAAAATCGCTGCTCTGCTTAACCAGCAGCGCTCGAAAAATATTCCTTTCGTGTCCAAGGATGCCAGAACGCATTTCAGCAATTAAAATGAGAAATTTTGAGTCGTAGATGTTTGACGGCCTTCTTCATTTCTGCCAAGCCTGTCCCTTCTCGGACAGCGCAAAAATTGCAACGTTTGTCTATGATATTGTCTAATTATCAGTATAAGTAGCTCTACAGGCCCACTATCCCTATATTAGAACGCTGACGTGTTGTCTCAGTTACCAGTCACTACCAACACAGCATTTGATTTACCTGAGGTATAATGTTTTCAGATCGAGTGTCAGGGTATTGACTGTCTTCGAAACTTTCTTCTCTACATTCGGCGCGTTACCGCAGAAGCTGATTCTTACAGAGGTCTTCATGTTGTTTTGAGACACGTGTATCATTGGTGGCCACACAGTTTGAAATAAATTCTCCACTCAGTGACTCGTCGCAGCTTTTCGCATCGTCAAGCAGTTTTCGCGGGGTCAGATGTTCTGTTCTGGCACGTAGAAGACGACGGTACGTGTGGTGTAGTTCCTCAATCTCTACAGTTGGAACTCTCTTCGTCGTACCAAAGTCATTGGGTGTAGTTCGCACAAAGCAAGTCGTTCGTAGTAATTGTACTTGGCAAGGCACGGACGCTCAGACTGAGCAAACGACTTCTCGTTGCAAGGTTTGTATGGAAAATTAGCCTGCTCCGCCGCAAGGCTTGTTGGTTGTCGGATTGGCCACGTACGTCCGGACCATGGCAAAACATTCATACTGATATCTCGGGTCCATTCTGAAACACTTGATTGTTTTATTTTGAAGATAACACCGCTTCATCTGTAAGTACTTTATTTATAACCACGACATGTTTCGCAGAATTTTAGCTGCATCATCATGCTCAATGAAATGAAGTCATGTTCTGATCAGAAAAGATAGTGGGGTGACCCAGTGCCCATAGTCAGCAATTTTTTTAATGCTGGGTCATCCCAGGATTTGTTTCGTTCAGAATATGACTTGATTTTTGTTGTACCTGATGATGCAGCTAAAACGCTGCAAAATCAGACGTTCTTATAAATAAAATACTTACAGCTGAAGCGATTTTATCTTCAAAATGATCTGTCTAGGCTTTGGTTGATCTTAATACAAAGTCTTCTACACTACAGTGGTTAACAGCAGACGCCTACACTAAGTTTCCTTTTGTTGTCACCATGACATCCACCATTACTGCCAGTACGGATCAGCTTTATGATCTGCTTTGTGTCGTACAAGGTCTTCCTGATGTCATTGTTCTGACAGTGGTCCATAAATCACGTCAACTGATTTCCAACAGGTTTGCGCTGCCAGTGACACACTCCATGTGACCAGTGCACCCTTTCGTCTGCAGTCTAAGGATGAAGCTGAACGGTTCGTTCGAACGTATGCAAGCCACATGGAGGAACTCTGTTTCTTCCACACACGGGCCTAGGCACTGAAAATTGTTCTGTCCTCCTACTACTGCTTGCCACGTGAGGTCGCTGGCGTTCGCAGAAATGAAGAAAAGGGGAAGTCGACACAAAGTGTTGCGGACAAGTCCAGTATGTGACGAAGTCTAATGACGGACCCATTGGACACCTTCTATTGTGCCACTTACATGGAGCTACCGTTGTTACCAAAATGGTTATCTCCAAGCGTGAATTTCTATCGTTTTCCTTTCAATTCTTGCTCTAAGGGGGATAATATGGCTGCTAGCTTGTTAATGTACAGAATATCTGATAAGAAATCAATACTTAAATACAATGCTCAAGAGCAGGCAGTGTATTTACAATGTGCAGCAGATATTTGTGTAGGCCGGTATACAGATATTTTATCCATCGATATACTTATTCGATACATCAAGTGCCTAATGACATTTTCTTAAATATCGTTACACCAGATTCCCGATTATTTTTAAATTTCAACAATTTTAGTGTCGAGCATGCAAGAGCTCAGCCGGGTTCACGATCTCATCTTAATAAGACAACATCATAGTTTGTGACCAATAAGTCGTTAAGGCTTGAGATGAAGTCGTACTGTTGTAAATATTGAACATTGTACCTCTAGAGAACATTTTGTTACTTAGTGCATCAAGTGATGGTTTCATAGTCAATGACAGTTGTAAACTATCCAGTGTCCAGTGGCAAAGTTAAGCACATATTTCATTCATTAATGCAATAAAGTGAACTAATATTTCATGTGTTCTAGTTTAATGACCGTTCTCTCAGTACACTCAAAGTAACCACAGTTGTGGCAGTGCAAGAGTAGTTTCGTCTGGTCCCAACAATGTCGAACAAAGGCTGTGGTCATACTAATGTGACTGGATGCTGTAGAATGAATTTATATTTGCGTAGTTTACAAAAAAGATTGGAAGAACTCTCACTTCAACACAACAGCTTGTTTAACAATTAAGAACAATATTTCACAGCTATGTATATCCCAGTAAGCAGCAACAATGAATACTGGTTGTCGACAGATTAAGTGTGTGCTCTGAGCAATTGAAGCAAGCGCTGAAAACAGAGCACTGCCTAGCCAAAAGTGTAAGGCAAATATCTGTGCTTATACCTTGTGAAGACTGGGTTACAAGGGAAACGGTACAGGTAACCGGCAGTCATAAGGCCTCATGAAGATTCCATCGGAGCTGCTTTGCAAGTGTTGGACGAAGCCTGGTCTCGGAAACGATTCCTATTTAATGCCCTGATCACTTATAGATAATCCCAGGATTTCGGAACACAAAGGTCTACAGTCCAATACTGTGCTAACGTTAAACTTCAGCGACAGAAGATATATGGTCAGAAGATATATGGTCAGAGACTGAACTGACAAGGGCTGAAACGAAATCCATAAAGTGAGCCAAAAGAGTTGAACGAGAGATAATCGAATCATACTCGACCTTCTGACCTTCTACCATTACCTCTCTCCTAGAGAACTGACGTAAGCACCTCCCCCCCCCCCCCCGGCTCCCAACCCACTCAGTTCTTCCTAACATCAGGACGTGGAAACTTCCTATAGGAGCAGTTGGGATAAGCCTGCTTTCCGAAGTTAGTAGACAGAAAATGACAGGCTGAGCGAATGTGGAAACGTTGGGGAACCACAGTCCACTTCTTTTGAACGGAAATTTTCTTGGAGATTTTTCCGTACAATGATAATTTCAGTGCCCAAAACGACTATGCTACTGAAATCATTCACCCGCCAGCTAGTTTCTTAAATACTTCAAAGTGAGACGGTAACAATGCAGGAAAGCGTAAGATAGTTCTTTAGACACTCAGGAACGCACTGATATGGGTTGTCGAATTTTAAACCACACATTTCTTGCGAGATTAACCTACCGATTTATATGAATTAGTAAACAAAATTTTAATACAAGTGTTCTCTCCGTCATCCACTCGACAATCAATCGTTACAAATGTTAATGCTGTGCTCGTCCCGATCTCTCCATTTCTCGGAGAACCGAGGTGTAACAAATGCTCTAGGACCATAAATGTTCACAATATACTCTACCAGCTATTGCCGTTGCAATAGCTGACAGTGAAGCAAACAGCGAAATTTTACTAAATCTGCATTTACAGCGAGAGTAGACTGCTGTGTTATATCACACGATAAGAGAATCGTTAGAGAACAGAATGAGGTTCAGCTGAAGCTGTAATTTCCGAGAGGTCAGGAGCAAGACAAGTCCCAGTGATGGCTTGACCCAGCACCAGGGCACCTAAAAGAAGTATGGATTTTGGGACTCGGGGGCCAGTTGAATACCACGGTATGGCTGCCCGAATCATCACCGAACCTCCGCCGTGTTTCGCTCTTGACGTTAATTCGGCTAGAAGTTAGAAACTATGTGAAACCAGACTCATCCGACCAAATGACTCTTTTCCATTGCTCAATAATCCGGGTTTTATGTCTTCGTTGACACGTTTTCTTGTTACAGGCGTTCGCACCACTGATGCGTCGTTTTGTAATTCCGGCTCGACCTGCAATTCCCCCCTCCCCCTCCCATGGAACTCCCTCCCTGTTGTTTTGGTGTTGGCAGGTTTCGAGAGTGCGACATTCACTTTTGCAGTGACTTTTGCAGATTTAGTCTTCTTTATTTTCATCAGAACCATCTTCAATGATCGTAATTTGCTATCGCTGAACATACAGTTCCGTTAGTGTTGTGACTAAGTGGATGATGCTTTTTCGCTTTTCCTTGCATGCGGTGTAAATCTTCGATACGGTACCTGATGAAACATCAGATCTTCGGCTCCCTCGGTTATCATAGCAGCCACCGTACGAACACCAAAAATTTGTCCTCGTTCGAATTCACTTAGCTCTACATAATGCACTCACAATACAGAGAACACTGCTTTGACCAGGACAGACGATTACAACGTGTTGAGGATGTTGCACAGGTGTCGTTCCCTGTCGAATACATCAGAGCAAACTGCAGGCTTGGCGAGAATCTGCATTTATGATTAAGCATGGAGTTTCGCGGATTGTTGCAATATTATTGTTCAACCCACATGGTGTATCCACGAGTAAGGCACCGAGGTAACGCAAGACAAAGCGAATATACATGCAGCAGTTTATTGAAAGTTTCATGAGCCACAGAATGTTATTTACTTATGGTACCTCATGAGGAACAATATACAGAGTATTGTTTGGCCATGGCATCTGTAAACAAGGTATTACAATTCAGAACTGTGGATCATTGTGGCCGCTGACACACATCTTCACGTCTGTAGTATCCTAAACTGTAAAAAAAAGCCGTTTCACCCTTTTAGCTTTGTGAAAGGCATGCTAGTATTTCTGATGCCTTGAGCTGAAGGAATAATGGAAGAGACCGAAAGATATACCCCTTCACGTCCGGCGTGAAGAGGCGCCGTTCCGTTGTCGCTCTTGGAGTTATAAACAAGTCTCTCCTCAGTACTTTACTGGGAGAGCACCTCTGTCGAGAGCGAATCGAAGTGCTACTCTACATTGAATCCTTGCAATTAAGCGTTGTTCACTGTGTTGGCGGACACACTTATTGTGCGGTGTGAACGTACATAGTTAAACGCCTGCGAGCGAATTTTGAGTGGCATCGTTGTGGACTGGTTATCTGACCGGTGTACCACACCAATAGTTAGACTAGGGGCGAATAGGAATCCTTGACTTCATCAAGGCATAGGGAGAGTTTCATTGGCGAATGTCAATCCAGATAGAACGAGAGTTATCTTATTTGTCAGCAGCTAGCGGCGCAGACAGCAGTCATCACAGCTTACGGTATTGTGAACTAGGACACCACACCTAAGGACACCACACACATCCATGCCCGAGGCAGGATTCGAGCCTGTGACTGTAGGGGTCACGCGGTTCCAGACTGAAACGCCCAGAAACGCACTGCCACACCGGCCGGTGGGGTTGTTATAAAAACCACAAACTCCTACCATGTTGTATGCGTTATTGTCCACAGCCAGCACTGATAAGTACTCCGCGTCGTCGAC
Organism: Schistocerca cancellata; assembly: GCF_023864275.1. Taxonomy (NCBI): domain Eukaryota; kingdom Metazoa; phylum Arthropoda; class Insecta; order Orthoptera; family Acrididae; genus Schistocerca; species Schistocerca cancellata. The sequence continues at coordinate 767,221,853 of NC_064630.1, forward strand.
TTGCTATGTGTCATCCAATCCCAACTACCACTAGACGCTGCCTCCAGCAGCTATAGGTCTATAGGCTCTGCATAGTCCTGATGTCCTGATGATGCTGAGATCTGATGAGGTTCCTTCCAGCTGGGGACCAACTGCTGCCTTACTGCAGTGACTTCAAGGAGCCTAACAAGGGGTCCATGGGTCACATCCTGTGCTCAGGTGCCACCCACAACTAACTCACTGCCGAATCGCAGCCTGCCCAAAATGTAAACAGTCTGCTACAGCAGGACTGAATCAGTGGGCCACTGATGCTGCATCCTACATTTGGGTCCTCGGTTCACAGCCATAGATGGGTGCATCCTGCACCGGGCTCACCACAGGCTGCTAGTTGGTCGCACTTTTGCGTCAAATGGCGTGACTGATTTTGATCTGACTCTGTTGGTGAGGGGTGTCTGATTCCTACCCAGACCTGCCACAGCCCTATATCTGACACGGTGAAGAAGCGTGTAAGCGTGTAAGATGTCGTGCTCTCCTGACCTTCATTGCTTGCATATTCCGCCCTCACAATCATATTCTGCACATCAAGACGCTTCATTCGAACACAAAATCGATAAGATAAAGTCAGTGTTGTATGAATTCATGTAAACGACATGCAAATAACAAGTAAGCGCACTGTGGTTGAAATACTCGACGCTGGCATACACACCTACATTCCAGACCTGACGGTCACAGAAGCTTTTAGTTCGGGAGAGAAATGGCACAACAAGACGCCGGTCCTTTCAGAGGACGACTCAGCCTATGTCGGACAGTGACTGCCTGTGTAGTGGACAGCGTGGGCCAGAGAGAAAGGGGGGAACAACCTCGTGATCGGCTTAAAAGCAAATACCGCTACATTGCGTGGGAGCGGCTGGCCTACGCATTCTGTACACATAGCACGCAGTTTCAGAGATTTTCACAGGGAGACAGCAAACGACAAACGCCAAACCTACAAGATTCCGGATTGATCGCCTTAAACGAAATGTCATTCTCCCGTTTTAGAACAGCAATGCTGATTGGCAGACAGTATCTCTGACGCCTTGAGCTGAAGGAATAATGGAAGAGACCGAAAAATATACCCCTTCACGTCTGGCGTGAAGAGGCGCCATTCCGTTGTCGCTCTTGTAGTTATAAACAAGTCTCTCCTCAGTACTTTGCTGGGAGAGCACCTCTGTCGAGAGCGAATCTAAGTGCTACTCTACATTGAATCCTTGCAATTAAGCGTTGTTCACTGCGTTGGCCGACACACTTATTGCGCGGTGTGAACGGACATAGTTAAACGCCTGCGAGCGAATTTTGAGTGGCATCGTGGTGGACTGGTTATCTGACCAGTGTACCACGCCAATAGTTAAACTAGGGGCGAATAGGAATCCTTGACTTCATCAAGGCATAGGGAGAGTTTGACTGGCGAAGGTCAATCCAGATAGAACGAGATTAATCTTATTTGTCAGCAGCGAGCAGCGCAGACAGCAGTCATCGCAGCTTACGGTATTGTGCACTACAGCTATTGCGAGCCTCAGATTTTCTCCACAACATTACACTTCACTGCATTTCACACATGACAGCCTAGACCGTACCTAGCAACATTCTAAAGGATAATTATTCAAGTTGAGTAGGTGCGCCTCTCAGCCATACTGCCAAGTCAACAACCATCTTAAATTTTGTATAGAAATTTCATTAGCGAATTCTATCCTCGAGAGGTAACATCACATTCCGAAAAGAACCCGGATATGACTTGTTCAATTCATTACTAATAGTGCTATTGTGATTTCTCATAATTTTTGCAAAATAAGTAATAACTGTTGTTAGATTCATGTTTTTCTTACACTAACTAACACTACTCCAGTACCCAAGTATCCCACTAGTTACGTAAGAAATGTTGTGAATTTTTGTGTCATTTGCTTACAGCAGACGACTCCAGAAGATACTTATTGCTGAAAGTTTTTCAGGCATTTCTCTTTAGAACGTTAGGAGCGTCTGTCTGACTTCTGTAGTAGTGTGGGAGCCACAGGGTAAAGAGTACATCTCAGATTAATCCGCTGCGCAGAATAACAGAACAACCCCACACCTCAGAACCGCCGCGTGACTGTGTCACCTCATGGCAGGGTGCCACTGACCACCACCTGATGCAGAGTGCTGAGCCGAGCACACACTGCCTCCCACGGCCACCCCACGCTGCTGAGCACTCAGCGCAGTGACACGACGCAGTAGACAGCTGTATATATTGTGATGAAACTTTTTTTTCTTATTCTCTCTCCACACCTGTGGTTTCACGACCGCTGATCACGTACTTCAATGTACAGTCGTACTCAAAAGTATCCGAATGACCTGAATTGCATTTCGCCTGATTCGAGTCAACCCACGTAGCGCAGCTGTCTAGCAGATCCTCTAATCGCTCCTCGGTACAGTCGTTTGACTATTGAAAATGGTTCCAACAAGTCACCACTAGAAAACACTGCTCTGTATCGCAACAACTCAAGATGTAAAGCAATACCAAGGTACTACAAATATCAGGGAACATCTTATCACAGATAAGACGGTTCTTCAGGCTTGTAAGTTCACATTTATTACAATAAATGACATACACGAAATGTTGCCACTCTCATTATTACGTTAGATAAGTAATTCACGTAGTAAGTTCGTCGTATTAACGATTTCCTCTTCAAAAGAACATATCGTACTTATTATTTAACACAAAATGACAATAAAAATTTAAGTTATTCACGAGCAGCTAGTTGAGAACATGTATGATCTTCAAATGACACGACGAACCGTCTCGTTCTGCATATGGATTCAAACCCAGGTCATGCAAACTAAGCAAAGACTTCGTGACTGACGGAAACTAACAGTCATTCCTGACTAGGCATACAGAGAGTAATATACCTCAATTTTAGACACTATCAGTTAGCAAATATCAACCTTAAATTACATAACGTAAACATTGTTAACGGACGCGAATTCCTACCCACCATTGTCCTTGTTAACGAACTACGAGAGATGTTAAATATTGCTTCTTCACAAGTAACTTACTTGAAATGCCGTGAGGTAAAACTTTGTGCTGGACAGGGATTCGAAACCAGAACGTAGTTGGATTGTCATCGAAGCACAATCAACTGTGACATATCGGATTTTCTCGGCAGTAGCAAGATGTTTTAACTGAAATGACGAGACGAAACATTAATTTTTCCTTTCTCAGGACTCCAACCTGGCACCTATCGCTGTGATATTGTAGAGAAAACGAACGGTAAAAATGGGTTTGTTACACCAACAGCGACATGTGAGCATGTTTGAACTAGAAAAAATATAACGAAGAGTTCAGTGCTGACTGGGAATCGAGCCCCACACATATCGTTGTTGACTGCACACAAAGAGACGTCAGCTACCGAATTTTTCTCCACCAGCAGCTCGGAATAACATCCTTGAATTTACAATGATTTCGCAAACAGTTTTGTGTCTCACTGGGACTCAAAAACGTCAGATACCGTTAGTGTTGACAACGAATGAAAATACATTAAAAACCAAAATTATTACCCACCAGCAGATAGGTGTTCTCATGCTAGAGCTTGATAATACATAACGAAAGCTATAGTGCCGGGCCAGGACTCGAAATCTTTCACGCGCAATATGTGGAGATGTAGAGGAATCTGCATTTTTGAACAAACAACAAATTGCAGTCTAGCTGTATTGTCACGAAGGGATCAATTTCCGCGTTAAGCACGGTCTGTGACCCTACATTGCGTTTGTTTCGTCACTAGAAATAAATAACTAGTATAAGAAAGGTTACTACTGATAGAGTTTCCACGTGACGCGACTCCTGACTTGATTGTGGTTCAACCTAACGTCTACTTGGTAGAGAAGGAATATCATGTTTAACGTGAATTTCAGACCACAATGCCATTGTACCTTCTTCACCTGGCGTAGACAGAAGAGAACAGAATCTGTCCCTCCTGATCAAAAACCTTCAGCTGAAGTTGGAATCGCACCCAGACCATAAGTATATGAACGTAGCATCAAACCAAGAGACCACCAAATTCTCTTCTCTATCACTCATTATTGTATCATAACAATGTTGCGCCACACTGGATGAAAATTCTGACACACAGACTACCTGTAGTGGTTTGCAGCAGGTTCAGTACATTCATTTGCTTGGTTGACCGAATCACCATGAACTAGCTGCCTTGGCTACCCAGTGCATGCATTCGACTCTTTTGTAATCACCGAAATAAAATCACGTAACTGACACCTACACAGAACTGCCAACAGTGTAGGATGCAGAAATTTAAACAGGAAGTGTTCCTTTCGACTTGAGCGACTCTATTGCGCTATCTGTTTGTTAAAAACGTCGTGCAGTGCAAAAGAAAAGCTGTAACTGTCTGTCTCTCAGAAGTCTAGATCCGGCCATATGCATTATCTCACAGCACTGTGCAATGCGCAAGTTCTGGAGGAACTGTTGTTCAGTTCTGGAGGTGTTGTAGTTATGTGTCAGCTAGTAGCGTAACGGTAAGCGTCGCGCACTGTTGATAAGACGTCACGAGTTTGGGTACATTCACTGCTACATTTTTTTGAAACGCCGTACTGCTGTCTGCTGAAGTTATCGATCTAATGGAACTTTGAACATAATTCCCTTCACTTCTCAACCCAAAATAGTCGCATGTGGAAAAAGGGCTAACTTCTGCGACATTCTGTTCTTTTCAGGTTTAATAGATGGCCAGGCTGCAGATGTTTCTCGAAACTTTTGTATTATGTATGGTGAGAGCGCATCGTGCCAAAATACGTCAGAAAAGTATTTTCTACATTAGGTATCGTGTGGCAGTGGCATTTTATCTTCATAAAAACTTGTTTGACAGCTTTAACTCAGAACAAGTTTTCTACATGCATGTAATCAATAAACTGCATGTGCATTGTTAGACTTATAGATAACATCAGAGTATTCGCATATATCGTCGATGATTAATTTCTGTCTCATGTTAACTAATGTTTTAACAACACTAAAAGAAACCGTACGAGAATTGTGCACTGTATTATAAGAAATAAAATAAAACTACCCACGATAACCTTACGACGAAAGTCTGTTTCAATAAAACTTGGTATCTGTACACAAGCGTGCCTCTATCGGCACGAATTAGTAATATACTACTCACTTAGATATTGATTGGGTCTGTGTTTGCTTGGTGTGCTGTGTCATACTTAAGTGGTGTGCAAATGTGGCATTTCATAAATAAAGTTATGTATTCCTAGAAACCCAAAATTTGTTTGTCAGCAGCGGAAAGAGGCGTTACCTGTTGTGCAGCATTGTAAGTTTTTCACCATTGCACTATGAGCCGAAAGTATTGTCTCGGGATTTCCTTATCGATGTGTGATCTGACTGCTTGTAGCTCTTTCACAGAAGGGATGAAACCGTTATAGTGAACAAGACTGGACCCGCAAACCATAACAGACGCTTTTTCTCACGTTAGCACGCTTCCACAGAGCTAGGGAAGAGGCATGCGTGTAGGTCTCCTCTTACGAGGCCAGTAGTGTCTAGACTGCTGCGGTCGTAGGTTCGAATCCTGCCTCGGGCATGGGTGTGTGTGGTGTCCTTAGGTTAGTTAGGTTTAAGTAGTTCTAAGTTCTAGGGGACTTATGACCTTAGATGTTGAGTCCCATAGTGCTCAGAGCCATTTGAAGTAGTGTCTAGAACTCGTAAACCGCTATTTAAAGGACGAGATTAGATGCGATTATCACGCTGCAACGACTTTCCTGGGCTGAAAACCGTAAATTTACAATCTTTTGTTACAGCTCAAGCGTTAATAATAACTTAGATTATTCAATGGAAATGACAGCAAAAATCTCGTGAACTTTGTGGTTTAATTCCGTGCGCACCAGGAAGTAACTCGTCGATCATAGAGTTACCAAATATACCTTGCCTTGTTGCCAAATCTCAGTTACATTACCAGCAGGAAGAAGACGAACCGACGTGATCCTACAGCGGGCTGGGAAATGGCCATAGCTGGCGTCTCAAAGACGCGGCTGCTACGGTCTGGAATACGTAATCCGTCTGATTCACATGTCTGTAACTGGTTTATGGACTGGAGCGTAGTTACTAATCATACTCAGAACTGACTGCAAACTAAGCTTCATAAATCAGTAACTCTCATTGTTGTTTTTGTATATCTTTCGTAAGTGCACTCAAAACTAAGAAAATCATTGACGAACGTTTTCGTGTCTCACCGATAGTCGAGCACAAGAAACAAATTAAAAAAAAAAGACTGTGTGTGTGTATGTGTGTGTGTGTGTGTGTGTGTGTGTGTGTGTGTGTGTGCGAGAGAGAGAGAGAGAGAGAGAGAGAGAGGAGAGAGAAGGTGAGGGAGACAGATAAAAATAAAAAAGAAAGAGAGAGAGAGAGAGAGAGAGAGAGTGAGAAATTGTTGCAAAGAAACTGAATCACGGGATGTAAAGAAATCTTTCATTAAAATGACACGTTCTACATCATTACGAAATGTCGTATTCATGATCTGTGGAGCAAGTATTACTCTAATCTAATCTAATCATATCATATTGCTGACTAGTCATGAAGAGGCATGAATTATAGAAATTTTCGCCAATATCAGTAACCAAATCTAAACTTAAAAAAGAAAGATGACAGTTTTTGTAATAAACCGGGACTCCTTTAAGAACCCTTTCGTCCCTGTTAACTAACCACGAAAGATGTGTGATATACCTCCATTCAGAAGGAACAAAGTGTTCATGCATTTAAAGGTGAAGCGCATGATGTGAAGTTCTGTGACGGAGATACGAACCCAGCACGCAATTGGATTGTTAACTAAATGAAATCAAATGTTACCTATCGGTTTTTCTTACCAGCTGCTAGAAGTTTGAATCTAAAATAAGGATGCAAATTTTTGTGCCTGAGCGACAATCGAACGGCACGCCTACCGTCCTTCTTTATCATCCACGAACATAGCTTAAGTAACACTAGCTTACTCACCAACAGTAAGATGCATGCGTGTTTGACCAGAAATAACGACACCTATTGTGATTGTTGGCAACACATGAACAGACATTAAATATGCACGTTTATTTTCACTAGCAGATTGGTATGCACGTGATAGGGCTTCAAATGAAATAATGAATATTTTTGTACTGGATCAGGATTCGGTCCCACATACTTACCTTTGGAGAAGACCTAGAGAAAACTGCAGTCTTGGTAGAAGGAACGAAATGATTGAACTATACTCTTCCGAGAGATTCAGATCCTCGATAGAGGAGATACGAATTCGAATCACAGTCCAGCACCAAATTTTTCAACGTCTCTTTTTCAATCAAGTACAAATAAAATAAGAGCCCTGTTCCTTTAAATAAAATAAAATAAAATTTTGTAATGTAAGTAAGTTTACTGGAGACAGTACTTCTGTTTACCATGACTTCCGCCTATGTCATTTCCCAACGTAAACCGCTCTGCCCAGTTGGTAATAAAGGAACGTGATGTCTAATGCGGATTCTGGGTTATATCGTGTTTCTCTTGAGGTTACCAGAGGTAAAGTAAATCTGTTTGTTCTTCTTAAAAGTAAATGCCTGAAGCCACGCATTGCATCTGTGATAGTTTGTTCCATCAGACCATTGTGGCCACATTTCCCAGCCCCAGGAGTGTGCTGTAACGGATGATGTGCTTAGCTTACAAAATTAGTCACGGTGGAGATAATGCGAGTCTATTAAATGGTTAAGTAGAATCAATCTTCTGACGTGGAGATTATGCTATTCTCATGTCAGGTTGATAATCATTTTGAATATTTAGCGGTACTGTACCCATTGGTGTTAAACTCGTTTTCAACCAATGATTCCCACAGCTACAGGAACACTACTTGTGATACCTCCTAGAGAAAATACATATGCAGTGCTATAAGACGAAAAGATCGACCTGACTCAAACTGTGGAGGGATTGTTATACAACTTTCGTACCTGGATAAAGAGCTTTTCCTATTTGAGATATCTGGGAACGTTGCTGTATAATAAGATTTAAGAAGAAACTAAATTGCTTCAGCTACGACAATGTTTAAAGAAATCGTCTTAACGGCACTAAATCGTGGTTTGTGAATCGTTTACTGGCTGTACTCTGCCGCATTTCGCTGGTTGGAAGGCAAAAAGCTTACTTACAAATTTCACCCAAGGAAAAGTGGGACGAAATGTCTCCCGCCGGATGGTCATGTTGTTCTATTCAAATGATTACAAAATCAGCTAAAACGAACAGTGAGGCTGTCAGTATAAGCACATTAGTGTTGTCAGAATGATATTGCACTGCCCAAGGCCTGTAATGTTAAAGGGGCCGTTCAGGTCAGGCATATTGTATACAGAAGTAGAAGAGAGAGCACCACTAAACTCTACAATCCGTATGCATTACATATACACAGAAATTACTGTTACAGTGTACTATTGGAGCCCAATGAGTGAATTGCATATTTTCCGGTGAAATGGAGCACTGGCAAACAGTCTTCGCTACAATAGGTTACTTAAACTGATGTCAATGAGTCGGATGCGGGTTTTGCAACTGTGAAATACTTTCCTACGTTATAGAAGTGAATACTAAATCTGCACTAATAATGCGAACATTTTGAACTTGGATACCTTACAATGAAAACTTTGTGTTTATTGCAAAGGAAAACAATTGATTTTCTAAAACATTCTATGCCATACACAACTTTAAACAGGTCAGGTGTCCTCCAAAGGTAAGTATGTGGGTCCGAATCCTGATCCAGTACAAAAATAGTCATTATTTCATTTCAAGTCCTATCACGTGCATACCAATCTGCTAGTGAAAGGCAGCCGGTGTGCCCGAGCGGTTCTAGGCGTTCCAGTCTGGAACCGCGCGATCGCTACGGTCGCAGGTTCGAATCCAGCCTCGGGAATGGATGTGTGTTAGGTCCTTAGGTTAGTTAGGTTTAAGTAGTTCTAAGTTCTAGGGGACTGATGACAATAGAAGTTAAGTCATATAGTGCTCAGAGTCTTTTTTTTTTTTTTTGCTAGTGAAAATTAAGGTGCATTTTTAATGTCTGTTCATGTGGTGCCAACAATCACAATAGGTGCCGTTATTTCTGATCAAACACGCTCACATCTTACTGTCGGTGAGTAAGCTAGTGTTACTTAAGCTATGTTCGTGGATGATAAAGAAGGACGGTAGGTGTGCGGTTTGATTGTCACTCTGGCACAAAAATTTGTATCCTTATTTTAGATTCAAACATCTAGCAGCTGGTAAGAAAAACCGATAGGTAACATTTGATTTTACTTAGTTAACAATCCGATTGCATGCTGGGTTCGTATCTCCGTCACAGAACTTCACATCATGCGCTTCATCTTTAAATGCATGAACACTTTGTTCCTTCTGAATGGAGGTATATCATACATCTTTCGTGGTTAGTTAACAGGGACGAAAGGGTCTCTAAAAGAGTACCGGTTTATTACAAAAACTGTCGTAGGTTTGGTTACTGATCTTGGCGAAAATTTCTATAATTCGTGCCTCTTCATGACTAGTCAGCAATATGATACACTCCTGGAAATTGAAATAAGAACACCGTGAATTCATTGTCCCCGGAAGGGGAAACTTTATTGACACATTCCTGGGGTCAGATACATCACATGATCACACTGACAGAACCACAGGCACATAGACACAGGCAACAGAGCATGCACAATGTCGGCACTAGTACAGTGTATATCCACCTTTCGCAGCAATGCAGGCTGCTATTCTCCCATGGAGACGATCGTAGAGATGCTGGATGTACTCCTGTGGAACGGCTTGCCATGCCATTTCCACCTGGCGCCTCAGTTGGACCAGCGTTCGTGCTGGACGTGCAGACCGCGTGAGACGACGCTTCATCCAGTCCCAAACATGCTCAATGGGGGACACATCCGGAGATCTTGCTGGCCAGGGTAGTTGACTTATCACCTTCTAGAGCACGTTGGGTGGCACGGGATACATGCGGACGTGCTTTGTCCTGTTGGAACAGCAAGTTCCCTTGCCGGTCTAGGAATGGTAGAACGATGGGTTCGATGACGGTTTGGATGTACCGTGCACTATTCAGTGTCCCCTCGACGATCACCAGTGGTGTACGGCAAGTGTAGGAGATCGCTCCCCACACCATGATGCCGGGTGTTGGCCCTGTGTGCCTCGGTCGTATGCAGTTGTGGCGCTCACCTGCACGGCGCCAAACACGCATACGACCATCATTGGCACCAAGGCAGAAGCGACTCTCATCGCTGAAGACGACACGTCTCCATTCGTCCCTCCATTCACTCCTGTCGCGACACCACTGGAGGCGGGCTGCACGATGTTGGGGCGTGAGCGGAAGACGGCCTAACGGTGTGCGGGACCGTAGCCCAGCTTCATGGAGACGGTTGCGAATGGTCCTCGCCGATACCCCAGGAGCAACAGTGTCCCTAATTTGCTGGTAAGTGGCGGTGCGGTCCCTTACGGCACTGCGTAGGATCCTACGGTCTTGGCGTGCATCCGTGCGTCGCTGCGGTCCGGTCCCAGGTCGACGGGCACGTGCACCTTCCGCCGACCACTGGCGACAACATCTATGTACTGTGGAGGCCTCACGCCCCACGTGTTGAGCAATTCGGCGGTACGTCCACCCGGCCTCCCGCATGCCCACTATACGCCCTCGCTCAAAGTCCGTCAACTGCACATACGGTTCACGTCCACGCTGTCGCGGCATGCTACCAGTGTTAAAGACTGCGATGGAGCTCCATATGCCACGGCAAACTGGCTGACACTGACGGCGGCGGTGCACAAATGCTGCGCAGCTAGCGCCATTCGACGGCCAACACCGCGGTTCCTGGTGTGTCCGCTGTGCCGTGCGTGTGATCATTGCTTGTACAGCCCTCTCGCAGTGTCCGGAGCAAGTATGGTGGGTCTGACACACCGGTGTCAATGTGTTCTTTTTTCCATTTCCAGGAGTGTATGATTAGATTAGATTAGAGTAATACTTGCTCCACAGATCATGAATACGACATTTCGTAATGATGTAGAACGTGTCATTTTAATGAAAGATTTCTTTACATACCGTGATTCAGTTTCTTTGCAACAATTTCCCACTCTCTCTCTCTCATTCTACTTTATTTTTATCTCTCTCCCTCACCTTCTCTCTCCTCTCTCTCTCTCTCTCTCTCTCTCTCTCTCTCTCTCTCTCTCTCTCTCTCGCACGCACACACACACGCACACACACACACACACAGAGTCTTTTTTTTATTTGTTTCTTGTGCTGGACTATCGGTGAGGCACGAAAACGTTCGTCAATGATTTTCTTAGTTTTGAGTACACTTACGAAAGATATACAAAAACAACAATGAGAGTTACTGATTTATGAAGCTTAGTTTGCAGTCAGTTCTGAGTATTATTAGTAACTACGCTCCAGTCCCTAAACCCTGTTACAGACATGTGAATCAGACGGATTACGTATTCCAGGCCGTAGCAGCCGCGTCTTTGAGACGCCAGCTATGGTCATTTCCCAGCCCGCTGTAGGATCACATCGGTTCGTCTTCTTCCTGCTGGTAATGTAACTGAGATTTGGCAACAAGGCAAGGTATATTTGGTAACTCTATGATCGACGAGTTACTTCCTGGTGCGCACGGAATTAAACCACAAAGTTCACGAGATTTTTGCTGTCATTTCCATTGAATAATCTGAGTTATTGTTAACGCTTGAGCTGTAACAAAAGATTGTAAATCTACGGTTTTCAGCCCAGGAAAGTCGCAACGTGAAAATCGCATCTAACCTCGTCCTTTAAATAGCGGTTTACGAGTTCTAGACACTACTGGTCTGTAAGAGGAGACCTAGACGCATGTCTCTTCCCTAGCTCTGTGGAAGCGTGCTAACGTGAGAAAAAGCGTCTGTTCTGGTTTGCGGGTCCAGTCTTGATGACTGTAACGTTCGTATCCCTTCTGTGAAAGAGCTACAAGCAGTCAGATCACACATCGATAAGGAAATCCCAAGACAATACTTTCGGCTCATAGTGCAATAGTGAAAAACTTACAATGCTGCACAATAGGTAATGCCTCTTTCCGCTGCTGACAAACAAATTTTGGGTTTCTAGGAATACATAACTTTACTTATGAAATGCCACATTTGCACACCACTTGAGTATGACACAGCATACCAATTAAACACAGACCCAATCGAAATCTGAGTGAGCAGTATGTTACTAATTCGTGCCGATAGAGGCACGCTTGTGTACAGCTACTCAGTTTTATTGAAACAGACTTTCGTCGTAAGGTTATCGTGGGTAGTTTTATTTTATTTCTTACAATACAGTGCACAATTATCGTACGGTTTATTTTAGTGTTGTTAAAGCATTAGTTAACACGAGAGAGAAATTAATGATGGACGATATATGCGAATTCTCTGATGTTATCTTCTTCTTCTTAAGTTGCCAATCCTAAGATTGATTTGCAGCAGCTCTCCATTCAGTGCGATTGTCGGCCAACCTCTTCAATTCCGTGAAACTTCCGCATCCTAGGTCCTGCACTATCTGGCTTATGTACTTTCTTCTAGGTCTGCCTCTTGCCCTTTTGCCCTCCACAAGGCCTTCCGTTATAGTGTGGAGAAGACTTTCATGTCTCAGAATGTGTCCCATCCATATATCTCTCCTCTTCTTGACCGTCTTCCAAAGAACTGGAACTTCCTCCGCTCTCTCCAGGACTTCTTCATTTGTCATCCTTCATTTGTTATCTATAACAGTCTAACAATGCACATGCAGTTTATTGATTACATGCATGTAGAAAACTTGTTCTGAGTTAAAGCTGTCAAACAAGGTTTTATGAAGAATAAAATGCCACTGCCACACGACAGATAATGTAGAAAATACTTTTCTAACGTATTTTGGCACAATGCGCTCTCACCATACATAATACAAAAGTTTCGAGAAACATCTGCAGCTTGGCCATCTATTAAACCTGAAAGGAAGAGAATATCGCAGAAGTTAGCCCTTTTTCCACATGCGACTATTTTGGGTTGAGAAGTGAAGGGAATTATGTTCAAAGTTCCATTAGATCGATAACTTCAGCAGACAGCAGATCGGCGTTTTAAAAAAAATGTAGCAGTGAATGTACCCAAACTCGTGACGTCTTATCAACAGTGCGCGAGACTTACCGTTACGCTACTAGCTGACAAATAGCTACAACACCTCCAGAACTCAACAACAAGTCCTCCAGAACTTGCGCATTGCACAGTGCTGTGAGATAATGCATATGGTCGGATCTAGACTTCTGAGAGACAGACAGTTACAGCTTTTCTTTTGCACTGCACGACGTTTTTAACAAACAGATAGCGCAATAGAATCGCTCAAGTCAAAAGGAACACTTCCTGTTTAAATTTCTGCATCCTACACTGTTGGCAGTTCTGTGTAGGTGTCAGTTACGTGATTTTATTTCGGTGATTACAAAAGAGTCGAATGCATGCACTGGGTAGCCAAGGCAGCTAGTTCATGGTGATTCGGTCAACCAAGTAAATGAATGTACTGAACATGCTGCAAACCACTACAGGCAGTCTGTGTGTCAGAATTCTCATCCAGTGTGGCGCAACATTGTTTTGATAGAATAACGAGTTATAGAGAAGAGAATTTGGTGGTCTCTTGGATTGATGCTAGGTTCATATACTTATGGTCTGGGTGCGATTCCAACTTCAGCTGATGATGTTTGATAAGGAGACACAGATTCTGTTCTCTTCTGGCTACGCCAGGTGAAGAAGGTATAATGGCATTGTGGTCTGAAATTCACGTTAAACATGATATTCCTTCTCTATCAAGTAGACGTTAGGTTGAACGACAATCAAGTCAGGAGTCGCGTCACGTAGAAACTCTATCAGCAGTAACCTTTCTTATACTAGTTATTTATTTCTATTGACGAAACAAACGCAATGTAGGTTTACAGGACACTTATTCCATCTTTTATTTGAGCTTCTATAAGTCGATAAAATTGGTTCTGATCTGGTAATGCAACTGAGACCGCGCTTAAAGCGGAATTTGATCCTTTCGTGACAATACAGCTAGACTGCAATTTGTTGTTTGTTCAATACTGCAGATTCCTCTACATTTCCACTTATTGCCCGTGAAATGGTTCGAATCCTGGCCCAGCACTAAAGCTTTCATTATGTATTATCGAGATCTAGAATGAGACCACCTATCTGCTGTTGAGTAATAATTTTGGTTATTAATGTATTTTCATTCGTTGTCAACACTAACGGTATCTGACGTTTTTGAGTCCCAGTGAGACACAGAACTGTTTGCGAAATCATTGTAAATTCAAGGATGTTATTCCGAGCTGCTGGTGGAGAAAAATTTGGTAGCTGACGTCTCTTTGTGTGCAGTCAACAACGATATGTGTGGGGCTCGATTCCCAGTCAGCACTGAACTCTTCGTGATATTATTTCTAGTTCAAACATGCTTACATGTCGCTGCTGGTGTAACAAACCCATTTTTACCGTTCGTTTTCTCTACAATATCACAGCGATGGGTGCCAGGATGGAGTCCTGGGAATGGAAAAATTAATGTTCCGTCTCGTCATTTCAGTTAAAACATCTAGCTACTGCCGAGAAAATCCGATATGTCACAGTTGATTGTGCTTCGATGACAATCCAATTAGGTCCTGGGTTCGAATCCCTGTCCAACACAATGCTTTACCTCACGGCATTTCAAGTAAGTTACTTGTGAAGAAGCAATATTTAACATCTCTCGCAGTTCGTTAACAAGGACAATAGATGCTGGGTAGGAATTCGCGTCCGTTAACAATGTTTACGTTATGTAATTTAAAGTTGATATTTGCTAACTGATACTGTCTAAAATCGAGGTATATTACTCTCTGTATGCCTAGTCAGGAATGGCTGTTAGTTTCTGTCAGCCTCGAAGTCTTTGCTTAGTCTGCATGACCTGGGTTTGAATCCATATGCATACATATTCTCAACTAGCTGCTCGTGAATACCTTAAATTTTTATTGTCATTTTGTGTTGAATAATAAGTACGTTATGTTCTTTTGAAGAGGAAATCATGAATACGACGAACTTACTACGTGAATTACCTATGTGACGTAATAATGAGAGCGGCAACATTTCGTGTAGGTCATTTGTTGTAATAAATGTGAATTTACAAGCCTGAAGAACCGTCTTATCTGTGATAAGATGTTCCCTGATATTTGTAGTACCTTGGTATTACTTTACATCTTGAGTTATTGCGATACGGAGCAGTGCTTTCTAGTGGTGACTTGTTGGAACCATTTTCAATAGTCAAACGACTGTACCGAGGGGCGGGTAGAGGACCTGCTAGACAGCTGCGCTATGTGGGTTACTTTGGAATCAGGCATAATGCAATTCAGGTCATTCGGATACTTTTGAGCACGACTGTACATTGAAGTACGTGATCAGCCGTCGTGAAGCCACACGTGTGGAGAGAGAATAAGAAAAAAAAGTTTCATCACAATATATACAGCAGTCTACTGCGTCGTGTCACTGCGCTGAGTGCTCAGCAGCGTGGGGTGGCCGTGGGAGGCAGTGTGTGCTCGGCTCAGCACTCTGCATCAGGTGGTGGTCAGTGGCACCCTGCCATGAGGTGACACAGTCGCGCGGCGGTGCTGAGGTGTGGGGTTGATCTGTTATTCTGTTATTCTGCGTAGCGGATTAATCTGAGATGCACCCTATACCCTGTGGCTCCTGCAAGATGAAATTTTCACCCCCACACTACTACAGAAGTCAGACAGACGCTCCTAACGTTCTAAAGAGAAATGTCTGAAAAACTTTCAGCAATAAATATCTTCTGGAGTCGTCCGCTGTAAGGAAGTGACACAAAAATTCACAAACTTTCTTACGTAACTAGCGGGATACTTGGGTACTGGATTAGTGCTAGTTAGTGTAAGAAAAACATGAATCTAACGAAAGTTATTATTTATTTTGAAAAAATTCTGAGAATTCACAATGGCACTATTAGCTATGAATTGAACAAGTTATATCCTGGTTCTTTTCGGAATGTGAAGTTACCTCTCAAGGATAGAATTCGCTAATGAAATTTCTATACAAAGTTTAAGATGGTAGTTGACTTGGCAGAATGGCTGAGAGGCGCGCCTACTCAACTTGAATAATTATCCTTCAGAATGTTGCTAGTTATGGTCGAGGCTATTGTGTGTGAAATGCAGTGAAGTGTACTGTTGTGGAGGAAATCTGGGGCTCGCAATAGCTGTAGCGCACAATACCGTAAGCTGAGATGACTGCTGTTTGCGCCGCTCGCTGCTGACAAGTAACATAACTCTCGTTCTATCTGGATTGACCTTCGCCAATCAAACTCTCCCTATGCCTTGATGAAGTCAAGGATTCCTATTCGCCCCTAGTCTATCTATTGGCGTGGTACACTGGTCAGATAACCAGTCCACCGCGATGCCACTCGAAATTCGCTCGCAGGCGTTTAACTATAACTCTGTCCGTTCACACCGCACAATAAGTGTGTCAGCCAACACAGTGAACCACCCTTGATTGCAAGCATTCAATGTAGAGTAGCACTTCGATTTGCTCTGGGCAGAGGTGCTCTCCCAGTAAAGTACTGAGGAGAGACTTGTTCCTAACTCCAAGAGCGACAATGGAACGGCGCCTCTTCACACCAGACGTGAAGGGGTATTTCTTTCGGTCTCTTCCATTATTCCTTCACCTCAAGGCGTCAGAAATACTTTCTGCCAATCTGTATTGCTCTTCAAAAATGGGAGAATGACGTTTTGTTTGAGGCAACCAATCTGGAATCATGTAGCTTTGGCGTTTGGCGTTTGCTGTCTCCCTGTGAAAATCTCTGAAACTGCGTGCTACGTGTAAATAATGCGTAGGCTAGCCGCTCCCACACAATGTAGCGGTATTTGGTTTTAAGCCGATCACGAGGTTGTTGCCCCCTTTCACTCGGGCCCACGCTGTCCGCTACACAGGCAGTCACTGGCCGACATAGGCTGGGTCGTCTTCTGAATGGACCGGCGTCTCGTTGTGCGGTTTCTCTCCCGAACTAAAAGCTTCTGTGACCGTCATGTCTGGAATGTAGGCGTGCACGCCAGCCTCGAGTATTTCAACCCTAGTGCGCTTACTTGTTATTTGCATATCGTTTACATGAATTCATACAACATTGACTTTATCTTATCGAATTTGGGTTCGAATGAAGATTCTTGATCTGCGGAATATGATTATGAGGGTGGAATATGCAAGCAATAAAGGTCAGAAGACTACGACATATTACACGGTGAAGAAGTGATGTCAGCCCCGTGTCAGATGTAGGGCTGCGGCTGGTCTGGGCAGGTGTCAGACACCCCTCACCAGCAGACTCAGATCTAAATCAGTCACGCCATTTGACGCAAAAGTGCGACCAACTAGCAGCCTGTGGTGAGCCCGGTGCAGGATGCACCCAGCTACGGCTGTGAACCGAGGACCCCAATGTAGGGTGCAGCATCAGTGGCCCACAGATTCAGTCCTGCTGTAGCAGACTGTTTACATTTTGGGCAGGCCGCGATTCGGCAGTGAGTTAGGTGTGGGTGGCACCTGAGCACAGGATGTGACCCATGGACCCCTTGTTAGGCTCTTTGAAGTCGACTGCAGTCAGGCAGCAGTTGGTCCCCAGCTGGAAGGAATCTCATCAGATCTCAGCATCATCAGGACATCAGGACTAGGCAGAACCTATAGACCTATAGCTGCTGGAGGCAGCGTCTAGTGGTAGTTGGGATTGGATGACTCATACCAAGTCGACGATGCAGAGTACTTGTCAGTGCTGGCTGTGGACGATTACGCATACTACATGGTAGGAGCTGGTGGTTTTTATAACAACCCCGCCGGCTGGTGTGGCCGTGCGGTTCTAGGCGTTTCACTCTGGAACCGCGTGACCACTACAGTCGCAGGTTTGAATCCTGCCTCGGGCATGGATGTGTGTGGTGTCCTTAGGTTAGTTGGGTTTAAGTAGTTCTAAGTTCTAGGGGACTGATGACCATAGATATTAAGTCCCATAGTGCTCAGAGCCATTTGAACCATTTTTATAACAACCCGATTCACCCCTCCCCCGACCCCCTAATGTTGTGACAAGACATCACAGAAGTGGTACAGTGTCAGGCTTGGATATGGCGTGATCCAACTGGCCGCTGTGACGGTATGGACGTTGTACTATGATGCTTCGAAAATGTTCCGACTCGGTCAAAAGTCAGCGGAACTAGTTGTGGCTCCAGAGACACTTAAGTGCGAGTGCAGAGATTTTCTTCATATCAGCTCAGACCCTTTCAGCAGCTGGGCGTGAAACACCTTGACGGCTTTCTGCTCACTTGGTTTCAGGTCATGAACACCATTTCATAATGCAGTGGCACAACAATTATTATGCCCATCAGTAATTATACTAGTTTTTACATTTGTATTTAGCAGGATGTGCGTGTCCAGTTAACCTCATAGAAAATATTGCTTTGTGATATGTAAAAGCCATATGAATCTAACATGAAAGTGTGAAGTGTTTCATGGTTTTCGTTGCCATGAGGATAAATGTGTTTTTGTACTGATTTGTTACAACTTCTCCACATTTACCGTCCTGATAAAGCACCTACACAAAAAGATTAACTTTCAAAATCTTAGATACAAACGAAAACGGATTTAGATTCGTGGGACACATGTGTCTTACCAAAATGATTTTTAAAACCAGACCACTTAAAGTTTTTTCGTTGGAGAGTGAAATATCGTGATGGTTTCTGACCTCTTATTTTTTTATACAATGTGGAACAGGAATAAGTGCAGATATCTTTATATATGGTACCTTAACAAGTGCGCATCAGCGTTTTGGTTGTTTTTTTTCTCTGTGTGAAGCGGTTCACCCACTAACGCGTGGAGAACTTTACTACTTGATGTGCGAGGTCATAACTGCACTATTAAGTGGACTACAATAGTCGGTATGGACTGATCGTTTTACATTGAGGTGTCCACACCTCAACACGTGACCTACTACTTTCTCTTGCTACACATGCTTGGAGGTACTAACCAAACCAAAAACATAAGATTTGTAACACCTATAATTGTTACTCTGCAAATACTGTAAATACTGATCTAATATTATTCAGTACACCATTCTCAGTCCACAACAGAAATATCTACTCCTATACACGTTACATCCTGCATATGTGTTGAAGTTGCTCTGCATACGTTGCAGCACTAGCACTCATTGAACAAAGTCATGCTAGTCCCATAAGGTATGCAGGAGAACATCTGTGAAATTTGGAAAGTACGAGATGAGGTACTTATCGAAGTAAAGTTATGAGGACGTGTCGTAAGTCGTGATAGGGTGGATCAGTCGGTGAGGCAATTGTCTGTGATTGTGAAAGGTCTTGGTTTCAACTCCAGGTCAGACACACCAGTGTAATCTGCAATGTGTATCACATGACAATTTTTCACCTTTTTCTGGAAATATCTTGATTGGAGTTCCGGATTCTACAATTTGACAACATTAGGTTTCTGATGTTGTGTATTGGCAAGAGAGCCAACCAGCTATGAGAGGAAGCCGAAAGGCACGCGTTTTAGCTCACGCAGGCTGGCGTGAGTTCTGGAACAGGTCAAGGAAATGAGACTTTAGCAAAAATGGACGTAGCTGTTGGAATACTTAACTTTAATCCGTAATGGTGAACATCGCTCTTGATGGTACATGTTTTACAGCATCAATAGTAACTGGTAATGGCGCCTTGCTAGGTCGTAGCAAATGACGTAGCTGAAGGCTATGCTAACTATCGTCTCGGCAAATGAGAGCGTATTTTGTCAGTGAACCATCGCTAGCAAAGTCGGCTGTACAACTGGGACGAGTGCTAGGAAGTGTCTCTAGACCTGCCGTGTGGCGGCGCTCGGTCTGCAATCACTGAGAGTGGCGACACGCGGGTCCGACGTATAGTAACGGACCGCGGCCGATTTAAAGGCTACCACCTAGCAAGTGTGGTGTCTGGCGGTGACACCACAACTGAAATTATTTATTATTGTATTCGCATAACCATTTTGAAGGGTTCGATAAATCAACTTTTATTGTGATTCTTTGTGCTTAATTTTCGTTTCTCCCGCACTTGTTTCATCCTTCATGACGTTTCCGTTCTTGCTGAGTCCACTTCCATTTGCAGACGTCTTCCTTTCCTGATATCCTGTCATTTGTGTTGCTGCTCTAAGACTTATTCTGTTATCTATTACGTCTACCCTAATTCCAGTATCTTTTCTTCATTGTCAGTGAATCAAGTAGATTTGGACTTGCAGATGTTCAGTTACTTGAAGCTTTGCTTTGGTAGTTCCATTATTAGCCTTTCGGTATACGTGTCCATAAAAATTGTGTTCTTCGATTTCTCAGTACATCAGTTAGCTTTTCCATTTTCAAATGGAACTCTCTTTTTGATCTTAGTTTTTATTCAGCATTACTTTTAAGTCGCAGTATTTTAAATGGAATCCTTCCTCCAACTTTTTCCAGCTTTTAAAGATCCTCAAGTCTTTTTAGCTTAAGTCGTTCTGATGCATACAGTGCTTCAGGCCTTACCGCTGTTTGATAGTGTCTTAGTTTATGTTTCAGAATTTGTGTTGCAGAACAAAGATTTTTTATTGTATGTATGTTTTATTTTTGATGATGTGGCATTCCTTTGTATCTTATGGTCTATATTTTCTATTGCTATATTTTCTGTTGTATTGCTCGTTATCCACACTTCTAAGTATTCAAAACCGTTCTAGATACTGCGTTGTTATAAGATTTTGGGTAGTATAATTGATATAAAATTGTTAGGAACAGTGTCTTTGTATGTTAGAATTTTAGTCCTAATTTGACTGCTTGTTTCTGGATGATTTTATTTGGGTTTCTTAGTAGCTGAGCACCCATAGGATTGATGGATTTCTTCCATTCTCGCACTGCCTTCCCTTATGCGCAGCTGAATAGTAAATGTGACCTCCTGACTTTATTTCAAAATGTCTTGACATTCCCACAACCCCCCACTCCGCACCCCTCGACACCAAATTATTATTATTATTATTATTATTTCGAAACGGCACGTGTCTAGAGAATCACTTATCGAAGGCTAATCATTCATATTTTATAATCCCCGTTTACCGTAACATTAATGAAATACTTTATGTGGCCTACAGTAGATGAGGCAGAGATCGACGTTCCTAACGTTACTCTTACATCTTTTTCCAACCCATGAGTTTTGCGGTACTAATATGTGATAACATTAACCTGATCGCATTATTCTGTACTCCGTGAGAATCTACTAAGTCATTTCCACATAGAAACTTCCTATTTTCAAAGTTGTGAAGAGTAATCCGAACTTCAGCATTAGCGAAACGCACAATGTTTTGTAACATAGGTGTAGAATAGCTGAACCCTTGTAGGAACACTGTCCATTACCGCTAAGAGATTAAAATCCTGAAGAAACAGGACTCTGAAGTACAGAAAGTAGGTCAAGTGTTGATTGAGAATGACACTGACAAATTATGAAGAATTATTTTCCTGGACTTTGCATGATGTACAGCAGAAATAGCGACGAAACAACTGGGGCAGGAGTGCACAACTAAGAGAGAACTTTTACACCCAACAACTACTGTAACCGTGGAAATACACTGAAGCGTCAAAGAAACTGGTGTAGGCATGCGTATTCAAATACTGGGGTATGTAAACAGCCAGAATACGGTCGACAACCCCTATAAAAGACAACAAGTGTCCAGAGCAGTTGTTAAATCGTTTACTACTGCTTCAATGGCTGGTTATCAAGATTTAAGTGAGTTTGAACGTGGTGGTACAGTCGCCGCACGATAGATGGGACACAGCAACTGGAGAGGAACCCTGAGATAATTTTCTGAGCATTTATGGGAACTGAATGAAACTTTAGAGAAACCCCTTAAATGATGAGATAATGATTTCTGCAATTAAGAGAAGATTAAGTCAGAGGATACAAGAAACCCTGTCCGGAAGTCTGACTAGAGATAGAGAAGCTCTATGGCGATACCGGAGCAATTAGAGTCTACACTTGGGCAAGAGAATAGTCAAGCAGATGAGCAGGGCAAAAGAGAAGACAATTACCTACTGAATCAGTTTAATAATCAATCGTTCAACTGAGGAAGAGGAGACTGTTATGCGAGCAGGGGCCGTGGAAACGGACGTGGATTCCAAGGCGATTGTAGAAGAGATGAAAATACAAGGGAATATGAGAGAGAAGGTGGCAGGCGAAGAAATAGGGACACTCAAGATTATGAGGGAAGGAGTCCCGTAAATTAGACACGGTGCTGATGAGGTCACACACATCCATGCCCGAGGCAGGATTCGAACCTGCGACCGTAGCGGTCGCGCGGTTCCAGTCTGTAGCGCCTAGAACCGCTCGGCCACCCCGGTCGGCGAGGGAAGGAGTCCCGTAAACTAGACACGGTGCTGATAAAGTCACACACATCCACACCGGCCGGCGCCCATTAAGAAACAAGCATTGACTGGATTTGAAGTAGAGGGAAAAAAGTATATGAAGCGACGTTTTTGGTGGTACCAAGTCTTAACATGGCATTTATTTTGGGAACTGACTGGCTGAACGAAGGGGAAGCGACCATGAATTTCGATGGAGGCTCAGTGAGTGTAAAAGGATGTGAGGGAGAAAGGAGAGTACCTTCGTAGAAAATAAGAAGTCTGAAAAGGAAGAAGATATCCGACAGTTTAATTTGTGTCATGAATTGGAGCATACAGAAGAACAACTGGGTGATGAGGAAGTATTGATATTCTACGAGGGATTAGCACAAGCGGATCAACCTAGTGAAGATGCTATAGGCCATAAACTAGTAGATATGATACATTTGGATGAAGTGATTCGGAAGAGGTTAGCAGAGATCTTCCATAAGCGCAGCAAAATCAGCAGCCAGGAATCATGAAACGGGTAGAATGTAGATTGAAAATTAAGGAACACAAACCTTTCAATGTTAAACAATAATCCATCCCTCAGGTTAAAAGACAAGCGGTAGAAGAGGAAATACAAAGAATGGTTGACCTTGGGGTTATTGAGAGAAACAAGAGGCAATATAATAGTCCATTATTTGTGATATACAAGAAATATGTGAAGATGAGAGTAGTTTTGGATGCACGGAAAATAAAATCATTGAAGGCAGAGCGAGACAAGCCAGAAACGATGGAAGGATCTTTTCAAAGGTTTTGGGGTGCAAAGATACTTAGTAGCATAGACCTGACCAACAGGTACTGGGAAATACTTCTGGCCCCTGAGTCTCGTCAGTATATTGCCGTCACGTATGCTGGCAGAAGTTATCATTTAAGTGTATTGCCATTTTGGCTTAACGTGTCAGTCTCGGAATTCATGAGAGCATTGGACAAGATTTAGGGTGGTGAATTATTTAAGAAAGGGTTTGAGGAAGCTGGGATGACAACAAACTTAGATAAGTCAGAATTTGCTAAATCGCAGATAAAATTCTTGGGCTTCGTAAGTATGGAAGGGTGTATTGACCCTGACCCAACTAAGCTCGAGACAATAAGGCAATTTCCAGTTCCACATAACAACAGGCGGCTGAGAGCATTCTTCGGCGACTGTGAGTTCTATCGAAAATTCCTGAATGAACCTGTAGTCACTGCTCCCAAATTGAGAACACTTACTAAAGCCAAAATGACATGGCACTGGAATGACGAATGTCAAGAAGAATTTGAAAGGATTACAAAAGCATTGTGTGATGCAGATATATTACGTCATCCTGATTTCTCTAGAGACTTTTATTTGGGAGTGGATAGCTCAGATTATGGACTATGGTACATTTACAGCAGATCAAGAAAGAAGGAGATACCGAGGAGGTAAAGAACCTAGCCTTTGTCTTGAATGCATAGGAAAGGAGATATAGCGTTACAGAGACAGAGGCACTGGCTATCATGTGGGGTTTTAAGCGATTATGTTATAATCTAGCAGGACGACATGTAAAGGTGGTCACGCACTACAAAGCCCCAACATTCTTAAGTAAACTGAGACATAGCGGCTTGATAAGATGGGCATTGGCGTTGCAAGATTATGACTTCGAAGTGATAAACAAGCCTGGCCAATCACATACCATACCTGGTGCGCTATCAAGGCTGCCACTCGATTCATGGGGAGCAGCCGTGAGGAGACCAGAAGGAAGAGAAGTGCGGATAAATTTAATGAAAGGAGAACAGCATGAAGATTTTGTGAAGAGATGCTCGAGGAAGATATGGAGAGAGCAGAACCAGGACGAAAAACTGAAATTAA
The DNA here is from genome assembly GCF_023864275.1 of Schistocerca cancellata. Taxonomy (NCBI): domain Eukaryota; kingdom Metazoa; phylum Arthropoda; class Insecta; order Orthoptera; family Acrididae; genus Schistocerca; species Schistocerca cancellata. The sequence goes on from NC_064630.1 coordinate 767,246,090, forward strand.
TCAAGAGTAAGTATAGATGTGCTGATGAAGAAATGATTAGAACATACTATTATATCCACCAGGAAATACTGCACAAGAGAAGAAGAGAGGACGATGAGAGCTGGAGATTATGTATACCAGAGAATACGATAGACACGTTAATCTGGTACACACATTATAGCAATGCCCGTTATGGACCTAAGAAACGCCTTGAGAAACTGAAACTGGACTGCATCTTCAACAACATGGGAAGGTATACGCAAGCTGCTGAGCACTTGTGAGACCGGTCAGAAAACTAAAACTAACACTCTCCAACATAAAGGTCATACCAGGATCAATTACAGACATCGTGACAGTATACCTGTTCGGTCCCTTGCATGTGGCAAAAGGAAATTACACCCAAATTCTGGTTGCAGAAGCATTAGTATCTAAATGTGTCTTGCGAACAGCAAGACCACTAATAATAAGTTTGAAAACGATTACTTCAGCAACGTATGTAAACCGAAACGTAGCCTAAGTGATAATGGATCCCAATTCCGATCCAAGGAGTAGAGAAAATGTTGTATAGGCATAAAATAGAACAGATTGCCATCTACAGATACAGATCGGCCTCGAACCTGGATGAGTTAAATCGTTTGTGTCGGACCTATTGTCACAGTAAACACGGTACTTGAAAGGAATACCAAGAGGAATTCGAGTGTATTCGGAACCACGTACTACATGAGTCAACAGAATTTGCACCATGCAAAATGTTACTTAATCAGGAACCTGACGCCGGTCGGCGTGGCCGTGCGGTTCTAGGCGCTACAGTCTGGAACCGCGCGAGCGCTACGGTCGCAGGTTCGAATTCTGCCTCGGGCATGGATGTGTGTGATGTCGTTAGGTTAGTTAGGTTTAATTAGTTCTAAGTTCTAGGGAACTGATGACCTCAGAAGTTAAGTCCCATAGTGCTCAGAGTCATTTGAACCAGGAACCTGACAGTGTTTTTCGTGAGTTCGTCGAACATCGACAAGGAGATAACCTAACTTGGGAGAGGACACTTGAACTAGTAGAAATGAACATGAGAAATAAGGCGAAAAGGAGAGAGGAAAGACATGGTAAATTGGTGAAATCTATAACCTGCAGGATAGGAGACCGAGTGTAGGTGAAAGTGCAAGCTAAGTCGAAGACAGATTCCGAAATACATAAATTTATCCATGTATACAAGGGACCATATGTAATTATCAACTTCGGACACTCGAATACTGTGGAGCTGGAATATGCTCAATTCAGTCGGGTGCATGTCGAAAATATAAAGAGATACTATCCGCGTGAAGATCGGGGCAATCCAGAGGAGAGAAGTAATCAGGACGATAAGTAGGGTCTAGCCAGGTACAAACATAAATGTGTATGGGTGGTTCTGTTTTTGGTCATTATGTGTATTTGAAGAGTAAGATCATGAGAACTGGAGTTCAAGTGTCAGTCGTCTTTTAGTTCCTGTATTTGTACCTATTCACGATTACGGGTTTTCATGATGAGATAAGACTTGACCATGTTTAAGGGATAAATGACATATAAGAAATTAGATATATTTATCCTTTGTAGTGTGAGAAGCATTAGTATTCAGAGTATTGTAGTGTGTATTAATATCACCTAGATATAGACCATTCTTTTAACTGTGTATAATAGACGCTCGTAAGCAGGAAGCCGGCCGGAGTGGCCGTGCGGTTCTAGGCACTACAGTCTGGAGCCGAGCGACCGCTACGGTCGCAGGTTCGAATCCTGCCTCGGGCATGGATGTGTGTGATGTCCTAGAGTTCTAGGCGACTGATGACCTCAGAGCCATTTTTTCGAAAGCAGGAAATAATTGTAACCAATTAGAAAGTCATTTATTTAGAGATTGATCTTGTAATGATCACACTGACGGTAGATTGACATGTACATTATTGAGTAGTGGTAGATTATTGTCATTTATCTGCATTTGTATCAAGTATTATTTATTTTTTCCACCTCCTGTTTCAAAGAAGTCCTTTTGGGGGTGGATGTAAGGGGTCAACCGCCCCGTACGTATTGAGAACAATATATTTTTGCCTCACGCAGGTCGCAGATGGTACTATCGATAGTCGAGCGCTCAGTGCGCGAGAGTAGTCAGTGTTCAGACCCAGAGCAAGTAAGTTGGTTCGCAGCTAAGAGAGCAGGGCGAGTTTCGGCAGGACCGCATTTACAATTGTTTTGTAGCTCTGTGAGTGTGTCACCCAACGCCGTGGGCCTGACCTCCAGCAATTACATAAATGTCATTAATTGAGTGATTTGTTGATGTGTTTAAGTGTCCATTTGCGCACCGCGCTGGGCACCCAAGATATGGATTGCAGTTAGGATTGTACATTCAGTGCCACATGAAGAATATTGGCGTGTGATGACATTAATAGGCGACCTGTGATGAGTTAACCGTTCCTACTTTCTCGGACGAAGGGAGTAACTACCTCATTCGTACTGTGTAGACAATAGATATAGATGGTTCAAATGGCTCTGAGCACTATGGGACTTAACTTCTAAGGTCGTTAGTACCCTAGAACTTAGAACTACTTAAACCTAATTAACCTAAGGACGTCACACACACCCATGCCCGAGGCAGGATACGAACCTGCGACCGTAGCGGTCGTGCCTAGAACCGCTCAGCCACACCGGCCGGCAATAGATATAGAACATGAACAACAAAGTATGTGCCGATTATTGCTACATGACATCCTAATTAGCTTTGTTAGATTTGATATGAAACAACTCCCGTTCAAATATTAACCGATTAGCCTTTATCAGTCGCACAAGGTCTAAACTGTTAGGCTATAAGCCACTAGTCAGTAACAATGGGTTAGTAAGGGAGTGTTTCATGGTTCTATTCTCTACAGGAAGCTGCAGCGCGAGAAGGCAGTAGCGAAATGCAGGAAGACCAGCAGAGGGTCCAGACTGATGTAATGTCCGGAGTTACCCCAAACATAAGGAAATGTGACGTATTAAACACAAAATGGCGAAGGTATCCATTACTGTACGATTATGATGTTGGTAAGAAACAGTAGCAACCGCAAGATGATTATGAGTAACCGCACATAGCAGCCTAAAGTGTGTGTATCCATGTTAAGTTAACTGTTGGAAAAGCATGTGCCAGACTGATGTAATGTCCGGAGTTACCCTGAACATAAGGAAATGTGACGTATTAAACACAAAAAGGCGAAGGTATCCATTACTGTACGATTATGATGTTGGTAAGAAACAGTAGCAACCGCAAGATGATTGTGAGTAACCGCACATAGCAGCCTAAAGTGTGTGTATCCATGTTAAGTTAATTGTTGGAAAAGCATGTGCCAGACTGATGTAATGTCCGGAGTTACCCCGAACATAAGGAAATGTGACGTATTAAATACAAAAAGGCGAAGGTATCCATTACTGTACGATTATGATGTTGGTAAGAAACAGTAGCAACTGCAAGATGATTATGAGTAACCGCACATAGCAGCCTAAAGTGTGTGTATCCATGTTAAGTTAATTGTTGGAAAAGCATGTGCCAGACTGATGTAATGTCCGGAGTTACCCCGAACATAAGGAAATGTGACATATTAAACACAAAAAGGCGAAGGTATCCATTACTGTACGATTATGATGTTGGTAAGAAACAGTAGCAACCGCAAGATGATTATGAGTAACCGCACATAGCAGCCTAAAGTGTGTGTATCCATGTTAAGTTAATTGTTGGAAAAGCATGTGCCAGACTGATGTAATGTCCGGAGTTACCCCGAATATAAGGAAATGTGACGTATTAAACACAAAAAGGCGAAGGTATCCATTACTGTACGATTATGATGTTGGTAAGAAACAGTAGCAACCGCAAGATGATTATGAGTAACCGCACATAGCAGCCTAAAGTGTATGTATCCATGTTAAGTTAATTGTTGGAAAAGCATGTGCCAGACTTATGTAATGTCTGGAGTTACCCCAAACATAAGGAAATGTGACGTATTAAACACAAAAAGGCGAAGGTATCCATTACTGTACGATTATGATGTTGGTAAGAAACAGTAGCAACCGCAAGATGATTATGAGTAACCGCACATAGCAGCCCAAAGTGTGTGTATCCATGTTAAGTTAATTGTTGGAAAAGCATGTGCCAGACTGATGTAATGTCCGGAGTTACCCCGAACATAAGGAAATGTGATGTATTAAACACAAAAAGGCGAAGGTATCCATTACTGGACGATTATGATGTTGGTAAGAAACAGTAGCAACCGCAAGATGATTATGAGTAACCGCACATAGCAGCCTAAAGTGTGTGTATCCATGTTAAGTTAATTGTTGGAAAAGCATGTGCCAGACTGATGTAATGTCCGGAGTTACCCCGAACATAAGGAAATGTGACGTATTAAACACAAAAAGGCGAAGGTATCCATTACTGTACGATTATGATGTTGGGAAGAAACAGTAGCAACCACAAGATGATTATGAGTAACCGCACATAGCAGCCTAAAGTGTGTGTATCCATGTTAAGTTAATTGTTGGAAAAGCATGTGCCAGACTGATGTAATGTCCGGAGTTACCCCGAACATAAGGAAATGTGACGTATTAAACACAAAAAGGCGAAAGGTATCCATTACTGTACGATTATGATGTTGGTAAGAAACAGTAGCAACCGCAAGATGATTATGAGTAACCGCACATAGCAGCCTAAAGTGTGTGTATCCATGTTAAGTTAATTGTTGGAAAAGCATGTGCCAGACTGATGTAATGTCCGGAGTTACCCCGAACATAAGGAAATGTGACGTATTAAACACAAAAAGGCGAAGGTATCCATTACTGTACGATTATGATGTTGGTAAGAAACAGTAGCAACCGCAAGATGATTATGAGTAACCGCACATAGCAGCCTAAAGTGTGTGTACCCATGTTAAGTTAATTGTTGGAAAAGCATGTGCCAGACTGATGTAATGTCCGGAGTTACCCCGAACATAAGGAAATGTGACGTATTAAACACAAAAAGGCGAAGGTATCCATTACTGTACGATTATGATGTTGGTAAGAAACAGTAGCAACCGCAAGATGATTATGAGTAACCGCACATAGCAGCCTAAAGTGTGTGTATCCATGTTAAGTTAATTGTTGGAAAAGCATGTGCCAGACTGATGTAATGTCCGGAGTTACCCCGAACATAAGGAAATGTGACGTATTAAACACAAAAAGGCGAAGGTATCCATTACTGTACGATTATGATGTTGGTAAGAAACAGTAGCAACCGCAAGATGATTATGAGTAACCGCACATAGCAGCCTAAAGTGTGTGTATCCATGTTAAGTTAATTGTTGGAAAAGCATGTGCCAGACTGATGTAATGTCTGGAGTTACCCCGAACATAAGGAAATGTGACGTATTAAACACAAAAAGGCGAAGGTATCCATTACTGTACGATTATGATGTTGGTAAGAAACAGTAGCAACCGCAAGATGATTATGAGTAACCGCACATAGCAGCCTAAAGTGTGTGTATCCATGTTAAGTTAATTGTTGGAAAAGCATGTGCCAGACTGATGTAATGTCCAGAGTTACCCCAAACATAAGGAAATGTGACGTATTAAACACAAAAAGGCGAAGGTATCCATTACTGTACGATTATGATGTTGGTAAGAAACAGTAGCAACCGCAAGATGATTATGAGTAACCGCACATAGCAGCCTAAAGTGTGTGTATCCATGTTAAGTTAATTGTTGGAAAAGCATGTGCCAGACTGATGTAATGTCCGGAGTTACCCCGAACATAAGGAAATGTGACGTATTAAACACAAAAAGGCGGAGGTATCCATTACTGTACGATTATGATGTTGGTAAGAAACAGTAGCAACCGCAAGATGATTATGAGTAACCGCACATAGCAGCCTAAAGTGTGTGTAACCATGTTAAGTTAATTGTTGGAAAAGCATGTGCCAGACTGATGTAATGTCCGGAGTTACCCCGAACATAAGGAAATGTGACGTATTAAACACAAAAAGGCGAAGGTATCCATTACTGTACGATTATGATGTTGGTAAGAAACAGTAGCAACCGCAAGATGATTATGAGTAACCGCACATAGCAGCCTAAAGTGTGTGTATCCATGTTAAGTTAATTGTTGGAAAAGCATGTGCCAGACTGATGTAATGTCCGGAGTTACCCCGAACATAAGGAAATGTGACGTATTAAACACAAAAAGGCGAAGGTATCCATTACTGTACGATTATGATGTTGGTAAGAAACAGTAGCAACCGCAAGATGATTATGAGTAACCGCACATAGCAGCCTAAAGTGTGTGTATCCATGTTAAGTTAATTGTTGGAAAAGCATGTGCCAGACTGATGTAATGTCCGGAGTTACCCCGAACATAAGGAAATGTGACGTATTAAACACAAAAAGGCGGAGGTATCCATTACTGTACGATTATGATGTTCGTAAGAAACAGTAGCAACCGCAAGATGATTATGAGTAACCGCACATAGCAGCCTAAAGTGTGTGTATCCATGTTAAGTTAATTGTTGGAAAAGCATGTGCCAGACTGATGTAATGTCCGGAGTTACCCCGAACATAAGGAAATGTGACGTATTAAACACAAAAAGGCGGAGGTATCCATTACTGTACGATTATGATGTTGGTAAGAAACAGTAGCAACCGCAAGATGATTATGAGTAACCGCACATAGCAGCCTAAAGTGTGTGTATCCATGTTAAGTTAATTGTTGGAAAAGCATGTGCCAGACTGATGTAATGTCCGGAGTTACCCCGAACATAAGGAAATGTGACGTATTAAACACAAAAAGGCGAAGGTATCCATTACTGTACGATTATGATGTTGGTAAGAAACAGTAGCAACCGCAAGATGATTATGAGTAACCGCACATAGCAGCCTAAAGTGTGTGTATCCATGTTAAGTTAATTGTTGGAAAAGCATGTGCCAGACTGATGTAATGTCCTGAGTTACCCCGAACATAAGGAAATGTGACGTATTAAACACAAAAAGGCGAAGGTATCCATTACTGTACGATTATGATGTTCGTAAGAAACAGTAGCAACCGCAAGATGATTATGAGTAACCGCACATAGCAGCCTAAAGTGTGTGTATCCATGTTAAGTTAATTGTTGGAAAAGCATGTGCCAGACTGATGTAATGTCCGGAGTTACCCCGAACATAAGGAAATGTGACGTATTAAACACAAAAAGGCGAAGGTATCCATTACTGTACGATTATGATGTTGGTAAGAAACAGTAGCAACCACAAGATGATTATGAGTAACCGCACATAGCAGCCTAAAGTGTGTGTATCCATGTTAAGTTAATTGTTGGAAAAGCACATGCCAGACTGATGTAATGTCCTGAGTTACCCCGAACATAAGGAAATGTGACGTATTAAACACAAAAAGGCGAAGGTATCCATTACTGTACGATTATGATGTTCGTAAGAAACAGTAGCAACCGCAAGATGATTATGAGTAACCGCACATAGCAGCCTAAAGTGTGTGTATCCATGTTAAGTTAATTGTTGGAAAAGCATGTGCCAGACTGATGTAATGTCCGGAGTTACCCCGAACATAAGGAAATGTGACGTATTAAACACAAAAAGGCGAAGGTATCCATTACTGTACGATTATGATGTTGGTAAGAAACAGTAGCAACCACAAGATGATTATGAGTAACCGCACATAGCAGCCTAAAGTGTGTGTATCCATGTTAAGTTAATTGTTGGAAAAGCACATGCCAGACTGATGTAATGTCCGGAGTTACCCCGAACATAAGGAAATGTGACGTATTAAACACAAAAAGGCGAAGGTATCCATTACTGTACGATTATGATGTTGGTAAGAAACAGTAGCAACCGCAAGATGATTATGAGTAACCGCACATAGCAGCCTAAAGTGTGTGTATCCATGTTAAGTTAATTGTTGGAAAAGCATGTGCCAGACTGATGTAATGTCCGGAGTTACCCCGAACATAAGGAAATGTGACGTATTAAACACAAAAAGGCGAAGGTATCCATTACTGTACGATTATGATGTTGGTAAGAAACAGTAGCAACCGCAAGATGATTATGAGTAACCGCACATAGCAGCCTAAAGTGTGTGTATCCATGTTAAGTTAATTGTTGGAAAAGCATTTGCCAGACTGATGTAATGTCCGGAGTTACCCCGAACATAAGGAAATGTGACGTATTAAACACAAAAAGGCGAAGGTATCCATTACTGTACGATTATGATGTTGGTAAGAAACAGTAGCAACCGCAAGATGATTATGAGTAACCGCACATAGCAGCCTAAAGTGAGTGTATCCATGTTAAGTTAATTGTTGGAAAAGCATGTGCCAGGATGATTTTTCTTGCGCGAATCTTACGGTACTGTGATTCGTGCACGAAACAAGTGGCTTACAAAATACTTATTCGAGTAATTCTATAATACTGTTAAACAGTCTGTGACCTTTACCAAAGAGGTTTAACCAGAGACATAGAGAGCATCTAACAAAGAGCGGCACATTTCCCCACGGGATTTTTTAGCTAGCGGGAGAGCATTATGGATACACTCAACAAACTGAATTGGCAGTCGCTGCAACAAAGGGTTTCTGTATCGTGGTGAGTGTCAGTTTTGAAGTTCCGAGATGGTGAGTTCGAAGAAGAGTAGTACCACACACCACAAGTTGGCTTTCTGAGTGTATATAGATGTAGAATCTCCTGGCCCCTGATATTTGTGTGTGTAGGAATGCAGAGTAACCTTTTCTCCTTTGTAATCACTATTTCCAACAGTTTCTTTCCATCAGCATAACTGTCAGTTTCCCTGATTTATTTTTTCTCTATTTGGTTGGTTGATTGATTAGGGAGAGAGGATCAAACAGCGAGGTCATCGGTCCCATTGGGTTATATAAGGATGGAGAGGATGTCGACCCGACGCTTTCGAAGGAACTATCCCGGCATTTGCCGGAAGATATTTATGAAAATAACTGAAAACCTAAATCAGGATGGCTGGACGCGGGTTTGAACCGTCGTCCTCCCGAATGCGAGTCTAGTGTGCTAACCACTGCGCCACCTCGCTCGGTTTTTCTCTATTTGATAGGAGTAGTGTGCATATATATTTTCGATGACCCACCCGCTTTTATTTGCCATCGCAGCGCAGTGGTCAATGTTCGCTACACGTTTCCGACATTTTATTAACCGTTGTACCGCTTTTTGTAGCTACAATATGTGCTTTCGCTTTCATGATGCAAGGAAATTATCGGATGCACATCAGGTGTGATCTCGTTTCTTCTAAGTTCAGCCACTACAAAGGATTTAGTCATTTCTTTGATGCGTGGAAGTCTTAGAATGGGAAGCGTATTCGAACGTAGCACCATTCGTGAGCGGGAGAGGAGGGGGGTGGGGATTCGGTGTTGCAGTACAAATTTACTTTATTCGTGAGCACATACAAGGTCCACATCCGCGTTATGCAGAGCCAGAGGTTCCAACGTTTTTCTATTGACCTGATATATCCAGTCACATATTTCTTTGGTGTCTTCGAGTAAATTATTTATCTTCAGGGTTACCGCTTTTGCTCTTCTTCCTATTCTGGGTGGCGGATTCTGCATTAATAGCCACCAAGAGTATAGCGACATCAGGGAGATGACCTGGCAAAGGTTGGATGTTTAACTGACAACGTTTTCTGCCAGCCATTTCATTGGTTACTTAGGCGTATTGCATCCCAACCTTCAATGCTAGCGGTGGCATAGTTAATGTTAAAACTCGATCTGGTGGAAAGATTACCGTCGCTTATAATGTCCTACAGCTCCTACAAGCTACCCTGTGTAGTAACGAATTAACAAATTCGTGTGGTCCACGAAATTACAGGCCCCTACAAGTTATTGCCAGGTATTAATAATTTCTAGCGGAAGGTTTGATCACCTACATCTACATTTATACTCCGCAAGCCACCTGACGGTGTGTGGCAGAGGGTACCTTGAGTACCTCTATCGGTTCTCCCTTCTATTCCAGTCTCGTATTGTTCGTGGAAAGGAGGATTGTCGGTATGCATCTGTGTGGGCTCTAATCTCTCTGATTTTATCCTCATGGTCTCTTCGCGAGATATACGTAGGACGGAGCAATATACTGCTTGACTCCTCGGTGAAGGTAAGTTCTCGAAACTTCAACAAAAGCCCGTACCGAGCTACTGAGCGTCTCTCCTGCAGAGTCTTCCACTGGAGTTTATCTATCGTCTCCGTAACGCTTTCGTGATTACTAAATGATCCTGCAACGAAGCGCGCTACTCTCCGTTGGATCTTCTCTACCTCTTCTATCAACTGTATCTATTACGGATCCCACACTGTTGAGCAGTATTCAAGCAGCGGGCGAACAAGCGTACTGTAACCTACTTCCTTTGTTTTCGGATTGCATTTCCTTAGGATTCTTCCGGTGAATCTGTCTGGCATCTGCTTACCGACGATCAACTTTATATGATCATTCCATTTTAAATCACTCCTAATGCGTACTCCCAGATAATTTATGGAATTAACTGCTTCCAGTTGCTGACCTGCTATATTGTAGCTATATGATAAGGGATCTTTCTTTCTATGTAATCGCAGTATATTACACTTCTCTACATTGAGATTCAATTGCCATTCCCTGCACCATGCGTCAATTCGCTGCAGATCCTCCTGCATTTCAGTACAATTTTCCATTGTTACAACCTCTCGATATACTACAGCATCATCCGTAAAAAGCCTCAGTGAACTTCCGATGTCAACCGGTAACCGGTAACCGGTAACCAACCGGTAAAAATTTGAACGCAAAAGATAAAACAATATTTCTTAGCACCACTACAGAAGGCACCTATGCTGGGCTTAATAGACAGCACAGAGCCTTTATTTGCATTCATGAGGCAGCATTCGACTGTGCCACTGACTTTCACCTATTATCTATGATGAGGGGAGGAAATTATCAGTTGAGGCTATAGATTAATTGATATTAATTCAGTGGCGATGGAATTTCAACAACTAGCCATGTATCTGTTGGACTATACTCGTACATCATCACAACTGATCTCTCTAGTTAACATGATTCACTTTCGCCACGTAATTATGGAAAGGGAAACGGGAGCGCAGACCTGGCTTCCGTGTAATTTTAGGCGTAAACGCTTGCTTGTTACATTTAATTGCTATTGGTTATACAGAACAAGTTTAGCAAAGACACTACAAGCGAACTCCGTCAGGGCGAATAGTATCTGGGTAAATATTTCAATTTTCATTAAGACGTAAGCTGAAGAGGGGGTAGCAAGTGGTACACTTGATTATGACTGCAAATTTTGGTTTAATGTTGCGTTCAGAAACAACTCCACGTTATTGAGCTGCGGGGAAGAACATTTTGTATAATATGGTGGGAAAATTTTGTAAGTCTCTATTGCATCAATGGGCATGAAAATCTGAGACTTCTTAGATGCAAGTATTTAACACGTATATTGTACGTAATGCTTTTCATTGTGAGCAAATCAAATAGTTATGGGGGGCACAAGGAACATTAACTAATAACACATCAATATTATTCCACACACGTAGCCAAGTAGCGGTAGCCAACAGAAATGCAAAAATATGGACACACAAGATCATTCCTTCCGTATCTTACACTCGCCCACTATCATATGGTTATTCACTCGTCTACTATACATTTTCAGACCGAAAATGGACTTTACCAATGTGGCGGTTGCTCCAACCCACCACGTGGCGGGAAATCAAGTACACAAAGAAAACATATGAAAAATAAATAAAAATCCCCCAAATTATTCCTGTGAAAGATAGACCACATTAAAATACTGTACATTAAATGAGTGAACTTCCGTTAAGCACAGAGCAATAATACGACTGTGAGATTAAAGCCTTGGTGCGTGACCTGACCAAGGCACAAACGCAAAGTTCTACTGAAATTTGACTAAATTATGAAAATAAACTCCCTTATGGGGGTTTAGTGGTAACATCATAGCTGATTTCAACATCTGGACCATATTAACGAGCAGATTTGAGACATTCTAATACCTATGTTAACATTACTAAAATCGAGAGCTGCGTCTCCACGTCTGTCCAGCGCCTCAATCCAGAAACAAGTGAACTTGCGGACACATCGCCTAACCGTTCAAAAGGTGGTGGAGGGAATGGTTCGCCAACCTAACAGAGAAAATACTCGTGCCTTCGCCACCTCTCTGACCTGACTTGCACACTATCTTTGCAAAACTTTGATACTGTCCTACCACAGAACCACTCTAATCATGCAGTGCTAGGACCTCTGACCAAAGCTTTCTGCTACGTCACATAATATCTCATTCATACAGTCCCAGGTTGCATAAGGGAAAGGATGGAAGGAAACGTGGCACACACGAAACAAAAAATCAATGAATAAATAAGCACCGCTTGGTCCATTCTCTCCTGCTTGTTACCCACAGATTTACTTCTGCAGAGTAAACACACTCTCTCTATAATTCGCCTGTACCGGTATTTATTGAGAAAAATATGGAACGGGACAACAAGTTCCGTTTCAGTATTATTGGGCAACTCTAGAATACTAATTTTGAATTCAAGATTAAATACTAATTTCAAATACATGATTACTTCAAAATCTCTGTTAAGATGGCGAAAGTAAATGTTGGTTCTATATATGGCCCTAGGCATACAAATGCAGATCGTATTATATGTGGTACCTTAATATGTACATACGTCAGTACGTTGTTTTTTCCCCTCTGCATCGAATATTCTTCCCGCGAACATGTCACATAATTTACTACCTGATGTTTTCTTTCAATGGTCATAACTGAACAAGTAAGTGACTACCCCTTGCCTGACGAAATCTGGTAAATAGATTTAGCTCCAGTTGAGTTCCTATCAGGAGGAAAGCTAAGAGAAATGTGATTTTCTCTCTAGATGGACCTGCTATGTCACTCATAAATACTTAACTTCACCTCGGAAATGTAGACGCAGTTTCTGCAAACTTCATTGATTAGCAGAAGCAGCGAGTTGTGCAGACGTCATGCCAGAGAACAGGCGCTTAAAGCTACTAAAGAGACAGAAATGAATTTTCCCGGAAGGTAAGAGACTGGTGGAGGAGCTTATCTCTGGGACAGAAAGGCTGACAGGCAATCTGGAAGGCAGAGCAGCACAAAGCAAAGAGGATTACCTGGCGAGGGCTTCGTGTGGGCAGGAGGCTGCGGCGAGCAGCCGGAGCTAAAGGTCGCCGTGTCGCGCTCCGCCGCCGCCGCCGCCACCTCTACCTGGAACTGGAGCTGGAAGCGTCTCTGCAGCCGCAGCCGCACGTGGCTCCAAAGAGTGGCAGGTGCCATTGTGGCGTCAGGAGCTCGACTCTGTCTCCAGGTAGAGGAATTCGAACGAATTTGTAGCGCTCCCATCGTATTCATCAGTTACTCAGAACAGCACGTCTGACCTTCTACTCTTAACACAGCAACGTATTCTGGCATTCCTCTTACGCAGGAGGACATTAAAGTTGCAACACAATAAGTACGGCATGAAACAACCGTGAAACTAGCATTTGTAATTACTGTACATGTGCCAAGTTTAAACAAAGAGGTGGAGTTGATCACCAAATGTCACAAGGAGAGGTTGCCAGCGATGGTATCGACTTTTTGAAACCATCCATACTGTGACTGGGCTATGATCCCAAGTATCATATTCCACTGCCATTCACCTTTGATAGGACCTCGTTCACGAGTAACAGACGAAAATAAAAATGGAATTTCACATGACGCTCAGCAGCGTTGAAAGTGAATTTTATACACCGATTGTGTAGTATAATGAATAGAGTTCACGGTTGTGGCTTCGAATCTCTCCATATTTTTTAAATTTTTTATTTTTAATTCTCTATCGATATTACTGTGATTATCGAGAATGAGATTTTCACTCTGCAGTGGAGTGTGCGCTGATATGAAACTTCCTGGCAGATTAAAACTGTGTGCCCGACCGAGACTCGAACTTGGGACCTTTGCCTTTCGCGGGCAAGTGCTCTCTGTGATTATGATTTTTATTCATTTAATTGCTTTAAATTAATTTTTTTATTTACATTCCTTTGTCACATCATTTTAATCATCATATGAAATTTTTCATTTCTTCTCATTTTTTCTTCGTATCATTCGAAATTTTTGTCACTGTGAATTTAATTATATTTATTTATTATAATACTTAAATGTTTGATACCGATGTATGGATTAAAAAACAAAACATGAAATAATGTACGTTTATTAACTTTTCAATTGTGTCAAAATATATTTCTCGTTGAAAGATGTATATTTTTTTTGGGGGGATGGTAACCGTTGTACGAACATTTGAAACACAGCATGAGTTCCTATTGCAGTACGGACATATAAACACAGAGGATGATTAAAACGAAAGAAGCGATTATAAGCAAAATGAATTGAAAAAAAAAGTGAGGAATAGAAATAATGAATGCAATAACTTGGACAAAAAATAGAATGATAAAACGTAACAAATTACACCTAAATTAGTATCTAAAACTGAAATAGTTTCAAGTTAGAAAAAGAATGATAGGAAAGAAGGAGAGCAAATGAAGAAGCTCATACAATGATTAAAATGGATTGACAAAGGAGTACAAATATAAAAATACGTTTAAACCAAATATTGGATATAAATAATGATCAAAGTAATTCCAATAAAAATTGAAAAATAAAAATAATTTTAACTACCTGAAGAAATCTGAACCCATGAACTGCTGCACATCAAGGCCCTACCCTCTCCATTACACTACGGAACCACTCAATACGATACTGCATTTCAATGTTATTGAGCGTCTCGCAGAATTCCAAAATTTTGTTTTCTCAAGGACTCACAGACGAGAAAACACCAGTGTGAGTAGCTGCAAGGTGTGAGAGCTGGGATCTTAATCTATATCAGCGTATAAATTGTTTCAAAAAGTAGGTCCGATCACTGGGGACAGTTCTATAGTCGAAAAATTAAATTGTGTACGTTGCAACATAGCTTCATAACTTGAACCTCAGAACAAAAGTGACACACTGTAAATTAACCCATATCAACAGTAGTACAAAAATGCAATATGAAAACTTAACTCTATAACCATGTACATCTAAGTATCTAATAGGGAATGGACACAATTTATTTATAATGTTTTATTCCCATTAGTCCCTACTACCACCCCTGAAATATTTACCACTCCTCCTGAAATATTCCGTGTGCGTAACGATAGTAACATAGTTCCTGAAGACGAAATATAGAGTCCTTTCAAAAAATTCTTTTTAAAATGGTTAAGTAGAAAATGTATCTAATTTGTAAGACACTAGCGCACACCAGTTAGATATTGAATTAGGTGAATGATATCCCATGTTTCCTTAAGACGGTAGGGGCAGGATAGTGGAAAGATAAGGGGGTTATGTTTAAGGACAACATAATAGAATTAATAAGAAGTTTAAAATACCATATCTCAATGCTTATGTGTAGTGTATTGTTTCTAAATATCTATTTTCTGCAATTTCTGGGAGATGATTCAGTGAAATAAGATGATTTGGCGACCAATATATTCCGTAACTCTAAATTAAAGTAGATCATATGACGTTAAGGACATTTAATAAGTTGTGTATGTCCGCCCCCGGTAGCTGAATGGTCAGCGTGGCGGATTGTCAGTCCTCTGCGCCCGGGTTCGATTCCGGTTGGGTAGGGGAATTTTCTCCGCCCAGGGGCTGGATGTTGTTCTGTCCTCATCATCATCCTACCATCCTCATCGACTGCAGGTCACCGAAGTGGCGTCAAACTGAAAGACCGGCTCCCGGCTACCGACCTGCTCTACGGGGGCCCTGGCCATACGATTACATAATTAAGTTGTGACAATCCTTGAGCACGGTAGCACTCCTAACTTCTTTCAGCACTATTTTAAAATATTTGATGTCTATGGAGAGACCGTTTACTTATCCAGGTGTAATAGTCATGTGTTGTACTAGGCTTTAGGGAAAAAGATTTTGGTGATCAGGAGTGACAGTAGTAAGTTTTAGCATTGTGGAACAGAGCCCATAACACGAAGTAGGACATTCTATAGGTAAAGGACAATAATGAGAGTATACTTCGTGCGAGTCATTCTGAATATGCAGATTTTTTAGAGAGCGTTCCCCACGACATTTGTAACCCATGCAATAAAAAGAAAAGAGAGGGAGAGAATATTCTTTAAGAACTGAGAAAATTACTGATGTAATATTCTTCCGTACCTCAATTGTTCGCCGGCCGCGGTGGCCGTGCGGTTCTAGGCGCTGCAGTCCGGAACCGTGGGACTGCTACGGTGGCAGATTCGAATCCTGCCTCGGGCATGGATGTGTGTGATGTCCTTAGGTTAGTTAGGTTTAATTAGTTCTAAATTCTAGGGGACTGATGAGCTCAGATGTTAAGTCCCATAGTGCTCAGAGCCAATTGAACCATTTTTGAACCTTAATTGTTCAGAAGTCAAGATGAGTCAAGGAGACAATCGCAGAAATTAAATATAGAAAACACTACTGAACGAGGTGAACGAGGCAGAAGGAAGGAGGAGGAGGAGATTAGTTTTTAACGTCCCGTCGACAACGAGGTCATTAGAGTCGGAGAACAAGCTCGGATTCGTGGAGGACAGATAAAGAAAGCGGCCTTGCCCTTTCGAAGGAAACACCCTGGAATTTGCGTGAAGTAATTTAGGGAAATCATGAAAAACCCTAATCTGAATGGCCAGATGCGGGTTCGAATCGTCGTCCTCTCGAACGTGAGTCCAGTGTGCTACCCACTGCGCCACCCCACTCGATAACTGAACCGAATAATATTGATGTATTCAACTTCTAATGCGAATAGTCTGTTATAATTAATACGGGTACCTACTTTTCTGGTAGTCAGGCACCGAATCGTGGTTGGCAAAGAGATAAGTTTGGTTTTGGCGCACCATGTTTGCATTAATTGCAGTGCAACAAATAATTTTGGATTACGTTAACTAACATGAATCTGACTTCGGATACCAAACTTAGACTGCAAAGGTTCGACTTTTCTATTGTGTACAAATTTGTACGTAACTGTTTGTGGCTGGCACGCAGATCGACACATCACCAAAGTTATCTCCTTCCAACATCAGTTAAAATGAAATAGAGAAACGTTTTTATCATTTGTGACAAAAGGTAATAAGAGTGATCTTTTCTTAGTAATTACAAGGATGATTACATGCCAAGCTGCTGCAAGAGAAAGAAACAAAAGGAAAGTGACAAAAGACAAAAATCGAATCGTGCCTCTCTTATTTACAAAGGAATGTAATTGCAACATCTTAGGTCAAACTCTTATCGAAGTATATACTTATACGTCTAGAACTAACGCCATATATCAGTCTTTACTACACTTCTGTATTCTAAAAATGTAATCCTTTCAAATAAGGATTTTTCAAGAGGAAGCTCATTAGTGATTAGAAATAGCCCGAAAAGTTTTTGTCTTTCTTAAATCACTTATTTCTAATCATTCTCTCTGAAAATGTAGCTGACATACTGCACCGTCTAGGGTGTGGCTAATCTGGGTTATGTAATGATTTGCTTGTGCTCTACAAACTGAATACTATCTACTTTTTATCTTTCATACTCTAAAGAAATGATATACATATCTCCCCAGTTCTTCTTTAAGCAACTAAATTGTCTAGATATAATGACAAACATTTTGACGTCGTTCATTTGTTGGCAGAGTCAAATAATTCATTAATTTGCTTCTCAGTAAGAACGCTTATTCTTTTCTCAACCATATCTTTCTATCATCTGCAAGAAGTTAAAGAGAGTTTCATCTTCTGAGAGTACAACAGCATGGAACATTTGCTACAAAGAATTCAATCCTAAAATTGTCTTACTTTTTACACCTTGTCTGTTTACTTCCAATTGCTATGTGAGGCCCACCCAACAGTTTCTATACACTAGTACCTTTACGACGAAAATACCACTACGATTTTCTCGATTTACCTTAATATGACTGATGTACGTATGTTTCCAAGTGTGCATACAGATTCCATTCCGAAACAGAATAGGGGTCGGCAACGTAGTGGTACACAAAAAACATGATGCCAGTATATCGTTAGATTAATATAAACATATGGCGTAATATCTAAATAATGTCATAGCCATTCTTGGATAAGGGAATTTATTTTACTGACATTTCCATCAACTAACGATTCGAAGAAAATGCGCCTTAAGATGAAGAGAAACTTCAACTTCGAAACATCCGTAACTCTTTGCAGTGTTGTTATCAGTTACAAAATGTTGACTTAGCACTACCGTTTATAAATGGTCTATCAGGTAACACGTAATATTCAGATTACTGTATAATTTTTTTTCGCTTACAAATTTTTCAAAATTTGCAAAATACCTGTACGCTGATGTACTTCGTTACCATCACTCCTCACTGGTGGTAAATAAAAGTTGTAAGGTTTGTGAGCAGAGAAATCTGCACCGTGATACTTCATCCCTTACTTTTCCGATGGTGTGGAGGTCGACTTCGTGAGGACATCGTACTATCGCGTACATGCTTCCTTCAAAGTACAATATAATCGTCATTTGAAGAAAGAAAAGTCGGTTACAAGACAATCAATGAGTGATGCTAATTAGTGTGCAAAACTTTATCGTAGATGCATGCCTTCATTTGGCATTTCCCAATAACAGAAGTCCGAGCCGAAAGCAGAAGGAACAACCTTGATCGTCACATCATCCGCATCACGTTTCATTGTTGTGACGAAACACTAATAAAAATGCGGCGTACCAGTCATTCTATAGGTTTCCCCATCCACTCATCTGGATGTTGCAGATTATATCATTGCTCACAACTTCCTAAAACTTCCTCAAACTTACGAATCTCTTGTGATAATTAGGGTCTCTCACATAGAACGGACGTCGTAAGTCAGATGCTAATTCTGACTTCTCAGTCAGTTAAGCGCAGTCACAAAACATATAGTGGCGACCGTGGCTAACAAGAAGCTATAAAAACTTTGGCGTCTACAAATGATGTAATTTTTTCAACGAAGGTAGAGAACCTGGAAGATCTGTTGACCAGAACATAAAGTGTCTTTAAACAAGATTATTAGATAGATATTAACAAAAATAGAGTTAGGATAACGGAATGTAATCGATTTTAATCAGACGAAACTCCAGGAATCAGACACTAAGTGCAGTAGATGACGTCTGGTATTTGGGCAGCAAAATTAACCGAGAATGGTCGAAGTAGAGAAGCTATAAAATAATGTCTGGCTATAGCGAGAAGTTCGTTTCAGGAAAAAAAAATCTGTCATCTGTTATAAGTTTAAATGTAAGGAAGTATTTATCTGAAATTATTTTTTTGTAAAGTATCCTCCTACAGAAGTGGAATGTGGATCGTAAGCAGTACTTACAAGAAGACAATAGAATCTTTTTAAACGTAGTGGTACAGAACACTGCTGGAGATTAGATAAACTTTGAATATATTCAGTAAAATCAACAAGGAGGGAATCTATGCCAGAACTCCATTAATCGACTAAAGGAAGGGATCTCTTGACAGGACTCACTCAAAGATCTTGAAGAATAGTTACATTAATACTAATGGAAACTGATGGAAGGTAAAAATTGTTGTACGAGACCACTGATTGACAACATTCGGCAGATTCAAATAGATATAGGTTGCAGTAATGCAGGGCTGGAGAACGTTGCAGCGTTGCAGAGACTACACTAGAGAGGAGAGCTATTTGGCAAACCAGTCTTCAGAACGAAGACTGCAAAAGCAACAGCACATACAATTCATTGCAATGAAAATTCTTAAAATTCAGTTAAATAAGAATATTGCACTAATTTAAATCCGTACCAGTAATATATATGGTGTCCCATTTATCTTGACCACCCCAAATAGCTGTTTGTCCAGAAGCAAATTACAAAACGTTTCAAGCAAATGTTCTTAAGTCGTCAGGGGCACATCAATCTGCATGATTGCTTTCGTTGTAGCGTTGTTTTTTACAAAGAAATGAACAGCGGTATGACTTTTTAAATGACACTCTGTATTTTTTACTTGGTAATTTATTTCCTCTCCTAAAGACCTATTCAAAAATGTATTACAGTGTACAATTCACTGAAACACATCGTTATTGATTACATAACACAACATTGACGTTGACGCTCCCAGCACTTAGTGCAGGTACTCGGGGTAATGGAACACATCCACGTGCTGACGTTGAAAGAGGACAAATGTAAATATAAGTAGAATGCACACACATCATTCCGTCAACCTTCGCCAGTTGAAGAGTTGTGTGAGCAGAATGTACACCAACGAAGAGAAGGTAGAAATGCTACTCATCTATGGGGAATGTAAATTAGCAGAACAGTAATTGCAATACTGTTTTCTTATGTATGAGTACATTTAGTACAGAAGTTTAGTCCTTTTAAATAGTGTTGTGTAGAGTAGCTATACAGTAAAGGCTATTCTTCCTACAAACTGCGTTTCTTTTGTTGTTGTTGTTGTTGTTGTTGAAGGCAGGTGAAATGCTACGCAGGCCGCGGAACTGACAAGAACCCACCTTCCCAATGGATATTTTCTCGTCTTGTTGCGACGCTTCAGGAAACGGGAAGTGTCAACCCACGGCAGGGCAATCGTCGTAGCACTTGCTCAGACGAAGCTGTCGAAGGTACTGTTCTCGCTTCCGTTGCTGTGAATCCACATGTGAACACACGACAGCTTGAACACGAGATTGGTATTCTTAAAACCAGTGTACATCGTATTCCTGCACGTCACCAGTTCTATCCTTAGCATGTACATGGGAATGATTTCCAGAATCGTGTACAGTTCTGTCAGTGGGCACAGTAGCCATTCCGAACTTCTTCTTCAATGTTCTATTTACTGACGAATGTTCCTTCTCAAACAAAGGACAGGTAAATACAAGGAACATGCATTATTGGCCCAGCGACAACCCACGATGGCTTAGACAGGTGGAACATCAGCGTCAATGGAATGCTTGGTACTACAATTATTGGCCGTTATTTCATCAATAGTAGTTTAAAAGGCACAGCGTATGCCAACTTCCTCAGACGAATTCTTCCTCCCCTTCTGGATGAAGAACCGCTAAGAACCAGAATGCTTATATGGTATCAACACGATGAATGTCCAGCAGGTAATGCCTTGTGTGCACGTCGTGTTCTGAACCGAAGGTATCCTGCCAGATGGATTGATCGAGGAGCAACAGTTACTTGGCCTGCAAGGTCTCCTGATTTAAATCCTCTGAAATTTTTTCTTTGGGGATGCATTAAAGACGTTGTCTATCCCGCTACTCCAACAACACCAGAGGACATGCAGGAACGTATCGTGATTGCTTGTAATTCTCTGCAATAGCCAACGCTGGAAGAAGTAAATAATTCTTCCATTCAACGATTGTACCAGTGTATCAGTGTCCAAGGTAATCACTTAGAGCACCTTTGAATGTTCTACTCCTGGGTAATGGAACAGGAAAGACAATATATATATATATATATATATATATATATATATATATATATATATATATATATATATATATATTGACTTTCCTTCACTGTGTTGATACTGGTAAAGGTCGCTGTTTGTGGGCCAGATTTGCTTGAAACTGTCCTGTGGTTTAGCTAGAGATTCTGGATATGCTTATTTCAACCAGATTTGGCTCACAAACAACAATTTCTTTTTTTTTTATTTTGGCAGTACCAGTGCTGTGGAGTTTATAAACTCCTGTCTCTCGTAGGAGTGGAGATATAGACAGAAACGGTTTTTCAGCCCCTTCTGTGTAGGCTATCTTGCATGACAGACGTGTTGTGTGGGGATAGTATTGGCCTTTCATATCAGTCTGCTTTGCAGAGCTGTCTACACGTTAAGGGCAAGAAACAAGTCTCCAACCCCTGGTGTGTACTCCACCGGGCATGCCAGGCATGATGTTTGGAGTAATTCTGGCGTTGTTTAATTACCTGCTTTGCAGGGCAGCCTACATGTCAAAGGGGAAAAAATAATTTTAAAGCCCCTGAAAGCCTGTCAAGTACAACAAGTGTGAGGTGTGTTGTGTGAGTAGTATTGGCCTGCTCTTTCATTCTGATTTGCAGGGCAACACATTGAGATGTGTGTAGCTTGGAAAATGTTAAGATGGGTAGACGAAGGGATGAACAGAGAGAGAGGTTCAGGAGGCAATGGATAGGGAGAGAGGAGCAGGGTGATGAGTGAAGGAGGGGACGGTCAGAGGAGCAGATGTATAGGGAAATGATACAGTAGATTAATCTAATAGGGACAAGGGGCAGGAGGTGATGGACCGAGAGAGGGGAGGGAGATGGATGTAGAGATGAGGGCAGAAGGAGATAGAACGTGGGGACAGGGTAAGAGGAGATGGACAGAGAGACAGGGGAGGAAATGGCAGAGGGGATGGAGGAGGAGGAGCAGAAGACACATAGAAAGAGGGGAGAGGGTGATGAGGATATGGACAGAGGAAGTGGGAGGAAGTTAGAATCAGGGATAGGGGTTGGAAGAGATGAACAAAGAGGGACTGAAGGAAGAATGGAGGGACAGAGAGAGAGGAGAGGGAAATCAGCAGCCAGAGTGACATGAGTTAAATGTGTGTGCCAAACGCAAATGCAAGTAAAATCACAGGTAATAGGCTATACAGTTATTCATTTATTGCTTATTTAGTTTGGGCATATTAGGCCCTTAATGCATTCTCTTACATTTGACCAGCAACAGCAGATGGTAAAGATACTACAAAACATCTCCAATAATAATAATAATAATAATAATAATAATAATAATAATAATAATAATTATTATTATTATTATTATTATTATGATAAAAATTATAATAAATAACTCGAATACTAATAATTAAAATAATAATATCAGCAACAGTAATAACTGTAAAGAGTATTTAGAATGATAGAGTTTAGTTTCGCTTTCGCACTTTTGAAGACATGTTTAGAATAACTAGAGGTGGACTGGATAAAGAAAGAGAACAAGTCTGAAATAAAAGTAAAAGTGTGTCTTAGGAGAGAGAGTGGAATATAAATAAAGAACTCTAGGGGGTAGGGAAAAGTTGTCAGGGAGTGGTACTGAGAAGAGTGAGCTGCACACAGCGTGGGAGAGACGGCTTTTGTGAAATAAGGAGAATCATTAGCTGTCTTTTGAAGTTTGGAAGGTATTTAATTCCTCTGATATTTCGAGAAGATTGTTGCAAAGTCTGACTCTTGACACGGTTGTGAAAACACACTTGACTTCTTAGCAACAAGTAATCCTGAGTTAATAACTAGCATCAAAACGGATATAGGGATTAGTGAATACAGTGCTGTCGAAGCGAGATTGATTATTGTAACCCCCAAATACTAAAAAAAAAAAAAATGCTTCTTAAAAAAAGCAGATAAAAATTCACTTGGCGCCTTCCTGAGAGACAATCTCCACTCCTTTCAAATTAACAACGTAAGTGTAGACCAGATGTGGCATGAATTCAAAGAAATAGTATCGGGAGCAATTTAGAGATTTATACCAAATAAATTTAGAAACCACGGTATTACCCAGTCTGCTTATCCTACACTTGTTCATCCTCTTATAGAGAACTGACGGAGTACATCGAAAAAGTTCAAAGAAGGGCAGCACGTTTAGTAATATCGCGAAATACGGGAGAGAATGTCACTGAAATGATACATTTGGGATGGACATCATAAAAACAAAGGCATTTTTCGTAGCAGATGAATCTTTTCACGAATTTACAATCACCAACTTCCTCGTCCGAATGCAAAAATATTTCGTTGGCGCCGACCTACATGGGGATAAGCAATCACCGTGATAAAAGAAGGGAAGTCAGAGCTCGCACGGAAATATAGAGGTGTTCGTTCTTTCCGTGCGCTGTAGGAGATTGGAATAATAGAGAATTGTGGAGGTATTTCGATAAACCCTCTGCCAGGCACTTAAATGTGATTTGCAGAGTATCCATGTAGATGTAGATGTAGATGTAGGGAACTTACAAAGTATTATACAAATCGTCTGTGAATAATGTGACGAAGCTCTACCTGCAGGAGAAAAAACTCAGTCAAATAACTGACTCGTGGGTATCACACACAAATCCACGATTATACTACGAAGTTTTTCAGGTGGGATTGCCTTTGTGGAATATTAAAGTGATTTGCCCCCAAAACGCACTCCTCTACTGCAACCCTACGATGTCTGTTTGTACGGTCAGATAAAGATTTGGATGAAAAAGCTTAGAACCTGCTCTTATCTCATTATAAGAGAAAAAAAGAGCATCCAGAGAAGAGTGTAACAAAGTAAATTCCACTGTACACAATCAGCTATGCTTGTCAATATATGGTGCAAGGATGCCTGAAGCATGGTTTGATGGCAAGCTGTGAGATGAGAGATACCCTTTCATGAATGTAAAGAACGTTTTCTTTTACAGAAACTTTAAAACAACCATGTAACTTGTAAAATGTGGTATTTATAATGTGTGCAATATCGGCAGAAAATTACTGCTTCCCTGTTTTTCGACGAAAATCACAGCAACACGAGTAAATCATGAACTGTAAAAAGAATAAAAGAATCTTATTCTGTTTACGATATTCTCGTGTATGCTATACAATCAGTTCCAGTAATTTATTTTCGATTTTCATTTGCCCTTCATTTTCGTGCCTTTTGTAATAATACCAGCAGAGGAGGCCGGCAATGCTCAGGTATTTGATTACGGCTGTGCGTCCACCCTCATATCACACACCGCCTGGCCTTGCGCTTAATGTGTATGACGGCATATCTCGTGAGCTACTTGTACTCTAAATGATAGAATTTTGTAGATAAATTCAGCGGCATATCTGACTATTGTCTGCAAAACGTGTTGCAAATAGAATTAGCAGCAATAAATTGAAAATTCATGCACCTAGCGGCAGTTTTTCACGAATCATCGCTGTTTATGACGTAATACCTCCTGAATTGTTTGTCGTACAATTATATAATATTGTAAGCAGATTCAGTGACATATTTGGATAGTGCCTGCGAAATTAATTGCGGATAGACAGAATAGCAAAGAAACAATAATTTAAGCGTCATGCATGATGCGGCAGTTTGTCGCATATCTCAGCTTACGACATCATCTCTTTAACTACATGTCGTACAACGATATAATTTTTAAATCCATCCAAGGCTACATGCGAATACTTCCTGCAAACCGCGTCGTGAATACAGTAAGTAAATAATAAATTATAACGTCGTGTCTCAATGCAATATTTTTACTGCATGTATAGCTGAAAAGTAATAAGTGATAAACTCCCCAGAAAAAATCGCGCTATTATTTGAAATTATGAGTTAAGTTTCTTACAAGTCGCAAAGTGCTCCAATTCTCAAACATTGGGTGAATAAAAACTGGGAATTTACGTGTCATAGACTACATGTCTTCTCCACCACCACCCCTTCAACAGGTAGGTGTTCTTACCCCGACAGCCTGTCAGTAAGGTATATGTGTACCAAGTTTGTTTGAAATCGGTCAAATGGTTTAGTATCACATGCGGAACATACATACACACACAAATACATACATCAATGTTAGTAGTATGTATCGCTTAATATGTTCAATACATTGAACATTATTTCGGTTTAGTTACAGAGTAAGTTGTAAGCCGTCACTTGTTTTAATAGTAAATATATGTCTGAGTGAAGCTAAATGTTATTATCTTTAAATAATTAAAAATATCTTGGCAATAACCTTCAAATTGTGTCTGCACTGTTAATTTTTATACGTGAATTAGTGCAGTTACTCATGGCACTTTTGGTGCCCTATATTTGTAATCACTTTCATAACTCAAATTAATGATCAAATTAACTAATTTAATAAGACTGAACCTTAAATTGCTGGTGTACCCATGTTCCAACACAATAAGTTGAAAATAGTGAATAGTAGACGGAATGTGAATTAGAACAGTGGCGCACTTAAGTTTACAAAATAATGACAAGTATTATTAAATCTTTAGCAACTACGGATTTCTGGAGAACCAGTTGATAAATCTTACACAAAAATGACGAACACAAATCAGTTAAGGAATAGTATTTGATAGGCAATGCATACATTAGGGCGAAAGCTATACTATTTCTCACCTGGATTAATCCCTTTTACAAAACATTCATACATTGTTTACATGAATCCACTGTGATGCCCAACTCTGTTCAAATTGAATCAAATATGATCAGCTATACCCCAACCTATGGTTCACGTGAGAACAGGGAGCTGTGAATATCATTTAACAACCCCAAGCTGGTACAGTTCAGTTGATTCAGTTGGCAACAGAAAAAACATGCGGTGTGTATGAGGAGCAGTGCGCCGTGGCAGTTATCAGAACGCAGGAAACTTCCCTATCAAAGCCCTGAACTCCGGCAGATATCAATATGAGGTGCCCCCTTTCACTGGTCTGGCCAAAACAAATAGACTCACAGGCACGTGTGTGCTGGAATTGTCAAACGTCAGAAGATCGATTGCGGATGTATAAGTTCACCCTCGTGACACACAATATATCCGAGATGATATACAGTTCCACTATCGTTACAGTTGGAAACTCCACTGCCCTGAAGTTCTCCACCAGCGGAGAATCAGAAGACAAAGAAGTCAAAGAATCAGAACTACTTAACCACTTTCCACCAAGCCTCGATATGGGGGCCAAATTCACAAAAACGAAAATGTCCCCACACTACCAACCGAACTATCGTCTTATAAATGAATCTCACCTCTTGACTATTGTGTTGGCCTGGTAGCCAATCCATACGCAGCACCAGGGCTCTCACGCTAGGGGAACAAGCCTCTACTTTGCGTATCCAGGGAGCAGCCAATCAGTGACTCTAAATCTCTCTTGTCTGGAAAAAGATGAGTTTAGACGAGGGAGGCATCGTTCTCACTGTAAGCATGGCCATGTTTTGGCAAAAAACATCTACCTAGGCAGACCGCAGTCTCTAATTTACAGAGTGATCTAATCATCCCAGGCCAACTACTTGATAAAACAAACTGGCGGCTTCTTCCTGGTGTCAGGAGAGGGGGGGGGGGGGGGGGGGGGGGAACCGCTCGGTCTGTATCGTCCCAGCTTCTAATATGAGAATGCATGGAGTTTTATGAACAAAAGCTCAGTTTACAGCACTTCCTGCAAACCGCGTCGTGAATACAGTAAGTAGTAAGTAAATAATAAATTATAACGTCGTGTCTCGATGCAATATTTTTACTGCACGTATGGCTGAAAAGTAATAAGTGATAAACTCTGTCCTGTTCATCATTTTGTTGGGATTGTCAGCGAGAAAAAATCGCGCTATTGTTTGAAATTATGAGTTAAGTTTCTTACAAGTCACAAAGTGCTCCTATTCTCAAATATTGGGTGAATAAGAACTGGGAATTTACGTGTCATAGACTACATGTCTTCTCCACCACCACCCCTTCAACAGGTAGGTGTTCTTACCCCGACAGCCTGTCAGTAAGGTATATGTGTACCAAGTTTGTTTGAAATCGGTCAAATGGTTTAGTATCACATGTGGAACATACATACACACACAAATACATACATCAATGTTAGTAGTATGTATCGATTAATATGTGCAATACATTGAACATTATTTCGGTTTACTTACAGAGTAAGTTGTAAGCCGTCACTTGTTTAAATAGTAAATATGTGTCTGAGTGAAGCTAAATGTTATTATCTTTAAATAATTAAAAATATCTTGGCAATAACCTTCAAATTGTGTCTGCACTGTTAATTTTTATACGTGAATTAGTGCAGTAACTCATGGCACTTTTGGTGCCCTATATTTGTAATCACTTTCATAACTCAAATTAATGATCAAATTAACTAATTTAATAAGACTGAACCCTAAATTGCTGGTGTACCCATGTTCCAACACAATAAGTTGAAAATAGTGAATAGTATACGGAATGTGAATTAGAACAGTGGCGCACTTATGTTTACAAAATAATGACAAGTATTATTAAATCTTTAGCAACTACGGATTTCTGGAGAACCAGTTGATAAATCTTACACAAAAATGACGAACACAAATCAGTTAAGGGATAGTATTTGATAGGCAAAGCATACATTAGGGTGAAAGCTATACTATTTCTCACCTGAATTAATCCCTTTTACAAAACATTCATACATTGTTTACATGAAACCACTGTGATGCCCAACTCTGTTCAAATTGAATCAGATAAGATCAGCTATACCACAATCTATGGTTCACACGAGAACAGGGAGCTGTGAATATCATTTAACAACCCCAAGCCGGTACAGTAATACTTTATCCTTCCACCTTGATTCAGGTGGCAACAGAAAAATCACGCGGTGTGTATGAGGAGCGGTGCGCTGTGGCAGTTATCAGAACGCAGGAAACTTCCCTAACAGAGCCCTGAACTCCGGCAGATATCAATATGAGGTGCCCTCTTTCACTGGTCTGGCCAAAACAAATAGACTCACATGCACAATCGTGTGTGCTGGAATTGTCAAACGTCAGAAGATCGATTGCGGATGTATACGTTCACCCTCGTGACACACAATATGTCCGAGATGAAATACAGTTCCACTATCGTTACAGTTGGAAACTCCACTGCCCTGAAGTTCTCCACCAGCGGAGAATCAGAAGACAAAGAAGTCAAAGAATCAAAACTACTTAACCACTTTCCACCAAGCCTCGATATGGGGGCCAAATTCACAAAAACGAAAATGTCCCCACACTACCAACCGAACTATCGTCTTATAAGTGAATCTCACCTCTTGACTATTGTGTTGGCCTGGTAGCCAATCCAGACGCAGGACCAGGGTTCCCACGCTAGGGGAACAAGCCTCTACTTTGCGTATCCAGGGAGCAGCCAATCAGTGACTCTAAATCTCTCTTGTCTGGAAAAAGATGAGTTTAGACGAGGGAGGCATCGTTCTCACGGTAAGCATGGCCATGTTTTGGCAAAAAACATCTACCTAGGCAGGACCGCAGTCTCTCATTTACAGAGTGATCTAATCATCCCAGGCCAACTACTTCCAGTTCCTCAGAGAAGGCTGTTAAGCTACCCAGACAGCCGTGCCCGTGGAACACATATTTTTACCGCTTGATAAAACAAACTGGCGGCTTCCTGGTGTCAGGTGACGGGGGGAGGGGGGGGGGGGGGGCTGGAGCTATACACCAGTCGCTCGGTCTGTATCGTCCCAGCTTCTAATATGAGAATGCATGGAGTTTTATGAACAAAAGCTCAGTTTACAGCACTCTGTCTTAAATGTCTACCTCCACCCACTTGCAGCCATGCAGCTGCCATCGCGACGGACTGCTGCCCGGCCCTGGCAAATTTTTTTCACAGCCGGCGCCTTTCTGTCCAACATTACGTGGAAGGAGGAGAGCGCTCCGTCCAGAAGTCTCTCTGCAGGTAAGATCCACTCAGCACTGATTCCCGGAATCACTCACAATACCAGATTGCTGCACTCTGCACTTATGGTCCCCAATTCAACCCCCGCCCCCCCCCCCCCCCACTTTCTCTGTCACTTCCACTACAGCCCCTTGTGTACAACTTCTCTACATGTTACATATACTGTTACAAGAACATTCTACCCATTATTTCCCCATGTAAAAAATTAATAAACCATGCATAGCAAATCTAGCATTGGGGAACACCGAGATCATGACCTAGAATATGAATGTTAATCTGACTGACAACGTTGTTCAAGCGAGAGAGTGTGTGCTACCTCTTTCTACCTCGTTCCCCAACATTTCGTGCATGGCGAATGTCACACTTCAATTAACAGGTTAGTGTGGCACAGAGCAGAAGAATTAGCTGGGTCTTCAAGTATGACATGCCGTTCCATGGCAGCTTTGCACGCAAAAATAATACCACACCCTGTGCTGACCTCAATAAACCAGTGGCCATACACACATTCATCGCTGCATGCCTGCAAAAAATGGTTCAAATGGCTCTGAGCACTATAGGACTTAACATCTATGGTCATCAGTTCCCTAGAACTTAGAACTACTTAAACCTAACTAACCTAAGGACATCACACAACACCCAGTCATCACGAGGCAGACAAAATCCCTGACCCCGCCGGGAATCGAACCCGGGCATGCCTGCAAAAATGTTGTTATTTGCTGGATGTTAGAATTGTTCCTGGGGACTCTCAGGTCTTTGACATACACCCTTGACTCTAAATACAATATCTGAACGCTTAAAAGTCATTCACACATTCAACTAACGCATTCAAATCGAAGCTGAGGTCACAGATGATTGGTTTCCCTAAGCACAATCACAATATCGTTGATTACTCTGCCTCATAGATTTTGTTATCCATGACAAAACAGTGATTCAATCTTCGGCAGAGACAAATAACACGACAAATTCTATCCAAGCATTCAACAAATCTAGGCAAGGCACATGTGTGTTCTTGTGACATGCGTCATCTGTTACCTTTGTCTCATAGGAAGATGTCTTTCTGTTCTTCTGGTGCAATTGTGTAAATGGTGTGAACAAAAAATAAACAACATTTAAATGACAAGTGAAACTTAGTGAGGCTTTAAACAAATTAGGAAGACAAAATGAAAACATGAGTCAGTTTCAAAAAGTGATTTTAATGTTAGTGTATTTGTTGTGTGTGATCGTTTTTTAATCTTAAATTTCAGATGAGAGTGGCCTGGTACCACTGTACCCATCTGAAAATGGTATTGTCACTCATGACAAACACAGTAGGTAAGAAAAGTGAAAAATTCCATTTAACCTAGTAAAATAAATACGGCAAGGTATACAAAAATAAGAACAAAAAAAAACATCTTTCAAGTCTCCTAGTGTCCTCTTCTCAATGGTCTTTAGCTAGTCCAAAATTAAGTTTACATTAGTCACATGAATAAACACACAGTACACTCATGAGGTGGGTAACACGTTGGACATGGCAGCTGTAGAGGGTCAGCTGGTGCTAAGAGAAGGGTTACCCCTTTGCTTAACATCTTCAGTGGTGACAGCGGTGTCTGTGGCAGGACCTTTCTCCAGTGAATGGCAGCAACAGGTAAGTATCTGGACTATTGACAGACCAGAGCTGACGAAGCAGTTGACAAACCGTCGATCTTTCTGAAGACAGTCCTCCAGCAGCACTTGTCAATGTTGTCGCCAGTGTCCAGAGATGTCAGTTTCTTGGTCCAGAGCTCTCTAGTCCCTCCTTTCGTGTCGGCAGTGGCATCACATTCAGATCCAGTTTCTCCGGACTGTTGTGTCAAACGGTGGTGGCCCCACGTGGTCGCGTGATGTCAGGGGCGAGTCTCCGTTACATGCTGGCTGCAAGCGAGGCACGCCTACTGATGCTTTCAGAGGTACCGCCTGAATTCCTTTCACTCTCCGTTGGTACGAGTGAAAGGGACGGGCAGTACTGTGCATGTCCTGTCACCTCGTGGCAGGATTTCAGTTTCTAGATTTACAACGTGTTGGATGGGCTATCCTACAAACTCGAATGGATCCGATGTTGTAGAATGGGTAAAATTCGTGGTACAGGTGCTTTTGTTTATTTGATAGTCGGAGCTTTTGACGAGGTCATTCTGTCCGATCAGAAACTCTCGTTTCCGAGCTTTCCTGTCTCATGCATCCTTTCTCTTCGCACCCGCCACTTGCAGACGTCCGAGAGCCAGTTCTACAATAAATTTGTGTTGTTTCTGAGCTCTGCGTGGAAAGTCAAACACTTCTTGAATCAGGTCTTTTGATTTTCAGCACGGTCACTGGCACCATTCCTGTGACTCCGTGTGGAAACTCATTCATTACGTCTTGGAAATCATTTAAGAAGGTGTCCCAGGTGGCCTTCCTTTTCGCGCAATGGATGCGCCAGAGATTCCTCAGGCTTTTAATTCATCTCTCTGCCGGCGACGACCTTACAGATGCATCAATCGGTTTTATCATGTGCCGTCTCAACATGGCCTTTCGTTTGCTTGAGCTAAACTGGGATCCACTGTCAGAGGTTGTTCTGTCCACATATCCTATTTACGACGCTTTGCTCACCGTTTGCGCAGTAGCCTCTTTCCGTTGCGTCAGAGTGACGTATTTCGACGTTAGCTACACGACAAGCTGACCCTCGTGCGTGGGAGAGGTCCCATGAGATCCGTGGCGGTCATAAGCTTTAACTTCGTCGGAATGATGCGGTACTGTGGCGCCTGCGTCGTGAATGTTGTGTGTTTAGTTTTCTGATATGCCTTACACACCAGCAGTACCCTCCACATCGCCCTTTCCATATCTCTAAAACAGCACAGTGCGCGTAACTTCAAATAACACTTTCTGGCACCAAAGAGTGCGTAACTGAAGTGTACCATATAACCTTATCCACTACTGGCCATTAAAATTGCTACACCACGAACATGACGTGCTACAGACGCGAAATTTTACCGACAGGAAGAAGATGCTGTGATATGCAAATGATTAGCTTTCCAGAGCATTCACACAAGGCTGGCGCCGGTGGCGACATGAGGAAAATGGTTCAAATGGCTCTGAGCACGATGGGACTTAACATCTGAGGTCATCAGTCCCCTAGAACTTAGAACTAATTAAACCTAACTAATCTAAGGACGTCACACACATCCATACCCGAGGTATGATTCGAACCTGCACCTGGTCGTGCGGTTCCAGAATGAAGCGCCTAGAACCGCTCGGCCACAACGGCCGGCTGACATGAGGAAAGTTTCCAACCGATTTCTCATACATAAACAGCAGTTGACCGCCGTTTCCTGGTGAAACGTTGTTGTGATGGCCACGTGTAAGGAGGACAAATGCGTACCATCACGTTTCCGACTTTGATAAAGGTAGGATTGTAGCCTATCGCGATTGCGGTTTATCGTATCGCGACATTGCTGCTCGCGTTGTTCGAGATCCAATGACTGTTAGCAAAATATGGAATCGGTGGGTTCAGGAGGGTAATATAGAACGCCGTGCTGGATCCCAACGGCCTCGTATTACTAACAGTTGAGATGACAGGCATCTTATCCTCATGGCTGTAACGGATCGTGCAGCCATGTCTCGATCTCTGAGTCAACAGATAGGGACGTTTGCAAGGCAACAACCATCTGCACGAACAGTTCGACGACATTTGCAGAAGCATGGACTATCAGCTCGGAGACCATGGCTGCGGTTATCCTGGACGCTGCATCACAGACAGGAGCGCCTGCGATGGTGTACTCAACGACGAACCTGAGTGCACGAACGGCACAATGTCATTATTTCGGATGAATCCAGGTTCTGTTTACAGCATGATGATGGTCGCGTCCGTGTTTGGCGACATCGCGGTGAATGCACATTGGAAGCGTGTATTCGTCATCGCTATACTGGCGTATCACCCGGCGTGATGGTATGAGGCGCTATTGGTTACACGTTTCGGTCACCTCTTGTTCACATTGACGGCACTTTGAACAGTGGACGTTACATTTCAGATGTGTTACGACCCGTGTCTCTACCCTTCATTCGGTCCCTGCGAAACCCTACATTTCAGCAAGATAATGCACGACCGCTTGTTGCAGGTCCTGTACGGGCGTTTCTGGATACAGAAAATGTTCGACTGCTGCCCTGGCCAGCACATTCTCCAGATGTCTCACCAATTGAAAACGTCTGGTCAATGGCTCGTCACAATACGCCAGTCACTACTCTTGATGAACTGTGGCATCGTGTTGAAGCTGCATGGGCAGGTGTACCTGTACGCGCCATCCAAGCTCTGTTTGACTCAATGCCCAGGCGTTTCAAAGCCGTTATTACGGCCAAAGCTGGTTATTCTGGGTACTGATTTCTTAGGATCTATGCACCCAAATAACGTGAAAATGTAATCACATGTCATTCCAGTATAATATATTTGTCGAATGAATATCCGTTTATCATCTGCATTTCTTATTGGTGTAGCAATTTTAATGCCCAGTAGTGTATATAAAAGGAATGCAGCCGCGCCAGAATGCATCTCCCCATTCAGCATGGTAGATAAGCACCCTTTACGTAATAAATAGAACAGTGTAATATTTGTTTTTGCGTGGTCTTTGACTCTCTGTATGAAGATTGACTGAGTTGGGTCTTTCCCCAGTTCTCTGCCGGTGTATCTCAAGATCGCGGTCACATAATTTTCAAATAATTTTTTATATAGAACAGACTGAAGTGCTCCTAGTGTAATGGATTCACACTATTTCCCTCCAATCCTATAGGTGGTAGTGACAACGCATTCGGAACGGTATTCTCTTCCCCTGTAATGTGTAAGTAGGCTGTTTCTGTTTTTATATTGGTAACGCCACGTAGATCTCTGTATGAAAATCACTGGCTGTGCTGTGTGCAGACTGCGGCTGGTTTGCATTGTTGTTGGCTATTGTAGTGTTGGGCTGTTGGCTGTTAACAGTGGGTAGCGTTGCGCAGTTGGAGGTTATCCGCCAGCAGTGGTGGATGTGGGGAAGTGAGATGGCGCATTTTTGAGAGCGGATGATCTGGACGAGCGTCCATCAGAAACAGTACATTTGTAAGAATGGATGTCATGAACTGCTGTATATATATTATCATTTTTGAACACTGTTGAGGTAAATACATTGTTTGTTCTCTATCAAAATCTTTCATTTGCTAACTATACCTATCAGTAGTTAGTGCCTTCAGTAGTTTGAATCTTTTATTTAGCTGGCAGTAGTGGCGCTCGCTGTATTGCACCAATACCATTATTTCTACAAGGACTGCAGTGGGTCTGCACCTTTGATGACCCACCAATACCATTATTTCTACAAGGACTGCAGTGGGTCTGCACCTCTGGTGGCCCACCAATACCAAACTCTCTACCAGGACTACAGTGGGTCTGCTCTGTGATGACATACCAACCAATATTCTTGAACTTGGACTGACTCTGCTCTGGGTTCGCTCTGTTGTGGCCTATTACCTGTCTGCATGTCAAGAGTCAGCACTGCCTTTCTGTTGGAAGGACATCACTACTTCTTCAAGACTGCATTGAAATCCACTACTTCCGTGTGCATTGTCTTTTACTGCTCAGACTTTGAAAAAAAAAAACACTGCAATTTTACTGTGATGGATGATCAGGACTGTCTTTATGGACTGTGGGAAAATTTTAGCTTTTGACCAACATTGTATCAATAAGAGAATGCATTTGATTTCTTTGTTATTGTAATTATGAAAAAATTTTTAAAATCTGTATCGACCACTGCCCAAAACAATTTGTAAAATTTTTTTGTGGGGAGCATGAGGGCTATGTAAGTAGGCTGTTTAGGTTTTTATATTGGTAACGCCACGTAGCGCTCTGTATGAAAATCACTGGCTGTGCTGTGTGCAGTCTGTGGCTGGTTTGCGTTGTTGTTGGCTATTGTAGTGTTGGACTGTTGGCTGTTAACAGCGCGTAGCGTTGCAGAGTTGGAGGTGAGCCGCCAGTAGTGGTGGATGTGGGGAAGTGAGATGGCGCATTTTTGAGAGCGGATGATCTGGACGTGTGTCCATCAGAAACAGTACATTTGTAAGAATGGATGTCATGGAC
The DNA here is from genome assembly GCF_023864275.1 of Schistocerca cancellata. Lineage (NCBI taxonomy): Eukaryota > Metazoa > Arthropoda > Insecta > Orthoptera > Acrididae > Schistocerca > Schistocerca cancellata. Next base: position 767,281,527 of record NC_064630.1, read on the forward strand.
TGCTGTATATATATAATCATTTTTGAACACTATTGAGGTAAATACATTGTTTGTTCTCTATCAAAATCTTTTATTTGCTAACTATGCCTATCAGTTGTTAGTGCCTTCAGTAGTTTGAATCTTTTATTTAGCTGGCAGTAGTGGCGCTCGCTGTATAGCAGTAGTTCGAGTAACGAAGATTTTTGTGAGGTAAGTGACTTGTGAAACGTATGGGTTAATGCTAGTCAGGGCCATTCTTTTGTAGGGATTACTGAAAGTCAGATTGCGTTGCGCCAAAAATATTGTGTGTCAGTTTAAACACAGTGTTGTACAATTTTTCTAAGGGGACGTTCCAAATGCGAGAGCTCGTCAGCCTTCTATTGCGGACTCCTGTCGTGGGAAGAAACGATAACGCCCTGTGGTCGGTGTCTGGTCTCGATTTTCGACCCTACAAGAGGAATCTGAATTTATCGAAGCCCCAGACGATCGCCAGTGCTTTTAACTCGGTGACTGAATACTTTTTTTTCGCATTTCCTCAGGGCACGGCTTCCGAGAGCTGTGGCTTTGTGTACATTATTATCACGTTCTTGGTACTTCTGGAAGCTCTTACGCCACAGAAGGGTATAGGAGCTGTCCGTGACCACAAAAAATTTCTCTGCTACGCTGAGGTGAGGCGAGATTGGCGCGTTAACGAGCGCGGTTTTGAGTGACTGAAACTCATCCTCAACCCCACCGTCCTCTACCAATGTTCACTTCTTTCCGCTCAGTTGGCAAGGGCGTCATGTTGCCAACTGTTTTATGTGTATGAACCTCTTGTGGAAATTAACAACACCAAGAAATCCACGGAGTTGCCTTTTTTGTTATTGGGATAAGAAGTCTCGCTATTGCTTCTGTTTTTTCTGGTTACAGCGAGATTCCCTCTGCCGTACTGATGTGGCCTAGTAATTCAGCTATGGACGTCCCGGTACATTATTTAGTAATATTCGCTGGCATACCACGGCCTCTGAAGATACGGAGGATTTTCCGAAACATCATCTTGTGTTGTCTCCAGACCGGCTCTACAATCAGTAGATCGTTCACAAAGCTGGTGATATTTTGCTTAATAGAGTCACTAAGGGTTCTGTCTAGCCCCCTAATGAAGGCAGCCGAAGAGACACTCATACCAAATGGTAGCTGTTTGAACTGATAGCACTTACCGAATGCAATAAATGCCGTGTATTTCTGGCAGCCAGGTCGAAGCGTTATTTACCACAATGTTTACGTTAAAGCTATCGTGGAGAAAACTCAATGGAATTTTTAGATCAGCTCTTCTAGCTTTTACGGCAGATCCTCTTCCGGTTCAATAATCGTGTTGATTTAGTGTGAATCTAGCACCAAGCGAATCGAACGTCTTCTTTTTCAAAAAAAGTGATAGGATTATTGAACGTGAGGCCGCTGGTTCGATAGTACCATCGTCCAGCATTTTTTTAATCTCCAAGGAGACTTTCAGCAGGTATGCCTGTGGTATCGAGTAGAGAGGCACAAAAATTTTTATTGTGTTCCCGTATTCGGAAGGCGTGTTCGAAATTTTTAATTGCACCTGTCTTTGGCCAAAATACATTTGTGTTCTCTCCTAGCAGACTCTCCAGATCCACCTCGTCGCGCGGTGGGATATTGACTAGGTTGCTCTGCATGCTGTCTATTGCATCGTGCACCTGTTGCTGAATTTGTCTCGTCTCTTGTGCTGTCAGTTTACTTCTGTAACGACGCGGTGGCCATACGTCTCTATCCCTACGGGTGGTGTAGCTCAGGTTTAAACACTCTACCGGGATCTGTGGTCGTGATGCGCCATCTGCAAATGACAATCTCATCATGGCCTCGTCCTAGATCCAGAAAACCCGGCTGTTCATTTAAGAAGTCCATTCCAAATACCATGTCGCTAGACAGAGGGGGACTAGCAGAAAGTTTGTCTCTAGTGTATGCCCTTTACAGTGAACCACCAGTCCAGTTTGAAGCTACAGTTCAGTGTGCTTCCCAGGTAAGGCACGTTTTATTCTTGTTTCAGTGATTTTGAGCGTAGGCCATGGGAGATTTTCAATGCATCTATTGTATGCACTCTCTGATACGGTCGTAATGCGGCTTCCACTGTCGATAATTCCCGTCTACCGAAGTCACCGACCCTTACGTGACAGTTGGGGTGTAAATTCTGCCCACTAATCACCTCTTTTCTTTACGCAAAATTCCTGCGATGTCCTCATGCTCTATTAAGTTACTGTTGCCCGTGCGGCTTTGATTTGGACTGAGGACGCAGCGTCCAACTGTCAAATCCTACTCCGGCTTCTGCTGCGGTTTCTGTTTGAGTATATAGGTGGCTTGATTTCCACTGTGTCATTCTGGCAATCACGTTGCGGATAATTACGTTGCAGACTTTGCCTACCAAACCCTCCATTATTCATGTTTGCCCTGAGTTCCACATCGACTGCATGAAGTGGTTAGAATTTTGTATTTCGCTCCTGTTCCTCTTTCTGTTTTCTTGCAAGTTACCGCCATACATCCTCCGTCCGCATCTGTCATTCTCCTGAGCTCATTATTAAATCTTAGGTCTTGCTATTGGTGTCTTGTTGCTCTATTTTTATTTGTATTTTGCCAGTCATTATTTCCACCAGATTCACCTTGCGAATTTCGTTCATTATGTTTCATTCGATCTCTAGCGTTTTGTGCTTCTCTGACAAAGTTTAATTTTCGTAGAGCGCTTCTGAATGAATCTATTCTGCCATTACATTTGCCAATGAGCAGTTCTTGGAACACAATCGCAGTTTCATGCAGCAGTGTCGCATTATCTCCTTATCACTGTACTGTTGGTCCAGGTAACGGTTGTTGTTTGAAACTTCCTCGCAGATTAAAACTGTGTGCTGAACCGAGACTCGAACTCGGGACCATTGCCTTTCGCGGGAAAGTGCTCTGAGCTATACAAGCACGACTCACGCCCCGTCCTCACAGCTTTACTTCTGCCAGTACCTCGTCACTTACTTTCCAAACTTTACAGAAGCTCTCCTGCGAACCTTGCGGAACTAGATTTCCTGAAAGTAACACCCCAAGTTGCATTGGCCGAAGATTTGGAGACATGTGCACCAAAAATTCCTTCCTACCTTCGTTCGGGCACTGTGGTTCTCTGTCACCTGTGGCAAGTTCAACACCAACGAACGACTCTATGCAATTGGACTAGTGGACACTCCACTATGCCCGAAATGTCGCCAAGTGGATGACGACCATCACTGCTTAACTTGTATCGCGGTGGAGGACGTATGGCTCCTAGGAAGACAGATGGTGGCTTGCTACCTCCGTGTGACCCCGCAACATATTACACCTGCTTCCTTTTTATATCCGGAGAGTGACTACTTTCCGGCGACTAAATCACACTCGATCATCTGGGTCAAAGGTTGGACGATCGCGTACCTCTATGGGGACGCTGCCAAGTCGCGACTCGACTTTTGGTCTTTCTTGCAGCAAGCCCACAATGAGGTTCATAGATGGTCACACTATCGGAAAACCTTTGCCAGCTATCTTCAGGCAGTCTTCCTTGACCCCCCACGCAGTTGGGATGTGCCGGGTGCAGTCGGTGTGCACATTTGACAGCTTATAATGAACCTCACGCTTCTCTCACCGCTCCATATATAATGCTCATACTATCCCATGAAATGATCTACAAGTTCCTATTAACAGAGTCATCTTTATGGAAAATAAATAAATAAAAAAAAACAACATAAAAACGACATCCCTGTATCCCTATTCCTTTACATTTGTGATTTGTTTTCCAATGATTTTTTTGTTTTTGCAGAGGATGCATTTCATTTAGTGTTTGTGAACTATCTAAAAAAAAAAAGTTTTTGTGAGGTAAGTGATTCACGAAAGGTATAGGTTATTGTTAATCAGGGCCATTCTTTTGTGGGGATTAAAAAAAAAAAAAGTTGGTAGAGCACTTGTCCACGACAGGCAAAGGTCCCGAGTTCGAGTCTCAGTCCGGCACACAGTTTTAATTTTCAAGGATGTTTCATATCAGCGCACACTCCGCTGCAGAGTGAATATCTCATGAATATCTCATTCTGGAACGATTCTTGTTGACAAGCGTCTCGAAAAACTACCGGACTCCGCCACCCCGATGCTCCTGATTCCTTCCCTAACAAAATCTCTTGTTTAATCTTTTCTAGTGTGTCCTGTAACTAGCAGGCCTCTCTGAATTCACTGTAGCTGCAACAGTTTTCTGCCAAACTACGCATGTGCTCTGCTATAGAACCTCCCTGGTATCCACAGACAAATTCCCATTTGAATACCAGTGGCAATGGTAGTCAGGGCCATTCTTTTGTAGGGATTACTGAAAGTCAGATTGCGTTGCGCCAAAAATATTGTGTGTCAGCCTACTTACACATTAGAGGGGAAGAGAATGCCGTTCCGAATGAGTTGTCACTACCACCTATAGGATTGGAGGGAAATAGTGTGAATCCATTACACTAGGAGCACTTCAGTCTATTCTATATAAAAAATGAGGTATTTGAAAATTATGTGACCGCAATCTTGAGATACACCGGCTGAGACTCTGATGGTACCCTATCATATGAGCAACCCATATCTTGGGTTGTAACGAATTGTGGTTTCCTTTGTAAACATGAACATTTTGAATCAAGAGAAAATGCTTAAGTCGAAATATTCATAATCTTGCGCCCCTGGACTTTCTCTAACTTCTGGTGCGAAGTGCGCTTTAGATTTCATGGCCGGCGGATCCCTGAATACTGTTGTACCCTCGTCTCGTGTCATCAGATTCATGTGGTAATGTTTCCGTAGGTCAGAGTCGCGCGCAATTGTGGTCCGGCTCGGTACTTTGTGTACTACGCGCCACTGCCTGCGGGCTCTCGGTCGACCCCCGTACCCCGTTAAGCGGGCACACCTGCACGATATCAGCCTATGTCGGGGATGTGGCTACAGGCTGAGTTGAGAAATGTTGTCATTGACATTCCTGATGACCAACTAACTCACGGCGACATGCTGTGGTTTCTGGCTGAATTTCTACACAAGAGACCCATTCGCACACGAGTTTCATCTCATCTGCCAGCTCTCTCTGCTGGCTGCTGAGGCGTGTTTGCTCATCCTTGATTTCTAACATTTCTTAGTTTGTCTTTTCAACTACTTTGTATCCCTGTTTCTTTTAAGAGTAGCCTTCCCGGCTGCGCTCACTTCTACCTTTTCCAGCGCTGCCTGATCTTGCGCAATTTGGACATTTTCTTCGCGCATCTCATGCTATTAATCTGGTTGTCCCAGCCTTACGCTTGGACTCTACCGCTACGTCTCGCGTCTCATCTGATGTTTTTCTAACTTCTTCAGCCTCTGATTTTACACCCATAACTTTTCTGACCTGATCTAAGTTTTCGACAAACTTATCAGCCCTCCTTTGAATTTCTTTAATTTATTTCATGACTTTGTCCTATCACTTTTTCTTCTTGTCTTCCCGATTCTGAATTTTCATTACTGAGGATCTCCTGTCTTTTGTCTTCTTTCTCCCGTATCTTCACTTTCCCGTCATCTACTCCGTGCCTCTTGCATAAAATGAACAATCGATTCTAATTGCGCTTTTCCAGTAACGTACCCAGGACTAGACACAGGCGATTCAATTGCTCTATGACGTCTTGTCCGCGAAATTGGACTTTTACTTTCCCTGTCTGTACCTCTTCCCGTGTTTGCAGAACCTACGTAACCTGCCACCTAGACGTCGTTTTCGCTTTCATTTCCTGAGTCAGCTGACCCCTCATCATCGGAACATACTGCATATGACATTTGCGCCCTATTTGAAGATTGATTTTAATGAACGTCTTCCGCCGTTCTGTCTTATTTTGCATCAATGGCTGGCTCGTGTTCCATTTTGGACGACATTAGTGTGCAGTCTTTCATACTACACAAACAAACTTTGCATCTCTGAAGCGTCCAAATCGATGGCTATTTCCGCAAGTTAGCGAGTCTCTCCCATCACGCACCACAACTCTGATCTTCTTTTAAACAATGCACTCATTTCTGCCTAAACCCATTAAACAAAATCTAATCTAAAATGTCGAACAAATGCACATAGTCAGTTTTGTTCCGCAAAAACGCTGTTAGCAACGACGCAACATCAGACAAGAAATGACCCAAAAATCACTAGCAAGGTAAAAAAGAAAGACACACACAGTACACACACTGAAACAAAATTACTGCAACATAACACAAATTTAAACCTAGGCTTCCGCGCCCATTGTGACATTCAATAAAAATTTTATGGATTTGTGGCCGCATTGTCAATATATACGAAACTACCGACGTTTCGGTCCCTGTTGCAAGGTAACTGCTTCAGGGTGCTTCTGTTTACTGCTGAATGAGGAAACTTTGTTTCTTACATACCTGTAGGCACGACTGTTATCTAATTCTGATAGGCTGTTTAGTCCAATAAAGACTTTTGACTTCCCTCCCCTTCATCCTAAACAGGAAGAAGGTACCTCGGAACATGGGCCGAAATGTCGGTAGTTTTATATATACTGACAATGCGGTCACAAACCCAGAAAAAATTGTTGAATACGTTTAGCGCCAAACCCGAGTCTAAATGTTCTCAGTGCACCATTGTCTCACAAAAAAAAGAAGAGAAACACGCGCCTGTTGCGGAAGATAACGCACCACCTCACAAAAGTTCAGTGATTCGAGATCCCGGCCAAGGGATGACGATTGCAAGCCGTGACTTGCCTCAATCATAAATATAAGTCAGAGTCATTCTAAATGTTATCATCTTTACACAAACAAAAATATTATCTTGGCAAAAACCTTCAAATCGCGTGCTACTCCCTTAACTTTTACACCTGAATTAGTAAATTTATTCATGGCACTTTTGTTGCCTTTGCCTGTCTTCTCTTTCAGATCACAAATTAACCAATTTAATAGGACTGAACGTGAAATTTCTCGTGTACCCATGTAACATCACAATAAAATAAGAAACAATGAATGGTAGAGGAGTATGAATGAGAACAGTCGCGTATTTAAGCTTACAAAACCATGACAAGTTTTATCAAATCTTTAGTAAGTACAGCTTTCTAGAGAACCAGGTGATAAATGTTACACAAAAATTACAAACACATATCAGTTAAGGAATGGTGTTTGATAGGAAATGCGTACGTTGTGGTGGAAGGTATACTAATTCTCTCGTGTATTAATCCCTTTTACAAACAATCAGACTTTGTTTACATGAATCCAGTGTGAAGCCCATTTCTATTCAAATAGAATCAACTACGATCAACTATACCAGAAACTTGGTGCACCTGAGAACAGGGAGCTGTGAATATCATTTAACAGCCCTACGTCTGTGCGTCAGTACTTTACCAACTACCTTGATTCAGACGGCAACAGAAAACTGTGCGGCTGGTCCCGGCGGAGGTTCGAGTCCTCCCTCGGGCATGGGTGTGCGTGTGTTTGTCCTTAGGATAGTTTAGGTTAAGTAGTGTGTAAGCTTGACCTTAGCAGTTAAGCCCCATAAGATTTCTCATACATTTGAACTTTTTTTTTTTTTTCCTCAGCAGAAACGGTGCGCTGTGGGCCAGGAGCGGTCGTTGCGGCAGCTGTATTGTTCTGACGCGTCCACGAGAATTTGCAAACTATGCGGTCTGGCGTTCTGATTCTCACAACGCGGGAAACTTCCCTATCAGAGTCCTGACATCCCGGCAGATTTCAGTGTGAGGTGCACCCGTCCACTGATCTGGCCAAACCAATTTGACTCATAGGCACGACGGTGCTGGAACTGTCAAACATCAGATGACCGGAACGAGACTAGTAAGTTCATCCTCGTGACACGCGATATGTCTGAGATGATATGCAGTTGCACTGTCGGTACAGTTGGAAACTGCAAGTGGGTCTTAGTCCTCCACGAGATGCAGACCACAAGTGTAACCAACGAGGTAAAGCCCTGAAGTTCTCCACGAGGGGTGGACCAGGACGCGAAGAAGCCAATGAATCACGAGCACTTTTCCACCAACCCTTAGTTCGGCGCCGAACTGGCAAAAACGAAACCGCCCCACATTGCACAAACCAATAGAACTATCCTGTACTCATTGAATGTCCATTCTTGACAGTTCTCTTGGCCTGGTAGCCAATCCAGACACAGGACCACGCTTCACAAGCGGGGGGATTGAGTGTCTACTTTGCATATCCTGACAGGAACAAGTCACCAACTCCAAATCTCTCTCGTCTGAGAAAAGAAGCACTTGAGTGCTAAAAGGAACTCGTTAGACTTCGGTTACACGATAAATCAGTCTAATCTAAAAGCCGTAAATTCAACTAAATACCTAGGTATTACAATTAGGAACAACTTAAATTGGAAGGAGCACATAGAAAATGTTGTGGGGAAGGCTAACCAAAGACTGCGTTTTATTGACAGGACACTTAGAAAATGTAACTGACCTACTAAGGAGACTGCCTACACTACGCTTGTCCGTCCTCTTTCAGAATACTGCTGCGCCGTGTGGGATCCTTACCATATAAGGCAGACGGAGTACATCGAGAAAGTTCAAAGAAAGGCAACGCGTTTTATATTATCGCGGAATATGGGAGACAGTGTCACAGAAATGATACAGGATTTAGGCTGGACATCATTAAAAGAAAGGCGTTTCTCATTGAGACGGAATCTTCTCACGAATTTCCAATTACCAACTTTCTCCTCCGAATGCGAAAATATTTTGTTGACACCGACCCACATAGGGAGGAACGATCACCACGATAAAATAAGGGAAATCAGAGCTCGTACGGAAAGATATAGGTGTTTATTCTTTCCGCGCGCTATACGAGATTGGAATAATAGAGAATTGTCAAGGTGGTTCGATGAACTCTCTGCAAGTCACCTAAATGTGATTTGGAGAGTATCCATGTCGATGTAGGTGTTCTCACAGTAAGCATGACCATGTTTTGGTAAAAACATATACCTATACGGTACCGCAATCCCTCATTTACAGAGTGATCTAATCTTTCCAGTCCGACGATTTCGAATTTCTGAAAGAAGCCTGTTAAGCTTTTCGGACAGTCATACCCCTGAAATATTTGTTTTGGCCACTCGCTGAAAGAACCTGGTGACTAAACACGTACACCAGCCGCTCTGAAGATGCATGGAGTTTTATGACATTCCCACCGTTTGCACAATAGCTCAGGTTACAGCAGTCCCTCTTAAATGGCTTCCTAGAACAACTTTCAGCTATCTAGCCACCTTCCGGACTGTCTGCCGCCTGACCAAGGTAAAATGTTTTGCGAAGTGGTGCCCTTCTGTCTGTTCCTAAGCGGAAGGAGGAGAGAGCTTTGGCCAGAAGTCCCTCTGCAGATAAGATCCGCTGAGCGCTGCTTCCCGGAATCACTCACAGAGCCAGGTCGCTGCACTAAGCCTTTATGGCCCCATATTCATCTCCATCCCTGGTCTCTCTCTCCTGCACTACAGCTCCATGGGTAAAATTTCTCTACAGGTTACCCAAGCAGTTATAAAAATATTCTGCCCACAATTTCCCCATGTAAGAAAGTCATAAACCACACATAGCAAACGTAGTACTGGGAAACAAAGAGATCATGATACAAAATATGAATATTAATCTGACTGACAATGTTGTTAAAATGCCTCCTCTCAAAGTAACGTAAAAGCTGAAAATGAAAAATAGAAAAAGGTAGCCCCAGACGGACTCGCCTTCAAGACCTTCGGATTACCGTTTTGTTCTCCATCCGCTGCGCCAAGCACTGCCTTAAAAACTACACTAACGTCAATGCCTAATCCCTCTACTAACCGACACCAAATACGATGTTTTTTTTTTCTTTCTCTATCTCCTAACGACTGGACATGTGGAGCTTCTACTTCTCACTTCTGTCATTTTCATTTCCACCAAGCCTTGCGCACTCCATAAGTTTGGATGAAATCAGTGATGACGAGTTGTGAGTTACCCACTCACTAAGGAAACTACACCCTCACTTCTTTAATTCCGCCAATACGTTATCTCCGACGTTCCAAACTTCACAGTTCAACATGTACCTTGCGAGAGTAGCACTTCTAGAAGAGTGAATATTGCGTAAAAATGGCTAAGCCGCAGCGTAAGAGATTGTTACAGAAAGCTCAGATGCAGAATGAAAGGTAAGGAAAGCTACGAGGGCAAGTCGTGAGCACAGGCTGGATAGCTCACTTTGTGGATCACTTGCGCACGAAATACAAAATCAGTAGTTTGAATCCAAGTCCGGCATACGGCTTAAATCTGCCAGGATGCCTTATTTTCCGCCCTTTAACTGGCGAATGGTTGGGATTGGATGGATCGCTCAGAGCATTACTACTGCGTTAAGACACCAACAGCTCCAGCTGCGGCATCACGGCATCAGCAGCCCCCCCCCCCCCCCCGAGCACAGTGCACAATGGAGACGGGCAGGGCAGCCACAGGCGCCCAGCGAGGTCACCGTCTGACCCAGTGACCTCCGCCAGGTGCCGCGCCGCCAGTAAATACTCGCTGCGCGAGCGCGGCGTATTAAAACGCCAACTAAGGCATGCAGCCGGGAACAAGAGAATACATCCGCTTTGTCTTTGTTATACTAAAAAGCTGCAAGCACAAAGAAGGATTTGAACTCATTCCCCTATATGACGACGTATTTGGAATTTATGGACTGCCAATATGTTGTACAGAAAAATCTTGCCGTCATTCTGTGGCCATTTTTGCTGATACTAGAATATCTGGCGCTCATAAAGTAACAGATTTCACGGTAATTTAAAAAAATAGCGGAGTCCTGCGCTATAGCAAGCAGATGTGACGGTTGCACTGGAAGACCAGTGCAATGATGTCGTTTAGTTCAAAGGAATGAGCCAAGAATGTATCTCTAGGAATCGATATTCATTAATTTATTTCATACGCATATGCAGTGACGTTTGCAAAAAACTGCAGCACTCAAACTGCATAATGGGGAACAATAAAAGCATGCTTGTTTAAATCGCTGTAACACCGAAACACCGAGGAACGATTAAAATGACAGGTGAAAGAATAAAGAAGGAAACGCATGGGTGTTTCCTAAAGAGGAACGGAGAGAAAATTGAGTGAAACGCCAGAGTGCTAACCGGCGTACTAGGTCCGCCTCTTTGTCTCGTACGTTACTTAAAGCGCTATTAACTGCATTTGTAACATTCCTTACCCAAATGGAGGCGTAAGCGTGGGCACATCCATCGTCATGGCAACGATCTAGTCTTGCTTAAACACTGAAATTCACATTGTATACAGAATGAGGGTAAGAGAAATTCAATAGACAGGAATCTATTTCGAGTGCAGTAAACTGAAGGCTAAAAAAAAGTAATTGCGTAGGATTCAGATAAGTGTTGAGCTAGCTGTGTGGCACACCGTCTTTGGAAGCTATTGTTATTTTGTTTACTTAAGCGATCAATATACTCGAGAAATAGGGAAATAACTGTGAGAACTGATCACCAGTTTCTAACAAATAATAATTTGTTATTAGATAAAGATATTAAAGTATTTACATGACGTAACATGTAGACAGAGCCTAGATTTATTTCATAAGTCATGAAAGTAAAATTTCTGTGGTTAAATATAATTTCTGTGTCCGGATTAGGCTTATGTAAATTTTCGTTACACTTTGTTAGCAAACAAGTCCGAAGACGGTGCATACCAATAACGTTGAGCAGCGTAAAGTAATGCATAATGGATAATACGTCTGAAATAATTCATAAATTGTATTAAATGATTATTTCTGAAAAAGAAAAAGGAACTTGCGAAGAGTTTCATTCTTTAAACTTAACTATATTTGAATAACGTTTTATATAGCTCTATCGCTTCGATGTCACAGTATCTTCAGGTGAACCGTCACGCGCTAGACTTGTTGACGCCTTCAGAAAGGAATCTCACTGGATGGAGCATAATTGTCTTGTGTGATGAATCTCGCATCGAAATGAACTCCGATGAGCAGCGAAGACGTGTCTGGAGACACCCTTTTTAAAAAATGAGACCCGAATTTATTTAAAAGGCAAATGTCTTCAGATACCAGGTACTTAAGTTCAGTAATACATTTTCCTGGGTGAATTACTGCAACAAGGGTCCCAAAATAAAAATAATCTCTTGAGAAATTTAAGTTACCGGTCTGAGAATCGTAACTTGGGTCCTAGAATGCAAATCTGTCTGCATTCAATAATGTTCCACTGCAGATCGAAAGAATAATGAGCGATAAAAACGGTAAATATCCGTCTGAATCTCATGAAGCAATTGAAAAAAATTGCACATAGCACATTGGAAAGCCCATGAGAAGTCATTTCAGTTGAGTAAGAAAAATTACACCAGTGTTCTCCGAACTAAAACCACGATCCATATGTATTGGAACGTTACTGTCACATATCACTATGCAAGATTAATTCATCTTTCTGGCACTACTTTGCGGTTACATTTGAGGGCACTACAGATGTGTACATGGAGAGTAACCTCGCGCCGTGCTAGTGATTCAGGCCGGTCCCGGTGTGGTCTCGGGTCTCCTTTGTCGGCAGAGGGCAGCCAGCGAATCTCTTAAGGTCAAGCACGTTTCCCTGGAATGCTGAGTAGCTTTTATGGAATTAAGGTTGTGGCCGACACTGCACACAGCAGGTACCTGGCCGTGTGCTGGACTATGAATGCCACGCTTGCCCTGCCACCCCCTGGGCATAATTTGAGCTTGACGTTCCTGTCTTTCTGTATTAACTTCAAAGGTCGAGACACTCAGAGAGCGAGGGAGAGTTAGTCCTGGTTTGCTCCAAAAATTTGGTTTATCTAACGACGTTGCATCATGCCGCCTAGTGCATTGCATGCATGGGTCGTTCAGTAAAAGTTACACTTCTTCATCCCAACGCCGACCACTTGAAGGTAGAAAAGCTTCTACGCAAAAAACTGGGGAATTTCTTATCCTTTCGCACATTTTTCGTAAATTTTGATACGTTTCTGGTCTTTCTCGTTGTCAATAGTTTGGAGTTTCTCCCTCCACACTGGATTCTTGAAACGTTGGAGGTTGGGGCAGAAGGAGTTCCAACTTTTCAAGAATCCAGTGTGGAGGGAAAAACTCCGAGTTTACTGCGTCAGGTTTGCGTCTTTTAGAGGTTCTCCTTGTTCGCTGTCCGTCTTCGTCCCTTCACCGCATGTGTTCCTGTTTCTATGCGTCTGGGCGCTGATGACCACGCTGTTTGGCGCCCGAAAACCTCAACCCCCCCCTCCCCCCCCCCCACACACACAGGAGGAGTTAAATTTTTGGACATTTGTTGACGACCCGTGGAAGAATTTGGAGCTGACCGCTCTCTGTGGCTGGTTGGCGCACTTTGCTTATCTTGAGGAGATGTTTCTCAAGCCACTATACCATGATCCACTATCTGAGCAGCTCGCTTCTCCTCCTTTTTTGATACGCAACCTGAGTCGCTTGTTTAATTTCAGTTTATATTTTGTTTCTTTACCTTGTATCTGCGAGTTGCACAGAGTTGCTTGTCTCTCCTGGAAGTCTTCCTTCCATGTGGTTCTTCTCTCAGTCGCATCGTCACATTTTTTAACATAGTTTCGTAAATCAGTTGGACTCGTTCTTTGATAACTTTTGATAAACCATTTCGATACTTGAGCTTAAATAAGATACTGTTAAAGGTAGGCGTAACGTCAATTTTAAGATCATTTATTTGTAATAGAGTCTTTTGATTAGGGATCCATAAAAAACGAATATAGCGTGGTACATTAACAGGTTGTATTTTGCTGACGGCGTTGCCGTTTGTGCACAATGATCATGATGATAGGTTATTGATAATTTAATTTTGTCGTAGCAACGACATTCTCAGGACTTAATTCAAGAAACCAATACGGAAACTTACCACATGGAAATTCCCCAACGGAAAGCAAGAACTACAAATAGATCACGTAATTGTCCGGAAAGACTCACAAAAAGACATTTTGAACATAGACACACGTAAAGGCTACTTCGGCTCAGACCACCACCTTCTACATATCAGGACTCGTCTTTTTCCCAAGAAAAAGCTCCAGAAGAACAAAATGGTTAGACCAGGTCCAGAAAACCTTAAACCAGACACAAATATTAGACAAAATTAAAATGGAGAAAACGACAGACTTGACACAACTTTCAGGAAGAATCCGAGACGCCATGGAACTAGCACAAGGAAACACCGTTGGTAGAACCACACATTTGACCAAGCTATTGACACACGAATCAGTGCATAGTAATATTTAGTAGCCATACATCCCAAGAGAATTGGATGAGTTTCCTGAAAACAGAAACAATCAGGTAAAATCATTCGCAGTGAAAAACGACAGTATTACAAACAGCGACTGATGGAGATCAAATCGGACTTCACGAAGAACAATACAAGAAACTTCTACAGAACGTTCAGAGAAAATATGACTGGATATCAACCACCCAACTTGTGCTTCAGAAGACCGGATGGAACCCTAGAAACCAATACCAAAAACAATTGTGACATTCTGGCAAAGTACTTTGAAAAATCCTCAACACGGACTCCCCTAAGGAAGAAATGATGACAGAGCCGAGCACGTACAATCCAGATAGTGAACCTCCAACTCTAGAAGAAGTTAAAGAAATAATCAACTCACTCAAGAGTCGTAGAGCACCAGGAGAAGACGGCATCGTTACGGAAATCTGGAAGTTACCAGACCCTGAACTCACCAAAGACATCCACAGGATCTGGAAGATCATGAAAATTCCTGACGACTGGAAAACTGCCCTGATACACAAAAAAGGGGACAATACTGGCCCAAACAACTACAGAGGAATATCCCTACTACCGCTCACATACAAGATCCTCTCTAAAGCTTTACCTAACAGACTAGAATGCCAGACCGACCACTTGATTGGGGAATACCAAGCAGGCTTACGTAAAGGACGGTCTTTGCCGATTTCAAAAAGGCGTACGACTTTATCGACAGGAAAACTCTCTTCGAAATTCTAGCAGGATACAAAGTAGACAAGAAAACACGCACTATCATAGAGCAAACCTTGACCAACACGACCTCCAACGTAAACTTCTACGGGGAACTATCAGAGCCCTTTGAAATTCGCACAGGTGTCCGACAAGGCGTTGGCCTCTCACCTCTCCTTCTCAATCTAGTGTTCGGTAAGATCATAAAAGTATGGGAAACATCACAACAGGGGATAATCTTAGGAAACCTACAGATTAAATGCCTGGCTTTTGCAGACGATTTGACGATTGTCATGAAAGGTGTAAACGAAACAATAGACGCTACTGAAAAACTACACGAAATCTCTTCCAAAACAGGACTACAGATCTCTTACGAAAAGACACAGTTTATGAGCACAAAAAACTCTCATCTCTGAACACAAAGTACGGCACAATTTACAAAACGGCAGACTAAAAATACCTCGGTGAAACACTGCAAATGAGCGGACATAACAGATACTCAAACGAAGGAAAGAAAAACTAAACTGGACAAGGCATACAAAGTAGTGAGGAATCATTACAACAAGAAGTCTATCTCAGAAAAAGCCAAATTACGCCACTACGAAATGGTGGTGCTCCCCGAGGTGCTATGCAGCAGAGACCACACTAATACTACGGAATACATATATCAGAAAACTAGAAAAAGTAGAACGGTAAATACTTAGGAAAATATCTGGCGCAACTAACAACTATGGAATATGGACCAAGAAACCTACAGAGGAACTTTACAAACATACGGAGACAAGAATGAGATTTTCAGTCTGCAGCGGAGTGTGCGCTGATATGAAACTTCCTGGCAGATTAAAACTGTGTGCCCGACCGAGACTCGAACTCGGGACCTTTGCCTCTCGCGGGCAAGTGCTCTACCATCTGAGCTACCGAAGCACGTGACAAATGGGTGACAGAAGTAAAAAACGACCTGAACCAACTCATCATAACAGCAGACACAATAAACGATAGAATAAAATTCAGGAACATCATTAAGAAAAGTAAACTACATGAGATATACTGTGGCAAACGAACGGGCGTTAAATGGACCAAAGAACGCAAGCAAGATCACAGCCGGAAGATGAAAGAAATATAGGCAATCAAAAAGGCAATCAAGATGATGCCTTTTTGATTGCCTATATTTCTATATACAGGGTATTTCAAAAATGACTGGTATATTTGAAACGGCAATAAAAACTAAACGAGCAGCGATAGAAATACAACGTTTGTTGCAATATGCTTGGGACAACAGTACATTTTCAGGCGGACAAACTTTAGAAATTACAGTAGTTATAATTTTCAACAACAGATGGCGCTGCAAGTGATGTGAAAGATATAGAAGACAACGCAGTCTGTGCGTGCGCCATTCTGTACGTCGTCTTTCTGCTGTAAGCGTGTGCTGTTCACAACGTGCAAGTGTGCTGTAGACAACATGGTTTATTCCTTAGAACAGAGGATTTTTCTGGTGTTGGAATTCCACCGCCTAGAACACAGTGTTGTTGCAACAAGACGAAGTTTTCAACGGAGGTTTAATGTAACCAAAGGACCGAAAAGCGATACAATAAAGGATCTGTTTGAAAAAGTTCAACGGACTGGGAGCATGACAGATGAACGTGCTGGAAAGGTAGGGCGACCGCGTACGGCAACCACAGAGGGCAACGCGCAGCTAGTGCAGCAGGTGATCCAACAGCGGCCTCGGGTTTCCGTTCGCCGTGTTGCAGCTGCGGTCCAAATGACGCCAACGTCCACATATCGTCTCATGCGCCAGAGTTTACACCTCTATCCGTACAAAATTCAAACGCGGCAACCCCTCAGCGCGGCTACCATTGCTGCACGAGAGACATTCGCTAACGATATAGTGCACAGGATTGATGACGGCGATATGCATGTGGGCAGCATTTGGTTTACTGACGAAGCTTATTTTTACCTGGACGGCTTCGTCAATAAACAGAACTGGCGCATATGGGGAACCGAAAAGCCCCATGTTGCAGTCCCATCGTCCCTGCATCCTCAAAAAGTACTGGTCTGGGCCGCCATTTCTTCCAAAGGAATCATTGACCCATTTTTCAGATCCGAAACGATTACTGCATCACGCTATCTGGACATTCTTCGTGAATTTGTGGCGGTACAAACTGCCTTAGACGACACTGCGAACACCTCGTGGTTTATGCAAGATGGTGCCCGGCCACATCGCACGGCCGACGTCTTTAATTTCCTGAATGAATATTTCGATGATCGTGTGATTGCTTTGGGCTATCCGAAACATACAGGAGGCGGCGTGGATTGGCCTCCCTATTCGCCAGACATGAACCCCTGTGACTTCTTTCTGTGAAGACACTTGAAAGACCAGGTGTACCGCCAGAATCCAGAAACAATTGAACAGCTGAAGCAGTACATCTCATCTGCATGTGAAGCCATTCCGCCAGACATGTTGTCAAAGGTTTCGGGTAATTTCATTCAGAGACTACGCCATATTATTGCTACGCATGGTGGATATGTGGAAAATATCGTACTATAGAGTTTCCCAGACCGCAGCGCCATCTGTTCTTGAAAATTGTAACTACTGTAATTTCGAAAGTTTGTCTGCCTGAAAATGTACTGCTGTCCCAAGCATATTACAACAAACGGTGTATTTCTATCGCTGCTCGTTTAGTTTTCATTGCCGTTTCAAATATACCGGTCATTTTTGAAACACCATATATATATATATATATATATATATATATATATATATGTGTGTGTGTGTGTGTGTGTGTGTGTGTGTGTGTGTGTGTGTGTGTGCGTGCTAAAATTTAACAAGACGTAGAGGATGCTGCATTGAACAATTTGAGGTAGGGAACCTGGAATCGGTGAAACCATCTTAAAGGAGATAATAAAATGGTTCAAATGGCTCTGATCACTATGGGACTTAACATCTGAGGTCATCAGTGCCCTAGAACTTAGAACTACTTAAACCCAACTAACCTTAGGACATCACACACACCCATGCAGTAGGCAGGATTCGAACCTGCGACCGTAGCACTAGCGCAGTTCCGGACTGAAGCACCTAGAACCACTCGGCTACCGCGGCTGTCAAAGGAGATGATAGGAATCATATCACATTGGTGTGTATTTATTTATTTACATTAGTTACAGTTAACTGTAAATGTCATCGTTGACACAATGAACGTACTATTCGTACTGTATCTTACAAAATGTGCTGAAACTGACGACTATCAACCTCAATGGAAGCATAACATAGGCGAAGAAGATTCTGACGCATCTTCACAAATATCTCTGTCGTGTTTCGAATCACATCGCAGGCAGCTATAATTCTGGCAACTAATTCCATCTCCGTATCGACTGGGATGTCGTACACAAGTGACATTAGCTATCTCCCTAGGAAATAATGAAGGGGTTTGAGGACAGGTGACTTAGCAGGAAATGGAATAGGAGCTTCCCTTCCAATTCAGCGACCAGGATATACGGCATTCAGCTGGTTTAGGACATCCACACTGAAGTGGGGCGGTGCACCGTCATGTTGTATCCACATCCTCTCACGAACAGCCAACAGGACAATGTACGTACGATACAACAGGGCCACCTTATGAACAAGTGAAGCGAGCAAAACCTGCATCATGACTTCCCAGTAATCAGACTCGTCCTCCTTGTTTCCTTCAAGAAAATAAGGAATGTAGATGTAAATAAAAATAAACAGCACAGTTTGTGTAAACTTGTACGCATGTTAGTTGTAAATAAGCTGGAAAACGCTAATACTAGACAAAGCGGTAGACAAGTTAACCTTCGCAACTCTCCTTACGCTGGATTCTCCTACCTCAGGTTCCCCACCTCAAATTGTTCAGTGGATCATTCTCTATGCCCTGTTATATATCTACCCTGTTACATTTTTGCACGCTGTTACGTAGACTATATCATATATATATATATATATATATATATATATATATATATATATATATATATATATATATAGGGCGATCCATTGTACGTGACCGGGTCAAATATCTCACGAAATAAGCGTCAAACGAAAAAACTACAAAGAACGAAACTTGTCTAACTTGAAGGGAGGAATCAGATGGCGCTATGTTTGGTCCACTATATGGCGCTGCCATAGCTCAAACGGATATCAAGTGCAATTTTTTAAATAGGAACTCCCATTTTAATTACATATTCGAGTAGTACGTAATGAAATATGAATGTTTTAGTAGGACCACATACTTCGCTTTGTAAGAGATGGCGCTGTAATAGTCACAAACACATGGCTCACAATTTTAGACTAACAGTTGGTAACAGGTAGGTTTTTTAAATTAAAATACAGAACGTAGGTACGTTTGGACATTTTATTTCGGTTGTTCCAATGTGATACAAGTAACTTTGTGTACTTATCATTTCTGAGAACGCATGCTGTTACAGCGTGATTACCTGTAAATACCACATTAATGCAATAAATGCTCAAAATGATGTCCGTCAACCTCAATGCATTTGGCAGTATGTGTAACGACATTCCTCTCAACAGTGAGTAGTTAGCCTTTCGTAATGTTCGCACATGCATTGACAATGTACTGACGCATGTTGTCAGGCGTTGTCGGTACATCATGATAGCAAATATCCTTCAACTTTCCCCACAGAAAGAAATCCGGGAACTTCAGATCCGGTGAACGTGTGGACCATTGTACGGTGCTTCGACGACCAATCCACCTGTCATGAAATATACTATTCAATACCGTTTCAACCGCACGCGAGCTATGTGCCGGACATCCATCATGTTGGAAGTACATCGCCATTCTGTCATGCAGTGAAACATCTTGTAGTAACATCGGTAGAACATTACGTAGGAAATCAGCATACCTTGCACCATTTAGATTGCCATCGACAAAATGGGGGCCAGTTATTCTTCCTCCCATAATGCCGCACCACACATTAATCCGCCAAGGTCGCTGATGTTCCACTTGTCGCAGCCATCGTGGATTTTGCGCTGCCCAATAGTGCATATTATGCCGGTTTACGTTACCGCTGTTGGTGAATGACACTTCGTCGCTAAATAGAACGCGTGCAAAAAATCTGTCATCGTCCCGTAATTTCTCTTGTGCCCAGTGGCAGAACTGTACACGACGTTCAAAGTCGTAGCCATGCAATTCCTGGCGCATAGAAACATACTACGGGTGGAATCGATGTTGATGTAGCATTGTCAACACCGACGTTTTTGAGATTCCCGAAACTTTCGCAGTTTGTCTGCTACTGATGTGCGGATTAGCCGTGACAGTAGCAGGAACACCTAATTGGGCATCATCATTTGTTGCAGTTCGTGGTTGACGTTTCACATGTGGCTGAACACTTCCCGTTTCCTTAAATAACGTAACTATCCGGCGAACGGTCCGGACACTTGGATGATGTCGTCCAGGATACCGAGCAGCATGCATAGCACACGCCCGTTGGGAATTTAACCACAACAGCCATACATCAACACGATATCGACCTTTTCCGCAATTGGTAAACGGTCCATTTTAACACGGGTAATGTATCACGAAGCAAATACCGTCCTCACTGGCAGAATGTTACATGATACCCTGTACTTATACGTTTGTGACTATTACAGCGTCATCTATCACAAAGCTAAAAAAGCGGTCCAACTAAAACATTCATATTTCTTTACGTACTACACAAATATGTAATTAAAAATGGGGGTTCCTATTTAAAAAAAAAACGCTGTTGATATTCGTTTGACCTATGGCAGCGCCATCTAGAGGGCCAACCATAGCTCCATCTGGTTTCCCCCTTCAAGCTAGACGAGTTTGATGCTTATTTTATTCTCAAAAGAAAAGAATAATCTGAACGAGGCATAATCGGTAGATGTGATGTACATGTGGAACTCATTAACACGTGGTCCTTATGCAAGCAGTTATTAGCCTTAGCACTGATCGATATATTTGTTGATTGTCATATATCGCGCCAAATTTTTCTATTGGCGCCTTAGACCGGAAAAAACCCGTCTTGGTTCGAGGCCCCTGCCCACGAACGTTTCAGATTGGGGTTAGATCCTGAGACCTTTCTGGCCAATGTAGGGTTTGGCAAACACGGAGACAAGCAGTAGAAACTATCGCAATGTTCTGGTGTGCATTATACTGCTGAAATGAGAGCTCAGGATGGCTTGCAATGAAGGGCGACTAAACGGGACGTGAAATGTAGTCGGCGTACCACTGTGGTGTAAGGATCCGCGGATGGGGACGAAAGAGCTCCTTCAATGAATAGGAATGGCACCGCAGACCGTCGTTACTGCCTTTCGGGCCGTATGGCGGGCGACGATAACGTCGGTACTCCATCGGAGTCTGGGGCGTCTTCAAAGACGTCTTCAGAATGGAATCTTATTGAGTGAATTATTTTTAGTGATGAGTCTCGCATTGAAATGAGCCCCGAGTAACGGCGAAGACTTATTTGCGGATGGTGCGTACAGGGCTGGGATACCAACTTGATTACCGTCCGCCATGCGGCCTATCAAGCAGGAGCGACGGTATGAGTTGGAACTTGTTTTCGTAGCAGGATACTCTTGGTTTTAATCGGCCGCACCTTAACAACACGAAAGTACGTCGGTGATGTTCCGTGCTCCGTTTTGTTGCCCTTCATGGCAAGCGAACCTGCGCTTACATTTCAGCAGGATAATTGCCCCAGGAAACGGCGAGAGTTTCAGCTGCATGACTTCGCTCTTACCAATCCAATCCTTGGTCATCAAGGTTGCCGGATCTCTCCCTAACCCTTGGAGCATCATGGGCCCTCCAACCATCTCTGGATTTTGTCGGTCTAAGAAGTCAATTGGACAGATTTTGACATCCAACAAGTCTGTCAATCAGTGCCAAGCCGAAAAACAGCACGCATTAGGGGCAGATGTGGACCAACGTGTGACTGACTTCTGCAATTTATGATGCTCTTTCTTTTGAATAAATCATCCAGTTTTTGAGCAATTTGTTTTTCTTACAAGCCCATCACATCTAGCGATTTCCATTCCATTCGGATAATTCCTTCATGGTACGTCCTTATTATTATGTCTAACAAGGAACCCCTTGAGTGTGAGGTCGAAAGCTCAACCTGAAGTAAGACTTATTTGGAAGTGTTGTTGTTCACAATTACGACAGGAAATGTATTAGCTACTAATGGTTTACCATCAGGAGGGCGACAGGAAATGAGTATCTGGGAGGTGCACAGAGTAGCCTATGTGGTGTATGTATTAGACTTTACAAAATGTACTTCGTCGATATTAAAGAAATGTTCAAAATAAACCATTAACTTGCCCCATCAACACAGAATGAAAAACGGGGAGCCACAGTGACCACAAATGCTCGCACCATCAAAATCAAAGGCGGACTTCTTGGAATTTACAAACGGTTTAAGACGTTCAACTAGTATCCACTTTCAAAGAATGCGTACAGAAACATATTGGTCGAACAGGGTCATGAGAACGGATGGAATGTGATGGCATGCAACGAAATTCGGAACAGTCTGTCGTGGAGCTTATCGTCGAACTAGCAATCCTTTAAGGCTGCAGATAGCACGATAATGTGTTTTAGGGCACAGGAAAAACAAACATCCAGAGGCTGAATTTGACACAATAAACTGACTGACACCACTTGTTTTGCATGGAGAAAGCCTTGGTGGGAGTAACACTGCCCAGGGATAGCCAGCACCGAAACAATGGTCACGTACCAGGCTGCAATGTGAGGAATCAATGCTCTTCGTCTCTTTCAAACTGAACATCGAGATATCTGCTATCCCGTCACTATAGAAATTTTGCGAGTCTGGAATTATTAACAGCTGTTCCGCATTGCAAGCAATGAATTGTCAGCGGGGAGCAGTATGGCCCTGACATGTAGGTGGAGGTTCATGATCTGGTGGTGGCTGTGGCAGCTGTTCACATGCAATCCAGTATTGGAGGTATCAAGGATGTGGAGAAGAGAGTGAAATATCCTGTTGCCCCCATAGACTGACAGGTCTCTGCAGGATTAGTTCAGAAGCAGTATGCCAGAATTCTAAGTGAATTAGTTCCACCATCTTCACAAGACAACTGAGAGTAGGACGCATTATTAGCATTTAATGTCTTCAGATATCTATGATTACCATCGATTTTGTTATCAGAGGAAGTGACTACCTAGTCTGTGGGAAGTATCCAGACATGTCATGGAAGCGTCTGTAATGGTTACACGGCGAGTGTAATCGGACTGCAGGAAAAAAGTTACTCACTATGCGAAGGGTCTCTCATGAACAATTTAACATCCCCATTTTGGATTTTATAAACTGAGTCTATGTCAGAGCTGGAGCTACAGTTAGTCCGAGTCGTGCTGCATTGTGCCATGGTCAGTGGCGGAATGCTAACAAGGGAGTCAGGCGACAGAAAGTCGAGGCTTAAGGCAGTTTCTCGTTTGGCTGGCTCTTCAGGTACACAATACACTCGATACATGAAGCATTGATTAGACTGGAGGTGATTGGTCAGCTTTCTTTTTCGTCTTGATATCCCATGGCCAGGTATGACAATGTGCACAACATTCATTAAAAATATTGTGCAATATATTTCTCATGCTCCTGTTGGTTAGGATTCTGCTTGGACTCGTATAAGTGTCGACATAAAAGTTTTCTGGGTTTGGTACCGCGTCATACCAAACCAAGAAAACTTTTATGTCGACTGACTCTGGCCGCGGAAGCCTACGCAATTATATTAGGTATAAGTGTGCTTCATTCGCAAATGATGTTACTATGTAAGTCCTGTACATATGGGCACAGTGTTACAGGCGCAGTACGACAGTGGGTTCTAATATTATTACCCACCCTTACGTCCCTCCCAGCTGCTATTCACTTGTAGATTGGCAAGAAGCTACTCCCCTGTGACTCAGTGATAGTTTGCTGTCCTGTTATTATCACTCACCTTCCCACATAGGGCTAATGGCTAAACTGGCTGGAGCAACTCCCTAATGCTAATCTAATAGCAAAAATATCCACTCCACATCTAGCAGTTATTGACAGAACTGGACAGAGATACTGTCTAGTGCTTCATCAAGGGCAATTACCCCTGCCCAACTCAAACTCTTTAAATAAACATAATTCTGCACTGCGTACAAAATAGACTGACGTCCATCCTATCTGGCAGCTCAGCACAGACTGAAGCTCCCTGAAAAGGGGAGGAGGGGTGGGAGAGAGGGGGACAGGAGTGTGGGAGGCCCAACAGTGCCCTCAGGTGGTGATGTTGTTAACCAGGTCAGTTGGTCTCCGAACCTCAAGGTGAACATACGAAATTCGATAGTCCCACCAATAAATTTGAGTTTCCCACCATTTTGAATGTCCCACCAATATGTCAATTTCCCATCATTTTCAGATGTGGGGGGGGGTTGGGGGGGAGGAATAGGGTAGTGGGAGAAGGGACCCACATGCCGGCTGGAGAAAAATCATAAGGTTATCAGAGAATGGGGTTCATTAATTGATAAATTAATTAATTTGAATAATTAATTTGATATGAATTTGATATAAAAAGTGCACAAGAAATGGCTTTGCCCAGTAGTATTTCCGACACATTCTTCTGTTTTGAGTTCAATAGAGGGGTAACAGCAGCGGAGACAAACAGAGACATTTGCACCGTGTATGGAGATAACGGTACTGGACAGAGCATGGCAAGAAAATGGTTTTCGCGTTGTAAGGGGGATCACTTTAACATTAGTGCCTCTCCATGTTCTGGAAGACTTTCGGTGTTTGATGAAGATAGTGTGGTGTCACCGCCAGACACCACACTTGCTAGGTGGTAGCCTTTAAATCGGCCGCGGTCCGTTAGTATACGTCGGACCCGCGTGTCGCCACTATCAGTGACTGCAGACCGAGCGCCGCCACACGGCAGGTCTAGAGAGACTTCCTAGCACTCGCCCAGTTGTACAACAGACTTTGCTAGCGATGGTTCACTGACAAAATACGCTCTCATTTGCCGAGACGATAGTTAGCATAGCCTTCAGCTACGTCATTGGCTACGACCTAGCAAGGCGCCATTACCACTTACTATTGATACTATGAATCATGTACCGTCAAGAGCGACGTTCACCATTAATGGATTAAAGTTAAGTATTCCACCAGCTACGTCCGTTTTTTCTAAATTCTAATTTCCTTTTCCTGTTCCAGACCTCACGCCAGCCTGCGTGAGCTAAAACGCGTGCCTTTCGGCTTCCTCTAGTAACACGGTGTTGGCTCTCCTGCCAACCACAACAGATAGTTTGAGCACAATAATCCACAACATTCCACGTCAGTTTTCTTGAGATCTAGAAATGAATTGTGATCGGTTTATCATGTTGCGACAGTAGCGTGCAATGCGAAACGTTAGAAAATCATGTGTATGGGTACATCATGCTCTAAGCCAAAATCACAGAATGGCCATATGTGCATCTCCACTTTCTCGTCATCAAGTGGCTCATGAAGAAGACCGACGAGAAATATGGAAAAGAAAAGAATGGTTAAGCCCGAACAAAGCAGCAACTCCCTGTGCAAAGACCTATCCAGTAGACCAATGACATTCTTTCCATATACACGGAAAAGGCAACTTTTTGTTTTGTTTTATACTTTTATTTTGACCAGACGTGTATTGGTTGCATACTCGTCTTCAGCGATTTTACGGAAGATGGACGGTAACATATATAACGTGTGATACGGGACCCGTCTTAAATTTTAGGTTAGTGTCCTCTACATTTACGAACCATTTATAAAATTTATAGAAATTCCGTAGGTATATTTGTAAATTTTAAGTTAATTCTTAAATGATTTTATTCCCTCCTCATTGTTTTAAGAATGAGGCAGGATGCTTTATACACTGGACAGCCAAAGAAACTGGTACACCTGCCCAATATCGTGCAGCCCCCCCCCCTCCCCCCCGAGCACGCGTAAGTGTTGCAATACGACGTGACATGGACTCGACTAATGCCTGAAGTAGTGCTGAAGAGAACTAACACCATTAATCATGCACGGCTGTCCATAATTCCGTCAGAGTACGAGAGGGTGGAGATCTCTTCTAAACAGTACGTTGCAGTGCATCCAAGATATGCACAATAATGTTGGTGGCCAGCGGAAGTGTTTAAACTGAGAAGTGTTCCTGGACACACTCAGTAGCAATTCTGGACGTGTGGAGTGTAGCATTGTCCTCCTGGAATTACCCAAGTCCGTTGGCATACACAATGGACATAAATGTATGCAGGTGATCAGACAGGATGCCTACGTACGTGACACCTGTTACAGTCGTATCTTGAGGTATCGGGGGTCCCATATCAGTCCCACTGAATAAGTCCCACACCATTACAGAGCCTTCCCCATTTCGAACAGTCCCCTGCATGTAAGCAGGGGACTCAGGTTCCATGGATTCATGAGGTTCTTTCCACACACGTAGACGTCCAACTACTCGATACAATTTGAAACGGACCTCGACTCCGAATGTCCATATCGATGATGTTTCTCAGAATGGTTCACACGCTGACGCGTGTTGATATCCCAGCATTGAAATCTGCAGCAATTTGTGGAAGGGTTGCCCTTCGGTCATTGAAAAATTCTCTTCAGTCTTCGTTGGTCCCGTTCTTGCAGGATCATTTTTCCGGCTACAGCGATATCGGAGATTTGATGTTTTACCGGATTCCTGATATTCACGGTACTCTCGTCAAATGGTCGTACGGGAGAAGCCCCACTTCATCGCTACCTCGCAGATGCTACGTCCCATTGGTTACTTAAATATTGATAGCATGGCATTGTAGCAACAGTAACCGATGTAACAACTACGCCCGACACTTGTTGTCTTACATAGGTGTTGCCGATCGCAGCGCCATATTCTGCATGTTTCCTTATCTCTGAATCTGAATACGCGTGCCTACACAAGTTTCTTTGGCGCTTCAGTGTATTGCAATCGATATCTTTATTCGTATTTTCTGTATTATTCGCAATATGGTTGTTTTCTGTGTCTTAGGTTATATGCAGATTTGTTTTATTGAATTTCTTTAGTTGTTTCGATTATTGATAATGAAATACGTGGAGCATATTTAGTATAAAAGTAAACTGTACAAAATATAATTTTTGTAAAATTCAGTGATGTGTACTTTATGAGGTCTTCCGTCACTTGGCGAGATCTTCACGTAAGAGGCGGTTTATGAAATTTTCGATAAAACTCTTTTTCTTATTATCCTAAGAAAGTGGCACTGTTATTGGAAGATACCACGTACCAGATTCATAAACGGGATTCCACAGCAGCACTTAGCAGAAAGACAGGGGAGCTACTGAAGAACTGTGGCCTCCCAGAAGAACTAGTCAAGAATCTACGAGCAAGAGCTCCAAGGTCACCCATGTTATACGGCCTACCCAAGGTCCATAAGGATGGGGTCCCGTTGAGACCTATTGTCAGTGCTATTGGGTCTCCCACATATCGGTTGGCAAAATACATAACCAAATTATTAGCACATATAGTCGGCCACTGTAGCCATCATATTAATAACTCAAAAATGTTTGTTGTCATCATAAATCAAATGAGGATAGGTCAGAATGACATCATGATCAGCCTAGATGTGGTCTCTTTGTTTACAAAGGTACCGGTGGAAGATACGTTAAAACCTCTGGCTGCTCATTTCTCTTTTGAAATGTTGAAGTCATTTCGACACACTTTGACGACCGCCTATTTTTTGTATGGTGGAAAATATTATGAAATGACTGACGGAACAGCCACGGATTCACCACTGTCACCAGCCATAGCTAACTTTCTCATGGAGGATTTCGAGAACGAGCGTTGAACAGTGCTCCCTAACGTCCATCCTGCTTCTTCAGGTATGTTGGCGACACATTTTTAATCTGGCCACATGGCAATGAGGCACTGCAGCAGTTTGTTGATCATTTGAATGGTATACATCAGAACATAAGATTTACAGTGGAGGTGGAGAAGGATGGGAAGTTACCCTTCTTAGATGTGCTGGTGGAGCGCAAATCAGATGGACGTCTCGGACGCATACAGTTTTCACCACCCAGCTCAGAAGAGAGCTATGCTGAATACCTTGGTACAGAGAGCAGGACTATTTCGGACAAGGGCCATCTCGGCTCCGAGATTAACCATCTGACGACCGTATTCAGAGAAAAAATGGATATTCTGATCGTGATATCAGATCTACTCTGGCGAATAAACCTAGGAAGACGCTGTTCGAACTGTTCGAACAGATCAAGAGGACCAACACATTGCGCGGCTACCATTCTGCGGTGTAACGACCAGCAAGATTGGCAGAGTCCTGAGCCGGCAGGGAATCAGACCCGTCTTCCGAGCATCCAGGAAGATTAAGGATGTACTACGACCCGCGAAAGATAATCTCGGTCTGAGAGTACCGCGAATTTACAGGATTCCTTGCGAGTGTGGAAAAAATTATGTCGGGTCAGTCTATAAGAACTGTTGCCGATCGCTATGTGGAACAGCAGCGTCACCTTAAATACAGGTATGTAGAAAAATCAGCGGTGGCTCAGCACACTTTGTTAAATAAACATAAGATTTTATTCGATGAAACAAGAATACTTGCTCACGATTCAAACTATCGAGACCCCGTCATCAGGGAAGCAGTTGAAATTAGACTCTGTGACAGTAATTTCAACAGAGTCCCCAGATATGCACTCAGCAATGCAAGGAAGCGCGCAATTGATAAAGAAAGAGCGGAGCATACAGGGAGACTTCTTACATTCCTCGCAGTTCTCCGCCTGTTGCGATGGATGGCGCTGCAAGCAAAGCTGGATAAAGCGCGCAGACAAAATCTATGGACATAGTGGCCGCCACCTCTGTACGCGCCGGTTTCACCGTGACGTCATCCAGCCAATGAGAAGCCGTCCACTGCTTATAAAATCGGAAGCCTCACGGGCCACAACATTCCTCACCATCGTCCTTCAGAATGTTCATCCTTTTCAGCGCCCGCACACCCTCCAACAGATCTCCCTCGCCTCCCGCTCCGTTTTCCAACTCAAAATGTACGCCACCTACTCCAACAACCAGGCCCATTTCACCTTCTCCCGTCTTGACACCCTCGTTTAAATCCCTATGATGACGCGACAGCACCGTATCCTTTTCAACAACATCATCTCCCTTCCCGCCAACAAGAACCTGTTCCTGCACACCCTTGCCACCCACTGCGTGGATGCCTTCCTCCTCAACGAAACCTTCCTGGAACCCCACCGCACCGTCCACACTTCGCCCTACCTCCTCCACCGCTCCGATAATCCCCTCCCGATTGCGCGTGGCGGAGTAGCCATTGGGCACCACCGCCAGATCCCCGTTCGGCTCCAACCTCTCCTTCCCGACCCCACCGAATACCTGATTCTTAGTCTCTTCTTCCCCGGCCTTACCGTTACCTGCGCCACCATCTATGTCCGCCCCAACGCTCCTATTCCCTTCGACTTCCTCTCCCACATCGACCGTACCTTCTCCTCCTACGTGATCGCCGCCGACCTCAACATCCATAGTCGTTCCGCTGCCCAGTTACGGCGGTGGCATCTCCTCACTTCGAGGCGACCTCATCCCCATCCCCCAGCACACCCGTCCTGAATCCAACTCCACTCCCGATGTTATCCTCTCCTCCCCCAACCTCCTTGACCGCATAACGGTGGATGTCCTGGAGCCTATTGGTAGCGACCATCTCCCTGTCCTCACCATTTCAGACGGTCGTCGCCCCCGCCCCGACCCTCGTAATGACCGTCCCCCTAAGTACGTCCATGACTATTCCCGTGCCAACTGGAATGCTTACTGGGATACCCTCTCCACCCAGGTCGATAGCTACCCTTTCACCTACCACCACCCAGATGTTGTCACCCATGCCGCCTCCTTTCTCCAGCAGACCTTGTCTGAGGCTGTGGAGGCCCACGTCCCTACTGTCGCCGTCCACCCCCACCGTCCTACCTTACCCCCACAGTCCGTCCTCCTCCTCCGTGAATCCCGCCGTCTCTACCGTACCTTCCTCCGCACGCGTGACCCGGATACCCTACGACGCCGCCGGCAACTCCAGCGACACATTCGTAATTTGCTCGCGGCTCAGAAACGCCGGGACTGGCGACAGACATGCACCCGTTTAAATGCTACCCTACCTATCAACTCGTCCAAGTTCTGGTCAGCCTTCCGTCGCCTTACCGGAACTAAGCCCTCCCCCTACTATCCTCTTCTCCATGATGATCACCCCTTACCTGACGCCCTTAGTAAGGCCAATCACTTTGCCTCCTGCCTGTGTTTTCCATCCCCGATGATCCCCAGTTCGATTACTCCCTCTTCCCGTATATCTGCGATCGAACTGACACCTCTGTCCCTCCCCTCGCTCCTGGTTTCCAGTACTTGGACAACATTGCACACACGGAACTCAATGCCCCTATCACTACACAGGATCTCATTGCTACACTCCGAACAAAACGCAACACCGATCCTGGTCACGATCGTGTCACCTACCGTCACCTTCGTGAAGCTTCTGTCTCTTTCCTCTCCACCCTGGCCAGGATCTACAATGTAGTCCTGTCCACCGGTTACTACCCTGACCTGTGGAAAACCTCCCGTATCATCATTTTCCTTAAACCTGGCAAACCGTCGTCCGCCGTCTCCTCCTACCGCCTTACCTCAGTCTTCAGCAAGGTCCTGGAATCTATCCTCACCCGACGCATCCACCAGAATCTCCGCCATCACCGCCTCCTTCCCATTACCCAGTGTGGCTTTCGGCCGTCCTTCTCTTCCGACGGCCTTCTCCTTCACCTCACTCATCTCCTTTCTGACCAGCTTAATTCCCATCGCTCCGCAATCTTCCTCTCCCTGGACCTCGAACGTGTTTATGACCGCGTATGGCATTCCGGTCTCCTCTTCAAGCTCCAAACCTTCGCCCTTCCCATTAACTATGTCCGTCTGATCGGCTCCTTTCTCTCCCGCCGTCCTTCCTATGTCACCATCCATAAGACAGACTCCTACACCTTTTTCCCCTCCGCCGGTGTGCCCCAAGGCTCCGTCCTCTCCCCCGTTCTGTACCTTTTGTACACGGCGGACATGCCACCGCTGTCACCCCCCGTCCACCTTCTCCAGTTTGCCGATGACACCGCCTTCCTTGCCCTTGCCCCCACCCTGCAGCGCTCACAACACCTTCTCCAATCCCATCTTGACCGGTTCACTGCTTGGTGCAACCAGTGGTTGCTCAAGGTCAATCCCTCCAAAACTCAGGCGATCATTGTAGGCAAAACCACCCCTTCCTTCCGCCTCCTTGATTTCTATCTCACCATCTATGGCCGTCCTGTCGCCCTCACTCCCACCCTTAAGTACCTTGGCGTCACCCTCGACCGTTGCCTCTCCTGGACTCCCCACCTCCGGACAATCCAAGCCAAGGCACACTCCAGACTCAGTCTCCTGAAGCTCCTCTCCGGCCGTACGTGGGGTCTGGACCCCTCCACCATCCTCCACACCTATAAATCCCTCATCCGCCCTATCCTTTGTTACGCCCATCCGGCCTGGATGACCGCCCCCCCTACCTTTTATAAATCCCTACAAATCCTTGAACGCCATGATCTCTGCCTCGCCTATCGCATCCGTCTCCTATCCCCCACGTGGATCCTGTTGATCTCATCCCCTTCCTCCACCTCCTCCTTTTCCTTGAAAGGATACGGATCCTGTACACCTCCCGCAAACTCGATCCTCCTCATCCGCTTGTCTCACCCATCCTCTTCCACCCCCGCCCGCTGCCGCGCCTGTATTCCCACGTCCCACCCTGTCTCCATCTCTCCACCCTCCTTACCCTCTCCCAAGGTGGCTTCCGCCAGCTCTCCCTCCCTGATGATGTCCTCCTCCCCTCCATCTACCCCTCCTATCAACTTTGATCCTCCCCCCCCCCACTTCCTGTGTCCTTTCCTTTAGGCACCCTCCCTCCCTCCCTTCCCTTCCCTTCTCTTTCCTTTCCCCCCTTCCTCCTCCCCTCTTCCCACGTGCTTCCCCTCCCCCTTCCTCCCTCCCCCTCTCTCCTCTAGCCATGGCATCTCTGCTCTCCCCTCTCCCATTGCCCTCCTCCTCCTCCTCCTCCTCCTCCTCCCCCTCCTCCACTCTTGGCAGGTCCCCGGACTCGTACACGCTCAGTGAACATTCGCGCGCTGGAGATCGTCGCCGTCAGTGTTTCGTGTGTGTGCCTTCGTTTGTGTGTAGTGTTGTTCGCCGTCACGCCACCACCGTTCACATGCCGTCGCCATCATCCATGTTATGTGCACCGTGTCGCCTAGTGTTAGTGCTGTTTCTCGTCCAGCGTGAACGGCTCCATGTTTTTTCGATTTTTAGTGTCTACATTTTTTGCCCACCGTTTTGACTGTCTTCTCTGTGCCACCTTTATGTACTACTTGTTGTCAAACTCAAGGCTGAAGAGCGGCTTATTGTGCTGCTGACAGCCCGCCTTTGTATAAAGTGTTTAAAATCACAATAAATAAATAAATAAATAAAAAGGGCCACAACAGTCAGTTTTACCCCTGAGGAAGGTGACAGAGATAGCCGTCGAAAGCTTGGGATTTTGTCCACATTTGACGCGGCAAGTAAACCGAAAAGTTTTTATGCAGGGACTCCGTCGCGAAAGACCTCGTAGTAAAAAATACCGACATTTTACAAAATACAGGTAATACGAACCTGCAACATCGATATATTTGACAAAATATATTGCTCGTAATGTAAATCTTGTTGCCTTATGTGCGACACGACGACGAGCTAAAAATCAGTTAAAGGTTAATCCAAAAATTCTACGGAAGTTCTGTGTGGGCACAATAATAAAAAAAACCACAGCACCAGCGAAAATTGGTAGTTGAGTTTCCACATCTGATCGATGATGCCCATTCATGTTTCCCTCCACTGGAATATGAATACCTCTAGTAGCGCCACTATAAGGATACAAATCAGGTGAACGTTAATTAGCTTTCAGATTGGACATGGTGAATTGATGTAAGTCAAGAATGCCTTTATGGCGACAAGGACGCCATTATGAACGCCTCGCTAACTTTGAACGAGGACATGTAATGGGATTACGAGAAGGTGTATGTTCCTCCGCGATACTGCTGAAACAAATGGCAGGCATGTAGCCACTGTACATGATTGCTGGAAGCAATGGTCACGACAATGTACGTTCGCGAAAAGATGGGCTCCGTACGGCCACGTGGCACTGCCGAAATGAAAGACCATCGTTTCTGCGTAGAACCCTGACGCATCACACTGCATCTGCAGCAGCAATTTCAGCAGCAGTTGGCACCGCAGTGACACAACGAACTGTTCCATTTCGATTACTTCAAGGACAGCTCCGTGCCATTCGTCCTCTAGTGTGAGCTCCTCTGACAGCAAACCACCGCCATTTGCGAGAGCGCATTGAAGGGCAGGGTGGAGGTGTGTTGTGTTTCTGATGAAAGTTGTTTCTGTGTCGCTGCCAGTGAAGGGCGTGTGTTGGTTAGAAGGAGGTTAGTTGAAGGCCTGCAGCCAATCTATCTGCGTGCTAGACCCAATGAACCTATACCTGGAGTTATGGTCTGTAGTGCGTTTTCATACGACAGCAGAACCGCTCTCGTGGTTATTCCACCCACCCTGATTGCAAATTTGTTCTCCGTCTGGTGATTCGACATGTTAGGCTGCCTTCATGAAGAGCATTCATAGGGCTGCCTTTCAACAGGATAACGCTCGTCCACATACCGCTGTTGTAGCTCAACATTCTCTACAGTGTCGACATGTTGGCTTGGCCTGCTCGATCACCAGATCTGTATCCAATCGAGCACACATGGGACGTCATCGCACGACAACTGTAGCGTCATCTTTAAACAGCTTTAATTGACCCTGTATTGACTGAGCGAGTGCAACAGGCATGGAACTCCGTCCTACAAACAGTCATCCAGCACCTGTACAACACAGTTCATGCACTTTTGTATGCTTGCATTCAACTTTCTGGCATTAATGTACCAGCATTTTGCATTTGCAATAGCTTATCTCGTGCTTACATGAACCTACGACAATCACATATATTACCTAGAGAAATGTGTTCCCGAAATTTCATTACTCTAAATATTTTTTGGTGATACGATTTTGTCAACGTCGTATAATGTCTTAATGTATCTTATACTGAATTTTCTGCAGAACCGCAGAAGATCGGCAGGTAACCTAATGCTGATGGCCTAAATAAGAATAAACGATATAAGAAAGGGCATTGTCTATGTATATACAAATTTCATTAATCTATGTGACGCTACGTTTTTGCAACTATTTCCTAGTGTTTTGATGTTCTTCAAATACTGTGGGACATCACTCTCATTACCACAGTTTTCTTTCCGTGTCATAGGACTTCTTGTTGTTGTCTTTCTTTTGATGACTGTTTCATGGAGCTCTGCACGGCACTCTATTCTGTACAGGCCCCTTCATCTTCGAATAACTACTGCAACTTGCAACCATTTCAACCTGTTGACTATACTCATCTTTAGGTCTGCTTCTGCGTTTTCCAATGCGTTCCCCACCACACAAAAGTGGCGATTCCTTGACTGTTCACGATGTGTCCTATTAAGCTATTCCTTTAGTCAGATTGTGCCACAAATTTCTCTTCTCCCACAATTCTATTCGGTACCTTCTCATTAGTTACTCGATCTAATCATCAAATTTGCAGCATTCCTCTGTATAATCAGATTTCCAAAGATTCTATTCTCCTCATGGTTGAACTGCGTTTCACTTAAATACAGGGCTATACTACATAGAAACTCCTCCAAAAACGACTGCCTAGTTCTTAAACATATATTCGATGTTAACAAATTACTCTTTCCCGGAACTGCTTGTGGTTTTCTTACTGTATCCAGTCTGCTTCTTATATGGAGCAGTTGGTAGCGTGCAGGGCTTGCGTTCTGCAGGACGACGGATCGAATTCGCATGGCGACATCTAGATATTTACGTTTTCCGTGATGTTCCTGAATCACCCCAGGAAGATGACGGAATGCTTCCTTACATAAATGATATCTTTCACCATCTATCTCTGAGCTGTCGGAAGCACGTTAACCCCTACTTTTCGTTTCTTTTTCGCCTTAAATCCGCTCTGTCAGAAGAATGGAGAAACTGGTAGAGTTAACTTAGATAAAAATAAATTTGCATGCCGGAGGAATGTAGCGACACACCAGACAACGCTGGCGCTACGACGCATTTCAGAAGGTAGGTTAAGGAAAGACAAATCTACGTTTATAGCATTTATAGACTTAGAGAAAGCTCTTGGCAGTGTTGACTGGAACACACTCTTTAAAATTCTGAAAGTGGGAGAGGTAAAAACCTGGGAGCGAAAGGCTGTTTAAAATTTGCACAGAAACTACGTAGATGACAGATTTTAGAGTCTTTGGGCACGAAAGGGAAGCAGTGGTTGAGAAGGGAGTGAGACAGGGCTGTAGCCTATCCCCAATGTTACTCAAACTGTGTACTCAGCAAGCAGTAAAGAAAACAAAGCAAAAATTTGGAGCACGAATTAAAGTCCAGGGAAAGGAATAAAAACTTTGATATTCGCCGATGACATTGTAATTCTGTCAGAGACAGCAAACGACTTCGAAGAACAGTTGAATGGAATGTACAGTGTCTTGAAGGAAGAAATAAGATGAAAGTCAACAGAAGCAAAACAGGTATAAAATGGAAATCAAGTTGTGGTGCTGGAATTAGATTAGGAAACGTGTCACTCAAAGTAGTAGATGAATTTTGTTATTTGAGCAGCAAAATAATTTACGATGGTTTGCAGTTGATAAGATATAAAATGGAGACTGGGAATGGCTAGAAAAGCGGTTCTGAAGAAGAGAGATCTGGCAACATCAAATATAGATTTAAGTTTTAGAAAGTCTTTCCCGAAAGTATTTATCTGGAGTGCAGCCATGAATGGAAGTGAAAGATGGGTGATAAACAGTTTGGACAAGAAGAGAACAGAAGCTTTTGGAATGTGGTGCTACAGAAGAATGCTGAAGATTAGATGGGTAGATCACGTAGCTAACGATGAGGTACTAAATAGAATAGGAGAGAAAGAGAAATTGTGGCGTAACTTGACCAGAAGAAGGGATCGGTTGGAAGGATACATTCTGATAGATCAAGGTATCACAAGTTTAGTACTAGAGGGAAGTGTGGACGGTAAAAATCGCTAAGGGAGACAAAAAGATGAATACAGTAAGCATATTCAGAAGGCTGTAGGTGAAAGTAGTTATTCAAAGATGAAGAGTGTAGGATAGCGTGGACAGCTGCAGCAAACCAGTCTCCGGGCTGAAAATCACAGCAACATCGTCTCTACCAAGGGCGCTGCCGTTTTTTTTTCTGCTAACCTCTTGTGTTAGTCTCTAAATTCCTGATGTAGTTCTCTCTGCGTCATCTGTTTTAATTCGAGTCCATTCCATTAAACCTGTTACACTTTTATTGATACAAATCTTACGAAAACGTTTCAAGATACTACAGATTACGTTCAGCTGTTCTTCCAAGCCAAGTCCTTTGTTGTGTTTGATAGACTCACAATGACAATGGCAACCCTAACTCTGTTTCTCATACGTGAACGGTAATTCCCTTTGAAGTGCTTTACGCTAGCGATAACGTTTATGAGTCTGATGCGAAACAACGTGGAAGTTAGTGTAGAATGACTACCAGGACGCATTAGTGTTGTTAGTGCGTAGTGTTGTTACCAAGCCTTTTGGGGGACGTAAGGACTTGAATGGTGTCAGATGTTGAGTGATCACCGTGAAGGACACGGAGATGCTCCTTGCTCGTGCGAGACAGTGTTATCAGCATCTGACAGAATTTGAAAGCGTATTCATTCTGGACCTCCGTTTGGCTGGCATATCTAATCCATCAATTTCCAGATTTTTGAAGCATTAGGACATACCAGTGGTCCAGTATTGGACTGTATGGGAACATAAGGGCCGGCATATTCGTCGTCAAGGTTTCGGTCGATCACGTCCAACGATTATAAGGGAAGATCGTTGTGTTGTGCATCAAGCACATCATAACGCCTGCATATCTTTGCTTGCGACCCGAGAACCTATAAAGGGTGATTTCTTCTACCTTGTACAAACTCTAGGGATTGACTGATGAGAGGATACGGGACAAAAAAGGTCTAATGAACTTTTGCCCGGAAATGCGTGGCTTCCGTGCTACAGACGATTTACTCAATCATACTTTCTTACAGAGACGCGCTGTACCATGCAGCCACAGTTACAGCATGCATGGTTTCCTCCTAGAGCAGGGGTGGGCAAACGTTGCACGCGGCTCATGAGCGCACAGCGCTGCACGTGTGCTGCTCGCGTGCAATCGTCGACTGGGGCAGTGGCGACAGCCGGCAGGTTGCGGCAGTGTAGTGCCAGGCTAAGCTGCGGACGTTGATGCGTAGCGACCACTACGTAGTGAACGTTGTATTTCAAGAACCGGAAAATGCAGAGTGAAACAAGGAAACGGAGAAGTGGAGATTTGCTATCTTTTAAAAAGTAATGGGAGAATCATTTTTTCTTTCTGCAAAAACGTGATAATTCAAAATGTTTAATATGTGGCAGTATTCTCGCTGGTCAGCGGAAGTTTAGTATTGAAGGCCATTATAACAAATTTCACAAGGACGAGTACAATTTATTGTCGGATTCTGAGCGGATGGGGAAATTGACTGAGCTTAAGAAGAGCGATCTGACTATACTAGATGAATCTGTCATAGTTGCTGTGGTCACGAGAGATCTGCGACTTCCATTCGTCATGTCTCTCATGTAACTGATTTAACATTTTATGGAGCACCGTTTTCAATTTTTCGGGACGACAACAATAATAGCCCAGCGGTACGAGCTTAATATAGCGAAAGCTGGAAAACCATTTGCTGAATTAGTAAGTGTCGGTTAAGAGCAAACATCAGTGATGAAAATTTAAGTAACTGCTTGCGTTTGTCTGTATGTAGAAATTTTGTTCCACTCCACCTGTGATAATTAAATAAAACGTATCGTAGGTAATAGGTACTCTTTCAAACCACGATATCTTTCAAGCACTACTACTACTAACCTTATTCCTACATTCAATAAAGCAAGCTAGGAAACAAAACGCATTGCAGAGGATGGAGCAGACAGAAGGTATGGTGGGGAGGGTAGATAAGCGGGTGACCAGCTTGCCCCAGTGTGCACGCAGAACACCTGTTAACTGCACGCGTGCAAGTGCACCGCACACGTGCAGGCTTCCTGCCCGCCCCTGTCCTAGAGGATGGTACTCTTCCTCATACGTCATGCGCTAGCGCCGTTTCCTGCCACAGTACCTGGTAGCGTTGTATCCGACTCACCTCGTAATGGATGTGATAGAGCGTTGTACACAATGATCCCGTATTCGAATCGAGAGCTTACCGACATGGAGTTTACTTACTAAGAGGCAAATAGCAACGGACGGCGGGCAGCAAGATTGTATCAAGAGACTTATTCCCGCTGACAGAAACCACAGCATTCAATGTTTCGCAACAGTGTTTCTCCGTTTGACTGAGACAGACAGGGTCGTTTAGGGAAGCAGGAAATCATGAAGGACTTACCCTTAATGTTGTGACACCAGACTTGGAGGAAAATGTGATTAACCCTGTGGAATACAACCGCCGTTGTAGTGCCAGGCAGTTGGTCTAGCAGTACAGGGTAAGGCAGACGACCGAGCGGAATACTCTCCATGACAACTGTTACTACCATTATCACTTACAGTGTGTAGGGCTTACTAGCGACAGATCTTTCACATCGGGAGCAGTTGTGTCACTGGTTTTTCAACAGGCAACCCCGATTCCGGGATTTTTGTCACTCATCCTATTCACAGGTGAGGTCACCTTTAGGCGCAGTGGTATTTTGAACTTTCATAACAGTCATCCGTGGAATAGTATGCAGAACTCCCATGTATGGTGACAGCGAATCATTAGCACCAGTGCAGACGGAATGTATGGGTCGGTATAATTGGCGACCATGTTTAGGGACCGGTCTTCCTTCCACGCCGTTTCTTGTCTGCCCTGATGGAGAAAGTGCCATTGGTGATTCGAAGGATTACATGATGGTGCTCCAGCACACTTCGCCGTTAACGTCCCGACACATCTCAATCGCTTCTTCCCTGGTCGGTGGATCGGACGGGGGGGGGGGAGGGGGCAGTTGAATGGCCTGCTCGCTTACCGTACCCAACCCGTGCGGTTTCTGCTTATAGGGCCATCTCAAAGGTATCGTGTATGCGGAGCCCATTCCAGATGTGGAACGCTGAAGCAGTGTTCTCATGCTACCTTTGAGACTGTTCAGATGCAACCTGGCCCATGTGAACGTGTGCGAACATGCTACAGCGCATACACGCATGCGTTGAGGCACGCGGGAACCATTTTCAACGCGTACCAACAGCTGCTGTAAGGTACAGCGCGTGTTAGACGTCAGTCTCTATATCAATGTATGACTGAATAAATGGTCTCTAGCGTGGAAACTACGCATTTCCGGACATAATTTCATT
The DNA here is from genome assembly GCF_023864275.1 of Schistocerca cancellata. Classification (NCBI taxonomy): domain Eukaryota; kingdom Metazoa; phylum Arthropoda; class Insecta; order Orthoptera; family Acrididae; genus Schistocerca; species Schistocerca cancellata. The sequence continues at coordinate 767,320,931 of NC_064630.1, forward strand.
AGACCATTTTTGTTCCGTATGCTTTGATCTATCAAGTCCTAGAGTTTATATACGGTGGAAAAAAATCACCCTTTAAGGACGGCCTACAAGATTCTGTATTGTCACGCACCACTGGTCGGAGGGCCGTTTGGAGCGGTATCGTGACCGGGAGCGGGAAGTGTAGACTGCCGGTGAACGCCGTCGCATTGTGAACTAAACCAGGCAATCGTCGTTGACGGGGGTGACGGTGACCCGAGGAGAGGCTCCATTCTTCCAATGTTTTGGGGAGGCACGGCAGTGTTACTACTTGCGTCGTGGTGTGGGGAAACATAGCTGGTAGTGGTCAAGGTAACTCTGACGGGACAACGGAACATCACGTACATCCTGTTTCTTGACGTTTTAATTTTCAGGTGACTGTGTCGGGGTACAATTTTTAAACAGGACAATGCTCGCCGACCTAGAACATGTCTCCACGAGCTATCTGCGTACTACTCTTGCCATCAAGATCCCCGGATCTGTCCGCGATAGAAAGCACGTGAGACCACGTGAGACCACGTCTCAGGAGAAGATACGACTGCATTATGACACCCTTCTCAGCCGGATCAGTGCGTAAATCCGGGCCAGAGGGGATACATCGAAGTAGCGATGAATGACCTCATACTGGCAAGTTCTTTATAAGTTTGTCTCGATCTTGTAATCACTGAAACAACATCATACACCATCTGAACCCGTGAAGTTTTGTTTCGTTTCATCCCCTACTTCTGGATGAGTCTTTTTCTTGTCTGGTAGTGTAAATACTACAAATTGGTATACATGAGGAAGCAATCATGTAAGTAGACTTTCAGTTTATATGGCCTCTAAATTGGCACCCGCTGTTTCCGTCGCATGACCTCTATGGTATGGAGAGACTGTTTTTTTGTTTTGTTTTTCTTCAACTGAATTTTTAAGTTTTTCACAAATTGTAACACCTGAACTTTTCACGTTAATTAAAGCCATAGTATCATGGTATTCCGAAATGAATTTCTGACCGAAAAGCGCTGGAGTCCAAGATGTTTGTTAATCATGCCTTTTACGTACTTGTGGTGATATTTTCATAGAAAGTTTCACCCGCTAACACATATTTCCTTACATTTAACCGAGAGCTAAATACCAATTTTCATAGATTTAGCTTGTTTTGGAAAGATAAGATTCAGTGTAACACTTCTACCATTCTTATTAACGTCTTCAAATAGCACACCTTATTTTTGCAATTGCAAATTTATTAAAGAAAATTGTGTATTGAGTTTCAGCACTGTATGACCATAACTTTTAGGTTTACATGGCGATCGGGCAGGACGCTGCCTTCCCGCTTCTCCGAAGCCAGCCGAGCACAGTAACTGCGGTCTGGCTGAGAGCTGGCGCTTCAGTTCACCCAGAATCTCCATCAGTCGCTACAAGACAGACCGGAGACGCTGTATTCACTCGTTCTAAGACTGTCAATAAAAGTATGAAAGTCTTGTGTCTTTATAGTTTAAGAGATCTACCTCATATCCGCCTCCAATAACAGCAGAGACAACGGTTTACATGCTTTTGTGGATGCTAACTCAATATCTGCAAGTCTAGTCGTTGATTCGTATACGAAAGATCGTGACAGACGCATAACTAAAAAATTGGTAAGATAATTAAATATTAACAGTTTTGCTGTCATTTAAATTATGCAGGAGTAATTAGAGAAAACAAGAATATCAAATTGTTAACTGATATGACGAAACTATGGTCAAGCAACAATAATTACTCCAAAGAAAGAGATTGTTTTCAGTTCCAGACTCTCACTCCAAAGAGGATCGCTGAAACTTGCTTTGGGTTCTGAAGTCAAGGTTTCGTAATATTTTAAGCTCCAGTTAGTGGTAATCCACAAGTGACAACAGTTTAAACATTACCGCCTGCCAACTTGGTTTTTGACGACATAATATCTCTGCAATAAACAAGAATAAAATTCCTTGCCGCCTTTTCTACTCTGCAAAACTACTAACGTAAAAATATGACAACTTTGACGACTAGGAGTGGCCTCGGAAATATTGGAAGCGTTGCTGTGAGATAAGAGTTCAGTGGTAACGGTAGCTCGGTATCATCGCGAACAAAGAGATAAAATCAAATTGTCGTTAATCTTGATAATGTCGTATTAATAAATTATAATTAAATTTGCATAATAAAGTTTTCCAATGACATGATAATTTCAGTGACCTTGCAATTTCTAGGTTTGTTTCTATGATGTTTACAGCTCAGCCAGTTTTAATGTTCTCGCACTAACCCGACGACTTTTGGATGAAAGCAGTGAAACTGTCAGAGAATAAAGTGAACTTCTGTGACAACACACACGGTCGCAGGAGTGGAAAGTACGTGCTTTTCACAAAGAGTTTATATGTACCATTGTATTTCGAATAATTGCTTCACTCTTTAACAAGCCTCATTCAAGCGTGGGTTTCGCAGCCGCAGTGATCAGCGCTACATCCTCCTCACTAGAGTTAGATTTTCTATTGAAGTCGCTGCTGCTCATTTGTTAACAGATTCCTCAAATACAGAATGTATAGAGGCTCCTGATTCTCTTTCTCCTAGCCTTTCTGTCAACGATTAGTTAACGAGCACTCTTTAGCTCCTGACCATAATATTCTTATACTTCGTTCCTATCTCCTAATTCAAAAATTCTTATTTTCTATTGAAGTCGCTGCTGCTCATTTGTTAACAGATTCCTCAAATACAGAATGTATAGAGGCTCCTGATTCTCTTTCTCCTAGCCTTTCTGTCAACGATTAGTTAACGAGCACTCTTTAGCTCCTGACCATAATATTCTTATACTTCGTTCCTATCTCCTAATTAAAAAATTCTTATTGCAGAGTTTGAAGTCCGAGATTAAAATAAATCCCTCTGTGTTCTATACCCCTGCGTCTCCCATACTTTGCACACAACTGAAACCACTTTCGAATAACAAAAGAACACTGGAAGCGTAAAGTAACACATGTCCCAGAACGTTCATTGCTCAGTGTGGGCAACCTGTAACGTGAACAGTATGTAAAAAAAAGGTAATAACCTGAAATTATTGCTAGGTTGCAACTATGGGAATTTCAAATAACACGATACATTTTTTAAAAAACAATTTGTTGCTTCATTTCTTCAGTTTTGTTATGGGAACAAACGTTAATTTCAGAACACACAAATAAAGCAACCTTAAATAATTTTTGTGTGTACACGTCAAACAGCTATATATTTCACTTGCTGTCCATCTTGAATCTTCGTTGTTCGTCTTGAATATATAAAGTGAAGTCTAATTTGCTCTCTGGTTGCATTTTAGGTCACTGACATGTGCTACTCATTACTAATGGCGTAGAGAACCAATTACATTTCTCGTTGAAATGATACTGGACTTTTTAATATCAAAGGAGAAATCTAACAAAGGAAGATTGTTCTCTTATGCCAAGCCGAAAAAACAATTGTTACGAGGTCATTTACGCCTAGGCTTTATGAGGCACTTAATAGCAGTACTATGTGGGTTTCGTGGTGTGTGAACACCCATCCTAGACTTCCTCCTCATTATCCATTTGGATGATTAAAAGACGGTTTTAGAAGTCGTCGTTTTTCTGCGAAGAACTAAGAACGACAGTTTTTGAACAAATGATTGCTCAGTCAACGGAAAATGTTGTTATTCAGAGTGATAGGCAAGTGATATGGACCTGAGAGCAGCGTAATTTGCATTAACCGTGTCCGCTTAGGGCATGTCCAAAATATAGTGGTACTGAGGCTAAAGAAATACATGACTACATGTATGGGCTATACGTAGAAATACCTCAAAATAATACGTAACTATAGGTTGACAGTGTTATCTACCGTTCATACCTTCAAAGGAAACTGATCGTATGTTACCTGAACCAACTGAATTAAAGAATAATAATTGAATTTATTTATTCAATTTACTTTGTGTATATTGACGTCTCTAAATCCTAAACGAAATAATGTTTGACGATAATACTAATACAAATATGATACTTAAATGTATTAACGATGTAATTTTTCTAGTGGATTATTGCTGTTGACGTGGTAATGTGCTCGTGGAGTTCTCTGGGATGTAGAAAAATGTGCTCGTGAGGTTGTTGATGTTGTTGTGGTCTTCAGTCCTGAGACTGGTTTGATGCAGCTCTCCATGCTACTCTATCCTGTGCAAGCTTCTTCATCTCCCAGTATCTACTGCAACCTACATCCTTCTGAATCTGCTTAGTGTATTCATCTCTTGGTCTCCCTCTACGATTTTTACCCTCCACACTGCCCTCCAATGCTAAATTTGTGATCCCTTGATGCCTCAAAACATGTCCTACCAAACGATCCCTTCTTCTAGTCAAGTTGTGCCACAAACTTCTCTTCTCCCCAATCCTATTCAATACCACCTCATTAGTTACGTGATCTACCCACCTTATCTTCAGCATTCTTCTGTAGCACCACATTTCGAAAGCTTCTATTTTATTCTTGTCCAAACTAGTTATCGTCCATGTTTCACTTCCATACATGGCTACACTCCATACAAATACTTTCAGAAACGACTTCCTGACACTTAAATCTATACTCGATGTTAACAAATTCCTCTTCTTGAGAAACGCTTTCCTTGCCATTGCCAGTCTACATTTTATATCCTCTCTACTTCGACCATCGTCGGTTATTTTACTCCCTAAATAGCAAAACTCCTTTACTACTTTAAGTGTCTCATTTCCTAATCTAATTCCCTCAGCATCACCCGACTTAATTTGACTACATTCCATTATCCTCGTTTTGCTTTTGTTGATGTTCATCTTATATCCTCCTTTCAAGACACTGTCCATTCCGTTCAACTGCTCTTCCAAGTCCTTTGCTGTCTGTGACAGAATTACAATGTCATCGGCGAACCTCAAAGTTTTTACTTCTTCTCCATGAATTTTAATACCTACTCCGTATTTTTCTTTTGTTTCCTTTACTGCTTGCTCAATATACAGATTGAATAACATCGGGGAGAGGCTACAACCCTGTCTTACTCCTTTCCCAACCACTGCTTCCCTTTCATGCCCCTCGACTCTTATAACTGCCATCTGGTTTCTGTACAAACTGTAAATAGCCTTTCGCTCCCTGTATTTTACCCCTGCCACCTTCAGAATTTGAAAGAGAGTATTCCAGTTAACATTGTCAAAAGCTTTCTCTAAGTCTACAAATGCTAGAAACGTAGGTTTGCCTTTTCTTAATCTTTCTTCTAAGATAAGTCGTAAGGTCAGTATTGCCTCACGTGTTCCAACATTTCTACGGAATCCAAACTGATCTTCCCCGAGGTCGGCTTCTACCAGTTTCTCCATTCGTCTGTAAAGAACTCGCGTTAGTATTTTGCAGCTGTGACTTATTAAACTGATAGTTCGGTAATTTTCACATCTGTCAACACCTGCTTTCTTTGGGATTGGAATTATTATATTCTTCTTGATGTCTGAGGGTATTTCGCCTGTCTCATACATCGTGCTCACCAGATGGTAGAGTTTTTTCATGACTGGCTCTCCCGAGGCCACCAGTAGTTCAAATGGAGTGTTGTCTACTCCCGGGGCCTTGTTTCGACTCAGGTCTTTCAGTGCTCTGTCAAACTCTTCACGCAGTATATTATCTCCCATTTCGTCTTCATCTACATCCTCTTCCATTTCCATAACAGGTAACGAAGCATTTTCATAAGTGTCGCGAGTGATGCTGGCCTGTGCTCATGACCAAATGTTGTTTGCGTCTGGACTGCAAAGTGATGGGACTGTGTTCCGTCAATCAGTACCAGTGTACATAAATTATAGCGTGATATGTGGTCCCGTTTTATAGATTGTGGCACGTGAACATTTTGCAGAATGCGACAATTTATTTACCGTGAATTATAGACAGCAATAACAAGGCGTGCAAAGAGACAACCTGTGTATATGGTGTACCAAAAAGTTCTGTAATTGTGACTGTTGGCTGACACATGGAGGAATTCGTTTGTTGAATATCTCAGGAAAAGAAGATTCCCAACTGCTGGCCCTCCAGATACCGTACTTATGCCACAGTCAGTTATGTAGGAAGCGCAATTCTATTCTGTTACAGGCTCTTAGACAGAACGTGAAGCTCTGATGGGTGAATATTATATGAGTACACGACTTACTTGCACTGGTTGCTGAACAAATTTTGCTGACTGTAATAACCTGCGACATTATTCACAGAAAAGATGTGTTGCTGACACGTAAAATTTTAGGTATACATACATAGAGCACAATGCACATCAGACTCAGCTATCTTTCCTTTGCATTCATTACTTTTGTGAATATATAGCTTCTGTTACTACATGCTAGTGATTATTGGAGTTGTGTAGTAAACTGAGTTACTCTCCACATAGTTCGCTTACCAGTTCGTAGACATTCGCTTTCTATGCTCTGTAAATTTAAGGACAAACTATTTCTTCCTCCTAAAACGCTCGTTGTATACAGGACATTTCCAAAATATATTTACAAACTTTTGGAACAGGTTCCTCACACGAAAACAAGAAAAAGGTCCAAATAAACAGACGTCCAGAAATCGGTCGCTTGGTTTATGAATGAAAGTTGACGCTCAGCGGCTTTCAGGATATAACCCAACCACTTCATTTATCAGTGCGTCCTTTTGACTCATTGTATCCTACTTGGTTTGTCTGATGGAGACTTGCGTACATTCGTCATCTGTTTTTTATGACGTGTGTATTGTGTACATGTACGATGGATAGTGAGTTAACCGAAAGTGCCCTGTTCAAACGTGGCAGGATATTCATTTCGTGAGCAGGCAGACATGATTTTTATACATCACCCAGCAGATTGTAATGGACACGAGACTGCACCTGTATATCGGACTGAGTTTAGAGAGCCAAGACAACAGAGACATCCAACCTCTGGTGCTGTGTGTCGTCGCTTTGCCGACACAGGATCCGTAGCACTACAGACTTCTTTGGGGGGCTCCATCAGTTTTTTGATTGGTTGGATGCAGCCCACCTCAAATTTCTCTCCTGTGCAATGGTCTTCATCTCAGAGTAACACTTGCAACCTACGTCCTCAATTATCTGCTGGATGTATTACAGTCTCTATCTTCCTCTACACTGTTTTTCCTCTACATCTTTCACTAGTATCATGGAAGCTATTTCGTGATGTTCTTCTATTCAGTGATTTTCATATACTCCTGTCCTCTCCGATTCTGAGCAGAACCTTGTCGTTGTATACCTTGATACTCCACCTAATTTTCAGTATTCTTCTGTGGCACCATATCTCAGATGCTTCGATTCCCTTCTGTTACTGTGTTCCCACAGTCCATGTTTCACTACCAAACAACGCTGTGCTCCAAATCGTACATTTCCAGAAATTCCGTCCTCAGATTAAGGCCTATGGCTGATATTAGTAGACTTCTCTTGCCTTTAGCCAGTGCTAATCTGCTTTTTATGTCCTCCTTTCTCCGTCCGTCCAGGTTAGCTTGCTGCCTAGGTATTAGAATTCCTTAATTTCATCTACTTCGTTATCATCAGTCCTGATATTAAGTTTCTTGCTGTTCTCATTTCTGTTACTTCGCATTCCTTTCGCCTCTTTTCGGTTTATCCTGAACCATATGTTGCACTCATTGGTCTGTTCATTCCATTTGCCACATCCTGTAATTTTTATTCACTTTCATTGAGGGTAGCAATGTCATCAGAGAATCTTACCAATGATATCCTTTCATCTTGAATTGTAATTCCACTCTTGAACCTTCCTTTAATTTCCATCATTCCTTCATCTACGTATAGATTAAACTGTGGGGGCGAAAGACTACATCCCTGTATTACTACTTTTTTCATCCCAGCACTTCATTCTTGGACTTCCACTGTTGTTGTTTCTGTTGTGTCTAGACAAGACAGCCTAGACACAATGCGAGGAAGCCGAAAGGCACGCGCTTAAACTCACGCAGGCTGGCGTGAAGTCTGAAACAGGATACGTAATGAATGCTATAAAGAAAAGTACTTAGCTTCTGGAATACTTAACTTTAATCCACATTTGTAGAACATCGCTCTAGATGATACATTAATAGAATCTCAATATCACTTGAATACGGCGCCTTGCTAGGTCGTAGCAACTGTAGCTGAAGGCTATGCTAACTATCGTCTCGGCAAATGAGAGCGTAATTCTCAGTGAACCATGGCTAGCAACGTCGGCTGTACAACTGGGGCGAGTGCTAGTACGTCTCTCTAGACCTGCCGTGTGGCGGCGCTCTGTCTGCAATTACTGACAGTGGCGACACGCGGGTCCGACGTATACTAGCGGACCGCGACCGATTTAAAAGCTACCACCTAGCAAGTGTGGTGTCTGGCGGTGACACCACAGTTTCCTCTTGACTCTTGTAAATATTGTATATCACTCGCCTTTTTCCTATAGCTTACCTCTGTTTTCCACACAATTTCGAAGATCTTGCACCATCAGGTATTGTCCAACGCTTTTCCAGGCCCACACATTGTTTGAATGTGTCTTGATTTTTCTTTAATTTTGCTTCCATTATCAACCACAACGTCAGAACTACCTCTCTGGTACCTTTAGCTTTCCTGAAACGAAACTGACCTGTCATCTAAAAGATCCTCTTTGCAGTCCTATAGCATGGACTGTACACCGACCAGCGCAGCGCCGCGAAACGCAATTAAGAAGGCGCTGACCCATGCGCCAATAGAAAGAGCAGGCAGCGCCAGACCTCTAGGAAGACATAGCTGAGTGCCCTCTGTCAACGCCTTATTTAACGAGTCGCCCATCGCTGGTCGCTAGTTCGCTCGCAGACATCGAGAGCACCAGTACCGACTATAATGAAGACAATACTTAGATTGTATTTTGCGAGTAGTAATTCATTGTCAACATACTTGCATATAGAGGGCACAAAAAGTTAAGTAATGATTCTCTTCTCTGAAGAAATAAAGTAATCTGCAAGAGTCATGCACAAATAATCTTGGATTCCTGCCACCGGCCATCGCAACTTCTCTCCTTCCTTGTTTGTGTCGGTGCTGACTCAACACAGTAGCCGACACAACATCCTCAATTTACTTTTCCTGTCTTCTGTGTATTGCTTTAGTTACCAATTTGGGTGCATGAACTATTAAACTATGCGATAATTCTCACACTTGTTATCTATTGCTATCTTCCGAATTGTGTGGATGATATTTTTCCGAAAGTCAAATGATACCTCGTAACCAACAGCGTGAATAATAGTTTAGTTGCCACTTTCCACCAAAGATTTTAGGAATTATGATGGAATGTTATCTATTGCTACTGCCATGATCTTATCTTCCAGCGCTCTTTTAAATTGTGATTCTAATACTGGAACCCCTATCTTCTCTACATGGACTTTTTCTTCTTCTGTTACGTCCCCCTCACAGAAGCCTTTACTGGACTCTGTCTATCTATCCGCTCTCTCCCCTGCATTTAACAGTGGAATTCTATTACACTCTTAATGTTATCACTTTTTCAAAACATGTTTCCGGCTGCTTGATGTGGACACCATTTGGAAACATGTTTCGAAACACAGAAATATCTATCCGTAGCAGTGTCGGTACAGATCAAAGGAAACAATGATTCAGGTTAGGTACCACTTGTCACCGCTGTACGGCACTAGCGTGTGTGTGTATGTGTCGTCAGCTGTTAAGTGGTGTTGTGTTCACTATAGTGTCGTTTTTGCTTTATTTTTCTAAAATAATGGAGTGGTCAAGGCAACAAATTGTTGATTTAATTGCCATGTTCCAGGGGGAGGATCGCTTATGGAACTACCGGAGCAAGGAATATAAGAACACTGTTAAAAAATACGATGCACTAGCAGAAATTGCAGCAGCTTTTGGCACGGACAAGGGGAGTGTAGAGAAATAGATACGATCACTCGTGGTTCCTTACAGGCGCGAGAAAAGAAAAATTATTTCCAGCAGACCATCTGGTAGTGGTGCAGACACTGCATATGGTTCCAACTGGTTCGGGTATCGACTGCTGCAGTTCTTGGACGATGTTCATGAGGCAAAGGAGACAACAGATACTGTGGAAAATGAGGTACGAAAATTACGCTTGTTTGTCTTTATTTGTATTTTATGCTATACAGTCACATTCACTCATAGTTATTTTGCCACGGTACACTTCCTTGCCTCGCGTGATTAGCCGAGCGGTCTAAGGCGCTGCAGTCATGGGCTGTGCGGCTGATCCTGGCGGAGGTTCGAGTCCTCCCTCGGGCATGAGTGTGTGTGTTTGCCCTTGGGATAATTTAGGTTAAGCTTAGGACTGATGACTTTAGCAGTTAAGTCTTCTAAGATTTCACTCACTCTCACACACACACACACACACACACACACAACACACACACACACACACACACATACACATACAAACACTTCCTTGTAGGCTTAAAAAATAGTTAGCAAACTCGTCTCCAATTTGTTTATTCGTGGAAGCAGCTTTCCTTCGTATATTCTGTGTTACAATGAAAACTGATGGAGTGTCATCTCGTCTCCATGTGCCTCGAATCATCTCACCTGTTTGTAAATCGTAGGAATCGAGGCTTCCACGTTGGCTGTACTGGTTCCTTGCCTCAGCATTTCGCCTTAAAAAATTGTGGAGACATACAGCTGTAAGTGATGATGATGTTTGGTTTGTGGGGCGCTCAACTGCGTGGTTATCAGCGCCCGACAGCTGTAAGTGTGACAGTTCTTGCCTTCTCCGGTTGTAGCAACACTGGTTTTCTAAACACACGAAAAAAATTAAGTCATAATGCCGAAAGTGTCCTCAACAACCATTCTGGCCCTAGAAAGTCTGTAATTAAAAACTCTCTCTTTTGAACGTTTAACATTTTTTCGCGGGTAGGGTCTCATGTTTTCCTGTAAGGGAAAAGCATCGTTTGCTACTAAAACATATGGCAGGGCCTTTGTGCCACCTGGTAACCATTGAGCTTGTGGCAATTTAAGTTTCTTTTGGTTAATTAACTCACTTATGCTCGCGTTGTTGAACACATCACCATCTGATATTCTGCTTTGGCAGCCGATACCTGCGTACAAAAAGTTATAGCAGGCAGCACACTGCTGAATGAACCTTTATAATTATAATATTCACTTCCACTACCAACAGGGCACTGTAGCACGATAAGTTTCCCGTCAATTGCTCGGACACAGTGGAAGAACTGAAGAATCTGTGAGAACAAACATGCTGTTTCGCGCCAGTTGTTTTCAGTCGCAGGTATCTGAAAGAAATAAATTTGATTTCATGTTTTCGTACATTTGCCAGAGGGCACAAATGAAGATGAAGAGGTTGCTGCTGGACCTTCCAGTCCTCCACCACGAAAAATTAGAAGGATGGGCGAGAAAAAAGATATGCAGCAACCCTAAAAGATTGCGCCTCAGTTATTAACTAAAGTGATGCAAAAACAAGAAGAGAACAAGAACGATGACTGTAGTACATATGGGCAGTATGTGGCTTCAGTTTTACGGAAATTTCCAGAGTTAGAAAGAGCAAAAACAATGGCTTTGCTTAATGAAGTGTTAATGAAACAGCATGTAGCGTATTTGGAAAGTCAACAGTCGACAGTGCGTATGAATGTGCCAGGCCCGTCATCGTCATCACATACTAATTCCCCTGTTACATTTACGAGCTATGAAAACAGTGACAACACAATTGAAGAAGTTGTGTTTGATAAGATATGTAATTGAGAAATAATGACATTTCGAAAATTTGCTTATTTGACGATGTTTTTCATTTACTTACCTTTACATAATCCAGTACTCCCACCAGAGCTCCACATACTTCAGGCACTATTTGAGATATTGCTTGCTTCGCAATTTCAAATAAATACGCAAGGCTCTGAAATGAATCTCCTGTTGCCAGAAAACGAAGAGTAACCGCAAGCCTTTGGTTGACTGAAATCGCTTTCCTGAAATTCGTATCTTTTTTTTTGAACAAAAGATGATATCATATTTGCGAGATATTCAAAATCGGTAGATGACATCCGAGTGAAGTTATGGAAGTCAGAGCCATCTTCCATACTGATCTCACGTAGCAAGTTATTTCCGTCAGTTCTTCTGTAGAATGTTTTTCTCCACCAACGACGAGGACGCCTTTCATTTTGTTTGTGTAGATCTTCTAGTATTAATAATGCTGCACCACATTGTTTCTTCGACACCAGATATAACGCAGCAACAGACGATGCGAACACAATGACACAACGAGAAATGTTTGCCGCCAATGTGGACGGAAGCAAGACCAGAAAAAAAGTCGGAAACATTTGTGAAACAGAGGAGTAAACAATGTTTCCAACAGAAACATGTTTCCAGTGGCAGTGTGTACGCGGCTTAACGCACTGCTTCCCGAAAGGTAAGGCGTGCCGGTCCCCGGTACGAATCCGCCCGGTGGATTAGTGTCGACGTCCGGTGTGCCGGGCAGCCTGTGGATGGTTTTTAAGGCGGTTTTCCATCTGCCTCGGCGAATGTAGGCTGGTTCCCCTTATTCCGCCTCAGTTACACTATGTCGGTGATTGCTGCGCAAACACTATCTCCTCATACCCGCACACCATAATTACTCTACAGTGCAAACATCTGGAGTTACACTCGTCTGGTATGTGAAGTTCCCAGAGTGGCGGGGGGCGGGGGGGGGGGGGGGGGGGGGGGGCGGGTCAGCGGGTCCACTGGGGGCCGAACCGCACAATAATCCTGGATTCGGTGAGGAGCGGCGGTGGGGTGGGTGGACTGCTGTGGCCTGTTATGAGGTTGTGAACCACTGAGGGCTACAGCGGGACGAACCCTCTCGTCGTTCCTAGGTTCCCGGTTTCATACATACACGCACACCCTTGCTTTTAATTTCATCAGAAGTTGTTCTGACTTCTACATATGCAGAGTCAGTTCTTCTTCATTATGTTTCTAGAATACAGGAAAAGACAGGCTGCTACTTGATATAAAGAATACACGTTAAGTTGCAGACAGGCACAATTAATAGACACTTACATGAGCTTCGGCCATGTCCGCCACTAGAACATTGGTGCAATCAACCACAGACTACTGATGGAAAAACACCACGTGTTGCTCGTACGCCTGACCAGGAAGAGTACGTTCTACGGATTGTCGAAGAAGACCAGGGTGTCAGCGTAAGGCAAGTAGATCTGGCATGTGGCATATCTCTAAGTTCATCGTGTAGCAACTTCGCGGGATACTCTTGTATCTGTATCATCTTCAGTGAAGGCAGTGCATTATGCCTGCCGAGCATCCACCACAGGAGATCTTTTGCTGATGGTTTGTTGCACGTACTGGTAATCCGTGTTTGTCTCTTCAGTTCCTGTTTACAGACCAGTAAACATTTGGAAGAAAGGGAATAACAAATTTGCACAACCAACAGATGTGAGCTGATGGCAATTCTCATGTTACAGTACAGGCTTCAAATCGGCATCAGTGTAAGATTAATGTTCTTGCTGTAGGTTGCTGCCTGGTAGGGACACTCATTCTTCCAGCACGTCTTAGAGGTGCTGTCTACAGGGAACTTATTCAGAACAACCTCCAAGACTTACTAGAAAGCCGGCAGGAGTGGCCGACTGGTTCTAGGCGCTACAGTCTGAAACCGCGCGACTGCTACGGTCGCAGGTTCGAATCCTGCCTCGGGCATGGATGTGTGTGATGTCCTAAGGTTAGTTAGGTTTAAGTAGTTCTAAGTTCTAAGGGACTGATGACCTCAGAAGTTAAGTCCCATAGTGCTCAGAGCCATTTGAATCATTGAACTTACTAGAAAATCCGCCCCTCCAAATAGGAAGAGACATGAGATTTATGCGTGATGAAGCTCCAGTGCATTTTAGTCTCGGTATTCGAAATGGCTCTGAGCACTATGGGACTCAACTGCTGAGGTCATTAGTCCCCTAGAACTTAGAACTAGTTAAACCTAACTAACCTAAGGACATCACAAACATCCATGCCCGAGGCAGGATTCGAACCTGCGACCGTAGCGGTCCTGCGGTTCCAGACTGCAGCGCCTTTAACCGCACGGCCACTTCGGCCGGCTATTCGAAATGCTCTGGCTCGAATCTACCGTGGCATATGGATGGGTGGTGAAGGATCAATTATATGGCCTGCACGTTCAACTGACCTCAGTCCTTTGGATTATTACCTATGGGGGCACGTGGAGCAAGTGGTCTACGCAACAGATGATCTGGATGCGGAAACTATACATGGACTTCCCGTAGAAGCTGGCGAAACTACTGGAAACCATCAGGGGGCATTGGAAATGGTGTGAGAGTCCAAGATTCGGCGAATGTATCCGTGTTTAGAAGCAAGAGGAGGACATTAAGAGCATTTATTATGAATTTATGTATTCATGAGCTCCACTTCCTAAATTGTGAACTTTCGTTACTAACCGGAGATGAAAGATTTTCGGATTTATGTTCATATGAACAACTTGTCCGCAAAGTTTTTAAAAGTATTTTTGAAACACCCTAAAGAGAGGTGCTTGATCTCTAAACGGAAATGGGTTATGACTGAGTACAGTGAAGGAGTATCAAATAGCTTGAAATGTGGAATAATCGGGTCTACTACCGGATTCACACTATTTCGGCCACGTAACTCGTTGCCTTCTTCAGGTGCTACCGGAGACTGTCGTACTGGAGGAGCCTCCAATACGGCAGTCTCAGGTAGCACCTGAAGAAGGCAACGAGTTACGTGGCCGAAATTTTGTGCCAGAGAGACAGAAACATCCGGCAGTAGACCCAATTATTCTACATGTCAAGATCACGCCGGGAAAGCCTGAAGAGTTACATCAAATAACTTAGTTGATTAACGTACTCTGAGACGACAAAAGTCATGGGACGCCATCTAATATTGTGTCGTACCTGTTTTTGCCCAGCGTCATGCAGCAGGTAGACGTAACGTAGACTCAACAACTCGTTGGAAGTCCTCTACAGAGATACTGAGCCATGCTGCCTCTTAACTATCCATAATTGTGAAAGTGTTGCCGGTGCAGAATTATGCGCACGAACTCACCTCTCGATTATGTCCCATAAATTTCCGATGGGATACGTGTCGGGTGGTTTGAGTAGTCAAATCCTACGCACATTTTGTTTAGATTGTTCTTCAAACCAACTGCGAAAATTTGTAGCCCAGTGACGCGGCACATTGTCGTCTATAGAAGTTCCATCGTTGTTTGGGACCATGAAGTCCCTAAATAACTGTAAATGGTCTACAAGTAGCTGATCTTAACCATTTCCAATCAATGATCCATTTAACTTGGATCCGTGGTTCAAAATGGTTCAAATGGCTCTAAGCACTATGGGACTTAACATCTGTGGTCATCAGTCCCCTAGAACTTAGAACTACTTAAACCTAACTAACCTAAGGACATCACACACATCCATGCCCGAGGCAGGATTCGAACCTGCGACCGTAGCAGCCGCGCGGTTCCGGACTGAGCTTGGATCCGTGGTTTCGTGTGGTCTGCGCCACACTCGAACCCTACCATCCGGTCTTACCAACTGAAACCCGGACTCATCTGACAAGGCCACGGTTTTCTAGTCGTCTAGGGTCCAACCAGTATGATCACCAGCCCAGCAGAGGCGCCGCAGGCGGCGTTATGCTATTAGCACAGGGAGCCGCGTCTGTCGGCCGCTGTGAGAGCGCAATAACACCATATTTTACCACAATGTCCCAACGGATACAGTCGTCGTACGCCCCACATTCATCTCTGTGGTTACTTCACACAGTGTTGCTTGTCTGTTACCCTGACAAGTCTACGCAAACGTCACCTTCATTGTTTCAACGAAGGTCGTCGGCCACAGCGATGCCATTGGTTAGAGGTTGTTGTTGTTGTTTTGGTCTTCAGTCCTGAGACTGGTTTGATGCAGCTCTCCATGCTACTCTATCCTGTGCAAGCTTCTTCATCTCCCAGTACCTACTGCAGCCTACATCCTTCTGAATCTGCTTAGTGTATTCATCTCTTGGTCTCCCTCTACGATTTTTACCCTCCACGCTGCACTCCAGTACTAAATTGGTGATCCCTCGATGGTTCAGAACATGTCCTACCAACCGATCCCTTCTTATAGTCAAGTTGTACCATAAACTCCTATTCTCCCCAATCCTATTCAATACCTCCTCATTAGTTATGTGATCTACCCATCTAATCTTCAGCATTCTTCTGTAGCACCACATTTCGAAAGCTTCTATTCTATTCTTGTCTAAACTATTTATCGTCCATGTTTCACTTCCATACATGGCTACACTCCATACAAATACTTTCAGAAACGACTTCCTGGCACTTAAATTAATACTCGATGTTAACAAATTTCTCTCCTTCAGAAACGCTTTCCTTGCCATGCCAGTCTACATTTTATATTTAGAGGTGATGACTCCAATTTGGTATTATCGGCACACTCTTGACGCTGTGAATATCGGAATATAGAATTCCCTAACGATTTCCGAAATGAAACGTCTGATGCGTCTAGCTCCAACTTCCATTCCGCGTCAACGTCTTTTAATTTTGGACGTGTTGCCATAATCACGTCGGAAACGTTTTCACATGAATCACCTGAGTACAAATGACAGCTCCGCCTATGCACAGCCCTTTCATACCTTCTGTACGCGATACTAACGTCATCTGTATAAATGGATATCGTTATTCCACGACTCTTGTCTCCACAGTGTATTTATTTCAAAATAAAGGAAGGCAAGATTGCCGGTAACTTATTTTTTCACCATCTAGTGGTCTGAAGGAAGAGACCGCTACTCATATTAAAGCTCATGCTGGTGGTAAGCTGTAACGAAAGCACAAAATACTATTACTTTTACTTAAATACGGGGTAGTCAACAGATCTCTAACTACCTCTCTAGAACAATAAAACAGCTTCACACAGACGTTATAAATTAAGAATTATGAGACGGGGAAATCTCTGAAGTAATGTTGTCAATAAGGTTAGCGTTTTGGAACCCATTGTCTCGGATGAATCTCGTAATTTTGAAATGGAAAGTGTTGTGGGTTGGCAGGAGAGCCAACACCGGGTTACTAGAGGAAGCCGAAAGGCACGCGTTTTAGCTCACGCAGGCTGGCGTGAGGTCTGGAACAGGGCAAGGAAATAAGACTTTAGAAAAACGGACGTAGCTGGTGGAATACTTAACTTTAATCCATTAATGATGAGCGTCGCTCTTCACTGTACATGATTCAGTATCAATAGCAACTGGTAATGGCGCCTTGCTAGGTCGTAGCAAATGACGTAGCTGAAGGCTATGCTAACTATCGTCTCGGCAAATGAGAGCGTATTTTGTCAGTGAACCATCGCTAGCAAAGTCGGTCGTCCAACTGGGGCGAGTGCTAGAAAGTCTCTCTAGACCTGCCGTGTGGCGGCGCTCGGTCTGCAATCACTGATAGTGGCGACACGCGGGTCCGATGTATACTAACGGACCGCGGCAGATTTAAAGCTATCACCTAGCAAGTGTGGTGTCTTGCGGTGACACCACAGAAAGTGTATCATGTGACATACAAAACAGACAGACATCTACGCGACAAAATAAGTGGCTTTCTTAATTTGAATACAGTCTTATTCGTTCTCAGGTTATGACTGATGTTCCTTCTGGACAGGTAGATCGAAACCTGATGGCGATAACGTAATTGGAGCGCACTCAGATCGTCCTGGCAGCAGGAGAGAGAAGCGTCCGTGTTAACGCAGATAATTTCAACCAATACCACCCAAACACACCATCCATTACCCTGGCTGCGGTGGTGAAACTTCTCCAAAATTTCGTGAAACTCGCTCTGTCGCAGGCAAAACGAAAACTTGACGATCGGAAAGGCTACCGATGAAGCAACAGTAACCACAGAAACCACTGATACGGCACCATTCAGTAAGAGTCCGGAACAGTAGTACTTGCAGCATCTCGCACGGAAATAGAGTCAGGTTTGCTGATGTTCGTTCAGAATGGTTCAAATGGCTCTAAGCTCTATGTGACTTAACATCTGAGGTCATCAGTCCCCTAAACTTATAACTACTTAAACCTAACTAACCTAAGGACATCACACACATCCATGCCCGAGGCAGGATTCGAACCGGCGACCGTAGGAGCCGCGTGGTTCCGGACTGAAGCGCCTAGAACCGCTCGGCCACCGCGGCTGACGCTGATGTTCGTGCTCACGTCCCGGTACACGTGTTGGTTAACCTGTTGAGGTGTGGGTGAATCGGAATACGGCAAAATTACGACATGGTGGACAACATTTCGAGAATATTCTGTAGAATTTATGTATCATTGAAGTTATTTGCCTTATTCTGGAAAAAATACTGCGTAATCAGGCAATGACAACAGTTATGCTCGAATGAAAAACACCACTGTCTCTCTCTGTCAGTCAGGTACGCTAGAAGACCGGTTTCCCATCTCAAAAGAATGTATCCAAGGTGGCAGCTTCCAAAATTGCTACCTCATATGTTTTTCCTCTCATGCATCGCGTACTACTTGACTTTAAATTTCTGTTTATCTATCTGTTCAAGTACAGCACTCGTGGCTACCGCATCACGGTCGCGTTGTGGGGCCGAGGCAGTTCCAGATAAGTCTTACAGTCTGACGATAATTTATGGATTTGTAGTTTTAACTTGACGATGTCCACCATGGACAAACGGTAGTTACTGTTATTCTGAAGAAGGTTGGGCTATCCCGACTGAAAGATGGATAAATTCTAGGTAAACGGTGCAACAGAGGCTGTTGATTATTAAAATTAAAATTAATATTTATACAGTTGCTGACAGGGCCGCGAAATGTTGAAGATACTTAACTAAAAGCCGGCCGGTGTGACCAAGCGGTTCTAGGCGCTACAGTCTGGAACCGTGCAACCGCTACGGTCGCAGGTTCGTATCCTGCCTCGGGCATGGATGTGTGTAATGTCCTTAGGTTAGTTAGGTTTAGGTAGTTCTAAGTTCTAGGGGACTGATGACCTCAGATGTTGAGTCCCATAGTGCTCAGAGCCATTTAACTAAGATTAGGCACTATTATACAGTTTTAAAACCTGAAGTCCTGTATGCCACTGAAAGCCTGACAGTCAACACTATATGTGGCCTAAAGAACTTATTAAAGGGAGAAAGTAAAATCATGAGAAAGATACTAGGGCCAAAGAAAACAGTTTTATTCTGCCAGGAAGTTTCATATCAGCGCACACCCCGCTGTAGAGTGAAAATTTCATTCTGCAAACATCCTCCAGGTTGTGTCTAAGCCATGTTTCCGCAATATCCTTTCTTTCAGGAGTGCTAGTTCTGCAAGGTTCGCAGAAGAGCTTCTGTGAAGTTTGGAAGGTAGGAGACGAGGTACTGGCGGAGTTAAAGCTGTGAGGACGGGGCGTGAGTCGTGCTTGGGTAGCTCAGTTGGTGGAGTATTTTACCGCGAAAGGCAAAGGTCCCCTGTTCGAGTCTCGGTCCGGCACACAGTTTTAATCTGCCAGGAAGTTTCAAAACAGAAGCGGGCTGTAGACTACAATCTCGTCAAACAACCAAGAAATTGTCCAATCTTGCAGCAGACATTACGAAAAGGCGATTAGAATTTTATGGGCATGCCTGTAGGCTTCCAAAAACAAGACTTATGCACAAAATTCTTAAGTACATGGACTTAAAACTACAGCCTGGATACAAGAGGTCAAAACGGACCTACAAGAAGCTCAGATAAATTATTCAGGTATTTTGGATTGGAAGGTATTTAAGCAGAAAGTTGAGAGATGGGAAGTTAAGTCAGAGAATGAAGCTCCGAAGAAAGCAGGAA
The DNA here is from genome assembly GCF_023864275.1 of Schistocerca cancellata. NCBI lineage: Eukaryota > Metazoa > Arthropoda > Insecta > Orthoptera > Acrididae > Schistocerca > Schistocerca cancellata. The sequence continues at coordinate 767,340,654 of NC_064630.1, forward strand.
CAAAATGGACGGAGGAAGAGAAGAGAGACCATGCAGAAAAAATAAGAGTAGTGTGGAAAGAAAGAGAAAAGAATCAAGCAGCTCAGCGCGATCCAGCAGGATATAATCGCACATAATAATAATAATAATAATAATAATAATAATAATGACCCCCGAGGAGGCCCGGGAAAAGAATAGGCCTCCGGTATGTTCTGCCAGTCGTAAAAGGCGACGAAAAGAACAAACCACTAATAGGGCTAACCCCCCTTTTAGGGTGATTACTTGGTTCAGGACGGAACTAAGAAGCCTCGGACAAGCGCCGTCATGGTCGGGGACGACGCTTGAACCCTATGCCCGCCCACAATGGTAACGACACTGCTAGCCAACTGGAAAATGATTTAAATCCAAATAGAGGTGTTTTGCAGGATATGCTTCCTGCAACCACCCTAGAAGGAAAACAAAGACAGAGGATGAGATGGTCAGATGAAGTTAATCGACACCTCATGTTCTGTTATTACCAAGCAACAAACCTAGGAACCAACACAACTGGATACAGATCACAAGTATACACAACATTTATTACCAGATACCCGGAATTAAAATTTTTAACAGAACAACTACTAGCTGATCAGATCCGTGTAATAATAAAAAATAACAGGATACCCCAGTCAGAATTACAAAACATCAAACAACAAGTACAACAAATACTGGAACAAAATAATGTGCAATCAGAAGAAGAAGAAAATACAGTAATGGACTCAAACATCCCAGAGCAAACAAACAAAGACCAACACGCATCAATTAAACAATCAGAGGAAAACGAAATCTTAAGACAGCCACCAGAACAAGCACAAATAGAACACGAAGAGACACACGTGTTAGATATAGAAGAGAAATTTCAGTTGACATATATAGAATACAAAGACACAAATACAGACATTAGACCATTCTTGCATAGACCGCCAAATAACCCACAAGTCGAAACAACAATAAAAACTATCAACACAATCATACACAACAAAATAAATGAAAACACAACTATGGAAGAGTTACAACTACTGGTTTATATAGGAGCACTCACAACACTAAATATACACACTAGGCAGAGATCAGAACAAACCAACACACAGAAGAAACCCACAAAACCAGCATGGCAACACAGGCTACAGATCAGAATAGAAAAACTGAGAAAAGACATCGGACAGCTAACACAATTTATAAGACATGAAATATCAGACAAAAAACGAAAAAGGATAGGTAAAATCTCACAACAAGAAGCAATAGAGCAATTAGATGAAAAAAAGCAGAAATTACAAGCATTGGCCAAACGACTTAGAAGATACAAAAAAAGTGAAAATAGAAGGAAACAAAACCAAACATTCAACACAAACCAAAAGAGATTTTACCAAACAATGGATAACACACACATTAAAATAGACAATCCACCAAACATAACAGACATGGAACACTTCTGGAGCAACATATGGTCAAACTCGGTACAACATAACAGGCATGCACTGTGGATACAAGCAGAAACAGACACATACAAGATGATACCACAAATGCCTGAAGTGATAATTTTGCAACATGAAGTCACCTGAGCAATTAATTCCGCACACAATTGGAAAGCCCCTGGAAATGATAAAATAGCAAATTACTGGCTAAAGAAGTTCACCTCAACACATTCACATCTAACTAAATTATTTAACAGTTACATTGCAGACCCATACACATTCCCTGATACACTTGCACATGGAATAACCTATCTGAAACCTAAAGATCAAGCAGACACAGCAAACACAGCTAAATATCGCCCCATAACATGCCTACCAACAATATACAGAATATTAACTTCAGTCATTACACAGAAATTAATGACACATACAACACAGAACAAAATTATAAATGAAGAACTAAAAGGCTGCTGCAAAGGAGCACGAGGATGTAAAGAGCAACTGATAATAGATACAGAGGTGACATATCAAGCTAAAACTAAACAAAGGTCCCTACACTACGCATACATTGATTACCAAAAAGCCTTTGATAGTGTACCCCACTCATGGTTACTACAGATATTGGAAATATACAAAGTAGATCCTAAATTGATACTGTTTCTAAACATAGTAATGAAAAACTGGAAAACCACACTTAATATCCAATCAAATTCAGATAACATCACATCACAGACAATACAGATTAAGCGTGGAATATACCAAGGAGACTCATTAAGTCCTTTCTGGTTCTGTCTTGCTCTGAATCCACTATCCAACATGCTAAATAATACAAATTATGGATACAATATTACTGGAACATACCCACACAAAATCACACATTTGCTATACATGGATGATCTAAAACTACTGGCAGCAACAAATCAACAACTCAACCAATTACTAAAGATAACAGAAGTATTCAGCAATGATATAAATATGGCTTTTGGAACAGACAAATGTAAGAAAAATAGCATAGTCAAGGGAAAAAACACTAAACAAGAAGATTACATATTGGATAACCACAGCGACTGCATAGAAGCGATGGAAAAAATAGATGCCTATAAATATCTAGGATACAGATAAAAAATAGGAATAGATAATACAAATATTAAAGAAGAACTAAAAGAAAAATATGGCCAAAGACTAACAAAAATACTGAAAACCGAATTGACAGCAAGAAACAAGACAAAAGCTATAAACACTTATGCTATACCAGTATTGACCTACTCATTTGGAGTAGTGAAATGGAGTGACACAGACCTAGAAGCACTCAATACACTTACACGATCACAATGCCACAAATATAGAATACATCACATACATTCAGCAACAGAAAGATTCACATTAAGCAGAAGGGAACGTGGAAGGGGATTTATAGATATAAAATACCTACATTATGGACAGGTAGACAATTTAAGAAAATTCTTTCTAGAACGAGCAGAAACTAGCAAAATACACAAAGCAATCACTCATATAAATACATCAGCTACACCATTGCAATTTCATAACCACTTCTACAACCCTTTAGATCACATAACATCAACAGATACAAAGAAAGTAAATTGGAAAAAGGAAACACTACATGGCAAGCACCCGTATCATCTAACACAGCCACACATAGATCAAGACGCATCCAACACATGGCTAAGAAAAGGAAATACACTCCTGGAAATGGAAAAAAGAACATATTGACACTGGTGTGTCAGACCCACCATACTTGCTCCGGACACTGCGAGAGGGCTGTACAAGCAATGATCACACGCACGGCACAGCGGACACACCAGGAACCGCGGTGTTGGCCGTCGAATGGCGCTAGCTGCGCAGCATTTGTGCACCGCCGCCGTCAGTGTCAGCCAGTTTGCCGTGGCATACGGAGCTCCATCGCAGTCTTTAACACTGGTAGCATGCCGCGACAGCGTGGACGTGAACCGTATGTGCAGTTGACGGACTTTGAGCGAGGGCGTATAGTGGGCATGCGGGAGGCCGGGTGGACGTACCGCCGAATTGCTTAACACGTGGGGCGTGAGGTCTCTACAGTACATCGATGTTGTCGCCAGTGGTCGGCGGAAGGTGCACGTGCCCGTCGACCTGTGACCGGACCGCAGCGACGCACGGATGCACGCCAACACCGTAGGATCCTACGCAGTGCCGTAGGGGACCGCACCGCCACTTCCCAGCAAATTAGGGACACTGTTGCTCCTGGGGTATCGGCGAGGACCATTCGCAACCGTCTCCATGAAGCTGGGCTACGGTCCCGCACACCGTTAGGCCGTCTTCCGCTCACGCCCCAACATCGTGCAGCCCGCCTCCAGTGGTGTCGCGACAGGCGTGAATGGAGGGACGAATGGAGACGTGTCGTCTTCAGCGATGAGAGTCGCTTCTGCCTTGGTGCCAATGATGGTCGTATGCGTGTTTGGCGCCGTGCAGGTGAGCGCCACAATCAGGACTGCATACGACCGAGGCACACAGGGCCAACACCCGGCATCATGGTGTGGGGAGCGATCTCCTACACTGGCCGTACACCACTGGTGATCGTCGAGGGGACACTGAATAGTGCACGGTACATCCAAACCGTCATCGAACCCATCGTTCTACCATTCCTAGACCGGCAAGGGAACTTGCTGTTCCAACAGGACAATGCACGTCCGCATGTATCCCGTGCCACCAAACGTGCTCTAGAAGGTGTAAGTCAACTACCCTGGCCAGCAAGATCTCCGGATCTGTCCCCCATTGAGCATGTTTGGGACTGGATGAAGCGTCGTCTCACGCGGTCTGTACGTCCAGCACGAACGCTGGTCCAACTGAGGCGCCACGTGGAAATGGCATGGCAAGCCGTTCCACAGGACTACATCCAGCATCTCTACGATCGTCTCCATGGGAGAATAGCAGCCTGCATTGCTGCGAAAGGTGGATATACACTGTACTAGTGCCGACATTGTGCATGCTCTGTTGCCTGTGTCTATGTGCCTGTGGTTCTGTCAGTGTGATCATGTGATGTATCTGACCCCAGGAATGTGTCAATAAAGTTTCCCCTTCCTGGGACAATGAATTCACGGTGTTCTTATTTCAATTTCCAGGAGTGTATATACAGTGAGACGGAAGGATTCATTATTGCAATACAGGATCAAGCAATAAACACCAGATATTACAGCAAGCATATTATTAAAGATCCCAATACCACAACAGATAAATGCAGACTTTGCAAACAACAAATAGAAACAGTAGATCACATCACAAGCGGATGTACAATACTAGCAAATACAGAATACCCCAGAAGACATGACAATGTAGCAAAAATAATACATCAACAACTTGCCATAAAACATAAACTAATAAAACAACACATTCCCACATACAAGTACACACCACAAAATGTACTGGAGAATGATGAATACAAATTATACTGGAACAGAACGATTGTAACAGATAAAACAACACCACATAACAAACCTGACATCATACTCACCAATAAAAAGAAGAAATTAACACAACTAATTGAAATATCCATACCCAAGACAACAAATATACAGAAGAAAACAGGAGAAAAAATAGAAAAATACAACCAACTGGCTGAGGAAGTCAAGGGCATGTGGCATCAGGATAAAGTCGACATTATACCAATTATACTATCAACTACAGGAGTCATACCTCACAATATCCACCAGTACATCAATGCAATACAGCTACATCCAAACATATATATACAACTACAAAAATCTGTAATTATTGATACATGTTCAATGACCCGAAAGTTCCTAAATGCAATATAACATATACCGTACAGTTAAAAGGAAGTCACGCTTGATCAAGGTCCACGTCACTGTCCATTTTTGACCAGACATAACGTCTGAGAATAGAAAGAAATAATAATGATAATAAAGGTTTTTCGGCTGAAGTGCGCACCTGTAATCCCTGAAGACGGTGTTACAGTGTTTAGACAGGGACAAAGCTGCTCGGATACTGTATACTTTCTCGCTAATTTCAAATACAGCACGAGTCCCCTTGCTTTAATCTGTACAAATATAAACTGTTCTTCCTTTTATTATTTTACTCGGGGTCATTCAGATCGCGAATAATGCGTTGGCTCCAGGTTTGGGGGAACCGTTGCGACGTAAACACCACTGTAGATTGGTCTACACCAACTTCTGTTGCTATTGTCTTACTAAGACAGCCTTCCTGGTGCAGAACTAATGTTACAGCACAGTTTTTTAGATTCCAATCTCCTGCTTTCGTTCCATTAGGAGGTAGTGTGGTATGAACCTGATCAGATGTAAAACACATTGTAGGTGAGCACAACGTATTATAAATTAATGGAACTGATGGCTACACAGACAGCTAAAGGGCTGAAGAACATTCAAATGGAACCGTATTAGATGGTTTTGCGTACTCATCAGCACTCCTGTGCGTGGACAACCAGTCAAATACGGATCAGAGGCGCTTAGTCTTTACGTGTCCATACTTGCTTTATTTTCATAACGGGGATATGTTGTTGTTGTGGACTTCAATACAGAGGCTGGTTTGATGCAACTCTCCGTGCTACTCTACTCTGTGCAAGCTTCTTCATCTCCCAGTACCTACTGCAACCTACATAGTTCTATATCTGTTTAGTTTATTCATTTCTTGGCTCCCTCTACGATTTTTACTCTCCACGTTGCTCTCCAACACTGAATTGGTGATCCCTTGATGCCTCAGAGTATGTCCGACCAAGCGATCCCTTCTTCTAGTCAATTGTTGCCACAAATTTCTCTTCTCCCAAATTCTATTCAATACCTCTACATTAGTTATGTGATCTACCCATCTAACCTTCAGCATTCTTCTGTAGCACCACATTTCGAAAGTTTCTATTCTCTTTTTGTCCAAACTATTTATCGTCCACAGTTCACTTCCATACGTGGCTACACTCCATACAAATACTTTCAGAAACGACTTGGTGACACTTATATCTATACTCGATGTTAACAAATTTCTCTTCTTCAGAAACGCTTTCCTTGCCATTACCAGTCTACACTTTATATCCTCTCTACTTCGACCATCATCAGTTATTTTGCTCCACAAATAGCAAAACTTCTTTACTACTTTAAGTATCTCATGTCCTAATCTAATTCCCTCAATATCACCCGACTTAATTCGACTACATTCCATTATCCTCGTTCTGTTTTGTTGATGTTCATCTTATATTCTCCTTTCAACACATTGTAAATTCCGTTCAGCTGCTCTTCCAGGTCCTTTTCTGTCTCTGACAGGATTACAATGTCATCGGCGAACCTCAAAGTTTTTACTTCTTCATGGATTTTAATACCTACTCCGAACTTTTCTTTTGTTTCCTTCACTGCTTGCTCAATATACAGATTGAATAACATTGGGGAGTGGCTACAACCCTATCTCACTCCCTTCCCAACCACTGCTTCCCTTTCATGTCCCTTGACTCTTATAACTGCCATCTGCTTTCTGTATAAATTGTAAATAGCCTTTCGCTCCCTGTATTTTACCCCTGCCACCTTTAGAATTTGAAAGAGAGTATTCCAGTCAACATTGTCAAAAGCTTTCTCTAAGTCTACAAATGCTAGAAACGTAGGTTTGCCTTTCCTTAATCTATTTCCAGTATTGCCCCACGTGTTCCAACATTTCTACGGAATCCAAACTGATCTTACGCGAGGTCGGCTTCTACCAGTTTTTCCGTTCTTCTCTAAAGAATTCTTGTTAGTATATGATAGAATAATAAAAACTGAACCCCTGTTTTAGCCACAAATCGATAGTGGTGCTATGTGTTGTATTCTCCAACAATTTATTGAACGTAACTTCTTCTACAATACAATAGCTGGCTGTACAATAGATGTAGTCGTCCGTCGATCTAGCCGGAGATGTGGTTCCTCTCGGTCGGCTGGTACTTCAATCGGCGGTGCAGTACAGCGGCTTCGGTGATGTCATCTCGGAGACTCTGCTATAGCGGTTGCCATTAGCAGCGGACGAAGACTGGTCTGCCTTCGACCGGCCGGGCCTATATAGTGAGCTGGAGCCAATAGAAACCCGGCGTAGGAATTCGTGGCCGGATATGTCGCAGCGACCTCTGCAAGGAAAGGTTCCTATTAATCGACTGGAATCTTCGGCGTGTTTACCTGATGTCTGCACCTGTTTGGCTGTTGGTTTGTTCCTCTCATAGCTTGGCTGTTATGCGGTGCTGCCTGCCATTTAGGGGAACCCGATGGCACACAGTACACTATGTGATCGAATACTTTTGACCAGCAGTGTACGAGGTGACAACCCGGAGCTGCGACACAAACTTGTTGGCGCCTGCAGCCAGTGCCAGTTCCCCCACCAGCCACCCCTCTGCTGCTCCGCTGGCGGGGCCACGTGTGCCGCCGGCTGGACGCGCAGGTCGCAGGTCGGCATTAGCCTGGGAGCCGCGGCGCAGCCCGAGTTGGCCGCCGCCCGTAACCATGATTTGCACAGCGCGGGCCCCGGGGACAGCTGCTTCTTCGTTAAGCCGGCCGACTTCTGCCGCAGTCTCCTCAGCGCCGCCGCCATACCGGGCCGGACCAGCAGGTAGTTACTGCGCCGCGTTGATCCTCATTTTCACCGCCACGAAGCCAACACACTGTCCTTTAGTGCGGAAAATTTCGTTCTGCGGAAAACACAGCATATACAGGGTGATCTTTTCCACCGTGTACAAACTCTAGGGTCTGATCGATGAGAGGATACGGAACAAAAAGGTTCTAACGAACTTGCTAGAGACCATTTATTCAATCATACTTTGTTACAGCGACTGTGGTCCAATACACGCTGTACCAGGCAGCCACAATTAAAATACGTATTGTTGCCTCCTAGGGGGTTGTACTCTTCCTAATACATCACGAGGTTTGCTCTCTCCCGCCGTAGTAATTGGTAATGTTGTGTCCGATTCCCTTCTCTCACTGACTCATCTTGTAGTGGAAGTGCTACAGAATTGTACACAATGGTTCCGTATTCGAATCGACTAGTTGCCGACGTACTGTTTACTTATGGAAAGACAAATGGCAACGGGTGGCGGGCATCGAGGTTGTACCAGCAGACCTATCCCCACCTACAACAACCACAGCATTTAATGTTTGCAACAGTGTTTCGCCGTTTGTCTGAGAAAGGATGGTTTCAGGAAGCAGGAAATCATGAAGGACGTAGCCGATATGTTCGGACGCCAGACTAGGAGGAAAAAGTGATCAACACTGTGGAAGGCGAGCGCCATGTCAGTACCAGGCAGTTGGCCTGCCAGTACAGGGTAAGCCACACGACCGTGTGGAACGTTCTCCATGACAATTATTACTAGCCTTATCATTTACAGCGGATGCAGAGCTTACTAGCGACAGACTTTTCACATCGGGAGCAGTTGTGTCACTTGTTTCATCACCGGCATTTACGTCGCCCATCCTATTCACAGATGACGCCAACTTTACGCCGAGTGGTATCTTGACTTTCATAACAGTCATATGTGGGATAGTAGGCAGAGTCCCCGTGGTACGGTGACTGTGAATCTTCAGCGCCGGCGCAGCCGGAATCTGTGGGCCGGGACAACTGGCGACTGTATTTTGGGACTAGTCTTCTTTCCACGCCGAATAACAGGCCGGAACTATCGGCGTTTCTCGCGGGTGACATTGCCTCTCATGCTGGAAGAAGTGCCACTGAAGATTCGAAGGGTTATGTGGCTGCTACATGATGGTGATCCAGCCATCTTCTCCCTTAACGTGCCGACGCGTTTCAGTCGTGTCTTCCCTGGTCGATGGTCCGCAGCTCGTGGTCGTGCGGTAGCGTTATCGCTTCCCGCGCCCGGGTTCCCGGGTTCGATTCCCAGCGGGGTCAGGGATTTTCTCTGCCTCGTGATGATTGGGTGTTGTGTGATGTCCTTAGGTTAGTTAGGTTTAAGTAGTTCTAAGTTCTAGGGGACTGATGACCATAGATGTTAAGTCCTATAGTGCTCAGAGCCTTTCCCTGGTCGATGGATCGGACGAAGGGATCCAGATGCAAGGCCTGCTCGTTCATCGGATCTCAACACGTGCGATTTCTGGTTGTGGGGCCTTCTCAGAAGTAGCGTGTATGCAGAGCCCATTCCAGATGTGGAGACTCTAGAGCAGCGTATCCATGCTGCCTTTGACACTCTTTGGATGCAGCCTCGCCGCTGTGAACGTGTGTGGCAGAACATTCTAAGGCGCGTAAACGTATGCGTTGAGGAACATGGAAACCAGTTTCAACACATTCTGTAACTGTGGCTGCATGGTACACTACGTATTAGATCGCAGTCCCTGTATTAATGTACGAATGAATAATGAGCCCACTTTCTGATTCTGTCAGGTGCTGATATTGCTTTCTCACAGTAGCTCGCGCATCTCCGTGTCCTTCACAATGATCGTTCCACATATCATGCTGTTAAAGCACCTTATATACCCTACCAAGCATGCAACCAACATTAATGCACTATGTTGGCTATTGTACCTCTCACAGAGAATTGCGGTCCTAAGCATCTACATACCCATCGATGATACGACGTGTACTAACCTACATTGACACTGTATCATGTATTTCAGGAGCTTCGCTTATTCTTGTCTGGCAATGTCCATTCCAATGAATTGCACACATCTTTACCCAGCCAGTTCTTGTGAAACTTTGGATAATCTTTTCTAACTTTAACAGTTTACAACAGTAAAAATTCCTAATATTTACGTCAAAAGTAACTTTTGGTGTACAAACAGGTACCTAAAATACAGAATTTATAACTTTCCTTTAGAAGTAACTTCCTGACATATTGGTGTGTTTCTGAGGCATTCAGTGAAGAACGTTAAATAAATATCTGATATTTAAATATTGGAGTAAAAATAAATTCAGTTTCAGATTGCTATAAGTATTTATGTGGACAATATTATTTTAATTTGTTACTCGGCCAATCTGAGAAGAAATATTTTGCATACTTTGGCGGGAGAGAGGAGGCATTACCTGGTGCATTGATGCCTAGAATCTACTTTACATGTGGATACTTCTATCTTGTAATTTTTATTCATGCTGTCGAGCATCTAATGCTAGTATTCCAATTCAATGGACGTGCCTGATGCACAAGGTTTCCATAACAACTGTCACAATTTGGACATTGCGCTGCTAATGGTCATGAAGTGAACAGGTTTATTGATGTATGTTTTGCAGTTGTGGTCTTTGTGAAATTACAAGTGTTCATGGTAATGTATAAATCATGTACAAGAAACAACTTTAAACCTCTTAGACAAGTTGACACTACTAATTGTATCCAATGCTTTTGTAAGTACGAAATTGTAATTACATATAGTTAATTCAATTATTATCACTATTCATGAAATTAATATTAATATTAAAGAATATTAAAATTACTAAGAAATATAGGTATAAGGAATGTGTAGCTGTAGACAGTGTATAGTTTTTGTAATATATACACTAATTTATTGTTTTGTTTACTATTACTGCTGCTTTTTTCCTCTCATCTGACCTTCAATTCAGTCTGACATTACGTCGCTCGTATAAGCTATTTGTTAGAAATCTCAAGATGAAGTTATTTTCTTTAAAGTAAAGCAGAAGATACATTAAAATGAAAGATTAACTAAAAGTTATTTCAGATTTTATCAGATATTTATGGGCATTGAGAAACTGTTGGGACTTTAAAACACAGTAGACATTTATATGGCCAAGCAATCGAAAAAATTGGAAGATGATATGTCTGAGTATATTTAAACTAAAGCCACAGCCATAACTGTACATGTGAATTTCGCAATAACTTCAGTCGTCCAGCGCGCAAATAAGGACTCAGAATTAGGTAACAGTGAAGTAGTGCAAGAATTAAAGGCTGAATTTCAGCAAACAATAGGTAAAGAGGCATACAGTCCCGAAGGCTATAATCAAGCAAAGGGCAGTCTATGGTAATACTTTGAGTGTTGCATTAATAAATCTAGGTACTGCTATGAACCCATGTCACATAAGGTTGTGCATTCTTAAAGCCAAGCTAACCATACATAGTAGAGAGAAACTAATCTACTTGCCAGACACAGATCTAGATCATTTAATGCGAGTTGTTGTTTCTTCAGACTTGCTTCACGAAGATATTATACAACTTAGTGGCAGTAATAATTCAACAATTAACTCCAGAGGTAATAATAATAATCATAATGGTTAGAGCGATAGAAAAAATAATAGTAGTAATTATCATTACTATTATTAAATTTTAATGGGAATTTTGGGTTATTCTACAAGCGCACCTTTAGCTACAAACGAAAGTTACAGGCCATGATAATGGTAGCACACACAGTTTAAAAAGGAAACGGATGTATAATGAGAATGTCAATCCTAATAAACATAAAAATAGTAGGAATACAAGGATTCAATGGAATAACGCTAATCCACGCCGAAGCATTAAACAGCTGGAGCAGTATCTGGGCGAACCTTGCCCATGCAAGATCAAATAAGTGATAATAGTAAAAACCCACAAGCCACTCGTGGTCCAGCTAGACACTGGACGCAACAAAGTCATAGTGTAAGAATAGTTGACGTAAGAGATGATGCACAAAACCGACCATCCTCCTCCTCCTACCACTACCAACCGCTTTCAGAGACTGGTTGGAGGACAGGAGGAGAGTAACTTAGTAAGTTGAGTCTGAAACGCCCGCCAAATCACGCAATGCTGATAGGTAATTAGGATGGCGGAAAGGGCCAAGGGAGTTGCGGTCGGATTCATTTTGCAATTGTAATTTATTATCATTTAGTTCACAAATACACTTTTGAAAGAATTAAATTTGCTTCGCGGCTGAAGGCCTGCAAACAGATGCTTTAGAATAAGTTCAATTCTGAAAAGACGTGAGACGCAGTTAAATTTACGAATAAGATAAATCGTATACATATATGAGATCAGCATGCGGAGCGGCTGAAGGCCGCAGCATTAAATGTTCAAGATTCCAAATATACTATGATGATTACTGAAGGCAGAAGGCCACAATATTTTAAGATGCTAACAAGGCTGATGACCCGCAAGGTGCAGAGAAGGAGGTAAACAAACGCAATGAGATGGCTGAAGGCCACAAAACTTAATTCTGAAAGATAAGAAAATATATATTGCAACAATCGGTAAAACAATAAATTTAGTTTAAAAATTTCCTTTTTGCAACACCAACGGCGGAATGCCCACAATAACTTGAAAAATCTTTCAGAAGAAATTAGAATAACCTTTCAAGAGCAGAAGATGTTTCCAGGGCTGAAGGCCCACAACTAACCATGCCAAATTAAAAATATGAAATACAGTTAAATTACAACAACATTAAAACTGCCAAAAGGATAATTAAGAGAACTGCACTCTCTTCACTGGATCGGTCTGCCCTCGTTCACTTAGGCAAGACAGTTGATGAGTCCAACTACATTTAATTCGTGCGAACCCCACCAAGGGACAGTCACGGACCGACGGACCAACGGATTGCTTGCCCCGACGGAGTACACGAGAATCCAAGGCCCCAAAACTGAGCTGCTAAAACTACACACCATGTTGGGCAGCAACAACAGGTGAGGAAAAGACACTGCCTAAAAACTACGTTAGCGCCCAGGGCATGTAACCGGAACACTAACAGCCACAAGGCAGATAATTCAGCTGGTGCACTCGAAGTGTAGTCAACCAAAATAGTTAATTGCACAGCATGGCGGCTAAATTTCAGCAATAGAACCATTCGGTGTTGCTCACAGGAAACCCCCCCCCCAACAGAGAACCACCAAAACGAACCACCAAAACATGAATGGACGTGGTTTGGGTAGTTAAAACCACTGCTCAACTTTGACGTCCTGGGACGGTGAACCAAAAAGCTCGTAGCGATCGGATAGCTCCACACAGGCTCCGACACTGCCCAGGGACCGCCAGCGGACCCAACCGACTGCACCGCGCTGAGATAACTTCCCTGGTCCACAGCAACCGACCGACACCACGCGGAATGCCGAGAACATCTGAAATAGTCGTCAGTTGACATAACGCCAATTTCCACACACAACCTGACAAAGACTTGAACGAAGACCTGAACCATACACAACAGTAACTAAGCACGCACGAAGACAAATCGGGAGTCGATGCACGCACGCACACACACACACATACACACACACACACACACACAGCCGACTCATGAATGATCGGCGAGCCAAAACGCGTCGTCCGGTAGGACGACCGACCGACGATCCACCAAGACCGTGGCCCGGCTCAAGTGATGCGTGGCGGTAATGGTCGGGCGAGCCATACCGACGCAGACCTCACCGCTGCTCCAACCCTACCGCTCTAGTGCCGCAGTGCAACTCCTGGACTGGCAGGTCCGGACTGCGCTCCAGACGCGTTCCAACTGACTGCCAGACCCAGACTCGCGATCCGAACTCCCTACGAACTACTTTACGACAGACCACGACCGGGAAGCAATAGCGGTCAAGCAAAGATACTACGAGAGGGGATACATCAATACGCGCTGCTAACGCCGCTCACGGTCAGGCAAAGCACCAATTCAGTGACAGTAGTAATTTAAATTAACGTAGAAGTACGTTAGAAACAGGGTGTAAAATACATGATGGCGGGAACACGAGCCACGGACGGCTCTGAGTCTACACGTCAAGACGTAATGGTGGACCAGAGGAGTTTAGTATCGAACAAAGACAGTGTAAATTAGGCAAAGGTAAATTAGTACAAGCTATAATAAAGCAACTATTAAGGAGGTATCTACACTCCTGGAAATGGAAAAAAGAACACATTGACACCGGTGTGTCAGACCCACCATACTTGCTCCGGACACTGCGAGAGGGCTGTACAAGCAATGATCGCACGCACGGCACAGCGGACACACCAGGAACCGCGGTGTTGGCCGTCGAATGGCGCTAGCTGCGCAGCATTTGTGCACCGCCGCCGTCAGTGTCAGCCAGTTTGCCGTGGCATACGGAGCTCCATCGCAGTCTTTAACACTGGTAGCATGCCGCGACAGCGTCGACGTGAACCGTATGTGCAGTTGACGGACTTTGAGCGAGGGCGTATAGTGGGCATGCGGGAGGCCGGGTGGACGTACCGCCGAATTGCTCAACACGTGGGGCGTGAGGTCTCCACAGTACATCGATGTTGTCGCCAGTGGTCGGCGGAAGGTGCACGTGCCCGTCGACCTGGGACCGGACCGCAGCGACGCACGGATGCACGCCAAGACCGTAGGATCCTACGCAGTGCCGTAGGGGACCGCACCGCCACTTCCCAGCAAATTAGGGACACTGTTGCTCCTGGGGTATCGGCGAGGACCATTCGCAACCGTCTCCATGAAGCTGGGCTACGGTCCCGCACACCGTTAGGCCGTCTTCCGCTCACGCCCCAACATCGTGCAGCCCGCCTCCAGTGGTGTCGCGACAGGCGTGAATGGAGGGACGAATGGAGACGTGTCGTCTTCAGCGATGAGAGTCGCTTCTGCCTTGGTGCCAATGATGGTCGTATGCGTGTTTGGCGCCGTGCAGGTGAGCGCCACAATCAGGACTGCATGCGACCGAGGCACACAGGGCCAACACCCGGCATCATGGTGTGGGGAGCGATCACCTACACTGGCCGTACACCACTGGTGATCGTCGAGGGGATACTGAATAGTGCACGGTACATCCAAACCGTCATCGAACCCATCGTTCTACCATTCCTAGACCGGCAAGGGAACTTGCTGTTCCAACAGGACAATGCACGTCCGCATGTATCCCGTGCCACCCAACGTGCTCTAGAAGGTGTAAGTCAACTACCCTGGCCAGCAAGATCTCCGGATCTGTCCCCCATTGAGCATGTTTGGGACTGGATGAAGCGTCGTCTCACGCGGTCTGCACGTCCAGCACGAACGCTGGTCCAACTGAGGCGCCAGGTGGAAATGGCATGGCAAGCCGTTCCACAGGACTACATCCAGCATCTCTACGATCGTCTCCATGGGAGAATAGCAGCCTGCATTGCTGCGAAAGGTGGATATACACTGTACTAGTGCCGACATTGTGCATGCTCTGTTGCCTGTGTCTATGTGCCTGTGGTTCTGTCAGTGTGATCATGTGATGTATCTGACCCCAGGAATGTGTCAATAAAGTTTCCCCTTCCTGGGACAATGAATTCACGGTGTTCTTATTTCAATTTCCAGGAGTGTATTTAGATAATTTTGAATACTGGAGCTTCTACGAATGTGATGAATCAGAATTTTTCAAACAGGTTAGCTTTAATAAAGTGATTCCGGTTCAGCCAGTTCAGAATTCATTTATCACTGGAGCTTTTCGAGCTCTGTCACAGACTGTAAAATTTCTAATACATGTGGACGTAATAGTCAAGGAGGGAAAACTGGATCGCAACTTTTTGGTCATACAAAAACTGTCCGTTGCTTCTGTCTGGGCATGCGATTTTCCATGTTAGAAGACCTCGAGACAGTATGTCGTTATTTAGAGAGCGAAGGTCATCGAAGAAGACTTTGAATTTGGTGAAAACGCCAGAGGAGCATGGTAAATATTACCAGCATATTATCGTACGACGCTTTGGATCTAAGGTGCTACACATCACGATCGATTATTGTTCGGCAAATTCAGCTCAATAAAACGTTTCGAATAACGATAATGTCATTGATAGCAAAGTAGCCAACTCAGTATATTTAACTGAAGGCAGATAGAAAGAGCTATACCAGTTACTAAGCAGGTATATTCAAGTGTTTGATGACAAGTGACAATAGTCGTGGGCTTCCTCCTAATATCGCCTCGGACCTCCTTTTGCCCGGCGTAGCGCACCAGCTCGACGTGCAGTGGACTCAACAAGTCGTTGAAAGTCCCCTGCAAAAGTACTGAGAATTTATGCCTCTATAGCAGTTCACAATTGCGCAAGTGTTGCCGGTGCAATTTTTTGTGCCCAAACTGACATCTCCATTGTGTCCCATTATTGTTCGGGCGATCTGTGTGACCAAACAATTCGCTCGAATTCTACATCTAAATGGATACTCTGCAAATCACATTTAAGTGCCTGGCATAAGGTTCATTGAACCGCTTTCATAGTTCTCTATTATTCCAATCTCATATAGCGTGCGGAAAGAAAGAACACCTATATCTTCCCGTGCGAGCTCTGATTTCCATCATTTTATCATGGGATTGGTTTCTCCCTCTGTAGGTCGGCGTCAACAAAATATTTTCGCATTCGGAGGATAAATTGGCGATTGGAATTTCGTGAGAAATTCTGCCGCAACGAGAAACGCCTTTCTTTTAATGATGTCCATCCGAAATCCTATATCATTTCAATGACACTCTCTCTCTATTTTGTGATAATACAAAACATGCTGTCCTTTGAACTTTTTCGATGTACTCTATCAATACCATGTGGTAAGGATCCCACAGAGCGCACTAATATCCTAAAATCCTAAAACAGGACGGACGAGCGTAGTGTACATAGTCTCTTTAGTAGGTCTGTCACTTTTTATAAGTGTTCTGCCAATAAAAATTAGACTTCGGTTTGCCTTCCCCACAACTTTTTCTATGTGTTCCAATTTAAGTTGTTCGTAATTGTAATTTATAGGTATTTAGTTGAATTTATATCCTTTAGATCCGTCTGAATTATCGTGTAACCGAAGTTTAACGGATTACTTTTAGCGCTCATGTAGATGACCTCACACTTTTCCTTATTTAGGGTCAACTGCCAATTTTCGAACCATACAGATCTCTTTTCTAAACCGTTTTTCAATTTGTCTTGATCTTCCGATGACTTTACAAGTCGATAAACGACAGCGTAAACTGCAAACAACCTAAGACCACTGCTCAGATTGTCTCCCAAATCGTTTGTATAAATAAGGAACAGGAAAGGGTCTATAACACTACCTTGGGGAACGCCAGAAATCCCTTCTGTTTTACTGACTTTCCGCCAATTACTACAAACTGTGACCTCTGTGACAGGAAATCAAAAATCCATTCACATAACTGAGACGAGATTCCATAAGCACTACAAGTCGCTTGTGTGGTACAATGTCAAAAGCCTTCCGGGAATCCAGAAATACGAAATGCATTTGAAATCCGTTGTCAATAGCACTCAACGCTTCGTGAGAGTAAAGAGCTACTTGTGTTTCACAAGAACGATGTTTTCTAAATCGGTGTTGACTGTGTGTCAATAGACCGTTCTCCTCGAGGTAATTCATAATTTTCGAACACAATATATTTTCCAGTATCCTGCTGCATGTCGACGTAAATGATATGGGCCTGTGATTTAGCGGATTACCCGTACTACCTGTGTTGATTATTGGTGTGACCTGTGCAACTTTCCAGTCTTCGACCAGAATGCTCTTCAAACCAATGAGAAGGAGTTGTGGTCCGGCGACGTGACGCATTTTCACCCACCAAAAAAAAAAAGAAAAAATTTTTTGTTTGGGAAACTGGAGCCCATGAATGGCTGAAAATAGTGACGGAAGATAGCTACTTCCAGTCAATAATCGATTCAATTGGACTAGACGACCCAGTTCATTCGTTGTACACACAGTGCACACTACTATTACGAAGCTACCACCAGCCTGCACGGTGCCTTTTTAACAATTTGGATCCACGGCTTTGTGGGGTCTGCACCCGAATCTAACACTACCACTAAGTATTACCAAAATATTCAAATGTGTGTGAATTCGTATGGGACCAAACTGCTGAGGTCATCGGTCCCTTGATTTACACACCACTTAAACTAACTTATGCTATGAACGATACAAACACTAATGCCCGAGGGAGGATTCGAACCTCCGGCGGGAGAGACCTCGCAGTGACATGGCGCCTCTAACCACGCGGCCACTAAACGCGGTAACTGTTACCAACTGAACTCAGGAGTCATTTGACCAGGCCACGGTATCCCAGTCGTCTAGGGTCCAAGCGAGGTGGTCACCAGCGCAGAAGAGGCGCTGCAGGCGTTGACACGCTGTTAGCAGAGGAACTCCTATCGGCCGTCTGCTCCCATAGCGATTCACACTAAATTTCGCCACAGTATCGTTACAGCTGCAAAATACTAACGCGAATTCTTTACAGACGAATGGAAAAACTGGTAGAAGCCAACCTCGGCGAATATCAGTTTGGATTCCTCAGAAATGTTGTAATACGTGAGACAATACTGACGCTACGTCTTATCTTAGAAAATAGATTAAGGAAAGGCAAACCTACGTTTCTAGCATTTGTAGACTTAGAGAAAGCTTTTGACAATGTTGACTGGAATACTCTCTTTCAAATTCTAAAGGTGGCAGGGGTAAAATACAGGGAGCGAAAGGCTATTTACGATTTGTACAGAAACCAGATGGCAGTTATAAGAGTCGAGGTGCATGAAAGGGAAGCAGCGGTTGGGAAGGGAGTGAGACAGGGTTGTAGCCTATCCCCGATGTTATTCAATCTGTATATTGAGCAAGCAGTAAAGGAAACAAAAGAAAAATTCGGAGTAGGTATTAAAATCCACGGAGAAGAAATATAAACGTAGAGGTTCGCCGATGACATTGTAATTCTGTCAGAGACAGCAAAGGAGTTGGAAGAGCAGTTGAACGGAAAGGACAGTGTCTTGAAAGGACGATATAAGATGAACGTGAACAAAAGCAAAACGAGGATAATGGAATGTAGTCGAATTAAGTCGGGAGATGCTGAGGGTATTAGATTAGGAAATGAGACACTTAAAGTAGTAAATGAGTTTTGCTATTTGGGGAGCAAAATAACTGATGATGGTCGAAGTACGGAGGATATAAAATGTAGACTGGCAATTGCAAGGAAAGCGTTTCTGAAGAAGAGAAATTTGTTAACATCGAGTATAGATTTAAGTGTCACGAAGTCGTTTCTGAAAGTATTTGTATGGAGTGTAGCCAAGTATAGAAGTGAAACATGGACGATAAATAGTTTGGACAAGAAAAGAATAGAAGCTTTCGAAATGTGGTGCTACAGATGAATGCTGAAGATTAGATGGGTAGATCAAATAACTAATGAGGAGGTACTGAATAGGATTGGGGAGGAGAGAAGTTTGTGGCACAACTTGACAAGAAGAAGAGACCGGTTGGTAGGACATGTTCTGAGGCATCAAGGGATCACCAATTTAGTATTGGAGGGCAGCGTGGAGGGTAAAAATCGTAGGGGGAGACCAAGAGATGAATACACTAAGCAGATTCAGAAGGATGCAGGTTGCAGTAGGTACTGGGAGATGAAGAAGCTTGCACAGGATAGAGTAGCATGGAGAGCTGCATCAAACCAGTCTCAAGACTGAAGACAACAACAAGAACAACAACATCGTTACAGATATGTTCGTCAAAGGTCTGACATTGATTTATGTGGTTGAACCGTTGAGTGATCGATAGCTTGCGCCACGTCTCCTGAAACACGGTCTTTGTCGTGAAAGGTGTTGCCACGAGTGCGGCTGACGCGGGTTCTCCGCAACAGACAGTGAGTGAAGGTCCGCCGTGCAATGGGCTGGCTCTTCTATCAACCCTGTACTTTCCAATTTTGTCTGGCTGAACATTTTCCGAACACGAGGAACGTGCACCGGAAGAGGGAGTGGACACACTATCGCAACTTAGGTACTGTAAGACGCTACGGACTATAAAACACACCTTAGTTTTTAAGTAGTTTTTAAAAAACCAAATTTTTACTACCTTTTTTATCCGATAGCAAAGCCAGACTAAAAGAAATGTTCTTAGTTTATAAAGCCGAACTGACCCTTAAAATCTACTAAAAAACTAAAAACCCGCCTCGATTGCGAAAAATGCACCTAGTGTTAAGTGTTAACGCAGGTTTCGGCGTAGATAAATACACCTTCTTCAGAACAACAATAAAACCGACAAGTGCCCAAGAAGACCTTTGTCAATGATTAAAAGAACACCATAGCTATACAATTATAGACAAACAAGAAAAGGAAAACACAAACATTACATATGTACAAAGTCAAAACGACTACTTAATGGTGTACGCTCCACCTCACACCGGCCTATGTTCGATGGGCCATGATAAACTGCCTGGACAAATTCTGTTGTTTTTTGGCTTTGGGTTTCAGGTGCATTCGTCTGTTATGGAACCTCGATTCGCGGTGAGAGTGGGTTGCCTTCGAAAGGACAAACCGAGATACGAGAATAAAATCCGAGGATTGGCAGAGCACGGGTACGTCGCTGGGCTGCCGGCGGTGCAGGTGACGGCGGAGCGTACTGGTCAGGTGAACGCAGGCATCGCGCACTACGTCGCATTCCTGCCGGAGGTAGAGAAGACCTTAAAAGTGATTCGGTTTAGTGGCCCATCGCACGCTCAGCTGTACCGCATGCAGGCGCGAATTACGCGTTGGTTGCGGAGAGTTGAAGACCTGGCTTTGGCAGTCGTGGATTCCCAGTACAAACCTGTTCTGATAAACTGCAAAACAGAGTGATAAATTTTCGAATTAGTCTGAGTGCCTTAGCGTTGGTGATCCGGGGCTTAGTGAATTGTGAAATCCAGTGGATACCGAAAACAGAACCATTTTTTCTGGGGTCCAGAAGTGGCGATTTAGAAAATACTTAGTCCAGTTTTATTAAATTGCCTGATCCCATATCGAACGTGTTATGAGGGATGGAATGCTTTGCTATTGATGCTCAATAGCAGTTCGTCAAGTGATATTTTGTGTTTTATTCACTATGGAATGACAGACCTTCTCAGTAGAAGGCCTGAAATAAAAAACCAAATTAACTCAAATTTTATTAAATCTGTACACAATTAAAAACTAGATTATACTGAAACAAAACAGGATAATCCTCTTGATTCAGAATGCAATGCATTCAGAATTTAGCAAAAACTAGTCCAAAAAACATGGGTTTCCTTATTTGGTAAAAATTTCAAGAAATTTATAATGTGTTTAAGGACCACGGCTGCTACTGAAATTAAAGATTATTTTACTGCTCTTTGAGACATGTTGTTTCCTCATCTTAAAAACACTTAGAAGTATGAACCGTGATTTGGCTCTGAGCACTATGTGACTTAACTTCTGAGGTCATCAGTCCCCTAGAACTTAGAACTACTTAAACCTAACTAACCTAAGGACATCACACATATCCATGCCCCAGGCAGGATTCAAACCTCCGACCGTAGCGGTCGCGAAGTTACAGCCTGTAGCGCCTAGAACCACTCGGCCACTCAAGGCCGTCAACCGTGATTTATATTCAAAGAATATTCTTAGGAATTTATTTTATTTATTAGCGATTCACCAAGAATATTAACATATTTAATCACGCTGTGTAAGCATGGAAGTAGTTGCCTGGGAGTAACTGATGAAATCATAACCAAATTCCTTTTAAGAAATGGCAATTTTATTCACTTTAATAGTGCCTGAAAGCATTTTTTAAAAGAAACAGATTTAAAATTATAATCAGAAAGCTCCCTCTAAATATCGAAGTTACAGTTTATTCAGAGGCACAAAGAAACAAATTTTGACTGTATGAGCTTCCAGGAGGAGAACGTTGCCCCTCCTTTTTGACACGGCGGTAGTTGTGACTGCTCACAACAGCCTCTGAAAGACTACACTGGTGCAAATCTGCAACACACCACATTACCTTAAACTAAGAGTTTTAACAATTTACACAAGCACACAAACTATGCACCACCCATAGGAGGGGTGGAAATTGTGCAAAACACTAACAATTAAAATATTAACCTTGCCACCAAAGGTGCAACTTGATTTTAACTTCTAAGAAAAGTCTTACTGTGAAAGTGTGGCAACTTTATATACTAAAATGAGCATTTAAATAAAAGCCCATAAAATGCAATCTTATATAAAATTCTACAAAGTTGGACAAACAATAGTTAACATGCTCTACAGTACACAGATACTACCTCTCAAGATCATAGGCAATAATATCAAGTTTCCAAAGATCAAAACATATTTCAGGTATTAGGCCGCCACACTCCAAGTAATAAATTCGTTAACACACCAAATTCGACAAACATGAAAGAGGCAGCTACTAACGTACGGTAGATTGATAGGGAGATTACCGAACAACCCGAACCGCAGGTTGCTCTCACCCGCCCCTACTACACAAGGGAAAAACGGACCACCGAATTTATAAACAACCAACTTTCCGCGGGTGGGCAAATGGAGAAGAATGGTGGGACGATCCCAAAGCCAAAACGGCTGGTGACCTCACCAAGAAAACGAGTAGAACTTAACAAGCTAATGAAACAACTCACCACCAATCACTTAACATCTAATAAACTTCGATTTCTGGAAAAGACCAGGCGCAGCACCCCCTAGTCGCTTTCCCGACCCGTCCGCTGCCAGCCGCTTCAACGGACGCAGGAAGGCGCGCCGATCTCCCGGCTCACGGCGTCTCAGCTCGCACCGGCCAGCCCGATGTCGTGGGTTGACTCCTGTTGCTCTCGTGTCCACCGCGAAGCCACTACCCCTCGCTATACGCCGCGGCCCACTGGATTCACGTAGCGACCTCACATGCGCCGACGCTCAAGACGGACAAGTCATCTTGTGTCTCAGTGCGCGACCGACCAACCAATCGATCCAACCGCCAATGACCATTGCCTGAGCAAATTCGAGCAGACTGGCAGCATAACGCGCAGACTCAGATGCAGGAACTAAGCCCCGACCGGGCGACCACTCGCTGAGTTCTCTTACTGACAGAGTGGAAAGACTCTCACTTTGTTGACTTTAAAGGTTGATCCGAACGACAGACATACTAACTCTGCGAACGACTGACAGACACTAACTGCCTAAAAAATGCGGACGAAGGACAGACTAGCAAGCTGGGGACGAGAGACTGACCCCGACTGATTGACTGGCGAGCTCATAGTGCCTCTTAAATGCACGTGAACAGGCAACCTTTCCCCTTTCCCACCAGAGGGAGACACCAAAGCTGCGATTGCCACAGCGGCACCACCGCCAGAAACGGAGGGCGACTGCTTCACATTACGCGCTGCGGCGCGCTCTTCAAAACAGCAATTTTTACTGCGGCTCAAAGTACTCAAGCTCAACAAGAGAAAAACTGCAAGCTACAGAATTTCATAATAAATTAAAAAGAGGAGAAGAACGTTAACAACTTGCTATATAACTAGAAGAAGAGGAATAATAAAAGCTTAACACAGGCCAACTACAGAATATCTAATATAGACTGAATGGTATAATATGTATTATCATAGATAAACTACAAAAAATGATTTTTAGTATTCATGGAACTACTATAAAGTTAATAAAGCCTAGATTATCTGTATAACACCGGAGAGCATCAAGATGACAAATTTTATAATGTGTACACCAAAGTGTATATTAACTACAAAGTGATCAGAGAGAAATTTAAATATGCTTTTAGGTGCATCAACGCTGAAGAAAGAAAAGAACTATACGATATGAAATTTAGCAAAGGAATGTACAGGATGGAATGAAAACAATATTATGAAAAGGAAAGTTGCTATTCACCATATTGCTAAAATTCTGAACTGCAGATATGCACAAGAAAAAGAAAAAAGACTGTCACAAATGAGTTTTCAACCAGCAAGTGCCAGTGTGGTTCCATTTCTTCATTATACCTTCAATTAGTTTCTCATCTTCATTTGAGTCTATATCTAGTTCTGTATTTGCATTATCATCTACTTTAGAAAATCTGTATTTGATTGTAATCGTCTTATGTTTAGGAAGTAGTCATCAGCAGTTTTTATCAAACTATTGTATTTAATACATCTAACTGATTTTCCTTTATTTCGATACTTTTCGGAATACAATGCATCTGAATAAAATAATACATCTGCAGAATTTCATAAATCAATGCCATCAAATTTTTCACCCATATCAGCTACAGTATTGTTTTTTTTTTCTTAGTTAACAGATTCGTTACTCAACCTGTACCTTCATAGTCCTTTCTGTTGATCATTAACTTACCACCATCAAATTTTACTGCTTTATTGCCAATATAATTAAACATACCAACAGGTTTCAATCCAAAAACTGTATCTTTACTTTGATTGATATGTTTTAACATTCTTTTACTTACATTTGTTTTTCTAACGTCACCCTCCTTTATTTTAATAACAGCAGCCAGAGGAACAATTTGTTTTTCAGTTTCTCAGTTTTCTTCAGTAGCTTTCAGCAAGTTGTCACCTACTCCTTCAATTTCATTCATTAACTTTTTAGATTGCATTAATAACAGGATGATCTTCTTTCTAATATTTTTCATACTCTGTTCTTTGTATTTTTTCCAAATCATGAACCCTTCTATCAATTCTTCAGTTTTGTCTTTTTCACTTTGTTCTTTTAAAACCTTTGGATCATATTTCAAAAACATTTTCTATAGATTAAGCACATTTATTTTTGTCTATAGATTTATAAAAAGGAATAATATGATCCATTCTGCCTATACACATACCAAAAAACATAGCAACCACAGGAATTTGGCCCACACTTCATTTTTACTAGCCCATGAACAATTAGTATAATGTGGACCAGTTTTTGTAATTTTTCATATTTTATTATAGTTTCGATACTCTTTAAATTCATTATGTTCAAGTAAATTACCATCATCTCAATCAAACAGATAAGCAGTATCATTTATTTAAATGTTAATTTAATAAAGAAAAAGTGTGTTAGTTTAGGAAACTTTTGTGCAACATGTGTATTCCCCTTCATTAGGTTTCATAATCCTGTCTGTCATTAGAAGTCGAAACTGATCATTCCTACATTTGCTACACATTTCTTTAAAAGTCATCAGACCTTAAATTTCCACCAAAAAGCTCATGATAAATAGGATGTAAGTGATTCACCCTGTTTTAATTTAGAACAATTATATTATCTCTGACTAACTGTTTGGTATTTTTAAATGTGTCTGAGCTACATGAATACAATCTGTTCCTGTATGTCTTCCTCTAGGAAAATTTTCTCCAATGAAATCATCAAATGGTACAAGTGAGTTATCTTGGTATAGTTATATCACTGTTGTCAATAAACATAGTAATCTTCTCATTATCTTTCACCTCAACGTTTTTATGTATTTTTTATAAATTCTTGATATTTTGGTTGATCTAAACTTTTTGAATAAACATACTAGTGATTTGTCTTATTCCAATGCAACCACCCTCGAGCTGGAATATAACTGTCAGTCATAAAAGTTGTTTTTCTGCAACCACTTGGAGCTGTTATAGTACATCAAATACAATTGAGTTTGAGCTTACTTTGTTAATTTTATTTCTTTCTTCTGTGGAATTCTTATCTTTATTCCGAACCTGATGTCACTTGATTAAATTTTTTTTATTAGTATTAAATGGGTCAGCTATTTCATTTGGTAGTAAGTCAGTTGTTTTCAAAAACCTATATGAGGAAATTTTAATAATGGAATGGTGACCTAGTTAGTTTGTACATCTCTAACTCCAAATGATACACAAAAAATTGGAAATTATACTGTAATTTAGAAGTGATACAAATTTATGTTGGCCAATATAATTTGAATTGCTAAAAAAAATGTATTCATTCAAGAAAGCCTACTTTACACACTAAATCAGATGAAATTTTATATAGAATTACTATTCAGAGTGATGTGAAATTACATATGGATATAATAGATAGTTCTGGAAGTGTGCTTGGATGTAAACCAAATTACTGAATCTGATAAAAAGCTGTTGCTAACGATGTTCCTAAAATCAATCCATTTCAGGTACTCTATATAAATTTTAATCTCGCTAATGTAATGATTGTGAAACATACTCATCATTTTTATTGAGAAACTGATATTATTGCTTCACTCAAGCTTAATTCTGAATTATGTCGTCTAATAATTCATGAATCACATTATCATCTATATATTCCAAATTTGATACTATACAGGAATTAGAATTAACTATAACTTATGAAAATGATGATGTAATTGAAATTATCCTTGATAAATAATGAGCAAGATCGAGAGTGATCAATTTTATTCACTCCCTGTGAATGAGAAAAGTAAAAGTAACTTAAATGTCCCTAACAAGGATACTGACTTAATTTAAGTTAGATATTTATGAGTTTTGTTGTTGTTACAGCAGATGCATCAGATTATCCTACACATGATGGAAAATCCAATAAAAATTCATCTATTTTTATGTGGCAAAGCTATAACAGTTTAGAAAGAAGATAACATTCTATTTAGAATAGATCATCCGTTTATTTCCTCATCGGTTTTGTTACATTTAACTTTGTGTCATGCTGATAGAATAAACATGGAGGGATGTATACTTAATAATAGAAAAATAAAGATTAAGAAAACTGATGCGCTTTATCCACTCTAAATGCTCTAAATGCATGGTGGATTTTTTTGAAGATTATAAAGAAAATATGTTGGAAAGTGACCATAATATAATGGACTACAAGCACTGCAGATGCTATTCTATGATGGGCTGATTATAATGAAGCTGGAATTGAAATAAAAAGAACTTTTACGAAAGAAAGTAAAAATGTTGTAGCAAGTATTGAAATCTGTGAACCTATAGTTAAATATAAACCAAATTATGAGCTTCAAAAATGAGAAAATATACTAAAGAAGGTAAAGTACCTACATCTTTTTACGAACTTCGAGTAGGTGAGGTTTGCAACGTTCCTTGGCAGCACATACGGTAGTAATAAAATGAAATGACACACAGAATTCCTCAACTCGAGCGTGCACATTTGCAAATGCTTAACAACAACTGTGGCACGCCTGTTAGGAATGTGTATGGTAATGAGAACACTACGTACAGTGCATACCAGCGAAAAAGCAATTTGTATGTACTGTAATTCTTTAACGAAAAATATTATTTAATTTTGTATAAAGGACGTTGGTTATTATTTTAATATTTTCTGTAATAATATTCTCGATGTATTTACGATTGTAATATTTCTATACTCATAATGTAATTACGAAATATGTTAATATCTGCGATGAAAAAATGTAAAATATAGCCACAGAGGAAAATAATGTTGTAAGATTACAAAGAGACATTCACAATCAGCAATAATATAAATAGCAATACATGATGTGCATTCTTTTTCGTCTTCCTCGAGAGCTGAGAGAGAGAGGAACCTGTGACGTAGCATTATATGAATGAGTAGACTTCGTTTGTCTGTATCTATCTTTAGCCGCAATTAGAGGAGAAATTATAAAGATGTGTAATTTTAATTATTGTTATGGTCTAAATACACTTTAATTTACCAAAATTATGTGTTACTAATGTAAATTAGCTTGCCCATGTCATCTATAATATTTCTTTAAAGAATTTTCAGCAGTGTTAGCGATTATCGTTGGTGTTGCTGGGCTGTGCCGCAACCGAACGATTTGCAGTGGCGGCACATTAAAAAAATCGTTCTGCTATAAAATTAACCAAACCCGTAAATCGGGAGCAGGTAAAATTAGCAGTGAATTACGAAATAATTTTCTTTTACAGCGATGCTGAGGCTGACTGGATTTATTACTGGTTTTACATTTGTGCATTCATAGGCGGATAATTAACGTTGAAGTTGCTAGTCTGTTGGTCCTTTCAATTTCTAAAGCAAATAACTTAAACGTCTAGTGAAGCATGTTTTGTCAATGATAATTAAACGCTCAGTTCGGCTTGGCAATATTTAACCATTTTATGCTAACAGAGCCAGTCTTGTGTTCCAAAGCTAACGCCGGGAAAGAATTCAGTAAATATTTAAAAATCCACTGCATTTAGAAAATGTGTGCCAAGGCTGAAATACGCAAAAAATTTAATTTAAATAATTTTCAAAGTCATAAATGTTATTAATCAGTTAGTTTGAATTTATGAGCAGGAGAGGGTTGCTAAGGTTCACGTAATTTTAAATGTGCTTAATTCTGTCTAAATGAATTTTTATTACCACACGTAAATAAGGGGTTCTATAACAAAGTTCGTACTGAAAGAGTAAATAACAAAAATATTGTAAGTTGGCTGTTTTATTTTCTTATTGGCAACGTTACGTAGCGCTCTGTATGAAAATCACTGGCTGTGCTGTGTGCAGTCTGTGGCTAGTTAGCATTGTTGTCTGCCATTGTAGTGTTGGGCAGCTGGATGTTAACAGCGCGTAGGCTGTTTATATTTTCTTATTGGCAACGTTACGTAGCGCTCTGTATGAAAATCACTGGCTGTGCTGTGTGCAGTCTGTGGTTAGTTAGCATTGTTGTCTGCCATTGTAGTGTTGGGCAGCTGGATGTTAACAGCGCATAGCGATGCGCAGTTGGAGGTGAGCCGCCAGCAGTGGTGGATGTGGGGAAAGAGATGGCGGAGTTTTGAAATTTGTAACACTGGATGTCATGAACTACTATATATATTATGACTGTAAAGGTGAATACATTGTTTGTTCTCTATTAACATTTTTCAATTGCTAACTATGCCTATCAGTAGTTAGTGCCTTCCGTAGTTTGAATCTTTTATTTAGCTGGCAGTAGTGGCGCTCGCTGTATTGCAGTAGTTCGAGTAACGAAGATTTTTGGTGAGTTAAGTGATTTGTGAAACGTATAGGTTAATGCTAGTCTGGGCCATTCTTTTGTAGGGATTTTTGAAAGTCAGATTGCGTTGCGCAAAAATATTGTGTGTCAGTTTAAGCACAGTCATATATAATTTTTCTAAGGGGACGTTTCAATATTTAAAGCCATTTCTTCCCCATTTTCATCCATTCTTTTTACATAATAAATTTTTTTTCTCATTAAACGTTTCAGGATGGAGGCAAGAAAACGTTCGAGCCAGAAATCATAAATTGCTATAATATAAGTAGTCTTTCATATGCTATATTTTGTTTTTGTTGTTTGAAGCTAATCGTAAAAATAACCAGCTGGTTGATTCATCACTCTATGATCATGTTAAATTACAGAATGTCTACTTTTAAAAGTGGGAGAAATGAAGTTTTCCCACAAAAAAAATGGTTCAAATGGCTCTGAGCACTAAGGGACTTAACATCTATGGTAATCAGTCCCCTAGAACTTAGAACTACTTAAACCTAACTAACCTAAGGACAGCATACAACATCCATTCATTACGAGGCAGAGAAAATCGCTGACCCCGCCGGGAATCGAACCCGGGACCCCGGGCGTGGGAAGCGAGAACGCTACCACACGACCACGAGCTGCGGACTTTCCCACAAAAGATGTGGAATATTATCTCACTAAGTATTTATCTCAATGCTTTGATGTATTTCTTCATTCTAAACATGTCAAACAGTTGAAGGGTGAAGCAGATATAAATCCATACAATTTCATAACAAACTGTACTATCTATAATGTCAATATGACAAGCAGAAGAAATATTGTTACAAGTTATAAGACAAGAACGCAGCTTTGTGCTAAATTTAGTGGTAAAATGCCAGCTGATACTTTGTCATATGTGACAATGCACAGTAAGAAAAACCTCACATATGATGCACAACACAGAATACTAAATTAAAACATTTTAACTGAAAAAATGATTATCTTAGCATTTAGAATTTTGAAATTTGGTCAATATTTGGCTGAGATATTAACAAAAATCTATGTATTCAGCTGACTCTCTTTGAAGATGTCAGCAAGCAGGAGATACTACGTAACTCTTGCCTCTTGTGGGCCTCACGGCTGACTGGGCTCACAGTGGCTAGGGGTGAGTGTTACTTCTGCCACTATGAAGTATCAAACTACGGTTTCCAGGTCAGCTTTAAGTGCCAGAGCTGGTTCGTTCTTAATCAAGTTCATTCTTCAAATAGCAACCATATAGGGAGTTTGTGAATATTATTTTATTGCCCTGTGGGGCACAGCTGAATGGCTATAGAATTGGTTTGGCTGGCCAGTACTACTGTAATGTGTTGCTGTTGCTTGCTGCTCAAGCTCATCTAGAAGAAGATGAAGACATCCACCATCAGCAACTCTACCATCTACGTAAGTTATCGCCAAGAACCTGCCAGAAGAAGATTGGTGGATGCAGTCCAACAGCAATGTTCAGCACAAAAAACGCTGTGTGGTGAAATCAAATAAAGAGAAAGAAACCCACAGGATTTCCTTTCAAATGGTGATGAAAGGTTTTGCAATTTTAGAGAATCAATTTATTTTTAATCACTATTAAAATTTTAAACCATATAAGCTCAGCAGTTCTAGAAATTCAAGTTTGTTAAAAAAAATTGGTGAGCAGGGAGTTAATGAATTGTATTAAATTAAGGATGTGAATATTTAAAAACTACATATTGTGAAAAACTTTAAGGTTCTCAACAGTAAATTTAAAATTGTTCTGCCAAACAGATATTAAAAATTAATTATGTGTTGGAATTTTCAATTTTTTGAAGAAGGGAATGTCAAACTGATATATAATGGAACGAAGAAACTTAAAAGTAGTGATGAATTTTATGATCTGGAATTTCTAGTTTGAAAAATTTTGTTTTTATATTAAATTTTACAACCTTTAACTGGACACCACCAAACGGTTAAAGCAGTGTCATAAATGCCTGAATAATAAAAAAAAGCGAAGAATTCCACAAAGATTAATATCGAGTAGATGGGTGTATGTAAAGTATGTAAGAGGTATTACCGGAAATTAATAGTGATGTGTAGATATGGTTGAAGTAAAACCGAGTCTAATCCCAAAGAACATCTACAATCAACAAACAGTTCACAGCAATCTCATTGCTGCAAAAGAAGAAAGAATTTGGAAAATTGTAGGGAAATGTGAATAACTTATCTCCATTAACCAAATAAGAAAAATTAATTTATTAAGGTGTACGCCTGTAGGGGAAAAAAACTTGAACTTTTCTGAAAAAGGTGAATATACAAAAAATGAAAAATCGTATGTAGTTTATATTTGAATAGTAGCAGTATTCTGTAAGTTTTAGGTACGTTTTCGCACTGGTGAAAAACAGTGGGAAAAAGTGAGCCGAACTCTACAGAAAACTGCTACTTATATGCACAAACGATCTTATAGACAAAGAGTAGGTAACAACCAGCAGCTGTTTGCCGATGATATTGTAGTATATGGCAGTGTGTCAAAGCTGAGTGAGACGAGGATACAAGATGAGTAAGACAAAAATTCTGGTTCATGTCATGAGTGGCAGCTAGCTTGAAATGAAAGCAAATGCAAGTTAGTGCAGATGAGTAGGAAAAACAATCCAGCAACGTCAAAATACAGCATCAATAGTGTCTTGTTTAACACAGTCACGTTGTTTGAATATGTGGACATAGGGATGCAAATCGATATGAAGTCAAACAAACATGTGAGGATTGTGGTATGGAGGGCGAATGTTCTACTTCGGTATATCGGGAGAATTTTAGGGAAGGGTACGTCATGTATAAGGGACATGACATATAGAACATTTGTGCGATCCCTTCTTCACTACTACTCGAGTGTTTGGTATCCGTACAAGCTCGGATTAAAGGAAGACATCGAAAAAATTCAAAGGCTACCTGCTAGATTTGTTACTGGTAGGTCTGAACAACAAGCAAGTGTTACTGATACGTTTCGGAAATTCAATTGGGAATTTCTGGAGGGAAGGTGACATACTTTTCGGGAAACCCTATTCAGGAAACAAAAAATCGGCATTTCAGGCAGACTGCTGAACGATCCTAACGCCACAAACATAAATTTTGCCTAAGGAGCACGAAAATAAGAGACGAGAAATCAAGGCTCACTCAAAGGCAGATAGACATTCACTTTTCCCTAGCTCCGTCTGCAAGTGGAACAGGAAAGTAAAGGAGTAGTATTGGTACAGGGAACCCTCCACCACGCGCCGTACGGAGGATTTCGGAGTATGTATGTAGACGTAGATGTATGTATATGAAGAAACGGCATCCCTGTCTATAATGTCAGATGGTCATTAATAGCAATTTTACAGAATGTCTGTAGGTTAAAATGGTAAGGCTCCTGTTAGTAGTTGGAACGTGTGCAGCGTTAATGACAGAAATATGCTTTTCAGTGACGATTTGTACCAAAACGAGAATGATGTGGGTAAGTACAACTCATATAAACATTCTGAATATATTTCTGAATGTAAATGTGCTGAAAATGTTGTTGGTAAACGGCAAAATGTGTGTAATACTTTAAGCGAGGAAACAATCTTAAGTTCTGTCCGTTACCGTAGTTTATCTTAATGCAGCAAGAGTGTGATGTCATAAATATTAAGAGTCGTCCTTAACGTTGTCTACATACTGCAGTAAGGCGAGATCCAAATTTATTTCATTTTGTGCTGAATTATGGATTGATTTTTGAGATTATTATACTCCATTATTTCAAAAAAATGGTGAAGCACATATGAGTATCGTAAAGTGGAACAATCTAGACCTTTTGAATTTATTTTTTTGAGAGGCTTCACAGAAATCTTTGTTTACACAAGTAAGACAGTGATAACTTGTATTAAAAGTACTCAGTTAACAAGATAACAGTGTTAGATAGACACTCACGTATTTTTAAAAACAAAATTGTGGATAAAAGTAAAGTCGTATGGCACGAACGGCTGGGAGACTTCGAAGGACACGTTCAGCCACCTAATTGGGAAGGTTTTTCCTGTCCTTCGCACCCTTGAGGAAACTTTCTTTGCGAGGTGTTAACTGGTGTGTGTAAGCGGATCTGTTAAGCGTAGGTGACAGTGCTGAGTGTGTGGATGGGTGAGAAGTTTAGCGTCATGTTCGTGTTAAAGGGACTGGGAGAAGAGAGGTGAAGGCCGGTGTGAGCGCACAGGCTACTTTTAACGAACAGCACCAACAGGGCCGCCGATGTCAACGTCCCCATGGACGGATTGATCACCATGAAAAGAGTCGCCAGTGACATGTGCCCTCACTTCACGAGACACTGAGGCGAGGTTTGTAGTTAAACAGAGAAATTTCATGGTCAGGTACCAGCGCCTCCTCCTCTTGCAAGCCAAATTCTGGCAGTGAAAATTTCATCAGGATTCAAACCAGCTAGGCATAGGTATAGGCATACATCTGCTTCGTCGTGTACGTAGATGGTAAAATTATGGATAAATTTTACGATGTTAAAAATATATCGTTACTCTATAAATCTCTGAAAACAATGGCTTACCTGGAAAAATATCACAACGAATGTACACTCCTGGAAATGGAAAGAAGAACACATTGACACCGGTGTGTCAGACCCACCATACTTGCTCCGGACACTGTGAGAGGGCTGTACAAACAATGATCACACGCACGGCACAGCGGACACACCAGGAACCGCGGTGTTGGCCGTCGAATGGCGCTAGCTGCGCAGCATTTGTGCACAGCCGCCGTCAGTGTCAGCCAGTTTGCCGTGGCATACGGAGCTCCATCGCAGTCTTTAACACTGGTAGCATCCCGCGACAGCGTGGACGTGAACCGTATGTGCAGTTGACGGACTTTGAGCGAGGGCGTATAGTGGGCATGCGGGAGGCCGGGTGGACGTACCGCCGAATTGCTCAACACGTGGGGCGTGAGGTCTCCACAGTACATCGATGTTGTCGCCAGTGGTCGGCGGAAGGTGCACGTGCCCGTCGACCTGGGACCGGACCGCAGCGACGCACGGATGCACGCCAAGCCTGTAGGATCCTACGCAGTGCCGTAGGGGACCGCACCGCCACTTCGCAGCAAATTAGGGACACTGTTGCTCCTGGGGTATCGGCGAGGACCATTCGCAACCGTCTCCATGAAGCTGGGCTACGGTCCCGCACACCGTTAGGCCGTCTTCCGCTCACGCCCCAACATCGTGCAGCCCGCCACCAGTGGTGTCACGACAGGCGTGAATGGAGGGACGAATGGAGACGTGTCGTCTTCAGCGATGAGAGTCGCTTCTGCCTTGGTGCCAATGATGGTCGTATGCGTGTTTGGCGCCGTGCAGGTGAGCGCCACAATCAGGACTGCATACGACCGAGGCACACAGGGCCAACACCCGGCATCATGGTGTGGGGAGCAATCTCCTACACTGGCCGTACACCACGTGATCGTCGAGGGGACACTGAATAGTGCACGGTACATCCAAACCGTCATCGAACCCATCGTTCTACCATTCCTAGACCGGCAAGGGAACTTGCTGTTCCAACAGGACAATGCACGTCCGAATGTATCCCGTGCCACCCAACGTGCTCTAGAAGGTGTAAGTCAACTACCCTGGCCAGCAAGATCTCCGGATCTGTCCCCCATTGAGCATGTTTGGGACTGGATGAAGCGTCGTCTCACGCGGTCTGCACGTCCAGCACGAACGCTGGTCCAACTGAGGCGCCAGGTGGAAATGGCATGGCAAGCCGTTCCACAGGACTACATCCAGCATCTCTACGATCGTCTCCATGGGAGAATAGCAGCCTGCGTTGGTGCGAAAGGTGGATATACACTGTACTAGTGCCGACATTGTGCATGCTCTGTTGCCTGTGTCTATGTGCCTGTGGTTCTGTCAGTGTGATCATGTGATGTATCTGACCCCAGGAATGTGTCAATAAAGTTTCCCCTTCCTGGGACAATGAATTCACGGTGTTCTTATTTCAATTTCCAGGAGTGTATTTAAAATATCTTAGTTATGAGCATTATTGATTCTTCACTGTATGATTTCTTAAAAGAAAAAAAGTTGTCGCCTAACATTGTTTACAGCAGAGAACTTCCAATTCATTATTGACACCGGCGTTTGTTATACACTGAAGCGCCAAGGCAGCTGGCACAGGCATGCGTAATCAAATACAGAGGTATGTAAACAGGCAGAATATGGCGCTGCGCTCAACAACGCCTATATAAGACAAGTGTCTGGCGCAGTTGTTAGATCAGTTACTGCTACGACAATCAAGATTCAGGTGAGTTTGAACGTGGTGTTATAGTCGGCGTACG
Source organism: Schistocerca cancellata (assembly GCF_023864275.1). NCBI lineage: Eukaryota > Metazoa > Arthropoda > Insecta > Orthoptera > Acrididae > Schistocerca > Schistocerca cancellata. The sequence continues at coordinate 767,375,839 of NC_064630.1, forward strand.
AGCGATGGGACACAGCATCTCCGAGGTAGCGATGGATTCGGGATTTTCCCATACGACCATTTCACGAGTGTACCGTGAATATCGGGAATCCGGTAAAACATCAAATCTCCGACATCGCAGACGCCGGGAAAAGATCCTGCAAGAACGGGACCAACGACGACTGAAGAGAATCGTTCAACGTGACAGAAAAGCAAACCTTGCGCAAATTGCTGCAGATTTCAATGCTGGGCCATCAACAACTGTCAGCGTGCGAACCATTCAATGAAACATTATCGATACGGGCTTCCGGAGCCGATGCCCCACTGATGTAGTCTTCATGACTACACGACTCAAAGCTTTACACCTCCCCTGGGCCCGTCAACACCGACATTAGACTGCTGATGACTGGAATCATGTTACCTGGTCAGACGAGTCGCATTTCAAATTGCATCGAGTGGATGGAAGTGTACGGGTATAGAGACAACCTAATCAATCGATGGAACCGGGATGTAAGCAGGGGAATGCTCAAGCTGGTGGAGGGTCTGTAATGGTGTGGAGCGTCTGTAGTTTGAGTGATATGGGACCCCTGATACGTCTAGATACGGCTCTCACAGTTGACACGTACGTGAGCGTCCTGCTGTCCGACCACTTGCATCCATTCACGTCCACTGTGGCGGACTTGTGCAATTCCAGCAGGACAACGCGATACCACACACGTCCAGAATTACCACAGAGTTGCTCCAGGAATACTCTTCTGTGTTCAAACACATCCGCTGGCCATCAAACTCCCCAGAAATGAACATTATTAGGCATATCTGGATGCATTGCAACGTGCTGTTCAGATATCGTCACCCCCTCGTACTCTTACGGATTTATGGACAGCACTGCAGGATTTGTGGTGCCAGTTTCCTCCGGCGCTACTTCAGACATTAATCGAGTATGTCCCATGTCGTGTAGCTGAACTTCTGCGTGATCGCAATGGCCCTACACGACATATGGCAGGAGTAGCAGTTTCTTTTGCTCTTCAGTGAAATAAGGTGTAGCTTCACTAGATCAGAGTTTAATGTTAATACTTCGATTAGCAGTCCAATTGCAGAAAATTGACCGCTTACAAGTCAGACTACGATTGAGAATTGTGGAGTGACGAGAGCTCCCAGGAGGCTGCTACACTTGATGCTCTTTCAGATCAGCTGATTTGCCACTTGCGGTAGATGCAAGCAGCTCATCCCACTTGCTGTAGGGGCAGAGTAGGCGGCCCGCAGCGCAGCGGCGAGCGGCGAGCGGCGAGCAGCGAGCTGCGGACCGGTGACAGCAATCGCATTAGCCTGCCGTTGCTTCGCTGCCACCGCGCCGCGCCTGCAGCTGCGCTCTGCTCCGCCCCACTCCGCCCCCATCACCGCCACGCCCCAATTACAGCCCGGCTTAACTGAATCTCGCAGATTAATAAGCTGGCGCAGCGCCCGCGCCGCAGGTACTGCCGCGCAGTGTCAAGGCTCGCAGCCTTCTGCTTACAATGTCCGCCAGGCAGTAGCCTCGACAGCGCGTTACGCCGAGAAGCAGTTCCGGTATCTACACTTGCTGCGGCTGTCGCTCACCTAGGCAGGCGTGTGGGCTGAGATGGACGGTCAATACAGCGACGCTGGCGTTCTGAGAGTCAGTTTTCCTTCAAAAACTAACGGCTAAATACCCTCACATATACTACTGTCCATTAAAATTGCTACACCAAGAAGAAATTCAGATGATAAATGGGTATTCATTGTACAAATATATTATACTAGAACTGACATGCGATTACATTTTCACGCAATTTGGGTGCATAGATCCTGAGATATCAGTACCCAGAACAATCAACTCTGGCCGTCTAACGGCCTTGATAAGCCTGGGCACTGAGTCAAAAAGAGCTTGGATGGCTTGTACAGGTACAGCTGCCCATGCAAGTTCAACACGATACCACAGTTCATCAAGGGTAGTGACTGGCGTATTGTGACGATCCAGGTGCTCAGCCACCATTGACCAGACGTTTTCAATTGGTGAGAGATCTGGAGAATGTGCTGGCCAGGGCAGCAGTCGAACATTTTCTGTATCCAGAAAGGCCCGTACAGTATCTGCAACATGCGGTCGTGCATTATTCTGCTGAAATGTAGGGTTTCGCAGGGATCGAATGAAGGGTAGAGCCACAGGTCGTAACACATCTGAACTGTAACGTCCACTGTTGAAAGTGCCGTCAATGCGAACAAGAGGTGACCGAGACGTGTAACCAATGGCACCCCGTACCATCGCGTCGGGTGATACGCCAGTATGGCGATGACGAATACATGCTCCCAATGTTCGTTCACCGCGATGTCGCCAAACACGGATTCGACCATCATGATGCTGTAAACAAAACATGGATTCATCCGAAAAATGACATTTTGCCATTCGTGCACCCAGGTTCGTCGTTGAGTACACCATCGCAGGCCCTCCTGTCTGTGATGCACCGTCAAGAGTAACCGCAGCCATGTTCTCCGAGCTGATAGTCCATGCTGCTGCAAACGTCGTCTTCATGCAGATTGTTGTTGTCTTGCAAACGTCCCCATCTGTTGACTCTGGGATCGAGACGTGGCTGCACGATCCATTACAGCCATGCGGATAAGATGCCTGTCATCTCGACTGCTAGTGATACGAGGCCGTTGAGATCCAGCACGGCGTTCCGTATTACCTTCCTGAACCCACCGATTCCATATTCTGCTAACAGTCATTGGATCTCGACCAACGCGAGCAGCAATGGCGCGATACGATAAACCGCAAACGCGACAGTCTACAGTCCGACCTTTATTAAAGTCGGAAACGTGATGGTACATATTTCTCCTCCTTACACGAGGCATCAGAACAACGTTACACCAGGCAACGCCGGCCAACTGACGTTTGTGTATGAGAAATCGGTTGGAACCTTTCCTCGTGTCAGCATATTGTAGGTGTCACCACCGGCGCCAACCTTGTGTGAATGCTCTGAAAAGCTAATCATTTGCGTATCACAGCATCGTGTTGCTTGCGGTTAAATTTCGCGTCTGTAGCACGTCATCTTCGTGGTGTATCAATTTTAATGGCCAGTAGCGTAAGACACAGGATAACGATACACACATGTGCAGATTATGGAAACATTGCGGACACAAGGTATAAAAGAATAGTTCGTAGGCATCAGCTGTACTCGGGTGATTCATGTGAAAATGTTTTCGACGTGATAATTGCCGCACGACGTGAATTAACAGATTTTGAACTGGGAGTGATATTATGCGCTTCACGCGTTAGACATTTCATTTCGGAAATCGTTAGTGAATTCATTTGTCTGAGATCGACAGTGCCAAGATGGTGCTGAGAATGTGCTTGTCCCCACGGACAACGCAGTGGACGGCGGCCTTCAGTTAATGGCCGAGAGCAGTGACGTTTCCATAGACTTGTCATTACTAACAAAAAGCAACACTGTGTGAATTCCATGTGGAACGTACAACAAACGTATCCGCTAGGACAGAGGGACGAAATTTGACATCAGTCGGCTATGGTAGCAGACGATCGACTCCGGTGCCTTTCCTAACAGCATGACATCGCCTTTAGCGTCTCTCTCGGGCTCGTCACCATAACGGTTGAACCCCTTTTTTTTTTTTTTTTGGTCATCAGTCTACTGACTGGTTTGATGCGGCCCGCCACGAATTCCTTCCCTGTACTAACCTCTTCATCTCAGAGTAGCACTTGCAACCTATGTCCTCAATTATTTGCTTGACGTATTCCAATCTCTGTCTTCCTCTAGACAAGTGCAAAACCGCGGTCTGGTCAGATGAGTCCCGCATTCAGTTGGTGAGAGCTGATGGTAGGGTTCGGGTCTGGTGCGGACTCCACGAAGCCATGGACCCAAGTTGTCAACAACGGACTAGCAAGCTGGTGGTGGTTTCCTAGTGGTATTTCCTATGTTTACATGGAATGGACTGCGTCCTCTGGTCCAATTGAAACTATGATTCACTGGAAATGGCTATGTCCGGCTACTTGAAGATCATTTGCAGTCATTGTTGGGCTTCACGTCCCCAAACAATTGTGGAATTTTTATGGATGACAGTGCGCCATATCACCGGGTCACAATTATTGGCCATTAGTTTCAAGTACATTCTGGACAAATCGAGTGAATGATTTGGCCACCCAGATAGCTCTAAATGAATGCCATCGAACATTTATGGGACATAATCGAGAAGTTTTTTTGTGCAGAGAACTCTGCCCTGGAAACGCTTTCGCATTTATGGACGGCTATGGAGGCAGCAAGGCTCAATACTTCTGGGGGGCTGTGGGGGGGGGGGGGGTGTCTAACGACTTGTTGAGCCCATTTGACGTCGAGTAGCTGCACTATACGGGGCAAAAGGAGGTCCGACACGATTTTAGGTGGTGTTACATGTCTTTTAACACTTCAGTGAACATTTCACCACTGGATACTACAAAAGGCAGGCTGTGCTTTTTAGTAGGGTATGTGAGCACCCCAGTCCGGAGCCGCGCTGCTGCTACGGTCGCAGGTTCGAATCCTGCTTCGGGCATGGGTGTGTGTGATGTCCTTAGGTTAGTTAGGTTTAAGTAGTTCTAGGTTCTAGGGGACTGATGACCACAGCAGTTGAGTCGCATAGTGCTCAGAGCCATTTGAACCATTTTATATGAGCACCAGCGCATAATGTGCAACGCGCTCCCATGCTGATCACAAGGTTGGTAAAGACTTCTTGTGGTAGAGCATTTCATTCCTCCACCAGCGCGGTTGACAACTGCTGCATCGTCGTTAGTGATGTGAAAGTGCCCCAATACGTCTCTCCAACGTATATCGGGTGAACAGGCTGGACACTCCCATCACCGAATAACCTCTCGGTCAACAGCTCCCCTCCTGTGATGTTACATGGGATAGGGCATTGTCATCCATGACACTTCGACGATCGAAATGATCACGTTCGTCAATGTTCCAGGGTGTTTTACATGTTCGCACCTACTGCCGTATAAGGATCCATCCATCATGGCCGAGCGTGATCGTTTTGCTGGACCAGGTGTAATGATGTTTCATGCCATAATATTCCGTAGGCGTAGTATGCTCCAAATATTTGAACACAGTACACTCACTGGTCAAAGTTATTGTGACGCAATACTCCAAACCAATTTCCTTCTTTTAGGGGGTCAGTTCGGCCCTGACTTCGTTTTTACAGATCACAATTCTGCTACCGCTTCGAACTGCCCAGAAGTAGGAGCAGCTCTTGGAACGAGAGGATATTCGGCGAACTGACTGGCCTTCCCTTTTGCCTCGACTCTGAACCCATCTGACACACGTCGGGTACGTCGGAGCACCTATTGCCGCAGGTCCACATGTTTAACGACCAGCCGGCCCGGGTGGCCTAGCAGTTCTAGGCGCTACATACTGGAACCGCGCGACCGCTACGGTCGCAGGTTCGAATCCTGCCTCGGGCATTGATGTGTGTGATGTCCTTAGGTTAGTTTTAAGTAGTTCTAAGTTCCAGGGGACTGATAACCGTAGAAGGTAAGTCCCATAGTGCTCAGAGCCATTTGAACCATTTTTTAACGACCAACTAGAAGTTATCTACTGTTCTACCTCTACAGCTCTTTAATAACCTTGTGACGAGTTTGAGAGCACTTTGCAGACTATGCAATGCCACACGTGGTGCTCAGAGATACTATTAAGAACCATCCCGCCGTTTTTAACGTCCAGGGGAGCGTCACAAATCGCGCCGTCTTTAGTCTAATAATTTCCTTTGAATAAATGCGTCATTCTTATTCCTGTCATTGCATATTTCTCCCAGTTACCGAGATGTGCACATGTTCGGCTGGAGGTGATGCATTGAATTGATCTGTATTGACTGGGACTCCAACCTGGAGCATATCGTCTTTGTTGGCCCCACAAGAAGAGGTGTCAACTATCAAATTTCCCTTCACTAATAGTTTGGATTGCGTGGTTTGCAGAGCCATGAAGGAGTTGGACATCGTGAGGAAATAACAAAGTGATGGAACAGTACCGCCTCGAAGGGTTCAAAACCAGAGAAAAATTTGAATTGGAGCTCGAATCGCAGTCCAGTGCTAATACTTTCAAAACCTCAACGTCACTTGAAATAAGAAATGAAGGTCATATGACCTTACATGACCATTGGTTCGTGAACTAAAATAACATTGCTAATGTAAGAAAGCTTACTGTAGACAGAGTTTCTGTAAGCAGCCATTTCCGCCTCTGACAGCCGAAAGTAATCCAACTCTGTTCTAGTCAGTAGCGAATGGACGTGTTCAACGTTGATTTGGAATCACGATACACTCCCACGTTTTTTACTTGGCGTTACTGGAGTTTAGGTGGGTATTTTTGTGGCTGCTAGAAGGTGGTACCCCAGCAGGAATCAAACCCACAGCTGAGCCTTCAGTCTAACCAAACATCATCTTTTTGTCACAATGCGGTACGCAGCACATGGTACGGTTCAAAATGGTTCAAATGGCTCTGAGCACTATGGGACTCAACTGCTGTGGTCATAAGTCCCCTAGAACTTAGAACTACTTAAACCTAACTAACCTAAGGACAGCACACAACACCCAGCCATCACGAGGCAGAGAAAATCCCTGACCCCGCCGGGAATCGAACCCGGGAACCCGGGCGTGGGAAGCGAGAACGCTACCGCACGACCACGAGATGCGGGCAGCACATGGTACGGAAAGTGTTGACTTCCACTTGAGCTGTAGTAGTGTATTTATTTATGGTCTAGTAGCAAATGTAATGCAGTGCGAACACAAAGCCATTATATCAAATCTTTTCTTTTTCTTTCTTTTTTAAGCAGTGTTCCATCTGCTTGCTAAGATGATCAAATGGTTCAAATGGCTCTGAGCACTATGGGACTTAACATCTGTGGTCATCAGTCCCCTAGAACTTAGAACTACTTAAACCTAACTAACCTAAGGACATCACACACATCCATGCCCGAGGCAGGATTCGAACCTGCGACCGTAGCGGTCACGTGATTCCAGACTGAAGCGCCGAGAACCGCACGGCCACACCGGCCGGCTAAAAGGATCAGACTGACAGAAGATAAGAGACAGTTTTGTTCATTTTCTAACCAGCAGTAATCAAAAAATCTTGCAGAAATATGTTTGTGAAAAGGCTCATGGGTGTCTGTGATGGTAAGACAAATTACAGTGTCATCAGCCAGTGGCCACTTTAATACAGAACTGCGTCAGCCCAAGAGATCGCGACACATCCAGCATAGAGCCTGTGGTCCACAGCGGACATTTTTACACTCGAATTAGCAAGTATAACATTACGTAATGTTGTGCATTAAATAATGTTATGTTTCAGCATGTTCCGTGGCGAATTTTATGGCATGTTGCAATATGCGTATATAACTATGCTCTTATTTTGTTCAAGTTTGCAGTGTAGCTCATGCCATGACAATCTGGATATTTCTCATTAAGTTATGAGGAGAGTCGTTTATGCATGAGAAAACGGAGTCTCCAACGGAGTAAAGTCTGACATTTGTAGAATTGGGTTGTTCGTGTTTAATAGAAGGATGAAAGCTGTGGAGGCTATTACAAACACCTGCGCCCAATATAGAGTGAGTGCTATCGAGAAAGACAATTTGCATAGTTCCAAGTACGATTGTTTGGAGATAAATAAATCGCCACATTCAGGAAGGCGTTGATGAAAGCTGTTTCTCCAATTTACTACTATGTTCAACGACAGCGTATCCAAAAATTGGGAAGTGTGACGACCAAATTAATCTTCGTTCAACACTCTTCAGTAGTCATATTGAGGTTAAACGAAAGGAAGAAGGATTTAGCTACAAAACCTAGTTGAAAATGACATTAGACGCGATGCAGAACCTCGATCTCTGAAGGATGCAAAAGAAAGTCAAATACCCATCCCGACAGTTGCCATAATAGATTCAAGGAGGTCACTGTACAAGTAAGCGCAGGCTGATGGCGATTTGAAGTACGAAAAAATGGTTCAAATGGCTCTGAGCACTATGGGACTTAAATGTTGAAGTTTTACACAGCCCTAGAACTTAGAACTACTTAAACCTAACTAACCTAAGGACATCACACACATCCTTGCCCGAGGTAGGATTCGAACCTGTGACCGTAGCGGTCGCGCGGTTCCAGACTGAAGCGCCTAGAACCGCTCGGCCTCAGCGGCCGGCTTGAAGTATCATATACTAACTTCGTAAGCAAAGAATAGTGGGTAGGCCATGGCAAGGATTATGCCAAACGATGGCCTGTGTATTTCCACAAAATGTGTTGTTATTGATATACATCTGACGGGATAAAGAAGGTGTTCTGTGTTACGAACTGCTTCACAAGGATGTGTCCTACGCAGTTGACATTTGTTGTCAACAAATGAGATGCCTTGCAGTCACAGAGTAACAAATGATACTTGAAGGGCAACACAAAGGATCTTAGTTGTCAAACTCACCTACCGCACGTCTTTTAATCTGGCACCCACACGTGTTTACCGTTCTGAACCCTTATCAACCAGGAAGAAAGTTAGCTTTAGGTTTCTTTCGTTTGGTTTGTTTTGGCAATTGCACTTTTAAACGTGGCTTAACTCAAAATCATCAAGCCTCTATATGTGTGCGATCGAAAAATTACCTGCACCTCATCAGACGGTTTTCGCTAACGAGTTCTTTCTCTGATATTTGTGTCTATTTCGTTTAACAACGCTACAGATATGCACTACAGTAATACAACTGGTACCTCATCATAATACCGTACAACGAACGGTCATATTAACTAAACATGAATTCTTTGTCATACCCAAGTAGAACGTAAATACGACAATGTGGCTCTGAGAGTGGTTGATGTTTGAAACACAGTTAACAGAGTATTCAGCGATAAGATTTCATTAACAGATTTGTGAAGTTTTAATAGTAGTTCCGCAAGATTTTATGTTTCTTTTCTGTAGCTCTTCTGATTACTGAACGTAGCGAGACGTCCTACGATGAAAAATTTTCTAAAGATGTCGTTCTGAGTTCGATATAACGGTTCATAGCTTTATCACAGATTAGGTAAAATTTTACTCTCGCGCAATTTTTGAACTGAAAGCTACTGGTTCTTTCTCTTTACAGCGCATCGACATTTTCTTGGAGCAAGCGTCCAATTGAACCGTTCATTGCCACTGTGATGGCTAATACAAGTAATCCGCAATTTAGACAACGCGATTAGTTGTAGTTGCTGTGTGAAAAGAATCTCCTGTGTCTATAAACATATACAACGCGGTGACACCCCATAGTGGAGTTAATTCAGAACCTTTTATTAGTATAACAGGAATATGTCGAGTGAATCTTGAAAGATAATTCTCTGTCATTCCAGGAAGTAACAGTGTCACCAGACGTGTTCCACTATGTTGCCATGGCCCTATCGTAGTTGTGGCAGGACTATTTTGTTTCTACAGGCAATGTCTTTCTTGAGTGGGCGAACAGTTTACGAGTGCGTCTTGTGCATCAAAGGTGCAGTGGCTTAATTACTTTTCCTATGGCGTCATGTGGATTATTGTAGTATTTAAAGTGAGGGGGAAGAATTCAAAGCTGCGTAGAACACCGCTAACATACAAAAAAAAAATAAACATAATCAACTGGTTACAGATCCATATCATTGACATCAACATGTAGCAGGAAGTATGAAAAATTATTTCGTTTCAACGCTATGAAATAGCCAGAATATGTTACATATTGATGTCAAACCAGCATGGATTTGGAAAGCATTACGCTTGTGAGAACAGCTGGCACTTTATTCTCATGACGTATTGTGCACAGGAGCTGTCAAATTGATTTTCCCTCTTTAATTTTGAACATCTGCTCTTCTATTCATTCCTAGATTCCTTACTCGTTCCTGCTACCCATCGCTTGATATCTGAATATTCTGCAATTCACGGTTAAGTGCTTCGCAGGGTGTTCTTTGAATCACTACCACATTATTTCTCTACCGTTCCAGTTTCAAAAAGCAAATGGAAATAATTAATAACTAAACCTTACCGTGCTAGCACTGATGTCTCTTATCACAATGGTCATGTCTGTAGTATCTTGTACTGTAGGAAACAAGGGAGAGGGTGTTGTAGGTGACCGGTATCCACTTTCTACAACACAAACGCACATGTTGAGTAATACCGTTCTTTATTTACATGACCTGGATACTTAACTTTGATTGGAGGAGCAGTGCCTGATGATTACATCATTTGACGGATGTGAGTCTGATGCCAACAATCATTCTTCCCACGAACAATGCGAGACTGGAATAGAAGGGAGAACCGATAGAGGTACTCAAAGTACCCTCCGCCACATACCGTCAGGCGGCTTGTGGAATATTGATGTAGATGTAGATGTAGATGTAGAAATGGCGATTGCTAGAATGGAATTATTTGAGGCGTCATATTATCGCCAAATGTTTCTAAATCACTGCGCTCTGATATGTTTCAGCTGCTTGAGAGAACTAATAGTCTACTTGGAACGTTATTTCTAGTTTGAACTGCAATTTCCTTAACCTTTAATATAAAGGGAGTGGAAGGAATTGACCCATACAGTGGCCATTTCATTTCAACATATTTATTTGCATCATAGATAAATCATTAAGAGAATTACTATCATAAATCAGATAATAATTTCTTTAAGAAACGCCATTCATGCAAACTTTACAAACTGCTTGTTATATAAAACCACAAATGAATTAATCTCTTTGCAAACATTTAAAACAACCGCCACTCAGGCCAATTTTACAAATTGCTTGTAATATGAAACCACAAGCGAATTAATCTAATTGCAAATATTTAAAAAAACCGCCACTCGGGCCAAGTATATCATTTAATATAAAGTTTACATTAAATAACCAGGAAATCAATTATTATTTCCACATAGATTGAAAACCGCACCTCCTGGGCGAGATATTAACAAACAACTTTACAAGGTTATAAACAGTTTGATCAATAATAAACCAGTTATTTCTCCATCAAAACTGACATACTTCACTAAGGCTGAATTGCACCGCAATTTTAGAAAACGGTTTCAATTAAGACAAATTATTCTAGAAATCCCTCAAAATTCTTAACACAACTGTTTAAAACATTTAACCCAGGCACCTTGCAGAGCCACCACAAGTTTTAGAAAACTGCAGCTTGTACAATAACTGAGGCCCGAGATTGTGAGGCCGCGACTTGGCCACGAACTGTGGAGGCGACTGAGTACTTAGAATTAAGATGTGGACTCCGTTTGTACTTCCACCCCGTTCAGAACACCGAAATCGGAACCAAACAGCACGCGCGAGCTCAGGCGAAGTCCACCGCCCGTACGCCCGCTAGTAATTTAAAAGGGGAGGCTCTGCACTTCGGTGGCCCACTGCATCCGATCTCTGAAACATAAATCAGAAGCGACAACAGGGAACCAAATAACCCTTACTTCACCTTAATACTCAAACTTATACAGAAAGCTACTTCGATGAAATTGACAATAATAAAACTGATTTTATTCCTTTAAGCAGAACCACATACACGAATGATGCAAACGGAACTGCATCATTAAAACCCAAGCATCACATGGAGCACCTTATTTGGGCCTGTAAGGTACCACACGGCATATACACTCCTGGAAATTGAAATAAGAACACCGTGAATTCATTGTCCCAGGAAGGGGAAACTTTATTGACACATTCCTGGGGCCAGATACATCACATGATCACACTGACAGAACCACAGGCACATAGACACAGGCAACAGAGCATGCACAATGTCGGCACTAGTACAGTGTATATCCACCTTTCGCAGCAATGCAGGCTGCTATTCTCCCATGGAGACGATCGTAGAGATGCTGGATGTAGTCCTGTGGAACGGCTTGCCATGCCATTTCCACCTGGCGCCTCAGTTGGACCAGCGTTCGTGCTGGACGTGCAGACCGCGTGAGACGACGCTTCATCCAGTCCCAAACATGCTCAATGGGGGACAGATCCGGAGATCTTGCTGGCCAGGGTAGTTGACTTACACCTTCTATAGCACGTTGGGTGGCTCGGGATACATGCGGACGTGCATTGTCCTGTTGGAACAGCAAGTTCCCTTGCCGGTCTAGGAATGGTAGAACGATGGGTTCGATGACGGTTTGGATGTACCGTGCACTATTCAGTGTCCCCTCGACGATCACCAGTGGTGTACGGCCAGTGTAGGAGATCGCTCCCCACACCATGATGCCGGGTGTTGGCCCTGTGTGCCTCGGTCGTATGCAGTCCTGATTGTGGCGCTTACCTGCACGGCGCCAAACACGCATACGACCATCATTGGCACCAAGGCAGAAGCGACTCTCATCGCTGAAGACGACACGTCTCCATTCGTCCCTCCATTCACGCCTGTCGCGACACCACTGGAGGCGGGCTGCACGATGTTGGGGCGTGAGCGGAAGACGGCCTAACGGAGTGCGGGACCGTAGCCCAGCTTCATGGAGACGGTTGCGAATGGTCCTCGCCGATACCCCAGGAGCAACAGTGTCCCTAATTTGCTGGGAAGTGGCGGTGCGGTCCCCTACGGCACTGCGTAGGATCCTACGGTCTTGGCGTGCATCCGTGCGTCGCTGCGGTCCGGTCCCAGGTCGACGGGCACGTGCACCTTCCGCCGACCACTGGCGACAACATCGATGTACTGTGGAGACCTCACGCCCCACGTGTTGAGCAATTCGGCGGTACGTCCACCCGGCCTCCCGCATGCCCTCTATACGCCCTTGCTCAAAGTCCGTCAACTGCACATACGGTTCACGTCCACGCTGTCGCGGGATGCTACCAGTGTTAAAGACTGCGATGGAGCTCCGTATGCCACGGCAAACTGGCTGACACTGACGGCGGCGGTGCACAAATGCTGCGCAGCTAGCGCCATTCGACGGCCAACACCGCGGTTCCTGGTGTGTCCGCTGTGCCGTGCGTGTGATCATTGCTTGTACAGCCCTCTCGCAGTGTCCGGAGCAAGTATGGTGGGTCTGACACCCCGGTGTCAATGTGTTCTTTTTTCCATTTTCAGGAGTGTAGATCGTTCGGTAAGGCTGCGCACACGTATCAATGTTTTAGACACTTGCCAGCTGAAGTAAGAACAATACTATTAAGGAGCGAAGCACACACTTAATAAGAGGCATGATATACATCACAGTCCTTGCAACATTTTGCTGCCTCGAGAGCAATCATCATTATACTGCACCAATCGTTGGTAGGACTAGAATTACTTAACTTGATGCCAGCTGCTGGATCGATGTGGCGAAGACACCAGACGTTGCTTAGTCCGACAGTAACAGTGTGTTCCTTCACGGAAGTGAGCACATGCATAGCTTCACGAGGTTGCCGAGAAGCCACAGCGCCGGCCCGCTGCTACTGACCCCAGTACGATCAAGCGCTAACTGCCGCCCGTACTCAGCGACACCTGCTCGCCTTCGTCTCTCCAACGTCTCGCTAATACGCGCACTTCCGCGTGCCGTGCCCAACGTTTCTTACCGCTCGGTACTGCCCGCTATATCCTGAGCCGTCCCAGACTCCAAAGACAAACTTCTGCCAGAGGGAGTCGATAGTGCCTAACCAAAGACAGCTCTGGCACCAGTCCCGCTACGACTCTCTAGTGCTGCCATTATATTACACAATGCCAAAAAACGTCGTTGTGGTAAAAGTGTACAGTGGGCGAACAACAAATTCCTCCTGAAACTCAAAAGGTCGGGCATGCAGATAGTTCAGATACTTTCAGAACTTTAATGTGACAACAGTTCTTTACGTGGTAGCGTTTTCGAGTGTCATGAGAGGTTTCCTGACTACATGGACTACATGGCAATAATAGACCCTATAACGTAACCAGATATTACTAAAGCTACCTTCCCTGAGTTGAAAACTGTCTATGGTTACCCCTATTACATAACTGAGTCTTCACCTTAATTTGTATTTTCTTTCGCTCAGTATCTTGCTCGACCTAATAAACAATACCACTTCTTCGCACTGGAATTTTTTTTTTTTTTTTTTTTTTTTTTACAGTTTAATTTGCTTTTCACGTTTCTAACACGCATTCAGTCGGCAACCAATCTGCAGGTGATATGATGTCGAATGTATGAATGTATGAGCAAGCGCTTATACTTCATTATTTTATATAAATTCCGTTTCTTGTAATTCAAATACCGTGTGATTCCATGATGATGTTGACGTGGTACCGGAGGTACGCTGTATTTAAATATTTGCAAGCAGTTTTGTATGACAATAATTTTGGCAGCATAATGGCAAGCTACAAAGCAATTACTTAGTATCCCATGGGCAGTAGACTGAGGAAACGTCTGCAAACAGTGTTTATTTTATCTCTTTTTTCACGCTTCCTTTATTCCGTATTCCCTTTCTTGGCAGGTGTATGAATCAATGAAGGTATGTGTGCGGACAGCTAACAGACGACTAACCACAGATGTGTAGAACGTGGTGGTTCATTAAGACAGAGCAGAAGGGATGTCTGGGCAAAGACGCTAGCAGAAGCTCCAGGCTATACCGACAGTCTAAAGAGAGGTATGCCGGTCATCCAATCAGACCTATCCTCCACCCACAGCTTTTGAACGAGAGGTAGGTTGGTTGCCGGGTGCCTTTGTTCCTCACTCTGTCGCCGGGAGTTGATATGTGCAGTCGTCTCCACGCCGGATATCGTTCTGGTAAGACAATGCAGTAGCAAAATAAACTACATCATCGACGAACAGCGAAGAAACTTGTTTATTAAAGTCAAAATTGGTAGGGAAATATCTGAAGGTGGTGCATTTTCCATAATTTTGATCGTTTGGATAGTCAGAACTTTAAAATACCACATAGGTTGGGCAACCAGAGCTATAAAACTTGTACATAATGAGAAGTGTAATCAAACAATTTAAAGTCGAAATTGGTAAAATAGTCTATATTAAACCACGTGAAAGTCCAAATCCTCAATAGCTATTTGTTGAGTTTTCACTGTATGACGAGCGGTTTCATACCCTGAAGGTATATCTTCAAGTCATATCTACATGCAGAATGAAAATACATAAGTCAGCTTAAACTACCGAACAAAGTCGTCAGTAAAGTGATGTACTCATTAAACTAATATTTCATCTGCACGACTTCCAAGCTGCAAGTGTGCACAAAACCTTGGATGAAACGACAGATGGGTATCCGATCCGAATCATCCATGATCTGTAAAACATCTCCAAACCTCTGTCAAAAGACGGGCCCGGACAGCACATGACAATCCACGTATGATAGAATGAAATCTATGAGCGCAAAACGTTGCAGAATGAACGTAATGTAAATTAAAACCCAACTCGGGGTGTCAGAAGTGTATAAAAAGGACAAACCTACTGTCGCCAAAATCCGCGGCAGGAAAAAAGAGTGAAAATACATACCTCTTGGGAGTCTGTCATCATACTAAAATATCTTGGGAGGCATCAAATACAACTGCAGGTAGCAGCGCTAACCACACGCTGGATACTGTGAAGCCAAGCACGCGCTACCCCATCGCGGGTTATCGCGTCAGCTAACGGTAGAAGCCAAATTAAAAAGACACGCAGACTGGACCTTGAAAATAGGAGTCACAAAATGGATCTCAGAGTTAAATAACAATCTAGTACAAGACAGAGGAAATATTAACAATTGCACTTATGAGAAGTAAGATACACTTAAAATTACATACAGCTAAGGAAACTAAACTACCTAATTACATCTACAACAAAACATACAATCCGAGTGAATTGCTAATCCTTGACGTCAATGTATACTAAACAAATAAAAATATAAAAAACATACATAAAATATATATAAAGGTAAGGAATGTAAAAATATAAAAACAAAATCTCTATAATGGTTCTAAGTAATGTTAGACCAAATTAAATTGGCCCCTATCGTTTTTTAAATAATCCAGATCAACATGGAGGGTGTAGAGACCATATGGTGGATCTTAGTGAAAGCAGACGAGAGATGACAAAGACAAATTCATAGACAAAACCTTCCTAAAACTAATCTCTCCTATCGACCAAAAAGCCCCCATGTGCGGAATAGGGGTGGGGAGGGGAAATGGATCTAGGTGATAGGAACATCAGTGTGAATAACTCAGGGTCCGCCTTGTTACATTTGAGGGAAACGGAACATTCAGTAACGAGTGGTGGAAACAAACATTTTATGCATTGAGAATAAACGGACAGTGTTAGATATTTTTCCTTAACGAAGAAGCATACCTTTCGTACTTAAATATCACAAACACTTATTCGTTAATTTGCGTCCACATGCCGTCAATGTTAAAATTATAGTGAACACGATATCTAGAGATTTGTAAAATAGGTATAATGCAGAAACACGAGAAAAAGCTCATCAATCTTTTTTGTCTGCTTTTTAACAAAAAATGCCCTCAGAATACATTTCAAAAAAGCAGTCACGTCTCTCGTGAAAGAATTTTAAATAAAACCAACATCGTCTTTACTCAGAATGGAAAAGTCCTGTTAGGAAAAGGACTAAAATACAACGTCAGGTCTAACCTGTCAGACAGAAATGTGAGAGAAAATATGCTTGTTTATTAAAAAATCGGTCTCGATTATAATAAGATAGATAATGCTTCTCAAGCCAGAATTGCGTATGATGTAACCCGCATGCTAGAGAAAAATACAGCTACTTTGCCTAATGCTATGCATAACGACAGAATTTTAGTAACTTCCATTCATAATAAACTTTAAACAGCATGATAATAATTTTGGCATCATAACGGCCAGCAATAAAGCAATACTTCATTACAATGTGGCCAGTAGAATGAGAAAAGTCTGTAAAAAGTGTTTTATTTTATCTCTTTCGTCACACGTCCTTCATTTCGTCCTCCCCTTCCAAGTAGATGTATGAATGAATGAAAGTATGTGTGCAGACAACTAGTAGACAGTTCACCAAAAATTTGTTGAAGGTGGTGGTTTACAGAGTAAAAGGGAAGGTTGAGCAAAGATGCTAGCAGAAACTTCAGACCACATCGACAATTTAGGGACAGTTTGACTGGTTATTCAATAGGGCTATCTTCCGTCCTCAGTCTTTGAACAGGTTACGTTGGCAGCCAAGTGGTGTTGTTCGCCACTCTGTCGCTGGGAGCTGATATATGGATGTCGTTTTGGTAAGACAATAATTTGGCAAAATGAGCAATATCATCGCCAAACACGGTAGAAACATGTTTATTAAAGTCAACATTGACAGTAAAATATCAGAAGATGGTGAAATTTTGATCGTTTACTTACTTAGGACTTGGTAAGCGAATGTGGTGCAGGCCCTCAGCCTGACATCTTTTACTGAGGGTAACGTTTAGCTCAGTGCTCAACACGTAAAAGTCGGAGTAAAATGATTCATACCGATACATCGTTATGTGGGGTTTTTATCGAAATGTACAACATTTTCTTTGTGTAGTAGTAGTGTATGTGTCTGGTGTGAACAACGTTTTTTATGGTTTGCGTCTGTGGAATTTCTATGTGTAACCGGCCTCAGATGTGCATTAAACGAATGGAAACTTCCTCAACGTAGCGATTCAGGGTTAATTTTCATAATTTTTAAGTTTTTCTATGTACTATGGTGTTTTCCAACGTACTGGAGCCCATACTTTTAACGAATATTGAAATTCGGTATTATGTGAGGTAAAGTTGAATTACCTTCTATATTAAGTATTTAGTTGAGCTCGGAGTCATGTAAAATAATTTTGAAGAAATTTCACTTCGACTCTGAAGTAATTCCGTTTGTGGGGCAAGGATACGTACATTTGGCACCAAGTGCATAGACATGGATCATTGTAGTTGGTACTAGTTAAAAGGCTTCTTGGCAATTGTGTAATGTGTATCAGGAAATGATTTTGAACATTTTATATATTTTTAGGTAGGTGTGCTTTGTGATATGTTGCTAAGTGCTTGGCCATGAGTGTTGTGACTGAGGTAGTGAGGACAATAAAAGCCTAGATTTGGCCAGATTAAGTGGGAATTGAAATCATATTTAATACAAACTGAAACGTTTTGTTGCACTTCTGATGTTTCTTCAAAAACTATGTTTGGGTTTAGTGGTTTTATTTGCAGTCAGACAGATGCCGCCTATTCCAAATCTGTGATAACACTGTTTGCCGCTACCAAGCGTTATGAGAGGGATACAGATGCTGATTATATTTGATTTTTTTCTGATTAAATGTGGGGTTTTGTTATAAGTTACAAATGTGAGGCTGTGCAATACAGTCTAATGCTCATTAGCAGCAATAGGTAGGTTTCAGTATGCCATTTAAATAATTACCATAAATTATCTTCTATCACTTTTTTCAAAGACATTTTTAAACACTACACTACAAGACAATATTACAGTGCAGAAATCTGGTAGTCACATTTGTTTGCCCTCTAAGTAATGTTTAAATGGTAGTACACAATGAAAAGAGTGCCCTGGATGATAATGTGTAATGAATGAAAATAGAATTTTTGTTATTTTGCTACAGCTCCTATCTAACGCGTGGCAACAGTGTGGCACAAATAAATTTAGTTTAGGAGACCAACTGAACTCCCGACTGGGAACTACAAAACTATTTTATTTTGGATTTTGTGTAAAAATTGAGTATAAACTATTTTTATGGTATGAGAAAAATATGTTTAACAACAAAAGCGTTGAATCTTTGTTTGAGTTCACAATGGTAGTTTTCAAAATTGAGAAGTCTTCAACCTTTCATGTCCAACAATAAAAGTAAGGAAAGGATATGAGAACACTTAACAATTGTTAAGAAGGAAGGTAAATGATCTCAGATAGGAATAAGAGGGTGTAACGGTAGTTATTTAAATTTTGGGGACCACACGAAAAATCCCCCCCCCCTCTTGATCTTATTGTCATTGTATGACACTGTCAAATAGAGCGTTATCCATTGCACAACTATTTATTTTGTGAACACAGAAGTTAATAAAACGAGATTAAGTTAACCTATTGGGCCACATACAACTACTTTAGATTAGAAGAAAATCCCTATTGTGGTTTACCCAAACAAACAGAACGAGATATCATAAAAACAAAACAACATATAAATATGTGTGACACCCATAGAAAATAATAATAGTATAGAACAATAGCGAGTAATCGGTGGCAGATCGAGTTTAGGAATAACAGAATAGAGAAAAAGGGCTTTAATGTCGCCTGTTAGAAATGCAGGGTAGTTTGTAGAAACTCTCAGAGGTGATGGAAAAAAGTAGATGTATCAATTGAGGTAAGGAAACCTGCTCCATAAACAATCGCCTCGATAGTTATAAGCGTGAAGGTACTGATGTCTCTGACTGTGGAGTACCAGTACCAGTAGAGTTGTGGCTAAGACTTTAGGGTAGTGGTATCGACCAAAACAATATGTAACACAGGCTCTGAAATGAGTGCTATAAGAGCTGTTGTCACTTTCTTGTTCAGTAGAAAAGTGTTTCAAAGAAGCGAAGATGAAGAAATGCTCACAACTCTTAAGATATGCTTTTGAGAGCCCTTGTTTGTTGGCCACTGTCTTTTTTTTTGCCTATACTACCACCTGTAAAAGATGTCGACCATAAAATCTTAGCAACAACAGTACTGATACATGTATTGCACTGTCATAGATATCAGAACGAATTTTGATTATAAAATTCGACTCAGTCGTTTCCAAGGCCAAAGTCAATTATCTCAAATTGATACATCTATCCTTCTCCATCACACCAGAGTGTTCGTTACATCATTACGGTATCACCCTGTATGTTTTAGAGTACTGGTATGATAAAAAAATGACAGAAACGCATAGTCAATAACTGTTGTAATTCAGTAATCAGACTTGTTTTGTGACCTGAGAGGATATGTAACTTCTCTATCAATGATACAAGGCAAACATTTGACATAAAAAAAATGGGTGAGCTTGTTATAGCGTTGCATATTGGCAGTAGGGTGTACTCCAATCATACACCTTAATGAAATTACTCTTCAGCTGAATATAATTGTATGAACTCTGTAGTGTCTATGGACAGCTATATGACTACTGGTCAATGCATTATTGACCCATAATGCTAAATGAATCACTGCACCATCTAAGGGAACCATAAATTTCTGCGACATAGAAAGGCGTCTACTTGCTTCAAACTGAAAACTGAATTCACACAAAAGCCCTTGGCATTGTTATTCAGATCTGTCTTCATGAATTTTTATTTGTTTATGAGATATAAATGATCAGAGAATTCCTAGTTTGAGAACTATCTTATATTGATGCGGTGGTGTAAAATATTTTGTGATGCACCTCTTGGGCGTCTTAATTCATTTTACTGGATTTGTTGCTGCCAGGCACTATTCGCATCACGATTGTTTCCCTTAAATGAGAGCCAATGTAACGACTGTGTCCCGAGTTACCAGTTTTCGCCCTCAGTATATTGTTTCACTGGTATTTGATTTCTTCGATTTTTTAATGACAACAATAAAAAAGTGTGAATCATACTCCGCTTTTAGCAAATAAATAAACGAATGTGCTGATTTATTTATACTCATTTATGTCTGCTCTAGGATTGACTCTAACGATTTTGTTCCATTTCCGTTATAATCAAAAAACCTTACTGGCACGACATATTTACCTGAGTCAAATTTTTGTACAAGTGTTGAATCAAACGTTTAAGGAAAAATTACCTTTCAGTCAGATTTCCCCAGTGAAAACACCATGCTAAGTACAGCATGCGCCATTGTGTTGTAGAGGTAAAATCTATTTCCCTACATGTTATAGAACAGTCCTTCTGAGTGTAATGCTCTAGGACCAAACGATAGCAACTGCCATGGAATTTTTCCGAGTAGTTTATCCAGATTCCAATAAACAATGGAATGTAAAGATATACAGAAACGATCACCTCTTAATGCAGACTGCAATGAGACTTGTGACAGTCCTTGTTACCACTCGAGGCACCGGGGAATTCTCCGCTGAAATTCTAGCTCCCTGTAAATAGCCCTGGCACTCCCTGTCGGCGTAGGAGTAATGGACGGTAGCGGCGGGCGGAAAGGGAAGCAACTCCCATGACGTCACTTCCGTCCCCTGAAAGGCTCTCAGAGATGGGGAGGTAGAAGTGGCGAGTTCCTCTGCAGACAACTTTCTGTGTGCCGGGCTGCCTAACCGAGTTTCCGCAGGGGACACGGCACCGCAGCCACCTCGGCACACTAAGAGTCCATTCAGCTGAGTGACGCTGGCGCTACCTTACAGAGTCACCTATTACGAAGAACATACCACATCTGTACATTGGTGGTCGTTAAAACTGCAGTCTTATGAACGCAAATACAACAAACGAGAAATTAACATGAAGTGTACGATAATGTGATATGCAGATGTTTAACATTTCAGTGTAACCGCACAAGGAAGTTATGAAAAACGCAACCTACGTTATGTAGATTAAGAAAGATAATGCAACGGGTATCCCATTCAGAAATCGAGAGTGAATATTGTTTTTGTGTGAGAAGATCGTCTTATGCCTTGTTTAAGAAAGAGAAACTTCCACTAACAATGTCGGAATTCGACAGCTGCAAGATCATGGCCTATCGAAACTATTGATACTGTTCTGTGATATTTCGGCTCGTGTTTTTTGCAATTTCACGATTGTGTACGTATACATCTACATAACCACTCTTTAATTCATTTTGAAGTTCCTGACAGAGGGTTCACAGAATCAATTTCAGCCTATTTATCGACCATTTCACTTTCGAATAACAATTTTTCCAAATTGTTCTAAATCTAATGTAGTCAAAAGTAGTCTCACACTTAAGACGAAAAAATTTATTCACCAAATCATAGTTTGAATCCCAGAAGGCTAGCTCGACTGAGAATTCTATTTCTACACTCTTCTCTCCAATATTACAAGCCTTAAACAATAAAACATAAGTTTCTATTTTTGTAATCTTTCCAAGGCGTTTGACTGTATAGACCATGTTAGACTCGTAGAGGAGCTCAAGTTTTATGGAAGTGATGTTATTACACACAACTGATTTGAATCATACTGATGAGAATGTGAAAGATTGTGCTGAACAGTTTGAATAATATCAGAATTTTAGAGACCAGGAAGACATGGCAAAGGAAGTCCCATTGTGTCCATTTTTGGATCCAATCCTTTTCTTTATATGTACAAATGATCTTCCACTTAAGATTGAACTACCACAACTCGTACTTTTTCCAGACGATACTAGTGTTATGATAAAACTCGATATAGACAGTGCAACATATGGGATTGTTAATGATATTATTCAGAAAATTATTAAGTGGTTGCCTGAAAATGGATATTCCCTAATTTTGAAAAAACAAACTATTTTCGGTTCTGAGCAAGAGACAGAGCCACACCAACAACTGACTTAGCACATGAAGAGGAATCAGGAAACGGTGTAGAATGTTCCAAATTTTTAGATATACATAATGATGAAAACTTTAACTGGAAGAAGCATATTACTGCGTTTCTCAAACGACTAAGAACAACTACTTTTGATCTTCATATAATTGCTAGCCTTGGAGACAAATAAATAAACCTTCTGAAATATTTTACACATTTCTGCGCAATAATGTCTTATGGTATAATTTTTTGGGGTGACTCTGTAGATGTCTGTTCAAGGAGTAGGGCATTGTTACTGCACCATCGCCATTCGTACATTCTGTAATGAATTTCGTCGTAAACTGGAAAACACAATTTGAGAAGGACAGTTCTACTTACACATACAAAAATAGAGAGAGAATGACATTTATTTCCCAGCGTTAAAGCCGTCAGTGGCTCAGAAAGGACTTCAATAAGCAGCAACAGAATTTTTTTTATCTATTACCCAATAACGTAAAATGTCTCACAACTAGCATAAAGTTTTAAATTTAACCTAAAATCCTTTCTCGTGAACAAATAGTTCTAATCTGTGGACGAATTTCTATTTAAAAAATGTTAACCTACGTAAAAGAGTAGCACTTTTCAGTTATAATTACATGAGTAGAACTAAAACACAGTGTATCCATTAATGTTAACACTACACATGTATGCGTGTGCTGCAAACTGACTCATTTGGCATCACTTCGATAAAAGAATTGTTCAAATGAGCACTGGACCATGTAACTAACTAAATATTTCTGCGTGAGCTCTTTACTTTATTAGTATGCCCGTTTCTGTCTATGTAACTAAGACTCAACAAAATATTTTCGCATTTGGAGGAGAGAGTTAATGATTAAAAATATTTCGCTGCAAAACCGCATTAGTCTGAACGATTGCCTTTCCAACTCGCGTAGCACATCCGTGACACTCTGTCTCCTATTTCACGATAATTCAATTCCAGCAGCCCTTCGTTTGGCTTTCTTGATGTCATCTGTTAATCCTATTGGTAAGGATCCCATACCTTGCACCATTACTCCATAAGAGGACAGATAAGCGTACTGAATGCACTTCAAATGGCTCTGAGCACTATGGAACTTAACTTCTATGGTCATCAGTTCGCTAGAACTTAGAACTACTTAAACCTAACTAACCTAAGGACATTACACAACACCGAGTTTGAATGCAGTGTACGTAGTAGATTTACTGCATCTTGTTGCAATAAAGGGCAAACTTTCATATGCTTTCTCCACAATATCTTTTGTGTAACGTTTTTAATTTAAGTTGTTCGTAATTGTACAACCAAGTTATTTAGTTGAATCAACAGTCTTTAAGTTTGTGTGATTTTGTGTGGATCCAAAATTTAATGTATTTTGTTTTAACATTCATGTGAAGGACCTCAATCTTTTCTCATTGCTTATGGCCAATTGCCACCCTCTGTAAAATAAACACATCTTTTCTAAATCATTTTGCATGTTGTTTTGAGCTTCTAACGTCATTAACGGAGGTTGTCACTGTGGGAGCGATGCATTCAGCTCCAGGAAGGTAGTCAACGGCTCTATGCGACCAGCGCTCTAGAACACGGAACTACCTTGAGTCAGGAAATGGACTGTTTACAGGGGAAAAGTGCACAGTCCGATTCCAACTGTCTCCTTTGAACCCGTAGAGTATTTTGCATCAATTGCTAAGACAATCGCAGACAACATTTAATAACAGAACGCCTGCAATCTTGAAGATAGAGACTGTAAGTCAGATTATTACGAATGCGAACATAGAAGCAGGTGAAATATTTGAATCACCCAATAAAATGAAACTAAAGGGCAACTGCGGAAATTAGAGGGTTTCGGGAGGGGACAAGCTGAAAAGACTATAGCAATGTTGATGTCATTCCAAGACAATCACATAATCGAAAAATAATGCACATGAATTACTCCAGAAGAAACAGAAAAATTACAAAAACCACACACTTGGAATGGAATATTTCATTTCATGGAAATAGCTTAAAAGAAGACATCTACCCCAAAACCCAATAAAACCATAATGATCACTATCACTTGATCCATACAACTCAAATGAAAACAGTCGTACCAAAAACTCCACACGCAAACGTAAAAACCAGGGCCGAAATTTTAGTTAGACCTACATAGCTCAAATGCAGACATCAGTACCACCTGCCCAAAGTAACAGACACCACATATACATAATTAAGGTGATGATGGCCAATAGTCCCTTATGTGCAGGTGAATGGGATCAGCGAGATGATATGAGTAATGAGGTTAATAAGGAGGAACGCTGCATCAGTAATGTGAGATGTGTTGGGTCTGATGGGAGGCATGCAAGAGTTGTGCATATGGTTCTGTTGACCATTGTGTCAGGATATTGTAGTTAGAGTGTTGTTTAACGTCCCGTCGACAACGAGGTCATTAGAGACGGAGCACAAGCTCGGGTTAGGGAAGGATGGGGAAGGAAATCGGCCGTGCCCTTTGAAAGGAACCATCCCGGCATTTGCCTGAAACGATTTAGGGAAATCACGGAAAACCAAAATGAGGATGGCTGGAGACGGGATTGAACCGTCGTCCTCCCGAATGCGAGTCCAGTGTGCTAACCACTGCGCCACCTCGCTCGGCAGGATATTGTAGTTGTCAGTGCATATGTCTAGTAAGAAAGGAATATGGGTTGAAATGCAGGTCTGCTATGAATTTATAACTTGAGCCACTGATATAAACCAATGCCCACTGGCAGCTAGTGTCCAAAAGATGACACACACACTCACACACATGTATATATATGTACATGAAATACTCCAGAAGAAACAGAAAAATTACAAAAAACACACAATCGGAATCTAATATTTCACTTCATGTAAACAGCTTAAAGGTAGGCCACTATACCAGAGCCATCCCTCATATATATATATATATATATATATATATATATATATATATATATATATATATATATATATATACTAATCACCATGAGTGAGGTAAACTGGTCTTCATTACTCCCATTAAATGCTCTATATTTTTGGTTCAATTTGAATGTAAATAGATAACATTCTTTCCATTATTATATTACTTAGAAGACGCAAAATACAACCATCATGGAAGTATGATTGTAATCACTCAAATTTAAGATTAAAAAATTATATTTCATGTTTAAAATGTAGTATGTAGCTCACACTCTCCCAAATGTGTCAACTTTAAAGTGCGTGAAATTTGTCTTTGTTATGACTATTTTATTTTAGAGACAATTCAGTTTTGACTGCATTTTCGGATAGGACCCTAGACTCTGGAAAACCGCTACCTGCAAAACATGGAAGTAAGTTGGGTTGCATAGCTCACAGAGGCAATGAGCAAATCTTTTTGTTTCTATCTCAGTCGAACATTAAACGATTTTAAAAATTTAAAATTCTAATATGATCTATATGAAAGAACCATTTTGAAAAATAATAATGAATAAAATCAGATATAATTAATGAGTAATATACACAATTTTTAGTATGTATGTTCTCAGATAATATTCCATCACTTTGCATCAAATGTGAGATACTTCTTGCCATATATCTTAAAGTTCTTCAACGAATTTTATCAATAAAGATTGCATATAACTTTGTACTTGTCTTCTGTGTGGTAACAATATTCTTTCTGTGAATCATGTTCATAGCATAGACAGGATAGTCCTTTACGAAATTTAATGGACTTTTATCTACATCACCCTTCAACTGTGTAACTCACTTAAAATCGAGAAATGCATCATAAGCTTGGAGGAAATTATATGGTCGATCAAAGTTTCACATTTACTGTGGGAAAACTTCATGCCTAAAATTTTCCAGTTATAGTGAATGTAGCATAACATGATCAAATAATGATCAGTCAGTGAGTTGGTTATTTTTACAGTAAGTTTGAAATTCAACAAATACAAAATAAGGCATATCGGACTTTGCTGAGCTATAGAAATTTCTTGTATCTAATTCAAAATTTTTCTTTTTACTTATTCCAGCTACTTCTACATTTTGGAATTTCTTGTTTCTCTGGCTTGTAATTTGGTTTATATTCAATAATAGGTACAAAATTTTCTATAGATACTACAACACTTGTACTTTCTTTACTAAAAGTACCTTTCATTTAAATTCCAGCATTATTGTTGTCAAGCCATTGAAGAAAAGCATCTCCAGCACTGGAATTGCAACCAAATATTACAGAAAGGTCACCTTTCCACATTATTTCTTTATAATCTTCAAAAATCCATCAAGCACATCTAAAGGATAAAAAAATCTATTTTTTCTTACTCTATACTTTACCATTATTAAGTATATGTCCTTCCATACGTACTTCATCATTAAGAGATAATGTCAAATACAGAAATACTGATGAGGAATATGGTGCTCTATTCTAGACATAATGTTATTTTCTTTATTTATGGTTATAAAATCAAGTAGCTCTGCCACATAATTGTATATATTGGATAATGTGATCATCAGCTGTAGCATTCCTAGAACTTATGCACAATTGAGGAAGACTGGGATGCAGCCACTCATCTTCTATATTTATGTTGATCTCAGTGCCCCTATTAGGAACATTTAGGTTATATTTATTTTCTCATTCACAGGCACTGAGTAAAACTGATAGCCCTGCTGAAGATGAATATTATGATAAAAGCAATAATAATAACAGTAGTAGGAAAAACAAAATAGTAATGGTAAACATAAGAAAAATTGGCAATATTAATGAAGATTAGTACATATGTGCATTAATATACTGGAGTATATAGTAGATATTTACTGGTATAGCGACAGTGGTGCATAAGCTGGTGAAAGTTGATCGTCACAGATATTTGGGATGCAGACATTCATGGCCAGTTCCAGTGGTCGCGAATTTTCCTGAGAGGGAACTTGTAGGAAAATATCGCTGTAGTCAATGATTGGGAGTATAAGCGTTTGTACTAATTTCTTTTTCAGATCTAAAGGGATGAGTTTCTTATATTTTTGTAGGGTGTGAAGGGATGCTGATGCATTCCAGTTACGTGCTCTGTCTGGTTTAGATTTTCATCTATTATTGCTCCCAAACGCTTTGCTGAGGGAGAGAAGTTGATATTTGTTCCATTTTGGATTATAGATGGTACAGAATCCCAACGTTTTGGGCTGATGTGCTTAGAGTGACCAACAAGTACCACCTGAGTTTTATATGGCCATTCTGATTTTATATTCCCAGACAGAATGCGTTGCTGATGAGATGTCATGTATGAGCAAACTATTGCACTGCACTTGATGAGAAATTTATACCACTATGTTTGGCAAGTAAGATGTCGAGGTCTACAGTGTCAAATCCTTTGCTGAAATCTAAGAACCATATGACAATCGCTTCTGGTCTATCCATTACAAGTTTCAGGTCATCTGTCGCCTTTATCTATGCAGATGTTCTGCTTCGATGTTTACAGAAACCTGATTGATATTCGTCTAGTAGGTTGTTAGTAGTTAGATAGTTGGTGAGCTGGTCATGGACTATATATTCTAATGCTTTTGATAGTGCAGGAAGAATGAAGATGGGGTTATAGTCAGAGGGTGCTGTGGCAATGTCCTTTTTAGGCAGTGGCTTAATTTGTCCCAGTTTGAAGGCCTCAGGGAGAACACTTGTGATTAAGGAATCGTTGAAAATGTCTATTATAGAGGCCAGTAGTGGATCAATAAAAAGTTTTACTACCTGGATAGTGTTGTCATCATGTCCAGTAGAAGCTGATATAATCCGCATGATGGCTTTCTTTACAGTATTGCAAGTGACATGATATAGGTAGAATTTTTCTTTGCTACAGTCGTTCGTCTAAATGAAGTAATAAATGATTCTCTGTTTGTTTTTGCGGTTCAATTTTCGTTGTAGGTAATGTGAAGAATAGGTTTAGTTCTTCAGCAGAGACCATGGGATATTCTGCAGCTTTTATTTTGCCTAAACTAAAACAATGGAGATTTTTCCACAGGATAGCTGGTCTACATTTATTGTCTGTTAACGTACAGGCTGCCTGAGCTTAGTGTTGCTCACCATTTGACTGACTATGTTTCGCTTCTGCTTGTGTACAGTACGATTTTCAGGTGTAGGTTATATGTTCAAATGTGTATGAAATCTTATGGGACTTAACTGCTAAGGTCATCAGTCCCTAAGCTTACACACTACTTAACCTAAATTATTCTAAGGACAAACACACACACACACACTCATGACTGAGGGAGGACTTGAACCTCTGCTGTGACCAACAACACAGTCCATGACTGCAGCGCCTTAGACCGCTCAGCTAATCCCGTGCGGCTGTAGGATGTATCTCATATGCTCGATGTGCAGCGTCTCTGAGATTCATGAGTTGTTTTAGTTCATTAGTCAGTCAAGTTGCAGGTCCCTTTTACTTTTCTGGTCTTTATTGTGGCATATTTGTCATCTAGTTGAATAATTCTGTTAGTGGTTCATGGTTTATGGTTTAGGTCCATAACAGGAATAGAGGTCATCCCCCAAACTATTTCTTGTGCCTCAGTTACGAGTTCAGGCAATTTTATGCATTTGAAGCCTCGTTATGCAGATAGCGTTTGTTTCTTTCTAGGACATTCTAGTGAATACGTCATGAAAATAGTGTCATGGGCAGACATGCCAAGTGCAGATATTTGAGAGGTGCGGATTATTCTGTTTCTTTGCGAATATATCTGTTGTTGTGGATTGGCAAGAGAGCCAACCCACTATGAGAGGAAGCCGAAAGGCACGCGTTTTAGCTCACGCAGGCTGGCGTGAGGTCTGGAACAGGATAAGGAAGTTAGACATTAGCAAAAAAGGACGTAGCTGTTGGAATACTTAACTTTAATCCGTAAATGGTGAACATCGCTCTTGACGGTACATGTTTTACAGCATCAATAGTAACTGGTAATGGCGCCTTGCTAAAGGCTATGCTAACAATCGTCTCGGCAAATGAGAGCGTATTTTGTCAGTGAACCATCGCTAGCAAAGTCGGCTGTACAACTGGGGGGAGTACTAGGAAGTCTCTCTAGACCTGCCGCGTGGCGGCGCTCGGTCTGCAATCACTGATAGTGGCGACAAGCGGGTCCGACGTATACTAACGGACCGCGGCCGATTTAAAGGCTACCACCTAGCAAGTGTGGTGTCTGGCGGTGACACCACATCTGTGTAAGTGTGACTGGTAATCGTGTGATGAGTAGGTGCCAGCTGAAGTAGCGTGATATTTGGGGAGGAAAGTATCCTCCTAAATTTCCCACTGGAAGGACTATTGCACGCAAAATTAATGTTAGTGCCACTTGCTATAATTACATTTTCATATGACGATTCGAGACTAGAGAGGGCAGTTTCGAAGCAGGCGAACCCACCTACTTTAGGAGGTTTGTAAAGGACACATATTAAACACTTTCTATTAAGTAATTTGATCTCTATGAACATATATTCCTCTTGTTTATCTACATTATTGTTGGATGTATGTAGCACGGTAGGTGATAAATCAGAGCGTATGTACGGACCTACTCCACCCCTTCGTCTGTTGCATCTGTTGTGCTAAGGAAGATAAAGCCATCTAGGTTTATGGCAACTGTGGAATATGTGGTTTGAGCCTGTTCTCTGACAAAAGTATTACGTGTATATCAGTAGTTTGAACTCGTCGAAGTGAGCTGGCAGAGATTGGACATTTGCATGGGCAATATGCAGCTTGGTGTGTTCAGGTGTTCCTTGCCCTAGGAGGCTACTGACATATGGTTGCAGGTCGTGGTTAGCGCTGGCAAGAGGTTCTGGCATGAGGAATGCGGAAGTCGTGAGGAGGAGTGGGGAGAGAAGTGTTCTCCCGGTTCTCTGCAAGGAAAGAGGCCGGGTAGAAGAGGGGGGATATGTCTCTGGGGAGGTGATGGGACCTGTGGCCAAGGTCAGTGAGATTTGCAACGGTCCTGAAAGTAGCCATGTGCTGGTAAGTGAAAGAATCTTGCTAGACACAACAGGAGTAATCTACACGTAACGATTATCAAGACAATCATGTTGTGAGATATTAATGGCACTTATGTAAATAACAACTAAAATACGATAGTGGGTTGCCAATGGAAGTAAGACTAACTTATGTAATAATTAACAAAATTACATGAGAAAACAATTTGAGATAAAAATGGAGAGAAACGAAAAAGATGATAATACATTAGTTAAGTTATGGTTGACAGTGGAAACAATATAAACATACCGGTTAGTGGCAGCAAGATTTGACCTGATTTACCTTCTAAAGCACAGGCTTTCCAGTTCATTAACACTGCAAATTGCTCTCCTTCTGCTTTTGGTCTTAACCATTATCCTGCCATCATTGATCTATACGTTCTGTAGCCCAAATTTCTAAATCGCTCTCTTCAAAATGTTCAGTCTTTCAGAGGTGAGATCCTCACCTACTGCCTGACTCGACTTCGCGAGATTCTTCTTTGCTCTGAAGATTTCAGATCTTTTGCTATTGGACACGAATTTCACTATTATAGGTCTTGGTTTTGTAGAATCTGGCGACCTACGACGCACTCTATGACTTCCGTCAATGTCACTCAGAGTCACCTGTACTCCTAGCTTTTCGTGGGCAAGATTTATGACTAGTTCATCTGTGTGCTCTCTGCTGCTTTCTAGAATGCCTAACAGTCTGAGATTATTGCGTCTCTGATATTGTTCGAGCTCGCCCGACTTCTCGATCAATTTCTGTTCGAGTAGTCGTGCTCTCTCCTCACTTGCTTTTAACGATGTGTCCAGTACACGGATCTCGCTCTCACTCGACTCCAGATTTTTCTGTATTTGGTTTTGCTGCTGTGACAGCATCAGTGATTGTTTGAACAACGAGGCTGACCGACTCCTTAGCCTGCAGCGCGGCACTTGCCTCAGCCTTCAGGAGTGCGGCCATGTCAGCGAAGCCTGGCAGAGCAGCCACAACTCCCGGTGTAGACACCACCCCTGCACTGTCGCTGGCCTGGTCATTGGCTGCACTGCACGTTGTTCGGCGATTTTTCATTTTAAGTGCGATTTCGTGTAATTGGTACTCAGTGTGAGATCCAAAAAACGACACTTGGCACTACATACATGACTGTAGACTACCCTAACTGCTTAATAGGGCGTCTAGGCTTCACATAAACTTGTAAGCCAAGCTAATGCACATCACTCACTCGCCACCATAATGAACATATTTTAGTAAATGTATAAGATCATACAAATGATTATGATGCAGTTACCAAACAAGATTTTGAAAGTGAATCATCATCAGATAAAGCAGCCTTCAGCCTGAAACTAAATTATCTTGTTACCAAATCTGAATTTGCAAGTATACTAACACAGTTTGATAACTATGTTGCCACCACATGTTTCTATCAGGTTTTAAAGATTGACTTACAAAAAGGAAGTGGAAAAAGCTTTCAAACATTGCTTCTCAAATGTAGATTTAATACCATACTTAATTCAATTAAGTGATCTTCAAAAAAGAATGTGCGCCAGACAAACTGAAACTTCATTTTGTTGTTTGTGATGAAATATTGAGATACACATATGGGTATGATGTAAAAATCAAGAGAATTTTCACCTTTGGAACCAAATAAAGGATAAACTGTCATATATTGATTTTAAAATTGAAATAAAAAGATATAATGTGGATTCACTGCAAATTTTATATCCCACTATACTAATAGATCATTGACTTGAAATGGAAAAGGAAAGATAAAATGATTATATCTCTAAATAAGTTTGCTAAAACTGTAGCTGTTACAGATGAATTACTCATGTTTGGCGAATTTATTTTACAATCAAATGATGATGATGTTGGAATGGAACTGTAATTAAAAAGTTTATACATTTTTAATCTATATAAATAGATAATCCGATCTGGTCCTTGAAGTGTAAAAAATTGGAGAATTGTACTTCTTTGTACAATTTACACATTTAAGAAGACATCATCTTGTAAAAGAAGAATTGTAGGTGATGTGGTGAACATTAGTCATCATGAAGTTGTTAATTAATTACATAAACCAATGGGAAAAATTTTAAAAGATGAAATGTTGTCATATTCATTTCAAATGATTTACAACAAATTTAGTACAGATGGATTCTGGACAGACAAAAGGAATTTCAAAATTAAATTAATTTATTCACAGTTATTAATGATTTTTCAAAGTTTGTTAGGGTTTTTCCAGTTGAGAACAAATTGGGTAAAAATGTAGCTGGTGATTTTGAAATAATATTTAGACAGAAAACCCATAATATCTACAGACAGATAATGGTAACGAATTCTACTATAAAGAATTTCCAGAACTTCCAAAAATTGCAAAAATATCATTATTCAACTTAAATTAATTAAAAGCATCTGCAGTTGAAAGGTTAGGTACTACAGTAAGAAAATGTGGAAGAGATTTTCTCTTCAAAGAAATTATAAGTGGGATGACTTAGTTATAAAACTACTTCATGAATATGACAACACAAAACATTCAACATTAAAAATGAAGCCAACAGATGTAAATGGAAAAAAATACAAGGCCAACTGTTGTTCTGTGTAATGATAAACCAAAATTTAAAATAGAAGCTAAAGTTATAAATAGTAAACCTAAAAGAATTTTTGAAAAAGTCTTTACAACCATATGGTCAAGAGACATGTTCGATATTGCAAATGTTATTCTTTCCAATCCATCCACATACAAACAGAAAACACTGATTGCAGAGAATGTGAATTCTTTATTCAATATAAATGCAGGAGCAATATGTATTGTTTAGGAATAGTTTAAAAAACAAATTACCAGTACTCAAATATTGGAGTAAACTGCTCTTAAAATATTTATTGCTTCATTCTATATCATTACTTTTGCCTTAAGTTAGTATCCTTTGGATTTAAGAAGATCTTCTAGTGTTTTAGCAACCACATTAAGCTTGTCTATATTTTGTTTGTAGATTTCAGAAATAATTAGAACTAGTTCCCTCTAAGAAAACATACAACTCAATATGTTTTGATTTTATTTCTGCCTCAGTTAAACTATGATCAAATTTAATACTAGGCTCAGTCACAATTTCTTCATAAATATTTTCTCTCTTCTCATTTATTTAATTGACAATGTCTTTTGATTGTCTACATAGCTTCCCAACAAAATAGGATTGGCTACTGAAGTGAATATTGTACATTTATTTACATTTATCTAATCCATGTGTGCAAAAATAAGTAGTATGCATAATTTATTTAATTCATAATACCTACACTATTAGATTTTCACATAAAATGTTTTATCTCCTTTATGGCTGCCACTGTTATAAGTAGATAACCATCCTAAAAGATGACTTTTAGACAATACACTGGCAACTTGAAAATAACTTACTTAGTGTACTGCTTCGATCTGACAATGTAAATAGTATGAACTCTCTTCATCTCTATACTGTCAGATTTTTTTTTAGTTTAAGGCATTCTTTATCTTTATCTTTTATTTGTTATTGTAATAGCGTTTTTCTTCTATTTTTAGTTTGTTGCCAAATTGTATAACTTGGTCTCCAATAATTTCTTGAGACAGGATGGCTTTATATTCCACTGTATACTTTACATAATATACCAATATTTTCCCTATGATCACATAACATTTTCTAATTATGGTGGAAGCTGAAGTAATGAATGAAAATCTCTGCCATGGCCAGGACTCATACCTGGGTCTTCTTGCTTACTAGGCAGAAATGCTGACCATTATAGAATAAATCGGAATATTATATTGGCAACACAAGATTCATGTGAAATATGAGAGAGTTTCATGACAAATGAACTTTGGCAGATACATCAAGTGATCAAGCATTGCCTGCAAATTTTCAAATAGAACTTAACGACAAAGTTGTTTGGGATATCATTGGATTTAAAAAATGGTCTGAATCTTTCAAGTAGAGAATAATAACGACTTGAGAAATAATGGAACAGCTGGAAGGCAGCGGCTGTCCTATATGCTTAATCGATGAAAATCATCGATCTGTGAAAACGAAATGTAATCAAATTTGTCATAAAGGACATGTTGATAACTTTTTAGTAGAGAATTTTTCTTGTCTAGTGTGTGCATATCGTATTAAAAGATGTAATTAAGTTGCTAGGGGGGAAATATTTCTCACTATTAAATATTCTAATGTGAGTTAATTATATTATTCAGCTGTTCTTTGTGTAGTCATCAAAAAAATTTAAATGGTTATGATAGCAAGGAAAGTGTATATCTCTTCTCATTCTATGGTCTAAGTTTATCATATTAAGGTCATAATTAAGTCTCAACAATTCTTCCCAATTTCAATGTATACCGAATTATTTCTGTAGTTTACTTCTTTGTACTGTAATGACATAATAATTATATTTGTAGTCAAAAATATTAAAAGAACAAAATCTTGTCTTAAACTTTAATCGATTGTTTCAGTATAACATGCAGTAATAATCTATTTATCAGCATTTCTCTATATCATGTTCGTGTTGTTCTTCCTGCATCATGAATTAGATCATTGAATCCTTGTACACTTTCTTATTTGATGTGGTAAATTTTCCAAGAGAATTATTTTCTCTATCTTTTTATGTTCTCCATGTTTATGAACTGGTGGTAGAACTTCTTCAGTTACCCAATCATAGAATTCTTCAGCTTGTCTCATTTTTTTATTTTAAAATTATATAACATATACCTGATTCGTTGATAAATACTGTGTTTGGCGGCACATTTAAAGGAATGAACAGTTTGTTCATCGCTGTATCGTTGTATATTGTCCTATGTGTTTTTCTAATATGGTCATGAATTGCTGTTTAAGGACTTGAGAATTCCAAAATTTTGGCATCATCTTTAGTTTTAAACCAAGGATTACTTCCTATATCGTTTATCACAAGTGCTTGCTTCATATTGCATGCAGGATTGCTGCGGCTGATGTGGAGAAATGACTCCATTTAAAGTAAAACATTTAGAAATGTATTTTTTGTGCATTTAAAGGAAATCCCTCCAACAGTCTCCCTTCATTAAACCCACTTTAATCACATCTTATAAAATTTTGTGTGTACACAAATGAAGATACATCTACAACTATTGTTCGTGAAACAGTACCTACAGATGACATGAGTAAAACAATAAACAATTCATATAATTTCGGTCATTTGGATATTCCATTGACAGCTGATGCAGCTGAATTTAGTGATGATGTATTCAGAAACAAATTAATGTTATTGCAATGGTGAGTTTAGAAAAGAGACTAAATTTTATGAATAGGCCTACACATGTTGTAAAAGATACAGTTGGTAACTATAGAATCACTAAGTAGAAAAGGAATAAGAAACAAAATGGAGAATATAACAGAAATAACAGATGCAGCATTTCATTTATGGTATAAATGTGTTGATATTCAGTTTGCTCAAGACATCAATAATTCTGGTATTTTAATTAGAAGTAAGAGATATGTACATGCATAGGAAATATCTTGTCACCATGTTCAAAGGATCTAGATGTGAAGGTAATGTGTTAGGTCACACTTTTTCGAAATATGAATAATGATAAACTGGAAATACATATAGATAAAGAAGTGATGTTAATGCTTAGATATTGACTGGCATATGCCAAAACACCAACCAAATCTCTTTAATGTTTTAGTTCGTGAAACTGGCCATTGTTACATTTGTTACATTCAGATTGCAATGGACCAATAATGTATCCATGCTCCTATTGTTTAAATTTAGAATTATCTGAAGCTGATATTGGTGCTATTCGAAGCTTATATGGTAAAAAAAATGTCAGAGCGAGCAACACAGCCATCTATACCAAAAAACATACCATTTGTGTCATCTGAACCAGCTGAATCATTATGTCAAATTGAGACCACCTGAACTAGATGAATCGTTGACTCAAAAGGAGTTGTTCGATCACTTATTATCTGTGAATGGATGTGTAATGATGTGAAGTCCCAATCAGTTACTTATTGGTCAACTTTTTTATTGCAAGATTTACAAAATATATAGGGAGTATATTAAAGACCATTACTATACATGGCAAACTTGACGACATTGCAGTTAATGTCAGGGTATTTCAAGCCACTGTCTAGTAAATGGTTACATCAAGATTTTCAAATAAATCATGTAGTAAACACATAATAAGTTAAAACACATATATTCTTTAACGATTTCTTTCTATGGATAAATGAATGAATGTAGTTTGGAAACTAAAATATTTAGCACTACAGACAAAGAACTTTTTGGATGGCCCACAGGTGTAAATTCAGTATTCATACATATTAATGGGTTATTGTATTCATTCATGGATGATTCTCTTTACAAATATAATGAATTTACAAAAATGGAATTTGGAGCTGTTCCAACATATTTATATTTATTTGGTATTGACTGCCATAAAACATCAGCATTAATTCCTGAGGTAATAAATAATCAACATTCACACAACAAAAACTAGAAAATATGAATTTTTCACTTTCCTATTTAATTTATTTCGAAATACGTAGAGGTCATTCAATCGATAATGTGCAAATATTGTAAAACTGAGAAGTCAATTGACAACTGTACTTCACAGAAATAAACAAAAGATGGTTCTAGAACAATATGTAGACAATATATAAATGAATATTTTACAACAGTATTCAATAGTAAACAAATCCTTTCTGTATGTGGAACAAAACATTTCTCTAAATTATTATGTTAATAATTTGAAACGAATTCCAAGCAAAGAACATTTGAAGGTACTGTTGTCACTGACAGAAAATGTACAACAACAAATTGAGGGTGCAAACATTTGTAACAGTTCTCAAGAAATTAAACATCTAGGTATAAAACATACTGTGTAAAGACAAACATTCAGCTACATGTAGAAGTTGTATTCCAACAAATATCAAAAATAGAAATATCATACTTTGAATTTGTTTTATTTTAGCTTATTAGATGGTATTTTTATTAAATAAAATACCTATGTAGAGCAATTCAATATTGGTCAAATTCGTCATGGAAATGTTTCGAAGCAATTATTCTAAAACTCAAAATGATGATGGGATTTTCAAAAATAATGAAGATAAGCCTTTGAAACATATATTTCCCTTGCCTACTCATGTACTTGAGTAATTAATAGACTGAAGAACAGTTGGATATTATGTAGTTTATAAAGAATTTGCTGACAGACTGCTGATTATAAATTACAAAAATAATCTGTATTTAATATAGCCTAACTTTTCTTGACTACAATGAAGCCAAAAAATTATGAAATTATTGAAATACACTCCTGGAAATTGAAATAAGAACACCGTGAATTCATTGTCCCAGGAAGGGGAAACTTTATTGACACATTACTGGGGTCAGATACATCACATGATCACACTGACAGAACCACAGGCACATAGACACAGGCAACAGAACATGCACAATGTCGGCACTAGTACAGTGTATATCCACCTTTCGCAGCAATGCAGGCTGCTATTCTCCCATGGAGACGATCGTAGAGATGCTGGATGTAGTCCTGTGGAACGGCTTGCCATGCCATTTCCACCTGGCGCCTCAGTTGGACCAGCGTTCGTGCTGGACGTGCAGACCGTGTGAGACGACACTTCATCCAGTCCCAAACATGCTCAATGAGGGACAGATCCGGAGATCTTGCTGGCCAGGGTAGTTGACTTACACCTTCTAGAGCACATTGGATGGCACGGGATTCATGCGGACGTGCATTGTCCTGTTGGAACAGCAAGTTCTCTTGCCGGTCTAGGAATGGTAGAACGATGGGTTCGATGACGGTTTGGATGTACCGTGCACTATTCAGTGTCCCCTCGACGATCACCAGTGGTGTACGGACAGTGTAGGAGATCGCTCCCCACACCATGATGCCGGGTGTTGGCCCTGTGGGCCTCGGTCGTATGCAGTCCTGATTGTGGCGCTCACCTGCACGGCGCCAAACACGCATACGACCATCATTGGCACCAAGGCAGAAGCGACTCTCATCGCTGAAGACGACACGTCTCCATTCGTCCCTCCATTCACGCATGTCGCGATACCACTGGAGGCGGGCTGCACGATGTTGGGGCGTGAGCGGAAGACGGCCTAACGGTGTGCGGGACCGTAGCCCAGCTTCATGGAGACGGTTGCGAATGGTCCTCGCCGATACCCCAGGAGCAACAGTGACCCTAATTTGCTGGGAAGTGGCGGTGCGGTCCCCTACGGCACTGCGTAGGATCCTACGGTCTTGGCGTACATCCGTGCGTCGCTGCGGTCCGGTCCCAGGTCGACAGGCACGTGCACCTTCCGCCGACCACTGGCGACAACATCGATGTACTGTGGAGGCCTCACGTCTCACGTGTTGAGCAATTCGGCGGTACGTCCACCCGGCCTCCCGCATGCCCACTATACGCCCTCGCTCAAAGTCCGTCATCTGCACATACGGTTCACGTCCACGCTGTCGCGGCATGCTACCAGTGTTAAAGACTGCGATGGAGCTCCGTATGCCACGGCAAACTGGCTGACACTGACGGCGGCGGTGCACAAATGCTGCGCAGCTAGCGCCATTCGACAGCCAACACCGCGGTTCCTGGTGTGTCCGCTGTGCCGTGTGTGTGATCATTGCTTGTACAGCCCTCTCGAAGTGTCCGGAGCAAGTATGGTGGGTCTGACACACCGGTGTCAATGTGTTCTTTTTTCCATTTCCAAGAGTGTATTATCTAAAATTTCTGCATGGACTTGAAATTGTTTTTAAATTTTTTGTGAGTGCAGAATGCAGACAAGTAGTATGGAATTTCAGACACAAAACTATACAATCATCAGAGAGAGAGAGAGAGAGAGAGAGAGAGAGAGAGAGAGAGAGAGAGAGAGAGAGAGAGAGAGAGAAATTTTGAAACAAGTATAAAAACTATTTTATAAAAAATGCTGAATTTTCCATATATTTTCTCTGATTAAAATGAATTATTGGCTCAGAGATAGGAATTAGGATATGTTGTATTATATCGATTTACCAAAAAATAATTGGATGTATTAATTAAAAAATGATCAAAAATATCTTTATAGACTATAAAATCTGCTTTGCTTTCTATAGATATGATAGCAGATTAAGACAAAATATATAAATGTTGGTCTTGATATGAATCACAAACTTAAGAAAAAAATTAATTTCTTCATGTTTGATAACATTCCAGAAATTGAGACTAAATTTAATCTATATATTAATGTTTATTCATTTGATGAAAAATATGAAGTTCATCTATTAAAACTTGTAAAATAAAAACTAGGAAACATGTAAATATATTTTATTTTAAGAATGAGACCTATTCACATTCTTGTTATTAAGAATTTACCTTGGCTTGTTTTGAGTCAGATTACAAAACATGAAGATGGGAAATTTATTTGCAGTATGCATTTAATCCACTTCTACTGTAAGGAGAACTCATATAGTCAAACAAAAAATTACTTACTTAACAAACCATTAAAAGTAGAGTAACCGAAAAAGGGCTCATATCTATGTTTCAAAAATTATCAGCATACACAAAAAGTTCCAATCATTATTTGTGCTGATTTTGAAAGTTTTTATTAAAGATGAATTACTGTCAATCAAATCGAAAAATGATAGACATATGTAAATTGATCCAAAAATATCTAGTGTTAACAGAGAATGATTCTCATACCACTTTATACTAGGAAATACTAAGAGATAAATATAAACCTTGGAATGAATTGATAAGACTAACAGAACTGAAATGACATGGTGGGTCTTATACTAAGTAATGTCAAAAATGTGAATCAAGTGGTTTCTGTTTTGTATCAAGTATAACAGTGGACGCTACACAGACTAAGTCATAAGAAATTCATTGAATGTGTAAGAAGAGAGGGTGAAGATATTGGAAGATTTCTTTCTGAAATTGAGGAAATTACACCAATAACATCTGAAGAATAGCCAAGACATAAAATATTTAATATATAATCCTTATGTAGACATCACTGTACAAGGAATAGTTAAAAAGTTTGTCAGAATATTCATTTAAATGAATATAAAGGAAATAAATAAATATAAATCTATTACGTAATAATGTAAAACATGTCTCATACCAATTTATTTATACAGAATTTTACAGGTTATGTTTTTCATTTGTTTGTAAAAGGTATCAGTTACAAGAAAACACAAAACACCAGTAGGTTTGGTATCCAATGAATGCAGATATATTAGTATTGGGAAGACAACAGAAAACTAGAAGATGCACTTTATTGACACATTTCCATTAATGGCTTCAAGTCTTGACAAACTTTCATCAAATACTAGAAAGGGCCAAATGAAAAATATTGGAAAACTTTTTTCCATAAAATTTATTACATTTAGTAATTAAAAAGTTGTTGATCCATATGATTACGTGGATTCTTTGAAGAAGTTTGAAAAGACATGGCTTACAGCAAAAGTAGAATTTTACAAGAAACTCACAGTGTGTTACATAATTGGTGAAGATTGTAAATGTGCAATATCAGTTTGGGAAAAATTTAATACCAGAAATACTGCTGAACATCATAATCTGTATTAAAACTAATGTTTTGTTATTGGGTGATTAGTTCCAAAATTTTAGAAATACTTCTATAAAAGTGTACAAATTGGATACATCTTGAGATGCAATGTTAAAAATGAGTGGACAACCACTACATGATTACAGTGCCATTCTAATGGTTGAGAAAGGAATAAGAAGATGTACACCTCATCACTGCAAAAGATAGATGAAAACAAAAATTTAATATACTAAGGATTATGATGTATAAAAGTTATCAAATTATTTAGCATATTTAGATGCAAACCACCTGTACAGCTATACTATGAGTCAGTATTTAGGACATTGTTGATCTGAGTCCGCTGAACCAAATAATTTTGATTCTAAAAAAAGATATGCAAACTGTCAAATTCTTGAAGTAGGGTACATATTTGAAGTAGATCTAAAATATCCCATAGAATTATATGATCTCCTAAAAACAAAATTGCACAAGGAATTAAACAGTGCAAGTTGGGGCTACTCTTTACAGTAAGTATAATGTCTATGTCTAAAACAGTATCTGTCTCCAGGAATGAAATCTACAAAAATACACTGATATTTAAAATTTAAACACTCTGATTCGTTAAAGAAATATATATATTTGAGCACAGGAAAGAGGATGAAAGTGAAGAATTGTCTGAAGAAAGATTTTCATAAGTAAATGAATAATCCTATAGTTGAGGGGGAAGAAAAAGGAATATTGGGTTTAACATCTCTCAACATCGAGGTCACTAGAGATGGAGCACAAGCTCAGATTGTGTAAAGGATGGAGAAGGAAATTGGCCATGGTCCTCCAAAGGAACCACCCTGGCAGTTTGCTGGAGCGATTTAGATAAATCACAGAAAACCTGAATCTGGGAGGCAAGATGCAGGTTTTCTCAAATGTGAATCCAGTGTGCTAATCACTGAGCTGCTTTGCTGAGTCTATGTTTGGCAAGACGATAGAGAACATAAGAAACGGTGTAGATATAAAACTAGGGTCAGCTGGAGAAAAGTGTGATCAACTTTTTGCAAAGCTAAATTTTAAAGATGAATATTATCCAATGAAAATCTTGTTGTGATACAAGTGAGTACAACAAAAATCTCCTTCAGTAAACTAATTTATGTTGGTATGAGTATATTTGATTTACCTAAAGAACTGGTATATGGTTCTCACTTTAGGATTATTAAACCAAAATACATTGAAAATATTGAGTTCTGTTATCAAGACACAGACAGCAATATATATATAATGTATATAGTGAAGATTCTTATGAAGAAATGAAAGCAATGACTTTAAATTTGATGCTAGTGACTATCCAACAGATAATATACACAGTATTCCATAGGTAAACAAGAAAGTTTCAGGGAATATGAAATGAAAGTAATGGAAAAATAAAGAAAGAAATTTGTGGTTTGAGAGAAAACATATATGGTTATAAAGCTGATGAGAAAACAGAGAAAAAACCTAAGGGCGTCAAGAAACGCATTGTGAAAAATAAAATAAGCTTAACAGAGTACAAAGGTAGGTTGTTGAACAATATAGAGCAATGTGTAACATTGATTTGCATTAAACATGAAATTGATTCAATTGAAATAAATAAAGAGGCACTGAGCCCATAAGATGATTTCACAAACTTTTTGAAAATACGATACTTACATTACCATATGAACATCATTCATTATTATCATCAGCAGTACAGTCTTCACCTTCTTTAAAAAATAAATTGTTAATACAGAGTTTTTGTATATAACTGGAAGCTTTTCTCAAGAAGATGAACAATAGTAGTAATTCCGATTTGTTCAAAAAGTTAGTGAGCTACAAGTAAATGTTTTGTGCAATATTACTAGCTGTTAATGTATGAATAGCAGACTTGGGCAGAAAATTTGTATGTGGCTTAATAACCAGTTTCAGATTATTTTACTGTATAGTTACTCGAAATTAATAACTGAATGAGATTTTCATTGTTTTAATAATAGAAATATTAATCTGAGATACAAGAAGTTTAAAAATCATAACAATGAATTTCATGAACCACAGTTTGTGGTTTCTTAAATTATGATTGTTAACATTTACACAGCAAACAGTGTAAGCAGAATATGGAAATAAACATATTGTTGAAGCACTTCTGTTTACTCTCACCTACTCAGTTACAGCTACTTGTTTTAAACAATTAAATT
Organism: Schistocerca cancellata; assembly: GCF_023864275.1. NCBI lineage: Eukaryota > Metazoa > Arthropoda > Insecta > Orthoptera > Acrididae > Schistocerca > Schistocerca cancellata. The sequence continues at coordinate 767,418,791 of NC_064630.1, forward strand.
TTTATGAACGCTTCACTCTACTTTCAACTACTAAGTTTCAGCAACTTTTTTTAAACAATTAATTTTTTATAAGAAAAGTAGTTAGCCAGGCTCTTAAAATGAATTCCTTACATGAATTATTTCTCTCTTAAAAATTTAGGCTGAATCTACAGAAACTATGTACTCTATCTCTTGAATAAATGACCTTTCCTTTTTGAAATTTTAATCATTCGTTTGTCTGTACGTGTACTTATAGCAATTTATGTTGCATTCGAATAGTTCCATTGTGGTACATCTTTTTCTTTTTTCTCTGAATGTATAAAAGATATTAATGTTCATCTTCTGAAGGGAGTTTGTTGTAGATCTGCATTTAATTTGGATAAGTTTTTAGTTCTCACATACAAATTCAATCGATTCCATTCTAAATGAAACGTTTTTCCAAAAATTAATGTCAAGTTAATGCACTTGTTTATGAGGGAGTACCTTACAGATACTCAGCACTTTTCTGTTTTTGGAATATATGATTGATATGAATGTATATATCAAACTGATGAACAAAACAAACTGTTAAGTGCTACATCAAGGATGTATTATTTGTATTACATATAGTTTGCCCACAAAATGTAGTTCACTATTTTTTCGATTTTATTAATGTAGGTACAGCTGTCAAAGTTTGGTTATTTGGTGGAGATATCCCGAATATTTACTCACATTGTCAGGACACACTGCTTACAACAGATAATATTCTGAAAAGTATTAAGGCTGAATTACAATGGATATTAAATACATATAGTTCCATTGTGTATGCTACAATAAAAAGCGAGTCTGCTTCAATATTACAAACTACTCTTTGAAAGGACATTTTGCAGTGGGAAAAATTTAAAAAAGGTTAAATGTGTGAAAAATGTAGCAAACATTAAATGTAAAGCAAACATCATTGTACAATTTCAAGTCTAAATATTCCTCATTGTCTACAAAAGTGCAGTCACCTAAGGTGTGCATCTCACTTTCTTTTGAATCAAATTTATTTACATTGTAAGTCTAGACCAATTCTCTGTAATATACTGATGATTAGATAGTACATTATGTTGGTATAAATGTAAGTGAATTATGAAATTTACTGATGAGTCAGATGTAAGATGAAATTTACTGCTAGGACAGTACAGTGTTTACCATCAACATTAAATATGAAAATGAGTACAGTATAAAAGTAATGAATTTTACTGATGAAGCTACAGTACTGGACACAAATATATATATATATATATATAAATATATATATATATATGTGTGTGTGTGTGTGTGTGTGTGTGTGTGTGTGTGTGTGTGTGTGTGCATGTGTGTGTGTGTGTGTGTGTGTGTGTGTGTGTGTGGATATAATGTTATTGATTGAAAAAATATCTGCAATTTTAAATTTAGTCTTCATTGTCATTTTTAATTTTTTTTAATTTGCTACTAATTTTGAAATTTCCCAGGTTTATCTTTCGATGACAAAATTCTGTGGCACCACAGAAATGATGTCATCTAAAAACGAGGTGACATATGGCTTCGTACAAATGGTCACTGACCCAGAGATTATCAATGACGTGAGTCACTTACATTACAAAAGTAAAACCAAAGACGCAGTAGATGCAACAATCATCCTGCTACCCATCTTCGCTGAATTTAAAAAAAGTCTGAGGCAGGTAAGCTTGCCTTAATTCTTACTATTAAAAGTCAATACACTGAAAAGACAACGTATTATGACCACCTGCTAAGTAGCTTTGTAAAGCAACGATCGTTCCCAACATGGATTCGTTATGCCATTTGTAGGTTTGCAGAGGAATGTGAAAACAAATTTCAACCTACAGGCCACGTAATTCCCGAAAAATTACGGGCCAGTAATTTGTGTAGTGCCCAATAACCAACATGACCTAGTACACTGTATTCAGTTCAGCCAAATATGGTAATGAAGAAATAAATGGACGTTCATTATTATGCTTCCTAAACAACTAGCCTTGTGACATGAGCAGTCATCATGCTGGAAGATGCATCTCCATAGGAAAGGACATCAAGTGGGAAGGGATGCAGATGGTCCGCCATAATATTCCCGTAGTCCACAGCCATCACAGTGCCTCCAATTAGTACCACAGGTTCCACGGAAGCCAAGGCCAGTGCCCCATAACATTATACTACTACCGCAGGCCTGCGTTCATGGCACAGTGCATGTTCCTATTAGCTGTTCGCTTGGATGATGGCGAATCCCAATACGACCATCGGCCTTGTGTAATAAGAAACATGATTCATCCAGTCTAGTGGCAGCCCAGTCTCGAACATTCTGTTCCCAATGGATTTATAATTGAGGATGTCGTGGGTTGGGCACACTGAACGTTCGACTGCAGCAGAGTCACATGTTCAATAACGTGCGCTGAACGATGTGCTCTGAGACAGTTTTGTCTGCACTAGTGTTGTGTTGTCGCTCGATCTGTCACAGATCCCCAGCTATCGTTGCTTACAACGCAAGAAAGCCTTATCTCAACGGTCTGTGTTGAAGCGTGGACGCCCAACGCCGTGTCGACTACTGGTGGTTTGACCATGCTTAAGGCAGTTTCCATAAATATTTACTAGAGTAACACTCGAATATCCGACAAGCTTCGGCGTTTCCGAAATGCTCGTTCGCAAGCACCAGGTTGTAACAATGTGTTATTTGTCACAATCAGCTATTTTAGCAAATTTCTCAATTTGTTGGATGTCTCATCACTAAAATCATTTCCTAGTATCTGCTCTGCTTGTACCCGTTTACTTTTTCTCGCTGTCTTACGAGCCTGCGACAGCCGGTGGCATCCAGTCTTGCGGTGGGCAACCGTCATATTGAAACTGTGTGCCGGACCGAGACTCGAACTCGGGACTTTTGCCTTTCACGGGCAAGTGCTCTACCAACTGAGCTACCCAAGCACGAGTCACGAGCCTCCCTCACAGCTTCAATTCTGCCAGTACCTCGTCTCCTACCTTCACGGAGGCTGTGAGGGCGGGTCGTGAGTCGTGCTTGGGTAGCTCAGTTGGTAGAGCACTTGCTCGTCAAAAGCAAAGGTCCCGAGTTCGAGTCTCGGTGTCGCACACAGATTTAATCTGCCAGGAAGTTTCATATCAGCGCACACTCAGCTGCAGTGTGAAAATCTCATTCTGGAAACAGCTCGCAGTCTGTGGCAAAGCCATGTCTCCGCCATATCCTTTCTTCTAGGAGAGTAGAACTGCAAGGTTCACAGAAGAGCTTCTGTGAAGTCTGGAAGGTAGGAGACAAGGTACTGGCAAAATTGAAGCTGTGAGTGCGGCTTGTGAATCGTGCTTGGATAGCTCATTTGGTAGAGGACTTGCCCGCGAAGGGCAAAGTTCCAGAGTTCGAGTCTCCGTCCAGAACACAGTTTTCATCTGTCAAGAAGTTTCGCGTCAGCACAAACTCCACTGCAGAGTGAAAATCTCATTCTGGAACCGTCATATAGTTTTGACTTTTCAGCGTATGAAGCGCGTTGGGAACTACGAGGGAAGTTCCAGAAACTCGGCTAGTGTCGGTTGAAAAATGTTTAACTTGTTGTGGAAAATCGTGGAATATTCCCCCTTCATACCCCTATAGTTTCATGAAAGCCGGATGGATGGCGGCCCTATTGTAGCCATTGAAATGGCGTCTGTAACAGATGTACGTTCTAAGCAGAGAGCTGTCACTGAGTTTCTTTTGGCGGGAAACAAGAGCTCACAGATAATCACAGGCGCTTTCAGAATGTCTACACACACCCGGCATTGAGTAAAAGCTGGTGAGTCGTTGGGCGAGGCGTCTGTGATCATCACAACAAGGTCGTGAAAAGCTGTTCCGAATCCAACCTGCTGTGCATACCTGTAACTCTTGCAATGTTGGAGTTAGTGGACACTCTCGTTCGAGGTGATCAATGAATCACAATCAGACACCTAGCTGCTCATGTGGACGTCTCGGAAGTGCTGAGACACTCGTCCAGCAGTTGAGGATACCCAAAAGTGAGCCGGCTTGTGTGGCCGTGCGGTTCTAGGCGCTTCAGTCTGGAACCGCGTGACCGCTACGGCCGCAGGTTCGAATCCTGCCTCGGGCATGGATGTGTGTGATGTCCTTAGGTTAGTTAGGTTTAAGTAGTTCTAAGTTCTAGGGGACTGATGACCACAGATGTTAAGTCCCATAGTGCTCAGAGCCATTTGAACCATTTGAACTCAAAAGTGTGGTCTCACTGGGTTCCTCACCACCTAAGAGAAGACCATAAAGAGCAGCGAAGAACCATTTGTGCGGAATTTCTTGCGTGTTACGAGACTGACCGTAACAATTTTTTGTCGAACGTCGTCACAGACGATGAAGCATTGATTTATCAGTTCGAACCGGAAAGAAAACTGCTGTCCATGAATTGTGCCACACGACATCTCCACTGAAGGAAAAGTTCAAAGCTGCACCCCCAGCTGGCAGAGTCATGGCGACAGTCTTCTGGGACCCTGAAGGAATTCTTCTGTTTGATGTTCTACCTCACGGTGCAACGATGAACTGTGAAGTATACTGTGCTACCCGCAAGAAATTGACCAAACGACTTCATTGTGTACGTCGCCACAAAGATGCAAATGACAACGGAAGACTTTACATAAGTCTGTACATCCGAGAGTAATTCACAGAACTTCGTTTGATAGTCGTTCCTCATCCATCCTACAGTGCGTATCTCGCACCTTCCGGTTTTCGTCTGTGGTGGTGATTAGTGTTTAACGTCCCGTCGACAACGAGGTCATTAGAGACGGAGCGCAAGCTCGGGTTACGGAAGGATGTGGAAGGAAATCGGCCGTGCCCTTTCAAAGGAACCATCTCGGCATTTGCCTGAAACGATTTAGGGAAATCACGGAAAACCCAAATCAGGATGGCCGGAGACGGGATTGAACCGTCGTCCTCCCGAATGCGAGTCCGGTGTGCTAACCACTGCGCCACCTCGCTCGGTTTTTCGTCTGTCTGGCCCAATGAAGGATGCACTCCACGGGAAGCAGTTAATGGATGATGGGTAAGTTATGGATGCAACAAGACGTTGGCTCCATCGTCGCCCTGAAGAGTGGTCCCATGTGGAAGTACAAGCCCTCTCACTAAGGTGGCGTAAGGCCATCACATTGACTGGATATTATGTTGAGAAACAGGTTTTTCTAGCCAAAAGAGTTGGAAATAATACAGTGTATTGGGACTGTGCATAACACAAACCTTCTTTCAGAAAATGAAATTCGTTTCATTACCTTTTGAACGTCATTCGTAAGTTCCTCGACTAAAGTAAAAAAGATATAGTCCCCGGCTTAGAATAATGAGCAATGATGTCACAAAACTTCCTGATCTGCTGCTCAGGTGCCTCTGTTATTTTTATAATCTGTAGCATTCATAACTTAGCGAATTTCTATGAGATGGGGCCGGGGAGGGTTAATGCTGTGTATAAATTATGCAGCAGCGAGATCGTTCAGTGGCTCAGGTAATTTGTTTCGGATATGGGTGACTGCCATGAAAACTTGCGCGGCAGTAAAGGCGTAACAGGTCGTAAGCTGCCACGCACTGCAGATCACGCAGCAGGCAGCAGGGGCGCTGCCTCCCTTAACGGTGTTTGCGGGGGCGGGGCAGACCGCCAGCAGGTCGTAAACTCTGCGAATGTGTGTGTGTGTGAGTGAGTGTGTGTGCGTGTGTGTATGGCGGGGGGGGGGGGGGGGGTATGCAGTGGCCCTAACCTGCTAGCTCGTCCATCCTCGCCTCACTGTAGACGTCGGCTTCGCACCCCACTGAGTTCACGTTCAGGCAGCAACAGTCAGCGAGAGATCACCCTCCCTCTTAAGTACGCCCGTAGTATCGGATCGTTAGTATTTTCTTCCTGTCCGCAGAAGACTCTGAAAAGCAGGTGTTTCGCGACAATTTCGACAGCTGCAGTAACGTGAAACAAAATAGAAGGAAACTAAGTTAATGATTAAGTAACTGATGAGTATGATGAAAAATGAAGTAGGCGCATGGAGATCTGTGCATGTAAGCAGTCAGATATGCAATGTGTGTCTCAGCTGGTTTCAGTTCCTTCTAACGCAGTCATTAGCAGACGCACTTCACCCTTCAGTATACATCTACCTGCATTATTTTCCACACTACTTTGAAGCACATGGTAGAGGGTTATTACCATTATCTCATAAGTAAGGGTCTTTTCTCGTTTCAGCGTAAGGAGCGCGGAGAGAATGGCCATTTAGAAGCTTCAGTGTATGCTATTGTTAGTCTTTCTCTTCAGGATCTATGCATGAGCGATGTGTAGTCGACTGAGAAATATTTCTAGTTTCTTAAAACTGTTTCTTAATGTGGGGCAACGAGGGTTAATTTGAATATATTTTCATAAATCTGCCGTTTCAGCTTTTCAATCTCTGCTTAGTCACTCTCGCACAAGTCTAGAAAACTTGTGAAAATTGGTGCCACCTTTTTCAGTTTCGGTTCAAAGTCCCTTTTAGACCTATCTGGTATGGATCCGACGCACTTGGTTCAAATAGTTCAAATGGCTCTGAGCACTGTGGGACTTTACTTCTGAGCTCATCAATCCCCTATAATTTAGAACTACTTAAACCTAACTAACCTAAAGACATCACACATTTCCATGCCCGAGGCAGGATTCGAACCTGCGACCGTAGCGGTCGCGCGGTTCCAGACTGTAGCGCCTAGAACCGCTCGGCCACTCCGGCCGACCGACACACTTGAATAATACTCTAAGGTAGGTGACACAAGTGATAAGTAAGCTGTCTATAATTTGTAGAGTGGCAGATTCTTCAAGTATCTTGCAAAGGACATAGATGTCTGCCACCTGCCTGTTCTAAGACTGAGCCAGTGTGATCCTTCCATTTCATATCCGTCCGCACTGCTACCGAATGAACAAAATACGAGCTTACAGATAACTGGATTGAAGAGTTTTAAACAAACGCAGCATGTCTTGCTCAAAGGAGAGAAGTTTTCGGACGTAAAAATGACTTCGAGTGTGCCCAAGGGAGTATGATTACATGATTGCAATACAATAACTGAAAGTACTTACTTCCACAAAGTATCTAGGAGTATGTGTACAATGCGATTTGAAGTGGAAATACCATACATCATTAATAAGATTTATGACAAGAATGTAGTCCATCAATAAAGCAGGTGGCTTACAAAAAGCTTGTTTGACCAATACCTGAATATTGCTTGTCAGTGTAGAACCCGCATCATATGGGATTGATTGAGGATGTAGAGATCCAAGAAAGAGCAGCACATTTCGTTAGAGGTGCATTTTGTAAACGTACAAAAGTCACGGAGGTGCTGAGCCAAGTCCAGTGGCTGACTCTGCAAGAGAGGCGTTCCGCACCGTGGTGTTGTCTGCTGTTAAAGTTCTAAGAGCGTACAGTACCAATATATTCCTTCTTTCAATACGTATCTTGCAGGAAGACAGTGAAGATAAAATTAGTGAGATTGAATCCCACATAGAGGTTTACCAGTTACTTTTAGTAGGTAGACAAGGAGAGTTCTGGCGAGTTATGCATTTTTTCCAGAATATAACTCTACTTACACCCACCCGACCCCTATGAGGTCATGTGCCATTCCCAGGTTTCTGACAATGGACAGTTCCCCTATGTATAAAATGGCAAAAAATTCAAATTTTGGTGGTATATTAAAATTTCTTTGCTAGTGAGCTTTCCCCCACTCCTATGACATTACTGTGGTTCAGCAACAATAGGCAGGTAAGTCTTCACACTCTCCCATGTACAAGTTTTATGAGAAAAGGTGTTTGTTATCCCTGCAGTTACAAACCTGGCAGTTAAAAAAAGGATGCCAGCCAGCTAACCTACTTAACCGTTTGGGTGTACACAAACGCCTATGCCAATTCCCAGTTGCTGTGGCTATGTATGAATTTTCCTACTGTTCTAGGACGTCTATATCATCATCCTAAGCCACTGACCTCTCGCTGCTTCAGACGAGTTGCTTCCATTTGAATTGAAATATATAAACAAAGGGATAATTTTTTTAATCGGAAAGAAGAGACCATGAAACTTAGTGATATTTGGACAGTAGCACTACAGAATTGCTAGACAGTTTTATCCGTGACGAGATTACGATCGATAGTTAAGTTTTATCTCTGTCAAAGATTATCTCTGCATATCACGTGTAACTCTGGTCACGCCCACTTTCTACGATATATAAGTCGCTCTCAGACGTCCGACCCGTTTCCTCCCCTTGCTCCTAGCTTCCAGTACTTGGGCCACACCCCACCATCTGCACTTAACACTCCCATCACTACACCGGACATCAGCCTCACACTCCGCACTAAACGCAACACTGCTCCCGGCCACGACTGTGTTACTTACCGCCACCTCAAACACTGCCCTCCCTCCTTCCTTTCCATCCTTGCCACCCTCTACAATGTCATCCTTGCCACTGGCTTCTATCCCGACCTGTGGAAAACCTCCCGTATCCTGATGTTCTCCAAACCCAACAAGCCTCCATCTGATGCCTCTTCCTATCGTCCTATCTGTCTCACATCGGTGTTCAGCAAACTCTTGGAATCCATCCTTTCCCGGCGCATCCATCTCCACCTCCCCCAAAACCACCTCCTCCCAAACACCCAATGTGGCTTTCGACCTCCCTTCTCTGCTGATGACCAACTCCTCCGCCTTACTCATCTCCTCTCCCTCCAGCTTAACTCCCGTCGCTCCGCCATTTTTGTCTCACTTGACCTCGAAAAGGCCTACGACCGTGTCTGGCATCCCGGTCTCCTGTTTAAACTCCAAACCTACGCCCTTCCTATCAACTACATTCGTCTGGTGGCCTCCTTCCTCTCCCACCGCCCCTCCTATGTTACCATCCATAATGCCAATTCCCACACCTTATACCCCTCTGCAGGTGTGCCCCAGGGCTCTGTCCTCTCCCCTCTCCTCTACCTCCTGTACATGGCGGATATGCCCCCCCCCCCTCCGGTACACCTCTTGCAATATGCTGATGACACCTCATTCCTCGCCCTCGCTCCTACCCTCCAACGGTCCCAACGCCTTCTCCAGAATCACCTTGACCTTTTCCTGCATGGTGTAACCAGTGGCTCCTGAAACTCAATCCTTCCAAGACCCAGGCAATCATCGTAGGTCATACCACTTGCTCCTTCCGGCTCCTGGATTTCTCCCTTACTGTCTATGCACGTCCTGTCCGCCTCACCCCCACCCTCACCTACCTTGGCCTCACCATTGACCGTCACCTCACCTGGATCCCTCATCTCCGCTCCATCCAATTCAAAGCCCACAACCGCCTCCGACTCCTCAAACTTCTCTCTGGCCGGATGTGGGGGTTACACCCCTCTACCATCCTCCACACCTACAAATCCTTAATCCGTCCCATCCTCTGTTATGCCAGTCCTGCCTGGGCATCTGCGCCCCCCCCCCCCAAATTCTATAAGTCCCTCCAGATCCTTGAGTGTCATGCACTCCGCCTCGCCTTCCGTATACGCCTCCCGTCCCCCATGCGGATCCTGTATGATCTCATTCCATTCCCCCATCTGCTCCTATTCCTCGAACATATCCGCATCCTCTACACCTCCCGCCGTCTTGAACCCCCTCACCCCCTGGTTGCTCCTCTCCTCTCCCATCCCCGCCCCCTGCCACGTCTTCACCTTTGTGTCCCCCCTACCCTCCATCTCTACACCCTACATCTCCTTTCCCAAGGTGGCTTCCATCAGCTTCCCCTCCCGGATGATGCCCTCTCTCCCTCCATTTATCCTTCCTATCAACTCTGATTCTCACCCCCCCTCCTTTCCACCGTCCTTTCCCTGGGCTACCTCTTCCTCCCCCCTTCCATCCTGTGTTTTCTCTCTGCCTATCATCTCCTTTCTCCCCCCTCCCCAAGTCCTTTTGTACTCCCCTCCTCTGCCTTCCCCAATCCCTGGCACGTCTGCTCAGCACCCCCCCCCACCCCTCTTATGGATCCTCCTCTTCCATTGGCTCCTTTGCCCCCCTCCCCCTTCACTTTTCCTCCCCCCCTCCCTTTTTCCCATCATCTGACCAGTTTCCCCCCACCTGCTCTCGGGTGTGGTATGTCGTATTTGTGCCAACTTTTAGCGCAGTGTTTAAGTGAGTGTTCAGTGTTGTGCGTCCTTCCACAGAGTAGCGAACAGAAATCATGCTGTCGCCGTGTTTTTTTAATTGTCTGTCTATTATTTTTTCTGCTTCCTGTGTATTTTATTAGCTTCATCGACCCTGTGTTTTATGTTTTACGCTCCAAAATTTTCTGCCATTTTTACCTTTAAGTCACCGATTTTATCGCCAACTGTTATTATTTTTTATTATCTTCATCTTTTTAAAATAAATTCTGTAGGGTGAAGAGCGGCGTAATAAGCTGCTGCTAGCCCGCCCCCTTTAGGGGGAATCGAAACTCAATAAAGGAAAAAAAAAAGAAAAAAGGTCCGACCCGTCAGTCGGCAAGACTCACCGGAGGAGAAACACCCCTCTGTAGATGTCCAGCGCAGCTCTGGACGAAACGTTAGGAGCTGAAGAGTTTCATGGACCAAGACCTTACATCCCGGAAAGTGTACCAGAAGATATGTCATCCGGTTGTGAAAGCCTTCATACTATAATTGGATGCTTGTTGCACATCAGTACGTCGAATTATGTATAAATACAGAACAGTTCATTTAGTCATAGAAATGCGACCTTATTTGCGTACGTATACACACCCAGATATCTGTAGAAATAAATGAAGCATGTGGATGACATCTGTGTTGTTCTTTTTTCCTATAAAACCTCCTGTATGTTTGTGTAGTGCTGTAGTAATCAAAATGAGCGGTACATAGTGATGATGTCCCACCACCTGAAGGAGTAAAACCTAACAAAATATCGATATGCTACGATGTCATTGTGGAAAGTCATGGTCAAATGTCGCGCGGGGTAGCCAGGCGGTCCGAGGCGCCTTTCCACGGTTCGCGCGGCTCCTCCTGTCGGAGGTTCGAGTCCTCCCTCGGGCGTGGTTGTGTGTGTTGTTCTTAGCGTAAGTTGGTTTAAGTAGTGTGTAAGTCTAGGGACCGATGACCTCAACAGTTTGGTCCCATAGGAACTTACTATAAATTTACAAATTTTACATGAACAAATAAGTTAATACTGCTGATTCAGCCGTATTTAGGTTGTTGATATCTTTTACCTAAGCCAAACCTTTTCAAGGACCCCAACATAGCTGATGAGAGATAATGTAACCCTTATTACGGCCTTCAAACAGAATAACAGGAACTTATAACACATTTACCAGGCACAGGTAGGAACGGACATGACATTCGACGAACTTACAAATTTATGTAGAGATTGCTGCGATCATTCACAGTATAGCTTTCTAGTCATTGATAAAACGAGACAGTTGAATGATGGTCGATACCGTTTTTAAAAGTTGATGATGCGTGTGTTTATATAGTGAAACAACAGAATAATTACGCTATTATAGTTCATGGTATGGACAATTTTGCTAGATCATTCACTCACAGTCAGTCTGAGAGATGAGGCAGAACACCTGTACATCGACGTGAAAACTGCCTTATTAAACGTCATACTACTAGACTTTAGGCACTCAACACACGTATCAAAGAACTAAATACTTATCCTCAAACCATTCTCAGATTAATCAACAAATTAACTGTACGGTTTGATGGAACTGAAAAGAAGGCAAACGGGAGTGTATATAAGCTGTATATTATTCCAACGACTGCTTGGTATGTAACATCATGTCAACAAAACATATAGTCTTCAAAGCATACAAGCTTATCTGAGAAAAACTGTGATCGCTCAAGTTAGGGCTTTTGCAAAGTCAAGTACAGGTCTAGCAAAGAATTTCTTGAACGACTCTCGATGGCTAAAGAAGAGGAGGAAGAAGAAGCTATTGGTGATTTCATTAAACATTGCTGTGATAGTCACATAGATAGAACCTACGAAGTAAACAAGGACACACCATATATGCTGTGTACTCAAACTACAAGTTTAACTAAGAATGCAATACAGATTGTTGGCAGAGAATTCGAAAGCACACCCGGTGTACTGAATCTAATGGTCTTTAAAAATATTAAACTAGAGTGCTAATCACCGTAAGATATTGAAAACTCCGGTCAGGTAATATGTATGAGTGAGGCGTACATGTCAGTCAGAAACAGTCTGAAAAGCTTCTAAGGGTGTTGCAGGGGAGGTTGTAATGGAAATAATACAGAAGAAAATTCGATACTTCGCGCTGTTTACGAGCTATTTAGCACTGAAGTAGCCAATCATCATTGTGCGCGCAAATTCAGTCGCTTAACATGCTAAAACGCGGTAACGCACAGACATCTGTGGGTCTACGAGTCACTACTTGTTGAAATGCTCATTATCAGTTAAAATGTACCTTTCTCGGAATTACTAAATTTAAACTAGGTGGGCACAAGTTACGTTTATTCAGTGGGGAAACCAAACGCAGAACACGTTTGGCGACACTATACCTGACAGACTGCTTAATTCTGTTTGCGCAACGACCCAACTGGCTAACTTCAGTCCTAAATAACTCGGAAACGGCGTAATGTCTCGAATGTTTCTCCTTAACAATTACACTCCTGGAAATGGAAAAAAGAACACATTGACACCGGTGTGTCAGACCCACCATACTTGCTCCGGACACTGCGAGAGGGCTGTACAAGCAATGATCACACGCACGGCACAGCGGACACACCAGGAACCGCGGTGTTGGCCGTCGAATGGCGCTAGCTGCGCAGCATTTGTGCAGCGCCGCCGTCAGTGTCAGCCAGTTTGCCGTGGCATACGGAGCTCCATCGCAGTCTTTAACACTGGTAGCATGCCGCGACAGCGTGGACGTGAACCGTATGTGCAGTTGACGGACTTTGAGCGAGGGCGTATAGTGGGCATGCGGGAGGCCGGGTGGACGTACCGCCGAATTGCTCAACACGTGGGGCGTGAGGTCTCCACAGTACATCGATGTTGTCGCCAGTGGTCGGCGGAAGGTGCACGTGCCCGTCGACCTGGGACCGGACCGCAGCGACGCACGGATGCACGCCAGGACCTTAGGATCCTACGCAGTGCCGTAGGGGACCGCACCGCCACTTCCCAGCAAATTAGGGACACTGTTGCTCCTGGGGTATCGGCGAGGACCATTCGCAACCGTCTCCATGAAGCTGGGCTATGGTCCCGCACACCGTTAGGCCGTCTTCCGCTCACGCCCCAACATCGTGCAGCCCGCCTCCAGTGGTGTCGCGACAGGCGTGAATGGAGGGACGAATGGAGACGTGTCGTCTTCAGCGATGAGAGTCGCTTCTGCCTTGGTGCCAATGATGGTCGTATGCGTGTTTGGCGCCGTGCAGGTGAGCGCCACAATCAGGACTGCATACGACCGAGGCACACAGGGCCAACACCCGGCATCATGGTGTGGGGAACGATCTCCTACACTGGCCGTACACCACTGGTGATCGTCGAGGGGACACTGAATAGTGCACGGTTCATCCAAACCGTCATCGAATCCATCGTTCTACCATTCCTAGACCGGCAAGGGAACTTGCTGTTCCAACAGGACAATGCACGTCCGCATGTATCCCGTGCCACCCAACGTGCTCTAGAAGGTGTAAGTCAACTACCCTGGCTAGCAAGATCTCCGGATCTGTCCCCCATTGAGCATGTTTGGGACTGGATGAAGCGTCGTCTCACGCGGTCTGCACGTCCAGCACGAACGCTGGTCCAATTGAGGCGCCAGGTGGAAATGGCATGGCAAGCCGTTCCACAGGACTACATCCAGCATCTCTACGATCGTCTCCATGGGAGAATAGCAGCCTGCATTGCTGCGAAAGGTGGATATACACTGTACTAGTGCCGACATTGTGCATGCTCTGTTGCCTGTGTCTATGTGCCTGTGGTTCTGTCAGTGTGATCATGTGATGTATCTGACCCCAGGAATGTGTCAATAAAGTTTCCCCTTCCTGGGACAATGAATTCACGGTGTTCTTATTTCAATTTCCAGGAGTGTATTTCTCAGAACAACAATCCTACAATAACGCGACAAGTTTTTCAGACTGCTGCCGAGCACCATGTATAAAAAAAGCAACAGAATGGGAGGAAAACGCACCAACAGCTCGAAATACAAAAACACTATTTAACATGTGGTTGTAGACGTACTTATCAGTTCCATTATCAGCATTCAGAATAAGGATGTTAACAACAGATCTTCCCAATATATCTAGATGACAACCCCAACGACATGAATGATCGATTATGACTACTGTTTCGGCTGCAGCTCAGAATACAGTTCATTTGAACAAAATCATTTCTGTAATTCTAGAGCTAAGAGAAAGACATATTATCAGAATATTATAGAATCAGTTGTTAGAGCTTTCTAAAAACTTGCGTACAAGACATTCCCACGGAGTCAGGTTTTTATTCGAACTTCCCATGACTCATGGAAATAGGGTCTTGTACATATGAGGCAACAGGTTTCAAATACATTTTAATGGTCACTGATACATATTACAAATTTGCATGAGCTCTACCTGTGAAAACACAAATGGGAAAAACCTTTACTCCATTTTCTCTCAGGAGAAAGCTTGTATTACGGAATATTTAAATCGGAGGACATAAGCTCAACCGTGGAAGCGCTTTAACATTCGCAGTTCTTACAAATGGAATGATATCTTCCAAAAAGTTTTTGCAACAGCTCTGTCCACAAGAGAATAAAAGTCAAGCCAATTGACGTAGATGATAATATGCTTCTAAATACCATTTACAATCCATTAAAATGGTAGATCCATCCAATCAGAAATTTTGCACCTATTTCAAAATGCAAGACAGTATTTGAGAAATCATCCAACCAAACTGGTCAATGAGGACAGTTACAGACTCCAAGGTCCAACGAACAAATAACAGAAATATTTCCCTTAATGCTGTTAGTAGTTTTACACATAATAATTACAGGGAAGAAGTGAATAAAACATCTTCCTTCTGGAATGCATCATAATGCAGGGAAAAAGGATCTTTTTAAATGGTTAGGATTCCCTTCATTACCCTGATAGCATTTACAGTGCAGAGCCGAAAAAATTGGTACACCTGCCTAATATCGTGTAGGGCTCCCGCGAGCATGCAGAGGTGACGCAACACGATGTGGCATTGACTCGAATAATGTCTGAAGTAGTGTTGAAATGTCACCATGAATCCTGCAGGGCTGTCCATAAATCAGTAAGAGTACGGGGGGGGGGGGGAGGGAGGGAGGGAGGAGATCTCTTCTTAACAGCACTTTGCAACAAGGCATCCCAGATATGCTCGGCCGGCCGGAGTGGCCGTGCGGTTCTAGGCGCTACAGTCAGGAACCGAGCGACCGCTACGGTCGCAGGTTCGAATCCTGCCTCGGGCATGGATGTGTGTGATGTCCTTAGGTTAGTTAGGTTTAATTAGTTCTAAGTTCTAGGCGACTGATGACCTCAGAAGTTAAGTCGCATAGTGCTCAGAGCCATTTGAACCATTTTGAACCAGATATGCTCAATAATGTTCATGTCTGGGCAGTTAGGTGGCCAGCGGAAGCCTTCAAACTCAGAAGAGTTTTCCTGGAGCCACTCTGCATCAGTTCAGGACGTAGGATGTCGCATTGTCCTGCTCGAATTGCCCAAGTGCGTCGGAATGCACAATGTACATGAATGGATGCAGGTGATAAGAGAGGATGCCTACGTCCGTGTCACCTTTCAGAGTTGTATCTAGACGTATCTGGCGTCCCATATCAATCCATCTGCATACCCCCACACCATTACAGAGCCTGCACGCCTTGAAAAGTCCGCTGCTTGCACGCATGGTCCATGGATTCACGAGATTGTCTCCATACCCGTACACGTCCATACGCTCGAGACAATTTGAAACGAGACTCGTCCGACCAGGCAACATGTTTGCTGTCATCAACAGCCCAATGTCAGTGTTGACGGGCGCAGTGGAGGCGTAAAGCTTTGTGTCGTGCAGTCATCATGGATACATAAGCGGAGCTTCGGCTCCGAAGGCCCATACCGATGATGTTTCGTTGAATGGTTCGCACGCTGACACTTGGTGATGGTCGAGGACTGAAATCTGCAGTAATCTGAGCAAGGGTTGCACTTCTGTCACGCTGAACGATGGTCTTCAATCGTCGTTTGTCCCGTTCTTGCAGGATCTTTTTCCGGTCGCAGCGATGTCTGAGATTTGATGTCTTTCCGGATTCCTGGTATTCACGGTACACTAGTGAAATGGTCGCACGGGAAAATACCCACTTCATCACTACCTCAGAGATGCTGTGTCCAATCCTTCGTGCAGCGAGTATAAAAGCACGCTCAGACTCACTTAAATCTTGATAACCTACCATTGTAGCAGCAGATACCGATCTAAAAACTGTGCCAGACAGTTGTCTTCTATAGGCGTTACCGACGACAGCAACGTATTCTGCCTGTTTGCATATCTCTGTATTTGAATACTCATGTCAATGTCAGTTTCTTTGGCGCTTCAGTGTATACGTCAGTGACGTCAGAATGTCACTAGATTTCAGAATAAGATTTTCACTCTGCAATGGAGTGTGCACTGATATGATACTTTCTGGCAGATTGAAACTGTGTGCCGGAGCGAGACTCGAACTCGGGACATTTATCTTTCGCGGGAAAGTGCTCTACCATCTGAGCGAACCAAGCACGACCATGACTCACGACCCGTCCTCACAGCTTCAATTCTGCCAGTACCTCGTCTCCTACCTTCCAAACTTCACAGAAGCTCTTCTGCGAACCACAGATGATCTTCTATGAAGTTTGGAAGGTAGGAGACGAGTTACTGGCAGAATTGAGGCTGTGGGGCGGGTCGTGAGTCTTGCTTGGGTAGCTCAAATGGTAGAGCCCTTGCCCGCGAGAGACAAAGGTCCCGCGTTCGAGCCTCAGTCCGGAACACAGTTTTAATCTGCCAGAAAGTTTCATGTGACTAGATTGATTGCATTGATACTTGGGACATAACAAGAATGTCTTTTCCTCATGAGATATGGCCTTTGGGTATCAGAGTGAAACCATCTGTGTTTTATTTAAGTGTCACATTTGCCAATTCCTGTATAAGTCCTTCCGTGACTGTCTACTTGCATGAAGTTTGAATGTGATGGTCTGTACCAGTGTTTTTCAACCTGTGGGTCGCGAACCCGTGACGAGTGGTAACGCCTTGCTCAGGGGGTGGCAGTCGCAAGAGAAAGCATTAGGAGCATGATTGGTAAAGTATGTTTCATGACGATCATCTGCTATGGTATGAGTGGCACACGGAAGTGACAAGGGTTTGTGAAAGTACCTTGCAAATTAGCTCACGTTCAGATCTGGTACTTATTTATAATAATTAAAAGGAATTTAGTTTAAACTTGTTGAGTTCAAATACTCAAACACTTGTAGTGAGAAGCAACGCGATGTCTATCGATCTCTTCCCACTTCTGCAGAATGGAGCTAGGGCGTGAGAGTCACTAAGTCTTGTACAGACAGTATTTACATCTGAGAGGTTTTCAGGAAGAGGGAAAGGACCACATCAACTTCCGGGCTGGAACGGCGGTGCAGTGGCAGTGTCTTGTGTATTACTGACAACTTAGTTTACGTGCCAATCATCTGCTGTGATAAAAACATCACACGGAACCAGAAAAATTTATGTAAGCGCATTTAAAAAATGCTCACGATCAAATGTGATACAAAGTGGTTGCAACAACACGAACGCAGCTCACGTACAAGATTTGACACTGTAGTTACTAGAATGCATTTCAGTAACAAGCTTCGAGCCAAACAAAAAATAGATCGCTAGGTTTGGCAGCAGTGACACAAGGCACGAAGTACAGCAATTTCTACCGAGCGGATCTATGATGCCTGAGCTCAACTCAGACTTTAATTTACACACTGCATGTGGACGTTGTTTCTGTTTTCCTAGTTCTGCGGCTTCATCGGGATTCCTACAACATCGTCGTTACTGGTCACCTGGTTAATTTCTCATTTCTTTCGAGTAGCTAATTGTGGTGATTGCCGTGAAGTAAATCATTGTTTTTTGCTAGTGCTTTATAAAAGAGTTGAAAAATATTTAACAAAATACTAGTACCTTCATTCGTAAATTTATATACTACATATTCTCGTAATTAATTAAAAAGAAATATTGTCTTCTTTTGTAACTAAATGAAAGTAAATGAAATAACCATCCTGCTACATGTCTTAAAACTAGGGTTTCTGTAATACAAAAACAAAGGCCTGTGGTAAATAGCATTTATTTTTATTAAAATTACGTAATTCCTTGTTTAACATCAATTCTGAATTGGGCATAATGTAAGCTGTTTTATTATAAATACACCGTGTTAACGATAAATAAACACAAAACAGGAAAACTCTTCTCTTTTCAGGAAACGATCAATAACTAATCGAAGAAGATCCGATGAGTAACTGTGAGAAATTCGAAGAAAGATCTTCTCGTTTACAAACTGACTATAGAGTGCGACCTCGTTTAGCGAGGATAATTCACTTCTGAGTCTTACCTGCATTGCGAAACACTTGTCACGCGAAACATGTTTTTTTGTTGGAATTCATGCAAAAAAAGAGGATAATGCATTCCATTGCGAAAAATGCTAAAACTGCTTATAAAATGTACATTCTTTTCACAAGAAGTCGTCTAAAGACATTTGTTTTCACATCTTCAAAATGAGTCCAAACAAAGAAGAGGGCTAGCTGTGTGAAACATCTGCCAAAGTATTGGTTAATGCACAGCTTTATTGAATTCTTTACCGACGACATACCTAAAATGGAATTTATATAGGGGTATTTGTAGGCCTTGAAGTAATATGAGTATTGCTTGCAACACCGACACAGAAAATTTGTAAACAAAGTCGAGGAGGCCAACGGTCTTGCCACAGTGGTAACGCCGGTTCCCGTCAGATCGCCAAAGTCAAGCGCTGTTGACCTGCGCTAGCACATGGATGGGTGAACATCCGGTCTGCCGAGCGATGTTGGCGAGCGGGGTGCTTTCAGCCCTTGTGAGGCAACACTGAGGAGCTACTTCATTGAAGAGTAGCGGCTACGGCCTCGGAAACTGACATACGGCCGGGAGAGCGGTGTGTTGATCACATTCCACTCCGTATCAGCATCCAGTGACGCCTATGAGCTGAGGATGACATGGTGGCCTGTCAGTACCGTTGGACCTTCATGGCATGTTCGGGAGGAGTTTGGTTTAGTTTTAGTCGAGGAGACGCGAGCGGAGGAATCGGTTACAATGATTGCAACCCGAGGAGTGTCGCTAACAGTACAGCGGAATACTGCATTGTCTTTGTCACAGCGTGTAATGTACTTCGTTCGTCGTAATTATAATAATAACACTGAAGTAAAACATTACGCTCCTTTTTCCTCCGCGTTTTCTGTTATTTCATAGTCGTTTCTTTCACGCGGGGCATAAGCCATACCGTGAAGAGTAAAGTCAATAACAATAATGGGACGATCCAGCGATTATACGCAAATGCACAGCGCTTTATCGGCGCAATTGCAATTTGATGCCTGATGATTAATGTCTCTCATTTGTAATATTAAAAAGCGTACTTGACTCTTATTAAGATTTTATCGTTTTGAACAGTTTTTATTCAGAGGGTGACACCAGCGATATCTGCCACGGGTGCCACTTAGCCAGATGAAAGTAAGCAAGGGTTATACGTCCTAGAGACAATAAAAACGCAACAGTTTCAGTGAGAAAGCTGTGCCTGTTTATTTATTAGTAATTTTTCAAATCCTGGTTTTATTTTTGAGACACAAATCACCAAATCATTTTCTACTTGAAGTCTACTTCTCCTCTTAGTTTTTATGTTCACCATTGAAGAGAACGCTAATTCACAAAGGCAGGAAGTGGCGAATGGCACTAATAATTTGAAAGCTTCCTTCGCCAACTGTGGATACTCTCTTTATCCAGAAGACGTTAGTCTTTTTCGAATTAAATTCCATTTTAAGCATCCTGTTAGCTGCTAAATCTGTAAGTGTTTCTTTCGTCATCGTGCTCAGGTCAGCCACTTGTACTGACATATGTAAAAAATGATTTAGTGCCCGCATCTCGTGGTCGTGCGGTAGCGTTCTCGCTTCCCACGCCCGGGTTCCCGGGTTCGATTCCCAGCTGGGTCAGGGATTTTCTCTACCTCGTGATGGCTGGGTGTCGTGTGCTGTCCTTAGATTAGTTAGGTTTAAGTAGTTCTAAGTTCTAGGGGACTGATGACCATAGATGTTAACTCCCATAGTGCTCAGAGCCATTTGAACCATTTTTGGAGGATTTAGTATCCATCTATGACCGTTGTCAGCGTCAGAGTTCAGCTCTGGAAAGTAAGTTAACAGTTTCTCTTCTAAATTGTGCAAGCTCTGTATCATGCAAGGAATGTGGGAACTTAGTACCACCGACTGGTCCATTGCAATTTCTTCGAGAATAGTCTGAATACAAGGGAAAGACTCAAACATAATCATTTGTAAAAACGTTATCCACAACCTAAGTTTTGCGATAAATCCTTTGATTATATCCTTAGCTGTTACAATGTTGTCTTCTTGCCCTTGGAGGCTCTTGTTTAAAATGTTTAGCTGGTTGAAAGGATCCGCGAGAAATGCTAATTCTAATAACCAAATAGGATCACAAAATTGAGCCATGCACGGCTCGTGTTTGTCATCTTCTATTACGGTAGTGCCATCTCGTTTTCTTATTCCATTTACTTGCGTCACTAAATTCCTGCCTTACTTGTCCGTGAGTGGCAGCAGCAGCGCGTATCGATAAGCACACTGTCGTACTGTCCCTGGAGCGACCGATAGTATTTCTCTGGGTCGTCGTGTGTCGGGTAGGGAGTGAGTGGGAGACGCACCAGCAGTGCAGTCGCGACGGAGCAGCAGTCGCGGACGAACCGTCAGTCCAGTCGGTCGACTGGCGTTGAGCAGCAAGCGGGCCCCCGTCGCGCCGAGTCGGGCTGGAGCCGCTGGCGGCGTGCACGCGCGGTTGCAGTGTGAGGTGCAGCTTGCGAGTGCTACGAAGTTCGTCGCCCACCGATCTTGGACATGAAAGTTGAGTGCTCACTTATCGAGCCTCAACTGTTTACATTTCTTCGTTTGATTCTGGTTGTCGCTTTTGGGACATTCTTGCGAGTTACAACGTGTGTGTATTTACAGGGTGTTTCATAAATGACCGGTATATTTGAAACGGCAATAAAAACTAAACGAGCAGCGATAGATATACACCGTTTGTTGCAATATGCTTAGGACAACAGTACATTTTCAGGCGGACAAACTTTCGAAATTACAGTAGTTACAATTTTCAACAACAGATGGCGCTGCAAGTGATGCGAAAGATATAGAAGACAACGCAGTCTGTGGGTGCGCCATTCTGTACGTCGTCTTTCTGCTGTAAGCGTGTGTTGTTCACAACGTGCAAGTGTGCTATAGACAACATGGTTTATTCCTTAGAACAGAGGATTTTTCTGGTGTTGGAAGTCCACCGCCTAGAACACAGTGTTGTTGTAACGAGACGAAGTTTTCAACGGAGGTTTAATGTAACCAAAGGACCGAAAAGCGATACAATAAAGGATCTGTTTGAAAAATTTCAACGGACTGGGAACGTGACGGATGAACGTGCTGGAAAGGTAGGGCGATCGCGTACGGCAACCACAGAGGGCAACGCGCAACTAGTGCAGCAGCTGATCCAACAGCGGCCTCGGGTTTCTGTTCGCCGTGTTGCAGCTGCGGTCCAAATGACGCCAACGTCCACGTATCCTCTCATGCGCCAGAGTTTACACCTCTATCCATACAAAATTCAAACGCGGCAACCCCTCAGCGCCGCTACCATTGCTGCACGAGAGACATTCGCTAACGATATAGTGCACAGGATTGATGACGGCGATATGCATGTGGGCAGCATTTGGTTTACTGACGAAGCTTATTTTTACCTGGACGGCTTCGTCAGTAAACAGAACTGGTACATATGGGGAACCGAAAAGCCCCATGTTGCAGTCCCATCGTCCCTGCATCCTCAAAAAGTACTGTTCTGGGCCGCCATTTCTTCCAAAGGAATCATTGGCCCATTTTTCAGATCCGAAACGATTACTGCATCACGCTATCTGGACATTCTTCGTGAATTTGTGACGGTACAAACTGCCTTAGACGACACTGCGAACACCTCGTGGTTTATGCAAGATGGTGCCCGGCCACATCGCACGGCCGACGTCTTTAATTTCCTGAATGAAAATTTCGATGATCGTGTTATTGCTTTGGGCTATCCGAAACATACAGCAGGTGACGTGGATTGGCCTCCCTATTCGCCAGACATGAACCCCTGTGACTTCTTTCTGTGGGGACACTTGAAAGACCAGGTGTACCGCCAGAATCCACAAACAATTGAACAGCTGAAGCAGTACATCTCATCTGCATGTGAAGCCATTCCGCCAGACACGTTGTCAAAGGTTTCGGGTAATTTCATTCAGAGACTACGCCATATTATTGCTACGCATGGTGGATATGTGGAAAATATCGTACTATAGAGTTTCCCAGACCGCAGCGCCATCTGTTGTTGAAAATTGTAACTACTGTAATTTCGAAAGTTTGTCTGCCTGAAAATGTAATGTTGTCCCAAGCATATTGCAACAAACGGTGTATTTATATCGCTGCTCGTTTAGTTTTTATTGCCGTTTCAAATATACCGGTCATTTTTTAAACACCCTGTAAGTCGGCTAAGATTCCGGCCGTCTTCCGGTGAAATTTAAC
The DNA here is from genome assembly GCF_023864275.1 of Schistocerca cancellata. Classification (NCBI taxonomy): domain Eukaryota; kingdom Metazoa; phylum Arthropoda; class Insecta; order Orthoptera; family Acrididae; genus Schistocerca; species Schistocerca cancellata. The sequence goes on from NC_064630.1 coordinate 767,441,518, forward strand.
TTAACTTAATTGGTCCCTGTTATGGAAGTTCACCAGCGGTATCTTCTGCCTTGTGGCCGTTGACGTTCCGGTTACCTGCCCTGGTCGTTGACGTAATTCTCAACAGTGTATTTTCCTCGTCACGTTGTTGCTGTTCGGCGCGGTGTGTAGTTCGACAGCTGAGGTGGTGTTGGTCGTTGTGGGCGCCAATATTCTGTGTGTCGTGTACTGAAATCTTGTGCTCGTTTTGTTGGTTGCGTGGAAAGGAAATGATTTGGTTGACTGGTCGGTCTGCTGTCTGTCGATTGGGTTGCTTACAGACTAAGAAGTCGTTGGACAGGCTGCCTGTCTCAGCTAAACGGACGTTAGTGTTGCAATCCCATCCCGACCCTTGGAAACTTCTGAGTGCCTTCCCATGTGTGTTGTGTAGTAATTTCCCTGTTTGGATTTTAGTTACTTGGTTGACATGTGGCTTTCAGCCGATTATCAATATCTCTTAAATTAATGTCGTTTCGTTCTCGCTTCCCGCGCCCGGGTTCCCGGGTTCGATTCCCGGCGGGGTCAGTGATTTTCTCTGCCTCGTATTGACTGGGTGTTGTGTGTTGTCCTTAGCTTAGTTAGGTTTAAGTAGTTCTAAGTTCTAGGGGACTGATGACCATAGATGTCAAGTCCAATAGTGCTCAGAGCCATTTTTTTTAATGTCGTTATCTTGAGCTTATGGCATTAGATTGTTATTCTTTAATTTATATGAAATGTTTTAAGACATGGCCTGCTGCTCTTTAAAATTGAAACTCTTCTTCTACGGCTTAAGCCGTTAAATAATTTGTTGGTGAGCGACCTTCAGCCGAGTTTTAATATCTCTTAAATTAATCTTCTTCTCTTTCTCTTAAGGCATAAGACTGTTATGCTTTTGAATGGGGCTTTTAGCCCAATTTCCATGAAATGTTTTAAGATAAGGCCTGCCTTTTGACTGAAACTGCTCTTATTGCTTAATATGCGACCTCCAGCCTAGTTCCAATAAAATAAAATTGTTAAGACCTTCAGCCGATTAGATTAAAGATTTAGAAAATATTCTTGGGTGAAACCTCAAGAAGAACCTTGTATTTCAATTTTTAGCCTTGTGTCTTGGATTTTGAATTTAGCCTTCAGCCGATCTAAAGGTTGGTTGGTTGTTTCGGGGAAGGAGACCAGACAGCGAGGTCATCGGTCTCATCGGATTAGGGAAGGACGGGGAAGGAAGTCGGCCGTGCCCTTTGAAAGGAACCATCCCGGCATTTGCCTGGAGCGATTTATGGAAATCACGGAAAACCTAAATCAGGATGGCCGGACGTGGGATTGAACCGTCGTCCTGCCGAATGCGAGTCCAGTGTCTAACCACTGCGCCACCTCGCTCGGTGCCGATCTAAAGTTAATCAAAGGAGGTCGATTAAATTTTTGAGTGTTTTGTATCCTTGTTGTAATATTGTGTGTTGATAAATAAAGTTTGTATGTTGAGTGAAACCCGGCCGTTGTGGCTGAGCGGTTCTAGGCGCTACAGTCTGGAACCGCGCGGCCGCTACGGTCGCAGGTTCGAATCCTGCCTTGGGCATTGATGTGTGTGATGTCCTTAGGTTAGTTAGGTTTAAGTAGTTCTAAGTTCTAGGGGACTGATGACCCCAGATGTTAATTCCCATAGTGCTCAGAGCCATTTGAACCATTTTTGTTGTTGAGTGCAACTGACAGGAACCCATTTTAACCCTTTCCACAACCTAATCCGCTCTGTCCTGCAAGCCCTGGCATTTCAAAAAGTAATTCGCATATCCAGATTTAGTATCTTGTAAGAACATCAACAATTCATGTTTGAGTACCAAAAATCGTGTCAATACCTTTCCTTTGGAAAGCCACCTGACCACTGTGCCATTTTGATGGAGCGAATCCATGTCGTCACAAATGATCCTATACAGTCGAGTTTACAACGCTTTACCTGCAAGAGAGCTTACAACTTTGATCACCTCTTTAAGTACATCATTTAAATCAGAAGTTAAAATCTTGGCTGCCAGAGCTTGTCGATGAAGAAAGCAGTGTGTCCACGAAAAAGTTGGCATTATTGATTTTAATTTCGCGACGAGCCCACTATGAATGGCGATACATTTTGTCCAATCAATCTCGTAGTTGCGAGTGATTTCTGAAAACATGTCATACAAACGCCGGTCAGTAGTGTACGCAGTGAGTGCTTTTCAAAATAAAATATCTCCCATGATACTTTCATCTGCTTCAAATACTGTAAAGTGAGCACGATGTGAAACATCATTAGATTCATCAAACTGCAAAGCAAAATGTGGGCTCTTCTTTAATTTTTCGACTAACTGTTCTCGAATGTCACCGGCATATCGTTTATTCTGCGTTCAGTCGTATTATCATAAATTGGTATGCTTTTTTGCTTGTTTGCCTCTTACTTACCTAACAATTTTAACTATATCCAGGGCTGCTGGCAAAATAAGATTCTCTGCATCCGTATGCGACTTCCCTAACTTAGGGACTTGGATTAAGACTCGCTAGCTAGCTAGTAACGCTTTCTCGTTGACACTGGATAACTAAAAGGAGATAAAAATATTGTTAAATCACAAAAACGAATAAAATTTTAGAAACATTAATACTATTTTAAATCAACAAATACCATTACTACTTCATTTCCTGAATCATAGTAGTTTGCTGCTGTTATGTGTTCTCAATTTGCTTTCGAAGAAATCCAACGCTTTATCAGCTTCCTTGGAATCTATAGTTGAGAGGCGATGCAGAATCTTTCATGGCTTCATACTCTCACGTGACAATACTTCGCGGCAAATTACACATTGAGGTTTATTGTTCATGACAGTAAAACCATACGTCACATAGCCGTCGTCATAAAATCTATGTTTTTTAGATTTCGATTCGCTTCCGTCACTGCCACTTGTGCCAGACGTGGAGGGCTGCAAAGGTCTTTTAAGAAATTTGTGCATTTTATGCTTGCTCAGAGCGAATCCCGAAGATGATAATCACGTCCGTACTTGCTGGCGTACTCGGACAACTGATTTTAGTGACTGAAAACACTGAATCCTTCTCACCCCTACGCCTCTACCGCGGCAAAAAACTATAATTATATCTCTGCCCGCAGAGCACTGCGACCTCTTCTCACATTGCACTTGATTTCTCGATGATAGAAAGAAAATTAAATTCGTTGCTTTTTGAATGGCTGACATACTGTCTTTATGGTTCTGGGGGTCACCAGAATATTTTTACTTGGAAAGGGGTCGCGTATTCAAAAAGGTTGAAAACACTGGCCTATACAATTGTGAGGGACGAGCCAAAGGTAGTTAAAGTGTTGTGGGCTTTGTCAAAGTATGACATGTGGAAAAGCTAACCAAAGAGATTGCCTGCAGGCTTCGGAAAAGATCGACTGAGTTGAGACTACATGGGGTCAGGTGGCTACAGCCAACGGGAATGGTTCCCGTACGGGCAATTTGAAAAAGGAGATACTGTCTCTGGATGTCCGCCATATTTGGGCACTGTTAGACGAGCTGGCGTGCGATGCCGACGCTTCTGTAGAACTCTTGCCAATATGGTGGATACAGGGTATAAAAATGAGTTAGATCATAGTGGATAACGTTTTTAATGTGTTGTTTAGAGTCAGTTCAGTTGGGGAAGTTTTTGAAAACGGTTTTATTACCATAACTTTGTTGGTATAAAGCATATGGTAATGTGTAACAGTAACCATTTAGTTTAAGTGTTGGCCAGCAGATATGCGCTCAGTTTGAGAAAATTGTGAATAAAGTCTATTCACTTGAGAGAAGGTGTCGAACTGTTACTTAATTAGTAATTTTTGTGGGATAAGATTCAATTTTATATCAGTGTCTGTATAACGTGTTCCTGAGCACATGTTTGCGCCGATTCTATGAGCGCAGATTAACAACTAGAAATCAAAAGTTCTGCGGGTGGTTAGTCCACCTTTACTTGCTAAAGAGATCAGAAGGCGGATCACAGTAAATTCACTCAGTTGTATTATAAATTTTGGGTTCAAAAATGGCTCTGAGCACTATGCGACTTAACTTCTGAGGTCATCAGTCGCCTAGAACTTAGAACTAATTAAACCTAACTAACCTAAGGACATCACACACATGCATGCCCGAGGCAGGATTCGAACCTGAGACCGTAGCGGTCACGCGGTTCCAGACTGAAGCGCCTTTAACCGCACGGCCACACCGGCCGGCCATAAATTTAGGGAGTTTCTTTGTGACCTGTACTGGAGCTGCGGTGTTCGCCAAGTGAGTACTATTTGTCAATAAATTGATTTCTGCGAGGTGATTCATAATGTTCAATTACAGAGTACGTTCCAAAATCCTACTGTATACCGACGTTAGCGATATGGGTCTGTAATTCAGCGGATTACTCCTATTCCCTTTCTTGTAATTGGTGTGACTTGTACTACTTTCCAGTCCCTGGGTATGGGTCTTTCTACGAGCAAGTGGTTTTATATGATTGCTAAATGTGAAGCTATTTTATCAGCATATTTTGAAAGGAACCAGACTGGTGTTTTGAGGTGCTTCGCTATACCGGGGATATCTGTTTCTAAGTTACTCATTCGAATTCTCCAGTATTTACTTCGTCTCCTTTTGTGAAGGAATGTCGAAAACTGTGTTTCGTAATTCTGCATTAGTGGTATTGTCATCAATAACTCACAATAGCTATCGGGCAGTGAAGGTATTGATTGCATCTTGCCACTATCGTACTTTACATACACTCTTGGAAGAGTTAGACAGGAATTGGGAAATTTGACACACTAAAATAAAACACTGATGGGTTGATTCTCATATCCTAAGGCCATTTTCATGAGTATAAAATAGAAAAATTCTTGTTATGCCCCAGAAACTATTGGTTTTTTTCTGCCAGATTTCGAGACGGAGCGTCATTGTGGAAACTATTAAAAGCATCTCGCACTGGAGTTCGTGCTAAATTTCGAGTTTCTGTAAAACTTCGGCAGTCTTGGGAATTTTACGACCTTTCAATTTGGCATGCTTTTTTTGTTATTTCTTTAGTATTGTTCTGACCTGCTTTGTATACCATGGGCCATCTACATTGCCATCTATACTATTTCTTTGAATCCAAACAACACCTGCTCTACTCCTAGATAGCCAAATTGGAAGGAATGGTGACTGACTCCTAGTATGATGTCAGACGAATTGTTATCTGCTTAGTTAAATAGATGTATTTTGCGTCTATGTTTGATGGTTTTGGATGTTATGGTATCCAGTCTAGTTACTACAATATTGTGGTCAATAATAGCTGTATTTGTCATGATGCTCCTTATTTGGTGAAGATTATTTGTATCTAAGTGGTCAAGATGTTTTCGCAATCTTTACACTTCATATGGGTTTCTGAACTAGCTCTTCAATATCATTTTATGAAAAGGCATTCAACACGATTTCGGACGACGACGTTTCATGCCTACTGCCGACTTTAAACATGTATTTTCACCAACATAACGTAGATTGAAGTCACCGCCAACTACAGTTGTATGAGTGGGGTACCGATCTGAAATGAATCTCAAGTTTTCTTTGACCTCTTCACCAACTGTATCATCTGAGTGCGGGGAGGCGGTAAAAAGAAAAAAATTATTCATTTCTTCAGATAATCAAGTATAACCTCTGCCCATACTAACTTCCAGGAACTATCTACATCGATTTCACTACAAGATAAACAATGTCTGACATTCCACCACCAAATGTAATTTATCTGTCCTTTCTGAACACCATTACGTTCTCTGTAAAATTTTCGGCTGAACTTCTTTCCGGCTTTAGCCAGTTTACTGAATTTATAATGATTTTCGATTGAGTGATTTCTATTAGCGCTTGGAGCTCTGGTTCTTTTCCAACACAGCAGTTTTCAACTGCTGTATTAATTGTTCCTATATCTGCCCTCTACCTGTGTTCATCCTGGACGCGTTGAAACTGAAACCTTTTCTACACTTTGCCGAGACCACCTAACCTGAAAGCCGCCCAGTCCCCTTCACACAGCCTCCGCTACCCGTGTAGCCGCTTGCTGCGTGTAGGGGACTGATGACCCATGGCACACCCTATGGCACAAGAAACTGCAGCCTAGTCGGTCGCAGAACCGTCTGAGCCTCTGATTGGGGCCCTCCACTCGTCTCTGTACCAAAGGTCCACAACAGGTTCTGTCGACGATACTACAGATGGTGAGCTTTCTCCTCATCTCACAAGCAAGACTAGCAGTCTTTATTGCTTCAGCTAGCAGCCCGAAACCAGAGAGAATCTCCTCCGATTCAAAGCGTAGCACCAGTATGAGCCACCACTTGTAATTTGCTGTATCCTTTGCTCTTCATGGCATCCGGAAGCACCCGTTCCACATCTGACTCTTCCCGGTATGGTTTCCTTCCCCTTTACTAGAAATGGTTAAGAAGTGAACAGCAAATGTCACACACGTGTAAGCCCTGGTTACATAGTGTAGAGTAAGAAGAGAAAAAAAGAAAAAAAAAGAGAATATGAAAATTTTTGCGATTCATTTACCATAGCTTCTTCACACCACCACCGAAACTGACCGTGTTGGCATAGAAGTTGGGTGAATGGCACTGATTTACTAAAGAGCAAGGCCCATAGCCATCAAACAGCACAGTAGCATAACATGCGTGACTGGAAGCACACCAGCAAAGGTACTACCAACATGAGTAACATCCTCGGAGTAGTGAAGCAACTTAAATCACATAATAAAAGCAAGTCTTCTGGTCCAGACAGTATACCAATTAGGTTCCTTCCGGAGTATGCTGATGAATTAGCTACATACTTAACTATCATATACAACCGTCCGCTCGACGAAAGATCCGTACCCAAAGATTGGAAAGTTGCACAGGTCACACCTATATTCAAGAAAGTTAGTATGAGTAATTCACTAAATTACAGGCCCATATCGTTAACGTCGATATGTAGCAGGATTTTAGAACCTATAATGTGTTCGAACATTATGAATTACCTCGAAGAAAACTGTCTTATAAACACACAGTCAACATGGGTTTAAAAAACACCGTTCCTGTGAAACACGACTAGCTCTTTATTCGCATGAAGTATTGAGTGCCATTGACAAGAGATTTCAGATCGATTTCGTATTTCTGGATTTCCGTTAGGCTTTTGACACCTTACCACACAAGCGGCTCGTAGTGAAATTGCGCGCTTATGGAATACCTTCTCAGTTATGAGACTGGATTTGTGACTTCCTGCCAGAGAGGTCACAGTTCGTAGTAATTCACGGAAAGTCATCGAGTGCAACAGAAGTGACTTCTGGCGCTCCCCAAGGTAGTGTTACAGGCCCTTTGCTGTTCCTTATCTAAATAAACGATTTGGGAGACAATCTAAGCAGCCGTGTGCGGCTGTTTGCAGCACGTTTTCTATTATCGGGAAATATGGGAGAGAGTATCACAGAAATGGTACAGGATTGGGGCTGGAAATCGTTAAAAGACAGGCGTTTTTCGTTGCGACGGAATCTTCTCACGAAATTCCAATCACCAACTTTCTCCTCCGAATGCGAAAATATTTTGTTGACACCGACCAACATAGGGGGGAACGATCACCACGATAAAATAGGGGAAATCAGAGCTCTTAGGGCAAGATATAGTTGTTTATTCTTTCCGCGCGCTGTACGAGATTGGAATAATAGAGAATTGTGAAGGTGGTTCAATGAACCCTCTGCCGGGCATTTAAATGTGATTTGCCGAGTATCCATGTAGATGTAGATGTAGATGTTGTTAATTTCGAACTAGAAGTTCTTATCCCTTCATACAACTACTGTGGACCTGGAACTAAGCTTGTGAAATAACTTTCAGATTTTGACAAGGGAATTAGTGTTGTAGCCGAGGCATGCAGACATCACAATATTACGTCAACAGCAAATAAGTATCCCAGATGACGTTACACCACAGATAAAATATCATCCAATTGAGTAAAATGAAATATGTTCATGAAGGGATACTGCGTTGGTCAGCATATCGCTGCACTTTTAGAAGATAAAGCAGTGCACGCAAAAGTCGAACTGGGTATGGGCGTTAATTTCAGTTACGAATGCCGCTAGTCGTCCTCTGAAGAGTAAGAAAAAGAGGCGAAATGCAGGTCAGGGGTTTTAAAAAAAATATTCAGTTATCATTGGCTACAGCTATAAGAGCCTCAAAAAGAAAACTGATTAAAACGTCTAGAGACCTGTCACTGGCAAGCCCATTGGGTGGAATCCTTCCATTCGTAAACCCAGCCTTAGCAGGGCTTTCAGTAGTTGGTTCCCTAGGGAGAGGTGTGACACCTATCGCCAGAACAGAACAGTGAGAAATGCGGAGAGTGCACAGCTAGCTCTACTGTCCGACAGACCACTTACAAATTTCAATCTCCTTCAATTCGTCCAAAAGTTCTCCATCCCAAGATTTCATGGTGAGTTCATACTAAATGCACTACCCGACAATATGTGTAAATCTAATGAATGTGGAATTCTAAATATAGAAATTTCACTATGACCTGGAACTCACTGAGAGGAGTACGTTAGAACAAGAGCCCAAAATAGTGTTTTATCACTTTCATTTATTTGACGATTTGCTTCCTCGAAAATAATTATTCCACAAATTTTCCTGTAATCGTATATTTTGTATATTTTGCAGTTTTCAACGCTATCAAAAAAACAGTTTGTCTGTTGAGCTTGAGGAGTGATTTTTATTTTCATTTTAAGTGGTCGATCATCGGTACTAAGTGCAAATTACTTCCCAACAGTTGAACATTGCTGAGGGGATTGAAGTACTGCACTGATTCGCTTATAAAGATACAGTAAAGTTCCAGATATCACTGTATTAAACCGCAACATACATCTGGGAAGTGGTAAAGTTGTACATGCACCTTACTGCCTACACGAAATCGATAATTTAAACGAATATTTAAAACAGGCAGTACTAGGTTTCGAGTTATATGTGAACGTCAACAACGTTAAATCTGAAATAATAATTAGTGACACTTAACAGGCGTTACAAAGGAAAGCTCAATAGGATAAGTATTCGGTTTCACAAAGCCTCAAATTCCGCAAAAAGTCCTGAATAAAGTTAACAAATCAACTCAGTCGTCGATTTTTGCAGTGAAGAGGTCGTGAAATGTCTTAATCTCAAGCAGGATGGGCATAGAATGTAAAACCAGCACACACAGCCAGCAGTACTTCATTTTAGAACCAAAGCACAGTGTTAAACACCAAAGAACCCTCAGTTACTTAAATCACTTGGCACGAAATCGCGCAAGAACAATGTCATCATTCAACATAACTGATGCAGTCGTGTATGATGAATGAAGAATACTTGCTGCAGCAAGTTTCGAGAACGATGATGAGATCAGCACTGTGATCCAACACTAGCATGTTCTGACAATTCCAAGCAGGAGTTTCGTGTACTTCGATGGTACATTCATGAAAAAGGATGGGACTTCGCCATCATCATCTCCTCTTACACATAATGCATTCGCTTTCCTGTTTCAGGAAACAAGGTAACAGCTCAACGGTGTTGAGACTGACTGCAGTAGGAATGTAAGTAACACATCAGTCTTAAAAACATTTATTTCAGATTCAAAATTAGACTTGTGCGGCTTAGAAAAAGCCTTCATGAAACTGGTAAAAACGATTAAGTGCATGCATACCTCTCAAGATGATTGTGGTACACCTTCAAGATATGAGAAGGATTGTGGTTAATGTGAAGCACGAACGTATATTAGTAAGAAATGGAACAGACGGTAATGAATATATCCAAGGCGTCATTGGAGAAGAGAACAGCATTACCAATAAATTAATTTGCAATGTGACTCATGTCTCTGTAACCAATGAAAAATATTTTAATTTTTTCAGACTACTTTGAGATGGGGGTCAGCTGCCTCAAAACTTCAGATTATGGGCACTGTTTGTGTATCTTCTACTTCAAAGTCTATCTAAACAATCATGGACCGTTAAGACGTAAGTTGAATCAGCAACAGCTTGATTTACCATCCTCGCATTTCAAACTGACAGGAAAGTGAACCTCTGTAATTTATAAATGCTCCAAATATACTTAAATGCTGATTTTTACTCGTATGACAACCTACAGCAAGTTTGACCTAATAACGTTATTAGGATGAACCAACCGTTTTAATGAGATAGGTTTTGTCCTGCCTGTCATTAAAGTGTGGAGAGTGAGGAATGCCTGCTCACTTCAAGAGAGTTTAAGGGACTGGCTCAAGTTATCGTTACAGATTATTCAAAAGAGCAGTGAGGGGTTGTTCTGTTGACATTTTTATTGAATTCGAAGCCTCGAACGTTTTCCACAAACCACAGCAGCATTAACAGTAATACTACATGATTGGGTCATCACAACAGGCCATTTACTAGAATTGTACAGGGACGTGTATACATTCATAGGTGTAGCATAACAAGCAAGCCACTACACGACAGTATTTAAATATACCAATATCTGTATTCATGGGAGAAACTGAACGAAACCACACTGCTCGGTGCAACTGCATTCTCCAGCAAACTTTCAAGCACTGCCACACAGGATGCGAAGTATGGGCATGAAGGAATTGTACAGGAGTTCAACATTCTAATTTAAAAACAGTATACAAAATTTTATAAGCACACAGTTGTGGACTTACTTGTAGGTATTTTTGACGATTGTGAACTGTGTGTCTGGACACACACTATGTGATTCCTGCCTACAGCATCACACCAGGTCTTTCACGGGACGCTATGCTGAAAAAGCCGTGTATCAACGCTGAACTCTTGGCCAATGTTGACATGCTGCTGTTTCCAAATGAGGGATTTGTAGTGTGCTTTGTGAATGTGTCCATAGACACGTCATGGTTGAACAGTTCAGTTCATCTGTTGATTTAAGCTGCATCATGTACTTAGATGTAAACACTTTATATTGGCAAGGCATACTACTACAATGTGTACCAGGTGAATGGTTTTGGTGGCTGTCTGAAAAGCAAATCACTGGAAAGGGTAAAAACCAAATATTTACCAGCAGATTCAGAAAGGTCTGGAGGTAGATTTAACATACCTTGTCACTTTACAAGGTGTGCACATCGATTCGCCACTCTATCCAGAGCAGCAATTTCTGGAAAACAGTTTCCACCCCAAACTGATGACATCGCTGAAGTGTAAAGCGAGGTAGATTCTACATTATCGTGATACCCAGCAGTGTCTCAAGCTGTGGCTGAAACTGAATCGCCATCTGAATGACTTCCTTCGATTAACATTCATGGATGACGGCATATGTTGATTTAAACACTAGAAACTGGGCAGTCGTGACATGTACATTTGAGAAAGATTGTTATATATGTATGAAAAATGCAAGTTTTGGTAAAAATGCAAAATGTCGGTAAAGATCGCGTAATCCATTGGTTATCCATTCACAGAGGCTTTATGGCCTAACATATTATATCACAACGACAAATTTTAAACATGCCACGATCACAACGGCTTCACATGGGTGTGTGTATATTAGACCTGCCGAAATTCCAAATGTAACAGCTCCATTATGGGTTTTGAAAACTCATTTCGCAAAACCAAAGTTAATTTGTATACAAACTGACAGTTTCATCTACTAGGTTAACAAGTATGATCCATACGAAGAAATAATGTGTCACACCAATGCAGTCGACATGTGTGGGAATGACGCTGATAACAATAAGATTATCGGCCTGATGAGAGACGAGGCAAATGGGATGCTGATTGTGGAATCTGAAGGTCTCTACTCAATAATGTAACACACACAATTCAGACAAGAGTGCCGCCCTTAGACGGGAAAAGACTGTGTGGTGTGCAGCATCAATAGCTCTCATGGTTGAAGGCTACCTGAAGAGCCCTTGCAGTGGTGCTGGCAGTAGCCTGTCTCCCACTCTGTGCGTGGTGCAAAAGTTCGGTCTACAGCTGTGAAGACATGAGCTGCACACAGTTCCACAAGTGAGACACAGTCTCTCATGATGATAAGAGTCTCATTTGTGGTGATAGGATGAAAGCCCTGCTGTAGACACAGAATTGTGTGTTGTATATGTGCAAAAAGTGCTTGCATATATTTGAAATAATATTATTCGCTTATCACAGTTCATATAGGTGTATACAGGGTGAGTCACCTAACGTTACCGCTGGATGTATTTCGTAAACCACGTCAAATACAGACGAACCGATTCCACAGACCGAACGTGAAGAGAGGGGCTAGTGTAATTGTTTAATACAAACCATACAAAAATGCACGGAAGTATGTTTTTTTAACACAAACCTACGTTTTTTTAAATGGAACCACGTTAGTTCTGTTAGCACATCTGAACATACAAACAAATATGTAATCAGTGCCGTTTGTTGCATTGTAAAATGTTAATTACATCCGGAGATATTGTAACCTAAAGTTGACGCTTGAAACCTCCGACGTTCAGTTGCGTGTTGTAACAAACACGGGCCACGGTCGGCAAGCAGCATCTGCAGGGACATGTTTACGATGACGACCGTGTTTAAGAGAGTGGCTGTAGCGCACTGTTGTGGTTTGGTCTAGCTGTCGCGCTTGCTGCTATTGTCATTCTGCATTCGTCTCCTTACGCAGACCAAATGTAGTACACCGTGTTACCAGACGTCTGTGATAGTGTAGTGTTGTAGGAACTGTGACCATGTTGTATTCGAACTCTGAAAATGCGGAGATGATACTTATCTATGGCGTGTGTCGACGAAATGCAGCTGAAGCCAGCAGGGTGTATGCAGAACGGTACCCGGGCAGAGAGCATCCAACGTGCCGCACATTGCAAAACATCTACCGCCAACTGTATGCAACAGATATGGTCGTAGCACGCAAACGGGTCCGTAACAGGCCCGTCACAGGAGAAGCGGGTGCAGTTGGTGTATTAGCTGCTGTTGCCATGAACCCACACATGAGTACACGGGACATTGCGAGAGCCGGTGGACTGAGTCAAAGTAGTGTCATGCGCATACTGCATCGTCACCGCTTTCACCCGTTTCAGGTGTCGCTACATCAGCAATTACATGGTGATGACTTTAATCATCGAGTGCAATTCTGTCAGTGGGCATTAACAGAGAATGCGTTGCAGTTCTACCTGTTTACCGATGAAGCGGGTTTCACAAACCATGGGGCAGTGAATCTACGGAACATGCATTACTGGTCCGTGGACAATCCTCGCTGGTTCAGACAGGTAGAGCGACAGCGACCGTGGACTGTAAATGTATGGTGCGGAATCATTGGCGACCACCTCATTGGTCGTCACTTCATTGCAGGGGCCCAAACAGCTGCAACATACATCGCGTTTCTACAGAATGATCTGCCAACGTTGCTCGAAAATGTCCCACTGGAAACGCGTTGACGTATGTGGTATCAGCATGATGGTGCACCTGCACATTCCGCAATTAACACTAGGCTGACCCTTGACAGGATGTTCGACGGGCGTTTCATAGGACGTGGAGGACGCATAAATTGGCCAGCCCGTTCTCCTGCTCGTACACCTCTGGACTTCTTTCTGTGGGGTACGTTAAAGGAGAATGTGTACCGTGATGTGCCTACAACCGCAGAGGATATGAGAAACGTATTGTGGCAGCCTGCGGTGACATTACACCAGATGTACTGCGGCGTGTACGACATTCATTACGCCAGAGATTGCAATTGTGTGCAGCAAATGATGGCCACCACATTGAACATCTATTGGCCTGACATGTTGGGACACACTCTATTCCACTCCGTAATTGAAAACAGAAACCACGTGTGTACGTGTACCTCACCCCTCATGGTAATGTAAATGTGCGTCAGTGAAAAAGACCAATAAAAAGGTGTTAGCATGTGGACGTAATGTGCTGTTGCAGTCTCTTCTGTACCTAAGGTCCATCACCGTTCCCTTTGGATCCCTACGCAATTCAGTGCTCTCCGATACACACGATCGAACAGTGGAGGAGTGGTACTCAAGCGTCAACTTTAGGTTTCAATATCTCCGGATGTAATTAACATTTTACAATGCAACAAACGGCACTTATTACGTATTTGTTTATATGTTCAGATGTGCTAACAAAACTAACGGTGTTCCATTTAAAAAAAACGTAGGTTTGTAAAACATACTTCCGTGCATTTTTTATGGTTTGTATTAACCAATTACACTATCCCCTGTCCTCACGTTCGGTCTGTGGAATCGATTCGTCAGTATTTAATGTGGTTTACGACATATATCCAGCGGTAATGTTAGGTGACTTACCCTGTATATCTGTGAGTGTATGCAATGTACGTGAGTAAGTACTGGGTTTTTTTGTATACAGTGTGTGTGAGCTACACAGTTTTCAACAAACCATGTATATATTACCCATTCAGTAGTTTACGTTCGACTGCTGCTGGCTGTACCAATGAACATAACATTTAGTTTAGTTTTTGTCTCACAGGAGGACTATAAATACAAACATCAGAAAAGGTTTTGCATCACTCCAGTTCACAGAAGTCCTGAAGGTAGACGTTGACTGTGGATATTGTATCACAGTCACAGTCCCTTTGACTGTTCAGAGATGTCGCTAAACCCACCCAAAGATGAAAACAACCATGCCTGAGTGGCGCCTATTAGACGGAGCGGGTCCGACAGCCGAGCAGCTCTAGTCATGCCACCAGGAAGGAGATATATGGCTCCTGCTGGCTGTAGTTCAACCACGCCTAGACGGTCAGTACCGCGGTTCGATCGCGTCCGCCTTGTTACATTGTGCCAGGAAGAGCTCTCAACAAGGTAAGTGTCCAGGCATCTCGGAGTGAACCAAAGAGATGTTGTTCGGACATGGAGGAGATACAGATAGACACGAACTGTCGATGACATGCGTCGCTCAGGCCGACCAAGGGCTACTGCTGCAGTGGATGACCGCTACCTACGGATTATGGCTCGGAGTAACACTGACAGCAACGCCACCATGTAGAATAATGCTTTTTGTGCAGCCACAGGACATCGTGTTACGAACCAAACTGTGCATAATAGGCTGCATGATGCGCAACTTCACACCCGACGTCCATGGCGAGGTACATCTTTGCAACCACGACACCATACAGCGCGGTACAGATAGGCTCAACAACATTCCAAATGGACAGATCAAGATTGGCATCCCGTTCTCTTCACCGATGCATGTCGCATAAGCCTTCAAGAAGACAATCGTCAGAGACGTGTTTGGAGGCAACCAGGTCAGGCCGAACGCCTTAGACACACTGTCCAGAGATTGCAGCAAGGTGCAGGTTCCATGCAGTTTTCAGGTGGCATTATGTGGGGCCGACGTACGCCGCTGGTGGTCATGGAAGCCGCCGTAAAGGCTGTACCATACGTGAATGCCATCCTCCGACCGATAGTGCATCCACATTGGCAGCATATTGGCGAGGCATTCGTCTTCATGGACGACAATTTGCGGACCATCGTGCACATCATGTGAATGACTACCTTCGAGAAAACATCGCTCTACTACAGTGTCCAGCCTGTTGTCCAGACATAAACCCTGTCTAACATGCCTGGGATGGATTAAAAAGGACTGTTTATCGACGACGTGACCGACCAACCACTCTGAGGGATCTACACCAAATCACCTTTGAGGAGTGGGGCAATCTGGACCAACAGTGAACTTGCGGATAGTATGCCATGACGAATATAGGCATGCATCAATGGAAGAGGACGTGCTACTGGATACTGATGTGTACAGCAAACTGGACCACCACCTCTGAAGGTCTAGGTGTATGGTGATATAACATGCAATTTGTGGTTTCCATGAGCAATAAAATGGGCGGAAATGATGTTTACATAGATGTCTATTCCAATTTTCTGTACAGGTTCCGGAACTCTAGGAACAAAGAAAATCCAAAACGTTTTTTGATGTGTGTATATATTCCAGATCATATGTAGGTAAAATTTTTATGTCTTTCAACTGTGCTGCGACCATTGGACAGGGGAGCAGTGAACAAATATTTCGTTTGAGTGATAATTAAAATATAAAATTTCATCTAAGGTGCTATGAGTGTTCCAAGCTGTTGGGGGGCAAAAAAATTTATAAGCTGATCAACTGTATGAAAACTGTGCTATAAGTATTTGAAGCCAATGACAGTGCAACAACTGTAAGGGAAAATGTAACGTGAGACAATTACTTTGTGTATATATATCCTTTGAATTTGTTAAATTAATTTCATTATATATATATATATATATATATATATATATATATATATATATATATATATGGGGAAGCTAAGTTTAAACCCTTTCAAAAGGGACAAAAATAAACAAATTCAAGTAGGTTTGATTATCATTTGTTTACTTAACCATTGAATTACAATAGCATGCAAAGAAACCTGCAAACCTGTTACATTTAGTTAGAAATATCTCGTGTGAAACATAAACTACCAATTCCCCGTCTTGCCCCACATGCGGGGTAAGATGGGGAACTAGCATGAATTCATCTCTGAAGGTTAAATAAGGACTGGAATGACGAAATCATGTGACGATAAGGTTTCGAAACATGGTTCTGCGAATTGTAGAATCAGGTATTACATTTTATTTAGGCCTCTTACTTTCACATAGTACACAAGTGTGGACAACCTCATCATCATCACTTTCTATCCCTGCACAAGTGTCGTGGGCCCAGCGTTCGCAGCTAACACACCGTATCCAGCCTCCTTCAGAGAAGTCATAGCAGTAAAAAACTTTCTTCACTCTCTTCCTCGTTGTCAATCGACCTCAATTTATTATCCATTGAGTATGAAGGGGTGGTTAAGACGTCAGTAACGTTCGTCACTTTTTCGTTGTCATTATGTCCTTTTGGTGGTATCCCAGGTTTATTAAGCGTCTTTGAGAAGAGTTTTCGTTTACATGCAGCACGTTTGGGGACTCCTTTTCGTTTAATTTTTTCAGATAGTTTACTCGAATAAGGAGATTTGACTAAAACAACGGGTTTTCCACGCCTGTTAGATGGTTTCCATTTGTTTTTTTTATCCACCTTTGGAATAGTTAACACCATTTCAGCATGGTAACATGAAAGTTAGACGAAACAGAGGCTTGATCGTCAGTTGTTAATTGTTCAGATTGTTACGTCTTGACAACATCTCTGGTATTTGGTCTTCCGTTTCTGTAACTTCAGATGTGTGAGCTTGATGAATGTCTGTAGTTGAATCGGGAAGGTAATCACTTTCTTGAAACACATTTCTGTTTACAGGGCAAATGCCTGTTTTCCGAAACCCGTTCAATGCTCTGGACATTGTAGCTGAATGAATGAAGTCTTTGCCGAATAAACTTGCTATCTGATGCAGCGTAACAACTTTTCCAGGATGGGTGCAAAGGCACGATCTTACTGCATCTTCGTAAAATTTACTGAGAGGTTTCATAAATGCCACGTCCAATTGTCGAAGACGGTGTGAGCAGTGTGGTAGCAAACACAGCAAGACAACCCCATTTTCGCGGGGCACATCTATCAGTTCTAAATTATTGGTGTGCGTTTTGTGGCCGGCCAATATGAGAAGTATTGGTCTTTCTTTCGACGCTCCAGTAAATACAATAAACTTCTTAAACCAAGTCAAAAATAGTTCTTTCGTCATCCAACCAGTTTCTTGGACTTCTGCCCAGGCACCAGGGCGGGGGCAGCCCAAACACTTGTTGCATTCGTTTTCGAGGATAAATTAACTTAAGTGGTACGTAGCACCCCGACGCTGAAACGCAGACTTCTGCAGTCACAGTCTGGCCTCTTTCTGCTGAAGTAACTGCTCCCACCTGTCTGCTCCCTTTGACAGCAACCACCTTTGTGTTTCCTTTCGGAATGACTGTTAAACCAGTCTTATCGCAACTGAGAATTCTGTCTCCCGTAAACTTGAATGTGTCTAATTGACTTTCCAACAGATCGAAAAACCGATCTACAGCAACTCGATTAAACCCCATTGCTCGTGCGATTGATGTGGCCTCTGGGTTTCGTATTGTTAAGGTAGGATTTCGTGCAAGAAACCCATTTAACCAATCTCTTCCAGCAGATTTGGCTGCAGTATTAAATGGATGTTTGATGTTGTTTCATTCAGCTAGCTGGAAGGCAAGTTCACAAAGATCTTTAAGTGTTGGGCAAAAATACTGTCCTTCCATCTGTGTTAAGTAGTCTGGGGTAAACACACTAGTGATTGGTCCTAACCTTTTCACAATTGTATAGCCAGGATTAGCACGTTTCTTTGCCACACGTCGTTCAATCGTTGTCTGTGGCACGTTGAACTGTCGAGCAGCCCTGAAAGAACCCATATGACCTTCTATAATAGCATTTACAGCGCCTTCAATTGACTCCAATGACCAGTCTTGCCTAGATATTTGTCGCCGATACTTACGAACTATCTGAAATAAAACACATGGAACGTACTATTGAGTCAGATAATTCCTGGTAAGCTATATTATATAGTAAATACCATATTTCCAATAGTCAGTCGTTAAAGCAGAGCAAGAATACTGACTTTGCACGTTTTGAGCATTTTTATTCACCATATAGCCTAAGGCATACTTTGTAATTAATTAGGGAACATTGGAATAACGAATACCATTCTATTTACAATTGTATTCAACGTATAATTTACGTGTTCAAAACCCGCAGCGAAGTAAACACACGAGACGATAAGAACGTAATGGTTGGACAAATAGTAGGGGCAAGACGGGGAAGCTCCCTTTCTTGTCCCACCCCGTCTTGCCCCCCACCATGCTGTCAGGTTATGCTACGCCTACATTAACACTATTTAAAGAACATTGACTACTGACACAGCAGTTTCCTGTTAATAAGACGTATTATTCAGTGCTATATATACAATCTGGGCAAATGTTCACGAAACACATGTTTTAGGACCTCGAATGGAGTAAAACATTGCAAATCAGTATAACAATTGTACGTACCTTGCAAAGCACACAGAAACCGCCACGAAACTAAGATTCAGTAATGTCAACACACTGGGACCTATTGATGACGTTGACGTAGCTATCCACAGATGGCAGCACTCTATCTTACAGCCCTTCCCCGTCTTACCCCACCTCACCCCACCTCTCCGTCTTGCCCCCCTTCCCCTATATATTTTATACAGTTTTTGTACCTTTTTTGTGATGGAAACATGAAAAGAAACGTCGTATGTTAAAATTTAACACATGACGTATAGTATCTTTTTCTGTGTTGAAACATATATATTTTATCTAAAGATGAAACTGTCCTAGATGTGCGACATGTCTTTTGTAAGGAAAATCACACTATCCACTATCTATTTTGATGAAAAAATCAGTCTAGTTTGTTAATCTATAATCATTTGTTTTCTTTCATTTTACCCCATCAAATGTAATATGCGGATGACTTAGTTGTGATGGCAGATTCGATTGAAAGTTTGCAAAGTAATATTTCAGAGCTAGATCAGAAATGTAAGGACTATGGTATGAAGATTAGCATCTCCAAAACGAAAGTAATGTCAGTGGGAAAGAAATATAAACGGATTGAATGCCAAATAGGAGGAACAAAGTTAGAACAGGTGGACGGTTTCAAGTACTTAGGATGCATATTCTCACAGGATGGCAACATAGCGAAAGAACTGGAAGCGAGGTGTAGCAAAGCTAATGCAGTGAGCGCTCAGCTACGATCTACTCTCTTCTGTAAGAAGGAAGTCAGTACCAAGACTAAGTTATCTGTGCACCGTTCAATCTTTCGACCAACTTTGTTGTATGGGAGCGAAAGCTGGGTGGATTCAGGTTACCTTATCAACAAGGTTGATGTTACGGATATGAAAGTAGCTAGGATGATTGCAGGTACTAGTAGATGGGAACAATGGCAGGAGGGTGCCCACAATGAGGAAATCAAAGAAAAACTGGGAATGAACTCTATAGATGTAGCAGTCAGGGCGAAGAGGCTTAGATGGTGGGGTCATGTTACACGCATGGGAGAAGCAAGGTTACCCAAGAAACTCATGGATTCAGCAGTAGAGGGTAGGAGGAGTCGGGGCAGACCGAGGAGAAGGTACCTGGATTCGGTTAAGAATGATTTTGAAGTAATAGGTTTAACATCAGAAGAGGCACCAATGTTAGCACTGAACAGGGGATCATGGAGGAACTGTATAAGGGGGGCTATGCTCCAGGCTGAACGCTGAAAGGCATAATCAGTCTTAAATGATGATGATGATGATGATGATGACATGTAATATGTGTAAAAGAGTTTACAATGTGCTATTACATTTGCATTCCACACACCTTCTTCTAGAGCAGTGGATGTATTTACACTTGAATTTCTTTTTACAATAGGCTCATACACATGTTCACATAAAGTGTAATTTATTTTACAAAAGGCAGATACATCTGCATTGTACACAATCTTTCCGTAATGAGGTATGCATTTATACTTTATTAAAAGTGTGACGAAATTTGAACACATACACCTACATATCAGGTTCACTTTGGTCCAGGCTGCTGGTGGCCAGAGCAGCTGCTGCCTGACCCGAGGTGCTGCAGTGACAGCAGCTGGTGTTGTCTCAAAGCGCCAGAAGCCCGGTCCTCTCACACCTGGCGTTTGATACTATAGTGACCGTGTGGTGATTAGGACGTGGGCACTGTCAACTATCGTCGAGGATGCGGGGATTGAAGTGTGGTGTGGGTGGCTGGAGGGAAGGCTCTTCCCCGGTGGCTGGAGGGAAGGCTCTTCCCCTTCCAGTGTGGTGTTGAAGACATAAACACAGTGCAAGTTGAAATGTGGTGACTTAGCAGAAATGTAGTTAGGAGAAGTACTACGTAGGAATTCTATGCCACCAGACTGTTATGAAAATAGTTGTACAACTCTGAGTGAATAATAGCTTGGGGAAATATGCTAAGTAACTAAGCAGACTGGCATCCTGTGTTTAACATGCACGTTTACACCTGAGGAGGAATCAAACACCTCTTCCCATATAATTGGCACAGGTGGGAGGTGAGGTGACCTTTCCCTTTGTTTCAGTAACACAGACTTGGACCTGCAGTTGAATCTTACATTCTTTGTCTCAGGTGTGGGGGAGTGACAACAGAAGTGGCTGGTCCAGTGTCCCTGGTCAGCCACTTTGAAGTCCAGTACGACAATGTGCCTTCTTGGTTTTCTGAATTTCCCACAAAGTTTTAATATGAATAACAGCCCCACATGTATAGTGACATCATAGGAATAAGTGAAAGCCCACTGCCACTATTAGGCTATATTTCAATTTCCCACCAAATCTCAATTTTGACTCTAAACGTTGAAAAACTCGGCATTTTATACATAGGGCCAACGGCCTCTGTAAGAAATCTGGAGACAGTGTATGACGCCATAAGGCTGAATGGGAGGAGGGAGGGGAAAATCTAGCAACAATGTGAAGTACACCAGAATGCTCCTTGGCTACCTACAACCGACCTTCCCCACAAACTATTTGCGACTGGTACAGGGAAGGGTGGAACTGACACTGATATAGAAATATCTCTCCACCACACACTGTTCGATGGCTTGTGCAAGATAGATGTAGATGATTACACCCAGATACTTCTACGAGTTGACGGATTACATTTGTGACTCATTCATGTTGTAGTCGTAAGATATTGATTTTCTGCACGTTGTCAAAGTGCACAATTTTACATTTATCAAAATTTGAAATGCATCGGCAACCGCTGCACCATTTAAATGTGTTATGAAGATCTGACAGAATATCTGCGGAGCTAATTGTGGACACAACTACATTATGCTGACTGTAATGGTCTATCAGGTAGACGACCGTCCGTCCTGCCGATAGGGGCGACCTCAGGTCCACACAGCCTGCTACCAAATGAGTAGCGGGGCACCTTTACTGGAGGTGATAGCCAGACAGGGTGATCACTGACCCACACTCCCCACCTCCTAGTCCCGCGGCTGAGTACACAGCCTACCGTCAGGCCAGTAGCCCACTCGCTCACATGCTGTGCGCCACAGACTGTAGTCTTTTACCTGTACAGCTGAATTGTTCACAACTGCAACATCTGCAAAACGTTTGAAGTTAATTTCAATATGGTCCGTTATGTTGTTAATAAACGATTCTAACAAGTCTTCAGATACACTTCCATTGGATACAAGTTCTTCTACCTTTGTCGATGGCTCACATGCTACTTCCTCAGTAATATGTAATTCTCAATCAAGACACAAATTCTGTGTAATGTCCCAAACAATCGTACTGTTTTAAGCGAATGTTGATATGGCCAACAAGTCAAATGCTTTTCCGAAGTCAAAAAATACTACTTCCACCTGATTTTCTTGTTAAAGAGCATGGAAATAATTTTCACACGTATACGCCAATATGCTTGTACAGCTGTATTCGAAGGATTTCGTGAAAGCAATCTATGACAGAATTGTAACATATTTCCGTAGGCACGTTTTGTGGTGTCACAGCCAGACACCACACTTGCTAGGTGGTAGCCTTTAAATCGGCCGCGGTCCGCTAGTATACGTCGGACCCGCGTGTCGCCACTATCAGTGATTGCAGACCAAGCGCCGCCACACGGCAGGTCTAGAGAGACTTCCTAGCACTCAGCCCCAGTTGTACAGCCGACTTTGCTAGAGATGGTTCACTGACAAATTACGCTCTCATTTGCCGAGACGATAGCATAGCCTTCAGCTACGTCATTTGCTACGACCTAGCAAGGCGCCATTATCATTTGCTATTTATCTAGTGATGCATGTACCGTCAGACCGATGTTCACCAATTATGGATTAAAGTTAAGTATTCCCGAAGCTACGTACTTTTCTTCCTACTATAAACTCCTATAACTGTTCCAGACCTCACGCCAGCCTGCGTGAGCTTTAACGCGTGCTTTTCGACTACCCATCATAGTGGCTTGGCTGTCTTGCCAAGTCACAACACATTTCATTGTCAGAGTTGCACTTTAGCTTCACGAAAGAAGCATCAGCGGCGAATGCAGTTTATTCGATCGTGTGTGAGTCCACAGCAGGGCTAAATATTGAGGTCGGTTATTTTCTCTGATTTAGCGAAGAATTTGACTGTGCGGAAAATGATATACAGAATGGGCAAAAAGTCCTGTCACCACCTATGTATTGTACAGGTGTTAATGAAATGTTGTTTCTAATTGTTGCAAGTGCTGATACACACTAAGGTGAGAAAAGTCACGGGATACGTCCTAACGTCGCCCCGGGCCTCTTTTACCCGACGTAATGCAGCAACTTCACGTCGCATCGACTCAAAAAGTTGTTGAGAGCCCTGCAGAAATACTGAGCCATGCTGCTGCTTTGGAAGCCCATAATTGCAAAAGAGTTGCCTGTGCAGGAATTTGTGCACGAACTGACCTCTCGATTACTCTCATAAGTGTTCGATGGGATTCATCATTGATGGTCTTGGTCTCCAAATCATTCGCTCGAACTGTCGAGAATGCTCTTCGGATCCATGACGAACAGTTGTCGCCCTGTGATACAGCGTTCTGCAGTTCATAAAAGATCCATGGTTGTTTAGCGGACGTTAAATCCATAAATGGCTAGAGTGGTCTCCAAGTACCCTAACATAGCCATTTCCAGTCAATGATCTGTTCAGTTGGACCAGAAGACCAAGTCCATTACATGTAAACACAGCCCACATCATTATGGAGCTACCACCAGCTTGCATAGTGTCTTGTTGACAACTTCGGTCCATGATTTCTTGGGGTCTGCGCCACACTCCAACCCTACCATCAGCTCTTAAGTAAGGTAACCAGTAAATCCTCGATTTTTAAAGAATCGAACTGCAGTGCATAAAACAGCATCAAACTTCTGATTGCTTTACAAAAGAGTTAGTATGTTAAATATTTAAAGCTAAGCATCTAATCAAAAGAAAATTTGGGAAAGGTTCTAAATCATAGTTATCATCATCATCGTCATCATCATCATCATCACATCATCATCATCATCATCACCACCACCACCACCACCACCACCACGTCCGCCCCCGGTAGCTGAGTGGTCAGCGCGACGGTATGTCAATACTAAGGGCCCGGGTTCGATTCCCGGCTGGGTCGGAGATTTTCTCCGCTCAGGGACTGGGTGTTGTGTTTTCCTAATCATCATCATCATCATCTCATCCTCATCGACGCATAAGTCTCCGAAATGGCGTCAAATATAAAGAATTGCACCCGGCGAACGGCCTACCCCTACGGGAGGCCCTAGTCACACGACATTTACATCATCACCATCATAATAATCAATGCAATTATGTTTAAAGTTTGTTAGAAATCGCGAACTGCTTTAACTACCATCACCAAATGGATATAGTTTGGGTAATTTGAGCTCCGTTTTAATCAAAAATTAGTTTTTCACGTAGCTGAATGTTTGTGACGTCATATCTCCAGAACTATTTCTCGTACAATGGTGTAATTTCGGTTGTACAGTCGGGGCTAGTTATGGACACCGATTCCAAAACGGGTTGCAAATACACTTGGTAGTTAAGAAGAAATAAATTGAAATGTCATGTCTGATGCGGTTCTTTTCCAGCGAAAAAGTGGCAAGTTAGAAATTTTCTTTCGTCATTTTGTGGGTGGTGTCTGCGAGACAAAATTTCGTATTTGGAATTATGTGCAGATTTAGCAGCAAGTCATTAAGTGCTCTCAGTCTCAAATACTGGTTGGCTACAGTGTGGTTATTTGGATGTGGTGCAGAACATACAAACAGACTAATTGTAATACGTATTTTTGTGTGTTAGCTCTTCATGAGTTGATTAAATTAGCATTTGAGATTTTTAATTCGTTCATTATTTCTGTGAATATGGCAAATCAAATTGTTGTTGGCCATGGGAGCAGGCAGTTATGTAGGCAGTCTGCAACTGGGCTTGGATTCCGTGCCCTTGGTTAGTCGCTTAGGAACATACTGGGTGTCTCAGTCATAAGTTTTACTAGCATTAACTGTACCCCTTGTAGAGTGTTGGCTGGAGGTCACTGTTAAAGAGTAACCGAAAAAAATTGAGATAAGAGCACGCACGAGCACTGCTTCGTTGTTTTCCCACTTGCAGCACCAGATGCACCACATACGCAAAATGACGACTCCCGAGCGCAGATCGTTTTGTGTTCAGTGATTTGCTAAGAGTGAATCTGTAATTTCCGTTCAACGCGCGTTTCGTTTGACGTTTAATTGTGATCCCACGTGTGCCAGAAACATCCGATAAAGACACTTCGGAACGACCGGATGCGTGTGAAAAAAGGGGAAAGCGCATTAGACCTAAAGTGTCTGAAGATATGTTGACCGTGTTTGAACGTCAGTTGATGAAGATGACAGCATGGAAGTTTGTATCAACACGTTTTCACATACGTCCAATCCAGTTACAGTTGGTACCCGTTTTAAGGCCACATAACTATGATGTACTTCACAAGTTTTCAAGTGAAGTGACCCACCGCGAAGGTGACTTTCTTGATTGTGCGGTTTTAGTGATTAGGCAACTTTTAATCCGGACTGATGAGCCAAAAGATTATGACCACCTCCCTAGTAGCTTGTTTGTCCAACTTTTGAACGAAATATGAAGATATACTGGGAGATGATGAAGCTTGCACAGGATAGAGTAGCATGGAGAGCTGCATCAAACCAGTCTCAGGACTGAAGACCACAACAACAACACATTTCAATAGTGGTACAGGTCCATTACCTCCACTTTTCTGTCTATAATGCTTCTGACATTAATGGTCTAAACAAACAGAAAGAAAGGTTCATCTCTAGCAAGAAGCCACATGCTTGAATATTTCTGGTATCTCAACTGCAGATTTTTCAGCGCGTATTTAACTATAGGACACTGTATCTCAGAATGAACAAAAGTGGACTTGTACCACTATCGAAATAAGCCCTTCATATATAACTGATTCTCGGTATCAGGGATGCGACAGTTTCTTGGTAGGTTTGTGGAGATATAGAGCATGACATGTCTATGCACAGGTGATGTAATTCGCGTAAATAACTGGCCAATATTTTGCGTAAGCGATAATGGCACCCGATAGCCACCCAGATGGGTTCCATAAGTTTTACGCCAGGCGAATTTGGTCGCAGTGGCATCAACGTGAGTTCACTATAATAATGCTCCTCAACCCACTGTAGCATGTTTCTGGCTCCGAGGCACGGACAATTGCACCGCTGATAGATGACATCGCTGTCGGTAAAGACATCAAGCGTCAAGTAATGCAGGCGGTTAGCAACTGTCAGCGTATCCTCTATTACCACCACAGGCTCCATGCAAGCACAGGATAATGCGTCCCATAGCCTAAAAAAGCACAGGAGAATGCCTCCCATAGCGTAAAACTGCTTCCAGCAGCCAGCGTTTGTGACGTGCTGCGCCTGGATGATGGCGTTTATCGAGGCGAGCGTCGACTTAGTGCAGCAAAAATGAGATTTACCCGAAGAGGCGACATGTTTCCATTGACCGACGGTCGAATCCCGATGGTCCCGTGCCCATTGCAATCGTAATTGACTATGCTGTTCGGTCAGCATTTGAACACGTAATGGTGGTCTGCTACGGAGCTCCATGTTAAAAAACGTACGATGAATGGTGTGCCCAGAAACACTCTTGTGCCACAGATCACCACCTATCCTACTTTACAGAGCAAAAAAGCCTCCGAACCCCACGTTGTGTGAAGTGGACGTCCAACCATTTAGCGCCTAATGTCACTGTCCTTCTACCTATTTCCGCAGGTGGTCACGACAGTAGCACGTGAACATTCAACCAGCTTCGCCGTTCTCGAGATACTGTTTCACAGACTCTGCTTAATAACAACCTGCACTTTGTCAAAGTCGCTTATCTCAATGTATTTCCCCATTTGCACCCCACATCATTGCTACGAGGATCCCCCGTCCATGTGTACTCCGTTTACACACTTCTGTTACCGCATCTTGTGCCCGCAAAGCCAACAGGCTGCATCCGACGTCGCGGTGGACAGTTGTCATAATGTTTCGGGCTGACTGGGTCGCTGTGATAAAAGTAACACATGAGGCAAGGAATGGCTTATCTGCTCGTATGAGGCGGAATTTAACCATCGTCAGATATTCAGGATTAATGTGCGAATGTTTGTTTCACCTACTACTTGAAGTGCCAAATCTATGTGCAACGCCGGCCATTGTGGCCGAGCTGTTCTAGGCGCTTCAGTCCGGAACCGTGCTACCGCTACGGTCGCAGCTTCGAATCCCGCCTCGGGCATGGATGTGTGTGATGTTCTTTGGTTAGTTAGGTATAAGCATTCTAAGTCTAGGAGACTGATGACCTCAGATGTTAAGTCCCATAGTGCTCAGAGCCATTGGAACCATTTGTACAAATTAACAATTTTCAGATTTTTTCCTTTACTTGTTTGTGAAACCTTACTTTTTGCCAAATTTCATCGTTGTAGATCAATGGGAAGTACGCTATGGATTTTGATAAGTGAGTATGTGAGTAAAAAATATGTGACATAAATGCGGGACGTTCTGACTGCATTGTCTTAGAAGCTGATGTTTGCAATACCACCAAGGGATCATAGACCTTAGGATATGACATAAATGTCAACTTGATTCGTCTACCCCTAACTGAGCAAAACGGGTCTTAACAGATGGACGGACAGACGAACAGTCTGATAACAAATGATAAAAAATTGTTTTTCGTCTGATATAATTATAGATTTAAAGTTTGCTGATTTTTTTCCTTTGGTAATACTGTAATGCCTTGCTTCTTGCCAAATTTCATGATTCTAGACCTGTGGGAAGTACCCTACACGTTTTGACGAGTGAGTTTGTGGGAATCAAAGTATGCCACATAAATGGCTGCATCTTCTGTTTCGTCTCAGGAGCTTTAGTTTCGTACACCGCCAAGGGACGATGGACCGCCGTGTGTAACGAAAGTTTCAGCT
This sequence comes from Schistocerca cancellata, assembly GCF_023864275.1. Classification (NCBI taxonomy): domain Eukaryota; kingdom Metazoa; phylum Arthropoda; class Insecta; order Orthoptera; family Acrididae; genus Schistocerca; species Schistocerca cancellata. Next base: position 767,469,345 of record NC_064630.1, read on the forward strand.
TGATATGTCTATCCCTTCCTGCGGAAAAAGGTTTCTAACGGTCGGACTGACAAGCAAACAACAGACAAACAAAGCGATCCTACAAGGATACCCTTATTACCGACTGAGGCAAGGAACCACAAAAATGAAACAGGAATTTTCATCTGCATTCTGCCGTTTGCACTAAGGGTTCGACTTTCATATCTGTCGCTTTGTCTCCTTAAAAATGACGTAGTTGCCTGTAATTCTTAATTCATTAACAATTCTGACCTGATACTCCCTAACCTCGTATTTTCCTTAACAGGTGACTGAGTAGAACTTGTTAAAACTTTTCTATAGCTGCAGTGTTTACTATTGGAAATGCTATGTCTACCAAGTATTACATGTTCGTTTTCCATAAATCGCTCCAATGTCGAGCGGTACATTGGTGACGAGAAACTAAACGGAAATCCCTTTTGAATGAGCGCTCCTGTCAGAAACTGTGACATCAGTTTGTAGACGAAACACAATAATCGTATTACCATAAAGTTTCTTACTGAACTGCAGCGAATCATCTGCTTTCTGCTTTAGTCCAAATGAAAGATAACATACAAGAGTTGTGCAAATTTTTACGATTCACTACCCAAGAATTCAGAGATTTCGGTACCTAAAACTGGAGTAGTGGCATTTCAGGAAAAGTACTGAATGCGCTCAAAGGTAATTATCAAGAGAAAACTTATACAACATATCTCTCTTTTCCCCTGTCTAGGACCAGATATGTTCCGGCAACGACTGAGATCTAGAGATGAAGATTTAACGCTCTCAACCTGTATGTGGCACTATAAACAAATCGTTGAGTAACAAGACAAGAATGGGCACCAATGACAACACACCAGTTGGAGCGAGGCTTGGTTATATACATAGGAGATGTGTATGATACAAACAGCGGAAATGAGATTTTAAGGAAGGTTAAAGGATGGTCAAGATTAGACAGTATACATAACGGATACATAAAATCACCACTTAATGTTTATATTAAAATATTTGGCAAAAGTGCACGATTGCAGAAGAAAATGAAAAAAAAAAATCAACAGAAGGAACGGAGGTAGACTAACAAGTCACTTAAGTCCATACAAAACATAAAGAAGAAAAGATCCTACAAGATCTAGGGAAAGATGGGAATAATACTGAATGTGACGTTGGAAGAGGAGTTTTGCTACAACACGAAATGTAAAACAAGATGAAGACTAAGAGACGACTTGAAACAAGACAGAGCTCAGCAAGCACGACTAAATGTGGTGGAAATCAGGGCGACGCCTCGCTGCTGGTGTGTATGTTCTGCTTGGCAAGGCAGACGCTCAACACGGCGTTTATCGTCTGACGGAGGACGCTGCTATCAGGATGATAATCCGCGCGTGATCGACTTTGGCTACGGTGTGATTAGCACCGCCACACGTGCCTGATGCCCTGTTTACTTGCCCTCCCGGCTGGCAGTTTCCGCCAGCTGGTATAGTGGCAAACAAGAAACACCGCGTCCGCCAAATGCAGTTTCTGCCTAATCGTACCCCCTGTATACTTCACGGTGTCAGCTACCTGTACAAGGGCACTTCCTCGGTATAATAAAGAGGCTATACCGTAACCAGGCACGATGTTTGCGCATCAGTGTTGCGTGGCAGCGGTAGCATTTGAAATGTGATGTAATTAATAAATCACACGCAGCGAAACTGATACACTTTAGCACCGTTTTTAATGTCATAATGTAGTGCACCACTGTATAAAAGTCGCACCACCACAAACATCGAGAATTAAGGAATACATTGCACAAAAAAATACGGGAAGGCCTCATATTGAGCATTAATGAGGAGCATCGTTTCAAACCGTATTGGGTGTTTAGATGAGAATTTTACAGGAAGGGGAAGAAACGATTCGTTTCCTAACTGAAAGATACAAGTCAAAATTCTTTGGGGCCGGATTCAGGTATTTTGTTTACGTTCCAGAATTAGTTATGACTAAAATCATTTACCAGTGCATGAACGCGCCATTTTTATTTTTATATTGCACTTAATTCGTTTTGAAAGACTACACTGAACAAAATACATTTCGATCCAATCATACTTTCACATAATGTGGTTTGAAACGCTCATTTCAGTTTTTATTGACTTTATTGTTGGATACAGGGCATGACGTAAGTAAACAAAGTTATTAACATGTTGTTAACGGGAGATCGATGTGTAACAGTATTGCACTTGCTACTTATCCCTCGTGCAAGAGAAAGATGAGGTGCCAGGCTCTTACTATTCAGCAATGATGAGTTACACAGCTCTTTGCTACAGAACGATAATGGCGTCTCATAAGCAGCATAAAAATTTAGCGCTTTACAAACAGTATTGTAAACAACACTGTAACTTACCTCGTACATCACAATAAAGGATTTTCAACTGCGCTCTGCTGCATAATGGTTTCCAGTTTTTTTTTTTATTTCGGAGATGTAACTCTCATCATAGAATTTAGTATGCGATATTGTTCCACATTATTCGGTACGCTGTAAACTTTATTTTTCTCTTCCGACAGGAAGAATACTGGGATGCTTCCACACTTCAATCTGCCTTCTTTGTGATAAAAGGCGGCCTTGCGTAATTAAACGTGAATCTCGATTAAATAACCCAAAGCTAAATACGTTTCCGCACGTCATAACTGCAGACAGTAAAACTCAAAGTCTGAAAACATACAGGGTGTTTCAAAAATGACCGGTATATTTGAAACGGCAATAAAAACTAAACGAGCAGCGATAGAAATACACCGTTTGTTGCAATATGCTTGGGACAACAGTACATTTTCAGGCAGACAAACTTTCGAAATTACAGTAGTTACAATTTTCAACAACAGATGGCGCTGCGGTCTGGGAAACTCTATAGTACGATATTTTCCACATATCCACCATGCGTAGCAATAATATGGCGTAGTCTCTGAATGAAATTACCCGAAACCTTTGACAACGTGTCTGGCGGAATGGCTTCACATGCAGCTGAGATGTACTGCTTCAGCTGTTCAATTGTTTCTGGATTCTGGCGGTACACCTAGTCTTTCAAGTGTCCCCACAGAAAGAAGTCACAGGGGTTCATGTCTGGCGAATAGGGAGGCCAATCCACGCCGCCTCCTGTATGTTTCGGATAGCCCAAAGCAATCACACGATCATCGAAATATTCATTCAGGAAATTAAAGACGTCGGCCGTGCGATGTGGCCGGGCACCATCTTGCATAAACAACGAGGTGTTCGCAGTGTCGTCTAAGGCAGTTTGTACCGCCAAAAATTCACGAAGAGTGTCCAGATAGCGTAATGCAGTAACCGTTTCGGATCTGAAAAATGGGCCAATGATTCCTTTGGAAGAAATGGCGGCCCAGACCAGTACTTTTTGAGGATGCAGGGACGATGGGACTGCAACATGGGGCTTTTCCGTTCCCCATATGCGCCAGTTCTGTTTATTGACGAAGCCGTCCAGGTAAAAATAAGCTTCGTCAGTAAACCAAATGCTGCCCACATGCATATCGCCGTCATCAACCCTGTGCACTATATCGTTAGCGAATGTCTCTCGTGCAGCAATGCTAGCGGCGCTGAGGGGTTGCCGCGTTTGAGTTTTGTATGGATAGAGGTGTAAACTCTGGCGCATGAGACGATACGTGGACGTTGGCGTCATTTGGACCGCAGCTGTAACACGGCGAACGGAAACCTGAGGCCGCTGTCGGATCACCAGCTGCACTAGCTGCGCGTTGCCCTCTGTGGTTGCCGTACGCGGTCGCCCTACCTTTCCAGCACGTTCATCCGTCACGTTCCCAGTCCGTTGAAATTTTTCAAACAGATCCTTTATTGTATCGCTTTTCGGTCCTTTGGTTACATTAAACCTCCGTTGAAAACTTCGTCTTGTTGCAACAACACTGTGTTCTAGGCGGTGGAATTCCAACACCAGAAAAATCCTCTGTTCTAAGGAATAAACCATGTTGTCTGCAGCACACTTGCACGTTGTGAACAGCACACGCTTACAGCAGAAAGACGACGTACAGAATGGCGCACCCACAGACTGCGTTGTCTTCTATATCTTTCACATCACTTGCAGCGCCATCTGTTGTTGAAAATTGTAACTACTGTAATTTCGAAAGTTTGTCCGCCTGAAAATGTACTGTTGTCCCAAGCATATTGCAACGAACGGTGTATTTCTATCGCTGCTCGTTTAGTTTTTATTGCCGTTTCAAATATACCGGTCATTTTTGAAACTCCCTGTACATTTATTCATTATTTCCGACATGAATGAAACATCAGTGTTCTGACACTACGAATTTCACAGAAAATGATCATTCGTAAAGTACATCAGGTGTTATTATTTACTGAGCTTCCTTTTCACATTGTCTTTTCGTTTTTACTGTTATAATGCTCATTCTACTTCCTTTCGATTTCCATTCCACGAGTAAACAGTCTGCCCCACCTCCCCCAACGATGATCGAATGAGCACAGTCATGCAATGAGCACCACACTGTGAGTTGCAAGACCAAAATAGTGGGAAGAGCCAACAAAAGAGAGGGCTATTAATGCAGGCTGGAAAATATGTCCTAAACAGACACCTTTTGAACCGTCGGCTGCGGTGAACATAATACCATTTGAACGGGTTCATTTTTTGCAGTACTAAATTACCGTTGGAAAGAATTCGAAATGACACGATCTGATCCAACAGCGTTATAGAGAACACGACACTTTTGGTAAAAACGCACCAAACTTTGTTTGGAACCGGGCTGGATTTAACACGTTTTCAAGCTATGTTCATTTGTCATAAAAATGTAATATTGCGCATGATCGCAGGATGTACACGACACACACATTGAGAATGGAGCTGAACGTGTTGAGATAGGGCCCGTAATCATCATCTTCATGATTTCTACTGAATTAGTAGGACTCTTGCGTCCCCATCTTCAGCGGTCAGTCTCTTAGTTCTTAGCATTGCTGAATCTGCTGCCGATCAGCACATCGTCCAGAATATAAACCTTTGCCTCGTTTGTTTCCTTTTGCCTGGCACATACCGTATATCTCTGTTAACATAGGCCATAACCAATTCATTTTCCTTCTTACGCTGCGGCTATAAACGACTTTTTATGATATGTAAAGGCGAAAACAAATTAATTCCGACCTCTCGAAGCTAACTAAACACAGAAAAAATCTTCAGAAACTGATATTACAATTGCGCAAATGTATATATTATGTATGATCCAGAAACGACTTACATCGAAACACTGCCTTCGTCATGAAGAATGAAATGGTGCAGAAGTCGTTATGCTTGCCGGTCGAAATTGAAGACGGTTTTAAGTAATGTGTTCAGTGTCCTGGGTAACACTACGCCACAATGGATACGGTGAAACCTTTAATCAGTAATGTGAAGAAATGGCAGGAAAACTGCATTCACCTATGACGAAGAAACGCCTTTATTTCTGGTGGATGTATTTTCCATATGAAGAAAAATGGCTATCCATAGTGAATTTCCTGTGCAACAGTTCATAAAAGTAGATATCATCATTTACAGTTGGCTGTTGGTTAAATACATATTCCAGTTTAGTATTACTGGCCAGTTTAGAACTTTAGCTGTCAGGAATCACGAACGCAAAGACCTGCTTGTATAGAGTAAATCCGTCGGCACACGGACCATGCATCCGAAAGTTGAGAGTTGAGCGTGCCGAGTTTCTGACGTCATAGCGGGGAACAGCACGTTCGGGAGTCTTTCCAAATGTGCAGAGCAATATCTAGCATGTCAGATACTCTCAGCGTACGTTTGAGCGTTGACCAATCAGATGGCACAACGCCACCTACGTCACACGCACGCCATCTCCCTTCAGCACAGAGCTGTGAGGCGCCATATTGGCATTCAGTTCAAGCCTATACGTATATATGCCGTTTCTGAGCACCAGTAAATTTAGAATCATTCGAAAACCCCTTTATTAACTGTGTGATTCGTTGCAATAAAATAATGAGAAACGTCATATTCGTAGCAAATGAATCATTGCAAGCTGCATATTATGAGAGTACTCGTATGTCATTTGAAGGTAGCAACGCACTGGGGATCCACCAAAAATCAGTTGTTCTTGGTACAATATGTTATAATTAAAATCAGGTAGTAGCATAGCTACGATTAAAGCACTTAGCATGTGGTAACATATTAGAATTGGCTACACATCAATTGTTGTAACTTTAGTGTAGTGAGTAGCGTCTATGATCCCAGACGGGGGGTTAAAGGATGGTTCGTGTCTCGCGAAGCTTAAATTTTTTTTTCCTAACATTCGCGTATTTAATAGGTTCTGATCCTTTATCACTAGTTTAATGTAAGTATATACTACATATTTGATGTTACGTAAATATAAGTTCATATGTGTTTGAGGAGTGAGTTTGTTCGATTGGCGTAAGCTACAGTACAGCTTGCGCTACTTGTATAAAGCTATTTTGTTCCTTTTTCTTTTGAGTTTCGTAATCCACGTCTTTTAAAGATTCTGCGACTGGGTAGGAACAGTGATCAAGTAAGAATGACCTTAAGGTTTTACCAAAATGTGGGATAGATAAAATAACGTTTATCTTATGTGGAGAACTGTTCCAAATTTGTGTCGTACTGTTTGTAATTGAACTTTTGTAAGCCTGTGTCCTTATTGATTGGACATGGTACTTGCTTATTGGAAAACAAGATCACAAGGGATGGCAGAAGTCCGAATGAATTGTGAGCAGGACACGGCTCGCCAAAACTGCATTTAATTTGCAAAATAATCTACCCAACAGCAAGAACATCACTTTCGGAACAAGTAAATGGATCATGAAGACATTTGTTTGAAATGTAGCCCTATACAAGTGTGAAACTTGGACTATAGGAAGACGAGACGGAAGACGAATAGAAACGGCAGGGATGGTCAAGATCAGCTGGAGAGAAAGTTACCTTGAAGACATGCTGACGGGAGTACAAGAAACCACGTCTATCCGGAATCACTTTTTAACAAGAAGAGACGAACTCGTACGATACATTGCAACACACAGTAACCTCATTGGAATAACGGAGAAAGAAAATATTGAGGGAAATAATCGCGAGGGAGAACCAAGCATGTCACACATTGAGAAAATCATGAATATTGTATAGTGTGCTACGTATGCGGAAATGAAGAAGAAAGCAGACAAAAGAGCAGAATTGTCTACTGATCAGAACCAACCTCAGGGTGGAACACAAAAAAAGAAGTTTGTGTCGAGTCATAAGCCATAGTGTATTCTTCAGATTTGGTTACTGAAAGCTGAAAAAAAGGCTTGTTTAGTCTAAATGCAGGAAGCTACCTCTTCTGTGACTACAGAGTAGCGAGTTACTGCATACTAATTTACTTGATGATGGAGGTCAGAGCAGACAAAAAGATTTCATTTTGATTCGTAACACTGATTAACGAACCATACAACACACCAATATTAATAGTGGATCGGTGGTGTTTTTACTTTATTGTGAGAATTTATAGATTTATTTCACACAACGATAGTCTGTGCGTGTATATTTTCAAAATGGAAAACAATAAACCATATATATGGTTTACTGTTTTTCATTTTGAAGTGGGGCACTATCTTATTGCAGACACACACACACACTCACACACACACACACTCACGCACACACACACACACACACACACACACACACACACAGAGAGAGAGAGAGAGAGAGAGAGAGAGAAAGAGAGAGAGAGATGGTGCCCCACAGTTCATGATTCACCACCGAGAGCTTTGACAAAACTGATTTATTATACGAAAAAATGGCTCTGAGCACTATGGGACTCAACATATTAGGTCATAAGTCCCCTAGAACTTAGAACTACTTAAACCAAACTAACCTAAGGACATCACACACACCCATGCCCGAGGCAGGATTCGAACCTGCGACCGTAGCAGTCCCGCGATTCCGGACTGCAGCGCCAGAACCGCTAGACCACCGCGGCCGGCTATTATACGACCAATTTAGGTTCCAGACGATCGTAAGGTTTCGTAAAACATTTCGTAAGAACTTACAGGGCGATACAATATGTACGGCGTCAAGAAAGAGTATAGAAGTCACCTGCTCTGCAGTCGGCGCAGTCAGCAGTATGTAGAGTTCCTCCTGCCGTAATTTTGTAAGCTGAGTGTTAGTATAACATTAACAATAGCAGTTACATTTTTACAGCTGACGAGGTAATCCTTATTCTTGGTTCAAATGGCTCTGAGCACTATGGGACTTAACTTCTAAGGTCATCAGTCCCCTAGAACTTAGAACTACTTAAACCTAAGGACATCACACACATCCATGCCCGAGGCAGGATTCGAACCTGCGACAGGAGCGGTCGCGCGGTTCCAGACTGTAGCGCCTTTAACCGCTTGGCCATCCCGGCCGGCAATCCTTATTCTTACTTGACAACAGTAACGAAATATGGAACACATATTTTTTGACCCAATTGATTTTGTATAAACTTGTAATAGTCTGTGGTCGTAAAAGATATCTTAACAGCAGCTCGTGCGGCGAATCACGACTTTTTCAAACCAGATAATATTATTTTGAATGCTGACGTCGCCAGCGCCGGTGTCGTACTAAGCACATTTTGACGATACGAAGGACTATTAATGACGAAATTGTCAGCGACGACTTCGAGAATTTTCTTTCTGGCAGGATACTGAAATATTTCTCATGCCACCTTAATTCACAAAATCCTCATGCAAAGAAGCGTGTAAATATACAGTCATGGAGAAAGGTACTCACACACCTTTGTTCATGTACAGTAGCTTTATTTGTTAGAACTAAAGATCGCAACCAGAGATGTTATTTGGTAATAAGAGTGTAAGGTTTCCTTCCAAATCTGTACATGTAAAATGAATAACTAGATTAGACTTCTGCAAAAAAAAGTAAAAGTTCTTTATCAGCTGGCTTCACACAGTGGGGAAAAATATTTCGTATACCACTAGAAATGTAAATATAGAAACGAATAATGAACCGCTTGCTGTGACATACGCCTGCAGTGGAAAGCTATACCTCGTGCATGAAGATTCTGATACGCGATGAATGCCGTGGGACAGCAAAATGGGCCTCAAAGGGAACGAAGCAATTGTAGAAGAAAGGCAAATAATTATCTGACGACAGATAAAGGGAAAATCATTTTCAAAAATAGCTGATATTTCTGGAAGGAGCTAAGCAACAGTGCAGTTCATAATAACACGATTTAGAGAAAGAAATAACCTTATTAACAGCGAAAGAAGAGGTCCACCGTAGAAGCGATTGGAAAGAGAACGAAATATGTCAATAATAATGGTCAAAAAAGATCCTAAAATGACAGTTTTTGCGTTGTCTGTGCATGTTAGTGATCATTTTGGGAAGGAAATCACACGAAGGGCTGTCTGATATATTCTGTGTAGGTTATGGAGCTAGAGTACCTAGAAGAAAATCAAACATTAGCAAGAAGAACAAGAAAGTGCGACGTGAATTTGCTCGAGAGAGTATAAGATAGAACACAAGTTTCCGCGACAAGCTACTGCTCACAGATAAAGATAAATTTGACATATTTGTAAATGATGTCTTAATTTTGGTGTGGAAACAGCTGAATACTGAGCTGGATCCTAAACAAACCACAGTAAAGCACGGTAGTGGCAGAATTGTGATATGGGGGTGTATTGCTACATCTGGTGTAGGGCAACAGGTTTTAGTTGAAGGTAACATGAAGCGATTTGAGTGCTTAAAAATCGTTAAGAAAATCTACAAGAAAGTGTTAATAGCTTGGGTTTAGGCCCAGATCGTTGCTTTCAACAAGACAGTAACCGTAAGCATACAGCGGAAGTTGTTCGTCTGTCGTTGTTGTACCACACTCCTCAAGTTGTCAAGTTCCCGGCACAGAGTGCAGACCTTAAAGCAATTGACCATTTTTGTAGTATGCTTGAATGAATGGTCAGAAAACACGAAATATGAATTAAAACTGCTCTGAAACAAAGTCTACACAACGAATCCCAAGATAGTAGTATAACCTCTGACACTACAAAAAACTGGTCATTCCATTCCAAAGAAGTTATCAGCTGTGGTGCATAAAAGAATGGCTACAAAATATTAACATTGTCAGTATATATATATGTATATTCCAATTTTCTTTTTATGTGTGAAAACGTTTTTCCCCACTGTGTGAAGCCAGATGGTACAGAAATTTTATTTACTTTTTCCAGAAGGCTGATATAGCGTATCCTTTTATATGTAGGAAGGAAACCCTGTACTGTTAGTTTGGCAAATAACGTTTCTGATTGTGATCTTTAGTTCGAATAAACGAAGTTATTCTACACGAATAACTGTGCTATGAACATCTTTTGCCATGACTCTATGTCCTGATCAGCGCACTTCATTCCCCACGTAATTCTGTAGAAGAAATTCTCCCCTAGCAGAGCGACGTTCCAAAACGACAAGCAGGATGTGTGTGCCGAGAGCATGGAAAACACGCGCGCGCACACACACACACACACACACACACACACACACACACATACAGGGTGGGCGCTAAGCTGCGTCGATGCGGCGTAATCCCTCCCAATGGTCGGCTCTCACGCCCGGCTGCTGCTGTGACGTCACGCCACCGCCACCCCCGCGCTATTAGGGCAGCCATGCGCGCGCTGCCTCCGCCGCCGCGGCCGCCTCCGCCCACGGTTTCCGCCCCCACAGGTGGTCGCAGCAACAGGCGGCCCAAGCTGCCGCCCCCGCCGACATTCCTGCTCGCCACTTCTGCGGCAGGCGCCGCTAGGCGACGAAGCTAGGAATGCTGCAGCCGCCTAATCAAAATTACTGTTCACACGACCTCTGGTACGTACCTCTACTATATTGTCAAAACGACTGCCATCTAGCTTCGTATTATTAGACACACAGGCCACGAGATTGGGATAAGTCGAATACTACTGTGCGACTAAAACTACACTCCTGGAAATGGAAAAAAGAACACATTGACACCGGTGTGTCAGACCCACCATACTTGCTCCGGACACTGCGAGAGCGCTGTACAAGCAATGATCACACGCACGGCACAGCGGACACACCAGGAACCGCGGTGTTGGCCGTCGAATGGCGCTAGCTGCGCAGCATTTGTGCACCGCCGCCGTCAGTGTCAGCCAGTTTGCCGTGGCATACGGAGCTCCATCGCAGTCTTTAACACTGGTAGCATGCCGCGACAGCGTGGACGTGAACCGTATGTGCAGTTGACGGACTTTGAGCGAGGGCGTATAGTGGGCATGCGGGAGGCCGGGTGGACGTACCGCCGAATTGCTCAACACGTGGGGCGTGAGGTCTCCACAGTACATCGATGTTGTCGCCAGTGGTCGGCGGAAGGTGCACGTGCCCGTCGACCTGGGACCGGACCGCAGCGACGTACGGATGCACGCCAAGACCGTAGGATCCTACGCAGTGCAGTAGGGGACCGCACCGCCACTTCCCGGCAAATTAGGGACACTGTTGCTCCTGGGGTATCGGCGAGGACCATTCGCAACCGTCTCCATGAAGCTGGGCTACGGTCCCGCACACCGTTAGGCCGTCTTCCGCTCACGCCCCAACATCGTGCAGCCCGCCTCCAGTGGTGTCGCGACAGGCGTGAATGGAGGGACGAATGGAGACGTGTCGTCTTCAGCGATGAGAGTCGCTTCTGCCTTGGTGCCAATGATGGTCGTATGCGTGTTTGGCGCCGTGCAGGTGAGCGCCACAATCAGGACTGCATACGACCGAGGCACACAGGGCCAACACCCGGCATCATGGTGTGGGGAGCGATCTCCTACACTGGCCGTACACCACTGGTGATCGTCGAGGGGACACTGAATAGTGCACGGTACATCCAAACCGTCATCGAACCCATCGTTCTACCATTCCTAGACCGGCAAGGGAACATGCTGTTCCAACAGGACAATGCACGTCCGCATGTATCTCGTGCCACCCAACGTGCTCTAGAAGGTGTAAGTCAACTACCCTGGCCAGCAAGATCTCCGGATCTGTCCCCCATTGAGCATGTTTGGGACTGGATGAAGCGTCGTCTCACGCGGTCTGCACGTCTAGCACGAACGCTGGTCCAACTGAGGCGCCAGGTGGAAATGGCATGGCAAGCCGTTCCACAGGACTACATCCAGCATCTCTACGATCGTCTCCATGGGAGAATAGCAGCCTGCATTGCTGCGAAAGGTGGATATACACTGTACTAGTGCCGACATTGTGCATGCTCTGTTGCCTGTGTCTATGTGCCTGTGGTTCTGTCAGTGTGATCATGTGATGTATCTGACCCCAGGAATGTGTCAATAAAGTTTCCCCTTCCTGGGACAATGAATTCACGGTGATCTTATTTCAATTTCCAGGAGTGTATATGTTTTGTATTGCCCTACCTGAAAGTCCAACTGACGACTCAGGAGAGATGTAGTAACGAGCCATCTGTTTGGTCGGGATATTGTCTAAAGCTTCCTTGACCCGAGCTATATTAAAAATGGTAACCAGCACGAAAGCTTCCTCTAAATATTGGGTACTAAGGAATGTTTGGCCCTTTTCTAATAGCAAGTTCAACTAACTTCACGGCATTCGCTCAGTCTCGTTGGACGTGATTAGCGATACACCAAAACTCATGGGACAGGTAAAGTTGTTTGCAAACACTACCCAAAAAAGAGACGTAGCATATCGTTGTTGTCTTCAGTCCGTAAACTAGTTTCATGAATTTCTTCTTGTCCGTTCATCTTTAAGCATCAGTGCAAAACTCTTCCAACATGCATCCATTTCAACCTATTTAATTCATTTAAGCGTTGGTCACTCTCTAGAATTCGTAACGGCCGCAATTCCCTTCACTACCAAATGAACATACTTGACTACTCAGGACGTGTTCTATCCCTTCTTTTACTGAAGTTGTACCACAAACTCCTTTTTTTCCGGATCCGATTCAGTACCTTCTCGGAACTTTCCGATCTGCCAATGTAACTTACCGCATTTCAGAAGCTTCTAATCTTCTCTTGTGTGAACTATTTATCGTCCGAGTTTCACTTTTGTACAAGGCTGAGTTCCCACAAATACTTTCAGAAGAACCTAACTAATTCTTAAATCTTTATTAAACCTTAAACATTTTCTCTGTTCTTGCTTTTGCCTGTCTACATTTTTCATCCTGTCTACTTGGGCCATCCTCAGCTAATTTACTCCCTGAATACGAAAACGTGTTTACCACTTTTTGTGTGTCACTTCCTAATCTAATTCCCTCAGTTTCACCTAATTTACTTCGACTATATTCCATTACACTCACTTTTGTTGTATTGGTGCTTATTTTACAAGTACGTTTCAAGGCACTCAAGATACAGTCCATTCTGGTCAACCATACGCATAAAACGTCGTCCGAAAACGTACTGTCGGCCGGGGTGGCCGAGCGGTTCTAGGCGCTACAATCTGGAACCGCGCGACTGCTACGGACTTAGGTTCGAATCCTGCCTCGGGCTTGGATGTGAGTGATGTCCTTAGGTTAGTTAGGTTTAAGTAGTTCTAAGTTCTTGATGACTGATGACCTTAGAAGCTAAGTCCCATAGTGCTCATAGCCATTTGAACTATTTTTGAAAGCGTACTGAATGCCCTCCCAGAAAATTATTTTGAGGAATTAATTCAGGGGCCCACACGAAGTGTAATTGGTTGTGAAAAAGTACTTCACCTCTTAGCAACAAATAATCCTGACTAAATACTCCTTATATAACTCCTTATATAACCATGACAGTTACAGGGATTAGTGACCACAAGGTTGTTATAGCTAGAGTGAATTCCATAACATCCAAACCCACCAAAAATAAACGAAAAACTCACTCCTGGAATTGAAATAAGAACACCGTGAATTCATTGTCCCAGGAAGGGGAAACTTTATTGACACATTCCTGGGGTCAGATACATCACATGATCACACTGACAGAACCACAGGCACATAGACACAGGCAACAGAGCATGCACAATGTCGGCACTAGTACAGTGTATATCCACCTTTCGCAGCAATGCAGGCTGCTATTCTCCCATGGAGACGATCGTAGAGATGCTGGATGTAGTCCTGTGGAACGGCTTGCCATGCCATTTCCACCTGGCGCCTCAGTTGGACCAGCGTTCGTGCTGGACGTGCAGACCGCGTGAGACGACGCTTCATCCAGTCCCAAACATGCTCAATGGGGGACAGATCCGGAGATCTTGCTGGCCAGGGTAGTTGACTTACACCATCTAGAGCACGTTGGGTGGCACGGGATACATGCGGACGTGCATTGTCCTGTTGGAACAGCAAGTTCCCTTGCCGGTCTAGGAATGGTAGAACGATGGGTTCGATGACGGTTTGGATGTACCGTGCACTATTCAGCGTCCCCTCGACGATCACCAGTGGTGTACGGCCAGTGTAGGAAATCGCTCCCCACACCATGATGCCGGGTGTTGGCCCTGTGTGCCTCGGTCGTATGCAGTCCTGATTGTGGCGCTCACCTGCACGGCGCCAAACACGCATACGACCATCATTGGCACCAAGGCAGAAGTGACTCTCATCGCTGAAGACGACACGTCTCCATTCGTCCCTCCATTCACGCCTGTCGCGACACCACTGGAGGCGGGCTGCACGATGTTGGGGCGTGAGCGGAAGACGGCCTAACGGTGTGCGGGACCGTAGCCCAGCTTCATGGAGACGGTTGCGAATGGTCCTCGCCGATACCCCAGGAGCAACAGTGTCCCTAATTTGCTGGGAAGTGGCGGTGCGGTCCCCTACGGCACTGCTTAGGATCCTACGGTCTTGGCGTGCATTCGTGCGTCGCTGCGGTCCGGTCCCAGGTCGACGGGCGCGTACACCTTCCGCCGACCACTGGCGACAACATCGATGTACTGTGGAGACCTCACGCCCCACGTATTGAGCAATTCGGCGGTACGTCCACCCGGCCTCCCACATGCCCACTATACGCCCTCGCTCAAAGTCCGTCAACTGCACATACGGTTCACGTCCACGCTGTCGCGGCATGCTACTAGTGTTAAAGACTGCGATGGAGCTCCGTATGCCACGGCAAACTGGCTGACACTGACGGCGGCGGTGCACAAATGATGCGCAACTAGCGCCATTCGACGTCCAACACCGCGGTTCCTGGTGTGTCCGCTGTGCCGTGCGTGTGATCATTGCTTGTACAGCCCTCTCGCAGTGTCCGGAGCAAGTATGGTGGGTCTGACACACCGGTGTCAATGTGTTCTTTTTTCCATTTCCAGGAGTGTACATGTATTTAAAAGAACAGATGATAATTTGCTTGATAGCTTCCCAAGAAACAGTTTCCACACCGTCTAATCCGGCTATGTAAACGTAGACCAGATGTGATTTAGGTCCAGACAGCACTATCGATGGCAGTTGAGAGATATATACAAAATAAGTTGATAAGAGATGGTGCTGATTCTTCATGGTACACAAAATGTGTCAGAACACTATTACAGAAGCCCAACATTTAGCGCGAGCTTCAATGCGAGATACTTTTAATAGTTTTCACAAAGAAACTATGTCTCGTTATCTGGCTGATTCTTCATGGTACACAAAATGTGTCAGAACACTATTACAGAAGCCCAACATTTAGCGCGAGCTTCAATGCGAGATACTTTTAATAGTTTTCACAAAGAAACTATGTCTCGTTATCTGGCAGGAAGCTCAACGAGATTCTGGTCGTATGTAAGGTACACCGGACGCAATCCGTGCCTTCCTTGCACGATGACAATGGTGATGTACTGGTGATGGTCTGACAAAGTAAAGTTACTAAAGTCGGTTTCCCGAAATTACGTCATAAAGAAGACTAAGTAAATATTCGACAATTCGAATCAACAACAAATGCCAAGATTAATAACTTAGACGTATGTATCCTCGGTGTAGCGAAGTAGGTTAAAACAAGAAATCGAGGCTTCCGGTCCTCACTGTATACCAAACAGGTTTCTTTCAGAGTATGCTGGTACAATAGCTCCATACTTAGCAATCTCATATAACCACTCACTCGTAGAAATATCCGTGCCCAAAAACGGGAAAGTTGCACAAATCACAAAAATGCCCAAGAAAGAAAACACGAGTAATCCGCTGAATTACGGACCCATACCACTAATGTCGCCGTGCATTACGATTTTGGAACGTATAGTGTGCTCCAGCATTACGAATCACCTCGACGAAAACGATTCATTGAGAAATAGCCAATACGGATTCAGAAAATATCGTCCTTGTGAAACACTACCAGCTCTTTATTCTCACGAATTAATAAATGTTGTCGACAGGAGATGTCAAATTGGTCTTGGGGGAAGTGACGGAGTGTCCAAAGCAAACGAGGGGCCCACTAGTTGCCGGCTTGGACTTAACTCTACTCGGCTGACCTGGTAGCGGCGGGATGGGGCAGTGTCGTGTGCAGTCTCTGAAAACACCGCCTGTCCCAAAGAATTGGATCACCTTGCAGCCATTTTTGAATAAACCGGTCTGTGATGGTAGTTTTGCACCCCAGAATGAATTCAGTCGGCACACCTATATTGTTGAAGTTTTTGCTTGGATAGCTCAGAACCAAGCAGACCAGCTCAAAGCCAATATCTCAATCGCTTTGCGAACACAGCATGCCGCCAAAATAGCAGAAGGCAAGGCACTGTAAGAGCATTATTACACAACCTCTTAGCGACGGAGGAATGACCGCAATACATGATAACAGTGCAGTATAAAGCACTGCTCCGTAACTCCAAGCACAAGAACTCCGATGTAGTAGTCAAACGTTGGAGATAAACCCGAGCTCCACAACCAAGTACAAAGGCAAAGAACTCTGACGAGTCCAATAAATGAGGGCAAACTCGCTCATCCACCTCCACCAACGCGTCATAGTAGCAAGCTCTGCTATTTAAATAACAAGGCGTTTGGAGTTCCCGATCACATTCACTCGTGAAGACGTTTCATCCCTGTTACCAGTAGCAGAGAGAATGATGGCCTATTAAGTTTCAGCGCAACTAGGATAGGCTGATCGATGGCTGTCTGCCTGCTTTCTGCTTCCTGAAGTCTACTCTTAGACGCAGCCATTCCAGTTGAAGCCACACCCTTGGGCGGCCTCTGCAGTCTACTTGGACATCAGGGATGAGGAGAAGACTGGTCTGCTGCCTGCACTCCACCAACTGAGGGTCCACCCTGAATGGTCTGCAATCTGTCATCTCCACAGTTTCGAGACGCGATGTATTTGGGCAGCTGTTTGGCCATTTTGTGAGCATCAGATACTGTCGTGATCATCCCACGGTGGGAGCCTTTACGAAAGTTCTCAGCCTAGGCCGGGCAGTCGGCTACACTCATCTAAGCTCACGCCAGGCCGTCCACGAGAGCGCCCTCTCGCACACTACCAGTCAGTTCGCAGTTGGCCAACATGGGTCACTACAGTAAGCTGTTAGAACATGGTGATTTTTTCCTGCTGGTTGCATCTTGTATGTGGATGACTGTGTTTACGAAAGTGGGCATCTTCCCTCTAAGGGCTTTCTTTAAAAAAGACCGTCAGCTTTGCGGTAACTGATAATTCAGTAACGGCAATATCTGTGTGAATGAAAAAATCGGTGAAGATTACTAATGCAGCATGAGGACATTTTTGTATTTTTGTCAGCTCTTAGTCATCAGCAGAATTGAACAGTATTCACATTTTGGTACCTAACTAATTACTTTATTTACTTTTGATACAAATTATATGCTTAGTTAATGTTTTACGTTTGTTTTAACGTGAATTTATTGAGATATTGGCACAAGTAGTGTGGTGCTATCAGAGTATGGCAGTAGATATGCGTTCACATCCAGTAAGAGACGTTTGGTACCTACCATATTCCGCTATTCTTGCAAGTGAGCAGCTGTAACGCACTGAACTCGTAAATTCCTAGCAATTATTGGATGTAGCTCAACATAATTGATTTCCGACACAGTCAGTGTGTCAGCAACTATTTACGGTGTCATGAGGATCAAATGCATAAGATGGAACAATTCGTAAACTGAGTAACTGGAGAAAAGGAAAACAGTATCTTTTATTTTATTGGCATAAACGACTTAGGTGACGACCAATTTTCCTTTGGGAAAGATAAAGGCATCAGAGAGGCAGTTATGACGATGAAGTTGGAAGCAACACTTAATAAACCTAACACATTTTCCTAGCATTTGTCATCCTAGATTCAGTCTGGAACCGCGCGACCACTCCGGTCGCAGGTTGGAATCCTGCCTCGGGCATGGATGTGTGTGATGTCCTTAGGTTAGTTTGGTTTAAGTAGTTCTAAGTTCAAGGGGACTGATGACCTCAGACGTTAAGTCCCATAGTGAAGCCATTTTTGTCATCCTAGAAAAAACGTTGGGCTGCGTATGACAGGGCAAGATATTCTAAATTCGCAGAAAAGTAGGTGTAAGCTATAGGGCAAGACAGATGATATACAATATGCGTAGGAAATGAAAGAAGCAATAACGATGACAGGCCAAGAACAAAATGCTCTCATTAAAAAGAGTGTTAACTCAGGGATGCAGTCATTCTCGCCTATTATTCAGTCTATAATTCCAAGAAACAATGTCGCAAATAAAAATTAGTTTCGGGAATGGGATCAAAATTAAGAGTGAAATATCAAGGATAAGATATGCTCTTGGAACTAGTAACCCATTTTTTTATGATGAGGATTTAACTCGGAAGTACTTTCCACACTGTTCTATTTATAACGTGCACTTTAGAGACAAGTTAAAGAGTGTTTTTTGATTGGCGTTCCCCACATATTAGATCCAACATCATCTCCTGAAACTCTTCATTGCTGTGACTTCACTGTAGAGTAAATTGGTCGTGTACCTGAGACTTCAACGACCCCATTTCTCGTACTTGTCCATTCATGACTAATTTGGATGACCTCTGCTGCTAAGAGTTTATCTATTGATTTCTTCGACTTTTCTGGGGCTACGAGTATATCTTTCCACACCGTACAATAGCCTATATCCACTCAACCCATATTTTTTTCAAAAACAGGTCTTTTCTGCACAGCTTCTCCCAAATATGAGTTCGACACATATATTGGACACAAGATCCTCCTATCTGTGTCCGCCTCATCCTCTCTCTTTCTGTCCAACTCATCTTCTCACCTCAATCTGCCAATCACCTCTACCCATTCTCTCTGAATCTTCATCTGCTCCTCTCCCACTCCATTTCCTCTACTCTCCCTCACCGTACATTCCACCTCCTCCATCTGATCATACTCCCTTCTCTCTCTCCAATTCTGCCTCACCCTTTTCCTTTTCCTCGTGTCTGCCACCCCTCTACACCTTCCACCTACCTTATGCATCCCTCTCTTTCCCTGTCGGTCCATTTCCTCCTTCTCCTCACTCTATCCATTATCTCCTCAATCCATCTCAACCTGTCTCCAGCCATGTTTATCGACATATACTGTTTAGCTGAATAAAGCAGTGCAATACCACTCCCACAAACGCTCTGCTGTGCAGGGTATACTACACACCAGGGGCTTGAAAACCACTTTATTTTCACTGATGTACAGGCCACAATACAGAATAGCTCAATAAAGAAGGCTGATACTTCTCCAACATAAATCACCCGTCATGCACGGCGCTCTACACGTCACAGGCCACAATACTGTTTCTTTGCCCTAAAATGTAGGGTGCCCAAGTTTACCTGTGGTAGGCTTGGACTTCGCTTTCCTACTTCTTTCTTTATCTAACTGTAGGTGTCTAACTACCTCAGGAAAGATGCCAATGAAACTACTGGACTGTAATGTGTTCGGCACTAACAGTTCGATAAATCAGCTCTTAGTGGTTCCTAATAACTTTCGTCAAAAATAACCACAACAACAAAACAGGAATACAGTTTAAAGTCAATAGTGAGATCGTCACACAAAGCAATATTTCTCGAATTTCCGCTTAAGCAAACATAAGTTCTTGGCTTCCAGTCTACCTCACCAAGTTTGTCTCATTCACTAAAACACCACCTTGCAGCTAGCTAGTGGCCACGCAATGTGATGTAAGGACTCTGCCTACCAAGTACATAAATGGCGTCCTGATATCAACATTCATCTACTGAGAGGTGGCATGCTACTCTCGCATTTACCAACACTGTCAGTCAGATTAATATTCCTATTTTAGGTCATGATCTCAGTGTTTCTCTGGTATGTGTGGCGTATAACTTTTTAGCGTGAAGAAATTGTGGACAGAATCTTCATTTTACTGCATGTGTATCCTGTAGAGAACTTGTTCCTGAGAAGTCACGGTGGAGGCGATGGCAAACAGGGAGAAAGAAATGGATTTTAGGGCAGCGAGCTGGGAAGCAGCACTCAGTGGATTGTATGTGCAGAGGGACTTCTGGTTGTGGCAAACACCTCTTTTCACTTAGGGTCAGAGCAGGAGGGGGCCCGTTCTCAAAAACATTTTACCTGGGCCAGGCGGTAACCAGTTGGCAGAAAGTGGGTGGAGAAAGCTATTTAAGCGAGACGACTTTTTTGCTAATGGTGGGATGGTGGCAAAACTCCATGCATTCTCATGTGAGAAGCTGGGACGATACGGACAGAGTGGCTGGTGCACGTGTTTAGTGGAGGCAAGACTGTAACTCCTCTCATGCCAGGATATGGCCAGGTTCGTTTAGCGATCGGCGAAAACGTGTATAATTCATGGGCATAGCTGTCTGAGAAGCTTGACAGCCTTCTCCCAGAAATTGTAAATAGTGAGCCCTGAAAGATTTATCTCTTTGTAAATGAGTCCCATCTAGGTAGATGTTTCTTGCTGAAACATTGTTTACTGTGAGAAGGATGCATCCCTAGTCCAAAACCTTCTTTTTTCGAGTCCAAAACCTTTTTTCGGACAAGAGAGATTTTGAGGCAGGATATGCTCCATCGTGGGAACCGCGGTGCTGTGTCTGGATCGACTACCAGACCAAGAAAACATTCAAGAGGGGAGATTCAATAAGTAAAGGATACACTCCTGGAAATGGAAAAAAAGAACACATTGACACCGGTGTGTCAGACCCACCATACTTGCTCCGGACACTGCGAGAGGGCTGTACAAGCAATGATCACACGCACGACACAGTGGACACACCAGGAACCGCGGTGTTGGCCGTAGAATGGCGCTAGCTGCGCAGCATTTGTGCATCGCCGCCCTCAGTGTCGGCCAGTTTGCCGTGGCATACGGAGCTCCATCGCAGTCTTTAACACTGGTAGCATGCCGCGACAGCGTGGACGTGAACCGTATGTGCAGTTGACGGACTTTGAGCGAGGGCGTATAGTGGGCATGTGGGAGGCCGGGTGGACGTACCGCCGAATTGCTCAACACGTGGGGCGTGAGGTCTCCACAGTACATCGATGTTGTCGCCAGTGGTCAGCGGAAGGTGCACGTGCCCGTCGACCTGGGACCGGACCGCAGCGACGCACGGATGCACGCCAAGACCGTAGGATCCTACGCAGTGCCGTAGGGGACCGCACCGCCACTTCCCAGCAAATTAGGGACACTGTTGCTCCTGGGGTATCGGCGAGGACCATTCGCAACCGTCTCCATGAAGCTGGGCTACGGTCCCGCACACCGTTAGGCCGCCTTCCGCTCACGCCCCAACATCGTGCAGCCCGCCTCCAGTGGTGTCGCGACAGGCGTGAATGGAGGGACGAATGGAGACGTGTCGTCTTCAGCGATGAGAGTCGCTTCTGCCTTGGTGCCAATGATGGTCGTATGCGTGTTTGGCGCCGTGCAGGTGAGCGCCACAATCAGGACTGCATACGACCGAGGCACACAGGGCCAACACCCGGCATCATGGTGTGGGGAGCGATCTCCTACACTGGCCGTACACCACTGGTGATCGTCGAGGGGACACTGAATAGTGCACGGTACATCCAAACCGTCATCGAACCCATCGTTCTACCATTCCTAGACCGGCAAGGGAACTTGCTGTTCCAACAGGACAATGCACGTCCGCATGTATCCCGTGCAACCCAACGTGCTCTAGAAGGTGTAAGTCAACTACCCTGGCCAGCAAGATCTCCGGATCTGTCCCCCATTGAGCATGTTTGGGACTGGATGAAGCGTCGTCTCACGCGGTCTGCACGTCCAGCACGAACGCTGGTCCAACTGAGGCGCCAGGTGGAAATGGCATGGCAAGCCGTTCCACAGGACTACATCCAGCATCTCTACGATCGTCTCCATGGGAGAATAGCAGCCTGCATTGCTGCGAAAGGTGGATATACACTGTACTAGTGCCGACATTGTGCATGCTCTGTTGCCTGTGTCTATGTGCCTGTGGTTCTGTCAGTGTGATCATGTGATGTATCTGACCCCAGGAATGTGTCAATAAAGTTTCCCCTTCCTGGGACAATGAATTCACGGTGTTCTTATTTCAATTTCCAGGAGTGTAGTTCTATTGCTTTGTGGGATGTGGGGGCAGTTTCGTTTTTGCTAATTCGGCTGCCGTACCGAGACTTGGTGGAAACTGATGGTGATTCTTTGCTTTCTTCGTCTTCTCGTCCTCTACACGACGTGATCTTCAGGTCTTTCCGTAGTGGGAGAGACTTGTAGCTTGTATCGTGTCGTGGAATTAGCGCCAGTCCTGTTTCCAGCTTTGCTGACAGTAGAACCGCACATCATCTTGGAGATATCGCGTGTTATGCGGCTGAAGTTATTCGTCCTGAGTGGGCTGTCTGCTGTTCGACATCTCCAGCACGCACTGTCGTGCTTCTGAGTCAAATTGGTTTGTGCCAGACCAGTGAACAAATGTGCTAGACACTGAAATCTGCTCTCGTCTGATAGGGAAGTTTGCCGCGTTATGATAATCAGAACGCCAATCTGCGTAGCTTGCAAATTTTCGTGGATATATCAAATCACTACATCTGATGCAGTGCGCCGCTCCTCGCCTACAGCTCGCCGTTTTCTGCCGCCGCCGGAATTAAAGTGAAAGGATAATTACCGCTACACCAACGTAGGGTTGTTAAGTGTAATTCACAGCTCCCGGTTTGTAGCATACTTGGTCACAGTTGACACCATTTGAATAGAGTTGGGCCTCACAGTGGATTCATGTAAGCAAAGTCAAACTTCGTTGTAAAAGGATTAATTTGGGTAGAATTTGTATAGCTTCCATCACAAGGAATGCTTTCCCAATCAAGTACCATCCCTTTCCTGACTTGTGTTTGTCATTTTTAGGTAAGATTTATCAGCTAGTTGTAGTTGCAAAGGGATTAATAAAACTTGTAATTATATTTGTAAACTTAAATACACCGCTGTTATCATTCATTTTCACTCAACTATTCACTTCTTTTTTAATGTTATTGTGGTGGTGCGTGAGTACACCAGCAATTTAAGGTTCAGTCCTATTAAATTAATAAATAAGGTTAATTTGTGTTCTGAAAGTGGCTGCCGGCATAGGTAACAAATGTGCCATGAGTAAATTCACTAATTTCAAATATGAAAATTAAGGTTGTAGATCATGATTTGACGGTTATTAAGAAGATAATATTTTTCTTTATGTAAAGATAATGACATTTAGCATCACTCAGACATGTACTTATAATTAAAAGCTAGTGACGGCTTGCATTACAACTCCTTAATCTTCAGCGCGAAATCCAAACATCCACATGGGAACGCACTTTCGGAGTGTCTCAACAAATACCTCGGCTGATCACGAAATTCTGTCCTCTACCGACTTCCAAAATACACGTCAGAAACACGAGCACCACCCCACAGCGCACACGAATTCATCGTGGGAAAGTACAAACCTATCAGCCAGCCTTTAGGTTCCGACCAAAACTCATTTATGGGGATTAGGGATAGACCAGCCTATCAGCACGAGGCTTGAGAACATCTACTCTCCCCCAGATCCTGGCACCATCACACAACATCCACCCGATGGAGACACAGGCGTGGCCAGGAAATGTTATGTTACAACCTAAACACGAATATTGTAATTCACGGTGAAACGCACCGTGACCACATTACAGGAAACTGCGTATTATTCCTCAATGTAGTGTCAGCAACGTAGATAATGACAGGATTTGCTGTCAAGTCCTCCACAATCTGCGCTGTTTCCAGGCTCTGTAGCACCAGAATCATTTACTGATGACTACTGTTATTTCAGTTTGCATCTTACACTGTCCTGTCACAACAGTTCTCGGTACAAAGGTTTGAGATACCAACAATAATATTAAACGGCCAAAATTGTCACTCAGTCCTTTGAAACGACTTCTGGGGCAACAAAAATTTCATTTCCCGCGTATAATTGTTGACCTAGTTTAAAAATTATAAATGTTTTAACCTACTGTTTAAGACATATAACCTTACATTAAGAGTATAGCACGGTAAGTCAAGGATTAAAGTTGGAAGCTGTGTATACATTTCATGATGCACAAATTACCGAGATTTTGTTCATCCAATATTTGAGACACAGAATACCTGGCTGCTCGCAACAAACTTTGCACATAATTTCAAACCTTCTCGGTTCACTTTCTCAATTACAACTTGCACAAAAATGAAAGAATAAAACTTTATTTGTGTCTATATTTCCGCTTTTCATCTTGTAAAACTTAAGAATCAGCCATTACGTTTTAATTTTTTACTCCTTAACTATTAATTCCGCTAGCAACACGTTTTTCAGTCAGTATCTCCATACATCACTGCAAAATTATATCACTGTACCACACATCGGCCACGAGATACGACGACATAAACATTGAGATGCGTAAAAACATTGATTTTCTTAAAACGGAGTGCGTATTACCCACTGTGCACTCTGACGGTGCTTAGCGATTTCCAACAACTTGTAAAAGATCATCATCATCATCATCATCATCATCATCATTTAAGACTGATTATGCCTTTCAGCGTTCAGTCTGGAGCATAGCCCCCCTTATACAGTTCCTCCATGATCCCCTATTCAGTGCTAACATTGGTGCCTCTTCTGATGTTAAACCTATTACTTCAAAATCATTCTTAACCGAATCCAGGTACCTTCTCCTCGGTCTGCCCCGACTCCTCCTACCCTCTACTGCTGAATCCATGAGTCTCTTGGGTAACCTTGCTTCTCTCATGCGTGTAACATCATCCCACCATCTAAGCCTGTTCGCCCTGACTGCTACATCTATAGAGTTCATTCCCAGTTTTTCTTTGATTTCCTCATTGTGGACACCCTCCTGCCATTGTTCCCATCTACTAGTACCTGCAATCATCCTAGCTACTTTCACATCCGTAACCTCAACCTTGTTGATAAGGTAAAAGACTTCCAATAAATTTTAAACGACTTACAACAAATTTTAAACGTAATTGTATTGCCTTGCTGCTATTCTTGCAGCATAACTTCACCATTAGGCACGAAGTTCTGATTTATTATTTCTTTCTCTAAAACCTACTCATTTTTCAGACCGTACCCATCTAATTCATTTGTAAAGTAATCAGACGTTTGAAAATGTTTTGTACGGGGTGATTTTTTTCCATCGTGTACAAATTATAGGGATTGATCGATGAGAGAATACGGAACAAAAACGGTCTAATGAACGAATATCCGGAAAGGCATGGTTCCCATGCTAGAGACCATTTATTCAATTATACATTGTGACAGTGACTGCGGTCTAAGACGCGCTGTACCATGGAGCCACAGTTACAATAGGTGCTGAGTATGGTTTCTGTGTGTCTCAATGCATGCGTGTATGTGCGATAGCACGTTCTCTGTCACGCATTCATACCGGGCAGACTGCATCCGAACAGTCTCAAAGGCAGCATTAATGCGCTGATCCAGTGTTTCCAAGTTTCGACTGGAATCTGCACACCCGATACTTTTGAGATGGACTCACAACCAGAAATCGCACGGGTTGTGATCTGGTGAACGAACAGATCATGCAACTGGAGCCCCTCGTCCGATCCATCGACCACTGGAAACACGATTGAGATGTGTGGGCTGGAGCACCATCTTGTAACAGTCGCATAACCCTTCGGATCATCAATGGGACTTATTCCAGCAGGGGAGGCGAAGTCACCCGCAGGAAACGCCGATAGTTCTGGCCTGTTAGGTGACGTGGAAGGAAGACTGGCCCCAAAATACGATCGCCAATTATCCCAGCCCACACATTCCGGCTGCACCGATGTTGATGATTTGCAGTCAGCGTACCAAGGATTGTTATGAAAGTTGTACAGTCTACAGTCTACAGTCGCACTATCCTCCGTGCCCTCGGTGGCTCAGATGGGCGCTGGCACGGTAGCTCAGCGTGTTCGGTCAGAGGGTTTAGCTACATTCTGTAATAAGAAACTGAGGGAACGGATCAACGAACAACCTGAACGATTGTCATCGGACGTCCACCACGAACAAATTCAACGAACAGTATAGAAAAAAAGAGATAAAAAAAGATGGATAGAGCGTGTGCCATGTAAGCAGGACATCCCGCGTTCGAGTCCCGGTTGCGGCACACATTTTCAGCTGTCCCCATTTCTGTATATCAACAACACCTGTCGGCAGTTAAGGGTTTCGATTTAACTATCATTTAATTATAACAACGTTTATCATTCGCGCGCTCAATCAACCCCATAAACAAACAGCGATTGCCATTCACCCGTTCGGGTTTATCCGACACAGCTCTTACAGCCCCATCCCCTTTTGTCTGCCGGAAGGTTTCTTATTTCTAAATGTGACAAAATTCCCCTAGCGGAGACATCACATACACTATGCACGCATTAAAAAATCAACTTATGATTCGTTCAGATATCAACTTTGAGTGTGTTCAAAAAATTCGAAAAACCATTTGAATAATCGATAGACCAACGTGCGAAGGATGTCAGAAGCTTTGTGAAACAAGATTCTTTTCTTCAATAATATGAATTTGTAGGCCCATGAAATTGCGCCCGGGGCAGATATCCCAGTTTTCCCCACGCCCTAGATCCAGACTTGCACAATAAACAACCCTACAGAAAATTTTCAAGCCCTGCATTCCTTATTTAACCCTGAACGTCCTAGGAGCAGTCTCACAGTCCGCTAGCGTTTACTGTTACTCTGTTGCTAATGGATAGGGGTGGGGCAGGTGATTACAGCGTTGTCTGATTGTCCTTTTCCGAAGGTGCCGTGGTCTTCTTTGTCAGTAGGCATTTTAAGATGACGTGGTGACATTAACGTGATGTGGATCAATACTGATACTGCTTCTTTTATGCTAGCAGTCTCTGAGACCGTACCTGGGACTTTTAATTATGGATTCAGTAGCCAGGTCTTCGTCTACTGTTCGTGTTACGAACTGTGATGTCGAGAGTACTGTTTTCAAATTGTTTGAGGACAGGTTGGGAAGTGATGTTGGATCAGATAGTGACAACGAAATTGAAAGTGAAGATAATTCAGAAGTGGAAGAGCGTGAAAGTGTAGACGAATTTTTTTTGCCACCTGCGAATTTCTTGAGTAAAGCAAGTGATCAGAGTGATGAAGAAAAAAGTGTAGAGACAGAATTTTTAGCTAAACATTCTGCTATAAGCATATTTGGTCGCAACAAATATCGCTGGTCGTCAAAGTCTCTTCTAAAGCAATCTCGTGTTCGGCAGCACAACATCATTCATTTCCCGACACTGCGACCATCTGCTCAAGTTGGTAATAATTGAGATCCTCTTACGATTTGGAATTTGCTTATGACTGACGATGTTTTGGTTATTGTACTGAAATGGACTAATGTGAAAATAAACAAAAAAAAGCCTGAAAATGAATCAAATGTTTGGCATGAAGCTGATTTATGAGAACTAAAAGTATTCTTCGGTTTACTATTTTATTCAGCTATTTTCAAATCCAGCAGAGAAGATTACAAATCGTTTTACGTCACAGATTGTAGAGGACATGATATATTTAGATGAGTTATACCAAAAAACTGGTTTGGTGTACTCCTAACATGCTTGAAATCCAATGGCCCTGTAATCCGTTTTGAACGCAAGGAAACCGATCCTTTGGCTATAGTGTCAGCATTTTTTACAAAGTTTATGGACAACTGTCAAATGTTGTACAAAATTTGAGAATTTGCATGTATCGATGAAATGCTGGTTATCATTTGTTGAAAAATGCAGATTCAACATGCACATTCCGAACAAACCATGCAAGTATGGATTGAATGTTGTACACCTTACTGATGCACGCACTGGTCATCTGTTTAGTGGATATGTTTACACAGAAAGGGATTCAGATGCACAAAATCTAACCATAGTGGAAAAATACAGTTCCATAAAGCAACTCAGGTTGTGACTAGGCTAAATAAATAGCCCGTCCGGTCAGCCGTGGGGTGTAACGCACTGCTTTCCCTGCGGGAAGGCGTGCAGGTCCCCGGCACGAATCCGCCCGGCGGAATAGTGTCGAGATCCGGTGTGCCGGTCAGCCTGTGGATGGTTTTTGAGGCGGTTTTCCATCTGCCTTGGCGAATGCGGGCGGTTCCCCTTATTCCACCTCAGTTACTCTATGAAGCCAATTGCTGCGCGACCACTGCCTTCACGTACGTGTACACCATAATTAATCTACCACGCAAACATTTGTTGTTACACTCGTCTGGTGTGAGACGTTCTCAGGGGGGCGGAGGGGGTATCCACATGGGGCCGAACCACACAATAACCCTGGGTTCGGTTTGGGGCGGCGGTGGGGTGAGTGGACTGCTGTAGCCTGTTGTGGGGTTGTGAAACACTGGGGGCTACGGCGGGAATCCCCATCGTTTCTAGGTCCCCAGTTCGATAGAATGCAATCAATACAATACAGACTAATCAACTAATTGGACAGACTAACCGCAATGTTAATGTAGACAGCTGCTTTAGCTCAATCGAGTTAGCCACATGTCTCAGATCAAGGCGGCTTAAGTACTTTGGAACACTGAAAAAAACTAAGGGACAAATATCAGAACAATTCTTATTTGTGAGAAGCAAGGAAGTTGTTTATGCAATGTACTAGGTGCATTCAAGTTCTAAGGCCTCCGATTTTTTTTCTAATTAACTACTCACTCCAAATCGATGAAACTGGCGTTACTTCTCGACGTAATCGCCCTGCAGACGTACACAATTTTCACAACGCTGACGCCATGATTCCATGGCAGCGGCGAAGGCTTCTTTAGGAGTCTGTTTTGACCACTGGAAAATCGCTGACGCAACAGCAGCACAGCTGGTGAATGTGCGGCCACGGAGAGTGTCTTTCATTTTTGGAAAAAGCCAAAAGCCACTAGGAGCCAGGTCAGGTGAGTAGGGAGCATGAGGAATCACTTCAAAGTTGTTATCACGAAGAAACTGTTGCGTAACGTTAGCTCGATGTGCGGGTGCGTTGTCTTGGTGAAACAGCACACGCGCAGCCGTTCCCGGACGTTTTTGTTGCAGTGCAGGAAGGAATTTGTTCTTCAAAACATTTTCGTAGGATGCACCTGTTACCGTAGTGTCCTTTGGAACTCAGTGGGTAAGGATTACACCCTCGCTGTCCCAGAACATGGACACCATCATTTTTTCAGCACTGGCTGTTACCCGAAATTTTTTTGGTGGCGGTGAATCTGTGTGCTTCCATTGAGCTGACTGGCGCTTTGTTTCTGGATTGAAAAATTGCATCCACGTCTCATCCACTGTCACAACCGACGAAAAGAAAGTCCCATTCATGCTGTCGTTGCACGTCAACATTGCTTGGCAACATGTCACACGGGCAGCCATGTGGTCGTCTGTCAGCATTCGTGGCACCCACTTGGATGACACTTTTCGCATTTTCAGGTCGTCATGCAGGATTGTGTGCACAGAACCCACAGAAATGCCAACTCTGGAGGCGATCTGTTCAACAGTCATTCGGCGATGCCCCAAAACAATTCTCTCCACTTTCTCAATCATGTCGTCAGACCGGCTTGTGCGAGCCCGAGGTTGTTTTGGTTTGTTGTCACACGATGTTCTGCCTTCATTAAATTGTCACACCCACGAACTCACTTTCGACACATCCGTAACTCCATCACCACATGTCTCCTTCAACTGTCGATGAATTTCAATTGGTTTCACACCACGAAAATTCAGAAAACGAATGATTGCACGCTGTTCTAGGAAGGAAAACGTCGCCATTTTAAGTATTTAAAACAGTTCTCATTCTCGCCGCTGGCGGTAAAATTCCATCTGCCGTACGGTGCCGCCATCTGTGGGACGTATTGACAATGAACGCGGCCTCATTTTAAAACAATGCGCATGTTTCTATCTCTTTCCAGTCCGGAGAAAAAAAATCGGAGGCTTTAGAACTTCAATGCACCTCGTACACATTTACACATGATCTAACTCTAGTTCATCTAGTTCATCGGTGCTGAAGAAGGGTAAGTTAGTGATTCTAATATCGTCAGTCCACGATGATGAACATAAAGATGGTGACACGCGAAACAAGCAATAATTTCGTACTATAATCACTCTGAAGACGGTGTTGATGCACTACATGAGAAGTTTTCCAACTATTCAACTGCACTACGTAGTCCTGCCCAACGATGGCCTGTCTCATTGTTTTACCGAATGTTGGACGTAAGTGGAGTGAATGCCTTTGTCCTTCGCAAGTACTTCAAAGACACAATTCACGTCAGTCGCTTTAACTGTTTGAAGAAGCTTGCAAACGCGTTGGTTACACCACAAATGTAAACAGGAGTCAACAACACTCACATACCTCGTGAATCTCGTGCCTCTATTCCACGTGTTTTCGGGTGTATCAGACTCGACACTGGCATTTGTAAAACGAGTTGTAAAATGCAAAACGTGCTCCACCTGTGACCAAAAAAATGAAGAGGGAGACTTCTTATGTTTGCCATTGTTGCAAGAAGTATATCTACGTTGAATGCTCCACAAAAATTTGCAGAGTGTGCAAAGAAAACTTATGAGAAGGAAATTAAAGCCCTAAAATGTTCTGGTTCAAATGTTCAAATGTGAGTGAATTCCTAAGGTACCAAACTGCATAGATCATCGGTCTCTAGACTTACACACTACTTAATTTAAACTAACTTATGCTAAGAACGACACACACACCCATGCCCGAGGGAGGACTCGAACATCAGACGGGAGTGGCCGCGCAGTCCGTGACAGGACGCCTCAAACCGCGCGGCCTTTCCACGCGGCAAAGTACTGGTGTAATTTATATTTTTTTAATGTTACATGGGAGTTTCTTATGTTAGTATAGTACACAATAAAAATGTAGAAAAAGTAAAATTTGGAGTGCAGAGTTTTTGAATTTTTACAGCTTTAATATTATCATGTAACCTTACGTTCATTTTGTGCAGTTTTGTACTTAAATGCGTTTTTTGTGAAAATAAACTTTAACATTTATTGGAAAAAATTTTTGTGTGTGGTTGTAATGCAACATTTCACATAAAAATCTGAATTGTCTCAATGACATTGCCGAATGCAATTTTTATGGCAATTTACATATAGCGGTCTGTCAGACCGCACCTGGGATAGTGTGTGACAAAAATATGACCTGGAAAGCCAAGGGTTAAGTAAGGAGCAATCTACTACGTGAAAGCCATCGCAATTTGGGAAACAGTGAAATACGGTATATCGTTCACACGAAGCAGTATGATTTTATTAACCGACTCAGTAAGTATACTGAAGAGCCTCAAAAACCAAACTGAAACAAAAGTGAGTCACCTACAACTAAAAGACGCTGTTACAGAAGTCGCCGCAAATAAGCTACCTGGGATTGTACCAAAACTCTTGTGGATTCCAGAGCACAATGGCACCTTACGTAATGAAACAGTAAACAGCTTAGCGAAGAGATCAATGGAATTAGTTCAGATCCTAAACGACAGACTCGCTTACTAAGAAAAACTGAGCTCGATCAGTGGAAAAGCGAGAAACGATTGGCAGACGCAATGGTATTAGTTCTAGATTACAAAAGAAGGGCGTTATGGTCGGACACGACCTAAAACTACATTATCTTCCTACTTTGTCCATTGGAACAGATACATTCGGTTCATAACGACGACCACATGCATGCATGTGCTTAAATAACGCTATATTTCCAAATTACTTGTTTCGAATAGGATTGATGGAATCTTCATTATGCGATTTCTCAAATTAAGAACGGGACGTGGTCTACAGTTATCGTGTACCATATACAAGACACAACAGAAATCTTTTATCCGACCACTTGTCAACGTCAAGGTTCCCCTTCTAAAATCGGTTCCAATATTACTACGAACCAAACGATTGAGTTAGTGCTAAATAAACAACTGAAATATGTGCCACCTAAATACCTAGGTACACTCACACGTTGTGCGGACATTGTATGATGGTAGCATCATGTCTTAATCATTTACTCATATCCATTTTTCTGTATATAACAGTTAACCAAGTGTATAATAGAATATCTGTCAACGATGATACTTTCCAAATGCCATGGATCTCCTTATGGGAAGACTACATGACAATAATAAAGGAAAGAAGAAACTTAACAGATGGATATGGTGAACGATATTTCTTTCAGGGCAATGGATAACGCTGATGTTAGACAGTAATCATATCCATAACTAATGAGTAACATACTACCTGATCTCCGAGACGGATAATACTGACGCATCCCATGAATTCTCATGAACAATCTGTCCTTTCTAGTATAAAACATTTTGGTAACATTTGTGGGAAACAGCGATCTTGTAACCTATATAAAATCAATGAAAAAACAATCAGGATCGCGAGCGTTGTTTTATTAAAATGACCGGTGTCTTCCTAGTCTTACGTCATCTTCAGAATAACACCATCATCTGAAGTTGATGATGTCTAGAACAGTCAGTAGACCTCAGCCGTGCGGCTGTTCTTGCTGTTGGGTAAATTACTTTGCAAATTCAATGCAGTTTTGGCGAGCCGTGTCCTGCTCACAATCCATTCCGACTTCTGCCATCCCTTTTGATCCTGTTTTCCAAATAAGCAAATTTTTCTATCACTTCTAACTCCTTTATTCAGGTTCTCGTTCTTAGAGATTCGTAACCTTCTTTAGTGTTGCGTACCTAGTTGTTAATTCTCGTACCATATTCAATGTAGACAATCCTTTACACTGTATGAAGATGGTATCTGTTCTGTGTCCTGGAGGGCACACTTCGGTTTCGAGCGCCGAGCGGGAAAGTTCTTCTTAATTTGACTTGCCGCAGCATCGCATGTGTGGAGTTTTCCTCGTTAGTGTTGTTCTGTCTGCCGAGTGTGTCGTAGTGCCTTCGTTTCGCCTTTACTGTCTGTGTTCGTCTACTTGCAGCGGCGTTGTACGCTCCGCTATGGCTACCATGGTTTCCACGTGTGTACCACGAAAAGGCACTGCGAGCTTTATATAATACAACGCTACACTTGCAGCTCGGGTCTCTGGAAGTCCACGATTTTCGTATCGATACGTTTCATGTGCTCTGATAAAGTCCACACTGCTTATTTTGATCCAGTGAAGTACGTGTTTTACGTGAAATTTAAGGATCTTCTTCACGTTGAAAGTATTACTGTCGCGACATGATTCTCAAGTCCCGTTCATG
This sequence comes from Schistocerca cancellata, assembly GCF_023864275.1. Taxonomy (NCBI): domain Eukaryota; kingdom Metazoa; phylum Arthropoda; class Insecta; order Orthoptera; family Acrididae; genus Schistocerca; species Schistocerca cancellata. The sequence continues at coordinate 767,502,761 of NC_064630.1, forward strand.
CATCGCGATAATTCCGTCACTATGGTGTCCCTTACAGACGCTAAAATCGAATATACCAATTTTCGAGTATTCAATCTCCCGCCGGAAACTGATGACAACTTTCTGAAGCCGCGCGGGATTAGCCGAGCGGTCTAGGGCGCTGCAGTCATGGACTGTGCGGTTGGTCCTGGCGGAGGGTCGAGTTCTCCCTCGGGCATGGGTGTGTGTGTGTGTTAGTCCTTAGGATAATTTAGGTTAAGTAGTGTGTAAGCTTAGGGACTGATGACCTTAGCACTTAAGTCCCATAAGATTTCACACACATTTGAACATCTTTTTTTTTACCTCAGCCGCTGAAATTGCTCAGCAGCTGAGATCTACTGACTGTTCTATTCATCGTCAACTTCAGCTTCTGAAAACAGCCTAAGACTCGGCCGAACGTGGTCATTTTAATAAAATAACCATCGCGTACAGGATTGTTTTTCACTGATTTTATATATATTCCTAGTAGGCCATGTGCCTAATCGTTTCGGCAGGAAATAATAAATTAATGAGACAAGAGCTGCTAAAGAACTTGCTTAAAACATTTATTCTTTACATTAAAATATGCTAGTTTGAAAAGCGCGAGCAAATACTTTGATTGATGGGACAACCTAACAGAGAAACCGAACGACACACAAACGTCCCTGAACTCATGTACCTTTTGCACATTAATTCTGACGTGAAAGGGAGGAAAGAATCTATAAAATAACTAAATCAGCTACAATTAAATGCGTGTTCGTGAAGGAACCACTGACGTACATGAGCCGTGCTCACTACGAACTATACGGTTTCTTAAACATGGCTGTCTATCCGTGTTTGGTTTCCCGCCGTTGTTGCGGTTATGCCGTGGTTCTTCCTCCTTCTACGTGTGGCAGCAGCGATGTGTATCGATATTTGCACCGTGTACTATCTTTGGTCTTGTGCATATACAGGGTGTTTCAAAAATGACCGGTATATTTGAAACGGCAATAAAAACTAAACGAGCAGCGATAGAAGTACACCGTTTGTTGCAATATGCTTGGGACAACAGTACATTTTCAGGCGGACAAACTTTCGAAATTACAGTAGTTACAATTTTCAACAACAGATGGCGCTGCAAGTGATGTGAAAGATATAGAAGACAACGCAGTGTGTGGGTGCGCCATTCTGTACGTCATCTTTCTGCTGTAAGCGTGTGCTGTTCACAACGTGCAAGTGTGCTGTGGACAACATGGTTTATTCCATAGAACAGAGGATTTTTCTGGTGTTGGAATTCCACCGCCTAGAACACAGTGTTGTTGCCACAAGACGAAGTTTTCAACGGAGGTTTAATGTAACCAAAGGACCGAAAAGCGATACAATAAAGGATCTGTTTGAAAAATTTCAACGGACTGGGAACGTGACGGATGAACGTGCTGGAAAGGTAGGGCGACCGCGTACAGCAACCACAGAGCGCAACGAGCAGCTAGTGCAGCAGGTGATCCGACAGCGGCCTCGGGTTTCCGTTCTCCGTGTTGCAGCTGCAGTCCAAATGACGCCAACGTCCACGTATCGTCTCATGCGCCAGAGTTTACACCTCTATCCATACAAAATTCAAACGCGGCAACCCCTCAGCGCCGCTACCATTGCTGCACGAGAGACATTCGCTAACGATATAGTGCACATGATTGATGACGGCGATATGCATGTGGGCAGCATTTGGTTTACTGACGAAGCTTATTTTTACCTGGACAGCTTCGTCAGTAAACAGAACTGGCGCATATGGGGAACCGAAAAGCCCCATGTTGCAGTCCCATCGTCCCTGCATCCTCAAAAAGTACTGGTCTGTGCCGCCATTTCTTCCAAAGGAATCATTGGCCCATTTTTCAGATCCGAAACGATTACTGCATCACGCTATCTGGACATTCTTCGTGAATTTGTGGCGGTACAAACTGCCTTAGACGACACTGCGAACACCTCGTGGTTTATGCAAGATGGTGCCCGGCCACATCGCACGGCCGACGTCTTTAATTTCCTGAATGAATATTTCGATGATCGTGTGATTGCTTTGGGCTATCCGAAACATACAGGAGGCGGCGTGGATTGGCCTCCCTATTCGCCAGACATGAACCCCTGTGACTTCTTTCTGTGGGGACACTTGAAAGACCAGGTGTACCGCCAGAATCCAGAAACAATTGAACAGCTGAAGCAGTACATCTCATCTACATGTGAAGCCATTCCGCCAGACACATTGTCAAAGGTTTCGGGTAATTTCATTCAGAGACTACGCCATATTATTGCTACGCATGGTGGATATGTGGAAAATATCGTACTATAGAGTTTTCCAGACCGCAGCGCCATCTGTTGTTGAAAATTGTAACTACTGTAATTTCGAAAGTTTGTCTGCCTGAAAATGTACTGTTGTCCCAAGCATATTGCAACAAACGGTGTATTTCTATCGCTGCTCGTTTAGTTTGTATTGCCGTTTCAAATATACCGGTCATTTTTGAAACACCCTGTAGTTTCCGGCTATGGGGTCTGCGGGCAGTTGGCCGGTTGATGCGAACCAGGGAAGTAATCTCCATGCGGTGCGGCCGGCTGTGTCCGCTGGCAGTCCTTGCGCAGTGTCGGAGCGCGCGTGGAGCTGTCCAATCGCTACGAGCTCCGTGGTTCACCGACCCAGGACGTCAAGATTGAGTGGTGTGTTAAGTACCGAAGCCACGTCTATTCATGTTGTGTCGTTCGTTTAGGTGGTTCGCTGTTGCGGAGCTTTTCCTGTGAGCAACACCGAGTGTTTGTAGTGGTGAAATCGAGCCGCCGTGCTGTGGAATTAAGTATATTGGTTCACTACAATTCAAGTGCACCAGCGGAATTTTTGGCCTTGTGGCCGTAGTGTTCCTATAGCCTGCCCTGGCCACTGACGTAAATTCAGGCAGTGTTCCTTTTTGGTTAAGTTAAGTATATTACCTTATTTCAGATTCAAGTGCACCAGGCGGAATTTTCTGCCTTGTGGCCGCTAGTGTTCCAGTTAAGGGGCTCCGGAAAGGCTCAAAATCATGAAAAGTTCCATTTTTACTTTTTTGCGTTTTCTGAATCTGCAGACTATTACCTTTTAATAGATATATATAATTTATTCAATTCCGAAGACTACAACTATTTTTAAATATTTTTTGAAATGTGTTCTACATGTGCGTGACCCACTGTGGCGCTGTTAAACTGCTGTCAAATGGTGTTATTATTAACGTCCGTGTTCATCAGGTACATTTTAGTGATGTGAGATAAAGTATGTGTTGTGGCTAATCTGTGATGGTTCAATATATATCGCTGGTGTGATTGTCGATTGTTTCATGTTTATTTACTCTGTCGTTATCTCGAAAATATTCGTAATTAATTCTGTTTCTTGAGTCTCTGTTTTGTTGAAGTATAATAATGAGTAAAAGTAAAGTTATTAGAAATCCTCTGAAGGCTTTTAAGAAAAGGAGAAATGTTGGAAAGCCAAAGGCATGTGTTATTACTGTAAATAATAACATTCTAACATGGTACGAGCGATGCTTGCTTTAGACAAGGAACGCCTTCGGGCTGCAGACAGGGCTGTAAAGAGTCTAGAAATACAAGAAAGAGTAAACAGGAGGAGGAACAAGAGGAAGCTGGAGGAGGAGTTTTCAGAGGATGAAGATAATCCATCCTATGGACCTGGAATACACTAAAAAGTTAATCCAATCTTTGTCGCTCAATTCCCAAAACTTTTATTTTCTCATACTAATTACATGTTTTCTAAGGATCCTCCAAACATATTTGTTTCTAACTTTCAGTAAATGTTACACAGTACCTTCTGCATAATTTAACACAGCCTTTTTCCAAAAAACTGTATATTTTTGAATATATAAATAAAAAATTCCAAAAAAATGTTGTGAATTTTCATTACAATTGAAAAAAAAATCATCTTTAATAACTGAACTAAAATTTTGTAAAATCCCTGTGTTAAGTTGTAGTCCATATTCTAATAAATAATCTGTAAAAAGTTCAACTTCCTATCTCAAATACTTTGTGAGGAAAGATGTAATTTATAAGCGTTATTTTAACATTGCAAGTATAGGGCGTTCCGGAGCCCCGTAACTGCCCTGGCCAGTAACGTAATTTCAGGCAGCGTCCTTCCCTTCCCTGTTGTCGCTGTCCAACATGATGTGTAGTTTTGACATCTTAATATATATTTCATTGTGGATAATTACGTCCGTAACAGTTTGGTCTTTGAGTTTTTATGTACCGACTGCTGGTGAGCAAGTCGTTTGGTTAGTCAGTCTTTGACTGTCTCTTGGCTGGGTTACCGACGGATTAACTGTAGATTGGCCCACCACCTGTCTCACATAAGTGAAGAATATTTCGAGGGCAGACCCCCCACCCCCCTGGAGGCCACTGAGTGCCGAGTGACGTTGTCTATACTGTCCTTTTCATGGGTGTTTAATGGTCTGTTGGTAATCTATTATAGCCAATGCTTTACAAGAAGGAATGTTTTATTGTGTTTTATGTAAATCAATTTATGTAAATCAATTGTCGTCGTTCAGCCACTTAAAACCTTCTTCTTAAATTGGTTATTGTTGTTGTGTTGCCTTTTCATTTAGTGTGCGTTTGGCCATTGAAAAAAATTAAAGTATTTTTGAATTTTTGGAAAATCAGCTGTGGGCCTTCAACCGCTTAAAGCCTTAATCTCAAAATTTCCCCTTTAGCGAAAACATTGCGGCCTTCCGCCTTAAAAGATAATGGTAATATATTTTAAAATTTTGAAATTTAATTGTGGCCTTCAACCGTTTGTATCGCACCTTGTATATGTTTGTTGTATCCACTTTTGCCTTTCGGCTTTCCGCCTAGCTGTAATTGCAATTTTAACTGCATGTTTTCGGTCACTTGAAATTTATCTTTTTGATTCATAAGATATCTTGTTTGGAGGCCTTCAGCCGTGGAAGAATTGGATTTTGAAACTCGTAGTTGTAAAGGTTCAGCTATGTGCCGTTTTGGTTTAAAGGTGTTATTAAATTACAATAAATTACAATTTTGAAGTGAAACTGTTCGACACCTTATTGGGCCCTTTCCACAATCCTAATCACCTGTTCTGCACAGCGGGTTAAGCGGGCGTATCAGTACAGACGCGTCACGCAGAGAAACCACATGGGACAAAGTACTCAACTTTTTAAATTTCAGGGGAGACCCCACAAAATAGTCATGCGACGCCTTCAGTTTCTCCTGTGCGTCTGATGGAGTGCACGCAGATTAAATCCTAAACCCCAATGTTCAGTGTGTCTCAAGTAACGAATATTGAACAGCCAGGGTCACAAATATTTTATATTCTTTTTACACGTCACATGCACAACTGCGTTTAGGAGTAGTACCGGTAAGTCTGAGGCTCCTCTGAGAACCAACTGTGGGGTGTGCGTGTTCACTATGTGACCAAAAAAACACTTAGGTTGCAAGCCCATTATTGTACAAATAACAGCACTCGATAATTTAATATGCCAAAGAAAAGAATAAAACAGGAAACATTAACAGAAGCTCAATTTACGAACGGAAGCTACATTTCTAAGAATAGAGGGAACTTTTGGTCGTCAATCTGCTCTCCACAAGCACTCCTAATTGTGCACACTAAGGAATATGAAAATAAGCCATGAGTCATTGAAGTCGTGAAACATAATTCTAGAGCACTGGCTATGCTGAAAGGAAACAGAACAATTTACACAGCAATATCTTGGAATGCCAAGTTGCACTCTTCAAAGATGTCTGAAAAAATCCAGTATCAGCAGAAGAGTGTTTCGACACGAAACCAGAACCTCTTCCCTCCAGCTAAAACTACTTTCCCGAGGGCGAGAATAAATTACTGGATCCCACTACTAACTCGAATACTGCAGTCCGCTACTTTTTAGCGAAAATATATCGCAGGTTGAGATCACCTGGATATCAAATACTCCCTCTACCATTCAGAGCGCACGTCACATTCCGTGAAGCGAACATTGACTGCGTTACTGCTCAGGGTTGACGTCTCTTGCCAATTTTCTGTTTTATTTCTGAATACGTACAACTGAGGAGCAAAGGTTTTCTCCACAGTCACTATGGTTATGAAAAGTGAGTTGCCTGCCACATTTGTAACGATACTGGGGATCTAAATTTATCTCAGTCAGTACATAAGTTATGAAACATCCCAGATGACCGTGTTTCAAGATGTATGATCATGTAGTTTGCTCTATAGTAATATGAATGTAAATAATTACAACACGTAATTGAACTGTGAGCTTCGCGTCTGAATCGGATTCGACCCTCATCGCGCTCTCTACTGCTTTGGAACATGCTATTACATACCTTGGGTAGGGGTAGAAAATCTATATTCAATATGTCTCCCTTTCCTGCTCTTTCAGGTTCCCACGAGGAGACAGTCTGGCAGCGGATACCACAGCTTTTTATGCAAAGTTTTTAAGTGTCTAACAATTTATTTGAAAGGTATATATGTTTGAGTTTATGATAAAGAACTGGTATTACCTTACACGAAGGAGATGATGTTGCTCGTACTATGGTATAATGACAATACTTATGGTGTATGAAAATGATCATGTTCATGATGTAAATTGAATTAAACGTACTAAAGTGGGAACCTGTGGAACTGCAGCAAATGAATTAGAGCTATTGACAGTGAGGATAGAGGAGAAGGAACGGAGGGACGGGGTGCTATTCAGTATTGTAGACTTTAGGGGATGGCTTCAGCTGTCATTTATACAGGTAAACCAGAAGAGCTATACCAATAATGGAATCCAAATAATTGGGGATAATGAGGACGACATTAACTCAGGCATTCTGGAAGGTCTCGCCGTTTCACTTCTACTGTTTACTACATACGTTGAAGAGAAATTGTACGACAGTGGAAAATGAAATTACAAAATTACTGGTATTATTATAATCAGCAACATTATACAATGACGATGTTATTTGCAGATGATCAAGTTTTAAATTTCAGCAGCGTAAACGGACTACACAATGTTGTCTATGAACCATAAATAATGTCATGTATATAACGTGTCAATAATAGTACAAGAGACAAAAGCCGTAGCTTTCTGTGGGAAAACACCTGAGGACAAAACTGGTAACAGAAAAGAAGATCCCAGAGCAAGTAGATAGATTTAAATTTTTAGGGAGCACGCTAAGGTGCAGAGGAGACCTTGGTCAAAAAAAGAAGATTAAGAAGTACAACTAACTAAACGGTACTGTCAGAAGACCTCCCCAAAATAATGTAAGAAGAAAGCTTATCTCAAATTTTATGAAATTACTTCGGTACTAACATTGCCGTATGAGATATAACTTGGGTAATGAAAAAAAACATGAAATAGAAATATGGGTATTGACAAGGTACTGAAAATATCTGATGTCAACAAAAATTTTTAATAAATGCAGATATAACATCACTTGCGAATGCAGGAATCAAATTATACTACATGTCTGGCAATGTATTGCGAAAGGTAACAGATATGTTGAAAAAGCAGCAAAAAAATGAAATGAACAATGTAGTTGTGATAGACAAAGTAAGGCCTAACGCATGATATGACAAGATGAAGAAGAATACAGTTCTGGTCGGAAAGTCATGATCGAAGTGGTCACTGTATTGAGAGAAATCTACGGATAACGGTTACTTAATGCTGGCCCCTATTTTGGCTGTACAGGTGGCTGGATTCTTCCTACACGTCGGTCAGCGGGTCTGAAGGTCGTGTAATATAATGCTGAAACACATACAACAAAACTAGAAATTTATACAGCAGAAGGGGTGTTGATTTCACACTCGATACAGTTAACAGTTAACTCAGACTTACTTCTATCAAGACACACGTGCTCTCCAGCACAGTACCTAAGTTGTTTTCGAGGTCTTTTTTAAGAAGGTCTCTGAAAATGCGATATAAAACTTAATGGGTTAACAGTTGATGAAATTATCTTAGTTCTACTTAGATCAAATTGGCTTCGTTAGTTGCAAGGCTCGTTTATTAAGTATTTAGGAGGTGAGTGGAAGGCTTAAACCAGAGGCTCAGACGATTCTGCGGAGATCTGGGGTGCAAATTTCTCGACCTCCGCTATCGGATGGAGAAATGTAGTGTCCCCCTGAATACGTCAGGCGTCCAATACACTCAGGAAGCGGCTACAAGGGTAGTGAAGTACCTGTGGAGTGCACATGTGGGTATTTTACGTTAGAGAATTCCCTCCCTAGGCCCGACAAGACGTCTCCTGAGACGCGACATGGTAGCAGTAGGCGAAACGCAACAGGGAATGCAATATTAATGTGGTAATAGTAAACTGCAGGAGCGTCTATAGAAAGGTCGCAGAACTGCTCTCATTAATAAACGGTCACAATGCCCACATAGTACTAGGGACCGAAAGTTGGCTGAAACCAGACGTAAACAGTAATGAAATTCTAAACTCAGATTGATATGTATACCGCAGAGACAAGCTGGACAGTGAAGGCGGAGGCGTGTTTATAGTGATAAAAAGTGCAATAGTATCGAAAGAAATTGACGGAGATCCGAAATGTGAAATAATTTGGGTGAAGGTCACGGTTAAAGCCGGCTACAACATGGTAATTGGATGTCTCTATAGGCCCCCTGGCTCAGCAGCTGTGGTTGCAGAACACCTGAAGGAAAATTTGGAAAATATTTCGAGTAGGTTTTCCGACCTTGTTATAGTTTTGGATGGAGATTTTAATTTACCAGTTATAGACTGGGAGACTCAAACCTTTATAACATGTGGCAGAGACAAAAAATCCAGTGAAACTATTTACGTGTGTTGTCTGAAAACTACCTTGAGCAGTTAAACAGAGAACCGACTCGTGGCGATTACATATTAGACCTTCTGGTGACAAACAGACCCGAACTCAGTTAACGCAGAACAGGGAATCAGCGATCGTAAAGCGGTTACAGCATCGGTGATTTCAGCCGTAAATAGAAATATTAAAAAAGGTAGGAAGATTTTTTTGTTTAGCAGAAGTGACAAAAAGCAGATTCCAGAGTACTTGACGGCTCAACACAAAAGTTTTATCTCAAATACAGATAGTGTTGAGGATCAGTGGACAAAGTTCAAAACCATCGTATAATATGCATTAGATTAGTATGTGCCAAACAAGATCGTAAGAGATGGAAAAGAGCCACTGTGGTACAACAACCGAGTTAGAAAACTGCTACGGAAGCAAAGGGAACTTCACAGCAAAAATAAGCATTGCCAAAGCCTTGCAGACAAACAAAAATTACGCGAAGCGAAATGTAGTGTGTGGAGGGCTATGCGAGGGGCGTTCAATGAATTCGAAAGTAAAGTTCTATGTACTCACCTGGCAGAAAATACTAAGAAATTTTGGACTTATGTCAAAGCGGTAGGTGGATCAAAACAAAATGTCCAGACACTCTGTGACCAAAATGATACTGAAACAGAGTATGACAGACTAAAGGACGAAATAATAAATGTCTTTTTCCAAAGCTGTTTCACAGAGGAAGATTGCACTGTAGTTCCTTCTCTAGATTGTCGCACAGATGACAAAATTGTAGATATCGAAATAGACGACAGAGGGACAGAGAAACAATTAAAATCGCTCGAAAGAGGAAAGGCCGCTGGACCTGATGGGATACCATTTCGAATTACACAGAGTACGCGAAATAACTTGCCCCCCTTCTTGCAGTGGTGTACCGTTGGTCTCTAGAAGAGCGCAGCGTTCCAAAAGATTGGAAAAAGGCAAAGGTAATCCACGTTTTCAAGAAGGGACGTCGAACAGATGTGCAGAACTATAGACCTATATCTCTAACGTCGATCAGCTGTAGACTTTTGGAACACGTATTATGTTCGAGTATAATGAGAAATCTACTCTGTTGGAATCAGCATGGGTTTCGAAAAAGGCGATCGTGTGAAATCCAGCTCGCTTTATTCGTCCACGAGACTCGGAGGGCCATAGACACGGGTTCACAGGTAGATGCCGTGTTTCTTGACTTCCGCAAGACGTTTGATACAGTTCCCCACAATCGTTTTAACGAACAAAGTAACAGCATATGGACTATCGGACGAATTGTGTGATTGGATTGAAGAGTTCCTAGATAACAGAACGCAGCATGTCATTCTCAATGGAGAGATGTCTTCCGAAGAAAGAGTAATTTCAGTTGTGCCACAGGGGAGTGTCGTAGGACCGTTGCTATTCACAATATATATATAAATGACCTTGTGGATAACATTGTAAGCTCACTGAAGCTTTTTGCGGATGGTGCTGTAGTATATCATGAGGTTGTAACAATGAAAAATTGTACTGAAATGCAGGAGGTTCTTCAACGAATTGACGCATGGTGCAGGAAATGGCAATTGATCTCAATGTAGACAAGTGTAATGTGCTGCATACATAGAAAGAAAAATCCTTTACCATTTAGCTTCAATATAGCAGGTCAGCAACTGGAAGCAGTTAATTTCATAAATTATTATCTGGTAGTAGGCATTAGGAGTGATTTAACATGGGATGACCATATAAAATTAATCGTCGGTAAAGCAGATGCCGGACTGAGATTCAGTGGAAGAATCCTAAGGAAATGCAGTCCGAAAACAAAGGAAGTAGGTTACAGTACAATTGATCACCCACTGCTTGAATACTTCTCACCGGTGTGGGATCCATACCAGATAGGGTTGATAGAAGAGATAGAGAAGATCCAACGGAGAGCAGCGCGCTTCGTTACAGGATCATTTAGTAATCACGAGAGCGTTACGGAGATGATAAACTAGATGATAAACTCCAGTGGAAGTCTCTGCAAGAGAGACGCTCAGTAGCTCGGCGCGGGCTTTTGTTGAAGTTTAGAGAACGTACCTTCACCGACGAGTCAAGCAGTATATTGGTCCCTCCTACGTATATCTCGCGAAGAGACCATGAGGATAAAATCAGAGCCCACACAGAGGCATACCGACAATCTTTCTTTCCACGAACAATACGAGACTGGAATAGAAGGGACTACCGATATACTCAAGGTACGCTCCACCACACACCTTCAGGTGGCTTGCGGAGTATGGATGTAGATGTAGATGAATGCAACAATATTTTTTCTCAGCCAGTTTAGGCTGAAAAAATGTGGAAATCGTGGTGGGACATCGTGGAATATTTCTGCTTCTGCCCCTATAGTTTCATGAAATTTTAATTGCAAGCGTCTGTAACGGATGTTCTTTCCAAGCAGAGACTGCTATTGAGCGTCACAGATGCTGATAGGCGCTTGCATAATATGTACGGAGACCTGGCAGTGAACAAAAGCACGGTGAGTCGTTGGGCGAGGCGTCTGTCTTTTGTTTTAACAAAGTCGCGGACACCTTTCCCATCTCCCACGTGCCAGTCGGTCACACACAGTTGTCCTGCAATGTTGGAACGTGCGTACGTTGTCATTCGAGGTGACAGAAGGATCACAATCATAACCTCGCCGCATACCTGTGCGTCTCTGTTGGTAGTGCTGAACACTCGTCCGCCAGTAGGTAAGCTCAAAGCTGTGTGCTCGCTGGGTTCCTCGCCTCCTGACAGGAGACAATAAAAAGCAACGGAAGTTCGTCCGTGCGGAACTGCTTGCGCGTTATGAGGCTGATCGTGACATCGTTTTGTCGAACGTCATAGGCGATGAGACATGGGTGCGTCACTTCGAACCGAAAACTAAACGGCAATGAATGGAGTGGCACCACGTCACCTCTCCGAAGAAAGTTTTCAAAGCTGGTAAAGCGATCACGACGGCCTTCTGGGACTACGAAGGGTTTATTCTGTTTGATATTATCTCTCAACGATCAGATCTGAAGTATACTGTGGTAACCTCAGGAAACCGGAGAAACGACTTCGTCGGTACGAAAATGGAAACGAACTTTTGCTTCTCCATGGCAACCCAAGTCCTGACACAAGTCTGCGCAGCCGCAAGGAGCTCACAAAACTTCATTGGAATGTGCTATGTCTGCGTAAGCAGAAGAAACTAACGATCAAAGTCCGAAAACAATTTATTGGACTGTTCAGTTAACCAAAACAAATTCTCCAAGTATAACACCAACACAAAACAGTGATCCGTCTTCGAATCAAATGGTTCAAATGGCTCTGAGCACTATGGGACTCAACTGCTGTGGTCATAAGTCCCCTAGAACTCAGAACTACTTAAACCTAACTAACCTAAGGACATCACACACATCCATGCCCGAGGCAGGATTCGAACCTGCGACCGTAGCGGTCGTGCGGTTCCAGACTGTAGCGCCTTTAACCGTTCGGCCACTCCGGCCGGCCGTCTTCGAATCACTACATACAAGAATAATATAGAAAACAACTGTGCTCCCTGCCGCCGTTGGATAAGTAGCTGCAGCAGCAAGTCGTATACTCCTAGCTCACTCATTTGTTACATAGTTTAATTCTTAATTTCTTTGCGTGTTTTTGGTACTTGCATTGTTTAATTCATAAATTTCGGGCGTATTATAGTATTTGAGAGTTGTAGCATCGCGTTTTAGTACCTGAATAGTGTTAATTCGCGTAGTCGTCTGTCATCTGTTTTTGTTTTGAACGGCCAGTGTCGGTTGGTCACAGTCAGTGTGCTCCCTGCCGCCGTTGGATAAGCAGCTGCAGCAGCAAGTCGTATACTCCTAGCTCACTCATTTGTTACATAGTTTAATTCTTAATTTCTTTGCGTGTTTTTGGTACTTGCATTGTTTAATTCATAAATTTCGGGCGTATTATAGTATTTGAGAGTTGCAGCATCGCGTTTTAGTACCAGAATACTGTAAAATCGCGTAGTCTCCTTCCGCCGCCGAGCAGTCTGTCAGCAGTGCACAAGTGGCAGCATTACTGCATTTACTAGGCGATCTTGTATTTTAATAACCGTTTAAATTTTGTGTCGTTTTGTTTGTGCTCTCTGTAGATTAGTTCAGACGTTCTTTGCACAACAGTTTTTAGCATGGATAGGGACTGCAACTGCTGTGTTCGGATGCAGGCTGAGTTGGCATCCCTTCGCTCCCAGCTTCAGGCAGTGTTGGCTTCGGTCACACAGCTTGAGGCTGTTGCCAATGGGCATCACTGTGGGGGTCCGGATGGGGGTTTGTCGGGGACGGCCAGCTCGTCCCACGCATCCCCCGATCGGACTACGACTGTGGTTGCCCGGAATACTGCCCGCATTGAGGCTGATCCCTCACCTGTGGTAGAGTGGGAGGTCGTCTCAAGGTGTGGCAGGGGGCGAAAGACATTCCGGTGGGCTGAACGGAAGGCCTCTCCAGTTTGTCTGACGAACCGGTTTCAGGCTCTGTCTCAGGCTGATACTGATCTTCAGCCTGACATGGCTGCTTGTCCTGTTCCAGAGGTTGCCCCTCAGTCTGCAAGATCCGGGCAGTCGCAGAGGGTGGGCTTACTGGTAGTTGGGAGCTCCAACGTCAGGCGCGTAATGGGGCCCCTTAGGGATATGGCAGCAAGGGAGGGGAAGAAAACCAAAGTGCACTCCGTGTGCATACCGGGGGGAGTCATTCCAGATGTGGAAAGGGTCCTTCCGGATGCCATGAAGGGTACAGGGTGCACCCATTTGCAGGTGGTCGCTCATGTCGGCACCAATGATGTGTGTCGCTATGGATCGGAGGAAATCCTCTCTGGCTTCCGGCGGCTATCTGATTTGATGAAGACTGCCAGTCTCGCTAGCGGGATGAAAGCAGAGCTCACCATCTGCAGCATCGTCGACAGGACTGACTGCGGACCTTTGGTACAGAGCCGAGTGGAGGGTCTGAATCAGAGGCTGAGACGGTTCTGCGACCATGTGGGCTGCAGATTCCTCGACTTGCGCCATAGGGTGGTGGGGTTTCGGGTTCCGCTGGATAGGTCAGGAGTCCACTACACGCAACAAGTGGCTACACGGGTAGCAGGGGTTGTGTGGCGTGGGCTGGGCGGTTTTTTAGGTTAGATGGCCTCGGGCAAGTGCAGAAAGGGCAACAGCCTCAACGGGTGCGGGGCAAAGTCAGGACATGCGGGGACCAAGCAGCAATCGGTATTGTAATTGTAAACTGTCGAAGCTGCGTTGGTAAAGTACCGGAACTTCAAGCGCTGATAGAAAGCACCGAAGCTGAAATCGTTATAGGTACAGAAAGCTGGCTGAAGCCAGAGATAAATTCTGCCGAAATTTTTACAAAGGCTCAGACGGTGTTTAGAAAGGATAGATTGCATGCAACCGGTGGTGGAGTGTTCGTCGCTGTTAGTAGTAGTTTATCCTGTAGTGAAGTAGAAGTGGATAGTTCCTGTGAATTATTATGGGTGGAGGTTACACTCAACAACCGAGCTAGGTTAATAATTGGCTCCTTTTACCGACCCCCCGATTCAGCAGCATTAGTGGCAGAACAACTGAGAGAAAATTTGGAATACATTTCACATAAATTTTCTCAGCACGTTATGGTCTTAGGTGGAGATTTCAATTTACCAGATATAGACTGGGACACTCAGATGTTTAGGACGGGTGGTAGGGACAGAGCATCGAGTGACATTATACTGAGTGCACTATCCGAAAATTACCTCGAGCAATTAAACAGAGAACCGACTCGTGGAGATAACATCTTGGACCTACTGATAACAAACATACCCGAACTTTTCGACTCTGTAAGTGCAGAACAGGGAATCAGTGATCATAAGGCCGTTGCAGCATCCCTGAATATGGAAGTTAATAGGAATATAAAAAAAGGGAGGAAGGTTTATCTGTTTAGCAAGAGTAATAGAAGGCAGATTTCAGACTACCTAACAGTTCAAAACGAAAATTTCTGTTCCGACACTGACAATGTTGAGTGTTTATGGAAAAAGTTCAAGGCAATCGTAAAATGCGTTTTAGACAGGTACGTGCCGAGTAAAACTGTGAGGGACGGGAAAAACCCACCGTGGTACAACAACAAAGTTAGGAAACTACTGCGAAAGCAAAGAGAGCTTCACTCCAAGTTTAAACGCAGCCAAAACCTCTCAGACAAACAGAAGCTAAACGATGTCAAAGTTAGCGTAAGGAGGGCTATGCGTGAAGCGTTCAGTGAATACGAAAGTAAAATTCTATGTACCGACTTGACAGAAAATCCTAGGAAGTTCTGGTCTTACGTTAAATCAGTAAGTGGCTCGAAACATCATGTTCAGACACTCCGGGATGATGATGGCACTGAAACAGAGGATGACAAGCGTAAAGCTGAAATACTAAACACCTTTTTCCAAAGCTGTTTCACAGAGGAAGACCGCACTGCAGTTCCTTCTCTAAATCCTCGCACCAACGAAAAAATGGCTGACATTGAAATAAGTGTCCAAGGAATAGAAAAGCAACTGGAATCACTCAACAGAGGAAAGTCCACTGGACCTGACGGGATACCAATTCGATTCTACACAGAGTACGCGAAAGAACTTGCCCCCCTTCTAACAGCCGTGTACCGCAAGTCTCTAGAGGAACAGAAGGTTCCAAATGATTGGAAAAGAGCACAGGTAGTCCCAGTCTTCAAGAAGGGTCGTCGAGCAGATGCGCAAAACTATAGACCTATCTCTCTGACGTCGATCTGTTGTAGAATTTTAGAACATGTTTTTTGCTCGAGTATCATGTCGTTTTTGGAAACTCAGAATCTACTATGTAGGAATCAACATGGATTCCGGAAACAGCGATCGTGTGAAACCCAACTCGCTTTATTTGTTCATGAGACCCAGAAAATATTAGATACAGGCTCCCAGGTAGATGCTATTTTTCTTGACTTCCGGAAGGCGTTCGATACAGTTCCGCACTGTCGCCTGATAAACAAAGTAAGAGCCTACGGAATATCAGACCAGCTGTGTGGCTGGATTGAAGAGTTTTTAGCAAACAGAACACAGCATGTTGTTATCAACGGAGAGACATCTACAGACGTTAAAGTAACCTCTGGCGTGCCATAGGGGAGTGTTATGGGACCATTGCTTTTCACAATATATATAAATGACCTAGTAGATAGTGTCGGAAGTTCCATGCGGCTTTTCGCGGATGATGCTGTAATATAAAGAGAAGTTGCAGCATTAGAAAATTGTAGCGAAATGCAGGAAGATGTGCAGTGGATAGGCACTTGGTGCAGGGAGTGGCAACTGACCCTTAATATAGACAAATGTAATGTATTGCGAATACATAGAAAGAAGGATCCTTTATTGTATGATTATATGATAGCAGAACAAACACTGGTAGCAGTTACTTCTGTAAAATATCTGGGAGTATGCGTGCGGAACGATTTGAAGTGGAATGATCATATAAAATTAATTGTTGGTAAGGCGGGTACCAGGTTGAGATTCATTGGGAGAGTCCTTAGAAAATGTAGTCCATCAACAAAGGAGGTGGCTTACAAAACACTCGTTCGACCTATACTTGAGTATTGCGCATCAGTGTGGGATCCGTACCAGATCGGGTTGACGGAGGAGATAGAGAAGATCCAAAGAAGAGCGGCGCGTTTCGTCACAGGGTTATTTGGTAACCGTGATAGCGTTAAGGAGATGTTTAACAAACTCAAGTGGCAGACTCTGCAAGAGAGGCGCTCTGCATCGCGGTGTAGCTTGCTCGCCAGGTTTCGAGAGGGTGCGTTTCTGGATGAGGTATCGAATATATTGCTTCCCCCTACTTATACCTCCCGAGGAGATCACGAATGTAAAATTAGAGAGATTAGAGCGCGCACAGAGGCTTTCAGACAGTCGTTCTTCCCGCGAACCATACGCGACTGGAACAGGAAAGGGAGATAATGACAGTGGCACGTAAAGTGCCCTCCGCCACACACCGTTGGGTGGCTTGCGGAGTATAAATGTAGATGTAGATGTAGATAATTTTCTACTAGTCTCCGTCAGAGACTTCTCCGATATACCAAGCCTAATCCAGAGATCAGCGAACTGCCGGGGCGGCAGCTATCCACGTCTGCTGGCGGTCGATGAACTGCCGATGGGCGGCCGAGCGCCGCCCTTTTATCGCTTCGGCGGATGAGTACCTCGGAACTATTTTCCATCACGTGGTTTGACGTGCGAAAATAGTTCCAAGATCTGCAGCGACCTCTTTCTTATGTTTATGTGGGCCGGTAGTGGCCCCTGGTGGCCGCTGGTGTCTTTGCTGTGGTGTTGTTGCTGTGGTTGTTGCTGTGGCCGTTCATCAATATTGCCTGTCGGTTCTGTAGTGCTTCGGTGTGCCCGCGAGGCGGGCAACCCACGCCTGCAGGCTGACAGTTTCGTTGCTGATACTCTAGGCGCCATGATGTCTGGTGGAGAAGGCCACAGCAGAATGTTCTTCCTCTTTCACCGTACAGCCCAAATCTCGTACCTTCGGGAATACTTGTGTTTGGCCCAATGAAGGATGTACTCCGCGGGAAGCAGTGAGTGGCTGATGGGCAGGTTGTTGATGCTTTGGCTCCGACGTCGACCAGTACGATGAGAGCATGCAGGCCCTCCCAGAAAGGCGGCGTTAGGCCGTCACATTGAATGGATTATGTTGAGAAATATAATTTTGTAACCAAAAGAGTGGGAATAATATGGTACATTGGAGTCTTGAATTAAACCAACCTGCTTTTAGAATAAAAAGTGTGGTGCGCTACTTATTGAAAGCCACTTTTATTAGCAAAATCTGAACGTGTCTGTTAATTACGACCGTTGAAGGGTACACCGAACAAAACAACATTGAAACTTCCTGGCATAGTAAAACTGTGTGCAGGACCGAGACTCTAACTCGGGACCTTTGCCTTTCGCGGGCAAGTGCTCTACCAACTAAGCTACCCAAGCACGATTCGCGCCACGTTCTCACAGCTTTAATTCCGCCAGTACCTCGTCTCCTACCTTCCAGACTTTACATAAGCTCTCCTGCGAACCTTCCAGAACTAGCTCTCCTGAATGAAAGGATATTGTAGAGACATGGCTTAGCCACAGCCTGGGAGATGTTTCCAGAATGAGATTTTCACTCTGCAGCGGAGTGTCCGCTGATGTGAAACTTCCTCGCAGGTAAAAACTGTGTGCCGTACCGAGAGTCTAACTCGGACGTTTGCTTTTCGCGGGCAAGTGCTCTACCATCTTTTTTTCTTTAAAAAAAATCTCATTTTTGTTCTATATATTCTTCGTGACGGACGTCCGATGACAAACCGTTCAAGTTGTTCCTTGATCTGTTTACTCAGTTTTTTTATTACAAAGTGTAACTAAACCCTCTGACCGAACACGCTGAGCTACCATGCTGGCCTTGCAGAAGCTCTCCTGCGAACTCGTAGAACACTTACCTGCGAGAGGCATAAGTCCCGAATTCGAGTCTCGGTCCGGCACACAGTTTTAATCTGGCCGTATGTTTCACATCAGCGCACACTCCGCTGCAGAGTGAAAATCTCGTTCTGAAAACAACATTTCTTCTGCTCAGTTCGTTTCGCAAAAATCTATTTGGTAGGCTCTCTCCACATAAACTGATAAGCCAAAACGTATTAGCAGTGCTCACCGCGAGATAAAATGCCACGTGATACTGTTGTGGCAAAGATGTGCAGTACGAAAAGTATGTAAGCGTAGCCAGTACCGAGCCGACAACAATTTTCTGCACAAGGGACGTACCATTTACTGCCTCACCCCCCCCCCCCCCCTCACTCCTTCCACAAGACTTCACTCCTCTCTTCCCTTGTACACTTTTATCAGTGTCAGTTTTCTCTGGTAATTTTGATACACACTGTATACGGATCTTGCAACTGGGCTTCGTTGACGCCACTCGAGTGGGCGACAAGATGTTAGATGTCCACACCGCATCACGTGGAAGTCGGAAGATTGCTCGCACTGTGAAGCAGGATAGGCACTGTTCTGTGACAAATGCAATGACAGATTACGTGCTGGCGCAGGCACAAGTGTTTGAGAGTAAGCCTACACCATTCAGTAGATACTGGTGAACACAGTATTCTGTAGAAGACGATCCTACTTATTACCACGTGGACCTAGTAACTTTTTCAATTACGATTGCAGTAGACACGGGGTTTTTGAGAGTGGACCGTGGATCAATGGAAACTGTTCGTCTGATTGGATGAATCACTAACTTTGTTATTAAGTCAGGACGATGCTCGAGTCTGGTTACGGCCATCATACACGCGAATGGGTGCTCGAAAGACGCATCACGCCTCGGCCGCAAACCGTTGGTGGTAA
Source organism: Schistocerca cancellata (assembly GCF_023864275.1). Taxonomy (NCBI): domain Eukaryota; kingdom Metazoa; phylum Arthropoda; class Insecta; order Orthoptera; family Acrididae; genus Schistocerca; species Schistocerca cancellata. The sequence continues at coordinate 767,521,863 of NC_064630.1, forward strand.
TACACTGAAGCGCCAAAGGCGCCGGTATAGGCACGCGTATTCAAATACACAGATATGTAAACAGGCAGAATACGGCCCTGCGGTCGGCAACGCCTATATAAGACAACAAGTGTCAGGAGCAGTTGTCGGATCAGATACTGCTGCTGCATCTGGGAGGTAGCGATGAAGTAAGGATTTCATCTTACGACAATTTCGCAAGTGTACCATGAATATCATGAGTCCATTAAAACACCAACATCGCTGAATATCCTGCAAGAACGGGATCAACGACGACTGAAGAGAATCGTTCAACGTGACAAAAGTGCAACCCCTCCACAAGTTGCTACAGGTTTCAATGCTGGGCCAGCAACAAGTGTCAGCGTGCACAACACGCCGCGGCGTTACAGAATCAGTTCCGCCCTCACGCTCCCTATTCGTATGCTACCGATCTGAGTAAACCTGATTTTCTGGAACGTTATTTGGATGGTTTTACTCAAAATGTGAACGACAGTTTTAATAGTCCATTTAGAGATGTTGTTGTTGTGGTGTTCAGTTCAGAGATTGGTTTGATGCAGCTCTCCATGCTAGTCTATCCTGTCCAAGCCAATTAATATCCGAATAACTAGTGAAACCTATATCCTTCTGAATCTTCTTAGTGTATTCATCTCTTGGTCTCCCTCCACGATTTTTAACCTGCGCGCTTCCCTGCAATGCTACACTCCTGGAAATGGAAAAAAGAACACATTGACACCGGTGTGTCAGACCCACCATACTTGCTCCGGACACTGCGAGAGGGCTGTACAAGCAATGATCACACGCGCGGCACAGCGGACACACCAGGAACCGCGGTGTTGGCCGTCGAATGGCGCTAGCTGCGCAGCATTTGTGCACCGCCGCCGTCAGTGTCAGCCAGTTTGCCGTGGCATACGGAGCTCCATCGCAGTCTTTAACACTGGTAGCATGCCGCGACAGCGTGGACGTGAACCGTATGTGCAGTTGACGGACTTTGAGCGAGGGCGTATAGTGGGCATGCGGGAGGCCGGGTGGACGTACCGCTGAATTGCTCAACACGTGGGGCGTGAGGTCTCCACAGTACATCGATGTTGTCGCCAGTAGTCGGCGGAAGGTGCACGTGCCCGTCGACCTGGGACCGGACCGCAGCGACGCACGGATGCACGCCAAGACCGTAGGATCCTACGCAGTGCCGTAGGGGACCGCACCGCCACTTCCCAGCAAATTAGGGACACTGTTGCTCCTGGGGTCGGCGAGGACCATTCGCAACCGTCTCCATGAAGCTGGGCTACGGTCCCGCACACCGTTAGGCCGTCTTCCGCTCACGCCCCAACATCGTGCAGCCCGCCTCCAGTGGTGTCGCGACAGGCGTGAATGGAGGGACCAATGGAGATGAGAGTCGCTTCTGCCTTGGTGCCAATGATGGTCGTATGCGTGTTTGGCGCCGTGCAGGTGAGCGCCACAATCAGGACTGCATACGACCGAGGCACACAGGGCCAACACCCGGCATCATGGTGTGGGGAGCGATCTCCTACACTGGCCGTACACCACTGGTGATCGTCGAGGGGACACTGAATAGTGCACGGTACATCCAAACCGTCATCGAACCCATCGTTCTACCATTCCTAGACCGGCAAGGGAACTTGCTGTTCCAACAGGACAATGCACGTCCGCATGTATCCCGTGCCACCCAACGTGCTCTAGAAGGTGTAAGTCAACTACCCTGGCCAGCAAGATCTCCGGATCTGTCCCCCATTGAGCATGTTTGGGACTGGATGAAGCGTCGTCTCACGCGGTCTGCACGTCCAGCACGAACGCTGGTCCAACTGAGGCGCCAGGTGGAAATGGCATAGCAAGCCGTTCCACAGGACTACATCCAGCATCTCTACGATCGTTTCCATGGGAGAATAGCAGCCTGCATTGCTGCGAAATGTGGATATACACTGTACTAGTGCCGACATTGTGCATGCTCTGTTGCCTGTGTCTATTAATTTCATGTTTCACGTAACCACACGTAGAGTTATATCGACAACCGTCGACCTACCTCCTTTCAGAGCTGCATCGGGAAAATTCAAGTTTCACATTGAAGATATTAATATTTGTCTATTATAAGCACCAAATGCTTTATACATTGCAGCAAACCCCATTTGTCTCCAAAGATCCAGTACGAACAAAAAAATCTTGTATTGGAGCAATATTTTCGTCCGTCACCCTGTCGTTCCCCCTTAACTGCTCACATCACAAGGTCAGAGGAAGATGACAGTGTACTTACACTGATGTCTTGGCCACCAAATTTGCCTGACCTGAGTTCGGTCGCACACGTCTCGGACGATGTCGGGCGCCGGCAAACGTGTTTCAAGTAATGGAATCGGGTGACCTGCGCATCCACATGTCTGCCACGTATGTCCGCAGACCTACCAACGACTTGTCGAACCCGCGCCTCCCTGAATTGCTGCTGCATGGCGTTCCACATGTGGGCCGGCACGCTATCAGGAATTCGTTCAGGAAGTTTCGGGTCATCGGTGTATGTAATAAGATGTCTGGCATCTAACGCTGAATTCAGCGAGTAGACCTAACAAAACCATGAATAGTGGATACTTTGTAGCCCCAGCGTAAAGAAATTACAGGTAATCTTCTTTCATGGAAGCAGAATAACGAAGACCGTATACAGACAGGCAGATTCAATTATTGGGCACCTGTGAAAATGGACGTTAGAGAAGGGTGGGAACAGCAGCGGAAGACGAGCGTTACTAAACAGAAAGAGCAAAACAGCGTATATCTCTAACGACTCGTCGACGACGAAGTCAGTAAAGTCAGAGTTCGTATGGATTGCTGAATAATGTACGGAGTGCAGAGTAATGGGGGAAAACATCGACCACATTCTTTTCAATGGGACCATCCTCGTATTTGTTTTAAGAACTCTGGTGTGAAAACAGGAATCTGGAAGTCTGGAGAGAGATTGGAACCACCGATCTCGTGAAACCCATTTGTTATGGAACTGATGAATTACACTATTTTCGCCACAAATCGCACCAAGCGATCCATACATGCAACTAGAGCACCTGATACGTCCAACTCTCAGAGTACCTGATACGTTCTGACAACCAGAGTTTGAGATGTTACCAGAAATAAAAATACTTCATGAATCATGTAAGTTAGGTTTTTCTTTGTGATGATTAAATAAATGAGAGAAAATTACTTCACTTAGCTAAGAATATATTAAAATATGTAATAAGAAAGTATTTCAAAACGTGATATGGAACTCAACAATTGGGAGTTAAGGAAAATGGGAAGGACCGGGCTCACAAATCAACTGCTTATTATTTCATGCAAATAACATTTATTGATGAGTTAAAATTTAACTTTAAATCTAAGAAATAAATACCGCAATTTAAATCTTAAGGCCACATTTCAAAAGAAATATAACATGCTTTTAATAATAATAATAAAACGCCAGTTATGCAAAAGTTCAGGTGAAACTGCAATTTAAATATTAAGGTCACATTTTACAGCAATATCACATGCTTTTAAAAAAATTAATAAGAAAAGGGCCAGCTATACAGGGTGTTACTAAAAGGTACGGCCAGACTTTAAGGAAACGTTCCTCACACACAAATAAAGAAAAGATGTTATGTGGACATGTGTCCGAAAACGCTTAATTTCCATGTTAGAGCTCATCTTAGTTTCGTCAGTATGTAATGTACTTCCTCGATTCACCGCCAGTTGGCCCAATTGAAGGAAGGTAATGTTGACTTCGGTGCTTGTGTTGACATGCGACTCATTGCTCTACAGTACTAGCATCAAGCACATCAGTACGTAGCATCAACAGGTTAGTGTTCATCACGAACGTGGTTTTGCAGTCAGTGCAATGTTTGCAAATGCGGAGTTGGCAGATGCCCATTTGATGTATGGATTAGCACGGGGCAATAGACGTGGCGCGGTACGTTTGTATTGAGACAGATTTCCAGAACGAAGGTGTCCCGACAGGAAGATGTCCGAAGCAATTGATCGGCGTCTTAGGGAGGACGGAACATACCAACCTATGACTCGCGACTGGGGAAGACCTAGAACGACGAGGACACCTGCAATGGACGAGGCAATTCTTCGTGCAGTTGACGATAACCCTAATGCCAGAGTCAGAGAAGTTGCTGCTGTACAAGGTAACATTGACCACGTCACTGTATTGAGAGTGCTACGGGAGAACCAGTTGTTTCCGTACCATATACAGCGTGTGCAGGCACTATCAGCAGCTGATTGGCCTCCACGCGTACACTTCTGCGAATGGTTCATCCAACAATGTGTCAATCCTCATTTCAGTGCAAATGTTCTCTTTACGGATGAGGCTTCATTCCAACGTGATCAAATTGTAAATTTTCACATTCAACATGTGTGGGCTGACGAGAATCCGCACGCAATTGTGCAATCACGTCATCAACACAGATTTTCTGTGAACGTTTGGGCAGGCATTGTTGGTGATGTCTTGATTGGGCCCCACGTTCTTCCACCTACGCTCAATGGAGCACGTTATCATGATTTCATACGGGATACTCTACCTGTGCTGCTAGAACATGCGCCTTTACAAGTACGACACAACATGTGGTTCATGCACGATGGAGCTCCTGCACATTTCAGTCGAAGTCTTCGTACGCTTCTCAACAACAGATTCGGTGACCGATGGATTGGTAGAGGCGGGGCAATTCCATGGCCTCCACGCTCTTCTGACCTCAACCCTATTGACTTTCATTTATGGGGGCATTTGAAAGCTCTCGTCTACGCAACCCCGGTACCAAATGTAGAGACTCTTCGTGCTCGTGTTGTGGACGGCTGTGATACAATACGCCATTCTCTAGGGCTGCATCAGCGCATCAGGGATTCCATGCGACGGAGGGTGGATGCATGTATCCTCACTAACGGAGGACATTTTGAACATTTCCTGTAACAAAGTGTTTGAAGTCACGCTGGTACGTTCTGTTGCTGCGTGTTTCCATTCCATGATTAATGTGATTTGAGGAGAAGTAATAAAATGAGCTCTAACATGGAAAGTATGCGTTTCCGGACACATGTCCACCTAACATATTTTCTTTCTTTGTGTGTCAGGAATGTTTCCTGACAATTTGGCCGTACCTTTTTGTAACACCCTGTATAAAAGTTCTGGTGAAACAATTTAAATCTTAAGGCCCCAGTTTGGAGAAATATAGCATGCTTTGAATAATGACAGTAAGGAGAGGACCAGCCCCTTAAAGGCTTAGGTGAAATTTGTAATGTAAATCTTAAGGGCACAGTTTGTAGAAATATGACTGCAGGGTTAATCTTTTCAGACTACTGTAATCAAACGAAGCAACGCTTAATTAATAATTATGTTGTGTAATGTGTCGGCGCTGCATGGATGCAAGAGGTACATTGAGATGGTAAGTTTTAAGCACACAGTCGGGCTGCGTATCCGGCAGATGGGTCCGGTGGGAAGCAGACGAACCAGGTTGCGAGCAACGTGAAGCGACAGTCCGTACAACCCGATGAATTGCGGTGTCACTAACCAACGATCGGACGGCCGAAAAGTTGAACCTTTCCACAGCCGGAGGCCACCACTAGTTGGCGGACGAGACGAATGCAGACCCCACCAACAGACCGACACGCCTCACACGCCACTCGTCCAACAGCCAATTTCCTGTGTCGGACGGAGGCGGCTTTCGCAGACCAACTTGGCTCAAACAGCCCAATTCAGCTTTCACATATGATTCCGATGCCACAAAACAAATCGGCTCTAACCGTGCAGCTCCGCTCTCTCAGACCAACTGCCTTCCCATCCAGAAACACACCACGCTGCCGGCACTTCCTCCTAGGCCGACTTCGACCAAAGATGCTTACTGAACAAATAGTAAATCGTTAGCTGACTGGAGCCATTGGCGACAGACAAGACCCAAGTCAAGTAAACGAAGTAAACTATGGCGCCACGGCTCAGAAATGTTTTGTTCACTTCAATAACCACTGTTTAAATAAACACTAGATTCTAATCTCTAAGACCTTCTACAATCTAAATGTCATGAAACGTTATTGACTTTAAAATTGTATCTCTCAATGTAAACAATCGGTATGTAATTGTAGTAACTTTGAATTGCGAAGCGACACGATTATCACTGGCTACTTTCTATCACAGTTAGTTGGTTTCTGGAGTGAAAGATTGTCGGTCAATAATTGAAGTATGTTTAGTTTTGTCGTAAGAGCTAACATGTTCTGATTTTACTTGTGAAATATGACTGGAAACAAAAGTGTGGGGAATATCTCCAGTTTTTAATTCTAATATTAATATACTGCAGATACAGGGAGCCGTTTCATCCTAATGGATCCTGCTGGTCTCTTAGACCAGCCATCCTACTTGACGCAGAAGGAACTACAATGAATTACGAGAAAATAGATAAGAAGGTCTTAACGGTCTTAATAGTTAACATTATATTGATCGTTAAATACCAATGTTCCGGTTTCATATTCCAGTTGTTTAAAATACTGAAGAACTGAAGAATTAACCAACTCGTTGCTCAAATGAGGTTCATGAGTTAATTTTTATAATGTAATAAACTTTAATAGCAGTAAGGGTGGGGAAATTTGACAGTCTACTGCCTTCCCACTGCCTTAGACACTTGCCTGCCTTAACATATTGTTATCAGGAAGGTTGAAAGCTGCCTACAAGACGGCATCTTTAAGTTTTCCATATTTTATCACTTGATTTCGCGAATCAGTTATTGTTCAAGCTATCAAGTGATGGTATTCTGAGCTGCAGCAAGTTTAGTTAGCTAGAATAGTTTTTGAAGCTTGCGGGAAGTCGTATGTTTGGGTTCCGGTACAGCGGGCGAATGGCAGTGCTATCCGCCAGGGGGAGGGGGGGGGGGGGGTACACTGTGGTAAGGATCTGAAGCAGTCTGTGGCTTGCTGGTCGCGGACCACATGAGACGTGCGATGTTAAAGAGAGCCAGTCGCTGTGTTTGAAGTTTGGTGAGGAACGTGATGCTACTGGGATTATCCTAAGCCACTGCCTATTCGCATAGTGATTTAATTAAGCGTTAACGAAGCATTTATATTTCATGATGAAATTCTCATTCATGAAACTTCCTGGCAGATTAAAACTGTGTGCCGGACCGAGACTCGGTCCGGCATACAATTTTAATCTGCCAGGAAGTTTCATATCAGCGCACACTCCGCTGCAGAGTGAAAATCTCATTCTGGATTCTCATTCATGTATGTAGGGAGTTTCCTACGAACGCTGCGGGCGGATGCGTGTTCGTCGTGTCGTCAGGTCTGCAGTCACGAACTTTGGTACAGAATCTGAATACAATCATTCGATCCCAAGAGTGGTTCAGTCAACTTGTCCGCCCCTTCTTTTCAGTCTCATTTGTTACATGTTTTATATCATATATATATATATAACTTCGTTCTTTTTCGTTTGTCTATTAGGCTTACTTTCCCCTTGCTCTTGTGCTGCTAAGATGCTGCCTATCATACTGCCAAATGGCATTTTGAATTGACTGTGCAACCTGTAAATCACAGACTCTGTCTGACTTAAAATGTTCTGGCTCATTGATTTATTACTGCATCTCAATAACTTTAAATATGCTAGCACTACATGGTAGCGTGTCAGGAGATGCTCCCTTTCTCTTAGAAGACACATTCGGTACATTTCACCTACTAGCATTTCCTATCACAGGTGACACCTCTTATTTTGAAAATTATGTATACCGGTTCTTTGCAAGAATTTCACAGATAATGTCAGCTTTTGATGCTGATTCTGTTCCTAGAGAAGCTGTATGTGATTATGTACAACTGTATTTATGTAGTGTTTCACAAGCAGTCACGAACAAAATGCATTTCTTGCTGTTTGAACCACATTTTGGTAAGGCATGGCTAGTCAGATCTTTCGAAACATTTGATTCAACCGGCTCATATCTTATAATTGAACTCGGCTCATTGATCTCGTCATTGTAGAAATATCACAAGATAACCATTTTACAAAAATTAGTTATATATTAGGAATGTGATGATGAAGGGTAGCCAGTTTAATATATAAAAGAACGGTAGTGGCCGACCATCAAGAGGCGTCACCATCGGAGTTCAAAATCTTCACTCAATGTGGGAAGGTGATGAACCATTGAATCACGTTCGTTTTGCAGTCGATGTAGGAATGTCTGTTTAATTGAAATCTAGAGACATTGGTGGCCTTTTGCTTCTTGCACGTGTATTTCCTCATGATAAGATTTACAGTCTGCAGAAGGACCAAAAACGTTACATTAAAATTAATGAAGTTTCCGAAAGGAAGCAAAAGGAAAATAACGTCTGTGGGCTGAAGTCTGACTACATGCAACATCTGCAGTTACCAGAAATTCCTTTTCAAGATATTTATTTATTTATTTATTTATTTATGCATTTATTTTACCTGGCAAGATTTGGGCCTTCAGGCCCTCTCTTACACCTAACCAGGCATACTCAGGTTCAACAAATTTCAGTTTCTACAGAACATTAAGGACATATAGCATGTTATACAGTATTAATGTTACAGAAAAAAATTAGAGATTATAAAAGTACTACAATGATAATTATAACAATCAAAAAGTAATTATAATAATCAAGAATAATAATAATAGTAATGACTATGTATAGGAAAGTGAACATATTTTTTCTTTTATGAATGTCAGTCCTATTGCTAGTTGGGAATTTTCTCGTTATATTCTTGCAGCTTGTGAGTTATTCTCATCAAGCAGAGACATAAGACGATAGAATGGGGTGAAAGAGATATAGAAAAGGTAGATAAGTTAGAGGAGGAGAAATAGAGTGGTAAAATTCGAAGCTATGATGGAGAGGAGAAAGAAAAAGATGAGAGGGGCACGACAATGGTGGCTATACCGTCCCTAATATGTAAGTCTTGAGTTCCCTCTTGAATGTTGACTGGTTCTGGATAAGACGCAGATCACAGGGGAGCGCGTTCCATAGTCGTATGGCTGAGATGGAGAATGACACAGAGAAAGATTTTGTGTTATGTAAAGGTACAGCCAAGATGCTAGATGTATCCGATCTGGTATTGCGGTTGTGGAATGATGATAGGTGTTTAATGTGAGAAGATAAGTATTGGGGGCACCAGTGGCTAAGAAATCGTTGAAGTAAGCACATCGTGTGGAGATCGCGTGCCTTATGTGGGCGTATCCAACCTAGCTGGGAGTATGAAGGACTGATATGATCATACAACCGTATATTGCATACGTATCTAACGCAAGCATTCATCACTAGCTCGAGGCATCTCGAATTTTCACTATTTGTGCCGTGTTGAACTACATCACAGTAGTAAAGATTAGGCAAGACTAGTGTTTGGACTAATTTTTGTTTAACATGGGTTGGAAATATTTTTCTAAATTTTTGAATTGCATGTAGGGAGGAGAGCGATTTCCGGCAAGCTGTGACTGTTTGTTCTTCCCAGTTTAGGTGTTCATCCAAGATTATTCCAAGGTCTTTTACTGTTTTTTGGTATGGTAGTTGGGTACCATTGAGGAGTATTTGAGGGACTGTTTCGCGAAAGTACCGACTGATTAACTTTGGATGAGATATAAGTATGACCTGGGATTTCTTGGGGTTTAGTTTCAGACCTAGGTTCTGTGCCCATCGAGAAACAGAGCAAAGATCTGCGTTCATACTCGCTACTGCGTCAGCAATGTTCTTGGGGCTTGCACTTATGTACAGTTGGACGTCGTCGGCATATAGATGGTAGTTGCAGGAGTGAATCACTGAAGAAATATCATTAATGTACAGTGAGAACAGTAATGGACCAAGGACGGAGCCTTGGGGAACTCCAGAGCGCACGTTTTTCCATGAAGACTTTTCCGAACCACAAATGACTTGTTGACTTCTGTTTTTGAGGTAGCTGTCGAACCAGTGTATAGCGCTGTTTGAGAAATTCAGCTGTTTCAAAACGCCACACTTCAATGTTATTAAGGTTCATAATTTAAAATGTAAGCACTCACACTACAGTGATATGACAAAAGTCATGGAATACATTCCAATGTCGTACCTCCTTTTTCCGGGGTACGGCAGGACCTCGACGTCGCATGGTCTCAACAAGTCGTTGGAAGTCCTCTACGGAAATATTGAGCCCTGCTGCTTCTATAGGCGTCCATAATTGCGAAAGTGTTGCCTATACAGAATGTTGTGCACGAACAGACCTCTCGATTGTGTCCCATAAACGTTCGATGGGAATCACGCTGGGCTATTTTCGTAGCCAAATCATTCGCCCTAATTGTCCAGAATGTCCCTTAAATCGCGTGCCCCTCTGCCGCGGCACACTGTCATCCATAAAAATTCCGTCCTTGTTACGGAACATGACGTCCTTGAATGGCTGCAAATAGTCTCCAAGTACCCGAACATAACCATTACAAATTAATGATCGGTTAATGTAAATGCAGCTCACACCATTATGGAACCACCACCAGCTTGCACATTGCCATGTTGACCGCCTAGATCCACGGTTTCGTGTGGTCTGCGCCACACTGGGACCCTACCATCAGCTCTTACAGACTGAATTCGGTACTCACCTAATCTGGCTGCGGTTTTCTAGTTGTCTAGGGCCCAATCGGTGTGGTCACCAGCCCAGGAGATGCGCTGCAGGCGATGTAGTGCTGTTAGTAAAGTCACTCATGCCGGTCTTCCGCTGACATAGCCTACTAACACCAAATTCCGCCGCACAGTCCTAACGGCCACATTCATCGGACGTCCAGCATTGATTTAGGGGTCATTTCACGAAGCGCTGCTTGTTCGTTAGCACTAACAACTCTACGAAAACGCCGCTGCTCTCATTCGTTAAATGAAGGCCGTCGCCTGCTGCGTTGTCACTGCGAGAAGTAATGCTTGAAATTTGGTATTCCCGGCACATTCTTGACATTGTGATTCTCGGGATATTGAATTCCCTTAGGATTTCCGAATAACAATGTACCACACGTCTAGTTCCAACTACAGAGTACATCGAGAAAGTTCAAAGAAGAGCAGCATGTTTTGTATTATCGCGAAATAGCGGAGATAGTGTCACTGACATGATACAGGATTTTTTGTGGACATCATTAAAAAAAGGAGTTTTTCGTTGTGATGGTAATTCCTCACGAAATTTCAATCACCAACTTTCTCCTCGGAATGCGAAAATAGGTTGTTGACGCCGATCTACATAAGTAAACTGTGAATTTTACTTTCTAAACCTTTTCTTAAAGAATTTACTTTATTTACTAGCGCTTCATCAAAAACATTAGCACATTTAATCACACTATGTGAGCGTGGAAGTAGTTGCCAATGAGTAACTGATGAAAACAAATTTCTTTCATCAAATGGAAATTTTATTCGTCAAAACCCTTTCTTTAAAAAAAAGATTTAAAAATAATATTCTGAAAGCACCCTCTAAATATCAAGTTACAATTTATTAAGAGGCAGAAATAACTTTTTATTTTTTATTTTTGACAGTGTGAGCTTTCGGGCTGAGGAGCTTGGCGCTCCCTTTCAACACGGCCGTAGTCACGACCGCTCACAACTTCTGAAAGACTACACTGGTGCAAATCTGCAACATACCAGATTACTTTAAACTAAAAATTTTAACAACTCACACAAACACATAAACTATGCACCTCGTAGGAGCGATGGAAATGATACAAAACACTCACATTAAAAAAAAATTATAGCCAGCGAAAGTGAAACTTGTTTTCAAAAGAAAACTTACGGTGGAAGGGTGGCAACTTTATATACTAAAATGACCATTTAAATAAAAACCTATGATATGCAATCTTACATAAAATGTACAAACATGCTCTACATTACACATATACCGCCTCTCAAGAGGATAGGCAAGATAAAAACGTATTTCAGGAATTCGGCCTTTCCACCTTAAGCAATAAATTCGTTAACACCGAATCCGACAAACATGACAGAGGCAGCTATTAACGTACGGCAGACCGACAGACAGACAGACATACACTAACTGCTTAACAAATGCCCACGGGAGACAGATGAGCAAGCAGGGGACGAGAGACTGACCAAGAAAACAAGTAGAATTTAACAAGTAAATGAAACAATATATCACGAATCACTTCTAATAAACTACGATGTCTGGCGAAGAGCTGGCGCAGTACCCCCCCCCCCCCCAAAAAAAAAAAAAAAAAACGCTCTCACCGTCCGCTTCCAGCCGCTTCAACGGACGCTCCGATCTCCCGTCTCACGGCTTCACAGCTCGCGCCGGCCAAATGGCTCTGAGCACTATGGGACTTAACAGCTATGGTCATCAGTCCCCTAGAACTTAAAACTACTTAAACCTAACTAACCTAAGGACAGCACACAACACCCAGTCATCACGAGGCAGAGAAAATCCCTGAACCCGCCGGGAATCGACCCCGGGAACCCGGGCGTGGAAAGCGAGAACGCTACCGCACGACCACGAGCTGCGGACCATGCTTAAGGCGGACAAGTCATCTTGTGTCTCAGTGCGTGACCGACCGACCGATCGATCCAACTGCCAATGCCCCATTGCCTGAGCAAACTCGAGCGGACTGGCGGCCTAACACATACTAGCACTCCGGTCCGGACGACCGACAGACACGACTGCCCCACACTGAACCGGCTGACCAACTGACCGACTGGTGAGATCACAGCGCCCCTTAAATGCACGTGAACAGGCAACCTTTTTCCTTTCCCACCAGAGGGAGACACCGAAGCTGCGATTGCCACAGCGGCGCCACCGCCAGAAACGGAGGGCGAGTGTTTCACACTATGCGCTGTGGCGCGCTCTTCAAAACAGCAATTTTTACCACGGCTCAATAAGCGGAAACGATCATCATAATAAAATAAGCGAAATCAGAGCTCGCAAGGAAAGATAGAGGGTTCCGTTTTATTCGCCCGCTGTTCGAGACTGGAATAATAGAGATTTATTGTGAAGGTGACTCGATGAACCCTCTGCCTGGTCCTTGAGTGCGATTTACAGAGTATCCATACAGACGTAGATGTACAAATTTGTGACCTCTCTGTTTTAAGGAGTTTTGACTATCTGAATAAAACACGCGAAAATTTCCTAAGTAACACAATATTTCTTTTTCCCCTACTAAACTGATATTTTGGCAATGGTGCACATTATCCTGGGCCAGTGAAAACACGTAACTTCATTAATGGAGCTGTAACAGATATAAACTGAAGAGCCAACGAAAATGGTAAACCAGCAAATTTAAAAACTGCTGACTCATCACTTTTCTCCAGTCAATAACTATTCGTTACATTGAATGAACGCTAGACTTGGCAAAACATATTGATTTTACTAAAAAAACCAGTGAATACACTGAAGAAGCAAAGAAACTGGTACACCTGCCTAATACCGGGTAGGGACCCGCGAGCACGTAGAAGTGCCGCAACACGACATGACATGGACTCGACTAAAGTCTGAAGCAGTGCTGACGCCATGAATCCAACAAGTAGTACGAGAGGTTGGAGATCTCTTCTGAAAAGCACGTTGCAAGGCATCACAGATATGCTCAATAATGTTCATGTCTGGGGAATCTGGTGGCCAGCAGAAGTGTTTAAATTCAGAAAAGGGTCTCCAGAGGCACTTTGTAGCAATTCTGACGTGTGAAGTGCCCCGCTGTCCTGCTGGAATTAACCAATTTCGTCGGAATGCACAGTGGACAGGAATGGATGCAGGTATCAGGCAGTGTATTTGTGTACGTGTCATCTGTCGCAGTCGTATCTAGACGTATCAGGGGTCCTGTTATCACTCCAACTGCACACGCCCCAGACCATTACAGAGCCTCCAACAGCTTGAACAGTCCCCTACTGACGTGCAGGGTCCATGGATTCATGAGGTTGTCTCCATATGCGAACACGTCCATCCGCTCGATACAATTTGAAACGATACCAGGAAACATGTTTCCAGTCATCGACAGTCCAATGTCGGTGTTGACGGAACCAAGCGAGGCTAAAGCTTTGTGTCGTCCAGTCATCAAGGGTACACGAGTGGGCTTTCGGTTCCGAAAGCCCTTATTGATTATGTTTCGTTCAGTGGTTCGTACACTGGCACTTGTTGGTGTTATAGTCTGTGTACGAGCGATGAAGTTCGGATTTTTCCCGTAAGACCATTTCACGAATGTACTCTGAATATCAGGAATCCCGTTAAAGCATCAAATCTGCGACATCGCTGCGGCCGGAAAAAGATCCTGCAAGAACGGGATCAACGATGACTGAAGCGTGGTAGAAGAGCAACACTTCCTCAATTTGCTGCAGATTTCAATGCTGGGCCATCAACAAGTGTCAGCGTGCGAACCATTCAACGAAATGTCATCGATATGGACTTCCGGAGCCGAAGGCCCACTCATGTGCCCGTCATAACTGCACGACACAAAGCCTTACGACTCGACTTGGCCCGTCAACATTGGACTGTTGATGACTGGAAACATGTTGCCTGGTCGGATGAGTACGTTTCAAATTGTATCGAACGGATATACGCTTACCGTAAGGCGACAACCTCATGACTTCATGGACCACGCATGTCAGCTGAGGATTGTTCAAGTTGGTGGAGGTTCTGTAATGGTGGTAATAGTTGAGTGCCGTTGGAGTGATAGGGGACCCCTGATACGTCTATATAGAACTCTAACACCTACAACCCTGACAGGTGACACGTACGTGAGCATCCTGTCTGATCACCTGCATCCATTCATTTCCATTGTGCATTCCGACGGACCTGGACAATTACAGCAGACGAATAGGACACCGTTGACGTCCAAAATTGCTACCGCGTGGCTCCAGGGCAATTCTTCTGAGTTTAAACATTTCCGGTGGCCACCAAATTCCCCACACATGAACATTATTGAGCATATCTGGGATGTCTTGCAACGAGTTTTTCAGAAGAGATTTCCACCCCCTCGTACTCTTACGGCTTTATGGACAGCGCTGCAGGATTCGTGGCGTCAATTTCTCCAGCACTAAATCACTCCAGCACTTCTTCAGACATTAATCGAGTCCATGCCACGTCGTGTTGCAGTACTCCTGCGTGCTCGCGGGGGCCCTACACAATATTAGGCAGTGCACCACTTTATTTGGCTCTTCAGTGTATTTACTGGTTTTCCAGTACAATTAATATATTTTTCCAAGTACAGCTTTCATTCACTGTAACGAATAGTTCTTCATTACAGAAAGGTGATGGGTCAGAAATTTTTAAATTTGCTTTTGTGCTAAACTATGAATTACAGAACAAAAACACACAGTGCTACGCAGTCCTTGAAACCTTGACAACCATTGGCACCGAAAGAACAACAAATACACAGATCATTTGTGGTTAAGAAATATTTTGTCCTCTCCTGTAAAATTTTACTTTGTGATTCGTGACTACTTCAAATGGTTCAAATGGCTCTGAGCACTATGGGACTTAACATCTGTGGTCATCAGTGCCCTAGAACTTAGAACTACTTAAACCTAACTAACCTAAGGACATCACACACATCCATGCCCGAGGCAGGATTCGAACCTGCGGCCGTAGCAGTCGCGCGGTTCCGGACTGAGCGCCTAGAACCGCTAGACCACCGCGGCCGGCTCGTGACTACTGTTAAGTGACCGATTCAATGTGTATTTCTGCTTCACTTACGTTCAAACTACTCTTATTATCCCTACTATTTTGATGTTGCGCGAGTAATAGTTATTATGCTCAATTAGCGTTCATTTGTCTTGTTTCAGTAAGACTGCGTTTATTCATTTGTTATGTGACTCAAGACTTTGTGTATAATAACGCACATCTGTTTGAATTAGGGATTTGTTCGATTTACATTATACTAGGAAAGCAAATTTCAACTAGAATACATCTTTTCAGTGGTGAACTGAATCTGTGTACGGTGTCTGATGACATATCTGTTGAGATGCTGACCTTTAAAGCATAGTAGCAGTTACCTGCAGCTGTGTTCGCGTGTCATTAGTTTCGTAATGATGAGTGACGATGAGTAAGTAAACTAGGGTATGTGCGATAACATCGGCTGCCCTCACGTACCTGTCCGTACATGTAAGCATAGCTCGTGATGTGCGCGTTCCCCTTCCCCTCCCCTGCTCAAACCCACAGTGCCGGCTTGCACAGCATTGCTGCCGGGCAGTGGGGCGCGAGCAGGAGTGCGCCTCTATGCATTGTCCTACCGAAGTAGTTACACTTTGCACAACGTGTTCATTCAGCAACAAATTTAATAACTTGTAACGTGGTTTATGTTCACAAGAAAAGACGTTCCATTCTCCAAAACAGCCTCTTAGGGATCGATTCTTTTTCGTTCTGCAGTAGCCTACATTTTTCCTCAAGGTTCGATATATCTCCATACAAATATCATCGCAGTCAGTTGGCTGTGTAATAGATTAATTTTTATCAGTTAGTTAAGTAGTATGCAGTGATACGTGTATATTCTTGATCTCAATGTGTTGGAATCCATGGATTACTTTCCTTTACTTTTATTATGAAAAAACGAACAAGCTTGGTGTCCTTCTCGGTATCTACTACTTCTCTTGTCTCCATCCATGTAAGCATGCTATTTTGTTGTTTTAGGTAATTTTAGAATAATGAGGATTACCTCGCATATTCAGTCTGAAAATGTAGTTGCCTCGTTGTTGAAGTACTTTAGTTATTCCTTACCGTCTGTAAAATATCTTTTGCTATGTTTCAGCAGCTAAATAATTCAGGGATCCGTAAGTTTTGTTACGAGACGAATACGCTCTATTAGCGCTGCATCAGACGCGGATTTGCATCTTTTTCTTAGAAATTGCAGTTTAAATTGTTTTGATGCGAAGTTACATTATTATTGCTGTGCACTGCAACATATTTTATAGCATTGTGTAGTATTTTAACGTAGTCAACCATCACCAACTCATTATTTTTCTTAGCAACTCTTCACCTGGTCTCGGGAAGTACGTAAGTAAGACTTTGAATCATATCTTAATTTAAAACTGAACAGAGTCATGACTCTCGCTCCGACCCGTGCGATTTTTCCCGCCTCAGAACGGTAGCTTTCTGAGGAACAATGCAGTCTAAAATTCCATTTCCATTCTGATTGCCCATAATAAACTTTTTCTCTTTTTTGTGGGGATGCAGAATATCACATTGGCTCTCAACAGTCTGGGCTTTGTGTAAACTTTATGTGTACGATATGTGTGTTAGATGTTATTGCATTGTTGTAATCTGCCTGTTTTTCTTCTTTGCTGTACGAATGAACACAATGGGTCTGTCTATGGACATATCAAAGTTAACATTAGGATGTAACAGCCGCTCAACTGATTTAGCAAATTTGTCATTGCAGCCAGCTAACAACAATGCTGAATTAATTATAATGAAGGATTTAACAAAGATTTACCTAAGAAAATGAAACAACTGTGTGATACTTACATACTTGCAGAGTATGTAAGTAAATTAGAACGTAAAGCAGAATCTTTTACTAGAAAACAACAAGCTAACATTAAATTACAATTCGGTACACATCTAGCTCTCACAAACATTGTTCTGAATGACTTCCTAGTAAACATAAATTTATAAATGAATGTTTGAATTCTGAACTGCTGAGTGTAGTTCACAAATCTGGTATAACGTATTGTCAAAAGGAGGCAGGCTAGTAAAAGTTGCTAACACAGAGTTGAAACTTTTAAAAACCAGACACAACGAAGATTTGTCACAATGACAAGAGAAAGAAGTGCCTCAAGTGAAAGAGATTCAGCATGAGTTGGCAAAGACTTAACAACGATATTAACAGTGCGTCACAGCCGACGAAAATAGTAACCTTTTGACTTGTGGCCAATGGTATGGTAATGAAGTGATCCACAATGGCATGTTGCCTGACCACATGTTGCACTGCATGGGAGCAGAGTCACAATTATTATCCATCCTACAGGACGAAAGCCTACTTAGTAAGAGGTTTGATGTATTCATTCCTGAGAAGAAAAGTATACATCTTGTTGTATTCGTTAAGGCTTTTACAATGTATTTCCAGGTCATAGACACCTAAACGAAGGCTTCAGTACATTACAAGCTTCATCGAAGAAGATCTGCGCTTTGGCCCCTGAGACTGCTGAGAACTGCCAAGATTATGTCAATTTGGGCGGGAACTTTTAGAAAAGAATTGGTCTGGGTATGTGCAGGAGGGACGTAGGTGTATAAATTATTCAGTCTAGAGCCGTTTAACGGACAGCATGATATCCTCCACTACCGAAAAATATATAACCAATACCAGATACTGGAACATGCTTATTTCTGTCTGAGATGATCTCAGAAATTTAAAGGCCAAATTGCTACTGGATCTCCTGGATAAATTAGTACAAGTACCATACACTGACACTGACAACTTTATGTCAGTCTTAGATTCTCTTGATCTCACACAAAAAGTCAAACAATCACAGTAGCAATGTGACACAATCTTCTCCTCCGTGGTTGCAGTGTTACAGACCCAGCAGCCCAAAAGACAACAGAAAGCATTACCTTACATGACAGGGACTGACTTCTATGCGAAATCTGCAGCACATAGATCGCAGTTCACCTGAATTTAAAAAAAGAAATTGACGTGACATGTCATGTGCTCTGGTATTTTATGAAACTGGAAATGGCAAGAGGCAATACTGCCATAATAAATGGAACAACAATAAAAGCAAATGGGATGTCATGACCAAGAGCAGATCCATAATCATAATAACAATAATAGTACACCTAAGGCCCTGGTATATTCTCACATTATTGCAGAAGAGTGCAAAAATATAAACGAAGTGGCACATGTGCCACGCCATTCCAACATGGATCAGCAAACTAGACACAGTCACATTAATTCCTCAAATGCTGACTGTGGGATTGTCTGGGGGAAATACAGAAAAATCGATAAAGATTCTATGTTACAATAATGATACCAATATCAGGAAAGAGTTAGCCACAGATCGGTGATAGGAAAAATACCAACCTGTAATACATGCATACAGATTGAGCAGGTTAAAGATATTGACAACCAAATAACGGTCAGATTCGTGCAGTCTACTAGTATTAACTCATAACAAGAATCTGAGCTAGAAAATGTATTATTAAAATATGTGCATATATTTAGTAAAAGACTTGGTATCTTAAGTACATAAAGTTCACCGCCATGATATTTATTACTACAACATCTATTCTATCCCATGGTGTAAGTGTAAGGAAGCAGCAGTTAACAGATATATAAAACAGATGCTACAGTAGCATATAACAGAACCCACCACGTTGCCCGACTGCAGTCCACTATTGGTTGTGGCAAAACCAGGATAACCAGGTGCTGATGTTTCTTTAGCGTTGGATGCAAGCACAGGTCATCCCTGTATGGACACGTCTGGAGAATTTGGATGAATAATTATATAAATTTTTTGGGTTGAATTCCTCACTAGCGTCGTTTTAAAAAGTTCATACTTGCAGATAAGACTTTCTGAAGAATCTAGGAAATATACTGCCTTTTTTTCGATGGAAGAAGCTATCAGTTCTGCGTATTGCCATTTGGCTTACATATGAGTTCAGAAGTATTTATAACCGCCGTAGATACTGTATTAGGACCTGAACTTCTTGACCAAGTTACATTGTATGTTAAGGCACAGCACCAGGAGTGACAGCTTATCTGCAGAAGTCTAACATAGGGAGAAGGTTAAATTTTCTGGTTACATCATTACTGCTACTGGAATAACAATGGCCTCAATAAGATTAGTGCCATCAGAATTTCCCATACACATGTCCTAAGAAACTACTAAGAGCATTCTTTGTCTTATCTTCATTTTTTTCGTCGGTTAGTATCAAATTGAATTTTAAATAGTTCAAACTTGCTAAGACTTTTAAAGAAAAATGCACCATGGATTGGCTAAGTGGTTGTGAGAGTGACTTTAATGCAGTAAAATGTGCTTTGGTCAATCTTTATCATTTTCTGGATTAAGAGCTTGTCTGTTTCATATCATGAGGAACAAGAAAAACGAGAAATTTGACTCGTACATTCTGTAAGCTGCGCCTTAGCTTAATGCGAACATGCATACTTTGCAACTGAATTAAAAATTCTAGCAATGCTTCGGGCATTTAAAAAATTCACCTATTACATTTATGAAAGAAAACTTGAAAGTCTATTGCGGCCATCATGCGAGTGTTCTAATGTCATGCATGCCACCACGACTCACTTGGTGTTATGGTCTTTCTTTCATCAGAAGTACAATTCTGAAGTCATTTACGTATCCGGAAGAGACAAATAATATAGCTGTTGCACTGTCACGATTACCACAGAGCTTATCTGAATACAGAGATGTAGCTGAAAAAACTACTGACCGTCAACTACTGTTAACGCAAGATCGTTATTATCGCCATTACTACACAAACATGTGTAAGAACACTGATGATTCACTTAATTCAGACAACCGGTGCCAGAAGGTAAAAATGGTAGTTTCACAAAATCCATTAGACAAACTGAACCGACGCCATATGATACAGAATGATGTCTTAGCGCATAGACGAAATCCTAGTTTCAATACTCAATGTGTTTACGTTTCTTGCACATATGAAGTTGCATTACTTTCACGTACACATAATGCCGGACGTCATTATATCGCATTTCATTGTGTACAGAAAATTAGCTTACTCTGTTTACTTTCGAAACATGGGAGAACGAATAAAACAACTACTAAAAACATGTCTTATTTGTCAAAAATCCAAACCTAGCAATAAATCCCATCGCACAGAATTATATTTTATTATATCAACACAATTAGGTCAAATAGTCTGATAAATATTAGAGGACATCTCCCTTCTATGAAATGTGAGTTAAATATATCGCGGTTTATATGATGTATTCAACAAGTATGTTAAATTATATGCTACAAAATCTACAGCAGTAGCTCCAATCATCAAGAGAGTAGTAAACAGTAAATCCCAACAGCGGGAAAACCTACCAAACTGCTATCTGATAATACATCTAACTTGACATGTCAAAACTGGGAAACATTTCTACGTGAAAATCATATGGAAAAGATACGAGTCGTAATGTGGTTTTTCATCCAGAAGGAAATCCAAGTGATTGTGTCCTCAGAGAGTTCAGTAGATTCTAGAACATATGCACACAGTCAACAAACTAAATAGATTGACTACTTGGAATTCTTTGGGCAGATTATAAACAGTCTTTCTCTGTGTAACACAGCTCTCTTCACCTGATCTGATAAAGAAATTCAAAAATAAGAATGAGTGGTTAAACCTGTTTCCGGCAGTATTCAGAGAAGAATGTACCTCGAAAGAAAAAGTAAGAAAAATATTAGTTACCCTCACACAAGACGCTCACTTTCATAAACTTTAGAGTCATTGGAAGTTCAGACATATACGAAAATACCAGATACGAAATTACATTCTCTTAAGAACCTACCCAAAGTCGTCATTTTCGCATCAGAAAAATTTTAAGTTAGAGCTTCTGTATATTTCTTCTTACAGGATTTTAAAAATACCTCTTCTTGGAAGTTACCTTCTGGCTTATTCTAAAAATAATAGAATAACACGACTATATTACTACCAGGTATTGAAAAGTATTTTCACAAATAGTTGAACTTATTTTTGCATATTGGGATAAGAAAGAGAGCAGATTTTGACTAAGTACTATACTTTCAATTTTCATGAGCTGCAAGAGTATCCTCTGCTCAGATTTGAGTCTTTGTTTTATTTCTGCCCTTGCTTTCTCCGAATTCTATTACTTATTTGGTCTGGCACTCAGTAGAAAGGTTGAATTTTACACAGTAGTTGTCACTGTTGTTCTCTCCTATGAGACTGTATTATCTTCCCGAAACAATATCTGAAGAGTCATTCCAGGATCACAAACAGAAAGCTACTGAACGAATGTAAATATATTTACGTGAAAAGTCGATAAGCAAGATTCCTTGTTGTGGTTGTGGTCTTCAGTCCAGAGACTGGTTTTATGCAGCACTCCTTGCTACTCTATCCTGTGCAAGCTTTTTCATCTCCAAGTAAATACCACAACCTACATCCGTCTGAATCTGCTTAGTGTACTTATCTCTTGCTCTCCCTCTATGATTTTCACCCTCCACGCTGCCCTCCAAAACTAAATTGGTGATCCCTTGATGCCTCAGAACATGCCCTATCAACCGATCCCTTCTTCTAATCAAGTTGAGCCACAAATTCCTCTTCTCCCCAATTCTGTTCAGTACCCCCTCATTAGTTACGTGATCTACCCATCTAATCTTCAGCATTCGTTGCCATCACAGTTCGAAAGCTTCTTTTCTCTTATTGTTTTAAGTATTTATCGTCCCATACAGGGTTACACCCCATACAAATATTTTCAAAAAAGACTTCCTAACACTTAAATCTACACTCGATGTTAACAAATTTCTCTTCTTCACAAACGCTTTCCGTGTCATTGCCAGTCTACATTTTATTTCCTCTCTACTTAGACTATCATTAGCTATTTTGCTCCCCAAATAGCAAAACTCATCTACTACATTAAGTGACTCATTTCCTACCCTAATTCCCTCAGCTTCACCTGAATTAATTAGACTACATTCCATTGTCCTCGTTTTGCTTTGTTGATGTTCATCTTATATCCTCCTTTCAAGACACTGTCCATTCCGTTCAACTGCTCTTACAAGTCCTTTGCTGTATCTGACAGCATTACAATGTCATCTGCAAACCTCAAACGTTTTATTTCTTATCCATGGATTTTAATTCCTGCTTAAAATTTTTCTTTTGTTTCCTTCACCGCTTGCTCAATATTCTGACTGAATAACATTGGGTATAGGCTACAACCGTTTCTCACTCCCTTCAAAACCACTGCTTCCCTTTCAAGTCCCACGCCTCTTATAACTGCCATCTGGTTTCTGTACAAATTGTAAATAGCTTTTCGCTCCCTTTATTTTACCCCTGCCACCTTCAGAATTTGAGACAGAGTGTTCCTGTCAACATTTTCAAAAGCTTTCTCTAAGTCTACAAATTCTAGAAACGTACGTTTACCTTTCCTTAATCTGTCTTCTAAGATAAGTCGTAGGTTCGGTATTGCCTCATGTGTTCCAACATTTCTATGGACTCCTAACTGATCTTCCCCGAGGTCGGTTTCTTTCTGTTTTTCTATTCATCTGTAAAGAATTCGTGTTAGTATTTTGCAGCCGTGACTTGTTAACATAATAGTTCTGTATGTTTCACACCTGTCAGCACCTGCTTTCTTTGGGGCTGTAATTATTATATTCTTCTTGAACTCTGAAGGTATTTCGTCTGTCTCATACATCTCGCTCACTAGATGAAAGAGTTTTGTCATGGCTGGCTTCCCAAGGCTATCAGTAGCTCTAATGAAATGTTGTCTACTCCCGGGGTCTTGTTTCGACTTAGGTCTTTCAGTGCTCTGTCAAATTCTTCACGCAATATCGTATCTCCCATTTCAACTTCGTCTATGTCACCTTCCATTTCCATAATATTCCCCTCAAGTACATCGCCCTTATATAAACCCTCTACATACTGCTTCCACGTTTCTGTATTCCCTTCTTTGCTTATAACTGGTTTTCCATCTGAGCTCGTGATATTCATACAAGTGGATCTCTTATCTCCAAAGGCCCCCTTAATTTTACTGTAGGCAGTATCTATCTTCTGGTGATATATGCCTTTACATCCTTACATTTGTCCTCTAGCCATCCCTGTAAAGCCATTTTGCACTTCCTGTCGATCTCATTTAGAGACGTTTGTACTCCTTTTTGCCTGCTTCATTTACTGCATTTTTATATTTTCTCCTTTCACCAATTAAATTTAATATCTATTCTGTTACCGAAGGATTTCTACCAGCCCTCGTCTTTTTACCATTCTTCTTCTTCTGTATTTCTTTTCCCCGTATTTGTCAATGGTTCCCTAATGCTACCTACAATTCCATGTTCTTAGTTTATCCGTGTCCTATCTCCTTAAATTTCCATCTTTTTGCACTTTCTTCAGTTTTAATCTACGGCTGATAACCAACAGATTGTGGTCACAGAGCACATATGCCCATGCAAATTGTCTTACAACCTAAAACCTGGATCCTAAGTCTCTGTCTTACCATTATATCTGAAACCTCCCAGTGTCTCCATGCCTCCTTCTTTCATGATTCTTAAACCAAGTTTTAGCTATGATTAATTTACTATCTGTGCAAATTTCTACCAGGTGACTTCCTCTTTCATTCATTACCCCCATTCCATATTCACATACCACTTTTTCATCTCTTCATTTTCCTACTACAGAATTCCAGTACCCGATGACTATTGAATTTTCGTCTCCCTTCACTGTCTGAATAATTTCTATTATTTCATCATACATTTCTTAAATCTCTTCATCATCTGCGTAGCTAGTTGGCACATAAACTTGTACTGCTGTGGTAGGCGTGGGCTTCGTGTCTACCTTGGCTAAAATAATGCGTTCACTACGCTGTTCGTAGTAGCTTACCCGCGTTCTTATTTTTTTATTCATTATTATACCTACTCATGCATTATCCCTATTTGATTTTCTATTTACAACCCTGTATTCACTTGACCAGAAGTCTTGTTACTCCTGCCACCGAACTTCACAAATTCCTACTGTATCTAACTTTAACCTATCAATTTCCCTTTTTAAATTTTCCAACATACCTGTCCTATTAAGGGATCTGACATTACACGCTCCGATCTGTAGAACGCCAGTTCTCTTTCACCTCATAACGACGTCATCCTGAGTAATCCCCGCCCGGAGATCCGAATGGGGGCTATTTTACCTCCGGAATATTTTACCCAACAGGACGCCATCATCATTTAACCATACGGTAAAGCTGTATGCCCTCGGGAAAAATTACGGCTGTAGTTTCTACCTTGCCTTCAACCGTTTGCATTACCAGCTCAGCAAGACCGTTTTGGTTAATGTTGAAAGGCCATATCAATCATCCAGATTGTTGCCCCTACAGCTATTCGAAAGGTTTGTCTGGCCTCTCAAGACAACACTCTGTTGCGGCTGCACTTACGGTACGGCTATCTGTATCGCTGATGCACGCAAGCCTCCCCTCTAACGGCAAGGTCCACGGTTCGAGAGGGGTGATGGGGGGAGGGAGAGGCAAAAGATTCCTAAGAGGAGATATCTGTATGTATTGCTTTTCTGAGAAAACTACCTAGTTATGTTGTACTGAAAAATCTTGGAGGCCATGAGTGAAATCACGAGAGCATGGACTACAAATAATTAACTGTGTTATAGTGGAATGTAACTTCAAAGGATTGTTGTGATCGTAAATACGATAGAAGGTAGGATAGGACAGTGATGGGTGCATACGCTGGGAACATTCAACGGTAGAGTAAAAATAGTACATTGCCGGAGGGCGTTATTACGGGCGACAAACTGAAATATTCGTATAAGCTTTGCTCTGGCTCTAGATTTACCTCGAGATAGCGACTCGCCAATTAGTGTCGCGCAGAAAAGTGGAAATATAGACTCAGTGCGAGATGTGGCTTCTTTCTATCACGTCTCGAGTACTCACTTAATAATTCCGCGTGGCCGTTGAGCGAGATGCAACTATGTACTCTCCAGGGCTAACCGCTCTGCATGGTGTGACGGCAGTTCTGATTGTTGGTCGCTTTATTTGGCACGCCATCATTATTGAATTGAATTATGAAAAAAACATTTATGGCTATTTGGCACACTCAACACTGATTTGACGTAATAAATGTATATGTATATATGTGTCAATTTTTTCTTCACGTAAAATATTATTTGTATACCTCTGATCACTCTCTTTTAGTATGTACTGCACGGCTTATGCACTATATGTCAGTAACTGTACGGTGCAATTGTTTCATATACGTGGATACCTCTATACTGAGTGAAGTAAATGTGGGGCGCCGGGCAAATTGAACTTATGGTTTCTGCATATTGTTTCGACACATGACTTTCAGTGAAGAGGCTGAGTTCCAACATCTTTCCTAACCGAAAAAAGTGACATCACTTCGTTTCGTTTCAACACTCCTCGTCATCATCTGCCGCAAGGTAATCTTGAAATCCTGTTCTCGTGAACCAAAACACTGATTGCCTGTAACACAAAAAGATATCAATTAGTTGAACATTGTTACTATTTTGTGTTAAGTTATCATAACTTTGAAACAGAAAGACACTAGAAACAAGAACCAAATATGTAAAACATGTGCAATCGACAAAAAATGATTTCAAGCATTTTAAGTTGTGAAGGGAAGTTACGTCATTCATCGTAAAACGTCTTTAAACATCTCTGAAAAGTGACACATTTTTCCATACAAGCTATTAACGAAAACTTTATGTGGAAGATGTTTAAATCAAAATCTAACGACTGTTTTATTTACAGTACTGACTGTAGCAGAAAATAAAACTTGGCACTGCAGTAACTTGAAATTATGGTAGAAACCTGCAACCTAAATAAACAATAACTAACGAATAATTGTTCAACAGTACATCTACCCTAATTAATTGTACCTGTAATAATGTAACTAACACGCAATATTCCTGTGTCTCATGAAACAAGACCCTCTAATACTGCTTTTGAAAGGCCACTCCAACTTGTTACAACCCTTCTTATAGCTATTCAGCGGGGCAGGCTAATAAATTAATTTTTATTTTTCAGTTGCGTAGTATGCGGATATATGTGTGGATCCTTGACCACGATGAACTGGAATCCATGGATTCCTTTCGTTCATCTTTTATTACGAAAAAAACGAGGCACGCATGGTGTCCTTCTCTGTACCTAATTCTCCTATGCATATTTCATAACACGGATCACATTCATTCTGAAAATGTTGTTGCTTTATTATGATAGTACCTTAATTGTTACTTTTTTTGGGTCATCATTCTTCTGACTGGTTTGATGCGGCCCGCCACGAATTCCTCTCCTATGCTAACCTCTTCATCTCAGAATAGCACTTGCAACCTATGTCCTCTATTATTAGCTGAGAGTATTCCAGTCTTTGTCTTCCTCTACAGTTTCTGCCTTCTACAGCTACCTCTAGTGCCATGGAAGTATTTCCCTCATGTCTTAACAGATGTCCTATCATCCGGTCTCTTCTACTTATCAGTGTTTTTCATATATTCCTTTCCTCTCCGATTCTGCACAGAACCTCCTCATTCCTTACCTTATCAGTCCACCAATTTTTCAACATTCGTCTGTAGCACCACATCGCAAATACTCCGTTTGTCTTCTGTTCCGGTTTTCCCACAGTCCATGTTTCACTACCATTCAATGCTGTACTCCAGACGTACATTCTCAAAAATTTCTTCCTCAAATTAAGGCCGATGTTTGATATTAGTAGACTTCTCTTGGCCAGGAGTGCCCTTTTTGCAATTGCTAGTGTCTGCTTTTGGTGTCCTCCTACCTCCGTCCGTCACTGGTTATTATACTGCCTTGGTAGCAGAATTCCTTAACTTCATCTACTTCGTGACCATCAATCTTGATATTAAGTTTCTCGCTGATCTCATTTCTACTGCTTCTCATTACCTTTATCTTTCTTTGATTTACTCTCAATCCATACTCTGCAGATCATGTAAATCTTCTTCACTTTCACTCAGGATAGCAATGTCATCATCGAATCGTACATCGATATCCTTTCACCTTGAATTTTAATTCCACTCTTGAACCTAACTTTCTTTTATTTCCATCATCGCTTCCTCAATGTACAGATTGAACAGTAAGGGCGAAAGACTACATCCTTGTCTTACATCCTTTTTAATACGAGAACTTCGTTACTGGTCGCCCACTCGTATTATTCCCTCTTGGCCGTTGTACATATTGTACATTTTTCCAGATCTACAAATCCTATGAATATGTTTTGATTTTTCTTCAGTTTTCCTTCCATTATTAACCGCAATGTCAGAATTGCCTCTCTCGTGCATTTACATTTTCTAAAGCCAAACTGATCGTCATCTATAACATCCTCAATTTTCTTCTCCATTCTTCTGTATATTATTCTAGTCAGCAACTTGGATGCATGAGCTGTTGAGCTGATTGTGCCATAATTATCGCATTTGTCACCTCTTGCCGTATTCGCAATTGTGTGGATGATGTTTTTCCTAAGGTCAGATGTATGTTGCCACACTCATATATTCTACACACCAACTTGAATAGTCGTTTTGTTTGCCACTTCCCCCAACGATTTTAGAAATTCTGATGGAATATTATCTATCCCTTGTGCCTTATTTGAGCCTTCAAATCTCTTTCAAATTCTTATTCTAATTCTGTGTCCCCTATCTCTTCTAAATCGACTCTTGTTTCATCTTCTATCACCTCAGTCATATCTTCCCTCGCATAGAGTATTTGAATGTATTCTTTCCATCTATACGCTCTCTCCTGTGCATGTAACACTGGAATTCTCGTTGCACTCATGATGTTATCACCCTTGCTTTTAATGTCACCGAAGGTTGTTTTGATTTTCCTGTATGCTGAGTCAGTCCTACCGACAATCATTTCCTTTTTCGATTTCTTCACATTTTTCATGTAGCCATTTCGTCTTAGCTTCCTTGTAATTCCTACTTATTTTATTCCTCAGCGACTTGTATATCTGTATTCCTGAGTTTCCTGGAACATTTTTGTACTTCCTCCTTTAATCGATCCGTTGAATTATTTCTTCTATTACCCATGGTTTCTTCGCAATTACTTTCTTTGTACCTATGTTTTCTTTCGCACCTTCTATTATCGCCCTTTTTAGGGATGTCCATTCCTCTTCAACAGTACTGCGTACTGAGCTGTTTCTTACTGCTGTATCTACAGCCTTACAGAACTTCAAGCGTATCTCGTCATTCCTTAGTACTTCAGTATCCCACTTCTTTGCGTATTGATTCTTCCTGACTAACGTCTTAAACTTCAGCCTACTCTTCATCACTACTATGTTGTGATCTGAGTCTATATCTTCTCCTGGGTACGCCTTACAATTCAGTATCTGATTTCGGAATCTCTGTCTGACCATGATACAAGTTATCTGCAATGTTCCCGTATCACCCGGCTTTTCCCAAGTATACCTCCTCCTCTTGTGATTCCTGAAGAGAGTATTCGCTATTAGTAACTGAAGTTCATTACAGAATTCAAGTATCCTTCTCCTCTCTCATTCCTTGTCCCAAGCTCATAATCTCCTGTAACCTTTTCTTCTACTCCTTCTCCTACAACTGCATTCCAGTCCCCCATGACTGTTAGATTTTAATCCAACTTTACGTACTCTATTACCCTTTCAATATCCTCATTATCTCTTCACCTTCAGCTTGCGACGTCGGCATGTATACCTGAACTATTGTCGTTGGTGTTGGTTTGCTGTCGATTCTGATAAGAACAACCCTATCACTGAACTGTTCACAGTAACACACTCTCTGCCTTACCTTCATAACGAATCCTACTCCCGTTGTACTATTTTCTGCTGCTGTTGATATTACCCTATTCTCAATTGACCAGAGATCCTTGTCATCTTCCCACTTCACTTCATTGACCCCTCCTATATCTAGATTCAGCCTATACATTTCCCTTTTAAGATTTTCTAATATCCCTACCAGGTTCAAGCTTGTGACATTCCACGCCCAGACTCATAGAACGTTATTATTTCATTGATTATTCAATCTTTTTCTCATAGTAACCTCTCCCTTGACTGTTCCCTCCCGGAGATCCGAATGGGGGCTCTGGAGAGATCATCATGACACTTTTTCAGTTACAGGCCACGTATCCTGTGGAAACACTTTATGTGGTTTCCATTGCTTTCTGCATCCTCATGCCGTTGATCTTTTGTTGATTCTTCCGCCCTTAGAGGCAGTTTACCACCCCTAGGACAAGAGAGTGCCCTGAACCTCTGTCCGCTCGTCCGTCCTCTTTAAAAATAATTACTAATAATTTCTAAATATCTGTTCTTGTGTCTCAGCGACTTAATTACGCAGGGGAGGCCGCACGGGGTAGCCCCGTGGTCTGTGGCGCCTTGTCACGGTCCGTGCGGCTTTCCCCGTCGGAGGTTTGAGTCCTCCCTCGGGCATGGGTGTGTGTGTTGTACATAGCATAAGTTAGTTTAAGTTAGATGACCTCAGAAGTTTGGTCCCACAAGACCTTACTACAATTTTGTTTACTCAGGGAAGCGTTAGTTTGGTGTGGTGACGAATACGGACCATTAGTGCGGTATCAGATGCATTTTTGTATCCCTTTTCTTAGAACCTGCTGTCTACATGTTTTATTTCCGTAGTGGGATTATTCTTTTTGTGCGCTGCGACGTCTTTTATCGCATTGTACTCCATTTCAACAAGGTCAACTTCCATCCAGCTCGTCACTCTTCTTCAACTATGTCTTCTCCTGGTCTCGTCACAATGGTAAGAACAATACTAGCACGTGCGAAGTTGGCTACAGTGGCAGCTCGTTTAAATCATATCTTAATTCAAAACCAAATCAAGTAATTTTCATTCCCGCCGCAGCCCTTGTGAATTTCCCCACCTCAGAACGATAACAGGCTATTCTGAGGCACAATGTAATCTAGGTTTCCATTTCTATTCTGACTACAAATCAAAATACGAGGGCTGTCCAGAAAGTAAGTTACGATCGGTCGCGAAATGGAAACGACTATGAAAATCCGATAAAGCTTTGCAAAGATGTGTTGGGTAGTGTCTCTAGTATGACTCTAGGTAGAATTATGTCGCTCTTTTCTTTCCTGAGCTCTTAGTCAGCGCGTAAAGATGTTATAGAAAATAGTGTCTCCCGCCAAGTACGAGGGCCTGGTGAGAATTTTCCCCTGAAGCTATGCAACCAACATTACATAACTGTCGTGCGGTTTCTTCTTCAAGACAATTCTCAGTCTCATTCTGCAGGGGCAATGAAGATGTTCCTGCATCGTTTCAATTGGAAATGTTTGGTTACCCACTATACAGCCCGTAATTGTCTCCCACTGAGTTTCATCTCTGCTCAAACGAACCGCTGGCTATGAAGACAACATTTTAGCACAGACAACGAGCTTTAGGCCAGCGTAGAAAATTGGCGGAAAGCACTGGCGACTGCCTTCTATGATCGGGGTATTGGAAAGTTGGTACAACGCTACGACGAATGTCTGAGTCAGAACGGCGACTACGTAGAGAAGTAGCTGAAAGCTGTAGCTAACTGTTACAAATGAAACATTTCTGATTTTCACTGTGATTTTCATTTCGCGATCAATCGTAACTTACTTTCTGGACAGCCCTCGTATTTTTCTTTTTTCGGGGAGAGGGGGGGGGGGAATTGATGGTGGGGAGGGAATGTCAGAAGCGACGAAGTTGTGAAAACGAAATTGACGATTACTTTCACCTCTAATAATATCAGTAAAAACTTTGATAATTGTATACACTTAGTGGTCATTATGATAAATCTTATCTATAAAAGCATTTTCACCCAAATGTGATTAAGTTAAAAAGTCAGAGACAGTAAGTTTGTTCAGGGAGTCAACTTTTTTCTGTGAGTCACGTAACAGTCTTCGAATCAATAAAAATCTTTTACTGCACACTTCCTGGCGTAGCCTATTTTCTTTCTCAGTGTTCAAGTTATGTCAGTACCAATTTTCATCAAAGCTGGATCAGCGGTTTACTCGCGAAAACACAACAGATAAAGGTACTTTCCCATTTGTAATACGGATGTGGATGTTGTTTGCAGAGTTTCGTGGTAACCTAGAACAAGTATGCCATCAGTATTCATTCGCTAATGAACAATCGAGAGTTGAAATTGTTATGGAGTATGACTGCCATTTTTAAATCGTAAGTAATCATAAACGTCTACCCTGCTGCTATCGCTGAGCGTGTTGAACACGTTTTCAGATGCTGAAAGAGGAAAGAAATACTGGCATTCACTAGCCTTTCAGTTAACTGCGTGCTCATTAGAGACAGATCGTCAACTCTGATTGGTCTAAGAGAGTGAAATAAATAGTCAAAAGAACGCATCGTGACATCAAAGAAAAAAATCCATGGCGCGCTATCCCGCCTGCGAAACAAGGCACTGACATCCATTGCCCTTTAGTTCTTCTTTGGTGTATAATTAGTCTCATCTCGATTATGTTCTACTCCTCTTATACTGAGCTATTCCCGACGCTCTTGGTTAGGTCGCAGTTCATCGAATGACAAATCCCGGACGCTAGCTCATTTGCTTTTTGTTGTGGATTTGGAAATTTCGGTACTGTTTTCCCTCGTTGCGGTATGACGTTTCTCGTACCCGTGTCCGATGTCAGCATGCTGATTAGGGAGAGGGACGCATGGGCTGAAAATGGCGAAGCGATGCCTGGGCGCGGGCGCGGGAACGGGAGGACAGATTAATTGGATGAGTGTCGCGGAGCGCCATCTGCATCGCAATTCGAGAGGACAGGCGGCTAAGCGGCCCACCCACCCACAACTCACCACCCGTCTGCCCACCCACTCTGCCGGCGGCCCTGATAAGCGGACGGCACCAAGCGCCATTGGCCATTCATTCTTTCGGCGTTGTGCCGCAGTGGCAACGAGGCTACCAGGAGCAAAAAAGGTCTGAGAGTCACGCGCGCTTAAAAAGCTGCCGCGGGAATTTTCGCCCGAAAAGCCGACACCTGCGTCGGGCGATTAATACGTGTGAGCTCATGAATCGCTTTATTCACTAAGCAGAGTAAAGTGCGTTGGAAGTAACGAACGACGGAGAGTGAAAGTAGTAGCGCAGTTAACGTATTCTGTTTATTACCTCGTTCAAGTGAGGCGGATTTACGTTTACACTGTGAAGAGAGCATGGACGCAGAACTCTAAAGTTTGTTACTTTATTAAGAGCAGATTGATAAGCAATTGAGGTACACGAGGGTCGGTCAGAAAGGAGCAGCTACTAGTGCCTTTATCTGATAATTCCCAAGAATATGAAATATAGTTTACCTGAGTAATTCTTGATTCCTCTATAAATTTTCATCCATTTTAGCAGTTTGAACTCGGAGGCAACATCACGGCCTCGTTTCGTCAGTTTTTAGCCCAGGGAATTTGCAGCCACAAGCAGCAAGCACTGTGACTAATGCTAGGTACTGACACAACTACATCACCGGCTGCGTGTTGAATACTCATATGAGGCACATTTGATGCCGTCTACTACAGCGCCCTACTGATGTCTGAAAAGATCAAGGATGTCCTCTTGCTCGCCTGATTTCTACTTTGGGGGGGCACATCGTCTGACCTAGTAAGACTTGTTCAACAAATCCCACCTGTCAGTCGCTCCACAGCAAAAAAAAAAAAAAAAAAAAAAAAAAAAAAAAAAAAAAAAAAAAAAAAAAAAAAAAATCATGGATCAACAAAGGTGTGGAGGGCCTTTGCCTTACTGCCTGCATGTTCTCACTCTTTTAAAGAGTTATTTTGCTGTTGAAACAAGATATTACTTGATCACAAGGGTAGATATCAGAAACAAAATACGGTTCAAATGGCTCTGAGCACTATGGGACTTAACAGCTGAGGTTATCAGTCCCCTAGAACTTAGAACTACGTGAACCTAACTGACATAAGGACATCACACACACCCATGCCCGAGGTAGGATTCTAACCTGCGACCGTAGCAGTCACGCTATTCCGGACTGAAGAGCCTAGAACCTCTCGGCCACCGCGGCCGGCTATCAGAAACTCTCCATTACGTTGTGACAGAAGTATAATGTACCAGTAGACGACACTGCTTAAGTCTAGAAACAGTTTCGTAGCTAATTTTATTAAGAGTGCACTGGGCACATTTGCTATGAGCAAAGCTTTTCGTTTTTCTCTCTGGCAAAGAAAGAAGGTCCTCCGCGAACTGGGCAGTGAGGCTGTAGTCTCATCACGTTTTTGTCGGAGAGCTGGCGCTTCTCCTAGCCCTGAGCGGAAAGCGCCGTTCCACCACTGCCATCCTCAGAGAGTAATTGAGCACAATATCTTTGGCTGTTCTGTTTGGCAGCAAAGGACGGCACCCCACCAGTATGGGAAGATCCATTGATTTCGTTCCAGAATTTGGTTTACCCTATCGAACTTAGGCGCTACGCCACCGTTCTTGACACGAAGATGCTCATCAGTCGACGGGACATTGCCCTCTCCCAGTACTAATCTCTTATTTCTTAAGGTGCAATTTGTGTGGCAAGGGTAGAAAGTTTCTGCAGTGTTTCCCAAATTTTTCCACGAAGAAAGCAATATTCTCTTCCGTCACATTGACATCAGTATTGCATGGAGTTGTAGAAGGACATCTATGTTTTTTGGTCATTCTGTCTCGCCTGAAATCCGGGTCACTGATATCCCAGCCGCCATTTGGTGCCTATGAGCGCATCCTTCGATGGTTCAGGGAAAATACAGTAGTAGCAGTTGGGGTAGCATCAGAAACACTCCGATCAAGCCGGCCGAAGTGGCCGTGCGGTTAAAGGCGCTGCAGTCTAGAACCGCAAGACCGCTACGGTCGCAGGTTCGAATCCTGCCTCGGGCATGGCTGTTTGTGATGTCCTTAGGTTAGTTAGGTTTAACTAGTTCTAAGTTCTAGGGGACTAATGACCTCAGCAGTTGAGTCCCATAGTGCTCAGAGCCATTTGAACCATTTGAACTCCGATCAATTGGTTACTTGTTTACTTTACCAAGCAACGTGTTTTGCTTAATTCGATTATAATTAGTGACTTATTATTACATTCTTAAGTTTGATTTTGCGAGTTGTCCAGATGAGAGGTTGTTGCGCTTTCTGCAGTGTTTCACACTTTATGGCACTAGTGTAGTCCGTGCCGTATGTTCTCTATAGTGCTGCACTGGGGTAATCGCGAACATTCCTGAGTATTAAGCAATGTCCCGGCCATGGCACACATTTTGATTCTTTATTTCAGCTTTCATCATTATCGTAAATAAAGGTTACACTCTAACCTCTCGAGGATCTATTTTGTAACTTGATTTGAGTTTTAGAAAACTTCCTACTCTATTAAGTTTTACTGTGATTTTTCTGTCAATAGAAGAAATAAATACATTTTAACCACTGTCTTGACTTACTCGTAGGTTCCAAGATCCTTTACATTGGCCTGCAACTTTTGCATGGTTAAGTGACCCACAAATAAGAAATACAACCTGGTGCACATTTAAGCCTCTTGGTCTCACTGTAACAGCGTTATCGTCCTGTACAGTGGCCAAACCCAGCGATCAGTTCTATTAACAATTCAGAGAAAAGGACGAGCATTGCCCTTGCTGGTCGTCTGTGATCAAAGATTTGATTTATAACAAGCATTGCACTTATGCTCCTCTCATTCAGAACTGGGACGTAACTTCCGTATTTAAAGGAGTAAAAAAAAAAGATTATAGGTGTATCAGTATACTGTAATACAGAAAAATATATTCGGTAATATTTATAATTTAAACAGGAACCATCCGCAAGTATGGCTTCAAAAAGTTGCCGGTTTCGTATTTGTTACGAATCCATCTTCAAATAGCTCTTACAACGTATTTGCTTACCAGCAGGAGCCTCGTTTTGTGTTCGTTACTGGGTTGGTTCATTGGTCTATATTTGCAACGAATTCATGCTGTATTTATGTAATACATTTTTAAGTTAATGTTTGTTTACACAAGCATTATGTCGTAGAGTTTAGTTCTCTGGGAACTGTTGTAACAAACACCATTCTATGTTTTGTGGCATTAAACATGCTCAACATTTTGACAGCTTTTCACAATATAGGGAAATGTGTGCAATGAAGTACAATTCATTTTATCTGACGATAATTGATGCTGTCAGAGAGAAAATGTCGTCAATTGGTAATCAGTAACGAGCATCCAGGAATTAGCCCACAGTGATTAGTATAAATTATGTAAAATTTAAATTAAGGTGGCTGGAAGAGGAAATTAAGCCTGTATCACTCTAGGTGAATATTTGGAGCAAACAACCTCAGTCGACCTAGCCAGTTTCGAACAACATACAAGTTTCTCGCAGCCTTTGTTTAGTCGGTCGAAGGCGTTACGTGACATAACTGCAACACGGACCGATGACCACGCCCTCTTCTCAGTTTGTGTACTTACTGTGAAGCAGTAGGTTTAAAAGTGATCCGATCTGAAAAGTTATTTTATATTCAAACGGTCATTACCGTACATGGGTTCCGTACTGAAACTTCATCTACTATGTCCCCTCTGCAACTACTAAAAGCCTGTAAATAGGAGTTTAGATTCGTCCTGCATAGGATTAACACCTAATCGAAACAGTCAATACAAATTCCATTCAGCAAGAAATGATTCTTCATGGAACACCGAGTATCTTCGCACTATTGACAGTGGACGTTGAAACCCATCCGCTACCTGTGGACCTTAACTTGAGTACATGACTGGTATGATTCCACTGTTACGGCCCTGAAATATTTACCTTATTGTTCAACATTTTGAGCCATGAGTAAACAGCAGTGTAATCTGACGTCCCCTGGTGAAATATTACGTTTCGTGCAGTCTTTCATAGCGCAACGAGTTCTATGAAGGGGCCTCCAATTTGTGTTAAGGTAATGCAAAATTGTAATCAAAGTGTTCATCTATTCTAGTGCAAACCAAAAATGTGGTAACTTCTTCTCTTATAAAGAAAACGTCTACTGTGGGGACGTAAATTGCATTTTGTATTGCTAATGCCTGATAACCGAAAACATTTCTCAAATTAAGTACCCCTGACATCTTCAGTGCAGCGGTAAGTGTCTCAAAATTCTCTTATCTCAAATCTACCTCATATTGGCTCTTGTATGAATGCAAAAACAGAAAAATCTTGCCTGCCAATGGCAGTTTATCGTGACTGAATGCACTGCGCTCTCATTAACTATGAGCATAGACAGCGGGTCAGTAAGCACATATAAATTGAGCACAACAAATGTAATAAATTGTAAATAACTTATAGACTGGAAATAATTAAAGGGAATTTGATATAACTTCCGGTTATTTTTCAATAGACATATACGAATGATCAGTAAAAGGGTTACGTACTTGCTACTACAGACCACATGGTAAAACAGTGCCGCGTATGATCAGAAACGGATCAGAAAGGAATTCGATATAATATCCCTGATACTATCAAATAAGTGCTAAAGTAACACGAGGCGACCTAAATCCACAGACGACTTAATGAAAACCCGGTATTGATCCTTGTTCATTGGACAAAGCCTCAATCAGAGCCAAGAAATCTAACCTCACGTATACAGTAACACATCTGCAGAGCTGAGAAATCATGTAATAGAAAATTACATCAACGTACTCTAGCACGAAATGCTCTCACTAGAAATTACTGAATGTTGCAGCATAGAATTTGTCATCTCTGAAAAACTGACAAGGTGACCATAAGGCACACAGATTTTTGTAATTATTTTTATTTATGGTATGAGAAGTTTAGAACTCAAATATTAATCCCTCCTCCCCCTCCACTCCGGAAAAAAAGGTGCTATTCTCAAAACTTCTCGAAATAATAAACTCTGAGGCTTTTCGACCAACCTCAATATGTTCAACCAAGGTCCGTTTTTCTAGACAGGTCGTGTGGATGTGTGGTAGAATGCTCACATGCCACGTACGGGTTTTAGAATCGATTTCTGTCTGATATAAATTTTTGAAGATAGCTACATATTCTACCAGCAGTTTCGTGAAACTTAAACTACATACAGATGGAAAAAAGTCTGTAGCACTCGAGATTGTAAATCGCTGGTTCGACTCTCGTGTCGGTATTTACTTATATTTTTTTGTTTTCGATTACGTAATTCATTTAAATATAATATTACTAAAATATATGCTAATAAATAGAAACATAATTGCTATTTTTATGAAAATGCAAGTCTTCTCATTTCTAATTACATACCACACTCAAAACTCCAGCTATTGCAAATATAAATTCCTCATTGCTAATCTTTTATAAAAGATTGTTTAAATAAAAAATACATTGTAAATAAATGCCTTTTCATCCTTAGACATTTTATGCTTCAGGGATATGTTCATAGAACATATATATCTGGCTGCCATGAGGTTCCCTTGTAGGACAGAAAGGTATGAATTTAATGTATCTAGCATGTTTTGGGTGCAAGTAGCGTCCACACGAAGAAGGAATCAGGCTCAGGATGCTGGTGAAACACAAACGAGTACTACATCTGTCACCAGATAATTATTCATGCAGTTGCACTCAAAAGTTCCAATTAATATAACTCATATGCTCTGCGATTTCACGGAAAATGAGGTTCAATACAGTGCAATAAAACTGAGGTACCAAACCAAGTAAGGTAACCTTCGGTGTTATAATCTCCATTAAAAGTCTCACTATATCTGAGTCCAACAAATCCCTTCAGAAAAGAATAAACATTCTGCAATAAGGAGTTTCTACGACAGGATTCCATTTGCAACAAATGTCTTAAGTAAAGGGCTAAATTTTTCCCCTACTCCAAAGACTTTGCCGATATCATCTTTCATCAGTGCCATTGAAGAAGCTGTCCGATCACTATCAGAGGATTCTGCGGAAGAAATCAGACGAGAAACCTGTCAAGCAATCACGAAGCATCGTCCACAAAGAAGCAATGTTTCCAAGGAAGAAAGACGTGCGATGCGAAAGCTGCGTGACGATACTGATACAGTCATCCTGCGTGCTGATGAAGTTAATGCTACCGTCCTTTTGCCTCAGAAAGTCTACAAGAAAAAGATATGTGGTCTACTTAGTTCTGGTGCATACCGGAAGATTAACGAAGATTCTACTAACAAGGTGACAATCAGGACTGCTGCCTTGCTGAACACTTCATCAGTACCGAAGGAAGTCATAAGGAGTTTAAGAGCACGAGGTGCAGTACCACCGAGATTTTATGGTCTTCCTAAAGTTCACAAGGTGGGTAAGGATGAGACCTATAACGAGCACTATTGGTTCACCAACGTATTTTTCTGCCAAATATTTAGCTTCCTTATTAAAACCATTGGTAGGAAAATGTAGTCACCACATTCGTAATTCTATGGATTTTATTCAGAGACTTAGCAATGTCAGGCTAAATAGTACGGATGTGCTTGTTAGTTTTGACGTGGTATCATTATACACCAAGGTACCTATAAAGGACTCTTTATCTCTTATCAGCAAACATTTTGATAAGAACATACGGCCTTATTTGAACATGCGCTTTTATCATCTTATTTTCAGTTTAATGGTGAATTTTATGAGCAAATAGACGGTGTTGCCGTGGGAAGCCCCCTCTCCCCTCTGGTAGCTAATTTATTCATGGAAGACTTCGACGACAACGCACTGGACTCAGCAAGTTTTAAACCTACAGTTTTCTGTAGGTACGTCGGCGACACATTCGTGGTATGGCCCCATGGTATGGATGAATTACATCGATTTCTTGAGCAATTTAATTCCATCCATGCTAGCATTAAATTTACTATGGAAATAGAAAAAGACGGCTGCCTCCCGTTTTAGGATGTTGTCGTTCGCCGTAAAGGTGATGGCACATTAGGACATGCCGTATATTGGAAACCAACGCACACAAATCTATATCTTCATGCCAGTAGCTGCCATCACCCTTCACAGACAATAGGTGTCCTTAAGACCTGTATATCGGATAAAGACAATTTGCTAGGAGAGCTAACATACGTCAAGAGCATTTTTAAATCGAATGGATATTCTCCGAAACAAATTCGTACAGCATTCGATGCTAAACCTAAAAAACAGGTATGTGATGGGGAATAGGATAGTAATTTCTTCAGATCTAGTGCGTTTTTGCCCTATGGTGGTGCTCTTTCTTCAAAGATAGGCCGTATTCTTGAGAAACACTGTGTTAAGGTGATCTGCCGGCCCCCCACGAAGATTGCAGCTTTACTCGGCTCTGTGAAGGACGACTTACTGCTTCGTAAAGCGGGTGTGTACCAGATTCCTTGCGGAAATTGTGAGCAGTCATACATAGGCCAAACAACACGCACCGTTCATGAGAGGTGTGTAAAGCATCGAAGATACACACGCTTATTACAACCGGACAACTCAGCTATGGCCGAACATTGTATTGATACGGGTCATTCCATAAATTACAGTGATGTGAAGATTTTAACATCCACCTCTTCTTTTTGGGAATCTGTATTCAAGGAAGCTATAGAAATTCTATTAGCTAACAATTTAATAAACAGAGATAATGGTTTTAATTTGGACAAAGCATGGAATCCGGCTCTTGGAGTAATTAAACTGCAGAGAAGTCGTCATCGTGTCACCGCCGCCGATCAAACATCGATAAGCGAATCGAATGTCTGTACGCCTTCGCCACAGGCGGCGCATGTGTAAGCGTATGTCTCTGCCGCCGACCAGTATCTGTGACCCGCATGCGCAGTACCGCCGCGGTGGAGCATATAAGGCCGCGCTTGGCACCTTGTCGTCCATCAACACTCCCATCACCACGCAAGACATCACACTCGTCCTCCGCTCCAAACGCAACACCGCCCCTGGTCATAATGGCGTCACCTACCGTCACCTCACGGAATCCCCTCCATCCTTCCTGTCTGTCCTTGCTACCCTGTACAATGTCCTCCTCTCCACTGGATTTTACCCTGACCTGTGGAAGACTTCCCGTGTCCTGCTGTTCCCTAAGCCTAACAAACCCCCCTCTGCTACCTCTTCCTATCGTCCCATCTGCCTCACCTCCGTGTTCAGTAAGGTCTTTGAGGCCATCCTCTCTCGCCGTATCCACCGCCACCTTCACCAGCACCGCCTCCTTCCTCTTACCCAATGTGGCTTGCGGCCTTACTTCTCTGCTGACGACCAGCTTCTTAACCTTACCCATCTTCTTTCCCTCCAACTTAACTCCCGTCGCTCTGCTATCTTTGTTTCCCTTGATCTCCAGAACGCCTATGACTGTGTCTGGCATCCCGGGCTCCTTTTCAAACTCCAGACCTATGCTCTCCCCATCAACTTCGTCCGTCTCGTTGCTTCCTTCCTCTCCCATCGTCCCTCCTATGTGACTATCCACAATTCCCACTCCCGTATTTTCTACCCCTCTGCCGGCGTGCCCCAAGGTTCTGTCCTTTCCCCTCTCCTCTATCTCCTGTACACTGCTGATATGCCCAAACCTCCCCCTCCTGTTCATCTTCTCCAGTTCGCTGATGACACCACCTTTCTAGCCCTTTATCCTACCCTTCAACAGTCCCAAAGTACCCTCCAAACCCTCCTTGACTAATTCACCACTTGGTGCAACCAGTGGTTCCTCCGTGTTAATCCCTCCAAGACCCAGGCGTTCATCATAGGCCGCACCACCTGCTCCTTCTGCCTCCATGATTTCTACCTCACCATTTATGGCCGTCCAATCCACCTCACTCCTACCCTCAAATACCTTGGCCTCACACTCGACCGCCACCTCACCTGGACTCCCCATCTCCTTACCATCCAAAACAAAGCTCACAACCGCCTCCGCCTCCTGAAACTCCTGTCCGGCCATAGTGCTACGCCATAACGCTACGCGTTTGGGTGACATGCGGTATGCGGGACGCAGTGTGTACATTGGCATAATGCGCCCTCTGAACGATGTTAAGGGACCGCAAGCGCTGATTTTCAATTCCGGCCAGAATTTGGTTAAGAAGGCTTTGATAATTGAGCGTCGTCGCGCGTCGCATGTGGTTCATGAAATCTAAGTTCAAGCAGCGGACAGTATGATGCGTAACGGGAAATGTTTTCCTGCGGTAGCTCAATACCGATGCTCAAGGCGACGGACTTTTCAACTTTGATTTGGCTACCAGAAGCTGTACCGTAGGTTGCAATCCAGTCCTAAGCCGCCGCTGTATCGGCAGCTCCACTTACGATGATCATCAAATCATCCGCATATGCGGTGCAGGGACAGATGGAGCCGCCAAACTGTGTCCCAGTGAGCCTGTCTCAGAGACCACACAACAAAGGTTCTAAGGCCAATGCAATGTAGATAATGGACACCCCTGTCGTTCCGATCGGCGGATCGGCATGGGTGCCGTCATTCCTCCATTAACAAGAACTCGAGAAATAGCGCCATGCAGAAGACGTGTCAACACTGTGATAAAGGGGTCAGAGTATTCCATGCACCGTAGAACGGCCATGAGGAAAGTGTGGCCCACACGGTCAAAAGCCTGATAGTCGATAGACGCCGGGGTTGCCGGCAAACGTCTCACCCGTGCAAGGGAGATGAGATCTCTGTAACGACATAACGCAGTTCTGATGTTGTTGGGTCCTCCTTAGGACGTCTGATCGCTGCACAGGACGTGCAATAGTGTGCCGCGAATATCTTCTGTGGCTGCCTCGAAAAGATCTTGAAGTCACTGTTCAATAACGTTAAGGGGCGATAATCGCGGACATAATTCCGTCCCTTCGGTTTATGGATGGGTGCAATCAGTCCTTCCCAGAACGGTGCTGGCGACGGTATACCTGGGGACATCAGTTCCTGACAAATTTCAACCCAACACGGTACCAAAGTTGTTTAAAGGCTCGATAGAACTCTAATGGTAATCCATCGATTCCTGGTGATTTATGGGGAGCACCTTTACCAATGGCGTCGAGGACTTCCTCCTCTGTCACTTCTCCCAGTAAAGTCGGAACCACGTCTGGTGGAATTGTACCGTGGACATGTGCAGAAACGGTGTCTACCGTCGCCATATCAGGGAGTACTGCTGAATAAAGATGAGCGTAATGCCCGTTGAAGGTTTCTGCTGTATGTGTTGTTCTAGCACGTGTCGACCGTCGTCCGTTATCATGTCGGTTATCAGCGCCCTAGGGCGCCTCCTGCGCTCTAGGAGCACGTGGTGCATGGATGGCCTTTCTGGTTGTAGCCTGTCTGGAGCACGCGACCGTATAACAGTGCCCTGTAAATGATGGCGTGATGAGGAGACGAACTGCGCTTTCGCGCGATTGACAAATGATCTGTCTGTCAGGTGAGGGCTCCCTAGCAAGACATTCCCGTAGGACGGTGTAATAAAAGTTTTCCGTGCTCCTCCTCCATGCCGCAGCTTCCCAGCCGTAAGCCATGAAGATGCACCTGAGAGCAGGCTTCGAACATTCAATACACCAGCTGAGGGTCGATCGGTAACGACCACGACACTGTAAGGACTCGTTCCACGACTCTTCGATAGCACCTTTACATGCCGGCTCGTCCAGATGGGCGACGTTCAGTTTCCAGGGTGGCCTACTGCCCCACACACGTGCAGGTTGGAGGGCAATGGTGCAAATATAGGCTGTTTGGTCGGTGAACAGTTGGCTAGAGCTCTGCTCCTCTCGTCGCCGTCGAAAGGGTGCTTGTGACGTAAATCCTGTCTAACCGACTTGACGAATGGCTTGTATAATGGGTGTAACCAGGAGCTGGGCCATGGATGTGGCGCTACGTGTCGAGCAGGTGGAGGCCACGCACCTGGCATTTCCAATTCTGCACACGGGACTTGATGTGGCTGCTGATCAGACGGAGATAAAGTACAGTTAAAATCTCCTCCGATCACAATATAGTCTATGCGGCCCATAAATAGACGCGTAATATCTTCCGAAAAAAAGCGGGCCCGATCTCTCCGTCTGACAGAGCCCCAAGGGGCATATACATTGATAAGTCGTACACCGTTGACAGTTACGGCCATGGCTCTTGCACTTGTTAGGTACAGTATGTCCATAGCCGCCAAGCCTTCCCGTAGCAGGACAACAGGCTAATCGGTAAAAGAGGCGTAGGAGATGTGTACGGTATATCCGCAGAAGTCAGGGAAACTAGCGACACATACTTCCTGTAAGAGGGCCACTTCGATGTCCGCCGCATCGAGCATGCGTCGTAGCATTATCAGTTTGTGTGGTGCCCTTATCGTGTTGATATTGATTGTGGCAAGGCGAAAGGTGTGCTGCCTAGCCTCTTCACCTAGGGTAGACGCCATGGCAATCGAAGACACCTGCAAGAGATGCCGAACCCACCGAACCCGCTATGAGTCTTTCACGCCAGGAGTCGCATACCCAATGCCACTGCCTCCCCTGTCACCCGTGCCCTCTCCAGGAAGTGCCTGCCCCAACATCGTCCGACGACTGTGGGTGCAACACGATGCTGTGTAGCTGATCGGCACCTAAATCTCTTTCACCCACGTGGACGGAGCGCCATCCATCGACGCGACCTGCTGCATCTGTGGTGCAAGAAGTAACTGGGCACTCGTAGTATGGGCAAGCGAACCGTCTACACCACTTAAATCCTCAGCAAGCGAAGCATCCATGCCGTCTGACGAAATGTCACCTTCTTGACCGGCCGTGTGTAGGAGGCAGTCGTCAGAAGGAGTCCGCTTACGTCGCTTGCGTCGGCGAGGCGAACGTTACTTTCGAACGTGGACATCCGTATTCGAATTTGGGAGACAATCCAGCGTCGTATGACCTTCCGCTAGGAAAGCCGCGGTCGGAACAATGTTCGCGTCCACGTCCATCGCGTCCTGAATGTTATGTTGCGTCTGGATTCCGTGGGACTGTTGCTGCCGTGGTTGCTGTGGAGGGAGCGACATCTGGGTTGCCATTGGAGGTCCTTCCTCTTCCTCCCTTGGTCCTTCTGACGTCGATGGATGTGCCCGACCGCCCCTTTCATCCTCGACCATGGTGCCCATCGTCGTTTGAGCGTACGTGAGGGGCAGGATTGTCGTCCCCGTCGGCGAAACGGAGTCTCCCACTGCTGTCTGCGTAATTCTACGTTGTCAGCAGACCGATTGAACAAGGCCTTCCTGCCCACATCTGGAACAGGTACGCGGTTGACCGTCGTACATTATCACTGCACGACAGCCACTGATGTTCAAATAGGACGGCAGATGTTTCTTGAGCTCAAGTTTGATTCGGCGCACACCACTGTAAGCCTTATACGTCGAAAAAGATTGCCACATTTCTGCAACGTGGCTGATCACATTGCCATATGGTCGGAAGGCGTCATTGACAACTTCCTCTGGGACCTCGAAGGGGAGCTCAAAAACCCTACAGTCCTCAGGCCCATGCCTGCATGATCCACCAT
Organism: Schistocerca cancellata; assembly: GCF_023864275.1. Taxonomy (NCBI): domain Eukaryota; kingdom Metazoa; phylum Arthropoda; class Insecta; order Orthoptera; family Acrididae; genus Schistocerca; species Schistocerca cancellata. Next base: position 767,566,710 of record NC_064630.1, read on the forward strand.
CACTGCACCGAAATGCCCGCCATAATGTTTAAATCTGAGTGAGTTCGCGTATTTAGACACCACTGTCGCTCAGACCTCTGCAGTGGACATTTTAGCATAAACCACACTCGCCGCTATAGAAAAATGTATTCCGACGACAGTCACCGGATCTATACGTAAATCGTCGCGTATGAACTGTTTTATGTCATAGGCTCGAGGACGCGCGTGATCTGGCTGAAAGGTAATTCTGATCGTATCGTGGCGCCATGTGTGTGCCATAGTCGCACTGAACTTGGAACAAATACAATTCGCGCCGCGAGAAGGTAAACATAAGCATGATCGTGCACGATGGGATGCAGCGGACGTCCTCACCCCACTGCAGCTGAAAGCAGACTGTTGAAACTTGAGATGTTTAAAATACTGGCGCAAGACTGGTATCAAAACTCTGATCTTCTGATCTTGAGATCCGGAAAGAACGATACAGTTAACTCGTTTCATTTTTTCCTCAAGATTTCAAACTCGTCAAGGTAACCACGAAACGCGCAAGCCTCGATTCTATTCTTGGTCTGGCACATAAGTTTCCATCGTGTCATTTCAACGTGTACCATGAGCACAACAAACTACATGTAAAAATAATCGTTATTTTTAACGTCTTTTTCAACGGTGATTTTTACCAGTTTTGACTCCATCAAGTATTTGCCACTTGGAACATGCACACAACTGGCTACTTGTGAAATAAAAGAGTACTTAACGTACATTCGTGACTAGACACGAGCGGCAATGTATGATAGGTTCTACACCCGGTATGGTAAAGCGCTGGTAGTGGAAATGGAAAAGAGCAGTTGGCGTCATTGGCCGGGGGCCCCTTGCGGGGCAGGTCCGGCCGCCTTGGTGCAGGACTTATTACATTCGACGCCACATTGGGCGACCTGCGGGCCGGATGGGGATGAAATGATGATGAAGACAACACAACACTCAGTCCCTGAGGGGAGAAAATCCCCGACCCAGCCGGGAATGGAACCCGGGCCCTTAGGACGCAATCCGTCAACTGACCACTCAGTTGTCGGGGCGGACAACGTTGGTAGTGCAATAAAGGTGGTACTGGAGCCCATTTGATATCAAATTGATAGGTAACTGGCAGTTACACTGAAACTTTTTAACGAATGCCAATGTCAATGATAGAACAGATGCCAGATCATCCTTGTACTTTACAGAGTGAACTAACGTTTAAATACTCATAATCGAATACGTTTCTCATGTCTATAGAACTAGAAAATGTGTCTTTCACCTCTGTTTCACCATCCCGATGCAAACAACACATCACAGTTGATGTTCTCATGTGTAGAATGACAGTACAAGCACTAACCCATCAGTTTACATGATAAGGAGGGGGGGGGGGGCGTAATAATGGTACACAGCAAACACTAGCCATATTGCATCTTCTGAAACTTCCACATAAAAATCCTTGAATATTCACTACACTTGCCGTCGTGAAGGCCACCAATACATATTGAGTATTAATTCGCTATTCACCAGCACAGAAGGTGACGCCGGTAGGTTATCTGGATGCTTGTGCCCTGCCTGTTCAGTTTGTGAGAGTCAGAGCTTGTGCCTGAAGCCAGAAATGTCTATTCGTTCTGGTCACCAGCTATCTCCACCACGCACCCACACGCCAGGCACAGTCGTTCTAGGAAACCAACCGCATAATTATCAGTGCAAATATAATTAAATATTACTGTCATAGCGAAAATCTGGTGATGCTCGAAATGGGCGAAGTATTATTGGAAATGCCTTCTTCTGACACCTGTGGCTCTAGAAATATCAATTTCCCACATAAATCGATATCTTTATTATCACTGTACAATTTTCCAACTACATTCCTTCATCTGTCTTCGACTTAAACCCATAGAGCACGTATAGCATGCACTACCTGCTGTCCATCCCACCGGTGGAGGAATGGAATGATTTTCATACCCCTATTAGAGCACGTTAAGGACTCCCATACCTCCACATTTCTGTCATATTTCCATCAATTTTATGGATTTTAATCAATTTTATGGATTTTAATCAATTTTTCCAGCTTTTGCGTAATTTCAACGTAATTTACTCAATTACACAAGGTCCAAACCACCGCTCCCGACGTCAGAAAAATGTCTCATCGTGTCATCTCATGACGCTAACAGCCAGTGGGATTGCAGCAATGTTCTGAATTTCTCTATCGTTGCTAAACCATTTCCTCTATTACTCGGCGAGTGTGATATACAAATCCACATATTGCGGACCCTTTTACACTGCCCACATCGCATGACACAAATATTGTTTCCTAGTGTAGGAAATAGCCATTAGCAGAGAGTAGGTGCAAAAACTACGTTCCTTAACCGAAACGCTGTATAAATGAAGTAAAATTTTATAACAATTTGCCATCTGCCTCTATGCAGATGACGGTAAAAAAGGACTATAGCATTCATAGGATAAAGTCAGAGATTGATTTTATGGAGTGTGTCAGTTGTGCGGCATATCCTGCGTCCAACTTGTGTACAAATGAGTGCTCTGTGTGCGACTTGGAACGCTACCTGCCTGCGACCGATAACGGCACAGTACTCCATACCACAGTCAGCAGAGGCCTTCCAACTCTTGTGTGATGAACCATGCTCACCCAACTGATGGAATACCTATTTCGGTGCCCTCCTATAGATGAATGAAGATGTATGCAAAGTATTCCATTCATCTGCCACATGTTGGACAATAATCCAGTATTCAGTTTCATAACTGCAGTCATACTAAGTTAGTGACATAGGTTTGTAACCGCAGTGATAACAAGTTAGTGACATAGGTTTGTGACGTACTGCAATCCCTGAGTTTACATTTGCTTAACAGATGTCTTTGTGGAAGAGACTGTACTGTTTATGGAGTTAGAGCAACAGGGCATGTAATTTGACATGTCAAACACCGCTGCAGTGCGTTTGTCTATTTCCTCATAAGATTTCATTGTTCCATACGTTTTCCATTGTTGACGATAATTTTATAGGACTGATGCGAGCGCAGCATAATTTCCGAACCGTAACAGTGATCATTATTTACTTCCGCATAGTTACGCAGTGCATGGATCACAAACAATGTATGTTTTTTCTTCCTTCAGTGTAGAAGGTAGTAGCTCTCTCATCTTAGTTTTTCGGAATAGTTAGTGGGATAGATAACTTGCCAGGTGAATGTATGTCGATTTTTGAAAGTATATTTCCTGCACTGGAGTATTAACAGCGTTTCATTTCACTGCTTTAACATCGTAGCATGCTTAAGTCCAGACCCGTGTAGCGTTGTGACTGTGTGTTTATGTTCTACAATCATTTTTCTCATTCCAGTACCTTCTTGATATGGAATCCAAATACTACAATAGTTCTACAGAATTGACAGCACAAGTGATTTTCATAAAATGTTTCAAACACCTTCCATCTGGAGCTCCATTATGCAAAAGTCACATGTTTCTTCTTCTTAATCGTCTGTTGTATCACCACAGTACTCTGAAATGTATGAGGCTCGCATCTGCTGTTCACCAATAGGGGGTACTAAATCCCTTAGCATGCATGCATCTCGAGAGATGGTGTGTAATGTGATGTATGACATCAGTATGGCTGGCAGGGAACACTCATCACCGAATGGCAGTTATAGTACTGGGATAATAACACTGGTCTATGTTACTAGCGTTGTTCAGTACAAGTTTGGAACACGTGTTACACTCTTTGTGAAAGCAAAATATAGAAGTGTATTGATTACGAGGCACTCAGCTCGATCTGTTTCTGCACAAGATGTCAAATGTAGTGGGTATAGTACCCCACTACTTCCGGTCAGTTTCAAATTAAGTTGGAGACAATATTGCTGGGAGGGATGGTCGCGAGGTGCACAGAATGAGGCCATCTAGAATTTTGTTCAGGATCCTCAGCCATACGTTCAATGAAGGGGTAGCTCGTTTCAAAATAGAGGAATTTGAAAAACCTTCGTTATCCTACGAATGTGTGAATAAATTGTGAGTAGCAACCACACAGTGGGAGATGGAATATCTAATAAAATGTTACAGAATTTGTAAAGCGTTTCGGCTAAAGAATGTAATTATTGCATCTCCTCTCTGCTGATACCTATTTCCTACACTAGGAAAAATTGTGTCATGTGATGTTGGCAGTGTAGCAGGGTCTGCAATATGTGCAGATACACTCCTGGAAATTGAAATAAGAACACCGTGAATTCATTGTCCCAGGAAGGGGAACCTTTATTGACACATTCCTGGGGTCAGATACATCACATGATCACACTGACAGAACCACAGGCACATAGACACAGGCACCAGAGCATGCACAATGTCGGCACTAGTACAGTGTATATCCACCTTTCGCAGCAATGCAGGCTGCTATTCTCCCATGGAGACGATCGTAGAGATGCTGGATGTAGTCCTGTGGAACGGCTTGCCATGCCATTTCCACCTGGCGCCTCAGTTGGACCAGCGTTCGTGCTGGACGTGCAGACCGCGTGAGACGACGCTTCATCCAGTCGCAAACATGCTCAATGGGGGACAGATCCGGAGATCTTGCTGGCCAGGGTAGTTGACTTACACCTTCTAGAGCACGTTGGGTGGCACGGGATACATGCGGACGTGCATTGTCCTGTTGGAACAGCAAGTTCCCTTGCCGGTCTAGGAATGGTAGAACGATGGGTTCGATGACGGTTTGGATGTACCGTGCACTATTCAGTGTCCCCTCGACGATCACCAGTGGTGTACGGCCAGTGTAGGAGATCGCTCCCCACACCATGATGCCGGGTGTTGGCCCTGTGTGCCTCGGTCGTATGCAGTCCTGATTGTGGCGCTCACCTGCACGGCGCCAAACACGCATACGACCATCATTGGCACCAAGGCAGAAGCGACTCTCATCGCTGAAGACGACACGTCTCCATTCGTCCCTCCATTCACGCCTGTCGCGACACCACTGGAGGCGGGCTGCACGATGTTGGGGCGTGAGCGGAAGACGGCCTAACGGTGTTCGGGACCGTAGCCCAGCTTCATGGAGACGGTTGCGAATGGTCCTCGCCGATACCCCAGGAGTAACAGTGTCCCTAATTTGCTGGGAAGTGGCGGTGCGGTCCCCTACGGCACTGCCTACGATCCTACGGTCTTGGCGTGCATCCGTGCGTCGCTACGGTCCGGTCCCAGGTCGACGGGCACGTGCACCTTCCGCCGACCACTGGCGACAACATCGATGAACTGTGGAGACCTCACGCCCCACGTGTTGAGCAATTCGGCGGTACGTCCACCCGGCCTCCCGCATGCCCACTATACGCCCTCGCTCAAAGTCCGTCAACTGCACATACGGTTCACGTCCACGTTGTCGCGGCATGCTACCAGTGTTAAAGACTGCGATGGAGCTCCGTATGCCACGGCAAACTGGCTGACACTGACGGCGGCGGTGCACAAATGCTGCGCAGCTAGCGCCATTCGACGGTCAACACCGCGGTTCCTGGTGCGTCCGCTGTGCCGTGCGTGTGATCATTGCTTGTACAGCCCTCTCGCAGTGTCCGGAGCAAGTATGGTGGGTCTGACACACCGGTGTCAATGTGTTCTTTTTTCCATTTCCAGGAGTTTATATCTGACCATCGCAGAGTAATAGAGGAGATGGTTTAGCAACGATAGAGGAACTAAGGACCATACTGCAATGTCATTGGCTGTTACCATCACGAGAGCAACATGATTAGACGTTTTGTTGACGTGGCAGCTCGTCGAGAGCGGTCGGTTAGACCACCTGTAATTGAGTAAAATGCGTTGAAATTTCGAAAAAGCTGGTAAAATTACGGATAAAAAAGTTGACGAAAATACGACAAAAATGTGGGTGGATAAGGGTCCTTCAATGCTCTCCTGGGTGTATGAAAGTGATTCCATTGCTTCACCAGAATTCCCTCTTGTTGCACATGAGGTTACTCACTGAATGTCATAAAAATGAAAGACGCAGTGTCCAAAGATTGGTTGCTCAGAAAGACTACCACCTAAGACACGAAGCAGCAATGACATACCTGGGTGCAATGTGCACAACCAATATGAGGAATCAATGCTGTGGTTCTCTTAGAAATCAGAATACCAATACATCTGCTACCCTGTCGCTGTTGAAGATAAGATTCAATAAAGAGGTCATCACCTTTGAGTAGCTGTTTCAAAACGCTCTACAATACCTCAAACTTTCAGTTTTCATAGATTGAGATGTCTTCAACTTTTTGTCAGTAAGAAATAGTACTTGCGTGTTTTAGTTCAACCATTCTGTGTACTGTGGGAGCAGCTTAGTTTACGCTGTGAAAGTCAATGGATCATAATGTTTTCATGTTGGTTTAATACTGAACGTAAACCTCAACGTCATGGTAGGTAAACAAAATGTATGGATGTGTACACAGTTGCAGTCATTCAATGCTTGGCTTTATTACAGCAAAAAACAATGTGTCAAAGAGCTTATGAAAGAACAAGAACCCTCTATTTGTGATTGATGATTTGTGGGATGTGGTCTTGCTCCAGTACAGGTGACAAAACTTTATACAGGTCTGTGGAAGCGACTTCGATCATTGGCCAACTGCTCAAATGGCCAAATACATGTATATTTAATGGGATCACCACATACTGTCGATGTCAACACACATATAGTATTTCATTTTGATCCATTGGAAGACAGAGTTGCAGTAAAATTGTGTTTCTTTTTCTACCAGGTGACCTTAGCGAAGTTATTCTAGTGCATAGTTTTACTCCATTGGCTGTTACAAAAATAACGAGGGGATTGAGAGAGTGAGAGGGGGAGGTGGGGTGGGAGAAATATACGTACAGGGACTGTCCTGTCGAGGAAGACTCTGATACCATTACACTGTCGTACTTATAGCGTGATGAACATATGAATCCGATTAAGGAGATTAGGACATGTATTGGAGAATATTTATAGATTGTCATTCGCTGTCATTGAATTGTGGTCGTTAATGCTTCTGAATTTCTTTGAACACTGTAAGTTAGTGTACAGTTTTTCTCGTTGCGATAGCTCTCTGCCTAGTTAGTGACAGTTGGAGGACTAGACAACCTTCCAACTATGGAACGGTGCTGTGGGAATGTGATGGTATTTTGAGAGAAATAGCAGGAGTCTGTGACTTGGCTGGGTGTATCAGTTCTTTGTGTTCCTGCAAACGCCCCCTATCATACAAGAGCATTCGTAACATAAATAAGTGGCGTTAGCCTTTTTAATTGTAAATATCTTTTTTATACCTTGAGTAATACGTGATGGGTTGGTTTTGCTACTTGGAAGCTATGGTAGGACGCGTGGAATGACATTCAGCTGGTGTGAGCGTGCACATGCAGTAATTTTTCTGACACTATACAGCTATAAATGATAATCACACTACTTGTTAGGAGTGTTATACTGTTGGAACCTAAAGCAATTGTGAATAGAAAAGAAAATGACAATATCTAGTCATAAAGGAGGTACAGGTTTGATATGGAAACTACGGTTTCGGTGCAACGATAGGCGTAAGGCAGATGAAGGATTTTAAGTGGATAATAATGTCAAGTGATAATAGGGATGTAGATTTATGTGATAAATTTATGTTTCAAGAGCCACAGTCGTTAGGAGGCAGAATTTCCGATACTTCGCCCATGTCCAATATCATCATATTTTCGCTGCGATGGTAATATTTAACTATATTTACACTGTTAAATATGTGGCTGGTTTCCTGTGCCTGGCGTGTGGGTGAGTGGCGGAGATAGCTGGTGATAAGAACGAATGGATATTTCTGGTTTAAGGCACAAGCTCTCATTCAGTGTTCCAGACTGATCAGGTGTGGCACAAGCGTCCAGCTGACCTATCAGTGTCACCTGCTGTGCTGGTGAATAGCGAATTAATACTCATTATGTATTGGCATCCCCTGCAATTGCATGTGTTGTGAATGTTGTACGATTTTTATGTGGAAATTTGAGAAGATTCAAGATGGTGATTGTCTGTGCTAGACCATTATTCCTCCCCTCTCCATGCAAATTGACCAGTTGACTACTTGTGCTGACATTCCACTGATTTACCAATATTTATCTGGTTGAGAGAATATCGACTGTGATGTTTTATTTGCACATAAAAACCGTACAATATTCACAACGTATGCAATAGCGTAGGCTGTCAATACATAATGTGGAATAGACATTTGGTGATTCTCTAGACATGAGGAACACATACGACTGTTCATCATCATTATGGAGAAATACATAGGACAATGAGTGTTAAAATATTAGTTAGTTTTGTAAACCTTTTATATCATTGACGTGGGTATTCCTTAAAAAATTTGAGTTTAACTACCAGTTACCTCTGTTTTCGAGTTTTCACGTCAAAATATTTGCAGACATAGTAGGTTTCTAGTTTCTTGGTGGTCTGCAGCACATCCCACATAATGACTTCACTAAAGTTTTTGCTTTCTAAAGAACTAACTTCCACTCTTAGCCCGTCCGGCTAGCCACGCGGTCTAACTCGCAGCTTCCTGAGCGGGAAGGCGTGCCGGTCCCTGGCACGAATTCGCCTGGCGGATTAGTCTCTAGGCCCGGTGTGGTGACCAGCCTGGGGATTCCTTTTAAGGCGGTTTTTCATCTACCTCGGCGAATTTGGGCTGGTTCCCCTTATTCCGCCTCAGTTACACTATCTTGGCGATTGCTGCGCAAACACTGTCTCCATGTACGCGTACACCATAATTACTCTACCACGCAAACATTTCGGGTTACAATCGGCTAGTACGAACGTTCCCTGCGGGAGCCCACAGGTGTTCTAACCGCCCCACAATCCTGTGTTCGGTGTGGGGTGACGGTGAGTGGGTGGCCTCTTGTAGGGTTGTGAAACACTGCGGGTTACGGCGGGACGAAACCTCTCCGCCGTTTCTAGGCCCCAGTACAATACACAATACACAACTTCCACTCTTTGTCTTCGGAATTATACAGTGAAAGCGATCGGTAGCACACTGCTATGTGATTGATATCGAGAACATTCACATAAACGGTATGATTTTCTTTCACACCATGTGAAAAATTTTCCTGTAAATTTTCTTATTCTACTCTATTATTTTGGCGAGTAAAATCGGAAATTGCAGCTGATATCTGTAAATTAATTCGCAGTCGAGGAAACCTTCCTCGACAGAGTTCAGAATAAGCTTGCAGGTGGTCGCAGTTCGCTGGAGAAACCACGACAGGAAGCAGGCCAGATCCGAAACAGTACCGTCAGTGGACGCCTTCGTGCTGGGGGAGACATCACAGCCATTGTACACCAGATCAGAGAATGGCCACTGTCTGCAGAGGGCGCTCTGATCGCGCATCAGGCCAGCTTGTGCGGGTGCAGTTGCCTTTAGACTGTTTGCCACGGTGGATGACGGACGAATCTCACGTGTAATGTGTAGCGCTGTGGCTATATATGGCGCATGTCCTTATGCTTTTGGAATCTGTGTGTATTCACAGTGTATGAATGAATGGTGATCCATAGCTATATGCAGGATGCAGAAGTAATGATTTTGCATGGTGCAGGATACAAATTGTGTTCACTACAACGATATGGTATGGTGGTACAATCGTTAGAGGTGATATAGCCTGGCTGGAGATTGGTTTCACGCCGAAAAATTCGAGCTTTCCTCCACAGTCTTTGGAGGCAGTTTCTGTATTTTCTGATGTGCAGACCACTTTTGTAGGGTTTAACTGTCAGTACAATCTGACTGCTGAACGTTTTTTGATCTGTAAAAAATACTTATAGGTTTCCGCTGAAGTTCTCGTAATTTGTCCATCAGTAGAAAGTCCATCTCACAGAAGCAGGAGCAATTTTCCAGGTAGAGTCAGTAAGAACCAATTAAATTCTCCATTCACAAGACGTTCCATGACGCCATAGAGCCAGAAAGCATCATCAAGACAGGGTCACAACAAGGTATCTATAGAAAGTTCTATGGCATAAGAGAGTTGTGTGATGTCTTCTTTGTTCGAGCATTAGGGACAAGTCCAAGCCGACCAGCCTCCTCCGGTTTGGACAGGTGGGATGTTGCCCCCACCCTCCATTGTTGGTTTAGAGCACTTCCATACCAGCAGCTACAGGGCACCGAAAATTCACCGTGAATTACAGTCATTTTTCTCCGTCTGTAGGACAGCGCTTCGAATCGCAGAGGAATCTTTTAGGCATCCGATCTGCTGTGTGTCTGTGTTTTTCCATGATCTGTTGTGGATCCAGAAATATGTCATGAAATTTCAGATATGTAATTGTCCAGATTTTTCAAATATGTGCTTACACATCAGTGTGCTTCGAACAGTGAGGAAAAATAAAAAATAAGTACCTTAACATTCCTGACTCCAGGATGAAAGCCCACTCAGCGTTTCAGGAAAGTGATCAGCACAAAATATCCAGCTGTAGGACTCAGATATTCTTTTGTCTGTGACCATGATTTAGAAGAAGCAGCTGCAGGTCGAAAAGTGGTGAGCATCCTGTTTAGAGTTAGAGATTTTTTTCTGGTTGTAGTTGAAGAAAGCGCTCTTTGTGGATTATGAATCAGCGTGCGGCTAGTTTACGATGGTAAAGTGAATTTTTTTTCCAGGAGAATAACACCAGTAGTGCGACATCCTCAATTTCGAATTATATTGTGGTTTTAGAAATAAACTGCGTGGAAAACACCCCTGCAAATTGTTTAAATAAATAATATTGCACACTTCCTTGGCTCCTGCAAATTGTATAAATAAAAAGTATCCCTCAAAATTGTTTAAGCAATATTCCAAGGCCTTAAATTGTTTAATGCAATGTGACTGACAGTATATTAGTCCACTGTCGTGATATCCTCGCTGTCCAACAGTCCAACACAGACTCAGAGATTGTTCAAATGGTTCAAATGGCTCTGAGCACTATGGGACTCAACATCTTAGGTCATAAGTCCCCAAGAACTTAGAACTACTTAAACCTAACTAACCTAAGGACATCACACACACCCATGCCCGAGGTAGGATTCGAACCTGCGACCGTAGCAGTCCCGCGGTTCCGGACTGCAGCGCCAGAACCGCTAGACCACCGCGGCCGGCAGAGATTGTTCCCGCAATTTCCAGGGATGGTTGGTGATGGTGGTTGAGTGACTTGATAGGAGTGGGAAGGGGGAGTTAGGTTAGTGGAGGTAGCTGAATTGCCCTATTTTCCCGCTAAAATTTGAATTTTCCGTCATTTTTTCCTTGGTGGGGAGAGGAGTGGCATGAATTTCCCAGAGGGTTGGTGGGGGAGGGGGTACATGCCAGCTCGAGGAAACCCATAGCATCTTCAGGGGGTGGGTATAATTAATTTATAAATTAATTAATTTGTCTAATTAATTTCAGTTCAATTTGACATCAAATGTGCACCAATAACTCCTTTATTCCACTGCAATAGTTCTTGTCTCGTCAGTTCAATTTCAGTAATCTTACTAACGAAAAATTCGATGTCTAACAACGTTTATTTAACAACCAGGTTTGGTCGTGGTTTCTAAACCTGGACCTATGAAAGCTTTACACCACGTCCTTTCAAGTTTAAACATATGCGCGCTTGGTTACTTTTGTTTGAAACCATGTTTAAGATCTTTTGTGCCTAGTTAACAGGAGCAGTAGTTGTTGAATAGGATTTGGGTCCCTGTCCATTTCAAATTTTTGTCTTGTTGTTACAAACTGAGACTTTTCATCTGGAAAATGATATATTGAAAAAAGATGGGGTTTACAAGTGTTAAAGACTCTTTCCTGACATTTGTAATACCCTGGTATTAATTTACATCTGCTGTGTAGTGTTCTCTTGTAGTACCCGTTTCATATAGTCAAACGACTGTTCCGTACAGGGATTAGAAGACCTGTGAGAAAGTTTCGTTATGTGGGATGCATAAAAATCAGGCGGGAAGGAATTCAGATCCTTCGGATACTTCTGAGCATAACAGAACAGACATCAAAGTTTTGCATCACGCCAATATGTGGTGCAAGTGTTTTGGTTTTGTGACTGTTCCTGCAGTGATCGAAATGGCACCTCTGACGTGACCATACGAACAGTTACCGTGAGCGCTACTTCCCGGATAGAACGCCGCTCTTGAATGGATTGCAGCACTAAGGTTGAAAGTAAAGCACCATCAGAGACGCATCAGAAACGCCTTTGGAACAGTAGAGAAAATATCCAACATACCTCGAAGGACAATCGACACCAGTGTGTCGGGTCCGCAACATTACGTTACGCACAGAAGGCGTGTCAGCCAGGTAAGCTGCTCCATGTGTGCACCGAAGTCAAAGCGATTTGCTGCAGACGTGGTATCGTTCCAGTTGACAGGCAGTGTTGAGGACTTACATTGCACATACGGTCCTCGTACCACAGGCACACAGGGTGAGCAATATCTACTTCTGAGTTAAAGGGACCTTGAGATGAGTGCTGCAGAAGTGATTTCGGCGTTCGAAGATGCTACAGGACGTCATGTATCGTATCAAACTATTAGGAGAGGATTGTATGAAGCGAATCCCCATTTCCGACCACCTTGTTGAGCACCACGTCGTACACCACAATACCAAGGACTCCGTTACAAGCGAACAAGAAAGCATGAAGAATGGATGCTCTGCAATTGGCGTCGCTTGTGATTTACGGTCGAAAGTTGGGTATGTTGAATCATGATAATCGCAGACACAGTGTTGAGACAACCCCGTAACATCGAACGTCTGCAACACTGTGGCCCACATGGGAAAGACTGTGGTGGTGGAAAGATATTCTGGGATCTCACTATATGGAGTTATCGTACACGTCTAGTAGTTGTTAAGGGCAATCTCACTACTCCACAGTACAGGGATGAGACTGTGCGACCAATACTGGGGCTCGATCGCCAAGATTTTCGTGTAAGATAATATCTGGAAGAATGGTAACTTGTGTGCCCATTGTGCTGTTCTTGTGAAGACGTTCATTCACCAAGATAAGTATAGTGGCCTGCCGTTTTCTCGTTCACAAACTCAATGGAACATATATATGATCGATTTGGACGTCGACAGCGGCGAAGTACTCTATGCATACTATGTGTCTGACGCAGAATTGCCATCGAAGAGTGGGGCAATTTCGACCAGCGCTGGTTTGATGATCTGATCGAAAGTATGCCCCGCCAGCTTCAAGCGTGCATTCGAAGAAGGCCATGTTCCACCACGTTTCTCGAAATATTGTGAGAAAGCCATCATGGGAAAGAAGTGATTTTGTGGTTGCTCAAATGTCTGTTTTTCTCATTTGGTGATCTGAATACATTGCAAGTGAATGTAGAAGGCGGTTCAGCTGCCCCTACCGATGTCCTATGATTATTATTTATTTATTTAGCGTATGGCAGTGCACATCATTTTATGCTTCTTACAGATGTTTAAACAAATATATACATAAAAACACAATAAAATTTGCTGTATAAGAAGTATAAAACAGATAATGGGCAATACAATTAAATACAAACATCAAGATTATATATGGTCAATACAGTTAAATACAAACATCAAGATTATGTATAAAGTCTTTTGCAGAGTCTGTTGCCAACACAAAATCACTAACTTGCCACTGTATGCTCTTCTGTCGCACTCTGCACTCTTGGATGATGTGGCGGATGGTCTGTCTGTTGGCTCCGCAGTCACAGTTCGTAGCTGTTGTTTTTCCCCATCTCTATCTGCACATATTCCGTGATTTAAGGGACGACCATATTTTACGCGGTAGTTCATATCCGGGCGGTCTCCCAGTGATGCAAGGGAGGACTTGGCAGTGTTCGTTGTACATCTCTCGCCATTGCTCCCTCCAGGTCTTTATAGCATTAAAGTTTATTTTTCGCAATTCCTTGGTTATTATCATTGTTGGATGTCTAGACCTAAGTCTGTTTCTTTCCAGGTCAGGAATGTCGCTGTGTATTTGAGCTGGGCGTTTGCGATTATATTCCTATATTCCCGGAGAACATTCTTAGGACGTAGGTCCGCATGTCGTATGTGACTCAGAACTGGCAGACAGTGTGTTGTGGTTGATCTCATGATTCTGCTGACAATTCGCATCGTGCTATTCAGCTGGACGTCGTTTTTTTTTTTGTGTGAACACTGTTCATCCGGACCGGAGCGCAGAGTAGACCAGTCCGAGTGCCGACGTGTGTAGCGTGTCAGCCAAGGAGCCCCAAGTAGTTCCGCATAGCTTCTGGAGAATATTATTCCTCGTTTTCAGTTTGGCTGTGAGTATTTTCCAGATGTCGTTTATAAGTGAGCGCTCTGTCCAAAGTGACTCCAAGGTACTTTGGATGCTCATTAGATCGGAGCCGAATTCCCTCGAGACGAACGTCAAGTTGTTTGCTTGGTAATTTATTACTGAGATAGAAACATGTAGTTTTGGTTTTTGTAGGATTTCGCATTAATCTCCATTTACGAAAGTATGTACTTAATGTCTCCAAGTCAGATGTCAAAGTTGTTTCAATGACCTCAAAGTTCTTGTGTTGTGTTGCCAAGACCCAATCGTCTGTGGAAGATGTGGATGGCTTATCGGCAGTATATAAGCTGAACAGTAGTGGAGCGAACACGTAGCCCTGTGTTAGGCTTTTGTTCAGGGTTATTTGGACGCTTATCAGTTCTCCTGTTTCTACTAGGAATGTTCTGGCAGCAAGCATGGTAACTGTAAGTCTGGTAGTTCTCAGGCAGGGGACTGTTTGCATGAATTTGTACAATAGGTCATGTCTCGAGACAATAACATAGGAAGCAGACAGATCTATGAAAACAGTTGATGTTTTTAATTTCCTTTGGTATCCAACCTCTATGTACGTAATTAGTAACATAACCTGATCTGTACAGCTGCGCGCAGGGCGCAACCAGACTAGCTCCACGGGAACTGACTCCACAATTTTGGTGTCAATGCGGTTATAGAGAAGTCTTTCCGGGAGTTTATAGACAGAGCTCAATAATGCGACTGGGTGGTAGCTCTTTGGTTCATTACTCAGCTTCCCAGGCTTTAAGAGAGCATCGGTTTTTGATCGTTTCATTTGCTGAGGGACTATGTCGTGTATTGTAATATTTGTAAAGAATTCTGCTTACCATATCTTCGCGTACTTTCCGCAGTTCAGAACAAACTCCGGATCGACTCCATCAAATCCATGTGCTTTTCCCGATTTTACGTCTTTGAGAGCGCTCGTTGTGTCCTGCCGAGAATGGACGGGAAAATCCCGTTTGGTCTTCGCAGAAAGATTTTAATGTTGTGACCTCATGCTTAATCTGTGCGGTGTGAGTCCTATCCTGCGGAGTTTTAGAGGTTGATACCATATGGGAGGCAATTTTGTTTGGTGTTTCTTGTGTACGCTCTTATTGCCGTCATTCAGTTTTCTTAAAAGGGACCGTGCTTTCCTACTAGACGTTTTGAAGTCTAGTTCTTGAACGGTTTCCATCCATCGTTCTCGTCGAGCCACATCAAGATTGTGTAGTACGTCTTCAGAAATTTCTTGGTCGTTGCTGTTGAGGAATGCCTGGTATTGATTTTCACATTCTTTGTTCCATCCTGGGATATATTGATTACGGTACCCTCTAGGTATTGCCTTTTTTGTGGAGCTTGATAATGGAATGTAGTCAAATTAAGTCGGGTGATGCTGAGGGAATTAGATTAGGAAATGAGACACTTAAAGTAGTAAAGGAGTTTTGCTATTTAGGGAGTAAAATAACCGATGATGGTCGAAGTAGGATATAAAGTGTAGACTGGCAATGGCAAGGAAAGCGTTTCTCAAGAAGAGGAATTTGTTAACATCGAGTATAGATTTAAGTGTCAGGAAGTCGTTTCTGGAAGTATTTGTATGGAGTGTAGCCATGTATGGAAGTGAAACATGGACGATAACTAGTTTGGACAAGAAGAGAATAGAAGCTTTCGAAATGTGGTGCTACAGAAGAATGCTGAAGATAAGGTGGGTAGATCACGTAACTAATGAGGAGGTATTGAATAGGATTGGGGAGAAGAGAAGTTTGTGGCACAACTTGACCAGAAGAAGGGATCGGTTGGTAGGACATGTTTTGAGGCATCAAGGGATCACCAATTTAGCATTGGAGGGCAGTGTGGAGGGTAAAAATCGTAGAGGGAGACCAAGAGATGAATACACTAAGCAGATTCAGAAGGATGTAGGTTGCAGTAGATACTGGGAGATGAAGAAGCTTGCACAGGATAGAGTAGCATGGAGAACTGCATCAAACCAGTCTCAGGACTGAAGACCACAACAACAACAACATGACCGCTTCAACAAATCTCTTGTAGTTCTTTAGATTAGGAGGGATCCACCCCAGGCACTTATCCACTTTGTTCGAAAAAATTTCCGTTTGATTTCTGGAAATTCCACCGTAGGTGGGGATAGGACGTAACCAGGGGAAGTGTTATTCCAATCTCTGTTAGAGCTGGTCGATGTTGGCTGTGTAGGAAGTGTGGTAGAATATTACGAGAGATTCTCAGCGGTATGTTTTCGTAGTCTGTGGCCACGAAGTATGGATGTGGGCTATATCCTCGTCTCCATGCTGCCGAATAGAATGAATCTCTATCCTTTACGCAAAATACGAAGTACATATTGTTTTCATCCGCCCAGTTTGCCAGTGCCTCACCATTGACATCGTTCTCTTTGCATATCCATTGGGTGTGATGAGTGTTGTAGTCACCTACATAGTAGTAATGGTAGGACTTGTGGTGGCCATGAGGCTGCAGGAGGTTTGTATGTATAACTTATGGCGTTCCCTCCGAATTGAATAACCACTTCGTGCATGTTGTTGTTGGTAGATGTTGAATGCAACTGAAAATTTTCGATATTGGATCTCACACAAGTTGCCACACCATAACCGTGGTGGTATGTGGTACCAACTAAGTTGTAGCCGTATATTTTACCTCTTTTTCTTAGTTGTTCATCTTTCTCCGTGGCTGCTTCCTGATTGGCAGTGCCGTCAATGTCGTTATCGTTTAGAACCTTTTGCAGGACGTTACTCTTTGCCCTGCATATCCCTCGTGTGTTTATCTGACAAATCCTAAGACAAGGTCCAAGTTTTCTTGTGGGCTGGTCATGAGAATGACTAATGGGTTTCGTCTGTGCCATTTCGATTAGGATGTGCTATTAAATAGCCAGGAGATCAATACAATTACGTGGCTGCCAATTTGCGCTAGTTCATTTGCTTCACGTCTATAAATTATATAATTCACGTCTATAATTGGACGCTATCCAGGGTGCACTTGCAGTATTACACTACGGACGCGAACTAGCCTTTGATCCCAGCCTTATGATGCTACCCGCAATATTAAGTCTGGCTTTCAAAAACCACGCGGGAGATTTTCATATTCTCTAGCTTCCTACGCGCAAACAGGGATTCAAAATATTAACTAAACGTTTCTGTAGAAAATTTGATGTAGTTAATATTTGATCTAACAGCCTTGCCACAACGGATACAACGGATCCCGTGAGATCACCGAAGTTAAGCGCTGTCGGGTGTGGTCGGCACTTGGATGGGTGCCCATCCAGGCTGCCATGCGCTGTTGCCATTTTTCGGGGTGCACTCAGCCTCGTGATGCCAATTGAGGAGCTACTCGACCGATTAGTAGCGGCTTCGGTCAAAAATACCATCATAACGACCAGGAGAGCTGTGTGCTGACCCCACGGCCCTCCTATCCGCATCCTCCACTGAGGATGACACGGCGGTCGGATGGTCCCAGTAGGCGACTCGTTGCCTGAAGACGGAGTGCTGATATTTGCCCTGGGATACGTTTCCGCAGGACGCCGCAGTTTTCGAGTTATTCAAGAGAGGCGTACAAAAGTGACCATACACTACTAGCCCACTCGCACTCTCAGCCACCCCTCCCGTCGTCTGGAATTATAGTATGTTGTTCATGGGACTCGCTCTGTACGAAAATTTGAGACTGTACGAATCATTTCACACATTCGGCCTCTTTTGGCCTTCATCGGGTATGCGGGGCACTTACAAATTGTAAAATTGATCTTTGTGTGAACTGTACCCAACAATTTTGTGAATTTTAACAGCATAAAATAAACATTCGACGGGCCTTCTGACTACGAAACTGTTATGTTTATAAGGGTTACACTTTGATGGAATTGTCAACGTGATTAGCTTTACCGTAACGTTTACGAAAGTCAGTTTTCATTCATTACCCTCACGGCACGTTTAAATTAATAATGTTAATGAAACAGCGCCATATGGTGTTGGCGTACTAGTTCAGTCACTTGAAACAAAGAAGACTCTGAGCACTATGGGACTTAACATCTATGGTCATCAATCCCCTAGAACTTAGAACTACTTAAACCTAACTAACCTAAGGACATCACACAACACCCAGTCATCACGAGGCAGAGAAAATCCCTGACCCGCCGGGAATCGAACCCGGGAACCCGGACGCGGGAAGCGAGAACGCTACCGCACGACCACGAGCTGCGGACTTGAAACAAAGGAGGTCAGTATTGGGAATAGTACATTTAGTGGGAAACTGTTGTACAGTGATAAAGGGCTTTCCTGGCCAAGAATAGTTTAGTAGTATCAAATATGGACCTAATTTTAGGAGAAAATTTCTGAGAACGTACGTTTGGAGAACAGCATTGTATGGTAGCGAAACATGACTGTGGGAAAACCGGAACAGAAGAGAATCGAAATATTCGAGATGTGGTGCTACGGGCGAATTAGGTGGACTGATAAGGTAAGGAATGAGGAGGTTCTGCACAGAATCGGGGAGGAAAGGCATATGTGGAAAACACTGGCGAGGAGAAGGGACAGGATGATAGTACATCTGTTAAGAAATCAGGAAACGAATCCGTGGTACTAGAGGGAGCTGTAGAGCGTAACAACTATAGAGGAAGACAAGAGATTGGAATATGTTCAGCGAATAATTTAGGACATATAGGACGTAGGTTGCAAGAGCTACTCTGAGCTGAAGAAGTTGGCACAGGAGAAGGATTCGTGGCTTGCCGCATCAAACCAGTCAGAGGATTGGTGACTCCGAAGGAAAGGATAAAGGGAATGCCACGAACAACATACTACAAATCATGACTAGTGAGGGATGAATTTGGGAGTGAAAGTGCGTCTGAAGGTATCTAACTGGAAAACCGCGACCTCCAGTAAAATCATATTGAGCCGTGGTGCGCCTTTTCTGGACACGAGCTCTTCGGCACGACACTATCGATTACCGGCTGTACTAGGATCTTTGCCCCTGTTGTTATCTCGTGGGCGTTTCGCGCTCGCAGCAGTTGGTGCTGGACTCGCTAAGGGACGCAACAAGGACGTGCTTGAGTGGACGAAAGAGGAAAACACGCGTGCTCGGCCAGCAGCGGCACGCCGGGCCTACCTCGTAAGGAGGTCGCGAGTTCGTGGTGGACCTGCCTGATGTCAACTCCGGGCGCTGTTCGTCGCGTTGTCTCGGTGCCTGTTTTCTCGGAGAGGCCCATCCCCGGAGACCATCTCGAACAACGCTCTCCATCGAAGGTGTAAGTGATTTTGGTGCCTTCGTTTCGATGAACCATTTGCGTTCCAGCGAGTGTACTTTGTTGCTTGGTTGCCCTAATGAACGCGTTGTTGAAGTTAGAGCAGCCGGCAAAGTTTGTGACAGCATGGAGAAGAGCAGTTACTACTTCCTTTTAAAAATCCGCTGGTTGGATTACTATTAGGAAGCTGATAAGCACGAAGGTGTGTATGTTATATTTCTTGGCTTTTGGGGGAGTATCCAGAAGTTTACTTATTATCTGTATGAGATTTTCAGTGTATTTTGATTGTCATCAAGTCGACGTCCCTTGTATATTGCTGTAACGTGCATTTATTTGAAAACACTCACTCAGTTAGTAGTAGATACTCGTATTTTGTACAGCTAGTCATTTATACGTTGTTCCTTTATATGCTTATATTTATTTGAATGCACTCACTCAGCATTAGAGCAATTACTTCTTCATTTATATTGTTATTTATTGATGTCTTAACTTATATTAACTGATGTTTGGTTCGTGTTTGCCGTGTCTTCTGCGGTTTGTTTGTGTTCCAGTTTTCTGCAAGTTGGGGTGTGTGTGTGAGCGGCGCCACGTTTCGCTTCGGTGCACGGAAGCTGTGACGTGTCGTCTAGTGGGAAGTGACTCCCGGTTTGGCCCCGGCGTTTAGGTGTTGTTTTGGACGGCTGGTCTGCTGCTTCAGGCATTTTAACTTAAGTCGCCGTTGCCCAGAGTAGCCTGGCGTCACTGCCCGTTTTGTAAACTTTTAACGTGTTTCATGTAACCTTAAAAAAAAAGTTTTTTAAATTTGCTTGGGAATGAATTGTATTAATTCGTAACTTGTTCCGCTGTTTGTGTTATTTGGTTTCTTTATGAACTGGTGTGCGTTTCATAAATCACTTTCATATTGTAAATTTTTTCTCATTAAAAATGATTTATCTGTGTCACGTTCCTTAAATTACTTCCAGATTGATTGTTCTTTCAACTATTGAAATATTTGTGGCTCATTTCTTTAAGTCAGTCTTGGTGATTATAATCTGCTGTCTTGCTTAAGAAGCAAGCTATCTGTGATTTTGGTATTGACTTAAAGATGCCACGTGTTAACTTTCTCTTAGCTGTTTTTAAATATTGTCTTGAATAAATTGTTAATATATTGTTTTGATAGTTGTTGTGCTTAAGGAGTGACGTTATAGAGGCCTTGACCTTCCATGCTAAGTGTACACCTAATTCCGACTTCGTAAGTCACAGATATCGCAGAAGATATAATTTACAACAGAAAGGTCATGTTCTTTGTATATGTAACACTAGTAGTTTGCGCGGGGCGGGCGAGAGAATACGAAAATCTCGCACGTGGTTTTTAATGGCCAGTTATAACGTTGCTGGTTGCATAAAACGACGTCGGTAGGGGGAGCCGAATCGCCCTGCATACGCAAGCCTCAGACCCTTATTTTCTGTGTGGCACGAATTTCAAATAAAGGGATGATGGAAAACCTTTGTTGGTGCGTGTACATACAGATATAGAGATACGCAGACAGTAAGGCAGTACGTGTTCTAGGTAAGCGCAACGACAAGATGTGAATGAGATCGGCGCAGCTTGCGAGATGGTGCAGTTCTCGGGAACACACGATGGAGGAGGGAGGGCTCAGGCTTGCGAAGGACGAGTGGGCAGAGCAAGGCAGAGCGGATTGCGGCGCAGGTGTTTGTGGACCGGGTAAGCGGGTTGCCGGCTCCCGCCGTGTCCCTCTAATAGGCTTCCGGTCGCGGGCGGGCGACGCGACCGTGTGGTGTGGTGAGGCTACTGTGTAGCCCGAGCTGCCAGTATTCTGCCCTGCCTCGATGTCGCGGACACTGCGCTGTGGAAATACTCTGCTGGCCAGTATATCTTCGCCACCACGAAGGCAACATGCAGCAAACGTCAAATCGGCATGAAACGTGCTACGTACTTGAAGAAGCAAACTATTAGCAATCCAAGGGGAGTACGTACATCCTATACCTGTTGTTGTTGTTGTTGTGGCCTTCAGTCCAGAGGCTGCTTTGATGCAGCTCTCCATGCTACTCTATCCTGTGCAAGCTCCTTCATCTCCCAGTACCTACTGCAACCTACATCCTTCTGAATCTGCTTAGTGTATTCATCTCTTTGTCTCCCTTTACGATTTTTACCCTCCACGCTGCCCTACAATACTAAATTGGTGATCCCTTGATGTCTCAGTATATGTCCTACCAACCGAATCCTTCTTCTAGTCAAGTTGTGCCACAAATTTCTCATCTCTCAAATTCTATTCAATACCTCCCCAATAGTTGTGTGATCTACCCATGTAATCTTCAGCATTCTTCTGTAGCACCACATTTCGAAAGCTTCTATTCTCTTCTTGTCTAAACTATTTATCGTGCACGTTTTAAAAAATGGTTCAAATGGCTCTGAGCACTATGGGACTCAACTGCTGTGGTCATAAGTCCCCTAGAACTTAGAACTACTTAAACCTAACTAACCTAAGGACAGCACACAACACCCAGCCATCACGAGGCAGAGAAAATCCCTGACCCCGCCGGGAATGTGCACGTTTTACTTCCATACATGGCTACACTCCATACAAATACTTTCATAAACGACTTCCTGACAGTTAAATCTATACTCGATATTAACAAATTTCTCTTCTTCAGAAACGCTTTCCTTGCCATTGCCAGTATACATTTTATATCCTCTCTACTTCGACCATCGTCAGTTATTTTGCTTCCCAAATAGAAACACTCATTTACTACTTTAAGCTTCTCATTTCCTAATCTAATTTCCGCAGCATCACCCAGTTGAATTCGACTACATTCCATTATCCTCGTTTTGCTTTTGTTGATGTTCATCTTATATCGTCCTTTCAAGACACTGTCCATTTCGCTCACCTGCTCTTCCAGGTCCTTTGCTGTCTCTGGCAGAGTTACAATGTCATCGGCGAACCTCAAAGGTTTTATTTCTTCTCCATGGACTTTAATTCCTACTCCGAATTTTTCTTTTGTTTCCTTTACTGCTTGCTCAATATACAGATTGAATAACATCGGGTATAGGCTACAACCCTGTCTCACTCCTTTCCCAACCACTGCTTCCTTTTCATGCCCCTCGACCCTTGTAACTACCATCTGGTTTCTGTACAAATTGTAAATAGCCTTTCGCTCCCTGTATTTTACCGCTGCCAACTTGAGAATTTGAAAGAGAGTATTCCAGTCAAAATTGTCGAAAGCTTTCTCTAAGTCTAAAAATACTAGAAACGTAGGTTTGCCTTTCCTTAATCTATTTTCTAAGATAAGTCGTAGGGTCAGTATTGCCTCACGTGTTCCAACATTTCTACAGAATCCAAACTGATCTTCTCCGACGTCGGCTTCTACCAGCTTTTGCAGTCGTCTGTAAAGAATTCGTGTTAGTATTTTGCAGCAGTGGCTTATTAAACTGATAACCTACAGTGTTAAATTTGCAATGTTGATGATCTGTTATCTCAGAATCCTTGACAGACAGCGAACTGAAATTTTTATGAGCTATAGTTTCACTTCTTTTTTCGTTACTGAACCAGAATCATAATATACAAACAAATAATTAGTTAGCTATGATATTTTTTTAAAAATTTATATGCAATTTTAATCCACATTTGCTTCTGTAAATAAAAGACGAATACAGGTAGAAATGCTGTGGTGGCTCAGCAGCAGTAGTATGCTAAGAGGTAACACAGTGTGAAATTAGATATACGTGTCTGTAATAGTTCCCGAGACAATGGGTCAAATATTAACAAAAAGTCTTTTTCACAAGTACAATTTTAAATGTGTTTTATATTGTCACATATGGAGCTATGCCAGCACCTAGAAACAGGCGATCCCATAACCAGCATCTGGATCCTGTCCTTGATCATCCTGCAGACCTAAAAACTTCTTTTTCTGCCGCTTCCTTCTTTAGTCATTTCCTCTGCTGCACGCTGGGCTTCCCTGATCCTAAGCCGGTCCATTCGCTAGAAGCCTTGCAGTGTGTTGGCTCGTGGAGTGATACCAAGCTGCTCTAGTAGCCTAATTCGTCCCTTAGTATCATCATTAAACGTTATCACAGCGTCACCAACACCCAAGCATAATCATTATTACAAAGATATTTTCTCGTATGCGGATCCAGATGTCATTATTGAAAGAATCATTCAGGTTTTGGGTTCGACCATGGAGACATTTGGAAAGAAGGTCTGAATGAGCTGCCTCTCTATACTGGTTTAACTGATCCACCACAGTAATGGTATGCTATTTTCGTACCTAAATTGTTCCTCTGTACCCGCTGCCTGAACTTTGCTGTAGTTGTCCATGAATCAGCACCAGGTGGGCAATGACCATGTGTAGGTGTATTATCAGTGGATAATTTTTGGAAGAATGTAGCCCTCACTGCTCTTTTCATCCCTTGTAGGTCATGTATATTGTTTCTTATTGCCATCCCATAATAATGCTGGAGTTCATCAATGTTTTTGTCTGTAAGTCTTCCTTTACCATTTAGATCGTCCACAAAATGCATGTGCAATACTGCCCATTTCTCTTTACACACTGCATCCAATCTCTTACACTAACATTGACATAAATTCAAGGACTAAATAGCTGCACTTTCAGACTCTTCTGGACAGTAACTGGCGCCATGTTGAGCCCCTTTTGTGGCAGTGATGGTACCGTTACGTAATGGTATGAAGTACCGTAGCAGCACATTAAAAGTGTTTCAATGGAACGGATTCTGCATTATTTCTCTTCCCCATGTCCTAAACATTAATTCTAGGAAGTTTGATGCTCGTGCGGCAGTTATTTTCCGTGTTAAAACGTGTTAAACAGGGAAAGTATAATTATAAGAACCCGGTATAAAGCTGCCCCAAAAATTCCACCATCCTTATGCATTCTGTAGTTTCTGTGCACCTACACGTGTACGTGTTTGTTTGTTTGTGTGTGTGTGTGTGTTTATGGGAACCATCTGTCTAAAAACTGGTTCAAATGGCTCTGAGCACTATTGTAATTAACATCTGAGGTCATCAGTCCGCTAGACTTAGAACTACTTAAACCGAACTAAGCTAAAGCTAAGGACAGCACACACATCCATACCCGCGGCAAGATTCGAACCTGCGACCGTAGCAGCAGCGCGGTTCCGGATTGCAGCGACTAGAACCGCTCGGCCACAACCACCGGCTAACATCTGTCTCTACAGCTATCTGTGAAATGGACAAATAAGTAACCCTGCATTCTAAATACGGCTCACTATAATATGCTGTCACGACAACCGTGTAAGCAACGATGTGGCCTGAGTGCACTGATGAAAAGTCTGTCAAAGGGCTTCTAAGTGTCTCGTAAAACTTAGAAGAATGGAAGTTCAGGGTAAAACTTTCTATCATCGAAGAGTTCGTTAGAAACATAATCACGGATTGGTGAAGAATGGGTGTAGTGATTGGATCATGAATTTTCAAAAGATCGAAGCCAGCGTCTGTATCAAGCGATGAATGGAAATAGCAGAAAACCTAAATCTTCACAGCCACTTGGAAATTTCAACTGCTATCTTCCCAAATACGAGTCAATTCTCTTTACGGTTCACCATGTATTTCTGTCTAACTTGGACCAAAAACGAATCTGCCAGAAATGTTGCTGGTTGAGTTGGCGTATGGCCGGCCTGTGTGGCCGAGCGGTTCTAGGCGCTTCAGTCTGGAACCGCACGACCCCTACGGTCGCAGGTTCGAATCCTGCCTCGGGCATGGATGTGTGTGATGTCCTTAGGTGAGTTAGGTTTAAGTAGTTCTAAGTTCTAGGGGACTGATGACCTCAGATGTTAAGTCCCATAGTGCTCAGAGCCTTTTTTTTTTTTTTTTTTTTTTTGAGTTGGCGTACACCTCAGGGACGTCATTTCAACATGAGACCACTATCATAAGACACAAAATACTGAAAATCCTTTTTTGGAGGAGGCGGGGAGGACTTCGTTGACCCAGACAGTACGTAGTCTTCGCTACGCGATGTGTTTTGCCTCTAGAAGTCCTTTAGATACAACAGTAATCGTTCCCAGGAACATAGTCCGCGGAAAAGGTATGTAGGCTCCTAGGAGTGGACTCTCATTCATTGGCGTTATGTTCTCTTCTATGTGGAATGTGGAATGAAAGATTTGTGTGACTCCTGATTGTCGTCGACGAAGATTGTGGACGGGATCGGGTACTTATGGTCACCTACGGCATGAAGCCCCAAATGCAACAATAAGTTATATTTCGAGCCACTTGCATGAATGTTGGGCGCCACTCATCGTCGCTGAGTGAAATTTGAAGACATGATCTTCGAACCAATCTGGAGCCCTAGCGTCACAATTTTAGCACTGGTTCGACTTTGAAGAGAACGCTGCACCTGCACGCAGCAACCACCTTCCGAACGCATTCATCATCAACCAAATGAAATAGCCTGTATGCTGACATGCACCCGGATGACCATGTTTGGAGCCAGTTGAAATTTGGATTGCGTCATCACACCGGTTGGCGTAAAGAGGGCTGCTGTCCAAGAACTCGACATGTTCGACCACTTTGTGGACAGCATGCATGCCAAGGACGGTCGAAGCAAGTTACAGCGCACAGAGTGGAGCGACAGCATACTGACAGCATACTGAATCTTTCCCAGCAGTAGATTTTCATTTCACAAATGTGGAAAGATGTGCTGTTTCCAAGAGACGACCGATGTTTTCATTACTGTTGCACTGTTATTTATAGAAAATTTATTTCATGTTTTGTTGCATAGGCCTTATTCTTGCGTTCCCTGCTGCGCTTGAGTCTACGAGTTAACAAGTGTGCAGATATGCAAGTAGTGATCAATTATTTTCAGTAAAGTGACTCAGGCATAAGCGGGTACCTTTGATTTTAATGCACATCTACAAAGAATCAGTATATGGTATAATTTTTGAAAATGGTATTATGCGTTAACGACACCCTCTACATGCAGACAAAACGAAAATCACACTTATACAGCGTGTTCGGAAATTCCCGTTGCAGACTTCTAGGACTTGTAGAGATGAATGAGTACATCGTTCTCCGACGGTTTCAGTTCAGCTCATCCTCTTCTGATTGAAAAGTGGAATTAGGCATGACACA
This sequence comes from Schistocerca cancellata, assembly GCF_023864275.1. Classification (NCBI taxonomy): domain Eukaryota; kingdom Metazoa; phylum Arthropoda; class Insecta; order Orthoptera; family Acrididae; genus Schistocerca; species Schistocerca cancellata. The sequence continues at coordinate 767,593,259 of NC_064630.1, forward strand.
GTATAGTTATTACGTAAAAATTCAAAAGGAAACGTAATGAAACGCCCAATTGTCAAAAATGGTTCAAATGGCTCTGAGCACTATGGGACTGAACTTCTGTGGTCATCAGTCCCCTAGAACTTAGAACTACTTAAACCTAACTAACCTAAGGACATCACACACATCCATGCCCGAAGCAGGATTCGAACCTGCGACCGTAGCCGTCCCGCGATTCCGGACTGTGCGCCTAGAACCACTAGACCACCGCGGCCGGCGCCCAATTGTCACTTAATCACATTTGTTTGCATTAACACTTAAAATAACGTGTTTGCATTATTCCAAAAGAAGAAAGGACCCAGTATACTCTACGCACAAAACAGTAGTGATGCATTACAACAGCGGCTCGATGTGGCGACCACCAACGTTGTTCCAGACTTCGTACCTACGAAGCATGTTCTGGTACAAACTTTCCATCCCAACTGCAGTTTCTAGCGCAGTGGCCAGAACTCATGCCAATAGAACTTCCTCTGTCCCTACAGGAGTCTCGTAAATTAAACTTTGCGTAGGACCCCATAAGTAGTCCATAGGCTTCAAATCCCGCGATTGCGGCGGCCACGTGAATGGAACACCTCGATCAATCCATCTGTCACCATACTGTTCGTCGATACGTCTTCGACTGCACGTGAGAAGTGAGGCGGTCCGAAATAATGCTGAAACCACACTCTTGACGGACATTCCGTGAAACATTTTCCAAGAATGATTCCAATGCGTTTTGTAGGGAGATCAAGTACGCAGAACTGGTGGAGGGAGTTATCGTCCAAGCGCAGGACCGTCCACGTTAATATCAAACCGGTGCTGAAATCCCTGAACATGCGTGGCAGAAGGGTTTTCGTCTGCCCTGTTACAGAACGGACTGCCACAAAATCCACATATGTTCGAGTCCACGTTTCTACGCTCAAGGGTCTGTTCCCTTGCTTTTCACCCTCACTCCTTCCACACATTGAACATTCCCGTAGCTTTGCAGCAGACATCTATACTGACACATTCTGCCCTTTTCTCACATGTTCCCCTTTGTCCTTTACCAGCAACGACTCGAGCAGGAGGAATGTTAATGAGAGTTGCACCAGTCTCATCAACATTGAAATTTTACAAAGGGAACTCTACGGCATTGGCTCCTTACCTAGCTTACACTTATCGTGAATCTCTTGCCCAGCACAAACTCCCAAGACACTGAAAAGAGGCGCTGGTGACTCCAGTATATAAGAAAGGTAAAAGAACGGACCCCCAAAATTACAGACCAATGACCCTAACCTTTGTTTGCTGCAGAATCCTTGAGCATACTCTCAGAAAATATTAAATTTTCTTTAGACTAAGAAGCTTATGTCTATGAATCGGCATGGCTTTAGAAAGCGTCGCTCGTGCGAAATTCAGCCTGCCGTTTTCTCACATGATATACTGCGAACTATGGATGAAAGGGGCAACATGCAGATTCCATATATCTAGATTTCCGGAAAGCATTTGACACGGTGCACCCATTGCAGGCTGTTAACGAAGGTATGAGAACATGGAATAAGGTCACAGACATGTGAGTGGATCGAAGACTTCTTAAATAATAGAACCTAGTATGTTGCCCTCAATGGCAAGTCTTCACCAAAGACGAGGGTATCGTGAGGAGTGCTCCAGGGAAGTGTGGTAGGTGTCTGTGACAGGTGTCTGTATACATAAATGATTTGGTAGACATGGTAGGCAGCAATTTGGGGTTGTTGGCTGATGATAGTGTGATGTACGGTAAGGTGTAGAGCTTGGGTGACTGTACAAAGATGCAAGACGATTTAGACAAAATTTCCAGTCGGTGTGATGAATGGCAGCCAGTTCTAAATGTGGAAAAATTTAAGTTAATGCGGATGAGTGGAAAGATCAAATCTGTAATGTTCGGATACAGTATTACCAGTGCCCACCTTGATACAGTCAAGTACGTAGCGTAGCGTTGCAAAGCGGTAAGGCATGTAACGAGCATGTGAGAACTTTGGTAGGGAAGGCGAATGGTCGACTTCGGTTTACTGGGAGAATTTTAGGAGTGGTTCGCCTGTAAAGGAGACAGAATAAAGGTTGCTGGTGCAACCTATTCTTGAGTACTGCTCGAGTGTTTGGGAACGGTACCAGGTCGCACTGAAGAAGCACATCGAAGCAATACGGAGGTGGGCTGCTAGATCTGTTACCGGTAGGTTCGAACAACACGTAATTGCTACAGAGATGCTTCAGGAAGTTTTCAAAATGATATTGTCACTCTGCAGCGGATTGTGCGCTGATATGAAACTTCCTGGCAGATTAAAACTGCGCGCAAGAACCGAGACTCGAGCTCCGGACCTTTGCCTTTCATGGGAAAGTGCTCTACCAACTGAGCTACCCAAGCACGACCGACGACCCGTCCTCATAGCTTCAATTCTGCCAGTTTCATACTTCAGGAACTCAAATGGGAATCCCTGGACGGAAGGTGACGCTATTTTCGAGAAACGCTGTTGAAAAAATTTAGAGAATCGATATTTGAAGCTGACTGCCGAACGATTCTGCTGCCGCCAACATACATTTCGCGTAAGGGCCACGAAGATAGGTACGAGAAATTAGGGCTCACATGGAGGCATATATACAGTTGTCTTTCCCTTGCTCTATTTGCGAGTTATTGGCTGATTGATTGGCTGATTTGAGGCGGGGGGGGGGGGGGGGAGGAGGGGATCAAATAGCAAGTTTCAAATGGCTCTGAGCACTATGGGACTTAACATCTGAGGTCATCAGTCCCCTAGAACTTAGAACTACTTAAACCTAACTAACCTAAGGACATCACACACACCCATGCCCGAGGCAGGATTCGAACCTGCGACCGTAGCAGCAGCGCGGCTCCGGACTGGAGTGCCTAGAACCGGACGGCCACGGCGGCCGGCCAGTTTTTCTCAAATTGTGGCTCAAATGGTTCAAATGGCTCTGAGCACTATGGGACTCAACATCTTAGGTCATAAGTCCCCTAGAACTTAGAACTACTTAAACCTAACTAACCTAAGGACATCACACACACCCATGCCCGAGGCAGGATTCGAACCTGCGACCGTAGCAGTCCCGCGGTTCCGGACTGCAGCGCCAGAACCGCTAGACCACCGCGGCCGGCTCTCAAATTGTAATCGTTTGTTCGTCTGTACATGTACGACAAGAACACTATTAGATCTCCTAGCCTCGTTGATGCAATGGGTGGAGAGTCAGTCTCTTGCAGGCACTAATGTTCCAGTCGGTAACCGACTTCCTCGCTCGATGTTCCATATATTAGGCAACGTGTTATTAGCGCTTGGAAACTCATAAAGTTTTGCGTAAACTGATTATTGAACTAACCAGTTAAAAAACGCGACTATTATTCAAATGGTTCAAATGGCTCTGAGCACTATGGGACTTAACATCTTAGGTCATAAGTCCCCTAGAACTTAGAACTACTTAAACCTAACTAACCTATGGACATCACACACATCCATGCCCGAGGCAGGATTCGAACCTGCGACAGTAGCAGTCGCGCGGTTCCGGACTGAAGCGCCTAGAACCGCTCGGCCACCGCGGCCGTCAAATAGCAAGGTCATCGATCCCATCGGATCAGGGAAGGATGAGGAAGGAAGTCGTGGCGCCCTTTCAAAGGAACCAACTGGGCATTTGCCTGCAGTGATTTAGGGAAACCTAGTGGCTTTGAACCGTCATTCTTCCTAGTGCGAGCCCACTGTGCTAACCACTGCTTCACCACGCTTGGTTTTGCGAATGGAACAGGAAAAGAAATGACTAGTAGTGGTACAGTGTACCCTGCGCAGCTCACCGTACGGTGGTTTGCGGAGCATCTATGTAGATGTAGATCGGCTCGCTATTTCCCGACAGGTTCAAGTCTAGCAGTACCGATTTCAACAGATCGTAGAAATTTTGTTTCCCCTGTCAACACGGAAATTCTCGGTAGTGCCACTCCAAAAAGCTCTTCTTGGAGATAATTCCCTGCCTCAGCTCATAAATTTCTGGACACACTCGTACCCAGCTGTTTTATCTTTTCTGTTGAAACAAGCATGAATTTTCAAATTTTCTGCGTAATTGAAGGCAAGGCTGCCTTACGACCATCCTGAAAGGTATTAGGGAAACCTCTCTTGGTCGTGCTTGAAGGCCTGTTTGCCAGAGGTGTTTTCTGCCCTTTTGTGTAAATGGGCTGTTTTCCCATATTCTGCAGTGTTTTGTTTTCTCTAGCGCAAATATTGAATAGTAGCTGGATGAAGAGTGGTCGTATTTCTTTCGCATTCCATTGCCTTCTCCGACTACGCCGGATTCTATTTCAATAGACCGCTATAGCATTACTTCACGTACACACATAACATCCACAACCGCGCGGGATTAGCCATGCGGTCTCAGGCGCTGCAGTCATGGACTGTGCGGCTGGTCCCGGTGGAGGTTCGAGTCCTCCCTCGGATGTGAGCGTGTGTGTTTGTGCTTAGGATAATTTAGGTTAAGTAGTGCGTAAGCTTAGGGACTGATGACCTTAGCAGTTAAGTCACATAAGATTTCACGCACATTTTTGAACATAACATCCACAGGAAACAGTTCACATTTTAAAAAATTAACTATGCCTGCTATTTCCATGTCTGCTTTATTGCTCCATCCCATAACGTGACATTTTGTTCCACTCAGAGTATTTCCATTTCTAAAATTTTGTAGTTCGTACTGTCGTGAATCACATAACAGACTGGCACTCCAAGGTCACTTTCCCGAATTTCTGTTTTCATTTATGACGACCTCAACAGCAATTTGTATGTAGCCATTCTTCATATAACCCCGAATAACTCTTTATTAGTAACTGGCATGGTCATTTACGCTTGTTTCAGAAGTAGTACCCATCCTACCTTATTACAAGGTCCGATAGACAATATCGTTATATTTTGTTTAGCAGGCGGTGGTGCAGAGAAGTATCCGAAGTTCTGCTGGTGTAAGCTTTTACCACTTACAACGAACAGAATACAGTGTGGTTGAAAAGGTACTGCACAAAAGAAGGAGCTATCAGAGCAGACGAAGTACGGCACTGGACAAGGAAGTAACGGTCCTGAAACTAATCCTGAGGAAGTTACAGCTTTGCCATGTCAAGAACATAAGAACAACCAATTCAAATCGGTATTACGTTCAGAAAAGATAATATGAGGTAATGTGCTGTTGAAGGAACAATGTTGTATGTCAGGAAAGGTGTTCAAAACAGTGACTATCATATTTAATGCGGACACAGTATCATCTTAGGAAATTTTGATGCACTCTACCAAGTGTATAAGGCATGACAGAAACCCAATCAGAGGCTTCCAGTATCCTGACGAGAAGCATTCCTTCGTCTGAAATCAATGTCGCGTGCACCAGGCTATTGATATGTCCTCGTTTTGATTCAACTTCTGGGATACGTGATACTGAGTACAACATGTTCTTGCACAGAAATGTGTGCTTATGCTCCGTCTAGTTGTAGCCACATCTGACCACGCATGTCAAATGGTGCATGAAGTTGTGTATACACACAAATAGCACAGTAGCCTTGCTGAACTTAAAGCGCGTATGCATTGATTTTCCTTGTTGCTCCTGACTCCGTATTGCTTCCAGGACCGTAAGTTCCTATTCCAGAGTTGTTGTATTGCGTCTTCTGTATCAGTTCCTTCACTCTCTGTTCAACCTTTTGAACACCTCGTGTAGTGAAATAAAAGTTCGTGCGTCCCACTAAGCAGCGGCAGATTTATGCCTTACTCGCAGTGACACGGATCTACAGCTTTAGTTGGCATCCGTGACTGGGGTATCTAACAAGCACAGTAATAACTGCAGTAGCGACAAATGAGAACCACTGGTCACTGCTGTAGTTAAGAGCAAAAGAAACCCATTATAAAAGCCCAGATCTGATATGTGGACAGCAGTCACCGCCCTTACAGCGCTGCTCGGCGGTCGTGCCTAAATATAGGGGCCATCACGCCAAATGGTAGCGGCCTTAATCACCGCCGCTCGACCGGAATAGCAACAGCTGGGGAACGAACGCCTCCACAACATGCAGCAATGCAGCACGCCTGTCACAGGTTGCCGGAATTCGGGTCAACAGGGAACCCGAACTGGATGACGTAGCACTGGCCGCGCAAGCGATCGAAACGAGTGGTGGTCACGGTCCACTGAGTTATTCCGTACAACTTTATTTCATCACAAAAGCAATCGATTGAAATGTTACTAGAATAAAGCAGCAATCAATGCATTACTCATTCACTGTGCAGCTCCTGCTTATTTCCTTGTATTATGAACATTTATATGTAGTTACAGGATCAGTTTCACTGTATCAAAAGGTTATCTGAGGTTTAAAAATAAAAATAACACTTGTGTCCCCAATTAACGCAACAGACTGCTGTTTACCAGTCCTGTGTTTAATACACGATATCCTGCAAACAGATGTCTGTACGATCTTATTGTGCACGGAAGATGGCGTTCCGATCAACGATCAGCAATGACGTCAGAGTACCTATCAACAGGGATAGTACAGGGTGATTCAAAAAGAATACCACAACTTTAGGAATTTAAAACTCTCCAACGACAAAAGGCAGAGCTAAGCACTATCTGTCGGCGAATTAAGGTAGCTATAAAGTTTCATCTAGTTGTACATTTGTTCGCTTGAGGCGCTGTTGACTAGGCGTCAGCGTCAGTTGATGCTATGATGGCGAACGCTCAACAGAAAGCTTTTTGTGCTATTGAGTACGGCAGAAGTGAATCGACGACTGTTGTTCAGCGTGCATTTCGAACGAAGTATGGTGTTAAACCTCCTGATAGGTGGTGTATTAAACGTTGGTATAAACAGTTTACAGAGAATGGGTGTTTGTGCAAAGGGAAAAGTTCTGGACGGCCGAGAACGAGTGATGAAAATGTAGCACGCATCCAGCAAGCATTTGTTCGCAGCCCAGGAAAATCGACTCGCAGAGCTAGCAGAGAGCTACAAATTCCACAATCAACTGTATGGAGAGTCCTACGAAAAAGGTTAGTTATGAAACCTTATCGTCTGAAATTGGTTCAAGCACTGTCTGCAGCTGATAAGATTAAAAGAATCGATTTCTGTGATTTTATCCTTGCTCAAATGGAAACAGATGAATCTTTCGTTTCAAAGATTGTGTTTAGTGATGAAGCAACTTTCCACACTAACGGGAAAGCTATCCAAACTGTTACGCCTGATATGCTACAGAGAGTGTGGAACGAGTTGGAGTATCGGGTTGATATTGCTCGAGAGTCTGGAGGGGGCCATATTGAACATCTCTGAACTTGTTTTTGAGTAAAAAAAACCTTTTTAAATACTCTTTGTAATGATGTATATGATGTATATTATGTTTCTTTCATTAAATACACATTTTTAAAGTTGTGGTATTCTTTTTGAATCACCCTGTATTTTGAGGGTAGTCCCACATCCATAGTCACTGTGTAGGCAGTCACAGACGGTGCCTTATGGCACAGAGAAGACGCCTACCACGCTCTCTGCTATGGAGGGCCATAGGAATAACGGAAGCAGGACAGTCGCAAACTGGTGTGGCCCAATGGCTAATGTGAATCGTTATGTTGCTTCTGGGGTAAGTTTATAGACACCGAAACTGTATCCCGGAGACCAGGACGGGGCCGACTACGTGTGACATCAGAAAGATTGGACCGTTATTTGGCTGTAAGGGCACGATGGTACAATCTCACCTGCACTGCAACTGGCATCTGAACTCGCAGCATGCCCTGGAAGTGTTTTATAGGGGAAAAGGTTGTACAGGAGCCTTCAGCAGTGTGGCCTTTATTGTTGAAGACCTGCAGTCTAAATCTGGAGTGTCTTCACAGAAGGGATCGTCTAGAGTGAAGCGTTCACCCTGCCACATGGACGGTCGAATGGTGGGCCAATTTTCTTTTCACAGGTAAGTCCTGACTTGGTCTGGAGAGTGATTCGCGACGGATTGGGATCTCTATGGTACGTGTAACAAGATTTCGAGACTCAAATGTTGTGGAAAGAGAGTGATTTCGAAGGAGATCCGTATCGGTGTGGGCAAGGACAATGTTGACCACTCGAACACCTCTTCATGAAATTGTACGAATCAGCAAGATTTAAGTTCTGTCAGGTACTGTGAGGAGATCTTGGGATCTCATGTGCGTTTGTTGCGAGGTGATGTGGGAGCAGAATTCGTATTGATGGACGATAAGATTCGACCTTATAGAGCAAGGGTGGTTAATGTTTTCTTGGAATCGGAAGATATAGCACACAAGGCGTGTTCTGCTCGCTCTCCCTATTTGAATCACATAGAGTATGTCTGGGATGCGTGAAGGAGACGGGCTGCATCATGTCAGCATTCACCAACCACTCTCCGAGACTTATGAGCAACTCTGCAGGAAGAATGGACGTGGACGTTATTGCTCAACATGAGACTGATGACAACACTCACAGCATGTCCCGTCGTTGTCAGATCTGTATTGTTGCCAGAGGTGGTCGCACCCCATACTGACCACAATATCCAGTTGTCAGAATGTGTGTGCAAGTCCAGTAAGTTGGAAAAAAGCGAAGAACATTTTGTCTACTGTTATAAATGTTGCAGTTGATTACGTTCTGTATTATTTACATTTTTTCTACTTTACTATCACCTGTTTGTAGGAAAATAAATGCAACCTTCCAAAATTTCCGTTTGTTGCTTTAATTTTGGACAGCAGTATAAGGATTACAAACTACTGCATAATTTATAATGTTGGATTCCGTGGGAATGGTGCTGCCTCACGAATGTGACATAATCCAAGACAGGGAGAATGTTAGCGTAGGTAGCAGTGTCATCTTGCCCTTTTTATTGCACTCCAATTCGAGCCGTGCGGTTTTAGGCGCTACAGTCTGGAGCCGAACGATCGCTACGGTCGCAGGTTCTAATCCTGCCTCGGACATGGATGTGTGTGATGTCCTTAGGTTAGCTAGGTTTAATTAGTTCTTAGGCGACTGATGACCTCAGAAGTTAAGTCGCATAGTGCTCAGAGCCATTTGAATCACTCCAGTTCGAGATGTGAACTGACACTGCAGCTACCATCATGCGTTATAAATAATTATAACGACATATATTCCCATCTAACTCAGACATATACAAGCAGTGACCAGCAAAAAGTAATGTCTGTACATACCAGAGTTGGATGAGTACGAGCAGTCTGCAGGACTGCTTATGACGATGAAGGTGGCTCCACTGTCAGTTGAAATCTAGATCTGCAACGCAATAAAAAAGACGACATTGCGACCAGTTCTGAACAGCTTTCTGTCTTGATACTATGTAACTATACGTATGCTGTAAAAATACATTCATTATTATAACATAGCAAAATTGTCACACCAGTGGGCAGCACTGAGGCCTTATCCCTGTTCAGGAACACGCACCTGTCACTAACTGCCACACTTCCTGTAGAGAACCGAGAGAAAAATGACGTTCACTAGAGCTATCTTGCACAGTTTACAAAATTATAAGTAGGACTTTACTATTTAACTTGTGTTAAAATATGCATTAAACAGCATAAAAATTTTATATGAGACATACGAATACACTTACAAGCTATAAATGAATGTAGATACTAAACAGTTTCGATAAAATAAGTAAAGTAACGAACAGGAATTTTTTGTGAAAAGGCAAATTATTATTTTTCCTGCCAGTTGTAGAGTGGAGTCTTGAAACCTTTGAATTCTTATACAAAGTTTTCAGTGCTCTTACTTGTGAATGGTATCTGCAGCTAATAACAAAAACTTCTTTGTCCATTATAATTATCCGGGCTGTTATGCCGTGGTCGGTTGATGAATTTTGTCTCATTTCCCAACGTTTCGTCTCTGACTGCGGGAGACATCTTCAAGGGGGTCCGTAGGTCGATGGAAGGTCCAACACACCTCCCATCGACCTACGGACCCCCTTGAAGATGTCTCCCGCAGTCGGAGACGAAACGTTGGGAATTGAGACAAAATTCATCAACCGACCACGGCATAACAGCCCGGATAATTATAATGGACATGATATTTCCGGCCGTGGAAGTCTACATTTTAGTAAAAACTTTTTTATCATCTGTGACGTAGTAAATTACAAATCAACCGACAAAAATTGCAGTGTAAAATCTTCAGCATCATGTAATTTTCATAGATACGTTTCTATCTTGATGAACTATTCTAACAGCAAAAGAAGCTATGGAAGCACCAATCAACAAGATGAATTGAGCATGCAAACTCATTATGGTCTACAAGAAGATGAATCTGGGATCTGCACTAAATTTAGATTACCCGTCAGTGATTCCACCTGAAAAGTTGTATATCAGGCAGAACAAATTGATTTGTGACCCTATATCTTGCGGAACGAGAGATTTTTTGGAAGTTAATCCGACCTGAGGAACAGAAGACAATTCACGTAAAAGGTAAGTGAAACAGTGACCTTATATCTATACAGGATCTCCAATTCGATCAGGAAAAGTGAGATATTACGTTCTTCAGACATATGCACAACATGGACATTGAGCGATTGATTCATTCTGAAGTTTATTGTGAGTAACAAAAACAAAGTAGACTGGATCCAAAAGAGATACAGGGACTCGTACGAAATGGGAGTACCGGAAACGGACGTTTATAACAGGTTATCTTTCAAAGAAAACATCGTATCTCCCACAGGTTTTCATTTTCTTCTTTTGGGGCAGACTTTGCCCCAGATTGTAAACATTTTAAGATCAGAGAAACAAAGACGTCTAGGAAGTGTGAAAGAATACGGGAAAGAAATTGATCTGAGTTAACGTGATCTTCGGAAATCAAAAATGAAGGATGAGAAAGTAGACATAGCCCGTTGTAAGCAACTTCTTTGACCACAGATGGCCATCTGTAATTTATATGTTACAGTAAGACCTAGATGGTAACGTTCAGATCAAGTGTGTCTGTTTCAGCCTTACTGGTCTAACACCTACTTGGTGAAGGAGTAAAGGTCATTAGACACTGACAGACAGTCTCAGATTTTGGAAGGATAGGGAAGACAGTCAACAATGTCGTTTTCAAGGAACGTGTCTGAGGATCTGAGTTGAGCGACTGACGAAAAATATAGAGAATTTATGTCTCGATGACCGAAAGGGGTTTGAATCGAATTCGAGTCCAGTGTATTATTGCTGCAATGACTTGATCGATCTAAATCCTTAGACATGTGTTTTACATTTAAAGAGCTTTTTAAAAATATTTCAGTAAAAAGGGACACGTTTTACAAATAGCCGTTCGTTAGTAACTGACGGCTGCCCTTTCCGGGTGCGTTTGATTTGTTCCCTCCTCATTGTTGGGAGATTCACTCTCAGAAAACTGGCCACTATATACGTAGACTGAATGTGCTCCCCTGCCCAAGTTGGTTGAGGTGAATCGAATCCTTTGGGAACATCTGGATGTTATTCACTAGGTGGATTAATTTTTTAACTAGACGTGAGTGACGTCACTGACAATACACCTCAAGGAGTAGTCTGCTACCTTAAGCATTATAGATACTATAATATTCTCACTCGCATCTTTCGAAACTGGTCTCCCATCTATGCTACAGCTACATATACAAACTTTAATCGAACTCTAAATTCACATTACTATTCTTAGCAGTCTTTACATGGGATTCATCAGCGTATTATTTATTTTAGTTTAACGCGAGGTGGTACCCAAAGCAAACGTAACAATTCCTCTACACAACAACAAAATCACAACGTCATTGTTCTTTTTGCGTACTCCTATAGTGAATTTTTCTTGTCTTCTGTTGTAATGTTTGTACGGTTTCGTTCTTTGTAAATTTCTAATACTAATTTGTTCTATCTTTTCAACTTAGATTTGTAGGACACGTCCAAGGTGCCTTTCAACAAAATGAATTATGTCTTCCATAGTGGTCTACGAAGGCGTCAGTGGATTCATTGACGTCAATAAAACTGTCCTTGATTTGATGTTAGTGGTGTGAGGTTTAGAACAGCAAGATATTCGAAGAAACTTGACTGCCTGTCTTGTGTTTTATGTGACAGCGTCTCCAATTTATTCTTCTACTAGTTTCTAACCAATTATTTTTCCATTTGCACTTACTTATGAGTCAGCATTGTCAGCATTATGTCAGTCATTGTTACTGTCCTTTACCAATATCTGACCAAACTCTGACAACAAAGTTGGCCAGACACGTACTTCACAAGCTCGCACACGTATCATATGTCAAGGCTTCCTTGCCTTTTGTCCATTTTGTACAACGCGACACATGGACCACTCAGAGACAATGTTAATGTAACAGCAGTGTGGCGGGAAGGGTTAGTCGCTCACTATCTGTTGAACAATCTATCCGTTAAACAATCTGTCCACCTACCTCTGGATACGTTTCAGGTTGTCTGCCCCATCTCTCTGCGATGATAGATACTGGTTTAACCGACAAAAGTGGCGTTGAAGAAAATTCGACTAAATGCCTACCACGCAAAGGCCACATAACTGCAGTCCATGGGCAGAAGCTGAAAATGGGTTTAAACTATATAGTATTTGAAGGAAGTGTGTGTGTGGGGAGGGGGGGGGTTAAAATTGTAGAGGGAGGCCAAGAGATGAATATAATAAGCAGAGTCAGAAGGCTGTGGACTGCAGTGGTTATTCGAAGATGAAGAGGCTTGCAGGCGGCATGGAGAGCTGCATCAAACCAGTCTTTAAAGACCAGAACAACATATTGTGCTTGTCAGGAGCTGCGGTATTTTTCTGGCAGCGAACACATCGGTCACATTTGCCAGTGTCTGTTAACGTGATAAATTCGTAATTATACCACATTAAACTGTGCATATTCCTGTATCTGGCTGTGTAAGTCAGTGAAAAGGGTTGAGAAAGACAAGGGAGGGCATAGAAAATCTATTGTAGCCATGCCTGGTAAAGTGTGGTGTTCAAACTAGCCTTGAGGTTCGCGACATCTTTATATCACGAACTTCGATGCGTGAGCTGCCAAGCTGCTTCTGTTTTCACATTTATCTGTCTTATCTACCTCCTGGATTATGTGGAAGACATCCTTCTGAAAGTCCGGCGATATAAAGCTCACTTTCTATACAATGAAATTTATCCAGGGCATGTTAGACGCCGAAGAGAATTCCGAGAAAAATATGAACGCTGCAGGCATATGTGTTATACTATGTGAGTGTGATGTTGCCTACACAGACAAACCATGCAGGGCACAGATAACACACAGCCTGCTTTTCACTAAAGCTGTAAGTGTTTAGAACATATGGGAGCTAGCGGAACTTAACCGCGACTGTGGTCGGTTTCTACAGCTACAGCAGACTCATTTCCTGTAGACTCCGGTGGATGTGCCAGCATAGGGGAATAGAGGCTATCGTGGCCTTGAAGCAGCCTAGACGCCCTGGTTGTCTGAGGTCGTAACTGAAACGGGCAATGGAGTGGTCGCTGTCATATTTCAACAAAATATGTTGTTATCAACAATACTGTAATGCAAATATTACATGATTACTGGTGGCCGACCGAGGTGACCGAGCGGTTCTAGGCGCTACAGTCTGGAACCGCTCGACCGCTACGGTCGCATATTCGAATCCCTCCTCGGGAATTGATGTGTGTGCTGTCCTTATGTTAGTTAGGTTTAAGTAGTTCTAAGTTCTAGGGGACTGATGACCTTAGAAGTTAAGTCCCATAGTGCTCAGAGCCAGCCCATGATTAGTGGTCTATCATCTTAAAATCTAGATGAAACAAGTAGATAATTAAAAAGTATTCGATTGCTCGGACGTTTATCCTCGACAGACCGAGCGAGTATGGCTTAAATAACAAAATAAAGGCTGTTATCAAGCAGACTCTTAATGACACTACGTCCGAAGTGAAACCTATGGGAGTAAACAGGTTGACAGCCAGTCAAGGAGATGGACTAAGGCCCCTGTGCTCGATTAAGTAATCCACCAGTAGGGGGGAAAAAAGGTGACTGACAAAGATGTTGGAAATGTCCTCAGGCTTAGCTACAGAAATATGAATTTGACGGTTGACTCTGCATCTGACTTTGCAGTTTTTTTTCTGCTTCACTGGACACTGTTGCAGAACAAATCAGTGGAAAAAATGCATTTTTTGAAGTTTCAGAGGTGCTGCTGGGTGACGTCGAAATCTTGGTGCGATATTTCGGCTGAAACCCATTCACCCATGTTCAGATGTGTGTCTTACTCTGCAAAACCTCCACCTGTGTATTACTGAAAGGTTGTCAGCGAAATATGTAGGCAAGATTTTGACGCATCCGGCTGCAGTTCTGAAATATCATGGCATACCCAATACGCCGGCAACACTTCACTTCACGATTGAAGACACTAGCAACAATAGCAGGTCTCACCGAATTTATGATTGTTATGAGGTCATCGACCACAATATTATAGGTAGAAGACGGTAAATTCGAACGGAAGAGTCGACTGATTCCAACATCTCCGACATGTAGCCCTTTGCATCATTGATCACGAGACCGGAAGAATCAAAATATGACATTACCGTACAGTAATGTGCCCTGAGTCCCTACACGCAGCAAAATTCTTCGAATTGGAACGTTCTGATCGACAAACTAGAAATAAGAGATCCGCATCTCGAGTAAACTCAGAATATGAGAGAATCATGAAGCGTAAGCACAGGTCGTAAAGGTGACAGACGCAGTTCATAGGAGCAGTTTGGGTTCCCATGACCATCTTGTACATGTGGTTCCTAAGAGACTGTGTAATTGGATCTTCCATTACTTCCTCAAAAGGACGCTCAATTAAGCGTGATTCACCGCTGTAAAGAAGAGAATGAAGTGCACGTAGAAGGCACAGCGCAGAAGGATTCCCTAAAATGCAGTCCACTCAAGAAGGAAGTCCTAGACCACTTTGGTTTCCAAGAAAAGCCAAACCCGAAAACGGACGAAAAGTGGATCGCAAAGACGAAAAAACATAGGCAACGTATAAAGGATAATGAGCCAACGTTAAAGGCTAGGAGCAAAGAAAAGGAAAAGCACAGCTGAAACAGTGAGTTCTGTAGTTGAGCGAAACGACGACCGGTTGAAGAGGGAAGTGGTATTTCAAATTACGCTAAAACTCACACAGATTTAGTATATGTGCCAAGCAAAGAAAGTTCGCAAGATGGAAATTGCTGATCCACAGAGGGTTAGCAATTATCATAATTCCTAGAAAATTCATGTCTAGCTCCCTTTGTACCGCATTTCTATAATTTATGTAGGCTAATGAATAATGAGATTGTAGGTATTATATAAATGCCAACAGAACACACATTCTATGTCGTGGGAGAATACCACTATAAAACGATTATTTTACATTACAGTTAGGCCACACAGCCAGAAACATTTTAATGAAATTTACACCAGCCGCGAAAATCTAAGTTGTTCAATATCACTGTATAACATTAAGGGAGTAGGTAGAGAGTAACCGGAGGTTAAGAATGAAACTGAGTGAGCAGTTCCATCCTTTGACAGAGCCACTCACTCTGTCATCTAAACCCACTCGATGACAGCTTACCAGCACTGGCGAGTTAATCGTATGCTTAAAGAAACAAAAGAAGTAAGTACAGGGTTATTACAAATGATTGAAGCGATTTCACAGCTCTACAATAACTTTATTATTTGAGATATTTTCACAATGCTTTGCACACACATACAAAAACTCAAAAAGTCTTTTTAGGCATTCACAAATGTTCGATATGTGCCCCTTTAGTGATTCGGCAGACATCAAGCCGATAACCAAGTTCCTCCACACTCGGCGCAGCATGTCCCCATCAATGAGTTCGAAAGCATCGTTGATGCGAGCTCGCAGTTCTGGTACGTTTCCTGGTAGAGGAGGTTTAAACACTGAATCTTTCACATAACCCCACACAAAGAAATCGCATAGGGTTTAGTCGGAGAGCGTGGAGGCCATGACATGAGTGCTGATCATGATCTCCACCACGACCGATCCATCGGTTTTCCATTCTCCTGTTTAAGAAATGCCGAACATTATGATGGAAGTGCGGTGGAGCACCATCCTGTTGAAAGATGGTCGGCGCTGTCGGTCTCCTGTTGTGGCATGAGCCAATTTTCCAGCATGTCCAGATACACGTGTCCTGTAACGTTTTTTTCGCAGAAGAAAAAGGGGCCGTAAACTTTAAACCGTGAGAGTGCACAAAACACGTAAACTTTTGGTGAATTGCGAATTTGCTGCACCAATGCATGAGGATTCTCTACCGCCCAGATTCGCACATTGTGTCTGTTCACTTCACCATTAAGAAAAAATGTTGCTTCATCACTGAAAACAAGTTTCGCACTGAACGTACCCTCTTCCATGAGCTGTTGCAACCGCGCCGAAAATTCAAAGCGTTTGACTTTGTAATCGGGTGTCAGGACTTGTAGCAATTGTAAACGGTAAGGCTTCTGCTTTAGCCTTTTCCGTAAGATTTTCCAAACCGTCGGCTGTGGTACGTTTAGCTCCCTGCTTGCTTTATTCGTCGACTTCCGCGGGCTACGCTTGAAACTTGCCCGCACGCGTTCAACCGTTTCTTCGCTCACTGCAGGCCGACCCGTTGATTTCCCCTTACAGAGGCATCCAGAAGCTTTAAACTTCGCATACCATCGCCGAATGGAGATAGCAGTTGGTGGATCTTTGTTGAACTTCGTCCTGAAGTGTCGTTGCACTGTTTTGACTGACTGATGTGAGTGCATTTCAAGCACGACATACGCTTTCTCGGCTCCTGTCGCCATTTTGTCTCACTGCGCTCTCGAGCGCTCTGGCGGCAGAAACCTGAAGTGCGCCTTCAGCCGAACAAAACTTTATGAGTTTTTCTACGTATCTGTAGTGTGTCGTGACCATATGTCAATGAATGGAGCTACAGTGAATTTATAAATCGCTTCAATCATTTGTAATAGCCCTGTAGTTGTGGTTACAAGTACGTGTTGCAAAAGAGTAGTAAACGATGTGTGTTCATTTAAAAGCAAAACAAGAAGTATTTGTGTAGACGGAGACAGAAATGTATCAGACTTCTTATCACGGAAGGGGATAGTTTTGTTGGGAAGATCTATCGATACGCAGCATTAGATATTTGGCTATGTTTAAAGCGAATGAATGCTGCTGTAGGTGTCAGCTAAGAGAGCTGAAGTCACGGCAGATGAAAGACATCAAGAGAGCTCATTTAATACAGCTTTATAAAATTAAAAAAAGACTTTAATTAATATTATCTGCTGGAGATGCACATCAGGCGGGATGTTTGTGGGTTTTACTGTTTGGCCTGCACGCGTGGTGTTGATTTCAGTTTGGTTCATAAATGCAAATTGCCGCTGTGAGCGCCGGAGGCGGCAAACAAAATGAGTAATGATTATAAATTCCCATCGTTGGGGGGGCTCAGTGGGGCCCCAGAACGGTAACATATGGTCTGGACACAAGCGTATTTATTACTGGCCGGATTAAAAGCTCTCACTGCTTTCAGTGAGTTTCCAAATCGCGCCGTTTTTCACTGCACTAGTGTCTGTCATTAAGAAGAGCAATCTTTTATTGTTAAACTACCAGTGTTTCATTAGATGGTAGAGGGAGTAGCTAAGAGTAAACTGTGACAGCTCTGTTCTGCAGTCGATGCCACTAATCCACGCTACAACGCTGACACTCGCCGCATAGATGTAGGTTTCAAGTTTGTGAAAAACATATTGATTACATAATTCGGCTGAATAGTGAAGAATAGGCGATGCCGTGAAATTCTTGATGACCAGTCGATTTGTGATCATCGGCTTTCAGGCCATGTCTGGAAGCATTTCCGAAACAGCTAAGTTTTCAAACATTTCACATGACAGGACGGTTAAAGTACAATGTTGCATGGCAAAATGACCGGCACCGAAATAACAGTGGAGGGTATAACGGAACCTATTAAAGGCTTTACTTTACCGAAGTATGCGATACCCTCCAAATTCAACCAGTTTAAAGAGTATTTATGATTATAGAAAAGTTATTGTGTATGTTAACAATGATTGCATAACATGTCTCCATAAACAGTCAACCCATTAGATTATACTGAATAACTGACCCACACAAAAGTTAATATCACTTGATCACTGATACAGCAAATGTGAACATGTAAAAACACTAAGTTCATCTTATATAATTAATATGAAGTACGAAAAATAGTGGCCAACTTATGTATTTTGGATCTCCTAAAATAAAAATCACCCAGTGAAACCTATTTCTTCACTAGCACCGTTTTCACTCATTATTCACGTAATCACTCCTATTTTAGACGATCTTAATAATTCATGTTATTTACTTATTTATGCAAATTAGAGAAGTCAATTTGCAAACTTCTAAGAAACGGCCTTTTTGTAACAAAGAATTATTCTGTCAAGTCAACAAATCTGTTTGTCATTTTAATAACGTGTTAAATTATGTCACTCGATATAAATTAATAACTTTTCTGCACAAATTACGATAACAGATGTACTTGTGACTTATAAACTAAATCTCTTTTTAGTAGTTCTTTGACAAGGTTATAAATACAAGCAGCAAGAAGGGTCGGGAGTGGAGTCTGAATGTCACTTTGGTAAAGTGTATGTGTGTTATTGTTCGAGGTGGATAAACATTGCAAAGAACATGTAAAAGAAGTGCTACTTTGTGTTGGGTCAGTGGACAGTGGAATTAAGATGGCCACCAGAGTAATAAATATTTGAAGTTTAAATATTTGTTGGTTTCGCTCATTATTTATCATCAAAAGCACATCAAAAAAACGGGACCTCATCTTTTTACCCCTAGACAACCAGATTAAGAGCCAGCATTAGCATCGAGACACAGCAGCGGTCGAGCAAGCAGTAGCGATTACCACAATGCATTTTAATGGCGCCAACCTAACATCAAGTGCTAACAAGCTCCGTAAATGGGAGTGAAATAGTGCGATTATAGCAGTATCTCCGACTAGGCGACCATTATAAGGACCACGGGCAATAGATGACTGGGGTGAACGGTGGCTGTGGAAATGTGTAAGGGCGAAAAGATGCGAAATGTTGAGCAACTGACGGCCCAGATGAACCAAGAGGCAACCAGCAGTGGCTCCGAAAGAACGTTTCTGTGTATGAGCCTCCGCAGCTGGTGTCTGGTTCATGCATCCCTGCTGACAGCTGTTCACGGCGACGAAAGGTCGAATCTACACACCAGTACCGCAAATGAACGTCCGATGAGTGCGGACAGGTGCTCCTCACAGACGAATTACCTTTTCGCTCCATCGGCGGGAAACGTCTGAAAACAAACACAGTGTAACAATCGTCGGAAGGATCCAGGCCAGGGACGGGAGCGTAACGTCTGCGGAATGCTTCCCTGACATTCCCTAGGTAGTCTAGTAATTATGGAAGGTCTGTGGATAAACGCAAGTATACATATATCCAAGAGACCATGTATCCTCGGCACAATGGCATCTACCAACAAGACAACGCAACGTGTCACACACCTCACAAAGTACTTGCATGGTTCGAAGAGCGCTAGGATGAACTAACTGTACTCCCCTGACCAAGAAACTCCCTGTATTTAAACCCAATCGGTAATTTATGGGACCACGTCGATCGATCTATTCGCACCATGGACCCTCCAACCGAGAAACCTAGCGCAGCTGCCCACGACACTTGAGTCGGCAAGGGCTCCACATCTGTCCAGAACCTCACTGACTCTCTTGTTGCACATTTCGGAGCGGGCTGCGCTGCAAAAGGTGGTTATTGTGCCTTTTGAAAGGTGATCATATTAATGTGACTGGACAGTGTAGTATGACAACTAGTATCTCGCAGCGGCGTTGTACTGCAAAATATATAATTAGGTAACTACAGGGTGTTTCGAAAATGAACGGTATATTTGAAACGGCAATAAAAACTAAACGAGCAGCGATAGAAATACACCGTTTGTTGCAATATGCTTGGGACAACAGTACATTTTCAGGCAGACAAACTTTCGAAATTACAGTAGTTACAATTTTCAACAACAGATGGCGCTGCGGTCTGGGAAACTCTATAGTACGATATTTTCCACATATCCACCATGCGTAGCAATAATATGGCGTAGTCTCTGAATGAAATTACCCGAAACCTTTGACAACGTGTCTGGCGGAATGGCTTCACATGCAGATGAGATGTACTGCTTCAGCTGTTCAATTGTTTCTGGATTCTGGCGGTACACCTGGTCTTTCAAGTGTCCCCACAGAAAGAAGTCACAGGGGTTCATGTCTGGCGAATAGTGAGGCCAATCCACGCCGCCTCCTGTATGTTTCGGATAGCCCAAAGCAATCACACGTTCATCGAAATATTCATTCAGGAAATTAAAGACGTCGGCCGTGCGATGTGGCTGGGCACCATCTTGCATAAACCACGAGGTGTTCGCAGTGTCGTCTAAGGCAGATTGTACCGCCACAAATTCACGAAGAATGTCCAGATAGCGTGATGCAGTAATCGTTTCGGATCTGAAAAATGGGCCAATGATTCCTTTGGAAGAAATGGCGGCCTAGACCAGTACTTTTTGAGGATGCAGGGACGATGGGACTGCAACATGGGGCTTTTCGGTTCCCCATATGCGCCAGTTCTGTTTATTGTCGAAGCCGTCAAGGTAAAAATAAGCTTCGTCAGTAAACCAAATGCTGCCCACATGCATATCGCCGTCATCAATCCTGTGCACTATATCGTTAGCGAACGTCTCTCGTGCAGCAATGGTAGCGGCGCTGAGGGGTTGCCGCGTTTGAATTTTGTATGGATAGAGGTGTAAACTCTGGCGCATGAGACGATACGTGGACGTTGGCGTCATTTGGACCGCAGCTGTAACACGGCGAACGGAAACCCGAGGCCGCTGTCGGATCACCTGCTGCACTAGCTGCGCGTTGCCCTCTGTGGTTGCCGTACGCGGTCGCCCTACCTTTCCAGCACGTTCATCCATCACGTTCCCAGTCCATTGAAATTTTTCAAACAGATCCTTTATTGTATTGCTTTTCGGTCCTTTGGTTACATTAAACCTCCGCTGAAAACTTCGTCTTGTTGCAACAACACTGTGTTCTAGGCGGTGGAATTCCAACACCAGAAAAATCCTCTGTTCTAAGGAATAAACCATGTTGTCTACAGCACACTTGCACGTTGTGAACAGCACACGCTTACAGCAGAAAGACGACGTACAGAATGGCGCACTCACAGACTGCGTTGTCTTCTATATCGTTCACATCACTTGCAGCGCCATCTGTTGTTGAAAATTGTAACTACTGTAATTTCGAAAGTTTGTCCGCCTGAAAATGTACTGTTGTCCCAAGCATATTGCAACAAACGGTGTATTTCTATCGCTGCTCGTTTAGTTTTTATTGCCGTTTCAAATATACCGGTCATTTTTGAAACACCCTGTAGTTTCTTGTAGTGGTTATAAGTTCTAAAATTTTCAGCGTGGTAATACATAATTATTTTTGAAATATAATTTAATATGCCCATTTAAGTTTCGGAAAGGTATGAAAAGAAAAACACTATACAGGGTGGTCCATTGATCGTGACCGGGCCAACTATCTCACGAGATAAGCATCAAATGAAAAAACTACAAAGAAGAAAATCGTCTAGCTTGAAGGGCGAAACCAGAGGGCGCTATGGTTGGCCTGCTAGATGGCGCTGCCATAGGTCAAACAGATATCAACTGCGTTTTTTATAAATAGAAACCCCATTTTTATTACATATTCGTGTAGTACGTAAAGAAATATGAATGTTTTAGAAAGACCACTTTTTTCGCATTCTGATAGATGGTGCTGTAATAGTCACAAACATATCAGTACGTGGTATCACTCAACATTCAACCAGTGCTTCGTGATACATTATCCGTGTTAAAATGGACCGTTTAGCAATTGCGGAAAAGGTCGATATCGTGTTGATGCATGGCTATTGTAATCAAAATGCCCAATGGGCGTGTGCTGTGTATGCTGCTCGGTATATTGGACGACATCATCCAAGTGCCCGATAGTTACGTTATTTAAGGAAACAGGAGGTGTTCAGCCACGTGTGAAACATCAACCGCGACCTGCAACAATGATGATGCCCAAGTAGGTGTTTTAGCTGCTGTCGCGGCTAATCCGCACATCAGTAGTAGGCAAATTGCGAGAGAATCGGGAATCTCAAAAACGTCGGTGTTGAGAATGCTACATCAACATTGATAGCACCCATACCATATTTCTATGCACCAGGAAAAGCATGGCGACGACTTTGAACGTCGTGTACAGTTCTGCCACTGGGCACAAGAGAAATTACGGGACGATAACACATTTTTCCACGCGTTCTATTTAGCGACGAAGGGTCATTCACCAACAGCGGTAACGTAAACCGGCATAATATGCACTACTGGGCAACGGATAATCCACGATGACGCGACAAGTGGAACATCAGCGATCTTGGCGGGTTAATGTATGGTGCGGCATTATGGGAGGAAGCATAATTGGTCCCCATTTTATCGATGGCAATCTAAATGGTGCTATGTATGCTGATTTCCTACTTAATGTTCTACCGATGTTACTACAAGGTGTTTCACTGCATGAATGAATTACGATGTACTTCCAAAATGATGGATGCACGGCACATAGCTCGCGTGCGGTTGAAGCGGTATTAAATAGCATATTTCATGACAGGTGGATTTGTCGTCGAAGCACCATAACATGGCCCGCACGTTCACCGGATATGACGTCCCCGGATTTCTTTCTGTGGGGAAAGTTGAAGGATATTTGCTATCGTGATCCACCGACAACGCCTGACAACATGTGTCAGTGCATTGTCAATGCATCTGCGAACACTACGGAAGCCGAACTACTCGCTGTTGAGAGGAATGGCGTTACACGTATTGCCACATGCATTGAGTTTGACGGACATCTTTCTGAGCATTAATGTGGTATTTACAGGTAATCGCGCTGTAACAGCATGTGTTCTCAGAAATGATAAGTTCACAAAGGTACATGTATCTAATTGGAACAACCGAAGTAAAATGTTCAAACCTACGCACGTTCTGTATTTTAATTTAGAAAACCTACCTGTTACCAACTGTTCGTCTAAAATTGTGAGCCATATGTTTGTCACTATTACAGCACCATTTATCACAAAGCGAAAAAAGTGATCCAACTAAAACATTCATATTTCTTTACGTACTACACGATTATGTTATAAAAAATTTGGGTTCCTATTTAAAAAAAACGCAGTTGATATCCATTTGACCTATGGCAGCGCCATCCAGCGAGCCAACCATAACGCCATCTGGTTTCGCCCTTCAAGCTAGACAAGTTTCGTTCTTTGTAAATTTTTTTCGTTTGACGCTTATTTCGTGAGATATTTGGCCTGGTCATGATCAATAGACCACCCTGTATATTGAAACGTTAAAGGAAGCGCGAAAACCCATGGAAGGAGACATGAATTTGTTTGAAAACTGTGGGACATTTAACGAAGAAGGCGTCAATGAAAAGTGGGAGAACTTAAGTAATTTGAGAGAAGCAGCAAAACAAGTGCTAGAAATAAAACGAAGAGAGAGAATAAGGGAAGTCCGGATAATCGATCAAATTATTAATAAAATGCAGGAAAGAAGAGAGTGAGAGAATGTTAACACGGAAGGGGGACGAACGCTATCCAAGAAATGAAATAACGAATTGAGAAGGGCGACAGATGGAAGCAGACAAAAGTGGATCGAGATGAAACGTAATAACCTCGAAGGCAGGTATGAAATAAGGTGTAAAGAAGGGTTGGAGTTGTATGAGAAAGAAGGGAGGAACAGTCTCAGGGAGTCTGAGGTCTCTTGGATGGTGAAACATCCCCGTAAAGTAAAGGAGACGTGGAAGAAGTTCATCGAGTGGTTATACGAAATTCGAAGACAGGACCAGAAAAACTTCATCTCGAAGTATAAACAATAGCAAAGAAAGAAGAGATCGGTTACAGCATTCTAAAGAGTGAACTGGAGGCAGTTATTACAGTTCTTAGGTGGAGAAAAACGGAAGGACCACAGGGATTGATGACCTGCTGGGAATACACAAAGAAACTTACTCAAGAGAACGGCCTAATGAGAGTTGTTTTTGTCGCTCCTCATACTTCTCGAAATGAAAAGGTACTCCAGAAAATGTGAGTAACATTGCCGAATGTCACATGCGGCCACAGTTTCACTGGGAGCGGTGAGTAGAAGAATGACTAGCAAGCTCAGCAGGATCAAAGGAAAAGATCTGTAAGGTTTTAGAGACATGGTAGGTATGAAACGAGAGAGGCTCACTATAAGTCCTAGGGGAGAGACACTGAAAAGAATAGGAAGATTTGTCGAGTTTTCATTGTTTTGGGTCCGCAGCTCGTGGTCGTGCGGTAGCGTTCTCGCTTCCCGCGCCCGGGTTCCCGGGTTCGATTCCCAGCGGGGTCAGGGATTTTCTCTGCCTCGTGATGACTGGGTGTTGTGTGATGTCCTTAGGTTAGTTAGGTTTAAGTAGTTCTTAGTTCTGGGGGACTGATGACCATAGCTGTTAAGTCCCATAGTGCTCAGAGCCAAGCCATTGTTTTGGAAAACGTTTTTGGTAGAATGATGCGCGATGCTTATCCTAAGCACCATGGTAGCGAGTGGAGGATTGATTTATGACAAAATAAGAAAACCAGAATCATATGTGGTGATGAGCAAACAGAGGAAATGGGCATAGGGAGATTTACGGAGTTTAAAATATACCTGGAAGAAATCACAACAGAGTTCAAGTATGGAAAGAGAGGAATGCTTGCATCGGGCAAAAGAGTAAAGTGTATGGTAATATATAATTAGTATAGAAACGCATAAAGCACAAACCAAGGAATATTCATTTTTGTATATTAGACTAGGTGAGTAACCCGGATTTGCACGGGTGTTCATGTTGGCGGTTTTCTGTACGAAGGAAAATAAATATTAAACTGCCTTTGCAGTGTAATATCGAAATATATTTCCTTTCCCTATCTTGATGAAAGCACCTTTGAAATTACGAAACAGTCGTACAAAGAAATATGCATAATACGTATGTATAAGTAAACTGCCGGACAGTTTCTATAGGCTGGCTGCAGCTGCTTCGTGTGTCTACGAAGTGGTTTTGTAGACGCCTCTCTATAGCAACGCCTCTTCGTAGCTCTATAGACGGCTATTGTTTTCGCCTACACCCGTCTTCGCTTTGCAGTTGAAAGCTGTCAAAATGGCTGCAAGATGTCAAGGATTTCCTGAAGATGACTCGACTGTAGTACTGTATTAGTAGTAACGAATAGAGGTATTAAAACTTGAAGCGGCATTTTTTCACGTATCTCAGATTTTATGATGTAATATCTCTTGAAATATATGTCGTATAATGATGTAATTGTGGAAAGTGAACACTATCTGTGACCTTTATTGTGAATAGAGTCTACAGATTTAAACGTCATGTATGATGCGGCAGTTTACCACAAGTCTCAAAGCACGTTATATACTGAATCGCCGAAGTAACTGGTACAGACAAACATTTTCAAATACAGAGATACATAGACAGGCAGAATACGGCGCTAAGGTCGGCGATGCCTATATAGGCCAACAAGTGTCTGGCGCAGTTGTTAGATCGGTTGCTACTACTACAATGGCAGCTTATCAAGATCTGAATGACTTTGAACGTGGTGTTATAGTCGGCACACGAGCGATGGGACACAGCATCTCTAAGGTAGCGCTATTGTGCGGACTTTCCCGTACGAACGTATCACGAGTATACCGTGAATATCAAATCTCCGACATCGCTGCGGCCGTACAAATATCCTGCAAGAATGGAGCCAACGACGACTGAAGAGAATCATTCAACATGACAGAAGTGCAGCCTTCCGAAAATTGTACAGATTTCAATGTTGGACCGTCAACAAATGTCATCTTGCGAACCATTCAACAAAACATCATCGATATGGGCATTCGGAGCGAAGGCCCTCTCATGTACTCTTCATTTATTTATTTAATCGTAATTATTTGCCTATCCGTCGGGCAGACCGTTTGCCACATGCCGGTCTTTCAATTTGACGCCACTTCGGCGACCTACACTCGATGAAGATGATAGAATGATGATGAGGAAAGCACAACACCCAGTCCCTGGGAGAAAAAAATTCTCCAACACAGCCGTGAATCGAACAGAACCCGGGCCCAGAGGATTGACAATCCGTCACGTTGACCATTCAGCTATCGGGGGCGGACTGTACTCTTGATGACTGCACAACATAAAGGTTTGCGCCCCACCCGGACACGTCAACAGCGACTTTGGACTATTAAACACTGGAAGCATGTTGCCTGGTCCGTCGAGTCGTTTCAAATGGTATCGAGCGGATGGACGTCTACGGGTATGGAGACAACCCCATGAATCCATGGACCCTGCATGTCAGCATGGGACTGTTCAAGCTGTTGGAGGCTCTGTAATGGTGTGCGGCGTGTGCAGATGGAGTGATATGGATTCTCTGATACATCTAGATAAAACTCTGACAGCTGACTCTTACGTAAGAATCCTGTCTGATCACCTGCATCGATTCATGTCCATTGTGCATTCCGAGGGACTTGGGCAATTCCAGCAAGACAATGCGATAACTCGCACGTGCAGAATTGCTACAGAGTGGCTCCTGGAACACTCTTCTGAGTTTAAACCCATCCGCTGGCTACCATATTGGGCAGACTTGAAAGTTACTGAGTATATCTCGGATGACTAGCAACGTACTGTTCAGAAGGGATCTTCACCCCCTCGTACTCTTACGGATTTATGGAGAGCTCTGCTGAATTAGTGGTGTCAGTTCCCTCCAGGCCTACTTCAGACATTAGTCGTGTGCATGTCACGTCGTATTGCGGCATTTCTGTGCGCTCGCGGGGGCCCTACACGATATTAGGAGGGTGTACCAGTTTCTTTGGCTCTTCAGTGTAACTCCTCAACTAAGGTAGGAGGTTCTCGCCCCTACAGCGATTGTTGCTTGACAGTAAGGGATATGTGTACCAAGTGTGGTTGAAATCGGCCAAGTTGTTTACGAGCAAACTTCGAATATTGACACGTACACACATATAAATGCATTTCTATAATACGCGTAGGTTTAGGTACCATAAATCTATCCAAAAAAAGCCAATTTCTTAAAACTCGTTAACATGAATGATACACTGATTATCTTCTCCATCCTTGTCAACCCTAAACTTCTGCGCAATCTCTAATGACATCTTCGTCAGCTATGCCTTAAATCTTAAAAAATCTTAAACTTCGTTCCTTCCTTCACTGTGCGTCAGGGTTGGTGTTCACAGCAGACGACTCACCAGCGATGAGGGTAATCACACCAGACACAAAATTAGCCATACCCAGCAGACAACGTGCTGATACTGCGCCGTACCACCCCTAAACTCAGTTTGATCACAGCTTCCTTCAGGTATACCGCTACAACTGAAGATCCGGCAGAGCCACCGAATAACGGTGATACTGATTGCTACGCCTCATTCGCTGTTCCAAATACACCCACACGTTTTAATCGATATTAGAAATCATCGTTTCGCTTAATATTGAACAGAAGAGGAAACAGTTATTTCTGGCAGTAGCTATACATTTCCCCCCATTTTGGCTGTAATTAGGAACTGATTGTTTCACTTCTGAGCCGTTAAGCCGACGATCACGTGGCCATTGTGATTTAACCGGTCAGGGAGCTACAGCAACATAGCTCAATATGGCGTAAGTTAAGTGAATTAGTGTTCAGTTCAAGAAGTAGTTATTAGGAGATGCATTGCTATTATTATTATTTTACAGTAGGCGTGGCGTCAAAGCCATACGAATGCTATGCGCTTAGTATTCAAAATTATTGAAGGTAAATCGTGAAAGGGTACATTGCCGCCCGACATTGAAAATAGGTACAACATACTTCATTATTTTGGCAGAACAACACTTATTTTTGTAAAATAACTCAATTTCAATTAATACAGCGAAGCCGGATACCAGTGTGGGAAAGAATGACAATTTATTTATATAATTGATCACATGTGCACTCCCACAAAATAAATCCCCACGTCCAGTTTAGTGAGATCTTTTGAAATGAATGAATGTATGGTCGTCTGCTAACCGCAGATAGTGAATGTGAATATATGATCATCTTTGAGTCGATCCTTTGGCCACCTTTGGTGGGACCAAAGAGATGAAACTTACCTGAGCTCTGAGTGCCTGAAATGTGGCTGACCAGTAGGGTAGTAAGGTGCTCCCCCACTTCGACAGAGATGGGAGATGACCTGGAGAACGGCCATGTTTCGGCACTCTGCCGCTGGATCTTGTGCTGTGATGACCTGTTTTAGTTGTGCTCCGTAATGAGGAAAGAGTGGAGTCATGGTATGCATGTGGAATATTTAAGAGTAGTTTGAAATAATAATTTCTATATTTCAGGAACTTTTGTGGGGAGAATTAATGTCAAGCAGGTAATATTAATGGGATTGTAGTAATCTTCGGAAGTGACCAACGGTCACAATGAAACCACGTGTAGCAATAAGTTGAAATACTTCCGTGTGCTTAAGTTAAGCTGAATTACTAGCGTGTGTACAATAAGTTGAAATATTTAAGAAATAGCGTGTGTACCATAAGTTGAAATATTTAAGAAATGGCGTGTGCAGGACTTGAAATTAGAGACGAGTACTTCCACGTGGTGAGTACTGTGTGAGTCTCAATCTGTGTATGAGACAAAGGATAAAGAGAAGTACTCGTCCATGGTATCAGTTGAGGACTCGCGTGTGTGATGAATACGTTCTTAATATTACTTTGCGTGATATGATTCTGTGTGACGCTAGATTCAAACTCTGAGAGAGAAGCAAGGTGAGTCGGCCGTCTATCCAGCAACGCCACTTGGCTTGCATTGCACAGGAAGACGTGCATATATCTCCAGAGTTCATAGTAGGAAAGTAGAATTACGAAGTGGGGCAGTGTCGCGTGAAACTGGGATAAATATTAATTGAAGTGGGAAAGCTGAAAGTGATAATGTTGTGACTATTACCTGTGTAGCATTTCATATTGTAGTGTGGTGTATGTCATGTAATTTGTGTATGTGTGGTTTGCATGGGAGAGTAGCGAGGTAGTTTCAAAAGATTAGTGGGTTATGCTTGTTCCTTCTGTACCGCTCGGTCTGGAGGAAAGTTACGTGATGATGATTGTGAGAGTCGAAGTGTGAGAAATAATAAAAGATCCAACATCCTATCCAGAAAGTGCACTGTAGCGTTAAATAATTACGAGACCATAATATAGAGATTCACCAATGTAAAGCCATGCCCACTGGGCGGAATTTCTCATGTGTTATTGTTGTAGTTTATAGAATTTGTGTGTTTATGTTATAGAATTTGTCGGAATAAATAAGATAGTGAAAAGAAAAAGATTGGTGGACTTTTCCTTCGAATTGTATGTTGTCATGATGTCCCGAATTTATAATGTGTGCGCCATTCATATTCAGTGCGGTGGCCACGTGTTGATAAAAGCCGTTAAATAAAAGACAAAGAAAATGTGGTATTGCCAGTGCGTAGTGAACAGTCTGAGTTCTGTAAATCACTGATAGTCAGATGTGCGTTTCCGTTGCGTATTATTCATACAGGAGGATAATTTGTAACTTAATTGTGAGTACGAGAGTTCATGTTACTCGATAAATAAGAATGAATCCACTCGCTTGGCAGACCACTCATCTTGCAGGCCAGACTGCTTGATGCCACAGTATGAGCAAGGCATGTCGGTGCCTCTCAATCGCTTCAAAAGTGTCTTGGGCTTACATTGTGCGTGTAAAACTGCCCAAAATTCCGGCTATGAACAAAACAAAAAAAATGAATATTGTCAAGCGAACTTCATCTTCCTCTGACGCTATAAATATGTGCGTGGAGTTGTGCCCAGCGCCCACGGTGACGAGCGGGCGTCGTCAGCTGTGCTGATCCATCATCCGTCACGTAGCCTGCCGGCAACACTCGGTTTGGCTCGCGGCAGCTGAACCGCTCAGGGGATGGGCGCGTGATGGAGGGCCAGTGGAAGCTGCTCTGGCTGTTACGAGATTAGGCAGTCCAGTCCGGTTCTGAAAACGTATATTAACAAAGTTCTGCGGACTCTAATTGGACGGTGAGAGGGGGGGGGGGGGAGAGAGCTTGCGACACACTTACGAATCGAGATGAACGTAACACTGATGGCTGTACAGGAGGATAAATTGAAGTGATGAACAGCATATCCGTTATTGGCGGACAAAGTATTGACTGATACATGTTGTGTAGCGCCTTTATCATAAACACTGTTCCCGTTTTGTGCCCTCTTGTTATCGAATAGTTAACGAGTAGATTCTAGCTTTCGGTACGTTCGCCGAACAACTGCATCGATGTTGACTGCACTACCTTTCGCCTGGTGGTGTTTCGCTACTCCGTTCCACCGCCATACAGACGAGTCAGTTAGGCCTGTAAGTAGTCAGTGCACTGTGTGTGAGCGATCGATGTCGATCTAATGGCAAGTGGAAAGGGCAAGAAGATATTAATGCCCTTGGTACTAAAACTGTTGATATTTTTTAAAAATCGGTAATTCTGTAGACAGATACACTACTAGCCATTAAAATTGCTACACCACGAGGATGACATGCTACAGACACGAATTTTAACCGACAGGAAGAAGATGCTGTGATATGCAAATGATTAGCTTTTCAGAGCAATCACACAAGGCTGGCGCCGGTGGCGACACCTACAACGTGCCGACATGAGGAAAGTTTCCAACCGATTTCTCATACACAAACAGCAGTTGACCGGCGTTGACTGGTGAAACATTGTTGTGATGCCTCGTGTAAGGAGGAGAAATGCGTACCATCACGTTTCCGACTTTGATTGAGGTCGGATTGTAGCCTATCGCGATTGCGGTTTATCGTATCGCGGCATTGCTGCTCGCGTTGGTCGAGATCCAATGACTGTTAGCAGAATATAGAATCGGTGGGTTCAGGAGGTTAATACTGAACGCCGTGCTGGATCCCAACAGCCTCGTATCACTAGCAGTCGAGATGACAGGCATCTTATCCGCATTTCTATAACGGATCTTGCAGCCACGTCTCGATCCCTGAGTCAACAGACTGGGACGTTTACAAGACAACAACCATCTGCACGAACAGTTCGACGACGTTTGCAGCAGCATGGACTATCAGCTCGGAGACCGTGGCTGCGGTTACCTTTGACGCTGCATAACAGACAGGAGCGCCTGTGATGGTGTACTGAACGACGAATCTGGGTGCACGAATGGCAAAACGTCATTTTTTCCGATGAATCCAGGTCTGTTTACAGTATCGTGATGGTCGCATTCGTGTTTGGCGACATCGCGGTGAACGCACATTGGAAGCGTATATTCGTCATTGCCATACTGGCGTATCACCCGGCGTGATGGTATGGCGTTCCATTGGTTACGCGTCTCGGTCACCTCTTGTTGGCATTGACGGCACTTTGAACAGTGGACGTTACATTTCAGATCTACCGTTCATTCGATCCCTGCGAAACCCTACATTTCAGCAGGATAATGCACTACCGCATGTTGCAGGTCCTGTAAGGGCCTTTGTGGATACAGAAAATGTTCGACTGCTGCCCTGGCCATCACATTCTCCAGATCTCTCACCAACTGAAAACGTCTGGTCAATGGTGGCCGAGCAACTGGCTCGTCACAATACGCCAGTCACTACTCTTGATGAACTGTGGTATCGTGTTGAAGCTGCATGGGCAGCTGTACCTGTACACGCCATCCATCCGCTGTTTGACTCAATGCCCAGGCGTATCAAGGCCGTTATTACGGCCAGAGGTGGTTGTTCTGGGAACTGATTTCTCAGGATCTATGCACCCAAATTGCGTGAAAATGTAATCACATGTCAGTTCTAGTATAATATATTTGTCCAATGAATACCCGTTTATCATCTGCATTTCTTCTTGGTGTAGTAATTTTAATGGCCAGTAGTGTAATTTAATAAAATATCATTATCAGCCATAGATATATCGAAAACGTTATCGCTTTATCTATATATACACGGAAAAATTATGAATGTACCGGCCAAACAAAATATCGGCTGCACATTGTAAATATACTACCACTGTTAGAGCTGTATATTTAACAATTGATTTAGTATTAGGTATTCTGTACATCATGATATCAACCTGCGTATCACCCATAGAGCAAGAACTGAAAGGAAAACTATGCACTTTTCATTTGCTGATAAACACTTTGCTAACAGTGGTAACTGCAGGTGAATGACACAGTAAGAGGAGTCGGATGGGCTCGTCGTTCGGGTTTGTCACGTATCGGATTTGTCTGGATTTTTTCCCTGTTTTGAAATTTCTGCCACAGCCAGCGACGTAGCAGTTGTATTATCAAAACTGCGTGGTGAAGCTAAACGCTGCAGTTTCTGTTGGGAGCACCGAGCGCCAATTGCGTCAGTATTTCACCTCACACGTCTCCGCTCTACGAATAGACCAATGTTATCAGTGACATTTGTGTTCATCATTTTCAGCAACTGTTTTTGAACCTTGCTAATGTTAAGGGATAGCACATCAGTTGCCTTAAATATTGTTTTTTTTTTTTTTAACGCAACTAGTGTGCTTTTCCTTCACACCGGGTACCTTGTTATTCCATTCACACTGCCCGCCAGCAGTGCAATCGGACTTCTTCTTTTGTGCCACCTATATTTGTTTCAAACAGTCAAGGAGAAAGGATGCACGTGATGAAAGCTAAAAAAGTAGCAAGACTCCTTCGCACAGTGAACGTAAAATTATGTTCTACTACAATTTCAAAAGAACAACTTCAAATATTTATCGATAAATGCGAGAAAAAAGTATCTGCACTCGATATTATCACTTCAGTATCGACACGTCATTGAGGGAATGTCGCCAATAAATATCGATGCTTTCAGGAGGAAATATCAATATATCGATATTTTATCGACAGATCTAGTCCACAGGTCCTAGCGTACGAGGCGAACGTTTAAGAGTTTTGTGAAATTAAATTCTTTAACTTTATTGTCGGTTCGCAATTAGTCCTTCATTAAAACAGCAGTGAGTCAGTAATATTGTGAATACAACGATCGAAAACAATTTGTGTGGGTGCGCCTCCAAACGTATATGCTACGAGTTAGCTAATGTTGATACTGACGCTCTCCGAACTCAGGATTTGGTTCGAATACCGGAAAATATGACTGTGACTCGATTACATAAACTTCCAAAGTTGCCCAATAACTCACCAGAATTAGATGAAGAACTGTCGAGAAATTTTTTCCATACAAACATGCGAGAAGATGTTTTATTTATGAACGACTCCGGAAAGGATATTGCGGGTTTCTCTCAAAGCAGTATGAATTATCAGAAAGAATCGAGAACCATATATATAGATGGGACATTCAGGACATGTCCCATACTGTTTCACCAAATATTTATTTTTTCACATTGGTGTTTTTCTTCTTTCTGTTTGCTCCAAAACAAAAAAATGAAACATTTAAGGATGCTTTGCCCTTAATTGCAAATGACATCAATCTGGGCGTAATGTACATTGACTCTGAGATGGCACATCAGCAGGCCACAAACGAATATAAAGGGCTCCAGATTACATCTCGCATGCACTTGGTAGAGAAAGATCCAATCTTTAGGACTATACAATTATTTTAAATCAAATGAATCTAAAATGGCGAAACACCCTGCTAAACCCGCAGGACAGGACAGGTAATTTAAATTGTGTAAAGAGGCCAAAATGAGCGGCTGTCAGTTACACTCGAACATACAACTTTATTTATTTGACCAAACATTACAAGAGCCAAGAAAATAAAAAAAAACACAGCATTAATTTTTGTAACTTAATTACCGGCTGAGTGCGCCGTACAATCTCACGCCTTACGGGCAACCCCATTTCAATTTAAAATCGGCTGATAGCCAATAACTTAAGACTCAAACCAAAATCAGAAATTTAAAAGGCAGAAGGCCTTATCTTAAATGAGTTCTTTCAATTAGGCTGAAGGCCCAACAATCTCACACCTTAAGAGAAAAACAACTTTAATTTAAATATCAGCTGAAGGGCCATCACTTAAGACTCAAACCGAAATAAATATTTAAAAGGTCAAAAGGTACTATCTTAAAACAGTTCTTTAATTAGGCTGACGGTCCAGACAATCTGACACCTTAAGAGCAAAACAAATTTAATTCAAAATCAGCTGAAGGCCCATCACTTAAGACACATCAAAATTAAATTTTTAAAAAGGCCGAAGGTTCTTTAAATTAGGCTGAAGAGCCAAACAGTCTTACGCCTTGAGGGCAAAACATCCTTAATTTAAAAATCGGCTAGAAGCCATGCAAGTACCACAACAAGAACATACGAGAAAAGGCAGTAAACCCAACGGCGTTCAGAAGTTTCTGAGGGTCGGCCTGGAATTCAAACACTAACGCTCGCTTAGGTGAGACAGGCAGTCGACCCAACCATTCTCGATCCGACGACAACCCAACCGACTGACAGTCAACGGACCCACCGACAAGTTAACTTTCGCTCCACCCGACCAGCACACAGCAGGGTGTTCAATGGAACAACGTAGAAGGCAGCAGTAGCCGACCGAGACAGACGCAGCAACAGGGAAGTAAACGGCTTTTGTTATTTACGAGTTCCTAACCAGGAGCGAATGTTATTATATCATCTGTGTGCTTTAATAGTTCATTCTCTTGTATGTCTGCGTGTAAAAATTTAATAACTAATATACACAGTTGTGATTTCGTTTGCATCGGAAAGTAACCCGATTTTGTGACATATTAAAAGTTCCTAATCAGGGGCAAATTATTTAGTTTCACCTGAGTGCTACGGTAGATAGGTTTCTGAATATCTGCGTATTACTAGACACAGTTCGTGTGTTCTCGTCAGGGCCTACAGTAGAGGTGCACAGCACGTGCCGGTAGTACGTTTATCTGCATAGTTTAGTTTTCCATGGCCTTTAGTATGGACAGGGACTGCGATAATTGTGTGCAGATTCGAGCCGAGTTGGTGACACTTTGCTCTCAGCTTCAGGTTGTAACGGTTTCGGTTACACATATTGAGGCTGCACTGGATGGGCACCACTGTTGTGGGCCGACCGTGAGGATCCAACGGACGTCCAGCACGTCAGAGTCCTCCGATCGGTCCTCATCCGTGGCCAACCCAGTTACTGCTGGCACTGATGCTGATCCCTCACCTGTGGTCGAGTGGGAGGTCGCTCCAGGGCGCAGCAGGCGGCGAAAGACTTCCCAGGGGCTGCACGTAAGGCCCCCCTCGTTTGTCTGACAAACAGGTTCCAGTTGCTGTCTGTGGCTGACACTGTCGATGAGCCAGATGCTGTGGCCTGTACTGTTTCAGAGGAAACCACTCAGCCTGCGAGATCTGGGCAATCGCAGAGGGTGGGTTTATTGGTAGTTGGGTGCAAAAAATGGTTCAAATGGCTCTGAGCACTATCGGACTTAACATCTGAGGTCAGCAGTCCCCTAGAACTTAGAACTACTTAAACGTAACTAACCTAAGGACATCACACACATCCATGCCCGAGGCAGGATCCGAACCTGCGACCGTAGCGGTCGCGCGGTTCCAGACTGTAGCGCCTAGAACCGCTGGGCCCCACCGGCCGGCTGGTAGTTGGGAGCTCCAACGTTAGGCGCGTTATGGGCCGACAAGGAGGGTAAGAAGTCCAATGTGCACTCCGTGTGCATACTGGGTGGATTTATTCCAGATGTGGAAAAGGTCCTCCCGGATGCCATGAAGAGCACAGGGTGCAGCCAACTGCAGGTGGTGGCTCACGTCGGTACCAATGACGTGTGTCACTTTGGATCAGAAGAGATTCTCTCTGGTTTCGAGTGGCTAACAGAAGTGGTAAAGGCTGCCAGTCTTGCTTGCAAGATGAAAGCACAGCTGACCATTTGCAGCATAGTCGACAGGACCGATTGCGGGCCTCTGGTACAGAGCTGAGTGGAGGTTCTGAATCAGAGGCTCAGATGGTTCTGCGACCGTGTAGGCTGCAGATTCCTCGACTTGCGGCAAAGGGTGGTTGGGTTTTGGGTTCCGCTGAATAGGTCAGGTGTCCACTATACGCAGAAGGCGGCTACACCGGTAGCAGAGGCAGTGTAGCGTGGACTGGGCGGGTTTTTAGGTTAGAGGGTCTCGGGAATACACAAGAAGGACTTCAGTTACAAAGAGTGCAGACTGAACACAAGAAAAAGGTAGATACAGGAACCATTGGTACAACAGTTGTAAATTGTCATAGCTGTGTTGGGAAAGTACCAGAACTCCAAGCGCTAATAGAAAGCACTGATGCTCAAATCGTTATAGGCCCTGAAAGCTGGCTAAAGCCGGATATAAGACCAGCCGAAATTTTTGCGGAGAACTTAACGTGTTCCGAAAGGAAAGGCTAAGCACGGTTGGCGGTGGCGTGATTGTTGCTGTCAGAAATAGGTTAACTGGTCGCTAGATTGAAGTAGATACCTCCTGTGAGTTAGTATGGGCAGAGG
This sequence comes from Schistocerca cancellata, assembly GCF_023864275.1. Classification (NCBI taxonomy): domain Eukaryota; kingdom Metazoa; phylum Arthropoda; class Insecta; order Orthoptera; family Acrididae; genus Schistocerca; species Schistocerca cancellata. Next base: position 767,629,700 of record NC_064630.1, read on the forward strand.
TCATTGTTGGCAATCGGAATAAAATAATAATTGGATACTTTTACCGACCTCTAATTCAGATGATACAGCTGCTAAAGGTTCAAATAAAACTTGAGTTTGATTTCAAACACGTACCCGACTCATACGATAATAGTTGGTGGTGAGTTTAATTTACCCTCGACATGTTGGCGAAAATATATGTTTAATTCCGGAGGTACGCATAAAATATTATCCTAAATTGTGCTAAACGCATTCTCTGAAAATTATTTCGAGGAGTTATTTCATGAGCCCACGCGAATAGTAAACGGTTCTGAAAACACACTTGACCTATTAGCAACAAATAATCCTGAGTTAATAACGAGCATCAAAACCTATTCAGGGATTAGTGAACACAAAGTTGTCGTAGCGATATTGAATACTGTAATCCCCAAATTCTCGAAAAATAAGCGAAAAATATACCTATTCAAAAAAGCAGACAAAAATTCACTTGACGCCTTCCTGAGAGACAATCCCCATTCATTCGAAATTAATAATATAAGTGTAGATCAAATGTTGCTTAAATTCAAAGAAATAGCATCGGCAGCAATTGAGAGATTTATACGAGTATCAAATAAATTAACAAACGACGGAGCTGATCCTCCTTGGTACACAAAACGGGTTAGAACACTGCTGCAGAAACAACGAAACAAACACGCCAAATTTAAACAGACGCAAAATCCCCAAGATTGACGATCTTTTACAGAAGCTCGAAATTTAGCGCGGATTTCAATATGAGATGCATATAACAGTTTCCACAACGAAACTTTGTCTCGAAACCTGGCAGAAAATCCAAAGAGACTCTGTTCGTATGTGAAGTATGTTAGCGGCAAGAAACAATCAATTCCTTCTCTGCACGATAGCAATGGAGGTACTATCGAAGACAGTGCTGCCACAGCAGAGTTACTAAACACAGCCTTCCAAAATGCCTTCACAAGAGAAGACGAAGTAAATATTCCAGAATTCGAATCGAGAACAGCTGTCAACATGAGTAACGTTGAAGTAAATGTCCTTGGCGTAGTGAAGCAATTGAAATCACTTAATAAAAGCAAGTCTTCTGGTCCAGACTGTATAAGAATTAGGTTCCTTTCGGAGTATGCTGATGCATTAGCTCCATACTTAACAATCATGTACAACCGTTAGCTCGACGAAAGACCCATACCCAAAGACTGGAATGTTGCACAGGTCACACCAATATTCAAGAAAGGTAGTAGGAGTAATCCACTAAATTACAGGCCCATATCTGTAACGTCGATATGCAGCAGGATTTTAGAACATATATTGTGTTCAAACATTATGAATTACCTCGAGAAAAAAAAACGGTCTATTGATACACAGTCAACATGGGTTTAGGAAACATCGTTCCTGTGAAACACAACTAGCTCTTTATTCACATGAAGTGTTGAGTGCTATTGACGAGGGATTTCAGATCGATTACGTATTTTTGGATTTTCGGAAGGCTTTTGACAATGTACCAGACAAGCGGCTCGTAATGAAATTGCGTGCTTAATGAATACCGTCTCAGTTATGTGACTGGATTTGTGATTTCCTGTCAAAGAGATCACAGTTGACGGAAAGTCATCGAGTAAAACATAGGTGATTTCTGGCGTACCCCAAGGTAGTGTTGAAAGACCTTTGCTGTTCCTTATCTAGCTTAACGATTTTGGCGACAATCTGAGCAGCCGTCCTCGGTTGTTTGCAGATGATGCTGTCGTTTATCGACTAATAAAGTCATCAGAACGAAAAATGTGAGGTCATCCACATGAGTCTTAAAAAACTCGTTAAACTTCGGTTACATGATAAATCAGTCTAATCTAAAAGCCGTAAATTCAACTAAATACCTAGGTATTACAATTACGAACAACTTAAATGGGAAAGAAAAACAGAGAAAATGTTGTGGGGAAGGCTAACCAAAGACTGCGTTTTATTGGCGGGAAACTTAGAAAATGTAACAGACCTACTAAGAAGACTTCCTACACCACACTTGTCCGTCCTCTTTTAGAATACTGCTGCGCGGTATGGGATATTTACCAGATAGGACTAGCGGAGTACATCGAAAAAGTTCAAAGAAAGGCTCACGTTTTATATTATCACGAAATATGGGAGAGAGTGTCACAGAAATGATACAGGATTTCGGCTGGACATCATAAAAAGAAAGGCGTTTTTCGTTGATACGGAATCTTGTCAGGAAATTCCAGTCGCCAACTTTCTCCTCCGAATGCGAAAATATTTTATTGACTTCAAAGTGCGTAGGGAGGAACGATCACCAAGATAAAATAAGGGAAATCAGAGGTCGTACGGAAAGATATAGGTGTTCATTCTTTCCGAGCGCTGTACGAGATAGGAATAATAGAGAATCGTGATGGTGGTTCGATGAACCCTCTGCCAGGCACTTAAATGTGATTTGCAGAGTTTCCATGTAGATGTAGATGTAGATAGATGTATTGGCGCCCACAACCTATTACATATTGAGCTGTCAAACTACGCACCGTGCTGGACAGCGACAACATGATGAGGAAAATACACTGCCTAAATTTACGTCAACGACCAGGGCGGGTAACCGGAACGTTAATTGCCACTAAGCAGAAGCTTCGGCTGGTGAACTTCAATTCAAAATAACCAAGCACAGTTAAACTCCAGCGGAAGGTGGCTAAAATTTAACAACTTGAAAACACGCGTTATTGCTCGCGGAATGTCCCAACAGCCGACAACGAAATCCAAACGACACAATGTGAACAGTCGCGACTTCCTGGTAGATTAGGTCAAAACTCAAGTTTCGTGTCGAGGATCGGTGAGCCACGGACCTCGTAGCAATGGGAATAGCACCATACAGTCTGACCGCTCGTAGACGTCGCCAGCGGCCTCGGCCTCTAGTCAAGTTAGGCCCCAAATTTCCCCTCTCTCTAATTCTATTCAATACCTCCTCATTAGTTATGTGATCTACCCATCTAATCTTCAACATTCTTCTGTAGCACCACATTTCGAAAGCTTCTATTCTCTTCTTGTCCAAACTAGTTATCGTCCATGTTTCACTTCCATACATGGCTACACTTCATACAAATACTTTCAGAAACGACCTCCAGAAACTTAAATCTATACTCGTTGATAACAAATTTCTCTTCTTCAGAAACGCTTTCCTTGCCATTGCCAGTCTATATTTTATATCCTCTCTACTTCGACCATCATCTGTTATTTTGCTCCCCAAATAGCAAAACTCCTTTACTACTTTCAGTGTCGCATTTTCCTTTCTAATTTCCGCAGCATCGCCCGACTTAATTCGACTACATTCCATTTCATCGTTTTGCCTTTGTTGATGTTCATCTTATACCCTCCTTTCAAGGCACTGTCCATTCCGTTCAGCTGCTCTCCCAGGTCCTTTGCTGCCTGTGATAGAATTACAACGTCATCGGCGAACCTCAAAGTTTTTATTTCTTGTCCATGGATTTTAATATCTACTACGAAATTTTCTTTTGTTTCCTTTACTGCTTGCTCAGTATACAGACTGAATATCTTCGGCCGGCCGCGGTGGTCTAGCGGTTCTAGGAGCTCAGTCCGGAATCGCGCGACTGCTACGGTCGCAGGTTCGAATCCTGCCTCGGGCATGGATGTGTGCGATGACCTTAGGTTAGTTACGTTTAAGTAGTTCTAAGTTCTAGGGGACTGATGACCACAGATGTTAAGTCCCATAGTGCTCAGAGTCATTTGAACGATTTTTTTTTATAACTTCGGGGACAGGCTATAACCCTGTGTCACTCCCTTCCCAACCACTGCATCCCTTTCATGCCCCTCGACTCTTGTAACTGCCATCTGGTTCCTGTACAAATTGTAAATAGCCTTTCGCTCAATGTATTTTACCCCTGCCACCTTCAGAATTTGAAAGAGAGTATTCCAGTCAACAATGTCAAAGGCTTTCTCTAAGTCTACAAATGCTAGAAACGTAGGTTGGCCTTTCCCTAACCTATTTTCTAAGATAAGTCGTTGGGTCAGTACTGCCTCACGTGTTCCAACATTTCTACGGAATCCAATCTGATCTTCCCCAAGGTTTTTCCATTCGTCTCTAAAGAATTCGTGTTAGCATTTTGCAGCCTGGCTTATTAAACGGATAGTTCGGTAATTTTCACATCTGTCAACACCTGCTTTCTTTGGGTTTGGAATTCTTACATTCTTCTTGAAGTCTGAGGGTATTTCACCTGTCTCACACATCTTGCGCATCACGCAGTATCATATCTCCTATTTCACCTTCATCTACATTCTCTTCCATTTCTATAATATTGTCCTCAAGAACGTTGCCCTTTTATAGACCCTCTTTATACTCCTTCCACATTTCTACTTTCCCATCTTTGCCTAGAACTGGGTTTCCATCTGAGCTCTTGATATTAATGGAAGTGGTTCTCTTTTCTCCAAAGGACTCTCTTTATTTTCCTGTAGGCAGTATCTATATTAACCCTAGTGAAATGTGCCTCTACATCCTTACTTTTGTCTTCTAGCCATCCCTGCTTAGCCATTTTGCACTTCCTGTCGATCTCATTTTTGAGACGTTTGTATTCGTCTTTGCCTGCTTCATTTACTACATTTTTATATATTCTCCTTTCATCAATTAAATTCATTATCTCTTCTCTTGCCCAAGGATTTCTACTAGCCCTCGTCTTTTTACCTACTTGATCCTCTGCTGCCTTCACTACTTCATCCCTCAAAGCTACCCATTCTTCTTCTACTGTATTTCTTTTCCCCATTCTTGTCAATCGTTCCCTAATGCTCTCCCTGAAGCTCTCTACAACCTCTGGTTCTTTCAGTATATTCAGATTCGATCTCCTCAAATTCCCACCTTTTTTGCAGTTTCTTCAGTTTTAATCTGCAGTTCATAACCAATAGATTGTGGTCACAGTCCACATCAGCCCCTGGAAATGTCTTACAATTTAAAACCCGTACCTGAATCTCTGTCTTACCATTACATAATCTATCTGATACCTTCTAGTATCTCCAGGCTTCGTCCATGTATACAACCTTCTTTTATGATTCTTGAACCAAGTGTTAGCTATGATTAATTTATGCTCTGTGGAAAATTCTACCAGGCGGCTTCCGCTTTCATTTCTTCTCCCCAATCCATATTCACCTACTATGTTTCCTTCTTTCCCTTTTCCTGCTATCGAATTCCAATCACCCATGACTATTAAATTTTCGTCTCCCTTCACTATCTGCATAATTTCTTTTATGTCATCATACATTTCATCAATGTCTTTGTCATCTGCAGAGCTAGTTGGCATATAAACTTGTACTACTGTAGTAGGCGTGGGATTTGTGTCTATCTTGGCCACAATAATGCGTTCACTATGCTGTTGGTAGTAGCTTACCCGCATTCCTATTTTCCTATTCATTATTAAACCTACTCCTGCATTACCCCTATTTGATTTTGTATTTATAGCCCTGTATTCACCTGACCAAAAGTCTCGTTCGTCCTGCCACCGAACTTCACTAATTCCCACTATACATAACTTTAACCTACCCATTTCCATTTTTAATTTTCTAACCTACCTGCCCGATTAAGGGATCTGACATTCCACGCTCCGATCCGTAGAATACCAGTATTCTTTCTCCTGATGACGACGTCCTCTTGAGTAGTCCCCGCCCGGAGATCCGAATGGGGGACTATTTTACCTCCGGAATATTTTACCCAAGAGACTCCCATCTTCATTTAACCATACAATAAAGCTGCATGCCCTCGGTAAAAATTAGGGCTGTAGTTTCCCCTTGCTTCCAGCCGTTCGCAGTACTAGCACAGCAAGGCTGTTTCGGTTAGTGTTACAATTCCAGATCAGTCAATCATCCAGACTGTTGCCCCTGTATCTACTGAAAAGGCTGCTGCCCCTCTTCAGGAACCACACGTTTGTCTGGCTCGTCAACAGGTACCCATCAGTTGTGGTTGTACCTACGGTACGGTCATCTGTATCGCTGAGGCCCACAAGTCTCCCCACCAACGGCAAGGTCCATGGTTAATGGGAGGGGGGAGGAGGAGGAGGGAGGGTGGGCACACAGCAGTAGAATGTGAAATTCACTGGCATGGATGCATTCAAGGTTTGTGCCTTCTGCTACTGAAGCTGGCATGCATGTTGGTGTTCTCGTTGAATTTATCTCAGTAACTAATTTTCTTTCTAAAGTTGTTGTTGTTGTTGTTGTGGTCTTCAGTCCTGAGACTGGTTTGATGCAGCTCTCCATGCTACTCTATCCAGTGCAAGCTTCTTCATCTCCCAGTACCTACTGCAACCTACATCCTTCTGAATCTGCTTAGTGTATTCATCCCTTGGTCTCCCCCTACGATTTTTACCCTCCACGCTGCCCTCCAATACTAAATTGGTGATCCCTCGATGCCTCAGAACATGTCCTACCAACCGATCCCTTCTTCTGGTCAAGTTGTGCCACAAACTTCTCTTCTCCCCAATCCTATTCATTACTTCCCCATTAGTTATGTGATGTACCCATCTAATCTTCAGCATTCTTCTGTAGCACCACATTTCGAAAGCTTTTACTCTCTTCTTGTCCAAACTATTTACCGTCCATGTTTCACTTCCATACATGGCTACACTCCATACAAATACTTTCAGAAATGACCTCCTGACACTTAAATCTATTCTCGATGTTAACAAATTTCTCTTCTTCAGAAACGCTTTCCTTGCCATTGCCAGTCTACATTTTATATACTCTCTACTTCGACCATCATCAGTTATTTTGCTCCCCAAATAGCAAAACTCCTTTCCTACTTTAAGTGTCTCATTTCCTAATCTAATTCCCTCAGCATCACCCGACTTAATTCGACTACATTCCATTATCCTCGTTTTGCTTTTGTTGATGTTAATCTTATATCCTCCTTTCAAGACACAGTCCATTCCGTTCAACTGCTCTTCCAGGTCCTTTGCTGTTTCTGACAGAGTTACAATGTCATCGGCAAACCTCAGGGTTTTTATTTCTTCTCCATGGATTTTAATAACTACTCCGAATTCTTCTTTTGTTTCCTTTACTGCTTTCTTAATATACAGATTGAATAACATCGGGGAGAGGTTACAACCCTGTCTTACTCCCTCCCGAACCACTGTTTTCCTTTCATGTCCCTCGACTCTTATAACTGCCATCTGGTTTCTGTACAAATTGTAAATAGCCTTTCGCTCCCTGTATTTTACCCCTGCCACCTTTAGAATTTGAAAGAGAGTATTCCAGTCAACATTGTCAAAAGCTTTCTCTAAGTCTACAAATGCTAGAAACGTAGGTTTGCCTTTCCTTAATCATTCTTCTGAGATAAGTCGTAAGGTCAGTATTGCCTCACGTGTTCCAGTACTTCTACGGAATCCAAACTGATCTTCCCCGAGGTCGGCTTCTACTAGTTTCTCCATTCGTCTGTACAGAATTCGTGTTAGTATTTTGCAGCTGTGGCTTATTAAACTGATTGTTCGGTAATTTTCACATCTGTCAACACCTGCTTTCTTTAGGATTGGAATTATTATATTCTTCTTGAAGTCTGAGGGTATTTCGCCTGTTTCATACATCTTGCTCACCAGACGGTAGAGTTTTGTCAGGACTGTCTCCCCCAAGGCCGTCAGTAGTTCCAATAGAATGTTTTCTACTCCGGGGGCCTTGTTTCGACTCAGGTCTTTCAGTGCTCTGTCAAACTCTTCACGCAGTATCGTATCTCCCATTTCATCTTCATCTACATCCTCTTCCATTTCCATAATACTGTCCTCAAGTACATCGCCCTTGTATAGACCCTCTATATACTCCTTCCACCTTTCTGCTTTCCCTTCTTTGCTTAGAACTGGGTTTCCATCTGAGCTCTTGATGTTCATACAAGTGGTTCTCTTATCTCCAAAGGTTTCTTTAATTTTCCTGTAGGCAGTATCTACCTTACCCCTAGTGAGATAAGCCTCTATATCCTTACATTTGTCCTCTAGCCATCCCTGCTTAGCCATTTTGCACTTCCTGTCGATCTCATTTTTCAGACGTTTGTATTCCTTTTTGCCTGCTTCATTAACTGCATTTTTATATTTTCTCCTTTCATCAATTAAATTCGATATTTCTTCTGTTACCCAAGGATTTCTAAGAGCCCTGGTCTTTTTACCTACTTGATCCTCTGCTGCCTTCACTACTTCATCCCTCAAAGCTACCCATTCTTCTTCTACTGTATTTCTTTCCCCCATTCCTGTCAATTGTTCCCTTGTGCTCTCCCTAAAACTCTGTACAACCTCTGGTTCTTTCAGTTTATCCAGGTCCCATCTCCTTAAATTCCCACCTTTTTGCAGTTTCTTCAGTTTTAATCTACAGGTCATAACCAATAGATTGTGGTCAGAGTCCACATCTGCCCCTGGAAATGTCTTACAATTTAAAACCTGTTTCCTAAATCTCTGTCTTACCATTATATAATCTATCTGATACCTTTTAGTATCTCCAGGGTTCTTCCATGTATACAACCTTCTATCATGATTCTTAAACCAAGTGTTAGCTATAATTAAGTTGTGCTCTGTGCAAAATTCTACCAGGCGGCTTCCTCTTTCATTTCTTAGCCCCAATCCATATTCACCTACTACGTTTCCTTCTCTCCCTTTTCCTACACTCGAATTCCAGTCACCCATTTCTAAAGTTAACGTATGTAATGTCGTTGCGCCTTTCTTAATATTTCGATATGGATAATTTACAAACGTAATACTCATGTACTTCCATGTGGGTCTCTTGCACTTACGTGGGTTTCGTGTATGATTTGAAAACTAAACAATAAGCCTACGCTGAGTGTTTGACAGACTGTTTTGCAACAAGTTGCTATGTTTCTTTCGGTACCCGACCCTTCAGTGTGCTCCGGGTACACAAACCACAGACCTGTAATCTACGGGAATTGATTGATCTATGCCGCCTCTGGTGCCACATAGCTCCGCAAATGTACCAAGCACCTGTCGAATGCATACAGCGTAAAATTTTTGTAAGGTTCATCAACAAGCTATTACTGATTCATTTTCACTATTGTGAGACGTGCCTCTTCTACTGAAAACTCCTTGCTTTCCATGTTTGGAGAGGTGGTAGTATTCACCAAAGCAAAAATAGTCCAGTAAACATGGGTTCTAAAGTGCATACCTTAAAAGTTATCAACACGTGTTGACCTTCACTACTGTAGAAAAAATTTGGAACACTCCAACCCAGCGCGTCACGTACATCTGAGCTACTTAATTTCACGAGTTTACAACCATTGTTAGTAAGTACGTGTATTTATGAATATTGTCAACAATTAGTGCTTACGAAAATCTTATATATGCTCGAAGAAGAAGTAAGAAATAACTGCGTCAAATCGTCGTAGTAAACACTTGGCAATGTCAGGGAAATTTATATTGTACGAAACGCAAGAAATATCTTTCATGTAACGGTAAGATGTTTGGTACAACAGAGCGCAATCGTAAAAACGAAAGCCGAGATTAATTGCGAAATAAATGTGGTGTGGTACAAGCGTGTGTGCTCGATCGCTCTTGCCAAATAGGGATTAGGCTGGAATCTGTGTACAGTATGTAGCAAAGCAAAATGTAGGTGAGCGAGCGCATGTATAGCACAGTACATGGTCGGAAGAAGATCTTGGAATTAATGAAAACAGTGTGGCCGAAATTTATACAAGCTGCTCGCTAATCGAGAAGAGCCTATTTCCATTAATGAATTTTGAAATAAACGTTACATCGCACCACCAGCAACTAATCGCAAAGTAAGATCCACCCAGTATTTTTATAGCTGTCTAATAGGCACGTCAGACCAGCGTAATAGAAACTCTTTTGGAACATTACAGTGAGTTTAGTCAAAGTATGTACATTATATGTGAAACATTATTGACCAAAGTCGTTAACATCATGAGGGTCTTACTTCCGACAAAACCGTTACTGAAGTAAATAGTTAAAAGGAAACAGATTGAGTTAAATTTACAGTTCATTTCCAACAATTAACTATTGTAGTAAAACGCAGTAGTAACTATAGTTGTTCATACAGTGTTCGACTCATATTGAGACAATCAGTTCATACTGACACTGATTGAAATGCAATTCATATTTCTATGACAACAGCAGTATTCAAAATTATTTTATCATTTTACATTGTGTTCTGTAAATGACATTTTGTGCATATGTTTACGCAACATTACCATTGATAAATAGTTGAAGCAATGAATTGAAGTTTTTGCAGCATCAGTTCAAAAGTAATTAGCAAGAGCAGTAAATAATTCATGATTGTGTAAACATCCAAAGATTATCGTGAGTTTCATAATACAGTACAGTTTTTATGAAGTACTGCTAGTTGTTGCATATTATAGGTTTTCTTAATAATGATTAACATTATTAAAATAAAAATTAGTGTGTTTAGTGTTATTGTTAAAGCATGTTTTTTACATCTAAGCTCACCCGAGTATATTTTGTTCAGTTGCTGGATTATCATTCGTGAGGAGTATTTGCATGATTTGAAAGTCATTATGGTCATATAAGAAATTTACCTTTCGCTCGTTAGGGAACTGGCGACCGTTTCATTCTACAGCCGAAATTCATTCAAACATTTTTTGGTGTACAAAATTACTGCTAACTTCTGAATCTATAACATATTACTTTTTTCAAATTGCAATCGTGGTTTGCACACAGTAAACTCTTGTGAGATAGTGACCACGTCGCAACTATCTGTATTCTATCGGTAACCAATGAAATTCGGATTCGATGAGACTTTTTGACACTTACGGAACGCTAGGTATATGTATCTTAAAAATCTGTCTAAACACCAGAGAGTTTGCAAAGAAAAGTACTAATATGTGGGTACCAGCCACCACTGAAATACATTCGTGGTACGCAATATGATGTCTTAGGAGTTGCACCAGGGAGCATTCCGCGATATGATGTTGTTTGCATTGCCGAGAACTGGAACTGTAATCAATCCTTCCAAATGGGACGTACAGAATGAATGCATTACACAACCGTAGCAATCACGTTATTTGTCTTAGCAGTGTTACGCGTGCTAAAAATGGAACCTTGCATTGAGTTTGCCGACACATATAGCATGCATAGTGGGTCTGACGGTAATGTCTCGGAAGCTGTATTTTCGTTCCGATAAAATTACCGTGATGGAAATCCTGAAAGTCGGACATTTACGGGCACCCATCAGCCTCTCTGAAGCTTGGCACCTGCAAGAGAGCAGGGTAATCTGCACGTATAACTTCAGAAACTGAGGACGTAATCTTCGAAGCAGTACATCTGCCCCATGAAACTGGACTTGAAGAATAGTTGAACAACTGACTTTAGAAAGCCACAGCGGTGTATGGAGAAGTTTCCTTCACAGCGCGCAATACTGGTACCATCACCAACGAATTCAACGTCTGAGTGAAAGGCACAGAGATTCCGTAGTGGTCTTTGTCAGTGGATGCAACAAAACGCTACAGTTAACCAATTACACTGTTCAGAAGAATTAGGGGTCTTCCATAAGTCGAGCAATAACTGAGGACTAGGTGTGTTACCAGATTATACATTTACACTGTTAAGCCAGAACATTATGACCGCTGCCCACCACGAAGCTCGATGCCACCTGGTGGCGTTGTTGTCACGTGACGCGGTAACAAAAGCTTGTAAGCGGAGAAGGCACGGACGGAGGATCACCCTAGCGAAGATATGGGCTGGAAATGGGGAAATCCATTGAGATAAGCAATTTTGGCAAAGGGATTATTATTATTACGCACTGACTGTGAATATCTCGAAAACGACGAAGCTGGTTCAATGTTCAGATGCTACTGTCGTGAGCATCTACGAAAAGAGGAGGAAGGACGGTGATAGTACCACTGTGGCTAAATGTCTGGACGTCCACGATTCCTCAGAGAACCACGGGTTCTGAGGCTTGTCTGCTCTGTAAAGTAGATCTCTGGCATCTCTGCCAAAAGAGCACAATGCTGATGCACGGACAAGTGTTTTTGAGCACGCTTTTCGTCGTGCATTGTTGAAGATAGAGCTCCGTAGCAGACCACCAGTAAGTTTTCTAGCGTTGACCCAACCACATTGGCTGTTACGACTGCAATGGGCATGGGACTGTCTGTATTCGACCTTCGATCAGATGAAAGGCGTCGGCTCTTCGGTTGATTCACATTTTTGGTACATTAGTTCGATGGTCGTCTGCACCAATGCCGTCATCGAGATGAACGGTGGCTCGAAACGTGCAGCGCGCCGCGGCTGAAGGCTGCTGGGAACAGTAATAGCTATGGGAGCATGGGAGCTGTGGTAGTAATCGAAGACACGCCGAAAGCTGCAAACCACCTGCCGCCGTCTGATGTAAACTTCATGGAACCCATCTCTATGTCTATCGGGCTCCATTTCGCTTACATATATCAGCGACCCTTTATTTACGCCCATTACATGACCTGCGCGTAGACTCTAATGGCACATACCTCTGCAAACCTACCAGAAAACTCTCGGATCACTGATACGCAGATCAGTGACGTATTTTGTCCCAAAGACCGAAAAACAAGCTATTAAGCCGGTGGTCATAATGTTTTGCTCATCAGTGTAACTGTCAAAACTAAGCACACAACAAAATATTGTTACTTCCTTGGTCGTTTACGTAAAAAGAACTGAAATGTGTGACAGGCGTCGAAAGCAAACTGGAGAAAGTCATTCACTCTGTCACCCTGAGTGCTTTCCACTGGACTTCAACAGCTTCAGTATCGAGTATGTTCTCTGTGAGGTTTTATCACTTTCTGATACCTATCTGGCATCCTCTGTATAAGCCTATGGAGGTCACACCATGGTATCCGTTCCTATTCTTCAACATGGACATTTAATTGAAACCATCTCAACAGCATTACCAGCAATTACCCTAATTTTTATTGCACTCCCATCACTACGACTACTTTATTTACTTGATGATTCAGTAGATGCAATAAAATGACAGCCCATGAGAGCTCTTGGAGAGTCGGTGGTGGAACAGGACAACCATGAACAAGTTTCTTAATAATGTCCCACGTATGCACAATGGGTTCACTTCAGTTTTCAGCCTGCACGAGAACCCTCAGCAGTTCAGCATTCGTTCGCTGAGTGCAGGCTTGGTTACTCCAGGGTTTCTGAGCAGAGGACTGGTAAGTGCCACCAGTTCTCTGTCACCGTAAGTCCTGGAAATGCTTCAGTGAAAACTGTACAGCGCGGCAGTGGAACGTAGTGTGTTACAGGCAATGGGGATCTGGGCTTTCCCTCCCAGTTTATGAGGCTGGTAAAAACCTCTAAAAATAACCCTCAGTCTCACGGTATGTTGCTTATTGATGCGATGCATGACCGTTGAGGTGGAACAGTCATAGCGGGTAACCTTTGGGGAACCCACGGCGCCTCAGTTTTATAATGCTTACCTAGGCGCATTGGTCTCAATCTAGGTAGCTATTTATTTCCGTAGCTACTCATGGGGCTGAAATGGATTGTTTGAAATTTTCTTTTACTCCTCCCAGCGGAAAGGGTGGATCAATGGAAGGTGACAACATCCAATCCAATAATAGGGCTCGTATATCCAGCCATCCAAACTCGAAAGACTCAGAATACATGCTGCTAGTCAAAATGTATTTTTAACAGATAAAAGGAAAGAGGGAAGCTTTGAGAAAGTTTCACCGTTTTACATAGAAGTTTAGAGGGGATCACTGGAAGTGTAGAATCTGTCAAGACCTTCCAGAATGAGATTTTCACTCTGCAGCGGAGTGTGCGCTGATATTAAACTTCCTGGCAGATTAAAACTGTGTGCCCGACCGAGACTCGAACTCGGGACCTTTGCCTTACGCGGGCAAGTGCTCTACCATCTGAGCTACCGAAGCACGACTCACGCCCGGTACTCACAGCTTTACTTCTGCCAGTACCTCGTCTCCTACCTTCCAAACTTTACAGAAGCTCTCCTGCGAACCTTGCAGAACTAGCACTCCTGAAAGAAAGAATATTGCGGAGGCATGGCTTAGCCACAGCCTGGGGGATGTTTCCAGAATGAGATTTTCACTCTGCAGCGGAGTGTGCGCTGATATGAAACTTCCTGGCAGATTAAAACTGTGTGACCGACCGAGACTCGAACTCGGGACCTTTGCCTTTCGGCAAAGGTCCCGAGTTCGAGTCTCGGTCAGGCACACAGTTTTAATCTGCCAGGAAGTTTCATGTCAAGACCTTGTGAAACAGAACCGTATTGGTAGAAACATCTAATTCCCAACAAGAGAAGAATAAGACAAAATGAACTGCACAATACCTTCAATTCTAGCAAAGATGTTGTGGCCAGCAGGCACCTGACATTCTCCGAGGAGAAATGAAATCTGAGTGGTACCAGGAAGATAGTGTAGATCTGAAAAACATAAATATAGTGAAATCGGACTGGTTTTACAGGCTTTCAGCAGTACGAAACTTCCAGAACGCATTAAACTGGTTTCCTTCATCACAGCGTGCAGCCTTACTTCCTGAATTCATCTCGTCCCAAGACTGAGCCTCCACACATTAGTCTCCCTTGCCCCCAGGAAGGCAAATTGCAAGTCCGACCCGGTGATAGACTGTTCCAATTTTGCAGTGGAACATTAATGGTTTCAGGACATTCTAGCAGAGGAATGCGCCCTGTGCCTGTGTTTACAAGAAACACATTTTAAAGCCACTGACACCCCTGTGCTCCAGAGACATACCCTTCACTGAACAGATGACCTGACTGGAGACAAAGCCGAGGGAGGAGTTATTGTGTTTGTCAATAACTTGCGTCAGTCCTCTGCTCTGCCCCTGGCTACTGACAAGCAAGCAGTTTGTCAGAGGATCACTATTTGCTCACTGTATTTCGATCTTCAGGATGCAGTAGACTGTGAGGCTCTCACAGATCCTGTGGAACAAATTCTGTGACCATTTTTCCTGCTGCTAGATTTCAATACCCATCATGTCTTTGGGGCTATACCTCTATTTGACCTTGGAGCCGGGTTTTGGAGAGCCTGATGATGTCCCACGAGCTGTCCATCCTGAACGCAGGTACTCACACTCATTCACGTGTTACTTGGTCACTCTTAGCCATCGACCTCTGTTTCTGTTCTAGACCTCTGTGGGGCTGGCCGGAGTGGCCAGTCGGTTCTAGGCGCTTCAGTCTGGAACCGTGCGACCGCTACGGTCGCAGGTTCGAATCCTGCCTCGAGTATGGATGTGTGTGATGTCCTTAGGTTTGTTAGGTTTAAGTAGTTCTAAGTTCTAGGGAACTGATGACCTCAGATATTAAGTCCCATAGTGCTCAGTGCTATTTGACCCATTTTCGCAAGAGGGAGGTCATTGACGTCCATCATTCTAGTGACCACTTCCCACTCTGCATTTGCTTACTGGACAGAACCTTCCCTGACGAGAAGCCACCAATATGGATGGTCAGCAGGCTAACTGGACGCTATTGAGCCACCTGGCTGTGTTTGTACACCATGACATTGTTTAGGAATGATTGGACCACATTATATGTGTCATCCATCATGATACTGACTTATACATCCCAGTGTTCCCAGGTCATCTTAGGAGTCACGCTGCATCTTGGTGGATCGGAGAGTGCCGGTCAGAAATCCAGATCAGGAACGCATCTCTTCAGCATTTAAGTATCGCCCAACAGCAGAGGTCCTCACAGCATTTCGATTTGCAAAAGCCAAGACCAGATGCATAATCAAGAAGAGCAATAAATGTTCATGACATGTGTTCCTGGATGCAGTCAACCATTTCACTTGTTTAACTAAAGTTTGGGAAGCGATCCAGAGTATTTATGGTAAACTCAGTCGTTTAGCAAGAGCAGTAGTGCAGGAACAGGGGTGTCTCCAAACAACAGAAGGAGACATCGCACAGATACTGGCAGAGAATTTTGCAGAAACTACTCCCAATTTTAGCTAGGATCGGTGTTCCGCCGCTGTCAGGCAACTGCAGAGAGGGGAGGGGAGGGCGAAGTTGGAATTTAGATCCCACAATTCTGAGTCTTACAAATGCCCTTTCTCCATGTGGGAGCTGGAATCGGCACTGCATGAGACTAGCCGTATTGCACCCAATCAAGACCGAATCCAGTACTGTATGTTTCGACATTTGCCAGCAGCGTGAAAGGAAATCCTCGAATGTTTAATTTGATGTGGTCAACGGGTCACTTCCCAAACTCTTGGGAAGAGGCAATTCTGATACTTATCCTCAAACCAGAAAAGGGCCGTACATGTCGCAGTGGTTACTGGAGTGTCGCCTTAACGAACTGTGTAGAAAAGACTTTGGAGCGAATAGTCAACCATAGTGTGTTCTGTTTGTTGAGACAAGGCAACTCCTATTCCGCTCTCAGCGTGGATGCTGGAGATTAAAGTCCACTATCGACAACCTGACCCTGCTAGAGATAGCTGTTCATCAGGTTTTCGTACGTAAAGATCATTGTTTCGTCATGTTCATTGATATCAGTGAGACATACGATACTACTTGGAGACATAATATTCTCACACAACTGCCACAATGGGCACTTTGTGACACCCCTCCGTCTTCATAGTGTCTTTCCTGTCTCAGCAGTTTTTTAGGTCCTGTGTTGGTGACACGCTGTCAGATCATTTTGAGCAGGAGAATGGTGTCCCTCAGAGTAGCGGTTTTCGCCATATCCATAGACACTGCTACACTTTCCGTACGGAGTACTGTACAGTGCTCTTTACTTTTGGATGACTTTGTTGTTTTCTCTTCCTCCTCCAGAATTATAATAGTAACTCGTCAGTTGCGACTGACAGTGCGGAATTTAGAGGAGTGGCTTGAAAAGTTGGGTTTTCAGTTTTCTGTAGGTAAGTCCGTTTGTGTTCATTCTAATCGTTCTCGTCTTATCTTTAATCTACGTAGCTTGCATATGAGGCAAACCATTTTACATTTTAAAGACACAGTGAGGTTTCTGGTCCTCATTTTTTACCCCAAATTGTGGTGCTTACTACACGTGAGAGACCTGGAAGCCAGTACTCTGAAGACACTGAACATCACTGTCTTAGCCACAGGTCATGCTCAGCAGATAGAGCGCGTCGCCTCCAGTCTTACAGAGCTTATGTTTATTCGCGGCTAGACTATGGGTTCACAGTGAATGGATAAGCGAGGCTTTGTTAGTTGTAGATCATTGACGCTGTCCACCGTGAAGGGATCAAGCGGACACAGGTGCTTACAGGACCAACCCCGTACCAAGTCTGTGTGATGTGGCTGGTGAACCATGACTTACGATCTAGCGGTTAGTCCTCATGGTGCGTCAGGCAGGTATGTTCCTCACAGCTCCGAATCCCATACTGTTGCTTGTCCACCTCTGGAACGCTGTTTTTCCAGTCGTCCACGAGAAACAAGTCCATTTGGGATCAGCATACTGCATGTGCTGAAGTCACGTGGGATGGATCAAGTACAAACCCAAGTACAGTGTTTTAACCATCTACACCCATCCCCTCCCCCCTCCCGCCCTCTGTTACCACTGAGGCCCAGACTAAATTTGGATTTTACATAGTACACGAGGGATTGCTCTCCTGCATATGTTTTTAATACATTATTTCATAATATTTTATGTGAACACCACACCTCCACTACTGTCGTGACGGGTGGGTCAAAACAGAGGGACTCTGTTGGTTGTTCTCCCTGATCGCATCCTCATGGTCCGGCTGCCTCGAGGCTTCACTTTCTTCGATGGGAAGTAAAATGCGATCTTGCGATCATTGGAGCCGATGAGTGTGCTTCGAGTGTTAAATTTCTTGTTTGTTCCGATACTCTGAGTAGGCTTCACTATCTCGGACGCTTGTTTCCGACAGATAAAGCAGTCCAGAATATCAAGGGCACCGTCGATGGCTGAGGAAGGAGGTGTCTGTCTGCTGAGTACATGGGCGCATGAGTATTACGGGGAATGAAAGGGCGAATGTTGCAGCCATGTGGGCGTGTCGTGATACTCAGTTATTTCAGTGCGCCACCCACCTGCGTGCTATCACCTCGCTGTTGAGACACAGAATCATGCGTTTATGGGAAGGTAAGTGGCTAGAAGTGACGGATAATAAGTTACGTCTCGTAAAGCGCCCTATACGGCCGTGGCGTACCTACATCGGCCACGAAGGAGGGACGAGGTCGTCCTCAATGGTCTTCGCTTAGGCCACAGTCATCTGGCGCAGGGCTTCTTGCTCTGGTGAGAGGACCTTCCAATGCATGGTGCTTGTGGCGTTAAGATCACTGTGCACCACATTTTAGTAGACTGTTTTCTTTGTTTCTGAAAATCTTAGAACGAGTTTCTAGTGTGCTAACAGGGTGACTGGTTCACTTATGTTTTTTGTTAGTAGACACCCAGTTACGTTTCCATGTGTCTTCCTTTTACCTCTTCTATGCTTTTACATCTGCTTTATCCCACCTGCAGGACCCTCCGACTTTTCTCGTTTGTGCTCAGGCGTGGGAGACAGAGTGACTGTGTGACTAATGCGCATGAGGTGGGAGTGACTGAATGGGTGCCTTTTTGGAGAATTTCTACTCACTGTGTGCAACAAGTTTAGCGATTTTATCCACATTCGTTAGTTTCAGTGAGTGAAAGGGCGCTGATAACGTAGCCAATGAGCGGCCATCAGCGCCAGACTCACACACACACACACACACACTGACACATTGGCGAGAGCGCGATTCGCGAGACCCCCATACAGGCCATACCATTACAAGGAATTTGAAGCAGCCATCACCCACGACGTGGTCAGAAGGTTCTGTTCGATGTAGTGCCTGGCTATCAGGCGACCATGGATAATGACAAGATCCATATGACTGTTAACTCTGAAGCAAGCACACAACATCCCAGAACTTTGGAAACCTGTCGATTTTCTGACAAAATTTGGGAGGTATTGTTCACCACGAGTCGCTGCAAATGAAAACAGGCATCACCTTTGTATCAGAGGATATCTGGGCTCTTGTGTGAATCACACGTTTCGTTACTGACAAATTTTCCATTCTGCATGGCAACGGCAAATCTGAGGATGGCCACCAATATGTTGTGTCAACTGGGCTACTCGGACAGGACGTCTGGGTCGTAATGTCGTTTCTCGTAACTGTTCATTACAGTCTGATCGTACGCAGCGGCTCCAGTGGCCCTCATGACACCGCCTTCTAGTGCTCTGGTGGTAAACTTATGACGCAGGAACGTAGAGATGGACAAATATCGTTCTTCACATGGGGTTGTCCAACTACCCTTTTGTCCCTGTAAGATGTCCACAGCTTGTGGATGACACATGGAGAGACATTGAAACCTTGTACTTCATACATTTTCGATAGCAGACCGCACTTGTCAAGTTGCCCTCCATTAAGATGTCGCATTACATGTGCTCGGTTGAGTACAAAGTCCACGTGTGAGAACTACCATCAGTGTACCTTGCTAGAAAACACAAGGATACCTGTAATCACTTCTTTTCTGAGTAACAGTGTAATGCATAAAAGAGCCAACAGATAGCGGTTGATTTCAGTTGTGGCCTACGCTAAAAGCCAAGATCTCAAGTCGTGCAATAAGACCACAGGTACCGCCTGCAATAATACCACCTGTATCAAAATAAGTTTAACATAATGTATACGAGTACAATTTTAATATCCATTACACTCATTTTGTAAGTGGCTTAGATTCTCAGCATACCAGCAAATTTTTTCACTGTATGTTCGGTTACGGGAACTAGGTGACTGATTGATGTAGAATTCTTCCAAGTGCAGCTGATGGACGGAGTTACCATAAGTTTCTTCTAGGATTTCCTGAGGACGTTCCCTTCAACAGCTTTGTAGAATGTGCTGCACACATGGTGTGGTCCGCCCCATTCAGTGGCTCATGTAAGACGATTGTGTGGTTGGAGCAGGGCCTGCGCCTTCCCCTACCACATGAACCGACCACAATCCGTAGACTTTTTCCCCGTGGTGTCATGTCAAACATGCAATGAATAGCATTCCTACTGACACGGTTGAACAGCTGCGGGACTAAACTGCGCATTCTTGTTGAGCTTGACGGGCTGTTCCGGAGAGTGGGTATACAAGAGCCTGTACCTTAACTTAAGATGTAACGTGCTGAAGCAGTAGTGTATTTCGTGTTAAGGTAGGCAATGGGTGACATTTGGGACCAGTTATAAGCGACATTCATCAAAAAGTTTACACTTCAAATGAATTTGTAACAGCTAGTATAATATTTCAAACTGATGTAGGTGACGGCTTGTAATCATACATTCAGTTACCTCGAAAACTATTCCCATTAAGTACTTAGGTAAATTGGAAAGTTTTTGATTCTATTATCGTGCATTTTCACCTGTGCCAATTTTTGTTGTAAACTAAAATATACTCAGTACATATGTCGTACATAGAACACGTAATGCAGTACATCGACTTCCCGACTGGGATAAGACAATAACAGCAAATTCAAGTGCATACTTCAGGTGAATACAGCACAGCCACTCATAATAGCACCGCATGTGATAACTAAAACAACTACAAGTAGAATCCACATGCTGTTTCCAAAAGTATGGAATTACGATGCGTCAAACACTTCTTTGGAATGGCAAAGTGGTTTTTACACATCCTATTTCGGGGCTATAGCGAACAATTGGTAGCAAATTGCTATGCAAAATACGTAAATCACTGCAATAAGGCACGTAATATGAGATGTTAATTACGTAAAACATCGTTTTGCAATAACAAGATTATGAAGCGTGTTTGTAGTCGATTATCCATTGCAGACGGAGTTTACTATAACAAATATCTTGTCTCCTCCCGCCAACGGGTTCTGCCTACCAGTTACCAGCCATTTTTTCAAGGCCACTGCCATGAAGAAGACACGATTAGTCTCCGAGATTCTGGAAATTGGTCTTTGTTCTCTCTTGTTTTAAAAAAATTACTACTCGCTATAACCTATTAAAAAAAATAGTCGAAATCCTGGCCATTAACGAAGACTATATGAAATGATTTGCAAATATGAGCCAATAAGCGACTTGTAAACGTACTGCTGATATTTTAATACACTTGAATTTTATGCGTGTTTCGAATGCATTTTTACAGAATTAATATGGTATCGTTGAGCTCTATGCAGATGAAGTTTATATGGAATTTATGATGTGTGTTATTATAAATGTTAGCAATATTCAGCGGCAAATTGAATTATGATTGACACTAGGTAATTAATAAATTCCTGCCTCGAAGCTCACGTGGGATAATTGGGTGATCAGTGACAATGCTGTCGACTAGGACTTGCAGCCATTTGAAATCGAATTAGTGAAGCGCTTTGACAAAATAAACCAAACTGCCAACAGTGTCTAATACTGACACATGTCTAAGGAAGGGATTATTGTAAGGTTCTGAAATTCTATTCAAATTTATTTCCACCTCCCGAGATACTCACAGAAACCACAATTCGAGTGATAATGTAGATGGAATAATCATTGGAGTTGCCACGACCTAAATTAAGTAACAAAACCTAATCACTCAAATAGCCTAAAAGCAAATAAATTAAAGGGAACTGATTTTAAGTATTTGTAGCACTACCACAAGGGATTTTCTTACCCGATTGATCACGCTTGTCGGTCAACTAAATTTATGATATGAGTTATCCATATTTGTCGTAATTCCATAGTCCTGTTCACGACATTAAGGGAAATGAAAAGAAAACTAATTTCTTTTAAACCTAATTAACTTTAGTTATATTGCCCACATCCACAAAATTCATAACATCGTTGTAATTAGGCACAAAAATCTATTGGCGTTAAAGGCAATTTTCACTGTTTGGCAAGTACCATTATTTACTTGTGATGACAAAATTACGTGCCGTTGGGTGGTAGTGGCGAATTAGCGTATTATAGTGGCTTGTAACCTGAAAAGTGCGTAACGGAACTCTGAAATAAACTCTATACATCAAAATTGTTCAATATACGATCAATCTGGCATATATAACACGAGTCTTGGGCACTCCTTTCCACTAGTGTCCAAAATACTAGTGGCTGGTGTAAAAGACATTCTGATTGTATAGGTGGTATATTTAACTGTGTCAACTGAAAAGTTCGTTACTAAAATATCACTTCTCAAACGCCTTCCACAAACAAGTGAAAACAGAGTCCATACTAGGATATCGAGGCTCGAGAGTTCTTGGGTTCACAACATAGATGCGGCTATTTAAATTTACATTCAATACCTGTACGATGATTATGGATGTGGGCGAATCTGACGAGACGGTAACTGTCCAGAAATTATGCAGTTTATTCTTGCGTTAATAACTTCACCTCCTGGAAACGCGAAGGTAAGCTTGTGACGGGAACACCAAGAAGAAACGCAGATGATAAACGGGTATTCATTGGACAAATATATTATACTTGAACTGACATGTGATTACATTTTCACGCAATTTGGGTCCATAGATCCTGAGAAATCAGTAGCCACAACAACCACCTCTGGCCGTAATAACGGCCTTGATACGCCTGGGCATTGAGTCAAACAGAGCTAGAATGGTGTGTACAGGTACAGCTGCCCATGCAGCTTCAACATAATACCACAGTTCATCGAGAGTATTGTGACGAGCCAGTTGCTCGGCCACCATTGACCAGACGTACTCAGTTGGTGAGAGATCTGGAGAATGTGCTGGCCAGGGGAGCAGTCGAACATTTTGCGTATCCAGGAAGGCCCGAATGAAGGGTAGAGCCAAGGGTGATAACAGATATGAAATGTAACGTCCACTGTTCAAAGTGCCGTCAGTGCGAACCAGAGGCGCGTGACCGCTACGGTCGCAGGTTCGAATCCGGCCTCGGGCACGGATGTGTGTGATGTCCTTAGGTTAGTTAGGTTTAAGTAGTTCTAAGTTCTAGGGGACTTATTACCACAGCATTTAAGTCCCATAGTGCTCAGAGCCATTTGCCAACTAGAGGTGACCGAGACGTGTAACCAATGGCAACCCATACCATCACGCCGGGTGATACGCCAGTATGGCGATGACGAATACACGCTTCCAATGTGCGTTCACCGCGACGTCGCCAAACACGGATGCGACCATCATGATGCTGTAAACAGAACCAGGATTCATCCGAAAAAATGACGTTTCGCCATCCGTGCACCCAGGTCGTCGTTGAGTACACCATCGCAGGCGCTCCTGTCTGTGATGCAGCGTCGAGGGTAACTGCAGCCATGGAGTCCGAGCTGATAGTCCGTGCTGCTGCAAACGTCGTCAAACTGCTCGTGCAGATGGTTGTTGTCTTGCAAACGTTCCCATCTGTTGACTCAGGGATCGAGTCGTGGCTGGACGATCCGTTACAGCCATGGGGATAAGATGCCTATCATCTCGACTGCTAGTGATCCGAGGCCGTTGTGTTCCAGCACGGCGTTCCATATTACCCTCCTGAACCAACCGATTACATATCATGCTAATAGTGATTGCATCTCGACCAGCGCGAGCAGCAATGTCGCGATACGGTAAACCGCAATCGCGACAGGCTAAAATCCGATCTTTATCAAAGTCGGAAACGTGATGGTACACATTTCTCCTCCATACACGAGCCATCACAACAACGTTTCACGAGGCGCCAACCTTCTGTGAATGCTCTGAAAAGCTAATCATTTGCGCATCACAGCATCTTCTTCCTGTAGGTAAAATTTCGCATCTGCAACACGTCATCTTCGTGGTGTAGCAATTTTAATGACCAGTAGGATGCCGTTGGTGGGGAGGCTTGCGCGCCTCAACGATACAGATAGCCGTACCGTAGGTGCAACCACAACGGAGGGGTATCTGTTGAGAGGCCAGACAAACGCGTGGTTCCTGGAGAGGGGCAGCAGCCTTTTCAGTAGTTGCAGGGGCAACAGTCTGGATGATTGTCTGATCTGGCCTTGCAACACTAACCAAAACGGCCTTGCTGTGCTGGTACCGCGAACAGCTGAAAGCAAGGGGAAACTATAGCCGTAATTTTTCCCGAGGGCATGCAGCTTTACTGTATGGTTAAATGATGATGGCGTCCTCTTGGGTAAAATATTCCGGAGGTAAAATAGTCCCCCGTTCGCATCTCCGTCCGGGGACTACTCAAGAGGACGTCGTTATCAGGAGAAAGAAAACTGGCGTTCTACGGATCGGAGCGTGGAATGTCAGATCCCTTAATCGGGCAGTTTGGTTAGAAAATTTAAAAAGGGAAATGGATAGGTTGAAGTTAGATATAGTGGGAGTTAGTGGAGTTCAGTGGCAGGAGGAACAAGACTTTTGGTAAGGTGAATACAGGGTTATAAATACAAAATCAAATAGGGGTAATGCGCGAGTAGGTTTAATAATGAATAAAAACATAGGAGTGCGGGTTAGCTACTACCAACAGCATAGTGAACGCATTATTGTGGCCAAGATTGACACAAAGCATGTGACTACTACAGTAGTACTAGTTTATATGCCAAGTATCTCTGCAGATGATGAAGATATTGATGATGATGAGATAAAAGAAATTATTCAAGTAGTGAAGGGAGACGAAAATTTAATAGTCATGGGTGATTGGAATTCGAGAGTAGGAAAACGGAGTGAAGGAAACGTAGTGGGTGAATATGGATTGGGGGAGAGAAATGAAAGAGGAAGCCGTCTGGTGGAATTTTGCACAGAGCATAACTTAAACATAGCTAACACTTGGTTCAAGAATCATAAAAGAAGGTTGAATACATGGAAGGAACCAGGTTTTAAACTGTAAGACATTTCCAGGGGCAGATGTGGACTCTGATTACAATCTATTGGTTATGACTGTATGTTACAACTGATGAAACTGCAAAAAGATGGGAATTTATGGAGATGGGACCTGGATAAACTGAAAGAACCAGAGGTTGTACAGAGTTTCAGGGAGAGCATAGGGAACAATTGACAGGAATGGGGAAAAGAAATACAGTAGAAGAAGAATGGGTAGCTCTGAGGGACGAAGTTGCGAAAGCAGCAGAGGATCAAGTAGGTAAAAAGACGAGGGCTAGTAGAAATCCTTGGGTAACAGAAGAAATATTGAATTTAATTGATGAAAGGAGAAAATATAAAAACGCAGCAAATTAAGCAGGCAAAAAGGGATACAAGCGTCTCAAAAATGAGCTCAACAGGAAGTGGAAAATGGCTAAGCAGGGATGGCTAGAGGACAAATGTAAAGATGTAGAGGCTTATCTCATTAGGAGTAAGATAGATACTGCTTACAGGAAAATTAAAGAGACCTTTGGAGAAAAGAGAACCACTTGTATGAATATCAAAAGCTCAGATGGAAAGCCGATTCTAAGCAAAGAAGGGAAGCAGAAAGGTGGAAGGAGTATATAGAGGGTCTATACAAGGGCGATGTACATGAAGACAATATTATGAAAATGGGATGTAGATGAAGATGAAATGGGAGATACGATACTGCGTGAAGAGTTTGACAGAGCACTGAAAGACCTGAGTCGAAACAAGGCCCCGGGAGTAGACAACATTCCATTAGAACTACTGACGGCCTTGGGAGAGCCAGTCCTGACAAAACTCTACCATCTGGTGAGCAAGATGTATGAGACAGGCGAAATACCTTCAGACTTCAAGAAGAAAACAGGTGTTGATAGATGTAAAAATTAACGAACTACCAGTTTAATAAGTCACAGCTGCAAAATACTAACGCGAATTCTTTACAAACGAATGGAAAAACTGGTAGAAGCCGACCTCGACGAAGATAAGTTTGGATTCCGTAGAAATGTTGGAACACGTGAGGCAATACTGACCATACGACTTATCTTAGGAAAAAGATTAAGGAAAGGCAAACCTACATTTCTAGCAATTGTAGACTTAGGGAAAGCTTCTGACAATGTTGACTGGAATACTCTCTTTCAAACTCTAAAGGTGGCAGGGGTAAAATACAGGGAGGGAAAGGCTATTTACAATTTGTACAGAAAGTAGATGGCAGTTATAAGAGTCGAGGGGCATGAAAGGAAAGCAGTGGTTGGGAAGGGAGTGCGACAGGGGTGTAGCCTCTCCCCGATGTTATTCAATCTGTATATTGAGCAAGCAGTAAAGGAAACAAAAGAAAAATTAAGAGTAGGTATTAAAGTTCATGGAGAAGAAAGAAAAACTTTGAGGTTCGCTGATGACACTGTAATTCTGTCAGAGACAGCAAAGGACTTGGAAGAACAGGTGAATGGAATGGACACTGTCTTGAAAGGAGGATATGAGATGAACATCAACAAAAGCAAAACAAGGGTAATGGAGTGTATCGAATTAAGTCGGGTGATGCTGAGGGAATTAGATTAGGAAATGAGACACTTAAAGTAGTAAAGGAGTTTTGCTATTTGGGGAGCAAAATAACTGATGATGGTCGAAGTAGAGAGGATATAAAATGTAGACTGTCAATGGCAAGGAAAGCGTCTCTGAAGAAGAGAAATTTGTTAACATCGAGTATAGATTTAAGTGTCAGGTAGTTGTTTCTGAAAGTATTTGTATGGAGTGCAGCCATGTATGGAAGTGAAACATGGACGATAAATAGTTTGGACAAGAAGAGAATAGAAGCTTTCGAAATGTGGTGCTATAGAAGAATGCTGAAGATTAGATGGGTAGATCACATAACTAATAAGGAGGTGTTGAATAGAATTGGGGAGAAGAGGAGTTTGTGGCATAACTTGACTAGAAGAAGAGACCAGTTGGTAGGACATGTTCTGAGGCATCTAGAGATCACAAATTTAGCATTGTAGGGCAGCGTGGAGGGTAAAAATCGTAGAGGGAGACCAAGAGAAGAATACACTAAGTGGATTCAGAAGGTTGTAGGTTGCAGTAAGTACTGGGAGATGAAGAAGCTTGCACGGGATAGAGTAGCATGGAGAGCTGCATCAAACCAGTCTCAGGACTGAAGACAACAACAACAACAGTGTTGGTTGGTTGGTTTTGGGGAAGGAGACCAGACAGCGTGGTCATCGGTCTCATCAGATTAGGGAAGGATTGGGAAGGATGTCGGCCGTGCCCTTTCAGAGGAACCATCCCGGCATTTGCCTGGAGTGATTTAGGGAAATCACGGAAAACCTAAATCAGGATGGCCGGACGCGGGATTGAACCGTCATCCTCCCGAATAACAACAGTGCAATTATATTACATATCTTCAGTACATTTCTTCAGTTTCAGCTGGAATGCTTTCCATATGCGTGATTTAGTACTGAGGTGACACTGATGCTACTTCACACTGACTTGACAAATGTCATGGGATACGTCCCCACATCGTGTCATACGTCCTTTTGCCCGGCGCAGGGCAGCTGCTTGGCGTGGTGTGAGGTCGACAGGTCTTTGGAAGCGCCCTGCAGAAATACTGAGCGATGCTGCCTCTATAGCCGTCCATAGCTGCGAAAGGTTTGCCGATGTAGGATTTTCTGCCCGTAGAGGCCTCTACATTATGTTTCATAGAAGTTCTATGGGATTCATATTGTGCGATCAGGGTGCCAAAACTATTTGCTCGAACTGTCGAAAATGTTATTCAAACCAATCGTGAACAATTTTGTCTCAGTGACAAGTGTAACACCCTAATGAACCCCAAAACCCAATGAGGAAAGACCATCATGATGTGAAGTAAGGGAAAAGTTATCCTGACAGGTACGACAAGTTTGCCCATCATGTAACGCCAGAAAGTCTTGATAAACACCAACATTAAGCATTACAGAGTGTGTTTTGGTAGGAAGGAAGAAGAAAGAAAGGTCATCTTTAGTTATTTGCCGAACATCTAAGTAATAATTGAAAATTAATACCATGGAAGTTAAGTCCAAAGAAATGTCGGTCAGAGATGTGGAAGAGAGTTGTAAACGCAACGAAGAAATTCAATGCAACTACAATACTCACTCACGGAAAAAGTAAGTCACTTGCTAGCTAGCTATCGTGCTATCAATTCATACGAGAGCAGCTCTTGCCAGCGAACGGAGCGCAACGAGATTGTTTTACTTTCAAGAGCCGTTGTTGAGTGACGTAGACGCACGGATTTTGTGAACTGATATTCAGACTAGAGACTTGAACCGAGATAGTACGCTGACTGTGTATACCGAGTTTTTGGCCTTTATTAACGGAAGTAGGCACTATTGGACTCAACATTCATATAAGTGAACTTATAGAAAGGAGTGGACAAAGTTTCAAAAGACTGTAATACACGTTTAGTCTCGAGTAGGAGACACTGACACGAATACATCAAGAAGATGCAGTTACTCCGAGGGTTAAAGCTGTCGGAATTGTCACGATACTTGAAACTAACAGAACTGCCAGTGCTAATTAACCGTATGTGAGTGTGGCGTTATGTTTATACAGTATTTAGGGAAAAGTAACAAGAAAATTGTTCATCAAAAGTGGAAATTCAACGTGTCGCCTCCATCATTCTATGAATATTTGCTAATTTCTCACCAAAAGTTAATGAACAGTGACTGTTTAACTTGGAAGTAAATTCGTGGACTGTTGTGACAAGGAAGGTTTAGCCATACATAATATTACGACGCAAGGTAATTAAGACATTGTTAAAGAGTATCTGTCGATCTCACTTCATATAGAGCGAACAATTTCGCTTAACGACGAACAAACAACGACCAATACGATCTGCAATTGAACTTTCTCCTCGCTTCTGGTGATGTCGACGATGCGCGTGAGGGAAGATTCATCAATTACTGCACTGAAGCGTTAACTGGGTACATAATAATTCAACTTCAAACCATTAGGGACAATCAGAGTGCGCAGTTCGTATTAATAAGGAAACTGTTGCGGATTCGCAATCAAACTTTAATCATTACGTGAGGAACGATTTCTTAAGAGCTTTTTCAGACCTTGTCTCTCGTTAACCGACGGAGACATCCATCATCGCTCATCGATTCTCGACTCCACCGACCGAGCTGTAGCAGTAACAGCTCCACGGCGTCGGCAACGCCAGCACGTGGCGGAGAGGGGACGTCACAAAAGGTACGTTGCCATCCATAAAAATTCCATGAATGGCTGCGCAAATGGTCCCCAAGTAGCCAAATATAAACATTTCCAATCAATGATCAGATGGACCAGAGAACCAAGTCAATTCCATGTAAATACAGTACAAACCATTATGGAGCCACCACTAACTTGCATAGTGCCTTGTTGACAACTTGGGTCGATGGCTTCGTGGGGTGCACGCCACACTCGAATCCTATCATCGACTCTCACCTACTGAAATCGGGACTCGTCTGACCAGGCACGGTTTCCCAGTCGTCTAAGGTCCAACCGATACGGTCATGCGCTCAGCAGGAGCGCTGCAGGTCATGTGGCGCCGTCAGCAAAGGCACTCGCGTCGGTCGTCTGCTGCTGTAGCCCACTGACGGCCTATTTCGTCGCACTGTCATCACGGATGCGTCATCGTACGTTCCACATTGATTTTACGCAGTGTTGCTTGTCTGCTAGCAGCGCAACCGTACGCAAAAGCCGCTGCTATCGGTCTTTAAATGAAGGCTGTCGGCCACTGCGTTGTCCGTGGTGAGAGGTAAAATTTGGTTCTCTCGGCACACTCTCGATACTATGGATCTCGGAATACTGAATTCCCTAACGCTTTCCCAAATGGAAGTTTCCGTGCGTCTAGCTCCAATTAACATTCTGATTTTTTTTTATTTATTGTGATTTTAAACAGCTTGTACAAAGGCGGGCTGTCAGCAGCAGAGGACGCCACTCTTCAGGCTTGAGTTTGACAACAAGTATTACATAGAGGTGGCACAGAGAATACAGTCATAACGGCGGGCAAAAAATGTAGACACTAAAAAACAAAAGAACACGGAGCCGTTCACGCTGGACGAGAAACGTCACTAACACGTTGACACGGCGCACATAACATGGATGATGGCGACGGCACACGTGAACGGTGGTGGCGTGACGGCGAACAAACACGAAGACACACACACGAGACACTGATGGCGATGATCTCCGGCACGCGAATGTTCACTGAGCGTGTGCGAGTCCTGTGACCTGCCAAGAGAGGAGGAGGAGGAAGGGGAATGGGAGAGGGAGAGTGGAGAGCAGATGTGCCATGGGCAGGGGAGATAGGGAGAGGGACAAAGGGGGAGGGGAAGCCCAGGGGAAGAGGGGAGGAGGGAGGGGACGGGGGAAAAGGAAAGAGAAGGGAAGGGAAGAGAAGAGAGGGAGGGTGCCTAAAGGAAAGGACACAGGAAGTGGGGGGAGGATCAAAGTTGATAGGAGGGGTAGATGGAGGGGAGGAGGACACCATCAGGGAGGGGGAGCTGGCGGAAGCCACCTTGGGAGAGGGTAAGGAGGGTGGAGAGATGGAGACCGGGTGGGACGTGGGAATACAGGCGCAGCAGCGGGCGGGGGTGGGAGAGGATGGGCGAGACAAGTGGATGAGGAGGATCGAGTTTGCGGGAGGTGTACAGGATCCGTATCCTTTCAAGGAAAAGGAGGAGGTGGGGGAAGGGGATGAGGTCATACAGGATCCACGTGGGGGAGGGGAGACGGATGTGATAGGCGATCAGAGAGCATGGCGTTCAAGGATTTGTAGGGGTTCATAAAACGTAGGGGGGCGGGGATCCAGGCCGGATGGGCGGAACAGAGGATAGGGCGGATGAGGGATTTATAGGTGTGGAGGATGGTGGAGGGGTCCAGATCCCACGTATGGCCGGAAAGGAGCTTGAGGAGACGGAGTCGGGAGCGTGCCTTGGCTTGGATTGTCCGGAGATGGGGAGTCCAGGAGAGGCGACAGTCCAGGGTGACGACAAGGTACTTAAGGGTGGGAGTGAGGGCGCTAGGACGGCCATAGACGGTGAGTAACCTTTTTTTTCCCTTTATTGATTTTCAATTCCCCCCGAAGGGGGTGGGCTGGCAGCAGCCTAGTACGCTGCTCTACAGCCTACAGACTGTTATTTTAAAAACGGAAGAAGAAAAGAAACAAGAAAAACAGGCGATGAAACGGTGACATAAAGTGTAAAATGGCGGAAAAATGCGGAAAGTTAAAACAGAAAGCCAAAGGGGTTGGCAATGTAAATAAAAGATACAGGAATCAGACAAGTAACATAGTACACACACAATTAAAAGACACGGTGACAGTCTGGTTTCTGTTCACAAGAGATCAAAGGCACACCCAGCGACAGTATGAGGGCCATTCGCAACACTGCCCAAAAAACACAACACGGAACACTCACTGTAGAACACTGCACGAAAGTGGTGGCACAAAGATGACACTCCCGAGCCAAAGGCAGATGGTGGGGGGGGGGGACTAGAGGAGGGGGAAGAACAAGGAGAGAGGAAGGAAAAAAACGAAAAAGGGGGAGGGGAACCAAGGAGGGAGATGACCAATAAAGGGGGAGAAGGGCAGACACGAGAGGGAATGAGAGGAGGCAGAGGAGGGAAATGTAAAAGGACTCGGGGGAGAGAAGGGGGCAAAGAGAGGGGAGGTGGGGAAGAAAGAGAATGGAAGGGGGGGAGAGGGAGCCTGGGAAAAGGACAGAGGAAAGGAGGGGGAGTGAAGATCAGAGTTGATAGGAGGGATAAATGGAGGGAGAGAGGGCATCATCCGGGAGGGGGAGTTGATGGAAGCCACCTTGGGAAAGGAGATGTAAGGTGTAGAGATGGAGGGTAGGGGGGACAACAACAGTGAAGACGTGGCAGGGGGCAGGGATGCGAGAGGAGAGGAGCAACCAGGGGATTAGAGGGTTCAAGGCGACGGGAGGTGTAGAGGATGCGGATATGTTCGAGGAATAGGAGCAGATGGGGGAAAGGAATGAGATCATAGAGGATCCGTGTGGGGGACGGGAGGCGTATACGGAAGGCGAGGAGGAGTGCATGACGCTCAAGGATCTGAAGGGACTAATAGAATTTGGGGGGGGGGGGAGGACGGTAAGTAACATTCTGAGTTGAAAGTGTGTTAATACCCGTCGCGCGGCCGCACTTACATCGAAAACCTTATCACATGAATCACTTGAGTCAAAATGACAGCTCCACCAATGCGTTGTCCTTTTATACATTGCCTACGCTGTAGTACCGGCATTTGGATACGTATACAGGGTGGTCCATTGATAGCGACCGGGCCAAATATCTCACGAAATAAGCGTCGAGCGAGAAAACTACAAAGAACGAAACTTGTCTAGCTTGAAGACGGAAACAAGATGGTGCTATGGTCGGACCACTAGATGGCGCTGCCATAGGGCAAACGGATATCAGCTGCGCTTATTAAAGTGGAACCTCCATATTTTATTACATATTCGTGTAGTACGTAAAGAAATATGAATATTTTACTTGGACCACTTTTTTCGCTTTGTGGTAGATGGCGCTGCAATAGTCACAAACATATAGTTCACAGTTTTAGACGAACAGTTGGTAGCACGTAGGTTTTTTAAATATAAATACAGAACGTAGGTACGTTTGAACATTTTATTTCAGTTGTTCCAATGTGATACTTTTGTAAATTTATCATTTCTGACGACGCATGCTGTTTCAGCGTGATTACCTGTAAATACCACATTAATGCAATAAATGATTGAAATGATATCCGTCAACCTCAATGCATTTGGCAATACGTGTAACGACATTCCTCTCAACAGCGAGTAGTTCACCTTCCGTAATGTTCGCACATGCATTGACAATGCATGTTGTCAGGCGTTGTCGGTGGATCACGACAGCAAATATCCTTCAACTTTCCCCACAGAAAGAAATCCGTGGACTTCAGATCCGGTGAAGGTACGGGCCATGGTATGGTACTTCGACGACCAATACACCTGTCATGAAATATGCACTTCAATACCGCTTCAACCGCACGCGAGCTATGTGCCGGACATCCATCATGTTGGAAGTGCATCGCCTTTCTGTCATGCAGTGAAACATCTTGTAGTAACATCGGTAGAACATTACATAGGAAATCAGCATACATTGCACCATTTAGATTGTCATCGATAAAATGGGAGCCAGTTATCCTTCCTCCCATAATGCCGCACCATACATTAACCCGCCAAGGTCGCTGATGTTCCACTTGTCGCACCCATCGTGGATCTTCCGTTGCCCTATAGTGCATATTATGCCGGTTTACGTTACCGCTGTTGGCGAATGATGCTTCGTCGCTAAATAGAACGCGTGCAAAAATCTGTCATCGTCCCGTAATTTCTCTTGTGCCCAGTGGCAGAACCATATATGACGTTCAAAGTCGTCGCCATGTCATTCCTGGTGCACAGAAATAAGGTACGGGTGCAATCGATGTTGATGTATCATTCTCAACAACGATTTTTTTGAGATTCCCGATACTCGCGCATTTTGTCTGCTACTGATGTGCGGATTAGCGGCGACAGCAGCTAAAACACCTACTTGGGCATCATCAATTGTTTCAGGTCGTGGCTGAGGTTTCACACGTGGCTGAACACTTTCTGTTTCCTTAAATAACGTGACTATCCGGCGAACGATCCGGACACTTGGTTGATGTTGCCCAGTATACCGAGCAGCATACATAGCACACGCCCGCTGGGCATTTTGATCACAATAGCCGTACATCAACACGATATCGACCTTTTCCACAATTGGTGAACGGTCCATTTTAATACGGGTAATGTATCGCGAAGCAAATATAGTCCTCACTGGTGCAATGTTACATGATACCACGTACTTACACGTTTGTGACTATTACAGCGTCATCTATCACAAAGTGAAGAAAGTGGTCCAACTAAAACATTCATATTTCCTTACGTACTGCACGAATATGTAATACAAAATGGGGGTTCCCCTCTAAAAAAAAAAAAACGTAGTTGATATCCGGTTGACCTATGGCAGCGCCATCTAGCGGGCCAAGCACAGCGGAATCTGGTTTCCTCCTTCAAGCTAGACGAGTTTCGTTCTTTGTAGTTTTTTTCGTTTGATGCTTATTTCGTGGGATATTTGGCCCGGTCACTATCAATGGACCACCCTGTGTATCACCATCCCGCGAGTTTTCTCACCTCAGTGAATATTGCGTGTTAATTTTGTGGTGTCACCGCCAGACACCGCGCTTGCTAGGTGGTAGCCTTTAAATCGGCCTCGGTCCGCTAGTATACGTCATCCCTCCAAAATCCAGGCGATCATTGTAGGCAAAACCAACCCCTCCTTCCGCCTCCTTGATTTCTATCTCACCATCTATGGCCGTCCTATCGCCATCACTCCCACCCTCGACCGTCGCCTCTCCTGGACTCCCCATCTCCGGACAATCCAAGCCAAGGCACATTCCCGCCTCCGTCTCCTCAAGCTCCTTTCCAGCCGTACGTGGGGTCTGGACCCCTCGACAATCCTCTACACCTATAAATCCCTCATCCGCCCTATCCTTTGTTACGCCCATCCGGCCTGGATCTCCGCCCCTCTAACTTTTATAAATCCCTCCAAATCCTTGAACACCATGCTCTCCGCCTTGCCTATCGCATCCGTCTCCCCTCCCCCACGCGGATCCTGTATGATCTCATCCCCTTCCCCCATCTCCTCCTTTTCCTTGAAAGGATACAGATCCTGTACACCTCCCGTAAACTTGATCCTCCTCACCCGCTTGTGTCCCCGATCCTCTCCCACCCCCGCCCGCTGCCGCGCCTGTATTCCCATGTCCCATCCGGTCTCCATCTCTCCACCCTCCTTACCCTCTCCACGGTGGCTTCCGCCAGCTCCCCCTCCCTGAAGATGTCCTCGTCCCCTCCATCTACCCCTCATATCAACTTTGACCCTGCCCCACCCCCCACTTCCGGTGTCATTTCCTTTCGGCACCCTCCCTCCCTTTTCCCCTGTACCCTCCCTCCACCCCTCTTCCCCCGGGCTTCCCCTCCCCCTTCCTCCCTCCCTCCTCTCTCCCCTGCCCATGGCATCTCTGCTGTCCCCTCTCGGTCTCCCACTCCCCTTCCTCCTCCTCCTCTCTTGGCAGGTTCCCGGACTCGCACACGCAAAGTGAAAATTCGCGCGCCGAAGATCATCGCCATCTGTGTCTCGTGTGTGTGACGTCGTTTTGTGTTTTTAGTGTCCGCAGTCCCGCTACTACGTTCACTTGTGCCGTCGGATTCATCAGTATTCTGTGCGCCGTGTCAACGTGTTTTCAGTGTTGTTATCGTCGCGTGTGAACGGCTCCGTGTTTTTTGTGTCTATGTGACCTCTATCTTTTGCCCGTCACTATGTCCATTATACTTCTCCATTCTTGTACTATTGTCAACATTATGGCTGAAGAGCGGCGTCGTGTGCCGCTGACAGCCTACCTGATTGTTCAGGTATTAAAATTACAATAAAGTAAAAAAAAAACTAGTATACGTCGGACCCGGGTGTCGCCACAGTCAGTGATTGCAGACCGAGCGCCGCCACACGGCAGGTCTAGTGAGACGTCCTAGCACTCGTCCCAGTTGTACAGCAGACTTTGCTAGCGATGCTACACTGACAACTACGCTCTTATTTGCCGAGACGATAGTTAGCATAGCCTTCAGCTACGTCATTTGCTACGACCTAGCAAGGCGCCATTACCAGTTAATATTGAGATTGTGAAGCATGTACAGTCAAGAGAGATGTACACCAATTATGGATTAAAGTTAAGTATTCCAGCAGCAACGTACCTTATTGGTTATATTAATTACATTGTCATTTTCCAGACCTCACGCCAGCCTGCGTGAGCTTAAAGGCGTGCATTTCGGCCTCCTCTAGCAATACGGTGTTGGCTCTTCTGCCAACACAATAAATTTTTTAACACCAGGACAGTACTGAATCTTGTGTTCACTTCCAGTGTTTCCTAAGAGAAAGGAAGCATATGTTCGTGTGAGATTACCGATACCAGTTTCCTATTAGACATAAAGACTTGGCTCGTGGTTGAGCTGCACGCCTACATAACTGGTAGTGCGTTAAGGGCTGGTGTTTGACGAATACCGAAAGAAACAGCCGTTGAATAATTGTGGACAAGGGCATGAGAAATCAGATGGTATTAACACAACGTGAAGTCTGGTGCCTATCACAAATCTGGCATCGCGAAAAAGAAATGGAAAAGATGAGAAGAGGAGAAACGTAAAGTGCCGGGAGCGAAGTTTTAATTCTTGCTATTTGCAATGATAAGTGCAATGTTTGAAATGATATCAGAACGTCAGACACTGTGTCTTTCTACTCTTCTGAACGCTTCTTTCACGACAGTACAACTGTGTCCGCTGAGAGCCGCTGTAATACTTTGTCGTGGCCCACTACGCCCTCCGAACGTCCTGTTTATGGGGCCCACGATACAGCTCCGTTCATCCGTTTGTCGTGACACATCGCGTGCTACATGGTTAAGACAGTCGAACTGTATTATCTTCTCAGTTGATCATATGTCACTATGACTGCAATTATCCTTCCGAGTCATGAGTTTTTGCGGGAGTTTCTGAGACAGCACTGTCATATACAGGGCTATTACCAATGATTGAAGCGATTTCATAAATTCACTGTAGCTCCATTCATTGACATATGGTCACGGCACACTACAGATACGTAGAAAACTCATAAAGTTTTGTTCGGCTGAAGCCGCACTTCAGGTTTCTGCCGACAGAGCGCAGTGAGACAAATTGGCGACAGGAGCCGAGAAAGCGTATGTCGTGCTTGAAATGCACTCACATCAGTCAGTCATAACAGTGCAACGACACTTCAGGACGAAGTTCAACAAAGATCCACCAACTGCTAACTCCATTCGGCGATTGTATGCGCAGTTTAAAGCTTCTGGATGCCTCTGTAAGGGGAAATCAACGGGTCGGCCTGCAGTGAGCGAAGAAACGGTTGAACACGTGTATCTGGACATGCTGGAAAGTTGGCTCATGCCACAACTGGAGACCGACAGCGCCGACTTCATCTTTCAACAGGATGGTGCTCCACCGCACTTTCATCATGATGTTCCGCATTTTTAAAACAGGAGATTGGAAAACCGATGGATCGGTCGTGGTGGAGATCATGATCAGCAATTCATGTCATAGCCTCCACGCTCTCCCAATTTAACCCCATGTGATTTCTTTCTGTGGGGTTATGTGAAAGATTCAGTGTTTAAACCTCCTCTACCAAGAAACATGCCAGAACTGCGAGCTCGCATCAACGATGCTTTCGAACTCATTGATGGGGACATGCTGCGCCGAGTGTGGGAGGAACTTGATTATCAGCTTGATGTCTGCCGAATCACTAAAGGGGCACATATCGAACATTTGTGAATGCCTAAAAAACCTTTTTGAGTTTTTGTAGGTGTGTGCAAAGCATTGTGAAAATATCTCAAATAATAAAGTTATTGTAGAGCTGTGAAATCGCTTCAATCATTTGTAATAACCCTGTACAATTTCGCAAAACGCCTCGGTTTGATTGCTAGAGTAGTCTGATATCTCAGAGGTAAAATGCGAAGTTCATTTCAGTTATCTGAGTTTATCCAGTCATTTCACTCGTTTTACTACGTCTCTCAGATTTATGACACATTGCGCTAAAAGACTCGGAGCATTTGAGTCTGATCGTCACATACGATGGGTCAGATCCTTTCCCACTCTGTTATTCCGGTCTGCGATGAACTTTTCACATCAGAGTACCAGTGTTGGTCATTCAATGATATTTGAGCATTCTCCACATAGTATTCTACTACTCACTCAGCGAATACTAATATGCCTTTCTTTTATCTACAATTGATGTGTCTAAGCACTCCATTTGACATTTCGATAAACAGCTGTGACTAGATTCTTGCTACTATCGGTTAATTCCAACTGCTACTAACTGATTTTGTTTGAATATTGAGAGTTCTCTAGCATTCATTCCACCGGATGTAGTTGAATGTCACTAATTTTTTTGAAGCACATCACTTCACCACAAATACACACATCATATACGAAATTTGCAGCACGATGTATATGACATGTCATGTTTATCTTATTGAATCATCCACCTACCTGACTGGGTCGATGCAGTTTGAAATGAATTCCCCTCTTGTGCCAAACTCTTCATCTACGACTACCATCCCACGACCTCAATTATTTTTTGAATGCGTTCCAACATTTGTAACCCCCTCCATTTATACCTTCTACAGGTTCCTCTACTTCCATGAAAGTTATTCCCTTCCTATCACACTGTCCTTTCTTACTGATAGTACTTTCCACCTGTCTCTTGTTTCGCCGATACTGCGGCGGACTTCCCCATTCCTTATCTTCTTAGTTCATCTAATTATTAACATACTTCTACACTACAACATTTCAAAGGTTTAGATTCCTTTCCAATGTTAGCAGAGTACATAATCACTATCACACAATGCCGCGTATCAAACATATATTTTTTTTAAAATTTGTTTCGTAGATTACGGTTGATGTTTGGCACTAGCACACGTCTTTCGGCCAGGAATACCGCCTTTGCCTCTACTAACCTGTTTCTCATGTCCTCCTCGGCTCTTCTATCATGTGTTATTTTGCTTACAACGCAGCAGCATTCATGAATTTCGTATACTTCATGTTCCCCAGTTTTCATTTGAAGTTTATCACTAATCTCGTGCCCATCAATCCTCATTACTTTCGACTTCATTTAGTTTATTCTCAATCCATGTTATGTAGTCACTCGACTGTTAATTCCACTCAGCCCTTCCTCAGTTCTTATTCTCCTGTACTGAGGATAGCAATGTCATTGGTGAATCTTATCATTGTTATCCCTTTTACACTGAATTTTAATCACACTCTTGAACGCGTGTTTTATGTCTCGCACTGCTCCTCCAATAAACAGTGTGAACCAGAAGTCCACAGACAAATTTTGAGGTGGTAGCATGGATCAAAACAAGTAAAAAATATCCAGTAAACATGGGCTCGTAATGTGCCAAACCGTCTTCTGCCAGAAAAAAAGTGCATCTCTTGTTTGTATCGCCTCAATTTACGATCGATTTTTATGTCCTCGAAGAATGAAGAGCTTTTGAAGTTGTTTTTATAGTTTTCTCATAAAATGTTGTAGATACGTGGCACCTAATGTTCGAGAAATGCTGTGTCCTGTCAAGTCAGCGAGTTTGCAACGCCCAACTGACTGCTGAATGACGGCGTGCGGCAAAGATGACAACTTCGATGCCGGCGACTGCTAAGAAGACATACTTATTGTAAAAGAGAGAATTACCGCGATATGTTTGTTAGCAGAGAATGGTTCTTGGCTTGTCCTTTTAGAATTTCTGCGTAATATCTGGGTATTGTTCGAGTATTGAGCCTCGGGAGATATTATCTCAAGAGTGTGAGGAGATCGGCTCACACGTGCGATACGTGATTTAGTCTGCAGTGGGGGTAGAACTCAAACGTGTTCAAAGCAGTTCTAAGTGGTTTAGAAAGATATTTTGAGAAGATTATCGGATTTTGGTACAGTGAGCACTCGTCAGGGATAGAAAAAGCTCCGGTTTATTGAAGTGTGAGATTAGTTTCTCCTATTTGTGATTAGTGATGCTTTGTGTTGTTTAATAACCACGCGATGGTAAGTGAGCCGTGTTTCAATATTTTTGTGAGATTTTCCGCTGGATATTGTATGTGAAGAGACATGATGACGGGACAACGTTTAGTTATTTTGTGGTTGAGGGTTAAAGTGATAGTAGCGTCGAATTTTTCATTATGGTTGGATACGTGTACGCAAGCACTGAGGAATAGTGACTTAGCGAAGAGCTTTTGAAGTTGTTTTTATAGTTTTCTCATAAAATGTTGTAGATACGTGGCACCTAATGTTCGAGAAATGCTGTGTCCTGTCAAGTCAGCGAGTTTGCAACGCCCAACTGACTGCTGAATGACGGCGTGCGGCAAAGATGACAACTTCGATGCCGGCGACTGCTAAGAAGACATACTTATTGTAAAAGAGAGAATTACCGCGATATGTTTGTTAGCAGAGAATGGTTCTTGGCTTGTCCTTTTAGAATTTCTGCGTAATATCTGGGTATTGTTCGAGTATTGAGCCTCGGGAGATATTATCTCAAGAGTGTGAGGAGATCGGCTCACACGTGCGATACGTGATTTAGTCTGCAGTGGGGGTAGAACTCAAACGTGTTCAAAGCAGTTCTAAGTGGTTTAGAAAGATATTTTGAGAAGATTATCGGATTTTGGTACAGTGAGCACTCGTCAGGGATAGAAAAAGCTCCGGTTTATTGAAGTGTGAGATTAGTTTCTCCTATTTGTGATTAGTGATGCTTTGTGTTGTTTAATAACCACGCGATGGTAAGTGAGCCGTGTTTCAATATTTTTGTGAGATTTTCCGCTGGATATTGTATGTGAAGAGACATGATGACGGGACAACGTTTAGTTATTTTGTGGTTGAGGGTTAAAGTGATAGTAGCGTCGAATTTTTCATTATGGTTGGATACGTGTACGCAAGCACTGAGGAATAGTGACTTAGCGAAGAGCTTTTGAAGTTGTTTTTATAGTTTTCTCATAAAATGTTGTAGATACGTGGCACCTAATGTTCGAGAAATGCTGTGTCCTGTCAAGTCAGCGAGTTTGCAACGCCCAACTGACTGCTGAATGACGGCGTGTGGCAAAGATGACAACTTCGATGCCGGCGACTGCTAAGAAGACATACTTATTGTAAAAGAGAGAATTACCGCGATATGTTTGTTAGCAGAGAATGGTTCTTGGCTTGTCCTTTTAGAATTTCTGCGTAATATCTGGGTATTGTTCGAGTATTGAGCCTCGGGAGATATTATCTCAAGAGTGTGAGGAGATCGGCTCACACGTGCGATACGTGATTTAGTCTGCAGTGGGGGTAGAACTCAAACGTGTTCAAAGCAGTTCTAAGTGGTTTAGAAAGATATTTTGAGAAGATTATCGGATTTTGGTACAGTGAGCACTCGTCAGGGATAGAAAAAGCTCCGGTTTATTGAAGTGTGAGATTAGTTTCTCCTATTTGTGATTAGTGATGCTTTGTGTTGTTTAATAACCACGCGATGGTAAGTGAGCCGTGTTTCAATATTTTTGTGAGATTTTCCGCTGGATATTGTATGTGAAGAGACATGATGACGGGACAACGTTTAGTTATTTTGTGGTTGAGGGTTAAAGTGATAGTAGCGTCGAATTTTTCATTATGGTTGGATACGTGTACGCAAGCACTGAGGAATAGTGACTTAGCGAAGTTTGGTTGGGACTTATTTTGTGACTCCAGCGTGAGCGTCGTAATACAGTCAATTCCGGAAATCTTGTTGTTGGATGCACCGGATGTGTGGTCTACATTAAACAGAACGGTCGTCGTACGTAATTGGAAGTTTACTGAGAATTTCAGGAGTTTTACCCGCGTCCTTTAACGACAAATCAAGTAACATTTATAAGAGAACACCCTAATTCTCTCTAAAAGAGATCATCGAGTGCTGAGTGTTCAGTTTTAAATAGTAATGGGTCGTGGAAGACAATGCCTAAAGTGGTTGAGTTTTGTTTAATTTTCTATAGTTCATTTAGTCGAAAAGTGGCTGTGACATTTAGGCCTTTTGTTTTCTTTCTTTTAT
Organism: Schistocerca cancellata; assembly: GCF_023864275.1. Lineage (NCBI taxonomy): Eukaryota > Metazoa > Arthropoda > Insecta > Orthoptera > Acrididae > Schistocerca > Schistocerca cancellata. The sequence goes on from NC_064630.1 coordinate 767,671,035, forward strand.
TGCATTTCCGCTTCGTGGGGTGGGGTTTGGAATATAGAACCAATCCTCGTAAAGTAAAACGGTCACTTGTACCTGTAAACGATGGAGTTAATGGAAATAAAGGAAACGGTTCTAAAGTGAAAAAATCAGTACCCGACTTTTCCTTTATTCCCAAACTATAACAAGAAAAATGATCAAATGATTCTTTCAAAGCAAGACTAGTATCTCGAGTATATCTTTTCGTATCAAAGTAAATCCAAAGGCTCATAAAGTAAAAGACAGGAATATTGGTAAAAGCAAAGTTGAAAGAAATCGAAGAGAAGGAATAGTATTTTTCAGTTTATAACTTGCAATGAAGAGAAAGATAGTTAACCTTTATTTAGACGGAAAAGCAAATTTACGTTTTATTGGAAAGTGAATAATTATACATGAAAAGTTGTTCCATTTAATTCTGAAAGATTGAGATTAACGAAATAGTTTATTACGATAAAATTTCAATAGAGGTGTGGATATTAATGTAGCAAGGCGCTACTTATATAGGTTATCATTGATTGACAATGAGGGGTAAACAGTAATAAATTATATCTTTGCCTTGTGAACGTATTCACCAATTTACGTAAAAATTTATAACGGTTCACACTGATAAAGTGTATACACGATTACTTGTTGCAGCTTTAAAATAGGAGCAACCACGAGAGGCAAAGGATCTATATGATGTTTCATCACTTATACACGAAAGCTATCGTTTCTGTTACCTACGTTTGTGAGAAAGTGTTACGTTGTGTCGTCATAGTACAGAGAGTATGCTTCACTATAAGTTGCTGTTCTTTGTAAAGTAAATACATCATTGCTACTCCCCGTAGATTCTAGAATTTAGTACTTTTCTGGCGATTGATACTAGATTAGATGGTAGTTTATCTTGCGAACCTAGTGAATGCTGATAGTCAGATGCGTTGTTGTAATTAATACCCAGATCGCTACCACTGACTCAGTAAACTACACAAAGTGTTATTGTGTCCATCCCTTTGTACTTAGTGATGTCGTAGCGAGTTTTGGTGTGATTTATAGCGTGAGAAGCTGAATATCACATCTTACATGACGTCCTTTGTTACTACAGATGATTATTTCAAGTTACACAGGTTACGTGGTTGAGTGTAGGCATAGTCTGGTCAGGACAACTTATTTTGGTATTACGAGTGTCAGATACTTTGCCCGACGCTGCTTTTCACCTATGTGTTGCAGTGCTATAGGGGCTGTTCACGCAGTATATCTCCTACGAGTTAGTGGCATCTAAAGTGTGGCGCAGTACAGGCTCTAAAATGCGTACCTTAAGAACTTGTACACCTTCGACAGGACAAGTGCTCATAGCTCTGAAGATATGGATTTCAGTGATCGTTTTCTCCTTGTTCTGGTCCACACGATATGCTCCCGAAATATGAACAACAAAGAGCTTGCAGTATTTGAGATCCACTGTCAGATGTATCACAACGCTATTCGCTTATAACTTTTGCTCGGTCGTTTCCGGACGAGGGTCTCTTACCTCAGACTGAAACATTTACCCTTCTTCATCATCCAGAATCACCCTACTTTACCTTAAGGGTCTTTTCCTATATTTTACTCCAATGTTTCTCAGAATTCAGAAGATCTTATAAGACTGCATCTTGTCGAAGGTTTTTCCAGGTCAAAAAACCAATGAACTTGTTTTTATTTTTCTTAAGTGTTACTTCCGTTATCGATGGCGCTGTCAGAGCTGCCTCTATGGTACCTTTAGCCAAACTGATCGTCATCTACCACGTCCTCAGTTTTCGTTTCATTTGTTCTGTCTATTCTCTTGCCAGCAACTTGGACACATTAGCCGTTAAAGTTGCTATCTTCGAGATCGTGTGGGTGATAGTTTTCCGAAAGTCTGACGGTATGTTTGCTGATCCATTTATTGAAAACACCAACACTGAGTATTCGCTTTGTTGCCACTTCCCCAGTGATATCAGAATTTATGAAGGAATGTTATCTATTCCTCCTGCGTTGCGCCTTTCAAAGCTCTATTAAATTGTTACTCTAATAGTGGATTCTATACATGTCTTCTATATCGACTCCCATTTCTGCCTGAATCATGTCAGACATCTTCACTGAACACTTTACGTCTATTCGCTCTCTTCTCTCACCTTACTACTGGAATGGTCACTGCACTGATGCTCTTGCTTTTCATTTCAGCAAAGGCCGTTTTGATTTGTCTGTGTGCTTACTAACGCCTTTCGGTGACCATCCTTTTCGGTTTTTCATGTTTTTCCCCCAACCTTTTCATCTTTGCTGCCCTGTAGTTCCGACTCATTTCACTCGTAAGTGACTTATATCTGTAGACCGAAATTTCCCTGAACATTTCTGTAAATAAGTCATTCATATAAGTATAAAACTCACAAAATGATCTTATTTAGCAAACCTGCGGCACACCATTTATATTTTTGACACCTTCAGCCTATTCGGAGCCTTATTCTATGGGAAAAAACTGCTCAGTGTAAACCCAAGCGAATACTTCTGTCTGAATATGAAACCGAACATGAATAGTAGCAGTAAGCTATAGACAAACTGACGTGTGATGCCATTGAACCTTAGGCTTCAATTCTTGTTTCAGTCCGTTTTGTAAGGCGTATATTTCAGTTTGAATGCTAGTACACCAAACATTGAATACTGATTCCCATAACAGAGTAATCAATGTGAGATGTCATAAAACATTTGCCGCCGTTCCTTCTTGTATAACCTTTTGCATGTGGTATGCTTGAGTATGAGTGCTCATGAAAACAAACATGAACTATTGATTACCCATCATAGAAATATTAACGTGAGATGACATACAAAAGTTGTCGTCAATTCCTGTACTGTAGCCTCATTATTCGAATTACATATTTTCCGCATGTCTCAGGGCTTGTAACATCCCAACTGCATAGTCAACACACATGTAACTAATGGCCTCTCTTACCAACCGAATTTGAATGTCGGCGTGCAGTGGAATCATAAAACAATGTCTACACAAATTAGAAAGAACATCATGTTACATATTGATCTTCAACAGGCGTCGAACGGCCGAGCAAATATGTCATCCGGGAAACCGGCGGTCATCCACCATGGACCTCAGGAGGGAACTCTACGTTACGGTTGCTTGGTTGATTTGGGGAAAGGGGACGCAACAGCGAGGCCGTCAGTCCCGTCGGATTAGTGAAGGATGCGGAAGGTAGTCGGTCGAGCCCTTTCAAAGGAACCATTCCGGCACTGGACTGAAACGATTTAGGGAAATCACGTGAAACCTAAATCAGGATGGCCGGAAGCGCGTTGGAACCGTCGTCATTCCGAATGCAAGTCCAACGTGCTAATCACTGCGCCACCTGGCTCATTTCTACGTTACGCACATTGGTGTCTTATGCAGGATAATATATCTCTACCGACTCTAACTTTACGTGGCATTGGCTGGTTAATTAAAAAGATAATTATTCGCAACATTGTGAATTCCAATTCCAGTTATCAAATTTCTTACAACGACGCCTCCAACTTCAAATGTAGTTGGTGCTGCTACTTTTATAATTATTTATCTTTTATGATTTGAAATGCCATTGCATCACATCACATGAAACACGTCAAGCGCAAAATAATAATAATAATAATAAAATTAAAAATAAATAAAAAATAAAAAAATTCAGTATGATTGAACAAGTGAACTGTATTTCGTATGCAATGGTTAAGAATGACTAAATGCTTCCCAGTGGAGTAGGAGTTGACCGATGGAATGTTCTTATACTGAGCCTTAAAGTCATCTATAATACTCTCAAAATATTTAACTCGACTTGATTGGGTACAGAGTACGTATTTATGCATCTCTCTAAGTAGTTTCAACTTCAATCCTAAACCTCTGAAATCTTCATAGAGATCATGCTTTTTACTGGAAACGATGAGAAACATTAACAAATGTATTTTGTTACAGTTGTCAAAATACCTCCATGAAGCAGATTCCACCCATTTTTTCTACTCAACGACTTGTAGGTAAATCTACTCACATAGTATCAAACAATCTTCTAAAGCTGTCTGTAGTACACCACGACTTATTCAGTAATTTATGGAATTTTCAGGGATTGTAAAGAACACAGACGATGCTTCCTGAAACGGAAAAAAACGTTCAAATGTGTGTGAATTCCTAAGAGGACCAAACTGCTGAGGTCATCGGTCCCTAGTCTTACATACACCCATGCCCGGGAGAGTACTCGAACCTTCGGCGGGAGGGGCCGCGCAATCTGTGACATGGCACCTCTAACCGCGCGGTCACTCCGTGAGGCCCTGAAACGAGGTAACGATGTTTTTAAGGTTACATTGTTACTTTAAACAATGTATGCCAACAATGACAGTTGTCTAAATACCAAATCTTATAACTGGATAAAAATACGGTGGATATAAAAATGGGAAACAGCAATAAACAACTGAGTAACCAAATGAAATACTTAAGAGGCACGATTATGAAAAATTAATCTCTAAATAAATCATTGATAACTAAACAACACGCTGCAATGGATTTCTCGAATTGGACGTTTTATTGCATTTTATTTAGTATTTACAGAACTAGTGGAGAAGTTTACCTACATTACATATTGCTTTTATTTTACACAGATCGAATGTAATTAACTTTAGAAGGTACTCTACGATTCAAGAAAGTAAAGGATGAACCAATTTTATATTAGGCAGTACCGAATATATGGAATTCGTAATTAAATTTTAGCAGTATATTGTAGCGATTAGTTAATTATAAGATAGTTGTGAGGCCATACTGTCATTTTTACAGCAAAACATAATGACATGGAACGATTTAATTTGTAGGTTGTTATGCTAATTTACGTAACTATGGTTGCTAGTCACCATTTACAGACGGTTTACAAGAAATATGTCCTGGGCTTACATAAGCATGCATGCGTTTCTCCCACAGAAAATAAGATAGAAATATCAATGTAAAAAACATTCTGTGAATTGTGAATTGAACGGTCTCGTCAGAATGAACTCATTATGGAAAAAATACTTCTTATTTCCAAACGTTAGACGCGAGTAGCACCAGACAAGACATGACAACTGAAAATTGTGTGGAAAATACTGTTACATGCTTATGAAATGTTTTATTCTATATTTGAGCCAAAGATCACATCAATCAGTACCAAGAATTAAGGAAATCATAATCTAATGCTGTAGATATGTCTTTGATAGAGTCATATTATGGAACAAATACCGCAGACGAATTAACAGAGGCTACTGATTAGTATAATGTATTTCAAACTGAAATCGAATTCTCGTTATAAACACAGAAAAATAACAGCAGCAATTTCTTAGAACTTATCATATGAAAACAACATACTAAACAAAAAAACGTATGATTGTGTCTACAGTGACAATTTATTTATTTTTCCAGTTGGCTACCGGTTTAAAAGTACCATCTTCAGGCCATAGTATGATAAAAAAAGAAATTGGATCACATAGTTAGAACACTAGTGCAACAGCAGTTTACAAAAATATTATCCATTATTGTAGCAAACACATACAGTGAATCTTAAAATGTACAGGTAGCCTCTTACCCCCGGCATAAACAGTGGTCACTCTCGCTTCCCAAGTACATGTGTGTCAAATAGTAAAGGAAGATGTCAATATTGAGTTTTAAGTAGATGTAAATGCGGCCAGCAGTTATAAGAAAGCCCCCTACGTGGAGATTTTTTTTACTACGTACATTTATTATCATTATCATTATTATTATTATTACTATTATTATTACACCTTTAAATTGTCTCAATGTGACAGGTATGTAAAATAGCTTAAGATTTGAAAATAAGAAATTACATATCAAATTATTCCCCACTGTACGAAAAGATTAAATGTATAATCGCAAGTGTGTTAGCCAAGTTGACTGAATTAGCAAGCTGGCCTATACTTTTTAAGGTTCACTGTATGCAGTATATTTGCTATCATACTGGATAATATTTTTGCAAACTGCTCTTGCACAACTGTTCTAAGTATGTAGTCGAATTTTTTGATCTTAGCATATCTTGAGGATGGTACTGTACACCGAAACCCATAGCCAGTACGCAAATTAAAAACATTGAAGCTGTAGACAAAAACATATATTTTTGCACCATTGTACTGGTCGCTGCTCCATCGACAATATCTCGGGAATATTTAACGCTAAACACAGTTTCTCTGTCTACCGTAAGCTGATCTGTTCAGATCCTATCATTAGTCAGAAGTAAATGAAGTTCCCGCATTATTAGTGGAAGTATTTTCGATCTGTGGTACACACATTACGTAGTCTAAACGGTCGTTATTTTACACATGAACTTATTAAAGAAATGAAGGAGCAATGTAGATGATAAACGAATAAAAGAAAGATAGAAGAAATTCGTTGAATTGACTTACGGAAGAAACGTGTCTGAGTAGATGGATCGTTATTTCTTCAAGAATAAAAGGAGAATAATATTTTTAACGAGAGCAATCTTCTGTATTGACGGTAAAGTTTCTTATAAAACACGGCTTGAATATACAGCATTTAACATTAAATTCACAAAGTCAGACGTGTAAAACAAAAATTTGGCATCTTTCCGAAATCTTACGTAGGCGAGACGAGGAGATATTTTGATGTTCGCTTTAGATAAAATTGCAACATATGTAGTGAAGACTCATGTCCTCTCTTACACAGTTGCGTAAGGGCACCGAATAATTGTACGTCCTACATCAAACTGAACCGTTTGTCAGCAAATTTTCAGTACAACCACATTCCATCATGAATGCCTTAAATGTTCAGAATTTTCTTGACGCTTTCTCTTGAGGGATTCGTGAAACTCGCTTCTCTTATTTGAGCTCTGTGTATTCCAAACGGTTGGCCAATAGGCACTCAGACTCAAGGAAATTACATTAAACTGATTAAACACGGAATTTTTTTTGAGGTTATTTCTGGAGATCCGTGAAATGTCTACACTAATATTGCAGTGCAAAATTGCGTGCACGACAACTGAAATGAAATGAGGCTAACAGTTATGTAACTGCTGTAATAACTAAAGCAAGCTTTGGGAACTAGCTTTCAAATGCTACCACTGTGGTTCTGGCTAGAGAAAACGCTCAAGTCAGAAGGAGAATTTTGAAACTGGCGGTAGCGTTGAAGAGATTAAAGGAAAAAGGTATTTCTCTGCCATACTGAAATTAAAAAGCGGGAAAACTTTTCCACTTAGCTGGAAATCGGAGGTTATGAGGGAGTGAGGTGCAAGCTCTGTGGTTCCAGGGCGGCGAATTCGGCGCTGTAAAGTGAAGGGGTGGGGGTGGGTGGGGGTGGGGGGTTGTCGCGACGCAGACGGGAATTATAATCCCCCACGAGCGCACTCTGCGGCCCCCGAGCCGTACAATTTTATGGCTCGATACTCTGAGGCAGGGGAAGTCCCTGCCATAGACCGCCTTATTGCGCGTCTTTCATTTTCCAACGCCCACACTAATCAGCGGGAAGTAGCAATATTGCTCCGTAGTAGCGAACGAGACAGCGTCCCCTGAACAGGTTCTGTTGTCGAAAAGTCACGGGTCAGACAGCGTGACGGCATAAGCGATAAGAAGATATCGGAGCACTTCTTACGATTTATTGCCTGCCAAAGCACTCTTTGTTCAGTTCCTTTGAGATTTAAGATTTGCGTAAACTGATTACTTGCTTCTGTCTGTGGTAGTGAAATGCGAGTCTTTCTGAAAAATAATTTCGATTTAACTCAATGGAAGGAAATTTTGAGAAGTGACAAAACACTTGTCTCTCGATTTTCGTAATATAAAAGGGAAATCAGAAAGAGATATTAAAATATTCTATCATGGGATGAAATCAGTAGCGAGAGAGAGATTACCGAACGACGTCTTTCATCCATACTGGCTCACAGACACCGCTCTGCTAACGAAATTAAACGCTAGAAACGAAGAGCCGCCAAAGTAACGACCTCTTAGGAAAGGAAAATCCAGTTGCGATTCACCTGTCGCTGAGGTAAAGGCATTGGACTGTTATTGTGGAACAGTGTGTTCCTTATCGTTATATATCCGACTATGTCTCTTTCTCTGCTCTCTTTGTGCCCTTAAAACATCTCTTGCTAATGCCAGCGTTATCCTTTCAACAGCGCTCCAGAAAAACGTCTATTACCATTCAGCACAATACTACCCATCATTAACAGTTTTTTCTATCCTGTTCTCTCATAAAAAGAATAGCACATGATGCCCAGTTAGTGACATCAGGCAAAGCTGCTGATAATATTTGGAAAGATTGTTGCTTTATTTTGAACTACACGTTAGGTGAACCCTGTTTACAAGTGAAAATAAATTCCAACCTGGCATTCGAAATTTGCAAGGCAAAGCAATTACCAATATACATTGTCTTTCAAGAGCAATAGTAAATATTTTAGGAAGCGGTAGTATAGACCAAATGCAATAAAAATGTCACATAACATGTATCCAATTTTGATTTAGTACTGAGATATAGCTGTTAGTATGTATTCCAAACATACTTATAGCAACGGCAAATGAGGACGTTCACAGTTGATTTTCCAAAATTCCACCGCCAACATCAATGCACTTTTGACTTCTTTTGATAACACGACGCGTAGCTCTTCTGAGGTCGTCTTTGCGTTCGTTTATCAGGGCTGCACTACTCATAATCCGAACGATCAAATCGTCTCTAGTGGCTACGTTTGTTTTGTAGACTTGGCCTTTCAACCATCCACACAGGCAAAAATCCAAAGGTCGAGGGAACTTGGTGGCCAAGAAACGTGCTCATATCTACCGATCGATCTTCCGGGGGATGTTGGTTTTAGATGCTGTGTCACCTGACGACTACAATATTCAGGAGCCCCGTCATGCTGAATGAAACATACGCAATCTTGTAGCCAAAGGGATCTCTTCCAATAATGCTGGAAGCTCATTTTCTAGAAGGTGTAGATAACGGTGTCCTGTAAGACGATGCGGTAACACAACAGGCCCAGTCAACTGATTGTCTACCAAACGACACCACACATTTGCAGAGAAGCATTCTTGAAAATGTGTCTCCACAATTGCGAGTTACGAGTGTTATTGACGGTGTCACGAGTGAAAATGGTTTCACCGATGAAAAGTAAAAATGGGATTACCTGGTGTTTTTCAAGTATCCAATGACAAGGTTCAAATCGTCTACATTCATCTCCTCCTCTAAGGTGTTGAATGAGCTGTAAATGATATGAACAGAACCCATTCATACGCATAAAGCCCGCCATACTCTTGTATGTAGAACACAGATAGGTGCACAAATATTATGTGTTCTTCTTGAAGGACTGCGTTTTAACGACTGACGAACATCTACTTCATCCACAACGTGTTCATTTACACGTTCAGTTGCAGTATGACTGGTGGCCACTGTACCAGTACCACGCAGCGCATTGAACACACGAGTGAACACTCATGAATCTGGCAGTCTGCAGTTAGGAAATCGCATGCCATATTCCCTAGAAGCAGCGTTTCTATTGCAAAATTGGCACACAAATACCATATAAGCATACTCAATATGTGTAACTGCGTGTGGCGTGTTTCACGCAACAGTACAGTAACCTCAGCCAAAAAATTGCATTGGAAACTTCAGTGTAAACTAAAGCAAAACTTCACAACGTGAACATCAATACTCTACTGCTGACATTCGATAAATATGACCATAGCAAGCCATAGCAGCTGCTGTGCCAACACACGAAACGAAAATACATTTAAGTCGGCTGTATCTCTATACTCAGTAAAAATTGGAAACGTGTTATATAGCCTTCTTTTATTGCAATTCGTCTATACTACCACCTCCTAAAATATTTAATATTCCTCCTGAAATACCCTGTATCTAATGAATGATTTTAGATTCGTAGCTTGGAGGCATTGTCCATAGCAATATATTTACTTTTGCACAAAGACCATTGTTCGCCATAAACTGCGTATAACAGCATCTAACACATAAATCGCCACTACTGTAAGACTACTCGGTTGTGTAAACACATTCTACTCTTGACGACAGTGAAGCAGATTCAGTTTTTACAAGTATATTTCTTACGTGTGACGCCATATTGGTGGCGATCAGAGTTTTAAGTTGCCTCCAGATGATCATTTTGGTCGAAACTGCATGCACCACAAGCTACTGGCATTTCTCAAAAACGACTTTCTCAACTAGGCATAACACTACTATGAATGCTATGCTACCCTACATAGTGAAACAAATCAATATTTGTCCATTAAAGTAAATTTACAAGATGAGTCCAAAATACATTGCCAGAAAAAAATAGTACACCCTTCCAGAGTTTCATAACTCACACAAGGTCTGTTGTTGCAACAGTGCACATGGGATATATGAAATGATTACATTTAGACACCAATAGCACAAGCAGTTCTGAGGTTCCAGGTATCGGCCCATGCAAAAAACTCATAGTAGTACCCGGTAACCTCCATGGACAGCAATGTACGGGCGGATCCTGGCATCCAGTCGATAGTTCAGATGGAAGATTCTGTCCTGGTATACGTTACGCCACGCCTACTAGACCTGTTCACGTAGTTCTGTAAGTGTTGTTGGATGCCGAGTTGCACGAGCTACTTCTCGTCCCACTATAACCCACACGTGCTCGGTTGGAGACAGGTCCGGAGATCGTGCTGGCCACGAAAGTTGCTAAACATCTTGCAGAGCACGTTGTGTCTCATAGGCAGTGTGTGGGCGAGCATTATCCTGTTGGAACAACATATACACTTCCTGTTGCAGGGAAAGCAATAGAATGGGACCAAGAACATTGACTGTGTTCCGGGAGCTGGTTAGCATCCTCTTCAGAAGCACCTAAGGTGAAAGAGAGTTGCAGCTTATTGGACCCCAGACCATAAGGCCTGGGGAGGGGCCATTGTGTCTTGGACAGCGGTCACCACGTCTACATCGTGCACATAAAGGACCATCGCTTTCGTGCAGGCAGAATCTTTTTCATTGCTGACAACGAAATCTGCATAGTCGCTTCGCTAGACAAACAACCAAACAACTGATATTAATTAATTTTTTGCGAAAAGAAATTTACAGATACTTTGTCAGTTACACAGATGTGTAATTATTGCAGTTGAAACGCCCCCTTAGAAAAATTATACATGACTGTGCTTAAACTGACACACAATATTTTTAGCGCAACGCAATCTGACTTTCAAAACTCCCTACAAAAGTATGGCCCTGACTAACATTAACCTATACGTTTCACAAATCACTTACCTCACAAAAATCTTCGTTACTCGAACTACTGCAATACAGCGAGCGCCACTACTGCCAGCTAAATAAAAGATTCAAACTACGGAAGGCACTAACTACTAATAGGCATAGTTAGCAAATGAAAGATTTTAATAGAGAACAAACAATGTATTTACCTTAATAGTCATCAAAAGTCATAATATATATAGCAGTTCATGATATCCAGTATTACAAATTTCAAAACTCCGCCATCTCTCTCTCCACGTCCACCACTGCTGGCGGCTCACCTCCAACTGTGCAACGCTACGCGCTGTTAACATCCAGCTGCCCAACACTACAATGGCAGACAACAATGCAAACCAGCCACAGACTGCACACAGCACAGCCAGTGATTTTCGTACAGAGCGCTATGTGGCGTTACCAATAAGAAAACATAAACAGCCTACTTACACAGTGACTGCTGATCTCCAACGGACAGATGTCTGTCCTGAAGTGCTGTCGAAGTCGCTATCGTTGACGCTGCTATCCAAGGAGCCAAGCTCGAAGCTGCTATTTGACTGGGCCATCACCGGTCGGTCGTGGCGCTTACGTCCTCTTCAGATAGGGGCCGCTGCTGTTGCATTGTCGTCCTGGAGGGCGGTCTGGTCAGCGTGCGATTCGCTGACTTCGTTTCACAGCCGCCTCTTCTCTGTCGTTCCCGACTGGCGTGCCGGCGCTTGACTTTACGCCGTAACAGCTACAATTCGCCATTCCATCTTCCAAGTGAACGTCTGACGCCACAAGTCGAGCCCTGCACGTCGATGTTGTGTCGCGAGTGAAAGATGGACTAGAGGTGTGAGTGCCTGCAGTCTCACTGCTAATACCCGGTGTCCAAAGAGCTCGCGTTGACTCGTCTGCACTCACAAGTCGTCTCGTCCGTGCTGTGGCAGTTGTACGATATGTCACTCCTGCCCTTACAATACGACGATCCTAGCGGGAGTCTGTGCTGCGTGGACTTCCAGAACCTCACGTACGGATGAGAGAATGTTCACGTGACCACTGATACCAGCACCGTCGCACAACTGATGCAGCACGTCCAGCTTATGTGGCAGTTCTCTGAAAGGACCATCCCACCACTTGGAAAGTCACAATCTGACCCCTTTCAAACACGCTAAGTTGGCAGCAGAAAGCACGAATGGGTCTCTGTGGCATTGTTGCCTGCTTGCTTCACACGTTTGCACCATACTTTGCGCCCTGACTGTGAGCATTCGCTATTCAGAGCTATAAACAGATGGCGCTCTGGTAGCTATGTCATTACGCCATCTGTGAAAAGACAACATTAAAACCGTTATCAGTACTCCTAATATCCCCCAAGGTGTACTTTTTACTGGTAGTATATAACCGTTAGGGTGTTGTGTACCATTGCGAAAGTCTCTCGTAACAGCGTTTGAGACGTCACTTCGTTTTCAAGCATGACGTCATCTGCACTCAGACTAGGATTAAGTGTGGTGCTCCAAAATGCCGTTGCAAGAAACATTACAAACATGTGGGTCCTATCGTCGGAGAATGTAGCGACGAGTCAGAGTAGGATGGTCTAAACCTCAGTGTTATTTGGCCTCCTTAATGTGATGTCACTACTGTGCTTACAACGTAGCATTTCAGTTACATGGACTTGTCCCTAAGGCCTTAATCACACCTGGACAGCGGCTTAGTATGCCGACGAATAGCTACAGCGAGCACTGAGTCAGGAGCCAACGACACCGCGCATACTGCATCAGACAGCACCAATGTTACAAATTGTAGTGCGTCCCGACAGAAAAGCACGTCAACCTTGAAGAGACCAATTTGGAGTCAAATGTTATACGAGATACGAAACTTTCTGCTACCGGCAGAACTCATAGCGTGAACGAGACGGCGATTTGAGTCAATCCTGTATTAATATTTAAAGAAAAATCAACCGGACTGTACTACATACACCTACTATTGGATTTCAGAGTTGGATGCCGAAATATTGCTAGCAAAGCGCTATTGTTTCCATAGGAATCACAAAATATATGAAATTTACTACCAGTTCTTGAATACTAGGATTGGCTGCTGAACAGCATTTTAGTACACAAGTTACAATAATGTCGCCATTAATACGTTCCGAATTTGTCACAAGAAAAACTGGAACCCATATTTAAATGGGTAGTATTTTACAGTAACAGTTGTACATACGAAACCAAGGAGCGATTCTACTGTAACTGCGAAAAGTTTTGGTGATTGTAATCGTTTGACGGGATGTGGAACTTCCGTTTGATGGTTGGGTGTGTTTTAGACGAGATTATATGAGATACGTATATGTAAAACTTTAGGACTGTTTGACGAGCAGCAAGATCCTAATTTGGCCTTTCTCTTCGGACATGGCAATGAGAGAAAGTAGCACTTCTATTCCGCCAATGACAATTAGGGATACGCATGTGTAGTACTAACAGAGTCTCACCACTTCCTCTCAATGAATCTGAATCACTACAGCTATGAAATCGAACAATTCCGTTTATTCGAAACTGCGTAGGAGGATATAAGTTAAACAGAAGATACTTTTAGGAGCTTGATATAGCTTTTCACAATAGATCATTCTGTGCAATCCACAGAACACAGTTCGTTATTCAGCACTGCGAATGTCCCATATTTCAATATGCATAAACGATAGAAATAGATTTCCAATTAGTCCACAAGTAAGCTATGCACTATCGGAAACGAATTGTCGTTAAATATAGTAATTCCACCAGTTTTAAAACTGTCCAAACTGATTCCTGCTTCTAGACTCTCAATATGTTCTCATAACCCGATGGACACACCATAGAACACTGTGACGTAGTGTGTATTATACAGAAGCATATGACATAGGATGTCTTACACATGCTGTTTTTTAGTATGAATGAAGTGGATCATCTACTCGACGTATGCAGTATATCAGCCGCCATGAACATTTGACGCAGGGAAGATGATATAAATGAAGATGAGATGGGAGATATGATACTGGAAGAAGATTTTAATAGAGCTTCGAAAGGTCTAAGTTGAAAAAAGGCCCTTGGGGTAATCGACATTCAGTCAGAATTATCGAGATCCTTGATGCAGCCAGCCATGAATTAAATATTACACTTGGTGTGCTATATATATGAGACAGACGAAATAGCCTCAGACTTCAGGAACACGGTAATAATCCGAATTCCAAAGAAAACAGCCACTGATTGGTGTGAATAACAGTGAACCATCAGTTTAATAAATGATCCTTGAAAACTACTGAGACGAATTAATGTCATAATATTGGAAAATTAATAGAAGCCTGCACTATGATGTTACTTAGAAGATAGTATGAAGAAAGGCAAGCATAAGTTTATCGTATCTATACAGAAGCTTTCGATCTCTGTTGACTGATCTACACTCTTTGGTATTCTGAAGCCAGCAGCGATAAAATACTCAGGCGAAGTGTTGTTTACAGCTTGTACAGAATGCAGCTTGCATGGTAATGAAATTGAAGTTGTGCTTCAGAATGGTGTGACATGGGGCTGTAGCATCTCCCCCAATGTTATTCAACCTATATACTGAGCATGTGTTACAGTAAACCAAGGACAGATTTTTAAAGGGAACTACAGTTTATGAAGAGAAATAAGAACTATGAGATTTACTGATGACTTCGTCATTTTGTCAGATGCGATAACGCATTTAGTAGGGTAGTAGAAGGGAGTGAGTGGATATTTTCTTTACAAGAAATCAGAAAGTGAGTTTCAACAAAAATAAACAAAGGAAATAGACTTTAGTCAAATTAGTTCGTTTGATGCTGAGGGAAATGATTGAAAATGAGACTCTAAGAATATGGATTAATGTTGCTATTGCGGCACCAAAATGAATTATGTTGGAAGATACACAATGCATACTGATAATAGGAAGAAAGGCGTACGCTAAAACAGGAATTTTGTTAATCCTAGTAGTGTACACCTCTGTAATGGTCGCACGAACCGTACTGTAGGGCCACAATATCTCTCAGTTTTTTACTGGGGAAACTGCCTGAACATATACAGTTTTGGAGTGAAATTGAACTCTCATGCACTAAACGCATTTTATTGAGCTACTGTCATGTACTTTTTCAATCCACATCACTGTAAATGCGTCGAAAATTCCACATCAAGTAAAAACTGTCATGGCAGCTTTTCAATTATGAGATATGAAAGGGATCCAGATATAGAGACATCATTTGGAGTTTAGTGAGATACAAATGCTATTCGTCGAATGAAATTCATATATTAGAAAAATATTTTGTGGTGATCTCAGTTATACAGATATCTGTTTATTCTTTATTTCCACACCCTCGGAATTTGCACTGTGGTGTTACTGGTAACTCTCAGGTCTTTTTATTCATCGCTGTGTACATTTGCAGACTGGTCTGTTTCGCTGTTGTCCACAACTGATGCATGAGCGTCTCCCCCAGAATCATTCCCATCACGAAAGTCACTAATATCAGTTTCACGATTGAGTTTTTCTAACACGCTTTCTGTAAATTATCTTCCATTAGCAACATATCATTCCTACATGCCTTTTTTTTTACAAAAAATGTGCTTTACACTTAAGAACGAAACAGATACACAATGTGTATTCCATGGACACAGTGATCCTTCGAAGATCATTTCTGCCAAATTAATTAAACAACATTTTCTTTAAAATTCTAACGTCCATCTTCTCCTAGGCCACATTCAACACTGAATTTACATTGGTGGTAACGGGCTTGTATGTTCAGTGGTGTATCCACAGAAACAAACAAAAACTGCAGGGTCAGAGTGATCTTGGTTACACCAATGTCTATAGCATAAAGTTGTGTGGAGGTGAAACACAGATGATTAGCAAACCAGATATGAAGAGAGCAGAAACTTTTGAAATGTACTGCTAGAGAAGAATACTGAAGATTAGAGCGGTAGATAATATAACTAATGCGTTGGTACTGAATCGAATGGGGAAACTTGACTAAAAGAATGAATCAGTTGAAAGGACGCATCCTAATGTATTGCGAATAGTGAATTTAATGACATAGGCAACTGTGGGGATTAAAATCTGTAGAGGGAAGTCTAGGACTGAGACAGTAAGCAGGTTCAAAGTGATGTGGGTTGCAGTAGTTACGCAAAGCTAGAAGAGGCATGCCAGAGGTAGAACAGTGGGGAGAACAGCATCAAAGCAGTCTTCACACTGAAGAACACAACAACAATAACAAACAATGTCGAGGAAGGTGGTCAGTATATCAGCTCTATCATCCATTATCACCTTTCCGCACATGAGAACAGCTTTTTCGTAAATACGATCACATAAAATTTGCTGCACTTACGTCTCTTTTTCTCTGAAAAATGATTTCATTAATCCACATACTGCATTAAATATTTATACAATTTGAATTCAGACAGTACAATTTATCTTATTATATATACTCTCAGTCTTCCTTAATGTTTATGATATGGAAATGAATACAGTCGATTTAGTACACACAAAATAAAAAGAACACTGTCTCCATGCCAGTTTGTGTCTACACTTTGTGGCAGTAAGTGACTTCTGAAATAATCACAAACTCAGCCTCATATTGTCCTCCAAACTCTCTGTTTAAATAACATTAACTCATGCTCTGAAAAAATCATTTCCTATTTGTGTCTGTAGGAATGGATGAAGAAAATAAGCACAAAGATTTGACAGACCCACAGGCGACAACAAAAAATGTACAGGTCAAGAAAAATGTCTTCGTCTGTAGTAGGGTAAAAAGTCATTTTCTTGTCACCTACTGACAATGTAGGTAAAAGTATCTAATCTTACAATTTTTTGTTTATGTTCCCCTTTCCTAAAAAAATCAGTTAGACAAAGTAAGGGAAACAAATTATTTTATTATAAATAGACGTAACATATAAATTTTTATACTTTTATTTTTTTAATTAATTAGGGCATAAATCAAGATTTTGTAAAAGACTAATGAGATCTGACTCATTTGAGAAAATGTGTGTGTCTGGAGTAATAAGTGAGCACAGTGAGTTTACTTGATACGTTACTTTTTCGATTACATGTTATTATTTTATGAGCCCAATGATGGCAACTACAGATGCCAAACAACTCAGAAAACAACAACGACATAGCCTGCAAGGGTTTATGTTGTTGAAGAGATTGCAGATGATGTACAATACACCTGCATTGTGGTCTTTATTTGATGATTATTAATATGGTTGTTGTTTTTGGGTCTTCAGTCCTAAGACTGGTTTGATGCAGCTCTCCATGCTACTCTATCCTGTGCAAGCTTCTTCACCTCCCAGTCTTACTGCAACCTACATCCTTCTGAATCTGCTTAATGTATTCATCTCTTGGTCTCCCTATACGATTTTTACCATCCACGCTGCCCTCAAATGCTAAATTTGTGATCCCTTGATGCCTCAGAACATGCCCTACCAACTGGTCTTGTCAACTTGGGCCACAAACTCCTCTTCTCCCCTATTCTATTCAATACCTCCTCATTAGTTACGTGATCTACCCATTTAATCTTCAGCATTCTTCTGCAGCAACACATTTCAAAACCATCTATTCTCTTCTTGCCCAAACTACTTATCGTCCATGTTTCACTTCCATACATGGCTACACTCCATACAAATACGTTCAGGAACGACTTCCTGACACTTAAATCTATACTCGATGTTAACAAATTCCTCTTCTTCAGAAATGCTTTCCTTGTCATTGCCAGTCTACATTTTATATCCTCTGTACTTCAGCCATCATCAGTCATTTTGCTCCCCAAATAGCAAAACTCATTTACTACATTAAACATCTCATTTCCTAATCAAATTCCCTCAGCATCACCCGAATTAATTCGACTACATTCCATGATCTTCGTTTTGCTTTTGTTGATGTTCATCTTATATATGGTAGCAATGAATAATTCCCACACACATTGTATATATTTTATTTTCCAAAACACGTCTCTTATCGTCAGCATGACTCAATGCGTGTTTCTTTACCTTAGCGGAATAAATTTCATGTTTAATGCCTCATATTAAATTCATAGTTCTGTATAGTTCTGTTGTTGAATAGACAAGCTCTGTAATCGTCTAAGCTTATTTTATTTTTAACAAAACATTTCTTGATACCTTTTGATTTTTACTTTGTGTTGAC
This sequence comes from Schistocerca cancellata, assembly GCF_023864275.1. Classification (NCBI taxonomy): domain Eukaryota; kingdom Metazoa; phylum Arthropoda; class Insecta; order Orthoptera; family Acrididae; genus Schistocerca; species Schistocerca cancellata. Next base: position 767,689,408 of record NC_064630.1, read on the forward strand.
ACAGACTTTATACGCATACATTTTTGATCTGAAACCACCATACTTTTCCATAATTTTTCCATTACATTCGTCTTACATTTTTCCCAAGACTTTCTTTTTTCCTTGGGAAATATTGAATACAATACATTATTTTTTAGACAGTGGCTTTTAACAAAGAAACAAATTAGTCTTCATCTCTTCAGAGAAATCTTCAGTTTTTATATTGCATATCTATGCTTTGTCGTCCATATATGTAAGGTCAATATTTCCACCATAATACATTTTTTCATCTACCTTACTTTGCAAAGGAAATGTAATCAAAATTTTTCAGTTAATACCCTGTGCAGTGCATCTTACATGTGGTTCTTTTTACTGAACATAATTCTTTAAGCAAGGATATCAGTATGAATTTTATCATTAAAGGATGAAGAAAGTTTCAGCATTTTTTTTGACATGCTTTCTAAGAGTCGTACTTATGACATAAATTGGATAATTCGTTATGAAATTATATGGATTAATATCAGCATTCGCTTTCATCTGTGTAACTGTTTAAAATACAATAAATAAAAGGAAGCTTTAAATATTTATGTGGTGGTTCCATATTTCATACAAAAAACTTCGTTTCTTCCATTTCTAAGATAAAGTGTGCATAGGTTAATGTCATCAAATAATGATGACTCAATAAATTGATTATTATTTCTAATTAGTCTAAAATGGAATGAATGTGAAGCAAGGCACACCAAATTCCACTGAGTTATAGATTATAACTAACTAAAAATTCTATTTACCACTCACTGCAGTCACTTCCACAGTTCGTACTTCATAAAAGATATTGAAATTTTTGGAATTTTCAAAATATTTTCTCATTGCCTCGTTTCCAACTAATTTTGATATTTAATTACAGGTACATGAATCTTCAACAATGCTACAACAAATTTAGCTTCATTTGTATGAGTATATTTTATTTCAATTCCAGCATCATCATAATCAGACTGTCTAAGAATAGCATCTCCAGCAAACATGGCATCCTTATAATCTTTGAATTTCAACCAAGCTTTCCAATTGGATAAAGCACATAATCTTTCTTGCTCTTTATTTTTCATTTTTGAATACATCACTTTCCATGCTTGCTTTGTCAGCAATAAATGATGAGAAATGCAACAAAACTGATGGTGAAGTATAAGGATGCTCAGTTCTATGTAAAATTTCGTTATTTGATGCTTATCAAATCAAAAAGCTTTGCTACATATTTATCTATTAATTTTCATTGGATTTTCCATCATATTTTGGGTAATCTCATCCACTGGCTTTAACATTCCCAAACTTCACACACAATTCAGCATGATGAGGAAGAAGCCATCTATCTCCTAGATGCATGTTAATTTCACTGTCTTTGCTTTGAACATTTCAGTTATATTTACTTTTCGCATTCAGAGGAAATGACTACAACTAAAAGCATTCAGTCTTATTCATTTCATAATTTTAGTAGTCCATTGCTAAAACAACTTTCAAATGATTGCTGTTCAAGTCAAGTAATTTATCATTTCCCTCAGTTTTAGTTATCTCTAAGTCCTGAATTTTATCATGAACTGGAATATACTCATATATAAGATTATGTTTCATGAATTAGTGGTCTACCAAACTCAGCATCAGGTCTCAATTAAAATAATCTCTCTGCTTCACAAACATCCTATCAGCCAAATTAAAATTTATGTTAATTAATTCCAATGTAAAAGTTTCAGGGGCATCATTTGCATTAGTCCTTTCATTAGCAGAAATACTTTTGCCATTAAACCTGAGCACACTTACAATGCTATCATTTATAACCACATACAATTAAACATCCCTTTTAATAATAACTCTATTTAAATTTTCATCAGCGTCAATGTGATTATTTGGCTTTTCCGAATCAATGAATTTTTTTGATCTTTTCGACCAACAGGAATTTCTAGTATCCTCCCATGAAATTATAATTTATTATTTCTCAACATGATATTTCGATTTAAAAATGTTGTATGAAAACAAACTAGTGCAACATTATCATACTTTTATAAGTCCATTCAATCCTTTTTTGAGAACAGATGGCTTACTGCTGAATTGAAATAAGTGAATCATTTACCACTAGCAAAAATATTATTAATTAAATTAAAACTGATTGGGAATCAAAAATAAGATCTTCTGAGAAGAAATGAAAAACTAACCATGGCAAGCTCTTGCCTGATTCTGTTCACTGTAAAATTATTAGGTCAACTGGATGTGTTAAAACAAACAAGTTGAATTGGAAAAAAAATCTAACATCTCTATGTTTACTCTAAATGTTTTGAACAACCCAAAAATCAAGAACTTATAAAAATGTGCAGAAAAGTGGAAGGTAACAATACTGAGAAGATAACAGATTTTATTGAAAATAATGATGAGGTCAAACCACTTCATCAATATTAAGAAAATTGGTTTGAAGTATTCGATGATTTCATTCCCAAAAAATCAGATGCAGTTTTAGGATATTTTAACAGAGGCAGACATAGAGGTACAGATTGTTTTTATTTATCTTAGTCATATTTAAAAATATCAAAATAATTGGTGAGGGATAATTTAAATTTTTAATATTATTTAGACAAAGCGATACAAGTTTATATTGTATTCACCATGAGTTTCTTCTCACTGATTTAAAGTTTTATGATTTTGAAGAATATTGTAGTAAGTGCAGGAATGAGGATCAGTTTGGTTTGTACAACAGATATGACTAGGAAACCTAATGAGGTAAACACAACTGTCAAATTAAAGATTTCTTACGACATCTAAATGTTAAAGCTAACTGTTTATAGTAAATGATTGCAAAATATAATCCAGAAGTTATTAAAAAGCTAAAGGAAACAGAAATAGTTTAAAGAATTGAAAAAGGATTCAAGTTTTAGAAATTACAACTAGGAACAAAAGATGAAAAATACCAAAATGAATATAATTTTGTTACTGATGCAGTCGATCAGGTAAAACAATTAATGGAAGAATTATAGAATTATGTTATAATATCCTGAAAGCTACTGTAGAAAATAGAGAAGCTGAGAAATGAATGGTAGTGGACATTTATCAGAATGCTGAAGTCCACATTAAGAACGTACCTAAGATAACCCCCTGATGTATCTATTAAGTGAATCAGAAATAAATGTTCCTCTAAATAAATATAAACAAGACAAAAAATTTGAACAATACAAAAGTTCACAGTTTGATTACACATTAACTAAATCTGAAACACATACTGCATTAAATTATTATGAAGAGGAGAAAAAGTAAGAAAGTACAGAATGAAGAGAATGCCATGCAGGGTGCTGTCAAAAAACTGATAGGAGTGAAAGAATAGTATAGTATAGTACATTGACTGTAGTGAAGATAAAGTTTATGGGTTAAAATCTGTTGGTACATTTAATGTTTATGGTTTCTTGCCAGTTGAATTCAGTTTAGATAAACCACCAATCAGAACTTAAGATGCATTGTTGATCTCCTAAGATTATTTGAGGATAAATTTCAATTATTATGTCATAAGGTCAGAAAAAAAGTAGCCTGGAAAAACAAATGTCTAATATTAGAGGCATACAGCAGGATTCTGAAGAATTATTCAGACTTTATTACAATCCTTGTTCAGTAAACTTATATCAGGGAATGAGTGAAAATTTACACATTACTTCCTATTGTAATTATTATTACAGTGAATGATTACACAAACATTGAATTGATTAATGAAATAATTAGTCTTCTTCATCAGATTGTGTTAGCGTCAAAATTTTAATACCATATCTACCTTTCGGACAAGAATAATAATCTATTTACTATTATTGACACATTCTTTATTGAATGTACAAGTGTGATTACATTTAGTTTCAGAAATTGCTGATTCCGATCAGTTAAGCACACAGAGCAGTTGTGCCTTCATTCTGTTCCACGATTTTATAAATTGTTGTTATTAAACTCTGCTTGAAACATTTACATAAATTTTGATAAACAAAAATTACATTCCAATCAACAAGTTATTTACTCTGGAAAATATAAAAAATAAGACACCAAATATTAAAGATTTCGATATCATTTATTAAAACCTGCCATGTAAAGACAAACATTCAAGTAAAATACCAAAAAATAAGAAATCTAATATTAACTATTCGAATTCAACCCCAATTACTTTTGTTTAACCAATTAAATATTACCTTTATTTAATAATATATTAAAATGGATCAATTCACACTTGCTCAACTTCATGATTGTTGTAAAAAAAATAGTTTGACTGTATACAGTAGATTGAAAGACATGATCTAACTACAATTATTAATAGATACTGGGAACATACTGTTGGTATGCTTAGGAAACAGTAACCTTTTACTGATACTGAAAATGATGATGAAACGTTCCAAATTAATGAAGGTAAACCAGTGAAATAAATATTTTCTTTTATTGCCATTGTGTCTTGGAAGAAATACAAGCACAGTGAAACAATATCTATTCAAAGAAGCATTTGCAGACAGACCACAACCCTTAAATTTTTAGAACACTCTATATTTGCTTCACCCAAACTTATTGAATCCATCAAAACAAAAAGTATGAAAACTGTGAAAGGTAATCACAGCCTGAAACTAAATTTGAATCTTTTTTGTGACTATAGATGCAGACTGCTCATAAAGTTAAGTAATTTGGGCATCATACTCCAAGTTATAGGGTTGTTACAGAAAAAGAAACAAAATATTTTACCAAACATTATTATTGTTCTGGCTGGACAATAAGCGGAATTACTGGTTTCATACTAGGACTTAATAGATATGCTCTACTAAGAGGCACATCTTACATCGAAATGCCAGGGAAATAAAAGAAATGTGTGAGTGTGCATCAATGTAAGAAAATAATGATAAAATATGTGTTCTGTTCGCTACTAAATCTGCATTATATCCTTTGAACAAAACTGCAGATGGACATAAAATATAAAAATGTTGCACTGATACTGATCTGAAAGGTAAACTATGAATTCCTGGTAGTTGTTATAATATTTCGAAAATTTAGGTTAATACATCTATAAATATTTCTTTTTTTTTGACAGAGAAACATCAGTTGTTTCCATTAAAAAAAAGCAAAATGTAAAAGAACAAAACATATACATTTTCTTTATCTCTAAAGAAGAATAATAAACACTTTTCTGGTACAAAAAATTTATCAAAGCATGTTTCAAATTATAACACATGAAAATGTAAAATATCTGTGTGATTTGTGTTTACTCCACTTCAACAGTTAAGAAGAATTAGTCACAAAACAAATTGTTTAGTTAACAAACCACTGAATGCACAATCAACAGAATGTTTCATATGAAGGTTTTAATAATTATCATCACAGAAAGTTCCATTTCAAACTCGTAGAGATTTTGATGCTGTGTTTTAAAAGTGTCTAATTGTGGATGAAACACAGAAGTGGTAAAAGTATTTTAATTATTTTGAAACTATCCTGTAGTAACCAAGCATGATTTTCATAGGAGTTTGTACAAGGTAGAATTAAAAAAAAAACTGATACAAAGTTGGCAATGAAAAGCGAATTCTAATAGATTTAAAATTAAATGAAGTATCTTATAGAATGAAATATATAAAACATGAATGAAGGGGTTTTTGTTATTGTATCAAATACACCAATGGACACTATAAAAATCCAGTCATATATAAAGGACCAAACTTTCATAAAAAGTTCATTCCATGTATGTGTAAGAAGCTAAACAAATTGGAAGAATTATTCTAAAATGGAAGAAATAATACAATGAACACCTGAAAAACAATAAAGACATGCAACATCTAAAATATGTTTATTATGCAGACACAATTACACAAAAAAATCGAAAATATTCCGCAATCATGTGCATTTAACAGGAAATCTGTTATATAATAGATGTGTGTTACCACTGAAGAATCCTAATTTTGTGCAAATTTACTTACATAGTCACCCAGGATATGATTCTCATTTATTTGTAGTATTTTTAGTTATGATAGAAAAGTAATAGATTTGGTATGTAGGTACAGGTATTGACAAGATGAGAGGTAATTTGAAGATGAGATATATTAACACATTCAAGTTTATGACTTCACATCTTGACGAACTTTCATAAGATTTGAGGAAGAAGCAGATGCCAATTGGTAGGAAACATGGCCAGAAGATTTATTAATCCTAATGACCACAACAAGTGCCTATCCATATGATTACATGGAGTCTTGGAAGAAATTGCAAGACACACCCCTTCCAACAAAAGAAAAAAGTCATGGTAAATCGAATAACAGGGAAATACATGATGAAGATTATAACAATGCTAAATGAGTTTTAAAAAATTAACATGAAGAATCTTGTGAATAGAATGATGTCTATCTCGAAATTTATGTTTCGTTACTGGCTGATGTGTTGGAAAATTTTAGAAAAACCTTTATAAAACTATAATGATTTGGATCCATCTTGGTATTTTACTGCAGCTTGTTTACCTTGGAATGGAATTAAAAAATGACTGGACAATCACTTGCATTATTAATGATTGAGATATAATTCCAATGAATGAAAAAGAAATAGGAACTGGCATGTCCCATTTTATAAAATGTTACAAATGTGAATAATAAATATATGAAAGATTATAATAAAGAGCGATATCAAGTTATTTAGCATATGTAGATGCATCTGTATGGCTATGCTCTGAGTCAATACCTCAGATATATCATGTTTGAATAGGATAATGCAATAAATTTTCATTCTAAAAATATGTGAAATGTCAGACACCTCTCAAGTGGGATTCGTTTATATATATATCTGGAATATCTTAGAAAATTTATGATCTATATAAAGATATACAATTAGCCTTAAACATAAAATTCTGCTCAGAACAAAAGAAATCAAGTTGTTAACTACTCTGAGTAACAAGTATAATTACATTGTGCACTATGAAAATCTGTCTGTCAAATTGAAGATAATGAAAAAAAGACAGAATCTCAAAATTTAAACTACTTGATTGGTTTCAAAAATGTATTGACTTGAAGTCAGAAATGAGGCTGAAAGCGAAGAATGATTCTGAGAAAGATTTCTATAATCTTACGTATAATTTAATGTTTGAAAAAATAGTGAATGAAATAAGAAACAAAGTGGGTATAAAGTTAGTTTCAGATACAAATAAATATGATAGACTTGTGGCAATGTCAAGCTCCACGGGAAGAACAGCACTTAATGAAGATCCTGCTGCTGTTCATAAGAATAAGACAGAACGCACATTCAACAAACCAATCTATGTTGGTATGAATTTATTTCATTTATCTAAAGAACTGATGTGTGGTTTTCAGCATTGAGTTATGAAACCAAATTGTGGTGGAAATATTGACATTACATAAATGGACACCTATGTGTCCATGTACAATATAAAATTGAAGATTTCTCTGAAGACATGAAGAACATAATTGACCTGTTTGTTACAAGAGACTACCCAAAAGACAATGTACTGTATACAATATTCTACAAGTGAGCAGGAAAGTCTTAGGAAAACTGAAAGATGAGTGGAACAGAACATTTGTGGAAGAGGTATGTGGTTTGAGGTCAAAAATGTGTGCCTATAAAGTAGGTGACAAGATAGAAACAAAATCTAAAGGTATCACGAAATGTGATGTTAAATATAAAATAAGCTTAGAAGATTAGAGAGATAGTTTATTCAACAATAGAGAACAGAACAACATTGAAGATGAAGCATTAAACACAAAATTCACTCACTTAAGGTGACTCCTGATGATGATAAAAGAAGTCTTTTGGAAAATAAAACAGATGTATTTGCATAAGGACATTACACATTACTATCAGGTTTATAATCATCATCAAATAAAGACTATAATTCAGGTGTGTTATATGTCATCTACTATCTCTTCAACAGTATAAACCCTTGCAGGTTTCTGGTTTTAGTTTCCTGGATTGTTCATTTGTAATACATAAAATTTTAATAGGAAAAGTAAAAAATAAGATGCAAAGCACATTTTTTCTATAAAAATGGAGCCTTTACTCATGAAACTTAACAACAGTAGCAATTCCAATTAGGTTTAAAAAATTAGTGAGCTACTAGTAAATGCTTTGTATAACATTACTGGATGTGAATATTTGAGTATTAGACGCAGTGAAAAAATTCTATGGAGTTTAGTAATGAGGTTAAAATTATTTTGCCAGATTGATATTTGAAATTAATAACTGACTGGCATATTCAGTTTTTTGAAGAAATGTAGATTAAATTGGGATATAAAGGAATGAACAAACTTAAAATGAATAATAATGAATTTCATGGTACAGAATTTTTGGTTTGAATTTAATAAATAGAACTGACTTATTTTTGCATTTGTCTTTGCCACCATTGGTTAATAAAATAATAACAGGTCACTGAAGAAGTGATGTCTCAAGTGTACTCATTGTGCCACTTACTTCTCCAGGCAGATCTCATTTGTTGTTTATAAAATCTTGATTTACGTCTAAATTATTTTTTAAAAATAAAAACATTAAAATTTACACATAAAAACAATTTTTATAATAAAAGATCTCATGACCCTTATCGTTTTTAATTGATTTTTTAGGAAAGAGGAACATAAGAAAAATAAAATTAAAAAACTGAAAATTTAGCTGTTTGTATGGATAATTTGGACTACATAAGCCAGAGACAAAAGTTGGGTTACTAGGTTAAAAATGTCGGTTCTGGGTCATCTACTCTTAAATATGTATGAAAATAGCAATATTTTCAATTTTTGCCAGAGAGAAAATCATATATGAATTTTGGTATTTTAATACACACAATTTTGAGCGGTTCACGCAGAATCGAAATTTTTCTCCTGCTATCAGTATTAAAAGATGCTCAGAGCTTGGTAAATATAACATTACAAATCACTGTTCCATTTCAGCTCATATACGACTATCATGATTTTCCTCGTGGTAAAATACATTAAATGATAGACTTTCTCCAACGGATGTTTTGCACTACCTATTTATTAAGTCATTCACACTATCACAATCAGTACAAATTTTCTGCATCTACTTACAAGCTCTGCAACGCACAGTGCACAGCAAGACAAAGGGAACACCCAACCAGTGTTAAGGATTTTCGTTTCTCGTCTATTCGAGTACTGTGCAAGCAAAAGTGACTTTCCATGTTCCGCTGTTCATCTACTAATCTACATGATACTCCGAAAGCGACCTGACTGTGTGTGCCGGACGGTACCTCTGGTACCATTAACTGTTCCCCCATTCCATGTTCCCCTTGCGAATGTCGCGTGGGATGGATGAGTGTGGCAAGTCTCTGAATTAGCTAAAAATTCTAGGACTTTCTCGTTTCCCAGAATGTACGTGAGAGGAGATAATATGTCGTCCAACTCTTCCTGGAAAGTACCCTCTCGAAACTTCTGCAGTAAACCTCTACGTGACCCGGCCGGTGTGGCCGTGCGGTTAAAGGCGCTTCAGTCTGGAACCGCGTGACCGCTCCGGTCGCAGGTTCGAATCCTGCCTCGGGCATGGATGTGTGTGATGTCCTTAGGTTAGTTAGGTTCAAGTAGTTCTAAGTTCTAGGGGACTGATGACCACAAATGTTAAGTCCCATAGTGCTCAGAGCCATTTGAACCATTTGAACCTCTACGTGATGAATAACGCCTCTCTTGTAACGAGTGGCAATGGAGTTTGTTGAGCATCTCGACAAAGTTCTCGTACCAACTAAACGAACTCGTGAAGAAACGAATCGCTTTTCATTAGGTCTTCTCTATGTCTTCTGTCAGTCCTACCCGAGAGGGAACCTATAGAGACGAACAGCTTCAAAAATCGGTCAAAAAAGCGCCTTGTAGGCCACTTCCTTCTTGGCTGAGTTACATTTCTTTAAAATTCCTCCTATGACTCAGACGTTCCCTTTTCCAACAGTTTGCTTGATGTGGTCATTCCACGTAAGTTTGCTCTGTATTCATAGATATTTTACAGTAGATACTGCTTCCAGTATGCATGCGCGACATGTTACATTTATTTATGTTGAGGGTCAGGTACGAGACCCTGCACCACTCATCAATCCTGTGCTCGTCATTCTGAAAACAGATACTGGCTTCTGGCTTTTCTGCTTTCTTATAGCAAGCACATCACTTTGGATCAGTCTTGAAGAGTTTCCAATGCTTTCTACTAGATCCTTTAGATACACTGTAAACAGTAACGGTCCTATCACACTGCGTTGGGGTACTCCGGAAATTAAATCAGCCGATTTTGTCCCGGTAAGAGAGACGTGTTGAGTTCTCTCTGCAAGCAAGTCTTGAAACCAGACACAAATCTGGTCCGATATACGGTCAGATCATATTTTTTGCACTAAATGACAGTGCGGTACGGTGTCAGATACTTTCCTGAAATCAAGGAACACGGTACCAAACTTAGCGCCGTTATTTACGGCGATGTGGAATCCATGGAGCAGCATGTAACGTAGCAAACTATTCCGAGTCTTTACACCTTGCTGTGAAGTAAGCGATATTAAATTGTGTCTTGTCGTTTAGCCGGGAGGACTGCAGTGTCTCGCTCTCACATCAGCACAGCTGTTGCTGGCTCCGTGGCAGCGTGAACTGGCTACCATCCGGTCGATTCGTTATGCACGCTCCCGATGGATGTACAGAAGTAGTGTTACATTTTATTCGATCTTTCTCACATTCCATATACAGACGTGTATTGATAATAAAACTACGTTCAGTTTAATGTCTTCAGTGCCTATTGAGACATAAACTTTTCCCTAAAACGTGTAATAACTTTCCTTCTGCTGCACAACCCAGCTAGGGATTGTGAAGTATTCATTTCTACTGAAGAAGCGAAAAAACTGGTACACCTGGCTAATATCGTGCAGCGACCCGCGAGCACGCAGAAGTGCGGCAACACGACGTGGCATGAACTCGACTGATGCCTGAAGTACTGCTGGAGCGAACGGAAACCATGAATCCTGCAGGGCTGTCCATAAATCCGTAAGAGGACGAGGGGGTGGAGCAGGTTGCAAGTCATCCCCGATATGCTCAATAATGTTCATGGCAAGGAAGTCTGGTGGTTAGCCGAAGTGTTTAAATTCAGAAGAGTGTTTCTGGAACCACTCTGTAGCAATTCTGGACGCGTGGGGTGTCGCTTTGTCCTTCTGGAATTGCCTCAGTTTGTAGGAATGCACAATGGACATGAATGGATGAAGGTGATCAGACAGGATGCTTACGTACATGTCACCTGTCAGAGTCGTATCTAGACGTGTCAGGGGTGCCATATTACTCCAGCTGCATCCGCTCACACCATTACACAAACTCCACCAGCTTCAACATGCAGGGTCCACGGATTCATGAGTTTGTCTTCATACCCGTAGACGTCCATCCGGTAGATAAAATTTTAAACGAGACTCGTCCTACCAGGCAACATGTTTCTAGTCATCAACAGTCCACTGTCGGTGTTGACGGGCCCAGGAGAGGGGTAGAGCTTTACGTCGTACAAGAGTGGTCCTTCGGCTCCGAAAGTCCATATCGATGATGTTTCGTTGAATGGTTCGCACGCTGACACTTGTTGATGGCCCAGCATTGAAATCTGCAGCAATACGCAGAAGGGTTGCACTACTGTCACGTTGGACGATTTATTTCAGACGTCGTTGGTCCCGTTCTTGCAGGATTTTTTCCTGGCTACAGCGATGTCGGAGATTTGATGTTTTACCGGATTCCTGATATTCACGGTAGTCGTGAAATGGTCATACGGGAAAATCCCCTCTTCCTCGCTTCATTGGAGATGCTGTGTTCCATCGCTCATATGCCCACTATAACACCACGTTCAAACCCACATAAATCTTGATAATCTGCCATTGTAGCACCAGTAACTGATCTAACAATTGCGCCAAACACTTACTGTGTTATACAGGCTTTGCCGACCACAGCGCCATATTCTACTCGTTTACGTATCTCTGTATTTGAATACGCAAGCATATAGCAGTTTGTGTGGAACTTCTGAATATAATACCAATTAATAAAAAATAAAACGGTGCAGTTTATAAAAGTTAATTTTTCTAGACGTTATCTTTGTTTTCATTACAATAGCTGAGTATGTAATAGTAACCAGCTTCAGAAGTATTATGTAATTACATTTTGTTGTTTGTGCCAGAAATGAGTGAGTGAATGAGGGGCAAAATAGGTGTGGCCGTTTTATTTTATCAGGAACTATGTAAAACGTATTTGTGGAAAAGTTCTTGTGCAATCGTGAATCATGTGACATGTGTGACGCACGTCCTATTGTGCATGATTTTGTATCAAAGCAGCCATAGAAATGTTCGGTGCTAAACCAGTTAGTATTTCGTTTCTGGAGATAATTCATACTTCATTTTATTTAAATTTGGTTTCGTGGATTAGGAATTTCTTTCATAAATTGCTACCTGTAATGCTGTTGGACAACGTAGGAATTACGGCGAATATTTGAGTGCTAGCGCAGTTCTGAATGACTGCTTAAATCATCAATCAATAAGAATTAAGCAGCTCACGCGGTTCTTTTGTACCTCGAAGAGTCGCTCTGGACCTATCCTATCGTACAGATCAATGTGTAACTCCGCCACTCATGTTTCTGTTGAGAAGAAGAACATCTTGCAGTCTATCAATTCTTTTATCGTATTTATGAAGCGACTACAGTTTTGTACGTTTTGGTGAAAGTCTGGAAATTTTGAGTAACTTCGTTTGGATGTTACCGGCGCATGATACTGTCACATATAAGATCTGCGTGGCATGTTTTGCGAGCATTCGGAACATTTAGTCGAGCACCTCCTCTTTAAGAAGTTTGGTAAACGACGTGACGTTGTAGCTCACTAATAGCTGTGGGTCAGTGACTGTATGGGTCAGTGACTGTACAGGACGTGAAAATTATTGTGGTCTAACAAGAAAACTTCTGGCTGCTTTCATGTGAATCTTTGTAGTAGGAACAGTAACGAACTTGCACCGATAACAGTTTTGACAGTAAGCCATTAAAACATGTCTTGGAGGCAGTAAAGCCTCGTTTGGTGAACTTAAAACATTTGCTGGCAAATTATTTAGAAACGCGGATGGTCGACAATTTTACTAACTTACAGAGTCTGCTTCCAATCTTGAGTTATGTGGTCTTTGTTAAGTAGTTGGTGATTTCTTCAATGATGTTTTTCCTCAGTTGATTGAGTATCTACTAAAGCAAACTAAAGGCGATAGACAACAAGAATCTTATTGAGGTAGGTGGACTGTAATGTCACATAGGGATGAGAAGTTATAGCCACCCCATCACAATAATAGCGACCTGAGATTCGCAAGATCTCTGTTAGCGCAATCTATGTTGATTTTTTAGAGACATTTGTTGGCAAAAACGTCATCTTCTTGACTATAGAACATTTTCCGTAATTCTACAAACGATTTACGTCAACGACATAAGACAATAGTTATAAAACGGTAATGACATGCACGTCTTTGCAGTCGATGTGCACCTTTCGTTGCTTCGGAGATCGACGACATACCGTTGCTTGAAGGTGACCAAGTCCTGTCTCACAATCACTGTAGAATCTTGTGGGTACCTCAGCTGGTCCTGAAACCTTTCCACTACTAAGCTAGTGTAGTTGCTTTGCTCTTCCGCGATCGATTGTATCAATATCTGCCATTTCAGCATTCGTTAGATAATTGAAAGTAGAGAACGTGTTAAACCTTTCACATGTCCTAAAGTCTCCCAACTTGTTATCATATCTACGTGAGATATACGCCCTCGGTATCATAATGGTTTAATTGTATTCTGCAAATACAGCTGCTCCAAATTTTCCGGGTAAGAATAGTCGATTCAGATCCTCGAGTAGCTGTGTTCCACTGTAACTCATCCTCAGTAAGAAGAAGAGTGTGAGAGAGAGGAACTAACATTGAGAAACTTGCTGTAGTAGCAATCTTCCGAATACAGATTATTCGAGAGTTGAATGAGTCCCATATTCCACCGCAGTAAACCAATGTGTAAACCAGAGTTAAATCAAGTAATGCTGATACATTACAGTTTCTACTGCGAATGGCCTGTTTTGTTTGATACGATTACCGAATGTGCTGGTAATCTGGTGCCGAAAATTGTTGGCGAGCAGGTAAGTTAGACGACAGCGGACCGTGTTTGTATTAAACATGATGCAACAAATGATTTGGCATTTTGTGGAATAGTATATATCGGGCTTTGCGGAGTAAGTTTACACTGCAAAGGCTTGAATTTAATGAGATGTGCAAATCTGAACGTAATGACGCGCGCTAATCGACCCGTCACATAACTGGTGTCCTTCCAACTTCAGTTACACTAAAAAGGATTAGCACAGTTCTTTGAGTGTGAAACAAAAGCGAACTTACAGATTACACTTATTATTATACAACTTCGACATTAGTACAAGGATGCTATCATCCTAAGCTGCTGCGAGCAATTAGACTAAAGAACAGGAAGTGTTGACACGAGAGAGGAAACGAATGTTGCCTCCCTCATTTACAAAAAGAATGTCGTAATTCAAATCAGCGATTGCTGTAGAAATAATATTTGACATCGAAGTAGTCATGTCTCCGTAATATCCTTTCTTCCAGGAGTGCTAGTCCTGTAAGTTTTGTGTTATGTTTGAAGGCAGGAGACGAGGTAGTGGCGGAAGTAAAGCTTTGAGGAGGGGTTGTGAGTCGCGCTTGGGTAGCTCAGTCGGTAAAGCACTTGCCCGCGAAATGAGAAGGTCCTGAGTTCGAGTCTCGGTCCGGCACACAGTTTTAACCTCCCAAGAAGTTTCCTATCAGCGCACACTCTGCTGCAGAGTGAAAATTTCATTCTCCTTCGTAAAAGTCACTGACAACACTTTGATAGAGACAGTATCGAACTTCTACGATCCTAGCAGCTCGTTTCTCTATTCGTTCACTATCTGTTTCGTGCGTACTTCATAAGGGTTGCGTACCAAGCAAGAGATATGCAACAAGTAGCGCCAGTCGGAGTGGCCGAGAGGTTCTAGGCGCTACAGTCTGGAACCGCGCGATCGCTACGGTCGCAGGTTCGAACCCTGCCTCAGGCATGGATGTGTGTGATGTCCTTAGGTTAGTTAGGTTTATGTAGTTCTAAGTTCTAGGGGACTGATGACCTCAGAAGTTAAGTCCCATAGTGCTCAGAGCCATCTGAACCATCTGCAGCAAATGCAGTTAGAGGCCGCCACCACACACTCACAGCAACTCCGCTTCTCTATAACGGTTGCCTTGTTTCTCTTCGGACTCAAATTCTCAGCTTCTCACATGCAAGTAACACTGCTTGTAGCATTCAGTAAGTCCGCAGGGGTTCCAAAGATATGGCACATCCGCACTGAAATGTACCTAGAGTCGTGTTCGAGCATGTCCGACTGAACAGACACCACTGGTGATACATAGGCCGTACAGAATACATTACGTTTGACCACATTTGAATAGCGCTCGTATTCTTTACAATCATGATCCCAAGTGGGAATTCTAACAAAGTTTCTTAACATTTCTTTACGATCGTACAACAACTATACAAGGGTCGCTCCGAAAAAAATGCACACTATTTTAAAAAAAAAATACAGTTTTAATTCTGCAGGTGTGAAAGTTTCACAATGTGTAGATACATCCTTCCCGCTTGTTTTCAAACTTAGTTTCCGTGAGTGGCGCCGTCACAGCATGTCTTCAAGATGACTGCTACACTTGACGTTCATCGGAAGCAAGGTGCTGTCATAGAATTCCTGTGCTGTGAAAACGAGAGATTGAAAAAGGTGTATGGAGATGCTGCTGTCGATCGTAGTACAGTTACTCGGTGGGCAAGCAGGTTACGTGATGAAACCGTGCACGGCAATATTGACGATTGTCCTCGTAGCGGCAGGATTCGTACTGCCCACACTCCAGACAATGTGCAGAGAGTTAACGAATTGGTGACTGCTGACAGATGCATCACAGAGAACGAATTGTCACGCTACGTTGGGATATGGGAAGGAAGTGTTTGCAGAATATTGAAAGTGTTTGCGTTAAAAAAGGTTTGTGCCAGGTGGGTTCCCAGGATGATGACAGTAGCTCACAAAGAAACAAGAAAAACGGTATGCAGCGAACTTTTGAAACAGTACGAGAATGGTGGAGATGAATTTCTTGGAAGAATTGTGACAGGTGACGAAACATGGCTCCATCATTTTTCATCAGAGACGAAGAGGCAATCAGTGGAGTGGCATCATGCAAATTCCCCCAAGGAAAAAAATATCACAACCAAACATTCTGCTGGAAAATTTATGGCTATGGTGTTTTTCGATTTCGAAGGACTCTTGCTTGTGGACATCATGCCAAGTGGAACCACCATAAATTCTGGTGTATATGTGACGAACCTGAAGAAACTTCAAGCTCGACTGAGTAGTGTTCGACCACATTGGCAAAAGCAGGATGTTTTGCTGTTGCACGACAATGCACGGCCACATGTCAGTCAAAAAACCATGGAAGCGATCACAATAGGCGGATGGATAACACTGAAACACCCGCCTTACAGTGCTGACCTAGCTCCATGTAACTAACATCTCTTTGGGAAACTGACTCTCCTCGTGGAACAAGATTTGAGGATGATGACTCCCTCGTACACACTGCCAAACAGTGGCTCCAACAGGTTGGTCCAAAATTTTACCGTCCGGGTATGCAGACGCTGGTTCCAAGATGGCGTAAGGCATTGAGAGGGATGTAAATTATGTGGATAAATGAAAATATTGTTCCTAAAGGATGTATCTACACACTGTAAAACTTCCAAACATGTAGAATAAAAGATGGATAAAAAAATAGCCTGCATTTCTTTTGAAGAGACGCTCATACTTTACTGCAGAAAACAGCTACACTATCAGTCTACAATCTTATGCTTCTGCTAACTATTGTATGATAAATCTCGTTTCCTTAAGTCACAGGCGATTTCACTTTCATTTTCTATTAAATAGTCGCCGTCATGTGGAGCGTAATGTATTGTATTAGCGAAACACTCATCGAGTCGGGCGAGGACACTCTCTATGATCGTACGTTACTGTTCGACAATGTAATCCTCTCGAACGACTTTCGGAAATATAGGAACCTCGCCAGCATCCACCCACAGCAAGAAAGTCTTGGGACAAGCGATATGCTCATATGCAGATGCCGGTAGTAGCGCCTACTCAAGCTATAAAAGGGCAGTGCATTGGCAGAGCTATCATTCGTACTCAGGTGATTCAAATGAAAAGGTGTGCGATGTACCTACGATCGGACAACAGGAGTTTATGGACTTTAAATGCTATTCGTAGTTGGAGCTAGACGCATGGAACATCCCATCTCAGAAATCGTTAGAGAATTCAATATTCCGAGATCCACAGTGTCAAGAGCGTGTCGAGAATACCAGATATTAAGCGCTACATCTCACCATGGAGAACGCAGTGGCAGGCGGCCTTCTCTTAACGACCGACAGCGGGGGCATCCATGTAGAGCTCGCAGTGCTAACAGACAGGCACTACTGACTAAATCAGTGTGGGACGTACGACGAACGTATCCGTTCGAACAGTGGAGCGAAATTTGGCATTAATGGGGTATGCCAGCAGACGACCTATGCGTGTGCCTTTGCTAAGAAGACGACATAACCTGCAACGCCTCTCCTGGGTTGGTGGGTATGTCTGTTGTACCGTAGACGACTGGTGGGATGAGTTCCGATTTCAGTTGGTAAGAGCTGATGGTACCGTCCGAGTGCGACGCAGACGCCACTAAACCGTAGACCCAAGTTGTCAAAACGCACTGTACAATCTGGTGGTTTCTCTGTAATGGAGTAGGCTGTGTTTACATGGAATGGTGCTCTGGTCCAACTCAACCGATCACTGACTGGAGATGGTTATGTTCGTGGTGTCACCGCCAGACACCACACTTGCTAGGTGGTAGCTTTAAATCGGCCGCGGTCCATTAGTACATGTCGGACCCGCGTGTCGCCACTGTCAGTAATTGTAGACCGGGTGCCACCACACGGCAGGTCTAGACAGACGTACTAGGACTCGCCCCAGTTGTACGACGACTTTGCTAGCGACTACACTGACGAAGCCTTTCTCTCATTTGCCGAGAGACAGTTAGAATAGCCTTCAGCTAAGTCCATGGCTACGACCTAGCAAGGCGCCATTAACCATTTCTAGAGAGAGTCTCACTTGTATCATCAAGAATGCTGTATACAAATGATGGATTAAAGTTAAGTATTCTAGCACTGTGCAATGTGGAGGTTGCTCTGTAATGGAGTGGGCTGTGTTTGCATGGAATGGTGCTCTGGTCCAACTCAACCGATCACTGACTGGAGATGGTTATGTTTGTGGTATCACCGCCAGACACCACACTTGCTAGGTGGTAGCTTTAAATCGGCCGCGGTCCATTAGTACATGTCGGACCCGCGTGTCGCCACTGTCAGTAATTGCAGACCGGGCGCCACCACACGGCAGGTCTAGAGAGACGTACTAGGACTCGCCCCAGTTGTACGACGACTTTGCTAGCGACTACACTGACGAAGCCTTTCTCTCATTTGCCGAGAGACAGTTAGAATAGCCTTCAGGTAAGTCCATGGCTACGACCTAGCAAGGTGCCATTAACCATTTCTAGAGAGAGTCTCACTTGTATCATCAAGAATGCTGTATACAAATGATGGATTAAAGTTAAGTATTCCAGCAGCTACGTACTTTACTTTATAGCATTCATTACGTATCCTGTTCCAGACCTCACGCCAGTCTGCGTTAGATTATAGCGTGCATTTCGGCCTCCTCTAACTACAAGGTGTTGGCACATCTGCCAACACATCAATGTTCGGCTTCTTTGAGACTATTTTCAGCCATTCATGGACTTCATGTTTGCAAATAACGACGAAATTTTTATGGGTGACAATGGCCCATGTTAATGGGCCACAATTGTTCACTGTTGGTTTGTAGAACTTTCTGGACAATTCGAGCGAATGATTTGATCATCCAGATCGCCCGACAGGAATTCCATCGAACATTTATGGAGGTCAGTACGCGCCCAAAATGCTGCACCGGCAACACTTCCGAAAAAATGGACGGCTATAGAGGAAGAGGACTTCCAACGACTTGCTGAGTTCGTGCCACGCCCAGTTGTTGCACTATTCCGGGCAAAAGGAGCTCCTACACGCTATTTGGAGGTATCGAATGACTTCTGCACCTTAATGTATCATCTACGAACGAGACAAACTGTACTTCCCCAGAGTGAGTTTTCTTGAATCCGAACTGATTCATTGAGAGAAATTTGTATTACTCCAGAAAAGTCATGATTGTTGAGCACAGAAAATGCTCTGCAATCCCGAAACAATGATACTCTTCTGTAATGTTATGCTTACGATTTTTTACGTCTTCTGTAAACAGGAGTGAGCTGCGCTCTTGTCCACTGAAGCTTCAATATTAGCTACGCAAGAGACTTCCCATAAATATGAGCAGCTTCTTCTAAATAAAATTCTAGCCGTCCATCATGAAACCCTGGTAACTTGCTGCCTTAAAAAATTAATTGATTTTCTCTGCACGCTCTTAAAAAGGATTCGTAGCCATGAGAAGATAACCTTCGGGCAAAAATTTTTCACCCACACAAACACCATGAAAGCATTGTCGTGTCTCAAATATTATCATCATCATCATCATCATCATCATTGAAGACTGATTATGCCTTTCAGCGTTCAGTCTGGAGCATAGCCCCCCTTATACAGTTCCTCCATGATCCCCTATTCAGTGCTAACATTGGTGCCTCTTCTGATGTTAAACCTATTATTTCAAAATCATTCTTAACCGAATCCAGGTACCTTCTCCTCGGTCTGCCCCAACTCCTCCTACCCTCTACTGCTGGATCCATGAGTCTTTTGGGTAACCTTGCTTCTCCCATGTGTGTAACATGACCCCACCATCTAAGCCTGTTCGCCCTGACTGCTACATCTATAGAGTTCATTCCCTGTTTTTCTTTGATTTCCTCATTGTGGACACCCTCCTGCCATTGTTCCAATCTACTAGTACCTGCAATCATCCTAGCTACTTTCATATCCGTAACCTCAACCTTGTTGATAAGGTAACCTGAATCCACCCAGCTTTCGCTCCCATACAACAAAGTTGGTCGAAAGATTGATCGGTGCACAGATAACTTAGTCTTGGTACTGACTTCCTTCTTGCAGAAGAGAGTAGATCGTAGCTGAGCGCTCACTGCATTAGCTTTGCTACACCTCGCTTCCAGTTCTTTCACTATGTTGCCATCCTGTGAGAATATGCATCCTAAGTACTTGAAACCGTCCACCTATTCTAACTTTGTTCCTCCTATTTGGCACTCAATCCGTTTATATTTCTTTCCCACTGACATTACTTTCGTTTTGGAGATGCTAATCTTCATACCATAGTCCTTACATTTCTGATCTAGCTCTGAAATATTACTTTGCAAACTTTCAATCGAATCTGCCATCACAACTAAGTCATCCGCATATGCAAGACTGCTTATTTTGTGTTCACATATCTTAATCTCACCCAGCCAGTCTATTGTTTTCAACATATGATCCATAAATAATATGAACAACAGTGGAGACAGGTTGCAGCCTTGTCTTACCCCTGAAACTACTCTGAACCATGAACTCAATTTACCGTCAACTCTAACTGCTGCCTGACTACCTACGTAAAGACCTTTAATTGCTTGCAAAAGTTTGCCTCCTATTCCATAATCTCGTAGAACAGACAATAACTTCCTCCTAGGAATCCGGTCATATGCCTTTTCTAGATCTATAAAGCATAGATACAATTTCCTTTTCCACTCATAACACTTCTCCATTATTTGCCGTAAGCTAAAGATCTGGTCCTGACAACCTCTAAGAGGCCTAAACCCACACTGATTTTCATCCAATTGGTCCTCAACTAATACTCGCACTTTCCTTTCAACAATATCTGAGAAGATTTTACCCACAACGCTGATTAAAGAGATACCTCTGTAGTTGTTACAATCTTTTATGTTTCCAAGTTTAAAGATTGGTGTGATTACTGCTTTTGTCCAGTCTGATGGAACCTGTCCCGACTCCCAGGCCATTTCAATTATCCTATGTAGCCATTTAAGACCTGACATTCCACTGTATTTGATGAGTTCCGACTTAATTTCATCCACCCCAGCCGCTTTATTGCACTGCAATCTATTGACCATTTTTTCCACTTCCTCAAATGTGATCCTATTTCCATCATCATTCCTATCCCATTCTACCTCGAAATCTGAAACATTACTGATCGCATTTTCACCTACATTGAGCAACTCTTCAAAATATTCCCTCCATCTGCCCAAGGCATCCACAGGGTTCACCTGCAGTTTTCCTGACCTGTCCAAAATACTTGTCATTTCCTTCTTACCACCCTTTCGAAGACTGCTAATTACACTCCAGAATGGTTTTCCAGCAGCTTGACGCATAGTCTCCAACCTGTTTCCAAAGTCTTCCCACGATTTCTTCTTGAATGCTGCAGTTATGTGTTTGTCTTTGTTTCTTTCTTCAACATAACTTTCTCTGTCTACCTGGGTTCTGGTATGTAGCCATTTTTGATACGCCTTCTTTTTCCTTTTACAGGCTGCCTTTACTGTATCATTCCATCAAGCTGTTTGCTTCATCCTACTTTTACACACTACTGTTCCAAGACATTGTTTAGCCACTTCTAGTACTGTGTCCCTGTACCTTGTCCATTCCTTTTCCTATGACTGTAATTGACTACATTCAACTAACTGGTACCTTTCTGAGATCGCTGTTATGTACTTGTGCCTGATTTCCTTATCCTGAAGTTTCTCCACTCTTATCCCCCTACATATGGACCTGACCTCCTGCACTTTCGGCCTCACAATCCCAATTTCACTGCAGATTAAATAATGATCAGTGTCATCAAAGAATCCCCTGAATACACGTGTGTCCCTCACAGCCTTCCTGAATTCCTGATCTGTTATTATATAGTCAATGACAGATCTAGTTGCCCTGCCTTTCCAAGTATACCGGTGAATGTTCTTATGTTTAAAAAAGGAGTTTGTGATTACTAAGCCCATACTGGCACAGAAATCCAAGAGTTGTTTCCCGTTCCTGTTGGCCTCCATATCCTCTCCAAATTTACCCATAACCTTTTCATACCCTTCTGTTCGATTTCCAATCCTGGCGTTAAAATCACCCATGAGCAGAACACTGTCCTTGTCCTTTACTCTAACAACTACATCACTGAGTGCCTCATAAAAACTATCCATCTTATCTTGATCTGTCCCTTCACAATGCGAATATACTGACACAATCCTAATTTTCTTGCTAGACACTGTCAAATCTATCCACATAAGTCGTTCGTTTACATACCTTATTGCAACTACGCTGGGTTCCATTTCTTTCCTGATGTAAAGCCCTACACCCCATTGTGCTATTCCTGCTTTGACTCCTGACAGGTAGACCTTGTATTCTCCCACTTCCTCTTCTTTCTCACCCCTTACCCGAATGTCACTAACAGCTAAAACGTCCAGCCCCATCTTACTTGCAGCCTCTGCCAGCTGTACCTTCTTCTCAGAGTAGCCCCCATTGATATTACTAGCTCCCCATCTCATTACCATTTGTTTGCCAAGTCGTATCTTAGGAGTCCCTGGTTTGTCAGTTAGAGGTCACCTCCAAAGGTCCAAGGCATTTTGCTCTGATTATTGCCAGCATCATATTTAAAGTACCAGGGAAGCAGGTTGCTAGCCTTACTTGCCACGAGTCCCATTGGGTTTTACCCCTAACGGCTGAGGGACTAACCGGTGGATTTGGTAGTCTTTGCCGTATGAGCACAAAGGTGACCACGACTCAGAATATGTCCGAGATGCCCAGCCTTATTCCAAAGTAACTGGTATCCCGACTGTCGGGACCACTTACTTGGCCTCTCATACATTGCCCGTGGTTCATGAAGTAGGACATGACTACAAGAACCCACAGCATGAAGCACGTCTCAAATATTAGACAAAGCTAAATAGCTACAGCAATTTCAGTGTGACAGGATAATCGCAAAAATATATCATGATGAAAAGGTCACTCAGCGATTCACTAAGATCTCCACTGTAAAAGTTTTACACGGTCCACTCACATTAATATAATCACCTCCTACGTTCGACGTCAACGTGCAGTAATCACATATGGCACGTGGCAGCACTAGTAGTCGAGGGTATATAAATCATGTCGGGGGGGGGGGGGGGGGGAGGGAGCCACGGAAAACAGTGCAGTCGTTGTCGTTGAACCGTGGATTTAATTTCAAAGAATATTCTTAAAAGTTTATTTTATTTACTAGCGATTCATCAAGAACATTAACACATTTGATCACACTATGTGAGCGTGGAAGTAGTTGCCGAGGAGTAACTGATGAAATCAAAATCAAATTGCTTTTAACAAATGGGAATTTTAATCCTAAATTTTTTTAAAAAAAGAAACAGATTTAAAATTATAAGCAGAAAGCACCCTCTAAATATCAAGTTACAATTCATTCAAAGGCAGAAAGAAACAAATTTTTGAGTGTATGAGCTTTCGGGCTGAGAACCTAGCCGCTCTCTTTTGACACGGCCGTAGTCAGGACCGCTGACAACAACCTCTGTAAGACTACACTGGTGCAAATCTGCTACACACCAGATGACCTTAAAGTAAAAGTTTTGACAATTTACACAAGCACACAAACTATGCAATCCGTAGGAGGGATGGAAATGGTACAGAACACTAAAATTAAAAGATTAACTTGCCACCGTAGGTGCAACTTCATTTTAACTTCTAAGAAAAAGTCTTACGGTGGAAGGGTGGCAACTTTATATACTAAAATGACCACTTAAATAAAAGGCAATGAAATGCTATGTTATATAAAATTATACGATGTTGGCCAAACGAGTTAACATGCTCTACAATACACTCATACCGCCTCTCAAGATGATAGGCAAGACAAAAACATATTTCAGGAATTAGGCCGTTACACTCCAAGCAATAAATTCGTTAACACACCGAATCCGACAAACATGACAGAGGCAGCTATTAACGTACGGCAGATTGATAGGAAGATTACCGAACAACCCGAACTGCAGGTTGCTCTAACCCGCCCCTACTCCACAAGGGAAAAACGGACCACCCAATTCATAAATACCATCTTTCCGCAGGTGTGCAAACGAAGGAGAATGGTGGGACGACCCCAAAACAAAGCGGCTGCTGACCTCACCAAGAAAACAAGTAGAATTTAACAAGAGTAAATCAAACAACATATAACCAATCACTTAACTTCTAATAAACTGTGATTTCTCGAGAAGACCTGGAACAGCACCCCCAAATCGCTCTCCCGAACTGTCCTCTGACAGCCGCTTCAACGGACCCAGAAGGCGCGCCGATCTCCCGTCTCACGACGTCGCAGCTCGCACCGGCCAGACTGATGTCGTGGGTTGACTCCTGTCGCTCTCGTGTCGGCCGCGAAGCCACTACCCCTCGCTATACGGCGCGGCCCACTGGACTCACGTGGCGAACTCACATGCGCTGACGCTCAAGGCCGACAAATAATCTGGTCTCTCAGTGCGCGACCGACCAACAACCGATCGATCCAACCGCCAATGACTATTGCCTGAACAACTCGAGCAGACTGGCGGCCTAACGTGCAGACTCAGATGCAGGAATTAAGTCCCGACCGGGCGACCACTCGCTGAGTTCTCTTACTGGGGAGTGAAAAGACTCTCATTTATCCGGCTTTAAAGAATTGATCCGAACGAAAGGCATACTAACACCCCAGACGACAGACAACACTAACTGCCCCACAAATTCGGACGAGAGACAGACTAGCAAGCTGGGGACGAGAGACTGACCCCAGACTGACTCCAGACTCACCCATACTGACCCGACTGAACCCCTGGCGTGCTCATAGCGCCCCTTAAATGCACGTGAACAGGCAACCTTTCCCCTTTCCCACCAGAGGGAGACACCAAAGCTATGACTGCCACAGCGGCGCCACCGCGAGAAACGGAGGGCGACTGCTTCACACAACGCGCTGCGACGCTCTCTTCAAAACAGCAGTTTTTACCACGGCTCAGTTGTAATGCGGAAACGGAGCGATTTATCTGACGTCCAAAAGTGCATGATCATCGGCCTTCAGGCAAAGGGTGCAGGCGTCTCCGAAACGGCTTAGTTTGTAAACTTTTCGGGTGCTGCCGTGGTTAAAGTGTACCGTACATGGCACACAATGGTTCTATCCAAAACCAGCCTCGAGGCCTCTGCGGTGCCCCACAAGCCATAGACGAGCGACGGCAACAGACATGTATCCTGGCGAATAGCAACTGACCGCCCAGATGAAGCAAAGGGCTAATAACAATGTGTACTCAACGATCGTTCACCAAATGTACCTGCCTATGGGGCTCCCAATAGGCGCCTGGTCATGCCCCTCTGCTGACTGCAGTACCACAATCGGACGTCTGTTTTGTGACGAAAGGTGGCGTTTTCAGATGAGTCACATATTTTTTTGCTCCATCGGACAGATGGCTGTTGGCTTGTACAGCGAAGAAACGTCTGAAACCAACCACACTGCAACAATCGTCAGAAGGGTCCACGTCAGAGGGAATTCCTCGGGTGATTTCGTAACTCCTGATGATTTTTTTTTCTGCGAGTCATCAGTCTTCAGACTGATTCGATGAGGACCGCCACGAATTCCTCTACTGTGCCAACCTCTTCATCTCAGAGTAGCACTTGCAACCTACTCCCTCAATTATTTTCTGGATGTATTCCAAACTCCTTTACAGTTTTGCCTTGTAAAGTTCCCTTTAGTTCCATGGAAGTTACTCAGTGGTGTCTTAACTGAAGTCGTATCATCCTATCACTTCTCTTTGTGAGTGTTTTTAGCTTATTCCTTTCCTCTCCGATTCTGCGCAGAATCTCCTCATTCCTTATTCTATTAGTCCACTTATTTTCCAACATTTGTCTGTAGCACCACATCTCAATGCTGTGCTCCAAACGTACATTCCCAGAATTTTTTTTCTCAGATTAAGGCCTACGTTTGATACTGCTAGACTTCTCTTGGTCAGGAATGTCCTTTTTTCCAGTGCTAGTCTGCTTCTGATGTCCTCCTTGCTCCGTCCACTACTGGTTATTTTTCTGCCTCTGTAGCAGAATTCCTTAACTTCGTCTGCTTCGTGACCGCCAGTCCTGATGTAAAGTTTCTCGGTGTTCTCATTTCTGCTACTTGTTATTACTTTCGCCTTTCTTCGATTCATTGTCAGCCCATACTCTGTTCTCATTTGACTGTTCATTCCAATCAGAAGATCTCGTAATTCTTCTTCACTTACACTGAGGACAGTTATGTCATCAGAGAATCGTATATCCTTTCACTTAAATTTTAATTCCACTCCTGAACGTTTCTTTTATTTCCGTCATTACTTCTTCAACGTACAGATTGAGCAATAGGGGCTGAAGACTACATGCCTGTCTCACACCCTAAAGGCACTTAATTTTTCGTGGGCACGATCGCATCTACCACCAGGAAAATGGAACGTGTCACGCAGGTCCCAGCGTACATGCTTATTTCAAGAGGTACCAGGATGGGTTTACCGTACTCCCCTAGCCACGAATCTTCCTGGACTTAAATCCAATCGCGAATCTGTGGAACCACTTCGATCGTGCTGTTTGCATCTTGGATCTCCAACCTAGCGAGAGGGCCACTTCACTGGAATCAGCATGGTTCCACATTCCTGGATCTACCTTCCAGAACATCACTGACTCTTCCTGCACGTCTCGTAGTTGTCCACGCTGAAAGAGTTGTTTATTCAGGCTTTTGACAAGTGGACACATTAACGTGACTGGACAGGGTAGATTTTGCTCCAAATAAGTTACAGACTATATTATAACCTTCTTATTGTCAGGTGAAATACATCGAAGAGCCGAACACAGATTTACTTCTATCCTCTTGTCAGAATAGAAAATGCTCTCCGCTTAAAAGGGGCGCATTTCGAAAATTACGTACTGAAGAACACTATTAGATCTCCTAGCCTCGTTGATGCAATGGGTGGAGAGTCAGTCTCTTGCAGGCACTAATGTTCCAGTCGGTGACCGAGTTCCTCGCTCGATGTTCCATATATTAGGCAACGTGTTATTAGCGCTTGGAAACTCATAAAGTTTTGCATAAACTGATTATTGAACTAACCAGTTAAAAAACGCGACTATTATTGGCAAGCGCTTTATGTAAACCTCAACATTTACAGCGTCTCACCAGTAATTTCACCTCTACTGGTGATTAATGATTTGTGAGATGTGCACATGTTTGAAGTCTACATGGCTGAACGACCTTTTTTGTTTTGGATCTGGATACAAACTCAGCTCCTATAACGATTGGAAACCAAGCAAAGCTTTCCTCCTTCGCCGAGACTTGATGACAACAATGACCATCACTGTTGACTGGGCATAAAAAGACGTGAACTATCGAATTTCCAGGAGTATCAATTTTCAAATCAGAACTTGAAAATAAAAGAAAGTTTTTGTACTGAACAGTGAATTGTAGTAAAGACCCTTAGCTGCCAGTTAATTACTTAGTTTCATTCTCAAGTAGCAAAGTGTGCGTATGTTTAAAACAGAAATGCCATCATATAACGTTGAGACCGGGTTTTAAACCCAATACCCAATCGGATGAGAACTAAGTAAAAACAAATATTTGATGTCGAATTTTTTCATGTCTAGCGAAATGTTTGAACCTGAAATAATGAAACAAACTTGTTACTGGACCAGGATTCGTACCCATCACCTTCCCCTTTGTTTTCCAGCCATGAATAGATGTTAAATATCGATCGTTTGTACACTAGCATGAGATATGATCCTGTTTCGCTACAGAGAACGCAACTAGATATTTTGTGCGGACTGAGAGTCCAACCCTAGAAACATGGTCACGAAGATATGTTAACTACCAAATTCTTTTTCTAGAATTGATTTGATTGAATTTGTAATGGTTTTATGGGAAATTGTCTGATAATTGGGAGTCGGACACAGCACATGTGGACATTGTCAACTGCAAAAGAAGAAACATTTGTCATCTTACTTTTTTTCGCCAGGAGGTATGAGTGGAGTGTCTGAACATGAAATGCTGCTGTGAAAAGTTCATTGCCTGGCAGCATGTTTACATGAGCAGCTACCGTTAGAGTTGACAACAGAAGAAGAGATATTAAAAAAAATTTATTTGTCACAAACAGTTCGGCGTGGGGAAGATAAGGCTTGAAATGAAATGATAACTATTCTTGTTCTGCACCGGGACTCTAACCTAGTTACATGCTTTACCTGAGGGCCTAGCGGAGTTCTCTATCTTGGGGAAAACAACGAAATGATGGAACTCTATCGTCCTGGGAAAGTCAAGTAGATCGAATTCGAATTCCAGTCCACCACTAACGTCTCGACTTCAAATCAAATACACTGAATAAAACAAAATTTGTGTTATAAGAAACACTACTGTGACGGCTTCGCTGTTCAGCTGTCATGCCCAACCTAAACTGGAGATGCGAGTGGATGCCGTGTTTATATCGGATTCTGAACTACAGCGCAACCTGACTGCCTGCACATGGCGTTACGAAAATGCTGTATACACTCTACGACGAAAGAACGATATATCACGAAAGAATTACCCGAATGGGACGGAAATCCGTAGATGTGGTGCACATCTACAGTTATTCAAACGCTTACTGTGTTTTAAAAACAATAGATGGCCTATTCAAAAGAAAGAGATTCTCAGATTCAACAGCTCAATAACGCTTTGGTCCTCCTCTGGCCCTTGCGAAGCAGTTATTAACGCCCTCCTGAGTGAAATCGTGCCAAATTCTGTCCAATTGCCGCTTTAGATCGTCAAAATCCCGACATAGTTGGAAAGTCTTACTGATAATTCTGCAAATGTTCTTAATTGGGGAGAGATCCGGTGACCTTCCAGGCCTAAAGTGGTTTTGGAAAGCACGTAGACTTGCAATAGAAGCTCAAGCCGTATGCGGGCGGGCATTACCCTGCTGAGATGGAAGCCCTCCATGGCTTGCCATGAAAGGCAACAGAACGGGGAACAGAATATGCTCGACGCACCGCTGCACTGTAAGGGAGCCTCGGATGACAGCCAAAGGGTTCCTGCAATGAAAGGAAATGGCACACCGGACCATCACTCTTGGTTGTCAGACCATTTGGAGGGCGAGTCAGGATGGTTTCCACTGTTGGCTCGGAGCACTATGGGACTTAACAAAAAATGGTTCAAATGGCTCCGAGCACTATGGGACTTAACAGCTGTGGTCATCAGTCCCCTAGAACTTAGAACTACTTAAACCTAACTAACCTAAGGACATCACACACACCCATGCCCGAGGCAGGATTCGAATCTGCGACCGTAGCAGTCGCGCGATTCCGGACTGCGCGCCTAGAACCGCGAGACCACCGTGGCCGGCGGGACTTAACATCTTAGGTCATCAGTCCCCTAGATCTTAGAACTACTTAAACCTAACTAACCATGCCCGAGGCAGGATTCGAACCTGCGACCGTAGCAGCCCCGCGGTTCCGGACTGCAGCGGTAGAACCGCACGGCCACCGCGGCCGGCGTTTCCACTGTTATCTAGGCCGTCTCCACACACGTCTTCACTCGTCATCAGGGTTAAGTTGGAAGCGGAACGCATCCCTGAAGACAATTTTACTCCCATGAGATTCCACGTGGGCTGCTCCCGGCGGCTGTTCGAGTCCGCCCGCGGGCATGAGTGTGTGTGATTGGCCTTGGGTTAAGTAGTGTGTAAGCTTAGGGACTGATGACCTTAACAGTTAAGTCCCATAAGATTTCACACACATTTGAATAATTTTTTTTATTTCACATGGAAGATGTGTCTAGAGACGGCCCAGAGAGCACTGGGATGTTAATCCCAATGTCAGGCAATATACTGCCAGACAATTAGGTGCGATTGCCTGGTGTGACAGCTCTCTGGAACCCTGTTGGTCGCCATATGCGGCCCTCTTACAGCACAGCGGTACGTCGACGGTATTCTACTACCCGATTTGTCGCCCTTCATGGCAAGCCAACCTGGGCTTACATTTAAGCAAGATAATGCCCGCCCGCTCACAATTAGAGTTTCTGCTGCTTGTCTTTTTGCTTGTGAAACCCACCTATCCCAGCAAGACACTAAAACAAAAAAAAAAAGAAAAGAAAGGCGACGCACCACGAAAGAGTTGCAAACTGGTCACAAATAAATATGCATACTCGTGTGGACGTGAAATGCAAAATTGTTCTGTTTGGTGGACGATAGATGAATGTGTGACGCTGCAGCGCAGTTTCACCATGGGACTGGCAAATAAGTGGATACGATACAAAGGTGTAAAGTCTTTGCGAATTTCACTCCGCGTTTTTAGTTGGACAGTAACTATGCCTCACAGACAGGGCGTGAACAGTGCATTCAGATGTCAACATTTGAGAGAGGACGTATAGTTGGGCTCAAAGAGTTCGGTTGGAATAATCGACTGATTTCTCGACATTTGAATAGGAGCGCTGACGCTATTCGACAATGTGAATGGGTGAACTATGGCCGATCAAAGCGTCAAGAAGGAAGCAGACGACATATAGGAACAACAGAACTTGAGGAGGGAGCAATGCTCACAGCGACGCTCAGACCCCGGAGTCATCATTATCATCGATGCGACGAGCAAATGATGCTTGAGTGGCCACGTGCACCATTAGTAGGAGCCTTATAGAAAGAGGACCGAGCTCACGGTGCTACTTGGACCGACCATCACTGACCTCTGTCCACCAAGAAGCCCGTTCCCTTTGGCGTCAGGCACATTCGTCCTGGAATATCATTGACTGGAGTAAAATTGTCTTCAGTTGCCCTTCGAAACGAGCCTTCATGACCAACGAAGACGCATCGGAACACATTTGGGCCTTTTTTTTATTGATTTTTTTTTACGGTACGTGAAGTCCAGAACTGATTTATGAATCCACGGAAGCCGTTTGATGCAACTCCCAAAACAACTTTGAAGTTTTTCGGGCTCCTTTAATGTGATAAAACAAGGTAGGTTATTTAACAACGATGTGGCTCTGTGGTAGAGCGCTTGCGTGTCACGGCATGCGGGAAGGGGATGGGGTGTGGTGGGAGCGGAGGGGTGGGAGGTGTCGTACGGAATCAGGATTTTAACAAAGATCTCCCTATACAGATGGGGAAAAATCAGTAGCACTCGAGACTGGTAATCAGGGGAATTAGCCTTGTTCAAATGTTTCAAATGGCGCTGAGCACTATGGGACTTAACATCTGCGGCCATCAGTCCCCTAGAACTTAGAACTACTTAAACCTAACTAACCTCAGTACATCATACACATCCATGCCCGAGGTAGGATTCGAATCTGCGACGTAGCAGTCGCGCGGTTCCTGACTGAAGCGCCTACAACCGCTCGGCTACATCGGCCGGCAATTAGTCTTGTTCCGGCTATTTTCTTCAGTTTTTTTTTCGTTCCGTTTGAGTATTTACGTCATTCAAGTACAGAATCTATCAAAAATAACCTAATGAACACATATAACTGTTATTTTTCGAAAAATGTACATCCTCGTATTTCTAGTTACAAATTGCACACAAAAATCTTGCATTCATTGCAAACATGCAGGGTGAAATTTGTGATTTCCGAACGGTTTGCATTATGATGTTCAAACTGCACGGCGCCATGAGTCATGATGTCAATTAGGATGCGCATTTGGATGGGTTCGTCAATAAGCAAAATTGGAATAATAAGCAAATCACGGAATAATCGGTGCGATATTCCTTGATGCCATGGTCACCACCGAACGGTTCGTGAAGGTTTTCGAAGACGATTTCATCCCCATTATCTAAACTGATACGGATGTCGACTCTACGTGGTTCATGCAAGACGGGGCTCGATCCCATCGAAGCAGGAGAGTGTTTGATGTCCTGGAGGAGCACATTTGGTACCGCATTCTGCCTCTTGGGTACTTAGACGCCACTGGCATGGGCCTCGATTGGCCTCCTGAACACATGCGACTCCTCTTTGTGGAGTTATGTTAAACACAAGGTGTACAGCAATAACCCTAAAAGCATTGCTGAACTGAAAACAGTCGTTCAGGAGCTCATCGACAGCATCAATGTTGCGACACTTCCGAGGGGCATGCAGAATGTCGCAATTCGTCTGCACCACATCATCGGAAATGATGACAGGCATGTCGAACATGTCATAACCGAAATCCGAATATCTGTAGTGACGTTGACATGTTGAATGAAGTGTGTGCACACCGTAGTTAGTAGTGAGTTTACGTTTTTTTATATTGTTTAGTAAAGTCTCCGTGTAAATTCCTGAGTAGTGATCTTCTGTAAAAGATCGTTAATCAAGATCCTTCAAATTGAAATAATACAAATTAATTTTTTTCCATATTTGTGTTTTTCACGACTCTCGGAAATGGTCGTGGAGCATGCACCTTTGTCTAAAAATTTGATTCCATTGGAAATCGAACCCATGTCTCCACATGTAGCAAGCGCTCTACGACATAGCACAGCTGCTTATAGAAATATGTAAAATACTTTTGTTTATTAAAGATAATCGGGAAACTTCAGAGCCGCTTTTCTCGAGATCTTTTGAGAATTGCATCTACGCGCATTGATGGATTGCTATTTGAGTTCCGAAGTTCACGTACCATAATAGAGAACATTACAATAATCCGATTTCCGTGTTGTCTCGTTGTTAGTAGCCAACCGGAAATTCTGACTATATGATATACGAGTTTCAGTAATCCGATTTAGCGACGACTCTCTGTAGCGCCCTTTCTCGCCGGAAAACACACATTTGCATAACTGGGCTCCATACCTACAATGTAACAGTAACTTCGTGTGCAAGCAATGCTTTCGGAATGCAAAATTTAACAGTGCCGTGGCTTCCAGCTATACATACGCCTAACCAAAACTAGCTCTGCATAAATTCAGGCCCTAGGTCATGGAAATCATACAGACAATAGCAATATGCCCTTACTGTCAACTGCGTTGTTCATTCGCTAGATTCTGGAATGACTAATATAATACAATTTTGATGCATTTTCATTATAATTGTGTCATACTCTTTGACGCTGTTCAGTCACAACGGGCCATTTCGCATTCTTTCCCATAGCACGAATGCTGAAAAACCAGAATCGAATCAAATCGTGTTATATACATTTCAGCTGACGGTACATAGAGTATTGTGTTCAAGACCTATTTCAAAGTCTGTGTTTATTAGGCCGCTCTTTTGTTGGCTGTTTCCACTATTTTGAGCTTACAGTGTGGTGTTGATTACGTGACTTTGCTCTTTAGATCACCATTGAGGGCTATTCACCTGTGGGAGAGGGATCGAAAGGAAGCAGAATGGGAATAACGTTGCGAAAACTAAAAGACAGCATGAAAGGAGAGCTGGGTAAGTAACTATAGCTCGCCCGATTAGCCACGAGATCTAACACACTGCTTTCCGGGAGTCTGCCGGACAGTCTGTGGATGGTTTTTAAGGCGGTTTTCCGTCTGCCTCGGAGAATGCGGGCTGATTTGCCTCATTCCGCCTCAATTACACTATGTTAGCGATTGCTTCGCAAACACTTTCTCTAGGTACGCGTGCAAGATAATTACTCTACCACGCAAACATTGGGGTTACTCTCGTCTGGTGTGAGATGTTCCCGGGGGAGTCCACTGGGGCTGAACCGTTCAATTACCCTGGGTTCGGTGTGAGGCGGCGGTGGGGCGAATGGACTACTGTAGCCTGTTGTGAGGTGTGAACCAGTGAGGGCTACGGCGGGAACGAAGCCTCTACGTCAGGGGTGGGCAGGAATCCTGCACGTGTGCGGTGGACTTGCACGCGTGCAGTTAACAGTCGTTCTGCGTGCACACAGGGGCAAGCTGGCCACCCGCTTATGTCCCATCCCCACCATACCTTCTGTCCGCTCCTTCCTCTGTAATGCGTTTTGTTTCCTAGCTTGCTTTATTCAATGAAGGAATAAGATTAGTAGGAGTGCTGGAAAGATATCGTGGTTTGAAAGAGTACCTATTACCTACGATACGTTTTATTTAATTATCACAGGTGGAGTGGAACAAAATAAGGTTAGTAGGAGTACTTGAAAGATGTGTTTTGAAAGAGTACCTACCTAAGATACGTTTTATTTAATTATCACAGGTGGAGTGGAACCAAATTTCTACATACAGACAAACGCAAGCAGTTACTTAAATTTTCATCACTGACGTTTCCTCTTAACCGACACTTACTAATTCAGCAAATCGTTTTCCAGCTCTCGCTATATTAAGCGTAATCTTATAACTTGCACGTACAGCTGGGCTATTATTGTTGTCGTCCTGAAAAATTGAAAACAGTGCTCCATAAAATGTTAAATCAGTTAGATGAGAGACATGACGAAAGGAGGTCGCAGATCTCTCGTGACCACAGCAACTACGACAGATTCATCTAGTATCGTCAGATCGCTCTTCTTAAGCTCAGTCAATTTCTCCATCCACTCAGAATCCGACAATAAATTGTAATCGTCCTTGTGAAATTTGTTATAATGGCCTTCAATACTAAACTTCCGCTGACCAGCGAGAATACTGCCACATTTTAAACATTTCGAATTTTCACGTTTTTGCACAAAGAAAAAATGATTCTCCCATTACTTTTTAAAAGATAGCAACTCTCCGCTTCTCCGTTTCCTTGTTTCACTCTGCATTTTTCGGTTCTTGAAATACAACGTTCACTACGTAGTGGTCGCTACGCATCGACGTCCGCAGCTTAGCCTGGCACTACACTGCCGCAACCTGCCGGCTGTCGCCACTGCCCCAGTCGACGACTGCACGCGAGCAGCACACGTGCAGCGCTGTGCGCTCATGAGCCGCGTGCAACGTTTGCCCGCCCCTGCTCTAAGTCGTTTCTAAGTCTCCAGTTCCATACAATACAAGTAACGACACCTGATTTACTTAACGAATGATAATTCTCAGTGAAATTTGCAATGTCCACGCATCGACGTGTTGTTATTCGTGTGGAAAATATTGCACAAATGCATGGTTTTATATTCTGATTGACCTTCACTGTCTGTAGTTTGACTCGAGGAGACGTACTTCGCTTTAGGTACTTCAACCGAGATCAGTATTTAAGAACTTTTGAGCTACCCTGTAATCACGAAGAAGCCAGAGTCAAGTGTAGAAACATCCCAGTGTTTTATCTGGAGAAAGAAAAAATAAAGTTTGCAGCGTACAGAACAAAACGGAACAAGAACGTAGACTCAGTTATATTACGGAAGTTACATCTTCAGAAGCACAAAAACTGGAATCCATTATTCAGGACAGCACAGTCGAAATTCCATTGTTGTGACGTATGTGGTAGGTTACAGTGGTGGTTATAATACTGCAACTCAAGCGTTACCTTGGTGTGCTGTTCTTGAGACGTCCTTATCATTCTGCTGTAAAGAGCTGAGTAGCTGATTATTGTGGAACAACACAAAGATCTGGCACCTGATTCTTATCTTCAACTAGGAAGAAGGACTAAGTATAAGACTGTAACACACCGATCTACCATCGAAAACATGTTACTAACTTTACTTTTATACGTGACGGCTTATGTGCAACAACAAAATCAATAAAGAAATTGAAATGAACATTTCTAACCATATAATGTGAAAACATGATTGGATCAAAATGTATTTTGTTCAGTGAACTGGTTCAGAACGTGTTAAGTGCAATATAGAAATTGAAATGGCGCATTCACGCACTGAGAAATGATTTCAATCATTGCTAACTCTGGAACATAATGATTTTATCTTGGAACTCTTACATTTGGTCCGGGTTTGCATAGAAAAACAGTAATATCAGAAAATTGAGTCCTCCTTTATGCAAAACATCTTGTTATTCGATTATTTCTTTATTCTGCCAAACTATTTGTGGCAGAATCTAGTTTGGGAGAATAAAGAAATAAACGAATAACAACGTGTTTTGCATCAAGGCGGACTCAATTTTCTGATATTAGTGGAACATAATCTAAATATATAGGTCCTGCCGTCAACAATTTTCATACATTTCGTTTGATTAGGTAGCGAAGTGTATTTTTCTTTGTGCACTTAATACAATTTGAAACGCAGCTCCTCCAATGTCCTTCCAGCGTGAGAAGCTTCATTCCGTTTCTGTTTTCCTTTTGGGAATTTTTTTGGTGACTCAGCTTTCTTCATATCAACCAGCGAATACTGCAAAATGCGACCAGTACCGCTTTACAAACCGCTGATTACACTGTTGAGAAGATTTCTTTTAACGTTTAGCGTAGGTCAAGACAAGAAATTTAGTTTCTTCAAAAAACGTCTTAAGAAACAACGATCACATATTTCTTGAATAGGAAAAGCTCATATCCAGATAGGAGGAGTTTTAAAGACGAAGTCAGTAAAGTGTGAACAATGTCCCTCTTTTCGTCTGATAGCACTCCGTAAGTATTTTTTCTCACACAGATTACACATGTTTCTGCAGCGTTGAAAATTATTATTTGAAACGATGTATAGCAACTAAGGCTATGAAATGCTAAAAAATACAAAACAGCTATCAATCAAAGGCTAAGTCTATCCTCAAACTGGGACGTGTTTATCTCACGTAAGATGATGAAGACTCGTCTGTCTTTGCCTTCCTCCAGCGAGTGTTGGAAACTACACTCCTGGAAATTGAAACAAGAACACCGTGAATTCATTGTCCCAGGAAGGGGAAACTTTATTGACACATTCCTGGGGTCAGATACATCACATGATCACACTGACAGAACCACAGGCACATAGACACAGGCAACAGAGCATGCACAATGTCGGCACTAGTACAGTGTATATCCACCTTTCGCAGCAATGCAGGCTGCTATTCTCCCATGGAGACGATCGTAGAGATGCTGGATGTAGTCCTGTGGAACGGCTTGCCATGCCATTTCCACCTGGCGCCTCAGTTGGACCAGCGTTCGTGCTGGACGTGCAGACCGCGTGAGACGACGCTTCATCCAGTCCCAAACATGCTCAATGGGGGACAGATCCGGAGATCTTGTTGGCCAGGGTAGTTGACTTACACCTTCTAGAGCACGTTGGGTGGCAAGGGATACATGCGGACGTGCATTGTCCTGTTGGAACAGCAAGTTCCCTTGCCGGTCTAGGAATGGTAGAACGATAGGTTCGATGACGGTTTGGATGTACCGTGCACTATTCAGTGTCCCCTCGACGATCACCAGTGGTGTACGGCCAGTGTAGGAGATCGCTCCCCACACCATGATGCCGGGTGTTGGCCCTGTGTGCCTCGGTCGTATGCAGTCCTGATTGTGGCGCTCACCTGCACGGCGCCAAACACGCATACGACTATCATTGGCACCAAGGCAGAAGCGACTCTCATCGCTGAAGACGACACGTCTCCATTCGTCCCTCCATTCACGCCTGTCGCGACACCACTGGAGGCGGGCTGCACGATGTTGGGGCGTGAGCGGAAGACGGCCTAACGGTGTGCGGGACTGTAGCCCAGCTTCATGGAGACGATTGCGAATGGTCCTCGCCGATTCCCCAGTAGCAACAGTGTCCCTAATTTGCTGGGAAGTGGCGGTGCGGTCCCCTACGGCACTGCGTAGGATCCTACGGTCTTGGCGTGCATCCGTGCGTCGCTGCGGTCCGGTCCCAGGTCGACGGGCACGTGCACCTTCCGCCGACCACTGGCGACAACATCGATGTACTGTGGAGACCTCACGCCCCACGTGTTGAGCAATTCGGCGGTACGTCCACCCGGCCTCCCGCATGCCCACTATACGCCCTCGCTCAAAGTCCGTCAACTGCACATACGGTTCACGTCCACGCTGTCGTGGCATGCTACCAGTGTTGAAGACTGCGATGGAGCTCCGTATGCCACGGCAAACTGGCTGACACTGGCGGCGGCGGTGCACAAATGCTGCGCAGCTAGCGCCATTCGACGGCCAACACCGCGGTTCCTGGTGTGTCCGCTGTGCCGTGCGTGTGATCATTGCTTGTACAGCCCTCTCGCAGTGTCCGGAGCAAGTATGGTGGGTCTGACACACCGGTGTCAATGTGTTCTTTTTTCCATTTCCAGGAGTGTATATGTACAAATGTACACAATACATTTTACTGCTAGAATTGACATTCTTCTCGTAAACCAATAACTCTACAACGAATTAAAATCTGTAGGAACAGCAGGATTTGAGCCCTCTACCTACAGACTGGAAATCACCAATTTAACCACGACGCCATACTAGCAAGAGGTTAAGTGGTATTTACTGTATTGTATGATATTGACTATGAGGTCACACCTTTCCTTAAACATCTGCAATAGCCAGGTAAGCATAGCGTTAAACACTGTGCGGATATAAATTGTCTTCTAAAATACGCAACTTCGATAGCATTCGAAACTCTACAGTATTTCACATAAACATTACTGCGCAACCTCCGCTGCGTCTTAGGCGCAAACTTTTCTTTATGTGGAAAACATAGCTATCCTCAGACTTTGTGTCTTTCAGCGTGCATAAAGTGGAGACATCGTACCAAGCAGAATTTGCTAGAGGAAATGTTATTATCTCCTAGACGGTTATAGGAGCTGGCTTGGACCACCGGCCCCCTAACCGCACAGGGGTTTCCCGCGTGTCGGAGCGACTGCTGGCGATCTACGGCGTATGCTGCTGCTCTTATTTATGCTGGCTTAGTATCATTATAGTTACTGTGTCAGTTTCTACAGAGGAAGACTACAATATAACGAGTGGAAGGATCGCAGTGTGCCTTTGACTCAAATGCAGACAGTCGGTCTGACTTCGTATTCTATGAATACAAACTCATTGACTGGATAAGAATTCTCTTCAGTAATGAGTCCCACTTCGAACTGAGCCCTGATGACCAGGAAAGACGTGTCTGCAGACGTCCCAGGCTGCGGTGGGGTACACTGCCCGACAACCAAGGGTAATGGTCCGGGGTGTCATATCTTTTCATTTCTTTTCACTGCAGGACCGCTTTGGTTGTCATATGCGGAATCCTTAGAGCACAGCGGTGCGTCGACGATATTCTACGCCCCATTTTGTTGTCCTTCATGGAAAACCGTCCTGGGCTCACATTTCAGCAAGATAACGTCCACCCGCACGCGGCGAGGGTTGCTACTGCTTGTCTTCGTGCTTGCGAAACACTACCCTGGCCAGTAAGGTCTTCAGGTCTCTCCCCTGTTGCGAACTTTTGCAGTATTATGGCTACAGTTTTCCAAAAATTACGGAATTGTGATGATCTAACTCGCCGGTCGGACAGAATCTGGCACGACATCGCTCGGAAGGCCATCCAACAACTCTTTCAATCCTACCACACCGAAAACTACTTGCATAAGTGCCAGAGCTGGACCAGCGCAATATGGACCTGCTCAATTTGTGAAGCTCTTCTCTTGAATAAATCATGCAGTTTTTCTCAAAAAAATGGTTCAAATGGCTCTGAGCACTATGGGACTCAACTGATATGGTCATCAGTCCCCTAGAACTTAGAACTACTTAAACCTAACTAACCTAAGGACATCACACACACCCATGCCCGAGGCAGGATTCGAACCTGCGACCGTAGCAGCAGCGCGGCTCCGGACTGGAGCGCCTAGAACCGCACAGCGACGGCGGCCGGCCTGTTTTTCTCAAATTGTAATCGTTTGTTCGTCTGTACATGTACGACAAATCTTCTGATTTCCATCCTATTCGGGTAATTTGTTCGTCGTGTGCCGAATTTTCTGTCTCAGGGAGTAAAATCTACCATCATGATAAAAATGTACCAGTAAATGAAATTGAATTATACACTTAGCAAACTATCTTACGTCGAAAGTTTGGTGTAATGAAAGAAAAAAAGTAAAGTGTTTGCTTCCGTCGCAGATGGGGCGTGATTCAAATAATACTGACCGGTTTGAGCCGCTAGAGCCATCTTCACACATGTGCTAGTCCCTCTGAATGGAATAAGTCACCTTGATGGTTGCCATAACATTAGAATATTAAAGTACAATACGTCTGCCTTGATGAAAGTGTCTACAAAATCAACTTAGCCAAACATCTGGAAGGAATAATGTACTGCGCACTGTTGATAAGTGCTATCAGGTGTCACATACAGATAACGTTCCAGAACTCTCGCCGTAATGTGAAAACATGGTGGTGGGAGCAGAGGTATAAGAAAACATGACAAGCAAACTATTCTGTAGGTCACATTAATCCAATCTGTATTCACAAGGAAAACCTAACTCGCCTGATGCAGGTATAAAAATAAATGTAAGAAGAAGAGTGCAATTCTGGTTTTCCATATACACTCCTGGAAATGGAAAAAAGAACACATTGACACCGGTGTGTCAGGCCCACCATACTTGCTCCGGACACTGCGAGAGGGCTGTACAAGCAATGATCACACGCACGGCACAGCGGACACACCAGGAACCGCGGTGTTCGCCGTCGAATGGCGCTAGCTGTGCAGCATTTGTGCACCGCCGCCGTCAGTGTCAGCCAGTTTGCCGTGGCATACGGAGCTCCATCGCAGTCTTTAACACTGGTAGCATGCCGCGACAGCGTGGACGTGAACCGAATGTGCAGTTGACGGACTTTGAGCGAGGGCGTATAGTGGGCATGCGGGAGGCCGGGTGGACGTACCGCCGAATTGCTCAACACGTGGGGCGTGAGGTCTCCACAGTACATCGATGTTGTCGCCAGTGGTCGGCGGAAGGTGCACGTGCCCGTCGACCTGGGACCGGACCGCAGCGACGCACGGATGCACGCCAAGACCGTAGGATCC
This sequence comes from Schistocerca cancellata, assembly GCF_023864275.1. NCBI lineage: Eukaryota > Metazoa > Arthropoda > Insecta > Orthoptera > Acrididae > Schistocerca > Schistocerca cancellata. Next base: position 767,730,132 of record NC_064630.1, read on the forward strand.
TACGCAGTGCCGTAGGGGACCGCACCGCCACTTCCCAGCAAATTAGGGACACTGTTGCTCCTGAGGTATCGGCGAGGACCATTCGCAACCGTCTCCATGAAGCTGGGCTACGGTCCCGCACACCGTTAGACTCTTCCGCTCACGCCCCAACATCGTGCAGCCCGCCTCCAGTGGTGTCGCGACAGGCGTGAATGGAGGGACGAATGGAGACGTGTCGTCTTCAGCGATGAGAGTCGCTTCTGCCTTGGTGCCAATGATGGTCGTATGCGTGTTTGGCGCCGTGCAGGTGAGCGCTACAATCAGGACTGCATACGACCGAGGCACACAGGGCCAACACCCGGCATCATGGTGTGGGGAGCGATCTCCTACACTGGCCGTACACCACTGGTGATCGTCGAGGGGACACTGAATAGTGCACGGTACATCCAAACCGTCATCGAACCTATCGTTCTACCATTCCTAGACCGGCAAGGGAACTTGCTGTTCCAACAGGACAATGCACGTCCGCATGTATCCCGTGCCACCCAACGTGCTCTAGAAGGTGTAAGTCAACTACCCTGGCCAGCAAGATCTCCGGATCTGTCCCCCATTGAGCATGTTTGGGACTGGATGAAGCGTCGTCTCACGCGGTCTGCACGTCCAGCACGAACGCTGGTCCAACTGAGGCGCCAGGTGGAAATGGCATGGCAAGCCGTTCCACAGGACTACATCCAGCATCTCTACGATCGTCTCCATGGGAGAATAGCAGCCTGCATTGCTGCGAAAGGTGGATATACACTGTACTAGTGCCGACATTGTGCATGCTCTGTTGCCTGTGTCTATGTGCCTGTGGTTCTGTCAGTGTGATCATGTGATGTATCTGACCCCAGGAATGTGTCAATAAAGTTTCCCCTTCCTGGGACAATGAATTCACGGTGTTCTTATTTCAATTTCCAGGAGTGTATTTTTCACCTCCAGATTTTTCATAGCCGGATGTTAGTGTCTTTATGGCTTCCATAACTTTTATCCGTGATGATGACTCCATAAATTACGAACAAAACCAATATCACTGTCATTAAAAATTCCTTTGAAGTCTTTTCAGAACCTTTCTTTTGAAGTGACTCATTACTTCCAAAGGAGACGCTTTACTCCTAGGAGGTACCGAATCCAAACCATGAATAGCGTGCGATACAGGCATTCTCTTATAATCATTTGTCAATATTTAGCTGCTTAATTTCGTTCTCGCATCTAGAAATAAAATGAAAAACGGGAAAAGTCTTGAAAACTGCGGAGTCCCCCAGCGAGGTACGGGCTGGCATGCCTCCAGCGCAGCAGGGGTCGAGTGTGTTACACGCAGCCAAGGAGACACCGCTGCATAGTACCAACAATCATTACTTCAATGGTGCCTGAGGGCTGCAATACACGTGAGAGTTTTTGCTCTCAGACAGTTCAGTAGCGGTTCTAGGCGCTACAGTCTGGAACCGCGCGACCGCTACGGTCGCAGATTCGAATCCTGCCTCGGGCATGGATGTTGTGATGTCCTTAGGTTAGTTAGGTTTAAGTAGTTCTAAGTTCTAGGGGACTGATGACCTCAGAAGTTAAGTCCCATAGTGCCCAGAGCCATTTGAACCATTTGAACAGTTCAGCACTCCAGGACTCTCTGAGAGTACTCACAGTATTGTTTATACTGGGTGGAGGGGAGGACTGGGGTTGAATCTTCGCTTGTAGTTTAATAGTTACTTACCAATACTTTCTGTAAAAATCCTAGAGACTTAAGAGAGCAGATGTCGGAAGAGTTAACACACAGCAGGGGAAGAGCGTCTGTGACAGCTGTGTATATGTTCTTCGGAAGCAGCTCCTCTTCCCTAAGTTCAGTTTGATGTTTGGTAATGTTCAGTTCATTTAGATCCATTTGTACGTCTTTAAACCATCTGATTTTTAACTTACTGTTCCAAAAGTATTCTAAAAGTCGTTTCAGAAGTCTAGAATTCGGTAAGCGATAAACGTGGCCATAAATTAACACCCGTCTTTTTCGCATACTGTCAAGAGTGGATTACTTTCCCTGTAAACCACCGAGTTCGCCAGAGTCTCTGCGGCCCATTAACTCGGCGTTTTTCTATTCACAATCGTTCGGAGTATTCTTCTATAAACTTTCTACAATTTATCATTTGCTTGAGTGTTTACTTTAACGTATTACACTTGCATGTGTTGCCTCGATTAACGACGGAAGAAAAATGCCGAAGTGTAGCATGTATTAGAAAAGGTCGTTTTTTATAAGTTCGCCACGTAGTTTCCTGCGCTCATTTTAGTTTCAACGTTCTGTTGTACCTCGATGATCGTCATTCCAAGTAATAATATCATCATCATCATCAGTGTTCTGCCTAAAGGCAGGTTTTCACATCGTAGTTCTCCAGGCTGTCCGGTCTTCTGCCATCCTCTTCAGGTCTGCGTAATTTCCTCTTCCCTTTATGTCGTCCATCACCTTGTATCTCCTTCTTCCTCTCAGTCTTCTCCCACAAACCAATCCTTCCAAAGCATATACTAGCAAGCACTCACTTCTCGATGAATGTCCCAACCACTTCTTTTTCCTTTCTCTTACAACCTTCAGCAGACTTCTTCTCTCACCAATCCTTTCCAATACTCTTTCATTACTCACTCTTTCCATCCAGCTTATTCTCTCCATTCTCCTCCACGTCCACCTCTCAAATGCTTCTAACCTTTTCTCATCCTCTCGTCTAAGTGTCCATGTTTCTGCCCCATATAGTGCCACACCCCATACAAAACATTTGCCAAGCCTTTTCCTTAGTCCTTTATCTAATTTGCCACATAAGAGTCTCCTCTTTCTGTGGAATGCCTCCTTCGCTATGGCAATTCGAGTTTTCACCTCCTGGTGACATCTCAAGTCTTCAGTTATTGTGCTTCCGAGATATTTAAATTCACTTACTTGGCTAATGGTAGATTGCCCTATTTTAATATTGGACAGTCTGCGTCTTGTACTGATGACCATACTATTTGTTTTTGCTGTGTTTATTTGCATCCCATATTCCACACAAGCTTCATTCAGATCTTTGAGCATGGTATTCACTGTCCGCTCACTTTCTGCCACTAATACCATGTCCTCAGCAAATCATATACATTCTATTCTCTTTCCACCAATACATATTCCTCTTTTACCATCTAAGCTTTTCGCAATAATCTCTTCAAGGTATACGTTAAACAACAGTGGGGAAAGGCAACAACCTTGTCTAACACCTCGTCCAATGCTGCTTTCTTCTGACATTTCATTTCCAATCCTTATCCTTACTTTCTGGTGTAAATATAGATTCTGTATCAGTCGTTTCTCTTTCCAATCTACTCCTTTCCTCTTCAAGATATCCATCAGCTTGTTCCACTGAATTCTGTCAAAAGCCTTTTCTAAATCTATAAAAACAGCAAACATTTCTCTACCCTTTTCCATATATCTTTCCCCTATAGTTGTTAGCAGGCCAATAGCATCTCTTGTTCCTTTTCCTCTTCTAAATCCGAACTGCCCCTCTGCAATCCCTCTATCCAGCTTGCCATATAACCTTCTATTCAACACTCTAAGCAAGATTTTAGCTGCATGAGAAATTAGACGGATGGTCCGGTGCTCTTCACATTTTTAGTATTGTTTTTAGTAATCTCATCAAGGTAGTAAAAAATTTTACCACCTTCCTTTTTCGGGTATTAAAAAGTATAAAACAACTGGGAAGGTGGGCAGCATTTCATTTCCGGTTTCTCAAAAAAGAAACAAAAAGGTAACGCCACATGTACGATGTCAGGTTGCACCGTAGTTCAGAATCCGCATTAAAATGTATTCGTTGCCAATTGAAGCAAAGCCTGTCTAGGTTGATCAATGACAGTGGTGGAATTCACGGCAAACAGAACCTCTGTCACCAACAAGGTTCCTGAGAATAGAAATTTTATTTTATTTTATGAAACAATGGCAATGTAAGGGATCTTACTTGACGTACTTCAGACGCTGGAAATTTTTTCGCGGAACTGGTATTCGAATTGGGATCTCCCGTTTTATATTTTATGATCCTCTCGGTACGATACAGATCCATCATTTCCTCGTTTTCCCCAAGGTGGCAAACTCCACTGCGTGTCGAGTTACGGTGCACCACAAAAATATTCATCATTTCATCTCAACAATTATTGTTTATTTTTTTGTGTTGTCAACAGTAGCGGTAGGTGCTGGTTTCAACTCCTAGCTGAACAATGAAATTTCATCACATCATTTCAAATTTTTCGGTACATGATTTTAAGTTCAACAGTCCACCACTAGCTACTTATAGAGCAACCCTTAGAATTTCATAGGTAATATGTCTGCGTGGATATGTGCTTCGTTGGAACACAGTTAACAGAAAACATTCATCGTGTTCTCTGAAGTAAGACATGCCTACGTGTCGTGCTGGTGAACAAGCAATCGACATTTAACGTCTCTTGATTGCTAGAAACAACAACGGTTGATACCACTTTCGAGTCCATGGAATGTACGGCGAACTTTATTTCAGGTTCACACTTATCGCTACAGGTGAAAAAATTACGACATCTAAGGCTTGATTCTACTTAATTAAGATTTGATTTGATGCTGGGTTCTAATCCGAGTCACTAAACATTACGTCGTGGTATTTCAGTTTTAAGCACGTGCACACTTTGCTGCTTGTGCATGGAGCTAAAACGTCTTTCGTGGTTAGTTAACCAGCAGGTAAGGGTCTTGATAGGATTCTCAATTCGGTACAAAAATTTTCATTTATTTTCAAGTTCAGTCTTGATAACTGATACAGCTGAAAACTTCGATTCTTCACGTTCTGTTATGCCTAATCAGCAGTGACAATCGGTGTCGTGATTGAAAGTGTCGTGGTCCTGTGGAGAGACTCCGCAGGTGGTCGTGTATTGGCTAGCGTTGCTGCCTCTGAATCACGGGGTCCTGGGTTCGATTCCCTGCCGGGTCGGGGACTTTCTCCACCCGGGGACTGGGTGTTTGTGTTGTCCGCATCACCTCATCATCATTCGGGTAGTGGCGAGACTGGAAATGGGAAAGATCGGAACTTGTACGGGTGATGATGACCGCGATGTCGCGTGCTCGACAAACCTACATCCTCATCATAATGCTCTTGTGGATAGAGACCTGACCGGCTCCACACCCCAGACCCTCACTGCTCCTAGAGAAGGCAAACAGGCGCCGACAGATGAAAAACGTCAAATAGTGCGTTTGCTTCTACAAGTCCTGTGGAATTCATGACATGCTCTAAACATGACACGTGACCATTATTTAAAGAATGATAAATTTGATGTTGTGCATTAACTCGAATCCGCGAAGATGGTCTGTGACTGAAACCGGTCGATACTTGGATTTAAAATAAAAGCAGCTGACGGTCAAAAATGCATTTTATAAATCATTTTCTGGTCCGCTGTGAAACCTTATTGAAAATATGTCACTACTCGCGAAGATCATTTGTAAAATTTAATTAATGTACAATGAACACGTTTCAGGGAAGCGCCAGGGTGGCAGAGAGCGCTAATGCGCTGCTTCCTGGACTCGGGTAGGCGCGCCGGCCCCGGATCGAATCCGCCCGGCGGCTTAACGACGAGGGCCGGTGGGCCGGCCAGCCTCTATGTGGTTTTCAGGAAGTTTTTCACATCCCGCTTGGTGAATAGCGGGCTGGTCCCCATGTTCCGCCCCAGTTACACGGCTCCCAGACATCTGAACACTTTCGCACTGTTCCATGGATTACACGTGACGCAGGCAGTTGGGGTGTACTAATTCCATCATGGGGGATACGGGGTGGCGGCAGGAAGGGCATCTGGCCACCCGTTAAACATTAACATGCCAATTGCGATTAACGATGGCTGACCCTGTGTAACTGCGGGACAAGGCTCAAGCGGTAGATAGAACACATTTCAGGGAAGATTTAATTTGTGAACGATGAAATCATGGATCCAATTGAACAGTTTCTTTACTCAGGACAAATAAAGACAAGAATTTCGGCTAGACAGATAGTGATAGAAATAAACGGAAAAGTGAAGATTGTCTGCAGTGCTTTTACTAAAATAAAAGCTGGTGCTATGCTTGAAATGCGTCTGGAAAGGAACGTTTAAATTCAGTGATTATTACCAGACTAACACAACACAACATGAAATTCTAATGTGAAAGCCTTTTAGAAATTATTACTGTAGTGGACTGACAAGACAGCCAGCTCACAGTGACGGCTAACCGAAAGGCACGCGTTTACACACGCCGGCTGGCGTGAGTTCTGGAACAGGATACTTTGTGAATGCTATAGAGAAAAGTATGCAGCTCCTCGGATACTTAACTTTATTCCATCATTGTGGTACATCGCTCTTGACGATACAAATGAGACTTTAATTACAAGCACTGTAAGGCTAATGGCGCCTTGCTAGGTCGTAGCCATGGACTTAGCTGAAGGCTATTCTAACTGTCTCTCGGCAAATGAGAGAAAGGCTTCGTACGTGTAGTCGCTAGCAAAGTCGTCGTACAACTGGGGCGAGTGCTAGTACGTCTTTCTAGACCTGCCATGTGGTGGCGCTAGGTCTGCAATGACTGACAGTGGCGACACGCGGGTCCGACATGTACTAATGGACCACGGCCGATTTAAGCTACCACCTAGCAAGTGTGGTGTCTGGCGGTGACACTACAATTACTGTGTGAGCATTAGGGGGAAAAAAAGTAAGCAGGTGAGTCAATAGTAAATGGAAGAAAGAATTTCGTTTATTTGATCCATTCCAAGAAATAAGAAGAGTTGCCAACTTTAAAAAAATCGTGTGCATATACAACATCAGATGACGTAAAGGAGAAGCATGGGTACGTGTGAGGGCTATAAAACGTTAAGAACTGCAGATCTGGCATTTATCCTGCAGTAGATGTTGTTTGCCTCGTGATGTCGATGATAGTGGTGTGCATAAATCTGCATACGATCATCATTAAGCAGCGCTGTTGATTCTGCAGTGCTGCGAACACATGACAAGTTAAATACGCCACGCAAAGTACGTGAGGCGAGTCGGCGGTGGTTAGCCTATTAAGCGCCTCCCAGTGCGTTGGTAGGCCTGCTCTGCCCCGCGGGATGGGAGCTGTTCCGAGTGGTGAACAGCTAGCGCCGAGCGCTGATCCCTGCATCGCTAAACCGACTCACCGGTGCGTAATTATTCAGCCGTGCCGTTTCCAATTTTCACCGCTCCGATCCCCCTCCCAGCAGACCGCACAAATACGCGGGCCATAAACTCTTGCTGAAGTTAACACTACCAGTAGAAGGAACAGAGTCAAATGTTGTTAGGAGCGTGAGGAAGTTTCACTGCTCATCAAATCATATCACCTGTCCAAATGTTTCACTGTATGATCCATTGAAGACCTCCCCTTTCAAAGTGCAAGTGCAGTGACGTGCAAATATTAAGGACGGAAGTACCTTCAGCATTATGTGTCACTGCCAAGTAATATATCTCTTTAAAACTATGGCCATACATAGAAAGAAAACAGACATTGTAGTACAGAAGGTAACTGAAAAATGTTAAAATTTCGTCCTGTTTTCCAACGCTAAATTTGTTACAAGTGTCACGCGTAATTTTGTATATTCGTGAATTAGCTTGTTGCGGTATTATGTTTCTTCCGAATGGATTTTCATGTTTAGGTTGCTCGTTCTGGTGTCACCGCCAGACACCACACTTCCTAGGTGGTAGCCATTAAATCGGCCGCGGTCCGCTAGTATACGACGGACCCGCGTGTCGCCACTGTCAGTGATTGCAGACCGAGCGCCGCCACACGGCAGGTCTAGAGACACGTCCTAGCACTCGCCCCAGTTGTACAGCCGACTTTGCTAGCGAAGCTACACTGACAAATACGCTCTCATTTGCCGAGACGATAGTTAGCATAGCCTTCAGCTACGTCATTTGCTACGACCTAGCAAGGCGCCATTATCAATAGATATTTAACTAGTGATGCCTGTACCTTCAGACCGATGTTCTCCAATTATGGATTAAAGTTAAGTATTCCAAGAGCTTCGTACTTTATTTATTAGACTCAACTCCTTTAACTGTTCCAGACCTCATGCCAGTCTGCGTGAGCTTATAGCGTGCATTTCGGCCTCCTCTAGCAACACGGTGTTGGCTCTTCTGCCAACACTACACTAGTAGTTCTGAATGCCAGCTCTGTCGGTGTATTTTTAGTACCATGTTCGACTTGTTTGACATTTCTCACATGTAGACAGCTGGTACGCATGTGACAATGGTAACAAATTTTACAGTGGACTAACAGGACGAAATCCAAACACTGGATTTCGAGTGCATGCTGGAGATGCTCATAGCAATCAATCCAATCACTCGAATTTGTTGGTGAATTTAAAAAAAATACCACAAAGTCGACAAAATCGAAACTTCAAATCCTACACATAAAAAAAGGAAACGGACTTGCCATAAACACACTAAAAAATTCGAAATTTATATAAATATGGAAACTTATCCGCATGAGATAGTATACGAACAGTCCGACTTCAAACATAAACATTACCTGGAAAATTTTGTTGAAGTTCTATAACATGACTACGGATAAAAAATAAATAGCCGAAGATTAAATAAACGACATTATTATCTCTGCATGGAGGTAAAACAGAAGGGAGATGAAACTACAGACCTATGCTGTACGTTGCTTCGAAGCCAAAGTTTAGTGGGGCCTGCCGCAATGTTAAATAACGCAAAACATTAGCGACTACTGTTTACGATTGCTTCTTGTTCATTGTTCTGTCACGTGCACCCAACAGCTGTTTTAAATACTAAAAATGACAGTGCTTACGTGACTAATAAGTATCAGGAATGCAATTTGCCAGGAATGCAATTTCGAATGTTTTTCTGTTCTTGAATGTGTATTTGCTCTAGTAACATGACAAATTTTGCCTCGTTAATGTAACTTGTTTTTTTGTTGATATATTTCGGATAACCAAAAATATTAGGAAGTGATGCCGACCGGAGTGGCCGAGCGGTTCTAGGCGATTCATTCTGGAACAGTGCGACCGCTACGGTCGCAGGTTCGAATCATGCCTCGGGCATGGATGTGTGTGTTGTCCTTAAGTTCATTAGGTATAAGTAGTTCTAAGTTCTAGGAGACTGATGACCTGAGAAGTTAAGTCGCATTGTGCTCAGAGCCATTTAGGGAGTGATGTGAAAGGCATGCTTTCCTAATACATTTAACTCCTCTTTTACTGTATTTGTGTTGATAGCAAATGAAACTAGAACTCTGAAACCGACGCTTGGTTGCTTGCTGCAATCTGTACTGCATCTTTTTCGTTAGATTTTCAGCTTTCAGCCCATATACGCAATATTTTTAGTATTAATGTTTGAAAAAGTCTTGCGTAAGTGTTCTTTGCTTGTCCATAAACATGTGCAATAAGCAAACAAGTAAGGTATACTATCGTATCTCGTGCATTTCAACAAAGTGAACAATTAGTGAAATGTCAAAGAAACATAATTGAGTAGAAGTATACTTCCATGCAGAAGAGAGTTCTTTTATTTACTAGAGTGTCATTGCATTAGTCTCACAGTAGTTTACATATCATCTGACTTTCAAATTTTACCTATGTTGTGCAATTCAATGTGTGACTAATAACAGAAAATTACAGGGTAGAAAAACGATATAAATTTTAAACACGTTCCAGCATTGCGCAATGTATATTTTACTTTAACGTATATATAGTCATCATTTTAATAATAATAGCTTACCTTTCCAACAGTAGCCTGTTTGCTTCTCTTCTCGGAATATTTCTCGCCAGTAATTCTGCCAGTTTTTCAGGAATAACCAAACATATCATAATTACAGTGTACGTCTACTTTGATCATCGGCTTCATTTTACCTCTGAATATTATTTCGAGATTTTCAACGTGCCATAATGAGATTTTCACTCTGCAGCGTAGTGTGCGCTGATATGAAACTTCCTGGCAGATTAAAACTGTGTGCCGGACCGAGACTCGAACTCGGTACCTTCGCCTTTCGCGGTCAAGTGCTCTACCATCTGAGCTACCTAAGCACGACTCACGCCCGGTACTCACAGCTTCACTTCTGCCAGTATCTCGTCTCCTACCTTCCAAACTTTACAGAAGCTCTCCTGCGAACCTTGCAGAAATAGTACTCCTGAAAGAAAGGATATTGCCGAGACATGGGTTGGCCACAGCCTGGGGGATGTTTCCAGAATGAGTTTTTCACTCTGCAGCGGAGCGCAGCACAAACGTAACAAAGGAATAACTATACTGTGAAACGGTTAGATTGCTACTCACACACCAAGGAGCAGGCAGGCAAGGCGAAAAGTGTCTTCATTTAAGTTTTCGGCCAATGGAAACAAAGCACACACACACACACACACACACACACACACACACACTGAGCGTAGACACACAAGGACGCACGCATTCATACAATCATACAAATGAAACTCACAAACACTTGACCGCTGTCTCCGGTTGTCCTAGCCACAATATTTTTTAAAGGGGGAGGACATGTGAAAAATGAATAATTATCGGAGGGGGGAATTTAGAGTATGGGATGTTCCCCCAAAAGTCAGCGCTGTTACCTAGACGTGTGTTGCGGTGCCAAGACCAATGATACAGTGTGGTTCGGATATCGAAACGTCTCCGATTTGATGGGCAGTGAACAAACAGGAAACAAGAAAGAGAACGGACACTGCGTAAAGTTAGGAAAAAGTCAGAAAACAGAAATAAAACTACGACAGTAAAAGCAAACAGTGTAACCATAATTCATGTATACAAAAGAAAATATTGCTTGAACGAGTCCACTTACCAAAGGAACTTTTAACTTTATAGTATGGTCGGATGTATTAGTACTTGCTTAAACAACTCAAGCTGTCACATTGGATGAAACATAATCAAAGCGCCCATCACGATCGAAACTGGGCCGTGCACGTTAGAATGAAGTCACTGGGAAGTATCACTGCGGTGAACCATGGAGGTATGAACGTGATGAACCTTTTGTTCTGGTATACTTAAGATGGCGGACGTCGGCTTCAAGTTTATGACGTAATGTACTGTACTGCAGCAGTTCTTTCTGTGTATGGTCCAAGTTTCATCGAAATATGTGACTTGATAGCGAAACATAATGCAAACGTTACTTTCGTCCCTACGTTTTGCACACCATGTACTATTGTAAGATGAGTGGCTATAAAATTCTAATTTTCGCCTCTGAAAATTAAATGTAAGTAAATCTTTTCGTTTCTTTCCTAAATACATGTTTGCAGTCATCGAACACATGGAAATCTCTGCTGCCACAAATGTTGGACGCTGTTACGGGAGCAAAAACCATAGTGGAGCAAGTAATTGATGAAGTGTAGTACCGCGTGACAAATCAGTTTTCTGCACTTGGAGGGGGACAACACTGCAAAAACACGTGATGCTTTGGTGAAGTGAATGCAACACACAGCCGTTAGGTAGTGCTGACGGTTTCCCTATGGAGAGACAAGTCTGAATAACGAAGTTGAAGAGCGACATTGTGTCTTAGTAAAGGAACGGGCATCGGAAGAGAAGTGCTCCGTCCCTGATACATGGAGTCCTGTCTGTGGCAATCGAGATGATTTTAGGAAAAGTAAAAATCAATCACGGCCCGTTATGGATCAGGTTTCAACAACTAAGCACGTGATTTAGAACGTGAAAGTCCGTTGTCCACTGGGGTCCGTTCAACTCATCCCTCATGATACTCAGTCATGGAAGCTGATTATGTGGGCTATCAGAGTTCGTCACTACACCACGCTGCTTATTCTCTTGACGTGGTGTCGAGAGACTTCCCACTGTTTTCTCAGATGCGGAAAACATTGCTTGGCAGGTGTTACCATGATGACAAAGGGATTATCTTTAAGGTGGAGCGTTACCTGCAGAGCCAGAATGCAGACTACTAGCAGCAAGCTCTCCGCCAAGTCTGCCATCGTTCGGAAAAAGGTGTCGCATTGTAGGACGAATGTGTAGTAAATGAGTAACACACAGTGTCACCTCCATCTCATAAAATGGGACGTGCTACAGCCATCTGTTTGCACACAAATGTCTAGGAGAAACCGCATGTGGAACATCTTTTGAAAATTTCCTCCTCCGACACCTACCGATTCAGACCACCAATAGGTTATATCGCCAACATCGACCATTCCATTCTCCTCCTTGCAAAGGAACCAGAAACGTACACTCTAACAACGTGCCTCATATTCAGTATCCACATCTTCTATGCAATAAGGATGTGTTTCGTTTTAATCTCACACCTAAATGAACAAGTAGGTTCTACATATTATAGGCTCACAAGCAAAAAAGGAAAGAAATCGTATTATGAATACGAGGTCTATTCGTAAAGTAAGTTTCTATCGGTCCCGACATGGAAACCACTGTGAAAATCCGATGAAGCTTTGCACAGACGTGTTAAGCAGTATCTCTAGCATGCCCGCCGACCGCGTCACGACGATCTTTTCATTCGCGAGTGCACAGTGAGAACGTGAAGATTCTCAGGGAATAGCGTCCCGAGCCACACACGAGGGCCTGGAGAGAGATTGCGCCTGATGTCGTGCAGCCCACATAACACAACTGCCAGACTCTTCCTTCTTCATGACAACACTCGGCCACAATCTTCAGGAGCAACGAAGACGGTCCTGCAGCGTTTTCGATGGCAATCATTTGATGAGTCACAACAGAACTCGTAACTGGCTGCCTGTAAGTTTCATCTCTGCTCGCTTGAACCGCTAGCTTTGAAGACATTGTGGTGCAGACAACGGGCTGTAGACCATTGTAGAGTATTGCCAGATAGCACAGGCTGCTTGCCGTCTATGACGACAGTACTGGAAAGTTGGTACAACGCTACGACAAATGTATAAATTTGAGCGGCAGCTAAGTAGAGAAGTAGGATAATGTAGCTATCTGTTGCAAACAAAATATTTTTAATTTTCACAATGGTTTCCATTTCGAGACCGAGTGGCGCTTACATTCCGAATAGCCCCCGTATGTTGGAATAATTCCCCATAACTTCTGAACCGTGTGCGGCTCGCGGTAATGCCGTTTATTCCTCGTCATCTTGTTTTTATGGTTCTGTGGCCTCTTCCTCATTCAATCTTTTGGCGTCACTAAGTTGCTTGTTGCTTGCCCGTGAGTCACAGCAGCAGCGTTTATCGATAATTCACTGTTGTACTATCTCTGGAGCGACCGTTAGGATTTACGGGTCGTCGTCTGCAGGAGTTCTGGGGGGGGGGGGGGGGGGCGTCAGTGAGGTGCGGACTTCCAGTATTTGTCGGTCGACCGCTGGCCACACACATGGACTGTCCGACGGAAGGAGATTGGAGCGGGAACGACCGCCAGTTGGTCGTTCGGTTTGTCGTCTCATTGGTTGACTTGTATTTGATTGTTTGACCGTTTCTGGGCCTCGTCAGTTGTTCATCTTGCAGGACATGGGTCGGTTCCTTACTCGTGCAGAGATGTCGCCGCCGATTTGCAAGAGTTACTTCAACATGGGTGGGTCCGAGCCAGTGTGCCTGGGTCGTCGTGTCTCCGAGTTCCCAACGGACATCGAGTTGAGTCGGGTTGGAGCTGCAGTGAGCTCTGGACAGCCAAGACTCGCCTGACCATTGCCGACACTCATAACTTGAATGGGGACAACCTTGGTTGGTCGTTCGGTTGGTCGTGTTATCGGACGACATGTATTTGGTCGCCGACCGCTTATGGAAACTCTGTGTGTGTGTGATTCGTCATTTCTCCTTGGGTGTTCCACGGTTATTGGTTTTAGGACTGTCAGAGTTCTTTCTGCAAGTGTATGGTGTGCTGGAGTCAGCAAATTTTGCAGCCATCTTTCTGTATGGTGTTTAACTACTGGAATGACTGTAACTTATTACTGAAGTGCACCAGAGGTATCTTCTGCCTTGTGGCCGTTAATGTTCCGCTTACCTGCCCTGGTCGTTGACGTAGTTTTCCGGCAGTGTGTTTTCCTCGCCGTGTTGATGCTGTCCAGCATGGCGTGTAGTTCGCAGCTTGATGTTGTTGTTCTTTTTTCTTCTTTGAGTGGATATTGTGCCTTGACTGTGTTTACATGCCAGTTATCAAGACGTAGTGCTGCTGCGATCTTCCTGCTCGCTCATATTTTCGGTTGTCGTACCGTTGGTTATGTGGAAGGGAATTGGTTAGGTTGTTGGTTGTTTCTTCAGCCGTCCCTAGGTCGTGCTGCAGCCCGATTATTTAGTGTTACGCTTGGCTGCCTGTCTCACCTAACTTGATGTTACAGTTTCCTCCCCAGGACGCTGAGCACCACCGTTCTGTTGTTTGGGATTGTGAATTTCTTTTGTCTCAAGTACTGTACGAGGCCTTCAGCCTTGTATTAATTCAGTTTGTTTTGATGTTCAGTATGTGGTCCTCGGCCGAACTTTCCATGAAATACAGTATTTTAAGATAAGGCCTTCAGCCATGTGTATTCCTTAACGCAATTTTAATAACTCGTGTTCTGGACCTCATCCGTATTGTTTCTGAATTCTTTAATGTCATTTCTGATTAAGTGTTTTCAGCAAATAAAGTTGGTATGTTTGTGCAACTAGCAGCAACTGATTTGGGCACTATTCCACAACCTGATCCGCTCTGTCCTGCGAAACCAGATTCCAGCCTCAACGAACAGTTTCATGCCAATTTGTTGACTCCCGCCGTATCTCCACAGAATGGTTGATGACAAAATAAGCCAAAGATGATGTACAAGTTGAACTTGACATGTGCGGTACGTGTACAATAAAATAACTGAGTATAAATCTCATTTTTCGTATTTGCTGTCATTTATTGCTATCAAACATCATTGTTATCGACTGCTTTCTATTTTCGGCAACTAGTAGGCAACAAACGCATCGTGCTAAGCGGACGGACTCCCAGCCCAGACTTGACTCAAACACAAAGCAGTTTGCCGAATGCCACACTGCGGCTCACCGGCTGCATCGTTGATCTTAGCCTGATTCGAATATTCTGTCGAAGGAGGGGTACAAAATTTCTGTTACTTGTCGTCGTAACGGAGAACTGGGAATTCTCCAAGGTAGCGGTATAAGCCCGCTGTTCCGTATGACGCAAATGCTAGGCCGTCCGCACACGGAGTGACTTAAAAGGAGCCCAACGGGCAGGTGATCGAAATCGGCAACTAGTTTCCGACTTCCTGGCAGCGCAATTCCGCACACGGCACACTGGTGGAGGGAGAGGGAATGCGCTGTTTGTTGCACTCGGCATGTCGTACACAAATTCAAGCTCATAGAAAGATGAATTACAAACAAATGAAAAGCTAAGAAAAGTTTGGATTCATCCGGACATAAATTGTTGCTAGCTTGTAGCAGCCAAGGAGCCGCAGTCAGACATATTCGAAATTCATAGCTTTTCATTGAGCTACTCTGCAGGGTGTTTCAGGAGGAATGGTAAATGTTTTAGGAGATGGTAGTACAGACAAATAAAAATGCCATATTACATGTGTCAAATTTTTATAAAGTATAGACATACAGCTGAGTTCAGTGCATTTTCGTTTCGTGTGTTGGTACACAGGTTGCTATGGATTGCTATGGGTGGTTTTATCGAATGTCATCAGTATTGAGTCTTGGTGTTCACGTTGTGGAGTTGTGCCTTAGTTTTCATTGTGATTTGTTAGCCAAACCTACTGTACTGTGGCGTGTTATATTTACACATACTGAGTATGCTGATATGAAATTTGTCTTCCGGTTTTTCAATGGAAACGTTGCTGTTGCTTGTAAAGAATACGGCATGCGATTTCCTAACCGCAGACTACCAGATTCAAGAGTGTTTACTCGTGTGTTCAACACTACGTGACATTGGTACAGTGGTCAGCACACATATTGCATCTGTACAAGTAAATGAACAGATTGTGGATGAAGAGGAAGACATTATTCAGTCGGTAGAAGAGAGTATGGTGGACACTACGAATGCACGGGTTCCATTCGTATTATTTACAGCTCATTCAACACTTTCGAGCAGGAGATGAATATAAGCGATTGGAATTTTCTCATTGGCTACTTGAAAATCGCTAGGTAATCCCATTTCTATTCTTCACACATGAAGCCACATTCACTCGTTACGTCCTCAATAACACTTGCAATCGCTTCAGTGGTCTGAAGAAACCCCACATCCCATTGTGGAGACGCATTTTCAAAAATACTTCTATGTAAATGTGTGGTGTGGATTGGCAAACAATCAGTTGATTGGGCCTGTTGTGTTACCGCATCGTCTTACAGGCCCCGTTATCTACACTTTCTGGAAAATGAACTCCCAGCATTGTTGAAAGGGATTCCTTTGGCTACAAGAATGCGTGCGTTCATCAATCATGAGGGGGATCCTGCACATCGTAGTCGTCAGGTGACAAATTATCTAAACCTAGCATTCCCTGGAAGACGGATCGGTAGATATGGGCAGGTTTCTTTGCCAACAAAGTCTCCGGAACTTATCCCTTTGGATTTTCCCGTGGCAATGGCTGAAAGGCGAAGTCGACACAGAAAAAGTAACCACAAGAGCTGATTTGGTCGTTCAAATTATGAGTAAAAGAATGCAAAGACCATCTCTAAATGCGAGCATTTTAGGTTAGGCTTTACCGTGACTGTTATCGACATTAAATGAAACAACAAGTTTACTGTTACCAGTCATTGTTTATTTATCTCCACGACGCGTTTCAAAGGTTGAAACCTCCATCATCAGGTGGATTTACATTAGTTAGGATGACATTTGTGTGTGTGTTGTGTTACGATTTTTTGGAGGAACTAGACAGTGCCACAGGTTCCTCCAAAAGATCGTAACACAACACACACACAAATGTCACATTAACAAATTTAAAGCCGTTGATGGATGTTAAAACCTTTGAAACACGTCGTGAAGATAAATAAACAGTTTTTGGTGACAGTAAACTTGTTGTTTCATTTAAAAATGGATCTAATGGCTCTAAGCACTATAAGCATTATAGGCCTTCAGATCTGAGGTCATCAGTGCCCTAGACTTAGAACTACTTAACCTACCTAACCTAACGATATTACATACAGCCATGCCCGAGGCAGGATTCGAAGCTGCGACCGTGGCAGAAGCGCGCTTCCGGACTGAAGCGCCTAGAACGACTCGGCCACAGCGGCCGGCTTGTCTCATTTAATGACGGTCTCGTAAGAGTTGCATGTGATGTTATGAAGAGAAGTCAAAAGTGCGTAGAGGTTGGCGGTGGAATTTTTGAAAATCAATTGTCAATATCGTCATTTGTCTTTGCTTCAAGTCTGTTTGTGTTACATACTAACAGGTGACTCTCTGTTCCCATTACAAGTTGGACACATGATATATGGCATTTTTATTGCAATTCGTCTATGGTACTACCTCCTATAACATTTACTATTCCTCATGAAGCAACCTGTACAGTGCTAAAGTGATTTGGCACAGTTGATTTCTTCCGCCATAAGAAAGCGTTACCTTTGTTTGAAAACCCTGAGGTTTTGAGATCTACACACTCCAAAATATGGTGATGATGGTTTGTGCTACTTAAATCATTTTTATGTGAAAACCGCTGTGTTTCCACGAATCGGAAATTTGTGGCTTTTCTGTCGTTTTCCTCCCGTTTCCTTTATTCGTTTGCACACGACAATGTAATTTTACAAAACGACTCAAGCGCTGCTAATCAGTGAAAAGTGTACTCCCGGCATGACTTATATTTTTCTTGTACACCTGCTCCTATGACATACAGGTAACTGTTTCTTTAAACAATAGACGTAGAGTACAATACATACCCGTCATTTGAACTTCTTTTCCCAGCCCACACCACTTTGTAAGTCAAAGCACTTCTCCAGTAGCCTGGGAGATTGTAGTTATATAAAATTGGGTATTTCTCCACTTCTCATATAAATATCGTGTCAACAACCCGCCACTTCATTTTCAGATTAAACCTACATACTGCTTGTCAACGTGGACGCCGAGTCGCTGGCAACTGGTTGGTAACACGTTGCAAGCGATTTACTCTTGAGTCACTCCGCAGTCGCGCCACCAGCGGCGGCGCAATTACGAGTACCTACGCTGGAAGTGATTCGCAAGCGACCTGTTACCATCTCGCATCGGCAACGGTTCCATGTGACACACTTCTGACACATGTATAAAAATTACTATTAGGGGGTCTTCCCCGAATGCAGTTTTATGAAGTGTAGCCCAATGCGGAAGTGAAAGGCTATTCATAAACCGTTCAGTAAGGACAGGACAGAGGCAATTGACATGTGCAGCTTCAGAAGAATGTTGGAGATTTTATTTTTAATAGAAGTAATAAAAATGTACTGAATCAAAAGAGACTGACGGTACAATCTGACTAAAGAAAAGGACACGTTGATATGAAGCCTCCTAAGCCGAGTAGTGGTCAGTTCGGAAATGAAAGGAAATTGGCGATTTTAGAGGGGGGGGGGGGGGTTAGGAGGAAGGGTGGGATTTAAGCACTATAGACAGAGGCGAAGGCTTTGCTATAGTAAATACATGCAAATTTATTTGTCCAGGTACGAAAGACTTGTAGAAGGTACATTTTCGTGAACAGGAATGTTAAGAAAGACTTGTAGAAGTTACATTTAAAGTGAACAGGAATGTCAAACCAATCTTCGGAGTGATGAACACAAGAACAACAAACTTGACTTATCCATTGATCCAAGACCAACGGCGACAGCGGTACTATACATGTATTTCATTTGGAGGAATTTACTGCTTACAGTATAGACTTAAATACTCAGAAAAGAATTAGCTGTGAACAGAATCTCTTTGTATGCTACAAACTGTGTGCCTCATTATTTAATAATTCAGCAGTTTGTGAGCTCAGTAAGTGCCGTAATTACTTATTTTTGCAGAAGTACTGCCAATACGGTGACTAAATGATGTGAAAAGAGTAATATCCCAGTCAGTCAAAATCGAGCTTCAGTAAAACATGGCTAAACTAAATTCGGAACTTATGTAAATATTCTTTTTATAACGAATTTCAAATGGTTCAAATGGCTCTAAGCACTATGAGACATAACATCTGAAGTCATCAGTCCCCTAGAACGTAGAACTACTTAAACCTAACTAATCTAAGGGCATCACACACATCCATGCCCGAGGCAGGATTCGAACCTGCGACCATAGCAGTCACGCGGTTGCGGACAGATACGCCTAGAACCGCTCGGCCACCACGTCCTGCTATAACGAACAGAATAAACGAATGAGTATTATAACTAAACGTCAGGACCACGAATCATTCACTGGCCCCTAAATTAAGCCCCATTGCTGCATGCCTTGTGTTGAGGACGAGGCGGTAGGGTAACAACACAGGCACAGCTAGAACCGTAGGCTTGGAAAGAGTTATGACGGAAGGACAAAATCAACATTAATTTTCCATGGCACAGGGTAAGAAAGTTTGCTTAATGTGGCCGTAGATGCAGAGAACTAGTCTTCGCAAACACCATCAGCTATCTACAGTGACGTCGGTCTCTTCTGCCCCACCGCGTGGTGCGTTATCTCGCGCTTGTGGTGTGCTACACGCGGCTAATGGACAGGCGCAGCCGTCGTGTAATGTCCGACGACTTCTAATGCACTTCTGGTGTTTCTGAGGTCTGACTCAATATCGTCCTCAGATGCTCTCTGGCGACAGGATGTAGCATCATCTCCTCTCCATCTTCAGTTCGCAGCAATGAAGCTACCGCCATGATGGAAATCTGAAATCTGTCGCCATACTTACTAGCGACAAAACTTCTTTGCTAGCACTTTTTGGCATACACTTATTTCATTGTCTCTCGCATGGCAAAGATAATTTTCTCACGACTAGAGAAAAAATTAAAATATTTGGTTAAATAGGTCAGGAAATAGATAGACGACATCTTAAATTTAATTTCCAAGAGATCCAACATACTACTGGATTTGTTTTGTAAACTATCTGGAAGTGGTGACTGAAACCTTCTTTTGCAATCGAGTGCAAAACTGCCACGTATTTAAGCAAATACTGAAATAAGAGCAGAACATGTACTGTCAGAACCTGCTCTCACTCTTTTCTTCCATCTCTGCCACTATATAACAATATGCTTACATTTCATTAACGTAGAGTTCGCGGATGATGACTTCAACTTGTTCCTCGACATGACGGATGTAGCGACTACGCGTAGCTAGTCGAAAAGTCTGTGAGTATATATGTGTGGAACGATTCAAAGTGGAACGGCCGAATATAAAAATCTTAGGACCGCAGGTGTCTAAAAGATTCATTCGAAGAACCTTCGCGAGGTGTATTCCACCCACACATTCACTTTTGATGTGCTTCTTTGGTATTCAATGTCAGAGTGAGGTGGTCGTTACCCCACGTGCAGCAGTTATATTTACTAACCGCACCGGAGATTTGAAATGTGGTCTCATCAGAAAACAAATGTCATCCATGACGAATTCGTTGAGTAAACATGTTCCCCTTGTTGCATTATCACTCAACGAAGACCTCATGCACACAATTTTGTTCAATGATGAGGACTTATTCTACCTGTGCGGAAAAGTGATGAACTTCTTCGAGTCCTACATAACCACAGAAAACAGAAATGGCAAAGAGGCTCCAGAGAGTCTCGATTTCATCCATTCGAGGTGCTGAACTCGGCAACTAATGAATAAACTGGGCGAATGTTCTAAGTCTGTGACATCCCAGCGCATGCAATTTTCAATTTCAGTGTCGTAAACTTGCTTGTGTAAATTCGGGCAGTCTGCAGCACTGTGGTTACTAGTTTGTTTGTTCTGAAGAGCCAGCAACCGTTCGCTTCAGCCCAGGGTGGTTTGAACTTTTGCCTGCTATACACCTGTAGAGCTGCGAATTACGTATTAAGCTCTTTCGGTGTTTTCTTACAAGAAAGGGGTAAGAGGGCCTAGCGCACAGACCGGTAAAAAATTGAACACATATCAAGCCTGAAAACAGGAAGTAGGTGTACTAGACTGAAAGAAAAAAGAGCAAAAGAGAAACAGTGAGTAGTCCAATACGAAGAAATTCAATATAGAGCAGAGGGGTAGAAAAATGCCGTCGTGGGATAAGTTGTGACGGTGTTGGACTCCCAAGCGGGCGAGCCGCCTTGAAATCTCCCTCGCCTCGTTTTCTGTTTCTTTTCTTCTTTTGCTGTTCGCTGTATTCAAATTTTTGTCTGTGTCGTAGTGTAACGTTCGGCTGCAACAGCAATTTGTAAGGTAGGGACATATAATGACAGTTCATTCTGCACAACTTCTCTATTAACAGCCAAAATGAAATGGCTTTCGAATGGGAACCGCAAACGTTTGATGACAAGGCGACAAGTCAGCCGAATCCTCCACCGGAAAACACGTCTGGTGTGTCGTACACGGCAATAGCGACAGTACGTGTGTAAAATGTTACGAGCCTCTTACCGACGCACCTAGTTTGTACGACTGGTAAATGAGTGAGATATGACTCCTTGCCCGATATAGGCGCTCCTATGCCAAGGGAATGATGAAAACATAATAGTTTGTCACATAAGCTGCAACAAATGAACTCAACTCTTCCACAATCACACAGTTTCTCTGTGGTCTGTCAACATATGTTTTTAAGTTTTTTGAAGTTGCGTTCCTTTTTGGAAGCCATGACTCTTGAATTGCTTTGCTGTAACATAGTTCACACCCGTTTATTTTTTGTTTTCATTTATGCGACACGTCTTTTTGGTACCCAGCCTGCTCTCACACGAATGCTCTCACACGAATGCATTACTTACGTCGGTAATGTATTCTGACCACACGATTCATATTCTATAACCAACGTATAGTATGATAACTGGCAAGACTACAGAAAGAGAAGGAAGATTTCAGTGACCGGACGGACAGTTCATAATGTTCTAGGGAAAAAAAAAAAAAATATGGATCGAGGTAGGTTTGAACACGGCTCGCCCGCATGGCAACACCGCGACCACTTACCGACGACACCATTGCTGTTTCAGACTGCTCTTTATTGCTCCTCTTGTTCTTCAACCATTCACTGTTTCTATTTTACTTTATTTTTCACACTTAAGTTCACGTTCTTCCTGTTTTCATGCTTGGTCTGTGTTCAGTTTTTAACGGGCTGTCTACTGGGCGATGTTACCTCTAAATCTGACGGGGGTGCGATGGGGATTTTCCCCTGTTAGTAGAGTCGGAACGGTTAGGATGTGTGCATGCTGTGTGCGGGTGTAGGAGGAGCGGTCGCAGTTTGTGAATAACTAAAGGCGCTTTTGTTACCCATCTTCAGGCTGCTATTGCCTCGGGGTGTAGCAACGGTGGAGCATCTAATACGTCTAGTTGGGAAAATCAGGCATCGCTTCTTTCGTCAAACGATTCTGCTGGCGAGCCACCTTCTAGTGGACCCAACACGGGGGATCCGCCTACAAGGCCCGACCATACAGAACAAGACCTGACGTTACGGTCAGCCGTTGAAATGCTCCTTACTGTGCCGTGCTGGTCGTAGAGAGTGCGGCTTTGACACAGCGGTGGGCGGTGGTGGGCGGCGGTGGGCGGTGGGCGGAGAGTTGTCTCGGAATACATTCGCCGCGGACCGGAGCGGTTGTGTTGCTTCTATTGGCGAATTTCACTTCTGTGGAGCGGCAGTAGATGTAGACAGATCTGTCGTATCGCGCTACACGTGCAAGCAGCTAATGAGGTTCCGGCCACAGTGTGACAGCTGACGTAGCAACACACGGGCTGGCTGCTTTCAGTCTGGCCTTCACTGCAGGGTGAGTGGCGGACCATAGTGCGTTCGCGTAGCTCGAGGCGGAGGGCCAGCATGGAGACTGGCAGTCTCGCTCGCTCATTCACCCTGTGAGTCAACAGTTGGCCCTTCAGCAGCAATCAAGCCAGCACACGTAGGGAGTGGGTTTTGCTACCTCTACTCCAGTTCAAATGTTAGGCACGTTATGTAGCCTCCTAGGCTGCGTTCACAGTGGCACCGACAACGGTGGTCTGGCGCCGTCGCCAGTTTGTCCGACAACATCGGCCGACAGCTTCATCACTGTGCGTCAGTTCTCATTCGTCAGTTTTTGACGGGATCGAGGAGATAAGGTTACATTAGGTCAGGTTAGAATGTGTTTTATGTATGAAATAGGTTATATTTTAACCTATAAGGACGGGATTGATACCCCGATGCCTCTGTGCTTGGATACGAGAGCCGCAGTGTGGCTTTTTCTATTAAAAGATGCATGTAAATGAGCTGTATCTGTCTCGAAACGAAGGTGGCAAGTACTGTGCAGTCTGTCCTGAGTTACTGGAATTACCAGACAAGTTTCACGAATATACGCGATGAAGAGAAAAACACCACGCCACAAAATTTTAAAACGCTTTAACTTTGTGACGCAACTTTCCTTCTCTCACCAGCGATTAGCATCAGAAGGGACCACCACCTCAGAAACAAAAAGCCGTAATTGATGTTTTTCGTATTTATACGCGTGTATTACGATAATACCGGGTCATGAAAAAGTCAGTATAACTCTGAAAACTTAATAAACCACGGAGTAATGTAGATAGAGAGGTAAAAATTGACACACATGCTTGGAATGACATGGAGTTTTATTAGAAAAAATAAAAAAAACAAAGTTCACAAAATGTCTGACAGATTGCGCTGGACAGCAAAACGTCAGTGACTGCGCATGACAATCCTGTACAAAAGGAGTTGTAATGAGAGAGAGAATCAGATGCGCCAGCAGTCGCAGCATGTTGACGTTACCTGAAAAGACGCTTTTTGTGGAGCTGTATTATCAGAATGGGGAATGTGCTAGTTCAGCGTTACGATCCTATCGCCATAGGAAGGGGATTCGAACGGGTAAAGGTCCGTTGACAAATGCAGTTGTGGCGAGAATGATTTCAAGGTTCGAAGCCACGAGTTAATTAGACGATAGACCCTGTAGTGGCCGACAGAGCACAAGGCTAATGCTGCTGAGACAGTTCCTGAAGAAATGGAGACTGTAGCAGGTTCGTCTATGCACGGGGAAGTCAGCGCTCGTGCAGTCGCACGTCGCACCGGCATTCCATACATTACTGTTTGGTTGGCACTTAGGCGTACCCTCCGATGCTATCTGTTGTGACTTGCCAAGACAGCCAAGCCACTATGATTGGTAGCCGAAAGGCACGCGTCTAAGCTCACGCAGGCTGGCGTGAGGTCTGGAACAGTTATAGGAGTTTATAGTAGGAAGAAAAGTACGTAGCTTCTGGAATACTTAACTTTAATCCATAATTGGTGAACATCGGTCTGACGGTACATGCATCACAAGATAAATAGCAAATGATAATGGCGCCTTGCTAGGTCGTAGCAAATGACGTAGCTGAAGGCTATGCTAACTATCGTCTCGGCAAATGAGAGCGTAATTTGTCAGTGAACCATCTCTAGCAAAGTCGGCTGTACAACTGGGGCGAGTGCTAGGACGTCTCTCTAGACCTGCCGTGTGGCGGCGCTCGGTCTGCAATCACTGATAGTGGCGACACGCGGGTCCGACGTACACTAGCGGACCGCGGCCGATTTAAAGGCTACCACCTAGCAAGTGTGCTGTCTGGCGGTGACACCACACTATCTGTACAAAATCCATCGGCATCATGAACTGTTACCTGGCGATTTAGTGAAGCGGTGGGCATTTGCGGTGTGGCCGTTTCAAAAGATGGCGGAAGATGACGTTTGATTGAGTAACGTCTTGTGGACCGACGAAGCTCATTTCACGCTCCGAGGGTCTTTCAACGCCGACAACTGCAGAATTTGGGCTACCGAAAATCCTACAATGTGGAAACTCCATTGCACTACGAGAAAATCACGGTATGGGTTGGATTTACCACATCTACCGCTATCGGGTCTTTTTTATTCGAGGAAGTGCGTGATTCTGGTTTTGTTACTGCTACCGTGACGCCGATATGTTACAGAATCGCATCATCCCCAGCTTGGCTGATAAACTCCTGCTGGAACGTACGATGTTTATGCAGGATGGCGCTCCACCCCATATTGCTAGAGGCGTGAAAGATCTCTTGCGCGCGTCGTTTGGTGATGATCGTGTGCTCAGCCGCCACTTTCGTCATGCTTGGCCTCCCAGGTCCCCAAGACCTCAGTCCGTGCGATTATTGGCTTTGGGGTTACCTGAAGTCGCAAGTGTATCGTGATCGACCGACATCTCTTGGGATGCTGAAAGACAACATCCGACGCCAATGCCTCACCATAACTCCGGACATGCTTTACAGCGCTGTTCACAACATTATTCCTCGACTACAGGTATTGTTGAGGAATGTTGATGGACATATTGAGCATTTCCCGTAAAGAACATCATCTTTGCTTCGTTTTACTTTGTTATGCTAATTATTGCTATTCTGATCAGATGAAGCGGCATCTGTCGGACATTTTTTGAACTTTTGTATTTTTTTGGTTCTAATGAAAACCCCTGTCATTACAAGCATGTGTGTCAATTTGTACCTCTCTATCTACATTATTCCGTGATTTATTCAGTTTTCAAATTTATACTGACGTTTTGATCACCCGGTATGTAGTTTCAGTGATACACTGCGCTAACGATCTCTTTACAACACGTTTTTCAGAATGGGGTTTAGTCTCCTACAGTTGCAGGATGTGCGACATCCGTGTGTAAAATTTTTTCCAATGAGATTATGAGCACATAAAGTGTAATTTACGTAGTGAAAGCACATTTTTCTACTATAGGATTCATGGATAAAATTTGTGTCTAAGGAAGCAAGTATTATATCATTCAGAATTGTTAAGACTTTCGTGGCGACTTCTTGCAAATGTGCCTGTTGGCTTCTGTCTCGTGTTCTTTGACCGACGTTCGTCTGATGAATTTTCTGACGTTTCGCCAACACAAATGGCTGAGATTGTCAAAGTTTCACTCTCCATTGCTGGTGGTGAACTGGAGCCGAACTCGCGGCCGCAGACTGTATGTACCTGGCGCGCCAGCGTCCAAGTGCTTCTCTGCGGTCATTTCCGGTGCGGTTCTCTTGCTACCTGCGACGGTCGTTCGCTGCAGTACGGGAAGCCAGAATCCGTTTACCTTGAAGCTTTCTTCTTTCTTGTTGAATCTGTTCTCGTGTTTTTGTATTTCTATAGCTTCTCTGAACTAGCGGGTGTGATAGTTCTTCTCTACAACCATAACTTCCATATCGGCGAATTTTACTACATGGTCGGTCTCACGCAGCGTTTGCTTGCAACAGCCGATTTATCCACCTATCCTAACCTGCAGTGTCGCTTATGTTCTGTGTTCCTAGTGTTGACTGATCGTCCATTGATTCCAGTATAAACTTTTCCACATGTGCGGTATATTTCCGACAGTGCAAGTGGGTCCCTTTTCTCCTTTGCTGACCTGAGAGACTCTTTGTCGGTTTGTAAATAGTCTTTACGCCGTGTTTGCGCAATATACGGCCGATTCTGTCCATCACTCTGGGAGTGTATGGAAGAAAGGCCGTACCTGTCATTTGTTTATTCTGATTTGTACTTCGCCGAGTGTTTGGCTCTGTCATACTTCTGATATCACTTGTGGAGACCCATTGCTTCTCAAAACATTTTGCAAGTGTTGTATTTCACGTCTGAGGTGCTGAGGCTCACACATTCGTCTTGATTTAATTAATGAAAGGTAGAATTGTGGTTTCACAACAGCTCACTTTATTCTAAAAATGGTGAAAATTAATGCGGCACTGGGAGGATGTTCAGATTATCAAATTCTCGTGCACTTCACTGCTATCTAAACACTTACCCAGTGGATTTGAGAAAGAAAGTAACAATATTCTTGGGGGCAGTATTATTTCAGTTTGAGTATCGCTTTTAATAAACAAAATCAAGAACATTACTGTGCGTTTTGTCGGCTGGAGTGGCCGAGCAGTTCTAGGCGCTTCAGTCTGGAAGCGCGCGACTGCTACGGTCGCCGGTTCGAATACTGCCTCGGGCGTGAATGTGTGTGATGTCCTTAGGATAGTTAGGTTTAAGTAGTTCTAAGTTCCAGAGGACTGATGACCTCAGATGTTAAATCCCATAGTGCTCAGGGCCATTTGAAGTGCCTTTTAGTGCAGTTGGATAGCTTCAAATTTCGGTACAGGAAAATTAAATACTTCATGGTACAGGTATTTGAGGTGCAAGAGCGAAAATTTTAGATTTCATATTAGTGTTTAGAGCATCGTAAATAGCACCTACCATATCACACAAAAACTTTAAAACTGTATTTTTCAGAAGGTAGTGTAGGCCTAATTATTAAGAAGATGTAACCGACAGGTCTCAAATATCAAAGTGTCGGTTCTGATTGTACTTGAACCCGAACTGCATCTTTACTGTGAGAACTGGATTTTTTAATAGACGTCGAATCACACGTTTACAGATAGGCGCCTACCCGAAATCTGTTTTCCTGAATTTATTTGACGTTGTCCAGGCATATGTCAGTTAACCTTCAATGAGTGTCGGTAGACAAACATAACATTTAGCGTAAGGTACTCTCAACACCTAAAGGACTGGAAAGTGGAAACACGTAAGTAAACCACATTCGCGAACCACTGCGTAACATAATCACCATACTACTACCATAAAAACAATGCCAATAAGAAGTAATAATGTTCTGCAGAGAGCTGATTCTACCTACGATAACCCAAAAGTATCCACCACAGTAATCTTAAGCAGAAGATAAGCCATCGCTTGAGCAAATTATTCTTCCAAGGTATAAGCCATAACTAAAATTTTTGATAAAGATTTCGCCCACTTGCGTTTTGCATTATACCGTCGATATCAGTCCATAGATTCCGAACTGTATCTTGGTTATGATATTCTTTATGCTCAGGATGCCACAAACTCCGCCTTTGACTAGACTTACCAGTTTCTCACAGTTCATGTTTCGTTTCGTGTCGAACATTATGACCGAAAAAAACAAACTAATATGAATATCACCCGTTGTCGTCCGAAATAAGTACGTTTGGACACTGAGGTCTGCTACATTGTGACCGCATACTGTAGAGGCGCAATGATTTGAAACGATCGGACGTCTTCGGCCGATGTCGGCCGTCGGCGGAATCAACCGATATCGGTGACCGCAGCCCCTTAGGGCCCAGCCGCACTGTGCTAAAGCAGCTATGCTGGCAGAGAGACCAAACAGAAGCGTGGTACGTGATGGACCCTGTTTAGTCTGGTACCTACTGTATCTAGCCGAGTGAATCGGCACTGCCGGCAGAGCGGCAGAAAATCAGTCACAACAAAGCGTGAGTAATAACAAATATTTGCACAAAACATGTTGCCACACGAAAATCATGGTTTTAAAAAATCAAGGGGTAGGTTAACTCGCCGATAAAATTCACATTTACATCGTTTGGTTGACAGACGACAGGACATCAGTGCAGCACAACATACAGATGGTCCTGCAAAACCATACAATGTAAAGTCTAGGTAAGAACAAAAACGAACAAAGCCTCATTTTGTTAGATCAGTTACAATCTAAAATATGTTCACTTTTATAGTTGTCCAGCAAACAAAACCCATAGATGATGACACAGAGGTATTGGAACATGTTTGTATACCAAGAAGAAACAGTGTTTAGCACAAAAGGAGGAACCTGTATCCAATAAACGTAATTCAGGAGGTATGACGTTTTATACATGAGAGTTCCAAGAAGACGTACTGCCTAGTTCGCTGCCGCCACAGGTGACAACCCGCGCATAGCTCAAGGACGTTGTCTTGTGGCAGCCAGTCGGAGGGCGAATTCCAGTTACGGATAGCATGTGCTGCCGGAAGCGACGAATCTCTTGGCTGGTTTTTGGTATCGAAGGACGCTGGTCTGGCGTTTGTCATTGGCCTTACTTTTTTGGGTGATATATCTACCATCTTTCCTAAGAATATTTCACTTGCGTATTATTTTTTGAATTACGATTCTTGCGGGGTAATTTCTCGCATCGCGTTTTATTTAAATTGGTGTAGAACACACTGCAACTTGGGCCCAAGCGATTAAAGGCATCCTCTCGTCCTGCTCACATCCCTGAACCTTCACGGAACACAGTTTTCCACTTTGAATACTGTTACTAAGCGTGTTATGCTGTTAATGATACTTATTTACACTATACTAATATTACACTATAACTTTTATACGTATGACCTTTAGCTAAAATAAACAGAATCTACTCTTACTAATATTCCAGATCATATTAACGAGAGAATAGGAGTAAGCCAATAGTTCATTTGATGGTTTATTATTATTGAAAGTTTAAATTTAAATATAAAGGTTCAAATGGTTCAAATGGCTCTGAGCACTATGGGACACAACATCTGAGGTCATCAATTTAGAACTACTTAAACCTAACCAACCTAAGGACATCACACACATCCATGCCCGAGGAAGGATTCGAACCTGCGACCGTAGCGGTTGCGTGGTTGCAGACTGAAGCACCTAGAACCGCTCGGACACTCCGGCCGGCCGTCAGCAGATCGATCAGGGACATTTCAGCACTCCTGATGCTGCGTACGTCGCCGCTCTGTGAGGCGACTGAGATGTGGAAATGCGCAGGAAGAACCACAGATAAAGCGAGCCCAGGCAGACGTCATTACTGACGGGCAGGGACCGTCAAGCACTGCGGAGGGCTGTTGCGAAACCAGCGGCGGAGAGTCACTCGTGAGTCTCAAACTTCCTCCAGCAGTCCAGCCAGTACAGTCACTATGTCTAGGGAGTTAAAGATGACTGGGTGCAGTGGTCGAGCAAGTCTTAATAAGTCACACAGTTCTGCAGTCGATGCTAAAGCTGGACTACGGATGACTGGAAACGAATGATTTGGAGTCATGAATCGCGCTATGCCCTGTAAATATCCGTCGGAAGGGTCTGAGCTTGGTGAATGCCGAGGGTGTCGCCTGCCGTCATTTGCGGTGCCAACAGCGGCGTACAGAGAATGTGTCGGTTGAAAGTGGCGATGGGGAGGAGGGGGGTGGGGGAGGCGGCGACGGGGACGATTGCCACCTACGTGAGTTGAAACTAAATTAAAATCAAATGATAATTTTTGTAATCTGCAGCAAAGTTAAGCGTGCGAATTTTGAGTCTTGGTCAGTGGATTTAGTCATTTAATTCAGTCCTTCCTAAGCCACCTTACTTTGTGTGCCCGAGAGAATGTACTACCGGTACCAGTGACTTGTGCTGCCCCTCTTGTTAGAATTGTGGGCGCCGAATATTAGCACGGCCTCCAGATCTGGCACAGCACCTCGCTTTACAATTATAATTTTCAATAGATACACTCCTGGAAATTGAAATAAGAACACCGTGAATTCATTGTCCCAGGAAGGGGAAACTTTATTGACACATTCCTGGGGTCAGATACATCACATGATCACACTGACAGAACCACAGGCACATAGACACAGGCAACAGAGCATGCACAATGTCGGCACTAGTACAGTGTATATCCACCTTTCGCAGCAATGCAGGCTGCTATTCTCCCATGGAGACGATCGTAGAGATGCTGGATGTAGTCCTGTGGAACGGCTTGCCATGCCATTTCCACCTGGCGCCTCAGTTGGACCAGCGTTCGTGCTGGACGTGCAGACCGCGTGAGACGAAGCTTCATCCAGTCCCAAACATGCTCAATGGGGGGCAGATCCGGAGATCTTGCTGGCCAGGGTAGTTGACTTACACCTTCTAGAGCACGTTGGGTGGCACGGGATACATGCGGACGTGCATTGCCCTGTTGGAACAGCAAGTTCCCTTGCCCGTCTAGGAATGGTAGAACGATGGGTTCGATGACGGTTTGGATGTACCGTGCACTATTCAGTGTCCCCTCGACGATCACCAGTGGTGTACGGCCAGTGTAGGAGATCGCTCCCCACACCATGATGCCGGGTGTTGGCCCTGTGTGCCTCGGTCGTATGCAGTCTTGATTGTGGCGCTCACCTGCACGGCGCCAAACACGCATACGACCATCATTGGCACCAAGGCAGAAGCGACTCTCATCGCTGAAGACGACACGTCTCCATTCGTCCCTCCATTCACGCTGTCGCGACACCACTGGAGGCGGGCTGCACGATGTTGGGGCGTGAGCGGAAGGCGGCCTAACGGTGTGCGGGACCGTAGCCCAGCTTCATGGAGACGGTTGCGAATGGTCCTCGCCGATACCCCAGGAGCAACAGTGTCCCTAATTTGCTGGGAAGTGGCGGTGCGGTATATATATATATATATATATACACTCCTGGAAATGGAAAAAAGAACACATTGACACCGGTGTGTCAGACCCAATATATATATATATTGGTTGGTTGGGGAAGGAGACCAGACAGCGTGGTCATCGGTCTCATCGGATTAGGGAAGGAAGTCGGCCGTGCCCTTTCAGAGGAACCATTTGCCTGGAGTGATTTAGGGAAATCACGGAAAACCTAAATCAGGATGGCCGGACGCGGGATTGAACCGTCGTCCTCCCGAATGCGACTCCAGTGTCTAACCACTGCGCCACCTCGCTCGGTATATATATATATATATATATATATATATATATATATATATATATATATATATATATATATACAGTGTGAGTCACCTAACGTTACCGCTGGATATATTTCGTAAACCACATCAAATACTGACGAACCGATTCCACAGACCGAACGTGAGGAGAGGGGCTAGTGTAATTGTTTAATACAAACCATACAAAAATGCACGGAAGTATGTTTATTAAC
This sequence comes from Schistocerca cancellata, assembly GCF_023864275.1. Lineage (NCBI taxonomy): Eukaryota > Metazoa > Arthropoda > Insecta > Orthoptera > Acrididae > Schistocerca > Schistocerca cancellata. The sequence continues at coordinate 767,761,762 of NC_064630.1, forward strand.
ACAAACCTACGTTTTTTTAAATGGAACCACGTGAGTTTTGTTAGCACTTCTGAACATATAAACAAATACGTAATCAGTGCCGATTGTTGCATTGTAAAATGTTAATTACATCCGGAGATATTGTAACCTAAAGTTGACGCTTGAGTACCACTCCTCCGCTGTTCGATCGTGTGTATCGAAGAGCACCGAATTACGTAGGGATCCAAAGGGAACTGTGATGGACCTTAGGTACAGAAGAGAATGGAACAGCACATTACGTCCACATGCTAACACCTTTTTATTGGTCTTTTTCACTGACGCACATGTACATTACCATGACGTGGAGGACGCATGAATTGGCCAGCCCGTTCTCCTGATCTTACACCTCTGGACTTCTTTCTGTGCGGTACGTTAAAGGATAATGTGTACCGTGATGTGCCTACAACCCCAGAGAATATGAAACAACGTATTGTGGCAGCCTGCGGCGACATTACTCCAGATGTACTGCGGTGTGTACGACATTCATTACGCCAGAGATTGCAATTGTGTGCAGCAAATGATGGCCACCACATTGAACATCTATTGGCCTGACATGTAGGGACACACTCTATCCCACTCCGTAATTGAAAACGGAAACCACGTGTGTACGTGTACCTCACCCCTCATATGTGTGTGTGTGTGTGTGTGTGTGTGTGTGTGTGTGTGTGTGTGTGTGTGTATGTGTGAACTAAAGTGGCAAAACTGTAACTGTCATAAAATTAAGAACCAGAGTTTTGAAAGTATTTAATTATAATTTCAGTATATTTTCTTTCAATTTGCTCATCAAACTGTGTAAACGAAAGGCTTATGAGCTTTTCGCTGTGTGTTAACAATTATATAAATGAAATTTCTTAGGAAAAGGTAGTGAACGCTACACATTTTTAAAAATATAAGACTTTTTTGCCCTTGGGCCACAGTTGTGTACGTAATGATATTTCCGCCATTTTATTGTACAAAATTCTTTATTGTGTATTACTATCAGGATATCGGCCTTAAGCCAGTATCAAGTAGAACAGTGATGGTTATAATTAGGTTTTTGTAAAATGTAGTTAGTTTTGATATCGTGTCCCTCTTCACTAAGGTTCAACTCAATGAAGTGTTGCAACAGCTGAATCAGATTTTTCCTCCAGATGTGGCGGAACTGTTTAAATGTTGCCTCACAGCTACGTATTTCAAATGGAACGAAGAGTTCTATGAACAGATGGGTGGTATCGCTATGGAGAGCCCCTTTAACCCGATTTTTGTGAACTTCTTTATGGAAAAATGCGAGGAGCAGGCTTTTGAAACTGCGAACTAGAAACCGAATGTTTCGTTCTGTTACGTGGAAGATACGTTTGTTTTGTGGCGGCATGGCAGGGAGGAACTGGATCGTTTTCACAAACATCTGAGCGGGATCAATCGGAACATTCACTTTACCAAGGAGGAGGCAGCAGGCGGAAGATTAAATTTTCTTGATGTGCTAGGTTTCAAGAAAGAAGATAGTAGCTTGGACCACACGGTTTACTGAAAACCCACGCACACAGACCGTTACCTACAGCGGGATTCGAACCCACAACAAAAGCGAGGCGTCATAAAAACGTTGGCGGTTAGAGCAGGAAAAATATGTGAACCAAAGCTGCTTGATGCAGAGTTAAGACATCTCACCTCTGCATTGCTCAAGAATGGCTATTCTTTCGTTGAGGTGAAACGAGTGTTAAGACCACGCCGTAGAAATCATACTGATGCTCAAGCGCCGGTGAAATAGTAAGTTTTCCTACCATTCAAGGACGTGACAGACCGCGTAGGAAAAATCCTGAAAAATCCTGAACACTTCGGTAATTTACACACTCAAACGGTAGATACAAGATCATCTAAAATCGGCCAAGGATGGTCGCCAACCGCTGGAAAAAGCTGGAATTTATAGAATTCCGTGTAGTTGTGGGAAGGTGTACGTGGGTACTGAGAAAAAAAAACTCTCAGAAAACTACTCGAAGAGCACAAGGGAAATGGCATTAGAGGTGAGACTGACAGATCAGCTGTTGCGGAACATGGTTTACAGCCAGGAGACCACTACATTCATTTTGACCACACACAAGTACTGGCAGCCACAGACGGATACCATGAAAGGTTATGCAGAGAGGCCATAGAGATAGTGAAGCACCCCAGGAATTACAATAGGAATGAGAAGGGCTTGAAACTGAACGAAATTTAGATTCCGGTGCTGGAGAAGATGTGTACCAGTCTTCCACCATGGGATGATAATAACAGCGGACGGCGGCAGTCGACAACGACTAGTTGAGCTCGCGTGTTCAAAACATGTGACGTCACGCCACTGCGCAGAATCTCGCGGAGGCGGAATTTTGCTGAAGTCAGTAGCGAGCCAGGGTGTGAATCGGACATTCAACAAAGCTACGACTACCCATGAAAATTTCCTCCGCAGATGGGGACGAAACGTCGTGTTTTGAAGTGAAATCCCTTAGACCATGGCATAATAGCCCGGAATATTTGATTAATTGTGATAATTAAGTTTTGTTGCACTGGGGTCCTATCGTGTAGGTAAGTACAACACCGCCTAAATCTATGGCACACAGTTAGCAAACACATTCTCCAGTCATAAAACAAATGAGCCACAGAATGAACATCAGTATCGTAGTTGAATGTGGGGTGAACATGCTCTACAAATCGTGACAGTAATAGAAAATTAAGAATTTTGTACAGTCAGAAGGCGGAAATGTTATTCAAACATTTTACACCGTTGTGTATTGCGTACAGTAGAAGAACAGTTTGGAGACAAAAACTGTATTAGCTTGACAGTGCGCCGTTTCATAAAGCTGTAGACAGACTTCAAGAAGAATATAATAATTCCAATCCCAGAGAAAGCAGGTGTTGACAGATGTGAAAATTACCGAACTATCAGTTTAATAAGCCACGGCTACAAAATATTAACACGAATTCTTTACAGACGAATGGAAAAACTGATAGAAGCCGACCTCCGGGAAGATCAGTTTGGATTCCGTAGAAATATTGGAACACGTGAGGCAATACAGACCCTTCGACTTATCTTAGAAAATAGATTAAGGAAAGGTAAACCTACTTCTCTAACATTTGCAGACTTCGAGAAATCTTTTGAAAATGTTGACTGGAATACTCTCTTTCCAATTCTGAAGGTAGCAGGGGTAAAATACAAGAAGTGAAAGGCTATTTACAATTTGTACAGAAACCAGATGGCAGTTATGAGAGTCGAGGGGCATGAAAGGGAAGCAGTGATTGGGAAGGGAGTGAGACAGGGTTCTAGCCTATCCCCGATGTTATTCAATCTGTATATTGAGCAAGCAGTAAAGGAAACAATAGAAAAATTTGGAGTAGGAATAAAAATCCATGTAGAAGAAATAAAAACTTTGAGGTTCGCCGACGACATTGTAATTCTTTCAGAGACAGCAAAGGACTTGGAAGAGCAGTTGAACGGAAGGGACAGTGTCTTGAAAGGAGGATATAAGATGAACATCAACAAAAGCAAAACGAGGATAATCGAATGTAGTCGAATTAAATCAGGTAATGCTGAGGAAATTAGATTAGGAAATGAGACGCTTAAAGTAGTAAATGAGTTTTGCTATTTAGGGAGCAAAGTAACTCATGATGGTCGAAGTAGGGAGGATATAAATTGCAGACTGGCAATGGCAAGGAAAGAGATTCTGAACAAGAGAAATTTGTTAACATCGAGTATGGATTTAAGTGTCAGAAGTCGTTTGAAATATTGCTCTGAGCACTATGGGACTTAACATCTGAGGTCATCAGTCCCCTAGAACTTAGAACTACTTAAACCTAACTAACCATAAGGACATCACACACACCCAAGCCGGAGGCAGGATTCGAACCTGCGACAGTAGCGATCGCGTGGTTCCAGACTGTAGCACCTAGAACTGCTCGACCACCCCGGCCGGCCAGAAAGTCGTTTCTGACAGTATTTATAAGGAGTGTAGCCATGTATGGAAGTGAAACGTGGACGATAAATAGCTTAGACAAGAAGAGAATAGAAGCTTTCGAAATGTGGTGCTACAGCAGAATTCTGAAGATTAAATGGGTAGATCACATAGCTAATAAATAGTGAGCGTATGGCGGTTCGGAAGCCGCTACATAAGTTCTTTAACGCCACTACAGCGACATGCGAGTGAATGAGGATGAAGTGATGAAATACACACAACACCCAGTCATCGCGAGGCAGAGAAGATCCCTGACCCCGCCGGGAATCGAACCCGCGACCCCGTGCGCAGGAAGCGAGGACGCTACCGCAAGACCACGAGCCGCGGCCATGACAGAACTAATGCGGAGGTACTGAATAGAATTAGGGAGAAGAGAAATTTGTGGCACACCTAGACTAGAAGAAGTAATCGGTTGGTAGGACGTATTCTGAGGCATCAAGGGATCAGCAATTTAGTTTTGGAGGGCAGCGCAGAGGGTAAAAATCGTAGAGGGATACCAAGAGATGAATACACTGAACAGATTCAGAAGGACGTAGGTTGCAGTAGGTACTCGGAGATGGAGAAGCTTCCACAGGATAGAGTAGCATGGAGAGCTGCATCAAACCAGTCTCTGGACCGAAGAGCACAGAAACAACAGCAAGTTTCCTGAAGTGGAATGTCTTGATCATAGCCCCCATGCTTGTCCAACGAAACGTCTGTGGGATGCGTTAGAAAGCCGAGTTCGCTACAGAATCCAGCGTCCAACGTCCTCTACCTTCTCCGGTTTTTGTCGGATTTAGGCTATTGAGAAAGTGTGGGCTGCTATTCCTCAACAGGCATTCAGACAACTGACTGAAACTGTTCGCAGCAGAGTTTGAGGTATCATAAGGGCGAAGTGTAAGTACTTTCTACATTAATGACCAGTAAAGTATTTGCGTATACTTCTGATGAGATTGTGTATCTCTGCTATATGGAATGTTTTTTCTAATTAGGCTGCACTACCGCTTTTCTGTTACTGCTGAGAAATTTCCAGCTCGCCCTTGTAGTTGAGGCGGAGCGACCCAATCAGACGGCCCGTCTGGCCCATTGCCCTAGAGGCAGCGCGTGACCGCTGCGGATGTCTTGCAGCAGCGAGGGAAAGGAAGGGTAGGGGTGGGTAGGCTTGGGCTGCCGCAGACGTCTGCGTTTGCCTCGGGCAGCTGCTCTGTGCGGGCAGCCCGCGGGTCTGCCGCCCCGTGCCTACTTGTTGCTGTCTGCCTGTGTTTGCTCTCTGTGCGACGTCAGAGGCAGCGGGGCAGGGGAGGGTAGGCAGCCCGGGGCACTCTGTGATGGGTCGGGCGCTCCCCTCACAGGAAAATCAACAGCCCCGCCGCACCTGGCCTGGCTGCGACCTACGGTGCTGGACAGCGCAGGTCACGGCAGCAGGGGCGCTGCTGCGGAGCTAGAAGCGGACTGCGACATGCTGTCCACCCTAACGAGGCAGCGGCTACTCCGGCCAAGTGAAACGCTTCTGGATTCGTTTCGACTCGTTTCATTGACAAGTCAACATGGCGCCGTCCCGTCTCACCGAAAGAGGTAGACACGCTGGTACCGAGGTGTACCGCCCAGTGCTGCTCTTTCACCTGGCCGGAGGCGTAACATGTCTTGCGGCAGCCAGACAATTTGCCTCGACAATTTCGCCGAAACTCGACATCACGTGCGCCCACCTTTCATCTGCCTATTACAGTGGCTCCCAACCTTTCTTACACCCTTACCCCTTAGTGCAATCAGACATTATTTACTACAGTGTTCTCTCCTCCAACCCTCCGTTGCCCCTGCCCTCCACCACATTATCACTAATAAATAATGTAGAAAGGAAGATGTTTCTTCGAACACTTTCATTTTTAAAAGGATGGAAGATGTGAAAGCTGAATCATACTGTATTTAGTTTGTACGTATGTATGTGTATGTGTGTGTGTGTGTGTGTGTGTGTGTGTGTGTGTTTGTGTGTGTTAGAGCAAATGATGAATACAGTGCAGCGCAAGTGCTACGCAAAACTCCTCCTGAGATAAGAAAGCTAACGATCCACAGTGGTCGGCCGGTGTGGCCAAGCGGTTCTAGGCGCTACAGTCTGGAACTGCGCGACCGCTATGGTAGCAGGTTCGAATCTTGCCTCGGGCATGGATGTCTGTGATGTCCTTAGGTTTAAGTAGTTCTAAGTTCTGGGGGACTGATGACCTGAGAAGTTAAGTCTCATAGTGCTCAGAGCGATGTGAACCATTTTATCCACAGTGAGGGTAGACACGTTCCACAAAACATACTTCCTTTGTATTTCTGCTCTCCATTACAGCACTTGCTTGACCTACACATTGCAATACCATTTAAAATCAAACGCTGCAAGAAGTGTGCACTATATTTACTGTTTGTAAGTCATCTTATAGCAGGTCTCCTTACGTCTGAACTGACACAAATTGGACGATTGCAGGCTGTTAATGCTTTGTGTCTTACCATTACAATAATAATAATAATAATAAAAATATTGTGTACAGAATTATGTAGCTACTACTGCGTTGTGCTGTCAATTAATGCATTTATCCGTTTCGATGCGAGAAGTGAAGCAATATTTGGTCGACTGCAGGTATTATCTGCGACTTAGAGAAGATATTTTCTCGAGATGTTGAGCTTTTGTTACATATATGTCTGCCTTTTATCATCAGCAATGTACAGGACAACGCGTAACATATGTGTGTAGTGGGCAGACCACGGGAGGAACCTGTAACTCCCACTGCATTAATGATGATGATGATGTTTGGTTTGGGGGGCGCTCAATGCGCTACCATCAGCACCCGTAAAAATTCCCAATTTTTACACATTCCAGTTCTGTTATAGAGTCCAGTCTAGCCACAGTCACGAGTGATATTGATGATGAAATCATGAGGACGACACGAACGCCCAGTACCGAGGCAGAGAAAATCCCCAACCCTCCCGGGAATGGATCCCGGGACCCCGTGATCCAGAGATAGCAATGCTAGCCACTAGACCACGAACTGCGGACACAGCATTAATGCTACTAAAGGAGAAAAAGTATTTATTGATAACTTACAGATTTGTAAGTAGATTTAAAAACACTTTATTAGGACTTTAAGAGCATTTCCCACTTACCGCGAGTGATTACCTTTCCATTTTTTTTGGTCGCGTTACCATTTCTTTCATTTAGTCAGTATTTGCTTATTATAATTTCCATATGACTAAATATAGTTTAAATGAAATTATAACGAAAAACAGAAGAAATTGCGATTCAGAAGATTCGAATCAGACACTCACAAATTAGCAAACTATGGCCTTTTGTATTTTTTTAATGAAAACAGTACATTTTGTCATCAAACAATGTAACACAGAATACACTCATACTTCCCGTAGTACAATGTAAGAACCAAATCGTTCGAAAAAATCAGAAAATAAACGCTGTCGGGTCCCAGCTCTCCACAGTGGGGATTCGGAAACGTCTTACCCGAATAAAGTCTTGTTCAGTTGTTCGTGTCGAGAATCAAATTAGTGTCCACGAGAGTCAACTTCTCTTTCCCGGTACTACCGAGCCGCCAGGGGAGAGATCCTTGAATACACTGTTTAAGTTACTAGGAAAGGTCTGACTCTATCTGGAAATGTATTGCAATTGTTCGTGGCGATCCTGTAAGAAAGTCCAAAAGTCAAGGACCTGTTTGAGACCGTCCCGAGATAGGTACTGCACAGGAATTCCTTTAATCCAGTTAATCGCATGTGTCATTGAGTCTTTGAGTGGGGAAAGTAAGTCTTACCCGGGCGGAGGAATATGACAGTCTCGATAACGTGCGGCGACACTCGGAGACAGAAGCCAAGCATCTTTGAATTAGAAGCCACACATCCGCAGAGCCGGCCGGGGTGGCCGAGCGGTTCTAGGCGCTACAGTCTGGAACCGCGTGACCGCTACGGTCGCAGGTTCGAATCCTGCCTCGGGCATGGGTGTGTGTGATGTCCTTAGGTTAGTTAGGTTTATAGTAGTTCTAAGTTCTAGGGGACTGATAATCTCAGAAGTTAAGTTCCATAGTGCTCAGAGCCATTTGAACCATTTGAACATCCGCAGAAGATTCCCATTCCAGTTTATGGTATCGTGTCTGTCACACAGCACAGCATGCACATTGGGGTGTCAGCTAGAGCAAAGTTGTGCGCTCTTTGCCGTCTCGGAAACTTTTCGTTGAAGGTGGCGCGGATCTCCGTCATGAAACACTGTTGGTGGATCGCCGCTCCTGGTTGGTGTCTTTCAACACATTTAGAGGATGATTCGTCATCACCTGGCCGTACACATCAAGCGCCGTAGGAGTACTGGCTCAGGGGATATTCACATGCACATAGCTGAAATGGGAGAAGAATGGTTTGACGAGGGAGAAGGCAGCCGCGATGTGATGAGTGAAATAGAGGGCAGGTAGGACGCAGAAGCAAGTTCATCAATGCGTAGACCGGTAGAACTGCTTCGAAGATGGTTCCACATCTTGATTGTGATATTGATATAAAGGGCCGTCGCACGTGTTCGAACGTTGATTAGACGCAGTCCTCTCGCTTCCCACGCCCGGGTTCCCGGGTTCGATTCCCGGCGGGGTCAGGGATTTTCTCTGCCTCGTGATGGCTGGGTGTTGTGTGCTGTCCTTAGGTTAGTTAGGTTTAAGTAGTTCTAAGTTCTAGGGGACTTATGACCACAGCAGTTGAGTCCCATAGTGCTCAGAGCCATTTGAACCATTAGACGCAATCCTCCGCTGCGAGGAGGAAGAGTGACGGCATCGTATCGCACCTTGAAGACAAGATCAAGACTGACAAAGCAGCCAAGGCCGCACAGGTCTGCTGTGCCATCACTGCAGTTATCAGCAGGACTTTTTCAGTTTCACCAACACTTCTACGCCAAGAATTTCTCCATTTCGTCTTGTGGTTTATTATTTTACTCAAGGTTTAGTCATAGACAGTAGCGTCTTAGACCCAAATTGTGACACACTGTCTAGGTATGGATGAGTAGCTGATTACTTAGAAAAAAAATATACATCGGACTAACTGCCCTAAATGGATAAACGAGATGGAAAGATGACGAAGATGACGGCGAGATGAGCTGCAGTTATATGGTGGACCATTATGGCAACAGTACCAGGGGACAAACAGCAGTGGAAGAAGCTGGGCGATACCTTTAACAATACTGGAATATTAAATGCTAGTAACAAACATGATCAGACGAATGTATCGCAGGAAGTACAACAGTTGACCTCTCATTAACCGTAATATGCTCATAGTGTTGATTACGCATGGACGCCCATAACTGACGGGTTGTCAAAGGGGTTGATAATTTACGTCAACTGCATTTTGATGCCGGGCGCGGTGGCCGAGCGGTTCTAGGCGCTTCAGTCCGGAACCGCGTAACTGCTACGGTCGTAGGTTCGAATCTTGCCTCGGGTATGGATGTGTGTGATGTCCTTAGGTTAGTTAGGTTTAAGTAGTTCTAAGGAACTGATGACCTCAGATGTTAAGTCCCATAGTGCTCAGACCCATTTGAATCTGCATTTTGATCAGGTGTTGCTTTAGCTCACTTGTCATGCTGATGATGTTCAAGGTGTGGCGATCGTTTGAAACTATTGTCCGTCAGCTCCATGACGGAGTCTTAGTCTGTTGTAGAAGAAATTAAGTTTTCTGTCTATTTAACGAATTGGTCAGTGCAACCTCATAATGAATCAAACTATGGATTCACAAAAAAATTTAAATTTTGTTAGCTAAGGCAGAACAAAGCTGTTGTACCTCAGGGTTTTCATAGTTTTTCACATTCAGATGTACAGCATACCGAATATTTGTTGTGAAAAAGCTTACGACGTAGTTTTTTTCTCAGAGTTTATTGTCACTGTTCAATATGGCTGTTTGCCATTCGGTTAAGGAAAGGGAAAACGCTGACTCAGTATGCTAATCTCCAGACAGACTGGAATCAGCTGGTAATGCAGCCTTCGTTCCAGACGGTGGTTGCATGACCACTCAGCTAGCGAGCCACTGCAGTGTTCTATGCTCTGACATTGCCGCAGTGGCGGCTAAGCTAGATAATTAGCACGTGAGTGACGAGATGTGATTTGCTTTCTGCATCGAGTTTCCTTCCTGGTCACGAAACTATAAATCTGATAACCTTATGTCACATTATTTTAAGTAGAAGTCACTCAGATTATTGAATGGATATGAAAAGAGAATATCAGATGAAACTGGTGGGATAATGTGCCACTGCTGGAAGTAACTTGACAGTCACAGGGTTGCCAGACACATTTTACAATTCTGGTAATTACACTAACCGCAAGAAGAATATGTGCTGGCTCGAAACTAAGGAGCTATGGGAACTATTTATGAACGGCTTCGCTATTTAAGAAAGATTCTCGGTTTTCAAAGTAATTCTAATTCTATAATGCAATTATGAAATACGTAAAGTGTCATGTTTGTCTAAGAATAAGCATAAAGTAAGGAGACAACGCTCATGGTTTGTTTAATGCTTCAGAATATATAATTATTCATGACAATGGCTCGTTCGTTCTACTGCATTCTCTTCTGTTTGTTTTTTACGATTATCACTGCGATTGCTGTCTATGTTCTGAAGTTGAATGAAATAATAAAGACTTCTTTACGTCATTTCCTATTGCTTACTACTCTGAAACATTTGAGTTAAAATCGGCCACTAGTGGACTCTAATGCGGTTTTACGTAACGCTATTAACTTCTTTTCATTCTTAATAGCCATTACTTGTATCTACCATACAACAGAAACTGCGTGCAGTTTATTTGCTTTCTAAGTCTGATACTTCATTGGGTTACGCTGTGTAGATAATTTTACAGTTGATATCTATCTGAAATGCAACCACACAAGCCGAAGTTACTCAGTAACTCTGGCTTGAGCAGATATCGATGCATCTCTCCCGAGAAAAGAAAATAATTAGCTCCAGATGTGAGTGAAATGGAAGTGCTAATAATTACACGATGCATTCACACCCAAACCTCAAGATGTCAGACACTCAGATCGGTACCAATAGTTGTATGTTGACGGAGTATCAACCGAAACACCGATTCAGTTCGTGCTATGTGCTGTCGCAGGACTATGGAGCACAGAAAAAACACACCTGTGAGTGAGTGTTTTCGTGAGGTCATCATACTTAAGGTACCGCGTTCAAACCCTATTGATGATGGTTTTTTTAACTATCTGTGCAAAATGAAGGACTGCACGGTTCGCCCCCCCCCCCCCCCCACGCGCACAGACCCCCGCGTTTGCGGGTCGCTCCAGCGGCCGGAGACTTCTCCAGACGCTATGCTCTTTGACCTGCCGCTCCGCACGAACATTAGATACCGACGAGCGCACGCCAGGTGGAGCGAAATTATTCGCTTGTGACCAAGTGAATGGACGAGAGTCGACGTCTTCGATGTCGTGGCCACAACGGTCCTCAAGCGATATTAATGATACCACGGAAGGAGAAAAGGGTAGTGTTTTACTCAACAAACGATAAAACTCAAATGTTCAAATATTGGCTTCACGTCGAAAATCAGCCGAAACCAAACCAAACATTTGCACATCACACGATGTCTGCAATGAATAACAGATTTCGCACTAGATGTCTTGCATGCATGCACTAGATGTATTGTATGCATGGCAATGGCAGTGGGAAAGTGGAGAGTTTATGTATTTGAAGGAGAAGTACAATCATACTACGATGCGTGTGATGTAGACCTTCAAACTTCATCGCCAGGAAGGTCGATGGGTCTACTATGTACACATGAAATTGTGGGCGAAAACAAAAGCAAGACAGTTACATTTCCTAAGATTTGACGCCAGTGACAGTAAGATATTGAGCATGAAGCATAAAAACAATAATGTAAGCAGTAAAGTCAAATCTTTTGTTGCAGTGAGACTGTACCACAACAGAAACGACGTCCAGAAAATGGTACACGACTTGCAAGAAGAAGCTCTTGCACTCATGACAGGCTTCACAGACATATATATCTACACGATGGTGAAAGCGGATTCAACAAGGAGATGTCTGTGGGTTGCTTTTTTGCAACCAGAGATTCTAAAGGTATTCCAAAAGTAGTACAGTCAGTTCACGTGACAACCTACACATACACAATTATTCCATTGCTTTCACAGATGGACAAAATTGCTCCAAAGCTGATTGTTGTCCTTCAAGAGCCTCGTTCTCTGAGTACCCATACACATCAGTCCATGTTCGTAGCAGCAGATTTAATCGTCCACTCTCACTCTTCAGCCAAAATGACCAAAGAACTGTTCAGGACTTTTCTACAAGAAAAGTAGTGGAATAAATCAGTGAAGAGAAATTTATGCTAATAATGGATTCCTAGTGGTCCCACAAAGACACTAGTGTTCTTCGTGGCCTGCAGGAAATAACCAACCAGGAAACAAAATCACAGTTGACACACTTCCAATTCTACCTATATGCAACAGTGGTAAAAAATTTGAGCAATACAGAATGGAAGGTAAACAAAATTATAAGGTTTATTCGTGGTTTAACAACCCTCATATCGATCATTAACTCTCTACGCTAGTTATTTGCTCTATAAGGCTACTTTAGATAAAAAACACTACCTAACTCTCCATACACTCTACTCTGGAGAACAAAGAACTTTGTCAAAGGCTTGATCTTGATTTCTTCAGAATGGACAAGCATGTGGTTCGTAAAATGTCCGATGCTGCTCGGAATTCTTTGGAAGAGATTAGTCTGCAACAACGGAATAATCTTCTTAAGCTGCAGTCCCTCACATACAATCAGTTGTGTTCTCCACGTTTCTATGATTCTCAACCTCACGGATAACGGCTAAGCAGGTTGATGAACCCTGACCCTTTGAAACTTCAACAAATTTCTGTCTCAGACAACAGTTTTCATTCTGCAGCGTGGGATTCATCAAGCTTGGTGTACGAAAGTAATGTACTTCACACGCTTCTTCGTATGCAACCATTATTGTAAAGCCTTTGTTCCTGAATGATCGACACTTTGTGTGTGTGTTCTTATTATTGTGTTCATTAATACTACTATTAGTTTTATTACGTATATTGTTATTATTATTATTATTATTATTACTATTACTTCCGTACTTTATTTTTCTGTTCTGATTGTGTATTCTGTGAAACTACAAATGGATTCTATGGGTTTTTTACTTTCAAAGAAACGAAACAAAAGTAGTCTGCTAAGAGAACACTGCTGTAAACTCGAGCAGTCCTTTTAGATATGATAAAGGTATTGTTCCATAAAACACATTCACACACAATACAGAAAAAATTTTCATTGTTGGGATATGAACCCAGGGCCCTAAATACGACGAACTAATGCTCTACCAGATTCCCCACAGCAGCTACACGTTTTAGATACTCACAGCTATGCTAGTCCTGTGCTCCGTAGTTCTAGTGATACTTTTAATTACCATTTACGCAAGTTCTACTGGACAACAGCACACAACGCGAACTGAATCGGTGTTTTGGTTGATGTTCCATCTGGCCGATCTGAGTGTCTGACATCTGAGTGTTTGTGCGTCAGTGAATCACTTAGATAACCGTTTCTCTCAACTGCGAAGAGGTATGCTCTTGGAATTCATAGCTGGTCATCTTGAAATATTACTGCTAACTGTAAGAGAAAGTTCTCACGATCTTGTTGTTGTGAGACACATTTAAGTAATAATAGAGGTCACTTACAGAGAACAGCTCGCGTTTCAAAGTCGCCATCGCTGAGTTGACCCAGGGCCCAAATATCAAATGTATTAAGACAATGACCTTTACTGGCATTTTTGCAAATACGCTTAGGATCCAGAGCGTAGTAGTTATATTACTCAGATGCACCTACTGTAAAATAAGCACCTCACATAAACAGATGTCACAATTTATTTTTTTTAAGCGTACTTCAAAACGAGAATCTCATTCAACAGCTCAATATCGGTTTCTGGACCATGTTCAGTAGTTATAGTGTAAATATCATGTGTCGATAACACATCTTTTGATCGTTAACTACACTAAAATGATTTTTCTTAAGCACTGGTGTCACTGGCATTACATCCAAAACAGAAAAACGTAAATGAAAAAACAACAGCAGAGATCTGACTCCAAAATGCGACTGTCCACAGAGAAATTCTCTATGCTACTAGTAATCTTCGGAGCATTCGAGCGAATGGTGCAAAGAAACAATGTTCAATGACCAAAACAATGTGCTGCAAAGACATACAGAAATGTGAAGATAGAATGTAAATAGGAATACAACACGCAACATTAAAGTATTTAATTCGTCATTCTTAAGTGAAACTGTCATTTGGTGTACAATAATCACAAGACCGGAAAGTGGGTTGTACCCATAAATATTACAAAATAATCACTAGTGAAGCTTTGTCTATATAAGGGGAAACCTTATGTTCCATGAGCTATTCAGTTTGCAGTCATGTAATGACAGAGAGAAACTGAGCTAGCCATTAGAGTGTGGGGCACACATTTAATGTAAAGCCTCACAGCTCGCGCAGATGACTTTTAACGTATTGCACGACGATTTCAGATTAACAACTTATTTAGGCTATCACAGCATTTATATCAGAATCATGGAGCAGTATTTGCTAAAACAGACTGCTCTGTTGAATGGTAACCTGCATAATAAGGTTTTACTTACTTAGTGTTTGGTCTCAAAACGTGATGTGCTCAAACTATCCCGAACCAGTCGTAAACGCTGTAGACTGATGTATAGGCTTTCAAGATTGATCTAGAGCGCATTTAACTGTCTGCACATATTACTTGTCACCATTTCTTTTGTAACTGAATAATCTGGATACACAAATATTGCAAAAACAGAATGACAAATTGTCATGGAAGCTAGATGTCTCCCAAATGACATCAATAGGTGCAAAATACTTTAGGAAATCGTACAATGTTACAGAAAAATTATTTAGATGTTATAGGAGACCAACAAATTTAATATTTCGGTAACAAAACAAAATGCATTACTTCCCTAAATGTTATCGTGTTTATTTGTCCATAAATAACTAATGACCCCTAACAGGAGTCAATGATGCTTTGTTCGTGTCTTTTGGATACTCACTTAAGTAGCTTGAGGCTATGGTCGCAGTGAGTTAGGACACGTGGACGCAAGATGCCATAACGTGGTAAGTTACCGAGGGACTTCGAATCGACTCCCAGCACTTTTGTAATAACCAATTAGTCTAAATAGGGCTCACCGTTCTCACCTTGACAAATGTGCAAATAAAATCTCTGTGCAGTTTGACTGCATTTATATAAACTTATAAATCCCTATCACTAAAACAGAAACATACGTCGCCTAACTCCCACATGGTGTCCTGCAATAGTCATAAGAAATAACAGCAATACAAAATGGAGGTTAAACGAAATTATAAGGTTTATTCACGGTTTAACAGCCCTCATATGGCTTATTAACCATCTACGCTATTTATTCGCTGTTTAATACTACTATAGATTAAATATGCCATATACGTCTCCATACACTCTACTGTGGAGAACAAAAAATACTCATCACGTATCCATAAATGAGGCTCTCCTCGTAAAGTCAAACGCTTCTGTACTAGACTATGATATTCACTTTCAGATTGCGTATATTGCTGATGAAACTCAACACCGATACACAGAAATAAAACTTAGTCTTGTACTTTTTCTGCGCCCGAAATGAATTTCATAAATCAGTGTGTCAGTGTCGAGAAACTGATAAACTATCTATGCTCGACGAGCGAAAACAACTGAGTCATTGATTCCACGCATTCCCAGCGACCTCTACACTTTTGATAGTAGCTAGTGTAGCATCAGTGTGTTTGGCATCTTGCCCCAATCACAGGCTTTTGCATAGGTCCGGACTCCTATGCCTCTAAAAGCACTACTCCATAACGTGCTGCATTCTGATCAAATCTTAAGTAACTCTTTTCCCAAAAGCATTAGAAAAATTCTTGTGACATCTTGGGAAACGTCACATCCACCCCACGGCAACCGATAAAAGTAGGATCACATCATTGTAAGTTTACTGAATTGGAGACTCGTTTAATCCTCGAAGCTCCCACAGTTACTTTAAGGGTTATAGAAATCGTATTTCAACTATGAAACAAATTGGCTAGGACAAATTATTCCTCGACCAGGTCGTTGCTATAGGCTCGTAACTTAAATCTTAAAAAGTAGATCAGTATTCTCGTACAAACAACTAAGACTGTTCCTGCAAGTACTGAATCAACATTTCCAGGGGACTTACGAATAGTTTTCTGTATCATACGTCAGAAGAGAATCTCACAGTCCGTAGCTCTTTATTTGAGCCAAGAGCCAGAGATGCCCAGTACTTCGACCTTGTCACACCTTGTAAGAAACGCATGAGGTAAAGGCATCAGGTTTCTTACGTCAGTAAACATTGTCTACCATTTTCAAGTAATTATATGGAGCCAGGAGCTGAAACAACAGCAATTATTTCTGTGGCATTCGAGACCGCGCAGTCATAACTTCCTGATAGTTGTTGCGTATATTACTTACTCTGTAATTAGGTAACCTTCTCCATTGGGAATAGATTTGTCACCGTGGATATCAATCATCTGAAATAGCTGTAGATTCGTACCTAAAGTACCAGCTTACTGTCTCAGCCATTCTGACTGACGACTGTGTTGCCTTTGCTCTGGTAATGAAATGGACGGCTAAATAAATGCTGATACTGGTTATAATTCTATAGCTTCAATCCTTCGAAATCTACCACCAAAAATAGTGAAAACAAGTGATAGAAAGACTGTCATAAACGAATAGCAGACTAGTATAATTTAGTTATTAATTATTTCAATTGAAACTGGAGCTAAAATCCATCACCACGCGTCACTGTTAAGAATATTGCTAGTTTGCCATAAAAAATGAGAAATAACTGGGTAGTCTCAACTCATTTAAAGTCTATGGCCCAGTCATATTGTCGTCCATCTGTGCGTCGTCTAATGAGATATTATACCCCATTAAACCTGAGCAGGACTGACGCCTATTACCACTACATGGAACTATGAGTGTAACTCTCGAAGAGGACATCAGTGACACATGTTAACGGCAACTCAGTCATCCACGCTCTAATCTGCATCGGTAAATCTACGAATGCAATGCATTTTGTTTTGGTACAGAAATATTTAATTTCCTTATCGTATAAGTTCTTTGCCTGACCATTTTTCGACTTCTTAATGGCTATCACTTTTCTGAATGATGTCATTAGTTTAGAGGTCTATTTTTCTCTGCTCTTGCTCCATCTGTGAGACATCAAGTTTTGATTTAAAAGAACTGCTGGTGTGCAATAATATGTAGGGAAAAGTGAATGCACCCAAGAGAAATCTGCAGGCTTTCCCATTGTTTCGGGACATGTGGAACACTTCAAAGATTAGAATCAAAGAATTTCGACTATCTAGCAGTGATAATCCTTTTTGTATTATCTCTTTACCGAAGGCGGTGGACTGTGCTCAGATAACACATCATTACATCCCACCCAGGACCCTGACATCATGTGATATATTGTGTAGTTTTATGGTATGAAACAATGTGTGCATAGCACGTATAGTGGAGGCGATAATACGAAGTGAGAAATGAATGAACAGTGTAGCACTAGTCTTTTATATTATTAAATAAGTTACATGTAAAATACTATTGTACACTAGGAAAAAACCGAATGACCTAGTACTGTCTTAAACAGACTGGCCTTTTAGTCCAGAGAGTGGAGGCTCAAATGTCCATTTGGCCATCCAAGTCTAGGTTTTCTGGGGTTTTCCGTAAATATTTAAGCGAATGCCATAACATTACCTACTATAGGAGCACCGCTGACTACATGCACCATTCTTGGCAATATGTACCTGTAACTATGCAAATACCAGTATATGTCGATTACACTACTTTGGCGTGACCTGTAATACCTAATCATGTCTAATATCCTTGCAAAAGTGAGTCACGAATGAATAAAACTAGTACTACTATTACTACTCTGCCAGCCAGTCGGGTATGTAGTCATTAAGAAACAGATCAGCGGTGAATAAAATGTGAGCGTTGATATCTCTAATTTCCGAATCAGTGACTCATTTCCTCTGCCTGACTTCCTTAGGAAGGTCTCTCTGCTGCCGTTGCCATATGGCCTGTATTTTCTGCCATTTTGTGTACAGTGGCCCAAATTTTTTCCTGTCAAGTATACAGCAGAATGGTGGTAATTTATATGCAACACCACCGATGGAACATGTTGCAAATCAGCTCTCACCAAATTAACAGAGGAAAGTATATTTTTTCATAGGTCACAGCTATGCGTTTAAGTAAGATTCAGAGTTGTTTCAGATTAACATACTGCAGAAAAACTTACAATGCATCATATAAAGTCCATTTCCATTATGCTAATATTTCAAATCTTCCCAACCCCTTAATTCCACTTTCTCTCCTTATTCAATAATTATGACATTAGACAGTTTTCCCTTTCAGCTGAGACAGCTACCTGTTGTCAGCACAAAAATTATAGTCAGCTTACTAAGGCTTGCTGGTACGTAGGCTACATTCAGAAACACATGTAACTCTCCAAAAGTGATTTTTCGATAGTGCAATGTAAATTTCCTGCATACTGTACTCCGTGATTTTTCAATTGTGATAATTTTTCGAAAGAGAGTTTTTATCTTTGCATCTCAGTGAAACCTTTAGACTCAACACGACTATGCACATGATGTCTTTATGATCGCTAGTGGCTGTATGTAACCATTACTTGTATCGCATATGAGGCTTCTGTGGTTAAAGTACCTTCATACATTACATGCCTCCTTTTGAATACAACATATCTACTCTACCACATATGATTGATATGTTGCTGTAAAAATGTTATATGTAATATCAGTATTCAGATTTTCAATGCAAAACAATTTCACACAATAAATAACATTAGAATGTATATCAAACCAATTATTGTTTCAGTGAACATAATGTCTATAAACCACCACTCTTCCCTTAGTGCACAAGACAATGTTTATTTATGGGTCTAATAATCATTTAGCTCACCTGTGTGAAAACTGATAACAAGGCTGTTGCTAAGCAGTTGCATTCCTCTGCTACAAACTCAAATAAATCATGCTTTTACATTACTTAAATAAGTCTTGCTATCTTCAACGCAAGACTGTTACATACCTGCATAATATAATTATAAATCGGGTCTCATGAACAGCGAGTCCGAATTACTTTTCTTCTAAAACGTTTGATAAACAAGCTGGACGTGGGAGCTCAATGCCAAACAATTAAGAGTCTGAAAAGTTACTTTTATGTATTTGTAAAACAAGTTAGAAAATATGAAGATGTATACACTGTTATAGATAAATGCAATGGCATTAAATATTGAACATACGTTTTGTAATATTGTAACTTGAAACAGATACTGTATTACAATGATTGCTTTAAAAGAAATGGGGTTGGGAGTGATACGGTTATTTTTTTTCCTTTTCCGTGTGCATTTTGTATCACTTGAGACAACGGTTCATATAAGGCAAACAATTCAAGTTACGAAAATTTACTAAACCAAAACTAAAAAGCGTCCCCTAAATGTAACATCCCATTTATGCAACTCTAGCTCTTGCAGATATCTGGTTGAACGTCACCTTGTGTAGCAGAGTCAATTTAATCCAACAGCATTTCAAAATTAGTCCCAGATACCAGCAGACATACAGTTCCAACAAATTCTTAACATCGGAACACTCACTCTCTCTTTCTCTCTCTCTCTCTCTCTCTCTCCCTCCCTCTCTCTCTCTCTCTCTCTCTCTCTCTCTCTCTGTCTTCTGTCTGTATGTCTGTCTCTCTCTCTCTGCTCACACGGGCTTACTACTTGACAAGAATCTAAACTTCGTAATCGAGAGAGTCTCTTTTCTACATGCATTCAGGAAATTTTATATCTGTGGCCAGTACTACAAACAAAATTGCTAATTCCCATAATGTAACAACGTTTCATCACCCCTACCCTACCAAACAAGAATTTTGCAGGGCGTTACTTACTAAAACAAATAGCAAGGAATATTCGAAAAAATTGTTATAAATAAGAAATAGGAATACCAATATATGAATGTATAAGTAAAAGGCAAAAGTATATTAAGTCGTGCATCAATGATTTCAAAGTAGAGTAAAATTCATTGTGTATTGAAACGTGAAATGCAATTAATAAGCGTGAGTGGTGATATTGTATTGTGGGGAGCATAATATCTACCTTTTCACTAGTAACCGAAGAGAAAACTAAAAATTTTATATTTATGAGCAAATTAACAAGACAGATTTCAAAAGTAAATACGCTATACAAAACTGACGTCGTCCTAAATGCAAAACAATGACATGACATACGGAACAATAGTAAGAAATTATACACTCTTAGTAAAATAAATAAAGTGAATAACTTACGACTCTTAACAGTATTTTAACAATAAAACATTGAATGCATAAAAACATGTAAACTGTCTTACTAAAATGAAAGAGCAAATCTACTATAAACGAGACAATATCATGCAATGGGAAGAGAAAATGTTTAACTCAAGACAAATGTCAATGCTTCACACTTCATTTTACTGTGGACAAACAGTTGATTCATGTACTCAAAATTGAACAGAAAGGTGGACTAAGGGCAGGCTCATCGAGATGTAAAAGTGATCAGATTCTCCATCGACAACCTGAATATCTCGACGAAATAACAGTACCGCTGAACAAGGCATACTCACAGAGGACAATCAGCTGAGTCAGTTCCATCAGCTGAGTCAGTTCCTCCACTATCTAAAGGATTCGTGTCGACGAAATGATAGTACTGTTGGATTTTCCATCATCAATTGTCACCAGCACTTCCTATGGTCCATTTTTGCTGAAAGGGCAGGCACTGAGATATGGCGGCGAAGCCACGTTGTGGTAATGTTTATGTAATGGAACACTTGACATGGTACGTGGCTAACTGTCTCTGATCCTCCATTAAATGAAGCAGGACTGGACATCAGGTTTCAATGATTACATTGTCCATAAAACAGCTCATCTCAACATAATGTGCGCACGCGTATCTTTACAGTAGCGAGTACCTCCTAGGCCCGACCAGAATACCTGAATACTAAACCACAAGACATTAGACACTATGTTAACTTCGCATGTTCTCCAAGGTGGAAGTTGAGTGAATAAATACAGGGTGAGTCAGAAGGAAAGGTACATGCTTTGACGGGTGATACTACTGGTGAATCTGAACAAAAGACTTCTAATAGACATATTCCCTTTTCTTAACCGTCTCCGGGTAAACCAATGAAAACAGCTGGGAACCGGCAAGGTGCAGGTGACCGTAAATGAAGATACTTTTATGTTATGGTTTGTTTAATTGTTTACGTTTTCTCACAGAAGATGTTCAAACAATCCACCGTCAACTTCAATGCATGTTGCTGCCCTTGTAGACAGTTGTGTCGCCGACCGGAGCTCAGTTTTGCATTCCTTTACCTCGGCGCAAGCATGTAAAATACGAGCGAGAAGTTTCTCTGTTGCTTCCGCCGCGCGTCCACCCTTCAGCCACTCCCACAAACAATAATCCAATCGGATGACCTCAGTGGCCAAGAAATGACTCCACGGCGACCGATCCAACGACCAGGATACATTCTGTTGATATACTGTGTCACTGGTGGTACGGAATGTGTATGCCATTTCTATGTGATGTTGTCGATGTGTGAGAGTCTGCTTTATTTCGTTGACTTTACTGAAATATATAAGAAATACGCGATTTTTACTTGGCTGTCGATCTTTTTGTGAAGTTAGTGGCGAAATTTAGAAGAATTTGTGTTTACAGATTTCTTATGGTCCATTTGTGCAGAATCTCACAAACACCAAACATCACACACAACTGGCTTTACACATTAAACATCTAAAATATCCTACATAAACAAAACAGTTACAAAGATGTTCCTACAAGTAGTTAAGAGAGGTAGCTTTATAGATCTTCTACAGAGTACAGTATGCTTTTTTACGGAGGCCATTTATCTTAATAATTTGGATCATAAATTACTTATGTCGATTTTACAATTGTGTTTATTTCAATGTGTTACTATTTTTATTTAAGTATACTATTGAAACATGTGAAGAAATTTACTGATTCACTTTCAAGATTTTCAAATGGTTCAAATGGCTCTGAGCACTATGGGACTTAACATCTGAAGTCATCACTCTACTAGAACTTAGAACTACTTAAACCTAACTAACCTAAGGACACCACACACATCCATGCCCGAGGCAGTATTCGAACCTGCAACCGCAACAGTCACGCGGTTCCGGAATGAAGCGCTTAGAACCGCTCGGCCACCGAGGACGGCTCAAGATTTTGGTTTAGTATTTTCTGTTCATGTTTCTTCTAGGTACACACTGTTTCAAAATACCATTCCAGGGCCGTAATCTTAGTGACAGCAGAATCGCATCCTGATTTCCCTTTTCCTAATGCATTTTTCACTTCGTCAGCTCTTCTTTTTAGAGTTTAATTTCGTTAAAGGAACATAATCCAAGAAGCAATGTGAAAGACAAGTCGTCCTTCGCTATTCTGCCTTGCCACTGATTTCACCTGTTAACAGAACAAGTTAGCGTCTCTTTCCGCTTTTTTCTACATGTTATTATGTGCTACGAAAATTGTTATACATTTTTTCTGCCATTGCTGAAACTTTCTTTCATTTAGTTCAATCGTGATCCTGCTTGACTATTGGAAAGGCTGATGTTTCGCCTTTATAGATAGAAGCAATTAATCAGTTTATGCAGATCTCAAAGCTCAAAGGAACAAAACAAAGACAGCTTTGACACTGTAGGAATAGCAAGAAGTATTTCGATATCTGAAAATCGTGTACACTTGCACAGCGCCTTACCAGCGACTTGTACCCCAAGAGAAATGTAGATGTAGATGTAGAACCGGTTTTGTGGGAGCCTTCGTATTCGCTACAGGAGTGCAATATCGCTACTTCCCGTAGCTTACCGTGGACGTAGGAAAATCTGTGGGTCATAATAAGCCGGTCTGCCGCCGAGGCTTTTCCTGCCTCAGAATATGAAGCAAAACCACTTCTCTTGCTTGGCAGCATCAAGCAAAAACCAGAGGGGCGCGCAAACCGCAGATAGCGGTTGGGGGTGGGGTATATAATTCCCTCCTACGGCAGGCGAAGCCCCCACGTCGGATCCGCCGCTGTAGAACTACACAGAGGTTGCGCCTCCGTCCCACGCTCTCATTTTCGACTAAGTGAAAAATCTTTCCCCGCTTATTAATTTCGCAAGAGCAGAGCTATACCTTTTTCTTTTAATCTCTTCAATGCCACCGGCAATTTCTCCATTCTCCTTCCGACTCGCCGGTCCCCCCTAAGCAGAATCGCAGTTGTTGCATATGAAAGCTAGTTCCCAAAGATTGCTTTAATTATTACAGCTACTGCACAACTATTAAGCTGATTACATTTCAGTCGTCGTACACGCAATTTTACATCGCAAAATAAATCTTGAAATTGCGCAGATCTCAGGAAATATCCTCCACGAAAACGGCGAGTTTTCTCAGTTTAATGTCCAATTACGGTATGTTACAAGAGTGTCAAATTACGAACCAAACTGTAAGAAATCGCTGATAAGAAAGTACAAAAAATTTTGAGTATCTAAATCTCAGAAAGTGTTATATTGTTCGCTGTTAGAATTCCTAACATACGCTTCATTTGAGGCACGTCTCATTGCCCATCTGTGAAAGAGAGGATGTACGTTAACCGAAGTAACGAATTGGGAGAAATAGCGGTTTAAGTACTGACTGCTCTACTAAATGTCTTTTTCTCATTTGACTCATGTTTGCTCACAGGAAGATCAGACATGTAACCTCCGGACGCAGTATTACTAGTATCCTGCTTGACACAGTGAAGTCGTTTAAATATCTGGGCGTAGCCTTCCAGAGCCATATTAGGTGGAACGAGCAGTCCGCAGCTCGTGGTCGTGCGGTAGCGTTCTCGCTTCCCGCGCCCGGGTTCCCGGGTTCGATTCCCGGAGCGGTCAGGGATTTTCTCTGCCTCGTGATGACTGGGTGCTGTGTGATGTCCTTAGGTTAGTTAGGTTTAAGTAGTTCTAAGTTCTAGGCGACTGATGACCATAGATGTCAAGTCCCATAGCGCTCAGAGCCATTTGAACCATTTGGAACGAGCATGTGAGAACTGTGGCAGGGAAGGCAAATGGTCGACTTCTGTTTATTGGGAGAATTTTAAGAAAGAGTGGTTCACATGTAAAGGAGACCGCATATAGGACGCTGGTGCGAAGTATTCATGTGTACTGCCTGAGTGTTTGGGATCCATACCAGGTCGGATTGAGGGAGGACATCGAGGCAGTTCTGAGCCAGGTTGCTAGATTTGTTACTGGTAGGGTCGGACAAAACGTAACTGTTACGAAGATGTTTCGGGCACTCAAATGGGAACCCCTGAAGGGAAGGCGACATTCTTTTCGAGAAACGCTATTTAGAAAATTTACAGAACCGGAAAATGAAGCTGACTGCCGACCGATTCTACTGCCGCCAACATACATCGTTTGCGAGGACCACGATAAGATGCGAGAAATTAGGGCTCATGCAGAGGCATTCTGACTGCCGTTTTTCCCTCCCTGCCCCTGCGAGTGGAACAGGAAAGCTAATGACGAGCAGTGGTACACGGTACCCTCCGCCACGCACCGTACGGTCACTTGCGAAGCATCTACTGGGTGGTCCATTGATCGTGACCGGGCAAAATATAAGTCAAACGAAAAAACTATAAAGAACGAAACTTGTCTAGCTTGAAGGGGGAAACCAGATGGCGCTATGGTTGGCCCGCTAGATGGCGCTGCCATAGGTCAAACGGATATCAACTGCATTTTTTAAAAATAGGAATCCCCATTTTTTATTACATATTCATGTAGTACGTACAGAAATATGAATGTTTTAGTTGGTCCACTTTTTTCGCTTTGTGAGAGACGGCGCTGTAATAGTCACAGACATATGGCTCACAATTTTAGTCGAACAGTTGCTAACAGGTAGGTTTTTTAATTTAAATACAGAAAGTAGGTTCGTTTGAACAAATTATTTCGGTTGTTCCAATGTGATACATGTACCTTTGTGAACTTATCAATTTTGAGAACGCATGCTGTTACAGCGTGATTACCCGCAACTGCTACAATAATGCAATAAATGCTCAAAATGATGTCCGTCAACCTCAATGCATTTGGCAACACATGTAACGACATTCCCCTCAACAGCGAGTAGTCCGCCTTCTGTAATGTTCGCACATGCATTGACAATGCGCTGACGCATGTTGTCAGGCGTTGTCGGTGGATCACGATAGCAAAAATCCTTCAACTGTCTCCACAGAAAGAAATCCGAGGACGTCAGATCCGGTGAACGTGCGGGCCATGGCATGGTGCTTCGACGACCAATCCACCTGTCATGAAATATGCTATTCAATACCGCTTCAACCGCACGCGAGCTATGTGCCGGACATCCATCGTGTTGGAAGTACATCACCATTCTGTCATGCAGTGAAACATCTTGTAATAACATCGGTAGTACATTACGTAGGGAATCAACATACATAGCACCATTTAGATTGTCATCGGTAAAATGGGAGCCAATTATCCTTCCTCCCATAATGCCGCACCATACATTAACCCGCCAAGGTCGCTGATATTCCACTTGTCGCAGCCATCGTGGATTTTCCGTTGGCCAATAATGCATATTATGCTGGTTTACGTTATCGCTGTTGGTGAATGACGCTTCGTCGCTAAATAGAACGTGTGCAGAAATCTGTCATCGTCCCGTAATTTCTCTTGTGCCCAGTGACAGAACTGTACCCGACGTTCAAAGTCGTCGCCATGCAATTCCTGGTGCAGAGAAATATGGTACGGGTGCAGTCGATGTGTATGTAGCATTCTCAACACCGATGTTTTTGAGATTCCCGATTCTCGCGCATTTTGGCTGCTACTGATGTGCGGATTAGCCGCGACAGCAGCTAAAACACCTACTTGGGCATCATCATTTGTTTCAGGTCGTGGTTGAGGTTTCACACGTGGCTGAACACATCCTGTTTCCTTAAATAACGTAACTATCCGGCGAACGGTCCGGACAATTGGATGATGTTGCCCAGGATACCGAGCAGCATACATAGCACACCCCCGTTGGGCATTTTGATCGCAATAGTCGTACATCAACACGATATCGACCTTTTCCGCAATTGGTGAACGGTCCATTTTAACACGGTTAATGTATCACGAAGCCAATACCGTCCGCACTGGCGGAATGTTACATGATACCACGTACTTATACGTTTGTCACTATTACAGCGCCATCTATAACAAAGCGAAACAAGTGGTCCAACTGAAACATTCATATTTCTTTACGTACTACACGAATATGTGATGAAAAACGGGGGTTCCCATTTAAAAAAAAACAGTTGGTATCCGTTTGTCCTATGGCAGCGCAATCTAGCGGGTCAATCATAGCGCCATCTGGTTTCCCCCTTCAAGCTTTGACAAGTTTCGTTCTTTGTAGATTTTTTTTTTTTTGTTTGATGCATATTTCATAAGTTATTTGGCCCGGTCACTATCAATGTACCTCCCTGTATATAGATGTAGGTGGTAAATTTCCACACACAAACATCATAATAAGTGCCACCACACACACAGCTACATAATAAATATTAAAACATATATTTAAAGCAGCTGTTGACTGGTTTTATATAGATGTTCCACTTTTAAGTACATTTCACACATTAATTTTGTTCCATTCTTTAATAACAACGGATCAGTGATACATTTAACATGCTTACTACAATTGGTAATAAGACGAAGTCTGTTACGAATTAAAATTCCAACACCTGGAAAATTTGAGCTCAAAGAAGCATAGGTGCGAAGTGCCAGTTGAGCTGAACTTTCTTTCTGGAAAGGCGTGATGATCTGCATTTGTTGGATAGCTGAGAGCAAGGTCGGTTACTGAAGAATTCAGACACGAAATAGATAGTAAGGTGTTGTGGAAAGCCCATGTCCAGGATCTTGTTCAGAAGCTAAATGCTGCTTTATTTACCATTAGAACAGTATCTGAAATAAGTGACACTTCAACACGAAAAGTAGTGTACTTCGCATATTTTCATACGCTTATGTCGTATGGTATTATTTTTTGGGGTAATTCTTCTGATTCAAAAAGGGTATTTTTGGCTCAAAAACGGGCTGTTCGAGCTATATGTGGTGTAAGTTCGAGAACCTCTTGTCGACCCCTATTAAAAAATCTGGGAATTCTGAGATTGCCCTCACAGTATATATTTTCTTTAATGTCGTTTGTTGTTAGCAATGTTAGCCTATTCCCAAGAGTTAGCAGCTTTCACTCAGTTAATACTAGGCAGAAATCAAATCTGCATGTAGAATGCACTTCCTTGACTCTTGTGCAGAAAGGAGTGCAGTATTCTGCTGCATCCATTTTCAATAAGCTACCACAAGAACTCAAAAATCTTAGCAGTAGCCCAAACTCTTTTAAGTCTAAACTGAAGAGTTTCCTCACGGCTCACTCCTTCTATTCTGTCGAGGAGCTCCTGGAAGAGCTAAAACATTAAGCAAATTCCAGTGTTACATTGTTGATTGTCTTCATTTAAACTTACGACTTGTCACCTGAATATGTTTTTTTTTTTTATATTTCATTTTATCTGTTTCTAATATCGTGTTATAATTTCATGTATTGACTCGTTCCATGACCATGGAGACTTCTCCTTAATTTGGTCCCACGGAACAATAAATAAATAAATAAAAAACATGTTATGCAACAGATATTATTTAACGTAAATTACGAGGGTTGAATGAAAAGTAATGCCTCCACCTACGTTAATTTGGTTTGGATGAGAATATTTTATTAACTAAAATCCTTTGGTTGTGATCTTTAATTACCAATATTCACTTTTCTACATAATCACTAGCCAATTGGATACATTTCTGCCAACGATGAACAAGTTTTGTGAAGCCATCACGGGGCTAGTCTTTGTGTCGATAGTCCATAGACTGACGTTTCGTCTCCGGGTCGTAATGGTGTGCCCACGTTTCGTCTCCTGTCACAATTGAATGGAGAAAAGTGTCACCTTCATTCCCGTAACTCGAGAGTTCCTGGCAAATTTCAAGTCTGTGTGCTTTCATTTCAGGAGTCAGCCATCTGGGGTACCCATCGTGCACAGATCTTCCGATAGTCAAGCAAAGCATTAATCTGACCCCCACGTTCTTGTGAAATGCCGACTGTGCTTGCAGTTTCTCTCTGAGTGATACGACGATCGTCCTGAACCAATCTGTCAATATTTTGCTTTTGAAACTCTGTGGCTGCTGTCATAGGACGTCCAACTGTTTGTTTGTCACGGAGGTCAGATGTTCCCGCCACAACATCTTTAAAGATACTGGTCCAACGACGCACAGTACTCACATCAACACAATCACCATAAACTGCTTTCATTCCTTGATGAATCTCCTTTGCGGTGATACCTTCTGCTGTCAAGAATTCAATGACTGCACGTTGCTTAAATTGCATTGTCCGACCGTCTGTGCAGGGTTCCATGCTTTATACTGTAACAACACAACCGTCCAATGCTAAGGCTTTCAGCCAACTGGAGCTGTAGAGAAGAGGCTACGGAACAAGCCAGTGCCTGCGCATACCAATGCTGCCAACTGTTGAAGATTTACGAAGGTGGAGGCATTACTTTTCAATCAACCCTCATATTTAATTTTACTAAAAAAGCTGGCCCTAGTACAGAGTCTTGGGCACTGAAACTCCAGTAACTCAGTATTACAGACAGCACGAAAAAAGGATTCAGTCACTATGAAATCAGAAATTTGGTCCAAGTGAACCCAACGTGCATTACAAAAGTATCACTGTGCACGTGGTAATATGGACAATACTTAGAAGCTAATTGAGAAATGAAGTTAAATTTTAGTGAACCTGATAAGTTTGACAAGGTTATCTGACAAAGAAATGGGCTCACTGGTAATCAGCTACGCGCCATAATAATTCAGCTCAACACAGGCGTGAGTGATAACAGAGATTGTGCGATCATATCAGTAAGAGAAATGAAAATAAACATGCGACTATTTCTGTTATGTCATGGATAAGCTTACGAGAATTTCCCGAAATAACTTCTTTCCATCCTAGCCAGATTATGCTGTTAGTTATTCTCACCACAGTTTTTGCGAGTTGTTGAATAGACTGTGAATGGTCCAGATGAATGCAACTCATCCGCCAATTAAGGCTGCCTCAGAAGCAACCAGACTTCTAAAACGACATGCTTCCTTCTCCAAGTATAAAATTCAAACTTCTTCTTCGTCTCTCTGCCACCAAGTAAGTTATAACGCATCTCCTATGCCTGCTCTGTTCAGAATTTGCGTCTAAAAATCGCCCACCAGTGAGAAAAAGTTCGCCCACCTCTTACCAATTGCGTTATGTTTGTATCCCACGAAAAAATGTGCGAAAAACATTCCGCAGCAAGTCAGCTTTCTACCTCTGCTGTTCCGAGAATTTTAGACTTATGAGCCTACGCATCGCCTTGCTTCCTTATTCCACCAACGCAGTTCTCTTTGCGTACAAACATTCAGAAAGCGGCTCGTCGCCTCCCACTCTAGCTGTTTTTTTTAAGAACACTCAATTTGTTTCTTTCATGTTCGTGAATGGACAAGAAATCTTCCATCCCACTGGTTCCTGGAGTCTGTATGCCAGCACGCGCTTCCACGGTCATAAAAATCACAGGATATGTGTCTGAAATGTTCGGCGGCTTGTAGGAGACGCAGGCGGAAAGCGATCTTTTGAAATGGATGCCCTCTAAACCTGCCTTCTGAGAATTGACTGGACGAGGTACAATGCCCTCAGAAGAAACCGCTTTAACGGAAGATTCTAGCTGTTAAATGACCATTTATTTGCTGGCTTGAGTCTCCACTGGTAACGGTTCCTAGCGTTCTACTGGACTCTCGCATTTTACATTTTCTAACTCATGAGAAAACAATTTTTTGAGTGCAGAGCAAGCCGAAACATTATGGGCTGCATACTGTCATGTCAGGCTGGGGTGAACATCTCATTCCCCCAGGTCCAAAAGTTCTTCAAGGGCTGCCCCTGACCCCAGAGAGTAACACGCTATGCTGCCTTGGCTCACGTATGCTAGTCTTTCTAACTACTGGCTTTCCAAAGCCGCAGCTCACACTGGTGAAAAGTCTACCATTACATGCACAGAAACGCAACTAGAATATGGGAAAAAAGATTATAAGATGCTTTGTACCTTTTCAATCAAACATCTTGGCTATTAATAACCGCTTGAGCTATATTTAGTCATTTTATTACTGTATCACTACCGGTTTCGTGGCACTAAAAGCCCCATCATCAGATGGACATCGCTTCTCCGATCTATACGTAACCGCGAGCAGCTGACGCGTTTCCGTATAGATGGGAGAAACGATGTTCACCAGAAGATGTGGCTTTAGTTCCACGAGACCAGTAGTGATGCAGTAATAAAAGGACGAAATACAGCTGAAGCGATTATTAATACTAAAGATGAATACTCACAGATGTAGTTGCCCCACCTACAAGGTTTTTGCAGTGTTTTCAAAGCTATTAACTTCGCAACTGAATTAAAAATAAAATTGATTGGTCTAAAGATGATTTTAATCGACGATTAATTGCATTTCCGTATCAAAAATGAGGAGTGTTATGTCAGGAACGGCTTGACGTTTTTCATCACATCCAACACGGAATGAAAAAGTGCTTCTGGTTGTGCTACACAAACGATTGTGGTGTGACACCAACAATAAAGTTCCTTATCAATTTTATTTGGCAGGTGGATATAGTTAACCATAAGTTGAAATAGGACGTGTCAGGCTACTGAAACAGGGTTACTTTGTCAACCTACGAGCCACCCTAACTCATTAATTTTTTTGCTGGTAATGTAGCTGAAGGATTTTACTTAGTGTATTGTTTCCCTTTAGAATGTTAGTCACACCAGTTTCTTTCATGAATATGTCAAGCTTAAAAATCTTATTCAGAATGTTTTACAATGTAAGATAGTTTAATCCCGATTCTTTCTCTCAAGTGTCTACAGTTACACAAATACGTATTAAGATTTAAGAAAACTGACCGTAGATAGTACATCAGATTTTTTCCTTCGTGGACAGAGCCATTGAAAAGTGTTGTAAATAACAATACACTATTACAGAAGAGGAAAACCTAATTCCGTTCAAGAAATATGTCACATGTGTCTTTGGCATACAGGGAGGACTACAGAAACTGTCACACGAGCATGAGGAAGACGGAGTTCAGTTCAAGAGAAATCGTGTGGTGTCGTTGGTTGTTGGCAGTTGTGTGTGCAGCATTAGCATGCTCGTCAGTGTGTCGTTTCAGTGGGTAGGCTTCCTTCTTTCAGGGAAAGAGTTCTTCAGACAACGTCGTTGTTAGCGTATTTTGATGAGGTATGGCGGCTAGTGTTAACGTGAAGGCGAGAGACAAGTTTTCTCTCCCAACACTACCTTCAATTTGTTACGTAACCAGTACATACCTCCACGAAAAAAGAGATCAGTTTAGCAATAATGCACAAATCGTAAATCATCATCTGAGAGTAACACTTCCATGACACTTCTCTGATTATTTCTGGATACATCCCAGTGTCTTTTGAACATGACTTCCACATCGACTTCCAACAAACAGACGGTTACTCCGCCTTGTAGTGTTTAACAGTGGAATCACCCCAGTAGTCTGAATGTTGACACATTTGTTTTTAATTTCACTGAAAATTATCTCGATTTTTCTATTGTTGC
Organism: Schistocerca cancellata; assembly: GCF_023864275.1. Taxonomy (NCBI): domain Eukaryota; kingdom Metazoa; phylum Arthropoda; class Insecta; order Orthoptera; family Acrididae; genus Schistocerca; species Schistocerca cancellata. The sequence goes on from NC_064630.1 coordinate 767,793,528, forward strand.
ATCTGTCTTTCTTACGACCATTTCTTCTTTGAGGTCTTTACATTTTTGTTACAGCCATTTCACTTTTGCGTCCCTGCACTTCCCATTTATTTTACTCCCTGACCATTCCTGTACTTCCTTCTTCCATCGTCCAGATGAAACATCTTACTTTACCCGAGGTTTCGTCGCTGTTAGCTGCATTGTATCTATATTTGACCACCCAACTTCTGTGACTGCCATTTCTACAGATATCCATTTTTCATTTCCTGCTGTGGTATTCACTATCACACTGTGTACTCCTTAGAGAACGCCAAACGAACTTCATCATTCCCCAGTACTTCAGGACCTCACTTCTTTTCACCTTGGTTCTTTTGCTGATTCTTTAGACTTCAGTCTACCCTCCCCACTAAATTGTGATCTGAGTCTATATCTGTCCTTGGTACTTCTTAAAATTCAATACCTGATTTCGGTATGTCTTTCTCACCGCAACGTTATCGAGGTGGTGACTACCAGTGTCTCAGGAAACTTTCCAAGTATGCCTCCTCCTCTTGCGAAATTTCAACGATGTATTCGCTGTTACTACCTGAAAATAATTGCAGAACAGAATTAGTGTTGCTCCTCTCTCATTCCTGTTTCCAATCCCTCATTCTCGAGCAACACTGTCTTCTCTTCCTATCACAGTGAATCATTCCGCCATCATTATCAGATTAACATATCACTTCTTATAGAGCTACACCTCATGTTCTCTTAGTCACTCCGGTATGTATACCTGAACTACTGTTTTTCGTCTTTGTTAGCTGTCGATTCACATGAGAGTACTCCTATTACTGAATTGCTCAAGTAACTAACCGTCTGCCCTTTCTTTCTATTCATAAACATTTTCTGCTGCCCTGCATCGGGCTTTCCATTCCACTCCACTGACATCCACTATATCCACACTGATTCTCAGCATGTTCCTCTTCTCATTTTGTAGCTGCCATACCACGTTAAGAATTAAGACTTCTGACAGTCCACGCTCCGGCACCTACAGTGCTAAATTTCGGTTTATAATTAAATTTTTTCAGATGTTTGCACTTTCCTTGACAGTCCCCTCGAGGAAATTCGAGTGAGGGATTAATTTTGACTCTTTTCCCAATATGGAAATGGTCAGAACTTTTATTTCATTTACATGTTCAGTGAATACTCTTAATGTGTTTTGAATACAGTGGATTCCATTACCTTCTATATCCTCATAGAGTTGATCATTCTTGATTCTTCAGTCTTTTAGGGGCAGTTTCCCACCCAAAGAGCAAGATAGGGCCCTTATCCTCTGTCCGGCGCTGATTCACCTTTTGAGAAGGACTTTGGCAAAGAAATAGTGGCATGCTTAGCCCTACAATCTGCGTCTGCCATTGCTGACGATTTTCTCCAAAGATAACATACATGTAATTCCTCGTTCTTTGATTTTACGAACTTTAGAAAGATACGACTTTTTGATGCCAACATAACGAATTGGCGACAACAAAACGGAACAATAGATTCAGCTTTATGCACGATACTTGAGAGTCCGTAGCACTTTCTTGCCCCACAGATCTTGGAAGTGAACGAATGGTTCGCCACGTTTTCCGGTCACAGGATATTGGAGGCAGGGACTGCCAGTGATAAGGTAATCTGTGTGTCGTTATTCTCACAGTTAAGAACTTTTTGCACCGAGGAGCGAATGGTATGTTTACCACAAGCAAAGAGAGAAAAATTTTTACTGTGGCATAATTCGTGCGTGATGGCAACTTTGGAGCGATAGTAAGACTTCTTTAATTTTCAGTTATCCCCTACTGAGACAATGATGTAAGCTCTTTACTAAATTTCCAATACCAGATGTGGAAATTAACACGTTGCATGTTAGTAACGGAATACCACCCACTTGAAATTATACTCATCTGTAACAATTACTGCTAAAGGCCTTGTGGCAATGGTAACATCAGTTCCCGCCGGATCACCGAAGTTATGCACTGCCTGTCTGGACTAGCACTTGGCTGGGTCAGCGCTGTTGGCAAGCGGGGTTCACTCAACCCTTGACAGACAAGTAGCGACTCCGGTCACGAAAACTGACAACAGCCGGGAGAGATGTGTGCTGACCACATGCCTTTTCAAATCCGCTCCCAGTGGTGCCTATCGTTTAAGGATGACAAAAAAAAAAATGGTTCAAATGGCTCTGAGCACTATGGGACTGAACATCTGAGGTCATCAGTCACCTAGAACATAGAACTACTGAAACATAACTAACCTAAGGACATCACACACATCCATGCCCGAGGCAAGATTCGAACCTGCTGCCATAGCGTTCGCGTGGTTCCAGACTGAAGCGGTTAAAGATGACACGGCGGTCGGCAGGTACCGTTGGGCCTTTTGAGGCCTATTCGAACGGAGACAGTTATAATAGTTATTGGACAATTACGTTTGTCGTCTTTTGCAAGCGCGTCAGGAACTTTTCTGTTGTCTCTTATCGTCCAACGAAAGCTTGCAGTTCTTTGCTGAAGTCGATTTTCGGCAACTCTGCACGTGAATTTCTGTTACGTCTTCACTGTCAGATAATTGGACTGGATCTCATAACAGCTGGACGAACTTCCTGTGGCCCTTCAACACACAGCCACCCCCTGCACGATTCAGTTGCCCCGAGCAACGCCGATGTTTCCAGTACGTCACGGGTGATGGATCGGCTGCACCGGTGACGTCCATTCGTCACCGACGGCCCTGTATACAAGACCTCCGAGTTTTTCATGATGTCAGAGGAAGGTGAAGTTTAGATATAATACTGGGTGGAATGGAAAATCTTTTGTTTATAATTCAAATTATGTACATTTTTACACGCACAACGTAACGGCAACACAATTTTTACAAAGAATTACCCACAAAACTGTGAATTCTACTTTCGTGGCAGTCACAAAACTAATGCCATGCCTACTGTGAACAGATAGTAAGATTTCACAAATTCAGTTCTCTACATTATATGTTGAACTGCTGCTTCTGGTGAACATATCAGCCTGAAGGATGGCATAAGCCAATTATGCCGCTATAGCACCCTTATCATTTAACTCACGCCACGCGGTGTAGCCGCGTGGTGTCAGGCGCCTTGTCACGGTTCTCGCGCCTTCCGCCATCGGAGGATCAAGTCCTCCCTCGGTTATGGGTGTATGTGTTGTCCTTAGCGTAACTTAGTTAAGTTAGGTTACGTTGTGCGTAAGGTGAGGGACCGATGATATCCGCAGTTCGGTTCCATAAGACCTTATCACAGATTTCCAAAAATTTAATTCAGCGATGACGGTGTTGATCGTCAGCGTAAAATCCCCGAAATTAGTAAATTAGTTTCCAATTGCGGTCAAAATAGGATGGTGAAATGTCAATCTCCTCTAAAAAAAAAAAGACTCCCTCCTCATTTAGTCAACTTCAGATAATACAATACTTGCTAATGTTGATGAAAATATCTAGGACTATTTCGAACAGGAATTGAGACTTAGAAGTCAAAATCCCCACAATTTATGAAATATCGCCTCAGTTACGTGGCTGGATTAGTGTTTTTTTTTTTTTTGTTAGAGAGGTCACAAATCGTAGTAACTGACGGAAAGCCATCGAGTAAAGCAGTAGTCTTTCCCTGCGTTCCCCAAAGTAGTGTTATAGTCCCTCTGCTGTTTGTTATATATATTAACAATTTAGCAGACAATCAGAGCTTCCGTCATAGGTTGTTCTGGTTGATGATGTCGTTTATCGTCTATTACAATCATCATAAGATAATAAAATTGCAAAACGATTTAGGAAAGGTATCTGCATGGTACTAAATTTGGCAGTTGGCCCTAAGTAATGAAAATGTAAGGTCATCCACATGAGTACTGAATGTTATCCCATAAACTTCGGTTATAGAGTAAATCAGTGTAACCTAAAGGTTGCAGATTCAACTACATATCTAGGAATTATAGTTACGAAAAATTTAAATTGGGAAGAACACATAGAAAACATTGTAAGAAAGGCGGAGCAAAAACTGCGTTTTGGTGGCAAAACACTTCGAAAATGTAACAGATCGTCTAAAGAGACAGCTTGAATTACGCTTCTCCGTCCTCTTCTTGAGTACTGCTGCACGGTGTGGGATCGTTACCAAATAGGATTAACGAATCACGTAAAGAAAGGCCACAGAAGCGCAGCCACATTTTTACTATCGAGAAATAGGGGAGAAAGTGTTACGGACATGATACAGGATTTGGTATGGAGAACGATGAAACAATGACGATTTTCGTTGCAGCGGAATCTTCTCACGATAATTAAGTCACCAACTTTCTCCTACGAATGTGAAAATATCTTGTTGACGTCGATCTGTATAGGGAGAAACCATCATCATAATAAAATAAGGGAAATCAGAACACACACGGAGAAATATAGGTGTTGGTTTATTCTGCACTGTTCGAGAGTGGAATAATAGCGAATTATTGTGAAGGTGCTGCGATGAACCCTCTGCCGGGCACTTAAGTGTGATTTGCAGAGTATCTACGTAGATATATGTGTAGATGCATAATTTTGTACGTTTACGGGATCGGGTCATCAATGGCTTGCTGCAGTTGGTTACAATGTATACGAAGGAATCTGTAGGCCCCCTTAGTCGAGAATTTGATGTTGAAAATTATCCTGGCATGGAACGCCACAGTGAAAGGTAACCTGCTTAGAGGCTATATAAAAATGATTAAGAATGTATGCAAAATCTAGTTCACTGACAACATTTATTTTCCCAAAAACAAAGACTGACATAATTTATGCAAAACACGTTATGATGGAATATCGTAAACAACTTACAGGTGGTTTAAGACCACAATGGGCAAGGATCCTGTGTGGGAATAGTGAGTCCAGTACTGTGGCCCTCAAAATGTGGATAACGCAATCTGAATAGATCTGACGCTGAGCAGACTTTGATCGATAATGTACACAAGTCTATATAGGTGCAGCTGAGAACAAGCGGCAATTGTGATTTGTACTCCTTGACAAGGCCGGAGCAGCAGTACGTTACTCTGTTTGCTTTGTGTAGCGATGTAACTTGCAGCTGGCGAGATGTGTGCCGTGGGGGCGAGGCGTAAGGTGGCACCTGTGAATAGATCGCGGCCATTAAAGAAATGCAAAATTTCATGGTCTAGCGATCAGGCAGATGGATCGCAATTTGCTCTCTACCAGTGCCCTGAAATCATGGAAGATTTCAATGTGTGACACACCCATTCGCTGGTCATACCAAGGACCAACTTGGCATACTTATACGACAGAGCACACAAGGATACCAAACATCAAGACTGGTGAATCAAAAACAAATAAATGAGCCCTCAGCAAATGAGTAGTCCGAGACATTTGAAGTCATACTGTCAGTACAGTAAGAGCTTCACCACAGGCTGCCTGGTGTAATAACTCGCAAGTGAAGTCAGTCTTAGGACAGGTCCCAAGTACCAACGAAATATGCCAGATCTTCGACCAGAAGATGCTTCCAGACTGAAGTCCAGAGCTCGAGTGCCTCGCACCTTTCCAGATCAAACAATTCTGTTTTTCCGCAAAGTGCACGAACGACACCGCCTTCACCCCATCTTGAGCCAATCATGGGGCTTTAGAGGCGCTAATTCTCCCATTCTACACGACAGGACAAACTCATGTCCAACCAGCGCAAGAGTTAAGAAACCTGCGCCTCTGGAAAAAAAGAAACAACCAATTACTGTTCTTTTTTTAATTTTCGTAGAGAGAGAAGATGTTTTTCTCTGAAGTCGCTTCGTTTCCCACAGCAAAAACAAGCAAAGAGATACAATCTTAAAGATCTTTATCTAAATGGCCTATGCCCTGGTGCATATTAGTCCTAGCTATGAGGTATAATAAAGATTCTATCTCTAAACGTTTCTCAGACGCCAGAGTTTCTTATACGACCAAAGCAGCCGATGGAAGTGAGTCACAGGCCTATTTGCAGTATCAGCAAACACGAAAACTTGACTAGGGGGTGCAATGTCTGACCTGTGCGACTGTGGGCCTGTCTGGCAAGATTTACTGAGGGATGAGGTCACCGCTACTTTCTTTCAACTTCCAACACGCCCTTTCTACAAATTAAGAACCATAATAATACCTCATGCCGTTAACTTTCTAGAGACTGGTATCTAGTTCATGAAGCTGTCATTAGAGATGCTGCTGAAGCTTAGAAACTACAGGTGTTTCTTTCAAGAAAATCGTCCCAGAATTTGCATTATACTGCTTGAAGGAATAGTGTTTCCTATGTATGGGTTTACACCATCTACAAATTTGTAACGTGAAAGTCATTTCCCTATGTATACTTTACTTTTATCTTTAAATAAAGACCTTACGTTACTTCCAGTAATTACTTAATCCGTGAGTATTGTGAAGCTACCTCACACCAAAATCATTTTATGCGGCAGACTGTTCCAGTATGGGAAAAGACCGCCGTCCCTAGATAGACTTCGGCAATACTGTAGCAGGTAGACACTGACATGTCTACAAACGGCTCTTGAGCTTCTCTGTTCAAAGTGTATGTGCATCTCAAAAAGAGCCAAACAAGGCCTGTTCACCGATCTGCTCGTTTGAGCTGGCTCAGCAGTGATCAACCGGCTGACTGACGATGAAGTATGATCGGAAGCAGCGGTATGATGGAACGTAAAGGAGGGGAGGATCCTAACAAGACAACTTCGCAAGAAGTCTGAATTCTACGACTGATAATATCATGTTTAACGGAGGTGTTTTGCTTCACTCTGGCTCATTAAAGCGTTTCGTAAAACAGTGATATTAATGAGAAACGATACAGGCCTTTATTATTTTAATCTACATCTACATCTACATCCATACTCCGCAAGCCACCTGACGGTGTGTGGCGGAGGGTACCTTGAGTACCTCTATCGGTTCTCCCTTCTATTCCAGTCTCGTATTGTTCGTGGAAAGAAGGATTGTCGGTATGCCTCTGTGTGGGCTCTAATCTCTCTGATTTTATCCTCATGGTCTCTTCGCGAGATATACGTAGGAGGGAGCAATATACTGCTTGACTCTTCGGTGAAGGTATGTTCTCGAAACTTTGACAAAAGCCCGTACCGAGCTACTGAGCATCTCTCCTGCAGAGTCTTCCACTTAGCAAAGAATGCTAAGTACGAACGATGTTTCCTCTGACTCATGCAGCCTTATCATAATTGTCGCTTTAGGATGAGATTTAAGAGACTAGTCGCTTCCGCCGTCATGGTCAGTTGATTTCTAGGCCAGTCGGACTAGTCACTCCCGTGTTTTGCTGTCCAGGTGGGCGCTGTGGTTGCTGGTCCTACCTAGGCTCTAATGCCTTCGTTCGCCATGGGTGTGACCACCCTACTGGCTGGCCTGCAGCCGCGCGTTTGTGTTCCAATAATTATTTTGTGGCACCTGAAGATGAAGCTTGATCCTTCAAAGCTGCTTGTGGAATGAAATAAGAAATTACTGGCAACTGAATCGGATTTTTATTTTATAAATACTTTTAAAGGTGGTGAACTGTACATACTGATTCGCCTGTTTCATTTTAGGCAAGAAAAATTCTGTGCTGTCATTGAATGTTTCATTTTAATGTTGTTGAAAAAAATTGTCGCTTGTGCCATCTTTTTTTTTTTTTAATTTCTTACCATTGCATTCTTGTATTTTTAAATTTCCCGCTAACTTCTCGTTATTGCAAAAGAGACATGGCTTGTGACATGATGATGATGATGATGATGATGATGACCTCATTTATAAGGGGACATGTCGTAAGGTGTCATTGATAGGCCACTGACTTTTCCATTTGACATAAGAAATATAAACAAAATGATTTAGAGGCCTCTTAGCGATTCTACTTAACTGTATTTTTTCCTCCTCTCCTTTATTTCACGGTGGTCTGTCACCATCCTAAATCCCCAGTCTCTATCTCCACAACATCCTTTCGTCCCTTCTTCCCACATGTACATCATTATTGCCATCTTACTCCCTCTCTCTCTAACAATTCCAGATCACTATAGTTTTGCTTGATTCACTTCTGTCTGGTTCAGTTATCTTTCTTATTAATTTTTTATTATATTCATGTAAATTCCTTTTATCTTTCTTGTTTTTATATTTTCCCACTCCCTACGTTCCTCCAATTTATTCGTCATTTCAGTTGTTATCCACACTTGCATTATTCCATCTAAGCTCGTTATTCTAACAGCTTGCTTCGCTGCATCTTTTGTAACATTTTTGAAGTTTTCTCAGATTTTATTAGTGTTACCTGGCTTCTTGAATTTTCTTACAAAAAATATAGTTCTTGAGATGTTCCCACTTTCTTAATTGTTTCTAATTTCAGAATTTCTTTTTTCGTACCTTTCCAGTACTGAAATACGTATATTAAGTTACATTTTAGAAATCGTAAATTATTTACAAACTGAATAAATTTCGAACCATAAATATGGTAGTAGATACAAGTTATCATATTATAGCCAATATAGCTTTTACTGTCAAGACATGCATTTGTCCTATGGTCAAGCAGTTTCATACGTTGTGTCATTCACCTTGTAACACATGTACAATCGTAAGTCAGAAAAATCTGGAAGATTTCAAGTTGTTACAGAATAGAGGGCCATACTGTGGGAACCCTTACGTCACTTATGACTAGTATGCCATGGTATAAGAGGGCAGACTTGATCACTGCACTGAATACTGGAAGCTGAAGTATTGTATACATCGACATCTAGACCTAGATGGGGGTTTAACAATCTAGTCGAAGACGAGGTCATCAGAGACAGATGACGCACGTGTATCGAATAGTTGTTGATATGGGTTCTTGTGCAGTGTGGAAATCTGTGTAATTATCGATATGTTTTAAATTAAAAGGATGGAAGGTGACCAATGGTGATACAGAGCTCACACGTCTCACTGTTGCCGGATGGTACCCGAGCGTCACACCTCCATCTGTCAGACAAATCAACATCAACTTTTCCACATGTCCTTATTCCTTTAGACCCAGCCGACAGATTTACGACTGAATGTGGAACACTCACACACTGTCTTTTGATCAAGAGTAATAGGTCCTCACCGTCTCTCTTTCATTTCTCATCCAAATGATAGTGATGAATACTTCTTTCACAAATAAGATCTGAAACTGCCACTTCTGCTCGGATTAGCGGCATCGACTTAAGAAGAGAGCTATCAGGATTTACTGTTAATTACTCCCTGTGTCATAATACGTAATGAGGCAAGTGCCAGTTGAATAACAAAATTTTGCTGCTTTAATCACACGTCCCAGAGTTGTGTGCAACTGTCAAATTCGAAAACTCACTGAGAACAGTGAGAGCTTTTGAGCTGGTCAATAATTAATGCGCCGGTGTGCGGCCCAGCTGCTACCGCTCTGTAGCCCCACTGAACGCCGCCGGCGCTGGGAATTTATTATCATTACTCATTTCGTTAGCAGCCTCTTGCGTTCAGAGCGGCAGTTTGCATTTCTGAACAGTAAAAACCACGACCAACCCCCCTGATGTGGATGCCACTGGATGTTATGAATCAAAATTTTTCTTTGTGTATAGCAATGAACATTGTCAGCCTGTCCTTTATTTCTTTCCTCCACCATATCTTCTACTTTCTTAGTGACACCTAGCTACTCGTATATACCACAGGCATGCCTTTCAACTTTAGCCATTCGCTTTAGTCATAACCGAACAACTGATACCGAGTGTCAATAAATATTTCCAACAAAACTGCCCCTTCTGTGATAAGAGGCCTGATACAATTCGTTCATCATTTACACAAATATATTTTACTTTTTTTGTAAACGAACCCATATCTTTTAGCATTCTTCTTCAACTCCTGTCACCAACTGCGTCCCCTTTCTTGTTTTATATTTTTTGACCATATGATTAACTCACAAGGTTTTAGTAATTTAGTTCTTTTAGCTGACGATGTGACTGGTTCTGTCAAGGGACAAAATAGTTTATTTAGTTCATTAACTCTCAATTACTGATTAACTACTTCCTTTTATAACCTATGTGGATAGGCTTCTGCAGCTGGTATAAGTTTCATTAAAATCTATCTGGGTGTGCTGCTAACTGTAATATAAAATTATGCAAGTACTGAACTAAGCGAAATTCTGCTCTTTTAGCTATATTCCAAAGGCAGTTGAATGTGTGCACTGAAGGTAGAGAGCTGTGTATGAACTTGAAAACTAATTAGCCTTACGGAAGTAGAGAGCAGAGCCCTACGGGAGGCAGCTCTTGGATTTCTAAGAATAGCGATAATTGCTATCCCAGTACCGATGAACGGTTTACTTCTTGCAGACTTTCTTTATTTGCGAGTGTCGCAGATATAATGCAGTTTAGAAAATGCCATTTCTTATTTTTCTGGTAGTTGTTGCGGTCGTCTACTGACTTCAATTTTTCATCCGTGTCTTCCTCATTTCCTTGCGCTTGGACTTTAGATTTAGCTCATTCTCCGTAATTCGTTTCCTATGCTTTTTTCTTCCTCGTTTCAGTTCAACTTTAATCAGTTTTCCGCTTTGGCTGCTTCTGGGAACCAAGATGCTCCAGGTCTTTCTTCTTGAGTGGATGCACTTCTGGAAATCCTCTTGTGTTGTACTAACTGCTTGCAGATCTTTCTCTAGTTATCTAGTTGAGAATGTAACGGAACACAGGATTACTCAACAATGTAGAACTCATGCGAGAAAATTGGCCATGAATAACAAATCCCTTTCTGCGAATTGTGCCTGTTACCTTTCCTACATGTTTGTAGACTTCATGAGTATGTCGTCTTCTCAGTTCAACCTTTCTTTACTGAATCTAGGACTTTGCTTTGTTCGTCAGTTTCGCTTGAGTTCTTTTAATTTCTTCCTGCTTGGTTTTCTATTTTTTGGTTCTCTTCGCGCTTGTTCTTCGTCTCGTAATTTTGTCATTTTCTTCAAAGTTTTATCTTGATAGCAACCTGGTGAGGGATTGAATTCAATATGATGGTTCTCGTTTTCAAGCGCACAATCGTTTTTCCACTCGGAGCTCTTGGGATATCATGAAACTCATTTGCTCAGATATATGATTTGCTGTTGCTGCTGTTATCACTGTATAAACTGCGGCACGTCATCTTCCAAAGTGTCTGGAGCGGTGACACATCTACGTGAATCTAATGATTATACGGAAGAAGGTACGTCATGAGAATTTAGAGACAGCTCCAAAACTGCAGACAGACCAATATAAAGTGGAGCGACAACATAAAACCAATCATAGGAAAGTCAGATATCAGACGGTTTCTTTGAATAGCAGAAGTGTGATGTACCTACGCAGGAAGTAGTTTACAAGACATTTATCTTATATTTGAGTATTACTTCTCTGATTCCGACTCTTAACAGGTAAGATTCACAGAGGAAATAGAGAAGATACAACATGAGTAACTAAGAAGTAGATATCATCGGAGTACTGAAGCAACTTAAATCACTTAACAAAATCGTGTCTTCCGATTCAGACTGTATACCAATTAGGCTACTTTCAGAATATGCTGCTACAATAGCTCCATATTTAATAATCATATACAACTGCTCCCTCGACGAAAGATCCGTACCCGAAGATTGGGAAGTTGCACAGGTCACATCAATACTCAAGGAAGGCAATAGGGGTGATCCACTAAATTACAGGGCCATATCATTACCATCGATATGCTGCAGGATTTTGGATCATATATTGTGTTCTAACCTTATGAATTATCTCGAAGATAACTATCTATTGACACAGAGCAAACACGTATATAGAAAATATCGCTCTTCTTAAACACAACAAATTCTTGAAACTTCCTGGCAGATTAAAACTGTGTGCCGGACCGAGACTCGAACTCGGGACCTTTGCCTTTCGCGGGAAAGTGCTCTACCAACTGAACTACCCAAGCACGACTCACGCTCCCTCCTCACACCTTTACTTCCGCCAGTACCTCGTCTCCTACTTTCCCAACTTCACAGAAGCTCTCCTGCGAACCTTGCAGAACTAGCACTTCTGGAAGAAAGGATATTGCGGAGACATGGTTTAGATACAGCCTGGGGGATGTTTCCAGAATGTGATTTTCACTCTGCAGCGGAGTGTGCGCTGATATGAAACTTCCTGGCAGGTTAAAACTGTGTACCGGACCGAGACTCGAACTCGAGACCCTTGCCTTTCGCGGGCAAGTGCTCCACCAGCTGAGCTACCCAAGCACGACTCACACCCTGTCCTCACAGCTTTAATTCCGCCAGTACCTCGTTGGTAGAGCACTTGCCCGTGAAAGGCAAAAGTCCCGAGTTCGAGTCTCAGTCCGGCACACAGTTTTAATCTGCCAGGAAGTTTCATACCAGCACACACTCCGCTGCAGAGTGAAAATCTCATTCTGGACAACTAATTCTTTACTCACACGAAGTGTTGATTGCTATTCAAAAGGGATTTCAAATTTATTCCGTATTTCTAGATTTCCGAAAGGATTTTGACATTGTACCTCACAAGTGGCTTGTAATCAAACAGCGAGTTTATAGGGTATAGTCCCAGTTATGCAACTGAATTCGTGATTTTCAGTCAGAGAGGTCACATTTAGTAGTAACTTAGCGAAAATCATCGAGTAAAACAGAAGTGATTTTTAGCGTTCCCCAGATGGTGTTATAGGCAGCCTGCTATTCCTTACCTATATAAACAATTTAGGAGACAATGTGAGTAGCCTTCTTAGTATGTTTGCAGATGATACTGCCGTTTATTGTCCAGTAAAGTCATCAGAACATCACAACAAATTGCAAAATGATTTATAAAAGATATATGAATGGTGGAAAAATTGGCAGTTGACCCTAAATAATGAAAGTGTGAGCCCATGCACATGAATGGTAAAAGGAATCTGTTACACTTCGGTTACACGATAAATCAACCAAATCTAAAGGCCCCAAATCTAAATACCTAGGAATCACAATCACGAACATCTTCAATTGGAAAGAACACACAGAAAATGTGGTGAGGAAGGGGAACCAAACACTGTGATTTATTGGCAGAACACATGGAAGATGCAACAGATCTACGAGACACTGTCAGACTACACTTCTCTGTTCTCTTTTGGAGTTCAGCAGCGCGTTGTAGGGTCCTGACCAGACAGGAGTAACGGAGTTGATTGAGAAAGTTCAGAGACGAGCAGCATATTTTGTATTGTCGAGAAATAGTGGAGAGAGTGTTGCGGACGTGATGGAGCATTTGGGGTGGACGTCATTAAAACAAAGGTGTTTCTCGCTGCGACGGAATCTTCTCACGAAATGCCAATCAGCAGCTTTCTTCTCAGAATACGAAAATATATTGTTGACGACGGCCTACATACGAGAAATGATCATCATCATTAAATAAGGAAAATCAGAGGTCGCATGGAAAGGTATAGGTGTTTGTTTTCTCCACACGCTCTTCGAGAGTGGAATAACAGAGAATTATTATTCGATGAACCCTCTGCCAGGCACTTACTGTGATATGCAGAGTATTCATATACACACATCAAAGAAAGTTGCGCATCATCTCGGTTCAGAGAGTTCTGGAACCTGTACAGATAATTGGAATAGAGATCAACATAAACATCATTTCCGCTCTGTTTATTACTCATGAAAACTACACATAGCATGTTATACCATCATACAGCGAGACCTTCAGAGGTGGTGGTCCAGATTGCTGCACACACCGGTGCCTCTAATACCCAGTAGCACGTCCTCTTGCGCTGATGCATGCCTGTATTCGTCGTGGCATACTATCCACAATCTCATCAAGGCACTGTTGGTCCGGATTGTGCCACTCCTCAAAGGCGATTCGGCGTAGATCCCTAGACATTGCATGTAAGGTTTTCAGCCCGACAAGTTGACCTCGAAATACGTCTTCATCTTCTGGGCGTTTACACCATTGGTCGATTGCTGGTGGTGTCACTCCTGTCTACATAAGGGTCGTTTCCTGCCATTATGTAGACAGGAGTGACACCACCAGCAGTCGACCAATGATGTAAACGCCCAGAAGATGACCCCTACGTCGGGTTGAAACCGGTTGGCGGTATTATAACAATAATAATTGCGATTAAGACTGTTCTTGAACTACTGATTAATGATACTAATAGCTGCTTCTCTTCACAACCATGTTGTCCAAAAATCCATTTGAGCGTCCTGACGACAGGTGTGGCCGTTCCTGATGTCTCATCTGAGAATCATCCTTTCCACTGCCGGTGATCCCACCTGAAAGCGATGGATCCCATGGGGGGAGGTTTCCTAGATCCCCGCTTCAGCAGCGTCACCACACCTAGTCCTCGATGAGTGCGACATTTGCCTGCCACCTGTTCCAAACTTCTGGGCTGACAGTGTTGACAATGGAGCAGATCAAGATAGTGGCTCACCTGGCAGGCAGTAGCCAATAGTAGTGACTGACCCACCTTGCACCCAATGATCGCAGCCACAATCGCTGAGCTGAACATCTCTGCCAGACCATTTGTGCCAATAGTGGGAGCACGCCCACGACACTACCGCATCGCGACGATGAATCTTGCCACTATTCTGGCTCCACATAAACCGGCAATCTTCCGAGAGACCATTTATGCTGCTGATGTAGACATTGTCCTCCTCCAAGAAGTGATCGTTGCTGACTTCTACACCCTCACTCGCTACATGGCCCATGTTTCCCAGCCTCTGACAATGGTATTGGAGTCGCTATCATCCTCGCTGAAGACGCAGTGCTCCTTCCTAATGCTAGAGGCATGTTCCTCACGCTGTTCAGCGTACACATCCTCAGTGTACATTCACCGGCCGGCTCCGGTCCACATTGTGAACGACACACCTTTTTTACTAACGCTTTTTGAGGGTCCCCTTAATGAAATGCTCCAAAGAAACTGCGTGGAGGATTTTTGTTTGGGAAATCAAATAAAAGTGTCATTAATGAATGTCTTCATAGTCAGCTCCAAGCATTCACCCCGGGACACGAAAATATTGAGCATCTTTGGTTGGAATTTAAAGCTATTGCCCACCAACTACTAGAGAAGTATGTGCCTAGCAAAAATATAGGGGAGGGAAAGGATCCACCTTGGCACAACAGACATATTAGGAAGTTCCTGAGAAAGTAGAGAATTTTGCACAGTCGTTTGAAACGTAGTCACTGCCCCACTGACAAACAGAAATTATGCGAAATGAAAGCAGCTGTCAGAGGGACAATGAGAGATTCTTTTAACGAGTTTGAGAGCAATATTTTATCTGCAGATTCTAAAAACAACCCCGAAAAATTTTGGTCGTACGTAAAATCTATGAACGCTACAAATAATTCAATATCTTCTCTTGCTGACAGTACGGGTAATGTAACGGATGATGATAAACAGAACACCGAAATTCTAAACCTAGCTTTCAAAAACTCGTTTGCAGTAGAGGAGTGCAGCACCATTCCCTCTCTCAATTATCGAACAAATCCAAGGATGGCTGACAGAGCGGTTGTGTATCTGGGATTGTAAGACAGCTAAGATCCTTAGGCGCCAGGAAGGTATCTGGACCAGACGATATCCCCTTAAGATTATATGTTGGCTATGCTAAAAATATAGCCCTATTCTTATCCATCATCTATCATAGTTCATTGGAACAGCGGAAAGTTGCACGTGACTGGAAGAAGGACCAGGTCATAGCAATCTATATAAAGGGTAGAAAATCGGGTACACATAATTATCGGCCAATTTCACTTACGTCGATTTGTTGTAGAATCATGGAACATATTTTGTGTTCAGACATAATGACCTTTCTAGATTCTGTGAAGCACATCTGCAGAAACCAGCACGGTTTTAGGGGACAGCAGTCATGCAAGACACAGCTGGCCCTCTTTGTGCATGATATACAACAGGCTCTAGATACCGGCTCCCAGATTGATGCCACATTTCTCGACTTCCGAAAGGCGTTCGACTCAGTTCCGCACTGTCGCTTGCTCCAAAAAGTGCGCGCTTACGGTCTATCCGATGACATATGCGGTTGGATAGAAAGTTTCCTAACAGAGAGAGAGCAATATGTTGTCCTGAATGGGGCGACTTCACCAGAAATAAGCGTTAACTTCAGGCGTTCCCTAGGGCAGCGTAATAAGTCCGCTGCTTTTTACGATTTGCATATACGATCTGGTTGATGGTATTGACAGCGGCATTAGACTGATGATGCTGTAGTCTACAGGAAAGTAGTAACACACGAAAGTTGTGAAGAAATCATTGAGAATGTGCAGAAAATCAATGCGTGGTGTAATGACTGGCATTCATCTCTCAGTAAGTGTAACCTACTGCATATAACAATGCAAAAATCCCCATTAATGTACGAGTACAAAATAAATGCCCAATATTTGGAAGCGGTATTATGCGTCAAGTATCTGGGTGTGACTATTCTAAATGATTTCAAATGGAATGATCAGATTACACAAGTAACTGGCAAGGTGAACTCTAGATTGCGGTTTGTTGGAGGAATCCTGAGGCGATGGAGTCCTTCAACATAGGAAATTGCTTACAATACGTTAGATTGTCCAGTCTTTGACTGGGACCTCTACCAGTTGGGTCTAATTCAAAAGATTGATAAGGCCCAAAGAAGAGCGTCAAGATTCGTGACTAGTACATATAGCCATAGTGAGAGCATTACAAGTCTCATTGAAAGTTTGAAGTGGGACACACTTGCTGATAGACGAAGCGCTAAACGGAAGGGGCTGCTCACTAAATTCCGAAATCCGATCTTTGCCGAGGATGCAGAGCATATATTATTACCACCAACTTTCAAATCGCGCAATGATCGCTATTTAGAGCTCCTACTGAGGCTTTCAGACAGTCGTTTTTCCCTTTTCCCTCTCGCGATCCGCGAGTGGAACAGTTGGGGGGGGGGGGGGGGGGGTGGCGGAATTATGAATTTGGCGCGAATTGTGCCCTCCGCCACACACCGCTTGGTGGCTAGCTGTGTGTATATGGAGATGTAGATGTAGGTGGTGATTTCAACTGCACACGAGGGCCTTCTGACCAGCTTCCACATAATTACCCATATGTGGCTCTCTCTGTCATCATCGACCGAGTTCAGTTTGTTGACGCATGGACAAAAGTTCATGGCACCCGTACAGTTTTCACATACTATACGGCGCATTCGTCCAGCCGCCTCGACAGTATATACCTCACTCGTTCCGCTGCTTGCGACACGTGACATGCCGAAGTGTGGTCTATGGCATTCTCTGACCATGAAGTCTACGTCTGCGATGTCGTCCTCACCTGACAACAGGTGTGGCACAGTCGCAGCCTGTCGAAATTAAAAGTTTCCCACCTGACTCTTCTTGATTGACGATGGGCCGTTAAGGATGTGTGGACCCTCTGTCGTCGAAGTCACCCAGCATACACATCGACCTTCTCCTGGTGGAAATTCATCATCTGCTCAGATTCCCAAAGTGCTCTACACGCTCTTGAACAGATGTACCCAGCAGATCGGATGGTGCAAGAAGTGCAGCACGCACTCCTGCTCTTGCAAAAGCAGGGTAAGGATGTAATTTTCTGCTGGGTTCCAGGGCACATAGGAATTCCTGGAAATGAACTTGCAGACGCGGCTGCCAAGGAGGCTTGCTCCATCCTACCTCCTGCTCGCTGTTCCGCCCCACTGCAGGCAACATCATTCGTGACTCGGAAGGTCACGCGTCGGTGGGAGGCTCAGTGGATGGAAGTGAGGGATAATAAGTTGCGAGCGGTGAAGGATTCTGTCCGACCGTGGTTCACCTCCTTCCGACAACGACGAGCTGAGGAAGTAGCCCTTACACGGCTTCGAATAGGACATTGCCCGTTGACACATGGTTATCTGTTACGTCGTCAGGAGCCACCAACGTGTCAGACAAGTGGGGCACAGCTGTCGATACGACATATTTTAACTGAATGTGTTTTATATGCGGGTTTGAGGGAATATTTAAGTTTTCCACCAGACCTGCCCTCTATTTTAACTAATAATGAGGCGAGTGTGGCTAGAGTTTTACGTTTTTGTGTGATGTCTGGACTTCTTCCCAAAATATTGGGATTGAGATCTTAATATGTTGTAAAGTGGTTTGGTCACCCATTAATTGTAAGTGGTCACCCAGCCACAGTTAATTATTTGTATCTGTTTTGTACTAATATTTTATTTTTAGTTTTATCTACCTGTTTTGATGTGCTGTGTCCAATCTTGAAATTTGAGCATTTACTATTCTCGCAAAGATCGGCTCTGAATTGATCCTTGTTTAACAGATCTTGGCTGCACTCGTCAACATTGATTTGGGGAACGGGCGCTGATAACCTCGTTGTTGTGCGACCTAAAACACTAATCATCATCATCATCATCATCATCCTGGTGGCTCTCCTGTGCGAAACCAGCTCTACGCAGGGCATTGATGGCATATGGCACAGACTTCAAAGCTTGGCAAGCGAGCATCATGGACTTGTAGTATGTGGTGCTTCGTGACTGCACTTCGATGGCATTCTCTTCTGTAAATCAGACCACAGTGCATCGTTCTAAAGCGCCGATTACTTCACTCATGCGACGATACTTGGAAGGGACCCTTGTCAGGTCCAGCATCCGTGACCATATGCCTCATGAAACGCCATCGACGTACCACCTGCTCACAGAACGCTGAAGTCGTCGTCGAACTCTCATCCGTGACGTCAGTGATGCGGAACGATGACGATACACTATGCAATGCGCCATTGGTCAAGTTTTCCCCTCTCATTTCAGCCAGCTGTACGATGCTGTCCACCATCACCCGACCTTAATGGAGGAGGTATTGTATTGTACTGTATGGAACTGGGGACCTAGAAACGGCGGAGAGGCCTCGTCCCCGCCGTAGCTCTCAGTGGTTCACAACCCCACAACAGCGTACAGAAGTCCACTCACCCCAACGCCGCTCCACATCGAACCCAGGGTTATTAATTCAGGAGGTAGTGCCCGCATCTCGTGGTCGTGCGGTAGCGTTCTCGCTTCCCACGCCCGGGTTCCCGGGTTCGATTCCCGGCGGGGTCAGGGATTTTCTCTGCCTCGTGATGGCTGGGTGTTGTGTGCTGTCCTTAGGTTAGTTAGGTTTAAGTAGTTCTAAGTTCTAGGGGACTGATGACCATAGATGTTAAGTCCCATAGTGCTCAGAACCATTTTTTTGAGGAGGTAGTGGCACTCACTGTCAACACCGTGCGGCAGGACGTGGCTCACGAATTCCAGGAAGAAGTGACCCCCATGAAGTCCTAGATGCTGTCAAGGTAGGCGCTGCCAGTAAGTCCCCTGGACCTGGGGGCCTTATCCTCGAATTGGCTACCTTTTGGTATCTACTTAGATTCCCGCTCCAATCTTCATCTTTTTACCTCTCGAACACACACACACACACACACACACACACACACACACACACTCACACATGTAGGTTGGGAGTCACAGTCTCGCATTCTTAGGATAAATTTAAAGTTTGAAAGATCTCCCCGCATCGTCTTTGACCAACTCTCCCTGCAATAATGTCACGGGTTCAATTTGCTGGTGACTACAATAAGACCTACATTCAACATCTCATGAAGGAAGAGAGCGAGGCGAATCCCTTACTCCTGTTCAGCTAAGACTGTTCCGCACCAGTCTTATTCACAGCGCCCATCAAAATGCACATGCGCGCATTACGAAGGGTTTATCGCCGCTCATCGGTGTGTAATAGATATGAGAGTGTTGTGATGATATAACAGATGGTTATTGAGAAGAAACTTTTGCTTTATGAATGATGGAGCTCCAGACAGATGCAATTTGAAACATTTTACGTAAATCCACTGCGCTATCAATTCAAAACTACTGTTCTAGTGAGTGGGACCAGTACTGAAAAGGTATTTGTAAGAGAGAAATGATCATGGAACATAAACACATGCATTGCTAAGGCTACCTGGTTCTGCACTTAAAACACGCTATAATGCTAGAACGGCGCTGTTTCCGACCTAATAGTCATGTGGAATGCAACGCTGTTAATATTACAATGTAAGGAATATATTCCCAGCGCATTACATACATTCTCCCTGCAGGTTTCTCTGAGATAAACTATAGTGGCAAACTAAAGTGATAAAACTACTAACATGCACACCAAAGAAAACACCGATTCTTTTCAACACAAACGCTACATAAATTTCCAGTGGTGTATGACGTCTGCTGTTCGTACCTGATTACAGTTCTTTAATTGTGATATGTTAAGGACAGCCTTATAAAATGATCGTCAACAGCCGAAAAGCATACGAAGACGCAGAGACGTCTTAAGGTGAAATAAGCACCAGGATCCGTAGCCAGAGGAGACTTATTGCAGTTTCCCACCACACCTGGTAACCATCCTCTTGCACACAGAAGCATAGTCCAATGTTAGGTCGTATTGCTCATGTGCGGGATACGAGTAATATTCCCGTGTAGCCTTGACGCCACGTCTCTAGAACGGTTCCACTTTCCACTCTCCACTATACCAAGCATCAGTTTACTCTCCTCCTCCAGAACATGCAATTTTATTGTTGTTGCCAAGTACTCATTTCATGGTATTTGTCTTTAATTCTGTGTATTCTCAGACAATTTCCATAATATTACTATGTTTTTGCGACTTTTTATATTTTATGGTATTTCCCTCAAATTTTACGAATCTCACATAAATTTATCGTGATTATACTGTTTCTGGAATTTTTCCACATCAAATACTGCCGAACCGATTCCAAAGACCGAACGTGAGAAGAGGGGCTAGTGTAATTGTTTAATATAAACCATACAAAAATGCACGAAGTATGTTTTTTAATACAAACCTACGTTTTTTTAAATGGAAACCCTTTAGTTCTGTTAGCACATCTGAACATATAAGCAAATACGTAATCAATGCCGATTGTTGCATTGCAAAATGTTAATTACATCCGGAGATATTGTAACCTAAAGTTGACGCTTGAGTACCACTCCTCAGCTGTTTGATCGTGTGTATCGGAAAGCACAGAATTACGTAGGGATCCAAAGGGAACGGTGATGGACCTTAGGTACAGAAGAGACTGGAACAGCACATTACGTCCACATGCTAACACCTTTTTATTGGTCTTTTCCACTGACGCACATGTACATTACCATGAGGGGAGAGGTACACGTACACACGTGGTTCACGTTTTCAATTACGGAGTGGAATAGAGTGTGTCCCGACATGTCAGGCCAATAGATGTTCAATGTGGTGGCCATCATTTGCTGCACACAACTGCAATCTCTGGCGTAATGAATGTCGTACACGCCGCAGTACATCTGCTGTAATGTCGCCGCAGGCTGCCACAATACGTTGTTTCATATCCTCTGGGGTTGTAGGCACATCACGGTACACATTCTCCTTTAACGTACCCCACAGAAAGAAGTCCAGAGGTGTAAGATCAGGAGAAAGGGCTGGCCAACTTCCTATGAAACGCCCGTCGAACATCCTGTCAAGGGTCAGCCTAGTGTTAATTGCGGAATGTGCAGGTGCACCATCATGCGGATACCACATACGTCGACGCGTTTCCAGTGGGACATTTTTGATAAACGATGGCAGATCATTCTGTAGAAACGCGATGTATGTTGCAGTGCTCTCCGATACACACGATCGAACAGCGGAGGAGTGGTACTCAAGCGTCAACTTTAGGTTACAATATCTCCGGATGTAATTAACATTTTACAGTGCAACAAACGGCACTGATTACGTATTTGTTTATATGTTCAGATGTGCTAACAAAACAAACGTGGTTCCATTTAAAAAAACGTAGGTTTGTGTTAAAAAACATACTTCCGTGCATTTTTGTATGGTTTGTATTAAACAATTACACTAGCCCCTCTCCTCACGTTCGGTGGTTTACGAAATATATCCAGCAGTAATGTCACGTGACTCACCCTGTATATGTGGTAATATTTCTGACATACCCATATTCTGTTTGATTTTCTACGAGAACGTTTGCGCATCTTATACACCAACCTACTAAAAAATCGTAAGACTTGCCCTTTCCCGGATGATTCACTTTCATGCATTTAGGATAGAACGAGCATGAAAAGTATAGCAACAGTAGCTACGTACCTATATGAAACTGAAGACTCTATTCATTCACAAGATACGGCAGGAGACTGCAATACATAGTATAAATCTTCGTTCGTATAGAACAGGGTACCGAAACAGGGTTTCCTTGGATGGACCTGTTTCATCACACATGAGCTGGAGGCCTCTGATGGCTGTGGTATGCAGATGTTTGCTGTTAACGAAAGTAAGTAGTTACTGTTCTAAGACACACACTTGTAGCCGGCCGGTGTGGCCGTGCGGTTCTAAGCGCTTCAGTTTGGAACCGCGTGACCGCTACGGGTGCAGGTTCGAATCCTGCCTCGGGCATGGGTGTGTGTGATGTCCTTAGGTTAGTTAGGTTTAAGTAGTTCTGAGTTATAGGGGACTGATGACCTCAGTAGTTAAGTCCCATAGTGATCAGAGCCATTTGAACCATTTGAACACACACTTGTATTCGAGTCCAAAGCAGGTTGTATGACACAACTGATACCCCTCGAGTGGTTAAATACACGATTAACGGCCTGCAGTAACACCTACCTCTCTCTATAATGCATCTACCATTAAATCATACCTCGTTGCATCCCCATCCAAACTCATCACTCCATCCACTTTCTATTGTCCATTAACGTAATTTCAAGTCAATTTAGAAGCAGATGCTTCCTTTTCCAGGAAAGCATAAAAGAAAGCAGTCAACGTACAAGAATCACTATTACCTCAATAGATTTACAGTAGAATGTCGTTAAAAAAAACATACCATAACTGTTTGTGGGGTATTTGTTAGCTGGCACCACAATGGTGTGACTGGTGGAGAATACAGAGAAGCACATTGTAAATACTATTTGTCAGTGCTTAAGACACCTTAAAAGTCCTGCACAGAGTCAAACACGGTCATTCTGTAGTAGCATATTGCACTGGTAATACACTGCTCTTAAGCTAAGCGCACTTATGTGGCTGCCTATAACTTTGGGGTCACACTTGGACTTGTGATCCGAAGTATATAAATTTATTACTCTACATTTAGTGGTCATCCACGTTAAAACGTTCTGTTCCAGCCGTCTTATCGCTGTCGACGAAAAATGACTGTTTCCCCGGTTCCCGGTGCGCTGTTGACTAGCTGAATTTGTGAAGCCCATTTCTTTGAATAAACCATCCTATTTTTCTGAAATTGTGATGATTTGTTTGTCTGTATACGTACATCATCTATCGATTTCCGTCCAATCGGGTAATTTCTACGTTGTGCGTCGCTTTTTTGTCTTAGAGTGTCGTTTGCTTGTGTCAGTCAATTGTGATTCAAGGGATTAGCGTTATCCGTTCTTCGCCAGGAGGATGACAAAAAGAACGTAGTTCTGCGTCTGCGACGTTGTGAGGCTCTGACCAGACACTCGTCGGAGATTTTGGTGTTGACAGTTAGCGGTTTTTCAGTCGAGTGCGCATACGAATTTTGGTTGTGATGGTGTTTGGTTAGAATCGAGTGGATGCAAACGAAATTTTTAATTGTTCGTATGTAAGAGTAATCGATATGAAATATGTATTTAATGTTGGCGATGATTAAAGAAGAATTGAAAATAGCTCAGTTAGGTAAATTTAACATATGGGTAGAACTATAAGAAAATTTAACTTCCAAATAAGATATTACAGTAAGTTTTTTCGTGTTTTTTTTCATGTCGAAAAAACCAGAACAACACTGATCACAGTGAAAATAGCAGTGAAAATGTAGTCTTGATCCCGAGAGCGAACTGACACTGCTAGGACTGAAATAATAGTCAGACAGAGATTATATTTACATGTTTTACTCCTTCTGAGTTACTGAGAACTGAGCATTCTAAGACTGTTAAATTAGAATATATTAATCATCGAACAATTTAAATCAAACGACCGGAAAGGGCTAGCGTATGGTCAGAACTCTGACCTTGCCGTATTTACCAGTGTGTGAGCTCCACACTACAAGTAATTCACAACTCCCCTTAAATAAATTTGTGATTGCTAATGTCATTGAAATATAGCATGGAGTGGGAACGGAAAGTTACATACTGCTCTCTAGAGGAAATCACCAAAGTCGCCTACACTGAACAGATGAACTCACGACACTTAAACATTGCGAAGAAAAGGTGTCGTTTTGCGCTAGCAAGAGAAAGCCTTTGCTACTTGGTGGCTGAAGAGGCCGGCGGGGCTCTACTAGCCTACAATGCCAAACGTTCTAATCTTTTTTCGGAATATTCAACTTAGGAGACATGTGTACAGTAAATGACCTGTGCTGAAAAAGTGACGTATGGTGTCTATTGGTCACGCTCTACCATTTCACGTAGAGAACGATTCTGTCATACGTTATGATGAAACTTTGTGAGAAGAGTTTCCTTGACACAATCTGTGAAGGAAACAGATGTGACGCTATCAAAGGTTAAATTACTTGGACTTATCGCCGGCCGCGGTGGTCTAGCGGTTCTAGGCGCTCAGTCCGGAACCGCGTGACTGCTACGGTCGCAGGTTCGAATCCTGCCTCGGGCATGGATGTGTGTGATGTCCTTAGGTTAGTTAGGTCTAAGTAGTTCCAAGTTCTAGGGGACTGATGACCACAGATGTTAAGTCCCATAGTGCTCAGAGCCATTTGAACCATTTTGAACCTTGGACTTATCGCCCCATTCTCTAATAGTGAAACTGGAAGAAACAATATGTGACGAAATCAAAATTAATTAGAAGTGTTCATGTTGACGCCTCACTCATTTCAAAGAGTTCCGTTTGACGGCACCGTTGCCTCACTTTGATTGATGGTGCCCACTGGTATCTTCCAAAAATTCTGTCGTGCTGTAGATGTAAGTAATGCGATACACTTACTTGATGCATGAGTAGGCACAGGGACGTTTTTTCTGTATACACACCTTTCCCGAGGGACAGAAAGCATTTTAGGAGGCGGCAGTGCAGAATTCGAAGGGCAAATGCATGGAGTGGATAGTATTTTGAAAATAGATTATAACATGAGCAACAAAAATAAAACATTGGTGATGGAATTTACTCGAATCAAATCAGGTGATGCGAAGCTAATTAGACCGTTAAATGAGACACAAAAAGGAATAGATGAATTTAGATATTTGGTAAGCAAAAAAGCTGACGATTGCTAAAACTAGAGACCGTATAAAACGCAGTCTGGCAACAGAAAGCAAAGTAGTTTTGAGAAGGAGGGATTTGTTAACATCTGAAACACGGAACAGACGCTTTTGAAACGTAGTTCCATAAAAGAATACTGAATATTCGATGGGTACATATAATGAGGAGGTACTTGATAAAATACGACGGAAAGAATTTGTGGCACAATTCGACTAAAAGCAGGACTTGGTTGAGAGAACAGATCCTGAAGCATCAAGGAGCAATCAGTTGGGTAATTAAGGACAGAGTTGAAGGTAAAAATTGTAGAGAGAGAGACCTAAGCATGAATTTAGTTGGCAGGTACAAATGGAAGTAGCTTGCAGTAGGTGCTTGGGTATGGAGAAACTTACACGGCATATACCAACATGAAGAGCAGTGTCAAATCAGGCATCGGAAAACAGACCACTGCAACAACGACAGTGTAGAGTAATTCCAGTAAAAATTGCTGTGTGCACATGCTCCGTCTTTAATGGTTAAGGGGAATTTGCTGTTAGAATGTCAACTATATAAATACACAACGCGTTAAACAACGACAAATGATTAAGTTCAAAGTTGGTTTTAATAAATTCCTCTTCCGGCATGAATGCACTTTCGAATTCACTTGTCAGCAGCACTTGTAGCTATTTTGAAGTACTCATGGCCTGTTATTATAACGGCAGTACTATTCAGTTATTGTCTTTAACTTCTCTTTGTGGATTTCGCCATTTACTCATCCCTGAAGGCAAGTGTCTAAAATGGTAACGTGTGGGGATCCTGGTGGGTAAGTAGAGTAACCATTTCTGTCGATGCTTCATTAGCAAACAGTATTATTGTGATTACTAAGCGACTAATAATTATCGAACAACAAAATTCCAATCATCTACATTCACCTTGAAAAGCAACAAGTCATTCGGTTCGTCTCTCCTCATTTTCTTTACAATAAATAATTCGACTGTCTGAATTAGACAGGATCTGTCAATATACAATTTTAGACGGATTAGTGAGATTACAGTAATTGTATACACTAACATCATTTACTACTTCATAACATTCTTTTAATTTAAAGCTGGTGCTGGCTGTATTTATTGCTTTCCTGGCTGAACTTTAGAACTGAGTAGTGCTGCAATTATGGGACAGGAGTCACAAATGGCACGGGAAAAATGGGGAGGGAATGTGGCCTTCCTTCCCGAAAATGTGAGTGGGGGCGCTATCCATTACACTCACATTCTGCCAGCAGGAGGTAAGTATTTGGACCATGTTAAGAAAAGTGCATTCAACTGATACACATCGCCAAACAAGTCAGACACACTGCAGATTCAGAAGGTACCGCAGCGTTGGCGGCTAGCGTCGAACACAAATTTTCGGCTTTTCCCAGGGCTTGTGGTGTGATGTGAGGCTGGCTGCTACTTGAGAGGGCTCTAAATAGTGAAAGTGATGTGAGCTAGGATAACGTAACACAAAGCCCAAAGTTTTAGAGAAGCGGGGAGAAAATCGATATTATTAATTTCTCGGTGGGAAATTCTGTTAAGGAAAGAATCACGCCATTGGTGGGTCGTTATAACTTTTAAGGGGATTAGTTGGCGAGATTTTGAACAGGAATGAGGTTTGAAATAAGTTCTCTACTGACCAGAAAGAAAGGACTTAGTCTTTTGAGTTGGCACTGAACACATCGGATCGGTACCCGGAAACCTGCACTCCCAACTGCAACAGCAGACTTCTTTAGCAGCGAGAGGTCCAATGTTCCAGTCCTCAGAAGACTAATGCTAGCATTGTATTTGGTAGCCTGGCATGATGTCACCATCCTGCTCACATGGCACTGGCGACAGTTGTGAGCGTAATTAGTAGCTGTGGCATGTTAGGGCCACAACGAACTAGAAGTTCAGGTTAACTATCAGCTTTCATTTCCCACGTTCATCAGTGGATTCTCATTTGCATGACTTTCTTTGGATTCCCGTGCTGACAACAACGACTGTAGATGATTTGTAGACGGGCCGAAATAGATTTCAAGAAATTTTCTAGTAAACTGATGAGCTCACGTAAGTCATGTCTTTTACTGGAGTAGATGTTGCCTCCCTTATCACAGTTTATATTATTCAGTGATAAAGTGAAAATTCCACACCTTAAGATTCGCTGCTATGACCACGATCTTTCATAGTATTAACCAATCCAATGTATACATTTATTCTAGCAATGGGTAGCAGGAGTATGGCTGTATAACGATTAGTTCTACTTCAGGTAACTTATTCGCACACACACGTGCGGTTTCGCAACTTAACTTCTGTAAGTTGCTAATTCCAAAGTAAAGTATGAGGACAGAGGCGTGCGGAATAATGTCTGCGTATTCTTGTATGTGGAAGGCCGGTACATGTAGAAGCATTACGAAACCAACTGAATGATGCAGTTTACTTCATCCACACTCTGTTTAGTTGCATATAGAGACAAAATACAGTATGATTGATGGGCATTTTACCAGAGTCACGCAGCTTAATGAAAAAATAAATAGAACAGTCTTGAATGAGGTTCTCTGCGATTATGTTGTCACTTACGGTATTCTCTACAAGCAGCAGTATCGTTTGTTGATAGTTTCCTCGGGTTTACTCCCAGAACCTAAAATAAAAATGACTCGATATTTCTATGATCCATCCATACGCCATTTTGAGGAGAACGCTGCTGCTGCCGTGTTCGGTTGAAATCTTGTCAGTTAGCATCTGGACTCAGCAGCAAAGGCTTTCTCCTGAAAATGGCGGACAGATAGATCGCCGAAATATCGAGTCATCTCGATTTTCAGGACCCGGCATCGTTTTCCTTACAGAACATGTACACAATTATCGCATCGTTTTCGTCATCAACTATAACTACTTGCGGCATCCTTAAGTAATAAAACATGAATGGCCAATAGCTCACAATCTCGATCGCAGTTGAAAGCATCAATTACGTGAACTTAGCGACAACTTCACAATTTGAATTTCAAATCGGATATGGCAATCGATATGTGAAGATACAACAACTGCACTACCAACACGCAGAATGGAATTTTAAATGTGTAAGCAGCTGTATCTCCCCAATGAACAAAATTTGGTTACCTCTTACACGCAAAGTATTATTGGAATAACTCTATACTACTGATTCCTCATATATTTACTGTTTCTCCAGAAACGTAAGCCGGCCGCGGTGGCCTAGCGGTTCTGGCGCTTCAGTCCGGAACCGCGGGACTGCTACGGTCGCAGGTTCGAATCCTGCCTCGGGCATGGGTGTGTGTGATGTCCTTAGGTTAATTAGGTTTATGTAGTTCTAAGTTCTAGGGGACTTATGACCTAAGATGTTGAGTCCCATAGTGCTCAGAGCCATTTGAACCAGAAACGCAATGTGTGTATAAACTCAGAGAGGTTTATTCTACCACATATGTGTGATAGCAACAGATATACTCAGGGGTTGGTAGAGTGTATCGGACTGAAATGAACTAGTTGGCCGAGTTTTCCGACGAGGTCGGCAAGGCTGAGTCAGCTGCGGCTGCCAGCGAATTCCACGCCACCGCTGAGACGTCATTTTTCTTCCTGTTTTGTGCGTGGCGAACGTGTATACGAGACTTTTAAGTTTCCCACAAGACGTTACAATGCCTAGCACGAACAGAATCTGCGCCAGTTCATTTCCGCCGCCACTTCCCTTTGTATCATTATCAGCTGAATTAGTTCCTTTCACCGTTGACATTTGTAGACTAGTACATTCCAGAGATTCAAATGGCATCGTATTTATAGCGAAAGAAATCTCTAATTTTCAGCTCACAAATATACTGCTCCGTATTCAAAGAGAGGCGTCCCAGCTGCTTTCGAAAACAGCACGGGCGAAGTATTTGGGAAGTTTTTCTGATGGGTTTCACTTGCTGAACTCCAGTCTACTTCTACATCGATGTTCGTAAGCTTGTGCAGGATCTGTGGCGGATGGTATATAGTGTGACGGTAATATTTTCCACTTCTTCCTGTTTCTGTCGTCGATGGAACAAGAGAAGAAAGACTGTCGATATCCAACAGAATAAATGGGAATTTCTCTGATTTTGGCGTCGCGGTCCGTATGGAGTCTCATATGACAGCGAATGGTTGATTTCTTCACTCGTTTGGAACATGGACTCACGGAAGTTGCTGAGTAAGGCTCTTCACATAACACAACATCTCGCCACACGTCGATTACCCGCACCGACTTGTTTAATAAACACCAAAGAGCGCTGCTCACCAACATCCTGTTTTCTTCCAAAGCGTCGTAATTCTGTCTGGCAGCCCTGCCTAGCTCGTTGCAACCTTGCCTCGCGTAGCCGCAAGTGGTATGTCTCGCAGAGCTCAAGGTCTTTGCCTTGGGAGACCAACTTCGACCATAAATATAATAGACTGGCCCTGATGTCATTTACGTGGCTCCAATGTCTCTGGGCTGAAGTCACGTGAATGTTGGCAAAACATGGTTGTTTCGTGTAGCGCTTATGGCTGTACTCAGCGTTTTGTCGGGGGAAATGGCATTACATTTCACGTGTGTTTCTATGATAGTGCAGATGCGTTTATTCAAACCTGCTGAAGTGACTTTTATATGTTTTTTACACTTGAAATCGAGTATCACGTAAATTAAAGTGTTGAAAGTGATGCCTGTAAAGTCAGACTCATATTACATTTTGGAAAGTATCTGTGATAATTCGGTTACAGAAGTAAGTATAACTGTTTCTCGTTCCTACTCATAGGTTCCCTAAGGATGAAAAAACCGACGGCAGCTTTGGATACAGGCCCTGAAACGGAAAAACTTCAAAGTCTCACCTTTAATCTAAAATATCTTTTTTTTAAACTGATAGTTTAAACTTTTGTAAAAATAGTGGGAACTGAACCTTTGAAGTGCAACTAAAATTGATACTCTAAAATGGACCTGCTCATAAAGTCGACAATTTTGGCACCTATAGTTGACATAATTCCCATATCCCATTTTCTTTTATAAGTGACTAGAGCTCAAAACGCGGCGAATCCAATGTTTAAAGTTTTGGCACGAGCCCACTCTTACTGTTTAAAATAATTTTAAAGACATTTTACTTTAATTGATAGTTTATAATAATTTCGTCCCACTGCCCACGAGAGTGGCGTTCGATGTATTTGTTAGATTTCATGAATGGTACTGTGAACAGATCCAGGTCAAATGTAGTTCTGGCATAGTTTTTCGCAAATAATACAGTAATTTTTGTTGGAAGCCTTTGGCAGTCAATTGAGAAATGTGGAGAAAATAGGATACAAACATAGGATGGCAGACCGCTGATTTGAAATCCTGCCACGTTTTGCCAACAGTCATGTGGTTTATGTCGGAGCCACACCAGCCCTATAGCTTCTGCACAGCAAGGTCAGTCTACTAGTATTTATGGTCGAAGGAGACCAGTCAGAGGCCTAGCGAGAGCATCGTCTGCTGTGAGGGACACCACAGTGTGCCAAGTGCTGGTCGGGTGTGGACGCTGATCTGCCATTCCCTCACGCTCCAGCACTTACTGCGGAGAGATCAGTACCATGCTCCTGGCTTAAACCATATTCCCACGTTCGCTTCACTTATGTCTCTTGTAGGAGGCGTTATTTACGAAATACGTTTCTTGCAGAGTAATCTGTCACGTAGCATATTTCTTTAAATTGTAACAGAGCACAGCAGGTTTGGAAACATGGGGCCACGTGGGTTCACATTCCGCTTTCAAGCTGTCCATGCTTTTCTGTTAGCCAGCCAGGCAAGCATGTTATCAGCAAAACCGGCAGGCTGCTTTACACACACGCAAGCCAAGCTATGCCGAACCCAAGAACGCTAAACGAATCTCGCTGCCTGCCGTTCTTTCTGCTGTGCTACGATACGTAGCAGCTTGCTCTGTAGGCCTTCACTGTAGTATTATAGGTAGGGTTAGGAAGCTGACGAAAAGTTTTTTTTAACTGAGTATCACAAGAAACGGCTCGATGAAATATACTTTCATTTTGGTTCTTTGTCGGCCAAAAATGATCGATTTTACTTGTTCTTTTCTTTCTTTTCGACGTTCCTGGAGTTATTTATTTATTTCGAAATAAATCGTTCTCTCTGGAACCTCACCCTCTTTCGACAAGTAATGTCAGTCCTCAATTCGAACCATTACAACCATTACAAGGTCATCTCTAATACATGTTTTGGTTGGCTGCTTGCTTGACTGATTTGAGAGAGGAGACCAAACACAAGGTCATAGGCCCATCGGATTAGAGAAGGGTGGGGAAGGAATTTGGCATTGCCCTTTCAAAGGAACCACCCCGCCTTTGCCTGAAGCAACTTAGGAAAATCGTTGAGAACATAAAGCAGAATGGCCATACATCGGTTTGAACCATCGTCCTCCCACATTTGAGTCGGGCGTGCCAAACACTACACCACTCATGTAGTTACACATTTAGTGTAGTAAGCAGAACCATCTCTGAACGTCGAGATCCTTTGCACATAATAAACCTAAGATGTCTATAGAAAGATGTCTACAGTTAGATTTCGGAAGTTTACTTTCTGTAACCTTAGTGAGTGCTAGATAATTATGGCTCCCATTATACCAGTTTTAGTTAATTCTTCTAGGATGTGTATTCGGTTTTGATGTACTCATTGAAAATGGGGTAAACAGCTCATTATAAATTCCCCAAAAGCATTTTATGATAAACGTAGTTCACTTCAAAAAAGATTTGCATCACCACGATTCCGAGAGTTCCGTAACCTGTACAGAAAATTGGAGCAGAGATAAATGTAAACATCATTTCCGCCCTTTTTGGCTCAAATGGCTCTGAGCACTATGGGACAACATCTGAGGTCATCAGTCCCCTAGAACTTAGAACTACTTAAACCTAACTAACCTAAGGACATCACACACATCCACGCCCGAGGCAGGATTCGAACCTGCGACCGTAGCAGTCGCGCAGTTCCGGACTGAAGCGCCTAGAACCGCTCGGCCACAACGGCCGGCTCCGCCCTTTTTATTGCTCATGAAAACGACACATTGTGTATTGTACCACCATACAGCGAGATCTCCAGAGGTGGTAGTCCAGATTGCTGTACACACCGGTACCTCTAACACCAAGCAGCACGTCCTTTTACACTGTATTCGTCGTGGCATACTATCCACAAGTTCATCAATGCACTGTTGGTCCGGATTGTCCCACTTCTCAACGGCGATTCAGAGTACATCCCTCAGAGTGGTTGGTGGGTCTTGTCGTAAATAAACAGCGCTTTTCAATCTATCCCAGGCATGTTCTATAGGGTTCATGTCTGGAGAACATGCTGGCGACTCTAGTCGAGCGATGTCGTTGTAATGAAAGAAGTCATTCACAACATGTGCACCATGGGGGCGCGAATAGTCGTCCATGAAAACGAATGCCTCGCCGATATGCTGCCGATATGGTTGCACTGACGGTCAGACAATAGCACTCACGATTCGTACAGCCGTTACGGCGCCTTCCATGACCACCAGCGGCGTATGTCGGCCCCACATAATGCCATCCCAAAACAGCAGGGAACCTCCACCTTGCTGCACTCGCTTGACAGTGTGTCAAAGGCGTTCAGCCTGACCGGGTTGCCTCCAAACACGTCTACGACGATCGTCTGGTTGAAGGCATTTGCAACACTCAAGTGAAGAGAACGTGATGCCAATTGTGAGCGGTCCATTGGGCACGTTGTGCCCATCTGTACCGTACTGCATGGTGTCGTGGTTGCACAGATGGACCCCGCCACGGACGTCGGGAGTGAAGTTGCGCATCATGCAGCCTATTGCGCACAGTTTGAGTCGTAGCACGACGTCCTGTGGCTGCACAAAAGCATTATTCAATATGGTGGCGTTCCTGTCAGGGTTCCTCCGAGCCATGATCCGTAGGTAGCGGTCATCCACTACAGTAGCAGCACTTGGGCGGCCTGAGCGAAGCATGTCACCGACAGTTCCTGTCTCTCTGTATCTGCTCCATATCCGGAAAACGTCTCTTTGGTTTACCCCGAGACGCCTACACATTTCTGTTGCTAAGAGCAAAGTAACAATGCAGACGTGATCGAAGCGTGGTATTGACCGTGTAGGCATCCAAACAACACGAGCCGTGTACCTCCTTCCTTGTGGAATGACTGGAACTGATCGGCTGTCGGACCCCCTCCGTCTAAAATAGGCGCTGCTCATGCATGGTTGTTTACGTCTTTGGGCGGGTTTAGTCTGAACAGGCAAAGGGACTGTGTCAATGATACAATATCGACTGTCAACATCTGCCTTCAGAGGTTCTGGGAACCGGGATGATGCAATACTTTTGTTGATGAGTGTAAAAGGCGCTCGTCAAAAAGAAGAAGCTTTTCTTTCATACTAAGCTTTCTTCGCAGTACTTTGCATGCCACTAGAATACGGTTTTTAATATGTACTGAGCCATACTTTTCCCTGTTTCAGTCAATGTTTGCCCTAAATTTAGAAGCATTAACAAACGGTTTCTGATATACACGAGGTTCCCAGATGAGCGTTTAGCAACTTTTCAGACGATCTGCATTCGAGAGACCTACGGATTTATTTGAAACTGCCTCATAAACACACCACAGTATTTCCCCTGATGGACGTGGGATCTGTTTCGTGACTGGTATGTATTCCCCAATTCTTAAATTCTCCTCGAGCTCCTTTAAGTTTGGTTTGTTCATTTCGCTACTCCCACCGTTAAATAGCTGAGCTGCAGTGAAACTGCCTACGCAAACGAATACCTGGTTGGTAACGTTGGATTGATAGTGCAACCTGTTCTCAGGTGCATCAGGCTGAACGGCTTCCGTGAAGCTCGCCAGACTGGCGGAAACCCAAACTGGCCTGCTTTAGGCACTGTGCTTCGACACACACGTACTCCTGTGTCTCCGCTGCGGCAGGTTGAGCTATTTTAATGGTTGCGGCGGAGATAGGGGCAGGCAGGCTGGAAGGAGAATTTTTTACACTTATGGAAAAGACATCCAATTGTGCTTATCACTTTCGTGAGCCTAGGTGTAAATCTCTCCCTCTCTCTTTCTCTCAACTATTTGTAAGCGGATTAAGTTGGTCGAGTTAGTTCGCTTTCTTCCTAAAATTTTGGTGCATTTTCTGTAACATTTGAGATCTTTTGTAGTCGTTCGTTTACGGCTGCCTAAAATGTAATCAAAGTATTTGAATGTTAGATCGCCTTTAAGGAAGGAAGAGCATTCGTCTTTTCACGACGTTAGAGATACTCTACCTTTGATCAGGAAACCACGTGGCTTTGCTTAATCGTGACCAGTTGTGACTTTCTCATGACTATTTGCACCACATAACAGTACTTTGGCCACAACTGGTGCACACTCTCTGCACCGCTCCGAACTTTTCTTTACTTTACGTAATACATTCAACTCCACAGCTCGTCTGTCGGTGTAGTGTCTGGCAACTACCAAAGTTAAGAAGAGCTCACTACGTAATTTCGTCTACAATTGTTAGGGTTTAATTATTTGTTATCTTGTACACTTAGATTCAAATCGTAAGCTGATTTCAGTGATCGATTAACGATCACATGAGCAACACCAGATATTTTTATCTGCGTCAACACGTTACATTACATCTACTAGAAAGGTACATTTTCACGGGCCAAAGCTTACAGCATTGTGTGGCCCGACTGGTGTGTACGTCACCATTGCAGCAATGCGGCTGTAATGCACAGGAGAACTGCGGTTTGGCCGTGACGTGTTGCTGATGGAGCAGGCTGTTACTGGTAGGTAACTGGTAGTTTTGCCCACCTAAATCGTTTTTCAGCCACTCCTCCAAGAAAGCGCCGTCTAAGTGAATAACTTCATTAGCGTATTTACGGCTGGAATGTGACCTCTGAAAAACATTAAAAAGCCGACCGAAGTATTATCATTGACCTCCGCTGCGTTTCTGGCAAGTCCTTCGTCACCACAGACGCGGTCCTGGTGTGCAGCCTGGGCTACGAGCCGAAGGCATTCTCTCCGGCACCGGGTAGCGTGCTGCCCTGCAGGTACTTCCCACAGCTCACACGCAGACCGCAAACCTAGCATGCAGATGCCATTACTGGAGCCGGCCGTTGTGGCCAAGCAGTTACAAGCGCTACAGTCTGGAACCGCGTGACCGCTACGGTCGCAGGTTCGAATCCTGCCTCGGGCATGGATGTGTCTGATGTCCTTAGGTTAGTTAGGTTTAAGTAGTTCTAAGTTATAGGGGACTGATAACCTTAGAAGTTAAGTCCCATAGTGCTCAGAGCCATTTGAACCATTTGAACCATTACTGGAAACATTATCTGCACACGCTTGATTTAAATTAATCAAAATGAACGGTTTAAGGGACCCCATAAACTATTTAATTTATGTGATAGACGAAAGTAAAGGCCCATCCTGAGCAAGTGCAGCAACCATTACAATCATTTTGTCTGCACAAAAATTTTTCTTATAAATAATATCTTTACTAGCCATTTGTAAAGAGTAACTTCGTGTGCAAATTTCTGCAGCCCATAGTAGTCAGTATCGTTTCAAATCATGATATTTTGTGTGACAGTTAATTAAAATAATAGCGGTTTATGCTACTGCCACTCAAACTTTGTTAGTAGGTTCATACACTACTGGCCATTAAAATTGCTACACGAAGAAGAAATGCAGATGATAAACGGGTATTCATTGGACAAATATATTATACTAGATCTGACATGTGGTTACATTTTCACGCAGTTTGGGTGCATAGATTCTGAGAAAT
This sequence comes from Schistocerca cancellata, assembly GCF_023864275.1. Taxonomy (NCBI): domain Eukaryota; kingdom Metazoa; phylum Arthropoda; class Insecta; order Orthoptera; family Acrididae; genus Schistocerca; species Schistocerca cancellata. The sequence continues at coordinate 767,829,330 of NC_064630.1, forward strand.
CAGTATCCAGAACAACCATCTCTGGCCGTAATAACGGCCTTGATACGCCTGGTCATTGAGTCAGACAGAGCTTGGAGGGTGTGCACAGGTGCAGCTGCCCATGCAGCTTCAACACGATACCACAGTTCATCAATCGTAGTGCCTGGCGTATTGTGACGAGCCAGTTGCTCGGCCACCATTGACAAGACGTTTTCAGTTGGTGAGAGATCTGGAGAATGTGCTGACCAGGGCCGCAGTCGAACATTTTCTATATCCAGAAAGGCCCCTACAGGACCTGCAACATGCGGTCGTGCATTATCCTGCTGAGTTGTAGTGTTTCACAGGGATCAAATGAAGGGTAGAGCCACGGGGCGTAACACATCTAAAATGTAACGTCCACTGTTCAAAGTGCCGTCAATGTAAACAAGAGGTAACCGAGACGTGTAACCAATGACACCCTATACCATCACGCCGGGTGATACACCAGTATGGCGATGACGAATACACGCTTCCAATGTGCGTTCACCGCGATGTCGCCAAACACGGATTCGACCATCATGATGCTGGAAAATGACGTTCTGCCATTCGTCGACCCAGGTTCGTCGTTGAGTACACCATCGCAGGCGCTCCTGTCTGTGATGCGGCGTCAAGGGTAACCGCAGCCATGGTCTCCGAGCTGATAGTACATGCTCCTGCAAACGTCGTCGAACTCTTCGTGCAGATGGTTGTTGTCTTACAATCGTCCCCATCTGTTGACTCAGGGATCGAGACGTGGCTGCACGATCCGTTATAGCCATGCGAATAAGATGCCTGTCATTTAAACTGCTAGTGATACGAGGCCGTTGGGATCCATCACGGCGTTCCGTATTACCCTCCTGAACCCACCGATTCCATATTCTGCTAACAGTCATTGGATCTCGACCAACGCGAGCAGCAATGTCGCGATACGATAAACCGCAATCGCGATAGGCTACAATCCGATCTTTATCAAAGTTGGAAACTTGATGGTACGCATTTCTCCTCCTTATACGAGGCATCACAACAAGGTTTCACCAGGCAACGCCGGTCAACTGCTGTTTGTGTATGAGAAATCGGTTGGAAACTTTCCTCATGTCAGCACATTGTAGATGTCGCCACCGGCTCCAACCTTGTGTGAATGCTCTGAAAAGCTAATCATTTGCATATCACAGCATCTTCTTCCTGTCGGTTACATTTCGCGTCTGTAGCACGTCATCTTCGTGGTGTAGCGATTTTAATGACCAGTAGTGTATGTCCTTCTGCATTTGTTCATTATACTGCATAGTAGTTTTCACCAGCTGTACGTGTTATTGTGAGACAGTGTGTACTGTCGTATTTGTTGGTCATTCTATGTTCTGCGTAAGAGTTAGCTGTTGTGTTGTTTGCTAGGGCAAGTTGCTGTATAATATTGAGAGTAACTGTGTTAGATGAGAGTAGTTAGGTTATCAAGTAAGGTTAGTTTCCTTCGGTGAAGTTTATTTCCGCATCGCTATAAAATTTGATACAGCATTGCGTAATATGGCCGGTGGCGGCAGTCTTTGTACATTCGTATTCGTAGAACGTCAAATGGGAACGCATTGGCTTTGCTGTTGTTACTATTTCACTTACTTGCAAATTATAGTCCGATTTCTTGTCGTTGGGTATATCAGGCTAAACTCTTCACAGAAGTTTAAAATTATCGGAGACTGCCAATTCGGTAAGGGCGGTAGTGTTAAGACATCAGCAAAGAAAGGTGAAAGAGGTAATTCAGAGACATTGATTTAAAAAGGTAACAAAGCATACGTCTTAAACTAAAGCATGCTACATAGCTAAATGTTAGTTAAGTAGATGAGATTATCGCCTGAAAAAAGTGATCACTAATACAGCCGTATCACTTTCCAACATATGTCACCAACATAATGCTTTTTTGCAGAAACGTCTTACAACCAAGTCCAGAGGTGCCAGAATCGTAATTTATCACCATCTTCCTCAGCTCAACGTCTCACTGATGCTGGCGGAATGCTCACACAGGTGTTCAGAGAGGCAGAAGCGAAGACCTGAAGATGTGACAGTGGTGCGTCAGTGTAGTCGTGGTCCTCCAGCCAGCTGCCACGTGAGTGCGCGTGATGGAGGCAGCGAAAAATATTAAAAGACAAAACGGTATGTAATTATGTTTTATGTTATTTATTAATATGTTTCTAGTATTTACAAACACAAGTGTTCTGCACGTCAGATGTAACCTTCTGAGGCAGTGCACTTTTTATCAAGACATTGGCGTCGGATTCGGGAGGTTGGAACGTCACGCTTATTTAGGTATTCCTTGGTTTTCATTTTTGGCAAATGCAGACTCATTTCCTGAACAAGGCTACGGCCAATTATCTGTTCCTTCCTCGTTCAATATGTTATTAGATTTCCGTATTCCAGTCGATAAAAAGATAACCCTTATAAGATCACTTTAAAACGCCTTTTTTTTGCGGAGGGGGTAGACCATCAAGTCTAAATTTGTGTCACGTACAAGATCTACAGGCCATTGGTGGCGTACAAATTTTAAGGTTTTAAGTCAATGTAATGAAAGGATACGGCCATTTATGTCACATGTTTTGACACTCGCAAACTATCATCAAAAACTACAAAGCACACCCTACTTCCCGTTGAGCTTGAATCATGAAATTTATCAAGACGCAAAGTTTCACAGTAGAAGTGAGGGAAAAATCCCAATATTGTTATTTTGTAGTTTTATGACACGGAAAAAAATATTTTTTTATTTCACTATCCGTTTGTTTCTCTGCCAGTCTCATAAGTACATTTTCCTCAGAAATTACAAAGGCAATAGCAAAGTCTCAAAAAATTGAAATTAAAAACATTCTCGAAAGTCTCGGTATTTCCGGAAGCGATATCTTGTCAGTACAGATGTTTATATCAGGCGAAATAATCGAGTTTCTCGATCACCGGAATAGATGAAATATCTGTATACGTAATTATGTTTGAACGGAAACCTCAGATGGAGAGAACCTATTCGCAATTGTCCAGTTTCTTCCTATATGACTTCCATTTGCCTCGTGATAAGTTAGACAAGATTGCCCTTGGACGAATAAATTTATAATCGTTGTATTAATGCCATATGTTTCACCTTCTTACTTTTAACTGACGTCATGTGGTCATCGTGTTTAATTTTGTATTATAAGATTGCGCATCATGCCCAAGCAGTGTGAGTGGCTACAAAAATTCACCACTAAGACTGCACGTATGTTCTGTTGCGTATAATGGTCGATGATGCCCGGATTTTAAAATTTCCCCTAAAACGTTACTTTTTTAATTCATACATAAATAGTTTAGTCATTTATATGATGACTTGTCTGTGAATTGCACGTAATTTAAGATCAAACATCTTCAGAATCACCTGCACAGCGATGTTTGGGTTCTGAATAACACTACCAGTAAACAAAATGTGGCGTGGTCTGTAATTCACAGCGAAGTTGTTTAGTGACGGTCCATGGGAACGTTCGCAACAATGCACAGTCGGTGGAAAGGGCCTGTGTCGTTGCCTAGCGATACTGCGATTTCTGCCGAAGCTATAACAGTGTCGTCACGAAATCGTGCTCTTACTTAAACCGAGGAGAAACTATCGATATTCTTTTGTGAAGTGATAGACCTTTGCTTTCAGCACAAGAGCAGCTGTCAACACCTCACTGTGAGCTTGTGACCTTCGCAAGAAGTCTCAGCTCCAGTTTTGGGGGCAAGAGAGGACAAAAGTGCTAACAGGTATGACCCACAGTCTTGCTGTCACTCAGTATTCGCCTTGCAGCACGTAATGTAATGTAATTACAGTCACTATAACATAGAACATTTGTTTGAGCGTGTAAGTAGAGAATTAGCGTTGCACACTGAAGCCTTGTTTCCCAATGCTGATGCAAGTTGCCAATACCTCTTTGCTCACTGGTCTCCCGGTCAGAGGTAAATCTCTCGGTGACAATTTTATATAGCAGCAATTACTGTGAGCTGGCCACGTAGTTCAAAAACTTCGTTGCATGTATTTGTGTAACCTGCTTATTGCATAATGTAATGGTTTATATGTAGTGGTTTCATGTATTCTCGGAGAGTGTCGGAAGTTTAATGAGGTAAAGTTGGTATTCCGATGTCTATTTTGGTCAACGATGTAATGATCAAAGCGCTTGTGCGTCGGGATGCATAATTAACATAACGTCATATTCTTGAAAATATTTTAACAAATAATGAAAGAGAAAGTTTTGATCACGTGAGCTACACAAGTGGCTAAAAAGTAGCACCAGTTACAAATACGACACTCAGTCATAGATTGATAATGTTGTACAGTTACCAGGGAGAGACCGAAACGTTTCGCAGAGAAAGCTGTTCAACGTTACAGATCTTTATTTATAGTGCGGAGCTGTATTACGTTTGACCCTCTACACGGATTGAAAAGTGAAACCAGTGAAAATGTGAAATCGAACATCGGTATAGAGCAATTAAATTCTAAATGTACTACAAGAGGTGATGTCACTGTAAGTCATTACTATTACGGCACTGGTGAAAGCTGCCTATACAGTAGAGTCGCAAATTCCTCACTATCCGTTTCATGTTGCCAAATTACCACCAAACTTTTCTCTTGTCGATGACGTATCGATACCGTCTGTGATTACTCTTGCATCATGTACTGTTTTTTTTTTTTTGCGTCTGTGAAGAAGTAGCCGAGTTGAACACTGTTGCCCGGTGCATAGAGTCATGCGGAGTACACTTACCCGTCAATCCCTGCGTTGTTCAACATAATTTCAGCTAAATTTGCTTAATTTTCAAATTTTTGGGCATTTTCTTATTGCGAAAAGTAATTATTATGTCGTAAGTGTAAGTATCTTTGCCCACGTGGTGGTTAGGATTTAATATGGACCTAGGGCCGAATTTATGCTGCGAAATTACAGCTCTGTTCCTCCATGAGATCCATAGTGCTGTAGAGATTGGCGCTCAGGTTGGTGTCGTGTTCCTTGACTTTAGGGTGGCATTTGACACTGTCGCGCACTGTTGTTTAGTGAAAAAAAGAAACAAAAAAAACGAGTTTACTGATCATCGGACCAGAGTGGTGACAGGATTCAGTCTTTCCTCGCAGACAGAACTCAACATATCGATCTTAACGGAACAAAATATACAGACCTGAAGGTAATTTCTGGAGTGGAAAGAAATGTGACAGGACGCACTGATACGGCTTCCAATGTATATAAATGATCTAATAGAAAGCGTCCGAAGCTCTTGGTGACTCTTCACAGATGATGCAATTATCTATAATAAAGTAGCAACGCTAGAAGACAGTATCGATTTGCAAAATGACCCACAGAATGTTGATTAATCTTGCAGTCTCTGGCAACTGACCCCGAAGGTAAATAAATATAACAAATTGCGCATACATAGGTAAGGAAATACACAACTCTGTAACTACACAACTGATGACAAATTACTGAAAACAACATAAACCTTAAAATATGTAGGAGTAACTGTCCACAGCGACCATAAATGGAAACGACTACATTGAACGAATAGTAGGAATAGTAGACTCCAGGGTGAGATTCACAGGAGGAGTTTTGAAGGAATGTAACTCATCTACGAAGCAAGTGGCTACCAAGGCGCTTCTCCTCCGGATTCTTGAGTATTGTTCATCATTACTTTCAAAAGCAGATGCAACCGACTTTGTAAACCATCTTACTGCGTTTCAACTAATATCATTTGGTACTGTCGAAAGAACGCAGTGTCTATAGTAGTGTTATATGATTTTAAATGTTTGATGCTACATTTTGCCATGTATTTATGAAACTAAAGTTAGAGTCGGTGGTCGATGGTACTGTACTCTAAATCTCTGGATTATTTCAGCTTCCGACATTCCGTTATAATTTTGGTGTATGTTGTGCCATATGTACTTTTCATTACTCTTGCTGACTACAGCGGAAGATCCTTATTCTTTACGTCTTTGAGTAATTTGTTTAGCTTAAACTTGTAAAATAATTTATAATTCTAGTAGCTATTAACCATGTTATGATGAAACCGATGTGTGTACGGTCCCCCTTTACAGGATCCGTTTTGTGCATAATTCACAACTGCTTATCCTCTTTCACTAGCTGTTCTCTGTACTGAGAGTGAATGGAAGGAGGGAAGGTAAGGGTTTAACGTGCCGTTGACTTCATTAGACAAAGACATGCTTGGAATGTTTCAAGCATGGGGAAGGATATCGGCCGTGACTTTTTAAAGGAAGCATCCCGGCATCTGCCTGCAGCAATTCAGAGCATTTACGGAAAGCAGAATAGACGGTCTCGGATCTGATCCGTCGTCCGCACTAAGGGTAGTCCAGTGTTCTAATAACTACGCTACCTCACTCGGTACTACCTGCGAGTATATTTCATAAGTTGTGCAAAACAAAGCTGAAACTCGTTGTTTTCCGTCATGTGTGCGTTTTCAGATACGGAATACACAAATGACACACTGCATTCCTACCGCACCTGTTCCAACGACAGTTTCAAACCTTTAAATGCTGTCTTTCAGCTTTTTATGCACGCTTAAACAATACAGAATTCGTACCATCACATCCTGCATCTTTTTCTTTCTTACAAGGAAAATTTTGAGCTCGAACGCTCAGAATCGCACGAAACCATAGTGGTCTGTGTCATTTTCCTGCGAAACTCCGATCTCGTCTGCTAGCGTCATGACATGGTGATGTTTTGTAGCTGCATTAACAAGTGCTCGACTTGAATGAATGGTACAGCTGCAGTACGAATGAGTCTCTTGGAGTGTTCGCATACGGGTTACTGTGTATATTGTCTACAGGGATATCATGAAGATAATTAATCATACGAATGTGGCCCAAATATTGTTGCAACGTCTTGAATACGAAATGAAATCGGAATCGAGGGCAGAGAGTTCGCGGATGTATTATATAACATAATAAGTCAGAAACACAATGGGGACAACTCAGAAACACATGACATCACGGTGGATAGATTTCTGATTTGGAGGAGATCGAAGAACCTGAACCTGAAGCTTTCTGTTCAAGCAATACATGACGTTCATCTCCGGAGCAACAGGAAAATTCTAGCAAAGTGAGTACGGACAGTCTCCACCCAAACAGTCGAGGCCCAGTGTTTTAGACACTGATGACAGAGTACTGAAGAAAATTGATGAAGACTATTAAAATCGTGGCTTCAGTTACCATAGCAAACTAATGAAGTGGTAGAAGTGCATTGAAAGTAAATCAAATTGCAGAGTAATCCTAAATCACGTGTTATGGAAAGACGATCAGGATCTCTTTTTAAAGGGAACCGACTGTTATTACAAACTATAGAGGAGCATGTAATATCGCATGGTCGTATGAGTCTTTAGTTCACTATTGGCATATAAAATTGCGAGCACTAGAAGCGTTTCAAATGTTGGCTTGATCAATTTGAAAGCTTCTGCTTCTTTTATCGACAATCTTCAGGCTGAATATGGAATTTCATCCAGGTATATTCTTACATTTCTCACTCGTAAGGACATAGAAGACGATAGTAGTATATTTCAGAAGGTATCTGATTTCTGAGTTTCTGTCTGACCATTATGTCGTCTAACGCAAATCTTCCCATACTTCCCGAACTGTTCCCTGTATACCTTCTTCTCTTGTTGTTCTTGAACAGAGCATTCATTGTTACCATCTGCAATTTATTTCAGAACGCAATTAACCTTTCTCCTTTCTCACTCCTAGTACCAAGCCCATATTGCCCAGTAACACTTTCATCTACTCCTTTCCCTATAACCGCATTTCTGTCCCCCATGACTATTAGATTTTCGTATCCCTTAACGTACTGAATTAATCGTTGAGTGTCCTCATACACACACATCAAAAAAAGTTTTGCATCACCCCGGTTCCCAGAACTCTTGAAAATAGAAGATGACTGTGGATATTGTATCAGAGACTTAGTACCTTTGACTGTTCAGAGATGTCACTAAACAAGCCCAAAGATGTAAATAACCATTCGTGAGCAGTGCCTATTAGACGGATGGGGCCGACAGCCAATCAGTTCCAGTGATTCAACCAGAAAGGAGGTACACGTCGCGTGTTGTTGTCTTCAGTTCAACCATATCTAGACGGTCATTACCATGGTTCGGTTGCTTCCGCATTGTTACTCTGTGCTAGGAAGGGCTCTCAACAAGGGAAGTGTCCAGGAGTCTCGGAGTGAACCAAAGCGATGTTGTTCGCACGTGGAGGAGGTACAGATAGACAGGAACTGGCGATGGCATTCCTCGCTCAGGTCGCCCAAGGGCTACTACTGCAGTGGATGACAGCTACCTACGGATTATGGCTCGGAGAAACCCTGACAGGAACGCCACCATATTGAATAATGCTTTTCCTGCAGCCACAGGACGTCGTGTTACGACTCAAACTGTGCGCAATTGGCTGCATGATGCGCAACTTTACTCCCGACGTCCATGGCGAGTTCCATCTTTGCAACCACGCCACCATGCAGCGCGCTACAGATGGGCCCAACAACATGCCGAATGGACCGCACAGAACTGGCAACACGTTCTCTTCACCGATGAGTGTCGCATATGCCTTCAATCAGTCAAACGTCGGCGACGTGTCTGGAAGCACCATGGTCAGGATGAACGCCTTAGACACACTGTCCAGCGATTGCAGCAAGGTGGAGGTTCCCTGCTGTTTTGGGGTGGCATTATGTGGGGCCGACGTACGCCGCTGGTGGTCATGGAAGGCGCCGTAACGGCCGTACGCTACGTGAATGTCATCCTCCGACCGATAGTTCAACCATATCGGCAGCATATTGGTGAGGCATTCGTCTTCATGGACGACAATTCGCACCCCCATCGTGCACATCTTGTGAATGGCTTCCTTCAGGATAACGACATCGCTCGACTACAGTGGCCAGCACGATCTCCAGACATGAACCCTATCGCACATGCCTGGGATAGATTGAAAAGGGCTGCTTGTTGACGACGTGAACCACCGACCACTCTGAGGGATCTACGCCGAATCGCCGTTGAGAAGTGGGACAATCTGAACCAGCAGTACCTTCATGAACTTGTGGATAGCATGCCAAGACGAATACAGGCATGCATCAGAGCAAGAGGACGTGCTACTGGGTATTAGAAGTACCGGTGTGTACAGCAATCTGGATCACCACCTCTGGACGTCTTGCTGTATGGTGGTACAACACGCAATGTGTGGTTTTCATGAGCAATAAAAAGGGCGGAAATGATGTTTATCTTGAACTCTGTTCCAGTTTTCTGTACAGGTTCCGGAATTCTCGGAACCGAGGTGATGCAAATCTTTTTTTATGTGTGTACTTTCTCTGCCTCTTCATCTGCGGCTTGCGAAGTCGGCGTGTCTACCTGAACTACCGTTGTCTGTGTTGGTTTGCTGTGGACTCTGATGAGAACAAGGGTATCGCTGAACTATTCACAGTAACTTACTCTCTCTCCTGCCTTCCTATTCATAACGAATCCTACTACCTCTATACCATTTTCTTCTGCTGCTGATATTACCCTATAGTCATCTTAACAAAAATTCTTGTCTTCGTTTCATTTTACCTCACTGTCGCCCAGTATAAACCGTGTTAGAAAAAGAATATACTTATTACAAAGTGTTATTTTGTAAAAAAAACTATCGATCGCTGCCCCTCGGTTTGGCTATTGGAGAAACGAACACATAGTCTAGTTTATATTAATAGTCGCTAGATGTCAGTTGTCTTCTGTCTTTCTTGTTGACCGTCATATGTTTAAAAAGGCTATTCTGCAGCAGAAATTATTTTGTTTTCTCGAAATACAATCACGTGATTACGGTGCGAAGACGTTTCAGGTTGAGGTACCAAATTGATCCTCCGAATAAGTGGAACATTCGCAGATGTTATCGACAGTTTCTAGGTACGGGATGTGTATGTAAAGCAAAGAATAGTGGCCGCCCTCGTGTTCCTGAAGAAAATGTTGCACGAATTCAAATTGATTTCCAACGTAGTTCTTCAAATTCAACTCGTTGTTCCAGTCGGAAGTTACAACTGCTACAAACACAACTTAGCGTGTTTTGAGATGTCGGTTGGCTATAAAGCCGTGCAAGTTACAGCTGTTACAAGCTCTGCGTCCTGATTACAAACACAAACCTGTGCCGTTTTGTAACGAGATTCTTGATGCTACTGACAATAACACTTTCGCACAACGCATCATGTTCAGTGATGAAGCGACTTTCCATTTTAGTGGTCAGGTAACGAACACAATGTTTGGATTTGGTGCCTACAGAACCCACATACAGCCTTTGAACGTTTAAGAGATTCGCCCAAAGCCAATGTGTTTAGTGCGACATCCCGATCATCTGTTTACGGCCCGTTCTTCTTTGATGGAAACACGGTTAACGGTCAGCAGTATCTCGCTACGTTACAAAACTGGTTGTTTCGGAGAATGCACGAACACTACTACTTCATCTTTCAACAAGACGGGGTATCCCCTCACTGAAGTCGCCAAGCGCGTGAATATCTGAACGAAACTCCACCGAACCATTGGATTGGTCGTCAAGGAACTGGCTACTTATGATGTCTCAGTTGGGCTCCACGATCACCGGATTTGACACCCTCTGACTTTTTCCTGTGGGGTTTCGTTAAGGACAACGTTTATGTACCACCACTCCCATAGAACCTGGAAGAGCTGAAGAACCGGATCCGTACTGGCATAACATCAGTGCCGAAGGGCATACTTGCCCTAGTATGGAAGGAATTTGAGCATCGATGTGATGTTGTTCGTGTCGCTGATGGATGACATATTGAACATCTGCAATCTGAGCTTCAGAGGTTCGTAAATGTGTGTAAAGTTTCATATTTGTATGTCTTGAAGTATAAAAAAAGTATGTATTCGAAATATGTATATTCTTTTTGAAACACCCTTTATTTAGACTGCCGGCCGATGTGGCCGAGCGGTTCTAGGCGCTTCAGTCCGGAACCACATTGCTGCTACGGTCGCAGGTTCGAATCCTGCCTCGGGCATGGATGTGTGTGATGTCATTAGGTCAGTTAGGTTTAAGTTGTTCTAAGGCTATGGGACTGATGACCTCAGATGTTAAGTGCCATAGTGCTTAGAGCCATTTGAACCATTTCTTAACGTAACAGCATTGATTGGGACGTGATTTAAAATGTCATGGTCATCTGCATCTGGTTCGAGAGCTCGGCAAAATCTTGGATCCAGTTACACGTGACGCAACGAGAGTAGAAGAAATGTCGCATATTCGGATAGTATTGCATACTATGAAATGGTATAGCAAACAGCAACATAGGGAGTTACATTTTCAGACTGATTTGACTTAGTTCTGTAGAACCTTCGCTTGCCTTTGCTATGTTTATCTCGTCTTCACTTCCTGTGTGTAATATAGGATCCAATCCCGTATCTGTGTCTGTGTCTGAGTCGTTTACTACATCCTACTGATGCGTCAGATGTGGAGCCAGACTTATTCTAGCGTATACCCTCTCCTGTTTGTATGCCACATCTAGTGCTTGCGATACTTCGTCTGTGATGTTGTTTATAAAGTTTTAGTCATCTTGTCTAAGTATTAACGATCATATACCCTGGTTTCCTGAAGTCGGTCTTGTGTCCTATGGCATCCCAATGAGCTATGTGTTCAGGTGTACCATGCTCACCACAGTCACAAGTGTGAGTGTGTTTTAGGCAAAACCTGTGGAGATGCACAGGATACGGGACGTGGCACGTGAGAAAATTCATCATGCCGCATTTATCTACTTCAAATTCATCCGCTCTCGTATACTGGGGAAGAAAGAGTAGACTCGACTTCCCTTATCAGTTGTGTCCCATACTCTCTACCATGTATCAGTTCTCCACTTGTTTGATTTTCCGTTTGTCGATCATGTCTTTTCCAGTTATTTCTCGTATTTTGTCGCGTCTTCTCCTCCACAGGCAGCAGGCAACTGCTCTGTGGTGAAGTGTAATACCATAGAGGAATTCCCAGAACCACGCACTGTGCCTCAATCGTGGTCGTGCAGAAACCCCCGAGATCCTGAACAGAACGCTCCTCCGGCTGTAGAGATGGGCAAACTCGTTCATCCTTGAACTAGTTCACTGGTGATCGTTCTTTTTTGGGAATCGTTCATTTTTACTCGTTCACCGTTCATTCGTTCTTGGTATATGGTTCCTATGAAAAGCTGATAACTAATAGTATAGGTGACTGAAGGATGGGGGGCACAAAGACGGGACACTTGCCTCCCACCTGGAGTATAAAGATTTTATTCATTACAGAATTCTTACACTTACAATAAGTACCCTCTGTGATTCTGCAGAACCTTTCGTATAGCCACCTGTAACGATGTGTGGCTGATCGCAGGGAAATAATATAGGGTGTCGCACGGAAAACCGGCCGCGAGTACAGACTGCTCGCCAATTACGGACGATGTGTTGCCCGTTACGAGCAGATACAACAAACATATAATAATTAGGTAGTGAAGAAATAACAAGCTAATGCAAGCAACAATTGCGAAATAATCGATGAGGATGTGTAAAGAGCTGGAGAAGAGAACATGAAAATCACACTCGACGCGCATGGGCTATAGCTCATGTAGTCTTGTAAACCTGTTGGTGGTTGTTTCCCCACTTAATAGACCACGAGTGTCTTGTATAAAATTCTTCGTTTCGACTTCCACTACATAGCGATGCTATGTTGTAAACAATAATCGTTCATACCCTATACATACTTCACGGTGTCTCTGAGTTAGTATGCGAAGTAGAGACTTTATCGAAGCACAATATAAAATGTGGTTTTCTCCTCATACTTGCGTCACACGCTTAGTAAAAATTAGGTTTTTATGTTGCGTTATTAAAGTTAATGCAGCAATACTAATAATAATTAAGTTGGCAGTAATAAAGTTTTTGATTTGAAAGCTCCTTCTGAACAAATGTTTTTGAAATAATAAGAAAATACAATTTTACGGCAATCTATGTCTTTTCAAATGGAGGGGCACCGCTTTTCCTACTGAGCCAAAATGACCCACAACCCACTTTTTTTTTCAAAGAAACCACACTAGCAGGTAATGCAAATTGGAAACAACCAAACTTAAAAATAATTAGAGCCTTCCCAAATGTAATGTTTTGTATATGAAAGATACACGAAGATCGTTTTATACGAATTTTCTTACACTAAAAATTAAGCAAATTATTGAACGTTAGTTGCTACATCAAGTCGATGAAACCAAAAAATATATGAATATAAAAAAACTTGCCTTGTTATAAGTAAGTCTTCTTCTGTTCATCGATATAATGAAGTAAGCTGATATGCCCTTTTGTTACCTGAAAAGACGTACCTATTACATACAACGTAATTTTTATGTAATTTGCGTAACTGTAAAATACTTTTTGATCACCGGTCGTGGACGCTGAATAGCCAGAACCAAGTGAAGAACAGTTTGGAACACATGTCAAATAGGCGAGCGCAGTGAACGAAACGAACAACTAGATTCTGAACTAACTAGGAGCACTCTGCAGTGGAACTGAGACAGATGGTCATGCGAAGAAAGCCGAGTGCGGCCGAGGGAGACAGACCGAGACTGAGACGAGCACGCAACCGAGACTGGAACGAGAACTGCCGAAGTGACCGCCGCCATCGAAGTGAACTATGAACCGATCGTTCCTGTTCCCGGGAACTATAAGTAGACCGCCGCGACCGAAGCGAACTATGAACCGATCGTTCCTTGGAACTCGTTCCTCGGTGCTTTCGTTCATGTAGGTGAAACGTTCCTTTGCACCCGTTCGTTCGCGAACTACCCATCTCTATCCAGCTGTGCCTCATAATGGTTTTATGGGTTGTAACCTCCCCGTGAGAAATTTGAAAGTCAATGATTATAAAAGAATGTGCCAGATGTTGTCTTCGCACAAAACTGAATAATAAAAATGAGCCAAGCGTAACCTCCTTGCAGAATTAAAGAATAATAATGGCCCAAATGTAAACTCCCCACAAAATTAACGTTAAGAAATGAAGATTGCTCATTAAACCCACAATAATGTTAATTAAATAATGAAGCATGAACTGAATGTAACATCTGAACAGCAATAATAAAACCTGATAAATCTTATAGGCACAGCAGCGCTGACCTATGGCCCTGTGGAATAATTAAACCTGATAAATTCTTACCTTAGTAAAACTGTATGTCTATCTGCTCTTATTTTTGGCACAGCTTCGTGCAATGCTGGCGTATGTTTAACACTGATTCTTGGAGGAAATGCATAGGAAATATTCTTTGAATTGAAATGAAGCTTTTTCTTTAAAAGGGTTACTTTATGGAAAAATTATTATTGGGCGTCTCTTGAACAAATAAATTACAATTAACAGATGTTATTGGCTGAGCGCAATGCTGCTTCATTACCTTCTATAACAATATACCTCGTCCTGACTCGTGACCAGAGATGGAGGGAGAGCACGCCGCCGACCCATGTCGACGCCCGCTCAGTACAACCGTCCACTCGCTACAACTACTGCCGACAGAGTGCAACTCGCAACATCTCTTGCCGACTCCCAACACGCTACTACTGTCGTCTCGCGCGCGCTACTACTCTCCAACTGAACTCTCGCGCGGTAAAGCGCAGACTAGCCACGATAAATAACTCTCTGGTCAGAGATTCTGTCATGCCTCGCCATCGCTGGTAATGAATACATATGAAACGTACACGTTTCAGGGTACATAAGCATACTCGATGTGCCCAAGTACTAGGCGCAAAACAAGTTATTGAGTGATATGTAATATGTCCTCATTGTCTGAAGGGGTAGTCGGTGTGCTATCGTGTCCAGTCATGCAAGTTTATTTATGAGTTTCGTCCCTTTCTTAATTGTAAGTCTCACATGTTCGTTAAAGTATAAATGTCCGTCAATATCAATGCCAAGATATCTTGTCACAGCTTTCATTTTTATAGATACGTTGTTTAACTTTATAATTGGATATCTTCTCAGTATGCCTGTTATAAGGAGGTAAACAAATTTGTTTGTTGATGTTTTGAGTTTGTAGTTCGTGCACCATTCACCGATGAACGCGAGGAGCTGCGTGGCTTTGATCTCTAACTAACCCTTTGCCTTACGATTTAAGTTCCGTTAGCGTGAGCCGTAAGTGGCTGCAAGGTAGGGATGCGCCTTACGATTCCCGGTGCGTACACACTTTAAGGCTGCGGTGCACTACACCTGGGGGTGTCCGAAGTCGTGCAGACGCCCTCGGGATTCGTAAGTACGTGTGTGAGGCACCAGTAACGTGACATCTCTACAGGTATCATAAATAATGACGATTAGTTGCCCATTGGAATCACGGTCTCAAAATCAACGTTATATTCATAAACGTTTTATTTCCCTTTATAAGCAAATATACATTGATGAAATACATCTTAATAATAATATTCACAACAATGTAATGATCTAAGATCGTATAATATTTTGTTCAAAACATTCTGGGACCCATTATGTTAGTACGTTGGCAAACATTTTCAAACGCAACGTCTTCACAATGGCATGTACACGAAGTTAATAGTCTTCGATTGTATGATATCGTTCAAAACAAATTGGCACATGTAGTGCAACCCTGCACTTTTTGCATTCCCACGTTGTTTCGCTACGTCGTTTATGCTTTCTGCACACTTCACAAGCTCTCGCAGGATTTACGTTTGATGGTGTTGGATCAATATGTTTGGGAAAATGTGCCCAATGTTGCGCGTGCAGTCTTTGTGGTATATCGCCGGATGCTAATCGTCCCTTCCGATTATATTCCGGTAAAGGTGTAGCTTTCAACAATGATTCTGCAATGTGTATCCTATATTCTGCGTAGTTCTGTCGTTTGCCGCAATGTATTTTGTAATGCAAAAGTACGTGTTAAATAAAGCAACATCAAATGGGTAAAAGAACATCTTGCGGTATCTTTTCATACATTTTCTTATCTCGGGGAAGCATGCGAGCATCTGATCTTGGCGATCAATTCCAATAATGCCTCTATTGTATTCGACGACACATTTCGGTTTCCACGACGCATTGCGGAGAGGTGGGTCTGCAGCAATCATCCCTGCTGTTGAATGTTTTGTGGAAAACATGTAAAAGTCTCGTTTATCTTTACACTTCAGTGCCAATATTCCATTACAACTCCTCACTGTATATTCTCCCTTCTTTAATTTTGCCTTCAGGAAGTCTGTTGGCATATTTTTTCTGTTTGAGTGCACTGTTCCAATCATATTAGTTTTATTGGCGAGGAGAGTTCTGAAAAGTTTCGGTGAAGAAAACCAGTTATCTAGATATAGAGTATGCCCTTTGTGTAATACCGACTGTGATAGTTCTAGAACTACACTTTCAGAGTCACTACCACTAGCAACACGTTTGTCACTACCCGTGTATATCTTAAAATCATAGCAGTATCCTGAACTTGACTCACACAGTTTATAAATTTTAATACCAAACATCGCTATTTTTGATGGGTTAAATTGTTTGTAGGATAAGCGCCCCTTAAATTTCATTAATGACTCAACAATGTCAATATTCTCTTGCATTGTGTACACTCCATAAAATTTTTGATTGAACATATCATCGTCTTCCTAAATATTGGCGTTTCTGTAACGGCTCTCCTGGACCAATACATCTGAATCGACGGTTTCCTTACTTCAGCCATGATTATACATAACGCAATGTATATTTTCATTTCAACGCAGCCGATAGGAGACCAATTTTGGTCTATTTTTCGTCTCTTCTGTTCATTGTTGAGAACGTCTTGTGCATATCTATTTGTCTCAGTTACGATGTTTTCCAAAAATGAACTATTCAATATTACATAGAAAACGTCTAATTCTCTTATGCTTGTGCTCACGTGCTGTAAAACTGCTTCCTTTATTCCGGGAATTTCCGTATACGTCCAGAATGTTGGTTCATTATCTTCCTTTTGCCACATCCACGACTCTGATTGTTGCTGGTAGGTTTGCTCTTCTTCGCCAGTATCATCTTCAATCGACAGCCGCTTACACCACTTTCGTACAGGAAGTAAAAAAAAATGGTTCAAATGGCTCTGAGCACTATGGGACTTAACATCGATGGTCATCAGTCCCCTAGAACTTAGAACTACTTAAACCTAACTAACCTAAGGACAGCACACAACACCCAGCCATCACGAGGCAGAGAAAATCCCTGACCCCGCCGGGAATCGAACCCGGGAACCCGGGCGTGGGAAGCGACAGGAATTAAAACGTCGCTACCACTGTCACTGCCGCTGTCAAAATATCCTGCAAAATCATTGTTGGCTATGCCAGCACTTGTCACCCTTTCCTCGTGAATACGTTTGCTACAAGTCGGGAACGTTGTGAAAGTATTTTTGTAATGTCGGCAGATCCGAATGCGGCGAAGAACACTTCATGTATGCTGCGTGTACTCGATCAGCTCCGCAAGGTGTCAGAGACGTTCTGTTTACATTTGGCGCGGCTGACCGACGACGCCTCTCACACGACATGAACTTGTTCGGCTAGGTAAACGTACCACGTCTCTGATACGTCAAGTTGATGTTTGGCCAGGTCGGCACGCTACGTCTCACACATGACATTGCAAGCTAAGGGGTTAAGACCGGCGTTTGCAGATAGCAACGTACGGAACCATCCCGTTTGCCATGCCATTGTCTGCCAGTGGATTCAGTATCTTTGGAGAACTTCCAATAATGTATTTCTTCAGAATTCTGTTTTTTTACTGATTAGATTTAAAAAAATTAACATAATTTTTTCTTTTTGTCCAATAATGGAAATAAATTTGATGTTTCTATTGGTAATACAGTTCATAGGAATATTTTAATTTTGAACAGGAGACTGAATAATAACGATATAAGAAAGAAAGCAACACATGTGGAAAACAATCGCGATAAAGTAACACCGACGATGGTCGCAACAGCGGAATGACTCTTTCCTGTCTCTAGCTATAATGTTTAACCCTGCGGAAGGTCTGGATGACATCTCACGTGGTTTCCTGTTTGCACAGATGTTTGCACGTGTGAAGAGGTGGTTCTGCTGTCCTTCAGCAGAACAGGGCAGGGAGGAGGAGACCCGCGTGGAGAACTCCATCGTCCACGTGGCGGCCAGCTCGCAGGTGAGTTACGTCTTAATACAGTGGTCGGTGAGAATGAAACCCAAAACACTGCGTAGTGATCGATACTTTGCGTTTGTTTCGAGTCTGTTCAGTGTAAGCCGAGAGACATACAGTGTAATGCAACATAATGACGACGTGCACCAAGGTGGGGACAGGAGGTGTTGTGTACATAGTTCCGTGTAGTCAGCACGTACACAACTTTTCCACTAGAGCGCGCCCCGCTAAGCACAACAGCGCAGGCGCAGCTCTCGTTCGTCTCCGCACTACGAGATGGCGCTGTCTTAGAGACGGACTAAATTCTGCTTCCGACGATCCGTGTATTAATATGTAACGCAGCCAATGAGATTGCTGCTAACGTAGAACCTTTTCTCCTTGCTGATCACACTCGCGCAGTGATACCTGAACGCGCGAGGTATTATAACGAGTGCTCAGACCTCCAATTAGTCAGTCTGCATTTGTCTGCATTAGTCTATAGTCAAGTTTCAGTCTGCACCTAATAACATTACCATATTCCTGTACATAGCCATGAAGATAAATTACCAGACACTTTTGTCAAGTATCAGAGATATGTGAGATTAAGATTAATGTATGAAAACCAAAGGAACTTCAGATTGTCAATTGTAAATAGCATCCAGAACCATGCTTGTTGTTATTTTAATGAATGTGTGTGAAAATTAATCAAGTTCTGTTTAAAGTTGGTCACCGTCAATCTGCTACACTAAGCGTGCAAGTGGCATTTCTGTCGTCTGACCTAACGGCAGAAGATAAACACGCCACGATAAGACCAAGAGACATATTGTTGACACTGGTCTACTTCGTTAGACCGAGAAGTCAAATAACCTGATGGTGTGTGTACCGAAGGTCTTACAGTACGCACACCACAGGAGGTGTCCGATAAAGCATCTGGTGGAGGTGTCGCAGAGTTTTGTGTCAGGGAGCCTCACTCACTCGCATGTCCTCCGCTGGGAAGCGACTCTTTCCGTGGAGGGGGAGCGGGGGGGGGGGGGGGGGGTAAGACGTGTAGTCAGTCTTCTGACTCGTATGAAGCGGCCGCCACGACTTCTACATCTGTGCCTACGTCTTCAGCTCAGAGTACCATTACCCCCACCGCCTTAGATTGTTTGTTAGTTGTATTACAACTTGTATTTTCTGTTACGAATATCGTCCTCTGTGCCTCGTTCTCATAAAATGGAAAGTATTACCTGACGTCAAGACATGATTGTAGTCGTTTCCCTTCATATGAACATTTCATTCATATATTCTTGTCTCGTCTGCATACAATGTCCTCATTTCTTACCTTATCAGCCTCCTCACTTTTCTGCGTACCTCTGTAACACGACAAACCAATCGCTTCGATTTGCCCTTTTCTGATTTCCCAGAGCCCAATAATTATTCACTTTCACACAATAATCTCAGAAACTTCTTGCTCAAACTAAGACCTGGATTTGACATTAGTTCACTTCCTTTTAGCGAGGAATGCATCTTCATCTTTCCTAGTCTGCTACTTAAATCCTCCTTGCCTTTTACGTCATACTTTATTTTGCTACCAATGTATCACAATTCCTTCGCCTCGTTTGATTCAAGGTCTCATATCTGATCTCAAGTGTATCTCTTATACTACTACTGATGATGCACACTACTTTTTCTGTCGTGAGTTTCCTCTCAGCCCACGATCTTTGCTCATTACACAGTTTAGTGCGTTCTGCACGTTCTGTAATTCTTCCTCACTTTCACCGACGATGTTACTGTCATCTGCGAATCTTATCATTGATGTCCTTTAACCAGGAATAATAATTCTAAGGATTAGAGTTTCCATTGCTTCCATTGTTGCTTATTCGAAGTAAAGGATGAACATCTGTGGAGAAACACTGCATTCATGCTTTATGCTTTTTTCTTTGTGACTGGAGAACACCGCTTCTGATACATTCCTTTACAACTACTCCCTCTAGCTTTTGGTAAATATGCTATATTGCCAGTCTTCTGCTGGAGTAGCCACGTAGCTGATATGTATGACGCTCCTCACGTTCAGCGTTGTGAGCTTCTGGTTACGAAACGACCAATGATGGCTCGTATCCACGAATATGCCTTTCATACTTTAACCAGACAACATACACGATGTGAGCTTCTGGTTTCGAAACGACCAATGATGGCTCGTATCCACGAATATGCCTTTCATACTTTAACCAGACAACATAGACATCGATACTGTCCAGGCTCTAAAAAGCACGATATCTGTCATATTTCCGCAAAATCTATACTTGTTAACTATTACAATGTCCTAGCACTTCAATTAAATGCTTGTTGTCTACAACGGTATTCTCATTTCAAACAGGTGCGAGCGTTCAGTCTGGACGAGTTCTTTCTTCTGTTGATGGAAAACTGCCTACATGGAGAGGAAGAGCTTGGAGGTGGTGTGGTGAGTACCACAGATTCACTACTCTTCCGTTATAGGAGTGGTCTGAAGACAGTTACTGGATATTCCTTCTCCTCAGTTATGTTAGCAGTAGAGGTGTCATCTTGCACTCATTCAAGGAACTTTTTTTCCTGATGTATTTATTCTGCAGCTATTGATGACAGGCGCCATTTTGTGTGTATGTGCTTGTGGTGAGGGATAAAAATTGTGGAAGGAAACCGTAGCATGATACAGCAAGCAGGTTAAAGTGGATGGAACACATAGTAGTTCTGCTCAGATCAAAAGCCTTGCACACTACTGATTAACTTCGAGAGCTGTATCAAACAAGTCTACGGGCTGAAGATAACAACAAAAACAACAACAACAACAACAACATATATCCCACTGTATTAGTTAACCATTGCGTCACTAGTGGGACGACACTAATAACAATGACAATGCTATAGTTTTAAACACAATTACACGACAACAGCTTTAATCTGATAGGAAATGACAAACACAACGTGTCGCCAAGTTTGTATTCATGTAGTCGGTAACAAATTATTTTCAGTACTGCCCCAGAGACTTGAGTTTACCGTTACTCTTAAACCCTTACAAAACTCATCAAGCCATCACACCACTGCCTGTTGGCATTCGTCCAGAATTTTTAATTTCTTCTCCAGGACGCTGCTGGCGCCTCGTCTGCCAGCTCGTCTAGTCTGGACACCGAGCCGTCCCGCTCTTCAGAGACACCACACCGGGTGGCTTGTCAGTGGCGTTGGCGCCCTCAGCCCACCGGGAGGGGAAGACGCCACAAGGTACGTCCCCCAAACAGCTGCCATTGTCATCATTATCCACAGCTGCAGTTGCAGTTGCTGTTAAGGTATACGCAGAGAATCACATGGTCTTACTGTTTATTTGGAACGGTGAAGTCAAAGAGAAATAGCCGCATGGTACTGTTGGGTCCGAGACCTTTTGGAATCGTTGAGTATGTTGGATCAATAATATAGAATATACTGGAATTTGTTTACAGATTGTAAATGCTTCTTGCTAGTAACGTAGTTGCTTCATCTTCAACGTTTATTTGCAACACTAACAGTTAAGCACTCTACGGAATTAAGGTTCCACACCCTGTGACACGCAGAGAGGTGTTTTTCAGTAAAGAGGCGATAGCACGTAATTCTTGCAGGACCTGTTCTGTACAGCCTTACCTGCAAGGCTATACAGCATCGCATATGGCGTTAGAAACGGCTCTGTAGCGTTAATTTACGAACGACTTCTGGGCACTGTTCCACATGTTGTCCTCTGTACGCAGATCTTGCAACGCCTGAGGAAGATGAGCTGCCTGGGCGCCAGAGACCAGGAGGCGGAGGAGGCCGTGCAGGAGGAGGGGCAGAGCGGCGATCTGCTGTCCGACATTCTGCAGGTGAGGCCTCTAGTGTTACGTCACGCAACCAGAGGGGCGAACAGAAAAGCGAGAATTGATGACGACTTGATTGCATTTAATACGACTATTCATTACTTAACTCCATCACGATTTACTGTAACTCCACCAACGCTTTGCTAGAATGACTTTCCGACACGTTATTAGAAGCAACGCGACTCGAGCATTATTTCTCCTTTGTGCTTTCATCGCACCAATTTGTATTCGCATGTGCAGTATCAATCTGCGAATTACTTTCTCCAATAAATGCTTGCCTCCCGCGACACTTAAGTCTTGCTGCTTCACCAACATCTACATCTGTGCTCCGTGAGCCATCTTGCGGTGTGTGGAGGAGTATACTTCCAGTAGGCTGTTGCTCCGAAGTTTAATGTACACCGATACTCACTCAACAGTAGTGAAAGAATACAATATACATTATGCAGGTGTATAACTGCCTGAAACGATGGTTAAGATATACGGGTCTAACGTCAAAATTCGTTCCTTTTACCTCAGAAAGATATTTCATTTGATCAGTATGGTAAATACCTACGCGTAGCCCTTGTGTGGATGACACTCTGTTCGAAAAGAGATCAGACTGTTAGCTACCTGATGCTGCTGCATGTCTATTCAAAAGGGAGAGGACCATGCTCAGGAAAGACGGTGACCATCACGTCAGAGTGATGAGAAGAACAGAAAAGTAAAGGCATCTCGTCCTATAAGTGATGTTTGCTTTGGTAGTGACGGTCACCGGCTTGCATAGTTACACAAATCAAGATGGAACCTACATTAAAAGTTGTAGCTGACGGAAATGTAGGACGTATATTATTGTGCTATGTTTCATCATGGAGAATAATAATTGTTTTAAATTTTTCCAGACAGTTTTCAGAAACTGAAAACGGCTACCTTAAAAAAAAGCCTTAACGAAATTATTGACTGACAATCATTAACTGATTAACAAAGTTGTTATGAAAGGAGAAACCATTTTTCCTTGTATTACCAAACACCTTTCCCAAAGATGTGAATTCAAATCACTCAGATTTCTAAATGAAATCTCTATCTACGGAAAAATTTTCATATTTCTCTCTTCTGACACATAAACTTAATGCTTATATAATTTGAAACACAATCGACTTTCATGTAAAAAAAGAGTAAAAAATCTCCTTAGAAAAGGTTAATAATAATTTCGCTACGTCTGTAAAATACACGAATATTGCTACGATGGCATATAGTCTGTATATAATAAATAATAGATCGTCTTACTCTTCGACTACATGTTCTGTATCTAAACCCGCGTGTTCTTTTTCAGCAATGGCGCCTTCTCACTCTAGTCAAGTTCCTGTTGTTACTGGTGGGACCCGGACTGCAAGGGGAGGAAGTTCGAGGTACTGATCGGGTGAGTACCGCATACTACAGCTTACTTGTGACAGTGGCACGGAAATAGCTATGTGATTCGCTCGTCCATACCTCCCGGCAGTCGTTTTTTTTTTTTTTTTTTGCAACGAGCAGAATATCCACTCTTACAACGACAGTGTTCCAGTACTATTAAACTTGGAGCTGAAAATATAATTCAGTATCAACTTGCACGTATGTATTACTAGGAAAACTAGTCGCTTCTACTGGATATGATGTACTGATGCCTGATGTGACGGCAGTTACCAAACCAACGTGTTCTGTCACTATCCCCATAGTATACACTGTTAACTTGATGTCAGGGTTCACCGTCAGCTTCGGTGATATCTGCATATACGTCTATATTCTGCAAAATTACTCTAAAGTGCATGGCACAAGTTGCTTGCCATTGCACCGCTATCTTACGATTCCTTTATGTACTATTCACATCATGAACGCTGGAACAATGCCTGCTTAAATGGCCGCTATGTAATTATTGCAGAACACAGGAATCTTGTTTAATGTCTTAACAGTACGCAGTTAAGGTCACAAATTTTTTTTATTTTAAATTCTGCTTACTGCTTGCGATCCTCAGACCAAGACTCCAGATGACGTGAGGAGTCAGTGCGCGGAGCTGCTTGTTGTACCGACTGGTACCTGTCACGAAGTGCAGTCTTCAACATTTTACTTCGTAGTGTTGTATAGCTTTGCAGATCGAATGGTTCAGTGTCTAACAGCCCCGAGTCACCATACGTATGGCTCTCAAATGTGATGCCGATCAAGCTGTGCACTTTCGGCAGTTTGAAAATCTGAACAGCATCGTTACGGCATTCACACTAGCTGATAGCCGTAGAAGTTAGCGTATTTTTCAGAATTTTTTTTTATATTTTTCAACAATTCACCATATAATTTACTGGTTGGTGAGAAAATTTTGAAAGTTCTCTATTCCCCTTACCAGGACGCCGAAGACCCCCTTCCGTCCACCTCGGGAGCTGTCCCCACCTGAGCGGCCAGCATTTCTGAGCGCCGCCAACACAACACGCCCGATAAGTTTGTGCGGGCGTCCACGTCGTCCTCAGGGGCGCGTCATGCTGAAGCGAACCGGACACCAGACGATTCGTCTCAGAAGCCGCAGCCATTACCGCCGGTTTTCGCGGCTTCAGTTGTAAGAAAAATTTGGGGAGGAGGGGTAGGGAAGAAGAGATGGACAGATAAAGAGGGATGAATGGTGGTGGGGGGTGGGGGTTGGGGTGGTAGGGAGCCAACTTTGTGTTACTCTTTAATAAAGTGTAATACAGACTTACTACCACCTTTCCTTTATTACCTATCTACTTATTTGATCTTTTATTTTTGAAGTTTTTACTTACAACTACTACATGCTGCTACAGGGATGTCACGCTACTATTATTCTAAAATGACAGTTTGGTGCTTAGAAGATGAACAGAAATCAACGAAAGTGTATATTTCTTAAAACGCCTTCCTTGAAAATTATCGCTTTTCTGCTTGGTTCACTAGACATATCTAGACCAAAACTTTGTAGGATTAAAAAAAAGTTAATGATGTAACAACCCAAGTTACAGGGAAGTAGCAACAAATTATTCCATGATACTGCAAAATTGTAACCACATGTACACATCCCACATATACTTATCTTACCACATTGGTGATATCCAATATAACTGTCTTCCAGTGTAACCATTTCCAGTTAAAGCTTTTCGAAGTGTAACTGTCTTATACTGAAAACTTTTTCTTGTGCAAAGATTTCCCACTGTTTTAACTATTTTCATTCTAATTGCTTGTCAGTGCAAGTTTCAGTGTAACCATTCTCCAGTGCAATCGTTTTTCAGTGCAAACATTTTCCAGTGTAACCTTTATTCAGTGTTATAATTTTCCAGTGTAGTTATTTTCCTGTGTAACTGTTTCCAGTGAAGGCATTTCCAGCATAACTGCTACCATTGCAACCCTTTCCAGGGTAACTATGTTCAAGTATGACTGTTTCCAAAACATCACTTTTTCAGGCAACTCATGTTCTGGAGTAACTTCTGTAGTATAACCATTTTCCTGTTATGATGAACCAATGCTGGATTCGAGGATCGACATCTGACATCATGATGACATGCAACTTAAGGGCTGCATGGCTAGCGACAACAAGGATAGAGTGCTGAAATGAGTATCTAACATCATGAAACTAAGTGTTGTATTCGTTTGAACAAGCCATGACGAAATAATTATGCTGGAAATTGTTATACTGGAATTACACTGGAAATCAGTTATATTAGAAGATTGTTATTCTGGAAAATTCTTATACTTTAAATGGTTACAATGGAAAACAGTTACACTAGAAATAGTTATACTGGAAAACAGTTACAAGGGAAATGTTTACAATGAAACATTTGGTATTAGAAAAAATAGTTTGGAAATGGTTATGCTAACAATGGTTGCATTGAAAAATTACATTCGAAAATGATTGTACCAGAAAATGGTTACACTGGGAATGGTTACATGAGGTAATGGTTACATCTGAAAATGTTTACACTAGCAAATTATTATAGTGGAAAAGAGCTACACTGGAAAATGGTTGGAATGGAAAACTGTTAGACTGGGAAACATTTTACAGGAAAATGTTTATACTCGAAAGTACTTACACTGGAAAATAGTTGCAATGGAAAATGGTTAAATGGTGAAATGTTTACAATTGAAAATAAGTTACATGAGAAAATGCTTCTACTAGGCATGGCCACACTAGATAACAGTTACACTGGAAAATGATTACACTGGAAGATGATTACACTGGCAAATTATTACAATGGAAAACAGCTACACAGAAAAAGGGTTACGATATAGAACTATTACAATGGAAAAATGTTGCATAGGAAAATGCTTTCACTGGAAAATACTTCTACTGGAAAATGGTTAAACTGGGAAATGGTTCCTACAGAAATTGGTTGCACTGGAAAATGGTTATTCTAGGTATGGGTACACTAGGTAATGGTCTCACTGAAAAATATCTACACCAGCAAAAAGTTACATGGGGAATTGGCTACATAGGGAAATGGCTACACAGGGAAATGGCTACACTGGGGAATGGCTACACTGGGGAATGGCTACACTGGGGAATTGCTACACTGGGGAGTGGCTACACTGGGGAGTGGCTACACTGGGGAATGGCTACACTGGGGAATGGCTACACTGGGGAATGGCTACACTGGGGAATGGCTACACTGGGGAATGGCTACACTGGGGAATGGCTACACTGGGGAATGGCTACACTGGGGAATGGCTACACTGGGGAATGGCTACACTGGGGAATGGCTACACTGGGGAATGGCTACACTGGGGAATGGCTACACTGGGAAATGCCTACACTGGGAAATGGCTACACTGGGAAATGGCTACACTGGGAAATGCCTACACTGGGAAATGCCTACAGTGGGAAATGCCTACACTGGGAAATGCCTACACTGGGAAATGCCTACACTGGGAAATGCCTACACTGGGAAATGGCTACACTGGGAAATGCCTACACTGGGAAATGCCTACACTGGGAAATGCCTACACTGGGAAATGCCTACACTGGGAAATGCCTACACTGGGAAATGCCTACACTGGGAAATGCCTACACTGGGAAATGCCTACACTGGGAAATGCCTACACTGGGAAATGCTTACACTGGGAAATGCCTACACTGGGAAATGCCTACACTGGGAAATGGCTACACTGGGAAATGGCTACACTGGGAAATGGCTACACTGGGAAATGGCTACACTGGGAAATGGCTACACTGGGAAATGGCTACACTGGGAAATGCCTACACTGAGGAATGGCTACACTGGGGAATGGCTATACTGGGGAATGGCTACACTGAGTAATGGCTACACTGGGGAATAGCTACACTGGGGAATGGCTACACTGGGGAATGGCTACACTGGGGAATGGCTACACTGGGGAATGGCTACACTGGGGAATGGCTACACTGGGGAGTGGCTACACTGGGGAATGGCTACACTGGGGAATGGCTACACTGGGGAATGGCTACACTGGGGAATGGCTAAATCTGTGTGTGGATAATTGGATACTGGTTATACCTGAAAACTGTTTCACTGAAAAATGATTATCCTGAAAAAATGCTTACAGTGGAAACCCTTACTCAGGAATATGGTTGCTCTGGAACATGCTTCCACTGGAAACTGGTTCAGTTGGAAAATGAATGAACTCGAAAATGTTTACACTGGAAATTGGTTACACCAGATAACATTTAAACTGGGAAATGATTACACTGGAAAATAGTTATGCTGGCAAATGTTTGCACTGGAGAGAGGGTGTATTGGATATCGTTACACTAGATAATGGTTACACTGGAAAATGGTTGTACTGGCAAATTATGTCGGTGGAAAACAGCTACACTGCAAATCTGCTGCACAGACAAATGCTTATCCTGGAAAATGGTTAAGTTCGGAAATGTTTACTCTGGAAACTGTTACACTGGTAAATGCTTGCACTGGAAAATATTTACAGAGGAAAATGGTCACAGTAGAAAATGGTTACAGTGAAAAATATCTACAATCGAAAAACGTTAAACTGGAAAACTATTACGCTGTGAGATAGATACACTGGAAAACAATTACAGTTTTATCCTAAGATACAGAAGACAGATTCCTTACAAGTTACATATCTAATGGCTTGTAGGGGAAAAAAATTGATTTTAAGTATCTCGTGTAAATACAAACCGAATTTAAAATTTTAAAATAGTTATGTGAAGGTTCATCGAAGTGAGGGAAGTATTATAGTAGGCAGCGTCTTGAGGCAGCGTAACGCACTTTGTGCAAATGCCCAGAGTATAATCACCTAGTATTTGAGAATGAGAGCACATAGTGACTTGCAACAAGATTCACACATCATTTCAAACATTTACGAAACTTATCCTCTCTCATGCTGCACAAAATGGTGTTCATGCAGTGTATGTGCCGCATCGGGTCTTGTGATTACATTTATTTCTTCTTTACTACTAACTGTGTACGCAACACATTTCGCGTATAGCACTAAGTTTACCTGAAAAACTAAGTCATCACACGACACACTGTCGGGAAGAAATGACTGTTATAACACTGAGCTGCGTGAAAAACTAGGTTTGCTTAAAACTTGCCGAGAATATACTCATCCATTCTCTCATAAGGAGAGCAGTAAATGGCTTCCAACAAACTTTAAACATATTTTCTAACCTTTCTGAAACTGCTTGGCACCTACATCTACATCAATAACCCGTAAGCGGCATGAAGGGTGTGTAGCGGAGGGTATTTTTGGTGCCACTAATTAATCCTCTCGTCCAGACCCTGTTTCATTTGCGAATGACGCGTGAGAAGAATTACTGCCTGTCAATCTTCGTATTATCTCATATTTCTCCAGTTTTCTCGTTGACGTCATTTCGCGAGACGTATGTAGAAGGAAATGATAAGCTGCCAGACTCTTTCCGGAATACACTCTCTTGCAACGCCGATAACGAACCTCTCTGTGATGCATAACGCCTCTCTTGTAGCATCTGACAGTGCAGTCTGATGAGCAGCTCTGTATCGCTCTCGCACCGACTTCTCGGTCCCACGATGAAGCACGCCAGCCTTTCCTTACATTTTTTCTATATCTTCTATTAGTACCACCTGCTAGAAGTCCCAAAGTGGGGGCGATAGTCAAGAATGGGTCAAACAAGTCTTACATTCGTCACTTCATTCGTGGATGAGTTTGAAAAGGAACTAAAAAATGTTGTAATTTAATCTCAAAGATACAAGAAGAAAATTTGTTCGACTGTCATACGAGAGGAATACTCTAAAAAGCCTTATCATTGAGAGACAAAGGACTGATTTCGAGATTCTTTTATTATTTCTAGTATTAACTACGTTTTGTTCTGATGTGCTGACGTAAAGGCGTACCGTATAGTTTCATGTCTATGTGTGTGTTAAATGAAGGTGTTAAATGATGAAAAATGTGTTTCATAATTTCTGTCAAGAACAATCCTAAATCCCATACCAATGGAGTACAAATTATTCTGTCAATTGGAGAAGGCGAATTTTAGATGGAGGCGACGATCTTTACGACGGCGCTGCTCAACAATAGAGGTACGTGATTGTGCTCACTACTTTCCTTTGGTGGCCGCTAAGATTAATTTCGATGTGTTTTTGTCGAGAGATTCAGAACCTGCAATCTTCGTTTTCGTATAAAAATAGGAGTCCGATTGAAAAAGAAATATTCTTAAATTTAAGTAATTGCAATTCTTTTACCCAGGCCACGGGTAATGATAGAAAGTACGTGCCTCTACCCTGATTGTACGTACGTTCGCAATCTCTGAGTGTGTTACGACGTTATTATTTTACACAAAAAAAATTAAGATAGAACTTTCTCATCAGATCACAATCACTCGTACGCGAATGTACGTACCCTCTGAATGTGTCTAATCAGTCGTGCGCATTGTTCTAAAGCTTTTCTGTTAATATTCTGTGGATTGCATCTCCGCAATTAATTTTTGTTTGTGCCACAAATCGCACTTCACGCGAAGTATTTATTACGCAAGTTTCAGGCTCCATTTAATGTCAAAAAATTCCGAAGTACGGCTGACTAAGCAAACCGCTACAATAATGTCATATCTCTACAACTACAATAACAAAAAAAGCAATAACAAAAAACAAAAACAATAACAGAGAGGGTACGTTACAGTGGCAGCCGAGTGCCATGACGATTATTTCAGTAAAAATCAGTAGAAATTTTAGTTTAAATATTTAAGCCATTTTTGCAATCCATTATTGTTATTACAACTCATTGTTTCTGTTGCACGTTGCGCGAGCTGCGTACCAAAGAAGAAAAAAAAACCGTAAAAATTACCAATTTTCGAGAGAAAAGTGTTGGACCATTTAATCTTATCTCTTCTGACTACAAAACCGTCCGAAAAAAACATGTGAGGTAAGAGCAGCAGCACTACTACGCTTTAGTTGAAAGTAAATGTGGGATTGTATTTTTTTTCATTTTTTTCGACACCCACTGCATAGAACGCATCAGTTCCTTTTTTTCCTAATTCTTGTCCATTTTTTTACACAAAAATTGCAATAGTTCATTTGCTATTATATGTAAATGCATCACAAGATGGCGCACAAAATTTATTAATTGCGCGCGAAAAAGAAGTCATTTATCAGTCTTCTGTTTTGCCAGAGACATATTTTACTACGTGAATTTCCACGGACGAGCGCAAAGCCATCTGTGATTCATTTACGTGTAGTACGAGCTGTAGTGATAGTGCCCGCATCTCGTGGTCGTGCGGTAGCGTTCTCGCTTCCCACGCCCGGGTTCCCGGGTTCGATTCCCGGCGGGGTCAGGGATTTTCTCTGCCTCGTGATGGCTGGGTGTTGTGTGCTGTCCTTAGGTTAGTTAGGTTTAAGTAGGTCTAAGTTCTAGGGGACTTATGACCACAGCAGTTGAGTCCCATAGTGCTCAGAGCCATTTTTTTGTAGTGATAGTGAAGTTCGGCTGCACGCTGTTCTGAGTTGTGAATCGGCATGGTGAAACTCAGATCTCAAACCAAAACCATGGATAGTTCGTCAGATGAGGAAACCATAGTCCAACCTTTACATAACCTTGAGGCAGAAAGTACTGCGAATACTAAAAACACAGTCGTAGCGACCGGCAGCACTCAGTCGCATGCGACGGGCGACAACATGTCGACTACAGAAACAGACACAAATACTGACAATAAACAAGACCCAGTAGAACCAGTCCTCATGCGCATGTTTAGAGAGATGCAGACGAATTTAATGTCACAGTTTGCAGCTCACGCCACAGCTCAGATAGGTACTGTTAACACACGTGTAGAAAATGTTGCAGCACAAATGCACGTTCACACAGAAAATGTTACAGCACAAATGCACGCTCAAACAGAAAATGTTACAGCACAAATGCACGCTCACACAGAAAATGTCACCACGCAGATGGATAATGCTGCAGCACAAATAGGTACTGTAAATACACGTGTAGAAAATATTACGACACAAATGGACAAAATAGAAAATGACGTGAAGAACCTGACCGACATGCAAAACAACCTGACGACTCAACTGACCCAGTTAAGAAGAGAGGTAGCGGATCAAGTGATAAAGGTAGTACGCGAAGATTTAAATTACATGAGCTAAGACATTGACAACTTAAAATCCACAGTTAAAGATATGCCAGAACAGATCCGTACCTTAATCGAAAATTTTAAAGCTATGAGTTTAGAGCAGACCGAGCTTAGTGTCAAAATGCAGGAGGCTGTAGACCAAGTTGATGACATGACGAAACAACAAAAACAGCAGTTTGACGAATTTTTAGAGGAAAAAGACAAACATATCAACCATACTTTAGAGACAGAACTAAAAAAAGCAATAACTCATACTGTAGAACACACTACCCACAACACGTCTGTAACTAAACTACAAACTGACTTAGCTCAGTTACAAAAGTCTCAGACACAGGACTTACCCGACAGGAAAAAACAAGTAGACGAGCAACTAAAGAGTGAACACCCTACACAGAGCGAGAGAGAACGACATCCAGAAGAGGAATCTGATGACAGACGCACAGGTAAGAGTGACGATGCGGCAAACAGTTATCTTTATCCCGATGTACCCGTGTTTTCACCTAACCAAGGTCGTAACGGTAACCGACATTACCGCGACGAACGAGAGAGACACCAGACAACCGAACCAAGTTTGTCGGTTGTTCTGTTGGAGGAAAGCCTTATAAAACACAGGCAGCTCCAAGTGTTTATCCCAGAAAAAAATTCCGTCCACCCGGTAATTTTTACAAAGTCATTTAAGAATGTGTTGTCTAAGACCTGGTCTGAAATGCAAAAAATACAGTATGTAACTGGATATATACAAGGCGATGGTGCCTTATGGGCAATGGAAATGACGGAAAACTGTCAGACTTTAGAACAATTTGAAGGTGCATTTTTATCTAAGTATTGGTCACAAGGTGTACAAGAGAGATTAAGGAAAGCTTTGTTCAACCCGGAGCAATACAATCCAAAATTTGGATCACTCTGGAAGTATTTTGAAAAATTCTTAAATAAAACGCGGTTCTGGGACGAGCCTGTCACACACACAGACGTACTGCGCATCCTGAATGCAAAATTACCGTTCAGTATCCGAGAAAAGTTCGTACAAGTACCAGAGAGCAATCTCGAATACTTCCTATCTGTATTAGATTCTATCGATTTAATTAATGAGGATGCCAGGCAAAATCAAGCCCACCAAAACAATTTTCGTGGCAGCGGTAGCAACCAGCCTGCGCAGCGCCAGCCGCATTTCGGCGTCAACAATGTAGCGTGCGCGGCTGAGTCGCGACCGGCTTTTGTCGATCGCCCCCCGAGAGCACAGACGCCGGGCCCGAGTTCTGGAGGAAATTACGGCAACAGCTACAACCAGATCTACCATCCAATGTACAATAGAAAAAGAAAAAACGGTGATAGGAATTTTTCTGGTTATTCCGATGACTGAAAACGTAACTGGAACAGAAATGGCAATAGGAACCAGTGGGGAAACAGTTACAATAATTTCCAACCTGAATTTAACCGCAACCACACGGCGGATCATCAAAGTAGGCAGCGGCAATATCCAGTTAACAGCCAAGCCTATGAATCTCAAATACTAGGTGACAATAGGCCGCGCGGTTCTGGCGCTGCAGTCTGGAACCGCGAGACCGCTACGGTCGCAGGTTCGAATCCTGCCTCGGGCATGGATGTGTGTGATGTCCTTAGGTTAGTTAGGTTCAACTAGTTCTAAGTTCTAGGGGACTAATGACCTCAGCAGTTGAGTCCCATAGTGCTCAGAGCCATTTGAACCATTTTTGAACTAGGTGACAATATGCCGCTAAACTCAGGGCAAAACCACGACAGGAATACTCAGCTAAGGAAAAACATGCTAGGGGTAAATATAATTGAAGTCGCAAACGAAACACAAACAGATGTGACCCGCAGAGCGTTAAACTGAACATGCCCTCATTATGCTCCCCAATCTTGGCCATAGATAGTCGTGGGGGCGATCCATACTGTCATGATAGTAAATTATGATAAACAGCTACATGGTGTTACCAGATTTACAATCAGAGAAAAGGTGTTACTCAAACCTCATGTGAAATCTTCCTTGTTAGCTAATAAAAAAACACTAAGTGGCAAAAAAATATACTGGTCCGTACGTAATTGTACATATTCCGCACGACGGATGTTATTTACTTGCATACCCTCACAATGGCAAGATCAAAGGACTGTATGCACACAGAGACTTTAGAAAATTCTACTATAATTATCACACGCCATACCTATTAATGCACACGTATAAAATAAGTTACTGTGAAAAAGAGAACGAACACGATTAGGATAAAGAAAGTACATCTTATGCAGCTAAGTGAATAAGAACTTTTCCCTATTATTGTTTACATTTGTCAGTGAACGTGGACGCAAGGCACAGGTAAGCTTGGACATACGCGTCATTTGGTGACTAGCGATGTTTAACACGAAGTGTACTTGTAAGTTTTGACGGAATGTTTTTGTTTGGTCACAGTGGTTTTTTAGTTTTAAGTTTATATACGGAGGTATCTGGAGCGAACCATTAGCACAGACCTCGGAACAATATAGATGTAAGTTTTTTTTATGCCATTTGTGTATCAAAGCAATAAGGTACAGGGTAAGTTACAGAAAAAAATTGGACTCCCTAAGGTACAAAAGATAAATGTGTGACGCAAGTACACTATAGGTTGCTGAGAAAGTATTGTGTGTTTTTGACGTGTCCACACCACGAGGTTTTATCTATAAATGTATCGCACGGAAAATGATTTTTTTTAATGCTGCAATTATAAAAATGATTTCCAGCTGTTAATGAAAGTTTAGCGTACTATATATCATACGCACAGTAACCTAATCTAAGGAAAGTGCACCTAAAGATAGGATTCATGAATAACAATTTGTGTGATCTTACTGTCATACAGATAACTTTCTTTTCAACTTTATATACATGTTTGAATGCAAGTACGATGTTGAGATACGATTAGTGAATGTTAACTGAGGCAAACATAACACCGTCTCTTATAACAAAATAAAGGAGTATGTACAAGGTAAATTACAGTAAACCAACTAGCCAAAAAAAAAATGAGGTAACGCCGAACAATCACTTATTTACAGGTGGCGCTCGGCGAGATACTGCGAGAGCCACTAAGTTCCATTAATGTCACTATGACTGACGATTGACGTAATAAAACATTACCAAGATCACTGAGAAATACACTACGTGACACTAACTAACGCCAGAGGATTTTAATAACCTATTTTTTCAGTATGAAAACACTAAGGATGTATGCTGACTTTAGAGGGATGCAGTACACTTATTCTTTTTTTGCTATGTTTATAATATTTTGTCCAATCTGAGCAGAAGATATTTGATGGAAGGAAAAAGTAACACAAATATGAACACAAAGAAACACCATATACGCAGGCACAGACTATAGAGGCAGTAGCGCACAGCAGCCAAGCCTCATTATTAATCTGTTGTTTGTACTTCCTGGCAATTTAAGTATAGTGATTTATTTATGTACGTATTTTCTTATTTTTTTATTATTTGTTTGTTTATGATGTGTGTACCATGCGTTGTTACAAACCTGGGTGACGAAAGGATAAAAAAAAAGCCCCCCCCTCCTCCACATAGTGACTAGCGGGTAGAAAACGAACAGATTTTGCCTCATTTGGAGACAACTTCTAAAAAACACTTAAAATGCGTTCATGTCCTAGTGTTGTCACTTCAATACACAAGTGCATCAGTAGTACGACATAAACTTAGAAAGTGCTGTTGTTCTCAAGCGTGTTCTCCTATGCTCTATGAGATGTCAGGCAGTGTCGCGACCGCGAAATGTAGTATTAGAGGCACGTAATCCCTGAGAACACAATCACCTACCAATTTATGTAATACAATGTTGTGAGCAAAAAGTACGCCGACATAGTTCCGTATAGAAGCACAGGAAAAAATAACGAACGTGGGCATTTATCATAAAAGACAAGCTAGTGGTATCATGAGCTACAGTTTTGTTTCTGAACGAACTGGATAATGAACAGGACAGTGTATATTTACCCAGTGACAATGAGTTATTGAGTGTCAGTGACTTGTGAGCTATACGCAAATAGACAAGTGAAAATACGTTTCATATCACAAACCTTTTTCTTCGAGGTAAAAGAGATATAGTGAATCGAGGAAGCCTGCTACGGTACGAGTGTTTGTGCACTATATAGGCCAGCGTGCCGTTGCAACCCAAATAGTGAAGTGCTGTACTTACATTTTGTGCAGTAAACTTAGAAGGCACCCAGTGGTCCCTTCCCACAGCCAAGGTGTACGGCAAGTTGAAACAAGTGCGGTTGGTTTTTCGCAAACTCTGCGAACGCTGCACGAGACGCTGAAAAGTATGGACCGGGACGCGCGGCATCGCTTTACGGCGGTGGGCCCACGCAACTGCTGAGCTCCAAACGGCGCGCGGCGCGCCATCAAACTGATTGTTGCGTCTGCAGTTGTGCGCATCTGACGCATTATTGGCTAAGGGCGTAACATAGGAGGACAATTTTAATGCAAAGCAATATCTACGTTTAAATGGACACCCAACAAAGTGCCAAGACACGTAGAAAAACTGTTCCCTGACACACTAAATAAAGTATGATTACCACAGCTCATGATTCACGTCCCACGTTACCTTTGAACAACGCCAATATATATATATATATATATATATATATATATATATATATATATATATATATATATATACTAATCCATGTGAATTTTTATTTGTTACATGTTTATATTACCAATGACGAGACAATAGTAAAATGCGAAAAGAATGTCACCAAGCAGATCCTGGCGTAGAAGAGGGAAGCAGTGGAAATCACAAGCAACTCTAAGCAAGAACTAACGCCTCTTGCTGCCCCAGGCACCTCTGATAGCCCCACACTCTAGATCCGTACACTCCAATAAATATGGGACTTTCCTGTAATTTTTTTTTTTTTTTTACTCAAGAGACAAAGACTTAAGAAAAATGAATTTTATTTTCAACAAGTGAACGAGAAAGCTGATTATACGGCGATATATTATGTATAAAACAATGTTATACCCTTGTATAATACAATGTACAAAGAGATAATAAAATAATTTTGTGTATACTGTACGACATAGCCGGCCGCGGTGGTCTCGCGGTTCTAGGCGCGCAGTCCGGAAGCGCGTGACTGCTACGGTCGCAGGTTCGAATCCTGCCTCGGGCATGGATGTGTGTGATGTCCTTAGGTTAGTTAGGTTTAAGTAGTTCTAAGTCCTAGGGGACTGATGACCACAGCTGTTAAGTCCCATAGAACCATTTGAACCATTTTTTTGTACGACATAAAAAAGAAAGAAAAGAAGAGAAAGAAGGAGTATGTAAAGAAGGAGTGTGTAACAATTCTGTGTATAATTATCCAGATGTGATGTTTTTATGTGAAATACGATGTAAAGACAATGTAAAAAATTTTGTGTGCATAGTATGTAAGTTTGTGTGTTTTACGTGTGTTCTGTATATCCTATGTTTTGTCTTCATTGCCTTGTGTCAGAACTGCCATCAAAACCACGTTTGTAGAATGAAGATACGGGAAGAAAGACACTGACAGCGCAGTCCCATTATGTGTGTATAACAGTCAAGTGTTAAGTGTTTGGGCTCATTACCCGGAAAATTGACATTTCTTCGGACAATTCGCCCAAGGGGGCGATGAAAAGGAACTAAAAAATGTTGTAATTTAATCTCAAAGGTACAAGAAGAAAATTTGTTCGACTGTCATACCAGAGGAATACTCTAAAAAACTTTGTCATTGAGAGACAAAGGACTAATTTCGAGGTTCTTTTATTACTTCTAGTATTAACTACAATAACGGAGAGGGTACGTTACAAGTCATATTTCCTTAAGAGTCTTTCTATGAATTTCAGTTTGCCATCTACTATCCATAGTACAAGTTTTATGCTGTCACTTTACTTTCAACTTGATATTTTACTATAGATACTCTTTCCAGCAAATTGTTATCATTGGTGTAGCTGTACACCAGTGGATGTTCTCTCCTTTGTGTGAGCAGTACGTTGCATTTATTTACGTTCCGGGTCTACTGCCACAGCTCGCACCATTTACCAATCCTCTAAAGGTCCTTTCGTAAACTGCCACAGTCTTCCGGCATTGCTGCTTTCTTATAGACAACAGCTTCAACTGCGAACAGCCTTATGGACCTTCCGACGTTTCCTACGAGAGCACTTTAGTAATATCTGTGTAACATCTCATTTTAGCTTTGCTCCCATCTGTGAGGTGCACATATTTACGTTGCAATAAGTGGACACACTGTGCGAGATCAGTTCAAAAAAATGAGCAAATTTATCCACAAAACTTTTTTCCACGCTTAGCATTTGCTTATTGTGCATGGTCTCCCTCGAAACACTCAATTGATAAACACCTTCCAAAGCCGTTTCCACTTACGGGAACAGTCTTGGGACGCCTCTTGCTGGATCTAGCGAAGCGACGTCTGCGAATTTTCGATTATCTATTCCATCAATGAAAATCTTATTCCCTTCAACGGGACTTTCAACTTTGGAAATAAAAAAAATCCGTCCGACCCAGGCATGAGGCAGCATTCTGATTTCACAGAAGAAGGTCTTTCTCTTCTTCACTCATGAGCTGTGGGATGAACTCGGCGGAAACACGCTGCACTCCAAGACGCTGTATCAGTATTTCATGACATGATCTAATTGAAATGTTACATTCTTCTGCAATCTCTCGTTCAGACAGTCTTCGATTGGCACGCACAATTTCGTTGACGTTCCTCACATGACCGTCGTCGGCAGACGTCGAAGGGCAGCCTAAACGAGGGTCATCAACTTCCGGCTGGCCATTTTTAAACCGTGTGAAACATTCGTAACACCAAGTATAGCTTAAGCACTCATCACAGTAGGTGTGTCTCTGTTAAAGTGTCCCTTTGTTTCTCACAAACTTTAATGTAGATGCGTTCGTCCAGTAACTCTGCCATCTCGATATTAGTAAACTGTGCGACACAACTTTCTACTCAGTACAGCATTGAACAATAGCCAATAGACAATAACTAATCTTCCGGCAGCAACACATTAAACAAATGCGTATGTAGCATGCTAATTGCATTTCCCACCAACTCACCATAACATATGAATGTTATATGAAGGTTTTTAACATGGCTGTGGTTCAAATGGCTCTGAGCACTATGGGACTCAACATCTTAGGTCATAAGTCCCCTAGAACTTAGAACTACTTAAACCTAACTAACCTAAGGACATCACACACACCCATGCCCGAGGCAGGATTCGAACCTGCGACCGTAGCAGTCCCGCGGTTCCGGACTGCAGCGCCAGAACCGCCAGACCACCGCGGCCGGCAACATGACTGTCAATCAGCGACTGTTGTATAATACAAAATTTTGAAAAACACTGCCCTCAGTCGCGAACACAATTAATTTGTGACCTAGGTTTCGGTGTCACAAGGGACACCTTCTTCGGACGAAATTAAAACTAAATGTTACAGCATAACGTACCAATATATGTGAAAGCTGCGGTCATACCTGACAGCGTCAGATAGAATTAAATAAAATGCAACAGAGGTGCAAGCCACTAAGGGCTGCCGTGAGTCCTCTGCTACAGTCAACACAAAACTGAAACATCATGTGACTTGTGTGCCACGGTCTTCTAATGATGAACTGGATCCACACCCATGAGCCTGATTGTTTCTTTGTATCCTTCCATCTACTATCTTTGTGTGTTATTGCTCGGTGTTCAAAAAGCAAAATGTTATGCCTGCTCCCACGAGGTATTAGAAAGAGGTCGCACGAAGGCTAACGAAGTATAATCAAAATACATTGAGACGCCAGTTTGTCTGTCCTCATGGTGTTAAGTTGACAGAAATAGTTGGCTATTATTGCCTGCATCACCGGCATCCCATTGTTGTCTTCTCTTACTGAGATTTTCATATTACCCTGAACACAAGATGCCGAGATAAATGTGTATATTCTCCGTGACGAAACATCCCCCATTCCATTCATCCTGATCCATTCGTTATGTGCATCGGCAGGAATGAGTGATAGAAAAATTGTTGTGAGGTGACGAATAACAATAAAAAGGGCAATAGTAACAAATCAGTAATGAAGGATGTTTACTGCATTACAGACAATTGTTAACGATTAACAAAATAACCAAGAAAGGCTGAGTGTTTAATTGGCGCACTGCATAGGTGTTCTTACCACTTTGTTACTGAATTCTGTTCTGATTGTTTGCAGATGGAAAAGAGAGAACCCTGTAGCCATACATAACGCTAGTACAACGAGATATTACCTATCAACTATCCTTGCTTTATATCACGAGACATGGTGTCACCGAGCTGATATTTGAAATACATTTCTGTTTTCTCTCTCTGTCTCTCCTTCTCTTTCTTTATTTTTCTTTTAATTTTTTGAGGAAAGCATCAAGAAGTGCAAGGAATAAGCAAGTTGGCATATAATCTATTTACAGTAATTTTCATCGGGTTATATAATGCAAAAACACACCTTTTAAGTGTATTATTACGCAATTCCAATTACTGATAGTCTATTCGTGAGATTGCGCGCTTTCAGTGGGGTGAAACCTTTCACAGAAGCAAGTAAAATACAAATATTTCTTGCACCATGCGCAAAACACGAACGAAATCTCGCTGCACTGACGTATTGTCTGATATACTGCTCTGAAAATATATCTGATTCATGTTGCTAAATACATCTCTACCGGATATCAATGTAGATGCGTACCAAGTGTATAAAAGTATATCTTGAAATACACAGAAAGGAACAAAGGGGTATTCGACTGAAACATAGCCGTTAACAAGATTATAGCATGGGTCGACAGCATCGTCGTCTACCCACCATGACACCTCGAACGTTGACAGTGCTCGACTGGTTACTTATGTTTACTGGTATCAAAGCTACATCATGAAAACACAGAAATGATAACAAACTGAAGATCATTAACTTTGGAACCCATAGCAAAGTAAAGCAGCCATTAATTGGAAGATTGGTTTGAACACCACAGTGCTTTAATAGGCATTGCCCTGTGGGAGGTGGTATGCCGTTGCTTTCCTCCGACCTTTGAGTTGACTTGCCTAGACAGTTAATAGGGGAACCCACAGCTTAATGTGTCTTTCAGAACACAGTGCAACTCGGCATTTTTCACACCAACAGCCGGCCGACGTGGCCGAGCGGCTCTAGGAGCAACAGTCTGGAACAGCGCGACCGCTACGGTTGCAGGTTCGAATCCTACCTCGGGCATGGATGTGTGTGATATCCTTAGGTTAGTTACGTTTAAGTAGTTCTAATTTCTACGGGACTGATGACCTCAGAAGTTGAGTCCCATAGAGCTCAGAGCCATGTGAACCATTTTCACATCAACAAACACTGCCTGAGGGGAAATAACTGTAAAATAGGAGATAAAATTCGTAGGACTGACAAGGGATCGACCCTGAGACCTTCGCATTCATAGTCTTCCTATTTATCACTTTGCCGCCATGTAGCCACCACTTTTGCTTCTGCTTTGCATTAAAATTAAGGATCTCTTGTTTGTGCCTGCATTGGCACGTGCGCGTCCCTGCACCAAAGTAAAGAGAACTGAATTGAATGTAGTGCTTTCAACTTGGCATAAACAGAAAAGGAGAAAAATTAAACAACATGAATGGTCTCTCTTTGATGTCTCAATCTTCAGTGCCATTATGCGTCTTATGAGAAAAAACGTTGAAACGTGCCCTTAGAAAAATTATATATGACTGTGCTTAAACTGACACACAATATTTTTAGCGCAACGCAATCTGACTTTCAAAAATCCCTACAAAAGAATGGCCCTGACTAACATTAACCTATACGTTTCACAAATCACTTACCTCACAAAAATCTTGGTTACTCGAACTACTGCAATACAGCGAGCGCCACTACTGCCAGCTAAATAAAAGATTCAAACTACGAAAGGCACTAACTACTAATAGACATAGTTAGCAAATGAAAGATTTTGATAGAGAACAAACAATGTATTTACCTCAATAGTGTTCAAAAGTCATAATGTATATAGCAGTTCATGACATCTAGTCTTACAAATTTCAAAACTCCGCCATCTCTCTCCCCACATCCACCACTGCTGGCGGCTCACCTCCAACTGCTCAACGCTACGTGCTGTTAACATCCAGCTGCCCAACACTACAATGGCAGACAACAATGCAAACTAGCCACAGACTGCACACAGCACAGCCAGTGATTTTCATACAGAGCGCTACGTAACGTTGCCAATAAGAAAACATAAACAGCCTACTTACATAGCCCCCATTCTCCCCACAAAAAATTTTACAGATTGTTTTGGGCAGTGGCCAATAATGATTTGATAAAATTTTTCATAATTAC
This sequence comes from Schistocerca cancellata, assembly GCF_023864275.1. Lineage (NCBI taxonomy): Eukaryota > Metazoa > Arthropoda > Insecta > Orthoptera > Acrididae > Schistocerca > Schistocerca cancellata. The sequence continues at coordinate 767,871,106 of NC_064630.1, forward strand.
AATAACAAAGATATCAAATGCACACACTTATTGATACAACGATGGTCAAAAGCTACAATTTTCTCACAGTCCATAAAGACAGTCATGATCATTCATCACAGTAAAATTGCAGTGTTTTTTTTCTCATAGTCTGAGCAGTAAAAGAGAATGCACACGGAAGTAGTGGATTTCCACGCAGTCTTGAAGAAGTAGTGTTGTCCTTCCAACGGAAAGACAGTGCTGACTCTTGACATGCAGACAGGTAATGGGCCACAACAGAGCAAACCCACAGCAGTGTCAGTCGAAGTTTTTGAAGAATATTGTTAGGTAGGTCATCACAGAGCAGACCCACTGTAGTCCTGGTAGAGAGTATTGTATTGGTGGGCCACCAGAGGTGCAGACCCACTGCAGTCCTTGTAGAAGTAATGGTATTGGTGGGCCATCAAAGTTGCAGACCCACTGTAGTCCTTGTAGAGACGGCCAGCAGCCATCTCTTGCGACTGTGCAGGTGCACAATCACCATCGAAGAGTCTTGTGGAGAATACAGCAAGTCCATAAACCACCACTTGTCCACTCACAAAAAATTTGTTTGAAATGTCCTTAGAACCAGCAATGCTGTTATCCAGTCCCTTGCTGAATTATTAACACACGTGCAAACACTATCAGTCCCTACTTCTCACATATTGTGCATTACTATGACCAACAGAAACGTGTGCAGTGAAATGTAACTTAATTTGAAGAACTGGTGTCTATATTATTATAAATTTACAACATAAGAATACAATTACAAAGGTACAAAAACATCATTAAAGAACATAACAATACAGATAACATTTGTAGTAATAGGGGTTTTACAAACAATAGAAAAAAACATATACATCAGGAATTATGTTACAGGAATTATGACATAAGTAAATACATAAAAGATCAGAATAACTTTTGAAACATCAACTTCACACATGAGCATTAAAACAAAACAGAATAAATAACGTCTAAACATCATTACAAAGTAAATAACATATTATTAATGCAAATTATATTTGAGGATAACAGTATTCCTCATCATAGTGAATGTAGCTTAGTATTAGAAAAGAAAAAAATTCTATGAAACCATACACAGAGACAGGAAGAAAACAAATACACAAGGGTACACAAACACATCGTGGGATAACACAGGAGGAAAGGGCAGGGTTTGTTTTCAGTGTAACATTTGGTACTGCAGTCCAACCCAAAACGTCATTCCATAGATCTTTCATCTTATTTCAACATTTGTTTCCACCAAAAAAAAAAAATCCTATCCAAGCATGCTTTCTGTATTCTGTTCACATCCTCTTTCAAAAATAGTTTTTCTCCACTGTACACTCCTTTTTTTGCCAAACCATTTTCTTATAGCTTCTCAATGCATTTCTTCCAATTCATCATAACTCATTCTCTTACATAGTCTACTCCCCCTTAAGCTAACTTAAATCTACTGAGCTCAGATGCTAAACTGAGGGACTAGGCAATGTAGCAGCACAAAACAATTAATACAAACGGCAATGAAAAAAAATGGAAATTGTCAAAGCAAGCAGCAAAAAAATATAAATTAGCAAAGCAATTGCAATATTACAACTAATATAACGCAATGTGCAGCAAACAAGAGAAATAAATCTGTAGTAAAACTGGCTTAACAGAGTAATACAAACTCAAATTCAGTAACACTATGCCTGGCAAACAGCAGCAGCAAATGCTATAACTTATACCTAAACATGACATAGCTCAAGCAGAAAAAATATTACACTAAAGACAACAATGCAGATAAGGAAAATGTCTGTTCACATCTTAATGTCTATGTAATTAAAGTGGTGCACCACAATTTATTCTATGAGAAATATTACCTAGTAGTTGAAGAGAAAATTATGTATGCAAATCCTGTGAAGGGAAATGTCTTTTTGTGCTCCTTCGTTTTTTTTAAGTACATCATAAAGTTTTTACTTACTGGATCTGTAGGCATAAAATATCTATATTAGTACATCTATAAAATTTTATTTTAACTAATGCTGCAGTACAGCTAGAAACTAGATATTAAACAAAATGAGCAAACTCTCAACTAGAAAGACAATAGATGTAAAATGTTTCTCATCATTTCATTAGGCAATTTTAGTAAATATCATAAATTAAGAGCTCCGCAGTGTAATCATATGTTTTCAAGTTTGAGCGTGTCGTATTTGCAATGCTTTCTACAAAGAAATGTCAATATCGAGGATAATGGCCTCCTTTTTGCTGCACCTGTGCCTCTGAAAGGCACACACTAATGACTTTTTTCCAGGTGACTGTCGCTTGGATGGGCCTCCACCGCACATTATGTGAAGGTCATCTACCTTCCTTACTGAAATATTTATGGCAGCAGTTTCCACTATAGTGACAGTCTCACATAAAATTAAAAAAATTAAAGGTTAGAAATTTACATTAGAAGTGTGTAGAAACAAAATCTCATATATAACAGTGCCCAAAAAATTTTCGCTGGCATTGTGATACATTCACACATTTACACACATTTCATAAGTCTTACAGTATGATTCTTGGTTTCCAACATCCTTTTTCACAAATCAGAGTCCCTAACCACTACTCATTACTCCTTACCTTATTACACATATACATATTCGTCGACACTTCTTCAATATTTCATCGTAATAAATGCATAGCATAATCAGATTCCTCATATAGCATCATCTCATTGATCATGAACATACCTCAAAAGCATAATACACATCGTCATCGTAATAATAACATCATAACATCTCAGTCTAATCTCAAAAAATCTGCAGTAATTTCAAAACCTAAAGAAAATTCTCTGCTCATTTCAATAGCGTCATCTACGTCAAACGTACTTTAAAAATCATGATCCCATACCAAATACGACACTCAAAGCTCTCATAGTATCACAATGGTTCCAAAAAATATGAACAGTTCACAAAGTACCAACAACATACAATTTCGTAAGTGTGAAGTAATCCAACTCTGTAATTGCGTAAACATCTGTCACTGATGTAGTAAAAAAAAATGTTTGTCTCTCTCAGTTAAATGATCAGATAGTTGTGTAATTTATGTGTTAGAGAAATATGGTACTAATGTGTAAAGTTGTATAAGCAAATACCATATTAGCAAGGGCTCCTTGTGCTTGCCAAACACATGATACACAAAGTAAGCGTGTACCCCCCTGAGGATTAATGAATAATACCCTCTGGTGTTACAGATTACAGCAATGGAATGAAATGTATCACAGAAAACCTTTGTATCATTGTACTTCAAATATCTTTAAAAATGAATGTTTTAAGTACAAAATTACTCACTCAAATACGTGTACTGTAGCGCTAAACTGTGTGTCTTGTTGTAAGATAGCCTCTGTGGAAGTGTCGTAATTATCGTCCTCCGAAAGCTAAGTTCCGCAAAAGTCAATGTACTTACCTCATGATAAACAAAAGTGAAATGCTTTGCGTATAGATATGTTAGTTATTACGCTTATTGCCGTGATGAAGAAAGTACTGTGCTGTAACGTATTGTTGTGCTACGGAAAAGGCTGTCTCACTGTTGCTATACCACAAAGTTACTAGTAAAACATGTTTAACTTTCCAGAATAATTCAGAAAAACTGTGCAGATATGAAACAGAAACACCGCAAAAGCAACATTGTAAATTGTCACTCATTAGTAGCGTCGTGATAAAATCGTGTAGCTGTCACCGGGCGCTGATAACCTCGCTGTTGTGCGCCCTAAAACACCAATCATCATCGTGTAGCTGTCACATAAACTAACCACTGTGTCATCTGGTATCTCACAAAAAGTACTTTAAATCCAGAATGTATTTTCAAGTAAACCAAAATGTTGCATTAAAATCTCATTAGCAGTACTGGTAAATGTTCTAAGTATGTGAGGCTTATAGTCGTTACGTAATCGTGCAACTAACAAGCAAGAATGTACACACACAATAACACTGTGTCGTCTGTTCACAATACCAATGCATTCGTAATTTCTGTTTAAATAAGTTCTCTTGGTTCTTGACTGGATATTTAACTTCATACATTGTTGCATGTTAACAGATTCTAAGTCTGACAAAGCATACTAGTAATGTAAAGTGAAAAGTTATATGGCAAAGACAAAGTGAAAAAGCAGATTATCTCTCAATAAACGGTTTTACATTTAAAATGTGGTGCAAATCTTTACTCTTCTTAGTACACAGAGTTTCAACTTCAACGCAATTATCATGTGGTATATGTCGGTAAAGAATACTGGAATTTTTCTCAAGGTTAGCCTCTATGTTATTTTTCTCTGAGCCAGCCGGAGCACGCGGCTGCCTGCGGTGCGAGTCATTGTCCGTCTCTTTGTTGGCACGCGTCGTTATTAGGATTAGGAGACCTAACTTCTACAAATTCACCCTGTCGAGAGGGCCCTGCTCTGTTTGAGTCCCACCAGTTCTGATGAAATTCAGGTCTGTCGTTTTGTCAGTAGTTTACATAGTTTCTTTTTTGTCGGTCATGTGGTGGAGAATTTCTCCCGGAATCGTAACTGTGCGGTGGACCATTGCGTCTGAAGTTATTCTGTCTCCCTTGATATTAATTGTTCTGGTTGTCATATTGTCTGTTTCTATGATTGTCTCTGTCATATTCATTACTATGGAAATGCGATCTTTCTCTGTAACTATTACTCTGCCAGTGGTTGTCATATGGGTGATGTCCATTTTGGTCACGATTTACGTTGTAAAAATAGCATTGTCGTGTCCAGTTATTATTTCTGTCATCACGGAATTGTGACGCATGTGACCTGTAATTGTTGTGCTCCTGTTTTCGCAACCCGCATCTAATTCTTGTAACAGTCCCTCAAAAGCTTCAATGTCATCTTTGCAACGTCCTGCCAAAATAATATGTTGTAAATGTTCAGGTAGTTTAATTAAGAAAATGTGGATGAGTTCTGAGGGGCTGTATGGGTTTGACAGGTACTGATTCTTGTGCAACATGTCTTCAAAATATTTCACAAGACTGGAAAATTCAGATTGTTCGAAATGTTTCATCATTATGATGCTATGTTTTACTCAGTCTTGTGTAGCTTGAGACCAATATGCTGAGAGGAAGGCATGATAAAATTCTCCTTCACTCTGACAATCGTGAATGACCGATCGCATTCTTACAGCTGGTTCATGGCCACACATAAATTCTAACCTGTGCTCCAATGACCAGTTGGGAGGGAAACAATGAGAGAATTGATGGAGCCACGCTTGTGGATGAATGTCGTTGGCGGAATTCTTAAATGTTTTGAATTTACGTGTAGTAATGAACAGCTTATAGTCAAAATCATCATGTCGGCGAGTCGCAATTCGGTCATTGTTACGTCGTTTCGGCGGTTCCATCTCAAAATTCGGTGTACCTTGCCAATTTCTTTTATAGTTTCCGAAGTGCCCTCTGCTATTATTTTGTGGCTGTTCCATATTTCTATGTCCCTCTTCCCGTATTGGAGCGCGAGTGTCCTCTAAAATATGTAATTCCTGTATTACCTGTGTCAACTGATCTTGTACTTCCTGGATTTCTCTTTGGTGTTGCGTATTAATTTGATTCTGATTTTATTTGAATTTCCTAATTTGTTCGCACTCTTCTGTGTCATTAAAGACTACCGGTTTTGTGTCATTCGGATTATCATCTACTTTCGTAGATAAATTATTTAGCTGATCCGAAAGTTCAACTACTTTCTCTGATAATGAACTAATTTCCTCCATGTGTCTTTCTGAACCAATTTTCAGAGTGTCCATTTGTGTTGAAATCGTATCTACTGTGTTCTTTAAGTTTTCCTGAGCTTTTGCAAGTAGCGTAACCGAATCGGTAGATGCAACTGAGTCAATTTTAGCTTGCAAGTTCTCATGATTTTCATGAACAATAGTTTGCAGTTCTTTTATGGCTGCTTCGTGATTATGTAATGCATTTTCATGACGCGAAAAAATAGGTTGGAAATGCTCACAAATTTGTGTTTTTACGTCATTACAGACTTTTTTGCATTTCGATTCAATGTTATGTAACTCAGTAGTTAAATCTTCACGTGTTTGTTCATGTGTGGTGTCTAACTTTTGAAGCTTTTGCTGTGTTTGTCTCTGATTTTTTTCCATTGTGTCTAACTGTTGCTGTGTTTGTCCCTGATGTTGTTCCATTGTATCTAACTTTTGAAGATTTTGTTCCATTGTGTCTAACTTTTGAAGATTTTGTTCCATTATGTCTAACTTTTGAAGATTTTGTCCCATTTGTTTCTGATTTTGTTCAAGCGTTGTGTCTAACTTTTGAAGCCTTTGTCCCATTTGTTGCATTAACTGTAATAAAAGTGCACTGGTGTCTGAAACATGTTCCTCAGTGCTATTCGGCAGTGCATTTGACCTGGCAATATTCGCACTTTGAAAAGCAGAAAATGTGTCTTGATTTATTTGAGAAAACAGTGAGGACAAAAAACCGAAATCTACAGTATTTGCAAGATTGTGTCCTGTCATTTCGGAATCCTGAGGCGAGCTGTTGCCGACCGATCGATTGATAATGCTTCCCTGTTCACTAATTGTTTCACTGCCTACACCATTATTTGCAGCCCGCTCCATTTCCCTATGCAAAATTACCAAAATACTACTATGAACATTAGCTAATTCATTACATGGTGGCGCTAAACACTGCTTTCGTCTTCACTGTAATTTCTCAGTTTACTTTGCAGCCTAGTATTACGTTTTTCACACGCCATTATTGTCACAATATTTCTCACGACAACACAGAAATGCACAATTTGAAGAACAAAATAAGAAAGCACATTAACATAACATGGAAAATAATATCTCGTTAATTGCAAGAGCAGCTGCGAAATACTTGGTGCAAATATACATGCATGCCACAACTGTTTTACTGTACAACAATGAAGGACTGCAATTACAAAGGAGATTCTCTCTACAATTACGCGATAGCAATAAACAATAGCTACACTAATTACACAAACTACAAGAACAAAATCAGAAGATTCCAGTGAGGTATCCTCGGCTAGGGGGCGACATATGAAACGTCTCCTTAGAAAAATTATATATGACTGTGCTTAAACTGACACACAATATTTTTAGCGCAACGCAATCTGACTTTCAAAAATCCCTACAAAAGAATGGCCCTGACTAACATTAACCTATACGTTTCACAAATCACTTACCTCACAAAAATCTTGGTTACTCGAACTACTGCAATACAGCGAGCGCAACTACTGCCAGCTAAATAAAAGATTCAAACTACGGAAGACACTAACTACTAATAGACATAGTCAGCAAATGAAAGATTTTGATAGAGAACAAACAATGTATTTACCTCAATAGAGTCCAAAAGTCATAATGTATATAGCAGTTCATGAAATCCAGTCTTACAAATTTCAAAACTCCGCCATCTCTCTCCCCACATCCACCACTGCTAGCGGCTCACCTCCAACTGCTCAACGCTACGCGCTGTTAACATCCAGCTGCCCAACACTACAATGGCAGACAACAACGCAAACTAGGCACAGACTGCACACAGCACAGCCAGTGATTTTCATACAGAGTGCTACGTAACGTTGCCAATAAGAAAACATAAACAGCCTACTTACAACGTACACTGGAAAGCCATGTTGTTTTATTTAAATGATTACAAAATCAGGTAAACCGAACAGTGAGGTTGTTAGTAAAAGCACATTACTGTTGTCAGTATGATGTTGCATTGCCCAGGGCCTGTAATGATAAAGGGCCCGTTTAGATCAGGCATATTATATACAGAATTGGAAGAGAGAGCACCACTGAATTCTACAATCCGTATGCATTGAATGCACACAGAAATTACTGTTACTGTGTACTTATGGAGCCCAATGCGTTAATTGCGTATTTTACGGTGAGAGAGAGCACTGGCAAACAGTCTTCGCTACATTAGGTTACTTAAACTGGTGTCACTCTGAGCCAGAATTTATGGTCAAGTACTAAGTGTAAGGTCAATGAGTCGGATGCTGGTTTTGCAGTTGTGAAATACTTTCCCACATTACAGATGTGAATATTAAATTTGAACTAATATTGCGAAAATTTTGAACTTGGATAGCTTAGAATGAAAATCTTTCTGTTTATTGCAAAGGAAAACAATTGATTTTCTAAAACATTCTCTGTCATACACAACTTGAAACAGGTCACGGCGAGCAAATCATATGGAAGAACTGACAGCGACGTATATCGGAAGGCAGTAAGAACCCTTGGGTTTTAGTTTGGCAGTATTCGACAGCCATTTCTATGCGCAAGTAAATGAAGAAAGACAGCGCATTTTTGTTATCAAGTGACGTCTTCATCAATTAGTTTAGTTTTAATGTAATCTACGAGTAATTTCTGATGTTGAGATTAACATAATGAGAAGTCCGTAGACAGGGAGAGAACCTGTTCTTGGGCAATACTTCTATAATGACCAAAAAGGCATTAAATGATGTTCAAGCACATCCAGCAGCGTTATGAAGAAAAGGATAGTAATAATGACGGTAATAATCGAATTATCCGGTAACTTCACACTGAAACAGAGGATTTTCTGGAACTACGAAATTTGCTTAGTTAGTGACAATTTCAAAATTGCTTCACATCGAGGCTATGATGCTTAGAAGAGTCTTTACATCCTGCTGACATGAGAACAACGTAATCTCCACGTCAGATCTTGCTTCTACTTAACCATTTAATAGACTCGCATTTTTCCCATCGTGATTAATTTTGAAAGCTAAGCATGTGATCCGTTACAGCACACTCCTGTGGCTCGGAAATGTGGCCACATTGGTCTGGTGGAACAAGCTATCACAGGTGCAATGCGTGGGTGCAGGCATTTACTTTTAAAAGGCACAAACAGATTTACTTTACCTCTGGTAACCTCAAGAGAAAGACGTTATAATTCAGAATCCTCATTAAACATCACGTTCCATCATTACCAACTGCGCAGAGCCGGTTTACTTTGGGAAATGACGTAGCCGGAAGTCATGGTAAAAAGACATACTGTCACCAGCGTAAACTTACTTACATTAGAAAGTTATATTTTATTTGATGAACCCATAGCCATTTAAAGGAACAGGGCCCATATTTTACTTGTACTTGATTGAACTACAGACGTTGAAAAATTTGGTGCTGGACTGTGATTTGAATTCGTATCTCCTCTCTCGAGGATCTGAATCTCTCGGAACAGTATAGTTCAGTCACTTCGTTCCTTTTTCTAATACTGCAATCTTATCTAGGTCTCCTCCAAAGGTAAGTATGTTGGTCTGAATACTAATCCAGTACAAAAATTTTCATAATTTCATTTCAAGCCCTATCACGTGCACACCGGCCTGCTAGTGAAAATTGAGATTAACATTTAATGTCTGTCCATGTGTTGCCAGCATTCGCAATAGGTGTCGTTAGTTCTGGTCAAACACGCACACATCTTACTGTTGGTGAGTAACCAATTGATACTTAAGCTATATTCGTGGATGATAAAGAAGGGCGGTAGGTGTGCGGTTCGATTGTCGCTCAGGCACAACAATTTGTATCCTTATTTTAGATTCAAACACCTAGCAGCTGGTAAGAAAAACCGATTCATAACACTTGATTTTACTTCGTTAACAATCCGATTACGTGTTGGGTTCGTATCTCCATCACAGAACTTCAAAACATGCACTTCATCTTTAAATGCATGCACACTTTGTTACTTCTGAATGGAGGTATATCAGACATATTTCGTGGTTAGGTAACAGACCGAAAGGGTCTTGATTGGAGTCCCGGTTTATTACAAAAACTGTGGTCCTTTATTTTCAAGTTTAGATTTGGTTACCGATATTGGCGAAAATTTCGGTAATTCATGACTCTTGATGGCTAGTCAGCAATATGATTGGATTAGATTAGATTAGATTAAATTAATATTTGTTCCATATATCATGAACACGACATTTCGTAATGATGTGGAAATTTTAATGAAAGATTTCTTTACATACCATGATGTAATTTCTTTACAACAATTATTTACTCTCTCTCTCTCATTCTCTTTTATATTTCTCTCTCTCTCTCTCTCTCTCTCTCTCTCTCTCTCTCTCTCTCTCTCTCACACACACACACACACACACACACACACATTTTTTTGTTTGTTGTGCTTTACTATTGGCCAGGCACGAAAACGTCCATGAATGAGTTTCTTAGTTTTGAGTACACTTACGAAAGAAATATAAAAACAACTGTGAGAGTTACTGATTTATGATGCTAAGTTTGCAGTCATTCGTGTGTATTATTAGTAACTACGCTCCCGTCCCTAAACCTAGTTACAGAAATTGCGAATCAGACGCATTACGTATTCCAGGCCGTGCCCGCCGCGTCTTTGAGATACCAGCTATGGTCACTTCCCAGACCTCTGTAGGAACACATCAGTTCGTCGTCTTCCTGCTGGTACTGTAACTGAGATTTGGCAACAAGGCAGGGTATGTTTGGCAACTCTGTAATCGACGAGTTACTTCCTGGTGTGCACGGAATTTAGCCTCAAAGTTCACTTGATTTTTCCTATCATTTGCATTGAATAACCTGAGTTATTATCGCTTGAAGTGTAACAAAGGATTGTAAATTTACGGTTTTCAGCCCAGGAAAGTCATTGCACGTGTAAATCGCAACTGATCTCGTCCTTTAAATAGGGCTTTACGAGTTCTAGTCACTATTGGCTTAGTAACAGGACTTCAAGCCACATACATCAGCGCTAGCTATGTGGTAACGTCCTGGCCTGTAAAAAAAGCGCATGTTCCGGTTCGTGATTCCATTTTCGCTAACGGCAACGTTTTCATCCCATCTGTGAAAGAGCGACAAGCAGTCAGATCAAATATCGATCAGGAAAACGCTAGAGATTATTTTCGCTCATAGTGCAATGGTGAAAAACTTACAATGCTGCACAACAGGTAACGCCTCTTTCTGTTGCTGACTAGCAAATTTTGGGCTTCTAGGAATACATAACTTTATTTATGAAATGCTATATTTGCATACCTCTTGAGTATGACACAGCATACCAATTAAACACAGATCCAATCGAAATCTACGTCAGTAGTATTTTACGAATTCGGTCCGATAGACGCACGCTTGTGTACAGATACCCAGCTTTATTAAAACAGACTTTCGTGATAAGGTTATTGTGGTGTCACCGCCAGACACCACACTTGCTAGGTGGTAGCCTTTAAATCGGCCGCGGTCCGCTGGTATACGTCGGACCCGCGTGTCGCCACTATCAGTGATTGCAGACCGAGCGCCGCCACACGGCAGGTCTAGAGACACTTCCTAGCACTCGCCCCAGTTGTACAACCGACTTTGCTAGCGATGGTTCACTGACAAAATACGCTCTCATTTGCCGAGACGATAGTTAGCTATGTCATTTGCTACGACCTAGCAAGGCGCCATTACCAGTTACTATTGATACTGTAATCATGTACCGGCAAGAGCGACGCTCATCATTAATGGATTAAAGTTAAGTATTCCACAAGCTACATCCTTTTTTCTAAAGTCTAATTTCCTTGTCCTGTTCCAGACCTCACGCCAGCCTGCGTGAGCTAAAACGCGTGCCTTTCGGCTTCCTCTAATAATACGGTGTTGGCTCTCCTGCCAACCCACAACAGTTATCAAGGGTAATTTTATTTCATTTCTTATAATACAGTGCAAAATTTTTGTAGGGTTTATTTTAGTGTTGTTTAAACAATAGTAGACATGAGAGAGAATTTAATCATCAACGATATATGCGACAATGCACATGCAGTTTATTGATTACATGTAGGAAACTTGTTCTGAGTTAAAGTTGTCAAACAAGGTTTGAAGAAGAATAAAATTCCACTACCACACGACAGCTAGTGTAGAAAATACTTTTCTGACGAGTGTTGGCACGATGTGCTCTCCCGATACATAATACAAGAGTTTCGCAATGCATCTGCTGCCTGGCCGTCTATTAAACCTATAGAGAACAAAATATTGTAGTAGTTGGCCCTTATTCCACATGCAACTATTTTGGGATGAGAAGTGAAGGGAATTATGTTCAAAGTTAAATTAGGTTGATAACTTAAGCAGACAGCAGAATTGCGTTTTCAAGAATGTAGCACCGAATATATTTAAACTCGCGACGTTTTGTCTATAGTGCACAACACTTTCCATTACACTACCAGCTAAACAGTAGCTGCAGCAGCTCCAGAAATCAACAATAATTCCTCCAGAAGTTCCACATTCCACAGTGTTGTAAGATAATGCATAAGGCCGGATGTAGACTTCTGAGAGACAGACAGTTACAGCTTTTCTTTTGCACTGCACGACGTTTCCAACAAACAGATAGCGCAATAGAGTAGCTCAAGTGGAATGGAACACTTCCTATTTAAATTTCTGCATCCTACACTGTTGGCAGATCTGTGTAGGTGGCAGTTACATGATTTTGTTTCAGTGATTACGGAACAGAGTCGAATGTATGCACTGGGTAGCCGAGGCAGCTAGTTCATGGCGATTCGGTCAACCAAGTAAATGAATGTACTGAACATACTGCAACCCACTACAGGGAGCCTGTGTGTCAGAATGCTCATCCAGTGTGGCGCAACAGGGTTAAGATAGAAATATATGCTGTAGAGATGAGGCTTTGGTGGTCTGTTGGATTGCTGATAGATTCATATACTAATGGTTTGGGTTCGTTTCCGACTTCTGCCCATTATTTTTTTATAGGGAGAGACAGATTCTATTCTCTTCTGGCTACGCCAAGTGAAGAAGGTATAATGGCACTGTGGTCTGAAATTCACATTAAACATTATATTACTTCTCCACCAACTAGACATTAGGATGAACCACAATAAAGTAAGGAGTGGCGACATGTAGAAACTCTATCATCAGTAACTTTTCTTACCCTAGTTATTTACTTCTAATTACGAAACAAACGCTATGTAGGGCCACAGAACACATATTACATCATTTATTTGAGCTTCTGCATGTCGATAAAATTGGTTCTGAATTGGGAATGCAACGCAGACCGCCCTTAACGAGGGATTTGATCTCTTCGTGCCAATACAGCTCGACTAAAATTTGTTGTTTGTTCAAAACTGCAGATTCCTCAACATCTCCACATATTTCACGTGAATGGGTTCGAATCCTGGCCCGGCACTTACGTTTTCATTATGGATTATCAAGCTCTAGCATGACAACACCTATCTGCTGGTGGGCAATAATTTTGATTTTTAATGTATTTTCATTCGTTGTCTACACTAACGATATCTGACGTTTCTGACTCCCAGTGAGGCAGAGAACTATTTGCGAGATCACTGTAAGTTTGGGGATGTTATTCGGAGCTGCTGGTGGAGAGAGATTCGGTAGCTGACGTGTCTTTGTGTGTAGTCAACAACGATATGTGTGGGGTTCGATTACCAGTCAGCACAGAACTCATCGTCATATTATTTCTAGTTCAAACATGCTTACATGTCGCTGCTGGTGTAACAAACCCATATTTAACGTTCGTTTTCTCTAGAATATAACAGCGATAGGAGCCGGTTTGGAGTCCTGGGAAGGAAAAAATTAATGTTTCGTCTTGTCATTTCAGTTAAAACATCTTCCCACTGCCGAGAAAATCCGATGTGTCACAGTTGATTGTGCTTCGTTAACAATACGATTAGGTTCTAGGTTCGAATCCCCGTCCAACACAAAGCTTTACCTCACGGCATTTCAAGTAAGTTACTTGTGAAGAAGCAATATTTAACATCTCTCGTAGTTTGTTAACAGGTACAATAGATGCTGGGTAGGAATTCGCGTCCGTTAAAAATGTTTACGTTATGTTATTTGAAGTTGATATTTCCTAACTGATACTGTCTAAAATCGAGGTATATCACTCTCTGTATGCCTAGTCAGGAATGACTGTTAGTTTCCGTCGGTCACGAGATCTTTTCTTAGTCTGCATGACCTGGGTTTGAATCCATATGCAGAACAAGACGGTTCGTCGTGTCATTTGAAGTTAATACATACTCTCAACTAGCAGCTCGTCTATAACTTAAATTTTTAATGTCATTTTGTGTTAAATAAAAAGTACGTTATGTTACTTTGAAGAGGAGATCATGAATATGACGAACTTACCAAGTGCATTACCTATCTGACGTAATAATGAGAGTGGTAACATTTCAGGTATGTCATTTATTGTGATAAATGTGAGCTTACACGCCTTAAGGACAGTCTTGTCTGTGATACGGTGTTCCCTGAAATTTGTAGTATTGTGGTATTACTTTACATCTTGAGTTATTGCGATACAGAGCAGTGTTTTCTAGTGGTGATTTGTTGGAACGATTATCAATAGTCAAACGACTGTACCGAGGAGTGATTAGAGGACCTGCTAGACAACTGCGTTATTAGGGCTGTATGCGAATCATGCGAAATGCAATTCAGGTCGTTCGGATACTTTTGAGCACGACTGTACCATTGCTAGAGCGATGACGGATAGCTGTGGTGTTGTTCCAGCGCCAAGATAGATGCCCCAATGCTTCCCAAAATAGCACAGGGAGCATTCTTACAAGCGATCGTCACAGAATTTACCCATAAGACTGCTGCTGCTGCTGGTGTGGGAGCACTGTCTCAAATTACGTTAGCCGTCCGCTGTGGCAGTGGGGTTTTAGGCGCTTCAGTCCGGTACCACGCTGATGCTACGTTCGCAGGTTCGAATCGTGTCTCAGGCATGGATGTGTGTGATGTCCTTAGGTTAGTTATGTTTCAGTAGTTCTAAGTCTAGGGGACTGATGACCTCAGATGATCTTCCCTAGTAGCTATCTCTCTATTGTCTTTCATCAAGTCGGGAGCATTCTGAATAATTTTTTTGAAGATTTTCACCTGTCGGTAAAAATAAACATCGCAGGGCTGCCAATAAGCAGTGCACTATGGTGGGGCCACTTTTAGGGTGCAGGTGCTCGCTTTTCTTTCATCAGTGACTAGATGATCGTATAAAATTTATGCGGTTGGCCCTCCCCCCTAATCGATAATGTAGAAAAAATTTTCTGTCCCACGTAGGGAAGAATTATAGAACGCAAAAAGTCGTACACTAGTATGGTGAACTTCCCGGATTTGGTGAAGGACACGACTACATTTATATATTTCCCAGTTAATTCGTCTACTCGTTAGAACCAAATTTTGCGGACTGTTCTTGCATACATAAAAAAAAAACATGTGGGAGGAAGATTCGAATACGGTACCTCTAGCACGGTAGCCGTGAACCTTCACTGCTGCTCTACGCTGACTTGCTCGGAATATATGTAATGTTAAGCGTATACAAAGCACGAAATGAACTTCAAAATCGATTTTCTCAAAAATCAAGACCCGTCGCTAAAACACCGGATATCCATGTAGTCAGGGTAAGTGCCTCTACAACATATTTGAAGCGCATCGAAATTCGTGATTTACAGTATGGAGGGTCCCTTTGTAAGCCAAACACATTCCAGAATCCCTAAACAGTTGGTTAGGGATAACGCAAACCGCATTATTGCCTTCAAACAAGACAATGAGAATTTAAAACACATTTACCAGGCATATGTCGGAATTGACATGTCGTTCAATGACTTTGTAAAGAAAGGTGCTGATTGCTGGAATCATTCACAGTATGGGTTTCTCGTTGTTCATGAAACAAGAAAACCGAGTGATGGTAGGTACAGGCGAAACTTTCAAGAGTTTCTGCATATATAGCAGAGTATCATGGACAAATTCGCGTGTATGTCTAGCTCTCAACCAGAGAGTAGGTGTACACAGACAAAACATTCGCCTGCACATGGATGCGAAAAATCAGGCTATTGTGCATAAAGTTGGCAGTATGAGCAGGGAACTAGAGACGTATTACGAGACTCTTCTGAGATTAGTGAATGCGTTAAATGGGTTAGTTAATGAAGCCGGTAGAAAGTAGCCGACTTAACTGAAACGGTCGAGGCTATTGAGGGGAAGATAGATGTAGAGTGCCTTGTTGTTGAGAAGGGGAGCAAGTACATAGTACGAGGAAGAAGAACATGACCGGATATATAAACCCTCACGATGCGGAGATGTCTGATTAGTATACACCGAGATGTCAACGATGCAGAAAGTGATTCAAGAGCGGAAAGCAGTTCGTGATATATTACTGTTGCTGAGGGTAGGGCATAGGGATCGACAGCAAACACTAAGACACACCTTTAAGCCGGTTACTGAATCTCTCCGACAGCCCTCAGTAAAAAACAAAAACACACGATAACGATAGTATTGCCACTGACGTATTCATTATCTGTCACGATCCTGGTCAGATTAATAGAACATTCGGCGTTAGCAGGGGAAGACGGTACATGTTGGGTACGCATCTTATAGCTGTAACTGATGACACAATACAGATTGGTGATAGGCGGTTTGACACAACATCTGGCTTAATGAATCTCATATTCCTAAGACCTACCAAAAAACCTATAAATTATTCAGTTAACGATAGGGAAACGAAAAGTGAAATGATGTACACAAGATCGCAAAGAGCATGAACAACAAGAAATATAAAACCATTGTAAAACCAATACTTAAAGGCGAAAACGACTACTACAACAACAAAAGCAGCAGCAGCAGCGATGATGGTATTGACGTTGAGCATAAAGCAGTGAACAGTCGAATTCCGCAGAATATATACACTACTGGCCACTAAAATTGCTACGCCAAGAAAAAAATGCAGATGATAAACGGGTATTCATTCGACAAATATATTATACTAGAACTGACATGCGATTACATTTTCACGCAATTTGGGTGCATAGATCCTGAGAAACCAGTACCCAGGACAACCACCCCTGGCCGTAATAACGGCCTTGATACGCCTGGGCATTGACTCAAACAGAGCTTGGATGGCGTGTATAGCTACAGCTGCCCATTCAACTTCAACACGATACCACAGTTCATGAAGAGTAGTGACTGGCGTATTGTGATGAGCCAGTTACTCGGCCACCATTGACCTGACTTTTTCAGTTGGTGAGAGATCTGGAGAATATGCTGGCCAGGGCCGCAGTCGAACATTTTCTGTATCCAGAAAGGACCGTACAGGACCTGCAACATGCGGTCGTGCATTATCCTGCTGAAATGCAGGGATTCGCAGCGATCGAATGAAGGGTAGAGTCACGGGTCGTATCACATCTGAAATATAACGTCCACTGTTCATCCCATACCATCACGCCGGGTGATACGCCAGTTTGGCGATGACGAATACATGCTTCCAATGTGCGTTCACCGCAATGTCGCCAAACACATATGCGACCATTATGATGCTGTAAACAGAACCTGGATTCATCCGAAAGAATGACGTTTTGCCATTCGTGCACCCAAGTTCGTCGTTGAGTACACCATCGCTGGCGCTCCTGTCTGTGAAGCAGCGTCAAGGGTAACCGCAGCCACGGTCTCTGAGCTGATAGTCCACGCTGCTGCAAACGTCGTCGAACTGTTCGTGCAGATGGTTGTCTTGCAAACATCCCCATCTGCTGACTCAGGGATCGAGACGTGGCTGCACGATCTTTTACAGCCCTGCGGATAAGATGCCTGTCATCTCGACTGCTAGTGATACGAGGCCGTTGGGATCCAGCACGGCGTTCCGTATTACCCTCCTGAACCCACCTACTCCATATTCTGATAACAGTCATTGGATCTCGACCAACGCGAACATACGATAAACCGCAGCCGTGATAGGCTACAAACCGACCTTTTATCAAATTCGGAAACGTGATGGTACGCATTTCTCCTCCTTACACGAGGCCACACAACAACGTTTCACCAGGCAACGCCGGTCAACTGTTGTTTGTCTATGTGAAACTTGCCTCATGTCGGCACGTTGTAGGTGTCGTCAACGGCGCCAACCTTGTGTGAATGCTCTGAAAAGCTAGTCATTTCCATATCACAGCATCTTCTTCCCGTCGGTTAAATTTCGCATCTTTAGCACGTCATCTTCGTGGTGTAGCAGTTTTAATGGCTAGTAGTGTATTATGACGACCTCATAGATCGACTGCTGATGATCATGGCATCATTTGCTGCAGGTAATACAGCTCATTTGAATGAGGTTGTTTCAATAATCTCTGAGCTTAGAGAGACAGGTATCATCGAGTAAGTATGGAGCCAGTAGTTCGAGAACTACACAATGCAGCACGTAGAACATACCCTCGTAGGCATGTTATGATTAAAGGTTTGGATGATTTATGGCAAGCGGATCTTGGAGACATGAGGGAATATTTACATGAGAATAATGGATTGAAATATATTTAATGGTCATTGATATATACTGCAAATTTGCTTGGATATAACCTGTTAAAACAAAAACGGGTAGAAACGTCGCGGATGTTTTTGAGTGTTTGCTACAGACAGGGACGAATCGATGCCCAGACAACGTCCAAACTGATCACGGCGGAGAGTATTACAATAGGTATATCAAGACCGTGATGCAGTGGTATGGAATACATCACTAATCAACATTCACTCATCTGGAGGCAAGTATCGTGGAGCGTCTGAACAGAATAATAAAAGGTTGAATGTGGATGCGTTTTAGCCTTCGCGGCTCATACAAATGGACACATATCCTTCCAGAAATAATTGCTCAGTATAATCGAACCAAACATACCACAATAAAAATGAGACCCATCGATGTTCGTGATAATGAACTCATGGATACGGTGTACTATCGCATGGAAATCATGGATCCGCATAGACATAAATTTAATGTAGGTGATTTGGTACGTATCTCAAACCACAAGACGGCATGTGAGAAATCATACTCAGTTAACTGGTCAACAGAGATATTTACAGTTTCAAAGGTGCAAAGAACGAAACTTACAACTTATATATTGAGGGATAGTAAAAGTGAAGAAATTGCAGGCTGCTTCTACACCGAAGGGGTGCAGAAAAGCTCAGAACCGGATGTTTTTCTTGTGGAGAGAATCATAAGATGTCGTGAAAATGAAGAACTTGTCACATGGCTTGGTTTTTCTGTTACACAAAACAGTTGGATTGATGACGACTATTTTCTGCCTAATGGCGGCGCATAGTCCACAACCTCCGCAGTAGCATAACATGCGTGCTACAAGACGCATTAGAGGAGGTGGTGGTATTCTACACAAACTGCCAGTGGAATTAGACATCCCTAAGTGTAACTACTGTGGACCTGGGACAAAGCTTCAGAAACGCTTGGCACGAGGTGTTAAGGGGGGTTAATCTGCTCGACAAAGCGTGTATGGAACGTGACACTGCATGCGCTGCAAATAAAGATCTATCAAGTCGTCACATTGCAGATAGGATTTTAGCTGATAAGGATAAGGCGATACGGTGAAGAAAGGATGTTGGTATAAGTCAACGCATTGCAGCATTTGCAGTTGATAAAACCATGCGATGAAAAATTAAGTTTGGTTTAGGAGTGATGAGTTTCAAGCGAGTTGTGAATGCTGCACGTTGTACACTAAACAAGAAGAAGGACAAGGGCGGGAGGCAGAGCTGTTTGATGAACGGTATCCTGAAAGCGATGTATGCAGCTAAAAACGCACTGAAGCACAAAGGTGTGGGAAGAAGAAGAAGAAGAAGAAGAGTGTCGGTTAAAGCACTTCGAGTTCTACCAATACCCAAGACATCTGGCGGTTTTCTTCTATTTCTCATCCCGTCCTTCTCCACGCTGACGGCAGTAGGTTCCCTCGCTTGTGGTGCTGCAGCTATCGCTCGAACTGTCAAGAACGCGCAAAACTCCCAAGCGCAATTAGAAGAGGCAAGGAGACATAACCGCATGATGGAAGCTGCAGCCATCGGAAAAGGACTGTACTTGAAATCGTACAGGAAAGGGTTTGATGTATTCATAAATTTAAAAAAAAGCCCAATAGCGGTACGACCAGATCGACCACTCTCAAATAAAGATCTTCTTAAATTTCTTAGAAACAAATTCAACACACCAAGATTCCGTGGTGTGTTTATGCGAGATACATTACCGAAGATTATGTGGAAAACTGGTGAATGTGTCATTGGGAATTTAAATGTTGCTGGAGGCCCCGGCACCCACTGGGTATCATATTTTATGAAAAATGCGGATACCGTCTACTGTTTCTATTCATTTGTTCACCTGCAACCGCCAGAAGAATTACAACGATACTTCACTCACAGAAGACCTGTATTCTACAGTTATCGGCGCTACCAGGACTTTAATACATACCTCTGTAGATATCTATGCATCATACACTCCTGGAAATGGAAAAAAGAACACATTGACACCGGTGTGTCAGACCCACCATACTTGCTCCGGACACTGCGAGAGGGCTGTACAAGCAATGATCACACGCTCGGCACAGCGGACACACCAGGAACCGCGGTGTTGGCCGTCGAATGGCGCTAGCTGCGCAGCATTTGTGCACCGCCGCCGTCAGTGTCAGCCAGTTTGCCGTGGCATACGGAGCTCCATCGCAGTCTTTAACACTGGTAGCATGCCGCGACAGCGTGGACGTGAACCGTATGTGCAGTTGACGGACTTTGAGCGAGGGCGTATAGTGGGCATGCAGAAGGCCGGGTGGACGTACCGCCGAATTGCTCAACACGTGGGGCGTGAGGTCTCCACAGTACATCGATGTTGTCGCCAGTGGTCGGCGGAAGGTGCACGTGCCCGTCGACCTGGGACCGGACCGCAGCGACGCACGGATCCACGCCAAGACCGTAGGATCCTACGCAGTGCCGTAGGGGACCGCACCGCCACTTCCCAGCAAATTAGGGACACTGTTGCTCCTGGGGTATCGGCGAGGACCATTCGCAACCGTCTCCATGAAGCTGGGCTACGGTCCCGCACACCGTTAGGCCGTCTTCCGCTCACGCCCCAACATCGTGCAGCCCGCCTCCAGTGGTGTCGCGACAGGCGTGAATGGAGGGACGAATGGAGACGTGTCGTCTTCAGCGATGAGAGTCGCTTCTGCCTTGGTGCCAATGATGGTCGTATGCGTGTTTGGCGCCGTGCAGGTGAGCGCCACAATCAGGACTGCATACGACCGAGGCACACAGGGCCAACACCCGGCATCATGGTGTGGGGAGCGATCTCCTACACTGGCCGTACACCACTGGTGATCGTCGAGGGGACACTGAATAGTGCACGGTACATCCAAACCGTCATCGAACCCATCGTTCTACCATTCCTAGACCGGCAAGGGAACTTGCTGTTCCAACAGGGCAATGCACGTCCGCATGTATCCCGTCTCACGCGGTCTGCACGTCCAGCACGAACGCTGGTCCAACTGAGGCGCCAGGTGGAAATGGCATGGCAAGCCGTTCCACAGGACTACATCCAGCATCTCTACGATCGTCTCCATGGGAGAATAGCAGCCTGCATTGCTGCGAAAGGTGGATATACACTGTACTAGTGCCGACATTGTGCATGCTCTGTTGCCTGTGTCTATATGCCTGTGGTTCTGTCAGTGTGATCATGTGATGCATCTGACCCCAGGAATGTGTCAATAAAGTTTCCCCTTCCTGAGACAATGAATTCACGGTGTTCTTATTTCAATTTCCAGGAGTGTATTTCTCTTGACGTTTGCAAAGAAGAAGAAGCATGCTATATAATGAGGAGCGCCCGCATCTCGTGGTCGTGCGGTAGCGTTCTCGCTTCCCACGCCCGGATTCCCGGGTTCGATTCTCGGCGGGGTCAGGGATTTTCTCTGCCTCGTGATGGCTGGGTGTTGTGTGCTGTCCTTAGGTTAGTTAGGTTTAAGTAGTTCTAAGTTCTAGGGGACTT
The DNA here is from genome assembly GCF_023864275.1 of Schistocerca cancellata. Lineage (NCBI taxonomy): Eukaryota > Metazoa > Arthropoda > Insecta > Orthoptera > Acrididae > Schistocerca > Schistocerca cancellata. The sequence continues at coordinate 767,892,829 of NC_064630.1, forward strand.
ACGACCACAGCAGTTGAGTCCCATAGTGCTCAGAGCCATTTGACCCATTTTTTTTAAGGAAGAGCTTTACACATTCCTTCATCAACTGAGGTTCAGATGCATGTCGTACTGTTTGATGTTAATAGAACGATCATCTGTATTGCGTGCAAATTACTTCCCGCCAATTGATTTGAGTGTTGGTGAATGGGGTATTGCATTGGTTGTACTGGAAACGTACAACAGCATCTAAAATGTCACTGAGACTTACAACAAACTGCATCTGGATATTAATGGTGAAATAGATATTTTGGAAATATAGCAGGGTGCACATGATATCGACGATTTAAAGGAAGTCTTAAAACAGTCTGGAAAAAGTATTGAACTACGTGCAAACATCAATACACTTAAATTTGATATAAGTACTGTAAATGCAACGATTGACTTTAACCAGAAAGGTTCAATAGGGCGCCTGCTGGGTTCCATAAAATGGCAGGTTTTGAAGAAGGATCCAAGTAAATTTTACAAGTCAGATCAGACTGTGGACATCCTTCCCGTCAGCGCAATCCGAGTCGAGTGAAACATTGCAACGAGCTTCTATCTCAACGATAGTCTGATTCATATTATCTACAGATTCTTCCTCTCAGCTGCAATGGGATACGAGATTGCTGAGACTCCTGCCAATGCAATATACCATCTTGTGACAGCTCAGACATTGGATTATTCGGAGCTGCGTATTGTGGACCAGAATAACCAACTTGTGATTTTCGTGGTGAGGAGTTCATCGTATGATTGCATCTAAGACAGGATGGGCGTACGGTATAAAACAAGTGCACGCAATCCACAGCACGTCACCTCGCTACCGAACAGCAATAACACGTGCGAACTACGAGTTTGTTAAATCAGTTGGCTTGAAACTGCGCAATGACGTCCTCACTCAATACAACCAGTCAGGTGGAGTATGATGAGAGAATTATAGTCAGGAATACTTCTCTCATAAACCTTATGCTTCAACCACATTTAACAAGAACGACGAAATTAGTATTGTCATCCAACACCAAGGAGCACTCTCGCTTCCATGCAAGAGTTCCATATATCTAGAGGGGTTATTCAAGAAAATCGACGGCAGCGATACAGAGTGATCCAAGCTTACACGTAACACTTTAACATTCCTGTTCCAAGAGATATGTTACGAACACAGTGGGTCTGAGGTCGACCATACACGCAAAGCCGGCATGACATCGACCCTCAAAACATACGTCTCTGCATAACCGGCAGATTTGCATGATTTAGAGAGTGCGGGATGGCTCATAGATGTTCCAGAGGATAGAACAGGTGCAGAGTACAAGCGATTTAGTGCATGCATACCTCTAAAAATGTTGATGGGGTTCTTTGAGGACATGAGACAGATTACTATGAATGGTAAAACAGAGCTCATTCTGGTGCGGAGTACGATGGACAACAACTCATACATTCAAGGATCTCAAGAGGAGGATATGATCACAATCAGCAAGATAATAAGGAAAAGCCTCGCATCAATGTTTCTGACGAGGAGCGTTTGAAGCTTTTAAAAGTCCTGAATTCTGGTACATTTCTGTCACTGAAATTTCGCTTGTGGGAGGTTCTCGAGTACCCAGTGTAACCGACTGCGAGCAGACAAACATGGGCTATTGAAACCTCTTCGCAGCTAGAGACACTTAGATTCATCATAATTGCAAGTCCGACTGATAGAAGAAGTAATATTGCAAATGATTCCACCGTGTCTGACATCTGCAAGTTGACTAATGCCAAAGTCTACCCCAATTCAGAATTCTACCCATGTGTCAATTTACATCTGCAGTGGAAACAAAATGTAATCTGTCCAGCTTATGGCATGTATGCAAGCTTCCGTGCTTCTAACCCTAAAACTGCCAAAGGAGAGGGAGGAGGATGTCTACTCAGTCCACGTAAGTTCAAGGAGCTTTCACTGATCATCATAAAAGACTGCTCGAAACAGAACGCGATAATTACGTCTGGATCTATAGATGTGCGAACTGAATTTTAATCTTTGACAAATTTCCAGGAATGCACTTCCGCATATGCTCTAGCTCTGCATGGCCGTGTGATCAACTAGTGCCCACTCACCGATGTTGTGCTACGAGTTGTATAAATGAATAGGTGCTTCACCATACCTAGAGCATTTCACAATAGCGTTTCAAGGTGTGAACATCATTGCAGACGCTCAGGGTTTCTATGATGGTGAGCGTAGACAGCTCATATTTAAATATGTTGCGTTTGAAACGTACAGACAAGATGCTGGAATAATAGAGACAGTCTCAGCAAACATTGCATGCCCAAGGTCTTTCAAGTATGTGAAGTGTGCTAAGACGCAGGAGAGTGCATTTCTACCGTGGAATTCACTGGGATGAGCCTGGCGTACCCCATAAAGATATGGTGACTGCGCTTAAATTATTCCATCACACAGACACCATCGTCTACATGAAGGTGAAGGATAAGATCTCATGGATGCATCGAATCATCAGGTTTGCTGCTATTCAAGACCTGGAATTCTACAGGTGTCCTTCTCTCCATTTCCTCAAGAACAAGTATGAAAAAAGTGTTCCTGTGTTTGCTTACGAAAATGAAAAATTGCTTTTAAGTTGCATCAGAAATACTTTAAAGTTTTCATTAGTCTTAATTTGGACTGTTATTGACCCTAAATGAACAAGTTTACTGTTCCCAGTCACTGTTCACCTATCTCCACGACGCGTTACAAAGGTTTGAACCTCCATCATCAGGTGGATTTATATTTGTTAATATGACATTTGTGTGTGTGTTGTGGTACGTTTTTTGGGGAACTTGTGGTACTGACTAGTGGAGAAACAAACACTATTTAAGAACATAGTTTTTGGTTTCGTTTGATAAAATTAAACATATATCTAACGTTAAACATAAAATAAGTAAAATAAAGTACCTCCAGTGGTCACTGCATCCTTTCAGTGTTGTAACACATCACATGTACACTGTCATATTTTCTAAACAAATATGGCGTCTGCAAACAAATGGTGCAAGGATCGTATAGCAGAAGAAGAAACATTATCACAAAGTACAAAGAATATACAGGGTGATTCAAAAAGAATACCACAACTTTAAAAATGTGTATTTAATGAAAGAAACATAATATAACCTTCTGTAATACATCATTACAAAGAGTATTTAAAAAGGTTTTTTTTTCACTCAAAAACAAGTTCAGAGATGTTCAATATGGCCCCCTCCAGACACTCGAGCAATATCAACCCGATACTCCAACTCGTTCCACACTCTCTGTAGCATATCAGGCGTAACAGTTTGGATAGCTGCTGTTATTTCTCGTTTCAAATCATCAATGGTGGCTGGGAGAGGTGGCCGAAACACCATGTCCTTAACATACCCCCATAAGAAAAAATCGCAGGGGGTAAGATCAGGGCTTCTTGGAAGCCAGTGATGAAGTGCTCTGTCACGGGCTGCCTGGCGGCCGATCCATCGCCTCGGGTAGTTGACGTTCAGGTAGTTACGGACAGATAAGTGCCAATGTGGTGGCGCTCCATCCTGCTGAAATATGAATTGTTGTGCTTCTTGTTCGAGCTGAGGGAACAGCCAATTATCTAAAATCTCCAGATACTGTAGTCCAGTTACAGTAGCACCTTCGAAGAAAAAGGGACCAAAAACTTTATTGGCTGAAATGGCACAGAAAAAGTTCACCTTAGGCGAGTCACGTTCATACCGAGTTGTTTACCGCGGATTCTCAGTGCCCCATATACAGACATTGTGACGGTTGACTTTCCCGTTAGTGTGGAAAGTTGTTTCATCACTAAACACAATCTTTGAAACGAAAGATTCATCTGTTTCCATTTGAGCAAGGATAAAATCACAGAAATCGATTCTTGTAATCTTTTCAGCTGCAGACAGTGCTTGAACCAATTTCAGACGATAAGGTTTCATAACTAACCTTTTTCGTAGGACTCTCCATACAGTTGATTGTGGAATTTGCAGCTCTCTGCTAGCTCTGCGAGTCGATTTTCCTGGGCTGCGAACAAATGCTTGCTGGATGCGTGCTACATTTTCATCACTCGTTCTCGGCCGTCCAGAACTTTTCCCTTTGCACAAACACCCATTCTCCGTAAACTGTTTATACCAACGTTTAATACACCACCTATCAGGAGGTTTAACACCATACTTCGTTCGAAATGCACGCTGAACAACTGTCGTCGATTCACTTCTGCCGTACTCAATAACACAAAAAGCTTTCAGTTGAGCAGTCGCCATATTAGCATCAACTGACGCTGACGCCTAGTCAACAGCGCCTCAAGCGAACAAATGTACAACTAAATGAAACTTTATAGCTCCCTTAATTCGCTGACAGATAGTGCTTAACTCTGCCTTTTGTCGTTGCTGAGTTTTAAATTCCTAAAGTTGTGGTATTCTTTTTGAATCACCCTGTATAACATAACAACATTAGTACAGAAGAAACTTTAAATGATTTGGAGGTGTCGAATACATGCATTGGAATAAATACTTCAGGTGGTATATAAATCCGATTTTGAGCAGTTAAAATAGCTTTAACTTCATACTCGTTTATACAATCAGGTGAAATGTTTCAAACTTTAAGTACAATAATCATATTGACTACAGCGTTAAAATTATACACAAATAACAATTTGGGATGGAGTTCACTGATAGATATGAAAGGCTGGAGGCAGAGGGAAGAAAGAAAAAGTGAGAGGGAGAGAGAGGGTGGAAAAAGTCTTTGTATTAGAGCAAGGTGTCTTAAGATTATATCTGTTACATGTAATAACTGCGTGAAGGTTGGGGTAATGCTTTGGTTGATGGTTTAAAATATTCAGATGGATTTACAATTTGTACCAGTAGTTGAGGTACATATAGTTTCAAGCTGACAAGGGGTACAAGCTGTTGGTGTGATGACATATCTGTAAATGAGATTAATCTCTTGTACACTTGGTGGCTGTCATGGCAACATAACTAAATATTGGTGGAAAATATTGTAAATATTATCATTTTTGTCATTTAGGATGGATTCAGGTTGTTTTGTTTGGTGTTTTTACATCTGAAGTGTTTCAAGGATGTCTGGTTTTCTGACTTTTGGTTGGATGGGTAGGATGTTGATACTTGTGTTGTTGACATGGTGTTTTGTTTCATGCAGGTGCGTGGCTACTGCTGATGGGTGGTACTTTTTGTTTTTAGTGCTGCCATGTGTTCTTTGAAGCTAATCTCAAATGATCTGCCTGTCTGGCCTATGTAGAAGCAGTCACACTCCAAACATTCAATTTTGTGCACACCTGTGTGATGAAGAGGCTTGTGTGTGCTGATGCTGTGGGTTAACTTCTATTCAATCTTGTTGTCTGTGGTAAAGGATATGCTTATACCTTTTCGTTTGAAGACATTGCCAATCTGATATGAAATGTTACCTAGAAAGGGGATTGTATGGAAGATACTATTTTTATTGTGTCTTGTGCTATTTTTGCTTTGTCATTATTGAGTGTTTTAGGGTACCGGAATGTTGCCATTTTGTGGGCTGTGGGGTGACAGGAGGAGTTGTAGATCTACATCTACATGATTACTCTGCAATTCACATTTAAGTGCTTGGCAGAGGGTTCATCGAACCACAATCATACTATCTCCCAACCATTCCACTCACGAGCAGCGTGGGGGAAAAACGAACACCTAAATCTTTCTGTTCGAGCTCTGATTTCTCTTATTTTATTTTGATGATCATTCCTACCTATGTAGGCTCAACAAAATATTTTTGCATTCGGAAGAGAAAGTTGGTGACTGAAATTTCGTAAATAGATCTCGCCGCGACGAAAAACGTCTTTGCTTTAATGACTTTTATCCCAACTCGCGTATCATATCTGCCACACTCTCTCCCCTATTACGTGATAATACAAAACGAGCTGCCCTTTTTTGCACCCTTTCGATGTCCTCCGTCCATCCCACCCGGTAAGGATCCCATGCCGCGCAGCAATATTCTAACAGAGGACGAACTAGTGTAGTGTAAGCTGTCTCTTTAGTGGACTTGTTGCATCTTCTAAGTGTCCTGCCAATGAAACGCAACCTTTGGCTCGCCTTCCCACACAATATAGTCTATGTGGTCTTTCCAACTGAAGTTGTTCGTAATTTTTGCACCCAGGTACTTAGTTGAATTGACAACCTTGAGGATTGTACTATTTATCCAGTAATCGAATTCCAACGGATTTCTTTTGGAACTCATGTGGATCACCTCACACTTTTCGTTATTTAGCGTCACACCATTTAGCAATCTATTCTAAATAGCATTGCAACTGATACTGGTCTTCGGATGACCTTACTAGACGGTAAATAACAGCATCATCTGCGAACAACCTAAGAGAACTGCTCAGATTGTCACCCAGGTCATTTATATAGTTCAGGAACAGCAGAGGTCCCAGGACGCTTCCCTGGGGAACACCTGATATCACTTCAGTTTTACTCCGATGATTTGCCGTTTATTTTTTTTTTCGGGGTGATTGATAATGTTTGAATACAGTATATGCTCCAAAACCCTACTGCAAACCGACGTCAAGGATATAGGTCTGTAGTTCGATGGATTACTCCTACTACCCCTTTTAAGCACTGGTGCGACCTGCGCAATTTTCCAATCTGCAGGTACAGATCTATCGGTGAGCGAGCGGTTGTATATGATTGCTAAGTAGGGAGCTATTGTATCAGCGTAATCTGAAAGGAACCTATTCGGTATACAATCTGGACCTGAAGACTTGCCCGTATCAAGCGATTTGAGTTGCTTCGCAACCCCTAAGGTATCTACTTCTAAGAAACTCATGCTAGCAGCTGTTTGTGTTTCAAATTCTGGAATATTCCATTCGTCTTCCCTGGTGAAGGAATTTCGGAAAACTGCGTTCAATAACTCCGCTTTAGCGGCACAGTCGTCGGTAACAGTACCATCGGCACTGCGAAGCGAAGGTTTTGACTGCGTCTTGCCGCTTGTGTACTTTACATACGACCAGAATTTCTTCGGATTTTCTACCAAATTTCGAAACAGTGTTTCGTTGTGGAACCTATTAAAGGCATCTCGCATTGAAGTCAATGGTAAATTTCGCGCGTCTGTAAATTTTAGCCAATCTTCGGGATTTCGCGTTCTTCTGAATTTCGCATGCTTTTTCCGTTGCCTCTGCAACAGCGTTCGGACCTGTTTTGTGTACCATGGGGGATCAGTTCCATCTCTCACTAATTTATGAGGTATGAATCTCTCAATTGCTGTTGCTACTATATCTCTGAATTTGAGCCACATCTCGTCTACATTTGCATAGTCAGTTCGGAGGGACTGGAGATTGTCTCTTAGGAAGGCGTCTAGTGACACTTTATCCACTTTTTTAAATAAAGATATTTTGCGTTTGTTTGTGGTGGATTTGGAAGAAACGGTATTGAGCCTAGCTACAACGACCTTGTGATCACTAATCCCTGCATCAGTCATGATGCTCTCTATTAGCTCTGGATTGTTTGTGGCTAAGAGGTCAAGTGTGTTTCCGCAACCATTTACAATTCGCGTGGGTTCGTGGACTAACTGCTCGAAATAATTTTCGGAGAAAGCATTTAGGACAATCTCTGCCTACCACCGGTTTTGAACAAGTATTTTTGCCAACATATCGAGGGAAGATTGAAGTCCCCACCAACTATAACCGTATGAGTGGGGTATTTATTTGTTACGAGACTCAAATTTTGTCTTAACTGTTCAGCAACTATATCATCGGAGTCTGGGGGTCGGTAGAAGGAGCCAATTATTAACTTAGTTCGGCTGTTAAGTATAACCTCCACCCATACCAATTCGCACGGAGTATCTACTTCGACTTCACTACAAGATAAACCACTACTGACAGACACAAACACTCCACCACCAATTCTGCCTAATATATCTTTCCTGAACACCGTCAGAGATTTCGTAAAAATTTCTGCAGAACTTATTTCAGGCTTTAGCCAGCTTTCTGTACCTATAACGATTTCAGCTTCTGTGCTTTCTATTAGCGCTTGAAGCTCAGGGACTTTCCCAGCACAACTACAACAATTTACAACTACAATTCCGACTGTTCCTTGATTCAAGCACGTCCTGTATTTGCCATGCACCCTTTGAGATCCCTGCCCATCCCGTACTTTCCCGAGGCCTTCTAACCTAAAAAAACCGCCCAGTCCACGCCACACAGCCTCCGCTACCCGTGTAGCTGCCAGCTGAGTGAAGTGAACTCCTGACCTATTCAGCGGAACCCGAAACCCCACCATTGTGGTATGTGTTGTGGTAGGCTTCTGATAAATTTCAAACCAATGTCTGTTATTCTTTATTCTAGTTGTAAGGTCTAAAAAATTTATACTGTCATCTGTTTGGTATTCAACTGTGAATTTTATGTTTTCATGGGAGCTGTTGAATAACTTGTTCAACACACTGACATCGCCTTTAAAGCCTTTGATTGAAATTATGGTATCATCTACATATCTGCTGTAGTAGATGATAGTTTTGACGAGGTGGTGATTGGAATTTAGGATTTTGCCTTCTAAGTTAATTGTAAATATTTCAGCTAGCAATCGGGGAAGATTCCATTGCCAGACCATCTGCCTGTGTTTAGATTTTATTGTTAAATTTAAAATAGTTGCCATAAAGTGTAAATTCAAGCAGGTCCATTAGTTCAGTAATGTGAGTTGAAGGGATTTTTTTTGTACTTTTGTAGGTTGGCATTGATTATCTGTTAGTGTGAGATCTACTGACACAGAGGAATAAAGGTTTTGTATGTCAAATGAGGTAAGTGTAGCTTCGTCAGGTTCTTCTATGTTTTTGATATGTTGTGTAATTTCTGTTGTGTTTTTAAGTGTTCTCACATTATTGAATGTGTATGCTTCTTCCAGAACTTTGTAGAGCATTTTGTTCAGTTTGAATGTTGGGTTGCTCCTACGGTTCACTATAAGTCTGATGGGGTCCCATTTTTGAGTATCTTTGGATGTGATCTAAGGCAAGGTGCTTGTGGTCTCATTGTCACAATATTTCTTGCTTGTTGGATGGTGAGTAGAAAGTTGATGATGTCTGAAATGCGTTTAATGTTTTTTTGTATTCTGGCTGTTGGGTCTTTATATATTTCTGTGATGTTGTTGGTTTGGAGGAAGTAAAACGTTTTTTCTTCATATGTTGCTCTGTTCATTACAACAGTTGTGTTACTCTTGTCAGCTTTTACAATTATTGCATTATTTAAGTTTTATTTATTCTTATTGGTACATCTAAGGGCTTCTTCTCTGTGGTTGTATGTTGGGAATGGTTTTGCAGTTTCCTTCTCAATAATTACGTTAATCTCAAGGCAGGTTTCTATTCTGTCATTTTGCTTCTTAAAGGCGATGGTTGAGACCTGTGCAGCACAAGTGATGAGCTTGTCTTTGTTCTTTTGCCTCCAGTGCAGCTTGAACATTGTGTTTTAAATTTTTGCAAAGTAGTGCCTCTTCTTCTGCTGTCAATATAATGTTCTGTTGTTGAGGAAAGATGTGCCGAAAATTGTTTCCTTCGGTTGTTTTGGTTCAGTTTGAGAGGTAAATGTTACCTTACAAGATTAGCTATTTTTTCGTCTGTGTAGATTTTGGCTCAAAAATGGCTCTGAGCACTATGCGACTTAACATCTGAGGTCATCAGTCCCCTAGAACTTAGAACTACGTAAACCTAACTAACCTAATGACATCACACACATCCGTTCCCGAGGCAGGATTCGAACCTGCAACCGTAGCGGTCGCGCAGTTCCAGACTGTAGCACATAGAACCGCTCGGCTACTCTGGCCGGCTGTAGATTTTGTTTTCTGTCAATGAACTCGCTGTACTTTCTGACTTTTCGGTTGTGGAATCATATTCTAGACTGTGAAGCATCTTTCCCAACTTGTAATTCTGATTATAAAACTGATTGTTGAACATTTGTTTTTTAATATGAAGCTCTTTCAGTTCGTTTTTCAAACAGAGTTTTCTTGCGTATTCCAAAGCTTTCATTGCACTTGTGTTTTTCTTACGTCAATCTTGGCATGGTTTGGAATGAAGTTATTTTTTGAGACAATTTCTATTGAAGTGAATATGCTGTGTCATCATTGTGAGATTTTCTGCACTTTTTTGTATTCGAAAATAGTCTTGATTGCCTGATTAGGCAGATTAACTTTAAATGCTAACATTTTAGGTTAGGCTTTACCGTGACTAAATCCTAAGCTCTAAATTCCAATCACCACCTCCTCAAAAATATCGTCTACTACAGCAGATATGTAGATGATACCATTATTTTCATCAAAGGCAATAAAGATGACGTCATTGAGTTGAACCAGTTATTCTACAATTCCCACGAAAACATATAATTCAAGAATAACAGACATTAGTTTGAAATTTATCGGAAGCCTACCAACACACATATCACAATCCACAGCTCGTCTTGTCACCCCACAGCCCACAAAATGGCAGCATTCCGCTACCCTAAAACACTCAATAATGACAAAGCAAACATAGCACAAAACACAATAAAGATAGTATCTTCCATACAATCCCTTTCTAGGTAACATTTCACATCAGATTGGCAATGTCTTCAAACGAAAAGGTATAAGCATATCCTTTACCACAGACAACAAGATTGGATAGAAGTTAACCCACAGCATCAGCACACACAAGCCTCTTCATCACACAGGTGTGCACAAAATTGAATGTTTGGAGTGTGACTGCTTCTACATAGGCCAGACAGGCAGATAATTTGAGATTATCTTCAATGAACGCATGGCAGCACTCAAAAACAAAAAATATCACCCATTAGCAGTAGCCACCCACCTGCATGAAACAAAACACCATGTCAACAACACAAGTATCAGCATCCTACACATCCATTCAAAAGGCAGAAAACTAGACGTCCTTGGAACACTCGAGATATACAAACACCAAACAAAACAACCTAAATCCATCTTAAATGACAAAAAGTGATAACATTTACAATAGTATCATTTCTGTTTTCAGCAACTGCCTATGTCATTAAAATTGCAAAGCACACACACACACACACACACACACACACACACACACACACACACACACACACGTTAATATTTTCCATCAATATTTAGTTATATTGCCATGACAGCCACCAAGTGTACAAGAGATTGATCTCATTTACAGATATGTCATCACACCAACAGCTTGTATCCCTTGTCAGCTTGAAACTATATGTACCTCAACTACTGGCACAAGTTGTAAATCCATCTACATATTTTAAAGCATTATCCAATGCATTACCCCAACCTTCAACCTTCACGCAGTTATTACATGTAACAGATATAATCTTAAGACCCCTTGGTCTAATACAAAGACTTTTTTCACCCTCTCTCTGCCTCTCACATTTTGTTTCTTCCCTTGGCCTCCAGCCTTTCATATCTATCTGTGAATTCCATCCAAAATTGTTATTTGTGTATAATTTCAACATTGTAGTCAATATGATTATTGTACTTAAAGTTTGAAACATTTCACCTTATTGTACAGACGTGTGTGAAGTTCAAGAAATTTCAACTGGTCAAAATCGGATTTATATACCACCTGAGGTATTTATTCCAATGCATAGATTCGACACCTCAAAACAAAAACCTTCAAATTCTTTAAAATTTATTCTGTACTAATATTGTTACGTTATTATTCCTTGTACTTTGTGATAATGATGTCTCTTATGCTATAGGATCCTTGCACACAATAGTTTGCAGACGCCATATTTGTTTAGTAAATATGACAGCGTACATGTGATGTGTTACGACAGTGAAAGGATCCTGTGACTACTGAAGGTACTTCGTACTATTTTTTTATGTTTACTGTTAGATACACGTTTAATTTTATCAAAAGAAACCCAACCCATGTTCTTAAATAGTGTTTGTTTCTCCATGAGGCAGTGCCACAATTTCCTAAAAAAAAGTAGCACAACACACACACAAATGTCATACTAACAAATGTAAATCCCCCTGATGATGGAGTTTAAACCACTGAAACAAGTCATAGAGATAAAAAAACGGTGGGCGGGAACAGTAAACCTGTTTTTCCATTTAATGATCAACCCAGCTCCTGCAGTGTCAGTGTACAGTTTTTTAACCATATGCTATGTATGTAGTTTTCTGCAAGTACAGGGGATATAATTTTAGAAATGTCTGCTATATATCTTTGGAACCGGACATGGTCACGTGCCTCCTGCTCCCATAATCCAATTTGTGCTGCATGATAGTTGTAATTCCATGCAACCATTATGTATATATATTTTTTTATCTTCTGTCTTAGAATTCACCTCGTTAACAGCACTCATCGTCAGCAAAAACTAATGTCATTTGAGATGGTGGTGCCATACCGGCAGGAGCAGCAGTTTGACAGGTAAATTCAGTGACGATCGGTAGGAAGAATGCTTCCTGTGCTATTCTGGGAAGCATTGGGGCATGTACCTCAGTGCTAGATGCGCTCCACAGCTATGCATCATCACGCCAGCGACGGTACCCACGTGAACACCTGTTTTGACAGGAATTTCTTTGTTGTTATGTATGAAACAAATGTCGCCGCCTCTTCCTTGTGGGACCCAAATGACACCTATGCATTGCTTGGCAGCTGGCTGTGGCGGCGGTGGTGTCGGGTGTGCAGTGGGGGGATAGGTTTTCTTAGTAACAATCTTTTGTTTAAACTGTATTCTATCGATTTTAATGACCAGTAGTATGCTGCGAATTAAAGACAAGTACCCTATACATATGGAAAATATCGATTTAATTAATTTGCAGAATTTTTTATGTCAACATGGTGTTAGCTGGACAATAGTTACGAGTGGGGTTGAGGGGAGGGGTGCGTGGTTGGGTGACATGGAGCAGAACAGCAGATTAAGTGCATAACACTAGATTGATTTTCATAATTTTTATGTAAAACGCAGTACAATAGTTTATGGGGGCGGGTGTACCAGAAGATGGTGGGAGGACATAACTAAGTACTTAATTTGGCATCATATGCGGTACAATAGTTTAAGGAAGTGGGGGTGATGTGGAAAACCACTTAACAGAACAATAGGTTAAGTAAGACTCATGTCTGTCCTATCCAGCGCAGGCTAAGTCCTTTTCCAGTCAGTTCCTAGGAAGAGGTGGCTGTCGGATGACAGGTTAGTGGAAGTGCCCTTTACTCCCGTCATTTTCTTATGTTAGTGAAGGTAGTAATGGTACATTGCATTGTCCTGATGGAACTTGAAGTTCCTGCCATTTTCTGGACAACGAGAGTGGAGGAGGAGGGGAGGGGATTTACCAGTGGATGAGAGGTTAATTAATTGATCAATTTAAATAAGTGGTCAATCAAACTGATAAGAGTGAGAGGCACTATTCCAATAACTCAGACCTGAAAGTGTACCAATAGCAGAGAGGGGGGATGGGGGTTCGGGGAGGGGAAGGGGCTGGGGAGAGGGGCAATAGGATAAGTGGCTGTCAATCAAAAGGAAAGGGGGGGACATGGAAAACCACTCAACAGAACAATAGGTTAGTACCTATCACTCACAGGAGAACAGTAGGTTAAGTACATGTCAATCCAAGGAAAACAATAGGTTTGCCCCTGAGTGCATAACTGCCCTGATGTAGGCAACCCACACAAACAAAATGGACTGAAACTAAGGTAGTCCCTCTACTGGGGTGAGTGCATCAGTATACATGTCATCATGGATAAATTCGCACATATGCTGGGAGCTCAGTTTGATAGGATGCGTGTACATAGGCAAAACATTCGCTTGTACATGGGCGCGAAAATTCAAACTCTGTAAAATAAGGTTGGAGGCGTACGCAAGGAACTAAAGACGTATTGTCAAACCCTTCTGAGACTGAACAGTACCCTGAATGATCTGGTTAATACAACTGAGAAGAAATTAAACAGCTTAACTGAATGGAAATAGCTGTCATTGACACGGGGACATGGTACGAACAGGTTAACGTAATTACAATGAAAATAGGCAACTTAATTAAAGGGAAAACAGCTGTTACCGAGACGGAGGAGCAGCGTTGCACTTAAGTCCGATTAGTATACACCGAAATTTTGGCTACGCATAAACTCATCGAGGCATAGTAGGCCGTTCGCGAGAAGATACGGACGCTGAGGTTTGAAGCGGGAGTAGATACTGCGAGAAACCTTTAAACCAGTTACTGAATCCTCTCAGCGAAATTCCGCAAACGAGACGATTACGCTATTGCCGATTTTATTAACCGTCACAGCGACGCTATGACAGAGAAAACTTTTGGTGGCAGTGGTGAGAAACCATACATGTTGCGCACACAGTGTATAACTTTAAATGAAAAAAGTAATTCAGATCGGCGATAAACAGTTTCAAAGAACACCCCGTCCACTGAACCTTATACTCCATAGACCTACAAAAACTAAATTATTCGTCTAAGGGGTCTGGAAATGAATAGAGAAAAGTTGCTTTTAACTGATCTGCATAAGAATTGAAACAGCAGAAGCAATGTGAAATACAAATCCATTGCTAAATCTATTTTCTATGGTGAAAAAAATAGCAGCGGTGATGGTATTAACATTCAGCAAAAAAGGGAAGGCAATTCACTCCCGCATTATATGTATTACGACGACCCCAATGAGCTAATGGATCGGCTACGACAACTCATGGCATCAGCTGCCGCTGGTAATACAGCTCATTGGAATGAAGTTGTTTCAATAATTTCTGAGCTTAGAGAGAGAGGCATCATCGATTAAATATGGAGACTGTACTTCGCGGCCGGCCAAGGTGACCGAGCGGTTCTAGGCGCTACAGTCTGGAACCGCGCGACCGCTACGATCGCAGGTTCGAATCCTGCCTCGGGCATGGATGAGTGTGATGTCCTTAGGTTAGGTAGGTTTAATTAGTTCTAAGTTCTAGGGGACTGGTGACCTCAGATGTTAAGTCCCATAGTGCTCAGAGCCATTTATTTGTAATTCGTGAATTGCAAAAACCAGCACATAAAACATGCCCTCGAAGATATGTTATGGTTAAAGGCTTGGAGGACCTGCGTCAGGCGGATCTTGTCGATATGAAGGAATATTTAAATGTGAATAACTGATGCAAATATATTTTAATGGTCACTGATACTTATTCTAAATATGCCTGGGCATTACCCTTGAAAGTGGAAACAGAGAAGGAAATCGCGCATGTGTTTGATGAATTACTGCAAACGGGGACGCATCCAAGCCCAATCAACCTACAAACAGATCACAGCGGTGAGTTTTACAATAGATATTCCAAGATCGTGATGGAGCGGTATGGAATACATCACTACTCGACCTTCACCCACCCGAAGACGAGTATCGTGGAACGTCTGAACAGAGCAGTGAAAACCCAAATGTGGATGCAATTCAATCTTCGTGGCTCGCACAAATTAGATCGATATAACTGCAACAGTATAATCGAATCAAACATCGCACGATAAAAATGAGACCAATCGATGTTCGCAATAATAGACTTCTAGATACAGTATAGAATCGTATTAAAATGTTAGATCCGCGCAAACAGCTATTTAATGTAGGTTATTTAGTACATACTTCAAAACACAATATAGTATTTGAGAAGTCGTACATGCCAAACTGGTCAACCGAAGTATTCACAGTTTCCAAAATGCTGAGAACGAATCCTAGAACCTACCTCTTAAAGGACAGCGGTGGTACTGAAATTGCAGGATGAATTCTATCCGTAAGATAATTTACTGCTACAGTGAAACCAGAATCAGTCTAGCATTTGACATGTAAGCAAGGTTCCGTGCTTCTTACTATGAAGGTGTTGAAGAGGAAGGATGCCTACTCAGTCCACGGAAATTGAAGGAGCAGGCACCAATCATCGTAATAGACTGTTCTAAGCAGAATGAGATAATTAAACCAGAATAATAGATGTACGAATTGAATTTGAATCCTCACCAAACTGTAGAGTATGCTCTAAATATATATGACCGTGTGATTAACTACCGTGCACTTCCTGGTGTTGTGCAGCGCTGTACAATTGACCAAGTGCAGCGGCACGCACAGAGCATTTCACAATGACAACTTGCAGTGTGAACATCGCTGCTGATATTCAAGGTTTCGATGATGATGGGTGTGGACAATTCATATTTAAAGATGTTGCACTCACAGCATTCACAGAAGATGCTGGTAAAAGAGAGGCTTTCTCAGCAAGAATTCCATCACCGTGGTCTTTCAAGGATGTGAACTGTGTTAAAACACGGAGGAGTGCAATGTGGCTAACACGTTTCTTTCATGGACTCCACTGAGACGATCCTGGTATATCTTATAAAGAAATTATGACGTCACTTAGAATATTAGATCATCCTGAGACTATCATCGACATCGAAGGCGACGAGAAGATCACATGGATGCAAGGAATCTTCATGTTTGCATCTATTCAAGATCTGGAATTCTACGGGTGTCCTGCTGTCCATAAGCTCAAGAAGAAGAAGATGTGTAAAAATAGTGTTGTGTCTGCTTATGAACATGTAAAATTACTTTTAAGTTGGATTAATGAAAACCAAATAAACTTTGTTACGTCATTTTTTGGATTTTTGTGTCTTTCTACCAAGCTCCTCCTTAGATAATATGTAGCATTGCCCAGATCCTATGTCTGTGGCTTTGTTCAATCACAGGAGATATAATTTCAGCCATGTTGGCTGTATGTCTTTGGATCACGCACCACCTGTTCCCCAAAAACCTGTATGTGCAGCACGATAGGTGAAATCCCGTGCAATCATTACATATATTTCGTTTTCCTCCATCTTAAACGTCACCTTCGTCATGTTTTAAACTAATATATTGTGCATCTTGCACAGCCCTTATATACATTTGTAAGTGAAGGGATTTGTGGAATAACAACGAAGACGTATGGTAACGAATAACAATTTTTTATTCAGACATAAATACTCACAATAGTACTATGGCTCTACGTCCACAAATCTTGTTGTTTCTACAATGCATGAAGTAGTACTGCTTTTAAATTCACAGTTCTTGTTACTGTTTGAATTTTTCTTATTTACAATTCTTCGTTTTTAAAAATAATGGTACTGATGCAAAAATTTTGTCCTTCACATTGCAGTACTGTTTACAGCTATTGTAGACGTATAGTTTCTCTAACGCTAATGCTATTACTAGTGAAATTCCACCCAAACAGAAGACTTAATCTATACGTTGAACTGGATGGCTCTAAATATTTTCCACTTCAAGCAGCTGAAATAAACTAATAATTCAATCAAGCTGATGGCACCATAATGTTCATCCCAAACAGCTGCACTAAAATGAACTGGGTGAAACTTACACATAAAACTAGTGGTACGTGGCCCCTTTAATACGATCTTGTACAATCCATACCACAATTATTAACAGGAAGGGAAACGGGATAGCGAATCATGGTTGGTAGTCATACTTTGATTTACGCATACTAAATTTATTAACATAAGATTCCTTCAGCTAATTCCGCACAGTCTTCAGTATAATGCAGCAGTCACTTAGTATAAGTTCTTATTGAAACAAGACGGTTATGAGAACCCGACAAGTATAACCATCAAATGCATATGAAATCAGTTAAGAAACAACTAGTAAACACAGTATTGCCGTGGCTTCGCCACACTTAACAAAAGCTTACAACAGACAGTACAGTTCCTATCGGAGTGGGCCAGCCACTTTATTACATTTGATTCCTACACAGCCCAACACGGCCCAAACAACACTTAAAGCTCACGTGGTTAACCACAATTCACTAGAACATGGATATGTAACAGAAGCAAGAGAGGTTGCCATGAAACAAACCCAGATTACACTTTACGTGACTACACACTGTAACTTAAAAAGAGATGTGACATCGACTCAACAAGCACTGTGAACTGTCTATTACCACAGAGACAGATCACTGCAATTAGCCCAAAATTACATGACAATCGATAGAGAGAATTTGATTACTTTGCACCTGCTCTATTTGCTAACGTTTAATTAGTTGCAGGTCTATCTTTATGTAACCCCCCCCTCCAAAGAAAAACAATTGTTTCAACATCAGAAAATCACAATCAAGTTACAAAACGCGTTCTCCCTGCCTTGGCGGAAAGGAAAGATATACTAAACTTTTGGTATGGCGTCTTCTCCCAAAGTAATCCAGCTGTGGCAGGGTTACGTAAGCACAGCAGGACCTACCTTGCGGGTTTCACCTCACTCCCCACCAATGCGTTGGCACTTACAGCAGCTTTGGACAAACACAGGACAACAGTAACTCTTTGATGTTTGCACACAGCACAACTCAGCTTCTCATGCAGCTTAACCACTTTACTTCAGGGATCTTTCCCTTGATAGAAATCACGAAACTTGTATCTCCGAGCTGCCCCAAAACACAGACTTGAGACTTGCCGGCCAATACAAATGCGCTGATAGGGCACACCCAGTCGCAGTCAACACTCCTTTCTCCGGAGACTTCCCACGTCTCTCTATGTTTTTCTTTTGAAAACTAACGGCCGACTCTTGAAGCTCGCCAACCCGGAAGAAAGCCACACGATATGCAAAGATCTCATATACCCTCCACAATCGATCGCAACGATATAACGAGCGTACCTAGTGCTGGCGCCAGTCGGCCATGGCTCAGCTAGTATGACTTGGATAGCAAGCAGTAATTGAAACTTAAAAACTACTGTTTAAACATCTACTCATAGGACAACACACACACACACACACACACACACACACACACACACACACACACACACACACACACACACGAAGTGCCAAAGCGAGAAATACGGTAAACACACACACACACACACACACACACACACACACACACACACACACACACACGAAGTGCCAAAGCGAGAAATACGGTAAAGTATTTGTTTCCTTCCCTTACAATTTTTTAATTTTTTTGATGATTTTGGTTCAATTTTTTTAAATCTTAGATAAGTTTTATAATTTGTTACCTGTACATACTGCTTATATATTCGGGCCCAGTATAATGCTTCTTATTTAGAAAAGGAAACAAAATATATTTAGGCACAGGTATACCCGTTGTGAAATTTAAAATCTTCCCGGTGAATTAAATAGTCAAAAAGATTTCGGGCTTGCAGCCGGTCGTCGTTAGCTTCCATCCACGATATTTCGACTGGAAAACTGCCAGCCATCCTCAGGTGAGCCATCGAAGACAGACGAAGACGCCCTGCGTTCCGCAATATATGGTTCAAATGGCTCTGAGCACTATGGGACTTAACATCTATGGTCATCAGTCCCCTAGAACTTAGAACTACTTAAACGTCACTAACCTAAGAACATCACACAACACCCAGTCATCACGAGGCAGAGAAAATCCCTGACCCCGCTGGGAATCGAACCCGGGAACCCGGGCGTGAGAAGCGAGAACGCTACCGCACCACCACGAGCTGCGGACTATAGCGTGCAGCGAGTATTCCGCGCATGCGTCAAAATCATATTGACAGACGAACCACACCGCCCGCCAGCAGCGCCGTCGCTGGTGGGACTGCAGAACTCAGCTGCCTTCGGCGTTGTCAATTGCCGCGGCCAGCAGATCATAGAGATGACAGGGTTCCACGCATTATCTAGCTGGTAGCCATTGTCACGGTTCATAAGATTGTCTGTCATGCGAATTTCCACTGATTCTTTTATGACTGAGTCCGAAAAGGATGTTGCTGTGGCCAAAATTGTTGTCTTGTCATACTCCACTGAGTGTCCAATGGAAATGCAATGCTCAGCAATTGCAGCCTTGCTAGGTTGCAAAAGGCGAGTACAGGGCTGATGTTCAGTGCAACGTTCTTCTACTGTTCGCAAAGTTTGTCCTATATATGACATGTCACACTGACAAGGTATTTTATAAATTCCCGCCTTTGCAATACCAGATCGTCTTTCACTGATCGCAACAGGTCTAAAACCTTCGATGGTGGACGGAAAATCACTTTCACTTCGAAACCGTGGAGGATTCTTACAATTTTGAAGGAAATGTTGCCAACAAAGGGAAGAAAAGCTAAAGATTTAGTAGGCGTGCTCTCTTCTTTCTCCACTCCCTGTTTCTTTAGCTTAATTGCAAGTGCCGTGCTAATTTGTCGGATAGAATATCCATTCTCTTTGAAAACGCTCTTCAGGTGGGCAAGCTCTTCAGGCAAACTATCTGCATCTGACACTACATGAGCTCTGTGTACAAGTGTTTTAAGTACACTCATTGTTTGCGATGGGTGATGGCAGCTGGACGAATTTAAATACAAATCAGTATGTGTGGGCTTTTGATAAACTCCCTATCTTGGATGTGCTAGTTAGACAGAAGAGTGATGGCGCACTGGGGCATTCAGTTTATCGAAAGCCCACACATACTGATTCACATTTTGATGGCCGCGGCAACTGACAACGCCGAAGACAGCTGAGTTCTGCAGTTCCGCCAGGGAGGGCGCTGCCGGCGGGCGGTGTGGTTCGTCTGTCAATATGATTGTGACGCATGCGCGGAATTCTCGCTGCACGCTATATATTGCGGAATGGAGGACGTCTTGGTATCCCGCCAGAACCCAGGCGATGATTGTGGGCAAAACCACCCCTTCCTTTCGCCTCCATGATTTCTATCTCACCATCTATGGCCGTCCTATCACCCTCACTCCCACCCTTAAGTACCTTGGCGTCACCCTCGACCGTCGCCTCTCCTGGACTCCCCACCTCCGGACAATCCAAGCCGACTCAGTCTCCTCAAGCTCCTCTCCGGCCGTACGTGGGCTATGGACCCCTCCACCATCCTCCACACCTATAAACCCCTCATCCGCCCTCTCCTTTGTTACGCCCATCCGGCCTGGATCTCCGCCCCCCCCCCTACCTTTTATAAATCCCTCCAAATCCTCGAACGTCATGCTCTCCGCCTCGCCTATCGCATCCGTCTCCCCTCCCCCACGTGGATCCTGTACGATCTCATTCCCTTCCCCCACCTCCTCCTTTTCCTTGAAAGGATACGGATCCTGTACACCTCCCGCAAACTCGATCCTCCTCACCCGCTCGTCTCCCCGCTCCTCTCCCACCCCCGCCCGCTGCCGCGCCTGTATTCCCACGTCCCACTCGGTCTCCATCTCTCCACCCTCCTTACCCTCTCCCAAGGTGGCTTCCGCCAGCTCCCCCTCCCTGATGATGTCCTCCTCCCCTCCATATACCCCTCCTACCAACTTTGATCCTCCCTCCCTCTTCCTGTATCTGTTCCTTTGGGCACCCACCATACCTCCCCCCCTCCTCCCCACTTCTCCCCCGGGCCCCCCTCCCCTGTCCTTCTACTCCTCCTCCCCTCTCCTCAGCCATTGGCATCTCTGTTCTCCACTCTCCACCCTCTCCACCCACCCTCACCCTGCTTCCCCTCTTGGCAGGTCCCCAGACTCGCACACGCTACGTGGACTTTCGCGCGCCGGAGATCATCGCCATCTGTGTCTCGTGTGTGTGACGTCATTTCGTGTTTTTAGTGTCCGCCGTCACGCTTCTGCGTTCACTTGTGCCATCGGATTCATCAGTGTTCTGTGCGCCGTGTCAACGTGTTTTCAGTGTCTTTCTCGTCGAGTGTGAACGGCTCCGTGTTTTTTGTGTGACTGTGACCACTGTTTTTTGCCCGTCACTATGTTCATTTTCATTCTCCATTTTTTGTACTGTGATTGTCAACTCTCTGGCTGAAGAGCGGCGTAGCATGCCGCTGCCAGCCTATCTGTTTAGTTCAGGTGTTAAAATAACAATAAAGTAAAAAAAAAAGAAAAAAGACGTCTTGGTCAGTCTTCGATGGCTCACCTGAGGATAACTGGCAGTTGTCCAGTCGAAATATCGTGGATTGAAGCTAACGACGACCGCCTGCAAGCCCGAAATCTTTTTGAATACAGGTATACCCATTTACACAGACATTCACACTGAAATGCACTCACAAGCATACACACAGACACACATAAGCACTCCCACATGCAGGCACGCCATACATCACACACTCAATATTTAAACTATGGTAAAGGAGCCATACTATTAGGTACAAGCTCTCACTCACTCTCTCTCTCATTCACACCGTCGGAGTACCCCACCCCCTCTCGCGCTTCAAGTAAATAGAGTGAGCACGGGAGGGTTTCGATCCCATCATCACAAAGGGCTCTTTCATCGTCAATCCGACTTTAGATTGCAGCGTAGCGTACACCTCGTGACCTCACGTTCGAATACTAGTAAGCTGTAGCAAGTGCCGAGGTTACAGCGGAACACGGCGAACAGCACCGTACAAACACTGGAGGTAGTCTTCGGCTATGAGGACACGTGATGCCGCACACTTGGATCTTAGACCCACAAACTCCACAATCGGCAATCCACCCGCCTCATATTTCATTAAGCCAAAAACCTTCTTGTGCTGAGGAATAATATCGTAAGGATTATAGGCTGCATATGCAGATGTGTCGAATTCATTACCATGACACCTAATTAATTCATATGGATTGCAGTTCTTCACCCAATAGAAGCAGCTATCTGTATCTATATAAAGTAATTTTGGCTCTACTTAACACGGTTTAGCAAACTCATAGTGGAAGAGGTACATGTAGAGTCTTGAGATGTCCAGTATACACATACCCAAATAGATTGGCTCGTAAACTCTACTGTACCCTTCGACATCTCCACAGCAACAAAGTTTTCACTGAAAATACTGACCCATTTAAAATTGGGTCTGGCGATGCAGTTTCATACGCCCCAACGCCCACCCCATTTGGTCCTAATCAAAATATCGCTTTCATTTCTTGTATTCCGCATAGTTTTAACGAAAATGGAATCTTTCATCAATTTATAAAAATCTTTTCGAAATCTCTAGTGAAGCTCGTCCTCTTTTCGATATTTAATTCAATGTACTCCTTCAACCAGAGGGACTGTTTGAAAGAGATAGCCCAGGTGATTCTACCCAGCTCTATCCCTAAGCTGGGACACTACTGGAGATTACAATAATAAACATACCACTACTTGTGTCCAACAGTGGTCTTCAGTTGCTGGCATCTGTGGCCGAGCGGTTCTAGGCGCTTCACTCAGGAACCACGCTGCTGCTACAGTCGCAGGTTTGAATCCTGTCTCGGGCATGGATGTGTGTGATGTCCTTAAGTTTAAGTAGTTCTAAGTCTAGGGGACTGATGACCTCAGATGTTAAGTCCCGTAGTGCTCAGAGTAATTTTTTCTTATCTTCAGTTTAGGGATAGTGCTTCCTCATGGAACTTGTTGCTCTGGACATAACGGCAAGTCACTTGTCATTTCATGCAAACTAACGGGGTATAATAGGTCTGCCTCCACCAAATACATTACATCAGAATCAGCCGGCAGGCCCAATATTTTCCCTCCTAAACACTCTAATTCATTTTCGGGCAACCATTGAAACACACCATCTGGCAGCGATTGCATCATGGCATGCCCATATAAATTATTCACATCCAAATATAGAATATAACTTGAATCTAGGGATGCATTGAACACCGCACCCTTATGTGGATTATTTGACCTGGTTTGTCTATGGACACACTGGCAAAGTCCTCCACGGACTCCGCGCCCCAAGAAAAGAAGCATATCAGCATTAGTTAAAAGTTCGATGCCGTGCCTCGTATTCTTAAGGACTGCGTCCCAGGACAACCCAGATCCTGTGTAATAAAAGGCAGGGTCCAGAGAGTATGTGGCCAGGCATACACTCTGGAACTTTCCAAAAACATCTCGTCGGTGTCGATGCATTGTCTTGCGTATTCACCCAAACTTGGAATGTTGAATTCCTGCCAGACATTCAAGGCAGGCTCATAATTTGCGCTAGTTATGACATCGCCTTTGAGAGTACTGATAAATGCAGAAACGTCGATAAGCCTGGTTTCGTCGTGTTTCGCCTTACTATCCACATACTGACAAGGGAAAACTCCTTTCCTAGTCACAAGCTGAAACTTTTCCTCATTGGAGTATGCAGATCGTGTGATATACATACCCTCCAGAGGTAGAGTTTCAACGAGTTTCTGGAGTGGCGCTTGCATAAAACGTAGTGTGTCAAGGAAGCCGAGACTAATTTTTGGCGTCTTTCGTTTAGAGAATGAAACATATTTCTCAACACTGACCTGATTTTACTCCCAACCGAAATTAAGCAGTTGCACAACTAGAAACTGAGTGTCATACCCACTTAAATTATGGAAGAAACCGAATATATGTCGTGGTAACTCATACTTCAAATTGTATGGGTTGTAAACTGCATCGCGGAACTTCCCCAAGAGATGATAATGATCTCTAAAGGGATTTTCCACTTTTGTATGTAATAGAAGCCCACAAATATGACAGTCAATCGCATCATTGTATAATTTATTATCCTCCTCTGATTCTATCATGGGGATGTTGGTGCTGTAAAGCCTATCAACATCCCATGGGAGTTTTTCAAGCTCAGTGAGCAACCAAACTGCAGGATTATCCCCAACATAATATTCATGGCCGTTAAGACTTGAATCATGTGAACATGCAAGTTGGTACGCCGCCTCATACGGCATGTGTTCGTGCGTGAAGGTGGTATGTGATGCTAAGGGGTTCCCTTCACAGGGTGTCATAGGGGCAAGGAGACATTAGAAGTCTGCGTATACAACCAAAGGATATCGTTCCTGGTGGTGAGAATTCTTGAATTTAATGAACTTGTGTTCTTCCGTAGTCATGACAAAATATACCGATTCCTTTGATTCACAGCTGGTCAGATGCTTTTTTAAATATGTTTCTTCTGAAAACGTATTCAGACACCCGAAACAAATGTGTTTCGACAATTGTCTGTAAAGGAACCGGGACATGTCTTTGATACATACATAATTCTGATTATCACTTTCAGAGAATAGCAGCATGTTTACATGAAGATCACACTCACCTGCATATTTCGAAAAATGGAGTGGTCCAACTATAGTATGCTTGTCTTGCTCATCTGACCTGCTTTTCTACTTCTTCTTCAGGCCATAAACGTGAACAGACATTCTGGGATGTTGTGCCTCAAATTTTGGTATGTCCTGAATCTTTAAAGGGAACTCAATACCATCAAAATTATAATCTCAGGTGATTTTATTCTTTTGTACATTGTATGTTGTTGAGCACTCGGGATGGTGTCGATAATGATAATTTCTCTGACAAGCCAGAATTGACCATGCAAAACAAGCATTATCCTTCTTGTTTTATTAAAACAGACCAATTTGTTCTTAATAGCCTCAGGGAGTTTTATGTAACTGCACCCTCCATTTAACGGATCATAGACATGAATATAGATGTTGAGGCGTGGTATTTGGCTAAGTGCTTTAGCTGACCCTCTTACTTCGATCTCGGAAAACTGGGCCGGTATAGCACCCAAGGTAGATTCACGATACCACTCCTCGATTCATGTACTCCCAGGTGTAATGGTATTATCACCTCAGATGTAGTGCAAGATTGTCTCCTCAGCAGCACCCTGCTGTCTGAGTGAGTGAGAACTCACAGCAAAGTACTTCATTACATTTAATGGCATTATATCTAGGATCACCTAAGACTTTGAGGAGCTCTGCCTCCAGCACCGGGAGGCACGCTTCTAGAAACCTGACTGGGTCACGATATGCCCCAGCCGGATTCTCAATTCTAGTAACTGACATGCGCCTCTCAAAGGCCCTAGCAACTGCCGAGTATTCTAGAGAGATCATGACGCCACTAATCTGATGTTCTTCACTACCAGGACAGAATAGAATACTACCGCTAGCCACAGGTTCATTCTCACGAAGTGGATGAGGGCGCTGGGGTGGAGGCGCTTTCAGGGTGGAGGGCTATGCGCTGAGCAAACATACCTTTCGTTGCCAGAGAGGAAGAGCAGCTGGAGCAAGAGTAGGAGGAGGGGGCGGCGGCGGCCGCTAGCACATGCGGGAGCACCCAGGCTGTGGAGAGGGTTCTCGTTGATGCTGCTGCATGTTGGAACCTACAGCATCCCCAGGCTGGTAGGTGGGAGATCGCTGCTCTGACTGAACCACCCACAGACACCAGAGGGTAAGGGGTGGTTTGGCGGCAGGCCCTGCAGTAGCCGCGGCCGCCTCTAGCGCGGCAACGAGCGGCTCTTTGCAGGTCGGTGCACGCCACTCGGGTATCTGTCTGACACCCGCTAGTACAACCATCGATGAAGGTCGAAGTGCCACAGCAAGCTCTTGTCGTGGTGGTCTTGGTGTCACCTCTCTAACATACGAATAATGGGAAAAAATGAGGACAATGCTCAAGATTTTTTTAAATATATATGCTGTAAACAAACAACGACAATTAAGTGTGAACTGTGATTTTACTTTCAAAACATTTTCTTAGGAGTTTACTTTATTTACTAGCAATTCATGGAAAATATTAACACATTTAATCACACTATGTGAGCGTGGAAGTAGTTGCCAATGGGTAACTGAAGAAACAAATTAAATTTTTTTTTAATAAATGCAAATTTTATTCCTAAAAGCCCTTTTTGTTTGTTTGAAACAGATTTAAAATTATAATCAGAACGCACCCTGTAAATATCAAATTACAATTTATTCAGAGGCAGATATATATATATATATATATATATATATATATATATATATATATATATATATATATATTGATAGTATGAGCTTTCAGGCTGAGAACCTTGCCGCTCCCTTGTAACACGGCCGTAGTCACGACCGCTCACAACAACTTCTGAAAGACTACTCTGATGCAAATCTACAACACACCAGATTACTTTAAGCTAAAAATTTTAACAACTCACACCAACACATAAACTATGCACCCCGTAAGAAAGATGGAAACGGTACAAACACTCACATTAAAAATTATTTGCCTCCAAACGTGCAACTTCTTGTTGAAAGAACTCTTACGGTGGAAGGGTGGCAACTTTATATACTAAAATGACCATTTAAATAAAATCCATGAAATGCAGTTTTACATAAAATGTGCCAACATGCTCTACATTACACATGTAATTCCTTGCAAGATGATAGGCAAGATAAAAACATTTCAGGAATTCGGCCTTACACCTTGAAACGTCCCCTTAGAACAATTATACATGACTGTCCTTAAACTGACACACAATATTTTTAGCGCAACGCAACCTGACTTTCAGAAATCCCTACAAAAGAATGGCCCTGAATAACATTAACCTATACGTTTCACAAATCACTTACCACACCAAAAATCTTCGTTACTCGAACTACTGCAATACAGCGAGCGCCACTAGTGCCAGCTAAACAAAAGATTCAAACTACTGAAGGCACTAACTACTGATAGGCATAGTTAGCAAATGAAAGATTTTAATAGAGAACAAACAATGTATTTACCTTAATAATCATAATATATATGCCATCCAGTCTTATAAATTTCAAAACTCCGCCATTTCTCTCCCCACATCCACCACTGCTGGCGGCTCACCTCCAACTGCGCAACACTACGCGCTGTTCACATCCAGCTGCCCAACACTACAATGGCAGACAACAATGGAAACTAGCCACAGGCTGCACGCAGCACAGCCAGTGATTTTCATACAGAGAGCGCTACGTGGCGGCGGCGTTACCAATATAGGAACCTAAACAGCCTACTTACATAGCCCCCATGCTCCCCACAAAAAATTTTACAAATTGTTTTGGGCACTGGCCAATACATATTTGAAAACATTTTTCATAATTACAATAACAAAGAAATCAAATGCACACACTTATTGATACAATGTTGGTCAAAAGCTAAAATTTTCTCACACTCTATTAAGAAAGTCCTGATCATTCATCATAATAGTAATTACAGTTTTTTTCACAAAGTCTCATTAGTAAAAGAAATTGCACACAGAAGTAGTGGATATCCATGCAGTCTTGAAGAAGTAGTGTTGTCCTTCCAACGGAAAGACAAAGCTGACTCTTGACATGCAGACAGGTAATGGGCCACAACAGAGTAAACGCACAGCAGAGTCATTCGACGTTTTGAAGAATATTGGTAGAAAGGTCGTCACAGAGCAGACCCACTGTAGTCCTGGTAGAAATAATGGTATTGGTGAGTCATCAAAGGTCTAGATCCACTGTAGTCCTTTTAGAGATGGCCAGCAGCCATCTGCTGCGATTGTGCAGGTGCACAATCACCATCGAAGAGTCTTGCGGACAATATAGCAAGTTCATAAACCATCACTTATGCACTCACAAAGAATTTTTTTGAAATGTTCTTAGAACCAGCAATGCTGTTATCCAGTCCCTTGCTGAATTATTAACACACGTGCAAACACTAACAGTCCCGACTTCTCACATATTGCCCATATACTATGACCAACAGAAACGTGTGCAGTGAAACGTAACTTAAAAGTTACTTAATTTGATGAACTGATGTCAATTACAATTTTATAACATAAGAATACGATAACAAAGGTACAAAATACATCATTAAAAACATAACAATACAGATAACATTTGTAGTACAGGCTTTACAAAAGAATAGAAATAACATATACATCAGTGTTACAGGAATTATGACATAAGTAAATAAATAAAATAGTGAGATTAGTTTTCAAAACATTAATTTCACACATGAGAATTGAAACAGAACAGAATTAATAATGTGTAAACATCTTTACAAAGAAAATGACATATTATAAATGCAAATTATATTTGAGGATATCAGTATTCCTCATCATTAGCGAATGTAGCTTAGTACCAGAAAAATTCTACAACATAAATCATATTAGCTAAACATATAAAGACAGGAACAACATAAATACACAAGGATACACAAACACATAGTGGGATAACACAAGGAAATGACAGGTTTTGTTTTATTGCAGTATTTTGCAAACAAAACTTTCTTTACTTCTTGGAGATCTCCCTTCATTCATCATTATTCCCAAAAAGTCCTATCTATACCTCCTACCTGTATTCTATTCATATTTCTTTCAAAATAATTATTTCTGATTGTACAATACTCATTTTGGCTCAAATCTTTTTCATATAACTTCGCAATGAATTCTTTGCCTATTCTCCATAGTCAGTTTCTTATATAGTCTACCCCTCTTAAGCTAACTTAAATCTACTGAGCTCAGATGCTAAACTAAGGGACGAGGCAATGCAGCAGCACAAAACAATTAACGCAAACAGCTATGAAAAAAAATTAAAATTGGCAAAGTAAGCAACAATATTACAACTAATATAAGGTAATGAGCAGCAAACAAGAAAAACAAATCAGTAGTAAACTGGCTTAGCAGAGTAACACAAAGTCAAATTCAGTAACACTATGCCTGGCAAACAGCAGCATCAAATGAAATAACTTATATCTAAACATGACATACCTCAAGCAGAAAAAAACATTACACTAAAGACAATAATGCAGACAAGGGAAATGTATATTCACATCTTGATGTCTATGTAATTAAATTGGTGCACCACAAGAAGTTATTCTACCAAAAAAATTACCAAGTAGTTGAAAAGAAAATTCCGTATGCAATTCCTGTGAAGGGAAATGTCTTTTTATGCTCCTTCGTTTTCTTGAATAGATCATAAAATTATTTAGTGGATCTGTAGGCATAAAATATTTATATTAGTACATCTATTAAAT
Organism: Schistocerca cancellata; assembly: GCF_023864275.1. Classification (NCBI taxonomy): domain Eukaryota; kingdom Metazoa; phylum Arthropoda; class Insecta; order Orthoptera; family Acrididae; genus Schistocerca; species Schistocerca cancellata. Next base: position 767,922,380 of record NC_064630.1, read on the forward strand.
TTTATTTTAACCAATGCTGCAGTGCAGCTAGAAACTAGATATTAAAAATAATGAAAATATGTACAAAGGAAGGCATGAAACATCATTCATTAGCCATATGGCATTTCATAAGGTAGTAAAAAATCTCTCAACTATAAAGACACTAGTCATAATCAGGTGTATAGACATAAAATATTTCTCGTCATTTCATTAGGCATTTCAGTAAATCATAAATTAAGAGCTCCACAGTGTAATCATATGTTTTCAAGTTTGATCGTGTCGTATTTGGGATGCTTTCTACAAAGGAATGTCAATAGCGAGGATAAGGGCCTCCCCTTTTTTTTCTACCTGTGCCTCTGAAAACGCACTCACTAATGGCTTTTTCTCCAGGCGTCTGACGCAGCTGGGTGCTCACGATGCATTACGTGCAGGTGGTCACTTAACTTTCTTACGTAAATATTTACAACAGCAGTTTCCGCTACAGTGACAGTCTCATATAAAAATATTTCACAGGTCAAGAATTTGCGTTACAAAGCTGTAGAAACAAAATCCTATTGATATAACAGTGTCAAAAAAAAATTTCGTCGGCATTGTAATACATTCAGGCATTCACATACATTTCATAACTCTTAAAGTACGATTCTTGGTTTCCGACAACCTTTTTCACAAACCAGAGTCCCTAACCACTACTCATTATTCCTTACCTTATTCGTCGACACTTTTCAATATTTCATCATAACAGATATGTAGCATAATTAAATAACTCATACAGCATCAGCTTATTAGTCATAAACATACCGCAACAGCATAATACACATAGTCATCGTAATAATAACATCATAACACCTCAGGCAACTCTCAAAATCGTCATAGCTTCCTCCAATTATTTCAAAACCTAAAAAAAAATTCTCTGCTCATGTCAAAAGCGTCATCTGCCTCAAACGTACTATAAAAATCATGATCCCATACCAAATATATCATTCAAAGCTCTCATAGTATCACAATGGTTCCGAAAAAATATGAACAGTTCACAGAGTACAGACAAAATACAATTTCGTAAGTGTGAAGTTATCCAACGGTGTAATTATGATAACATCTGTCACTGCCGTAGTAAAAAAGTTTGTCTCTCTCAGTTAAATGATCAGATAGCTATGTAATTTATGTGTTAAAGAAATATGGTACCGATGTGTAAAGTTGTATAAGCAAATACCATATTAGCTAGGGCTCCTTGTGCTTGCCAAACACATGGTACACAAAGTAAGCGTGTACCCCCCTGAGGATTAATGTAATTATACCCTCAGGTGTTACAGATTACAAGAATGGAATGAAATGTATTACGGAAAACCTTTGCATCATTGTACTTCAAATATCTTTAAAAATAAATGATTTTAGTACAAAATTAATCACTCAAATAAGTGTCCTGTAGCGCTAAATGTGCGTCTTGCTGTAAGATAATCTCTGTGGAAGTGTCGTAGTTATTGTCCTCCGAAAGCTAAGTTCTGCAGAAGTCAATGTACTTACCTCATGATAAACAAAAGTGAAATGCTTTGCGTATAGATATCTTAGTTATTACGCTTATTGTTGTGATGAAGAAATAACTGTGCTGTAACGTATTGTTGTGCTATGGAAAAGGCTGTCTCATTGTAGCTATACCACAAAAGTTACTACTAAAACATGTTTTACTTTCCAGAATAATACAGAAAAACTGTGCAGATATGAAACAGAAACACCGCAAAAGCAACATTGTAAATTGTCACTCATTAGTAGCGTCGTGATAAAATCGTGTAGTTGTCACATAAACTAACCACTGTCTCATCTGGTATCCCACAGAAAGTACCTTAAATCCAGAATGCATTTTCAAGTAAACCAAAATGTTGCATTAGAATCTCATTAGCAGTACCAGTATATGTTCTAAGTATGTGAGCCTTATAGTCGTTACGTAATCGTGCAACTAACAAGCAAGAATGTACACACACAATAACACTGTCGTCTGTTTGCAATAACAATGCATTCATAATTTCTGTTTAAATAAGTTCTCTTGGTTCTTGACTGGATATTTAACTTCAAACATCGTTGCATGGTAACAGTTTCTAAAGCATACTACTAACGTGAAGTGAAACGTTTTATGGCAAAGACAAAGTTAAAAAGCAGATTATCTCTCAATAAATGGTTTCACATGTGAAATGTGGTGTAGCCCTTTGCTCTTCGTAGTATGCAGAGTTTCAACTTTAACGCAATTATCGTGTTATATACGTCGGTAAAGAATACTGGAATTTTTCTCAAGGTTAGCCTCTATGTTATTTTTCTCTCAGCCAGCCGGCGCACGTGGCTGCCTGTGGTGCAAGTCATTGTCTGTTCCTTTGTTGGCGCGCGTCGTTATTGGGATTAGGTGACCTAGCTTCTACAAATTCACCTTGACGAGAAGGCTCTGCCCTGTTTGAAGCTCGCCAGTTCTGATGGAATTCAGATCTGTAGTTTTGTCGGTAGTTTACACAGTTTCTTGTTTGTCAGTCATGTGATGGAGAATTTCTCCTGGAATCGTAACTGCGTGGTGGACCGTTGCGTCTGAAGTTATTCTGTCTCCCTTGATAATAATTATTTTGGTTCCCATATTGTCTGTTTCTATGGTTGTCTCTGTCACATTCATTACTATTGAAATGCGATCTTTCTCTGTAATTATTTTTACTCTGCCAACGGTTGTCATACTGGTGGTGTCTGTTTTGGTCACGATTTATGTTGTAAGAATAGCGTTGTCAGGTCCAGTTATTATTTCTTTCATCGCGGAATTGCGACAGATATGACCTGTAATTGTTGTGTTCCTGTTTTCGCGTTCCACGATTGTCAGTGTCAATTTCTAATTCTTGTAAGAGTCCCTGAAAAGCTTCAATGTCGTCTTTGCAACGTCCTGCCAAAATAATATGTCGTAAATGTTCAGGTAATTTGATTAAGCAAATGCGGATAAGTTCTGAGGGGCTGTATGGGTTTGAAAGATATTGATTCTTATGCAACATGTCTTCAAAATATTTCACAAGACTGGAAAATTTCGATTGTTCGAAATGTTTCATCATTATGATGCTATGTTTTACTCGGTCTTGTGTAGCTTGAGACCAATACGCTGAGAGGAAGGCATGATAAAATTCTCCTTCACTGTGACAATCGTGAATGACCGATCGCATTCTTTCAGCTGGTTCATTCTCTAAGTAGCCACACATAAATGAGAGAATTGATGAGCCATGCTTGTGGATGAATGTCGTTGCCAGAATTCTTAAATGTTTTGAATTTACGTGTAGTAATGAACAGCTTATAGTTAAAATCATCATGTCGGCGAGTCACATGTCGGGCATTGTTACGTCGTTTCGGCGGTTCCATCTCAAAATTCGGTGTACCTTGCCAATTTCTTTCATAATTTCCGAAGTGCCCTGTGTTATTATTTTGTGGCTGTTCCGTATTTCTATGTCCCTCTTCCCGTACTGGAGCACGAGTGTCCTCTGAAATATGTAATTCTTGTATTACCTGCATCAACTGATCTAGTACTTCCCGAATTTCTCTTTTGTACTGTGTATTGATTTGATTTTGATTTTGTTTGAATTTTCTAATTTGTTCATACTCTTCTCTGTCAGTGAAGGCTATAGGTCTTGTGTCATTCAGATCATCATCTACCTTTGTAGATAAGTTAGTGACCTGATCCGAAAGTTCGGCTACTTTCTCCGATAGTGAACACATTTCCTCAGTGTTTTTCTGAACCAAGTTTCAGAGTGTCCATTTGTGTTGAAATCGAATCTACTGTGTCCTTTAAGTTTTCCTGAGTTTTTGCAAGTTGTGTAACTGAATCGGTAGATGCAACTGAGTCAATTTTAGCCTACAAGGTCTCATGATTTTCATGAACAATGGTTTGCAGTTCTTTTATGGCTGCTTCGTGATTCTGTAATGCATTTTCATGCCGCGAAAAAATAGGTTGAAAATGCTCACAAATTTGTGTTTTTACGTCATTACAGACTTTTTGACATTTCGATACAATGTTATGTAACTCAGTAGTTAAATCTTCACGTGTTTGTTCAAGTGTGGTGTCTAACTTACGAAGATTTTGTTCCATTGTGTGTAACTGTTGCTGTGTTTGTTTCTGGTGTTGTTCCATTGTGTCTAACGTTTGAAGCCTTTGTCTCTGATTTTGTTCCATTTGTTGCATTAATTGCAATAATAATGTATTAGTGTCTGGAATCTGTATCTCTATGCTTTTTGGTACTGCATTTTCACCGGCAACATTCACATTTTGACAAGCAGAAAATGTGTCTTGACTCATTTGAGAAAACGGTGAGGACCCAAAACCTAAGTCTACAGTATTTGCAATATTGTGTTCTGTCATTTCGGATTCCTGAGGCGAGCTGTTGCCGACCGATCGATCGATAATGCTTTCTTGTTCACTACCTGTTTCACTGTCTACACCATCATTTTCCGCCCGCTCCATTTCCCTATGCACAATTACCAAATTACTACTTCGAATGTCTGTTAATTCACTACACAGTGGTGCTGATAAGCTACGCTCGTCGTCACTATTATTTCTCAGTTTACTTTGAAGCCTAGTGTTACGTTTTTCACACGCCATTATTGTCACAATATTTCACACGATAACACAGAAAAGCACAATTTGAAGAGCAAAAATAAGAGAACACATTAGCATAGCACTGAAAATAATATGTAGTTAATTGCAAGCGCAGCTGCGAAATACTTGGTGCAAATCTACATGCATGCCACAACTGTTTTACTATACACAAATGAAAGACTGCAACTACAAAGGAGATTCTCTCTACAATTACGCACTAGCAGTAAACAATAGCTGCACTAATTACACAAACCACAAGAAAAAATCACAAGATTCCAGTGAGGTATCCTCGGCTAAGGGTCGACATATGAAACGCCCCCATAGAACAATTGTACATGACTGTCCTTAAACTGACACACAATATTTTTAGCGCAACGCAATCTGACTTTCAGAAATCCCTACAAAAGAATGGCCCTGACTAACATTAGCCTATACGTTTCACAAATCACTTACCTCACCAAAAATCTTCGTTACTCGAACTACTGCAATACAGCGAGTGCCACTACTGCCAGCTAAATAAAAGATTCACTGAAGGCACTAACTACTGATAGGCATAGTCAGCAAATGAAAGATTTTAATAGAGAACAAACAATGTATTTACCTTAATAATCATAATATATGTGCCATCCAGTCTTACAAATTTCAAAAGTCCGCCATTTCTCTCCCCACATCCACCACTGCTGGCGGCTCACCTCCAACTGCGCAACGCTACGCGCTGTTCACATCCAGCTGCCCAACACTACAATGGCAGACAACAATGCAAACTAGCCACAGACTGCACGCAGCACAGCCAGTGATTTTCATACAGAGAGCGCTACGTGGCGGCGCCGTTACCAATATAAGAACCTAAACAGCCTACTTACAACCTTAAGCAATCATTCGTTAACACCGAATCCGACAAACATGACAGAGGCAGCTACTAACGTACGGCAGACCGACAGACAGGCAGACAATAATTGCATAACAAATGCGGACGAGAGACAGACGATCAAGCTAGGGGCGAGAGACTGACCAAGAAAACAAGTAGAATTTAACAAGTAAATGAAACAACATATCACTAATCACTTAACTTCTAATAAGCTGCGATGTATGGCGAAGACCTGACGCAGCACCCCCAAAACGCTCTCCCGAACCATCCGCTGCCAGCCGCAGGAAGGCGTGCCGATCTCCCGTCTCACGGCGTCGCAGCTCGCCCCGGCCAGACCGATGTCGTGGGTTGACTCCTGTTGCTCTCGTGTCGCCCGCGAAGTCACTACGCCTCGCTATACGGCGCGGCCCACTGAACTGACGTGGCGACCTCACATGCGCCGAGGCTCAAGACGGACGAGTCATCTGGTGTCTCAGCGCACGATCGACCAACCGATCGATCCAACCGCCAATGCCCATTGCCCGAACAAACTCGAGCAGACTGGCGGCCTAACACATACTAGCACTCCGGACGACGGACAGACACTGACTGCCCCACACTGACCCAGCTGACCAACTCACCAGACTCGCTGAGACTGACAGACTTCCCGACTCAGACTCACCAACTGCCGAGCTCATAGCGCCCCTTAAATGCACGTGAACAGGCAACCTTTCCCCTTTTCCACCAGGGGGAGACACCAAAGCTGCGCTTGCCACAGCGGCGCCATCGCCAGAAACGAAGGGCGACTGCTTCACACAACACGCTGGGGCGCGCTCTTCAAAACAGCAGTTTTTACCACGGCTCAAAGTACACCACCATTCCACAATAATAATTGTTTTGTTGGCAGAAGAGCCAACATCGTGTTACGAGTGGAGGCCGAAATGCACGCGTTCTAGCTCACGCAGGCTGGCGTGAGGAGGGAAGGGCTGTACTGACGTGAGGTCTGGAACATGACAAGGAATTAGAATTCAGAAAGCGGACGTAATTAGTTTGATACTTAACTTTAATCCATTAATGATGAACGTTGCTCTTGACGGTACATGATTCACAATATTATCTGTTCAGATTATATTAAATGAATATGGCGCCTTGCTAGGTCGTGGCAAATGACGTAGCTGAAGGCTATGCTATACTGCCGTCTCTGCAAATGAGAGAGTATGTAGACAGTGAACCATCGATAGCGAAGTCGGCTGTATAACTGGGGCGAGTGCTAGTGAGTCTCTCTACACTAGACCTGCCCTGTGTCGGCGCTCGGTCTGCAATCACTGACAGTGGCGACACGCGGGTTCGATTTAAAGGCTACCACCTAGCAAGTGTGGTGTCCCGCGGTGACACCACAATAATTATTTGCTGTAACGATAACGGTCACATTATAATCACCTTTTACGTACTGGATCACAGGATTAAGCACTTAAATCGATCTTTCTGGTTGTTCTCCCACTCAGTCAAGTATCTCCAACTCCGGTTCCAGAAGGGAGAGATCGCTCTGCCTTTCAGCATCCACCATCTCAAGCACCCAGTCAAGAATTTCACCCTCGCCGGAATTTTTGTTGTTGTGGAGCCTCATCTCATGGAAGTCATCTACAACAAGATATTGCTTATTAGAAACAACAAGAAAAAAATTGTACTTTATTTGACTACAGCGAGGTACTGATTATACATAACTACGAGAAACTTAATGAAATAAACAAAAAGTTCATACCAAATGGTTCAAATGGCTCTGAGCACCATGGGACTTGACTGCTGTGGTCATCAGTACCCTAGAACTTAGAACTACTTAAACCTAACTTACCTAAGGACATCACACACATTCATGCCCGAGGCAGGATTCGAACCTGCGACTGTAGCGGTAGCGCGGTTCGAGACTGTAGCGCCTAGAACCGCTCGGTCACTCCGGTCGGCAAAGTTCATGCCAGATGGAAGTGATCAACCATGCTCATCATTCTTGACGCATACCGCTACTAGTATCTCCTTTTCCTCTTTACCTTTAGCAACATCTAACAATGAGTAATATATTACTCACACATCTCTATGTGATTTTAAAAGAAATGTAGCGGCAAAATGTTATGACTGTACTTTCTTTCTTGCTACATTTCAGACTCCAGCAGCTGCTCAATAACCATCAGCTGTTGCTCTAAGGCTGCAACAGCGAGGTCAAAGGTTTTATAAACACTTGTTGCGATCTGAAAGCATCGAGATCTGTTTTCTGAACATATAAACTATCACACAGAGAATTTTGAGATGTACTTACATGATGCTAGCACAACCTCCTCCGTTTTCTGGAGACTTTCAGCTTCCAGGTGGCGTTCTAGCTCTATGAATATTTCGGGAGTGAATGCTGTCATAGTAAGATAAAAGAACTTTTGTAACCATTCGTTACGAAAATGTATCACAATCTCGAAAAATTAGAATACTTTGCTACGAAATTTCATCATGGCAATTGACCCAAGTTCGGCCGTTTTCCACCACCACCACTACTTCTGGCATCACTGCTGGCTGATAGTTCTATTTGAGGAATCACACTGATACAACTAGGCACTGTAAGAGACTGATGATGATCGTGGTAGGGGTTGGGATTTATGTTGCTTCAGACTCCTCTATTTTGCAGAGACCAATAGGAACTCAGAGTGCCATACCAGCATGTTATAACTTGCCTTCTTTTTTCTTCAATCAGGCCTGGTGCAGCTGTTTGAGGAAAATATCACATATGTGGGGGTGGAAAAACAGATCCAAGACAAACATCCTTTGTTTGCTGGCAAGTGTCTGGAATATTGGACGCATCTCCTAGGTTTAGAAAATCACTCTTTGTTCATTCTGAAGGAAACAGATTGATTGATGTTTCTGACATAAACTGCAGGCTTTGAAATACTTGTTGTTGTTAGTCAGGGTATAGCAGTGGTGTGAGGACGCTAACGTAGCTTTTTTTTTTTTTTTTTTTTTTTTTTTTTGTCAAGCAGGCTTGGTGCAGCTGTTTGAGGAAAATACCACACCTGTGGGGGGAGGAAAGAAATATCTGACACAAACATCCTTTGTTTGCTGGCAAGTGGCTGGAATATTGGACACAGCTGCTACGTTTAAAAACAACACTCTTTGTTCATTCTGAAGGAAACAGATAGGTTAATGTTTCTGACATTAGCTGCACCCTTCGAAATACCGGGTGATCAAAAACTCAGTACACATTTGAAAACTTAATAAACCACGGAATAATGTAGATAGAGCGGTAGAAATTGACACACGCTTGGAATGACATGGGGTTTTACTGGAACAAAAAAAAAGTTCTCTTGCACGCCTCGTTTGGTGATGATCGTGTGTTCAGCCGCCACTTTCGTCATGCTTGGCCTCCCAGGACCCCAGACCTCAGTCCGTGCGATTATTGACTTTGGGGTTACCTGAAGTCGCAAGTGTATCGTGATCGACCAACATCTCTAGGGATGCTGAAAGACAACATAAGACGCCAGTGCCTCACCATAACACCAGACATGCTTTACAGTGCTGTTCACAACATTATTCCTCGACTACAGGTATTGTTGAGGAATGATGGTGGACATATTGAGCATTTCCTGTAAAGGACATCATCTTTGCTTTGTCTTACTTTGTTATGCTAATTATTGGTATTCTGTTCAGATGAAGCGCCATATGTCGGACATTATTTGAACTTTTGTATTTTTTTGGTTCTAATAAAACCCCATGTCATCCCAAGCATGTGTGTCAATTTCTACCTCTCTATCTATAATATACTGTTATTTATTAAATTTTCAAATTTATACTGACTTTTTGATCACACAGTACATATTGTTGTTACTCAGGGTATAGCTGTAGGGTGAGAATGATAACCTCGCTTCCTTTTCCTTATTCAAGCAGGCTTGCTGCAGGCCCCTTTATGAAAACATCCTTTGTTTGCTGGCAAGTGGATGGAAAACTGAACACATCTGCTATCTTTAGAAAAAAAACCTTTGTTCACTCTGAGACAGAGTGATAGTCTGGCATGTGCAATGCCAGCTGCATCCCTCGAAATATATGTTGCTGTTTTCCTGAGGACAGAGCTGTGGTGGTGGCTGGCCGCGGTGGTCTAGCGGTCCTAGGCGCTCAGTCCGGAACAGCGCGACTGCTACGGTCGCAGGTTAGAATCCTGCCTCGGGCATGGATGTTTGTGGTGTCCTTAAGTTAGTTAGGTTTAAGTAGTTCTAAGTTCTAGGGGGCTGATGACCACAGATGTTGAGTCCCGTAGTGCTCAGAGCCATTTGAACCATTTTTGAGAGCTGGTGGAAGATGCTAACCTTCAAAAATAAATCTATTGTTCGTGGTAGATTACCAACAAAGCGCGCCTTGAGAGTGGCATTGTACATTATGATCTTGTGCTGATTTCCAACTGCTGGCAGCCATCCCCCTGCGGCTAGGAAGTTGAGGGCTGGGGGTCCGTGAGGGAGGAAGACACTAGACCCCTGGATACGTGGCCAAGCGGCACATCTACATCTACATCTACATTTATACTCCGCAAGCCACCCAACGGTGTGTGGCGGAGGGCACTTTACGTGCCACTGTCATTACCTCCCTTTCCTGTTCCAGTCGCGTATGGATCGCGGGAAGAACGACTGTCTGAAAGCCTCTGTGCGCGCTCTAATCTCTCTAATTTTACATTCGTGATCTCCTCGGGAGGTATAAGTAGGGGGAAGCAATATATTCGATACCTCATCCAGAAACGCACCCTCTCGAAACCTGGCGAGCAAGCTACACCGCGATGCAGAGCGCCTCTCTTGCAGAGTCTGCCACTTGAGTTTGCTAAACATCTCCGTAACGCTATCACGGTTACCATGTAACCCTGTGACGAAACGCGCCGCTCTTCTTTGGATCTTCTCTATCTCCTCCGTCAACCCGATCTGGTGCGGATCCCACACTGATGAGCAATACTCAAGTATAGGTCGAACGAGTGTTTTGTAAGCCACCTCCTTTGTTGATGGACTACATTTTCTAAGGACTCTCCCAATGAATCTCAACCTGGTACCCGCCTTACCAACAATTAATTTTATATGATCATTCCACTTCAAATCGTTCCATGTGTCGCACAATCCAGGATGCAGGGCTGGGTGAATGCGTAAGTGTCACACATGGCAGCCCTCATGAAAGTGGCCCGGCTGGGGAGTGCCGGAGCCAGCAAGTTTAGGTGACCACTGCTACCTGATGAGCGGAGCGGAATCGGGGAGGCAGCTGTCGGGAGCCCGCCCCACCAGTATTGCACTTGAGCCTGGCAGCACACTGTGAAGCGTCCTAATGACTTTGTGATCCCACTATGTAAAGCGATCAGCGATTGGAAGTTAAACAAGAGTATCCTTGTCCTACGCAATACAAATTACGTCCTTCTCAGAACACAATTCCCGTCCTCTGAATTGTTTTCTTGCAATTTCTACCGCCTATTCCCGTTTTATAACCAATTTACATCAGCAGTTTCCGATAGCATTATGCCCTCTGAATTGATAATTGAACTGTACAGCGAAAATTCCGAGTTGCCGCCAAAACTCGAAATTCACACCAAAATTCGAAATTTCCGCCATCAGGTTGGGTTGGTGGTGGGGGGAGGTGGTGGAGGGAGAGGGGCGGAAAGGGGGGCAAGAGACCCACGTGCAGGCTGAGAAAAACACATGATGTCATATGGGGTGGGGCTTTGCATGGTCAGGGGTGAGGGTGGGAGTGGTTGGGCTGATGGGAATTAATTGACCAATTTAATTAATTTGCATATCATTTTGATATCAAAATTGGTGTAGTTCCACCACTACCCTACTGCTGAAGGTGTTCTTCTGAAAGTATGATGGTACATCACCAGTCTCACGCAGTCTACACATCAATTTGAATTGTCGTTCGGTTGTTACTAACACCATTGATTTTAGAAATTCTATTTTTCCTGCCTTATTTTCTCTCAAGCTTTCCAGAGCTCTTTTAAATTCTGACTTGAATACTGAATCCTCTATGTCTTTCATATTGACTCCAATTCCTTCTTCAATCACGTCGTCGGACAGATCTCCTCCTTATGGAGGCTTTCGATGTTTACTGCCCACCTATCTGCTCTCACCTCTGCGTCTGACAGTGAAATTCCCATTGCACTCTTTAATTACCAGCACTGCTTTTAATTTCTCTGAAGGTTGGTTTGACTTTTCTACATGCTGAGTGAATGCTGCGGATTATCATTTCTTTTTCGATTTCTTCACATTTTTCATCCAGTCATTTTGCCTTGACATCCCTTCATTGCATGTTCACTACATTGCTAACTGATTTGTATCGCTGTATTCCTGTCTTGCCCTGAGCGTTTTTGTGCTTCCTTCTTCCGTTGTTCAGTTGAAGAATGTCTTCTGATAACTGAAATTTCTTCATAATTACCTTCCTTGTACCTATATTTGTCCGTCCATCATCTGTAATTGCCCTTTTTACAGACGTCCACTCTCTTCATCTCCACTGCTTGCTGTGATATTCCTTATTGCAGTATCCACCTTCTTTGAGAACTTCAAACGCGTCTCATGATTCCTCAATACTTCCGTATCCCGCTTCCTTCCACAGTGATACTTCCGGTTGATTCTCTTCATCTTCATCATAACAAAATTGTGAGATGAGTCAGTATTTGCACTTCAGTACGGCTTACAATCCGTATCTCATTTCAGCATCTTTATCTGGCTATGATGTAGTTCAGCTAGAACCATGCCGTGTTTTCAGGTTTTTCTGAGTATTCCTTCTCCCACTCTAGTGATTAGTGAACAGAGCATTCGCTATTACCATCTGAAATTTATTATGGAACTCAATTAGTCTTTCTTCCCTCCCGTTCCTTTCGTCAAGCCCATGTTTTCCCGAACCCTTCCTTATACTCCTTCTCATGAAACTGCGTTCCATCTCCCACTATTATTAGACTTTCTTCCCCCTTTAAATACTGTATTACGCTTTCAATATCCTCATACACTTTATCTATGTCTTCACCTTCGGGCGGTGTGGCCGAGCGGTTCTAGGCGCTACAGTCTGGAACCGCGCGTCCGCTACGGTCGCAGGTTCGAATCCTGCCTCGGGCATGGATGTGTGTGATGTCCTTAGGTTAGTTACGTTTAAGTAGTTCTAAGTTCTAGGGGACTGATGACCTCAGCAGTTAAGTCCCATAGTACTCAGAGCCATTTGAACCATTTCTTCATCTTCAGCTTGCGACGTCGGCATGTATACCTGAACTGTCGTTGTCTGTGTTGTTTTGCTGCCGAATTTGATGAAGACAATCCTGTCACTGAACCATTCACAATAACACACACTTTTCCCTACTTTCCTACTCATAACGAATCCTACTCCGGTTACACCGTCTTTTGCTGCTGTCCTTATTACCCTACATTCGTATTGTCAGAAAACCTTATCTTCTTTCATATTCCTGATTCCCCCCCCCCCCCCCCCCGCCCCACTAAAGCTAGACTGACCCTTTGCATTTCCCTTTTTAGATTTTCTAGCTTTCCTACTTCATTTAGACTTCTGACATTCCGTGCTCCGTCTCATAGAACGTTATCTGATCGTTGGTTACTCCATCTTTTTCTCACGGTCACCTCGCCATTGTCAGTCCCCTCCTGGAAATCTGAATGGGGTATTAAAACGAAATATTTTGCCTAGGGAGGTCATTTTCAATTACGAGCCTCTTATCGTATAGAAACACATTTGATGTCTTTAGTGCAGTAGTTTCCGTTGCCTTATGCTTCCTTACGTCGTTGATCAGTGCTGAATCTCCCGCCTTTTAGGAGCAGTTTCCCATACAACGAGGTGCAGATACCGAGACATCTCTCAAAGCGGTTTCTCACCTAACGCTGAAAGATGTAATCCCAATAAATCGTTTTGCAGCAGGTCCTTCAAGAATGCTCCCTATTAGTAAATAACTGCCTTCGCGTATGTACGGCTGGTATGTGACATCTGAAAAGCATTAAAAGGCAGACCGAAGTGAGATCATCTACCTCCGATCCATTTCTGGTGAGTCCCTCGTCCCCACAGACGCAGTTCTGGTGTGCAGCCTGGGCGGTCAGCAGAAGGCGTTCCCTCTGGCGCCAGGTAACATTCTGGCCTGCAGGTATTTGTCATCCTGAAGCCGCCGACTCTTATCGTGACTGGAATCTGCCCTCCAGTGCAGCTTCCAGGTAAACAGAGGTCGCCTTCACTCCTTCCACTCTTTCCCACAGCTGGCACGCAGAGCGCAAACCTAGCATGCAGGTGACGTTTCTGGAAATGTGTTCTGTACACGCTTGATCTAAATTAATCGCAATGGAGCGATCAAGCGAATTGATGGGTTTCCAAATTAACATAGCGGCTTTAAGAGATGAATTAATATGAGAGAAGGTATCCCATCCTGAGGCTTCTGCCTGTCACCACTTCCGGTACAAAAGTGTATGCAGGACATACCACACCCAATAAGTCATGGTGTAGCATCCCCAAACCGATTTTTCGTTAAGCCATTAACCATTGGTTAGTTCATCTACAACGGAGGGCAGTCTCTTCAGTAATTTTATTACTTTATTACAACATTAAAATGGAGGGCAGGCTGCCTTACTTTTTTCATACTAGATAAATCTTACAGCAGTTCGTTTACTGAACACACATTCACACGTTATATGCTTTATAAAGTTCGATCTACCTGGTTCTATGAATATTCACACTCTCACACTGCCGATGGCTCCTCGGTTACCGGTTTCTTACAAATTTCCAGGTAACAGAACAGCAAAAAATGCATTCACACAATAATTTAACGGTGTTCGATTGCTTCAATTAACATTCCATAACAATATCCACGCACACACGCACACGCGCACGCGCGCACACACACACACACACACACACACACACACACACACACACACACACACACACATGCGCGCGCCCGTGGTCTCAAGCATGCACGCACACACAGACACCGCAAAGTATTATCCATAACCTGGTAGACAAACACATTCAAAATTTATACAACTGGCAGTAAGACGTCGAGAGAACGAAAATAGTATTAACTACCCAAAAGAAGATGTTATAGTGGAGCGCAGTTTTGAGAAGTAGGATTATAAGACGTGGAGGAGATGCTGCGTTTACTTGACAGTGTAGTCCGATCAAAAGAATTGCTGTTTACAGGAAAACAAGAAAAATGCGTAAAATAGCTTAGGTAATATGTACTTCACTATAAACTTCCTAACAAATGTGCCTCTTTCACCATATCAGGCATGAACGGCCGGAGTGGCCGAGCGGTTTTAGGCGCTTCAGTCTCGAACCGTGCGACCGCTACGGTGGCAGGTTTTAATCCTGCCTCGGGCATGGATGTGTGTGATGTCCTTAGGTTAGTTAGGTTTAAGTAGTTCTAAGTTCTAGGGACTGCTGACCTCAGATGTTGAGTTCCATAGTGCTCAGAGCCATTTGAACCATATGAGGCAGATTTACATTTAGTGTTAAGTAATGAAACACGTTATTTTCTTCGAATGAAGCACTGATACATAATTTATCTCCATGTTTCTATCGTATGTCGAAGGATGGCGAAGGTTCAGAGAAAAATGAAGCCACAGCATCTGAATGTGATCCAGCAAAGCAACAACGCAATGAAAACACAAGATCCGATCGACCATACGAAGACAGAATGCAAGTTTCATTATTACTGGAGTGGCGTATTATCATTAATAGAAGAATTCACCTGCGAACATAAATTTATTACAAATGATTGAACCTTCAGATACATGGTCATGAATAAGACATTTTATGAAATTCAACTCTGTTCTCTTACAATTTCTCCTGATATAACTGGGTTACCACACATCTCAATAAAGAATAAGATAAAGCACTGAAATGGTTAGGTGCGAAACAGAAAAAGTTTGAGAGAGCCTGGCTGTTACGAAATGAAAAACACACCAAACCTTCCTCATCACACTCCAGCGTAATTTAGTTTTTGTCTACATCTTACACTCAAGTCCAAAGGTGTTATGATCCTAATTTACCACCATCTTCCTCAGTTGAACGTCTCTCTGATGCTGGCGGAATGCTTATTCAGGTGTTCAGAGAGGCAGAAGTGAAGACTTGAAGATGTAACACTGGTACTTTAGTGTGATCGCGGTCCTGATGTCCTCTGCCAAGTGTGTGTGTGTGTGTGTGTGTGTGTGTGTGTGGTTGTAGGCAGAGTAAAGTACGGAAAGACTAAACGGTGTACGATTCTTTTTTATGTTATTAATTAAGTTGTTTCAAGTATTTACAAACGCGAGGGCACTGCACGTTAGATATGAGCGACTGAGGCAGCGAACTTTTTGTCAAGACACTGGTGTCGGATTCTGGATGTTGGAAGCTAACACTGCTTTACGTTTTCCTCGGTTTTCACTTTTGGAAAATGCAGACTCATTCCTTGAGCATGCTTAGGCCAACCACTGGTTACATCTTCTTTGAACTCATGTTTCTAAATGTTTGTACGTTGTTAGGGTTCTGCATCTCAGTCGACAAAAAAGGAACCCTTATAAGATCACTTGAGATCACTTCGTTGTCCGTCCGCCCGACTGTCTTTGTGACAAAGTGTTAAGAAACTTTTTTCTCGCGAACGGGTGGACGTATATCAAAAACTAAAGTCTACAGTCCCTTGATAAAGTAAAAACTTTAAGTTTCTAACTAAATGCAATCAAAATATATCGTCTTTTATGTCACATATTTTGATTTTTGTAAACTGACTCATCAGAACCATGAAATTTGGCAGACAGCAAGATTTCACAGAAAATGTAAAGTAAAAGTTCAAAACTAGTTAATTTCTAATTGTATTACACGAAAAAGATAGTTTTTGGTATTCGTTATCCGTCTGTATTCTGTCTATTAAAACTGTGGTGTCACCGCCAGACACCACACTTGCTAGGTGGTAGCCTTTAAATCGGCCGCGGTCCGTTAGTACATGTCGGACCCGCGTGTTGCTACTGTCAGTAATTGCAGACCGAGCGCCACCACACGGCAGGTCTTGAGAGACGTACTAGGACTCGCCCCAGTTGTACGACGACTTTGCTAGCGACTACACTGACGAAGCCTTTCTCTCATTTGCCGAGAGACAGTTAGAATAGCCTTCAGCTAAGTCCATGGCTACGACCTAGCAAGGCGCCATTAACCATTTCTGGAGAGAGTCTCATTTGTATCGTCAAGAGCTATGTACCACAATGATGGATTAAAGTTAACTATTACAGCAGCTACGTACTTTTCTTTATAGCATTCATTACGTATCCTGTTTCAGACTTCACGCCAGCCGGCGAGTGTAACGCGTGCATTTCGGCTACTTCCGAGTGGCGTGGCTGTCTTGATACGCCACAACAAAAACTCCTTTTCATCAGGAGGGGTAGACTATCAAGTTGAAACTTATGTCGCATACAAGATCAACAGGTCCTTGGCGGCGTAAAAATTTTGAGGTTCTAAGTAAATGTAATCAAACGATACCGCCAGTTATGTCACATATTTGGACCTTCGCAAACACTCATCAAAACCTATAGAGCAAGCCCTACTTCCCGTTGAGCTCGAATCATGAAATTTGGCAAGACTGAAAACGAGACGCAAGACATGATGACTTGTCGGTGAATAGTACGTAGTTTAAGGGCAAACATCTTCAGAATCACCTGCATAGAGATGTTTGGGATCTGAATGGTTTTACAGTTCCAAAAAGCCGCCATTCCAAAATGTCTGCATAACACTACCTCTTAACAATTGTTTCGTGGTCTGTAATTCACAGCGATGTTGTCTAGTGACGGTCCTTGGGAACGTTCTCAACAATGCACAGTCGGTGCAAGGGGCCTGTGTCGTTGCCTAGCAATACTGCGATTTCTGCCGAGGCTATAACAGTGTCGTTACGAAATCGTGCGCTTACTTAAACCGAGGAGAAACTATCGATATTCTTTTGTGAAGTGATAGATCTTTTTTTACAGCACAAGAGCAGCTGTCAGAACCTCATTGTGAGCTTGTGAGCTTCGCAAGAAGTCTGAGCTCCAGTTTTGAGGGCAAGAGAGGACACAAGTGCTAACAGGTATGACCCACAGTTGCTGTCACTCAGTATTCGTCTTGCAGCACGTAATGTAATACTATTACAGGCACCATAACGTAGACCTTCTGTTTGAGCGTGTAAGTAGAGAATTAGCGTGGCACACTGACGCTTTATTTCCAATTGCTGATCCGAGTTGCCGACACCTGATTGCTGACTGGTCTCCCTGTCGGAGGTAAATCTCTCGGTGACAGTTTTATATAGCAGCAATTACTGTGAGTTTGCCACGTAGTTCAAAAATCTTGTTGAATGAATTTGTGTAATCTGCCTATTGCATAATATGACTGTGTATATGTAGTGGATTCGCGTATTCTCGGAGAGTGTCGGAAGTTTAATTGGGGTGAAGTAGGTATTCCGATGTCTATTTTATCAACGATGTAGTAATCAAAGCGCATGTGCGTCAGGATGCGTAATGTACATGACGTCACATCCTTGGAATTACAGTCCTGGAAATTGAAATAAGAACACCGTGAATTCATTGTCCCAGGAAGGGGAAACTTTATTGACACATTCCTGGGGTCAGATACATCACATGATCACACTGACAGAACCACAGGCACATAGACACAGGCAACAGAGCATGCACAATGTCGGCACTAGTACAGTGTATATCCACCTTTCGCAGCAATGCAGGCTGCTATTCTCCCATGGAGACGATCGTAGAGATGCTGGATGTAGTCCTGTGGAACGGCTTGCCATGCCATTTCCACCTGGCGCCTCAGATGGACCAGCGTTCGTGCTGGACGTGCAGACCGCGTGAGACGACGCTTCATCCAGTCCCAAACATGCTCAATGGGGGACAGATCCGGAGATCTTGCTGGCCAGGGTAGTTGACTTACACCTTCTAGAGCACGTTGGGTGGCTCGGGATACATGCGGACGTGCATTGTCCTGTTGGAACAGCAAGTTCCCTTGCCGGTCTAGGAATGGTAGAACGATGGGTTCGATGACGGTTTGGATGTACCGTGCACTATTCAGTGTCCCCTCGACGATCACCAGTGGTGTACGGCCAGTGTAGGAGATCGCTCCCCACACCATGATGCCGGGTGTTGGCCCTGTGTGCCTCGGTCGTATGCAGTCCTGATTGTGGCGCTCACCTGCACGGCGCCAAACACGCATACGACCATCATTGGCACCATGGCGGAAGCGACTCTCATCGCTGAAGACGACACGTCTCCATTCGTCCCTCCATTCACGCCTGTCGCGACACCACTGGAGGCGGGCTGCACGATGTTGGGGCGTGAGCGGAAGACGGCCTAACGGTGTGCGGGACCGTAGCCCAGCTTCATGGAGACGGTTGCGAATGGTCCTCGCCGATACCCCAGGAGCAACAGTGTCCCTAATTTGCTGGGAAGTGGCGGTGCGGTCCCCTACGGCACTGCGTAGGATCCTACGGTCTTGGCGTGCATCCGTGCGTCGCTGCGGTCCGGTCCCAGGTCGACGGGCACGTGCACCTTCCGCCGACCACTGGCGACAACATCGATGTACTGTGGAGACCTCACGCCCCACGTGTTGAGCAATTCGGCGGTACGTCCACCCGGCCTCCCGCATGCCCACTATACGCCCTCGCTCAAAGTCCGTCAACTGCACATACGGTTCACGTCCACGCTGTCGCGGCATGCTACCAGTGTTAAAGACTGCGATGGAGCTCCGTATGCCACGGCAAACTGGCTGACACTGACGGCGGCGGTGCACAAATGCTGCGCAGCTAGCGCCATTCGACGGCCAACACCGCGGTTCCTGGTGTGTCCGCTGTGCCGTGCGTGTGATCATTGCTTGTACAGCCCTATCGCAGTGTCCGGAGCAAGTATGGTGGGTCTGACACAACGGTGTCAATGTGTTCTTTTTTCCATTTCCAGGAGTGTATTTTACTGTTGATGGAAAAGAAAATTATCATCACGTAAACTGCGTATGGGGCTAAAAAGTAGCACCAGTTTCAAATACCGTATTCAGTCATAGATTGACAATACAGTACAATTAACAGAGATAGCCCGAAACGTATCGCCGAACGGAGTGGCCGAGTGGTTCTTAGGCGCTACAGTCTGGAACCGCGCGACCGCTACGGTCGCAGGTTCGAATCCTGTCTCCGGCATGGATGTGTGTGATGTCCTTAGGTTAGTTAGGTTCTAGGAGACTGATGACCCCAGAAGTTAAGTCCCATAGTGCTCAGAGCCACTTTGAACCGAAACGTATCACAGAGAAATTTGTACAGCAGTAAATATTATTACTTCTAGAGTATAGTAGTAGTTTCTCTGATTCGATACACGGACTGAAAGATGAAACCAGCGAAAATATGAAATCGAACAACGGTATAGGACAATTAAATTCGAAATGTACTACAAGAGCTGCTGTCAGCCGGCCGCAGTACCCGAGCGGTTCTAGACGCTTCAGTCCAGAACGCGCGACTGCTACAATCGCAGGTTCTATTCCTGCCTCGGGCATGGATGTGTGTAATGGGACTGATGACCTCAGATGTTAAGTCCCATACTGCTCAGAGTCATTTGTACCATTTTTTTGAGCTGCTGTCACAGCAAGTAATTACTATTATGTCACTGGTTAATGCTGCCTATTTAGTAGTATCGCAAATTCCTCTCTGTCCGTTTCATGTTGCCAGATTAGCACCAAACTTTTTCCCTTGTCAGTGATATATGGATACGACGCGATATTACTCTTTCATCGCGTATTTTCATTTTCTGCCATCTGTGAAGTGGTAGCCGAGTCGGCAGGTGCGTTGAGCCATGCTGAGCAAGCTTACCCGGTCAATCCTTGGCTGTTCAACATTACCTCCGGTAAAATTATTATGTCCCACGTGTGTTTGGTCCATAAGGTGGTGAGCATTTAATATGGACTTAGGATCGAATTTATGAAGCGAAATTCAGCGCCCTCTTTCTGTCCATGAAATCGATAGGGTTGTAGACTGGGGCGCTCAGGTTGATGTCGTGTTCCTTGACTTCAGGAAGGCACTTGACACTGTCCCACACCGCCATTTAGTGAAGAAAACTGGAGCTTACTGAGTATCGGACCAGAGTTGTGACAGGATTCAGCAGTTCCTCATTCAAGTGGAGGCAAGTAAAAGTGGATGAAGGACTAAAGAACAAATGTTTTCCAGCTTTAGTACTCGGCGAATATGTAAGAAGTGAAAAGAGTCCATTGCTGTGTGATTCCTGGTCAGGTCATTTAGATCGTCGCCTTCTATATGCATGTTTTCCAAGCAAATGAAGTTTACTTCTTTTGGCATCATAAACTCTCTATCAGTAGAACTGCTGGTACTCTAAGACTACAACATGCCAAACCCTAAGTGAAGGTACATGATCGTTATTTCATCATCAAACTTCATTCTGTGATTTACGGTCAATTTTCTTCACCAGAGTATACGCTTATGTTGGAATACGCTTGGTGACAGGCATGTTATGACACTGTCATCCCCATATCATCATACGCAGATGTAATTAGTGTGGTTTTTGAAATTAGACTAGTTGAATGTGAAAGTGATTTTGAATGTAAGAACACTTCATGCAAATCCCACATCTGTACTCTGAAGACTAATACAAGCATGAACAAGCACGCCTAAAGTGAGAAGTGTGCACTGTGTGTACTTCAGTGTTTTTTAACCACTTAATCCAAATCACGCACCTGCTCTGTGAGGACTAATACAAGCACGAACAGCGTAAAGACCTCAAAAGCCATTTTTTTATGGTTCAAATGGCTCTGAGGACTATGGGACTTAATACTGCTGAGGTCATCAGTCCCCTTAAGGGGGACACCGGATGGCGCTATGGTTGGCCCGCTAGATGGCGCTGCCATAGGTCAAACGGATATCAACTGCGTTTTTTAAATAGGAACCCCCATTTTTTGTTGCATATTCTTGTAGTACGTAAAGAAATATGAATGTTTTAGTTGGACCACTTTTTTCGCTTTGTAATAGATGGCGCTGTAACAGTCACAAACGTATAAGTACGTGACATCACGTAACATCCCGCCAGTGCAGGCGGTATTTGCTTCGTGATACATTACCCGTGTTAAAATGGACCGTTTACCAATTGCGGAAAAGGTCGATATCGTGTTGATGTATGGCTATTGTGATCAAAATGCCCAACGGGCGTGTGCTATGTATACTGCTCGGTATCCTGGACGACATCATCCAAATGTCCGGACCGTTCGCCGGATAGTTACGTTATTTAAGGAAGCAGGAAGTGCTTAGCCACATGTGAAACGTCAACCACGACCTGCAACAAATTATGATGCCCAAGTAGGTGTTTTTAGCTGCTGTCGCGGCTAATCCGCACATCAGTAGCAGACAAATTGCGCGAGAATCGGGAATCTCAAAAACATTGGTGTTGAGAATGCTACATTAATATCTACTGCACCCGTACCATATTTCTATGCACAAGGACTTTCATAGCAACGACTTTGAACGTCGTGTACAGTTCTGCCACTGGGCACAAGAGAAAATAGGGGACGATGACAGATTTTTTACACGCGTTCTATTTAGCAACGAAGCGTCATTCACCAACAGCGGTAACGTAAACCGGCATAATATGCACTATTGGGCAATGGAAAATCTACGATGGCTGCGATAAGTGGAACATCAGCGACCTTTGCGGGTTAATGTATGGTGCGGCATTATGGGAGGAACGATAATTGGCCCCCATTTTATCGATGGCAATCTAAAGGGTGCAATGTATGCTGATTTCCTACGTAATGTTCTACCGATGTTACTACAAGATGTTTCAGTACACGACAGAATGGCGATGTACTGCCAACGTGGTGGACGTCCGCCACATAGCTCGTCTGCGGTTGATGCGGAACTGAATAGCATATTTCATGACAGGTGGATTGGCTGTCGAAGCACCTTACCATGGCCCGCACGTTGACCGGACCTGACGTCCCCAGATTCCTTTCTGTGGAGAAAGTTGAAGGAAATTTGCTGTCGTGATCCAGCGGCAACGCCTGACAACATGCGTGAGCACATTGCCAATGCACGTGTGAACATTACGGAAGGCGAACCAGTCGCTGTTGAGAGGAATGTCGTTACACGTATTGCCAAATGCATTGAGGCTGACGGAGATCATTTTGAGCATTTACTGCATTAATGTGGTATTTACAGGTAATCACGCTGTAACAGCATGCGTTCTCAGAAATGATAAGTTCACAAAGGTTCATGTAACACATTGAAAGAACCGAAATGAAATGTTCAAACGTACCTACGTTCTGTATTTTAATTTAAAGAACCGACCTGTAACCAACTGTTCGTCTAAAATTGCGAGTCATATGTTTGTGACTATTACAGTGCCATGTATCACAAAGCAAAAAAAGTGGTCCAACTAAAACACTCATATTACTTCACGTACAACACAAATATGTAATAAAAAAGTGGGTTCCTATTTTTAAAAAAAACTCAGTTGATATCCGTTTGACCTATGGCAGCGCCATCTAGTGGGCCAACCATAACGCCATCAGGTTCCCTCCTGCAAGCTAGACGAGTTCGTTCTTTGTAGTTTTTTCGTTTTGACGCTTATCTCGTGAGATATTTGGCCCGGTCACTATCAATGGACCACCCTGTATATGGGCTCCGCACTATACCCAGGACGCGGCTGGTGCGGGTGAAATAACCACGAGCACACGGCAGCTCTCGGCACGAAGCAACTGCTCAACTCCGCAGCAGTACTGGCCCGCTCTGCTTACTGCTGCTCAGAAGCAAACACTCACGTCAGCGGGTCTGACCGTATGGGGCGATGCGTTCGTCCTTCATAGCAGCGTTCTGAGCTACACCGCCGTTCTACTCGTGCCACCTCATCTGCCTTCATCGCGACGACCATTAAGGGGATACTGAAAAGTCTTTGGACGGAGAATTATCAGCAAAATTGGCCCTCGGAGATATATATTCAGTAACGGTTATTCTACAGGGTGTTTCAAAAATAACCGGTATATTTGAAACAGCAATAAATACTAAACGACCAGCGATAGAAATACACCGTTTGTTGCAATATGCTTGGGACATCAGAACATTTTCACGCGGACAAACTATCGAAATTACAGTAGTTACAATTTTCAACAACAGATGGCGCTGCAAGTGATGTGAAAGATATAGAAGACAACGCAGTCTGTGGGTGCGCCATTCTGTACGTCGTCTTACTGATGTAAGCGTGTGCTGTTCCCAACGTACAAGTGTGCTGTAGACAACATGGTTTATTCCTTAGAACAGAGGATTTTTCTGGTGTTGGAATTCCACCGCCTAGAACACAGTGTTGTTGCAACAAGACGAAGTTTTCAACGGAGGTTTAACGTAACCAAAGGACCGAAAAGCGATACAATAAAGGATCTGTTTGAAAAATTTCAACGGACTGGGAACGTGACGGATGAACGTGCTGGAAAGGTAGGGCGACCGCGTACGGCAACCACAGAGGGCAACGCGCAGCTAGTGCAGCAGGTGATCCGACAGCAGCCTCGGGTTTCCGTTCGCCGTGTTGCAGCTGCGGTCCAAATGACGCCAACGTCCACGTGTCGTCTCATGCGCCAGAGTTTACACCTCTATCCATACAAAATTCAAACGCGGCAACCCCTCAGCGCCGCTACCGTTGCTGCACGAGAGACATTCGCTAACGATATAGTGCACAGGATTGATGACGGCGATATGCATGTGGGCAGCATTTGGTTTACTGACGAAGCTTATTTTTACCTGGACGGCTTCGTCAATAAACAGAACTGGCGCATATGGGGAACCGAAAAGCCCCATGTTGCAGTCCCATCGTCCCTGCATCCTCAAAAAGTACTGGTCTGGGCCGCCATTTCTTCCAAAGGAATCATTGGCCCATTTTTCAGATCCGAAACGATTACTGCATCACGCTATCTGGACATTCTTCGTGAATTTGTGGCGGTACAAACTGCCTTAGACGACACTGCGAACACCTCGTGGTTTATGCAAGATGGTGCCCGGCCACATCGCACGGCCGACGTCTTTACTTTCCTGAATGAATATTTCGATGATCGTGTGATTGCTTTGGGCTATCCGAAACATACAGGAGGCGGCGTGGAATGGCCTCCCTATTCGCCAGACATGAACCCCTGTGACTTCTTTCTGTGGGGACACTTGAAAGACCAGATGTACCGCCAGAATCCAGAAACAATTGAACAGCTGAAGCAGTACATCTCATCTGCATGTGAAGCCATTCCGCCGAACACGTTGTCAAAGGTTTCGGGTAATTTCATTCATAGACTACGCCATATTATTGCTACGCATGGTGGATATGTGGAAAATATCGTACTATAGAGTTTCCCAAACCGCAGCGCCATCTGTTGTTGAAAATTGTAACTACTGTAATTTCGAAAGTTTGTCTGCCTGAAAATGTACTGTTGTCCCAAGCATATTGCAACAAACGGTGTATTTCTATCGCTGCTCGTTTAGTTTTTATTACCGTTTCAAATATACCGGTCATTTTTGAAACACCCTGTATATTCAGTAACGGTTATTCTACATATAACCCTGAACTTGAGATCAGAAACGACAATCATTTGTTGCAGTATCTCGACGCGTAATGTATAACGGCAGATTGTCAGAACGTGCGTTTACACCTGTGCGTCTTGCAGGTGGTCGCCGTGCGGCTATGGCTTGCCGCACACGCAAACAGAGGCATGCGTGCAGGTGCGTGCCTCTTCCTTAACGTGTGCGTCTGAGTGATTCCATTCACACCCGTGTTTACAGTGGGCGCCTCTACATCCCTGTGCGACAAGCAACAGCCGACAAGTGATTAGCCGCAACGCGCACATGTGTATACGCACCATTTGAAATACTGCTACTCAGCGATGAACTATGTAATGAATTTGGATACAGCAATCGGTAATACAAAATGGAATCTCGTTTTCATCAAATAAATCACTGAAGTACAGCGTGATTATAATTAAAGGTAAACTTTCAAAACTCTGTAGAAATAACACCACTGGTCAGAATGACGTCAAATGGCAACGGAATATTATCGGAAAAGGGGGAATGTGTATGGCAGAAGAAAAAAATAGTGTAAAAATTGATCAATAGATGGCGCTGTATGTGTCTGAATACGTAAATGAAAATGTGTGTCATCCGCACGACCCACTGAAGCTAGTGTAAACACGCCGGGTACGCGGCTTTTCCTCTTTTCGCCTCTGCGACGTTCGCCATGACTGTCTCAACTCAGGACCGCGCTCTTCTTGTAAAGCTGTGTTACAAGAATGATGACTGTGCACACGTCACTCTGCAGAAGGTCCGGACACTGAACGGTTTAAACAAAGGCGCTGTTCCGATGACTGCCGTGGGTCTGGAGAAAATGATTCAGAAATTCTAAAAGACTGGTTCTTTTGCTGTGCAAACTGGTAGAGGGAGGAAACGACTTGACTCGACGTCAGTGGCAGCAGTGGCCACAGCAGTGCAGGAGGAGACGAGTGGTGGTGTGCAAACGTGTAGTGCACGGAGAAATGGCTCTGATGGCTCTGAGCACTATGGGATTCAACTGCTCTGGTCATGTCCCCTAGAACTTAGAACTACTTAAACCTAACTAACATAAGGACATCACACACATCCATGCCCGAGGAAGGATTCGAACCTGCCACCGTAGCGGTCCTGCGGTTCCAGATTGTAGCGCCTTTAACCGCTCGGCCACTTCGGCCGGCAAGTGCACGGAGAATTGTCCGAACATTGGACGTACCCGTGAGCACGGCAAGTAAATTCCTACAAAACATCCTTTTTTCCTAGCAATGCAAAATTACCCATGTGCACGAGTCGCTTCCTGTTGACCTGCCAGCAAGAGAGACCTTTGCTTTAGAATTTCATGCTCGCATGGCAGTGGACAATGATTGGCCGTGGAATATTTTGTGGAAAGACGAAGCCCACTTCCATCTGACAAGGTATGTGAGTACACAGAATTATCGAATATGGGCAACGGAAAACCCACACGCAAATCACCAAATACCACTTCATCCTGAAAATGTCACTGTGTTGTGAGGGCTTACAGCATCGTTTTTTATAGGGCCATATTTTTTCTAAGAGACAGGTGCTTGCAGTATTGTTACCTGTACCGTAACTGGTAAGCGCTATGAGTGTCTTTTGCACAACCACGTCAATCCAGCGTGGATGTGTGAATGACATCATTTTTACACAAGATGGCGCAGCTCCGCACATTGCAAATGCTGTTAAACAGCTGCTGAAACAACAATTTGGAAATGTTAGAATTATCAGCCGCCATTTCCCTACAGCCTGGCCGTCCCGATCACCAGATCTTAACCGTGTGACTTCTGGTTGTAGGGATATCGGAAAGATCTTGTGTTTAGTGTTCCAATTCCAAACTAAGCTGCATTGCGAGCACGCAATAAGCAACACATTTCGAACGTCACGCCGGAAACGATTGCATCAGTTATGGAACATGCTGCCTCCCGATTTCAACTTGTTGCAGAAAACGGTGGACAGCACCAAATAAACGCACAGGCTACATAGGCGCGATTAGGACCACGTCAAGCAAACTGTTATATAAACTGAGGTGACAAAAGTCATGGGATTCCTCCTAATATTGTGTCGGACGTCCTTTTTCCTGGCATAGTGCAAGCGTCGCCTCAACAAGTCTTCGTAATTAACCTGCAGAAATACTGAGCCGTGCTTCCTCCACAGCCGCCCATAGTTGCCAAACTGTTGCCGGTGTAGTCATGGAGAAGATGCTGTGATAAGCAAATGATTAGCTTTTCAGAGCATTCACACAAGGCTGGCCCCGGTGGCGACACCTACAACGTGCTGACATGAGGAAAGTTTCCAACCGACTTCTCATACACAAACAGCAGTTGACGGCGTTGCCTGGTGAATCGTTGTTGTGATGCCTCGTGTAAGAAGGAAAAATGCGTTCCATCGCGTTTCCGACTTTGATAAAGGTCGGATTGTAGCCTATCGCGGTTGCGGTTTATCGCATCACGTCATTGCTTCTCGCTTTGGTCGAGATTCAATGACTCTTAGCAAAATATGGAATCGGTGGGTTCAGGAGGGTAATACGGAACGCCGTGCTGGATCCCAACGGCCTCGTATCACTAGCAGTCGAGATGACACGCATCTTATCTGCATGGCTGTACCGGACCGTGCAGCCACGTCTCTAACCCTGAGTCAACAGATGGGGACGTTTGCAAGAAAACAACCATCTGCACGAACAGTTCGACGACGTTTGCAGTAGCACGGACTATCAGCTCGGAGACTATGGCTGCGGTTAACCTTGACGCTGCATCACGGACAGGAGCGCCTGCGATGGTGTACTCAACGACGAACCTGGTGCACGAATGGCAAAACGTCATTTTTTCGTATGAATCCAGGTTCTGTTTATAGCATCATGATGGTCGCATCTGTGTTTGGCGACATTGCGGTGTACGCACATTGGAAGCTTCTATTCGTCATCGTCATACTGGCGTATCACCCGGCGTGATGGTATGAGGTGCCATTCGTTACACGCCTCGGTCACCTCTTGTTCGCATTGACGGTACTTTGAACAGTGGATGTTATATTTCAGATGTGTTACGACCCGTGGCTCTAACTTCATTCGATCCCTGCGAAACCCTACATTTGGGCAGGACAATGCACGACCGCATGTTGCAGGTCCTGTACGGGCCTTTCTGGTCAATGGTGGCAGAGCAACTGGCTCGCCACAATACGCCAGTCACTACTCTTGATGAACTGTGGTATCATGTTGAAGCTGCATGGGCAGCTGTACCTATACACGCCATCCAAGCTTTGACTCAATGCCCAGGCGTATCAAGGCCGTTATTACGGCCAGAGGTGTTTGTTTCTGGGTACTGATTTCTCAGGATCTACGCACCAAAATTGCGTGCAAATGTAATCACATGTCAGTTCTAGTATATTATATTTGTCCAATGTATAACCGTTTATCATCTGCATTTCTTCTTGGTGTAGCAATTTTAATGGCCAGTAGTGTCTTCTCTGCACACTCACGAGACTGCAGATCACATAATATTGAATTCCTGGTCGATATCCGAAATGTATTGTCCCATACGGCTAGCTCTAGCTACCATTTCGCGTTCAAAGCTTGTTAATTCCCATCCTGTGGTGAAAAACACGTCGGAAACTTCTTCACCTGAGTACGGATGACAGCTTCGCCAATGAACTGCCCTTTTATACCTTGTGATCGCCATGCTACCATCATCTGTTAATATGCGTATGGCTATCCCATGACTTTTGTCGTCTCAGTGCAACATCCGCTAAATGTGTGGCTACTACTAACGTATTCAATGCAAGGACATTCCTTAACTCGGAGCCAAAAGTAGAGCACCAGTGATACTTTACCGAATACCAATGATGCGTTATTTAGACTGAGGCTGAGTGTGTTACAGGTCACCCATGTCTGAGCTATTCTCTGAAAACGACAAAGTGTAGTGCAAGTACTGTCACAACCGTATGGGAGAACTAAACTGACTCCAGCGACTCCGTTTCTTTAAAGTAACTGGAATTTCCATTCTACTCGCGACTGGAGAATCTCGCTGCGAAATTGTCAGTCAGAGCCTATCGGCAGTGGTTCGAGAACGCGCAGAAACGAAGCGATATGTTGATTGGTCCTCATAGCTGCTGGATTTCTAACAGCCTGAATTTGTCAGAAGTTTCTTTGATATTCGACGACTACAATACGACACAGTTCTGCTGAGATAACATCCTACACGAACATAAAACCGGAGAGAAATTAAATAGATCTACAAGAACTTTTCAAAATACTAAACGTTGCAGCCTGGGCAATGCAAACTGCTTTAGAAGTTCTGGACAATGGAACAATGGAAACAGAACTGGCTGCAGTACCTGCAAAAGTGAGGATGCGACTGCGGAGATATAATCGCTACGTTATTAGTCTCCCATCCTGCATCACTGCTGCCAGAAAGTCACTATAAGGAACGACAAAATCATCCTCGTGCATGTGCTATTTTTGAATGCGACACGAAGAAGGGCGGACTATGCATAAAGAAATTTTATGATTTATTAAAGAGATAATATCAACATGCTAGATTTTCGTGTTCGACGGGAAGAAGTAGGTTAGGCGAGTATTGTGTATTATGCATTGTGTATTGAACCGGGGACCTAGAAACGACGGAGAGATTCGTCTCGCCATAGCCTTCGGTAGTTAACAACCCTATAATAGGCCACAGCAGGCCAACCGCCCCACGGCCGCCCCACACCGAACCCACGAACCCAGTCTTTTGTGCGGTTCGCATCCCCCCCCCCCCTTCCTCCCAGTGCAACTCCCGGGAACGTCCCATACTAGAGGAGTGTAACCCCAAATACTTCGGTGGTAGAATAATTATGGTTTATGCGTATGTGGAAACTGTGTTTGCTCATCAATTGCCGACACTATCAAATTGAGGTGGAATAAGGGGAACCAGCCTGCATTCGCTGAGGTAGATGGAAAACCGCCAAGAAAATCATGGCCGGCACACCGAACCTCGACATGAATCCGCCTGGTGGACTCATGCCAGGGACCAGCAAGCCTTATCGTTCGGGAAGCAGCGCGGTAGACAGCACGGCTAGCCAGGCGGGTTCCGTTTATCCATGCTGTGCGGACCTGGACACTAGTAGTTTTGCCCTCGTCGTTTCCGCGTATGCAAGGACCATTAGTGCCTCTGATGTTGGCACCTTATCGATCACTGTAACATTTTAATACGCTACCGGCAATTAATTGCTACACCACGAAGATGACGTGCTACAGACGCGGAATTTAACCGACAGGAAGAAGACGCTGTGATATGTAAACGCTTAGCTTTTCAGAGCTTTCACGCAAGACTGGCGCCGGTGGCGACACCTACAACGTGCTGACGTGAGGAACGTTTCCAATCGATTTCTCATACACAAACAACAGTTGACCGGCGTTGCCTAGTGAAAGATTGTTGTCATGCCTCGTGTAAGGAGGAGAAATGCGTTTTCGACATTGATAAAGGTCGGATTGTAGCCTATCGCGAATGCGGTTTATCGTATCGCGACATTGCTGCTCGTGTTGGTCGAGATCCAATGACTCTTAGCAGAATATGAAATCGATGAGTTCAGGAGGGTAATACGGAACGCCGTGCTGGATCCCAACGGCCTCGTATCACTAGCAGTCGAGATGACAGGCATCTTATCCTATTGGCTGTAACGGATCGCGCAGCCACGTCTCTATCCCTGAGTCAACAGATGGGGACGTTTGCAAAACAACCACCATCTGCACGAACAGTTCGACGACGTTTGCAGCAGCATGGACTATCAGCTCGGAGAACATGGCTGCTGTTACCCTTGAAGCTGCATCAGACACAGGAGCGCCTGCGAAGGTGTACTCAACGAAGAACCTGGATGCACGAATGGCAAGAAGTCATTTCTCCAGATGAGTCCAGGTTCTGTTTACAGCATCATGATGGTCGCATCCGTGTTTGGCGACATCGCGGTGAACGCACATTGGAAGCGTGTATTCGTCATCGCCATACTGGCGTATCACCCGGCGTGATAGTATGGGATGCTATTGGTTACACGTCTCGGTTACCTCCTGTTCGCATTGACGGCACATTGAAAAGTGGACGTTACATTTCAGATGTGCTATGACCCGTGGCTCTACCCTCCATTCGATCCCTGCGAAACCCTACATTTGAGCAGGATAATGCACAACCGCATGTTGCAGGTCCTGTACGGGCCTTTCTGGATACAGAAAATGTTCGACTCCTGTTCTTGATGAACTGTGGTATCGTGTTGAAGCTGCATGGGCAGCTGTACCTGTACACGCCACCCGAGCTTTGTTTAACCCAATGCCCAGGTGTATCAAGCCCTATATTACGGCCAGACGTGGTTGTTCTGGGTACTGATTTCTCAGGACCTACGCACCCAAATTGCGTGAAAATGTAATCACATGTCAATTTTAGTATAATATATTTGTCCAATGGATAACCGTTTATCATCTGAATTTCTTCTTGGTGTAGCAATTTTAATGGCCAGTAGTGTACATTGTGTTTAATCTTAGCTGCAACCGTTTCGTACCTTTGCCCTTAGTTCACTGGTGGAAATTTTGGGTGGAAATTAATGACTGTCACTGTGCTGGCGATGAAGTGTTCCACAGAGACCTTTACTCGCTGTGTATCCCCAAAACCATGAGTCGTGCATTACTTTCAAATTGAGTGGTTTACTAGCGAAACGTAACTTTCGCCTCATGTATATGGCAGTTTGGTGTTTGAGCTTTAGTGTTTATTGAACAGTATTGGATGCAGGGTGTATGGCACCTACAAGTTGTATGACATATCCATATGCAAATAATGTAAGCGTATATCTATAAATATACAAATATCTGAATAATGTTTCTTTTCAGCATGTAACCCCAGCACAAATGGAATTTAAGAAAGTAACTGTAGCGGGGTAGTCACCGGATAGTTGCGTTGTGAGAGTGTTTCTCTTCCTCGAAAGTTGCATCATTTTTTGTAGCTTTGCATCTTTTGACATTTAGTTTTAAAATATTGGCTGTTACAACATGCAATACAAATGTCAGGTTTTTTTTTTTTTTTTTACCAACTGTGAGAACTGTTACTTATCGATCAGTAGATATAAATTTTATGTAAAAGAAACTAGTGTAGAAACTTTTAGTGACAATATCCTATGATCACAGAACATTATCACACAATATTTCTCACTCGGCACACACATTTAGTGAGGTACTATTGTTAACCAACAGACCTGTTCATTATGAATTGTTTATCTTCTTTCCTAGCTGCTTTCATAACTTTTTTCACCGACATCGCACGATAAATATAAGAAAGAAGAAGGCGATTGTGATTAAAAAGGTATTTTGCTATGTTATCATCAACTGAACTTTGGGTATTATGCTTCTATGACAACAGAGTTGACAGAGAAAAAAGATGGCTACAACTGGGATATCACTTAACATTTATACATGCGTCATCGTGCTTGTAATTCATCACAGGTATAAAAACCTATGAAATGTTGTATTTATGTCACAGATGTTATTTTGCACACCTGTCTCTAATGTCGGATAGTTCAAATCCTCCTGCGTCAAAGTAAACTATGGCGAAATTCACTAAAAATGTCTTTTCAATGGGGACGTCATTGTAGCCTAACAGTGTGTTCTGTTTTTATGGAAGCGAAGTAAAAATTCACAAGTTCATGCACACAGAACCGAATCTTAGCAAACAGTCACTTGAAATCAGGCGTTTCATTCATTTTGCGGACGTTGCATTCATATTCAGCATGAAACTACATCTACATTATTGCGCTGCAGTTCACAAGTACCTCGCAGATGGTACATCGAAACACTTTCAGGTAATTTTCTACCGTTCCACTCTCCAACAGCGCACGTGGTAAACGAACACTTAAACCTCTCCGTGCTATTTCTGATTAATTTTATTATGATGATAATTTCTCGCTATTTAGGGGGGCACCAACAAAATACATTCGCATTCGAAGGAGAAAGTTTGTATTTCAGATTTCATGAGAGGATTCTACCGGGATGAAGGACGCCTTTGATTTAATTATTGCAATCCTACTTCGTGTATCATATTCGTGGCTCTCTCCCATATTTATCGATAGCAGAAAACGAGCTCCCCTTTTTCTACTTTTTCGATGTCCTCCGCGTCCGTCCTACCCGATGCAGATACCACACTGCGTAGGAATACTGCAGAAGAGGACGGAGAAGCGTAGTGTGATGCAGACTCATTAGTAGACCTGTTGTATTTTCTAAGAGTCCTGCCAATAAATCGCAGTCTTTGCTTCAGTTCCCCACAACATTGTCTATGTCGTTGTGCTAAGTTTGATTAATGGTGGTTTGTTTCGTTTCATTTTAGGGCGCAAAAGTCATACGCGCCCATGTTAGAACCGTAGAACACGAAGACGAAAAAGGAGTTAGAAGCTACTACACGTTAAGCCCAATCGGCGGAAGGAAAGACAGCTAAAAACAGGGAGTTGGAGAAAGGTTCATGAAATACGCCATTGTGACAACGGAGGTCCTGAACTAAAAACTAAACTCCCTTCGCCATATTACTATGGCGGGTAAAGGGTAAAGCGCTGTCGAGAGTAAGCGCGTTCGCAAAACGGCCGATAGCTCGGACGGCAAACATAAATGAGAACGTAAGTGGTTAAAAAAACTGTTGTGGCGTAACAAGACAGCCACGCCACTCGGAAGTAGCCGAAATGCACGCGTTACACACGCCGGCTGGCGTGAGGTCTGAAACAGGATACGTAATGAATGCTATAAAGAAAAGTACGTAGCTGCTGTAATACTTAACTTTAATCCATCATTGTGGTACATCGCTCTTGATGATACAAGTGAGACTCTTTAAATACAAGCACTGTAAGGCTAATGGCGCCTTGCTAGGTCGTAGTCATGGACTTAGCTGAAGGCTATTCTAACTGTCTCTCGGCAAATGAGAGAAAGGCTTCGTCAGTGTAGTCGCTAGCAAAGTCATCGTACAACTGGGGACGAGTCCTAGTCCGTCTCTCTAGACCTGCCGTGTGGTGGCGCTTGGTCTGCAATTACTGACAGTGGCGACACGCGGGTCCGACATGTACTAATGGACCGCGGCCGATTTAAAGCTACCACCTAGCAAGTGTGGTGTCTGGCGGTGACACCACAAAAACGACATTCCGTCAGGAAATGGTGAAGTGCCAATATGGGCAATGAACACAATGTGGTGGGGGATCACCACGTCACCAATGGCGATGGCTAGAAAGACAGTGCCCATTGCGCAACCTAGCTGAAATAATGACCTCGTGGCGAGCGGGCCGAGAGGAGGTCGGCCAAGCAACTGGGAGAGCTTTCATTGCCCGGAGCATGTTCCCATATAGGGAAGACTAGTGGTGATGTCAAAAAGTGACACACCTGGCTTTAGATTTGTGTTATTTATCATGCAACCAAAATTTTACAGAATTATTTTTGTCTTCTTGTGAATGATCTCAGATTTTTCTTGTTCAGAGACAGTTGGCACTTTTCCTCATGCACATATCTTGTCTACATGGTTCGCACACTGAACTCGCATTCGGGAGGACGACGGTTCAATCCCGTCTCCGGCCATCCTGATTTAGGTTTTCCTTGATTTCCCTAAATCGCTTCAGGCAAATGCCGGGAAGGTTCCTTTGGTTTAGTTCTTATGATGACTTTTCTAGATGGTAAATAACAGCCTCCTCTGCAAACAGTCTAAAAGAGCTGCTCAGATTTCTCCTAAATCACCTATATAGATCAGAAACAGCAGACGGCCTATAACACTTCCTTCGGGAGAGTCAGATATGTCTTCTCTCTTCATCTATGACTTACTGTCTGTTAACGCAAACTGTGATCTTTCTGACAGGAAATCAAAAATTCAGTCACATAACTTGGGCGATACTCCATAGGTACGTAATTTGGTAGAACTCTTTTGTGTGAAACGGTGTCAAAAGCCCTCTGGAAATCAAAAAAATTTGTAATCAGCGTTAAATCCCCAGTCTATAGCATTCATTAGTTCGTGAGAATAAAGAACCAGTTGTGTGTTCTCTCCCTGCGGTTCCGGGGATTAGAATAGGCCCGTGGTATTTTTGCCTGTCGTAAGAGGCGACTAAAAGCAGTCTCACACTTTTCGGCCCTGTAAGTTCAGATCTCGTTCTATGGTTAGACCTGCCACTTTCAAAATTATATAGAAGTGCGGGCCATATGGGGAAGGTGGTGCACGAGTGCCCTTAGATTTGATCTGATGAATCTCTTGCCATGGCTTTGCATCTCCATCTGCGTTTCATCTACACTCCTGGAAATTGAAATAAGAACACCGTGAATTCATTGTCCCAGGAAGGGGAAACTTTATTGACACATTCCTGGGGTCAGATACATCACATGATCACACTGACAGAACCACAGGCACATAGACACAGGCAACAGAGCATGCACAATGTCGGCACTAGTACAGTGTATATCCACCTTTCGCAGCAATGTAGGCTGCTATTCTCCCATGGAGACGATCGTAGAGATGCTGGATGTAGTCCTGTGGAACGGCTTGCCATGCCATTTCCACCTGGCGCCTCAGTTGGACCAGCGTTCGTGCTGGACGTGCAGACCGCGTGAGACGACGCTTCATCCAGTCCCAAACATGCTCAATGGGGGACAGATCCAGAGATCATGCTGGCCAGGGTAGTTGACGTACACCTTCTAGAGCACGTTGGGTGGCACGGGATACATGCGGACGTGCATTGTCCTGTTGGAACAGCAAGTTCCCTTGCCGGTCTAGGAATGGTAGAACGATGGGTTCGATGACGGTTTGGATGTACCGTGCACTATTCAGTGTCCCCTCGACGATCACCAGTGGTGTACGGCCAGTGTAGGAGATCGCTCCCCACACCATGATGCCGGGTGTTGGCCCTGTGTGCCTCGGTCGTATGCAGTCCTGATTGTGGCGCTCACCTGCACGGCGCCAAACACGCATACGACCATCATTGGCACCAAGGCAGAAGCGACTCTCATCGCTGAAGACGACACGTCTCCATTCGTCCCTCTATTCACGCCTGTCGCGACACCACTGGAGGCGGGCTGCACGACGTTGGGGCGTGAGCGGAAGACGGCCTAACGGTGTGCGGGACCGTAGCCCAGCTTCATGGAGACGGTTGCGAATGGTCCTCGCCGATACCCCAGGAGCAACAGTGTCCCTAATTTGCTGGGAAGTGGCGGTGCGGTCCCCTACGGCACTGCGTAGGATCCTACGGTCTTGGCGTGCATCCGTGCGTCGCTGCGGTCCGGTCCCAGGTCGACGGGCACGTGCACCTTCCGCCGACCACTGGCGACAACATCGATGTACTGTGGAGACCTCACGCCCCACGTGTTGAGCAATTCGGCGGTACGTCCACCCGGCCTCCCGCATGCCCACTATACGCCCTCGCTCAAAGTCCGTCAACTGCACATACGGTTCACGTCCACGCTGTCGCGGCATGCTACCAGTGTTAAAGACTGCGATGGAGCTCCGTATGCCACGGCAAACTGGCTGACACTGACGGCGGCGGTGCACAAATGCTGCGCAGCTAGCGCCATTCGACGGCCAACACCGCGGTTCCTGGTGTGTCCGCTGTGCCGTGCGTGTGATCATTGCTTGTACAGCCCTCTCGCAGTGTCCGGAGCAAGTATGGTGGGTCTGACACACCGGTGTCAATGTGTTCTTTTTTCCATTTCCAGGAATGTATTTCGGCGAGGACACTTTCTGGGCTATGTTGTCTTCTTCCGTTGTCTTCTGTCCTCTTTCGCCACAGTGACAATATTGGATTTATGTGAAGTATGTATATGAAGATGGTATCTGTGCTCTCGGACTTGAAATTACAATGAAATGAATACCCCTAGCTGCATACAGGCGTTGATGTAACTCAACGGGGACAGTTAAAAATGGGTGCAACGACCGGGACTCGAACCCTGGATCTCAGGCTTACATGGCAGACGTTCTATCCATCTGAGCGATCGAGGGCACAAAGGATAGTGCGACTGCAGGGACTTATCTCCGGCACGTCTCCCATGTGACCCACATTCGCAACTTATTGTCCCGCACTATATTCATAAGGCCCTGCTCATTAGACTCATTACTTGCAGCTTTACCGCCGATTCCCGTAAGAGTCCGGGTACTGTTCGTGCATTCGCACAGAAGAAGATGGTCACATGGCCAGTGAGCCTTAACTATATATATTAAGAAGGTATCTGTTCTTTCGGACATGTCCAGACATACCTGTTTCTTTCACTCCCCATAAAATCCTCAACATGGTCCAGGGGATTATTTTCCATCATGACCACCTCTTGCTGTCTGACGAAGAGCTCTGCGCCAATTTAGAACGGCAGGGTGTTCACTTCATCTCGTGCATATACAGGAGACCCAAAGACCACAGGGTTGCTACCGGTGTCTTCATCTTGGCCTTTGAGGGTGATTCATTGGGTGACAAGCTCAAGGTGATGGTTTACTGCTGTGACGTTAAGCCAATCGTCCCTCTCCCTATGCGGTGCTTTAAGTGCTGGAAGTTTTGCGCATGTCTTCCCACTGCACTTCCAGCGCCCCATGTTGAGACTGCGGACATTCACTGCTCCAAGATACTCCATGTGCGCCACCTCCCAATTGTATCAACTGTGGAGAGCACCAGTCCCTCTGCTCACCAGACTGCCCAGTACTCCAAAAGGAGAGGAAAATTATGGAGTACAAGAACCTGGACCAGTTGACTTACACAGAGGCTAAACATAAATTCGAAAGATTACACCCCATTCTGTTGACTTCGACCTACACTGCAGCTACATCACCATCGCTGTCCCAAGTGCCTGTGGTTCCTCACTCTGTGCCACGAACAGTTGGCCTTCCACGCCACCAGAATACATCCGGCTCCTTGGCTGTAGGGGGCAAATCTTCCTCTGTTGCTCCCAAAGCACCTACTTTGCGAGCAAGGCACCTCCAAACGCAGGGGCAACGGTCCCCTCCCCCTGACGGGGTAGCAACAGCTTCCTCCGGCTCCTCTCGTGCAGAAGGGGTCCTTTGGGGCCCTCTCTTCCAAGGACACCACCAATGCCATGGCTGAAACTCGCCAGTGGCTCAAGGAGCCAAAATCTGCTGGCGAAGAGCTTCACGCTCTCCCTCCATGCCTGAAGCAACTTCAGAGAAATCTTCCCAGCAAGCCCCTAAAGAGAAGCGAGATAGTAAGCAAACTAAGAAGTAGTCTGCTAAGAAACAAGATCATCTGGTGGCCCCAACGGCACCACTCCCTATTAATTCTTCACCTGAGGATGCAGTGGAGATCTTAGCATCTTCTGCGGACCTGGATCTCACTAATGCCTCATCCACCATAGAAATGGCTACAAATACTCAATCGGTGGCAGAAGGTGACCCTGAGGCATAACCTGCCTCCTTGCGCGCTTCATGCCTTCCTAGCCTCACGATAACGTCATCTTGCAGTGGAAATGCGGCGGTTTTTCCATTTCTGCATTGCCCTCCAGGAAACCTCGTTCCCAGCAATGTAAACCCCTACCCTCTGTGGCTCTAAGGGATATTACAGGAACTGTAGCAACTGTAACAGAGTGTCAGGTGGAGTTTGCGTCTATGTCCTAACTCAGTATGCAGTGAACCAGTGACCCTTCTAACCTCTCTTGAAGCTGTGGCTGTCAGGATAAGGACGACACAGGAAATAACTGTCTGCAACGTATATCTTCCTCCAAATGGTGCAGTACCCCTGAATGCATTGGTTGCATTGATTGATCAACTTCCTAAACCGCTCCTACTCTTGGGAGACTTTAACGCTCATAACCCCTTGTGGGGTGACACAGTTCTTACTGGAAAAGGCAGAGATGTCGAAAATTTACTGTCGAAACTCAACCTCTGCCTCTTAAATACTGGGCCACCACACATTTCTGTGTGACACATGGCACATATTCGGCCATTGATCTTTCGGTTTGCAGTCCTCGCCTTCTCCCATCTATCCACTGGAGAGCACATGACGACCTGTGTGGTAGCGACCACTTGGCCATCTTCCAGTGACTGCCCCGGCGTCAGGCCCACGAACACCTGCCCAGATGGGCTTTAAACAAGGCGAACTGGGAAACTTTCTGCTCTGCTGTCACCTTTGAATTTTCCCCACATAGTAACATCGATGTGGTTGAACAGGTAACTAAAACTATCGTTTCTGCGGCGGAAAACGTGATCCCTCGTTCATTAGGGTGCCCCCGGCGAAAGACAGTCCCTTGGTGGTCGCCAGAAGTCGCTATTAAGGAGCGTCGGCGAGCTCTACAGCGGCATAAGCGGCGTCCTTTCCCTGGAGCACCTCATAGCCTTCAAATGTCTCTGTGCCCGCGTTCGCTAGCTTATTAAAAGGCGGAAAGTGGAGTGTTGGGCGAGGTATGTGTCGACCATACGGTCACATACGTCACCTTCCCAATTCTGGTCTAAGATCAAACGAGTTTTTGGGTACCAGACCCCAACAGGTGTTCTTAGTGTTAACATAAATGGGGTGTTAGTTACCGACGCAAACGCGATTGCTGAGCACTTTGCTGAGCGTGCTCGCGCCTCTGCATCGGAGAATTACCCCCCAGCCTTTCGCAGTCTCAAATAGTGGATGGAAGAGAAAGTCATCTCGTTCACTACATGCTAAAGTGAACCATATAACGCCCCATTTACAGAACGGGAGCTCCACAGCTTTCAGTTTTCGGCCGCAAAGTCGTGTGTTATGCACTTCTGTCGGCGTAGTACGCTTAATCCGGAACCAACACATTATCTTACTGACGATCCACTCATTGTAGTGGAAACGAATCGATGTTTAGGACTGGTTTTCGACGCCCGATTGACTTGGCTACCTCACCTTCGTCATCTTAAGCCGAAGTGCTGGTAGCACGTCAATGCCCTCTCCTGCCTGAGGAACACCAACTGGGGTGCAGATCGCGCTACACTGCTGCAGCTATACAGAGCCCTTGTTCAATCGAACCTTGACCATTGGAGTCTGGTTTATGGGTCGGCGGCGCCCTCATCGTTGCGTTTACTCGACCCAGTGCACCACTGTGGCGTTCGACTAGCGACGGGAGCTTTTAGCACGAGTTTGGCGACCAGTGTCCTTACGGAGGCTGGAGTTCCTCCATTTCAGGTCAGGCGTGCACAACTCGTCGCCAGTTAGGTTACACACGTTCGTAGTTCTCCCGCTCATCTGAATTACCGTCTCCTTTTCCCACACACGACGGTTCATCTCCCTCATCGGCGGCCCAGGTCAGAGGTTACAATTGCAGTTCGCGTCAGATCCCTTCTATCTGAACTGGAGTCCTTGCCTCTACCACCTGTACTCGAGGTCCAGTCGCGTACACCTCCATGGTGTACACTAGAGTGCTGCAACGCTCCATGTTTGACCGGTCACGGCTCGCCTGTTGACGGGGGGACCGAGCCGCTCGTGTCCGGCCCCATACGACTCGGCTCGGTCACGTACTCGCCCCATGTCTGATGTCCGGACTCCGGACACGCGGATAACCGAGCATGACCGGTCACCGCTGACGTCTCACATCGCCTCGCCACGGCTCGCTGCACTGTACTGTAGAAATACAACTCCTCTCTTTCTCTCTCTCTCTCTCTCTCTCTCTCTCTCTCTCTCTCTCTCTCTGTCTGTCTCTCTCTTTCTTTTAATACAAAAGTAACGTTTCCAAGAACGGGTACGTTACACAGCTAAATTCATAGAGCACTTTCCTTTATAATATTTACTCCCGTCTTCCTAACGTCCGGGAATTTTGTCGTAAATAAAACATTGATCAGAAGAGACCAATCTGTGTTAATCTAATGAGATGTAAGCGTCAAATAGTGCACCTGATTATGCGAATCAGTCCACATATCAACTATCGCAGCACATGTTTTATTAATAACTTCCGCAATAACAGAAGGCATTATACTGTTTCGTATTGCATCAGCTTGTTCTTTGACATGTCTGCTTATAGTAGAGGGATGTGGCATGACATCTGCCACGTTAACTTTTCCATAATGCGCACCTAGATATATTAATTCTTGGCCTAGTTCTCTGAAACCTTCACCGCAAACAGCATTAAAAGGTCTCATATGTTTAGCACACATTGCAACACACTTTGCTGTAATACTATTTTTTATTACTGCCGGTATTCCTGAAGGAGCTGTATCTTTGTAAGGTTTCTTGCAACTGTGTTTCTTTAAAAGAGTGGTTCCCGATTGGGAACACAATAATGTGGAGCAGTTTATGCACGATACGTATCCAGTAGGTGCACTGTTTTCGTCTACAACCACCAAAAATATGCTCCGTACTTGGCTTTTTAGACCTTCCCGTCTCTTCAATGTGTAAACATTGATTTCAATCTTACGTCTTACTGCACTGGTTTCCTCGCACTGCATGATTGCAGAGAGAGAGAGAGAGAGAGAGAGCCACCACAAATGAGAAGCCCGTACTGGCTGCAGTCTCACACGGATAATGAAACGTGTAATGTGTTTGAAGTTGCGTGCTATGTATTCGGTCACGGCTTCTATGCTCGGTCACTAGAACTAGTGCGGGCAGCCTATCCAGTTAGGGTGTGCTCGCCCCATCTCGTATTTTGTGCTCGCTTACTCGGTCATGCAGGACCCTAGTGTACACCTAGGCCGCAGATTCGCCTGGACCTTTCACATGTCTCAAACGACTCAGTTCACCCCGTGGCCCTCCGCTGCCACTTCATCTCGATTCTTGACACGTATCGAGGCCGTGAAGTGATTTACACCGACGGCTCCATGGCTGATGGTCACGTCGGCTTCGCGTATGTCCATGGAGGACTTATTGAATAGCATTCCTTGCCCGATGGCTTCTTTGTATTCACTGCAGAGCTGGTGGCTATATCTCGTGCGCTTGAGCAAATCCGTTCATGCCCTGGGCAGCCGTTTCTTCTGTGTACTGACTGCTTGAGCAGCCTACAAGCTATCGATCAGTGCTACCCTCGTCATCCTTTGGTAGCGAACATCTAGGATTCAATGTATGCCCTGGAACGGTCCGGACCCCAGGACATGTCGGAATCCCAGGCAACGAACTTGCTGACAGGCTGGCCAAACAGGGTACACGGAAACCGCTTATCGATCTCGGCATTCCAATAACTGACCTGCGTTCGTTTCTATGTCGCCAGGTTTTACGGCTTGGAAGACGAAATGGCATAGTCTCAGTATGCACAAGAAACTGCGTGCCATTAAGGGGCTCCGGAACGCCCTATACTTGCAATTTTAAAATAACACTTATAAATTACATCTTTCCTCACAAAGTATTTGAGGTAGGAAGTTGAACTTTTTACAGATTATCTATTGGAATATGGGCTACAACTTAACACAGGGATTTTACAAAATTTTAGTTCAGTTATTAAAGATGATTTTTTTTCAATTGTAATGAAAATTCACAACATTTTTTTGCAATTTTTTATTTATATATTCAAAAATATACAGTTTTTTGGAAAAAGGCTGTGTTAAATTATGCAGAAGGTACTGTGTAACATTTACTGAAAGTTTGAAACAAATATGTTTGGAAGATCCTTAGAAAACATGTAATTAGTATGAGAAAATAAAGGTTTTGGGAATCGAGGGACAAAGATTGGATTAACTTTTTAGTGCATTCCAGGTCAATAGGATGGATTATCTTCATCCTCTGCAAACTCCTCCTCCAGCTTCTTCTTGTTCCTCCTCCTGTTTACTCTTGCTTGTATTTCTAGACTCTTTACAGCCCTGTCTGCAGCCCGAAGGCGTTCCTTGTCTAAAGCAAGCATCGCTCGTACCATGTTAGAACCTATCTTCATTCCCATATTTCTAAATACCTTGCACCTTACAATGTTGCCATCATTGAAAGTCGCAACAGCATCATACACATCAAAGTGAAGTGTTTCTATTCCAACAAATACAGTCTTGGGGATTCTCGACCATATAACACTATTTACACTTTCATTGGGATTTTGAGTTTTTCCGTGAATACACTTTTTCAACAGTTCAGGTGCTGCTAAGTCTCTGAAAATAGGTTAGCCACAACACATACTTTATCTCACATCACTAAAATGTACTTGATGAACACGGACGTTAATAATAACACCATTTGACAGCAGTTTAACAGCGCCACAGTGGGTCACGCCCATGTAGAACACATTTCAAAAAAAAAAAAATTTAAAAATAGTTGTTGTCTTCGGAATTGAATAAATTATATATCTATTAAAAGGTAATAGTCTGCAGATTCAGAAAACGCAAAAAAGTAAAAACTCAACTTTTCATGATTTTGAGCCTTTCCGGAGCCCCTTAAGAAGACTATGAATGTATGGCAGTCATCCATTTGGACCTCTCGCAGTGACTCTGTGTTTCTCCGCCGACTCCGCATTGGCCACGCTTGGACGACCCACGGCTACCTGCTGCGCCGTCAAGACCCTCTTTAGTATCGATGCGGCGCCCGGCCCATAGTCTGGCGCACTGTCCCACTTTGACTGCCCTGCGACGAAATTTTACGTTTGTCACCTACTTTTATCGTTTTAAAAGTGTTTCAGCAAGTATTACATCGGGAGGGGAAGGGGGGGGGGGTTGTTGGTCGCTAAAAGGAACCAATTAATTATTAATTTACTCCTGGGATCAAGTACAACCTCTATCCACATTAACTCACAGGAACTATATACTCCAATTGCACTACTCAGTAAACCACTCCTGTTAGCAATAAACACTCCACCACCAACTGTGTTTAACCTATTCCTCCTGAACACGGTTAGTTTCCTTGTAAAAATTTCTGCTGAGCTTATCGCCGTCTTTAGCCAAGCATCAGTACCTACAAGAATTTGACCCACATTGCTTTCTATTAGCGCTTGGAGCTCTGGATATTTTCCAACATAGCTTTGACAATTTACAACTGCAACGCCGATTGTTTCTAGCTGTGCCCTCGTCCCGTGTTTGACCTGCACTGTTTTAGACGACGCCGTTTCTGCAGGTTCCCGAGATGCCCCAGCGTCAGGAAACCCCCAGTCCCCTCTACATAACACCGCTTTTAACCTTTTACGTTCCCGCTTTGCCGTCTGAGTTATCGGCCGTTTTAGCAAATGACGCGGGCTTTCGACCGCGTTTTACTTTTCATCCGCCAAAGCAATATGGCGAAACCATTTAATTTTTAGTTTTTGGACCTCCTTTCCTGTGTGGTGTCTTTTTTTAGCCCTTTCT
Source organism: Schistocerca cancellata (assembly GCF_023864275.1). Lineage (NCBI taxonomy): Eukaryota > Metazoa > Arthropoda > Insecta > Orthoptera > Acrididae > Schistocerca > Schistocerca cancellata. The sequence goes on from NC_064630.1 coordinate 767,966,509, forward strand.
GCATTACCCTCCAGGAAACCTCGTTCCCAGCAATGCGGACTCCTGCCCTCTGTGGCTTTAAGGAATATTACATGAACTGTAGCAACTATAATAAAGTGTCAGGTGGAGTTTGCGTCTATGTCCTAACTCAGTATGCAGTGAACCAATTACCCTTCTGACCCCTCTTGAAGCTGTGGCTGTCAGGATAAGGACGACACAGGAAATAATTGTCCGCAACATATATCTTCCTCCAAATGGTGCAGTACCCCTGAACGCATTGGCTGCATTGATTGATCAACTTCCTAAATCGTTCCTACTCTTGGGAGATTTTAACGCTCATAACTCCTTGTGGGGTTTCACAGTTCTTACTGGCAGAGGCAGAGATTTCGAAAATTTACCGTCACAACTCGACCTCTGCCTCTTAAATACTGGGGCCACCACACATTTCAGTACGACACGTGCCGTTTTTAGCTGTCTTCTATTATGTCAATTGAGACTGACGCATAGCCGTTTTTTAACTCCTCTCTGTTTTCGTGTTCTATAATTTTGACTTCGTGGTAATGGTCACAGTTGTTTTTTGCGCCATAAAGCAAAACAAAACCAAACACACCCCGCTACCTGTGTAGGCGCCTCCAGTGTGTAGTGGACCACGGACCTACTAATTGGAACACCAAAATCCACCACCCTACGGCGCAAGTCGAGGAACCTGCTGCCAAAATGTCGCCAACGTGTCTGAACCTCTGATTCAGACCCTCACTCGGCTTTGTACCGAAGGTCCGCTGTAGCTCCTGTTGACGATGCTACAGATGCTGAACTCCGCTTTCATTTCGCAAGCAGGCCCTCCAGCGTTTACCGCTTCATCTAGTCGCCCGTAATCAGAGACAACCTTCCCTGATCCAAAGCGACACACGTCGATAGTACCAATATGAGTCACTACCTGTAGTAGCTGCGCTCTGTGCTCTTCATGGCATCCGGAAGCGCTGCTTCCGCGTTTCGAATGACTACATCTACATGTACATTTATACTCCGCAAGCCACCCAACGGTGTGTGGCGGAGGGCACTTTACGTGCCATTGTCATTACCTCCCTTTCCTGTTCCAGTCGCGTATGGTTCGCGGGAAGAACGACTGTCTGAAAGCCTCCGTGCGTGCTCTAATCTCTCTAATTTTACATTCGTGATCTCCTCGGGAGGTATAAGTAGGGGGAAGCAATATATTCGATACCTCATCCAGAAACGCACCCTCTCGAAACCTGGCGAGCAAGCTACACCGCGATGCAGAGCGCCTCTCTTGCAGAGTCTGCCACTTGAGTTTGTTAAACATCTCCGTAACGCTATCACGGTTACCAAATAACGCTGTGACGAAACGCGCCGCTCTTCTTTGGATCTTCTCTATCTCCTCCGTCAACCCGATCTGGTACGGATCCCACACTGATGCGCAATACTCAAGTATAGGTCGAACGAGTGTTTTGTAAGCCACCTCTTTTGTCGGTGGACTACATTTTCTAAGGACTCTCCCAATGAATCTCAACCTGGTACCCGCCTTACCAACAATTAATTTTATATGATCATTCCACTTCAAATCGTTCCGCACGCATACTCCCAGATATTTTACAGAAGTAACTGCTCCCAGTGTTTGTTCTGCTATCATATAATCATACAATAAAGGATCCTTCTTTCTATGTATTCGCAATACATTACATTTGTCTATATTAAGGGTCAGTTGCCACTCCCTACACCAAGTGCGTATCCGCTGCAGATCTTCCTGCATTTCGCTACAATTTTCTAATGCTGCAACTTCTCTGTATATTACAGCATTATCCGCGAAAAGCCGCATGGAACTTCTGACACTATCTACTAGGTCATTTATATATATTGTGAAAAGCAATGGTCCCATAACACTCCCCTGTGGCACGCCAGAAGTTACTTTAACGTCTGTAGACGTCTCTCCATTGATAACAACATGCTGTGTTCTGTTTGCTAAAAACTCTTCAATCCAGCCACTCAGCTAGTCTGATATTCCGTAGGCTCTTACTTTGTTTATCAGGCGACAGTGCGGAACTGTATCGAACGCCTTCCGGAAGTCAAGGAAAATAGCATCTACCTGGGAACCTGTATACTCCCGGTATAGTGGATTTCTTACTCTCCTTGGTAGCCATATGCTTAAGGAGGCCCATAATGTGGCTAATGTAGGATGACTCAGCTGCCAGTAATCCCGCATTCTGTGACTGCCCAGATCTTGCAGGCCGAGAGACTTCCCCTGATGCGTACAAGTGACTGCATCTGGCTCGGGGAAATTGTCACACACAGATAACGCCTGAAACCTGTTCGTAAGGTGAATTGGAGAGACCCTGTGATCGGCTCCCTGGAAAGTGTTTCACGACCTGCCACACCTTGCAGGGATCTCCCAGTGGGGCACAGGTGAGGGTTCAACCTCAGTGCGGGCAGTACCCGTTGTGGCCGCAGTTGTGGAGTCATCGGAGGACACGTGGAACATACTGGACGTCCATTGGATCCCAACGTCCAGCCCGTCTCGGTGACACCTGTTGGCACCAGCCTCAAGCTGTGCGACCAGCGACACCTGGAGCTGTGAGCGAAGGATCACAATCTCGGCTCGCACGTAAACACAGCAGTCACAGTCAGTATCCATTCAAAAGACTGCTGAAATATACTCTAGACAGTTGCTAAAGCATGAAACTCTGCCTGGTAAATACACAAACACGCACGATATTTAAGAGTTTAAACTAAACATCACAAGGGTAATTCGGAATAAGCCAAAGAAGCTGTATCAACTCACAAACCAAAAGGGCTGCTTCGGTGCCCTGCTGTGAGGGATGCTACATCTCAGCTGAAGGTTCTAACAACTATAGCTTGCTCTTCAAGAAAAACCAAACATCTGTCGGGATGTAAACTAAACAGTTAATAGAACGAAAATTTAGCACTTGGAATTTTTCGTGTTCTGTCTTGGAGCTAATATTTTAATTAATTGATATCGCAAGATATTCTCGTTAGCTGAACACACGATTCAAACTACCTTCACGTGTTTGATGGCTACAATGAGCGCTGCTATTTCGCGATTTTTGTCTTCAAACACACACGTAGAAAACATGTAAGCAGCCGTGATAGGAAAATAAAAATCACAACAACAACAAATTATTAATGTAGAGTAATGGAATATCTGGAAAGCATATGTTTAGGTAACAAACGTAGGTGATTAACACAGCAAGATCACAGGTTAATGTAAGCGCGAGATAAGCCATACTGAATGTCAAATGCTGGTACATTAGCAAGCTGCGCATTCGCCGGGGTGTTGAATGCAAGCATGAAAACGTGGATACATTGTATTGAGCAGCTGCGGGTGCTAGTTTGTGGCATGGAGTTCCATACCTGTTGCACTTGGTCGGTCAATAGACGGGCGGTTAAATCTGGTTGTTGATGACGCTGGAGTTGTCGTCCGATGATGTTTCAACTCGACTGGAGACAGATATGATGATCGAGCAAAGCAAGGCAAGACGCCAACTCGTTGTAGATCCTGTTGGTATACTTGTAGATCCTGTTGTCATACAATAGCTGTATGTGCGCGAGCGTTATCCTGTTGGAAAACACCCCCTTGAGCGCTGTTCATGTGAGGCAGCACAACAGGTCAAATCACCAGATTGATGTTGTTGTTGTTGTTGTTGTTGTGGTCTTCAGTCCCGAGACTGGTTTGATGCAGCTCTCCATGCTACTCTATCCTGTGCAACCTTCTTCATCTCCCAGTACCTACTGCAACCTACATACTTCTGAATCTGCTTAGTGTATTCATCTCTGGGTCTCCCCCTACGATTTTTACCCTCCACGCTGCCCTCCAATACTAAATTGGTGATCCCTTGATGCCTCAGAACATGTCCTACCAACCGATCCCTTCTTCTGGTCAAGTTGTGCCACAAACTTCTCTTCTCCCCAATCCTATTCAATACTTCCTCATTAGTTACGTGATCTATCCATCTAATCTTCAGCATTCTTCTGTAGCACCACATTTCGAAAGCTTCTATTCTCTTCTTGTCCAAACTATATACCATCCATGTTTCACTTCCATACATGGCTATACTCCATGCAAATACTTTCAGAAATGACTTCCTGACACTTAAATCTATACTCGATGTTAACAAATTTCTCTTCTTCAGAAACGCTTTCCTTGCCATTGCCAGTCTACATTTTATATCCTCTCTACTTCGACCATCATCAGTTATTTTGCTCCCCAAATAGCAAAACTCCTTTACTACTTTAAGTGTCTCATTTCCTAATCTAATACCCTCAACATCACCCGACTTAATTCGACTACATTCCATTATTCTCGTTTTGTTTTTGTTGATGTTCATCTTATATCCTCCCTTCAAGACACCATCCATTCCGTTCAACTGCTCTTCCAAGTCCTTTGCTGTCTCTGACAGAATTACAATGTCATCGGCGAACCTCAAAGTTTTTATTTCTTCTCCATGGATTTTAATACCTACCCCGAATTTTTCTTTTGTTTCCTTTACTGCTTGCTCAATACACAGATTGAATAACATCGGGGAGAGGCTACAACCCTGTCTTACTCCCTTCCCAACCACTGCTTCCCTTTCATGTCCCTCGACTCTTATAACTGCCATCTGGTTTCTGTACAAATTGTAAATAGCCTTTCGCTCCCTGTATTTTACCCCTGCCACCTTTAGAATTTGAAAGAGAGTATTCCAGTCAACATTGTCAAAAGCTTTCTCTAAGTCTACGTAGGTTTGCCTTTCCTTAATCTTTCTTCTAAGATAAGTCGTAAGGTCAGTATTGCCTCACGTGTTCCAATATTTCTACGGAATCCAAACTGACCTTCCCCGAGGTCGGCTTCTACTAGTTTTTCCATTGATGTACAAATTTGAAATCAGGCTGCGTAGGGTAACCACGAGTGAGCTCTTGCTGTCACACCAAATCGCACCCGAGACCATAACTTCACGTGCAGGTCCAGTGTGTCTAGCACGCCCACTCGTTGGTTGCAGGCCATCAGCTGGTCTCCTCCTAACCAACGTACGGCCATCACTGGCACCGAGGTAGAACCAGAGTTCATTAGAAAACGCAACAGTGCTCCACCTGCTCTCGAATGACCTCTCTTTTGACACCACTGAAGTCGGAAATGGCGGTGGTTTGGGGTCAGTGGAAAGCACGCTCCAGGGCGTGTGGTTGCGATCTCTCCTTGAAGTAATAGATTTGTAACAGTTCATTGTGTCACTGTCGTGCCAACTGCTGCTCATATTGATGCTGGAGATGCAGCATCCAGCTTCTCATAGCCCTATTACTCGACCTCGTTCAAACTCAATACTAAGGAAGCCTTTTCGTGTTAAGGGGATCCGGAAAGGCTCAAAATCATGAAAAGTTCAATTTTTACTTTTTTGCGTTTTCTGAATCTGCAGACTATTCCCTTTTAATAGATATATAATTTATTCAATTCCGAAGACTACAACTATTTTTAAATTTTTTTTTGAAATGTGTTCTACGTGGGCGTGACCCACTGTGGCACTGTCAAACTGCTGTCAAATGGTGTTATTATTAACGTCCGTGTTCATCAGGTACATGTTAGTGATGTGAGATAAAGTATGTGTTGTGGCTAACCTGTAATGGTTCAATATATATCGCTGGTGTGATTGTCGACTGTTTCATGTTTATTTACTCTGTCGTTATCTCGAAAATATTCGTAATTAATTCTGTTTCTTGAGTCTCTGTTTTGTTGAAGTATAATAATGAGTAAAAGTAAAGTTGCTGTTGCGACTTTCAATGATGGCAACATTGTAATTTGCAAGGCATTTAGAAATATGGGAATGAAAATAGGTTCTAACATGGTACGAGCGATGCTTGCTTTAGACAAGGAACGCCTTCGGGCTGCAGACAGGGCTGTAAAGAGTCTAGAAATACAAGCAAGAGTAAACAGGAGGAGGAACAAGAGGAAGCTGGAGGAGGAGTTTGCAGAGGATGAAGATAATCCATCCTATGGACCTGTAATGCACTAAAAAGTTAATCCAATCTTTGTCGCTAGATTCCCAAAACTTTTATTTTCTCATACTAATTACATGTTTTCTAAGGATCTTCCAAACATATTTGCTTCAAACTTTCAGTAAATGTTACACAGTACCTTCTGCATAATTTAACACAGCCTTTTTCCAAAAAACTGTATATTTTTGAATATATAAATAAAAAATTGCAAAAAAAATGTTGTGAATTATCATTACAATTGAAAAAAAATCATCTTTAATAACTGAACTAAAATTTTGTAAAATCCCTGTGTTAAGTTGTAGCCCATATTCCAATAAATAATCTGTAAAAAGTTCAACTTCCTACCTCAAATACTTTGTGAGAAAAGATGTAATTTATAAGCGTTATTTTAACATTGCAAGTATAGGGCGTTCCGGAGCCCCTTAAAGGGGTTACTGACTAGCATCAACTCACCATGTCCATTCTCAAAGGTAACTAACGCTTACGGTCATTAGAGCATCTGATTTGCATCCTCATAGTGGCACTGCTAGCGACTAGCGCTAAACTTGAATAGACATCATCATTCAGATGTACAATTACTCCAACAAATTTTCGTTTATTCGCACAACTTATTATTGGTGTTGAAATTTCTTTCCGTCAGCGTATAATGTTGTGGAGAATAGTCGTTCTCCGATACAAATTATTGGTCTTCATTTGCGGACTAGGACTCGGGAAAGTATGACTAGCAGTATCTTAATATATTTTTTGGATCCGATGGTTCCATTTGGTTGGACCAATGTAACATTTTTTATGTGCTGATCTTAAACTAATATCGGCAAAGTAGGAGATTTTACATATACTAAGACAGAACGAAAGGTTCCTTCTGTTTAGTTATGCATCGTTACCTTTTTGTATCTCTCTTCCTCTGTTTCCTTCTAACTATGCTAGAGCGTACCGGACGTGTGTTTGGCCAAGTCGCCTCATTGACACGTGCTTGCCCGCTTGATACATTGCTCGGAAGGATTGAATTTAAGGGGCCTGCCCGACGTTTACTTAAATTATCTGATGATTATTATGTTAATATTGGGCAACGGATAACGCAGGGGAGGGCTCAAACAACCAAGTGGGCAAGTCAGTAAAGGCCACGCTCTATCAGGATCCATGAGGACTTCACTTTGTTGGCAACATTGCTCTCTACACAGGACTGGCGTTTGTAATGATCATTAAATTCATGACATTGCTCTCGACACAGGACTGGGGTTTGTATTGACCACTAAATCCATGATATTAAGTTTATAGGTCATTTAGATTCCAAAAATTTTATAAACTTAATATGACATTTATTATCTATATTCCCCAAAACTTTACAAATTTAATAACTGCAGCAAACAAAGTCAAGTCAAATAACTTCTAGTTTTGTCTCGCACTGAAGGTGCTTAAACTAACAGGCATCTCGATTCTACTTAAGCACTGGGAAAGAGGATTGGACTACGTTGCTGCCCTTGTGGTCCGTCTGCTGGGACAGTGATCGAAATTCGCACCCAAAATTGCTACGAGGACCGAAAAACAAAAATTCTTTTTGGTGGAAAAACGGGGGAACAAAGCAGACACAAACATCTCCTATATTCACAAAAGAAAGCAAATTCTTAAAAAATAAGACATCCTGTGAAATACGGCACACGAAAATAATCAATTAACAGCACACGTAAGCATCCTAACCTTAACTAATTTCCAAGAACGAACTGGTAGCTCGCTGGTAGTACAATTCGGCACCACGTGTGTGACCGATACCAACAGCTAATTTCTTTGTACTCACCCCTCTGTTCGTTCTTGCTTTCCATACTATACAATCATTCACACGCTCAACCTATTCTTTATCAAAGTAGTTAGGACGTGCTGCTTGCAAATAGGCCTTAAAAAGGAACCGTGAACAAAATTTATGAGATGGTCTACAAAAATTTTACGTCACACGCTTAGAATCTTAAGTATGTCACACAAGCATCTCCTACCAGGCTTCACACGGAATCGTCATCCAAATTACTCATCAGCCGTTACAACCACGTGTTAACTAGGCGGGGTGAGGCCCCAGGTTACTTTAACATTGCAAAAAAAAAAAAAATAAATAAATAAATAAAATAAAATAAAATAAAATAAAAAATGCTGCTTCTAAAAGTGAAACCATACAATTTTTTTAGAGCTATTGCTGCTCCCGTGTGCTGAAGGCACCAAGTGGTTGCAGCACTATAAAGGAATAACGCGAGCCCCCATGCTCGCCTCAAAAAAAGAAACCCTAACTGAAAACTTTAATTGTACAGGCAAAATTTCTAAAAAAATGAATGAATGGCCGTAACGACACGCTAACAATTTCAATCCTGAGAAATAGCGGATTAGTAACAGTGTAAAACATAATACCTCATCCCAAGATGAAGTTGGTGGCAAAGACGGAGATTGCCCTCGATTCCGTCCGCTCAGTTCAGCCGCTACCCGAAGAGTGACTATCATGGCGGCTCTCACCAGCGTTCCCTTACACGGAGGGGAGGGGGACCTGTTACCATCCCCGGACTACCCCCTGGCAAACAGGTGCATCATCTCTGTCTTTACTCCAGGCTTATGTTGGGATTAACCGACCTACAGGGTGACCACATCTCTGCCTTGGCACTACCAGCAGACGAACTCTCAATACAGACCCCAAATTTAATCAGCCCAAGGCAACGTAGTGAGATTAGGGAGAGGAAGTGCTTTATGTAATTATGAATTGAATTAAATAAACAGGTAGTCCACTTCTTCACTCGAGATATCATACTATTTAAACTAAAAATGAGTTGAACGTGTATTCAATACAATGCAGTAAAAAACTAATTGTAATGAGATGGAACAAACTGTTCGCTCTCAAGAACACTAGTTCAAAAATACCGAGACACGTAGATTGTTAGTGCATAAATGTGTGTGCTTGTGAATTAATACTGAAAAATAGTTCATTTTTAACTGTATACAGATCTCTACTGGGAAATTTTGAACTGTTTACGAGGAAGCTGAGTTCCATACTATACTCTCCGTCAGACAGCAGGGAACCAGTTAATAGTGTGTGGTAGCTTCAGTGCAGATTTTAAACGAATAGTTATATATGGTACTGTACTCAAGTTAAAGAAATTACATCAAAGATAAAACTGGACGAACAACTTGCAGGAACAAGCTAGTAGAGCCTGTAACAGTTTTATCCGTCGATGTTACATTTTTCGCCGCTTTTAGTGTAACAAATCGGATCATAAACAACACTGTTCAGTCAACACCATGTTTTCTTAGTGAGGGAGCAAATGTAAAACGGAAATATTCGAGCAGGTTAAAAGTGTATGCCGCACCGGGACTCGAATCTAGGACTTCTGCATTTCAGTTTACCGACTGAACTATCCAAGAACGGCTCACTACTCCCCTCACATCTTTACTTCTACCAGTACCTCATCTGCCACTTTCCAAATTTCAAGGAAGTTTCTTACTTATTCTGCCGGACTAACGCTCCTGGAGCCAAGGATATTGCGGTTATATGCGTAGTAACGTGCTGGAGGATCGTTTCCAGAATGAACTTTCACTCTGGAGTGAAGTATGCGTTGATCTGTAACTAATATCGGGAAACCAGGAGATTTTGCGTATGTTAATACAGAACACTAGTTCAACAAGATTGAGACATGTTGATTTTATAGTGATCAGCACATAGATGTGTCTGCTTGTGAATTAATACTGAAAAATAGTTCAATTTTAACTGTACACACATTTCTATTGGGGAATTTTGAACTTTTTACGAGGAATTTGGATTCCTTATTGTGCTGCCTGCCAGACAGCTAGGAAACAGTTATTAGTGTGCAGTGACTTCAGTGCAGTTTTCCTAAAGAGTTCTGATACGAAAAGTGATCTGTAAACCCTATCTGGATCCTACAGTTTGATCTCAGTAATTAACTTTCCAACATGGGTGGACAAAGAAGGTAGGACGATAATTGGTAATGTTTCCTTAGCTGAAGATCAAAGCAAGAAAATAACTGATGTGTAGTTAGGATAAATAACATAGTCCCTTAAAATGTGGATGCCCCGCAAGGGAAATCAGAATGATTAATGACTCCATGATAATAGTTTTTAACAATTGTTTACAAGAGATAACTGGAATGAGATTTATAGCCAACCAAATGCTAACACAAAATTTAACCCATTCCATGGTAAATTCGAGTCATTATTTGAAAACAGCTTGCCACACAAGCTAATCAGAAAGGACAATAACAGCCATGTAAGAAACCGTGGATCAGAACAGGAACTAAAGTATCTTGTAAAATGAATAGAGAAATGTGTCTGTCTGAAAGAACAAGCAACGCTCCTGCAATAGTTGCACGTTATAAAAGTTCTCAAAATTACTAAAAGAAAGGTTATTAAAAACGAAGAAACATGCACATAATGTCATAAGTCAGTAATTCCGTCAACAGACTTACAAGTAACGCTGTGTGCAATATAGTGAAACGAGAGGCAGCCACAGAACAGGAAAACTTCACTATTTAACTGAATGGCAGGGGCTATATATCATGAGTCGCAGGTAGCAAATACATTTCATAAACATTTCTGAAATATTTAAGAAAGTATTGCAACAAGCAACTCAAGTGGAAAATTCAAAAAGCATGTTGATGAACTAACTCTCATAAAATTCAATCATATGAATATATCAACAGATACTCCTTGTGTAATAAGTAAAATTATGCATTCTCCCAAAATTAAAGCTCATCTGATTTTGGTAGTGTTTCCAATAAACTCCTAATGACTTATTCGCATATAATAAGCACAGTCACATTTGAAATATGTAGAGGATCACTACCTCAAGGCATTTTTCCAGGCTGATTGAAAGATGGCTTTGTTAAACCCCCTTTAAGAAAAGTGATAAGGGAGATGTCAGTAACTGCAGGCCTGCTTCACTGCTGATATCATTTCCTAAATCTTTGTGAAGGTGATATATCCTAGAATAGTATCGCACTTTAACAGTAATAATTTCCTCAGAAAATCACAGTTTGGTTTTCAAAAGAGATTCTCTACGGAGAATGCCACTTAGATGTTTACTCATTTTACAATCATTTAATAGGGCAACAGCACAGGTTGGTATTTCCTGCAATTTATCTAAGCTGTATGAGTATGTGAATCAAAGTAATTCCCAAGATAAATTGACGTTTAATGAGACTGACTGTGTAACTAACGAATGGATAATTTCATATCTAAGAAAGTTGTACTTCGCCAATATTGTCAAGGGAGTAATCAGGTAGTATTGTAATCAAGCCAAGAATATATACATAAGGAGAAGAAGCAGTAGACGACGTTCTTAAAAGTACCATAGATTTTCAGCGAGTGATCTCACCCTCAATTATAATAAGAGAAAGCGTATTCACTTATCCACATCTAGGGGTACTACACCATAAGTGCAACATACAATGAGGAAATCATATTTATTACTCTATTTTCATAATTCCTTTAATTCCTTATGTGGAGCATACGGCTGCAACAAAAGATCGCCATCCTGTTCTGTCTTTTACTAGTATTCTCACTTCTTCCCATCCTATTCGTTGCTGTTGACCTTCTGCTTCAACTGATCATCTCTACATTTTGGGCCTACCTCGTATCCGTCGTCCCTGTGGGATCCCATACAGTGCTTCCTTCGCAATACGTTCATTTGGCCTCCTACGTGTACATTCTAACCACACCCACTTCCTGCTTCTTATTTGCATCTCAGTTTACTTCTGGCTGGTTATTTCCCAGACTGTTTCGTTAGAGATGACATTTGATCATCGTATTACCAGGACGTTTCTCAGACATCTGTTGTTGAATGTCTGCAGCTTATGAATTAGCTTCTTTGTCACTTTCAGTGTTTCACACCCATGTAGACCAATTGTGTGATTGGATTGAGGAGTTCCTAGATAACAGGACGCAGCATGTTATTCTCAATGGAGAGAAGTCTTCCGAAGTAAGAGTAATTTCAGGTGTGCCGCAGGGGAGTGTCATAGGACCGTTGCTATTCACAATATACATAAATGACCTGGTGGATGACATCGGAAGTTCACTGAGGCTTTTTGCAGATGATGCTGTGGTGTATCGAGAGGTTGTAACAATGGAAAATTGTACTGAAATGCAGGAGGATCTGCAGCGAATTGACGCATGGTGCAGGGAATGGCAACTGAATCTCAATGTAGACAAGTGTAATGTGCTGCGAATACACAGAAAGATAGATCCTTTATCATTTAGCTACAAAATAGCAGGTCAGCAACTGGAAGCAGTTAATACCATAAATTATCTGGGAGTACGCATTAGGAGTGATTTAAAATGGAATGATCATATAATGTTGATTGTCGGTAAAGCAGATGCCAGACTGAGATTCATTGGAAGAATCCTAAGGAAATGCAATCCGAAAACAAAGGAAGTAGGTTACAGTACGCTTGTTCGCCCACTGCTTGAATACTGCTCAGCAGTGTGGGATCCGTACCAGGTAGGGTTGATACAAGACATAGAGAAGATACAACGGAGAGCAGCGCGCTTCGTTACAGGATCATTTAGTAATCGCGAAAGCGTTACGGAGATGATAGATAAACTCCAATGGAAGACTCTGCAGGAGAGACGCTCAGTAGCTCGGTACGGGCTTTTGTCAAAGTTTCGAAAACATACCTTCACCGAAGAGTCAAGCAGTATATTGCTCCCTCCTACGTATATCTCGCGAAGAGACCATGAGGATAAAATCAGAGAGATTAGAGCCCACACAGAGGCATACCGACAATCCTTCTTTCCACGAACAATACGAGACTGGAATAGAAGGGAGAACCGATAGAGGTACTGAAGGTACCCTCCGCCACACACCGTCAGGTGGCTTGCGGAATATGGATGTAGATGTAGATGTAGATGTAGATGTAGAAGTACAGATTTTACATTACTTCCAAATATCCGCAATTCTGTTCTGAATGTTATTTCCTTCGATCCCTCAGGCAGAACGGAGACTTGTAAAAGCGCCTTTGGTTTTGTTGATGCGGCTGTTAATGTCCTCTATTGCACCACAGTATGGTCTAATCATGCTTCGAAGGTAGCAAAACTTATCCACCCTTTCACAAGATTAAGCTCTGCGGTGTTTTTATCATTTGCCCGCATGTATTTTTTCTTTTGGACATTAATTTTGAAAACGACTTTCTTCGTCGCAGATTTCCGATCTTCTAGTTTCTGTTTCATGCCGTTGAGGCTGTGGAACAGAAGGAAAATTCCATCAGCAAAATGTAGGTCATCTAGATGGGCTCCAATGCTCCCTTTTATTCCTCTCGCTTTATCCATTACTTGCGCCATTTCTAGATTCAGTGCTATATTAAATAGCGTCGGTGAGAGGATGCAGCCTTACTTAATCCCTGTTTTCACTGCTACTGGGTCTGAAAGCGGACCTTGATGTTGAAACTGACACATGTAGTTCTTATACATGCACTTGGTAAGAGGAATTATTTCCTTGGGAATACCAAAAGTTCGCAGTGGGTTCCATTTTTTTTTTCTAAATATTCTGTCGAAGACCTTTTCAAAGTCTACAAACAGTCAAGTTGTTTATCTGGTCAATGCAAGAGCTACCTAGCCTGAATCCTGCTTGTCCTCTTCTTATTTCCTTGTCTACGTATGCTTTTATCTCATTTAAGAGTATTCGCGAGAGGCGTTTGATTGGGATTGACACCAGGGTGATGCCTCTCCAGTTATCACAAACGGATAGGTCTCCTTTCTTGGGGAGCTTGATGAGGAAGCCTCTGTTCCAATCATTTGATACTTTTTCATTCATCCATTTGGCTGTCAGGAGTGGATGTAAAATTTCTGATGTTATAGGGGGACCTACTTTAAGTAACTCTGGACTGATGTTGTCCGGGCCCGGAGTTCTTCCATTCTTTATTTGTTGGACCGCTTCAGCGATTTCTTCTTTGGATGGTGGTTCTAAGTTAATTGGCATATCTTGAGGGAGTCCTTCCCCAACCACATTGAGTTGATTTACACTGTCATTTGTAGTCTGACGGTTTAGAACGTTCTCATAATGTTGTTTCCATCTCTACAGATGGTCTTCTAAATTTGTGAGTAGCTTTCCTTGCTTGTCCGTGATTGACATATCACCCCCAAATTTCTTACTTGACATTTTCCTTGTGATGATTTATAGTGTCCTGATATCGCCTCTGCTGGCTGCTGCCTCCGGCTTAACTGCGAGATTGTTTATGAACGTTCCCTTGTCTTTTCAGAAACTCCTCTTCACCATCATACTTAATATGCAGAGTACCTGTTGGATTTCTTCATTTACTTCCTTTGTCTGTGCGCAATTTAGCCAGAGTTTTACCATCGTCCCCTACTGTTTTACATCCAAAGTATGGTCACAGATCCAATCTTGGCTGATGTGGTCCATTGTTGCAAGAATTTCTTGAGCAGTCTGTGCATAGGTTGTTTTCACTGCATCTCATTGACCCTCAATGTTATTCTCTTCCGTTACTCTGCTAAGCAACTCAAAACGATTTCTCAGTTGGATAGAGAACTCCTCTCGAACTTGTGTATTGTCCAACTTTCCAAAATTGCGCTAATCCTCTTCTGACCACTATGTCTCTTTGTGCACCTATGTTTAGACAGACTGTTGCTAGCATAAAGTGGTGGTCGCTGCCGACAAATGTGCCTCTTTTATTGCTCACATCTAGGAGTGATTTTCGCCAGATCCTGATAACTGCAAAGTGGTCTATCTGGTTCTCTGTTCTGCCGTCTGTTGAAACACGGGACACTTTGTCACACCGTTTATGGGGGTAAATGGAACCTACAACGTTGAGGTTAAATATGCCGCACAAGTCTATGAGACGTTCTCCATTGTCATTTCGGGTGCCCAATCCACGTTGTCTGATAATCAGCTCTATCCCGTTGTTGTGATTACCAATTTTTGCATTGAAGTCACCCATCAGCAGGAGGATATATCTTTTTCTACATTATTCCAGTGTTTCTTGGAGTCTGCTATAAAACTTGTCTTTCTCTCCTTCCTCAGACACTTCTGTTGGTGAGTAACGTTGTACAGTGGGCACTGGACTTACTCTCGATGCAAAACGATCGACTATGGTTCTCTGTGTAAGTAGGTGCAACTCTGTCAAAGACTGCTTTGCTCGCCGTTCTAGTATTAATGCCACTCCTTCACTATGGGTTTCATCCTTTCTTCCAGAATAGAGGAGTATATGTCCTTCCTTTATTCTTCTTTCTCCAAAACCAGTTACTCTTGTTTCGATTGAGGCTAAAATTTCAAATATACACTCCTGGAAATTGAAATAAGAACACCGTGAATTCATTGCCCCAGGAAGGGGAAACTTTATTGACACATTCCTGGGGTCAGATACATCACATGATCACACTGACAGAACCACAGGCACATAGACACAGGCAACAGAGCATGCACAATGCCGGCACTAGTACAGTGTATATCCACCTTTCGCAGCAATGCAGGCTGCTATTCTCCCATGGAGACGATCGTAGAGATGCTGGATGTAGTCCTGTGGAACGGCTTGCCATGCCATTTCCACCTGGCGCCTCAGTTGGACCAGCGTTCGTGCTGGACGTGCAGACCGCGTTAGACGACGCTTCATCCAGTCCCAAACATGCTCAATGGGGGACAGATCCGGAGATCTTGCTGGCCAGCGTAGTTGACTTACACCTTCTAGAGCACGTTGGGTGGCACGGGATACATGCGGACGTGCATTGTCCTGTTGGAACAGCAAGTTCCCTTGCCGGTCGAGGAATGGTAGAACGATGGGTTCGATGACGGTTTGGATGTACCGTGCACTATTCAGTGTCCCCTCGACGATCACCAGTGGTGTACGGCCAGTGTAGGAGATCGCTCCCCACACCATGATGCCGGGTGTTGGCCCTGTGTGCCTCGGTCGTATGCAGTCCTGATTGTGGCGCTCACCTGCACGGCGCCAAACACGCATACGACCATCATTGGCACCAAGGCAGAAGCGACTCTCATCGCTGAAGACGACACGTCTCCATTCGTCCCTCCATTCACGCCTGTCGCGACACCACTGGAGGCGGGCTGCACGATGTTGGGGCGTGAGCGGAAGACGGCCTAACGGTGTGCGGGACCGTAGCCCAGCTTCATGGAGACGGTTGCGAATGGTCCTCGCCGATACCCCAGGAGCAACAGTGTCCCTAATTTGCTGGGAAGTGGCGGTGCGGTCCCCTACGGCACTGCGTAGGATCCTACGGTCTTGGCGTGCATCCGTGCGTCGCTGCGGTCCGGTCCCAGGTCGACGGGCACGTGCACCTTCCGCCGACCACTGGCGACAACATCGATGTACTGTGGAGACCTCACGCCCCACGTGTTGAGCAATTCGGCGGTACGTCCACCCGGCCTCCCGCATGCCCACTATACGCCCTCACTCAAAGTCCGTCAACTGCACATACGGTTCACATCCACGCTGTCGCGGCATGCTACCAGTGTTAAAGACTGCGATGGAGCTCCGTATGCCACGGCAAACTGGCTGACACTGACGGCGGCGGTGCACAAATGCTGCGCAGCTAGCGCCATTCGACGGCCAACACCGCGGTTCCTGGTGTGTCCGCTGTGCCGTGCGTGTGATCATTGCTCGTACAGCCCTCTCGCAGTGTCCAGAGCAAGTATGGTTGGTCTGACACACCGGTGTCAATGTGTTCTTTTTTCCATTTCCAGGAGTGTATTTCGCTCCAATTCTTGTAATACTTACGTTCGTTCACCCGTATGCCACATTGTCCTCACGTCCCAGAACCCCATTCGGTGTCACCTTTTTCGTTGCCAAGGTTGTTGTCTTTAAAACCACCCCATCGTTTGTTTTCTCTGTTGCAATTTCTGTGATACGCTGGTTTCCGGATCACAGGTTATCGGGCCACAGCGCCTAGCTAGACGGGAGGGCTGCTCCCTTCAGACTGCAGGCGAGCTGACAGGAGTTTTCTGTCGGGGTTCTCTCCTTTAGCCTCTAAGGGTCCCCTCTCTCTCTCTGCAAGGCAGCAGTTACTGGTTTTGGTCCGCCTCCGGTATTTTATTTCTCCGGTACCCACCATAACTGGTGAACATTCCACTATCCGTCACGTTGGGAAGCGCCCGATTGGTAACCAGTAACCCCTCACGGCTAGGAAATAATAAATGTGACGAAAAATTCAAAATTCTTAGATGTCCAAATCGATGACAATTGAAACTGCAGAAAGCACATTTTGGAACTCCAAAAGCAACTTTTGTCAGCCACATTTGCACTTAGACGTATTGTAAATCTTTGGGAGAGGGAAATCATTAAGTTAAAATATTTTGTATATTTGCATTCAGATTAATGTCCTGCGCTTATTCATCTACAAGAAAGAAAGTTTTCACTCCCCTAAAACGTGCCGTAAGAACAATATGTGGTGCTCACCCACGATCGTCATGCAACATCTGTTTAAGAATTTGGGCGTTGACAACTGATTCGCAGTATATTTACTCCCTCACGAAATTCTTCGTAAATAATCCACTGCAGTTCAAAAGGAACAATGATATTCATAATTACAGCACCAGAAGGAAAATTAACATCCATTACCCTGCGTCAAGGTTGTCTCAGCACAAAAAGGGTTGCACGATAATGCAACAAATATTTTTGATCACTTTCCTAGTGATATAAAATGTCTGACAGGCAGCAAAGTAAAATTTCAAAACAAACTGAAAAACTTTTTCGTTGATTGCTCTTTCTGTTCCGTGGAAGGGTGTCTTACTGACAGACATCCGTAGATTTCAAAATTAAGAAAACTGGCCACGTATGAGTATGACTTGCGCACTGACACTTTCGTACAAACTGTTGTGGCGTAGCAAGACAGCCACGCCAGTCGGAAGTAGCCGAAATGCACGCGTTACACACGCCGGCTGGCGTGAGGTCTGAAACAGGATACGTAATGAATGCTATAAAGAAAAGTACGTAGCTGCTGTAATACTTAACTTTAATCCATCATTGTGGTATATCGCTCTTGACGATACAAATGAGACTCTTTAAATACAAGCACTGTAAGGCTAATGGCGCCTTGCTAGGTCGTAGCCATGGACTTAGCTGAAGGCTATTCTAACTGTCTCTCGGCAAATGAGAGAAAGGCTTCGTCAGTGCAGTCGCTAGCAAAGTCGTCGTGCAACTGGGGCGTGTGCCAGTACGTCTCTCTAGACCTGCCGTGTGGTGGCGCTCGGTCTGCAATTACTGACAGTGGCGACACGCGGGTCCGACATGTACTAATGGACCGCGGCCGATTTAAAGCTACCACCTAGCAAGTGTGGTGTCTGGCGGTGACACCACACAAACTTAATTATGTATATAGACAGTTCATCTATTCTGGGAACCTACGATACTGGGTATACTTGCCTGTTTTTGACATTGATACTGGCAAGATATCTGTCCAAGCTATTACAAGACTTTAGAGTTTTGGAGTTTTAAGTTGAATAAAAACTAAACTAAACTCCATCCGAACAGGCCATCAAGGCTTAACGGTACCGACCGGCCGCCGTGTCATCCTCATCCCACAGGCGTCATCGGATGCGGATATGGAGGGGCATGTGGTCAGCACACCGCTCTTCTGGCCGTATGTCAGTTAACAACACCGGAGCCGCTACTTCTCAATCAAGTAGCTCCTCAGTTTGCCTCACAAGGGCCGAGTGCACCCCGCTGGCCAACAGCGCTGGTCACACCGGATGGTCACCCATCCAAGTGCTAGCCCAGACCGACAGCACGTAACTTGGGTGATCTGACGAAATCCGGTGTTGCCACTGCGGAATGGCCGTTGGCTTTCAATAACAACTCAAAAAAAGGGATATTTTTCATGTGATTAAAAGTTAACTAACAGTTTCGAATTTTTCCCTTTACTTATATACTGTGAAGCCTGGCTTATGGCCAAATTTAATAACTCTTAGTAACGGAAACCATCCTACAGTTCTTGATGAGGGAGTTTTCGAGTATCGAGATATGTGACATAAATGGTCGTATTTTTTGACTGAATTGACTTGGAAGCTTAAAAGTTTACACCACCAAGGGACCGTACACCTTAGCATACACCTCAACGTGTGCCATAAATTTCATACACATTTTTTCATTTATATAACTGCAAATTAACGATTTTCCAATTTTTTTCATGTACTTGTACTGTGCAGATTTTGATACGTGAGTGTTCGAGTGCCAAAATATGTTAGACAAATGGCCGGGTCTTCTGGATGAATCGGTTTTGAAGCTTAAAAGTTTTACACCGCCGAGGCACCATTGACCGTAATATGTGGCAGGGAATTACAATTTCATACGCCAACATGTTCCCGAGAAAAAATGGTGTAAATAGGCCGATGGACTGGTGGATAAAAAGAAGACAAAAGTGTCTTTTCCTATCGTTTAACTACCAGTAAACAAATTTCGTAGTTTTTCCTGCACTTGTACTGTGAAACCTTGCCTCTTGTCAGAATTCGTGATTCTAGTTCAACGAGTTAGTCATGAGTCTTCTGACTGGTTGCATGCGGCCAGCCACGAATTATTCTCCTGCTCCAACCTCTTCATCTCAGAGTAGCATTTGAAACCTTCATCCTCAGTTATTCGCTAGATGTATTCCAATCTCTGTCTTCATCTACAATTTTTATCCTCTGCATCTCCCTCTAGTACCATGGAAGTTATTATCTGATGTCCTACAATCCTGACCCTTCTTCTTGTCAGTGTTTTCCACATATTGCTTTCCTCTCCAATTCTGCGGAGTACCTCCTCATTCCTGAACTCATTAGCCCAGCTAATTTTCGACATTCTTTTGTAGCAACACGCCTTAAACTCTTCGAGTGCCTCCTTTTGCGGTTTTCCTACACTCCATGTTTCACTATCATACAATGATACGCTCCAAACATACATTCTCAGAAATTTCTTCCTCAAATTAAGTCTTGTGTTTGATACTAGTGACTTCTCTTGACCAGGAGCGTCTTTTTTCCCATTGGTAGCCTGCTTGTTACGTCCTCCTTGCTCCGACCATCATGGGTTAATTTGCTGCACAAGTAGCAGATTTCCTTGCCTTCCTCTACTTCGTGAACATCAATCCTGATGCTTAGTTTCTCACTGTTCTCATTTCTGCTACTACTTATTGCTTTCGTCGTGCATCGATTTTCTCTCAGTCCATATCTGCACTAATTTGACTGTTCTTTCCATTCAGCTGACACTATCATTCTTCTTCACTTCCACTGAGGATCAGTGTATACATGTACATGGGTGCTCTGGAAATCACCCTTCAGTGCCTGCCAGAGAGTTCATTGAACCATCTACACAATAATTCTCTATTATTCCAAACTCGAAAAGCGCACGGAAAAAAACGATCGTTTCTCCCTACGTAAGTCGGCATCAACAAAATATTTTCGCATTCGGAGGAGAAAATTGGTGATTTAAATTTCGTGAGAAGATCCCGCCGCAACAAAAAACGCCTTTGTTTTAATGATGTCCATCTCAAATCCTGTATCATGTCAATGACACTCTCTCCCCTTTTTCGCGGAAATACGAAACGTGCTATTTTTACTTCAACTTTTACGATGTACTCCGTTAATCCTATCTGTTAAGGACCGCATACGGCGCAGCACTACTACAAAAGAGGACCGCAAACTTAGTGTCGGCAGTCTCTTTAGTAAGATCCCTTACATATTCTAAGTGTTCTGCCAATAAAACACAGTGTTCGGTTTGCCTTCCACACAACATTTTCTAGGTGTTATTTGCAATTTAAATAATTTAAATTGTTCGTAATTGTAATTCCTAGGTACTTAGTGCAATTTACGGTCTTTAGATTTGACTGGTTTAACGTGTAATCAAAGATTAACGGGTTCCTGTCAGCACTCATGTGGATGACCTCACACTTTTCATTATTTATGGCCTCGTTTCCTGGCAGGCAATTGCCAACAGCGAGAAGACACCAATACATCATCTGTGATAAAGGAACTTCTTCCGCCGTCGTTCGAACCTGCCATAGGGGTGGACAGTATCTCGCCTTCACTTTCGCGCATTTTGTGGATTACAGTTATGTTCATCTGTAAGTATCTTCCGCGAGAACAACGACGGCTCAAAAGATCTATCGCTGCTTGACGAATCACAGCGGCCGCAACGTCATGGAAATCAAACATCCAACAAGAGCCTGCAAGTATATCTGGCGCGCAGTGCATACGCCTCTGTTGCCAACGGCACCACGATCGACGTGAAATATCCTCATCAACCGTAAAATTGTCACACGGAGACGGTTGTACTCCATTCATATAGTTGATTCTCCCCTTTGCATAACCTGTGGTTTCTTGGACACGGAAGAACATGGCTCAGTGTGCGTAGCGGCGAAGGAGGTTTGGATGCTGACGGGTCGTACACTAGCCTTCCTTCGGCACACCACAGATACAGAAGTCACGTCAGATGCACTTTCTTTGCCGGACACGACGTTCCGTCGAAACATAAGACGCATTTCGGTCCACTGCATCGCTGGACATGCGACATAATACGTGTTTCCACGAATTGCTGGGGTTCCAGACAATCTGATAAGCCGTCTTAGGTCGTTTCCAGATGATGCTGTTGTTTATTATCTAGTGAAGTCATCAGAAGATCAAAGCAAACTATTGCACGATGTTCTGGAGACGGGTCCTGAAATGACAACTCACGAAGCATCGTGCAATAATAATCAAGAGTGACCTCGTCTTATCCTGACCGTATTGTATAAGAGCTCTTCGTATCATCTGTTTAACACATTCCAAACACAAGAGAAGCACTGTGGCGTAGGCCAGAACGCGGCATTGGCACGTCGTCCATACATTCTCGACTTGCTGACGACATTCGGATTCGCCAACAGTGACTAATCGAGCTTCTATGTGCCGTGGCTTCTCCACATACGTTGTTGATGAAGGGAGATGGTACGCAGATAACGTAGATGATCGGAAAAGGCATGAGCTATGGTTTAGTATCGGCCTTCTTATCTCGTAGCCCAACACAAACATACACCCAATCAAGTCGGTTTGCCGAGTGACTTGTAAGAAATGAATATCCCTCGCGATCCCCATGGATCCTGTCCAATGTGTAGGATAAGTCCATTTCCAGGTACATCGCTTGTAATAAACGACAGGTATTGTAATGTGGAGTTTGATCCTTGGGCGCCAGTACACAATTGAAGACTCCATCCGTCGGTAAATAAGGGCACGATCTCTTCCGAATAATAATTCGCACGTGCTCGTCTGTTTTCTATGCCGGATTGTGCATAACAGTTGACAATATTGATCCCATAAACTGTTATCGCCAATCCCCGTGCCGAAGGTATTTAGGCCAGGTCACGAACTGCGATAACCTCGCAGACTAATATCGCCATTCCACTATCATTGTCCGAGTTCGGCGCGGTATAGAAGTTGTAGCCGTGTACATCCTGTAACGCATATTTTCTGTACCATCAATATACCCACATCGGAGACATACAGCATGTCCCGGAAAAGTGGTTGTTTCAGAAGTGATTTAATGGTATTAACGTTTCAGAAGCGATTTAATGGTATGAACGTTAACTGTCCCTATTTTGTGTGCCTAGTTCCCCGTATCCGTTATCCGCGCACAATGGTGAACTGGCGTAATGCTACAAAGTCGGTGATCTCATTACGCGTCCTCAGAAGGTTTCGTGTCCGACGTCCTTCCGCGGCGTTAGTTACGCTCAGTTGTGGAAGAGGGATGCGAGTCTCTACCAAAGAAAGAATTCACGTCGGGGATCTCTTCGTCCTGGTCAGCCCAGTTTTTACCAGCGACGGTCTCTACTATTACGACGGCTGTGCTGGTACGTGGCGTTCGTGCACTTTCCGCCGCATCATCCCTCGCTGCTGAAGACCCTTCAGCTGGACGCATGAAGGCACGGATCGTCGGAACGACATGACACCTTTTCACCTTTCGAATGCAGTTGTTCAGCAACGACCGGTGGCTGTTGGTCCATGTCAGAGAGGTTCATATTGCCAGTCATCAGTTGTCTCAGTATGAAGAGGGGACGATTCTCCAGAGTCGAGGCGGCGCTTCTTGCGATGCTTCTGGGAGCGGTGTTCACGCGACGTGATATCGACCTCAGCTGCTGTTGAACCCTGTAGTTACTGTTGCATCACCGTTGCCGCAGCGTCCTTGGACCATCTGCACTTCAGTTTCCATGTCCTTTGTAGTGTTGTCGTCCTCGTGATCTCTCACCTGCAAAGTCAGGGGCTGGAGTGGAGTAGGAGTCATCTCAACATCGTTGTGGTTCCATGGCCCCTGCGTCATCTGCGAATTTGGTTCGAACATACGCTCCAACCTTGGCGTCACATCCTCGCGGAGCGCCTACGCGTGTGTCAACAGTAGTGTGGTAGGGGTCGCCTGCGTCGTCACGTCTCCACTGCACAGTTGCGCGAGTCTCCTCTTCATGCACTCAGCTCGAAGGCGTCCTTCACCACCATATCCACAGATGTCCAGGGTTCGCCATCGTTGTTTTTTTTTGTGGTTTTAGGGCGCACAACTTCAATGGTCATTAGCGCCCAGACTACGTTAGGAATGCACCGCCAGGCACAAGTTTAAAACAGCAACTAAAAGGGAAAACATGATAAAAGACAGACTGACAGGCATAGCATTAAAAAAACCAGCATAATCAAAGGTCCTTAGAGAGGTTGGTCAAGTTGATAAAATGAAGAACGCGAGCAGCTGCTCGTGGGTCATCCGCTAAAATGGCATCGAGACTACATGGCAGGCCAAGATCAAGACGCAGTGTGTAAAAATCCGGGCAGGACGTTAAAATGTGGCGGACCGTCAGCAATTGCCCACATGGGCAGAACGGCGCCGGCGCAGCCGTCAGCAGATGGCGATGGCTGAACCGGCAGTGTCCAATTCGTAACCGGGCCAAAATGACCTCCTCCCGCCGAGAAGGGCGGGAGGAGGACGTCCAAGCCACGGGAAGAGGTTTCAAGACCCGAAGCTTGTTGTCTGTAAGTGCAGCCCAATCGGCATGCCACAGCGATAAAATGCGCCGACAAATGACCCTGCTACAATGTAGATAACAATTTATTTAAATTGGAGGGCACATGTTTTGTAAGGGTGATTCGCACCTGACAGACACCGTTCAGCACTCGATACGTGCAAAAATTTGCCCAACGTGCGGCTGTATGACTAATTACACAACTGACCATTAAAATTGCTGTACGACGAAGATGACGTGCTACAGACGCGAAATTTAACTGACAGGATGAAGATGTAGCGACATGCAAATGATTAGCTTTTCAGAGCATTCACACAAGGTTGGCGCCGGTGGCGACACCTACAACGTGCTGACATGAGGAAAGTTTCCAACCGATTTCTCATACACAAACAGCAGTTAACCGGCGATGCCTGGTGAAATGTTGTTGTGATGCCTCGTGTAACGAGGAGAAATGCGTACCATCACGTTTCCGACTTTGATAAAGGTCGGATTGTAGTCTATCGCGATTGCGGTTTATCGTATCTCGACATTGCTGCTCGCGTTGATCGAGACCCAATGATTGTTAGCAGAATATGGAGTCGGTAGGTTCAGGAGGGTAATACGGAACGCCATGCTGGATCCCAACGACCTCGTATCACTAGCAGTCGAGATGACAGGCAACTTATCCCCATGGCTGTAACCGATCGTGCAGCCACGTCTCGATCCCTGAGTCAACAGATGGGGACGTTTGCAAGACAACAACCATCTGCACGAACAGTTCGACGACGTTTGCAGCAGCATGGACTATCAGCTCGGATACCATGGCTGCGGTTACCCTTGACGCTGCATCACAGACAGGAGCGCCTGCGATGATATACTCAACGACGAACCTGGGTGCACGAATGGCAAAACGTCATTTTTTCGGATGAATCTAGGTTCTGTTTACAGCATCATGATGGTCGCATCCGTGTTTGGCGACATCGCGGTGAACTCACATTGGAGTCCTGTATTCGTCATCGCCATACTGTTGTATCACCGGCTAAAATGGCTCTGAGCACTATGGGACTTAACTGCTACGGTCATCAGTCCCCTAGAACTTAGAACTACTTAAACCTAACTAACCTAAGGACAGCACACAACACCCAGCCATCACGAGGCAGAGAAAATCCCTGACCCAGCCGGGAATCGAACCCGGGAACCCGGGCGTGGGAAGCGAGAACGCTACCGCATGACCACGAGATGCGGGCGCGTATCACCGGGCGTGATGGTATGGGGTGCCATTGGTTACACGTCGCGGTCACCTCTTGTTCGTATTGACGGCCCTTTGAACAGTGGACGTTACATTTCAGATTTGTTACGGCCCGTGGCTCTACCCTTCATTCGATCCCTGCGAAATCCTACATGTCAGCAGGATAATGCACGGTCGCATGTTGCAGGTCCTGTACGGGCCTTTCTGAATACAGAAATTGTTCGACTGCTGCCCTGGTCAGCACTTTCTCCAGATCTCCCACAAATTGAAATCGTTTGGTCAATGTTGGCGGAGAAACTGGCTCGTCACAATACGCCAGTCACTAGTCTTGATGAACTTTGGTATCGTGTTGAAGCTGCATGGGCAGCTGTACCTGTACACGCCACCCGAGCTCTGTTTAACACAATGCCCAGGCGTATCAAGGCCGTTATTACGGCCTGAGGTGGTTGTTCTGGGTACTGATTTCTCAGGATCTATGCACCCAGATTGCGTGAAAATGTAATCACATGTCAGTTCTAGTATAATAGAGTTGTCTAATGAATACCTGTTTATCATCTGCATTTCTTCTTGGTGTGGCAGTTTTAATGGCCAGTAGTGTATTCCGCCATATGGCTGGAGTGATTCACTAATCGGTGATTCAAGTACTTCGAAGGGCAGCTCGAAGATTCGAATACTGCACACGCTGAGGCCCACATGAGCCACTAACACGCCGTTAACATGACCGTCACAGTGTCGAAACTGGAATCCTCGTTTGGTGGCTTCTATAATCGTAACACAAGCTGCGTCATCGACGGTCTTGACATAAACAGTCCAGCTCCCGGCTGATAAATGAATTCCAGTGAGCTCCGTGTAATTAATATGCACCTCATCTCTCAGGAAACGTTACATTTCGAATGCTTTCGGTCTTGCGTATTCTTTAGAGCACGTATACCGTATCGTAGTGTTTCGAAACTTAAGTACCAATGCTATTACTCAAACATGCAACACAGTGCCGCTGGTGTAAAGACCGCCCCTTCTTCGAGCGCTTCGCAGCCGGGACGTAAACAGATTCGAGCTGCTCCGCTGCTGAAACCAGACTGTCACTGAAACGGTTCAGAGTAACTCTCTCTCTACCCTACCGTCCCATTCGTAATGATTCTACTCCCGTTATACCATTGCTTCTTTCCATTTCACTTCACTGGCGCCCACTATATCTAGATTGAGCCTTAGTATTTCCCTTTTCAGATTTTCTAACTTCCCTGCCACGTTAAGAACTTCTGACATATCAATCTTTTTCTCATGGTCATCTCCCCCTTGGCAGTCCCCTCCCAGAAATCTGAATGAGCGCCTAGACTGGAATCTTTTATCAATAACGAGATCATTGTGTTCTATGGATACTTTAATGCACTGGTTCCCTTTGCCTTCGACATCTTAAGGGGCTCCGGAAAGGCTCAAAATCATGAAAAGTTCAATTTTTACTTTTTTACGTTTTCTGAATCTGCAGACTATTACCTTTTAATAGATATATAATTCATTCAATTCCGAAGACTACAATTATTTTTAAATTTTTTTTGGAAATGTGTTCTACATGGGCGTGACCCCCTGTGGCGCTGTTAAACTGCTGTCAAATGGTGTTATTATTAACGTCCGTGTTCATCAGGTACATTTTAGTGATGTGAGATAAAGTATGTGTTGTGGCTAACCTGTGATGGTTCAATATATATCGCTGGTGTGATTGTCGATTGTATCATGTTTATTTACTCTGTCGTTATCTCGAAAATATTCGTAATTAATTCTGTTTCTTGAGTCTTTGTTTTGTTGAAGTATAATAATGAGTAAAAGTAAAGTTATTAGAATTCCTCTGCAGGCTTTTAAGAAAAGGAGAAATGTTGGAAAGCCAAAGGTATGTGTTATTACTGTAAACAATAAAGACGATAACTAAGAAAGTATCGCCCATATGTAACGACGCAGAACGCCTTCGGGCTGCAGACAGGGCTGTAAAGAGTCTAGAAATACAAGCAAGAGTAAACAGGAGGATGAACAAGAGGAAGCTGGAGGAGGAGTTTGCAGAGGATGAAGATAATCCATCCTATGGACCTGGAATGCACTAAAAAGTTAATCCATTCTTTGTCGCTCGATTCCCAAAACTTTTATTTTCTCATACTAATTACATGTTTTCTAAGGATCTTCCAAACATATTTGTTTCAAACTTTCAGTAAATGTTACACAGTACCTTCTGCATAATTTAACACAGCCTTTTTCCAAAAAACTGTATATTTTTGAATATATAAATACAAAATTGCAAAAAATGTTGCGAATTTTCATTACAATTGAAAAAAAATCATCTTTAATAACTGAACTAAAATTTTGTAAAATCCCTGTGTTAAGTTGTAGCCCATATTCCAATAAATAATCTGTAAAAAGTTCAACTTCCTACCTCAAATACTTTGTGAGGAAAGATGTAATTTATAAGCGTTATTTTAACATTGCAAGTATAGGGCGTTCCGGAGCCCCTTAATGCTGTTTATTATTGCCGATTCATCCGCCTTTGCGGCAGTTTCCCACCCCAAGCGCAAGCGGGTGCCCTGAATCTCTGTCCGCTCCTCGTCCCCCTTTGAGAAGATCGTTAGCCGAATGAGTGGTGACTTCTTACGCATGAAGTCTTCGGCCGCCTCAATTGATGTTTCTCATTCAAAGCTTAAGCCGTGGCTTGGTCCGGAGCGGGGATCGAGAAGGTGTAGGTTACTAATCAAAGACGCTACCCCTTTTTTTTATCTTATTTTGTTCGTTACTGTTCGCTGCATTTGTTCACAGCGGACGGCATATAACACACGGTCAAGTTCATTGTTGATCTATTCATTCATTTTTTTAGTTAGAGAGGAGATCTAACCCTCTGATCGAACACGCTGAGCTAGCTTGCTGGCAGCCCTGGACCGCGGGTGTACTCGGTACAAAATGTGTGACATAAATAGCAGTATCTTTTGATTGGATTAACTCAGAAGGTCAAAATTTTTACACCGCCAGGGTACCATTGACCTCAATACGTTACATAGATTTTAACTTGATACATCTAATGATTCCTGAGAAAAAGGGACAGACAGAGTCGCAAATGGACAACTAAGCGATGCTATAAGACTTCCATTTCTCCAAATTGAGGCACGCCACCCTACCTATGAATGTTCAGGATGTAGCCAGATCCCGTTTAGAAACTAACTACGATATGAATGCAAAATAAATCGTCCCACATCATTACGATTGATCTTCCAAAATGTCCCACGGAATTTGAAACTAACTAACTTTATTGCAGATGAAGTGTGGAAGTTAGGGGTCCAGCAAGGGAAATTATCGACCCTAGTATCACACCCACTAGGAAGTGTAAATATTAGAAGCCGTGAATATGCTACTTTTAGTTGACAGACACGTAAGGTGACTGCACTTGCTCAGTTTCTTTACCCTGTCATATCTCGCGCTATGCACATATCAAGTTGTCACCATGAACTTTTTCTTTTTTTTTCCCTTCAGAACTCTAATTAAGAATAAGCTGTACCATGGTACTAACTTACATAGGGTTAGACTTGTCATGTGACGCCATACAGGTGATTTTTGCGTCAGTTATGACGTTAAAAGAAAAAGAACATTTATTTATTATTTATTTATTTGTCAAATAAAGACCTGCTGCCTGTTGTTAAATAGCAAGTCGTACATTGTGTGATTTTACATTTTATATAACACAAACTCAGTCTTGTTACTATTACAGTTTTTCTCTGTCGAAAATTTTAGGAAAGGATAGAAGGAAAAAACAGTAAATAAAAAAGTTTATATAGTAAGTGCAAATGTACACGCACAATTTATTTAAATTTGTTACTACCTTCGGTAATGATGATGAATAAGATACATAATAGGTTGTGAAAGTATTTTAAATTTAAATTAAAAGTATATTCAATGGAAGAAACAGGAGATGGCAATTTAATTTAGATATGATGTCAAAATTCTTCTTTTATGACTTCTGCGTGCGTGGTTATATCTGTCATTGTCTCGACAGTGGCAATACTTAATTTAGTGTATTTATTGGTTAGGTTATAATGTGTTTCCGAACTTAATGTAACAGTGGAGATTGGTAGTTGATTTAAAATGTCATAGCCGCATCAGATGCGAGGGTTCGGTAAAACTTCGAGCCAGTCACACTTGATGCAACGAAAGAGGAAGAAACGTAACGTATTCAGGTAGTATTGCATGCTACGAAATGGTACACCAAACAGCTACACAGAGAGTTACATTTTCAGACTGATTCGATTTAGTGCTGTAGAACCCATGTTTGTATGTTTATCCGGTCTTCACTTCCTGTGTGTGATACAGCATCCGATTCCGTGTCTGTGTTTGTGTCTGTGTCGTTTACTACGTGCTGCTGATATGTCCGATGTGGAGCCTGTCTTATTCGTGCGTATGCTTTCTCCCGTTTGTATGCCGTATGCAGTGCTCGCGATACTTCGCCGCGATGTTGTTTATAAAGTTCTAGTCATCTTGTCCGCGTGTTAGCCGTCCTACACCCTGGTTTCCTAAACTCGGTCTTATGTGTCCTAGGGCATCGCAGATGAGCACTGTGTGTTCGAGTGTGCCATTCTCACCACAGGCACAAGTGTGAGTCTGTTTTAGGCCATGCTGTTTTAGGCCAAACCGATGGAGATACATAGGATACGGACCGTGGCCTCGGAGAAAGTGCACCATGCCGCGTTTTGCATTTATGTACTACACATTCATCCGCTCTCGTGTAATGGGGAAGAAAGACTAGCCTCATCTTCCCTTATAAGTTGTGTCCCATGCTGTCTGACATGTATCAGTTCTCTACTTGTGTAATTTCTGTTTGTCGGTTATTTCTTGTCCAGTTATTTCTCTCATTCTGTCGCGTCTTCCCCTTTTCAGCCAGTAATTGTAATATCCATATGGAAAACACCCAATACCGCGCACAGTGGCTCAGTCGAGGTCGTGCCGAAAGCCCCCGAGATTCTGAGCAGAGCGCTCTTCTGGCCGCGCCTCACAAAGGTTTTATGCGTATCTAAGCATAATTGATGTGCCCAAGTACTAGCCGCAAAAGAAATTATTGATCAAAGAGCGTGTGTAATATGCCATCAGTGTCTGAAGGGGTAGTCTGTGTGTTATAGTGTTCAGTCTTGCAAGTTAATGCATGAGTTTGTCGCTTTATAAATGTCAGTTTGGCATGTCCGTTAAAGCGTAAATGTTCGTCATTACACACTGAAGCGCCAAAGAAACAGGTATAGAAAAGCATAATCAAATACAGATATATGTAAACAGGGAAAATACGGCGCAGCTGCCGGCAACGACTATACAGGGTGTTTCAAAAAGGTGCGGCCAAATTTTCAGGAAACATTCCTGACACACGAAGAAAAAAAATATGTTATGTGGACATGTGTCTGGAAACGCTTACTTTCCATGTTAGAGCTCATTTTATTACTTCTCTTCAAATCACATTAATCATGGAATGGAAACACACAGCAACAGAACGTACCTGCGTGACTTCAAACACTTTGTTACAAGAAATGTTCAAAATGTCCTCCGTTAGCAGGGATACATGCATCCACCCTCCGTCGCATGGAATCCCTGATGATGCGCTGATGCAGCTCTGGAGAATGGCGCATTGTATCATATAACACTCCCTGTCTGCTACTACTGTACCATAACCTCAATGCCAGAAGCAGGTTGTAACATAAAACAATTTTGTAAAAGTAAATATGGCACAAAGCAACAGAGCAGTGTTACCCTCTGAGAGGAATTTTGTTAAGTTGACCGTATTGTTCCTAATGGAAGCGGCTTATCGGAAATGAAAGTCAGAATTACGTTAATATTGGAATAGTGACAAACAAAATTTTGCCTAGCTATACTTTTTATAGAATAAGGGAAACGGTCGCCAGCCTAATTAGGCAAGAGAAAGATTAACATTCTCGTTTATGAAAGTAGGTATAAGTAACTATAATGGACAAACACAACCTGGACTTAGCCACACTCGAGTGCAATGAACTCTGACACACATGTTTTAAGATTGAAGCTAACAACTGGAGCAGCACAAACTATTTGCTAAATTATAAGACGTACAGAAAAACACTATCACTTTCAGGGTTTACACAAACTGAGTGGTCTTTATACTGTTAATATGCACACAAGAGAGATAAACACTTAGTGATCATGAACATAGAATTTCCTACTATGCAGTTTTCTACTGTTACTACCGTAAAACATAAAATTAACATTAATGTAAGATACTGACCCACTTTCTGATATTAACAACAAGCAGTAGTGTGATAATTTACTGAGCAAAACTCTATAAGCCACTGTCTCGAGAAATTTTAATTTGAAGTTGGCAATAACACTTTAATAAGCAGTTTTACTAGGAAAATTATTTCAGCAAGCATCATTAACTATAACTTTCTCTTTACTATGTTCAAAGGGGGCATCAGTTAGAAAACTGGGTTTCAATGTACTTTCAGTAAGGACACCCGGTAATCACTTTACTTCAAACGGAGAGGACCCTGAGAGGTGTTATGATGAGGAGTAAAATCAAGGTATGAACATAAATTCAGATATAAATTACCTTATATTTTAGCACACTAACAAATCCATTAGGCTGATTCTTCACTGTACATCAATGAAGCATTCCGATACAATGATTGCGCAATGTGGTGGCAACTGCATGTTGGTAGGTGGATTCGCAGACAGAATTGCTGGACTCTGTCATTTCCTCGTGGCGATGATTCATACAAATTCCAAAATAGTTTCAGCTATTTGTCCATCCATCCGAGGCCTTAGAAAGAAGCAGGAAAAGCCTCTCTCTGAATCATCACAATATGCACCTTTATACTAGCAGTGCACGTACTCGTGGCTCGTCTCCGACTGGTGGCTCGTCTCCGACTGACTGCTCGTCTCCGACTGACTATCAGTTCCACCTTTTCCACCTATGCCAACCACAATTTGCGCGCGCTACACAGTTCCGTTCCAGAGGGGAACCACTACACCATTTACATACAAAC
Organism: Schistocerca cancellata; assembly: GCF_023864275.1. Classification (NCBI taxonomy): domain Eukaryota; kingdom Metazoa; phylum Arthropoda; class Insecta; order Orthoptera; family Acrididae; genus Schistocerca; species Schistocerca cancellata. The sequence goes on from NC_064630.1 coordinate 767,998,678, forward strand.
TAACTAAGAACCCTAAGTGAGGATCAGCAATTTACATAACAGCAAACAAATACATTAAATAAAACAGAACATTTTCACATATTGACACTTCTACAAAAAATTATTCGCACAAAATTACAATTACATACAATAAGTTCTGTTCCCTCCAAATGGGACAAAGAACTTTAAATTACAGATACACTACTTTGCATAGAATCAAATCCCGACATCAAAGGTTTGACAAAGAAAAGAGTACACAATTTTATGTTATCGATTCAATCACACTTACAGAAGATCAACAATGTAACATTAAATAAATCAAAAGCAAAATAAATCCATACAGCATAAGAGCTGTGGTGTTACAATCACAGCCGTCCACAATACGAGCACGAAGAGTCTCTACATTTGGTAACGGGGTTGCGTAGACAAGAGCTTTCAAATGCCCCCATAAATGAAAGTCAAGAGTGTTGAGGTCAGGAGAGCGTGGAGGTCATGGAATTAGTCCGCTTCTACCAATCCATCGGTCACCGAATCTGTTGTTGAAAAGTGTACGAACACTTCGACTGAAATGTGCAGGAGCTCCATCGTGCATGAACCACATGTTGTGTCGTACTTGTAAAGGCACATGTTCTAGCAGCACAGGTAGAGAATCCCGTATGAAATCATGATAACGCGCTCCATTGAGCATAGGTGGAAGAACATGGGGCCCACTCAAGACATCACCAACAATGGCTGCCCAAACGTTCACCGAAAATTTGTGTTGATGACGTGATTGCACAATTGCGTGCGGATTCTCGTCAGCCCACACATGTTGATTGTGAAAATTTACAATTTGATCACGTTTGGATGAAGCCTCATCCGTAAACAGAACATTTGCACTGAAATGAAGATTGACATATTGTTGGAAGAACCATTCGCAGAAGTGTACCCGTGGAGGCCAATCAGCTGCTGATAGTGCCTGCACACGCTGTACATGGTACGGAAACAACTGATTCTCCCGTAGCACTCTCCATACAGTGACGTGATCAACGTTACCTTGTACAGCAGCAACTTCTCTGACGCTAACATTAGGGTTATCGTCAACTGCACGAAGAATTGCCTCGTCCATTTGCAGGTGTCCTCGTCTTTCTAGGTCTTCCCCAGTCGCGAGTCATAGGCTGGAATGTTCCGTGCTCCCTAAGACGCCGATCAATTGCTTCGAACGTCTTCCCGTCGGCACACCTTCGTTCTGGAAATCTGTCTCGATACAAACGTACCGCGCCACGGCTATTGCCCCGTGCTAATCCATACATCAAATAGGCATCTGCCAACTCCGCATTTGTAAACATTGCACTGACTGCAAAACCACGTTCGTGATGAACACTAACCTGTTGATGCTACGTACTGATGTGATTGATGCTAGTACTGTAGAGCAATGAGTCGCATGTCAACACAAGCACCGAAGTCAACATTACTTTCCTTCAATTGGGCCAACTCGCGGTGAATCGAGGAAGTACAGTACATACTGATGAAACTAAAATGAGCTCTAACATGGAAATTAAGCGTTCACGGATACATGTTCACATAACATCTTTTCTTTATTTCTGTGTGAGGAATGTTTCCTGAAAGTTTGGCCGTACCTTTTTGTAACACCCTGTATAAGAAAACAAGGGTCAGCGCATTTGTTGGATCGATTATTGCTGCTGCAATGGCAGGTTATCAAGATTAAAGTGAGTCTGAACGTGATGTTATGATTGGCACACGGGCGATGGGCACAGCATCTCCGAGGTAGCGATGAAGTGGGGATTTTTCCGTACGACCATTTCACGAGTGTACCGTGAATATCAGGAATCCAGTAAAACATCAAATCTCCGACATCGCTGCGGCCCGAAATATATCCTGCAACTATGGGACCATCGACGACTGAAGATAATCGTTCAGCGTGACAGAATTGCAACCATTCCGCAAATTGCTACAGATTTCAAAGCTGGGCCATCAAGTGTCAGCATGCCGACCATTCAACGAAAGATCGTCGATATGGGCTTTTGGAACCGAAGGCCCACTCGTGTACCCTTGAAGACTACACGACACAAAGCTTTACGCCTCGCCTGGGACCGTCAACACCGACATTGGACTTTTGATGACAGGAAACATGTTGCTTGATCGGACGAGTCTCGTTTTAGATTATATCGAGCGGATGGACGTGTACGGGTTTGGAGACAACCTCATCAATCCATGGACCCTGAATGTCAGCAGGACTCTGTAATGGTGTGGAGCGTGTGCGTTATGGAACCCCTGATACGTCTACTTACGACGCTGGCAGGTGACACGTACGTAAGCATCCTGCCTGATCACCTGCATCCATTTATGTCCATTGCGCATTACGACGGACTAGGGTAATTCCAGCAGAACAATGCGACACCCCACACATTCAGAATTGCTACAGAGTGGCTCGAGGGATACTCCTCTCAGTTTAAACAGTTCCGCTGGCTCCAGACTCCCCAGACATGAACAGTATTGAGCATAGCTGGGATGCCTTGCAACGTGCTGTTCAGAATAGGTTGGGGGTTGGATTGGGTTGTTTGGGGAAGGAGACCAGACAGCGAGGTCACCGGTCTCATCGGATTAGGGAAGGATGGGGAAGGAAGTCGGCCGTGCCCTTTCAAAGAACCATCCCGGCATTTGCCTGGAGCGATTTAGGGAAATCACGGAAAACCTATATCAGGATGGCCGGACGCGGGATTGAACCGTCGTCCTCCCGAATGCGAGTCCAGTGTCTAACCACTGCGCCACCTCGCTCGGTCAGAATCGGTCTCCAGCCCCTTGTATTCCTATGGATTTGTGGACAGCCTTTGTAGGATTCATGTGTGTCAGTTCCCTGCTGCACTTCTTCGGACATTAGTGAAGTCCATGCCACGTCATGTTGCGGGGGCCCTACATGATATTAGGCGGGTGTACGAGTTTCTTTCGATCTTCAGGGTAAATGCCAGGGTATCTTGCATAGCTTTCCTTTTTATAGATAAGTTGTTTAACTTTATACTTAGATTTCTCTTCAGTGTGCGTCTTATAACTAGGTAAACAATTTTGTTTGTTGCTATTGTGAGTTTGTAGTTCGGGCATCACTCACAGATTAACGCGTGACTTTACACTCTAATTGAGACCTGGAGTATGCATATACTTGCGTACGCAACCACCCCGTTTGCCATGCTGTCGTCTTCTAGTGCATTCAGCAGTAGATCTGTCGCTTTGTCTCAGAATGTCGGTCCGCATATGGATCCTTGCGGACAAACCATTTCCTACCAGCCTTCCATTCCACTATCGCGTTTTTACAATAATGTCCAAGGCTATTGTATAGAGCCGGCGGAACATTCATCTCTCTGTCTTGCAGACAGTGCCGGTCACCAAAGGCTGTCGAAAGCATCAGCTATGTCAGTTAGGATTGCTACTATGCATTTGTCATCTACTGTCTGTGTCATTTCTATGGCCCTCTTTACTGCGTCGTCGACGGATGTATGCTGTCGAAAACTATTCTGATGTGGTCTAAGGCCGAAGAGCTGTCGGTTGCGACTGAAGTGTGTCGCACAGTGTGTCTCCAGTACCTTTGCCATAATGTTAATGAGGCCTATTGTTCTGTATGTCTTAGGATCAGTCGGGTCTTCGTACTCCGCTTTCTTGATTGTAACTTCATTATCCGTCTTCCATACATTCAGTATAGGCCCTTGTTGTAGAGCATCGTTCGGTACGTCTGTCAGGTATGGAACGGAAAGGGGAGCAGATTGTTGATAGTTTCTGGGTGGACGCCATCACTGCCCAGTGCCTTCTTGTTCTTTATTTTGTGTATTGCAAGTGCAACTTCCTCACGAGCAAAGAGGATGGTAATACCTTCGTTTTCGTATTTCTCTGTGAAGGCTGCTGTGACGGTGGCTGTCCTGGGTGTGGTCATCGTCAGGAAGTAGTTTGTTGAAGAGGTACTGTGCTGTGCATCTCTAGCGTCTTGTAATCGTACCATCTGGTTTCTTCAGTGTTGATAATATTTTAGGAGTCTTTATACATTCAGTCTGCAGTTTAACCGGTTCCCACAGATGTTGTTCTCTAAGTGTAACCTAACGTAAGTGTCCTAGTGGTCTTTGCTCATTATATGTAGTTCGTCTTTGTACGGTGTTTTAGTCTCACGATAGTGTTGAGTCTAATTTCTCTTTCCTGTGACGTCTTTGACTTTTAGTAATATCGTCGTTTATCACGAGTGTCGTTTCTTAGTCTTGTTAATAGTGCTGACCATGGCGCTCTTTGTTAGGGAGTGTCGCGTGCTGCAGGTGTTGCTGTAGCTTCTGCTCTCTGTAAGGCGTCTGCTCTGTAATCTATGCGTTCTTGGCTGAGACATAGAGAAGACTCTTCAATCACGTGTCTAAGTTTGTGTCAGTCTGCTTTACGTAGCAGCAACCTTGAGTGTTGTAATGTGTCAGGAAATGTGTTTGTTTCAGCGTATACAATTACTGCATTATGATCACAGAGTATTCTATCATCGAGCACCTGCCAGTTCTCCACCTCCACTAATGATGCTCAGTTTGCCAGAGAAATGTCACTGTTGCTGCATGCTCCACTATTTGCACGGTAAGTACGCGTGTGGCCCGATTTGTTTAAAACGAAACGGCTACATTCGTTTATATCGTCGACTACTGTTTGTCCACTGGCGTCCGTTCTGTCAGAGTACCAGAGCGTTGATCTAGCATTTATGTCTGTTAACTAGTCTTCTGCCATTTGCAAATCGAGCAGTTTCTTTTATTACTTCAGAAAAAGGCTCTATATCAAATGAGTACCGGGCGTAGATCGACGCAATTATCAATGTTTCCCTGCCTGACGTTATTTCGACTCTAACCGTATGTTGTGTGCATAACTGCGTTATTTGTGTTACTGTAATTTTATTGTTTATTACAGTGATCACAGCCTTGGCATTTTTCGTGCTAGTGATTTGCATGTGCTGCCTCTGAAGGTCTGGAATTCTTCCATCTCGTGTGTACGGTTCTTGTAGACATAATATGTCTGCGCATACCTTGTTCACCAGCCTACCAAGTTCTGCGGCCACCATCGTGCTACCCATATAGTTTAGATGCAAGGATTTCACTATGGAATTTTGTAAAAACAAAACACTTCCGTCTGCTCTTGGTGTAGTCCTGGTACACGCGTCCATCTGTTCTTACCAGGTCATTGTAGACAATATCAAAGTTAAGGACTTCATTTCCTCGTTCACATGATTTACATAAAAAGTTACAGAGTTCGAGCTTATATGTTGGTACGTTATCGCTTCGTAGAATCATTCTGTTTGTTCAGTCGTTGGGCAGCATATAGTGTCGCCCAATATGTGATTCGGTCTTGTGACCAGTCTTAGTGAAGTCTGAAAAAGTTTTTTCTTTTCCAGTCGAGTTAGGCGCATGTTGTCTTCGATGTCACCGTAGTCTATTTTGTTTCTTACTTCGTGGCTTTGTAACTCTGTAGGATGTACTGCATAGCGGTGTTTATCTCTTGATATAGTTTCCGGTTTTGGGTGACAGGATGCCTGGTCGGTTGAAGAATGTTGTGATTCTTCAGAGTGAGTTTTTTGTGTGTTCATGTTGTTTTTAGTATCCATATGGTGTGTGATCACTTTTTGTTGTTTGAAGTTTTCTGTTTTCGTTTGTTTCTCATTGATAACTGTTTCTTGAACCCGAGTTGCCGTTTCGTGCATATTTCCACCGCAGACGAAACGTATATTTTGCATGTATGGTTTATATTAAGATGTGTCATATCTTCCTGAAGCTTTTTTTCATTATATAGTAACCTATCCTCTGGGAAGGGAAGAAGTAATTTACGTTTATGTTGTTTCCGTGTGTCCAGATGTGCTGGTGTTACGACTGCGCCATTATCGTGTTCTGGATGGACTTGACTGTGTCTCGGGGGTCTGTTGTTATTGTTATGTACTTCTGTTACGTGTGGTGTGCTGGGCTTAACAATTGTCTCATGGTCCCGTTCTTGCTGAACATGACCGTATCTCGGATGTCAAAAAAACGTTCAAATGCGAGTGAAATCTTATGGGACTTAACTGCTAAGGTCATCAGTCAATAAGCTTACGCACTACTTAATCTAAATTATCCTAAGGACAAACACACACACCCATGCCCGAGGGAGGACTCGAACCTCCGCCGGGACCAGCCGCCGGATGTCGATTTTAAGATCTTCTTTACTCAGGGCTTCCTCTTTCATTTCTTCTACCCTAAGAAAGGTCGCCTTTTGGAGTGTTGCCCACTGGAAAAGTTCGTGTTTGATGTGCCTCGCCACACACTAGTCCACGGCGCCGAAGAAATACGCATCGTCAATGTAATGTGTTAGGCTAAAATGTGTTTTTTAACAGTGTTGCAACTCTTGAGCTGATTTATGTCCGTTGGAGAGTCTGTGATCAGCAGTAACCTAAGTTGTTGCTTCCAGGTTACTACACGTCGCCAAGCTCTTCGTTTGGTTGCTGGTGATTTGTGTTTGCTTCTGCGAGGTGGGATGCTGGCGTTCAGATCCGTATTTTGTTGAGAGGAAGTCTGTACATTTCCGTAGTTGATACATGTATTCATATCCCTACCTAGATGTCCAAATAGTGTTGTCTCACTGCTTTTCTTACGGTGTGTGGTAGTTGACATTGTTGGTTACATCGTATTCCGTTTTTTTCTATTCGTCTTTTGCAGAATTCTGTGTAAGTAGGGCATTCTAATCCCCCAGCTTTTTTGCATGTTCGTTCCTGTTCTTGCAAGGGATACAGCCAACAGTTGTTTTTACATAACATTCGAATTTTTTATGACTAGGTTTGCCACATTTCTCGCAGATAACTTCCCTGTCACATCTTTTCGACAAATTGCCATACTCCCATGAGTTGAGGCACTTTTGTTGTGACAGATAGTCCCTACAACGTAAAGATTCATAGCGTATGTATATCCTATACCCCCGTAATAACAGTAATCTGATCCTTGATGTCACCTCTAGAATATTATTTACGATTCTCTTCCCTTTCGGACCTGTTTTGATTCGTATTTTGACTTCTTGTTGAAGTTCCTCTTCGGTGGTGTGGACGCTGAGATTTATTTGAAAATGTTCTTTTAGAAAGTCTTGATTTGTGAGTGTTCTTGGAACGCTGTGTTCTGGCAGTAGTGATCTCAGTTTTTGGGCTCTTCGCGTCGAATGTCCTTCAAAACTGACATTTTTTCAATAATTTTGCTCTATTATGCTTGCGCCTCTGTTTCAAGAACTACTATGTTTGCTGTATTCCTTATTGATTTAAGATTTATTTTACAAGTCTGGGGTTTATTGCTTTTCTCAAGGTTCCCCTTATGGCTTTAACATCCTCGCTGTTCTCTGATTTAAAAAAGAGGACAGTTGCCTATTTTTTTTACAATCGTATTGACCAACTAGCATCACGTTAACAACTTCAGTTCCTCTTCTTCCTTTGTTGTTGTTTCTAATTTTTCCAGTATTCCCTCAATTTCTCCCCATGAAGTCTCTTCCTTTCTTCTGTCCATGTTGTTCCCGATTTTTTATTTCTTCTGCTTAGAAAGCCTTCAAAATTTAGTATTTTGTTTTTAAAACGGTATCTTTCTGCTATTTCTGATTCTTTGATGTTGTTTCTTTCAAGATCTTTTCTTACTTCTGTAATCCATGCTATTGTCGATTTCTTCTTCCAGAAATATAGGAGTATTTGTTTTGTTAGTCTATTTGCATCCATTCGGTAGATATGTCCAAGAAAAGGTTAATCTTCGTTTAGCCATAACTTCAGATATTTTCTCTATATTTTTGTAGATCTCCTCATTACTTCTTATTTTCCAACAATCTGCAGTTTTCATTGCACCCATTATTTTTCTAATAATCCTTCTTTCCAGTACCTCTAGTTTGTCCATCTTACAGTTCATCGTTGGGCATTGAGATCCATATAAACATTGTGGTCGTACCACTGTGGTGTAGTATTTTAGTTTTGTTTTTCTGGATATACATTTCTTGTTGTAAATATTTTTGGTCAAACCATATGCTCTTTCCATTTTGTTAATTCTTACATCAATTGCAGATTTTTCTAGTCCATTCTGTTGTATAGTTTCTCCAGGATATTTGAATTTATTTACTCGCTCTATTTCAGCTATTTGTTTTTCTATGTACTTTGGTGAATTTTTTATATTTGTCATGAATTTTAATTTTTCAGCTGAAATTTCGAGGCCAATTCTGTTTGCTGATTTTTCCAGAATGTTTATTTGAGTAACTGCTTCTGTCAGGTTTTCTGAAAGTATTGCGAAATCATCTGCAAAAGCCAAGCAGTTTACCTTAATTCAATTTGTTTTCCTTCCCAGAGTTATTGGCTCAGTTTTGTGATTTTGTAGCTCCGAATTCCAGATCCTTACAATTTTTTCTAGAACACAGTTAAACAGTAAAGGTGATAAACCATCATCTTGTCTAACACCAGTTTTTATTTCAAAAGGCTGAGATACTTCTCCCATAAATTTGACTTTAGATACTGTACCTGTTAGTGTTTCACGAATTGTGTTTGCTAGTTTTGATAGGTGCCTATTTATTTTTTGCAAATTCTATTTGCTCTTCAACCCTGGTTTTCGACTTGGTGACAGAACCACCTGGAGCGACTGCAGCGAAAGTCAGTGGTTTTGGCCTCGCGTCAGTGCGTAATTTTTTTTAATTTTTCTTCCTTCAGGGCTGCGATCTCCATTTTCAAACACCGAATTCTATCTACTGGTCAGGGGCATTTTCTGTCGCTAATTCCCTACGTAGTCTTTCGCAGGACATAACAGCACCCAGTCCCCATCGGTTAGGTATCTGCCAAGCTGACCCCGCAGTTTTTATTCCACGAAAGACTGAAATATTTTTAGTGAATACCGAAAGAAGCATTTCCAGTATTGTGCTGCACTGGCAAAATCACGTTGGTGTACGGTCACATGTTCACTGTGATAAAAATGGATCATGCGTCATGTTGACTAACGTTTTTGTGAAGCGAAAGTGCCATATACGTTCATTTTACGATACTTGCACGGTACGACTACACGAAGTTTAACTGATGGGTGAAATTGAAGAACTCTCGAAGGCGAGACCATTTACGTACGAATTTTGGAGCAAAGGGGACGGTAAATGCGACACCGGTAGATGTACAGTTACATCTGTTTCGAGTTAATACCTTTAGAAGTTGGACTTGTTATTGTCGAAAAAGGAATGTTGATTTGGAGGTAACAAGCTTTAGTATACAATTATGACTCACAAATTTGTCGCACAGGTGAGAGACACATTGAAGTGCGCTGCGCTGCAACTTTAAGCTAGACTTCCAAATCTTATTACTGCCGTCTCATCCAAGTCTCTGTTGACAGCAATGGATTCTTGTCTCATATCTAGGGCGACAATGATATCTGTACAGGTTGATTCCGTGACGATGTTACAAACTTTTGGGGTGATGGACAAGTGTAGATTTGACAATTTAGGTTGAGGTAGGGGATCCTGGTCCGAAAACCACCGAGTCGAAAGTTATGCGCGAGGACCGTTCTGACACCCCTGAGAGTGGATTATACCGGTACTGTTGTTGCTATGGTTACAGTGTAGGTAACTTTCAGAGGTGGTAGTATGGACCAAAACAAGGAATAATGGCCAGGAAACATGAGCTGTGAAATGGGTACCTTAAGACCTATGAACGCCTTCTCGTCTTCGCTGCTATGAAAGGTGTCTTCCCTACTGGCCAAGAGCTTATAGCTGCTGGGACATGCAATTTAGAGCCCGTATTTACAACACTTTTTTTCTTTGTTTGGTCCATGCCACCTGCTGCAAAAATTTGAAGCCCAAAGAGCTTGCAGTAGAAAAGGGTGTGTTTCACAGTATCAAGGATGTGTAACTGCTCATAGCTTTTGCTGTACGCATTTTAGAGCTGATGTTTACCAGTCATTTTTTCCTTATTTTAGTCCACGCCACCACCTCTGAAAGTTTCCTACGCTATAATCTTAGCAACAACGGTGCCAGTACATGTATGCGACTGTCGGAGATATGAGAATGGTTTGCGTTCTTCACTTTCCAGCGGGTCATTTCCCGACCAGATTCCCTCACATCAAATTGACACAAATCCCTTCAGGAAAAGTAACCTCATATAGTAGTAAAAATATGAACATTGTGAAAGCGTACTGTGGTCCTTCCATATTCACAAAAAGACTGGGTGGTTTGCCTTCACTCCATAGTGCTAAGTTGGCAGATCGGTAACTTAGTTTCTCGATGGAGAGCGCAAAAATTTTGAAAATGCTACACTTTGGAAAACTTCCAACAATGTATGGTTTCAGATTTCTACTTCCTTAACTCATTAGATTTAACAAACTTAACATGAATTTCTCTTTTCTCCAATAATGGAAATATATTTAATCTTTAAAATAATAATGTAATTCATAGGGAAATTTCAATTTTGTACGTGACACCGAAGAGCAATGATATAAGAAAGGAAGCGACACACCTAAAACACAATTGCCATGAAATAATCCGACAACGGCCTTAACAGTGGAATTATTCTTTTCCTGTCTCTAGCTATAATGTTTATCCCTGCGTAATGTGTGGATGGCATTTCACGTGGTACCTCTTTGCACAGATGTTTGCACGGGTGAGGAAGTGGTTCTGCTGTCGTTCAGCAGAACAGGACAGGGAGGAGGAGACCCGCGTGGAGAACTCCAACGTCCACGTGGCAGCCACCTCGCAGGTCAGTTACATGCTAATGTAATGCTCATGAGACTAAAGGAAAACACTGCGGAAAGATAGTTACTCACTCAGGATTTGTTTCGAATTTATTGAGTCTAAACCGAGAGACATATAGTGTAATGTAAACAAAAGAACTGGAGATACCAAAAGAGCTCAAAAAAAAGTTATGTAAGGCTTTAGCTACGAATAACCACAGCGTAATGACGATGCGTAGGAGACTGGGGACAGGAAGTGCCCGAGTGTACCATCTGGCGGAGGCGCCGCAGCCTTTTCTGTCTTGGGAGCCCCACTCACTGGACCTGGTGAAAAATCCGCCGTTGGATGACGCAACTGCAATTTGTCTGGTCGATTATCAGGTGATCAGCTGCTCCATGGTTCATTGGGAAGCCCGTGCCAAGCGATGAGGATGCCCCGCATGTCTTCGTCCTGTGATAGGACTCATTTTATGAGGGGAAAGACATGTAATCAGTTTTCTGACTCTTTTGAAGCGGCCGGCACAACTTCCAAAACTGGATCTATCTCTTGCCCAGTCTTCGAATATTTGTTCGATATATTACAACTTCTGTTTTCTGTTACGGATTTAGCCCTCTGTGCCTCGCTCTCGCAAAATACACTCCTGGAAATGGAAAAAAGAACACATTGACACCGGTGTGTCAGACCCACCATACTTGCTCCGGACACTGCGAGAGGGCTGTACAAGCAATGATCACACGCACGGCACAGCGGACACACCAGGAACCGCGGTGTTGGCCGTCGAATGGCGCTAGCTGCGCAGCATTTGTGCACCGCCGCCGTCAGTGTCAGCCAGTTTGCCGTGGCATACGGAGCTCCATCGCAGTCTTTAACACTGGTAGCATGCCGCGACAGCGTGGACGTGAACCGTATGTGCAGTTGACGGACTTTGAGCGAGGGCGTATAGTGGGCATGCGGGAGGCCGGGTGGACGTACCGCCGAATTGCTCAACACGTGGGGCGTGAGGTCTCCACAGTACATCGATGTTGTCGCCAGTGGTCGGCGGAAGGTGCACGTGCCCGTCGACCTGGGACCGGACCGCAGCGACGCACGGATGCACGCCAAGACCGTAGGATCCTACGCAGTGCCGTAGGAGACCGCACCGCCACTTCCCAGCAAATTAGGGACACTGTTGCTCCTGGGGTATCGGCGAGGACCATTCGCAACCGTCTCCATGAAGCTGGGCTACGGTCCCGCACACCGTTAGGCCGTCTTCCGCTCACGCCCCAACATCGTGCAGCCCGCCTCCAGTGGTGTCGCGACAGGCTTGAATGGAGGGACGAATGGAGACGTGTCGTCTTCAGCGATGAGAGTCGCTTCTGCCTTGGTGCCAATGATGGTCGTATGCGTGTTTGGCGCCGTGCAGGTGAGCGCCACAATCAGGACTGCATACGACCGAGGCACACAGGGCCAACACCCGGCATCATGGTGTGGGGAGCGATCTCCTACACTGGCCGTACACCACTGGTGATCGTCGAGGGGACACTGAATAGTGCACGGTACATCCAAACCGTCATCGAACCCATCGTTCTACCATTCCTAGACCGGCAAGGGAACTTGCTGTTCCAACAGGACAATGCACGTCCGCATGTATCCCGTGCCACCCAACGTGCTCTAGAAGGTGTAAGTCAACTACCCTGGCCAGCAAGATCTCCGGATCTGTCCCCCATTGAGCATGTTTGGGACTGGATGAAGCGTCGTCTCACGCGGTCTGCACGTCCAGCACGAACGCTGGTCCAACTGAGGCGCCAGGTGGAAATGGCATGGCAAGCCGTTCCACAGGACTACATCCAGCATCTCTACGGTCGTCTCCATGGGAGAATAGCAGCCTGCATTGCTGCGAAAGGTGGTTATACACTGTACTAGTGCCGACATTGTGCATGCTCTGTTGCCTGTGTCTATGTGCCTGTGGTTCTGTCAGTGTGATCATGTGATGTATCTGACCCCAGGAATGTGTCAATAAAGTTTCCCCTTCCTGGGACAATGAATTCACGGTGTTCTTATTTCAATTTCCAGGAGTGTAGAAAGCATTTCCTGACGCCAACACATGTCTTTTAGTCCATTCCTTTCTTATTACAATTTTTTTCATGTAGTCTTGTTCCGTCTGTCTAGAATCTCATTTCGTACCTTATCAGCCTTCTCAGTTTTCTGCCTACCTCTGTAAGACCATGTACCAAACGCTTCGATTCTGTCCTTCTTAGATTTTTCCCAGAGTCTAATGATGATTCACTTTCGCATAGTATTCTCAGAAACTTCTTTCTCATATTAAGACCTGGGTTTAATGTTAGTTCACCTCCTTTTAGTGAGGAATGCATCTTCATCTGTCCTAATCTTTTACTTGAATTCTCCTAACTTTTGACGTCAAATGTTATTTAGCTACCAATGTACCACAATTCGTTTATCCAGTCTGATACAAGGTCTCAAATTTGACCTCATGTTTATCCCTAATATCATTTCTGATAATCTTCACAACATTTTTCTTTCATGACTTTACTCTCAGCCCATGTTCTTTGTTCATTACACTGTTTAGTGAGTTCTGCATTTGCTGTAATTCTTCCTCACTTTCATTGACGATATTAATGTCATTTGCGAATTTGTCATTTATGTCCTTTCACCCTGAATATTAATTCTGATCCTGAACCTTTCCAATATTTACGTTGTTGCTTTTTAGACTTGAAGGATGAACAGCTGTAGAGAAACACTGTATTCATGCTTTATGCCTTTTTTAAACTCCAGAACATCCCCCTTTGATATTCCGTTACAACTATTCCCTCTCGGTTTTGGTAAGTATGGTATATTAACAGCCTTTTACTAGAGCATCCATGTAATTCTTATGCACATCTGTCCTTCCAATCAACATTCTGAGCTTCCAGGTACGAAAGACCAGTGATGACTGGAAACTACGAATGTGTGTTTCGTACTTTAACCAGACAACATGAGTATCGATAATATCTAGACTGTTATAGTGCGGCAAAATCTATGCTTGTGAACTGTTACAATGTCCTAACACTACAAATAAATGTTCGCTGTCTACAACCACATTCCCTTTCCCAACAGGCGCGAGCGTTCAGTCTGGACGAGTTCTTTCTTCTGTTGATGGAAACCCGCCTGCTTGGGGAGGAAGAGCGTGGAGGTGGCGGGGTGAGTACCATAGATTCCGTACTGTTCCGTTATAGCTGTGGTGTGAATATGGTTACTGGATACTTCTTCCCTTCATTATACTGTATGTCAGCAGCGGAGACGCCATCTTGCACTTATTCAAGGAATTTTTTCCTGGCGTATTTATTCTGCAGCTGTTGATGACAGGCACCATTTTTTGTATTTGTATGTGTGTGTGGTGAGGGATAAAAATTGTAGAAAGAAACCATAGCATGACTACAGTAAGTAGGTTAAAGTGGGTGGAACTCGTAGTAGTTGTGGTCAGTTCAAGAACTTTGCACACTACTGATTAGCTACGAGAGCTGTGTCAAACAACACTACGGGCTGAAGTTAATAACAATAACGACAACGACAACATATATCCCATTGTATTAGCTAACCGTTGACTCACTGCTGGCATGACACTAATAATAATGATATTACTATAACTTTAAACACAATTTCACCACAATAACTTTAATCTGATAGGACATGACAGATACAACTGTTGTCCAGTTTATATTCATTTAGTCGGTAAGAAATTATTTCCAATGCTAACGCAACGACTTCAAGTTACAGCTACTGTTAAATACTTACCAACCTCATTAATCCATCATATCACTGACAGGTATCGTTAGTTCAAAGTTTTTAATTTTTTCTCCAGGACACTGCCAGCTGGTCCAGTCTGGACACCGAGCCGTCCCGGTCTTCAGAGACGCCCGACCAGGTGTCGCGTCAGTGGCGTTGGCGCCCTCAACGGACCAGAAGGGGAAGACTTTACAAGGTACGTCCCCGAAACAGCTGTCGTTATCGTACTAATCCATAGTTGCAGTTGCGATAAGAGATATAGACAGAAAGTAATAAGGTCTAACTGCTTAGTTGGAACGGGTAAGTGAAAGAGAAACAGTCGCATAGTGTCGGTGGTTGCGAAACCACCAGGAATTGTTGGGTATATGACATCGATGATCCAGAATATATTGGAATTTTCTTTACAGAAGGTATTAGCTGCTTGCTAGTAACATAGTTACCTGATCTTCATCTTCAACGTTTATTTTCAACACTGACAGTAATGGTGTTGTGGTCTTCAGTCCAGAGACTGGTTTGATGCAGCTCTCCATGCTACTCTATTCTGTGCAAGCTTCTTCATCTCCCGGTACCTACTGCAACCTACATCCTTCTGAATCTGCTTAGTGTTTTCATGTCTTGGTCTCCCTCTACGATTTTTACCTCCACGCTGCCCTCCGATACCAAATTGGTGATCCCATGATGCCACAGAATATACCCTATCAACCGATTCCTTCTTCTAGTCAAGTTGTGCCACAAATTTGTCTTCTCTTCAGTTCTGTTCAGTACCTCCTCATTAGTTATGTGATCTAACCATCTAGTCTTCAGCATTCTTCTGTAGCCTCACATATCGAAAACTTCTACTCTCTTCTTGTCTAAATTATTTATCGTCCACGTTTGACTTCCATACATGGCTACACTCCATACAAGTACTTTCACAGTAATGTATGCTACGAAATTAAAGTTCCACACACTGTGACACGCAGTCAGGTGTTTCTCAGCAAAGAGGAGAAAGCACGTAATTCTTGCAGTACCTGTTCTGTACAGTCTCACCTGCAAGTATTATACCGCATCTCATATCGCGTGCGAAATAGCGCTGTAGCGTTTACTTAAGCTCGACGTCAGGACACTCTCTCACACCTTGTTCTCTGTACACAGATCTTCCAACGCCTCAGGAAGTTTTGCTGCCTGGGCGCCAGCGACCGGGACACGGAGGAACAGCCGAGCGGCGCTTCGGTCCCCGACACTCTGCAGGTGAGCCTTCTCGTGTTACTTCGCTCACCAGAGGGGACTGGCCAGTGGGGTCTGAGGGCAACCTGACAGCATTTAACGTAGCTACTAGCTACTAAACGCCATAACGACTTACTGCAACTCCACCATGGCTTTGATAGAAAGACCTTGCGACCCGTAGTCAGAAACAGCATGACTCGAGTAGTATTTCTCCTGTGTTTTCTAATCGCACTAATTCGTATTCGAATGTGCAAAGTTTGGAACAATAGTATCGATCAGCGAACTCGATTCTCCAATTAGTGATAGTCTCTTCTTGCTGCTACATCAACATCTACATAAGTACTCCGCGAGCCATCTTACGGTGCGTGGAGAAGTTCACACCACCCCTAACTGATTTAATCGTTATGATAAAGGCCTATGCGTAGCCCTTGTGTAGATGACACTCGGTTCGAAAAAGAACCAAATTGTTGACTACCTGATGTTGATATAGGTCTCTTGGAAAGGGAGACGAACGGTGCACAGAAAAGAGTGAAAGGGTGGGGGGGAGGGGGCCGTCCATCACATGAGAGTAATGAGAAAGACAGAGGATTGAACGCACCTCGTCTTATAAGTAGTGTTTGATTTTGTGGTGACGATCACCGTCTTACATACATAGTCAAATCAAGACGAAATCAGTATTAAAAGTTATAGAAGATAGAAATTGTATTATTTTATTACGTTTTATCATAGAGAATAATAGTTTCAAAAATTTTCCAGGCAGTTTTCAGAAACCGAAAACGACCGCATTCAAAAAACATTTAACGAAATTGTTGGCTGGCAATCATTAACTGATCAATAAAATTGTCATGAAAGGAGTAACCATTTTTATTTGCAAACCAAACACATTACCCTGCCCCGCTGATGCGAATTGTAATCGCTTCAAAATTTCTAATTGAAATCTCACTTTACGGAAAATTTTTCGTACTTAGCCTCTTGCTCATAAACTTAAGGTTTACGTAATTTGGAAGAGAAACAACCTTCAGATAAAACAAGAAAAAGGATCTCCTTGGAAAAGGTTAATAGCAATTTCGCTGAGGCTGTAAAACACCGGAATATTGCTACGATGGCGTATAGACTATATATGCTAAATATTAGATCGTCCTACCTTTTCGACTACGTGTTCTGTATCTAAACTCGTGTGTTCTTTTTTAGCAGGAGCGCCTCTTCACTTTGGACGAGTTCCTGCGTTTACTGATGGAACGGCGCCTGCAAGAGGAGGAAGTACGAGATACTGATGTGGTGAGTACCTCATATTACACCTTGATTGTGACAGCGGCTAGGAAATAGTTATATGATTCCCTCGTCAGTACCTGCCGGCAGTGTTCCAACTTGGAGCTGAAAATATAGCGTAGTATCAATCAGCACATACTTATTACAAAGCAAACTAGTCGCTTCTACTGAATATGATGTACTGATACCTGAAACTGAAGCGAGTTACGGGTTGAACCAAACCAGGAATTCTGTTAGTACCACCATACCATTCATAGTTAACTCCAGGTCACGGTTCGCCATCAGCTTCGGTATCCATAGCATTCAGGCCACATTGACATTTACATCTAGATCTACTTTGACATCTGCATATACATCCACACTTTGTAAATTACTCCGATGTGCATGGCATTGCACTGTTATCATATGGAGGGAAAAAATGAGTGCTGGAATTCTCCTTTGCGCGATATAATTATTGCGATCTTTGACATCAATACGGAACACAGCAACCGTGTTTAATATATTAACAGTAAGCAGTCCAGCTCACAATAATTTTTACCATTTTAAATTCTGGTTACTGGTTTCGGTCTGCAAGACCAACCTCAGGCCAAGTCTCCAGACGACGTGAGGAGTCAGTGCACGGAGCCGACTGTACGTGACGCGAAGTGCACTTTTAAACATTTTACTTTGAAATGTCGCATAGCTGTGCAGATCGAAGCGGAAATAGTTGTACTCGAGCTGCGTCATCGAATCTGACAGTGTAAATTATTTCGAAGAATTTACGGGTTGCCGTTGCAATTGCAGCAGTAAACCCGAGAGCGGAAACTATTGGAAAGATCTTTGTATCGCTTCAAACGTTACGTATTCCGCTTCAATCCATTTCAACAGTCCAATACCGTCGCTTAACAAGAGCGAGTCACTGGTAACATTTCCGGAATATTCTGTGGATGCCGCGTAAACAGCAGCCGTAGCTGTTTGCGATGACACAACGGTAATCGTTTTCTGTTAATTTTCGCCTTCAACAACAGAGAGTCTTCACTGTCCTACCTTTGACGCATAATAGTGAATTGACACTTCGTCGACATTCGCAAGAGGCAGTATTTTTCTCATTATGGTAGAGCGTGCTCGGCGTGAGTACAAGACTGTTACCAACTACGTTAATAAAATTGTTAACCCTGTAGAAAATGATCATATCGCCACGTATTTAAACTCAGTTCCATAACATGAAGTTCTTAGTGGGTAGATACAGATTTAACGTTCTAAATACGCGTTGTCCGGAAGTTTCAAGTTTACATTCATGTCTGGTAACTAAAATGGTAAATCTACATCTACAAATACACTACACAGGGAGAAACAGTCACCATGATAAAGTAACGGAAGTCAGAGCCCGTACGGGAAGATATAGGTGTTCGTTCTTTTCGCACACTATGCGAGATTGGAATAATAGAGAGTTGCGAATGTGATTCTATCATCCTCTACCAGGCACTTAAACGTGTTTTACAGAGTATCCATGTAGATGTAGACTCTGCAACCCAGAGGATGGAACACAGTGGAGTGTTCTATGTAACGATGTTATCGATGTTCTGCGAAAGTTCATTTGCGTGTTGAGCGCAAAATGTGTACCTGCCTCTGTCCGCGTCTTAATCTCTTGTCCTTATGTGAGATATATGACGGTAAGAGCAGATTATCTCACAGTCCTCTGCGAGTACAGGTTCTCTAAATTTAAACAACAAGGGTTAGGAAGAACTAAGTAGTCCTTCTTCCAATTATTCCCGTTTAAGTTACCCAGGCTTTTCTGTTGCCCTTTTCTGTGGACTACACCGAAAGGTTTATGATCATAGTTTCACATCGCTGAATTTGTTCTGTGGGGATAAATACTGCAGATGACAGCATAATATTCTAGAATTGTTCGTCAAGCGTCTTCGGTGCAACTTCCTTTAGAGATGCAGTGCATTTTAGCAAATCCCGTGATATAAATTTAAGTCTTCGGTTCTCCTTGTCCAGTAAAGACTTTGCATCCTCGTCCCACATTGCATTAATTCTCATTGTTGTCCCTGAATACTGATAGATGAGATGTACTCAATACGCTCAACACTAATCTTTTAATTGTACCGTTCTCTTGTTTATAGGCATTGACTTGCACTTTCATTCATATTACGAATACTATCATCCATATGATACTTCAACTGTGGTGGCAGTCTTTAAGCAAAGGTGTTTTTTTTAATGCGGCAGCACCTTCTCATGAAATTTCAACCTCCAACTTTCTCCTCAGATTGTGAAAGTAATTTCCTGGCGCCCACTACATGGGGAGAAATTATCATCATAATAAAATAAGAGAACTCAGAACTCGCAGGGGAAGATTGAAGTGTTCCGTTTTCCTGCGTTGTTGGAGAGTAAAACGGTAGAGAAGTAGCATAAGATGGTTCGATGAACCCTCTGCCAGTCACTTAATTATGAACTACAGGGTAATCATGTAGTATTCAGACAATGCCTCCTTGTAGTTAGTTGCTCTTCAGCGAACAATCTAATACAACTTCTGACATGACGTGAGAATTGTGTTATGTATAGTACGCAACATTCGCTGCCCCGTTCCGGATACTTGTACTAAATTGTTCAACGAGGAAACCACATGTCTGCGAAAACACACGCTATCATGGCGTCTCGATTAGTAGTCGAGGACGTGGAACAGCGTCTAAGAGCCCCGAGTATTGGTGAAGTCACCATACGAATGTATCTCAGCCGCGAAGCCGATCAGCCTGTGTGCTTTCAGCAGTTTGAAAATCTGGACAGCATCGTTAAGAAATTCACGCTAGCTGATAGTCGTGGAAGCTACCGCAATTTTCTGAATTTTTTGTTTTCCAACAATTCACCATGTAATTTACTACACTGGTGGCGAAATGCTGAAGGTCCCGTATTTCGCTTGCAGGACGCCGATGGCCCCCTTCCGTCCACCTCGGGGGCTCTCCCCGTCGCAGCGCCCAGCACTTCAGAGACGTCCACACGCCCGACACGTCTGTGCTGGCGTCGACGTCCTCGTCGTCGTCGTCAGAGGCGCGTCATGCGGAAGCGAACCGGACACCAGGCGCTTCGTCTCAGAAGCCGCCGCCATTACCGCCTGTTTTCGCGGCTTCAGTTGTTGTGAAGTAAATGTGGGGTGGAGGGACGGGGAGGGGGGGGGGAGAAGAAGTGGTGAGAGAGGGACGAAACGTGAGGGGGGGGGGGGAGGGGTCGTCGGGTTGGGGAGCTAGGGGGCCAACACTGTATTACTCTTTAATAAAGCGTAATGCAGACACACCACCGTCTTTCCTTTATTATCTATCTGCTTGTTTGCTCTTTTATTTTATTTTTCAAGGTTTTACTAACAGCCACTAAATGCTGATATTGAGACGTCACATTGCTATTGTTCTAAAATGTCATTTTGTTGTGTAAATAACGGGCAGTTGAGAAATTTCCCGAGTACTTTGTTTACATTGGGCGTTCAAATAGGTATGATTGCTAAAAAAAAAGGAAAAAAATTATGGGAACTACATGTGAACGTTTTAATCGAAAGACACACTAAGAATAACGCTCACGTCCGTTGGAGAGTGAAAACGTTCGAAAAATAGGACAGAGAAAATGCAAATCTTTATGCTACATCATACCAGGTGTCGAAATTTGGGTACAGATGTCTGAGTGCAGAGCTACCCAGCAATCGACTGTTTGGTGCTTCGAAGATGAACCGAAATCATCATAATTGTATCTTTTACAAAATGTCTTCCAAGGAAATTATCGCCTGTCTGCTTCGTTTCAGATGGCTCAGATGGCTCTGAGCACTATGGGACTCAACAGCTTAGGTCATAAGTCCCCTAGAACTTAGAACTACTTAAACCTCACTAACCTAAGGACATCACACACACCCATGCCCGAGGCAGGATTCGAATCTGCGACCGTAGCAGCCCCGCGGTTCCGGACTGCAGTGCCAGAACCGCACGGCCACCGCGGCCGGCTTGCTTCGTTTCACTACACAAACCTAGACCTGAACCTAGGAGCATTAAAGAACAGTTACTGCTGCATGCAACACAGTATTTTGTTTGCCACAAATCATCGATAAAATCTGGGGAAACCGCCAAAGCCCTGTTATCACTTTTCATCAACACGAAACAAATGTTTATACGTTGAAGACAAACATCGACCTACTGTATGTATCCGACATCTATCTGAAGATCAAGCAGTGGCAGTTTACACAAAGAAACGGACATTTGTAACCGAAATAGTACTCTAAATGCAGAAGCTGACGTTGTCTGTGCCATTATTTAATGGTGTACCTGTCATAACCTAGCAGCGAATGTAAATTACTGTATTTTAAAACAGTTATTAATATCAGTAGCTGACAGTGTGTATGTGAAATGTGAAGTGGCTCACTGCCATTACTCTAAACACATGGCTGATAAATGGCCCATGTAACAGCAAACATTTTACCATTCACAATACAGCAGAAGTTCTAACAAAACACATTAACACAAAAATTGTAACACCCTATGTTACAGCAGAAACTGTAACGAGCCGAGTTACAGGAAAGTTGTAACAAATTGTTTCATAATAGTGCAAAATTGTAACCATACACACACATCCCACATATATACGTCTTACAAAAATGGTGACATCCAAAATAGCAGTTTTCCAGTTAGGTTTCCAATATAAGCATTTCCCAGTGTAACTGTTTTACATTGAAACTATTTTCTTGTGGAAAGGTTTTCCATTGCTTTTAACTATTTCCAGTCTAAATGATTTTCAGTGTAACTTTCAGTGTAAACATTTTCCAGTGTAATCATCTTCCAGTGCAAACATTTGCATTGTAACGTTTTTTTGGTGTAATCATTTTCCAGTGCAACCATTTTCCAGTTAAATCATTTCCAATGTAACTGCTTCTAGTCCAACCCTTTTCAGCATAACTATTTTCTAGTATGACTGTTTCCAAAGCATCCGTTTTTCAATCAATTCATTTTCTGGAGTAACTTTTGTAGCGTAACCAGTTTCCCGTTGTTGTGACCCTATTGCTGCCACCTTCAATGATCAACATCTGATATCATGATTATATGCAACTTTCGGGCTACGTGGCTAGTGACAACATGGATAAAGTATTGATCTGAGCGTGTAACAAGATGATTATAAGTGTTTTAAACACTGGAACATGTCATGATAAAACAATTACAATTGAAATCGTTATATTGGAATTGCACTGGAAATCAATTACGTTAGAAAAGTGTTACCCTGGAAAATACTTATACTTGAAATGGTTACACTGGAAAACAGTTACACTAGAGGTCGATACACTGGAAAAGAGTTACAATGGAAGTGTTTACAACGGAAAATGTTATACTAGAAAAGTTGTTTGGCAATGGTTATGCTGAAAATGGTTGCATTGAAAAATGCTTACATTCGAAAATGGTTGTACTGGAAAATGGTTACACTGGGAATGGTTACATGGGTAATGGTTACATCTGAAAATGGTTTCACTGTCCAATTATTACAATGGAAACATTTACAGTGGAAAATGGTTACAATGGAAAACTGTTACATTGGAAAACTCTTATACAGGAAAATGCTTATTCTGAAAAATGCCTGCACAGGAAAATTCTTGAAATATAATATGGTTAAATTGGGAAATGATTACAATGGAAAATGGTTACACCAAGAAAATGATTATACTAGGTAATAGTTACACACAAGAATGCTTGTAATAGAGAACTATTACACTGGAGAACTGTTGCATAGGAAAATGTTTACACTGGAAAATGGTTAACTGGGAATGGTTGCACTGGGAATGGTTGCACTGGAAATTGTTGCACAGGGAAATGGTTGAACTGGGAAATGGTTGAACTGGGAAATGGTGTGGCTGGTAAATGGCTACACTGGGAAGTGGTTACACTGCAAACTGGTTGCACTGGAAACTGGTTATGCTGGGTATGGTTAACTAGGTAATGGTTACACTGGAAAATGGTTGTAATATAAAACTCTTAGATGGAAAACAGCTACACTGCTAAACTGTTACACAGGAAAATGGTTGCACTTCAAAATGATTCCACTTCGAAATGCTTATCCTGGAAATGGTTACACTGGAATAAGTTTGCTCTGGAAAATTCTTCCACTGGAAAATGGTTCAATTGGGAAATCATGAAACTGGAAAATGGTTACTGTGGAAAATGGTTATACTGGATATTGTTACACTAGGTAATGGTTTCACTGGAAAATGGTTAAACTGGAAACTGGTTACACTGGAAACTGGTTACACTGGAAAATCATTACACTGGAAAATCGTTACACTGGATGATGATGATGATATTTGGTTTGTGGGGCGCTCAACTGCTCGTTACACTGGAAACTGGTTACACTGGAAACTGGTTACACTGGAAACTGGTTACACTGGAAACTGGTTACTCTGGAAACTGGTTACATTGGAAACTGGTTACTCTGGAAAGTGGTTACTCTGGAAACTGGTTACACTGGAAACTGGTTACACTGGAAACTGGTTACACTGGAATCTGGTTACACTGGAATCTGGTTACACTGGAAAATGGTTACACTGGAAACTGATGACACTGGAAACTGATGACACTGGAAACTGATGACACTGGAAACTGATGACACTGGAAACTGATCACACTGGAAACTAATCACACTGGAAACTGATCACACTGTCAAATGGTTACAACAGAAAATAGACAGGAAAATGGTGAGAGTGTAAAGTGGTTACAGTGGAAAATAGTTACAGTGGAAGAAGGTTACTCTGGAAATTTATTACACTGGTAAATAGATGCACTGGGAAACAGTTGGCCATACTGTATTATGGTTACACAAGGAAATTTGTTGTACTGGAGAATGATTACAACAGAAGTGGCTATTATCTATATTATGAACCAGTTATCCCAAGGTACAGAAGACGAATCCCTTACAACTTGCCTATCCAATGGCTTGTAGGGACAAAAAATTTGATTTTAAATATCTCATGTTAATGCTAACCGAATTTAAAATTCTAAAATACTAGTCATTGTGAGATATAAACTTACATGAAGGTTGAATAAAGTGAGATAAGTGTTATAGTTATAAACTGTCAATACTACTTGCGGCTGTGTAACGCACTGTGTGCAAATACCCAGAGTATATTCATCCATTATTTGAGAACGAGAGCTCTTAGTGACTTGCAATAAGGTTTACACATCATTTCAAACGTTTACAAACCTTATCCTCTCTCACCCCGCACAAAATGGTGTGCATACCGCAAACCTGCCGAATCAGGTCTGATGAGTAAATTTATTTCTTCTTTACTACTAACCGTACACGGAACAGATTTCGCAGATGGTGTGCACATATAGCATTCAATGTATCTGGAAAACTATGTCATTATATTACACACGACCGAAAAAATATGACCGTCATAGCCACTGACATGCGTGAAAAAACTAGGTTTTGCTTGAGACAGATCGCAAATTGTCGACAAAATACTCATCCATTCTATGATAATAAGAGCAGTTAAAGACATCCAACAACCTTTAAATATATTTTTTAACCTTTCTTAAGTTTCTTCGCGCCTATATCTGCATTAATGTCAGCCATTGAAACTCTCTGGCAGATTGCAACTGTGTGCCAGACCGAGACTCGAACTCTGGACCTTTGCCTTTCGCAGGCAAGCGCTCTACCATCTGAGCTACCCAAGCACGACTCACGCCCCGTCCTCACAGCTTTACTTCTGCCAGTATCTCGTCTCCTACCTTCCAAACTTTGCAGAAGCTCTCCTGCAAACCTAGCAGAACTAGCACTCCTGAAAGAAAGGATATTGTGGAGACATGGTTTAGCCACAGCCTGGGCGGATGTTTCCAGAATGAGTTTTTCACTCTGCAGCGGAATGTGCGCTGATATGAAACTTCCTGGCAGATTAAAACTGTATGCCGGGACGAGACTCGAACTCGGGACCTTTACCTGTCGCGGGCAAGTGCTTTCCCATCTCAGCTACCCAAGTATACTTTTGGTTCCACTAATTAATCCTCCATATCAGACCATGTTTCAATTGCGATTGACACTAGGGAAGAATGACTGCCTGTAAACCTTTGTATTAGCTCAAATTTCTCGAGTTTTCTAACTGTCGTCATTTCGCGAGATGTATATGGAAGGAAATGTTATTTTTTCGACTCTTTCCGAAATACACTCTCTTGCAGTGCCAGTAGTAAACCTCTCTTTGATGCATAACGCCTCTCCTGTAGCACCTGCCACAGGAGTTTGTTGAGCAGCTCTGTGGCGCTCTCGAACCGACTTCACCATCCCGTGATGAATCACGCACCGTTTCCTTACATTTTCTCTGTACCTTCTATTAGTTCCACCTGGTAAAAATCCCAGAATGGAAGCAATATTCAAAAATCGGTCGAACAAGTGTTTTGTGTGTCACTTCATTCGTGGATGAGTTATATTTCCTTAAGAGTATTTCTATGAATTTCAGTTTGGCATCTACTTTGCGCAGCATAAGTTTGGTGTCGTCACTCCACATAAGTTCGCTCTCGATGGTTTCTCCTTGATATTTTACGATAGATACTCTTTCAAGCAATTTGCTATCGGTGGTGCAGCTGCACAGCTGTAGATATCTCCTCCTGTGTATGAGCAGTATGTTACATTTATGTACGTCCAGGGTCAACTGCCACAACTCGCACCAATTACCAATCCTCCACAGGTCCTTTCGCAAATCGCCACTGACTTTGGGCACTGGTACTTTCTTATTGACAACATCAACTACCAACAGCCATATGGAGCGCTCGACGCTTCCTACGAGATCACTTCGACAATATCTAACATCTCGTTTTTGCCTTTCTTCCATCTGTGGCGTGCAAATATTTATGTCACAACAAACGGGACCAGATCTGTTAAAAAATGCACTACTAAAAATTTTCTGCGCTTAGCTTTCATTTATTGTGCATTGCCTCCTTCAAAATACTCTCCTCCACTATTGATAAATAGCTCCCAACACCGTTTCCACTCCCGGAAACTGTCTTCGTACGCTTCTTGCTGCATCGCGCGAAGCGCCGCCTGCGAATTCACGATTATCTATTCTATCGTTGCAAATCTTCAACCTTTCACAGGGGAATTCAACTTTGGAAATAAAAAAGTGTCCGCATGGGCCAGATATGGAGAGAAGGAGGATGAGGCAGAAGTGTGATTTCACAGGCGAAGATCCTTGTGGTCTTGATTCATGAGCCGTGGGACGAGCTTGTTGGCAACACAGTGCATTCCAAGATGCTGTGTCAGGATTTCATGATACGATCCGATTGAAATGTTACATTCTTCTGAAATCTCTCAGACAATCAATCTTAGACTGGCTAGCACAAATTCATTGACGTTTGTAATATTATTAGCCTTTTCGTCGTATTAAAGCTGTGCGTCCCCGTGGAAAGGCATTCATATAGCTGTGTATTAAATGATCACCTTATGAGATGAAACCTATTCTTTGAAAGACATTTGTATAATATAATTTACGTAACTGTGTAGATGCGCATCTAGCGCGAACGCTAATACATCGATTTCGCAGTCAAAGAAACATTTTAACAGAAGCTGAACTGAACGTTCCGCTTCAATCTAAATAAAAAAATATGACGGTAAAAATCCTTTGTAGATCTTCAGATTTTGTCGTACTTCTTCTTGTAATGTGAAAGCCTAAAGAAGGTCGTCTTTAAGCCATAAAAGTGAGCGGTCTTGCCAGCGTGCAGACAACAGTTATTAATTACTAAAATTCAAGTAATTCATGTTCGATACTTTAAATCGGCAAGTTATTTTTATGAAGTTGTTGAACGATGGAAGAATTGTCTCGAAGGAAGGAGAAAAGTAATGACTGTAATTTGTGACAAAAACGTGAACAAGAAGCTACCACAGGACAGGCTGAAACCTGATCGCACCATTCAGTCATAAAATTACTTATGTAAGCTGTACTGTTTATAAATAAGCCCTAATTGCTCGTGAGAATTATTTGAATATATTTAGTGTTTACCAGATTTCTTATTCTATTCTTTTACTTTAGTTTTTTACCTCCATGTCATATCATTTTGATAAATGTCAAACAGCCTTTACTACAGCAGAGAATACTGCGGTATCCTGGTCGCAGACAGAAGGCCGCTCCTTGTCTTCTATACAACTCATAGCTGCCGCATTTATTTATGATTTCATTTGCAAATGCAACTTTTTTATTGTTCATTGTTAAAGGTCCTTCAGGTAATTATAAAATTCATACTGATTACGTAAAGGAATCCGAGTTGTTCTTTTCCAAATAATAGAAGTCTTTGCGTGATCAAAAAACTAGCCTCCTTCTGACAACGACTAGGTGCCGACCAGAAGACGGACGTCTTCGACCGCTTTCGTGTTTCCAGTGCCAAACTGGGAACACGACATTCTAGTATGAAACACAATTTATATATAATTATCAGATTAAAACTGAAAAACAATGAAATATATTTAATTTAATTATTTTTTTCTTTTATCATACTAGACGTTCCTGGCATGAGCGTCGTTAGTACGTCGAATAGCATCCTGAACGAGGGTCATCTTCAACTACGGATTAAGCACTCATCACCGTGGGATTCCTGCATCACTTGATGTGTCTCTGTTAAGGTTTCCAAATACAGACTCGTTGCTCCTCTAATTCTGCCATCTCATATAAGAATTAATCTTCCGGCAGTTACGCATGGAGCACATGTGTGTGCAGGCATGCCAACTGCATTTATCACCAACACACCGTAACAAACAAAAAAAAATCCGTTAGATGGGATACAATCCATGATTTTTGATTGAGAGAGACAAGCAATATGGCCTGTGGCGTGTAGGGTTCTCTCTGTAGCTTGCAAATATGCTATGAAGGTAACGAAATGACACAATCTGCTGTTAATTATTTTACTGGATGGGCGGGTGTGTTGAATTTTGTGTAACGATAATGGAACCTACAACTGGAAATCAGTCATTCTGTAAATTTTCCAAATTTTAAAAGTTAATGAAAAGAGAAAGTCGAAATTAGTCAAATAGGAGCGCTAATGCCTGTTGTATGAGAAGAGAACGGTAAAATACATCATAGTTTAACTTGAAAAGTTCGTTACGATATTTTTTTAAGTGATTCTGTGTATAAATGCCGACGTGTTGTGCATCGGAATTGACTTTGGGACAGATGTACTCCGGAGAAAATCTACAGGCCTGCGCACAGTCATAAGCCTGCTGGCAGAAATTTTATTCGCCCAAAAAGTGTTTTCCTCCGATTTGAGGTTTTCCTTGAACGTGTGAAACTTTCAAAATCCAATCTCTAGTGGTATCACTGCACACACAACCTTCGAATGTTCTATTGCGAGAAATCTGTTTTCCTTTGGAAATACAGCCTCCAACGAATTTAGCAACGGGGCGTCGGGCAGCAGAAAAGCAATTTCGCCAAGTTTCAGAGAACAAATTCCATGATTAAGGGCCGCTTAATACTCTTATAGATAACCGCACAGAGACCTGACAGGCTAGCCAAGAGCACTAATGCACTGCTTCCTTGACTCCGCTAGGCGCACCGGCCCTGGCTCGAATCCACCCAGCGGATTAATGGCGAAAGGTCAGTGTGCTGGCCGGAATGGATGTCATTTTTAGGAGGTTTTCCACATCCCACTAGGTGAATACCGTGCTGGTCCCCAAGTCCCGTCTCAGTTACACGACTCGCCAACGTATGAAATACGTTCACACTATTTCACAGTTTACATACACTAGATGCAGACAGGTGGGGTATACTATTTCTGTCCCATGGGGTATGGGGTGGCGGCAGGAAGGGCATGTGGCCTCCTTCTAAAACTAACATTGCCAGACTCCATAGTAACAACCCAGACAAGGCAGTAGCTGGATCCGGGTATAAGAACATAACCACACAAACATTACTTGAATACTAGGGACGTTATCCTTGAGATTGTCATCAAATTCAGGGTAACATTAAACAAATAACATCGGCTAAATTCCAAACAATTATATATATTTTTGCTCTGATACTTGGTAATCTCACAAGTTTTTCGCTAAATGGGAATTCTGGATGGTATCAAATGCCTCCCTGAAGTCAAGGAACACGGCATCAACCCGATTGCCGATGGAGGAACAGAACGAGCTGAGTTTCTCAAGACGTCTGTTTGCGAAATTTATGTTTATTTTTATTAATGACATTGGAAGAAAGCTATTCTACATTTATTAGTTCGTCAGTGAACAAGGAGAATAAAAGAAGTAGTCCATACAGTTTTAGAAAATACGTCGAAACCAAAATGTGAATCTGGTTGTTGATGATAAAATCCAAAACCCTTCAAAACTGCTCTGTCGTTGGTGGATACTTAAATTACCTACAAAGACTGACTAATAAAACTCACGCAGACAGTTAGTACAAGCTGTTTTGCTCTAAGAACAATCTCAAACGTCCTTATGATAGAGGTGCCAACAGTTGGGTACTTTGATTTCTTATGACCTGTCTGTAACGTATGGAATTATATACTGAGTGATCAAAAAGTCAGTATAAATTTGAAAACTGAATAAATCACGGAATAATGTAGATACAGAGGTACAAATCGACACCCATGCTTGGAATGACATAGGGTTTTATTAGAACCAAAAAAAAAAAAAAAACAAAAGTTCAATAGATGTCCGACAGATGGCGCTTCATCTGATCAGAATAGCAATAATTAGCATAACAAATTAAGACAAAGCAAAGCTGATGTTCTTTAGAGGAAATGCTCAATATGTCCACCATCATTCCTCAACAATAGCTGTAGTCGAGGAATAATGTTGTGAACAGCACTGTAAAGCATGTCCGGAGTTATGATGAGGCACTGACGTCGGATGTTGTCTTTCAGCATCCCTAGAGGTTATGGACTTGTACCACTATTGAAATAAGCCCTTCATATGTTGACGTGGAATATGGTGACTCAACTCCTGTAACAGCTAATGGTTGGTTGGTGATGACTCGTAATTGCAAGCTGTTGATTGAACTTTTTTTTTTTTTTTTGGTCATCAGTCTACTGACTGGTTTGATGTGGCCCGCCACGAATTCCTTTCCTGTGCTAACCTCTTCATCTCTCCCTTCTCCTTATCAGTGTTTTCCACATATTCCTTTGCTCTCCGATTCTGCGTTGAACCTCCTCATTCCTTACCTTATCAGTCCACCTAATTTTCAACATTCGTCTATAGCACCACATCTCAAATGCTTCGATTCTTTTCTGTTCCGGTTTTCCCACAGTCCATGTTTCACTACCATACAATGCTGTACTCCAGACGTACATCCTCAGAAATTTCTTCCTCAAATTAAGGCCGGTATTTGATATTAATAGACTTCTCTTGGCCAGAAATGCCTTTTTAGCCATAGCGAGTCTGTTTTTGATGTCCTCCTTGCTCCGTCCGTCATTGGTTATTTTACTGCCTAGCTAGCAGAATTCCTTAACTTCACTGACTTCGTGACCATCAATCCTGATGTTAAGTTTCTCGCTGTTCTCATTTCTGCTACTTCTCATTACCTTCGTCTCTCTCCAATTTACTCTCAAACCATACTGTGTACTCATTAGACTGTTCATTCCGTTCAGCAGATCATTTAATTCTTCTTCACTTTCACTCAGGATAGCAATGTCATCAGCGAATCGTATCATTGATATCCTTTCACCTTGTATTTTAATTCCACCCCTGAACCTTTCTTTTATTTCCAACATTGCCTCCTCGATGTACAGATTGAAGAGTAGGGGCGAAAGGCTTACACCCTTCTTAATACGAGCACTTCGTTCTTAATCGTCCACTCTTATTATTCCCTCTTGGTTGTTGTACATATTGTATATGACCCGTCTCTCCCTATAGCTTACCCCTATTTTTTCAGAATCTCGAACAGCTTGCATCATTTTATATTGTCGAACGCTTTTTCCAGGTCGACAAATCCTATGAAAGTGTCTTGATTTTTCTTTAGTCTTGCTTCCATTATCAGCCGTAACGTCAGAATTGTCTCTCTCGTCCCTTTACTTTTCCTTAAGCCAAACTGATCGTCACCGAGCGCATTCTCAATTTTCTTTTCCATTCTTCTGTATATTATTCTTGTAAGCAGCTTCGATGCATGAGCTGTTAAGCTGATGGTGCGATAATTCTCGCACTTGTCAGCTCTTGCCGTCTTCGAATTGTGTGGATGATGCTTTTCCGAAAGTCAGATGGTATATCGCCAGACTCATATATTCTACACACCAACGTGAATAGTCGTTTTGTTGCCACTTACCCCAATGATTTCAGAAATTCTGATGGAATGTTATCTATCCCTTCTGCCTTATTTGACCGTAAGTCCTCCAAAGCTATTTTATATTCCGATTCTAATACTGGATCCCCTATCTCTTCTAAATCGACTCCTGTTTCCTCTTCTATTAAATCAGACAAATCTTCACTCTCACAGAGGCTTTCAATGTATTCTTTCCACCTATCTGCTCTCTCCTCTGCATTTAACAGTGGAATTCCCGTAGCACTCTTAATGTTGCCACCGTTGCTTTTAATGTCACCAAAGGTTGTTTTGACTTTCCTGTATGCTGAGTCTGTCCTTCCGCCAATCATATCTTTTTCAATGTATTCACATTTTTCCTGGGGCCATTTCGTCTTAGCTTCCCTGCACTTCCTATTTATTTCATTCCTCAGCGACTTTTATTTCTGTATTCCTGATTTTCCCGGAACATGTTTGTATTTCCTCCTTTCATCAATCAACTGAAGTATTTCTTCTGTTACCCATGGTTTCCTCGCAGCTACCTTTTTTGTACCTATGTTTTCCTTCCCAACTTCTGTGATGGCCCTTTTTAGAGATGTCCATTCCTCTTCAACTGTACTGGCTACTGCGCTATTCCTTATTGCTGTATCTATAGCGTTAGAGAACTTCAAACGTATCTCGTCATTCCTTAGTACTTCCGTATCCCACTTCTTTGGGTACTGATTCTTCCTGACTAATGTCTTGAACTTCAGCCTACTCTTCATCACTACTATATTGTGATCTGAGTCAATATCTGCTCCTGGGTACGCCTTACAATCCAGTATCTGATTTCGGAATCTCTGTCTGACCATGATGTAATCTAATTGAAATCTTCCCGTATCTCCCGGCCTTTTCCAAGTATACCTCCTCCTCTTGTGATTCTTGAACAGGGTATTCGCTATTACTAGCTGAAACTTGTTACAGAACTCAATTAGTCTTTCTCCTCTTTCATTCCTTGTCCCAAGCCCATATTCTCCTGTAACCTTTTCTTCTACTTCTTCCACTACAACTGCATTCCCATTGCCCATGACTGTTGATATTACCCGATACTCATCTGACCAGAAATCCTTGTCTTCTTTCTACTTCACTTCAATGACCCCTACTACATCTAGATTGAGCCTTTGCATTTCCCTTTTCAGATTTTCTAGTTTCCCTACAACGTTCAAGCTTCTGACATTCCACGCCCCGACTCGTAGAATTTTATCCTTTCGTAGATTATTCAATCTTTTTCTCATGGTAACCTCCGCCTTGGCAGTCCCCTCCCGGAGATCCGAATGGGGGACTATTCCGGAATCTTTTGCCAATGGAGAGATCATCATGACACTTCTTCAATTACAGGCCACATGTCCTGTGGATACACGTTACGTGTCTTTAATGCAGTGGTTTCCATTGCCTTCTGCATCCTCATGTCGTTGATCATTGCTGATTCTTCCGCCTTTAGGGGCAATTTCCCACCCCTAGGACAAGAGAGTGCCCTGAACCTCTATCCGCTCCTCCGCCCTCTTTGACAAGGCCGTTGGCGGAATGAGGCTGACTTCTTATGCCGGAAGTCTTCGGCCACCAATGCTGATTATTTATCAAAATTTGATTGTGAATGAAAGACGCTACCCCTAGACCACGGATACAGAACTAGTGCTGATAACTTCTCATTGGCTTTCAGCGTCGAGTAAACAGCGTGTACGTTTCTTTAGTCCCTTCGGATCGGTGATCTAAAGGGAGGCAGTTTGAAGATACGCGAGGAACATCTTTCCCGCTGAGACTTGCTGTCTTCCATTGCTTACACATACGTGATGGGACATATTTTGCCCTAGATCAGGCTACCTTATTTTCCTTGCAGCGGTCGTTGATTGTACAGCAAATTTTATTGACTCTTGGGAAAGGAGTACGAATAAAAAACACACAGTGAACTAAAACAAAAGATTATGGTAGATAAAAATGATCACAAAATTATAATATCAATGAAATGCAAGTAACATCACTGACTAATAATTATTAAAGTGTAAACATGAAGCATCAAATAGAACAAATTGTCTTGCTAGCTGTCGAAAGTATTTGACGAAAAATTCTCCACGAAGAAGACTTACTTGGTTTGTAACAATGGAGCAACTTATAGACAGTCGGCTGTTTACTCACTAATGCAATATGTGCTTCTATCCCAATTAGACGTGAAGTATATATATTATTATTATTATGCGCGATTGGACCCATACGGATCACGCAAAGCTTTTCCGATTCAATTTTTTAATTCTCCAAACTTCTCTCACTCTTTCCCCATGAATTCTCTTTCTTTCCTCTGTCCATTTTTTGTCCCCTGTCTCTTGCAAACTTCATTCTCGGGTTGTACTTTCCAACTACTGATTTTTTGCCTTTATACATTTCTGTTTATAACTTCTGAAGAATTTATTTGTGCATTTGCTAGATCTGTTTTGGTTTCTTTTATCCAGGGTATGGTTTTCAATTTTTCAATGTATATTAAAATTTTGTGGGAGAGTCTGGGTGTAGGGAGTCTGTGGATATGACCGTAAAATTTTAGTCTTCTTTTCCGGATTTGTTAACAGACCTTTATACTCAGCTTTTACACTACTGGCCATTAAAATTGCTACACCAAGAAGAAGTGCAGATGATAAACGGGCATTCATTGGACAAATATATTATACTAGAACTGACATGTGATTACATTTTCACGCAGTTTCGGTGCACAGATCCTGACAAATCAGTACCCAGAACAACCACCTCTGGCCGTAATAGCCGCCTTGATACGCCTGGGCATTGAGTCAAACAGAGCTTGGATGGCGTGTGCAGGTACAGCTGCCCATACAGCTTCAACACGATACCACACTTCTTCAAGAGTAGTGACTGGCGTATTGTGACGAGCCAGTTGCTCGTCCACCATTGACCAGACGTTTTCAATTGGTGAGAGATCTGGAGAATGTGCTGGCCAGGGCAGCAGTCGAATATTTTCTCTATCCAGGCCCGCACAGGACCTGCAACATGCAGTGACGCATTATCCTGCTGAAATGTAGGGTTTCGCAGGGATCGAATGAAGGGTAGAGCCACGGGTCGTAACACATCTGAAATGTAACGTCCATCGTTCAAAGTGCTATCAATGTGAACAAGAGGTGACCGAGACGTGTAACCAATGGCACCCTATACCATCACGCCGGGTGATACGCCAGTACGGCGATGACGAATACACGCTTCCAATATGCGTTCACCGCGATGTCGCCAAACACGGATGCGACCATCATGATGCTGTAAACAGAACCTGGATTGATCCGAAAAAATGACTTTTTGCCATTAGTGCACCCATGTTCGTCGTTGAGTACTCCATCGCAGGCGCTTCTGTCTGTGATGTAGCGTCAAGGGTAACCGCAGACATGGTCTCCGAGCTGATAGTCCGTGCTGCTGCAAACGTCGTCGAACTGTTCGTGCAGATGGTTGTTGTCTTGCAAACGTCCCCATCTGTTGACTCAGGGATCGAGACGGGACTACACGATCCGTTACAGCCATGCGGGTAAGATTCCTGTCATCTCGGCTGCTAGTGATACGAGGCCGTTGGGATCCAGCACGGCGTTCCGTATTACCCTGGTGAACCCACCGATTCATTATCCTGCTAACAGTCATTGGATCTCGACCAACGCGATACGATAAACCGCAATCGCGATAGGCTACAATCCGACCTTTATCAAAGTCGGAAACGTGATGGTACGCACTTCTCCTGCTTACACGAGGCATCATAACAACGTTTCACCAGGCAACGCCGGTCAACTGCTGTTTTTATATGAGAAATCGGTTGAAAACTTTCCTCATGCCAGCACCAGCCTCATCCGAAACACGCATGAAGTAAAGAAAGGACAATACAAACCAAGTTATCTGCAGTTTACGTGCAATGATTCAGTAAAAGATAGAGTCAATGAACGTCCACGATTACTAATTGCTGTTGTGTTCGAGTTCATTACACGAAACATACGTCGGCTGCAGGAGATCAGTTCCACAGTCAGTTACAAAATTGGTTCTCTAAATTTTCTCGATAGTGTTCCTGGAAAAGAACGTCGACTTTCCTCCTGAAATTCGTATCTGAGTCTCTGAAGCACCTCCGTGTTACATGCTTGTTGATCGAACCTAAAGGTAACAGATCTAGCAACCCTTCTCTGTACTCAAGAGTGGGTCGCTTTGCTGCACTATATGCTGTCTCCTTTATAGCCGAGTTGGATTTTCCCAAAATCCACACAATAAACCGAAGACGAACGTTCGCCTCCCCTACCACCGACCTTACGTGCTCATTCCATTTCATATCGCTCTGCAGTGGTAGTCCTAGATATCTTAACAACGTGATGTGTCGGGCAGCGCACCATTGATACAGGATTTTCCTGCTTTCCGCAGTAACTTAATTTTTTCTGCTTTTAGAAAAACTGCCATTACAGTTCCCTTGGACTACAGAGTCATCAGCGAACAGTCTGAGATCGCTGCCCACCATGTACTCTATGAGAATAACAGTGGTCCTATAACACTTCCCTTGGGCACTCCTGACAATAACCTTGCCTCCTGTGAAACGTCGCCGAGGTATTAGTTTCTATTACTCAAGTATTCTTCGAATCACTCACATAGATTGAAACGTACTCCGCGTGCTCGTACCTTCGTTAGAAGGCTGCAGTGAGGCACTGTGCCAAACGCTTTACAGAAATCTGGGAATACGGAAGCTGCCTGTTCTTTTTCATTCATGGTTACTACATGGGGTAATTGAGCTGTTGTGTACTAAGCTGCGTACAATTCTTATCCAAGGAAAATGCGAGAGCAAGCGCTGCCTCATGTGTTCCAAAACGCCGCGCATAGAAACGCGATTCTTCGTGGGCTCATACGTCGGTTTCTGTTAGTGACAGAAATGTATGGTTAAGTGTTTTGGAGAGCCGTTGGGTTAAGGATGAGTCGCATACTCAACACAAGGATCGTCGTAGTGTCACTGTGTTAGACTACAGCGTCCAAGTATAAGTATTACACTGCTTGGGCAATTGGAGCTCAGTAGTTGCTTGTTTTTGCTTTTGATGTAGTCTGCGGTGGGCCTTAAGGGGCATATAGAGGGACCGTTAGTTCACTGGCAGTTCGTCAGAAATCCACATCAAAAAAGGGTTTCTTTAATATTTTTCGTATCACAACCGAGCCGCGGATTCCAAGACGGTTATGTACAGCAAATAGCTGAAATTCTTAAGGTATATTCCTCAGATCTCGATCTCGAGTAAGCTTGAAAATCTGCTCGATGTCCTTTTCCGTTTCCAAAGGAAGGTACTCTACTTGTACCCGTAAAATACGCACTTAAAATTCGGTATGCGGCGCAATATAAATAATAAATGACCGCAGAAAGTCGCTCTAATTTTAACGGTATGTTTTCTACGTATATATCCAGCAATGTTATCTTCCCGTTCCCAGTAATCTTTATTAATTCATGGGAAATATCTCAGAAAACCCCCACAGTAAGTATTTCTACCAACCGAGCCACGTATTCCATGACGACTATGAAAAGCAAGTGGCTAAAATTTTTACGATATATTCTTTAGATTAGTATCTGAAACAGCCCTGAAAATTTTGGATATCTTTATCCGTTTCCGAGATATACGAAAAATACACAATAAAGCTAAAACGTAGTTTGTAAAATGACGTAGCGCGGAGAAATACGAGTATGTTACAAAGTGTCTCTATTATCATCAGAAGGTTTCTGGGAACGCCACATTGTAGTACTGAAGCACATGCAGAATTTTTGAGCACGTAAAAACCGGTCTGAGGTGTAATATGACTTTTGCATTACTTCTGTTTCATATAAGTAAGCTATATAAATTTCACTGCCCCATGAAGTTCTTTTCATATGAGTGACGTGCCCTCCTGCAGCAGGAAAGAGAAGCGAACCAGCGGAAGAAAGCTCCCATCGGAGCACAAAAAAGGTAAATATGCTCCTATTTAACACACTCTGACTGAAAATTTGGGGACCAGCCTCCTCGCTCTACCTTCCTCGGAACCTTTAAAAATTTTACCAAGAATTTTGACATGCGAACATAGCCGCGGTTTTTTATGCAGAGAGAATAGGAGACAGTGGCAATGTGACAGAAGCGGAGAAATAATAAATACTGGAAGATAATGGACAGTGTTCGTGGTATAGAGGGAGCGAAGACAGTGTGGGAGAAACAGATGAACACAGAGGCAGTGGAACGTAGTTGATAATGAGAGAACAGCGCTAGGAAAAGAATGACGGAGACATTGCCAGTGGGAGAGGAGTAAAGAGACGGAGAAAGATGAAGTGGGTGAGAGACTGTGGTAATGAGGGACAGTCTATGAGAATGAGAATGACAACGAGAGAGAGAGAGTGGTAGTGACAGTGAGAAGAGTCACAGCCGTGGGAATGAATCAATGAGACAGTAGCAGTAAGAGAGAGCGAAATGAAGACAATGGCATTAAGAGGAGACAGAGCGAAGGAGACTGTGGCTGTGTGACGGGAAGTACAGGGTTATTACAAATGATTGAAGCGATTTGACAGCTCTACAATAACTTTATTATTTGAGATATCGGCACAATGCTTTAAACACACATACAAAAACTCAAAAAGTTTTTTTAGGCATTCACAAATGTTCGATATGTGCCCCTTTAGTGATTCGGCAGACATCAAGCCGATAATCAAGTTCCTCCCACACTCGGCGCAGCATGTCCCTATCAATGAGTTCGAAAGCATCGTTGATGCGAGCTCGCAGTTCTGGCACGTTTCTTGGTAGAGGAGGTTTAAACACTGAATCTTTCACATAACCCCACAGAAAGAAATCGCATGGGGTTAAGTTGGGAGAGCGTGGAGCCCATGACATGAATTGCTGATCATGATCTCCACCACGACCGATCCATCGGTTTTCCAATCTCCTGTTAAGAAATGCCGAACATCATGATGGAAGTGCGGTGGAGCACCATCCTGTTGAAAGATGAAGTCGTCGAAGTCGTCGCTGTCGGTCTCCAGTTGTGGCATGAGCCAATTTTCCAGCATGTCCAGATACATGTGTCCTGTAACATTTTTTTCGCAGAAGAAAAACGGGCCGTAAACTTTAAACCGTGAGATTGCACTAAATGGAGTTAGCAGTTGGTGGATCTTTGTTGAACTTCGTCCTGAAGTGTCGTTGCACTGTTATGACTGACTGATGAGAGTGCATTTCAAGCACGACATACGCTTTCTCGGCTCCTGTCGCCATTTTGTCTCACTGCGCTCTCGAGCGCTCTGGGGGCAGAAACTTGCAGTGTGGCTTCAGCCGAACAAAACTTTATGAGTTTTTCTACGTATCTGTAGTGTGTCGTGACCATATGTCAATGAATGGAGCTACAGCGAATTTATGAAATCGCTTCAATCATTTGTAATAGCCCTGTAGTGACAGCTAGGGAGACACAAAGATATAGTGACAATGAGTTGGGCTTAATGAGCGAGCAAGTAGGCCTGGGCAGGTGTGAGTGGATGAACATGAGCGATTTACTGCGATGCACTAGTGAGTATGAGCGAGTTATACTTAAGAGAGCTTCTGGAAGTGAGAGGGGAGTCGCATGTTGAAAACAGCGCCAATAGTTTGGCATGCCAAAAATTTCGAGATAAAGCTGCTGAGGAAGGTAGAACGAGGTAGCTGGTACACAAATTTCCAGTCACGCTCTTTTAAACAGCAGCACATTCGGCTTTTTTGTGCTGCGACAGGACCATTTTTGCGCTGGTGCGGTATAATATTGTGGTGCCGGAATTTAGTTATAGTTTCTGCCTGTATGTTAAATCTGTATAGGTTCCGTCCAAGGGGTCACGAATTTCTTTTCCTAAAGATCTGTTCCCTAAAAAGGCCGACAGCGAAAGTAATATAGCACAGTATTTTTTTAAACATTACAAGTAATAAACTGATAATATAGCGCTTTATTGTTTTAAACGTTACAGTTAGTAAATAATAGATCAACTCTGTACAGTCACCTGATTTTTTTTTCTTTATTGAATTTCAATTCCCCCCGAAGGGGGCGGGCTGGCAGCAGCTTAGTATGCCGCTCTTCAGCCTACAGATTTTGTGAGAAAGTTCAAGAGAATAAATAATGAAAAACAGGCGATAAAATCGGAGACTTAAAGAGTAACATGGCGAAAAGAAATCGTGGAACTTAAAAACAAACAAATGAGGGATGATGATGCTAACAAAATACATACGAAGCAGACAGGGAAAACAATAGACAGACAATTAAAAAACACGGCGACAGTCTGGATTCTGTTCGCAAAAGACATAAAATTCACACCTAGCGACAGCATGGTTTCTGTTCGCAACACGAGAAAGACAAACAACACTGAATAGTCACTGGAACACTGCACTAAAAAGTTGGCAAATGTCACATACCACAGTCGAGAGCAGGTGGGGGAAACTGGACAGAAGATGGGAAAACAAAAAAACGGGGCAAAGGAGAGTAAAAGCGGAGGGGGAAACCGGGAAAGGAGCTGATGGAGGATGAGGACCCATAAGAGGGGTGGGGGGCAGACGCGACAGGGAGTGGGGTAGGCAGAGGAGGGGAATACAAAAGGACTTGGGGGGGGGGGGAGAAGGGAGGTAGGGAGAGGTTTAGTGGGGAGAAAACAGGACGGAAGGGGGGCAAGACAGTCACCTGTGGAAAACTCCATTTCTGTATTAAGGTGCGACGGTGTACCCTACGAGAACTTGCCTTACATTATGGTCCACCGTGTAACAGCGGAATCAATTAACGCTGAGAAGGAAAACCGTAACTGTCGCCCTTTTGTTTCTGGAATAGCGTGATCATAAATGACGCATGAGCCCGTAAATGGTGGGTGCTCAGAAATGGCACGGTCTGCGCGGGTACACTGTTGTAGAGTCCCCTGCCCGACAAATGTGAGAAGCACAACGACTGTGTAGATGGCGTCACAGAACCGCACTTTGGCACTGTGCGAATTTCGCTGTTGCCACGGTCACAGGTATGTTGTGTGTGTGTCTGCATCAGTGGCAACACCGTCTGAGAGCGATTAAATGCCTGCTCCACGAGGACAGACCTGTACTGTTACATCCCCCTTCTCGCAGGACGTCTGACTAACAAGGCGAATCCAAGAAGTTCTGATCACGGATTGACTTCAAACTTTGTACACCTTTTGTAGGCTATTAAAACAATATAATGGGGTAAGGTGCAGTGCTCGGCCAATTCCGAGAACATCGGTAGTTTTATGCGTCTGATATGTAAATTATGTTTGTGCGAAGGTGCCAGACGTTAGAGCTGATGGCGGTCAAGTGGCTGCTGGCACGGTAGCTCGGCGTGTTCGATCAGAGGATTAGCTGTCCTCTGTAACAAAGGAAAAAAAGAAAAAAAAAACGAGTGCATGGATCAATGATGTACTTCAATGGGTCTCATGGGACGAACGCCCTGAACAAATGCAACGAACAATAACGAACATGAGATTAAAAAAATTTTTTTTTAATTATTAGCGTTCCAGCTTCGTAAGATGAACGCGCATGAGGCGAAGATTCGAATCCCGGTCACACATTCATTTTTCATTTTTGTAGTACAAGTGTAAATTCTGTGTTTTTCAGAAATTTGCACCTACACTGTTCATTCTTGCTACATTAGCAGCGTCTCACTTCTAATCAGGTTAACTGACACATTGGACCAGCCTCTGAACCTGCAGTACGAAGTGTCGAGGTGCAAAGTACTCGTAGTTTCGCGTACCTTAACACATCGCATGTATAAGGGATTTCGCAAATCACGAGACGCATACAGTTTCAGGAAACTCTATGCGGGCCCGCATCTCGTGGTCGTGCGGTAGCGTTCTCGCTTCCCACGCCCGGGTTCCCGGGTTCGATTCCCGGCGGGGTCAGGGATTTTCTCTGCCTCGTGATGGCTGGGTGTTGTGTGCTGTCCTTAGGTTAGTTAGGTTTAAGTAGTTCTAAGTTCTAGGGGACTGATGACCATAGATGTTAAGTCCCATAGTGCTCAGAGTCATTTGAGCCAAACTCTATGCGTTTCTTCACTTACTTGACGGAGATATAAATACGTTTGTTATATTAACTAAATTTAATTAAAAGTAGTAAGCAGTCAAATAACTTGAACGTCACGAAAACTTCATGGAAATGGTTCAAATGGCTCTAAGCACTATGGGACTTAATATCTGAGGTCATCAGTCCCTTGACTTAGAACTACGACATCAAACACATCCATGTCCGAGGCAGGATTCGAACCTGTGACCGTAGCAGCAGGGAGGTTCCGGACTGAAGCGCCTAGAACCACTCGGCCACAGCGGCCGGCTTCATGCAGATACACGATGTCTTTTTTAAATTAAAATACCTCTCAAATATATAAATTAAATAATATGAGAAATTATTAAAAATATATATCCAAAAGTCAAGTTTAAAGCGGGAATCGAACCGTCGTCTCATATACGTTCACTTTACGAATCTCGAACGCTAGCCACTTTTTTGTTTTGTTTTATTAAGCCCGGGAAGAGGGTCGGGGGCCAAAGAGGGCACGGTTGGTCTTCCGAGGCCTGTCCCCAAGGCCCCATTCCCACCCTCTCAGAGTCAAGGAAGGAAAGGAATCTTACAGAATCAATAGAGCTTTATACACTCCTGGAAATGGAAAAAAGAACACATTGACACCGGTGTGTCAGACCCACCATACATGCTCCGGACACTGCGAGAGGGCTGTACAAGCAATGATCACACGCACGGCACAGCGGACACACCAGGAACCGCGGTGTTGGCCGTCGAATGGCGCTAGCTGCGCAGCATTTGTGCACCGCCGCCGTCAGTGTCAGCCAGTTTGCCGTGGCATACGGAGCTCCATCGCAGTCTTTAACACTGGTAGCATGCCGCGACAGCGTGGACGTGAACCGTATGTGCAGTTGACGGACTTTGAGCGAGGGCGTATAGTGGGCATGCGGGAGGCCGGGTGGACGTACCACCGAATTGCTCAACACGTGGGGCGTGAGGTCTCCACAGTACATCGATGTTGTCGCCAGTGGTCGGCGGAAGGTGCACGTGCCCGTCGACCTGGGACCGGACCGCAGCGACGCACGGATGCACGCCAAGACCGTAGGATCCTACGCAGTGCCGTAGGGGACCGCACCGCCACTTCCCAGCAAATTAGGGACACTGTTGCTCCTGGGGTATCGGCGAGGACCATTCGCAACCGTCTCCATGAAGCTGGGCTACGGTCCCGCACACCGTTAGGCCGTCTTCCGCTCACGCCCCAACATCGTGCAGCCCGCCTCCAGTGGTGTCGCGACAGGCGTGAATGGAGGGACGAATGGAGACGTGTCGTCTTCAGCGATGAGAGTCGCTTCTGCCTTGGTGCCAATAATGGTCGTATGCGTGTTTGGCGCCGTGCAGATGAGCGCCACAATCAGGACTGCATACGACCGAGGCACACAGGGCCAACACCCGGCATCATGGTGTGGGGAGCGATCTCCTACACTGGCCGTACACCACTGGTGATCGTCGAGGGGACACTGAATAGTGCACGGTACATCCAAACCGTCATCGAACCCATCGTTCTACCATTCCTAGACCGGCAAGGGAACTTGCTGTTCCAACAGGACAATGCACGTCCGCATGTATCCCGTGCCACCCAACGTGCTCTAGAAGGTGTAAGTCAACTACCCTGGCCAGCAAGATCTCCGGATCTGCCCCCCATTGAGCATGTTTGGGACTGGATGAAGCTTCGTCTCACGCGGTCTGCACGTCCAGCACGAACGCTGGTCCAACTGAGGCGCCAGGTGGAAATGGCATGGCAAGCCGTTCCACAGGACTACATCCAGCATCTCTACGATCGTCTCCATGGGAGAATAGCAGCCTGCATTGCTGCGAAAGGTGGATATACACTGTACTAGTGCCGACATTGTGCATGCTCTGTTGCCTGTGTCTATGTGCCTGTGGTTCTGTCAGTGTGATCATGTGATGTATCGGACCCCAGGAATGTGTCAATAAAGTTTCCCCTTCCTGGGACAATGAATTCACGGTGTTCTTATTTCAATTTCCAGGAGTGTATGAGCAAATTTATTTAGTTGTTGGTAAGTAAGTACTTTATTTTTGTTAATTTTTATGTTTCATTACTCTTTTTTTTCTTTTTTTTTTTTAATCGGATGCTACTACCGCCACCAGAAGCTTCCGAGTCGTTGTCACACAATTTAATGGACAGGGCTCCCTCTAAACTGTTTTGTCAGAGGATCAAACACATGCCGTGAATCGTCTTCAGATGTGTCTTCTAGTACTCGGAACGGCTCAATGGGCAACATGGTCCTCGAATAACGCCCCTAAATAATTCAATAGTCGCGCTCGATGCAATGCTTGGCGGCGGAAGGCCTCATGAGTCGTAGTCAGGTGGAACTACAAGTCGAGGGCGCTTTCGGGCGCGGCTG
Organism: Schistocerca cancellata; assembly: GCF_023864275.1. Taxonomy (NCBI): domain Eukaryota; kingdom Metazoa; phylum Arthropoda; class Insecta; order Orthoptera; family Acrididae; genus Schistocerca; species Schistocerca cancellata. The sequence continues at coordinate 768,042,213 of NC_064630.1, forward strand.
GCAAAATGTAGTGCAGTACCATGCCCTTCAGCTAGTTGAGGCGTTCGTTCTGGCGGTGGGAAAGTAAAAAGTATCTGGGACGTAGAAGCTCGTCTGCCGTGAGGACTGCGCAGTGCGGCGACAGAGGGTCGTTCGTGAGATGGAATGTAGTGGAGGCGCTGGCGTGTGGCTAGTTCACTGTTCACCACCACATACGTCCGCGGCTCGTGGCCTGGTGGCTAGCGTTGCTACCTCTTCATCACAGGATCCGGGGTTCGATTCCCGATCAGGTTGGGGATGTTCTCTGCCCGGGGACTGGATGTTTGTGTTGTTCTCATTATTCATGGAAGTGCCGAGATTGGGCTGTGTTGAGATTGTACTATGCTGGGATTGGGAATGTGCACAGGCACCGATGACCCTCAACATATCCACCACATACCACAAGGAGCTAGCGTATGTGGCAGGTATGGGGTGTGGACAGCCTGCCACACCCTGGTCCCTGTCCGCCGCTCGTGGTCTCGCGGTAGCGTTCTCGCTTCCCGAGCACGGGGTCCCGGGTTCGATTCCCGGCGGGGTCAGGGATTTTCACCTGCCTCGGGATGACTGGGTGTTTGTGTTGTCCTCATCATTTCATCATCGTCCGGGAAAGTGGCGAAATTGGACTGAGCAAAGATTGGGTAATTGTACGGGCGCTGATAACCATGCCGTTGAGCGCCCCGCAAACCAAACATCATCATCACACCCTGGTCCAACGGACAGTTGGGTGTTGGTGCTCGACATTGGTGGGCTTGTCGTGCTTGGTAGATGCGATAATAGTGTCTCGTGCTTGGCGCCCTCGTCGCTGCTGGATTCTCTGACATATAGCTCATTTCAACCAGGAAATCTCTGATGCGTGAGAGACGGAGCTGGGTGGCCCATGACGACCAGTCATCGAAGATCTCGGGGGGCGATGAGCTGAAGCAGCCTCCTCGTCAAGCTGGTGTTGTCCACACTTCACGATAATCGCGTCGTCTAAAGGTATAAAACGCGCGGGTATGGAAGCGGAGTAGTAGTGTAGCAGACTTTGAATATGTGACTTGCGCTCACAAAAATGTCCGTACTCCGCCTGGAAACTATGGGTCATATTGACAGATAGGGGAAGAATGTCTGCAAAATAATTAAGTGTGGATGCTAGGTAAGTGTTGACGTAATGTGCCCGAAGAATCATATCCACGTTGCGGAATTTGCTGTCTTGAAGCAGCGCACCTGTCCGTTGTAGTAGCCGGCGATATGTGGCTGTCGCAGTTCGACGAAGTATACTGGAGTACTGCACTCCCAACGTGGTCAGTGTGGGAACTTTCTGGAGGTGTGTCGCTGTCGGGGAGAGAAGGCCTCTTCCGACGTCAGTGTCCGTTGGTTTGCGCATGTTGACAGCAATGCCTGTGCTGTGGTATCAGACGCCAAATGCGGCGTATTGACACAAAATGTAGTGGATGGGCGCCAGGAGGTGCCGTATTAAAACTCGGCCGAGCTTTTCAAATGATTTATTTGTTTCCGCTGCAGTGCTGCGTTCACCTCGGTCTGCGTCACAGGGGAAGCACCCCAGCAGGCTGTGCAAAGAAACGCTGTGTCGCGCCGACCTTGTTCGCCAGCTGTAGAGTTCCGATTACGTCAGGATGGCTACGCCGGCAGCCGACTCAGTCCTGTTGACTCCGCGCTGCTCTGCCGGGAGCCGTAGGCCGGCCCCGCTGCTACTTAGACTTGGCCACTGTTTCTATGTTTCGATACAGTGTATCGATACCTGGAACTGTTTCAGTTTTTCGGAACGGCTATGGTTCACTGTTTCGAAACAGTGGTGTTTCATTCCGCCCTTGTCTCGGATCTCGAGCCAGACACAGAAACTGTATCGTTGTTTCAAAATAAGACTGTTTCAGTCCAACTGCGCCTGGAACGGACTAATTGTATCGAAACAGTGATGTTTCATTCCGCTCTGTGTCGGACGAGATTCGGGCTCGGCACAGGTACTGAAACACAACATACCACTTCATGAAACACTTTCAAGAGTGTCGAAATCTTTTGACAAGCAATAGCATGAAGCTCAAGATATCCGAAAATAAAGCTTCGTTTCTAGCTGACTGTCCTATTCCGAAATGGCGTAACATCTGCTTTATAAACACTAACCAAACAATAAAACACCGCATACTAATCGCATTCAAAATAATAAATATGTGAAAATCATTCAGTTAAATTACACTTTTTTTTGTAACATACGCTTCTCTGTTCATGTACAGTAATCATATTAAGAAACGCAAGTAAGACTACAACATTTTAAATAAAAAAAGGCGTAGAGTGACAGTTATTAGACATGTATATAAATTTGATGTAGGTATAATTGCAAGCAATCTGTTTGACATATCACTGATAGTGTAATGGTGAACGGGAAGCATCGTAAATTCATAGTAACGGTTCGAAACACCTTGAAACACAATTTTTTTCTGTTATATTTTGTTATTTATTTGTGAGTCTATAGTCACTGTGTCTATTATCCACAATGATTCCCTTTGTGTGCCTGGAAATTAGCAGGATGGGTATATTAGCCATACTAATGGAATGTGGGAATCCCAGTAGCATATCTGTTGTTTCTGCAGTTTGCTCCCACCTCCAGTTCCGTTCGTGGTGGTTCTTCTGTCTTCAGCTATGGCTTTCCTCAGCCAATTGAAAAGTATGAAAGTTACATGACACAAAAGCAGCGCATTTGCTGCAGGAAATACGAAACTGCCAAGACGCCTAAGTGATAGTATCATACTTTCTGCGATATGATTAGCGCTCTCGCACCTCATTTGTGTTTATATGGACATACTTATACAGTAGACATTCAAGATGATAAAATGTGTAGGTTTATTGGATTACAAAACAAACTGTTTCACTGTTTCGAAACACCGTATCGAAACATTACATTGTACTGTTTCATTTGTTTCGAAACATTTACGTGTTTCAGTTTGCCCATCTCTACTGCTGCTACTTCCTCGCTAGCGTAGCTGAGAACGCGGCGGCAACGACTGCCCCCCATCTGGCGTCCGAACCTGCGGCCTTCTCCTCGGAAGCCTTCGGCATGTGTCGGGAGCCAAGACGACTGCCCGCTGTTGTGAGCCGAAGAGTGGCTCGCCCTGGCTGGCTATGGACCCCGCGTCTGCCTCAGAGGATCGAACAGACGACCCGCCGTGGACTGGGACACTGTCGCCCCACTTGTTGCCAAGTGTTGCCCGGTGGGGTGATATGCTCCGCCATCCAGGAGAGCTGCCACACTTGAATGAATCTCGTTAGAAAACAACACCTATTTATACTCAGCTGCGTGCCTCTGTTTCGCTAACGCATCGCTCCGAGTCACGTACGCCCCACACCCCAGTTGCACCAGTGGTCCCCTTCTACCTATAGCTTGCGCCATGCGAACGGCTGCGTTCACTCGTTTCAGCGGTTCGACGGCCCAGTGGCCTCCATTCCACTTCGCAACTGCTGGTATGCGTAACTTACTGCAATCTGGCTCGCACCTGGCTGTAACTCGTGCTCCAAATATCGCACAAAACTAACTTTCCCTATCCTAAACGGTGGTGCCGCTATACATGATACCGCCCCGTAGGTACACAATCACTGCAGCATCTTTTGGATTTCGTCGCCCGACCGCGCCAACAGCACCACTTCGTCAACGAAGGCACTGAACTGGAAGGTAACGTCTCCCGTGCAGATGGCTTCCAGTAGTTGGCGATGGCCGTGCAGTATGGGTTCGAGGAGCATGGCGAATAAGATTCCTGATAAAGGACCTCCCTGTGCACTGACCATCCAAGATGATGTGTTTGGCTTGGTGGCAGCCCCATGGAATGAACGTAGGATTACCCTTGGCGACATCTACAAAAAGCCCAAGCGTTCAAGTATGGAGCGAAAGAAAGTGATGTCGATACGATCAAAGGCGTGATCAAAATCGATGGTGAGAAGACGGCCTCGGCCGGCCGCCACCAGCGTCGTGAGATCGCCAAGTCCCCTGTGGATATTGTCGTCGCCGCCTTAGCACGTCTGGTCAAGACATATCATGGGGCCGATTGTAGCCTGAAGATGTGTGCGACGGATTCGGAAGAAAAGTTTATAATCCATGTTCAGGGGCGTAAGAGGACAACAGTCGTGATAATGCTGAGAACCGCTCGGTTTTGGAACTGGTATCGTGATGCCTTCGAGAAAATGTATAGGGACGGTAAAATCGGCGCGGAAGATGTCTTGATACATCTGAATTCACTGAGCTCCCATCAGGGGATAGAAGGCACTGTACAGTTCGGTAAGCTGTCTGGGCCCGGCGATTTTTTCAGGGTACTGTGTGCCAAGACTGCTGTTAAGTCTTCAGTGGTTATGAGAGCCAGCAGGGCTCTTTGCTGGGCTACTCCTGTGGGGACAGGAAAATCGTACATGATGCCTTCATAGTCGCGGACGGTCCACGGGTCGTCGGCATAAAACGTCCTGTAATGCTGGACGAATGCTGCAGCAATAGAACACTGCGTGTCGGTGCGTCCACCTGTTGCTGTCTCGACTGATGTTATTACACTCCTGGAAACTGAAATAAGAACACCGTGAATTCATTGTCCCAGGAAGGGGAAACTTTATTGACACATTACTGGGGTCCGATACATCACATGATCACACTGACAGAACCACAGGCACATAGACACAGGCAACAGAGCATGCACAATGTCGGCACTAGTACAGTGTATATCCACCTTTCGCAGCAATGCAGGCTGCTATTCTCCCATGGAGACGATCGTAGAGATGCTGGATGTAGTCCTGTGGAACGGCTTGCCATGCCATTTCCACCTGGCGCCTCAGTTGGACCAGCGTTCGTGCTGGACGTGCAGACTGCGTGAGACGACGCTTCATCCAGTCCCAAACATGCTCAATGGGGGACAGATCCGGAGATCTTGCTGGCCAGGGTAGTTGACTTACACCTTCTAGAGCACGTTGGGTGGCACGGGATACATGCGGACGTGCATGTCCTGTTGGAACAGCAAGTTCCCTTGCCGGTCTAGGAATGGTAGAACGATGGGTTCGATGACGGTTTGGATGTACCGTGCACTATTCAGTGTCCCCTCGACGATCACCAGTGGTGTACGGCCAGTGTAGGAGATCGCTCCCCACACCATGATTCCGGGTGTTGGCCCTGATTGTGGCGCTCACCTGCACGGCGCCAAACACGCATACGACCATCATTGGCACCAAGGCAGAAGCGACTCTCATCGCTGAAGACGACACGTCTCCATTCGTCCCTCCATTCACGCCTGTCGCGACACCACTGGAGGCGGGCTGCACGATGTTGGGGCGTGAGCGGAAGACGGCCTAACGGTGTGCGGGACCGTAGCCCAGCTTCATGGAGACGGTTGCGAATGGTCCTCGCCGATACCCCAGGAGCAACAGTGTCCCTAATTTGCTGGGAAGTGGCGGTGCGGTCCCCTACGGCACTGCGTAGGATCCTACCGTCTTGGCGTGCATCCGTGCGTCGCTGCGGTCCGGTCCCAGGTCGACGGGCACGTGCACCTTCCGCCGACCACTGGCGACAACATCGATGTACTGTGGAGACCTCACGCCCCACGTGTTGAGCAATTCGGCGGTACGTCCACCCGGCCTCCCGCATGCCCACTATATGCCCTCGCTCAAAGTCCGTCAACTGCACATACGGTTCACGTCCACGCTGTCGCGGCATGCTACCAGTGTTAAAGACTGCGATGGAGCTCCGTATGCCACGCCAAACTGGCTGACACTGATGGCGGCGGTGCACAAATGCTGCGCAGCTAGCGCCATTCGACGGCCAGCACCGCGGTTACTGGTGTGTCCGCTGTGCCGTGCGTGTGATCATTGCTTGTACAGCCTTCTCGCAGTGTCCGGAGCAAGTATGGTCGGTCTGACACACCGGTGTCAATGTGTTCTTTTTTCCATTTCCAGGAGTGTAGTTGGCGCTTGAGGTGGCGTCTCTCTCTCTCTGAGGACGTGATATAAGGATGCCATTCCGGTGGAGATGGTACGCTATGTCCTCGCTCGGGCTTCGTTAGGCTGTTCTGCGGTGAGATGGAGGAGGCGAGCTTTGAGACGATTAACTGCTGTGTGCGGGTCTCGCGATTGCGTCAGTGTCATTAGTTCCCTCAGCGTTGTGTAATAAAATTCCGACATTGGCCAATATCAGGACGCTCTGTCTTGGCCTTATCACATGAGCGTCAGTAACGTGGAAGGATGGATGTGCAGACTCCGGAGGCAGAGGTCCCAAGTAGCAGCGATCTCCCGACGACATGCGTCCTCATGCAGGTAGGAAAGTTCAGTTTCCACAGACCACGGCTTAGTTATGTGCATTCACCGGTGAGTTTCACTAGACAGATGTTTGCCAAATGGTTGGTGAAGGCTGCCAGCCACAGCTCTGCATCCCTTCTCGCTGCCTGGACTCCTTGGGAGATGTGGATCAAGTGGAGCCGGTTGGTGGAGTGGTCGGTGAAACGTGTATAACCTTGGCGGTCCCCACTGAGGAGACGCCACTTGTTCTGAAACGCCAGATCTCTCACAATTGCCCGTAGTGCCGAGCACGCAGACTAGTGCGGCGTTTGGTTCTCTGAGTCCAGGAAGCTATCAAAATCGCCGCCTATAATGCAGTGTTCTGTGCTCCCATTCAGGAGTGGAACAATTTCGTCAGAATAAAAGGTGATCCTTTAACAATGGTGAGATGTCCCACAAGGCACATATCCATTGGACAATATGGACTTCTCCCACCGTAATGGCAAGGCCTTGTGGAGATGTCAGATATGTGACGTCCGAAGCACGGATGCTGTCACGTAAGAGGATGGCAGTTCCGACACCCCCGGGATAACAAGGCCGTCCAGCAGTGTTAGTGACGTCGCACTAAGCGGCCCATAGCCGACGCAGCAGTCCACGGACACCTCCGTACAGACGCGCCTGATGCTAACGATCTTCTGTCCGTCATACAGAAAAGAGCCAACTATAATTCGAACGAAAGACCAAATTATATATATTCTTGTAAACAGTATAAACGTTGATAACGAAATACCGATTACATATACGGGCAGGAATAGTTTCTAGAACTCCTCTGAAAAGTGTTTATCTTCAGTACCAGAATGAACATCAAATTGTCAGGTTTTCTAAATAGGAAAGCACTTTGTTAGTAATAGACAGTAATAATGAGACTTGCAGTTGGTGATTTCTACGTGTAAAAGGAAATAAGCTGCAGAGAGATTGAAAATGGTAAGTAAAGAGAGCCTCAGCCTTTTGCTCACATTCTTACATGTAATGCACTCGGTTGTTTTTCATTTCGTTACCTTTCATAACATTTTTAATATTGTTTCAAGAAGTGTATCTTCAATAGCAGAGTGAACTTCAAATTGTCAGGCTTTTCTTAAAGGAAAGAGCAGTCCCTTAGTATGACAGTGCGAGACAGAATCTTGTGTTCAGTGATGTCTATGTTAAAAGGAGAATATTTGATATCTATCTTTTGTTTCCATTCTTTATTACTTGGGAATACACTTGTAAAAATTCTTGAAAAGAGATGTCACCATGAACATATGAGTAAATTCACGATTGTCATGTGTTTTATGAGATAAAGCGAACTCTTGTTACCTTATTGTAAACAAAAGTTGTGAGGGTTTTGCTATGTATGACAGTGTTTAAGATAATTTACTTTCAGTGTAACAGCTTGAAAATGTTAAGTCCTGCTGTCAGTTGGCATTTGTCACCACAGGTATGCGAGTTTTAAAGCTAAATAGTGTTCTGACAATTAGAAAATAGTGGCAAAGTTCGTCAATCGATTAAACTTATTCCTGCCCGTATATGTAATCGGTATTTCGTTATGAACCTTTATGCTGTTTACAAGAATATATATAATTTGGTCTTTGGTTCGAATTATAGTTGGCTCCTTTCTGTATGACGGACAGAAGATCGTTAGCATCAGGCGCGTCTGTACGGAGGTGTCCGTGGACTGCTGCGTCGGCTATGGGCCGCTTAGTGTGACGTCACTAACACTGCTGGACGGCCTTGTTATCCCGGGGGTGTCGGCAGTTCCATCAGCATCGTCGCTACATGGGATGCTGTAAGTTGTGTACCCCTGAATGTTCAATTGCAGCCACAGGTGGACTTCTTGAAGCAGGGTGGTATATATGTCCACTGACCGGAGCATGTCATGGAACATGAGCGTTTTCATTACATAGTGTTTGCCGTTGACGTTGGTCGTATTCACAAGGTAGTATTAGGACATCTTAATGCGGAGTATTTAGACGCAAATTGTTGCCGCTTGGGTGTTAATAGGTGCGCATGGCTAGCCACGCTCGTGACAGGCATATTTAACGCGACCCTTCTGCAGAGGTTAGGCACTCCCCAAGTGGGGCGCCAGTCTCTTGTGGCGGAGGAGTGTCAAGGGCGCCTGGTGCGTCTTCTGCCTCCATTTCAGCAGCTAAGTCACCAAGCGGGGAAGAGGTCGGCGACAGCGAGTCAACGAGGGCAATGGGCTCCATCGCCGGCCTGTGTCTGTTTGTCGTCTTCCGTCGAGAGACGCCGTTTCTTATGCCGCTTCAGTAACGGCTGTTGCCGGAACAGCGTGTCGAACCTCGTCGAAGAGCCGTGGTCAGCACCTTCAGCCATGTGGTTGGCGGCCGGAACTGACGGCCCCGTCACGACTAATGTGGTGATGTTGGTGGGTAAGGGCGTCTCGCCGTGCGGCGCCGCAGTCGCGTGGGCGGCGTCATGGGCGCACCGGCGCACTGCTTTCACGTACGTAAGCGGTAACGCGATCGGCACCGCTGCCTGTACTACACTACTGGCCATTAAAATTGCTACACCACGAATATGAAGTGCTAGAGACGTGAAATTTAACCGACAGGAAGAAGACTCTGTTGTTGTTGTTGTGGTCTTCAGTCCTGAGACTGGTTTGATACAGCTCTCCATGCTACTCTATCCTGTGCAAGCTTCTTCATCTCCCAGAACGTACTGCAACCTACATCCTTCTGAATCTGCTTAGTGTATTCATCTCTTGGTCTCCCCCTCCACGCTGCCCTCCAATACTAAATTGGTGATCCCTTGATGCCTCAGAACATGTCCTACCAACCGATCCCTTCTTCTGGTCAAGTTGTGCCACAAGCTCCTCTTCTACCCAATCCTATTCAATACTTCCTCATTAGTTATGTGATCTACCCATCTAATCTTCAGCATTCTTCTGTAGCACCACATTTCGAAAGCTTCTATTCTCTTCTTGCCCAAACTATTTACCGTCCATGTTTCACTTCCATACTTGGCTACACTCCATACAAATACTTTCAGAAATGACTTCCTGACACTTAAATCTATACTCGATGTTAACAAATTTCTCTTCTTCAGAAACTCTTTCCTTGCCATTGCCAGTCTACATTTTATATCCTCTCTACTTCGACCCTCATCAGTTATTTTGCTCCCCAAATAGCAAAACTCCTTTACTACTTTAAGTGTCTCATTTCCTAATCTAATACCCTCAACATCACCCGACTTAATTCGACTACATTCCACTATCCTCGTTTTGCTTTAGTTGATGTTCATCTTATATCCTCCCTTCAAGACACCATCCAATCCATTCAGATGCTCTTCCAAGTCCTTTGCTGTCTCTGACAGAATTACAATGTCATCGGCGAACCTCAAAGTTTTTATTTCTTCTCCATGGATTTTAATACCTACTCCGAATTTTTCTTTTGTTTCCTTTACTGCTTGTTCAATATACAGATTGAATAACATCGGGGATAGGCTACACCCCTGTCTTACTCCCTTCCAAACCACTGCTTCTCTTTCATGTCCCTCGACTCTTATAACTGCCATCTGGTTTCTGTACAAATTGTAAATAGCCTTTTGCTCCCTGTATTTTACCCCTGCCACCTTTAGAATTTGAAAGAGAGTATTCCAGTCAACATTGTCAAAAGCTTTCTCTAAGTCTACAAATGCTAGAAACGTAGGTTTGCCTTTCCTTAATCTTTCTTCTAAGATAAATCGTAAGGTCAGTATTGCCTCACGCGTTCCAGTAATTCTACGGAATGCAAACTGATCTTCCATGAGGTCGGCTTCTACTACTTTTTCCATTCGTCTGTAAAGAATTCGTGTTAGTATTTTGCAGCTGTGGCTTATTAAACTGATTGTTCGGTAATTTTCACATCTGTCAGCACCTGCTTTCTTTGGGATTGGAATTATTATATTCTTCTTGAAGTCTGAGGGTATTCCGCCTGTTTCATACATCTTGCGCGCCAGATGGTAGACTTTTGTCAGGACTGGCTCTCCCAAGGCCGTCAGTAGTTCGAATGGAATGTTGTCTACTCCGGGGGCCTTGTTTCAACTCAGGTCTTTCAGTGCTCCAAATGATTATCTTTTCAGAGCATTCACACAAGGTTGGCGCCGGTGGCGACACCTACAACGTGTTGCCACGAGGAAAGTTTCCAACCGATTTCTCATACACAAACAGCAGGTGACCGGCGTTACCTGGTGAAACGTTGTTGTGATGCCTCGTGTAAGGAGGAGAAATGCGTACCATCACGTTTCGGACTTTGATAAAGGTCGGATTGTAGGCTATCGCGATTGCGGTTTATCGTATCGCGACATTGTTGCTCGCGTTGGTCGAGATCCAGTAACTGTTAGCAGAATATGGAATCGATGGATTCAGGAGGGCAATACAGAACGCCGTGCTGGATTCTAACGGCCTCGTATCACTAGCAGTCGAGATGACAGGCATCTTATTCGCATGGCTGTAACGGATCGTGCAGCCACGTGTCGATCCCTGAGACAACAGATGGGGACGTTTGCAAGACAACAACCATCTGCACGAACAGTTCGACGACGTTTGCAGCAGCATATACTATCATCTCGGAGACCATGGCTGCGGTTATCCTTGACGCTGCATCACAGACAGGAGCACCTGCGATGGTGTACTCAACGACGAACCTGAGTGAACGAATGGCAAAACGTCATTTTTTCAGATAAATCCAGCTTCTGTTTACAGCATCATGATGGTCGCATCCGTGTTTGGCGACATCGCGGTGAACGCACATATGAAGCGTGTATTCGTCATCGCCATACTGGCGTATCACCCGGCGTGATGGTATAGGGTGCCATTGGTTACACGTCTCGGTCACCTCTTCTTCGCATTGACGGCACTTTGAGCAGTGGACGTTACATTTCAGATGTGTTACGACACGTGGCTCTACCCTTCATTCGATCCCTGCGAAGCCCTACATTTCAGCAGGATGATGCACGACCGCACGTTGCAGGTCCTGTACGGGCCTCTCTGGATACAGAAAATGTTCTACTGCTGCCCTGGCCAGCACATTCTCCAGATCTCTCACCAATTGAAAACGTCTGGTCAATGGTGGCCCAGCAACTGGCTCGTCACAATACACCAGTCAGTACTCTTGATGGCCTGTGGTATCGTGTTGAAGCTGCATGGGCAGCTGTACCTGTACACGCCATCGAAGCTGTGTTTGACTCAATGCCCATGCGTATGAAGGCCGTTATTACGGACAGAGCTGGCTTTTCTGGGTACTGATTTCTCAGGATCTATGCACCCAAATTGCGTGAAAATGTAATCACATGTCAGTTCTAGTATAATATATTTGTCCATGAATACCCGTTTATCATCTGCATTTCTTCTTGGTGTAGCAATTTTAATGGTCAGTAGTGTATGTGATATAATGAGTGGCAGATGAAAAAATCCTCGATCCAGACAATTCGTATATTTATCTAATGACGCAATATTGGAGTCATGACAAGTGTGACATATCTGAAATGCCTTAGTACAAGGGTACATACAAGATTAATAATCAACGGAAGCAAACAGAAATTTACAATGGTGAAGGATGACTCTGTCAGGGAGGAGACGGCAGCTTTTATGTAATTTATTAAATAATTTTTTATGTGAAAATGTTTTTGTGAATAGACTGCAGTTTTCATTAAACAATTACAGCGTGATGACTAGTTTTGGTTATTGTCTGAAAGCTTCTTCAGATCGTTCAAATCGTAAAAATGCGCTGAATGTACACGGAAAAATATCATTAACAATAATCATGCAATGAAATTCACTCGTATTTTTGGTCGACAAGACTATGACAATACATAATTAAGAACATCATCATGAGCGATCTAGGTTGTAAACCATAATCTCTCAAGATGACGATACCAAAGAAGGAAAATTGTCAGTTGCATTAGTAAAACTTGAATCACGTGACCATGATTTGCAGTTGTACAGTAGGTATTATAGTGAGAACAGTGTATGTCACGGTACAAGAACTGTCAGCTTTTCCATAGCCTGCCTCACAATCGGGTGAGCCATCATGGCGTATATAATAGCCATCTTTATTATATGTACGTAAGTTGAAGATTAAAAATAAACTGCCACAAGTTCAACCAGCCTGGCAAGACACGTGAAAATTGGTATTTTAGCCTCCCTATAATTTTCAAATTGACAACTTGAGCATGTTTTATAAATAGGGTAAATTTTATAAACCATGTTGAATGACTCGTTCTTAAGGAGGGGTATGGTATTTCTTTCCCATGTTATGACCTTTGACCACATAGCTTTCTTTTTAATATCATTACGTATTGTCTAGTGTGCATGTTTACGGCTGTGCAACGGCAGACAAATCCTCTACCTTTGCATATATTCTTCTTGGTATAAGGCCTCCCATATAATAGCAAACGACAGGCACGTTGTGCAAGTTTTGCTAATGCAACTGGCAATATTCCTTGTTTATTAACGTCATCTTGCGACAGTATCGTTCACAACCTGGCTCGCTCATGATATTTTAATTATTGATCCATTGACGAAACTTCCTGTCAGGTTAAAACTGTGTCCCGGACCGAGACTCGAACTCGGGACCTTTGCCTTTCGCTGCCAAGTGCTCTACCGTCCGAGCTACCCAGCCACTGCTCCCGGGCTGTTCATACAGCTGTACTTCCGTCAGTACCTTACCTCCTACCATCCAAACTTCACAGAAGCTCACCTACGAAAGTCACAGATCCAGCACGCCTGGACGAAAGGATATTGCGAAGACAAACTGCAAAACGATTTGGAAGAAATATCGGAATGGTGCGAAAAGTGGCAGTTGACCCTGAATAACAAAAAGTGTGAAGTGATCTTAATGAGTGCTAAAAGGAACGAACTTCGGTTACACGATAAATCAGTTTAACCTAATAGCCGTAAATTCAACTAAATGCCTAGGTATTACAATTACGAACAACTTAAATTGGAAGGAACACACAGAAAATGTTGTGGGGAAGGCTAACCAAAGACTGCGTTTTATTGGCAGGACACTTAGAAAATGTAACACACCTACTAAGGAGACTGCCTACACTACTCTTGTCCGTCCACTTTTAGAATACTGTTCCGCCGTGTGGGATCCTTACCAGATAGGACTGACAGAGTACATCGAAAAAGTTCAAAGAAAGGCAGCAGGTTTTGTATTATCGCGAAATATGTGAGAGAGCGTAACAGAAATGATGCAGGATTTGGGCTGGATATCATTAAAAGAAAGGCGTTTTTCGTTTCAACGGAATCTTCTCACGAAATTCCAATCACCAACTTTCTCCTCTGAATGCGAAAATATTTTTTTGATACCGACTTACGTACCGAGGAACGATCACCAAGATAAAATAAGGGAAATCAGAGCTGGTACGGAAAGATATAGGTGTTCATTCTTCCCGCGCGTTATGCAAGATTGGAATAATAGAGAATTGTGAAGGTGGTTCGATGAACCCTCTGCCAGGCACTTAAATGTGATTTGCAGAGTATCCATGTAGATGTAGATGTAGATGTAGAAACGGTCGTTTCAACATGACCACTAATTGCAAGTTGGAAAAATAAGACGGACAACTACCAGAACAAAACTAAGAATAAAAGCACCCGAAATCTATACCAGAAGACAAGAAATATTGACCAGTAGAAGTAAGAACGAAGAAGGACGTTGTTATTGTTATAAAAACCGCACACCATTAAAATGATACAAACAATTATACTGAGCGAGGTGGCACAGTGCTTAACACACTGGACTCTCACTCGGGAGGACGTCGCTTCAACTCCGCGTAAGGCCACCCAGATTTAGCTTTTCGTGATTTCCCTAAATCGCTCCCGGAAAATGCTGGGATGGTTCCTTTGAAAGGGACCGATGACGTCGTTGTTTGATCCCCTGCCCCAAATCAACCAACCAACGATCCCATGAGCAGCGGGCTATGTGTAACTTTTTGGGTGTAATGATGTAATATTCTGCATTTAGCTATTGTATAGTTAAGGGACGGATTTCTGAAGATATGAGAACTTGCAATAATTGTAATGCATGAAGTACTAGGCTGCCTGATCAGGCTTATAACTGCTAACGTCATGTACGGAGAGAAAATTAATCTACTTTGTGAGAGACAACGGACTGCCTGCGAAAGATTCCCTTCATTTCGTATAACCTACGTAGATAGGCACGTCCAGTCTATGATCATAGCAGTTAGTCTTTGAAAAGAGTCTCATAAGAAATATGAGACACAAATGATAAGACACTGGACTCGTATATGGGTAAACGACGGTTTAAATCCCCCTCTGTCCGTTCAGATATAGGTTTTCAATATTTCACCTAAGTCGCTTAACTCAAATACTCAGACACTTCCTTTGAAAAGAGTATAGTTTATTTCCTTCTGCATGAGTCCCAGACCTAAAATTGCGCTTTGTGTCTAATAACCCTGTCTACGAGAAGCTAAACTGTGCACTTTCTTGGTTCAGTAAGTAGAGTGGCTGAAACTGTTACTCTTAATTAGAACGTCGACGTCTAGGACTTGCACAAAGACTTCAAATCCAATCAGCAATTTGTGGACAAAATGGTTCGTCACGTTATGTTACGCCAAATGTCTCTTCTTTCATTTTGAATTAATTTGGACCGCGACCACTTCCATTCAGATTAACATCTTTTCTATCAGTCTCCATACTTGGCCAGTATTCCTTCATTCCCACAGTGTACATACTTATTCGTTCCACTCTGCTGGGTGTTTCTGCTCTCGGTCAATCACTGTCTGCTAAAAACTCATTGTAGTACTTGTCCAAAGATACTTCTTGTTGTAGATCATTACCAGTTTCCCTGCTGAATTCATTGCATTATTGGCGCTTCCATGGCTCCTTTTTCTATTAGGACCGTGTACAAAGCTAATCATTGAAACTATGGGAACTGAATGAAAACGAAGAATCTACACTGAATATTTTGTAGATCTTGATTTGTGATTGTTTGTGTCGCAGGGGATGAAAAATAGAATTCTAGTATCAGCCGTAGATACCACTCAGAAGTAAATTCACTGAAAATTTTGTATAAGCTTTCCAAAGTGTTTGAAGAGTTCTTTGTAAAAAGGGCAAGAAAAAACATGCGTAATCAAATGAGACTTTGAAATAAAGACTACCAAATTTCTTTCACTTTTTTTGTTTTGTGACATAGATATAGCTTCTGTGTTAATTCGTATAAACCATAAAATTTTTTTGCAACGATTGCTATGTTACAGATGATAGTAATGCATATTTTAACAAACATTAAACAGTACTGTTTTATTAACAAATTAGTAACCTTTGTTGGAGAGCTCTAGTCAGTGTTATATATTCTGTCTGGTTTGCCACGACATGTTCTTATGTGATACTACAGCTTCCTCAACAACTCAATGACACTGAATATAATCATTTAATTCAGCTGAAATCGGTCCTATCAATATTACTGAGCGGTTAAATGGTCAAACGTCCAAGATACAGGATGCCTTCCTACCAGGAGCAACAAAAATTCTCCATTGATTTTATGTCATTAAATTTTCCTTGAGCTATATTGAGTCTCTAGTATAAAAATTAGAAACTGTATATGTCTCGAGGCAGTATAGCTCACAGTGCACAAATTACTCAGAAAATATTAATTCAGTACTGCTAGCACTTAATGACTTCCAACGAACTTAATACATAATTTCCAAACTTTTAGAAACTTCTTCGCGCTGACACCCCACAAGTCTATGACTGTAAATAAGTTTTTCGCTTATTACATTTTCACCGCTCCTGTTGTACAACTTCAACGTCACACACGACCTTTTAATTTATTACTTCTTTATTATTATTTAATCCGTCCGGCTCGTTTCCTAACATTATGAGTAAATTACAGTCCTGACTACGAAGTCTTTCGCGACGGAGTCCTTGCATAGAAAGTTCTCGGTTTACTTGCCGCGTCAAATATGGATAAAATCCCGAGCTTTCGATGTCTACCCCCGTCATCTTTGTCAGTTTTACCCCTGACGAAGATGACGGAGGTAGTCATCGAAAGCTCCGGATTTTATCCACATTTGACGCGGAAACTTTTTATGCAGATTAAAGTGCTCGTTACAGGATGCCATCTTGCAGCCAGGCTACACGTGTGGTGGGGCTACTACATTTTGGACTCATGATTTTCCAGTAATTTTTGATGAAGGTTTACTTTCTGTAGCATTTGTTAAGCCGGTCACCTTACTGTGAGGCAGCACCTGCAAAATTTTTCTTCGGCGTTGTTTCCCCAGGGAAGATCTACTTTACCGCATAGGAGATCCCTTCGTCACCAATTTCTGATCCCGCTTCTATGCCGTAGAATCTGAATCCTTCACGCGCCTAGTAATGGATGGCTCTTCTCCGTGTCTCAATCTTTACTCCAGTCTCGCTTGGATGGCTCTGCCAGGAGTTTAACCTCCACCAGCACAGCTATCAGGTGCAGCGGAACACGGAAACCTCTCACCACAGGAAGCTGGCATTCCCAAGGATTTTAAAAATTCGTATAGAAACGATGTCAGTTTTACAGGGAAAAAAAACATCGCATTCATCGACTTGCAGAATGCCTCCGATCATGTAGATAGGAAAATCTTACGGAACACATTAGATAGGAAAGGAGATCCTCATCAGATAACAAAGTTGATAGAAAGTCTATGTAAAGGTGCAAAGTACAAAGGTACTTCACATGCTATATCGGAAGACACACCTACCAACCGAAGGCTCCACCAAGAGTGTAGCAGCATACTTGAAACTTACACCTTTTTGCTAGGCAGGCTGATGATACTCGTATGGCTGACACATGGAAACAAAATACGGATCAGAACCTGAGATTATCAGATGAAGTATTTTAATACTACTTAAATTTTGTTGCAGACGACCTCGCAACTGTACACGATAGCGAAATTTCGCCACAAAGATCACCTATAGATCTCGCCAAATTTTTAAGAAATATAATATAAAAACATCTATACCAAGAACAGAACTGGTGGCTTTCAAAGGGACAAAAGTGCTGAGGACTAAGATCGTAATTGGAAAAGAAATCACTGAACAAGTTAGTCACTTCTATTACCTGGGAAATGTTATGAGTTGCCAGAATCTACATTGACAAGAACCTGGAGAAAAAGCAAATGATACAGGGAACAGTCAATAGAACAATGAGGAAGAACGCGAGAAACGACACAAAAATCATGTTGTATAAACTAATGGCCACTCATTTATTGACTACGAAAAAAAAAAAAATGAAGCTGAAAATAAAAGGAAGCCAAATAAATTCTGATTTATTGTATATCAATGGGGAATTAAAATGGGAGGGAGGGCCACAACTAGACCAACACCTCACAATTTTAGGAGCTAATTTCTAAAAAACAAGGTGGGCAGTCAAGCGTATAAATGTCTCCACAAACAAATAAATGCATTAATGCTAACATATATCCCCACAGAAGTATTGGAGTCTGTTGAATGGTCATTCCAACGAGATCCTTAATTGTAAGCTTCAAAAATACACGGAACAATCAACAGAACAATGAGAAATAACGTGAAAAAAAGACACAAAAACCAGGTTTTGTGAAGTAATGACTATCCCTACGCTGATGTCTGGGAGTGAAACTTGGACGCCTTATGAGAAGCAAGAATGTAAAATCGAAGCTGCATAATTTAAATTTCTGTGTGAAGGGCTACATAAGATTATATGGCCTAAGAAACGAAGACGTAAGAGCACAGTCTGGTTTATATGATGCAAATGAGAACATGAAGTCCGATCGAACATCTACAAATAATGCCACATTCAAGACTACCAAAAAATGCCTTAAATTTGAGACCTTTTCATAGAAGATCCGTCAGAAGACCTAGAAAACGATGGCTTGATATTTAGAAGAAAAAACAGGGTAATGGCCTAAACCATCCACCAGAGGAAGATTGCACTGTAGTTCCTTCTCTAGATTGTCGCACAGATGACAAAATGGTAGATATCGAAATAGACGACAGAGGGATAGAGAAACAATTAAAATCGCTCAAAAGAGGAAAGGCCTCTGGACCTGATGGGATACCAGTTCAATTTTACACAGAGTACGCGAAGGAACTTGCCCCCCTTCTTGCAGCGGTGTACCGTAGGTCTCTAGAAGAGCGTAGCGTTCCAAAGGATTGGAAAAGGGCACAGGTCATCCCCGTTTTCAAGAAGGGACGTCGAACAGATGTGCAGAACTATAGACCTATATCTCTAACGTCGATCAGTTGTAGAATTTTGGAACACGTATTGTGTTCGAGTATAATGACTTTTCTGGAGACTAGAAATCTACTCTGTAGGAATCAGCATGGGTTTCGAAAAAGACGGTCATGTGAAACCCAGCTCGCGCTATTCGTCCACGAGACTCAGAGGGCCATAGACACGGGTTCACAGGTAGATGCCGTGTTTCTTGACTTCCGCAAGGCGTTCGATACAGTTCCCCACAGTCGTTTATTGAACAAAGTAAGAGCATATGGACTATCAGACCAAATGTGTGATTGGATTGAGGAGTTCCTAGATAACAGGACGCAGCATGTCATTCTCAATGGAGAGAAGTCTTCCGAAGTAAGAGTAATTTCAGGTGTGCCGCAGGGGAGTGTCATAGGACCGTTGCTGTTCGCAATATACATAAATGACCTGGTGGATGACATCGGAGGTTCACTGAGGCTTTTTGCAGATGATGCTGTGGTGTATCGAGAGGTTGTAACAATGGAAAATTGTACTGAAATGCAGGAGGATCTGCAGCGAATTGACGCATGGTGCAGGGAATGGCAACTGAATCTCAATGTAGACAAGTGTAATGTGCTGCGAATACACAGAAAGATAGATCCTTTATCATTTAGCTACAAAATAGCAGGTCAGCAACTGGAAGCAGTTAATACCATAAATTATCTGGGAGTACGCATTAGGAGTGATTTAAAATGGAATGATCATATAATGTTGATTGTCGGTAAAGCAGATGCCAGACTGAGATTCATTGGAAGAATCCTAAGGAAATGCAATCCGAAAACAAAAGAAGTAGGTTACAGTACGTTTGTTCGCCCACTGCTTGAATACTGCTCAGCAGTGTGGGATCCGTACCAGATAGGGTTGATACAAGACATAGAGAAGATCCAACGGAGAGCAGCGCGCTTCGTTACAGGATCATTTAGTAATCGCGAAAGCGTTACGGAGATGATAGATAAACTCCAGTGGAAGACTCTGCAGGAGAGACGCTCCGTAGCTCGGTACGGGCTTTTGTCAAAGTTTGGAGAACATACCTTCACCGAAGAGTCAAGCAGTATATTGCTCCCTCCTACGTATATCTCGCGAAGAGACCATGAGGATAAAATCAGAGAGATTAGAGCCCACACAGAGGCATACCGACAATCCTTCTTTCCACGAACAATACGAGACTGGAATAGAAGGGAGAACCGATAGAGGTACTGAAGGTACCCTCCGCCACACACCGTCAGGTGGCTTGCGGAGTATGGATGTAGATGTAGTAGATGTAGATGTTCTTGTATCCGGTACACGTTTTTGCCGATGTATACCACTGAATGTACCTGCAAAACTGTATAACCCATGGTTGAGGAAATATGACGTCATAAACATTGTTTTTAATTTTTTCATTCGGCTGTGGCTGAATATTCTGAAATTGATAAAACGAGCATGGTTATAATTTTGCGTCTTCAATCATAAAGGTTTTAACGCATAAACTCTTTTGTAAGGCAAAATCTGTTTTATATATGGACGGTGTAGTGTAACGACGTAAGTTTCTTATAAATGATTTTCTTTCGACATATGACCATGTGCAGACTTCGTCACCTACGTCAGTTACAACCCACTTGAAAATTATTTATATTCTTTTTAAATTGTCTCAGAATGGTTCTTGAACGAAACTGTAAAACATCATTTGAGTCGTATGCACAGAATTACGTCACTCGGGCCAATTGGTTTACGTGAAGTTTTTCAATTTTTGACGTCGTTTGTTTCTCCTCAGAAATTATATTGATACACTTTATCTTGATTTTATCGATATTAGAACCACATTAAATAAACTTTGAGATTCAAAGTCGCGATGAACACTGTCAAAATTCAATAATCTCGTCAAATATATTATTAATTCATTCACATAATTCTTCATAAATAAATCCTCAGAACACGTATTTCAACTTTAATAGCATCCACCAGTTTATTATCTTCCTACATACAGACGTGAACCTGAGCCTTGACGAGATAGGACTAACATTTTCAATAAGATTAAACTTCCTATGATATCATTGTTGTACAAAATAATTACATATTTTCATTTATCAATTTTTAGAAGCACGACGCAACAACTCGGTTCCAGGATCTTCTGTTGCTCGTTGGCTGTCGACCCGCGACGTAGTGGCCAGCAATTTTCTCTCTGGTCGCGGCAGCGAAGATGCTGTCTCCGTTCGTTGCGCCGCCCTCTCCGTACATGAAACATAAAAAAAAATACAAAACATTAGGCAATTCACAACCATTACGAAATATTACAAAAATACATAAACAAAACTAAATTAAACTTATTTTCACCTGCAAACTGGGCTGACATTGGTGGATGGGTGACGCTTCAATTTCGTCCCACTACAACGTTCGATGATTTAAAGTGCAGGACTGGGCCAGTGGGCTACTGGTGAGAATAGAAACATGGCTGTATTAGAAAATAAATATGATACACAAAATGAAAAAAAGTAATATAAAATTTGGTGCTTCATACAAGTATCGTTTGAATAGAGTGGTTTAGGGAGACAATAAACCTACACGGAACAACACAGTGGGCCGCGACTTAGACGCCTTCCGATTAATAGCGCTGCGTGTTGCCGTAGCGCTACACCATCCATTACGAGTTTCCAGCTGAACGAAACTCAGGGCACGTGTGACAGGCGGGCTGCATGTTGTGGAGCCGTGCGCTGCCCAGCCGCTGCTATTCCGGTCGTGCGGCGGTGATTAGAGACGCTATCGTCCGGCGTGGTGGTCGCTTCATTTATCCGCTACTGCCGAGCACCGCGGTCCGGTGCGGGCGATTCTTGTCCAGCCGTCAGGCCGGGGCTTTTGTGAAATATTTCTTTTGCTCTTAATCGCAGCAGTGAGTAGTGGATGCCATTCGTTGCTGTTATTCAGGGCCAGAAAAATAACTGTGCCTGTCAGATACCGCCGCACGAATTGCTACAGGCGTGGGTTCATAAATGAAGGCGCAATTCCGTGTCGCTGTGAGCATGGCAGCCGTTCGGCTGCACGCACGTTGTTACTTTCTGTGTAAATACACGGGCCAGAGCAGTACAAAACTGGCCTTGGTAATAATTTGTACATGTGAAGATAGGAATCCCAACTTACATCATCCACACCAGCCCCGGATCTACGACACACTTACATCTACATTTGCATGGACACTCTGCAAATCACATTTAAGTGCCTGACAGAGGGTTCATCGAACCACTTTCGCGATTCTCTATTATTCCAATCTCGTATAGCGTGCGGAAAGAATGAACACCTATATCCTTCCGTACGAGCTCTGATTTCCCTTATTTTATCGTGGTGATCGTTCCTCCCTATGCAGATCGGTCTGAACAAAATATTTTCACATTCGGAGGAGAAAGTTGGTGATTGGAATTTCGTCAGAAGATTTCGTCGCAACGAAAAACGCCTTTCTTTTAATGAATTCCAGCCCAAATCCTGTACCGAGCGAGGTGGCGCAGTGGTTAGCACACTGGACTCGCATTCGGGAGGACGACGGTTCTATCCCGCGTCCGGCCATCCTGATTTAGGTTTTCCGTGATTTCCCTAGATCACTTCAGGCAAATGCCGGAATGGTTCCTTCGAAAGGGCACGGCCGATTTCCTTCCGCATCCTTCCCTCACCCGAGCTTGTGCTCCGTCTCTAATTACCTCGTTGTCGACGGGACGTTAAACACTAATCTCCTCCTCCTCCCTCCTCCCAAATCCTGTATCATTTCTGTAAGACTCTCTCCCATGTTTCGCGATAATACAAAATGTGCTGTCCTTCTTTGAAATTTTTCGATGTACTCTGTCAGTTTACATCTACATCGACATACATACTCCGCAATCCCAAAAAAAAAAAAAAAAAAAAAAAAAATTGTTCAAATGGCTCTGAGCACTATGGGACTTAACATCTATGGTCATCAGTCCCCTAGAACTTAGAACTACTTAAACCTAACTAACCTAAGGACAGCACACAACACCCAGCCATCACGAGGCAGAGAAAATCCCTGACCCCGCCGGGAATCGAACCCGGGAACCCGGGCGTGGGAAGCGAGAACGCTACCGCACGACCACAAGATGCGGGCCACTCCGCAATCCAACATACGGTGAGTGGCGGAGGGTACCTCTTACCACAACTAGCATCTTCTCTCCCTGTTCCACTCCCAAACAGAACGAGGGAAAAATGACTGCCTATATGCCTCTGCACGAGCCCTAATCTCTCTTATCTCATCTTTCTGGTCTTTCGGCGAAATATAAGTTGGTGGCAGTAAAACTGTACTACAGTCAGCCTCAAATGCAGGTTCTCTAAATTTCCTCAGTAGCGATTCACGAAAAGAACGCCTCCTTTCCTCCAGAGACTCCCACCCGAGTTCCTACAGCATTTCCGTAACACTCGCGTGATGATCAAACCTACCAGTAACAAACCTAGCAGCCCGCCTCTGAATTGCTTGTATGTCCTCCCTCAATCCGACTTGATAGGGATCCCAACGCTCGAGCAGTCCACAAGAATAGGTCGTAATAGTGTTTTATAAGCGGTCTTCTTTACAGATGAACCACATCTTCCCAAAATTCTACCAATGAACCGAAGACGACTACTCGCCTTCCCCACAACTGCCATTACATGCTTGTCCCACTTCATATCGCTCTGCAATTTTACGCCCAAATATTTAATCGACGTGACTGTGTCAAGCGCTACACTACTAATGGAGTATTCAAACATTACGGGATTCTTTTTCCTATACATCTGCATTAATTTACATTTATCTATATTTAGAGTTAGCTGCAATTCTTTACACCAATCACAAATCCTGTCCAAGTCATCTTGTATTCTCCTACAGTCCTATGCGGTAAGGATCCCACACCGCGCAGCAGTATTCTAAAAGAGGACGGACAAGTGTAGTGTAGGCAGTCTCCTTAGTAGACCTGTTACATTTTCTAAGTGTCCTGCCAATAAAAAGCAGTCTTTAGTTAGCTCTCCCCAAAACATTTTCTGAGTGTTCCTCCCAAATTAAGTTGTTCGTAATTGTAGTACCTAGGTATTTAGTTGAATTTACGGCTTTTAGATTAGACTGATTTATCGTGTAACCGAAGTTTAACGAATTCATTTTAGCACTCTTGTGGATGAACTCACACTTTTCGTTATTTAGGGTCAAACGCCAATTTTCGCCCCATTCAGAAATCTTTTCTAAATTGTTTTGCAATTCTTTTTGATCTTCTGATGACTTTATTAGTCGATAAACGACAGCGTCATCTGCAAACAACCGAAGACGACTGCTCAGATTGTCTCCAAAAGCGTTTATATAGGTAAGTAGCAGCAAAGGGCGTATAACACTACCTTGAGGGACGCCAGAAATCACTTCTGCTTTACTCGATGACTTTCCGTCAGTTACTACGAACTGTGACCTCTCTGACAGGAAATCACAAATCCAGTCACATAACTGAGACGATATTCCATAAGCACGGAATTTCACTACAACCCGCTTGTGTGGTACAATGTCAAAAGCCTTCCGGAAATCCAAAAATACGCATTCGATCTGAAATCCATTGTCAGTAGCACTCAACACTTCATGTGAATAAAGAGCTAGTTGTGTTTCATAGGAACGACGTTTTATAAACCCATGTTGACTGTGTGTCAATAGACCGTTTTGTTCGAGGTAATTCATAATGTCTGAACACAATATATGTTCCAATATCCTGCTGCATATCGACGTTACAGATATGGGCCTGTAATTTAGTGGATTACTCCTACTACCTTTCTAGAATATTGGTGTGACCTGTGCAACTTTTTAGTCTTTGGGTACGGATCTTTCGTCGAGCGAATGGTTGTAGGTGCTCTCTCATCATACAGACCAAGTACAAGGTCAGTTGTCAGAGCTTTTCGCAGCACATCGAAAGATTCTTGTTGAGTACCACTCCAGATAAATTAAGCATCAGCTTTTAACAACTCTTGGAGTGATCTGCCTGTGATACAAAAGTCTTTGATAAAACAACGGTAAAAAGAACATTATCCGAGGAAGCTTCTCACATCTCTAATACTTTTAGGAATATGAAATTGAGTTATAGGTCTCACCTTATCTGGGTCTGAACGCACACTTTCGTTTGACACAAGGTGTCCAAGTGTTTCGATTTCTTTTGCTCCAAAGAGACACTTTCTTGGATTAAGTTTCAGTCTACTTTGTTGGAGATACTTAAGAATGGCCCTCAGTCTTTTTATATGTTCATCAAATGTCTCTGAGAACACTATAATATCATCTAAATAACAAAGACACATCGTCCACTTCAGGTGCCATAGAAGATTATCCATCATCCATTCAAAAGTTGCTGGTGCATTGCACAAACAAAATACCATCACCGTTAACTCATACAGGCCCTCAGGAGCGATGGAAGCCGTTTTCTCACTATCAGCCTCATCTACTTCGATTTGACAGTATCCCGAGTACATGTCATTGTTTGAGAAAAACTTAGCCCCCTTCAAACAATCTTGTGTATCGTCAATTCATGGAATGGGGAAACGTCCGTTTTAGTTATCTTATTAAGCTTCCTGAAATCAACACAAAAAAGCCAACTGCCATCCTTCTTCCTGACGAGGACCATTGGTGACGACTATGGGCTCTGCGAAGGCTGAATGACGTCATTATTCATCATTTTCTCTACCTCATCGCGAATTATTCGACGTTCCATTGCTTACACACGGTATGCTCTTTGGCTTATTGGTTGATGATTTCCAGTGCTAATCCGGTGCTTCACCGTCGATTTGTCTAATTTCCTGGACTCAAACATTAAGAGAACTCTTGATGAATGGCAAGTAGGTTCTTCTGTTGTTCCTTAGTGAGATCTGGTGATAGTCGAGCTAGAAGATATTGTCTCGTAGTGGTAGCGCTCATTTCACCCACAGACTCACTATGGGAGGTTTCTATGACGCTCAGCTGTTCTGGTGTTAACGGCTGAGCGTTTGCTACGCACATGCGTCATGGAAGGATCTGCGGTTCTCGGCGACAGCTAATTATCCACAATTCACCGAATCCGTTCTTAAACGAGACGACAGAGGCTGGGATGACCAAGTTATTCTTCAGTGGTATGCTTCTCTTACAGTCCGCTACAAGACCCATGGGTTGATGCATGGCATGACACGCTACAGTTACCTTTCCAGCGCTGACTGCAGTAATAATCACTTCATCCAGCACACATAGTCTCCACACACTCCGATGCGCATCTTCCTGTCCACAGTATCTCATCTCGTCTAGCATAATCTTCGAGCGACGACAATCTATAATTGCCTGAGAAGCTTTCAAAACGTCCCAACCGAAAATGACGTCATGACTACACTCTTGTAAGACAATGGATTATAAGGGCTGTGTACGGGCAATTATACCCACACGAATGGTACATCTTCCTGTAGGTTTCACATATTTCGCATTAGCCACCTTCAGCAGAGATGTTTTCTTGTCGACGAATTCGGTTTTCTGCAACTGGCGACGGTACTTCTCCGAAATGACTGAATATCATGCTCAAGAGTCCACAAGGTTGGTTGGTTGGTTGGTTTGGGGACCAGACAGCGAGGTCATCGGTCTCATCGGATTAGGGAAGGACGGGGAGGGAAGTCGGCCGTGCCCTTTGAAAGAAACCATCCCGGCATTTGCCTGGAGCGATTTAGGGAAATCACAGAAAACCTAAATCAGGATGGCCGGACGCGGGATTGAACCGTCGTCCTCCCGAATGCGAGTCCAGTGTCTAACCACTGCGCCACCTCGCTCGGTAGGTCCACAAGAGCTTGGGCTGGTCGGCCATCCATGAGGATATCGACGTAGTTTCCTATCATTTTTGTAGTGATCGACGGCGGATTTTTCTCTTCGGCGGCCTTTCCTCCAAAGAAGGTCGCACCCGTTCGTTTTCCCGGTTGCGTCGGATAGGTGATCGGCTGGAGTTTCTAACGGCGATGGAGACCTTGATAGGCGTCTTGGAGAGCTTCCTCTCCAGCGGTTAGCTTGCGGCGATGGTGACCTACGTCGTCCTGCACACACATCTACTTGTTCATCTTCATCGTCCCGGAGTTGGCGTCAGCTAAGATCGGTCTGCTGTCTTCTGGCGCTGGCGTCATCTACTATCCGCCGCCTTTCTCGACAATAGCTCACCGCATGTCACGGTCGTTCACAGTGGAGCGATACTGGTTGGTTATCCTGGGTCCTCCAGACGTCAGTCTTCCTTGTTGTCCAAACAGGTTCCTCATGCGGCATTGCAGGAACGTAACTGCCCCTGGGTCTCGACTTTTTCGCCGTTTTAAAGGGAAATGAAGGACGATAGATTGGGTTCAATGTCTGTTCCTCACTTATTACCTCTTGAAGCGTCTAGGTTTTTTTGTTCACTGTGCAATCCAAGTGCCTTCTGAACCTCCTCTCTCACTCTCTGAAGAAGGACACTTGTAAAATCAGTTGCTTCCTCCATCACAGACATCGATAAAACGTTTGGAAGACGTTCAAACTTCTTACGTGTAATTATTGTTTGTTGCATTGTCTCGATATACTGGTACCATTTTAGGAAGTTGTCTGCTGTCGAAACCTCCTTCACGAGTAGGGCTTGATACATGTCCTCAGGAACACCCTTCATCAGATATGCAACCTTATCTTCCTCCCTCATTCTAGGGTCCACTATTTTACACAGCTCCAAGACGTCTTTAATGTAGGAAGCTGTAGGTACTCCTGGACGCTTTGCCCTGCACTTTATCTTCACCCTGGGTGAAAAAATAATTATTTTGCTGTGCATCTGTATTATCACGATGTACCTCTGCACTCCTTCTGACAAGCGCCTAACTATCGAGCTATACAGAATCTATGGATCTGGAATAGTCTAAAGGCCATTACCTTGTAGTGCATCTCGGAAACGATAAAACATGGCTAGATAGTGAGCATCCTTGCACTTCTGTCGTTGTTTGTCGCCAAAATACTTGCGCAGTTCCGCCTAGAATACTTCCCAGCTTGTGAACTTCTCGTCTTTGTGCTCATACCATTGCTTGGCAGTACCCTCCAAGTAGAAAAATACGTTAGCCAAACACACGGTGCAATCCCATTTGTTAACTTATACGCTCATATACCTTCAGCCACTTGTTTGGATCTTGCTCATCGTCACCAGAGAACCCGGAAAGATGTCTCATGTGGTGGCACACAGTTGCTGTCATCGTAACGTCCTCTTTTTCTTCTGTCTCGGGTACATTGCGGTTTGTTGAATACAGCTCGAACTCGGGTTTCTCGCCACGTAAACTGCGGCTCTTTCTTGGCCTGATGGGAGACACTGTGTCGTCGATAATGTGCTCTATCACAAGTTCCAATACCGAGCGCCTCCAGAATAACGTCACGCAGAAGAAGGTGTAATTATATGAATGACGAACACTAACTTCACTTAACGAACGTTTATTCAGCACTTGCACACACGAGAGCGCGGAGCGAACTGCCTCCGGCCACAACACATACAGCATGTATACGGGTACAGAACTGTGCAGGATAATGATTCTTGATATTTGTGGATACTTCTAGAATATACTCGAGCTCAATACAGAAATTAAAATTGTACAGTCCAGGTTAGATTTGAACTCACGACCCTCCAGGTAATAGTTAAGTATCATAACCAATACTCCGCGGCGCTAATCAGCTTCTTTTGTGACAATGTAACAACGGTTCACCAATCTTAAGAACTTAGTACTCGTATTGCGATCAAGTGAAAAATGGTTCGGAATGGGCACGAGCGACTATGCAACAGCACGCGCCGGGATACTAAGGCGGAGTGACCTGTTGCGACAGAAGAAATGCCGTTTTCGACTGTGTGCAGGCTTGTCGCAGTTGTCTCAGTCTGATTCCATTTCCATGACGTATGATCCCGAAACTGCAGAAGGTGTAACTGAAATGAGAAAGGCACTGGATTCACCCTCACCCTTGTGAGTTTTGAACTTCTTTCTTCCTTATTATTCATCTTTATTCGTAATATTTCATAATAAAAGCAAAAGCGTCGTTTTATTCCATACATTTCCACATCCTAGCAGTTGAAAATTGAGTTAGCAGAACGTCTCAAGTTATCCTACTTCTCTATGATTACTGTGAAAACGAAACAACGTAGCAAGGCACGTTATAAGTGCAGATCCACTAATACATGTATATCGAATCAACATTGCCACTGGCCAGTAGTTTCACACTTCATAAATACGTATCTATAGATAGTGGAATGACAGTTTTTAAGACTTACAGAAAAGCTGATGCTGCAGATAATTCAGCCTTTTTTTGTCCCACAGGTTTGACTCAACTGGTGGTAGGAATCCAGTTGGTAACGTTAAAATTAGTGATAGTTTAATTAGGCGTACTATAACTTTACTTTTGTGGAGTCGATACTAGTTACAAATTAAATAGCAGTTTACCTAAAAATATCTGCACGTTGCATAAAAACTGATTCCTATTAGTAGCAGTTAATGAAATTTTGTTTTTCTGTTTTAAATCGCAGTATCGTATGAATGGCTGAGTGCCTATAATGCCGTAATGACGTAATTGTGACAGTATACAAGATGGTCCATTAATCGTGACCGGGCCAAATATCTCACGAAATAAGCGTCAAACGAAAAAACTACAAAGAACGAAACTTGTCTAGGTTGAAGGGGGAAACTAGATGGCGCTATGGTTGGTCAGCTAGATGGCGCTGCCATAGGTCAAACGGATATCAACTGCGGTTTTTTTTTTTAAGAGGAACCCCCATTTTTATAACATATTCGTGAGGTACGTACAGAAATATGAATGTTTTAGTTCGATCACTTTTTTCGCTTTGTGATAGATGGCGCTGTAATAGTCACAAACATATGGCTCACAATTTTAGACGAACGGTTGGTAACAGGTAGGATTTTAAAATTAAAGTGCAGAACCTAGATACGTTTGAACATTTTATTTCGGTTCCTCCAATGTGATACATGTACCCTTCTGAACTTATCATTTCTGACAACGCATGCTGTTAAAGCGTGATTACCTGTAAATACCACATTAATGCAATAAATATTCAAACTGATATCCGTCAACCTCAGTGCAATTGGCAATACGTGTAAAGACATTCCTCTCAACAGCGAGTAGTTCACTTTTCGTAATATTCGCACATGCATTGACAATGCGCTGACGCATGTTGTCAGGCGTTGTCGGTGGATCACGATAACAAATATTCTTCAACTTTCCCAGCAGGAAGAAATCCGGGGACGTCAGATCCGCTGAACGTGGGGGCCATGGTATGGTGCTTCGACGACCAATCCACCTGTCATGAAATATGCTATTCAATACCGCTTCAACCGCACGCGAGCTATGTGCCGGACATCCATCATGTTGGAAGTGCATCGCCATTCTGTCATGCAGTGAAATTCCTGGTGCATAGAAATGTGGTACGGGTGCAATCGATGTTGATGTAGCATTCACAACACCGGCGTTTTTGAGATTCCAGATTCTCGAGCAATTTGTCTGCTACTGATGTTCGGATAAGCCGCGACAGCAGCTAAAACACCTTCTTGGGCATCATCATTTGTTGCAGGTCGTGGATGATGTTTCACATGTGGCTGAACACATCCTATGTCCTTCAATAACGTAACTAACCGGCGAACGGTCCGGACACCTGTATGATGTCTTCCAGGATACCTCGAAGCATACATAGCACACTCCTGTTGGGCATTTTGATCACAATAGCCATTCATTAACACGTTATCGACCTTTTCCTCAGTTGATAAACGGTCCATATTAACACGGGTGATGTATCACGAAGCAAATACCGTCCGCACTGGGGGAATGTTACGTGATACCACGTACTTATACGTTTCTGACTATTACAGTGACATCTATCACAAAGCAAAAAAAGTGGTCGAACTAAAACATTCATATTTCTTTACGTACTACACGAATATGTAATAAAAAAATGGGGGTTCCTATTTTTTTTAAAAGACTTTTGATGCCCGTTTGTCCTATGTCTGCGCCATCTAGCGGGCCGACCATAGCGACATCTGGTTTCCCTCTTCAAGGTAGACGAGTTTCGTTCTTTGTAGTTTTTTCGTTTGATGCTTATTTCGCGAGATATTTGGCCCGGTCACTATCAATGGACCACCACGTATATGTCATATTACTTCGTGTTTCAGTATCCAGGGAATGATTTATGATCCTCCTGTAAATATTGTTTCTTCTTGTAGTCCAGTTCTGTTTTGTGTGGGATTTTCTTAACTAACTTGGAAAAGCAAAGACTGTGAGTTTTCAATTCAATCAATTTTTATAACCAACTGCGAATTTTTTAAAATCAGTTTCCCATTATTGTATAATGATGACGAGTGCAGCATTCGATTCTGCTACAAATTATGTCGCATTAAGAATTCTGTAGCTATCGTAATTAAAAATGTAGCCCTCCCATACTGCGTGAATATTAATTATAAATGTCGCTGCACCTGTGTGAAACATTAAAGGGACTCATTGCACGTCTAAGACTGCGTTACGTTGAGGAATAAACACTTTTCATGAGACCACAGTCGTATTATTGCCTGACTGCGCAGTGAAGTGAATCATCTTCTGTTGTAGGGTATGCTCATACTGTCCACGGTTTTGTATATAATGCGAGACATTCACAAAAATAAAAACATTTTCTGGTATCTGTTTTTATCAAAATATTGATTTCCTAACACACCGACAATAACGCTTCCAAGCTTTTAAATAAACTGTTAGGAGTTTTTTAGAATAAGAAATTACAAACATCTTAACAAGCTGCTATTAAAAAGTTTATTTTTCAATAAAAGGTAGACAGGTACTTTCAGTACCTTGCTGTGATGGGTAATTCTGGTTCTCTTGTATTTCTTTGTGGAATTATTAACTTGGAACCAGCTAATTTCTTCAAAATTAGCTGACACAGCATGTGCAATCCTCTGAAAACAAATTATCACTCACTATGTAGCCATGTTTTGTCGTTTCCGAGATGCACTACAAGCAATTGGCCATTAGACTATTCCAGATCCATAGATGCTGTATAGCTCCATAGTTAGGCGCTTATCAGAAGGAGTGCAGAGGAACATCGTGATCATACACAAGCACAACAAAATATTTTTTTTGTCAAATAGTGAAAAATGAAAACACGGGGTGGAATAACGACCCCCTTCTACCACCACCGACACTTCCACTATCTGGCCACAAAAGAGCACCCCCTTCATGACTCAGCACCACCCAGGATTGTAGCAACTGAAATACATTCTCTGTGGGAGATACGACCATCTCTCGTCGCGCTTTGGAATTAACAATATCCTACACACTATTCGTCTCACACACCTTCCTCCCTCCCCCCATGCTGTGGTATTCTGCCACTCATTGAACCTACCCAATATCTTTGTCCATACCAACTCCAACCTTGCTCCCAACCCCTAGTCTCATGGCTCTTATCCCTCTGTTACACCTAGGTGCCAGACCTGTCACATAAACACACGTGCCATCACCTACTTCAGTCCAGTATTGGCCATCAATTATCCATACCAACTCCAACCATGCTCCCAAACCCTTGTCTCATGGCTCTTATCCCTCTGTTACACCTAGGTGCAAGACCTGTCACATAAACACACGTGCCACCACCTACTTCAGTCCAGTATTGGCCATCAGTTATCCCTTCAACGGCTGGGCTACCTGTGACAGCAGTCACGTGATCTACAAGCTAAGATGCAACCATTGAGCAGGTTCCTACGATGGGCATAAGAACAACAAGCTGTCTGCCCACATGAATTGTTACTGGTAAACTGTCGCCAAGAGACACCTGTCTTCAGTTATTGCTTTGCAACCTATGCCATCTGGACCCTTCCTACCAACACCAGCTTTTCTGAATTGTGCAAGTGGGAGCTCTTTCTGCAATAAATCCTACGTTTCCATAACCTCCACGGCCTCAGCCTTCGCTAGTCCCCATCCTGAAGGCGTCCATCAGCTTCCCTGCTCCCACTCCAGCACTACACAGCCTTCTGATCCACCAACGCATGAACTATTCCGTTTCCCCCGCTCCCCCTTCTTTACTCCTCCTGACTGCACCCAGCCGCCCTACCCTGTCCCCTCCAGGTCCCAGCACACACCCACAAGCAGCACTAACCTCTGCCACACCCATAACCTACTGCCTCTCCCCTCCCCACCGAGTCTCCCAGCGTCCACCATCTATGGATTTCTTCTCCAATCGATCGCAATTGAGCACAGTCAGGCCTCAGTGACCAGGGACAGCGGTTATGTGTGTGTGAGTTGTACTTGTGTGAAAGTGTCAATGTTTTCTACTTTAGAAGAAAGCCTTTTTACGGAATGCTTAAATGTATAGCCGTCCGTTTATTGTACCTTTCTGCATCTCCGTTATTGAAATGGTGTAGCCAATGATTAATTGTGGCTGTTTTTTGCAGTATTTGGGAAAACCTGGCACAAAATAAATTGGTGAATAGGAAAATCCGCAGCCTAGATCACTTGGTAATTTCATTTTATTTCACAGTGACCAGATTCGACAGAATCTTGCTGCCATTATGGGATCTGCAATGCACCAAAAGTTAAGCCATTACGAACAGAAGTAATCAGTGAGTACAGATCCGGATATTACTTATAAGAAGTCCATAAGCATTAGTTCACATGCCTTCCGAAAATTCTTATTAACAAGGATACATGTGTACATGCTTGTCAGACTTGGATGCATGAGCTATTAAGCTGTTTATGCGATAATTGTCGTACTTGTAGGTTTCGTGCTGTGTTCGGGGTTGTGTGGATGACGATTTCCCGGAAGTCAGATGGTATATCGCCAGACTCTTACTTTCTACACACCAACGCGAACAGTCGTTTGTTGCCACTCCCCCCACCCACAATGATTTAAGAAATTCTTGCACTCTTTATGTTGCAACCGTTGCATTTGATTTCTCTCGAAGGCTGTTTTCACTTTCCTATATACTGAGTCAATCCTTCTGACAATCATTCCCTTTTCAATTTCTCCACGTTCTAACGCAACCAATTCGCCTTAGCTTCCCTGCAGTTCCTATTTATTTCATTCCTAAGTGACTTTTAACTATGTATTCCTGATTTTCCAAGAACGTTTCTGTATATTGTGTCTAGGAAGCCCGCATACTCTATTCGCTAGACAAACTTTGAAACAAGACGAATTAATGAGTTTTATAACAATAAAAAAATTACAATACTTAACTTTGGCAATTACACAGATGTGTCACAAACAAAGGACGACATACATAACAATCAATCTGTTTTAGTATTGACAATCCCAAGTCTGTGCTACATAGACAGTACAAGCGAAGAGACTAGAGCTGACGCTGCTGTCCAAGTCGCTAATCCTGAAGCTGCTATTGAATTGGGGCCGTCACCAGTCGGTTGCGGCGTTTATGTCCTCTTCACATAGGGACTGCTGTTGTCGCGTTGTCGTCCTGGAGGGAGGTCAGGTCACCGTGCGATTGGCTGACTTCTTTCCACAGCCTTCTCTTCCCTGTCGTTCCCGACTAGCGTGCCGGCGCTTGACTTCATGCCGTAACACTGTACTTCCTTCTTTCATCTGTCAAATGGATATTTCCTCTGTTACCCATGGTTTCTTCATAGTTACTCCTTTACGTTCTCTTTCCAACTTCAAAGATTGCCCTTTTTAGAGACGTCCATTCCTCGTCAACTGTTACGCCTGCTGAGCTATTCCTTATCGTAGTACCTATAGCCTCGAAGAAGTGTATCTCCTCATTCATTACTACTTCCGAATCCCACTTCTTTGCGCAATGATTCTTGCCGACTAGTCTCTGTGAACAGCCTACTCTTCATAGTAAATTGTGATCTGAGCCTGCACCTGGTCCAGAGTACGGCTTACCGTCCAGTATCTGATTTCGGAATCTCTGCCTGACCATGATGTAATCTAAGTGAAATCTTACCGTGATTCCCGGCCTTTTCCAAGTATATCTCCTCCTCTTGTCATTCTTGAACAGTGTCTTCGCTATTCTTATGTGTAATTAGTCTTTCTCGTCTATCATTCGTATTATCAAGCCCATATTCTCCCGTAACCCTTTCTTCTATTCCTCCATCGTCAACCGCATTTCAATCCTCATGACTATCAGATTTTTACCTTCCTTTATGTACCGAATTACCAGAGGAATATCCTTATACTGTATCTCTACCTCTTCATCTTCGACTTGTGATATCGGCGTGTTTACATTAACTATCGTTGTTGGTATTGGTTTGCTGTCGATTCTGACGACAATAGCCTTATGACTGATCTCTTCACAGTAACGCACTCTCTGTCCTTCCATACTATTCACAACGAATCCTACTCTCGTTATACTATTTTCTGCTGCTGTTGATTTTACCCTATAATCGTCTGATCAGATATCCTTGTCTTCTTACCATTTCACTTCAGTGGCCCCCGCTATATTTCCCTTTTCTGATTTTATAGCTTCACCACCACATTAAAACACGCCCCGACTCGTGGAACGTTACCCTTTCGTTGTTGTTGAATTTTTTCTCATGGTCGCCTCCCCTTAGGTAGTCCCCTCCCGAGCATCCAAATGGGGACTGGTCCGGAATCTTTTGCCAGTGGAGAGATCATCACGACACTCTGACATTTTTTCAGTTACAGGCCACATGTTCTGTGGATACAAATTATGTGTCTTTGATGCAACGGTTTACCATTGCTTTCTGCATCGTCATGTCGCTGATCGCAACTATTCTTCCGCACTTTTTAAAGGAACCATCATGACGCGCAAAGGGAGGAGTGGGGGCAAAGTGAGGAGGGGTCGCAACTCGAGGCCTGGCCACTACGTCCCGTTGTCAGGAACCAAAAGTATAGGGAACGTGGAGCAGAGGTACAAAGAACATCAATTATTTATGTATTTATTTATTTACTTTGTATTTTCTATGAAATCAGTAACTTCAGCGAGAATATCAGGAAACCAGCGTCTCTAGGAGGGGGGAGCGGCAAGTACCAGACTCGGTGAGACTATCAACGCATTCTTTTCCGGAGAAGAACATTCTGAAGACTCTGCTCATTGCAGTAACATTCCAAATAAATTTGAGAAAAGTTGACGGTATTTCAGATTGCTGAGAACTACACAATGGTGTTCATTAAGAAAGTGCCAAAAATCCAGGATATTCTTTTCACCTTCAGCAAACAAATAGTAAACTCTGTGTCCAAAAATCCACTTCACGGAGCTCGACTTCTATGGCGGGAACTACCGCACGTCCGGAAAGAGAAGCAGTTGAGAAAGTATGTTATGAGGAGTCGTACGGGTTATTATCCGTCGCACCAAGAAAGGGGCAGCCCGCCCCTCCCATCTGGGTGGTGCTCGTCCATGTCCAAAATATCACAGGTGAGTCAAAACGGGGTGTCTGAAAACTGAATACCGTGAAGGCGTGATTGGCATACTTGCTTCCCATTGACCGTAAAATAACATGCAGATTGGGCATCAGTGCAAGATAAGGAGCTCACACAGATCACCAGACGGTACGCCAGCCATGTGGGGATGCTTTCCATCAACCACATTCAAGGACCTGTGCGCCGACGAATGCCATAGATCGCCTTCGTAGATGTGACATACCTTGGCAGTATCGCAGTATGGCCGTAGCTCAATTGGAAGAAAAATTGGCATAAATAAAAGAAGGGCGGTGGGACGTCCGAAAGTTTGATAGGTGCTGAGAGAGAGTGTGGTGCAACGACCTCCAGCGACAGGCAGGTAGGACATCGGCTTCACAGCGCCATTTTGAGCTTACTACAAGGGCTGTGCTCTACCAGGGAGGGAGAGGGTCTCGTACCTTATCTGGAACGGCGTGTTGTGGTAAACATATGCCGCCGGCATACAGCGGGCCATGGGCGGCGGAACAGGAAGCGTCTGTGCCACGTGCGGCATACGTGACGCCAAACATACATTGACAAATCGTGTGCGCTGCAGAAGATCGAGGGCTCGTGAACCATCATCTGCAGTGGAGCCGGTAGTTGGGACAGCAAGCACCATCAGTTGGCGGCAATCGTGCGCCGCAAATCACTTGCGAAATCGAGACCTAAGCGTCGGATACTGGCAACCACACGCAATGAAGCAGCGCTGTCCACAGGAAGCCCCGAACCAATAGCCACTGCACTCGATTTCAGGACGTTAAGGTAGCTACCAGGAACTTCGCATTGAGTGGTAACCCTTGCCAGTGACTCCCTGACCTCAGCACCACTACGAAGAACGATTACGAAATAGTCTACATAAGCAGTGCAGCTGAATACATGGCCACCGAAAGACATCGTAGACAGAAGATGATGGAAACCACAGAGACCGAAGTGGCCGTGCGGTTCTAGGCGCTGCAGTCTGGAACCGCGAGACCGCTACGGTCGCAGGTTCGAATCCTACCTCGGGCATGGATGTGTGTGATGTCCTTAGTTAGGTTTAAGTAGTTCTAAGTTCTAGGGGGCTAATGACCTCAGAAGTTGAGTCCGATAGTGTTCAGAGCCATTTTTGAAACCACAGAGATCTAGTCCAATGGAGAAACCCTACAATAGTACAGAGAACGGGAGTTTTGACGCTCCGAATTGCGGATCAAGATGGGAGGAGTAAGACGGCCATTATAGATAAAGCGGGACGTAGCAGCACGAAGGCGATGCGTCACGACATCGACGTTAGTATCAGGGTATCCCGTATTGCGGAACAGAGCGCAGAGCGGATGTTTTTAGCACCTCCCAAAGGAGTTTGGTCATAGGCAATCACGTACCAGGCCGTTCCTTTAAGCCATGCTGCCTAGATCTTCTTTCAGCTGTTCAGCAACGTCAAGGGGCGGTAGTCGCATATCCGAGATGTACCCAAGGCTTGTGGATAAGGATCGGGAGGCCGTTGAGGAAACCGTCTAGGATCTGCACGGGAGGCGACATCAGGTCCCGGCAAATTTCCGTCCACACTGGTGCCATGACGGGGCGAAGCAACTCCAGTGGGAGGTCGTCATGGACAGGCGACTTGTTTTTAAAATCCACCTGGGTAGCATCATGGTCTTTGTCCTCCATGACGTCGACAAGCAGATCTATCATTGCATCCCCAGCAACCTAACCAATGGAGAGTGACAAGAACGCAAAAGTGTAGGCAAGATGGTGACGTTGTACCGGGTACAACATAATGTGCGTGTAGAGCAGACCCTACATTGCCCTGGGTAGCGCCACCAGTCATCAGCCTTAAGAACATCAATCAAAGTCCTCCGACGGTGGTGAAGTTCTAGTAACACATGCTACATGTAAATACGCTCCTGCGCTAACCCGACATGTGTGTATGTGCGCCTTGACTATAGCTCGGCTGAGGTAATGGCGAGAGAGGAGGAGTGACCTGTGCCTTGGCAAGATTCACCGTCGCCTCTCGCTCTGGCGAATGTAGCAACGTAGTACATTCCCAGAAAACTGAAATAGGAATCCTGAGGTTGTAGCCGCGCCGACCTCCATTCTCTAGCGAATCAAGGCCCTGCGGACAGCAGGTTTTGCTCACAGAACAACCATGACAGGGCAGACTGATATCCATGAAGTCGTTGTGCCGTGGCGGCGGTATTACCGATCGATTATCGATCTTTGGGCCTCCGAGTGGTGTTTGTTCTCCGTTGCTGGGCGCCTCCTGGCGGCGGGTGGCGCCGTCTCTGTCCGGTGGCGTGTGCGCGGGAATCATGTTTGGGCGCGAGCGGCGCAAGCATTGCCTTTTGCGTTGGACGGTGGGTCCCTCCGCGCTGTCGCTGGCCGGGGCTGGTGTTACTTGCTGCTCCCCGGGTCGGTGGTTGGAGTCGTCGCCTGATTACCAGCTTTCCTGTCCTGTCTGATTGCGCCTTGCTGGGTCTAGATAGTACTCGTGCCGGATCATCATTTTCGCGGCGATTCCCCTGGACCGCGTCTTGCCAGGAGCTTGTGGCTGTGCTGCTCCCAGATATCCACTCCTGGAAATTGAAATAAGAACACCGTGAATTCATTGTCCCAGGAAGAGGAAACTTTATTGACACATTCCTGGGGTCAGATACATCACATGATCACACTGACAGAACCACAGGCAAATAGACACAGGCAACAGAGCATGCACAATGTCGGCACTAGTACAGTGTATATCCACCTTTCGCAGCAATGCAGGCTGCTATTCTCCCATGGAGACGATCGTAGAGATGCTGGATGTAGTCCTGTGGAACGGCTTCCCATGCCATTTCCACCTGGCGCCTCAGTTGGACCAGCGTTCGTGCTGGACGTGCAGACCGCGTGAGACGACGCTTCATCCAGTCCCAAACATGCTCAATGGGGGACAGATCCGGAGATCTTGCTGGCCAGGGTAGATGACGTACACCTTCTAGAGCACGTTGGGTGGCACGGGATACATACGGACGTGCATTGTCCTGTTGGAACAGCAAGTTCCCTTGCCGGTCTAGGAATGGTAGAACGATGGGTTCGATGACGGTTTGGATGTACCGTGCACTATTCAGTGTCCCCTCGACGATCACCAGTGGTGTACGGCCAGTGTAGGAGATCGCTCCCCACACCATGATGCCGGGTGTTGGCCCTGTGTGCCTCGGTCGTATGCAGTCCTGATTGTGGCGCTCACCTGCACGGCGCCAAACACGCATACGACCATCGTTGGCACCAAGGCAGAAGCGACTCTCATCGCTGAAGACGACACGTCTCCATTCGTCCCTCCATTCACGCCTGTCGCGACACCACTGGAGGCGGGCTGCACGATGTTGGGGCGTGAGCGGAAGACGGCCTAACGGTGTGCGGGACCGTAGCCCAGCTTCATGGAGACGGTTGCGAATGGTCCTCGCCGATACCCCAGGAGCAACAGTGTCCCTAATTTGCTGCGAAGTGGCGGTGCGGTCCCCTACGGCACTGCGTAGGATCCTACGTGCGTCGCTGCGGTCCGGTCCCAGGTCGACGGGCACGTGCACCTTCCGCCGACCACTGGCGACAACATCGATGTACTGTGGAGACCTCACGCCCCACGTGTTGAGCAATTCGGCGGTAGGTCCACCCGGCCTCCCGCATGCCCACTATACGCCCTCGCTCAAAGTCCGTCAACTGCGCATACGGTTCACGTCCACGCTGTCGCGGCATGCTACCAGTGTTAAAGACAGCGATGGAGCTCCGTATGCCACGGCAAACTGGCTGACACTGACGGCGGCGGTGCACAAATGCTGCGCAGCTAGCGCCATTCGACGGCCAACACCGCGGTTCCTGGTGTGTCCGCTGTGCCGTGCGTGTGATCATTGCTTGTACAGCCCTCTCGCGGTGTCCGGAACAAGTATGGTGGGTCTGACACACCGGTGTCAATGTGTTCTTTTTTCCATTTCCAGGATTGTAGTTTGCAGGGGAGTACCTTTCTGTGCTCCGAAGTTTGGTCTTGTTTGTGTGTTTCAGCGTGCTATGGCTAAGAAGATTATCTTCGTTGTTATGATTGTGTCGGAAACGTGGGCAAACCCCAGTGTTCGTGTTTCTCGGCATTCTGTGGGGCTATATACCTTACTTAGTGTGTTTTTCTTGGCGTTCTATTGTGCCGTTGCAGAACTTTGTTTAACCTTTCCCCTCACTCTTCTGCAGAATACCTTTGGATCCTGTGGCTGTAATTTCGCTTTTGCCAAGTTCCATGGTTTTGAGGGACAGTTGATTAAATTATGTTTTGGAATTTATGGGATTCTGTGTGTTTGTCTGGGGTTTTCGCTGGCCTCTGCCCGTGCGATTTCCCGTTTCCTCGCCCGGGCGTCGTACGTAAAGTTTAAGGTGAGTGAATTTCCGTAGTTCTCGTCCAGCGGTTCGGTGGGCCCCGTGCCAATTTTTTTTTTTTTTTTTTTTGACCTTTCCTGTCCTATCTCCCTGGCTTAAGGTTGGCTCCTCTGTGCCCGTACGCGAGTGTGTATGTGGGCAACGGCGATCGTTTCCTGACGTGTTTACCGTTTCTTGCCGACTTCTCTGCATAGACTGCCGAATCTGTAATTTGGTCTATGCCATGTTATAGTTGCTTCAAGTTGGTTCGCTCACTCCCCTTGGTAATGACATCTGCGCACATATGAGATTGAATAATGTTTTGAACTATTGTGTCCGCAGCTCGTGGTCGTGCGGTAGCGTTCTCGCTTCCCACGCCCGGGTTCGATTCCCGGCGGGGTCAGGGATTTTCTCTGCCTCGTGATGACTGGGTGTTGTGTGATGTCCTTAGGTTAGTTAGGTTTAAGTACGTAGTTCTAAGTTCTAGGGGACTGATGACCATGGATGTTAAGTCCCATAGTGCTCAGAGCCATTTGAACAATTTTTTTTTGAACTATTGTAAGCTGGTGGTTGCCGCCGTGTGTGTTAAATTTTAACTTGTATTTAAGTTTTGCTGTAACTGTATTTTGTTAACTCAGGTAATTTTATCTTGCGTACAGCTGCGATGTCAGAAATGTTAAAATCTAGCCTTGGGCTCCTTTTTCTTTTTATGTTGATAACTGATGCAGCATTTTAGTGTAATGATTTATCTTTTACGTTTTGGGAAAATTTGGTCTTGGCAAATCCTTGAGGTTAAATTGTGCAACTTGTGTCTATGATCTATGGAAGTGTTGGGCTGGATTGCAGTTTCTCGTTAGGCCTATCACTTATTGTTTTACTAAAGGCATTAAGGAATATTTATTTAAAGTTTTTTTTAAATTAACAATCATAAATTTTATCTTACCTGTGAAGTCACATTTGTGGAGAGGTCTTATTTAAATTCCATTGTCTTCCCAGCTTGCCATTTTCTACTGTATTAAAAGTGTTTCTTGTTTTGATTAATGGCAGCTGCTTGCCTTAAAGAACTAAAGCTGATTTTGAAAGATTGAGAATTAGTGTAACTGTTCACTCCAATGAAACCACTGTGTTAAAAGAAAAATTTTGGTGCTACCATTTGTTTCGCGCTTGTTCCCCTGCCACGGCTCGGGCGTCGACAACAAGCTATCCACGTGGTGCCGACGAGCACTCGAATGTGGTACGATGGATCATGTTCAGTTTCCGTGGTCGCCGTCCCTTCATCTTTCGGTATTGCGGCGGATATAACACGATCGAGGCGGCTGAAAGAATGGCTAGTGAAATGTATAAACCCCGGACTACTACCGTGATCAGGCACCCAGGTAGCCACAAGGTTTAGGTGCTCGAGAATTGCCGCTTGCGTTGCGAATGGAGAGTGATGGATGGAGGTGAAATCACCTCCCACGGTCAATGGATGCTGCCGACACACGAACAGAGGCTTTGACTGCCTCTGAGAAGAAAATGGAACGTTGGCAGTGGTGACCCGAACCAGATGGATCATACACGTCGATGATGCTGATGACACGAAACGTGCACCAGAGAGACAGGCAAACTTACCAGCGACGATACGCTATCAGTAGGAGAAGCACAGGAGCCATGTGCCGCGAAACCACGGGGAGCACAGAAAGTTTGCAACATGCCCCTTGTGAAAGGTGAACAACGTCGAAGCCTTCAACACACGTAATTTCACCGTTTTTGGTGTACGCGAAAGCTATTGGTACTGACTGTAGCTATGCGATAAGACGGGAAGGCTGTCATCGCGAGGAATATGACGATTCAGCCATGGGGAAAGCACAGGGAGCTCCTTGTGAGGCCGAATTAGGCTAACGCGGTATTTGGTTTACCGATATGTATTAACACGAACGGTAAAACACGAGTAATGATCAGAACTCCATCTGCGACCGAGCAGCGCTGCTGCACAGCAGAAAGCAGTGAGCGCCAGCCGAGGCGATGCTGCCGCTGCTGGGGCGTTCATTGGCTGTTCTTCATGTTTTACTGTCTGTTAATACGTACCGATAAAATTAATGTCGCACTAAACTAATATGGGCCCGCCCTATCGAATGGACACACAAGATTCCGCTTTAAAAATCATTTCGTGTGTGATGGCAAATAAACACACTGTTTCCGTCTACGTTTTCCGTCGCATGAGAGAAGTGAGCAGTAGGAATTTTTTGGGCTGATTCCAGTTATACAACGCAGAAAATAAATTGGAATCTTCAGAAAGATGAGAGAAAATGCACCTCATAGATCTTTGGAGGGACAATATACAGGACTGGCGAGCTAAGACTGGCTTTAAAGTAGGCAACCGAACTTACATCATCGCACTAAGCTCCAGATGTAAGCTGGGTCGTCTATTTTGAGGCGCATGTAATATTTACCAAAAAAATTGCACCCAACAGGAAAAGGTTCGTAGCAAGTGACACAGTGTACTTTCATGGTGTTTGGGCGGCAGTGCTACTAGGCGAAAGTCACCGACTGAATGTCACCCTAGTTTATCTTTTTTGTATTCGTAGCGTATTGTCAACACGTAGCAGAGAGTCTCCCTTGAGGCTGCTTGTTCCAGCATCCGAGTTTCGCCGCTTGTTCCGGCGACAGTCACTTTCCGAAGGTTACTTCTATAAACAAAAAAATTCGATGTGAATTATTGACTAAACTGTTCACCAAACAAAAGAAAGCTATTTTCGTATGCTAATATAATCTGTTCTTTTTTGCAGGCTACAGTTTAGTGTAGATTGGAAATTCGCGCTGCACATTCACATGCACACATAAATTCATACACACACACACACACACACACACACACACACACACACACACACACAAAAAAAAAAAACATGGATGCACCCCGCACGCACGGAAGGGCGCAAGCGCGCACATACACACACACACACACACACACACATGTTCTATTCCTTTTTACATTCTTGACAGCACTCACAAAATCATTGTTTACGTTCTTAACAGTATCCACGAAATTATTGTTGCTCTTCGCTAACTTCCCTCTAACAGCCTGCGTAGTGCCTCATTGTCTAAAACAATCAAGGCAGGTATCAGCAACTGATATATCCACATCCATACCAGTATTATAAATGCGGAAGTACCTCTGTTGGTTACGCTTCTACTATTAAAACACTGAACTGTTTTTAATGAAAATTCGTATGCAGACTCGAAGAACGTAGGCTACTTTAGAAAGTATGAAGTACAAGACATTTATTGATTTGAAGGATATAACGCGAAATAGGTAAGAATAATTACTCTTCGAAAGAAGCTATACACTCTTTGTCTTTTGAAATACATATTATTTGTGAATATGCTTTTGTTATTTGATGAGATCTACATAGTGCGATTCAGCGTAGTGAACACAATGCTTATACCATCCTCCACCTTTCTTTAAAGTCAGTACCGCCATTAGATTGCTGTTCATTTACAGTGTTACATTTACACTTACACAATCATTATTTTGGCTTCAAAGTGTCATTATAAAGAGTTTTAAGTGTTATAAATTGCCTAAGATGGCATACTGTCGTATTAAAATACACTATTAGACACATTGTCTAAGAGTCGATATATCAGTCAGAGCCTACTGCTTTGTTCCATTAGGCTCTGCCAGATATATCGACTCTTAGACAATGTGTCTAATAGTGTATTTT
Source organism: Schistocerca cancellata (assembly GCF_023864275.1). NCBI lineage: Eukaryota > Metazoa > Arthropoda > Insecta > Orthoptera > Acrididae > Schistocerca > Schistocerca cancellata. The sequence continues at coordinate 768,086,133 of NC_064630.1, forward strand.
AATACGACAGTATGCCATCTTAGGCAATTTATAACATTTAAAACTCTTTATAATGACACTTAGAAGCCAAAATAATGATTGTGTAAGTGTAAATGTAACACTGTATATGAACAGCAGTCTAATGACGGTACTGAATCTAAAGAAATATATTACGACATTATCCCTACATTATGAAAATGTTATTAAATCCTCTACGTGCTTAATCCGTACTTCCATACTAATATCAATCACAAACTCATTGCATTTTATTCGCTGAGGGTCTCGCTTCGCTAGCAACATTCGAGGCGCTTGCTAACACGCCTCAACTGTTGGTTATCTTATGGTTAGCGTTTCTGTCCTTCATCCTTGGGGTTCCGGGTTCGATTCGCAGGACTGTCAAAATTTCCCGCTCATGCCTGAGTGTGTGTGTTGTTCTCACCAAAATTTTACCATCTTCGACAGCTAAATTGCAGAAGTGGCGTCAAATAAAAACACTAGCACCAAGCGCCCGAACTTCCTGAACGGCACCTCCCGGCCAATAAAACCATACACACATTTAATTTCATTTTATTTTACTGAATGCTAGTGCAGCCACGGGTAACAACTAGTCCCTTATAAAATGTGGTTGAGTTAGAACGCGTCACACCATGAATGACTTGACTGCACGTCATCGAACTGATAACCCCGTGTTTCCACGGCTGTGGGAAACCATTAGAATATCGACCCTATGTGACCTTATTTTCAGTTGAGAAAAATACCGTCCATGCATATTAACAATGGTGTGAGCACACGACAGCTGTTGAGGGTACCTACGATAACTGAACTTTTTAGGTGGATATCGCTACATCTGACACCGACGTTCAGGCTGCCACCATCTTTCTTGTGATCAGAAAAATAAAATAATTGGAACGCGGGGTGTGGGAGCACCACACCGACAGACCATACAGACAGCACGACGGCTGCCGAATGAAAGGTGACCAAATGTACTCAGGACAACAGAGCGGTGAGCAGCGTAGCCTTTGAGAGGGACTGTAATACTATGAGGCAGTAGGACTGTTGGGCTGGATCTGACGAAAAGGCGGATGATAACAAATGAAACACGGGGAAAGGCTATAGGCAGGAAGACTGTTAGCACGAACAAACTTCTGGAAGCTGTGTTGGGGTACAGTTATCACATGCATTGCTTACAGCTGAACTGTGTCATGTCCTTAGCTAAAACACAAGTCCTGTAAACAATGCCCAAAGTTAATCAGAGTGAAAACGAAAGTTTGACGTGGGCGAAGTCACAGGACCCTGTGTGTAGGGCAGAGACGCAGCAGCCACAGCCACATGCACCATACACCAAGTCAGGAGACGATGGAACCCTGTTATTTGAGAAACGTTACTGGGCGAAGTCGGTAGTAAAGGGATGAATAAAATGACAGAATTAATGAAGCAACTTCCTTAGGCAGTAAAGGATGAGTATGGCGGCAGAATTCATGAAACAAATAAATTACGCAGTAAAGACCAAAACATAGACACATTAATGAAGCAACACTCTTACCCAAAAACTGTCAGACAGACAGTGCAGGATGTAAGAGAGAAAGAGAGGGAGGCTTATGGTAGAGATTTGTTGTGGGTTGGCAAGAGAGCCAACCCGGTACTACTAGAGGAAGCCGAAAGGCACGCGTTTTAGCTCACGCAGGCTGGCGTGAGGTCTGGAACAGGTCAAGGAAATTAGACTTAGAAAAACCTGACATAGCTGGTGGAATACTTAACTTTAGTCCATAAATGGTGAACGTCGCTCTTGACGGTACATGTTTTACAGTACCAATAGTAACTGGTAATGGCGCCTTGCTGGGTCGTAGCAATTGACGTAGCTGAAGGCTATGCTAACTATCGTCTCGGCAAATGAGAGCGTATTTTGTCAGTGAACCATCGCTAGCAAAGTCGGTTGAACAACTGGGGCGAGTGCTAGGAAGTCTCTCTAGACCTGCCGTGTGGCGGAGCTCGGTCTGCAATCACTGATAGTGGCGACACGCGGGTCCGACGTATACTAACGGACCGCGGCCGATTTAAAGGCTACCACCTAGCAAGTGTGGTGTCTGGCGGTGACACCACAAGATTAGCGCTACATCAGAAAACAATGAAAAGCTTATGACATATTTGCTAACCATATATGGAAATACATTGCTGGAAAAAATTACTACATTGAACTGATGTCTATTTTGGTCCGATGACGTTACATCATATCTGGATCATAGCAGGTGTACTGATAACGGTTAGAACGTCATCTGCCAATAGGTGGTGTACTACGAGAGCTCCATCTACGTCTACGCACCAATAAGAAATGCTTGCTGACAGAAGGCTTAGTGTGGTGCAGTCGAGTGAAGCAGGCACTCAAAACGTCACGGAGATGCACCCGTGCTTCTTACAGCCAACTGAGCGAGTTTGGAAGGGGTCAAAGTGTGGTCTTCCCAGCGGCGGGGTGGTTCTTTCGGAGAATTGCCACACAAGTTGCATCAATTGTGCTGCGTCAGTTGTGTATCGATGCTGGTATCAGCGGTCACGTGAACGTTCTCACAGCGGTAAACGAGGTTCAAATCGTCATCGATGAACAGAAGTCCACTAGGATCGTTCTACGGGCAGCAGTGGCAGATCGTACGCATACCACAGCACAGACAGAATGGCTTGTTTGCTCAGACGTGTCAACACGAACTGTTGCAAAGCAGTCATTAGCAGTAGAGTACAGGCAAGCCCACCTCCACCCACGCCACAGCATGGGCGTGGACGGCTCGACGGATGCCATCAGAGAATCACTTGACGCACGGTGGTCTCCAGCGATGAAAGCAGATTCAGCCTGCACGCAAGTAATGGTCGTTTCCACGCTCGACGCTCACCTGGTGACCGATGTCTCGTAGAGTGTATTCGTCCAGGAAACACTGACCCCATCCCTTGGCCTCACGGTCTGGGATGCCGTAAGATAAGACTCGCGTTCACCTCAGGGTGATCCTGGAGGAGAGGCTAGCCAGCGCTCCCTAGCTGCAGAATGTTGTTAGACCCGTCATTTCGCCGTTCTTGCAACAGAAATGTGATGTGTTCTACCAACTGGGTAACACTCACCTAGGTACTGCCCGTGAAACTCAACATGCTCTTCAAGAGATGCAGAAAATTCCCGGACCAGCTTAATCTCCGGACACGTCTCAAATCGAGCACGCGTAGATATGATGCGTCCGGCCGCGGTGGTCTAGCGGTTCTAGGCGTTCAGTCCGGAACCGCGCGACTGCTACGGTCGCAGGTTCGAATCCTGCCTCGGGTATGGATGTGTGTGATGTCATTAGGTTAGTTAGGTTTAAGTAGTTCTAAGTTCTAGGGGACTGATGACCACAGATGTTACGTCCCATAGTGCTCAGAGCCATTTGAACCATTGTTGATATGATGCGACGAGAAGTAACTAGTGCGTTTCATCACCTAACAACTCTTGCAGAACTACGTGAAAAGGTCGAGTACGCATGGCGTAACGTATACGAGGACAGTATCCGCTATCTATACGATAGACTGGATACCAGAATAAGAGCCTACATTGTCACCTATGGAGGCTACAGCACTACCAAATGGTGTTTCAACATGGGTCAATACATGGTACAACCACTTGTGGTAGTGATCTGTAAATGTAACCTTTTCATGTACTCCATATGCACTGTGGCAAAAATAAATCTAAAATGAATCGAAAATCTCTAAAAGAGTGTAGGAATGTTTTTTTTTCCGGCAGTGTATTTCCTCTCCCCTCCACAGAGTCTCTTAAGGATTTTTGAAGAACAGGGAAACCAAGATAGCCAGTAAGGCGGTGCGAAGTTTTCTACACCACTTCATGGTAGGGGATGGTGGGCTGGAAATGGAAGGCGGAACGAAACTCGAGGATGAAGCGTCCACAGACGTAGTTTTAGGGAAATGTAGTCAAGTGTTGCCGAGAAGACAGTATGGGTGAGCTGCAGGGCTCTCTTGATATTATATATTCATACGAGGAATTCGGTTTGCATGCAGCACATTAATATGCATCAACGTTTCTGTGTAACACTTCACTTAAGCGAGGAGGCACCTCAGATAAAAAAGGTTAGTCTGTAACATGAGATTCAAAGTAAAATTAAAGGTTAATTATACCTTTTAAGTGCTTAGTCACCTCGTCATCCCCAACGACCTACACCGACCGCAGGGAATTTACGTCACATAATCGACGCTCTCTCTCACTTCGGTCAGCCGACTGGATTCCCTTGAACACGAACCGCTGTCACTCCATCCTCTCCAAAACCTATGCTCGGGACAAGACAACACTACCACAAACAACAAGAACTTACGTGCCGTCGTGTCTGAGGCAACTGGCACACTGAGTGGCGTTATGTGGTGTGATGACTCTCATTTTGGTTTCTGGACGGCAGATCGTATGTATGTACACAATCTGGTGGCAGGTTATAAGAAGCACTTATTCCAGAGATTTACCTTTCCGCCTCTTGGAACCATCGTGTTGGGAGCTGCTGGATATGCCACCAAGAAAAATTTAGTAATTGTTGGATGGAGGGAAGCGAAATTTGCATATTACAGCGAAATAATGTGGGCTAATGCAGATACATAGCACATCTGTTCAGTAATGTAGTTCAAACCACACAGTACATATTCTTGCTCGGTACCATGACTTCCAGACTATGAAAACGAGAAGACAGGAGGAACCGAACTAGCAGTATCTGAATAAGGAAATTCTTATTTTATTGTAATTGTGTATCATCAAAACATTCCAATTCGTACGCGTGCCTGACCGTCTAGTCGTAATGAATGTGTTGATTACACGTATTATAACAGCCACTTATGTGTAGTAGCTCTCATAAAAAGTGATTGAACTTGGTTTCATAGTGAATGATAATTTGTATTTCGAGAATATTACGTTCCATGTTAACAATACGTGACAAATTATGAATATTCAAAGCTCCGCAGCAGAACTGCAATGTAAGAATTTCTCAGAAGTATTTGCAGTAAATTATTCAAATTTCATATCTCCCATTATTCTTGAAAAATTAACTGTCTAATGTTTCCAGAATGAGATTTTCACTCTGCAGCGGAATGTGCACTGATATGAAACTTCCTGGCAGATTAAAACTGTGTGCCCGACCGAGACTCGAACTCGGGACCTTTGCCTTTCGCGGGCAAGTGCTCTACCATCTTTTTTTTTTCTTTTTGTTTTTTTTTTTTTTTGTTTTTAATATCTGATCCACTTCAGGCGTTGGCTCCTGAGTAAACCCACCCCAGAGAGCTGTCTATAGACCAGGGGAAGTATGGGAAATCAAGGTTAGGGCTATCCGTTGCCACTTTTTTTTTATATGATTACATTTATGGAGCGTGTACAAATGAGAATTCTAGTAACTATGTGTTACAAGTAAGTGTTACAACAACAAAGGTGGCATAAAAGAGTAATCAAAAAATAAAAATATAAACCACTGATGTAATTCTAACTAAAAGGTTCTTCAAGAATGTAATTGGTTCCACTTGGAGCCTCGCCATCGTTATCTGAAATCTCCAATAGCGCCTTTGAAGGGCATCTGCAACGGAGGCATTCTGCTTCGCTAGTGCCTCAAGGAAAACAGTATCCTTGCAGCAGCTTGTCTCTTCCTTTGGTCATGGCTGACAAGGCAGAACGTTGAGCCGTTAGTGTGATGCGGCACAGCACATTAACCACAGCCGGGCACTCCCCAGCTGAGTGGGGGGTTAACGAAAACGCTGCGTAAATAATTTGCGAAGAGCGTACGGTATTTCGGTGTGCGTTCGAGGGCATTGTGAGTATTTTGTAGGAACCACCAGTAATCAAGCTGCTCTTTCTCTCCGTCGCTAAAGATGTAGGCGACGGTAAGTCCTGTGAACCATGTAAGCGCATGATATTTTGCAGCCGGAAAGTAAGTGTCATCGGGACAGAGTAGGGTCTGCGGGTCAATCATATCAGGTGTGACCCGGAGGTAACAAGCCAATATCTTCTGTGCTAGTCGCCAAACTCCGGACGATGATGCGCAAGTAAAACGATGTTCAGCGGTATCCAAAAGGTGACAATCTGGGCAATAAGGGGAGTCTGCCAGTCCAATAGTGTGAAGTCGCTGGCGTGTGGCATATTTTTTGTTGGCGATCTGATACCACTTCGAACGCACCGTGGGTGACAGAAAGTGGTGGTGTATCGTTCTCCACACTCTTGGCCAGTGAACCGTAGGGTACTTGTTTTCCACCACGTTATGGTGAACAGCCCGCAGAAGGCTGGTATAAAAATCTTTCGCCTTTGGTGGACGTGTGGCGGAGAGGTTCGAGCTGACATAGCTGTAATCAAGAATGAAGGTCGACACATGGGAGAGCTGTGGTGCGACGTGCGCAACCGACACCGGCGGGACGTTAGAGGCTGGCATCAGAACCTGTAGTAAACGACCCGTGAGAGAGGTATATTGACTTTTCCATCGTTTCCTCATGTTGCTCATGTAAAGGGCAGCTGCTCTCGCCCTGACGTTGACCAATCCCAGCCCTTCTTTGTGCACTAGGAGGGTAAGAGTGTCGTATCGTACTTTAAAGATATGACCTGCGGAAATGTAGTAACTGAAGGCCGCCTGAAGCCGGCGACCTATCTGCAGCGGTAGTGGAGGACCTGTGCCACGTGGTTGAGTTTGGATGCTACGTAGAGGTTCAGGTATTCAACACGTTGTAGCTGATTCAAGTCCCGGAGCAGGTTCTGTCGCACCATTGCGCGTATGATCTGTAATAACCGTTGGTAGTTTGCTGCAGCTGTTTTACGTACATCTTTCTTGAACGTGATTCCCAAATATCGCAGATCAGAAACTGGTGGGAGGGGAGCGAGGGCTTCCGGTCCGAGACCACGCCCAATGTCCAACACCGCCGACTTGTTGATGTTCAGAAGACTGCCTGCGGCCTGTCCGTATCGCTCAATCCAGGGTAGTATGCTTTGAACTTCGTCATTGGAACGAACCAGCAGTAGCAGGTCGTCAGCGTATGTCCTATAGCGAAAGGTGACTTCCCGCAGCGTGATGCCAAATAGGCGGTGGTTAAGGCCCCCTAGGAGTGGCTCGAGTGCGATTGCATAAAGGTAGGTAGAAAGGGGACAACCCTGTCGTAGAGACCACTTAATGGGTGCTGGTCCTACCGTCCTCCCATTGACCTGGACGTGTGAGCTGGCTGCGGTCCAAACACGCCGTAGGGTGTCGATGAGGCGCGGTTGTGGTGCACTCTATCAAAGGCGCGGTTGAAATCGACGTAGACGATCGCCGCTCTCAGACGGCACGCAGAAGCGATCGCTATTAAGTCCCTGCAGTCACCGGTGGCCATGTGTATGTTGGATTCTCCCACCTGCGACGTCTGTTCTGGAGCGAGGATCATCGGCAAAGTCGTCTTAATACGGCTCGCCATAATCCTGGTGAAAATCTTGTAATCGGCGTTCAGCATTGTAAGCGGCCGATAGTCGTTAACCGATAGCCCTCCACCTGGCTTGTGTACTGGTATGAGGAGACCTTCTACAAACGCTGGCGGCACAACACAGTCTGGAGACATAAGTTCGCGGAACATTATAACCCAGCGAGGCATCATGAGGTCACGGAAAGTCTGGTAGAATTCGATGGGCAATCCATCAGGTCCAGGAGATTTATTGGCCGCACCTTTCTCCACGGCGTCTTCGACTTCTTCGAGTGAGATTTCCTCTGTTAGTGCATTCACGGTAGCCTCGTCGATAGTACGTGTTACCTGCTGTAACACTTCAGTAGTGGCCTCCTCATTGACGGTTCTTTCCTTGTGAAGATGACGAAAATGATCCTCCACCGCCTTTACTATGGTTGCTTGGGTCATACATAAGCGACCGTCGTGTGTCCTGAGTTGTGTGATTAAATGTTGGCGTTGTCGGCGCTTATCCGCCACAACGTGGTGCATAGTGGGTTCCTCTGCAACTGTTCGGTCATGCCGTCGCTAGCGGACTACTGCACCTTCTAGTCGACGCTTCGTCAATGATAGTATGTGAGCCTTGATTCTGCTTTGGTTATGTTGTCTCTCCGGGGAAGGGGGTATGGCGTCGAGGTCCCTGAGTGCCGCGTAGTAAAAATCGAGGGTCTGTCGATGCCACGCAGTCACGTCCTTGCCATATCGCATAAGTGTCCTACGGATTGCTGGTTTGGCACAGAGGAGCCACCACTCCAGGGTCGAGGTGTACCGTGGGTGGCGGCGTTCACAGTCAGTCCACGTTGCTGCAACTTGCCGACGGCAATCCAGGTCCTGGAGATGAGTTATGTTGAGCTTCCAAAAGCCATTGCTGCGCCAGACTTGTTGGGGGCGTAGGTGTATAGTGCAGATATAGGCACTGTGATCGGAATAGGCTTGAGGCCATAATTCGGCGTCCACCACATCTTGTGTGAGATCTTGTGACACATATATGCGGTCAAGTCGGCTGGCCGAATGACTGGTAAGATGAGTGTGGCCAGAGCGGTTACCGTGGACTTTTTCCCACGTATCGCACAAGTGAAGTTCTTGGATCATTGCACCCAGTTCCGGACAAGGCATGTAATTTGGGATTTGGTCCTTGGGGTGAAGTAAGCAATTAAAATCGCCGGCGAAGACGCTGTGGTCGTATCGTCCAAGGAAAAGGGGAGCGACATCCGTGGAGTAGAATTTGGCGCGGTCGTGACGTCTTGTGGTACCCGACGGCGCGTAAACATTAATGAATCGGGTGTTGAGTGCCGTAAATGCTATTCCTCGCGCGGAGGGAAGAAACGTGACGTCGGTAACTTCAATACCTTCACGCACTAATATTGCCACTCCGGTGTCTGCAGGGCTACCGGGCGTCACATGTGTGGCGTAACCGTAAAAGTGCGGGAGTGCAGTCGTTTTCACTTCTTGTAGGAAAGCAAAGTCAACTCCCATGGCTCGTATGGTTTCTTTCAAAAGTTGGATCTTGACAGGAGAACTGATCATGTTGATATTCATTGTCGCCAGGCGGTAAGCCTGGCAACGCGTTGTTTGGGCGAGGTTATCCATGTTAAAGTTGGAGAGAAGCGAACATCGGAAGTGATGTCACCCCCCGCCAAACGCGGTCCTCCTTGTGCTGCTTATGCTGCATGATCCGGCGGCGCCTCAGCTGGCCGCGGGTCGGGATCTTGTGTCTCGACGTCCTCGGCCCACGAAGCGGGCGCGGATGTCTGTTCATGTTCCATAGCCTCGGAATGTTTGGTAGTAAGGGACCGGGCGACTTCGCTGCCTGCACTGGTACCTTCCCGCTGCTCACTGTTTCTGTCAATGGGCTGATGTTCGAAAGCGGCATGTTTTTCTGTCTGTTCTGCAAGGTTGGTGTCAGTGGAAACAGCCTCAGCTTCGCGGCTGGCTTCTTGAGTGGTCAGTTGTTCTTCCCCGGCCGAATGCGAACCGCTGTGTTCCGACACGGTCCGACGACGGCGCTTTCGGCGTTTCGGTGATCGCTGTTTCCGTACATGGCCTTCATTGTCAGAAGACGGCACTGACTCACGCTCCGCCGGAACAAACGCTTCGGTCGGTACAATAAGGGAATCAATTGCCATCTTGCCGGCGTCAATGTCTGTCGCGTTCGGTAGCTCCAGAGTCGTAATACTATTTTCCACCACTGGCCAGGTCGGCGGATCATCCAGGTTTTTGTCCGTGGAAAGTGATTCTTGTACCGCTGAAGCGGTCGTCCGTGTCTGTTGTGTGGAGAGCGTCGTGAGCGCCGCCGCGTAAGTGACGGCTAGAATAGTCTGCGCCGCTGGTGGTGCAGCGTCTTTCGGTGGGAGTTGTGTGATCCAACGCTGGAGGCACTCGGAACGAAGATGTCCTTCTTTGCCGCATCCGGAACACGTCTTCGGCTGGCCGTCATAAATATGGCCCGGCATCCTCCTATCTGTAGATAGGATGGCACGTGTCGTTGGAGATCTATGCGCACTTGGCGTACTCCATTGAGTACATCTACATCTACATTTATACTCCGCAAGCCACCCAACGGTGTGTGGCGGAGGGCACTTTACGTGCCACTGTCATTACCTCCCTTTCCTGTTCCAGTCGCGTATGGTTCGCGGGAAGAACGACTGTCTGAAAGCCTCTGTGCGCGCTCTAATCTCTCTAATTTTACATTCGTGATCTCCTCGGGAGGTATAAGTAGGGGGAAGCAATATATTCGATACCTCATCCAGAAACGCACCCTCTCGAAACCTGGCGAGCAAGCTACACCGCGATGCAGAGCGCCTGTCTTGCAGAGTCTGCCACTTGAGTTTGTTAAACATCTCCGTAACGCTATCACGGTTACCAAATAACCCTGTGACGAAACGCGCCGCTCTTCTTTGGATCTTCTCTATCTCCTCCGTCAACCCGATCTGGTGCGTATCCCCACACTGATGAGCAATACTCAAGTATAGGTCGAACGAGTGTTTTGTAAGCCACCTCCTTTGTTGATGGACTACATTTTCTAAGGACTCTCCCAATGAATCTCAACCTGGTACCCGCCTTACCAACAATTAATTTGATATGATCATTCCACTTCAAATCGTTCCGCACGCATACTCCCAGATATTTTACAGAAGTAACTGCTACCAGTGTTTGTTCCGCTATCATATAATCATACAATAAAAGATCCTTCTTTCTATGTATTCTCAATACATTACATTTGTCTATGTTAAGGGTCAATTGCCACTCCCTGCACCAAGTGCCTATCCGCTGCAGATCTTCCTGCATTTCGCTACAATTTTCTAATGCTGCAACTTCTCTGTATACTACAGCATCATCCGCGAAAAGCCGCATGTAACTTCCGACACTATCTACTAGGTCATTTATATATATTGTGAAAAGCAATGGTCCCATAACACTCCCCTGTGGCACGCCAGAGGTTGATAACAACATGCTGTGTTCTGTTTGCTAAAAACTCTTCAATCTAGCCACACAGCTGGTCTGATATTCCGTAGGCTCTTACTTTGTTTGTCAGGCGACAGTGCGGAACTGTATCGAACGCCTTCCGGAAGTCAAGAAAAATAGCATCTACCTGGGAGCCTGTATCTAATATTTTCTGGGTCTCATGAACAAATAGAGCGAGTTGGGTCTCACACGATCGCTGTTTCCGGAATCCATGTTGATTCCTACATAGTAGATTCTGGGTTTTCAAAAACGACATGATACTCGAGCAAAAAACATGTTCTAAAATTCTACAACAGATCGACGTCAGAGATATAGATCTATAGTTTTGCGCATCAGCTCGACGACCCTTCTTGAAGACTGGGACTACCTGTGCTCTTTTCCAATCATTTGGAACCTTCCGTTCCTCTAGAGACTTGCGGTACACGGCTGTTAGAAGGGGGGCAAGTTCTTTCGCGTACTCTGTGTAGAATCGAATTGGTATCCCGTCAGGTCCAGTGGACTTTCCTCTGTTGAGTGATTCCAGTTGCTTTTCTATTCCTTGGACACTTATTTCGATGTCAGCCATTTTTTCGTTTGTGCGAGGATTTAGAGAAGGAACTGCAGTGCGGTCTTCCTCTGTGAAACAGCTTTGGAAAAGGTGTTCAGTATTTCAGCTTTACGCTTGTCATCCTCTGTTTCAATGCCATCATCTTCCCGGAGTGTCTGGACATGCTGTTTCGAGCCACTTACTGATTTAACGTAAGACCAGAACTTCCTAGGATTTTCTGTCAAGTCGGTACCTAGTATTTTACTTTCGAATTCACTAAACGCTTCACGCATAGCCCTCCTTACGCTAACTTTGACATCGTTTAGCTTCTGTTTGTCTGAGAGGTTTTGGCTGCGTTTAAATTTGGAGTGAAGCTCTCTTTGCTTTCGCAGTAATTTCCTAACTTTGTTGTTGTACCACGGTGGGTTTTTCCCGTCCCTCACAGTTTTACTCGGCACGTACCTGTATAAAACGCATTTTACGATTGCCTTGAACTTTTTCCATCCGTCCTAAACATCTGAGTGTCCCAGTCTATATCCGGTAAATTGAAATCTCCACCTAAGACTATAACATGCTGAGAAAATTTATGTGAAATGTATTCCAAATTTTCTCTCAGCTGTTCTGCCACTAATGCTGCTGAGTCGGGTGGTCGGTAAAAGGAGCCAATTATTAACCTAGCTCGGTTGTTGAGTGTAACCTCCACCCATAATAATTCATAGGAACTATCCACTTCTACTTCACTACAGGATAAACTACTACTAACAGCAACGAACACTCCACTACCGGTTGCATGCAATCTGTTCTTTCTAAACACCGTCTGTACGTTTGTAAAAATTTCGGCAGAATTTCTCTCTGGCTTCAGCCAGCTTTCTGTACCTATAACGATTTCAGCTTCGGTGCTTTCTATCAGCGCTTGAAGTTCCGGTACTTTACCAACGCAGCTTCGACAGTTTACAATTACAATACCGATTGCTGCTTGGTCCCCGCATGTCCTGACTTTGCCCCGCACCCGTTGAGGCTGTTGCCCTTTCTGTACTTGCCCGAGGCCATCTAACCTAAAAAACCGCCCAGCCCACGCCACACAACCCCTGCTACCCGTGTAGCCGCTTGTTGCGTGTAGTGGACTCCTGACCTATCCAGCGGAACCCGAAACCCCACCACCCTATGGCGCAAGTCGAGGAATCTGCAGCCCACACGGTCGCAGAACCGTCTCAGCCTCTGATTCAGACCCTCCACTCGGCTCTGTACCAAAGGTCCGCAGTCAGTTCTGTCGACGACGCTGCAGATGGTGAGCTCTGCTTTCATCCCGCTAGCGAGACTGGCAGTCTTCACCAAATCAGATAGCCGCTGGAAGCCAGAGAGGATTTCCTCCGATCCATAGCGACACACATCATTGGTGCCGACATGAGCGACCACCTGCAGATGGGTGCACCCTGTACCCTTCATGGCATCCGCAAGGACCCTTTCCACATCTGGAATGACTCCCCCCGGTATGCACACGGAGTGTACTTTGGTTTTCTTCCCCTCCCTTGCTGCCATATCCCTAAGGGGCCCCATTACGCGCCTGACGTTGGAGCTCCCAACTACCAGTAAGCCAACCCTCTGCGACCGCCCGGATCTTGCAGACTGAGGGGCAACCTCTGGAACAGGACAAGCAGCCATGTCAGGCCGAAGATCAGTATCAGCCTGAGACAGAGCCTGAAACCGGTTCGTCAGACAAACTGGAGAGGCCTTCCGCTCAGCCCTCCGGAATGTCTTTCGCCCCCTGCCACACCTTGAGACGACCTCCCACTCTACCACAGGTGAGGGATCAGCCTCAATGCGGGCAGTATCCCGGGCAATCACAGTCGTAGTCCGATCGGGGGATGCGTGGGACGAGCTGGCCGTCCCCGACAAACCCCCATCCGGACCCCCACAGTGATGCCCATTGGCAACAGCCTCAAGCTGTGTGACCAAAGCCAACACTGCCTGAAGCTGGGCGCGAAGGGATGCCAACTCAGCCTGCATCCGAACACAGCAGTAGCAGTCCCTATCCATGCTAAAAACTGTTGTGCAAAGAACGTCTGAACTAATCTACAGAGAGCGCAAACAAATCGACACAAAATTTAAACGGTTATTAAATTACAAGATTGCCTAGTAAATGCAGTAATGCTGCCACTTGTGCACTGCTGACACACTGCTCGGCGGCGGAAGGAGACTACGCGATTTTACAGTATTCAGGTACTAAAACGCGATGCTACAACTCTCAAATACTATAATACGCCCGAAATTTATGAATTAACCAATGCAAGTACCAAAAACACGCAAAGAAATTAAGAATTAAACTATGTAACAAATGAGTGAGCTAGGAGTATACGACTGGATACGTCTTAAACTGGGTCCATTTTTCAGCCACGTGTTCGTGTACCGTGCCGTAGGGGCGGAGCGCCGCTACAACTTCTGCCGCCGGGAGTGCAAATGGAAGTTCGAATATGCGGATAGTCCGCAGTCCCATTGCGGCATGGCCGACCTCGACGTTGCCAACATTGCCATCTGCGTGGCAGAAGCGGAGTTCTTGTTTCATCTCACGAAGCACCTTGTCGCACGTAGTTTCGTTTATGAGCTTTACATAGACCGTGCTACTGACGATCTAAAAGTGAATGCCGACAATGTCGGCAGCCGGGAACTTGGCTTCCTCTTTTAAAAACCGTTCGACTTCGAGCGCCTTTGGTCGGGTAAAGTCGTTCCGAAATGTGAATTTCAAGGTTGATCTTCTGTATTGGTTTGCCATGGTCTTGTAGCGCTACGGCGTCACGTTAGTGTCGGCCGAAGAAAGTAAACAAAGCGCGCGGGCTCTCTCTGACAGCGGAGAGCACACACCGGACGTCTGCTTCGCTCGGCTGCGAGAGCCGCACTGTCCATCTGAGCCACCGAAGCACGACTCACGCCCGGTCCTCACAGCTTTACTTCTGCCAGTACCTCGTCTCCTACCTTCCAAACTTTACAGAAGATCTCCTGCGAACCTTGCAGAACTAGCACTCCTGAAAGAAAGGATACTGCGGAGACATGGCTTAGCCACAGCCTGGGGGATGTTTCCAGAATGAGATTTTACTGGCAGAAGTAAAGCTGTGAGTACCGGCCGTGAGTCGTGCTTCGGTAGCTCAGATGGTGGAGCACTTGCCTGCGAAAGGCAAAGGTCCCGAGTTCGAGTCCTGGTCGGGCACACAGTTTTAATCTGCCAGGAAGTTTAACTGTCTAATGTTACGTTCCACAGATGATTATGATTTATTATTCCACAAACGTTTAATGGTTCAAATGGCTCTGAGCACTATGCGGCTTAACTTCTCAGGTCATCAGTCGCCTAGAACTTAGAACTAATTAAACCTAACTAACCTAAGGACATCACACACATCCATGCCCGAGGCAGGATTCGAACCTGCGACCGTAGCGGTCGCTCGGCTCCAGGCTGTAGCGCCTAGAACCGCACGGCCACTCCGGCCGTCCACAAACGTTTAAATACTTTATATAAAACCTTGGAAGCAATGATGACAATGTATTGGAAATTCTACATTTTCATAAAATGCATTTTTAGAAAATGTTTTTTATAAATCTTTGTGCTATATGTACAAAGCTATGGACTGTTTTAATTGTACCCTAAACCACAGTCCCCGTCTAGCAGCACTCGTCTACATCTACATTTACATGTTCGTAACTACTCTCCAATTCACAATTAAGTGCCTGGCACAGATTTCATCAAACCACATTCACGCTATTTCTTGATCCTTTCACACTCGAACAGCGCAGGAGAAAAAGGAACTCTTCAACATTTCCAAAGGAGCTCTCATTTCTTTCTAAACAATGATCATGTATCCCTATGTAGGTGGACCCCAGAAAAATATTTTTGAAATAAGAGGAGAAAGTTGTTGATTGAAATTTCCTGAACAGATTCTGTCGTAACGAAAAACGCGTTCGTTTTACTGATTGCCACCCTATCTTGCGTGTCACATCCGTGATACTCTCTCCTATTTCGCGATAATAGAAGATTAGCCGCCCTTTCTCGATGTCCCTCTTCCAGCCTATCTGATGCGGATCCCACAGCGCGAAGCAGCGCTCCAGAAGAGGACGTACACGTGCAGTGTAGGCCGTCTCTCTGGTAGACCTGTTGCATCTTGTAAGTGGTCAGCCAGTATATCGTAGTGTTTGGTTAGATTTCCCCACAACACTATCTACGTGGTCGTTTCAGTTTAAGTTATTTGTAAAATATCTTCCATTCCATCATTGCGGCTAGTACAGCAACCAGTGTAAGATTTGAGATAAAAGATTGCATTCTTGGTTGCGGAGGATCTTATGTTCAAAGTACGCGTTTCGCCTGTGGTAGGGATCCTCAGATTATCTACACTGCAAGAAATCACAGAAATGGGTATAAGAAAACGTCCTGATCCCATCTTCTGCAAAAACGTACTCTACGGGAAAAGTACAGTAAGGCAAACTTACAGAATCCGGTCGGGGTGCATGCCATACATAAAATGATTACATGACGTGAATATCTCAGCAAAATGCCACTGGGGTATCAAAAATTCGAAAATCCTCAGTGCCTTTCACATGGGTTCCCGTAAAGAACCGGAAACATAAGAAATGCCAGCGAAAACATTTTAAGATTTGATAACTGGAAATAATTGGATCTGGAAAGGGCTGCTTAAGAGACCTAGTACATAAATACCGAAAACTCATTTAACTAACTTACTCGTTGCCATGTGTAATGGAAAAGCGCAAAAAAGTATGATAAGTCAAGGAATTACAGTTCAGAATGTACGCAATGCAGCGCTGAATATCTTGGACAAACGGGAAGAATATTTTAAACCAGGTTTCAGGAACACCTGCTCACAAAAAGAAGGCAGATGAAACAACTCGCCGTTTGCAGAACATCTGAAGGTGTCAGGCCATTGTCCGCCTCCTATCAATAATACGCAAATTTTACAATTCGCCCATTCTTGTTTTTATACTTATGATAATATTTCCGTAAGGTACTATTATTACATCGGACAGGTTGTAAGCGTATTGTCATATCGCTGGCTTAGTTGTGGAGTATCTTTGCGGGCAGCTGTGTCTAGAGAGTCGAGAGAGGGACACTGAACTGTTGTGTTGTGGATAGCTCTGCATTTAGAAAGCGGAAGTTGAAGTGTTACTACAAGTGCTATTACAGTGATGAAATATCAACGTGATGCAGAGGAAAGTGCGTAATGACGTAATTAAAGGTGAGCAGTGCCGCCGATAACGCATTTGTGTATACTCTCGTTGCGTGTCACACAGCATCAATCATCCGCGCCGTGTTCGGTCTCCCAGAATGAACTGATATGAATCAGTAAAAATTAGTTACCATAAAAGAGGGCAGTCAAGTGCCAGTGTTTCGTAGCGGGCGTGAGAATATGCGTTCGGTCATCGCGTTCCGCAGTATCAACAATCAGCGGCACCGCGACGGTCACGCGCACGCTCGTAGAAGTGAGAACTGAGAACTGAATAATTAACTCTATAATCATTGTTATATCATAATTAGTGTCAAGGAGGACTGATACCAAAGGAAATTTGTGTATACGTGACGAGCGTAAGAACTCTCGTGTGATCATTCGGCTTCTGCATCATCAACAATCACCCGCGTCGTGTCGGTTACCCGTACGCTCGTCTGAGTGATATTGTGGACCGGTAATCATCCATTACTTGGGATAAACACTTATTAATTAGAATGTAAAGAGTGCAACCAGCGACTTTTCTTTATCGCCTCAGAATATAGTTGAGTTGTGTTGTGGACAGGACGCACGGTCAAGAAAAGCAGAAACGACAGCCAGTTTAAGGGTCCTCCACCCCCGTTTGTACTCCCGCGTGTGTTACAAGGTGTCAGTTCAATTTACTCTCAATTTTTTGGGCTGCCATTTTAGAAATCAAGTACATTATGTTTTACAAGTTTATTGATGCTCTATATATGAAAAGGGCCTTGCACAGTGGATAATCTGTAGACTAGCCTACGTCATCTGTCTGATTCTACTGCACTACTTGCACCCGAGGCCCGATTACCATACTTCCCAGCATTCTATACTTGTAGCGTGGCCGCTCATACCTGTTGTGCACCCACTTCATGAAACTCTGCTGTGCAGCTGTTCCTAACTTGTGCGACGTTCTTTACACATGTCAGTGAGTATAGTAATTAAATGATTTTCCCGTATTTATGTTCACAATATCCTTAGCCGTCCTTTTCAAAGTCAGTTAGTTCCGTACCGGCCGGGATGGGTGAGCGGTTCTAGGCGCTACAGTCTGGAACCGCGCGACCGCTACGGTCGCAGGTTCGAATCCTGCCTCGGGGATGGATGTGTGTGATGTCCTTAGGTTAGTTAGGTTTAAGTAGTTCTGAGTTCTAGCAGACTGATGACCTCAGATGTTAGGCCCCATAGTGCTCAGATCCATTTGAACCATCGATTGGTTCCGGATTATCAAACCTTAAAAATTTTGTTAGCAATTTTTGCTCCTTCCGGTTTATTCAGGAAACCACTTGACATGCATTGGTGATTTTCGACTTTTGGTACCCCAAAAGTAAGTTTGCATAAGAAGTTTTCCTGTAGAGCACGTTTTTGTGCAAGATGTGATCACGACGTTTGCTTATACCTATTTCTGTAATTTTTTGGGTTGTAGATAATCTGAAGGTCCCTCTCACAGGCGAAACATGTCCCTGAAATATTAAAATGAAAGCTTCCGCGACCGACTTCGTAATTTTACACTCTATAAGTTATTAGTATTTATAGTCCCGAAGTATTTAATTGACTTCACAGCCTTTAATTTCGTGTGATTTATCGTTTAGCCAAAATTCGTGAACAGTCACAGCGTGCGTTTTGGGGTATGCAAGAAATTCGTTGAGATATCGTTTGGAAGACGTGTGGATCAAAACTCACGTTGATGTTGACAGTTGGTATCAGTTCCAGCTGGAATAACAAATCAAATCGTTTAATAACTCTCATGTGATAAAAACTTCCACAAAGGTTGATAAATTCAGTACTGGTGTTTCGTCGTGAAACACTTTTAATTCCCATCTGTGTATTAAAAACATAACAATAACATAGTACATATTACTGAACTAAGTGTCATACTTATCTCAGTATGAATAATCCGAGTTTTCCTCAGTGCTATATGAACTCTTGCATCGTAGTCGTCAGTCAGAGCATTACCCATTTGCCTAAACAAACACTACGGAGGAGATTTTGATCAGATGAGGAGTTTTCTGGAGTGTACAGCCCTAGTACTGACCCCTGTGGGACGCGTGACGCCTGACAGCGCTACATGCCCGCAACGCACTGCGCCTGCGTCGCGCGTCGCAGCGCTAAGCCGCGGCCACCCTTCACGGCTCGTGATGCGCGCCTGCAGCTGTAAACATGGCGTGACGGCCCCCAGGCGTCGCTGCTGGCCGCAGCCTGTCACCGGCCGCTGCGCCGCCGCAGGAAGAACGTTGCCGTGTCTCAGCTCCGACGTATACGGCTGAGTTGGCACGCAACTGTCACAAGGTACAATGCCATGGCCACATAAAATAGCAGCACTAGACAAATATTGTAGGACTTAACACGTGTATTTTGTGAGTGTCACAATATATGAAATCCACCTGAACCCCTGCGAAACTACCATGTTTGTTTTTCTGTGACATAAATAAACGTACGAATAATCTGCCGAAGTTGGTCACTATACCACAATTTCAAAAATAGTAGTATTGTAAACTTATTTCTCCCTCGCTGACATAGAAGACCGCAAACCTTCTTTCCTTCCCGTCTGGGTAAGCTGTGCAGTGAGTAGAGTACATGTAAACCTTACTGGGACAGGGTAACTGCTAGCTACGATGAAGTCGATAATTCGATTGTAATACTGGGATTTTAATTTGATATCGCCCATAACTGTCAAAATTTACAAAAAAATTTCAATTTCTTTGTCCACCCACACACTCCTGAGAATGGCACATTAACAATTTGCAATTACGCGCCCGTATTACCGGCAGCTACGTTGATAAATACTCGGCACCTAGCAAGGATAACTACCAGATCAAGAATATTAGGTAAGTTGTTGGAGGTGGTTAAGCGTTGGTGGAAATCTCGCTTCTGAGGACAGAAAGAGCTCTAACCGCAGTACTCTGCACGGAACACGCGTTGGTGCAGTGCTGCGACAGAGACCGTATATCTCCCTTAGAAGACGATGGCCAAGACGCCGTCTCCAACTCCGTACCGCTCGATGGTTGAAGGCGAAGTCCACCTCTCCACAATTCTCCCGTCTCACACCACGCGTACGAAAACGCGGTGGAAGAATACTCATTTTCGGCCAGTGTCGAACGCTCTATCATCGCCGAAATTCCTCCAACGGTATTTCTGAGATCTGCCCAATGATCGAGTAGGTCATAACGTCCCTAGGCAAACGAAATTCCCGTCTTCGCCACGTGTTGCCCAGCACAGGTGGCTACTGATGCCGGGCTATACCCAAAAGCGCCGTATTGTCCCGTGTTTCCGGTGACAGCTACCTGCCGCCCACGGCGGCCCGGCGAACTACGGCCAGCTTCAGACTTAATACTCCACAATTCTCAACTTCCGACACTTTTCACCAACGCTTTAAGTTAGTGACTTAATCATGCAGACATGCAAATAATACTGCTTTAGAGTGCCTCATATTTATCATAATTCAATAGAGTCATGATCTGTTGTCTTTGCCAGTCCCTTTATTATCGATACTAATGTTGGTAAGCTAACGTTTAAGTGCCTATGTCCTGGCACCTTACAGTATTATAAGCACTTTCGCGGAATACTGTCTTTGTGTGGTGTATCCAAATTCAGCAGCTCATTGAGGTATTGGCGCCGTGAGAGCTTTGTGGTCCTGGGCGTTGTAAAGGAAGTAACATACTGTGTCTGTGTGTATGTGCCACTAGATTTATTTTGTTATAAATTAAAGGTTACAATATAAAACAGAAGAAAGTTGCCTCCCAGTTTGTGACTTAGACGAGAGTGAAATGGAAATTACATACCATCATTCACTCTGCAGAGGAGTAATTTTTGGCCAGGTTAGCTTCTATGAAACGCTATTCAAACTGTAGCTCTAGGTAGTCACCAAGATTACGATGACCGTTAGAGAGGCTCCTTAGTTTGAAAAATGGCGCAAGGAATGCTGGGATGCCTACCTGGGAGACAGACAGCAGTTAGCACCAGCCAGATGAATGGTAACCAAACACATCTGCAGAGATCCGTCAGAACCCGCTGGTAAGACATGCATATGTTTTTGATGGAACCACTGCTTAGAGCGACCGTAGAAAATAATCTTTCCTGACACTGTGGTGTTTTCGAGCAAGGACTAAATACGAGGGTCACTCAAACTCGCGTCTATCGATGTCCTCTGGCAGTGAATATGTAGCGGCCATGTACTGTGTGCCCATTACGGAAGACTTTCTGGTAAAAGCCGCCTTGGTGGAAGTGTGGCTCTACGGCCTCATCCACATATAGGGGTAGTGAGACCCTTTGTAAACGGAGTACGACGTTTACTGCTTGAGAGACGTGAGCTATGTAATTGACGTAATCAGCAAACAACACTCGGCCACTCTGAGACAACGGTTAAGCATTTATCGTACCTGAGATGTTAACAGAGTCTCAACCCAATGACCTTTAAAGTGAACAGACCGTAGTGGAAGCTATTGATTATTTGAATTTAAACAGGGATGGGCCGAGTGTACATGAAATTTTGGTATTTTAGCTCACGTACATATAATGAGCAAGGGTTATCATCGAATTACGAAATAAAACAATAGGTCGCAATCATATGGTTTAGAAATCGAATGTATTGATTCTAATCGTTGAACAGGCAATAGTAAATAATTACAAAGTATGCAAAACTTACGCCCGCATCTCGTGGTCGTGCGGTAGCGTTCTCGCTTCCCACACCCGGGTTCCCGGGTTCGATTCCCGGCGGGGTCAGGGATTTTCTCTGCCTCGTGATGGCTGGGTGTTGTGTGATGTCCTTAGGTTAGTTAGGTTTAAGTAGTTCTAAGTTCTAGGGGACTGATGACCTAAGATGTTAAGTCCCATAGTGCTCAGAGCCATTTTTTGCAAAACTTACAACGAAAAAGATACACGATGATACCTTGATACAGGTGGGTGGAATTAAAAATGAGTTGATACAATCAGTAATGTTCACGTAAATCCCCAATGATTGCTGAATTAGGCACTATATTAAAGGAAAGACCCAGAAAAGTACATGTGAGCACCAACTCATTTGTCTAAAGATACGTTGAAACTTCCCTTGCTGACTGTTTGAATTTGTTTTTGAAAAGCAAATTCTAAGTTAAAGAAAACGACCGTCCGCTCGTCATAAGACCACGACCCATGCTCTGTATCTCATTGTTCTGTATCTCAGGTGCAGAGAATGGCTGCAGTGATAGCTAAGACTTATAATCTGCGATCGGCTCTAGGGAAACGTCCTCCCACTCAGCAGTTCTAAGATAATGAGTTTTCCCTCTCTGATGGTCCAAGTCCCTCCTCTGAAGATCTAAGACAATGTGTGTATCTGCTCTCCCTCTCAGAATATTGCTGGTTCCGCCAACACCAGATTCTCGTTATCCAATCACTGTAGACCTCCAAGTTCTGACCAACGAAAAGTTGATAACAATAGCAATAGTCTCCTTTGTCCGTCTGGTTATCTGCGCTGACAGCTCGGCGGATTCCTAACCGGGCCTTGGGTTCGTTTCCCAGGCGGGACGGAGATTTTCTCTGTTGGGGGACACGGTATTTCGTTGTCTTTCCATTCGTGTCGTGGTAACTGACATATCACTATTGCGATGGCTGTATTGGCGCGTTCGAAAGCCAAAGCCTTCTCGTTTAGAATCTGCTTTTATAAGCAGTAACACACATTTCTCCAATCGCACCCCCCCCCCCCCCTCTTAGATTTTTAATGTTAAGACGACCCAGTGGATGGCGCGTCAAAAACTGAACACAGACAAGTATGAAAACAGGAAGAAGGTGAACTGAACTGTGAAAAAAGAGGCCAAATAGAAACAGTGAAAGAAGATGTACAATATGTAAAGCATTTGGAAAAGAAAATCGTCGTGACTACGTCGATGCGGTGTTAGATAGCAAATGAGGAGGTCTGGGTTAAAATCTCCCTCGTGCTACATTTTTTTTCACAAATTATGGACTTTGCGTCCGGTCATTGACTTGTCTGTGCGCTGTATTCAAATTTGTGCCTGTGTCGTGGTGCAACGTCCGTCTAAAACTGCAAGGTGAAAGGAACGGACCTGCAGACGTACGTACGAGGGCAGTTCAATAAGTAATGCAACACTTTTTTTTCTCGGCCAATTTTGGTTGAAAAAACCGGAAATTTCTTGTGGAATATTTTCAAACATTCCCGCTTCGTCTCGTTTAGTTTCATTGACTTCCGACAGGTGGCAGCGCTGTACGGAGCTGATAAAATGGCGTCTGTAACGGATGTGCGTTGCAAACAACGGGCAGTGATCGAGTTTCTTTTGGCGGAAAACCAGGGCATCTCAGATATTCATAGGCGCTTGCAGAATGTCTACGGTGATCTGGCAGTGGACAAAAGCACGGTGAGTCGTTGGGCAAAGCGTGTGTCATCATCGCCGCAAGGTCAAGCAAGACTGTCTGACCTCCAGCGTGCAGGCCGGCCGTGCACAGCTGTGACTCCTGCAATGGCGGAGCGTGCGAACACACTCGTTCGAGATGATCGACGGATCACCATCAAACAACTCAGTGCTCAACTTGACATCTCTGTTGATAGTGCTGTCACAATTATTCACAAAAATCTGAACGAACTTCTCCTTCTTCATGACAACGCAAGACCTCACACAAGTCTTCGCACCCGAGAGGAGCTCACAAAACTTCAGTGGACTGTTCTTCCTCATGCACCCTACAGCCCCGATCTCGTACCGTCGGATTTCCATATGTTTGGCCCAATGAAGGACGCAATCCGTGGGAGACACTACGCGGATGATGAAGAAGTTATTGATGCAGTACGACGTTGGCTCCGACATCGACCAGTGGAATGGTACCGTGCAGGCATACAGGCCCTCATTTCAAGGTGGCGTAAGGCCGTAGCATTGAATGGAGATTACGTTGAAAAATAGTGTTGTGTAGCTAAAAGATTGGGAAATAACCTGGTGTATTTCAATGCTGAATAAAACAACCCCTGTTTCGGAAAATTACTTATTGAACTGCCCTCGTATCTCGTATTTGGTCAACTCAAGTATCACATGTATTGTTCCTGCGTTCCGTTTTGGAAGTTTTGACTCTTGAATTGCTTTGTTGTAACATAGTTCACACCCGTTTATTTATTGTTTTTATATCTGTAATATGTCTATGACCCATCTCACTTTTCGTCACATTCACTTGCGAGGGTAATGCTGAAAGACAGAGTGCCAGCCAGGTAGACAGTGAAAGGATGGCCGCTGTCAGAGACGGTGTGGTACTTTTCGATAACAACCCCGCAGAGGATTGAAGGCACCATTCGTCAGGCTGTATAAATCCGTTGTTAGAAGCACCGTAAGGAATGTTTCCTAGAAAGGCAGAGATCAGCAAGGGGATGGAAATACACGAGGCACTGAAAACGAGAAGAATTAGTCGGACTTAAAGGAGGCAAACAGTAACTGATGATAAAATTTGTAAGAAATCCCTGATTGCAGCCTCTACCATGAGCCGAAATGTGAAAACACTCTCATAGTGGGAAAGAAATGTTGCTTTCTGCGTCACTAACTAGGGAAACTCCCCATCGCAACCATCCCCAGGTTCAGTGGTAAAATGTCCCAGTAGGCAGCACGTCGAAAACTGACGACACATCAAGCATGAAAACAGGAGGAAGGTGTGCTGGACTTTGAAAAAGTGAACGGTCCAAGCTCAAGACATGTAACATCGAGCGATGTGCTAAAGCCACCGCCTCGTGATTGTGTAGTCACGCCGGCTGCGGTGGCCGAGCTGTTCTAGGCGCTTCGGTCCGGAACCGCGCGACTGCTACGGTCGCAGGTTCGAATCCTGCCTCGGGGATGGATGTGTGTGATGCCCTTAGGTTAGTTAGGTTTAAGTAATTCTAAGTTCTAGGAGACTGATGACCTCCGATGTTAAGTCTCATAGAGCTCAGAGCCATTTGAACCATTTTTTTTTTTTTGTGGTCACGGTATGGGCCTACGTAGGGGGACGTTCGTGTTCAAACCTCCCTCAGGCCCATTTTTTTCACAAACTTATTAATTGTCCCCCCCCCCCCCCCCGGGAACGTCTCACACCAGACGAGTGTAAATCCTATTTTTTGCGTAGAAGAATAATTATTTGCGTACGCGTACGTGGAGAACTTGTTTGCACGGCAATCGCAGACATAGTGTAGCTGAGGTAGAATAGGGGGAACCAACCCGCATTCGCCGAGGCAGATGGAAAACCTCCTAAAAACCATCCACAGACTGGCCGGCTCACAGGACCTCGACACAAGTCCGCCGGGCGGACTCGTGCCGGGGACCAAGCTCTCCTTCCCACTCCGGAAACCCGTGCGTTAGACCGACAGCTAACCGGGCGGGACAGCAATCACACTTACTAAACAAAAATTGGTTCATATTTTTCAGATGTTTCTTGCGATCGCTGATGTTAAAACAGTCTGCTGGTCACTGTTCCCTCACTGAAACTGAAATATCGGAAATGATAGTTCTAAGATGTTTCCCTCGCCAGTCGGTTTTCAGAAAACAGTGTTGAACGGATCGCTTTTCTTGGTACCTGATTCAGTCGAGTGACTTTCCCATTCTGCAGCTGGCAAACAGATATCTTCTCCTACTACAATATGGGATGGTATACATTGCTTGCAACGTTAAGAGACTCGAAAAGATATTACCGTGTTACGTTTTTTTTTTTTTTTTTTTTTTTTTTTTTTGGTCATCAGTCTACTGACTGGTTTGATGCGGTGATGCGGCCCGCCACGAATTCCTTTCCTGTGCTAACTAACCTCTTCATCTCAGAGTAGCATTTGCAACCTACGTCATCAATTATTTGCTTGACGTATTCCAATCTCTGTCTTCCTCTACAGTTTTTGCCCTGTACAGCTCCCTCTGGTACCATGGAAGTCATTCCCTCATGTCTTAGCAGATGTCCTATCATCCTGTCCCTCCTCCTTATCAGTGTTTTCCACATATTTCTTTCCTCTCCGATTCTGCGTACAACCTCCTCATTCCTTACCTTATCAGTCCACCTAATTTTCAACATTCGTCTATAGCACCACATCTCAAATGCTTCGATTCTCTTCTGCTCCGGTTTTTCCACAGTCCATGTTTCACTACCATACAACGCTGTACTCCAGACGTGCAACCTCAGAAATTTCTTCCTCAAATTAAGGCCAGTATTTGATATTAGTAGACTTCTCTTGGCCAGAAATGCCTTTTTTGCCATAACGAGTCTGATTTTGATGTCCTCCTTGCTTCGTCCGTCATTGGTTATTTTACGGCCTAGGTAGCAGAATTCCTTAACTTCATTGACTTCGTGACCATCAATCCTGATGTTAAGTTTCTCGCTGTTCTCATTTCTACTGCTGCTCATTAGCTTCGTCTTTCTCCAATTTACTCTCAAACTATACTGTGTACTCATTAGACTGTTCATTCCGTTCAGCAGATCATTTAATTCTTCTTCACTTTCACTCAGGATAGCAATGTCATCAGCGAATCGTATCATTGAAATCCTTTCACCTTGTATTTTAATTCCACTCCTGAGCCTTTCTTTTATTTCCATCATTTCTTCCTCGATGTACAGATTGAAGAGTAGGGGCGAAAGGCTACAGCCTTGTCTTACACCCTTCTTAATACGAGCACTTCGTTCTTGATCGTCCACTCCTATTATTCCCTCTTGGTTGTTGTATATATTGTATATGACCCGTCTCTCCCCATAGCTTACCCCTACTTTTTTCAGAATCTCGAACAGCTTGCACCATTTTATATTGTCGAACTCTTTTTCCAGGTCGACAAATCCTATGAAAGTGTCTTGATTTTTCTTTAGCCTTGCTTCAATTATTAGCCGTAACGTCAGAATTGCCTCTCTCGTCCCTTTACTTTACCTAAAGCCTAACTGATCGTCACCTAGCGCATTCTCAATTTTCTTTTCTATTCTTCTGTATATTATTCTTGTAAGCAGCTTCGATGCATGAGCTGTTAAGCTAATTGTGCGATAATTATCGCACTTGTCAGCTCCTGCCGTCTTCGGAATTGTGTGGATGATGCTTTTCCGAAAGTCAGATGGTATATCGCCAGACTCATATATCCTACACACCAACGTGAATAGTCGTTTTGTTGCCACTTCCCCCAATGATTTTAGAAATTCTCATGGAATGTTATCTATTCCTTCTGCCTTATTTAGTTAGTTACGTTGCTGAATGTAAATACCTTAACCTGCAGAATTCAGTGCATCGAGATCTGCTTTTTAGTTCTCCAGCACAACTGCTTCCAAACCGTGTCTTCACCTTTATGCCCCCTTCCACAACAGACCAACCAAAATAGAATGTACAACAACATCAACAGAAGCTAATAAAAATGCCAAGGTCGTCACAAGGTCTCAACTTGGAATAACCAAATCTAAATCAACGTAAGAATGTATTTCATTACAACTTTCACACCCCATTTACGGCGCAGTGTTAATTTGTTTTTAGGAACCACAAGTTACGAGGTGCATTCAAGTTCTAAGGCCTCCGATTTTTTTTCTAATTAACTACTCACCCGAAATCGATGAAACTGGCGTTACTTCTCGACGTAATCGCCCTGCAGACGTACACATTTTTCACAACGCTGACGTCATGATTCCATGGCAGCGGCGAAGGCTTCTTTAGGAGTCTGTTTTGACCACTGGAAAATCGCTGAGGCAATAGCAGCACGGCTGGTGAATGTGCGGCCACGGTTAGTGCCTTTCATTGTTGGAAAAAGCCAAAAGTCACTAGGAGCCAGGTCAGGTGAGTAGGGAGCATGACGAATCACTTCAAAGTTGTTATCACGAAGAAACTGTTGCGTAACGTCAGCTCGATGTGCGGGTGCGTTGTCTCGGTGAAACAGCACACGCGCAGCCCTTCCTGGACGTATTTGTTGCAGTGCAGGAAGGAATTTGTTCTTCAAAACATTTTCGTAGGATGCACCTGTTACCGTAGTGCCCTTTGGAACGCAATGGGTAAGGATTACGCCCTCGCTGTCCCAGAACATGGACACCATCATTTTTTCAGCACTGGCGGTTACCCGAAATTTTTTGGTGGCGGTGAATCTGTGTGCTTCCATGGAGCTGACTGGCGCTTTGTTTCTGGATTGAAAAATGGCATCCACGTCTCATCAATTGTCAGAACCGACGAAAAGAAAGTCCCATTCATGCTGTCGTTGCGCGTCAACATTACTCGGCCACATGCCACACGGGCAGCGGTGTGGTCGTCCGTCAGCATTCGTGGCACCCACCTGGATGACACTTTTCGCATTTTCAGGTCGTCATGCAGGATTCTGAGCACAGAACCCACAGAAATAACAACTCTGGAGGCGATCTGTTCAACAGTCATTCGGCGATCCCCCAAAACAATTCTCTCCACTTTCTCGATCATGTCGTCAGACCGGCTTGTGCGAGCCCGACGTTGTTTCGGTTTGTTGTCACACGATGTTCTGCCTTCATTAAACTGTCGCACCCACGAACGCACTTTCGACACATCCATAACTCCATCACTACATGTCTCCTTCAACTGTCGATGAATTTCAATTGGTTTCACACCACGCAAATTCAGAAAACGAACGATTGCACGCTGTTCAAGTAAGGAAAACGTCGCTATTTTAAGTATTTAAAACAGTTCTCATTCTCGCCGCTGGCGGTAAAATTCCATCTGCCGTACGGTCCTGCAATCTCTGGGACGTATTGACAATGAACGCGGCCTCATTTCAAAACAATGCGCATGTTTCTATCTCTTTCCAGTCCGGAGAAAAAAAAACCGAGGCCTTAGAACTTGAATGCACCTCGTAAATATTGCTTGCTTGGAATACGCTGGCTCTCAAGCCGACGGAATGGAAATTTGGCAGGTTTACTCTTCTGGCATGTCGGCAAAAAGTAATTAGGCTATTTTTAATTAGATTATTATTGTTATGTAAACATTTCAGTCAAACCACAGAACAGAATCGACACGACAAGATTTCGGGAGGTGGCGTAAAAGGCATCAATGAAACGACCCCTTCCCCTGAGGCGTTGCCTCCCACACGTTTCACGGTCGAAGACAACAGGTTGCAGTTCGTCGAGCAACAGGGTGACATTCTTGAGAACGTTCGACACTGCTAACACCCTGCGAACGATCCAGCCCTACTCGCAGGACTTCGTTGTGCTGCAGCCCAATTGAACGTGAGCTGACACCTTTGAAGTGTCGTGCGACCACAACTTAGTCTCTGCTGTACGGTGTGGAACCAATAGGGATCGTCGGAAGTCATTCGACGAAATTTGAACGTGATCCCCAGTGGTGTTCTTGATTTTTCAGCCCTCCTGAAACATTGATATTCGCGTAAAGACATTAAAAGGATCCCTCTAAGCACCCCCCCCCCTTCCTTCGCCCGCCCCCCCCCCCCCCAAATTTTACAGCATCCTCAGTGGCACCCAAGCATCTTTGATGAGCACGTTAAAAATGTACCTGTCTGCGACTTGGGTCACCCATTCAGTTGATTGGTGCCTCACAGTTGCTCCAGTGCCTGAGGGCAGGCAACCCCACCTAACGAGTGTCTAAGTGGTTGCCTGTCAGTGTTACAGTTACTGTGGCTTATGTAAACAGTTAACCTCTGCAGATGGCTCAATGGAGCCAGGCTCTCTTTGGCTATAAGTTTTCAAGACATTAATGGTACTTTATAGTAAATACGACACACACCATTTAAATGCAGGGTTGGAATTTGCTGATTTCGATTTCTGGTGCACAACAGTACTCTAGATGCACAGGATAAGAAGAACAGTAGTCTGCGGCGCCACATGAGTCCTGGAGCCAGCCCGCAGAAGGAATTTCGCAGTGACGCATGCTGAATCTTCTTACAAAAGAAGATTTTGGCTCATTAATCTTTCGCGAAGTCTAGTGAGCCATTTCCTAGCAGCCTTCGCCTTAAAGCATTGCATGTTTGTGTGTGCGAAAAGTATGAATCAAGGATTCGAATATCTGAAAGTAATCTGTACACAGGATGGCTATTCAAACATGAAAAACTAATCTCTGAGAATTCCAGGTATGGGGAGTAAGATGGTGACATTTAAGCCGGTGATGAATTAACGTTGAGTGAGGGGTGAGGAGGGGAGATTATCATAACAACGACAAGATTCCTATTGCCTGAAATATAGTGACCATAAACAGTAGTCTGACCCCAGTTTTTAAACATCGATGATTTATAAGGTATAATTCTCATGTAATTAACACTGAAGTATTAATTATTTTAAAATATGTGGTTCACAAAACTAAATAAAATTAAATTCCAATCCCAGACTAAAGAGCACAGAAATCTCTGAGACTGTATGAAATTCCCGAAATTCCCTGAGATTTCTATGTTTATTCCAGGTTAAATGTACTCGTATTTCTTCCTCATCTTGTGGTTTTGTTCTTGGAGTTGGCGTCAGAGCCTGGTCGGCTGCAGTATGCAAAATATACGTAGGACTCTCAGTCACCACGTTCGGTATAACTCAACCTCTCTGTAAGCACTTCGCATTCAGCTAATGTCCTTCCTTTTCCAATACCCCGTGATATTAGTCAACATTTCATAACGGCCTTTTGTGTGTTAGGTTTTCCCTTCTTTGTCGCCCACGTGTGAACACGTGTCGAGTAGTACTGCACACGATATCTAAATTGAACCAGAACAAGCATGGCCCGCGTTTATTGTTATTCGTATTCATAAATCAAGATGTTGCGGAATGAGTTTTATGAATTTTACTAGTTTGTGGACGGGAGGCAGCTTTAATAACGTGCACCCACAAGTAGTGCATAGTATGCCGTTTCAGTATATTTATGTATTAGCTATTGGATCCCGACTCCTACCTTTCACTAATTATTACAGAAAATTCTTTTCTGGATGGTCAGATCCCTCTTTTCCTTCTCCATTTCGAACGCTAGTATTGTGGGTGACAACTAAATTTAGGTCATATCCCCCCACGCCTCCTAATCTTATATTGACATCCATATGTAGCAAAGTATGTATACTCAGTAATTATACTTCGATTGTACAAGTGTAACTTTGATTTATAATAAATTGTTGTGCTTTTAATCTGGATTTCAATGGAAATTGTTCACCCCGTTTATAGAGATATCAATGAAATACTAGCATTGCAAAGCCCCCAGTTGAAAACGCTCCTCTTAAATTGTAAATTAAATGAGTAGTTTTTTTTTTTCTTGATCGTGGTCGATATTTTTTTATGCAGTCAGATAGACGATCGTTACGCCAGGCCCTAGTCCTTTCTGATGTGCTGGAAACTCTTGTATGTGGTTATCTGTATGAAATTCAACCCCAGTCCTCCCTTCTTGATAGAGATAAGCCACACAGATCGGGCAGTTGTGAGCAAAATCCACTTTATGTGGGGAAAGGAGAGGTCCTGCCATTCCCGATCCCTTTGAATGGGCGAGGCACCTCTTTTACAGGAAATTTGATAGGAACGAGAAATACGAGGGCTGTCCAGAAAGTGTGTTACGATTGATCGCGAAATGAAAATCACAGCGAAAATCAGAAATGTTTAATTTGTAACAGTTAGCTACAACTTTCAGCTACTTCTCTACGTAGTCGCCGTTCTGACTCAGACATTCGTCGTAGCGTTGTACCAACTTTCCAATACCCTCATCATAGAAGGCAGCCGCCAGTGATTTCCGCCAATTCTCTTCGCTGGCCTAAAGCTCGTTGTCTGTGCCAAAATGTTGTCTTCATAGCCAGCGGTTCGTTTGAGCAGAGATGAAACTCAGTGGGAGACAATTACGGGCTGTATTGTGGGTAACGAAACATTTCCAATTGAAGCGATGCAGGAACATCTTCATTGCCCCTGCAGAATGAGGCTGAGAATTGTCTTGAAGAAGAAACCGCACGACAGTTATGTAATGTTGGTGGCATAGCTTCAGGGGAAAATTCTCACCAGGCCCTCGTACTTGGCGGAAGACACTATTTTCTATAACATCTCTACGCGCTCACTAAGAGCTGAGGAATGAAAGTAGCGACATAATTCTACCTAGAGTCATACTAGAGACACTGCCCAACACATCTTTGCAAAGCTTTATCGGATTTTCATAATCGTTTCCATTTCGCGACCGATAGTAACTTACTTTCTGGACAGCCCTCCTAATTATCTGAGAATTACAAATTTTCCAGATATTCCAGAATAATCGACTTTCTTATATATGGGACGGTACAATTATTTTATTTTTTTTAATATGAGGGCTGTCCAGAAAATAAGTTACGATCGGTCGCGAAATGGAAACGATTATGAAAATCCGATAAAGCTTTGAAAAGATGTGTAGGGCAGTGTCTCTAGTATGACTCTAGGTAGAATTATGTCGCTACTTTCATTCCTCAGCTCTTAGTGAGCGCGTAAAGATGTTATAGAAAATAGTGTCTCCCGCCAAGTACGAGGGCCTGGTGAGAATTTTCCCCTGAAGCTATGCCACCAACATTACATAACTGTCGTGCGGTTTCTCAGCCTCATTCTGCAGGGGCAATGAAGATGTTCCTGCATCATTTCAATTGGAAATGTTTCGTTACCCACAATACAGCCCGTAATTGTCTCCCACTGAGTTTCATCTCTGCTCAAACGAACCGCTGGCTATGAAGACAACATTTTGGCACAGACAACGAGCTTTAGGCCAGCGTAGGAAATTGGCGGAAGGCACTGGCGGCTGCCTTCTATGATGAGGGTATTGGAAAGTTGGTACAACGCTACGACGAATGTCTGAGTCAGAACGGCGACTACGTAGAGAAGTGGTTGAAAGGTGTAGCTAACTGTTACAAATGAAACATTTCTGATTTTCACTGTGATTTTTATTTCGCGATCAATCGTAACTTACTTTCTGAACAGCCCTCGTAAAACCAATGAGGCGCAGATCCTTCCGAAATTAAAGATCACCAAACATTTTAATGTGTATTCTCTCCTCTGTCCACTTATGAACTTAGCAAGAGCACGCATGGTTACCAGCTTGCAACTGTCTTCTTCTGGATCTCGCAACCGACTCTCCACGGCTGCTAACCGCTTATTGCCGTTGCTCGATCGGAGCCGGGCTTTGCGAGGGTGGGAATTGGAACACTTTTCGCAGGCCAATCACGGGGGCACGGAACTTCCGCCGAACTAGCTGCCGTTGAAGCAGACATTCCTGATTTGGTGGAGTGGCTGGTGATTGGATAGAATTTAGTCAGGGAGTCGTCAGGGAGGCGTCTTGACAGAGCCAAACGTGCAGGAGAAACTAAGTTCTAAGTTGGTACTACTACTTATAAGAATAAGGAGAAGGACTACTTTGGCCTCTTCAAGTCGTTCATATACCGGCCCATGCGTCCAAGCTAAAAGGTCAGCGCGGGAAAAAGAAAGCCAACATGGCTAGCTGATGGAGACTGTTAAATATGGAAATGAAATAAAAATACCTTGCTCCAGTCCTCTTTCGAGTTTCATTACGCTGTCATACTGAAAAAAAACAGCAGAATAGCAGACATGCTGTATTAGTAATGATAATAATATGACTACAATATGGTAAATAGTAAATAAGTGAAAGAAGTCCAAGGTAGATGCACATCTTTAACCTGATTTGTCAGATCAGTGTAATAATTATACTATAACGTAGCGAGTGGGTGTAATTAACGAGCCACTCATTTCGAAATACCGAGAAGTCATACTATCAATTTTTCTGATAAATGAAACTAGATGTCTTCATTTTTCCCTTTCGCAAATTTTTGCATTTCTCTTGTCTGATGTTGAGCTGAGAACGTGTGAGTGCCAATCTCCTGTTATTAAACCGAAATAAATTACATGGTAACGTTAATTCAGCTAGCATTTATTTCAAAACACTTTAAACCTCCTAGCTTGTAGTGTAATGAATACAGTTTTATGAGTATTTATGTATTTTTTACGGCGGTCACGAGACTAAGGGAGGATTGTCCGGTGGTACAACAACTGGACACCTTACGTGTTCTTTCGTTATTTATTCCTTGTTGCAAATCAGAACCAACTTGTGATCTATTTATCGAGCGTTTTCTCATTCTCTGCCCGCATCTCGTGGTCGTGCGGTAGCGTTCTCGCTTCCCACGCCCGGGTTCCCGGGTTCGATTCCCGGCGGGGTAAGGGATTTTCTCTGCCTCGTGATGGCTGGGTGTTGTGTGCTGTCCTTAGGTTAGTTAGGTTTAAGTAGTTCTAAGTTCTAGGGACTGATGATCATAGCTGTTAAGTCCCATAGTGCTCAGAGCCATTTGAACCATTTTGAACCTCATTCTCTTGTACAATTTTACGTCAAACGTATTTTGTCAAAGTGATCGGTAATGTATCCCAGAACAATGACGCCACCATTCGACTCGACCGCCAGATATTAACAGCCCCACAATTTCATTTAGACTGCGAATTACTTCATAAATGCATAATGACGAGTAATCATTCAGAATTTCACAGCATTTTGTCTAAAAAGTGATCAACTTTCATTTAACGTCGTTGCATCTTTCTCTTTCTCGTCGAGTTATTCGAGTTATGTAAAGCATGCTGGTATGCGCAGTACCTTCATAACGTGGCCTACAGAGAAAAAAAGGTTATTGAAATATTTCAGTCTTCGCAGCAAAAAGGAGGAACGTTCCAGCCTGCACACCGATTTTTAACGTTCCTGCGGGTCGTGACATTGAACTAGCCATCTCCTTACTTATTTGATCTGTTCTGTTACATACACAAAAATCAGAAAACTGTATCGTCATATTCTCCAAATTCCTCTCAAAGGTTCTGCTGCTAGAACGGCAGATAAATGTGAACAAAACGAAAGCCATCAAACTTTAAAGTTTATCCCGTATTCGACACTTCCATTAACCCAGATCATTTCTCTTACGGAATCTAAAATTGTATCTCTAGATATCGAGTTATTTACAACAACAACACCTACACGATTGTTATCTAGTCTGTTCAAATGGTTCAAATAGCTCTGAGCACTATGGGACTTGACATCTGAGGTCATCAGTCCCCTAGAACTTAGAACTACTTAAACGTAGCTGACCTAAGGACATCACACACTTCCATGCCCGAGGCAGGATTGGAACCTGTGACCTTAGCGGTTACACGGTTCCAGTCTGAAGCGCCTAGAGCCGCTCGGTCACAGCGGCCGGCATCTACTCTCTCCTTCACATTTACAGTGGTGACCCAAAAAATTAACACATACTTAAAAGCTTGTTGATACGTCTCTGCATCACAAATAGCAGTGATTCTGTGAGGTAAGGATTCGACAAGTCCGTGGTAGGCTTCCGTATGTACGAGACAGTAGATGTCTACGGATGGGAGGAGCCACCACAAAGCGTCGCAGATGTATTCCGTCACGTTCAGATCGAATTTAGTGGCCAGGAGTGGAACAAGTGTCCATTACTATACTCCACAAAACGCTCTAGCACGAATTTTTCCTTATTGTGCTGCTGTAAAACGCCGTCTTCCTCGGGAAATCATCCTTGAAGGGATGCAGGTCGCCCGCTGAACACGTTAACGTATTGCACAGCTGTCATAGGGTCATTGATCACTACCACAGGTCCCACTGAAAGACACATGGATTGGGCCTACACTGGAATAATACCTCCATAGACCGGCGACCATTGTGCGGTGCATGTTTCGAGCAGCATTCGTGTGAATGCCGAAGTGTGCAAGAACGATCATCGACCTGTTGTAAAAAGAAACGAGACTCACTTGACCATCGACGAGTTTGCTTCGATCTACGATCCAGTCTTCAAGGTCCCACGCTCACTGCATTCGTTATTTGTGATATCATTGGGTCAATACAATATGAGAGGATCATCAGCTGCGCAAACCCACGTTCAATAATGTAGACTGAACAGTGTTTTCCCAAAACACTTGTGCCACCAGCAGCATTTTACTGTATGGTCAGATCTGCACAGGTCGCTGCCAATCCTAATTTACTATGTGGACAAGCCTCTGAAGTCTAAGGCCTTTGATGCGACGTAGAAGTCAATCAACTTGTCGCCTACTTACGTTATGTAGGCCTTCAACAAGATTTCATAGCACCATTACGACAGTAGCTCGATAACAGCCGATCAGTTACGACGTTTCCAAAATGCACGATCTAAGATGGCGGGCCGTTCGAAGCCACTTGATTTCCAAGTTCCTGGCCAATATCGTAGCTGGAATGATACCCCATTTGCCACTGTCACAGTGACAAATGTCGCCTTAACGCGGCACAGGCGACATTCAGTTTCAGGTGAGCAGTGACCATAATACATGGTCTCATCAATGTATACTGCAGCTGCTATTAGCGATTTCACTCTAGGTAGCAGCTAGATTTCTGTTCCTAATATTACTAACATTAATACATGAGACTATTTCTACTTCACGCCAAACACGTGGAGCAAAATTATGTGTAACTGGTAGCAAGTTGTGTTACTGAAATTAAAAACTTCGTGCTGTCTATTTGATATTTCCAACAGAAGGCCTTATGGCAGATACAGTAGTGGCACCATTCCCATATTTTCTGGCTTGTCTGATTTAAATTACACTTTCCCGAACTTTTGGAGTCTCATATTCTTACAGTTACCAGACAAATACTAGTTCACAGTGAGTATGAGGAAGTATTGTTATGTCACTCACGAGAGATTTGCAAACGTGCATCCGTAATATGGACACAATGGCTGTAAAATAGTCAAAGAGATGTTTCGCTTATAAGTTATTGTTGGCAAAGGACCGATCTCCTGTCGATAAAGTTGCATTTCTCAGACCTTATCCCAACAGATATACAGCAGATTCCGCGCTACGTTCCGAGCAAATTTGTACATTTTTTGAGCGTTCCTTTTGACCAAGACAGACGCTCACCGACGTGGCTTGACAGTTGAGTTGATATCTGACTTGACGGATACATGAGAGGCTGTGACTCGACGCCAGTGGATGTAATTCGACGTTAACTACATAGCATAACCTTCTTTAGTGGGTGAAGGCGTTTCGTCTTTAATCATTTAACTAAAGCCAATCGACGGAAGTCTGAGAGACTTATAGCCACACTGATGTTATCGAATGCAGTGGTTTTAAGATGTCGAAAGGGAATATGTATTCGAAAGATTTCAATCTTTTTCTCAGAATGGGCAAAAAGGCTTCGTCAAATGAAACTATATAGTTTTAGAGACCTTTTAAAGTCTTAAACATCTATAATGTATATATGTAGTTTGAAGCGACGAACCAAAATATGTACTACGGCTGGGTGTCCAACCGTCGGCTGAGGCGTGAATGGGAATTTGAATAGAGGAGAGAGGCGTTGTGGTGTGCTCCGTACAGTTGGGCAAAGCCACTCTGCCAGGGTGGCGTATTGGTTAGCGGCTCTGCATAGTCAGCAGGAGACCTGAGTTCGAATCCTGGCCTTGGTACAAATTTTCATTCGTAGCTTCAGTCTGCATATGTACATCGAAATAACTTCTGATTTGTTGTGCAGATGTTGTGGAACGTTCGAAACTGGATATCACTTCAGAATTCCCCAGACGCAGGAAAACGGCTTTTAAGTTTCACTTACAAGTGCAATTTAAGAACAGTAACTTACATTATTGTTGCAGATAAGCGTGTAATACTAACTTTAGAAGGTAGATCTTACATAGTGCCCGCTTTTACCAATCGGGTTTTGACATTAATTCACCATTTAACGCTCAAATGTTCTCCTTAAGTAATTTTTGCTTAATCAGAATGTTTTAGGTTATGGATTACTTCTTATTTCACAATGTAGTCCACCCTGTTGTGGAATCAATGAAAAATGCAGGAAACCAACTGAGATCTGCAAAAGTAGCTAAGAAGTTGAAAAACTGACAGTGTAATTTGTTACTGAGCCGGCCGGCCGCTGGTGGCCGAGAGTTTCTAGGCGCTTCAGTCTGGAACCGCGCGACCGCTACGGTCGCAGGTTCGAATCCTGCCTCGGGCATGGATGTGTATAATGTCCTTAGGTTAGTTAGGTTTAAGTAGTTCCAAGTTCTAGGGGACTGATGACCTGAGACGTTAAGTCCCATAGTGCTCAGAGCCATTTGAACCACTTTTTTTTTATTACTGAGCCTTGTGGAACATTTGCTTGGCAGAAGAAATATGTAAGTAGCTACAAAACTGCGTCCATAAAATCGGTAATGACACTTGTAGACATGTATTATGGAAAAAGGCATTGAATAAATATGTTCATTTCCATATCTTCTCTTCCGCAAAAAATTACACGAATTTCAAATACCGTACCTATCTCCCATATTTCACTTACAGTCCCTTCCCACGTTATACTTCGAGCGTTCTTCTTACATTCAGTACTGCTGAGATCGTAAATTTGTACACCTGCACAAAATGAACAAACGTTTGTAAACTGTCACAAGCACAGGCCGCGGTCATGTGCCGTACTTTGCATTCTATACAACTCGTTACGTCGCTTAAAGCTGCAGTCACACACTAATAAGCCAAAACACTATAACCAATGCATACCTCGAAGTTGGATGCCGCCTGGTGATTTTGCGGGCACGTGTCGCGCTATGAAAATTACGTAGACGCAGCAGAGACGGATGGAGTATCAGCCTGGCGAAGATATGGGACGCAAATTGGGAAATTGGAATAAGCGACTTTGTCCAAGGGCAGACTATTTATACACAGAGCCTGTGAACGAGTATTCCAGAAAACGGTAAAGCTGGTCGAATGTTCACGTGCTGCTGTGTGGGAATCTACGGAAATAGGTAGGACAGTGAATCTACCAGTAGGCGCTGAATGGTTGGACGTCAGCGACTCTTCACAGAGAGTGAGCTTCGGAGGCTTGTCTACTCTGCAAAGTGGGACAGATGGAGATCTGTGACATCTCTGCTCAAAGTGCACAACGCTGGTGCAGGCACAAGTGTTTCGGAGCACACGTTTCATTTTGTATTGTTGAACATGGAGCTCCGCAACAGACCACCCACACGTTGACCCACCGACAAAGTCAGTTATTCAGAATGAGATTTTCACTCTGCAGCGGAGTGTGCGCTGATATGAAACTTCCTGGCAGATTAAAACTGTGTGCCCGACCGAGACTCGAACTCGGGACCTTTGCCTTTCGCGGGCAAGTGCTCTACCAACTGAGCTACCGAAGCACGACTCACGCCCGGTACTCACAGCTTTACTTCTGCCAGTACCTCGTCTCCTACCTTCCAAACTTTAACAGAAGCTCTCCTGCGAAAGGCAAAGGTCCCGAGTTCGAGTCTCGGTCGGGCACACAGTTTTAATCTGCCAGGAAGTTTCAAAGTCAGTTATTAGTGCAGTGGGCATCAGGCCAACTTCATTCGACCGTTGATCGATAGAAACGTATCGATTCACCAGGTCGATGGTCGTCTCCACAAACACCGTCAACGAGGTGAACGGCGGCGGCGAGTCGAAACCTGCAGCGCGCGCGGACGCAGGCTGGTGGGAGCAGTATTATGCTATGGGAGACATTCTTCTGCGCTTGCGTGGGTCCTGTGGTAGTAATTGAAGTCACGCTGACAGCTGCGAACCACCTGCATCCCTTCATGCTTGATGTCTTCACCGACGGCGATATCATCCTTCAGCAGTATAATTGTCCGTGTCTCGGAACCAGAGCCGTGCTGTACAGTAGTTTGAAGAGCATTGTAGTGGATGACTCTGAAGCGTAGTGCCGCATAACGATCCTGCCTAGGAGGCGGATGAGTGGGAGATGTCTCAGAGCTGGATAGTGACAAATAGTGACGCGACACTGGACGCGCACGTAGTTTATGTCTCAGCCGATAGAGGACAGTATTGGATAAAGGACTGATTTAGTTTCGATTGTGCCCACTAGAGTGCACTACAGTAATACAATGTTTTTCATAAACTGTTCTAGTACTTTCATAAAGTGTTATTATGTCTTTCTGTGTAGCTAAAATGTTATAAATGTGCTTTAGCAGTATGAATGATGCGTGAGTGTGGATTAATGTTAATATGAAGATAATTGTTTAACGACTTATGTAGTAGGATTTAGTGTGGAAACATTTCAAAGAAGTATGGATATGATCAAAGGGGATTTTTGTAGAATAGATTTGTAAAGTAAGTTTATGGTAAAGGGAAAGTTAATTCAGGTATAAATAACAATAGTAAATAACTTTATGCATAAGCAAAACTTCAGCATATTAGATAATCACGTCGGTAAAAAGTGCAGTCGTTAGGTTTACTATTTTGCGAATGGTTATTGATGAAAAGCGCGGACTGACGCGGGAGAGTGTTGTTTTGCTATTGGCTGTTGAGTAAACTGACCAATGGTAGAGCAATATTCTTCGCTCGCCTTTTTCTGCTGATAGAGAAGACTTTGAGTATTCTAGAAAAGAGCCGAAGCCTAGCCATGAAAGAGATCGGAGGTGTGCAGTAGTAGTTCCGATGGAAATGATAAGTTGCCGGATCTAGCAGTGTTTCATACATCAAAAGTGTTGAAAAGTGACGGCGTAATTATTCCGATGTGTGTGTAGAAAATTCGGAATTTTTAAGTGAATTTTGTGACGAGATAAGACATATATTCCGCGTGGCGTATTGAGCAGGTCGGTGGCTAAAAACTTTGACTGCATTTGGTACCGACGGACTTAATATTTGGCGAGCATAATCAATCAAAAACAATCAGTATTTTTGTAGCTATTACGTTTTAGGGAAATGCAACACCATAAACTTGCTAATGTGAGTGAAAGGGATTGTGAGTGACTGTGTTAATACTAGCATGGGCTTGGCAGTGATACTTGTTCACATAAGTTTCAGAATATATTAATTGAGGACAAAATTTCCCAACTTGCATTTGTGTGAAAAATTCTCCCGGAACGTGGATTAGTGACTTAAATTACAGCCTGGTTCACGTCGAAGTACAGTAGGTTTCACTAGGCTTTCCTACTGATGATCTGCTGAGACAATTGTTGGGGATTTGCTAGAGAGCCAACCTGGTAGACTAGAGGAAGCCGAAAGGCACGCGTTTTAGCTCACGCAGGCTGGCGTGAGGTCTGGAACAGGACAAGGAAATTAGACTAGCAAAAAAGGACGTAGCTGTGGAATACTTAACTTTAATCCATAAATGGTGAACATCGCTCTGGACGGTACATGTTATACAGCATCAATAGTAACTGGTAATGGCGCCTTGCTAGGTCGTAGCAAATGACGTAGCTGAAGGCTATGCTAACTATCGTCTCGGCAAATGAGAGCGTATTTTGTCAGTGAACCATCACTAGCAAAGTCGGTTGTACCACTGGGGCGAGTGCTAGTAAGTCTCTCTAGACCTGCCGTGTGGCGGCGCTCGGTCTGCAATCACTGATAGTGGCGACACGCGGGTCCGACGTTTACTAACAGACCGCGGCCGATTTAAAGGCTACCACCTAGCAAGTGTGGTGTCTGGCGGTGACACCACAACAATGTTCACAGATAGGAGCAGGTCCGTCGTAAAGGGACGGAAAGAACCACGCCGCCGCAACTCGGCCTGATGTAAGTCCTATGGAACGCATCTGGGTTGCTATCGGTGCTATCGGGCGCCACCACAGCACACGCAAATCATCGGCCCGTTACCTGCGGGAATTACATGACCTTTGGGGAGACATCCAATGCCATATACCTCCACAAACCTACCAACAAACTGTCGGATCCCTCATACCCAGAATCAGTGATGTATTTCGTTCCACAGCCGGAAGAAACAAGGTGTTAGTCAGGTGGTCATAATGTTTTGGCTCAGCAGTGTAATGAAACGGACAAAGGTAGCCAGATGCCGTCGCCAGACGTGGGCGATAAGTGTGGCCGACTGCTTCGTCACAACGCGTCTGATCCCCTTCTTCAGATTTTAGCGAGATGGACGCCACGACGCTTGTGTGCTTGCTACGAGTCCTGCATTGCGGCTTTTGTTATTGCATGTGAATGAGCTTTATCTGTCTCGATGAGAATGTGCCGAATACACTTTTTCCTCAGTCACTGAAACAGACAGGTTTAGCGAGTATATGAATATTAAAAGGAAAACGTTATAGAACATATTCGGCATGACTCCCGCTTACATGTAAAATCAATCCAACTTCTGAAAATCCTCTTTAGCGCGAGATAGGCTAATCGTAACCATAGACCCGCCAGGGTAGCCGAGAGCGCTAACGCACTGCTTCCTGGACTCGGGTAGCCCTTTATTCTTATCCCGCATATTCTTTCATTAACAGCCTTGAAGTGAATTATATTTTCCCTTACACTGTTGGCTACTGCAAACTGATGTTTACCTTCTTTATTTCCACTGTAAAGGTAGCTATACCACTTTTCTTTATGCATTCCTTCTCCAGGCCATCACATTTCTTGCAGTGCTACTATGTCTAGCCTGTAACTATGCAGTTCTTCATCAAGGACCTTCACCTTTCCAAGTGAGCATAGCGTTTTTACATTCCAAGTGCCACACTTCACTCTGTGTTTGTTCCGTGGTCTCCTGGCATTAACCTTGGGGTCGTTTACATTGTTCTGTACCGAATCCGAGGCTGTTCCTTGGTGTTTCGTAACAATCATCCTTTCCACGGTGTGGGGGTGTTGGGCGTGTGGCCAGCACCCAACCTTGAGGACCAGGGTGTCCCATTTAGTCTGGATCATCATCTTTTACCTATCTGGTATGGGAGACCCTACTAGTAGCAAATCTGATCCCAGCCTATGTCTCAGGATCATTTGACCACGGAAGCTCCACCACCACGACAAGGTAAGGACACAATGGGAAGGGGGGGTGGAGACTAGTATCTGGCGATTAAAAATTTGTTACGTAGTTTGAGGTCAATGGCACAAGTTAGGGCACTATACTCCGAATCAAATCACTTTGTGTTTGACAAATGACAGTGGTAGGAGCGAAGTTGACGGCTCGTACACTACGTGCTCATGCGATCGATGGTTGCGCACGTTCCACAAAGAAAGAAGTCCTGTACTTACTGTATGTTGCCCAGGTTTTTGTATGTAGTGGGGAGGGTGGTGATGATGGCCATTACTGCTAAAGATACGGCGTTGCGTAAGACGCTGCAATCACTCGTTATGGCCGAATAACAGCAATAAGACTATCTTAAGGTCAGTAACTTCAAACAAGCTAACAAATTGCCTAAATAAGCGGAGATAATTGTGAGGGATGCATGCAGTTGGATTCTTGGTAACACATTATACCACTAATGGACGCACGCTACATATGCCTCTGTCTGTGTAGTCACAAGAGCAGATGTCAGAATTCAATGAAATAAGTTGTTCAGTGCTTTTTTTTTCACTACAGACTTACTCTCCCGTGCTGTTCATTATTATTTCCTTCGTGTGTGTTACATCATTATACCAATATGATGACTTGTTTGGTTTATAGCATCTCTTAACAGTCTTTCCAATTCTGCTAGCACACATCTTTTGTCGTTCCTTGGCACATGACCCTTACCTTACGTCGTCAATGTTGGACTGCCTTTTTTTTTTAAGGAGAATTATATAGAAGAGATAAAGAAAGACCCAACACACAAATCTAAAGCTGGGATCATGGCACTCTTAAAGAAAACTGACTAGTTACTTAGTGTGAAGGAGGAATGAGAAGGAGAAATATAGATGCTTATCCACAACACCAAAAGCACCAGAACTGAGGTCACAGTTAAAGATTCACCAGGAGGACTGTCGTGTGAGACTTGTTGTTAAGTCGAGAAGCAGCACAGGCTATAAGTTGACACATAAATTAAATTAAATGCTGAGGAAAGACTACACATTTGAAACAAACTACTCTCTAGATAACAGTTATACATTAGCACGTGGCCTACTAAACATCCCTGTCCCTGACAAATACTCACTAGATGTCACCAATTTACACACAAACATCCCAAAAGACCCAGCAGCGGAAGTTGTTTAACACTATCTCATAAATCACAGAAGACTATCAGTGGCTGAAATAGTTGAATTCATTGATTTGCTTGAACTGGTATTTAATTACAACTATTACAATTTCAACAGTAAAGTATATAAACACCAAATGGCATAGCAGTGAGCTCCAACGTATCAGGGACCATAGCTGACATATTCATTAACCACCTCGAGCTATAATTATTCAATAACAACAGCCCATTATACAAGACATTAAGTTTTACAGAAGATATGATGATCACACATTAAAAATAACAGATTGGGGAAGCAAACAAGATGTTAAGGCAATAATTCAGGACTAAAACGTTTCGGACCTCACCATCACTAGAAAAGAAACAAAGAGCACATGCTTAGTACTTACAGAAAACCCACAACTACAAACATAAATATCCAAGCTTCTTTATGCCACCCACACACAAACAAATTAGCATCCTATAGATCCATGGCGCACAGTGTCAACCGTACTTCTAGAGATGTCGCTCTGTCTGCCGCCACCAGCAACCATGATATCGGTGTAAGCCTGAAAATAGTCGGACGAAATAGCCGAAACCTGTTTCCAACAAATAACAAATCTGAAACTGCGATCGAGACTGTTTTTTTATTGATTTTTAACATTTTGTACTGATCGCTGTGCTCCAGTCAAGAATGCTTTGTAAAATTTTAAACTGATGGCAGCAGCAAATGGTTTTCAACGTAAATAAGAACAACAGAGAGACAGACACATGGACAGTAGATTAGATTAGATTAGAGATTTACTTTCATTCCAATTGATCCGTAGTGAGGAGGTCCTCCAGGATGTGGAACATGTCAGAAAAACAACAATACGAGTACATGACAAATGTTTACAACTAAAACAAATAATCTAATGTAACATTCCACAGGTCCCAAGTGGAATGATCGTCATTTTTTAATGAACAGTAAGAGTCATTTTACAAATACTAATGCATTGAATTTAAAATAAAAAAAGTTTTTATTTATTTATAAGGTAATAAATATGTAATACAACTACTGTAATACTTACTTACAATGAACACATTACTGCACTGAAATGGTGCAGAAGTTAGATTATACTTACACACACACACACACACACACACACACACACACACACACACACACACACACACACACACAAATTTTCAATGAACACATTACTGCACTGAAATTGTGC
Organism: Schistocerca cancellata; assembly: GCF_023864275.1. Classification (NCBI taxonomy): domain Eukaryota; kingdom Metazoa; phylum Arthropoda; class Insecta; order Orthoptera; family Acrididae; genus Schistocerca; species Schistocerca cancellata. The sequence goes on from NC_064630.1 coordinate 768,130,729, forward strand.
AGAAGTTATGTTGTACTTATATACAAATCAGTTGGTTTTACTAAGAAATTCATCAATGGAGTAGAAGGAGTTGGCCACCAATTAATCCTTTAGGCTTCTCTTAAACTGAATTTCATTGGTTGTTAAGCTTTTTATGGCTGCTGGCAAGTTATTGAAAATGTGTGTTCCTGAATAATGCACACCTTTTTGTACAAGACTAAGTGACTTTAAATACTTGTGAAGATCATTCTTATTTCTAGTATTGATTCCATGAATTGAGCTGTTGGTTTGAAAAAGTGATATATTTTTAATGACAAATTTCATTAAGGAATAAATATATTGGGAAGCAGTAGTTAGTATCCCTAGTTCCCTAAACAGGCTTCTGCAGGATGTTCTTGAGTTCACACCACATATAACTCTTACTGCACGTTTTTGTGCCCGGAAAACTTTAGCTTGGCTTGATGACTTACCCAAAAAAAATAATCCCATATGACATTATGGAATGAAAGTAAGCATAGTATGCCAGCTTTTTCATTTTTATATCCCCTATGTCTGACAAAATTCGCATTGCAGTCAGAGATTTGTTAAGACGCTTCAGCAGTTCTGTGGTGTGCTCCTCCCAGTTGAATTTATTATCAAGCTGTAATCCCAAGAATTTAACACTGTCCACTTCTTCTATCTTCTTATCATCGTATGTTAGACATATATTCTTGGGACACCCCTTACAAGTTCTGAACTGCATGTAGTGTGTTTCTTCAAAGTTTAGTGACAAAGAATTGGCTAGGAACCAGTGATTAATGTCCACAAATATTTTATTGGCTGATCTTTCTAAGACTACACTTGATTTGCTATTTATTGCAATGTTTGTATCATCAGCAAACAAAACAAACTTGGCATCTGGTAATGTTACTGATGAAAGGTCATTGATATACACAAGAAAAAGTAAGGGCCCCAAAATGGAACCTTTTGGGACCCCACATGTAATTAGTTCCCAGTTGGATGATGCCTAATAGCTTGATACCCTGCCTACCCTATTTCGGCACCGTTTCACAAATAATTCCTAATGTATTGAGATGATATAACGTAAGAGTTGGTTTCTCCAAAAACAATGAATTAGGTAATAGACTCCCACACAATACCAAAACCAATAAAGATAAATTCTCCAACTCACGTATATACTAGATAAAGCGGAATCAATGCTCTGTACAATATGTAGGTCAGACCAGACGACGCCTCAAACTAGATTCAAAAAATACATCAATGAATTTAGATACAACACACCCAATAAATATCCGACAGCTACACACATTCGGGGCACAGCATATTCGTTTTATAACATAGAAGACAATCTCATAACACTTCACAAAATGAACAAAGCCCACAAACTCAACATTTATGAAGAGATGGAAATTTTAATTCACAACAGAAAACGTGGACAGAATATGCTAAATGAAAAAGCTGAGACAGTGGCAATGAGCTTCCATAATAGATTTGGGGTTATACTAGACGACGATTATAACGGTTTCCACCTTCTACTTCCTGAGCCAGTTAAATATAAATTTAAAAAAATCGCAAAGTACTGCTGAGAAACAGTATGTCCATACTAATTCTGCAAGTTTTACACACACACACACACACACACACACACACATATGTTACGGTCATATATTTTGCAATGTAGTACTTTTAACAAGACGTCATAAAGAAATAGTTTTATAGTTGCTATATGTATTTCTGATCCACAGTGTAACCTAGCTATGATTGATTTCAGAGGCAAAGTACCATATCTTTCCATCGCTACAATCTTTGGTGTGTTTATGTAGTAGTTCGTGCTCCTGTGTGAAAAATCAAGTCAGTGTTCATTTATGACGAATCGCAGGGTTCTGTACACTGCAACAGATTGTAAGTTGCTCCATCACCATTTAAAATGTATAACATTAGTGCCATATGACGCTAACAAGTGCCTTTTATACATTTTGTAGCATAATGTAACCAATACAAACAACTAGCGCTATCCAGCCGTTACACACAACAAGATATCGCTGTTTTCCCCCTGAAGTCGAGAGTATAAACTCTCTAAACGCGTCGTCGGAGAAAATAAAAAGTGAAAAACAGAGACAAATTGTTTTATTGGAACTTTTATGTACATAACACTTCGGTTACTCGAATTTGAGAGAATTGCACTGTTATTCATCTGTCGGTAGTTTCAGGACCTTATGACAATAATGTTTTGGTAGTTCATCCACAACATATAGAGGTAAAGGTGGTTTGTTCTCAGCCATGATATCCACTGACTAACCCTTTCGATAAACATGTGGTATGGGAATAATGGTTTGCTGTAGCTGGTCGATAATGTCTGCCTTTGTGGAAGCTAGCGTGTAAGGTTTTCATACGTCTTCTACCATTGTAAGTAATTCACCCTTACTGTCCTGGGACAAAGATGAATGAGCGCTATGTATCAGTAGCGAATGAGATTCTGGAGTCTTGTATTTAAATTTATTTGTGATTCGCTTGCTCGTCTGAAAGTTATGCAGTGTGAGAAATACTGAGCATATATGCATGATGTGGCAGGTATTGGACAATCCTGGAAATATCCAATGTGTGTTCAAAAATGGTTCTGAGCACTATGGGACTTAACATCTGTGGTCATCAGTCGCCTAGAACTTAGAACTACTTAAACCTAACTAACCTAAGGACATCACACACATCCATGCCCGAGGCAGGATTCGAACACGCGACCGTAGCTATGGAGGGGTTCCAGACTGGATCGCCTATAACCGCTTGGCCACCACGGCCGGCCCAATGTGTGTCTCAGCTCCCAGACCAACACAGCACGAATGTTATAGCCTCACTTATTAGTGGTTGCTAACAGGAGGACGCTGTATCCACCTCAGTGTCGCAACTCCGACTCCATCAGTTACACAAAGTCTCGACATAAAGAGAAACCATATATCGATGACCCACTGTGTCCGGAACTCGGCCCGTGGTGCCCTCTAATCCACCGTCACTCATTGACTCCCTCTTACCGACCTATCGACGCTGCCCGAGGTCTACTTTAGGACACACACTGCCAGAGATATTCCGAAATCTATTACGAGCCCCACACGGCTTATTTCGTTCATATTCTACATCTACATGTGTGGTGTCACAGCCAGACACCACACTTTCTAGGTGGTAGCTTTAAATCGGCCGCGGTCCATTAGTACATGTCGGACCCGCGTGTCGCCACTGTCAGTAATTGCAGACCGAGCGCCACCACACGGCAGGTCTAGAGAGACTGACTAGCACTCGCCCAGTTGTACGACGACTTTGCTAGCGACTACACTGAGGAAGCCTTTCTCTCATTAGCCGAGAGATAGTTAGAATAGCCTTCAGCTAAGTCCATGGCTACGACCTAGCAAGGCGCTATTAACCATTTATAGAGAGAGTCTCACTTGTATCATCAAGAATGCTGCATACAAATGATGGATTAAAGTTAAGTATTCCAGCAGCTACGTACTTTTCTTTATAGCATTCATTACGTATCCTGTTCCAGACCTCACGCCAGTCTGCGTTAGATTATAGCGTGCATTTCGGCCTCCTCTAACTACAAGATGTTGGCACATCTGCCAACACATCAACATGTACATCCATACTTAGCAAGCCACCTGACGGTGTGTGGCGGAGGGTACCTTGAGTACCTCTATCGGTTCTCCCTTCTATTCCAGTCTCATATTGTTCGTGGAAAGAAGGATTGTCGGTATGCCTGTGTGTGGGCTCTAATCTCTCTGATTTTATCCTCATGGTCTCTTCGCGAGATTTACGTAGGATGGAGCAATATACTGCTTGAATCTTCGGTGAAGGTATGTTCTCGAAACTTTAACAAAAGCCTGTACCGAGCTACTGAGCGTCTCTCCTGCAGAGTCTTCCACTGAAGTTTATCTATCATCTCCGTAACACTTTCCCGATTACTAAATGATCCTGTAACGAATCGCGCTGCTCTCCATTGGATCTTCTCTCTCTCTTCTATCAACCCTATCTGGTACGGATCCCCCACTGCTGAGCAGTATTCAAGCAGCGGGTGAACAAGCGTACTGTAACCTACTTCCTTTGTTTTCGGATTGCATTTCCTTAGGATTCTTCCAATGAATCTCAGTCCGGCATCTGCTTTACCGACGATCAACTTTATATGATCATTCCATTTTAAATCACTCCTAATGCGTACTCCCAGATAAATTATGGAATTAACTGCTTTCAGTTGAGCATATTATCTTATTACAGTACAATGTAAATGTAATTCCAAATGCCAGCGTAAACTGCTGATGAGATTAATCTGATAAACTGCATAAGAAACAGTAGCAAAAAGAAAAACGTGAATTCGGCTTAGTGTGCGGGGACAAATTCGGCTGTTGTGCACAGCTACATGTGACGATTGTGAAAATTATATTTACTCCACATTATAGTGTAATATAACTACTTTCACCCGTAAAACAATTTCAGTATGACGTCTGCATTTCCTATACAGTTGGATGTGAAGTCCAGTGCATTTTTTTACTGCAAGCTTCCTGAATTACCTGCTACATGTTTCTTAATTTCAAGTCATCATATTAACTATGACTACTAAAGCCAAGGTGCGATGTGAGACTAGAAGATTTGAAAGAATCAAAGCTCTCAACCAACCAGATTATTTATGATCGCTTCATAAGCATTGTGAACATGAGATAGAGGAGGATACTGAGAGATCTTGTGGCCGTCATCGGGACTCCGTTTTTGTGGGCTGAGAACTGTTGCCACCTGTAAGCAAACTCCCCCACTGCGATACGCACAGCGTGTTGATAGCCGCAGCAGGTGAAGTGTGTGGCGATAAACCACGCAGCTGACCCAGGCACGTGCCTTATCTGGCGGAAAGTAGCTGCCCAGGCGCCAGACCTACCCTCCGCCCCGCACCGCTTTCTGTGATGCTGATTTACGACCTGCTGTGAACCGCCCGTGACAGGAATGGCGGCAGCTGCCCACGAGAGAAACCAGTTGTGTAATGTCCGCCGCAACCTCCTCTGCATGACTGTGGACATGAGTTATTTTGTAGTGGCTAACAAGAAATTCAGAGATTTCATGTCTTAATCGTCTTCAGTTTTATCTAAAGATAACTATTTTCAGCCCAAAAAGATTGAATATTTCAAGTATAATAAACCACTGAATGCAGATCAGACGCACAAAAACCGTGCCCAGAATTTGGAAGAAAGCACGTCACATGTATCTACAAGAAGGACAGCAGAAGTGATCCAGAAAAGTACTGTGCAATATCCATCGCATACATTGGTTGTAGAATATTGGAAAGTATTGCGAGCTGAAATATAATGAGGTATCTCGAACAGAAGGATCTCCTCCGTGCGCATGGATTACAAAAACACCGACCATGTGAAACACAACTCGTGCTTTTCACACATGAGATCCCGAAAGCCCTGCATCAGGGTAGTCATCTAGATGTCATACTCGTATTTCTTGACTTACGAAAGTCATTTGAGTCAGCATCACATACACGCTTATTATCGAAACTAAGGTCGTACGGTCTATCAGACGAAATTTGTGACTTTATTCAGAGATTCTTGGTAGGGAGAAAGTGGCATGTTCTATGAAGATTCTGTGACACATATAAAAGTAACTTTAGGTTTGCCCCAGAAAAGTGTGCTGGGATCCATGATGTTTAAGTTGTTTATTAACTACCTTGCAGATTGTATTAATAGTAATTTCAGATTTTTCACAGATTATACAGATATCTCTAATGAAGAGCTCTCTGAGAAGAGCTCCACAAATATTTAGCCCCAACCTGATAAGATTTCAAAGTAGTCCAAAGAATTACAAATTCTTTGAAAAGTTCAAAAGCAGAAAATTGTGCAATTCATAATACAAACAAGAAACAATTATTATCCTACAAATACGATACCAGTAAATCACAGTTGCAGCTGGTCAACTCATGCTAATATTTCGATAAAATACTTGTTACACACATGACACAGAAAAGTCTCTTAGGCTCACTCATAGTTACTGTAGGTGAAAGACTTTAGCTCATCAGCAAAAGAACACGAAGATACTGTCATGCGGCCATTTATGTTAAAACTGCCATATGCCATAATAAAAATACGCCAAATTGATGAACCCAGCCAATCCAAATCATTCCCCAGCTAGAAATTCGAGTATGTGTATAGTTAAAGTAAAAATCACTGATTATCATATCTAAGTACTGAATTTCCATTTTCATTTCTTATTTTTGAGTGTTGTTTAAATGTGTATGTGAGAATCCTTTTGGATGCATTTTGAGCAGACGACAGAAGAACAGAGGAAAGCGGGTCATTACTCTGCCTTTAGGAGGTCCGCAGTTCTCTTCCGATGACAAAAACTGCCACTACAACAAGTGAAGGGGGAGCCAGGTAGAAGCTGGGATCAGTATATTGTATTGCGCTCAAGGTGTTGGCATCCTAAACAATAGGAAGCTATTGTATATTGTTCTTAAAGTTGTGTGTCCGCTCCGCTCTCAAATGGTAGGTGCATCGCGAGCTGTCATCGATTGGGATGGAGCGGCGGAGGGGGGGGGGGGGGGTAGCGAGTACACATTGCAGAAAACGTGTAGGCTGGGAACTACTAGGCTCAGGATAGCGCAAAGACAAGATCTCTAAATCTCTACAGGAGAAAAGTAGATTGACAGAAGAGACTCTCTGGCGTTTTTGTGCTTAAGAACATAGCTTCGCAGCCATCTGGCTGGCCACAAGTTAAGTGGGTTGTTGTTACACTGTCAAGAAACGACAAGAGAAGGTACCACTGGAAAATACAAATTTATTCCAAATGGCAAAACCGAACTCGCCTGTGTAAACGTGGAGATGGCCAGATAATCTAGAACTGATAGTGGGGGCAGATATTGCCTGTTTTTGAGGTCCAGCTCTATAATCCCTCACATTTGTTAATTATATTAAAATTGTGCATAAAAGGGACAATGTTTGACTGGATCTAATTGCTTGGCATTCAGAAGAACCACTTTCATATGTATTCAGAATCATGCAAAGGCTCACGCTCAAAAAGATAAACAATTCTGCTTCCTGCTGGGAGTGCTCTGTACAGCTTAGTTCGATACACGATTCGCGAAGGGAAGTTTCAGTTGAGAAAGGGATTTTGATTCTGGGCTCTGAGGGAGAGCAGCCTTTGCTACGGGTAACATTACTTAGAACTTCCAGGCACCACATCTGCCACTAGTGGGAACAGATAAGTCAGCAGCATTCACGAAGCAAGCTATAGGATGCATGCAAAGGCATAAAAGTTTTCTGGGTTTGAGTCATTTCATCCATCAACAAAGTTTTTCTCGTGACAGTTTCTATTTTCCCATGAACAATTAATTATGGACAAGAATTTATGTAGATAATTTATCCAATAATTTCATAACACTGGTGTCCAACGCCGATGTATCTACAGATATGGAGCAAAATCCGGAAAAAATAGTAATTAAAATCTATGAGTAAGAATGTAGAAAGATTAGTGATATGCAGAAGCAGGTATTAAAATTATTGCGATACGGTACTGGCGCTCCCTTAGTCACCAAGAACGCCATGAATGAACAATAATAATCGAAAATAAAAATTTTAACTCAGCAGGTTTCCAGTTTATGCGAATCCTAGTGATAGTGTTTCTGACTGTGTACCAGTATAATCCAAGTTCTAATCCTTGTACTCGTTCACCAATTTACACAGAATAACCTCTTCATGGTTTTATCTCCCCAACACAGAAAAATAATTGTGGGCCAGTGACTTGTCTAGGATCCACCCTGTGATTTACATGTGGATAATTTTAGATGGATAATGCGATATTAGGCTGGCCATTAACATTGCTACACAACGAAGATGACGTGCTACAGACGCGAAATTTAACCGACAGGAAGAAGATGCTGCGATATGCATATGATTAGCTTTCCTGAGAACTTACACAAGGTTGGCGCCGGTGGCGACACCTACAACGTGCTGACATGAGGAAAGATTTCAACCGATTTCTCACACACAAACAGCAGTTGACCGGCGTTGTCTGGTGAAACGTTGTTGTAATGCCTCGTGTAAGGAGGAGAAATGCGTACCATCACGTTTCCGACCTTGATAAAGGTCGAATTGTAGCCTATCGCGATTGCGGTGTATCGTATCGCGACATTACTGCTCGCGTTGGTCGAGATCCAATGACTGTCAGCAGAATATGGAGTCGGTGAGTTGAGGAAGTTAATACGGAACGCCGTGCTGGATCCCAACGGCCCCGTATCACAAGCAGTCGAGATGACAGGCATCTTATCCGCATGGCTGTAACGGATCGTGCAGCCACGTCTCGATCCCTGAGTCAACAGATAGGGACGTTTGCAAGTCAACAATTATCGGCACGAACAGTTCGACGACATCTGCAGCAGCTTGGACTATATGCTCGTTGTAGGTGTCACCACCGGCTCCAACCTTGTGTGAGTGCTCTGAAAAGCTAATCATTTGCATATCACAGCATCTTCTTCCTGACGGTTAAATTTCGCGTCTGTAGCGTGCCATCCTCATGGTGTAGCAATTTTAATGGCCAGTATAATCCATTTTTTAAACTGAATGAAGACAAAATTTAACGTCAAGGGTAACAACGTAAGGCAAGAAATTTGAGACATGGAGAAAAGATAAGACAAGTGAATAAGGACATCGGGGAAATAGTACATAATGAAATTGGATAATAGGAGAGGCAAAAAGGATTGGGCTAAATTCACGTCTGTAGTACGTCATCTTCGTGGTGTAGCAATTTTAATGGCCAGTTGTGTACCTTTATGCAAATCACCGTATGTAGTTTCCTTTTATTTTACTATTCTATGTCTCCGGCATTCCTGTAACCTACTGTTCACTCTTATTGGTTATCCTTTCCACTGGCCTCCTTCAGTTGTACTCTGACGAACATAAAATACCATATTTCATACCACAAAGTAATTGTATCACTAAATTTTCATTTCACCTTCATCAAATCCTTAATATCCCCTTTGTGACCAATATATCCCTCTCTCCTCATATCAAGCCTTACCAGGGGGGGACACTTACGCCACAACTGTATAAATTATATAGGAAGAAAAATTCCCAAGAATGGAGAAAGAAACTTATAACTTATACACAATAATAATAAAAAAACTCCTCAGTTTTTCTCAGTTATGCATTCAGTTGTACTTTTCAGAATGTCCCTATTCTCTGATAACGGTTACATGAGTCGTTTCTGGCCCAGGGCCCCCCTGCCTCCCGTATATTAGCTCGGCTATTGACATAACATCTACGTTCAGTCCTTGTCAGATATCTTCCACATCTCACAATCCACTGTATCCTTTTGCCTCGCGTCCTCTTCTTCACTGTTGTTTCCAAAGACATTTTCCTGTGATTCTTCCCATTCCGGGAGCAGCTGCACGTTTGCGGATATCAGTCTGATCTCTTCCTTCGTTTTGCTCGTTGCATATGAAATCTTTCCGTGCTTCTCGAGCTGTATTTTCACCTGGCGTCATCTAATTTTACCTTCATATCTCTGTCCTGCTCGCCTGTCTCGACAACTCTTTTTGTTGGCTCTCTAATTTCTAGTTTGTTACACCTGAATTTGCTATGGCCACACAACTAAATTCCTCGAATCTCTTACACTCTTCCTTTGCCTCTCAGGCTTTACTCTTAGCATCCTGTGCCTCGCACAGCGCCTCCTGTGAAACTTAATTTGTTTTCTCTGCTAATTTCCCAATCCTTTTTGCCTCTCCTATTATCTTCCCAATTTCATTATGTACTATTTCCCCGATGTCCTTATTCACTTGTCTTATCTTTTCTCCATGTCTCAAATTTCTTGCCTTACGTTGTTACCCAAGACGTTAAATTTTGTCTTCATTCAGTTTAAAAAATGGATTATACAGTACTGGCCATTAAAATTGCCACACCACGAAGATGGCGCGCTACAGACGCGAAATTTAACCGACAGGAAGAAGATGAGGTGATATCCAAATGATTAGCTTTTCAGAGCATTCACACAAGGTTGACGCCGGTGGCGACACCTACAACGTGCTGACATGAGGAACGTTTCCAACAGATTTCTCCTACACAAACAGCAGTTGACCGGCATTGCCTGGTGAAACGTTGTTGTGATGCCTCGTGTAAGGAGGAGAAATGCGTACCATCACGTTTCCGACTTTGATAAAGGACGGATTGTAGCCTATCGCGATTGCGGTTTATGGTATCGCGACATGGCTGCTCGCGTTGGTCGAGATCCAATGACTGTCAGCAGAATATGGAATCGGTGGGTTCAGGAGTTTAATACGGAACGCCGTGCTGGATCCCAACGGCCTCGTAACACTAGCAGTCGAGATGACGGGTATCTTATCCGCATGGCTGTAACGGATCGCGCAGCCACGTCTCGATCCCAGAGTCAACAGACGGGGACATTTGCAAGACAACAACCATCTGCACCATCAGTTCGACGAAGTTTGCAGCAGCATGGATTATCAGTTCGGGGACCATGGCTGCGGTTACCCTTGACGCTGCATCACAGACAGGAGCGCCTGCGATGGTGTACTCAACCTGGGAGCACAAATGGCAAAACGTCATTTTTTCAGATGAATCCATGTTCTGTTTACAGCATCATGATGGTCGCATTCGTGTTTCGAGACATCGCGGTGAACGCACATTGGAAGCGTGTATTCGTCATCGCCATACTGGCGTTTCACCCGCCGTGATGGAATGGGGTGCCATTGGTTCCACGTCTCGGTCACCTCTTTTTCGCACTGACGGTATTTTGAATAATGGATCTTATATTTCAGATGTGTTACGACCCGTGGCTCTACGCTTCATTCGATCCCTGCGAAACCCTATATTTCAGCAGGATAATGCACGGCCGCATGTTGCAGGTCCTGTACGGGCCTTTCTGGATACAGAAAATGTTCGACTGCTGCCCTGGCCATCACAGTCTCCAGATCTCTCACCAATTGAAAACGTCTGCTCAATGGTGGCCGAGCAACTGGCTCGTCACAATACGCCAGTCACTACTCTTGATGAACTGTGGTATCGTGTTGAATGTGCATGTGCAGCTGTACCTGTACAAGCCATCCAAGCTCTGTTTGACTCAATGCCCAGGCGTATCAAGGCCGCTATTACGGCCAGAGGTGGTTGTTCTGGATACTGATTTCTCAGGATGTATGCCCCCAAATTGCGTGAAAATGTAATCACATGTCAGTTCTAGTATAATATATTTGTCCAATGAATACCCGCTTATGATCTGCATTTCTTCTTGGTGTAGCAATTTTAATGGCAAGTAGTGTATTAACTCGTCATTTCCGTATTCGCTCATTGTATCTGTTGAAGCTGCTCTAGATCTTACTCGAGTCCCGTTTATCGCTTGCCGATTTGATCTTATGCTCCCTTTCTCCTCCTGGTTATGAATTATCACTACCGTTTGTACATATTTGTGTCGAGTTTCTTCCATTACCTCTCGAGTACTGCCGTTTGCAGTACTGGCTCCGTTTCATAATTGCCTTCTATTCCTACACTGTCGTCATGATTTCCACCTTTCGGAAATGTTGCGCAGTAAAAGTAACATTATCCTCTCCTGAATCAGAAGTAGTTGCACGATCCTTCCTCTCTCTTCTTTAGCGTCGAAAACGTCCTCCTTTTCAGCAGCACTAATGTTCTGTCTGAATCCCTCTTTCTGCACTATTGTTTCACAGTCAGAGCTGTCGTATGTGGTCTGAGCTTCTCCAATGTCAGTAATGTTCAACGTCTGCGGGTTAGTGCTTTAAACACATCCCTTCTCCGAGCAGTAGGTGTCGGGCACCGCCTGTGGCTTCGCCCTCGTCAAAAAGTCGCACTGCACGGCGTGTTCACAAAGCTCATAAATGACGTAGCTAAGTATCAGTATTGCAAGTTCAGTGGCCGAGATGTTCAGTACTCAATTTAGCGCTACGAAGTACGATACGTACGACAACAGAGATTCACTCCGTTAAATTCCCTGACCTGTAATTGCCCTCATATTTACTGTAAATGCAACTTGAAACAAGAAACAAAAATTTGATCCTTCCTTAACTTCCGATCGACAACGAATCTGTAATGTTCAAACCTATTCTGTTTTCATTTCTTTCATCATACAGTTACCTCTTCAGTAACCTCTTCTGAAGCTGGTTACATTTTCACACACAATATTCAATCTGAAGATAATACTTTCTATTACTTCAGCACCAACACAACAGATTCACTTTACTCCTTCTGCTCGCCAAACCTCTCTGTAAGTGGTTCTTTTGCTAACCACAACCGTCGTCTGTGCCTGCGTCGATGCCTCTCTCACAGCTTTCTACGCTTCATCGTTCTCATGCGCCGCTATGCAAAGCTAATGGTCTCTTGCGCCGAGTGTTCATGCTGTTTGCACGTTCCACAGATCTCCTGTTTTACTTGAGCACACAGCATGCGGTGTCCAGTCGGACTCCACTGGTAACATTTCGTGGATTGCAAATACTCTGTTTCCCGCGAGTTTCCCCTCAACTGATGCAAATCCAACTGTGTGCCCTCACAAACCACACAATAATAATTTTCTACAGTCCTCAATCAACATAATAACATGTAACGTATTATTATCATTACGGCGTTTCTCATCGAGCCATACGCGCAAGTCGCCAAAGTGGCGTCAAATCGAAAGACTTGCACCAGGCGAACGGTCTACCCGGCGGTAGGCCCCCGTCACACGACATTATTATTATTATCGAGCCATATACATTATCTCGCATTTCTAGCTGCTTGTCTCACACAAATAATGATCATCATCATCTTGGACAGTTTCCAGCCACTGGCTGGGTCTGTCGGGAACACAAGCCTCTCCATCGTGTTCTGTCTTTCCACCATTCCCCCTCTTCCACCTTCGTCCAGTTCTCTCCTCATCACACATTCCTTCACTCCCTTCACCCATCTATCCCCTGGTCTTCCTCTGGGCCTCTTCCCCTCCAGTTGCAGATCAAACATCCTCTTTGGAATTCTTCCCTCATCCATTCTCTTCATGTGTCCATACCACTGCAGTCTTGATATTTCTATCCTGTCCTGTACTGATTCCTCCTTTAGTCTTTCCCTCACATACACATTTCGCAATCTGTCTCGTCTTGTTACACCCAACCTGCTCCTCTGGAACTTCATTTCACTAGCCTGTATTCTACTTTTGTCGCTTTCGTGCATTACCCATGTCGCACTTCCGTATGCCAATATGGGGACAAAGTAGGTTCGGTATATAATTCCCTTGGATTTCTGTGGCACCTCCTTGCTCCAAATAAGCCCCCTAATGCATTTGTAGAACTGCCCTGCTTTTCTGCACCTTTAATTTATTTCCATTGCGTTTTCCCCCTTACTTTCAATCACGCTTCCCAGGTACTTGAAGTTCTCTACCACTTGTAGTTTTTCCCCTCCACAAGTTATATCCACATTTGGCCTATTCTTCTTCCTTGTTGTGACGATTATTTCACTTTTCTTTGCAGAGAAATGCATTACATATTGTGCTGCCGTTGATAAAAATTCAAAAATTCAGGGTCGCCACCAGCCCAAGCCCTTCCTAACCATTTAGAAAATAGCGGAGCTGGAAAATTACTAGCTTAATTACTTTAATAACTTAATTACAAGTATGCAAATTTCTTTAAGTTGCCAGATAAATAGCACTCTATGTCGTGCATGAAGCAACTTGATTAATTCAGGATTGGAAATCGGAGTAAGTGGGTAAGATCAACACCACAGAATTTATCTTTCACGTGGATTATTTATTGTATATAAGTATTTGGTTGCACATCCTAACTACACATAACTGGTGCTTGACTAGAAATGTTTAGGTAAAAATTACATGAGAATGTAACAGAGCACAATTTAACTACAGCAAGAAGAAACACAGAAAACGGGGATGGGAGACAATGATACTATCATTTCCTTTGCATTCATACCATAAAAATATCTGTGAGATTCGCATTTCGATTCTACGCATGCACTATTCTGGACAAAGGTTTAACCAATGCACGAGGTTGTGCGATAATTATTCAACATACTAACTGCGTCTGCTGCTTGCAAACTGCCGAACTAGAGCACGTGGTGCATTCCGAATCACACTGTTGTGCTGCTTTGTAGAAAGCGCACGAAAGAACAGATATTCTCGCAGAAATTGTAGCTGATTAAACAAGCAAACTGTTAAAATAGAGCCTATTGCGGTGCCGTGGTGGACCAGAAGGGTCATTGATTGCCAAACACGTGGCACAAAATCAACACATAAATACAAAAGCAACTTCCACAAAATATAAGATTAGAAATCATTCAAACTCATACTCGCTTCGACACAGTATTACACTCACGTACGGTTGAAGTGATCCTAACCAGCATTTCCTAATCGGATTTACCGTTTGAAATTCTAATTCATCGTTGTTGATATTGAACCAACTATTTTCCACACTTTTAAGTCAAACACCCAAAAGTCGCCTATTTATAGCAGTATAATTATGGCACGTTCGGAAAAATAACTCGCTTCACACGCTTCAGTTAAGCTGAAGTTCTTAAGTATTTCAACAGTTAAACATAGCGAAATCCTAACTCAACGTGCTTCCTATCACCTGAGACCCCCTTAAGGGCTACGATATGTACTCACCAAGCTCCCCGTAAAGCGGAAGCTACCAGAGAGATAGCCCTCCATCACCAACCTCACACACAAAAACATCCCTCAACACAGACTTCGACTAAGATGGCAAAACCGCTCTGTTCAGGTACTGGAAACCTAAGTTGGTCAACCTGTGCTCTCCTTCGAACGAGAAGCAACATCGTCTGCTCCCAGCAGACGATGACCACTTCAGCGTTTCCCACAAAACAAAACCGAAACCCCACATTAAAACACACATATAATATTCCATAGACCTTATTTGAGCGCCCAGTCTTTCTGAAAGAATTCATGAATTGAGCTAAAAATCAGGCAGTAAAGTGAATAAGTTGTACCGAATTCGATGAGCGCCTTATGAAACGACTTCACAGAGTCGTTTCATCCATCAACAAAGTTTTTCTCGTGACAGTTTCTATTTTCCCGTGAACAATTAACTATGGACAATAATTTATGTAGATAATTTATCCAATAATTTCATAACACTGGTGTCCAACGTCGATGTATCTACAGATATGGAGCAAAATCCGGAAAAATAGGAATTAGAATCTATGAGTAAGAATGTAGAAAGATTAGTGATATGCAGAAGCAGGTATTAAAATTATTGCGGTACGGTACTGGCGCTCCCTTAGTCACCAAGAACGCCATGAATGACCAATAATAATCGAAAATAAAAATTTTAACTCAGCAGGTTCCCAGTTTATGCGAATCCTAATGATCCAGGTTCTAATCCTTGTACTCGTTCACCAATTTACACAGAATAACCTCTTCGTGGTTTTATCTCCCCAATACAGAAAAATAATTGTGGGCCAGTGACTTGTCTAGGATCTACCCCGTGATTTACATGTCGATAATTTTAGATGGATAATGCGATATTAGCCTGTAGATATAAAACCTAAATTGGGGGACTTTGATAATAATTAATGTGACGGGATAGTGTATGACAAAAACAATCTTTCATTTAAAGTTTTTAATTAATTTTAGTTAATTTTATTAAAACATTGATCATGATACCCATAAGGAAGAGACAGTGTAACGGTTAATAAATTCTATCTGTATGAACTTTCTCATTATACACTCCTGGAAATGGAAAAAAGAACACATTGACACCGGTGTGTCAGACCCACCATACTTGCTCCGGACACTGCGAGAGGGCTGTACAAGCAATGATCACACGCACGGCGCAGCGGACACACCAGGAACCGCGGTGTTGGCCGTCGAATGGTGCTAGCTGCGCAGCATTTGTGCACCGCCGCCGTCAGTGTCAGCCAGTTTGCCGTGGCATACGGAGCTCCATCGCAGTCTTTAACACTGGTAGCATGCTGCGACAGCGTGGACGTGAACCGTATGTGCAGTTGACGGACTTTGAGCGAGGGCGTATAGTGGGCATGCGGGAGGCCGGGTGGACGTACCGCCGAATTGCTCAACACGTGGGGCGTGAGGTCTCCACAGTACATCGATGTTGTCGCCAGTGGTCGGCGGAAGGTGCACGTGCCCGTCGACCTGGGACCGGACCGCAGCGACGCACGGATGCACGCCAAGACCGTAGGATCCTACGCAGTGCCGTAGGGGACCGCACCGCCACTTCCCAGCAAATTAGGGACACTGTTGCTCCTGGGGTATCGGCGAGGACCATTCGCAACCGTCTCCATGAAGCTGGGCTACGGTCCCGCACACCGTTAGGCCGTCTTCCGCTCACGCCCCAACATCGTGCAGCCCGCCTCCAGTGGTGTCGCGACAGGCGTGAATGGAGGGACGTATGGAGACGTGTCGTCTTCAGCGATGAGAGTCGCTTCTGCCTTGGTGCCAATGATGGTCGTATGCGTGTTTGGCGCCGTGCAGGTGAGCGCCACAATGAGGACTGCATACGACCGAGGCACACAGGGCCAACACCCGGCATCATGGTGTGGGGAGCGATCTCCTACACTGGCCGTACACCACTGGTGATCGTCGAGGGGACACTGAATAATGCACGGTACATCCAAACCGTCATCGAACCCATCGTTCTACCATTCCTAGACCGGCAAGGGAACTTGCTGTTCCAACAGGACATTGCACGTCCGCATGTATCCCGTGCCACCCAACGTGCTCACAGGACTACATCCATCATCTTTACGAACGTCTCCATGGGAGAATAGCAGCCTGCATTGCTGCGAAAGGTGGATATACACTGTACTAGTGCCGACATTGTGCATGCTCTGTTGCCTGTGTCTATGTGCCTGTGGTTCTGTCAGTGTGATCATGTGATGTATCTGACCCCAGGAATGTGTCAATAAAGTTTCCCCTTCCTGGGACAATGAATTCACGGTGTTCTTATTTCAATTTCCAGGAGTGTAGATAGGTACAGATAACAGTGTTACTCTACTATCCGACAAAACTGCACCCAGTTAACTAAAACCACGATCTGCGACTCAATTAGAAGACCACCTATTCCTGTCAAAAGACGCAGTGACTCGAAATTTGTTGACTGATTAAAACGATCATACAGAAAACACGCGAAAGTTGCTCCTCAGACGGCCAGTCATAGCAATCTCCACAAGTGTGGAAGAGAAGTAACTAGCTGGCCGAGCGACTTTTAATGCCCACCGTAAATTTATCGTGAGCCAAGACGGACGCCGCTGGCGTGGAATTATACTGGTCATCGAAATTGCTACACCAAGAACAAATGCAGATGCTACACGGATATTCATTGGATAAATATATTATACTAGAACTGACATGTGATTACAATTTCGCCATCCGGAGTGGCCAAGCGGTTCTAGACGCTTCAGTCTGGAACCAAGCGACCGCTGCGGTAGCAGGTTCGATCTTGCCTCGGGCGTGAATGTCCTTAGATTAGTTAGGTTTAAGTATTTCCAAGTTCTAGGGGACTGATGACCTCAGATGTTAAGTCCCATAGTGCTCAGAACCATTTGAACTATTTTTTGGTTACATTTTCACGCAATTTGGGTTCTTAGATCCTGAGAAATCAGTACCCAGAAAAACCACTTCTGGCCGTAATAACGGTCTTGATACGCCTGGGCATTGAGTCAAACAGAGCTTGGATGGCGTGAACAACTACAGCTGCGCATGCGGCTTCTACACGATACCACAGTTCATCACGAGTAGTGACTGGCGTATTGTGAGCCAGTTGCTCGGCCACCATTGAGCAGACGTTTTCAATTGGTTAGAGATCTAGAGAATAGGCTGGCCAGGGCAGCAGTGGAACATTTTCTGTATCCAGAAAGGCCCGTACAGGATCAGCAACATGTGGTCGTGCATTATCCTGCTGAAATGTAGGGCTTCTAAGGATCGAATGAAGGGTGGAGCCATGGGTCGTAACACATATTAAATGTAGCGTCCACTCTTCAAAGTGCCGTCAGTGCGAACAAGAGGTGACCGAGACGTGTAACCAATGGCACCCCATACCATCACGCAGTATGATACGCCAGTATGGCGATGACGAATACACGCTTCCAATGTGCGTTCACCGCGATGTCGCCAAACACGGATGCGATCATCATAATGCTGTAAACAGAATCTGGATTCAGCCGATAAAATGATGTTTTGCTATTCGTGCACCCGGGTTCGTCGTTGAGTACACCATCGCAGACGCTCCTGTCTGTGATGCAGCGTCAAGGGTAACCCCAGCCATGGTCTCCGAGCTGATAGTCCATTCTGTTGCAAATGTCGTCGAACTGTTGGTGCAGATGGTTGTTGTCTTGCAAACGTCCACATCTGTTGACTCAGGGATCGAGACTTGACTACACGATCCGTACAGCCATGCGGATATGATGCCTGTCATCTCGACTGCTAGTGATATGAGGCCGTTGGGATTCAGCACGGCGTCCCGTATTACACTCCTGAACCCACCGATTCCATATTCTGCTAAAAGTCATTGGATCTCGACTAACGCGAGCAGCAATGTCATGATACGATAAACCGCAATCGCGATAGGTTACGTTCAAATGGCTCTGAGCACTATGGGACTTAACATCTTAGGTCATCAGTCCCCTAGAACTTAGAACTACTTCAACCTAACTAATCTAAGGACATCACACACAACCATGCCCGAGGCAGGATTCGAAACTGCGACCGATACGGTCACGCGGTTCCAGACTGTAGCACCTAGAACCGCTCGGCCACAACGGCCGGCAGTCTGAAACGTGATGATACGCATTTCTCCTCCTTACACGAGGCATCACAACAACATTTCTCCAGGCAACGCCGGTTTGTGTATGAGAAATCTGTTGGAAACTTTCCTCATGTCAGCACGTTGTACGTGTCGCCTCCGGCACCAACCTTGTGCGAATGCTCTGAAAAGCTGATCATTTGCATATGACAGTATCTTTTTCCTGTCGGTTAAATTTCACGACCTGTAGCACGTTATCTTCGTGGTGTAGCAATTTTAATGTCCAGTGGTGTAGCTCGCCGGAGAAGGCAAGGGCACGACGTGAAATCTGGAACACAGTCCCCTGGTCATCTGCTAACATACACTCCTTTTCACTTCGTCTGAAGTCCGCCAGCACACCGTGACAACGATCTACTACCTACCGGAGTCAACCAATAATCTGTACCAACTACCCTCGACGTTACTCCAACTGCAAAAAACCTCCACGGGTCGGCACCGACTGCTGTCTCTCCATGAATGTTAAAGTTTGGGTTTACTTTTCGCTCTGCACACTTTTCTCCCTACGAACAGCGTCTGTTGCCACTAGGAAAATTACAAAGCACTGCCACCAAATAGAGACATTTCTCGCACCACGTGGTTTACCTAGCAAGTGTGAGCGAAGTGAAATAACAGTTTTTGGTATTGCTTCTCACGACCAATATTTCCAATTTCCAAGTTGAAATTGTCAACCCTTTTGATCCGTGAATGTATGGGTAACGAACAAATGGCATGGAATGGTGTGTATTGGTTCTGACACATAACTAGATTTTGCGCTGTCTTATTAAAATATGTTGTTTTTTAAAAAATGTATAACTAATTTTCTTATATTGTTTATTCCAGAATATCTGATGATCGGCAGTGCGCGAAGCACGTCATTTGCAGTAAATGTACCAAAAAAACAAACAGTGTCTGTTTGTGACTACTTAGATTTTCTAAAAGCCACTCAACTATACGAGGGTGAGTCAAATGAAAACCTTAAATTTGTAATAACAAATCGAAATTTCGCGCCGTTATGGTGTATGTTGGTAAGCGTGCTACAAACAGCGTGCAGAATGGCCTGTAGGTGGCAGCATAGTGCAGATGTACACATAATGTCGCAGTATCAGTATAAAGATGGCCGACCCTCTTGCGACTTCCACCAGGGAAGAACAGCGTTCTGTTATTCGATTTTTGCGTAGTGATAGTGTGAAACGTATTGAAATTCATCGACGATTGAAGGTTCAGTACGGTGATGCATGTTTGTCACAGCAGCAAGTCTACGAATGGAGTAGGAAGTTCACAAATTGTGTGACTTCAGTGGAAGAAGCTCCTCGTCCAGGTCAGGCACAACGAGTTGTGACCACAGAACATTGCAGCAGTTGAAGCCATAGTGAAGGAAAACCGCCGAGTGACACTGAATGACATTGCAGCATGTTTACAGATTAGTCGTGGGTCAGCACACCATATTGTGCATGATGTGCTCCAGTTTCACAAAGTGTCTGCAAGATGGGTGCCACGGCAGCTGACTCCTCAAATGAGAGAACGGCGTGTTGATGCTTGTGATGAACTTCTGGCGCTTTGAACGAGAAGGTGATGGCTTCCTTGCAAGAATAGTTACTGGGGACGAAACCTGGGTTCACTTCACCAACCGGAAACGAAGAGATCGAGCAAGAAATGGCGCCATTTCTCATCAACAAAACCAAAGAAGTTTCGAACAGAACCATCAGCAGGGAAGGCTATGCTCTCTCCCTAGCGGGACCACTGTCACCAGCGCATCATACACAGATCTCCTAAAATATCATCTGCGGCCTGCAATCAAATCAAAGCGATGTGGATTGCTGTTAGCAGGTGTCCTTTTGCAACATGACAATGCAAGGCCCCACACTGCCCGTACAACAGTTGCAACAACCACATACCTGCATTCTGAGTGTCTTAGTCATCCACCATACTCACCAGACCTTGCTCAAGTGATTTCCATATGTTTGGAGCACTCAAAGACGTAATAGGAGGAAAGAAGTTCCGTTCTGATGAAGAGGTACGCCACGCGGTGCATGAGTTGTTGCGCGGACTACCAAAAGAATTTTTTTCTAAAGGAATTTATGCACTTTGTAAGCGCTGGAGGACTTGCAGTGAGCCTGGGGGAGATTATGTTGAAGAGTGATACAGCTTTGTACCACCATAATTAATATTTTAAAAAAATATTTAAAGTTTTCATTTGATTCGTCCTCGTATTAATAAGTGATACTGACGAAGGACGGATTGTTGTAGCAAAGTGCCAGAGAGCAATCATCGCGGGTATGCAGAAGCCGGTCAGATGTTCACGCGTGCTGCCGTGACCATCTACGTAAATTGATTTAAGGCAGGTGAAACAAGAGTAGGCGACAAGTTATAGGACGTTCAAGTCTCACCACACATCATAAGTTTCGGAGGATAGCCCACTCTGTAAAGCAGGACAGAAAGCGACTTGCGGCAAACCTGAAGGTGGAGTACAATGCTTGTGCGGGCAACAAGTATTTTAGAGCACACCAACCAGCGTGCGTGCTGCAAAGGGGTTCGGCAGCATCGAACCATACGTGTTCAAAATTGGCTCTGAGCACTATGGGACTTAACATCTGAGGATATCAGCCCCCTAGAACTTAGAACTACTTAAACCTAAGTAACCTGAGGTCATCACACACATCCTTGCCCGAGGCAGGATTCCAACTTGCGACCGTAGCGGTCGCGCGGTTGCAGACTGAAGCGCCTAGAACCGCTCGACCACACCGGCCGGCCCTACGTATTCCGACGTAGCTCAAACGACATTGCCAGTTATGTTTGTAATGGACATGGAATCACCGAGATTCGACCGTGGGTCAATGGAAACGCATCTTCTAGTCGGGTGAATCAACCGGTGGTCGTGGCCGTATACGACGTCATCCAGTCGAACTGCTGTCTGCACGAAACACGCTGCGCGCCGTGGGCGCAGGTTGGTGGGGGTACTGTGCTATGAGCAACGACGCCCATACGTATGGGAAATGGGTGGTTGGACGCACTCCTCCACTCCTCCCTCCCTCCCTCAGCTCTCAGCGAAAGGAAAAAATGTGCTGCAGTCAGTTGTTTTCCTTTTAAGAAATGACGTAAAATTCGGTATTACACAACTTTTTAAATGGGTCGGAGTCGGAACTTTTTTATGGCTACTTACAAGTCGCCTTCCGTCTTTCAAATTATTAAAAATACTTCATAACGCCGGGTCTACCACCCCCCCCCCCCACACAAATTATCGTGTGGGTGCCGTTGGCTATGGGTGACAGTCTGGAACCGCGTGACCGCTACGGTCGCAGGTTCGAATCCTGCCTCGGGCATGGATGTGTGTGATGTCCTTAGGTTAGTTAGTTTAAGTAGTTGTAAGTTCTATGGGAGTGATGACCATAGATGTTAAGTCCCATAGTGCTCAGAGCCATTTGAACCATTTTTTTGTAGGTGACATCTGGCTCTAGCTCCACGCCCATAAACGACCGGCTCGTAATTTACGGGAATTGCGTGGCCTCTACGTAGCTACCTGGTGCCAGACGCTTCAAGAAACCTGCCAGTAACTTGCGTTAACCATTCCACATGGAATCGCTGCTGTATTGCGATTAGCGCTGTTGATTAAATATCAATAGACTCGTATATCGATCTTTATCCAAGGAATGTCGATATATGTCGAATCGAATGTGTTATCTTTCTCGAAATATCGATATTCTAATGGCTGTGTGGATGCCGATATTTTCTTTTAGCAAGATTCGGTAAATATCTGTTCTTTTGAAATTATAGTAGAACGTAATTTTACTTTCGCTGTGTGAAGAAGTTTTATTACTATTTGAGCTTTCATCATGTCCAGTCTTCCTCTTTACTACGTGGTGAACCAAGTGAAGATGTGAAGATGGGGCAAAGAAGAATTCCAATTCCACTGGTGAAGGAGGGTGGAGTGGGGGGTGGGGGGAGGGGTTGGGGGTGTGCATGGAACAACCAGATTTGCGATATGAAATGATAGCATACCATCTGAGTGAAAAAAGTATTTTTAACCCAAGTAGTGTGCGGTTTGTTCACATCGGCAATCTTCACAAACTGTTACTGAAAATTATGATCAAAAATCTATATGACAAGATTGGTCTTCGTTGTGAGCGGAGACGTCTGAGAGGAAATCCTGACGTAATCGGCGCTCGGCGCTATCAAAAGGAAATGCAACATATAACTCCACCACCTAGTTTTGACACTACAGATGCTAATTCGCTGGCGTTTGGCAGATTGACAAAGAGAGAAGTCGATATGAAGTGTTCCGGACAAATCAGATTAGTGACGAAACCGAAAGAGAGACCCATTGGACACCTTTATTGTGCCACTTACGTGCGGTTACCGTTGTCAGCGAAGTAGTTATCGCCAAGCGTGAACATGTGTCGTTTTCCTTTCAATTCTTGCTGTGAGGGAATGCGCAGTCTGCTACTTTGTTGATGTGCAGAATACCTAATAATAAAGCAATACTTTGCTCTTCGGTTCTAAAACTGGCAATATGTTTACAGTGATCGGCCGATATTATTATAGGCCGGTATATCGTTTTTTTTTCCAGTGATGTATCGAAATATGTATACATTTTTCTATATGTCGATGACATGTAATGATACTAGTTTAAATATCGATCTATCTGATTCCCCATATTTTTAAAAATATCAGCACTCCTAACTGCGATCCAGAGAAGAAGCAACAAGCTATTAAGGGGCTCCGGAACGCCCTATACTTGCAATGTTAAAATAACGCTTATAAATTACATCTTTCCTCACAAAGTATTTGAGGTAGGAAGTTGAACTTTTTACAGATTATTTATTGGAATATGGGCTACAACTTAACACAGGGATTTTACAAAATTTTAGTTCAGTTATTAAAGAATAGTTTTTTTCAATTGTAATGAATATTCACAACATTTTTTTTGCAATTTTTTATTTATATATTCAAAAATATACAGTTTTTTGGAAAAAAGGCTGTGTTAAATTATGCATAAGGTACTGTGTAACATTTACTGAAAGTTTGAAACAAATATGTTTGGAAGATCCTTAGAAAACATGTAATTAGTATGATAAAATAAAAGTTTTGGGAATCGAGCGACAAAGATTGGATTAACTTTTTAGTGCATTCCAGGTCCATAGGATGGATTATCTTCATCCTCTGCAAACTCCTCCTCCAGCTTCCTCTTGTTCCTCCTCCTGTTTACTCTTGCTTGTATTTCTAGACTCTTTACAGCCCTGTCTGCAGCCCGAAGGCGTTCCTTGTCTAAAGCAAGCATCGCTCGTACCATGTTAGAATGTCATTATTTACAGTAATAACACATACCTTTGGCTTTCCAACATTTCTTCTTTTCTTAAAAGCCTTCAGAGGATTTCTAATAACTTTACTTTTACTCATTATTATACTTCAACAAAACAGAGACTCAAGAAACAGAATTAATTACGAATATTTTAGAGATAACGACAGAGTAAATAAACATGAAACAATCGACAATCACACCAGCGATATATATTGAACCATCACAGGTTAGCCACAACACATACTTTATCTCACATCACTGAAATGTACCTGATGAACACGGACGTTAATAATAACACCATTTGACAGCAGTTTAACAGCGCCACAGTGGGTCACGCCCATGTAGAACACATTTCAAAAAAAATTTAAAAATAGTTGCAGTCTTCGGAATTGAATAAATTATATTTCTATTAAAAGGTAATAGTCTGCAGATTCAGAAAACGCAAAAAAGTAAAAATTGAACTTTTCATGATTTTGAGCCTTTCCGGAGCCCCTTAAGC
The DNA here is from genome assembly GCF_023864275.1 of Schistocerca cancellata. NCBI lineage: Eukaryota > Metazoa > Arthropoda > Insecta > Orthoptera > Acrididae > Schistocerca > Schistocerca cancellata. Next base: position 768,155,293 of record NC_064630.1, read on the forward strand.
GGAGTGGCCGTGATGCTTTGCCTCATCAGTGTGTGTGTGTGTGTGTGTGTGTGTGTGTGTGTGTGTGTGTGTGTGTCTGTAACATCTACGTCGCAGATCAAAAACCCGTAATTTCCTTCTGTAGTCTGATATTTCCAGTGCTTTAATACGTTCACAACATTAATTAAAGCAGTAACCGGGCCCAAAACACGCACGTTCCCCATCTGGAACCAGTGCTTCTACAAGTAGAATATGAAACTTCCTAGCAGATTAAAACTGTGTGTCGGACAGAGACTCGCACTCGGGACCTTTGCCTTTCGCGGACAACTGCTCTACCATCCGAGCAACCCAAGCTGTGAGGACTGGCGTGAGTCGTGCTTGGGTAGCGTGGTTGGTAGAGCACTTGCTCGCGAAAGGCAAAGGTCCCAAGTTCGAGTCTCGGTCCGGCACACAGTTTTAATCTGCCAGGAAGTTTCGTATCAACGCACACTCTGCTGCAGAGTGAAAATCTCATTCAGGTAGAATGTGCTTGATGGTTTGACGCCATAGCCGCCGTACTGACTGATAGATTCAGTGGTCAGAACTGATGGTCGCATAAAATTCTTGAACAGTTTTCTCGTTCGTACGGAACGTGCAGGTCTTCTTGGACGAGTGATGCTTAGGATATTGTTGTGCATCAGATTCAATGCAACCACTGTACTAAACACTTTGTATGCCATACTAGCAGAAACATTGAGATCGTCTTTCAAGAACACACTCCACTACGAAACAGTAAGACATTTTTTGAAGACCGTCTAACCGAAACTAGACAATCGGTATGACCAATACAGACACATTTTGAAATTTTACAGAATGCGCCTATGAGACATTTCTGTATTTACTGGTAGAACGAGAAATCTATGTGGGTTGCCTTCCAAAGAACAAGGTCCCTTGTGATGGAAACACAGCTAAGGACTGTTGCTGCCTGACGTAGCAACAAATGAGAGACGTCAGCTCAGACACGCCATCAAGAAGTTCCGTACGACGCCGCTGCAGGAAGATTACTTACGTCAAAGCGTAGCGCCGCCCACCCCACTCTGTAATCATCGCCTACTACGACGTCTTATCTTGTCAGATACGACATAGATCTCACAGAACTATTGGAACCGTGTTTCAAAAGCTTATAATCAATTCTACATTGAGATGAGACAATCATCCTGTATTGCATCCAGTGATATCTGTCAATAGGGTTCAGCGAACAGCAATAAATACATAGTGACATTCTCGTGAGCATGGATTGTTTCCAAGCTAACCCTTTCGCGTGAGCGTTTTTGGAGCAACTCAGCGAAGGTTTTCTTTTCTTTTCTTTTTTTTTTTTTTTTTTTTTTGCTATCATATTGGAACTGTGATCAACTGACTATATTTTTTTTGACAATCTTGTGTCTTTAGCAGCAAAAAATTGTGGTGGTACATATATCAACGTGGCACCATAGTGATGTGTTAAAACTATGGTGGTAAACGAATTACCCACTTCCCTTTTGTGGGCTGTTATGTGTTGCCATTATACGTAAAAGATAATGATCAGCGTTTTCTGTTTTTACTTTATGTGTTCTGTTACTTCACTTAAAAAATATTTGTTACCAATATTAAAGTTTACTTACCATAATGTGAAAACAATCCCAGAAACTTTATCACGCAATAAAGATATGGACTGATACAGGGCACAATAATGTATATTATAGAAGAGAAGCAATTTGTTCCGAGGCGGCCGCGGTGGACGTGCAGTTCTAGATGCGTCAGTCCGGAACCGCGTGACTGCTACGGTCGCAGGTTCGAATCCTGCCTCGGGCATGGATGTGTGTGATGTGCTTAGGTCAGTTAGGGGACTGATGACGTCAGATGTTAAGTCCCATAGTGCTCAGAGCCATATGGACCATTTTTTTGTTCCGACAACGGCTGATCCCATGATAAACAGAAACTGATAGCTTAGCAGTTTTCAAACATTTGGTGCACTGTACTGCCACAAGATGTCGGGCGTAGATAGAGGTGGAAAGACATAGTCCGAAATGCTTTGAGATACCTCTAAATTGGTTGTAAGTATGTTTTCCAAAGACAACAAATGATAGATTAATTTTATGGTAAGTACTTCTCAAGTCCCTCCCAGAAACTACTTCGTTGGTCACCATAGTTCCCAAGAACCATTGAAACACCATTGTTTGGTGGGCTATACACTTACCACAGTCCTGAAGGCTATATTTCACAACAAACACGAACTCCAGCTGGCGCAGGGACTGCCACTTAATGGCAGGAAAGTACAGGAGTGGTAACACATATTCCCTTAAAAGCTGTAAGGAAATACATTTGTTAGGAAGAATATCCCCCACGCCCCGCGAAAGGATTAAGTATTTCAGATTTTTCAAATCTTAACAAAGTGGTCTATTATTTTGCGTGTGTTGTAGTATCCGTTCCACCTCTTCCAGAAGCACATCAAGGCTCGTTACTATATACGAGGTGCATTCAAGTTCTAAGGCCTCCGATTTTTTTTCTAGTTAACTACTCACCCGAAATCGATGAAACTGGCGTTACTTCTCGACATAATCGCCCTGCAGACGTACACAATTTTCACAACGCTGACGCCATGATTCCATGGCAGCGGGGAAGGCTTCTTTAGGAGTCTGTTTTGACCACTGGAAAATCGCTGAGGCAGTAGCAGCATGGCTGGTGAATGTGCGGCCACGGAGAGTGTCTTTCATTGTTGGAAAAAGCCAAGTCACTAGGAGCCAGGTCAGGTGAGTAGGGAGCATGAGGAATCACTTCAGAGTTGTTATCACGAAGGAACTGTTGCGTAACGTTAGCTCGATGTGCAGGTGCATTGTCTTGGTGAAACAGCACACGCGCAGCCCTTCCCGGATGTTTTTGTTGCAGTGAAGGAAGAAATGTGTTCTTCAAAACATTTTCGTAGGATGCACCTGTTACCGTAGTGCCCTTTGGAACGCAATGGGTAAGGATTACTCCCTCGCTGTCCCAGAACATGGGCACCATCATTTTTTCAGCACTGGCGGTTACCCGAAATTTTTTTGGTGGCGGTGAATCTGTGTGCTTCCATTGAGCTGACTGGCGCTTTGTTTCTGGATTGAAAAATGGCATCCACGTCTCATCCATTGTCACAACCGACGAAAAGAAAGCCCCATTCATGCTGTCGTTGCGCGTCAACATTGCTTGGCAACATGCCACACGGGCAGCCATGTGGTCATCCGTCAGCATTCATGGCACCCACTTGGATGACACTTCTCGCACTTTCAGGTCGTCATGCAGGATTGTGTGCACAAAACCCACAGAAATGCCAACTCTGGAGGCGATCTGTTCAACAGTCATTCGGCGATCCCCCAAAACAATTATCTCCACTTTCTCGATCATGTCGTCAGACCGGCTTGTGCGAGCCCGAGGTTGTTTCGGTTTGTTATCACGATGTTCTGCCTTCATTAAACTGTCGCACCCACGAACGCACTTTCGACACATCCATAACTCCATCACCACATGTCTCCTTCAACTGTCGATGAATTTCAATTGGTTTCGCACCACGCAAATTCAGAAAACGAATGATTGCACGCTGTTCAAGTAAGGAAAACGTCGCCATTGTAAGTATTTAAAACAGTTCTCATTCTCGCCGATGGCGGTAAAATTCCATCTGCCGTAAGGTGCTGCCATATCTGGGACGTATTGACAATGAACGCGACCTTATCTTAAAACAATGCGCATGTTTCTATCTCTTTCCAGTCCGGAGAAAAAGAATCGGAGGCCTTAGAACTTGAATGCACCTCGTACTGCACTATAGGCTTCTGTGTAAGAACGCACTATAATACACAATATCCAGTATGACATCAAGAATTGTGGATACTCCAAGAGTTTGGACGGTGTACTCAGACCACGCCACTGGACAGCGGCTCTTCCGCCTTGCTACAACCCCACTCGGCCGTAGGCGACGTCAGCGGCGTACCGCACTTGCAGAGGGCGCGACAGGATGAGTCCAGTCACGACACACACCTCAGATTCCCGCTACCGCAAACAGCGTGCACTCGGTTACTAAATAGAGTCTACTATTTGAATTATTAATGATTAATTTTTAATAGGACGTCTCTGTGTGATTGTTACGTGCATTTCTCCAAATACTTTATCACTAGTATATCAATAATCATTTCTTATCCTGTATGCGACGAAAGTTTCCACAGAGATCAATTAACACTCGACTGATGTAACACATTTGATTTTCGTCAGTGTTCTTTTGCAAACCTACCAAACTAAAAGACAATGTAATACCTGATGATGATACCTGACAATGTCGATGTATGAGAAAGAGATGACAAAATCAACAGGTAACCGTTTCCTACCAATAAATAGGATATCCATATGTCCCCTAAACTTTTGTAGGCTGTAATGAAATGAAATGTATTAGACCGATTTCTTTTCATTCAATTCACTCTCTTTCCCGTGCATCTCGTTAAAATCTATGAACGACTTAAGGGGTATGGGTAGACCTTGAAAATCGACTGCCTTAACTGACGAAAATTCAATGAACTTAATATTTAATATTTTCGTTTCAGCTATCCTTAAAATTTTTCAGTAAATTTTATTGTAAGTTATTCTAGGCACATTCGATAGAACAAGTTCGTCGCACAATATATTTTCTTTATTAAATGCACGGTCTTATTGTAAGCTGCATCTTTCCCAAATAATTTGCCACAGTGATAGATTGAGGAGACAGTCAGAGTGCACGTGGTAATATTTGTAACATACATCTGTGTGTAGGAAGTGGGCCGTTCACCGAATTTCTCAGCTGCGTCTAGTACAACGCTGGGCAGCGACGCACTGCCTACCGTATTCATTTCTAATCGTGTGAGCCTGCTTTATTCTTTGTGGAGCACATTCCTCAATCAAGCACCAGCAGCTTCATCAGGGATACAAACTTTCTGTGTGTTAACCCTGAGAAGTTGCAAACCGATCTGGATACGGATCTGTTGTGATTAAAATGGTGGATTCATATTACTACAACTGTCTTCTCACAAAGGTGCCAAATATTATTTTCCGTTTATAAAACGGTTCCATCTAAATGATGTTTGCACTTCTATTACTTTAACTCCGTTCGACTTCCTTTACCATGTTTATGTGGACTATAGACTCCACCGCGAAGAAAAATATTGCAGAAATACGTAATGTAAATGAAGAATTGTATTTTACATAAAGGAGTTAAGAGGTTTCACAGCAGACTGTCAGTGAAATAATTGAAAATATGCTCCCTTACAGTTATTTAGCGAAGTACAACAAAAGTGTAGTGGGCAAAAATGTCCTAGACTGCAAAGAAGGTGATTGCAGTGATACAAAAAAAAATGTGTTTTGTGGAGAACCTGTAGGAAGCAGTAATATGATGTACTTGGTGCTAAGTAGATAACTTCGAGAAACCGATGTGTGTGTGTATTGTGTACTGAATCAAGGATCTAGAAACGACAGAGAGGCTTCGTGCCCGCTGTAGCCTTCAGTGGTTCACAACCCCGCTACAGGCTGCAGCAATCCACTCACCCCAACGCCGCCCCACATCGAACCCAGGGTTATTGTGCAGTTCGGTTCCCAGCGGACCACCTACCTTGGGAACGTCTCATACTAGATGAGTGTAACCCCAAATGTTCTTTGCGTGCTAAAGTAATTATGGAGTGCGTGTACGTGGAGACACTGTTTGCGCAGCAAACGCCGAGGTACTGCAACTGAGGTGGAGTAAGGGAAACCACCCCGCATTCGTCGAGGCAGATGGAAAACCGCCGCCCGTGGTGGACAAGCGGTTAAAGGCGCTACAGTCTGGAACCGCGCGGCCGCTACGGTCGCAGGTTCGAATCCTGCCTCGGGCATGGGTGTGTGTGATGTCCTTAGGTTTAAGTAGTTCTAAGTTCTAGGGGACTGATGACCTTAGAAGTTAAGTCCCATAGTGCTCAGAGCCATTTGAACCATTTAGATGGAAAACCGCCCTGAAAAACATCCACAGGCTGGCCGGCCGGCACACTGGACCTCGACACCAATCCGCCGGGAGGATTCGTGCCGGCCACTGTCGCGTCACGGCTTCCCGCTCGGGAAGCAGCGCGTTAAACCGCGTGGCTAGCCGGACGAGCTGAGAGAGCGATACTTGTGCTTGAAGCACATGCGTAACATTTAGCAGAACTTGGACAAAAACTTGTAGGTTAACAGAACTGGAACTTTGAAGAGAGCATACTCATGCCATCTGCTGTACTATTCTATGTTATTCTCTATCGGTTTCGTTTATTGCATTTATCTTCACAGGAGAGAAATCAGTGTACATCAGTGGGTCAAACATACGTTTTCGTCCAATATGACTCAATCAAATATTTGTGTGTGTGTGTGTGTGTGTGTGTGTGTGTGTGTGTGTGTGTGTGTGTGTGCATGTGTGTGTGTGTGTGTGTGTGAAATAACAGTCTGTCTTAACATAGCCCATAAAAATTCGCTGTGCCCTGGTACAATTAGAGTAGTACACACTTGCGTTATTACCATGTAGGTACTAGTGTAATTGTGCCAATATGGAGCTCCTTTGTATGTACTGTGTTAAGACAGACTTTTCTGACAATTATATACGTTCTACATTTGGTTGGATCATATTTGACACAATGTGTGTTTGATCCATTCGTGATGACCGTGATAATCGAAACCGATAAAGAATAAGCATACAGTTCTACAGCGGATGGCACAAATACGCTTTTATGGAGTCACCTGACGGTTGCAGACAGTCACCTACGAAGAGATGTGTAAATTTGGAAGTTGTCTCGAGTGATATCGTAACCATGCAGAAAAACTGTCTGGAAGATTGTATGGATGTTTATATAAAGTAAAACTGTTTCTTCAGTAGCCGACAATGTGAAAGAGACTTCGAATTTTTTTATCTTGTTAAACATTATTATTCTGATATGGAATTTGTTGATACCTAAACAGGGTATTTCAGAAGTGATGGTCAATATTCCGAGGTATGACATGAATGATCACTCCAAGCAAAAATGTTAAGTAACATGGACTCAAAAACGCATACTTTAAGGGCTATGAGCAATTATTTATCTTCGATACAGTGAAACAGATCTCTTCTACCGCAAACTCTTTGCTTTTCATATTTTGGGAAGTGGTGGTATGGACCAAAAAAAAAAAGAAAAAATGTCCAGTAAATACGTGCTCTAAACTCCTTAGCTTAAACGTTATGAGCTTCTGTTCATTAGAAGAGTTTGTTTCAAAGTAGCGAAGATGAACAAGTGCTCCTATGGTATACATTTTAAGCTCTGGTTTACTGGGCATTTTTTCTTGTTTCGGTCCATACTACCACATCCCCAAATGTGGGAAGCAAAGATGTTGCACTAGAAGTTTGTTTAACAGCATCGAAGATCAAGAACTGCTCGTAGCTCTTAAGGTATCCTCTTTGAACCCCATGGTTACATGACATTTTTTTGTTTCGAATGATCATTCCTCTCATAACCCTGACATTGACCATTACTTCTGAAACACCCCGAACAGTATTATTTGGTGTCATTATCCTGTAGCCATTATTCTAAGTCCCTTCACCTTGTATTTATTTGTTTACAGTACTAATTTTATGAGCCAATGAGAATTTCTTCCCAAAGTCATACAACTATTCAACGAAATTTGTGTTCTCCGTTCTTCATGGTCTCATAAAGAAACTGAGGCACCCAGAATGGGAGGAGGAAACGAAATGGAATTTCATGGGTTGAGAGGGGATGATAAAATCAAATCAAATTTACAGAGAATTTGGCAGAGTTATTAATATGACGCACGTCCCCTGAGTTGGATGCACGCAACGACTCGGTTCGAAAAGGTAACATGCAGCAATGGTATCCTCTCCTGGGGGAAGCTGGCCCATAGCTGTTACAACTGGCCCTTGATGTCTTGCGTACTAGCCCTCGGACATAACTGACCTCCGAGCTAGTCCGTCATATAGCGCCATCGGGGACATATCTGTGGACCTTGCTAGTCACAGTAGGGCCTCAACAACTTGTTACAGTTCGTGGAGACTCGTTCCACGTGTGGACTAATATTGTCCTTTGAAAATCGGTAACACATGAGGATGCAGGATGTCCATGACATACAGCTGTGCCGTCTAAGTTATCTTAGTCAGAACGAGTCGTGACGGGAACTCATCCCGATGAATCGCCACACAGTGACGTCGGGAGTAACGCTGCAGTGCCTCTGGGAGACGGGGACTCCTGCCACGTCGCCAGCCACCGTACGTCAGTCATCAGCAGCCCGCGCTTCGGGGCCGCATCACCTCCACAAAAGCAGTCGTCTGTGTTGTGCTGTTGACGGGAGCCCAGGCGTGGGACCGAAATTCCGTTTCTGTTAGTGTGGTGTCACTGCCAGACACCACACTTGCTAGGTGGTAGCCTTTAAATCGGCCGCGGTCCGCTAGTATACGACGGACCCGCGTGTCGCCACTGTCAGTGATTGCAGACCGAGCACCGCCACACGGCAGGTCTAGAGACACTTCCTAGCACTCGCCCCAGTTGTACAGCCGACTTTGCTAGAGATGGTTCACTGACAAATTACGCTCTCATTTGCCGAGACGATAGCATAGCCTTTAGCTACGTCATTTGCTACGACCTAGCAAGGCGCCATTATCATTTGCTATTTATCTTGTGATGCATGTACCGTCAGACCGATGTTCACCAATTATGGATTAAAGTTAAGTATTCCAGCAGCTACGTATTATTTTTACTAGACTCAACTCCTTTAACTGTTCCAGACCTCACGCCAGCCTGCGTGAGTTTAAACGCGTGCCTTTCGGCTACCAATCATAGTGGTTTGGCTGTCTTGCCAAGTCACAACAGTTAGTACAATACAGACGGTGCTAGACGACACAGAAAATTGGAGGCAGTTCATTACTTGTTCTCGGATGGAAGGTGCAGATGTGATTGGTTTACGATGTGCTTGGTACACAGTACCTTGTGGTGGTCACACATGATCCACAGGAACCTAAATCGATGTGTTACCGTGCCTTCGCGTCCCCATGCAGCCCAACACTGAGCCACTGTTACAGGCGAATGCTTCACACTTCTGCTTATTGCACGATTCGTCCAGCCAGGCAATTGAGATCCTCGAGAACGCCCCATTCGAACTCTGTCAGGTGCTGCTAACGCCGTTTCGCACGTCTACCGACCATCTCTGTTTCCTCGACAGAGGGTAAACACTACCGCTACTTAATTTTATCCATTGTTTTTCAGTGTTTCGTCCGCAACTGCTTTACTTTCGTAAAATGAAGAACAAACCGCCTTCAGTCGCAAGTTGCGTTTATTTACTGCACTATGCATTTCGAGCCCTGGAGGCTCATCTTCAGGTGCGTTTTTAGTGACTTACATCAGGCCTTGTTAGTTGTTTGGTTTTCTCGGGAAATCGTCTACAGAAAGATGGGAAAGATTTCTGACCTGAGGGAAAGATCAGTTTGATTTCCAGATAAAGGCAAACAACTAACATAACCTGATGTAAATCACTAAAAAGCAACTGACGATGGGCCTCCAGGGTTCGAAACGCATAGTGCAGTAAATAAACGCAACTTGTGACTGAAGGCGGTTTGTTCTTCATTTTACTACCACTACTATTGGCATTTAGTGCACTTTTAACTAAACAACAGAAAACCCTGTCTGTATGTTGCCACGTATAACCTGCTCACTAAAATTTAGTTTAGTTCCCAAATAAAGTACACTATGGGTGGATAGTCCTGTTAATAGGAAAAGCTGATCAATAGAGTTAACCCTTTTACATGATTTGAGCGTGTGTTGTGCCTAATGGATAAGTAAATCAGACTATTGAATTCTTTTCCTAAGATCTCATCCCGTGGTTAGAAAGAAACGCAGTATGAATAGTAATATACTGACGTTAAGACAACTCAGTTCCAAGTTCATTTAGTGGTTTAAAATATGTACTAACGGTCACCAGCCAATCCAAGCAATGAAACAGTGATGTATTGGAAAACCACAGGTATCAATTCTGCGTATTTTCTTGCTGTTGTTTAAGCTGCTTCTTCAAATAAATATTACACCACACAAACACTGTTGACATCGGAGTTATCTGACTACTACAGCCTTCCTCATTACGTTTTTTAAAAGAGAAAAAGCTCTTCTCTATGCAACCCCGGTACCAAATGTAGAGACTCTTCGTGCTCGTATTGTGGACGGCTGTGATACAATACGCCATTCTTCAGGGCTGCATCAGCGCATCAGGGATTCCATGCGACAGAGGGTGGATGCATGTATCCTCGCTAACGGAGGACATTTTGAACATTTCCTGTAACAAAGTGTTTGAAGTCACGCTGGTACGTTCCGTTGCTGTGTGTTTCCATTCCATGATTAATGTGATTTGAAGAGAAGTAATAAAATGAGCTCTAACATGGAAAGTAAGCGTTTCCGGACACATGTCCACATAACATATTTTCTTTCTTTGTTTGTGAGGAATGTTTCCTGAAAGTTTGGCCGTACCTTTTTGTAACACCCTGTATACGTTTTACATTTGGTTGGAACATATTTGACACAATGTGTGTTTGATCCATTCGTGATGACTGTGATAATCGAAACCGGTAAAGAATAAGCATACAGTTCTACAGCGGATGGCACAAATACGCTTTTATGGAATCACCTGACGGCTGCAGACAGTCACCTACGAAAAGATGTGTAAATTTGGAAGTTGTCTCGAGTGATATCGTAACCATGCAGAAAAACTGCCTGGAAGATTGTATGGATGTGTATATAAAGGAAAACTGTTTCTTCAGTAGCCGACAATGTGAAAGAGATTTCGAATTTTTTTTATCTTGTTAAACATTATTATTCTCATATGGAATTTGTTGATATCTAAACAGGGTGTTTCAGAAGTGATGGTCAATATTCCGAAGTATGACATGAATCATCACTTCAAGCAAAAATGTTAAGTAACATGGACTCAAAAACGCATACTTTAAGGGCTATGAGCAATTATTTATCTTCGATACAGTGAAACAGATCTCTTCTACCGCAAACTCTTTGCTTCTCATATTTTGGGAAGTGGTGGTATGGACCAAAACAAAAAGAAAAAATGTCCAGTAAATACGTGCTCTAAACTCCATACCTTAAACGTTATGAGCTTTTGTTTATTAGAAGAGTTTGTTTCAAAGTAGCGAAGTGCTCCTATTTTAAGCACTTGTTTACTGGGCATTTTTTCTTGTTTCGGTCCATACTACCACTTCCCAAAATGTGAAAGCAAAGATGTTGCACTAGAAGTTTGTTTAACAGCATCGAAGATCAAGAACTGCTCGTAGCTCTTAAGGTATCCGCTTTGAACCCCATGGTTACATGACTTTTTATTGTTTCGAATGATCATTCCTCTCATACCCCTGACGTTGACCATTACTTCTGAAACACCCCGAACAGTATTGTTTGGTGTCATTATCCTGTAGCCATTATTCTAAGTCCCTTCACCTTGTATTTATTTGTTTACAGTACTAATTTTATGAGCCAATGAAAATTACTTTCCAAAGTCATACAATTATTTGTGTTCTCCGTTCTTCATGGTCTCATAAAGAAATTGAGGCATCCAGAATGGGAGGAGGAAACGACATGGAATTTCATGGGTTGAGAGGGGATGTTAAAATCAAATCAAATTTACAGAGAATTTGGCAGAGTTATTAATATGACGCACGTCCCCTGAGTTGGATGCACGCAACGACTCGGTTCGAAAAGGTAACATGCAGCAATGGTATCCTCTCCTGGCGGAAGCTGGCCCATAGCTGTTATAACTGGCCCTTGATATCTTGCGTACTAGCCCTGGGACATAACTGACCTCCGAGCTAGTCCGTCATATAGCGCCATCGGGGACATATCTGTGGACCTTGCTGGTCACAGTATTGCCTCAACAACTTGTTAACAGTTCGTGGAGACTCGTTCCACGTGTGGACCAATATTGTCCTTTGAAAATCGGTAACACATGAGGATGCAGGATGTCCATGACATACAGCTGTGCCGTCTTAGTCAGTACGAGTCGTGACGGGAACTCAGCCCGATGAATCGCCACACAGTGACGTCGGGAGTAACGCTGCAGTGCCTCTGGGAGACGGGGACTCCTGCCACGTTGCCAGCCACCGTACGTCAGTCATCAGCAGCCAGTGCTTCGTGGTCGCATCACCTCCACAAAAGCAGTCGTCTGTGTTGTGCTGTTGACGGGAGCCCAGGCGTGGGACCGAAATTCCGTTGCTGTTAGTGTGGTGTCACCGCCAGACACCACACTTGCTAGGTGGTAGCCTTTAAATCGGCCGCGGTCCGCTAGTATACGACAGACCCGCGTATCGCCACTGTCAGTGATTGCAGACCGAGCGCCGCCGCACGGCAGGTCTAGAGACACTTCCTAGCACTCGCCACAGTTGTACAGCCGACTTTGCTAGCGATGGTTCACTGACAAATTACGCTCTCATTTGCCGAGACGATAGTTAGCATAGCCTTTAGCTACGTCATTTGCTACGACCTAGCAAGGCGACATTATCATTTGCTATTTATCTTGTGATGCATGTACCGTCAGACCGATGTTCACCAATTACGGATTAAAGTTAAGTATTCCAGCAGCTACGTACTATTTTTACTAGACTCAACTCCTTTAACTGTTCCAGACCTCACGCCAGCCTGCGTGAGCTTAAACGCGTGCCTTTCGGCTACCAATCATAGTGGCTTGGCTGTCTTGCCAAAGTCACAACAGTTAGTACAATACAGACGGTGCTAGACGACACCGAAAATTGGAGGCAGTTCATTACTTGTTCTCGGATGGAAGGGGCAGATGAGATTGGGTTACGATGTGCTTGGTACACAGTACCTTGTGGTGGTCAGACATGATCGACAGGAACCTAAATCGATTAGTTACCGTGCCCTCGCGTCCCCATGCAGCCCAACACTGAGCCACTGTTACAGGCGAATGGTTCACACTTCTGCTTATTGCACGATTCGTCCAGCCAGGCAATTGAGATCCTCGTGAAGGCCCCATTCGAACTCCGTCAGGTGTTGCTAACGCCGTTTCGCACGTCTGCCGACCATCTCTGTCTCCTCGACAGAGGGTAAACACTACTACTACTTAATTTTAGCCATTGTTTTTCAGTGTTTCGTCCGCAACTGTTTTACTTTCGTAAAATGAAGAACAAACCGCCTTCAGTCGCAAGTTGCGTTTATTTACTGCACTATGCATTTCGAGCCCTGGAGGCTCACCTTTAGGTGCTTTTTTAGTGTCTTACATCAGGTTTTGTTAGTTGTTTGGCTTTCTCGGGAAATCGTCTCCAGAAAAATGGAAAAGATTTCTGACCTGAGGGAAAGATCAGTTTGATTTCCAGATAAAGGCAAACAACTAACAAAACCTGATGTAAATCACTAAAAAGCCACTGACGATGAGCCTCCAGGGCTAGAAATGCATAGTGCTGTAAATAAACGCAACTTGTGACTGAAGGCGGTTTGTTCTTCATTTTACTACCACTACTATTGGCATTTAGTGCACTTTTACCTAAACCACAGAAAACCCTGTCTGTATGATGCCACGTATAACCCGCTCACTAAAATTTAGTTTAGTTCCCAAATAAAGTACACTATGAGTGGATGGTCCTGTTAATAGGAAAAGCTGATCAATAGAGTTAACCCTTTTACATGATTTGAGCGTGTGTTGTGTCTAATGGATAAGTAAATCAGACTATTGAATTCTTTTCCTAAGATCTCATCCCGTGGTTAGAAAGAAACGCAGTATGAATAGTATGATATTGAAGTTAAGCCAACTCAGTTCCAAGTTCATTTAGTGGTTTAAAATATGTACTAACGGTCGCCAACCTATCCAGGCAATGAAACAGTGATTTGTTGGAAAACCACAAGTATCAATTCTGCGTATTTTCTTGCTACTGTTTAAGCTGCTTCTTCAAATAAATATTACACCACATAAACACTGTTGGTGCTGACACCGGAGTTATCTGACTACTACAGCCTTGCTCATTACGTTTTTAAAAGAGAAAAAACTCAATAGATAATTTCAAGTAAGCTAAAAAAAATTTGCCCAGAATGGACCTTTAGAAAAGCACTTTCCATAATTAAACAAACTTAAATACTAAAGTAATTAGATACTAAAGCACACACTTTTTATATTGAATATTTCTCTTCAACGAAACCTCTTTCTTAAAGGAATTTGCTTTCAAAAGACTTTACTCTTTCAATTCACTCTGTATAATCGTGTAACAGTTGGTAGTAACTTTGCTTCGCTCTGGCTGAATTTTACTTAAGCAGCCTTTTACTATAACACTTCGCAATAGTTTAGAAAACTTTTAAAGTAAGAATAGTTTGACTTTATTTCTCTGTAATGGACTAAAGCGTGGGCCTGTTATTACTCTAAAATTCTCATTACGACTTTCAGTGTAACTAATAAGCCAACTTTTAACACAACAAAAGAAATTCAATGGTTCATTTTTATATTAACTTGGCACTTTATAAGTCTGTGAAACAGCGTACTCGGTTTAATCAAACATTAGGAAGGAACTCTTTATAGGTATATGATTAGCATGAAATAACATTGTGAACCAGTTTCTTTAAAGTTCAAGAATAATTATTCACGAAGAAAACATGAAACGTCCCCTTAGAACATTTATACAAGACTGTGCTTAAACTAACACACAATATTTTTAGCGCAACGCAATCTGACTTACAGAAATCCCTACAAAAGAATGGCCCTGACTAACATTAATCTATACCTTTCACAAATCACTTACCTCACCAAAAATCTTCGTTACTCGAACTACTGCAATACAGCGAGCACCACTACTGCCAACTAAATAAAAGATTCAAACTACGGAAGGCACTAACTACTGATAGGCATAGTTAGCAATTGAAGGATGATAATAGAGAACAAACAATGTATTTACCTTAACAGTCATAATATATATAGTAGTTCATAATACCCAGTATTACAAATTATCAAAACTCCGCCATCTCTCTCCCCACATCCACCACTGCTGGCGGCTCACCTCCAACTGCACAACGCTACGCGCTGTTCACATCCAGCTGCCGCTGCCCAACACTACAATGGCATACAACAATGCAAACTGGCCACAGACTGCACACAGCACAGCCAGTGATTTTCATACAGAGAGCGCTACGTGGCGGCGGCGTTACCAATATAAGAAACTAAACAGCCTACTTACAAACACAGCACGAATTAATGGTTCCTGCTGTACGAAAGTAAAATACAAAGAAAAAAGCTTATCTGATGGCTGTAGGCTTGGGTGTGGCGAACAGTTATGGCGGCTACACTACCCACAGTACTGCCTGCAAGTCCCTTGGTGTGTGGGCTTAATTTCTCTTCTTGGCGTTGTTCAGTTTTACATGCAGTAGCCCAACAACTCTCAGCTAAGCCGTAAGCCGTTTGCAGTCATCATCCCATGCATTTTTGTGCAAATTTGCAGGCAAAGCTTCTACTGCTCCACAAGGATGCAGCCTCAATCGCTGCTGCCTACAGACTGTGTGACGTACTTCCCGCGCCTGCTCTAGGTAGCGCGCCAATTCACCCTTGCCACCTGTTCCAGAAGATATAGTACCAGTATGCTTTGACGAAAAAAAAAAAAAAAAAAAAAAAATATATATATATATATATATATATATATATATATATATATATAAAATTTATTATGTAAAAATTAATGGATGAAAATGGGGAAGAAATGGCTTTAAATATTTTTGTTATTTACTCTTTCAGTACGAACATTGTTGCAGAACCACTTTTTTTTACTTGTGGTAATAAAAATTCATTTAGACAGAACCAAGCACATTTAAAATTACGTGAACTTTAGCAACCCTCTCATACTGATGAATTCAAACTAACTGATCAATAACATTTATGACTTTGAAAATCATTTAAATTAAATTTTTTACGTATTTCGGCCTTGGCACACATTTTCTAAATGCAGTGTTTTTTTAAATATTTACTGAATACTTTCCCGGCGGTAGCTATGGAACACAAGACTGTCTCTGTTAGCAAAAATGGTTAAATATTGTCAAGCCGACCTGAACGTTTAATTATCATCGACAAAACACACTTCACCATACGTTTAAGTTATTTGCTTCAGAAATTGAAAGAACCAACAGATTAACAACTTCAACGTTAATTATCCGCCTATGAATGCACAAATGTAAAACCAGGAATAAATTCAGTCAGACTCAGGATCGCTGTAAAAGAAAAATATTTCGTAATTCACTGCTAATTTTACCTGCTCCCGATTACGGGTTTGGTTAATTTTATAGCGGAACAATTTTTTAAATGTGCCGTCGCTGCAAATCGTTCGGTCGTGGCACAGCCAGGTAACATCAACGATAATCGCTAAAAATGCTGAAAATTCTTTAAATAAATATTATAGATGACATGGGCAAGCTAATTTACATTAGTAATACACAATTTTGATACATTATAATGTATTTAGACCATAACAATAATTAAAATTACACACCTTTATAATTTCTCCTCTAATGGCGGCTAAAGATAGATACAGACAAAGGAAGTCTACTCATTCATATAATGCTACGTCACAGGTTCCTCTCTCTCTCAGCTCTCGAGGAAAACGACAAAGAATGCAAGTTATGTAGTGCTATTTATAGTATTGCTGATAATAAATATCTCTTTGTAATCTTACAACATTATCTTCCTCTGTGGCTATATTTTACATTTTTTTCATCGCAGATATTAACATATTACGTAATTACATTATGAGTATAGAAATATCACAATCATAAATACACCGAGAATATTATTACAGAAAATGTTACAATAATAACCAACGTCCTTTATACAAAATTAAATAATATTGTTTGTTAAACAATTACAGTACATACGAATTGTTTCATAGTGGCGTACCTAGTACAATTAAATGTCATTTCATTTTATGAATAGTGTGTGTGCTGCCAGGGAACGTTACATTGCCCCCTGGCAGCATTTGGCAAAGAGTTTCTATACTTTGACACAATGGTGCCAGTAACTTTCTTTACAATTCTGTTTTTTTTTATGGAATGGCTCCTTTTATTAGTCCCAGGGTTATATATGTTCATGGCTCGTCTGCGTTGTGCTGTTGACGGTTTCCCAGGCGAAGGCGAAGGCGAAGGCAGACAGGAAACCTGGGCAAAACTGTGCCGGAGCCCAGCCATCCCAGTTGGTTCATGATTAATCTTGTCTCTTTAATAGTAATTGTTTTGTAATGATTTAGCAGTTTGTCATCAACGGTTACATAATATCACAGTCACATACAGCTCAACGAAAGTTTGTTGTGTGACTTTAACAACTCGTAATTATCGTTTTGCGGTATACTGCAAGGTCACTTGTCCTAGGATATATCACTCAGTTTTTTGAAGTCATTTAGTACAAATTCACTTTCATAATGTTCTCACTACCTACGTGTTACAAATCCAACTCCCACACTTGTTAGTGTTCATTTTCTCTCGTCAATTTACGGGTATACTTAATAAGTTTTCAATGTTTGTCAAAAACCGAGTTCATTGACATGTTATGCAGTTTGTGTAAATATTTTGGAATATGTCAATAATGCTGTAGTTGGTGAGCGGTGCGGAGTGATTGTTGAGCGGCGCTCGGCGCGGCGCGTCTGCTCCGTGTAGGTCACCGCCCCCGGTGTTGACAGCTACGGCGCGGAGAGGCGTGTGGCTGTCTGGTCTGCTACGGGTTGCTGCGGCCGCTGCATGGCTGAAGTAGCCGGATGCGCGTTGTATATCAGCTCGCCCGTGTGACATCTTCTTGCAGTGCTCCAACAAACATGCAGCAAGTTCACAAACAGTGTACTATCCTTATGGGCATTTTTCCTGCTGTGGGAAAGAACGCACACAGTTATTGGCAGTTATTATTCAGTAGGCCTTCACTAGTCTGGTTTGCACAATGTTTCGTTGTCACAGTAACGCGTTTTATGGGCACACAGTATTTTTTTTTTTTTTCACCGTGTCATGACCTGTCATTAGTCACACGCAAGTTTTCAAATTAGAACAAAATTTATCTCTGGCCGGCCGCGGTGGTCTAGCGGTTCTGGCGCTGCAGTCCGGAACCGCGGGACTGCTACGGTCGCAGGTTCGAATCCTGCCTCGGGCATGGGTGTGTGTGATGTCTTTAGGTTAGTTAGGTTTAAGTAGTTCTAAGTTCTAGGGGACTTATGACCTAAGATGTCGAGTCCCATAGTGCTCAGAGCCCATTTATCTCTGTAGTCAATGCGCTTTCCTGGCGTCCATTGACACACAAAGATTTTTTTTTTGTACACACGCACAGTACAAGTTACAGTTTGACACTAGCTTGGTCCACCGTCTATTATCGGCTCACTGTTCGTGTCGTGTTAGTTCCTTGTCCACTTGCACACACGGCGATGATACAGTTTCTTATTGCTTGTTCGAAACAACCTCGTGACGTATTGCTGCAGTTTTAACAGTCACTGTCTGTCTCTGCCACACAATACTGCACTTCTGTTTAAGTTTTTTCGGTTACAATGTCCGTTGTGCAATTTTTTGTAACAGCACATTCGTAACTTCTTTGTTCGCTCTTTACCAAGGTGTGTGATAATTGCTTACATGGTAACAAATATTAAAATTTCGTATTAGTTTGCCTAAAAATCATCTATATTTATGTTCGAGTAGATTTCATTTGTGCATTCCAGCCGGATTCACGTATATTGTTCAATAACTCCTTTGAAACTATGTCTCACTTTACTTGCAAGGTCCTACGTAGCTACAGTGTAGTCTCTGTAGGCTAAAATTGACTGGGACTGTATCAGGCTAGCTCTTTTTACTGATTCGATCTGCACATGCTTCAATTGAAGCTTCTTTGTGCGTAACTTTGCCTTACTTAAATTTGCAGTAAGGTTGCCTACCATGGTGCCCTCTGGTCACTACTGGGTGCATTACTCTCTTTGATAATACTGGTTTGAAAATAAAGTTCTCAGGGTCTCATATTATTAATATTATTTTGGGTTCGAACCTGTCAATCTGACAGCTACACACACACACACACATATATATATATATATATATATATATATATATATATATATATATATATATATATGTGTGTGTGTGTGTGTAGCTTTTCTATTATATATATATATATATATATATATATATATATATATATATATATATAATAGAAAAGACTGTACCACGAAATATTTCAAGTTTGACACACATATAGAATATCATGCAGTACACAAACTAATCACTACTAAAATGTTCCTCCTGACTGATCTCTGTCACAATTTAACGCTACAAATAATTACACTAACCAGGTTATCTGTGCAGACATTTAGAGCATGTTTAAGCTAACACTAATTAAAAAGAAGACATAACACAAATAATCATAAACAAAAGAGAAAGTCAATCATATTCTTATAACTAAATACTTCTACACTAGTACATTATCTCTACAGATCACACATCGTTAATGTTCATTCATTTCCAAAAGAATGGTGTATCTTTTTACACATAACACATAGGACTATTAGCCATTTACTGTAGGAATATTTTCACATCCTTACGCGGATACAGTTCCCGTACTCTCCCTGATTGGGGATCTGCTAAGAGATAGTTACTATTTCCTTCTTGGACCAAGGAATGGAGTATGAGGCTCGACAGTAGGTTTTGTGAGGCTTCACCTCGATATTGTATTGATATCCCTTAACAATTCCTGGTCGTTCTGAAAATACATCGGCATAGTCAGATAATAACTGTACCAAATCCTGCTGTTGCACTGAGTTCAAATTTTCGGACTGTGATACTTTGTTCACAAGTGCGTCCACATTTGCTTTTAATTGATCACCTTGTACGTCTGGATAGTGGAGATTTTGTCCTAGAGAATGATTGTCTAAATGTAGTATCCACTGATTCCTACATTTTATGTTAATAACATTACAATTAGGCACAGGTACCTCTTCAGATCTGAGCATGGACAATTCTATCCTCCCACCCGTGTTCATCAAACTTAATTTTCCCCGAGAAAGGTCGATTACTGCGTCCCTTTCTCTCAAAAATCTACCCCCAAAATGCAGGCTACCTTTAAACCCTTTACTACCACGAACGAGCACGCTATGGCTTCTCCCCCTATATACATCTCTACCCGCACTTGGAGTTAACTTATTTGTCACTGTGCACTGATGGCTCAAGTGACTTTTCAATAGTTCACAGGAAACGTCAGCATCCCTTTTCTTTCCCCAGTACTCTGAATATGTCCATACTCATGACACTGACAGTAGCACCTGAATCTACGATTGCTTGCACATCAGTATTGTTAATTTTGATCTCTATTATCGTTTGTTCTTTGTCTTTGTGCTCTTTTACGCACGTGGGTGGTTCAGTTATTAATTCATGTCCCATCTGTACCCCGTCATTATACCTGAGGATACAGATTTCCGATGTTTTGTTCTGTGTCGGGCTGTTCTCACTCCAAACCTCAGCCGACGATGGAGAGCGTATCTCGTCTGAATCTAGTTTTTTGGATTATTACTGGTGGATGGGTGTGGCTGCTCTGTGTCGCTGACCTCCACTATGTGTAAGTTGTGTTGCGTCGGCCGCCACGGTTGCGCAATTGGCGCATTTTGTGGTGGCGGTCGGTTATTTTCATACCTTTCACTGTTTTGCCGGTCCGGACTGGGCCTCTGGTTCTGTGGCCAAGTTCGGTTTGCATCGTTATAGGTACTGGTGTCCCACGGACCCTGGCATTTTTCCATCTACTATTGCTTGGTGGGCCTGTTTCATATCGGTCATCGAACCTCCTTTTCCGGTCATTGTTCACCGGCGGACTATTGCCGTTCCGGTCTCTACCTCTATTCCCGTTTTGTACATAATCTTGTCTCCAATTGTTACCTCCGCCGTTTCCATTATTTGGTGGAGGCGAGTTATTTCGACCATTTCTGTAACCGTTTCCGTTACTTCTAACCTGTTCAGAGGCTGCCTTAACATCCTCCTGAATCAGGTCAATTGAGTCCAGAACAGACAAGAAATGTTCCATGTCGTTCTCCGGTACGTGTATAAGTTTTTACTTTACGCGTATCGGCAAGTGTGATTTCAAAAGTCTGATCAAATCCCGGGATGAAATCTGCTCGTCCCAGTAACGGGTCTTATTAATGTATTTCTCAAAATATTTTCGCAAATTGCCTAATCGTGGAGGATACGGCTCTGGGTTATATACCTCTTTCCGTAATCTCTCCTGAATACATGTTGACCAATATTTGGCCAAGAATGCATTTTCAAATTGCTCATATGTGTCGCAACTGTCAGCTGCTTCGGTTGCCCATAATGCAGCATCTCCTTGTATGTAAGACATAACGTGCTGTATTTTCTGTGTAATACTCCAGACATTAGGCAAAATGTTTCTAAATCCCTTGATAAATACTACAGGGTGAGCCGATTTCTTCTCCGTTGTAAAGATCTGAAACTCTACTCTTTCGCTCAGTTCTTGCACCTCTTTGGGTAGGTTTCATAGTTTTGTCTCAAACTAACAATCTCACTTTGCATAGCTTCCAAAGATTGCATTAACTGCAAGTCTCTCTCATGCTGGCATCGATCACGCTCTGCTTGTTCATGCATAAACGTAGCTTGGAAATTGAGCATGTGCTCGAACATAACTCTTAATGATTGCACTCCTGACACCTCACCACTCTCTGGTTCGTGTCTAGTACGTGTGGGTCGCACCGTGTTTCTACTTTCAACTGAATCACTGGCTGGCAGTGGCAACATTTCTTGCCCTTCTGCCCCCAGATTCTCACATTGTACTTCCTGAACTACGCCACTAACATTACTTTGTGCCCCACTTTCTAACTCGGTATCACTGCTTGCTAACTGTTGTTCATTATCCATGTTTATATTTTTCTGACTACGCAATCTAACCATAGTCAACAAAAGAAACAAAATCTGAACTAAATATCCTAACACTCAGGTTTCACTGACATAATCACACAAGAAATGGTCATTTGTTGAAACACACTTATTATATACTACGATGACTAACTTCTCAAATGTCCTGTTATTTAAAAAAAACACTAACAGCAAGAACACCACTAATGATCCGAGAACACCGCACTGAGGCTACTTTCCTACCCACAGGACAACTACACTGTAGCTTTACCTTTTCGTGATCTATCTTGCTGCCCCCTGGTATTATGGTAGGTAATTAATTTTTTGATATAAGGAGCTCTCTTCTTCAGCTTGCCTCTGGGTATATAGTGTTTTCATGCAAAAAATCATATACAGGTATTACGACACAATATTGGTTAGGCAATACATACAATACATGAAAAAATTATTAATTGTTCTCCAACAAAGTTCGACTACAATAATTCCCTAATTGTCTCATGGGTATTTTGTGGTCACTGCTTATTCGGGCCCCGCGTTGTTGGGCGCCAGTTTGATGATATATATATATACATACATACATATATATATATATATATATATATATATATACAGGGTGAGTCACCTAACATTACCGCTGGATATATTTCGTAAACCACATCAAATACTGACGAATCGATTCCACAGACCGAACGTGAGGAGAGGGGCCATCATTTGCTGCACACAATTGCAATCTCTGGCGTAATAAATGTCGTACACGCCGCAGTACATCTATTGTAATGTCGCCGCAGGCGGCGACAATACGTTGTTTCATATCCTCTGGGGTTGTAGGCACATCACGGCACACACGGAACATGATGGCCACCACATTGAACATCTATTGGCCTGACATGTCGGGACACACTCTATTCCACTCCGTGAAAACGGAAACCACGTGTGTACGTGTACCTCACGCCTCATGGTAATGTACATGTGCGCCAGTGAAAAAGACCAATAAAAAGGTGTTAGCATGTGGACGTAATGTGCTGTTCCAGTCTCTTCTGTACCTAAGGTCCATCATCGTTCCCTTTGGATCCCTACGTAATTCGGTGCTCTCCGATACACACGATCGAACAGCGGAGGAGTGGTACTCAAGCGTCAACTTTAGGTTACAATATCTCCGGATGTAATAAACATTTTACAATGCAACAGACGGCACTGATTACGTATTTGTGTATATGTTCGGATGTGCTAACAAAACTAAGGGGGTTCCATTTAAAAAAAACGTAGGTTTGTGTTAAAAGACATACTTCCGTGCATTTTTGTTTGGCTTGTATTAAACAATTACACTAGCCCCTCTCCTCACCTTCGATCTGTGGAATCGGTTCGTCAGTATTTGATGTGGTTTACAAACTATATCCATCGGTAACGTTAGGTGACTCAACCTGTATATGTAAAAATTAATGGATGAAAATGGGGAAGAAATGCCTTTAAATATATTTGGTATTTACTCTTTCAGTACGAACTTTGTTGTAGAACCACTTTTTTTTACATGTGGTAATAAAAATCCATTTAGACAGAATTAAGCACATTTAAAATTACGTGAACTTTAGCAAACCTCTCATGCTGATAAATTCAAACTAACTGATTAATAACATTTATGACTTTGAAAATTATTTAAATTATATTTTTTTACGTATTTCGGCCTTGGCACACATTTTCTAAATGCAGTGGTTTTTTAAATATTTACAGAATTCTTTCCCGGCGTTAGCTATGGAACACAAAACTGTCTCTGTTAGCAAAAAATGGTTAAATATAGCGAAGCCGACCGGAACGTTTAATTATCATTGACAAAACACACTTCACTATACGTTTAAATTATTTGCTATAGAAATTGAAAGAACCAACAGATTAACAACTTCAACGTTAATTATCCGCCTATGAATGCCCAAATGTAAAACCAGAAATAAATTCAGTCAGCCTCAGGATCGCTGTAAAAGAAAAATATTTCGTAATTCACTGCTAATTTTACCTGCTCCCGATTTACGGGTTTGGTTAATTTTATAGCGGAACAATTTTTTAAATGTGCCGCCGCTGCAAAATGTTCGGTCGCGGCACAGCCCAGCAACACCAACGATGATCGCTAAAAATGCTGAAAATTCTTTAAAGAAATATTATAGATGACATGGGCAAGCTAATTTACATTAGTAATACACAATTTTGATACATTATAATGTATTTAGACCATAACAATAATTAAAATTACACACCTTAATAATTTCTCCTCTAATAGCGGCTAAAGATAGATACAGACAAAAGAAGTCTACTCATTCATATAAAGCTACGTCACAGGTTCCTCTCTCTCTCAACTCTCGAGGAAAACGACAAAGAATGCACATTATGTGGTGCTATTTATAGTATTGCTGATAATAAATATCTCTTTGTAATCTTATAACATTAATTTCCTCTGTGGCTATATTTACATTTTTTCATCGCAGATATTAACATATTTCATAATTACGACTATAGAAATATTACAATCATAAAAACATCGAGAATATTATTACAGAAAATATTACAATAATAACCAACGTCCTTTATACAAAGTTAAATAATATTTTTTGTTAAACAATTACAGTACATACGAATTGCTTCATAGCGGCGTAAATAGTACAATTAAATGTCATTTCATTTTATTAATAGTGTGTGTGCTGCCAGGGTACGTTACAATTCGAATACTTTAAAGCAAAATTTTATAAAAAAATCTTAGATGAACCATAAACAAATAGTGTTATATATGTCCTCGTTTCAATTATGTTCCCCTATAGGTAAGCATGGCGGAAATACCCAAAAAAGTAGGTTTCATTCTTTGATTTACAATAAAGCATTGTCCTCTTGAATCATTATTCTCTCTCAGATATTATAAACACTATACACTTAAGTCTGTTACAAGTTACATCGTCAAAACAAACTTTGCACATAATTATTTTAACATTAATAATACAGAATTACTGCACTTTAACAGAACATTTTGCTGTCCCCAGTATGGGTATTATGTCAGTCATTCTTGGCTCCTGCGAACCAATATCATACACTTTATTTGGCTGCCTCTTTATGCGATGAAAAGCAGTCAATTTTACATTTTCTTTAAGAACACTCTGTGCATTCTTCCTTCTAGGCTGCCCCTTATATTCTGACATAATTTTGGCAGCCTTTTTTGTTAAAAAACCATCGGTTTGTTATGCCTTTAGGCTGCATTATTTCACTTAAAAGTCCTCTAAGTGACAATTTGTTTTAAATTTCCATCATTGCATTTTAATACAAAAGAATGTCAGAACCTGAAACTTGACAGATTTCAATATGGATGCAATAAAATTTATACATAATACATACATTTCTATCTGTATACTGCTATAGGTCACTAGTTCCTAGTGGTTTTCTGGACTCAGGATAGACCAAAAATTATGCATTAGGGTGTCGTATTCCTTGAATTTCATAAGCGCCGTAGTAAACGTTTTTAAATTTTGGAATCTCGTGATTTATCTCACTAGATTTTTGTGAGCTTTAACAAGTACCACTTCACCAATGTGAAATTCTGAAAATTTTACCTTTTCATCGTACCTCTTGCCTCGTGCTTCTGCTTTTTGTCTACTTTGTTCTCTCGCAAATTCTTTTTTCTTGACCAAATCCATTTATTTACTGGGTGGGTATTCTAACTCGTCTTCTATCGAATTTTTATTTTATGGCCGAAAATGATTTCTTTAGGTTTGAAACCAATGGTTACTTGTTGTAATGAGTTCGCAATTACCTCAAAGTTTGGAATAAATTTGACCCAAATTCTATGGTTTCGGTGACGGTATGTCTTGCATAGTCTTCCTAATTCTCGCATATGGCGTCCTACGGGACTACTGGAGTGATGGTAGGCTGAAATGTGTGTTACTTCTATTCCGTTTTGCTCCGTTACTTTTAACCATAATTTTGCAGTAAATTGCGGACCGTTATCAGATAGTATTCTTCTTGGTATTCCTAGCTCATTAAGGTATTCCAACATTTTATGGTAAACTGCTTTAGCTTTGGTTTCCTGATTCTATACAGTTTAGTGAATTTTGAAATTACATCTACAGTAATAGAATGGTGGTGAAATTGCCATCAGTATTAGGTAGGGGCCCATACAGGTCCCCGGACAGTAGCTCTAAGTTATCTAATGGTTTGAGACACTGCATAGCATGTCTGTTGGTATCGTTGGCCACTTAAGTGCTTTGACAAACATCGTATGACTTTAAACGTTCTGTAACCTTTTTCAAAGCATTACTCCCAATTCTGACAACACTTACAATTTTCTCATGACACTTTTACGCCCCACAGAATCTATATGCTTAATGAAAGTAATCAATTAATTCTGTTTCAAACTGTGATGGCCAACAGACTTGCCATTCCCCACTAGTTTTTTCTAATAAACAGTATAAAAAATGGTTCAAATTGCTCTAATCACTATGGGATTTAACATCTGAGGTCATCAGTCCCCTAGAACTTAGAACTACTTAAACTTAACTAACCTAAGGACATCACACACATCCATGCCCGAGGCAGGATTCGAACCTGCGACCGTAGCAGTCGCGCGGTTCCGAACTGAAGCGCCTAGAACCGCTCGGCAAACAGTATCACTTTAATATTTTGTAAAATTTTGGTATCTGTGGACAATCATTACTGCCGAATTTGACCTTCACTGATTTCCATACTTCATCTTAGTTTTGGAATCACCTAACATTTTTACATATATTGGCTATTATTTAAGTACCAGCTACCTCTTTTAAGTATAACATTGTTTTCTAAATTCGCTTTCTCATTGCCATCAGGTAGCCTTGACAGTGCATTTTCTTTTCTGTTCCTTACACATACAATGTTTCATTATCACATTGCTGTAAATATAAAGCCCGACGAGATAGCCTCTGTTTCAACAGTCTACAATCCTTGAAAAATGTGAGTGATTTATGATCAGTATGTATAATAATTTTGTGTACACATAAATAATTACGAAATCTCTTCAATCCCCAGATTATAGATAACGCCTCCTTTTATGAAATAGTATAATTTCTTTCATATTTTGATAATGTCCTTCCTACCAAGGCAATGGTTTTGTGAACAATTTCCCCTTTAGATTCCTCTTCCTGAAAGATTTCTACTCCCATCCCATAATTTCTGCCATCTGTTCTTATGTGGAGTGGCAATGACAAGTCAGTATGATGTAATACTTTATCTGTAAGTAATTCCCTTTCCATTTCTTCAAAATCCCTTTGGCATTCAGCAGTCCAAACAAATGCACTATTCTAACGTAAAATTATTTGAATCTTGACTATTAAAAGGTTGGCCTTTTACAAATTTCCTGTAAAACCCACATAATCCTAAATAAGCTTTAAACTGTTTACTGTTCTTTGGAGGGGGATATCATTCGATAGCTTTTAGCTTCTCAGGGTCCTTCTCTATCCCCTCTGTCGTAATATGTCAGAAAAATTTGATTTATTTTCTCGCTAGTTCACATAAACTCCTGGAAATGGAAAAAAGAACACATTGACACCGGTGTGTCAGACCCACCATACTTGCTCCGGACACTGCGAGAGGGCTGTACAAGCATGATCACACGCACGGCACAGCGGACACACCAGGAACCGCGGTGTTGGCCGTCGAATGGCGCTAGCTGCGCAGCATTTGTGCACCGCCTCCGTCAGTGTCAGCCAGTTTGCCGTGGCATACGGAGCTCCATCGCAGTCTTTAACACTGGTAGCATGCCGCGACAGCGTGGACGTAAACCGGATGTGCAGTTGACGGACTTTGAGCGAGGGCGTATAGTGGGCATGCGGGAGGCCGGGTGGACGTACCGCCGAATTGCTCAACACGTGGGGCGTGAGGTCTCCACAGTACATTGATGTTGTCGCCAGTGGTCGGCGGAAGGTGCACGTGCCCGTCGACCTGGGACCGGACCGCAGCGACGCACGGATGCACGCCAAGACCGTAGGATCCTACGCAGTGCCGTAGGGGACCGCACCGCCACTTCCCAGCAAATTAGGGACACTGTTGCTCCTGGGATATCGGCGAGGACCATTCGCAACCGTCTCCATGAAGCTGGGCTACGGTCCCGCACACCGTTAGGCCGTCTTCCGTTCACGCCCCAACATCGTGCAGCCCGCCTCCAGTGGTGTCGCGACAGGCGTGAATGGAGGGACGAATGGAGACGTGTCGTCTTCAGCGATGAGAGTCGCTTCTGCCTTGGTGCCAATGATGGTCGTATGCGTGTTTGGCGCCGTGCAGGTGAGCGCCACAATCAGGACTGCATACGACCGAGGCACACAGGGCCAACACCCGGCATCATGCTGTGGGGAGCGATCCCCTACACTGGCCGTCAACCACTGGTGATCGTCGAGGGGACACTGAATAGTGCACGGTACATCCAAACCGTCATCGAACCCATCGTTCTACCATTCCTAGACCGGCAAGGGAACTTGCTGTTCCAACAGGACAATGCACGTCCGCATGTATCCCGTGCCACCCAACGTGCTCTAGAAGGTGTAAGTCAACTACCCTGGCCAGCAAGATCTCCGGATCTGTCCCCCATTGAGCATGTTTGGGACTGGATGAAGCGTCATCTCACGCGATCTGCACGTCCAGCACGAACACTGGTCCAACTGAGGCGCCAGGTGGAAATGGCATGGCAAGCCGTTCCACAGGACTACATCCAGCATCTCTACGATCGTCTCCATGGGAGAATAGCAGCCTGCATTGCTGCGAAAGGTGGATATACACTGTACTAGTGCCGACATTGTGCATGCTCTGTTGCCTGTGTCTATGTGCCTGTGGTTCTGTCAGTGTGATCATGTGATGTATCTGACCCGAGGAATGTGTCAATAAAGTTTCCCCTTCCTGGGACAATGAATTCACGGTGTTCTTATTTCAATTTCCAGGAGTGTGTTTTAAACTTCAATGCCATTCTTCCTTTCTGTAATGCAACAAATACCTGTTCCAATAAATCATACTGTTTCCCCATTCTTGAGTAGCTATCAACAAAGCGTCCACATAAATTGCGAGTCTACTGCTTAGTTCCTAAAACCCAATCCAAAGCACGTATGAACACAGAAACTGATGTATTTAGACCAAATGGTTCCATCTTGTAATATAACACTTGCCTGCAAAAAGAAAAGCTGTATACTTTCCTTAATCGGCATCTAACGTGATTTGCTAGTATCCAGCCGCCAGATCTAAGATGGATAAACATTTAACATCACAGAACCTTTGCAACATTTCATCTAATGATTCAGGACGATCTATTTCCCTCTTCACTACTTTTTAAAGTCCTGGCACCAATTACCGCTCTTACACACCGTCCTTCTTACTTACAATAATCAGTGGATTATTGTATTCACTGTTGCTACGCTCTATAACTCCCCATTCAAGCATCTTGTCAATTTCGGCTTGAACTGCCTGTGTTTTCAGTGTTGGTGCCGGGTATGGGTAAACGGAAAGTGGTTTGTGTGGCACAGTTTCCATGTGACACTCAAAATCTTTCATTCTACCAGCAGTATCTGATTTCTGATCCAATAGTTTCGGTAACTATGGTATCTCAGTGAAAATTTTACAAAATTCTTCTAACACCTCGTCTAAACTTTTGATGCTTCTTACGTGATAACCTTCAAATAATTCTGAAAATCCTTCATTATTAGTATCTACCTCCATCGTCATAGACTGAAATTCTGGTTCAAGGTCTTTGTCGGTTTCTTCAAACTCTTATGTTCACAGTCCCTTCCACACTCCTGATAATAACAATTCCATTTGCACAGTTGATGACTATCTGTTGTTTCTGTAGCCAGTCTACGCCCATAACTGTTTTAGTGCTACGTTCCGAGATCACCAGAAAATCGTGTGTAAAAAAATGATCCTTTATTACAAATTCTCTCAAAATTTGCATCTTAATGAATTTGCTTTTTCTTCCTGTTGCGCTCACTATTCTGATTCCCTGTACTGACATTACGGCTATTCCTGGCTTGACTTTAACACATTCATAGAAAGACTGAGACATCGCACTAATCTGGGGACCAGCGTCCAATAATGCTCTAATTTTGTAACCATACAGCTCAATGGGGATTATGGTTTGTTTCATCACTTTCACTTCCTTGTCCTCTTGTTCCCCCCACAATATGTCTTGGTCTACCATTACATCTTCCAATGAAATCGCATTCATCGCTTTATATTCTAAGTTGTGTGGTCCTTTCTTCTTTCCGATTGCAAAATCCTTCATAATGTTTAGCTGTTGCTATTTACTAATCATTCTAGCGGTTCCTTTTTCTTAGGATCCGTTATGTCTTCCGGATCCTGTATTGACATTACTGCTTCTTCACAGGTGTCATCATGTATATAATTTATTTCCTCTAGACTAACTTCTTTTTCCTGTTTACTGTCCAGTTTCGGCAACATTTCACACGAAATGTTCTCATTCCCTGAAATTCTCATTTCTGTCATACACAGTTTTTCAGTAAGCTTCGTTTCCTCCAATTCTGAATCCATAGATTGAATGATTTCTTCATTTTCATTTAAGTCGGCATTTTTGCTATACTATTCTTAATTTCTTTGATAACTCTAGATCGTCGCTAGTCCCGTAATTCATGCATTTCTGGATTCGTTCTATAGTAACAAGTTCCTCTTGTTTATCTTTTGTAGCAGAGAGATTGTTTTCCTCTGTTGGTAGTTTGTCTTCATCAGAACTGTCTTCCTTATCTTCCCTGACGTCATCAGCTTGCACTTTATAAACATTATAATCTTTGTGGATTTCTGTCGATACCAAACATTTGTTTTTCTTTAAATCAGGCTTATAAATGACAAAAATATTATCTGCAGATTTGTTGTCACGGAATGATTGTTCAGCAAAGTGTAAATCTGCATCTCATACTTCCTGTCTACTTACGACCTCTTCTTCAAATAAATATTACACCACATAAACAATGTTGGTGCAGACACCGGAATTATCTGACTACTGCGCCCTTACTCATTACGTTTTTTAAAAGAGAAAAAACCCAGTAGATAACTTCAAGGAAACTAAAAACATTTTGACCAGGAGGAACCTTTAGAAAAGCACTTTCCATAATCAACAAACTTAAACACTGCTATAGCACACACTTTTTATATTGAATATTTCACTTCATGAAAACCTCTTTCTTACTGGAATTTGCTTTCAAAAGCCATTAATCTTCGAATTAACTCTCTATAACTCTCTGGAGACGCCAGCTATGGTCACTTCCCAGCCCGCTGTAGGATCACATCGGTTCGTCTTCTTCCTGCTGGTACTGTAACTGAGATCTGGCAACATTTAGGGTATGTTTGGCAACTCTGTAATCGACGAGTTACTTCCTGGTGTGCACGGAAATAAGCCTCAAACTTCACTTGATTTTACCTGTCATTTCCATCGAATAATCTGAGTTATTATCGCTTGAGATGTAATAAAAGATTGAAAATTTACGGCTTTCAGCCCAGAAAAGTCGTCGCACGTGAAAATCGCAACTAATCTCGTCCTTTAAGTAGCAGTTTACGAGTTTTAGTAACCATTGGCCTCGTTAGAAAAAAACTAAGACACATACATCTTCGGCAGCTCTTTGGTAACGTACGGACCTGTGAAAAAGCGTCCGTTATGGTTCGTAGTTCCAGTCTCACTAAGTGTAACGTTTTTATCCCTTCTGTGGAAGAACTTTAAGCAGTCAGGTCAAACATCGATAAGGAAATCGCAAGAAAATACTTTCGGCTAATAGTGCAATGGTGAAAAACTTAGAATGCTGCACAACAGGAAGCGCCTCTTTCCGCTGCTGGCAAGTAAATTTTGGGTTCTAGAAATATGTAACTTTATCTATCAAATGCCACATTTGTATACTCCTTCAGTATGTCACAGCATACCAATTAAACACAGACCCCAATCTAAATGAGTAGTATTTTACTAATTCGTGTCCATAGAGGCACGCTTGTGTACAGATACTCAGTTTTATTAAAACAGACTGTCGTCGTAAGGTTATCGTGGGTGGTTTTATTTCATTTCTTATAACACAGTGCACAATTTTCTAAGTTTTCCTTTAGTGTTGTTAAAACAAAAGTAAACATGAGAGAGATATGAATCATCAAGGATATATGCGAATTCTCTGATGTTATCTATAACAGTCTGACAATGCACATGCAGTTTATTGATTACATTATGTAGAAAACTTGTTCTGATTTATAGCTGTCAAACAAGGTTTGAAGAAGAATAAAATGCCACTACCACACGACAGCTAATGTAGAAAATACTTTTGTGACGTATTTTGGCACGATGCACTCTCCCCATACATAATGCAAAAGTTTCGAGATGCATCTGCTGCCTGGCTGTCTATTAAACCTGAAAAGAACAAAATGTCGCAGAAGTTAGCTCTTTTTTGACATGTGACTATTTTGGGTTGAGAAGTAAAGGGAATTATGTTCAATGTTCCATTAGATTGATAACTTTTAAAAAAACGTAGGAGTGAATGTAATCGAACTCGCGACATCTTATCTACAGTGCGCGACACTTACCATGAACACAACAATTCCTCCAGAACTTCTGCATTCCACTGCACTGTGAGATACTGCATATGACTTCTGAGAGACAAAGAGTTGCAGCTTTTCTTTTGCACTGCACGACGTTTTCAACAAACAGAAAGCACAGTACAGCAGCTCAAGTGGAAAGGAAAACTTCTATTTAAATTTCTACATCCTACACTGTTGGCTGTTCTGTGAAGGTGGCAGTTAC
This sequence comes from Schistocerca cancellata, assembly GCF_023864275.1. Classification (NCBI taxonomy): domain Eukaryota; kingdom Metazoa; phylum Arthropoda; class Insecta; order Orthoptera; family Acrididae; genus Schistocerca; species Schistocerca cancellata. The sequence continues at coordinate 768,187,927 of NC_064630.1, forward strand.
GTGACTTTATTTCGGTAGCACTGGGTAGCTGAGGCAGCTAGTTCGAGGTGATTCGGTCAACCAAGTAAATGAATTTACTGAACATGCTGCAAATTACTACAGGGGGCCTGTGTGTAAGAATTCTCATCCAGTGTGGCGCAACGGCGTTACGATAGAAAAATGAGCCACAGAGAAGAGGATTTGGTGGTTTGTTGGACTGATGATAGGTTCATATCCCTAGGATCTGGGTTCGATTCCAACTCCTGTCAATGGTTTTATATAGGAAGAGACAGATTCCTTTCTCTTCTGGCTACACCAAGTGAAGAAGATATAATGGGAGTGTGGTCTGAAAATTCACATTAAAGATGATATTCCTTCTCTACCAAGTAGACGTTAGTTTGAACCACAATAAAGTCTGGAGTGGCGACATGTAGAAACTCTATCACCAGTAACCTTTCTTATACTATTTATTTATTTCTAGTGACGAAACAAACGTTATGTAGGATCACAGGACATTTATTCCATCTTTTATTTGAGCTTCTGTATGTCGATGAAATGGGTTCTGAACTGGGAATGCAATTCAGACCGCCCTTATCGCGGAATTTGATCCCTTCGTGACAATACAGCTCGGCTGCAATTTGTTGTTTGTTCAAAACTGCAGAGTCCTCAACATCTCCACATGTTGCGCATGAAAGGGTTCGAATCCTGGGCCCAGCACTAAACTTTTCGCTATGTATTATCAAGCTCTAGCATGAGAATACCTATCTGCTGGTGGATAATAATTTTGATGTTTAATGCATTTTCATTCGTTGTCAACAATAACGATATCTGACGCTTGACTCCCAGTGAGACACAGAACTGTTTGCGAAATAATTGTAAATTCAAGGATGTTATTCGGAACTGCTGGTGGAGAAAAATTCGGTAGCTGACGTCTCTTTGTGTGTAGACAACAACGATATGTGTGGGGCTCTATTCCCAGTCAGCACTGAACTCTTCGTCGTATTATTTCTAGTTCAAACATGCTCACATGAAGCTGCTGTTGCAACAAACCCATATTTAACGTTCGTTTCCTCTAGAATATTACAGAGACATGTGCCGGGTTGGAGTCCTGGGACGGAAAAAATTAATGTTTCGTCTCGTCATTTCAGTTAAAACATCTAGCTACTGCCGAGAAAATCCGATATGTCACAGTTGATTGTGCTTCGATGACAATCCAATTATGTTCTGGGTTCGAATCCCTGTCCAACACAATTCTTTACCTCACGGCATTTCAAGTAAGTTACTTGTGAAGAAGCAATATTTAACATCTCTCGTAGTTCGTTAACAGGGACAGTAGATGCTGGGTAGGAATTCGCGTCCGTTAAAAATGTCTGCGTTGTATAATTTAAAGTTGATATTTGTTAACTGATACTGTCTAAAATCGAGGTATATTACTCTCTGTATGCCTAATCAGGAATCACTGTTAGTTTCCGTCAGTCACGAAATCTTTGCTTAGTCTGCATGACCTGGGTTTGAATCCGTATGCAGAACGAGACGGTTCGTCGTGTCATTTGAAGTTCATACATATTCTCAACTAGCTGCTCGTGAATAACTTAAATTTTTAATGTCATTTTGTGTTAAATAATAAGAACGGTATGTTACTTCCAAGAGTAAATCATGAATACGACGAACGTATCACGTGCATTACCTATCTGACGTAATAATGAGAGTGGTAAAGTTTCAGGTATGTCATTTACTGAAATAAATGTGAGCTTACAAGCCTTAAGGACAGTCTTATCTATGATAAGGTGTTCCCTGATATTTGTAGTATCGTGATATTACTTTACATCTAGAGTTATTGCGATACAGAGAAGTGTTTTATAGTGGTGACTTGTTGGAACCATTTTCAGGAGTCAAATGACTGTACCAAGGAGTTATTAGAGAACCTGCTAAACAGCTGCGTTATGACGGTTGCATGCGAATCATGTGAAATGCAATTCAGGTCGTTCGGATACTTTTGAGCATGACTGTACCTGTACACGCCACACGCCATCCAAGCTCTGTTGGACTCAATGCCCAGGCGTATCAAAGCCGTTATTACGGCCAGAGGTGGTTGTTCTGGGTACTGATTTCTCAGGATCTTTGCACCCAAATTGCGTGAAAATGTAATCACATGTCAGTTGTAGTATAATATATTTGTCCAATAAATACCCGTTTATCATCTGCAGTTCTTTTTGGTGTAGCAATTTTAATGGGCAGTAGTCTAATTCCCTTTCCGTATCCCCTGGGGTCTCAAATACAAGTGATTTTAGATATCCACATTTAAAATAAACAAGGGATTTATGTCAGGTGACCTCGCAGGCCATGCAATAGGACCTATCCTTCCCATCGAGCGACCAGGAAATACTATACCGGTAGTACTCCATCGAATTGTACTGTAGGTCTCTGAATATCACCGTGTAATGAATTTGTCTGTCGTCGATTCATAGCGCTTTCTGACGTGGAACGATGTAAATACGATACAAAAGAGCCACCTACATCATGACTCCCTGGTAATCAGGCTCGTCCTCCTTGTTTTGTTGCAGGAAGTAAAGAACGTGTCTGTAAATAAACAGCATAGTACTTGTAAACATGTGCACACGTAAGTTGTAAATACACTCCTGGAAATGGAAAAAAGAACACATTGACACCGGTGTGTCAGACCCACCATACTTGCTCCGGACACTGCGAAAGGGCTGTACAAGCAATGATCACACGCACGGCACAGCGGACACACCAGGAACCGCGGTGTTGGCCGTCGAATGGCGCTAGCTGCGCAGCATTTGTGCACCGCCAACGTCAGTGTCAGCCAGTTTGCCGTGGCATACGGAGCTCCATCGCAGTCTTTAACACTGGTAGCATGCCGCGACAGCGTGGACGTGAACCGTATGTGCAGTTGACGGACTTTGAGCGAGGGCGTATAGTGGGCATGCGGGAGGCCGGGTGGACGTACCGCCGAATTGCTCAACACGTGGGGCGTGAGGTCTCCACAGTACATCGATGTTGTCGCCAGTGGTCGGCGGAAGGTGCACGTGCCCGTCGACCTGGGACCGGACCGCAGCGACGCACGGATGCACGCCAAGACCGTAGGATCCTACGCAGTGCCGTAGGGGACCGCACCGCCACTTCCCAGCAAATTAGGGACACTGTTGCTCCTGGGGTATCGGCGAGGACCATTCGCAACCGTCTCCATGAAGCTGGGCTACGGTCCCGCACACCGTTAGGCCGTCTTCCGCTCACGCCCCAACATCGTGCGGCCCGCCTCCAGTGGTGTCGCGACAGGCGTGAATGGAGGGACGAATGGAGACGTGTCGTCTTCAGCGATGAGAGTCGCTTCTGCCTTGGTGCCAATGATGGTCGTATGCGTGTTTGGCGCCGTGCAGGTGAGCGCCACAATCAGGACTGCATACGACCGAGGCACACAGGGCCAACACCCGGCATCATGCTGTGGGGAGCGATCCCCTACACTGGCCGTACACCACTGGTGATCGTCGAGGGGACACTGAATAGTGCACGGTACATCCAAACCGTCATCGAACCCATCGTTCTACCATTCCTAGACCGGCAAGGGAACTTGCTGTTCCAACAGGACAGTGCACGTCCGCATGTATCCCGTGCCACCCAACGTGCTCTAGAAGGTGTAAGTCAACTACCCTGGCCAGCAAGATCTCCGGATCTGTCCCCCATTGAGCATGTTTGGGACTGGATGAAGCGTCGTCTCACGCGGTCTGCACGTCCAGCACGAACGCTGGTCCAACTGAGGCGCCAGGTGGAAATGGCATGGCAAGCCGTTCCACAGGACTACATCCAGCATCTCTACGATCGTCTCCATGGGAGAATAGCAGCCTGCATTGCTGCGAAAGGTGGATATACACTGTACTAGTGCCGACATTGTGCATGCTCTGTTGCCTGTGTCTATGTGCCTGTGGTTCTGTCAGTGTGATCATGTGATGTATCTGACCCCAGGAATGTGTCAATAAAGTTTCCCCTTCCTGGGACAATGAATTCGCAGTGTTCTTATTTCAATTTCCAGGAGTGTAAGCTGGGAAACGGTAATGGTCGAAAAAGTAGACTGGTTTACTTCCATATTTCCTTATTCTGGCTTCTCCGACCCCTGGTTCCCTTACTGAAATCGTTCAGTGAAGCATTCTCTATGTCCTCTTACATTTTTGCTCGCTGTTACTGAAACACCATGCATGACCGAGTATCGGTATGACTCAGAGAATGTTAGTCTGAATTTGTGCAACTGAATACAAAACGAAGCTACAGTACCCACTTCATTTGAATTCATAGAAACGTGACATCTGCTCTTTTTCTTTCGTGCGTGTGGACTGAGCCCCCAAGTGCCGTGACGCCACGGCCAGTGTACGTTGGTGCAGGGCGACTTCTGCCCTGCAGGTTGGCCGGCCCTGCCTGGATCAACAGGTCCCTCCCTGTCCCTGCCTCACCCCAGGCTCTCCACGGCGCGATGGTTTGCGGAAGGTCGCAACCCGGTCCTAACACAACAGCGTGGCCGCACCGAGCGCCGGCCTGTATGCTCGCTTCGGTTCTGAGTGCTCAGAGAGCGCGAGGTGGAGACTGTCGTGACCTCAGGTTGTCTTTCTGCTCTGGTCTGTTTTGGGTGGCGCACAGGGAGTCCCTCGTTTTTCGAATTTTATTTTATGCCAGTTTTCTAGGAAATGTTCTGCCACTGCCGACTTCTCAAGTTACCTGAAACCTGACAGTCAAGGAAGGCAGGATTTGGTTACGATTGTGGACGGGACCGTAATCTTTTACTATTGGTTCCCTTTTGCAATTACACACATTTATTTAAAATGGTTATTCCAGACTCGGCAATGGCAAGGAAAGCGTTTCTGAAGAAGAGAAATTTGTTAACATCGAGTATAGATTTAAGTGTCAGGAAGTCATTTCTGAAAGTATTTGTATGGAGTGTAGCCATGTATGGAAGTGAAACGTGGACGGTAAATAGTTTGGACAAGAAGAGAATAGAAGCTTTCGAAATGTGGTGCTACAGAAGAATGCTGAAGATTAGATGGGTAGATCACATAACTAATGAGGAAGTATTGAATAGGATTGGGGAGAAGAGAAGTTTGTGGCACAACTTGACCAGAACAAGGGATCGGTTGGTAGGACATGTTCTGAGGCATCAAGGGATCACCAATTTAGTATTGGAGGGCAGCGTGGAGGGTAAAAATCGTAGGGGGAGACCAAGAGATGAATACACTAAGCAGGTTCAGAAGGATGTAGGTTGCAGTAGGTACTGGGAGATGAAGCAGCTTGCACAGGATAGAGTAGCATGGAGAGCTGCATCAAACCAGTCTCAGGACTGAAGACCACAACAACAACATTCCAGACTCGGCAATAAAATAAGGTATCACACGTTATTAATGAAAGAATAAGCAACTGTGTAATTAATAGTGCTTTCAGTGCTTTATAGTCTACCAAATGAGCATAAAATACAAACACAGCAAATAACGGTTTAAAAACAAGCCAATGTGATCCCAATTAGAATTTTAAGACAAGTAACCACAGTCATGGCTGAAGGCTTTTAGCGCCAAAAACGGCAATTATTAAAAAATTTAACAAACACACTGTAAAACAGCAGTGCAATAGCAAAGGTAAAGTTAAAATGACAGGCAACTAATCACCAAACGCGTGTGACAAAATGATGGTAAACTTGGTAGTACAACCATTTAAATCTCCTGTATTTCCAAGAAGGGCAACTATATAAAAATTTTTTTAAAAATACAGTAAAACAGCAAATACAACAGAAAAGGATAAATTAAAAGGACAAGCAACTGATCACCAAACAAGTGCTACAAAATGATGGTAAACTTCGTAGTACAATCATTTAAACCTGCTGTAACGCCAAGAGTGCCAATTATATAAAAAATTTTAGAAACGTACATTAAAACAGCGAATATAATAATAAAACACAAGGGCCAGTCACAGACGGTGCACCAGGAATCGACCTCTGAGTATATCCGGCAAAAACACTTCCGTGAGCGATGAGATAGGCACCCGAGAGTTGCATTGACTTCACAAGGTGGTAAGTCAGACTAGTGGCAGTCTAACGAATAACTAATGATAATCTTGCTGGGCTACCACACGTCCAATAAACCAAATGCAAAGATGTAAAAATACGCCAAAGCCAGGACAGGCGGCCTAGGCTCTCTCTGCAGAATACCGTGCTTAGAGTGCCCAGAACGAGAAAGGAATCACTATGCCTGAGTAGAACAATCGCCAACCAAACTACAATCAAGAAAGCTGTCAAAACTATACTACTAACCGGACAGCAGCGGCAAGGCAAGAAAACATACACTGCTGTTACATACACTAACCCCCAGTGGAGGTAACTGGTTCGTTTGTGGCCACGAGGCAGGAAAAATACCGCTGGTTGAACTTAACAAATGGTAACAAACTGAACGTAATAAACAGTAATTAGAAGTCCAGGAAAACCAATCAGATCCGCCTTCCTCAAGCACTCCACTCACTGCTCTTCACCTCAGAAACACTATGAGCAGCAACATGAACCCAAGTCACTGGAGAATCGCAAGATCTCGACTTGAATCCAAATGCACTCAAAGCTTGCAGGATCCGGTTTACGACAAGGTCGTGCACCCTGGTGACCACAGGCCTTCGATCCTTCGATCGCCCGTTTATAAGTGCTGAACGTTCTAGTCTTAGGAGTGCGTGTGTTTATGTTCTCTCTCTTATCAGAACCTTCGATGCACCGATCCTTGACTCCAGAACAATACTTTACACCTGATAGATTGGATGATTTACGTAAAAATATGTCGAAGTACGCTGCGTATAAATATCACTCGGTTCTTGTTGTTAACTGCATGCTATTGAATTAAGGCACTTTGAGATCTGTTACTATAAATCGATACGGTGTGCTAAGCTCCATCTCGAGAAATGTGGTGCACTTGGAGGGGTTAAGACTAGGAAGGCTCTATTCAGTCAAGAGAGGTGGAGTGTAGCTGTACTCGTCTGCTCAGTTGAGGAATAATTGGGTAGCGATGTTGCGAGGTAGGTTGGTCAATGCCGAGGTGAGGATGGTCTTTTAATGTAAGAGGGCGAGATTGTTCTGTGACCGCCATACGCAGAGAGATTGATAGAGTACTATGTGCAAGGTCTTAAAAATATGTATAGCGTTGTCTGTTATACTTTGATCATTTTTATGTGTTTGAGAATTACATGTGAATGGACGTACTGAGCAGTCATCTATTAATGCTCGTAATGATACTTGCAGAGTAGAGGAGTTATATTTAGCTATGATACTGAAATTAGGAAAACATGCTGTCACATGATTGGCCAGTGCTGGACTTACTGTAAAATTTTTCGCGATATGATGATAATATTACAGTAGATCAGTGGTGTCTTATTCATCCTATCCGTGCATTGGGTACCATATAATGGTGGAGTGACAATGCTTGTTTGAGTTGGGGAACGAATTTTGGTTGATGGACTGCAACTTCTGGGGTTGCTACCACCGAAAACGGTGATCCCATTCTTGCGTGCAAAATGAACAATCACTATAAATGCAACACAGAGTTATCAACTATTGGGTCATTGCGACATATGAGTTTAAATGTAGGGGCTGTCAATCACTTTCGGGGGGTAGTTTGGAAAGTCGCCACAACGCTACCAGGCTCTTCTAGTTTCCTTGTGTTGTAGCTGTCCTTTATTTAAAATCATTCAATGTTATGCTATCGACTGTAAGAATATGATTTACAAGGTGCAAGGTATAGTTTCCTATGAGAGGTCGTGCATCAGTCCGTGTTAATGTCTGTTTAGAATCAGACACGGACTTCGAAGTCACGGCAGAAAGATGAAATGTTTGGTAGTGTGCAAAAGTGTGTTAGAAAAAACTGTTGAACAAGGGTTAGAGGTAGCTTCTCATTCGCTTAGAGTATGGGTGATCAAACTTTAAAGTGATCGCTGCAGCATCTGTATGTTTAATATGATCTTGTACATATAGGCAGCTGCAGTTTGAGGTGTCAGACTTGGCGAGCTGTTAGGAATTCTTGGATGGCCACACTCTGAGTTATTCAGGGAGAGTATTGTGAATTCCGTTTGTCCGTGCTGGAGGTGGATCGCATTGGTGCCTTTGTGACTTGTAGATATGATGAGCTTTTATAGCTGGTAATTTTTTTTTTCACTGTCTGATGGTAGAGAGTAAAGATGATAGGGTGTTCAGGATCTGTTGTACTTGTATCTAGTTTGGAACGTACAACATTGCGCACATTTCCGGCGAAGGGCCAAAACAAGGTCCTGTTGCAGTAACTGAGGTCGTTCTGTTTCTAGACAGGCTGCAGAAAGTAATGGATATTTCTTTCTCCGACTTCAATTGCATAGTTCAGATGGGCAAAGATCTGGAAATAGGATCAGCTGAACGATGTGTAGGGTGTGACTAAAGCCAAGTTGGAATTTTACTGTAGCATGCAGGTTCGGGAATGATGACTCCTTTTGCTCTGGATGCAGCCATCTTGAATAACGGTAATTGTGTAATCAACTGACATGATGACAGAGCGCTCTGGCGGTTGTGATAGGAGCTAAACACTCTTGAACTTGGATGCATTTTTGTTAAGTAAACGAATTGTTTGATCTTCCGCCAAAATTCAAACTTGCCACCAAAATCGGACACCTTGAATGACACCCTCTGCTGGTGACGATGTGTACTAACCCAGCTGTACAGCGGACCTCATGGCGAACATACTTGCATGATATGATAATAATAAATGATAATAAAAAATAGTAAATGATCATAAATGATAATAAATGTTAATATACGATAATAAATAATAATAAATAACTGGAGCAGCTGTCCAAATGCAGAGATCTGTTGGTGTGTAGCGATTTGTAGGAGTTAACTTAGTTGTCCTCTACACCACCGAATAGTGAAGTTATAGTATGTGTTGGGTGGCTTTGGTGATCAAGTCATAATTTGAGAAGATAATCTATTTGGGTTGTAGTATTATTCGATGGGGTGTAGATTGTTCGGTTGACTACTTCTGCACATTTGCTGCCTTTATTTAGTTGAGTGAAGATCAATCATGGTGTGTTGGATACACGCTTGTCTGTTCTCTAGATCTGGGACGGACCACAGTTGACGTGCAAGTTATAGCGAAGATCACGGATATGTTACATGACTGAGAATGGTATTCGAGAGTGGATATACGGGGTGAGTCACCTAACGTTACCGCTGGATATATTTCGTAAACCACATCAAATACTGACGAACCGATTCCACAGACCGAATGTGAGGAGAGGGGCTATTGTAATTGTTTAACACAAACCATACAAAAATGCACGGAAGTATGTTTTTTAACAAAAACCTACGTTTTTCTAAATGGAACCCCGTTAGTTTTGTTAGCACATCTGAACATATAAACAAATACGTAATCAGTGCCGTTTGTTGCATTGTAAAATGTTAATTACATCCGGAAATATTGTAACCTAAAGTTGACGCTTGAGTACCACTCCTCCGCTGTTCGATCGTGTATATCGGAGAGCACCGAATTACGTAGGGATCCAAAGGGAGCGGTGATGGACCTTAGGTACAGAAGAGACTGGAACAGCACATTACGTCCACATGCTAACACCTTTTTATTGGTCTTTTTCACTGGCGTACATGTACATTACCATGAGGGGTGAGGTACACGTACACACGTGGTTTCCGTTTCCAATTACGGAGTGGAATAGAGTGTGTCCCGTCATGTCAGGCCAATAGATGTTCAATGTGGGGGCCATCATTTGCTGCACAAAATTACAATCTCTGGCGTAATGAATATCGTACACGCCGCAGTACATCTGGTGTAATGTCGCCGCAGGCTGCCACAATACGTTGTTTCATATCCTCTGGGGTTGTAGGCACATCACGGTACACATTCTCCTTTAACGTACCCCATAGAAAGAAGTCCAGAGGTGTAAGATCAGGAGAACGGGCTGGCCAGTTTATGCGTCCTCCACGTCCTATGAAACGCCCGTCGAACATCCTGTCAAGGGCCAGCCTAGTGTTAATTGCGGAATGTGCAGGTGCACCATCATGCTGATACCACATACGTCGACGCGTTTCCAGTGGGACATTTTCGAGCAACGTTGGCAGATCATTGTGTAGAAACGCGATATGTGTTGCAGTGCTCTCCGGATCACACGATCGAACAGCGGAGGAGTGGTACTCAAACGTCAACTTTAGGTTACAATATCTCCGGATGTAATTAACATTTTACAATGCAACAAACGGCACTGATTACGTATTTGTTTATATGTTCAGATGTGCTAACAAAAGTAAAGGGGTTCCATTTAAAAAAAACGTAGGTTTGTGTTACTTCCGTGCACTTTTGTGTGGTTTGTATTAAACAATTACAATAGCCCCTCTCCTCACGTTCGGTCTGTGGAAACGGTTCGTCAGTATTTGATGTGGTTTACGAAATATATCCAGCGGTAACGTTAGGTGACTCACCCTGTATAATTTTCGGTATGTTTGTTTCTAGTTAGTCAGTGGTTTATAGCATGCTGCACATAGGTAAAGTTCGGCGTTTGTAGAGAATTAATTTGAAGTCTATGTCTTGGGAAGTATGATGAACTAGTGATCGTTAGGGTGCAGCCTAATACATGATATTGAGAATTACAGCTAAAATGGTGTAATATTATAGAGGAAGTACATGTGTTCTTGCAGTATATGAGTCTGAGAATGTATGTAGAAAAGCAAACAGACAAGGAAGGAGAGACAGTAAGGCGTTTGTGCTGAGGGGAGACGATACCGAATTTGTAAAGAGATTTCTGAGGGTGGCTTAGGTCGCTGATGTAGATAGAAAGAGCAGGTTGACGGTGCTTTCGTAGGTGTGGAGAGCAATGTGGTATATAGACGCTGTAGGAATAGGATATTTTTTTTCGCATGCTGTAGAGGTATACTGGATAAGTGCACTGTTTTGTGTCAACTGTGTATATACTGTATTGTAAAGAAAATGTGGTTTACATTGTGTAGCGTTCATATATATTGCAATGTAAAGTTACTATTGTTTATGTTATGTGATGACTAGAGGAATTCATAAGGACGGTACAGATATTTCCAAAGTAACAGCGGTCAAGAGAGTGTATTTCTGATATTTAGCTAATTGTCGAATGCGAATCAATTGAGACTGCGATCACAACATTTAACTGTAAGTATAATGACATCAACGACTTCTGTATTCAAGAGTGCGAATATCATTTTTTGGTCTGTTTGTTTCTAGTTGCTCAGTGGTTTACTGAATGCTGTACTTCGAAAAATTTTAGTGTGTTCTTGTAGTCTATGGGACTGGAGATGTTTGTAGAAGAAAAGCGAGCAGGCAAGGAAGAAGAAACAGCAACGCATTTGTGTTGAGGGGACGCGATTGCCGAATTTGTAGAACAGTTCTGAGAGGGACTTCCGTCCGTTGATGTAGAAGGGCTGATTACTCCTGAGTGTCACGTGTGTAGAAAGAAAGAGCAGGTTCACAGTGCTCCCTTAGGAATGGGGAGCATTGGAGCATGTAGTCGGCGCCACCCGGTGTGGCCGAGTGGTTCTAGGCGCTTCAGTCTGGAACCGCGCGACCGCTACGGTCACAGGTACGAATCCTGCCTCGGGCATGGATGTGTGTGGGGCCCTCAGGTTAGTTAGGTTTAAGTAGTTCTAAGTTCTAGGGGACTGATGACCTCAGATGTTAAGTCCCATAGTGCTCAGAGCCATTTGAACCATGTAGTCAGCAATGTCAAAGTTACTGTGCTTTACATTGTGAAGGCTTTGTGTATATTGGGTTGTAAAGTTACTATTGCTTATGTTATGGGATGAGTAGAGAGGATGACCATGTGTGTGTGTGTGTGTGTGTGTGTGTGTGTGTGTGTGTGTGTGTGTGTGTGTCTGTGTGTATGTGTGTCAATACGCCTTGCATTCAACAGCAGAGATGAGCGGCACCTGGAGATGCCTCGGATGTGAGACTGGTGTGAGCGCTGCTTGGAATGCAAATTTCACCGGTGTTGGGTGGCGGCGGCTGGTGGGTGCATGGAAGTGTGGAAGTGTCAGTCAATCATCGCTTACAGTCCGTTAGAATCACTAAGGGGGGAAAGCAGGTTCTGCTATTGTGGAATGGAATTCTGAAGCATCTTAGCTTGGACTGCAGTTAGAGTGAGGAAGGCTGAAAGGGCCCAACTCTGCTTGGAGTGTGTTATGTGTGTAAATAAACGTTCGGTCATTAAGGGCGCCTACATACAACTTTGGCCTGCGTTCGACTGTACCTCGGGATTGCACTCCCACCTGATCACATCAGCACGTGTGTGTAGGTGAGCACACCTTTGGATAGGAATTTCACAGGTCTTACGTATGATGGAGGTGCCACCACTTCATGTTTCTGGATGCTGAGCAAGGGCTGTGAGCCGTTCGACATCTGAGGCATACATCACTTATCGCTGCCTTCTGTCTACTCAATCGACTGTGCTTGTGCACACTGAATACATCATTTCGTGATTGGGTCGGTAGGCCTTCATATGCGCCATTTGAATAGTTCACAAGTACTTAGCATGTCTACACATCATTGTGCTGTATTATTTAGGAGCAGTTTGCAGGTCTGCACTGAAATTATTTTGGAAAATTAGGAGTTGTTTGGCTATTTCGACATAAATGCTTTACATTATTTATAAACAGTTCGCATGTCTGTAGGCCGTGCTATGTGTTATTTTTAACTGTTTACAATTTACAAGCGTGTGTCTAGAGCCTTATAAATGAGTTATGTAGGAGTGGTTTGTAGGTCTGTATGGTGTAGGACATGTCAGTGCATGTGTTATGTGGTACATATACTTCATCCCAAAATGAAGTACACTCCTTGTCCCCTCCATCAGTCTAGTGTAGGGAGAGTCCTTTTACCACCCGCCCCTAGGAAGTGATGGTGGTTGTACACTTCGTTTTCAGCAATTTTCTTACGTTGGTAGTGAAGACGCAAGCAAACTTTGTTTATTGGCAGATCCCACACTTGGCACCTGATCCTAGGAGGAAGTGGTAGTCGGGTGGATGAGGTTAATACAAGTGCCCTTTCTTTAGGCGCAATTTTCTTAGGTTGGTAGTGAAAGCGGAAGTGACCTGTCTTTGCTACCAGAATTCAAACTCCGCGACGGTTCCTAGGAGGAGGTGGTCATCTGGTCCTCGAAAAGTAGTTGAAAGTAGGTAGTGGAACACCTTTGCACACGTATATGAATTTGTAAACTGAATTAGTTAATATGATTAAAATTGAAATGGAATTAGGTACTTAGGTAATTGATAGGTTATATGCGCGATGTGGGTGTTAGCATATTTACAGAAGACAATGTCCATCGCGTGTATGGAGGGGGCATTCGAGGGTGTGTGACGTAAGTGCTCGGACATCTGCTGGGCGGAGGCATGGCGCGTGTCCAGTTATAAAGCGCACACGAGAGAGAGAGTCAATTAAGTTAGCGAGGGGTCTCGTGGAGACCAAACGTACTCTTCTACAGTAATGGCGGATTCAGCTCTCGAGCAAACTTTGGCACCAAAAGTGTAGCACGGCGTTCTCGGTCACACAAAGCCATGTGGTGGATGGCGAACGGTTGCCATCACCAGGTTAGAATGTGTCCAGCGACCGTGGCGCCTGGCAGATGGGACCAGATGCGGTGACGACTTCAATTAATTCAGTTGTAGCGTGGACATCGTGGCGACTGCACTGGGATCTCGAAGATGTGTACTGATTGTGTTGGAGAACAAGTGATGACCGTACTGCTTGAAATAAAGACTTCAGTCCGTTTCTCCCTGCAAAATCAAAGGATGTGAATTAGTTTAAAATTAGTGCACTTTGTTATTTAACTCGATTTTGATAGGTTTGTGTGACGAGAACGCCGTGCTACACTTTTAGCGCCAAAGTTTGTTAAGTGAGCGTGAAAGTTCGTAGGATGTGTATTATCTTGTACGTGTAATCAATTTTGGTGTTGGGATTTGAACTTGTGATCATTTTTGTTATGGATGTAACGCAAATGGCTTTCTCACACACAAAATCGGACATCTTGAATAAATAATAATAGTAAATGATAATAAATAATAAAAAATAGAAGTACAGTTTTCAAGACATTATCATGCTGGAATTTGAATTTGGTGCGAATTTTCTAGTGGAGGTAGGCCAATAATAATAAATAATAATACTAATAATAAATAATAATGAATGTTAATAAATGATAATGAATGTTAATAAATGATAATCAATAATAATGAATAATAATAAAGACATGTACGATTTTGTATGCATTATCATGTTGGAATTCAAATTTGCCGCCATTTTTTCTGGAGTCTTAGGTTAGTGGACATAGCCGAATTGACCTGTTTTCCCGCCAAAATTCAAAATGCCCACCAATTGTTCTGGGGGTTTCCCGCCAAAATCAGCCATTTTGGATGACGTCATGTGCAGTTGCCAAGTCTACACGCCGCCATCTTGGATGACGTCATCGCCGCCATCTCGAATAAATTTGGCAACAACGCAGAGTGGCGTGACACATACTTAGTCCTACTACTCTCATATGCCTGCCGAACTTCCTTAGCCAACTCGTGTTGTTGTGTGGCGACTCGGGTCTGCAAATCTTTAACATCAGAGATTTCAGCCTGTTTGATTTCTAACTGGTCGATTCGCTACGCAGCCTCATTTTTTCGTGCATTTCTTGAACAATTTTCTTTCCTTGCTTTTGGAGGATTGCAAGTGCCTTTTCCATCTTACATACCTCAGTTCGTGCCAGTTAAGTTTGTTCTTTGGCCACTGATGCGTCCTTTCGTGCTACTTGCGCTACCAATCGCGCTGTTTTGGCATCGCGCTTCGCCTGGTCCGCGACCTCACACGTTTCTGCTGTTGTTTGCATGACATTCTATAGCTCTTCTTGGATCCCTGTGATCTCTTTCTTGACTTCATCTATATCGTCTTTGACCGTTCTTATGACCAGTTTATGTCTTTCCTCCTCTCCCTCCCGTCTCTTTTTCTGTGCTTCTTGTCTGTTCCTTTCTTCCTCTTGCCTCTTCCTTTCTGCTTCTTGCAAGAATTGCATGAAAGCCTCAAACTGAGATCCACCGCTAACACCATCAGGACTAGGTGAATGAGATTCCATAATTTTCTGACGTTTAGTTCGTGATTGTGGTCTGCCAGTCTCACTGATGGTGCGTCTCATACCAGCATCGACTGCATTTCGTTCTGCCACGGTCTCCCGTTCACTTACGTCACATGATTAAGATATGTCGTCATACTCTGCAGGTCCTACGTTCGACATTTCTGCCCTATCTGCAACTCCATTTACCCGAGAATCCCGTGTAATATCTGCCTGGTCACCGCTGACGTGGATCCATAGTTACCAAAACACAATTACTTCCACTACTCTGTAGCAAACGTGCCTTGCTTCTTGTAAGCATGCACTCTAGTTCTACCAAAAACGAATTTAAACACTACACATTCCTATGACACACAGATTCTCCTCTAAATTACGCTCCCGTGAGCTACCGATTCCATGTTCCTGACAACGAATTAAAAAAAAAAAAGAAAAGAAAAGAAAAACAGTAACAGAACTCTTGTGTATGCTCCCAAACGAAAATCTCAATCTACCCTAACAAATCAGCACAATTACGTTGGCCTACAGTGACACAGAAGTCCCAACCACAACATGAAAATACACACAGACAATAATTAAGTATTAGTACTACGTCTTGGAGCCAGGAACGCGAGTCTACTCTACCCAGTGCACCACATTAAACATGGGAAACGGATATTTCACTAGCCAACACTGTCTACTATGTGACTATTACAGAAGGTGTCATCGATTCAAAACTCTGTGCAACGAACGTCAAATTGAATGACTTCGCTAGGCAACGCGATCTGACGGTCACAGAACGTGCCATAAATCCGAGATCCTGGCATGGGATGCCGCAATGAAAGGTGACCTCAGTGGGACTATATAAATAATAGAGAACGTTGACAAAAGTTAGTGTACTAACAACATTTATTTTCCCTAAACAGACATAAATTATGCTAAACAAGTTATTGATTGAATACCGTAAACAACTAACAGGTGATTTAAGACTACACTGGACAAGGATCCTCGGTGGCAAAGACGGTTCAAGTGTGGCCCTACAAATGTGGATAACGCAACCTGAACTGATCTGACACTGAAAACAGCTTTGATTGATCAAACCTATTGAAGTTTCTCTGCAGAGGTGCAGCTGAGAGCGCGTGGCGATTGAGATCCGTACGACCTGACAGTGCCGGACCAGCAGTACGTTACCCTGTTTGCTTCGTGCGGCGATGTAACTTGCATCTGGCGAGATGTGTGCGGCGGAGGTGAGACGTGGAGGCGGCACTTGTGAATCGATCACGGCCACGAACGAAATGCAAAAGTGTTTGCCGTGGTAGGTTCTAGAACATTGTACATTTGAAATGTGTGCAGGAATACAGCATGATGGCCCGTAGTCTAATAATCCAGATTGAAATTTTGACTCTGCGGGTGACGTAAGGCCATGGGGTCAATTCGTGAGTTAAAGCTTCAACTTTCCAGGAAGCTTGAGTCCTTGAGACGTAATCAACGTATTGTTGCTCGCATTAGAGAGTCAAGAAAGAATTGAATGGTTGATAACAGGTGTGTCAATATCCCACTTGCCAGATCATTGCTGGACACGAAGCTGACTTTAGTGGGAACATTACACATAAATATGTATGAAATTTCTGGTGAGTTCCTGTCCACAGGAATATGAGTTAAGTCTGTTTGGTTTCACGAAGGAGATGTCAACGGCTTATTATCTTTCTATGAAATTTTGCCCAGTAGTGTTAATATTATTATTGCATAGTGAGCCAAAATAGATGTAACGACAAGTGCCGATAAAAAGCCAGACCTAATCAGCTTCGACACGACGTAGAGCCACTAATTGGCCCGGCAAGCATTCAAATGCATTTAGAGGTAGAATTTCTGTTTATCGGTCGATTTTCTGGATTTCTATGGAGAAGAGGTGTGCAGTATACCTTAGATTCACCAAGTGTTAACACAGTATAATGAAAATTAAACTGATAACCGAATATTGAGTGTTATATTCGGTTATTGTTTCAGTTGTGGAACTTTGTATTTCCGCGAAATAATAGCTGATGAATTAAGACTCACTTTCACTCAGTTGCTATAATCACTCTGACATTCACTCATAGTTCGATCAAAACAGACTAAAAAGATTTACATTGAGAGTGCAACAACAGACTGTAATTGCCAACTTCGTTTGCAATTAACAAAATACTTAAATCTAGCTACACTATCAGCTTTCATAAATAGATCGATGAAATGAAATCGTAGTACTTCTTAAATTTGATATTATGAATAGAAAGATAAAGGAAGCGTAAGGTGCGGTTGTGAAAATATGCGAGCATTAGTCGAATAGATTTCTTTCAGGATAATTATTCGAATAAGTATATAATTCAAACAAATTTATTCATCAAACAAATTACCTGTAAATTAAGTAGCTAATAAGATTTAATTCCACCTTATTTTCTTTGTTTACTTCTTGTACAAAATTATTATGTTTCGCCTTGTTCAGTGCAGTTTCTTTTTTAGAAACAACTTATAAATGATTTGTCCAGAAATGACCCAGTGGTTTAAGTTACAGACAACAAAACTTGTGCTTAGTGTTCGATTTTCTCTGTTCGTATTGCTTCTTCCGCCTATAACAATGGTAATAATGACATGATGCACCGTATTTCGGAGTACGTGTTGAAATATAGATCACCCTCTAACTGGGTATTCCTGTTCAGATGTGGGCGGAAGTCAAGGGCACACCATCATGTCTAGTAAAGCACTGCGGGGTGAAACCATCCTTCAAGTTGAGCACAGCTTTATTTGATGTATAGTGATGACACGTAAAAATGCTCATAGGCGGACATCCTCAGCAGCTTGGGCTACAACGCACTAAGTAGCCGCAATGTTAAGCAGCCAATTTAGTCAGCCAGCTGATAGTTGACGGTCAGTTGTTGCCGATCATCCGAACGAGATGGACGTGGAACACATTATGCCTTTTTTCTCATAACAAACATCCATTACTGTAGCTATAAAAATTATTTTCAGTTGTTTTACTTGCTTTATGCACTGCTAAATATAGCGTCACTTACACAAATGTCAAAGCATATGGAAGATATAGTAACTCATCTATTTGTATGCAACCAATTAAGCCGGGGCGCCATTGAATTAGTGGATTGTTCTTTCTGGCGCCACTAGCACAGATGTAGTATCGACTGTCCCTCTTGCGGCATTGCCAATATCTATGAGGAAGTGTTGGTATCTGTAGGGTGTGACCTTAGGTCTTTGCTTGCCGGTATATATATGTTGTTCGCTGACTCGAGAGACCCTCTTCCCCCCCCCCCTTCCGTCCTTTTTTCTCCCCACTAAACCTCTCCCTACCTCCCTTCTCCCCCCCCAGGTCCTTTTGTATTCCCCTCCTCTGCCTACCCCACTCCCTGTCGCGTCTACCCCCCCGCCCCTGTTATGGGTCATCCTCCATCAGCTCCTTTCCCGGTTCCCCCCTTCGCTTTTACTCTCCTTTCCCCCCTTTTTTTGTTTTCCCATCTGTCCAGTTTCCCCCCACCTGCTCTCGACTGCGGTATGTCACATTTGCCAAATTTTTAGTGCAGTGTTCCAGTGACTATTCAGTGTTGTTCGTCTTTCTCGTGTTGCGAACAGAAACCATACTGTCGCTAGGTGTGAATTTTATGTCTTTTGCAAACAGAATCCAGACTGTCGCCGTGTTTTTTAATTGTCTGTCTATTGTTTTACCTGTCTGCTTCGTCTGTATTTTATTAGCATCATCATCCCGCTGTTCTTTGTTTTAAGTTCCACGATTTCTTTTCGCCCTGTTACTCTTTAAGTCTCCGATTTTATCGCCTGTTTTTTATTATTTATTCTCTTGATCTTTCTCACAAAGTCTGTAGGCTGAAGAGCGGCATACTAAGCTGCTGCCAGCCCGCCCCCTTCGGGGGGAATTGAAATTCAATAAAGAAAAAAAAAAACTCGAGAGAGGGCATAAAGTTTGGCGATTGGCGGTAGCGTCGTGGCAAGAGGTGGTGACGATGTGCGCAAGGAGGACCTGCGCAGAGCTAAGATACCGGAGTACTCCACCGGGGTCAGCGTCGACTACAAGCAGCAGGCCGACATCCCGTCGGTTGGTTGGCAACATTCGTGTCGGACGACCGCTCGTGGCCTGGCTGCCCCCTTCTGCCTGGCTTTCATCGGCACCACTCAGTAACCGCCGCGACGCGCCGTGGATCCATGGAACTGCTTCCTGATAAAAGGGAGTATTATTCTGTAATCCTTGTGGTGATTTGTTTCATTGTCTACCTGCCTTCCTTATTAATTTCTGGTTTGTACTCGCCCTTTGGCCGTAAATATAGGCAGTAGTATTGCACCAACACACTAGTTTGAAAATTTGTCCCGCTGTTATATTGCCTATCCTTTCTGGTTTGTACCCGATCATCAGTGTTCTAATAAATCAGCTCTTGGTCGTAAATACAGCCGAAAGAATTGTACTAAGGCACAGGTTGCCGTTAAACAAGATGGACCTTGTGGTTAGATTTAGATGTTAACTGGTTCAATTCTTTGACTGTAATTGCAATTCTCAGTCATTAATTATATTCTGAACAACCTGTTCCACTAAGATGTTCGTTTCTGTGCTTGAAAGACAGGGTCATTCTTGGTGTATTTTAGATGGATCTTGTCGTTCCGCCGAGTGAGTCTTTTGTAATAAATGTTCACAAGTATTGCTTTAAGACGTTCCTTAAGAGAGGTCTGAATGACTGTCAATCTGTTTAACTCTGAAAATATTAACCGTGAACTGTCACCAGGGCTTTAGTCCAAATAAAATTGTCAGAAGAGGTGGGTTGGGGTCCTGTCGCATCTTGGTCGCCAACTGAAATTAAGAGGTTAGTTGTTTTGAAGTAACCCTTATCGTTGTGATGCTGTTTGCTGTGTTTACCCTTTAAGCACAGACGCGCATCTAAACCCAGAACCTTTCGACATACAGCTTTGAAATTAAAATTAAGTCATTTGTTTTGAGTAATTGAATCTATCTTGTCATCATTGGTGCTTATATAGTTTTCGTGTGTTGCAGAAGGGCATTTAATAAGACAGACTGTGTCCTGCGTGGTAGTAAACACGGCTGTTTCACCCGATAACGGGCGGGCTGCAAGTCCGGCCGTCTTGTAATCATTGTCATATTGTTTGCTGTTTTGCAATACAGAACTTCAAATTTCTTTTGCAAAAGCTTATTCAATTTTAGGTTCAAGGTCAAAAGAATTTTGCAAATTTGATCAGTCTGTTAAGGAAAATTTTATGGTTAAAGGCTTCGATTATCTGTAAAACACAGTTTATATATTGTTAAATAAACTAGTTGTGTGGAAAGGAAGTTATGTTGGTGGGTCCTCCCTTCCGCGTTTTCCTTAATTAGAGTAAGTACCACGGGTCACCAATTTTGCGTGAAAATCTCGTTATCAAAAGTTCATCAATATCGGAGAAAAGCCCCGTATCAAACAACGGAGTACCGACGCCGTCCGTCATCGTCGGGGACGAGGCATTTGCTATATCTGACAATTTAATGCGTCCATATGGAGCAAGGAGCTTAACGAACAATAGAAGAGCCTTTAAAAAACCGTCTCACACTAGGCGCTTTATGAAATGCACTCTGGCAAAGAAATGGGGAACGGATAATTTTTCATCGCTCAATGAATGTTCCAGATGAATTTGCAATTGCCGTAATAAATGCTTGCCGTGTTTTGCGAAATAATGTGTCACAAATAGACGGCTATAAATCTGAAGACATATTGTACTCCCTCCACAACTGCAATTCCCACAAATTGCACAAGCTGTCGAAAGTCGTCATAAAATTTGTTTCAGTATGCAAGGAAGATCTGGCTGCTTCGGCAAGTGCGCAGACACTGAGGCAGCTACGTAAGTTCTCCACGAGACAGCCTGCTCACAACTGGCAGAGAGGAACGAGATGGCTGTCACCTCGGCCCAGTACGCGGGCTAAGGTGATCGTCATTTTTTTTTATCGGCTGTAGCAGACACCCTTCCTAGTGTGTTACAGCTTCACTGCACTACCGATCTGGTCCCCATCATCTGTGTCGGCACCTACCAGTACATCTTCCCTTCTCACTGTAAACATGATGCAAGAAGTAAGACCTTAACTTTTCGCGGCGAATCGAATGTTCAAAAGACTTACGGGTTTGCTGCGGGGTGACGTAGTCGTTTGTTGTTTGGCCTCATGGTAGTGAGAATTTAAACCGGTTTTTGGAACATTTGAATTCAATCCACCCGAATATTCAGTTCACTATGGAGGTGAAAAAGAATGGATTCCTTCCCTTCCTTGATGTGTTGGTCAAAAGGAAGACTGGTGGTACGTTGGCACATTCTGTTTACAGGAAGCCTACCCTACATCTAAATCTACATCTACATCCATACTCCGCAAGCCACCTGACAGGTGTGTGGCGGAGGGCACCTTGAGTACCTCTATCGGTTCTCCCTTCTATTCCAGTCTCGTATTGTTCGTGGAAAGAAGGATTGTCGGTATGCCTCTGTGTGGGCTCTAATCTCTCTGATTTTATCCTCATGGTCTCTTCGCGAGATATACGTAGGAGGGAGCAATATACTGCTTGACTCTTCGGTGAAGGTATGTTCTCGAAACTTTGACAAAAGCCCGTACCGAGCTACTGAGCGTCTCTCCTGCAGAGTCTTCCACTGGAGTTTATCTATCATCTCCGTAACGCTTTCGCGATTACTAAATGATCCTGTAACGAAGCGCGCTGCTCTCCGTTGGATCTTCTCTATATCTTCTATCAACCCTATCTGGTACGGATCCCACACTGCTGAGCAGTATTCAAGCAGTGGGCGAACAAGCGTACTGTAACCTACTTCCTTTGTTTTCGGATTGCATTTCCTTAGGATTCTTCCAATGACTCTCAGTCTGGCATCTGCTTTACCGACGATCAACATTATATGATCATTCCATTTTAAATCTCTTCTAATGCGTACTCCCAGATAATTTATGGTATTAACTGCTTCCAGTTGCTGACCTGCTATTTTGTAGCTAAATGATAAAGGATCTATTTTTCCGTGTATTCGCAGCACATTACACTTGTCTACATTGAGTTTCAATTGCCATTCCCTGCACCATGCGTCAATTCGCTGCAGATCCTCCTACATTTCAGTACAATTTTCCATTGTTACAACTTCTCGATACACCACAGCATCATCTGAAAAAAGCCTCAGTGAACTTCCGATGTCATCCACCAGGTCATTTATGTATATTGTGAATAGCAACGGTCCTATGACACTCCCATGCGGCACACCTGAAATCACTCTTACTTCGGAAGACTTCTCTCCATTTAGAATGACATGCTGCGTCCTGTTATCTAGGAACTCCTCAATCCAATCACACAATTGGTCTGATAGTCCATATGCTCTTACTTTGTTCATTAAACGACTGTGGGGAACTGTATCTAACGCCTTGCGGAAGTCAAGAAACACGGCATCTACCTGTGAACCCGTGTCTATGGCCCTCTGAGTCTCGCGGACGAATAGCGCGAGCTGGGTTTCACATGACCGTCTTTTTCGAAACCCATGCTGATTCCTACAGAGTAGATTTCTAGTCTCCAGAAAAGTCATTATACTCGAACACATTATACACCCTCACTGACTTATATCTGCAAGCTGATAGTTGTTACCATCCAGTTCAGCGTGAAGCAGTACTTCGCACCTTGGTTCACAGGGCCTACGTTATCTCAGAAAGTTTGGCAGCTGCGCTATCACATCTCAAAGTCACCTTTCGTCGGAATGGTTATAGTGAGAGGCAGATCAAACGTGCGTTGCGCCATCAGCCTTCTGCGCAGCGGGTGAGTTACGATACCAACGAAGTGGCACCTAAGTCTACGGCCTTTTTGCCTTATGCAGGAAGCATTTCTAACAGGATTGGCTGTATTTTGCGGAAATACGATGTGAAATGTGTTTTTCGACCACCTTCTAGGATTAAAGCCCTGTTGGCGTCCGTAAAAGATGATCTTGGTTTGCGTAAGGCTGGGGTCTATCGTATTCCTTGCAGTTGTGGCATGTCATATATTGGTCAGACAATCAGGACTGTGGAAGACCGGTGTATTGAACATATGCGTCACACACGCTTCCAACAGCCGAGCAAATCCGCTATTGCAGAACATTGCCTTGACACCGGTCATCTAATGGAATACAACAACACGGAGATTCTGGCTTGCACGTCCAGCTATTTGGATAGTGTTATTAAGGAAGCTGTTGAAATCAGACTATCAAGCAACCTTATTAACAGAGATGGTGGATTTTGTTTAAATGCTGCTTGGAATACGGCTCTGTCGATCATAAAAAAACAGAGGGACATAATTAGTGCTACCTCACCTGTTGATTAACAGCAACTATCGATATTTCTGATGTTGGTTATCTTTGTTTGTGTTGACACTTGTTCTGTGTGTGGTGTCTTCCTTGTTTCTCCTCTGTGAACCGAGGAATTAAATTTGCTAGCACATTTCTTCTTCCTTGCATTTGTACCTTGAGAATGGCAGGGTGTGCTCCTGTCGAAATGTCGGCGGTGTTCGACGACGTCACCCGGCAGCAAACCTGTAAGTTATTTGAACATGATGCAAGAAATCTTCTTAAGCAGCCAACGATGACAAAGCAGCCGACAAAACGTCTCTGTCTTCAAAACCCTTCTTAGATTGCTAACACAGTCGGGCAAGCGTATCTTCTTATTATAATTACGCAATTCGTGGTTACAGTGCTACAAAATGAGTGAACCAAGCAAGAACTCAGTGATTCCTAACATTTAACATGGACAGACCTTTAATCTAAAGTCTCGTAAAACGTTTATGGAATACTGCTGGATGTCCTGGGTCATCCATAGTGGTTTAGGGTGAACTCCGAGTGAGCTTGACATTCGAATATGGAATAGTTTTTCGATCCGACTCCCGTCTGTGAAATTACGTAGAGCTTAGTCGTCATTCGCATAAATTTGACCAAAGTCAGGTGCTAAAAGAAGCGCCATCCACATGCGCACACTGCAGATTTGCAGCCTATGTGAAAGTGAGTGCACACGCGTGAAATCCGCGTGTCTCATGCGGCTGTGCCAGCGGCGTGTATACGCGCTCTAGCGGCTGTCGTTAGCATTGGTAACCTTCGGCAACTTCCGCCAACCTTCGCGAAAGCGTATCAGCGCTCTCAATCTCACACTATAGGGGCGTACAGTCCGCGCGGATAGACCACGCCTTTCCAGGGCTCTAGAGGGGACACGTGCTACAAGCTATGCAGCAACACGAAGATGACTCCTTGCTGTGTTTTTAACATTTCAAATGTCTCTGAACTAAACTCATGTCATTAGAAGGTAAACAGTACTAAAAACGTAAAAAGAAGGACTTTACAAACAAACTTATCATGGAGAGTGTTGTCAGGAGAAAAGGTAAGTCATATATCCTGCATTGTTAGGGAGTGAATACAGTTGTTTCTGATTGACAGAGGCGCAGAAATACCACAAAAGGAGCAGCAGCATGGTCAACATAAGACACACGAAAAAAAAAAAAAAGCAGGAACTGGTTTAACATCACACAAACGGAAGAGTTGCTGTATCTGTCCAAGAACAGAAACCAACGAAACATGTCTGTAGAATGTATTTTGAAATTATCTGCACAAAACGCTTAGCTAACTGACATACTTTGAAAGTACAAAAAGCTTTATATTATTAGACTATTTTTCAGTATTCCGTTCTATTTCCTTTCGCGGCTGCTACAGTAGCAGGTTCAAATCCAGTCTTGGGCATTGATGTGTGTGATGTCCCTAGGTTAGTTAGGTCTAATTATAGGGGACTGATGAAAAAATGGTTCAAATGGCTCTGAGCACTATGGGACTCAACTGCTGTGGTCATAAGTCCCCTAGAACTTAGAACTACTTAAACCTAACTAACCTAAGGACAGCACACAACACCCAGCCATCACGAGGCAGAGAAAATCCCTGACCCCGCCGGGAATCGAACCCGGGAACCCGGGCGTGGGAAGCGAGAACGCTACCGCACGACCACGAGATGCGGGCGGGGACTGATGACCTCAGAGATTAAGTCCCATAGTGCTTCGAGCCATTTGAACCATATTTCTTTTGTATCTGCCACAATAAATCACAGTGTCATTGAATGACGTTAAGTACACGCTGTTTATCCTCGGTTATGTCCTGATGCGAATATTGATGTTACTTTTTGTCAGACGAGTACTGGAGTGTGGATGAAAACAGCTGATGCTGATGGAGCTACACTAGGAAATGTGGCACTAAAAGTGTTAGATCATTTTTACTACCAGGACAGCAAAATAACTGACACTGTCCAATGCAAATACGATGAAAATTGCAGACTTGAACAAGAAAAATTGATTAACATCGAAGAGGTGCTTAAGAATTAGGAAATCTTTTGTGCTGGTATTTGTCTGGAGTTCAGCCTTGTATGTGAAACGTGGCGGTAAACAGTTTACACAAATAGAGAAAACAAAGTTTGTACATGAAGTTGAAGAGAAGAATTCTAACGATTAAATGGGTAGATTGGATAACCGACCTGGAGCTACAAAACGGAATTTGGGAGAAAAGAATTTTATGGTAAAACTTCAGTAAAAGAACGTATCGGTAGATGGGATACATACTGAAGCATTAAATACCGGGTGATCAAAAAGTCAGTATAAATTTGAAAACTTAATAAACCACGGAATAATGTAGATAGAGAGGTAAAAATTTACACACATGCTTGGAATGACATGGGGTTTTATTAGAACCGAAAAAAAACATCCCATATTGCAAGACGCGTGAAAGCTCTCTTGCGCGCATCGTTTGGTGATGATCGTGTGCTCAGCCGCCACTTTCGTCATGCATGGCCTCCCAGGTCCCCATAACTCAGTCCGTGCGATTATTGGCTTTGGGATTACCTAAAGTCGCAAGTGTATCGTGATCGACCGACATCTCTAGGTATGCTGAAAGACAACATCCGACACCAATGCTCATCATAACTCCGGACATGCTTTACAGTGCTGTTCACAACATTATTCCTCGACTACAGCTATTGTTGTGGAATGATGGAGGACATATTGAGCATTTCCTGTAAAGAACATTATATTTGTTTTGCGTTACATTGTTATGCTAATTATTGCTATTCTGATCAGATGAAGCGCCATCTGTCGGACATTTTTTTAACATTGTTATTTTTTGGTTCTAATAAAACCCCATGTCATTCCAAGCATGTGTGTAAATTTTTACCTCTCTATCTACATTATTCCGTGGTTTATTAAGTTTTCAAATTTATACTGACTTTTTGATCACCCAGTATAACTCAATTGAAATGAAAGGAAATGTGAAGGTAGATTGTAGATCGACACCTAGACTGGACTGCAATAATCTGGTTCATATGGATGTAAGGCAGAGTGGGTATCTAAAACTAAAACGATACTCTCCAATCTATTCCAATCATGTGGGTTAATTTGTACCTCTCTATCTACGTTATTCCGTGATTTATACAGTTTTCAAATTCATACTGACTCTTTGATCACCCAGTATAACTCAATTGAAATGAAAGGGAATGTGACGGTAGATTGCAGATCGACACCTAGACTGGACTGCAATAATCTGGTTCATATGGATGTAAGGCAGAGTGGGTATCTAAAACTAAAACGATACTCTCTAATCCAGAGTGAAGTGTACGGCAGAGGGTACTTATCATTCTTTATTTCCTACGGCATTTTCGCGTTCCATTCACGTATGAAGTGTGAGAAGAAGAACGACTGTTTAAATGCCTCTGGATATGGTGTAATTAATCTCATCTTGGCCTCAGGGCCCCTTTGAGATTGATAAGTAAGCGATAAGTAAGGTGTTATAGTGTATTCTTTATTTTAAGTGTTTTGATATATTCATTATTTATAAAGTTACAATTTTCGCTTGGTACCCCACTCCATCGTAGTTTAGGTAATAAGCGTGGATGCGGTGCTGAGTGAAATACTGTTCAGGAATCGATAAATGCTGCATATACCGAAGTACCTTTATCTATTGCTTTCAGGATGTCATGTGAAAAGGGCGCGAGTTGGTTTTCACATGGTCAATGTTTTCGGAATCCATGCATGGAGGCGAGCATTCTGTTCAAGAAACCTCTTTACGTTAACTCAAAGTATGTTATAAGATTCTACAAAAAAGTATGTCAAGACCTTTGGGTGTTAGTTCTGTAGGACGCCTTTTGCTACCCCTCTTGTACATTTAGAACCAACGAATAGAGAAATCAGAGAGAATTGAGCAATGTCGAATTAAATATTCCAATTTGATTAAACAGCAAAATATAAGATGATTTAGTTATGATATGTTTCTGAGAGGTTGTTGTTGTATAACCCTGGAAGAGTCGCGTGAATTTCCATTCTGTATTCGTTGCGTGGATGACAACTGTAACTCACAATTCTTTTCAATATTATTATTACAAGAGTGAAACAAAATAAGATATATACGTGCGTAATGATACAGAATTCAATTATTCCCTTAACTA
Source organism: Schistocerca cancellata (assembly GCF_023864275.1). NCBI lineage: Eukaryota > Metazoa > Arthropoda > Insecta > Orthoptera > Acrididae > Schistocerca > Schistocerca cancellata. The sequence goes on from NC_064630.1 coordinate 768,215,507, forward strand.
CAATCTGAATGCCCTATATTCATTATAATATTCACACATAAACTATTTTAATGATGACAAAGAAAATTGAGTTTATGTTTCACTAAAACTGAATAATAAGTCTAGTTAGTGAAGTAAACAATGCAATAGATGAACATGGGCCGCACTAATATAAAATTAAACCAATATATCCACAATTACTCAACGACATGTGTATTATTTTACTCCACACTGCCAAAACAATTGACAAAAACTTCTTTCAACTGTTTAGGGCAGGTCTACTTATTGCACTCAGAACATCGCTTCCCGGTTGATTTGTCCTGTGATTTACCACAATCGTAACATCTCCCTCTTTCACCCTTTCTTTCCTCTTGCGGCCTGTTTACAGTCTCTACCATTCCAAACAGTGAAAGTCTACGTCTCTTGGTCTCCTTAGAAATCTGTAGTGCTTCACATCTGCTTCCTATTTGGGGCTTTATAAGTTGCCATGTGTGATTGGTTAGGAAAGTAGTTCTCTTCAGTAGTTTACTTTCATTTTTCTTGAGTTTGTAAATACAATTGCAGCTAAGTTTAGGTCAGTGTCCTGTATTCCGAACCACATCATTTTTGAGGAAGTCTGTGAGCAAAGTCCACGTTAATTTTTGACATGTTGTGAAATATTATGATCTCAGACTTTCTCGCATCCACTGTATCGTCATGGTGTGCTGCAGAAATTACAAGTACAGCTTAATTTTTCTTAAGACCAGTAGGCCGCAAGACCAGTAGGCCGCAAGGGACTTGCCATCTTGAAAGGCGAAAATTTAACATTCCTCTGTTCTTTGTTCATCTGTAAGAAACTCTACAGGTACTTCGCGTTAATTTCTGGGAAATATTTCCATGTAAATGAGACATCTTTGAGTTTTTCAGTAAGAGAATACGTCGAAAACCACTTATCAGCGATTAAATTTCTGTTAGTTCCCGCAGATGGTTCCACCATTCTTATTACTACATTATTTAGGGTAGTGCTTTGTTTATAAGGTTCATCAGGCAGTGAACCAGCATAGGTTTGAAGCATATTACACAATATTTAGTATAGCCCGTAATAAAGACACCAGACACTGAAAAATAAAAAAAAATTACCGATGGAAATACTTCTAAAAACCGAATAGATAACACTGTAGTCGCATGGGTGACAATTGTCAGACAGAGCACACACGTGGATAAACTTAATTTTATACTCCCTAACAAATGCCACATTCAGTCAACAATGGTGAAATACTGATGTTTTAAATGTAACTCGCAGCTATACAAATTCATGTCTGTGGAAAACCTGTACAGGCTACAAGATAACAAAAAGAAAATCGCCTGGTGACATACAGCCGACAATTATTGAACTATGTGAAATGAAATCGACATAACTTCTGACCGGTTTGCGTTAGGACGTTCAAACTGCAAGGCTTGCCGCGGGACGAGATGGGAATTAATGTGCGGTATATGGTTTGGTTTAGCGACGAAACCCACTTTCATTTGGATGGGTTCGTCAATAAGAAGAATTGGCGCATTTGTGGGAATGAGAATCCGCATTTCGCGATCGAGAAGTCTCTTCAGCCTCAACGGGTGACTGTGTGGTGTGTAATGTCCAGTCACGGAATAATCTGTGCGATATTTCTTATGGCACGGTAACTACCGAACGGCACGTGAAGATTCTGGAAAACGTTTTCATCCCCATTATCCAAGGCGACCCTGATTTCGCCAAGAAGAGGTTCATGCAGGGCGGAGCTTGACCCCATCGCATCAGTGACGTGTTTGATGTCCTAGAGGAGCACTTTGGGGACCGAATTCTGGCTCTCGGGTATCCTAAGGCCACTGGCATGGGCTTTGATTGGCCGCCATATTCACCGGATGTGAACACGTGCGACTTCTTTTTGTGGGCCTATATTGAAACTAGGTGTACAGCAATAACCTGAAAACCATTTCTGAGCCGAAAAAAGGAATTCAGCAGGACATCGACAACATTAAAGTTCTATCACTTCAGAGGGTAATGTAGAATTTCGCTAGTTGTCTGCACCACATCGTCGGCAATGATGGCAGGCCTATCGAATATGTTATAACCTAAAACGGAATATCTGTAGTGATGTTTACATGAGGAATAAAGTGTGCGCACGTCGTAGTTGGTAAATAATATACGTTTTTTTTATATCTATTTCAGTAATTGTGACACTGTACGTCACCCGCGACATTACTAAACGATTAATAATAAGGGCTGAGTGTGACAAATTGTACTAGCTACTATCACTGTTATCTGATGTACTGTCTCTGAATGCGATCGGTGAATAGTGGATTCCTCCCAAGCTGTAACAGTATATCATTGTAAGGGTCATTTCCTTAGATAAGTTCAAGTTACTCTCGGAAGTTCTTTACAGATTTATGGATAGGAAAGAATAACAGTAAACAGTGCTAGCATAATTCATGTATGCAAGAGAAAATACTGCGTGACCGGCACCACTTACGAAAAAAATGTGAGTACCTTAAACTTTAGATAACACTCGGATCGATCAGAACACCCGTAAACAATTCTAGTTGGCATTTTTGATCAAGCAACTACGTCTCCACAGAATAAAAACCCGTATGCTATTTGGAACACGATCGAAAAAGTCGATAGATATACGCAACGGTCGAGGCTGGCTACGGGCACGTCTGAGTGACATCACTTGTAAGCATCCCGCTTTGAATCACGGAGGTGTAAATTCGTTGAATATAATGTTTCGGGCTATGTAAGATGGCGGACGTCGGCTTCAAGTTCTTGACGTAATGACAGCTAAATTCTTTTACTACATCCATTGTACTAAATAGATGGTAGCTTTGTTTCAACTAATGGACATCATTTTTTGTCTAAGGAATCTGCAATAGATTAGAGATAGTTGAAAGGCTAACTTGTCCGCAATTCAATATAGAATCTGATAGAGATACCATCAGGTTCTGAGGTTCTGTTCAGTCATAATCATTTCAGATGTTTCTCAACCCCATTCCATTAATATATATTTCAATGATCTTGTTGTTGTTGTTGTTGTCTTCAGTCCTGAGACTGGTTTGATGCAGCTCTCCATGCTACTCTATCCTGTGGAAGCTTCTTCATCTCCCAGTACTTACTGCAACCTACATCCTTCTGAATCTGCTTAGTGTATTCATCTCTTGGTCTCCCTCTACGATTTTTACCCTCCACGCTGTCCTCCAATGCTAAATTTGTGATCCCTTGATGCCTCAGAACATGTCCTACCAACCGGTCCCTTCTTCTTGTCAAGCTGTGCCACAAACTACTCTTCTCCCCAATTCTATTCAATACCTAATCATTAGTTATGTGATCTACCCATCGAATCTTCAGCATTCTTCTGTAGCACCACATTTCGAAAGCTTCCATTCTAATCTTTTCCAAACTATTTATCGTCCATGTTTCACTTCCATACATGGCTACACTCCATACAAATACTTTCAGAAACGACTTCCTGACACTGAAATCTATACTCGATGTTAACAAATTTCTCTTCTTCAGAAACTCTTTCCTTGCGATTGCCAGTCTACATTTTATATCCTCTCTGCATCGACCATCATCAGTTATTTTGCTGCCGGCCGGAGTGGCCGTGCGGTTCTAGGCGCTACAGTCTGGAGCCGAGCGACCGCTCCGGTCGCAGGTTCGAATCCTGCCTCGGGCATGGATGTGTGCGATGTCCTTAGGTTAGTTAGGTTTAATTAGTTCTAAGTTCTAGGCAACTGATGACCTTAGAAGTTAAGTCGCATAGTGCTCAGAGCCATCAGTTATTTTTCTCCCCAAATAGCAAAACTCCTTTACTACTTTAAGTGTCTCATTTCCTAATCTAATTCCCTCAGCATCACCCGACTTAATTTGACTACATTCCATTATCCTCGTTTTGATTTCGTTGATGTTCGTCTTATATCCTCCTTTCAAGAAACTGTCCATTCCGTTCAACTGCTCTTCCAAGTCCTTTGCTGTCTCTGACAGAATTACAATGTCATCGGCGAACCTCAACGTTCTTATTTCTTCTCCATGGACTTCAATACCGCCTCCGAATTTTTCTTTTGTTTCTTTACTGCTTGCTCAATATACATATTGAATAACATCGAGGACAGGCTACGAACCTGTCTCACTCCCTTCCCAACCGCTGCTTCCCTTTTAATGCTCCTCGACTCTTATAACTGCCGACTGGTTTCTGTACAAATTGTAAATAGCCTTTCGCTCCCTGTATTTTACCCCTGCCACCTTTAGAATTTGAAAGAGAGTATTTCAGTCAACATTGTCAAAAGCTTTCTGTAAGTCCACAAATGCTAGAAATGTAGGTTTGCCTTTCCTTAACCTATTTTCTAAGATAAGTCGTAGGGTCAGTATTGCCTCACGTGTTGCAACATTTCTGCGGAATCCAAACTGATCTTTGCCGAGGTCGGCTTCTACCAGTTTTTCCATTCGTCTGTAAAGAATTCGCGTTACTATTTTGCAGCTGTGACTTATTGAACTGATAGTTCGGTAATTTTCACATCTGTCAACACCTGCTTTCCTTGGGATTGGAATTATTACATTCTTCTTGAAGTCTGAGGGTATTTCGCCTGTCTCATACATCTTGCTCACCAGATGGTAGAGTTTTGTCAGGACTGGCTCTCCCAAGGTCGTCAGTAGTTCCAATGGAATGTTGTCTACTCCCGGGGCCTTGTTTCAACTCAGGTCTTTCAGTGCTCTGTCAAACTCTTCACGCAGTATCGTATTTCCCATTCCATCTTCATCTACATCCTCTTCCATTTCCATAATATTGTCCTCAAGTACATCGCCCTTGTATAGACCCTCTATATACTCCTTCCACCTTTCTGCTTTCCCTTCTTTGCTTAGAACTGGGTTTCCATCTGAGCTCTTGATACTCATACAAGTCGTTCTCTTTTCTCCAAAGGTCTCTTTAATTTTCCTGTAGGAAGTATCTACATCTTTACATTTGTTCTCTATCCATCCCTCCTTAGCCATTTTGCACTTCCTGTCGATCTCATTTTTTAGACGTTTGTATTCCCTTTTGCCTGCTTCATTTACTGCGTTTTTATATTTTGTCCTTTCATCACTTAAATTCAATATTTCTTTTGTTACCCAAGTATTTCTACTAGCCCTCGTCTTTTTACCTACTTGATCCTCTGCTGCCTTCACTACTTCATCCCTCAGAGCTACCCCTTCTTCTTCTACTGTATTTCTTTCCCCCATTCCTGTCAATTGTTCCCTTATGCTCTCCCTGAAACTCTGTACAACCTCTGGTTTAGTCAGTTTATCCAGTTTCCATCTTCTTAAATTCCCACCTTTTTGCAGTTTCTTAAGTTTTAATCTACAGTTCATAACCAATAGATTGTGGTCAGAGTCCACATCTGCCACGGGAAATGTCTTACAATTTAAAACCTGGTTCCCAAATCTCTGTCTTACCATTATATAATCTGATACCTTCTAGTATGTCCAGGATTCTTCCATGTATACAACCTTCTTATACGATTCTTGAACCAAATGTTAGCTATGATTAAGTTATGCTCTGTGCAAAATTCTCCAGATGGCATCCTCTCTCATTTTTCTCCCCCAATCCATATTCACCCACTATGTTTCCTTCTGTCCCTTTTCCTACTCTCGAATTCCAGTCACCCATGACTATTAAATTTTCGTCTCCCTTCACTACCTGAATAATTTCTTTTATCTCATTATAAATTTCATTAATTTCTTCATCATCTGCAGAGCTAGTTGGCATATAAACTTGTACTACTGTAGTAGGCATGGGCTTCGTGTCTATCTTGGCCACAATAATGCGTTTACCATGCTGTTGGTAGTAGCTTACCCGCACTCCTATTTTTTATTCATTATTAAACCTACTCTTGCATTACCCCTATTTGATTTTGTATTTATAACCCTGTATTCACCTGACCAAAAGTCTTGCTCCTCCTGCCACCGAACTTCACTAATTCCCACTATATTTAACTTCAACCTATCCATTACCCTTTTTAAATTTTCTAACCTACCTGCACGATTAAGGGATCTGACATTCCACGCTCCGATCTGTAGAACGCCTGTTTTCTTTCTCCTGATAGCGACGTCCTCTTGAGTAGTCCCCGCCCGGAGATCCGAATGGGGGACTATTTTACCTCCCGAATATTTTACCCAAGAGGACGCCATCATCATTTAACCATACAGTAAAGCTGCATGCCTTCGGAGAAAATTACGGCTGTAGTTTCCCCTTGCTTTCAGCCGTTCTCAGTACCAGCACAGCAAGGCCGTTTTGGTTAGTGTTGCAAGGGCAGATCAGTCAATTATCCAGACTGTTGCCCCTGCAACTACTGAAAGGCTGCTGCCCCTCTTCAGGAACCACACGTTTGTGTGGCCTCTCAGCAGATACCCCTCCGTTGAGGCTGCACCTACGGTAGTGCCATCTGTATCGGTGAAGCACGCAAGCCTCGCCACCAACGGCAAGGTCCGTGGTTCATGGGGATAGGTTAATGATCTTATCAGTGGTAAAAGAATTAATTTCATGCAATGCTACAGTGTTTTTCTTTGTAGATTTCAATTCCTGTGAGGTCCTTCAGTGACCGAAAGCTAACTTTGGTGCCTTTATACAGGACAAGACATCTTTCAGTTGTGCCCTGCTACGATTGGTGCTGAAGGCTTCAGGCGTTGCTCTCTTCGCAAAAAAGCGTATTCCATTCACCATCTTTCTATCTATAGCCGTACGATACGTTTTATACCTCTTAAGCACTTGTTTAATTTCTTTATAAGTTTCTTTACAGTGACTGTACACCATGGAGGGTCTTTCCCTCCATGAACTGTTCTGCTAGGTTGATATCTATCCTGTGCAAGGCAAACTACTCCATAAACTCGAGCCACAGTTGCTCTATATACTCCTGTCCAGAGATAGAAGTTTCATGTTCCTGATTGAAATGTTACGCTACTGGTTCTTCATCTACTGTAGTTGACGGAGCATATAGCTCTTTCTAGTTGCATTAGCTGCTTTTTGTACTTTGTAGTCTTGCTATACTGCCTCGTCGTCTGTGATACCAGGTTGGATATACACAACATCGAAGAGGACTGGTCTATTTATTGCCGTTAGATCAAACATATTTCCATCATTAATGGGTTTCCGAAATATCTGTTCTAGATTGTTTTTAGAGAAGACAGTGAGTAATGTTTCGCAGGACATCTTCTCACATTCGCTACTAACGAAACTGTAACTAATCAGTTGAATCTTGGGTGATTTAAGTCGCTTACACAGGATGTTTCCGTAGGAGCGTGCAAAAATTTAACAAGGTATACAGGATGCTCGACTGAGGAACTAGTTGTTGGGAACCTGGATCGAAGAAGCCAGCTTGAGGAGATAATACTGTGTGTTTTTTTTTAATTTACATTAGTTAGCTGCAAATATCATAATTGACTCGATGCATATACCATTTTTACTGTATCGTACAAAATGTGCTGAAACTGACGACCATCAACCTCATGCAAACATGACAACGACGAGCAAGATTCTGACGCAACTGACGCATCCCTGGTGTGTATCGAATCACATCACAGACAGCTAGAGTTCTGGCTGCTAATTCCATCTCTGTAGCCACTGTGGTCTCATACGCAAGTGAAAATAATCAATAGGATTCAGGTCAGGTGACCTCGCAGGCCTTGGAATAGGACCTCCCTCCCAATTCAGTGACCAGGAAGTAACAATGTAAATACATTGGAACAGAGCCACCTTATGGACACGTAAAGTAAACAAAGCGTGCCTTATGACTTCCTGGTAATCAGGCTGCTCCTCCTTGTTTCCTTGCGGGGAATAAAGAATGTACATGTAAATAAACAGCACAGTACATGTTAAGTTCTATACATGTTAGCTGTAAATAAGCTGAAAAGCAGTAATGATAGACAAAGCGATAGAGAAGTTTACTTACACATCTCCAGAAGCTGGCTTCTCCGACCCCATGTTCTCTACCTCAAATTATTCAGTGGAGCATTCTCTATGTCTTGTTACATTTTTGCACACTCTTACGGAAACATTCTGTATACGATAGACGTGCATGGAGAACTACATCGGTTGAATATGGGGACGTTAATAACACAACATGAACAACAATAACAATAACGTGGACCTCTTTATGTAACAGTTTTGCAAATCGCTCTCTTCATGATAGATAGCAAGCCACATACGTCCGCGGAAATAGCAACACGCTACACTGAAAAACGTATTTGTTAGCTACATTAAATACAGAAGTAAAATCATGGCACGTAAGGTGGCAAATTATAGCGGAAATGTATGTTTAAAGCACTTCACACAAAAAAACAGTAAGCAAGCTTGGACAGAGAGCATACTTTTCAACCATTCGGGCACTTGAAAAGTAATTAACATTCCCGAGGGCGCCGAAACAACAAATGTTGTGAAAAATGCATTTCCGCTGGCTAGGTAGTTGGGGGTGGGGTGGGTGTTGGGTCGCCCGCAGCTACTGCCTAACGAGCGGAGAGAAGTTGGAGGGCTGCACGGGCTCTGCCCCCGGCCGGTCCCGGCAGCAAACAAAAACGCATCGGCGACCGGCCGCAGGTGGTCCGCTAATGAGGCGTTCGGCCGCAGAAGTGGCCTCTGGCCCGGGAGGGCAGCATCCAACACAGACAGGCGACCACAGGGCGGCGAGGAACTCTCGCGTTTGCGAGACGTGTCGGGCATGGTTGGCTGAAGGCGGTTGCTAACTACGACAAACACAAATGTTTGCAAAGCGCTTTTAATGTAACGAACTTGTAGGAATATATTACACAAAAATTACTCCACTGCTTCAAGGAATAGCTTATGTCAGTGTTCCGTAAGCTTTTTCTAACCTACTCACGCTACATCCAGACGAGCCTAGACTCAGCACGGCATACCAAAATGTCTATCCCCACAAAATCCTTTGAACCTTAAAATAATTGGCTCTGAGCACTATGGGACTTAACATCTATGGTCATCAGTCCCCTAGAACTTAGAACTACTTAAACCTAACTAACCTAAGGACATCACATAACACCCAGTCATCACGAGGCAGAGAAAATCCCTGACCGGGAATCGAACCCGGGAACCCGGGCGTGGGAAGCGAGAACGCTACCGCACGACCACGAGCTGCGGACCCTTAAAATAATTACGAAATATTAGGTCGTTATGTAATTAATTATACTAAGCAGACAAAAAGTCATTTGAAATGCACATATGCAGATGGCGGTGGTACACTCACACATGGAATAAAAGGGAAGTTTATTGGCGCAGTTGCCATTTATACTACGATGATTCGTGTGCAAAGGTTTCCGACGTGATTGTGGTCACACGAAGGTAATTAACATAGTTTGAAGTGGAATCGTAGTTGGAGGTAGAGGCATGGCACATTCCACTTCTTCGGAAATCGTTACAAAATTCAGTATTCCGAAATCCACAGTGTCAAGAGTGCGCGAGAATAACAAATCTGAAGCACAACCTCTCACCACGGTAGCCTACGGCCTTCATAGACAGAAGAGGCAAAGAGACTGGTACACCTTCCTAATATCATGTAGGGTTCCGCGAGCGCTCGGAAGTGATGGCAACACGACATGGTATGGACCGACTAATGCCTGAAGTAGTGCTAGGGGGCATTGACACCATAAATCCTGCACGCCTGTCCATAAATCCGTAAGAGTACGAGAGGGTCGAGATCACTTCTGAACAGTACATTGCGAGGCATTCCAGATGTGCTCAATAATGTTCATGTCTAGGGAGTCTGGTGCCTAGCGGAAGTGTTTAAAATCAGAAGAGTGTTACTGGAGCCACTCTGCAACAATTCTGGAGATGTGAGGTGTCGCATTGTCCTGCTGGAATTGCCCAAGTCTGCCGGAATGTACAATGGATGTAGGTGATCAGACATGATGCTTGTGTACGTGCCACCTGTTAGAGTCCTGTCTAGATGTATCAGGAGCCCCATATCACTCCAACTGCACAAGCCCACACCATTACAGAGCCTCCATCAGCTTGACATGCAGTGTCTATGCCCTCATGTGGTTGTGTACATATCCATACACATCCTACCGTTCGATACAATTTGAAATGAGAGTCGTTCGACCAGGCAACATGTTTCCAGTCATCAACAGTTCAATGTCGGTGGTGACTGGCCCAGGTAAGGCGTAAAGCTTTGTGTCGTGCATTCATCAAGTGTACAGGAGTGGGTCTTTGGCTCCGAATGCTGATATCGATGGTGTTTCGTTGAATGAGTCACACGCTGACTCTTGTTGATGGCCCAGCATTGAAACCTGCAGCAATGTGCGGAAAGGTTGCACTTCTATCACGCTGAACGATTCTCTTCAGTCGCCGTTGACCTCGTTCTTGCAGGATCTTTTTCCGGCCGCAGCGATGTTGAAGATTTGATATTTTACCGGATTCCTGATACTCACGGAAGACTCGTGAAATGGTCGTGCGGGAAATTCACATCATCGCTACCCCGGACATGGTGTGTCCCATCGCTCGTGCTACGACTATAACACCACATTCAGACTCACTTAATGTTCATAATCTGCCATTGTAGCGGCAGTAACTGATCTATCAACTGCGCCGGCCGCTTCTTGTTTTGTATAGGCGTTGCCGACCGAAACGCCGTATTGTGGCTGTTTACATATCTCTGTATTTGAATTGCCATGCCTAAACCAGTTTCTTTGGTGCTTCAGTGCATAACGACGGAGAGAAGAGCCGTCTGAGTGCAGTTGTCAGTGCTGACAGACACGAAACACTGGATGAAACAACCGCAGAAATCAGTATGAGACGTACGACGAACGGATCCGTTACGACAGTGCGGCGGAATTGGGTCTTAATGGGCTGTGGCACAGAAGACTGACGAGGGTTCCTACATTAACAGGACGACATTGCCTGCAGCGCCTCTCTTGGGCTTGTGACCTTATCGGTTGGACCCTAGAGGACTGGAAAACCGTGACCTGGTCAGATGAGTCAAGATTTTAGTTGGTAAGAGCTGATTGTAGGGTTCGAGTGTGGCACAGACACGTGACTATCATGCATCGTGGTAACTTTGAAAGGGTACAGTACCGCCCGACATTGAAAATAGGTACAACATACTTCATTATTTTTGTCAGAACAACACATTTTTTTTGTAAAATAACTCAATTTCAATTAATACAGCGAAGCCGGATACCAGTGTGGGAAAGAATGACAATTTATTTATGTAATTGATCACATGTGCACTCCCACAAAGTAAATCCCTACATCCAGTTTGGTGAGATCTATGAAATGAATGAATGTATGGTCGTCTGCTAACCACAGATAGTGAATGTGAATATATGATCATCTTTGAGACGATCCTTTGGCCACCTTTGGTGGGACCAAAGAGATGAAATTTACCTGAGCTTTGAGCGCCTGAAATGTGGCTGACCAATACGGTAGCAAGGTGCTCCGCCACTTTGGCAGAGGTGCGAGAGGACCTAGAGAACGGCCATATTTCAGCACTCTGCCGCTGGATCTTGTGCTGTTACGACCTGTTTTAGTTGTGCTCCGTAATGACGAAAGAGTGGAGACATGGTATGCATGTGGAATATTTAAGAGTAGTTTGAAATAATAATTTCTCTATTTCAGGAACTTTTGTGGGGAAAATTAAATGCCAGGCAGGTAATATTAATGGGATTGTAGTAATCTTCGGAAGTGACCAACGGTCACAATGAAACCACGTGTAGCAAAAAGTTGAAATACTTCCGTGTACTTAAGTTAAGCTGAATTACTAGCGAGTGTACAATAAGTTGAAATATTTAAGAAATAGCGTGTGTATCACAAGTTGAAATATTTAAGAAATGGCGTGTGCAGGACTTGAAATTAGAGACGAGTACTTCCACGTGGTGAGTACTGTGTGAGTCTCAATCTGTGTATGAGACAAAGGATAAAGAGAAGTACTCGTCCATGGTATCAGTTGAGGACTCGCGTGTGTGATGAATATGTTCTTAATATTACTTTGCGTGATATTCCGTGTGACGCTAGATTTAAACTCTGAGAGAGAATCAAGGTGAGTCGGCCGTCTATCCAGCAACGCCACTTGGCTTGCATTGCACAGCAAGACGTGCAAATATCTCCAGAGTTCATAGTAGGAAAGTAGAATTACAAAGTGGGGCAGTGTCGTGTGAAACTGGGATAAATACTAATTGAAGTGGGAAAGCTGAAAGTGATAGTGTTGTGACTATTTAGTGTTTTGTATTCCATGTCGTAGTGTGGTGTATGTCATGTAATTTGGGTATGTGTGGTTTGCATGGGAGAGTAGCAAGGTAGTTTCAAAAGATTAGTGGGTTATGCTTGTTCCTTCTGTACCTCTCGGTCTGGAGGAAAGTTTCGTGATGATGATTGTGAGAGTCGAAGTGTGAGAAATAATAAAAGATCCACCATCCTATCCAGAAAGTGCACTGTAGCGTTAAATAATTACGAGACCATAATATAGAGATTCGCCAATGTAAAGCCATGCCCACAGGGCGGAATTTCTCATGTGTTATTGTTTTAGCTTATAGAATTTGTGTGTCTAGGTTATAGAATTTATCGGAATAAATAAGGTAGTGAAAAGAAAAAGATTGGTGGACTTTTCCTTCGAATTGTATGCTGTCATGATGTCCCGAATTTATAATGTGTGCGCCATTCATATTCAGTGCGGTGGCCACATGTTGATAAAAGCCGTTAAATAAAAGTCAAAAAGAAAATGTGGTATTGCCAGTGCGTAGTGAACAGTCAGAGTTCTGTAAATTACTGTTAGTCAGATGCGTGTTTCCGTTGCGTATTATTCATACAGGAGGATAATTTGTAACTTAATTGTGAGTACGAGAGTTCATGTTACTCGATAAATAAGAATGAATCCACTCGCTTGGCAGACCACTCATCTTGCAGGCCTGACTGCTTGATGCCACAGTATGAGCAAGGCATGTGGGTGCCTCTCAACTTCAAGTAATTATTGGGTTTGAATGAAGTAGTATTTCTGTTCATCTCAGTCTGTAATTCTTTCTGTTACATTCTGTACTGTACTGTAGCAATGCTTTCTATGTATGACCCAAATTTCATCGAGGTATGTTACAAACGCATCAAATGAAAGATACTTTGTTTGTGCCAACAGTGGATACCCTACAGTTAACCCACCTAGGATCGAATGGTGACTATGTAGTTGCCATTGTGTAGGATAACCATTGGGGTCTGTGCCACATGTTGCCTAAAGATGTGGATGCAGAATGAAGCACTACTTATGTAAAGCACCATCCACAGGAGGCCGAAGGCAAGCTATCTCAGATGTAAGATTGGGTCGAGTTGTTAGTAGAAAAGAGCTCGTCAGGATTGTTTGTACTGACTGGCTACGTTCAATACATGCAGAAGATGAGCATCAGCCCTGCATCGGCGGTCATTTTCCCAGTGGCTTTTCTCATGTTTCGCTTGAAAGAACTGTTTAGTCTGTCGCCCTTGCAGTTGGGCTTTAAACTGCATGGAGCCACCGTTTGTTTCTCTATGAAGTTACAGTATCAGAAATGTTTGCAAAACATTGATGAGAACTAAGGACCTCCGACGATTGAAATTTAACGGTGTTAAGACACTTACCTCGCGTTCGGGAGGATGGCATTCAAACTCTTCAAACTTATTTATCAAGTCGCACAAAACGAATAAATGAATGGATACTCTGAAAAGGACGTTCACGATTTCTTTCCCTATAATTTATGAATCTCAATTTTTCTTCCATTTATAATTAACTAGTGGACATCTCGACGTCAAACTTTAGTCTTCCTTCCTTCTTGCTGTCGTTTTCCAGTAGCCTGTCCATGGAAGAGGTTTTCTACTCAGAGCGTGGCCTTTTTTTTGTGTCAGTCTCCTGACTGGTTTGATGAGGTCCGCAAAGATTTCCTCTCTTGTGCTAAGCTCTTCATCTCACAGAAACAATTTTAAATCATGTCCTCAACCAACTTATTCCGTGATGTCTTAACAAATCTACTAACATTGTGTCCCATCTTCTTATGAGTGTTTTCGATATATCTTTCCTTGCCTATTCTACGGAGAACCTCCTCATTCCTTAACTCATTTGCTCACTAAATTTTCAACATTCTTCTGTAGCACCACATTTCAACTGCTTCGATTCTTTTCTTTTCCGGCTCTCCCGTAGTCCATGATTCAGTAATATAAAATACTGTGTTCCAAACGTACATTCTCAGAAATTTATTCCCGATATTAAAACCTATGTTTGGTATCAGTAGATTTCTCTTGGCCAGGAATGCCCTATTTTCCAGTGCTATCTGCTTGTTATGTCATCTTTGCTGCCTATGTAGCGGAATTGCTGTACTTCACCTACTTCATGGTCACCAATCTTCATGTTAAGTTTCACGATGTTCTCTATCCTGCTACTTCTAACTGCTTTCGTCTTTCTTCTATTTACCGTTATTTACCGTCAATCCATGTTGCGTACTCAATAGACTGTTCATGCCATTCAGCACATCCTGTAGTTCAAAAAATGGTTCAAATGGCTCTGAGCACTATGGGACTTAACTTCTAAGGTCATCAGTCCCCTAGAACTTAGAACTACTTAAAGCTATCTAACCTAAGGACATCACGCACATCCACCCCCGAGGCAGGATTCCAACCTGCGATCGTAGTGGTCGCGCGGCTCCAGACTGTAGCGCCTAGAACCGCTCGGCCACCCCGGCCGGCCATCCTGTAGTAGTTCTCCACAATAACTGAGGACAGTAATGCCATCAGAGAACTTGATTTCCTTTCACCTTGAATTTTAATTCCAGTGTTGAGTTCATCTTTTTAGTTCCACCATTGTTTCTTCGATGTACTGAGTCAACAGAAGTGGAGAAAGACTACGCCCCTGTCTTACATCTTTTTTAAACTGAACACATGGTTCTTGCTGTCCCACATTATTGTTCCCTCTTGGCTCTTGTACATATTCTATACTAGCTACCCGGATTCACCCCGAGAGTTAATATGAGATTGTATAGTAGTTGGAATAAGAGAGTAAACGTTAAAGAGGTAAAAAAATTATTGGAAACGCATTATAAGGGTTAAAGTATAAGACGTAAAAAAATTAATGGAATACACATGATAACTGCTTCAAATACTTGTTGAAGAATAACAGGGAAAAAAATTATTGAAGCCAAATTCTAACTATTTAGAATACTTGTTCATAAAAAAATTTTCATTTTGTTATCCGGGGTATACATGTACAAACTCTTCGAATTTCTACAGTTGACCGCGTACAGTTGACCGTGAGAGAAACAGGAGTGTTTGAGGTTGATGCAGCAATATTTTAAAGTTTGTCCTTGCGCTTTGTTAATTGTAAAACTGTAGGCTAATTTAATTGTAAATTGGCTCTTTAGTTGAGATCAGTGATATTCTGGGGAAAAATAGTGTGTGTCCTCTGCACTTTCCACTCATAAGTTCGACTTCGATCATGTTATTAGATAGCTGTTTGACTATCATTCTTGTTCCCTTACATTGCTTTGGTGAGTTGAGATTTCAGAGTAGCATGATAGGAGATTCAATTTTAAGTCGAAGGCAGTGTAACGGCATTCTTGGTACATGCAAAGAGTTTAGAAATTCTGTAAGGAAGTTCATACTTTCTTCGTCGTTTACCATCGTGCCGATCGATTTGTATATTCTGTCTCCACCGTGTGTTTTCTTTTGAGTATTGAAGTAGGTATAGTCCACAATATTATTTTCAGGTACCAAAATTGCCGTTTCAATTAGCGAGTCCACATGCGTATAATTGTGAGCAATTGTTGGATAAACTTAGTCGATTAATTCGTCTTCAGCACTGGCTATGTTGCAGAAATGACTCTTGAGTTTAATAAGACCGGTCGTCTACTCAGTAGGACATGTGCCTTCGCCTACATGTAAAAGTTGTTGAGCAAAATGTGCTGTCGTTTCGACTTTTCACAGCTCAACTCTCATATTTTTTTGATAGTGGCGGTATTTGTATGTGTGGAGAGAAGATATGATTTTTTAAAGCGTATATGATCTCGTCTGCTGGTGTTTACTTAGGGATAACTGGAAGTGTTTGTCGAAAATTTCCTGAGAGTATAACTACTCGCAATATTTCAGAGTTCCCTCGCAAATCTTGTAATGTGTTGTCTATGGCTTCGAGTGATTTCTTATGAGCCATTCCGCAATCGTCACAGGAGATAATTTTAACTTGCTTCAGAAGTTCAACCCGTCCAGATGCTCTTGATATTTTACATACCAGGAATTGTACTTCTGCTACATTTAACAGTAGCTGTAGGCCTAAATGGGCAGTTCGTCCTCGTTCCATAAGCGTGGCCACAATGCCGGACGATGCTGTGTGCAAGTGTGATGTGTTGTTTAGCACGTATTTCCGTCAGAAGTAGATTTATTAGAAACTTTTCTCGGTGTCGCCTGGTGCGCACAAGTAATGAATTCAGTCAGTGTTGTTGTCGACCCGGTCCATGATAATGTAAATTTCCTTTTGATTGTCATTTAGGAGTGGTTTCTTGTAGTACGAGGGCAGTTCAATAAGTAATGCAACACATTTTTTTTCTCGGCCAATTTTGGTTGAAAAAACCGGAAATTTCTTGTGGAATATTTTCAAACATTCCCGCTTCGTCTCGTATAGTTTCATTGACTTCCGACAGGTGGCAGCGCTGTACGGAGCTGTTAAAATGGCGTCTGTAACGGATGTGCGTTGCAAACAACGGGCAGTGATCGAGTTTCTTTTGGCGGAAAACCAGGGCATCTCAGATATTTATAGGCGCTTGCAGAATGTCTACGGTGATCTGGCAGTGGACGAAAGCACGGTGAGTCGTTGGGCAAAGCGTGTGTCATCATCGCCGCGAGGTCAAGCAAGACTGTCTGATCTCCCGCGTGCGGGCCGGACGTGCACAGCTGTGACTCCTGCAATGGCGGAGCGTGCGAACACACTCGTTCGAGATGATCGACGGATCACCATCAAACAACTCAGTGCTCAACTTGACATCTCTGTTGGTAGTTCTGTCACAATTGTTCACCAGTTGGGATATTCAAAGGTTTGTTCCCGCTGGGTCCCTCGTTGTCTAACCGAACCCCATAAAGAGCAAAGGAGAACCATCTGTGCGGAACTGCTTGCTCGTCATGTGGCTGAGGGTGACAATTTCTTGTCAAAGATTGTTACAGGCGATGAAACATGGGTTCATCACTTCGAACCTGAAACAAAACGGCAATCAATGGAGCGGCGCCACACGCCCTACCAAGAAAAAGTTTAAAGCCATACCCTCAGCCGGTAAAGTCACGGTTACAGTCTTCTGGGACGCTGAAGGGGTTATTCTGTTCGATGTCCTTCCCCATGGCCAAACGATGAACTCTGAAGTGTATTGTGCTACTCTTCAGAAATTGAAGAAACGACTTCAGCGTGTTCGTAGGCACAAAAATCAGAACGAACTTCTCCTTCTTCATGACAACGCAAGACCTCACACAAGTCTTCGCACCCGTGAGGAGCTCACAAAACTTCAGTGGACTGTTCTTCCTCATGCACCCTACAGCCCCGATCTCGCACCGTCGGATTTCCATATGTTTGGCCCAATGGAGGACGCAATCCGTGGGAGGCACTACGTGGATGATGAAGAAGTTATTGATGCAGTACGACGTTGGCTCCGACATCGACCAGTGGAATGGTACCGTGCAGGCATACAGGCCCTCATTTCAAGGTGGCGTAAGGCCGTAGCATTGAATGGGGATTACGTTGAAAAATAGTGTTGTGTAGCTAAAAGATTGGGGAATAACCTGGTGTATTTCAATGCTGAATAAAACAACCCCTGTTTCAGAAAAAAAAATGTGTTGCATTACTTATTGAACTGCCCTCGTATATTGAAATATTCGTTGATGTTGTAGTTATTTTTTCCTTTGCAGTTTTGAAGTTTAGCACACTTACAGCACCGTGTGGTGGAGATTGCATCCTAAGTTGTACTAAGGTCTGATTGTTTATAGACAGTTTCTTATCTTCTAGGCGAATGAGTGTTAATTGAAAATGTCGTCGTTGGATTCGATGGTCAGTTCATGATGAGCTTGTCGGAATTGGTATAGCATATTATCGCTCATACTGCTTTAAAGGAGTCCCTTAGCTGTTTTGGATTCGATGGGTTACGTGTTGTTAGAATTATGGCGAATAAGTCTCTCATTTGTTGAGCTGAGGCTGTGAATGAGACTTCTTGTAGCGTTAATACCGAGTTTTTGTCGTTTTCCAGTAGTCCTCAGCGTTTCCCCCGTCTTCTCTGTTCGTCTGGCATAAGTAACCGTCAATGGTCTTAAGATATGTGAAACTTGTTGGTGGCCGTATTTCGTGCAGTAACATCCGGCGATAGAAACATTCGGCGTTGTTCGGATGTATGGCGTATACTTGGACTACTACGCCAGTTTTCATTATTTCTGCCGGCCGGAGTGGCCGTGTGGTTCTGGGCGCTACAGTCTGGAGCCGTGCGACCGCTCCGGTCGCAGGTTCGAATCCGGCCTCGGGCATGGATGTGTGTGATGTCCTTAGGTTAGTTAGGTTTAAGTAGTTCTAAGTTCTAGGGGACTGATGACCTCAGAAGTTAAGTCGCATAGTGCTCAGAGCCATTTGAACCATTTTTTTCATTATTTCTGGATGAGCTTCTATTGCAATTCCTTGTTTTCGTCTTTGAACGATTTTTCTTGTTGTGTTTCACCTAAAAGAGGTGGGGACGTCAGCATATAGTAATGTTTTCGTTAATGGATCCGTTTGGCACAGTTAGGTAAAAGATGTTAATATTGTGTTCTGAGGTGGTTCGCTTGCAAATTTCCTCTGTTTATTCTCCAAATGCACTGCTAGAAGTTTCTCAGCTGCTTCACCTTCGTGTATTAAGAATACCGAAAATCCGCCACTGTCTTCGTTGCTGTTAATGTATCTTCCCATTTCGTACATGAGGGCCTCGCCGTTTCTGTTTTGTTGCTCACTGTATTGATCTATTTGAAATACTATCATGTCACTGCCTTTGTTCACATACTTACAGATATATTTGATGGATATGAGTGAATTGCAGTATTCGACATTGTGTGCTTCTAACATTTTTCCAAGTAGTGCATTATATGGTACTACCCACTTATTATCTATTTCTAGTTCATCGGGGCCTGGTATTCGTATTTTTTGCTGTGAAACCAATGTTATCGGATGATGTTCTGTATTTGGGATAGCCATCAACTTCTGTGTGTGTCGTCCAAGTATGGCTTTGGGTATTTTTTCGTGCTTTTTCCATCACTCATACATGGATATTTGGGCTTTAATGGGGCGCATGGTCCGTGAATCATGTTTTTTCACTACTATTTCGTACCGTTCCGGATCTTCTTGTGAATTGGGAAATTCAGTTTGGATCATTTAGTCGATATCCGTGGGAAGAACTTTGTTGTGTAGCGGTATGAGATTGTGTGAGCGAGGCAGTCGTTTTTACCGTTCAATTGTGTACATCGCATCTAAAGGTTCCGAGGACGTTGTATTTTGTGATGACTTCAATAAAGTTCATTTGCTTTTTCGGAAAACTCGGGCTATTATGTCGTCTCGATGTTAGTTATTCTCTGATTTCTAGCCGTGACGAGTTGCATGTGGACGAATTGTATGTGAGTGTCATTTAGAGGTCAGGTCGTCCATATTTTCTTATGTAGGTCAAGGCATCTTGAGTGCATTCGTGCATTTGTCTCGGACTTCCCATGCACTATGAGGGTAAGATTACTGTTGTTCCAGTGTCATCAATGTTTCCCTCGTTTATGACTGTGTCTCGAAGGTGGACGTATGCTACCGCGTGTATTTTCTTCTGATTCAGACTTATGTAAAGCATCAGTTCCGCTTCTCTTTTGCATACACATCTACCAGGAATTGTTGGAATAAATGGCTAGCGTTGAGAATGCGGTTGTTGTTTCATTATCCCTGATCATTAAGTGGTAAGCTTTAGCTTGGAATGATATTCGTCCTCTCCGTGCAGAAATATCAATGGATATTGGAGGACATGATGTGAACGGTTTCTCTCTGCAAAGCCTTGTAGTCGTTCTCTTCTTTGTTGTACAATTTCGTAACGGCTTGTGTTTTAATTATCTACAGTTATGATGGCTAATCCATCTACCTGAGGCCCATTAAACAGACGTTCGCGTTCTCCTGGTGCTCTTTTTTGGGTTCGAACTACAACTTTACAATCCTCAAAAATCATTCGATCTAGTACTGTTTTGAATATGTGAATCAGTTGATTGTATTTGTGTAAGTTCCTCCGTATGTCTTGGGCTACTTCCCTTCTCAATCTACAGATATTTGTGCATCGCTGATCAATTTCTGTTTCTTCATTTCCAATGAAATATACTGTACTTGCAGAAATTCATGGTCTTCGTTAGGTAGTGGTAGTAATGATTCCATGTTGTGACTGATTTATCCTTGGATGGAGAAAACATAATGGGTTTCATCTCTGTTAGTCTTAATGGAAGTGACACCGATAGTAGTCATTAGGAAGCAGGCTTTTACATTTTGAAGAAAGTTTTTCTATTCTGGAGTGTCCCCGGCAGTGTAATGCTAAAATTCCTGCGGAGATGCTAACAGAGGTGGTAATCGAATGTTTTCCATTCATGCAAGAGAAACCTGGTGTCTGTCTAATGAATTTTTTCTCATTGTAAAACTGGTTCATGTTATCCACTTTACCCATTATGACGTATTTGTATTTGTTATCCTCTTTCGTCGGGTCGCAGTGGAATGCTTCATTTGTTATGTTGTACTGTTAACTTGTCATCGTCCGCACTTCTCGTAGTGTGATATTTTCATGGCTGGTTTGAATTCACAGTCATTCATTACAAGATTGTGTCGCAATTCGTGATTCTTCAATCCGTTCATTTCCTTGTTCTTCGGTTTCTCTGCCTTTCACGGTGCTCATTGTCATTCGTTGCAAACTTAAACATGCTTCACCTTTTCCTTTTTTCCTTGTTCTTTCTGTTTTCGCCTTTTTGCTTCAGAATTGCCAAGATCTCTTCCTCTTTTACGTTTGGGCATTGTCTAAAATGCAAATTAAAATAAATTTTAGTAGCAAATACTCTGAGTACACTTTTCACACATTTCGCACTTTGTTTTCGATTTATGTTCAATCACATAATTACTTCGAATGCTCACATTTCACTGTTTTTATTCACTCACTGCACAACATTTTCAGTTCCTCCCTTCGTTACCGATAAGAAACTGACTTTCTAAACCACGGCGGGTCTTCCTTTGTGTACCCCTACCAATAGGAAGCCTCACCAGAACATACCAGAAAGGCTTCGGATAGTCCACAGTTTTCTAGAATATTCCACAACATTCGAGAGTGTTCTAGAATGATCCACAATGATCTGAAGTGCTCTGGGCTGTTCCACAACATTCTGGAATCTTCCTGAATGTTCCTGACTGTCCCTGAACATTCCAGAACAGTCCAGATCTTTGTGAAACATTCCGGAACATTCTGGAAAGTTGTAGAATGCTCTACAGTACTCTAGAATGTTCTGAAATGTTCTCGAATACTATCGAACGTTCTGGAATGTTGAAAGTTCTAGAGGGCGAAATTTACCAGTACTTATATCTGCAAAAGCAGGCCCTTCAGGCAAAAAAGGGAACCTTCTTCATGGGTAGGGACAGAAGGCTGCAATGCGATATAACTCTCTTGATCATACTGGGACTCGTTTCTGAGGTTTAGATGGTTGGTCGTTTGATATGGGGGAGGGGACCGAACCGCAAGTTTATCGGTTCCATCGGTTTAGGGAAGCATGGGGAAGGAAATCGGCAGTGCTCTTTCAAAGGAACCATCCCGTCATTTGCATGAAGCCATTTAGGGAAATCACGGAGAACCTAAATCAGGATGGCCGGAAGCGGGTTTCACCTTCGTCCTCCCGAATTCGAATCCAATGAGGTAACAACTGCGCCACCTCGCTCGGTGAGTTTTGGCGGCACGCACGTTATACACTTAGTTTTGTAATATATAATATTGATTACTCATGTTTCCCTATAAGTTACCCCTGTTTTTCTCGGAATTGCGAACATCTTGCATGATTTTACACTGTCAAACGCTTTTTGCAGGCCCACTATCTTTCCTAAAAGGAAACTGATGGTCATCTTACACATCCTCTGTTTTCTTTTCCATTCGTCTGCTTATTAATCTTGTCAACACCAAGGATGCATGAACTGTTAAGATAATTGTGGTATAATTCACTCATTTTTGTACTCTTGCAATCTTCGGCGTTGTGTGGATGATGTTTCCACGAAAGTCAGATGGTATGTCGCCAGTCTTATACATTCTACACCAACGTGAACAGTCGTTTTGTTGCCACTTCACTCAATGATTTTTGAAATTCTTATGGACTGTTACCTATTTCTTCTGCCTTATTAGATCTTAAGTGTTGCAAAGCTCTTTTAAATTTTGATTCTAATGTTGGATCCCTTGTATCTACTATATAAACTTCCGTTTCTTCTTCTGTCACGTCGTGAAACAAGTCGTCCCTTTCATAAAGGCCTTCAATGTACTCTTTCTACCTATCTGTTCTGTCCACTGCATTTAACAGTGGGATTGCCATAGCACTCTTAATGATACCATCCCTGCTATGAATTTCACCGAAGATTGTTCTGATTTTTCTGTATGCTGAATCAGTTCTTCCGACAAACAACTCGTTTTTCGATTTCTTCACATTTTCCATGCAGTTACTATAACTTAACGTCCCTGCACTTCCTACTTATTCATTCGTAAGTGAAATGGAGAATGTTAAAAATGCAGTAACCCACAAACGCCAACTTTCGTTAAAACGAACAAAACTGTCTCTTTCCGAAAATATTTTCAAATTATTCAATTGGGTGGTAACTAGCTGTGGCACCAGCGTTCAGTGAGCTACTGCTGAAAAAATTTAACTTTAATTCAAGTTCTCTATTTTAAAGTTGTTTTTAAAGATTACTGACCTTTTAACATGCCACGATGAAATCAAGTCAATTTTCTTTGGTTTTTCCGATAAAATATAGGAAAGCAATGATTTTTATGACAAACCAACATCGTTCAAGTGTCCGCCACCGGTAGCTGAGTTGAGCCGGCACGGTCAGTGGGCTGCGTGCTCTCTGTAATAAAAAAAGAACTGAGTAAAGGAACCAACGATCAATTTGAACGGATGTCTTGTGAAGTCCGGTCCGACCACACGCAACGAACTATTTCGAACAAAATGAGTAAAAAAAAAGGTGGTCAGCGCGAGAGACTGTCAATCGTAAGGGCCCGGGTTCGATTCCCGGCTGGGTCGGAGATTTTCTCCGCTCAGGGACTGGCTGTTGTGTTGTCCTAATCATCATCATCTCGTCCCCATCGACGCGCAAGTCGCCGAAGTGGCGTCAAATCGGAAGACTTGCACCAGGCGAACGGTCTACCCGGCGGGAGGCCCTAGTCACGTGACATTATTTTTATCGTTCAAGTGAAATGGAACCTTTTTTTATGTGAAAATACAATTGAAAGTATTACTAGCTGACATGTATTGCAGGACTCAATTGATCTTTGTCCTCTCTCATTCCCCGTACCAAGACCATATTCTCCCGTAACGTTTTCTTCTACATTTTCTACTACAATAACATTACATTCATATCTCCCATTACGTACTCAATTACCCGCACATTACCTTCATATACTTTCTCTGTCTCTGTCTCTTCGTCTTCTGCTTGCGACGTGACATAAAGATCTGAAATATCGTTGTCGGTATCTGTTTGCTGTCGATTCTAATTGGAGCAACTCTGTCAGAGACCTGTTCACAGTAACTCACTTTGTGCCCTAACATCCTACTCGTAACGATTCCTACTCCCATTAGACTATTTTCTGCTGCTGTTGATATTATCCTACAATCATCTGACCACAAATCCTTGTCTTCTTTCCGTTTTACTTCCCTGACGTCCACTGCATCTGGATTGAGGCTTAGTGCTTTCCTTCACAGATTTACGGCTTCCCTACTATTTTCAAACATCTGACATTGCACTCCTCGACTCATAGAACGTTATCCTTTCGTTGGTTATTCAGACCTGACTAATGGTCAGCTCCCTCTTGAAAGTCCCCTCCTTGAGATCCGTTTTGGGCTCAATTTAGCGGTCACTTTTTCAGTTACGTTTCCTTTGGATGCACATTTTGTGTCTTTAGTCCATTGTTTTCTATTGGTTTCTGCATCCTCATACCGTTGCTCATTGCTGATTCTTCCACCCATTGGGTCAGTTTCACACCCGAAGGCCAAGAGACTGCCCTGATCTTCTGCACGCTACTCCACCCTTTTTGACAAGGGCTGAATGAGGGTGACTTTTTATACCGAAAGTCTTCTGCCGTTATTGCTCATGATGTTTATTCAAAAGTTAAACCCTTTGCGGCGTTCGAAAGCGGGACCGATGGTTTCGAATACTAATGAAAGATTTGCTCGCGGATGGCCATAGCAATCGTATATAGGAAATATATGAGTCTCAGATAGCTGAACAATTCATCCACAAACATAATCCACGTTGAGTTAAGAAATGAACTCACAGTGTCATTGCGACTTCTACCCTATGTTTGATGGGTCTCTGCCGGGAAGTAATATTCTCAGGAATTAAGCCTGATCTTCCACATGTCTCCTGCAAACTCTAGTGTCCTTTCTAGGCCCAACGCACGTTCCACTGAACCACGCTCATCATGTTGATCATCCACATACTGTTGGGAGAGAAGGAGACCTAAACTTTGGTTGTTGAGACCTAAGGGGTATCGATGCGGTATTCCTTTACCTGCTAAGCATGACGACGTCATTTGATGGTCAAAAACACTGCTCATTTTATGTTGCAGTAAAGATACAGCTGCGAGCTCCGTCTTAAACTTCAGGTACTGTTTTGTGGGCTTACGTTAGAGTCTTCTTGGGGCGTATTTATTGGTTAGTAGGAGATGTCGAAGTTTCGTTTACATAATTAGCCTCTGACTCCATATTGGGATGCGTCGGCCAACACAGTCTCCCAGGTGTGTGGTTTCGAAGTATCAAACGGAGCGAAGTCACCGCCTTCCTTATGTACGTACATGTTGGCAATTATTGAACTATATGAAAAGAAAAAAACGTAAACTGATTACAAACTACGGCGTGCACACACTTTACTCGATATATTGACGTCATTGCAGATTCGGATTTAAGTTATGACGTGTTCAATGTGCCTGGAATCAGTGGCGATGATGTGGTGCAGATTATAACGATATGTTTACGTAATGCGTATACATAAACATACAGTTATAAATGTCCCCGTTCGTAGTCTCTAATTATAACAATATGTTACTTTTGTGCTGTAACATATAGCTATAATCAGCGGTGGAAACATATTTGCGAACGCCGACCGTGTGCGGCTGTTTCTTGTTGGATCGTCTGATCAGTCGGAAGTTGCATTGCATAGGAGAGTAAATGCCTATTCAAAATGTAATTATTTTGGATAGCTCAACATGAATTTCCTAAAGGACCGTAGTTTATCATGCATTTACCAGTAGAATATGGCGCGGAGAAAATATTTCGCCGCATGCAACTTCCGTCCGAACTCGACGAAAGAATTCGTGACTGTGAACTCTCTATTTGGCAGAAACATATAGAAAATTAAATAATTTCATGAAGAAGTGCGACATAGATTCTATAGTAAATGAATAGTCCATACACCAGTTCCATTTAACTCTGAATTTATGGCAAGTAATAGACAAACTTACGTTGCAATGACGGATTTAACATGGATGCCGTTTTGACTGGCACTTCTCTTAATGAAAACAATTCCTTTGACGTTTTCACATACACGTCGCACAATAAATCTACTGCTAGGCACTTTTAGTATTACACATTTACTTTACACTAGAACAATATTAATTTTAACAATAATAATACGGCGGCAAGACATGCGCGTCCGACACAAGTTACAGGAGACAAGAGAAGAATGAGTAACTGTTCATTGAGAATATCTCGTACCTCAAAAAAAAAAAAAAAAGTGTAAAATGTTCTTCTTCTGTCCGTTTTTCGCGCCGCGGTTTTCAAAGTCAATAACTCACTGCATCTCTGACGGCGCTTCGACAATAAACAAGTTACGTCACAGGTCGTTCACCTTTTACATTCTCGCAACATTATTTGCTAAATGTAGCTGTTGCCGAGCGACTGCTCGATTAGTGAATGATTTAAAATGATAAGACAATCACATAATGTTACAAGATGAATAGTGAAATTCTGCATGACCCGCTGAAGTGTCGAAACATCGATGTTGTCGATGACCTCCTGAATGGCTGTTTCCACTTCAGCAATGGTTGTGGAGTTACTGGTGGACATCTCGTCTTTAACACAGCCCTACAAAAAGGAGTGGCATGTGCTCGGATCCGCAGAATATGGCGGCCAATCGAGGCCAATGCCAGTGGCCTCTGGGTACATCTACATCTACATCTACATTTATACTCCGCAAGCCACCAAACGGTGTGTGGCGGAGGGCACTTTACATGCCATTGTCGTTACCTCCCTTTCCTGTTCCAGTCGCGTATGGTTCGCGGGAAGAACGACTGTCTGAAAGCCTCCGTGCGCGCTCTAATCTCTCTAATTTTACATTCGTGATCTCCTCGGGAGGTATAAGTAGGGGGAAGCAATATATTCGATACCTCATCCAGAAACGCACCCTCTCGAAACCTGACGAGCAAGCTACACCGCTATGCAGAGCGCCTCTCTTGCAGATTCTGCCACTTGAGTTTGTTAAACATCTCCGTAACGCTATCACGGTTACCAAATAACCCTGTGACGAAACGCGCCACTCTTCTTTGGATCCTCTCTATCTCCTCCGTCAACCCGATCTGGTAGGGATCCCACACTAAAGCGCAATACCTCAAGTATAGGTCGAACGAGTGTTTTGTAAGCCACCTCTTTTGTTGATGGACTACATTTTCTAAGGACTCTTCCATTGAATCTCAACCTGGTACCCGCCTTACCAACAATTAATTTTATATGATCATTCCACTTCAAATCGTTCCGCACGCATACTCCCAGATATTTTACAGAAGTAACTGCTACCAGTGTTTGTTCTGCTATCATATAATCATACAATAAAGGATCCTTCTTTCTATGTATTCGCAATACATTACATTTGTCTATGTTAAGGGTCAGTTGCCACTCCCTGCACCAAGTGCCTATCCGCTGCAGATCTTCCTGCATTGCGCTACAATTTTCTAATGCTGCAACTTCTCTGTATACTACAGCATCATCCGCGAAAAGCCGCATGGAACTTCCGACACTATCTACTAGGTCATTTATATATATTGTGAAAAGCAATGGTCCCATAACACTTCCCTGTGGCACGCCAAAGGTTACTTTAACGTCTGTAGACGTCTCTCCATTGATAACAACATGCTGTGTTCTGTTTGCTAAAAACTCTTCAATCCAGCCACACAGCTGGTCTGATATTCCGTAGGCTCTTACTTTGTTTATCAGGCGACAGTGCGGAACTGTATCGAACGCGTTCCGGAAGTCAAGGAAAATAGCATCTACCTGGGAGCCTGTATCTGGGTACCCAAGAGCCAGATTGTGGTCCCCAAAGTATTCCTCCAGGACATCAAAAACTCTCCTGCTTCGATGCGGTCGAGCTTCGTCTTGCATGAACCACATCTTGTCGAGAACAGGGTGACTTTGGATAATGAGGATGAAATCATCTCCCAGAACCTTCACGTACAGTTTGGTATCCACCGCGCCATAAGGGAATATCGCACCTGTTATTCCGCGACTGGATATTGCACACCGCACAGTCACCCGTTGAGGGTGAAGAGACTTCTAGAATGCGAAATAGGGATTTTCAGTCCCCCAAACACACTGAATGTGACATTTTCATGTGCAAATGGCCGACAGCAATAAGATGGCGCGCATACTCATACTAACCTCCATCACGCCCCGGGACCAAGAGTGTTGTTTGAACATCCCAACGCAAACCATTCATGAGTTATGCGGATTTTATTTTGTATAGTACAATAATTGTCGCTCTGTACCTAGACCCAGGCCGGCCGGTGTGTCCCAGCGGTTCTAGGCTCTTCAGTTCACACATCCTGCCTCAGGCATGAATGTGTGTGACGTCCTTAGGTTAGTTAGGTTTAAGTACTTCTACGTTCTAGGGGACTGATGACCTCAGACGTTAAGTCCCATAGTGCTCAGAGCCATTTGAACCATTTCGAACGTAGGCCCAGCCCAGTGTCCAGTTAAATGGGACGCTGTTTTCGTAACTGATATTGGGATTGCATGAATGTGACCACTACTAGTGGGTAACAACGTTTTCTGGGGAGAAAGGTAGGCGTATTGTTTAACGTCCATTCAACGAAAATGTCATTACAGACAGGGCACAAAGTCTGATGTGGCAGGGAATCGGCCGAGTTCTTTTCATCGCTTCAGAATGCCAGCGCTTTCATTAACAAAATCTAACTCTAGATAGCCACCCAGGGACTTGAATCAGTGTCTCCAGAATGCCATCCGTCACACCGGTTTCTGGGAGGAGACGTCTAGTTAGGGGGACTGTTTTCCGTGGTGGACTGACCAGCTGCTGTTGCGACGCCTGAGGCCTGCAGATGTGCGGTTCCTGCAGTCGACTGCCGGGCAAGTTCGTCAGACCGATCGATATGTAAGCGAAGCCGCAACTTGGCGAACTTGGGTAAGCGACCGAGAATGGCGGCTGCCACGGCTAACTTGCCGGCTGCAATTAAACGGCTGGGAGATTATGTATGCTCGAGACGGTTGCTCCCGGCAACTTCGGAACTTTCTAAAACCGGAAACGGAGACTACAAACACACACACACACACACACACACACACACACAAACACAAGACACACACAAGACACCGCTTGATATATGGTGTCGATGGAGTGTACAAAGAAAAAGAAAAAAATTAAAAAAAAATGTTGTTGAGTTACAATGCAAAGTTCGTTAGTAGAAAGACTCACTATAATGACTTTGGTAACAGACTATAATCTGGCAACAAAGGCACTTTTGTTCGAATGATCGATTAATTTCAAACGTAACTGATTGTCAGGT
The DNA here is from genome assembly GCF_023864275.1 of Schistocerca cancellata. Classification (NCBI taxonomy): domain Eukaryota; kingdom Metazoa; phylum Arthropoda; class Insecta; order Orthoptera; family Acrididae; genus Schistocerca; species Schistocerca cancellata. Next base: position 768,244,509 of record NC_064630.1, read on the forward strand.
ATCTCTGCAGATTGTGCGCCTGTCTGAGGAGAGATACTGGAACAAATCAAAATTCGCAGGTGGTAGATCCCGGACACACTATGTGTGTAGAAGCATCTATTAGTCTTCTAATTATTTGGTCTTCTGATTCTTATTCCTTGTGGATGTGTCACAGTTGTCGTAAAAGGCGCAAACACTATAGTGACCTTTGGTTTTGCAACCATAATTCCGTGGATGTTCGACGCTAATGTGTGTGAATTCCTAAGGGACAAACTGCTGAGATCATCGGTGACTACACTTATACACTACTTAATCTAACTTAAACTAGCGTATGCTAAGAACAGCACGCACACACTTATGCCAGAGGGAGGACTCGAACGTCCGGCGGGAGGGGCCGTGCAATCCGTGACATGGGGCCTGAAACCGCACGGCCATTCCGCGCGGCTGGGTGTTCAAGAACAGTTACGCATCGCACATGTAATGGTGGGCGTTGTCATGCGCTGGATTCTGGTTTACCACTCCAGACAACGATAGACGGACACACTATATATGTAGAAGCATCTATTAGGCTTCTAATTATTTGGTCTTCTGATTCTTATTCCTTGTGGATGTGTCACAGCTGTCGTGAAAGGCGGTAAACACTATAGTCACCTTCAGTTTTGCAACCACAATCCTTACAACACACTTTGAAACGCTATCGGAAGCAAGATAAGGGCCTAGAAACGAACTGCAGCAGTTCTCGGGAAGTGCGTGAGGTGTACTTCGACATGTGGTGCCGCACGCATCTGCAGCCCCATCGAGGATTTGTCGAGGGAACACTGCGTAAAACCGCCACTGTATTGCGTTCCGACACAGTGTAAAGCAGGTGATAATTATGGTTTGTCTCATCAGAGTAATTAACCCAGGTTTCTCAACTGTTTTTATGATTTCATTAGGTAGGCATTTATAGAGACTATGAGTTATGATGCCTTCGATCTTTAGCCACAGATCTTCTGCATATGGTCACAGGTAAAAGTGGTAAAAGATTTTTATTACATTCTACACTCATGCTCATAAATTGAGGATAATTGCAGAATGTGGTGCCACACGAAGTGGCACTACACAGAACTGGCGCTAATAGCATAGGCACATAGGGGACACATACGACACATATCTGGAAGTCCACGGCATTGGTGAAGAGTTGAGAAAACCGTCCCGAAACACACGCGCAACAAAACGGCACTGTCTCCTTCTCATGTACCCCTATATCAATATGGGATAAGATCACCATGCACACGTACACAGGCCCCATAACGGGTTGGCATACTCTGGAGCAGGTGTTCGAGCAGCTGCTGGGGTATAGCCTCCCATTCTTGCATCAGTGCCTGTCGGAACTACTGAAGTGTCCTAGGGGTTGGCAGACGTGCAGCGATACGTCAACCGAGAGCATCCCAGACGTGCTCGATGCGGTTTAGATCTGGAGAACAGGCAGGCCTCTCCATTCACAGTATATATTCTGTTTCAAGGTACTCCTCCACTAGGGCAGCTCGGTGGAGCCGTGCATTATCATCCATCAGGAGGAAGGTGGGACCCACTGCACCCCTGAAAAGGCGGACACACCGGTGGAAAATGACGTCCCGATACACCTGACCTGTTACAGTTCCTCTGTCAAAGACATGCAGGGGTGTACGTGTACCAATCTCATCACCACACCACCAAACCACGAACTCCATACATGTCCCTTTCAAGGACATTATGGGGTTGGTATATGGTCTCTGGTTCACACCAGATGAAAACCTGGCGAGAACCATTGTTCACACTATACCTGGACTCGTCCGTGAACATAACCTGGGACCACTGTTCCAATGACCATGTACTGTGTTCTTGACACAAGGCTTTACGGACCCTCCAAGGCCATAGGACAGTGGAATGCACCTTTCAGGTGTCCAGGCGAATAAACCATATCTGCCCAGTCGTCTGTAGACTGTGTGTCTGGAGACAACTGTTCCAGTGGCTGCCTTCAGTACAGGGTTATTACAAATGATTGAAGCGATTTCACAGCTCTACAATAACTTTATTATTTGAGATATTTTCACAATGCTTTGCACACACACATACAAAAACTCGAAAAGTTTTTTTAGGCATTCACGAATGTTCGATATGTGCCCCTTTAGTGATTCGGCAGACATCAAGCCGATAATCAAGTTCCTCCCACACTCGGCGCAGCATGTCCCCATCAATGAGTTCAAAAGCATCGTTGATGCGAGCTCGCAGTTCTGGCACGTTTCTTGGTAGAGGAGGTTTAAACACTGAATCTTTCACATAACCCCATCACTTCATCACTGAAAACAAGTTTCGCACTGAACGCATCCTCTTCCATGAGCTGTTGCAACCGCGCCGAAAATTCAAAGCGTTTGACTTTGTCATCGGGTGTTAGGGCTTGTAGCAATTGTAAACGGTAAGGCTTCTGCTGTAGCCTTTTCCGTAAGATTTTCCAAACCGTCGGCTGTGGTACGTTTAGCTCCCTGCTTGCTTTATTCGTCGACTTCCGCGGGCTACGCGTGAAACTTGCCCGCACGCGTTCAACCGTTTCTTCGCTCACTGCAGGCCGACCCGTTGATTTCCCCTTGCAGAGGCATCCAGAGGCTTTAAACTGCGCATACCATCGCCGAATGGAGTTAGCAGTTGGTGGATCTTTGTTGAACTTCGTCCTGAAGTGTCGTTGCACTGTTATGACTGACTGATGTGAGTACATTTCAAGCACGACATACACTTTCTCGGCTCCTGTCGCCATTTTGTCTCACTGCGCTCTCGAGCGCTCTGGCGACAGAAACCTGAAGCGCGGCTTCAGCCGAACAAAACTTTATGAGTTTTTCTACGTATCTGTAGTGAGTCGTGACCGTATGTCAATGAATGGAGCTACAGTGAATTTATGAAATAGCTTCAATCATTTGTAATAGCCCTGTACTTCGTGGTCGTCTGCGGGTACTGATGGTGAGATATCGGTCTTCCTGTGGTGTTGTTTACTGAGGACATCCCGTACTGCAGCACCCGGACACGTATCCTACCTGATGGAATTATTGCCATAATCTTGAGATTGTGGCACACGGACGGCCCGTGCTACGGCCTACTGTGTTTGACCTGCCTCAAGTTGCACTAGTATTCTACCACTCATAACGTCATCAATATGTGTTCTTTGAGCCATTTTCAACACACAGTCACCATTAGCACGTCTGTAAACGTCTGCACACTTACTCGCTGCACCCTACTCTGACATGCACGGACACACCTCTGCGTATGTGGGCTGCTGTCAGCGCCACCGTGCGACGACCGCAGATCAAATGTGTGGTGTCACCGCCAGACACCACACTTGTTAGGTGGTAGCCTTTAAATCGGCCGCGGTCCGTTAGTATACGTCGGACCCGCGTGTCGCCACTATCAGTGATTGCAGACCGAGCGCCGCCACGCGGCAGGTCTAGAGAGACTTCCTAGCACTCGCCCCAGTTGTACAGCCGACTTTGCTAGCGATGGTTCACTGACAAATTACGCTCTCATTTGCCGAGACGATAGTTAGCATAGCCTTCAGCTACGTCATTTGCTACGACCTAGCAAGGCGCCATTACCAGTTACTATTGATGCTGTAAAACATGTACCGTCAAGAGCGATGTTCACCAGTTATGCATTAAAGTTAAGTATTCCAGCAGCTTTTTTTACTAGTCTCAATTCCTTTAACTCTTCCAGACCTCACGCCAGCCTGCGTGAGCTAAAACGCGTGCCTTTCGGCTTCCTGTCATAGTGGGTTGGCTGTCTTGCCAATCCACAACAAAATTCATCGCATGGTCATACCCCGAGGTGATTCAAACCTGCAAACCTCCCACCAGGGCGTCGTTTTACCATGTATCAGCATTATCCTTAATTTATGAGCATGAGTGTACTTATATTGAAAGGGTACAGTACCGCCCGACATTGAAAATAGGTACAACATCCTTCGTTATTCTTGTCAGAACAACATATTTTTTGTAATAATAACTCAGTTTCACTTAATACACCGAAGACGAATACCAGTGTAGGAAAGAAGGATAATTTATTTATTTAATTGATCACATGTGCACTCCCACAAAATAAATCCCTACATACAATTTGGTGAGATCTGCGAAATGAATGAATGTATGGTCGTCTGCTAACTGCAAGATAGTGAATGTTCAATATGTGGTCATCTTTGAGGCGGTCCTTTGGTCACCTTTGTTGAAACCAAAGAGATGAAGTTTACCTGAGCTTTGAGCGCCTGAAATGTGGCTGACCAATGGGTAGCATGATCTGCCCCCACCTCGACGGAGGTGCGAGCTGACCTGAAGAACGGCCATGTTTTCAGCATTCTGACGCTGGATATTCTGTTGGTAAGACCTGTCTTAGGTGTGCTCCGTAAAGACAAAAGAGTGGATAGAATGGTATGCATGTGGAATACTTAAGAGTAGTTTGGAATAATAATTTTCCTATTTCAGGAACTTTTGTGGGGAGAATTAAATGTCAGGTAGGTAATATTAAGGGGATCGTAGTAATCTTCGGAAGTGACTAACGGTCACAATGAAACCACGGGTAGCAATAAGTTAAAATACTTCCGAGTGCTTAAGTTAAACTGAATTACTGGCGTGTGTACTATGCGTTGGAAATATTTAAGAAATGGCGTGTGCAGGACTTGAAATTAGAGACGAGTACTTCCACGTGGTGAGTAGTGTGTGAGTCTCAATCTGTGTGTGAGACAAAGGATCAGTTGAGGACTCGCTTGTTTGACGAATATGTTCTTAATATTACTTTGCGTGTTATGTTTCCGTGTGACGCTTGATTCAAACTATAATACTCTGAGAGTGAAGGAAGGTGAGTCAGCCGTCTATCCAGCAACGCCACTTGGCTTGCATTGCACAGGAAGACGTGCATATATCCTCCAGAGTTCATAGTAGGAAAGAAAAGTTACAAAGTGGGGCAGTGTCGTGTGAAACTGGGATGAATACTAATTGAAGTGGGAAAACTGATAGTGATGTGATTATAACGTTGTGACTATTCCTTGTGTTGTATTCCATGTTGGCGGTGTGGTGTATTTCATGTAATTTAAGTATGTATTCTTTGCATGGGAGAGTAGCAAGATAGGTACAGATGCAGTGGGTTATTCATGTTCCTTTTGTACCGCTCGGTCTGGAGGAAATTTTCGTGATGATGGGTGTGAGATACCAAATGTGAGATACAGCAAAACATCCACCATCCTATCCAGAAAGTGCACTGTAGTGTTAGATAATTACGAGACCATAAGTTAGAGAATCACCAATGTAAAGCCATGCCCACTGGGCGGAGTTAATTGTTGTAGAAAATGTAATGTTGTGTTTAGGTTATAGAATTTATAGGAATAAATAAGATAGTGAAAAGAAAAAGATTGGTGAACTTTTCCTTCGAATAGTATGTTGTCATGATATTCAGAATTTATAATGTGTGCGTCATTCATATTCAGTTGGATGGCCACGTGTTGATCAAAGCCGTTGGGTAAGAAAGAAAATGTGGTATTGCCAGTGCGTAGTGAACAGTCAGAGTTGTGTAAATTACTAATAGTCAGATGTGCGTTATCCGTTTACGTTGCGTAATATTCAAACAGGAGAATAATTTGTAACTTAACTGTGAGTACTGGAGCTCATGTTACTCGATAAATCAGAATGAATCCACTCGCTTGGCAGACCACTCATCTTGCAGGCCTGACAGCTTGATGCCACAGTATGAGCAAGGCACGTGGGTGCCTCTTACCATCACTGGCGTGTGCAGTTACGTAAACTACTCCGCATTACTTGTGGCTGGCTCCCTTGATATTACGCTGAGCTAGGGACGCCACCACGGTGTTGCTGAGTGAGAGACGCCAACTTTTCTGCGACAGATCCGCCAGTGGGAGGACCGGGTGCCGCCAGGTGAGGTACGCGAGAGGGTCTGCGAGGTAGCGGCCCCAACTGCGGGTCGCTTTCTTGCCTGCCAGTTTCCTTTCTCTCTCGAGGTGTTCACCAGTTCCTCTTATTGAAGGCGAAATGCTCTTTCGGTACCACGTGCGGTTCACTCCGCCGTAGTAGCCAGTTTTTATGAACATTGTATCCCTTAGTGGCAGTTACTAGGAATAAAACACGTTTTTTTATCCTGAATCTTGGCATTTGTAATTTTTTGTATAGGATAAACACTCCAGATGCCTACCTGCTACCATCCTGACAGGTACAGTGCAGTAGAACCAGATGTTCTCATTTCTACATGTACATCGTCATAGATACTCCGCAAGTTACCGTACGGTGCGTGGCGGAGGGTACCCTGTACCACTACTTGTCATTTCCTTTCCTATTGCACTCGCAAGTAGAGCGAGGGGTTAGGTTAGTGTTTTTTTTAACGTCCCGTCGACAACGAGGTCATTAAAGACGGAGCACAAGCTCGGGTTAGGGAAGGATGGGGAAGGAAATCGGCCGTGCCCTTTCAAAGGAACCATCCCGGCATTTGCCTGAAACGATTTAGGGAAATCACGGAAAACCTAAATCAGGATGGCTGGAGGCGGGATTGAACCGTCGTCCTCCCGAATGCGAGTCGAGTGTGCTAACCACTGCGCCACCTCGCTCGGTAGAGCGTGGGGTAAACGACTGTCTATATACAGGGTGTTTCAAAAATGACCGATATATTTGAAACGGCAATAAAAACTAAACGAGCAGCGATAGAAATACACCGTTTGTTGCAATATGCTTGGGACAACAGTACATTTTCAGGCAGACAAACTTTCGAAATTACAGTAGTTACAATTTTCAACAACAGATGGCGCTGCGGTCTGGGAAACTCTATAGTAGGATATTTTCCACATATCCACCATACGTAGCAATAATATGGCGTAGTCTCTGAATGAAATTACCCGAAACCTTTGACAACGTGTCTGGCGGAATGGCTTCACATGCAGATGAGATGTACTGCTTCAGCTGTTCAATTGTTTCTTGATTCTGGCGGTACACCTGGTCTTTCAAGTGTCCCCACAGAAAGAAGTCACAGGGGTTCATGTCTGGCGAATAGGGAGGCCAATCCACGCCGCCTCCTGTATGTTTCGGATAGCCCAAAGAAATCACACGATCATCGAAATATTCCTTCAGGAAATTAAAGACGTCGGCCGTGTGATGTGGCCGGGCACCATCTTGCATAAACCACGAGGTGTTCGCAGTGTCGTCTAAGGCAGTTTGTACCGCCACAAATTCACGAAGAATGTCCAGATAGCGTGATGCAGTAATCGTTTCGGATCTGAAAAATGGGCCAATGATTCCTTTGGAAGAAATGGCGGCCCAAACCAGTACTTTTTGAGGATGCAGGGACGATGGGACTGCAACATGGGGTTTTTCGGTTCCCCATATGCGCCAACTCTGTTTATTGACGAAGCCGTCCAGGTAAAAATAAGCTTCGTCAGTAAACCAAATGCTGCCCACATGCATATCGCCGTCATCAATCCTGTGCACTATATCGTTAGCGAATGTCTCTCGTGCAGCAATGGTAGCGGCGCTGAGGGGTTGCCGCGTTTGAATTTTGTATGGATAGAGGTGTAAACTCTGGCGCATGAGACGATACGTGGACGTTGGCGTCATTTGGACCGCAGCTGCAACACGGCGAACGGAAACCCGAGGCCGCTGTCGGATCACCTGCTGCACTAGCTGCGCGTTACCCTCTGTGGTTGCCATACGCAGTCGCCCTACCTTTCCAGCATGTTCATCCGTCACGTTCCCAGTCCGTTGAAATTTTTCAAACAGATCCTTTATTGAATCGCTTTTCGGTCCTTTGGTTACATCAAATCTCCGTTGAAAACTTCGTCATGTTGCAACAACACTGTGTTCTAGGCGGTGGAATTCCAACACCAGAAAAATCCTCTGTTCTAAGGAATAAACCATGTTGTCTACAGCACACTTGCACGTTGTGAACAGCACACGCTTACAGCAGAAAGACGACGTACAGAATGGTGCTCCCACAGACTGCGTTGTCTTCTATATCTTTCACATCACTTGCAGCGCCATCTGTTGTTGAAAATTGTAACTACTGTAATTTCGAAAGTTTGTCCGCCTGAAAATGTACTGTTGTCCCAAGCATATTGCAACAAACGGTGTATTTCTATCGCTGCTCGTTTAGTTTTTATTGCCGTTTCAAATATACCGGTCATTTTTGAAACACTCTGTACCTCCATATGAGCCCTAATTTCTTTTATCTTACCTTCGTGGTCCTTATTTGCAGTGTGTGTTGGTGGCAGTAGAATCGTTCGGCAATCAGGTTCACAGAGCGGTTCTCTAAATTTTGCTCAACAGTGTTCCTCGAAAAGAACGTCGCCTTACCTCCAGGGATTCCCATTTGAGTGCCCGAAGCATCTCCGTAACACTTACGTGCTGTTCAAACCTACCGGTAACAAATCTAGCAGCCCGCCTCTGAATTACTTCGATGACCTCGTTCAGTCCAACCCATTACGGATAGTAATCATTCCAGCAGTACTCAAGAATACATCGTTCCCGCTTCCTATATGCGGTCTCCTTTACGGGTGAGCCACTCTTTCCTAAAATTCTCCCAATAAACCGGTTGACCATTCGTCTTCCCTGCCAGAGTTCTCACATGCTCGTCCCATTTCATATCGCTTTGCAACGTTACGCCCAGATATTTCAACGACGTGACTGTGTCAAGTAAGACACTACTAACACTGTATCCCAACATTACAGATCTGATCTTCCTACTCATCCACATCAATTTACATTTTTCCACATTTAGGGCTAGCAGCCATTCATCACACCAGCTGGAAATTTTGTGTAAGCCGTCTTGTATCTTCCTACGGTCACTCAACTTGGACTACAGCATCATCAGCAGACAACTGCAAATTTCTGACCACCTGTCCGCCAAATCATTTATGCTAGTAGAAAACAACAGCGGCCCTACCACACTTCCCTGGGACACTCCTGACGATACCCTGGACTCTGATGAACAATCGACACCGAGGACAGTAAACTGGGTTCCACAATTTAAGAAATATTGGGGCCACTCACATACATGTGAATTTATTCCATGTGCTCGTACCTTCGGTAAAAGCCTGAAAAGGGGCACCTTGCCAACTGCTTCCTGGAAATCCAGATATATGGAACCTGCCTGTTGCCCTTCATCCACACTTCGCTGTATGTCATGTGAGAAAAGGGCAAGCTGAGTTCTACAACAGCGATGCTTTCCAAAACCATGATGATTCATGCACATAAGCTTCTCAGTCTCGAGAAAGTTTATTAGGTTCGAACTCAGAATATGATCAAGGAATCAGCAGCAAACAGAAGTTATGGGCATTCGTCTGTAATTTTGCGGGTCCGTTTCGTAGTGTCTAGGAATCCTGTATACTTGGTTCTATAGACAAACAACCAAACAATCGTATTACTGAGTTTTATTCCAACAAGACAAATACAAATACTTAACTTTGATAGATGTGTCGTAAGCAAAGGGTGACATACAAAATAGTCATCTTCAGAACAGACTAACACAAGACTGTGCTATGTAGAGATAGCTAATGATAGAGGCTAAGATCCATTGGCTACCGAATTGGCTAACGTTGAAGCGGCTATCGAAGTGGGCTGCCACCAGTCAGGTGCGGCGCTGCTGTAGCGTTGTCGTCCTGGAGAGAGGTTGGTCAGTGTGCGATTGGGTGATCTCTTCTCACTGCCGTCGTTCCCCACTGGCGTGCCAGCGCTGACTATATGCTGTAACATCCCCCCCCCAAAAGCCCCCCCCCCCCCCGCAAAACCGAAGGATTGTCGTTGTATACGGAGCTCGACAATGGTAGGCAGTGGGGGTGGGTTGGGGTGGGGGGTGGCACGAACGTGGACGCTCTGACGGACTGGAAGCTGTGGCTGCAGGGGACGTCAGATATCCGGTCGTACCCCGCCATCTGGCCTTCGCTCTGGGGGAAATGTTCCCAGGAAAATGTTGGGAAGGATACATGTGCACTTCCTGAGACCCAAAGCAAAAGGTAGAACGTTTCAGCCGCAGTCACCAGTGCCCATACAAAGGCCCAATATTTACACAGATCAATTTTTTACAACTTCCAATCCAGCCACTGTCACGAATGATGATGATGAAAACAAAACACAAAATCCCAGTTCCCACGCAGAGAAAATCCCCAATCCGGCTGGGAATCGAACCTGTGACCCAGTGATATAGAGGCAGCAACGCTAGCCACTAGACCACGAGCTGCGGACTCAACCCACACTCTGTGATTGATACTTATCCATTGCCACGCCCAGAGGCTCTCATGGACAGATTAGCGATGGTCGCTATTTTTCAAAAATTAGTTTGCGCGATGAATATTTTCTAATATCACTAGATGAAGAATCTCAAACCATGTGCATTGTGCACACTCATTTCGGCTTGTTTGAAGATTTTCGTTTGCCTTTTGGCAGTACTTCCGCATCCGCCATTTTCCAGCGGGATTTGCAACAGCTGACTGCTCAAGTACCAAACTGTTCGCACTATCTGGACGATATTGTCGTAGCAGGTGGTACGACTGAATAAAAAATGGTTCAAATGGCTCTCAGCACTATGGGACTCAGCATCTGATGTCATTAGTCACCTAGAACTTAGAACTTCTTAAACCTAACTAACCTAAGGACATCACACATCAATGCCCGAGGCAGGATTCGAACCTGCGACCGAAGCCGTCGCGCGGTTCCAGACTGAAGCGCCTAGAACCACACGGCCACACCGGCTGGCACTGAAGAAAACATTGCAAATTTGCGTGATTTGTTTCGTATGTTATCTGAAGCAGTCCGCAGCTCGTGGTCGTGCGGTAGCGTTCTCGCTTCCCGCGCCCGGGTTCCCGGGTTCGATTCCCGGCGTGGTCAGGGATTTTCTCTGAATCGTGATGACTGGGTGTTGTGTGATGTCCTTAGGTTAGTTAGGTTTAAGTAGTTCTAAGTTCTAGGGGACTGATGACCATAGATGTTAAGTCCCATAGTGCTCAGAGCCATTTGCACCATTTTTATCTGAAGCAGGACTAAAGTTTAGATTGGACAAGTGTGATTTTTTTAAACCTGAGTTGCAGTATCTTGGACATGTCATCAACAGGGTAGGCGTACCCTCTTCAGAATACATTTTTTAGCCGTATGCGACCTTCCGGTTCCTCGCAATGTCACAGAACTGCTGTCAGAATTAGGGAAAATCAACTACTATATTCAGTTCATACCGTATGCTGCACAAATCGCAGCTCCATAACATCGCTTGCGTCGGAGGAACGTCCCCTTTGTTTGGACATATGAGTGCTAAGAAGTTTTTCAAAAACTTAAAGATGCATTGCTCGGTGTTTTTGTTTGGTTTACTTTGATTCTGACAAACCAGTTGTGTTGCAAGTTGACGCTTCCTCTTACGGAACCGGTGCAATACTTTCCTACAGAATTGGTGATAAAGACAAGCCTACTGCTTTCGTATCAAAAGTGTGGTCCAAAGTCCAGTGTAACTGTTCACAAATAGAGATAGAGGCTTTGGCTATAGTGTATGTTGTCACCAAATTCCAGCACTATTTGTATGGCAGAAAATTCTTCTTAGTAAAGGACCACAAGCCATCGCAGTCCTTTTTTTATCCGATGAAGCTGGTTCCTGTACGAAACGACCAAAAATTGCAAAGATGGGCTTTGTTGTTGACTCAATACCAATACGAGATTGTGTATCGTCCGACAGCTCAACATGGTAATGCGGACGCACTTTCACGTCTTCCGATTGGCCACTGATACAGACTTCTGCTTCGTCTTATTGATACATCGATGCCCAGGATTCTGAATTACTTCAGTTCTTTCGTCTGAACTATAGGAAAATTGCACAGGCCACGGAAGCTGATTCAGATTTGAACATATTGCTAAAATACATTCGCACATCTTGGCCTCGCTCATTGCATAGGATAAAGAATTCTGTAGTGGGCCGATACTTTGCACGTCGGCACAGCCTCGCTATACAGCAAGGAGTGATTCCTGTTCAGAATGACAGTGGACAGTCACTTGTGTTGAGCCCCAAAGCTTTGCAAAAAGAAGTGTTGCAGTTTCTTCACCAAGGACATCGAGGCATTGTTCGTACGAAACAGTTAGCGCGTCGACACTGTACTTGACATGGTACAGACAACAAAGTCGAACTGATGACGTCACAGTGTCACGCATGTAGAGAAAATCAGTCCGTTCCGCCAAAAAAATTCTCTGCTTGTCGCAATCACCATGACAACGTGTACACATAGACTTTGCAGGACCTTTTTGGAACATTTGTTGGTTGATTGTGGTAGACTCTTATAGCAAGTTTCTGTTTTTGTGCCACTGAACTCGACAACGTCACGTAGCACAGCTCTGACATCGTCCTCTATTCTTTGCCTGGAAGGTTAGCCTGAAGTCACTGTGCCAGACAACGGCCCTCAGTTCACGTCAAATGAATTTCGAACATCCTGTGATCGCAACAGCTTACAGCATCTAACTTGTGCACCGTTCCATCCACAGTCAAACTGCGAAGCGGAACGTTTTGTCAGAACCCTCAAGCAGCAGATGTCCAAAATTCGCACCGCACACACAATGGATCAAGCATTGCAACTGTTTCTCGTCTCCAATCGTTCACGATATTTCTAACAGGCAATCGTCTGCATCAGCGGCGGCGAGGGACGATAACACACACACACACACACACACACACACACACACACACACACGCGCGCGCACGCACGCACGCACGCACGCACGCGAACACACACCTGCATGTTGGCAGTAATAAAGGCTCTCTGCCTAAAATGGTGAGACAGATAAACTAGTGGACTTGCTCCAACTTTGTTTGCATGGCCAACATTTACAAAACGAATATTTCCACAAGTTGCTGGTCAGAGTTCCTGCCATCCTATTGGCTGCCACCAAAATAGGGGGAAGAGCTTGAGGTTATATAAACCATACCCCCTCCACAGTCATCTTTATTCTGCCTTAGTCCGTAGCCGTGATTGTTTGCCTCTCTGTGATCGCCATGAAGCATTCCTCAACCATCAGCAGTGCCAGCGGAAAATTCCTGAGTCTGGATGAAGAAGAACTGCCATGTAAATTCATAGTATCGTCTTCAATAGTTCAGATTTCGTTAAAACTGTGTATCTGTGCGTCTGTGTACAAGCTCCTCAGGAACTATACACTTACAGATCAGTAGGAGGTTAATCTTCATACACTTCAGTAATAGTTTGATGCCCCATTCCTTCATAACATGTATGTGTGTTTGCATGTGCGTGCGTGCAAGTTGCCCCAGCAGCTGTTTCACTTGTAGATTCGTAGGAGGCTACTGTTCCTACCCTTCGGTGATAGTCTGCTACCCTGTCTGTTCATACCATCTGTGCATGTGTTTCGTGAGTGTGTGTGTGTGTGTGTGTGTGTGTGTGTGTGTGTGTGTGTGTTTGTGTGTGTAAGAGATCAGATATTGAGTTTATGGTCAAATTTAGTAGTATATTTTCTTGGATTATGTTCATATTTCGTAGTATATTTTCGTTACAAATATTTTATTTGTTGTTGAAGCATTGATTCATGAAATTCAGGAGGATTTAGTTTCGGTGCTGGGGCTGAGGATTGATGAGGGTATGCAGCCTCCTCACAATGGGGAACAGCCTCCAGCTGCCATTACACATTAGCCATGTAAGTCCATAATTTAGCGTTCAAATTTCATAGTAAATATTTATGTTAGAGGAAGTTAACAATTCTTTTTCTTGCGACAATACATGATCTCGATGAGATTGACCAGTTGCTGGAACCTGTAGGCAAACATGTCAAAGAGTCTGTACACTCTCCAGCGGAAATTTCTCTAGGTAAGTACATATTCTAGTTAAATTTATTTTGTAGTGTTGTATTTCAGATATTTGCATCCCCACTATATACATTTTTATATCAACATGTTCTTGCTGTTGTAGTTGATTTCAAGAACGTCAAGCGGTGTGCTACAGCACCCCAATAAGCCTATCACAACAGTTATGTAAGTACATGTACATTTATCGAAGTGGATCTTATTATATATTCTCATTTAGAAAGAAAAGAGTTTCTAATTCGTCTTTGTGTTTTTGTTGGAGAGCTAGACCAGTGGATGCATGACCATGACGACGAGAGGCAAGAGTGAGTGGAGCAAACCCAATCACTGATGCCAGACTGAGTGAAAAGTTTCCCTTTGAGCTCAGTTATATGGTTTCATAGTGGAGGCAGGCAGATTTCGGTAATAATCTTTATTTTTCTGACTACATTTATACATACATAATCAATGTTCTTTCACTACAGCAGCAGCATGCACGTATACCTACTTATTGCTTCTCTCTATTTCAACCCCCTCCCACTCTCTCTCTCTCTCTCTCTCTCTCTCTCTCTCTCTCTCTGCCTCTTTCTTCACACTTACACCATGACTGCATGCTGTGACATGGCCGCAACATCAGGTAGTAACACCAATAAAACCTTCTCCTATTTGATGTGCCTCATAAGTCTTGCAGCTGCATGGGCCGCTGTCATCACCTCTGTCGACATAGACCCCACCACACCTGCTGAAGTCCCCCCCCCCCCCCCCCCGGCCGCAGTGGCCGAGCGGTTCTAGGCGCTTCAGTCTGGAACCGCGCGACCGCTACGGTCGCAGGTTCGAATCCTGCCTCGGGCATGGATGTGTGTGATGTCCTTAGTTAGGTTTAAGTAGTTCTAAGTTCTAGGGGATTGATGACCTCAGCTGTTAAGTGCCATAGTGCTCAGAGCCATTCGAACCATTTTTTCCCCACCCGACTCTGGCATATGTGGGAGAAATTATCGTCAGTTGCTGAGACACCACTTCCACCCCAACAAGAACCATCTTGCTAACGTGTTTCACCACATCCCTGCTACTCTCACTGGCTTGATGCAGATTCCCAGCATCCCAGACTCACAGTACCACCACAACAGCCTTGAGCAGGTGTAGGAGCTGCTTTTGGTACATCTCATTCTCATTGGCCTGCATCATCTCAGACTGGTGGCTCCCACTGTAGCAAGGAAGACCATCAGCAGCGTCCTACCCATTCTGCCACTAGTTATAGCGTTTCTTTGGCGTGCAGCAGCTCTGTCTCCCATCCTATTAGCGATCACCATAGGTTAGTAATGTCATACCAGAGCTAAACTTTGTGATGATTGAGGAAACTTTCGATGATCAAATTTCGCTCTCGAAAATTGAGAACCCAGCACAAGGGTGCAAACACACTGTAGAGTTACTGAAAGGGTGCCTTCCCTGCTGGAGAGAGTGCTCACTTGGGTTCTTAATCTTCTGTGGTAAACCTTCATTAAGTGCAGTGCAGTTTTGTACTGCAAGCTCATGTGTACCCCCCAATACAAGGTGCTGCAGCTAAAGGAACTAGCATTGTCTACATTTGGGGAGAAATGGAGTGATATTGCCGAGCACCTGAATCACTACATGGTTTAAACACTGCAACTTGAGTGCTATACGAGATAAGTTTTCTGAGTCGGAATTTGGGAGGCTCAGATAAAGTACTGAGCCAAGTAATACAGCTCAACACCCATACATATCTCCATGATCCAGTCAATGGAGGGTCCACCTGTATCAAGGTTCTTTATTATCTAACTATTAAGAAATTGTATATTAGTGTCAAAAATTACAATCAGTATTGCTTTTATCAATCCTGGCTTGCAAAAGAAATTACCTGATTCGTAAGGAGTGCACTTCTCGATATGGAAAAGGTGTGCACATTGGGGGTTTTATAACTTTGGCAGTATCGAGTTCCCCATAAACCAGAGGACATACCCAAATTTGAGGCCCAGATTACAGATATGTCAGTTCTTGTTTATACCCTGGATAAGTGCAAGTCAGTTGATGGTAAAGTTTCGAACATATTCGTCAGACCCATCCATTTCTTCGATCCTGCATGTCAGCATAAGATGCATATGAACATACATTTATTGTCAGATGAGGGAAATAAGAAGGAAGGCAAATATCGTTTTTGCTGGATCAAAGAAATATCCCACCTTCTCTCCTCCAAAATGAGTAAGCACAATGGTAAACAACATATTTGCTTAAGGTGTCTGAATGCCTTTTCCACAAGAAACTTTTAAGCAAAACATCAGGTTGATTGTTCTACCAGGAAACCGTTACATGTTATATGCCTACCATGGAAAACAAAATCTTAAAGTTTAAGAATGCCCAGCACCAGGGGTGATTCCACTTTCAAGTTTACACTGATTTTGAATGCCTCCTCGCTTGCATGACAAGTTGAAAGGCGACTATACACCCTAACATACAATCTTCACAGAACCATATGCAGCGATGCACCAGGTCCTGTGTGCATTCGATTTTTATCGATAACAAATGATACATCAGGGAGAATCCTGCAATTTGGTCACTCACTGTTCGAGAAACTTTTGTGGGAGGTCGATAAGCTTTACATCACCAACAGTTCCATTACTAAGTCTAAGGAGAATGATGATTTCTACATTAAGGCTGTTGACTCTCTAATCTGTGGGCATCTGTTAAATAGGAAAGTGAAAACTCCTCATAGGGACCATTATCATCAGACAGGTAAGTCTTGTGGTGCTGCCCATAATGCATCTAGCCTGAAATATTAGTTAACACAACGCATACACAATCTAAGCGGGTATGATGCTCCATTTACCATTCAGTATTTAGCTAACTTTGGTATAGAGAATGATCAGGTCAGTGTCTTGCCCGATAGAGTCAAGGAATATGCTTCATTCACCAAACGAATGACGCCAAGAATTGCGTTCTGGTCGCTGGACTCACTGAACTTTATGCATGCACCACTCCAGAGACTTGTTGAAACTCTCCCCAAGGAGGAAATGCACGCCACCGAGGCACATGTCCTGCTGATGCAAAATTTCAGCCTGTGACAGGAAAGGGGCTATTCCCATGTGAGTATTTGCTTCCTATGGGGAAACTCAAAAAACCAGACTACCAGACATAGCTCTATTCTCCAGTGACCTTGCAGACAATGCCATATTGGGCGCAGTGTGTAAACATGCTGTGAATATTTGGCAGTAGTTTAACATTCAAAATTTGGGACAGCATGCAAGACTTCATACGGGCATAAATGTGCACTTGTTAGTGGATGTCTTCAAGAAATTCCGGGCTGTATGCATGACCACACATTCTCTGGACGCTCCTCCTATTACACAGCACAATGATTGTCTTTGGATGTCATGCTCAAGAAAACAAATGTCCACATCGAGCTTTTCACTGATGCTGGCGTGCTTGTTTTCTTTTCTTTGAGTGAGTGATCCATGGGAGCCTTTGCCAGTGTCTGCATAGACATGCCAGGGCGAATAATCTTCTTTACGATGAGAGGTTCTACACATCCAATGATTGAAGCTGCATCATGTATCTGGTAGTGAATATCTTGTATGGGTAAGCCATGCAACAATACCTGCCACTTGGTGAGTTTCAATGGCTGTCCAAACCTGAATGCACAGGATTAGGTGAAACTATTCATAGTGTGGTGGCTGAGTCTGGTGTACAGTATGTCGAGGTGGCAGACCTCAGATACTCTAGTAGTTTGCATGATGCTCAAAGCAATTTGCTATTATGTCTACAGCAACTAATTCCACAGGGCAGGTCCATCCCTAAGTTGATGACAGTGCATGGAACAAAATGAGAGATAGCCCCAGCAACGTCTCAGTTTAGTTATGGAGCTAATAGCACGTAGGCACACTTTCTCTTCAAACAGGCTCCCTGGTTGATGAAGTATATTGATTTTTAATACCAGAAAAGGGTATTCGTGAGAAATGATTTTGAAAAACAATTTTATAAAGTGACAAACAGTGCTGTTTTTGGCAAGAAAATGGAAAATTTGAGAAAATGTTGCAAAATTCTTGTTAGCTGTGATTGGGATGCACGTTGGTACAAAAGGATGTGTAGCACCACACCAAATTTCGAATGGGTTGCTATTTTCAACAAGAACTCAGTTGCTGTGGATATGTCGAAAACTGCAGTTGATTTCATGAAACCTGTCTATGTGGGGATATGCGTACTAGACCTGTCCAAATTCCACTTGTGCCGATTTCATTATTAGTTTGTAAAACCTCAGTTAGCTGATCCTAAGTTACTTTATATGGATACAGATAGCTGTATCTACTGAGTGACAGTTGTGATCCATATGAACTAATGAGGTGCCACAGTGAAGAATTCAACATCTCTTAATATACAATCAACAGTCGTGATGGTATTGTTTCAAAGAACAAGAAGGTAATTGCCCTAGTGAAAAATGGGGTGAATGTGTCACTGATTGTGGAGTGTTTGGGTCTAAGATAGATGATTTATGCATATCACAAATTGGAAGGTGTCATGCAGAGGTGGGCAATGTGCATGCACTGTGTAGCATCAATGGCCCTTCAGACTCAACACTACTCACGACTCACCACTACTTACAGGAGGTGATCCCAGTGCTCCACAGCACCAGCTGCACATTGCTGAGCAATGTAATATTTGGTCTTGAAGGCATGAGGTGTACATTGTGCTGAAGTCAAAAATCAGTTTGTTGGCTCATGATGATGTGTGATGAAGCTACTGAAACTCACCAATACTCACACTATTCACCTGATGAGAGTTGTGCATGAGTGACAGCATGTATGTATGTATGTGTGTGGAATTTTATGCCCCATTTATCATAGTGTAAATATTTCAGTGAACACGTGTGTGTGTGTGTGTGTGTGTGTGTGTGTGTGTGTGTGTGTGTAAGTAACTATATCCACACGATGTGTAGGTTTTCTCAATGTTGTGCACTATGAGTATATGTAAATATTTACACCCACTTGTGTGTTTACAGTGTGAATTGTTCCTGTAAACAGTCTAGTGTTTATGTTTCGCCTGCTGCCAGCCATCCAGCGCAACTAGGTAGAGCGTTGTCCATCTAGATAATATTTTTGGCCTCTGCTACTATGCCCTGGAAAATAGTAAAAATATTCTCAACCAATGCCACTGTGCCTGGGAAAATTGTAAAAAATTTTTCAACCAGTGCTACCTTAAATAGTAAGTATTCTCAACCAGTGCTGATGTTTGATGGACTGTGGAAGGTTTTTTCTAGTCATAGTTATTACTAATAAAAATAGTGTGTAAGTTTACAGTGTCTCTGCATTGAAATATTAGAAATAATACAGAGACTGTGATGTAAATGTCATTTTTTTCATCCAACTTAAAAATAATTTTACATTTTCATAAGCAGATTTCACACTATTTTCATGCAACTCCTTCTTCTTGAGCCCACAAAGGCAGGACACTCATAGAATTGAAGGTCTTGAAAGGAGCAAACTAGACATAGATGATAGTATGCATGTGGTCGAATATTCAAAGTGACGTCACCACGCCTTTATAGGATAAACCAAGATCACCCCAGTGAATTCCATGATACAAACATGTTAGCCACTTTGCACTCTTCTGCATTTTAGCACGCTTCAGGCCCTTGAAAGGCCTGTGTGATTCAATGGTTGCTAAGAATGTCACTCTTATAGTGGTATTTTCTGTGTTTGCTATGTATTCAACATTTTAAAATATGAGCTGTCTACACACATCATTATAGAAACACTGAGGATTAGCAATGATGTTCACACCTTGAGATATCATTGAGAAATACTCTGGGATATGGTACAACAGTTGTTCATTTACAGAGCTCATTGTAGAACACCAGGAAGCAGGCAATAGTCAATCAGGTCATGAACGGCTAGAGCATACAATGGTGCAGTGTGTTCTTGGAAATTTGCCAAAGATTCAAGTTCAGTATGTACATATATAGGTTCAGTAGACATTCTTCTGCCTCATAGTAAGAAGCTTGAAACCTCACATACACGTGAAAAGCTTGATTGTACACGTTTTCATTCCACTGCTCCTGTAACTTATCATACAGATAGAATTCGAAGTTCAGATAGAGTCTGGCATTAATTAAGCTGCAGCTGTCAAATTTGGTGGAATCATTTGCTACATTCCCTCTGATAATGGTCTGAAACGCAAGTGTGATGAATCTGACATCTCCTATTGGACACAGGTTTTCACAACCTACGTTTGTCTGCTTGCAGTTGGTATTAAATTCTTCTCTGCTCAGGCTCATATCTCATCAATTGTAACATTGCACGTGCACACACAGTACCTTCCTGATGAAAAACTCAAAACGGGTAGAGTATTCTTCCTAAAAGTTCCCAAGTGGGGAAAAGAGGGGAAGTGGGAGAGGGGAGCGGAAGCGTGAGAGGTGGAAGGACTGGAGGGAGCAATGTCAACAACGCGTCGTTGCCGCATTTACACCTACGGAGATGAGGTGGGCGGACCACCCAGAGAGAGCCGCGATCTCGAATAAATTTGGGATCAATGCAAACTTCGGCTGTTATTCCCTTAGCTAAGTATTACTGACAACTGTATCAAAATCTCTACGGTTTTCCTGAGATTAGCCTTGAAATACAGACAGAAAAATGCAGCAGGAAACTATAATTTATAGCATGTATAGATTTGTGACGGTTGGTACATGCCGATTATGAGCGATCATCACTGATCTTTGTGGCTGTGGCGGTATTTGCTTTATCGTTTCGCCACCAGATATCACCTCCTCTGTAGCTGACCCACCCACAGCTCCAAACATTGTCACGAGATTTCACCCCAAAAGGTAATTAATTATGAAACAGATAGCAATGCATTTCCTACATACTCATCATTATAAAGTGGTGAGAAACTATATACAAATACTTTCGTCATGACTCTGCTTTTTTTTTTTTACTATTGATAGTCATATTGAAATATTACAGTAGTTCAGACAAGAGAGCAGCTTCATATACAGCCAGAAAAGTGGTAGGGTCTTTAATTTATAGTACGCATAGATATTTCAGCCATCTCCCCTTTGCCTTACGTATCAAAGCTGCAGGGACCGTAAAACAAGATCAGACTAATTACAGCACACGCAAAAGCATTTAAACCTCGCATGGTATCATCTCTGAAAAAACATATTGTATGCCTGTGGTCATTTTTTACCCCAAAGTGATTCAAGCAACTTTAGGGCGATAAAATTTGAAATTTGTCCACAACAGTAATTATAATATGTTGAGAAACACATGCACGATGTTCATATTACAACTCCACAGTTTGTTAATATACTTAATAAATAATTCAAAAGCCAAGATCGCTTAAACACTGTTTACTGTTTTAACACACTAAAGGTGCCATCATCGGATCTGAATGTAGCTTAACATGCATAAATCATTTGGATATAGCGATACATGAGGCAGACCAGTTGATATAAAATCATTGTAGCAGAAATGAAAATTTACAAATGACTGTCAGTTTGTAAGATGTATTGTCGCCAAGATTTATTTTCGTACCAAAACTTATGTATAATACTGAAAATCATATATGTATACCTAGGGCATTTTCTGACTGCACTGCAAAACTTTCAAATTGTTGTACTATAAACTGTGATAAACTCATAAGTATTTGGCCCAGTCACAATAAAAAGTCTGGAAATAGCGTAACTGGAGGATGAGTAGTCTACACCCACATTACAACTGTTTATCTGTAGTTACGCGAACCTTGGGCTCTAAAAAGACCCCAGATATCATGCTAGGGTAAAGGTGTTATTATTACTGCTCTCCATACGTGGATGGTATAGGAAGAAACCGTAGTATTCTGTACAATGGAACTTTCACTAATTTGTAGAGCATGAATGTAGCTGTGATATCAATTGTAACAGTTCTGATACTAAATGTAACTGGGTTTTCTCTTTTGATGCAAGTCAATTGTCAGGATGAGCATTCTAAAGCATTATGTCAGGGTGAAAATACTAGATAAATTAATTTTTCTCTCTTAACAACATGTGGGCAGAGTGAGTTCTTCCTTGGCTCGGGTATGAGGTAGCATGGAACAGCATTTTTACATAAGGTAATTTTTATTGAAACTTTCGTACAACTGTATCTTACTGGATGTTCTGGTTCGGAGAGCGGCAGCTGTGTCGTTTGCGAAGCCTTCTGCTGCGGCAGCGGCGGCGGCGGCGGCGTCGTCTGATTACGCGTAGCGGTGTGTATCTCGTGTCGCCGTCTCGCCCAGCTGACTGGAGACGCGCAGCGCTAGGTGGCCCGTTTAATTATTGCGAGCGAAGTCGTGCATCGGATGGTGATACATTGGATGTGGCGTCCCAGTGTTTCATTTCTCTAAGCGGCCGCGTATGTTGTGCGTCGGCCAGCGGAGCGGCGCGGCGGGGGAAGGCCAGTGTCCCGGACTCGAACAACGGACTCTCGCTTACCAGTCTTCGGCTGTCAGATCTTCATCCCAGCTCACAGGTGACTGCTGATGTGAGGCCGTCTCCTTCCCGTCCACACGAGTCACCCGGGTAGGTAAAAATCAAACTTCAAATACATTTTATCTTCTGTCTTCTGGCGCCGAGGCTGCTGCTTGCTACTCCATTACAGCGGCGGACTTGGTGCGTCTGTGCATGATGTATTCTCTTCTTGCATGACGGTCTTCAGCACCGAAAATGACTGAAAACTACTGCTACGCTTCTTCACTTCTTCGTCTTCTTCGTCTCTCGTCTTCGTCTGTCGTGCCCACTGCGTCCCGCGTATTTATTCACTTCAGTTTACTGGAGGTGAACGACTTCACGGTCATTGCCTCTTCTGTCACGTTGAGAAGCTTCCCGAAGAATCTTATTAACGTCCGTCATTGGCTCTTGGGATGTAGGCGAGGGTCTTTGCTCACATGCAACAACTGAGAAACACGTGAGCCGGTCGGGCGATGCCCTGATGGCTGAATCGACAGCGCCCGCTTACGTGGAACTTGCCGACTTCACGGTCATTGTCTCTTCTGTTCTGCTGTTCTGCCCGCTGTTTGCCAGTATGTAACTCTCTAAACTAAACCAAGTTTTTCATTTATATTCTAATTTCTACTTCACTTTGATTTCACTAATTTATTTACTTAAGTACCACTCAACACAATAAATGAAGGAGAATTTTTAAGTAGTATTTATGCTTAAATCGTCAGCAGTGACACTGTGCGATGTATTGAAGGTATTTACATGATGAGTGCACCATCAGTAAAGTATGGAAAGAAACGACCATTGAAGGCAGTAGGTTTGCTCTTCCAGCGTATAATGAGGGAGGAGACAGGTTCCTTATGAAGCGGTAGTAAACGAGCCAGAGAGACAGTAAACCCCACAGCAGGGGGGCCTTCTGGACGTTGTGACCCATTGTGAAAGGGATTGGGGTTTGTGGCAGGGGAGGACGGATAGGGGTGGAGGGGGGGAGGGTGGTGCCTTGCCCCGCAGCGCTCGGCTGTTAACGCGGCCGTTTCGCGGTACACTGGGCTTAGAGAAAGCCCTGGCGACACCGCCGTATGATGTTTTTTACGACGCTGACACGGCGCGTAAAAGCGTCCAGCGGAAAGGGGCGACGAGTAGCGGCAAGTGGGGCGAGGGACCGTCGGTTCCTCTATTTACGTTTGCTGTAAACAGCCCACCTGCCTCTCGGCAAGTGTTTGCGCGACCAGGGCTGGGCACCGCCAGCGAAATTAGACCCGCCGGCCAGCAGGGAGGGAAGCGGAAGCTCTCTGTCTCGTGGTTTGGAATCTGTGAACAAAGAACCGCCTTCCACTGGCTACGCCACTGAAACAATAACCGTTCCACTATCAGTGGCAGCGAGAGAGGGTTCATTAACGGGCGGCTGAAGTGCTGAGTGGTTGATGGCAGTTGTGGGAGAGGATTAGTTTAGTGGTAGATGTTGAGGCCCCAGTAAACGATCAAACGCGCTTGATAAAATTGCTCTTCCTACCCACGGATATGCCAAGCAAGCCTGTACACGATTAAACAACGTTTGTCAGGTAAACCTCACTTTCAAGCAGTCGCTGACGCTGTTCGTCTTCGTAAGTATTTTGACAGTAGTAGAAAGATCACAAATGCAGACAAACAATTCCTGGGACTGACTTTGGTACTGTGTTTAAAGAAGAAGAAGAATAAAACAACTGTTGTCCACGGAAAGGGTTAATATGAGAGATTAGCCGTTGAATATCTTTTAGAGGAAATATTACCCTCAGAATCCGATAGTTACATCCACTTTCTTCGAATGGATAATGGAGTTTTTTAACACTTGTTAAGGCCGTTGTAAAGGAGCAAACTTGTCTGAGGAGTCCGCTCTTATATAGCCAAGGATGTGTCAAACAAGCCCATGCACGTACCGACAAAGCTTGTCAATTTAACCTTACTTTTGAAGCAGAAGTTTTTCGTGTGTGCTGTATTTTGGCACCAGAGGAAATGGCTACAAATGCAAATGAAGCATTTTTAATAGCTTGGAGAGCTGCATCAAACCACTCTTTTGACTGAAGACCACAAAAAGAACAACACTGAGTCTGGCCCTGTGTTTAAAGGAGAAGAAATCAAGAGACTGGTCCAGGGACTGGTTTAAAACGAGAGAGAAGTATACAACTGAAAATCTGTAGATGGAAATGTTATATTTAGATCCCTATGATATGATCTACTTTCTGCGGATGGACAGTGAAGTGTTAAATAGCCTGTTTAGCGTTACTTCGCTCTCACACTGAAAAAGAATGTTCAAGTATGTAAAAATGTATTCTCTTCTACTTATTCCTCTAATGCCAGTTCATTAAAATACCACAACCTAGGAACATATAGTCCTCATCGTCCGGGCAAGAAGCGGAGAACTTCGATTTCTTTTATTTCATTCCACTTCCGCTTACATGTGACTGTAAGGGTAAAGTACTGATTTTGTTCATAGCCTCTTCATGCTAGACAAATGGTTCAAATGGCTCTGAGCACTATGGGACTTAACATCTGTGGTCATCAGTCCCTAGAACTTAGAAGTACTTAAACCTAACTAACCTAAGGACATCACACACATCCATGCCCGAGGCAGGATTCGAACCTGCGACCGTAGCAGTCGCGCGGTTCCGGACTGCGCGCCTAGAACCGCTAGACCACCGCGGCCGGCCCTTTCATGCTAGACCTCTACTTTTTTGGTAATTGCCAGTGCTATTTTGTTTGTATACTTGACTATAGTTTCCAGGGTCGCGGCAACTCACGATACAAAACAATGGCTCTGAGCACTATGGTACTTAACAGCTGAGGTAATCAGTCCCCTAGAACTTAGAACTACTTAAACCTAACTAACCTAAGGACGTCACACACATCCATGCCCGAGGTAGGATTCGAACCTGCGACCGTAGCGGTCGCGCAGTTCCAAACTGAAGCGCCTAGAACCGCTCGGCCACACCAGCCGGCAACTCACGATGCAATGAGGCATATTACATTAAAACAGTTTTTCACAAAACATATTCGGCGAAACATCGTCACAAATACCGTCCGCCATCTTCTCAAACTTTCCATGAAACAAAATTTCTGGCAAACACGTCAGTACGATCTGTACTTGACAAACACGTCAAACACGGTCAAATATTTCCCAAGCATATTTAAGTATGACAAAATGGTTGCTCGTTTACGGGGGCCTTTACTGTGTGTGTGACAGTAATTGACTTGCAACGGGAATCGTTATGTAATGCATCCCTGGCACAAGCTTGTAGGACTACTTTGCATAGTTTCAGGAAAGATTCTTGTTGTAATATTCATTTCAATTTTGCATAAATTTATGAAATAATAATTGAGAATTTAAGTTCCTGACTGACTAATTGTGACATATCTGTATATGATGCCTGGTCACGTCGACCAAGACACAGCTGTCACTAATGCGAGTCGGTGTCCTAGTATTTGTTTTAGAAGTAGTTCCGTCCTTTGCCAGTCCTCGTCTGGGTTGCGATGAGCTGGTGAGTCGTGCTCCTCCGATTGCTCCTGTACTACTAAGAATCGTCGACTCGCAACTTGACTTTTCAGTATATTCACACTGATGTAATGCACAACTCCAAGCAAATAAAGCGAAAAGGGGTCCAGAGATGTTTTGTTATTATCTTTAGTTCACTATAGCAATTTATTCTCCAACTAATCTATAGTGGTAAAGTATTTTTTTGCCGTCGAGGTGGTAACCTAAGGACAAGCGCTACTGGTGTAGTTATTGTCACATGGTGGCGGAATTAAAGCACAAAGTCCTGCTGAACTATCGTTGGGGATGAATTTGCGACAATATTGCTGATCGTCAGTCATCCAGCAAGACTGAGAAAACGAAGTTTTACTTCCTATAAATTTAAGAAATATTGGATTTAGTACAATAAGTGAAATTAAAAGCAGACAGGGACAGTACTGCCTCCTTTACTTTTGATGACAGTGTATTTTCTATTTACCTTGCTTCAGCACTTCGCAAAACAAAAAGTCATATTTATACGAGAGTAACAAATAAAATTTTGCTGAAGCCTTCTGGGGCGATAGCATTCCGAAACTGATGCAGACCAATCAAAACTTCATTGTGCTGAAGTTAGCACTTATTTCGGGCAAAAGATGCGATGAAATTAAATGGCACGACACAATGGAGCAAACTTAAGTTTTATTGGACAACTATAAATACCACATTGCTCTTCATAGCTCGTCAGGACATAGCGCACTTCCAAGGGCCTACCCTGAGTGGAAAGGAAGGTGTATGCGGCAAGGGAAAGTTATGACGAGACAGTCTCACCTTATGTGGAAAACTGTTCACGTGGTAGCTCGGCATCGTCGCTAGAGACGAACTGAGAGCGATTGACGAACCGATCTATCAAGCAGGCGATGGAAGCTTTATAGTGTCGCGTTTCAAATTGACCTTCTTCGTGAATCTCCCACAACCTGGTTAAGGAGAGGAGCTCATGGACCAGACCCCGACTGTTATCTTACTCAAGCAAACAGTAAACACCTTACACACGGGCAGGACGCACGCACTTACAGATTACATGTTTTCCTTTAAAATAAATAAATAAACTCACAAAAATACGTGGAGGGGTGTGTGTTGGTCAAGACTAGAAGAAAAGTAACTCTAACCGAGCCGTCGAAGATCCCCAATTCGCAGCCTGCATTTTATTTACGGATAGGGCAGGATTAAAAAAAATAAATAAAAATAAAAAAATAAAAAGCATAACATACAACATACAGAAATTTGCCACAACACAAACGTGTGGGCCGATGCAAACCCTCGAGCAGCCATAGACGTGAGGCAATAGGATTGCTTTATTATCAATGTATGGGACGGCATTATTTGTGACAGGCTAATAGGGACATACACTTCGCAAAAACATTAACACGTTTTTTTGTATCGTCGATTTATGTGCTGCCAATACCAGTGCTGTTGGAGGAAGTTACACTGCCAGAAAGACAACCGCTGTAGTTTTTGCACAAAAGGGGGTCATCCATTTTCTACGGGTCGTGAGACAGTAACTCACCACAACGTTTAATGGACAATCGATTGGTCGAGGAGTTCTGACAGCGTGGACTCCCCATTCATCGGCCCCGATCCCGTTGGATTTATTGCTTCGGGGACATTTACCGGCGTTGGTTTATACCCATCCTTCGACAGTCTATAGACGTTGTAGGAGCGTATGATAAATGCATGCAATGGTGTCCGAATGTAGCCACGTGTGTTTGAAAGAGCGGCTGAAACGCAGCAAAGAAGGTCTGAAGGATGTGTGTTAAGTACATGCAGCGCTGTCTATAAATGACTGCTTCCATATAAGAGACAGACTGGAACGACAGCACGGATTGTTTTCTGGTTACATCATTATAGGAATTTCTAGCTTTGATCAATATTTCCTGTTTGCAACATGAGCGCTAGTTTAAATAAATGTTCCATCGATATCACCTGCATGGTGGGGGGGGGGGGGGGAGGGGGAGGGGGAGGGGGCGTACAAGTGAGGACAGTTACTGAGATGATCACCTGTTCTGGAAATTTACAATTAATACGTTTAGTAGGGCCATTAATGTTTAGTACTGCAAAGATAAGCTATGAACGGATAAGCTATGAACGGATATGCTTTATTCTCCCCATTGCGAGGTATCAATTGACACCTGTACTGTACCATTTAAGATGCTAGAAATGTAATCCTTGGAGACCTACAACGAAGGAAACATCCCAATAAGATCATGCAAATTTAGGAGAAACCATAACGCCTAATGGATAAGGTCTTTTACTTGATTATTACCAGCAATGACCCAAGTAAGCATGGAAGTATAGTAATACGTCCGGTAGTAGATTTTCGCCACGTTACTTTGGGACGGAATCCTTATTCCCTTTGCTGAACCTTCTTATGTGCTTTGTCAACAATCCTCAGACCCTCACACCACGATGGTGGGCGGTCGCAGTGAATGAAGCGGGTGTTGTAATTCTACGAGCTGTTGACGTTCATGGAATTACGACATCCCCTCCGTTCACTGCCGTCACCTGTCATCATGATATGAGGGTCTGCGGATGGTCGATGCTGTTTGCAATCCATTTTTAAAATACCTCCTACCTGCTACTGGAGCACACTGAAACTATGCAGACGTTTCCGTCTGCTTACTGCACTGATGCGAGGCTCTCTTAGCGTAATACCCAGGCACCCGCTGCAATGACACTTTCGCCGCTTACCCTACCCACACAGACTTGGCGCTGTGCATGCCCAGGAGAACTGCTTCTTACACGATGGATGTATCACCTGTCAGCTGGTTGTGGGGGAAGGGCATCTGGTTGCTCTTCCCTTCAAGGAAGGAGGGGTGTAGTAACCTGCGTACGTTACTACACTTGCGCCGCCACTACCGTCGTTTGAGTGATGCACCGTTTGGCGGCTCCAGACGCCACTACAGGGCGCTGATCATGGTGCGGTGCCTCAGTCGCCTGCAGCCGGGAGTCAGC
Organism: Schistocerca cancellata; assembly: GCF_023864275.1. Taxonomy (NCBI): domain Eukaryota; kingdom Metazoa; phylum Arthropoda; class Insecta; order Orthoptera; family Acrididae; genus Schistocerca; species Schistocerca cancellata. The sequence continues at coordinate 768,273,248 of NC_064630.1, forward strand.
GGCCCCTGGCAGGCAAATGCTTTTTATATTGCCACTCACCATCTCTGGCCACAGTCTCTTTGGATCAACAAGTCTGTACTTGTCTCTAGTATGTATGCACGAACCAGCCTGTGTGACCAGTGTATTCTGCCATTCCACGACCTTGTAACTGTTATACTGTCACTCCATGACCTAATAAACTGTGGATTTCTTGTAACCGTTTCTTTGATTCAAATGGTTCAAATGGCTCTGAGCACTATGGGACTTAACATCTATGGTCATCAGTCCCCTAGAACTTAGAACTACATAAACCTAACTAACCTAAGGACAGCACACAACACCCAGCCATCACGAGGCAGAGAAAATCTCTGACCTCGCCGGGAATCGAACCCGGGAACCCGGGCGTGGGAAGCGAGAAAGCTACCGCACGACCACGAGATGCGGGCTTTCTTTGATTGTATTCCAGGTCACAACAGAAAGAAAGTGTACCACATATTATAGGGATGAAGGGGCTTGGGTGAAGGGACTCTAAGTACAAAATGAAACTATCGGCCACTGTAACAGTTTGGTTTATTACCATAAAACGTGAAAACAAATGTTTTTCCACTGAACCAGGAGTGTGGACAGTGACTGGACAAAAGGATGCACTTACGAACAGCCTTCGTGCAGTTGCGTGGACACATCAACACGTCACATGGAATTAATCGCGGATCTGGCCAGTCACTGTGAATGTTGTTGGTGATATGAAGGAGGAAAACAAGAAGAAACGCCAACAGACCCGAACGTAAAAACTGGACAGAGTAAAACCCTGTTGTAAACTAACTAGCTTCATGTTCCCCTCGCCTCAATAACTGCATCTACAGATCACATTTACCACCGCTAAACTGCGTGAGTGTGGAAAAGGGCTGTAGTAGTGGCTGGGATTTTTGAACCCAGTTCAATCTCTGTACTCTGCTCTAAATCAGAGACACCCTTCTCAGAAGCTGCCAAAAGCGCAGTGTGTTCTCGATGCCACACCTGAAGCAACTTTTATCCTCGACCTCTTTGCCTTAAGTGGTCTGCCTTAACTGGTTCTGCCTGTATAAAAATCTCGCCGGCCAATTGCAGTAGACCTTGCAAGTTGAGATCAATAATAATTTACAAATAAATTCAGGAAATACCTGTCCTCGCTGATTCATGGTTAACCAAATCAACAAAAGCTAAACTACGATAATGGAATGTAGTCGAATTAAGTCGGATGATGCTGAGGGAATTAGATTCGAAATGAGACACTTAAAGTAGAAAAGATCTTTTGCTATTTGGGGAGCAAAATAACTGATGATGGTCGAAGTAGAGACGATATAAAATGTAGACTGGCAATGGCAAGGAAAGCGTTTCTGAAGACTTAAGTGTCAGGAAGTCGTTTCTGAAAGTGTTTGTATTGAGTGTGGCGATGTATGGAAGTGAAACATGGACGATGAATAGTTTGGGCAAGAAGAGAATAGAAGCTTTCGACATGTGGTGCTACAGAAGAATGCTGAAGATTAGAAGGGTAAATCATATAACTAATTAGGAGGTATTGAATGGAACTGGGGAAAAGAGGAGTTTTTGGCAAAACTTGACTAGAAGAAGGGATCGGTTGTTAGGACATGTTCTGAGGCATCAAGGGATCACCAATTTAGTATTGGAGTGCAGCGTGGAGGGTGAAAATCACAGAGGGAGGCCAAGAGATGAATACACTAAGCAGATTCAGAAGGATGTAGGTTGCAGTAGGTACTGGGAGATGAAGAAGCTTGCACAGGATAGAGTAGCATGGAGATCTGCATCAAACCAGTCTCAGGACTGAAGACTACAACAACAACAACAGCCAAATGGTGTGCCACAGGAATGAAGGCAGAAAATCTCCCCCACTACATGACAGATTACCAACCCCAGCCAACAAAAGCCTTGTACCTAGACACCTGCCCATTATGTGCTATTTTGCTGTCTAAGTAACGGAATTCCTTGACTTCGTCTACTCCGTGAGACCCAGTTCTGATGTTAAGATTTTTATTGTTCTCATTTCTGTTACTTCTCAGTACTTTCGTATTTCTTCCACTTAATCTCAATCCGTATTCTGTAGTCATTAGACTGTTTACTTCATTCAACACGTTTTGCAATCTCTCTTCGCCCTCATTGAGGGTAGAGATGTCATCAACAAATCAGAAAATTGATATCTTTTCAAGTCGAATTTTAGTTCCACTCATGAACCTTCCTTATACACTCCTGGAAATTGAAATAAGAACACCGTGAATTCATTGTCCCAGGAAGGGGAAACTTTATTGACACATTCCTGCGGTCAGATACATCACATGATCACACTGACGGAACCACAGGCACATAGACCAGCGTTCGTGCTGGACGTGCAGACCGCGTGAGACGACGCTTCATCCAGTCCCAAACATGCTCAATGGGGGACAGATCCGGAGATCTTGCTGGCCAGGGTAGTTGACTTACAACTTCTAGAGCACGTTGGGTGGCACGGGATACATGTGGACGTGCATTGTCCTGTTGGAACAGCAAGTTCCCTTGCCGGTCTAGGAATGGTAGAACGATGGGTTCGATGACGGTTTGGATGTACCGTGCACTATTCAGTGTCCCCTCGACGATCACCAGTGGTGTACGGCCAGTGTAGGAGATCGCTCCCCACACCATGATGCCGGGTGTTGGCCCTGTGTGCCTCGGTCGTATGCAGTCCTGATTGTGGCGCTCACCTGCACGGCGCCAAACACGCATACGACCATCATTGACACCAAGGCAGAAGCGACTCTCATCGCTGAAGACGACACGTCTCCATTCGTCCCTCCATTCACGCCTGTCGCGACACCACTGGAGGCGGGCTGCACGATGTTGGGGCGTGAGCGGAAGACGGCCTAACGGTGTGCGGGACCGTAGCCCAGCTTCATGGAGACGGTTGCGAATGGTCCTCGCCGATACCCCAGGAGCAACAGTGTCCCTAATTTGCTGGGAAGTGGCGGTGCGGTCCCCTGCGGCACTGCGTAGGATCCTACGGTCTTGGCGTGTATCCGTGCGTCGCTGCGGTCCGGTCCCAGGTCGACGGGCACGTGCACCTTCCGCCGACCACTGGCGACAACATCGATGTACTGTGGAGACCTCACGCCCCACGTGTTGAGCAATTCGGCGGTACGTCCACCCGGCCTCCCGCATGCCCACTATACGCCCTCGCTCAAAGTCCGTCAACTGCACATACGGTTCATGTCCACGCTGTCGCGGCATGCTACCAGTGTTAAAGACTGCGATGGAGCTCCGTATGCCACGGCAAACTAGCTGACACTGACGGCGGCGGTGCACAAATGCTGCGCAGCTAGCGCCATTCGACGGCCAACACCGCGGTTCCTGGTGTGTCCGCTGTGCCGTGCGTGTGATCACTGCTTGTACAGCCCTCTCGCAGTGTCCGGAGCAAGTATGGTGGGTCTGACACACCGGTGTCAATGTGTTCTTTTTTCCATTTCCAGGAGTGTATTTCCGTTGTTGCTTCTTCGATATGTACATTGAACAACAGGGGCAAAAGACTACATCCCTATCTTAGTCTCATATTAATCCGAGCACTTCGTTCTTGGTCTTCCACTCTTATTGTTCCCTCTTAGTCCAGGTACATATTGTATCTTACCCGTATTTTGTATAGCTTACCCACACTTTATTTCAGAATTTCGAACATCTTGCACTGTTTTACATCGTCGAACACACTTTCCATGTCGAGAAATTCTATAAACATGCCTTGATGTTTCTTCGGGCTTGCTTTAGTTCTGAACCCCAGCGTCGGAGGCGCCCCTCTGTCGCGTTTACCTTCCCTAAAGCCGAACTGATTGTTATGTAACAGAGCCTTAATTTTCTTTTCCATTCTTCTGTATATTATTCTTGTCAGAAGCTTGGATCATGAACTGTTAAACTGGTTCTGTGACAATTCTCGCCGTTTTCGGAATTGTGTGGAAGGTGTGTTTCCGAAAATATAACGGTATATCGCCAGCCTCATACAGTCTAGAGGACCAACCCGAATACTCGTTATGTTGTCACATCCCCCCATGTTTTTAGGAATTCAGATGGAATGCTATCAATCCCTTCTGCCTTCTTTGTTCTTAAATCACCCAGAGGTCTTATAAATTTTGATTCTAGGACTGAATCCCCTTTCAGTCGACTGCTGTTTCTTCTTCTGTCATGTCATGAAACAAGTACTCCCTCTCATAGAGGCCTTCAGTGTGCTCTTTCTACCTATCCACTGCATTTATCAACATAATTCCCCTTGGAATATTTATGTTACCACCCTTGTTTTCAATTCCGCCAACGGTTGTTTTGATTTTTCTGTACTCGAGTCAGTCCTTCCAACAATCTTTTTTTTTTCGATTGATTCACTTTTTTTTATGTAGCCATTTCACCCTATCTTCCCTGCACTTCCGTATTTTCTCACACCACAGTGAGTTTTACTTACGTATTTCTGAATTTCCCTTTTCGTATATCAACTCAGTTATTTCTTGTGTTACCCATAGTTCTTTCACAGATACTTTCCTTCTACGTATGTTTCTGTTTCCAGCTTCTGTAACTACATTTTTAGAGACGTCCTTTCCTCTTCAACTACACTACCTACTGAGATATTCATTATCGCTGTATCTGTAGCCTCAGAGCACGTCAAGCGTAGCTCTTCATTCCTTATTACTTCTATATCCCACTTATTTGCTCACTGATTTTTCCAGACTAATCACTTAGTGTCTTAAACTTCGACCTACTTTTCATCGTTGCTAAATTATGGCCTGAGTCTAAATCTGCTTCTTGGTATGCCTTACAGTCCAATGTCTGATTTCAGAATCTCTTTCTGACCATGATGTATCTCCAAGAATACTTCCTCTTCTTGAGATTCTTGAACGGAGTATTCCCTATTACCAGCTGAAAGTTGTTGCAGAACTCATTTAGTCTTTTTCCTCTCTCATTCCTACTATCAAGCCCATACTCTTCCTAAACCAGTCTTCTCCTCCTGCCCTTGCGACCTCATTCCAGTCACCCATGACAATCAGATGTTTATCTCCCTTTCCGTACCGACTTCCCCATTCAAAATCTTCATACACTTTTTCTAGCTCTTCATCTTCTTCTTGCGACATCGTCGTGAGTACCTGAACTATCGCTGCTGGTGTTGGTTTGCTGTTGATCATGAACACTGTAACTCACTCTCCACCCTATCTTCAGATTCATAACGTATCCTACTCCCGTTATACCATTTTCTGCTGCTTTTGATATTACGTTATGCTGGTTAGATCAGAGATCCTTCTCTTTTTTCCATTTCACTGCACTGACCCACACAATATCTGTATTTCGGATATCTTTTTTCAGATTTTCTAGCTTCCCTACCAAGTTCAAACTTCTGACGTTCCATGTCGCGGCTCGTAGAACGTTATCCTTTCATTGGTTATTCAGTTTTTCTCTCATGGTCAGTTCCCTCTCGTCAGTCCTCTCCCAGAGATCCGAATGGGGACTATTCCGGAATATTTTTCCAACGGCGAGATCATCATAACATTGTTTTCAATGACAGGCCACGATATCTTTAATTCAGTGGTTTCCGTTGCCTTCTGATTCCTCACGTTTTGATCACTGCTGATTCTTCGCCTTTTAGGGGTAGGTTTCCACCACGTGGGCAAGAGAGTGCCCGAACTTCCGTCGTCTCCTCAGCCCTCTTTAACAAGGCCGTCGGCAGACCGGGGGAATTTCTTATTCCGGCCACCATTGTCGATAATTTTAATTCGTAATTTGAGCAGTGACGATGTTCGAAACAAGGACCCTGGACCTTTTGATTATTAGTCGAACACGCTATCCCTAGACCACAGTTAAATAATGATACTCATTTGTTTATGTACTGTATGTCTTTGAGGTTGGGGCGGTACCCACAGGGTCTAGTACACATTAGGAAATTAAGGGCCGGAAACTCAGTGGTTGATGTCTCACATACATAGCTAGACAATAAGTTGCAACACTTATAAGGATGGAAAACAACGAAGTCTTACTCGTTTAGCATGTTTAGTACAATACGGCTACAACTGTACCAATCGTTACGAGCATCGATTCCAGTTGAGCTTGGATGACAGGCGCCTTTCCATCCAGCATCAACTCCGTCACCCGCGGCGGCTTGCTGATCGGTGCTGTGTCAGTCTCTCGTCAGCCGACGACCAGATGTTTCCAGAGGGTGTGAGGGGCCTGGAGAACTGACTAACCAGGGAGACCGTCCAACACACTCTGTGTCAAGGCAGTCCAGGACGGCGCGGACATCAAAGTGTCTTGTGCCGCCTCTCTGAAGGACAGCATGACGGAGACCACGAAGGTTGGGCACAGCTGCCATCATTGAAGCGTCCACTTTCTGTGATGCCAACAGAAGTCCCCATCTCCGATCACCACCGCGACGTTGCGCAGAATGGCGGAATGCTATGTTCAGCCCACATTACGTGCAATCATTGTACAACGACTGTTACCACCAAAACATTAGCACACAATTAAAAATCCTGCTTATTGTCTCCTTAAAAACGAGTATTGCGTTAGTGATAAACATACCATCCCTACTATAAGATTAGGAAATCAAGGGACACTTCATTGTTATAAGCCGGCCGCTGTGACCGAGCGGTTCTAGGCCCTTTAGTCCGGAACCGAGCTGCTGCTACGGTCGCAGGTTCAACTGCTACTTCGGGCATGGATGTGTGTGATGTCCTTAGGTTATTTAGGTTTCAGTAGTTCTAAGTATTGGGGACTGATACCTCAGATGTTAAGTCCCATAGTGCTTAGAGTCAATTGAACCATTTTTTCATTGTTATTTAGTAAGGACGCAAATTTCATCATGAGAAATGGTGAAAACTAATCCTTCAGATTATCTCTTTTGTTTCTTCCCATCTTATTAAACTGATCGATAATTTTTCCTCGGTTTACAAGTCTTACCGTTTTCGTCAGTAGTTAGAATAGTAATAGCAACTGTCTGAATGTTTCGAAAGCTGTATTTTTTTGCCTTTTATTCGAAAAAAAATCTCGTTCTATTTCTTACAGGTACCTGTCCCACACTTCATTTTAATTTTTTTTTAGTTTGCTCAGTATGCCTTTAATTAATAAACTTATGATCATTTCCTGACAAACATTCAATATCTATTACATTTAACGTGTGAGACATCAGTTCCCTGACGTTCTTCTCAACAGAAACAAACAACTCATTCGCTACCAGTTCAACGTTTAGAAAGCTATTTTGTCAGTAGATATCATGTCTCACATGTTTATCATATAATTTAATCTTGAATTTACTCTAAAGCTACGTTTCCTTTTTGAAAATTTGTCATACTTTTCCGTTTTAGCAGAAAATGGCGTTCAAACTATTCAACACCTGATTAACTAAGTCCTGGTTTTGCAGTGCAACAACTTGGGGATGAACAAAACGTTCGGATCTAATATTGGTAAAAACCAATGAAATGTGTTGGAGAAAATGTCAGAATACTAGTGGCTGCTAGCTGTTTTTAAGCCTATATCTGTATTTTTGTGTTTCTAGACTGACACCATGTAACCTCTGCCTGAGTTTGTTCAACATTTGCATGATGTGGAAATAAGCTGAACTGATTTTTCTTAAATATTCATCTACATAGTACTAAAAGATATCTGTCACTTAAATCAACTGCCAGGGGTCTTAGTATTGCTGTACACCTTGTAAGTAGGCTGTTTATGTTTTCTTATTGGCAACGTTACGTAGCGCTCGGTATGAAAATCACTGGCTGTGCTGTGTGCAGTCTGTAGCTAGTTTGCATTGTTGTCTGCCATTGTAGTGTTGGGCAGCGGCAGCTGGATGTGAACAGAGCGTTGCGTTGCGCAGTTGGAGGTGAGCCGCCAGCAGTGGTGGATGTGGGGAGAGAGATGGCGGAGAGTTTCTAGCTGCACTGCAGCATTGGTTATTATTAAAATTTAATAGATGTACTAATATCACTATTTTCTGTCTACAGACCCAGTGAAGAATACGTTTATGATGTACTTTCCTAGAAAAGAGAGCACAAATAGACATTTCCCTTCACAGGAATTGCATAAATAATTTTTTTTAATGACTTGGTAACTTTCTTGCAGAGTAAGTTTTTGTGATGCATCACCATAGTGTTAAGATGTGACATAGGTATTAAACATGGCCATTTTTACTGTAATATTTTTTCTGCTTGAGCTATGGCATGTTTAGGTATAATTTGCTGCTGCTGCTGTTTGCCAGGCATAGTGTTACTGAATTTGACTTTGTGTTACTCTGCTAAGCCAGTTTACTACTGATTTATTTTTCTTGTTTGCTGCACAGTGCCTTATATTAGTTGTAATATTGCAATTGCTTTGCCTATGTAAATTTTTTGTCATTGATGTTTGTGTTAATTGTTTTGTGCTGCTGCATTGCCTCGTCCCTTAGTTTAGCATCTGAGCTTAGTAGATTTAAGTTAGCTTAAGATGGGGTAGGCTATATCTGAGAACGAGTTGTGATGAATTGGAAGAAATGCATAAAGAAGCTATAAGAAAATGGTTTGGCCAAAACAGTATTTTGAAAGAGGATATGAACAAAAAAGTAGGGTTTAGGGACCACAGGTTTAGGTAGGATTTTCTTGGAAATAAATGATGAGGTAAGATAATAGAAAATAAATAATGAGGTAAGAAATGTGTGAACATATAAATACAGAAAGCATGCTTGGATAGGATTTTTTTGGTGGAAGCAAAGGTTGAAATAAGACGAAAGATCTATGGAATGAAGTTTTGGGTTGGACTGCAGTATAATATGTTACACTGAAAACAAACCCTGTCCTTTCCTTTTGGTGTTATCCCACTATGTGTTTGTGTACCCTTGTGTATTTGTTTCTTCCTGTCTCTGTGTAGTTTCATAGAATTTTTTCTTCTTCTAATACTAAGTTACATTCACTATGATGAGGAATACTGTTATCCTCAAATATAATTGGCATTAATAATATGTTATTTACCTTGTAAATATGCTTAGACGTTATTTATTCTGTTATGTTTTAATGCTCATGTGTGAAGTTGATGTTTCAAAATTTATTCTGATTTTTTATGTATTTACTTATGTCATAATCCCTGTAACACTGATGTATATGTTAGTTCGATTCTTTTGTAAAGCCTGTACTACAAATGTTATCTGTATTGTTATGTTCTTTAATGATGTATTTTGTACCTTTGTAATTGTATTCTCATGTTATAAAATCGTAATTGACACCGGTTCATCATATTAGTAACTTGTAAGTTACATTTCACTGCACACGTTTCTGTTGGTCATAGTATATGGACAATATGTGAGAAGTAGGGACTGTTAGTGTTTGCACGTGTGTTGATAATTCAGCAAGGGACTGGATAACAGCATTGCTTGTTCTAAGGACAATTCCAAAAACTTTGTGAGTGTACAAGTAGTGGTTTATGGACTTGCTGTATTATCCGTAAGACTCTTCAATGGTGATTGTGCACCTGAACAGTCACAACAGATGGCTGTTGGCCATCTCTACAAGGACTACAGTGCGTCTGCATCTTTGATGACCCAACAATACCATGATTTCTACACGGACTGCAGTGGGTCTGCACCTCTGGTGGCCCACCAATACCACAATCTCTACCAGGACTACAGTGGGTCTGCACCTTTGGTGGCCAACCAATACTGTAATCTCTACTGGGACTACAGTGGTCTGCTCTGTGATGACCTACCTACCAATCTTCTTCAAAACGTCGAATGACTCCGCTGTGGGTTTGCTCTGTTGTGGCCCATTACCTGTCAGCATGTCAAGAGTCAGCACTGTCTTTCCGTTGGAAGGACAACACTACTTCTTCAAGACTGCATGGAAATCCACTACTTCCGTGTGCATTCTCTTTTACTAATGAGACTTTGTGAAAAACAAAAACTGTAATTACTATTGTGATGAATGATCAGGACTATCTTTATGGACTGTGAGAAAATTTTAGCTTTTGACCAACACTGTATTAATAAGTGTGTGCATTTGATATCTTTCTTACTGTAATTATGAAAATCTTTTTCAAATCTGTATTGGCCACTGCCCAAAACAATTTGTAAAATTTTTTGTGGGGAGCATGGGGGCTATGTAAGTAGGCTGTTTATGTTTTCTTATTGGCAACGTTACGTAGCGCTCGGTATGAAAATCACTGGCTGTGCTGTGTGCAGTCTGTAGCTAGTTTGCATTGTTGTCTGCCATTGCAGTGTCGGGCAGCGGCAGCTGGATGTGAACAGCGCGTAGCGTTGCGCAGTTGGAGGTGAGCCGCCAGCAGTGGTGGATGTGGGGAAAGAGATGGCGGAGTTTTGAAATTTGTAAGAATGGATGTCATGAGGTGCTGTATATATTATGACTTTTGATGACTATTAAGGTAAATACATTGTTTTTTCTCTATTAAAATCTTTCATTTGCTAACTATGCCTATCAGTAGTTAGTGCCTTCAGTAGTTTGAATCTTTTATTTAGCTGGCAGTAGTGGCGCTCGCCGTGTTGCAGTAGTTCGGGTAACGGAGATTTTTGTGAGGTAAGTGATTTGTGAAAGGTACAGGTTAATGTTAGTCAGGGCCATTCCTTTGTAGGGATTTCTGAAAGTCAGATTGCGTTGCGCTAAAAAAATATTGTGTGTCAGTGTAAGCTCAGTCTTGTATAATTTTTCAAAGGGGACGTTTCAACCTGTGTTATAATATTTCAGGAACAGTCGTATCTCTGCAAGGATAAAAGACCATGCTATACCACGAACTAATTCCATTTCTGAACTATTATACAGGTCAAATAAATTGTCTGTACTGTCAATGGTATCATTTCTGGCACCACATACTTCGATTAGGCCCTTGTGTAACGCTTTTGTTAGATTTATTTCAAGCAGGCGAGTTGACGATTGGCGTTGTCAGTGCTCCGCCTGCTGTGTCTACCGAAGATCATGTTCGCTCGCTGGCCTGGCGGTTCGCACATCTCCGCACATGTACAGCACAGAATTGAATAGCAGGTAATCCAAACTTGCATGGTCGCTGCAAACCGCTGCATCCAGGCGAAATATGAACGTTCTAAATGCGGCGTGCAATGTACGGCTTGCTACTAGTGAATACGTACCAATTGTAACTCTGTTCCTGCCCTATTGTGTAGCGCACGTCGCTGAAATAGTATTAACTCTAAACAGCGTATTCTCAGTTACTCAGAGGTAATTGCATATGTGTTAATTTGATTTCCGTCAGTCCTGATTCGTAACCGAGTGCTGGGCTGCCATTTTGCAGCAACACAATACGGAACTGCTGGACGTTTTAATAGCATTATGCGACTCATCCGGGTAGAATTACTTTGAAACGTAATCTCTTTATCGAAGTAACACATACAGTAAATGTAAGCAAATTTCCAATCAAAATTGTTCACTGTTCTAATGGACTTTTGTTGCGCGTAAAGCTGAACAAACGACGTTACCAAATTGGCTACAAATGATATTGTTGCAGTGCCACGTAGCGAAAGAACAAACAACAAAAACAGTGTGTCAAATGTCGTAATAAATTATTTTATTGGACTGAAATTAGTTTTTATATACATATTTGACTGAGTAAAAACAAATGTCCCCTGTTTCTTTAGAAATACAGCTGATTAATAAGTCAAAAATTTTTGTCACATAAGACCTTCACATTTATTCTCGATACTGAATCTAAATTTCCTTTCTGATGGGCTCACAGCACATATTAAGTCGAAGTTGTTGCTGCATTTTTATTGACACTTTATTGATTCGTTATATATCAATTACTACGAGCTCGTTTCGCCATTTTCGCGATTTTCAAGTCATTTACAATGAAAGTATGATATTTTCGCCTATAGTATAATATCGAATTACTTGCTTAACATATATGTTAGTAGATACTTGTTTCACATCGCAGATGTTGTGACGTATATTGCGTACACCATCGTGTACTTCTACTCGTGGTTTTTAATTATCTCTCAGTGCTGTTTGTACGTTTATAATTGTAGATATACAGGTATAAGCATTACTGGAAAAAATTATGAAACATAGATAAGTGGTATGTAAATGCTGTTACAAATGTGACAAATAGGATGAGAGATAAGCGAAACTACACTCCAGGATACATTCCATACATTACTTAGTACTTGTTATAATACTATAAATACTGAAATAACTCTGACGGTTACGCTCTCAAGACTAAACTGATAAGCCGATTTTGATGAAATTTGCTGTGGAGACAGCTTGAGCGCTGAGGAAAAACATATGCCACTTTAGAAAGTGTGTAGCACAGAATATTTATTGACTTTAGGACTATGATGCGAAATGTGGAACAATAATTACTCTTCCAAAAAGCTATTTACTATTAGACTTTTGAACTTTATTATATTTGTGAAACGCTTTTGTAATTTGATATGTTCTACACGATACGATTCAACGTAATAAATACAATGCTTGTACAATCCTCTGCGTGTTTAATCCACACTTCTACGCTAATATCAGCTACATACCCGTCGCAGCTAAGCCTCTCAGCGCCACGGGTCTGTTGTAACTGCTGAGCTGTGTCGCGATTTGTGTGTACAGCACGTGGTCACGTGGTTAGTGTTACTGGCTCTTCATCATGGGGGCCCCGGTTCGATTGTCGGCTGGGAGGATTCATTCCTCTCGCGACTTGATGCGTCTGTTTTCATCACCATTTTACCATCATAGACGGGCAAGTCACCGACGTGGATTCAAATACAAAGACTTGCATCAAGCTTTGAACATCCCTACCCGGGTCTCTTCAGCCACTAAGGCCATACATGCGCATTTGATTCAGTTTTACTCGTATTCGAGTGCAGGAGCGGTTAACTACAATGCAACTGTTACAGATTCCTCACAGTGTTTAATCCATTCCAATCCATACTTGCATACTTATATTATACATGTGAAAGTAACTCTGTGTGTTAAGTTTTCACGACTGTACCACTGAATCGATTATGATAAAAAATTTAGTACGGAGATAGCTTCTTGAGGAAGCTCATAAGCTACTGTAGGAATGTGTATTATATTTTTGAGTATTATTTGCATTTTTCAATACGATGTACATGAGTGGGATGCAGATGACGCTGGAGAGATAGTCGTCGACACTTAGAGTTTATACTTTATAGGTTATTCTGCGACAATGCAAATACAATGCTTGTTTGTTCGAGGCATGCTGCCTCGGGATGGTAAGTCGCAGATGTTGTGTTTAATATTTTTGTCCTTGTCAGTTGCATAAATTTACAATTTTTGCTGCAGAAGCAGCAGGGTTAACACGCCAATTCTCAAACAACACACCGAAAAATTGTGAAGTACAGGTCTTACAACAATGTTTACGTACAGTATGCATGTCCATGTTAAGGCACCTGTATTCTTGTAGACATAACTTCTTATTAGCCGTAACTTGTCATACAATATGGTGCCAAAAGACATGAATACCTTTTCTACAGAAAGTCGTACTGTGGTCAACAAGTATTCTCATTCCTGAGTTAGCGTATGTGTCTGCTGTTGCAACCCACTTTCAGTAGTCAACAAGACCTCTTGGTAGGTGCATACATATACGGCTACCTGTTGGTTTTCTATGTTGCTGTCATGCCCACTGTCATTTATTGATAACATTTCTAAAAAGTAGACAAACGTAACACCTAAAATGCAATCCATATCCCCAGTGACGTGCACGCACTGGGCGCAAACTCCATACCAACACAAATCGTAGTTTACAATCACAAAGATGTGCCGTGCTGTATGTGTCAATCGGACTTATGGTTATTCCTTATCAGAGTGAAGGGGATACGTTGCTGACGGTAAAAACTTTTGTAGAAGGGTAAAGAAAGTCGATTGTGAGCCATAAAAGTGAAAGATCTTCCAGCGTGCAGACAACAGTTATTAATTGGTAAAATTCAAGAAATTTATATTCGATACTGTAAATCGGCAAGTTATTGTTATAAAAGTGTTAAGAATTGAAAGAATTGCATAGAAAGAAAGAGGAAGATAATGAGTGTTGTTGTTGTTGTTGTTGTTGTCTTCAGTCCTGAGACTAGTTTGATGCAGCTCTCCATGCTACTCTATCCTGTGCAAGCTTCTTCATCTCCCAGTACTTACTGCAACCTACATCCTTCTGAATCTGCTTAGTGTATTCATCTCTTGGTCTCCCCCTACGATTTTTACCCTCCACGCTCCCTTCCAATGCTAAATTGGTGATCCCTTGATGCCTCAGAACATGTCCTACCAACCGGTCCCTTCTTCTTGTCAAGTTGTGCCACAAATTCCTCTTCTCCCCAATTCTATTCAATACTTCATCATTAGTTATGTGATATACCCATCTAATATTCAGCATTCTTCTGTAACACCACATTTCGAAAGCTTCTATCCTCTTCTTGTCCAAACTATTTATCGCTCATGTTTCACTTCCATACATGGCTACATTCCATACAAATACTTTCAGAAACGATTTCCTGACACTTCCATCTATACTCGATGTTAACAAATTCCTCTTCTTCAGAAACGCTTTCCTTGCCATTGCCAGTCTACATTTTATATCCTCACTACTTCGACCATCATCAGTTATTTTGCTCCCCAAATAGCAAAACTCCTTTACTACTCTAAGTGTCTCATTTCCTAATCTAATTCCCTCAGCATCACCCGACTTAATTCGACTACATTCCTTTATCCTCGTTTTGCTTTTGTTGATGTTCATCTTATATCCTATTATCAAGACACTGTCCATTCCGTTCAACTGCTCTTCCAAGTCCTTTGCTGTCTCTGACAGGATTGCAGTGTCATCGGCGAACCTCAAAGTTTTTATTTCTTCTCCATGGACTTTAATACCTACTCCGAATTTTTCTTTTGTTTCCTTTACTGCTTGCTCAATATACAGATTGAATAACATCGGGGACAGGCTAAAACCCTGTCTCAATCCCTTCCCAAACGCTGCTTCCCTTTCATGCCCCTCGACTCTTATAACTGCCATCTGGTTTCTGTACAAATTTTAAATAGCCTTTCGCTGCCTGTATTTTACCCCTGCCACCTTTAGAATTTGAAAGAGAGTATTCCAGTAAACATTGTCAAAAGCTTTCTCTAAGACTACAAATGCTAGAAATGTAGGTTTGCCTTTCCTTAATCTATTTTATAAGATAAGTCGTAGGGTCAGTATTACCTCACGTGTTCCAGTATTTCTGCGGAATCCAAACTGATCTTCGCCGAGGTCGGCATCTGCCAGTTTTTCCATTCGTCTGTAAAGAATTCGCGTTAGTATTTTGCAGCTGTGAGTTATTAAACTGATAGTTCGGTAATTTTCACATCTGTCAACACCTGCTTTCTTTTGGATTGGAATTATCATATTCTTCTTGACGTCTGAGGGTATTTCGCCTGTCTCACACATGTTGCTCACCAGATGGTAGAGTTTTGTCATTACTGGCTCTCCCAAGGCCGTCAGTAGTTCCAATGGAATGTTGTCTACTCCCGGGGCCTTGTTTCGACTCAGGTCTTTCAGTGCTCCGTCAAACTCTTCACGCAGTATCACACCTCCCATTTCATCTTCATATACATCCTCTTCCATTTCCATAACATTGTCCTCAAGTACATCGCCCTTGTATAGACCCTCTATATACTCCTTCCACCTTTCTGCTTTCCCTTCTTTGCTCAGAACTGGGTTTCCATCTGAGCTCTTGATATTCATACAAGTGGTTCTCTTCCCTCCAAACCTCTCTTTAATTTTCCTGTAGGCAGTATCTATCTTACCCCTAGTGAGATAAGCCTCTACATCCTTACATTTGTCCTCTAGCCATCCCTGCTTAGCCATTTTGCACTTCCCGTCGATCTCATTTTTGAGACGTTTGTATTCCTCTTTGCCTGCTTCATTTACTGCGTTTTTATATTTTCTCCTTTCATCAATTAAATTCAATATTTCTTCTGTTACTCAAGGATTTCTACTAGCCCTCGTCTTTTTACCTACTTGATCCTCTGCTGCCTTCACTACTTCATCCCTCATAGCTACCAATTCTGTTTCTACGGTATTTTTTTCCCCAATTCCTGTCAATTGTTGTCTTATGCTCTCCCTGAAACTCTGTACAACCTCGGGTTTAGTCAGTTTATCCAGGTCCCATCTCCTAAAATTCCCACCTTTTTGCAGTTTCTTTAATCTACAGTTCATAACCAATAGATTGTGGTCAGAGTCCACATCTGCCCCTGGAAATGTCTTACAATTTAAAACTTGGTTCCTAAATCTGTCTTACCATTATATAATCTATCTCATACCTTCTAGTATCTCCAGGATTCTTCCATGTATACAACCTTCTTTTATGATTCTTGAACCAAGTGTTAGCTATGATTAAGTTATGCTCTGTGCAAAATTCTCCCAGACGGCTTCCTCTTTCATTTCTCTCCTCCTATCCATATTCACCTACTACGTTTCCTTCTCTCCCTTTTCCTACTACCGAATTCCAGTCACCCATCACTATTAAATTTTCGTCTCCCTTGACTTTCTGAATAATTTCTTTGACTTCATCATACATTTCTTCAATTTCATCGTCATCTTCAGAGCTAGTTGGCATATAAACTTGTACTACTGTAGTAGGCGTGGGCTTCGTGTCTATCGTGGCCACAATAATGCGTTCACTATGCTGTTTGTAGTAGCTTACCCGCACTCCTATTTTCCTATTCATTATTAAAGCTACTCCTGCATTAACCCTATTTGATTTTGTATTTATGACCCCATATTCGCCTGACCAAAAGTCTTTTTCCTCCTGACACCGAACTTCACTAATTCAAACTATATCTAACTTTAACCTATCCATTTCCCTTTTTAAATTTTCTAACCGACCCGCCGATTAAAGGATCTGACACTCCACGCTCCGATCCGTAGAACGCTATTTTTCTTTCTCCTGATAACGACGTCCTCTTGAGTAGTCCCAAGAGGACGCCATCATCATTTAAACATACAGTAAAGCTGCATGCCCTCGAGAAAAATTACGGCTGTAGTTTCCCCTTGCTTTCAGCCGTTCGCAGTACCAGCATAGCAAGGCCGTTTTGGTTAGTATTGCAAGGCCAGATCAGTCAATCATCCAGACTGTTGCCCCTGTAGCTTCTGAAAAGGCTGCTGCCCCTCTTCAGGAACCACACGTTTGTCTGGCCTCAACAGATACCCCCCCCCCGTTGTGGTTGCACCTACGGTACGGCCATCTGTATCGCTGAGGTACGCAAGCCTCCCCACCAACGGCAAGGTCCATGGTTCATAGGAGGGGGGGGGGATGAGTGTTATTAAATTGATATAGACGTCAACCAAGAAGCGATCACAGGACACGCTGAAATCTTATGGGACCAACAGAGTCAGAAAATTACTTTTGCAAGCTATACTGTTTATGAGTAAGCACTAATTGCTTGTGAGAATTATTTGAATATATTTTGTGTTAACCAGAATTCTTATTTACTATAGCAGAAAACACTACGGCATCCTGGTCGTAGACAGAAGGCCGCTCCTTGTTTTCTATAGAACTCATAGTCCCCCCCTCCCGCCATATATTAATGATTTCATTTGCTAATGAAATTTTTATCGTTCATTGTTAAAAGGTCCCTTAGCTAATTATAAAATTCATACTGATTACGTAAAGGAATCCGGGTTGTTCTTTTCAAATAAGAGAAGCGAGTCTTTGCGTAATAAAAACTAGCCTCCTTCTGACAACGATCAGGATCCGACCAGAAGACGGACTTCTTCGACCTCTTTCGTGTTTCTTGTGGCAAACCTGTGCCAAAGTGGGAACACGACATTCTAGTATGAAACACATTACATATATAATTATCGCGCTAAAATTGAAAGAACTGAAATACATTTAATTTAGTTCACTTTTTTCTTTTATCATGCTAGAAGACAGACGGAGATAATCACACAGATTTTCACACTCTGGTTCACATGCAATCGTGAATTATTTAATTTCATAATCAAAACACAAATTTTCTGACTGAAACATTTTTCCACGGTTGGAAACTATGGAGACTACGAAACACTCCCTAAGGAGTACAATGTGGATGTTCAGGTAGGATATAACGTAGAATGATTGATTTCTCTTTAAAAAGGGAATTGCATTGGAGATCAATCAATTACATCTGCTTACACACACAAGGGCATTCTCGACTGAAACGGAAAACTGTCTCGAAAACTGCACTGCGCTCAAAAACGGTTACAAAACTGTCCTTGCCACAACGAATTCTTCAAATCGTACTTTTTTTTTTAACGCAGATGGGCTTAAGGAAGTGGACTGAGCTTTTCCTCAGAATTTTTCCCTTCTATAATGCTGCTTTCTTTTAAATGCATCCGCATCAAATTAGAAACAAGCTGATTCTCACCTTGCAGTGTTTTATTATGGATGGTGTGCAGTCCAGTTCACTTAAAATGTGAGGTCCGCAATAGATTTCGGATTTCGTAATTTTCTTTCTTGTACTCCTTTTTCGATCATAAATTCAACAACAGCGGGCTTTAAATCGGCAAATCGCTCCAGGTATGCTTCTTGACTTAACAAATGTATTGCGCAGTAATATATGACGTCTCCATACTTTCCGTTCAATTCCCCCTAAAATGTCTGCAGCAGACAGTGGAATATTGGGTGCGAGAGCAGAAATTCAATTTCTTCACATGCCACATTCTTCCCAATTTGCTAGAAAGTGCTTCTTGATGCACGAAGCAATGAACTCTGTCTGTCTATCGTTATAATTTTTTGCTCTTTCGTTGTCAAATAAGTCTTATTTCTTTCGGCATGATGTAACGTGGTTTGCAGGACCGCCCATTATGGAACTGCAAAGTAGATACTGGCAATTCTCGTCTCTCTCTTCTGCCACTCACATTAGTTTTTAAAGGTTTGTGGCGGTATATCGCTTGACTGTCTCTATTTGTGCAAACAGCCCCTGAACCTGTGAATGACGAATGCCACGAACAAGTAGCGAACGCGTAAGCAGCGGTGAAACCATGATTTAGCCAAACTGAAGAGACTCGTGTCGGCCTAAAAATGCCACAGTTCACTACTAAATGAAATTTTCCGCTGTACCGAGTACATCCGGGAAGGAACGAGTAAACCAAAGCTGAGACGGGCCTAGCATTGGTCCACTCGCGGCCCGCACACCAGGCCCGCACGAAATTCAGCACAGCGTAGCCTGTCGCCGGCCGGAGTGGCCGTGCGGTTCTAGGCGCTACAGCCTGGAGCCGAGCGACCACTACGGTCGCAGGTTCGAAACCTGCCTCGGGCATGGATGTGTGTGATGTCCTTAGGTTAGTTAGGTTTAATTAGTTCTATGTTCTAGGTGACTGATGACCTCAGAAGTTAAGTCGCATAGTGCTCAGAGCCATTTGAACCATTTAGCCAGCGTAGCCTGTCCTGCTTTACACCAACATGTCACTTCACAAAAGAAATCGACACCCCTCGCGAAGTGACAAACAGCGTACTGACATCAGTGCAAAAAGCATTTCACATTCTGACTGCACACTATGCCATATTTTCACCTGGTGACAGAAAGTGGAACTGTTATGTTTTGGCTCCATTTTTACGCTTCATGAGCGTACCGATTAACGAACCGTGTCTCTGTGTCGTGAGACGTGTACAGCCGCACTGCAGGCACTCTGAACACCGTACCTTGAACCATAACCACACGGTACTTCATGCATCTTAAGACAGGCAGCTCAAACTACAACACATACCCCGGTAAAGATCATGTGAGTGGGGTAGCGTGTCTTAAGACGCGTCAAATACAGTGGTGTGCAAAACTTAGGGTAGAAAGTAACTTCCGGAGGAAGTGTCGCGCCAAGTAACACAGCTCGCTGAAGCTTTGACTATATGTAGAAAGAACTCCTACAGTTTATTGCAAAAAATAACTGACGGAAACACGCAAGGAGACAAACAGAAATAACACTTTTCTTCAAACGCAATAAATACAATGAAGACACCCCAATTTATAATGGCTGATTTGATCAATTCTAAAGCCGCGACATGGTTCTTAATAGCTTGTGCAGTCACCAGGACGACAATGCATTCTCTGCAACGAGCTCCCACGCTGTTCACAAGATTGGCAAGGAAATCTTGTGGTAGTAATACACCTGAATCACTAAACCGATCATGTTAGAGAACTCTGGACCGACCCTCGTGCGGTGTGAGGTGGAGGACCACATAATGAACCCAGCAACATTGTCAGATACGGTCATTTTGGTGGTCCAGGCTTTATGATGTGCGGAGGCGCCATGTTCCATGAGCGTAATGATCTCCAACTTTTTAAACAATCACGGTACAGTCAACAGTCAATGCTGTTGTAACACAATACTCCTTCCCCATTTCCGTCCTTTCAGGCGTTCATTCGGTCCTCACACATTGACGACAATCCATGACTGCATCGAACAGAAGGAGCTCTTTGGAACGAGAGGATATACTTGTAAGAAA
This sequence comes from Schistocerca cancellata, assembly GCF_023864275.1. Lineage (NCBI taxonomy): Eukaryota > Metazoa > Arthropoda > Insecta > Orthoptera > Acrididae > Schistocerca > Schistocerca cancellata. The sequence continues at coordinate 768,293,649 of NC_064630.1, forward strand.
ATCAAACACCTACAGCTGTCCTTATGATCTCATTCAGCAGTTTCGGCGCTTCAATGCGCTATCTTCAGGCCTTAGTTGATGCGTTATCATCATCTGTATATACGCCTTGTCAGTGGCTAACATACCCGTTTGCGCAGAATATCTGTAACTGAGATGTCAGCACTCCAACCATCAACTGCCAACTGCCTACTGCCAACTGTCTCCAATGAGTTGGCAGTTGATGGTTGGAGTGTTGACATCACAGTTACAAAATAGTCTGTATGTGCCAGTTATATCGAGTACTGATGCAGCGTATATATGAATCGTGATAAACCATCAACTAATTCGTGAATATGGCGCACTGAAGCACCGAAACTGTTAGCTATACAATAAATAATATCATAAGGACGGTTGTAGGCGTTCCATTTCCCCAAGACCTCCAGTCAAAAAGATGGAATTACAAATAGGAGAGAATATTCGGCGGATGGACTGGTTTGCATGATTCAGCCATCTTAATTCCAATGGAGCACATGTGAAATGCGTTGAGGAGATGCATTACAGCACGTCCACATTCACCAATGACCATCCATCAGTTATCAGCTACGCTGGAGGAGGAAAGGGACCCTCCTACCACACAACTCTTTACCAAACTTGAGTTCAACATAACAGCATCTTGCAGAGCGTGCATTGCTCTTCGTGGCGATCACACACCTTATGAAGAACTATATCGTGTCTTTTTTAATGTCCATGGAGCATCATATATAGCGGTGACTTCGGTGTAATTATTGTATTTGATTAGATGTGTCATTTTTGTCCTTTCAATTGCATATTTTTTCTATACCGTAGCTGTTCCTTCGACCTATGGCCCAAATTTCATCGAGTTATGTTACTTGGCAGTGACACAACCTACGAAAACTAATTTCATGCTGCAGTTTTGCACACCAGTGTACTATTCCGGGCGAGTTTAATTTTACCAGCCCTGTATAAAGACATAACTTGCTGTTCCTTCAGTGCTAAATTTCTTCACGTTAAGCCGTTGTTGGGTGCCTGACCTTTGAGCATAGCGAGTAGAAGAAAAAGTGTGCCGTCTCCGCTAGTTCACAGGTTCCGCCACGAGATGTCAGTTGATGCGCTTGTTCAGCTAGTTTGGATAGTTTCCGGGCAGTCATGGAAGTTTTTGAAGACTTCAACTCCTTCCGAATTTGTTTGGCTCTGAGCACTATACGACTTAACTTCTGAGGTCATCAGTCACTTAGAACTAATTAAACCTAACTAACCTAAGGACATCACACACATCCATGCCCGAGGCAGGATTCGAACCTGCGACCGTAGCGGTCACGCGGTTCCAGACTCAAGTGCCTTTAACCGCACGGCCACACCGGCCGGCCCGAATTTGTTTAATGCCAGTGAAAAACCGGCATTTCATATGATGAAGAATCAGCTTGGGAACGACGTCCATCACATGGTCTTCGCAGCATCCAACGTTAGATATTTCAACACTTATGTGGTCCAAACTATTGAGGCAATCATAAAAAATGCCCCATACTGTCCTCACGGTGTTTTATCTCTGATATGGAGTGCCTGGCAGTGGGTGGCAACACAATGCATCTACTATGAAAAACGTATCTTTTGGGGTTGTCCGGATACTTTTGATCACATAGTGTATGACTGAATAAATGGCCTCTAGTATGAAACCATGCATTTCCGGCAGTAAGTTCGTTAGCACTTTTTTGTTCCCTGTCCTCTTATTGATAATCCCTAGAGTTTGAGAGTTTGTATACGATGGAAAAAAAGTCACCCTCTATACAATTTTTTATCACTAGTAAACCTAGACTAGCAAAAAGACTGGTGAGCTTTAGTTTAATCCTGAATGAAGGAGACTCGCAATTTCAGAGTAGATAGTTCTCAAAATCGACTCGTGAATCCCCCGTGAACATCCCGACCGCTATAGCGCAGTCGATGATATCCAGACGGACAGCGGTGTATTTCCCGTCCTCGTGCGGTGACGTTTGTGGTGGGTGGATGGTCTGAGGCACCTTGCCGCAGACACCGCAGGGGCACGACAGCTACCCGCGCTACTAGCAGCCTTGCTGACAGGGGGCCCCGCAGCGGTTGTCACGACCACAATCGACTGGCGCCCGAGTCGATACGTCTGTGGTCAACGCTGCGAACCACAGCTCGGAGCGCCGCCAGCGGGCATGTTCAGCGTCTGCGTCAGACCCCTCCGGCTAAGGGACGTCTATCGCACACGTGGTGTGCGTAGCGGCTCCTCTGCTGTCTCGTGAGGAACACCGCAGTGAGGGTCACCCAATCAATTGCTAGTATCAAATGTGTGTGAATTCCTAAGGAACCAAACTGCTGAGGTCCCTAGACTTACACACTAATTAAACTAACTTAACTATGCTACGAACAACACCCACACCCATGGTCGGGGGAGGACTCGAACCTCCGGCGGGAGGGGCCGCACAATCCGTGACATAGGGTCTCAAACCGCGCGGACATTCGTCCCTTCTTGCTAATATCGTTTTCTAGATCGTTTGAGAAAGGTTTGAACTCAGCACTAGTGTCTAACCTCGATTAAGTAAGGTCTTCAGTTTCAAATATTTTGCTGTTAACACATTATATAATGAAAATTTACAAGTATTTAAAATGAATAGCGTTATTTTCTATTTTCGTGAGTCTTATACATTAGGTTGAGCATATCCAGTGGCATAGCTACCATACGGCTAACCGAGGCAGTGCCCCAGGGCCTCTAAGCTCAAGGGGCCGCTCGGCTTCCATGAACGACGTTCAAAAAGTTGTATAATATCTTAGCTGAATCAAGAATTTTCCAATTTTAACTTTTTGGACCCTGAAAAACAAATCTCGAATGACAGCCACTGAAATCACAATAATTTCTTCCACTTCCACAACATGAACGTAACAGCGTGTATTGTAGAGTTGTGGCGATTCGTGAATGAGTCGTTCATTTGAACGACTCTAAATAAAGAATCGTACGAATCGAATCGTGATACGGACGAATCGTCGTTCAAAAGAATCGTAAGAGCGATTGCGTGTTTCCGAGTCGTGACGATTCAAGTTCCAACGATTCATCGATTATTAGTACGCTATGCTTCGAAGGCAACTTCCGAATCATGCCGAGTGGTGCCGAATGATTACGACCGCCAGATGGCAGTCAAGTGGAGGATGCGTGTGAACAAAGGAAGCTCGGAACGAACAAACGAAGTTCGTGGGCCGTAATATTACTGTGAAAACCAAGCTCAAGCTGACACTTGGCGGTGGCTGAGGGGAACGAGCCTAAAGGCATTTCCCATTTACGTCAGCTTACTTTGCGCGAGTAATACACGAACTAGTGACGACAGGAACGGTATACAGCGAGAACACAGCTCTCAATACACACGATTAAAATCAAGAAATCCAAGTATGATGAATAAATACGTACCTCTTATATGTTGCAGATGCAATGCAAAACACACACACCTTCTTTACACACGAGCAATAGCACTTGGATTATGTATTATATTTCGCGTATCTCGAAAACGGCCCTAACGATTTGAATGAAATTTTGTATTTAGACTTGTTTTTGCTTTTGAGTTCACCTACATAGTTCCATTCTTTCGTAAAAAGTCAATTTTGCAGTATATATATCCTACATAGCTCCATTCGTAAAAACCCAATTTTATATTATAAAAACGCTATTTCACATGTTTTAATAACGCCATCTCGTAAAACTTTGTTGGTACGTATTGAATGTAGTTAAGGTTTCGGTTTTTATCTGTATCTGTATATTGGTGTCTTTCCTTACAGCACGCGATTTTACACAAAAGAATTTTTTAAATAAAAACGCGAATTTCGTGTTACTTGGGAACGGCTTTAACAGTTTTGATAGAATTTTATATTTAGATAAAGATTATGATTTTTAAGTTTATCTATATTGGTGTGTTTCCTGAAAAAACTCGATTTTACACAATAAGTATTTTATATCACAATTTCGTAAATCCTTGCTACTATTGGATGTTACAGTAGAGGTGTATCAAAATTTTGTGAGATGGCGGTATAACATTATCCGAATACGAACACGTTGGACTTACTGTACATCCAATAGGAACAATCATCCTAGATATGTTTTAAGTTAGACATGGTTTCCTCTGATCGCTGGTATCTCGGAAATGAAAATTTATATTTATTTAACTGTTTGCTTTCAACTTTATTTGAACAGGATGATATGAGCCAAACCACGTCTGCCTCACTGCTAGATTTTGTTACTGTAAAACAGACGTCTGTAGTTAGATACGCTCAAGCCACACAACCAAACTGGCACACCACGTACTTTTGCACTACCTTTCGCACAAATCGACTCCTCTTTCCTGGCATACTGAAATAAAACAATAGATGCAGTCAAATAAAACGTGACCTTTCATCAATTAAGGTATTACACGTATAAATCGAGAATCACAATTGTAACGTCGTATGCATGTTTACTCACAAATAAACTATTTCTGGCATATCTTATCTTGACACAGTTCGATTGTAACCCCATTGACAATTTGACATGTCCTGCCATCTGTGAGTAAGATGTAGAAGTTTTTGCATTCCGTAAGAATCGTGCCATAGCAGACTACGATGAATCGTGAAAGAATCGTGAACGAATCGTAGGAATCGATTCGCAGTGTGAGATTGAATCGTAGGAATCGAATCGGGAAAAAGAATCGTGTTGCCCAACTCTAGTGTATTGCCTGTCCGCTAAGACGTGGGCCCTGCTGCCGTTCGGGTCTCGTCGGTTGAAGTCGGACTTGTCATGGCTGCCAATCGTTGAGAACTAACAGTGAGTGGCGCTGAATTACTAGCAGTGTGTTTGACAATACAGTGTGTGACCACGATCGAATACTAAGTCTCTACAATGTACTCCTATTATTAAAGAACACTGTAATGGCGTTCGTCAGTTCTAACGTCGACAGCGATAGGTACTGGGCGCGACCTTTCCTCCCCACCTCTGCCCTGGCCTTACTCCGCACGGTCCCAGAATTCTTCACGGCAGTGACGGGACACGACACAGGTGAGATGTAGTAATACGGCATTTAGCGTGGTAACCCAATTGATTGTATAGGGAATTCCTCTAAGCGAATAATCTGTAATCATTGTTCCCGATGAAGTGCTCTGACCAATTGCACTTTGAATTTCATAAAGGAAGAAGAGAAATCGTGGATCTTGGTCTTGGATGGTTTTGTGGTTCGTATTACTGATCGGCTCGTCATCAGTGTAGCAAATAACAGCTTCAGTGGTGACCTGTGTGGCTGTATCCATCAGATTCAGATATCGAAGGAGCTAAAAGATTACCGGATGAGTTAATAACGGTGAGTACTGCTTTCCGTGGCATCACGTTTTTTACGTACTCTTTCTGAACCGACATATCAGGTCCACTTGGCTGTTAACGTGCGTAGTTCCGAAGTTTTAAAGAATTTTAATTCATTGTCTTAAAATCAATCACCGTTTGCTGTTCTGTCGTTTCTCTGTCCGTCGACGTTTCTAGTTAGCTGGTGTACCGGTGATATTATAGGACAACTTGACATTATCATCTGACTTAAGTGTACTCTAGAGGGCGTGCTTTACGCTCCACGGTAGCAGCAGGCCATCAAGGTGACAGCAAAAGCGGAAGTATATACAGCACAAAGTCTATCATCACGTTTATTTTTAACAGCGTATAAAGTCAGTCCAGTGCAGTGAGTACTCGACTCGACCACATACGGTAACAAAGCGTTAGGACTGTGTTTAATCTGCAAAGTGAACTAAAATCATAGATAGAAAAAAAACCTAGTGTTCCCTTTAAGCGAAAACAACATCAGGGAAAAGAAGAGAGTAAACAAAAATTGACCAAAATTGTCAAATTTCTTTGCTCAGCCTACAGCAAGTACTTCCGATCCAATGATTTCTGTTGACTGTGACTCAGATTATGTGGTATCTGTTGAGAAACCTACTGAAGATCATCCGAGAGTAATTAGAGTTTAAAATACTGCCGGCCACGACGAAGCTACCGATCACGTCAACAACATCTGTATGGCATATGAAAAAGGTAAAGAGATGTCGACTTACACACTCTTTGAAAAGGTAAGTAAATCTTCCTATGACTTGGGAAACTTCACGAACAAGACACTGAGTGATAAAGAAAAATGTCTAATTCTTATTAAGGGACCGCGACTGCCTTCAGGAGAATTTACTAAAGGTCCCCATCAGAACAACAGATGTTTTCAACATAGTACTATGTTTCAGTTTCTAAGTAGGGACCAGTTAATCGTTTACGCGTGTGTTATTCCAAAATTCTAGATGCTGCCTATTGTTAACCTTGCTCATTGTTTGCTTCGCAAAGGAATAATGTATGGAGACGGGTAACAGGGTCTGAAAGTACTTATCAGAAGGAGAACACAGTTTCTCGAGCGGCCATACGGAGAACCGTGCTGTGTACAAAGTTTGGGAAAAGAACGACACTATCGACAGGGAAACTGAAAAAGAAATTTGTAAAGAAGCATCAGTTTGGAAAATGGTTCTTGTAAGGTTATTCGATTTTATACTTACTCTAGCAAAAGTCCATTGGCTTTCAGAAGACGTAAAGAGAACTTAAGTCGGGAAGAAGGATACCAAGGGAATTTTCTGCCTGATACGGTAACATTTTGCGGCAAGTTTTGGATATGCCCAAAGGTTATCATTTTCACTTCCAAGAAATTTTTTGTATTTTATTTTTTTTTATTATTTTCAGTTGATAATATTGGAAAATATTTTAAAATCTACAAGGTATCTAAGTCCAACAATTCAAAATGAAATGAGTGATTAGGGAACAAACTTGAAAATAAGCTGCTAGAACAAATTAGAGCATCGTTGCTTTTCGCCATTATAATGAACACTTAACAGGATATGTCGAAGGTAGATCGGCTAAGCATTGTTCTGACACCTGCAATAATAACAAGATCTGAATGTAGACAACCAGTTGATATACAGGTAAAATAATTATTTTTGGCTTTTATGCAGTCATCAAACACGGCGCAGCAGATTTAGCCAAGCAGACCAATAAATTATTTTCATTGACAAAAATATTGATTGAAAAAAGTGTGTGAATCGAGGTTATGATGCGATCAGTATGGTGAGTGGTGTTAATAATGGTGAACAAAAGCAGATAAAAATATTCAGCCAAATGCGGAGTACGTACATTTTGCCAGTCATAATTTGGTGATAAATGATGCTATTAGCTGTTCTCTGGAAGTAAAGACTTTTTCACAACAATACAAGACTTATATAATTTCTTCAGGAATAGCATTAAGCGTTGGGATCTACTGTCGAAATGTATTGGCGAATCAGATACTACTCCAAAAAAATTAAAATAATACTAGATGGTCTAGTACAGTTAATACTGATACGTACGCTAAACCCTCTGGGCAGAACAGGTAATTAGGATTGTGGAAAGGGCCAAATAGGTTGGGGTCATTTTCGTCTTCTAATTGTAATTTAATGCAATTTAATAGCACTTTTACAACCAAAGCGGAACATAGCCGGACCTTTACCGAATACAACTCATTCACGGCTGAAGGCATCCAAACAAGAAATCTCAACAAATCAATAAGATAAAAATCCAATTAAGATAGCAATAAGACAATTAAAAAAATAATCACCGCCCAATAGATAGAACAAATATATGTAAGCTGCAATACAAATGGCCGAGAGCCACAATTTAGTTTCAAAATTTTAGAATATATTACCACTGACTTTTAAAGACAGAAGGCTGCAATGATTAAGCTTGAAAGATAAACAATAAATTTGTAAAATTTTTAAGAAAAAAGAAAAGATAACCATAAGCCTTAAATTTTAAGCAGCTGAAAACAGATATTTAAACAACGGTGGCACTCAGAAGCCTCCAGGGAGGTCGGTCTGCCCGCATTCACTTAGGCGCGACAGGTGGTGAGCCCAACTACACTTGATCCGTCGGAACCCAACCAGGGGACAGCCACGGATCGACCGACACAACGACTTGCTAGCCGTCAATCAGTACATGAGAACTCAAACAGAAAAGATTCCCAACGTGATAATCCACAATGGAGTATGTATTAGCTGTCAAAATTACACACCATGTTGGACAGCGACAACAGGTGAGGAAAGGACGCTGTCTGAAATTACGTTAGTGGCCAGGGCAGATAACCGGAACACAAACGGCCACAAGGCAGAAAATTCCGCTGGTGCACTCAAATTGCAGTTAACCAAAATAGTTAATTGTACCGCATGGTGGCTAAATTCCAGCAGGAGAAACAATTGGTGTTGCTCACAGGAAAACCTCCCCAACAGCAAACCACCGAAACGAACCACCACAACATGAATGGATGTGGCTTGGGTAGTTGAAACCACTACTCAACTTTGACGTCCTGGGTCGGTGAACCACGAAGCTCGTAACGAGCGGACAGCTCCACACATGCTCCATAACTGCGCAGGGTCTGCTAGCGGACCCAGCCGACTGCACCGCGCGGAGATAACTTCCCTCGTCTGCAACAACCGACCGATTCCTCTCAGAATGCCATCTAAAACAGTCGTCAGTGGAAATAACACCAACTACGCACACAACCTGACAAACACTGCACGAAGACCTGAGCGACACTCCAGACATACACGAAGACAAATCGGGAGTCGATGCACACACACACAGCCGACTCATGGACGATCGGCGAGCGAAAACGCGTCATCCGGTAAGACGACCGACCGACGATCCACCAAGACCGCGGCCCAGCTCAAGTGGTGCGTGACGGCAATGGTCGGGCGCGCCATGTCGATGCAGGCCTCACTGCTGCTCCAACCCGACTGCACTAGTGCTGGATTGCAACTCCCTGACTGACAGGTCTGGACTGCGCTCCAGACACGTTCCAACTGACTGGCAACCCAAACTCGCGAGCCGAACTATCCCTACGACAGACAGCGACCGGGAAGTAATAGCAGTCCAGCAAAGATACAACGAGAGGGGCTATATCGATACGCACTGCTAACGCCGCTCACGGTCAGGCAAAGAAGCAATTCAGTGACAGTAGTAATTTAAATTAACGTAATGAGGCGGAAGTAGTTAGAAACAGGGTGTAAAGTACGTGATGGCGGGAATACGAGCCACGCACGGCTCAAATACTATATCTACAATAAAACTTAGTTTTTTTTTAACATACAATCAAGAAATTGTTAGAAACAGTACTGAAGAGATCCAGTGAAGATGAGCCTAAGGAAGCAGAAAGTATCAGAACAAAATGTGAAATTTCGAGTTCGTGTTCCTTTGTGAATTCATGCACCAAATATTGAATTACAGCACTTATGCATCCAGCATTTTAAAAAATGTGATTTCGATTTGTACCGTGCAAGTAGAGCTATTTAGAATCATTGAAGTGCAAAGCCAGTGGAACTGCAAACAAATATAACATTGATCAAAATTTTCAAGAAAAGCACTAAATTTGAGTTAAAATACATTCTGATAAATGGGCTTCTGACCACCGATTTCGAAACAGGGAAGACGTATTTAAAATTATTATTTTCAAAATCGTACTAGACGCAATAACAGCTTAGTTAAATATACTTTACATTGGCATGAGTGCAGCCTGTAAAATATTTAATTTCCTAATACTATCACTTTTGCTCACTGTAGATGAGGCAACTTTGCAACAAAAATGTGATCAATTCCAAAGGAAATATTTTGATACAACAGATTCTAATTTTTTTCTTCAATTTATTGATACTTGTTGTACCTAAATTGGCTCTGGCATGGACTGTTCATCAATTATGTAATGAAATCACAATTTAATATGCAATGCTAGAATGTGACATTACGGAAGTGTTTGCCGCAATTTTATTATTTCTTACAACACTTATCACTTGTACTACAGCCGAAAGATCATTTAGCATATTAAAAGTAATCAAAACGTATTTAAGGTATAGTATGGCTCAAGTTTTACTCCGACGTTTGATACTTACAGCAATCGAAACAAAGCTGCATCAAATCTAGATTGAACGGTGCTTCCACAAAAACTAAAGCCATAAGAAGACTGTAAAATAAATTGTTAACATAAAATTGTCTACTTCGTTTTACTGTGTACCTAAAGTATTAACTGTAATCTACTACAGTCACGAAAACATGGTCCCTGCCTCAGACGCTTACCGATTGGAAATCGTATCTCTAAACGAAATAAGGCTGATCTGTCGCAACAATGAGCTCACAGCGTACTAGTTTACCGAGGGTCGCCTGCTCTGATAATAGCCACATTCCCGCATCTCTGTGCCACCGTAGAGACGCAACTACTGACTCGACTCTTCCCAACGCGCTTCGCTGCATGTGTCATGTTTTCATGGCTGAGTAATACTTCTTCACTGTTTATTTCTTACCAGGTTCTGCCCGCGACTTCACTCTCCTAGTATCGTCCAACAGTGAAAATTATCCCATGGGATCCTTTTATCCGCTTGGAAGTGTCCTAAGTCCTACCAAGGACGAACTCTATCCGCGAGCAAAATTTCATCAAAATCCAGCCAGTTTCTGCGTGAAAGTGTATCAAACAAAGTAACTTTCACATTTATAATATTATTAGGAAGTCAATTAAATATTATCTGTGGCATTACACATACTAGTTTAATTAGTAGTAAATAGGTTTTCCTTATTATGCCAGGCAGTGACCGGTAAGGAGCAGATGGTGAAGTAGTTTATCATCTGTAAAGTATTTAGTTTAAGTTAAATAGGGCCCCAATTTCACTTCTGCTCCCGTGTCCTCTGTTACGTGGCTACGCCATATCACAAAATTTTCTTAGAAGGATGCCGCAGATGACAACGAAACGGGTCCTATTATGATAAGAAATCGCACCCCTGCCCATCACTCATGGTTGTCATGCTGCATGGCGGGACAGTCAGGTTGGCATCCAGACGCTGTCCAGGGTATCTCTGAGCATGATTTCGTTGGTCGTTAGAGCTCAGTTCGAAGCGGGACCCGTCACTGAAGAAAATTCCACTTCAACCAGTCACATTCCAGGGAAATTTTACAATTTTTTTGCCTCTTAGAGAATGTTATAGCGGTCGGAAGTAATGGAAATGCGGTGACGAAATATCGCTCGAATATGGTGAGTTCATTAACTTTTTCCTCGGTGCGTGATAAGCAGTGCTGTCTTACATTAACGTGTTGAAAAATAACGCCTATTCTGTTGACACTATGGGTACTTTCCAGCTAATGAGTGATTTATTCGATCGATTCTTTCAGGGCTTCAAAATAAACGGTCCTGGAAATACTCCACTTGGAAGTGAGTTGAGTATCTTCATCGCACTAGTCGTATTGCCTCACGTATCCGGAGAAATATGATTAGCTTTACTTATGCTTATACCCAAGTTACCTGGATATCTTACTCCGAATATGTGTTGAGGGACAATTTACGTTATGAATTGTCACAGAACCAATCTCAGCGCCACACATTGTCTCCTCAATAGTCCTATAAATGTTCTGTGATCTATAGAGAGTGTTCTTTTGGACTGGATATCGACAGGAACTCCTGTGCTTATAGAATAAATTCTCATTCATGATTACCTAACCTCGTTTCTCCTTAAACGTATCCGACGTTATACAATTTCATTTCGTTTTCACTTCTGTACAAATTTCCCAAAGAAATAACATGAGTCGTGTCGATCACAAAGGAGAGAAAGTCAAGCTTAGTGAATGTAAGATTCCAGTTACTATCTCCTCCGACCACGCATGTTCAAGAATAGATTACATTCGTGCTAGCTATCCGCTGCAGGAAACAATAATCACTTTACTTACTGGGCCTGTTCAATAGCATGACGTTCGTTAAGGCGATGGACATGAAGGGTAAGGAAAGTAACGTGAGTGGAAGAACGCCATTTTTATCAGAATCACCCTTAGAGGAACAAGTAAAAACAACTACCCCCACTTCTAGTCAGAACCCCCCTCCCCGCCTCAGCGTCTTTCAAATGGATAGTGTTAGAACTCGCGCAGTTCGCACTTCAGGCATGGAGCACGAGTGTTGCGACAAAGAAGAAAATTATTCTGACATACGTATGAGCACTTGGGTCTAATGCCCCACACTCCAACGATATTTAAAAATACTTTGAGAGTGGCGGAGATTTTTGTGATACGTAGATTCTGCTTCGGATACTGCAAATCCATGAGTCGCAGCAACAACATCACGACGGCAGTTTGCCTTGTACAAGTGATCAGTTCCCAGCACAGAGGTGGACAGGGGGTTCGTACTGCGTCACTGAAGCTTCGGTACGTTGGTTATAAAATACACTTCTCTTTACCATGACTGTTATTGGCATCGAAAGAGACAAGTAAATTGTTACCAGTCATTATTTATTTATTTCCACAGTGGGTTTTAAGAGGTGTAACTTTCCCTAATACAGTGAATGAATGTGCGTTAATGCGGCATGTACGTGTTGGGTTACGACTTTCCATTAGCAAACAGGAAAAAAGAATATTTCAGTACATGGCTCAAAGTTCTGCATGAAAGTATGAACGAAAATATAAATTTGAAATTAAAAATAAAAATACCTCCAGTGGCAAAAGACTACATCAAGTACAGCATGACGCTCTGTTAATACTGAAGGGAGTAAAGATGGCGTCTAAAATTTAATAAGTGCAAAGGACGTATATCAAAGTACAACAAAACTGGACTGTAAAAAATACTGTGTCCAATGGAAATACTTACTTTTCTGTTCATCTATCCAGCCATATATCTTCTTTGCAATAATTTCAGCTTCTTGTCGCCATATTTTCTACCCCCACCCCCCACCCCCCAACCCCAACCCACCAGTCTTTACAATGTGTGGTGGTGTACGTCGTGATTTAACGTGGTAGAAATGGAGCCCGTTACCATTGGAGGTATTTTTACTTTTACTTCCAAGTTTACATTTCCGTTAATACTTCCTGTTAAGGAGCTCAACAGAACTATGACCTATGTACTAGAATAGTGTCTTGCTTCTTTCTTTTATTACATAGCTCCACGGTTAACACAAAACATACATGCCATAGTAATCTACATAAATCCACCTGATGATGGACGTTTAAACCTCTGAAACACGCCGTTCATATGAATAAATAATGACTGATTACAGAATTCATTTGTTACCTCACTTTCTACATCTTCGTTCAGACATTGAGCTCCATGTAGTTGTGTGTGCTATTTAAGTAAATTCTACCTATGAGTATTAGTATTCATTAGAGCTTGGCTTACTTTCAGCTCTCTATTGCGTTTTTGGGTAACAGTTTAGCAAATATCTGGATATCTGTACCCTGTGTTGTTCGTCGTTGTGGCTTGTCCTGTTTACGACAGGCTACAACCCAAAAGTCATACATTCAGCACGAGCAGATGCCTTAACTTGTTATCTTGTTCTCCAGCCACAAGGCTGTTCTGCCAATGGATTTCGTGATCCAGCACAGAAGGGTCGCAATTTACAGCTGGTATTTCATTTACGGATAAAGCTGCAGTCACATAGTGGGGAATAACAAATTACCGCAATGTGGGAAGATACCGTTTGTCGAGGACCATGCCTACAAGAGATCTGGTTTACATAGTATCAGTGTGTGGGTAGGAAGCGTGTGTGTCCGTCTCATAGCACCATACGGTTTACGAGAGAAATTCATACATCCAGAATGAGATTTTCGCTCTGCAGCGGAGTGTGCGCTGATATGAAACTTCCTGGCAGATTAAAACTGTGTGTGCCCGACCGAGACTCGACCTCGGGACCTTTGCCTTTCGCGGGCAAGTGCTCTACCATGTGAGCTACCGAAGCACGACTCGCGCCCGGTCCTCACAGCTTTACTTCTGCCAGTATCTCGTCTCCTACCTTCCAGACTTTACAGAAGCTCTCCTGCGAACCAGGAACCAGGAAGTTTCAAATTCATAAATGTTTGCCATCAACTTCTCCGAAACAAGATAACTCAAGCAGCTGTCTAATATTATGCATGCAGATCCTGAATCTGGTAGGGAAGCTAGAGAAACTGGAAAGGAAAATGCAAATGCTCAGTCTGTGAACCCATTTCTGTTAAAGTGAATGTTAGTAGCAACAGTAGCAAAATCGATAGTGAACGAACAC